>NC_141168.1:18685000-23685000 GCF_055505025.1 Bos grunniens
CGTTAGCAGTATCTGAACCACTCATGGCACTTACCAAACTCCCATTCCCAAACTCGCTTCCCCAGAAAATTCTGATAAGCTGATGAATGATGGGGAAGGGAGACAACACGCTCCTGGGCTGGGGATGTGCAGTTTTAAGAAAGGTCCCCCAGCGATTGAGAGACTACTTCTTCTCCACCTAGTCATCCCCTTCTCCCCAGAGAGATTCAGCACGGTCAGTTGCTCTCTCCCGCCATGCCACCATGTGCAGTGTGGGTTCCAGACACCCCAAACTTCCCAGGCGTCCTCAACCCTTCCTCACGCTCTGTTATATCCCCTTGCTTTTTGTACATGCATTCTCATCCTTTTTCCACCCTTCTTTCTTCCTCTGCTTGAGTCTGTGTTTTTTAAGACTTAGTTTAAAAGTCAGTTCTTAGGCCTTTTCCAACATCTCTCTCTTCCTGTGACACTTTGCATTGATCTGTATTATTACTGTTGTTATTATTTATTGAAGTATAGTTGATTTACAATGTTGTATTAGTTTCTAGTGTACAGCAAAGTGATTCAGTTGTATATATTCTTTTCCATTACAGGTTATCACAAGATATTGAATATAGTTCCCTGTGCTATACAAAGGACCTTGTTGTTTATCTGTTTTATATATAGTAGCGGAGAAGGCGATGGCACCCTACTCCAGTACTCTTGCCTGGAAAATCCCATGGACGGAGGAGCCTGGTAGGCTGCAGTCCATGGGGTCGCTGGGAGTCAGACACAACTGAGCGACTTCACTTTCACTTTTCACTTTCATGCATTGGAGAAGGAAATGGAAACCCACTTTAGTGTTCTTGCCTGGAGGATCCCAGGGACGGGGGAGCCTGGTGGGCTGCCATCTCTGGGGTCGCACAGAGTCGGACACGACTGAAGCGACTTAGCAGCAGCAGCAGCAGCAGTATGACTCAATGAACATAAGTTTGAGTAAACTCCGGGAGTTGGTGATGGACAGGGAGGCTTGGCATGCTGCAGTCCGTGGGGTCACAAAGAGTCAGACACGACTGAGAGACTGAACTGAACTGAACTGAGTGTGTATCTACTAATCGCAAGCCCCTAATGTATCCCTACTCGCCCCTCACCCCTGCCACCTTTCCCACTTGGTAACCATAGGTTTGTTTTCTATGTCTGTGAGTCTGTTTCGCAACAATATTCATTTGTATCATTTTTTAAATTTCACCTGTAAGTGTTATCATATGATATTTGTCTTTCTCTGTCTGACTTCACTTAGTTTGATAATCTCTAGGTTCATCTCCGTTACTGCAAATGGGGCTATTCCATTCTTTTTTATGGCCCAGTAGTATCCCATTGTATATCTTTACTATGTCTGCTTGAAGCATTCATCTGTCCGTGGACATTTAGGTTGCTTCTGTGTCTTGGCTATTGTGAACAGTGCTGCTATGAACTTAGGGGTACATGTATCTTTTTGAATTAAAGTTTTCTCCAGATATATGCCCAGGAATGGGATTATTGGGTCATATGGTAACTCTGTTAGTTTTTAAAGGAACTTTCAGACTGTTTTCTCTAGTGGCTGCACCAATTTACATTCCCTTCAACAGTGTGGGAGAATTCCCTGTTCTCCACACCCTCTCCAGCATTTATTGTGTGTAGACTTTTTGATTTTGGTCATTCTGACCAACATCAGTCAGAGGGGTGAGGTGATACCTCGTTGTAGTTTTGATTTGCGTTTCTCTAATAATTAGCAATGTTGAACATCTTTTTGTGTGCCTTCTGGTCAACTGCATGTCTTCTCTGGAGAAATGTCTGTTAGGTTTTCTGCCCACTTTTTGATTGGGTTGTTTGGGGTTTTGTTGTTGTTGTTGTTATTGAGCTGTATGAGCTATTTTATATTTTGGAAATTAAGCCCTTGTCAGTCTTACCATTTGTGAATATTTTCTTTTAGTCTGTAGGTTGTCTTCAGTTTGCTTATGGTTTCCTTTGCCATACAAAAGCTTCGAAGTTTGATTAGGTCGCATTTATTTATTTTTGCTCTTATTTCTATGCCTTTTGACCCGTATTATTGTACTTGCCATACTGCAGCCTCATTACTTGTGGCTGCAACTGCCTGGAGAACAGGAGAGTGTTTTGTTCTCTGATCTTATACCAGGTTTTAACTGTGTTTTGGTACCTAGGAGACACTTAATGAGAGGCAGCACTCTGTTGACCTATGGGCTTTGGAGTGTTCCTCTTAGGGTCCTTGTGACATTAAATGAGATCACGTAAAGGGCACTTTGCTCAGTGGCCTGACTCTTAAGTGCTCAATAAATGGCACCTATTATTTTTTGAAATAAATATTCGTGATTAATTTGGGGATATGTTTCTTTCACCCACGTGCTGGATTGTTTCATATCCATGTCCATACCAGTATGCATTGATTTCTCACCCAGAGACTTTATGAACCAGCCAGCATTTATTGAGCAAATGTTAGTGACTGTGGACATATTTACTACTGTGTCATCCTTGCTCTCAAGGAGATTGCAGCTGAATACCACCAACATCCACGCACATGCATGTAAAACAGCAGTGAGACAGTCCTAGGCAGAAAGCTTAATTGGCTGTGTAATAGCAGTCTGGTCTGCAAGCAAAATGGGAGTGAATGGGATTTAGCAAGGCCTAGGAGATGAGATTCACTTTCTGGGGAGCCGCGTTCACATACACACACTCATAGTTACCATTTAGGAAAAATGGTGGCAAGAGGGTGTATGACTTGATGAGTAGAGGAAACGCAGTTGAGTGGGCAGGTAGGTAGGTGAGAGTCGGGGTCAGTGTGAGTGGCAGGGTTGTTCTACTCAAAGTGTGTCCACACGCAGCAGCAACAGCATCATCTGCTAGAAGTGCAGAGTCTCAGGCCAGGTCCCTGGCCTGTTGAATTAGAATCTGTGCCTTAAAAGGGTCTTCAGAGTCACGAGTGGGGGAAGGTTTGAGGGGCACTGGCCTAGAGGATGCTGGGGGATTTCACTTCACGATGACTCACTTAGGCCTCTCCTGTGATCATTCCAGGGGGCCCATCAATCCATCTGCACTTCCAATAGAGTCTGAAAACTGCATAAACAGTGTAGCTCATGCATAAATGTAGTATTTCTTTGTTCCAAATGTACCTAGATGCTATTATGACAAAATACAGCATTCATTTGGAAGGGTTACTGATTCCTAGTAGCTTTTTTCATCATTATGTATTTCTTCAGGCATCTAAACCTGAAAGCAAAGAGCTCTTCGGCGAAGGTTTGGAACATTTTATATTAAAAAGAAGTCCTAGTATTTGCAAACCAGCATTTGGCAATAATATACTTTAGTATTGCATGATGCACAATATTTTGGGTCTTCACAGATAGAATTGAAAAGTGAAATGCCCCTCTTTTAAACTGAACAAATCACCTGGCACAGAACAGGCTATTCCAGGGACCCGGGGTTTAGAGGTTTGGTGTAGTTCTTACATTGTGCCTTGTACTGTATGAGCATCATCTTCCCTAGGACTTGTAGGTTAGGGGAAGCGAGTGCCTGTAGTCCTATTCATTCCCTTTTCCCACACCCCTCTGGCAAAAAGGCTGCTGGTGATGATTGATGTGTGGGGTGGAAATTGAGCCCTGTAGCGATTTTATACAGTTTTTATTCCAATGCTTGGCCTCTGCTGGGTTCCTGACTTGGATGAAGTCGTGCCTGGTGGGGAGGAAGGCAGACGAGAAGCCTGGCTGTTACTCATCCCAGTCTTGTGCACAGAAGCAAAGGCCCGGTGCCTGGTTCTCCCTGGTCTAGTGTAGCGTTGACTTGGGAAGCGGCTAGGTCTGGATTCCAGTTCTGTCTCTATCAGTTTGGGCTGGTTACCTAACCTCTCTAGGGCTTGGTTTCTTCATTTGCAAGTGGGGGGACAATAACCCCTGACTATTGCAATGCGGAGAATAAAATGCAAGTTGCAAGTCACTGGGCATACACTCCCCATCAGTGACAGCCCCCTTGGCTGCTGTCCCCAGTGTCTTGATTGTCCATCCCCTGTCTTTCAGGTGAGGAGCTTCATCTGGTAAATCAGAATGCTGAAGAAGGGGTGTTCAAGGCGGGTGGTAAAGGGAGGCAGCACCATTGTTCTTGCTCACATGTGGTGCATCATAGATGAGGTCAAGAAGAGGAAGCAAAATCCCCTGTCTTCTTGCTCTCACTCAGGTGCTGCCTGTGTTATCACTTAGCTTCACAGAAATTAGCTTATGCTTTGTTTAGCTCCCTCTAACTCAGGCCACAGTTCTGATGTTGACCCAACCTTGGCTGACCTGTGGGAACTCCAGTGAGTCCCTCCAACCTTTCTTAGCCTAAGTTTTCTTATCTTTAAAATGAGAGCATCAACCTTTGTGATCTGGAAGGTATTTCCAATTATAAAATTCCAAGAGATTTGGCCCATCTGAGAGCAAGTGGAATGCATTATGAAGGGCGGAGAGGGGGAGGGCTCAGAGGAGAAAGACTGAAGACAGGAGGAAGAATGGATGTAAATCATTTCCGTTTCTGAGCTCAGAAGAGCTTCTAGCAGGTGTTTTCATCTGTCTGCCTGGTTGCCTGCTTATGCATTCCCCTTGTTTAACCTTGAAGAACGTGGTTTTTTCCATTGTTTCTAGTAGGGACAATATTGTATGGCCACAAATCATTGTCTCACGTCTGCTGAGGAACCAACCACAGCTGCTTTTCTTTGGCACCTTAGCCAGGAAGCTCTCAAGGCGGTAGGTTGTCTCAACAAAAATTCATGATGACTCTGGGTGGCTGCCTTTTGGCCAGGGACCTGTTTTGTCCACCCTTCTGGACACCCCAGGGTTGATAGACACTTTCTCTCCATTCAGACCCTCGCCAGGAGTGGCACTGGAGATTGTCAGCCAGGTAAGGGAGAATGCTGTCACACTCAGTAGGAATGTCAGAATCTGACGCGAGTCAGCATTCGCTTCCCCCAAGCACAGCTGAAAGACAAAGAAGCAGATTTCCTAGAGATGTACACAAGCCAGCACCTATTATGTTAAAAAACATAAATGAAACAAGAGAGAAGGCATACAGAGTGAAATTATCTTTGTAAAGCATCTTGGCAAAATAGCACTCGACACACATTAGTGCAATAGTGGAGTCACCCATGTGTGTCAGCCTGTAGTTTTTAATGACAGGGATGTGTAAACAAGTAGGTAATACACAGCCCAGGTGCTTCTGGGGTTTTTCTTAACCTACTCTCTTTGAGAACGAGTTGGTGGAAACACAGCTGAAGATTTAGAGAACAAGTTATGTAAGTTGAACACAGAAAAGGAGACATGGATGAGGGTTTGAATAGTCATTCAATTCCACAAGCCTACAAAGTAAGATTAGACTAAACAGACAGGCATTTTGCTCTGCCCTCAAGGGATAAACATCATTTTCCATTTCTTTTGGTGGATAGGCAAAGCCTTGCTGTGAATAATTTTTTAATGCATGATTCTTTACTAAAAAATACACCTCATTTCCTCTCCCTCCTTACATCCACCCAAGCCCTTAATCCAGGAGATTTTGTTGTTATTGTTGCTTGGTTGCTAAGTTGTGCCCGACACTCTGCAGCCCCCATGGATTGCAGCACGCCAGGTTTCCCTGTCCTTCAGTATCTCCCAGAGTTTGCACAAACTCATGTCCATTGAGTCAGTGATGCCATCCAATCATCTTGTCCTCTATTGCCCCCTTCTCCTCCCAGTCTCAGTTTTTCCCAGCATCAGGTTCTTTTCCAATGAGTCAGCTCTTCATATCAGGTGACCAAAGTATTGGAGCATACCAAAGTATGCTTCAGCTTCAGCATCAGTCCTTCCAATGAATATTCAGGATATAACTTCCTTTAGGATTGACTGATTTGGTGTCCTTGCACTTTCAAATCCTAAAAGATGATGCTGTGAAAGTGCTGCACTCAATATGCCAGCAAATCTGGAAAACTCAGCAGTGGCCACAGGACTGGAAAAGGTCAGTTTTCATTCCAATCTCAAAGAAAGGCAATATCAAAGAATGCTCAAACTACCACACAATTGTACTCATCTCACACGCTAGTAAGTAATGCTCACAATTCTCCAAGCCAGGCTTCAGCAGTACGTGAACCATGAACCATGAACTTCCAGGTGTTCTAGATAGATTTAGAAAAGCCAGAGGAACCAGAGATCAAATTGCCAACATCCACTGGATCATTGAAAAAGCAAGAGAGTTGGAAAAACATCTACTTATGCTTTATTGACTATGCCAAAGCCTTTCACTGTGTGGATCACAACAAACTGTGGAAAATTCTGAAAGAGATGGGAATACCAGACCTGCCTCCTGAGAAATCTGTATGCAGGTCAGGAAGCAACAGTTAGAACTGGACAGGGAACAACAGACTGGTTCCAAATTAGGAAAGGAGTATGTCAGGGCTGTATATTGTCACCCTGCTTATTTAACTTATGTTTAGAGTACCTCATGAGAAATGCTGGGCTGGATAAAGCACAATAGGAATCAAGATTGCTGGGAGAAATATCAATAACCTCAGATACGCAGATGACACCACCCTTAGGACAGAAAGTGAAGAACTAAAGAGCCTCTTGATGAAAGAGGAGAATGAAGAAGTTGGCTTAAAACTTAACATTCAGAGAACTAAGGTCATGGCATCTGGTCCCATCACTTCATGGCAAATAGATGGGGAAGCAATGGAAACAGTGAGAGACTGTATTTTTTTGGGCTCCAAAATCACTGCAGATGGTGATTGCAGCCATGAAATTAAAAGATGCTTACTCCTTGGAAGAAAAGCTATGACCAACCTAGACAGCATATTAAAAAGTAGAGACATTACTTTGCCAACAAAGTTTCGTCTAGTCAAGGCTATGGTTTTTCCAGTAGCCATGTATGAAGGTGAGAGTTGGACCATAAAGAAAGCTGAGCACCAAAAAATTGATGCTTTTGAACTGTGGTGTTGGAGAAGGCTCTTGAAAGTCCCTTGGACTACAAGGAGATCCAATCAGTCCATCCTAAAAGAAATCAGTCCTGAATGTTCTTTGGAAGGACTGATGTAGAAGCTGAAACTCCAATACTTTGGCCACCTGATGCGAAGAACTGACTCATTTGAAAAGACCCTGCTGCTGGGAGAGATTGAAGGCGGGAGGAGAAGGGGAGGACAGAAGATGAGATGGTTGGATGGCATCACCGACTCAATGGATGTGAGTTTGAGTAAACTCCGGGAGTTGGTGATGGACAGAGAGGCCTGGCGTGCTGTGGTCCATGGGGTTGCAAAGAGTCGGACATGACTGAGGAACTGTACTTAACTGAACTGATTTCCTTGCAGTCCAAGGGACTCTTAAGAATCTTCTCCAGCACCACAATTTGAAAGCATCAATTCTTCAGCCCTCAACCTTCTTTGTGGTCGAATTTTCGCATCTGTACATGACTATTGGAAAAAGCATACCTTTGACTGTATGGATCTTTGTCGGCAAAGTGATGTCTCTGCTTTTATTTCATATCCTCTCCCAGCCAGTACTGATGTTAAACATGCAGCATACAAACACCAAAAAGCTAAAATTTTTAGTTTTTTCTTGAAGAATCCAAAATTTCCCTGCCTCTGTTCATATTTCTTTTTAAATTTTTATGGGAGTATATTTGCTTTACAATGTATTTCTATTGTACAGCAAAGTGAATCAGCTATACGTATACATCTCTCCCCTGGTTTCTGGATTTATTTTCCATTCAGGTCACCATTGAGTAAAGCTTCCTGTGCTGTACAGTAGATTCTCATTAGTTATCTGTTTTATTCATAGTAGTATATATATCTCAATTTGAATCTCCCAATACCCTGCCTTCGTTCTTATAGATAATTTATAATAGCAGATATAGTTTTATTGATGTTCAATGAATGAGCAGGGGGCCTATGAGATTTCTTAAAAGGAGAGAATGAGCATTTTCAGAAAGGAAACAGGGAAGAGAGCCGATAATTAAATCCTATTAAAGCACAAAAAATTTGCCTTTATGTATATGCCTAGAACATTCTAGATCCTTTAAAAAATAGAATCTCTTTACAATAACTGTAAAATGGTGGTTTTTGTCTTTTTTGAAAAAGGAGATTGATGCTCAGAGAGACAAATTGCTCAAGCTGACACATCCAGGGGGAGAGAGAAGTCCAAAGTCTGTGCTCCGTTGCTTCCTTCTTGTCCAACAATATCAAAATCAGACATTAAGTGCCCAGTGTGTGCCAGGCATTTTTGCTAGGCACTGCGGATGTGGGAGAACGTGAACCAAGTACTTCTTGCTGAGCGCTTCACAGAGCATTTGCCGAGTGTTCACTGTCAGGTATTGTATGAAGGAGGTATGGCAGTCAGGTCTCAGAGTAGACAATACTGCAAAGTGGACTTGCTCTTCAGCTTAGTTTTCAGATAATGAAAAGCACAGACTGTGCTTTTCTGTTTCCCTTATTCAGCTAACCTCAGTCAGTGATTGTTCAAACTGGAGTCTGGACCCAGGTATGTCTAGCTCTTAAGCCATTGCGTTTTTCTTCCAGGGTACATTTAATGCTTACTGAGTTCTCCAAAGTATTTGATGTGGACTTAGCATGTTACATCTGCAGAAGTGTTTGTATTTTAATAGGAGATCCTGCAGGTAAAATGGCATTTGTGGAAGAAATTCATTGGTAAACGGGGGAAATACTTTTGCTCAGGGAAAAATTTCCAGAGCCTTCAATATGTCATTCTATGTTAAGTCTCTGTCTACAAATGGGAGAGGTGAATTTCTTTAGTAGGTAGACAATAGAGAGAAAAATAACGTCAATAAAAAATGAAATATTGGTACTTCCCTGGTGGATCCAGTGGTTAAGATTTCGCCTTCCAATGTAGGGGATATGGATTCCATTCCTGGTTGGGCAGCTAATATCCCATATACCTCATAGTCAGAAGATGAAAACATTAAAAAAAAAAAAAAAAACAGAAGCTGTTTTATAACAGATTCAATAAAGACTTTAAATATGGTCTGCCTTAAAAAAATCTTAAAAAAGTAAAATATTATACAAATAAACTTTTGGTTATATAAAGAGTATATTTAACTCTTGAAAAAAATGTGAAATCAGTGCTGAGGATTCCTCTGAGGATTGCTTTAGTACACTTATTGATATCAGAATCACAAAACAGAGCCCCAGTTTTTGTTATTTCCTCGTATGAAAACTTGATCTAACTCTGTTACAAAACTCTGTCTCATCACTGTGACCTGAATTTCATTTTGTCTCACTGGCATTCTCTGCTAGAATCCCTCCATCCCGTCTCTTCAAATGAGGCAGGATTTTAAATGCCCGCTATGTCTCCAGAATGTCTTGGCTGAAATTTCCGTAATGCAAGTGGCCTGACCCACATTTGGACTCTCTTGTGTGTTGTTGTTGTTGTTGTTTAGTCGCTAAGTCGTGACTTTTTACCACCCCGTGGACTAGAGCACGCCAGGCTCCTGTGTCTTCCACTCTCGTGTGTGTAGTGTTGCTCTTTGTCTTGTGATCCTTATTTTTCTTTGCCTTCCTTTCCCCTTTTTTTTTTCATTTATTTTTGTCTTCTCTCTTATATGTTCAAAACAACATCAAGAATGTCTTTGAAGGTTAAGAGAATTATAAAAGACATTCCATGTGAGTAGTAGAGTATGAATGCTGTTCAGTTGCCAAGTTGTGTCTGACTCTGCGATCCCATGGACTACTACTTACCAGCCTTCCCTGTCCCTCACTATCTCCTGGAGTTTACTCACATTCATGTCCATTGAGTTAGTGATGCTATCTAACCATCTCATCCTCTGCCACCCCTTCTCCTTTTGTAGGAGAGTATGAATGTACAAATAGATAAAGAAGTCAAAATTTGACTCTAAAGTTGGGGAGCGTTGGACCTTCTAGCTTTTTAACCACCATCTGATACTTCTTTCTCTTCTCTTTCTGACCCATGAATCATGTCCTTTCAAAAGTTTCTCAGGATAAGATGGATAAGAGTGATGGAATAAGAAATACAAGGTTTCATTAGACCGAGTAGAGGGCTTCCCTGGTGGCTTAGCGGTGAAGAATCTGCTTGCAATGCAGGAGACCCAAGTTTGATCCCTGGATCTGGAAGATCCCTTGGTAAAGGAAATGGCAATCCACTCCAGTATTCTTGCCTGAAGAATCCCAAGAACAGAGGAGCCTGGCAGGCTACAGTCCACAGGGACTGCAAAGATTCGGATACGACTGAGTGACTATCACACGCATGATACACAGACAGAGTAGAATGAAACACTTTGCAAAATGAAAAATTGCAAAGAGTACCGACACATGTACTACAGAAAGGGCATTAACTAGATTGGGCATCATGGGCCCTGGGTGGGGGCAGAAACATTAAAGTAAGATGAGTACACAGTTCAGAAATAAGACTTGAATACCAGTAAGCATGAGCTGAATCTCTGCTCTGCCGGTCTTGTCTGCGTCTAGTTTTTTTACCTATTAAAAGTGGACACCAGTCTGTTTCACTCCTTTCATGAAACTGATGGGAAGTCACCTGGGTAGTGTATCATTCCAGCCTGTCTTAAGGATGAAGTAGCTGTCTTCGAATTCTCTTGAGCAATAAGCTCACTTCCAAGCCTGCCGCCTTCTCCAGTGGGGAAACCTTGGGGTACCTGAGAGTTCTCACTACCCTTATGAAGGCTCTGGGACAATTTGACTAAGACAACCATGCCCTTCACTCCTGCTGCCTTTGGTATTTTCTTCCTGCTCTATTCCCAACAGTCATCTGACGATAAACGCGCTGAAGAATAGAACCAGGTGTTTTCTGATGTCATTGAACACTTGCAACTAATCAGTACAGAGGGAAATATTTTTTAAAATCCTTTTTTAAAAAATAATCATAGTGAGTTTGAAAGCCAGTTAGAGATTCAAAATGGATGTATCTGATGCAGCAGTAGACAATATCAGTGTTATATGGGAGGTATTATAACTCATCTCTCATTTGGTTGTTCTTTAATTCAGGTGTTCCTTTGAGATGGATGAAGCTGATTGCCTCACTATTTTAGATTGGGTTCCTGAATGTTCTGGCTTTAATTCTTGGAGGTTAAGAAATTATTTTTTTTTATCATTTTTCCTTAGGAAAGTAGGTGATTGATTTCTTAACGGTATAGCCAAAAGCTGATGAACCGTAATGTCAAAGTGATTACTTTTAAAGGAATACATTCTAGGCAGGATAGCTGAATTCAGTATGTTTTTAAGAGGAGTTGGACTGCTTTTGATTATATAACAGCTTTATTGAAATATAATTTACATACCAGAAAATTCACCTTTTTAAAGTGTACATTTTAGTAGATTTTATACTACTGACAGGGTCGAGCGATCATCCACACTGTGGAACATTTTAACCATCTCCCAAAGAAATCCTGTACCCGTTAGCAGTCACTCTCCATTTCCCTGTTCTGCGCAGCCCTTGGCAATCACTTCTCTACTTTCTTTCCATGTATTTGCCTGTTCTGGTCATTTTGAATAAATGGAATCACACAATATGTGATCTTTTCTGACTTGCTTTCTTTCTTCCATTTTCTCTTGCACCTAGCGAAATGATTCCAGGGTTCATCCATGGGGTAGCATGTATCAGGCCTGCCTTCCTTTGTCAGATAATAGTCCATTGAATGGATATTCTACATTTTGTTTGGCTATAAAGAATAATGCTGCTGCAAACATCTGTGTAAAAGTTTTTGTCTGAACTTATCTTTTCATTTCTCTTGGGTTTAAACCTAAGGGCAAAATTGCTGGATGTCTATGTTTAACAGTTTGGAGAACTAACAAGCCATTTTCTAGTGTTGCACCATTTTATAATCCCACTAACAATGAATGAGGGTTCAATTTCTTCCACATCCTTGGCAACTTGTTATCTAATTATCTGTTTGTCTGTCTACCTATCTATCTCCTATTGTTTCAATTTCTCTGGAGAACTCTAATATACAGGGTAATACTAGACATAAAGAGTATGTTGGAGAGTGTTCCTTACTCTTATAGTTTTTTAGAAAAGTTTCTGCAAGATTGGTATTAATTCTTCCTTTAAATGTCTGGTAGATTTCATCAGCAAAGTCATTTGGGTCTGAGGGTTTCCTATATGAGAAGTTTTTAACTTATTAATTCTGTCTCTTTACTTGTTATAAGTCTATGTAGGTTTTTTTACTTTTTCTTGAGATAGTTTCATTAGTTTGTTTCTAGGAATTTTCCTATTTCATCTAGGTTATCTATTCATTGGCATAGAGTTGTTTATAGTATTCTTTATATTTCTGTAAGATTAGTAGTGATATCCTTCTTTTATCCTTTTTTTTTCTTGGTCAGCCTAGTGGAGGGATGTTCAATTGTATTAGTCTTTACAAATAAGCCAACTTTTGATTTTGCAAGTTTCCTCTATTAAATATAGTTGACTATTCCCTATTTCATTTATTTCAGCTCTATACTTTATTATCTCCTTCCTTCCTTCTGCTCACTTTGGGTTTATTTATTTATTTTTTCTTTCCCTTTTTTTAGTGAAAATGGGAGGATAGGTTATTGACTTGAAATTTGTCTTTGTGGGTTTTTTTTTTTTTGGTTGTTGTTGTTGTTCTTATGTTTCTTCATTACTGCCTTCTTTTTTGTTAAATATACATATCTTTGCATGCCATTCTAATTACTAGCCCTTTTAATTATACATTTTTGGGTTATTTTCTAAATGGTTGCCCTGGGGGTTGCCTTTGACATATTTTCTTTTAAAGAATCTAGTTCTGATTCTTTAAAATTTTCGATTCTAACTAAATTTCAGTAGTATGAACAAACTTTGCTCACATGTAACTCTGTTTCCTCCATCTTCCTTTGTGCTATTATCATCATAAAAATCACAAAAATTATATCTACACCAGGGCCATTTTATCATTACTAACTGATGCAGTTGTCATTTAAATCTGATAGGAAAAAAGAGTAAATAAAAAACATTAATATTGCCTTTTGTATTTGCCTATGTGGTAACCTTCAGCACTGGTCTTTAATTCTTCATGGGTATTCAAGTTACTGTATAACATGCTTTCATTTCAGCAGGGAGGACTCCCTGTGGTATTTCTTGTAGGGCACGTCTGCTTGTAAAGGGTTCTTTCAAAATTTGGTTATCTGGGAATGTCTTAATTTGTCCTTCAATTTGAAGGATAGTTTTTCTAGATTTTATATTGTTGACATTTTTTTTTTTCTTTCAGTTCTTTTAATAATTTGTCATCTATTGGCTTATGGATGCCATATTTTCTGATGAGGAGTCAGCTGTTAATGTTACTAAAGCTTGCTTGCATTTGATGAGTCATTTTTCTTTTGCTGCTCTTGAAATTCTGTGTTTTGCTTTGTCTCATTTTGTTTTCTTTGCTTTTGACAGTTTATTATCTATGTGGCTCTCTGAGTTTATCCTTCTTGGAGTTCATTGACTTTCCTGAATGCGTCATTAATATTTTCCATCATTTGAAAACCTTTCATCCATTACTGTTTTTTCCAGCTATCCTTTCACACTCTACTCCTCTTCTGAAACTCCCTTTTTGTATGTTTGAGATGCTGTCATGTCCCATGGGTTTCTGAGGCTTTATTTTTCTTCATTTTTCCCCCCATCTTCTGTTCCTCAAATTGAATAATTTCACTTGACTTATTTTCTGTCTGTTTAGTTGTGCTGTTGATCTCTTCCAGTGAATTTTTCATTCATATTATTGTATTTTTGAACTGTAGAGTTTCTATTTTACTATTTTTCATAACTCTGTGTCTTTGTTTATACTGCCTATTTGGTGAGTCATCAATAGTTGTGTTTTCCCTTGATTCTTTAGGCAAAGTTTCTTTTAGTTCTTCAAATATACTTATAACAGCTCACTTATAACTTTGTGTAGTAGGTTCAACATCTGGGCTTTTTCAGGGAGAGTTTCTACTGATTCATTGATTTCTCTTCCCTGTTTCATTATGTATCTCCTGTTCTGTCTGTTTTGATTGCTGAAAACTAGACTTTTAACATAGCATAATGAGGCATCTCTGGAAATCCGATTTGCTGCCCTTCTCCTTAGTTTGTTTTGTTCCTGCTTGTAGTGGTTAGTTATCAATGTTTAGTGACTTCATTAACTTTTTAAGGTCTATATTCTTTATGTATGCAGATTCTGAAGTCTCTGCTTGATTAGTTTAGTGGTCAGCTATGATCGGACAGTTATTTCCTTAAATTCCTTCAACTAATGGATCTTCCACCCTTTTGTATGTATGTCTGGGAGTTAGGGTGTGCCTTCAGGGCTCTGGCACTTTACAGGTCTGCCTGCCTTCACCACCATAGATGAGAGATTAGGGGGACTTCTCAGACCTTTCCTGTGAGCATATACAGTCTAGCACATGCGCATGGCTTTTTTGAGTCCCAGGAATGTGGAATGTGTCAGAGCTTTCCAAAGCCCTCGATGGATAACTCATTCCACAGAATTTTAGGTTTTTGGTCAGCTTTCTATTTTCCCCAACTGGTATCACCACTTCAGTTAGTTGTGATGTTAAACAGTTCCTGATTCCTTTGGGAAAACACCCCAGAGATAGGGATTTCCTCACTTAATGATATCTGCATTAAGTCAGATAAAGATATTAGTAAGTTCTGTGAATGGGCTTTTCCCAGGGAGCTGCCAGACAGTAGTGGTTTTTCTCTGAAAATGTGGCATTTTGGGCACCTCCAGACCCATTCTGCTGTCTCCAAGAGCTGGTAGTTTTCACAGCTACCCTGTCTCTAAAGCTGGTTGTTTTCAGAGATACTGCAGAGATGAGAAGAGGGAGAAGGGCACAGGGAAAGTTTAAATGCCACAGAGCTTAGTTCTAGAGAATCAACCATTTTCTTGCAACACTTTGGTTAATTTCTGTGTTTTGAAAAAGTTAATTTTGACCATGTTTGCCACTGTGCTTATTGCTTTCAGGGAGCACCATTCTAGAAGTGCTTTTTCTTTCTAGGTGGCTTTAATGTCAGAACTATTTTTGAGACACAAATTTCAGACCAGAAAGTTGTTCAGTGAGTACAGTATCAGAAAAATGGAAATGGATGTGCTCCAAGGCTACACGGTGATTAAGTCTGGTGCTTGTTTCCACTTTGGAGAGATGGATATTTATGTCTCCAGGGGAATGTTGTACCTCATCTTTCTGTGTACAAGATCCAACATGATGAGGCCTTTCCCTTAAGCCTTGAGCTCATGAAAGAAGGGAGGGCTGTTTGCTGTTGATAATAAAGTTAGAGTGCATGTCTCAGCCTAGAACCCTAATAAAGCCAGAAGAACCTAGTTGTGGCAGTCGGGTTTGGGGATTGACTGGTTGATAGTGAGCTGTTGGCTGGGGACCCTTAAGATGCGCTTGCTGTTGACTTGCTACTTGAAGTGCGTCTCAGGAACCATAGCATCAGCACTGCTTCAGAGAGAGCTTGTTAGAAATGTAGAACCTCAGATTGCTCTCCACCCTTACTGAATCGAAATCTGCATTTTAACAAGGTGATTTATGTTCACATTAAAGTCTGAGAAGTACATGCCTATAGAATTTTTACATCTTTATGTGGTTGTCCTGGGAAGATCCCTGCAATTGACTAGCCTCATCTAATTCATGTTGGTATTTCTCAACCCAAATCTCAGAAGTATATTATCAGCTTCCCTAACAGTTTGGAGGATTCTAGTCTTTGTACTATCTCGTCCTTCCTGTAGTTCTTTATAGTGGAGATAAAGAGTTGAATTTGAAGAATATCAGAGAAAGAGATAGTTCATCTGAGCTGGAGTAGTCCAAAAAGGCATCATTTGAGTTAGGCTTTGAGGAAATAACAGGAGGAGGTGCGTACATATCAAGTGGATGAAAGAATATGGGCCAACCTACAGAGGTGGGAGTTATTTATTATATGCAGATCTCCAAACTGTAAAATTTTGAAGGCCTAAATTATGTCTCGCTCTAGATCCTCAGTGACTGGCACAGAGTAGGCGCACTGTAAACTCTCTGTGAACTGAACAGTGGGAGGATTAGCTTGACTGGAGGTGAGGGATTATATAAAAATTATGGGAATTGATACACATTTGGGGGGATGACTAGATTATGGGGACCTTGAAAGCTTGGTAAGGGTTTGTATTTAAATTTGGTGAGTAATTTTCAATAAGGCATGAGTGGGTAGGAGGATGCTTATTTGGGGTTGTTTTTAGGAAAATGGTTAACAGGTTAAAAAGACACTTTCAAACTCCAGAATATAAAGCCCTTCAATATATTCTTGACTATTCCAGATATGCAGATATTTGAGATATACTGTAGAGATCGCACTTGAAGAGGAGAGGAAGCTGGAGAGATATCATAGACATTGGTAGCACCTATTAATTTTTTATAAGTTACAAGTTCCTAAGCAGGAGAACCATGTGAAAAAATGGTGTTTGAAAGTTATTTAAGCACAGTGAAGTGCTAGGTGAACTGGAAGAGGAAGAGACGGGAGTCAGGTAGACCAGGTAGGGGTCTGTTTTCATAATCTAGGAGATGCAGGCAGTAGATGTAGACCAAGGTAACAGCGGGACAGACGTTGTTTGCTACTGAAGTTTCTGTTATTATAAAGGAGAGAAATCTCATCAAGCAGTTGAGGCCTTATATTGAAGAGAAAGAAGAAAGGATAAAAGAGATAAACCACCTGAGGCAATAGGAGTAATACCAACTCTCATAATCTTCATGGTGAGGATTAAATGAGCTAATTCTTACAAGTTGCCTGGGAAAATGCCTGGCACACGGTAAGCACTCAATACATGTTAGCTATTAGCTGTTATTTCCTGGAAGAAAGGACCTCCTGGTGCTGTCAAGTGGCACTTCTGTTCCTCAAAATCAGCACCCAACTCAGTGCTTATTTGTAACAGATGCTTAATAAATGTTTGATGAATGGATGAATGAGAAATAAAATCTCTCTCAATGTAGGAATGAAATATATTGATTCTAAATAAAATCACATTTGACTGTTGATTTCCATTCTAAATATAATCCCCATGGAGAATTGGGGGAAAGTGGTTATTGATCTCTAGTCTTTTACTCTCCCAATTAGCTTTATCTCTCATTCTCTTTATTTTTTCCTTTGCCCACTGCCACCCTAATGGATACCTATCTGTAGATTCATGATTCTTGGAGACCAGCACTCCTTGTCTGTGTTTTATAGCAGATGCTCAGTAAATATTTGTGTTAATTGATAAACCAATGTGTTCTAGGCCTATGGCTCATACTTCAGAGCAATGCTGTTAGTGAGAAAGATACTCTCTTTTCTGCGCCATATTTAAATTAGCTTTTAAAAATAATTTGTCCTCTCTGAGTGATCACTAAGATATTTGGTGGTGGTTGCTCAGTTGCTAAGTCATATCTGACTCTTTGTGACCCCATGGACTGCAGCATGCCAGGCCTCCCTTTCCCTTACTACCTTCCAGAGTTTGCCCAAGATCATGTCCATTGAGTCAGTGAGGCTATCTGACCATCTCATCCTCTGCTGCCCTTTTCTCCTTTTGTCTTCAATTTTCTCAGCATCAGGGTATTTTCCAGTGAGTTGGCTGTTCACATCAGGTAGCCCAAGTATTGGAGCTTCAACTTCAGCATCAGTCCTTCCAATGAGTTTTCAGGGTTGGATTCCTTTAGAATTGACTAGTTTGATATCCTTGCCGTCCAAAGGACTCTCGGGAGTCTTCTGTACCAGTGTGTGCTCAATCGCTGCAGTCACGTCTGACTCTTTGCAACTCTATGGACTCTAGCCCACCAGGTTCCTCAGACCATGGGATTCTCCAGGCAAGAATACTGGAGTGGGTTGCCATGCCCTCCTCAAGGGCATCTTCCCTACCCAGGGTTCAAACCTGCATCTCCTGTGTCATCCTGCATTGCGGGCAGGTTCTTTACCACTGAGCCATTGGAGAAACTCCCAAGTATCTTCTCCAGCACCACAATTTGAAAGCATCAGTTCTTCAGTGTTTGATACAATCTATTTAATTGTGGCTAAACTACTTTATTTTATGCTGAAATACATTGAACATTTATGCATGAGCCAATATCCCTAGAAATCTCATCATTATTTAACAGAATAATTGAAGTGAGAGGAAAAGGATTGAGTGGTTCATATTTCACTTATATTTCTTCACCCACCACTAAATAAAATATTCCGGAGAACATTTTGCTCCAGAGAGCAAAAGTCGGGAACTTTATCCACCCCATCACCATGTGACAGCAAACCAGAGTGGAATTAAAACAGAAGCAAGTTGGAGAGTGGAATTTAAATATCTAGCAGCTCTTTTCAAGAATCCAAAAGTTCTTTTCAATTATCACTAGGGCTATGTGATAGAAAAGAGAAGTGTCCGTAAATCAGCTCAGTCACTCAGTTGTGCCCAGCTTTTTGCCATGCTATGGACTGCAGCATGCCAATATTCCCTGTCCATCACCAACACCTGGAGCTTGCTCAGACTCATGTCCATCAAGTCGGTGATGCCATCCAACTTGTCTCCTTCTCCTCCTGCCTTCAGTCTTTCCCAGCAGCAGGGTCTTTTCTAAGGAGTCAGTTCTTTGTGTTAGGTGGCCAAAGTATTGGAGCTTCAGTTTCAGCATCAGTCTTTCCTATGAATATTTAGGACTAATTTCCTTTAGGATTGACTGGTTTAATGTCTTTGCAGTCCAAGGGACTCTCAAGAATGTTCTCCAACACTGCAGTTCAAAAGCATCAATTCTTCGGCGCTCAGCTTTCTTTATAGTCCAACTCTCACATTCATCATACATGACTACTGGAAAAGCCATAGCTTTGACTATATGGACATTTGTCAGCAAAGTAATGTCTCTGCTTTTTAATATGCTGTCTAGGTTGGTCATAGCTTTTTTTCAAAGGAGCAAGCGTCTTTTAATTTCATGGCTGCAGTCACCATCTGCAGTGGTTTTGAAGACCAAGAAAAGAAAGTCTGTCACTGTTTCCATTGTTCCCCATCTATTTTCCATGAAGTGATGGGACCGGATGCCATGGTCTTCGTTTTTTGAATGTTGAGTTTTAAGCCAACTTTTTCAGTTTCCATGTATGGTGGTGACATTTTCAGCTTTAAAGAATCCTGTTTTTTTTTTTTTTTTGTCTCTCTTTTTTTTTTGGCCACACACCACATGGCATGCAGAACTTCTTTGATCAGGGATTGAACCCAGTTCTCCTCCAGTGGAAGCACAGTCTTAACCACTGAACCACAGGGCAGGTTTATGCTTAAGGGATCTTATTGTTGTTTAGTCACTAAGCCTGTCTGACTCTTTGCACCCCATGGACTGTAGCCCGCCAGACTCTTCTGTCCATGGAATTCTCTAGGCAAGAATACTGGAGTGGGTTGCTGTTTCCTCCTCCAGGGAATATTCCCCACCCAGGGATCGAACCTATGTCTCTTGCATTGACAGGCTGGTTCTTTACCACTAAGCCACCAGGGAAGCCCAAGGGATTTTACAGGGGCTTACAACTGGTAAAGGTCTTAGTTTAATTGGAAAAATCTGTAGAAATGCAAATACCAGTTCTTTTGACATCTTTGGGTCCTTCTGAGTTGGCTTGCATTTTGACATTAAACAAGCCTTTTCTTTGAAAGTGAAAGTCGCTCCAGTCTGTGCATTGCAGGTGGATCCTTTACCAGCTGAGCCACCAGAGAAGCCCAAGAATACTGGAGTGGGTAGCCTATCCCTTCTCCAAGGGATCTTCCCGACTCAGGAATTGAATCAGGATCCCCTGCATTACAGGTGGATTCTTTACCAACTGAGCTATTAAGGAAGCCCCTTAAGAAAGAGCACTTAAGAAAGAGCAATCTAATTTAGGTGATTTGAGAGGGAATGTGCAACCATTAAATAAATGTACTTCTAGCTCACATCATGGCCGATTGGTGAAGATGAGGGAGGGGACATAGGGGAAGAAATAGGATGGATTAGAAGAAGGAAAGGGGAGAAAAATATGCACACAGAGGTAGACAGATGCCCATGGAAATAGAGAAGGGTAAGAACCTCTTGGGCTTCCCTGGTAGCTCAGCTGGTAAAGAATCCGCCTGCAATGCAAGAGACACCAGTTCGATTCTTGGGCTGTAAAGATCTGCTAGAGAAAGGATAGGCTACCCACCCCAGTATTCTTGGGCTCCTCTGGTGCTCAGACCGTAAGGAATCCTCCTGCAAGGTGGGAGACCTGGGTTAGATTCCTAGGTTGGGAAGATCCCCTGGAGAAGGGAAAGGCTGCCCACTCCAGTATTCTGGCCTGAAGAATTCCATGGACAGAGGAGCCTGGTAGGTTACAGTCCATGGGGTCACAAAGAGTCGGACATGACTGAGCGACTTTCACACTTCACTCACAAGAACCTCTTGCAATTCTGTATTGATTAAACACTTGTGAGCTGTTCTTGTTAATGGCTAAAATAATTGTTTAATCTATCTGAAAACCTTTTATATGTCTTGTATGTGTCTTGTCTTGTCAAATGTGAAATAATGTAATGTGTCTTTAAAATTTTTACCAGGTCAAAAAAGAAATAGAAGGATAGAGAAGGGGGAGGTTTGTGAGTTTTGGGGTGCTTGTCATACGCTGTTGCTCACTTGCACTGGTTTCTGTACAAATGAGTTGTTTAAGCATTTGCCAGAAGAAAACTCCTCCTATAGCAGTTTGCCAGAAGAAAAACAAATTCTTCTTTGGACTATAGCAACATTAACTCAAGTGATGTCTTTCTGAGAGAACAGATACAATTAAGCCAAAGGCTGGAGGTTTGCCTGCTCCCTTGAAGAGAATGCAACTAACATTAACTGAATCCTTACACTGAAGCACATGTTCTTTATAGATTATCTAATTTAATCCTTCACAAATCCAGCCACAGGTCCTGTTATACCTATTCTACGGATCATGATATAGTCATTCAGGGGTTTGCTGGGTAACATAACCAGGTAGTGGAGAAGCGTGCACCATCCATCTCCTGAATCCTGCTCTTTCTGTTTCACCAGCTGCATCCACGTCTCTTTCCAGAACTTAAAGGAACTTCGGAAAATCATCCAAGGTTCCAAATTGGTTGAAATTGCTCCAGGCTTCAGACTGATAATAATTTGCTTTATTGAATAGCAGTGCGTCACTGGGCCCCATGCCAGTCAGCCAAGCTTCTTATCCATTTAAAGTAGAACAGCATCCAGTTGGTTGCAGGGAGCATTGTATGTACCCTCCCTTGACAGATGGTTTTCTCTTTGGCTTTTGAAATTCCTACAGGAAGGAAGTTCACAGTTTCTCCTGAGAACTTATTATGGTTATTGCCAGAGTCAGTCATAGGATCATCAATACCATGGACCCTTTCCCCTCCTTTTAAGTGTAGGGTATTCTCTAGGGCCTAGCTTCCCTGCTGGCCAGAGATGGTGCTACAGCTTTTCCTGTAATACATAGAAATTACATTTACAAGGAATACTATGAGTAAGGAGTCGGCAAGCTTCTTCCCCGGGGCCAGATTTGTGTGGCTGTTCTTAAAGTTTCACTGAAACACAGCCATGCTTATTTGTGTATGTATTGTCACAGGCAGACCAGTCAGTCCTAGAGGAAATCAACTCTAAATATTCATTAGAAGGACCGATACTGAAGCTGAAGCTCCAATATTTTGGCCACCTGATGTGAAGAACTGACTCCTTAGAAAAGACTCTGATGCTGGGGAAGATTGAAGGCAGGAGGAGAAGGGGTCAGCAGAGGATGAGATGGTTGGATGGCATCACCGACTCAATGGTCATGAATTTGAGCCAGCTCCAGGAGATAGTGGAGGCCAGAGAAGCCTGGTGTGCTGCAGTCCATGGGGTTGCAAAGAGTCGGACACAACTTATTGACTGAACAACACAACAGTTGTCATTGGCTGCTTTTGTGCTTTGATGGTAGAGTTTAGAAGTTGCAACAGAAACCGTATGACCTGCAAAGCCTAAAATATTCATTACTGGCCTTTTACAGGACAAATTTGTGACCTCTGTTATAGATAAGTCACCAAGAGAATTCTTGCAGTGATAAGGAAGCTGTAGCAAAGCTAGGATGTTCTCTAGGCAGTTATACTATGAGGGTCAGCTGCAGATGTTTTCCATGTGCCCCTCATT
Organism: Bos grunniens; assembly: GCF_055505025.1. Classification (NCBI taxonomy): domain Eukaryota; kingdom Metazoa; phylum Chordata; class Mammalia; order Artiodactyla; family Bovidae; genus Bos; species Bos grunniens. The sequence goes on from NC_141168.1 coordinate 18,707,049, forward strand.
GTGTTTGGGGGGAATCTGAAAGGGACAGGGCTCTTAGTTATATGATGAAAAGACTCCTCAGAGTAGGAGTTGGGAGTCCCTGATAGGAAGATTGCTTGTGCATCAAAATACAGACCCATGTGTCTCTGTTCTGACTGTGTCCAGGCGAGTCTGGAAATTGTGACTCCTTGAAACCATTCAGCCAAGTATTCCAGCTGATGTTTTGTGATTTTTTTTTCTTTGTTTTAAAATAAACTTTGTAGAATCTTTTTTTTTTTCCCTCACAGCTCTCTAAATATTCTGTTTTGAAACATTTAATTACTCAGGTTATTTATATGGAAAGGTCTGATAATGTTTCTATGGGAGCCTGTTATTTATTCCTTTTGCTAAATTTTATCTTATATTAGGGGAAGGGCTGAGGTTGGTTACTATGGTAACATTCTCAAAACTGCAACAATCCTATTAGGGATGCAGAAACTATAGTCATTCTGGTGGGAAGGGAGCATGGGTAGTGGGTGGTAGTCTTTTTATTTTTATTTTATTTTTTTAAAAGAAAACCGCTCCCACTTCCATCCCTTTTGCATTCATTTATTTTAAGCTTTGCAGTGTAAAATACCAGAGTAAGAAATGAAAGGAGAAAGGGCTCTTGTCTCTCTTCATTAAATTTCTGTCATCTTTATCTGCTCCATTTTAGGTATACCCTACTTTCTATATGATCTTTTATTCATTTTTGTGTTCATTTATTCACCAAACTTACAAAGAGGCCTACTCTGTGTTAGAGATGAATTAGAGAATCCCTGTTCTCATTTTTCTTTCAAATTACAAATTCCTTGAAGTCACTAAGGACTTTAATTCAGTTAAACAAATATTTGTGAGCACTTGCTCTGTACCAGGCATTATGCTGGCAAACAAAACGGAGGCTTTTGTCAAAGAACATTGTTTTGCTTGGTTGAATAGCACAGGGAAGGGCAAATGATTAAGCACTGAGCTGTTTAAAATAAAATTTGATGAATGCTATTGCAGAGGTGTGTAATCCACTTAACTCTCCAGCCTGGAGAGCATAGGAAAGTTTTTTTCAAGGGAGGTGACATCTGGGCGGCTTTGAAGACAAAGAGTCATTTTCCAGGTAAAATGCTGGGGTTGATAAGGCATTCCAAGCAACTCTGGACCAGCAAGAATAGAGGTGTGGTGGTGAGGGAGCCCTTGGCTTTGTGCATGAGATCTCTAAGAACGTGCAGATGAGTGGTGGTTGAACACGTAGGCAGGATCCACCGAGAGAAGTTATGTCTGGTAGCCACTGAAAAATGCAGGCAGCGGAGCGACGTTGAGTGTTCTGTTTAAGATCTTTCTGTTGGCGGTGTGTGGGATGGGCAGATAATGAAGGGGAAGGAGCAGATTGGGTTGAGAAGGATATGGAGATCTGTAAAAAATGACAAGGTTCATCTTGGGACACAATGAGTTGAGGATGAGCCCCACCATATTGGACTGTCTAGTAGGCAGCTGGAAATATGGGCCCAGGAGTGAAGGAGATGTGGATGGGAGCCAGAAATCTGGGTACCATCTGAGAAGGCTTGTGGGGAGGCACAGCGGCCTCCTGGGAGATAATCATGAAACAGCCATTCATTCTTTAAATCTGCGTGGTGGGGCGTGTCCTTCCATGCTACTGCTGCTCACTCTTACGTAATTAAAATAAAAAGCCCAAAAAACAGCTTTCAGTTGTAAAACACCACACTAACTCCGTCACTAAGACTTCCAGAGATTGGGAAGAGTAAAAACTCTAGACTTGAATCAGAATGGAGGCTTCCTCCCTCCCCAGCTCTGGCCTGCCACGGGCCTCCTGCAGTCAGGGAGAAGACGAGTGGTCAGGCCCCTGTTAACTCCACACTGCTCTAACACCATCTCTTCCTATTTGCTGGCCTCAGTTGCAGACCTCTCTCTCCGTCTGTCTTTTTTTCTTTTTCTTGAAGTGTAGTTGCTTTACACTGTTATGTTAGTTTTTGGTGTACAGAAAAGTGATTCACATACACACACATACATACAAACATGTATGTAACTCTTTGTCATATTATTTTCCATTATGGTTTATTACAGCATGTTGAATTACTTCCCTGTGCATATAGTAGGAGCTTGTTGTTTATTTTGTGTATAGTGGTTTGTGTCTGCTAATCCCAAGCTCCTAACTTATCCCTTCCTGACCCCCTTTCCCCTTTGGTAAGTTTGTTTTCTATGTCTGTGAGTCTGTTTCATAAATAAGTTCATTTATATCATATTTTAGATTCCATATATAAGTGGTATCATAGGGCTTCCCTGGTGGCTCAGAAGGTAAATAATCCACCTGCAATGCAGGAGGCCCAAGTTCCATCCCTGAGTTGGAAAGATCCCCTGGAGAAAGGAATGGCTACCCACTCCAGTATTCTTGCCTGGAGAATTCCATGGACAGAGGAGCCTGGTGGGCTGCCTTCTGTGGGATCACAAAGAATTGGACACAGTATGTACCACGTTTCTTTATCCATTCCTCTGTCGATGGGCACATGAGTTGCCTTCACGTCTTAGCAATTGTAAACAGTGCTGCAGTGAGCATTGTCGTTGTGTAGTCACTCAGTTGTGTCCAACTCTTTGCCACCCCATGGACTGCAGCCTGCCAGGCTCCCTTGTCCATGGGATTTCCCAGGCAAGAATATTGGAGTGGTTTGCCATTTCCTTCTCCAAGGGATCTTCCTGACCTAGGGATTGAACCCATGTCTCCTACATTGGCAGGTGAATTCTTTAGCATAGAGCCACCAGGGAAGCCCAGTGAACACTGGGGTGCATGTATCTTTTCCAACTAGAGTTTTGTCTGGATATATGCCCAGGAGTAGGATTGCTGGATCATATGAAAGTACAAGTGTTTGTTGCTCAGTCATATCTGACTCTTTGTGACCCCATGGACTGTGGCTCGCCAGGCTGGATCATATGGCAACTCTATTTTAGGTTTTTAAGGAACCTCCATGCTGTTTTCCATAGTGGGCTCCATTGCAGACCTCTCTAAAGTTGAAATTGGGTTGGGAGAGAGGAGGAGGGAGGAAGCAGTTAAGTACCTATGTGACTCATGGTTGTGTTTCTCGTGTCAGTGCTCTCTGAATCTAGCAGGTATTTAAGGTGACTTCTTCTCTTTGAATATCTGCTATGGCATCTTTGCAGCCTCCACTCCCTCATTGCTAAGGATCCCTATTTGCAGTTCCTGGAGACAGGGCAATGCATTGCTCTCCTGGCTGCAGTTTTCTCAGCCCCTAGGCTCCTGGTAACGCATCCACGTAATCTCAGCCAAGGGCCATGGCGGAGTGTGTAAGCCAGCCCGGACGTGGCTGTCCCTAGCACACAGTCCACACTGTGTTCCGTGGGGGACCCTCAAGCGTCCTTTGTTTCTGCAGACTCTGGGAGTGCAGCCGCCTCTCCTGAATTCACCATCAACGCAGCCAGCAAGCCCATCTCTATTTCTAGGTTTCAGCTGTGAATCAGACGCAAGTTTGTGTGTCTCCCAAATTGCTTGAACTGCTGAGGACAGATGTGTGTCTGCCTGTTCTGGCTCCTCTGTTTTGATATGAGATGGAGAGGCAAGCAAGCCTAATCAACACCCTCCTTGTTTGGAGGGATGTATACTCTCCACTCATCAGCAACTGCCTTGGAAAGTCCCCCCCACCCAAGATGTCCAAATCTTGATCCTTTGTACCCTTACTGGGGTAAAGGAATTATGAATTTCACAAATAATTTATAGCCACTTTCTTTGGTAAATTTTGCAAATGGTCTAGCTCCCCTTTTGAAATTTACTGTTGGTTGTTCCTTAAGACTTCAGAAAGAATATTCATTGGAACATCTTGTTACATAGGTAAAATTTTTTCCCCCTCCTTTCTGTCAAACTTTCCTATGCTGTTGCAGAGAGAATTCTGCTACACAGAGGCAGGATTTATGGCCTCTGGGATGTGTTTAGTGGATAACAAGGGTGGAACCAGGCCGTGTTGTGGTAGACAAGAAAGTGAAAGTCGCTCAGACCTGTCTGAGACCCCTTGGACTATACAGTCCCTGGAATTCTCCAGGCCAGAATACTGGAGTGGGCAGCCTTTTTCTTCTCCAGCGGATCTTCCCAACCCAGGAATCGAACTGGGGTCTCCTTCATTGCAGGTGGATTCTTTACCAACTGAGCTATCAGGGAAGCCTGGGTCTCTCTTGATGAGAAGTTGGGCATCAACAGGACCCCAGTTTACAGTCATTGATCTCCCCCATGCTGATGACTCCCCAGTGTCTCTGTAGCCCAGACCTCTTCCTGAAATGCTGGCTCTTAGATCCGGCAGCTTACTGGGCTTCCCTGATCAAAATATTACAAACTTACCTCACATCATTATCTGAACCCCACCCTCCACCCCAAATACCCAGCCATCTTCATGTCATTTCTCTTCAGTCTTAATAAATGGCACCTAGAAAATCTACCTAATTGCTCAAGTCAGAAACCTGGGAGTTTGAGCATCTCTAGGTTCTTAAGCTTGTATGTGCTGCCGGCATCCCTTCTGCAGTCTAGTGATGTCTAGTGACACCTTTCAAAATCATGTTTTTACCTCCAGGGGGCCATTATGGAAACCAATGATATGGAAATACAGTTCTATGTGGATCATTTGGAATCTGTGAATTTTCTCTCTCTCTCTTACATCTCACAGTGGTTCAGTATCAGTCATCAGTCACCTTCTGGATAGTCTACATGAATGCTAAGTCACATCCGACACCATGAACTATAGCCTGCCAGGTTCCTCTGCCGATGGGATTTCCCAGGCAAGAATACTAGAGTAGGTGGCCATTTCTTCTTCCAGGGGATGTTCTCCAGCCAGGGATCAAATGTGCCTCTCCAGCATTGGCAGGAGGATTTTTTTTACCACTGAGCCGCCTGGGAAGCCCTTTGGATAGCATTCAGTTTCATCTTATCTAACTTAACTGCTACTTCTTTAATCCAGGCCTTCGTCATCTCTCACTTGAATTACTGCAAAAACTCAGGTAAATAAACTGGTACCCCCACCTATTCAGAACCTAGTTTTTGAAAGTTGTCAACAGCTCAACTAACTTTCCAGTCAGGCTTGCTAATGATGAGGATCAGGTTAGAGGTTTTTTTTTTAGAGTAAAATATATATTCATTGAAATGCATAAATCTTAGATATGCAGTATGGATACATGAATCCTCAACCCATCCTTCCTTGTGTCAGACTCACATGTTTTGAAGTTAAAGAGCTTTTTCATTTCCCCAGGAGTTCCCTCTTCCTTTCTTCCTCTCTTCTCTGTTAAGGCAAGCAGTGTTCTGTTTTTTTTTAACTCTTAGTTCAGTTTTACCTGTTCTAGAATTTCATAGAAATGGGATCATACAGCATATATTCTTTTTGTGCCTTTTACTCAGTGTAGTGTGCATGAGATTCATCTATAGAGTTGCCTGTATTATTAATGGCTTGTTCATTATTATTGCTGAATGTCAGTCCATGGTATAAATAAACCACAGTTTGCTTGTGAATCTCCTGTTGATGGACATTTTGGTTGTTTAGATCTCTGACGATTGTGAGTAAAGCTGCTTTGAACATTCTTGAAGTCTCTTTGTGGGCATATGCTGTCGTTTCTCTTGGGTAAACACCTGGCAATGGGGTTGACAGTGGGTTATGTTGACTTTTATAAGAAAACAAAACAAAAAACTGATAGATCTTTTCCAGAAGTCCCATTTTATTTCCCACTAGCAAAGTGTGAGCATTCTAGTTGGGCTGCATCCTCACTAACATTTGTATCCTCAGTGTTTAAAACCTACTGTTTTAGTGGGTTCATGATTATATCAGTATGGTTTTATTTTGCATTTCCCTGGCAACTGATGCTATAAAGCATTATTTCTCATTCGACATTCACATGTTTTCTTTGGTGAAGTGTATGTCTGGGCTCTTTTTTTTTTTTTGCTTATTTTGTTAAAAAAATTTTTTTTTAATCTCACACCCTAGTAAAGTAATGCTCAAAATTCTCCAAGCCAGGCTTCAACAATTCATGAACCGTGAACTTCCAGATGTTCAAGCTGGTTTTAGAAGAGGCAGAGGAACCAGAGATCAAATTGCCAACATCTGCTGGATCATTGAAAAAGCAAGAGTGTTCCAGAAACGCATCTATTTCTGCTTTATTGACTATGCCAAAGCCTTTGACTGTGTAGATCACAATAAACTGTGGAAAATTCTTCAAGAGATGGGAATACCAGACCACCTGACCTGCCTCTTGAGAAACCTGTATGCAGGTCAGGAAGCAATAGTTAGAAGTGGACATGGAACAACAGACTGGTTCCAAATGGGAAAAGGAGTATGTCAAGGCTGTATATTGTCACCCTGCTTATTTAACTTATATGCAGAGTACGTCATGAGAAACACTGGGCTGGAAGAAACACAAGCTGGAATCAAGATTGCTGGGAGAAATATCAATAACCTCAGATATGCAGATGACACCCCCCTTATGGCAGAAAGTAAAGAAGAACTAAAGAACCTCTTGATGAAAGTGAAAGTGGAGAGTGAAAAAGTTGGCTTAAAGCTCAACATTCAGAAAGCGAAGATCATGGCATCTAGTCCCATCACTTCATGGCAAATATATGGGGAAACAGTGGAAACAGTGTCAGACTTTTTTTTTTTTGGACTCCAAAATCACTACAGATGGATACTGAAGCCAAGAAATTAAAAGACGCTGACTCCTTGCAAGGAAAGTTATGACCAACCTAGATAGCATATTACAAAGCAGAGACATTACTTTGTCAACAAAGGTCCATCTAGTCAAGGCTATGGTTTTTCCAGTAGTCATGATTGGATGTGAGAGTTGGACTATAAAGAAAGCTGAGTGCAGAAGAATTGATGCCTTTGAATTGTGGTGTTGGAGAAGACTTTTGAAAGTCCCTTGGACTGCAAGGAGATGCAACAAATCCATCCTAAAGGAGATCAGTCCAGAATGTTCATTGGAAGGACTGATGCTGAAGCTGAAATTCCAGTACTTTGGCCACCTCATGCGAAGAGCTGACTCATTTGAAAAGACCCTGATGCTGGGAAAGATTGAAGGCAGGAGGAGAAGGGGATGACAGAGGATGAGATCATTGGCTGGCATCACCGACTCAAAGGACATGAGTTTGGGTAAACTCTGGGAGTTGGTGATGGACAGGGAGGCCTGGTGTGCTGCGGTTCATTGGGTCTCAAAGAGTCGGACACAATTTAGCAACTGAACTGAACTGTATAGGATTTAAAATACCTAGATGTAAGTCTCTTATCAGATATATGTTTGGTGACTATTTTCTCCCAATGTGATACATGCTCATTAATTTTCCTAGTGTTATTTTTCTTAAGCATAAAAATTTTCATTTTTATTTTATGGTATTGCTTTCTGATTCCCATCAGAGAAATCTTTACCCTGTCCTCTATGAAGATATTCTCCTATGTTTTCTTCTAAATGTTTTATATCTTAACTTTCATATTTATATGTAGGAGCAATTTTGAATTGATTTTTGTGCATAGTATAAGATGAAGATATCTTTTTCCATATGGGTATCTAGCTGTTTCAGCATAATTTGTTGAAAAGCCTCTTCTTACTTTAAAGAATTGTGTTGGTTACTTTGTCAAAAGCCAATTGCCTATATAATTGTGTATTCATTTCTGGACTCTGTTCTGTCTTCTTCATCTGTCTGTCTTTATGTCAGTTTCACCCTCTAGATTAAAGGTATCTTGAAGTCCTATAGTATAACTTTCCAATCTTTGTTCTTTTCTAGTAATGGCACCCCACTCCAGTACTCTCGCCTGGAAAATCCCATGGATGGAGAAGCCTGGTAGGCTGCAGTCCATGGGGTCGCTAAGAGTCGGACACAACTGAGCGACTTCACTTTCACTTTTCACTTTCATGCATTGGAGAAGGAAATGGCAACCCACTCCAGTGTTCTTGCCTGGAGAATACCAGGGACGGGGGAGCCTGGTGGGCTGCCGTCTATGGGGGTTGCACGGAGTCAGACACGATTGGAGCGACTTGGCAGCAGCAGCAGTGATTATTTTACTGGTCTAGATCCTTTACATTTTCAATTAGATTTTAGAATTATGTCAGTTTTTATTTATAAAGCCCTGCTGGGATTATGACTTGGTTGCATTGATTCATCTGGTTAATTTGCATGCATAGTTTCTTGATTAGCTAGGGACTGAGAGTTGGACTGTGAAGAAGGCTGAGTGCTGAAGAATTGATGCTTTTGAACTGTGGTATTGGAGAAGACTCTTGAGAGTCCCTTGGACTGCAAGGAGATCCAACCAGTCCATTCTGAAGGAGATCAGCCCTGGGATTTCTTTGGAAGGAATGATGCTAAAGCTGAAATTCCAGTACTTTGGCCACCTCATGGGAAAAGTTGACTCATTGGAAAAGACTCTGATGCTGGGAGGGATTGGGGGCAGGAGGAGAAGGGGATGACAGAGGATGAGATGGCTGGATGGCATCACTGACTCGATGGACGTGAGTCTGAGTGAACTCCGGGAGTTGGTGATGGACAGGGAGGCCTGGCGTGCTGCGATTCATGAGGTCGCAAAGAGTCGGACACGACTGAGCGACTGATCTGATCTGAGGGGGTTATTTGCAGATTTCAGTATTCACTCCCTTTGTGATTTCCTTACTTCCAACATACCCTGTAACTTTCTGAAAGTTCTGCCTTCCCTGAAATTATCTGACATCTTAGCCCAGTACGAAGCTTAGGCTTTCTGCAGGCCCAGCTATCTGTGGAGTGAGAGTGCTCTCAGGTAAAAATTTGCAAACTTGCAAACTTCATCCGTTACAGTTTGCCTTTTAATGGCAGTCTTCTCCAGTTTTTGCCATACCTTGATTACTTTTCAGTATTTTTTAGTAGCTAAAAAAAAAAAAAAAATTGCACGGATTTTATCATTGTTATTTGTGGAACAGTTGTTTTGAGCTATTAGGAAAAGACTGAACATCTCCTTCAACTGCCATGCTGTGGTTTCCTTGCCTCTTACTTCAGCTTCATAATCCATCTGCCCATGGTCCCCAGAGCTATCTTACAAAAATGCAAACATGAGCAAACCATTCCTTAATCAGTGGCTCTTCATTGCTTTCATTGTTTCTCATTATTTTCTTTTCCTAGATTTTCCATTTTTATTTCATGTGCTCTTTGATTTTACTGACCATTTGGCGTTTCCCTAGACAGACCCTTCCCTGGAACAATCTCCCGTTCTTTGCATATGTAATGGTTCCTTTCTGAAATGCCTCTCCCTTCTTTATAGCCTGGCTAACTCTTACGGTTCTTTCAAAGTCAGCTGAAAGCATTAACGCTCATGGGAAACTACCTCAAATTGTGTTTCTCATGCCTTCTTATTTTCCCATTGTTCTTGCTGTATCTTAGTATCATAGGACTTCCCTGGTGGCTCAGACGGTAAAGCGTCTTGTCTACAATGCGGGAGACCTGGGTTCAATCCCTGGGTTGGGAAGATCCGCCGGAGAACGAAATGGTTAGTATCATAGAGCTTATCAACTTGCATTTACTTATTTAGTCACTTATTTGTTACCTCAAGTATGAGGCTTTGAGTATGAGGCTTCCTTTAGAGAAGGGTCAATGTCTTAGTCATTTTTGATTGTCCATCGCCTAGTATTCTTGTCAAAGGAAATAAAGGAAGATGGATGGGCATTATAGTCAAATTATGGTTGCTTTGTAAATGCAGACTGTAAATTGTAGGTGCCTGACCGGGCTTCCCAGGCGGCACTAGTGGTGAAGAAGCCGCCTGCCAATGCAGGATACGTGAGAGATGTGGGTTTGATCCCAGGGTCAGGAGGATCCCCTGGAGGAGGAAATGGCAACTCATTCCAATATTCTTACCTGGGAAATCCCATTGACAGAGGAGCCTACCAGGCATGAAGAGTAGGATATTACTGAAGCAACTTAGCACGCATCTGACCATCCTAAATTATTTTCCCTTGGTCCTTTGGTTCATGGCCCTGGATATTTTTATTTTTGCATGCATGCTCAGTTGTGTCCAACTCTTTGCAGTCCTACGGACTGTAGCCTGCCAGGCTCCTCTGTCCATGGGATCTCCCAGGCAAGAATACGGGAGTGGGTTGCCATTTCCTTCTCTAGGGGATCTTCCCCACCCAGGGATTGAACTTGTGTCTCCTGCATTTGGCAGGCAAATTCTTTATCATATTTTATTGCCAGTGTGAAATTAAGGTAGAGCCTCTAAATCAAAGTAGAGCCATAGAAATGCCCCATTCATCCTGAGCAAAGCCTTTCAGGAGCCTTAGAACATGTGTATTCCTTAGATACGTGTATATAATCCTTTAAAGAGACTAAAGGTCAGTTATGAGTAGAAAGCAGTGACAAAATAATGAGCCAATGATGCAACAGTTTCACTTATTGAGAAGTGATTTAAAGTTTTGTGAACACAAGGGAAAGGGCTGATTATGATTTCAAAACTCAAGCGTCTCTTGAAGCTACACGGTCAGCAGTGTGGCACAGGGGATGCTGACAGAAGCGTGACCATACTGCTCTGGCTGTTGCTTTGTTGGGAGCCAAATCCATGGTATTTATTTGGACATGTCAGCCAACTTCTCTCTCTGCCTTTCTCTCTTTCCCCTTTCTTCTCTCCCTCCTCGCTTCTTCCCTTCCCTGTTTCTCCTCTGTTTCCTCCTTCCTTTCTCTCTTCCCTCCTCCTTCCGTCTTTTCTCTCTGTTTCTTCCTTTCTTTCTCCCCACCCCCTCACATTTTCAAAGATTTTTTCCCTCCAATTAATGATTATTTCATTATACCCCCTTTCTTTTTCTGGTTTTTCCTCTCCCCTTGGATTAATCTGCAAAACATTGCCTTCCTGTATTCACTGCGCTTTTGCTCCAAGCCTCCCAGCAGTAAACCTGACCCCTCAGATACCTCTCCTTTCTCACAAGGCCATCTCCTTTTATCGTTCCTTAAGACACCGATAATCCACTTTTTCTGTTCAATTCCCTCAGACTCGTTATTTGCATGTTTACAAGTGTTTATATACATGTATACTCTTTTTTTAAACTTTTAATTACAAAAATAATAAATGTATTATTCACACTGGGTTTCCCAGGTGCCACAATAGTAAAGAATCCGCCTGCCAGTGCGGGAGATGCAAGCAATACAGGTTCTATCCTTGGGTCAGGAGGACCCCATGGAGGAGGAAATGGCAACCTACTCCAGTGTTCTTGCCTGGAAAATTACATGGACAGAGGAGCCTGGTAGGCTACAGTCCATGTGGTCATTGCAAAGGGTCAGACATGACTGAGCAACTGAGCACACACACATTATTCCTATAGAATATAGTATAAAAATGGAAAATTTCTCCTTTAAATGCACCTGCTCCCAAAACACCTCTTTCCTCCAACCCAGAGGTAACTGCACTTAACCATTTGCTGTGTTGTGTGGCTTCCAAAGTTTTTCTAAGCATCTGTGAATGCACACACATGCTTACATATAGCAAGATGATGAAAATATTTGCCCACTAGTATGGTGATGATGAAAATATTTGCCCACTAGTATGGTAATGTAAATAAATTCAGAATTCATCACTTAAAAATAGGTTCTATTCTTTAAGTGAACTACACTATATTTAAATGATATCAAGTGATATGTTAGTGGGCATATCACTATATCACTGTCTACCAAGTGATATGTTAGAGGGAAAATCATTCATCATATCATTCTGATAATATTCAAAGCATTTGTGGATTCCTCGTTGGTATAATGCAGCTGTCTCTAGCTAAGTGATAGCCCTGTGTGATCCGTGGGTTGAAATAGGAAACGCATCAGTCTATTCCACAATTCGCTTGTGGCCTTGATAAGTATCAGGCTGTTGAGCCCAGGGTTTTGTTTCCAGCAGAAGGTACCTGGACACACACCTGAATGTGTGGACGTGGAGAGCTGGTGCTTTGGCTCCCAGGTGAGGCCCCCGGAAGCCACCAGCTGCACCTGCTGTCCATGTTGGGCTCCAGGTGCATCTGCACGAGCTCTGTTTCCTGGTCCAGTCACCCACCTCTGTGACCACCACTGGACAGTGTTGTTGAGTTATCTGTGGGCTTATTAAGTGCAGGATTTCTCTTTCCCCATCACTATGGAAGTCTTTAAATAGTTTAACAAAGGATGTGGCTGTGGAGCTTCAGTGACTCAGCAGTGAAGAATCTCCCTGCTGTGTAGGAGACATGGGTTCGATTCCTGGGTCAGGAAGATCCCCTGGAGGAGGAAATGGCAACCTACTTCAGTATTCTTGCCTGGAGAACCCCATGGACAGAGGACCCTGGTGGGCTACAGGCCATAGGGTCGCAGAAAATCAGACATGACTGACGTGACTGAAGACACACACAGCTGTGCCAGTGAATAAAATATGTGTATCAATCCTGTATATACCTCACACATATTAAATTCATTATATGTGCGTATGTGTATACACAAGTATTTATGTATCCATAGACCTCAAAGAGCAGGCACAGTTGCTGCTGCTGCTGCTAAGTCACTTCAGTCGTGTCCGACTCTGTGCGACCCCATAGATGGAAACCCTCCAGGCTCCCCTGTCCCTGGGATTCTCCAGGCAAGAACACTGGAGTAGGCTGCCATTTCCTTCTCTAGTGCATGAAAGTGAAAAGTGAAAGTGAAGTCGCTCAGTCGTGTTCAACTCTTCGTGACCCCATGGACTGCAGCCTACTAGGCTCCTCCACCCATGGGATTTTCCAGGCAAGAGTACTGGAGTGGGGTTCCATTGCCCTCTCCGCAGGCACAATTAAGTAGGCAAGAAATAAGAATGGCAGAGGTACCTGGGTAGAAAGTGAGGGAGAAGAGGAAAGACCGCAGGTCCAGAGAAGTGTCCACATTTACCCTCCTGGAATGAGTTATCTTTCTGCCAGACTTGAAGAAAATCCCTTGAGTTTTATTTCCTCATCAGTCTTTCCAAGGATATTTAGCATTTGCACTTTTCTGAGCACTGAAGCACAGTCCGCATGCAGGCCTCTATCAAATGCTTTGCCTACTTTAATATTTTGTTTTCATAAAAAGTGGAATTTGTCTTTTGAAGACCACAAACTGCCCTGCTGGATCTTGCACTTGGCTCCCCAGCTTAGATGAGAAGAACTAATCCCCATTTCCAAGAGCCAAGGAGTTAAAAAAAGGAAAGAAAGAAAAGCAGAGAAAGAAAGAAGGAAGAGAGAAGTGAGTCAGAGGACTTGTGCCTGTGCGTCTGAGTCAGCTTAGTGTGTTAAGAAAAAAAAAAGAAGCTATGTGTGGAGACCTGCCTGGAAAAACTGCTGAATGGAAAGCTTGAGGATGGCTGATAGACTTTGACAGCAGACTAAGAATTTTCGTGCCTCTTTGGAAATGGTGAGCAGCCACTAATAATGCTCCCGTGACATCACAGAAATCTTGACTCGTGCTCGTCTTGCTCATTCTCTCATGAAGCCCATCCCAGCTCCTTTTCATACAGGACCTTCGCTTAAGGGGGTTGAGGGAGAAGAGGAGACAGGAAGACAGGTGGAGGTGCTAGTCTGCCCGACAACCATTTACCCCAGCGGTCTTTTTGGAGACTCCAATGGCCTTTTTGGAGAAGAGGCTGTTTGATAAAGGTGACCTGTGAACAGTCAGCTACTATTGGCAACTCAGACAATGTGGGACCGCTGGAAAGCAAAACACCCCTGGATGGGGGGAAGGTTGAGTTCAATTTTATTTTTTATTGTGTGTGTGTTGGGGGAAGTAATGATAAATGTGTGTGTTGTGGGCACAGATGCAGTTTTATGATATTCATGCATATGAGGGTGAACGTTTTAGTTTTGTTTACAGTAGGGGGAAAAATACCCTCCACAGTTATAGATCTGATGTGGTAGAAGTTGCATCGCAGCTTCTAGTTTTACTCGGTTTTCACAAACTTGTGACTTTCTGAGGAAAATCTCTGTCTGACTGACCCATTTCAAAAGCAGTTTGGAAAATGGGAGGTTTTTTTAAACTGTTTGTAATGTGCTTTTCATGTTGCTCAAACTATGACTGTGAATTCTGTTTGATTCACTGTTGAATCTGTTGGGGAGTTTAAATACAGTCCACATGCAGGCCTCTATCAAATGCTCTGTGTACTTTAATATTTTGTTTTCATAAAAAGTGGAATTTGTCTTTTTTTGTTGTTTAAATAGTAGCTTCTTTCCCCTCTGGTGTTAGTAAACACATCTCTAAGGCATAGGTGAGCACAGTTACAATCACCCTGTCAGTGGCAGCTGGAGATACCAGTCTGGGGCACAGACCCACCGGGCAACATACTCACAGATGTGTTCTTATTACTGTATCGCTCTGTAAAGCAAAGTTCATTTTCTAGAACTAAAATTCCAGTTGAATGTCAAGGATATTCTTGCCAGACCCTAGTAGTATTTTAAAACAGGGACCTAAATTAGTCGCCCAAGAGGTATTTTAAGGTACTCAGTTAAGAAAATGAGTTTAGTGCTTCCCTGGTGGTCCAGTGGTTAAGACTCTGAGCTTCCAATGCAGGGGGTGCGGGTCTGATCCCTGGTTGGGCAAGTTCTGCAAGCCGTGTGGCTCGGCCAGAAAAAAAAAGAAAGTCTAAGTGACTGAAAAAAGTTTGGTAATGTTTGCATCCCCAGACTTGCTTACTCATTTGTAAACCTAGAGGTCTCACCATGTATAATGTCTGTGCATTAAGATATAGGATTTTTCTCACCTTCTGGACACTCTCCCTGTCATGATAGAAAGAACATGGATTTAGAGTCAGTCTTGAATTTGAATCCCCTTTATGACTCCTGTGGCCTTCCGCAGGTTACAGAGGCTCTGAAGATAATGGCTACAGGTTAGTACTGGAGTGAGGATTAATGCAGATTAATTTCATAAAACATCAATCTCATTTAAGATTGACAGCTATGGTATTTTTTTAATGATAATACTTTTCTGTTTCTTTACTGTAAAATTAAGTTAAAAATAAAAGGTTAATGAGAAAAAAAAAAAAACCATCAATCCACATTAAGGATGTGGAAAACATCAGTTTCTCCATTTTTCTTGTTTCCTGATTGTCATTATGTATGTGTGTGTGTGTTTTCTTTCTGAGCCTTGGGTTTCTCCTCAGTTTAGATAGAAGGTGATCTTGAAGTATCTGAATCCGGATTCTGTCAACAGGGTTTTTTCTGAATTGGTCTCTTGTCTTGATAAACAGCCACCCATTCAGTCGAGCTTCTTGATCAGCATCTCATTTCTCAGTTCCTCTGTGCTCCCCTGGGTGCACAGAGGCCCTGTCACATAGGTGACCCGTCACTTGGGGACCCTTCAGGGTCACTATTTCAGGGCTCCAGCATCTCCTGGGGGTCAGGTCACCTTTGCAGGCAGACTCTTTAAAGCAGTAATCTGTTTTTTTGGCAAAGAGCCTAATAGCATCTTCTCTGCAAGTTAATCATGTTTATTCACTCTGATCAGAGTGGGGATTTTCCCGAATTGTCATGTCTTTGCAGAGTGTTTCCAACCATTATGTGCTATAAATGTAGCATCATTTTATGCTTCTACTTGTTTTTGCTAATATAAGAGAAATCCCGTTATAAATAATTCCAAGGGATTTTGCAGATTATTTCACTGGTTCAAAATAAGAGGATGGTTCCCTAGATCGTGGAGCTGCTGTCATAGATGGAGTCTATTGATGTAAAATGGGGCATAATGTGATTGCCCTGTGGGCGCCATCCTTGTACAGAATGAGGTCTGCTCAGAGAAAGCTAAAGCTACCAGAGGAGCAGGTCTCTGCATCTGGCAGTTCCTCCATCCTGCGACATTAACTCAGAGCATTTCACCCCACTGTGACACTGACTCACCCACCCCCTCTCCACCCCTATTGTCTAGTTCTGATGTGCTCTGGCCCCACTAATTCTAGGGCTATACTGGCTTATGCCTCTTTCATTCTAGGAGGAAAGAAAGCTGGTCTTTACTAATAAAAGTGTGAAAACTGAAATGTCACCACTTTCAACACAAACAATATATATTTGTTGAATGTATGACTACAACAACTTGGAATAACTGCCAGCCGTGTTTCCAAATATTTGAGGCCTATTTAAGTAAAGAGGCATGAATAATTTTAAACTGGATTTTTTTTTTTTTTTTTGCATTAGCAACAAATGTGATGAAACCTTAAAAACAAATTCTCATCCTTAGGAGTGGTTGCCTCTGGGGAGTAGTATCAGAAGCTGGT
Organism: Bos grunniens; assembly: GCF_055505025.1. Taxonomy (NCBI): domain Eukaryota; kingdom Metazoa; phylum Chordata; class Mammalia; order Artiodactyla; family Bovidae; genus Bos; species Bos grunniens. The sequence goes on from NC_141168.1 coordinate 18,723,245, forward strand.
CTGGGGACTTAGGCTGTTCATTATAAACCATTCTGCATGCTTTCTTTTTTAAAATCAGATGTATGTATTACTTTGACTTTTTAAAAAATCCCTCCCTTAAGTAGGCTTAGTTCAATTTAAATAAAATTTGCTGAATGCCTTGTGCCAGACATTGTGCTGGTCATCTCAGCTCAGCAGCAAATAAGGACCAGCTCTTGCCTGGGAGTTCATAGTCTAGTTGGAGAGACAGAACAGACCATAGGCATATTAAAATAATATGATGCCAACTTAGAGGGAGGTAGCCATGGAGTTAAGTGTCTCCCTCCCCAGATATTCTATTCATACATTTATTTTTAATTTCTGTCTTTATGATGAGTGTATCTGAACAGCATTCTAATGATCACAGTTTTGGTTTTAGTGGAAAAAGAATAGACGAGACTTGATCTAATCTTACTCGACATGGAAGCCTCCAAAATGAGTCAGAGAGAGAGGCATAAAATCAGTCATGAGTTTTATTTTGCTCCTTTCTCTCTGGACATGAGCGCAAACAGTGTACACTGGGTCAAAATCATAAAGAGGAATAGGCTGTGCGTGTCTCAGGACATTTTTCATTCCCTTAAGCCCACAGCTGCCAATTTCCGTGTCCACATGCAGAGGATTTTTAGTGACTTCCAATGATTCTAGTGCACCCAAGAGCAATGCCATCTTATTATTAGAAGGTGTTTCCCAGCTTGAGTTGGAGGCAAGCTGAGCATCTGTCTCAAGCCCTAAGTCCTCCTGGTTTTACTGACAAAGCTTCCAGATTCATCTGGGGTCTGGTAGACAGATTTGAGTAAATCTCTCAGCTTGTTCAGTAGCTCATGAGGTTCCACTGTCCTCAAAGAGCAAAGCAGCATTACTTTGTATATCACCAGAGTGTACCGAGTCATTTTGATTTTTAAAATATTGTTGAACTATAGCACTAAAATAGCATTGAAATAAAGGTTCACGTTTTGTAATATCTAGCTATTCCTCTGTCTTGTTCAAGAGAAAATTTGCTTCAGTTCAGTTCAGTTGCTCAGTCATGTCCAACTCTTTGTGACCCCATGGACTATAGTACACCAGGCTTTCTGTCCATCACCAACTCCTGGAGCTTGCTTAAACTCATGTCCATGGAATTGTTGATGCCATCCAACCATCTCATCCTTTGTTGTCCCCTTCTCCTCCTGCCTTCAATCTTTCCCAGCATCAGGGTCTTTTCCATTGAGTCAGTTCTTTGCATCAGGTGGCCAGTGTATTGGAGTTTCAGCTTCAGCATCAGTCCTTCCAATGAATATTCAGGACTGATTTACTTTAGGATGGACTGGTTTGATCTCCTTGTAGTCCAAGGGACTCTTAAGAGTCTTCTCCAACACCACAGTTCAAAAGCATCAATTCTTTGGTGTTCAGCTTTCTTTATAGTCCAATTCATACATCCATACATGACTAGTGGAAAAACAATAGCTTTGTTAGACTAAAATTTGCTTAATTTTGTACAAAAAGTCTTTTTGGCTTAATTTTATGGGTTTGTGATGGCCAGCACCAAAAATATCTGCAACAGATATGATACATATCATACAATATGAATTGTTTTCCCCACAAACTAGCAGGGTAAATACTTTATTAGGGATTTAAGAAAATGATTTGTATAAAAATGAATGAACATGATTTCAAAGATAAAATATAAACTCAGATAAGGAATAAAAAGCAGAATTATTCAGGACTTCCCTGGCGGTCCAGTGGTTAAGATTCTGTGCTTCCACTGCAAAGGGCACAGGTTTGATCTCTCGTCAGGAAACTAACATCCCACATGCCATGTGATGCAGAAAAAATAGATCAGAATTATACCAAAATGGAAATTGATGATCATATAGATTCAACTTCTATGTATTTCATTCAACAGTTGCCTTAAATAAATGGAGTACGTAACTGTCTATGTTTTATTAATTCACTCCAAGACTATAAGATGATATTAAATTCTAAATACATAAACAGACCTTAAATACTCCTAAAATATGTTGTTAAAATCCACCTGGGTATAACTAATTACTTTTTAAAGTGACTGTTTAGTTTTTATTAACCAGTGAATGGTACTGCATTCATCTTCACTGATTAGAACTAATTCTTTAAATTTTTTTTCATTGAAATACAGTTGATTTACAATATTGTGCATGTAATTTCTACTGTATAGCAAAATGATTCAGTTATTATATACAAAACCAGAAGGGAAAGAGACATGTGTACCCCAATGTTCATCGCAGCACTGTTTATAATAGCCAAGACATGGAAGCAACCTAGATGTCCATCAGCAGATGAATGGATAAGAAAGCTGTGGTACATATACACAATAGAGTATTACTCAGCCATTAAAAAGAATACATTTGAATCAGTTCTAATGAGGTGGATGAAACTGGAGCCTATTATACAGAGTGAAGTAAGCCAGAAGGAAAAACATAAATACAGTATACTAACGCATATATATGGAATTTAGAAAAATGGTAACAATAACCCGGTGTACGAGACAGCAAAAGAGACACTGATGTATAGAACAGTCTTATGGACTTTGTGGGAGAGGGAGAGGGTGGGAAGATTTGGGAGAATGGCAATGAAACATGTAAAATATCATGTAGGAAACGAGTTGCCAGTCCAGGTTCGATGCACGATGCTGGATGCTTGGGGCTGGTGCACTGGGATGGCCCAGAGGGATGGTATGGGGAGGGAGGAGGGAGGAGGGTTCGGGATGGGGAACACATGTATACCTGTGGCGGATTCATTTTGATATTTGGCAAAACTAATACAAGTATGTAAAGTTTAAAAATAAAATTAGAAAAAAAAATATATATATATGTGTGTGTGTGTGTGTGTATGGGCTTCCTAGGTGGCTCAGTGGGTAAAGAATCTGCTTGCAATGCAGGAGACAAAGGAGATGTGAGTTTGATCCCCAGGTGGGGAAGATCCCCTGGAGGAGGGCATGGCAGCCCACTCTAGTATTCTTACCTGGAGAATCCCATGGACAGAGGAGCCTGATTGGCTACAGTCCATGGGGTTGCAGAGAGGTGGACGCGACTGAAGTGACTGAGCACGTGCACACATGTGCATGTCACATATATAACACATTCTTTTTCATATTGTTTTCCATTATGGTTTATTGTAGGATATTGAATAAGGTTCCCTGTGCTATACAGTAGGACCTTGTTGTTTATCCATTCTAGGTATAATAGTTTGCATCTGCTAATCCAGAACTCCCAGTCCATCTCGCCCCCATGTCCCCTCCACCCTGGCAACCATAAGTCTGTAGGGTAATTCTTCATAGCTTGCTTCGGTTAAGATAGCTTTTACTTTAGCTTCAAATTTTCAGGAACATTTGGGGTCTATATCTTTTTACAGCACTTCATCCTCAACTGCCATAGTTGGATTCTACCTGAAGTGGAGTTGGTCTGCTGTATTTATCGTAACATGCTCTGGCTTCTCCTGCATCTGCTCTTATTTCTCCCTTGAAAGTGGCAGAGGCAGAAAGCGTGACTATTATCATGTAGTATAGCTCCATAATCAGCGTGATGAATCCCTATGTATAAATGCTTTCTTTTCTCAGCTTCTCCTGACCCACTTTCCATTTTTTTAAGAAGACAAAATTGTCTTTCTGTTCCTCCTGACTTCTTCAGAAATCTCTTACAGTAACTGGTATTTTCATCTTCTGGCACCTCTAACGATTACAGCGTGCCTCTCGGGTAGAATACAGAGTGCCCACGTGTCATCTTATAAAACAAGTACTTTTCTGCAAGAGTTAGTTTCTCTGATGAAACCACCATATAGATCATTTAATAGAAAACTCAGAAGATTTGAGAGCACAATTTAACAATTCAATCAAGCCACAGCAATTTCTTTTGTCCCTTCGTGTAAAGGAGGGCTGGAGGAAGGTTTGGCTTGGCAGTTGCCTGGGTCTTAGGAGGGAGGGGAGAAGACTCAAGGTACCTGGGTGCATCGGAGTGCAGCAGGATTTTACCTGGATAAGTATATAGGGGAGGTGGGCTGTGCACCAAGTCTGGTTGCCTCCCTTTCTCCTAGAACATGGCCTTTGCTTACTTTTTGTTTGAAGCAGCCAGAAGGATATTTTTTGTTGTTCTGAGTCAGTGCTTAGCTTTTGAAGAAGCAGCTTGGGGAGAGTCATCTATTGTCATCCATTCTGGGTTTCAGCTCAGTGTGATAAGGTTACTTAAACATGTGTGTGTTTTAAATGGCTATGAAAATAAACTACTCATGTTCATGTGTCTGGCCTCCTCCCCACTGTGGAGCCCTGTGAAGGGATGCAGGGAACAGCAACTTTCAGTTCTTCTAGCTGTTCCTTCTGGTGTTTTTGTCTTCCTCTTCATTTTTAAACACCTTGTTTGTGCTACTATTACTTGATTTGCCCTTTGAAGATGTTATTAGACATTATAGTACTGGCTTCTTTCTATGAATGATAAGGTTTGAGACTAACATCCCTGAGTCCCATCTGTCATGCTTTCTCTTCCTTTTTCTCTTCCTCTTATATTTACATCAAAGTTTTGGGTTAAATTTAATGATTATACTATTTGTTGTTTAGTCGCTAAATCGTGTCTTACTCTTTTGTGACCCCATGGATTGCAGCCTGCCAGACTCCTCTGTCCATAGGATTTCCCAGGCAAGAATACTGGAGTGGGTTGCCATTTCCTCCTTCAGGGGATCTTCCTAATCTTCCAGGGATCAAACCTACGTCTCCTGCATTAGCAGATAGATTCTTTACCAATAAGCCAGGAGGGAAGCCCATATTATTTATACTGTAGTGTTATGTAACACTGTAAATAATAGCTGACATTTGGGCACTTTCTAAATGCAAGACACCTTTTAAGAGCTTTAGACACATAATAACTTAATCTTTATAGCAACAGTATCAAGTAGGTACTGTTATTTTTTTTTCTATTATGCAGATGTGGACATTGAGAAAGAGATTAAGTAACTTTTTCAAAGTCATAAAGGTTGTAGTTGGTAGAGTTCAGATTAAAGGAAATCTGGCTCTAGAATCTGCTTTAAAAATCCTATTTTATTGGAGTACAGTTGGTTAATAATGTGTTTCAGATGCAGTGAAGTGATTCAGTGATACATATACATATATCTACTCTTGTTTTTCTTTTTTAGATTCTTTTCCTTTATAGGTCATTACAGAGTATTGAGTAGAGTTCCCTGTGCTATACAGTAGGTTCTTTTTAGTTTTCTATTTTACATAAAGTAGAACATAGATGGGGACTTCTCTGGTGACTCAGTGGTAAAGAATCTGCCTGCCAATACAGGAGACTTAGTTTCCATCCCTGTGTCGGAAAGATCCCCTGGAAAAGGAAATAGCAACCCACTCCAGTATTCTTGCCTGGAAAATCCAGGGACAGAGGAGACTGGTGGGCTACAGTTCACTGGGTTGTGAAGGAGTTGGACATAACTTAGCAACTAAACCGCAAGAAGTGTGTATATGTCAGTCCCAATCTCCCAATTTATCACTGCTCCCTTATCCCCTGGTAACCATAAGTTTATTTTCTGCATCTGTGATGGAGTCTGCTTTTAGTTACGTACTCTTTAAGTCACTGTGATTTTGTACATACTGTTCATAAAGGAGTCGTATGTGCCTATCGCTCTTTTTCTTGCATTTTAATTGCTGTCATTTCCTTCTTTTCACTGTCACTTTTTTGTTTTTCTTTTTGGAGCCCTGGATACCTGGAAGTTAGGTGTCTTGAATTGATCTTCTTTTTTACGTTTATCTTCATTTTCTTTTGGCCTGAATTTTGCCTGAATTTTATCTTTTAACTGTTCTGTTGACTTTTTCTTCTGTGATGTTTTTAAATCCCAAGAACTATTTATTTGGGACACATCCCTTTGTTCAGCTCCTTCTTCCTGACTGTCTCCTGTGGTCCCGTCTTGTGTATTAGTGATCTCCTTTGTCAGGAGATCTGTGGCACGTCACAGCTCACACAGATGAGGGGCTCTGAGGAGCTGCTGAGGGGGGCACAGGCTCTTCAGTTAGCAGGTCTCATGGTCACATGGTCTGGGATCTGCTGATCTGTCCAGTTGAAGGATCCCCAGTTAGCATCACCTGGAAGCTTTTCCCATGTGCTGGTCAGATTATCCAGCATAGAATCTTCCAGACTTGTTCCTGGGGACATGTGCCTGCTGCAGGTGTTGTGGGAGCCCAGCTTGGGGCCACAGACAGAGAGATCTCCTGATGGGTGTTGACTTTCAATTCTCCCTTTTCAGACTCACGTTTACCACTGCACCATCCTCACATTCACACCAGCCCTCCCCACTTGTTCCCCTTGTTCCTGAAGACCCTCTTTTAATTTCTCTAGAAAGAGAATCTCACATCCCCTGCACTGTGGGTGAAGGCATGTTCTTATGTTGAGTGCAGGTCAGGCGGGCTGTCTGCACCCTGCAGGACTTCCGTGGTACCACTTCTCATCGCTGAGCCTTGCTGAGGGCTCCAGTACAGACTGTCGTCTTTCCTTGGCTTTGCCCTTTGAGAGTTTTTGCTTTGTTCTCACAGGTTGGTAATGACCTGCTTGTGCAATGTCAGTTTTCTGGAAGACTGGTGACATTTCCATCTTTCTGTTATCACTTCTCCCTTTCTCTTTGTCCTTGTGGAACTTCACTTTTTAAATTTAATTACTCTCCTTATGGTGCATTTTGGGATGGGAGCAGAGATAAACACCACATTAATATGGCATGCTTAATGGAAGCCTGATTATATCACTGTTGAAAACATTTATTTTCTGGAGTTTGCTTCATTTTCCTATTAGGCTAGAAAATCCTGCAGAGCAACAGAGTGGGTCCCTGTTCTTCCTGCTGGAGCCTCCCTGAGGTAGCCCTTTTTTCTTTTCTCTCAACCTTCTGTACTCCTGTCTTTATCTGTAAATGAAAAGGACTGACTGTCAGGACTGAGGAACTAGATCTGACATTCAGGGAAACCTGTTCAGCCAGGCTTCTTTTGGCCTTTTGCTTTCAGGCATCGTCTCTGAAAACCTTTCTGTAGCACAGTGAAATACAAATGCCTGATATCGGCTTAAGGTCTAAGTGTAGCTTCTCTTAGGAACAAGGATAAGACTTTGGGAATGAAACTCTAATAAAGACTTTTTTTTTCTTCTTAGCCAGTTGGAAGGCTGAACTGCTTTGGGGCTTAAAGGCCTTTCTGGTGGTGGTGGTTTAGTCACTAAGTCATGTCTGACTCTTGGGACCCCATGGACTGTAGCCCACCAGGCTCCTCTGTCCACGGGATTCTCCAGGCAAGAATACTGGAGTGGGTTGCCATTTCCTTCTCCATAAGGGCCTTTCTGGAAACCTCCATATCACATTCTGCCTGTCATTAGAGTCGGCCCAGGCCTGAGGACTACTTGGCTGAATCACTTAGTCATGGTGTGATTTAGGGCCTGATTTCCAGGAAGATTCTTGTGTTCACATCTCATTGCAGAGGGCTGGGGTGGGATGGTTGTAAACTCTGGCAAAGGCATGCTTTCGGCAGGAATGCCCAGTTGAGGACTGTGATCACACAGACAAGACAAGGAGTGTCACTGGTAAAATCATTTTTAGATTCCCAGTTCCTGGACTTGCCCTGGGCAGTCACCTTGCCAGCAGGTTGGAAGAAGACACGGGAGGCATGTGAATATCAAACTTTAAACAGATGCAAAGCTGGAAAGAATGGTCAATGTAATCATTGACAAAAACCTGTCTCAAAATGATCTAAATACACTGGAATGTTGGGTTAAAAATAAGCAGATGACGTTACAAAGAGATAAATGTAAAATGTTATTTGGGAGTTTAAAAAAATCAATGGTGATAATGGGAGGAAAAAAAAATTTACTGGCAGTAGTTCTGGTAGAGAAAAGACATTTAGGTTTTATTTGACTAAAAGTTCAATATAAGCTGCTAAATCTGGGGAGGCAACTAAAAAGCGGCATTAATGGAACCACAATGTATTGATCCTGGGAGGTAACACCCTATTCGATGGTTAGACTCACCTGAAGGCTCGTGTTTGTGTATCTTTTATTAGATGGAGCAAAATGAGAGTTTGCCAGAGAAGGGCAATCAGCAAAGGGCCTGAGGGTCTGGAAGCAGCATCTCGGGAGAAACCAATGATGGAACTGGTATTTAGATGGGAAACTGTCTTCTACTTGTTAGCTGGAAAACATTAGGCGAGTCACTACCTGTTCCTCAGTGGCAGCGTGTGTGCAGTGAAGAGAGGAGAGCATTTCTGGGTGAGGCGAGGAGGGGAGCATGGCAGGAAGTGTTGGATGATGAGATGGGAGAGAAAGGACGTGGGGTGGGGGGAGATTGGGACTGTCTCAGGGTGAGGAATCTTAAGTTTATCCTGTGCTGTAGGTAGGTTGTGTGGTCACTCTTACTATCTTCCAAACCGGGATATTGATAGCAAAAGGGGGTGCTTGTTAAATACACCAGGATGATGGATGTAAAATGGAACTGTGGCTGGTACCCCAGGCCAACCTGGAGGAGAGATCGTCCTTGTCATGGGTGCTATTGGAGAGGAAAATGGCCTTTTGGGTGGTAAATGACCTGCCCTTGGAGGCGCTTTGAACTTGGATGTACTTCTGTTTTGCACCAGCATGTCTGCCATGGGTGAAAGTGGACTAAATGCACTTTTAAGAATTTGTTAACCACTGCTGCAAGTGATGCTCTGTTGGGGGTATCTGAAACAAGTTAAACAGAAACCATCCTGGCTTTCCCCAAATTCTTTTAGATGTACATATTTGGCAAAAAGAGGGGGGGAAGTTCCTTCTGAATTATGAAACTAAAGTGTGAAAGTATGTTCACTGGGAACAATAATTCTAGTGTCCTTTAGGGAGCACCTTAAAAATACTGAATCCCGGGGTGCCACCCTGAACTTGTGTAGTCAGAACAGGGGTGGGGCATCTTAAGAAACGTGAGCTCTGCTAGGGTGACACCATCCACATCGGGGCTGAGCAGCAAAACACATTTATTAAATACTTGCTGGATCTGTGCTAGGACCCCATCAGAGTCAACCCAGAAGCCCTCACTTGGCACCTTTAGAGGCTTGAATTCAACGTTTTGATGATAATACAAACGCGAAGCAAATGCCAAACCGGGTAGATATCCGGTCACTTATTTAGAGCTCTGGTCCTCAGAGCTCTAGGACTTCTCTGTCCTTCTGGTCAGACATATTACAGCACACTTCTATCATTGTTACACGAGACTGACGATTGCTTCGTGGTGGGTGGAGGCCTTACTGGGGACCAGGGGCAGATGGCTCGGCGTGTTGTGCCTATGGTTCCCATGGAGAAGAGTAGCTCCTCTCGGATAGGCAGGTACCTCTGTTCTTGCCTGGAGGGGAAAGTAAACACCCCCGCAGATCAGGGAGGAACCCTTCTCTCCCCTCTGACTTCCCTCCCACTGACCGCTGAGTCACTGCTGTACTCAGGAAACGGTCAGTGGACCTCAAGACACATAAGGGTCCCCTAGTCCAGGGGCTCCCAAAAGGGAGATGCTAAGTGATCCTCTGTTGTATGACAGTGACTCTTCTTAGGAAGGAAGAAGTCTGCCCTGTGAGAATGGATGACCCCAGACCTAAGAATTCTGTGCTTTCTAATTGTCCAAATGGAAGGATTTTATCTTGGAGGCAAGAGAGAAGTGTGAGAGGGGATTAGAGAAAAAGGTTAAATTTACTGAAGAAAATACAATTCTCATGAAAGGCAGATCAAAATTCTTGGGCTAATTATAATATAGTTTCTATTTCAGAGGACTGAAAAATAAGTGCTATTTTTTTCTTGAAACTTGAATCCACCTCAGCAACCATAGTAATGTAGAAAGGTTTAAGAACCAAGAGTGCCTACCCGGTGATGGCTGAGCAGCTGACTCCTGTGAGGACTTGTGTTCTTCCTCTCTTCCACTATTTAACCCACCCAAGTCCGATTTGAGCCCAGTAAGAAGGGAGGTCGTTGAAGGCCTGCACACCTTGAGTAAGAGTTAATATACGTTTCAGCTGTTCCCGTGTCTAAAACCAGAAACAGGAAGCAAAAAAATCATAACAGGAATCGAAAGCCAAGAAAGCTTTGAGTGTTTCCGTCACAGTTGTTCCTCAGAATGCCTCCAGATATGGGGGGACCAGTATATGGGGGCATGCACGTGGAAACCCAGTTGACAGTAGACCAATTGATAGAGGCCATCAATGGCAGGGAAGGGAGAGATGGGTTATGTATTTTCCGGTTGAAATAAGGATTAAGTGCAGCAGGATTTGCCTGCTACCTAGACACTATACCCAGTTCACCTGCTCTTTAAATTCTTGGCCTCTAGGCCGTATCTGAGAGCTCTTGGCAAGGTCTGACCCTAACTGGTCTGCTTCTGCCAATTCCTCACTCTGTTCTAGGTTGTCTCTCTTTTCCTACAGAGCATCTTTGCTTTCCCATGATTCAAGAGGGCGTCCTTTACTCTTTCAGCCACACAGTGTGGAACTCACATCAAATGTATAAGCAGGGTAAGATTTATAAGCAGTCTTCAACAGCTCTTATAGGGGAATCCTGCATCGCTGTGCTTGGTTGATTTAATTCATCCTACCACTGGATTCCTGGCATCATTCTGGACTCTCGCATCTGGGATCCCATGCTAAAAATTACTCATAATAGGTTGAAAAAAAAAGAGCCTAATGATAGTTTCAGTAACAGGTACTATTTACAGTTGCCTTTGTATTAACACATTGATATCCTTTTGGGGGTGCTGCATGGGGTCTTTGTTGAGGTACTGGGCCTCTCTCAAGTTGCAATGCAAGGGGCTCCTGAGTGCTTGGGCTCAGTCGATGCTGGGTGCAGGCTTAATTGCCCCGTAGCATGTGGGATCTTAGCTCCTTGACCAGGGATCGAACCCGCGCCCCCTGCATTGGAAGGTAGATCCTAACTATTGGATCCACCAGGGAAGTCCCCAATCCATTGGTATCTTTAAGCTCTTCTGAAAATGGCATTATTGTTCTTCTTGTTTTGAATTGAGGCTCATAGAGGGTAATAGTGTTGCCCAGGGGTGCAAAGCTACTAGATAATAAAGCTTGAATTCTTACTTTTGGTCTTTCTGACTCCAGAACCTACCTGTGTGTGTGTGTGTGTGTACCTCTCTGTTTGAAAAAAATCAATAAATGATTTATTTGTCCAAGTCTTTAAAGGACATGGCAAGATACACCCCCAGTAACCATAGGAAAAAGCTAGTCCTAGTTCTCTTTTTTCAAATTCTCTCCAGATGAGGAAGTCGTAGGCAGACACCGGCCTGAGCTACATGATTCAAGCCCTGTGGCCTGGATGAATTACATTCTAGGTTACAGAGAGAAGCTATTGAATTACAATGTAGAATCTTCAGAGAATCATGGATAACAAATGGGACAGGAGCTGGAAAGCTGAGATAGGCAAACATTTTCTAGGTTTTGAAAAATGGGAGGATGATAGATGAGAGAGCCTGAGATCATTTCCATAAAGCATTCTTGAACAGGTTATGAAACAGACAATTTGTGAGTCCTTGGATAGGAAAACTGAGTGGTCCCTAAGTGCAAATATTGGCTCACTGAGACTATCTTGCCTGAGTAGCATAATTTCTTTTGAAGAAAGTTTAAAGTTGTGAAGCCTTAAGAAAGTAAATATAGCGGATATGCTATATCTGCACTTCAGCAAGATGTTTGATAGTGTCTGTGTCAGTTCTCTTTCCACCCAGAGCTTCCTGGACAATATCAATAAATGCGAGCTGTATAAAAGGACCATCAGATAGCATCACCCCTGTTTGAATGACTTCTCCAGGGTCCTTACAGCCAACACCTGACCTGCAGGCAGATAGATTTCTCCCGTGGGCTCTGCATTGAAACTTTTGATCATAACTTAGATGAGGATAAAAAGAACATGAGAGCAAAATTTTAAGTGATCTGAAGTTAGGAGGGATAATGAGGACTTTGGTTGAAATGATAAGGTTTCAGAGAGATCTGAATGGTTGAGAGAATGGAGCTAAGTCCTACTGAGATCATTCTTTGCCACTCCCTTGACAATATAAAGTTCCCTGGTTGCCAGGAGTTGGACTGGTTGCTGGGTTTCAGAATCACAGCCTGTAGAAGGAGAAGAAGAAGCAGACAGTGTCTTTAGTGGAGGGTTGATGAGGGTAAGCCAGGATTCTGGAGGGGCCCAGAAGAGATGAACTTCATGAAGGCTTGGGATGGGTGAGGGCGGGGAGAACTATTGAACCAAGCACAGCCTCCTGGAGAAGGCACTCTTTGAACAGTTTTGAAGAATGAGAAGGAGTTGGCTGTGTGATCAATGCTGGGCTAAGGGGTTTCACATTTAGGGAGCAGCATTTAAAATGGTGCAGTGACCAGGAGCAGTGGGATTGGTGTGAGGCAACATGGAAAACTAGTTGATAGTGGCCATCAGTGGCGGGAAACTGGGACAGAGAGGTGTGTTATGTACTTGCCTCACTCTTTTGTTCCCTGTTGCTGGATTATAGAATATGAGAGACCTTAGGAATTCTCTAAAGAGGAACAGCTATAACACAAAGGGCACACTCTGTGATCTTAGAGGCCAGCCTTTTCCTAACTTACTGATCATGACAGTCACTGGACACTTGTTAAAAATGCTATCTCTCTTGAAGAACCTGGTTTCTGTTAGAGTGGGACACATGTATTTTTTTTTTTTTTAAGAAACAGTTAAGTTTGGGAAATACTGTTATAGGTCGTGATGAGCTATTTAAGATTTAATGCAAGGAAGAAATGCTGTTCTATTGGCATTAAAATGGGTTGTTCTGGCAACAGTGAAAGAAATGATTTGAGAGGGGCTGTTGTTGTTCAGTCACTAAGTTGTGTCCCGCTCTTTGTGACACCATGGACTGCAGCATACCAGGCTTCCCTGTCCTTCACTATCTCCCAGAGTTTGCTCAAACTCATGTCCATTGAGTCGGTGATGCCATCCAACCATCTCATCCTCTGTTGTCCCCTTCTCCTTCTGCCTTCAATGTTTCCCGGCATCAGTGTCTTTTCCAATGAGTCAGTTCTTCCCATCAGGTGGCCAAAGTAGTGGAGCTTCAGCTTCAGCATCAGTCCTTCCAATGTATATTCAGGGTTGATTTCCTTTGGGATTGACTTGTTTGATCTCCTTGCAGTCCAGGCAATTCTCAAGAGTCTTCACCAGCACCGTAATTCTAAAACATTACACTTGAGAGGGGTAAATACTTTTGATAATCTAAGCCTGAAATAATGAGTCCCTAGAAAAGGTCATTAAATGTAGACAGTTTAGATGGGCTTGAGAGAGACTGAAGTAAAGGTAATTGGATTTCTTCTTACCTGGATGGAGGGGATAAGGGAAACCACTTTTCTGGCTTGGGCTACTGCGTGGTATCATTCATTCGGCTAGAATACAGTAGACAGATGGAGAGTTCTACTTTGATTAAACTGATTTCAAGTTGCCTATGAAATACCCAGGTGGAGATATCCAGCACTTAGATATACAGGTCTGGCATCTAGCAGAGAAGTTTGGCTGAACACAGAGATTTGATGCTTGATTATGCACCATGGTGGTTAACACCTTGGATATAACTGCGTTTGCATAGGGATCATGTCTAAAGTCAGAAGAGCAGAGGTCCAGAGCAGAACTCTGTGAGTCATTCAGAAAGCTGTGAGATGTTCACAGAGGAATAGGGAGGGGAAGGAGGGGAAGAAGGAAAATGTGGGAGTGGGCTTCAAGAAGAGGATGAGCAGCAACTCTGAATGCTGCGAGGGCTTCAGGTAATAGGAATAGTCAACAGTCATTATTCAGGTGCGTTCTATGAATGGATACTACCTGGTTGTTTTACATGTACTGCCTCATTTAATCGTCATCATAACTCAGTGAGGTGGGTATTGTTTCTGTGTTGTTTGGTCACTAAGTCGGGTCCAGCTCTTTGCGACCCCATGAACTATATCCAGCTAGCTTTCTCTGTCTGTGAGATTCTCCAGGCAAGAGTAGTGGAGTGAGTTGCCATGCCCTTCTCCAGGGGATCTTCCTAACCCAGGGACTGAATCCACGTTTCCTGCATCTCCTGCACTGCAGGTGGATTCTTTACCCACTGAGCCACCTGGGAAATCCACTAACATAAGAAACTTATACAAAAGACTCTCTCACATACCACAGGATTCAGGATACATAATATTAACCTTGTGCAGTCAAGGCGATAGAGCAAGGCTTACCCACAACTAATTATTTTTATGAAATCCGATAAGGATTTCTGAATCCAGCGTCAGAAAATGGAAGAAAAATATAGGTGGAGTTGGGAGTTGCTTTGGTGCTTCTCCTGAAGATAACTGTCATATATTCCAGAAGTTTCCCTATCAATATCTCCTCCCACCTCACTTATGTCTCCTGCATTGCAGGCAGATTTTCTTTACCACTGAGCCATCAGGGAAGCCCCAGGGAATGGTTAATACCTCAGTGAAATCAGAAGAAACTGAGGCAACAGAGCTAAATAACTTGGTTAAAGCCACACAGCTGATAAATGCTAGAGCCAAAGCTGAAAATAAGTAAAAGGGCTCTGGAGTCCTGGGTATTAACTATCACAATGTTAGCCATCACTTCCTTGTTAGGAAGTGCAAAGGCTGAAAGACTAGAGTCTCCACTGAATTTGGCAGCAGAAAAGTCCTTCATAACCTGGGCTCTGCCTTGGTCCTGGAGGAAACACTTGTTTGTGGGTTGAATGCAAAGCGAGGAAATAGAGACAGGAAGGGGAGATGGCTTTCTAAAAGGAGAACGAGTGGGCAGGAATTAGAGGGTAATATGAGGTCAAAGTGAATTTTTTAAGATGAGAAATTGTGTTTACATGCTGAGGGGAAAGAGTAAGTACAAAGAAATTGGTTTAAGATTAAGGAGACTGAGGAAATGTTGGTTGAATTAAGAGTTCTCATCACAAAAATAGAATAGAAGAAAGAAAAATGCAACTATGTGAGCTGATGGCTGTGTTGATTAGCTTGATAGAGGTGATTATTTCAGAGTGTATATACCTATCAGAACATCAAGTTGTACACTTGAAATATATATAATTTTTGTTTGTTGGTTACAACTCCATGAAGTTGAAAAGAGAGACCCCTAAGGTGGCAGGAGGTTGCAGAATCCAGAGCAGCCTGAACAGCACTGGCCTGGACCAGAGGAGGAGTGTCATCCTTCTAACCTGGAGAGTTGAGGGATGTGATGTGAGGATGAGGAAGGGAAGTGAGGGACAGTCTGTTTAAAGTAGGGCACAAGGTCTTTCTGGGCATTGCTTGCTGGGTGCACTGGCATCAGCCAATCTCAACCAGCTTTTCTAGACACCAGCCTCTTTTTGTCCCCCCACTGAACTCATCCCTCCTGGCTCTTTTCCTCCTTTCTTCCTCTACTTCTACAATTTGTGTAGAACTTTCATTTTCAGTCACTGGTTATTTCTGTCATGAGTGGTACTTTTCCGTTCAGGAGCATGAAAGAAAACCCTCCTGGTAAGATCTGGTGGGCTGGAGGGGTGGGAAGGGAGCAACTGGTCACTGCCCATTCCTTTCATCTATGAGGAGAAGGAGGACTGGAGGATGGTGAGGGAGGGAGGCAGGGAAGCCCTGAAGGACGTGGAGCTGGGGCCACCAGGAGACAGGCTGGAGGGAAGAAGTCAGCCTGTTTAACAAGCAAAGCAGACAAAGATTAGAGTAACCATGACGACAGGCTCCCGGCTGAGGCACTCAGGATTTGGGGAGGAGGCAGGGAGGTGGAAGGAGTTGGCTGGGTATGAGCCCAGAGTTTTAGAAAATGCCATGCCTCCCTTCAGGGCTTCTTGCTTGTTACAGAAATCACCATAGTCACCAACAGAACCTGGAAGGGAAAAGAGGTGGGGTGGGGCCAGCTGATTCAGGAAAGGGAGTCACCCCTGAGGGCAAGCAAGGATCTGGCTGGGGGTACAGAAGAGGACTGGGCGTGGTCAGCTGAGAGTGTGCGTGTGTGTGTGTGTGTGTGTGTGTGTTGGTGAGTTCACATTAATGCAGCCTTTTTGCCAGCCCAGGCCTGTAATTACCTAAAGATTCCTTGAAAGTCTTTTGCCCTTCTTTGTCCAGCCACTTTCTAGCTGCTTGAGATTCTCTGTCAAGTCGAATGCAGATTTTTTTTTCACTGTTCACAATTTCTTTTATTGGAGGATAATTGCTTTACATGCTGTGTTAACACATGCTGTGTTAGTTTCTGCAGTACTGTGAAGTGAATCAGTTATATGTATACTTATATCCCGTCCACCTAGAACCTCCATCCCACCTGCTCCCCACCCCAGCCCTCTAGATCATCACAGAGCACCGAGCTGAGCTCCTTGTCCTCCTGGCTTCCCTCTTAGCTACCTGTTTTACACGTGGTAGTGTATATGGGCTTTCCAGGTGGCTCAGATGGTAAAGAATCTGGCTGCATCGCAGGAGACCCAGGTTCAATCCTTCGGTTGGGAAGATCTGCTGGAGAAGGGAACGGCTACCCACTCCAGTATTCTTGCCTCGAGAATTCCATGGACAGAGGAGCCTGGTGGGCTACAATCCATAGGGTCACAAAGAGGCAGACATGACTGAGCGACTGACCCGGTGTGTACTTGGCAATCCTAATCTCCCAGTTCGTCCCACACTCTCCTTCTCCCCTGTATCTGCATGTCCCTTGTCCACGTCTGCATCTCTATTTCTGCCCTGAAAATTGGTTCATCTGTACCATTTTTCTGGATTCCATGCATGTATTTTTTTTTTTTAAATATGTGAATGCAGCTGTCCCTTTCTGAATAAGATCAGAACACCTAACTAGGAAAGGTAAGAAATTGTCACGATTACAACTGAGGCCTATAGCTTAACTGTCTCCTCATCACACCCCGTGTGGTCTCAGAAAACATGGTTCCAGCACCTCTGCTGGGAAAGGGACCTCTGAGACCTCCTCTCCATCTAGCAAAGCACATTGCACATAGGGCTTTGAGAGTCCACTCCCGTCCTCCCTTTCTAACAGATTTTCCTTTCAAGCTCTCCGTATGGAAACGCATGCTGGACTCATCCCTGGGATGGGTGGTGGCCCCAAGTAAATAGTGAACCTCAGGGAGATCTGAGAGCCCCAAGCCTCACTCAGGGGCTCTTAGAGTCATGTTGATGCCACAGACTTGACTTTCACAGACTTAGTGTCACTAGCAAGATTTTGCAGTTTTTATTGGGTAGGTGGTGGTAAAGTGGGTTTGTATCTATTTCCAAATCTCTTTACGTCCAAACAACCAGCGTTCTAGCTATTGGGAAAAAAAGGTTCTTTTGCACAAAGGATAGTTGAAACAAGAGGTATGGGACTTGAACTCATTGTTCCAAGCTGTAATAAATAGCTGTGAAAAGAAAAAAGGTAATGAGGCCTGACGTCCCCAGGAGGCAAGGAGATCTATCTCCAGGCTGGAGAGAGGATGTGCACAATTCTCCAGTTTTGCAATAAACCTAAAACTCTTTATTTTTTTTTTTAACTGACTTCTGCCAGATGAGAATATCTTGTTCTCAGCTGCGTTATCACTTGTAAACATGTAGCTCTGTCCAGCAGTGATGCAGAGTTCCCAGAGCCCTGGGGAAACAGGCTCTATGTTGAGATCTTGTTGGTTTAGAGAGATTTTCTGAACCAGTGACTTCATTCTGGCTTCATGTCGTCAGTACCAGCCAAAGGGGATAAAACCATGTGCAGCTGCACCCCAAATTTGTGGGAAAACAAGGAAGACCCAGATATAAAAATGAGGTCAGGCGATTTCTTTTAAGTGGAAACTGCATTAGGAACATTCAAGAGGATTTGGGGAGGAATTCCCAAATGGAGAAACGGAGATATGGTTCTACAGTTGAGTATGAAACAGCTGGATTTACTCACATGGTCACCTCTTGCAAGTAAGCCATCTCATCGCATAGGTGCCCTACACAGCATCCACACGTGTAAATGCCCGTCAACCCAGCTGCAAACAGGAAATTCAGCTTTATGCATGTCATGTACTAGTTCATTAATTCATCTCACAGGCATGTACTGAACATTTACTGTGTTCAGTAATTTACTGTGGCTGGATCCTGTTCTAGACCAAGAGAAGGAACGCAGAAGTGGGTAAGACATTGTTTCTGCCCTCTGAGAGTTTATAGTTAGCTGGCAAGAAGGCTGTGTGAACATACATTGGGTTACTGGATGGCGGATGCTGTCGTAGATGGATAGTTGTGTGAGTGGTAGGAAGGATGACCAGCTCTCTCCAGAGTGAGAGGACAGGGGATTGAGGAAGATGGATTAGACTGCTTGGGCTGCCATCACAGAACACCACAGACTCAGTGGCTTCAGCAACAGAAATTTATTTGTCCCAGTTCTGGAGGTTGGAAAACTCAAGATGACGGTTCCAGTAGGATCAAGAGCTCTCCTCCTGACTTGTAGACTGCTGCCTTCTTGCAGTGGTCTTCTCTCAGTGTGCACACGATGGGAGGGAGGGAGGAGGAGAGAGAAAGTTCCCTTGTACCTCTTTCTTCTAGTTTTATGGGACCATGGGCACCACTTTTACTATCTCCTGCATGCATGCTAAGTCACTTCAGTCGTGTCTGACTCTGAGACCCTATGGACTGGAGCCTGCCCAGCTCCTTTGTCCATGGGATTCTCCAGGCAAGAATACTGGAGCGGGTTGCAGTGCCCTCTTCCAGGGGATCTTCCTGACCTAGAATCGAGTCCGTGTCTCTTGCATCTGCTGCACTGGCAGGTGGGTTCTTTACCACTAGCACCACCTAGGAGGCCCTTTATGACCTCACCTAACCTTAATTCCCTGCCTTCCCTGGTGGCTCAGGCTGTAAAAAGCATCTGCCTACAATGCAGGAGACCCAGGTTAGATCCCTGGGTCAAGAAGATCCCCTGGAGAAGGAGATGGCAACCCACTGCAGTACTCTTACCTGGAGAATCCCATGGGTGGAAGAGCCTGGTAGGCTACAATCCATGGGGTCGCAAAGAGTCGGATACCACTGAGCGACTTCACTTTCACTTTCTTTCAACCTTAATTAGAGCTTCCCTGGTGGCTCAGAGTGTAAAGCATCTGCCTGCAAGGCGGGAGACCTGGGTTCGATCCCTGGGTGGGGAAGATCCCCTGGAGAAGGAAATGGCAACCCACTCCAGTATTCTTGCCTGGAAAACCCCATGGACAGAGAAGCCTGGTAGGCTACAGTCCATGGAGTTGCAAAGAGTCGGATATGACTGAGTGACTTCACTTTCTTTCACTTCAACCTTAATTACTTTCTTAAAGGCCCCATTTCCACATGTATGCACACTGAGAGTCAGGCCTTCTGCATATGAATTTGGTCCATAATGGATGGCTTCATGGAGAAGATGACAATTGAAATATATCATAAACAGTTAGTCAAAGGAGAGGTGGATGCATTCCTTCCCCTCAAAAAGAATAGACAGGAAGGGATGGAGGAGCTTTCTGCCTGAAACTGAACTGTGCAGTTCAGTTCAGTCGCTCAGTCATGTCTAACTCTTTGTGACCCCATGGACTGCAGCATGCCAGGCCTCCCTATCCATCACCAACTCCCAGAGCTTACTCAAACTCGTCCATCGAGCCGGTGATGCCATCCAACCATCTCATCCTCTGTCTTCCCCTTCTACTCCTGTCTTCAATCTTTCCTAGCATCAGGGTCTTTTCCAATGTCAGTTCGTCGCATCAGGTGGCCAAAGTACTGGAGTTTCTGCCTTTGGGAGACCACAGATAACTTAGGAAAGCTAGCAGGTGGGAGAGAAATGTGAGAAGGAACATATCCGAGGGCTTTGGTTTACTTTGTAGTTTGGTATGGAGCCATTGGTTAATCTTACAGCAGGAGTGGTGTGTTCAGCAGGAAGAGCCGGGTTGTCTGGCCATGTCCTAAACCAGCCTGGCAGCTGCAGAAGGGGAGAGGGAGTTGGCTGGATTTAGTGACTGGATGTAAGCAATAAAGAAGAGGGAAGTATCGGCCTGTTTTCCAGTTCTTGGATTGAATGATTTGTTCTCCTAGGAAGCCCAGGCTGGGGGACTGATAGTGGTAGTTTTAGACATGTTGAACTCAAGTTGTTCCCTTCTAGCTGTCTGGAGAGAGGTCTCAGACAGAAATGGAAAGTTAGGTCTCCTCATTGCAGGCGAGTTGCCCCAGCATGCAGTGGGTGACTTCTAGGGAAATTATGGAAGGAAGAGAGGAGGGCTGAGCACACATTCCCAAGAGTTCCATCTAGTCAGTTCAGTTCAGTTCAGTTTCAGTCGCTCAGTCGTGTCCGACTCTTTGCGACCCCATGAATCGCAGCACGCCAGGCCTCCCTGTCCATCACCAACTCCCGGAGTTCACCCAGACTCACGTCCATCGAGTCAGTGATGCCATCCAGCCATCTCATCCTCTGTCATCCCCTTTTCCTCCTGCCCCCAATCCCTCCCAACATCAGAGTCTTTTCCCAATGAGTCAGCTCTTCGCATGAAGTGGCCAAAGTACTGGAGTTTCAGTTTTAGCATCATTCCTTCCAAAGAAATCCCAGTTCTGATCTCCTTCAGAATGGACTGGTTGGATCTCCTTGCAGTCCAAGGGACTCTCAAGAGTCTTCTCCAACACCACAGTTCAAAAGCATCAATTCTTCAGCATTCAGCCTTCTTCACAGTCCAACTCTCACATCCATACATGACCACAGGAAAAACCATAGCCTTGACTAGACGAACCTTTGTTGGCAAAGTAATGTCTTTGTTTTTAAATATGCTGTCTAGGTTGGTCATAACTTTCCTTCCAGGGAGTAAGCGTCTTTTAATTTCATGGCTGCAGTCACCATCTGCAGTGATTTTGGAGCCCACAAAAATAAAGTCTGACACTGTTTCCACTGTTTCCCCATCTATTTCCCATGAAGTGGTGGGACCGGATGCCATGATCTTTGTTTTCTGAATGTTGAGCTTTAAGCCAACTTTTTCACTCTCCTCTTTCACTTTCATCAAGAGGCTTTTTAGTTCCCCTTCACTTTCTGCCATAAGGATGGTGTCATCTGCATATCTGAGGTTATTGATATTTCTCCTGGCAATCTTGATTCCAGCTTGTGCTTTTTCCAGTCCAGTGTTTCTCATGATGTACTCTGCATAGAAGTTAAATAAGCAGGGTGACAATATACAGCCTTGATGTCCTCCTTTTCCTATTTGGAACCAGTCTGTTGTTCCATGTCCAGTTCTAACTGTTGCTTCCTGACCTGCATACAAATTTCTCAAGAGGCAGGTCAAGTGGTCTGGTATTCCCATCTCTTTCAGAATTTTCCACAGTTTGTTGTGATCCACACAGTCAAAGGCTTTGGCATAGTCAATAAAGCAGAAATAGATGTTTTTCTGGAACTCTCTTGCTTTTTCCATGATCCAGCGGATGTTGGCAATTTGATCTCTGGTTCCTCTGCCTTTTCTAAAACCAGCTTGAACATCAGGAAGTTCACGGTTCACATATTGCTGAAGCCTGGCTTGGAGAATTTTGAGCATTACTTAACTAGCGTGTGAGATGAGTGCAATTGTGTGGTAGTTTGAGCATCCTTTGGCATTGCCTTTCTTTGGGATTGGAATGAAAACTGACCTTTTCCAGTCCTGTGGCCACTGCTGAGTTTTCCAAATTTGCTGGCATATTGAGTGCAGCACTTTCACAGCATCATCTTTCAGGATTTGAAATAGCTCAGCTGGAATTCCATCACCTCCACTAGCTTTGTTCATAGTGATGCTTTCTAAGGCCCACTTGACTTCACATTCCAGGATGTCTGGCTCTAGGTCAGTGATCACACCATTGTGATTATCTGGGTCATGAAGATCTTTTTTGTACAGTTCTTCTGTGTATTCTTGCCATCTCTTCTTAATATCTTCTGCTTCTGTTAGGTCCATACCATTTCTGTCCTTTATCAAGCCCATCTTTGCATGAAATGTTCCCTTGGTATCTCTAATTTTCTTGAAGAGATCTCTAGTCTTTCCCATTCTGTTGTTTTCCTCTATTTCTTTGCATTGATCGCTGAAGAAGGCTTTCTTATCTCTTCTTGCTATTCTTTGGCACTCTGTATTCAGATGCTTATATCTTTCCTTTTCTCCTTTCTTTTCACTTCTCTTCTTTTCACAGCTATTTGTAAGGCCTCCCCAAACAGCCATTTTGCTTTTTTGCATTTCTTTTCCATAGGGATGGTCTTGATCCCTGTCTCCTGTACAATGTCATGAACCTCATTCCATAGTTCATCAGGCACTCTATCTATCAGATCTAGGCCCTTAAATCTATTTCTCACTTCCACTGTATAATCATAAGGGATTTGATTTAGGTCATACCTGAATGGTCTAGTGGTTTTCCCTACTTTCTTCAATTTAAGTCTGAATTTGGCAATACGGAGTTCATGGTCTGAGCCACAGTCAGCTCCTGGTCTTGTTTTTGCTGACTGTATAGAGCTTCTCCATCTTTGGCTGCAAAGAATATAATCAATCTGATTTCGGTGTTGACCATCTGGTGATGTCCATGTATAGAGTCTTCTCTTGTGTTGTTGGAAGAGGGTGTTTGTTATGACCAGTGCATTTTCTTGGCAAAACTCTATTAGTCTTTGCCCTGCTTCATTCTGTATTCCAAGGCCAAATTTGCCTGTTACTCCAGGTGTTTCTTGACTTCCTACTTTTGCATTGCAGTCCCCTATAATGAAATGGACATCTTTTTTTCCAGTGGTCATGTATGTATGTGAGAGTTGGACTGTGAAGAAAGCTGAGCACCGAAGAATTGATTCTTTTGAACTGTGGTGTTGGAGAAGACTCTTGAGAGTCCCTTGGACTGCAAGGAGATCCAACCAGTCCATTCTAAAGGAGATCAGTCCTGGGTGTTCATTGGAAGGACTAATGTTGAAGCTGAAACTCCAATACTTTGACCACCTGATGTGAAGAGCTGACTCATTGGAAAAGACCCTGATGCTGGGAAAGATTGAGGGCAGGAGGAGAAGGGGACGACAGAGAATGAGATGGTTGGATGGCATCACGGACTCAATGGATGTGGGTTTGGGTGAACTCCAGGAGTTGGTGATGGACAGAGAGGCCTGGTATGCTGAGGTTCATGGGGTCGGAAAGAGTCGGACACTACTAGCGACTGAAATGAACTGAACTGAAAGGAATAAACAAGCAGGTTATATATATAGAAACACGTCTAAAATATAGGGAGCCCACATGGTTGAGACAAAAAGAAGCTAGGTAGATGGATTTGACCGAGAGGAGGGGAAAACTGAAGGAGGGTAGGTTGTGAGAAGGGGAAGAGAGAGGGGAGGGGAGGAGAGAGATGTTGAGCAGATAGTCTTATGAACACTATCAATCAGCTCAAATCTACTCAATGTAGTTTCTGAGGGAAGTTCATTTTAGAATTGAAATTTAAATAATAATAATGAAAAAAAACCTTTGCAAGTCTGAATACCTAGTCTTTCAGATCGTAGAGATGGATGAAGTTAAATAGCTCTTTTAAGAGCAGCACTGCATGGAAAATAAGTAGGTTTACCCAGCTAAGTTTAGCATATAAAGCCCTCGACTGAATGGCTTCTTTGTCAACCTCAGGCTGGAGGAGTTCAATTCCTTTTTATTTGGTGAATTCCTTAATTGGATTTTGTTTGCCGATCTTACTTTCCCACATTGTAAGGTTTTAATAAATCATTATAATCATTCCCTTATGTCTTGCAAAAATAACCTTTCTGATGGCTCCCGAATGATTTTTTTCTTCCCCCCTGTGTTTGCATCATGGGATTATTAGTGTAGCTTTCAGATGAATCAGAAAAGGGCTGTGCAGCCAAGGGTGAATTTCCATTGTCTCCTAGGTGTGAACTCAGGGCACGTTAACCGGGGGCCCTGAGGTCGTGCTTGACGGGGAGGGCACAGCCTGTCTTGGCGTGTTGTCTCCTGTCTGGGTTACTGATGAGATGCTCTGCTTGGAAAAAGGCGAGAGATCTCCTATCTGTTTAGCTATTAAGGACTGTGCAGGAAACAGGTTTATTAGTGATGTATGTATGCTGGTGACTCTTTTGCTTCCTTGGCTCTGATGCTGTTTTGCCACTTACTGTTGGTAACTGACTGGATTGAGGAAGAACTGATTTTGTTTGACTGCAGTGCTTGGTGAATGTCTGGCTCAAAATATACCTCTCCTACGAACCTTCCCCGATGGACCTCCCTTCATAAGGTTGAGGGGCTCTCTCGGTCATGCGTTTAGGAACTGGACCAAGGACCCAAGCCTTTTCCTTCACATGTCCAGTGTTTTCCAGCTTGCTGCTCTGCTTGGAGTTTATACGGTTCGCTTCTGCGAGCCTGAAATATAGTGATTTCTTACAGTGATTGCAGTTGGTTGTGTCTCTTTCTAGTTTCTGTCTACTTTCTTTTTCACCTGCTGTTTTCCAGGACACTTCTGTGAAGCAGGCCAGGAGAAGGGTGACTTTCCCCAGGGCCTGACAGCTTTCACAGCCTGAGCTCTGGGGGAGCTGGGGTTCCTGTGGAGAATGGGCAGTTATAGAATTTTTCAGACTGGACTTGTTTATTTGGCAGTTCAATGCCCTCAGAGAATTAAGAGCATTCAGGCTGATTTGTTTCCAGTTTGTGCCATGAGTGAGTAACCAAGACAAAGACCTCAGTCTACACACAGAAGTAATACTAAAGCCTGGAAAGCTTTGTACTCTTGCTTTTGTCCTCTGTCCCTCCCTCTCCCCTTCTCTGTCAATGGCATCATGACATGCCACCATGAAGCCAAATGAAGAAACATAGGCTTGGATAGGAAGGCAACCCCCTTCATCAGATCCCTGCCACGGACTGGCTCCCTCATTTGGTGGTGAATCCTTAGGAGGAAGTGTTGTGAAAGGCCTTGCATCCTTACCATTTTCCCATTTATATTTCTACTTTGAATAGGTTTTTGCTGCTTGAGACAAAAGGATTCTTTTTTAAAAAACTTTTAGAATGTTTAATTGGAGGATCATTGCTTTACAGTGTTGTATTGGTTTCTGCCATACATCAGTATGAATCAGCCATAAGTGTACACATGTCCCCTCCTTTCTGAACGTCCCTCCCACCTCCCACCCCATCCCACCCCTCCCCACCCCTTTATGTTTTCACAGAGCACTGGGTGGAGCTCCCCACATCATGTAGCTAATTCCCACTGGCTACCTATTTTACATAAGGTAACGCGTGTATTTCCATGCCACTCTCTCAGTTCATCCCACACTCTCCTTCCACGCCTGGGTCCACAAGTCTCTTCCCTATGGCTGTGTCTCTACTGCTGCTCTACAAATAGGTTAATCAGTCCCGTTTTTCTAGATTCCATGTATATGCATTAATGTATGATATTTGTTCTTCTCCTTCTGACTTACTTCACTCAGTATAACAGGCTCTAGGTTCAGCTGCCTCACTAGAATTGACCCAAATTTGTTCCTTTTTTATGGTTGAGAACTATTCCATTGTATATATGTACCATAACTTCTTTATCCATTCATCTGTTGGTGGGCATCTAGGTTACTTCCATGCCCTGCTTATTATAAATAGTGCTGCAGTGAACACTGGGGTACATGTGTCTGAGACAAAAGGATTCTTGCTTAATGTCTCACGAGCCTGGAGACCTTAGTTTATTCCCCCTCTTTGTATCTGCAGTGTCTGACCTGCCCCTTACTTATATCTACCTAGGTGCCAATTGGGCTTCCCTGGTGGCTCAGTCAGTAAAGAATCTGCCTGCAAGGCAGGAGACCCGGGTTTGATCTCTGGGTTAAGCAGACCCCATGGAGAAGGAAATGGCAACTCACTCCAGTATTCTGGCCTGGAAAAGCCCATGGGCAGAGAAACCTGGTGGGCTACAGCCCATGGGGTCACAGAGTCAGACACGACTCAGCCACTAACACAGGCTAGGTGCCAATTACTCATCGGTTTACTCATGTGAGTGGGTGTATATAAAAACCTGGAACAAGAAATGCCCTCAAGAGCAAAATACAGAAATGAAGTGCCTAAAACATGAAGAGAAAAGGGATAATATGAGAGGAGAAGGCAAGTGTTTTAAAGAATGTGTCATTTGAGCATTCCTGCTGCCTCTGTCAAACAAGCCTCAAACTGCCGGCACGTGTGATATTTTTACTTTTGCTCCCAATGGGAGCGGCATCATCGGCCCGCCCTCCGCTGTCAGTGGAAGCTATCGGCGTGAACGAAGCCAGCTCTCCCGGGGACCCGGGGGAAGCTGCCGCCTCCTGCTTCTGCTTCTGCCTCCTTTGCTCAAAAGTTGGCAAATGCTGGTCATGTCGTGGGTCTATTTATAGTAGGCACACATCTAACCACCTTGTTCTTTTCTTAGCATCCGCTTGACACGCTATCAATTATCCATGAGGTGAATGGCAACACTGGGGAAGTTATTTGAGGCAGGTGCCCTGAGGTGAGAGAGAGGGGGCGGAGGTCACCCGGGGACAGCTCCAGATGAAAAGGGTGAAATAGACATTTCTTGCTGCACAGAGGCCAGAGAAGGATTCCAGATGGCTGGAGGGGCGGATCCGGAGCTGGTTGGCAGGCAGACTCCTGGCCTTTTTATTTACCTGTGCCGGCTTACATAGGAGAAGCCCTTTTGGAAAAATGCAAGTTGCAGCGTGTGAAGACGATGATCTCTGGGCCAAAGAGGTCATTTTTGTTATCCTCTCAAAGCCACAGGATGTGTGCAGATGAGGCCCAGTTGGGGAGCTCCTGGGAGAAGGAATGGAGGAGGTGGGAGGGGGATGGGGGGGTGGGGTGGACCCCCTCCCTCCACTGGGAGCATCTCTGGTGGATGTGAGGCAGAAACAGGGGTGTGCCAGGGTTGGGGGGGCAGGTATTCCCTCTGGACCTGCAAGGATGCTGGCCCTTTCTTCCCCCTTCTCTTCCTCCTTCTTCCCCCCATCCTCTCCTCCTCTTGCTCCCTCGTCTCCTCCCCTCCCCCTCCCCCTTCTCTCCCTCCTCTTTCTCCTTTAAAAAAAAATTACTGTAACAAAAACATCCATTATCCCATTTCAGGGTGACCAGCTGCCCTGGTGTCATTTTCTCCTTTATCTGCCACCCACTTGGCTGATGGAATCTGCTACCAGAGCTGCTGTATCATAACGATACCAATGTCTCTGTTGTCTTAGCTGCAGAAATGGAATTGCTGGTGGCAGGACAGGGACTCCTACCTGTTCTGTAGCCTCCTGGGAACACCTTCCAGGCCCCACATCGTCTGTACACCTCAGACTGTGAAGTGAGGGAGAGGAAGACAGAGCTTGACTCAAA
This sequence comes from Bos grunniens, assembly GCF_055505025.1. Classification (NCBI taxonomy): domain Eukaryota; kingdom Metazoa; phylum Chordata; class Mammalia; order Artiodactyla; family Bovidae; genus Bos; species Bos grunniens. The sequence continues at coordinate 18,750,488 of NC_141168.1, forward strand.
GAGAACCGAAAGCGCACACACTCAACATTCTCCCGGCTTTGCCTTTGGGGTGAACTGGCTCAGACCTCACACCCAGTCCTGTCTGAAGTTTTCTTCACTCAGTCTCTTCCCCCTGCTTCTCCTGCATTCCTTTCAGCAACGAGGAACTACACTGCCCCTGGATGTGTGTTTGTGTGTGTGTGTGCAGACGGCTGGGTCCTGGGAAGCCTTGGAATTCTTCCTGAGTGTGTGTGGTGGGTGCCCCAGCAGTCGCTGGCAGGCTGTCCCAGGGATCCAGGCTCCGAGGCTTTTACCATGTGCCCAGCTAATCCACTTTCTGGGCCAGTGTCTAGCGCCTGAGAACGTCCGGGTCTGTGAGTGTCCTGGTGCCGTTTAAACCAGCTCCAGGCTCCTGGGGATCAGTTTGCAGCCTCTGTTATCTTTTGGCGCAGCCAGCCTGTCTTTTCCTTTCTCCTCTTCTCGCTCTTCAGACCACTCAAGTTTAACTTGGTTTATTATTTAGGGACTCACGGGGGAGGGGGAAATGATTACTCTGAAGTAGAGCACCAAGCTTCCAGGCCAGTGATGCGTGTGTGTGTGTCTGTGTGTGTGTATGTATGTGTGTGCCCGAGCACCTGAGAACACACGTATGAGTCCAGGAGTGCTCTGGCTTGTCTTGGAATGATGAATCCCACATGGATGGGTCTCTTTCATCGAAACTGCAGGAACCAAAACAAGTGTCCAGGGCGAGGGTCAGAGCCCTCAGGTGGCTGGTGAGTAAAGAGGAACTTCCCACCTTCTGTAGTAGAAAAATATAGTCGATAAATATTAGACCCTCCTGTTCCTTCTTCACGGAATGAAGTTCATGAATGAGGCCACCCCTATTTACACCTTTGTGGGGATCATGAGATCTGGTTTTTCTTTTCTCTTTGTGTGGATTATTATTGAGTGATGGGAGTTTGCCACCCACCATTTTTATAATTTGGCCACATCTTCCTCTTTGTTTTCCCCCAGCTTCTATTATTAAGGGAGAAATCTCTTTGGAACAGGTTAGGGGAAGTTTCTTATAGGGATACGTTTTGGAAGTAGCCGGGTTTTTAGTCCAAGTTATTGTGGCAGGACTTACAATTTTGAAACACAGGGATAGATTGTATGTGGTTATATATTTAAAGGCATATGTCATATGTACATAGTATTAAATACAGTTAAATGATTGACTAGTGCCCAGAGATGGTCAATAAGCTGAAAGATGTTGCTTTAGTTTATCTCTTCATTATCATCATGTTATTATTGTTCATTTTCTTAACTTGCTCCTTCAGGGTCCATATAGGATCAAATGTTTCTCAGTAAGACTGGCAAGATGACAATAAATTGTTCTTATGTTTATTTATTTATTTTTTTTGTTCCAAAATTTAATTCAGAGGTTGCAAAGCTACAGCCCACAGGTCATTCTGGCCTGGTTTGTAAATAAAGTTTTATTGAAACACGGACATGCTCATGTATACAAAAATGAATTGTCTGTGGTTGTTTTTGTAGAACAACTGCAGAGTTAAGTAATTGTGACAGAGACGCCATGGCCCACAAAGCCTAAAATGTTTAGTATTTGATCGTCAACATACATAGGTTGTCATGGTCTGGCTAATTTCCTCATTTCCTTTGTTGTTGTTTCCTTTATCTACTTTCAAAAGGTCTGCAGTGATACTAAATATTTAGGGGATCTTTAATGAAAGTATGAGCATTACCAGGGCTCAGGGAGATTCTAAAGCAATCAGACAAGGAAGAGAGAGACACCTAAAACAAGTATGGAACGCATATGGTAAAAATGTGGCAAAAATGTATAAAAGATGCCCAGCAGATACTTACAGTGCCATCCCCCTACGTGCAAATGCAGCCTGTCCAGTGCAGTGGGAGACCTTCAGTAGGTGGGAATATGGCCCTATTCTCAGAGAGTTAACTGTCAGTGGGAGAAATCTGATAAAATAACTGGGTCTGACAGGTTCTCATAAGGGGCTGTAGAAAAATACATCCTGTTTTGGTGTTCAGAGGAGACAAAACGACTTTTCTAGAGCAGTCTAGGAGGTAGGAACTTTGGGATGGAAATTAAGAAATGATTGTGAGGCCTGCTCCCTGTAATAGTGAAGGAGACCTTTATCTGCAGCCTCCAATTCTTCACCAAAGTAGACCTTTGCATCTGTTGTTGAGGGAGGCTTGTCTTCTCCAGAGGAAGCATAGGAAGAACCTTAACCACTTAATTGGTGTGAGATTCACAGTTCTAATAGATTCAGAGATGTCCCGTTTCGGACCTTAGATAGGAACAAAATTGTAAATTAAAATCCAAATGAGTCTGGAACTAGGAGTGGCCTTTAGAGATCACCTACTGATGTCCCACTCATTTTACAGCTGAAGAAGTTGGGGCCCAGACATCTAGTTAGTTGTATAAAATTATCTCTGGAAACTAGGACTTCTGACCACCTGGTCTTTATTAAATTTTATTAGCTTATCTTTTTTTTTTTTTCCTCAAATTTTAAGCCAGATTCTCTGTGGATGTGGAGAACATCTCAGAAATATCAGCATAAAGTCTTTCATTGTCTTAAAGGCCTTCATTAACATGTCCGTCCTTTCCTTGATCCTCCAGAATCCCCAAGGGTCACAGATGATAGAGTGAAATATTGACAAGCTCCCGAGGACTGACCTTCTCTTGGCTGCCTGGTGTGATTGCCTGTGGCGGCAGACCTTCCAGGGCTGGGCTGGGCAGGGTGCTCCGCTCTTTTTGGAGTGCCCTCTGTATTTCTACAGTTGCTGAGTGGAGCCTGGAACACCAGTGTTAGGGGGTTTGTGGGAGCGGGGGAGGGATCGGATAGATGAGAAAATGACACATAGGTAACAGGATGGGGGATCTGAACTTCCCTTTAACTGCCAATGAGTAGTCATTTGTTCGTTCATTCTACGTTTATTAAGTACCTGCAATGTTCCAGACTTTGTCCCTTGCACATAGGATGCAAGAGATTTAAAACAGACAAGGGGCCACCCCTTGGGGGTCTCACATCTCAGGTGTGTGTACTTCACCAGGGGAGAGGATGTTTTCTGAGGGAGCAACTTGGGGCCTGGACCTGGAGCAGGGAGGCCCGGGTCCGAGCTCCCATATCACCTGCCACTCCTTTTCTTGTAGCCAAAACCCTGACTGTAATACCTTCCCCTGAGTTCTTTTAGGGCTAGGGTCCCTTCCTTAGCCTCACCGAGGCTTGCCTTCTCTGCTGCCTCTTCTGATTCTGCTGACCTCAGGTTCTGCCGTCACGATCTCCTGTCCTGTTGCTTCTTGCTAGGACTCCTCTTTGCTAGTGCTGTGTCCTGGTGCTGGCCTCTGCTGTCCCACGACACTGTGCTCTCCTCCATGGCTTTCCGCCTCCTACCTGGCCCCACTGATCCAGATTCAGCTCCGCATCATGAGTTCCACCTGAAGACCCATTCACTGCTGTGAACAGCCCCACCCCGGCTCTGTCTGGATCAGGAACTTTTCACTTCTTTGATAATTTAACAGGGTTTCACAGGCACTGTTCTAGGCAGAGACAAAATGATAAAGACCATGTCCCTCTTCTCATAGCTCTTAGATTTGCAGGTATGGAATCAGATGGGATTTTGGCCAACCTCACAGACCCTGATTCTTCATATGCAGAATGATGAGTTGGGAGTTGATGAACTTTAACATCTCTTTTAGCTCAAACGTCCATTCTATAAAATTTCTCCTTTTCAGTCTCTTTTCCCCCTCCCTCTCACAGCTTTTGCCTGTCGCTGAATGATTATTATTATTTAGCTGAAGTTATAAAAACAACCAGGATTTTTTTTAAGCAATCAAAAAGGAGTTGAGAGAGAAGGAGGGAGAAAATAAGAATTCTTTAGACTCTGGGTAAGAAGGGCCAAGTGAGTCCTTTGAAGTCTTTGCTGCCTGTGAGCTTGAAGTTCGGCAGTGGTTTGACAGGAGACCTTGCTTGGGGAAAGTTAACAGTGTCCACAGAAATGATAGCAGATGTAAGAGCTGAGGAAAGAGGAGAGGAAGGGCAGAGAGTGGTAGGGCCTGCCCCTTATTTTAGTGTTCTCTTGTGTGCTTTTCAAATTGAGGAACAAAGAATAGGTATTTTATGATCTCAACATGGAAGGACAGAAGACAAAGGAGCTGTTTTCATGTATCTTACATGAAGTTGGGAATCTTGTTTTACAAGTTTGTTGACAATAGAGTGCTAGAGTTGGAAAAGGTGATTCCATTCATAAATATTTGATGATCACATTGTGGATATGGCAACCATACATCCCTGTTGCAAATAGTGTATTCTCTTGACTCCATAAATAATTCTGTAGTCATAACCTGCATGTCAGTGTAATTATGGGTTGCTGTTATTGTCTACAAGGCATGACACTAAATTATCTTGTCATCCAACTCAGCTTTTATTGTTAGCTCTTTGCTAGTTTTATTGGAAGAAACCAGTAACTTGTAAATCATAAAAGGTTAATAATTCCAGTCATAATTTCCTTTTATTATCAGGTATCTTTAAGATACTCTCTCTTAATTTTGACAGATTTTTCTAAAGGTTTTTAAGAAAGTGGATCATGCTTTGTATGGTGGGTTTAGACTAGGAATGGTGGGTTTAAAATGAATTTCTAATAGTATATAAAGAGTATACATAGTATCAGACTTTGTGGAAAGAAAGCAGTCCAAAATCATTCCATATATTATGCTGTTTTTATTGTATTTTCTTCTGATCCCTCTAAAAACTTTTGAATATAAATGCATCTAATGGCTGGAATGAACAAAAGGAGTTACAAAACTGAAATATAGATATGATTTAAAGATGTAAATATAATCATTATTATAAACTCTTCATACATATGTGTATAGGAAAAAAGACTTAAAGGAAATACACAAAATTGTCATTTATTCTTTCTGCAAAGGAAGCACTATTCACTGTCTTGTTCAATCACTGAGTCATGTCTGCCGCTGCTGCTGCTGCTAAGTCACTTCAGTCGTGTCTGACTCTGTGCGACCCCATAGACGGCAGCCCACCAGGCTCCCCCGTCCCTGGGATTCTCCAGGCAAGAACACTGGAGTGGGTTGCCATTTCCTTCTCCAATGCATGAAAGTGAAAAGTGAAAGGGAAGTCGCTCAGTCGTGTCCGACTCTTTGCCACCCCATGGACTGCAGCCTACCAGGCTCCTCTGTCCATGGGATTTTCCAGGCAAGAGTACTGAAGTGGGGTGCCATTGCCTTCTCTGAAGTCATGTCTAATCCTTTGCAATCCCATGAACTGCAGCATGCCAAGCTTCCCTGACCTTCACCATCTCCCGGAGTTTGCTCAAACTCACACTTATCGAGTCAGTGATGTCATCCAACCATCTCATCCTCTGTCGTTTATGCCAAATATTTTTGGGGACTGAAACAGAGCATGAAAATGACCTCTTACATTCTAGTATGATTTCTTGGGAGAAGAAACCATGAGGAATTTTTACTTTCTTTTGTGTATTTTGTCTGTGTTCCCAGTGTTTTTAAAGACCTTATCTCCCTGTCTGTCAAATGTGATGGCATTTGTTAGTAAAGATGCCTTAGAGTATGTTGCGGAACAGATAAACCCTGGAATCTAATTGGTTTAGCACAACAGAAGAGTTTTCTTTCCTCACACAAACTCTGAGTCAGGTCTGGACCAGCTCTTGGGGGAGGGAGGCAGGGGTGGTGAGAGCCCTGTTCTCTCTGAGGACGCAGGATCCAGCTTACCTTCTTCTAGTGATGCTGTGTTCCATCTCAGCATGCATGCATGCCCAGTCACGTCCTTCTCTCTGCAACCCCGTGAACTGTAGCCCACCAGGCTCCTCTGTCCATGGGATTCTCCAGGCAAGAACACTGGAGTGGGTTGCCATTTCCTCCTCCAGGGGATCTTCCTGACCGAGGAATTGAACCCTGGTCTTCTGTGGCTTCCGCATTGACAGGCAGATTCTTTACCACCGAGTCTCCATCTCAGCATGTGATCTTTAATGTCTGTGCAGCAAGGGAGAAGAAAGATGGGTGTTGGCATCCAGTTCTTAACTGCCTTGACATCCAAGTTACACATTAGATGTCACTTCTGCTCATGTGCCGTTGTGCAGATCTAGGCATATAGCTGCGCTCAAGTGCAGGGACTGGAAGTAAAGGTTTTAAATACCGAGGAAGAAAAGGAGACCCGGGAATGGGTGAGCACTCGTAGTTTTTATACCAGAGGCTAATAATAGTAACTCCAACAAATGTTGGGAGAATCCACACTCACCAGCCTGTGATGAAAAAAAAAAAAAAAGCAGATTACGTTTAGTTTTTAATCTTAAATTATTATGACAAGGAACCTGACTAGCCAAATTACTAGAAATAAATTCCTCATCAAAATATCTCTCAGTGATTTTGAGGAATTTGCTGAGTCCTGGCTTCTGGGGATTCTTTAAGACAGGGTCCCCGGTCTTCGGGATCTAATGCCTGATGATGTGAGGTGGAGCTGATGTAATAATAATGATAGAAAGAAAGTACACAGTAAATGTGATGCACTTGAATCATCCCCAAACCACCACCTGCCCCCGACCCTGGTCTGTGGAAAAACTGTCTTCGGCAGAACCAGTCCCTAATGCCAGGAAGGTTGGAGACTGCTGCTCTAACAGATCTTTTATATTTCTGACCCCCACATCTTGCCCGTTGGCTGATGCTGGTGCTGTTGAGAGGAGCTGCTATGTCTGCCTGTCCTCTGCCGGTAACCACCACTGCATCCCTTTCTCATACACTCCCTAGTTCCCATTAGGACAGCCGTGAGGCTCAGTTCATAAGAACATTTTGAAAACTTGACTATAGCACGAGGAAGACCCAGAGAACAGCTCACAGCTGGTACCAGATGTGTTTGGACTCATAGAGCCTCAGACCTAGACTTCTCTTTAGGGTCTCTCACTCTGTTGGGTCTGGGCTCACTTCCATCTCCATCTCACCCCTTGTTCAAGCTCCTATGCACTTAAGAGTCTCTGGACTCGAGCAGGTTGCTCAGACAGCAAGGATGACTTCCTTGACCTATTTCAAGGCATTTATTTTTATGAACTCTGGAGTATTTCTCCCCAGGATGACTGCCAAGGAGAAACTCATTTTTTTTTTCCCAGGGGAGATTCACGGTGTGGCTTGGCCCTGTGTCCCTGAAAATATAATTTGTTGTTCAGTCATTAAGTTGTGTCTGACTCTTTGCAGCCCCATGGGCTGCAGCACGCCAGGCTTCCCTGTCTTTCACTATCTCCCGGAGTTTGCTCAAACTCATGTCCATTGAGTCAGTGATGCCATCCAACTGTCTCATCTTCTGTCACCCCCTTCTTCTCCTGCCCTCAATCTTTCCCAGCATCAGGGTCTTTTCCAGTGAGTCAGATCTTTGCATCGGGTGGCCAAAGTATTGGAGCTTCAGTTTCAGCATCAGTCCTTCTAATGAATATTCAGGGTTGATTTCCTTTAGGATTGACTGGTTTGATCTCCTTGCCATCCAAGGGACTTACAAGAGTGTTCTCCAGCACCACAGTTCGAAAGTATCAGTTCTTTAGCACTCAGCCTTCTTTATGGTCTAGCTCTTAAACATCCATACATGACCACTGGAAAAACCATAGCTTTAATGACAGACATTTGTCAGCAAGGTCGTGCCTCTGCTTTTTAATATGCTGTGTAGGTTTGTCATAGCTTTTCTTCCAAGGAGCAAGCATCTTTTAATTTTATGGCTGCAGTCACCGTCTGGAGCCCAGGAAAATAAAATCTGTCACTGTTTCCATTTTTTTTCCCTTTCTACATGCCACGAAGTGATGGGATGGGATGCCATCCATGACTTAATTTTTGAATGTTGCGTTTTTAGCTAGCTTTTTCACTCTCCTCTTTTACCCTCATTAAGAGGCTTTTTAGTTCCTCTTCGATTTCTGCCATTAGAGTGTTATCATCTGCATATCTGAGGTTGTTGATATTTCTCCCAGCAATCTTGATTCTAGCTTGTGATTCATCCAGCCTGGCATTTCACATGATATGCTCTGCTTATAAGTTAAATAAGCAGGGTGACAGTATATAGGCTTGACATATAATTGACAGTGCTTTAATCCAAGTCTGGATTATTTGGGCTCAGATCATGCCCTGTGGGGACCAGCAGCCTATCCAGACTATGGTTTGCCAAGTCCATACTGCCTTCCTGTGGCCTGTCCCCCAAGGGCAGGGGAAGGAAAGTGAAGCCTTACCTCAGTCCTAACAGTCTAACTCCAGCTCCATTTTCTGGGAGCAGAAGCCTAGATGATACAACACAGTATCTCAAGAATAAACCAGAATTTCAAGGATTGATCAATTCTCAATCAAACTTTGGGAAAAAAACCAAAAATATGATTCTGCCTCTGCAGACATAGTTCTGTTGCTGCTACTAAGTCACTTCAGTCGTGTCCGACTCTGTGCGACCCCATAGTCGGCAGCCCACCAGGCCCCGCTGTCCCTGGGATTCTCCAGGCAAGAACACTGGAGTGGGTTGCCATTTCCTCCTCCAATGCATGAAAGTGAAAAGTGAAAGTGAAGTCGCTCAGTCGTGTCCGACTCTTAGCGACCCCATGGACTTCAGCCCACCAGGCTCCTCCATCCATGGGATTTTCCAGGCAAGAGTGCTGGAGTGGGGTGCCATTGCCATAGTTCTGTTAGAGTAGCCAATTTTCATTATTAAATAGATACTTAGTATGTTGTGGTCACTCATGGCTCATATGGTAAGGAATCTGCCTGCAGTGCGGGAGACCTGAATTCGATCCCTGGGTTGGGAAGATTCCCTGGAGAAGGGAATGGCAATCCACTCGTTTTCTTGCCTGGAGAATTCCTTGGACAGAGGAGCCTGGCAGGCTATAGAGTCCATGGGGTTGCAAAGAGTTGGACGTGACTGAGCAACTAACACTTAATTTGTTAGTTTAGAACTTTTACAGTGGGTTTCTTTGAATTCGGTCTTTCCAAAGATGAGTGGGAAGGTGCTTGTTGCCTTCCATCAACCTGAATAAAAGACCTGCTAGCAATCCTTTCCATAACAAAGGCTAATTTTGCTGGTACTCTGCCCCGCGCCCCCCGCCCCCACCATGCCTTCATCACTTTTTAAAGCAGAGATTCACACAAGTGGATGTTTTTCAACAATTTTAAAGTCTGTTCCCACCAGAAGTCCCTTATATTAGGTATTGTGATTATAAGGAAACAGTCTTCCATTTCCTACTCTGTATCTTTCCGTGTATTATTTTATTTAGTAAGTGCCTTTATGTATTGCATTTTAGTCCTGTTCGTGGTTACTTCTGGAATCAAGCCCTTTTTACTCACTCACACACTTAATTCTGTCTTCCCAACTTCAAGGATTTTTTTTCTCAGTAACTTATTTTGTTTCTTGCGGTTCTATTTATCCAGTGAAATATAGGCTTACTGTATACCTGGGCTTTCATTCCATGAGCACGTGTTCGTGGTTTGCATATTAATCTCCTCATGCCCAGTCTGAGCCAGTCTCTGCCTCAGAAATGGTTCTTGCATGCTCAGAGCCCTGGTTAAGGTTTCACCTGTCTGTGGGGCTGAGTGGAGGTGTGCAGAGCATCCTTGGCTTTCCTTATGCACACCTGGCCATGCCAGTGAGTTCTAGGCTCACTTGCTGGCACTTTTTTTCCCCCAGTTTTTAAATTTCTGATTTTTTGCTGGCACCTTTAAAAATTGAAGCTGTATTTTCTACCCAGAGCAACGCTGAGATTCTCTGTCGCTGTTCTGCCTGCCAGGGGACCCTACCTAGGAAGGATTTTAAAGTCCTGTTTCTTGCTTTCTTCTTTTTCCTTGTGGAGACTATAGCTGACAGAATTGAAGAGGCAGTAGGTGGGTGAGGGGGGTGGGGTGGCGGGTGGAATGGCAGTCGTCAGTTGGGAACAGTCTGTGAGCCAAAGACCCGCCTTTGGCATATGAGAGCGTGTGAGAGAGTTTGTCTCTTTGCCTCCTTGAAAGGAGGTGTGCTGTAAATCTGACTCAAGCAGGAACTATTTATGGGAGCTCATTATTATAAAGAACAGATATTTGATTTTCCAATTAGCACAGCCTTGGTGAGATTTGTGAGTTGGGCCACTAAAATCTTGTTGTACACAAATAACTTTTCTCCAGTTATCCATAAAGTGAAAGTGGCTCAGTCATGTCTGACTCTTTGCAACCCCATGGACTATACAGTCCATGAAATTCTCTAGGCCAGAATACTGGAGTGGGTATTCCAGAATGCTGGAAATATTGGAAAGTGTAGCCTTTCCTTTCTCCAGGAGATCTTCTCAACCCAGGGATTGAACCCAGGCCTCCCACATTGCAGGTGGATTCTTTACCAGCTGAGCCACAAGGGAAGCCCAAGAATACTGGAGTGGGTAGCCTATCCCTTCTCCAGGGGATCTTCTTGATCCAGGAATCAAATCAGAGTCTCCTGCATTGCAGGCGGATTCTTTACCTACAAAACTATGAGAGAAGCTATCCATAAGGCAAATAGGAATTCTCAACAGGAATCTTTTTAAGAGGATAAAGATGATGCTTGAATATTGTGTTTGTAAATGTAAAAACACTAGCAAAACATAGAACCTCGCTATTAGATCATGACTCTTGTGGTTTTCAGCATTGCTACCATCGAGAGTTTTTATCTGTGTTATCTATTGGCTGTGTTTTCCATATCTTCCAATGCTGCAAATTCACGACGTTGGAGAGAGCATCCAGATTTGTCGAGATAGTTAACACAACTGGGTTCCACCCGGAGCCCAAGAGGGACTGTGCTTAGTGATTCAGATAATTCTTCGGGCACAGGTGGTCATGTTTGGCTCTCAGGCTCCATGCACATTCAGCATCTGTGGTTTGTTTGGTTTTACCATCCAAATACAGGTGCTTCTTGGAGCCCCGAGTAGTGCTTTCCAACAAAATCTTTCGGTGTAAACGATGACCTCTCCGTGATCTCTGCAGGAAGGAATCAAAGTCCAGAGGGACATGACATATGAAGAATCAGAAGCTGGGATAGGCCAGAAGGAACCTCATGGTATTAACTTTCTTCTTTAAGTTGGCTAAGTTTTTTTTTTTTTTTTTTACATGCCCTCTTTTCAAACCTCCATGTTTCACTTGTCCATCTGCATTTTCTCTGAGCATTCCAGATACCCGATGGGTGTGAAGAGTCATCTGTAAAACTGAGCTGGAATGAGTACTACCTCTGATATTTATGTACAGAATAGTGTGCCTGTGGCAGGCTGACTTTCAAATATGTGCTGTCTTTCACTAATTAAAATAAAGAAGGAACTTCCCTGGTGGTCCAGTGGGTAAGACTCCATGCTCCCAATGCAGGGCTCTGGGTTTGATCACTGGTCAGGGAACTAGATCCCACATGCCACAACTTAAGATCTGGTGCAGTCAAATAAATTAATTAATTAATTTTAAAAATTGAAATAAAATCAAGAAGTATGACCTTCCATGTACACCGCTCCTACTGGATGGGTTGTCTCCTTTTTGGGATTTTTGATCTGATGGGAGGCGAGAAAGAAGAGCTGAAGACTTTCAGCAAGAGATGATGGTGATGTCTTACCACTCTGGGACAGACTCTTCACTGACTGTTTAAATGTATTTTTTAAATTCTCAAAATAACCCTTCCAGCAGAGATTTATTGGCCCTTTTTATAGATGAGAAAACAGGCTCAGAGAGGCTAACTCATCTGTCCAGTTACTCAGAGGATGACAGACTAGGATTGGGACCCAGAGCTACTTCTCAAGCCCACTCTCCTTCCAGTATCCTGGCTGCCTTAGAAGCAGGGCATGGCTGGAGAGTCCAGTCTTTCTTGCTTTTGCATGACAGCATCCTCATCCTGTGTGGATTTAGTATGAGCTCCATGTGCTCAGCTGCTCAGTCCTGTTCAGCTGTCTGAGGCCCCATGGATGATAACCTGTGGGCTCCTCTGCCCATGGAATTTTCCAGGCAAGAATACTGGAGTGAGTTGCCATTTCCTTCTCCAGGGAATCTTCCCAACCCAGGGATCTTCCTGCATCTCTTGCATCAGCAGGCAGATTCTTTACCCCGAGTGCCACCTGTTTATTTAAAACTAGAGTCACAGGTCGAGCATTACAACACCAGCAAGTCACAGAAACTTTCCAGAGATGTTTCTGTGATTCAATATTTGCACCACTTTTGAACACACTGAGCCGCCAAGGTTGGGGCTGATTGTTGTGGAGGGAGAGAGAGGGTTGGGCTGGTCTAGGTAAATTTCCCTGTTACTTACAGCGAGACAGTCTCTTGAGTCTCCACTTGTGAGGGAGGTCGGAGCAACTGTGGGGAATCCCTGGAGAGAGCTTGATGGATGTTCCTCGTGTGCCGGCCGCTGCTGAGATGCTTTGGCGGAGGCTGAGGTGGAGACACAGGGCAGTACGGCTGGTGTCCTGGGGGAATTTCTTCTGCAGCCTGACCTCAGGCACCCTCCCTGTGGAGGTTCCTCATGTCACACACCTTGCGCTCGTGCCAAACAGTACTGATCCGGGCTCACTTTTCCCCAAGAAGATGGGAACAAAATCAGGATAGAGGAAGGGAGAGAGAAGCAGCTGGTCTTTCATCCAGGATTAATAAATTGAGGTATTTTACGTTTATTTCCCAAGAACATGAATTTCTGCAGTTTGTCTCTCAGACTGCATGAATAGAATTTGTGCTTAAATTTGCTAGAGTCTGTGATTTCCAAATCCTGTTGTAGGGCTTTAAGTTGAGAAGATGTGGTGAAATATGGTAGTGGGCTTACTCTTTAACGTTATTCCAAGGCAGCTGATTGGCTGATGTTCTCTGTTGCAACAAGGAGCTTCTGCCTTCCTGCTCTAACCTTGATAGTCGCGGTGGACCAGCATCACTGGACAACACCAGGAGGAGTAATGAAGACTCCAGTGTCAACTTCGTCTGGCTGGCCAACTCAATCCTGGGAATGGCAAAAACAGACTGGAAAGCAGATGTTCACTCTCATGGGATCTATTGACAAATAGGAAAAATAGGAGAGAAGGGCGCTGGGAGGCATATAACCAAAAAGAACTTCCCCCAGACAATCTGGAGGATAAACACCTCTGGGAGGACCCAGCAGATACGTCTATGGAACACATTTTACATTTGCCAACTGCTTTCACAGCTACCCTTTCATTGGCCATTACTGTACACTGGGGGCTGGGCAAATGGTTAAAGAGACAGATGAGGTATCTAAGGCAGCCCTTAGGAAATTAGCAGGAGAGCCAGAGCTGGAGTCTACAGAGAAGTCCTGCCTGAGGTTCCATAGGAAGCCTCTAGGATCGCTTGCTCCTGCTTTTTTTCCCTCTTAGGCAGATCACATTGCATCTCTGAATAATCCAGGGAAGCCTAAACCTTTGTATTTAGAGTTTTAAACATGAGAGGAGCCTTGGAATTTATTTTGTCCATCTTTTTATTTTAGAGATGAAGGCAATGAGACCCAGTGAGATGCAACTTTCACAGGGTTGAGTAATTCTATAGCTCCAGCTAGACTATAGGATACTGAGTGTGGATTTATTAAGATGTGCAACAGGAGAACACAGCCCTCAGGCACCTGGCTGGGCGACCTGAGGTCTGAGGTGGACACACAGTCAGGTCAGTGTGTGGCTCAGAGGGTGGAGTCCAGGCTTGAGGTCAGCTTCCAACCCCTTGTTTGTGATGTACTAATTGTGCGCTTTGTGAAATGGCTCTGCATGGTTTTCCCGATTCATTTAAAACAGATTTGGATGGAAAACGTGACTGCGTCAGGGAATAAACTTTCCATTAGGTAGATGAGGTTGTCCATATGTCTACTAATTGCCCTCATTTGGCAGAAATCAGGCAGACCTGGGGATGAGAGGTGAATCTTTCTTTTTTCTTGCAGTTATGGGCGTGGATAACTAGGATGAAACCAGACCTGCGTGGGCTGGCTTGATGAATGATGGGCATTGTCAGAGTTGTAGGAAAGGAAAAAGACTTAATGAAAGTCTGGCAAACTTCACCTTGAGTAGCTAGTGAATTGGATGTGAAAAGAAAAGAGAAAACCCCACCTTCTCTGTGATTTAAAAAAAAATATGTATTCAAACATGACAGGGCTGGGTGGCTTCAAGAACCATTTTCAAGCTTAAAAGAAGCCATTTCCTCTGGCAGCCAGAATTTGAGTGAACGAAATCAGATTTGTTTCAGTGGTTAATGCTTAAAGCTTATAAACATAACTTCCCTCTCCCATTACTATAAATGTACTTTACTAATATGGCATTTTGTATTGGAAGGTAAATGTCACTGTAACATTGACAAGTAATGAAAAAGTCTGGCAGTGAACATAGGCCTATGACAATGACTAGATCCTTCTTGTAAAGAATCTAGTAACTTCAAGTTCCCCTTTGTGTAACTAACTACAATTGTAACATAAGTGATGATTTGCAGATATGTGTTTAATGTGCATCTCCTCCACTCTGTTGGAGTCAGTCCAGCATACTGGCTAAGGGTGGAAGCCTGGAAGCCTGGTTTCTAATTCCACTTTGTCACTTAGCAGCTGTGTGACATTGGTGAAGTTACTCAGTCTCTCTGTGCTCCCTTCTGGAGCTGTAAAACGCTAACCACCATAGGACATATTTCACCAGACTTATATTGGGTGTGTTAGATGAGGAAATCCACGTGATTGGTTAGCATGGAAGCCCTCGATAAGTATTTCCTGCCACTGCTGATGGATGGTAAAAGACTGCTTCTGACTTATTCTCTGTGTTACTCTCAGAGCTTGGAGCGCATAGTCAAACAACAGATATTGGGTGAATAAATTAATCATCCCATTTCTTCATGGCTCCCGTGCAGTGAAGCCTCAGATGGCCAAGGATGTTGTGTGTGAAATGAGCTCCCATGTGGCTGGGCCTTTTCAGTTTGGCGTATCTCTTCTGCCACACTTCATTTACCTCCAGATTGATCTGCCCTTTCCTAAAGACGGTAGAGACTTGAACTTTGGTTCTTAGCTTATTAAAAATTGACAGTTGATATTTAGAAGCATTTCAAAATACAGTGTCCAAATAATGTGTAAGGAAAAAGGCATGCAGTTTGGGGTGATGAGAGGTACCTAGAGGATGAAGTCATGGCTTCTGTGTCCAGTCCCCAGATGATCGGTGATAGGCTATCAGTCCACCTGCTGATGTGGCTCAATTTTATAAAATGAGAGGATTAGCCTTTGTGATTTTCAAGATATTTTCCTGCTTTTCCATTTTATGATAGTAAGATTTTGGTTATTTTTGCTAATTCCTTAAATGCATTGATACAGATACAATTTTATAGAGTACAAGCAGATTCAGTTTCTGGACTTAGTGTTGCTATAGTCTAAGGAATTTTTCCAAGAATATTTCTAATGCAAATCATTATCTTCTGATGTCTCTGCTTTGAAAATTTGCATTTTTGCTGTTGTTCAGTTGCTAAGTTGTGTCCAACTCTTTGCAACCCATGGAATGCAGTCTTCCAGGCCTCCCTGTCCTTCATCTCCTGGAGTTTGCTCAAATTCATGTCCATTGAGTCAGTGATTCTATCTAACCATCTCATCCTCTGTCACCCTCTTCTTCTTTTACCTTCATTCTTTCCCAGCTTCAGGGAAAATAATTTGCATGTTTTTTGTTTTTTCTTAAAATAAGGCACATTGAAATATTTTCCAGTTAAAGCTAGTATGTTTAGGTGAGTGTCCGCAGGCCCAGTGTAGGAAACTAAATATTTTGGGGTCTATATTTTAAAAATACTGTCTTATTACCTGTCACCCAATCGTGTTCTGCTTAGTGGTGTTCAGTCCAGTTTAAACTAATTAGCCTTAATTTTTAGGGGTTAGTCCACAGATTGTTCACTTATGGTTCATCCTGACTTATAAGAGATAACAAACAAAGATCATTATTTAAAGCCCCTATTATTAATGATCTGAAGGCAGATACTAGGAAAAAAAAAAAAACTGAATACAATGTTTGCCTTGTCCTGTGGTCCATATGACCTCTGATTAAGTTAGCCACAATTCTGTATTGAATGTGGAGACTGACACAAGGGCTTGATTGACAAAATCTATTTCCTTCTCATATGTATGCAGACCTTTTGGAAGCTGAGGGTTTCTGATTAAATTAAGCTATTTTTACAACCTGGAGAAGATCCCATATGGTCAGTCTCAAGTTCCCATCGCATCCAGTGTTTTCCCTAGATGTTTATTTTGCTGAGGACAAACAGGACGCTATTTGTGGGTTTGTCGTCTGACCTTCCGTTACCATTTGCCTGAGATGCTATAGAAAGGCTTTAAGTGTTTTCCCTTTCAGCTGACCACTTTAGAAGTTAAATTTATCGATTGCTAAGCCCTTCAATAAATTCTCTCATTTATCCTTCACAGCAACCTGACAAGGTAAGAACTACTATTCATCCATTTTGCCTTTTCAGATAAAAGCCACAGAGGAACTAAATGACTTTCTCACTGTCACACAGTTAGTAAGAGGTTGAGCACATCTGCAATTCAGCTTCATTTGTCTCCAAAACCCTTGCCTAACCCTCACTTAGGCTGCCCTTTGTCAACACGTGGCATGACAGAGATTGTCTGCTGCATATATTCTATTTTAATATTGGAAGTGGTTTATCGATGTTCCCACTCTCCACATTGCTCAGGCTGCAAAATCTATTTGGACATTTATTAAGAGAGTGAGGCCACGTTAATGATGTCTCCTCCAACTTTTCCTTCTGCTTAACTTTGCAGAAGTTGGGATAAGCTGAGATGCGAATGGAGAGAGCCGTGTGGAAAATTAAACAGATGCTGGGTTCCCTGGTCTCAGTCTCTGTGGGGTCCCTGGGTCTTGGTGCGCACAAGGTTTGTTTGAGCCCTCTGAGCGTCTCTGGTGGGAATGAGGTTTGATTCTAAACACGAATTTGCCCCTCCTACCATCTTGCTGGGGCTTCTCCTTTGCCCTTGGATGTGGGGTATCTCACAGCCGCTCCAGGGCCTGCCGTCTTACTGGGATTTCT
Organism: Bos grunniens; assembly: GCF_055505025.1. Taxonomy (NCBI): domain Eukaryota; kingdom Metazoa; phylum Chordata; class Mammalia; order Artiodactyla; family Bovidae; genus Bos; species Bos grunniens. The sequence continues at coordinate 18,767,481 of NC_141168.1, forward strand.
CTGACCTTGGATGTTGGGTATCTCCTCATGGCTGCTGCTCCTGACCTTGGACGTGGGGTATCTCCTCACAGCTGCTGCTCCTGACCTTGGATGTGGCCAGGACAACCTGACCTGCCTCTTGAGAAATCTGTATGCAGATCAGGAAGCAACAATTAGAATTGGACATGGAACAACAGACTGGTTCCAAATAGGAAAAGGAGTACATCAAGGCTATATATTGTCACCATGCTTATTTAACTTATATGCAGAGTACATTGTGAGAAATGGTGGGCTGGATGAACCACAAGCTGGACTCAAGATTGCCGGGAGAAATATCAATAACCTCAGATATGCAGATGACACCACCCTTATGGCAGAAAGCGAAGAGGAACTAAAGAACCTCTTGATGAAGGTGAAAGAGGAGAGTGAAAAAGTTGGCTTAAAGCTCAACATTCAGAAAACGAAGATCATGGCATCTGGTCCCATCACTTCATGGGAAATAGATGGAGAAACAGTGGAAACAGTGTCAGACTTTATTTTCTTGGGCTCCAAAGTCACTGCAGATGGTGACTGCAGCCATAAAATAAAAAGACGCTTCCTCCTTGGAAGAAAAGTTATGACCAACCTAGATAGCATATTAAAAAGCAGAGACATTACTTTGCCAATAAAGGTCCATTTAGTCAAGGCTACGGTTTTTCCCGTAGTCATGTATGGATGTGAGAGTTGGACTATAAAGAAAGTTGAGCACCAAAGAATTGATGCTTTTGAACTGTGGTGTTGGAGAAGACTCTTGAGAGTCCCTTGGACTGCAAGGAGATCCAACCAGTTCATCCTAAAGGAAATCAGTCCTGAATGTTCATTGGAAGGACTGATGTTGAAGCTGAAACTCCAGTACTTTGGCCACCTGATGCGAAGAGCTGACTCATTTGAAAAGACCCTGATGCTGGAAAAGATTGAAGGCAGGAGGAGAAGGCGATGAGAGAGGATGAGATGGTTGGATGGCATCACTGACTCAATGGACATGAGTTCAAGTAAACTCTGGGAGTTGGTGACGGACAGGGAAGCCTGGTGTGCTGCAGTCCATGGGATTGCAAAGAGTTGGACATGACTGAGCAACTGAACTGAACTGAACTGGGTTCCCTGGTGTTGAGCTGCTCCATGTACAACATGTGTGATGTGTGGGTGGAGCCCCCCCGCAGAGGGCTCAGCCCTCAGCCATCTGCTCATTTCCAGCCATGGTTCCCGATGAGGAATTGCCATGCTAGGGCATAGGGTCCAAGAACATCCTGCCTCACTGACATGTGTACTGCAGCCATAACAGGGGCTCAGCGCCCACCCTTGAAGCCTTGGCTTCTGCTCCTAATCACTGCCTTCTTCAGGAATTGTTCCCTGCCCTGTGGCAGGGCCTTGAAAGGGCTCACTTGGTCTGTCCCAGCCAGTGTCCTTCACTTTAAATTTGGACGGTGGAGAGTTGGAGTTTTACTTCCTTCCTTCCTCAAATTCCCTTGGGCTCATTTTCTTCATAGCGACTAATTTTATGTTCTGGCACTTCTTAATCTTAAGAAAATGACTTGCCACTCAGTAGACATTTAAATCCCTAAGAGATACCTTTACGTCATCAAGGAAAATTAATTTATTTTAGGTAAAAAATTGAAGGGAAAATCTTTCTCCCTTACCATTTGCCTCAGAGATGCTGTAACAATACAGCTTCTGCTGCTAAGTTGCTTCAGTCGTGTCCGACTCTGTGCGACCCCATAGACGGCAGCCCAGCAGGCTCCCCCGTCCCTGGGATTCTCTAGGAAAGAACACTGGAGTGGGTAACACTACAGCAGTAAAACTAAAACACAGGTATATCACGAGGACCCCAGGAAGCACAGGAAAGAGCTAGTTGGCCCGATGTGGAGCATTCAGAGAACGTTTTCTGGAAGGATGATTCCTGATGTGACGTCTTAAAGAATGGGTAAAATCTATCCAGATAGAGAGAGGTGGAAAGGGTTTTTAGGTAAAATCACAATATGAACCAAGGAAAGGAGAAAAAAACTGATGGTTTGTAAAGAAAAATCAAAATAGATAAATATCCTAAAGCATGATATATAAGGTAGTGAATGGCAGAAGGTAGGTTTGAACACATAGTCTGAAGCCTTGATATGGAGCCCTAAAATGCAGTGCCAATGAGATTGAATTTTATTTTAGGCAACAGGGCACCTTGAAATATTGTAAATAGGACAGATGTTTTTCACACAGACAACTCTAACTGCAGCATAAAAGATCAATTTTAGGGGCAGTAGCTAGAGTGAGGGCTTTAGCTCAGTGGATAAAGAATCAGCCTGCAATGCAGGAGATGCAGGAGATGTGTGAGTTCAATACCTGGATCAGGAAGATCCCCTGGAATGGGGAATGGCAACCCACTCCAGTATTCTTGCCTGGGAAATCCCATGGACAGAGGAGCCTGGTGGGGTATAGTCCTAGGGGTCGCAAAGAGTTGGACAGACACCACTGAAGAGAATGTGCACAGATGCAGCCCGAGTGAAGGCAGGGAGACTTAGTTAAGAGATACTGACATGGTTTAAGTGTGAGATGAGAAGGGATCCACCTAAGATAATGGTAATAGGGGTACAGACAATTTCTCAACTTTTGTAGAAGGGCAAATTGACAGGCCTTGATGATTGATAGTGATGTGTAAAGGAGAGAGTAATTAACTGATGTTTATTGATCACCTGCTTTGTGCCAAGCACTTTCAAGATCTTGGGATGTAGAAGTCTGGAATTAAAAAAAAAAAATCTAGAGAATGGTTGCAAGATCTCTTCTTACAAATTAGTTATCTTCTGCTGCTTAAGAGGTTATACTAAAACAGGGAGCAGCATTTATTATCTCACACGTTAGTGGGTCAGGAAGCTCGGAGTGGCTTAGCTGGAGGTCTTTGTTTCAAGGTCCCTCGTGAGGTTGTAGTCATTCTGTTGGCTGAGGCTACAGTCATCTCAGAACTTGGCCCTACCTGGGGAATCTGATTCTAAGAGTGCTTACATGCCTGATGACTGGTCATGGTCCCTTGTCACAGGGGCCATTCCATAGGGCTTCTTCATAACATGTCAACTGGTTTCCCACATTGAAAACAATCTAAGAGATGTGAGAAAGACTGCCCAGGTCAGAAACTACAGTCTTTAAAAAACTCAGCCTTGGAAATGACCTTACATCACTTCTGCTATATTCTGCTTGTTAGAAGGAGGTCCCTGAGTCCAGCTTACACTTAGGGGAAGGCTATTATACAAAGGCAAGGATTCCAGAAGACAGGAATCCTTGGGGACCATCTGAGAGGTGCCTACCACATACCACATCTGCATGACTGAGTAGTGGCAACATATTGATGAAGATCAGTAATACGCTGAAAGAATAAATTTTAGGGGGTTAATGAAGACAAAAACTTATCTATTCAAGCAAATATATCTAGCAGCATTGGTACTGCAGATGTAGATGGTGGGTATTACTCATTTCATAAATGCTGTGTGAAACCATCAAAATAATGACCACCTCCAAATCATTGCTGAGAGGCCACCCTTTCAGTGAGGTCTATCTTGACCAATCTATTTAAAATTTCAGCCTTCATGTTAATGCTTTATTGTTATTCAGTCACCCAGTCATGTCCGACACTTTGCGACTCCATGGAATGCACAATGCCAGGCCTCTCTGTCCCTCACCATCTCCCAAAGTTTTCCCAAGTTCATGTCCATTGCATCAGTGATGCCATCCAGCCATCTCATCCTCTGATGCCCTCTTCTCCTTCTGCCCTCAAATTTTCCCAGCATCAGGGACTTTTCCAGTGAGTCAGTTGTTCGCATCAGATGACCAAAATACTGGAGTTTCAGCTTCAATGTCAGTCTTCTGAACAATTATTCAGGGTTGATTTCCCTTAAGATTGACTGGTTTTGTCTTCTTGCTGTCCAAGGGACTCTCAAGAGTCTTCTCCAGCACCACAGTTCGAAGGCATCAATTCTTTGTCACTCTGCCTTCTTTCTGGTCCAGCTCTCACAACTGTACATGACAACTGGGAAGACCATAGCCTTGACTACATGGACATTTGTTGGCAGAGTAATGTCTCTGCTTTTCAACACACTATCTAGGTTTGTCATAGGTTTCCTGCCAAAAGCAAACGTCTTCTGATTTCATGGCTGCAGTCACCATCCACAGTGATTTTAGAGCCCAAGAAGAGGAAATCTGTCACTACTTATAACTTTCTCCCCTCTTATTTGCCATGAAGTAATGGATTACAATAAACTGTGGAAAATTCTGAAAGAGATGGGAATACCAGACCACTTCACCTGCCTCTTGAGAAACCTATATACAGATCAGGAAGCAACAGTTAGAACTGGACATGGAACAGCAGACTGGTTCCAAATAGGAAAAGGAGGACGTCAAGGCTGTATATTGTCACCCTGCTTATTTAACTTATATGCAGAGTACATCATGAGAAATGCTGGGCTGGAAGAAGCACAAGCTGGAATCAATATTGCAGGGAGAAATATCAATAACCTCAGATATGCAGATGACACCACCCTTATGGCAGAAAGTGAAGACGACCTAAAGAACCTCTTGATGAAAACGAAAGAGGAGAGTGAAAAAGTTGGCTTAAAGCTCAACATTCAGAAAACTAAGATCATGGCATCTAGTCCCGTCACTTCATGGGAAATAGATGGGGAAACAGTGGAAACAGTAGCAGACTTTATTTTTCTGGGCTCCAAAATCACTGCAGATGGTGATTGCAGCCATAAAATTAGAAGATGCTTACTCCTTGGAAGGAAAGTTATGACCAGCCTAGATAGCATGTTCAAAACCAGAGACATTACTTTGCCAACAAAGGTTCATCTAGTCAAGGCTATGGTTTTTCCCGTAGTCATGTATGGGTGTGAGATTTGGACTGTGAAGAAAGCTGAGCGCCCAAGAATTGATGCTTTTGAACTGTGGTGTTGTAGAAGACTCTTGAGAGTCCCTTGGACTGCAAGGAGATCCAACCAGTCCATTCTAAAGGAGATCAGTCCTGGGTGTTCTTTGGAAGGACTGATGCTAAAGCTGAAACCCTAGTACTTTGGCCACCTTGTGTGAAGAGTTGACTCATTGGAAAAGACTCTGATGCTGGGAGGGATTGGGGGCAGGAGGAAAAGGGGATGACAGAGGATGAGATGGCTGAATGGCATCACCAACTTGATGGACGTGAGTTTGAGTGAACTCCAGGAGTTGGTGATGGACAGGAAGGCCTGGTGTGCTGCAATTCATGGGGTCACAAGGAGTCGGACACGACTGAGTGACTGAACTGAATGGGCCCAGATGCCATGATCTTAGCTTTTTAATATTTAGTTTTGAGCTGGCTCTTTCACTTTCCTCCTTCACCCTCATCAAGAGGCTCTTTAGTTCCTCTTTTCTTTCTGCCATTCGAGTGGCATCTTCTGCATTTCTGAGGTTGTTGATGTTTTTTCTGCCTATCTTACTTATCCAGGTTGTGATATAACTCATCCACCCTGGCTTTTCTTATGATGTGCTCAGCGCATAGATTAAACAAACAGGGTGACAGCAGACAGCCCTGTTGTACTCCTTTTTCAATCTTGAATCAATCAGTTGGTCCAAGAAAGTGAAAAGTGGAAGTGAAAGTCACTCAGTCATGTCTGACTCTTTGTAGTCAGACTGTAGTCTGCCAGGCTTCTCTTTCCATAGAATTCTCCAGGCTAGAATACTGGAGTGGGTTGCTGTTCCCTTCTCCAGGGAATCTTCCCAATCCAGGAATTCAACCCAGGTCTCCCACACTGCAGGCAAATTCTTTACCATCTGAGCCACCAGGGAAACCCTACAGGGTTCTCACTTTTGCTTCTTGACCCACATACAGGCTTCTCAGGAGACAGGTAAGGTGGTCTGTATCCCCATCTCTTTAAAAGCTTTCCACAGTTTATTATGATCCATACAGTCAAAGACTTTAGCATAGTTGATGAAACAGAGGTAGATGTTTTTTTGGAATTCCCTTGCTTTCTCTATGATCCAGTGAATGTTGGCAATTTGATTTCCAGTTCCTCTTCCTTTTCTAAACCCAGCTTGGACATTTGGAAGTTCTTGGTTCACATAATGCTGAAACCTAGCATGCAAAATTTTAAGCATGACCTTACTAGCATGGGAGATGAGCTCAATTGTCCAATGGTTAGCACATTCTTTAACGCTCTACGTAATTATTATTTATTGTTTGTCTCTTCCCATCAAAACGTAAACTCCATGAAAACAGAATTCGTGATTTTGTACCTGATTTATCCTTAGTGCTTAGTTGAATACCTAATGTTTATTTGTCTCTCAGTAGTTATGGAGAAAAGGATAAAAGTGTTCAGGATAGTATATTCAGGCCAAAAGGTGGGAGCACCCCAGGTGTCCACAGATGGATCAGTAAGATATGGTACATACCTCAAGTGGACTGTTATTCAGTATTAAATAGCAAGGAAATTCTGACACATACTGTACTGTGGATGACCCTTGAAGACATAATGCTAAGTGAAAATAAGCTACTCACAAAAGGACAGATACTGTATGATTTTATATGAGGGTCCTAGAGTAATCAAATTCACAGAGACAGAAAGTGGAATGAATAGTGGTTGCCCAGGGCTAAGAGGAAGGAGGCGGATGGTGGTGAGGGTTGTACACACTGTGAGTTTACTTAATGCCACAGAATGATACACTAAAAAATGGCTTAGATGGTACATTTTATGTTATGTATATTTAACCACATGCACAAAACATTTCCAGAGTTTGTAGAGATGAAACTACAGGAGCCTTCTTCATAAAGGATGAGTGAGATTTGAGAATGTCTTCAGGCTGGGAGGAGTAGTGGTCGTCGTGTGAGTATGAATCTGTGTATGTTGGTATGTGTTATGGAGAGAATCAGTGCAGTGGGGAGTCATCTGGAGACACAGCTATTAAATAATAAATAATGGTACAAATGGTGGGTTGGGAGAAGTGAGAAAGGACACTGAAGCAAGTCCATTCGTATATAAGAACAATGTGTGAAACTTTCCAGATAGATAAAAACGTGGTACATGGGCAAGTTTGGAATAGACATTGTGGTGGCTTTGGATGACACCCATTTGGCATCATTTAGTCTGGTGTCTGTCCAATCCCAGAAACTTCTTTTAAGACTAAGCTCTGCTGAACTATGGAGAGGGGTTGGTGATTTAGGGCAGTTAGGATTGCAGGCTCTAGGGAAGTTATCATAGTGAAAGGCATTGATGGAAGGAAATCAGCCGATGAACAGTCTTTCAGTGTATTATATTTGTGGGAGCCTCTGAATTAGAATATTTGACTATAACAAATATGTTGTATGCAAAGTACTCAGGCAGTGCAAATCAGGCAAGGTGTCAAATGATCCAGGATTATGTTTCAGAGCCCTGTCACACACATTCTACAACACCTGCAAACTCAATTTAATATATCTTCATTGAATATCTATACAGCCCCCTGGTATGAAAGGCCCACAAATGTATATTTACAAATATCTATTGAAAAGTGATTATACATAATATTGTGAGATAGATCACTATTTCATTTGCTAGTTAGTATTTGTGTACTCATATCAGCATAGCATTTGTCATCTAGGCAAATAAATCGATATTACACATGGCAGAATTGCAAGTTTTTCTCAAGAACTGTGAAAGTATTATGGGAAGATGGAAGCTTTTACTGAGACAGAAAAGTACTTATATGAATTATTGTTGCATAAAAATATATAATTTAAAGTTATTAGTCCAACTAGAGCATGAACAGTTAGTTGTAGAGAAGGCCTGATCAAACAGAGCTTAGGGTGACATATGGTGTGGATTTTTATTTTGGGAATCAGAAAGTAAGGGGTTAATTTCAGCAGATTCTTAAGGGTCAAATGGGCCATGGTCTGATGGAAAGTCTGTGGTTTATTTAGTGTGAGGCCAGATTTAGGAAGCTGAGAAAGAAAACATTACGGGAAACAGCTAGTTCCAGAAATCAAGGTTAGGCAAGGTCAAGGACTGTGGAGAAATGTGAGTTGACACAGTGGCATTGTCCTCAGAATGCAGATGGGGGCCTGGTTTGGGGAGGAAAGGGTTTGGCCTACAGTTTCATTTAGAGGCGGAGGTTGTTCACTAGGTACGGTGATGCCAGGACATGTGTGATGAGGACGGTGAGGACAATCACATTACTGATAACAGCTACCATGTGTTGAGTCTGCACTATGTGCCAGAGGCCCTGTTAATTCAATAAATGTTTTTAGTATCTAGTAGGAACCTGGTGCTAGAGAAACAATGAACAAAATAGGCAAAGTCTTTGTTCTCATGGAGCTAATGTTTTCATTAGCTGGAGGGAGAGAGTGGAGGGAGACAATAAATACATGAGCAAATATATAGAAAGTTTGAGGGTGAAAAGAACTTTGGAAAGTGGAAGAAATGGAGTAAACAGAAAAGGGATGGGTAAAAACTTGTACAGGAAAGGGCATTTTGTAGAGAGATGTAATATTAGTATGAGAAAAAACTGGGCAAATTTGTTGTTCAGTTGCTTAGTCTGATTCTTTGCCATCCCATGAATTGCAGTGTGCCAGGCTTCCCTGTTAGAGAAGGCAATGGCGCCCCACTCCAGTACTCTTGCCTGGAAAATCCCATGGGCGGAGGAGCCTGGTAGGCTGCAGTCCGTGGGGTCGCTAAGAGTCAGACACGACTGAGCAACTTCACTTTCATGTTTCACTTTCATGCTTTGGAGAAGGAAATGGCAACCCACTCCAGTGTTCTTGCCTGGAGAATCCCAGGGACCAGGGAGCTTGGTGGGCTGCTGTCTATGGGGTCGCACAGAGTCGGACATGACTGAAGTGACTTAGCAGTAGCAGGCTTCCCTGTCCTTCAGTATCTCCCGGAGTTTGCTCAAACTCATGTCCACTGAGTCAGTGATACCATTCAATCATCTCATCCTCTGTCATCCCCTTCTCCTCCTGCCCTCAGTCTTTCCCAGCATCAGGGTATTTTCCAATGAGTCAGCTCTTCATGTCAGGTGGACAAAGGATTGGAGCGTCAGCTTCAGCATCAGTCCTTCCCATGAATATTCAGGGTTGGTTTCATGTAGGATGGACTTGTTTGCTCTCTTTGCTGTCCAAGGGACTCTCAGGAGTCTCCTCCAGCACTATAATTCAAAAGCATCAATTCTTTGACTCTCAGCCTTCTTTATGGTCCAACTGTCACATCCATATACGACTACTGGAATGGGCAAGTTTGGGGGAGAATATTTTGGACAGAGGGAAGAGTGGGCATAAAGTCTCTATGGTCAGCAATTGCTCAGCGAGTATTATTAATACAAGGAATGGTGATGTGGCAGAGCAGAGCTGTAGGAGTTGAGAGCTAGATCATGCAGTCTCTCTTGTGGTCATTTTAAAGGTTCTAACTCTTAGTCTAGTGAAATGGGAGCCACTGGAGGTTTCTCAACATTCTGAAGTTTAAGCTGTATTTTCCTCACCATACATACATGAAATTGGTAGTGTTATTATTCCCTTTTTACTTTAATTGGGAAGTTGAGACAGAGAGAGCTTAAGTGACTTGCCCAAACTCAGTCTTGAAGTTTTGGAATGAAGATTTTACCCAAATGGCCTGATTTTACCTCACATACAGGCTGCATAGGAGGGAATACAATGAGATGCAAGAACATTTGGAGGGCAGTGGATGTGTTCATTATCTTGACTGGGGTGATGGTTTCCCATGTGCATATGTATTAATACTTTGTCTTGTTCCTGCTGTTTCATTGTAAAAGAAAAGAAAGAAAGGGAAAGTTGCTCAGTTGTGTCTGACTCTTTGCGACCCCACGGACTATACAGTCCTTGAAATTCTCAAGGTCAGAATACTAGAGTGGGAAGCCTTTCCCTTCTCCAAAAGATCTTCCCAACCCAGGGATCAAACCCAGGTCTCCCACATTGCAGGTGAATTCTTTACCAGCTGAGCCACAAGGGAAGCCCAAGAATACTGGAGTGGGTAGCCTATCCCTTCTCCAGTGGATCTTCATAACCCAGGAATCGAAGCAGGTGGATTCTTTACCAACTGAGATAAGCTATGTCCAACTCTTTGCAACCCCATGGACTGCAGCCCCCCACACTCCTCTGCCCATGGGATTTCCCAGACAAGAGTATTGGAGTGGGTTGCCATTTTTTTTCTCCAAAGGATCTTCTTGTCCCAGGGATCAAAACCATGTCTCCCGCATTGTCAGGCATATTCTTTAACCCTGAGCCACCAGGGAAGCCCCACATACGTATTTTCCAGTTCCAGTTCAATCGCTCAGTCATGTCCGACTCTTTGCGACCCTGCCAGGCCTCCCTGTCCATCACCAACTCCCGGAGTCCACCCAAACCCATGTCCATTGAGTCAGTGATACCATCCAATCATCTCATCCTCTCTTGTCCCCTTCTCCTCCTGCCCTCAATCTTTCCAAGCATCAGGGTCTTTTCCAAGGAGTCAGCTCTTACCATCAGGTGGCCAAAGTATTGGAGTTTCAGCTTCAACATCAGTCCTTCCATTAAACACACAGGACTGATCTCCTTTAGGATGGACTGGTTGGATCTCCTTGCAGTCCAAGGGACTCTCAAGAGTCTTTTCCAACACCACAGTTCAAAAGCATCAATTCTTTGGCACTCAGCTTTCTTTATAGTCCAACTCTCACATCCATACACGACTACTGGAAAAACCATAGCCTTGACTAGACGGACCTTTGTTAGCAAAGTAATGTCTCTGCTTTTTAATATGCTGTCTAGATTGGTCATAACTTTCCTTCCAAGGAGCAAGTGTCTTTTTAATTTCATGGCTGCAATCATCATCTGCAGAGATTTTGGAGCCCCGAAAATAAAGTCAGCCACTGTTCCCACTGTTTCCCCATCTATTTGCCATGATGTAATGGGACTGGATGCCATGATCTTCGTTTTCTGAATGTTGAGCTTTAAGCCAACTTTTTCACTCTCCTCTTTCACCTTCATCAAGAGGCTCATTAGGTCTTCTTCATTTTCTGCCATAAGGGTGGTGTCATCTGCATATCTGAGGTTATTGATATTTCTCCCGGCAATCTTGATTCCAGCTTGTGCTTCCTTCAGCCCAGCATTCCTCACAATGTACTCTGCATATAAGTTAAATAAGCAGGGTGACAATATACAGCCTTGCCATACTCCTTTTCCTATTTGGAACCAGTCTGTTGTTCCATGTCCAGTTCTAACTGTTGCTTCCTGACCTGCATACAGGTTTCTTAAGAGGCAGGTCAGGTGGTCTGACCTGCATATTTTAGAACTCATCAAATAATCTGCTTTCAATATGTGCCATTTTATTGTGTATTAGTCATACCTCAGTAAAGTTATAAAGAAAAAATATTTTCAAAATATTAGGAAAGGGCTTGAATTTTAAAGCAAAGAAATGATGTTCGTATTTTGTGAAGGATGGATTGGAGATCAGTTAGAGAATGATCACGAAACTGCAGGGAAAAGCTATAAAGAACTGAGCTAAGGTGATGTAGAGAGAAAGGAGGAGAGGAACGTGACTGTAAAGGTGACAAGACCTGGGAACCATACAGAATAATGAGTGAGAGAGAAAAGAAGCCCAGGACGACTGCCAGTCTGACGGCTTGGTGAGAAGTGCTATTCACCAAAGTGTAGAATTCTGGAGGAGCAGGATGTTCTGGGGAAAGATAATGAAGTTACAGACATGCTGAGATTGGGGGGCCCATGGGATGTTCAGATTAATAGATAGTTTAATACAGGAGACGTCCAGTTTAGAAACAGGGATGTGGGAGATAGTGTGTGAGAAGTTATTGAAGCCGTGGGCACAGCTGACATGATACAGGGATGAGAAGAGAGTGAAAGATAAAGCTTTGGGCGGTGTCTGTACTTAACAGGAGATTAAAAGCTCTCTGGCACACGTTTTGTTCTGTGCCTCCTTTCAACCTCATGAGAAACACTGTTCATCAAGCCCTGCACTCTTGGGAATCTCTCAGAACAGTGTTCTCAGTCATTGTCCGTCAGTCGCTAAGTAGTGTTTGCCTCTTTACGATCCCATAGCCTGCAGCACGCCAGGCTTCCCTGTCCTTCACCATCTCCCAGAGTTTGCTCAAGCTCATGTCCATTGAGTCGGTGATGCCATCCCACCATCTCATCCTCTGCCACCCTCTTCTGCTTTTGCCTTTAATCTTTCCCAGCATCAGGGACTTTTACAATGAGTCAGCTCTTCGCTTCAGGTGACCAAATTATTGGAGCTTCAGCTTCAACATTAGTCGTTCCAATGAATATTCAAGGTTGATTTCTGCTAGTGGTCTCAGAACCCACTGCAATAGATCAGTGTCAACAGGAAGATGAATTCTCCTTTCCATCCCTTAAGTTAAGTTCAGTCGCTCAGTAGTGTCCGGCTCTTTGTGACCCCATGAATCGCAGCATGCCAGGCCTCCCTGTCCATCACCAACTCCCAGAGTTCACTGAGACTCACGTCCATCAAGTTAGTGATGCCATCCAGCCATCTCATCCTCTGTCGTCCCCTTCTCCTCCTGCCCCCAATCCCTCCCAGCATCAGAGTCTTTTCCAATGAGTCAACTCTTCGCATGAGATGGCCAAAGTACTAGAGTTTCAGCTTCAGCATCAGTCCTTCCAATGAACACCCAGGATTGATCTTCTTTAGAATGGACTGGTTGGATCTCCTTGCAGTCCAAGGGACTCTCAAGTGTCTTCTCCAACACCACAGTTCAAAAGCATCAATTCTTTGGCGCTCAGCTTTCTTCACAGTTCAACTCTCACAACCATACATGACCACAGGAAAAACCATAGCCTTGACTAGACGGACCTTTGTTGGCAAAGTAATGTCTCTACTTTTGAATATGCTATCTAGGTTGGTCATAACTTTCCTTCCAAGGAGTAAGTGTCTTTTCATTTCATGGCTGCAGTCACCATCTGAAGTGATTTTGGAGCCCCCAAAAATAACAGTGTTTCTGACACTGTTTCCACTGTTTCCCCTCCCCATGAAGTGATGGGACCGGATGCCACAATCTTCATTTTCTGAATGTTGAGCTTTAAGCCAGCTTTTTCACTGCTCTTTCACTTTCATCAAGAGGCTTTTGAGTTCCTCTTCACTTTCTGCCATAAGGGTGGTGTCATCTGCATATCTGAGGTTATTGATATTTCTCCCAGCAATCTTGATTCCAGCTTGTGCTTCTTCCAGCCCAGCATTTCTCATGATGTACTCTGCATATAAGTTAAATAAGCAGGGTGACAATATACAGCCTTGATGTACTCATTTTCCTATTTGGAACCAGTCTGTTGTTCCGTCCCTTACTTATCTTTGTTTATTTAAGATATTTTTTTGGTTATGTGGGCTCTTCATCCCAGTGTGAGGGCTTTCTCCAGTTGCAGATCATGGGCTCTAGAGCACATGGGCTCAGTAATTGCAGCATGTGGGCTTAGTTGCCCTGAGGCATGTGGACATCCCTGATTTAAGGCAGTGAATGTGAAACTATTAAGGAGATGAAGGAATGTGTCTTGGAAGCCAAGAAAATTTTAAGAAAAAGGAAGTAGTCAGCATAGACCTTAATCTTATAAGGACTGAAATGCTTTCATTGGATTTTGCCATTAGAAGGTTAATAACGATCCCCTGAGGGCTATTTTGGTAGCATGCGAGGGCAGAGGCCAGACGAGAGTGGATCCAGGCATGCATGCAAGAACTGTTCTTCCCAGAAGCTCAGCTCTGAAGGAAGAAAGTAGGCATTTTATTGAAATAGTCTGCGTTGTTGTATTTTTGTAAAGTTCTTCCAGAATCGAAGAATTGAATTAGTTTTTATAGATTTTCACTTTTGTTTCTTAAATATAGAAAGAGCTTTGGAGTCTCTTTGTTAGGAGACTTTGGAACACGAGGCAGGTCCCCTTATTTCTGGGTCACATTCTGCCTGAGCTCTAGGAGTTGACTCTCTTGAGTGTGGGAGCTATGGAGAATGGTTTCCCAAATGCTATTCTGCCAGCCCATGCCCACCTAACAATGCTGGAAAAAAGTAAGGTGCTCATGGTGGGAAGAAAAGTGGGGAAACTAAGGGAACCATCGTAAAGGCACTGTTTTATCCTGAGACTGTCTTTTCCCTTATATTTGGGTTGAAACATCTTTACTTTCAAATTGTGGTGCTGGAGGAGACTCTTGTGAATCCCTTGGACTTCAAGGAGACCAAAGCAGTCAATCCTAAAGGAAATTAAACCTGAATATTCATTGGGAGGACTGATGCTGGAAGCTCCAGTACTTTGACCATCTGACACGAAGATGGTCTGACTCATTGGTAAAGATCCTGATGCTGAGAAAAATTGAAGGCAAAAGAAAAAGGGAGTGACAGAGAATGAGGTGGTTAGATAGCATTACTGACTACATGGACAAGAATTTGAGGGGGAGGAGCCAAGATGGCAGAGGAGTAGGACGGGGAGAACACTTTCTCCCCCACAAATTCATCAAAAGAGCATTTAAACGTCGAGTAAATTCCACAAAACAACTTCTGAATGCCGGCAGAGGACATCAGGCACCCAGAAAAGCAATCCAACTCTTCGAAAGGAGGTAGGAAAAAATATAAAAGACAAAAAAATAGACAAAAGAGGGAGGGACGGAGTTCCATCCCGGGAAGGGAGTCTTAAAAAGAGAGAAGTTTCCAAACACCAGGAAACCTTCTCACTGCCGAATCTGTGCCGAGCTTTGGAAGCACAGAGGGCAACATAACAGGAAGAAAAAATAAATAAACAATTAAAACTCGAAGATTGTGAGTCCTACGGTAACACCCCCAGCGGAGAAGCAGCGCAGACGCCTGCACGCGCCATTAGCAAGCGGGGGCTGGGCAGGGAGGCGCAGCGCGGGCTGCATCGCTTAAAGTAAGAATCGGGCCTGAATACCCTGAGCACTGTCTGAGCGAAATAATTTGGGCTAGCAAACCAGACTGTGGGATATCTACCACGCGAAAAGCCAGCCCTAACCTAAGACCGCCAGGCCCGCGCACGGAACAAAGAATTGAACAGAGATAGCCGGCTGCAGACCTTCCCCCTCTGGTGACAGGCAGCCAGAGCCAGAAGGGGGCAATCGCAGCCTCAGAGAGACATTATCTATAAAACTGTAAGCAGGCTTCTTTGCTAACTAAAACTTTTTGGGGGTCTGGATGGTTAACATCTGCCTGAGAAGGTGTGCCGGTTTTACACCCAGATAACCGAGTGGCGGGGAGGCGATAAGTCGCAGCATTGGCGCTCGCCGAACACCTCATCACTTGAGCTGCTTGGACCTGGGAAGAGCACAAAACTCGGGCCCAACTGAGTCTGCGCCTCTGAGGACTACCCGAGTGCCTGAACCTGAGCGGCTTGGACCTGGGAGGTACATGCAACCCAGGGCCAGCCTCGGATTGTTCCCGGCGGAACAACCTAGAGCCCGAGCAGTGTGGGCAGGGAGGCTACACGCGTCGTGAGCGGGGGCAGACCCAGTGTGGCTGAGGCACTGCGAGCACACGCCAGTGTTATTTGTTTGCAGCATCCCTCCCTCCCTCCCCACAGCGCGACTGAACAAAGAGAAGAAATACAGGTCCACCCATCAGAACACCGACACAAGCTTCCCTAACCAGGAAACCTTGACAAGCCACCTGTACAAACCCACACACAGCGAGGAAAAGCCACAATAAAGAGAACTCCACAAACTGCCAGAATACAGAAAGGACACCCCAAACTCAGCAATTTAAACAAGATGAAGAGACAGAGGAATAGCCAGCAGATAAAGGAACAGGATAAATGCCCACCAAACCAAACAAAAGAGGAAGAGATAGGGAATCTACCTGATAAAGAATTCCGAATAATGATAGTGAAATTGATCCAAAACCTTGAAATTAAAATGGAATCACAGATAAATAGCTTGGAGACAAGGATTGAGAAGATGCAAGAAAGGTTTAACAAGGACCTAGAAGAAATAAAAAAGAGTCAATATATAATGAATAATGCAATAAATGAAATTAAAAACACTCTGGAGGCAACAAATAGTAGAATAACAGAGGCAGAAGATAGGATTAGTGAATTAGAAGATAGAATGGTAGAAATAAATGAATCAGAGAGAATAAAAGAAAAACGAATTAAAAGAAATGAGGACAATCTCAGAGACCTCCAGGACAATATTAAACGCTACAACATTCGAATCATAGGGGTTCCAGAAGAAGAAGACAAAAAGAAAGACCATGAGAAAATACTTGAGGAGATAATAGTTGAAAACTTCCCTAAACTGGGGAAGGAAATAATCACCCAAGTCCAAGAAACCCAGAGAATCCCAAACAGGATAAACCCAAGGAGAAACACCCCAAGACACATATTAATCAAATTAACAAAGATCAAACACAAAGAACAAATATTAAAAGCAGCAAGGGAAAAACAACAAATAACACACAAGGGAATTCCCATAAGGATAACAGCTGATCTTTCAATAGAAACTCTTCAAGCCAGGAGGGAATGGCAAGACATACTTAAAATGATGAAAGAAAATAACCTACAGCCCAGATTATTGTACCCAGCAAGGATTTCATTCAAGTATGAAGGAGAAATCAAAAGCTTCTCAGACAAGCAAAAGCTGAGAGAATTCTGCACCACCAAACCAGCTCTCCAACAAATACTAAAGGATATTCTCTAGACAGGAAACACAAAAATGATGTATAAATTCGAACCCCAAACAATAAAGTAAATGGCAACGGGATCATACTTATCAGTAATTACCTTAAACGTAAATGGGTTGAATGCCCCAACCAAAAGACAAAGACTGGCTGAATGGATACAAAAACAAGACCCCTACATATATTGTCTACAGGAGACCCACCTCAAAACAGGGGACACATACAGACTGAAAGTGAAGGGCTGGAAAAAGATTTTCCATGAAAATAGGGTCCAAAAGAAAGCAGGAGTAGCAATACTCATATCAGATAAAATAGACTTTAAAACAAAGGCTGTGAAAAGAGACAAAGAAGGTCACTACATAATGATCAAAGGATCAATCCAAGAAGAAGATATAACAATTATAAATATATATGCACCCAACACGGGAGCACCGCAGTATGTAAGACAAATGCTAACAAGTATGAAAGGAGAAATTAACAATAACACAATAATAGTGGGAGACTTTAATACCCCACTCACACCTATGGATAGATCAACTAAACAGAAAATTAACAAGGAAACACAAACTTTAAACGATACAATAGACCAGTTAGACCTAATTGATATCTATAGGACATTTCATCCCAAAACAATGAATTTCACCTTTTTCTCAAGCACACATGGAACCTTCTCCAGGATAGATCACATCCTGGGCCATAAAGCTAGCCTTGGTAAATTCAAAAAAATAGAAATCATTCCAAGCATCTTTTCTGACCACAATGCAGTAAGATTAGATCTCAATTACAGGAGAAAAACTATTAAAAATTCCAACATATGGAGGATGAACAACACCCTGCTGAATAACCAACAAATCACAGAAGAAATCAAAAAAGAAATCAAAATTTGCATAGAAACGAATGAAAATGAAAACACAACAACCCAAAACCTGTGGGACACAGTAAAAGCAGTCCTAAGGGGAAAGTTCATAGCAATACAGGCACACCTCAAGAAACAAGAAAAAAGTCAAATAAATAACCTAACTCTACACCTAAAGCAACTAGAAAAGGAAGAAATGAAGAACCCCAGGGTTAGTAGAAGGAAAGAAATCTTAAAAATTAGAGCAGAAATAAATGCAAAAGAAACAAAAGAGACCATAGCAAAAATCAACAAAGCTAAAAGCTGGTTCTTTGAAAGGATAAATAAAATTGATAAACCATTAGCCAGACTCATCAAGAAACAAAGGGAGAAAAATCAAATCAATAAAATTAGAAACGAAAATGGAGAGATCACAACAGACAACACAGAAATACAAAGAATCATAAGAGACTATTATCAACAATTATATGCCAATAAAATGGACAACGAGGAAGAAATGGACAAATTCTTAGAAAAGTACAACTTTCCAAAACTCGACCAGGAAGAAATAGAAAACCTTAACAGACCCATCACAAGCACGGAAATTGAAACTGTAATCAAAAATCTTCCAGCAAACAAAAGCCCAGGTCCAGATGGCTTCACAGCTGAATTCTACCAAAAATTTAGAGAAGAGCTAACACCTATCCTGCTTAAACTCTTCCAGAAAATTGCAGAGGAAGGTAAACTTCCAAACTCATTCTATGAGGCCACCATCACCCTAATACCAAAACCTGACAAAGATCCCACAAAAAAAAGAAAACTACAGGCCAATATCACTGATGAATATAGATGCAAAAATCCTAAACAAAATTCTAGCAATCAGAATCCAACAACACATTAAAAAGATCATACACCATGACCAAGTGGGCTTTATCCCAGGGATGCAAGGATTCTTCAATATCCGCAAATCAATCAATGTAATACACCACATTAACAAATTGAAAAACAAAAACCATATGATTATCTCAATAGATGCAGAGAAAGCCTTTGACAAAATTCAACACCCATTTATGATAAAAACTCTCCAGAAAGCAGGAATAGAAGGAACATACCTCAACATAATAAAAGCTATATATGACAAACCCACAGCAAACATTATCCTCAATGGTGAAAAATTGAAAGCATTTCCTCTAAAGTCAGGAACGAGACAAGGGTGCCCACTTTCACCATTACTATTCAACATAGTTTTGGAAGTTTTGGCCACAGCAATCAGAGCAGAAAAAGAAATAAAAGGAATCCAAATTGGAAAAGAAGAAGTAAAACTCTCACTGTTTGCAGATGACATGATCCTCTACATAGAAAACCCTAAAGACTCCACCAGAAAATTACTAGAGCTAATCAATGAATATAGTAAAGTTGCAGGATATAAAATCAACACACAGAAATCCCTTGCATTCCTATACACTAATAATGAGAAAACAGAAAGAGAAATTAAGGAAACAATTCCATTCACCATTGCAATGAAAAGAATAAAATACTTAGGAATATATCTACCTAAAGAAACTAAAGACCTATATATAGAAAACTATAAAACACTGGTGAAAGAAATCAAAGAGGACACTAATAGATGGAGAAATATACCATGTTCATGGATTGGAAGAATCAATATAGTGAAAATGAGTATACTACCCAAAGCAATTTATAGATTCAATGCAATCCCTATCAAGCTACCAACAGTATTTTTCACAGAGCTAGAACAAATAATTTCACAATTTGTATGGAGATACAAAAAACCTCGAATAGCCAAAGCGATCTTGAGAAAGAAAAATGGAACTGGAGGAATCAACCTACCTGACTTCAGGCTCTACTACAAAGCCACAGTTATCAAGACAGTATGGTACTGGCACAAAGACAGAAATATAGATCAATGGAACAAAATAGAAAGCCCAGAGATAAATCCACACACATATGGACACCTTATCTTTGACAAAGGAGGCAAGAATACACAATGGATTAAAGACAATCTCTTTAACAAGTGGTGCTGGGAAATCTGGTCAACTACTTGTAAAAGAATGAAACTAGAACACTTTCTAACACCATATACAAAAATAAACTCAAAATGGATTAAAGATCTCAATGTAAGACCAGAAACTATAAAACTCCTAGAGGAGAACATAGGCAAAACACTCTCTGACATACATCACAGCAGGATCCTCGATGACCCACCTCCCAGAATATTGGAAATAAAAGCAAAAATAAACAAATGGGACCTAATTAAACTTAAAAGCTTCTGCACAACAAAGGAAACTATTAGCAAGGTGAAAAGACAGCCTTCAGAATGGGAGAAAATAATAGCAAATGAAGCAACCGACAAACAACTAATCTCAAAAATATACAAGCAACTCCTACAGCTCAACTCCAGAAAAATAAATGACCCAATCAGAAAATGGGCCAAAGATCTAAATAGACATTTCTCCAAAGAAGACATACAGATGGCTAACAAACACATGAAAAGATGCTCAACATCACTCATTATCAGAGAAATGCAAATCAAAACCACTATGAGATACCATTTCACACCAGTCAGAATGGCTGCGATCCAAAAGTCTACAAATAATAAATGCTGGAGAGGGTGTGGAGAAAAGGGAACCCTCTTACACTGTTGGTGGGAATGCAAACTAGTACAGCCACTATGGAGAACAGTGTGGAGATTCCTTAAAAAACTGGAAATAGAACTGCCTTATGATCCAGCGATCCCACTGCTGGGCATACACACTGAGGAAATCAGAAGGGAAAGAGACACGTGTACCCCAATGTTCATCGCAGCACTGTTTATAATAGCCAGGACATGGAAGCAACCTAGATGTCCATCGGCAGATGAATGGATAGGAAAGCTGTGGTACATATACACAATGGAGTATTACTCAGCCATTAAAAAGAATACATTTGAATCAGTTCTAATGAGGTGGATGAAACTGGAGCCTATTATACAGAGTGAAGTAAGCCAGAAGGAAAAACACCAATACAGTATACTAACGCATATATATGGAATTTAGAAAGATGGTAACGATAACCCTGTATACGAGACAGCAAAAGAGACACTGATGTATAGAACAGGCTTAAGAAAAAAAAAAAAAGAAGACTCAATCCCAAGTCTCAAATAGTTTCAAAAATTCTTAGAAGGAACACTACCAGACTCATGTTGTGAGACGCTATTACCCTGACACCAAAGCAAGAAAAGGATGCTACCAGAAACGTACAGGCAAATATCCCTGATGAATATAGATGCAAAGATGCTGACTTAAATACTAGCAAACTGAATTTGGCAGCACATTAAAAGGATCATTCACCTTGATCCATTGTGATTTGTCCCCGGGATGCAAGGAAGGTTCAGCATACACAAAAATCAACATGATATATGTCGTTGATAGAATGGAAGGGGTGGAGGAACGTATGAACATCTAAAAAACTGATGAAATTCAACATCTGCTCAAGGTAAAGACTCTGAACAAATTAAATAGAGAAGGAAGAGACCTCAACATAAAGGTCATAACAAGTCCACATGTAACATGATACTCAGTGGTGAAAGACTGAAAGCTTTCCTTTAAAATCAGGAACAAGAAAAGGATGCTCCCTCAGCATTTGTATTTATCATAGTATTGGAAGCCCTACCAAATAATACAGGCTACTGGAAGAATAAAAGTCCTCAGAACTGGAAAAGAAGGACAACTGTCTCTATTTGCAGATGACATTATTTTATATATAGAAAATCCAAAAAAAAAATCTTGATCTAATCATCCACATGAGTAAAGTTGCAGGACAAAAAATTAACATACAGAACTCAGTAATGCACCCACGTATTAATGATGGCTATCTGAAAAAGAAGAAAATGATTCCATTTATAGCCGCACTACCATGTTCATATTCCCTCTGGTGGCTTAGAGGGTAAAGCGTCTGCCTGCAGTGCGGGAGACCCAGGTTCCATCCCTGGGTCAGGAAGATCCCCTGGAGAAGGACATGGCAACCCACTCCAGTACACTTGCCTGGAAGATCCCATGGATGGAGGAGCCTGGTAGGCTGCAGTGCATGGGGTCGCAAAGAGTCAGACACGACTGAGCGACTTCACTCACTCACCATGTAAAAAAATAAATAAATAAATAAAGGAGAATGTGCTTTCTGTAAAAAAAAAAAAAAAAGAATTTGAGCAAACTCCTGGAGATAGTGAAGGACAGAGGAGCCTGGTGTGCTGCAGTCATGGGATTGCAAAGAGTTGAACATGACTTAGTGACTGAATAATAACAACAAATCTTTACTTAGTAGATGGTATATTTTTCTTTTAAATGCTCTTAGCAAAATAAGTTGACAACTTTCTTATCAGTTATTTCATTTTTCCTCAATGATTTTAATTTCTTATAAACAGCCATCTTAAAAAAAAAAAGCTTTATATTTTCTGGGTCAGACTCAATATGGACAATGTGAAGTAGCTGGAATCATGAGATTACTTAGTCCTTGGTAGTTACAGACCTGTTGGTATAACCCCTGAGCACTTGAGAAAATCAAAGACATGAGATGATCTACTGAAATTAAACTTAAAAATCAGTTGTAATAGAGAAATGTACAAAGTCACCTGAAAGATACAGAATGGCTCCCCTCCCCACCAGACTTAATTTGAATGTGATTAAAAGTATTAATATATCTAATGGGAGAATGTGTTGCTGAGCACTGAGGTTGATTAGCCATGGGAAAACAGAGAAGAAGCTAGGGCAAAGCTAGAAATGCCTCTCTGAATCCTGATTTGCTGAGAGGGAACCTTGATAAATGGATGCCTTTGGGCACTTGGGTTGCATTGGCAGAGACCAAATGGATATATTGGGCTTTCCTGGTAGCTCAGCTGGTAAAGAATCTGCCTGCAATGCAGGAGGTTCCAGTTCGATTCCTGACTTGGGAAGATCCCCTGGAGAAGGGATAGACTACCCACTCTATCTTCTTGACCTTCCCTGGTGGCTCAGATGGTAAAGAATCTGCTTTCAATGAGGGAGACCTGGGTTCAATCCCTGGGTTGGGAAGATTAACCATGGATAAGGGCACGGCAACCCACTCCAGTATTCTTGCCTGGAGAATCCCCATGGACAGAGGAGCCTGGTGCACTACAGTCCATGGAGTTGCAAAGAGTCAGACATGACTTAGTGACTAAGCACAGTACAGATGGGTACATTGGATCAGGGAGGCTGGGCTGTGTGAGATGAATGTCAACCCTTACATTTACTGCATCATTTCTATCCACCCTACTTCTTTCTTTTTTTTTTTTTTTTCTTTCTTTCCTCCTTCCTTTCCTTTCTTCTTTCTTTCTCTTTCCTTCCTTCCTTCCCAAGGAAGAAAAAACCACCATCGTACTGGGGGTAAAATGCTGTTTTTCACACAGACTGAAAATTGAAGTAAAAAATTGAAGTCACTATTTGGATCTTTTCTCAGTAGAAATTCCTAAACTAGCATCCTGGATTCATCTTCAGTCTCAGCTATGGGAGAAGGATTCTTTGATATGCTGAGTGTGTACTAAGTCATTTCAGTCATGTCAGACTCTTTGCAACCCCATGGACTGTAGCCCACCAGGCTCCTCTGTCCATGGGATTCTCCAGGCAAGAATATTGGAGTGGGTTGCCATGCCTTCCTCCAGGGCATTGTCCCAACCCAGGGATCAAACTCATGTCTCTTATGTCTCTTGCATTGGCAGGTGGGTTCTTTACCACTAGCACTACCTGTGCTGACAGTCTGAAATCTGAGCCTGCAGGGTTGAGGGTTGATTGCATCTCTGTGATACTAGCCAGCAAGACTGATCTATGACTTTGCCCAGGTGGGAACAGACTTTGATGTTGCCATTTTTTTTTTTTTCTTTTTCTTTTTTCCCTCTCCAGCTTTATTGAGGAAAAATTGACAAATATAATTATGTATATTTAAAGTGCACAATGGGATGATTTGATATACATTGTGGAATGATTACCAAGATCAAGATAATTAACACATTCATCACCTCACATAATTAACTCTTTTTAAAATATCTATTTGCTTAAAATCTATTCTCTGTAGCATTAAAGTGCACAGTGCTCTGTAATTAGCTAGAGTGACCATACTGTATATTAGATCCTCAAAATATAGTCTTTTTATAAGTGAAATTTGTACCCTTTGATCTATACTCCTTGCCATTACCATTTTCTCCTCCCTTTGGTCCTGGCAACCAACCACCATTCTAGTCTCAGTTTCTATGAAATTGATTTTTTTATAAAAGGATTCCACACGTGCTTGATGCCATACAATAATTGTCTTTCTCTTCCCCGCTTATTTTACTTGCAAAATGCCCTCCAGGCTCATCCATGTTGCTGAAAATGGCACATTTCTTCTTTTTATGACTGAATAATATTCCATGGTGTATATATACCACATTTTATTTTTTTGATTCATCCATCAAAGGACACAGGTGTTTTCCATATCTTGGCAGTTGTATATAATGCTGCAGTGAACACAGGAGTGCAGATAGCTCTTTAAGATACTGCTTAGACAAACACACAAAACTGTTGATGCAAATATAAATTGGTGCAGACACTAATGGAAAACAATATGGCATTTCTTCAAAAAAAAAAAAAAAATAGAACTACCATATGATCCAACAGTCTTACTCCTGGCTATATATCTGAGGTTGTGTTGCTACTATTTTGAACCACATTGTGACATGCCATAATTTTTCCTTTAAAGATTTCCTCAAATTATCATTTTGAAGAGAATGCCAAATTAATAGCATGTTTATTGACCGGATATTCCAGAAAACTGTGTGGAAGTGTAACATTTGCTGTTTTTACCATGCACTTTTTAGTTGGTTCAACACTTTTTGTGAATGTCTTACAAGAAGTAGTTCCAAACTTTTGTAAACTTTTTATTCACAAAATTGTTTTCACATGATTTTGGATCATCCTGTGATGATAGAAAAACTCCAAGCCAGTTCTTTGTCCTTAATTCTGGTCTGATGGATTATTTGTTTTGCATATCTTGAAAGAAGTGGATAGAAAAAGGTTTAATCATAGCAGGATAGTTTCATATTTCCCAATTCTGGCCACAAGCAATATGTTCTGTTTTAAGCTTTTGCTATGAAAAATTGTATGTAGTTTTTCTCATGGTTTGCAAATTATTTTACTCTTGAGACTTAAAGCTACTGACATGACAGTGAGCACCTGGGGAAAATTAAAAGAAAAAAAGTAGTTATTTGACTGTTGGATGTATAGTTGGAGACTTTTATAAATTTATAAACATTCTGATTTGAATTATTTGAGCTTTTCCTGTACTTCTTTCATATACTCCTTTGTCACTGTGTAAATAGAGCTCTACAGAGGTCTGTACAAAGAAATTACAAGAAATACATCTTTGCCCAAATCCTTTACTTCTGCATTTGATCAGATGCCCTCTGTGTTTGGCTGTGGGTGGCACACGATGGGTGTGGAGAGGCTTCATGGAGGAACGGTGGGATTAAGCTGCTCTTCGATTGTTGCTTGAGTGGTTTTCTGCAGAATCCTTTCTTTGGATGGCAACTTTTTTTGTTGTTGTTTTCATACGATGTGTTTAGAAACAAAAATAAGATGAAAGATTAACTTGTTGAACATCTATTCTTGTCTTGGATGAGGGTCATGATCGTCGTGTTCCCCATTGACATAGGAAAGATTGGCTGGTAATTTCTGTCCTCTTTTCTCCCTTTTGTATGACTTTAGACACCTGATTATTAATGTCATTGCAGTTAAGGGAAAATGTCCTGTTTCCATGGAAATGGCATTAGGAAGTAGCTCTGGTAGCTAAACATCTCCTCTTCATGAGATAGCATTTTGTTTTCTCTTGCACATCTTGAAAACAACAGCACCCTTAACTAACAGCATGCATAAGTAGATGCTTTGATAAATAAAATAGAAATATATAAGAAGTGTTTCATCAGAGTCTTTATCAGAGCTGTAATAACAAGAGTGAGATCGTTTAGGAGTGGGGAACAGACTCCCAGGAGAAGTCATAAAATCTTTACCTCTTTGCACAAAATAGGACTTTTTTTTTTGAGGAAATTAAAACAAGAAGTGATGCCGTCAACATCTTTCATAAAACTCTGTGGTTTGTAGAAGAGGTCAGTGGTGATATACCAAGAATTCTTGAACCCCAAAAGCTAGTTTTTATTTTTATTTTATTTTTTTAAAATTTTATTTTATTTTTAAACTTTACATAATTGTATTAGTTTTGCCAAATATCAAAATGAATCCACCACAGGTATACATGTGTTCCCCATCCTGAACCCTCCTCCCTCCTCCCTCCCCATACCATCCCTCTGGGTCGTCCCAGTGCACTAGCCCCAAGCATCCAGTCAAAAGCTAGTTTTTAAAGGGACAGAGCTTTAGAAACTCTTTCCTCATTCTTAGCTGACTTCTTCAGGAAAAAAAGGTTGTTGATGATTTTGTCTCACATGTGAATCCTTGATCCCTCCATGGAAGAATACAGAATTAGAAGAAGAAAGTTCATGACCATATCATGTGTGGATTATTAAATTAAGAGCTGAATTTTGCTTAGATTTTTGGAACTCTCAGATCTTTTTGCAACTGGCATGATAATTCAGTTTCATTATGTTTTGATGAATAATTTTGGTCTAACAGGGTTGTTTTGATAACCAGGGAATTATTTTACCTGATTTTATTTTTCAGAATGATGTCTATGCAAAAAATATTTTGAGATTGGGCTTGGATTGGAAGGGGAAATTATAGAAGAGGAGAGACTAAATAGGAGGCTTTTGCAGTCTGTAATTATAAGTGAGGATGCCTTGGGTTGGTGTGGGAACAGAGGAGATGCAGTGAATGGAGAGCTTTATGACATACTGTAGGGACTTCTTTGGTGGTCCAGGGATTAAGACCTCACCTTCCAATGCAGGGGGTACAGATTTGATGCCTAATCTGGAAGCCAGGATCCCACCTGCCTTGTGGCCAAAAAACCAAAACATTAAAATATATATATTGTAACAAATTCATTAAAGGCTTTAAAAAAAAGTTAAATTTTGTTTCAACAATAAATTTTAAAAAGGCATATTGTAGAAGTGGACTTGACTGAATCTAGCGATAATTGGTTATGGAGGTTGAGGGTGATGGAGTCCACGGGGAAGACTCAGCAACTGAGGGGATGAAAGAACCATTGAATTCTTCCCAGGTGGCATGAGTGATAAAGTACTGCCTGCCAATACAGGAGACTCAAAAGATGAGGGTTTGATCCCTGGGTCAGGAAGATCCCTTGGAGTAGGAAATGCAACCCACTCTACCATTCTAGCCTGGAAAATTCCATGGACAGCAGATCCTGGAAGGCTACAGTCCTTGGAGTCTCAAAGAGTCAGACACAACTGAGTGACTGAGCACACAGCAATAAGAATGATTGGGATGAAGAAAGAACCAAACCTTCAGTTTAAAGCTTGGTAGGTATGAGGAATCTTCTAGGTGAGATATAAAGCAAGCAGTAGGAAACATGGCTTAAAGCTCAACATTCAAAAAAATGAAGATCATAGCATCCCATCCCATTGCCTCATGGCAAATAGATGGGGAAACAATGCCTCATGGCAAATAGACAGGGAAACAATGGAAACAGTGACAGAATTATTTTCTTGGGCTCCAAAATCACTGCAGATGGTGACTGCAGCCATGAAAGATGCTTGCTCCTTAGAAGAAAAGCTATGACAAACTTACACAGCATATTAAAAATCAGAGAGATTACTCTATCTACAAAGGTCCATATAGTTAAAGCTATGGTTTTTCCAGTAGTCATGTACAGATGTGAGAGCTGGACAGTAAAAAAGCTGTGTGCCAAAGAATTGATGCCTTTGAACTGTCGTGCTGGAGAAAACTCTTGAGAGTCCCTTGGACTGCAAGGGGATCAAACCACCAATCCTAAAGGAAATCAACCCCTGAATATTCATTGGAAGGACTGATGCTGAAGCTGAAGCTCCAGTACTTTGGCCACCTGGTTGCAGAGAGTCAGCTCACTGGAAAAGACCCCAATGCTGGGAAAGATTTAAGGCCAGAGGAGAAGGGGGCGGCAGAGGATAAATTGGCCAGATGGCATCACCAACTCAATGGACATGAGTTTGAGCAAACTCTGGGAGATGGTGAATGGTGAAGAACAGGGAAGCCTGGCATGCTGCTATCCATGGGGTCGCAAAAAGTCAGACATGACTGACTGAACAACAAGGAAACATGAGTTGAGGCTTAAAAAGAGTCTGTTGGACTACGGATATGGCACATTACAACAATTAACATTTGATGAGGATTTGGGTATTTTATTTAATAACTAATTTCAGGTACTGTGTTACCATTATGTAAAAAGAGATGATGTACTTGAAATACCCCCCGAACAAAGGAAAGACATTAGATTGGGGCCAATAAAAATCTGTCAATAAATTCAAAGAGTATTAATAAGAGAGTTAGGCTCAGAGAGAAATTTAAAACTTTTCCCTTTTTTTCTCTTGTGGTTTAATTTGCATGGAAATGTGTCCTTGAAAGGGAAACAGAGGCTGTTATCAGAAGTCAGGATATAAACGTATGGGAAAAACATAAACAGATTAGTTTACCACCAATTTTAATTTTCTAGGGCTAATTACATCTATTTATGTTTTATAATGAGAAAAATATCATAAAAGTGATTTCACAAAAATTATACAACATTTAAAAATTTATTTTAAATAGAAATCCCTCTGGTTAGAGTCTATTTTTTCAAGCTGAAGGGAAGCTTTCCAGCAAGGTCCAAGGATTTAATGTGGCTTTGATGTCTCCAGGTCACCTCAGGGACATAGTGACATAATAAAGAAAATGAAAAGGAGGATGTTACAGGCCTGAAATTTTAAATAATTGAGAGAAGCTTGATTCGACTAGGGGAAATTTGGCTATTTTGACCATTTGTCAAAATGGTTTGATTTGTATCTCTGCCCAGAAGAATATATTTCCGGGATCTCGAACTTTTTTTTTAAATTAAATTTTATTGCAGTATAGTTGATTCACAATGTTGTGTTAGTTTCTGCTGTGTAGCAAAGCGAAACAGTTATGTGCATGCGTGCTAAATCACTTCAGTCGTGTCCTCCTCTTTGAGACCCTATGGACTGTAGCCCGACAGGCTACTCTGTCCATGGGATTCTCCAGGCAAGAATACTGGAGTGGGTTGCCATGCCCTCTTCCATGGGATCTTCCCAACCCAGGGATTGAACCCACATCTCTTATGTATCCTGCGTTAACAGTAGGGTTCTTTACCACTAGCCCCACCTGGGAAGCCCAAATCAGTTATACATATGCATATATCTTTTTTAGATTCTGTTCCCATATAGGTTATTGAGTACAGATCCCTGTGCTATCCCATAGGTTCTTATTCGTTATCTATTTTATATGGTAGTATGTATATGTCAATCCCAAGACTTCTTAAGCAGCAAAACTAAGAAGACCCAACAATTTCACTGATGTATTTCTCCTCTTGGTTGAATATCTTTTGTCCAGTTCTTTTCTTGGCTGCCTAATGCAAGTGTTGCACATATGAACACACACATGCACACACACATTTGATTCAGCAGAAATGCAGACAGGAAGGAAGCCTAGGGAGTAGGCATGGAAGAGAAACCATCAGCTCTGGGAGGGTGTGGTATTAAGAATAAAAGGGGGAGATGCCAGCAGAATACTTGTGATGAGCTCATCAGGAATCCTTTGTGTACCTTTTTCCCTTCTACCCCTTTTTCCCTCTGTGACTTAGTAACTGTAATAGTTATTCTCTTTTCTAATTTGATTTTCCCCCTCCATCACTAGCTGCTTCTTTTTAGCCTCCTTTGCTAGAACAGTCTTGCCTTTTCAACTTGCCATTGTTTGGTGAGCCCCAGGGTGCAAGACTAGCTCTTCTCTTCTCTCTTCCCAGCTGCTCCCCACTGGGACCTCATCTGGCCCAATGACTTTAAGTACCATTTGTATGCTATTGCTGCTGCTGCTAAGTCGCTTCAGTCATGTCCGACTCTGTGCGACCCCATAAGGACTCTCAAATATCATCTCGGTCCTGATGTCTCTGCTGAGCTCCAGACTCCCTGCTTGACATGTTGGTTTAGATGCTTGATTCCATTTCTCCAACACTT
Organism: Bos grunniens; assembly: GCF_055505025.1. Taxonomy (NCBI): domain Eukaryota; kingdom Metazoa; phylum Chordata; class Mammalia; order Artiodactyla; family Bovidae; genus Bos; species Bos grunniens. The sequence goes on from NC_141168.1 coordinate 18,797,090, forward strand.
GGTCCTCCCTCAGTATCCCCATCTCACCATTTTGTTCTAAAACCTTGAGTCATCCTTAGCTTCTCTTTTTTACTCGTAATCCTCCTTCAGTCCATTAGCAGATGGCTCTGCTTTCAAGATGTGTCTTGAATCTGACCACTTCTTGTTCTTTTTTTTAAATTTATTTATTTTAATTAAAGGCTAATTACTTTACAGTATTGTATTGGTTTTGCCATACATCAACACTTCTTGTTCTTCTTTGTTGTTTCTGGCCGTGCCCTACAGCATGCAGGATCTTAGTTACCTGACCAGGGATCGAACTGGATCGCCTGCATTGGAAAGCAGATTCTTTACTAGTGGGCCACCAGGGAAGTCCCAACCTTACCACGTCTGACCGCCAGCCCTGTTCCTATTCTCACCCAAGCCACTGTTCTCTGGACTACTTCAGTAGCCTCCTAAATAGTTTCTCTGGTTATACCTATCCCTTTCCACATACATTCAGATCTGTTCCTCACACACCAGCTAATGTGATCTTTTGCAATTTTTGTTCTGACCATCTCTTGGCTCAAAAACCTCTGATGGTTTTCTTTCAGACTTAGAAAATCCGAAGTCCTCATCTTGACCTAGAAAGCATTGCATGTTCTGGCCCCAGAGGCCTCTCCGGTCTCTTCTCCTTCACTCTCGCCCTTGCTTATTGAGGTCTAGCCTCACTGACATTCTTGCTTGTCCCTGAATAAGACAAAATTCTGAGGGACTCTTCACTTGGAGTTACCACTGTCTGGAACTCTCTTTCACCAAACAGACCTTGGTGCTCTCTCACTTCATCTAAGAGCCTGCCCACATGTTGCTTCCTCCAAGAGGAGTTTATAACACCTTATCTAGAACAGCATCCCTTACTCCTCTCTCGTGATCTCTGCTATCACAGTTTTATTGTTCAGTCACTCAGTTGCGTCCAACTCCTTGCGACCCCATGGGCTGAAACATGACAGGCTTCCCTGTCCTTCACCATCTCCTGGAATTTGCTCAAACTCATGTCCATTGAGTTGGTGATGCCATCCAACCATTTCATTCTCTGTCATCCCCTTCTCCTCCTGCCTTCAATCTTTCCCAGCATAAGGGTCTTTTCCAGTGAATCGGCTCTTTGCATCAGGTGGCCGAAGTATTGGAGCTTTGACTTCAGCATCAATCTTTCTAATGAATACTCAGGGTTGATTTCCTTTAGGATTGACTGGTTTGATCTCCTTGCAGTCCAACGGACTCTCAACAGTCCATCACAGTTTAACTCTATGTTAAAACTGCCTTTGTTTTATTGTCTGACTCTACTCCACAGTAAACGCTCTCAGTGAGGGACTTAGTTGGGCTTTCCTGTTCTATGTCTTTCATCCTGAAGATTGCCTGGCCACAAGGCATAGCTATTAGCTCCATAAATGTTAACTGACTGAATAGTAAAATCATTAATCAGGGAGATCAGTTCCTTACTTTGGCAGCCCTGGGAAGGGCTGTGAGTCTGATCAATGCTCACAGGTGTGCAGTATGGTTGCCTGGAGCAGAATTTTTGCATATAAATATGTATTGAGTGAGTGAATAAATGACTGAGTGAATGGATAAAGCCACATTAGTAAGTTAATCACTAGTATATCTTCCTCTACTTTTTAGATCCACTCACATGGCAGTTACTATGGCAAAGGGATCTAACTTTGTCTAAGGGGTCCATGAGGACCTCTCAAAGGATGGTGTGTACATGTGTATTAAGTTGCTTCAGTCATGTTCGACTCTTTATGACCCTATAGACTGTAGCTTGACAGGTTCCTCTGTCCATGGGATTTTCCAGGTAAGAATACTGAAGTGGATTGCCATGCTCTCCTCCAGGAGGATCCCTCCCCACCCAGGTACCAAACCCATGTCTTTAGTGTCTCCTGCATTAGCAGTCGGGCTCTTACCACTAGCGCCACCTGGGAAGCCTCCCTCAAAGGAGGGTACATAAAAGTAATCATACCTGTCACTTACAGGGCATTTATGATGAGCTATCTATTGTGCTTAGTACCTCATGCACACGAACCAGTTTAATCCTCACAACAAATCCATGAGGTCGATACTGTTGCTAGTCCCATTTTACAGATAGGGAAAATAAAGCATAGAGAAGTAGATTAACTTGAGTATACAGCTAATAAATGGTAGAAGCAGACCCAGGCAGCCTACTTTTAGAGCCTGTGCTGTTAACCACTATGCTGTGTGTTTAGGTGGAGGACTGAGAACAGCGGAGTGGCTGGCTAGATAAGGGGCTGAATTAGGTAAGAGCGAGTGTTCAGGGCAAGTGGAGCCAGATGTGCCAAGAGTCAGATCATGACCAGTTCCTCAGGACGTGACAGAGGTTCAGTGTGGCTGGAGCAGAGAGGGCAGGTAAGGGGGTAAGAGATGAGCCTGATGATTACCAAGGGCCAGAGAGGCCGTGAAAAGAATTTGGAGTTTCCTCAGGCGAAGGGAAACGTGAAACAGCTTGAAGCAGGAACTTGAAGTGCATAGATTTATACTTTCAAACAGTCTCAGTGGTGACCCTGTAGAGAATGAGCTGGAAGGCAGGTGGGCAGATGGCAGGGAGACCAATTCGGAAGGTCTTGCAATAGCCCAACAAAGGGGTGATGGTGACCTGGTCCAGGGTGGAGGTGATGGGAAGGTACTATAGATCTGAGGTGCAAAGGACTCAGTGATGTGCTCGAGGAAGCAGGAGCTATCAGTTCAGTTCAGTTCAGTTCAGTCGCTCAGTCATGTCCGACTCTTTGCGACCCCATGAACCACAGCACGCCAGGCCTCCCTGTCCATCACCAACTCCCAGAGTTCATTCAGACTCATGTCCATCGAGTCAGTGATGCCATCCAGCCATCTCATCCTCTGTCGTCCCCTTCTCTTCTTGCCCCCAATCCCTCCCAGCATCAGAGTCTTTTCCAATGAGTCAACTCTTCGCATGAGGTGGCCAAAGTACTGGAGTTTCAGCTTTAGCATCATTCCTTCCAAAGAAATCCCAGGGCTGATCTCCTTCAGAATGGAGGTATAGACGGCTTCATTTAGAGGGGTCAGTTAATCAGTCACTTGACTTCTAAGGCTTCATTCTACAGATCGACTAGTTACTGGGGCATACACACAGGCCTCTTCATCGTAGGGCTGTATGTAGAAGGGTTAGAAACAATGTAGTGCAGGGCCTTGCAGAAGCCCAGGAGCTGCTGCTCATGGAGAAGACAGTGTAAGGAGCTCCTTGAATTTGTGCAGCTGGAACTGTGATGCAGCAGTGAAAAAGCAGGATGCAAGCCTTTAAGTACTGATAAGGACATAACGATTACCACGATATATTACAAAGTCAAAAGGAAAAGGTTCACAACAGTGAATAGTCTGCTGTGATTTGTGTTATAAAAATAAATTTGTACACATGTATATACACTTGTAAAGGCATAACACAGTTCTGGAAAGATACGTAAAATCTTTTAATGTAAGTATTGATATTTTACATAAAATTAGAAAAAGGATTGGAGGAATGGAGGCTAAAGTAGTAAGGAAACATCTTTTTTAAGCTAATTTTTAAAATCTTTATGTATTAGCTCTTAAGATAATAAAATTAAAAAAAATAATTCAGGGAAACTTGATAATGCAGACAGTTAAATTCATTAGCAAATGGGAATAAAGCAAGCATGATACTGGTTTATAAGCATTTAGAAACCTCTGAGACAATAAAGATTTATACCATACATATAAATTCCAAGGCAAAATTAAATATAATAAATGTGGAATTTGAAATAGTATGTGGGGGGAGGGAGAGTGTATGAATGTAATTAATTGACCTTAGAAATTAATGCACACATGTAGGATTAAGGTTTGAAAGCAGAGATTTGGATTTAGAAATACCATCACAGAAACTTTAAATATCTAATAATTTTACCAAAAATTTCACTTTGCAAATTACTCTAAGGACTTGACGGTAAATGTGAAAATTTGCAAGATTGATGAGTTTTAGATTCCACTTCGAGTTCTCAGATAATATTAGTTCCTTAAAAAGTGTGAGGAGCTTCATGTCCTGTGGCAGGTGCAGAAACACTGGGGTAGCTCTCAGGATTTTCTCTTCCCGCCAGGGCACATGAGAACACTCTGCATAAAGAACATGTGGTGTGATTGAAAAGATTCACGGGCAGGACCACAATATTAGATGGAGTTTGTCCTTCTGGATTTCTCTCCACTCTAACTCTGAAAGTTACTCAGGTCATTTGAGATGGGGCAGACTTCAACAGCCCTCACCCGTGCATCTCACTAAAATGCTTCAGGGCCACATGGTGGCTTTTCTTAGAATGTGCCAGGGCTTTAGGTGAGCTTGGGATTGGAACATTTTCTGGTTGCAGTTATCAAATTCACTATTGACATTATTTGGATGTCAGAAAACCTTAAAAATAAGTCTTGAGGAAAAGGAATGACACATTAAAGGCAAATTCCAGGTGGAGCATGCTTTTATTCCTTATTCCTTTTCTATCTGTGATAGTGAAAATCATTCAGTCATGTCTGACTCTGCGACTCCATGAACTATACAGTCCATGGAATTGCCCAGGCCAGAATACTGGAGTGGGTAGCCTTTCCTTTCTCCAGGGGATCTTCCCTGCAGAATCTGCATTGTAGGTGGATTCTTTAACAGCTGAGTTACCGGGGGAGCCCAAGAATGCTGGAGTGGGTAGCCTATCCCTTCTCCATTGGATTTTCCCAACCCAGGTATAGAACGGGGGTCTCCTGCATTGCAGGCAGATTTATTACCAACTGAGCTACCAGGGAAGCCAGAAGATAGATATTTTCTTTCTGTAGGAAACCAGTAACTCAAACAATTGAGAGTATATTTCAGTTCAGTTCAGTCGTGTCCAACTCTTTGTGACCCCATGCACTGCAGCATGCCAGGCTTCCCTGTTCATCACCAACTCCTGGAGTTTTCTCACACTCATGTCCATTAAGTCAGTGATGCCATCCATCTGTAGTCCCTTTCTCCTCCTGCCTTCAATCTTTCGCAGCATCAGAGTCTTTTCCAATGAGTCAGTTTTTTGCATCAGGTTGCAATGGCACCCCACTCCAGTACTCTTGCCTGGAAAATCCCTTGGACAGAGGAGCCTGGTAGGCTGCAGTCCACGGGGTCGCTAAGAGTCGGACACGACTGAAGCGACTTAGCAGTAGCAGCAGCTAAAGTACTGGAGCTTCAGCTTCAACATCAGTCCTTCCAATGAATATTCAGGACTGATTTCCTTTAGGATTGTCTAGTTTGATCTCCTTGCAGTCCAAGGGACTCTCAAGAGTCTTCATTGTATTGTCTGATTATCATTCCTCTCTAATCATCCTCTCAGAGACAAGAGTCCTAGCATTGTGATGCCCTTGTTGGAAAGCCCAGCTTAATTGTCTCTGAAAAGGATGTTGATTTACACCATTGTAACTGCAGAGTAAAGCAGGAATGGACTGTAGGGTCTTTCCTCTTATGTTGACAATGAGTCCAAATAGAATGCTGTTCCATGCAGTTTATAGATGTCTAGCTTCAGAACTTTCTGGGGAGTTTATTGGAAATATACATTTATGCCTCCCCACCCCCGCACCCTTCCTCAAAACCACTGGACCAGAAATCCCGCCAGGAGCTGGGAAGTTTTGGTGAACAAGCTTCCCAGGTGATTCTGATTGAAGTGGTGTGGGGACCTTGGTGCTGAGGGGTGATGCCACCCCAGCCAGCCTCTGACAAACCCTTTAAGTGCCTCGTTTGCCCCCTCTTCCTCCAGTACCATTCAGCATGGGGGCCTCTGGAGGAGCGTGGCTCCATGGGAATCCCTGATGAATGCAGCTTAGAAAATGATAGACTCATGCTCAAGGGGAAAATGGAGATATACAGCTCGTAAACCCTGTGATTTATTGATCAAATGCAGCAGGGCTCACCCAGAAAATCTTCTGGCTTTATGAGATGTTCCTAAAATACTTGAGGGACTTGTAACTAATTCTTGGCCGAGGAGACAGCTGTGAGACCCTGGTGCCCCCACTTCACCCCATGAGGCTCTGAGTCCATCAAGGGCTCTGAGAGCACACACCTTTCGACATAGTATTTGAGCCCAGAATCCTAGTTGGGCTGCAGACAGTACTTAGGTGATTTTAGGGCACATTTCAAGTGGATTCAGGGTTATGCTCTGTTTAAGTTTCAGCAGCATCTTTTAAAAGTGGATACAGAATAGCAAATAGATGCAGAAAATCTAACTGTCCAAGAAGTTAAAATACTATGCTCCAAGGCCAAGAACTTTCTGCTGACCAATATAGCAACAAAGTGAAGGACACAGTGTCCCTTGTGTATTTCATACAGAACCCATCCCATTGAAAGTTTGGGACCGCTTTCATTGTGATCACATTTCCAAGTCTCTCTCAATGCACGTGGACAGCTTTTTCTTTTTTATTTCTGTGCAGACCATTTAAAAAGTCTTTATTTGAATAAGAATTTGTTACAATATTGCTTCTGATTATTCTTTTTTTTATGATTTTTTTCTTTTTTTTTTTTTGGCTGTGGGATCTTAGTTCCCTAAGCAGGGATTGAACCTGTACCCCCTGCCCTGGAAGGTGAAGTCTTAACCACTGGACTGCCAGGAAAATCCCCCAGATGGACAGTTTTTATTCATGTCAGACTGCTGTTACCTTACATGGCAGAGTATGTGTCCCAGCTCTCTCAGAGTCATTGATGCCCCCAAAAGGAGCTTCTTGTCCCCGTCACTGCTCGAAGCTGGGAGATCTCCTGGCAGAGTCCCAGAGATCCCTGTACTCACTGGTAGGAATTACAAGCTGCCTGTGACTGTGATGTTCCCATGTTTTCTGCAGTCCTCCTTGGACTTCCAGGGTTTTCAGAGGGCGTCCCCTCTGTGTCTGTGTGGGTATTGCCGCTCTGAGCAAGTCTCGCGGCCTTTTGAGGCAGTCACACTGTGACTGGAGTTGTGTTGGCTGGAACCTTGTGTGATTTACAGAGAAAGCTCTCGAGTCCCACAGACTGGGCCTGCATCAGAAAGAAGTCTTCGGCCTACATTTTTAGTCACAGAGCCTCTTCCTCACTGTGGTTCATTCTTCAGCCTCCCCTGTCAACACTCACATCACATCTCCTGGCAGGCTGGGCATCTCTTCCCCAAGGGGCCACCCTTTGGATTGGAATCCCAAGTCTAACCTTGATTTACTTGTGATTTTAGTGTTAGCCACTCAGTTGTGTCCAACTCCTTGTGAACCCATGGATTGTAGCTCTCCAGACTCCTCTGTCCATGGGATTCTCCAGGCAAATATACTGGAATGGGTAGCCATTCCCTTCTCAGGGGACCTTCCTGACCCAGGGATCAAATCTGGGTCTCTTGGATTGGCAGGCAGATTGTCATCTGAGCCAGGCAAGTTATACAACCTCTCTGGGCCTCATCATAGTCATCCACAGAACTGCTCCAATAATACTAACCATGCAGCCTAGTGTTTGCTTTAAAAAAAACAAAAGCCTCCTGCTCACCACGTTCTCCTGCCAAGGCTGGGAGCCATCGGCCAGTCCTGTTGGTTCTGTTTCATTCACCGGAGATGCTGTGAGTGGGCAGGACCCCTTTTATCACTTCCCGTTCCGGGTGGGCCTGCACTCTGAGCACTTCTGAGAAGGCTGTCTTTGAGAAGCACTGTTCTTCTGGTGGAAGAGAACAGGGCTCATGATTTCTCCTTCCCTAGTGGATCGCAACAGCTGTAAGATGGAGTGGTAGTTTGCACTAAAGACGCTAAGGGGGAGTTTAATACCGTCGGGGTAGTGTATGTGGAGATGGTTTGATAAGTACATGCTGAGATGTTTTTCAGCCTGGAGTGGCCATTCTGGGCAGCAGGTTTTATATGAGAAGTCTTCAGGAGAAGATGAGGTGTGAATCCCCTTGTTCCCTTGTTAGAATTTCGTGTTTTCCTTTTTCATGCCTGCTTCCCACCTACATAATATCCCACTTTTCATTAATTCTTATGGAAATTTGTCTGAACACTTCCAAATATCCAGATAAAATGTTCAAAGTAAAATCAAAGTAAAAAAAACAATTCTGTGCAGGAGTGTGGCCACACACACACACACACACACACACACTCATATAGAGTGTTACTGAGCTGTGCCTGCATTTCCTGTAAATGAACAAACAAGACCCACCATTAAGCTTAGAGAGGTTCCACCGCATCTTAGAAAATGCTGATGTCACTTAAAATGTGCTTGTCTACTCTTAGATTTTATTTTGTTTACCATCTTCTTGAGAAATGCTCCCTACAGCCAAAATGCCAACTACTTATTTAAATAGAATGTTGGTTTCTTCTAAGTTACAGAAAGAGAAAAAAAAAAAAAAACACAGTCTTTCATTTGTTTCCTTCTTGAAAGCCAAGAAAAGCATGTCAAAGCCATTTCTGACCAGGATTAAATAATAGGATCTTTCATATCCCACAGGTTCTAAACCAACAGATTGAAGAAAGCAATTTTTTGGAGTTTTTCTGTGTATGGGGTGAAATTTCTTCCTTTAGTTCCAATCATGTGAAAGAATACTGGCTACCTACTATTTGCTGGTATGTTATGGTCCCAAATAAAACACAGTCCCTGTCCCCTAGTGTTCTAGAATTTAATAAAGGTTAGCAAGATGAACTGACCTTATAGGACAAGTGGAATAGGACAAGTTTCATAAGATAAGAGCTGGTCTGGAAGGAGAGTGTGCAGTTATCAGTGAGCAAAAGGTTGTTGATACAGCATTGTGCAAGAAACAGGCAGAATAAAATCAACATTGGGGGTCAAATTTGCTTAGGCCTAGAGTTTTTTCAGAGGGAGAGGAAAAGGAGTAGGTCAGTAATAGAACTTGTTTAAAGTAGAAGATGTCATACAGAGTGAAGTAAGTCAGAAAGAGAAAAACAAATATCGTGTATTAATGCATATATGTGAAATCTAGAAAAATGGTATGAAGTGAAGTCGTTCAGTCATGTCCAACTCTTTGTGACCCTGTGGACTGTAGCCCACCAGGCTCCTCTGTTCATGGGATTCTCCAGGCAAGAATACTGGAGTGGGTTACCATTTCCTTCTCCAGGGGATCTTCCTGACCCAGGGATCGAACCTGAGTCTCCTGCGTTGGAGGCAGACGCTTTAACCTCTGAGCCACCAGGGAAGAAAAATGGTATGGATGAATCTATTTGCAGAGCAAGAATAGAGATGCAGATGCTGAGAATGGACATATGGACATGGCAGGTGGAAGGAGGGGAATGAATTGGGAGATTGGGGCTGACATATATACACTAACATGTGTAAAGCAGATAGCTAGTGGGAACCTGCTGAATAACACAGGAAGCTCAGCTCGGTGCTCTGTGATGACCTTAGAGGGGCAAGATGGGGAGTAGGTGAGAGAGAGGTTCAAGAGGGAGGGATGATGTGTGTGTGTGTGTGTGTGTGTGCGTGTGTGCGTGTGTGTGTGTGCATCGGCTTCCCAGGTGGCTCAGTGATAAAAATCCACCTGCCAGTACAGGAGATGAGAGTTCCATCTCTAGGTTGGGAACGTCCTCTGGAGAAGGAAATGGCATTCCACTCCAGTATTCTTGCCGGGGAAATTCCACGGACAGAGAAGCCTGGTGGGCTACAGTCCATGGGGTGACAAAGAGTTGGACATGACTAAGTAACAATATATATATATATATATATATATATATATATGTACACATATAGCTGATTCACTTTTTGTACAGCAGAAACCAACACAGCATTAGAAAGCAACTATACCCCAATTAAAAAAAAGTTGAGGAGTGAAAGGCTAAGGAAGTACCCACTTTGACCTTTGGGGATTTGCGTCGTCTTTTCCAGAGAGGGCAGGGATGGAAATGAAGTTGGGAAAAGGGGCCCTTTCTTGGTCAGTGGTAGGATGTTCACTCCTGGAGTCCCTTTCAGTCATTCAACACACACTGCTTGTGTTCAAGGGTCTACATTATCATTTGCTTTTAAAGATCATTAAGAGAATAGTGATTTCATTTTTAATTACCTCCCTGCTGAGTTTTTCTCCACTGGCATCTTTTGCTTTATGTTTGAGTTAACCTATTCTGGATCCAGCTGTCTTTGGGTTATTGGTATAAAGTCGAAATGAGTGGCAAGTTGTTATAGCAACTGAATGCAATAGCAGTTGGGGATACCTGTGGGGATTGCTTGTGAGCCTGAAGAGTCTGCAAGCTTTTCTTAGGAAATTTTGCAGTCATTTAAAGATCTTTCTTGTGGTTTTTATTCTGATAGTGAACCTTTTCATGAATGTTCAGATTGTCTGAAGATGTTAAACAAAATTATAATGAGACAGTTATAGGAAGGTTTCACGGTTTCCAGAGAACTATCATGTTGAACTTGCTATTGAGGTTCTATTAAAGCTGAAAATAAGGAATATTTGGCAGAGGCCAGAGAGGTAACGGACTCTCTGATATAAGAGCTTTGGTGATATGACCTCTTTAGTCGGCCATTCAAGGCTTCATGTTCTTGCCCTCAGTCATCCAGCTTCGTGCTGTCTCTTTCCTTTGTATTTCTTCCACGTAAGCACAGTGGTGATTCTTGGTACCAGCACAAGACTGTCACTGCCACTGTTGCAGCTCTGGGCTTTTGCTATGCTGCACCCTCTTCCTAGCACACTTTGAATCTAAATCTCCATCTGGTTAAATCCTTCTCATACCGAGCTTAAGTGCCACCTCCTTGTACCTGTACCCTCTTCTAGGCAAAATTCACTCCCTTTTCTGTGCTCCTTGCAGACTGGCTCTACCACTGAGATAATGAGTTGTGGGCTGTTTCTTCATTGTGTGATTGGTGTTCACGGCACACAGAGTATTTCTGAGTAACATGTTTTTCCTTGTTGCTTTGCATATTTGCATTTTCCTCCTTTTTTCTTCTGCACAAAAACAGGCCACTGTTGCAGGTGTCCACACTTGGTTTTTGTTGGGCCTATTATACTATAGACACACCCTAGGTGAACCTGGGGCTTTCATCATGATCCACCTCTAGAGCATCATGGAATACCCAAGTGATGTTTTGGGTGATGCTAAAAGGGGCATTGCTGCTACACTTTGAGGGACTTTCAAAATGGGAAGAAAGAGGGCAGTGGGCCTGAGCACAGAAGGTCCTGCTCCACCATCAGGCTAATGTACTGTTTGGGCCTGAGTTTCTCAGCCTAGGTTTGTCGAGAGCTGTTTAATAATACAAATGCCTCAGCCTCTGAGCATCTAATTCGGTAGGTCTGTTCACTGACTCCTAATTAAGATAATGTTTCCAGAGCTTGGCCTGAGACTCTGTGCACAGCTAGACCGAGAGGCGGCTTTCATTCCTGGATGCACGTTCAGTCCCCCAGGGAGGTTTTCCAAATATCAAGGCCCGGGTCCTACCCGCACCATTTGACACAGAATCTGTAACACCAATCGCTGATCTAAGCTCTTGTGCTCCTGCCTTTCACCAGGAAGCAAGAAGTGAAAGGGAGCAGGGCAGCGTCAGCTGATTCTCCTATGGGAAATTGCAGAGAAGGCTCGTATTTATTAGTTTTTATGGTGCTTATTTTTATTTGTGTTTTCTGATGAGGAGGGAGGCATGAAGAAGAACAATATAAACAGCCAGAAAGGACGGGCAAGGCCATTCCAGGTGGAAGAATTCATATTTGTGAAGGCACGGAAATGAGCAGTTTACTTTAGCTAATGGAAAGACTGCCTGTGTGGATTAATGAGGTAGACTTGCATGACTGGACACAGGGAAGGTGGGGCGTCTCAAGTTTAGGGTGAGGATGTGGGTTTAATGTTGAGGAGAGCAAGCAGTTACTTCATTTCTAAGTAGGGAAGTCATTTTATTTATTTATTGTTTTTAATTGCAGTATAATTGCTTTACAATGTTGTGTTGGTTTCTGCTGTACAACAGCATCAATCAGCTCTATGTATACATAGGTCCCTCCCCTCCCTTTTGAGCCTCCCTCCCACCTCCCCCTATTTCATCCCCTGGGTCATCACAGAGCTCCAAGCTGAACTTGTTGTGTTATACACAGCTTCCTACTAGCCATCTGTTTTACACATTATTTAGTCACTCAGTCATGTCCAACTCTTTTTGACCCCATGGACTACAGCACACCAGGCTTCCCTGTCCTTCACCATCTCCCAGAGATTGCTCAAACTCATGTCTGTTGAGTCCATGATGCCATCCAACCATCTCATCCTCTGTTACCTGTTGGGGGCCAGAGTGAGGTACTCCGCCCATGGCAAAGGTCATGAAGAAGGAGGCTCGACATACGCAAAGGCGGGATCGAGCCTCAGGAGTCCCCCTGGAAATCCTCGAGCATCTACCCCCATAACCAGAGCCTGCCTACTTTACTACTTTGTGCTCTCACCTACACCTCTGACTTTATGGGGGGCTGTCCCCCATCACCTCTTTTGGAGAAGGAGTTAACTTAGAGCTCCAGTTAACAATAATTCCTGGGCATGATAGGAGTGTTTCAACCTACAAACTCCTCTGAAGGTTCTCTAGCCTGCCTGACGGGCTTGTCCGGCCACATATGATTGCTCACAGCCTCCCAACCGTGAGAGGCACGAGATGCTTTAAACCTTCTAAAAACAGGTTCCTTAGAAAAGTTAGAAAACTATTAGTATAAGTATAATGGGCTGATTAGAAATTGTATTGGTGAAGGGTTTTTCATTTGTTGAGCCAATGTTTGTTGCTAAAGACTCCACATCCCCTGCCCTTACACACATTAATGAATATATAGAAGAAATAAGTATTAACCTTTGATATTAATCACGTTAGACCTTAGGCTAAGTAAATTCTTTCCTTAACTAAAACCCACTACACCCTCACCCTATAGGAATGTAACTTTATTTGGGTGGCATCTGTTTTAAGAATAATCCCCCTTGGAGAAAAAAAGTGTTCTGGTTGACTGACCACTGTCACAAGGAGAGGGTCATAAATTGTCAGCAGGCCCCCCTGGCCAGAAGATGATGTAACACCCCTAAGACCTCTGTATACATTTGTATGAAGCACCTGACTTTAATAAAAGTCAGGACTGCTGTCCCCGTGTGACTTTTGTATAACATCTCAGTGTATAAAAACAGACTCTGGAAAATAAAGAATTGGGATCAGTTCCTCGAAAGACTGGTCTCCCCATGTCTCTCTCTCTCTCACTCTGGCTGAGTCTCCATCTGGAGCGCGGAACCCGCCATGCTTACTTATTATGCCTGGGCTTCTAAGATCCGACTGGGGAGGCCTCAGTGTCTCCTCTCCTTCGGGAGAACGGAAGGATGCCTACGGCCTACGTAAGTGGTGCAAGCTTCTTGTCTTGAAGTTTTATTGGTCTCCCGCATAAACCAAGCTACTCAGCCTCTTTTCTCCACTGAATTTTCCTACTGAGCTATCCTCATCCTATTACTCTTTATATCTTTGATGAATATTTAAATAGTCACCTAAGCCGTCTCCCCTTCGAATACCCTGGATCAGCCGGGGCTGGACCCCGGCAGTTACCCACTTCTCCTGCCCTCAATCTTTCCCAGCATTAAGGTCTTTCCTAGTGAGTTGGCACTTCACACCAGGTGGCCAAAGCACTGGGGCTTCAGCTTTAGCATAGGTCCTTCCAGTGAATATTCTGGGTTGATTTCCTTTAGGATTGACTGGTTTGATCTCCTTGCAGTCAAAGGGACTCTCAAGAGTCTTCTCCAGCACCACAGTTCGAAAGCATCAGTTCTTTGGTGCTCAACGTTCTTTATGGTCCAACTCTCACTTCTGTACATGACTACAGGAAAAACCATAGCTTTGACTATACGGACCTTTATGTTAGCAAAGTAAATGTGTCTGCTTTCTAATACACTGCTTAGGTTTGTCATAGCTTTTCTTCCAAGGAGCAAGTGTCTTTTCATTTCATGACTGCAGTCACCATCTGCAGTGATTTTGGAGCCTGAGAAAGTAACACACAGTAGTATATATATATGTCAATGCTACTCTCCCAGTTCCCACCCACCCCTTTGCCCACATGTTCATGTCCATACTCTATCTGTGCATCTCTATTCCTTCAGCAAGGGAGTGATTTTATAGTTAACATTTAATTTCAGTAAGATGTCATCTTACTGCATTTATGGTGTGTCTTAGCTTGGGCTTTAGAAAGACAACAACAGCAACAAACAAACACAGACTGGGTGGCTTAAGCAACAGGGGTATACTTCTTACAGTTCCGGAGGCTGGGAAGTCCAAGGCCATGGTGCTCATTGATTTGGTTCCTGATACAGGTCCTCTTTCTGTTCTGCTGACAATCTTTGTATTGTGTCCCTGTGTCCTCGCCTTGTGTGTATGTGTGTGTGTGTGTGTGTGTGTGTGTGTGTGTGTGTGTATAGCTCTGATCTCTTCCTCTTCTTAAATAAAGACACTAAATCTCATCAGCCAATGACTTCATTGTCTTCCTGAGGCCCTGCCTCCAAATACCATCACATTGGGAGTTTGAATTTGGATGGGGGGAGACACAAACATTCAGTTTATAACAAGGTGGATTGACATAAGTAGTAATGTGGAAGGATTTTGTTCAGGGCCAGTTTGTGTGATAGTTGTGGTATACTGGCTGCCTCTTATTTTACAGGTTCAATGTCATGAACCAGGGTCGCATGTGGAATTTGGGCGCTCATGCTGCTCCCCTCTGCCCCACCTCTGCTTCTCTTGTCCTTTCCAAGTCTCTGTTTCCAGTTCTGTGCTGGATATGTCATTGTCCTTTTTCTGGGGTAAATGTCTACATATTGGTGCAACAAAATAGAAGAAAAATTTAAAAGTAACAGTTACGGACATCTAGTCAGTCTTAAAGGTGAAAATTGCTTTAAAACACTCTGCATTGTTTAAAATATATACTTAAAAGCAAGTATGTGTTTGATGCTTTTTAACATTTTTGTATACCCTTCAAAGAATCTTAGAAGAAAATGATGTTAGAATTTTAGATCTGTGAAAATTTAAAATTGGATTTTTGCCTAATGTTACTTCAGGTAATTCCATGAAGGAGAATTACCTTCAAATTGGAAGAAATGAATAAATATTGATGATAG
The DNA here is from genome assembly GCF_055505025.1 of Bos grunniens. Lineage (NCBI taxonomy): Eukaryota > Metazoa > Chordata > Mammalia > Artiodactyla > Bovidae > Bos > Bos grunniens. The sequence continues at coordinate 18,812,132 of NC_141168.1, forward strand.
AAAAGAATCTAAAATCAAAAAGAACAGATTTTAAAACAACCTAGTTTCTTTGAAGAGGAAAGATTTCCATATTCAACTAAATTGTATCACAGATAGTGAGAGACCTTGCAGATTTGATCACAGAGCCTTGGACCAATAACGTCTGAGAAATATTGCAGATGGCAGTGTTTCTGGAAGATTGGTTATAGGAAAAGGTTCCATGGTCAAAATTGTGCAGGTAAAATTGTAGCTTAATAAGTTTAATGACAACCTCTATTAAATTCCCTGGAGTTCTTAAATAGATATTTTATGTAGACTTACAAAAGAAAATCACAATGAACTAGCATGAAATAAAATGTATGTAAATATATATTACATACATTACATATATTACATCAGATCAGATCAGTCACTCAGTCGTGTCTGACTCTTTGCGACCCCATGAATCACAGCACACCAGGCCTCCCTGTCCATCACCAACTCCTGGAGTTCACTCAGACTCATGTCCATCGAGTCAGTGATGCCATCCAGCCATCTCATCCTCTGTCATCCCCTTTTCCTCTTGCCCCCAATCCCTCCCAGCATCAGAGTCTTTTCCAATAGGTCAACTCTTCGCATGAGGTGGCCAAAGTACTGGAGTTTCAGCTTTAGCATCATTCCTTCCAAAGAAATCCCAGGGCTGATCTCCTTTAGAATGGACTGGTTGGATCTCCTTGCAGTTCAAGGGACTCTCAAGAGTCTTTTCCAACACCACAGTTCAAAAGCATCAATTTATTGGTGATCAGCCTACTTCACAGTCCAACTCTCACATCCATACATGACCACAGGAAAAACCATAGCCTTGACTAGATGAACCTTTGTTGGCAAAGTAATGTCTCTGCTTTTGAATATGCTATCTAGGTTGGTCATAACTTTCTTTCCAAGGAGTAAGCATCTTTTAATTTCATGGCTGCAGTCACCATCTGCAGTGATTTTGGAGCCCACAAAAATAAAGTCTGACACTGTTTCCACTATTTCCCCATCTATTTCCCATGAAGTGATGGGACCGGATGCCATGATCTTTGTTTTCTGAATGTTGAGCTTTAAGCCAACTTTTTCACTCTCCACTTTCACCTTCATCAAGAAGCTTTTTAGTTCCTCTTCACTTTCTGCCATAAGGATGGTGTCATCTGCATATCTGAGGTTATTGATATTTCTCCTGGCAATCTTGATTCCATCTTGTGTTTCTTCTAGTCCAGCATTTCTCATGATGTACTCTGCATATAAGTTAAATAAGCATGGTGACGATATACAGCCTTTATGTACTCCTTTTCCTATTTGGAACCAGTCTGTTGTTCCATGTCCAGTTCTAACTGTTGCTTCCTGACCTGCATACAAATTTCTCAAGAGGCAGGTCAGGTGGTCTGGTATTCCCATCTCTTTCAGAATTTTCCAGTTTATTGTGATCCACACAGTCAAAGGCTTTGGCATAGTCAATAAAGCAGAAATAAATGTTTTTCTGGAACTCTCTTGCTTTTTCCATGATCCAGCGGATGTTGGCAATTTGGTCTCTGGTTCCTCTGCCTTTTCTAAAACCAGCTTGAACATCAGGAAGTTCATACATTACATAAATAAATATAGATAAATAAAATATATATTATGCACATACATATAAATAAATACATGTAATTAGGCTCATTTCATTTATTGGGTAGGATTATTACAGTAATAGATTTAGGAAATTCCATAGATAATTTGTATCTAACTTTTAACAATGCATGTGATCCTTTTTCATGATTTCCCTATGGTCAAGATGGAAACCATTTCCACAGATATTACTAATTACTTCCAAACTGGAGGCCAGGTCCTGTTTGAGCAGGATTTCTGCACTTGGTCATAATCTGGTTGCTACTTGCATCAGTGTCTTAGGTGAATCATAAATAATATTTACCACCTTATTCTCCTCTGAAAAAGAGCTGATGCACCTAATATTAAGATGTCAGATTTTGATATCTGTCTGTGGAAACAGTGGTCCAATATTGACCAGTAAAATGTAACAGAAGGCTATATACTTAGGAAATATGGCAATTAGATTGATGAGTAGATATCAGTGCTTATCACCACCCATCTTCTAGGGTGTTCTGTCTGACTTTGTGTTATTTGTAAATTCTGAGTAAAAGCTGCCTAGCCATTTGTCAGGGTCCTGGCAGATCTAGTTCCCTAGTTGTGAGGGAGGTTGGATTTGATTACTCTGCTATGCCTGGAAGTCCATTATGTTTTGAAATTACTTTGAGAAACTGTTTTATGAAACACTGTTACCTCACTTATCTGTCAGAGAGCAAAATCACCCATCTCATCTATCAAAGTTGGTTTCAAATCGCTTGCTGCTATTTGGAGAAAAATTAAATCTCCCCTCAAAGGATGAGAGCTGTCAGCATTCAGAATGCTCAAAAGAAGGGCTGCAGGCTCTGGAGGCATTTCCAAAAAAGAAAAATCACTAATATTCTGAACAAGGTACTGGAATCTCAGGAAAATGCCATCTGTTACTGAGAGATTTTTCTGTGTGTTTTCTAGGGTGGTGGCTTTGAATGGACAGCAGTAACTTGACTGTTTGAACTCCCCTACCCCTTTTATTTCCAATTTTACAACATTTAAAAGTATTTTTCAGTGGAAGGAGGAAATAGAATGCAGAAAAACATTTATAAAATGTTAGTAAGTTATAAAGAATAATGACACAAAAAATACCTGAGAATTTGCTACCCATTTTAATAACAAAGAGCACTACCATAGCCTCTGATGTCCTTAATCCATCCTTGAACCTCCTTTAAGTGACCTGAATTGTTTACTTATCATTCCCTGTGTTTCATTATTCTGTTAACCTATTGATATCTTTCACTGTGGCAGCATAAAACTTTATAGTGATTTCTATATGGTAAACATTTGAGGTGCCCTATCTTCATTTAATCCTAAAACAGTCCTCAGAGGTACCCATTGTACAGTTGAGGAAATGAAGTATATAAAATCCTAGAGTTAGTATTCGGAGAAGGCAATGGCACCCCACTCCAGTACTCTTGCTTGGAAAATCCCATGGGCGCAGGAGCCTGGTAGGCTGCGGTCCATGGGGTCGCTAGGAGTCGGACACGACTGAGCGACTTCACTTTCACTTTTCACTTTCCTGCATTGGAGAAGGAAATGGCAACCCACTCCAGTGTTCTTGCCTGGAGAATCCCAGGGATGGGGGAGCCTGGTGAGCTGCCGTCTATGGGGTCACACAGAGTCAGACACGACTGAAGCGACTTAGCAGCAGCAGCAGCAGCAGCAGAGTTAGTATTAAGTGTGATGGCCTGTATTTCGACTCCAGGGGTCTGTTTGCAGATTGTGTGCTCTTACCTTCCACACCACACCACCTCTCAAGAATACATAGTGTAGTCCTATTTGTGTTTTTTTTTTAATGTCATATCAGTAGACACAACTGTACATCTTCTGCGATTGGTGTTTTTCAATCACTCTTCCCAAGTTGCATCTGTTTCATTCTGTGGAGCTCATTCATTTTCATTGCCACGGAGTGTTATTTCTCATTATGAGTGTATTTATCCATTCTGCATTCACTGGACATTTGGGCTGCCTCTATTTTTTTTTTATAATAAACAGTACTGCTATACTATTTTGATAGCATCTTGTGTGTATGTGCCAGAGATATCTAGGATCTGTACCTTGGAGTGTCATTGGTAAACATTGTGCTGTGTTTGTCTTCAGGGGCTTCTCAGGTGGCACTACTGGTAAAGAACCCACTTGCCAACACAGGTTACTTAAGAGACACAGGTTTGATCCCTGGGTCAGGAAGATCCCCTGGAGAAGGGCGTGGCAACATACTCCAGTATTCTTGCCTGGAGAATCCCCATGGATAGAGTAACCTGGTGGGCTACAGTCCATAGGGTTGCAAAGAGTCAGACACTACTGAAGCGACTTAGCACAGCACGCACACGTGCACATACTCCTTCCGTGTCCTAGGTAATGCCAGGTGTTTCTCACAGTGATTGTGCCTTACTGTATACCTTTTAACAGTTTATAAGTTCCCTCTCTCTCCAATGGTTAATATTTCCAAGAGTTAATATTAGAAATAAACTAAAAATTTTGCCAATGTGTACAAAGTGGTTTGAAATGATAGAGGAAAGAATGAGTGGGGGAGGATATGAATTTCCACTTCTTTTTTCTTCTCTTTTCCCCTTCCCTCCTTCCTCCCTTCCTTCCTTCCATCTTTCTCCACTTTTTTCCTATTTTATCGGTGGGGGGAGGGGTTCTTTTTGGTATGTATTTCTACTAATGCTTTGTCAATTACATTTGTGGAAGACATCTTTTTTATTTTGTGGTTTGTTATTTTACTTTCTGCATAGTGTTTTTGATAAACAGAATGACTTAATTAAACTTGTAAAGCATTTTAGGATATCTGCATTTTTGTATATGTATATTTAGTAAAGGCTTCCCTCCACTTTGATAAAAGGATGCTTTCCTGTATTATTTTATGAATGTTACCTGGTTTTTTGGTTTACTTTTCCATCTTTAATCTACTTGGGATCAATTTGTATGCATCCTTTGACGTAGGGTCTAATTTCTTTTTTTCTGTCTGGATAATAATTTTTTGTGGGATCATTTACTGAAAAATGTATCTTTTTCTCAATTTTCCGCAGTGCCAGTTCTGTCATAAATCAAGTTTCCGTATACTTTTTGTTTTGTTACTGAGTCACATTTTTTGTTTCGTTGGTCAGCTTGTCTATTCTTGTGTCAAAACCACACTGTATTATTTGTCAACATGTTATAGCAAGTCTTGATATCTGTTAATGCTAACCCTACTTCCAGTGTTTTTTCTGGAACCTTGGCTACTCTTGTTCTTTGCTCTCCTATGTAAATTTTAGAATGGGTCTGTCAAGTTCACCCAAAAGCCTGTGGGAATTTTGATTGGAATTTTATGAATCCTTAAATCATTCAGGGGTTGAGAAGTCAATGGCAACCCACTCATGTGTTCTTGCCTGGAGAACCCCAGGGACAGAGGAGCCTGGTGGGCTGCTATCTACGGGGTCGCACAGAGTCAGACACGACTGAAGTGACTTAGCAGCAGCAGCAGCAGCAGCAGATCATTCAGGGGAGAACTGACATCTTTAAAAAGTCTTCCACCATATAGACAAAGATCTTTTATTTGGGTGTTTGGATTGCTTTCTAATATGGCTTTAAGTTTGCCTCTGGACAGTTCTCTCTTTTCTCTTTCTGAAACTCTAATAGACATATGTTAGATCTATTTTCTCACTGATTTTTGCATCTAACCTTCCTTTCATTTCCAATTTTCTGTCTCTATTATGCATTCTGGATAATTTCTTTAAATCTTCACTATAGTTTGCTAACTTTTCTGTTGCTTCTATATACTATGTGCTCATTTATTATTTGCTTTTAATTAGTTTTCCTTATTAAAAGTTATCTATAGTCTTTTAAAAATTGTCTTTAACTGTAATAGTCTCTTACGAATTTTAATTTTACTCCCATTGTTTATTCCTTTAAAGACACCAAACATGGTTTTATATTCTAGTCATGACAATTTTAGTATTCTAGAGTCTTTTGCTTTTGCTGGCTTGTACTCGTTGATTCTTCTGTGTTTGTAATTTTTGATAAGAGATTTCATGTGTTTTGGTACTTTCTTGAAATTCTTTGAGACGTAGATTTAAAGAATTGGTTTTTCTAGGGAGGGCTTGTATTTACTCCTTAGACACTTCAGTTCAGCTCACTCAGTCGTGTCTGACTCTTTGTGACCCCATGAATTGCAGCACACCAGGCCTCCCTGTCCATCATCAACTCCCGGAGTTCACTCAGACTCACGTCCATTGAGTCAGTGATGCCATCCAGCCATCTCATCCTCTGTCATCCCCTTCTCCTCCTGCCCCCAATCCCTCCCAGCATCAGGGTCTTTTCCAATGAGTTAGTTCTTCGCATGAGGTGGCCAAAATATTGGAGTTTCAGCTTTAGCATCAGTCCTTTAAAAGAACACCCAGGACTGATCTCCTTTAGAATGGACTGGTTGGATCTCCTCGCAGTCCAAGGGACTCTCAAGAGTCTTCTCCAACACCACAGTTCAAAAGCATCAATTCTTTGGCGCTCAGCTTTCTTCACAGTTCAACTTTCACATCCATACATGACCACTGGAAAAACCATAGCCTTGACTAGATGGACCTTTGTTGGCAAAGTAATGTCTCTGCTTTTGAATATGCTATCTAGGTTGGTCATAACTTTCCTTCCAAGGAGTAAGCCTCTTTTAATTTCATGGCTGCAATCACCATCTGCAGTGATTTTAGAGCCCCCCAAAATAAAGTCTGACACTGTTTGCACTGTTTCCCCATCTATTTCCCATGAAGTGATGGGACCAAATGCCATGATCTTCATTTTCTGAATGTTGAGCTTTAAGCCAACTTTTTCACTCTCCTCTTTCACTTTCATCAAGAGGCTTTTGAGTTCCTCTTCACTTTCTGCCATAAGGGTGGTGTCATCTGCATATCTGAGGTTATTGATATTTCTCCCAGCAAATCTTGATTCCAGCTTGTGCTTCTTCCAGTCCAGCATTTCTCATGATGTACTCTGCATAGAAGTTAAATAAGCAGGGTGACAATATACAGCCTTGATGTACTCCTTTTCCTATTTGGAACCAGTCTGTTGTTCCATGTCCAGTTCTAACTGTTGCTTCCTGACCTGCATATAAGTTTCTCAAGAGGCAGGTCAGGTGGTCTGGGAACATTTATTAACCCATAACTACTTTATACTAAATATTTGGGTTGACTCTGGGACAACTTAGGGAGCAAACCTATGTAAGGGCTAGCTTACAGCCTACTATTCAAGGAAGAGTTTTTTTTCCCTTCTATCATTGAGTACCAGTATCCAAGACAGACATATTGTCTGTAGACCCATGAATGGACTCTTTGATATGTAGCCCCTATTTTTCCTGAGTTCTCTTTAGACAACACACCAGGAATGTTTACATGTAAATCCTTCCTCACTATATCGTGTCTCACACTCCCACATGCAAAGTTCTGTGACTCCTGATACTCACAGTGGCCCATACAAGTGAGAGGCCCCCAAAATTTACACTTCATTAGTTTCATGATAAATTGAACCAAGCTTAAGAGTGTATATTCATTACTTTATCATATCAAGGACATTAGAACTTTACAAAGAAATATTTTTATTTGAAATGTAGTTTATAGCCTCATACAGTCTGTAAGATATTGCCTTCTCTCTTTTATAGTTGAGGAAAAGAAGGCTTGGAGCTTGTACATGGCTTGTCTAGAGTTATAAAGTTAATCCTTAGATGCCTTTTTAAAAAACCTTTATTGTGTTCTAGGAAAGTAATAGGAAAAAGATGTGTTTAATATTCTTAATTAAATTTTAACAACAACCCCAATGTGGTATAAATTATTCTTCCTGTTTTACAGGCGAAGAAATTGAGTCTGAGACATTGAATCATGGTAGATTGTGTATTTGGCAAATAGGAGAGCAGGACTTCCACTCCAGGTTACTTTAAATTCTGCTTCTGTCATCTCCTCCTGGTCGGGTCCCTTATCACCATCATTCCCATTCTACACCACTTGTTCCTATCATCCCCTTTATAACAGTTGTATCTCTCAGCAATAATTCATGTATGTATTATTTATTATCTGTTGCTTAACAAGGGGAGGGGCCATAAGTGCTGTCCTTCTGTACAGCCAGCAATTCATTGCACTGCTCTGTAGTACATATAGGCATGTGCTACTAAGTATCGACTGTCTAAAAGTCTGATTCTGAAACTCATTTTATTTTTCCTAAATATAAACTGCCTCCCCCTTTCTGAAAAACCCTTAGTGGAGGGTTTTTTCCTGTTACCTTGGACTTATGGTCAAGTGTCAAAGCTGAAGACTACAAACATACTAAGGAGGACCCGTTCTAAAGTTGCAATGCTGCCAGAGCTGCCTATTGAGAAGGCTAGAAAATTCTTCTACTCGGCCCTTCTGTCCATTCCTGTAAATCAGTGAACACAGAGGATAGGCGGGAACATGTTCAGACTACAGTGTTAGTAAAGAAAGCTTCATGATTTCTTTCATTCTCTAGCTGCCACTAGGGGTTGAGGCAGAGGGCTCAGAGAGAATAGTCCTACAAGTGAAGGGTGTCTGCACAAAGGCCTGACAGACCTGGGGCATTTGCTTAGTCCATGGACGTGGCTGCTGGGCCATCCCAGCAGGAGAGACAAAATCACGAACAGATGACTTGGTGGGGATTGGCCAGGCAAAAGGGAGCAAATATTGGGGTCCTTTCAAGTTCTTGGTTCCCTGAAATTTCAGAAAATTGACCTCACTCAGGCTCTCAAGAACAGGTGGTTGAAATTTGGGGCTGGGGGTGAGAGACAAGTGCAGTCTTACCAGTATCATCACAGTCCTGGATGAGTTGGAGGCAAACAACAACAGCAAATCCTGGACGTTAGAAGACTGCAGGCTGATGCAGTTTCCGTCCTGCCATCGGGTGGACGAGAAGGCGAAATCTTGGTGGGGATGGTCAGTGCTGACGGAGTGGGCTTTGACTCCTGAGTGGGCTGCACCCCTGGTCAGTGGGGCAGATTGAAGCTACCATTGGCCTAAGACGAGGGGCTCAGCCTGCCCTAGTAGCTAACCAAGGGCAGCGCTGCTGCCAGCCTCATCTGATCAATTGGTAATTTCCAGAGTTCTCAAAAATAATGATTTTGACAATTTTGCAAGTGTTCTCATTGCTATTTATGAAGGAGCAGTTTTTCAGAAGTTTTGACACAACCTTTTCTACTGTTGGCACAGAAATGGGAATAGCAGAGTAAGAAGTATCTTTTGATATCTTTTTGGATAAGTAGGAGTTTTTAATTTTGATGATTTCCTATTTGTCAGTTTCTTCTTGTGTGGTTAGAACTTTTTACATTATATCTAAAAAAAAAAAAAAAAATCACTGTCTACTCCAAGGTCATGTTTTCTTCTAGAAACTTAATAGTTTTACCATTTAGGTTTGTATCTGTGATTCCTCTTGTAGCATCATTTGTATACAGTGTGTGATAGGGATCAAGGTTAAATTTTTTAACAGTACGAATAATCTTTTTTTTTTTTCAAGATTATATGTTAAAAGGATATTCTTTCCCCCATTAATTTAAGTGCCTCTTTTGAAGTCATACATGTGTAAGTCTATTTTTGAAGTCTTTTGTTCTTTTCCATTGACCTAATTATCCATTCTTTGATATCGCATGCTCTTGATTTGTCATTATAGTAAGTCTTAAACTGAGTAGTGAAAGTCCTTCAACTTTTTATTGTTTTTCAAGGTTTTTGACTATTTTATGTATTTTATATATATATATACATATATATATGTATATATATATATAAACATTTTAATACCAGTTGGGTTTCAGAAGATTTGACATCTTAACAGTATTGAGTCTTTCAATACACAAATATGATACCTTCGTTCATTAACAATTTCTTTAATTTCTCTCAGTAAAGTTTTGTAGTTTTCAGTATAGGTCATATACATATTTTCTTGGATATATACCTTCATAATTCATTTTTTGAATGTCATTTTTAATGATATTTTAAATTTTTTATTTTTCAATTTGTAGTTGCATATATGTAGTAATACAGGAGATTTTTGTATATGGCTTCTGAACACTATGACTGCAAACTCACATATTAATTCTGGTAGATTTTTGCAGATTACTTGGGATTTTACACAATTAAGTCATCTGCAAATTAAAATTTTACTTTTGCCTTCCCAATATTTTTTTTTCTTTACTTATTTTTCTCTTTTACTCCACTGGCTAGGACTTCTAAAACAATGTTGAATAGAAGTGGTGAAAGTAGACGTGCTTTGTTTCAATATTAGGGAGAAAATCTTATGTATAATATTACTTGTAGATTTTTCAGACAACTCTTTTATCATATTGAAGACTTTTTTTCTCTTTCTAGCTTATTGAAAATTTTAGTCATGATTTTTTTTGTTGTTATTGGGGCTTCCCTGTGTGGCTCAGATAGTAAAGAATCTACCTGCAATTTGGAAAACCCAGGTTCAATCCCCAGGTTGGGAAGATACCCCGGAGAAGGAAATGGCTACCCCCTTCAGTATTCTTGCCCAGAGAATCCCATGGATAGAGGAGCCTAGTGGGCTATAGTCCATGGGGTCGCAAAGAGTTGGAAGTGAGTGACTAACACTTTCACTTTTTTTTCTTTTTTGTTAGTCCCAAAGGACACATATGAAGCATGAAGATCTGGGTGGTGATGAATTAGTTGCTGGGGGTGTCGGGCAGGAAAAATGGAGAGAACATGTACACATGTAAGCCAAACTGAGTGGGATGGATGATAGCCATACAGTGATAATGTAGATTGGCTGGGCTGAGGTGAGGCCTGATTTCTGTTCCTGGCTCCACCACTGACTAGTTATTTGACCTCAAATGAGGTATTTTGCTCTCTACGTTGGACCCAGAGATGCAGTAAAGAGCCAAGTTGATTTCAGACAAAGCCTGGTAGAGTTGCAAATGTGACTAACAGATTTGAAAATAAGAAATGTGAGAAGAGATTGATGATCATGGACTTCCTTTGTCTGCTAAAGAGAAGGCTGAGATATACACTGATTTGTTACTGATTGTGGTTTATTGCACCATTCAAACATTCACCTGGTGTCTAGTCTCTGGGTACCTTGACATCTCTTTTCTTCAATACCACATGCTCTGGGGTCTTGAGCTTTTTTGTAAGTCTTGAGTTCAGGGAGTGGTTTGCTCCCTAACCTTCCTTTTACAATATTTATTTGTTTGGCTGCACTGGGTCTTGGTTGTGGCACTTGGGATCTTTCACTGTGGCACACGAGCTCTCTAGTTGTGTTGCATGGGCTCCAGAGTGCACAGGCTTTAGTGGTTGTGGCACATGGGCTTCGTTGCTTTACAGCATGTGGGGTCTTAATTCTCTGATCAAGGATTGAACCCCAGTTCTCTGCATTAGAAGGCAGATTCTTAACCATGGATCACCAGAGAAGTCCTCATAATTTTACTTTAAAATAATTCCTTTATGAAAGTCTTTTTGTCTAAATTATCTGAAGTGAGCTTTCTTTATGACCAGGAATGTTCTCTCCCTGATACCAGTTGAGAAGACATAGCTACATTCTTAAGCCTCTCTGTAAACCTAGCATCATCCTAGGACTGGTTTCAAAGTAAGCAGTAGGTTGCTGCCTCTAAACCCACCCTCCACCCATCTATTTTGCAGTATTTTGGGTTGTAGCTTAGGGAAATTATTTTGACCACTTTGAATATCATTTGACTCCATTCTTTTGGATCATGAAGGTTTTTGCATTTTCACGAGTCTCTTCAGTTCAGTTCAGTTGCTCAGTCATGTCCAACCTTTTGCCATGGACTTCAGCACACCAGGCTTCCCTGTCCTTCACAATCTCCTGGAATTTGCTCAAACTCATGTCCATTGAGTCCATGGTGCCGTCCAACTGTTTCATCCTCTATCACCCCCTTCTCCTGCCCTCAATCTTTCCCAGCATCAGGGTCTTTTCCAATGAGTCAGCTCTTCACATCAGGTGGCCAAAGTATTGGAGCTTCAGCTTTAGCATCAGTACTTCCAATGAATATTTGGGACTGATTTCCTTTAGGATTGACTGGTTTGATCTCCTTGCAGTTCAAGGGACTCTCAAGAGTCTTCTCCAACACCACAGTTCAAAAGCGTCAATTCTTCAGCACTCAGTGTTCTTAATGGTCCAACTCACACGTCTATACATGACTACTAGAAAAACCATAGCTTTGACAAGACGGGTCTCTTATCGACACCCTTCTTAGGGACATGTCCTAAACTGTTTTCAGTTGATGAAGCTGTGTTGTATTATCTCTTATGTGACATTACTGGCTGAACAAGATTGTGGTGGTAGCAGCAAAAGTGCCGGGAGTGACGAGAAACTGAAGGCACTCAGAAAGTGTCCTAGCCTGGAAGCAGGGAAGGGACAGCTCTAAAGATAAACAATTCCTGTTGCCAGTTTTACTGGGAACAACCCCACAGAAATCTAAATTCTTTCCCCTAAATTCTGTGGTTTCCCAAAGGGCTTACGATCGTAAGGTTATTTCTGTTCCGAGGCTCATGCTTTTTCTAAATTTGTTCAATTTCGGATTATCTTTCTATCCCAGTAGGCAGTCTATTCTATATTCATTGACCTAGATGTAAAATTCAGCCTTGTCTTCAGTTTTCACATTCATAAAACCCAACTGCCTTTAAGCTAGGAGTAGGCTTTCCTGAAGACATAAGAGCAGGTGGGAAATACAGAGGAGGGGCATTTCCATGACAGCAGCTCAACTTCCAGTTGGACATTAGACTGTGTCCTTAAAATGCCCTTCTGCCCTCCACACACCAGAGCATCTCATGGGTCGCTTCAAGCCACTGTCTGCCCAGCCCCTGTACCATCTTGTCCATCCTTCTCTCTCCTTCTATGCCTTTCCTTCCCTTCCCTCCTCCCTTTCAGAGGGAATGCAGATGGGTGGAGCCATTGGAGCCAGACATCTGGGCTTTAGTCTTGGCCTCATTACTTCTGAGCTGAATGGCTTTTATAATTTCCTTAAACTTTCTCATGTTAGTTGTTCCATCAGTAAAATGGGCATAATAAAATGATCCATTTCCTAGTTTGTTGTGAGTATTAGAGAGGTGTGTGGTGGATTTTGTGGGTTGCTGCCCCCGTGCCTCAGGACCAAGGTGCTTATTTTTTTCAGCTTCCAGGAGCACTGGCTGCCGAGAGTCTGCAGCTGAGCCCCTCCCCAGGCATTGCCTCAATGTAAGAGAGTCTCTTGACCATGTTATGCTTGGCCAGGGGGCTGCCTGGCCAGGGGGCTGCCTGCACCCAATGACTGATTGATGTGGAGGTTCAAAGTTGCGTCTCTGCCTGAAATTGGGACAGCTCTGAAGGGCATTCCAGCTCCAAATTGTTATGTGGGATTAACCAAAGTCTCTAATTGCATCACGGTTCAACTTCTTACTTTGCCAGTCCTCCTCCCCTCACTCCCCAACAAGCTCTCTAGTAAACTTGCAAGCAGCTGCTTCTAGCCTCACAGAAAACCATTAAAATAATGTCCAAGGCATACTGGGTATCTAGCAGATTGCTATTATTATTGTTGTTTGGAGAGTAAGATCATATATTTTATGAGATTTTCCAAAATATTCTAGACATATATAAAGCTACACGCAAATTCTAATTAATAGTTTAAACCATGAGTAGCCTGCCTCTCTCCAGAGGCTCCTCTCTCCAGAATTTCCCAGACAAGAATACTGGAGTGAGCTGCTGTTTCCTTCTCCAGGGGATCTTCCTGATCCAGGAATTGAACCCACGTCTCCTACACTGCAGCCAGATTCTTTACCACTGAGCCATGAGGGAAATACCAACAACAGCAACACAACAAATTCTAATTTGTAGTTTGAACCATGCGTAGGGAATATAAAGTTACCCTAAATTCTGACAATGGAAAAAGGTTATTGTTTGATTTTTTTTAATGTTATTTTACTAGAGCATATATATTCTAATTAGCCTGCTCCAAAAGAAGTAGAACCTTGCTTCTTAGTTATGTGAATCTTACCTGATATTCTGGGATATTATATTTTTGTTGTCTCTGTATATTTGATTAATTATCCACAAAGATAGAGGTGCTGGCAGTTTATATCCCCATAAAAAGTTAGAGGTTGACCTGTGAAAGGCTGATGTGTCATGATTTTATAGACCAAAGAGAGGTTAATGTCACAGGGGCTGAGGTCTTATTAACTTGTAGAAAGTTATCTATTGTTATAGCAGAGTTAGAAGTCTTTTTAGGCACTTTCTTCCTGATTATTAAAAATAATCAGTTTGTCATACCCAGTTTCTTATACAGACTTTGGTTTTTGCATTTGTCTCCTCTGTTCATTACTTCATTGTTGAATCAAATAGAACTTTATCAGATGCTCACTGTCTGTGTGAGACTGTTGTTCTTAACACTGATTTTTCATAGGAGTGTGTTTCTGAAGTATTATTAGTTTCTGAAGGGTAGAATTATGATTGAAAAGTACCCAGCATTTCATGGGGACAGAAGTCAACATTTTGGAGTTGACGTCTCCAAAGCCTTTGACTGTGTGGATCGCAATAAACTGTGGGAAATTCTGAAAGAGATAGAAATACCAGACCACCTGAGAAATCGGTATGCAGGTCAGGAAGCAACTGTTAGAACTGGACATGGAATAACAGACTGGTTCCAAATCCAGAAAGGAGTATGTCAAGGTTCTATATTGTCCCCGTGCTTATTTAACTTATATGCAGAGTACATCATGAGAAATGCTGGATTGGATGAAGCACAAGCTGGAATCAAGATTGCTGGAAGAAATATCAATAACTTCAGATATGCAGATGACACCACCCTTATGGCATAAAGCGAAGAAGAACTAAAGAGCCTCTTGATGAAAGTGAAAGAGGAAAGTGAAACAGTTGGCTTAAAGCTCAACATTCAGAAAATTAAGATCATGGCATCCAGTCCCATCACTTCATGGCAAATAGATGGGGAAACAGTGGAGACAGTGGCTGACTTTATTTTGGGGGGCTCCAAAATTATTGCAGATGGTGATTGCAGCCATGAAATTAAAAAACGCTTACTCCTTGAAAGGAAAGTTATGACCAACCTAGACAGCATATTAAAAAGCAGAGACATTACTTTGCCAACAAAGGTCCGTCTTGTCAAGGCTATGATTTTTCCAGTAGTCATGTATGGATGTGAAAGCTGGACTGTGAAGAAAGCTGACTGCCGAAGAATTGATGCTTTTGAACTGTGGTGTTGGAGAAGACTCTTGCGAGTCCCTTGGACTGCAAGGAGATACAACCAGTCCATTCTAAAGGAGATCAGTCCTGGGTGTTCATTGGAAGGAATGATGTTGAAGCTGAAACTCTAATACTTTGGCCACCTGATGTGAAGAACTGACTCATTTGAAAAGACCCTGATGCTGGGAAAGATTGAAAGCGGGGGGAGAAGGGAACGACAGAGGATGAGACAGTTGAATAGCATCACCAACTCAATGGACATGAGTTTGAGTAAACTCCTGGAGTTGGTGATGGACAGGGAGGCCTGGCATGCTATAGTCCATGGGGTTGCAAAGAGTTGGACACGACTGAGCAACTGAACTAAACTGGAAAACCCTGTCATACTAAATCAAGATTGTGGATCTAGCTTTGAAGTGTATTTGCTATTAAAGCATGTATATTTGCTAGAGTTGTCATTAACAAAGTACCAAACACTGTTTTAAACAATAGGAATTTATTGTTTCACAGTTCTGGAGGCTGAAAGTTTAAGATCAGCTGGTTGATTCCTTCTGACGCTGTGAGGGAGAATGTGGTCTAGGCCCCGCTCCTCTAGGTGCTGTGGTTTTCTGGCAGTTCTTGGCCTTCTTTGGCTCATACACACATCCCTGGATCTCTGCCTTTATTTTCACATGGTGTTCTCCTTATGTGTGTATCTATCCAAATCATCTCTTCCATAAGGACCTCAGTCATATTGGATTAGGGCCCATTCTAATTCCCTCTTTTAACTTGTTTATCGCTGTAAAGACCTTCTCTCCAATTAAAGTCCCATTCTGGTGTGTCCTGGGGATTAGGCCTTCATCAGATGAATTTGATGCAGGAACACAATTCAACCCCAAATAGTATGATTACTTTTTATCCATCCCCAGGGATTACCTCAACTGATATCTTAAGGAGAAGAATGTCATTAACTCCTGAGAGAATCCCAGTTAAGAAATGTTGCCTCATGTCCACATCATTGACGCATTGCACACCAACCTCATGCCAGCACTGCTCTAGGAATGTGCTGATGACGAACTAGGCTGGGGAAATAAATCCCAACAGTGGGTTCCCAAGTTCCCAGGGGCATGTAGCAGCCAGTCTGCTTTACAGATTAAACAAACAAACAGTTGCCTTTTGGTATTGCAGTCATTTACATGAATATCATTTAATACTTCCGATGTCATTTGGATTGCGTTTTTTTTTAATATGTTGGTAAATTTGTCTGAGGGGAGTGTGTGGTGCTTCTTAATTTTGCTCTAGGCAGTTAGGCAAGCCAGGGAAGAAAAGTGATTCATTCCTTTGGCAACCGTGGAATTATTTACGATGACTGGAAGAAGAATCTGTTTGAATAACCCCTTTGAACTGCCTGACACATAATAGAAGCTTGTTAAATGTTTATCGAAGGAACAGCAGTGTCCAGGGAACTTGGAATATTTGAGAGCAATCGAATAAAAAGCACATATTTATTCAGAGATTTACCATATACCTCGTCTTGGCTGGATGCTTGTGAGGATGGCTGATGCATATGCAAGACCGGTAATAGCCGTGACTATTTATCGTGCTTGTCATGGGCCAGGCATCCCGCACACGTTTAAGAAAATGGCCAGAGCTACTCTCTGAGTTGGATAACATTGTTCTGATTTGAAATACAAGGAAAGGCTAAGAGAGGTCACGCAACTTGGTGACGGGTGAGGTAGGGTGTGTTCTCAACCCGTGTGATCGAATGTCTCTCTAATCGGCCTCTCTCTGAAAGCTTGCGTTCTTATAGAGATCAGACACTTATCACTGCAACAATTACAAAAGTAGCATGGCAAGAGGCTGATTTGTCATATGTCTCTTTTGCTGTGTAAGTGTGTGCTGTCACCCTTTCATGTAAGCGTGGGTTTGGGTCATGGTTAAGTATGTACATGGTTAAGTAAGATGCCTGGATTCAAATCTCACTTGAACCTCTTCCCATCTGTGTGATCTTGGACACGTAGCTTAACCATTCTGTGCTATAATTTTTTTAATTATAAATTAGGGGATAATAAAAGTACCTGCCTCGTGAGGGATATATAAGGAATGTAAAATGAAGCAGTGCCTGGCAAAATATATTTCCTGCTAGAAGCTTCACAAAGGCAACAGTTTGTGTGTGCTTATTTCACTCATGTATCTTAAACATCTAGAACAGTGGTTGGTATGAAATAGACATTCAGTAGTAAATACATTGGTGAATGAATAAATGTATTTCAGTATATAAATGCTGGGGCTTAGTCACATTAGCAGACATAATGAAGTGGTCAGATGCACATACCTTTATATAGAACTGTAGTTCTCAGCTCACAATTCATGTTAGAAATACCTGGAAGGCCTTTAAGTAGACTGATTCTCCAAGTCCCATCATAGGCAAAGGTTGAGAATCACTGTGAAAGTAACAGATACCAGTGTAGAGTCATCCATGTATAACATATTGAAGATTCAACACCAGTGGTGATTTTCTAAATGCCTTTCAACCCTTAGGTACCTAAATCCAACCTTTGTTTCAGTAATAATTATATTCCTGAAAATGTTAATAGATGTTAAGATGGTCAGAAAATACTCTGTTTTCATATTAAAATGAATTAAGGTTTAGGCTCAAATAATTACACAGTTTTTTCCTCTATATAAATCTCTGGGAAGATATCTGAAATTTGTGTGGGTTTGAGACAATTTTTTTTATTGAGTAGACTCCCCTTAACATGACAGGCAGTTTGTCTGGATCAACCAAGAAGCACTGTGGGCTGCTGTGAGCACAGGCAAAGTTAGTGCAATTAATGGAGGGAAAACACCAACATGTACCATAATTAAGATTTTGCTTAAGGTACTTGGGAAATTAAACCGAGGTACAGAATAACTTTTGAGGCAGCTGGTTCCTTTTCTAGAACAAGGACATGAGTCCCTGTCTTAAGAGACTTCCTGGCTAAGAAGACCTCCTAACTCTTTGGCGCTTCTCCTCCCAGGAGTTGGGCTCCTTATTCTGTCCCCGCAGGTAGCATCACTCAGAGAGGGAATTTGCAAGAGGGGGATGGATCAATTCTGGGAGCCACATCAACCTGGAAGAACAGGAGAACCAACCTGAACCAAGAGAAATTTGCAGAATGGATAATTACAAAGGATTCTGGCCCAGTAAAAACCACTTATATGTTTTCCCATAAATTTAAAAAAAAAGATCCTTTCTCTTTATGAAGAGTACATGCTGCATGTTTATTTCAATAATTTGCATTAAGAAAATATTGACTATCGTATGCCCTTTACAAATGCTGTAGCAAAAGATTCCATTTTAATGTTGACCACGAAGCCGTTTCGAGGTCTCTTAGGCTTC
Source organism: Bos grunniens (assembly GCF_055505025.1). Lineage (NCBI taxonomy): Eukaryota > Metazoa > Chordata > Mammalia > Artiodactyla > Bovidae > Bos > Bos grunniens. The sequence goes on from NC_141168.1 coordinate 18,830,274, forward strand.
TTAACACTGGATTCTCCCTCTCGTTGCCTTTATCTTTAAAGAGCTTCTTTGAGGGATTTTTGGCTTTCTCAGGAAAGAATATCACTGAAATGGAAGGCCTGGGATATAATTCAAATCATCCTAATCAGATTTCTCAACCCTTGATCTAATCAGCAAGCTGTTTGGCTTAGCTTCTTGGTTAAGTTCATTCATTAACTCAGAAAGCATTTATTGAATATATGCTGTGTCTACCCCAGGCTAGAACATAATAAGATTAGTAGATGAATTGAGCCCTGTCCTTTAGGAGTTTATAGTCTTATTGAATGAAGTGAAGGAAATAATAGAATGCTATTTAAAATGTATGATGGTTTTTGTACTTTAAATATGTTCACGGTTTTTCATGGCAGGTAATTGACATCAACTGTGACTTTGTGTGCCTGAAACTGCATTTTAGAACACTTTGGTTTTGTATCTGTTTCACCATTAATATCACACTTCTCCTTTTCAAAGACTCTTTTGCCATTATAGTCATCACCTGACAAAATATTCTTGTAAAGTTAATAGAAAGAATTATTGACATTTCATGGTTTTACTTACTATGGGTTTGGGAGGATTCTGAGCAGGAGGAAAGAATGAAAATTGAAACTCCATTGAGTTTTTTTTTTTAATTGTAGTAAACTGCAGCATAAACCCCCTCAACACACATCAAATTCTGTCAGATTCTTAAATGTCATCTTTTGCAACCAAGATGAATCCAAATAGAAAAATCACTTATACTAATGTTATCTGAGGTCTGAGAAATAATGAAATTGCTTTCTTATTTTGGAACAAAGTATGTATACATGTATGAACTATTGGGAAAAAAGGCTTTTTCTCCCATGGTTATTTGGAAGAATGGGAAGCTATAATCAGAAGTTACCTCCCACCCCCTTTATTACCTCTATATATTTTTCCTGTTCTCTCTCTTATGTAATATCCTTTTGTGAGGCCCATTTACAGTTACTAACTGGCAGCCACTTTGAAGTTTCTTATTTATTTCCCCCCTAATTAATGTTTTTATGTGTGGTAGATATACAATTTTCTTCTATTAATATTACAAAAAAGCCAACCTTAAATTTGCATCCACAATGGGGAATAATCAACAAAAGCCCTTAATCATTTGTATTCACAGGCTGGGTGAAAGTGTGATTTGACTGAGGTTTCATTGCTGGGCTTATCCGGGGTTAGGGCTTCCAAGGTGGCGCGGTAGTAAAGAATCTGCCTGGCAGTGCAGGAGATGTGGGTTTGATTCCTGGGTCCAGAAAACCTCCTGGAGAAGGAGATGCCAACCCATGCCAGTATTCTTGCCTGGGAAATCCCATGGATAGAGGAGCCTGGTGGTCTACAGTCCATGGGGTTGCAAAGAGTCGGACACGAGTGAGAGACATGCAGCCACGCATCCAGGGTTAAATGTTAGTTTGTCTCTTACCTTATAACCACATTGATCTTCTAGAGACATATGTATCCCTTGCATCCTAATTTTACTCTCTGAGCAATTTGCTGGCAGTCCTCATTAGCAAAAATAATCAGGTTTTGGGGGGTCCAGCTTCTGATGAGTTAAACTCATTTGTCCTCATTTGTCCTATGGTTTCCTCTGTGATAATAGAATTTTATTTCCTCTCTTCTTTCTATTTTCTGATCAAAACTCTCTGTGGCCATTCATGAAAAAATGAAGGATCTGTGTTTTTCTCATTCACTTGAAATTCAGGAATTCTTCAGCTGTCCTAAGACTTTGTGTTTAGGCACCATTTTCTTTTTTTTTTTTTTGGCCAGAACACTTAAAGTTAGATTGTGATAACTGTTAGGGAATCAAAAGTGGAGCCTGTAGATGTTGACTCCACAGAGATCTGACTTTCTTGTGATAAAAACTGTGACTGAGAATCACCATACAGGGTAAATCAGAGAAAAGTCGTAATGAAAAATGCTAAAGACAGTCTTTGAACTCAGCTGGAGGAAAAAATGCCTGGGGGAGGAAGTGAAGTCTCACCATATAAGAGTCTTCTAGTATTCTTTTCTTCTGGCTCAAGAAAATGGAATATACTTTGGAGTCAGGGGCCAAAATTGATGTTATTCCTTATTTGCCTTGATGAAAGTGAGGGAAAAAATATTGTGTCATCGGACTGTCTTCGTTAAAGGCCTACATATGTGTGATGACTGCTTTGGGAGGCTTATGTAAAGCAAGTACATTCCTTGCTGCCCAGTGGGAGCTTCTGTAGGCTGCTGGCAAGCTTGATATGATCACTTTCAATTACTGAAGCCCTGTCCAGTGTTTCTGGGACTTCCTGTGTAGGAATATAAGAGAAAGAGAGGAAAAAAGGAAGGAGAAGAAGGAGGGGGAAGGAGAAGGAGGAGGAGAAGAAGAATCTTCCAGTATTTTTTCCTTATGGCTCAACAAAATGGAGTATATAGTGGAGTGAGGGGAAGGAGGAGATGAAGAAGGATGGGTGAAGAAGGCTGGACACTGGCTGAACTCTCAGGCATACTTGATCCTTGATGACTGACTGGCTTCTTTTCTGGAGTCTGCTCAGCCTTTCCTTGGGTTTGGGGGCTGCTGTTCACCTTGCTCACCTTTACAAATGATGTGACTGGGTGGAGCTTGCAGAGGTCAGTGGACAGTACAGGGAGATCATCTGTCATTAGCAAGATTCTGCTGGGCTGTAATGGGATCCCATCTTACTGTCGTGTGTCGCCTTGCTCCTCTGTATGAGGATCTGGGCCTCCCTGGGGACTTGGTGCATCTGCAGGTCCAGTGTCAGAGGTGGCAGGTTCCTTCAGTCTTGTTCATGTCTTGTGAGACAGGCTGCAGGGAGCTATGGGGGTGTCAAGTGGGCAATGAAGTGGTTGCTGATTTCCTCCTCCTGGATAGGCCTGGGGTACTCAGTGCCTCTCACCTGCTCAAGCTACTTGTTCTATCCACCTAAATAAGGAACTGAACTGAAACGAGCTTGAATGACCAGATACTGAGTTTATATAGGAATAGCAGAGGAAGTGGGGCTTCCCTGAGTGGCTCAGTGGTAAAGAATCTGCCTGCGATAGAACAGGAGATGCAGGAGGCACGGGTTCCATCCTCGGGTCAGAAGATCCCCTGAAGAGGGGGCACAGCAACCCAGTCCAGTATTCTTGCCTGGAGAATCCCACGGACAGAGGAGCCTGGGGTGGGGGGGGGGGGAGGCTACAGTTCATAGGGTTGCAAAGAGTTGGACACAACTGAAGCGACTGAGTACACACGCACTCAGCAGAGGAAGTGCAGTGTGGGACACGCAGACTATAGCAAGCTGTGGGCAAGTCTCCTGATACTTTGGGATGCAGTGTCCTTATGGTCAAAGAGAGTAAAGCAGTGAGAGCCCAGACAGACTCTAAGCAGCAAGCTCATTGGCTTGAGGATGGGGAGAGATGCTTGGCAGATATTCTGTGTTGGAGGGATAAGCATCTGTCTCCTGGAAATCAGGCATTTACTGGAAATCAGTCTCTTAGCACTTACGTTTTGTTTGCCTGAGGGCACATGTGGGAGATTCTCCATTTCATAGTGTCTAGTTCCATTTTAGATTAAAATCCTTCCACGCTCCCGTAGAGCAGTGTGAAGCCGTTAGAGACAGAAAGAAGCACCTAGGAAGCATGTGGAAGCTCAGATTCCTGCCCTCCCCACCCCTGCCCAAAGCCCACCCCAGACTCAGAACTCAGAGCTGCAGCATCACAAGGCACCCCTTATTCTAGTTCAGGTTGTTCTCAGAGCACGCATGGACACTCCCAGAGAGGACTGCTCCTCTCCCTTCCAGGGAGCCACTTAGTTAAGCCACAGATCAGCACTCCTGTTTAAGCTCGAGACCATTGTCTGACATTTCTGATGGAGCTATTCAGAAATTGGCATTCTATTATTCATGATGGAACCACAAGCTCTCCGTGGGTGATCCCTGCTTTCTTCCTTTATCTTGCTCTCCTCATTCTCTCCACTCTGCCCTTATCTCCTCCCTCCCCTTTGCTCAGCAGTAGGCATGTTTGCTTGCTAAAGCAACTCCTTTTATGTCTTATCTTTGCCTAGGTCAGTCTTGACTTTCTCAACCTCTCGTGATTCCATCCTTCCTTTCTGACCCGAATTCTGTGATGTTCCACTCAACAAACCTAAAATCCAACCAATGTGTTTTGGAATTATCTTACCCCAGACTTTGATAAAATATTGGTCTTGCATTGTGTGATTTCCAGGATACGAATCAGTCTTTTCCTGCTTAGAACCTCAAGTCAACTGTAGACATCCTCTGCAAGGGCAAGGGAGGATGTTCTTGAGATATGTAACAGTGAACTTGGGGATGGTGACCAGCTTGGAGAGCTCTTTGCGGGGAAATGAAGGAATTTTAATCAAAGACCTCACAAACCTGCTTTACTTGCTTTTAGTCTCTGGCAGCTTTAAAATTGTCCAAGGACTGTGACCACCTCAACCTCAGGTCTTTTTCTGCAAACAGAGACCTGCATTCTGCTGTCTTCCCTGAATGTCCCTAAGGAGGCCCCCTCAATCTTCCTGTCTTTTGAGACCTGCCACCCTTGGTTCCTACCATGCACTTTAGAGATTCCAGTACATTTTCAAAGGTTTTCATACATGCAAGATTAACTCAGGCATCGTTTCTACCCCACGGGAAGTTTTCAGCTCTGTATTACATTCTGATGTTGGTTTTTGTGTTTTTTTTTTTTTTCCTTCTTGCTGCAGGAAAGCAATCTCTCGGGCAGGCCTGCAGCACTTGGCTCCTGCGCATCCCCTCAGCCTACCTGTTGCAAACGGTCCAGCGAAGGAGCCCAGAGCGACTCTGGACTGGAGCGTAGGTGTCGGCGTTTTCATGTAAACGTCATTTCACTGCATGTGTGTCTTTCTCATTCTCAAGATTCCTGTAGCTCCCGACAAGACTTGATCATTTTCAGTATTGTTCACTGACCCATCTTCGAGTATCTAAGCCCCGGCTCCATTTTCAGATTTCCAGGAACATAGCTTCTTTTATGAAGTCAAACATATTGAAGACTAGGCTTAAAACTTCAGGAATCCTTTTAAGCACTATTTGCCTGGGATTGCAGCTGTGAAATAAAAAGTACTTCTGTGCACATGCTTCATTGGTCCCTGCCTGCCAAGTTGGCGATGAATAGAGTTTACTCTTAGAGACTAAGTCGTAAAGTCCAAGTTTGATTTCCTTAGCTCAAGCTGCCTTTTTCTTTTTTGGTGCTTTTCTTTCCTTTTTCATTTTTCCTGAGAGAGGATGACCTCACTTTACATTCCAGGCACTCCATGTCCTCCTGTTTGCTATGTTTCCTCTCCTAACCCAAAGGTAATGGGTCTTATATCAGTGGGGTAGGTATATTAGCTGATTTGTTAAAAATTTATTTTATTGAAGTCTAGTTTGTTTACAATGTTGTGTTCACTTCTACTGTGGTTGTTATTGTTTAGTCACTAAGTCTTGTCTGACTCTTTGCAACCCCAAGGACTGTAGCCCTCCAGGCTCCTCTGTCAATGGGATTTCCCAGGCAAGAATACTGGAGTGGGTTGCCATTTCCCTTTCCAGGGGATCTTCCTGACCCAAGGACTGAACCTGTGTCTCCTGCATTGGCAGGTGGGATCTTTACCACTGAGCCACCGGGGAAGCCCAGTTACTACTGTGTGGCAGAGTGACTCAGTTATACATATGTGTATATTCTCTTTCATGTTCTTTCCCGTTACAGTTTTTCACGGGATATTGAATATAGTTCCCTGTGCCCTACAGTAGAACCTTGTTGTTTATCTATTCTTTTATATAATAGTTTGCATCTGCTGTATATTAACTGATTTTAATGTTTTATCTAAGAGACATCTATAAAAACTGTTAAATTGAAGATTGCAGTGTGAGTTTCTTAAGTCAATTAGAATACATTTGTTGAGAGTCTTCGGTGAGTCAAGTTCTTGGTTGAAGCCATGTCTAACTATGGACTGAAAGGCCTGTCCCTTCCTAAAGGAATGTAAGAAGTGATATGAAGCTAGAGGAGGCTGCTCTGAGATTATTCCAGTCTGGTCCTGATGAATCTTGTCTAGCCTTTCTGGTTGAGTTGAACAGAGGGAATAATCCATGTTCTCTTCCTCCCATAAGAAAGACCATGGCAGGGTGCCAGAGAGGAGATGACTTTGTAAACTAAATTTTGTTTTTGGCACATATGCCATAACTTAATATCATTTAATACTGTAATATTTCTCCCTCTTCCCCAAGAACACACTTACTAACATCCTTATTTTATATTCTGGACACACACCAATGTATGTAATACATGAAGTACCTGGCAAAAGACTGAATCTAATTGAAATGAAACTTTCTTCCTTGATGAAGTCTGCTGTATATATTAGCTGATTTTAATGTTTTATCTAAAAGACATCTACGGAAGCCATTAACTTGAAGATTGCAGTCTGAATTTAAGTCATAACTGACTGTTCAGGTCACACCTGTGTATGTTGAGTTAATATTTGGGAAGACTCTTGCCCTCCTGTAAGTTTCCCTTTATTCTAGGACAGTCATTTAATAAACTCCTAAAAGGTTAGAATGTAGAATATATTGACACCAGTGCTTACATGATTTAAAAGAATTAAATACATAAACAAACATAAGTTAGATTTAAAAAGGGATATATATGGACCAATGATGAGGATGTGCTAAGAATCAGGGACCCAAAAATGTTAGTTTATTATCCATGATGTTCTAGATCCTCTGATCCAAACTCATAGGATTCTATTTGAGGTGCAAGATTCTAATGAGAGAGAGTTTCCATCATTTAGATAGAAACACCCATTAAATCAGGCTTCCCAGGTGGCTCATTGGTAAAGAATCTGCCTTCAGTGCAGGAGACGTGGATTCGATCCTTGGATCAGGAAGATGCCCTGGAATCAGAAACGGCACCCCACTCCAGTATTCCTGCCTGGAGAATCCCACGGACAGAGGAGCCTGGTGGGCTACAGTCCTTGGGGTTGCAAAAGTGTCAGACACGACTGAGTGTGCACACACGCATCCATTAAATCATTTCTCTGCCCCTCGTGTGACATTAGTCAAGTCACTTGATTTCTTTCAGCTGCAGTGTCCTCATCTATAGATGGGAACAATGGTGACCTCTCCCTCTCCCCCCCTCTCCCAGGGGGACTTCAAGGCTGTTGTTAAGATCAAATGGGGCTGTGAGTGTAAAAGTCCTTGTAAACTGTAGAGCCGGTAGGTTTATTTATTCAGAAGTTAAGTCACTGATGAATTCATTGATCTATTACCATTTGTGGGGTAACTGCTTTGTTCTGGAACCTGCTTGGTTCCTTGGGATTCTGGGTGAGGAATATGGTTTCTGCTTTTAAGAAGCTTAGAATGCAGAAAAGACATTGACACTAAAATGTGGGCAGTGACACCAAGCATGCTGCTGCTGCTGCCAAGTCGCTTCAGTCGTGTCCGACTCTGTGCGACCCCACAGACGGCAGCCCACCAGGCTGCCCCATCCCTGGGATTCTCCAGGAAAGAACACTGGAGTGGGTTGCCATTTCCTTCTCCAATGCATGAAAGTGAAAAGTGAGAGTGAAGTCGCTCAGTTGAGTCCGACTCTTAGTGGCCCCATGGACTGCAGCCTACCAGGCTCCTCCGTCCATGGGATTTTCCAGGCAAGAGTACTGGAGTGGGGTGCCATTGCCTTCTCCGTGACACCAAGCATGGTGGGGTTCAAAGAGTGCCACAGGGGTGTGAGGAAGGACACTCCATCCCTGTTTGATGTTGGAAAGAGTTACCAGAAAAATGCTTTTAGAAAAAATGTCCTTCCTGAACCAAAGCTTGACTAGGAGGTGTTATTTTCCAGATTACTGTAAAGAGCTCTATGGTCTAATATTTCATCAAAATGGTATTTTTGGCTGGTGGTGGGAGGCTGCAGTGCACGGTTCAGAAAGAGTGAGTAGGAAGTAAGGCTGCTGATGTGTAGCTGATCCTTCATCTCTCAGCCCCTTCAGTTGCGGTCACTTCATCTTGGTGGCCTGATGAATTGTCACGGTGACAGGAAACACTCTGGGGATGTTTAACAGTAGAGGGAAAATTGAAAGCCTTCTCTGAAGACATTCTTATCTCAGGGCTTATTTAGAGATCTTATATGGAAGGAGTTACAAGATGTGACTCTGAAAAACCCCATAATTGTGGGCTAATATTGCTGAAGCCAGACAGCAACCAACCCTACACGTTCTTATTACAGTTATCAAAAAGGTTTTTCTCGGAAGAGAGGAAGAAGCAGATTGTTAAAAACATTTAAATGCCTTTTTTTTTTTTTTTTGCTGAGACTTGCCCTTGCTTCCCAATTTTTGCTTTTACTAACTGAATTGCTTCACACCAGCTTCATTTATGCCACTTTGCTTTGCCTGCTTGTGCAGAAAGCTAAACCAGGATTTTCTTTGTTCTAAACTTTAAAGTATGAAAGTAGCCCTCCTAGTCTTGACCTCCCACCATTGCCTGTATTCCACCTCCTCGTCTGCTTCCCTGCAAAAAAGCAGTGTAACCACCTCTCTCCTGTCAGCTCCCTCTTCTGAACTAAATGCATTAAAATGATCATTGTATTGTTACTGATTGTTAAGTGCTGATTTGGGTTGGAGCCTCTCATTAAGAGTTTCTCAAATGAGAAGAGTGGCAAAAATTTCAAAATAAAGGTAAAAAAGGAGGAACTTCAATTTCTTGTCTTGGATGAGATAAGAGTCCCCAGTAGAGCTGAGGATGCTTCCAGCTTAACAGGGGTGGAGCAGGGCTGTGGAAGTTCACTTTGCTTTGCATTCAACCCCCTTGATTCATACATTGAGATTCTCTTTGCCTCAGAGGGTCAGAGGTGGAAAGTCATCTCAAAAACCTGTAGTACGATGACCCCTAACTTACGTTACCTCCCCTCTCCTCCTTTCACCAGTGAGAAAACAGATGCAAAAGCTGCCCATGCTGCATCTGAAGTTGAAGACAAATCAAGGTGAACCTGGAATTTCAATCTTAGTCCCAAGTTTATGCTTACTGCAGAAATCTCAGCGGGCCCCGTTCTGACTGTGTGCGTGCGTGCTCAGTTGCCGCAGTCACGTATGAGTCTTTGTGACCCTGTGGACCCTAGCCTGCCAGGCTCCTCTGTCCGTAGGATTCTCCAGGCAAGAATACCGGAGTGGGTTGCCATTCCCTTCTCCAGGGGATCTTCCTGACCCAGGGACTGAACCTGAGACTCCTGCATTGCACCTGGAAAGTCCTGTTCTGACTCTAGTGTGTACCAAAGACTTCAGAAGAGGCACGGTTGTTTCCTAAACATCCTCTTGCAAAGAGCTTTGAGGAGTGGCCTGCTTGTGGAGTGCCTGAGACCCAGGTGAGATTAGACTATAGGCCGCCCTGCATTTGGCCAGAAAAATCTTGTTGCGGGAGTCAGTTTTTATGCTTTGGGTGCGTGAACTTAATAATTTCCTTGAAGTGTTCCATTTTCATATTCCCATTTCCCTACTTAGTGATGCATACTATCTCTTATTTTTAGTCTGTTCCTCGAAGTCCAGAAACTTCTCTTCCTCTGTGATTCACTCAGATATTTTATTTTGACTTATGAGATTCTCTGCCCCACACAGGGTCATTTCCTTGATGACTCTTTGCCAATCTTTGGGCCTGCCACCTGCACACAGGCCCTCCTCTCCATTCATGTCAGGGATGGAAGCCTTAATGATGGGGAACAGACAGATCCAGCCTCAGCACGGGGCTGGGGTCTTCTACTGACTACAGTGGACAGTCGGCTTCACCTGAGGTGAATGTGGCTCTTTTCTACAAAGACTTGACTCCTGCTCTCTGCCAGGCTGTGCTCATTTGTTTGGTTGAATTAGTTCTGTTTATTTTATTTACTTTCTGTTTTGATTCCACATAAAATCTCTACCAATAGGGCATTGTCTTAGAGCCAAATTTGTGTTTTGGGTTGACTTATTCTAGGTCATAGTTCGATTTGAGGCACTTTGAAGGGAGGAGCAGTGTTTTCTGCTAAAAGCAGAAATATGTATCTTCTTCACAGTGGACTGCACAGCATCATTGGCCTAGTGACTGTCTGGTGGATGTCAGGGATGAATTGATTACAGCTTTTCTGTTCAGTCAGCAAGAAAGGGACACATCTCTGGGAGCCGATGGGCACTCAGATGATCTCCAGTTCCAGAAGGGCACTGAAAGACACAAGTCAAAAGCCTGTTTGAAACGTCAATGAGTTTATGCTATTGAGTTCCAAGTAACTCTTTTAAAATTACCTTCTTAATCCAGTACATTGTGTTAAGACTTAAAGCTTGCACAGTTTTTGATCTTCCCATTCACCCCAGTGGCATCCTCTCTCCCCTTTCATGGTGAGAACCTACAGGGCTGCTCCCTTTGACACCATGCCATGAACATCAGCCAAGCCAGTTTTGGGGAAAACAGGCTAGATTGCTAGAAAGGAAGGGAGTAATGCTCTAAAAGGGAAAAATAGTCCCATCTCCTGGGCTGGAATCCAAGCTTCCAGTTTAGGGGGGGGAGTCAATCCACTTTGAAGTAAGTCTATTGCATAGATAATGCATATCTTCTCTCAAATGTCACATGCCTCTTGTGGGATGGAGACTTATTTTGGACATGGAGATTTCTTCCTTGTTTTTATGCTTAAAGCTGAAAACATAGGATGTGGGTCTTCACTCTGTCTCCTCTATTCTGTAATTTGCTTTTGCCCATTACACTGCCTAAAACAGTTCTCCAACCAATGGTGAAAAACCCACCAAAATCTTTCTTTAAAAAAACTATATTGGTTTTCAATCTGGCATCCTTGATTTCTGTTCATTTTCTCTTTTCTCATTGGCAAATTTCCTCCAATGCTGAGGGCTGTGGAAAACAGAGCCTCAATGCAAACAAACCCAGACTTTATATCCCGACCACCTTTCCTGTCCTCTGGATGCTGATAGTTGAAAAAGAGTTCTTTTAGGCAGGTAGAACATGGAACAGTGGGTACACTCACCTCACAGTTTGGTTCAGAGATAAGATTAGGGAAACAGAGTCTTCACGTGGGATTGGTTAAACTGGGTTATGAAACTAGGTCATTTTATCTTTGGAAACCTTGAATGGAAAGGTAGGAAGAGGCAGGTGTATGTGTGTGTGTGTGTGTGTGTGTGTGTGTGTGTATACCCATATGTACATGCGCATGCTCTCATTTTAGCCTTGTTTACAGTGGGAGGTCCTCACAGACCTGTGCCTTCTTTACAAGCTCCAGGCCTTTGCTCTTTAACTTCAGGCTTGGGTGTCATCACCCATAGTGACACAACCTGATATCTTTCTTCACTTCCATCCCTCTTTTGAAAAACATTGTCAGATTAATCAAGATATCAGATTGCTGAGCCAAGCAGGAGGAGCTAACCATCTATGAATTAGTGAAGGTCCTGGCTGTGACCAGTCATCTTAATAGTGGACAGATCTAGCGTGATTCAGGCACCCTCACTAGTCTTTTATTTTCTAAAATTATGAGAATTTTAAATGATATCACATTGGCTGCTGGGAGAAATCATAGAATCGTACAGCTTCACATCTCACTGAGAAGTAACTAGGTCTAATCTTTTGCCTCTTAGTAAGTGATTATATGGAGAAGGCGATGGCACCCCACTCCAGTACTCTTGCCTGGAAAATCCCATGGACGGAGGAGCCTGGTAGGCTGCAGTCCGTGGGGCCACTAAAAGTCAGACACGACTGAGCGACTTCACTTTCACTTTTCACTTTCCTGCATTGGAGAAGGAAATGGCAACCCACTCCAGTGTTCTTGCCTGGAGAATCCCAGGGACGGGGGAGCCTGGTGGGCTGCTGTCTATGGGGTCACACAGAGTTGGACACGACTGAAGTGACGTAGCAGCAGCAGCAGCAGCAGCAAGTGATTATAAACTAATAAAGGTGAGCAGAAGAAATATATGTGAGCCGTAAAGTAAGCCTCATTTTATAGTGGCCACATTAAAAAGCAAAAAAACATAGGTAAAATTAATTCTGTTTTCTAAAAAAAATTTTAAGGACAGAGCTAGCTTTTAAAAAATTAATTAAATTTGGCTGCACCAGGTTTTAACTTTGGCATGTAGGGTCTTTGGTTGTGGCATGCAAACTTTAGTTGTGGTGTGTGGGATTTAGTTCCTTGACCGGGGATCAAACCTGGACCCCCTGCATTGAGGGTACAGAGTCTTAGCCACCGGACCATCAGACAGAAAGACAGAACATTGTGCTCAGTCATAGCTGACTCTTTGTGACCCTGTGAACCATAGCCTGCCAGGCTCCTCTGTCCATGGGATCTTTTCAGGAAAAAATACTGGAATGGGTTGTGATTTCCTTCTCCAGGGGATCTTCCTGACCCAGCGATCAAACCTGGGTCTCCTGTATTGCAGGCAGTATCCTACATTGCAGATGGATTCTTTACCAACTGAGTCACCAGGGAAGCCCCTAAAAGTAATTTTAGTATTATATTTTATTTGCCCAAATATATGAAAAATATTACTATTTCAACATGTACTTGATATAAAAATGATCAATGAGAGAATTCACTTTTTACAGAAAGTCAGTCTTCAAAGTCTGCTATTTATTTCACTTTACACTGACAGCACATCTCAATTAGTGCCTGTCTCATTTCCAATGTTGAATCACCATTTGCTTATTGGACAGCACAGATCTAAACCATCCAAGACAGATTTTACCCATGATTACCTTAAAGAATTTTAGGGGGAGGCAGTCCAGATTTTTTCCATTTCTGAATTTGTAAGGATATTTATCGGAAAAGGCAATGGTGCCCCTCCAGTACTCTTGCCTGGAAAATCCCATGGACGGAGGAGCCTGGTGGGCTGCAGTCCATGGGGTCACGAAGAGTCGGACACGACTGAGCGACTTCACTTTCACTTTTCACTTTCATGCATTGGAGAAGGAAATGGCAACCCACTCCAGTGTTCTTGCCTGGAGAATCCCAGGGACGGGGGAGCCTGGTGGGCTGCTGTCTGTGGGGTCGCACAGAGTCGTACACGACTGAAGCGACTTAGCAGCAGCAGCAAGGATATTTATATTTGATACATATTTATAATTTTCTTATTGTTTTAGAACTTTTTTTTTTATAGCCAGTAAATGTCTTCATTTTGTGTGGATTGTTTGCTTCTGGTGTTAGTATATCCTATTTGGGTCATTCATTCACAACTTGCATCTTTTTACCTGTAGCTAATTACTACTAAGAGTTCAGGTAGAACTTCAGGGCAAGGAATCATATCTATATTTACATAGGTGGGTCTCTACTCTTAGGTAACTGGATCTATCCATAGACAGGTTGATCTATATAAATCTATGTATATCTCTAGAGATACTCTGTATTTCTATAGATACATTGTTTTAACACTACTACAGAAGATATGCTATCTTCATGTAGAAATAGAGCTATTGTTTCTGTCTGGCACAGATGGGTACTCTGAGTTGTATAGCGTTTGAGATGGAATTTCAAGATGCATGTGTAGAGAAGAGAAAGAGGTACCTGGGTGTGGAGAATGGGGTAAATAAAAAACATGACACAGAAAAGGAAAATATGACTATGTTGAGATACATAGCCTCATACATTCTATGAAACTGTGTATGAAGGTGAATAAGGAAGACAGACTGGTACCATTAATGGAAGGTCTAGTATGTGGGATTAAGTTTGGAGTTTGTTTTATAAATAATAGAGAATTTTTTTAGCATCCTGAGCAAGAGAGAGTCATAATCACAGCTGTGTTTTTAGGAAGTTAATTTTATAGCAGTGTAAAATATCAGAGAGGAGATGTGGATGGACCTAGAAACTGTCATACAAGTGAAGTAAATCAGAAAGTGAAAAACAAATACTGTATATTAATGCATATATGTGGAATCCAGAAAAATGGTACTGAGGAACCTATTTGCAGGGCAGAAATGGAGACAGACGTACAAATGTATGAATGCCAAGGGTGGGGGGAAGGAAGGTGTGGGGTGAATTGGGAGGTTGGAATTGACATATATACACTACTGTGTATAAAGTAGATAACTAAAGAATCCATCTGCCAATGCAGGAGACACGGGTTCCATCCCTGGGTTGGAAGATTCCCTGGAGAAGGAAATGACAACCCACTCCAGTATTATTGCCTGAGAAATCCCATGGGCAGAGGAGCCTGCTGGGTTACAATCCATGGGGTTGCAAAAGAGTCAGACATGGCTTAGCAACTAAACAACAGCAACAATGAGAAGCTACTCTATAGCACAGAGAACTCTGTTCAGTGCTCTGCGGTGACCTACGTGGGAAGGAAATCCACCCAAGAGCAAACCAGGACTGTGCCAGGTTGGGTTGGGGGTAGGCTCTGTTCCACACAGTTATTCAGTGACCCAGACTGACAGTTACTCTTACAACTTCATCAGAAGACTTTCAAATCATTGCAAAGACCAACTTCCCACGTACCCAGTACGGGAACAGAGTATTGAGGAATGCGCATGAGAAGCTTAGCGGACCAAGTCTGAAAACAGTATACATTACTCTTGTTCATGGTTGGAACTGGGTCATGTGGCCACACTTGTTACAGGTGAGACTGGGTAGCAAACTCTAACTGTGTGTTCAGGAAGAAGAGGAAAATGAATTTGGTGAATGGCTAGCAGTCTCGACTACAAAGGCCCAGGAGAGAATCTTGGATGATACCAATATCTATGGATTAGGAAGACAGAAAAGGAAAACCCAACCACAATGATAATAGTAAGAATTGCATTGAACTTGTATTAACTTTTCATTGTGGGTAAATCATTGACTGTTACTCATTTTCACATTTAAACATCATTGTGATTTTGTGAGAGAAGTAAAATCATTATTGCAACTTCAGTGGGGAGTGAACTGAGGTCTAGCAAAGTTAGAGAGACCCTACGTCACTTTCACTTCACTTTCATGCACTGGAGAAGGAAATGGCAACCCACTCCAGTGTTCTTGCCTGGAGAATCCCAGGGACGGGGGAGCCTGGCGGGCTGCCGTCTGTGGGGTTGCACAGAGTTGGACACGACTGAAGCAACACAGCAGCAGCAGCAGCAGCAGGTCATAGAGCTAGTTGGTAGCAAGTCTACCTGACTCCAAAGCTTATGTTTACTAATATTGAAGTGGATTAAGATTTACCAGAAATGTAAGAAGAAAACAATATTTTATTTATCTACTCTATTAATGGGTGAATGCCACCCAGCTAGATACCTTTATACAGAATTCAGGAGTTCCCAAGGTCACCCTCACCTGCAGCTTCTGGAATTCAAAAGACCACACTTATGTTCAGTCATTCATTAGAAGGACTCAGAATTTACTGAGGGCTGTTTTCCTCACATTTATGACCTTTTACAGTGAAAGGAAAGTGAAAGTGTTAGTCACTTAGTCATGTCCTACTCTTTGCAACCCCATGGACTGTAGTTTGCCAGGCTCCTCTGTCCATGGAATTCTCCAGACAGGAATGCTAGAGTGAGTAGCCATTCTCTTCTCCAGGGGATCATCACAACCCAGGTATCGAACCCAGATTTCCCACATTGCGGGCAGATTCTTTACCATCTGAGTCACCAAGAAATCCCAATTCAGTGAAAGGACCCAGGTTCAAATCAGCCTAGAGAAGAGGTGCATGGTGCAGAGTCCAGGAGATTCCTGTAAAGGAGCTTCCAACTGTTCTCTCCCGGTAAATTTGTGACAGAGCTAACTTCTCCCAGCAGCCATGGTGGAAATGTACGTATGGTGTATTGCCACCAAGGAAGTGCATCTGAACCTTGGTGACCAGAGTTTAATTGGGGCTTAGTCATATGGACATAACCTGCATGGTTAACCTTAGCCACTTAACCCTCTGGAGGTTGAGTTGGTATATGCCCCACCATAAGTCAGTACTATTTTAGGTCCATCTAGTCAAGGCTGTGGTTTTTCCAGTGGTCATGTATGGATGTGAGAGTCAGACTGTGAAGAAAGCTGAGCGCCTAAGAATTGATGCTTTTGAACTGTGCTGTTGGAGAAGACTCTTGAGAGTCCCTTGGACTGCAAGGAGATCCAACCAGTCCATTCTGAAGGAGATCAGCCCTGGGATTTCTTTGGAGGGAATGATGCTGAAGCTGAAACTCCAGTACTTTGGCCACCTCACGCGAAGAGTTGACTCATTGGAAAAGACTCTGATGCTGGGAGGGATTGGGGGTAGGAGGAAAAGGGGACGACAGAGGATGAGATGGCTGGATGGCATCACCGACTCAATGGACGTGAGTTTGAGTGAACTCTGGGAGTTGGTGATGGACAGGGAGGCCTGGCCTGCTGCAATTCATGGGGTTGCAAAGAGTTGGACATGACTGAGCAACTGAACTGAACTGAGTATGACCCAGGGTCCCCAGGTAAACAAAGATACCGTTATCAGGCAAGACATCCCAGGCACTTAAATTACCATCCTATAGTTGAGGGCAAAGCCCAAACCTCTCTTTGGGTAAGGTTACTTCTTTCTGATGCATTGGACAAGACAGATGTACAAGAAAAGGATGAGACAGGGAAAATATAGTCTAAGAAAGGTATGTTTCATGTTTTCCTTGCATGACTGGCCTTTTCTTGCATTCTTCTGTTTCTGTCATGATTTTGAAAGATTGTCAAGTCTCTCAGGCATCCATGTTTACTTCTCACGATGTATGACTCTGAGCTAATGGACAGGTAAAAAAGTAATTATCCTTTCTACTCCTTGGAACCTTATATAACAAGAATGTGATTCATTCATTGATTCTTAGTCTCATCTTCTCAGTTCCCTAAATTTATTTATCATCTACTGTTTGCAAGGTGCCAAGGAAATGGCAACCCACTCCAGTGTTCTTGCCTGGAGAATCCCAGGGACAGGGGAGCCTGGTGGGCTGCTGTGTATGGGGTCATGCAGAGTTGGACATGACTTAAGCGACTTAAAAAAAAGTGCTGGACATTTAATGACCATATGAAGGTTAGAATCTAGCATAAGAAGGAAACATGAATCAGATAGTCATGCCGATGAATGAATAATTGCCATCTGGGATAAATGATGGGAGATAAATATGGTTTTATGAGAGTAACTAACAAAATGACTTCGATATGAGGGTCAGTGTTGGCTTCTTTGAGAAAGTAACACTCAATTTGGTGACCAAAGGGTAAATAGAAATTAACCACATAAGTCAGAATGGAGAGGAATAAATAATTTGGATACAATAAACAATATACAGTGAAACAATTTTTAGTTAAGAAAGCATCAAATTCAGTGGACCTGGGATGAGAGGTTGCTTAGTCTGCTTGGGAAATACGAGCAGACCAGTGTGACTGCACGTCAGTGACCAAGAGGGAGAGAGATAGAAGATGAGGCAACTGGACAGGGAAAGGAAGAGACAAGTGGGGCAGGGACACCAGTCAGGGGGCTATCGCGAATATTCCAAGCTAGGGGGATGGAGGATCAGGTGGTAACAGTAGAGGCGGTGAGCATTAATCGGGTTTCATACACATTTTGAAACTAAAGTCAGTAACATTATTTCCCGAACCCAATTCCGTCAGGCTTTCTTCCTCCTCATTCCACTGTCCCTACTTTTGTCAAGATCATCAGTGACTTACCATGTTCACATGGAGAAATCCAATGGCCAGTTCTCAGTCTTCAGCTTTTGATGCAGACCTTCTAGGGGCACTTTCTTCCTGGAAACGTTACACTCTTTTTATGTTTTCCTCGTACTTCAATGGCCACTCCATCCAGGTCTCCTGTGCTGGATCTTTCCTATGTTCTCAAACTCTTAAATGTGGGAACGTTCCATGGTTCAGAAATCAGAGCTTTCCATCCACATTCAGTCCTTAGGGTTTTCCATTCAGTTCTCTTGGCTTTAGATCAGTTAACGGTTGTCTCCCAAATTATTCATACAGTACAAACCTCTTCTTTGAACTTCAGACTTATAAAAAACAGCCTTCTCAACATCTTCACTTGAAGGTCTAATAAGCATCTCAGAATTTCACATCCTCAAAACCGAACTCTTATTGCAGTGATCATTTCATAACGTATTAAAATATCAAGTGCTATATTACACACCTGAAACTAATATATTGAATGTTAATTATAACACAATTGAAAATAGAATAAAAGAAGAACCTGAACTCTTGACTTACTCCCTAAGTCTGCTTTTACTCTAGTCTTCTCCCTTAATGCTCAGTAAATGGTGTTCCCATTCTTACAACTGCAAGTATTTGCTAAAAACTTTAGATTAGTGAAAGCAGACTCTCTGGGGATGGGATGATGTCAGGTATTCATCAAAGCTCATCATGTCATTTTAATGAGCAATCAGATTTGAGAAGCAGCGTGTTTGATCCAGCACCTTTTTCTTTCCTTCTTCTCTTACAAATGTTGGGCTTTCTAATCAGGTTCCCCACTTAGGAGTGAAGCTAGTTCATCGTAGCAGTAGCAGTCCTTGCTGCGCATGGATAGTGATCAGCAAGCCCCTGAGTGCCTGTGGGGTTGGGGGGCAGTCTTTAGTGCAGGAACATACCAACTGGCCTAGCGTGAATGAAGCCTCCCAGCCCAGTGAGTTACTGATGTCTCTCACATCTCTGACTCCCAGGTCTTGCCTGCTCCTGCCCAGCTTCCTTGACCTACCAGGACTTAGTTGCTGGCCTGCCTAGATTGGTATTATCAAGGATTTTTGACCTTTCCCCCACTGTAACATGTTATACTTCACTTTTTAAAAGAGTTGGTGGGATTTCTGCTGTAATAAATATTCCTAGTATTTGCTGCTATAATTATTTGTTTAGTCTCCATGCTCATTGTTAGGCTTTACTTTACACTAACTCCGTGCCTGGGCTCCCCAGGTGGTGCGAGTGGTAGAGAAGCCGCCTGCCAATGCAGGAGACGTAAGAGATGCCGGTTCAGTCCTTGGGTTGGGAAGATGCCCTGGAGAAGGAAGCGGCAAACCCACTCCAGTATTCTTGCCTGGAGAATCCTAGAGGAGCCTGGTGGGCTACAGTCCATGGGATTGCAAAGAGTCAGATATGACTGATGAGACTTGGCACACAACCCAGTGCCTGGCACCAGGGGTGTGGAAAAATGCTTACTAAATAAATTGAAGAATAAGACAATGGAAAGAAATTCTACAGATGATTATAAGTTACAGCTGGATACTAAATTCCCAGCTGTAGAATATTTTAGTTTGTTGAGCTTGATTTATTTAGGATAACTGGCAGAGCATTGCCTTTTAATTAATTTTTTTTTTTTTTTTGCCTTGGAAGTCTCTATTTTTTTTCATTTTAAATTTAAATTTATTTTAATTAGAGGCTAATTACTTTACAATATTGTATTGGTTTTGCCATACATCAACATGAATCCACCACGGGTGTACACGTGTTCCCATTATTTCATCCATCACTACCTGAGAACTTTTAGGGTTCCAAGTGAAGTGAAGTGAAAGTTGCCCAGTCATGTCTGACTCTTTGTGACACCGTGGACCATACAGTTCATGGAATTCTCCAGGCCAGAATATTGGATTGGGGAGCCTTTCCCTTCTCCAGGGGATCTTCCCAACCCAGGGACTGAAGCCAGGTCTCCCGCATGGCGGACAGATTCTTTACCAGCAGAGCCACGAGGGAAGCCCATAGGGTTCCAAACCTACAGCTATTCTCTGTTTGCTACTGGAAGTATGAAAATATTTTTAGAAGCAGGGAAATCATTCAACTTGGAGAACTTAGAATTGGGTGAAGGCCCTATTGAACTGGTAATAGGTTCAAACTGGTAGAAATTTGTTATGCTTTGTCTATACAGTGACTTAAAGCTAACTTTTAAGAAGCTTCTGGTTTAGAAGCATAATTTACCCATTAATAACATATGTGTTTTCAAGAAGTCTTTAAAATACTTTACTACTACTATCCTCCTTAGCTAACTTGTTAAAGAGAATCAACCTTTAATAGAATTCTGGTCTCAGTTGTTGTGGACTCCTCAGTGGGCCTGGATGAATAAGGCTTTAGGTTGAATACCTTGAGGGTTTTTCCCCCTTGTTTACTATATATTTCAAAGATGACCACCGACATGGTTAAAACATCTTTGGAGCTAACATCTTCATTATGGCTCAGAATTTTTTCAAACACCTTTTTCCATTTCTAGAATGTCAGTAGGACCAACTCCAGCAGTATTATAAGGAGTAAAATGAGAAGTCTTTAGACTGCTGGGATTCACTAGTTTTCTTCCAAAAATCTAAATTTGAGATCCATTCTCCCCACTCCCCGGCCCCCACTTATGCCTGAAAAGAAAATTGAAGTCAGGTGTGTCTTTTCCCTCCAGGAAAATGCCGTGAACGGAGAGCACCTGTGGCTGGAGACCAACGTCTCGGGAGACCTGTGCTACCTGGGAGAGGAGAGCTGCCAAGTCAGATTTGCAGTGAGTGTGCGCCCGGCTCCCCTGTGGTCTGGCCTTTGTGGGGGAGCCTTGTGGGTAATTGAATCTGAAGGCAGCTGGGGTCACCTCGCCTGAATTTCCAAGGAGAGGTTTGAAAGAGCCTGTCCCTGTGAGACAGCCGACAGGGTTTATCAAATTAGCATGGCATTTAAGGGCTCATTTGAATGGTTTTAGGTGTTTTTCTTGACTCTGCAGGTGGAACCGTGGAGCAAGGTGCTACTTTGTCATGATAACCAGGGTGGGTATTTGTTCATGTCTGGGGGTGGGGTGTCTTGTGGGGAGAGGCCTGTGTGTGGAGGAAGGGTCTCTGTGGGAGGGGGCTCTCCTATGTAGGGGAGCATGTGTGGTGGAGGGCACTACTCTTGGGCAAAGCTGGAGATGAGTGCAGACCTTGGTCTAGTGGTGAGTGCAGGCTTACAAATAATTAAGACCAGTCTGCAGATGATAAAATTCTAGGAACTATTAATATATACATGAACGACAGTCAATTACATTAAGAGTATATGTGGCTTTTAAATGTTTGAATGTTAAATCCTCTTTATGTTCTGTGAAAAGAGCGTGGTTGCCAGGCAGTAAGTTGGGAGGAACTAAAATTTTAGTATTGAGAAAGTGAACTTAAAATTTTTGTGTGGTTTCAAATGATGGTTCCAAAAAGAAAGTAATGGGAAACTTAGAGTAGTAAAAAAGAGAAAGAAAAGATGTATTATTTCTTATTTGGGGGAAATTGGCATCATAATTGACCTAATAATTTTTTTCTTTTTGATTATGCTTGTTTATTATGTGAAAGAAAGATTGGGGCAAAATGTAGAACCTAGAAACTGCGAATGACTATGTTTCTGTGAATAATGAAGAAGGAAGAAATTGAGTTTCTGCCAAAGTTTCTGGAAGAATATAGACCCCAGGGACTTTTATTAGGCTGCCTGGAATCACAAAGCTGGGGAACAAAGATCTTTAAAATTACATTAGCTGTTTTGATACCTAGTTTATAGATTTTGTTTGAAAAACTTTATGAGAGTTTGGAGGACCAAGGTTTGTTTGAGTGAGGGTGGAACAGTTAAATATCAGTTAGAGACCCAGCTGTACAGGCTCTCAATCCAAAGTCAGGAAACCTGGATTTGAGTCTCAGTGTTACCACTGGCTATGTGACGTTGAGAACGCCTGACCTTTGGGTGTTGGCCACCTTCAAGGTAGAAAAATGGAGTAGGATTAAATTAATTTTGTTTCCCACTTGGATCTGTACTTTGTTGTTTGAGTTTTTTTAATGTAGTTGTAAATTCAGTTGATTTAAACATCATTTCAACTTTATGCATATGCATTTCAATTAAAGTATAATTGCATGGAATTCGATTAAATTAACCAAAACCAAGAGAAGCTCAGCTGTTTGGACTAAAATGCTATAAATGATGAATTAGCATTTGGATCTTAGTTAATTGCGTAAATACTGGTCTTGATAATGGAAAATGGAAAAAATGAAAGCCAATTCTTCCTGCATGTGTACTTTTGAACTGTTATCTACTGATGTTGCTGCCAACAAATAGACTGTAATTTTATGGGGTTCTGCCTTATTTCTAGATTACTCTTTGATCTTTTTCTGATGGTCTTTTAGGGTCAGCCATATATTACCTCTCTTGACAAAAATATGAACAGGTACCTACATCCTCCTTAACCTTTGTTTCAGTAAATAGCACTAATTGATTATAACTGGTCACTGTTACCTCCAGGCCAGGAAAGTAATTTTAAAAAAAAAAAGGAAATTTTAGGGAGCTGTAAGTAAATAATGGAGTTATGAGAATTTCTAATGTTCTTTTGAACCTTCGTTATGCTTGCATCCCAAATACTTGGCTCTCTTAGCTCACTTTACAAAGTGTCTGGAAGATAAAGATCTCTCCTCCCAAGAACATTAATTAAATGAAGGCATAAGTTGGTGAGGAAGCTGAAGATCTAACTGTGTTTCCTCATTTCACGTTCTTGGAGGCCCAGTTTCTTTACCTGTAAAGTAAGGGAAATGTTGTTTTGAGGATTAGGTGAGATAATGCATTGAATCAGCTTAGTTGCCAGACAGACATAATGAATTAAAAGAGGAAAAAAAAAAAACCTACAAAGGAGAAGAGCAGACAATTTACAAAGGAACAACCAATCAGAAAGGCATGCAAATTAAAACAACGATGAAAAGTCAACATCGTGTGTCTGTTAACAAAGATTTACAGAATGATACTACCTCACTGGCTAGTTTGGAACAAAACTGGTTTTCTCATTATTGAAATTGTCCATATGTATTCATAAGAAAAGCATTAGAAAACCTAGCTCGCTCTCTCCACCTCATTTTGGCATCACATTTTAGGAAGGACATTGACAAAGAGAAGACCCAGGACAGTGTAGGAAACTTTGTAGTAGAAGGAAGGAGAGGAAACTCTCCTATAGAAGAGATGGGGAAGTTAGGATGGCTATTATAAAAAAAAGTCCACTGAGGGAATCTGAGAGTTTGAAGTATAGTGGTTTTTCATTGGCTGAGCTGTTGCCAGGTAAAGAAAAAAAAAAAATCTTTCTTCCTCTTTACGGTGATAGTAAAGCAGTGTCACTTCCTGCCAGAGATGCAAAGTATGTCTCTTTCTGTTGGGATCTGAGAGGGGGCTTTCCAGGTGTCTTTTCCAATAGATGAAATCTCCAGGTTGCAAGGTTTGATGCTTAAGGTCTTCATTTCCATGACTGTGTTTTCCCTTTGGTGACCATGAGTTTGTTTTTGAAGTCTATGACTCTGTTTTTGTTTTGTAAATAAGTTCATTTGTATCATTTTTTCTAGATTACAGATATAAGTGATATTGTATATTTGTCTTCCTCTGTCTGACTTCCTTCACTTAGTATGAAAATCTCTAAGTTCATCCATGTTGCTGCAAATGGCATTATTTCATTCTTTTTTATGGCTAAGTAATATTCCATTGTAGGGGCTTCCCAGGTGGTTCAGTGGTAAAGAATCCACCTGCTAAGCAGATCTGGGTTCAATCCCTGGGTTGGGAGATAGATCCCCTGGAGAAGGAAATGGCAACCCACTCCAGTATTTTTGCCTGGGAAATCCCATGGACAGAGGAGCCTAACGGGCTACAGTCCCTGAGGTTGCAAAGAGCCAGACACGACTTAACAACTAAACAGCAACAACAAATATTCCATTGTATATAAGCACCACATCTTTATTCTTCTGTCAACGGGCATTTGCATGGATTTCATGTCTTGGCTATTGTAAATAGCGCTGCACTGAACATTGAGAAGAAAAGGGAAGTGTCTTGCTCTCCACTGTTAGAAAGGTAGAGCTAAGTTGTAGATATAGAATCCACTGACTCTAAGAGTGGATCTTACACTTTGGTATCATAAACATCACCTGGGAAACCTGTTAACAATGTAGATTACTTTTTTAAATCCTTGCTCCAAATGCTGATTCAGTGTGTCTGGAGTTAGACTTGGGAACCTGCAATTTTCAATAAGCACCTCAAATAATTATGGTACAGATGGGCCACAAACTTAACTTTGACAAATACTGTATTATAAGGAAGAACTTTAACAATCAGAGCTAGGACAACCAGCAAGAGCACAGGTGCCTGGAGAGATGGGCTCAAAGAGGGTGTTTATAAGTAGGTTAGGGGCCATCTTTCAAGGATGCTACAAGGGGTGTACCTCTACTTTGGGTAAGAGGTTAGGCGAGGAGATCTCCAAGAGGGGCTCCAGTTTAAATATTCTATTTGCAGCTCTCTTAGAATTGAGCAACAGTTTTGAAAGGGAAAAAAATAAAAGCATGTGTAAGAAAATTATGTATTCTTATTTCTTTTAAAGAACCACCTTTGAAGAAAGCTAACCTGTCGGGTTTAGTATCAAATTTCCATAACCAGGTGCTACCTGCAGGCTTCTAAACAAAGTCCAGGCAGAGCATGGTGGAGGAGTGAATCCATCACTGAAGAGGTGCTTTTCACTCCATACCCTAATTTAGCAAAGCAAATGTCACGGGTGGAAGTTAAGAGAAAGGAGGAATCAGTGTGGGCTGAGTAGACAGAGGAGGCTTCATGGAAATGGGGCTTGAAGGCAGTATTGAAAGATGGGTTAGACTTACATAAGTAGAGTGGGGAAGGAGAACTTTTCAGGCAGGGGGAGGAACATGGGCAGACTCAAAGGCAGAAAGATGCTTTGTACGAGGGAGGAGACAGTCACGAGACACCATGAACACAGCAAAGGGCACATGTTAGGTAAGAATGGAAATCAGGATGGATGGGGGTGTCTGTCTGTGTTTTCTCAACTGAAACTCAAAGTGCATGTTGTAAAAAATGGCTGTGTGCTGATGGAGCCTGGCCATATTGTCTAAAGCAGGATGGACTTGAGGGTGAAACTGACTGCTGTGAAACTGTCACCCCAGCTTATGGGGACAGTGCCAGAATTTATTTAAAACCAAAGCCATCCTGCAAATTCGGACCTCCTTCTGCCATACATGGATGGACCTGGGGGGCTGATATTGGAGGACATTGCAGATGAGGCAGAGACGACATGAAGACTGTTGTCGGAGCATGTGCTCCAGAATCTCAGGGCTGAATCAAATTACCTTTAAACTTCTTCCTTTCTTATTTCCTCCAGTGACAACATTTAATACTGTAGAATGTCTGTGAGTAGATATTTAATGGGATTAAAGTTGTTCCCAAATCAGCGACAGTCCCCAGGTTAGTAGCGGCTTCTTTTTCTCATCTGGAGAGAAGAAAAGGATGCAGAAGTAATGAAATTGGGGCAGAAGGATCGTGGTTTCCCATCGTGATTATGAGGGAAAAACTAAAAAAAATTCCCGCAAGCACCACTTTTACTTCATGATGTTTCCTTAAATGGGTGTTTCTTTATTCATTTGTTCTACAAATACTTATGGGATGAGTACCCTGTACTAGAAACTTCAGACTGAGTTGAGAGTGACAGGTGACAGTTAATTGTAAGTGACAACATCATGACTTATGCGGACACTCTGTAGAAGTCATTCTGGTGTGTGGCTGATAGAATATACAAAGATGTTCAGCCAAATACATACTTGATCCCAAAGACACTCACTAAGAATCCACAGAGGACATAGGTGTGCACACTTATTTTTACACCTAAAAATACTGCCTGTGTCAGTATGTAGGGGTGTAGACAACCATGCTCACACCCGGGTAGTGGAAAGGATGGAGGTTCTGAGTGAAACTCACCTGGGTTGGAAAACCTTTTGTTTCATTCAAGTACTGAGTGAATTTTGGACATAGCGTTTCACTTCCTTTTTGCCCCCATTTCCTGATTTATTGTATTGTTGTTAAGATGGACCCCAGTGATTCTTATTCCTGGATAAGCATTGTCATTCCTTTTGAAACTGTGCTTCTTAATTTTACTTTGTAAAATGGTTGGTTCCCTGCCTGGATCTACCACATCAGGATCTCTGGAGAGTGGGACCAGACGTGAATATTTTAAAAACAAACTCTACAGCTGATGTTATGTTCTGTCACACACAGTGGGTGGGGAGCCACTGATCTACTTTGTAGAGTATCAGAACCAAATGAAGTAGCCTGGAACCCACGTCTGGCGTATAGTAGCTGTTATGGGGTCAATTGTGTACCCCCCAAACATGCTGAGGTCCTCACCCCCACGACCCCCAGATATGACTTATTCAGAAATAGGATTGCTGCAGATATAGTTAAGATGGGGTCACACTGCAGTAGGGTGGGGACCTCATCCATTTTGACAAGTGTCCTTACAAAAGAGGAGAGGGCACACAGGGGTAGACAGGGAAGAAAGCCACGTCCTGGTGCAGGCAGAGACTGGGGTGACAGAGCCGCAAGCCAAGGCCCACACCTACTACCAGAAGCTAGGAGAGAGGTCTGGACAGATTCAACTTCAGAAGGATGCCAACCCTGTTAACACCTCAGAGTCAGGCTGTGCGAGAATTCACATTTCTATTGCTTTCAGTTCCCCAGGGTATGGTACTTGGCTAGGGCAGCCCTAGGAAGTGAAGGCAGTATTCATTCTGTTAAAGTGAGTTACCTCACCTGGCCACACAGGTGCCTGCACACAGCTCTCAGATGCCCTCGCACAGGTACATTTAAGTCGGGCTTGCTGGAGGATTTCAGTTGACAGGTATGTGGCTTTCTGGAAACATGAGCAGACAGACAGGTAGGTGCCAGAAGCCAAGAACTATGGGAAAAGAGAAGGTAGAAAGGTGAGGGAGACTGCGTAGGTTGGGTAAGAGGGAAAAGGAGCTGACAGACTTCAGAGTGCTGTTACCAGATATATCTTCTCTATTTTTAAATGTGCTTATGTCACCTCCTTTCTGTGGGTGGGCTGATGGGTACTGTTTTGCTTTTGTTATTGTTTTGTTCGTGTGTTCGGTGGTTCGCCTTTGGCAAAAGTGGCCAACCCCGCCTGTGACACCTGACCTTAATACTGTTTGGCACTAAACAAATATAGTTTTAGGAAATGAACGAATTGCATTAAGGAGGCCAGGTGAGATGGGAAGGAGGGGGAGTGGAGAGAGAAGAGCCACTCGGATGCAAAGACAAGCAGATCTGGTTCTAAATCCTGGCTCTGTCCTGCTGCTCTGCGTCTCAGGTCTCCCTGTAAAACAGTGATGGTTATATCTGCTTCTCGGAATTGGTGGGAGGATTAAATTAGTTGATAAAGGTTAACCTCCTCCCTCTTTGTCTCCTGTCCCTGATTATACTTCAATATCATTGGTTGAATGAGCTACTCAGTAATTTGGTTGGACTTTGGTTTCAGCACGGCCTTCTGTTCAGGAGGATTCTGCCTAGCCCCAGCAGTGAGAGTCTCACACTTTCCCTGTCATTTTGCTGCTGTGGGTAGTACGCATAGACTCCCCAGGTCGTGGGTGGAACCAACTGACTGCTATAAACCAAAGTAACTCCTTCTGGACTATATTTCACAGGCCATATCTTCTTCTTGGTCAGAAGCCTCATCCTTGTCATTGGGCACCACGGCATCTGCTCACGAGGATGCTGGCTATGTCCCTGGGTTTTTGAAAGAAACTTGTAAGAAGAACAGGGACTTCCCTGGTGGCTCAGAGAGTGCTGAATCCACCTGCAATGCGGGAGACCTGGGTTTGATCCCTGAGTTGGGAAGATCCCAAGAATACAAGGGCAGTAGCTCTCTGTCCTATTTGAAGGAAACTTTCAGCTTTTTGTTTTAAAAAGGAAAAAAGATGGTGAACCTGGTGACAGTCCTGTCTGTTTCGTTTCCGGAAGATGCGGGTACCGGACAGCAGTATGTGCAGATGCTGGTTTGCATGCCTCTGTGTGCTGGGAGTGAGAAGAGAGAGCTGGTCCCCAGCACAGGTGGCTGATGACCTCTGACCGTCTGTGCATTCGGGTCTGGGGCGTGGACACCCCAGAGCACCCGCACTGAACGGGAGCCTCAGACTGCACTGGGACCTCCTGCTTGCCGCCTCTGGTCATCCAACATAGCAGACTGATGCTCTGTACCTCCAGATGGTGGCCTGGCTGGGCGGGTGCGCGCTCACAGAGAGAGAGCTGGGAGTGTGGTAGCGAGGCTCAGAAGCCCAAGCCAGCCTTGCAAGCTGTTTGGGTGCTGATGTGAAGATGTCATCTCTGTGGAGCCTCTGAGGCCGCCGCTCTCTGCCAGAGACGCCTCCCACCACGAGGATGCTGGGGAGCTCATGAATGCAGATGACTCAGAGAGAACAGAGCCATCAACCAGAATAATTCTGAAAAAGCATTTGCTCAGATGCACTCTCTACTTTTGACCCCTGAGTCAGGGGATGTGAGTGGAGGAAGAGGGCAGGGTGTTCCCGTGGGTGCAAGGGGTGTTGCCCATATGTGTCTGGCCAGATGGTCGGGAATTTCCACGAGGTCAGCCAGGTACACACCCAGAACTGAGACCAGCATGTGGCAGGTCCTTAGTAAAATTAGTCATTGTTATTACAACTATCGTTATCACTGTAATTATTTCGCATGGAGTGTTATCTGTATACCTGAGGAGCATATAATACAGACCCCGCCCACTTTATGCACTAGAGAGAATGATAGGATATGGAGCCCAGGAAGCTACAGGGTTCGGTCACTCTCCTAGGTGACCTGGCATCAGCAGCGCCATTGTCTATTTGTACAGTGTGCTTAAAAAAAATTAAAATGTTCTGGAGAGCACTGAACTCCTGTAAAAGCAATATGGGATATCATTCCTTAAAAGAGCCTTGTGATAAAAAAAAAAAAAAAAAAAGAACCTTGTAATCAAATAAGCTTAAACACCCTTAACAATCAAATATTTACTCTGAAACTCTAAAAAGGGCACATGTTTAGTCGCTAAGTCATGTCCAACTCTTTTGTGACCCCATGGACTGTAGCTCGCCATGCTCCTCTGTCCATAGGATTTTCTAGGCAAGAATACTGGAGGGGGTTGCCATTTCCTTCTCCAAAGAAGGGCAGTGGTGTGGAGGATTTCCTATATGTTTGCTCGGGGGATGGGATGATTGTTGAAAACTCATTATTTTCCCCACAGAACACCTGTCATCATCTTGTAGGATCTCAGTATTCAGTAGAAAACTATTTGAGAAATACCCATGCAGTGCAGATTTCCTCTTGTCAATATTTGTCGGTAACAGCAACCCTTTGGGGTGGTCACTGGGGCAGTTTACTCCCATATAAAGGAAAGAAAACTCAGAGATACTTAATCACCACCCTGGGGCTTCATTCATAACTTTTATGTATCTTTATGTAATTCTTTTGTGTTTGTTCTAAACTTCCATTAAGCCGTGTGTGTGTGTGTGTCTGTCTGTCTCTCTTATTTTTAGAGTTTGAGCCTCTGAGAATAGTAGTCATCTGTTCTGCAATAATACTTTATTTTTGTTTTTTGGCCACACAAAAAATCACTCCAGATGGTGACTGCAGCCATGAAATTAAAAGACGCTTACTCCTTGGAAGAAAAGCTATGACCAACCTAGACAGCATATTAAAAAGCAGAGACCTTACTTTGCCAACAAAGGTCCGTCTAGTCAAAGCTATGGTTTTTCCAGTAGTCATGTATGGATGTGAGAGTTGGACTGTAAAGAAAGCTGAGTGCCGAAGAATTGATGCTTTTGAACTGTGGTGTTGGAGAAGACTCTTGAGAGTCCCTTGGACTGCAAGGAGATACAACCAGTCCATCCTCAAGGAAATCAGTCCTGAATATTCTTTGGAAGGACTGATACTGAAGCTGAAGCTCTAATACTTTGGCCACCAGATGTGAAGAACTGACTCACTGGAAAAGCCCTTGATGCTGGGAAAGCTTAAAGGCAGAAGGAGAAGGGGATGACAGAGGATGAGATGATTGGATGGCATCACCGACTCAATGGACATGAGTTTGAGTAAGCTCCGGGAGTTGGCGATGGACAGGGAGGCCTGGCGTGCTGCAGTCCGTGGGGTCGCAGAGTTGGACACGAATGAGCAACTGAACTGACTGTGCGTCATGTGGTATTCTAGTTCCCTGACCAGGGATCGAACCCATGCTGCCTGCAATGGAAGCACAGAGTCTTACCTGGACCCTTTTCTTTTTTTTTTGCAATGATACTTTTAGATTAAAGCTGCATTTGTGTGTGTGTGGTGGAGGGTGGTTTATGAGCCTGTGTGGCACAGTTCAGTTCTTACTTGACATTGGTATGGTTCTGTTACTTAATAGAAATAATTTACATGTGATTTGGCATAGGATTTACATGTCACCCAGGCAATGCCCAGGTGTACAGAAAATCTTTTTCTTCCTTCAGTGTCCCTCAGGGCTCTAACCAGCCCTCTTGTTTCTGAGAGGCCCCAGGCTTGGCTGAAGCGTTATTCGCATTAGCAGTTACCCAGAACTACTACTGGCCCCAAGGTGACATTGACTGTATTTTAGGAGATTGTTTTTGGTTTTGTTTTTCCTACCTCATATGCCAGACAGATACAGATTGCAGAAGGTGATGTTTTAAAGATGCAAGGAATTGGCAAAGTCTGCTCTGAGGTCTTTGTTTGAGAAGATATGCAGGCTTTGGAATCAAGTGACCCAGCTTCAAATCTAGTCTTTGGGATTTTCGAGTTGTGTGATGTCCTTCATTGTTTTGGCCTCTTTAGGCCTCAGTTTCATATCTGAGGCCTAGATATGCCACATTAAAGTGTGGATAATACCTACCGCTTATGGTTGCCATGAACTGTCAGTGAGATAAAGCGTATGCAGCAATGCATGACGTGGCCAGTTACAAGTGCTCAATAAAAATTGGCTACTTTGATCATTACTCCTCAAGTAAAAGTGGTTTCAGGGGGTTGTCAGAAACTGAAACCCAACAGGCAGTGCCAGGGTATTGGATACCCTGGGTGTCCAGGTATTAACTTCAGGGCCACGTCATCATCTCCTCTCTTGCACTGAATAAAAGAGGGTGAAACAACCAGCCCAGCTGAGCCCTTTCTCCAGTCTCTAGATCTTTCACAGCACTCATCACTTTCTAGTCTTTGGAACAGCATCACGTCTTACTCATGTCTGTGTCCTCCATTAAAGCATAAGCTTCATTTAACATGGGACTCTGCCTGGATCCTCAGCACTGAGAACAGTGTAGCACTGAGTGCTTACCCTACCCTTTTCCACGGAATGAATGAATGAGTTCAATGATGAGATTGTTGGAAGACACACACACAGACATCAATCCCCAGATCAGCCCTGCCATTTAAGTATCATTATACTTAGAATCCAAGATGTTTGAATTTCTGCCTTATTTTTAAGGCTCTTCACGGGGAGATGCCACACTCACTTCTACAGGTATTGCAGGGTTTTAAGTCCAGTTTTGCCTGTGTTGTGCCCTTCTTATTTGATTCTCCTGGAAGATAGAGACTGCTATTGACCATTCTTGGCACAGGGTGTCATGATAGGTTGTCATTAATCATCTCCTTGGGATTCTCATGAGAACAGATCATCTAAGGCAATCATGTCAAATATAATGGATTCCTAGCTTCATTAGTCTTGTTCCCCTAATCCATCACTAGTAAAATGAAAGGTAAGTAGTAAGATGTAATAGAAGGATATGGTTTTGAGTCAGAAAGACCTAAGTTCCACTCCTGGCCAGTGTCTCTTGGGCAAGTTGCTCAGTCTCACTGGGTCTCAGCTGCTTCTCTGTAAGGCAGGTGAATGGTACCCACATTGTGCGGCTGAGCTGAGCTGTGTCTCTCAGACACATGGTGTGTATATCACACTGCCAGCCTTCTGGTAAGTACTCTTGTGATAATGGTATCCTTATTGAAAAATGGTATCGGTAGTTGTATGTATGTGAAGGAAAACCACATGGCCAATTGGAGATACAGTTTTGGGTGAATGGAAATTGAAATGGTGGTCTTCTGGCCTAGACTGACTGAAAGACTTTGTCTTCATTATGTCCTCAGCAGCTTGAGATGTTGGAAATGACAGTGAAGGGATAGGTAATTTACCACAGTTTGATATGGCTTTTTAAGTAGATGCAATCTTCTGGATTAAAGTAAATGTCTCTAGATTATTGTTTAGAGATCTTGTGCTGTGAACTTTAGAAGAAAAAAAAAAATTCCATGTATTTCCAGGGAGTAAACTGATAATGCGAATGTATTAGGAATCATGCTGCAAGTAAGATGGCATATATGGTGCTATCAGGTTGGCAAATATTAAAAGGCAAACTGGTTGCTGTTTCCTAGTTTATGTTAAGCTTCAGATCTCTGCTTTGCCCTTGATACACTACCTTGAAAGTGAAAGTGAAGTCACTCAGTCATATCCGACTCTTTGCGACCCCGTGGACTATAGCCCACCAGGCTCCTCTGTCCATGGGATTCTCCAGGCAAGAATACTGGAGTGGGTTGCCATTTCCTTCTCCAGGGGAATCTTCCCAACCCAGGGATCGAACCCAGGTCTCCCGCATTGCAGGCGGACGCTTTAACCTCTGAGCTACCAGGGAAGCGTGATACACTACCTTAGAACAAGACAATTAAGAGAACATTGAAATACCATTTCCTGTTGTCTCTACTATGACTTCTGTAACATGTCCAGCTCACACCTAACTGATGGAAAATAGTGAGTACACATGTGTTTGTGTTTTCTAGTTGCGTGAGTATCTACTTATTAGTGCCTGTATACTTGTAATGGTATTTATATACATTTTTGTGTACATGCAGAAGCACTTCAATCTACAGAAAGATACATGGCAGCTTTGATCTGAGATAACTTTGAAGAGAGTACAAATATTGAGCAGGGAACAGCCATAAAAGCAGCTGAGAAGAACCAAAGCAGAAAGATAACACGTGATAAACTTAAAGCTATTGACCAGCCACTGTTAGAACCTGCTAACATCAAAGCTGAGAGGCACAGAGAAAATAAATGGTAAAAAAGAAATGAGGCAAAGACAAGCAGGCAGAAGAAAATACACAGCAAAACAAGAGATGAGAGTAACAGTGCATAGACAGTCAATAATAGTAGTCATGGAAATATGGTGTCTCCTTGGGTAAAATGAGAATCAAGAATAGGAAATAGAATTATGGATTTTTGATGATTTCTTGGAGTTCATTAGTCAGAAGTCCCTTTTTCATGCATGATGGCCATGCAAAGCTGGTAGAAGGAACACCAGTCTTGGACCAGTCAATGAGGGGCACCCAGAGCATCATCAGCCTGGTTCTGGGGGCAACCATGTGTTGGTATGTTTCCATTAAACTTGCACCAGCCAATACAAACTTAGCAGGCCATTCTTCATCTGTTTCATAAGTAACAGCTGCAATCTATGTTTGGTTTATGTCTCAATAACTGGACCTGAATTTTATGTAGATGTACAAAAGGTAGTAGATGTGTATACCAGTTACCCAATCAAATTCCAGGACGTAGACTTCTCCTAAGAGTCACGTGGCAGTTTTTTATTAAAGCCCATTAGAGAAGCCTGTGCCTATCACTTTCTTCTCATTTAAAAACAAACAAAAAACAAACAATTCTCTAGCATAAGCCCCTTTTAAATCACTCTTAAAGAGACTGATTTGGTAGAAATTTCACTGTTGAGTTGAGTCCCTAAGTCATGTCCAACTCTTTTGCAACCCCATGGACTGGGCCCACCAGGCTTCTCTGTCCATGAAATTACCCAGGTAAGAATAGTGGAGTGGGTTGCCATTTCCTTCTCTAGGGGATCTTGCTGGACCAAGGTTCCACCCTGTGTCTCCTGCATTGCAGGCAGATTCTTTACTGCCTGAGCCACCAGGAGTTTCACTGTAAGGGTGAACTATTGAGATAGGGACATGTACCTTTTTCCCCTCTTAAAATGAACCTAGCGACTTCCTTAGTCCAGTGACTAAGATTCCACACTCTCACCGCAGGGGACCCAGGTTTGCTCCCTGGTCAGGGAACTAGATCCTACATGCCGCAACTAAAGATCCTGCCTGCCACAACTAAGATCGGAGATCCCACTTTCTGCAGCTAAGACCTGGCACAGCCAAATAACTATTTAAAGAAACAAAACCAAAATGTGCCTGTGCTGTTCTGACCACGACTTGTTCCAATCCTAATCCAATAGTCAAAACTCAGTGAGGCTTCAATTGATAACCAGCCATCAACTTTAGCTTTGAATTAACTCGCTAGCTAGTAATTTGGTTCTTCCCAAATTGTTCCTCCCGTGACCCCTGATTGGCTGCTTTTCTGGAAGAGGTAAGGTTTCCAGGTGGCAGTCTCATTTTTTCCATGTGGTTCTTCATACTCAGCTCCTTTCCCTTTGGCTTCCTGCTCTAAGAGTTTGGTTTTCTTTCTCTTCACATGAAAAATACAAAATGCACTAGCTGTTGGGGAAATAAAAAAATGTATGCGTGTCCAAACAACGGCACTTTTCTCCTACTCTCTGTGTCTCTAGGGCGCTGTGGAGCAGGCCCTTCTGTGTCTTAGCTCCGATGGGTCCTGCCTACCCGAGATTTACAGGCTTATCTGTGGTTCCTCAGGGGAGGTGTCTCTGGAAACATAAACACTTTCATATGCAAAGTGCTTCAGATAATGTGTGCCTTAGTACAGAACAAACTCTACTGTTTGAAGAGCGCATTCAGTGAGTTCTATTGCAGTACTTCAGAGGCAGTCCCTACCATAACAGGGCACAAGAGACAAGGGCATGTAGTCAGCTGCTGCGCGCACAGCAGCAAGCTGACCATGGACTTGGAGTGCAGCCATCCAGGGCTGGTCTGCTCCTGAAAGACATAAAGCCCAGGCTGAGGCCTCCTTTCGGGAGACCTGCGTGAGATGGAAAGAGGGCCCCACTCTCTCAGTGGTTCATCACTCTGGCTTTTCTGCTTTTACTTCTGCTCCATTCTTTATCATTCCAATTCAGGCCCTCATTGCCTAATATGTGGATTTTCACTATGAACTCTCATTACTTAAAAACCACCATTTAAAATTAGAGTATGGTTGCTTTGCCTGCAATGGAGACCTGAGTTTGATCCCTGGGTCTGGCAGATCCCCTGAAGAAGGGAATCCCCTGGAGAAGGCTACCCACTCAGGTACTCTGGCCTGGAGAATTCCCAGGACAGAGGATCCTGGCGGGCTACCATCATGAGCTTCAGTCCGTGGGGTTGCAAAGAGTTGGACATGACTAAGCGACTAATACTTTCACTTTCAGCCTTTGGCAAGATACCGTTCTTGTCTGATGTCTCTGAAACTCCCTCAAAGACACCATTTGTGGTCACAAAATTTGTTCAGCTGTCCTCCCCATGAAGCCTCTGCACCCCATTTTCCCTCTAAGATTTATAAAGGTCTTCTGTCCCTCAAACACCGCTAGGTCCCACTTTCTCTCTCCTTTCGGTGTTGCCTACCCTGAGAATGCCTGTGCCTTGGAGGGGGAGGAGGTTTCTCTCATCATTCCAAAGCCACCAGTTCTCCAGCCTGAGGTTAGTCTGGGGGCTTATGTTAGGAGTAAGGCCTGTTCTGCAAGCCCATTCTTCTCCCCTCCATTCCTCTCTCCCTGTCTTCCAGAACATCTCTTGAGCTCCTATTATGGATCAGGCAGTGTTTCCTGGTGTTGGATTAGAGCAGTATGGAAACACAGGGGACTCTCCCCATCTCCTTGTAACCTTATCCTTTTAACCCTGGGCCTCTCGGGAATGGTTTTGCTCTGCTATTTCTCTTTGAGCTCCTCGTGACCCACAGCCAGCGTTCCTACTCTTTGCCTTTGTGGACCTCCACCTGATCGCCTGCCCCAACACACAGAGAAGCCTCCACACTCCACCATGAAATGCAATGCCCAATGACTCATGCAAATGGACACCTGTGAGCCCCTGGCTCGGGGCCCCACTGGACACGCAGAAACCGGATCTGTTGCTCTTAGGAGGCATCAGTGCCTACTGTGTAAAGAGACTCTGGATCTTCTTCCTGCGACAGTGTCTTCAATTTTTCAAATATTTATATATCTTTTAAGGCCAGTTAAAGAATTGTGTATGTGTTTTTTTTTCTTTTTTCCTGTTAGGTGCTTTTTACTGCTTCAGCCTCTGCTCTAAATGACAGCCTTTATTGTCCGAGCTGTTCATTTAGCATTTAGCCACGCAGGGTCTTCTCCTGTTAATAAGCTTCGTCTCGAGTCCTCCTTGTCTCAAGTGGCTTGCCAGCTTCTCCCAGGAAGGACAGAAGCTTCCTTTGCTTCACTTCCTGCTTAGCACTCCGTGTTTCAGCAACATGCAGAGTTCACTATGTCAGACACCTCCGACCGCCCGGATTCCAGTGAACCGCAGATTTAGGTGTACGGGTGTGTGTGTGAGCGTTGCATGAGTACTTCTGTTACGGTGTATCTGATCCCTGACCCAGCCTCCTGTTGGTCTTGCTCCTTTTGCTTCCATATATTCTGAGGCGCTTCTGGCATCTTTAGTATCTCAGACGGTGGTGATGGGCTGTGTCTAGAGGGCTCCAGCCCCCTCACTGAGCCCTCTCCAGAGGACACAGGTGCAAACAGGTGGCGCCCTGACACATGAAGGCCTGGACTCTCCAACATGCGCAGTGGTGCCCAGGGCGAGGGCTGGCACCCTGTCACACCGAGCGAGGTCTCCCTCCAGGAGACTCTTGAGAGAGAGAGGGGGCTCGGAGACTCTCCCTGGGCACAGACTTGTCCTGACATGTGGCCTCTCTGCTCCCAGGTCCAGGCTAGTGAAATCCTGCCATCACAGTAGCACTCCTGCCAAGTAAGAGAGGCCACAATAGGGGTGTGCTGGTACTTCAGCTACCTACCCTCTTGATTTGTCCAAAATGTCCTGTCTTTCTATCTGAGAAAGACAGGCTCCCTCGCAAGTGGCCATGAAGCCTTTGCTTTGGCCCTGAAGCCACAGTAATGGAGCCTCCAGATAATGTCAGTCTTCTTTTTTCCCTGATACCAATTTACAGATTGCATCCTAGACGCCCCAGAGGAGTAGCACTTGCCAAGGATGCTTGTCATTTCTTCTAATTAGGTTTTTAAATAAATCAAAGAACTCTTGTTTTCCATTTACCTAGGATTAGACAGCAGCAGTGTTCTTGTTTGCCTTGCCCATAGAGGCAGTCCCCACTAAAGGTTTGCCGGATTCCTGACCCTCTGAAGGCTTAGGAGGTTTCCTTTACCTCCACCTTTGGAGATGAAGAAGGGATGAAGACGGGGCCCAATTGCCCCGTCTCCCTTTTCCATCAGAGTGCCTCCCTGTAAACAGAGCTTCGGGTGCAGAAGTGAGGATAAAATTCTTCTCGCCCTACTTGCTGTTTCTCCTTCACCTGACTCCCAGCACTCAGCTTCTCTTTTTCACCATGATTCTTATGAGGTGGGAAGGGTGAGGAGGTTTAGAATTACTGGGGAGAAGACATCTGGGGGAGCCTGAGTTTGGAAGCTCAGCCCACCACCTCATCCAGCCTTCTGTTTTTTGTTTTTTTATTTATTTATTTTAATTGGAGGCTAATTACTTCATAGTCATCCAGCCTTCTTCTCCCAGCTTTTCACCACTCAGCTCCTCATCTCATCCTCCCCCCAGGACTTTGTCTGCTTCCTTCCCCTCTCCTAGTGTGGTTGCATCCCTGCCCAGAGCCACTTTCCTGGCCATTCATCCTTTTGTCCCTGTGGCCTTGTGACAGGGGCAGGGCTGATGGAAACATTGGTTTCTTGCATTTTATCTGGGAGCCTGTGTTCTGGGGACTCTGTCTGCAATGAGATGCTGCCAGGCCCATACTACTGTTTGGCCAGCAGTAGGCTCTGGCCCCTGAGGTCTCTTGAGACAGGAGGCTGAGAAAGAGTAGCCACATGGGCTCTGGAGACTAAATTTTTCCTCCTGCTTCTCTGCTTCTCATCTCTGTGATTAAACCTCTGTGTGTGTGTGTGTGTGTGTGTGTGTGTGTGTGTGTGTGTGTTGGGGGAGGGTATCTTTAAAAATACTGCAGGAGAGATGTGGTCAGAGGCACGATGACTCGCTCATCTTCAGGGAAACATGAGATTTGCTGGATGTTTACTGGGGAGAGGCTCAGTCAGCCTTGTCATACACGGTTCTTGGGTCAGATTTCACATTATTAGGGGTGACATTTGAATTAAGTTACCTCGTAGCGTGGTGGCCTTGACCTGTCACAAATCATAAACCTGTGAAGCTAGGTTCCTTTTCTTTCTCCTCTTCTTTCCTTCCCTCCCTTGCTTCTCTCTCTTTCTATCAAATGCTGTTGCCTACCACCAGATCTTTATTATTTAGTAGAAATCACATCTCTTATTCAAAGGAAGCAAACATAGCTTGCTTGGTGGTACAGATGAATCAGGGACTTGTGACAAAAGGGAGTGGGCAGGTGGGATGGGATGAGATATTAACTCTTCTCCGGGACAATTGCATACTTTCTACCACTATTGCCTCCGGTCCTTTCAGCCCCCCTCCAGCTTCCATCCCCAGTGCCAGTGGTCTAAGGCTGTTTTACTTCTGTGCCTGAGATGAGCCGAAGTTTGGAAAGGAATTGTTGCTGCTTAGAGTGCCAGCAATGCCTGCAGCATGGGAAACGTGCAGGGCCCAGTCAGAACTGGGAAGGTGTTCTCTTCCATCACTGTTAGGTCTGCTGGTCAGGTTGTGCCCACCATCCTAAAGCACAGCATATCATTCATGGTGGCACGATTATATGAGTCAATTCTGGTCACTGCATGTGTGCTCAGTCCCTTAGTCTTGTCCGACTCGTGACCCCATAGGCTATAGCCTGCCAGGCTCCTCTGTCCATGGGATTTTCCAGGCAAGAATACTGGAGTGGGTTGCCATTTCCTTCTCCAGGGGATCTTCCTGACCCAGGGATCCAACCCACATCTCTTGTGTCTGCTGCATTGGCAAGCCAATTCTTTACCACTAACGCCACCTGGGAAGCATTGTATGATGGGATATAATTTGTGCTAAGTCGCTTCAGTTGTGTCCGGCTCTGTGCGACTCCATAGACGGCAGCCCACCAGGCTCCCCTGTCCCTGGGATTCTCCAGGCAAGAACACTGGAGTGGGTTGCCATTTCTTTCTCCAATGCATGAAAGTGAAAAGTGAAAGTGAAGTCGCTCAGTTGTGTCTGACTCTTGGCGACCCCATGGACTGCAGCCTACCAGGCTCCTCCGTCCATGGAATTTTCCAGGCAAGAGTACTGGAGTGGGGTGCCATATGTAATTTATAGTATAGCCTATATTGTTTTAGTTTTCCCAGATGTGCCTTCCCACTAGTTTTTACAGATGTTGCACACATGGACACATACACAATTACAAATTCATGAACCTCCTTTTACAAAATGAGGAAACCCTTGGAAAGGTACTGAGGTCACTTGATATTTGAAGCAATAAGCCTAATTGGCCTTTAAATCAAGAGAGCGAATTATTAAACTTTTATAATTGTTAAGCATGTTTACTTCCCAGGTCATATTTATTTTTGAATTTGCATTTTGGTGCTAGGTTCTATCACAGCTGTCCCACTAAGAAGAATGACAGCTAATCTGCCAACTTAATTTGAATGACTT
This sequence comes from Bos grunniens, assembly GCF_055505025.1. Lineage (NCBI taxonomy): Eukaryota > Metazoa > Chordata > Mammalia > Artiodactyla > Bovidae > Bos > Bos grunniens. The sequence goes on from NC_141168.1 coordinate 18,869,616, forward strand.
TTCTTGCTTTATCATTTTTTATAGTGAAGAAAGTATTGACTTAAATTAAGAGCTTTTAAAGAAAAGGTGAATACTTACAGTATTTAGAATACCTAGATTCCTACATTTTATCTTTATATTTAGTTTGAATCTTGCAAATAAAAATTGGAATATAACCAAGCATGAATTGAGCATTTTTGCCCAGGAGCTTATTATCCAGCTGCTTCAAAGAACTTGAACCAATTGAAGCACAGTGATAAACCAAGAAGTCAGCAGTTTGGACTTCTGATTCACTGAAACAGTTTTCATCAGTTGAGAAGCAAAAATTGATATATTTTTCTACTATGGAAAAAGACCTGGGGCCTTCAATCAGAATTTATTCACTTAATTTTGCATATGATTATATATAGACCTTAATTATCTAATTTATCAGATTATACGCTGTTTAGAAACCGTCATTTAGGAAATTGAGGGCAACTAAAGTCAGACACAACAACTTCTAGCCTGATAGGAAGATAGGAAGCAGAAAAATGACTGTTCTCTATAGTAAAATGCATCATGTTGTGCTTATAAAGACAAATTCAGATTATGGTTTATATATTCTGCCTCAGAAGGCGTAGAAGCACATATTATATTTTATGAGGGCCTTTAAAATTCAATATTGTCTAAATAAAATCAGTTTTATAGTGTAAGGCACTTTTCTTCATATATTATCATTTGTAGTACATTGCTCTTGCATTATTACACATGAATAATATCCGTGTGAGTGGATGTGTGCTAAAGTCGCTTCAGTCATGTTCAACTCTTTGCAACCCTATGAACTGTCGCCCACCAGGCTCCTGTGTCCACGGGGTTCTCCAGGCAGAAATACTGGGGTGGGTTGCCATGCCCTCCTCCAGGGGATCTTCCCGACCCAGGGACTGAACCTGATGTATCAGTGTAACTGCACGTTATCCTAGGAAACTGAGAGAGAACGGTCTTAACCTACTGGCTCTCAAACTTTTCCCGGCAAGATCCCGTATTCAAAAAAGATCCTGACTGAAATCCAGACAGAAAGCAAGGCAAGGAAGAGGTGTTCTGGCTTCGACGAGTGCATGTTTGTCCCTTCCCACCATCCCCAGGGGCTTCTTAGGAGCCTCATGGAGCCCTTATGCAATCTTGTGCAGACCCCAGCACAGAGCACACGGTCAGGCGCAAAGCTCGACCAGGGCAGGACTTAACTGGAGGGAGGCTTTTCAGGTGGCCTTGAATAACCCTGTAAGTGGTTGCTACCATGAGAGTATCACTTTGCTTGCTTGCTGTGAAATCTCCTAGGGGTTGGTGGATAAAAAGTAGAATGAGATTGACTCTCAAGCATCACTGTAACTCTTGAGCAACAGGACTCTAGAGCCCCATGCATTTGCTGCAGGTTACGCTAAAGCGGTGGTCCCCACCAGGAGTTCCAGCTAACAGGAGCGCATCAGGAGTTTGCTAATGGGCACTCAGCCCATGAAAAACTACACACCTGGAATTTTATTACTGTTGCCTTGAGTGATGTCGCCCTTGCTGGTGCCGCCACTTCTGCTTGTCATTCTTGTTCTCTCTCCCCTTCTCCTACCCTTCCTTTTTCTTCCCACCCATCATCCCCTCTTTCTTTTTAGTAGTGAAGCCAAGACACTTTTCAGTGGTGTAGCTAGATGCTTGGATTTCCCTTTATCCTGTCTTTTTGCAAAATCAATTGATTGCCAAACTTGCTTAAAGTTCCAGACCATGTCCTTTCCTCAGGCAGAGGGAAACCAAGAATGATGAAAGCATTTGCAAGCACAGTACCTAAACCTTAGTCAGTGGGTATTAGGGTGACACATGTCATTGCCGCAGTACTGACTGCAGTGTTCTTGGTGCTTGACTGGTGTCTGATGACACTGTGGAGACCTGTGTTTGAATGGGTAGAGCCGTCTAGGAGGCAGGAGGCTATAGTTTCTTTGCCGATTCTGTCCCTCCCAAGGTGCTGGTTTGCATTTCTTCCAGGCTCCTTTTGTAGCAGTATCACCTCAATTTTTAGCTCAAAAATCAAATCCCAGGAGGAGAAGCCAGTCCTCAGAATGTACCCTGTGGCAGTGCCTTTCTTGAGGACAGGGACTCGGGGCCTTTCACACATCGATGCTTTGATGGGCTATTTCACAGATTGGCTTTGTTATAGTAAGTTTCTTTCAGTGCTCAAACCCCCAAATTATTCATGCAATTCTGCCTTTTAGCTTGTCCTTCACAGAGAGACCTGAGCATTGGTAGCTTACACTTTCCATGGCACTAGGAGCAATGAATCAAGATTTCCACACCTTCCTCTCCCTCTCTCTACTGCTTGTTTTTTAGTTAGAGAAAAGATCAGCCTCAGGGAGTATTTTTATTGTGAATTTTTAACTCGCACTGAGTGTCAGCGAGGCCAAACTATGTAATGCTTCTAAGCAGGAGTCTTGTTTCAGACCACCTGGCCCTGCTGTGCTCTAAATGTATAACTTCCTGTGCCTCAGCTTTCTTATCTGTATAATGAAAGTAAGAATAGTGTCTTATTTCTCAGGGTGGTGAGGATTAAATGTTACTGTTTGTGAAGTGCTTACTAGAATACCTAGCACATGGCAGGTAGTACATTCATGTGAGTTGCTCTTATGTTACTGTTGCTGCTGCTATGATGATGATAATGATTAGTAAAAGTTAGACTTGTCCTTTTACTTTCCAGACTATCTGGGCAGAAACCCAAGTAGGTTTGTTTAGGTTTGTGCTGGGAATAAAACCCCGAGGTGAAGGCCTCTTGAAATGTAGACTCTTTGACTGTAGGGAAAGAGTGCTTGTTTTGAACCTGGTATGTTGGCCCTACCCCTTAGAGTAAACATGAAAAAAAAAAATTAGAAGATAATAATGCCTACCATGTTAGGTCATGAAACTTAGAGAAGGAAAAAACAGCAGAATAAAGAACTTGGCTCATAGTATATCCTCAACATATAACATCTAGTATATAATTATGTTGTAAAGAGAACATCTTGGCCACCCTAAGTTGTGACTATGTAGCTGCTTAGTAGATCAAAGGACTATTGATGAAGCTTATCATATTATTGAATGTCTATGATGAAGTTTTAAATTGGTTTATGTTTGCCTTATTTCTGAATGTTCTCTTTACTACCAGGGAACCCTTCAGAGCAGACTGCTAACGTTTCTCCTTGTCTTCTGAATTGTCTGTTGTAGAAATCAGCTCTCAGGAGGAAGTGTGCAGTCTGTAAGATTGTCGTCCATACCGCCTGCATCGAACAGCTAGAAAAGGTGAGACGGCGCCACCTGCTGCAATCTTTGCTACCCTGCAAGTGTTTGGACTTCAGAGACAAAGCGTCAGTTCTCATTTTCAACTTCTTGACAACTATGCTCTTTTAAAAACCTAGAAGTCCAGCGTTATCACCAGATTAATAATGGGAGGACTATGCTTAAGGTTTACATCCACTCTATTGTTTACTGAGCTTTAATTTGATATCATTTCATGTTGACTCTTGGGTAAAGGAATAAAAAGGTTAGAGAGAAAAGCCTGGTATGGGCCTATTTCTTCACAATAACAGCAAGTGTTGTCATTCGCCCATGGGATTTGTTGGTTTTTTAGGGTAACTCTAGGTAATTTTTAGGGTAATTCTAGTTAGGTGGTCTCCCTAATATAATACACTTTTCTTTTTAAATGACAGATTAATTTCAGATGTAAACCAACATTTCGAGAAGGAGGTTCAAGATCACCAAGAGAAGTAAGTATTTCAGAGCTCTAGTGCAAATGCCACCTTTTATTTCCCATTGATTCACTGCATTCATTGTCATCAGGGATTAAAAAAAATCTGTCTCCCTCCATTTCACATTAGTGTCTTATCAGTATCTCAACAAATACAATCAGTAAACCCCCCAAGTCTCTTCAGGGTGTGTCTGCTCCCCTTTCTTCTTCTCATAGAATACCCTGGAGAGCGAAGGTCTATTGAATGAGCCAGAGAGTAGGGAGAGGGAATGGTGGTAGAATTGAAAAGGTAAGAAAGAAATAGTATTTTATTGGCTTTTGGTCTATTTTAATTCCACCTGGAAGAGGTGGCAACTAAACTGAGTCCCAAAGGATTAATCTAAGTGAAGGTTTGGGGGATCGTCAGCTCGGGGGTGAGTGAGCACCTTCTAGACAGAACACATCCACACAGGCTCAAAAGTGAGGGACATACAAGGAAGGCACGAGACCCAAGAGATAAGCAGAAGTGAGACCACGAAGGCTCTTATAATCAAGGCATGTCTCATCATCATAGTAATTAGAGGGGCATTGAACAATTTTAAGCAAAATATATTAATCTATCTACAGTGTGGAGGGGATGCCATGTATTTCAAGAGCAGCAGTGTTAAAGGCATGGAGGAAATTGGCTATTCTCTTAGTTTCAGTTCAGCTCAGTCGCTCAGTCATGTCCAACTCTTTGCGACCCCATGAATCGAAGAACGCCAGGCCTCCCTGTCCATCACCAACTCCCAGAGTTCACTCAAACTCATGTCCATCGAGTCAGTGATGCCATCCAGCCATCTCATCCTCTGTCGTCCCCTTCTCCTCCTGCCCCCAATCCCTCCCAGCATCAGAGTCTTTTGGAAGTGATAATGGTGATCTGAACTAACAGTAATACTGAGATGGAGAAAATTGGTAAATGTGAATTTGAAGGAAATAAGATGGTCAGGATATATTAGTTGATTGGATTTTGGACACAAGGACAGGGGTTGTTGTTTTCAGTCACTAAGTGGTGTCTGACTCTTTGTGATCCCCATGGACTGCAGCACACCAGGCTCCTGTATCCTTCATCAGCTTCCTGAGTTTGCTCAAACTCACGTCCATTGAATCTCTGATGCCATCCAACCATCTCATCCTCTGTCTCCCCCTTCTCCTCGTGCCCTCAATCTTTCCCAGCATCAGGGTCTTTTCAGTGAGTCAGTTGCTTGCATCAGGGGGCCAAAGTATTGGAGCTTTAGCTTCAGCACAAATCCTTCCAGTGAATATTCAAGATTGATTTCCATTAGGATGGACTGGTTTGATCTCCTTGCTGTCCAGAGAACTCTGAAGAGTTTTCTCCAGCACCACAATTTGAAAGTATCAGTTCTTCAGCGCTCAGCCTTCTTTATGTTCCAACTCTTACATCTCTGCATGACTACTGGAAAAACCATAGCTTTATGCCAAGCTCCTCTGTCCTTTGACTATAAGGACAAATATGTTGGCAAATGAATTGCCTTGAGGATATGGTAGAGAAGTAATGAGTTCAGTTGTCGGACTCTCAAGTTTGAGTTGTCCTGAGGCTCCCAACTGGTGATATCCAACAGAAAGCTGAGTGGTTATATAAGTTTAGAGCTTATGAGGAAGATTGGGCTAGAGGTTAGACACTGGTGAACTGTCAGCATTTCGAGGTAGCAATTAAAGCTATAAGCTTGATGACTGGGTAAGATAGGAATAGAAGATATCTGAGTATAGATTGGTGTTAATGACAGTTAACAAATGAAGACACAGTGAAGAAGAATAATATTGTTACTGATTAATACAAGGAGATTGGGAGAAAACATGGAGTGAGAATAGGCTGGCAGTGGAGGTTGTAGAGAGAGATAAAAATAGCTGTCCCCGTTAGCTGTCCGTTCCCACTGTGCTTGTCTATTATGTCAGCAAGAGGTTGGTTATGGGTCATATGTAGGGTGAGAGAGTCTTAAGAAAAATGATAGGGTTGTGTTTACCCTTGATGTCGTTGGAATACACTATAGCATTGGCCAAGGGATAACTCAGTGATGGCTCAAATGAAGGAGACGTTTTACTTAGGACAGTAGAAGAAATCGTTTTGAGTTTTTTAAGATGGACTTTATAAATTTCTAACCAGGGTATCCATATTTGGCTCCCTGTCCTTTGATTTCTCTTTTTCCATTTGGATAGGTAATTGTGATTGTTTCTAATTTCTAACATAAGGATTTGGGGGGATGTGTTTTCAGTAGCTGTATTATTTCTCTTCTGTGAAGCCAGGCCCTTCATGAGTGTTTTCAGTGTCTTCCTTTGTCTTCATATCAAGGACTTGCTATTTCTTCCATGCCTACATTTTCAAATCCTCACCTTCCTTGTGGATTATTTCTATCACCATTAACGTGCTCTGAGACCTCCCATCTTTAAAAAACAAAAACAAACAAGAATATTCCTCAATTACCAACTGTGTCTTAATTGCAGCTCTGACTCTCAGTGTTGTGTTCAGTGCTAAAGTTCCAGAAGGTGTTAGCCATATAAACTGTTTCTAGCATGTTTCCCTCCTGGGCATTTTAACCTGTTCTGATCTGGTCTTACTCTACCCATTCACTGAAATTACTTTTTTAAATCTTGCCAATATCTCCTTGATGCCAGATTCATTAGCTATTTTCTGTTCTTATTCAGTCTTTCAAATGTGTTCAAACTACTCAGTATTTCCTCCATCTTGAAATGCTCTCGTGTCGTGACAGCTTTCTTAATGTTTCTCTTAAATATTTCACTGGGTAGTCCTTCCATTGTTCATGCCCTGATTTCTACGTATTTGTTGGGCTTGTTAGTACTGGACTACACTGTGCCTGCTGGCGTTGGGAGAACTCCTCCAGTCCTTTGGTTTTCAGTATCGTGTCTGGGTTGAAACACTTGGAGTTCCATTTGATATGCCCATTGAATGTGTCAGAGTCATCTCAAATATAATACATTACCAACCAAACTCTATTGCCATCACTGTAAAAACTATATTTTTCAATTGTTTTGTATCTCAGAAAATGAGAGGACCATTGGTCCAACTCCACAAATGAGAAAACACGGGGTCATAATGATGCTTCTCTCAGGTACTCCCCACACTTAATCCATTTGCCAGCCCTATCAATTTTATTTATAAAATATATTTCAAATCATGCATTTATCTCCATTTCTGTTGCCAGTGCCCTAGCCTGAGACACCATGATCCCTTGCTTTTGACCACTGCAGTAACTTCTCCAGGATTCTTTAATTTACCCCATCGATCCACCATGATATAAGAGAGTGATCTTTTAAAGTGAACACTGGATTATATAATTTTCCAGCTTAAAACTTGGCAGTGGTTTCCACGTCATTTAGAGGAAAACTGTACTCCTTGGCTTGGCATGAAAAGTCAAAAGCCCCGCATAGGCTGGGCCAGCCAACCTCTTGCAACACATCTGTCTGCCACATGGATTTCAGTTCTTGAGGCACACATCAAGATATTCTTCATCTTCTGATATTTGTGTGTTTTGTCACGGCACAGGAGATCTCTATTCATGACCAGCTGTTTCTTAACAGTTAGAGCCTCTCAGAGGTCTTTGTTGATTTCCATCTCTAAATAGGTCGCACATTGTTCTTTATCAAAGCACCTTGTTCTGCCCTTCAGAGCACTTTGTATGTCATAATTATTTACAGGTATTACTCATTTGCTTGTTTGTTACCATCCTCCTTAGTGTAAGCTTTGGGAGATCACTCATGAAGTTTGTTCCAAACTCATTGTACCAAGCAGGATGCAGAAAATGTGATCAGTGAATATCTTTTAACCAATGAGTTTATAGAGGAGTGAAAGTGTTAGTTGCTTAGTTGTGTCTGACTCTTTGTGACCCCATGGTGTCTCCATGGAATTCTCCAGGAAAGAATGCTGGAGTGGGTTGCCATTATCTTCTTCAGGGGATCTTCCCGACCTAGGGATCAAACCTGGGTCTCCTGCATCACAGGAAAATTCTTTACCAATGAGCCACCTGGGAAGCCCATGAAGGGGTTAATTTCCCCCCAAATCTCTAAGAACTCTTATTCTAAGAGTACAGTTTGGAAATGATTCTTATGTCACATGCTATGTGCTGTGCTTAGTTACCTAGTCGTGTCTGACTCTTTTCAACCCCATGAACTGTGGCCCACCAGGCTCCTCTGTCCATGGGATTCTCCATGCAAGAATACTTGAGTGAGTTGCCATGCCTGTCTCCAAGGCATCTTCTCAACCCAGGGATCGAACCCAGGCCTCCCACACTGCAGGCAGATTCTTTACTGACTGAGCCACCAGGGATGCATGACCCATGGGGATTCTTAATTAAGAGACCTTAGATAGTTTACTTTATGTAAATGAAAGAAACAGTCACTTTAGAATTAGTTTGACTTGTGTTCCAAGGCCATCTCTGCTTCTTTTTCCCTCAGTGGTGTCTCTAGGGCTGGGACCTGGAGCAGGGTTGTTAATCACTGTCTCCTAGGCTTTGTGGGGTGCTTGATACCTGGACTTTTTTTAATGAATGTTGGTTTGACTCCTCTAAGTTGAAACATTCCAAATGGACTCAGTTTCCTTAGACATAAGCTGCTTGGATTGGTCTATAATTTCTAAGATACTTTAAAAAACTCTATGAGTAATGCTTTGCCAACCAAGGTCTGTCTACTCAAAGCTATGGTTTTTCCCGTAGTCATGCATGGATGTGAGAGTTGGATTATAAAGAAAGCTGAGTGCTGAAGAATTGATGCTTTTGAACTGTGGTGTTGGAGAAGACTCTTGAGAGTCCCTTGGACTGCAAGGGGACCCAACCAGTCCATCCTAAATGTCCACTGGAAGGACTGATGCTGAAGCTGAAACTCCAATCCTTTGGCCACCTGATGCGAAGGGACTGACTCATTGGAAAAGACCCTGATGCTGGGAAAGATTGAAGGCAGGAGAAGAAGGGGACGACAGAGGATGAGATGGCTGGATAGCATCAGCAACTCATTGGACATGAGTTTGAGTAAACTCCAGGAGTTGGCTATGGACAGGGAGGCCTGGCATGCTGCAATCATTGGGTTGCAAAGAGTTGGACACAACTGAGCGACTGAACTGAATTGAATATTATGAATCGAACTGGCTGCTTTGGACAATAATTGAGCAATTGTGTTATACATTTTTGCTAACCATACTGAAAATAATCCCTGAAATAATGGATCGCCAAGATTTTAACACCCATAAGTAATAACCCTATTCTTACCCAGTATTTGATGGTGGTATATGAATAATTCAGATTATTGATGAACAATAAAAAGATGTTATAGTCTTAGAAGCCTTGCTCTGCTATCTTAACAGCATGTATCAACACTCACATTTGCAGTGTGAGGCTTCTGAGTCTAATTTCAGTTCAATAATTTAGGAGAAATGAATAATAGTCAAAAGGAAATAGTATGAAAAATTTAAGTGCTTGGGAAAGATGGATGATAAAACAGCAGTGATTCTCTAGAAGTGTTCTTTTTCCCCTAACTGATAAAAAACAATAGATGATCCTCCAAAATGGTAGCTATGTGATTTGTCAAGGAAATTAGGTTGAGAATTTCATTCAATTCAACACACATTTATTGGCTTTCACTTTGTTCAAGCTATGTTTAAGCAGCAATAGAAAAAAATTTATATCAGATCTAAGAAGACCTCTAAATAGATGGATACTTGACATCTCAAATCAGAGTCACAGAGATAATTACTCAGTTTCTACAGTGGTAATTTGTATGAGTTATTTTGTCTGTGCCTCAGTTGCCTACCTGTTTCCTAGGAAGGGTGATATTAAAAATATTCAACAACTTGCAGAGTCATAAGTATTTAAATAAGCAATTTAAAAATGTTCTCTTTTATTCCCTAAATAAACTAAACTACATGGTATTATAAATCTGTTTACCAAACAATATATGTCGCCTCACAAATGATTCATCGTCAGTCTCATAGTTTCTGAGTAATTGTTGATTTGTGGAAATTGCTGGTTTAATCTTTTGATTAAGGTTGTCACTCACTAAATAATCCCATGAGTCAATCATGATTTCTCATAGGTAATTGCATCAAATTTTTCCAGTGTTTCCCTCCTTCAATTCTTAAATGGAGAGTCATTAGGTGATTTATAATCTCAATAAGCAGAGTTTCTCTTAACATCAGTGTTATTGTTCATTCTCCCCCAGCTTCTGCTTAAACTAACAGCAATTATAGTAAATTTTTCTATCTCTCATAATACCGCCTGACATTTTTATGTATTCAATATTTCCACTACTGACTGTCATTGAAATCATTTATTGAAAGAGCTTGAACTTGATGCTTCAGAGCAGAGAAGAGGCCCTGCAACAGAGTGCTTGAGAATACAGGCTCTTTTGCCAGCCTGCCTGGGTTTGAATCCTTGCTCAGCCCTTGACATTTGAAGTCACCACTCTATACCTTAGTTCCATCATCTGTAAAATGAGGATGATGATGATAATTCAAGTCAGACCTTTTGATAAGCTGCCCTACAATGATGTGGATTGGGATAGAGTACAATTAGCAGTTGGCCCCCGTCCTCCCAGGCAGAACTTCTCATGTGAGTGGGCTGAAAAGCTGGAGCAGTCTGCCTCATCTATGAGGTGAAGGGTCTGGTACCTTCATCCCAGTAGAGTTTCTGCACTGACCTGGAGGTATGGACAGTAAGCAGGTTCCTGGACTTGCAGCCATAAGCCCCTGAATTGTTTATATTGATACCTGGACAGACAGCTGCCATCAGTGGGGCATAGCCCAGTTTTCTGACTTTGTGGTGGAACCCAATGGCATTGTCCAGGCAACATGGTTTATTTTCAGAAGAGAGCTCCAGAATTTTAGAGACCTGTTATGCCCAGAATTAACATTCTAATTTCTTAGTAATAAGGAGGTAGAAATGGTGTGCAGTGTTGAGGGCATGGAGGGTGCTATGGAGGAGCCAGAGGGATGGTAGAAGCACCGAACTGCAATTTATCAATCAATATAGACATATTTCAATGTTTTTACCAACTCAGGGTTTTACTAGTACTTATCAACTCTATAGCACCTCTATTCACAAAAATTCTCATGAAAATTAAAATTATTATTATATGTAAGGCATTTTTTAAATTAATTAGTTTAATTGGAGGATAATTACAACATTGTGATGGTTTTTGCCATACATCAACATGAATCAGCCACGGGTACACATATGTCCTCCCATCCTGAATCCCCTTCCCACTTCCCTCCCCACCCCATCCCTCTGGGTGGTCCCAGAGCACTGGCTTTGAGTGCCCTGCTTCATGCATCAAACTTGCACTGGTCATCTATTTTACATATATTAATATACATGTTTCAGTGCTATTCACTCAAATCATCCCACCTTCTCCCACCATTTGCCTTCTCCCACAAGAGTCCAAAAGTCTGTTCTTTACATCTGTGTCTCTTTTACTGTCTTACATATAAGATCATCATTGCCGTCTTCCTAAATTCCATATATGTGTTAATATACTCTATTGGTGTTTCTCTTTCTGGCTTACTTCACTCTGTGTAATAGACTCCAGTTTTATCCATCTCATAAGAACTGACTCAAATGTGTTCCTTTTTATAGCTGAGTAATATTCCATTGTACATATGTACCACAACCTCCTTATCCTTTTGTCTGCCAGTGGACATCTAGGTTGCTTCCATGTCCTAGCTATTGTAAACAGTGCTGCAATTAACACTGGGGTATGTGTGTCTCTTTCAATTCTGGTTTCTTTGGTGTGTATGCCCAGCAGTGGCATTGCCGGGTGGTATGGCAATTCTGTTCCCAGTTTTTTAAGGAATCTCCACACTATTCTCCATGGTGGCAACAGTTTGCATTCCCACCAACAGTGTAAGAGGGTTCCCTTTTCTCCACACCCTCTCCAGCATTTATTGTTTGTAGACGTTTTGATGGCGGCTATTCTGACCGCCTTGAGATGGTACTCATTGTGGTTTTGATTTGCATTTCTCTGATAATGAGTGACGTTGAGCGTCTTTTCATGTGTGTATTAGCCATCCGTATGTCTTCTATGGAGAAACATCTGTTTAATTCTTTGGCCCGCTTTTTGATTGGGTTGTTCGTTTTTCTGGTGTTGAGCTGTGTGAGCTGCTTATGTATTTTGGAGATTCATTCTTTGTCAGTTGTTTCTTTTGCTATTATTTTCTCCCATTCTAAAGACTGCCTTTTCCCTTGTTTATTGTTTCCTTCATTGTGCAAAAGCTTTTAAGGTTAATTAGGCCCCATCTGTTTATTTTGTTTTTGTTTCCATTACGCTGAGAGGTGGGTCATGGAGGATCTTGCTGTGGTTTATGTCAGACAGTGTTCTGCCTATGTTTTCCTCTAAGAATTTTATAGTTTTCAGGTCTTACATTTAGATCTTTAATCCATTTTGAGCTTATTTTTGTGTATGGTATTAGATATGTATTTTAAGGCATTTTAAAAAGTGCCTGACACAGAGATAATACTCAAGAAATGTTAACTATTATTATTAGATTCTTTCTGAGAACAGTGTAAGAATTGTGTCCTTATTTTATTAAACTGCCACAGTAGAAAAAGCAAGACAAAAACTAGACTAATTAGTAGGACCATTATACTTCTTTATATCTTATTATAGTTAAAAGACCATTGTTCCTCCAGGATCTTTGTTAAGTTTTAATTTAAATTGGTTTGACATAATGAAGAGAAATAGATGTGACAATTTGGAATTGATAATGCTAATGCTTGTTAGAGGTATCTTTGTCACTCTGAATTTCATGTCTTAACATTTTTTTTCCTGACATTGATGTTTTCTGTGTCCCTCCTTACTTTGAACAATGCCTGGATAGTAGGCATTAGGTAAGTATTTGCACGGAGAAGGCGATGGCACCCCACTCCAGTACTCGTGCCTGGAAAATCCCATGGGCGGAGGAGCCTGGTAGGCTGCAGTCCATGGGGTTGCGAAGAGTCGGACACGACTGAGCGACTTCACTTTCACTTTTCACTTTCATGCATTGGAGAAGGAAATGGCAACCCATTCCAGTACTCTTGCCTGGAGAATCCCAGGGACGGGGGAGCCTGGTGGGCTGCCATCTCTGGGGTCTCACAGAGTCGGACACGACTGAAGCGACTTAGCAGCAGCAGCAGCAGCAAGTATTTGCAATTGAATATACATTAGAGGGCCTACTTTAAAGGGAAAACATAGACTGTGGGCTGACAATACAAATGTTAATTTCAGGTAAAGTATGTGTTCTTAGAAAAGGACAGGATAAAAACATTAACAAGTATTTTAGGTGAATTGGCCTAAGAGAGATGAATTGTGTGTAGGTTACTAGGGTTTACCTGTAGCATTAGGCCTGAAGACCACTTTCTCTCTTATAAAGCATCCCAACAGCTGGGTGACATGTGCTTCTCGAGTGATTATCTATTTAGAAGGAAAAGGACCTTCCATGTTTCCTACAGCACAAGCCAAGAATGGGGGTTCCCAGGTGGTGCAGTGGTAAAGAACTCACCTGCCAGGGCAGGAGATGCAGGAGACATGGGTTGGATCCCTGTGTTGAGAAGCTGCCCTGGAGAAGGAAACAGCAACCCATTCTAGTATTCTTGCCTGGAGAATCCCATGGACAGAGGAGCCTGGGGGGCTATAGCCCCTGGGGTCACAAAAGAATTGGACACAACTAAGCTACTAAGCAGAGAAGGCAATGGCACCCCACTCCAGTACTCTTGCCTGGAAAACCCCATGGACGGAGGAGCCTGGTAGGCTGCAGTCCATGGGGTCACAAAAGAATTGGACACAACTAAGCGACTAAGCACACACACAAACAAGCCCAGGATAGACCTTGGAAACTGATCCCATTCAGAATACCTAAGGACAACCTCATTACAGAATTTCACGATATGCCCATGTCTCTTGTCTTTGTCATCAGTTTTCTTCAGCGTTTCTCTTCCTTTACTTTCACTGGTTAAAAAACAAACAAACTCTCAAATCATGAGATCTATTTCTTTCTGAGAATTTGATTTCTTTAAAATTCTTCCTAACACAAATGTTGAGTATGATGCTTGCCTGGCACTTATAAAGCATTAAATACACATTTGTTTTCTAAAATGGATGTCTTTGTCCTTCTCTCCTTCACCTCCTTTCTTTAAGAATATTTCTTACCCGCCTCAGTTACCTCCCAGCCCAAGGTCACAAACCTAACCATGTTTTTACTAAGAAGAAAGCAGAGTACCAGGAATTCATTACAGGCATTTGTCACCAGGAAGCTGCAGAGAGAAGGCATGACTGATGGTTTCTGCAAACATGAAAGATCACCAAAGATGGAGACTTAGCTTCGTTTTCCCAAGTGGATTCGTGTTTATTGTTAAACAGATCACAGAGGCACATACTTGTTTTTGTGCTAAGATGGGCTTAAATGATGGTTCATGGAAATCTCTACTCTTAAAACACTTAAAAAAAAAGAGTTCTGGAGTTTGCAGATTGAAACGTATTCGTTTACTTTTGTTTTCCCACAGAACTTTGTGCGTCACCACTGGGTGCACAGGCGTCGGCAGGAAGGAAAGTGTAAGCAGTGCGGTAAGGTAAGGCGTTGCCCTGCGTGGCCGTGCGTCGCAGGAGGGTGCGCAGGCCTTGGCAAGCACCTGAGGTCCATGAGTCCCATCACCTGAATCCAGGGCTCAGTACGTCACTTCCCTTCCGAAGGCCTCCTTCCTTTAGGCCTCCTTCCCTTAAGGTGGGCTTCCCTCGTGGCTCAGATGGTAAAGTGTCTGCCTGCAATGCGTGAGAACCGGGTTCAGTCCCTGGGGTAGGAAGATCCCCTGGAGAAGGGAATGGCAACCCACTCCAGTGTTCTTTCCTGGAGAATCCCAGGGACAGGGGAGCCTGGTGGGCTGCCGTCTATGGGGTCGAGCAGAGTCGGACACAACAGAAGCAACGCAGCAGCAGCAGCAGTCATTACTTCTACTGCATTTTCATAGAGGATTTGATTTCAGTTGTGCCTGGTGGTTCCCCCCTTTTCTTTCATTTAAGCCTGAATTTTGCTATGAAAAGCTGGTGATCAGAGCCACAGTCAGCGCCAGGTCTTGTTTTTGCCAACTGTATACAGCTTCTCCATCTTCAGCTACAAGGAATGTAATAAGTTTGATTTCGGTATTGACCATTTGATGATGTCCATGTGTAAAGTCGTCTCTTGAGTTGTTGAAAAAGGGTGTTAGCTATGACCAGTGCATTCTCGTGGCAGAATTCAGTTAGCCTTTGCCCTGCTTCATTTTGTTTTGAAGATTTCACCCAAAGATAGGCACAATAAAGGACAGAAATGGTAGAGCCCTAGTAGATGCTGAAGGGATCAAGAGGAGATGATGAGAATACACTGAAGAATTGTACAAAAAAGATCTTAATGAATTGGATTGCTACAGCTGAGTGGTCATTCACCCACAGAAAGACATTCTGGAGTGTGAAGTCAAGTGGGCCTTAGGAAGCATTGCTGTTAATAGTTAGTGCATACGATGAAATTCCAGTAGAACTGTTCAAAACCCTAAAGGAGAATGACATCAAGGTGTTGCATTCAATATGTCAGCAAATCTGGAAGACCCAACAGTGGTTGTAGACTGGAAAAGGTCATTCCTCATCCCAATTCCCAAGAACGGGAGTACTAAAGAATGTGCTAACCATTGGACAGTTGCACTCATTTCCCATGCTAATAGTTTAGTTCAGTTCATTCATTCAGTTGTGTCTGACTCTTTGCAACCCCATGGACTGCAGCACACCAGGCCTCCCTGTCCATCACCAACTCCCAGAGCTTGCTCAAACTCATGTCCATTGAGTCAGTGATGCCATCCAACCGTCTCATCCTCTGTCATCCCCTTCTCCTTCTGCCCTCAATCTTTCCCATCATCAGAGTCTTTTCCAATGAGTCAGTCCTTCACATCAGGTGTCCAAAATATTGGAGTTTCAGCTTCAGCATCAGTCCTTCCAATGAATATTCAGGACTGATTTCTTTTAGGATGGACTGGTTGTATCTCCTTGCCATCCAAGGAACTCTCAAGAGTCTTCTCCAACACCACAGTTCAAAAGCATCAATTCTTCGGTGCTCGGCTTTCTTTATAATCTGGCTCTCACATCCTTACACGACTACTGGAAAAACCATAGCTTTGACTAGATGGACCTTTGTTGGCAAAGTAATGTCTGTGCTTAATGTGTTATCTATGTTGATCATAGCTTTTCTTCCAAGGAGCAAGTGTCTTTTAATTTCATGGCTGCTGTCACCATCTGCAGTGATTTTGGAGGCCCCCCCCCAAAAAAAATAAAGTCTTGTCACTGTCTCCATTGTTTCCCATCTATTTGCCATGAAGTGATGGGACCAGATGCCATGACCTTAGTTTTCTGAATGTTGAGTTTTAAGCCAACTTTTTCACTCTCCTCTTTCACTTTCATCAAGAGGTTGTTTAGGTCTTCTTTGCTTTCTGCCATAAGAGTGGTGTCATCTGCCTATCTGAGGTTATTGATATTTCTCCTGGCAATCTTGATTCCAGCTTGTGCTTCATCCAGCCCAGCTTTTTGCATGATGTACTCTGCATATAAGTTAAAATAGCCAGGGTGACAATATATAGCCTTGATGTACTCCTTTCCCTATTTGGAACCAGTCCTTTGTTCCATGTCTGGTTCTAACTGTTGCTTCTTGACCTGCATACAGATTTCTCAGGAGGCAGATCAGGTGGTCAGGTATTCCCATCTCTTTAAGCATTTTCCACAGTTTGTTGTGATCCACAGAGTCAAAGGCTTTGGTGTAGTCAATAAAGCCAAAGTAGATGTTTTTCTGGAACTCTCTTGGTTTTTTGATATTCCACTGCGTGTTGGCAGTTTGATCTCTGGTTCTTTTGCCTTTTCTAAATCCAACTAGAGCATCTGGAAGTTCATGGTTCACACACTGTTGAAGCCTGGCTTGGAGAATTTTGAGCATTACTTGCTAGTGTGTGAGATGAGTGCAATTGTGAGGTAGTTTGAGCATTCTTTGGCATTGCCTTTCTTTGGAATTGGAATGAAAACTGACCTTTTCCAGTCCTGTGGCCACTGTTGAGTTTTCCAAATTTGCATTCATATTGAGTGCAACACTTTCACAGTATCATCTTTTAGGATCTGAAATAGCTCAACTGGAATTCTATCACCTCCACTAGCTTTGTTCGTAGTGATGCTTCCTAAGGCCCACTTGACTTTGCATTCCAGGATATCTGGCTCTAGGTGAGTGATCACACCAGTGTGATTATCTGGGTCCTGAAGATCTTTTTTGTATAATTCTTCTGTGTATTCTTGCCACTTTTTCTTAATATCTTTTGCTTTAGTTAGGTCCCTACCATTTCTGTCCCTTATTGTGCCAGTCTTTGCATGGAATATTTCCTTGGTATCTCAGATTTTCTTTAAGAGATCTCTAGTCTTTCCAATTCTATTGTTTCCCTCTATTTCTTTGCTAGTAAGGTCATGCTTAAAATCTTGCATGCTAGGCTTCAGCATTATGTGAACCAAGAACTCCAGATGTCCAGGCTGGGTTTAGAAAAGGAAGAGGAACCAGAGATCAAATTGCCAACATTTTACTGGATTATATAGAAAGCAAGGGAGTTCCAGAAAAACATCTATCTCAGTTTCATCAACTACACTAAAGCTTTTGACTGTGTGGATCATGACAAACTGTGGAAAGCCCTTAGAGAGTTGGGAATACCAGACTACCTTACCTGTCTCCCAAAAAGCCTGTAGGTGGTTCAAGAAGCAACAATTAGATCCCTATATGGAACAACTGATTGCTTCAAGATTGAGAAAGGAGTATGACAGGGCTGTCTGCTGTCACCCTGTTTGTTTAATCTATATGCTGAGCACATCATGAGAAATGCGGGGCTGGATGAGTTGCAAGCTGGAATCAAGATAGGCGGGAGAAACATCAACAACCTCAGATATGCTGTTGATGCTACCCTAATGGCAGAAAGCAAAGAGGAACTAAAGAGCCTCTTGATGAGGGTGAAGGAGGAGTGTTAAAGAGCTGGCTTAAAACTAAATATTAAACAAAACTAAGATCATGGCATCCAACCCCATTACTTCGTGGAAATGGAAGGAGAAAAGGTGACATAGTGACAGATTTCCTCTTCTTGGGCTCTAAAATCACTGTGGATGATGGCTTCAACCATGAAATCAGATGATTGCTTCTTGGCAGGAAAGCTATGACAAACCTAGACAGTGTGTTAAAAGCAGAGACATTACTCTGCTGAAAAAGTCCCTATAATCAAGGCTATGGTCTTGCCACTACTCATGTGTCATTCTGAGAGCTGGACCTTAAAGAAGGCAGAGCACCAAAGAATTAATGCCTTTGAATTGTGGTGTTGGAAAAGACTCCTGAGAGTCCTTTGGTTGCCAGGAGATCAAACCAGTCTATCTTCAGTTCAGTTTAGTCGCTCAGTTGTGTCTGACTCTTTGCAATCCCATGAATTGCAGCATGCCAGGCCTCCCTGTCCATCACCAATTCCCGGAGTTCACTCAAACTCACGTCCATCAAGTCAGTGATGCCATCCAGCCATCTCATCCTCTGTTGTCCCCTTCTCCTCCTGCCTTCAATCCCTCTCAGCATCAGAGTCTTTTCCAATGATTCAACTCTTCACATCAGGTGGCCAAAGTATTGGAGTTTCAGCTTTAGTAACAGTCCTTCCAAAGAACACCCAGGACTGATCTCCTTTACGATGAACTGGTTGGATTTCCTTGCAGTCCAAGGGACTCTCAAGAGTCTTCTCCAACACCACAGTTCAAAAGCATCAATTCTTTGGCGCTCAGCTTTCTTCACAGTCCAACTCACATCCATACATGACCACTAGAAAAACCATAGCCTTGACTAGATGGACCTTTGTTGGCAAAGTAATGTCTCTGTTTTTGAATATGCTGTCTAGGTTGGCTATAACTTTCCTTCCAAGGAGTAAGTGTCTTTTAATTTCATGGCTGCAGTCACCATCTGCAGTGATTTTGGAGCCCCAAAAAATAAAGTCTGCCACTGTTTCTACTGTTTCTCCATCTTAAGGGAAATCAATCCTGCATACTTGTTGGGAGGACTGATGCTGAAGCTGAAGCTCCAGTATTTTGGTCATCTGATGTGAATAGTCAACTCTTTGGAAAAGTCCCTGATGCTGGGAAAGATTGAGAGCAGGAGGAGAAGAAAGGGTGTCAGTGGATGAGATGGTTTGATTGCATCACTGATGCAATGGACGTGAACTTGGGCAAACTTCAAGAGATGATGAAAGACAGGGAGGCCTGGCATGCTGCAGTCCATGGAGTCTCAAAGAGCTGGACACTACTGAGTGACTGGTCAACAACAAGAAGCTGGTCTCAATAAAGGATGTTTTGATTTGGTAGAGTGGAAGATAATTTGGGAAATTATAGTCCTCATCAACTCATTTCTAATAAGTGTATTTATTCATGTGACTCCTTTGGGTCAAGCACTGGGATGAGCTGACCAGTATGCATTTTTGACAATAGAGGGAGGCAGGGAAGTTTTGGCCACCTAGGTTGTGTGGAGGGTGAGACTGGGAAAAAAGTTTGATTAATTTTGTTGTTTGCCCAGTGCCTGGAAAGAAAATATGCTGCAGCCATTGGTCACCAAGCTCTGCTTTGGAAGGCTACATTCTTTAGCCTCAAGGGTATGCCCCTTCTTCCATTATAACTGGTAATATCTCCTGCAGTTCAACACAGTGACTTCCAGATGGTTCCTTTCTAGCCTGGAATCTTTCCAGGCTAGAAAATAGATTAAGAGCAGACAAAATAGAATAAAAGGGGGAGGAGGAAAAAAGGGGGGAGGGGAAGAGGTAAAAATAGGAGGAGGAGGGAGGGGGAGTTGAAAGATGCTTACCAGCCCTTTTCCACAGCTGGAAACAAAAAGAGGTTAGCCCTTTGCCCTCACATGACCCTCCTTCATTGGGTCCATCTCCTTCCCTTTCTAGTGTTGCCCTAGTGGTGGTGGATTAGTCACTAAGTCATATCCGACTCTTTGCAACCTCATAGACTGTAGGCCACCGGGCTCTTCTGTCCATGGGATTTCCCAGGCAAGAATACTGGAATGGGTTGCCATTTCCTACGCCAGGGGATCTTCCCGACCCAGGGATTGAATCTTTGTCTCCTGCATTGCAGGCGAATTCTTTACTGACTGAGCCACCAGGAAAGCCCTGGTGTTGCACTCGGGATTACGAATTTTCTCTTACTTAGTGAAGTATAGACTGTCTATAACTTTCCCATAAGAATGTGCACATGTGTATGCATAAGAGAGAATGAACAGGTAGGCACAGCCAATTTTAAGGTCGGAGATGTGAACAGTAGGAAGGATTTGGAAAAACTGCTTTCACTGGACAGCCTAGTAGCTGGCACCCCCTCAGCAGTTTTCAAGCCATAATAGAGAAATTTTATTAAAAGAAAATCAATAAGCATTGTATATCTTGTGACAAATATTCCCTAGCGTCATATTACACGCCCCTTTCTGGCCTTGCCTTCTGTTGGCGTGGTCAACCACAGAGGAAGAACTGGACACCCTGCAGTCTGAGTTGCTGTGACCATGTCTCTCTTCCCGGCCAGTGTCCCCAGGCATAGGAGTGCTCACAGGGCGCTTCTCATCACAGCTGTCTGTGGGGAAGTCTTTGGTCCCAGCTCTTCACATAAAGTTCCTATAATACTGTACTGTTATATTCATCTCCTGTGTTTATAATACAGCTGCTTATGGATTCTCACAGGCTCAAGCAATTGTGGCATGGGGTGGTCTTAAATCCGTCTCCTTGCTGGATAATAAATAACCCTTCTTTGGAGCCTGGTTTATCCCCTGGATTAGAAGAAACCTAGTGACTCTCTTTCCATTTGCAGACTAGGTGGTTGAAGGTTCATTTCAGATTTTTTGTGCTATGCATAGTTTTCATCAGTATGGTTGGCTGTACATTCTTACATATCCAGAGATTTCTAAACCATTCCCCCCTGCCACCCCTCCCCCCTGCCACACACACGCTTCTATGCAGATTATTCCATAGTTTATCCATTCGGATGGGGTAATAAATATATTCACTTACCAAAACCAAATTTTTAAACTGATGGTTTAAAAACATTTGGGCTTATTAGTAAGTGTTTATAGCTAAGAGTGTTTGTAGTTTCACTTTCTGCTTTTTAAAAATTAACAGTAAATATTTGGACTAATTTTCTTGCGATCCTTGAATGTGTTTGAGTGTGTGTGGCATATAATGAATAGCAAATGAGACTGCTTGTGGTTCAGTTGCTTTACCACTCACTCACCACCAGGCTGCATGTTTATGATTACCGCTTGAGTTTACATTGTTTTCATTCGTAATCCTACATTGTGTAAGAGTCAGGGTCTAGGCTTCCCTGGTAGCTCAAACCATGGAGAATCTGCCTGAAATGCAGGAGACCTGGTTTCATTTCCGTGGTTTGGACGATCCCCTGGAAAAGGGAATGTCTACCCACTCCAGTATTTTTGCCTGGAAAATCCCATGGATAGAGGAGCCTGGCGGGCTACTGTCCAAGGGGTTACAGAGTCAAACACAACTAAGCGACTAACGTTTTCACTTTCTTTTAGGGTCCAGGAAGGAAAGAGATCTCACACTCAAATTATGTAATTTGATGTGTTTAATAGAGAGAATCTTTAAAATGCATGAGCAGAAGAGAAACCACAAGGAGCATATAGAACTCTATTCACCTGTCCCTGGAATGCCATGGCAACTCTAATTTGCCTATTTCTGTATGATTTTGATTCCTTCTTCCTCTGTCACAGCAATTCTGGCATTGCTCCTTCACTGAACACTCATTTTTCACTCAAGTTTTCAGACCCCATTCTAGTATTGATTTTAGCATCCTAGTGTTAGTGCTATAGTCTGGGGGTCCTGATAATGTGTTAAATTCTTTGTTGTAGAATGCTCCCACATTGAGAAACCCTCTTTTATTCAACATTAAGTCCTGCCCGCCCAGGACCCAGCCCAATGCACACTTTCCTTTTCCTGTTGGTATATATTGGTTAGGTCCTACAGCTAGATTTTTCGAGATATATTCCTTTTTCTCTCTGAGCAGCCACTGCACAATCCAGACTGGGTATATTGGTGTGAAAAGATTATTAGGTCATCTTAGATACTAGCAAGAAGAGTGGATTGAGTAGATCTAACTCTAGAATGGCATTTGAAACTTAAACAGCAGCAACAGCAACAAATCTATCCTCCAATTAAAAAATTTTTTTCAAGAATGACATGATGGTTACATATCCTGACTGCACAGAGAGAGGACAGTGGATATTTATGTTTCAAAACCTTCTAGATATTGACCTATATATCTCTCCTTTGACTGATTCTAATTTGTATTTTTTTGCTATAATAATACTATAAGTATTAGTAAAAAAAAAAAAAAAAAAAAACCATGTTAAGTGAGGTAGAGATACCAGAATTGCTGTGATAGAGGAAGTAGAAATCAAAATCTCACAGAAGTAGGCCTGCTAGAGTTGCTATATCAGAGACAGCTGGAAAACCCATCAGTTTACTATTAAAATCCCAAAGTGAAGTCAAAGCTGTTTCTAGGTAGCAGGATCTTTTATTTCTCTAAAGCATGCATTATATGGTGGTATTCCTTTGTCATAAATTCATGAAACCAGAAGGAGCACAATCTAAATAATTTCAGCAGTTTTGTCAGTATCTTTCTCAGTTGTCTGGGAGCTGTTACAGAAAAAGTCTAATTTTGCACCAAAAGAAAGTGTAATTAGTTTTACCAGCAGAATAGCATTTTCCTCCATTAGTTAAGGGTAGAGACTATAGCCAGTTATGTCCTGGAATGTCATACTGTCAGCAAGATTATAGACTATAGAACTTCTCAGAATATATGTAGTGATTTGTAGTTGGTAACTGCGATAACATCAGTCCTGTCTTTTAAAAAACGTAGTTTTGGTTAAAAACAAATTTTCCGAAAAACGACCTGCTTGGTGAATATTATCAAGCTTCCCTTGTGGCTCAGCTGGTAAAGAATCTGTGTGCAGTGTGGGAGACCTGGGTTAGATCCCTGGGTTGGGATGATTCCCTGGAGAAGGGAAAGGCTACCCACTCCAGTATTCTGACCTGGAGAATTCCATGGACTGTAATAGTCCATGGGGTCGCAAAGAGTCTGACACGACTAAGCGACTTTCACTTTGGTGAATATTATCAACATTAAAGTTATAATTTTTATTGGGAAGGTTATCAGTTATGGGGCGGAGATGGACATTAATTTTCATGGAAGACCATTATTATTTTAATTGTAGCTAGTTGTACCATTAGATAAATATTTTCATACAAGGAACTTCCCTGGTATTCTAGGACAAAGACATAAAACTAACAGTTACCATTTTGTATGCAGTTTTGGCCATGTATCAAGCATTTTTATCCTAGAATCAGAGTGGTCATAAAAATATGAACACAGAATAGTTAACGTGTAAACTGAAATGTAGATCTGTGCCCATTGTTCTAGGCTTAATTTCAATTATACTTTAATTATAAGGTTAAACCTCCTGCTTCCATGAAATATCTGCATCTGATGAAAATATTCTGGACATCATGCCTTAGGCACTTCATACACTCTTACAAGTTTGTGGTAACAGGATTGTGTTGAGAATCCTGTGCTCTAAATTCTGCTCCTCCCACCCCACCTCCACTCCTGGTCCGGATACTCAATTTTTGACCTGTAGCTTGTATTAACAGCAAGGGCCTTTGGATAAATTAATAGAAAAAGCAGAAACTATCTGAGAATAAGAAGACTGGCTCTGATTAATGAATTGTAATTACAAAAAAAAAAGGGGAGGGACATAAAGGCTCTATCAAGGAATAATAAATGTCAGTCTTTGTACATGAATCAATGATTACCCTTGAGTGAGAGTTTATTATGACCAATAAGGACATAAATTTTCAGAGCTCTTACTGCCACATAGTTAAACCCAGTGAACAAAAATTTCGATTTTTCAAAGATAATCTTAATAAAGTAACTGTAGATTCATATAATTTGCAGCACTGTCAGAAATTAGAAAAATTGGTTACTGTAATTCAGTTTATAAAGCTGTTATTTATTTTAACTCAGTTTTACTTCAATTTATGTCTACATTTTGAAAATCTTGACTGTTTATGAAATGTGTGAATTAAAACCAGTAAAATCAGTATAGGAGGCTTTAGGATGCTCAAGTAAATTAGATTTTTATGATTAAATAAACCCTAATCTTGCATAAACTACAACATTAACGGTACCATTTTTACACTATGATAAAGCCAAGGAAAAGGCATATTATAAAACTAGTCTAATATCCAGTGATTCGCATTGCCAGGCAAGGGTGTACCTGTTCATGGAAAATTGGGCTGAATAGTTTGTTGACGGGAGGAAGTTAACAATTTGCACTTATGAGGAAAGAGACCGGTTCATGAAGACTTTGCTAATTAACTATTGAAGGTTAAGCTCTGTACAGGACAATTTGTAAGTCTGTAGATCATCAGTTAAATAGGTTCCATGTTTTATTAGTCAGAAAGAAGTTTTCAGTGAGGTTGGTGTGAGTTTGCCTGTGGGTCACTCAAAGGTCAAATGTCAGTTTTTCTTGGTTAGAAAAAAGTTTTCACTTAGGTTGGTTGGTGTGGGTCTATACCTGGGTCACTCAAAAGTCTCAGTTACTTAGCTTCAGCTGGTGAAACGCTGAACGTCATCACTGGCTGTCAGCTTCCGCTGGTTAAAAGCAGTTACATGGGAATGGCACAGCCAGTTTGAGATCTGCTCCAATTTCCAAGAAAAATTTCCTTCCATATTGTATCAAATCGCTATAGTACTTCTATCCCACTGGATAAGTTTACAAGAGTGCTATAATAGTTTCATTTTAAATTTTTAATTAAAACATGGTAAATTTTCAATTTTGTTTTTCTAGTAATAATGAACTTTGCATCTAATTAAACTTAGGATGATCATTTTATTAGATACTAAACATAATATGCGTAAAAGAGGATATACATTTTTCAAAAATGAAAGGGAATATTTGAGCAAAAATGAGGTACTCTGTGTTGCTGCTGCTGCTGCTGCTGCTGCTGCTAAGTCACTTCAGTCGTGTTCAACTCTGTGCGACCCCAAAGACGGCCTGCCACCAGGCTCCTCTGTCCCTGGGATTCTCCAGGCAAGAACACTGGAGTGGATTGCCATTTCCTTCTCCAATACATGAAAAGTGAAAGTGAAGTCGCTCAGTCGTGTCCGACTCTTAGCGACCTCATGGACTGCAGCCTACCAGGCTCCTCCATCCATGGGATTTTCCAGGCAAGAGTACTGGAGTGGAGTGCTAAGATGGATATTGATTCAGCCTTAAATAATTCCCTTGGGTTTGCTTTTGTAATACTTTGTGAGTCTTGAATACGCAAGTGGACATGGCGAGGTTTATTTTGCTGTCAGTGGTTAAAGTTTTGGAGGCAAGAGCAGTATCTCTTGGGTTGAATCAAATCATACAGGGACTGGAACTATAGTCAGGAAATTCCCTCACCCAAATCTCAGTTAGATACATAAACAATAAGAAAGTTTGTTTCAAGTAAAACTCTCTTTCCTGGTTTCAGCCAAGGCTATAGAACTGAGTGCTATTTGGTGTATGCCCTTGGGTGCGCAAGAAAAAGAGGCAACAAAGTTCTAGCTGCTCAGAATACATGATGTTTAAACTTTATTCTAAAAAACTCAACTCTATCCCTCAAGGTTCTTGGCATTTATAATTCTGAAGTTAGCTCCAGCACATCTGACCTCACACCCCTGTTTTCCTTGTAGATAGTGATGAATGAAGTAGCCCTTAACAATCAGAGTCAATTGAAATTCAGCTAGGGCATCTATCGGTATCATAATATCAGATTTGGGCCAGCATTTATAAATAGGTAAGTAGGAATCTGCCTTTTCTTGCTGTGCTGAGATCCCAGCCAAAACCTGCCTGTGGGGTCATGGAGGCTCCAGGGTGTTCTCAGTTTTCAGTCACTCAGTCGTGTCTGACTCTTTGCGACCCCATGGACTGCAGCACGCCAGGCCTCCCTGTCCATGACCAGCTTCCAGAGTTTACTCAAACCCATGTCCACTGAGTCGGTGATGCTATCCAACCATCTCATCCTCTGTTGTCCCCTTCTCCTCCTGCCTTCAATCGTTCCCAGCACCAGGGTCTTTACAAATAAATAAGCTCTTTGCATCAGGTGGCCAAAGTATTGGAGTTTCACCTTCAGCATCAGTCCTTCCAATGAATATTCAGGACTGATTTCCTTTAGGATTGACTGGTTTGATCTCCTTGCAGTCTAAGGGACTCTCAAGAGTCTTTTCCAACACCTAGTTCAAAAGCACCAATTTTTGGCACTCAGCTTTCTTTATAGTCCAACTCTCACATCCATACATGACTACTGGAAAAGTCATAGCTTTGACTAGATGGACCTTTGTGGCAAAGTAACGTCTCTGCTTTTTAACATGCTGTCTAGGTTGGTCATAACCTTTCTCCCAAGGAGTAAGCGTCTTTTAATTTCATGGCTGCAGTCACCATCTGCAGTCATTTCGGAGCCCCCTAAAATAAAGTCTGCCGCTGTTTCCACTGTTTCTCCATCTAATTGCCATGAAGTGATGGGACCGGATGCCAATATCTTTGTTTTCTGAATGTTGAGTTTTAAGCCAACTTTTTCACTCTCTTCATTCACTTTCATCAAGAGACTCTTTAGTTCTTCACCTTCTGCCATAAGGGTGGTATCATCTGTGTGTCTGAGGTTATTGATATTTCTCCCGGCAATCTTGATTCCAGCTTGTGCTTCCTCCAGCCCAGAGTTTCTCATGATTTACTCTGTGTATAAGTTAAATAAACAGGGTGACAATATACAGCCTTGATGTACTCCTTTCCCTATTTGGAACCAGTCTGTTGTTCCATGTCCAGTTCTAACTGTTGCTTCCTGACCTGCATACAGATTTCTCAAGAGGCAGGTCAAATGGTCTGGTATTCCTATCTCTTTCAGAATTTTCCACAGTTTATTGTAATCCACATAGTCAAAGGCTTTGGCATAGTTGCTAAAGCAGAAGTAGATGTTTTTCTGGAACTCCCTTGCTTTTTTGATGATCCAGCAGATGTTGGCAATTTGATCTCTGGCTCCTCTGCCTTTTCTAAAACCAGCTTGAACATCTGGAAGTTCCAGGTTCAGGTATTATTGAAGCCTGGCTTGGAGAATATTGAGCATTACTTTACTAGTGTGTGAGATGAGTGCAATTGTGTGGTAGTTTGAGCATTCTTTGGCATTGCCAGGGTGTTCTACTTAGGTCTTTCTGTTAGATAGTAACCCTGAAGCCATGGCCACTGTGACTATGCCAGACTAGAGTCTGAAACAGAGAGCAAATTGCCACTAGGCTCATTTCCAAGGGACCCACCACAACTCTACATAAACACAGTACCCAGCGCCCCAGTTGTGGCTGGCCTGGTGGCTTTCTGCTATCAGCCAGGCTGTTAGGGCCACACTGGACTGGATCTGTTTCTCCCTGAAGTCAGAAGGCCAATAGTCAGTAGAGAGATGAGCTAATACAATTGAATATAGCATTGCTAGTCACACACATGATACTGGAGGACTTTGTTAGCAAGAACTTAGAAGAGGTTCCAACAGTAAATGTGCTCCTTCTGTATACTGTGTTATAAAGGACTTTTCAAATGCATTGCTTTATTGGATGCTTATAACTACTCAGTGGTGTTGGAGAGGTTTGTATTTTTATGACCACTTCCAGATGGATGAAGGAAGAAGACAGAGGGTTAAGTGATTTGCCATGTCTGATCGAACCCAGGTCTCCCACATTGCAGGTGGATTCTTTACCAGCTGAGCCACCAGGGAAGCCCAAGAATACTGGAATGGGTAGCCTATCCCTTCTCTAGCCGATCTTCCCAACCCAGGAATCGAAACAGGGTCTCCTGCATTGCAGGCAGATTCTTTACCAACTGAGCTATGTGGGAAATATTACTCACAGCTGTGATTTATTATAACAAACAGCTACAAAGCAGAGTCAACAGAGGAAAGGAACATGGGATAAGGTCCTGCGGAAACCAAGTGTAAAGCACCAGAAGTCTTCTGACAGTTGCAAAGGACGCACTTAATTTTTCCAACACAGGTTGCAGCAACTTGCGTGAAATACTGTCTCCTGGGTCTCATCTGAGACTTGGTGGTCAGGTTTTTCTTGGGGTCTGGTGACATAATCACCCCCTGCCCCACACAGATCCAGCCTCCAGACTCACAGAAGGAAAGCAGCTGTTCATACACCAGGGTGTTTGTACCAACAATTCAGGCACAGTGAGCCACCCTCAACTGGGGAACCCCTCCTGAAATTCAGGTTCCCTAATGCCAGCCAAGGACCCACACTACAAGCAAGCTTTTGTGAGGATAGCAGACTCACGCTTGTTTTGTGAATGCCTCTGCACTGAGCGATTCTATAATCGCTTAAGTTGTTGAGAAAGGGATATTGATGGAGAGACTTTTCAGAATCCAGGAAAGTCCAGTGTTAAGAAGAGGTCACGTTTCTTGAAGTGGGATTTGAGGTTGGACAAAAAAGAGAAGGATTAAAGGTGGAATTGCAGAGCACCAAGGTTTGACACTGGTCCCAGTCTCCTGTCCACGTGCAGAAGATGGAGAGGAAGGAGGAGAATTGAGATGTGTTTTAGGAAATCAGGAGAGGCCAGAGGACCACAAAGGAGGAAATGCTCATTAGTTTATGAAATGCTGCAGACAGGTAGGAATTATGGGGACTGCAAAAATGCCGCTAGGACTTCTTTTAATAATGTGTAAAGATGCTTGCTCCTTGGAAGGAAAGTTATGACCAACCTAGATAGCATATTCAAAAGCAGAGACATTACTTTGCCAACAAAGGTCCATCTAGTCAAGGCTATGGTTTTTCCAGTGGTCATGTATGGATGTGAGAGTTGGACTGTGAAGAAAGCTGAGCGCTGAAGAATTGATGCTTTTGAACTGTGGTGTTGGAGAAGACTCTTGAGAGTCCCTTGGACTGCAAGGAGATCCAACCAGTCCATTCTGAAGGAGATTAGCCCTGGGATTTCTTTGGAAGGAATGATGCTAAAGCTGAAACTCCAGTACTTTGGCCACCTCATGAGAAGAGTTGACTCATTGGAAAAGACTCTGATGCTGGGAGGGATTGGGGGCAGGAGGAGAAGGGGACGACAGAGGATGAGATGGCTGGATGGCATCACTGACTCAATGGACGTGAGTCTGAGTGAACTCCGGGAGTTGGTAATGGACAGGGAGGCCTGGCGTGCTGCGATTCATGGGGTCGCAAAGAATCGGATATGACTGAGCGACTGAACTGACTGACAGACTGAAATTGACTTTCTTTAAACTCAAAGTTATCTGTACACATTAAGCAAGACATGCAGCTCATTGCCTTTAAAGCTTTCCTGCCCATCACATCTTTCTGTTTGCTTTGGGTCACTTAAAAAGCTTTAAGAGTTTTGGGTCATTGATCTGCATTAGTTTGTTTGGCTTAGATTTCACAGCAGATAGAAATGGGTGAGCTTTGGGAAAGCTAAAAAAAATTTCCTTGAGAGTTACTGCGTACTTCTCTCTGGTAATTATTTAGGGACAACAGCGGCCAAAAAGCGTCTCTTCTTTCCTTGATGGAAAAGTAATTCTGTTTGTTCATTAAGAGGATTGTGTTTGCCATTCCATTAATCTCATTGCCATTTGCTGGCGAAAAATGGAAATTGAAAGCTGCTTGTTTTGAGTCCTGACATCCCAAGGGGATGATGAGAGGGTTTGAATTTCCTTCTCCACCCTTGGACGTCTCCCAGACTCTCACTTCTAGGTCACCTGACTGCCTCCTGCTTCATTTCTCTCTTTGTGGCTTCTTGATGGTAAGGTTGTGTAGGACCTCTGAGATGGAGAACCACTGTTTAAAAAAATCATGTGAACCAATAGAGGCTTCTTTTTAACTTAAAATAAAAATGCATCAGAACCTCATTTACTTGGTGGAGGGGCCGATGATTTGGGGACTTCCCTCACAGCCCAGTGGTTAAGACTCTGCCTTCCATTGCACAGGGCACAGGTTCAATCCCTGGTCAGGGAACTAAGATCCCACATGCCACACAGTGAGGTCAAAGCAAAAAAGTGTTTGTGGCTGACTTTGAGTGCCAGTGGTAAAGTGAATACTGGTGCCTCCTCTCTCACACTTTAGAGAATTTGGTGATAGGAAAGGTGGTAGAAGGTGGAGATATAAGTACCCACTGTGGCATTTGCGGTCTCAGTTCCCTTAAGCCTGGCCTTACTGACTTCCTTGGACTTCAGGAGGGCAGATGCATGCTTGGTTGGAAGGGGTTTTTAATTCTCTGTCTCTTGTTCTAATATTCTAGGGCTTCCAGCAAAAATTCTCCTTCCACAGTAAAGAGATTGTGGCTATCAGCTGTTCCTGGTGCAAGCAGGCGGTAAGTTTGGGGATAAGATAAAACAAAGTGGGCTCCTGTTTTCTCAAAATAGAATTATGTCATTGCTGGAGTTCCTGTCTGTAAGTGGAACGTTATCCTAATTTATGTATTATTTCTCTCATAGGATCTGTGGAGGGAGAAAGACACATTAGAACTATAGAACCACAGGATAAATTAACTGCGAGAAACTAGAAATTAACCCCTTTACTTATATACATTGAAACCTGGAACCCCAAGTTGGAAAATCCCCTCCTGATTCTATCTCTGAGTCTAGAATTGAGGGATTTTCGCTCCAAGGCCACTTGCCCTGTAGTACACTAGGTCATCGATGACAACTTGTGTAGAAGGAAGTTGCAACCTTAGATAATCCCTCTGACAAAGCAATTCAGACATCTTGGTTCTTCTGTTTTTGATGTGGGTGAATTTTTTTTTTTTAATGAGACTGTGTTAGGATTAGAGTGGGCTTATATTCTTCCTTAGGTTTGGATGTTGTTATGGTTGGCTGTAAGCTTATTGAAATGTTACTCTTTCTTACATTTGAACATGGATACTCATATGGATCCAATGATAATTTCCCTTTTTACTTTTCCTCTCTTCTCTTTTTTTCATTTTTAACAGCTCTGTCCCAACCAGATGGTTGTTTTTTTTTTTTGATCTATGAACGTATTGTTTTTCTTTAACTAGACAATGTAGACTGACTCACAAGTTAGCGAACTATGGCTTGTAAACCAAATCTGACTGCTGCCTGTTTTTGTAACTAAACTTTTACTGGAACACAGCCATGCCCATCCTTTATGTGTTGTCTCTGGCTACTTTTTTGCTCTAGCAGCAGAGTTGAATAATGCAGCAGAAACAATATGGCCCCATAAGACTAATATATTTACTATCCAGTCCTTTTATAGAAACAATCTGGACCCCTGCTCTAATCTCTCAATTTACTGGTTCTTTTAAATGCCTTTGTAATTGGGATACATTTTCCCCTCACTGCACAGCCAACCTGGAAATAAAGGGCTGTGCTGTTTAAGCTTAAGGGTTAAGGCTGTGCAGATAAACTTCAGACTTCCAGGTGGCTTAGGGGTAAAGAATCCACCTGCCAACACAAGAGATGCAGGGTGCATCGGTCGGAAAGGTCCCCTGGAGGAGGGCATGGCAACCCACTCCAGTATTCTTGCCTGGAGAATCCCATGGGCAGCGGAGCCTGGTGGGTTACAGTCCATGGGTTCACAAAGACTCGGACATGATTGACTGAAGCAACTTAGCACATGTCCTGCACACATCAGCTTTATCTAGTGCCACAAGGCAGGAGTGGAAGATGCATTTACTTGAAACACGTGAACTTGGCTTTTTTTGTGGGTGAAAAACTTTTGCTTCTTTGCAGTTCCATCAGGTTCAATCTAATAATTTCTCTGGCATACTTTCACTAGCCCCCACATGTCAGGAGGATCTGCTGTTACTTGGTGGGGACACCTTGGTCGGGAAAGTTCAGTGTTTGCTGCATCACCCTCCTGGCACACTTTTTGTTCTTGGCATTTCTATCTCCTTTCAGATAATTGTTTTACAAGTAGTCTTTGTGCTTCTGTTCAAGAACATGTTCACAAATATAAGGGAACATGTTTCCTTTCACTCAAGGAACTGTGCAAATGCCAATTACAACTGGCCATCAAGACAGTGCCTTTGCTTGGAAAGGAAGAAGGAGATTTAGGCCCTCGGGGTCCCCAACACTGTCTATGCTTGCTGTTTCCCTGATCCGGTGAGACGACACTTGCCAGGTAGCATCGGCCCGGCCTTAGATAGTGTGCACATGCTGCTACCCTGTAGCTGCCAGGTTGTGGTTAGATGGTTGATCCGAGGTGATTTAATTTGGAAACTGTCCTGCTTGACAATGAACTCATGTGCTTTCTTTTCGTGAATCTGTAGTCCGATCGAATCACTAAAAAAACAACTCTCAGTTGACCCTTGTGGCAGAGTTTTGATCAGTTCTTGTATCTTTGGGGGCTTCCCTGATGGCTCCGTTGGTAAAGAATCCACCTGTAATGCAAGACCCCTGGGTTTGAACCCTGGGAAGACCTGGGAAGATCCTCTGGAAGGGGGCATGGCAACCTACTCCAGTATTCTTGCCTGGAAAATCCCCATGGACAAACAACCTGGCTGGCTACAGTCCATGGGGTTACAAAGTTGGACACAACTGAGCGACTAATCACAGCACATGTATCGTTCAGTTTACCAGGGTCCCACATTGTAGAAGTTGATTTTTCAAGGACTAAAAACACAAAACCTTTTAAGACAGATTATGGTGGTGGTGTATTTTAACACTATATCCTTCTAGGATATTTGATGTCAAAAAATTGAGTGCTTTCTGTGGGCACTTCCTGTAGCAGAAAATAAAACTGTATTTGGGAGCTGGGTTTCATTTATTCAGGTCCTGACTCTACCCCTTAAAAGTCATGCAGTTTTAGACACACGTCTTAGTCTCTCTAGAGTACTCAGGTGTAAATTGTAAGAGTTGGAGTCGGCAGTCTCTGAGATTCCTGCCATGTTAGAAATGCAATGGTTATTCATATGGAGATTTATTTGAATTATTAAAATAAAATTATTTTTTTAATTTATTTTAATTGGAGGATAATTACTTTGCAATATTGTGTTGCCAACAATCCTACATTCAGGGCAGCAAAGGAGACACAGACATAAAGAACAGACTTTTGGACTCAGTGGGAGGAGAAGATGGGATGATTTGAGAGAAAATTACTTTTTAAAGAAGGAATTCGAATGACATTTCTCTGGTATATCAAACTGTTTGCAAATCACAAACAATTTAGGAGGAATTATTTATTATCTTATTAAGTAGTATTTCATGCTTAACTGGTTTAGTAATTTGCCACTGGATCATGTCAGATCTTGAAGCTACTCAGCGGTAAAGATAAAATTGCCCTGATGTGATGTAATTGGGGTGGCTATATTTGACAGTTTTCCTGAGACAGTCCTAATTTATGTCTGCTGTTCCAACATAATTATTGTCTCTGCTTCCTTTCATTCTTAAAATTGTTTCAGTTAAGATGATAAATTATGTGGTCACATTAAGTATAATCTAAGTAGCAGCTACTGTTAATTTAAAAAAAAAAATCACTATGATTAAAATTTTAAAGCCCATGATTGTATAATGGGGATTTGATGTTTATTAGAAAACAAATGCTACTACACGTTATTATCACTTTACAGTCACAAAAAAGAAAAAAAAATTACTGGAAATGTAATTGGCCTAAGGTTACTCAGTCCATTGGGATATAGAGTTAAGCCCCTGGAACCTAGGTATTGTTATTATCATTAGTCTATATTGACTTCCTTCCTTTCAAAAATCAAAAGCACTTTAGATTTGCCAAGTGTGCTAGGACCATTATTTTTTCAGCAGCTTTAGACAAACCCAGCAGAAGCAGTCTCTTTGTTTCCCCTCTAACAACTCTCTAGAAGAAACATTTTTTTTTTTTTTTCTGGGTCCCTTACACTGGAGGGACTACTGGAAGGATTGATGTCTGTGGCTAGAAAAATGAGAGGCAGGTAGGAGGAATGCCACTCTGCTTGTCTTCATTTCCTTCTCAACATTATCCCAAATCAGCCAAGTCTGTGAGGAGCACAAACCAAGTGAAACAAAATTATGTGCAAAATTAGCCTTTCTAGAACCCTCCGAAAATCCTATAAAAGGCTATCAAGTTTCAGCTGGTCTATAAACTGAGTTCTTGTAATCAGTGGTTATCAGTCTATAAAGTAGAATGAATCTGTAGTCTGGTCTCTTAAGTTCCTGGGACTGGTTGTGCAGTCATGAGGAGCGTGGGACCCCTATGGGTGTGTGTGCATGCAAGCGTGTGCTTAGTATGCACACAAGCACTTGTTCCTTCTTGCGGTAGCATTTCCCTCCATGCAGAATTGTTTACTGGCCTGTTTTTCCCTTCAGTTTCACAATAAGGTGACCTGCTTCATGCTGCATCAGATTGAGGAACCCTGCTCCCTGGGGGCTCACGCTGCTGTTATTGTTCCGCCCACCTGGATCATTAAGGTGAAGAAACCTCAGGTAACTGCCGGGACCCTGGTGCTGCTGGGCCAGCTCAGAGAAAAAGGAACTGCTGCTTCTTGCTTTTCTCCCCCCTGACGAGGCTCTGGGTTCCTATGATCTCTGCTCACTCCTCCCCACAGGCCCATGCTTAGCTTCCCAGTTAATCCCCTTAGCCCATCCCTATACTGCTGTTGGGCTCTCTCATGGAACCAGCCTCTACTTCCTAAAGAAATCACAGTGTCACAGCAGGAGTGCTTGCTCCCCATTCAGATGCTAATATGTATTCTCTCGCCCGGGCGCTCTGCTGAGTTCCTTAAAGCCCTGTGGTGAGCGGTGCGTGCAGCTGATTCTTACACGACTCTCTTCTCTTGCAGCCTGGGCAACCCCAGGGAGTGACTGTGAGGGCCCACGGTGGTGCAGGCTTCAGTGTTGGGTGGCGATTCCCACCACTTCCAACCCCAACGCAGACTGTGGGTCATGACCTTCCCCAGTACACGAGGCCTGCTTAGAGAGCAACACTCTTTCCTTAAGGCAAAGTAGAATTTATCCTCTTAACAGCTAATCTCATTCTGTATTCAAGCCTCCTTGTACTTTCTGCATTGCAGGCTGATTCTTTAGGTCTGAGCCACCAAGAAGCTCTTTTGTACGTGTGTTTCCCCCTAAAATTCAGAACTCTCTCCAATTGTTTTATAGTAAACATTCAGTTAAATCAACACGTTTTCATCAAAAACCTTGATGGTATCAAGAAGGCTACTAAGCACTGTGAATGTAATACATGATCTTTGCTCTGAAGAACCATGTAATTACTTTGAGGAAAGATCAGGGAGAGCTTCATGAAGCAGGTGGGTTTTATTCTGCTTCCTTAAAGATGGATGGGATTTAGATCAGTGGAGAAGAGAATAACATGCAGGAGAATGGCAGGAGCAAGTATACTTTGTCCAAAATTATATCCATGGGGCTGTGAGACTAGGTTGACTGCAGAGGAAGGTTTATGTAGGGGGTGAGTAAAAGGGAAGAGCATAAGATTGTTCAGGCCTGACTCCAAGGAGATTTTTGCTCCATGTAAACTTTATCCTTTTAACAAAGGAATGATTGAATAAAATCATATATATATATATGTATATTTTTAAATATAATTGTTTAACTAGCATGAGTATGTGGGGTGACCTAGTGATACGGGATTTTGGACGACTGAAGATAAAACAGGAAAACCAGAAGACACTATCACTCTGCAGAGAAACTCTAAGTTTACTTGTGTAAACTTTAAAAGATCTTGGGTTGTGGAAATTTGCACACAAGTGAAGAGAAAGAGATGATCATAATGAATTCTATAACCATGAACGTTTCTGCTGCTGCTGTTGTTTCATCTGTCCCTTGCCACGCTGTATTGTTCTTTTCATAATTAAATTTGTTTTGAGATTCCCATGCAGTTCTAAGAAAGAGCACAGAAGGAACCCATGTATCCATTACAAACTTTCTCCTCGTGGTACCATCTTGTAGTATCAGGGTATAACATGGGAACCAGGATGCCGACACCATCAGTGAAGAGCAGAACACTTCCATCACCGTCCGCGTCCTTATGTTACCTTTTCACTGCCACACCCGTGTTTCCTCTGGCCCCACCCCATTTACTCTGTCTTCTTGAAAGTGCAAGTCTCCCTTTTTCCCTTTTGCTAGGGTATTTTAAAGCAAAGTTTAGCATACCGTTTAATCTATAAATGCTACCTTTTGTTTCCCAGAAAGATAATACTTCAGAAAGACAATTCCATAACATTACTTCACCCATCAAAATTAATTAATTTGAGGTGGCATCCTTAAATTATTTTCTGATTGTTTTAAATATATCTTTTTTTACAGTCATTTTTTCAAACTTAGATCCAAAGTCTACAACTTCCTTTTTGTGGACTGATCTCTTAAATCTCTTTTAATCTATAGCACTCTGCTCTCTTATTTTTCCTGCCATTTATTTATTGAATAAATTGGGTCACTTTACCTACAGCATAGCTCATATTTTAGTTTTGACTGATTGTATCCTTATTGTGCTTTAAAATCCTTTAAATCCTCATTTAAAATCATGACCCATATTTCTTATAAAAATATTTAGATGTAAGGACTGAGATTCAGGTTTAATTTCTTGGCAAAAGGACTATATGGGTATTGATGTCTTTTTCTGTAGTGTTGCTTTTAATGGAACATAATACCAGATTGTTCACTGTTAGTGGTGTTAGGATTCGGAAACTGTCATCCTAATCCATTTGTTATAAATTTGTCCCTCTGTCTTTCATCTATAATTTTATCCATTCCAGATTGTTGCCTAAATCTTTTATTTCATTAGATTTTGTTAAAGGGTGATTTTTCAATTTTTACTCTTCAATTTTTAGCTACAGGTTTTCTATGAAGAGACCTTGACCTTATTACCAGCAAATATAATACATAACAGATGCTTTTGTGTTTGCCTTCATTTGTAAATTTTCATAATAATAAGTTGGTATCTTAGCAAAGCTGATTGGTGGGAATGGTTTTTGGAAAGTAGTTCAGAGTCAGGATGCTAAAGTCCAAAATTTTTTAATAAGCCACCTTTTTATTCCCATCTATGATTCAGGACATTGTAATAATAAGAATGAAAGCTAACATTTATGAATGCTTTACATGTGTTGTGTATTTTAAGTACTATACATTTAGTATCTCATTGTTACAGTGCTCTTATTAGTCCCACTTTGCAGCTGAGGAAAGTGAGGAATAGAAAAGTCAAACAAATTAGCTGGGGCTATACAATTATTGTGTTTGAACCCACAAATTGTGATTCTGAAATCCAAGCTGTTAATGGTATATCATGCTACTTTACCATGTTGCTAAAACCAGCCTTGATGAATTAGATAACTTTAAAAATTTTGGTGGTCCCTTCTCCCCTGGGTCCCAAAGTCATCAAGTAATTTAACTAATTAAGTTCTGTATAAAAGGTGGTGTATAATGAGCCTGAGGGGACAGAGTGGCAATAGGGTAGCGGTGAAGCGCTCTGGTTTGCGAACCAGGCAGCCTGGACTCATAACTTTGCTCTGCCACTTAATAACTTGTTTCATCTCAACTTAATCTCTTCTACTTCAGTTTCTCCTCTGTAAAGGGTAAATAATACTCGTACCTATTTCATAGAGCCTTTTTGAGGACTGGTGAGCTAAAACACATAAACTAACACACAGAGAACAGTACCTGGCTCATTGTAACCACTCAGATTGTAGCTCTTGCTATTTTCCTTCTTGTTGACTTTTAGGAGCATAAGGTGTTAGGTGAAGCTGTGCAACAACAGAAAACAATGGGACAGTCATACAGGGGTCAGGATAGAAGTTACTGGCCCCTGAACCTTCTGTGTTACAGCGAAAGCATATGTAAAGAGGGTGAGAGAGAGACCCAGTGCAGGGGGTAGAAAGAGTCAAGAGTAGGGGCCATAGCATGGCATCTACAGTGTTTCCAAGTGTACCTAGAAGTATTACTGTAGCTGTTGTATTTCACACGGGAGTGGGATTGTATATTCACTAGCCCAATCCCTGTCCCAGGGGAGACAGTCAAGACCTGCTCATTTACTAAATAAAAGAATAGAAGGAGACAGGGAGAACATCCACACCTAGGAAATGGAAGGAGGAGGAGAATGTTTGCTAGACAGAGAACTATGGTAGGATGAAGTTTCAATATTAAAAAATGAAAAGAAAAATAGGGCAGTCATCAATGTTCAATTCTGTAGACATGAAAAAAATAACAAGGGTTGAGAGAAGTCCTTGTGTTTGGAACCAGATCATTGATAAGTCAAAGCTGTAGTTTACAGAGTATGGGGCATGAGTGGTAACCTGTTACAGATGGTGTGGAAGCAATAAGATTAGAGAATTTATTTGGAGACATTGGGTGGGAAATCTTTTTTTTTTAAAAAAAGGAAAATTTGGAAAGTAGATGGAAAACAGCAGATAAAATGCTTTCTGGGCATTTAGAGTTTATGTATCTTTCCACCTGTACCATATATTTCTATGTTTTTCCACTGGGGCTTCCCTGATGGCTCAGCGAGTAAAGAATCTGCCTGTAATGCAGGAGCTACAGGAGACACAGGTTCGATTCCTGGGTCAGGAACGATCCCCTGGAGAAGGAAATGGCAACCCACTCTAGTATTCTTGCCTGAAAAATCCCATGGACAGAGGAGCCTGATGGGCTACAGTCCAAAGGGTTGCAAAGAGGGAGACACAACTGAGTACAAGCACCTACCTACCTGTTTTTCTATGACACAGCTTAACAATGATAAAGGAGAAGAGCCTTAATTGAATTAAATAACTGTTTAATTAACCACATTTGAAGATGCTGTTACCTGCAGCAGGAGGTCCAAAGATGAATCAGATGTTCATTTGATGTCCACAAACAGTGTACTTCCCAGGGAGGAAAATAGACACAACCACCTAAATCATTGGTTGGAGTCTTTGTGAATTTGATTCTGGAGAGGAATTCAGCCACAAGTAAATCCTTAATATGGGGTTGGCCAAAAAATTTGTTCAAGTTTTTTCCCTAACATCTTATGGAAAAACACAAATAAACTTTTTGGCTAGCCCACTGAAAGAGTGGGAAGGGATATCTATTTGACTGGTGTGCATCTCATGGGAGAGACACACATATGGAGGTGAAAGGAAGGGGCCAGAGAATTGGGTTGCATCAGCCATGGTCATTGAGACACGTGCACATCTAAGGCGCAAAGGGGTAAATGCCACCTAAGATGTAGAAACACGGTGGGGACATGAAGCAGAATTGAGCTGCCTCCGTCGTGGAGAACAGCTTAGGCTCAATGGAAAATCTGCCCAGGGTGCTTGGTCTTGAAGGATGGTGGACCATGTCCCTGGCAAGAGGGATGGGAAGGGTGATGCGAGCCATAGGATCTAACTGAGAACAGTAGTGAAGATGGGTCATGAAATAAAGTTGGCTTTATTTGTGATGTTTGTGTCTAAATAAATGGCTCTAAAGAAGAAGAGTAAAGGAAATTTACTGAAGTGTATTATGGTCTGAAAAAGTGAGTTGTAAAGAGGTGGAATTAAACCATATATTTTCGTTCTCTGTGGAAAGATGGCAGGTTCTGAGTGGATAATGACTCTGTGACCAGCTGTGGAGTTGGACGCTGTGTGAAAACTTGCTGGATGATTTGCTAGGTTTCATCACCAAATTACTTGGTGAGACCTAGAAGTGAAAAGATGATGGAAGGCGGATAACTGAAAGGAGTTAAAATGAAAAAAAAAAAACAACCAAATTTTAGTGACAAAGCCTCAATCTGTTAATATAAAGTCCAAGTTATATTTGAAGTTACAAATTTCAGTGTTTATCCTCTGGACTGAAAATGTTAGAGGATAATGCTTTGGATGAATGAATTAAAGATATTCAAATACTAGTACAGGCACTTGGAGCTGATGGAGCAAGACTCATGCGGCATGAACTTTTTGCGAGGTCAGATTTGTGGGGGGACCCTAGAGGTGTGTGTTTTTAATAAATAACATCATTCTCTACTTAATGCTTCAAAATTTGGCTTTTCTATTTGAAAAATCATAGGGAAAAGTCTATATTAATACATATATATTTGATTCCTTTTAAACTGCTATGGATATTTTATAGTTGATTTAAGCAAATTCCCTCCCAGTGGATATCTATATTATTTCTAGTGGTCTGTTTATAAAAACATCACAATCAATTCCTACCTACCCTTGTATGGGCTTTCTCCATGCTAGTCCTTATTCCTTATGATGGGATTATCTTAAAATGCTAGGGATCCCATGGTATGTAATAGCAATGACCAACAATCTCCCTCAGTGCCCAATGCCAAAGACTTCCTTTGGCCAATCTAAATGTCACACTTGCTGTGTGAAACAAGTTGCTGTGATTTGGCCAAATATGCCTGAGAAGCTGCTGAGACCCTGTCCTTAACTTTTGGAGTAAGTTTTCTTGATTCTTCTGCTTGCCTGTCCTTATAACAACCATTGCTGCAATGCTAAAGCTGGAGCAGGGCAGAGTGAGAATATCCTTTTATAGACAAAGTCCATGGAGCGCCCTCTTGTTATCCATCAGAGTTTTGTCCAGCATGTGAATGGAGGAAGACTTCCTCTGGGATGATGAAGTAAGATATCGTATCTTTAGATTTTGTTATTATAATTGATCCTTTGTGATCCTGTCACCTGAGGAAATCCCAAGAGTTAATAAGAGTAGTAAGTTGGGTTTCATTCACAGTGGAGTGATTCACCTGTAGGATTTCATAACAGGCCAGGAAGGCGTCATAACTGTGATAAAGATTGTGTTGATAGGATTATTTTTGTGGCAAGGTAATCCTGTGCCACAATACCTGGGACAAGAAAACAAAAATCCTTTATCTTTTCTTAAGAATTTCACAAAAGAGTGGGCACAGAATGTACAGGGGTGAATGCTATTGGAATCAGAAGTATGTAAAAATCCAGACAAGAGCACTACATTTCGCTGTTTGGACAGTTGAACTTGTAGAGAGAACCCTTTGCATCACTGAGTTAGCTGCTTTTGATAACAGCGATGCTTTGTTTTAGAACCCAGGAAAAGTATTAAAGGTTTCTTGGCTGTTTTGTCAACAATTCTAGATAATAACATCTCGGTATAATTTTTTCATTCTTGGGAACCATGTTTATTTAACTCTCACAAGACTGACCAGGCAGAGTAAGTGCTATTGTGGATTAGCAAGGCGTGAAGACTTGTCTTGGCCAAAACACAGCCTGAATCTGCCTTCGCATCCATCTGTTCCTCACTGAATTAAGCTGCCTTCTAAAAGAAGTGATGTACTGAGACAGAGATACATGTTTACACAAGGACAGAAAGAAGCCTGGGGAATTTGGAGGTGTGAAGCTCCGTAATGCTTATCGTTTGCTCTTTGGCCATCCGTAGGGAGGTAAGCTTACTCAGAGCTCACGTACGAGCATCCAGGTACTGTAAGTCAACCACTGTGCGTGAGCTTTCCCCTTTCTTGTTCTGTGAGATGAAGGCCTCAGGTGCGTGTGGCTTGGTGAGGTTTGGAAGCATTTGCATCTGTGTTTAAAACAAAGGCTATTTTTGTCTGTCTGTTCCCTATGAGAGCTGAGTCCCCTGCCTGCTCCTTTTTCAGACATATACAGCCTTATTTTGGTGTGTTTTTCTAACCCTCTTCTCAAACACACTTGATCAGCAGGATCACCTGAAGAACTGTGATTTCTGTGATCAAGCAAGTTGAGGAAACAGTCTCTCAACTTGGTTCATGTGCCCTACCTCTTGGAGTTTAATTATTGAGTCCTGTCCAGAGCCAAAAGTGTTTGGTGTCCCGCATTGCTCTTGGCACTAAATCAACGAAAACAAAATAAATTAGCAAACAGTCACCCACTTCCTAAGGACCCTTTTTGAAATCAGGGAAGACTCAGTCAGTGTCGTGAATTATAAAAATACTGACTTATTATTTCCACAATGATATGGGTGCCTACTGTGTGCCAAGCATTTGTGCTGGGGATATATAGCCATCAAGAGGCAACTGATAACATTGATCAAAGTGTTTCTCATGGGATGGATACCAGGTTAACTACATTACATACATTTTTTTTTTTTTCATTTAAACACCAAAACTCTCCTTTGAGGTAGGTATTATCACCTTCATTTGAAAATTAAGAAACTTATTTCAAAAGTTTGACTTGGCCAAGATTATGGAGCTAGTAACAGGGAGGTTCAGAATTCAGTCTGTCAAATCCCACACCTCACGCTTCTTACCCCAGTGATTGGCTTTACTATACGTAGTACACACAGCTCCTCATTCTACCTTTTGTATTTCAGACAGAGGTTCTCAATTCTGGCTACACTAGAATTCCACAGGAGCTTTTATTATTTTATTTTATTCTATTCCATCCTGTCATAATCTATTCTATTCTGGGGAGCTTTTAAAAAGTATCTTTGCCTGGGCTTCACCCTAAACAAATTAAATAAGAATATTTGTTGGGGCCCAGGTACCAACACTCAAAGCATCATGAATTGCCATAAGTAATAGATACTACTTCTGCCAGTCTAATAGTTTTCAGCACTCTACTTGGAATATTCTACTGATTAAGCATTTAAAAGTTCTGAGTAATTGTTCTTCCCTTTTAATAAAATTGGAATTAGTCAAAATATAGCAAATACTCAAAGAATGCAGAAGTTTCCCAAGAGGAACATGATAATAGATCCATTTAAAGAGGAATTTGGAAACTTGGAGATCTATTTGCAGGAGAAGTATAGTCTAGAGTGAGTGATGAGAAATTACCTGGCATCACGAACACCCGTGAACTTCTGGATTTCTTTTCTGGTGAGATTCAGAAAACCT
Source organism: Bos grunniens (assembly GCF_055505025.1). NCBI lineage: Eukaryota > Metazoa > Chordata > Mammalia > Artiodactyla > Bovidae > Bos > Bos grunniens. The sequence continues at coordinate 18,912,184 of NC_141168.1, forward strand.
GAAGACTCTCTTAATATGATGGGGGAAGAAAACCTTGGGACAAATGGTGGTTCAAGAAAGTTTCCTTCATCCTTGGTGAGCACAGGCCACAAATCAACTTTTTTTTTCTTGGTCCAAATGCAAGTAAAATAAAAGCTAAATAGTTTCAGTCTTACTAATTTGGATGTGTTCATATATGATGTGCTCTAGACTAAAAGGTTTATTTTGAATGCTCTAAGAAAAAATACAATGTTGAAAAATAGATATCTAAGTTTCTTCAAGCTGTTTGAAAACATTTAATTGCTCAAACAATGCATGTGTCTATACTTATGTAAACTTTTAAGTTAAAAATTTTGTATCTCAAGCTTTCAACACTTTGTAAAACATCTATGTCATGATAGTAATAGCTTGTCTTTATGAAGATGGCCATCTATCTAATTAATTATGGACTCTCCACTAATTAAATCTGATTTTGCCTTGCCTTCAGCCAGGGAGCTGTGACTGTTCCCAGAAAGAGGTTCTTCTCAAAGCATCTGTATCAAATATTAAGAGTAAATAGCTGAAATAATCAGAGTTGTGGTCCATACGTTCCCTAAAAAGAGAAAGACAGGGAAAGTAAATTTGGGGTCCATGTGTTTCAAGTTGGATGCACTTCTGTGAGAGGAAAAAGATCCAAGGTTGCCAAGGGAGGGAGGGCTTTTTTAAACCAGTGGGTCCTTAGCCAGAAAAAGGAAGAGCAGCGACTGCCACTCTACTATCATAAGTAACTTGACTCTTTGCATTTTGAAAACTAAGCCATGAACGCTGATAGAAGACTTGGATCATAACATTTCAGTGGGGTTGAGTCATTTTATATGAACAGGTCATCTCCTATAAAAACTAAACAGAGGGGGAAAAAAGAAAAAAGAAAAACGTGAAAAAATGGCCTCCTTTTTTACATTTCCACATAGGTGATCTCCATACCAGGAGGTGAACTTCTTGAACTTGGTTGGGCGGGAGACGGACCTGGTTGGGCGGGAGACTGGAGCCCCTCAGAGAATTTGGGATTCTTCCATATTTACTGGGAGGGTTGGCAGGTATAACATGTGTTGTTATGTGAGTCCATGAGAGCCTCCAGGGTTCTAACTCCCTGCCTCTCCGTGGGGTGGGGAGTCAGTCGCTCACTCTGAAGCACGCGACTGGGTTCTGTGTGTGGCTTCCCCATGAGCAGTGGCTTGGAAGTGTCAAAGCATGAGAAGCATGCCCTGCCGAACAGCATGCGCCGCCGTCACCTTCTACATGGTCCTGCATGGGCGCGCTCATGGGCCGTCGGCCTCCCGGCTTAGGGGTCCTTTCTTTCCCTACAGAACTCCCTGAAGGCATCCAATCGGAAGAAGAAGAGAACAAGCTTTAAAAGGAAAGCCAGCAAAAGAGGAACCGAAGTAAGTGCTTGAGGGTGATGGTCCAGGGAAATCCATACCTTCCTCTCCACCGTCTCCTCCGTCTGACTTGACCTGGCCCGAGCTCCTTTTTCTGATGTGTCTCCTGCCACTCTCCTTCACCATACCCTGACCACACTGGGATTCTGCCGGTTCCTTTAAAATATACACATAAAACCTCTTGCCACTTGAGAATCAAAGTATTTGCTCTTTTCTGTGGAAGTATTGTCACAAAGATGATAAAGATGAAGATGAGAGCTAGAATGTATCTAGAATACTTCAATCCTATAGGAAAAAAAAAGATCATGGCTAAATTCTTGGGGGCAAGTTATAGTTTGAGACACTTTCTCATGTTGAGTAAGCCCTGTGAAACAAGATGTAGTGTATTTGGGGGGATATGTTGATTTGGGGGATGGGTGGGGAGTGGCAGTGGTTCTAGAAATACCTCACTTGCATTACTTTGGGGCTGCTTTTCAAGTCGTGGATGTATGTCTCAATAGTGCTGCTTTCTTTCTTTAGCAGGAAAACAAAGGTCGTCCTTTTGTGATAAAACCTATCTCTTCTCCACTCATGAAACCTTTGCTTGTGTTCGTGAACCCCAAGAGTGGAGGCAACCAGGTAAGTCAGTTTTCATGGGTTTCACTTGGAAGTTTCAACGCTTTCTTGAAAACACATTTCCTGGCACCAAGAAAAATAGCACTATGTGGGACTCCTAGCATTGGAAGAAAGCCGGTTTCTCCAGTAAGGCACAGCTTTGCACTTGACGGGGCCAGGCGAAACCTCGAGGTTCTAGGATTTACCCCTCTGCTTCCACGTCAAGCTTCACTAGAGGTGTCAAAAACCTAATTGCTAACATTTTTCTTACAGATTTTCAAGAAAGTTCCTGCTACAAAGTCTCAGTGTTTCAGCTTTCTCAACTCCTATAGTTAGAAGCCCTTCATGAGCTTGTGTGTGTGTGTTAGTCGCTCAGTTGTGTTCAACTCTTTGCAACCCCATGGACTGTAGCCCACCAGGCTCCTCTGTCCATGGAATTCTCCAGGCAAGAATACTGGAGTGGGTAGCCGTTCCCCTCTCCAGGGGATCTTCTCGACCCAGGAATCGAACCCAGGTCTTCTGCATTGCGGGCAGATACTTTACCATCTGAACCACCACCTGTGTTTCTTTCTGCTGTAATTGAGGCTCAACTACTTTTTCCCCTGTCTTCAGAGGGAAGAGAGAATCATGGTTTATTATCCATGATAATCATGAACAACAGACGCCACCAAGGCTACCAAAAATATATCACCTTTCACAGGTTTCGTTTGGTCTTTGCCCAAGTCCTACTGAATGGTTAATATCAACCTCATTTGAGGATAATGTATAGCCTTAGAAAAGTAAAATTTAATAACATGTTTAATGTACACAGCTCTTTAAAGGATAGAAATTGTTCTAGAATCCAGGTGTTTGTCTCCTCGTCTAATTCTCGTCCCACTCTCTGAGGCTTCTTATCAATACTCCTCTGTGGGTTCTGGTTTTGCTGTGACTTTCATGTGAGTTTGGATGATATTTTCTGTGTCTGTTAAGTGCACAGTTTACATTTTGAGACAAGATTCCCAGAAGGGTCACGCTAAGCAACTTAAAGATTTAAAACTGTTTTAGTCACCTCGTATAAGAAGGAAGATCATAGCATTAAGATTGACCCAAGATAATGCTTGTTCTTATTAGTAAAGTTAATGGGTGTTTTCCAGATCACGTTAATTATAGTAAAGCTTCTCATTTAAAGAAACAGTATCCCCCTTTCCTTTCTTCAAAATTATGTTTCTTTATGTATTTGCTTAATTTTTGGCTGCGCTGGGTCTTCATTGCTGCACGCTGGCTTTCTCTAGTCGCAGCATGCGGGGGCACTCTCCGGTTGCTCTAAGCTTCTCGGTGCGGTGGCTTCTCTTGTAGAGCCTGGGCTCTAGGGTCAGGCTCAGTAGTTGTGGTAGGTGTTAGTTGCCCCGTGGCATGTGGGATCTTCCTGGACCAGGGATCAAACAGGTGTCTCCAGCATTGCAAGGTGGATTCTTAACACTGGACCACCAGGGAAACCTCCAAATTCTTTTTATTTTTTTTTTAAGATTTTTTTTTAAAATGTGGGCCATTTTTAAAGTCTTTATTGAATTCGTTGGGGCTTCCCAGGTGATGCAGTGGTAAAGAATCCCACCTGCCAATGCAGGAAACGCAAGAGACTCAGGTTTGATCCCTGGGTTGGAAAGATCCCCTCGAGTTGGAAATGGCCACCTGCTCCAGGATTTTTGCCTGGAAAATTCCATGGACAGAGGAGCCTGGTGGGCTACAGTTCATGAGGTTGCAAGGAGCTGGACAAGACTGACTGACCGAGCATATTGAATTTGTTAGGATATCGCTTCTGTTGTTTATGTTCTGATTTTTTTTTTGGCCATGAGGCATGTGGTATCTTAGCTCCCTGACCAGGAATCCAACTCATGCCCCCTGCATTGGAAGGCAATGTCTTAACTACTGGACTGCCAGGGAAGTCCCCCCAAAATTCTTAATATTAATTCTTCTGTTAAAAGTCTATATTAACATTGTAGAGCATAGGGAAAAGAAATGTTGTAAGTAGAGAATTTATTTTTAACATCCTGCTCTTTTGACTTACTGAGTGATGATCTTCATGTTGTAATGATGGTGATCCTAAAACTACCTCTTGAGAAATTCTTGGGAGTGAAGTTCAATTTGCTCTGAATCTTACTCCTTCTCTAGGTCTAGTCTTGGAGAAGGCAATGGCACCCCACTCTAGTACTCTTGCCTGGAAAATCCCATGGACGGATTTTCCTGGTAGGCTGCAATCCATGGGGTCACTAAGAGTCGGACATGACTGAGCGACTTCACTTTCACTTTTCACTTTCATGCATTGGAGAAGGAAATGGCAACCCACTCCAGTGTTCTTGCCTGGAGAATCCCAGGGACGGGAGAGCCTGGTGGGCTGCTATCTATGGGGTCGCACAGAGTTGGACACGACTGACGTGACTTAGCAGCAGCAGCAGCAGCAGGTCTAGTCTTTCCATAGCCTGACTAGGGTTGAGGGTATGGTTGGGGACTATGGCCCACAGCACAGTTATTTAATGTAAATGACTCCATGATTTTGGCCACCTGAGCTCCACATGCTAATTAATGTCAGGTACATTTTCTCTTAAGAGTCTATGTAAAATGCATTAATTAAATTCTTGTAAGCTTTTTCCTTTAAGACATTTAGAAAATTGTAGATGATCTCTGCTTTTGAGGAGGAGGCAGTCCAGTTAAGGTACAGCCTTTTCCTGTTTCAGTCTCTGTATAAATTATTAAAGAGAGGGACTTCAGAGATGATCTAAGATTGTTTCTTCTTTCACTAAATAGAAAACAGCTCAAGGAAGCAGAAGTGAATTTTCTAAGGATATTGTGTTTGTTAATGACACAAAAGGGGCGAATGGGAAAAAGAATCTGAGCAACATTAAGGAGATGTGAATTCTCAATTGAGTGGATCAGACCACAAATGCTGTGAAATTTCAGAGGCAAGCAGTCACTTGGGAGTGATAAGGAAACGGTGTCAGGGAAGGGGCTGAAACAGAAGACGGACACCACTCAGTTGTGCAGAGGAAACTAGGGTCGTGCCCTCTTCCTCCTCTCCCTTGCATCACATTCACGTTCATCCTTTACTGCTCAGCAGCACCTTTCTGAACAGTTGCTGAAAACTAATTGGCTTGTCTGCTATGCTCCTGAAGTCCATGGCGCACATGTGTACTATGGAAATTGCAGCGTTAAGTCCTGTACTGTGTATACCATGTGCGTCTGTACTGAAGAGACACAGGCTTTGTTAATGCCCGGGGCTGCCCCTCTGAACCTATGATTTCTAGTACATAGTGCATGCTGCTGCTGCTGCTGCTAAGTCGCATCAGTCGTGTCTGACTCTGTGCGACCCCAGAGACGGCAGCCCACCAGGCTCCCCCGTCCCTGGGATTCTCCAGGCAAGAACAATGAAGTGGGTTGCCAGTTCCTTCTCCAATGCATGAAAGTGAAAAGTGAAAGTGAAGTCGCTCAGTCGTGTCCAACTCTGTGTGACCCCATGGACTGCAGCCTACCAGGCTCCTCCGTCCATGGGATTCTCCAGGCAAGAGTACTGGCGTGGGGTGCCACTGCCTTCTCCACATAGTGCATGGGAATGAACTATAATTGTTTAACCAGCAGTATGTGTAGAAGTTGGGGTGTTATGATGAAAGTGATTCATTTTGAGCACAATATAATGGGTAGAGCATACATATTAAGTTATTAGAAATGTGGTTAAAGGTTAGAAAGAACTTGTGGAGCAGTGTCTTAAATCCTGGCTGAGGGTTTTGGATTTATATAAAAAAATTGTGTATTTTTGCTATTTAAAGATTTTTTTTAGTTTTGAAAAATATTTTTTTAAATAAAGGAGTAATATGATGGCAGACTAATTAGGCACATTGAGAATACATATAAGTCAGGAGGCTATTTGTTAGCGTAAATTAGAGGAGTTTGTTGTTCATCCATTCTATATAAAATAGTTTGCATTTACTAATCCCAAACTCCCAGTCTTTCCCTCAACAACAAGCACAAGGAACTATATTCAACATCCAGTGATGAAGCATAATGGAAAAGAATAGGAAAAATAATATATATATATTATATATATATGTATATCTGAGTTACTGTGCTGTATAGCAGAAATGAACACAACATTGTAAATCAAATATGCTTTAATGAAATTTTTTTAAAATTGCATGGAGAGTGCAATGGATGGGCCAATGAATGGATGGGTAGACCTATGGGCTAAAGGATGGCTGTGTGGATGGATAGATGGGCATGGGGAGGAATGGGATACTTAAAGGGAAGTAAGGCATCAAGATTTTCCAGCTGATTATCTGGAAAGTGGCTTTGTTATCAATGGATTTGTCAGGAAAGGGAAGAATTATTTTGGGAAAGATGTTGAAATGTGTTTGAAGAATTTGAGATCACAGTGAGATATTCAGGTTTTAAAACTGGCCTGTTATTAGAAGCAAAAAGCTTCATGACTTTGCTGTCACTTGAGGCACTTTGGCTAATGAATGCATTGCCCTAATGAGGTCACTTCCAGAGTACCTAGGATTCTCAGAAATGTGACTAAGCAAATCAAAATGAATAATGCGTAACTTCAAACTTCTGTGTATTTCCTCTGTAAAGTAGAATTCTTTTTAAAAAAAAACATTTATTTATTTGGCTCTGCCGGGTCCCAGTTGTGGCACAGGGGCTTTCATTCTTCACTGCGGAGTGTGGGATCTTTTGTTGGAGAGTGCAGGATCCTTTCTTTTAGGATCCTTTTTTTAGATCCTGTTTTAGCAGCATGTAAGATCTAGTTCCCTGACCAGGGATGCAACCCAGGCCCTCCCCGCACCTCCCTGCACTGGGAGCTTGGAGTCCCAGCCACAGGACCACCAGGAAAGTCCCTCGAATTCTTTACTAAGCATAATAAGTACAAAGAACCTTCTTTCTAAGCACAACATGGAATGTTGAAAAAGCTGTAGAGAAATCCAAACACCTATCTATAATTAGAATCTTTCAAAATGACCTCCATATATTTATGGTTCATATATTTATGGTTCCTTCTTCAGTGTTAGGATGGTACACCTCTAACCACCCCCACCCCCTGCTCTGGTGAGCAGGGCAGAGTCATGGTCAGGGGTGACCTAACTCCTCTTTTAGGTCTAGCTGTGGCCATACTGTGCCCTTCACACTGCACATGAGTCAGCTGTAGGGTGGGGGCGGTCAGGGAATGAAGTAAACCACCCCACTTGGCAGAACGGAATCAGAGGAATGCAGTTTCTTATTCCTCAGCTCCCTTGACTCTCTGACCCAAATGAGCCACAGCTGAGACCAAGAGGCAGAGAAGAACAGAGGGTGGCAGTGAAAACAAGGCAGGTTATCCCCAGGGAGGAGGAAGGGGGAAGGATGTGCCTGCTCTTTCTTACCTGGAGTTTCTCCTTGGGGGGCATTCTGTGCTCAAACCTGAAATGATGTGGTGTTCTCCTTCGAGAAGGAGACCATTCACGTTTATTTACCTTAGAGACAAGTTGAGATTAGTAACATGACCTCTGCGTGTGTTTGACATCCTCAGACAGCCTTTGAAATGCTATTCATCAGAATCTTTATCTGAATTTTCAGTTTGGGGAAAATTCAGGAAATTTCATCCTGACGTTAGGGTTCAGTCCAAGGAATTTCTGTCTGAATATGTGCCTCTTACTCTCCCCTCTTATAGTCCAGTAGTTTTCAAATTTCTGTGTAAATGAAGCCCATGGAAACACTTGTTAGACATATTCTACCCTATAAAATCTGGTGCTGTGTGTCTGGGGTGAGGCCCAGGAATGCCACTGGTGAGCATCTCAGATAATTCTGACATCAGTCTTTTGTGGAACTCATTTAGGGGCACATCGTCAGAGTCATATCAGGGTTTCTGAGATTACCTGGGCCCTGTGTGAGGAGCACAGCAGGTGAGAATTTATTGGAGATGAAGGTTTATTTTTTTGTTTGAAAAATAGCATCTCAGTTTGTCCTTACAGTCTTCAAGGAGGGTCATTTCCTAGCCCTTGAGAAGTGGTTCTCAACTCCCACTGCCTTTAAAGATTCCAGCAGCCTTTAAAGACAGTGATGTCCACTCCACCCCATGCTAAGACCTGTGAGGAGAGGGCGCCTTAACTGGTCTAAGCTCCTAGATGATTTTCTTGTCTAGCAAGTGTTAAGAATCATGGCCTTTTTTCCTCTTAAGCTTCTGTGTGCATGAATCACCTAGGGATCATGTTTAAATGCAGATTCTGATTCAGTGAGTCGGGGTACCTCTGAAATCCTGCTTTTCTGACAAGCTTCCTGGTGCCACCATTGCTGCAGCTTGGAGACCACACTGATTCACAGGAATTTACAGCAATTAGTAGAGAAATGGGGCTTCCCATTTCCAAAGAATCCTCCTGCCAATGCAGGAGATGAAAGACACGTGAGTTCGATCCCTGGGTCAGGAAGATCTCCTGGACTCTGTTTTTTGATTGTTAAATCAGGGCTTTTGCCTTTTAAGAATTGATTTGTCTTGCTCATCTGTGTCTAGATATAAAGTATTCCCCCTACCCCTTTCTGTTCTTGAAGGTTAGGCTTCACACTTAGACACACAAAAAAACCCTTCTTGGATAGCTGTTCTTCAAATAATTAGACTACATCGCCATCTGCTGGCAAGTAAAATACCTACAGCTCTTTTTTTTTTTTCTTCAGTATTTTTTCAGAAAATTTCCAACACTTGGCAGGAAGATACTGAGCTGAACATGGGGGCGGTTTTTATATCTTATTTTTTAAACAATGACTTCTTTCAAACATGTATTTGTGTATTAGTTGCTTGGTCTTGTCCAACTCTTTGCAACCCCATGACTGCAGCCCACCAGGCTCCTCTGTCCATGGAATTCTCCAGGCAAGAATACTGGAGTTGATTGCCATTCCCTTTTCCAGGGGATCTTCCCGACTCAGGGGTCGAACTCGGGTCCCCCACATTGCAGGCAGATCCTTTACCGTCTGAGCCACCAGAGAAGCCTCCTTTAAACAGGTGCTTCACAGTAATTGTCTCTTTTTCTAACCCTTCAGGTAGACACATGCTGGGTGTTCTGCAAAGCTTTGGAAGTTGGTGGTATGGCTGTTATTGGTGGGATGTGAGCTATGTGAGGGAACATTCACTAGAGTTAGGGGTTGCGATACCAACTTTAGTGTTGTCTCCTGCAGAAAAGAAGAAAGATAAACTTTATTCCTGCGTGATCCCCTCCTCAGTGTGGAAACCTGAGGGCTCAAGAAAGGGCCCGACTGCTCACGCGTATCTCCGCTTTAACTTCGACTCTTAATGTTTTTTGGATGCCCCTGACTCATTAGCATGTTTGTGCCTGAGTCTTATGGGCCTTTCTGATGCCTCTCAATGCTTCCTGCTTTTCCACTGGGTCTCCTTCACAAATTTCATCTTCAGTGACATAGATTATACATGCATGGTTAGGCAGATGTCTTTCTTTTAATTGAGCTGTAGCTGATTTATAATATTATATTGGTTTCAGGTGTCCAACATAGTGATTCAATGTTCTTGTAGGTTAGGCTTCAAGTTTTCCTAGAATATAGGCTTTATTTCCTGTAAGCAGGGGATCTGATTGCTATTTATTCTAGCCAAGCAGTCCTTAGAGTCAAGTGTCCAGACCTTGGGTGCTTACACTGTTCAGTGTGAAATCCCAGGGTTCAGGCGTGGCATGAGTTGGACCCTTGGATGGGAGTTCCCAGGGAGCTTATCAGCAGGTTATAGGAGGAAAGGATGTTCAGTCTGTGGACAGGCTCATACTGACCGAGTTTGTACCCCTATCCGTGGACAGGCTTTTCCACATCGGGGGCACCCGTCCTGAGTCAGGCCAGGGAAAGTCAACCCAGGTAGGAGGAAAGAGGAGACAGAAGTAACTTCAAATCTGAATCCCCAAACTACTTCTAAATACTGAACAAACAACCTCAAAGAAGATGTTGTTTTCTACTGTGCTCAACCTAAGCATAAATCAAAAGCCACTATTCTTTTTTTTTTATTGAGATATAGTTGATCTACACTGTTGTGTTTCTGGTGTGCAGTGAAGTGACTCAGTATGTGTGTGTTTTTTCCCATTATGGCTTATTAAAGGATGTTAGTAATAGTTCCTTGTGCTTTACAGTAGGATCTTATTGTTTATCTGTTTTATACAATAGTTTGTATCTGCTAATCACAAACTCCTAATGTGTCCCCTGCCCCCTTTCCCCTTTAGTAACCATAAGTTTGTGTTCTATGTCTGTGAGTTTCTGTTTTGTAAATAACTTCATTTGTATTATAGTTTTAGATTCCACGTCTAAGTTATCACATGATATTTGTCTTTGACTTACTTCACTTAATATGATGATCTGTAGTTCCATCCCTGTTGCTTCAAATGACCTTATTTGTGGATGAGTAATATTCTATTGTGTGTGTATATATATATGCACACACACACACACACACACACACATATATATAAAATGAAAGTGAAGTCACTCAGTCGTGTCCGACTCTCTGTGATCCCATGGACTGTAGCCCACCAGGCTCCTCCATCCATGGGATTTTCCAGGCAAGAATACTGGAGTGGGCTGCCATTTCCTTCTCCATATATATATGCATTTATTCAGAAAACTAAGATCATGGCATCTGGTCCCATCACTTCATGGCAAATAGATGGAGAAGTGGAAACAGTGGCTGACTTTATTTTTGGGGGCTCCAAAATCACTGCAGATGGTGACAGCAGCCATGAAATTAAAAGACGCCTACTCCTTGGAATGAAAATTATGACCAACCAAGACAGCATATTAAAAAGCAGAGACATTACTTTGTCAACAAAGGTCTGTCTAGTCAAGGCTATGGTTTTTCCAGTACTCATGTATGGATGTGAGAGTTGGACTATAAAGAAAGCTGAGTGCTGAAGAATTGATGCTTTTGAACTGTGGTGTTGGAGAAGACTCTTGAGAGTCCCTTGGACTGCAAGGAGATCCAACCAGTCCATCCTAAAGGAGATCAGTCCTGGGTGTTCTTTGGAAGGACTGATGTTGAAGCTGAAACTCCAATATTTTGGCCACCTGATGTGAAGAGCTCACTCATTTGAAAAGACCCTGATGCTGGGAAGGATTGAAGGCAGGAGGAGAAGGGGACAGCAGAGGATGAGATGGTTGGATGGCCTCACCGACTCAATGGACATGGGTTTGGGTGGACTCTGGGAGTTGGTGATGGATAGGGAGGCCTGGCGTGCTGCACTTCATGGGGTTGCAGGGAGTTGGACACGACTGAGCAACTGAACTGATAAATATAAAACATCTTCCTTATTCATTTACCTGTGATGGAATTTAGGTTGCTTCTATGTCTTGGCTATTGTGAATAGTATTGCTATGAACATTGGTGTCCATATATATTTTCAAATTAAACCTTTCTCTGGATATGTGCCCAGGAGTACGACTGCTATATCATATGGTAGCTCTATTTTCAGTTTTCTGAGGAACCTTCATCCTGTTGTTCATAGTGGCTGCACTGATACACATTCTCACCAACAGTGTAGGAGGGGTCCCTTCTCTCTACACTCTCTCCAGCATTTATTGTTTGTAGGCTTTTTGATGATGACCTTTCTGACCATTGAGGTGATAACCTCATTGTGGTTTTGATTTGCACTTCTCTAATAATTAATGATGTTGCGTGTATTCTGTGTGCCATTTCCAAAGGCCTTACCTTCATGCTGAGGGTGAATTTTAGAGAACAGACATCAGTGTATAGGACAAACCAAGCTATCTAGCCCCTTTCATAGGTCTAGGGCCTGGATGTCTAGCTCCTTAGACTGTAGTTATACTGATGTATCGAAATGTAAGTCCTATTCTCCTGATTCAAGCACTTCCTGCAAAACAAAGCCCAAGCTCCATGGCCTATATGGAGCGGTCCCCAGCCTTGATGGCACCAGGGACTGGTTTCGTGGAAGACAATTTTTCCTTGGGCTGTGGGGCGGTGGGGTTGGAGATGGTTTCAGGATGATTCAAGTGCATTACATTTATTCTGCACTTTATTTCAATTATTATTACATGTGATATATAATGAAATATTTATATAACTCACCATAATACATAATCAATGGGAGCCCTGAGCTTATTTTCCTTCAACTAGATAGTTGAGCTCAGGCGGTAATATGAGTGATGGGAAGCAACTATAAATACAGATGAAGCTTCCCTCGCTCACCTGCTACTCGTCTCCTGCTTTGCTGCCTGGTTCCTGACAGGCTGTGCACAGGTGGTCCGTGGCCTGGGAGTTGGGGACCCCTGGTCTCTATGAATTAATCTGCAACTCACTTGTGCAGTTTCATCTCCCACCACCCCAGCCTTATGGTCCAAAGACTGCAAGGAATATAGTTTTTCCATGATGCGTCTTGCTGCTTCACATGGGTTGTGCCTAAAACATTTTTGTCTACTTCATCTAAAAACAAGTGGTTAACTCTACTCATCTTTCAAGGCAAAGTTCAAGTATCATATATAGGAAGCCTTCATCCAGTACCCACAATTGGGCTTTGAGTGTCTCCACTGGCCACTTATGCATTTCAGTTGGCATCTTCAACATAGCATTGACCATCTTTAGTGAGTGAGTATTTTGTGTTGAGCTCCTGGGTGCACGCATGGGTACAGGTTAGGAGCCTAACGCAGATTTATTGCATAAATCAGGTATTCCTTTGGGATTGTTTGGGTTAAGTGATTTCTTCACCTCTTCCTCCTGCTGTTAGATTTTCCTCAGATGTTTCTTATGGACAGTTCTTTTCATGATCTAGAAAATATTTCCATGATATAAACCAAAGTTTGCTTAGTAGCATAGACCATTTAGCCTTATATGAGAATTTCAGTGCTTGATGTGCTGCTGTTTGAACTGACCCATTCTTAGTTGATTCTTTTTACCCCCAAATTACTATATTCTATGAATAAATCAGAGAACTTCCTTTTGACAGCAAGAATCTTCTCTGTCTCGTCCATCTCCTGATTCCCTTACCTAAAACTGTACCTGGCCCTTAGTAGGTGAGTGGATGAATACTGCTTGTTTCTATCTAGAAAAGTGTATCTATTTTCATAGATAAAAGTGTATCTATTGTCTATGATGCCCCACTCTGTTTCCTGACACCTACAGCTGGAGAGAACAATGTTTTAACATTCCATAGGAATATCCAATCTCACAATATCTTAAAAAATATTGAGGTATTACAGCTACAACCTTGTGTATGAGAACACTCTTCAGAGTGTATTAGAATTGATGTATAATAGCCTTTTTTTTTTAATTTAGAGAAAACTAAAAAAAAAACCTCTTGCCCAGAAATTCAGCTTTTCAAGGCATATAGCATGTGATGACTATGAGAGTATTTGGAATCTGCTAGTGAATTGTGTAAATGATGGAGTAGACTTAATCTTGTCTGTGAGAAAGAAAGAAATCACCCTTTTCCTGGTGAGTTAGTACTTGTCCACCCATTCAATTCTATTGAATAAATTGTATCTATTAAAGCCCTAAAGAAGCTCATCCTAGAGGTAACAGCAGAATTAATAGACCTGATTTGAATGTGTGCTAGGCTTCTTTTCTTTACCCACCAAGATTGACTTAATACAGTGCAATGCGTTATTCAGACACTGACCATTTTCACAAACGATTATATTTTAGAAAGGTTACTGAAGAGTTGACTCATTGGAAAAGACTCTGATGCTGGGAGGGATTGGGGGCAGGAGGAGAAGGGGACGACAGAGGATGAGATGGCTGGATGGCATCACCGACTCGATGGACGTGGGTTTGAGTGAACACCGGGAGATGGTGATGGACAGGGAGGCCTGGTGTGCTGCAGTTCATGGGGTTGAAAAGAGTCGGACACGACTGAGCGACTGAACTGAACTGAAGGTAAACACTTAAGGGCAGCCTTGCGTGTTTGTGCCAGTCACCCCTGCTCAGTTCCAGAGCGCCTCGTTCCAGTAGACTGCAGTGTCAGTGGCACCTCCTAGAAGCATGGGGTGCAAAATTTACCAGCCTTAAAAAATAATCCTTCTTCAAAAGGACAACTGTAGACAGTTAGGTGTTCTACCTCACACAGGATGAGAAAAAACCAAAACAGTGTGAACACCCAAACCTTTTAGAGAAATTTGAAGATTGAAAAAAACCTTCTCAATGCTTCTTATTTGTATTTTTTGAAAGGTGTTAATTACCTAGTATTATATGTGTAAGAGAAGCTGAAATTGAAATGCACACTCTACCGGAGCCAAAGGTGACAAGAAGGGAGTAATTAACATTGACAATACACATTGCCCTAGGAATCTAAAAGTGAAAATTTAATTTTCCAGCAAGTCAGTTGGAAGTTTTTAATAAGCCAATCGGTCACTAAAATGACTCTGGTGTTACCTATGAAACATACAAGATTACCTGAAATAATCCCAACTGACTTGATACCAAGGTCTGGTATGGAAAGAAGAGAGCAGTCTAGTATTTAGTTACCATTATGTATCTAAACCTATGTTTGAATTTTATGGGAAGGGAAGCATGTCATTTGGTGAAACTGAAGGATTGGGTTCGTTGTAATAATTAAGGATAGAGTGTTATTCCTAAATTTATAGCAAGCACATGATAAAGCAGAACTTTTAAATTATAGGTTTGGATGAGATGTGGAACAAAAAGACCTACCATGGCCTCTGCAACAACTGGCATAACAATGTGATAATTATAAGCTACACTTTAGCCCTCACACCCTCAAGTGTAATTTAATGAATAGATTAACAAGGAGCAAAAAAGAAAGGGACTAACATTTACAAAGGCCTATTTTGTGCCACGTACTGTGCTGGATATGTAACTATTACTGATTCATTTAATTCTCATAATCGCCCTGGGAAGCAGACACTGCCGTATTTTACATGCTGAATTTCTACAAGATTATAAATGTTCACAGTCACCCAGTTAGAACATCCAAGTTAGCTCTGACTCAAATATTGTGCTATTTCTACTATAATAGGATGACTTTCAAATACAGAATATAGGAATACAAACAGGAATATTTTTAAGAAAGAGCAATTATGATAGCTAGTTAAGGGACTGTAATTAGAAGCAACAGATGCTGCCCAACCAATCAAATATTATTTGCTGTGGTTGATAGTGATCTAAAGTGAGGCACCCTACTCAACTTTAAACCTCTTTTGATACTGCCTAACCTCTTGGACTGCAAGGAGATCCAACCAGTCCATCCTAAAGGAGATCAGTCCTGGGTGTTCATTGGAAGGACTGATGCTAAAGCTGAAACTCCAATACTTCGGTAACTTCATGCGAAGAGTTGACACATTGGAAAAGACCCTGATGCTGGGAGGGATTGGGGGCAGGAGGAGAAGGGGACGACAGAGGATGAGATGGCTGGATGGCATCACTGACTCGATGGACGTGAGTCTGAGTGAACCCCGGGAGTTGGTGATGGACAGGGAGGCCTGGCATGCTGCGATTCAAGGGGTTGCAAAGAGTCGGACACGACTGAGCAACTGAACTGAATGAAAAATTATTCTTTTATTGTTTTTCTCAATTCACTTTAAGAAATGACCTCTAGAAGTGCCTTGTATTTGCCATGATGACAGCTCTATAAATGTTGCAATTACTTGAGACACTCCAGAAATGATTTTGAGAAATAGATACAGGTATAGACATGGAAATTGAAAAATATCAAAGTAAGATTTGGAAACACCATGTATTATAAATAATGGGGAGCCTGAGATACTTTTGCTGTGGTTAAAAACATTTATTTCAAGAAAATTATATTTAGTTAATGCTGTCCATATTTCATATTATGCAAAGACACTAGTAATCTGCACAATAAAATAAAAATTAATGTTAAATTGCATAAGTTGACTAACTTTCCTATGTGGATTTTCATGAATTAAATAATGATGACAAAAGCTAATAGGGCTCAGTCATTAAGCACTTACTGCATGCCATCCACAGTGTGTTTAATCTTTGTAACAGGTCTGTGAAGGGCTCCCCAGGTGGTGCTAGTGGTAAAGAACTCCCCTGCCAGTGCAGGAGATGTAAGGGACACAGGATGGATCCCTGGGTTGGAAAGATCTCCTGGAGGAGGAAATGGCAACCCACGCCAGTATTCTTGCCTGGGAAATCCCATGGACAGAGGAGCCTGGTGGGCTATGGTCTATAGGGTCACAAAGAGTTGGACACGACTGAAGTGATTTAGCACACAGCACACTGTGAAGTAGGCATTTTTATCTCTGCATTGAGAGCTGAGCTTAATGAAATTAGAGAAATTGCTCAGAGTTACACAAGTTAACAGCATGTATGTAGGCATTCAGCCTAGGTATAGAGATGGCCAAAGCCCATGACTTTTAACTACTACTCTATACTATTCGATATTATTTTTCAGAACAGGATTTATTTTTATTCTTTAAATGAGGAGCTAATATTTGGAAGTCTCTTCCTATTATTGTCTTTTGTTGTTGTTGTTACAGGGAACCAAAGTCCTACAGATGTTCATGTGGTACCTGAACCCACGGCAAGTCTTTGACCTTTCTCAGGAAGGACCGAAAGATGCGTAAGTCTGGAAATACCCTCTGTGGTTCATACTGTTTCAGGCGCGTGAGAAGATCTTTCTGTTTTGGGGTCCTGCTTTCTTTGATTGCATCGTGAGTATTTTCTGTCTTTCATCTACTTGCTCACCTGTACTACTCTCCCTCTAAAACTTCACCTGATGTTTCCCGTCTTCACTAACTTTCATTCAACGCATATCCTGTGTGTTACTAACTCCTCGTGTGTTTGTTGCCTAGACACATGTAACTGTAGATAAGGGGCAAGTCTGAATTGAGAAAGGATCCATCCTTTTTCTACTTCTGCATGTATGGCTTTGGAGAGGTACCTTAAGAGGAACAAGTGTGTCTTTGTGGAGAATGGCCATGATCTGTTTATGAATGTGTTTGTTTATTTGATTTAGAGATTGTGTGTAGCATCCGTGAGCACTTGTGAAATGAGTGAATTGATTACACCTGTAGATTCCATAGCAGAGTAGGGGAGACATTCTAGTTCCTGTTTAATCCCTTGTTTGGGCCTCTCAGAAATTTCATTCTCTATTTTTTGTTGAAAGGGGTGGAAAATAAAGTCTAGTTGTAGGTGACATATATCTTATATCTTCCTTTAGGTGGAAGGGTGTATGGTAGGAAAGAGCCAGGGATGTTTCTGCTGTTGTCTGGTTCCCTTTTGAAAACCCACCTGTAAGATAGTTCAGATTTCATCTGTTAAAATTTATAGAGCTAAAGAGATACTAATTACTTTTCAATAAGTAATATCAGAGGCAAAGAAGCACTCAGATCATTTCTGAGAATTTATCAGATAATTTCTAGACAAATAATATTCCTCTATGAAATGGATAAATTATGTATTTTAAGCATGCAGGAGAACATTAATTATGAAAATTAATTTCTGTTGTCATTCTTCTAATCTATGAACTTCTTTGCTACTAGAGTTTGCTATAAGACTTCTATTTTTTTAATAGAATACATCATTCTATTATACATTATTATACATTCTATTATACATCTATTAATACATCTGCATTCAGATCTATTAAAGCAAATCTACAATCCTGGGTTTTGCCATTTTATGTTTACTTTTCTTAAGATTTTATCATTTTCAGTTAGGCTTTAGGTAGATAACTTCATAGATCACCATAAAGAATATGGCAAGACAGGAACTGTTTTCAGGAAAAATGTCATTTGATGTAAATAAGGTGATGTTTCTGGAGTAGAGCCATTAGAATCTTCACTTCAGCAGACAGTTTAGTAGGGGAAGTGTCATTGCATTTTCTTCAGAGACAACAGGAAAGACAATTTTCAAGAAGACAAAATCAAAATAAAGAAAATTCGGTACATCTTCCCTCTTTGGGCTGAGAGATATAAATGGAGGTTTTAGTATTAGCAAGTGAGTGGAGTTGTGGGTGCAGTTGTAATAATGCTGGTGGGGTGTCCCATCTCTCTGAAGAAGGTTTTCTAGGGTTGAGAGTGGGAAGTATAAGTCTGAAAAATAAATAGATCTGAGGAAAGCTAATCAAATATAAGGAAGAGACTTATAAGGACTATTGATTAATGATGGTTTTCTTTGAGAAAGGAGGAGAATGACTGGAAAGAAGAAGAAGGAAGTTGACACTAATGAGGGAAATAATGTGAGTTGACACATTGATAGGAGTCATGGGAAGTAAGCTAGGAGTTCCAATACCGGCCACTTAAACATGGTGTTGGCTGCCGGCCTCTAATCTGATTGCCAGCCTCTAATCCGACTGTTGGAGTCAGTCCTCTTGTGATCACTCAGACCGAGTCGCTTTGTAACTAGTTTTGAAGCCATTACCATCCTCATGATTATACATTCTCTTCACCTGCCCCTCCCCCTCTTTTGTGCTGTGTGTTGGAATAATGCTCTCTGCCATGGCCAGGGATAGGCTCTTTTGTTAACTTTTTCCTGTTTCCTCCACAGGCTTGAGTTGTATAGGAAGGTACCAAACCTGCGGATTCTGGCCTGTGGCGGGGATGGAACGGTAGGTCCTTGAAAGAGAATCCGGCTCTCTTCCTTGTTTCTTCCGTCTGCCATTTGTTCTCCTGAAAACATGTGTGTTTCTTCTTCCCACCTCACAGTCTCTCCAGTCCCCTAAACAGGGGTCCCCGACCTTTGGGATCTAATACCCAATGATCTGAGGTGGAACTGGTATAATAAGAATAGAAGTAAAGTGCACAATAATTGTAATGCACTCGAACCATCCTCCCCTGACTCTGGTCCTTGGAAAAATTATCTTCCATACAATCAGTTCCTGGTGCCAGAAGGTTGGGGACCACTGCCCTAAAACATTTGTCTCTTATGTGAATCCAAGCCCCTAAGGGTTAGGAGGGATTCTTGTTATTGCCCTTAAGGATTCAGTCTTGGTCTTTCTAAATTCTGTTTCCCCCACTCCTGTCCTGTGTCTCCCTGATCCACAAAGTAAGGATCACTAGAATGAAGATCACTAGATCACTAGAATGATCTTATGATCACTAGAAGTGATCTTCTAGCCAGATCACTAGAATGAAGATCATAGACGACTAAATGATTTTTAAAACAGAAACTGACCTATTTCCAGATATTATTAATAGTTGGTGACAATTCTGGAAGAGAAATATGCATACACAATTGAATTATTGCTTTTTTTTTTTACTTGTGGAAATAAAAGTTAGAATATTGACCAACATTTTGTCTTAAAGATCACAGTTGATCCTCTTTGGAGTCATTTTAGGAGAAAAGATGGAATTGGGCTGACGTTTAATATCACGAGTGTATTTCCCCCAGTTTGTCTCATCTGTTTCTCAGTTTGCCCTCTACTTATGTTGCTATATTTAGCAAAGGCAAATAATTGAGAATGGTGACATTTAGATTTTGCTGTTCAGTATCTTTTCTTCTGTATTTAGAGTCTGATCTCATAGGATTTTATTATGAACTATCTTTGGCTTTTCTCTAATTTTCTTAATTAGAATGTTTTATTCTCAAAGGTAGCAACAGAATCTTCTAATTTTATCTCTCACAGCACGTGAGCACTTAATGCTGTGCTGAATACACATTATATACTAATAAGCACAACCAGAAAGAAATTAAACAGTGATTCCACTAGTCCTTTAGGATTTTCTGCAGAGAGGAAAACAATTTTCAGTTGAGAAAATAGTGTTTACTATTCTTTGAAACTCTGATACACATTATTAGCTTATAAAATTCATTATAAAGTCTTAAAGAAGCCAAACCTGTTTTGCTTTGTTTAACCTGGTGCTTTCCAGAATTATTTGACTGTTGGGATACCCCTGGTATCCTGAATTCAGGGTCCTTTCTCTCTCTTAAATGACAATTACCTCAAATCCGTGTTGGCTGCCTGTGCCATCTTCATATCTTGGGCTTCATCATGGACTGGCTGTTCCGCCTTCCAAACTTCCCCTTCTCCCCTGAGTCTCTCATCACCTCTCTCTGCCCACCCCCAACCCCCTCACGGCTTTTTTCCCTCTATTCGCAGGTATAGTGTAGAAAGCACTGTTCTAGGGTTTGTGGTATTGACGAGAAATGTTTGGAAACATGGAAATTCAAAGCATAAAGGAAAGAGAAATAAGAGCCTAGTCCAGACACATGTGAAACATTTGTAATTATGGAGTCAGAGCTGAATTTCAAAAGAAGAGAAAAAGATAGAAGGAGAAGGACCACCAGTAGTCTTATCAAGGAAAACAACCCCCAAAGAAGTTTCAAGACAGACAGTAATTATATTATTAAGAGACTCAAGGATTAGTATGGATTTGGAAACTAGGAGATAACTGGTGGTTTTCAGGAGAATAGTTTTAATAGAGTGCCTGGCACACTTTAATAGACAAAACCCAGAATGAGAGATTTATCGTTGTTGCTAAGTTGTGCCTGCCTCTTTGCAACCCCATGGACTGTAGCAGGCTTCCCTGTCCTTCACTATCTCCTGGAGCTTGCTCATACTCATGTCCATTGAGTCGGAGATGCCATCAATGGGACAAAACCCATAATGAGTGAGATTCAGTACCACCCTAATGATTTCTGAGCTTCCCTGGTGGCTCAGATGGTGAAGAATCCACCTGCAGTGAAAGAGTCATGGGTTTTACCCCTGGGTTGGGAAGATCCCCTGAAGATGGGAATAGCAACCCACTCCAGTATTCTTGCCTGAAGAATCCCATGGGCAGAGGAGCCTGGTGGGCTACAGTCCATGGGGTTGCAAAGAGTCCGGACACGATTGAGCAACTAATGAGCAACACACATAAGGAGTTCTAATGAGCAGATCCAATCACAGTGTTGAATTTCTAGAAATACTTTCTGGTGTCATTAATGTCACCTTCTTGACTCACAGACTACCTGGTTCTCCTGCTTTTGTTATCTTTTCTAGCATCTCTTCTTTAAACATACCATAATTAGGTATCTTTTTGGTATCTTCCAGACACCATAATTAGGTATCTGGAAGACCTAGACCATAATCTAGGTCTTCCAGAAGCCTGGATGTAACTTCTCATTTATGTTCTGGGTGCTTTTTCCTCCCTGGTACCTTATCTATGATCCTAGCTTCAGTTTTTACATCCTTCTACATAATTCACAACTGCAGTAGACATTTATATGTACAACAGCTATGAAAAGTGGTGTATTTCCCTTAGAATTGACACATTCTTTTGAGCTAATTATTTTTGTCAGTGGTAACCTCTATAGTCCAATCATGTAGAATCAAAACTTTGCATATCTTCTACCTTAGGTAAACCCAGATTTGATTTGATTTTACCTTGTTAAAACAAGTTGTTCTGTGAAAGGTATCTGGGGTTTATGAAGTGTTTATCAAGGTACATGATTAACATTTTTAATTTGATCAGTTTAGAATAAGAAACTTTTAATTTTGAGTGTTTGTTTGAAGGAGAGGCCTGCTGATGGAGTCATGAAGAGAAACTCTTGGCTCTTGGCAAATGAAGGATAATTCCTGAGTGCTGGGTATATGTTTGACATCAGGTGCTCAGCCTTCATTTAGTGACTGTGTCTATCACTGTAGAGGTTGTCAGAATTCTAAGTGACAAGGCTCTAGGAAGAATCAGAAATGGAATACTTTTAACTGGTTGGGATGATGATATGTTAATCCTTAATCACGTCAGTTTATATACAAAGTATTATTTAATATACAGACTGCTGCTGCTGCTGCTAAGTCGCTTCAGTCGTGTCCGACTCTGTGGGACCCCATAGACGGCAGCCCACCAGGCTCCCCCGTCCCTGGGATTCTCCAGGCCAGAACACTGGAGTGGGTTGCCATTTCCTTCTCCAATGCAGGAAAGTGAAAAGTGAAAGTGAAATCGCTCAGTCGTGTCTGACTCTTAGTGACCCCATGGACTGCAGCCTACCAGGGTCCTCCATCAATGGGATTTTCCAGGCAAGAATACTGGAGTGGGATGCCATTGCCTTCTCCGAATATACAGACATCTTGCATTAATTTGGAAAAAAGTTCTTAGGCTTCAGTATGAGTTACTTTAATTTGATGCTATTAAAAAGTACAAAGGCATATACTGCACTTGGAAGAGGAAGAGATGCTTGTGCCACCATTGCTGTGGTTTTGGCAAGTTCCTTAACCCCTTCTGAGATGTTCTAAGTCTGAAAACAGACACATTTGGATCCCTAAGGGTCTTCACAGCTGTAGCACTGTATTAGTAGAGACCATTGGTGTTCAGGAGAACTATTATGTAAGCTGCAGTCTTTAATTTTAAGTTTTCTAGAAGACACTTAAAAAACTAAGAAGCAGGTAAAATTGATTTTATAATATATTTTCTTTAACCCAGTATATCCAAGATACTATCATTTCAACACATAGTCAGTGTAAAGTTACTAATGGGATATTTTATGCTCAATTTGTATTGTCTCCAGAACCAGCCTATATTTTAAATTTACAATGCCTCCAGTTTGGATCAGCCACATTTGAGCAGTCTGTGACCACACCTGGCCAGTGGTGGCTGCAGGGGACAGCACCACAGTTTCAGGCTCTTTATAACTGGTTTACAGAATCCCAAGATGGTCACATAGTTGCAGGTATCCAGTGGGCTGGTCTCATCTTTGATCTCTAGGCGGAGAGAAAATAACTCAGAATGATCTCAAATCTTCATGTTTATATTCTGGCTTTGGTCATCGGGTAGATTTACATTCTGTGCTTTCTGTGACCAGATCTCCACCCATCCAGCTCCCCACGGCTGCTGCTTAACTATCAAGGAGTCTGTAAACTGAGACACTAAAGTCACTGGTCCCCTCCCCTCCTTAAGGATCTTTAGGGTGCAGTGTGATCTGTCATTACCCTGTCCTTGGCCTTGGTGAACTGAGCTGGACCCAAAGGTCCACCCTTAATCCTGTTGATGTCTTTCCCAAGGGCTGGAGTTAAACGGACTTGAACTACAGCATGCTTATTTCTGGTTCAGTTGGCATCCCCAGGTGAAGATACATGCTAAACAGAAGGCATGCCCATGCCCTGGCTCACTGCAGCCACAGAACAGGGGAAAAGGTCTATTTCCTTCTAATGGACAGGGCAAGAAAATTGTTCCACATGCGTCTTCTCTCTCAACCTCTCCACATCCCAGACTCTCTTGAGAAGCAGCACATGGTGTAACCTCAGTTGTCTTCATGCCAGTGAGAGAATGGACAGCCTAAAGTCTACATTGTATTAAAAAAAAAAACAACAACAACAACAACTCATATTTTGGCTTTTTTCTCAATCCTTTAGCGCTGATTTTAAACATTTATCTTACCATAGAGTGACTTTGTAAACTATTAAGTGCAAATATAAAAATATCAAAAGGACGAATGACAGTGTACATGCTAGGAAGGGAACCTAGTTGTCAAATGCTGCCTTTGGATGGTCTTTCGGGGTGTAGAAACGTTCCCCTCGCTCTTTTTATTTCTTCATATGAGAATCCTTTACTTTTCTGCCTGCAGATAATATGAGGAAAGGCAATTGTGCACCCGCTCTGTTCAAAGAAAACGTCAATTCACGATCCTGTTCGCCCGCCCCTCAGTCCGTTCTCAAGCTAGCATATTGCTGAAAGAAAACACTGCTCAGCCTGCACTTGGGAAATTATCTGGTGATAGTTATAGCTGAATGTGGCCAGGAGGTGGCAGCATCGGGCAACTGCTGCAGCCTCTGGGCTGGGCTGCTTTGCTCAGGGCTGAAGCCGGGGACCCTGGTGTGCCAGATCTATCAGCCCTGCTTTTCCTAACATGAAGGCAGGAAGGAGCTCGCTACCTGGAACATGATTCTGCCCCTTCTTCAGTTGGGATGGGAAATATGCTAAGTGTCCACTGCTGCAATTAATTAAGTTTAATGGAAGAGGTGCTTGTGGAGATGATTTGGGGTAATGCAAAATTCTCTACAAACACAGTCCTGCCCACAAATATGCATCTGGACTTCCAGCAGGAACAGGGTCCTGGGTCCTGGGAAGGGAGAGCCGCTGATAACAGATTTTAAGACCTTTTATATAGTTTTGTTCTCATAGGGGCAGAGACACGGACTAGTACTGAAGATCTTTATGCCTCCTTCTGTTTTAGGTGTATTTGTTCTGTAGTCTCACCCACCCCCCCCCCCCCCCCCGCCCTGCCCCCTCTACCCCCATCCCCTGTCTCTTTCACCTTTCTGCTATAGTACAGCTTGGCTTTTACTTTTTTTGATAGTCTGTGAAAGACTTTGTGACTTGTTGGCAGTCAGTATTGGGATCGATCTGTGAAATTCAAGGCTCAACTTCGAAGTGGAGAGACAGGAAAAAGGCATTTTGCTTCTAGGAAACTGGGCTTTTGTGGATGAAGTAAAGAAAAAGGAAGAAAAATATAGCTTAAGGCAGAGCAGTAAATGTTAATTTTAGGGTTTCCTATTTGTCAGGCACCTGCTAATCAATGTCTTTATGTCATTTAACTGATAAAATGCCCGTATGAGGCAAGTACTGTTACCCCTTTTTACATAGGAGGGAACTAGGTTAACTGACTTGCCTAAGCTCAGCTGGCAAGTATGTGATGGAGCCAGGCTTCTGACCCAGCA
The DNA here is from genome assembly GCF_055505025.1 of Bos grunniens. Taxonomy (NCBI): domain Eukaryota; kingdom Metazoa; phylum Chordata; class Mammalia; order Artiodactyla; family Bovidae; genus Bos; species Bos grunniens. The sequence continues at coordinate 18,936,728 of NC_141168.1, forward strand.
AGTCTCCCCCATCTCTGTGCCTTTCCTGGGTTATGTTGCCTTTTGGGGAAGGTGGTTGTTGGGTAGTGATGATGTAGCTCTTGGATGAGAAACAGTATTCAAGACTTGTGTGAAAGGAAGATCCAGACCCACGTTAGCCAAAGAACTGTGAGCCAACTATGGATTCAAGACAAAAAAATCTGTGCTGTGAAAGGCAGGAGACGTTTAATGACTCCAAGGGTTATGTAATTGATGATGCCTGCTTGTATTCAGGGGGAAATTAGATGGTTGATTAACTGGCCATTGGATGGCATCACCAAATCAATGGACATGTGTTTGAACAAACTCTGGGAGATAATGAAGGATAGGGAAGCCTGGTGTGCTGCAATCCATGGGGTCGCAAAGAGTAAGATACGACTTAGTACCTGAACAACAACAAACTGGCTATTGGGAAAAGGAGAGAGAATCTATTTCTGCAGTGTTTTTTATTTGTTTTGTTTAAAACAGATCAACTGGTAAGAAAGGGGAAGATCCTTTACATTCAAATCAACTGTATGTTTTCCTTTTATGCTTGAAAGCGAAGCAAAAGTAGCTCAGTCCATGTCCAGCTCTTTGCAACCCCATGGACTATAGCGCACCAAGCTCCTTTGTCCAAAGGATTCTTCAGACAAGAATACTGGAGTGGGTTGCCATTTTCATCTCCAGGGGATCTTCCCCACCCAGGAATCAAACCTGAGTCTCCTGTTTTGCAGGAAGATTCTTTACCATCTGAACCACTGGAGAAGCCTATACTTAGGCCAAGTGTAAAACAGAAAGGAGATGGTGATGAGTCAGAGGGTCCAGAGGACTCTTGCCATTTTGTGGAATCACACCACAGTTTCATGTGGAATCTTGGCAGCCTTCCAAGAAAAAGAAAGGAACAATTCTTGACGTTTGAATAAGGACAATTATACTGATCAAAGATCTATTCAGTTCAGTTCAGTCGCTCATTTGTGTCCAACTCTTTGCGACCCCATGAATCGCAGCACGCCGGGCCTCCCTGTCCATCACCAACTCCTGGAGTTCACTCAGCCTCATGTCCATCAAGTCAGTGATGCAATCCAGCCATCTCATCCTCTGTCGTCCCCTTCTCCTCCTGCCCCCAATCCCTCCCAGCATCAGAGTCTTTTCCAATGAGTTAACTCTTCGCATGAGGTGGCCAAAGTATTGGAGTTTCAGCTTCAACATCAATCCTTCCAATGAACACCCAGGACTGATCTCCTTTAGGATGGACTGGTTGGATCTCCTTGCAGTCCAAGGGACTCTCAAGAGTCTTTTCCGACACCATAGTTCAAAAGCATCAATTCTTCGGGGCTCAGCTTTCTTCACAGTCCAACTCTCACATCCATACATGACCACTGGAAAAACCATAGCCTTGACTAGACGGACCTTTGTTGGCAAAGTAATGTCTCTCCTTTAAAATATGCTGCTGAGGTTGGTCATAACTTTCCTTCCAAGGAGTAAGCATCTTTTCATTTCATGGCTGCAGTCACCATCTGCAGTGATTTTGGAGCCCCCAAAATTAAGTTTGACACAAAAAATAAAGATCTATTAGGAGACACTTTATCAATTCGTGGAAGTTATAGGACACTTATTTCAAAGTTACTTGACAATTATTTGTGTTTCATGGGTTGTAAATTATTCTCTGACCTTCTGGTCTGTCTTACTCTTAGTGTTCTTTCTGGTATTTAGAATTTCTCTCTGCAGGCTCGACTTCAGAGGAAGATGTTTGGCTGTGTTTGATTTTTTCCTTTTCTTTCTCTGCACCCTTGTACTAATCTTTTCTAGTAGTTTTAATGGTCTCCAGGATCCTGAGGCTCGAGTTGGGTTTTCTGTAAATGGTTAGGGCTCCATCCTGACCCTGGGTCAGGGGTGTTTCGCGTGTGTCAACAAGCTCATGGGCATCTCAGCTCACTAATAGAAGCTTTATCCCTCCAACCCTAAGGCATCACAGCTTTCTGTGGATGACGGCCTCAGGCAGTGGCTCCTCACCCTCTTTTCTTGGCCTCTTTTCTTCTGACCACATAGGGAGTCTGGTTCATACACAGCCTCCTGCCAGCAAGGGGTGAACTTTTATCCCCTGTAATCAGACAGAAGCCAAACTCCTGGCTTCCTCTGCTTGCCCCCTGTGCTTTCTTTGTTTCTGACCCACGGAGACTTTTTTTTTTCCTCTTATTTTTATGTCTGGAGGGAAATAGAATGTTCAAAGTGTGAACTCATAGCATTATTTTATCCAGAAAAGACAGACCTACTTCAAAGGACCACAAGAGAAATATTTCTCATTTCAATCTACCTAAAAGAACCTAGATTTGACTTGTGAGTATAAATCAGAATGGGGAGCTGCCAGAGCATCTCTCAGAGAAGTTAAAGAGTCTGTCTTCTTTTCCCTGCTGTATATGGGATATGGAATTAGATTTCCGGTAAGTTCCACCTCCTCTCTCAGAGTCTCTGGTTCTACTCAGGGCTGTTTACAGCTGTAGTCAGGGAGCCCAGATTGTTGGGATTTCTGAGTTTTCATGTCCTTTTTCATGACCTTTAAACCCCCTTCTCATCATTTATTAGAGGCCTCTGCTTTGACTCGATCTCATTTGTGTTTTCAGTGGCTGAGGAACAACCTCTAACAGTCATTAGCACTACTTTAGCGTCTGGCATTTTTTTTTTCCCTTTTATTTCAGTAGCAAGCTTAGTGAGTGTTGTGTCAAAGAAGAGCTAAAGAAGCCCTGGATGGGAATCTGAGGACTTGTCTAGGGGTGTTTTGCTCAGTTTGAGCAAATTAGGGGACTTGTGGACTCTCGTGTAGATCTGAATTTTTAGTTTCCCGCCTTGGGCCAGCATTGTGTTACCCCTTTCTAAAAGGTAAGCACAATTTTAGGCGTCTTGATGGATGGGCAAGTTTGACATCCTAAAAAATAGTCACCGTGGAGAAGAAAGGGTTTTAGATAAGGGGTCAGCAGACCTGGTTATGACTCTTGCTTCTTTCACTTCGGATTATTTGATCTTGAGCAAATAACATAGCCTCTGTGTAGCTCAGTTAATAAATCTGCAAATAAACTGAATTTGATTAAGCAGATTCCAAGGATTCTCCATCATTTCATGGCAAATAGATGGGGAAACTGTGGCTGACCTTATTTTTCTGGGTTCCAAAATCACTGCAGATGGTGATTACAGCCATGAAGTTAAAAAATGCTTACTCCTTGGAAGGAAAGTTATGACCAACCTAGACAGTATATTGAAAAGCAGAGACATTACTTTGTCAACAAAGGTCCATCTAGTCAAGGCTATGGTTTTTCCAATAATCATGTATGGATGTGAGAGTTGGACTATAAAGAAAGCTGAGCACTGAAGAATTGATGCTTTTAAACTGTGGTGTTGGACAAGACTCTTGAGAGTCCCTTGGACTGCAAGGAGATCCAACCAGTCCATCCTAAAGGAGATCAGTCCTGGGTGTTCATTGGAAAGACCGATGTAGAAGCTGAAACTCCAATACTGTGACCACCTGATGCGAAAAGCTGATTCATTTGAAAAGATCCAGATGCTGGGAAAGATTGAGGGTGGGAGAAGGGGACGACAGAGGATGAGATGGTTGAATGGCACCACCAACTCAATGGACGTGAGTTTGGGTGAACTCCGGAAGTTGGTGATGGACAGGGAGGCCTGGCGTGCTACAGTTCACGAGGTCCAAAGAGTCGGACATGACTGAGTGACGAACTGAACTGAACTGAAGGATTCCCCAGTGCTCCAAAGATCCCAAAGGTCCATGCCATTGACTCTGGGATGGTCAGGCCACTTGGGAGCTGAGTTTAGTTCTTTACTGAAACATTCCTTGCACCAGAGTTGCTCAGAGGTTGGCCTTTGATGTGTGGCAAGCCTAGCTTTGAATGTCAGCTCTACCATATAAATGATGTGATGTTAAGGCGGTCACTGAACCTTTCAAGCCTTGGTTTCTTTGTCTATGAATTGGGAATGAAAATTATATCTATTGTAGAGAGTTGTTTTGAAGTTTAATAATTCAGTAGAAAGCTTTGCTCAAGGACTAGCACACAGGAAAGATCAGTATGCCCCTCTTTTTGTTAATTGTAAAATCCTTGAGAGCAACCATTCTGCCTTACCTTAGAGTGTCTCACTCATCTTTTTATTTCAATTCCTTATTTCCATGCTTTATATATAGTAGTGTTCAATAAATGTACTGTTAAAATACAGTTTTAAAAAATTTGAAACATGATTCTCAAACAACTTTAGAATCAATAAATGTTAAAAACTTTATTTAGGTTTGTAATAAAGGAGTTAGCAAGATAATACCGCCAGTTTATTGGAGAAGAAGAGGAAAAGAATTATGTCGTTTATACCAGAATAATTTTTCTAAATTTGAGACAAAATTGGTTTATGTTCTGATGGGGGAATAGAACCAGAGCATTTAAAGTGCTCTTCTCTTATCAATGTTTGTGTCTCTACAGGACAAAAATTCTCATTAACTTAACACTCATAAAGTTCTTAAATAAGCCTGTAACACTGCTCTAGAATGACACTGTGACAATATTCAAGTTTCTTTTTGCTGTTTCCAAGTTTGGGGTAATTTTTCTAAATAGTTATAATAAGACAAAATACCAAGTATTATTTATCTTAGAAAAAGATAGAACAGGAATATGATTCTAGTATATAAGTATCCATTTTCTGCCTAAACTTATAATAAGTACTAAGTTCATCCATAATTATGTTTTTTAATGTTTCATTAAGAGGAATGTAAGGATATTTAGGAAAGCACTACTAATTTCTAAGATGATAACATACAGAGTAACCATTTAATGAGTACTTCCATAAGCTATGCACCATATCAAGGTTTTTATATATGTTTTAGTTTTAATCTATAAACAGTCTTGTGAGGTAGGTATTATTATCCTCATTTTGAAAATCAAATAAATGAGTCTTACTGAGGTTAAATATTTAATCAAGATGACAATGCCAGTGTGAGCCAGAGTTGAGATTTAGTCTGATTTCCTGAAATGCCCTAGGGATGAACCAACCTCCCTAAATTGTAAACTCTCTTGAATTTTAAAGTAGATCTCTAGTTAAACACAAGAGATGTGGGTTCAGTCCCTTGGTCAAGAGGATTCCCTGGAGAAGGAAATGGGAACCCACTCCAGTATTCTTACCTGGAAAATGCCATGGGCGGAGGAGCCTGCATTTGACTCTTTGCAAGCCCATGGCTACAGTCCATGGGGCGAAGAGTCAAATATGACCGAGCACATACACGTACTGGTTAAACACGTGATGAACGGGTCTAGTTTTGTTTATATGAAATGGTGTATACAATATGGTTCTTTTTCCCTTTGAAGAGACTTGGCACACTGAAGCTGCTTGCGATAAGTGCCCTTTCTGTTTCCTGGTTGCTGGATTTTTAAAGAAAAATATGCCTATTCTGTTTTGCTCCTTTTAAAGCCTCCTATTCTCAGGTTGTCTTCTTTGTAACTTATTTATCTTTCTTCTATCTCTTCTGGCCCCCAAATGTCTGTAGGTGGGCTGGATCCTTTCCATTCTGGATGAACTGCAGCTGAGCCCTCAGCCTCCCGTCGGGGTCCTTCCTCTGGGGACTGGGAATGACCTGGCTCGGACTCTCAACTGGGGAGGGGTAAGCATGTTCTCAGGGGCTGCCCACGTCATGAAGCAGTGGAGTCCCCGAATCCACAGAGGCTCCAGTGGAGGCACATGTGCTCCTCTTGTTCAAGGAACAAGTTAGAGTTGAGAATCAAGGTCCCCGTGAACCATGGTTTTATCTTCAGTTTAAATCTATAGTCAGCTAGAGAAGAGGAAGTTTTATTTTTAAAAATGGGTTTTATTACACAGGTCTGGGTCTGAGGTATCCACGAAAAGACAGTAGTCACAGGTATCCAGGGGGTGGGTTGGTCCTCATATTAAGCAATTACAGAGACTCAAATTGCTCCTGACCCCTAGTCCTGCCCTGATGCATCTGGTTCAGATTTCTGATTCTTACTTTGGAAGAGTCATGGCTTTGAGCGTTTAGTTTTCTGGTCAATGTCATCAGGCTTTTGGCTATACAGGTAACCAATTTTCCTTTTCACCCTGGAGTCAACTTCAGGCAGGCTTGTTGAAAGTAGTTTATCTCCCACTAACCAGCCATTTAAAAGGGGCTTCCTGGGTGCCTCAGTGGTAAAGAATCCTCCTGCAATACAGGAGATGTGGGTTTGATCCCTGGGTCAGGAAGATCCCCTGGAGAAGGAAATAGCAAATCAACTCCAGGGTTCCTGCCTGGTAAATCCACGGACAGAGGAGGCTGGTGGGCTCCAGTCTGTGGGGTTGCAAAGGGTCGGACTTGACTTAGTGATTAAACAGCAACAACAGTCATTTAAAAACTATTATCATCATCATCATCATCATCATTAATATTTTTTACAGTATTAGGAAAATAAGAAAGCATAATATGCTAACATGTGCTGCCTGACTGGCTGTTTAACTGCTCATAGGAAATTATTGCCTGAGCTGGGCTTGAAAATTATCTTCAGATATTAGCAGGTATTAATCTGGCTTTTGGGTGTATTAACCTCCCATGTGTGATAATTATGTCAGGATATTAGCAGATATTTATTTGGCCTGGGGTGAATTAATTTCCCAGAGGTCTTTTTTCAATTTTAAGTAAGCATAGTATAAATAATATATTCTCATGAAGCAGCTAATGTATTTATCAGTATTAGTTCCTCTTATCTAAATCAGTGACTTGATCATCCTTAATAATCATGCCATCAGTCATGTATGTTCAAGGAGTAAATAGATAGCTCCCTAGCAGGGCTGTTCATCAGTCAGACTTGCCTTAGGTCCTGAAAGGGATGGTGTCTTAGGACAAGGTCAGGGAGAGGTGAGTGAAATGGAATATTAGAAATCATCTAGCAGATATCGCTTGATTATTTTCCTGCTTCTCCACATACACTTGTTCTGTGTATCCTCCAAATTTCTCTAGAGCAAGACGTGGGGAAATCTGTTTTCACCCTGATAGAAACAGCCATCCAGCATGGCTCTCAAATAACTGCCATTGACTTTACTTCTTGGTTGCTAACAGAAGTCACTCTTCTGCTCAAACCAACTAGAGAGAGTATTTCTGTGCACAGTACCCGTGACTATTGTCTTAAATTCTAAATATCTCAAGGAAAACAGTTTACTCTCAGCCTGGTTAATTGGAAAATAAAGAGAGAGCTGTAGCAGAAGGTCTCCACCTGGCATGAACTCTCAATACCTTTGGCTGTACTGTCCACTATTCCAGACAGCAGTGTGTTCGTTCTTTGATTCCTTAGGGCTACACTGATGAGCCTGTTTCTAAGATCCTTTGCCAAGTAGAAGATGGGACGATTGTACAGCTGGATCGCTGGAATCTCCACGTGGAAAGAAACCCAGACTTGCCTCCTGAAGAACTGGAAGATGGCGTGTGTAAGGTTAGAGAGTTTTCCCTTCTGCAGAAAGGGAACCCTGGAGTATTTTCTGCTTGAGCCACAGGAAATACATTCCTGGCCAGAGGATTATGTCTGATTACCTCCTATAGAGGTTATGGCTACTAGGGCTGTGAGAATAATGCTATCCAGTGATTCTGCACCACAGACTTCTAAAGATCAAGATTCCAAGTGCTTCTGTAGTGCAGGGAGCTATTCTCTATCCTCAAATTCCACACCAGAAAGAAATATATCAGTTTTCTAATCTTTCAGACTCATTGCAAAGTCTTAAAACTATGAGGAGATTAAAAAAAAAAAGTCATATGGCCTGAAAACATTAGGCACAGGGTCTTTCAATAGAAAGATACCATCTGAGATTTCTGGTCTGATAGCAAAAATTCCAATTTCATCACTTGTTTGGGATGCGAAGATACACCTAAATAAATGTTTGACTTAGCGTTTTTTCCTTTAGTGATTAAACTTGTATCTCACAAACCAAGGGATATAATTATAAAGATGCTACTATAGAGCTTCAGGGTAAAATTCAGTTTTAAGTTCTGGCTTCAATTTCATATAAATCTGATAGGTTTCTGAGTAGCCACTTGTTTTCTATTCCTTTGCCTTTTTATTCCATGATAGTGTTTTCACATTTTTGTTGTGTAAGAATCTCCAGGCAGTGTGCCTCTGAAATGCAGATCACAAGGCCCTGTTCCCAGAGATTCTGATTAAGTAGATATAGGGTGAAGGCCCAGCATCCGTGTAGCATCCCTGCTCTACTGGATCACACCATTGGTTGAAGCCAGGATTTCATGGTGCTTCGGCCTTTGAATCCGGTATCATTTTAGACCAAACCAGTGCACCTTTCCTTGGAGAAGGAAATGGCAACCCACTCCAGTGTTCTTGCCTGGGAAGTCCCATGAACAAAGGAGCATGGTGGGCTACAGTCCATGGGGTCACAAAAGAGTCAGATACAACTTAGTAAACAACAGCAAATGCACCTTTGTTGATGAGCATCAAGATCCCAACCAATTGTGGTAGAAGCTCAAGTTACTTATTTGACTAAAATTGGTTAAAACACGTTTTGTCTTACCTTCATAGTGTTTTCCACCTAAACTGTGATCCAGAAACTAAGGTTTTTCGTAGTTATCATGATTGCTCAGTTGACCTTGAGTTCGTCAGGTCACAGTGTTGTTTAAGCAAGTATTGTCTTGGGATATAATATTTCTTTGTAATATATTTGACTTATAGAAACTGGGCATAAAACAGCTAAAGTACAAAGAAATGTGCCATATGGAAATGTTAAGGTCCTATCCCCACTCAACTTGGAATGGTTAGGCCCTCAATAGCAATCTCTATTTAATTCTCTTCCCAACAGCTTAAGAAATGGAAAGACTTCTTGATGCAGCCTGGGGACATTAATCCAGATAATTAAAGGGTTTCAAAAGTGGATTTGTAAGGAGATGTGTAGGAAATTGGGGCAATTTTTCCTGGAAAATATGAATAAGAACTCTTAAAACAGATTAAATTGTGATGTTATTTAGAGGATGGTGACCAGATGTTCTCCTATGTTATCAGCGGATGCTGAGACATGGGTTAGAATCGTAGCCAAAAGAACATAAATGGTAGAAATGAACATATCTGTGCTTTTGGCAGGATCACCAACCCTTGCTGTCATTCCTAAGGACTTGTATTTTCGTTTAAGTGCAGGAACTGGACATTCTCAAATGTGAAGCCAGGAGAGTGAGACATGTTTTGGCATTGCTCTGTGCGTTTAGTTTCTCTCCCTTCTCCAGTCACTTGTAACCACTTCTAAGGGCTGAGCTGACCTCTGAATCAGTACATGCTCTGAGTCAGCCTTCCATGGATGGGTTCATCCTTTGTTTCAATTTCTGTGTTTCTGTATTGTTAATAATCTCTCTCTTGCTCTCTTTCTGACTCTTCCTCTCATTTCATTTTTCTCTTACTGCAACAAGATTATTGCTCTAGTCAAAGAGAAAAGTCTTACTAATCAAGGGGCATGGGAAACCCAGTAATTTTTGAAATCTTGAGGATAAACACTTATTTCTAATAGAAGAGGAGTGCATTTCTCTCTGGAGGATCAACCTGATCATTATCTGGAAACATCATGCAGGCTGAGATAATGTTTCCCCTCTGTTTACTTTAACATTTACCTTCCAGTCTGAGTTGCAGAAGAAAAAGTGGAAGAACCTTCTAGCATTTCCCACATGCTTTCCTAATTGTTCTAACGTTAAACCAAAGGCCTTCAGATCATGTCAGCTTTGTAATTTTAATGCAGGACTTCAGACTACATAGTTCTCCCCTTTACTCAACTTGCAGCAGTAACAGCCAGGGACCCAGAGGGCTCTGGCAAGGAAAGCTGAGGCTTATGTATATTTCTATGTGTTTGTGTTTGCATATTTCATGGTCCTGTTAAAGATCTAAGAGTTAATAGAGTAAATAAAAATCTGAATACTAATAAACACACACACATATATTTTATTTCTAATTGGAGGATAATTGCTTTACGATGTTGTGTTGGTTTCTGCTGTACAACAGTGTGAATCAGCCTTAAGTAGACATGTGTCCCCTCCCTCCCATCCCATCCCACCCCTAGGTCGTCACAGAGCACCGAGCTGAGCTCCCTGTGCCACAGCAACTTCCCACTGGCTATTTGTTTCGCACATGGTAGTGTGTTTATGTCAGTGCTACTGTCTTAACTAGCTTTTAGTTTTTCTCTAGGTTGAGAATAGTTAAATGGCTCCCACTGGCTTATTGCTTACATGACTTTTGTCAAAAATATATAGATTTTTAGAAAATAAGGGTAAATTATATTTATTTTCAGTTGCAATATTAATTTGCTGAACATAATTTCTTCAAAAAATGTGCATCCACTGATTAAGAAGGTTAGATGTGATCCTTACAATTAAATTTATTTGCAGAGTTTGTTTAGTGAATCATCCCTTTTAACTGTTACAAATGTGCATCCCTCAGCCCTTAAGATTCTTGTGTTATACTATCCACAAGAATGATTCTCATTTAATAATTTGTGTTGTGTCTCTTGTTTCCTAAACTATTTAAAATTCTTGGGAGTATCCTATGAGTTGAGCTTTCCCTAAAGAATTAATTCAAAAATCCCTTGTTCCTTCTATGTAGACCCCCCTGCGTTGGGTTGTGACTGGTCTTTCTCCCCGGGACTTGCCCCACAGACAGGTGTCTGGCTTTCAACTTTACCTCTGCCTTTGTTCGTCATTGCAGCTTCCTCTGAATGTTTTCAATAACTACTTCAGCCTCGGATTCGATGCGCACGTCACATTGGAGTTCCACGAATCCAGAGGTGAGGACAGCATCCCTTTCCGTCTCCCAGGGAGGAAGTTTCCAGCGGGTGTTTTGCGGGTCCCCTTTTGTCTGCATATCACTTAAGTGCCCACAGTGTGCTTACTGCTCTTTCTCCATTTGAACTTTCATGGTGACCTTGGGAGCTCAATAAGATAGGAGCTTATTACAGATGTTACCCTGAAGCCTCATTGTTTAGGGTCTCAAAGACAGTAAAGATCAGGACCGGATATGTGCTCCAGGACTCAGGACTGCCAATCTTTAGGTTTGACTAGAAACTAAAGTCAGTGAATGACCAAGAAGTGATTAAAAAAAAAAAAAAAAAGAGGAAGAACAGTGACTAAAGAGCTAGTCAGGGAGGATTGATGCTGACTGAGAGTAATGAATACCATGTTCATGGAGAGGATCTAGAGATGGCGGTACACAATAAATATACACGAAATGTTGAAACAGATTGGCTGATGTGTCTATACCAGAGGTGTGGACTTTTTAGAATCTGTTAGTCCATCTTTTTTGCATTAAGCAAAAAAGAAATCATTATTAATGATGAAAGGTATAATTACTCAAGCTATTCTTTTAATATAATTTATTTGGGGCTATACTGGACCTCCATCACTCCACAGGCTTTTCTCTAGTTGTGGTGAGCCAGGGCTACTGTCTAGTTGCAATGTGAGGGGGTTCTCGTTGCCGTGGCTTCTCTTGTTGCCTAGCATGGGCTCTAGGGTATGTGGACTTCAATAGCTGTGGCACCTGGGCTCAGTAGTTACGGCTCCTAGGCTCTAGAGAACAAGGTCAGTAGTTGCGGTGCACGGGCTTAGTTGCTCTGTGACATGTGGGATCTTCCCAGATCAGGAATCAAACCAGTGTCTCCTGCATTGGCAGGTGGATTCTTTACCAGTGAATCACCAGGGAAGCCCATCAGGCTAATTTCTTTCTTTTTTTTTTTTTTTTGCTGTTTTCTGTTTATTTGGGTTTTCCCCATGTTTTTACCTGGATAGTCAAGAAATCTCAAGCTTCACTGCAGGAGGAGGAGGAAGAACGTGAGGCTTCATTTTCATTAGGGTCATATGTACTTATTTTTGTTGATAGATAGTGGCTGGAAGCCATGCAAACCACAGTTGAGACTCCAAACTGTTCTCTAACGCAGCTGCTCAGGGACTGTGACTTCATGACAAAGCTTGTATCATTTGCATCCGATACTTGCAGAGTGATTCAAAGCCTCATGAGAGCCATTCCAAAAAAAAATAACCTTACATAGAATAACCTACTAGATATTAGTCAAAACATACAATAAATTGGGAATTATGCCAATCCATTTACATGGACTGGGTAATAAATACAAATCTCACTAAAGCAGAATCCTAAAAAATTCAATTGCAAAAAGTTTTTGGCATAGATACGAAATAGCCCATCAAATTGACATGGGACAGTTGCAGACTTTTATTACTATCTGTATTGTATTTCTTTTAGAAGGGACAATTAAAATGACATTCATTTTGAGACAGTTTATTATTGGCGTTTTCTGTGTAAATGCTTTTAGAATTACCAGTAGAAAATAAAATAAGCAGTAAAGAAAGGCTGAACATTTTGATTCACTTTGTATGTAAATAATGCAAACCTTTGAATAATTTGATCAAAAAGAAAGTATATTGGACTTCCCAGCTAGGCCAGTGGTTAAGACTCCATGCTTCCAATGCAGAGGATGTGGGTTTGATCCCTGGTCAAGGAAGTCAGATCCAACATGCTGTGTGGTGCAGCCAAAAAATAAATTTTAAAAAGTGATTTTTAAAAGAAGAAGGTATATTTTATTTGATAGGAAAATAAATGCTGTTTTATTCTTCTCAAAGTGGCTAAGCCATGTCTGGCTGAACTGTTGGTAACAGAACATTTGGAATAAAAGTCAGAGATTTAATAGGATTGGTCATTTAATTGTCGGTTGGAATCTTGCCAGTACTTTACACTATTGCATTATGACAGTACTTGAGGAAGTACACTGAAAATACTCTAGTCCACTATTATATAGTCATGATAACAATGATTAAGGTTATCAGGTAGCAAAGCTAGGTCTCACTTTGCCATCTATGTGAATTAGATAGTCGTCTTTGGGGGACATGAAGAATATTAAACACATCAAACTTTTAGTCTGAGATTGGACACTTGAGTCATACCCTCATTGAAGTTGCTTATTATTCAGAGGATTTGAACCTTACACTACAAGGTCAAGGAAATACAATTATGACTCCTGAAGAGGCAGTATTTAAAATTGATTTGGGATTTGCTATTTTCTCTGAATATAAAGAGGCATGCAGATCAGCATGTTTCAAAGGATTATGAATGTTTCATGATTCATATGGTGAACTGACAGATTTCCTTGAAAAGGTGTTATTTTTGGTGGACTGCTAAATTTCACCATCACCATCACTGCAAAGGACACACTGCCAGGCTCTTGCCCGGGTGGTGAGACTCAGGCACAGTTGGCCTTTGAGAAACCCTGTCCAAGCTTCTCTATCTGTAACCTTCTTTTCCATCGTGAACCTCAGTGTGACATCTACTCATCATTCTAGATTCAAGTGTACTTGCCTCTGGGACACTTTTGATTTTCTCTGTGTGTGGACCCCACTCCCCCCTGCCACCCCCATTTCATCTTATATGGAGAAGGAAATGGCAACCCACTCCAGTATTCTTGCCTGGAAAATTCCATGGATGGAGGAGCCTGGCGGGCTACAGTCCGTGGAGTCGTCTTATATAGACATCTTTTTATGGCATATACAGAGTGACATTTTTCATTTTCATTTTCAGATCTGTCTTCCCCTCTTTAAACAACATAAGGGCAAAAGACTCTCTTATTTTTATCCTCCTGTGCCAAGTCCAGTGGCTGTCTCAAATGTCTGCTATAGGAATGGAATGTTAAATTGGAGAATAGGCTCATATACAAAAGACAAATAAAAGTAGAGGGAGTATATAGTAAGGGGAGGATGTATAGGCAGTGAGTAGTATGGGAGTTTGGTGGGGATTGTTGACAGAAGAAAAGTATCAGGGGAAAGTTTCCAGAAAGGGTAGGGGGGAATATGGTGGGAAATAAAGAAGGAATGTGATGTAGACAAGAAGTGAAATGGGTAAGGGCATTTCAGACAGGAAAGAAAAATACAGAGGGACAAAGGAGCTTGTGATAAAGGTGGGTTAGATGACAAGTTACTACAGAGTGAAAGATTTTTGCCGTGGTGTTAGAAAAATGAAGATAATGCTGGTAAAAATATTTGTCCTTAAGGTGCAGTGACTTTGAAAGAAAAGATTTTTATAACACATAGGATTTTAACTGAAGGTGACGCTGTCACTGTAGGCACAGATTTTGAAGTCATTTATGTATACATAACTGATGTCTTAAGATTGGGTTAATATCCAATGCAGATAATTTGGAAGATGTATGAGTTATATGGGCTTCCTAGGTGGCATTAGTGGTAAAGAACCTGCCTGGCAATGCAGGAGAGGTAAGAGACATGGGATTGGGGAGATTCCCTGGAGGAGGGTATGGCAATCCACTCCAATATTCTTGCCTGGAGAATCCCATGGACAAAGGAGCCTGGTGGGCTCCAGTCCATGGGGTCACAAAGAGTTGGACACGACTGAAGCAACTTAGCACGCACACATGAGTTATATGGCGTTCAAATTGCTTATTGGCTTTTATAAACCTAGCGTTAAACTTATATTTGCTAATATCTCCCTAATCGGCAAGACCAATTACAGATAAAAGTAGAGTTTTGGATTCCATTCTAATGGCACATATGTTATTGTGCTGTACACAAAGATGGGATTAATATGTTAAAATAATGGAATGGATTATACCCAGGGTTTCGTCATCATTATAAACGGATTACATTCAGAGCCAAATCATTTAGATGATTTAGATGATGAGATTTGGCAAGTTTGAACTAATGAGATTTAGATGAGGTCTTTGGATTTTGAGTTGATGCTGTAATGGGAATGAGACCTTTTGGGACCTGGGAGGAAGTGAATGTGTTTTTCACATGTGAAGGATGCAAATTATAGGGGCCAGAAGGCAGGCTATTGTAGGTAAAATTTTGGTTTCTGTGAACTTTGCCATTTGGTGTCATGCTTGCCATTCAAATACAGGGTTGGGATTTGGACACTTGCAGCAAGTCAGCCAGCTGTCTGATGAGAAATGACTTGGAGAAAGAGCTATTCCTTAAAAAAGGATAACAAATGAACAAAATAGCAGAAGATGAGCGTTGACAGTGGGTTCCTTTGGAATGTCTTGGAATTTTATCAGAAAGAGTGTAAGGAAATAGTATTTCATTTGGGGATTTATCATCCCTTGAATTCATGTGAACATTCTCTGATGAAGATTCTTATTTAATCTATTTATGGTCTTCAACCTATATAACGTCCAGGAACAAACACAAAATTAAACCGTTCTTAGTCAGAGCCTTTGCTGTCTTTTGCCCTGAGTCCATTCTGCGGGTCATCTGTATGTATCTATATCTGTCTGTATGTGCGTGCTCACCTGTGTCTGACTCTTTGCAACCGCATGGACTATAGCCTCCCAGGCTCCTCTGGGAGGAAGGATTTCCCAGGCAAGAATGCTGCAGTGGACTGTCATTTCCTTCTCCAGGGGATCTTCCCAACCTCGGGATCAAACTGCATCTCCTGCATTGGCAAGAAGATTCTTTACCACCGAGCCACCTGGAAGCTGATAGATATACATATATATATATATATATACACACACATACATATATATACATACAATATTTACATATCTTCACTAAATCAAATGGTTTTTCGAGGCCTGTCACAAACAAGAGTGTAGATGGTAGTTAGGAGTTCTTGCAAACTGTGACAGCAAATTCTTCATTGATTTTTATCCAGATTCCCTATATTAAATTTGAGCTCATACATAGTTTATGGAAGCTGTGCTCCATGGAGGTCAAAGCAGACAATGGACCCTCTCCCTTCTCCCTTCTCTCTTTCTTCTGACGCTGCTCCTCTATTTTGAATAGAGTCCAGAGTGTCTCAGCTTTTAATGTGCATGGGAATCACCTGGAGAACTTGTTAAACCAGATTCCTAGACCAGACCCCAACCCCCAGACATTCTAATTCAGTAGGATTAGGGTGGAGCCTAATAATTTGCATGTCTCAGTTGATATTGCCACTGATGACAGTTTGGGGCTACATTTTGTATCCCTGGGCTATTGTGCCAACTGCCTATAACTGAGGGAAACACGATAATGAAGCTGTTGGTTCCTTGGGATGGGGAGGGACAGAGAGAACGTGGAGGAGCTAATCTAACTCACTACTTCTAATGAAGTCTGTAACAAAACCACCTTTTCCCTTTCACAGAAGCAAATCCAGAGAAATTCAACAGTCGTTTTCGAAATAAAATGTTCTATGCAGGGGTAAGTATACATTTCATTTTTTAATGATTACATGTGATTTATACTAATTTACTGATGGTAATAGAGATGCTAATATACTATGCTAATAATTACATACACATCACAGATGTTTACATGTGTGTCTATGTATGTGTGTGTGTGCTCAGTCATGTCCAACTCTTTGTGACCTCATGGACTGTAGCCCGCCAGACTCCTCTGTCCATGGGATTCTTCAGGCAAGAATACTGGAATAGGTTGCTATTTCCTTCTCCAGGGGAATATTCCCAACCCAGGGATCGAACCCAGGTCTCCTGCATGGCAGGCAGATTTTCTACCACTGTACCACCCGGCAAGCCCTATGTTTATATAGAGTTAATGCTTAATGTGTTGGTTGAAGAATAAAAGTAAGGGTATATTTCTTAAGTCGGTTGGCAGAGAGTTCATTATCTTTGAACTTTAAAGCCCGCATGCTGAGTGGGAATGATAGTCAAGAAGTGGTGTGAAAAGCAAACATCAAAGTCAAGCTAGAGAACTGGAAAATTAGGTAGACTGAAAGATGTATGGTAAGTCTTGGGTAAGAATGTAGTTTTCACAAGGGTATGTATCCTATGCATTGACATTTGGATGCAAAATTAAGAGACCATGGAGAGTTTTTTCATGGAAGCATAAATGAAATAAAGGGGCATTCTTCTTTTTACTTCTTCTCAGGGACATCCCTGGATGTGAATGGCTAGAAAGAAAAAAAAA
This sequence comes from Bos grunniens, assembly GCF_055505025.1. NCBI lineage: Eukaryota > Metazoa > Chordata > Mammalia > Artiodactyla > Bovidae > Bos > Bos grunniens. The sequence continues at coordinate 18,953,652 of NC_141168.1, forward strand.
AAAGAGGGCCTCCAAAATACTAATTTTTAAAGTGTGCTTAAGTTTATACCACTGGATAGAGGGGATTAAAGTAAAAAAGAGGCGAAACAAGACAGTCTCAGTGGAGAGTTAAAGATTTTATCAGCATCTACTGGATGAACAGGAAGGTCAGGAAAGGCTGTCAGATCTCCAAACTGACCCTTGAAATTACCTATATTTTCTCTCTCCTACTGCTATCTTAAATTTTATGATAAGTTACATTTTGAAAACAAAGAGAAAGATTTCAACTTGACAGCCTCTGCACTACTTTACTGTAGAGAATTCGTTTTATATTTTGTATTTTTGCATAACTCAGAATTCCTAGGACCTATCTATCACAGAAGCAGGGCTTTGGCATAACTGTGTAATGAAGCATTTTTTTTCTTTCTTTCCTTGTGGTATAGGCAGCTTTTTCTGATTTCCTACAGAGAAGCTCTAGAGATTTATCCAAACATGTTAAAGTTGTCGTAAGTATTGCACGTGTTGACTCATTTCGCTTTGAATGTAAATATCATGTCCCTAACGTAAACCCCAAATACCAGTATGTACTCAATCAGCGGGCTGCATAGAACTTGAACTGAATTGAGTGTGGTGTATTCAGCCAACATTTAGAAGCATTAAGTTATGTGTTGGGCACTGAACAGAGGATGAAGTTAAATAAGATGGATGGATTTTGCTCCTGAAAAAACTCATGGTTTGGTCATGCTGAAGGGCACCTAACTCATGGCAGAACATTAGAATAAATGTTGCTATTCGACTGTTTGTGTCATATGCTGGTGGCACAAAAGGAGAAATGCAAACTTCCCCTGGTGTAGTCAGGGAAGTCATCAAAGCAAGGATGTTGAGCTGGGTCTTGAAGTAGAAATAGATGTTCACCAAACAACTAGCTTTATTCCCAGGCTATCTGAAGAGTCTTCATTTTAGAAAAATACTTTGATTTTAGTATTTTGTGGTCACTTACTCTCTAGCCTGGTCAAGGTCCCTTACCACTTAGGAGTTTTTCTGGCTGCTGTTTACTTCTGAATCTCTATCTCAAGTTGGGGGATACTCATCTTGGAGGCAAGGGAGATGGGAAGTCATTTTTTTCTCTAAAAGATATATTTTAAAATAGCATATCATTAATTATTAAGAAAGATAAAGTGTTTCCTTGAAGTAAACAAGTTGAAAGAGGGAATGAGCATGACTGTTGCACATACCTGTATAAGTAAAGTGAAACATGAAACACAGAAAAATATACACATGAGGAAAAAGAAATGGGAATACAGCGATGCTTAGATTTATTGTGGAATGGATAAAGAATAGCATTTGTGACAGAAGGGGGTAGGATAAAATGTATACATGCAAATAGAGAAAAATATATGACCTTAAACTAATGGATTTATAGAGGAATACAGAGGAGCCTAAAATAAATATTCAATTTTCTTGACACCAATAAACCACATACAAGACACAAATCTCCTAAATCATTTGAAACAAAGACATTACTACTAACAGCCTTTGGCATCGCTTTCAGATGTTTCAGTTCTCATAAAATACTAATGAAAAGCTAGTATCCTTTAGTCGTAGCAACTCTTGAAAACTGGAATATTGCCTTTTTAAATCTAGATACGAGAAAGAGACATAGTCCATTCAACTGTGAAAATCTTAATTTTGATAAAACGATGGTTATTTAAGTAGCAGCAACCTTGCCTGAGACTTAACCTTTTTCTTCTGTGGGGGCCTGCAAATAGCCAAAAATAAACTTTCCTTCTTGTCCCAGTATTTTTTTGCATTATTGGGAACATTGTAGCACCTGCCTGGAGAGCCAGTGAGTGGAGGGCAGTGACTATATTGAATGGTGTTTACTGTCTAACTCAGCTGGGTGGAAATTAAACTCCGTGTGTCTCCACATCACTGGAGAGCTTTTCTCCCCCATCTGGCAGTCTTCCTGTTGAGAAATGTCTCAGGCATGGGTGGCCATAGAACAGGGATTAAAAAAAGCCTGCAGAGAGGCCAAAGTGGCAGCCGGAAACTTAAAAAAGGTTTGATATCAGCCAGTAGGTATAATATTCCAGGTGGATTGGTCTGTGTAATCATCTTTTATTTATGAAGAGAAAAAAAAAAAACAGTAGAAACTAAGTCTTAACAATTGGGATTCAGGTTTGTCTATATGACTAAAAGCACATGCATTTGAAACAACAATTACCATTGTGCTATGACAGAAATATACAAGGGTGTTTCTACAATTACATCACTGAGAGTGAGACTGAAAAGATGGGAAGTCAGAGCAAATAGATGTACACATAACAGCAGACTATCTTATCTTCGCCACGGGGTGAAGTCAGTGTTTCTGATGTAATAGTTAATAATCTAATCTCACAGAAATACAAAATATGTGCACAAGTACTATACACACACATACACACACACACACACACACCCAGAGGATAGTAACAAAAACCTGCATACATCCTTCTTTTGTTCTACTGCACATGTGTTCTTGTTTCAATTCATCCACACGGGAGCTTGTACACAGGAAGATTTTTTTGTTTGGAAATATTTTCCTTTGTGTGTTTGAAGTAGGGAGAAAGTTGAAAACTGCAGTCCTAAAGAGTTGTGAAGTTTAAATGCAATAATATATAGGAAAATTTTGTAAAATATTGTAAGGCGTGCATCTTCATAGAATTTGCTGAGTTTCTAGAATCACTATGTTTTTTTAGGTGGAGAAAGTAGAAAATTAAAAAAAAAATAATTCTGTTCTAAATAAAGTAATATATAAGTATAGGATTTTTGCTGTAATGCAACAGTGCTGTTTTGCATACTATTAAGATATCACATGCTGTGTTTTTTTTTTTTTTGAAAGTTTTAGTTGCTTACAACACTCAGTTTTGATCATTTAAGATGTCTACATTTTTTTCTTCACTGGTAGAGCCATCTATCAACTCAAGTCCTTCAATTGGGAGACCTTATGTGTGTTTAAGATTTTGAAAGTGTGAAAACACCTTCGATCAATGTCTAGAACTTCATTCCAATCTAAATAACATTTGAGAATACTTTGCTTATTTAGGATTATAAGATTTCCCAGAAACAGTTTTTGAGAATGTTCATGAAAACTAGTCTGTGTTAAGATCAGCTGGGAGGAGGAGAATGAAACAACTTTGATGGCTAGCAGAGTCATCGTAACCTGGATTGCAAGTCCCTCTGAAGAAAACTTCAGAAATTTGCAAGGATCCTGGGAATGCTTTAACCCTGTCTCCCAAGGAGAAGACGGGGGGTGGGGGTGGGGTACATTCTGTGATGAGGGTGTGAGGAGAGCAGATAAAAAGCAGGCTTTATACCTTTGACATCAAGAGGCCTAGAATCCTGACCAGAGTGCTCCTCTTTTGATGTTTGTCACCAGTGGGAAATGAGAAAGGGAAACGAAAAGCCTCTTCCTTGAGCAGTCAGAGGATGCTCTGGAGGAAAGCACTAACCAGTCAGGCAAAGTGAAAGTGCTGGTTGCTCAGTCATGTCTGACTCTACGACCCATGGACTGTAGCCCACCAGGCAGCTCTGTCCATGGAGATTGCCAGGCAAGAATACTGGAGTGGGTAGCCATTCCCCTCTCCAGAGGATCTTTCTGACCCAGGGCTTGAACCCAGGTCTCCTGCATTGCAGGCAGATTCTTTACCATCTGAGCCACCAGGGAAGCCCCAAGTGGATCAGGGAAACCACACACAAAGGTATTGAGGCCAAGCCAATCTGAGGCCCTTGAAACCCAAAGTCACATCCAGAACCAATGAAATGGTTCATCTCAGAAGACCAGTCGCAGTCTATAAGAGATTACACTGATAAGAGTAAATCACTAATGGAGATAATGCTAATTTATAATAGATAGTTAGAAAAAAAAACATGCAGGATATATTCCTTTCAAACTTCTTTCAAAATATTACATTGAACATTTTCAAAAGACAAATTATCTCAAAAAGCAAGGAAAATAAATGGTCATATGCATGACTATTTTTGAATCAGATGATGGTGGTAGAGATTACTATGGCCTCACCTTGAGGCTTTGTCCTTTTGTTAAGTGTTCATAAATCTTTTAAGGATTTACTGCATAGCACAGGGAACTATATTCAATATCTTGCAATCCCTGGTGGCTCAGTTGGTAAAGAGTCTGCCTGCAGTGCAGGAGACCCAGGTTCGATCCCTGGGTTAGGAAAATATCTCCTGGAGAAGAAAATGGCAACCCACTTCAGTATTCTTGCCTGGGAAATCCCATGGACAGAGGAGCCTAGTGGGCTACAGTCCATAGGGTCGCAAAAGTCAGACACGACTTAGCGACTAAACCTACTTACCTACCTAAATCTTTTAATTTTGATACTACAAGCCTAAGTATCTAATCACAGTCCAACGTTAAGAATAATGAGAGTTCCTTGGATTGTGAGACCAGAGAAAAACATTTTGGTCAAATGGCAGCTTTGTTTTTACATGAAGTCAAAGCAAAACCAAGCCCTGAACTCTGGAGCCGGGAAAGTTAGAATAAATTTTCAGTCACAGTAATGGCCATCGATGCCAGCAACAGACAAAGACAAGGGTGAGACTTTGGTACCTGTTCTTGTCGGCTAAGTTGGCTCGTAGACTTGCACCTGCTTCAAAACCCTTGCTTTTTCTGCTTTGATTGTTGCAGTGTGATGGGACCGATCTTACCCCAAAGATCCAGGAACTGAAGTTCCAGTGTATAGTATTTTTAAATATACCCAGGTAAGCCCTGTTCTTATTGTCTTCCTTGGTTTGATGTGAACTCTGTTTGACCTAAGGTTCTCTGCTCTCATGATGGAAAATTTCCAGGTACAAGCGGTGAAAAATAGTTACTTTAATGACTTACTAAGAGTCTCCAGGCCTGATCGTTTTCTCTCCTACTTGCTTTGTTTAATGTTCTCTATGGTATTTTTTCATGTATGTGGTATAGCATGCATGGTGTATACTTACCCATGCTTAAGAAGCCCAGGCAGCCCTCTGGACTAAGACATTTTAATGTAATTCCCAATTACGGACCCCTCCACCCTGTCACCCTCCCCAGGAATGATGGGCTTGCATAAATACGTGTTCTTAGTTTCCCAAAAGCTATTAGGAAACCTTCCAGCCTGATTTCAGCATGGAATTCATTCAAAATCGTTGCCAGATGATTGCTTTGAAAAAATAGGATCAATTAGAGCAGCATTTTCTAGCCAGAATGTCAGCTTTCTTTGGTGCTATTATATACCTCAGGAGAAAGGGGTATTTAAGATTAACTAGTCTCAAAATAAGCACATTTCTCAGTGGGCTTAAATTTAGATTCTAGGCTCCCAAGCCAAGATTTGAAAGGGATGGATCCCTGACTCTTTGTTATTTGCAAACCAGACAACTCAGACACAAAAATCCACAAGTAAGTTCTATTTAGACTGAATTTGGTTGAAATGAGAAGTGTATGTAAATCTATGTCTGGGAAAGCATAGTCTCCTGGTGACTTTTGGCCATGCTCAGTTTAGCCCCTTACAACCTATTCCAGAAGCATTTTCATCTTAGTCGTTGAAGTAGGGGACCTAGATTCTCAGGAAACATTGTTCGTTAGCTTGCTTTAATTTTCTTTTCTTCTCCTTATTCCTCTTCTTGCTCCTTCCCATCTCCCCTCTGGACTTTGTTTATTCTACTTTTCAGTGTCCCTGACTTCCCCTTCCCTTTCTGATCTCACATCTTTGTCTCATCCTTTTTTTACTCCTCTGTCTTCAGTTACTGTTCCCCCATCCTGGGGTACTCATTGTCTTAATTATGTATTTACTGCTGATGCTTACCCAGCTCGATTCTCTTTTCCGCTCTTACTGGCATGTATATGTCTCCCTCCAAGACCAAATTCTGACACCACCTATTGATAACTCATGGGATGTCATAGAAAGTAGGCCTGTGTGAATTATAGAGTAAGAAACACACACACTATTGATACTATGTATAAAATAGATAACTAATGAGAATCTACTGTACACCACAGGGGACTCTACTTAAAGCTCTGTGGTAACCTAAATGGGAAGAAAGTCTGAAAAAGAGGGGATTGCCGTTGTTGTTCATCACTCAGTCGTGTCTGACTCTTTGTGACCCCATGGACTGCAGCACACAGGCTTCCCTGTCCTTCACCATCTCCCAGAGCTTGCTCAAACTCATGTCCATTGACTCAGTGATGCCATCCAACCATCTCGTCCTCTGTGGTCCCCTTCTCCTCCTGCTTTCAATCTTTCCCAGCATCAGGGTCTTTTCTAATGAGTCGACTCTTCCCATCAGGTGGCCCAAGTATTGGAGCTTCAGCATCAGTCCTTTTAATGAGTATTCAGGATTGATTTTCCTTAGGATTGACTGGTTTGATCTCTTTGAAGTCCAAGGGGAAAAAAAGGGGATGGATATATACTATAGCTGATTCTCTTTGCTGTGCAGTAGAAACTAACACTACATTGTAAAACAACTATACTCCAATAAAAATTTAAAAATAAAAAGTTGATAATGAATTAGTAGAAAATTGGACACCATGGGATGCTTTTGTTGTCAAATTTTGACCCATTTTCATAAATTGATACTTGGAGTGGAAGGGGATAAACCCATTTTCTTTTCTATTGGGAGACATGAACCAAGAGTAGAAAGCCATTCTTTTGTGAAATCAACATCAGATCAAACTATAAATTATTACCTGATGATGATCACGAGAAGACTGGCACAAACTCTAATTCTAATTTTACTCTTCTCTTGCAGATATTGTGCTGGCACTATGCCCTGGGGGAACCCAGGAGATCACCATGACTTTGAACCTCAGCGTCATGATGATGGTTATATTGAAGTCATTGGGTTCACCATGGCATCTTTGGTGAGCAATACATCTGTTTTACTGAAGTAAACTGTGTTTTAGTCACAATGAGAGTTTATTCATTTTACAAGATTTTGGTATAATGTTATCTCCTGGCTTATCAACTTATAAGCTGTATGCAATGTAGAGTTGCTAGGGGAAGCCAAAAGCAAAAAGTCATTCTTTGTGTCACTAAAAAAAGTTGATGCGTATTTGTTTGAACTTCAAAGGTAAATGAATATTATGTTAGTTTTCCTGATATTTTCTATCAGAATGAAATGTAAAGTTTGTATGTTAATTACATACCATTATGCCACAAACATATCCCAACAATGATGTAGAAATCTTGCCATTTGATACTTTGTTGGTTCATGGAGGACTCAAGTTTAGATAAAAAAGAACATGGTTATTTGCATTCATCTCCATTTTACCCACTTAAGCATAAAATGGGCATCTACATTATCATAGAATATCTGAATATAGAAAGACTTCTCACGACATTAATGAATATTCACTTACCAGTTTTGAGATCACTTTGCATTTTAATTTTGGTTCCTGGCATTAGACATGTAAGTGTATAGAATAAGGTCAGTCGCAAGCAGGTTTTAGCCTCGTGTTTTAACTTATTATTGAATGATAAAGAAACTAATTGAAAATTTTGCATATCATTTTATCAGATATAGATCAGCCATACCATCAGTTTGTAAAGCAAATGAAAATAAAGCTTCTTAGCACTTAGTTCGTGCTGTTATAACCCAAGGCTAGAAAGTTGTATTTCTTGTTCTAAACAACCTAAAACAACTCTCTCTTTCATCCATCTCATGGATTTCAAGTGACTTTTCCTCCATCACCTTGAATTGGTGAGATTTAACAGAGTAAACTCTTGTGATTATGAAAAGAATGTCCATCTCCTGAGATGGTGATGTTGCTCATTACATTTGATGTGTCTAGAATGAAATGGTCATTAAGTGTAAAAGATTGGTCTGGGAATGATCTAATTTTCAAAATCATACATAGCTCATATGTAACTCTTGCTTTCCAAAGTCTTTATGTTAATTATAGATAAAGACTCAGCCAAGAGCAAATAAGAATAAGTCCAGTTAGGGTATGTACAAGGAAGAATGTTTGGAGGTGCCCGAGAAAGTCACAAACCTGGTCATGTGTTATTTTGCTCATTCATTTATTCATGAATCCAGTGAACATGTATTGAATTTTTTGCCATGAGAGTTTCCTAGTCCTGGCTGTGCTGTAGAAGGCGGTCAAGGAATGGCTAAAAGAAAATGATCCCTTACCTAGGCCTGCGAGGGCAGGGAGAATATGAGACACTTTCCCATTGCTCTCAAGATCACAAACTAAATCTTTACTGCAAAATTGAGTTCCTTTCCAAACCTCCATCCTTTACCACTGCCCTCTGTGCTTTCTAGCTTGTTGCCTCTCAAGTCAGCTATAGCACTGGACATCCTTTGCCTCTTTGTACCACAGGACCATTGCATATGCTGCCCATCTCCAATGTGCTTTACCTCTTCCTCTCGTGTAACTTTTCAGTCTATATCTGTGTTAGATTCTGTTTAGAAGTCTTTCTTTGGTTTGGGTTGTTTCTGCTTACAGTTATATAATGAAAGTCTGAACAAGAAGGGGAAGGCAGAGTGAAACTGGGTAATTAGAGGAGAATTCAATGGATGGACTCTTACGAGTAGTGCACTAGGTTTATGAGAAGCGACGATGGACGGTGGGGTATTCCTGAGCTGAAGATGCAAAGGCAAGGAAGCAGTCAGCTGTACCAGAAAAAGAAGGACATAGGAAGGACCACCTGGTAGGCATAGTGTTTGCTAAGTGAAAGCAGTCATCCTGTGCCAGCCTGTCAGAGAGGGAGCCGGAGACATCAGTACAGTTCTTGCTCTCCAGCCACTACACAGTCTAACTGGTTCAGTTTCACAGGGCAGGGAAGAGGGCAGGGAAGGGGTGGAGTGTCGGGTGGGAATGGCAGCTGACTGGTATCCATCAGTCTAGTGTATCGCCGGTCCACAGCAGAGAACCTGAGACTTGTAATTGGCAATAAGAAATGTGACAGATGAATGAATTTTGCCAGGTGAAGAAGGATGGGACTTGGCAGTCTTGAAAAAGGGAAATGTACAGACACTTGGTAGTCTGAGAGAGCATAGTCTTCTGTGCAGACTACAGTCAGTTTTATGTAGCTTAAAAAGAGGTGAAAAGCGAAAGTCATGCAGATGGTCCTGGAGAGGCAGGCAGGGGTGATATCATAAAGTGCACTAGAGAATTTACCTAGAAGTTTTGACTTTGGGCATCAGTAAAGTGTGTTTGCAAAATAAATATTTGTTACGGGGAAATTTCACTGGAGAAACTGACAGCATATTGAACTCTCATTCACTATCACCAAGTCTCATGCATGCGTGTGTGGAAAGTCGCTTCAGCTGGGTCCGCCTCTGCGACCATATGGACTGTAGCCCTCCAGGCTCCTCTGCCCATGGGATTCTCCAGGCAAGAATACTGGAGTGGGTTGCCGTGCCCTTCTCCAGGGTCTCTTCCCAACCCAGGGATTGAACCCATGTCTCTTATGTCTCCTGCATTGGCAGGTGTCGCTTAACCTATTATCAATTCATGCGCAATCTTATTTCTGTCTCCAACTATGGTCTCCTCTCTTACATTATTTTGAACTAAATCTAAGACATTATATAATTTTACCCATAAATATCTCTGAATATGTTTTTTAAAAAATAAGACTTCCTTTAATGAATACAATCATACCATCTCAAAAACAATAGCATCTTAATATTACTAAATATCTACTCAGTGCTCAGTTTCTAATTGTCTTGCAGATGTCATCTGTTTTCTCTTGCTCTGTTCATTTGCATCAGGATTCAAATAAAGTACATTCATGGTGATTAGTTGTTATGACTCTTAAGTCTTTGTAGCACCCATCTCTCTCTTTTCTTTTTTTTCATTTATCTATTAAAGAGACCAGGCTGTTTGTCCTGTGAAGTTTCCCTGAGTCTGAACTGTGCTGAAAATGTCCACAGAGTCTCAATAATGTGCTCTTCTCTTTTACTTGTTTTTGCTAAGTTGATAGTTGGATATAGATTCATCAGACACATATTTCTCCAAATCTCTTTTGTAAGCAGTGTTTTATTCTTCCAAAGGAGCATATGTAATGTCTGGTTCTCTCTCTCTCTCTCTCTCTCTCTCTCAATAATAGTCTTTGATGATCAATGTTAGGATCTAGGAATCATCAGGAATTGCACAGCAGTGATATTCTGACTCTCTTCTTCATTTGTTAACTGGGGTGTTTCTATAAGGAGAAGTTTTTCCTACACCTGCTGCTTGGTTGGGGCTTCCCTGGTGGCTCAGTGGTTAAGAATCTGCCTGTCAGTGCAGGAGACACAGATTTGATCCCTAATCTGGGATGATCTCACATGCCTCCCAACAGCTAAGCCATGTGCCCCAACTTTTGGGGTTTCCCAGGTGGCAGAGTGGTAAAGAATCCTCCCGCTAATAAAGGAGACACAAGAAATGTGAGTTCGATCCTTGGGTCGGGAAGATCCCCTGGAGTAGGAAAGGGCAACCTGCTCCAGTATTCTTGCCTGGAAAATTCCATGGACAGAAGAGTCTAGCAGTCTCCAGTTCATGGGGTCACAAGAGCTAGAGATGACTGAGCACACACTCTTTGATTACTTAGTTATACAGTTTGTTTCAGAGAAGCAGGACAAGCAAGTCTTTTATTCATATATTTTCAAAGTAATTTAGTTCATTAGTGTCCTTCAGTGACTGTGGGTTTAAACTGGCATCAGATTTGGGGGATTTCTCCCATCAAGGGTTGAAGTCTGTATAACCTCCCCTTGACTCTACGTGGGCTTACAAATACTTGGCGAATAGAGTACAGTGGAATCGATGCTATGTAACTTCTGAGGTTGGTCATTAAAGGCCATGCAGCACTGGGGAAATATGGTATGGATTGGTCTCTAATTAATAGGGATTTTGTAAATGCTAGGCAATATTTATTTAAAATATCCCGCTGCTTTCATTCGTTTAGTGTCACTCATAAATATTTATTGAATAGTTGTTGAAATCACAAATACTTATTGAACCCGTAAGTGACACTTGCTAGATAAAACAGGTACAAAATTAACCAATAGAAAAGCAGGATCCTCAGGGTGCCCACAGTCCAGTGTTGGGAGGGAGGTGAGGAAGGAAACGAGCAATCACAGACTGAGGTAATAAATTCTGGGGGAAAGGGATGTAGAATGAGGATAGAAAGAACCATGTTTACAGATTGGAGTCTTTTTGGGTGAGATTGCCAAGTGGCCACTCTCATAGAGGCATCAGTTTAAGAGAACATGGAAACCAGTGGTGATGCAGATGGTGAATGAAGGGCAGAAAGAGTTAGATATATTTTTTTAATTTGTTGTTTTAACTGTTATGGGGAGTTTGCAACTGATGGCATGAGACAGGATTGGATTAGTTGCTCAGAAAAGTTATCTGGATTTCAGTGTGAAAGTGATGAGAATCTACACTCCTGGGGACAGATGGAAAAATCAGGATGTTGGTACCAAAGTCCAGGTGAAGAGATGAGAGTATCTGAAAGCCTGAGTAAAGAAAGTGATGATGAAGACAGAAGGAGTTGATGAATGGATAGGAACTTATCTTGAGGGTGAGAAAGGGGTGGGTGGCCAGCATAGGTCATTAAAGGTGACAATATTATATGAGAAAGAAAATATAAAAGAAGGATAAAAGTGTCAAAAATGAACTCTGTTTCATGTAAGTCAAAATTGAAATCCCTGTGAGACATCTAAGAAGATATACAAATGTGCAGAGAACTCACTAGGTTGGGAGAGAGTGTTTAATATTCTATCTTTATCTTTATTTATCTTTCTATCTATCTCTCCCATCCTGTCATGAGTAGGTAAAGGAGAAAAAGAATAGATAGGAGTTGGTGTAGAGAACATGAAATTGTAAAATTATTAAATGTAGATTAAACTGCACAGTTTTGAACATCCCATGTAATTTAAATAACGTTACTTGAGCTCCAATACTTTGGCCACCTGATGTGAAGAGTCAACTCATTGGAAAAGACCCTGATGCTGAGAAAGATTGAGGATAGGAGGAGAAGGGGGTGGCAGAGGATGAGATGGTTAGGTGGCATCACCAACTCAGAGACACGAGTTTGAGCAAACTCCAGGAGATAGTGAAGGACAGGGAAGCCTGGCATGCAGTAGTCCATGGGGTTGCAAAGAGTCAGATACGACTTAGCCACTGAGCAACAAAAACAACAACTCAAAACTCATATACAACTTACTATTGATGCGTATGAGTATCAAATTGTTGTTGTTGTTACTATCCATATAACATGGGCTTCCCTGGTGGCTCAGATGGTAAAGAATCTGCCTGCAATTCTTTAGCAGGAGACCTGGGTTCAATCACTGGGTTGGGAAGATCCCTTGGGGAAGGGACTGGCAATTCACTCCAGTGTTCTTGCCCAGAGAATCTCATGGACAGAGGAGCCTGGAGGGCTACAGTCCATGGGGTCACAAAGAGTCAGACACAACTGAGGGACTAACACTTACGTACTTATCCATCGGGCAGACACCATGTATTTTTTTTTATTCAATAATTAAAGTGCTTTATTTTCAGTCCTTAAATTTTACATTCCTTGAAATTATATTGATCACACGTGTAATCAATATTATATGGATTACATTTCTGAGAATGTAAATTATTTGAAAACACACATCTGTGTAAGGTGATTATATAAAGAGAACAGTGTAGTTATTTGGGTAAAAGTATGTCTGTTTTTGTGTATATAAAATATTCAGAGTGATCCTTTAAGAGAAATCTGAAATAGAATTACTAGAATGGGAGAAAAGATTATTTCTTTTAGACTATTTATCTTATAATTGAACATTTCAAGACAGAAGTATTCAGTTCATTTTACTGGTTGAATTGCATTCCTATTAATTAAGATGATTCTTCATGGGTGCTTGGTAACCCAGTTACCTTTTTGGATTTCATTCAGACCATAATCAGACATTGTAAGGTGTATTTATTTCTAGATGGAGAAGCTCTATACAATCAGCAAAAATAAGGCTGGGAGCTGACTGTGGCTCAGATCATGAACTCCTTATTGCCAAATTCAGACTTAAACTGGAGAAAACCACTAGACAATTCAGACTTAAACTAGGGAAAACCACTAGACAATTCGGGTATGACCTAAATCAAATCCCTTACTATTATACAGTACTAATGCCAAATAGATTCAAGGGATTAGATCTGATAGACAGAGTGCCTGAAGAACTATGGACGGGGGTTTGTGACATTGTACAGGAGGCAGGGATCAAGACCATCCCCAATAAAAAGAAATGCAAAAAGGCAAAATGGTTGTCTGAGGAGGCCTTACAAATAGCTGTAAGAAGAAGAAAAGCGAAAGGCAAAGGAGAAAAGGAAAGATATACCCATTTGAATGCAGAGTTCCAAAGAATAGCAAGGAGAGATAAAGCTTTCCTCAGTGATCAGTGCAAAGAAATAGAGGAAAACAATAGAATGGGAAAGACTAGAGATCTCTTCAAGAAAATTAGAGATACCAAGGGAACATTTCATGCTAAGATGGGCACAATAAAGGACAGAAATGGTATGGACCTAACAGAAGCAGAAGAGATTAAGAAGAGGTGGCAAGAATACACAGAAGAACTATACAAAAAAGATCTTCATGACCCAGATAATCACGATGGTGTGATCACTCACTTAGAGCCATACATCCTGGAATGCGAAGTCAAGTGGGCCTTAGGAAGCATCACTACCAACAAAGCTAGTGGAGGTGATGGAATTCCAGTTGAGCTATTTCAAATCCTAAAAGCTCATGCTGTGAAAGTGCTACACTCAATATGCCAGCAAATTAGAAAAACTCAGCAGTGGCCACAGGACTGGAAAAGGTCAGTTTTCATTCCAATCCCAAAGAAAGGCAATGCCAAAGAATGCTCAAACTATTGCACAATTGCACTCATCTCACATACTAGCAAAGTAATGACCAAAATTCTCTGTTGAAGCCAGGCTTCAGCAATACATGCACTGTGAACTTCCAGACATTCAAGGTAGATTTAGAAAAGTCAGAGGAACCAGAGATCAAATTGCGAACATGCGCTGGATCATTGAAAAAGCAAGAGAGTTCCAGAAAAACATATACTTCTGGTTTATTGACTGTGCCAAAAAGTCTTTGACTGTATGGATCACAACAAACTGTGAAAAATTCTTCAAGAGATGGGAATGCCAGACCACCTGACCTTCCTCCTGAGAAATCTGTATGCAGGTGAGGAAGCAACAGTTAGAACTAGACATGGAACAACAGACTGGTTCCAAAGAGGAAGAGGAGTATGTCAAGGCTGTACATTGTCACCCTGCTTATTTAACTTATGTGCAGAGTACATCATGTGAAATATCAGGGTGGATGAAACACAAACTGGAATTAAGATTGCTGGGAGAAATATCAATAACCTCAGATATGCAGATGACACTGCTCTTAAGGCAGAAATGGAAGAAGAATGAAAGAGCTTCTTGATGAAAGGGAAAGAGGAGAGTGAAAAAGTTGGCTTAAAACTCAACATTCAGAAAACTAAGATCATGGCTTCCAGTCCCATCACTTCATGGCAAATAGATAGAGAAACAATGGAAACAGTGATAGACTATTTTGGGGGGCTCCAAGGGCTTCACTGGTGGCTCAGAGGATAAAGCGTCTGCCTGCAATGCAGGAGACCTGGGTTCAATCCCTGGGTTGGGAAGATCCCCTGGAGAAGGAAATGGCAACCCACTCCAGTATTCTTGCCTGGAGAATCCCATGGACAGAGGAGCCTGGTGGGCTACAGTCCACGGGATCGCAAAGAGTCTGACATGACTGAGCGATTTCACTTCATTTCAAAATCACTGCAGTTGGTGAATGCAGCCATGAAATTAAAAGACGCTTGCTTCTTGGAAGAAAAGTTATAACCAACCTAGACAGCATATTAAAAAGCAAAGACATTACTTTGCCAACAAAAGTCTGCCTAGTCAAAGCTATGGTTTTTCCAGTAGTCACGTATGGATATGAGATTTGGACTATAAAGAAAGCTGAGTGCCAAAGAATTGACGCTTTTGAACTGTGGTGTTGGAGAAGACTCTTGAGAGTGCCTTGGACTTCAAGGAGCTCCAACCAGTCCATCCTAAAGAAAATCAGTCCTGAATATTCATTGAAAGGACTGATGCTGAAGCTGAAACTCCAATACTTTGGCCACCTGATGCAAAGAAATAACTCATTTGAAAAGACCCTGATGCTGGGAAAGATTGAAGACGTGAGGAGAAGGGGACGACAGAGGATGAGATGGTTGGATGGCATCACCGAGTTGATGGACATGAGTTTGAGTAATCTCTGGGAGTTGGTGATAGATGGTGAAGCCTGGTGTGCTGCAGTCCATGGGGTCACAAAGAGTCAGACACAGCTGAGCAACTGAACTGAACAGACTGTATTCAGACATTGTAACATTTATTTATTTCTGTCACAATTTTCTGCCATTATAGCTGTGAAGGTTCTTTCATGTTGAGTCTGTTTGTAAGTAATCTAAAACTTTTCAAGACAGTTCAAAGCATTATTCAGATTGAGCAATTGGGAGCCTAATTTGCTACATGGTATGCAATCCAAAGATTTCAGTCTCCTGAACTTTAAAGAAAGCATAGACAGTTCTCTTTTTGTTAATCAAAATTAAAATATGTAGGCTCTTTTGTATTTATGAATTAGAAAAGCAAAAGGTAAGAAAGGTTACAAAGAGAAATTCCCAAGGTTGAAGTTATACACATACCAGATATTTTTTTTTAAGGAAAAAGGTAATATTAACATTTATTTTGGTAACATTTGTAAGTATAAGAGTTAAAAGTAAAAATATTTGTCATAATTACATGATGCATAATGAACTGTATTTATATTTTGAAGTATTTCCTTTCAGTTGCCTTATTTCCATGTTTTTAAGTATATATGGAATCATAAGTAAAATCCTACTCTTTCATTCTGTAAATATTTCTCAATTTATATAATAATTATTTCATCATGAAATGCTTCCTTTATGGAACTTTTAGGTTTCTGGATGTTTGGTGGTTTTAAAAACTCCTGTAATTAACATGATGTTCATAAATCTCATTTTACATTTTAAATCATCTTCTTATGCCATATCCCCAGGAGAGAAATTACTGATCCAATGGCATAAACATTTAAAGCCTCTTAATACAAATTATAAAGCTACTTTCTAGAAATTTTAAACTGTTTACTTGCCTAACAGCAATGTATAAGAATACCTGATGAGAAGTGATAGGAATTTAATACCCAACAGGTGCTGAAATGTGTTCATGGTTAGAGACAAAAAGCTATTATAATATTGCACTTGGTGAAGCAGAATGAGAGGATAAAATTACATCCCAGAAAGAAAAAAATTATGTATGTTTTATATAGTCAATTATGTCCAACAAAAAATGAGAGTAAGACATGTTATCTTTATTGTTACCTTTTATGTCTTTTTGGTGTTTTAGAAAGTCTGTTTTTTGCATATTTTGATGGGCATGTTTATTTTTTATTGTTGAATTACAGGCACTATTTATTTTATTATTATTATTTATTTTATTTTATTTTATTTTTAAACTTTACAAATTGTATTAGTTTTGCCAAATATCAAAATGAATCTGCCACAGGTATACATGTGTTCCCCATCCTGAACCCTCCTCCCTCCTCCCTCCCCATACCATCCCTCTGGGTCGTCCCAGTGCACTAGCCCCAAGCATCCAGTATCGTGCATTGAACCTGGAGTGGCAACTCGTTTCATACATGATATTATACATGTTTCAATGCCATTCTCCCAAATCTTCCCACCCTCTCCCTCTGCAACAGAGTCCATAAGACTGATCTATACATCAGTGTCTCTTTTGCTGTCTCGTACACAGGGTTGTTGTTAGCATCTTTCTAAATTCCATATATATGCGTTAGTATACTGTATTGGTGTTTTTCTTTCTGGCTTACTTCACTCTGTATAATAGGCTCCAGTTTATTTTTTTAATTTACTTTTTATTGAAGGATAATTGCTTTACAGAATTTTGTTGTTTTCTGTCAAATCTCATCTTGAATCAACCCTAAGTATACATATATCCCCTCCCCTTTGAACCTCCATCCCATCTCCCTCCCCATCCCACCCCTCTAGGTTGATACGCAGCCCCTGTTTGAGTTTCCTGAGCCATATAGAAAATTCCAGTTGGCTATCTATTTTACATATGGTAATGTTTCTATGCTACTCTTTCCATTCATCTCACCCTCTCCTCCCCTTATAAGTCTGTTCTCTACGTATGTTTCTCCATTGCTTCCTTGTAAGTAATTCTTCAGTACCATTTTTCTAGATTCTGTGTATGTGTGTTAGAGTACGATATTTATCTTTCTCTTTCTGACTTACTTCACTCTGTATAATAGGTTCTAGGTTCATCCACCTCATTAGAACTGACTCAAAGTCATTCCTTTTTGTGGCCAAGTAATATTCCATTGTGTATATGTACCACAACTTCTTTATCCATTCATCTGTTGATGAACATCTAGGTTGCTTCCATGTTCTGGCTGTTGTAAATAGCGCTTCAATGAACAATGAGATACATGTGTCTTTTTCAATTTTGGTTTCCTCAGGATATATGCCTAGGAGTGGGATTGCTGGATCATATGGTGGTTTTATTCCTAAGGAATCCCCGTACTGTCTTCCATAGTGGCTGTATCAATTTACATTCCTACCGACAGTGCAAGAGCGTTCCGTTTTCTCCACACCTTCTGCAGCATTTATTGTTTGTAGACTTTTTGATGATGGGCATTCTGACCAGTGCGAGGTGATATCTCATTGTAGTTTTGATTTACATTAATAATGAGCGATGTTGAGCATCTTTCATGGGTTTGTTAGCCATCTGTATGTCTTCTTTGGAGAAATGTCTGTTTAGGTCTTTTCCCCACTTTTTGATTGGGTTGTTTTTCTGGTATTGAATTGTATGAGCTGCTCATATATTTTGGAAATTAATCCTTTGTCAGTTGTTTCATTTGCTCTTATTTTCTCCCATTCTGCAGGTTGTCTTTTCACCTTGTTCATAGTTTCCTTTGCTGTGCAAAAGCTTTTAAGTTTAATCAGGTCCCACTTGTTTACTTTTGTTTTTATTTCCACTACTCTAGGAGATGGGTCATAGAGGATCTTGCTTTGGTTTATGTCATCAAGTGTTCTGCCTATGTTTTCCTCTAAGAAATTTTGAGGAAAATTTTGAGTTTATTTGAGTTTATCTTTGTGTATGGTGTTACGAAGTGTTCTAATATCACTTTTTTTACATGCAGCTGTTCAGTTTTCCCAGCACCATTTGTTGAGGCTGTCTTTGCTCCACTGTGTATTCTTGCCTCCTTTGTCAAAAATAAGGTACCCATAGGTGCATGGGTTTATTTCTGGGCTTTCTATCTTGTTCCATTGGTCTATATTTCTGTTTTTGTGCCAGTACCATACAGCTTGGTGACTATGGCTTTGTATAATCTGAAGTCTGGAAGGTTGATTCCTCCAGCTTCATTCTTGTTTCTTAAGACTGCTTTGGCCATTTGGGGTCTTTTGTGTTTCCATATGAATTGTGACATTTTTTGTTCTAGTTCTGTGAAAAATGCCATTGGTAATTTGATAGGGATCACACTGAATCTGTGAATTGCAGGTACCATTTATATACAAGTCTTTTGGCATATGTTTAGTGCAAATATAGTCTGCTTATTTTTAAATTTTTAATGTTTCTTTTGATGGGAAGAAGTTTAAACATTCTTACAAATTTCAGTTTTATGAGATAGGCATATTTCATGTTAGAGCTTTTTGTGTCCTTAAGAAATCTTTGCCTACTCCAGGAAAGGTTGGGAAAATATTCTCCTTTGTTTTCTTCTTGAAGATTTACTGTTTTAGCTTTTATGTATAAGTGTATGATTCAGCTCAAATTCTTGTATATTCTGTAAAGTAGCTTTAAAAATCATTTTAAAAAATACAATTATCTAAAACTTTGCAAGTTTCTTAATAACATGAGAGATGAAATAAAAGAATTTTATTCCCACTGAAAAATTGATGCTTTTGAACTGTGGTGTTGGAGAAGACTCTTGAGAGTCCCTTGGACTTCAAGGAGATCCAACCAGTCCATCCTAAAGGAGATCAGTCCTGGGTGTTCATTGGAGGGACTGATATTGAAGCTGAAACTCCAAAACTTTGGCTACCTGATGTGGAGAGCTGACTCATTTGAAAAGACCCTGATGCTGGGAAAGATTGAGGGCAGGAGGAGAAGGGGACAACAGAGGATGAGATGGTTGGATGGCATCACTGACTCAGTGGACATGGGTTTGAGTGGACTCCGAGAGTTGGTGATAGACAGGGAGGCCTGGCGTGCTGGAGTTTATGGGGTTGCAAAGAGTCGGACACGACTGAGTGACTGAACTGAACTGATTCCTGTCTTTAAGATATATATTTACCCAGTTTCTTTCCCAGCACTATTTGTGAAATAGACTTTCCTTTCCTATAGAATTGCCTATAGATTCTTTTCTTTTGTGTAGAATTTCAGTTATTTTCTATAGAATTGCCTTGGAGCTTTTGCCTCTTGATTGTATGTGGGTCTTTTTCTAAACTCTATTTTGTTTCATTGATTTGTTGATCCTATGCCACTTCCATACTGTTTTGCTTGCTATAGATTTCTTTTAAGTCTTCAACCTGGTAATATAAATCTTTTCAGTTTGTTTTTCTAAGAGTGTTTTAGTGATTATACATCTTTTGATTGTATACAGATTTTAGAATCAGTTACTATCTACAAGAAAAAAGTTTTGATTTTAATTGGGATTGCTTTGAGTCTATAGATAAATTTAGGAAAAATTGGCATATTAACTTTATTGAGTGTTCCAATCTAGAAACATGATATATTTCTCTATTTTTCAGTTGTTCTTTAATTTCTCTTAGCAGTCTTTTGTAGTTTCAGTGCAGTTCAGGTCTTTGGATACCTTTTGTTAAATTCATTCCTGAGTATTTTATACTATTTAAGTAGTATTATTTTAAATTTCGCATGTAATCATTATTGCTGCTGCTGCTGCTGCTAAGTCGCTTCAGTCGTGTCCGACTCTGTGCGACCCCATAGACAGCAGCCCACCAGACTCTGCCGTCCCTGGGATTCTCCAGGCAAAAACACTGGAGTGGGTTGCCATTTCCTTCTCCAATGCATGAAAGTGAAAAGTGAAAGTGAAGTCGCTCAGTCGTGTCCAACTCGTAGCGACCCCATAGACTGCTGCCCACCAGGCTCCTCCGTCCATGGGATTTTCTAGGCAAGAGTACTGGAGTGGGGTGCCATTGCCTTCTCCGAATCATTATTGCTAATACATAGAAATAACTGATATGTATGTGTACACAGGTGTAGATATTTGTCTTGCAACTTTGCTAAATTCACTCATTACTTCTAGTAGTTTTTGATATATTCTTGGGTTTTTCTGACCTAATTGAGTGGTTTGTAAATAGGGACAAGTTTTATTATTTCCTTGGGGTGTTAGTTACTCAGTCGTGCCTTACTCATTGTGACACCATGGACAGGGGTCCACCAGGGTCCTCTGTCCATGGGATTTCCAGGCAAAAATGCTGGAGTAGGTTGCCATTTCCTTCTCCAGGGGGTCTTCCTGACCCAGGCATCAAACCTGGGTCTCCCACATTGTGGGCAGATTCTTGACCATCTGAAACCCCACATCTTTTATTTTTCTTGCCTTAGTGAATGAGCTGGCAATATATTGAGTAACAGTGGTAAAAATGAACATGCCTGCCTTTTTCCTGATTGTAGGAGGGAGCATTCAATGTTTCATTAGATATGAAAAACCCTTTATGTAATTAAGTAATTATGATTCTATGAACAGTTTTCTGAGAGTTTTTTTTTAAACCACAAATGAATGATGTATTTTATCAAATGCTCTTTTTTGGTATTTTGGAAGTGACCTAATTTTCTCCTTATCAAATGCTCTTTTTTGTTATTTTGGAAGTGACCTAATTTTCTCCTTTGTTTTCTTTATATCACAGATTCCACTGATTTTTTTTTAAAGAATTACTAATCTTGCATTTTCAAGATAAGCCTCACTTGATGTATTATCATTTTTTAGTATGCTGGATTCAGTTTACTAGTATTTTGTTAAGCATTTTTGTGACTATGTGTATGAAAGATACTAGTCTATAAATTTATTTTCTTGTTAATATCCTTTATGGATCTTGGTATCAAGGTTATACCCATAAATTGAGATAGGAAATGTCTGGTTTTTGAAAGATTTGTATAAGATCGGTATTATTTTTTCCCTTAAGCATTTTATAGAATTTAATCCTCAGAGCTTGAGACTTCTCTTGAGGCAAGAGTAGATATAGAATTACTCACATTTTCTATTTCTTATTCACTCAGTTGATAAACTGTATTTATCAAGGAATTTGTCCACTTCATAGAAATTAAGTCTGTTGGCATAAAGTTGTTCACAATGTTCTCTTATTTTAATGTCTGTAAAATCCCCTCCTTTATTCTTGATAAAAGTAATATGTTACAGACCTTTTACTCTTATAATTTCATTTTTATCTCCCTTATTTTGTACTAGGTTTTTTTTTTTAATGTACTACCCTTGGACATATATATAACCCCACATTTCAGTATTAATATTTTTGCTTTTATTATTATTTTGAAGAAATTTAGAAATGAAAGAACAGTCCATAGTCTGTTATGTATACCCACATATTCACCATTTCCAGCTTTTGTCACTTCTGTTGATCAGATTTCATCTAGTATCATTTTGCTTGAGTTTGAACGATTTCCTTTAGCATTTCTTATGGGACAGTTCTCTTGGCAGTAAATAATTTCATATTTAATTTTTCTGGAGTGTCTTTATTTTATCCTCATTTTTTGGGAAGTATATTTGTATGAATACGGAATACTGGATTGACTAGTTTCTTTTCTGGCTTGCTTCAGCACTTTATTTTTTCTTTTTAGTACTTGGTTTATTTTTGGCTGAGCTGGGTCTTCATTGCTGTGAGGACCTTCTCTAGTTGTGGTGTGCGGGCTTCTCATTGCAGTGGCTTCTCTTGTGGAGCACAGACTCTAGGAACATGGACTCAGGAGTTGTGGCACACGGGCTCAGTAAGTGGCACACGACTGGTGCTCCGCGGCATGTGGGATCTTCCCAGACCAGGGATTGAACCCGTGTGCCCTGCCTTGATGGTAGATTCCTATCCACTGTACCACCAAGGCAGTCGCTTTGAAACTCAATATGTGATTTCACTTTCTTCTGACCTCCGTGTGTTAGGGATGAACAGCCAGTTACCATCTGTATCACTGTTCCCTTGTGTGTAATGTATCTTTTTTCTCTGATTTTTAGATTTTTCTTCTGTGTTTAAGCCTCTCTGTGTTTGTTTAGCTTTTCTGTCACTGCTGTAAACAAATTACCACAGATAGTGGCTTAAGATCACACACATTTATTCATAGAGTTTGGGAGGTCAGAAGTCTAAAGTGGGCGGTTGGGCTGTGTTTCTTCCAGAGACTCTGGAAAGGACCCAGTTCCTTGTCTTTTTCCACTTGTTGAGGTGGTCTGCATCCCCTGGCTTATGGCCCTGCCTCACTCTGACCTCTGCTTCTATACTCACGTCTTGTCCTCTGATTCTCGTGCCTCCCTCCTTTGCTTGCAAGGACCCTTGTGAAGACACTGGGGGCCCCTTCCTCAGATAATCCAAAATAATCTCCTATCTCAACATCCTTAGTTTAATCGTAACAGAAAGGACCCTTTTGGCTTGTAAGTTTTCATAGTTTCCGGGCATTAGAATGCAGGCATCTTTTTCTTGGTGGTGCTTGTGGTGGGCATCATTCTAACTTCCACGTGATTTTCTTTGTATTTATCCTCTTTTAGGTTCATTGATCTTTTCGGAACTGGAGTTTGACTTTTTCCCATAGATTTGGAATATTTTCATCTATGTGTTTTCTGCTCCATCCTTTTCCACTCCCTTATGTATACTAAAGATGGCTTGTTGTTGTCTCACAGATCCTGGAAAACAATTTCATCTCTTGTTTTTCAGATTAACTAATTTCTGTTGTTCTGTTTTCACATTTACAGACCCTTTCTTTTTTATGCTGTCCAGTTTGCTCTTAAATCAATTTAGTGGTCATTTCAAAAGTGTTTTCTTCATCATGGATCACATTTTCTTGCTTCTTCGTCTAGTATGATTGATTATATGCTGGAGAGATGATGTGTTGTATGGAGTCTGGCTTTTATTTTATTGTGACTTAGCTGATACGGTTTTAGCATCATATTCTACTAAGTCTAATGTAAGGGATGGATGCTACTAGGCTAGTGTTAAAAAGAAAAAAATCAATAGGGTGTGTTAGTTATACAGATTTGTTTGATCCCAGGCTATTGTTGATTGTTTGATTGTACTGTATTCACTCTGTCATAATACTGCAGATTTCAGGGGATTGATATGAAAATAGCTTGAACCCATGGAGATGATGATTTTCCAACCTGCACCATTGAATCCCAGGCTAGATCTTGGCAGAGAAGTTGAAGAGCCCCCTTTGTGGCTTTTTTGCCTCTCATTTACTCACCTTAATAGTTTAGTTCAGTTCAGTCGCTCAGTCGTGTCTGACTCTTTGTGACCCCATGAACTGCAGCACACCAGGCCTCCCTGTCCATCACCAACTCCCGGAGTCGACCCAAACCCATGTCCATCGAGTCGGTGATGCCATCCAACCATCTCATCCCATCGTCCCCTTCTCCTCCCGCCCTCAATCTTTCCCAGCATCAGGGTCTTTTCAAATGAGTCAGCTCTTCACATCAGGTGGCCAAAGTATTAGAGTTTCAGCTTCAACATCAGTCCTTCCAATGAACATCCTGGACTGATCTCCTTTAGGATGGACTGGTTGGATTTCCTTGAAGTCCAAGGGACTCTCAAGAGTCTTCTCCAACACCACAGTTCAAAAGCATCAATTCTTCGATGCTCAGCTTTCTTTATAGTCCAACTCTCACATCCATACATGACCACTGGAAAAACCATAGCCTTGACTAGACAGACCTTTGTTGGCAAAGTAATGTCTCTGCTTTTTAATATGCTGTCTAGGTTAGTCATAACTTTCCTTCCAAGGAGTAAGCGTCTTTTAATTTCATGGCTGCAATTACCATCTGCAGTGATTTTGGAGCCCAGAAAAATAAAGTCAGCCACTGTTTTCCCATCTATTTGCCATGAAGTGATGGGACTGGATGCTATGATCTTAGTTTTCTGAATGTTGAGTTTTAAGCCAACTTTTTCACTCTCCTTAATAGTTAATCTGCCTCAATTGAACAAAAGTAGAGAAAGACATAAGTATACCAGGAGGCTTCCCTAGTGGCTCAGACAGTAAAGAATCTGCCTGCAATGCAGGAGATTGAGGTTCAATCCCTGAGTTAGGAAGATCCCCAGTCCATGGGGATGCAATGAGTTGGACATGACTGAGCAACTAAGAATAATAAATAATACAAGTAAACCACATTGAGAAGGAGTACTTAGGTTTATACATTATAAGACTCTTACCTGTTTCACAAAAACATTCTTGACCCATCAGTTCAGTTCAGTCATTCAGTTGTGTCCAACTCTGCGACCCCATGGACCGCAGCATGCCAGGCCTCCCTGTCCATCACCAACTCACGGAGTTTACTCAAACTTGCGTCCGTTGAGTCAGTGATGCCATCCAACCATCTCATCCTCTTTTGTCCCCTTCTCCTCCCACCTTCAATCTTTCCCAGCATCAGGGTCTTTTCAAATGAGTCAGTTCTCTGCATCAGGTGACCAAAGGATTGGAGTTTCAGCTTCAGCATCAGTCCTTCCAATAAATATTCAGGACTGATCTCCTTTAGCATGGACTGGTTGGATCTCCTTGCAGTCCAAGGGACTCTCAAGAGTCTTCTCCAATACCACAGTTAGTGAGTATTCAATAATGCCTAGATTAATTTTAATGAGCAGAAGGCAAGTTTTTTAAATAAAGCCCTTTCCTTTTCACTGTCTTCTGCTTCATACTGGTCATGCATTAGTCCTATGGCTAATACTGTCAAAGTAAGGCAAGGGACTCTAGATGGTATGTGGTAGAATTTGGGAACATGAAATTATTTCCTAGCATCATAAAATGCTAGTGTGAAAATAGGCCATAATAGGCTACCAAATACTCGTTATTTAACATACAGAGAAACTGAATCTATGGAGCTATTTTTGCTGTAAATAGTGACTCATATGGATAATAATGAAGTGAATTGCAATACAATTGCTGATTGTATATAGACTGGTTACAGAATGCATTGAAGTAGGATTTTAAAACATACCCATATCCTGAAATCTTAATATTTGATAAAATGGAAAACAATAAAACTTAATGGCATTGCTTCATGGCAATAAAACAGCATGTAAAAACTTGTATAAATAAATGTGGAGTAGATGATAATGGTGCCACTGCAAATTACTTAATAATTTCTCATTTTGGTGACTAAGGTTGTGTGTCAGACAGGGGAAATAACCCATGTGAGGTAGTTCAATTGAGGAAATTTAATCCAGTGGACTAATTATGGGATGTTAGAAAAAGAACTGGAAGGAAGTAACCTGTAGATAGCTATCCATGGATTGGCAACTGCAGAAATTCTCTGCAACCTCCAAGGCTGGAGGGATGAAGGGAAAAGACGATATTACCAGCACTCAGGAGCCAGGGCCACTAGGCAGGGGTGGAACCCTGGAGAAGTGACATTGATGGGTTCTGCAGCAAGGGTCATCAGGCAGGAGCTGGGACTCCAGAGGAAGGAATCAGGCCACGAGAGCTGGGGTCACTGCTATAGTTTGCTGCCTGTCTGGGCTGGACCATAGAGTCAGGGGTGGCTGGGCAAGAGTGCTAGCCTGTGGGAAATGGAAGCACAGAGAAGAATCAGCCACAGCCAGATACTGCTTGAGAAAAAGAGAGCTAAGGAGAAAGATTTGCTCTCTCCTGTCTTTCTCCCAGCTAATTTTTATATTTATATTTTTGTTTCTTATTCCTAGTCCTTTAATACATCTGAGTTGATAATGTGTATGATGTGAGCTAGAATACTAATTTTTCTCTATTATAGGAAGAAGTATTCCCAGCACCATTTGCTAAATTATCTATGATTTCTCCAGTAATTTATAATCCCATATTCAAATATTCTGCATCCTCATGCATATGGGTTTATTCAGTGCTTTCAATTCATTTCCTTTGACCTTTATGTCTTGTCTTGTGCAAACACCTCTATTTGAATTACACATCTCAATATTTAATAAGGATCATCTATTTTTCTTTGTTTTCAGAAGGTTCTCAGTCGTTTGTGGACCTTATTCTTTGGAATTAATTATAGAATTGGTTTGACAAGATTCTTCACAGTAGTATTTCTCGTATTCACTTGGAATTACATTGAATGTATTATTTTGGAGGAAATTAATATTATTAGAGTATTAAATTGTCCCATCCATGAGTATGGCATGACTTTCCATTTCTTTAAGTTTTCCTTTGTGTCTCCAATAGTTAAAAATTTTTCTGCCTAAGAGTCTCATGCATTGCTTTGTTGATTTTGTTGATATTATATGACATCCTATTTTTTTTATGTTTTTTATTATGATTTTGCTTAGTTATGGCCAGGAAAGGGGAACACTATTGTATTTTTTATTTGATAGCGTACCTTTCTTATGAGGTTTAATTCTTGGCCTGTGAATTTTCTTGGAATTTCTATGTATGGGATGATACCTGTGGGAATATTACCAGGTTTGCTTTTTATTTTCTTCCAAACCTTTGTCTTCCAGTTTTATTTTCTTGACTTACTATGTTGTTTAAGATCCTCCACTACTACGCTGAAAACTTGCATTACTGGTGGAACGTTTTGTCCCTTGAAAGGAATGCTTTCATATTTTCTTAACTCCAAATAATGTTTTCTCTAGGAGTTTTGGTAGATGACTTTTATCAGTTAAATAAGTTATGTCCTATTCCTAGTTTTCCAACAATTGATTCTAAAAGGCACTGACTTTATTTTTTTCTGCATCTTTTGGATGATAATGGTTTTTTCACTTAAAATGTAATGTGGTGAAATTGTATTTCCTTTTTTGCTTTATTTTATTTTTATTAAAGTATAATTAATTTACAGTGTTGTGTTAGTTTCAGGTGTACAGCAAAGTGATTCGGATATGTGTGTGTGTGTATATATTCTTAGATTCTTTTCCACTTTACAAGATAGTGAGTATAGCTCCCTGTTAAGTCCTCATTGTTTACCTATTTTGTACATAGTAGTATATGTATGTTAATCTCAAATTCCTAATTTATCTCCCCCCAGCATCCCCCACATTTTGCTTTCCCCTTTGGTCACCATAAGTTTGGTTGGCATGTCTAGGAGTTTGTTTCTGTTTTGTAAATAAGTTCATCTGTATCATTTAAAACATTTCCACAAACTAGTGCTATCACATGAAATTTAAAATTATATTGGTATGTGATATTGGTATAAAATCCAGTTAAGATTTTGTTTTCTGTCACTGCCCTTATCTGGTTTTGTTATCTCAGCCATAGCATCATTTCCTAAAATAAGTTTTATTAGACACTGTCTTTCTTTAAAACTTGGATAAACTTGTAAAACATCTAAGTCCACTTAGCACATTTTGGTGTGGGGTTGGAATGAGAAACGTTTTTGATAACTTTCAATTTTTAAAACCAGTTTAAGCTATCCAATTTCTGTATTTAGTATACCAATTTTTGCAGTTATATTTTCCCAGAAATTTATCTAGAGTTTCCAGTTTAACATATAGATCTTCATAACATGACTTCTAAACTTAGTTCATGTACACTATGCAGATACACTCACAGCTTACAGTTTGCAGAACAGTAACTGCACGTTTAATTGATTAAAACTGCAGTGTTCATAACATATTCTGGGAGAAGAGTTACAAATTTCCCAATGTAATATATGTCGATTTGAGTAGCTGCCCACAATATTCTTATTTAGAAAGGTATTCATGATAGTTATATGTGGGCTTCCAATAAAAATGTGTTTATGTTGCTTTCAAACTATAGAATATTCAGTTGCTCTGTTGATAAAATCTAAAGAGGAAGGAAGACACTTATTTCTGTTTATCATGCACATTAATGTCCTGTCTTATTTGGTTAGTATTTGATATCATGTACAATCACATAATATATTTATCCTCTTTTGCTATATTTTTTAATAAAACAAATTTTCCCTTTTTTGTTATTTGATATTATAAGATTACAAGATATTACAAGATTTGTTCATCTTTAAAAAAAAAAAAAAAGAACAGATTTTCGTGTTGCCGATTGTCTCCCGTGTTTCTTATCCACATCACTGACTGTGGCCTTGGGCATTTCTGTTCAGGGACTGGGTCTGGGAGTCAGAGCCCCAGTCTCCCCTGTCAGTGGGGAGAAGGAAATGTCAGAGGACTTGCCTTCTTTCTCTTCTAGTCTCCCAACCCAGAGTTGTCCATCCTGTCATCTGGCAGCAGGTGGAATAAGGATGTGAGTAGTAAGAAGGAGGATGAGATTTGAAGAGAGATGAAGAATGGTATTCTGGGGAGGAGCATATTGTGGAAAGACAGAAGATCTCGTGCTATTCCTGTGGCCTTAAAGTTGTTAGTGACTGTAGGACAGTAAATGGCAACAGATGTACTTAGCTTTGTTTTCCTCCAAATTCATATACTACTGAAAAGGCAATATTTGACATTTTCACAACAATATAATACATGTTAAGTTGAACAGACAATTGAATATCTGTCATTAATATACCAATAGATTTTTTATTGGTGAATTCAAAAATCCTGGACATGATTATGGTTGTTAGAGCCTGTGCCTTATAGGATGTGAAGCCTACACCCATCTGAATGATGAAAAATACCTATTTCTAGCAAGTCTTTTAAAAATTACCTTTAGTCTAGCTTCTTCCAAAAATAAATTACTGTGGTTGTGCTAACGCTAATAGAGCTGTCTTTATTCTGAGAAGCTAATTACTATAATTCCTCTTGTGCCTGTGCAGCGATCCTGGATTGATTCTGAAATGCCAGTGGAACTGCCACTGACAGCTATTTACCTCTGTTTGTTGCACTTGCTATCGATCTACCATTGAGTCTGAGAATATGCTTTAAACATGCTCTATGGTACTGTGGGAGCCTTCTGATACCAAGGGGTTGGAAAGTATTTAAGTAGTTTCAAGTCCTGTCAGACCCAAGGAGTAACTTACTTACTTGGCTGCTTCTGCATTTTTATTTGTCATTGAAAAGTGAAAGTGAAAGTCGCTCAGTTGTGTCCGACTCTGTGCGACCCCATGGACTGTAGCCATCCAGGCTTCTCTGTCTATGGAATTCTCCAGGCAGGAATACTAGAGTGGGTAGCTGTTTTCTTCTCCAGGGGATCTGCCCGATCCAGGGATTGAATGGGGTCTCCTGCATTGCAGGCAGATTCTTTACCAGCTGAGCTACCAGAGAGCCCCTTTATTTGTCATTAGGCCTAGTCAAGACTGAGGAAAAAGGAAGAAACTGGTATTTCTCCCACTGAATGAAGGGATACAGCTTTGTCAGATACATATTGGACTGCGAATTACTTGAAGACAAGGGAAATATATTGGGAAAGTCCTGGAGATGCTAATAGTGCGTCAAATCCATAGATTAACTTAAATGGGTCATTTAAGTACAATCAGAGAAACTTTCAGCTGAGTAACAGGATTGGGTAATAGGCTAGAAAGAATTTTAGTAAATTCTTACTTCATTCTCCTCTGCCTCCTTGTTCTACTAATTGAGTAAAATTGTATGTAAGGGTTACAATTGAATGCTTTTTAACATCAAACGTGTTCAATAATGATAAGTTCTTTTCAGTTTTTGTTCTATTTTCTTTCCCTCCTTTCTGTTCCTTTGTGTTTCTTTTATCTTTGCATTTATACATAAACAGGTTTCTCTTGTTCAGATTAATATGAGTGCAAAAATAGCTCAAAGCACAAAATAAATCCAAATACCTGGGAACCAAATTAGTGGAAGTTGACTTCACAAGTCTCAGTTAACAAGTTTTTATTCCTCATTCATAAGATAGAGGTGAGAAGTATGGAAACAAGCTGATAATATGTAGATTTCCCTTTTTGAGTGAATCTTTTAGATTTTGAGCTACAGTTAGTATTAACTCCTTTTAAAGATTTGTTTCAGATCAGATCAGATCAGTCGCTCAGTCGTGTCCAACTCTTTGCGACCCCATGAATCGCAGCATGCCAGGCCTCCCTGTCCATCACCAACTCCCAGAGTTCACTGAGACTCACGTCCATTGAGTCAGTGATGCCATCATTATAAATTGATACTCAAATGCATTATAATAGAGCCTTAAAGGACAAAAATGGTATGGACTTAACAGAAGCAGAAGATATTAAGAAGAGATGGCAAGAATACACAGAAGAACTGTACAAAAAAGATCTTCACGACCCAGATAATCATGATGGTGTGATCACTGACCTAGAGCCAGACATCCTGGAATGTGAAGTCAAGTGGGCCTTAGAAAGCATCACTACGAACAAAGCTAGTGGAGGTGATAGAATTCCAGTTGAACTATTCCAAATCCTGAAAGATGATGCTTTGAAAGTGCTGCATGCAATATGCCAGCAAATTTGGAAAACTCAGCAGTGGCCACAGGACTGGAAAAAGTCAGTTTTCATTCCAATTCCAAAGAAAGGCAATGCCAAAGAATGCTCAAACTACCACACAATTGTACTCATCTCACATGCTAGTAAAGTAATACTCAACATTCTCCAAGCCAGGCTTCAGCAATATGTGAACCGTGAACTTCCTGATATTCAAGCTGGTTTTAGAAAAGGCAGAGGAACCAGAGATCAAATTGCCAACATCCGCTGGATCATGGAAAAAGCAAGAGAGTTCCAGAAAAACATCTATTTCTGCTTTATTGACTATGCCAAAGCCTTTGACTGTGTGGATCACAATAAATAAACTGTGGGAAATTCTGAAAGAGATGGGAATACCAGACCACCTGATCTGCCTCTTGAGAAATTTGTATGCAGGTCAGGAAGCAACAGTTAGAACTGGACATGGAACAACAGACTGGTTCCAAATAGGAAAAGGAGTACATCAAGGCTGTATATTGTTACCCTGCTTATTTAACTTATATGCAGAGTACATCATGAGAAACCCTGGACTGGAAGAAACACAAGCTGGAATCAAGATTGCAGGGAGAAATATCAATAACCTCAGATATGCAGATAACACCACCCTTATGGCAGAAAGTGAAGAGGAACCAAAAAGCCTCTTGATGAAAGTGAAAGAGGAGAGTGAAAAAGTTGGCTTAAAGCTCGACATTCAGAAAATGAAGATCATGGCATCCGGTCCCATCACTTCATGGGGAACAGATGGGGAAACAGTGGAAACAGTGTCAGACTGTATTTATTTGGGCTCCAAAATCACTGCAGATGGTGACTGCAGCCATGAAATTAAAAGACGCTTACTCCTTGGAAGGAAAGTTATGACCAACCTAGATAGCATATTCAAAAGCAGAGACATTACTTTGCCAACAAAGGTTCATCTAGTCAAGGCTATGGTTTTTCCTGTGGTCATGTATGGATGTGAGAGTTGGACTGTGAAGAAGGCTGAGCACCGAAGAATTGATGCTTTTGAACTGTGGTGTTGGGGAAGACTCTTGAGAGTCCCTTGGGCTGCAAGGAGATCCAACCAGTCCATTCTGAAGGAGATCAGCCCTGGGATTTCTTTGGAAGGAATGATGCTAAAGCTGAAACTCCAGTACTTTGGCCACCTCATGCAGAGTTGACTCATTGGAAAAGACTCTGATGCTGGGAGGGATTGGGGGCAGGAGGAGAAGGGGACGACAGAGGATGAGATGGCTGGATGGCATCACTGACTCGATGGAGGTGAGTCTGGGTGAACTCCAGGAGTTGGTGATGGACAGGGAGGCCTGGCGTGCTGCGATTCATGGGGTCACAAAGAGTCGGACACGACTGAATGACTGATCTGATCTGATTGAACAACTGTTAGTAGTATCTACTATAGTTAAATATACATCTAAACTTACAGCATAGCAATTCTACTCATTGTATGTATGTGTCCACCAAGAAATACAAGAAAGTTTGCCTCAATAATAGCCCCAAACTTGAAACAGCCAAATGTTTACCAGAAGAAGAGTAGATAAATATACTTTTCTGCTGCTAAGTCGCTTCAGTCGTGTCCGACTCTGTGCGACCCCATAGACAGCAGCCCACCAGGCTCTGCCGTCCCTGGGATTCTCCAGGCAAGAACACTGGAGTGGGTTGCCATTTCCTTCTCCAATGCATAAAAGTGAAAGGTGAAAGTGAAGTCGCTCAGTTGTGTCCGACTCTTAGCGACTCCATGGACTGCAGCGTACCAGGCTCCTCCATCCATGGGACTCTCCAAGCAAGAGTACTGGAGTGGGGTGCCATTGCCTTCTCCGATACTTTTCTGTTACTCAGAAATAATGATAAGCAAAAGATGTCAGACATGAGACTATATGTTGGATGATTTATATGAACTTCAAGTTCAAACACATTGAATCTATGGTAATAGAAATCAGTTAGTGGGAGGTGAGAGGAGTATAAATAGATCGGAGATTGGACAGAAGCACTGGGAAACCTTCTGGTTGCTATAAATTGCCTAAAACTTAATCTGGATGGAGATTCACATATGTGTATAAAAATGTTCATCAAACTGTATAAGACAGTTTGGGCACTCTCTATGTATACTGTAACCAAACATATTATTTGATTTTAGTTCATCCTTGTAAGGGTGAGTGATACTAAAGTAATTTTTTTTTTTTTTTTTACTAAGGCAGAGAAGTTATGCTAATTCATTGCAGAATTTTAATGTTGGATTGACTTTTCATTTTGTGGCTACTGTAGTGAACCAAGCTCTTATTGTGCTTGATTTTGATCCTCAAAGCTGCTTTACTTTTCAGAATGTTTTCAACTGAGGATTATTATTTTGCATTTCATTGATCTTATACAGATTAGGAGTAGTTTGAGGAGGCTTTAGGTAAGAAGGAAAAGCTTGCCTGAAGTTTGAAAATTTTTCTAAGGATGGGTAGCATATTTTAATATAATGCATATTTAATATATAACTATAATAATTATATAATATATAAATATATTTATATATTAGCTATAGTATAGTGGCTGTCTTAAACTATGTATTTTGTCTTTTTTAATATTCTTTCTGTTTTGCACACATTAGTTATTTAATGGAAGTAGATAACAAAAAGAGCTTTTGTATTAACCTAACATGATTAAGGCTGAAAATACATAAGGATTTGTGATCAAGCTTTCAAAAGTTTAAACATTTTAGCTTATTTGTATTCATGATTTACCCAAGGTTTCCCATTTTACTCACAACTAACAGCTTTCACTAAGTGTTTTTCAAAGACCTTTAGATTATATGCAGTGAACTTGGGGTTTCTGGGTTTCCTGAGTAGCAATTCTTTTTTTTTTAAGATTTTTTTTAATGTGGATCATATTTAAAGTCTTTTTTGAATTTGTTACAATGTAGCTTCTGTTTTTTATGTTTGGGTTTTTTGACTGTGAGGCATGTGGAATCTTAACTCCCCGACCAGGGATTGAACCCGCACACCCTACATTGAAAGGCAAAGTCTTAACCACTGGACCACCAGGGTAGTCCCTCCTGAGTAACTCAGGCACTAAGCTCTTGTTTCCTTTTGCCTCTTGTCTTTACAGGCTGCCCTGCAAGTCGGAGGCCATGGAGAAAGGCTGCACCAGTGTCGGGAGGTCATGCTGCTAACTTACAAATCCATCCCCATGCAAGTGGATGGGGAGCCCTGCAGGTTGGCCCCGGCTATGATTCGGATCTCACTGAGGAATCAGGCCAACATGGTGCAGAAGAGCAAGAGGAGAACGTCCATGCCTTTACTCAATGAGTGAGTCTGCCCTCGCCCACCTTTGTGAACACGGAGACCGTGGCGAGCAGGGCACTGAGCATGTGCATGGCCGGAGGCCTCCCTGTGCTGAGAGAGGAGAATAGTCCAGGGACCTCAGCTGTCCCTTGGCCTCTTGCACATATTTCTTCTTCATGTTTACTGTACGGTGACCACACGCTTCTTTCAGGAGTAATTGTTGTATGTTAGATTGATGATGCTTTTTCACCGACCACCCACTTGAGTATATATTGACTGGGACCAGCAGAAAATCATTGAGTAGTTCAGGGTCATAAAACCTGTCTGGTTAAACGTGTTTGCTTTCATTTTAAGAAGGCACTGTTGGCCTCCTCTTCTTGACCCTGGTCACTTGGAGATTGTTGGTTTCTCCAGGGCAGAAGGTTGGCAGAACTGGGTTTTGGCTCACCTCTCCCCATATTGCATCTCCTTCTGCTTGTTAGTGGACTGTCCCTTTCCCAATGCTCCCAGTTTGGAGTGCATATTCTCTGATGCTTCGACTCAGTTTTTCCATTGCTGGAGAGCATCCTGTTATCTAATAGATGAGACCTGACCCATGACTCAATGCCTGAACAAAATGTAGCCCTCCTGGACCCTTTCCTTTCTTGGGTGCTTTGATAAACTGATTTGGAAAAGGTGATAATGACTGGCTATGTTGAGTGCATATTCATTTTATAGAGTCCCTTTATCTAATTTTTTTTCAATTGTATTTCCATTTATTAGCAATAAAAACATAGAAACCAAAATTAAAAACAATACCATTTACAATCACTCAAAAACCAAAATACATACATATAAATTTAACAACACATGTACAGTATTTGTATACTGAAAACCACAAAGCTCTGGTAAAAGGAAACCAAAAAAAATCTTAAGTAAATGAAGATATATAATCATTTTAATAATTTGGAAAACTCAAGGCAGTTAGGATGTTGATGATCACCAGATTAAGTTATTGATTTAATGCAAAGTTACCAAAATTCCCGTAATATATTTACAATGATTTATTTATAATTAAACAGATATTCCTAAACTTATAGATTCTTTGGGATTTGTAAGCTTTATTTTTATTTTTTTATAAATTTTATTTTTAAACTTTACAATATTGTATTAGTTTTGCCAAATATCGAAATGAATCTGCCACAGGTATATCTAATTTTTGATTGAAAAATGTCTATTTGGGGTTAGAGAAAGGGATGAAGAAACATGGGGATTTGGGGCATCGTTTTGTGCCTCTTCTATATATCGTGCCCCTGTGTCTGACCTGACTTAAGGTAAGGCCGTTTCTGGTTTGAATTTTGGCCATTCTTGTGTCACAGTGAGGTACCCTCGGAGGTGCTCCTCCTGTTTGTGGCCCTTGATGCATGGTTATGTATTTGTACTGAATGGCTGGCTTCCTCTAGTGCCTGCAAAGCAAGGGCATGCTTTGCCAAGGGATTTACTGAGTCAATGTGACAACTATAGAAGTGCGTAGAATGAACCCATGACACAGGGGTCATGATTCTCTGCCAAAGCTTCGCCCCTGTTCTGAAAAGGCAGATGTTGAAGAGTAGCATTCAACGGGGCTCATAAAGCGTTTTCCTCTGTAGCCTCTGCTTCTAAGCTTGAGGGGTCTTCTCTCCTCTGCACCCTCTTATTCGAGAATCACTCTGTGCTTGCCCAGCATTTTTCCTAGATCCTTATCCACAGGGCTGGTGTAGTTGCCTTTTTCATTTTGTTTACATTTTGCAGCTATAGAAACTCTAGGGTCATTTCGGCTGCTTTTTCTATCCTCCGCCTTTCCCTGCTATTAGGTTGGATATACACTTCATGAGTTTCAGGCAAGGTGTCAGCAGTAGTATACAGCTGGCCATACTCTCTCTTAAAAATGTTCAGAGTTAAGCTGTGAACTATCGGTTTGAGAGAATATCTGAACTACAAAGTGGTAAGTCCTCTCTGAGATAGTCCAGGTTGTTTTGGGTCACTTGTAGGTCACTTGTTAGCAGGGCTAAAATTTCTTAGTATCTACAGGCAAACAGCTCTCATTTTCATGCCTGGTGTTTCTACCGTTAATAGCCTTATCCAACATGTAATTATTTTGGGGTGTTTAGTTTCAAACAATTTTTGCCCTTGAGAAAAAAAAAAGTTGTTTTTGTTCAGAAACTGTATTAAGAATTTATTGGGGCTTTCTTCATGTATTAAAATCAAAAGTAAAGAGTTGGGTTTTTTGGTACATGTGGTACATATGATGTGACTTCACAGATTTAGCTGCAAGGGTGTTCAAGCAGCGATTTCATCTCAAAAATGCAGTTACTTGCCACCAGGGGGCAGTGGTGCCTCCATCTAGGCAGCCTCAGACTCAAAGAGACTTCTGTGAAATGGCAGTAATAATATTCTGTCCGTTTCTTAAAAGGACATATATATATATATAATCTTAAAGATTAGCAAAGATATTGATTCCTACTTATTAAAATTATCCTTCAACACTGCATTTTTAGAAAATCTGTCACCCACTACTCTTATTCACCCCCTGTGATTAGACCGCTTCTTTCTGTTTGGAAATCCAGCTTTTTCCACTAAATTTCCAAGTGGCGTTTCCAGTGTAAGGGAAGCCTGGCCA
Source organism: Bos grunniens (assembly GCF_055505025.1). Taxonomy (NCBI): domain Eukaryota; kingdom Metazoa; phylum Chordata; class Mammalia; order Artiodactyla; family Bovidae; genus Bos; species Bos grunniens. The sequence continues at coordinate 18,990,110 of NC_141168.1, forward strand.
CTGATACCTCCTTAGGCGTTTTCTTCCACGTTCTGAGTCCGTCAAGCTTTTCGTTCTTTAGGCCACCGCTGTGCAAAGTTCACCTTTGCAGTCCAGACAGAGAGCAGTAGGGCCTGTCTTGAATGTATTTCTGCTCTCCTGTTGCTCTTCTTGAGTTTGTCCCTTCCTTCCTTTTCATCTGTTCGCTTTGGCTCGAGTTCACACTCCCATCGACACATCACCTTCCCTGAGAATCCTTTTCCTTCTGCTTCTGGCCATTCAATACACCACTCGGCGTTCCTGCAGCGCACTTGTTACTTCTGTCACACCATTTATCAAAACTAGTGTCCTTACTGGTTGACTTGTCTCCTCTGCTCTGGGGGGAGACCCTGGGGTTTTCCTCGCAGGGTCCCCAGTGCCTGTCTGTGTGCAGTCTTAATGTTACATGTTGAACAAGGGACTCCCACATGCAGCAGATCTATAATGTCCCATCTGTTGCATTTCTCAGAAACCGATTCCAAAATAACATAAATCTAAAACTTTGTGAGTATAAAAATAATATAGAAAATCTCTTGATCGTATTTTATGGTAGCAAGTGGAAGATATATGCTTAAGAATTTCAAGATCTGGTACACATGGATGGCTGGAGAAAATCCCATGAGAAACAGCTAAATGGTTTTCATGATGCCCCTCGATCGTTACTTCTGCAAAAAAAAAAAATTTCTAAAAAAGTATTTCTTGGCTTGTGATCCCATTTGCTATTACCATGTACAAACTAAAAGACTAGCTTGGCCCATTAGGTTCACTATCCCCTCCTCTGCCCACCCCATTGATACGGAGCATATGCCTTTATATGTCATTTATGGCTTATGAATCTACTTCAGATTTGACGCTAATAAATACCATCCACCCCAAAAGTAATTGAGCAGGTTTGTCTAGGTTCATATTCATGTATTAGTGACATGATAGCCAGATAAATCTGATCTTGCTATTTGAAAGGCACTCTTGAAGGAGATCAGAAGTTCTACATGAACTCAGGTCCTTAGGAAGATCTTAGCCTGAGTTCTCTAGCAATTAAGACAGCATTGAGAAGGGTGACTGCATACTCCAAGGGAAAGGTTTTCAGTTGGCAGACTCTGAATTGGGCAACTGGGTTCCACCATTCTGGGCTGCTGAGTACTATTGGTGATAACTGATAGCCCTTTGAGGATAATAAGGAGTTAATTCGTGGGAGGCTTCATATGAGAATTTACATACCCAGCAGAAATGAGGGAGTAGGGTTATAGGGAAAAGATGGATTGGGGAAAAGTGTTATACTGAAACCATTCAAATGGTCTGAGAAAGTAAGAGTTGTTACTAATAACATAAAAGTAACAGGAAATGTGGGGTTTCATTTCTTCAGTTCCACATTTTATCTTTTGTGGTAGCCATAGAAGATCCTCTCTTTTATTTTATTTTTTTTAAAGGAGGGGTAGAGAACAGAGAGAAGTCTATGGTTTCACTCCACTGCCAAGAGTATCAGTGGAATTACAGCATCGTTGTGATGAAATTAGGCTTTCTTGGTATGACCGTAAAGTTTTTGTTGGGTGGCTCTGTTCAGGATGGTTTTTCTTTTGACATGAACATTTCAACAAAGCCCTGGACTCATGAGGACTATTTGTTAAACGATTCAGTTTACCTTGATTCTGCTGGAAGATGAGTCGACTGGGCCAGCCTACCACCTGTGTGTGTGTGTGTGTGTGTGTGTGTGTGTGTGTGTGTGTGTCTGTGCACACGCACAGATGGATGCCCTGTGAGACCTAGAGCCAGAGAGGACCGTGGTGCCCGCAGCCCCGCGCAGCACCGCGCTCCTGCAGCAGCTGCAGGCGCCCTGCCTCGCGCCCCAGTCTGCGGCTTGCCTGAGCCCCGGCCCTGCCATGTGTCCCGTTGGCTTCGTCGCTATCACTGGCTTTTTGGATTCTTTCTGTGGCTGGCTTGGTTTTCCTTTTCTTTTCATTCACTGTTTGGTGACGCGCTCATTTAAGTTCTGTTTAAATTTTGTGTGTCTCTCTTTCTCTCTCCCGGCTTGTTCCCTGTCTGTCCACGCTGTTTTGCTGACTGTCTTCGCTGCTCATTCCCTGCTGCCTCTAGTATCCATCAGGTGCAAGCTGCGGACCTGCGGAGAGTGTCTGCCCCCCCAGGCTCCTTCACCATGTGAGTACAAAACCGTTCTGTTTTTACATTGTGTCTCTCAGCCTCATCTCCTCCTCAGGGCCAGAGGACCTGCTTCCTCGTCCTTCACAGGTCTGCTTCTCAGACAAAGAACCGCCTTGCTGTGATTATCCACGTTAGCCCTTCTTTGATTTGAGACGCAGCTGTGAAGTTCTCTGTGTTTTATTCATCTCAGTCTTCTATGAGTTCACAGTTTAAGTTTTTTGATTAGATACTTCAGGGTCCAGAGTTGCATGGGGTTGTATGAAATTCCATACCAAGCTTTGGTTTCTATGGAAAGTAAACCCATTAGGCCATTCCATCATCTATGGCTCTGACCTTGAAGCAGCACCCGCTACTCTTGATTCTGTGGGTGGACCCCTGAAATTATTGATATGTGTGGAGCTTTGAGTGTACGTACGTGCAAAGAAGCACCCGCTACCCTTGATTCTGTGGATGGTCCCCTGAAATTATTGATATGTGCGGAACTTTCAGTGTATGTACGTGCATCTGTGCATTTTTCCGGGTTGAGCATCCGTAGTGGGAATAAATGATCAGTGACCCAAAGTTGTTAGTGATTGGCAAAATGCATTGTATGCATAGTAGTTTGTACTTAGCACACTTTATGCTTTTTTTTTTTTTTCTGGTGAAGAACAGAAAGAAATTATTTTTTTTAGCACTTCAGGACTTTTTTGTGCTGTTTCTTCTTTCTTGCCCTTGCTTCTTTTCTCCATCTTACATATACTGAATATAATATTATGTTTCAGGTGCTGTTAAAGGTGCTTTACATATGTCAACTAACTTACTCCCCAACACCCCTATGCTATAAGTGGTATTATTGCCTCCATGTTATATATGAGGGATCTGATGAACAGAGAAGTTAAGTAACTTCAGGAAGGTCACACAGCTAATAAGTGGTAGACTAGGATTCATACTTCTGCAGGCTGTTTTCAAAATTCATGTTCTTAACAATTTATAATCTGCTGTTTTTTATCTATCAGTATCCTTTGTATTTCTCAGAGCTCAGTTGAATAACTACCTTTGCTAAGAACTATGCCTTGAGTATTTCTGGTAGAACTAGTTATGTCCTTATTGGAATTCACTATTATAATGTTGTACTTATTATAGTTCTCAAGGTATAATTGATTAGTACTAATTATATTAGCTCTATATCTGTGTGTATCCCACACTACACTTAGGCCACTTGAAATCATTTGCAGTATCTTCCTATGACTTTTGTATTCCCAGGCCTGATCACAGACCTTAACACAAAGTATTCTGAAATTAGAAAGAATTGTTTGTTGGTTGGTGGAATGAATGAAAGAATGCATGCCTAAATAGAACCATGCCAATATCTAACATCCAGGGATGTGCCAATGCGATTCCTAAAGTTCAGTTATTATATAATTTTACTTTCAACTCTAATCTTGTGGAAACATGCTTATTTATTCATTTATTGCAAAATGTTTTTTTTTTAACTTTATAATATTGTATTGGTTTTGCCATATATCATCATGAATCTGCCACAGGTATACATGTGTTCTGCATCCTGAACCCTCCTCCCTCCTCCCTCCCCGTACCATCCATCTGGGTCGTCCCAGTGCACCAGCCCCGAGCATCCAGTATCGTGCATCGAACCTGGACTGGCGACTCGTTTCATATATGATATTATACATGTTTCAATGCCAGTCTCCCAAATCATCCCCCCCTCCCTCTCCCACAGAGTCCAAAAGACTGTTGTATACATCATTGTCTCTTTTGCTGTCTCGTATATATGGAATTTAGAAAGATGGTAACAATAACCCTGTATATAAGACAAAAAGTTTTTCTAAAAGTGTTATTTTGTACTCGCTCTGTGTCCGTTGCTGTTTTCTGCCTGGTATTTAGGGTTGAGCACAACAACCCTATACTTTCATGGAACTCAGTATTGACTGGTCAGACAACAAGAAAATAGCATTTACTTTCTAATTTGGCAGCTGTTACTGGGGTATATTTTTCTACATAAGTCCTGTTCAGTAAATTTGAGTCCAGAATGGCTCTCAGTGTTCATTATTTTCAGCACCTTTGTTGATAGAGTTCAAACAATTGAGAATATCAACAGCAGACACGCAGGTGATATTTGTCATATTTCTATTGCCATTTAAGCTTTGGTTGTGTTCGTTTTCATCATATAATTTAAATGAGGCTCTTTGTTCCTTTCTTTTCTTTTTCCAGGCATGTATGCTATAGGAAGGTGAACTGTCCTGTTAGTTTTCATAGATTATAACAGGACCCCAGATATGACCACTTAAAACTTGACTATTGATCTAAAGTATTTTATACTTATATATGCTATGTTAATTAGTGCATATTATAGATTTTATATCTGTATAACTGATGACTTATATAATAAGTATTTATTAGAGTATTATCCTAAAAATTCGATAACTAAACACTGTCCAATAGAGCAAGGAAAGTGGAGAAAAAATCCAAGCACAATAATAAGCATTGTCTTTATATATTGGGCTGGCCAAAAAGTTGGTTCGGGTTTTTCTCTAAGATTGTATGGAAAAACCCAAACTCACTTTTTGGCCAAGCCAATATTATGGCAGAGGTAAATTTAGCTTAGACCCACTCCCGTGCTGCCGTTGGCAGCAGTGTTTGAGAATCACATTAACCTTGCCTGGGTCCTCACGAAAGTCAGGATTCCAGTTTAGGGAGCTAAACTTTTTTTTTTTCTTTTTTTAGTCTTGTATCAGCTATTCTCTGCTCAGAACAACTCTTTTTTACAGAAGATCTTTCCTTTGGGAGAAACCTCTTTATGCTGTTTCTAAAGCAAATGTTACTTTCATAAAGCAACTTGAATTATCTTTTCTATTTAGCTTTCCTATGACTTTTTTTTTAATTAGGGAGGAAGTCATGGTTTTGACAACATAATGCATAAATTATTAGGAATTGCAGCATACTATTAATATGTGCTTACAGGGGAAATTTCAGCTTTACACAAAGGAGAACCTTGAAATTTTTGTTTTGACCATATATGAGGGTAAACTGAACTGAACTGGTGAGGGTAAAGCATCTTCCTGCCAATTCAGGAGACACAGGAGACTCAGGTTCAATCCTCGGGTCAGGAAGATCTCCTGGGTGGGGGGAAAGGGCAACCCACTCCAGTATTCTTGCCCAGAAAATCCCATGGACAGAGGAGCCCAGTGAGCTACATCCATGGAGTTGCAAAGAGTCAGACATGGCTGAGTGACAACAACAGCAACAAATCAAAGGTATTTAGTGCCTTCATCCAATAGAACAAAATAAAGTAAATGAATTATTTCACTACAAGTTTTATGTTCTGTACCTTTTTTTTTTTTTTTACATCAGAGAAAAGCTATAATTCCCAGAGTTGGCTTCAGTTCAGTCGCTCAGTCATGTCCAACTCTTTACAACCCCATGGACTGCAGCACGCCAGGATTCCCTGTCCATCACCAACTCCTGGAGCTTGCTCAAACTCATGTCCATTGAGTCAGTGATGCCATCCAACCATCTCATCCTCTGTCATCCCCTTCTCCTCGTGCCTTCAATCTTTCCCAGCATCAGGGTCTTTTCTAATGAGTCAGTTCTTGGCATCAGGTGACCAAAGTATTGGAGCTTCAGCTTCAACATCAGTGTCTCCGATGAATAACAGGGACTGATTTCCTTTAGGGTTGACTGGTTTGATCTCTTTGCAGTCCAAGGGACTCTCAAAACAGTCCAAGGGACAGTTCAAAAGCATCAATTCTTTAGCACTCAACTTTCCTTACGATCCAACTCTCACATCCATACATGACTACTGGAAAAACCATAGCTTTACTGGACAGACCTTTGTTGGCAAAATAATGTCTCTGCTTTTTAATATACTGTCTCGGTTGGTCATAGCTTTTCTTCCAAGGAGCAAGCATCTTTTAATTTCATGGCTGCAGTCACTATCTGCAGTGATTTTAGAGCCGGAGAAAATAAAGTCTGTCACTGTTTCCATTGTTTTCCTGTTTTCCATAAAGTGATGGGGCCAGATGCCATGTTCTTCATTTTTTGAATGTTGAGTTTTAAGCCAGCTTTTTCACTCTTCTCTTTCACCTTCATCAAGAGGCTCTTTAGTTCCTCTTCACTTTCTGCCATGAGGATGGTGTCATCTGCATATCTGAGGTTATTGGTATTTCCCCTGGCAGTCTTTATTCTACCTTGTGCTTCATCCGGCCCAGCATTTCACATGATGTACCCTGCATATAAGTTAAATAAGCAGGGTGACAATATACAGCCTTGATGTACTCCTTTCCCATTTTGGAACCAGTCCATTGTTCTATGTCCGGTTCTAACTATTGCTTCTTGACCTGCATACAGATTTCTCAGGCCAGTCAAGTGGTTTGGTATTCCCATCTCTTGAAGAATTTTCCTCAGTTTGTTGTGATCCATACAGTCAAAGGCTTTGGCATGGTCAATAAAGCAGAAGTAGATCTTTTTTTTTTTTTTTTTCCTGGAATTCTCTTGCTTTTTCTATGATCCAATGGATGTTGGCAATCTGATCTCTGGTTCCTCTGCCTTTTCTAAATCTAGCTTGAACATCTAGAAGTTCTTGGTTCATGTACTGTTGAAGCCTAGGTTGGAGAACTTTGAGCATTATTTTGCTAGTGTGTGAGATGAGTGCAATTCTGTGGTTGTTTGAACATTCTTTGGCTTTGGAATGAAATGGTATTGGAATGAAATACCTTTCTTTGGTATTGGCATGAAAACTGACCTTTGCCAGTCCTGTGGCCACTGCTGAGTTTTTCTAATTTGCTGGCATATTGAGTGCAGCATTTTCACAGCAGCATCTTTTAGGATTTGAAATAGCTCAACTGGAATTCCATCACCTCCACTAGCTTTGTTCATAGTGATGCTTCCTAAGGCCCTCTTGACTTCACATTCCAGGATGCCTGGCTCTAGGTGAGTGATCGCACCATTATGGTTATCTGTGTTATGAAGATCTTTTTTGTATAGTTCTTCTGTGTATTCTTGCTATCTCTTCTTAATATAGCATACCTTGTAACCTGGCCATTCTTACTTTTTTTCTTTTTTATAAAGATATAATTGACAGCTAGCATTATATTAGCTTCAAGTGTACCACATAATTATTCAGTGTTTGTTTATATTGTGAAATGATCATCACAGTAAGTCTAGTTAATATTGAGTTGGCCAAAAAGTTCATCCAACTTTTTCCATATGAAACCCAGTATCTATCATCATATATAGTTACAATAGTTTTTTCTTATGATGAGAGCTTTTAAGATCTCTTAGCAATTTTAAAATAGACAATGCAATGCTATTAATTCTAGTCACCATGTAGTCACCACATTACATCCCTAGGATTTATTTATTTTATAATGGATGCTTGTACCTTTTGACTCCCTATACTCCATTCACCCTTGCCTCCCCAGTGCTCTTCAAAGAATTATTAGAGCAGTCCCTCGATTAATAAATTCATTATAATTAATGCCTTTACAGTAGAATCCCTGTTGAAGACTACATACACGCACTATCTCATAAATCCTGAATATTAATATTATGTGGTCATGCCCCAAAAGCCCCCAAAAGTGTGTAACTGTAAAATGAGTCTTTCTGGAACTCTTTAACTTTTAGGAGTTCTTTTCATTAAGTTCTGTTTCTCTCCTGCTCTTCCTTTACCAAAATGAAATAATGTGAACTGGTTACATCTAAAGTATTCATTTTCTATCTTTTAAAAATATTATTCAGTGTCTACTTTAGATGCCAGATACTCTGTGGGAGTCTGGAGAAAAGAGATTAGAAAGCTAAGGTTACTGCCCGGGAGAAATGGATGCACTGTGGGAATAGACCTAGTGTTAACACAATTATGACACAATGTGAGAAGCGTCCAAATAGAGATTCTGGTTGTACTTCATGTGAATAACCTTTTATTGAGTATTTGTTATATTTGTTTTTATACTTTAAAATTAATATAGGGTCAAATTGACTTTTTTTGATATATAGTTCCCACTTTTAAGACATGTATCGATCCATTTAGCCAGCATCAAAATCAGGCTATAGAAGGGTTCTGTCATTCCAAAAAGCTGCCTTGTAATCTATTTCCTTTATGATGACACCCTCTAATCCCTGCGTCTCTCATCTCAGCCTCTGGCAACCGCTGATTGTTATAGTTTTGTGTTTTGAAAAAGTGAAAGTGTTAGTTGCATCAGTCATGCCTGACTCTTTGCAATCCCATGGACTGTAGCCCACACTAGGCTTCTCTGTCTATGGAATTCTCTATGCAAGAATACTGGAGTGGGTTGCCGTTTCCTTCTCCAGGGGATCTTCCTGACCCAGGGATTGAACCTGGGTCTCCTGCACTGCAGGCAGATTCTTTACCGTCTGAGCCACCAAAATTGGCAGCCCCAGTTTTGTGTTCTAGAGAATGCCGTACACATGGAATCACACAATATGCAACCTTTATAACTGGTTCCTTTGCGTAAACATAACATCTTTCATATTTATCAGAGTTGTTGCATATAATAATAATTTGTTCCTTTTTGTTGCTAAATTGTATTCCCTGCATGGATGTTTCCATTTATTTACCCAATAACCCAAAAGGACATCTGGGTTATTTCCAGTTTTGGGTTATTCTGAATAGAGCTGCATTAACATTGATTAACAAGTTTTGTAAAAACTAAGTTTTCATTTTTCCAGGTTAAACACCTGGGAGGGAGTCCAGGGTCATCTGGTAACTTTATGAGAAATCAACACACTGTTTTCCATTGTGGTTGTACCATTCTGCATTTCCACCAACTGTGTATGAGAGTTCCTATTGTCACCCATCTCTTTCAGCACTGAATAATGTCAATATTTTAAAATTTTAATCATTTAATACCAGTGTGTTTTCATATGACTACTTGCCAGCTTTTATATATTCTACAGTGAATCATCCTCTCAAGTCTTTTGCACATTTCTTAAACTGGGCTGTTTGTTTTCTTCCTGTTGAGTAAGATGGTCCAGTATTTTGGATCCAAGCCTTTGTTAGATATGTGTTTTGCTTAATCATTTCTTCGTTTTAGAAAGCAGTGGAATCAGCTTTCAGACCACAACTTCTGACTCATCTTTGAGCGTTAGTTGTGTTTTCAGAGCCTTTGCAGTGCTGTTCCTGTTTGTCTGGCGCATGCCCCACCGAGTTGCAGGGTGGAATCTGAGTGGAGGTCTGTTCTGTAGCTTTAGTTCCCAAAGTCTGTGGAACTGTGCTTAGGGCCAGAGTCACACATTTGCAGTTGAGGGATGAACCCAAGTTCATGAACGTCCCTGTGGAGTTGCTTCCCCGAGCTCCTGCCTCTCTCTCTCTCTCTCTCATTGCCCTCCACACTGTCCCATTTCTTGGGGCTCCCTTCTGCCGCCTCCAGGACCAGGGAAGGAAAGGACGGGAAGAGAAAGAGAAGCATGGTCGTTTATCCCACCCTCTTGGGACCACAGCTCCTCTTATCAGAGAGGAAGATTCCCTTTCCTCAAATTTTTTTTTTTTTTTAAAGTATAGTCGAGTTACAATGTTTGTGTTAATTTTTACTGGAGAGCAAAGTGACGCGATTATCCATATGTACATTCTTTTTCATATTCATTTCCATTATGGTTTATCCCAGGATGTTGAATATAGTTCCCTGTGCTCTCCAGTAGTACCCTGTTGTTTACCTTCCTCTCTTGATAGTTTTAAGTACCTAAGACCTTTGTCATTGCTGCCGCCAGCACAGCAAGATTGCCTGAGTGCTGAATTGTGAGAAGATGGAGCAGGAATAAAAGAGGAAGATGTTCCCCAGTTTCTCTACTCATTCATAGTCCCTTTCCTATCCTCACATCAGCTCAAGGGCTCTCCTAGAGCTTTCTCTGCCTTTGCCTGTTGTCCATTTTAGGCTTTGTACTGCCTGGACTCCAGACTAGGATTGATTAGAGGTCAAAGGAGGAGAGAACTCACCATTAGTTGGATGGTATTTTAAATTCTGGTCTTCTCCCCGTCATTTATTTTTCGAGTTCTTAAATACCTGTTTTATGCATTCTGTCCAGGTTTTATGGCTGTATTCATTGGGGGAAAAGAATGGTGAGTGCTTACCTTCCTCACCCAGAATCAGAACTTCTCTGCTGGTTTTTTTTTTTTTTTTTTTTGGCTGCTTTGAGTCTTAATCACTGCACAAGAGAGGGGATCATCTCTGTGTTTTGCAGGATCCTTTGTTTCTGGGTGCAGGCTCTCTAGTTGTGGCACTGGAGCTTCAGTAGTTGCAATACGTGGACTTAGTTACACCATGACATGTGGGATCTTAGTTCCCTGACCAGGGATTGAACCCGCATGCCCTGAATCCCAAGGCAGACTCCCAATCACTGGACCACTGGGAAAGTCCATCTGCTGTCTTTTAAAGCAGAGAGTTTTCACACTGTATCCTCTTTTTACCTGATACAGTAACTCAGAGGGTACCATAGCTAAGCTCTGCAGAGAAACCAATGTGTTTTGAACTGCAACCAACCAGTTAATTGTAATAGGCAATCTTGCACAACAGTCAAAATTTAAACATAAACAAGATGTTTCCCAATGCTAAACTGCATGGATTTACTTGTTATCTTGGGGAAGGCAGAGTTAGACACAGGTCCTTGAGAAAAGTGTGAATTGTTACCTTTGACCACAACCTGACTATGACTCTGCATTCTAAACTTGCTTCCAATTAAGTGATGGCTTCTTGGTAAAGGATGAAAGCAAATCGACTTTTGTTTTAGGAAGAAAGGGAGTTTTACTAAGAGAAAGAGAAATATTTTTGATGTGTCTATTTTTTTCTTTTGAGTTGAGTTTAATAATTTATTTCTTGAGAAATAACCAAGAGAGAACCAAGAATCTTTCATCTTCATGACTGGAAAAATATAAATTGGTCACAGGTGGTTTAATATTTGCATGCCTCTGGCCAAGAAAGTAAACTAGAACATTCTTTGAAATGCTTTCTAAAAATTTGGTCATTTTGTCTCCAACTAGTCACATCAAATCTTTTGTTTCAGCATTTTATTGAATTGTGTAATATGCTGTGAAAGGCCTATTTATTTTGTTTATTCAGTACTGGCCCTTTAATTAGAAAATAAGATTCAGTATGTTTTTTCCAAAACCCTTTCTCTTTTCCTTTCTTCTTTCAGTAAACTTCACTCTTCCACACCCTGGACTCTCTCAGGGAGTAGGAAGAGCCTCGTCAACATAGACATTTACATGCATGCCTTTGGAAACTATGGGGTTTACCTCTAAAGTAGCCAGGAAGACCCACCAGACATGGTTTGCCTCGGAATGAATTAAGCTTAGTGGTGAACACACCAACTTCATGGAACCTCAGGATGGATAGCACCCCTGGGCCTGTTAAACCTTCAGAAGAGGGCTTCATGCCTGGAGCAGGAATCTGCCCATATTTTAGTCCATGAATAATTATTTTTGGGGTCATAATTTCTGGACCCAAAAACCAACTGTGGTGGTACTAAAAGGGCCTAGGTAATCATCACTACGAACAAAGCTAGTGGAGGTGACAGAATTTCAGTTGAGCTATTTCAAATCCTGGAAGATGATGCTGTGAAAGTGCTGCATGCAATATGCCAGCAAATTTGGAAAACTCAGCAGTGGCCACAGGACTGGAAAAGGTCAGTTTTCATTCCAATCCCAAAGAAAGGCAATGCCAAAGAATGCTCAAACTACCGCACAATTGCACTCATCTCACATGCTAGTAAAGTAATGCTCAAAATTCTCCAAGCCAGGCTTCAGCAATATGTGAACCGTGAACTTCCTGATGTTCAAGCTGGTTTTAGAAAAGGAAGTGGAACCAGAGATCAAATTGCCCACATCCGCTGGATCATGGAAAAAGAAAGAGAGTTCCAGAATAACATCTATTTCTGCTTTATTGACTATGCCAAAGCCTTTGACTGTGTGGATCACAATAAACTATGGAAAATTCTGAAAGAGATGGGAATACCAGACCACCTGACCTGCCTCTTGAGAAATTTGTATGCAGGTCAGGAAGCAACAGTTAGAACTGGACATGGAACAACAGACTGGTTCCAAATAGGAAAAGGTGTACGTCAAGGCTGTATATTGTCACCCTGCTTATTTAACTTATATGCAGAGTACATCATGAGAAACCCTGGACTGGAAGAAACACAAGCTGGAATCAAGATTGTTGGGAGAAATATCAATCACCTCAGATATGCAGATGACACCACCCTTATGGCAGAAAGTGAAGAGGAACTAAAAAGCCTCTTGATGAAAGTGAAAGAGGAGAGTGAAAAAGTTGGCTTAAAGCTCGACATTCAGAAAACGAAGATCATGGCATCCAATCCCATCACTTCATGGGAAATAGATGGGGAAACAGTGGAAACAGTGTCAGACTGTATTTATTTGGGCTCCAAAATCACTGCAGATGGTGACTGCAGCCAAGAAATTAAAAGACGCTTACTCCTTGGAAGGAAAGTTATGACCAACCTAGATAGCATATTGAAAAGCAGAGACATTACTTTGCCAACAAAGGTTCATCTAGTCAAGGCTATGGTTTTTCCTGTGGTCATGTATGGATGTGAGAGTTGGACTGTGAAGAAGGCTGAGCGCCGAAGAATTGATGCTTTTGAACTGTGGTGTTGGAGAAGACTCTTGAGAGTCCCTTGGACTGCAAGGAGATCCAACCAGTCCATTCTGAAGGAGATCAGCCCTGGGATTTCTTTGGAAGGAATGATGCTAAAGCTGAAACTCCAGTACTTTGGCCACCTCATGCGAAGAGTTGACTCATTGGAAAAGACTCTGATGCTGGGAAGGATTGGGGGCAAGAGGAGAAAGGGACGACAGAGGATGAGATGGCTGGATGGCATCACTGACTCAATGGATGTGAGTCTCAGTGAACTCTGGGAGTTGGTGATGGACAGGGAGGCCTGGCATGCTGCGATTCATGGGGTCGCAAAGAGTCGGACACGACTGAGCGACTGAACTGAACTGAACTGATGCACAAAATTGTGAATGTATTGTTGTTAAAGCTTGCATTATTATTGTATCCATGTGTGATTATCTCTGAGTAGGAGGTTTATATATCATTTCTTAAATTGACTTTTATTTTTGACTGATTTCAATGAGCACACGTCTGTAAAGGGGGAAAAAATAGCTATTTAAAAAATGTCTCTGGTTTAAAAGGCAACAGAGGAAATTCCCTGTGGTTCAGTGGTTAAGACTCAGTGCTCTCACTGCCAGGGCCTCGGGTTCCACCCTTGATCAGGGGAACTAAGATCTATATGCCCTGTGGCATGGCCAAAAAAGAAAGGCAGTAGCGGATTCTGGTTCTGAGTAAGGTGGGTAAGCACACACTCCAACCCCCCTCCCCCAGTGAATGCAGCTGTAAAACGAAAAGGAAAAAAATGAAATTTAAATGAACAGGAGAGAATTGTTGAATCTGCTGATTGAGTAAGATTTCTTTCAGTTCTACTTCAGAATCAAATGGCAAAGCATAATAGGCTATTTGCAAAATAGAAATGGACTCACAGACATAGGGGCCAAACTTATGGTTATCAAGGGAGAAAAGAGGGATGGAATGAAATTGGGAGATTGGGACTGACATATATACACTGCTATGTATAAAGCAGCTAACTAATGAGGGCCTACTGAATTGCACGGGGAACTCTACTCAGTGCTCTGTGGCCACCTAAACGGGAAGGAAATCTAAGAAAGAGGGGATATATGTATACATACAGCTGATTCACTTTGCTCAACAACAGAAACTAACAAAGCCTTCTAAAGCAACGGTATTCCATAAAAGAAAGAGTTAGCTTCAGGCTTTCTGGAAGATGAAGCTGTTTGTGCTCTGATCCTCTGAGCAGAGGAAACTGCTGGGCTTCACTGGTCTTTTCTGCTCCCTCCTTTCTCTCGCTTCCACCCCCACATCTTCTGAATTCTAGTGATTTCACTCCCCACTGTCCACAGTTCCTAGACCTTCAGTTATGTCAAACTGTCATGCTTTCCTTTCTTCCTCTTGCACCGTTCTCTGCTGGTTCCATAAGACCCATACACCAGAGGAAAGGAGAACTCCATGGAATTCATCTTATTGCAGTTTCCACACTTGAATCCAGGCTGCACCTCAGCTCACTGGTTTCTTTCCCCTCTGTGCTTTGCGAGTTTCCACAACAGCTCTTCACCCCACCTGCACTTCTGTTCTCACCCAGGTAGCAGGGGCAGGGGCCTTTAGTGGCTTAAAGACCACAGGGTGGCGGGAGCTGACCCAGGTCTCTAACTGCAGGGTCTTCCTCATTCTGTAGACCCCAAGCCCCAGAAAGATAGCCTCTGTTTTGAGTGAATATGTGAGCCCTGCTTTTGTCCTTGTGACATTGACCCGATTGTACCCTATAGTAACCTTTTTGCATTTCAGTTTTTCAGATATTAAAAAGAAATGCAGTTGGTCTCTGAAATTCTTATCAGCTCTGAAGTTCTGTCATGTGAAAGTTCAGGGCATGACCCTAGACTCTATGAAGATCTGCCCCAAAGGGATCTAAGACATGAAGTAGGTGAGATGTGCCCTGGGATGGGGACAGGGTCATTCTTTATCCTTAGTACCGATCAGGGGGCCAGGCTGTGTACACTTTCAACTTGCTCTCAGCAAGAACCTGGGTGGATTTTTTCATTTAGCCAGAGAGATAATATGGGCCTGATATTTGTGATCAAATCTAACATCCTAATAACTCTATGTGATAATGATTGCTATCATTCCCACCCCATAGATGAGAAGACTGAGAATAAGAAATGTTGGGAAACTTGCCCAAGATTAGGTGCTATAAGTCATAAAAGGTAACATCCAGGGCTGCTTGAGGGTGATGTTTAAGGCACTGAATTGTGCTGTTGATATAACTTCTGGTCATTTTCTTGTGTGTGTGCATTTTTATATATGTAACTTCTGAGTTTTAATCAAATCATACTATATAAACTCCCCCTTTTAAGAAAACCTCAGAGATAACACGTTAGAATTCAATTTTGAGTGTTTCAAATGTGTGAATCTCTAGGATTGCAGATTTGAAGTTTGTGTTATTATACGAAAAATGTCAGAATGACAAACCCCAGTTAAAAATAAATTCTCGCACAGCTAAAGAAGGTGGAGAGTCTTTTCGGCTTGTTTGTAATGGTGTTGAGTCTGCAAAAGAGACTTGTAGGGGCGGGTCCTGCCTGTGGGGACGGATGGTGCCTATGTTCTCTCGGCAAAGGTGATCGTGGCTCCAGCATCTGCTGTAATTACATAAAGGGGTATTAGGACTCCCTCAACATTTAAAGTTATATCTCATTGCTTTTAAAATTTACAGATGAATTATTCATGGCTGCGTAGGTGTAGAAACAGTCTTGCAAGTCAGCACTTCTTGTGTAATAAAAGGTCACTTCAAAAGAAGAAAAACAGCAACAACAAAAAAAGTGAAGCTGATACTTAACTCACTTAACTCAGGTGTTTGTACAAGGGGCAGGGCATGGGGCCAGTGAGCTTCAAGATAAAGAGGAAGGTTTTCAGTCGTGTCTGACTCTTTGCGACCCCTTGGACTGTAGCCCGCCAGGCTCCTCTGTCCATGGAATTTTCCAGGCAAGGATATTGGAGCTGGTTCCATTCCCTACCCCAGGGGATCTTCCCAACCCAGGGATGGAACTGGTGTCTCCTGCCTTGTCAGATGAACTCTTTACCGCTGAGCCACCTGGGAAGCCCTCATGAAGGTTTGGGTATAGTCTGTTGGGGAGGAAAATTCATGAGTGTGTTTGTTTAATCAAAGTAAATTTTAGAAAATTAAAAATGAAAAAGCCTGAGATTAGAGGTAACATTAGTCCAATAAACACAACATGACTTTTTAAAGATTATTCCACATACTCTGACTTTGAGGAAAAGAAGCAGAAATTAAGGTCTGATCATCCCAACAGTGACATTAAGCCAGGAGAAATTTCCAAGTCACGCTGGAATTTCGGAAAGTGAATAATTAGACTTCTCTCATTCTTCTATTATGTATTGTTTTATCAGCCATAATTTTAGGATTAAAACAAAGTGTGTTATTTTTCCTAGTGCATCTTTTCGATAGGCATCTGTATTACTTTGCTAGGGCTGCCATAACAGAGTGCCCAGATACACAGGCTTAAACAGAAATTTATTTCCTTGTTGACCTGGAAGCTGGAAGTCTGACATCCAGATGCTGGAAAGACTACTTGCTTCTGAGGCCTCTCTTTGGCTTATAGATAGCCATCTTCTCCCTGGATCTTCACACTGTCTTTCCTCCCTGTCTGCCCGTCTCCTAAGCTCTTCTTCTTATAAGGACACGAGTCAGATTGAATTACGTTTCACTCATATGACCTCTGGAGAAGGCAATGGCACCCCATTCCAGTACTCTTGCCTGGAAAACCCCATGGACGGAGGAGCCTGGTAGGCTGCAGTCCATGGGGTCACTAGGTAGGACAGGACTGAGCAACTTCACTTTCACTTTTCACTTTCATGCATTGGAGAAGGAAATGGCAACCCACTCCAGTGTTCTTGCCTGGAGAATCCCAGGGGCGGGGGAGCCTGGTGGGCTGCCGTCTATGGGATCGCGCAGAGTCGGACACGACTGAAGCGACTTAGCAGCAGCAGCAGCAGCAGATGACCTCATTTTAACTCAGTTCATCTTTAAAGACTTTATCTTCAAATACAGTCACTTTTTTCAGTAGTAGGGTTAGGACTTCAATGTGTGATTTTGGGGGTACACAATCTAGCCCATAACACTGTACTAGAAAAATTTGAATAAATTTTAGGATTTTTCTTCTGTCACCAACTACATGAAGGCTGAACTTTGTGTATTTTACATATATTGATCATTTAATTCTTTAAATTTTTTTTAATTAAACTGTCTAAGAGGCTAAAGGACATTGCTCTTTTATTTGTAGCATATTCTGAGTATTAATTAACTGTGATTTTTCCAGGCAAGAGTATTAGAGTGGGTTGCCATTCCCTTCTCCAAGGGATCTTCCTGACCCAGGGATCAAACCTGGGTATGAGAACCTGGGTATGCGGCATTGCAGGCAGTTTCTTTACCATCTAAGCCACCAAGGAAGCTTCTCATTTGATAAGGTCAGTTACCTCTCTAGGCCAAAATTTATTTTTTGTAAATTAAAATGGCTTACAATATGAACTAAGATTCCTACAAGCCATGAAGCACCCTCCCCTCAAAAAAGGTTTTTAAAGAGCTTCTGGTATATTTTCTAAAAGAGGAGAAACACCCATTGAAATTTAGCACACCCATGATTTCTCCCCACATCCCCAGCATTTGGGGCTTTCTAGATGGCACAGTATCTGCCTGCAATGTGGGAGACCTGGCTTCGATCCCTGGGTTGGGAAGATCCCCTGGAGAAGGGAAAGGCTACCCACTCCAGTATTCTGGCCTGGAGAATTCCATGGACTGCATAGTCCATGGAGTTTTTCAAAGAGTCAGACACGACTGAGTGACTTTCACTTTCAGATGTCACAGTGGTAAAGAATTTTGCTGCCAATGCAGAAGATGCAGGTTCAGGAAAGATCCCCTGGAGAAGTTGAAATAGCAACCCACTCCAGCGTTCTTGCCTGGAAAATCCCATGGACAGAGGAGCTTGGTGGTCTACAGTCCATAGGGTTGCAAAGAATCCGACATGACTGAGCACAGCACAATATGAACTTTAAATTTTTGCTCAGATCTGAATTCCTAAGTCATTATTATAATAAAAATAAAGTTAAATACTGTTAGAAAATAGTTATATCTTTAGATATACCAACACAACTGTGAAGTTAGTCATAAAATTGCTGCATTCAGAGAAAAAAAAAAGAAACATCTCAGTTTTTACTCCAGTACTGCAGTGATAACTATATTATATTCTGCCATGGAGTATGAAGAACATATCAATTACAAAGAAATCTGGACATTTGTTTTGAGTGTTGCAGGAGGGTATTTATTTCAGGTTGCTTTGCTGAGGTGGTAATGAAATGCAATGTGCATTTCATTTGTGAGAGTTTCAATTGAATTATACAAATGCAATTGAGTTTTTCTCATCTGTCATAATACCCTGAAATGCTTATATGAAATGAAAAAAGAGTATAGTTTAAAAGACATGAAAAGAAAATACTTCTTGATGCTAGATTTAATTAATCCCTAGAACTTTTGTGTCACACATTTTGTGTCAGAAAATGGAATTCTAAAGAGAATTCAGCATGTTCCAAAATTTTCAGCTAAGATATTTGATTAAAACGAATGTGGAGTTAGAATTACAAATGGAACAAAAAGGCCAAAACTTTTCAGCTTTATATTACAGAAAGCTATAATTATTTTATTTTTCTTAATTAATCATTTAGGCTCTACTGCTTTCAAGTGACTTCTGTCCTCTTATTGGGGCATAAATAAGTCTTTTGGTCAGAGGATGTTTTGTTACCTAGGTGAAGTAAAACAATTACACATTTCCTTGAAGAAAGGTTCTTGGTTTATGAGTATGTTAGGATACCGCCTTTAGTAAAGGCTTGATCTATCGGGTTGGTCAAAAAGTTCATTTGGGTTTTTCCATGACATCTTACAGAAAAGTCCAAATTAACTTTTTGGCCAAAATGCTGGACCATCTGGTACTTTAATGTGATAAGTGAGAGGATAGAATAAACTGGACCAGCAAAAGTACCCCAATTATTTCTCAACAGTAACCTTTTCCCCTCTCTTTTCTTATTCTCTTTTAGTACTGGTAGCAGGTATTTTCATGTTCATCATCATCATACAAGTAATTTGTCTACACACTAAAAGTTTATCTCAAGGAACTTTGTTCTCTCCAAGTTTACTGTCAAACTTTACAAAAATTATCTGTACTGATGAGTAATTGTGGTAGTCACAGAATTGTTCTGTGACCTTTTCAAGTTCTGTTCTAGCAATACATCTTTAGTCTGTCTGTTCTTAATGCCATCAGGAAAAATGATTCCAAGAAAAAAATTTCTTTAGTCGTTGGATTAGAAATTAGAGAAAGGTGGTGAAAAGTTTCTTCCTAGTTGGCTGAATTTGCTGGGTTGGAGAGTTGAATTTTAAGGATTTTCCAATTCTTTCTTCTTGGATTTCTGACGAGGACACACGGGGGAGTGGGGACCCATCTGTGTCACAAGTTGGGGGCTTAGCTTTCCACCAGCTGTAGCTTGATGGATAGAAGGGTTATGAAGCCATGTCTCTCTCCTGAGCCCAGTGCAGCCCCGCTGAGTGAGTATTGCAGACTTTGGGAAGCCATAGTCGACCTGGGGGGAAAATGAGTCAAAACGTAGCACAGTGAAATACTACCTATTAAAAAAAAATGACTTTGCAAACATCCTTTCTCTGATATCCAGATCTTAAGAAAATGTATGTCATGGATGTTTTTATAGAAGGCTAAAACCATTAAAGGAAGTGTTTCTTAGGCAATGCCATTTGTTGTAAGGCTAATACTTTTTATTTTCTTGATATGAAACAAAACATGGAATCCTCTCCTTACTGAGCCTGTTTTCTAGGGATACAGAGCTCATTCCACACAGTTTGCATGATAACTTTTCAATAAGAACACATCTTGTAATTCATGTAGCCAACCCTTCCTCAAATTAATTAGAGTTACATTTCTCCACCACAGTAGATGGTTATGTTTATTTTCACTCCATTTTTGCTTTATGCATTTTTGGCCCTTGCTTTTTTCCCTTTATAAACAGTTTTAAATTCTTGTTCTTTTTCTATAGTTTTTAGGTGAATTAAATGTTAAATATTAAATATAAAATATTTAAATTATAAACACGCTAGGATTTTTTTCTTTTTGGTAAAAAGTTGTTTTGATGTTACACAGACACCCATTTAGATACCTCCACCTGAATCACCAGAGTGCTTAGTTACTAGAGGATGACCAAATATGTTAGGCTTTAAGCCTGCTTTCAGTGTCTTTCAGGATATTTGTGAAAGGCTAGAAATGTTTTCTTCTGTGAAATGATACTTTCTGAACTACTCAACTCCCATTCCTTACTCCACACTATTTTCTAGGAAAGAAAGTCTGCTTTCTCATCAGTTACAAATAAGAGCAGGACATGAACAACAGTTGGTGATTACAAACCCAAGGGAAGATTTTTGCCATTTAAATAGCAGATACGTGTAAGGTTTTCTTCGTTTGCTATATCAACGTTGAAACCTGAAGTAAAAAGAAAAATTCTTCCTGTTGGAGCACATGCGATCTGAAGCCATTTAAATGACCTGGGAGTAACATTGTTTTAGTGTGGCTCAGGCTCACTGGTTCAAGCCCAGTGATTCCTTACTTCATTGGAGATAGTGATTATTGGTCCTCTACAATCAGAAGAGCAAAATAATTCTGTATGCTTTTGAAGGCTAGGGTACTCAGAGTAGCTCAGATTAGCGTTTTATGATAGAACCTTTAGTCACTTTTAAATACAAGACCTTCATTACATGGAATTATTTCATAAAGTGTAAATGCTTTTGGCTGGGCATGATGAGATGGATTGAGTTCTTTACTTCCTGTTACAAGCTGTTCTTCATCCCAGCCATTTGAATTTATAGAGTTCTACGAAAATGTATGTTCCCTCTCTCTCTCTTGATTTCCATCCCTCTTTTTTTTTAATTAATTAATTTATTTTAATTGGAGGCTGATATTGTAGTGTTTTTTGCCATTGACATGAATAAGCCACGGGTGTATATGTGTTCCCCATCCTAAACCCCTCTTTATTTTCTGCGATATTTGTTTTCTTTGCCTTTCATGGTGATAGTTTTCTCCTCTTCATATACTTCCATATTTTTAAGCATAAAATAGTATAAAAAGAGTGTAAGTGGGAACTTAAGTTCTAAAACTCCTATAGACATTTTTCCCCCAAAGGTTGTCATCCCTGTTTGCCAGTTCAGCAAATACCAGGGAAGGAGATTCCACTTTCATAGTTCTTACCTCTGTAGATGGTGTCTTATCACAAGTAGAAATTCTCCACTGGTATTAACCAGAGGCAGCCAGAGAATCAACTCCATGCATGAGGAGAGCACAGCAATGATGAGAAACGTGAGCACTGCAATTATTTCCTGTTTGGATGTAGTAATGGGAACTGATTTTTCCTTTGAACCAAATTCTGTTGAGTGGTCCCCATTCTGGACAAAAATGCATCATATGCATCACACATGATTTGGTGGAATGAATAACATAGTCTGTTAACCGTGAAAAATCTTGTTTCTCATTGCAAAATTAGCGAGTCTAGATGAGAAGCAGTAACTTAGGTGTTGAAAGCCTCATATTTAATACATACTGTGAGAGATGTAAAGTTAGATATATATAGAGAGCTGGGCATTCTGTTCTTTTTTTATTGAGATTTACAGTATTATATTCACTTCAGGTGTACAGTGTAGTGATGCAGAATTTTTATAGATTTTTTCCATTTGTAGTTATTATAAATTATTGGCTGTATTCCCTATGCTCTGCAGTATATCCTTTTAGCTTATTTATTTTGTACAGCGTACAAGGGAAGGTAACAAAACCATCATATCATGATCACATTGACATTTTATACTAACTGCTGCCTGTGCGGTGTGATAAGGGTGTGAATGGGTACAAGAGCATACGTAGTCTAGTCGCAGGATGATAGGAGTCTGGTCTTGGTCTGTGAGGGTTTCAGTGAAGGGGTAGAGCGCTCAGCTGGTGAAGAATCTGCCTGTACCGCAGGAGACCCTGGTTCAATTCCTGGGTGGGGAAGTTCCCCTGGAGAAGGAACAGGCTACCCAGTCCAGTATTCTTGAGTTTCCCTGGTGGCTCAGCTGGTAAAGAATCCACCTACAATGTGGGAGACCTGGGTTCGATCCCTGGATTGGGAATATCCCCTGGAGAAGGGAAAGGCTATCCACTCCAGTAGTCCATGGAGTCACAAAGAGTCATACACAACTGAGCAACTTTCATTTTCAGAGAGCTCAGCTGGTAAAGAATCTACCTGCAGTGAAGGAGACCTGGGTTCGATCCCTGTGTTGGGAAGATCCCCTGGAGGAGGTATGGCAACCCATTCCTGTATTCTTGCCTGGAGAATCCCCATGGACAGAGGAGCCTGGTGGGCTACAGTCTATGTGGTTGAAAAGAGTCTGACACGACTGGTGACTAAGCCCAGCACAGAGAAGCATAGGAGGCTTCCCAGACGGTGCTAGCAGTAAAGAATCTGCTTGCAAATGCAGGAGGCACAAGAGATGTGGGTTCCATCCCTGGGTCAGGAAAATCCCCTGGAGTAAGAAGTGGCAACCCACTCCAGTGTTCTTGCTTGAAAAAGTCCATGGACAGAGGAATCTGGAGGGCTACAGTCTGTGGTGCTGCAAAGAGTTGGACACAACTGAGCACGCACACACACACACACACCAGAAGCGTATGTATTTGGAAGGCATTTAGAGGAGGGAGAAGGAGCAGGCAGACATTTACTTGGGAAACCAGCAGAGTTTTTTCTATTGAAATCCAAGAGCAAAGAGCTTCAAGGAGCCCAAAGTTAACCACAGAGTGAAATGCTGCCGAAGGGAGAATTAGGGTGAGAGGTTAGAAGGGAATTTAAAATGCATGAACAAAGGGAAAGGAGAAAGTGAGGAGACTGTGTGATCTTATGGAGAGGAGAGTTTGAGCATTTATGACTTAAAAAAATAAATCTGTGTCTCTGGTACCCAGAAGTTGTAACATTAAGTTTATGTGCAGTGGTTCCACATGAAATCTCAGCATTAGGTGACTGAGTCCTAATTAGAGTCCTTAGCATCTGTGGCAATGACTGCCTCCAAAGCAAATGGGTGGTGAGGAGAATCTGATATACTGATCAAAGCTGTTGGCCTGTTTCTTTTTCCTTTCCGCAGAAATGATGAAACCGCTGTACTGGTCTAGATGCTTTGCAATGCCACGGACTAAAACCGCTAAGAGTTTGTTCTCTTCTCTTTAAAATGCCAGGAACCTAATAATGCTAATTTTACTCTATTGCATATCCACTGATTACAATTTCAGAAGCTTAGAAATGTATTACAGTTTCAGTGGAAGCATGAAAATGTGCATTTGAAGATATCAAGAAAATTTTAAAATGAAGTTTTGTTTCAACCAGTGGCATAAAAGCGCTTTGATCTTTGGTACTTGTCGCCTATTTGTAGTGTATTTGCCATGAAGGCAGCGCACATTTCCTTGATGTGTGTCTAGCTTTCATGCTTAAAGTTTACATATCTTTGCCATTAGTGCCAGTGGCTGATTACCTCAGTGACTTAATATCCAATTCTGACCCAAATAGTATAGGAAAGGTCAATAAACAGAAACCTGGAGAGAGGTTTATATTCTTTAGGAAGAATTGACAAAGGCTTACAGCAGTCTAAACCAAATATTGAATTAGATGACATCTAACATCTCTCCCAACCCCATAATGCTTTAATTTCATTATCTTGTTGGGATCTGGAAGGCTAGCTGTCTCAAATAATTTGTAAGCTATGACATGTTATATGAGCCACCTCACAAATGGATGTCTTAAGGAGCCAAGAACTTAGTCAACTCCTATCAAAAAAGAATTAACAGCCTATAAAGGGACTTTCTCCAGAAAAACATGTCAGACAGCAGGAAGTCATGATTGCTGCTAATGTGATTTTGGTTTATCCTTGGTTCCAAATTCAAAGAGCCTTTCACAATTTATTTCCCAGTCCTGACTTATTGTTCTGTGCTCTAGGCTGGAGACAACTGAATTATTAGAGCTCTCTCTGAACTCGGCAGGTGTCAAAAGTCCATTTTAAATCTCTCTTCAGAAGCTTTGACTTGATTTGGTTTTACTGCTCAATGTACAGAGGCCCACTTGGATAAGTTATTATCAGTCATGGTTTCGATATGTTCTCAGATAAACAGGCAAATTCTAGGAAGTGGCTAAAGGCAAGGTCATTGAGTATATTTAAATCAGGCCCAGCTTGATAGACAATAAGAGGATGTGGTAGTGAATGCTTCTGGTTCACCATTATTTAAAGAACAAGTAGTCTTGAAGTGGTTTATGTGCCTTTCTGGTGGGGACATTCTCTTTATTTGTGTGTTCTGCCCTCTTGGTTTGTGTAGATCCCACTAGAAGTAAGATATGAGGGAGTGGGAAAGCATAACCCAGCATGGATTTACCTCCAAATCTAGAAAGCCAATGACAATCATGGACAGCCAAAGCAGGGTTTGCCTGGGGCTTCCGAAGACAAAATTCTGGAGTGAGCATCTCACAGATGGTCTGATTTCAAACTGTGCTTAAGCCTCAGGGCTGTTCAGAGTCCCAGAAGGATTTGAGTTTCTTGCGTTTCACTCATTTATTTGTTTAAAATCAGGTATTGTAAACAACAGAGACTGACTCTATTTTTGGTGCTGGAGCCGCCACGGGGAGGAAGAAATAGTTTTTCATGTCAAGAATTCACACTGGAAGTTAATATCTTAATCAAAGTCCATTCATCAAACAAGAGCTGAGCCGATTCAAATGGATTCTGTTAAAGTGAAAAGTGAAAGTGAAGTCGCTCAGTTGTGTCTGACTCTTTGCAACCCTATGGACTGTAACCAGGCTTCTCCATCCATGGGATTTTCCAGGCAAGAATACTGGAGTAGGTTGCCTTTTCCTTCTCCAGGATTCTGTCAAAGATTAGTTTAAAACATCCTTTGTCCTGTCTATGTTATGACTGAAAAGAATCTCACATTTACTTTTCTTGAAAGAAATTAAATCATCTGCTATGGCTTCCCAGGTGGCTGCTGCTACTGCTGCTGCTGCTGCTGCTGCTGCTAAGTCGCTTTATTCATTTCTGACTGTGCGATCCCATAGACGGCAGCCCATTAGGCTCCTCTGTCCCTGGGATTCTCTGCCCTAGTGGTAAAGAACACGCCTGCCAATGCCGGAGATGCAAGAGACATGCGTTCAATCCCTCAATCAGGACGATCCCCTGGAAGAGGGCATGGCATCCCACTGCAGTATTCTTGCTTGGAGAATCTCATGGACAGAGAAGCCTGGTGGGCTACAGGCCACGGGGTTGCAAAGAGTTGGACACGACTGAGCGACTCCCACTACCACTACCGCAACTGAGCCACTTAGCGCGTGCACACTACTACTGTCACTACTGCTACTTCTCCCGCTCCTCCTTCCTCTTCTCTTTCCTCCCTTCTCCTCTTCCTCCCCTCCTCCTCCTCCTCATTATTAAATCAGGCTTCAGGACAGAAAGGCAGGCAGAGCTGTGATGCTTTTCTGCCTTGCAAACGAAAACTCTTTATACATGAGTAAAATAGGCCCAGTTAAATTATAGGTCATTATACTGCTACCCGAAACCACACACTATGTAGACTCATTGGTTTCTGTGATGAAATAAAATTTAACTGGGCCCTTGAGTGAGTCATGTGTATGTGTGTGCTAAGTTGCTTCAGTTGTGTCCAACCCTTTGTGACCCTATGGACTGTGGCCCACCAGGCTCCTCTGTCCACATGAACCGTTTAAGAAATGTTGAAACAGGACATTGCAAGGTACAAAATATAGAATCATTTTACAGCTTTAAGGTTGTCCTTTGTAATGTGAATTAGGATTTATATCCTTACTATCTTTTAGTAGAATATCTTGCAAACATTCACAGTCCCCACTTGCATTCTCATCCAGCAGATGAGCTTGTAACTCTGATGAACCCTGTCTCCCAACCTGCACCAACAGACTTGCACCCTGCAAAGGTTAGAGATCTGCTACTGCTGCTGCTAAGTTGCTTCAGTCATGTCCAACTATGTGCAACCTCATAGACGGCAGCCCAACAGGCTCCTCTGTCCCTGGGATTCTCCAGGCAAGAATGCTGGAGTGGGTTGCCATTTCCTTCTCCAGTGCATGAAAATGAAAAGTGAAAGTGAAGTTGCTCAGTCATGTCCAACTCTTCCCAATCCCACGGACTGTAGCCTACCAGGCTCCTCCATCCATGGGATTTTCCAGGCAGGAGTACTGGAGGGGTTGCCATTGCCTTCTCCGGGTTCAGTGCAGTTCAGTTCAGTTCAGTCACTCAGTCATGTCCGACTCTTTGCGACCCCATGAACTGCAGCACACCAGGCCTCCCTGTCCATCACCAACTCCCGGAGTCCACCCAAACCCATGTCCATTGAGTTGGTGATGCCATCCAACCATCTCATCCTCTGTCGTTCCCTTCTCCTCCTGCCCTCAATCTTTCCCAGCATCAGGGTCTTTTCAAATGACTCAGCTCTTCACATCAGGTAGGCAAAGTATTGGAGTTTCAGCTTCAGCATCAGTCCTTCCAATGAATATTTAGGATTGATTTCCTTTAGGTTAGCGACCTACTAACTACTATTTAGAGTTATGATTCTGGTTTCTTCTGTGATATTATTATTCAGGACTAAATTAAAAAGAGAAAAAGGCCTGTGGAAATTGAAGGAGCATTCAGTTCAGTTCAGTTCAGTCGCTCATAACAAAACAACAGTGAAACATTATGTTGAATACTTATTTACCAGGAATGTGCTGTCTTACACACAGCTCCTCATTCAGTGCTCATTTTTAGATTAGAAAATGGTTTAGAGAAGATAACTTCAGAGCTCTCAATGTCAAATGTGTACTAATTGCCAGAGTTCATATTGGAGCTAAGATTTTTCTGACTCCATGTCCTCCTTTATGGACTACGCTTTATTGTCTTAATATTAAGTGGTACAACTCTCAGGTGATTCCTGTTCCAAATGAGAAAATGAGATTATATGATGTCAGTTGTCTGGAAGTGGGAACAGAAGCACCCAGCTCATCCCTTCTGTCCACGAGGGGTGTCTGTACATAGGAGGTTGGGATGAGAGGAGTCTGTTACCAGCCTGAGAGAGACAGAGGGTCATAAGGAAATTGATTGAGAGGATGAAGAAGCTTGGAGACACAAGGGAGGAATTTAACCCTTAAGGATTGTAAGTTTTTGAAGAGACCGTTTAAAAAATCTATTGACAGAAACTGCAGGAGAGCAGATAGCGATGAGAATGAGATGCAAGTTGTGTTCAGAGAGCGGTCTTCATGGCAGTCGACCTCTCCCCACCCCTCTCCCCAGCATCTCAGGGTACTGGATGTGTGCAGGTGGAGGGGGAAGGTGTGGTCTGGAGTTCTTGGAGGCCCCTATTGGTGACTTTAGCAAGAGGTGCTCTCATTATGGTTGTTGAGAAAGTCATAATGAGGATATTTGTGACTTAAGTTCAGAGCATCAACTTCCAGTCTACACAAGGAGCTCATTCTTGATGTTTCAGAGGAAATCAGCAAGAAGGCAATAGCCTGAGGCCATTGTCCCCATTTTAAAAGACGTTCAATGCTTGCTGAGTCCTTTGCAGGGACCTTGAGGGGTTCCTTGGAAGTCAGGTTTGGAACCCCTGATACAGAGCTTACATTAGTCCTGGAGGAACTTCAGGCAGATGTTGGCACATCCATTTTTACCAGGTTGTTAGTCTCGTCTATGCTCTACCAACTTTCTTGGCAAACTTTAATTTTAGAAAACTAATGGCAATGCTGTTCCCCAGAGTCCAAGGAACAGCTTTGTCATCTTCCACCTCCGGTCAGCCGTTAATGGGACACGATATATTTTGACGTCAAAGGACGTATTTGAATTACTTGACTTTCATTTCATCTCTGTGCACTTTTCTCCCTCTGTGTTCTAGTCGTTTGTTTTCACGTTATCACTTGGCCTGTAAAATATCAAGTGCGAGAAGATCCGGGACAGTCATGACACCAGCCAGGCTAGACAGTTTGCCCCCGAGGAAGCCCGGCAGCATGTTAGAAGTGTCTGGGGAGTTCCCGTGTGTGCCCTGGTCTCCGTTCTGTGCTTGTCAGCAGCAGGCGCTCGTGTTTATTAGGCAGAACCTCAGCTGAAAGAACAAGCTTCAGAATCACCATTAGACTGATAAGAGCTTATAGGATGCACTTATAATGTGCCAGACATTTTTCTAAGCACATCGCCTGTATTTATTGATCCACCAATTCTCTTAACACCCCTGTGAGGTGAATAGATTGTTATCCCTACCTTTCCCACGAGGAAGCTGAAGCACAGTTTCCCAATTGACTGGTAACTGGAACTTGACTTCTGAGCCAGTCAGCCTAAGTTGGGGTCTGAGCTCTTAACCACTTGGTTGAGCTGTCTCCCATCTCTACTCTGTTGAAAAAAATGTTATATTAGTTTTCACTGTATAACAAAGTAATCAGCTATACATGTATGTATGTGTAGAGTCGGACACGACTGAGCGACTGAACTGAACTGAACTGATATATATATGTATATTTATGTGTGTGTGTATATATCCCCTCTTTTTGAATTTCTTTCCCATTTAGGTCACCACAGAATATTAGGTAGAGTTCCCTGTGCTATACAATATATTCTCATAGGTGTCCTATTTTATACATAATATCAATACAGTATATATGTCAATTCCAATCTCTCAATTTTACCCACCCACCCTTTTTCCCACTTGGTATCCATGCATTTATTCTCTATATCTGTCTCTCTATTTCTGCTTTGTAAATAAGATCATTTATACCAATTTTTTTTCAGATTCTACATATATGTATTAATATAGAATATTTGTTTTTCTCTGATTTCACTCTGTGTGATAGTTTCTAGGTCTTTACAAATTATCCAATTTTGTTCCTTTTTATGGCTGAGTAATGTTGTATATATCTACCACACCTTCTTTATCCATTCCTCTGTTGATGAACATTTGACCTGATCTGGGGCACTATTTGATAGCAGCCCAGACTCCAGGAACCCTAGTCAGAGGCTGGAGTTAAGCCAGGTACCCCAGTTAAGAGGCTGCTGCTGTTGGAAAGGTGGGAGGTGTTGTGGGTGCTGAGAGAAGATGGGAGATGATAGTAGGAGAGCGAACGTGTAGGAAATGGGAAAAACAGCATGTCCAGTGGTTGGTGGAGGTCTCCATTCTGGAGATGAAGTGAGATAATATTTGAGAATTCGTTTGGGATCTGGAAAGTTCCATAAGATTGGTGGGACAGTAGTGTGTGATGGGAATCAGTGGGTTTGGATGAGAACTTGGGAGGCAGAAGTGTGTGGGCAGAGAGCAGATACTGATGGGTTTGAGAAAGGTGGCTCACACTGGTTAGTGCATGGGGAACCCCCCGGAGGAGGGCTGCGGGACTGCTCCACAGTTCCTCTCTGCATCCCATTTCCTGCTCTGCAGCTGTTGTGGTGGCCCAGCTCTTGACTCAACATCTCAGACCATTGGAGAGGACTGGAGCTTACTGCCACTAGAGCCCCCAAAAGCACTGTCTCAAAAAACTTTTTGATGGAACTCTTCAACCTCTGCCCTCTCTCTTCTCCTGTTACAGAGTATGTTGAGCCGCCATATACTATGCTTCCATCTTCCCTCTTATCTGCTGAATACTCACTAACTAAAATCTTTGCAGTTCATTAAGGTGAACTTGACATTAAAAAGATCAAGCCCCTCGTAGGACTTCCCTGATGGTCCAGTGGTTAGGATTCGACGTTTCCACTGCAGGGGCACGGGTTTGATCCCTGGTTGAGGAACTAAGATCTTATATGCTGTGTCGTGAAGCCAAAAAAAGAAAGATCAGGCTACTCTTAATTTCAGAATGAGCATTTGGTGCGAACATCGTGTGGTCACTCTGTTGATTCTTTCCTATCTGCTTAACACTAACACCTAACATTGATATAATCCTTCCTTTTACTCATGCCTTGAACTACCATCTATTTACATATTAATGCACTTTTAAAATAATTATATTAATATTATTTTTCTAAAAATGATAAAACTGAGTAAAAAATAATCCCCAAATCCCACCAGGTAGCGGTAACCATCTCAGACAGCCTATTGAACCTTTTCTTCAGATCCTTCTCTGTAAAACCCTGAATTCAATATTTCACATGGAAGAGATTATGCCATATGTAAGTTTCCATGACTTTTTTTTTTTTTCACTTAACAATATGTTGTAGTCAGACTTTCTTCTAAATGAAGATGCTCATTTGTATTATTTGTCCTGCATTCTCCTGTTTGTACCAACAGTTTAGTTAACCACCCCACTGCTGATTATTCATTAACAAGAGTCTGAGCACCACATAGGGATCATCTGACTCTGCTAATCCAGGCTCTAGGGCTTTGCTGTCAATCTTTGGGATCCTTGGCCTCATATAATAGAAGGAGTATAAAAGGGATGAGTAAAGAATCCAAGACTCTGCTCCCAGCTCTGTCACTCAGTAGCTCTGTGACCTTAACTCACTTCATGTTTCTGAACCTCAGGCGCCCTCTCTGCAAATAGTGGCATAAGGATGCGTGATACAAAAGGTCTGTTCTGCATATTCACAAGTGTACTTCAAACTACATCTCCCATCCCAACTTAAATATTCATGTCAGTTTTATTCATCAGTACTCGTTAAGTTGGAATCTGTATGGAGGGAGTTATTATACTTTGCCCTAAAAGGAATTTTTAGACAAGAGAATGAAATTATTTCTCCTTCTTTCAGTGAAATTGTGTATGCGTGGGTGCATGTGTGTGTGTGGTGTGTGTGAGGCAGGGGTGGAGGTATCCGACAATATTTTAAAAGTATCACTCTGTCCTTCCATCCATCTTTTTCCTCCTTCTTCCCTCTCCCTCTCCTTCCTCCTCTCTTCTTTCCTTCCTTTTTTCTTTCTGTCTATATTTTCCTTCCTTTCTTTGTCTCCTTCCTGTCCCTCCCTTCCTGAAGTGAATTGAGGACTAATGCTCTTCTTTCTGCTTTAGTCAATGGGAACTTTCTTCCCATAATACAAGATAGCAGAAGCCATAAAGACAAATGGGATTGTGTCATACTAATTTATCAGAGAAATGTACTATTTCATAGTGGTGATGATGTAGATCAAATTATTTCACTAAACTGATGCCCATGTTGAAAATCTGAGTTAAAAACACCCAAGGAATCCAGGTAAAAACATTCTGAGGGTAAATAGGATGCTTTAGAAAGTTTGGTATGACTCCCTTTTAATTGTTCATTATCTATCCTGAGCCAGTTTGGGTTGAATTCTTTTAAAATGAATGAAATACTTCAGTCTCTTCCTAAAGAATGTATTTTGTACTTATTTTAACACTTTTTCTCCATTTGGGGGTGCTCAGTGGCATCATCACGGGCAACATTTATTTGTAGTTTGCTTTGACTGAGAAATGTTCTCAGGGAGTTTGAGGTGTGCAGGGCCATTTCTTTTTCAGTCCTGTGCTTTCTGGCTTGTTGGTCTGCTTTTCATGTTTTTCTGTCTCTTCTCAGAGCCAAGCCATTCTGGGCATATCTGCTAAAGCAGTTCTTTCCAGCTCTACACCACTTGTCACCATTTCAGATTAGCTACATCTGATTTATTGTGGAACTGAACACATGATATTATTGGAGTTTTTAATAAGTTACTAGTAAAAAAAAAAAAAAAAACGAGTAGGCTCCAGAAGCATTTTCTGCTCATTCCCATGTTATTACCTAAATTCCAGAAACCTGAGGTTTCCAGAGAGGTGTTCTTCAGATAATTGCTGTATTCTGGTCAAGAACCCATGATTCTGGTTTGAGTATTGACTCTTTTTCTTAGCAGAAAGAGTCAGTATTGCCTTTAGTCCAGCAAGGGGCTATGACTCTCAGTTCTGCGCTCTCCTTGATTTCTGACCTCTTGGTTCTTGTTTTGCAGTCCCCAGTCTGTTCCAGACCGTCTGAGGATCCGGGTGAACAAAATCAGTTTACAAGACTATGAAGGATTCCACTACGACAAAGAGAAACTCCGGGAAGCCTGTAAGTTGGAAGTGCCTAAGGGGTGTAATGGGATCAGCTCATTTTCAGTCTTTTGGTCCTCCTTGATTTGATGGATAGATTCATCTCTGTCCAGAAGTCATGGTTAAAGAAATGTAGGGAAGCGTAGTAACACATGAACCCAAAGTGATGCCATATAGAAGAACATGGAACTAGGAAAGGAAATTAGAAGGAAGTAGTTCTGCTCTTGATGCTATGTTAAGATCTCTTGGTTTATTAACCAGTTTAGTCTCAGGTTTACATAAAATGAGAAAAGCAGAAAGTTGGTGACACCATATGGTATAATAACATCTAGGAAATTCTTAAGACAGCATGCATCCCTTCTTGAAGACTGTGTTACCAATTACTGTCCTCATTCTTCATGCCAGTGTGACAGTTATCTGTGAAGACACTTCCTTCACTTCTAGCTGTTATGTGATTATATGACATCTAAGAAAGATCCACAGCATTGTAAATGTCATGGTAAAATGAGTCATTGATGAGGTGCCAGTGTTTCTGAAATCTTAAATTGAGTCAATGTATGAATTCCTTCTCAATGTTCATATTTTCCATATGTTTCTTTAAATATATAACCAAGTATTAGTTCACTTTGCTCATCATTTCATATTTATTGGGCATTTATTACATTCTAGTCACTATTTTAGATCCATGTCTGCATATGATATGTGAAGTAATTGGGGAGGGTTTACCAGAAGCAGTTAAGACTATAGGTGTGTTAGATATTAGGGTTCTGGGTTCCTTCTTAACTGTGGGAGCTGATAGTCAAGTGCAGTAAAGTTTGAGAAGATGAGGGCCAGTATCCAAGGGCACAGATAGGGATGCCAGCGGAGAGAAAGAAGTGTTGTGTAGAACCTGAGATTTATGAACTAAAACTCAAACTGTCTCCAAGTATGGACCTACCTGCAGGTGTAGAAGATGCAGATAGTT
The DNA here is from genome assembly GCF_055505025.1 of Bos grunniens. Lineage (NCBI taxonomy): Eukaryota > Metazoa > Chordata > Mammalia > Artiodactyla > Bovidae > Bos > Bos grunniens. The sequence goes on from NC_141168.1 coordinate 19,022,945, forward strand.
AAAACTGGCAGGAATGGAGTAGGGGGCACATTTTTGATCTTTGATTCTTGAACTTATAATCTGGAGTTGGGTGTACGGGAGGGAAGTCCCAAAATCCAGGACAGTCTCAGGGTGGGCAGGGACTTTGAGATCTGGGTGTGGCAAAGAGCATGGATTCACACCCCCACCCCCAAGCCCCCATAGTCCAGACACTGAACCTACCAGGGCATCCTGTGTGGCATTTCTCTCTCACCCCCTCACTGCTTCTTCATCTTCTTCAACCCTCTTCATCCCTTTCTGTAAACGTCAGTACCCTTTGGCTTCTCCCCAGTCTTCTCACTCCATCCTTGTCTCTCGTTCCCTTTAGTAAGAATGCTTGGAGGTGAAGGAGTAGCAATTCCCTGAACTTCTGCATTTCCCCCTTCTGCCAATGGCACACTGTATTTTCTAATGTAAATGAGATTACAGACTAGTGCAAAATCTCGGTTCACCTGTAAGGTGGTGGACCTATTTGTTTGCAATGGGATGTGTGGCTACAATGTAAACCAAACTGACTTTTAGAGGCTACTAATGGTAAAGAATGGTGTTTTATGTTCTTTTTCTTACAAACTTCTAAACAAATAGCTTAAGTTTGAAAAATTACAAAGATCCTGGATCTCAAGCCAGAAATGTTTTGCAGCTTATGAAGAATCCTGAGGAGAGTCAGTTGGGAGTGGGGAAATATTTGAACTTTTTGACTGAAATGAGATTTGAGGCTTATCTGTGGATTCCAATGATCTGTCTTTTCTGGGGCATTATCTGTCCACTATTGCCAGAAGTAACTGTGACTTGAGTTTTTACAAGATGACATTTCCTGGCAAGTGCTCTACTCATCATCTCTTATGTGATAAAACATCTCTGTGAGGGAACTTCTGATCTGAAATTGGAGGAGGTGATGTGGTATAAATATAAGCCCAATAAATTCAGCCGTATCTTGGGACCCCAAAGAACAAAGAAACGCTCAGAGAGGGAATTAAAGCATTATCTCATTCTAAAGATTTGAGGAGAACAACATATTAGAAGTAAAAGTGACCAACTCAGTCATTCTATTTTTAATAAATGGTGATGATGCTTTTCAGTTGCAGTTGTTCAAGGAAGTTTGTCCTTGGGGATTTCTGAATTTATTCTTATTCACTCTCACCCTTTTTCCCTGGCCCCAACTTGCAAGAGACTACAGATGCATGGGAGACCAATAGTTCAAATTGAATACAAAGGGGAAAAACAAGTTCAAATCTAAATGTGCAGTACATACCAAAATAGGTTATTTCAGAAGCGTTAATAAAGTGAAATGCAGAGAACACATTGAGATAAAAGGGACTCTAGGAAGGTGCTCTGACCTGCATCCCAGAAGAACAAAATGGTGATTCCCACTTCAGTTGTTCATTTATCATCAACATCGAAGTCTAAACTAGAGCAATCCTACATTACTAATTTAAAAAATTAGTTCCCTTTTTTGATTATACACCAAGTGATTCATCCAGACAGCATGTGGCTGTTTGACTTTACTGTTTAATAGAATTTTGCTCATGTGTCTGGCTTATTATTTATATTAGATTATAAACTCAGATGTTTGTTGTCTTACAAAGCCTTGCGTCTCTCTGTAAGGCAGGACTCTATGATAATCACAGAATGGCAGTCCTTTTAATGACTATGCTTATTTTGGCATAGAGAAAATTGGCTATTTTTTGATTGGGTTGTTTATTTTTCTGGAATTGAGCTGCAGGAGTTGCTTGTATATTTTTGAGATTAGTTCTTTGTAAGTTGCTTCATTTGGTATTATTTTCTCCCATTCAGAAGGCTGTCTTTTCACCTTGCTTATAGTTTCCTTTGTTGTGCAAAAGCTTTTAATTTTAATTAGGTCCCATTTGTTTATTTTTGCTTTTATTTCCAATATTCTGGGAGGTGGGTCATAGAGGATCCTGCTGTGATGTATGTTGGAGAGTGTTTTGCCTATGTTCTCCTCTAGGAGTTTTATAGTTTCTGGTCTTACGTTTAGATCTTTAATCCATTTTGAGTTTATTTTTGTGTATGGTGTTAGAAAGTGTTCTAGTTTCATTCTTTTACAAGTGGTTGACCAGTTTTCCCAGCACCACTTGTTAAAGAGATTGTCGTTTCTCCATAGTATATTCTTGCCTCCTTTGTCAAAGGTACCTTTGTCAAAGATAAGGTACCCATAGGTGTGTGGATTTATCTCTGGGCTTTCTATTTTGTTCCATTGATCTGTATTTCTGTCTTTGTGTGAGTACCATATGTCTTGATGCCTGTGGCTTTGTAGTAGAGCCTGAAGTCAGACAGGTTGATCCCTCCAGTTCCATTCTTCTTTATCAAGATTGCTTTGGCTATTCGAGGTTTTTTGTATTTCCATACAAATGGTGAAATTATTTGTTCTAGCTCTGTGAAAAATACTGTTGGTAGCTTGATAGGGATTGCATTGAATCTATAGACTGCTTTGGGTAGTATACTCATTTTCACTATATTGATTCTTCCGATCCATGAACATGGTATATTTCTCCATCTATTAGTGTCCTCTTTGATTTCTTTCATTAGTGTTTTATAGTTTTCTATGTATAGGTCTTTAGTTTCTTTAGGTAGATATATTCCTAAGTATTTTATTCTTTTCATTGTAATGGTGAATGGAATTGTTTCCTTAATTTATCTTTCTATATTCTCATTATTAGTGTATAGGATGCAAGGGATTTCTGTGTGTTGATTTCACATCCTGCAACTTTACTATATTCATTGATTAGCTCTAGTAATTTTCTGGTGGAGTCTTTAGGGTTTTCTATGTAGAGGATCATGTCATCTGCAAACAGTGAGAGTTTTACTTCTTCTTTTCCAATTTGGATTCCTTTTATTTCTTTTTCTGCTCTGATTGCTGTGGCCAAAACTTACAAAACTATGTCGAATAGTAGTGATGAAAGTGGACACCCTTGTCTTGTTCCTGACTTTAGGGGAAGCCATTTCACGCCAGTCAGAATGGCTGCTATCCAAAAGTCTACAAGCAATAAATGCTGGAGAGGGTGTGGAGAAAAGGGAACCCTCTTACACTGTTGGTGGGAATGCAAACTAGTACAGCCATTATGGATAAAAGTGTGGAGATTCCTTAAAAAACTGGAAATAGAACTGCCTTATGACCCAGCAATCCCACTGCTGGGTATACACACCGAGGGAACCAGATTTGAAAGAAACATGTGTACCCCAATGTTCATCGCAGCACTGTTTATAATACCCAGGACATGGAAGCAGCCTAGATCTCCATCAACAGATTAATGAATAAGAAAGCTGTGGTACATATACACAATGGAGTATTACTCAGCCATTAAAAATACATTTGAATCAGTTCTAATGAGGTGGATGAAACTGGATCCTATTATACAGAGTAAAGTAAGCCAGAATACTAATGTATTCTGTACAGTATACTAATGCATATATATGGAATTTAGAAAGATGGTAACGATAACATTCTGAAGGAGATCAGCCCTGGGATTTCTTTGGAAGGAATGATGCTAAAGCTGAAACTCCAGTACTTTGGCCACCTCATGCGAAGAGTTGACTCATTGGAAAAGACTCTGATGCTAGGAGGGATTGGGGGCAGGAGGAGAAGGGGATGACAGAGGATGAGGTGACTGGATGGCATCACTGACTCGATGGACGTGAGTCTGAGTGAACTCTGGGAGTTGGTGATGGACAGGGAGGCCTGGCGTGCTACGATTCATGGGGTCGCAAAGAGTCGGACACGACTGAGTGACTGAACTGAACTGAATGATAACCCTGTATGCAAGACAGCAAAAGAGACACAGATGTATAGAACAGTCTTTTGGACTCTGTGGGAGACAGAGAGGGTGGGATGATTTGGGAGAATGGCATTGAAACATGTATAATATCATATAAGAAACGAATTGCCAGTCCAGGTTCAATGCAGGATACAGGATGCTTGGGGCTGGTGCACTGGGATGACCCAGAGGGATGGTATGGGGAGGGAGGTAGGAGGGGGGTTCAGGATGGGGAACACATGTACACCCATGGCGGACATGTTGATGTATGGCAAAACCAATACAATATTGTAAAGTAATTAGCCTCCAATTAAAATAAATAAATTTAAATTAAAAAAAAAAAGAAAATTGGCTATAGTATTTTAAATACTTCCTATCCCTTTGCCATTAGCCCCAACTCACCTGGCAGCTTCTCCTTTAAAATATAACAATACAGAGAGGTAGAGTTTTTTGCCGGTCTCTCCCTCTGCCCTTGTTGATAAATTTCAGACTTACTTATAACAGTTAAAGTCTTTTACCCTGGATTTATGAATTATTAATCCTCAGGATAATGGTTATGATGTCCAAGAGAGGAAATTCTATTCAACATGAATTAGAACATAAAGAGAAAGTGGTCATCTTAAAAAAAAAATAAAAACTCTTAAGGTAAGGCTATAATAATTATAGCAGAAACTCACTCCATAATCTGAATGAAGTATATAAATGAGTCCTAATAAAGCATATAATTGTATAGTCTAAGCAAAGGATAAACAGTTTTTTTTTAAATTTCTTATATTTCTAAGTATAAAAAGTTTCATTGACACATGGCATATAGGTTGGTATTTAGAATAACTTGATACTGGCCAAGATCTAACTCTGTCTCTGGTAAGCTGACTAAACTCTACTTCTGGCTTCAGCTTACTCTGCCTGTTTGAACGGCCATGATGATTCATATGATTCTAGGGCCTAAACACAAAAGTAAAAACCAGTTTGAAACTAATTGAAAACAGACGTAGCCTATAAAGGTTGAAGGTGCTAACATTTTTTGTATATAAAATACAATGTTCAACCACCCTTTTACAAACAGCATCCAGTACAATGGGTATTATCTGACCATTTACAATTTAGTATATCTATATAGTTATAAAATATCAGTATATTATCTGACTGATTATGGCTAGTTAAATATTTAGGCAGTTGTCCTAAGGGACTTTCCTCATCTTCTGTTTAATGATTTAGTAAAAGACTTGAAATGTTTGGGTTTGCATCTTGCTTGCAACCTTGACAGAGTAATTTTACTGATGACCAAATGTCTCATCTCTCAAATGAGAATATAATTGCAGCCTCTTAGGGTGCTGAGGGTTAAATGTAATGTTGTATATGAAACCCATGCTGCACAGCCTGGCAACATTAGCAAGTTTTCCCAAAATGGTAACTATGATTGTTGGGGTTGCTGTTATGAAAGATGCTGCTGTGGCATTGCCCTTCAATCTACAGCTCTGGAAGTCAGTCTCAGAGCTGCTGCCCTGTTTTTATGTATCTTCTCACCAAATTGCACACATCATTGCCACCTTCCAACTCACTTCAAAAAGAGGATTGAAACACTAGCGTGTATTATAGGAAGAAAATATAAGTAACCGTTTGATTTACTTTTTTGTGGATGGCTGTGATGGCCAGATATTTCTACCTATGAAATCCTCATTTAGAGATCAGGTCAGATATCTACAAACTCTCTTAAGTCCCTATACATTTCCTTAAGTGCATCAACTGTTATCCATCACAAAATATTTAAAAACAAACTTTACTTTTGAATAATTTTAGATTTATGCAAAAGTTACAAGGATAGTACTAGGAATTCCTGTGTACCTCTTACCCAGTTTTTCTTGTTGTTAAACATTTTATATTTTTATAGTGTATTTGTCAAAGAAACTGATATTGCTTTATTACTGTTAACTAATCCCAGGGCTTCCTGTTCTGGAATCTAATCCAGGATACCATGTGCCTTGGGTTGGCTTGGCTCCCCAGTCACCCCTGGTCTCTGACAGTTTCTGCCTTTCCTCCCCACCCATCCCCCATGACGTTGCTTGTCTTGAGGAATATAGGCCAGTGTCCTGCACAGTATCGCCTATTATGGTTTCCTCTGTTGTTTTACTTATAATTAGATTAGAGTCATAGGTTTTGGGAAAGAACCCTGCAGAGGTAAAGTACTCTTCCCCATCACATCAGGGGTTACCTGATGCCCACACGACATGCCTGGTGATGGTAACCTGATCTCCTGGTAGGTTGTATGGACCAGGTTTCTCCACTGTAAAGTTACTGTCTTTTTCCATTCCCCGTGCCAGTCTTTGTGAGTCACAGTATTTCACTCATCTTCAAAACAGGACAATGTGGATCGTTGGATTTTTTTATTGTTTCCAGTTTTTATGTTTGACTCACTTGCCTTTGATAAACATGCCAAAATGCTGGAGCCATTCACAAATCGAGGCATCCATGCTTCCAAAAACTATCCATTTGTGTCAGTTATATGCTGGATCTCGCCCTAAGTGCCAGGTACTGCGAGATGAAATCAGGACATGTAATATTACAATGTCATTTATTCAGTACACATGTATTGAGTGGCTTCACTAAGCAAACAGTGGTGGAGAAAGAAAAGCAGAAATAATCCCTGACTTGCAGGAGCTTTTCCTCATAAGATGAGGATTATGATAGAGCCATGGAAACACTATGTGTCTGTTTCCTTAGTAAACAACATTTAAATAACTGCAGGAAGAGATGGACTACATAAGCAAGAATAACAAAAGCCAGGCTAACCACTAATTAGTTGAATAACCTTGGGCAGTGCATTCACCTTCTTTAGGCTTCAGTTGTCTTATCTTCTAAATGCAGTGGTTAAACTCCATATTTCCTCAGAACATACTGTATCATAATAAGTGTTTAGCCCTATAGAAATTACACAGGACTGAGAATTTTTCCTCCCAATGTGTTTACTTAGGAAAGTTTTTAAAGCTCCAACATCATTCATTGTAGTGATTGCAAGTGTCAAAATGCGTTGTGCATTTTGCTTTGAGTTTGCTAAGAACATGGATTTTTCCCCCTATCGATTGCTTCATCTAAAATTGAATCTTTCCCCCTCATTTAACAAGTTGACATCAGGCTTGTTCAGTGGAGATTAGACCTCCATTTGGTGGATGTAGATGTTCCATTTTGCAATCTGTCTGACGAGTTAAATGATGTCAGTCGGTCCCTTGAAGGACACTGTCCATTCCTTTGCCAGTGTTTATGCTTATTTCTATTTTCTTGAGTTGAAATTTACTCAAGAGCTTTGTGTTTAGTTTCCTTTACTGTTCTACCCTATCTCCTGTCTGTATCTTCTATTTACCCTTAATAAAAAATGTGTGTGTTAGTCGCTCAGTTGTGTCCAACTCTTTGCAACCCCGTGGACTGTATAGCCCACCAGGCTCCTCCATCCATGGAGTTCTCCAGGCAATGATACTAGAGTTGGTAGCCATTCCCATCTCCAGGGGATCTTCCCTCTCGACCCAGGGATCAAACCCAGGTCCCTTGCATTGGCAGGCAGATGCTTTACCATCTGAGCCACCAGAGAAGCACATGTATACAGAAACTGAGGTCCAAAACACTTAAGGAAAATGTCTAAGGGTCTCACATTCTGATACTTATTTAGTCACTATGCTTCTTATTTTTTTTAGGAGTAGTTGTTTTCTTTTATAAAATATTTTTAATAGCGTATTTGTTTTTAAATCTTTAGCAGCACTGTCTCAAATGCTCTTTTATATTTAAACTGACATTCTCTGAAGTTACCAGACTCTGGTTTGTTGAACAAGTTTCTGTTTTTGAATCTTCCTCAACCCTCCAAATAAATCATCCGTTCATAAGTTCAGCTTGTATTAGATTGGCTGAAAAGGTCATTTAGGTTTTTCTGTAAGATCTTAAGGAAAAACCCCAAAAGAACAGTTTGGCCAACCCAATATTTATTGGCTACTTACCATATTTCAGATGACGGGGATACTGAAAAGTGTGTGCCCTCATATGGCTTATACTCCATTTGAGAGACAGATAAGTGAATAAATTGTATAATACATCAGTAAATTCTATCAGGGGAAATAGAGAAAGTGATATAGGATCCTGTTTTTGCTAAGGTGATCAGAGAGAGACTTTCTGAAAAGGTGGCATTTAAGCAGAGATATGAAAGTAAAGGTTGAATGCACACCAGGGTATCTGAGGGAAGAGTGTCTCTGGGCAGAGGGAGTCGCCAGTGCTAAGGTCCTGTGATGCGAACACCTTTGAACTACTTAAGGTACAAGGAAATCCATGTGGCTGGTATCTCGTTAGTTGGGTAGAGAAAGGTACAAAGTTGTAGAGAAAGGTTTTGAAGTTGTAGAGAAAGGTTTTGAAGTTGTAGAAAGGGCTGGCCCATGAAGGGGGCTTGTAGGCTATGGAGAGGCTTCAGGTTTTATTCAGAATGTAATGAGAAGGTCCAGAAATTATTTGAGAAGAAGTTTCACATGTCTGTACTAATACTAAATAGTTCTGGCTGCTGAGTGGAGAATTGACTGCTTGATTGTGGAAGTAGAATTCAGGGCACCAGATACAAGACCTACAGGATATTCCAAGATATGCATGCTGAATGTTGAGGGAAGTTAAAGCAGCAGGATTGGTGTCTATTTTGGAGATAATGCTGGTAAGATCATATGAGGGTTTAGCTGCACCATGTAGGAGGAAACTGTAATTCAAGGATGCCTCTGAGACTTTGACCTCAGCAATAGCTCAGTTGGTAAAGAATCTGCCTGCAATGCAGGAGGCCCTGGTTCGATTCCTGGGTCAGGAAGATCTGCTGGAGAAGGGATAGGCTACCCATCCCAGTATTCTTGGGCTTCCTTTGTGGCTCAGCTGGTAAAGAATCCACCTGCAATGCGAGAGATCTGGGTTCAATCCCTGAGTTGGAAAAATCCCCTGGAGAAGGGAAAGGCTACCTACTTCAGTATTCTGACCTGGAGAATCCCATGGACTGTAAAGTCCATGGGGTCACAAAGAGCAACTTGCACTTTCACTTTCAACTTGGTGCATAGAGGTGGGGCTGATCTAGAAGACCCAAGTGGAGCCAAGGAGCACAGAGTGAGCTAGCAAAATCCAAAAACTGGAGCGCTTGTCAGTTGAAGGCCAAGAGAGAAATAAATTCTTTTATTTTATAAAAGAAGAGTGACAGTGGTGTCAAATGCTCTGTGGAGGTGGAGGGTGATGCGCACTATGAACTGGCCATTGGATTTGAGTAAAGGCTGGTTATTAGTAACCTCACAAGAGGTTGTAGAGGAAAGAAGCTGAATGGAGTAGATCCAGGTGCAAGTGGGAGCAAAGGAATTGCTTCCATGTAGATCACCCTTCTGAACTGTTTAAATGGAAAGAAGAGAAATGGAAGGGGGGCTAGATATGGAATCAAGGGAGGATTTTTTTTGTTTTGTTTTCTGATTTCTAAGCTAGTTCAGCTCCATAGGCTGGTGTGTGTGCTCATGGGCCAGTCCAGGAGAGAGTGAGAACTTGAATCAGGATAGAGAGGGCCAGGTGCAGGAGTGATGCCTTGGAGTATCCAAAAATGGGGTCCAGTGCACAGCAGAGGGATGGGGCAAGTCCCCCAGAGGATACAAGGGAAGACAGAGGAGTAGGCGCAGAGGCATGTAGGTCGGGGATTTGGTACCAAGAAGAGGAAGGAGTTATATTCTGATTACTTTTATTTTCTCAGTGACATAAGAAGCAAGCAAGTTAACGGTAGGGAAGGGAAGTGTGTCAGTGGTCAAGGAAAAAAAGAATTTGAAATAGTCACTTGAAGAGCTGTAGAGTGAGTGGCCTGGGAGGAATGCCAAGCCATATGGTAAATTTGGAACCTTGAACTCCTTGGCTTTTTGAAAGCACCGAAACCCTGAATTGTCAGTTTCTGGGGATCTTCTTGGCTTATACATGAGTGCACTCCTTGTCTTCCAAGACTCAGATGCCAAGGGGATATTAGACTGAAGGATAATAATCTTATTTTGAATATAATCCCCTTCGTTATCTAACCTTGTTTATGATCCAAAGCCTTGCTTTGTTTACAAGAAAGTGAGAAGTTTCCAGAGCTTTGCTTTATTAGATGCTAATGATGTTAGGTCTCAGACAAGGAAGTAGCCTAAAGTGTTGATATTATTGTTTTTCAGTTCTTAAGTCATGTCTGACTCTTTGCGACCCCATGGACTGTAGCATGCCAGGCTTCACTGTCTGCTGGAATTTGCTCAAACTCTTGTTCATTGAGTCGATGATGCCATCCAACCATCTCATCCTCGGTCACCCCATTCTCCCGCCCTCAATCTTTCCCAGCATCACAGTGTTTTCCGATGAGTCGGCTCTTTCCATAAGGTAACCCGAGTATTAGACCTTCAGCATCATTCCTTCCAATGAATATTCAGAGTTGATTTCCTTAAAAATTGATTGGTTTGATCTCCTTGCTGTCCAAGGGACCCTCAAGAATCTTCTCCAACACCGCAGTTCAAAAGCATCAGTCCTTTGGTGCCCAGCCTTCTTTATGGTTCATCTGTCACATCTGTTCATCACTACTGGAAAAACCATAGCTTTGACTAGATGCACCTTTGTCAGCAAAGTGATGTCTCTGCTTTTTAATATACTGTCAAGGTTTGTCATAGCTTTCCTTCCAAGAAGCAAGCATCTTTTAATTTTGTGGCTACAGTCACCGTCCACAGTGATTTGGGAGCCCAAGAATATAAAATCTGTCATCGTTGCCATTTTCCTCCCTTCTATTTGCCATGAAGTAATGGGACCAGATGCCACGATCTTAGTTTTTTGAACATTAAGTTTTAAGCCAGCTCTTTCACTCTCCGCTTTCACCTTCATCAAGAGGCTCTTTAGTTCCTCTTCACTTTCTGCCATTAAAGTGTTACCATATATGAAGTTGTTGATATTTCTCCTGACAATCTTGATTCCAACTTGTGATTCATCCAGCCTGGCATTTTGCATGAGGTACTCTGCATATAAGTTAAATAAGCAGGGTGACAATATACAGCCTTGACATACTCCTTTCCTAATTTGGAACCTGTCTGTTGTTCCATGTCCAGTTCTAACTGTGGCTTCTTGACCTGCATATAGGTTTCTCAGGAGGCAGGTAAGGTGGTCAGATATTCACATCTCTTTAAGAACCTTCCCCATTTTGTTGTGATCCACACAGTCAAAGGCTTTAGCATAGTCAATGAAGCAGAAGTCGATATTTTTTTAGGAATTCCCTTGCTTTTTCTATGATTCAGTGATTGTTGGCAATTTGTTCTCAAGTTCCTCTGCCTTTTCTAAATCCAGCTTGTACATCTGAATGTTCTCAGTTCACATACTGTTGAAGCCTAGCATGAAGGATTTTGAACATTACTTTGCTAGCATGTGAAATGAGCACAGTTGTATGGTAGTTTGGACATTCTTTGGCATTGCCTTTCTTTGGGATTGCAATGAAAACTGACCTTTTCCAGTCCTGTGACCACTGCTGAGTTTTCCAAATTTGCTGTCATGTGGAGTACAGTACATTAGCATCATCTTTTAAGATTTAAATATGTATAATCCCATCACCTCCACTTGCTTTGTTTGTAATCATTCTTCCTAAGGCCCACTTAACTTCACACTCCAAGATGTCTGGCTATAATGAGTGACCACACCATCAAGGTTATCCCAGGCTCTAAGACCTTTTTTGAATAGTTCTTCTGTGTATTCTTGCCACCTCTTCTTAATCTCTTCTGTTAGGTTCTTGCCATTTTGAGAACCATCATTTGGAAGTATATTCTTAAGTCTTGCCCAAAGGAATATTTTTCCTTTTGGCTGGTTTATCCTGTGTACCCACCCCCACCCCCCCACCCCCACACACAGAGGCAAATAATCACTAATTCTCACTGCTTATAGAAAAACTTAGTCTGTTTTGTTGTTACCTTCCCAGGTCATCAACTCTGGTATATGAACTCAGACAGTTGTTACATTTCTTTTTGAAGACTTTCTTCTAAGAGCTTTGTATGGACTTATTACTTTTTCATTCATCATGTTAACGTGTGGGTGGTGTGGTGTTTGCCACAGCAGAGTCACCACTCTTATTATAATATTTAATAATAAATAACACTTAAGAGTCTTCATTATGCTTCATAGTTTACAGAGTGCTGTTGCATACACTGTACAATGGTCACTGTTACAGGGACACTTCCAGCGGTGGCCTCACACAGGCTCATGTAGCTGCAACAGGATTTTAATAAGAATTTACATCTTCTCTCTCCTAACCCAGTACACCTTCTAATACACAGTTCCCCTTCTTTGTAAAGACATAGCTGTGCACTAAAAGAAATGTGCTTTCAGGAAGAAATTTGGGATCATAGTTCTTGTTCTTGGTTGGGTTCCCTGGGAAACACACTTTGAGACTTTTGAGCTTAATGTGTAGGAGGTTTACTGGAGATGCTCCAAGAGGAGAATGAATGTGGAAAGCGAGCAGTAGAACTGGGCCAAGGAACAAACCGAGCCCTGATGCGACTATAACAGAGCACTCCCGCATGGACATTTGAACCTGGGATGGCCGTTTAGAATGGTCCCAAGTGAGGCAAGGGTTATTGGCGAGCGTTCAGGCTGTCTGCGGGGAGGAAGCAAGCTGTGAGTGAGGTCATGTTCTTCTTAGAGAGGGACTCGGCTGTGAACTGTCAGCAGAGCAAGCACTTTGAGCAGCTGAGAGAATGAGGGCTTCAGGTCCATCACGGATCTGAGGGGCCAGTGTGGGAAACATATCTGTTCTGAAATCACCATATTGTTTGCATAACCTGGCACCTGCTTTTGAACTAAGATCAGGATATAACCACCCCCACACCCAAATCCTTGAGTCCATTCATTCACTTCATGTGACAGCTATTTATTGAACACTTACTATGTACCAAACTGGTCTTGGTACTAGAAATTAGGCTCATGCATCACTAACCTCCAAGTTTCTCTCTTTGTAGTATCTTTTGGCCTGTGCTTGCATACTCAGTCGTATCCGACTCTTTGTGACCCCACAGACTATAGCCAGCCAGGCTCCTTTGTCCCTGGGATTATCCTAGCAAGGATACTGGAATAGTTGCCATTTCTTCTTCCAGGGAATCTTCCTGACTCAGGGAGTGAACCCAAGTCTCCTGAGATTCTTGCATTGGCAAGTGGATTCTTTACCACTTGAGCCACCTAGAAAGCCCAACCTCCCAGCTATTCCAAATTCAGGGTATTGGAATATAAGCTAATTGCTTTCTTTAGATGTTTCAGAATGAGCTAAGGAAAATAGAAGACTAAAATGTTAATGCTGACCTTTTCTTAAAGGTTCTGTTTGCCCAAACTACTGTCAGGCTAAATAATTCTCCATTTGGAATTTGACTAATTAAAACTGGAAACTTAAACACAGGGTAATATAAATTTCAGGCTATTTCTAGCCAAACATTGTAGTCAGAGATAGCATGATAGTTTGATCCTCAGCAAGTTGGATATTTCTTCTGTATGTTGATCCAGTTTATGGGTAAAGATACTGAACTGAACAGAACCAAGGACAGAAATGTATGCTGGTCTGAAAATCACCTCTTTGCAGATTGATTCAGAACCACACTTTTATTTGCTCATTACATAGATAAAAGCTTCAGACCTTCCAAGTTCCTACTGGTGGAAAGCGCTCTTTAATTCTTACTGGGCTTCCCAAATCCCTGGTGCACTGCTTTCCTTCCGGAGTCACTGATAAGCAGAATTGGAGTGTTCCCTGGTTGTCAGATGCTGGCAGTGTGTTTTCCTTTAGGCCACCATAGTTCACGTTGCTCCATGGCGGTTGACTGCATGTTTACTCTTTGCTTCCACAAAGAGACTTGGGCCTCTACAACAGAGTTTAGGGCATCTTCTGTGACTAATTCTTCACATGTTTCCAGTCAGCTCGGTTCAGAGCTGCATGACTGAATGTTCCTTCAGCATCTGTCAGTGACCTTGCCCATCACCATCATGTGTAATGGACAGTAGCATGTTAAACTTGTGAAAGAGATGTGAACCAGTGTCTCTAAACATCATTTTGAGTTCAGTATTTACATTTTGAGTATGGTTATGAATCCTTGCTTCTGAACACTTAATGTTCCATCTTGATTTTCACATGTATTAGGATAGCCAAACCATGTAGCCAGCATTTTTGTGTCACTGTTAAGTATTTGGTGGTGGTTTAGTCCCTAAGCTGTGTCCAGCTCTTGCAACCCCATGGACTGTAGTGCTCTGTCCATGGGATTCTCCCGGCAAGAATACTGGAGCGGGTTGCCATTTCCTTCTCCAGGGCATCTTCCTGACCCAGGAATTGAACCTGGATCTCCTCATTGCAGGTAGATTCTTTACCAACTTAGCTACAAGAGAAACCCTCCCTCCTAAATACTAGAGTGCTGGCAGTAAATTATCAGTGGCGATTCTTCCCTGTATCCAGGAATTTTGCAAATATTACCTTCCGAATGAACGTACCTGGACAAAAATTACAGTATTTTCCAGTGTCCTTGTCAGGCGCCTTCCAGAACCTTACAGTTAAATGCATCTGTCATATTTAACACTGGCAGTGCATTCCAAGGAATTTTATAGACCACCTTGTTGTACTAGAATTTCATTGTATCAGACATTAGAAATCTTCATTGAAATGAAATTCCTTTCATCAAAAATAGAACTTTACATCATTGTCAGTAAACTTTCAGATTGCGTTGGAAGATATGACATTTTCTAGAACTGTTTGACCTTGACCTTTGGTTTCTATTATTAATTAGAAGGCCGTTTGGGACTTTTGGGCTTCCCTGGTGGCTCAGATGATAAAGCATCTGCCTGCAATGCGAGAGACCTAGGTTTGATCCCTGGGTTAGGAAGACCCCCCTGGAGGAGGGCATGGCAACCCACTCCAGTATTCTTGCCTGGAAAATCCCCATGGACAGAGGAGCCTGGCGGGCTACTGTCCAGGGGGTCGCAAAGAGTTGAACATGACTGAGTGACTAAACACGTTGGGCCTTTTCCCTTTATTTGCTCCTGGATTATTACTAGTAATGTGTTCAGTCTCTCAGTTGTGTCCAACTCTCTGTGACCCCATGAACTGTAGCCTGCTGAGCTTTTTAGTCTGTGGAGATTTCCAGGCAAGAATATTGGAAATGGGCTGCCATTTCCTACTCCATTTAGCAGTAATACATGAACCACATTTATCCAAAGTAGGAAAAAAGAAAGCTCATGCAATGTTAAACATATTAGCCTTGATTGAGTTGCATTCTCCCTGACCCCTTTCATCTCTTCAGAAAACTGCTTCAATGTCTTTTTTTTTTTTCTGAACTTCTCTTTCTTACTTATTCTTCTCCATTCATCATGTGCTGTATGCTGATGACTGGAAAGATAAGAAGAAAAGAATCAGTGACTCTTAGTTCCTGAGATGACATGGTCTGAGCCTTGGGTGGATGTCTGGGGAATGACAATCTCCCCTTCCCTCCCCCCTTACTCTGAAAGTGAAAGCTGCTCAGTCGTGTCTGACTCTTTGCGACCTTATGGACTATACAGTCCTTGGAATTCTCCAGGCCAGAATACTGGAGTGGGTAGCTGTTGTCTCTCCAGGGGATCTTCCCAACCCAGATATCGAACCCACGTCTCCCACGTTGCAGGTGGATTCTTTACCAGCTGAGCCACAAGGGAAGCCCAAGAATAAGGGAAGCCCAAGAATACTGGAATGGGTAGGCTATCCCTTCTCCAGCGGATCTTCCTGACCCAGGAATTGAACCAGGGTCTCCTGCATTGCAGGTGGATTCTTTGCCAACTGAGCTATGAGGGAAGCCCCCTACCTGCTTTTCATTCTCCAGACTTGAGAATATTCTTTTCCCCAATTCTGCCTGTAACTACATTCTAACTCTGAAGTCCGTTTCAGATATTTTAGGTGTTATCAGTTGCCTTTGAGGCATTTATAAGTGCTTCTTATCAACCATCTTTCCAAGGGCCACTTACTTTTATGTTATTTCTACTCTCTCTCCCTTCCCAGCCTCCCTCTCTCCTGCCTTCTTGGTTTTCCCACCCTCCCTCTAGCTCAGCAGGCCCCAGTCTTCCGTGTTGTCACCAAGTGTGTGATAAGGTTGTGAGTGCCATGTCCACTCTACATCACCTGGTTCCTTTCTCACCATCCAGTTGATTATGGAGCTAATTTGTAATATCTCCTTCATGTGTCTCTCTCTAACCTTTACTGTCCCTCCTCTGTTCCAGACTCTAGCATTTCTCACTTCATTTACTGCTTTAGCTTCCTAACTCACCTTCCTGCCACTCACCTGTCTTCCATTAATTTGCCTCCCATATTGCCAAAGGATTCTCTAATATGTTGTCAAAGAAAAATTGCACAGAAAAGCTAAACAGCCAAGGAAGACTTTACTCAAGACTATTGCAACAGGGGGCAAGACAATGGCAGTGGGGAAAGAAAGTGAACTCTGCTGGAACAAAAGACCGAGACTTTTCAAGAACTGGGGTGAACAAGTGGAAAAATACTGGAGGACTTAAGTCAATTTGATTAGGCTGTCTGTGTTTGCTAATTGTCGCTTATTAGCCACCTGTTGAGGCTGGAAACAGGAGTACTCTTTTTCATGGATGATTACATTTCTTTTTTATTGGTTTATTTTTCATGTATCTGTTTCCAGGGTTGTTGTTTTTTTTAAACTCATCTTGTTCTTTCATTTTTTGTTATTTTTTGGCCACGTCACATGACCTGTGGAATCGCAGTTCCCTAACCAGGGCTCGAACCTGGGCACCCTATAGCGGAAGCACAGAGTCCTAACCACTGGATTACCAAAGAAGTCTCCAACAATTACATTTCAAAGAGACGGGTCCCAGAGTCTTAGGGGATGACATCCAGGGTTGATTTTTGGAAATGACGTCCAGCGTTGTAGAACCAGCAGATAGCTGGGAAAAGATTTACCTCTCAAAAGGGCAGAGAAAGAATTTAATAACTGCAGGTTTTCTATGGAGAAGGCAATGGCACCCCACTCTAGTACTCTCGCCTGGAAAATCCCATGGCCGGAGGAGCCTGGTAGGCTGCAATCCATGGGGTCGCTAGGAGTCAGACACGACTGAGCGACTTCAATTTCACTTTTCACTTTTATGGCCTGGAGAAGGAAATGGCAACCCACTCCAGTGTTCTTGCTTGGAGAATCCCAGGGACGGGGGAGCCTGGTGGGCTGCTGTCTCTGGGGTCACACAGAGTCGGACACAACTGAGGTAACTTAGCAGCAGCAGCAGCAGCAAGTTTTCTAAAGTAAGTACTGGGGACTTTGCTGAAGGTCCAGTAGCTAAGACTCTGCACTCCCAATGTAGGGAATCCAGGTTCGATCTCTGGTCAGGAAACTAGATTTGGCATGTCACAGCTAAGACCCAGCGCAGCCAAATAAATACATAATTTTTTTTTTTAAATAATATACTCTGCAAATGGGAGATCAGGGCCATTCAGTCAGGAAGAAGCTTGTCCAAAGTTTAGTCAAGTTGAGGGCAACATTAAGCCCCACTTTAATCAGTGTCAATCTGAAACCATTTTGTGCTGCAAACCTTTGCTCATCTGCCAATCCTTTTGAGAATAAAGTGCCAGCTCCTTAACATAAACAAATCAACCTCTGACTGTGGCCTCAGCCCTTTTTACTCTGCACCTCCCTAACTTCCCCAGTCCTGAGCATTTGCTGCTTTTCATGCCGTGGTTTCTTAGAGTCTAAGGATGATCTAAGATTTAGAGAAGTCCTTTTGTCTAGAAAAACTCTTGTGTCTTCTGTCAAATGTCACTGTTTTCTTTACTTGGGAAATAACTCCTTAGGGGAGTAGATCCTGCACTGTGGTCCTAAATGCACTTGGTCCTTGGCTGTCAGCATTCTTGGTACAGTGTGTGTCATCAGGAGGCTGTCTTTATATCACCCCCCTTTTCCCACTCTCCTATAACGCCTTGAGGGCAGGAAGTGTGTCTTTCTTGGTATTGTATGCCCAACTCCTGGCATGGGAATCTGGCACAAGACTGTCTCTGGCACGAGAAAATCCTTAAAACTTGTTTGTTGACTAGTTAAGTGTATGATTTGTAGACCTGAAAAATATTTTGGCACAATCCTTTATATATACAATACAAGTTTGCCAAATTAAATGAAGATGAATACCATAAGTCGTTATTTAAGATTTTAAATACTGCCAGAGTATTTAAAAAGAAAAGTGACTTGCCTATTCCTTGGATGGCCTTCTTAGGTTGTAGACCATCAGAATAAAGAGCAGAATTTGACCTGTAGTTTGAAACCCAGATTGGTAGAGAACCTGCTGGTTTCTGAAAAGCACATCTTCAAAATATCATCATCGAATCAAATGCAATGGAAACTGCATAGTGACTTTTATCTTATGGATGACATTTTAAATTAACTGGGGAGAGAACTCGGTTCAGCTCAAGCCGTGAAGTTCAAACTCTAGGATCATTTTTCATCACGAGCACCGGGGGTTGTGAAACCTTTGACAGACCCAGGCACCACACGGTGGGATGGAAGCGTCTCAGGGTGTTATGTTTCCTTTTGAATGCTAATATGCCCATTAATTTCCCCTCTTGGTTCTAGGTGAACGGTGGGCAGGTAACAATGACAGGTTGTTGTACGATAAACCTGTGGTATGCAGGGAGAAAATTGGATTGAACTATTGCCAACTCATTCTGTCTAATTATCATCAGCCATCAAGTTAGAATTTTCGTGCCCTGATAACCCTGACACATTCAGAACTAATGAGGTAACATGGAAAGATTTAGGTGTGCCCTGCCGTCCTCCCTTAGGGCTTTCCTTTCTCTGGTGCACGACCTCCCCTCCTTGATGTTCCCCTCCAGCCCCTTATCTTCTTGTTGATTTTTTGAATAGTGGTTACACTCGGGCTAAGAAAGCAAATAATGTTTGTTTTTCTGTATGTCATTATTCTCTGGTAACAGCAAAGTATCTGTCTGAGGGAAACTCAGAACGGTTTCTTTTTTTCCTCTTTGCTCTTGATTTTTTTATTTTTTTAAATCAATAGACATTACTTATTTTTTCTTAATTTATTATTATTATTTTATTTTAATTGGAGGCTAATTACTTTACACTATTGTGGTGGTTTTGCCATACATTGACATGAATCAGCCATGGTTGTACATGTGTTCCCCATCCTGAACCCACCCTCCTACCATCCCATCCCTCAGGGTCATCCCAGGGCACCAGCCCTGAGCACCCGGAAACATGTATATTATCATATGTGAAATAGATCGCCAGTCCAGGTTTGATGCATGAAATAGACATTACCTTTTAGATAACTTTTAGTTTTACAGAAAAATGAAGCCAAAGTAGAGTTCCATATATCCTCTCAACCTCTCCCCCAGCCTCCAATATACAGTTTCTCCAACTGTTCACATCTTGTGTGAGAGTGGTACATTGTTAGAATTGATGCAAAAGCGGTAGTATATTCTTATTAACTAAAACCCATACTTCACAATAGGATTCATTCTTGTGTTCTACAGTTTTATGGGTTTTCACAGAGGTGTGACATGTGTCCACCATGACAGTGTCATACAGAACAGCTTCACTGTTCTAAATACCCACTGTGCTTCAGTCCCTCCCCGCAAGTCCTGGGCAACTACTGATCTGTTTGCTATCTCCTTGGATTTGCCTCTTCCAGAATTCCATATAGTTGGAATTGTGCAGTATGTGGCCTTTTCAGACTGGCTTCTTTCCTAACAGTATACGTTTAAGTTTCCTCCATTGTCTTTTATGGCTCGGAAACTCTTCTCTTTGTTGCTGAATAACGTTCTGTTGTGTGATAACCACTGTGTTTATCCTTCCACCTATCAAAGAACATCTCAGTTGCTTCAAAGTTTCAGCAGTTAAAAATAAAGATGCTATGAACATTCATGGGCAAATTTTTGTGGGGGCCTAATTTTCAACTCATCTTGGTAAATGCCAAGTAGTTCAGTTGCTGGATCATACAGTTAGGGTTTGTATACATTTGTAAGAAACTGCTAAGCTGTCTTCCAAAGAGGCTCTACCATTTTGCATTCCCACCAACAATAAGAGTTCCTGTTGCTCCAGGTTTTCATTGGCATTTGGAATTGTTCATTTTTTTCTATTTTATCTGCCATGCTGCTGCTGCTGCTAAGTCGCTTCAGTTGTGTCTGACTCTGTGCGACCCCAGCGACAGCAGCCCACCAGGCTCCCCCGTCCCTGGGATTCTCCAGGCAAGAACACTGGAGTGGGTTGCCATTTTCTTCTCCGAGGCATGAAAGTGAAAAGTGAAAGTGAAGTCGCTCAGTCATGTCCAACTCTTCGCGACCCCATGGACTGCAGCCCACCAGGCTCCTCCGTCCATGGGATTTGCCAGTTAAGAGTACTGGAGTGGGGTGCCGTTGGCTTCTCCATTATCTGTCATAGTAGATGTGTAATAGGGTCACATTGTTGTTTTAATTTTCAGTTCTCTCATAACATATGAACGGAAAGCCCAGTGGTTTAGCAGTAAAAATCTGCCTGCAATGCGGAAGGTTTGGAGATGTTGGTTCATTCTTCAGGTCAGGAAGATACCCTGGAAATGACAACCCACTCCAATATTTTTGCCTGGGAAAACCCATGGACAAAGGAGCCTGGTGGGCTACAGTCCATGGGATTGCAAAAGAGTCAGACATAACTTAGCGACTAATCAACAACCATAACATACTACCTTAAACACATTTTTCATATGCTTATTTGTCATCTGTGCATCCTGTTAGGTGAGATGTCAGTTCAGATCTTTTGTCCACTTTTTAATTGACTCCCTTATTGTTGAGTTTTAAGAGTTTTTTGCATATTTTGAATGCTGGTCTTTTATCAGGTATGTGTTTTGCCAATATTTTTCCCCACTCTGTCTTGTCTTTTTGTTTTCTTAACAGTGCCTTTCACAGAGCAGAAGTTTTTGTTTTGAGTCCAAGTCATCAACTTTTTCTATTATGGATCATGCTTTTGATGTTATTTCTATTATAAAATATAACTACCAAACCCAAGCTTACCTGGCTTCACTCCTATCTTATCTTCTAGGGAAAAATTTCTTTTTCAGACTATTTGCCTCTGAAGACTGCATTCTGTTGTTTTTGTGTTGCTCAGTTGTGTCTGACTCTTTGTGACCCCATGGACTGCTGCAGCATGCCAGCTCCTCTGCCCTTCACTATCTCCCAGAGTTTGCTCAAACTCATGTCCACTGCATCCGTGATGCTATCTAACCATCTCATCCTCTGCCACCCCCTTCTCCTCCTGCCCTCAATCTTTCCCAGCATCAGGGCCTTTTTAAACTGCTTATAAACTGATGGAAAGATAGCAAAGCTTTGACAAACTGTATTGATTATGTCAGTAAACCTAAAATTAATGCTTAAGGGAATGTCAGCCTTTTAAAAGTGTATCTCTGAAGAGTGTTAGCATAAACTATGTTCATTTTAAGATTATCTGTGTATTTGATGGTTTTGCCCATAAAATTCGGAATGTGTTTCTGTTTTACAAATTTTTAACCCCGTTGTTACATTTATTGTCCTTTTCAGAAAGCAGCAACCTTTTTATTTAGCCTTAACAGAGCCTTTGCAATTCTATTAATTTTCTGCATATATTTAGAGCTTAAAATCCCTTCTTTGTAAACCTTTGCAGTTTCTGAGATGCTTTTCCCTAAGGTCTCTCACCTTCTTTTAATGATCCCATTGAAGATACCTTTGTGATTTGAATGGGTAAATAGCTCCTTTAGCTACAACTCTGTTTGAACAGGAATTGCACTATAATTGCTCATGTGTCAGATAATTAAATCCTTTCTTTCTTTTTAAATGCTGAGCTTTCAGCCCTTTCTTTCCATCGTGATACCTTGTTGAACACATCACAGTATCTTGCAGGGAATGAATTAGCTGCTGTGCAGTTTCTCCCTTTAATAAATCTCAGTAACAGTTTCATGTGGATTTTGTGGCAAAGGTGGCTCTTTCTTGCTTTGACTCCAAGGGTCTTTGCTTGTGTCATAAAGCAGCCAGCTGTGATTCCTTGCAGGTTTGGTTGATTCTTTTATTTATATGCTGTGGTTTAGTCTTGGCCTTTAGAAGCTTTGGTACAATATCATCTGCTGTAGAAGTCACTACCTTTGATCTGCTGAAAGTGACTTTATGAATGGCTGGTACATGTTGATATGGAATTAGAAGAAATCCATGAATTTAATAAGGCTTATAGGAATGAATATAGAATTGAATCACAGATACTGTGTTCTGCAGACACTGACATCTTTAATCCTCACCATGACCCAGGTACCATGATATCAAGGACAAGATAAGTTCATTGAGCACTCAGAATGATCAAAAACATCTGCCATTCTGATTTTTCTAATTAGTTATTTACCAAGAATAAAAAAACATTAAAATGAATGTTTTAATGTAGTTTAAACCTATCTCAACAAAAACTACCAGATTAATGATATCAAATGTTGACAACCCAAAACTAATGTTAAGTAAATGCTCTATCAAAAATCTGAGGGAAATATTTTTAATATCTTGTGCATCTGACATAATAAACTTTCTCCACTTCAGTTGAGAACATGGTTTCACATTTAGTTTATGCTGTCAATTAGCTCATCAGCTCCGTATGGGAAATTCTAATGCAGTCATTTTAATAGCAACACAAATCACATGATTGTCCATAATGATTCCGATTAAAGTCAGATATACTCTTGCTGCCTCTACTGCCCCCATAATCCTGCTCACAATATTTTAGTAGCGTGTAGTTCTTTATAAAGTAAGAAAGAGTTTAACTTGGTGACTCTTACATTGCAGATATGGTTAGAACTTTTCAACAGCTTGACTTACCACAGTCTCAGAAGCTGGCCTATTGGGAAGGGAAGGGAATGGCGTGTCTTTTAAAGTGATCCCACCCCTGCCAGGTGTGTTTATGAAGCATGTGTGTGTCTTGACTCATAGTTTCTGAGTCTCAGGGCCATACCCCTTTGTCCCAGGCTGAAATTGCTCACTTTGGCCTTGCTTCCGGAGTGTCACAGCCTTTCCCTGGTTCTTGTGTAGCTCTGGGTACAGGACTTGTCATTCTGCCCTCACTCCTCGGTCAGCCTGTCACCAGTTTCTGGCTTCACTGCTCTGAACTCAGTGTTGAAAGGAGAGACTCCATCACCTGTGAGGCCCAGGATTAATAAGAAGGAGGGATAATACAGGAGATGGGCTCTCTGGTCAGAGAAGCCTGGGATGAAACCCGGGTGCTCTATGTGGAAGCCATGACCTTTCAGGGCATGTTACCTCATCTTCCTGAGACTAGGTTTCCTCATTTTAGAAATTGGACTAGTGATATCCACCTCTTGGGATTGTGGTAAAGATTAAATAACACCATAAAACAAGTACATGGCTTGTGTTCAGTACCTTGTCTTCTCCTCCTCCGGCTCCTTCCCACCCTGCTCTTCCTTTTCTTCCTCTTCCCATTCTTGTTTCTCCTTCTTTGTATCACATAATCATTACTGTCTTTTTCCTCTTTTGTTGTTCAGTCGCTCAGTCATGTCTGACTCTTTTCGACCTCATGGACTGCAGCATGCCAGGCTACTCTGTCCTTCACTATCTCCTGGAGTTTGCTCAGACTCATGCCCATTGAGTCAGTGATGCCATCCAACCATCTCATCCTCTTGCCCCCTTCTCCTCCTGCCCTCAGTCCTTCCCAACATCAAGATCTTTTCCAGTGCATCAACTCTTCACATCAGGTGGCCAGAGTATTGAAGCTTCAGCTTCAGCATTAGTCCATCCAATAGTCAGTGTTGATTTCCTTTAGGATTGACTGGTTTGATCTCCTTGCAGTCCCAAGGGGCTCTCAAGAGTCTTCTCCAGCACCACAGTTCGAAAGCACCAATTCTTCAATGCTCAGCCTTCTTTATGGTCTAACTCTCACATTGGTACGTGGCGACTGGAAAGACCATAGCTTTGACTATACGGACCATTGTTGTAAAGTAATGTCTCTGCTTTTTAAATATGCTATCTAGGTATAGCTTTAAATATACTATGGTTTAGAGTATGCTCCCAGAATATACATATGCACAAAGCCTGTTCTGGCACAGCTGGTTAGTCCAAAGGTGGAGGTAGGATTCACTAAGAGAAGAAAACGAATGACTTCAGCCACCCTCCTCCCGCTATCATGGTTGCTTCTCTGAACCACCAGGCTGAGGTTCAGAACAACAGCTGGGTGAAGTGAGGATGACCACTCCTCACTCAGTCCAGCAGGAGAGTTTTGCATATGAGAACTCATGAAGTTTGCAGTTTTGTTCACCTCAGATTCCTGTACATTGTGAATTCACTGACCTTAATTCAGTTTGCTCACACTTCTGTGGTGGTACCAGAATAAAATGGCTACAGAGATCTTGGGGAGTAGGGAGGGGCGTTCATTTAAGACTTGATCCCCAAGGATCTTTTGTCTTCAATCAAATAACTTATTGTCTTGAGGAAACAGTTGGGTTGTCTTTTGCATTATATTTTTGACTCTTTAAAAATGTTTTTCAAGTTTTCTTAAGGTGGCTCATATGTTAAAGAATCCACCTACAGTGCAGGGTACCTGGCTTGGAAAGATCCCCTGGAGGAGGGCATGACAATCCACTCCAGTATTCTTGTCTGGAGAATCCCATGGACAGAGAGGCCTGGTAGGCTACAGTCCCTGTGGTTGCATAGAGTTGGACCGACTGAGTGACTAACATATGTTCACACACACTCTGACTCTGAAAAATATTTTATAAGTTTTCTGAAAACTATAGGAATTTTCTATGTAATTGCCTCTAAGAACTTTGGTTTTCAATGTTTTGGGCAGTTCAGTTCCATATATAGATATCTGAGCCTAAATCAGATTTATTTCCTGACTCTGTTCATCAATTGTGCTGAAATATATATTTTAGAAACAATATTTCATATATTTTCTTTTAGTGCATATATACTTTAGAAGTTTCTTATAGATAAAAGAGTATACTTGTGTACTGGTTGCTAGAAAATTTTGAATTTGTTAAAGATGAATGGTGTTAATTTATTCACTACTTGACATAAATTTGCATAATGACTTCAGGTAGTCCTAACTTCAACTGTAGAAGACAAAATTAATTATCATGAACTGTTGGCATTTTATTTCAGACATAAAATTGAGAGCATGTGATATGAAATATATAATGGATTTCTCAACCAATTAATTTAATCACCTTCTGGATTATGAGGCATTTAAACAAGCAGAGATAGGGAAAGGAGGTTAATGGGGGCCATGGTGAAGCCTGAGAAGGAAGCCAGGGTAGTGCTTGTGTTTTAGCTGTAGAGAGGTACTTGGTAGTATAATTTTCTCAGGGCTGAGAATCACCAGTCAACTCGACAATCTTCCCTATTTCTGTACCTGTATTTGTCATAGTTTTATCATTGTCTTAGTCTGCTTGGGTTGCTGTAACAAAATATTAGCCTGGTGACTTAAACAATGGAGATCTATTTTCTCTCAGTCCCGGAGGCTGGAAAGTCTGTGATCAAGGACTTGGTTGATTTGGCCGATTTGTTTTCTGGTAAGAGCACTCCTCCCGGCTTGTAGACTGCTGGGTTCATGCTGTGTTCCCAAAGTGGGAGAGAGCGAGCATGCGAGTGCTCTGTGGCATCTCTTCTTCCAAGGGCACTAATCCCATCATGAAGGCCCCACTTTCATGACCCCATCTAACTCTAATTACTTCCCAAAGAAGGCACATTTCCAGTTACCATCATATCAGGGTTAGGACCTCAACATGTGAATTTGGGGGCCACAATCATTCCGTTTATGACAATAGTGTTAGCTTAGGTTTCAAACATGTTACAACTCAGATGGTTCTTAAAGGATTAACCCTTTAGTTAATTGTTATTCATTTATACTAAAGTGCCAAGAAGGATCTGAAAGTATATTTTGGTAGAAGGAGAGTCAGAGAAGTTGTTTAAGAAAGGTAGGATATAGAGTAAGGGAAATAAATTTGTCCTCAGTCAACCAAGGAATACTACTGCTAGAAATTAGGAAGCACACTGGATCCAGCTAGGCAGGGGCAAAGACCAAAGAAGTTTTGTTTGCTGGATTTTTTTTTCTCTTTCTTTTTTTATTTTATTTTATTTTAACTTTACAATATTGTATTGGTTGGAATGATTAACACATGGATGGTTTTGACATATATTACATCTGGTACTAAGGACATTCATCTTTTTGGTTCCACAGAGAACAAACCATAATGCTCATTAGCCACATATGTTTATTTAAACTTTAATTGCATAAGATAAAAATTCAGTTTCTCAGTCACGCAAGCCACATTTCAAGGACTTAGTTTGATATGTGGCTCGTGGCTCCTGTATTGCACATACAGACAGGTCTGTTGGACACGGCTTCTCTAAAGACTTCTGAGGCCCAGATAATGCAGCAAGGTAATCCTGCTGCTTATTATATAAACACACCCACAAACAAATACACATGCCATGATGAGCCATGAAGTCATGACTGCTCAATGTGCCTGGTGTCCATTACCAGAGATGGATTGCAACAGTAGGTTTCATTTGGGGGCTTTTGATGACTTCTCTACTTTTTCCTATTTGATACTAATATAGAATTTTTTTTAATTCACAGAAAACATTGCAGAGAATATACAGTGAACTCTGGCACCACTATCAGTAAAATCAATTGCCACAGATAGGTTGTATTTCTTATTTTCAATTCTGAGATACTGTATACAGAAATATATATAAACACACATACACATACTTGTTCTGTTCATAAATGTTCATATACATGTATATATACATGTATATACACCTATACCCGTATACATATATATATATATACACACACATATGTATGTGTATATAATGCATAGACTTAAAGATTAATAATAAATGGGCATTCATGTACCTCCCACTAAGATTAAGAAGCAGAACAAATACCTCACTGTATCCCTCTTCTACCAAGATAATCCCAGTATGCTGACTTCTCTACTTGCCATTTTCTTCATACGTATGTATTTACCATCAATATATGCATCCCTCATTCAGATACAGCAGTTTTGAAAAATCAAGTAGCAATCTTAAACCTCCCTGAGCAAGGAAGTGATGATGCTTTCACTTTTAGATGAAGGCTGTCAAGATCAGGAAAGAATCTCAGGAATAGTGTCTGGCTTCAGTTACCCTGGTGGCTCGGATGGTAATAGTGCAAGAGACCTGGGTTCGATATCTGGGAGGATCCCCTGGAGAAAGGAATGGCTACCCACTCCAGTATTCTTGCCTGGAGAAATTCATGGACAGAGGAGCCATAATCCATGGGATCACAAAGAGTTGGACACAATTGAGCAACTAACACTTTTCAGCTTCCCCAAGAGTACCTGTGCACCCATTCTGTGAGGTTTAGTGGGCAAGGTCATGATTGCATTCTGGAAAGCATTTGGTAAGGTGTTAGGGTGGGTTCTAGCTATCATGTGGAACTGTCGTTATAAGGGATGGACTTCTTTGAATTTTTCTCCTTCACCAAGACCTAACTGTTGCTCTCAAGAACAGGTTAAGGCAGAGTAAATCTTGGGGTGATTGTTAGAAAACTGGCTCAGACTCATTTAGACATTCTGTCCTTAGGTTGAAAAATAACTCTCCTGTGATGGTGAGACTCAGTGATGACCACTCTCTACATCTCGGCCTATTAAGTCACTGTGCTCCAATATATCTGTCACCCTAGAATCTTCTAGCCCCATCTCCTTGGAGGGTTTTTTTTTTTTTCTTTGTTAGATTCCCCATTATATCCCATGCATTCCTCATTCTTGTTCCAAATTCAACTTTTGTTGGTGCAAGTTCTGCAGTAACTTTTTAGTGGAGGGTATGTCCTTTATTCAGTCCTTGAACTTGTTTAGTGTTTTGAATTATGTGTAAAAGTTGTAGAATTCTGAATCCATTGCTTCCTTGCTTCTGTGACTGTGCAGTTGCCTTTGAGAAGTTTAAAACTGTCTAATCCCCATTTTCTTTGCCATCTAATTTTTCCTCTTTGGAAATTTGTAGACCCCTCTCTTTGTTCCCAATATTCTTAAATTTCAAAGTAAAATGTCTTCCTGTTGTCCTTTAGTTATTGTGCTTGTTGGGCAGTTCAAGTTGGAAACTGCTGTTCTTCAGTTCTAAGAAATAGTCTTGATTTTTTGTTTGTTTCTGATAATTACTTCTATTTCTGATTTTTGGAACTCCTGTCATTGGAAAGTTGGACCACTGGGTCAGTCTTATTTTCCTTACCTTTTCTTATGCCTCCTTTTATTTCTGCTCTTCTTTTGTAAAGATTTCTTTAACTTCATCTTCTAACCCTTCTATTAAACTCCATTCTATCAAGTTTCAAGGACCTATTTGTTCTCTGAATAATGACCCATTTTCTTCTTCATATAATCTTTTAATATAATCATATTTATATTTCATGGAGGGAATATTCTCTCTTAACTCTCTGAGGATTCCCCAGAGAAGACTCTTCAGATCTCTTTCTAAGAATGTGTGGTCTGGCTGCCAGCTTTCTGGAAAGTCTAGTGAGAGGAACAAGTTGGGTATCTCTGCATTCTGTAGATGATTAGTTAATCCCCATTTTCTATAAAGTAACTACACCTAACCAAGAGTAGGTGGTAGAATCTAGTGATTTAATATCCAGTGATTCTTATTTTAACTGCAAATGATGTTTCTGGGTAGCGCATCTTCTGACGGTTTTACAGTATAAATTGTGTTGGTTCTTATCCACCCCCACGTATAGTTTAGAATTAGACTGTCTAGGGCCTTTGAGTCAGTTATGAGTTTTCCATGTGCTTTATCCATTGCCATTTTCTCCTCACTCTCTCTCTTTGTTGGTTTATATCTTTTTTAAAATGCATGTGCTGTAATTTAGTAGTGTTTCTGGCACAAGAGAAGTAAGTATGTGTTAAATCTGCCTTCTTAACATAGAAACCAGCTTGTTCTTTATTGCTTAGTTAGAACTTGTAAATTCCATTTGAGCCCTGCAATAAAAGTTCCATTATGTAGGTTGAGTATTGGCTGATGCTTATTGCAGTCAAATAAAATCTCTAACACTAAAATAAGATGAATCATCAAGATCAGGAATAGTAATGCTAATGCTTGGGTGAGAAGTATTCTCACTGCTCCCAATTAAATGAAGGAAGCTTCACTGAGGTTTGGCCAATTGGTTGTCAGCAGTGTAAAAGGAAGGTGGTAATTTTACACAAGTTTCTGGTTTCTCTTCACCATTTAAAGCCTCAAACAGAAGTGTCAGATTACAGTATTTTTGTACTACAGTTATCTTTTCCATCAAAGAGTAAAAGTTAGTTTTAAATCAGCAGAATATAACTTACAGAACTACTACCAGCTAATCCTTGTGACACGATACATTGAAAAATAGATTTTTGGTTTATCCAATTTTCTAGCTCAAGAGGCTCAAAAGTTAGTAAAGGGAGTGAAGAAGAACTAATGTTGATGTTCTGGATATTATTTTTGAATATAGTATTGCATTTAATCTTCCCCCAATCCTAGAAGATACCTATTCTAAATCCTATAGCCTTCAATCCAAGGATCAAGTTCAGTTCAGTTCAGTCGCTCAGTCATGTCTGACTCTTTGTGACTCCATGGACACCAGGCTTCCCAAGATTATTCAAACTCATGTCCATCGAGTCAGTGATGCCATCCAACCATCTCATCTTCTGTCATCCCCTTCTCCTCCTTCAGTCTTTCCCAGCATCAGGGTCTTTCAAATGAGTCAGTTCTTCACATGTGGTGGCCAAAGTATTGGAGTTTCAGCTTCAGCATCAGTCCTTCCAATGAATATTCAGGACTGATTTTCTTTAGGATAGACTGGTTGGATCTCCTTGAAGTCTAAGGGACTCTCAAGAGTCTTCTCCAACACCACAGTTCAAAAGCATCAATTCTTCAGCACTCAGCTTTCTTTATAGTTCAACTCTCACATCCATACATGACCACTGGAAAAACCACAGCTTTGACTAGACAGAGCTTTGTTGGCAAAGTTATGTCTCTGCTTTTTAATATGCTGTCTAAGATCAAAGGATCAAAGGAATTAAGTTTCAAGACAAAACAGCTAACATGAGTCATTTGTAAGACCAGAGCACTGGGCTATGAATCCAAGAGAGAATGACCATAAATTCTTTCTAGTGCACAGTAGTACTTTCATAGGATAAATTTGACAACAAATGCCAGTAATCGTACTATGAAATTGTGATATAGGATGCCTTTTTCCTTTTTTTAATCCTAATTGAATAGCTAATATCAATCAAATTTCTCTTAATTAGCTTCTTGAGGAATCAGCAAAGTTGCTGATTTTATACTCAGTAGAAATGAATGACACATCTTTGCAAACTTTTTCCTAGACATTCATTATTTTGGGTCTAGAATGTCCAATCTTTAAGTGTACTTTAAAGTATCTTCTACCAAGTATATTGAATTAACGACCAGCTAACTCCAAGCATTGGTATTAAGAAGGAGATCCGAGGTGTTGACCAAATTCCTGCATTCCCATATAAGATGCCTCCTCATTTAAGTAAATAGGTAAATGTTAATGGAATTTTATGTCTCTGCATTTGCACGTTTGAAATTAAGAGAAAATTTCATTAAACAAGATTCAGATATGGACTCTCATGATAAGTATAGTTGTATTCTGTTCCCACAATCTGTGATTTACTTTCTAGGCCAAAATTCTAGGTTTTCCTCCTCATTCATCAAAGATTAGAAATCCTTATTCTTCTCTTACTTAACTAGATCACCTTATTTGAACCTATTGAGTAGTCTAGTTGAGGATAATTACGTCAGTCACTACTTTTAGGAATCTCTTTATTGAATTTCCCTTTCATTCCTTTCAAATATGCATGATTGCCATACTGAAGACTTTTTTTGGAAATTTCTAGCTATATACAAAAAAAAAAAAAAAAGAAAGAGAGAGAGAGAGGAAAAAGTATTTTCCCAGATTATTGTTCCCCCAAACATATGACAGTTGCATGCTTCCTCACGTACTTGCTTACCATTCTCCTGCTTAGCTTCTGGAAGAATAGACAAAGGCAAGCTCCAACCTAATGCACACTGCCTACTCTCACTTCTGAATCCCTTTTTTGTCTATCCTGTATAGACTTAGTTCTTAAAGACACACTTTCTCTTTCACACTTGCACAGGCTCTAAGCTTGTCTTCCTCCTCCCTCCACACCTTTGTATGAAAAAAACAAAGTTTTATTACATATCTACCAGATATTGGGGTTGTAAAGGAAATAAGTCTTATTCCTGTGGTGAGAGAGTCCGTACTGATTCATAGGCTTACATAGCTCTACAGGGTGATGGATGTCTTCTAGTTTAATTGTGTAGCACTTTGGGAACCTAGAGGTATGAGACAGTGGTATTGACCTTCCTAAGGAGCCAATCTAGGGGTAATGTTGAGAAACAAATTCTATTTCTTTTTCTCTAGACCACTCTTGCTTCTCTAAAAGACCAATGGGGCTCCATATCCTTCAGAGAGCCTAAAACCTACCCTCCAGGCAAGAATTAGTCCCTGTCGCCTAGTCTTCAAGTGACTTAAGTTCATGCATTTACCATAGCCTGTGTTCCATATCTTATTTTTCATATGTGTATCTTCTCTACAACTTTGTGAGTTCAAGATTTTCCCATGAGTTTAAATGTATTTTATTGTCTGTATGGTTCATTTTTAAAGTCTTAGCACTTTGCATTTTCAGACCTACTTATCAATGATGAGGCTTTAAAAATTCAATGAGTGAAAGGTTTTTAAAAATCTTTAG
Organism: Bos grunniens; assembly: GCF_055505025.1. Taxonomy (NCBI): domain Eukaryota; kingdom Metazoa; phylum Chordata; class Mammalia; order Artiodactyla; family Bovidae; genus Bos; species Bos grunniens. Next base: position 19,054,525 of record NC_141168.1, read on the forward strand.
TGGACACCACTGTCCTGTCATCTCCTTGTTAATCTCTAGTTGGTTGATTCAAGATTTTGAAATGTTTTTTAAATCATGGGTTTAATAATATAACTATACTTATAAAACCAGAAATGTACACATACATTTTTTTTGAAGTTTTGGGAAGGAGACTACTTTCATTATTTCAGACAATCCTATGGCTATATCTAAAGTAGGAGTTTCTATCTACTAAAGTCATCCTGTGACATTTACTACCACCTAGAAAAGATATTTAAAGCCCCTAACAGCTTCTCCTCATTGATTTCTGAAGCTCTGCTGCTACCACATTTACACTGACCATCTTTAAAATCAATTGGATTTTATAGCTGTGAACCTTCTAGAAGCATTTTTTTTTTTAAGTATTTCTTGCCTGTTTAGTTCTGGTATTGGCTACCAGGTAGCAACAGTACCTTGAGTAGCTTGAGTCTCTTATTAGGGAACTAGTAAGTGACAGAAAGATTAAATCCCATGCATTTAAGAGGGAAAGGGGTAAATGTCCAGAATCATGATTTTTTAATTCCTTCCTGGTACCTTGGCTTTTGCAAATGCAGGCATAAATTAGCAGCTGGCTGTGAACAGCCTCTGGCCCTGTCAGTCTGCAGTTTCCTTGACATAATATTTCACCTCAGGGCCACTGAGACAAAGTGCAATGAAGGCTGGCCAGGTGGCAAGGGGCAACATGGATCATGCAAGGAAAAAATATGAAAACTGCATAAGTAAAGAGACTGAGCTCATAGGAGAGGTGCCGGGAGAGAGTGAAATATCCAAAAAAGCAGTATTGTTTATGAGAGGTCTTTTTCAACCGTAAAAAATGCATTTATGCCAAAATAGAAAAATCAAATACGTTATTTTGGACTTTCTCTTTCCTTTGCCCTCAGCCATCCCACTGGGCATTCTAGTTGTGCGTGGAGACTGTGATTTGGAGACTTGCCGTATGTACATAGATCGCCTGCAGGAGGTGAGTTTCTTTAGCCAATTATTTATGCTGCTCAGTTTTCCGTTTTTGCCTACAATTACCAGCCATCTTTATTTACTTCTACAATGAGGCATTTGGGGAGAAATGGGAAAATGGTGGCCTTGTCTTTCTCATCTTTTAAGCATACACTGCATCCTCTCCCTCCCCACCCCACTGTTTCTCTGCCTCAGGTGGTTGGAATGGGAAAGGGTTGATGGGATTAGCAACAGCACGATGTTGCTCCAGTGTGATCCATAACTATTGCTTGGAAGTCCTTGTCTTGCCAGACAGCTCACCTGTGTTTTTTGAACTCTACAGAATTTCAAGGGGTATGATAAATAATAAAGGGAAACAGAGATTTGTGGTTACTTAATGCTTTGTGTCTAGTACAAACTTCAGTCAGAGACAACTAGGTTTATTTTTTTAATGTAACTTCTACAGGAAAGAAAAATCTCTATCTCCAAAGAATTTGTGTCAGAATACAAAGGAATAATCTATTATTTTTTTCTCAGCCCGGTCTTACCACTGAGAAAGAGAAAGGGGAGTCTCATATGTGACATTCCCTTGAACTGCACCTGCAAAGCCCAGGGACCCAGATTCACTACAGTGGTCATGGGTTGTTTCTGCAGAACTTCAAGGGCGAGTATTCAGTATCTTATCCGGAAAATGGCAAAACACACCACACACACACACACACACACACACACACACACACACAAATAGCCACTTCTTCATCTTTGTTTCTTGGTGAAAGATGCACATTAGAATCACTTCTGGGGATGTGGTCAAGACATTTTTATTTTTAAAGCTATTGGGTGATTTTGATAAATACCCCAAGATGAGCAACTCTCTTCCAGACAACACATTATACATAAGTAAATATCACAAATAAAGAAGATGTATAGTGTTTAAAATCCCTTCAAATTTTGCAGCTTTGGGGCTGCAAAAGATTTAGCTTTGAACATTAGATTCTGTTTCTTTTGGTGGATATAAACTCAGGTAGAAGGCATAAAGTAATGTACTAATTACTGATTTTTCTCTTCAGCATTGTTTCAGATAGAGTTGGAATTGGGAATGCAGAATATTTTGAGATAGATGCCGATTTATGACTGTTAATAAGGGTGAGAGAAGAAAAGTCAACAGGGTTTAATATTTGTGGCTTAATTTGGCTACATTTACCAAAGATAACTGGAGCATGTTAAAGTTGGTAAACTTCTTAGCATGTGACTCAGGTCCAAATCAATCCCAGAACATATAGTAGATGGTTCTTTTTTTTTTCCAAAATAATATTCTTTTATTGTAGATCCTCCCTCAAAAAAACCTGTAATAAAAAAATCATAATTGATAACAAACCTTTTTTGATATAAAATACTCGGGTAACTTAAGATCCCACAATAGCAAAATATTTGACTGGTGAATTGACTTTATTGAAAATTAGCTTAACGGTTGGGCTCATTGCACAAATATTCAACTAAAAGTAGGATTTTTTTTTTAAGTAAAGAGCAAGCACAGATAAAGAGGTAGAGTTTTAAACTTGGGCTTAGACAGTAAGTTGATAAAGCCTGTGGGAAGCAGGTGTGAGGACAAAGGTACTCAGGATTGCTGACATCTGTAAATAGAATCACTATGCTCATTAACAAGGAAGCCTGCAGGACAGGACAGTGGCAATGACTTAGTTATAAAACTTTATACAGGGAGCCTGGCTCTCAGAATCTTCCAGTAAAACCTCATTAATTTCAGTCCTGTTAATTTGCACTTCGTGATCATGCAGAGATGGTCAGCGATTTTCTTTTGAGTCTATGGAATCTTGTTTGCCAAGCAACTTACTGGTATAAACACAATTATCATGACAGTATGTTTTTGGTCTTAGGTAAATAAATTCTTCCTAAGCGCCTAAAGGGACCTAAGCAGCTTATTTCACAAGCCAAAAGTCCAGGTGCAAGTTAAATATGACCCCCATTAATTACAACAAAATCACCTGTCTTTTACTTTTGGTCTTCTCTATCCTTGAAATTATACCACTCACCTCTAAACACTGTTTAGGATTTCTAAGTTTCAGTAGCTAAATGGCCTTTCTTCTCTCAGTCCAACTTAGTGTGCTTTTATTATTTTTGGCATTATCTTCATTGTTTAACCTTGAGGGATTGGGGAGAGTAAGATGTTTTCCAGATGGGTTTAATAATATAAAATTGGGCATTTAGTTGATGGAGTCGTGGAAGCAGCTTGTTCAAAATAATCTTAAGATATGTGGGTATTTTTTTTTTTTTTTCCATTTTCTCATTAGGACCTGCAGTCAGTTTCTTCTGGCTCCCAGAGAGTTCATTACCAGGTAACATATAATTGACTCTCCTTGTTTCTTACCTTCCGGCCAAAAGAAGTCCATTTTTCAATTAATGTCTCATTTGAATTAGATTCCACATCTTCCTTGAGGGATAGAATTCACTCCAAGAGCCAAGTTGAAGCTGGCATTTTGATTCTTGTGCATTTTCCTGAAAAATGGACAATTCTAGTCTAGCACAAATTTGGGCTGTGGCTGTCTTCCCAGATCTTTTAGGGATTATAAAATGAAGTGCTTTTAGTGACAAATACTAGAAAGTGCAAGTCAAACTAGCTTGACAGGGAGTCTTTTGCTTTACCTCACCACAAAGTTCAGATCCAGGGTGAATTTTGTGTACCCTTTGACCACGGTTCAAACTCCATTTTTCTGTTGGTTTTTCTGTTCTGTTCTCTTTTCTGTGAAATTTCACCCCTGGACAAGATGTTTTCCTGATCCAAGATGGCTGGCAGGAGCAACCAGGAGTTGGGTTTCTCGTTTACAAACAAGAGAGTAAATTATGGGCTTCTGCAACCATCAAACCAGCTTTCCAAAATGCAATCTGATTGTCCCATCCTGGTTTCATAGACAGAATCTAATAAACCCAGCCTGCCTCTCTCTAGTGACCCACCTCCAGTCCATGGGAGAGCACTCAGCTGCCTTTGCCCCAACATTCCCTGGGAGGGCAGTCTCTCCCTCACTTTCCCATCTCTGCTGTGTAGCACAGGCCTCTGCAAGCCATCCTCTTCCCGTTAGGTTTCCCAGGCGTGATTCAGACACCAGTGCACAGCATCACACCAAATTGTAAGGGGTGTATGCAAAGTAGCTCGCAGTTGTCCCACAAAAGCCCTTATCCCTGAGAAGCCCGGTACCCTTGCCAGCTGGGAGGGGTGTGTGGAAGACACAGCATGCCAGTGACACCTTCCAAATAAATCTCCTAGACCCTATATACTTCCATGTGGGAGAAGCTCTTAAAATGTCTAAATCGCAATTCCTGGTAGCATCTCATTCTGGGTTTTGGTGTCTATTATACTACCCCTGAAACTGCTGGTAAAACGTCATTTTGCAAAAACAATTTAAAGACCCCTGTGCTTTGTAGCCTCCAGGTAACTTTCTTCCCCAGGAGGTCAGTAGCTGTGCCCTCAGTCAAAGCAGCCTAATTATCCTGAGGCTGGATGACAGAAGTGGCCCTGGTGTTCTTATTTCTTTGTCTGTTTATTTCTCAGAGAAAGTACCCCACTATCCCAGAATCCTGCCCTCCATCTGGCTCCAACAGAAAGGACAAAAATTCACTTAGATGTGTTTACTATGAGAAAATAAATTCTACTTCTGGGACTGTTTTTTTTTTTTTTTTAATGCCAACCCTTAGAAGGCAAATTTCACTGTATTTTCTAGATAGGGCACAACCTTTTTTGTATCCATTATTTGCATATCTACCTAGAGTCACTACCTAGATATCATTTTATTTTTTAAGTGTTTTTAAAGACGAGTTGATTTCTACCCTTTAAGGATTGGCACTGCTAGCCATAGATTTCAAGTCTTTTTTTAGAATTTTTGATTGTTACACATGGTATTTTAAACCTTTGCAGCTTTATCAAAGCATCCCAAACATTTCCTCTAATTAGTTTTATGATGCATTTATTTATTATCCTGACTTATTCAATGTAGTCATTTTGGCATGAGAGTTTTGATATATGGATATTTTGTACTGTGTTTTCTTTATGCCGTGTTTCTATAAGTCTGCAGATAGCAGGGGATGGTTGAGACTCTAGAATGTGATAAGGACATTTATTTTGTTGATTATTTGTTCATAATAACCTACAGAAGGATTAATGGTACTTATCTGTGTCAAAATCTTCCTGTTTTTGTTGTTTGTTTGCAGTCAGGTCAAACCCTGGTGTCAAAACTTCTGCATTATAAATGTCACTTCCAAAAGTTTGTGCACTGACCAGATAGGATGACCAATTCAACGATCAAAGATGAGTGTCAGGGTGTTACTTTGCACCACATACTTCCTTGAAGAGTTATAAAAATCAGGAGCCATTTGGATATTAAGAGAAGGCTGGAGTAAGGTTGTCTAGGGATGCCCAGAATCTGCTCATTAAATAGGTAGTTTAACTGAGGGGAAATGATGTTTGAACTAACATGGCTGGAGAGTAGGGAGAAGGTGGTGAAGAAATTGCCTAAGCAGAGCATCGGAAAGCTGATTAAGACAAGGAGTAGGGGGATATAAAAACATTCTCATTTGGCTGAGATTTACAAGCACAGACAGACAGGACTAGGAATGAGTTGGAGGGAGGGTGAATAAAGAGTTCTCTTTTAGCTGCAATGATTTTGATCTGCCTATTAGATGCAAGAGGTTTTGATGAGTAGAAAATTGGATGTATGGCTTTCAAAGCTCATTGAAAAATTCATTCCTCAACACAGAAATTTGAGAGTTGTTAGCAAAAGCAGCAGCAGCAAAGGAATGCTACTTCATTGAACCTATCAGGCTAGACATCACTTAGGGAGAGTTTTCATAAAGAAAAGAGCTCAATGTCATATGTGTCTAGTGAGTGGTCAAGAAGAACACAAGGTTAAGAGAACAGTCAGTCAGTAAGAGTCATGGAGACAGATGAGTGGCTGGATAGCTGGAAATCAAGGAGAAGATGGTATCAGGAAAGCCAGAACTGAAACGTATTTCAAAAAAGGCAGAAGTGATGAAATAAGTCAAATGCTAAGGGGAGGCTGAGATGACATAGATTGATTCCAATATATTCCTGTGCGTATAAAATACATGGGCTAGAGGTACCATTTGTTTTATCCAGAAAGTGACCAAACCAACTGGCAGGAAATTTAATACTAGATCTTTTGTTTCCTAAAGCAGAAACTGGTAATATCAGCATCTCTGGTCTGAGATTAGCGAGTGATTAGGAGAAAGACCTGTAAGGTGAACAACAAAAAGCCTGAAATGCTTTCTAATGACTTTTCTTATGTATGAGATGGAAGTAAATGTACTTAAGAATTAACTTGCATGGAATGAATAAACATCAGTAAGTTTGAAAACTTGCAAAATTCCTGTAGGCTCACTAACTTGCAGCTGGGATTTTAGCTGACTGTTTCCTAAGCCTAGAAAAAAACTCAAGAGAAAAACCAGGATTTGGAAAGGTGTGAAGTCCCCGAGACACCTTATTAATGAGCCGGATGGCAGTTCCTAGCCATTGAAGCAATGAAGTGCTTTGGTTTCTTCCCTTCCCAAATTCATACTGAAATGCCAACACAGCCCTAAGCCTCAAAATGACACCTTGTATTAACCTGACAAGCCTTACAAGTTATACAAGAATATATTGGATATTTGTAGCCTGCTGAAAATTCCTGCCTGTATCATCTCTGAGGTCTAAACACAAAGCCCACCCCCCACCAATCTTAATGCAGCTCACATAACCTGTAACTGGTAAAGTTATAACTTGATAAACAAAATGCATTGTGATAGCAGATTCAGGTATTCCTGAGCTTGGCAGATAAGCTAGAATTCATAGGCAAATTGAACTTTGTCTACCTATTTAATAAGATTCATCTTGAGGCCTCCTACTGTGAAGTGATTTCTTCTCTGCTCCCTCCCTGGATTTCATTATATCTCTTTTAAACTCCAAGTTGTAAGGTTACTAAGGAATAGAGGCAGATTCAAACATCCTAGTGATTGTCAGCTGAGGGAGATTTGTCCCTCATATGGGACATGAGATTAAAAGATGGTTGCTCCTTGGAAGAATAGTTATGACCAACCCAGACAGCATATTAAAAAGCAGAGACATTACTTTGCCAACAAAGGTCTGTCTAGTCGAAGCTATGGTTTTTCCAGGAGTCATGTATGGATATAAGAGTTGTACCATAAAGAAAGCTGAGCATGGAAGAACTGGTGCTTTTGAATTGTGGTGTTGGAGAAGACTCTTGAGAGTCCCTTGGACTGCAAGGAGATCAAACCAGTCAATCATAAAAGAAATCAGTTCTGAATATTCATTGGAAGGACTGATGTTGAAGCTGAAGCTCTAATACTTTGGCCTACTGATGGGGAGAACTGATTCATTTGAAAAGACCCTGATGCTGGGAAAGATTGAAGGCAGGAAAAGGGGATGACAGAGGATGAGATGGCATCACCAACACTATGGACATGAGTTTGAACAAGCTCTGGGAGTTGTTAATGGACAGGGAAGCCTGGCATGCTAAAGTCCATGGGGTCGCAAAGAATTGGACATGACTGAGCAACTGAACTGATAGGACAGTTGGGCAATTTGAATATTTTTGTGTGTCATGACTAGGGGACATGGAAGTACCAGAATCTACTGAGTAGAGGTCGAGGAAGCTGCTAAACATGTCACAATACACAGGGCAGTTCCCTGCCACAGAATTATCCATCCCCAAATGTCAGTTGTGAGGGTGTGAGAAGCCCTGAGTCATTCTGATGGCTCTCAGGACATGTGGGGACAAGGCCAATGACAGTGCTAGATGAAGAAAGTGGAAAGAGAGGGAAAGAGGAACAGCAAGAGACCAAGAGGTAAAGGAGAGTAGAAAGAGCTATCTATGGATACGCTGGCCCAATGGAACCAGGGACAGTTAGGGATTTTGTAGACACTCAGGGTTTCACCATATGTATGGGTGAAGTTGGCACACAGAAGTGTGTTTTCAAACTATTATGAGCTAATAATTTGAGGTTTTAATAAATACAACGTGTGTGTGTGTGCTCAGTCACTTTAGTCGTGTCTGACACTTTGTGACCCCACGGACTATGGCCTGCCAGGCTCCTCTGTCCATGGGAATCTCCAAGCAAGAATACTGGACTGGGTTGCCATGCCCTCCTCCAGTGAATCTTCCTGACTCAGGAATCAAACTCACATCTCTTATGTCTCCTGCATTGGCAGGCAGGTTCTTTAGCGCCACCTGAGAAGTCCTAATAAATACAATAGGACTCAATAATAGGTGAAAATGGATCTGGTGATTCCTTCTCTTTAAGAATCAATTTAGTTAGAATAACTCCAGAATAGTTGGAATATTTCACTATAGATGTAATAATTTCAAAAAGTTCTTTCATCCTTTAGAGCCTCTGAGCCACCAGGGAAGACCTCATAAGAAAACACTCTTGGTCAAATCTGACTCTATAGCCATTTGTTCATCCTCTGATCTCTTTTTTTTACATGCCTAATCTTCTCCTAGAGGATAGGTTTGTTCTGTAGTCCATCGGAGCTCTGTCTAGTCCTGGGCAAACAGCATGTGTCAACAAATATTTGACTCATTCCTTTTCTGCTACTGGCTACCCTTACTCATCTCCCTCCTGTCTCTGAAGTTTCTCCCTCCTTAATTTGTGGTTTGGAGTCTAGAAGTGTCTGAATGGAGGAGTTGAAACCAGTTCATGGGAGTCCTCCTGGGAATTAATTTATCTTAGACAAGGACAGGAGTTAGGTAAAGAATTTGAAGAATGTTGTTTTTTGGGTGCTAGATCAAAACTGTCAGAAATGGCTCAAATGGGGAATTAAAGTAAGACTTGCCTGGGGCCAGATTCTGTTTGCTATTACAAGTGAAAGCAAGACAGCTCTCTCTGTCTCACACACACACACACACACACACATATACATACACACACAGAATTGTTGTTGTTGTTGTTGTTGTTAATGGAAGACATTCTAGCCAGAAAAGGGCTCTTGAAAATTTTGGAATATCTCTCATTTCCGTCTTCTACCACACCATCACTATTTCATCATCTTTCAAAGCTGGCTTTGCAAATGGGTATCCCATTTCTGTACATTTCTTCTGCAAGAATCATGGGTAGTAAAGGAGTAGATTTGATAAGAGATATTGCTATATGGCCTGGTGATGGAAAGAGAGGGAAAAATGAATGTGTAGATGGGTTAGATGCAGGAAATGTCAAGACCAGCAAAGAAGAAATTTGGATGGATACGTAAGAGAAATTTAAAAGTAGCAATTATTGACTAGACATTATTAAATGAAGCAGAAATTCCCAATTCAAAGAGACTTCTATTTTGTTTCTGCTTATATCTTCCCTAAATTTTATGAAAGAAAAAGAATTTCATTCCCAATAAAGGTGTAGTTAAATGCTAGGTGAATATTGCTTAATTGGATAACCTAGTGGAGTATTTAATGGGGCTGCACAATCATGAAATTATGTGTGAATCAGCAGTGAGTAATTGAATGTAAATTAAGGGTAAGTTTGGTGTGTGTTTGCCCGATAGTGTTTAAGGTAATTTCCTTATCAATTACATATAATTCATGCCAATTGACTTTCAAAAATATATATCTGAGGAATGTCAGGTTTGCTTTTGTGCATGCTCTGTTTTTAGCATGAGAACAGATTTTCCATTAGAATATATCAAAAGAGAAAATTCACGTATCAGGAGTTTGGGGAATTAGCAGTATTTGTTAATATTACTCATTTAAAGAGCATGCAGTTTTAAGAGATAGAAAGCATAATTACATCCAGGGTTATATCAGTCTGCCCACACTGTAGAGCAATGACGGTCGCATTCATCTAAGTCCTACTATTTCTATGAAGAAAAATAACAGATCACAAAATGAGCAAGTCAAGTATCTTATCTCTTTGATGAATCATTGATTTGATTATGCTATTTGAGAGGACAGAGAAGACAAGAAGCCCTAAACTAGTCTGAAGGCTGTTGACATGGTGGTTAGTGGCACCGCTCAGGGGATTATGTGACTGTCTTCAGAAATGTAGCTGCGTTCAGACGATCACATTTCTGAAGTGTCTACAATCAGTGTGGAAAGGGGCTTGCTTTTGAGCTTTTGTGGCTCCATCAGAAATTGTCTTTTTATACTGACTTTAACGTGTGGCGTTCACAAAGCAAACATGTCTTCCAGCTGTCACTGTTTGGTGGCAAGGATGCTGCCAGGTCTGTCAGAGTGGATCCTTGTGCGATGGCTCCATGACCTCGTGAAATCCTGGGGGCCAGTCCTTGACCTCCTGGTGGGGCGATTTGTTTCCTTACTTCCCTCGTTTCCTGCTCAAGTCTGACTCCTGGCCTGCACTGCATTGCTGTTCACGCTCCTGCTGACCCTGAATGCAGGATTCTTAATGCCAGGGTCACCCACTCTACCTGTGTGCCAAGTCCTGTGTGAGGACACAGTCTGCCTGATATAATACCCGCAATGTGTTAGCAATGAGAGTTGGTTAAGGCAAAGTCACACCAAGTTTTTTTGTTATCTCCATACTAACATCACTACCACTTCTAGTCCTCTTTTTTGGTTAGGAGAATTGAGGGTGCAGATAGACAAACTGAAAAAGTTATGTGAGTACGGAAGACCTGCATCCCCTCTGTGGTCCTCATTTGTTTGGATCCATCAAGAATGTGAAGAAATGGACAGATCTTGGCTTTGGGTTATTATGATTTCCTTTTTGACAATCTGTTCCTCTTAACTTCTGGTCCACTTTTAATCCATCCCAGTATACATTTGTCTTTGATGTTAAGGTTCTTAAGGTATTTCTCTCTTTTTTTTTTTCATGGAAAGGCATTTTATTTTAATATAGTAGTGTGTACATGTCAATCCCAAATTACCAGTCTATCCTCCCGCTACCCTTTACCCCTGGTAACCGTAAGTTTGTTCTCTTAATCTGCGAGTCTATTTTTGTTTTGTAAATAAGTTCATTTATATCAATTTTTAAAGATTACACATAGAAGTGACATCGTATTATATTTGTCTTCCTCTTACTTAGTATGATCACTGGTAGCTTTAGTTGTTTTATAAAAATGCATTAAGAATCGTAAGTTTCTTTAAATAAGATATCACTTGTGTCAAAGTATAATTCCCAAAATGTTAAACACAATTCTCATATAAATAGGTACATGTCAAGATTTCATGTAGCCCAAAAGCCAGTTCAAGAAAGAAGTCTATATTTATCTCTATATCCATGCTATATCACTTCTACATCTCTACATGTAAATTTTGCTACCAGTCCTGAGTGAGATCAGATTTTCCTCTATTCATTATTTAATTTGCAGAATCAACTCATGTAAAAACTCCATCTACCCAAGATTCCTAATAATGGGCAATTTTAGTCCCTGTTACTTTAGGCTAGTGGTTCTAAAACTTTGGCATACATCAGACTCACCTCAGTGATTGATGTGTGTCACCCCAGGGTGTCTGTAGATCTGGGGTGGCACCCGGAAATTTGTGTTCCTAACAACCTCGCAAGCTGATGCTGCTGGCACAGGGCTCATGCTTTAAGATTCACTGCTTGAAGTAGAAGCTTTGCCCCAGGACCATGTGGGACAAGTTCAACCTCCAAAGAAGTCAGCGCATAAACTCTGATTTGCTCTCCTTTGTTTCTCCCATATCCTTTCCCGTCCCCCTCTGTACACACAAGGTCATGCACAGCCAGCCTCACTCCAAGGATGCTCCTTCTAGTCGAACATCTCAGATTGCTAATAAAGGTCAAAGTCTCAGTGTCTTCCCACAGAGACCTGCCCTCCCTCCTAATCTATACCGTTTCTGTCAGTTATCTCAGTTTCACTGAGTCCAGTCCAGAACACCCCAAATCCTCTTATAAATTAGCATTTTATGTTTTAAAAAATTGTGAGTGGCAGGGAGTCTTTTAGTAGGGGACATTTTTATACCTGTGTGGAGAACTGAAATGCAAATGACAGCCAGCTGCCACTAGGTCCTCAGCTTCATAAAGGGGAAGAAATAGAGTTCCCAAAGGAAGTACATGTCCCAAGTTATAGAATTTATGAATGCTTAATGGAAAAATAGAAAACCTCCTGAAAATTGTATGCGAGAGTTGTTATGCGAAATAAATCATTTCCAAGCAGAGCCCCTGTGGGTGTTTCCAGTGAAAACTTTGCTTCGATCTCTCACCAACGCTTTGAGTACGAAAGGATGCTCACTTTTAGAAACAGGTGATGGGGCAGAATGTGGAGTGAGGAACAGCTCTCAGCTCATTCAAATGGAGCCATGAGGATGTGTGTGTGTCTTTCCAGGACCACGAAACCTCCTTCCCTAGGGCGCTCTCAGCTCAGAGACTCTCCCCACGGTGGTGCTTTCTAGATGGTGAGTGTTTCTGTATTTTCGGAGGGGTGGGGGTTCGGGAAGCCTCAGGGCAAAGCATTGATGGCTTGAGTGGACTCCAGTTTTCCGAAAGATTGTTCAGGAACCCTCCACGTGATTGGTACTTGCATCTCAAACAATGTGGACTTTCTGATATTGCAACACACTTTTCTGAAGCTATCTCCCTCAAAGCAAGTCAGTTAACTCTGGCCAAACTTCTCAGCATTAAATTGCTCAAGCTAACACATCCCTTCCTGTGCCCCCTTTTCCAAAAACGAGTTGAGTGCCTGGTCTTCAATTCAGGCTGGTAGATGGATTTCATCAGCAGGGGGAATAGGTACTAATTTGCATGCTGTTTGCATATTTGGAACTTCCATATTATTTTCAGTAATCCATCATCTCAGAATGAGTTACACATTTTTGTGAAAGGGTGGGCATTTTCAGTTGCATTCACATCTGCTCTGCTGAGCTTGACATGTTGCATACATAGTAGGTCGGTCATTTTCTGGTTGGTTAATGTGGTTAATGAGTCCATTTTCCATCCATCCCCCTAAAGGCTGTCTAATCCCACTTTTCTGTGCAGTTACCCATTTTACAGTACATTTCTGCTTAGATACTCCCAGTGGGTCTGCTACCCAGTATCTCTCATCTCTGCGGACGTTGGGCTTTCCCTGTATGCCTCTCTTTTGTTTAGCTCTGTGTACATCTGAAAGATTATAAATGTGGACAAGAGAATGATGGGCTGTGTGAGGGTGTGAACGTTTTATGAAGATGAGCACCCATATCTGTGTCAAATCTCATCCCCACACATTATGACATCGGTTTTCATTAATGGCTTGTTGGCTGCCTCTGAAGATATTTGGCACTGCTTTCCCTCCAGGTCCTTTATTCCCTCATGATGAAAAACATAGTCATTTGTTTTTCCTGAATCTGCAGAGGAACAACTTATATTTAAGAAAATTATGGGAATGTATATAAATTATTCTGTATGTAGTCTATTTTGTATATAGTCTTAGATAAAATTCTAAGTGTGGTTAATGGCGTTAACCTAGATACTACATTTACTCTAGAAATAGCTGTGTTTAAAATGCTTCAAGATTGCAGTCATAGTTAAAAGAACAAAGTAGGTTAAGTCCTTCTCAGGCAGGTATTCCCCGCTCTTGGTTTTAGAGGGTAAGAACCACAATTATCTTGCTTCTTAGCTTATTTCATTTGGAGAGAAGCTACTTGTTAAATATGTATGATTTTTGAACTATTATTTGCATTTTGAGTTTTTCCCTCTAGTACTATGTACTTTGTAGAAAATCTGTTTATAATATTTGGACTCTGTTAGATTTAAATGAGGAGGAACATAATTCTTTTCAATATTAGGAATAATCAGATTAATTTCTAGAAGCCCAGAGTTTATCATTAAGTATTTTTTCCCTTCAAACTACACACACAGCCCAATCCTTTATAGGAATGCTTAAATAATCTTATTTTTTTTGTTTTAGCTTTCTTCAGACATGGCTCAGGGACTCAGTTTTAAACTGAAATGATTCCTTTAATACCAGAAGTGGTCCCTAACTCTGCAAATTCAAGCTCTTTTTTTTCTAAAATGAGAATTGTTTCCTCAGAAATCAGGCAACCTACAGATTTTTTTTCTAGCTTTGTTTACTTGATAAATACATATCGAGTTTCAGCTCTGTTGAGGGTTCTGTGCCCATATCTTGAGACATAAAAGAAGAAATGAAACAAGTCTTTAAAGAGGCAGATATCTTGGTCTGAGAGTTCTCAGTGAGGAGAGTTTTATAAGAAGTGTAAACAGATTACAAATGTACATGGAAGTGGGAGCAACTGATTCTATCTGGGGCAGGGAGGAAGGGGCTGAGGAAGGGTTCACAGGAGAGGTGGCATTCAAGTTGGTTCTTAGGACATGATTCTTTTTTTAAGTTTTTATTGAAATATATTTGATTCACAATCTTGTGTTAGTTTCAGGTGGTTCAGATATATATACACACACATATATACACATATACACACATTTATATGTATATATCTCAGATATATGTATATCCTTTTTCAGATTCTTTTCCATCATAGGTTACTGCAAGATATTGAGTATAGTTCCCTGTGCTATACAGTAGGTTGTTATTGAATGTCTATATTTTACATTTAGTAGTGTGTATAATTTTAATCCCAAGCTTATGAGTTAAATGACTTAATTAGTCATGTGTAATGGGGAGGGCCCTTTTTTTATTTTATTGGTTGAGCCACGGGTCATGTGGGATCCTAGTTCTCCAACCAGAGATTGAACCTGTGTCCGCTGCATTGGAAACTCAGAGTCTTAACCACTGAACCTTCAGGCAAGGAAGCCCTGGGGAAGGGCTTTAGTGGAACAGCAGCCACAGAGACATGAAGTCCTGAATTTTTCTAAGTAGACTTAGAGACTGGCCAGTCATCCAGCAAGACTGGAGTGTCATGGTGGGAATGAAGCTTGTAAATTTGGTGCCATAACACAGGACTCTCTGAATGCCATATACTTTTTATTCCCCCCTAGCTACTTCTGCTGATCGCTTTTATCGAATAGACAGATCTCAGGTAAGATTTCTTGAACATATTTGTGAAAGTGAAAAATTCCCAAGTAACTATACTAATATTACACATTTTTCCCCCAACAAAAACACTGAAATGTATACAGTTCTGGAATGATACTCATAGTCTCAGCCATGAGCTTGTTACTTGTCCTCACATGTTTGTGATTTGTGACCTCAAGGTGATATGGTTTGACCTTGAAAATGAGTCCAGAAGATAAGTAGGCTTGTCGACGTTGTCACCAGCCTGCACTCCAAGTTTTCATTCACACTGCTGTTTTACTGCTTCCTTGCCACATTTTATGCCTTTTTAACTTCATTTCTGATTGGCAAATTTGCAACCTCAAATGTATCTGTAGGCTACTTATTTTCAACTCACCACTTCCCAGAGTTTGGTGGTGAGAAAACAAAATGCTTATGCCCAATGAGGGCAAGTGGAATTTGGACACACACTGTCCAAATTCTCATGTAAAAGAAGGTATAGGATGGAATCCATTGATAAAATCAGTTATTAGCCATGCCACTTAGCTTTGACCAGATCCTGAGGGTGTAAGTCCAGGTCATTGTATGCACATGCTGGACCAAGTTGCATGCAGGGTGTCAATACTTGGATAGTATTTGGGAAAAAGAGGCAAGGCCATCTCTGCTTATACCTGACAGGATCCTGGTTAAAGAGGCCCAAACCAAGGATTTAACTCTCCCCTTCCTCAGCCTTTTGCTACCATGTTCCTTCAGGGAGGAATGCCACTGGTCAGCCCTCTGAAAATATCATATGCTGTGGTCATTTGCTATGTCATAAAATTTCAGTATTCCTCAGGACCAAATAGCTTTGTTGAGTTATTCTTTAAATGATGGATTTGAGCATCCTATAAGTCATCTGGCAGATTTCTTTTCCTTCCTTAGGAACATTTGCACTTTGTAATGGAGATTTCTCAAGATGAGATTTTTATTCTGGACCCAGATATGGTGTTGTCACAGCAGGCGGGAACACCGCCAGGAATGCCTGACCTGGTGGTGGAGCAAGCCTCGGGGTAAGTGGGCTTATTCCTTGTGGTGAGACTGGTTGCAGGGTGACATCTATGTCTGGTTTGGCCTCATGCTTGGTATAGTTAATGAAATCAAACTGTTTGGATGTACAGGTTTTCTTGTGTTTCCTGAGGTCACATTGTAAGTCGGTCTGTGACTGTCTGGGTAGAATCACTCTCCCACTCAGATCTGTATCATGTCTGAGCTGTCTTTACCCACCACATCAACACTTCCTACCAAACTAGAAGGCACTAGTATTTGTGCATATACGTCTGGAGATGCCAGTGGTAAAGAACCCGTCTGCCCATGCAGGAGACTTAGGAGATCTGAGTTCCATCCCTGGGTTGGGAAGATCCCCTGGAGGAGGGCATGGCAACCCACTCCAGTATTCTTGCCTGAGGAATCCTGTGGTCAGAGGAACCTGGTGGGCTATAGTCCATGGGGTCTCGAAGAGTCAGACAAGACTGAAGTGACTTCCCACAGCACACAGCCCATGTACATCTGGAATGCCTAGATTATCACACTGAAAAATGACACAGGTGGTTTGACTTTTTTCCCCTCCTCCTCCTTCCTCTTCTTCCTCTCCTCCTTCTCTTCCTAATCCTTCTCCTTTTTTTTTCCTGTATCCAGGCAGCCAGATATATATATATATATATATATATATAACAATAACTATGAAATATCAAGAACTTATTAAGAGCCACATACTATGCTAAATGCCTATTTTATATCCCTACTATTATGTGCTCCATGCTTATTTCCTCATCAGTAAAATGGAAATGATAATACCTACTCAGAAAATTCTTTTAAAATTAAATGAATTGAGGGATTTCCCTGGTGGCCCAGTGGTTAAGAATCTGCTTTGCAATGCAGAGGATATAGGTTCGATCCCTGGTCAAGGAACAAAGATCCACATGCCACAGAGCAACTAAGCCTATGCACTGCAACTAAGATACAAAACAGTCAAAGAGATAAGTTAATTTTAAAATAAACAAATGAATTGATACATGTAAAATTAAGGCTGTCTGTGGCACTTGGTGGACATTCATTAAATATTGTGTTATTGGAATCATCATCATTTCACAATGACCCTGCAAATTTGGTACTATTACTGTCTTAAATCCATGTAAGCAAAATGAGGTTTAGAGAGTTTTTGTAACTTGGCCACTATTGTGTAGAAAGTAAAGGGAAAAAAATTGAGATTTATTCCCAGGTTTTCTGAAGCTAGAGCCCATGCATATTTTAACCACCATATTGAACCACCAACATATTAATATTTCTAGATTATTTTAAATTTCAGAAATATTTCTTTAGAGTTTTCTATGTGGCAGGTTAAGAAACAGCAGTGTGCAAGTGAAAACACAGAAACCTTTGCCCTCGTGAAGCTGAATGGTTTACTTTAGAGGTTTATTGGTACATAGGAGGTGAATAGTTAAAATAAGGATTTCCCCAGGAAGCAGACACACATGGACTCAAATGGCATGTGCAAATGTGTACACATACCTGTACAGTGTTAACAGGCATGTGCACTTGAGGTAAAACCCTCATGCCTGTTTACCCTGTTCACTAATTTGACCGTGGCTGCTATTTCTGGGTATCTTCCAGTCTACCAGGCCAGCTGATATCAGGGGTACATACTGAGTCTCTGGGGAGCCAGGAAAAGATAGAAGTGGTGGCTAGAACAGATGGATGGCTGTGTTTAGGAACCAGAGCTAGTAATCCCAGAGCTGTTGTGTCGTGAAGGGACAGCCACGGCCTGATGTAACCCAGAGAGTCCTGGAAGGGCGCGGGGAAGGCTGTGTGAGATGTCATGCCTGTCCGCTGTGGTTCTGCTGGAGTCTAGGTGTTCTCCCCTCGACGAGGTCTGGTTTGTAGCATTCAGTCTGATGAAGTCTGAGCCTATTCAGCCAAGCTCTCCCTGGGCTTTGTCCTCCCAGTCACTTGCTATTAGCTCTGGTTCCAAAGATAAAGTAGCCTGCAAATCCACAAGAACTTGAATCAGTTCCTTTCTTATTTCTTTTTTCTTGCCCCCTCTGGAAATAAACTAGCAACAGGGATATGATGAAAGAGAATGGCCTATGTTTCTATAAGACATCAGTCACCATTACTTTTTTTTCACGTGGGCCATATGTTATAAAGTCTTCATTGAATTTGTTACAATATGACTTCTGGTGGGTTTTTTTTTTAATGTTTTGTTTTCTTGGGCTACAAGGAATATGGGATCTTAGCTCTCCAACCAGGAACTGAACCTGCACCCCTGCATTGGAAAGTGAAGTTTTAACCACTGGACCGCCAGGAAAGTCCTCTGCCATTACTTCTTATCTGTGTCATATTTAAAATTACTTAATCTCAAAATTCAGTTTTCTCATCTATAAAGAGGGCAGCAGCGTCCAAAGAGAGCCTGACTGTTGAAAAAATTAAGTGAACTAAAAAATGTGCCAAGTGGCTTCAGTCATGTCCAATTTTTTGCTACCCCATGGACTGTAGCCCGCAAGGCCCCTCTGTCCTTGGGAATCTCCAGGCAAGAATACTGGAGTGGGTTTCCATTTCCTTCTCCAGGGGATTTTCCCAACCCAGGGATCGAATCTGTGTCACCTGCTTGCAGATGGATTCTTTACCACTAAATGCCACTTGGGAAGCCCAAGTAAACGTGAAATGCTTATAAATACCCCATAAAGATTAATTGCTCTCCTCTCGTTTGGAGACAAAACTCACCCTGAGAAAGGGCAGATGAAGTCCCATGCCTGACTTTGAGTGTCTGGTGTCCTTCTTTCTCCTAGAATGACGGACTGGTGGAATCCTGCTCTCCGGAAACGCATGCTGAGCGACAGTGGGCTGGGGATGATAAGCCCGCATTATGAAGACTCGGATCTGAAAGATTTCAGCCACTCCCGAGTGCTACAGTAAGAGCATTCTCTCTCTTGTCCTTGTGTCACTGGGCTTGCTGGGAGGGGATTCCGTGGGGCACTCACCGAAGGGAAGCATTCTCTTCTCAGTGGTGCCCTAGCTCTCTCCTGATTGTATCACCCTGTGGTTTGACATTTTCTTCACACGCACCCTTTTACCCACGTCAAGCTCTGATGGAGCCTCACTTTCCATTTCTCGTGCTGCTGAGCCTCAGTGAGACCTTGCACACGGACATGTCAGTACTTTGAACCTCAGCAGTGTTCGCTTCCCTAGAAGTGAACCCAGGGTTTACCAGATGCCATAGGGCAAGGACATGCCTGAGTGTGACATGGATAGTCTGGAAATGATGTAAAGTGTTTTATTTGTGTGAACGTTGGGATGGACTGTTAGCAGTCAGCGTCATGAATCTCCAGTTCCGAGCCTCTGGCTGTGCTGTGTGATGTGGCCAGGCGGTTTCGCTGGCTTACCTGCAGTGCCGCGTGTGCTGTGTTTTAGTCTCTCTGGGTAATTGATGAAGTGTTTGTTTATAGGTCAGAAGAGTGGGTGTGTTTTTGTCTGAGGGATGGGAATTGGGTTTTGCAACAGTGTTGGTACCCTCATGCCCTGTGAATCCCCCCTCCTGTCACCCCTCTATGCAGGACAGGTTCAGGGTGCACCTTGTGGTCACAAACAGAATCATTTGCACCCATTTATTTATGCTAAGATCATGGCATCTGGTCCCATCACTTCATGGCAAATATATGGGGAAACAGTGGAAACAGTGACAGACTTTATTATTTTGGGCTCCAAAATCACTGCAGCCATGAAATTAAAAGATGCTTGCTCCTTGGAAGAAAAGTTATGACCAACCTAAACAGCATATTAAGAAGCAGAGACATTACTTTGCCAGCGAAGGTCCGTCTAGTCAAAGCTATGGTTTTTCCAGCATTCATGTATGGATGTGAGAGTTGGACTATAAAGAAAGCTGAGCACCAAAGAATTGATTCTTTTGAACTGTGGTGTTGGAGAAGACTTTGAATGACTGATGCTGAAGCTGAAACTCCAATACTTTGGCCACCTGACGTGAAGAACTGACATTCAAAAAGACCCTGATGCTGGGAAATATTGAAGGCAGGAGGAGAAGGGGACGACAGAGGATGAGATGGTTGGATGGCATCACCGACTCAATAGACATGAGTTTGAGTAAACTCCAGGAGTTGGTGATGGACAGGGAGACCTGACGTGCTGCAGTCCATGGGGTTGCAAAGAGTTGGACATGACTGAGCAACTGAACTGAACTGATTTGACTCCAGGCCAGACACCCTGTTGCAGGGAGGGGATCTCCTTTCAGTGACCAAGAGTTGACTCTTGTCTAACACTTGGAAACGATTTGTCCAAAGACTCATACATGTTGACAAAGCAAGAAACTCTATTGGGAAGGGGTGCCCAGGCAGAGAGCAACAGGGTAAGGGAACCCAGGAGGACTGCTCTGCCACGTGGCTCTCAGTCTCAGGTTTTATGTTGATGGGACTAGTTTGGGGGTTGCCTCTGGCCAATCATTCTGATTCAGAGTCCTTCCCGGTGGCTTGCGCGTTGTTTAGGTGGATTCCAGCGAGAAGGATTCTGGGAGGCTGGTAGGACATATGGTCTGGTGTCTTCTCTCTCCTTTGACCTTTCAGTTGGTGGTGGCTTGTTAATTCCATGTTCCTTACCAGGACCTCCTGTTGTAAGATTATTCAGGCAAATAGTGACTATGCTACCCTGGCGAGGGTGGGTGGTTTTGGTCAGTGGTTTCCCCTAACAACCCAATCTCAGGTATTATATAAAAGTTCATTGTAATTCAGGAGATCAGGCTAATTTCCAGTCCTATTCAAGGTCCTAATCGAATGGGGACAGTGGCATTGTAACTATGCAGTCTTACCTTTTTTTTATAAAATAATAAGGTTATTGAGATGCTCAGAAGCCTAGGGTTAACTGAAGAGGCAGGACAATGCATTGTTTATAAGACCAGAAGCAATTTCAGTATGACAAAGGGGAGGAAAATGAGAAATCAGAAGCTAATTATTTTGGTGGTAAAGGTTCTACTCAAACATCCCAAGGGCAAAAGGTGACTTCATTTTAATTGCTTCTCTGTACTACCTCTTATTCTATTGTATGAAGAATGGAAAGGAAAAAGTGAATTTCTATGGATTTTCCTTTTTAATTAAACCGTGTTGTTAGTTTCTGATAGCATTTTGATTGCTTACAATTCAGGCTGTTTTTTCATTTCTTTTGTATATGGAATTAAGGTTTGTGAATTAGACTGAGTCAGCCACCCACTGACAGCTAAAAAAGTGGCCATCTAGCTTCAGGCAGATTTATTTGAAAATTAGTTTTAATTAGTCATAGAATAGAAATTAAGCCTAGACAAACCAGATGTGTGTTTTGGTTATTCTTATATACAAGCTGTTTGCAAAAAGTGGAGCATGATCTCAATCTAGTTTCCAATACCCTGTTTTTCTGTATATAGTATGTTAGTGTGTCAATACATATCATGATATGTGAGATTATTTCTAAGACAGTAAATGTTCTTTCCAAGAATCACAAGTAAATGTACACTTTATGTAAGAGCCAAGTTCTTCAAATCAACTCTTTTTTATTTGGATTTATTATCCTTTTAGGAATTTCTTTTTATTATTTTATTGATCTTCAGTTGGCAGCTACTAGTTTTCCTGAATATTTATACAACTTAATTCTCAAATGGGCTTCCCAGGTGGCGCTAGTGGTAAAGAACCGTCCTGCCAATGCAGGAGATATGAGACGTGGTTCGATCCCTGGGTTGGGAAGATCGGCTAGAGGTGGAAATGGCAGCCCACTCCAGTATTCTTGCCTCAAGAATCCCATGAACAAAGGAGCCTGGAGGGCTACAGTCCATAAGGTCGCAAAGTTGGACGCAAATGAAGCAACTTAGCACATACACCAAGGTCTTAAGTGCACTAAAGCAGCTGATTTTTTTACATTTTTTTTCCTTCTCTCAAGTGAATTAGAAAACAAAACAGCTTTGGAACCTGTAGCTTCGAGTCTTTCCAGCTGAATCTCCAGATACCATGTAATAGAGACAAGTTGTCTTCACTGGACTCTGTTCGAATCTCTGACTCACAGAATGTATGAACAAAATAAAATGGTTGCTTTAAATCATTGAAGTACTTTTGAGAGAGAGAGTGAAGTAATTCAGTCACGTCCAACTCTTTGCGACCCCGTAGACTGTAGCCTACCAGGTTCTTCCATCCATGGAAGTTTCCAAGCAAGAGTATTGGAGTGGGTTGCCATTTCCTTCTCCATGGGATCTTCCCCACCCAGCGGTGGAACCCAGGTCTCCCACATTGCAGGCAGATGCTTTACCGTCTGAGCCACCATGGAAGTACCTTACCTTAACCAAATTGTCTATTAATTCAGAAAACGTGTGCATGTGTTCATTAATTTCTTAGGAAGAACATCTCTTTATTTACTTCAGAGATCATCTTTGATACAAAGGGGTATAATTGTAGATATTCCATAGCAATATATATATTTTATGTACATATGTATCATAAGGTCAGTAATAGCTAATATTGATACTTCCTGTGTGCTTTGTTAAATTATCCTTAACTGTTTCAACACCTTTTAAATTTCACATTGCTTAACAGATGAGTAAACTGGAAGCTCAGAGAGTTTAAAATATTCATCTTAAGTCACTCAAGATAACAAATGTGGAGATTGCTGTTCGAATGAGGTCTTCTTGACTTCTGACTTCATGCTTTTCCTCCATACCACATTGTCTTCCTGAAGGGCCAGTGCAAAGGCAGGGTGCCCACAACCCCAAGGCCCCAAAAGGATTTACTTTGGTATCTATCTTTTTTAGCATTTGTAAAGTGAAAAATTCTACAATCTAGGAAGGCTATGTATGCTCATTAAATATGCACAGCTGCAAATTTACCCACAAGTAAATATAGTTGAGAATTAATTTTAAAGCATTTTTTCCTTTAAAAAACAGACTGAAACAAAAATTAGAGATAGGCTTTTATTTTATTAAATATATATTAAATATGCTCCAGTCTAAATAAATACAAATATTATATGAAAAATACTAATGTGCCAACAATGCTGAAATATGTTATTGTTTTATGTTATTACTTGCATTAAGTCTTTCTATCCATAACATAGTACCATATCATAAAAATATATATTGTTTTATGGGTTTTTTTTTGGTTTTGTGTTATCTTTTTATCATTACCTGTAATGAACAGTGCATACACTTTTAGAGCTTGCCACTTATACAACATTGAATTTTTAAAAGTTACTCATATTGATGTTACCGAATGCAAGTTTGTGTGCCCAATGCACAGTGAGGCCATAAAAACCCGAAACATCAGTTTGGAGCAGAGATAAGTTTATTGCAGGGCCAAGCAAGGAGAATGGGTAGCTCGTACCCACCAAACTCCAAACTCCCGGAGCAATTTTATCAGAGCATTTTTAAAGGCAAGGTGGGTGGTGGGTGGTCCACAAGGTATGTGATCAGCTCATACACAGTTCTCTGGTTGATGATAATTGATTCTTAGGCACCAGAAAGTCTAAGAGCTACATCCTCATGATCATCAAGTAGTTAATTTCATCCATTTGGTGGTGGTTTTAGCATCTGAAAATCTCTGGAAATATTTCAGAAACTGTTATCTAGTTACTTCAGAGGAGCTACAGCAGAGGATATGGGGAAAGGAGACCTGTCCTGGGAAGGCCTCATAGGGTTCTGCTCAGTATGTGATATATGTAGATTTTAAGTCATTTTATTTGGTATAGAATATCGTGTTATACAAATATGCCATAATTTATTCCTCCATTTAAATGTTGATTTCTAATATCTTATTATTTAAAAATACAGTGAACGTTCTGCAGTGTGTGTCTCTTACAGGGCAGACATGCAGATTCAGCTTTGCTCAATATTGCACAATTTACTTTCCCTTTGGAAACATTTAAAAAGCAGTATGTGAAGGAACCTGAACAATTAGCATAACATTGTAGACACAATTGGCATCTGTTGCTTTTAGCTTTAAAGTCCCAAACCACTTGGAGATAGTAAAAGTTCAATTTTAACATCTTGTTCACTGTGTTAAATAACCCTCTCTGTAAAGAAATGAAAAGGAAAGTTTTAAGTTCTTGGAACTGAAAATACTGTTTGTCAGAATTTGCAGTAAATGGTAGAAGTGGTATTCACAGCATGATTTATGACTAGAAATCATTTATCAAGAGAAAAATGATGGCATACAAATAAAGCATTCAATTTGATAAACTGGAGAAAGAGTCCCAGAGTAGAGGACAAAGAAACAAGAGGGAAGAAAAATAATAGAGATAGAAATCAGTGACAAGGAGAACAAAACAGACAAAATAAATGATTAACCAATAATAAAAATTCTAAAAATTGGTTCTTTCAAAACAGACAAAATTCTAAGAAGATTAAAATATAAGAGGCAAACAAAAATGCAACTCCAGTGCTTCCCCAACTCATTCTTCCTCCTGCTCGGGTGACTCTTTCCCCTCTAAACTCTAATTGACCCAGCCAACCTCTTCTCCCCTCAGGGAGAGGAGCAAGGCTCAGAGTTTTAACTTTCATTTGTAAGATGCATCAACCTCTATCCCTCTTCAGGGAGTGCAAACAGAATGAACACATAGAATGAATTAGATTTCTGTTCTTACTGGAACTGATTACATTTATATTAAAATTCCATTGTAAATACATTGCAATTTTTAAAGAAAGATTTATAGAGTCATCTGTTGGCATCTGCAGGGAATTGATTTTAGGACCAAAATCAAATGGAGCCTCGAGTCCCATAGTCAGCTCTCTGTATTTGCAGATCAGCATCTCAGATTCAACCAACCATAGATTGTGAACATAGTATATGGTCTGTGATTGGTTGACTCAGGATTTGGAAATCATAGATAGACAGACATATGTATGCTTGTCTGTAATAACTTCATCCCTCTCCTGTTTTCAGTTATTTCCTTTACTCGTTTTTTTTTTTAATTTAGGTATTAATATATGTAGATACTCTGTGTGTGTTTGTGTGTGTGTGTTGTATCTGCTTACACAGGTCCTCTAGAGGAGACAACAATTCCAAAGAAAGCTATACAACACATATAGGATCTTGAAATCCTATGAACACAGTTAAAAAAAAACAATTTTTATGAACCAATGTTTATAATAAATTGATGAGAAATAGTTGACTCACACTGTTACTGCTACGACCTTAATGAATTTGTCTTTAAAGATGTTTGAAAATGTTTTTCTCTGTGAACAATGTTTTCAGTGTCTATGAAAGTGCTAGTAAAATAACATGTTTCTGGAAACACATTTACTGTCATCATTAATTGTACCACAACAATTCATAACAAGATTATATTTTGACACAAGATTCATAAGGAAGTAATTAAAATTTTAGCAGACAGAATCTGTTTGATTCCTAAGGAAGACTTTTCCTGACTTTAGGATCTATGAGATTAAAGAAAAAATAGGCACTCAGTGGAAACTCTTATATGATCTTTTCAAGTTATCTTTGAGAAAGGACAGACTTACCACTGAATTAAATAGGTTAAGGGAAAACAGGTAAAGGGACCAGAAGATATTATTTAGTTTATGAATAAAAGTAGTATTTTCTAGGTCTTTTATCTTTTGGTTTGTGTGAAACCCCCCAAAATTGACTGAAGGAGATGCACTTTTTCTTAGTGTCCTCAAGTCCTGAGCCTGCAAGAGCTAAGGTAAAGGTCACACGGGTAGAAATAAAAGACACTGAGAGACAGCGTAGGGAACCACCCAAAGGCAGACATTCAGTCTAGACATCCGTGTGCTCAGATGTCTGCGACCGAGGCAGGACTGGTGGATTTTTATGATCAGTAGAGCATTTCTGTCTCTATCAAGAGACAGTATTATCAAAAGTTGAATGATAAGGTATCTGATATGATTTATGATTTGGATTTTTGGCATTGGAATTTAAATGGATTCCATTGGATTGATTGGACTCTAAAAAATGGGTTGAGCCATTCAGTTAGTCATTTATTTTTTGGGAAAATACATATTCAGCACCTTCTAGGTAGGAGCTATATGTATATATATATGTGTGTGTGTGTGTGTGTATACGTGTGGGTGTATATATGTGTGTGTGTACACACACACTTAGGCATTGATGATATAGAACTAAATGATAAATTATCATCTTTAAAGGACTTATATTCTATGGGGAAATATATTTATATATTTAGAGGAAATACTCAACAAACCAATTATCATAGTTCCCTATGGCAAGTGTTATAATGGATATATGCATAGAGTGTTCTGGAAACAAGAGGAAAAAGAATTTGCTTCTCCCTCTAGATTTCACTTTTCTATTTTTATGTCAAAAGGATGAATATTTAAAGATTTAATGAAAATGTAAGCCTCTAAGGAAAAAGGAGGCTTTTTAAAGGGCTCTCTGCTTATTTTCTTCATCTTTTGCCCGTGATCAGAGAAGTATCTGCTTTTCATCATTCAGTTCAATCTCTCAGTCGTGTCTGACTCCTGGCGACCCCATGAATCACAGCACACCAGGCCTCCCTGTCCATCACCAACTCCTGGAGTTTACCCAAAGTCATGTCCATCGAGTTGGTGATGCCATCCAGCCATCTCATCCTCTGTCGTCCCCTTCTCCTCCTGCCTCCATCCCTCCCAGCATCAGAGTCTTTTCCAATTAGTCAACTCTTTGCATGGGGTGGCCAAAGTACTGGAGTTTCAGCCTCAGCATCAGTCCTTCCAATGAACACCCAGGCCTGATCTCCTTTAGGATGGACTGGTTGGATCTCCTTGCAGTCCAAGGGACTCTCAAGAGTCTTGTCCAACACCACAGTTCAAAAGCATCAATTTTCCAGCACTCAGCCTTCTTCACAGTCCAACTCTCACATCCATACCTGACCACTGGAAAAACCATAGCCTTGACTAGACAGACCTTTGTTGGCAAAGTAATGTCTCTGCTTTTGAATATGCTATCTAGGTTGGTCATAACTTTTCTTCCAAGGAGTAAGCGTCTTTTAGTTTCAAGGCTGCAACCACCATCTGCAGTGATTTGGGAGCCCAAAAAATAAAGTCTGACACTGTTTCCACTGTTTCCCCATCTATTTCCCATGAAGTGATGGGACCAGATGCCATGATGTTAGTTTTCTGAATGTTGAGCTTTAAGCCAACTTTTTCACTCTCCTCTTTCACTTTCATTGAGGCTTTTGAGTTCCTCTTCACTTTCATCATTATATCACCAGAAAAGTGATAGTGTTAGTCCGTCGGTCCTGTCAGACTCTTTGTGACCCCATGTACTATAGCCCACCAGGCTCCTCTGTCCATGGGATTCTCCAGGCAAGAATACTGAAGTGGGTTGCCATTTCCTTCTCCAGGGGATCTTCCTGACCCAGGGATTGAACCCAGGTCTCCTGCATTACAGGCAAATTCTTTAGCATCTGAACCACCAGAGAAGCCCTCATCACCAGAAATGCCTGTCAAATAATTGAATATTCCATGACAGTTTCACATCACTCTACCTAAAGTGTCCTTAAGGAAGTTTGTACAACTGGAACATTATTTAAGGATAGCCTAAACACTTAATAATACTTTAAAAAATTGGTCTTTTTAGTGTAGTCTAGAATTCTGAACCACCCTATCAAGAAGATAGACCCCAAACTTCACCTTTTCCCAAAACTCAGAAGTTCTGGTTTGAATATAGGAGTAATAGTTGCTTGCCTGACTTGTCTTCAGCTATTTACTTTGCCCAATTTCTTCTTGGAACATTAGGTGATGGCCTGATTCTAAAAAAAAAGGATAATTGTGCTTTCTGTCAAAGCTCCAGGTTCTCAACAGGAAGACAGCCTATTGGGCAGCGATTTTGGTTGTGGAAATATCCTTCAAGCATCAAAATCAGATAAGAGGGAGAAAATTAATCCTCTTAGTGGGAGGCAGGTTTTGCTGGAATCTATCTCAGAGATGAGATCAGTGCTGTCAGGATAGAGACAGTCTCTTGTGTCTGCTTCATGAAGATAGTTGGGTCCCATCCCTACTTACCTTTGATGACTCTAAATCTTGCTCTCCCTGGCTAATCACTCAAGCTGGAGAAAGTGCAGTTTAGCTGGCATGTATCTTCCTTTTTTCTTCTTTTTCTCCTAACTTACCTCCAGTCATTATCCTCTCTTGCCAAACACATAATAATACTCTCTCCTTTTATGTGTGCAAAATAATTAATAAGAAATGGTGCTCTGTTCTTTCTCTAATTGCTCCTCAATTGCATGCAGGAAATTAACATCCTATAGTAATAAAGATGCACTGAATCCCTGACTCAGAGAGCTGTTGCTATTTTATAAGCTAGACAGTAAAAGGTAACTGGTGGACACTGGCAGTGGTAGGTACTGCTGACGAGCACAGCATAGGGTGGAGCCGGGAGAAAGAATTGTTCCTAGAAGCCTTTGCACGTCTCCCATGCCATGCTCATATGTGCTGTCACTCAGTCATGTCCGACTCTTTGTGACACTATGGACTGCAGCCCACCAGGCTCCTCTACCCAAGGAATTCCAGGCAAGAATACTGGAATGTGGTGCCATTTCCTCTTCCGGGGACCTTCCCTATCTGGGGATTGAACCCGCAGGTGGATTCTTTACCACTAGCGCCACCTGAGAAGCCTATGTCATACGTCTCAATTATGTCGGTAGTGAAGTTTAGTTCTTGAAGAGGTTGTGAATATTCTTTGGACAGAAGGGAGAAATGTGGCTTGTGGGGAGCCAAAAACTATCAACATGTTATGGGTGGAAGAGAATTCTCGGATTTCCAACTAAAAGAGACAAGGCAAAGCCAGAGCATTGGGAAGTACGAGAGCAATTTGTGCAGGAAAGCACTTTCCTTGAGTTTGCTGAGAGGCAGAGATCAATGGGAAGGGCATCTCAGGAAATTATTGAGTCTTCTTTAAAATCAAATCAGGGGATTTCTCTTTCCTTCCAACAACACAGAGTGCCATAGGGCATAAGGAAAGCAAGTCAGAAGGTGACAAGAGCCTTTGGGGACAAATTCACTTAAGCACCATTCTAAAACTGGGAAAACAACTCCCATCTCCTTCTGCACTGGAGGAGTTAGAGTGTTTTTACGGCAGTATAGGAATGGGCATTTGTTTGTTTTCAGGGGCTATGCCAGAAGTGGAAGAATGCACCATGATTTATCTATATCAATTTCTCATTTTCTCCTACAGCTCCTTTCCTGTTTTGCGTTGCTTATAATGTAAATGTTATATAGAAACTGCCCTGTTTTTGGACACAGAAGAGTGGGGAAGAGAGGTGTTTTTTGTTTTTTTTTTTTGGATTTTGTTTCTCATGCCAGTGTCTAGAACGTGAATTTCCTCTTCTGAGAACTGAGTGAGACGGGAGATGTTGACAGGAAAACTTTCAGAGTATATGACAGTGATCTTCAGGAGGAGCAGCAAAACCACTCCCAACTCTACCTATTTTTTTCTTCCATTTTCTGATGCTGGATTCAGAAGTCCTTATGGCATTTCATAAAAATAATTAGCTGTGGGTAAGCCTTGCTCAACCACCTTGGCCCCACAAGATAAATATTATCTCTCCTGCATGTTGTGGTATGTGAGATAGTTTTTTGTATAAGTTTCTTATTTTAATGGGTTTCCCAGGTGGCTCAGTGGGTAAAGAATCCACCTGCACTGCAGGAGATGTGGGTTCGATCCCTGAGTCAGGAAGATTTCCTGGAATTGGGCATGGCAACCCACTCCAGTATTCTTGCCTGGGAAATCCCATGGACAGAGGAGCTTTGTGGACTACAGTCTCTGGGTCTCAAAGAGTCGGACATGACTGCAGCAATTGAGCACATTGGCTTGTGTTAATACTGAATGTAGCACTCAGGTGACTTGCCCTCACAATTGAGAGCATCATGTTTCAATTTATGCTTAAAAAAAAAAGTCCACATTCAGAAAACTCCAGATGGATTGCGTCTCAACAGGAGTTGTAGGCCAGGGTTCCCAGAGTCATTAGGCTAAAGCCGGCAACTCTTTCTAAAAGGTATTCCTTGCTAATGCTCTAGACAGCTCTCCGCAGGTATATTTCCCTTGATCAGATTTTAGAATAGCATGCCTTTTCTATTCCTTTAATCTCTTTTTAGAAACTAGGCAGGAAACTATATTGCAAAGACTGACTTGTAATATGAACCATCACATCTTTTTTTCTGAGTGATTGTACAATGTCTGATGCAGTTTTTTTGTTGTTGTTGTTATTTTTGCAGTATCTTCAAAATGTTAAATGTATTTCCCTGGAGTGTTCAGATTTTACATAATAAAAAGTGTGATAGTCCAGTTTTCATGTTGAAGGAACTTGGACAGTATTAGATTCTTCTACATCATTTTTTTTAGTCTGATTTTTCTTGTATCCACTTCCCACTTTTGCCCCTTTGTCCTTGCATTTCCAACACCTTCCTTTCCCTTTGTTGCAGTTCTTAGTGATAAACAGTAGGTGGCAGTACAGTTTCAAGCTCAAAGAGCGTTTAAGGGCCTCCTCACTCTGCAGACTGATTAAGGGCCTCCTCACTCTGCAGACTGATTAAGGAGGGCCTCCTCACTCTGCACAGGAGAAACGGAATTATACAAGCAAGTGGTAAAACAGGGGTGTTTTCAAAACACCAAATATAACTAAACACAGGAACTTATTTAAAAACAGAGGATATTTCAAGTACAGCTCACGTGGGGACCATCGGGTATATATTTGAATAGGAGGAAACTATGAGCATGAATAGAATTAGAAGAAATTTACATCAAAGGAGAAGAACTCACCAAACAGCCTTATTATTTGAGTCCTGGAACTTATTTCCCCACCTCCACACAAATGCCCATCTCTCTCCTTCCTCTTTCCGCACCCTCCCCTCTGTTGGTGGTGAATGTTACCTTTGAGGCTGTTTGGCAGTCCCTGAATGGGTTTGTGACCACTTGAATAGAGAATGTGTTTGTCTTTCTCCCATTTCAATGCCACTCTGTGTGGCTGCTGTAACTTTCATCTCTCTCACTCTTATTCTCGCCTGCTCCCTTACTGTATGTGCTTTGTTCATTGTCTTAATAGCAATTTTCATAATTAGCAGGGAGGAAAAGAAAACAAAGAGAGGCTTGTATAATTGATGGAGATTCTCAGTGCTGAGGGATTCCTGGTTCTATTTTACCTTGTTGGAGACGCTTGGGGGCTGGAGTGATGGTGGTGAAGATGTCACCTATATCCATGATCTCACTGTCGCTCCCTCAAGCCCTCAAGATGATGTCATGGGCTGGGCATAGCAATCCTTAGGCAATGCATATCCTCAAGGAAAGCTCAAGGGAGAATGCAGTTGCCCAGAGATGATTACCTACAGTCATGCTTTGAGACCATATTAAATCATCCCTAGGCTGGCTTGATTTAAACTGAGTGTTCTTCGTTCATCCACAGTTGCAGGAAATAAATTCAATTTGTGAAGCCTCGTGACTTTAATATAAAACAAGAGAAAAATAAAGATGGTGTTTCTGCAGCAGTGGTGTGTGGACCCTTGAAATGAGCCTGGACGGGATGTCCAGCTGGGAAATCAGTTTCCACTCAGGCCATTTCTCAAGAGTTTGTTAACAGACAGCTAGCAATAATGGCCCAGGCAGGAGACAAGAGTCCAGCCTGGGGAACTTTGCCCAGGCCTGAATGTTGTCTTTTTTCAAAATTGGAATGCAGCTGCTTTACAATGTTGTGTTGGTTTCTGCTGTACAGCAAGGTGAATCAGCCACAAGTACACATATATCTCCTCTTCCTTGCATTTCCTTCCCATTTAAGTTACCACAGAGCACTGAGTAGGGTTCCCTGTGCTACACAGTCAGTTCTCGTTAGTAATCTATGTTATACATAGTGGTGTATGTATGGCAATCCCAATCTCCCAGTCTATCCCACCCCCTCCTTCCCTCCTTGATGCCCATATGTTTGCTCTCTATGTCATGTCTCTAGACGTGCTTTGCAAATAAGTTCATCTGTACCATTTTCCTAGATTCCACATATATAGGTTCAGTTCAGTTCAGTTGCTCAGTTGTGTCCGACTCGTTCCAACCCCATGGACTGCAGCATGCCAGGCTTCCCTGTCCATCACCAATTCCTGGAGCTTGCTCACACTTAGGTCTATCGAGTCAGTGATGCCATCCAACCATCTCATCCTCTGTCGTCCCCTTCTCCTCCTGCCTTCAATCTTTACCAGCAAAAGGGTCTTTTCAAATGAGTCAGTTCTTCACATCACGTGGCCAGAGTATTGGAGTTTCAGCTTTAGCATCAGTCCTTCCAGTGAATATTAAGGACTGATTTCCTTTAGGATGGACTGGTTGGATCTCCTTGCAGTCCAGGAGACACTCAAGAGTCTTCTCCAACACCACAGTTCAAAAGCATCAATTCTTTGGCGCTCAGCTTTCTTTATAGTCCAACTCTCACATCCATACATGACTACTGGAAAAACCATAGCCTTGATGAGACAGACCTTTTTTGGCAAAGTAATGTCTCTGCTTTTTAATATGCTACCTAGATTGGTCATAACTTTCCTTCCAAGGAGTAAGCGTCTTTTAATTTCATGGCTGCAGTCACAATCTGCAGTGATTTTGGAGCCCCCCAAAATAAAGTCTGACACTGTTTCCACTGTTTCCCCATCTATTTGCCATGAAGTGATGAGACCGGATGCCATGATCTTAGTTTTCTGAATGTTGTGCTTTAAGCCAACTTTTTCAGTCTCCTCTTTCACTTTCATCAAGAGGCTCTAGTTCTTCTTCACTTTCTGCCATAAGGGTGGTGTCATCTGCATATCTGAGGTTATTGATATTTCTCCTGGCAATCTTGACTCCAGCTTGTGTTTCCTCCAGCCTAGCGTTTCTCATGATGTACTCTGCATATAAGTTAAATAAGCAGGGTGACAATATACAGCCTTGACATACTACTTTCCCAATTTGGAACCAGTCCATTGTTCCATGTTCAGTTCTAACTGTTGCTTCTTGACCTACCTATAGATTTCTCAGGAGGTGGGTAAGGTGAACTGGTATTCCCATCTCTTGAAGGATTTTTCCACAGTTTGTTGTGAGCTACACAGTCAAAAAGGCTTTGGTGTAATCAATAAAGCAGAAGTAGATGTTTTTCTGGAATTCTCTTACTTTTTCAATGATCCAACAGATGTTGGCAATTTATTTTCCTCTTTCCTACTTCTCTCTGTGTGACAGTCTCTAGGTCCATCCACATCTCTGCAAATCAGGCCTGAATGTTCTTCATGTTCTTCAGTAGGAATAAGTGCATCAGCACACGATGGGAGCCTATATGCACAGATACTAGGTTTCACCAAAGTGTGAGAAAAGTGGGCAAGTCCAGGGAACTTTCAGGGCTGTGGTCAGGAGAGGGCAGAAGGAATGAATGTAGAATGACAAAGGAGAGAGGGAAAGAATAGAGTTGACATAAAACTAGAAGAAACCAGATGCTTCTCTTTCTCTTCCTAAGTAGGATGGATGATCGACCCTCTGCTTATAGAAAGTAGTGTTTTTGCTCGTCCCAAAAGCTGGAGTGTTAAGAGAAAAGGTAGGCATGAAAAGGAAAATCGGTGAAACATACATCAAGAGTTGCTTTCAAAGTACAGACACGGACTTGCTTGTTCATGAAGACTTCACGCCTGAGGGCGGTTTATTTGTAGTGTGCCAGGAGGATTCTAGAGGTAGCGTGGCTCCTGGACCACCATACTGTGTTTCTTCCTGTGTTTTCTATTCTAATTTCATAATGGCAACCAGAAAATGAAGGGGACCTCGGCTCATCCAGCCAGGCCTGTAAGTTGATAGGAAATATCTCAGAGCTCCCCTCGCCTATCCACATTCTTATAGAAATGTCTCATTCGTATTTTCAGAATACGAATCTTTGTTTTTGTGTCCAGTGGCTCAGATGGTAAAAAGCCCACCTTCAATGCAGGAGACCTGGGTCGGGAAGATCCCCGGGAGAAGGAAATGGTAACCCATTCCAGTATTCTTGCCTGGAGAATTCCATGGACAGAGGAGCCTGGCGGGCTACAGTCCATGTGGTAGCAAAGAGTTGGACATGATTGAGCGATCAATGCTTTCACTTTCTTTGAAGTGCCTTTTACACATGTGCTATATTTTCATTCCAAACTCACCTCTGTGTGGTGACCTGGTTCGTTGCCAACTCCAAGTCAGGTGATGGTTTAGAAACTCTTAAGTAGAAAGTCTTATGTGTTGGGTACACTGGGAAAGAAAGATTGATGTTCATTTGTGAGTGATCCTCTCTAAAAAGTAGTAGACCAGTATAGGTGGCACCCCAATATTCATCTGATCTATCTTTAGGAAAGATTGTGCAAAATGGATAGTCTATTGATCTACCCCTTTCCTAGTGGGGAAATGATACCGATGTTCCAAGGAAGGGCCAAGAAAGAAAGCCATGGATGCTATCAAGATAAAACCATGGGATAAAAAAAAAAAGACAATATTTTTAGAGGCCTTTTAAAAAAGTAGAGTCAGAACAGTATTACTCAAATACAAAAGATATCACGTTTGAAGAGCTTGTAGATTTACAGCATCTCAGATTTCATAGAAGTTTCCAAGAAAATGCATGTTTCAAAAATGTACAGCAAAGAATATTAACACATCATAAAGGCTGAACTAGTCATGATGCCTTATCACCTCAGTTCTAGCTTTATTGATTAAAAACAGTAAAACATCACAAGCAGTGGCATATTTCTCAAAGACTTTCACCTTCATAACCAGGACATACTTGTGCTCTCTTATTACTACATCGCTGGTAGAAAACTGGGCACATTTTTCAGTGTCCTTAAGCCTTGTGATTGATCGACTGAAAGATCAGAGGCCTTGAGGGGAAGCTTGCTGATGGAAGGCAATTTACAGAAGCATCTTTGTGATTCTCAGAGGTTCCTTGTGTCTTGATGATGACACGGTCTAGAAGCAGTCCCGTCCAGGACAGCAGCTGCAGCCAGGGTGTGCTTCATGTCTCATCCCCTTGGATTGTTGATATCTGCATACACTAATCTTACGATTCATTCTGAGATGCCATAACTGTATTTAAGCAGATCATTTCATATTTCCTTTTTCTTGAAAATGTCCCTTTCCAGAGGAGAGCAAACCGATCCCCTAGCAGACCTTGGAGACGTTCCTGAAGCTGACAGTCTTAAACTCAGATTTTTTTTTTTTTTTCATTGTATTGTTTTTTGTTAAGAATTCAAGTGACTTTTACTTTGAGATCAATAGCCATAACATGGCTATGGAATTTTCAGTATGAAAATATTTTACCAGTTAAACTATATAATTCCCATCTGAAAGCAATGTCTTATTTTCCTGAAAAGTGTTAGTCACTCAGTCATGTCTGACTCTTTGCAACCCCATGGTAGCAAAGTAGCCCACCAGTCTCCTTTGTCTATGGGATTATCCAGGCAAGAATACTGGAGGAGGTTAGCCATTCCCTTCTCCAGGGGATCTTTCCAACCCAGAGATGGAACCTGGGTCTCCCGCATTACAAGCAGATTCTTTACCATCTGAGCTGCCACGAAAGCATTTATTTTCAGGTTCCCATGTATACTCTCATTTGAGAAGTCTTGCCTTCATTTGAAGGGAAAGAAAAGTATGAATATTCAAGTAAGTGGGGTTAACATTGGAAAGGGGACTTTCACTAGCCCATGTTCAAATTAAGATTCATAGAAAAGTGTATCAGAGTGGCTTAAAAAGCAAAACTCTTCCACAAAGCAGATATTTGAAGGGATGAATAAATGAATGGATTCCTTCTTAATGTAGTTTTAATTGTGAGTCACCTCCTTTTAATCCTTTTATTTCCCCAGTGCAGTGGGGACACAGTAGGGAAAGCCTGCAGGTTTTTTCTATAATTTAATAATTCAAAGATCTGGATAAACCTTTATACTTGTCCTCTGCTGTGGTCTTCTAGCTTTTTTTTGACTGTTGTGTTTCTTCTTTAAGTTTCTGTTCAGACTCTGTTTCCTTCCCTTGTTTCTTCCTTCCTCCCCTTATTCCATCTATTGATCTCATGGCAAAGCATTAAGTTTTTACTTGCTTCTTGCCGTTGTCTTTTTAGTGCGGACTCCGCCTGTGTTTTATCTGTCAGAAATCCCTGTTCTGCTCTCTTCTTAGGGTAGTTTTGTGTAGATATCCTGCTGATCCCCTTTTGTTCATAACTCACATTTGTTTGGGGCGAGTTCTTTTTAGAACTACTGCTTGGGATGAATAATTAGGGAAAGAAGGTTGGTGGGTTTCTGGAAACTTTGAGTCTCTAGTCTTCATACTCTTTCTTAGCAGCACTCTCCTCTAGGGTTTGCTTCTGCTCCTGAATGGCTCAGAGCTAAGGGCTTTGGTTAGCCTTGTCTCCTCATTTAAGATGGACACATTCTGTCTGCTTGAACGTGGTCCAACTTTACTAGACTTAGTAGCTCTTCATATCTAATAATTCCGGTTTAGGGACGTCTTCTAGTTTAGCCAGAGATGATGCTTTCTTTTCTGTTTCTCATTGTCCCTGTTATTTTCCATGGATTTCAAAAAGAATTGAAGAGCACACGGATGCGGAGGTTCTGCGATTTTAGTCTGTAGCTTGTCTTCTGACTTTATTCTCACTGTTTTGTGATCTGCTCTGTCCACAACTGCACGATCAAAAGCACAGATGAGAAGCTGTGACTTCTCTGCATCAGAACTTTGCTCCGTGTAGCTTAGAACCAAAATGACAAGCCCCTCAGCCTCTATATGAAACGCCCCTCCCTCTTGTGGCTCTAGACATAATGTTTATGACTCCTCTACATGCGAGCAACACTAAGTTGCTTGTATATCTGATCACATGTTGTGAAATTTTCTATCCTAATCCTTTCTCATATGCCTGTAGCCTCCACCTGAAATAATTCTTTGTTTCTTACTTACCTAATAGGCTTCTACTTATCCTTCAAACCCAAATCGTTTATAAATTTTTTGATGATGGCCGTTCTGACCAGTGTGAGGTAACTACCTCACTGTGATTTTGACTTGAATTTCTCTAATAACTGGTGATATTGAGCATCTTTTCATGTGTTTCCTGGCCATCTGGATATCTTCTTTGGAGAAATGTCTGTTTAGGTCTTTTGCTCATTTTTTGATTGTATTATTTATTTTTTTTGATATTGAGCTGCAAGAGATGTTTGTATATTTTGGAGATGTGGGTGAACCTGGAGTCTGCTGTACAGATTGAAGTAAGTCAAAAAGAAAAACAAATAATCATATATTAACGCATATATCTGGAAGTTAGAAAAATGGTACCGATGAACCTATTTGCAGAGCAACAATAGAAAGGCATGCATTTTCCCCCAAGAGAAAGGACTTGGGGACACATGGTGGGGACAGGGGAGGCTGGAAAGAGTTGAGAGAGGAGCACTGAAACATACACATCCAGTTCAGTCACTCAGTCGTGTCCGACTCTTTGCGACCCCAAGGACTACAGCACACCAGACCTCCCTGTCCATCACCAACTCCCAGAGTTCACTCAAACTCATGTCCACTGAGTTGGTGATGCCATCCAACCATCTCATCCTCTGTCGTCCCCTTCTCCTCCTGCCTTCAATCTTTCCCAGCATCAGGATCTTTTCCAGTGAGTCAGCTCTTCGCATGAGGTTGCCAAAGTATTGGAGTTTCAGCTTCAGCACCAGTCCTTCCAGTGAACACCCAGGACTGATTTCCTTTAGGATGGACTGGTTGGATCTCCTTGCAGTCCAAGGGACTCTCAAGAGTCTTCTCCAACACCACAGTTCAAAAGCATCAATTCTCTGGCGCTCAGCTTTCTTTATAGTCCAACCCTCTTATCCATACATGACCACTGGAAAAACCATAGCCTTGACTAGATGGACCTTTGTTGACAAAGTAATGTCTCTGCTTTTTAATATGCTGTCTAGGTTGGTCATAACTTTCCTCCCAAAGAATAAGCGTCTTTTAATTTCATGGCTGCAGTCCCCATCTGCAGTGATTTTGGAGCCCCAAAAAATAAAGTCTGACACTGTTTCCCCATCTGTTTGCCATGAAGTAATGGGACCAGATGCCATGATCTTCGTATTCTGAATGTTGAGCTTTAAGCCAACGTTTTCACTCTCCTCTTTCACTTTCATCAAGAGGCTCTTTAGTTCTTCTTCACTTTCTGCCATAAGGGTGGTGTCATCTGCATATCTGAGGTTATTGATATTTCTCCTGGCAATCTTGATTCCAGCTTGTGCTTCATCCAGCCCAGTGTTTCTCATGATGTACTCTGCATATAAGTTAAATAAGCAGGGTGACAATATACAGCCTTGATGTACTCCTTTTCCTATTTGGAACCAGTCTGTTGTTCTATGTCCAGTTCTAACTGTTGCTTCCTGATCTGCATATAGATTTCTCGGGAGGCAGGTAAGGTGGTCTGGAATTCCCATCTCTTTCAGAATTTTTCAGTTTGTGGTGATCCACACAGTCAAAATCTTCAGCATAGTCAATAAAGCAGAGATAGATATTTTTCTGGAACTCTTGCTTTTTCATTGATCCAACGGATGTTGGCAATTTGATCTCTGGTTCCTCTGCCTTTTCTAAATCCAGCTTGAACATCTGAAAGTTCACGGTTCGCATATTGTTGAAGCCTGGCTTAGAGAATTTTGAGTATTACTTTACTAGCGTGTGAGATGAATGCAATTGTGTGGTAGTTTGAGCATTCTTTGGCATTGCCTTTCTTTGGGATTGGAATGAATACTGACCTTTTCCAGTCCTGTGGCCACTGCTGAGTTTTCCAAATTTGCTGGCAATACATATACATTACCATATGTGAACTAGATAGCTGGCAGGAATCTGCTGTATTGCACAGGGAGCTCAGCTCAGTGCTCTGTGTTGAACTGTAGGGGTGGGATGAGGGGCAGAAGGGAGGCTCAAGAGGCAAGGGATATATGTATATTTAAGCTGATTATTTCATTGTACAGCAGAAACCAACACACAATTTTAAAAGCAATTATATGCCAACTAAAAACAAAAAAAAAGCCCAGCTCAGACAGTTCTTGAGTTTTGAAGCCTTCTTTTACTTTTTTTGAAAGAGCACTGGTCTTCCTCTCTTCTGTGCTCTTTACTCATACATGTTTTGATGATTGCAGTTTTTCATTATAATCATTTGGTTAGATATTTTCCTCCTACACTAGGTTATGTGTTCCTTGAAATTGATGTCTTGTTTCTTTGTCAATCTACATCACATTTAGGGCCTGGTGGTTAAGAGGGTCTCAAGTAACAGTTATTCAGGTTCAAGTCATTATAAATGGAAAGATTCAGATATGAATAATCATTATTCAGGGTTAATAAAATAGGTGAAAGATTTTTAAATGCTGGACTTGAATTTCTGTTTTCACTGTCTCTGCTGGATTTGAATAGAATGTAAATAAACATGTGAAATAATACCAAAACAAACAAAACAGGACAAAATCAAGTATAAAGTTCCTGTTGTTGTTCAGCCACTAAGTCGTATCTGACTCTTTTGTGACCCTGTTGACCGTAGCCCACCAGGCTCCTCTGTCCATGGGATTTCTCAGGCAAGAATACTAGAGTGGGTTGCCATTTCCTTCTCCAGGGGATCTTCCCAACCCAGGAATCCAACCTGCATCTCCTGCATCGGCAGGTGGATTCTCTGCCCCTGAGCCACCAGGGAAGCCCATCATAAAAGAAACCTGTGGTGAGGAAAAAAGTGAGGAGGCAAACTCTAAATCCTGGAGCTATTTGAGCGCTAGAATCCCATGGACGGAGGAGCCTGGTGGGCTGCAGTCCATGGGGTCGAGAAGAGTCGGACACGACTGAGCGACTTCACTTTCACTTTTCACCTTCATGCATTGGAGAAGGAAATGGCAACCCACTCCAGTGTTCTTGCCTGGAGAATCCCAGGGACTGAGGAGCCTGGTGAGCTGCCGTCTATGGGGTCGCACAGAGTCGGACATGACTGAAGCGATTTAGCAGCAGCAGCAGCAGCAGCAGCAGCAGCAAAGCTATAGTCAGCATTAAGAGAGTAGATACTTTTTCCAGGATAAAATGTATGTGCAGGAGAAATGAGCAGGCTGGGACAACACTTCAAGTCGTTCAGGTGCAACTGGAGGAAAAGCAGCGAGCTTTCTTGCCTTCCTGCGTTGTCAGGTTAAGGAAGGTTATCTCTTCCCGGGACTCAACCTCTCTGTTTTAAAAATAACTGTGTATACTGCTGATTTCATGGTATTTCTTCTCTCCTGAGCTAAGTTCCATAAAACTTTTTATGCCCATTTCCAGCAATAATGGATGATGTGCCTGTCTCAGTGGAATAATTTAGTGACTCGCTCCGGTGAAAGGTGAAATGCTGAGTGAGGATTGAAATACTCCATATGTCTTAAAATTCCACAAACCTAGGCGTGTGGGAGACATTCCACACAGAAACTCAACATGACTAATCCTTAGAAAACAGTCTGAAATCGATCTTTCTTCCCCGCTGCCTGGACATACCGTAGAAGGCATCCCCCTGGGGCTCTCATGGAGCCATCTGGAATTTTTCAGGTTTAATATTAGTACTTTGCTTCTACAGAAAGGCAGCAAAAACCCTTCCTCCCGGGTCTTCCACCTGAGACATCTAGTGGTCCATCCATCGGCATGGATTTTCCTTTATTCCTATAACTCTGTGAGAAATTAATTGTGAACCATCCAAGACAGGCTTTTGCTTACTTCTCATCAGAAAACACCATGAATGAAGATGTTTCCTTGTTACTAGCTCTTTTTTATGTCCTGGGTAGCTTAAAAAATTCTCCAGTTTCTTTTTTCCTTTTTAATTTTTGTTTTGTGCAGGAGTGGTGTTGATTAATGATGTTGTGTTAGTTTCAGGAGTGCAGCAAAAGTGATTGATGTACATACACATATGTCAGTTCTTTTTCAAATTCCTTTCCCATTTAGGTTGGAACAGAGTATTGAGCAGAGTCCCCTGTGCTATACAGTAGGCCCTTGTTGGTTATGTTTTAAATATAGCAGTGTGTACATGTCAGTCCTGCTGCTCCTTTGTTCAGGCCCCTCTGGTCCTTTATTGGATGGTGGGCATGTCTGGGGTGGGGTGGAGCCTGGAGAGTGCCCACATCGTCACTAATGTGAAGCTTCAGATCACTCCCTGGATCCTTCCTTCCTAGCTGACCTAGGAGCTGGCAGACTAGAAGGTAGTTTGAAGGTGATGTGATTTTTGAGGAGTTCCAGAATGTGTCTGAGTCCAAACTCTAGTGTATGGTGCTGAAATTAATGCCATTTCATACCTTTTAATCAGGGATCCTCTGTGTTCTAAATAAGACATGGTCCTAGTTTCCAAGGAGCTCACAGCCTAGTGGGGCTTCCCTGGTGGCTCAATGGTAAAGAATCTGCCTGCCAAGCAGGAGAGGCAGATTCGATCCCTGGGTCAGGAAGAAGGGATCTCCTTCCTGGGAAAGGAAATTGCACCCCACTCCAGTATTCTTGCCTGGGAAATCTCATGGACAGAGGAGCCTGGTGGGCTGCAGTCATTGGGGTTGCAAATAGTTGGACACGACTTAGCAACTAAACCACCACCGCCACCACAGCTTAGTGAGAAGGCTGGTGTGTGAAAGTATGAAACAGTGGCCCTTAGGGAGAGGACAGGTCAGCTCCACCTGGGAGTCCCAGTGGCATTTCTCAAGCAGATGCCACAGAGATGATTTAGGGTGGTGTCAGGGGCCCTCCCTGTGTCTGCCTCCCAGATGCCTGCTTACTCTCCACCAGATCTTGGGACCCTCTGTAGTCTTCACATGCAAGTGTCTACTTAAAGAGACCGCTGAGGTTGAACTAATTTCACACTTCACCACCCAGTGAAAGTTAAGGCTGTCTCACCATTACTCCTATGTCTGTATTACTGTACTGCTTGTTCACATAATGGACAAAAATATTTCTGGTCAGTAGATAAAGTAAAATGGTATTGGGCATCCCAAAGTAGCTAAAATTGTCCTTCAACCACTATGTCCCAATTGAATCATCCTTGCCTCAATGTTTGCATCCTGTCTCATAAACATTATATTGTTGTTGTTGTTCAGTTGCTAAGTCGTGTCTGATGCTTTGCAACTCCATGGACTGCAGCACGCCAAGCTTCCCTGTCTTTCACTATCTCCCGGAGCTTGCTCAAACTCATGTCCACTGAGTCGGTGATGCCATCCAACCATCTCATCCCCCTTCACCCCTTTCTCCTCTTGCCCTCAATCTTTACCAGCATCAGAGTCTTTTCCAATGAGTTGGCTCTTCGCATCAAGTGGCCAAAGTATTGGAGCTTTATCATCAACCTTGCAATGAATATTTAGGGTTGATTTTCTTTATGATTGACTGGTTTGATCTCCTTGCTGTCTAAAGGACTCTCCAGAGTCTTCTGTGGCACCACGGTTCGAAAACACCACAGTTCTTCAATGCTCAGTTTTCTTTATGGTCCAACTCTCACATCTGTACATGACTACTGGAAAAACCATAGCTTTGACTGTATAGACCTCTGTTGGCAAAGTGATGTTTCTGCTTTTTAGTATGCTGTCTAGGTTTAGTTGTATTATGACTACATATAAATATTAGTTATTTAAGTTTGGTAGCTTTATTACCAAACTCACGCATTAGCCTTTGGTCATCTCCCTGCTATGGGCCCCAGCGGGCCCATCGTTTAGAGAGGACCCCTCCCTCCTGGTTTCTTGCCTCTCGCTTCAAACTTCCAACACCTCTGAAGATGGTATTATACATCTCTTTCTCCCAAGTAAAGCATGAGTTGGTAGTCAAGACAGTATCTTTCAAGCTTGAGGGGAGTTCATCCACAAGGTTGTGTCTGTATTGCCCCAATTAACTTAATATGTAGTCAGCTGAGAAAGAAAAGGTTTTAATTGTGAAAGGGGTTGATGCATTATCCACTGGTATCTTTTGGCATCTTTCTTCTCTTTAATGTCACTTTATTTTTGTTTTTTGGCCATATCCTGTGGCATGTGGGGTCTTAGTTCCCTGACCAGAGTTGGTACCCACACCCCCTGCATTGGAATCAAGGAGTCTTAATCACTGGATCACCAGGGAAGTCCCATCCATTGGTATCTTAATGTCGTAATTAAACCTGAGCCTCAAATGATAGGTAAAAGTCACCGATTTGTGAAAATTCTGTGGGACCCCAGTGGTTGCCCTATTGTCTAATCCTGATTCTGATAGGTTTAGAAACACAAAGCCAACTTATAAAGTGTCTACGTCATATCACTCAAACATTAAATTCCATGAACAGTGGGAGCAAAAACCAATAATGCTTAGGGAACATCATTGCTTTTTACTTTGGTTTCATTTTTTATTGTCCAAGTAGATTTCTTTTTACCGATAGACACTTAATCTAGGGCTTATTTACCTCCCTGGCATTTTCTCTGGAGAGCTGGCCTTGGGCACTAGTGGCATGGCAAGGATTTTGTCCATCATCACATTTCTGTGAGTTCTTTTTTTGTGTGTGATAAATCCAGACAGTTTAACTAAGTTTGTTTCAGTCTTACATCACCATGCCAACAGACTGTTTTTTGAATGTTATTTGTTTATACATGTTTGGCTGCTCTGGGTCTTCACTGATGCGCGAGGACTTTCTCTAGTTGCGGTTCATGGGCTTCTCGTCGGGGTGGCTTCCTTTGTTACAGAACACAGGCTCTAGGCAGGCAGGCTCAGTAGTTGCAGTGCGCAGGCTCAGTTGTTCTGTGGCATGTGGGATCTCCCCAGATCAGGAATCAAACTCATGTCTACTGCATTACCAGGCGGATTCTTAACCACCAAACCAGCAGGGAAGTCCCACTAATAGACTCTTTTAGTAAAAGATCTACCACTTAACTAATCCAGGTAAGCTTTGGGAGTTACTCACTGGAATATACCATACAACCAACACATTAATTATACCATCTACTGTATTGAATTTCTGTTTAACTGAATTTTCATGGTGTAATTTCGACAAGATTATTCTTGATCATTGTACTTAGAATTATCAGTATCACTTGCAAAAGATTTATCATGCTTATTGTCTCATTTTAGGTCACCAGTCTCTTCAGAAGATCACGGTAAGAATCTGTCTTACTTATACTAATTCAAAGGTGAAAGTTGAGCTGTGGTCCTTGCATTTCATTGTCAGCAGAATCATTTAAGAAAATGTCTTTAAGATGTTTGTCTTGTGTTTTTTAAGTGCCAATTATGAAATGCTTTTAAAAGCTTAATTCACCCTAGCTGAATTTGGTATCTTGTACTATCTTCAGATCTGTTACAACTTATTTGTTTGACAAATATTGTAAAGTTTAATGTATTCTGATTTCTGTCCCATCTCTGGATATAGTTAACCCTTGACCCATGTGGGGATTAGGAGCACCAGTCCTCCACACAGTCAGAAATCTGTGTGTGACTTAGAGCTGACCCTTCGTATCTGTGATCTCTCCATTTTCTTGAATTCAACCAGCTGTGATTCCTGTAGTGCCATAGTTTTTACTATTGAAAATAATTCCTCACACAAGTGGACCTGGGCAGGTCAAACTCATGTTGTTCAAGGGTTAACTGTACTTTTTGTGACTTTGGGCTAGTCGTGTGACTTCTCTGAGTCACAGATTTCACCTTTAAAATGGGGGTTGTAGTACATATTTCCCAAAGTCCCTTCCAAATGGGACACTGAGATGTGTGGAGGATGTTATGAGTCTGATATGAGGCTGAGTGGTAGTTGTCTGAGTTGTCACACAGTTAAGATGAGTTATTTACATTTTAAGAGACAACTGTCTTATTCAAAGGAGAATGTGTATAGTTTTGTCTCAGCTAAGCTTTGAAGTTGTGTGTGTATTCAATCAGTCGGTCAAAAATGTTTAAGTGTTTACAGTGGGTCAGTTATATGATCATGTTATACAGGTATGCTGTGCGGGGCTA
Source organism: Bos grunniens (assembly GCF_055505025.1). Lineage (NCBI taxonomy): Eukaryota > Metazoa > Chordata > Mammalia > Artiodactyla > Bovidae > Bos > Bos grunniens. Next base: position 19,099,306 of record NC_141168.1, read on the forward strand.
TGTGCAGGGACAGGATGATGCGTGACACACAGCTTTCTCCCTCAAGGATTTTTTGGGGGATGGAGTTAGTGGAATGCCACATACCTGCTGCTATACAAAACAAAATGCAATTCATCTTATAAAAGAGGGATAAGCTAGGACTGTAAGAGTACCATGGATGTTCTCCTTCATGCTCTTCCTATTCAGCTAAGGCACCATGATTTATTTAGGCAATCAAGTAAAAAAATAAAAGACATGTTTTAAGTTTTCCTCTTCACCCTCTATTTCCTACCTGGTCACTAAATTCTGCCAACCCTATTTTTTATACTACTTTTTTCTCTGTTTTCTTTTTCATTCCCATTCCTTTTGTTTAGGGCCTCTCTCTGTCTTACTTGGACCTTTAAAAGTGCCTTCTAACTGATAGCCATTCCTCTAGAATTCCTTCTTTTATTTCACTTTGTAACTACCTATCACCAAAACTGATTATGGCAAAAATCTACTCCCATAGCCTGTGGGGTGAAACCTTTTCACTAGACCAACAGTTGTATTCTTCTTTCCAATGCTGAACTTAAACCTGAACTAGAAAGTCCTAAATGATGGACTCTGTCTTCCTCTCCTGGTTGTTGTTTCTCTGGGCATCTTTTCCCTTCTCTCTGTGCTCTAGCCATGAGGTGCTATGTATAGTTTCTGAAACTCACCATATTTATAATGTTTCCCACTTTTATCCAGACTGTTCTGACCGAGGTCCCTCCTCCTTTTTGTCAAAGAGAGTTTATCCTTGTCAATCATCCATCCTCCATGAGAGCCTTCTACCCTGCTTAAAAATGCAATGCACATTTTTCTTCATTCTAGAATTTGACTTAAAAATTTGATGCTTGATTTACCTGTCTTCCCCGCTAGACTGTGAGTTCTTTGATAAAGATCCCAACAAACAGCAAACATTCAAAAGATGTTTATTAATTGAATATACTGACGAGAGAGGGGGCAGTTTTTAAGCAGACCTGTTCTGCTGCCATATCATAACGTCTTTCTCTACATTGGAATAAAGTTGTGTCGTGTTTTATGAAAAATCATAGGGCAGTTATGTTCAGGCCTATCAAGTCAAGTATCGACCATCTAATGATGACCTACTGTTGTATGCTATTTTGTCCATCAGTGTTGGTATGACTGGGTTTTTTAAATTGCATATTTAGGAGCCCTTGGATTTCAGGTTCATATGATAAACCAGAAACTTATGTTCAGTATTTATTTTGAACTGGGGTTTACTGTAATGAACTTTGTTTGCATTCGCCTTCTTCTCTGTATAAGAACTTATTCCCTATTCCAGAATAAAAGGGAGTGAGACTTTAGAATTCCATTTCTATAGTCCATAGTCCACTGGGAATTCTTAAGGATTATGAGCTATCAGTGAGCACTGCCCGTATCCTGGGGAGTCCTGAAAGGTGATGACTACCAGGAAGTCTTGTTCAGTATTAACAGCACTTCAGAATCGATTATTTTGAAAATGGGTGTATGTGATCAGTTAAAGGAACATTATCCAAACTTAGGGTTTTTCCATCCATGGAGAAGGCAGTGGCACCCCACTCCAGTACTCTTGCCTGGAGAATCCCATGGATGGAGGAGCCTGGTGGGCTACAGTCCATGGGGTCGCTGGGAGTCGGACACGACTGAGCGACTTCACTTTCACTTTTCACTTTCATGCATTGGAGAAGGAAATGGCAACCCACTCCAGTGTTCTTGCCTTGAGAATCCCGGGGATGGGGGAGCCTGGTGGGCTGCCATCTATGGGGTCGCACAAAGTCGGACACGACTGAAGTGACTTAGCAGCAGCATGGCTTCAAAACATTTATTACATGGCATGCCTCTTAATTTGATTCTGCAACTTCCAAAAGTGATTCAAATATGTAACATAAACTTACAATGATGATGTAACTAATCTCATCTGATTTTCATCTTCTGGCCCATGTATCCATGGAAGAATATTCTTTTCCTTTATCACCAAGATTTTCTACTAGTACTTAAAATGTGTTTTCTTATGTTTATACATTTTAAAGTGTTCATGTTTGCTGTGGTTTGCATAAAACCTTATGTATCATGTCATCAAGCTGTGTTTGTATATAATAATAACACTGCAATATACTTGGAAGAGAAGTAAGAACTAGTAATTTTGCTTTCTCAAAGTTATGGGTAGAAAAGTCAAGGCACATCGGCAATCATGAAATCAGAGTAGAAAGCTCAGTGCCTCTTGCTTTTTTATTTCATTTGCTTTCCGCAGTGATCCGGTCCCTCACTCTGACTGGTCCCTTTGGGCATCCCAAAAACGGACTTTGTTCTTGAGAAAATCTCATTTTCCAGAGTCCGGTAGCCCTGACCTTCTCAGTCCCCTCAGATTATCACCATTTTACAGAAAATGTGCTTTGGTTAGCGTGGCTTTGTCATTTTCCTTCTTGGTTTCAGTTTCCTCGGCCATAAAGCGAGGCTGTTCGTATCTACCTTGCCTGCCTTCCTCATGGGATTGTTGTGAGTTCAGTTGTGAAATTGTCTGTGAAATCACTTTCCCATTTGCGAAAAGCAGCCCTAACATAACGCTGTTGTTGTCCACGGTGGATGGGGAAATATGTGTTTACTATGACGTTCGCTCAGCATTATGCCCTGCCTTTGACAAGTTAAAAGATGTGCTGGAAATGAGAGGGCGTGTGAGAAATGTTTCTTTCAACATTATCATTAAATATTAAATTTCACTGGAAAATTTTTTTGTCTAGGTGAGGAGGAGTAAAAAAAATACACAATTTAGCTTGCAGTGATAAAGTAAAGGGCCAGTGTTTGATTAGATGCAGGATCAGTATATATGAGGAATTGATGATTTAAGGCATAAATGAAGTGTAGAACCAATTGCACCAGAATATCAGAGTTGTTAAGAATAAAGGCTGAAATCTTTTGAGTGCTTCTTAGGCAGAAACACTCTGCTAAAGTGTTTCAGTTATGTCATTTCATTTCATCTGTAACAAATCACAGGACACAGTAAATGTGTTCTCAGTTTTTAGGGGAGGAAACTCAAGAGCTCTTACACAAGTTGGTGGTGGTGTTAATTTTCACACCTAGTCTAAACACTCAGCTCTTGTTCATTTGCTCACTATGTCCCCAGAGAACAAAAGAAATGAGTGTCACCATTCAGGTGAATTGATCGAATTGTAGAAAGAAAAACATTTCCCTCTAACAAGAGTTTATTTACTACTGTGTGAGTAATTTCTTTTTAATGACAAACCAAAACAGACCAAAAACAACAACTTCTCCCTCCTGCTGGGAATGATTTGTCCCTGTAGAAAAAGTAAATACCAATGTCACATTCTCTCATAATTAGTTAACTGAGTGAAACTGAAGCTTCAGGGAAGCCTGCCATGCTGAGTCCCAGGGGGAACATTACATTTAAATGTTACAGCTGGAAGCCGAGTCCTAGTCTTTGTCAGAAGATAAGCTTGGTGATGATGGATTGCCCTGTCCTCCGAGTTTCCACTGCATTTCGTGCCTATCACTTCATCATTTAAATTGCCCCTGGAGCCACCTCCAGTGCCCAGGCTGCCTCTGCTTCTCTGAGCTCTCAGATTTTGCCCTGTCGTCTTAACCTCTTGCTTTTCAGGCTACTCAGATCGCCTCTGTGCTGCTGCTATCTACACCCAGGCAGCAACCGAGGGTCAGCTTCCAACCAGTGTCTGTTCACTTACAAAGTTAAGGACATCCATGGACTCTCTGGAGCGGCAGTGCCAAGCAATCTTGATTCCCCCGGCATGTCTGAAACAGGTGTCCCTCTCCTATGCCACCCGCTAGACCTGTTGTTGGTAAAAATGGTCCTCATACTACATGGTACTTCTGCTGTTGCAACAGTAACACAGTGAACAAGAATGGGAGGAGGGGTTATCCTGAAATAAAAATGGTAACATCCACAGTCACTCGTGTGAGTGCCCAAGGATGAGCCACTGAAATGCTTGAGGCAGTTTTAGTTTGCAGTGGGTCGTGCAGGGAAACACAGAGTGGACTGACCCAGAGCTCAATACATCAGGGCCTGTCTCTGGCTTGAATACCATACGTTCATTTTTCTCTCTAGTATAAATATATCCATGTACATAGATTTTGCTGAAATAGAAATACTCATAAAAATATATAAAATTTATTGGCTTGGTTTAAGTTATAGCCAAGGGGCTCAGTACTCAGCCCCCAGCCTAAACAGTAAAATATTTGTAGCAATCTGGAAGCTTTGTGTTTGCCTTTATTATACATTATCTTCCCTCTCCTATGGGATGACTACTGTTCTGCTTTTTTGTTAAGAACTTCCTTGTATATCTATCATTTTATTACACATATGAATATTCCACATATGAATATATATGTATATGTGTATTATATATGTATTCCACATATATGTTTGTGTATATATATAGTTTTGCTTATTTTGCACTTTTATAAGTTGAATTCTTTTGCAAACTCTTCTATGATTTGTATCTTTTGTTTCACAATAGTGTTTCTCTGATTCATCCTGTTGATGAGCAGCTATCATGTTGATATATAGTTCTACTGTATGAATATAGAACAGTTTACATGTCCAAATTTTGATTAATGTTTAGGTGGACTCTAGGGTGTTTTTGTTTGGTTTTGTTCTTTTTATAAACAATACTGTTATGAATATTCTTTTTTATAACTCCTCCTGGTGTCCATTTGCAAGAATGTCTCTGTGGATTAAACATAGGGATGGCATAGGTTTGTTGTTACTCAGTCACTATGTCATGTCTGATTCTTTGTGACCACGTGGACTGCAGCACACTAGGTTCCTCTGTCCTCCGTTATCTCTCACATTTCATTAAAATTCATGCACATTGAGTTGGCTATACTATCTAACCGTCTCATCCTCTGTAACCCCCATTCTCCTTTTGCCTTCAGTCTTTCCCAGCATCAGGATCTTCTCCAGTGAGTTGGCTTTTCACATCAGGTGGCCAAAGTGTTGGAGCTTCAGTTTCAGCATCAGTCCTTCCAATGAACATTCAGGGTTTATTTCCTTTAGGATTGACTGGTTTGATCTCCTTGCTATCCAAGGGACTCTCAAGAGTCTTCTCCAGCACCACAGTTCAAAAGCATCAGTCCTTCGATGCTTAGCCTTCTTTATTTTCCAGCTCTCACATCCATACATGACTACTGGAAAAACCATAACTTTGACTAGATGGACCTTTGTCAGCACAGTGATGTCTCAGCTTTCTAATACTCTGTCTAGTTTTGTCATAACTTTCCTTTCAAGGAACAAGCATCTTGTAATTTCATGGCTGCAGTCACCATCGCAGTGATTTTGGAGCCCAAGAAAATAAAATCTGTCACTGCTTCTGCTTTTTCTCCTTCTGTTTGCCATGAAGTGATGAGACCGGATGCCATGATCTTAGTTTTTTGAATGTTGAGTTTCCAGCCAGTTTTTTCACATGTTTTAAAAGTTCTAAATTCGATGGAAATCTTGATTATCTAGGAGTTACCTTAAATTTGTTCTTCATCCAGGGTGTCTTGATACACATGGATTTTTGCTTCTTCATATAAATTTTATTTTTTTATTTTTTTTCATATAAATTTTAGAATCAAGTTACCAAGTTTTTTGTTGCAATTCTCATGGCAATTGCATGAATCTATACCTCCGTATTAAGAGGATTGATATTTTTATGATAATGAGTCTTTGCATCTCAACCACATCTCTGTATTTAATTTTTTAAGACTAATTAACCTTTTAAAGTGCCTGTCAACAGAGCTTTATAATTTGTTTCATGAAAGTTTTGACCATATTTTGTTAAATATATTCCTAAGTACTTAACATTTTTAGCGATATTTTATATTTTTAAAATTGTATTTTCAAGTGATTATTGTTGGCATACTAAAAGGCAATTGCCTTAGAGTCTTGTTTCAAAATCTCAACTCAAGATTCCTGCTAATATTTATACTCATAGGGACCTTTTGTAAGGAAAAAATTCTATAGGCAATATTATCTACAAGTACTAAGAATTTTGGTTCATCCTTTCCAACCGTTACGCTCGGTATGTTTTTCTCATTCCTTCTGTGCTGATTAGAACCCTTGGTACAGTATCGAATAGACATAGAGGTAGTCAGTCAGCATCATTGCCTTTTCCTGATCTCCAAGTCAGTGCCATCCACAAGTCAGCACTGCTTGTGAAGGTCGCTGAGGTGGTCGTGGTGCTGCCGGTATGGTTGCTTTGTGGAGAGACTATTAAGGATTTCACCCTTCATTCAAATTTGTTAAATTCAACAAATACTAAATTTTATTGATTTTTTTCATCTTTTGAGATGATAATATGCTTTTTCTCATTTAGTCTTTTACTGTGGTACACTTCATCAATTGATTTTATAATAGAAAACCTATTATGTGCATGAGATGAACTCAAGTTGGTTATTACATATATCTCCTTTGTATATTGCTGGGTTCAGCTTACTAATATTCTATTTAGAATTTTTACATCCATGTTCATCAGTGTGATTGGTCTTTGATTTTTCTTTTTTGTTGTATGGTATTCCAAGCTTCATAAAATGATTTGGAAACTGTCCCCTCATTTCCTAATATCTGGAAGACTTTGTGTAACACTTGAGCTATCTATTTCTGTTATATCTTGAAACATCCTCTTAGCAAAATTGTCTGGGGCTGGCATTCCCTTTGTGGGAATAAATTACAATGACAGATTTCTATTTTTTAATGTTTACAGAAATAGATTTTCTGTTTCTTATTAAATCAATATTGATAACTATATTTAAGAAGTTCATCCATTTTATTACAGTTATTTTTCATGTTGGCATAAATTTTTAAATACTATCTTATTACCTGTGTCATTTCTATGAAACCTGAGGTTACAGCTGCCTTTTCACGTTTAATGTTGTTTGTGTCTGCTTCTTGTATGTGTATGAAGCACACCAGGGGCTTAGAGATCTGTTTATGTTCCTGGCTTTTTAAGAAACTACTTTTTACCTTTATTGGTCCTCTGTATTATATATTTGTCTTCTGTTTCATTAGTGTCTTATGTTTATAGCTTCCTTTCCTCTAATCAGTTGTCTTGTTTTTATTCTTTTTCTACTTTTTCACCCCCTGACTCAGACATTTACGTACAAGCATTACCTGAATGCCTTCTCTTACGTAGCGCCTTCTGGAATTCCATTTAGACGCATGTTAGACATTTTTATGCTAGCCTACATGTGTCTTACCCTCCTTCCCTATTTTGTCATCTCTTTGTTTCTCTGGAATGAATCCCAGATAAGTTAAGAGTTACCTTCGTGTTCATTTTTACTAATTCGTGTTCATGTTCACTTTAGATTGTTCTAGGTGAGACGCTCATTTCCTTGGCCCTTTGTGCATAAGAGTTCTTTAACTCCTTCTGCGAGCTTTTCCAGTTGCCAGAGAAAACTACCAGACTCGACTAATATAAATTAAATTCTCCATTCTTGCGTTTGTATGTAGGGATGCTTGTTTGGTTCTTGTTTAGAATGCATAGGAAACACAGAGATATTAATTCAAAGAGCATCTTATTCAGATGATGTCAGTAGATTCATATAAAGGTGTTCTTTGATTTTGTGTTTAGTCCCATACAATACCAAGTTTCTTGCTAAGTCCTTTGTCGTCTTTACTTTTTATTCATTTGCACAGCTTTTTTTCTTTGGGGGCACAGTTTTATTTGGGGGTCTACATGGGCAGGTTCCAGGTAGGGAAAGCTTCTGACTGTTTCTGCATCTGTGCTCAGCTTGGCCCACTATCCTATTCCATAATCACTTGGCTGTTGTGAGGCTTCCTGTTCTCAGGTCCATCAGCTGCCCCATTGCTTCCCTGCACAGATGTTGATAGAATGCAGGTCACTTGACTTGTCAGTGTCTTCTCTCCAGCCACTCATAATCTTGAGGTTTGTAAGGATATCTGGTTACTTTGTCTTAAATTTCACCGTGTGTTTTTGGTTCTTCTAGTTTCTCTGTCTCTGTATATGTGGAGATTTGGGAATATTCAAAAAGTCTGCTGCAAGTATTACAAGCATCTTTCCACATTTCCTGATTTTTTTTTTTTAATCTAGCATTTTGGCTTAAAATGTTAAGAAAGTATCTCATTCCTCTTGTTATCTGAAAAAGAAACCTGTATTCATTTTTATTCAAATAATAGTTCCAAACCTTAAGAGTTATATTTTAAAACATATGTTATCTTCTGAAATTAAAAAGAATAATTGAGTTTTGAGAAACTAAGTTTAGAGGGATTAATGGTTTTGGTCCTTATGTTTTAGCAAAAATAATTTCAACTACTTCTTTGAAATTACTTGCCATAATATGTGTGGTTAAAGCTAGAAAATAAAGGTTAGTACTTATTAAAAATTAATAAGTTCTAGGCAGTGGCTTAAGGCAGGTCTCCCCAACCTCTGGGATATAATGCCTGATGATCTGAGGTGGAACTGATGTAGTAATAATAGAATTAAAGTACACAGTAAATATAGTGCACTTTAATCATCCCCAAACTACCCCCTTCCCGTATATGGAAAAATTGTCTTCTGAAACCAGTCTCTGGTGCCAAACTAGTTGGGGACCACTGGTTTAAGAGACTTTCTGTTGAGGTTTAGAGATATTAAATAACTATAAGATCACACCAAACTATTATATACTGAACAAACTGCCCTAAATGTTTTATGTGTGTTTAATTTTCAGTACAATCATAGTACTACTATTATTCCCATTTTACTGATGAGGAAAGTAAGGCACGGACCTATTAGGTGACTTGTCCAAGGTCACATGTGTAGGTGGTAAGGCTTAAAACTAGGATTTAAACTCAGATACTTTACATCCAGATCCCACATTTAGCCCATCTATACAATCTCTCAATAGCATGGCTAAGTTTTGAGCTAGTGTAATAGGAAATCTTGATTCTTTTGGCTGAAAAGAGACCTCAAAATTATTGGGTTGGAGCTGATCATTAACAAAGAGGTTTTATTTTTTTCTTCTCATATCAGTGAGCAGTTCCCTTAACAGAGAAGAACAATTTAAAGCTATATTCTTGTCTGCTTATTTCACCTTCACACTTCCACAATCAAAGAAACAGGTATCTAATTTCCTGTCAGTAGCACTCACTCTTTAAAGAGGTAGAATTCTTGAAAAGTAGCTATTTCCTTAAGGAAATATCACATATAAAGACCATTATTGGGTCAGCCAAAAAGTTCATTCAGGTTTTTTTTATAACATCTTGCCAAAAAACCCGAACAAACTTTTTAAACAACCCAGTATTTTATGACCAGTACAGAGAGTGGATTAAGAAAGTTAGATAGTCTTCCCTTTTATATTCTACAAGCTATTTATTAGTAAAATGTAATGAGTAAACATAGCCAATGGTACAGATGGAAACATCTACTGATCTTTAACTGCCTTACTGGGAAGAATTTTTATCTTTGGCCATTGCAGTATGCCGCTTTGCAGTGACCTTGGGCTAGCTAGTACAAAGTGGTTACAGTGTTTTGTTTTTGCTCTGCATGTGTGTGTGTGTGTGTGTGTGTGTGTCCATTTGCCCCAGTTCACTTTGTGATATGGAAGCCTCTATTGGCTTTTTATTTGGATTCAAACTTTTTAGCGCTGGCTCTCGAGGTTCTTCTCCATCCTGGTTTTGCTTCTGTTGCCTTAATGAATTACTTCTACCCCCTGCTTGTGGCCCATCTCCAGATCCCATCTCCCTCGTACTCACACATCCGTGCGGCTGCTGTGCCCTCCTACTATCTCTCTGGCAGACCACCTTCCTTGTCCTTCATTCCAGTCCCTCCTCTGTGCTCATTAATTCGGTGTTTTGGAACCACCTCCGTCAATTCTAAGGACAAACAATGATGAATTTTTCTGACAGCTCAAATGCCCATGATTTCTCCTTCCCTATTCACTGGTTTTTTTGAGTGGATTCCAGTTTTTCTCCCCATGGGCGGTGCTGCCTTTCCTATTTAACTCTACACTCAATGAATAGAGACGTTGCCCCATTCTGTGCTGTGCCCTGGCACAGAGTTGATTCTCTCTGTACAAGTCTCACTGTTACATTTGCTGCAGTATGTGATGTTGGCAAACAAACCCTTCAGTACACATCTTTGAGTTCCATTGTAGCCTCATTAACATTGTTCCCTCTTGTAGAAGATAGGTTAGTGCTGGTCCTTTTCCAAAGAAATTCATTACTACTGTGCTGAAAAGATGGCCTTTAATGGTGGTCTCACTGGGTGCTCCCCAGGCTCTGTGAAAGGAAGGGATCAGAAATGGCAGCACGCTTTTCGTTGGCTTGTCTTCTTTCACATTTCCTAGGAAAACAGACAATCACTGCTGATTAAAAGCAAAAACAAATCAGAACCAACAAACAAAACAAAACAAACCCTTACCCTGGGCTTTCTGAAATCAGGTTATATTACTTTACTTCTTCCCTGACCCTACTGTTCTCTCTCACTCCCCCTTATTAAATCTGACTATTGACTGTAACTCTATAATCCTTTGAGCCTTCTGGGTTCTTTGGAAGACTTTGCTGGTGATCATTATCTAATTATCTCTTGAAGACTAATTATAGATGTCTGTGTGTGTTGAGTGGGGAGCATTCTTTACTAAGATTTATGTACAGCTTCAGTTTAGATTGCCTTTGGCCTCAGAGAATATTTAAGTTAAAGGATTTAAAAACATTGCAAAATGAGAAAGTAACAGAAAAAAAGGAGAGAGCTAGGAAGGGAGGAAAGCTAACCTCCTGGTTTGCTTTTAAGTGGATGGGTGGGAAGAGGTCATCAAACACGGCTGTGTCATGGATCTTCCGGCAACGAGGGAAGCAATCATAGGTTTCATTCCTACAGATACCTCCCCTGTTCTACAGGTAAGTGTTTAAGAAGAAAGTGAGAAATGAAGAAGTGAACTGTGCTTGCTTTTTGAACTAAAGTTCAAACTGTTTGTTTAAGCTTTTTACTCTATACAATGATTTTATCTGGTTTATAGTGGTACCTATTTAACCTAGGGGGTAGCAGGTACATTGGCAGCTATGATAGTATTAATAATAGTACAGTCCTTATATAAGGATCATGGTTATTGTCACACTGTTTGCCTGTGTTCTACTTGACTGCTGCTGCTGCTGCTGCTGCTGCTAAGTCGCTTCAGTCGTATCCGACTCTGTGCGACCCCATAGACAGCAGCCCACCAGGCTCTGCTGTCCCTGGGATTCTCCAGGCAAGAACACTGGAGTGAGTTGCCATTTCCTTCTCCATTGCGTGAAAGTGAAAAGTGAAAGTGAAGTCGCTCAGTGGCGACTGACTCGTAGTGACCCCGTGGAATGCAGCCCACCAGGCTCCTCCATCCATGGGATTTTCTAGGCAAGAGTACTGGAGTGGCTTGCCATTGCCTTCTCCCTCTACTTGACTAGAAACCCTAAAAGCCAGTGAAAACTTTTCACCCTGCTCTGTGCGTGTGTGCATGCTCAGTCACTTCAGTCGTGTCCACCTCTTTCCGACCCCATGGAGTCGGAAAGGCCCCTTTGTCCTTGGGATTCTCCAGGCAAGAACACTGGAGTGGGTTGCCATTTACTTCTCCAGGGGATCTTCTTGACCCAGGGATCAAACCTGGGTCTCCTGCATTGCAGGCAGATTCTTTACTGCTGAGCCACTGGAGAGCCCCCAATTTATTCTAGCTAAAACTTATTTTCTATTTTGATGGCTTTTTCTTGCAAAGAATTGAGTTAGTGCTATTGGTGACTGGTATCCTTAAATCATGATCTTAGACTAAGCCTCTCATCACAAGTACTAGTTGCAAAATATTAGAATGCATTGCCCTTTCTTTCAGTTGGCTCCTGGAAGTTAGTTCTGGATGTGTTACTTCAACCTGGGTCCATTTTGGATGCTCTGAATTTTAGGGGATGACTTTCTTAGCTTCATGCATCATCCCTTCTTCCAGTCATCACAACTCCACACAATACCTGTGAGAGGTTAATCACCTCTGCATTTCCTTTCACCAGCTCTGCAGCTCTGTTTTCTGCACCTTCACTCATCAGAGCCAGAAAAGTATGGGGCATGGAGACAACGAAACCTGCATCCCCCATGGCTGACCAGGGGAATGGTGGGAAGGGAGGACCTGGGTTCATCACCATAGCGCCATCTGACAGTCTGTACAGCCGAATAAGGGGGAGGAAAGGCTTCCTTGTCAGCCTGGCTCTATTACACGCTAGCTGTGTGCCCTTGTGCAGATTGCAGCCTCAGCCAGCCTCACTTTCTTCATCCTTCAGATGAGGTTGATAGCCATAATACTACATATTACTGTCAACTTCCCATGAGGATCAAATCAGATAATGTAGGGAAAGCATTTCACTCTATGCCTAGTGCATAGTGTGCTTGCAAGTATTAACAAAAGAAAGGGACACAGCAAGAAAGTAAAAATGCAACAGAGAACAAAAGAAACAATCAAGGTCAAATAACCAAAATGAGTAAACCTGCTGGATTCTATTTGCATGAGGTTATGACTTTATTTAAGCCTGTTTTATAAATTTACAGGAACTAAACAACTCCTTTAGGAAGCCCAACAGACAGAGAAAGACTGTATCTTTCTGGGCAGTGGTCAGGCGAGCATGGATGGTGGTATCAGGCAAAGACCAAGAGCCTTGGTCTTAGCATGAGAAGGTCCAGGCACCACCCTTCACAGGTTGGGGACCCTGGGCAGAGCAACGCTTTCACGCCTTGGTCTCTTCACTGAGCTGGCCAAGCTGGCTGACACCGGAGACCCCTTCTGTTCTATAGATTCAGACCTCTGAGCTAGAAAAGGATATTGGACAATGAAGCACATGAGGCAAAACTAATAATGTCATCTTCCATTTTGGAAAGGTATTTTGGAGACTCGTATGCCCTGTTAGCGTGTGGATTCCTGCAACTGAGTGCCAGTCTGTTACTTCTGCCTGGGTGACAAAGAGCTCTGCTATTTCCATACCTCACCATGCACCCATCTTCCAAAAAGACAGGAACTTTGAAAGTGCATAAAGGCTGCAGGCAGCTTTCACACTGTAGCTTTTTTTTTTTTATCACAGTAGCAACATACATTACTATTTAATTATGCAGCTTCCAGCTTCTCTCCTGACAAAGCAAAGCCTCATTGCTTATTGAAAAGGGGGCTTGTAATCAGCCAGAATCCACTCAGTTGTGCTTAGCCTGGTGACATTCCCATCCCCTCTTTCCACTCCAGGAAGTGAAGGCAGTTTTTTCAGCCACTGCGGAAAAATCAGAGTGCTGTTTTATAAGGTAACAAAAACGGCATTTCAGCCATACTGTGTCAGCAGCAGTTTGCTCTGTTTGTCTGACCAGGTGTCTCTTTGGTCCTTGTATCCTCCTCAACTAACCCTGAGGGCTTCTCGTTCTCAGAAAACATGACCCATTCACAGACATTCTTCTTCTGGTATTGATTTCCCAGTGACCTTTCCTTTTTTCCCTCTTGTCTATATTTAAGCTCTTTTTATCTTCAAGGAAAAGAATGATGGTCATGGCCAAGGTTATATTTGGAAAATGGAATTGCTGAGTGATTTTCATTGACATTTTTTTTTAAAAAGTCTTTGACCTCACATTGCTCTCTGCATGTTGGAAGTGCCCTCTATTTATGATTCATTGCTCCCTGCCCCCATTTTAGCTCTCTCTCTTTTTTTTTCCCCCTTGGCCTTGCTGCACAGCATGTGGGTTCTTAGTTCCCAACTAGGGATCGAACCCGCGCCCCTTGCACTGAAGGGGCAGCGTCTTAACCACTGGACCGCCAGGGAGGTCCCTCAGCTTTCCTTCTTTATCAGGTGAAACTGCTTTTCGCTTTGCCCTCCATGCCTCTATGCCAGTGTGTCTTCTCTAAATAAAACTTTCCTCCCATCATTTTTTGCCAGTGCAAATCTCCCCTTTTGAAACAATTTCTAACAAATTCCCTAGGAAATTGTTCCGTACATCATGCTACTTTAGCAAGCAGGGCTCCCTATGTCTGTGTCAGTGTACATGTCCCTTTATAGTTACTCTTAGCTCTCTGTCTTTAGAATATATGAATCCCTAGAAGGATGAAGGTTTAATTTTCATTTCCTTTCTTAGAAGCTGAACAGTAAAATCTGCTCTTTAATAAAGATCATTGAAGTTCAACTCATACACTAAAGCCTATTCTATTTTGTATCTTACCCGTAGAGCAAGCATTAGAACTAACCAAGAACTTTATTACTCTTGCCTCTAAGGTGTGATCTTGCTTCATCAACTTAGCATAATACTTAAGTGAAAGTTAAAGCTTATTTTTCATTCCTCTGAAACAAAATGTTTGATTTTTCTATGCTTCCAATTCACAGCTGTCCACATATGCATATCAGCATATGACAGATATGTGTGTGTGTGTGCGTGCTTAGTCATGTCTGACTCTTTACGACTCCATGAACTGTAGCCCACAGTCCCCATGGGATTTTCCAGGCAAGAATACTAGAGTGAGTTGCCACTTCCAGGGGACCTGGGAGATCTTCCCAACCCAGGGATCGAAGCCATGTCTTCTGCATTGGCAGGTGGATTCTTTACCACTGAGCCACCTGGGAAGCCCACATGCTGATATGGGAGGAGTCAAAATTCGTGTTTTTATTATAACCTAATTCCAGGTATAAATCTTCTTGTCTGTCTTCACTTTTACAAGTAAGGACAGACTCTAAAAGTTTTATCTTTTAGAAAAATAGTGTCTTTTCTGATTCTTTGTGACCCTATGGACTGTAGCCCGCCAGGCTTCTCTGTCCTTGGGATTCTCCAGGCAAGAATACTGGAGTGGGTTGCCATTTCCTCCTTTAGGGGATTCTCCCGACCCAGGGATCAAACCCATGTCTCCTTTGGCTCCTGCATTGCAGGTGGATTCTATACTGTAATGGTACACTTCTGTTAGAAGTGCATTTCACTGATCTGTGTCCCTGAAAGTGACTTTTGCTGTGTCAACTCCTCCTTGGCTTTATTTTGTTCCAGAGAGGGGTGTTGGGGCTAAACGCAGTCTTCCTCTCAGTCACAAAGGTCTTCATCTGACAGAGTGGTCAGCATGCTGCTGGATGATGACAAGGAACTCAACGGACATCCCGGTGACTGGATGACCTGTAGACCTCTCATCAGTTTGAGCTCAAGAACACAATCATTTGTTCTTGGATCCTGGCCTTAAATGCCACTTCCCACACAGTCTTGATGTTTGGTTAAAACCAATAACCATCCGTCACTTTCAAGCCCCGTCAGATCTGCTTGTGGCTATCAGTGAATGATATATGAGCACACTTTTCCAACCTAAGTTCCTTTTAGACGTCATGAAGGACACTGCTAAAATACATCGCATGAGTTTAAGGAGACCCGTCACAAGAGGAAGCCAGCCTGACAATAAGGGAAAGAATGAAGCCCCAGCCCCCATGCTGTCACCCAAGATCCTTAGGAAAAGTTGTCAGGACTGTGGCCAGCAGCCTGTCTTCTCCTGGGCACCTTCCTCTCATCTGTGAGGCTAACAGGGACCTTATTTCTTAGTTCTTCTATTTCTCCGGCCCTCTCAGGATGATGCTTCATCATCCAAATGCCAGGAAAGAAAAAAATCAACAAAGTTTGTCCGTCTAAATTAAATTATCTCAGCATTCTAGGGATGAACAACTTTTGGAAAATACTAGAACTTCCTTTTTAATCTCTGACATTCCTAAAGCAGTTTGCCATGCACTAAGTATTTTAATATGTATGACTTTATCCACATGATAAGGAGAAAGAGTGTTATTGTATACTACGATTATTTAGGGTTCATGAATTCAGTCAGTTGTAATCAGATTAAAACCCGTGACTAATAGGAAAAATCCTCACTGTGGATGGAGGCTTAATATTTATTGAACAAAAATAAATAATTCTATAATCTTGATGCTAAAGATGAATTTATATTTTTCTAGTTTTATGGGAATAATTGGATATTACTTTCAAAGAGGGCACTACAAAGAAAAAAGTGTGTTGACCCACTTCATACGAAAATGACATTAATCTGTCATCACTAGAAAAAACATTAATTTTGAGCTCTACAGACTGTCAAGAAGGAATTTTCAAGAACTTCTCTGGCCCCCAGTAACTGTCACTGCATATTTTCACAGTTGGTGGAAAGTAACATATTGTGACTCTGAAAGAGTATGAACCCAGTTGGCCCTTTAACCTGTGAACTTTTCTCTAACCCAGTACCCAAAGCAAATTAATTAATGTGTGACATTTGTTTTAACAAGGAACTAAGCCCTGGAGAAGGGCATGGCAGCCCACTCCAGTATTCTTGCCTGGAGAATCCCATGGACAGAGGAGCTTGACAGGCTACAGTTCACGGGGTCACAAAGAGTCAGACACAATTGAGTAATGAACACAAGGCTTAAAGGCTCTGATTTGACCCATTTGTAAACATTTCTGGTTTATTGAGATACTTTTATAATGCTGTTTCACTGCATCTGGTAAGCACCATGATATAATTTTAAAAGCTATGGAAATATTTTCAGCTCCAAAATCAACTGCCATGTGTAGCAGGGGCAGTAAAATAGGTTTTATTCTATTCCTTAGAACATCTCCCTTGACCCACAGTTTGAAGAGTGTTGAAATGATTCACCTGGCTAGGTGAATCACCAGACCAAGTGGCTAGTACGCATTACATATATTTCCTGTACTAGAGAATTTTCATTAAGAGGTGGCATATGGATAAAGCAAAGAGGGAAAAAACTAAAAACACCATCTCTGTGCTTATGGCTTAATTGCAGAGATGGAGCTTAAAGACGAAAAATAACCGGAAAACAGTTTCACAACAAGAGATAAACAAATGAGATGTTTGGGAGAGACATCTGGTTCCTTCAGGTTTATGGCTAATTCCAGTGATCTGTAAGAGAAATGGAAGTGACTGTGAACAGAGCACATCCTGGTGCTCTGGCAGCAAGGTGCACATTCTCTGCCAGAAGGGAATGCTGGATGAGTTGGGGGGCGGGGCGGGGAGGCTGTTTGTTTTTTCTGCAAACAGGAGACGTCTTCCATGCTAATAGCAGCTTCAGAAAGATTGCTGCAGCAGATGGAAAGAACCCATATACATTCATGCATTCAGTTAGCAGGGGCTAATTGAATTTGAGGATTAACTCTGTCATTAGAGAGACACAAAACCTATTTATGTCTCCACCTATGATTGCACAAGCTAAAAGGAATTTGGCACAGGTGGTATGTGAGTCTTAGACCACTGTAGCATTGAATGGCCTTTACATTAACCACCGATGGGTTCATCCCAACGAAAAAGAGGTGATAATGGAATATGTGAGATGTGTGCTCTGTACCCCACACGCTCTATTTCAGCAGTGGAGGAGACACCAGTAGGCAGAATACGAGGAATTTAAGACTCAAGATCTATGAGTGTTTGCCTGACTGGAGAAGAGAAAGAGGAGGCGCAGTCTTCTCTCACATTCGATGATTAATGAGAGCACACCTTGTGTGGTTGTTATTGTACAGTCGCTCAGTCGTGTCCAACTCTTTGCAGCCCCATGGACTGCAGCACACCAGGCTTCCCTGCACATCACTGTCACCAGGAATTTGTCCAAATTCATGTCCATTCAGTCAGTGATGCCATCCAACCATCTCATCTTCTGTCTCCCTCATTTCCTCCTGCCCTTAATCTTTCCCAGCATCAGAGTCTTTTCCCGTGAGTTGGCTGTTTGCATCAGGTGCCCAGAGTATTGGAGTTTCAGCATTAGTCCTTCTAATGAATATTCAGGGTTGATTTCCTTTAGGATTGCTTGGTTTGATCTCCTTGCTCTCGCCTTAGGGACTTTCAAGAGTCTTCTCCAACATCACAGTTCAAAAGCATCAGTTCTTTGGCACTCTGCCTTCTTTATGGTCCAACTCTCACATCCATACGTGATGATGGCTACTGGAAAAGCCATCAGTTCAGTTCAGTCACTCAGTTGTGTCCAACTTTTTGCAACCTATTTCACTGCAGCACACCAGGCTTCCCTGTCCATCACCAACTTCCGGAGTTTACTCAAACTCAGGTCCATTGAGTCGGTGATGCCATTCAAGCATCTCATCCTCTGTCGTCCCCTTCTCCTCCCGCCTTCAATCTTCCCCAGCATCAGGGTCTTTTCAAATGAGGCAGCTCTTCGCATCAGGTGGCCAAAGTATGGGAGTTTCAGCTTCAGTATCGGTCCTTCCAATGAATATTCAGGGCCAATTTCCTTTAGGATGGACTGGTTGGATCTCCTTGCAGTCCAAGGGACTCTCAAGAGTCTTCTCCAAACCACAGTTCAAAAGCATCAATTCTTCCCTGCTCAGCTTTCTTTATAGTCCAGCTCTCACATCCATACATGACTACTGGAAAAACCATAGCCTTGACTAGGTAGACCTTTGTTGACAAAGTAATGTCTCTGCTTTTTAATATGCTGTCTAGGTTGGTCATAACTTTCCTTCCAAGGAGTGTCTTTTAATTTCTTGGCTGTAGTCAACATCTGTAGTGATTTTGGAGCCCCAAAAAATAAAGTCAGCCACTCTTTCTACTGTTTCCCCATCTATTTGCCATGAAATGATGGGACCAGATGCCATGATCTTAGTTTTCTGATGTTGGGTTTTGAACCAACTTTTTCACTCTCCTCTTTCAATCTCATCAAAAGACTCTTTAGTTCTTCACTTTCTGCCACAAGTGTGGTGTCATCTGTATATCTGAGGTAATTGATATTTCTCCCGGCAATCTTGATTTCAGCTTATGCTTCATCTAGTCCAGCATTTCTCATGATGTTCTCTGCATATAAGTTAAATAAGCAGGGTGACAGTATACAGCCTTGACGTACTCCTTTTCCTATTTGGAACCAGTCTGTTGTTCCATGTCCAGTTCTAACTTGCTTCCTGACCTGCATACAGGTTTCTCAAGAGGCAGGTCAGGTGGTCTGGTATTCCCATCTCTTTCAGAATTTTCCACAGTTTATTGTGATCCACACAGTCAAAGGCTTTGGCATAGTCAATAAAGCAGAAATTGATGTTTTTCTGGAACTCTCTTGCTTTTTCCATGATCCAGCACATGTTGGCAATTTGATCTCTGGTTCCTCTGCCTTTTCGAAAACCAGCTTGAACATCTGGAAGTTCACGGTTCACGTATTGCTGAAGCCTGGCTTGGAGAATTTTGAACATTACTTTACTAGCATGTGAGATGAGTGCAATTGTATAATAGTTTGAGCATTCTTTGGCATTGCCTTTCTTTGGGATTGGAAAGAAAACTGACCTTTTCCAGTCCTGTGGCCACTGCTGAGTTTTCCAAATTTGCTGGCATATTGAGTGCAGCACTTGCACAGCATCATCTTTCAGGATTTGAAATAGCTCAGCTGGAATTCCATCACCTCCACTAGCTTTGTTCATAGTGATGCTTCCTAAGGCCCACTTGACTTCACATTCTGGGATGTCTGGCTCTAGGTGAGTGATCACACCATCGTGATTATCTTGGTCGTGATGATCTTTTTTGTACAGTTCTTCTGTGTTCTCTTGCCACCTCTTCTTAATATGTTCTGCTTCTGTTAGGTCCATATCATTTCTGTCCTTTATTGAGCCCATCTTTGCATGAAATATTCCCTTGGTATCTCTAATTTTCTTGAAGAGATTTCTCGTCTTTCCCATTCTATTGTTTTCCTCTATTTCTTGCATTGATCACTGAGGAAGGCTTTCTTATCTCACCTCACTATTCTTTAGAACTCTGCATTCAAATGGGTATATCTTTCCTTTTCTCCTTTGCTTTTGGCTTCTCTTCCTTTCACAGCTATTTTTAAGGCCTTCTCTGACAGCCATTTTGCTTTTCTGCATTTCTTTTTCTTGGGGATGGTCTTGATCCCTGTCTCCTGTACGGTGTCACAAACCTTCCATAGTTCATTAGGCACTGTATCAGATCTAGTCGCTTACATCTATTTCTCACTTTCACTGTAAAATCATAAGGAATTTGATTTAGCTCATACCTGAATGGTCTACTGGTTTTCCCTACCTTCTTCATTTTAAGTCTGAATTGCAATAAGGAATTCATGATCTGAGCCACAGTCAGCTCCATTCAACTTTGGCTTCTTCAGCATTACTGGTCGGGGCATAGACTTGGATTACCCT
Organism: Bos grunniens; assembly: GCF_055505025.1. Taxonomy (NCBI): domain Eukaryota; kingdom Metazoa; phylum Chordata; class Mammalia; order Artiodactyla; family Bovidae; genus Bos; species Bos grunniens. Next base: position 19,119,399 of record NC_141168.1, read on the forward strand.
GATATTGAATGGTTTGCCTTGGAAATGAACAGAGATCATTCTGTCATTTTTGAGATTGCATCCATGTACTGCATTTCGGACTCTTCTGTTGACTATGATGGCTACTCCATTTCTTCTAAGGGATTCTTGCCCACGGTAGTAGATATAATGATCATCTAAGTTATATTCACGCATTCCAGTCCCTTTTAGTTCGCTGATTCCTAGAATGTTGACATTCACTCTTGCCATCTCCTGTTTGACCAGTTCCAGTTTGCCTTGATTCATGGACCTAACATTCCAGGTTCCTATGCAATATTGCTCTTTACAGCATCAGACCTTTCTTTTGTCACCAGTCACATCCACAAATGGGTGTTGTTTTTGCTTTGGCTCCATCCCTTCATTCTTTCTGGAGTTATTTCTCCACTGATCTCCAGTAACATATTGGGCACCTACCGACCTGGGGAATTCATCTTTCAGTGTCCTATCTTTGTCTTTTCATACTGTTCATGGGGTTCTCAAGGCAAGAATACTGAAGTGGTTTGCCATTCCCTTCTCCAGTGGACCACATTTTGTCAGAACTCTCCACTATGACCCGTCCATCTTGGGTGGCCCTACATGGCATGGCTCACAGTTTCATTGAGTTAGACAAGACTGTGGTCCCTGTGATTAGATTGGTTAGTTTTCTGTGGTTTTCAGTCTGTCTGCCCTCTGATGGAGAAGGATAAGAGGCTTATGGGAGCTTCCTGATGGGAGAGACTGACTGAGGGGGAAACTATTCTTGTTCTGATGGATGGGGCCATGCTCAGAGAATCTTTAAGAGTTTGAATGTTGATGGGAGGGGCTCTGTTCCCTCCTTGCTATTTATCTGAGGCCAAACTCTGGTGGAGGTAATGAAGATAATGGGGACCTCCTCCAAAAGTTCCATGCATGCACTGCTACCCCTAGTGCCCCCAACCCTGCAGCAGGCCACCAGGACCCACGCCTCTGCAGAGACTCCTGGACACTCCCCGGCAAGTCTGGGTCAGTCTCTTGTGGGGTCCCTGCTCCTTTCTCCTGGGTCCTGGTGCACACAAGGTTCTGTCTGTACCCTCCAAGAGTCTATTTCCCAATCCTGTGTAAATTCTGGTAGCTCTGTGGCGGGGTTAATGACGACCTCGTCCAAGAGGGCTTATGCCATACCCAGGTCTGCTGCACCCAGAGCCCCTGGCCCTGTGGCAGTCCACTGCTGACCCGTACCTCCACAGGAGACACTCAAACACAGTTCTGTCCTCAGTATCTGTGGGGTCTCTGGCTCCTGGTGCACACAAGGTTTGTTTGAGCCCTCTGAGCATCCCTGGCAGGAATGGGATTTGATTCTAAGCATGAATCCACCCTCCTACCATCTTGCTGGGGCTTCTCCTTTGCCCTTGGATGTGGGGTATCTCCTCACAGCCAGTCCAGCAGCTACCATCTTACTGGGGTTTCTCTGACCTTGGATGTGGGGTATCTCCTCACAGCCACCACTCGTGACCTTGGAAAAGCCATAGCTTTGAGTATACAGGCCTTAGTCAGCAAAGTGATGTCTATACTTTTTAATACCTTATATAGAATTCTTAATTCAACTCAACCAGCATTTGCTGTCTGCAGAGTCTTCTGCTTGCCTTTCCTCTTCCTACTCCAAAAACCTGGTTCTTCAGATAAGTAGTTCTCAGCCTTTTTTATTTATCTGCTGAGATGCTTAATGTAAAACAGATGACATTGTATCTGTCACACAAGTGTTCTTGGGCATCTCCCAACACTGACTGAAGGTCAGCACCCACCCCTTGACTCCAACCACATCATGATGCAAGTGTAGGATGTGACAGATCGTATTTTTCCTAAAACAGCATTGTCTCCCATCCTACACATTCTCCTTGCAACATGTCTTTGACTATTTTTTCATTGAGCTATGGGGTGTGTATCTCCTTTCCTTGAATATGGACAAACTTAAGACTGAAGCGGGGCACACGTGACACTGTGGTAGGGTCCAAGGCAAGGTGACTTCCCCTGGGCTCCCTTGGAATGGTTGCTTTTGAAACACAGTCATCATTTCCAGAGGAAGCCCCGGCAGCCCATGGAGGTCCACACGAGAGGCGTCAGAGCTCCCAGGTGAAGCCAGCTCCTACTTAGCAGTCATGTGTGTGACCCAGGCAGTCCATGGACGTCCACACGAGAGGCGTCAGAGCTCCCAGCTGAAGCCAGCTCCTACTTAGCAGTCATGTGTGTGATCATCTTGAAAGCAGATCTTTGAGCTCTCAGTGAATCTGCCCCAGCTGATGCCAGATTGAGCAGAAACAACAATTTCTGCTTAACCCAGCCCAAGCTTCAGCTTTTGAGCAAAATAAACAATTGTTGTGTTTTAAGTCACTGTGTTTTGGAATATTTTGCTATGCAAGGATAGGGAACTGATACAGATTTGTGTGTCATTAGAAGAATAATCTTAAATTTGTTCTAATATATTTTTAAGAACCCTTAGTGCTTTGGCTATTACTATTAATAAATAACTTGGCAACATATGTTATTATCAATTGTCAAAACTTCCTTGAAGCCTCAGTTAACATGCAGAGGTCTTTAGCAATATCTAATTCCTCTTTTCTTTCACCTTGTCTTGGGATTGTTCAGTAAGAGTATGTAAAATAATATTAATTACAGTATTTTCATGAGCGGCTTCCTCCTTTATGTCTGATTAGCATAATTCAGCGTAGTTATCCATACCATGAAATGTGTGTTAGGTTACTTTTGCTATTTTTTTTAAATTTTATTTTATTTTTAAACTTTACATAATTGTATTAGTTTTGCCAAATATCAAAATGAATCCACCACAGGTATACACGTGTTCCCCATCCTGAACCCTCCTCCCTCCCCATACCATCCCTCTGGGTCGTCCCAGTGCACTAGCCCCAAGCATCCAGTATCGTGTATCGAACCTGGACTGGTGACTCGTTTCTTACATGATATTTTACATGTTTCAATGTCATTCTCCCAAATCTTCCCGCCCTCTCCCTCTCCCACAGAGTCCATAAGACTGTTCTATACATCATTGTCTCTTTTGCTGTCTCGTATACCGGGTTATTGTTACCATCTTTCTAAATTCCATATATATGCGTTAGTATACTGTATTGATGTTTTTCCTTCTGGCTTACTTCACTCTGTATAATAGGCTCCAGTTTCATCCACCTCATTAGAACTGATTCAAATGTATTCTTTTTAATGGCTGAGTAATACTCCATTGTGTATATGTACCATAGCTTTCTTATCCATTCATCTGCTGATGGACATCTAGGTTGTTTCCATGTCTTGGCTATTATAAACAGTGCTGCAATGAACATTGGGGTACATGTGTCTCTTTCCCTTCTGGTTTCCTCAGTGTGTTTGCTATTTTTGATTCTTATTTTAAATTCCATTTTGGGGAGCTGAGCCTTCACAGTTTGTTGCTGATGTACCAGGGTTTGCTGTTCACGAAGCAGAGAAATTGGACAGAATGCTGCTGATAAGGAAAATACAGGAAAAACTATGTAGAAATATGGATCTCAGAGGAGTAAGCTCTCGGGCACCTGGGAATGCAGCCTCGGTGGGGCTGAGCAATACTAAGAAAGGAAAAGTGTGAAGACACCTGTTGTGATCAGATCAAGGGAACTGTGAACCTGACATTGGCCATAGGGGGGCTGGTTCTTCAGCCTCTGTTTTGTTGTAAGAAGGGTTGGAGCTTGGAGCCATAAAATGACTTCACTTTCTGTCTGATGCCTCTGTGAAGCTTTTGTTTGAGGTTGTTTTAATTTCTGCCACCCTGCCCCCAGTTACAGAAGAAACAGAAGGTGGAAGGAACTGTGACCTCAGATTCAGAGAAAATATTTTTTAAAAAATAAAAATAAAAGAAACTAGCATCCTTTTGTCTCTCAGCTGGATTGCTAACTACCTGTGTGACCTTGGAAAGTTACTTCTCAAGCACCATTTTCCTCCTCTATTAAATGCAAGGGTTAGACTAAGGCTACATAGAGCTCTAGAATGTGGAATATGACTCCTGACACATTATTTTATGTTCTGATTCTTGCTTTGTAAATATTTAGGAGCAAAATGTATGCAGAACTTGGCAAAGTCAGATGTGTATTTATGAATCTCAGTGAATTGGCTGATTTTTACCCCATAGGCCTCCAGAAGCCATTTTTGTTCAACAGTTTTTGTTGTTACTTTTAATCTTTTTCTCCCACAATTAAAAGATTTAAATGGCCACTATCATTAACAAGTGACAATCAGGAACAGAACATTAATTTTAAAACTGAAAAATAACATGAAAGGTTAAAATTTTTAAATAGACACAAGTGCTCAGAGTTGTGACTCTGTTTATAGTTATTTTAGTTGATTTACCGAGATTTACAAGCATTGTGGCTTTGCCAAGTTCAGTACGCTTTTTTTTTTTTGTGCAAATATTTTTGTTGCAAAGCAGACTTTGCAACCTTAAACTATCCCTTTGGAATTAGTCATGTGACGTGTTCTAGAACTGTAATTGACTTGAGTCTCACCTCATTTCACAGCTAAGAAGTGATTCATTTCTGTGTAATGGTGTTAACATCAGTATTCCATGGTGTTCTACACAGAAAACCACAGTGGTCACAGTCACTGTTCCTTGAGCTTACTTGCAAGGCAGAGTCTCAAAAGAACTGATTTTATCTTCGTTTTTGTAATGAGAGACCTGAAGCTTGGTTAAAATAACTTGCCCACTAGTTAATGATGTGCGGGCGTACTAAGTCACTTCAGTCGTGTCTGACTTTGCAACGCTATGGACTGTAGCCCACCAGGCTCACAAGCCTTAAACTCAGGCAATATGATTCTAAACTCAGTTAAAATATATCCCTTCCTAATTTGGATTTCTTGCCAAAATATCAGTTTTCGGAGAGGATGGAGTTTATTTTGTACAGTCAGCTTGGAACAGGGCCTGGCCTGGCAGAAGCAGGTGGGCCAGCCTGTGGCCCATGGACTATTTTCTCCCATCATGATGGGAGGGAGTCACTTTTTGCCTTCTGTGCACAGATATCTAAGGATGTCTGGGCTTCTGGGAATCCAGGCCAAAGAGGGGCTGTAAGAGGAAGACATTTGACTCCTTCCCGGTAGTCCTGACTTTTCCATTCCAGCTTTCTGTCTCAGGATGCTTACTGTTCCGCAGTTGATCAGGAGGCACAGTGCTGAAGGAAAAATAAGTCATTTCTTATAAGCTAATGATCCAACTTCTAAACTCTCGAAAATGACAAACTTTTCAATCCTCTACCCCTTTACTTTCCTGTCTGACTATATAAGTTTATGTGATTTAATCGTCCAGGAAACCTAGTAGTCATATACTCAATAACCCTTGTATCCCACTGGCCATTTAACTTCCCTTGTTCTTTTGAATTTGGGAGCATTGTTTACCCTGTATGAAGGAGTTTTGGAAAAGGCCAGAAGGCAGGCTCTGAGTTGAAGAAATAATGAAAAAAAAATAATGCTGTAATCATAACAATTCATTATTTGTTTTTAAGCTTGATCTTTCAGAAGGTTATTATCTGGAGTTGAATACTGATGGAGTCAAGCTCTGTTTATGCAGAGGAAATCTTAAACGACAGTGTTCAGGAGGGAAGGACATTAATCAGCAGAGAAGAGGGCCTTGTGCCTAATAATGTTTGCATAATAGCTACCCTTGAGTGTATTGCTTGACTTAAAAATAAATATTCATGTTTTCCATCTCAGTACAATTGGAAATTATTTGTGGTTATGATTCTTTTATATGCTCTTCTGTCTGTTCAGGGGGACTTTAAATTGGGAAGCTAGGAAACCAAAAGACATAAATAAAGATGTTGGGAGTGGAGTGAGGTAGCAATGGAAAGCTGCCGTGATGGGGGCACATGAACTGAGAGCAGGTTGCAACTCTGTTCGCAGGAAGGGAGGGGCCAAATCAAACTGGCAGGCGTCAGGACATTTACGTGATTCTCTGATTTACTTTCAACTCCTCCTTAGCTTCTCATTGCTCACAGGATAAAAATGTAGGTCCCTTCTCTGGACGAAGAGGTGCTCACTGGAGTGGTCACACTGGAACTTCACAGTCATGATGTGTGACAACCCAGCCTCAGGGGTGATCACGCAGACCTCTTCCCAGGGCCCTTCGGACAGCCTCTTAACTTACAAGTCCTCATTTGTATCTTCCCTTCATCTTTTAAGGATTTCCCAAATCTTTTTTGCTAATGAAACCACTGATTGTGGAAGAGTTGGCTTAACTTCACCTCCTCCAACAATCCTTTGAACTCGGCAGGTAGCCAGTGAGTCCCCCCAGCCTCTCATTCATCCCTCATGCTCAGTACTCTTTCAATAGTATTTATCCTGGAGAAGTTTTCATCATCCTGACTTACTGCTCATATGCACCACATGTTATTCACTGGTGCTTTAAGTTAGCGAATTCTGCTTTTCTCTCTCCTTTGTTCTTCCTCTTTTCTGTTTCTTTTAAATGTCTGGGAAGTGTTTCAGTGTGGTCTTGAAAATGCAGGCTCTATATTGTTAGGAACGTCTGTGTGTCATTTTCAAGGCTTTTCACGAACTGCCTTCTCAGGCAGTTACCCTAGCCTTCTTTCTCTCCTAAATGGATATAGAGTATCCTGTAGCGTAAAAGCCCAAACTGAGTCATTCGCCCACACCTGCAATTGCTCATGCTTGCCCCTGCCTCCCTCTCCCTGTCCTCTCACACAGAGTTCACATCTTGGGAAAGCTCCACCATCTCACTGGCTCCTGCAGCCCGGCCTCACCTCTGATGAGGGCCATATGAACAGCGATATGCCCGATTGACTTCACACACCAATTCACCCTCCTTGCTAGGCTCCTTCTGAAATGTGTGTATGTGTTTTTCATGTACTTAGGTGTAGTCACAGAAGTACTATAATCTATCCCTTCTGTCAGTATAACTTATCCTATTTATAAACTGCTTATTTGGCTTCATCTTTACTACAGAGAGGTGACCAGGACAGCTGTTAATCTTACTTTAGATAAGAAAGTTGATTTAAAAAGTTTGACTTCTTAAGGCTGAGTGCTGAAGAACTGATGCTTTCAAATTGTGGTGCTGGAGAACTCTTGAGAGTCCCTTGGACTGCAAGGAGATCAAAGCAGTCATTCCTAAAGGAAATCAACCCTGAATACCCATTGGAAGGACTGATGATAAGGCTGAAGCTCCAGTACTTTGGCCACCTGATGTGAAGAGTTGACTCATTAGAAAAAACCCTGAGGGTGGGAAAGATTGAGGACAGGAGTAGAAGGGGCTGGCAGAGGATGAGATGGTTGGATGGCATCACCGCCTCAATGGACATGAGTTTGAGCAAACTCTGGGAGACAGTGAAGGACAGGGAAGTCTGGTGTGCTACAGTCCATGCAGTTGCAGAGTCGGACATGACTTAATGACTAAACAACAAGTAAATTGCAGAGATCGGAATTAGACTCCAGTTAAAGACTATTTCCTTTCATTTTCCTTAGGCCCCACAAAGCCTTGGAGACTTACTACAGGGTGAACTCCCAGAGGGCACAGGACAGAGCCTGGGATGGTCACAGGGACCTGCACTGTGGGGTGATTGAGCTACCATGGTCTCTGTGCCCTGAGAGAGTCATTTCCATCTGAATGTCAGTGTCCCATCTGTAAAAGGAAGAATGAGACACGTTTTTTAGGTTCTTTTGACATACAACATTTTATTAATTCCCTTTCTGTTATTTTTTAGAAACATCTATTTGTTTGCTTGTCTGTGCCAGGTCGTAGCTGCAGCACACAGGATCTTTAGTTATGGCATGTGAATTGTTAGCTGTGACACTTGGGGTCTAGTTCTCTGACCAGGGATAGAACCCCACCTCCCCTGCATTCGGAGTGCAGAGTATTAGCCACTGGACCATTAGAAAGTCCCCTTTTCTGTTATTTTTATCTCCATTGCCTTTCACTCCTTTCCTCTTTGCTCTCTTTTCTGTCTGGAGAAGGAAATGGCAGCCCACTCCAGTATTCTTACCTGGAGAATCCCATGGACAGAGGAGCCTGATGGGCTATAGTCCATGGGGTCACAAAGAGCTGGACATGACTGAGCAACTAGCACTCTGTTCTGTCAGTTCAGCAACTGATTGGTGCACACTGACTGTGTACAAAGAGCATCATCGCGCCTGGAGTCATAGCCCCAGCTTAAACAGCTTGTTACGGAAAAGAAGCACTCTTCCCTCTCTTTCCTGTTCTTCCTTTCTTGCTCTTCTTCCTTTATTCTCCCTTCCGTGCTCAAGCAGCTGTCATCATTTCCTAAGTTTTCCGAGACTTCCGCTTTGGTCAGAGGGAAGGCAGTTGGCCCTGGGCCTCTGAACAAGTTGAACGTGTCTGTGGTTCTTTGGCTCTGATCACCCAGGGCCCATAAGTGCGCATGATGAAAGCTGCACGGGCTTTGTTCAGTGATAGTCAAGGCCACCATATGCTTTGATACTGCATTTTTGGCCAACTGTATACGAGAGACTCTGAAATAAGAGTAAAATGATACTTTGAAAAATAAACTTCAAACCTTCTAATTTGGGGGGAGGTGACTTTAAAACTTTAAAATGATCTTTTTCTTGAGCAATTTTAAAATATAGGTATTTTTCTAAAGGGACCATTTTTGACCTAATACAACTGTCCCCTTTAGGAGTCATAACCACCATTAGAGTCATATATTCTTTTCCTCTTTTATTAGTTATATTTTTTTCATTTTTCTTCTGCACCCCACGTGACATGCACAGGTATTTAGATTATTTTCCCCTCAGCTAAGTCGAAGGAAATGGCAGTGCACTCCAATATTCTTGCCTGGAGAGTCCCATGGACAGAGGAGCCTGACAGACAACAGTCCATGGGGTCGCAAGAGTTGGACATGACTCAGCGACTAAATCGCCACCACCAAGTAGCCTTACAATTAGTTTAATTAAACTTTCAGAGTTCTTTCATAGGAATCACCAATAAATTGTATGCTAAATGTATGATTACTTTCTTTAGAACATAATTAAAATATGTGTTTCTTCTTTATTGCTTCTAATCCTTCTTTCCATAGCAGTAGGTATTTATTTATAATTATAGAACACAAAATTACTAATAATTTTTGAACCCCCAAAGGACAAAGTAGAAGGAATTAGAAAGAAGGGAGCAGAAACAATCCTAATAATCAGGCACTCTGCATCAGTGGATGAGATAAGAACACTTATGTGATTTAATAAACCCTTTCAAAGATCTGATATAATTGAGACTTGCTGGTTTACAGATGTGGAAACTGAGGCTCAGAGGGGTTAGATAACTCGCCTAGAATTCCACCGCCTGTAAGGGTCAGAGCTAAGATTTGAATCCAGTATGTGTGACTCTACATTTCATGTTCGCTTTTCTGTACTAGGGCTGGAGGGGGTTCCTGTCGGCTCTAGAATGATGTACAAGATGAATGCCCAGGGAGGGAAGGGGTGAAGAGAAGGCCTCAGTTTGTCCCACGTTTCAACCTTTGGCATGCTTCTCCTCCCCTGACCCCCACCCCAAATGTAGACTGTGTCTCCCAAATATGGATCCAGCCCTTTGTAATATTTTCATGAGAGGGTCTTCTACTAATGGGACATCTCTCTTTTGTCTTTCACAGCAATTTTGCAGGCAGTAATAGCTGGTGATCTTATGAAGGTAAGATATCTTCCTACCAGAACTTTTGGTGATTCTTTAAGAACTCTAAATCAGCGTAATTTCTCACCAAATTTTCATGATCCCATTTATGATTTCCCATCCCCCTGGTGCTAGCTGGGTAGAAGGCAGAAGGATGTTCTTTTTGAGAATTGAGCAGAGAGGGTGAGAGGAGTCCTTGTAGCATCACCATGTCTCCAAACAGCAAAGGGTCTGTGCAAAGGCACAGTGCTGTCTGCCTTGACTAGTTACAACTGATATGTGTCCCCAGGAGACAGTACTTATAGTACCCCGGGTTCCTGCTATCTGGAACTAATATTTGAAGTTTAAAGATTTCTTTCAGCCCAAGTCTTTAAATGAATGCATCTGTAAGAATAACCTGGACAATACCCAGAAATACTTTGTTTAAGCAAGAGACAACATCATGCAACATTATTGCCATTTTGAACTCTGGGGATCACAGTTAATCAGAAGATACTCTGATCTGCCTTGAATATTGTGATTTGTGCTCATGTTTTCTGGAGAATTTAGTTGAGAGGAAACTGCTGCCTCCTGAGTGAATGCAAATTCTGAAGTCAGACTGTCTGGGTTCAGATCTTGGCTCTGCCTTTGACTATATATGAGACTTTGTATAATTACCTAATTGTCTCTGGGCTTCCGTTTCTTCATCTGTAAAATGGAATCACATTGGTCTTCTCTTTGCTTTACTGTGAGGATTGAATATAAAATTCATGTAAAGCTCTTAAGATTGTTCCTATAACTTCATAGAAGGGACTCTCCCAAGATAGCTATTTTGTTAATACAGTGTTAATCTGTGTTCCTTTAATAGTTAAACATAACAGAGAGACAAATGTTTGTTATAAAGTATAATATAGTCCATGAATACCCGGAAAGCTATATTTGGTCCCAAGTTATTTTCAGGTGTCAGGACTTAAGACTGCCTGGGTATCCCTGTATACATCATAATGGCATTGATCTGCTCTGTATTATCAGCAACTTTCCCAGGCAGAGGCTCCAACCAACTCAAGTTCAGTGCTATCCCAGATTGAGAACCCAGAAGCCTTAAAAGAAAGTTAAGAAGCACTAGCTCAGTTGATAAAGAATCTGCCTGCAATGCAGGAGACCCCAGTTCAATTCCTGAGTTGAAAAGATCTGCTGGATAAAGGATAGGCTACCTACTCCAGTATTCTTGGGCTTCCCTAATGACGCAGCTAGTAAAAAATCCACCTGCAATGCAGGAGACCTGAGTTCGATCCCTGGGTGGGAAGATCCCCTGGAGAAGGGAAAGGGTGCTCACTCCAGTATTCTGGCCTGGAAAATCCTATCTATGGACTGTATAGTCCATGGGGCCGCAAAGAGTCGGACACGACTGAGCGACTTTTACACACACACAGGCTCTTGTATACAAGTTTTTTGGAAGCACATCTGTTGAATAAACTGAGAAACCTCAGAGCTACATTGTTAACAGGTTACTAGAAGAAAACAAGGGCTGAGAAGGTTGTCAGCATCTTGTTAAACTGTCATCTTCAGACACACATCCCTGGGAATGGTGCCCGTGCCATGACCAGATCACAGTGTTACTAGGAATTGCTAGCCACAAGAGGAAAGTGCTCTCTAAGCAGTGTATATACCTGAATTCAGTGCCATTTCCAAGCAGTGGATTAAACCAAATATTATCCTATATTCCCTGCAAAGCCTTTTTGGATTCTGTGAGCAAAAGGCATGAGTTCAGACCTGATCCCTCCTCTTGGAGAGTTTCTAAGCCAGAAAATTTTGCAAAATGTTGTTGTACCTTTGAAACCACTTCATTTTGTTTTGTATATACTTTTAGTCTAGGCAACAGATTTTCCAGGGCCCTGGGCATGTTACTGCACTTCTTTGGTACTTAACAGAGAATTATGTGAGAGAAGGGTAATCACTATATTCGGCTGGTTGCCTTATTTCATTCTCTGTTATAATTCTTTCCTAGATGACTGAGAAATGACTCAGTAACATCTGATTTACTGAGAGGTGAAATATAAAGCCTGAGGGTTTTTCTTTTTCACTTTTTGCTTTCTGTTCCTTCCCAAGTACTTTCCCCTCCTTTTCTTTATCTTCTCCCATTTCTCTGTCCCATGTAGAAAGTACTATAAATATTAAATACTCAACTGGGTGTGTGTGTCACAAGTGTGAGGAAGGAGGGGGAGAATGGGAGAGTTGAAAGGGGAAGCAAGGTCCAAGCACACCAGTGAACTGAGAATAGACCCTGGATCAGCCCTGCGTGCAGGATGTCATGCGTAGCTCCTATCCACCGGGCTGCACAGCATACCCATGGACTAACCTAATGGCCACGGTGTCTATGAACACCACAGCAAGGCAAAATCGGGGCAGCTGATGGGTTGGGTCTCTGCGACTCTGTGAGCCCAAATCCTTTGTGGATCTTCCCACAAAGAATGGATGTGCCATTGTGAGACAGTACAGTTGAACAGAACAGGATTCTTAGATTGTCATGGAAGACAGCTACTTCTTCCTGTTCCTTTGCTTCTCAATTTAGGCATGAAAACTCTATGTTCCTTGTGCACGCTAAGTTGCTTCAGTCGTGTCCGACTCTTCGCATCCCTATGGACTGTAGCCTGCCAGGCTCCTCTGTCCGTGAAGATTCTTCAGGCAAGAATACTGGAGTGGGTTGCCGTTTCTTCCTCTAGGGAATCTTGCAAACCCTGGGCCTGAACCCACATCACTTACGTCTCCTGCACTGGCGGGCAGGTTCTTTACCACTAGTGCCTCCTGGGAAGCCCCGTGTTCCTTACTTCCAGTCAGTTGCTCCTTTGTGATCAGTTTTCTAGGAAGTCTTCCATGGTTTTTCCATCCGCTACTTCATGTTTTCCTAGTGCCCTGTGCTACCCTCCTCATTGTCCTCTTCATCTCTGTGTAATTCTTTTTTGTTTTTTATTTATTAACTTTATTCTTTTTTTTAAATTTTATTTTATTTTTAAACTTTACAATATTGTATTGGTTTTGCCAAATATCGAAATGAATCTGCCACAGGTATACACGTGTTCCCCATCCTGAACCCTCCTCCCTCCTCCCTCCCCATACCATCCCTCTGGGTCGTCCCAGTGCACCAGCCCCAAGCATCCAGTATCGTGCATCGAACCTGGACTGGCGACTCGTTTCATACATGATAGTATACATGTTTCAATGCCATTCTCCCAAATCTTCCCACCCTCTCCCTCTCCAACAGAGTCCATAAGACTGTTCTATACATTAGTGTCTCTTTTGCTGTCTCGTATACAGGGTTATTGTTACCATCTTTCTAAATTCCATATATATGCGTGAGTATACTATATTGGTGTCTTTCTTTCTGGCTTACTTCACTCTGTATAATAGGCTCCAGTTTCATCCACCTCATTAGAACTGATTCAAATGTTTTCTTTTTAATGGCTGAGTAATACTCCATTGTGTATATGTACCATAGCTTTCTTATCCATTCATCTGCTGATGGACATCTAGGTTGCTTCCATGTCCTGGCTATTATGTACAGCGCTGCGATGAACATTGGGGTACACATGTCTCTTTCCCTTCTGGTTTCCTCAGTGTGTATGCCCAGCAGTGGGATTCTGCAATTCTTTAAAAATCTCTCTCTCCCATGGACAGTGAGGTCTTGGAGGCTTAGAGGTCAGTGGTCAAATTGTATTCATGTTAGTTTCCCTGGCATCTGGCACATGGCTAATCTGTAGTTGTATTTGAGTGAATGTATAAACTATGAGTTTAGTCTCTTTGACCTTATGAGTTTTGTTTTTAATAATGCTATGCTATCTAACTTCTTGGTGGTAGACATATTCCTTTTGCTTATTACATGATGAGTTAGTTGATTCTTATTTATTCTAAAGCTACATTTTAGAAGCTCTAGAAGGCCCTTGTTCTGATTATTACAGTTTAGAGAACAGAGATCCATTTTCACTTACATTACAGTTTGGTAATGTGCAGTATTTCACAAACTTAAGACTGTGTCCTTATTTAGCGCCTAATTCTCAGGCTGAAAAATCTGTTTTTCCCCCCAGTCTTTTGGAAGTCTTTTAGGTTTCTACTACTACATTCTCTGAACCCTTTTGGTTCTCATCCCATGGATCATCTCAAGCCTTGTTGGGTGGTATGTGTTGGATGATAAATAGAAGGCAGGCAGACTACAGATCTGGATGAAGGAGGGAGCCAAACATGGCTGTGCATGTGTCTGCTGTATGCCTGTGTGTGTGATCTTATGCTGGGAAGGGGTAAGCAGCTTCTGTACTCAGTAACTGGGTTCATTAGAGAGGGCAGAAAAAGTTAAAGGGCGGAGGGAACATCGCTACCAGACATCAAGCTCTTCCTGCCTATAGACTTAATTGTTCTTTAACTCAAGAACACTCAGCCTACATAGGGAAGCTTTCATTCTCCTCTCTTTCATTCTTTCAGTGCCCAGAAAAGGACAAAAAAACAGAAAGGGAGCAAGTAATTTAGCATGCTTCCATTCCCTTAAGCTGTTCAGTACCCACTTACCCTCTCCGGAATTTGCTGAGACACTGGCCATCTATTTGAATGATAACACAACCCAGGAATGTTACTTCATCTCTTTGACTTTTCCCTGTGTCCTCTGAGGCTGGAGACATTTGTGGTTTGCTACATTACTTTTATTTTATCACCAGCTAGCTGTTTTCCTTGTTCCGGACTCTGTCTGAGTTGCTTTTCCTATGTCTCTTTTGCAGCTAATAGAAAGCTATAAAAATGGAGGCAGCCTGCTAATTCAGGGACCAGACCACTGTTCACTCCTTCATTATGCAGCTAAAACCGGCAATGGGGAGATTGTGAAATATATCCTTGACCACGGTGAGTAGGCATAGCAAACCAAGAATCAATTATCCATGAAACAGACTGCATTTTCGAAGTTGACTTTCATCCAGGCTGTCCTCAGAATGGTGGAGAGACCCTTGAGCTTTCGCTGACTCTCCTTGCTTGTGTGACGGAGCCAGGATTCCAGACCCCTGACACAGGTCACCTTAACCAAGCCTTTACCTGTACCTTAACCACCTTAACCTTAACAGGAATCATTTCCATATCAAGGCCTTTGCAGGGTATTTGGGGGCTGATTACTTACAAAATGAAAGATAAAACCGAGTGTGGACTTGGCATCATGTACTGTTTGGGAAGGGTTTTGGGAAGTTAACGAGTTGGGACCAGGTACCTAATCCATATTTATAGCTGATCATTCTGAGGAGTAATGTGCATATTTATTTCCATCTTTCTAATTTCCCTTTTTTTTTCTATTTGAATCTCATTCACCTTTTCAACTCAAGTCACCTTTTATTCTCTTCAAAAAAATCTGGTACTGCTGTGTCCTCTGTGGCAGGCCATGTTCACCCCCTGGACAGCCTCCTAACTGGGTTTGTAATCTGGTGTTAGATGGTGACCTCAGCACCTACCTCTAATAGCCCTTTAGAGGCACAGACACGTCAGAGGAGTATCAAATCTTTCTTTGATACTTTCTTTGGAAGTAGACCGTACTTTCTGCTTCCCTTGTTTATAGTGTTTCTAGGACTGAAAAATAGGATAGAAGCGGGCAAAGTCTCCCTAGCTTGGCTGTTTTTGAGGAATCTCTGGCTCTGCTGAATTCAGGTATACAGAGATCCTAAAAGATTTTCTGTGAGCCCTAGCACTGAGCCAATGGCCTACCCTCATTGTATCCATATTTTGGCTGTAAATAGTAAGCATTTTAGCACAGAGTCACATTCCCTTTGGTACACAGTCACATTCCCTTTTTAAAAAAACTGAAGTATAGTCAATTTACAGTATGTCAGTTTCAGCTGTACAGCAAAGTGATTCAGTTAAAGACATGTATGTTCAGTTGCTCAGTCTTGTCCAACTCTTTGCAACCCTATGGACTGTAGCCCTCAGGGCTCCTCTCTCCATGGGATTTTCCTGGCAAGAATACTGGAGTGGGTTGCCATTTCCTCCTCCAGGGGATCCTCCCAACCCAGGAATTGAACCCATGTCTCCCATGTCTCCTGCATTACAGGCGAATTCTTCACTGCTGAGCCACTGATAAGTTATACATATATTTAATCTTTTCCAGATTCTTTTCCCATTACAGATTATTACAAGATAGTGAATATAGTTCCCTGTGCTATATAGTAGGTCCTTGCTGTTTATTTTCTATACAGTCGGGTGTATCTGTTAATTCCAAACTCCCAATTTATCCCTCCCCTTCCTTTTCCCCTTTGGTAACCATAAATTTGTTTTCTATGTATTGATTTACATTCCTTTTTATTCCTCTTTTTATTCAGTTCAGCAAACATGTCTTATTCTATGTACCCATTCATTCATTCATCGAATATTTGTGGGGTACTTCACAGGAACTATCTGGCATAAACCGACACACACACAAAAATAAAGTCTCTGTTGTCAAGCAATTGCAGGATAAAAAATATAATCATATGCATCATTAAATTGAAAGTGGTTGTATGTAGGACTCTTAAATCCTACTGTAAAGTCACAAAGAGATAACTAACAGAGCTGCCGTTTCTCGAGCACTGGTTATATGCCACATGCTTAGAATGAACATGTCCTATCATTTAAGCTTTACAAGGACCTTGGAAAGGATTAGACTCTCAGTCCCATTTGACTCGCCTTGCTTTTGTCTTCAATACCTTCTCACCATGGAGAGTTTGCCTGAACCCTTGGCCTGAATTATGGCAGAAAGAGTGGTTTAGGAAAAGGAAAGGGTATCCAAGTAGGATGGTCACCATTAGAGGCTTTCTCCCCACTCCCTTCTGCCACCCCCATAGGCTAGATTGGATTGTCCCGAGCCTGTCTGCCCCAGAAAGCCTAGATCTATTCCTGGTGCTGTGTCAGGGGTGTGTATATTCTGTCTCCCACTCCCCTGACCATTCGGCCTCCAGCAATTAAAGCATGCCTCTTTAAACAATGACTTGAATAGACAATGGTGGCATAAATTCTACTTGCCTTTTGCACACACACACAAACTGTAGGTGTTTTCCTGTAGTGACTCTTCCAAAAGCTGGTGACAGGCAGAACCAAATATGAGAACCCAGCCCCGTAGACAGTGCATACAGGTCACAAAGCTTCCATAGTTATTTTTCTCTTCATAGAAAAGATTTCAGAATTTCCCCTGGACAAAGTGAAGGTGAGCTTTGGATATATGCCCTCACCTTGTTTGCTTTTAACTCAGGTTCAAGTTCTCCTGGTGGCTGTCATCTTTATATTCCCTCCTGGTTTGGCTTTTACCCCATGAAGTTGAGTGCTTGCCCTCACACCTTAATCTGCTCAGTACCCAAGTACCTCTCTAGGGTTGGTGAGACACCGGCTATCTATTTGAGTGATGAGACCTCTTAGAAATTCTCTCTCCTCCCCTCTCTACCTCTCCTGAAGAATAGGAATTCCCGTCCCTGGTTCTGGGATCCTTTCTCATCAGTGATCTGCTGGTATCTCACTTGTTATTACCTGTCAGGCTGCAGGGAACTGCACTTTTGACTGAGTCTGTATTTAAGATGGATTCTTACGTGTTCGGGGCTGTCAGCTGGGGTGCTTGGGACACCTGGACTTTCATCTCAGGCTTCCTCACAGCATGACGATCCCCAGGTTTCAGGAGGGTGAGAATGGAAGCTTTCAGACATTCAGAGGCCAGGCTGGAGAAGTCTGCCTCACCTCTGTGGCAGTCTGTCAGCTGAAACGAGTCATGGAGGCAGCCCCAGCTCAAGGGTCGGAGAAATAGACCTCTCGGCTCCAAAATTAATGGATGTGTTCAATCTGTCCCCTCCCTTACTCTCTGTCTTCTTCAGCTGAAAATGGTGATCTTCTCAATATCCTGAACTACTGACTCACTTGGAATTCCCTGGAACTCAGATTTTATATTTTCCCTTGGTTTAGGGTCCTAAGCTAGGGCTTCAAGATTTAGCAAATCAAAATACAAGTCATGATAACATTTTTTTAGCAGAAGTATGTCCCATGCAATATTGGGGACATGCTTACACTAAAAACCAGAAATCTTCATTTCAGCTGAGTCTCCCCAGGGGCTTGAATGAGGAGGCTTGAGATGGTATTGCTCTAACACCATGGATTTTCACAACCCCCACCACCCACTTCTCTTTCCACTGCCTTAAATAAGATGACCTAGAAAGGCCCCTGTAACTCGAGCTCCCAGGGCTTGGAGTTTCTAACCAAGCTGTAGATCAGCGCACACGCTTTTCCTGCCATGAAATCCAACTGGCACATCTCTGAGTGCTTGCACCAAAGCCTGACATTCCAACACCGAACTCCTTTCTCTTGGATCCCAAGAGTGAATCATGCAGTTTAGAGTGAGAGATTTTGCAAAGAGTGAATCATGCAGTATAGCTCTTTGTGTCAACACTAAAGGACAGGAAGAATTTGTTAGTAACTTGGGGAAGGGAGAAGCTTATTTTTCTCATTTTTTTGGTTAACTTTTGTAAATTAGTCACTTTAATATTTACACTAAGGAGAAAACACAATATTCTTGTAATCACCTCCACTTCGCTCACAGGCAGGCAGTTCTCACGGTCACTGCATCTGCCTCGTGGGTCTGTAATTGGCCGGTAGATGTATGACTCTGAAGATCATGCAGCCAAATCCATCTCTTCTGTCTGAAAATAAAATCTGACTATGATCTACAGTCCAAAGATCACTGTTGGATATTGATGGGTGGTGATTTTTAACCTTTTAGTACTGCTAAGCTGCTAAGTCACTTCAGTCGTGTCAGACTCTGTGCAACTCCATAGACGGCAGCCCACCAGGCTCCCCCGTCCCTGGGATTCTCCAGGCAAGAACACTGGAGTGGGTTGCCATTTCCTTCTCCAATGCATGGAAGTGAAAAGTGAAAGTGAAGTCGCTCAGTCGTGTCCGACCCTCAGCCATCCCATGGATTCAGCCTTCTAGGCTCCTCCGTCCATGGGATTTTCCAGGCAAGAGTACTGGAGTGGGGTGCCATTGCCTTCTCCAATGGATGAAAGTGAAAAGTGAAAGTGAAGTTGCTCAGTCGTGTCCGACTCTTAGTGACCCCATGGACTGCAGCCTATGAGGCTCCTCCGCCCATGGGATTTTCCAGGCAAGAGTACTGGAGTGGGGTGCCTTTGCCTTCTCCTACAGTCAAATAATAAAAACTGATCTGTAGTTGATTTTTATTAAAATTAGTATTTATCAACCTGATAGTCAATTCAGGTTGACTGAATTGATGGTCCATTTCATTCTTAACATCAACTTCATTATTTCTACTTATTGAGGAGCATGGATGTGAAATCTATTGACATTGTCCGCCTAATTCTCCATGTTGTTTAAGAGCTGAGCACTTTGGCTCAACCATTTCTGTTGTCATTTGTCTTAATATCTTTAGTTGCTGATATGATTTTATAAACTTGTACGTTTAGAATTGAAAACTGTCTTTGCAGAACTAGTCATCTCTCTTAAATTGCAGCAAGCCCTTTGTGGTGCTCTTGAAGTCAGGGATACATACACAGAAAACATGACACTTTCTCTACTCTGTAATCATCTTCTTAGTGTGGTCTCTGCTCAGCAAATAGTCTTGCCTGATTGGTAATGATGCTGACTCTGAAATTCCCTTGATTTGATGGAAAATAGCCTTTGCTGAGATGCCTCTGTGAGGCTGGGGTTCAGAGATGTCTACGGCATCGTATTGATAAGTTAATGTTAGATTTACAGTGGATGGATCTGATCAGTTTGGATTCACATAAATAAAAGAATAAATCCATGCAGATTTCATACTGTGGCAAAGATCAAGAGACACCCCTTCTTGCCATCTCGGTTGCTGCAAACCTCTTGAAATTGTACTTTTTAAATTTTTTTGTTAAAAACTAGATTCAAGTCCTTCCTTGGGTTTATAGTATATAAATCCTAAAGACTGTTCAAAGACCCGCCTGTCAAGATGCCTTTAAAGACAAGGGTCCTAAGAAATCAGAGGGCCCTTTTCAAGGAGCATGACTGATGGGACTTGTTTGCCTCCTGCATCCTTACTCCAGGGAGCGCCTCTCTCCTCTCTGCTTCACCCTCTTCTTCATGTCTTATTGAAGGTGGGGGTCCGCAGTCAGGATGCCTCTTGAATGGGAGTCGTGAGAGCTTAGTCATTCTCCCAGGCACCACATTCAGCCACAAATTTCTCTTCTCAGGGCTCTTTTGAACACGGGCTGGGGGGCCATGGGACCTGTGGTTATTTCTCAAAAGCCACAGGAGGCTTGAATTTTTCTCGTCCCTCATCTTCTTTGGGACTTCTTCTCTTAAATACACAACACGCTGCTTCCCTTTATGAAAAACTGGAATTTGGGCAATGGGAGGGTTGAAAAGAGAATGGAGGTGGGAGAGAGAGCCTAAGAATACCACAAGGACTGGGTGGAGAGAGGAGGACGGGAGGGATTCCAGCGGAGAGCCCCCACCCCCCAGCGGTTCCTGCTTTTCAACTCCTTTCAACCATATTTTTGCCCACTCCCTCCTCCCTCGTTGTACCCTCCCAGAGACTTTTGTGGTGTCTTAGTCTTTAACCACCGGGCACATTTTGCTCTTTTGTTTTTATTCTCCCAGCGCCCACCCCCCCTGCCCCCTACTGTGTTTCCTGATAGAAATCTCACTCATGCATTTCCTTTCTGATTTCAATGGCTTACTTTGTCTTCCCTCTTTTTCTGCCTTCAGTCTTTCTTTTCTCTTTTTTTTTCACCCACCCCCCTCTCTGCCTCTGGTCCCCAAGAGAAACGACCCCCGTCCCGCTGGGACAGGATGGCCGTGCTGTTGAGAGTTCCCAGTGCCGGCTCTCCCCACATCTGTGCAGCTTTTGTCGGCGCTCAGGAGGATTTGGAATGGTCTGCTGGCAGCGTCAGGGAGACTAATGGGAAATGAGGTCCAGAGGGAGAGAGACCACGGGGAGGTGGGGGGACAGCAAAGGGGATTTGGATGGCTCGGTGTGGGAAGCAAATTAAAGGATGCATGTGACAAAAGACACATCATATGTAATACAAGCGAAATGGTGATGACACAATTGCATGGGTTCCTGGAAGAGCCTCTGGGATGAGCACTGACTGGGCAGTCGATTTGAAGTTTGGAAAGTTTGACTACTTACCACGCTGTGACTTTTTCAATGTTGGGACATTTGTGAAGTTTTGCTTCTTTTTGAATTCCCTGACCCGCATCCGAAAAATGATATGTTTCTACCCACAATGTATTTTTCTTTCCCCTTTATTTTTCAGACCATTTCTCAGATAGCATAGCTTTTTAAATTTTTTTAAATCCATGTTCCTTTTATGGGTCTTTCTCTCTTAGGAAAAAAAGTGTGATATTGGCCAAGATCCAAGTGGATTTTTAAATGTCATTCATTCATTCAAAAAGTCTGTCCCATACACTTTTAAACAGAAATATTATTGTAATAATCACTGCTCATCTTTATTGTTCTGAGTCCTTTATGTGTATTTATGGATTTGATTCTTACAACAAGCCCACAAGGTAAGTTCTTTTATCTCTACTTGACGGGTGGTAAAACTGAAGTGTAGCAAAGCTGGATGACTTGCAAAAGCTCACCCAAAATACAAGATATGGTCTCTGCCCTGTGTATTCCTAAAACTCAGTGAGAGAAATAAAGCATAGATAAACAACCACAATTCAGGGTAGTTTGAAATGAATATCATATACAGGATTCTACTGATAACTGGCATAGACTATGGAAGGGCGATCACCTTCTGAAACGTTCATGGAGAAATCTGTACCTATATCCCCTCAGTAGAGATTCAGTGGTTGCTTCCTGGGGCAGGTCAGCTGGGGGCTGAACTGTGGGTCTTTTAGTAAACTCTGGGGAGACAGAAAGCCAAGACTTTTTCTATTCAGGGAACAATCAGGAATTCTCTGCTGATAATTTAACGGCATTCCTTCCAATTCCTTAGGGGAGATGCATAGTGTCCACCATCAGAACATATGTACACATGACAAACTAAGCCCAAACCCAAATGTTCCCCCGTTGATCTACTTGAAGGAATTCCATCTTTATTTTTTCTCTTTCTCCTGTTCTTTCCCTTATGGCTGAGGCTGGAATTAACTTTTCCAAAAATCATAGTTGCTGCTTTTTCACATGTATTTTTTTCTTTCAAGGGAATATACTTGTGGTCTTTGTTGATGGTTTTTGTTTCTCTGGACATGCTCCCACCTCCAAATCTTATCTTATGCTACTAATCTACACAGGGCACTATTAGACAGCATGATGCACTATTTTTGTTCCAAGAAAACTTAATTTTTATTGTTTGCAAAATGTAATTCTACTCATGTACATTTTTGTAAAAAATTCCTTTTTATCTTTGAATCGGAGTACAGTTGATTCACAGTGTTGTGTTAATTACTGCTATACGGCAAAGTGACTCACTTTTATGTACTTATATACACACACACATATATTTTCATATTCGTTTCCATTTTGGCTTCTCACAGGATACTGAATGCAGTCCCCTGTGCTATACAGTAAGGCCTTGTTGTTTATCCATTATATATATATATCAGTTTGCATCTGCTAATCCCAAACTCCCAATTCAGCCCTCTCCCAGCCTTCTCCTCCTTGGCAACCGCCAGTTTATTCTCTGTGTCCCTGATTCAGTCTGTTTCATGCATAGGTACATTTGTGTCCTGTTTTAGATTCCACATAGCAGTGATGGCTTGATACACTATTAAAAATAGCTCCCAGTAGGTCACTGGAGACACACATAGGGAGGGAAACCACAGTTCTGTCTCAGACTCCACCTGGCATGCACTCCTCTTGTCCTTTCTTCTCCTAAATCTCCTTGCTGTCAGTTAAGTCCATCTTTCCAGAGTCCATCTTTCTAAAACCTTTAATTGAAGTTGCTTTGGGTATTAATTAAGAGCGAAAAGTTACATCTTATTTTAGTATCTGCATCTCTGTCAAGGACAGAGGATTGGAGAGGAAGGAGGAGACAATAAACAGCTCAAGGCATGCCTGACTCCCAGATTAGATGATCAGCTCTGGAATCCTGCTGGGTTGGTTTCATTTATAGTGATTCTTGTCAGGAGTTTGAGAAACAAGCTTCTTTTCTTTGTCCCACTTTTTTTTAGCACAGATTAAACTGCTTTATCATCCTCTCACTGCACGAAGGCATGGACCCCAGAGTCCGTGGACCCACTGTGGTTGCACTTCTGAGAGTACCAGGTGACAGAGCTGAGGAAATGAGATGAGACCCCCTACTGCCTAAATATTTGTGCAATTGTTACCAAATGCGAGGCTGTGTGCCTAACATACAATGAGGCCAAAACAAACGGAAACATCAGAGTTTGGAGCAGAGAAAGGTTTACTGCAGGGCCAAACAAGGAGAACAGGTGGCTTGTGTCCCCAGACCTCGAACTCAAAGGGTTTCAACAAAGTATTTTTAAAGGCCAGGTGAGGGAGAGGCATTGCAGAGTATATGATCAGCTCATCTGATGGTGAGGTCATGGCAGTGTCACAGAGGTTAACATTATCAATCCTTAGGGGCCAGTAGGTCTGGGGGCTCATGATCATCAGTTAACTTCCTCCATTTGTTGGTGGTTTCAGCATCTGTAAAACAACTCAGAAATGTGCATCAGATACTATTTTCTAGGTGCTCCAAAGAGGAGCTATGTGGGAGGTGTCTGTCCCCAGGAGAAGTCCCCATA
Organism: Bos grunniens; assembly: GCF_055505025.1. Lineage (NCBI taxonomy): Eukaryota > Metazoa > Chordata > Mammalia > Artiodactyla > Bovidae > Bos > Bos grunniens. The sequence goes on from NC_141168.1 coordinate 19,142,722, forward strand.
GCGTCCTGCTTGGTTACACAATTATCAGTAATGGTGGGAACAGACACTGGTGAGGCCACTGCTCATGTTCATGGAATTCCTTGCAAAATGAATGACTTTGCTGAAGGTGACAGGAGCTCTCTAAAAGGATCATTGGGCTCTGTAAGCATTCTTGCTCCTGACCTTGTGGAGGCTGCTTCGTCCAAGACGGAATAGGCCTGGAGTACTTGGTTCTCAGAACACTGAATTGGAGTTAACACTTACTTCAAATATAAGTGGGAGCCAAGGCACCCTTTTATATCTCCTTCCCTCATTGATGTTCCAGCACCCGAGCTTAATGTAAGCTGCTGTGTTATGTCAGAGAATAGAACGCTTAATTATACCTAAACTTTACACATTGCATATAGTGTCCCAGCTACTGTTTTAAACACTTTTTTTGTATTAACTTACAAAACCTCATAACAAACCTATGCGATAAATAGTATTATTAATTATAATTTACTTGTGCAGTAATCAAGGGACTGAGAAATACAATGAACTTGCCTGAGATCTCGTGAGGGGCAGAGATAGCTGGAGTTTGGGCCCAAGGATGTTCAGCACCAAAGCCGTCGCTCTTAATCACTGCACTAGACTGCTTGACACATTAGGGGGATTTCGGTGGGGCAGGGGGTGATGGGGGTGGAGAGTTATCATTCCAGTTTCCTTAGAATCATAGGACTGAGGAACAAACATGAATGAATAAAATCCTCATTGAACCTGTGAAACAGGGAATGTGTTAGAAGGGTAAGAAAAAGTGTTCTTACACTTAAAAGATGTAGAATAATTAAAGAGATAAGGCATACATTCAGAAAGCAAATGCACAGTACAAGGGCCAACCCCAGTGTTACGGGAGTTCAGAAATGGGGTCAAAGGTGGCCTTTTCAGAGGACCTGGTCACACACTGGGCTTTTAAAGGATGTGTAAGATTTAGGTGAGTGCATGCTCAGTCGCGTCCAACTCTTTGTGACCCTGTGGACTGTAGTCCACCAGGTTCCTCTGTCCGTAGGGTTTTCCAGGCAAGAATACTGGACTGGATTGCCATTTGTTCCTCCAAAGATTTAGGACTGGATTGCCATTTGTTCCTCCAAAGATTTAGGTATGTGGGTAGAAAATGCTGCTCTACATAGCTGGAGGGAGCAAGCTCTCAGAGCTGGGAGAGTCTTAGAAATATTTGGGTGATCATGCAGCTACCGATTTAGCTTATACAAAAAATAAATAAAATGGAGCCTTGAGAACAAATTGAGGTGGGGTAGTTCCAAGTGAAAGACTGTGAACTTCACTGTTTTAAATACTTGGGGAGACAGAGGACATATGATGAATTTGAAGCCTAGAAATCTAAATGTTAGATCTTTATATGTGTTCTTAGTAACAGTCCTGCACGCTCATGTCCCTGACGGAGACCTATTAGGAAGTGTATTTGTCAAATAGGACAAATTGGAACAAGTAATAGGACAGACGTTTCAAGAGAAGATTGACCTGTCCTAAGGACCATAGATGGAAAGAAAGGAGAGGAAGTTGGTGATGTAGCTCCTGGATGACCAGGAGGATTGTGAACATCTCCCTTCCCCTTGACCAGTGACTTTTGTTTTTATTGAAAAGTGTAGTTGATTAACAGTGTTAAATTAGTTTCAGGTATATAGCACAGTGATTCAGTTTAATGTGTGTGTACATATATACACACACACACACACACACACTCACACACTCACGCACACACACGTATATTGAAAAGAAAATGTATCTATATGTTCTTTTTCAAAACTATGAAATGCTGAGTAAACTTCCTTGTGCTAGACAATAGGTCTTTGTTTATCGATTTTATATGTAGCAGTGTGTTTAGGTTACTCCCAAATTCCTAATTTATCCTGCCCACCTCCTTTCCCCTTCGGTAACCATAAGTTTGTTTTCTATGTCTGAGAGTCTTTTTCTGTTTTATAAATAAATTTATTTGTATCATTTTTTTTTTAAGATTCCACATGTAAGCAATATCATGTATTTGTTTTTCTCTTCTGGCTTAGTTCTTATACTCTCTAGGTCCATCCATGTGCTGCAAATAGCATTATTTCATTCCTTTTTATGGCTGAGTAGTGTCCCACTGTGTGTGTGTGTGTGTGTGTGTGTGTGTGTGTATGTGTGTGTATATATATGTGAAGTGAAGTGAAGTTGCTCAGTCATGTCTGACTCTTTGTGACCCCATGGACTGTAGCCCACCAGGCTTCTCCATCCATAGGATTTTCCAGGCAAGAGTACTGGAGTGGGTTGCCATTGCCTTCTCCAGGGGATCTTCCCGACCCAGGGGTCAAACCCAAGTCTCCCGCTTTGCAGGCAGACACTTTACAATCTGAGCCACCAGGGAAGCCAGCATATATATATGCACCACATCTTCTTTATCCATGTATCTGTTGATGGACATTTAGGTTGTTCCCATGTCTGCCTATTGTATATAGTGCTGCAGTTAATATGGAGGTGCATGTATCTTTTCGAATTATGTTTTTCTCTGATTTATGCCCCGGAATGAGATTGCAGGATCATATGGTATGGTTCTATTTTGAGTTTTTAAAAAACCTCTATGCTGTTCTCCATAGTGGCTGTACCAATTTCTGTCACCACCAACACTGTAGGAAGGTTTCCTTTTCTCCACACCCTCTCTAGCATTTATTGTTTGTAGATATTTTTGATGGTGGCTATTCTGACTGGTGTGAGGTGATACCTCATTGTAGTTTTTATTTACACTTCTCTAATAATTAGTGATGTTGAGCATTTTTTCATGTGTCTGTTAGCTATTTGCATATCATCTTTGGAGAAATATTTATATCTTCTGCCCATTTTTTAATGGGTTTTTTGTTCTGTTTTGTTTTGACACTGAGCTATATGAGCTATTTGCATGTTTTGGTTGCATTGTTGCAGATATTTTCCCTCATTCTGGAAGTTGTCTTTTCATTTTGTTTATGCTCTCTTTTGCTGTGCAAAAGCTTTTAAGTTTACTTAGGTCTCGTTTATTTTTGTTTTTATTTCCATTAGCCTAGGAGACAGATCCAAAAAGATATTGCTGCAATTTATGTCAGAGTGTTCTGCCTATGTTTCCCTCTAGGAGTTTTATGGCTTCTGTTCTTGCATTTAGGTCTTTGATCCATTTTGAGTTTATTTTTGTGTATGGTGTTAGAGAATGTTCTAATTTCAAGTTTTTACATGTAGCTGTCAAGTGTTCCCAGCACCACTTATTGAAGAGACTCTCTTTTCTCCATTGTATATTCTTGCCTCCCTTGTTGTAGATTAATTGACCATAGGTACCTGAGTTTATTTCAGGGCTTTCTATCCTGTGCCATTAATCTATATGCTTTTGGGCGAGTACCAAACAACTTTGATTACTGTAGCTTTGTATAGTCTGAAGTCAGTGAGCCTGACTCCTCAGCTCCATTCTTCGTCAAGATTGCTTTGGCTATTTGGAGTCTTTTGTGTTTCCATAAAATTTTTAAACTTCATTGTTCTAGTTCTGTGAAAAATGGCACTGGTAATTTGATAGAGATTGCATTTGTTGATTGCTTTGGGTAGCATAGTCAAAATCTTCCAGTCCAAGAACACTGTATACCTTTCCATCTGTTTGTGTGTCATTTGCTCAGTTGTGTTCAACTCTTTGGAACCCCATGGACTGTAGCTTGCCAGGCTCCTTATTCATTAATTCAGACAAACATTTAAGCCTCTGCTTGGCACCGTGCTCTATGCCAGTCACCAACGGAGGACACAGTGTTGGACAAGGCATCTGCCACATCTTCAAGGGGTTTTCCAGAATCTAGTTGTGGAGAGAGACAAGACAGCAGGTAATTTTAATATGGCTTGACAAGTGTCATGATAAGTAAGGTGATTGTATATCCCTACTTGTTAGGGATACTCTCAGTTTTGACGGTTAATTATATTACCCTCCTAATTGTAGGAAATAGGGTTAACATACAAAATGAGGGAACACATGGGCAGGGCATCTAATGCAATATTAAGAATGCAGTAATAGAGAGCTTTCTGGAGAAAATGTGGACCAGCTGATACCTGCAGGTAGGAAGTTGCAGGAAGGGTTTGGAGGAAAGCAGTAGTGCAGCAGGGGGAGAGGTGGGCATTCTAAGCAGCGTTTGCAGGTTGAATTGAGTAAATTAGTGAACAAATAAGAAGTTGTGAATGTGAAAGCTCAGAATGTTCAATTCCTGATGAAGCATCTAGAACCATTTGATGTTTGTATATTAACATTTCTTCCAGATTTGGGGAGGGAAATTTTATGAAAAATAGAATTTTACTCTATTTCTAAAATAAAGAAATTGGGGTAGATAATGTCTTGACTTAGTGTAAGCTGCTAAGTGTTATGTCAGATAAAGAGCACTTAATAATACAGTCTCTCGTAGTTTTAATGGTATGCTGTATAAGACCTTCCCGAACAACCTGTGCTAAAAGTAGACTTTAAAGCCCACTCGATTCTCCTTTTCCTCTTTAGGTAGCCACTTAATTATTCTTAATTTATTCTATCCCTATTAATTTTATTTCTTCAGCTTGTTTGAAAGTCTCTTGAAGGCAGGGGCTATGTTCTTTTTTATCTCCCATTCTCTACATATTGCCTGGTGATGATTGAGAGATTGATGAGGGGGAGTTGGAGGGAGCATTTCTCTTTTGGAGGGGGAGGTGGTCTTATTATCCCTGAAACTAAATACTCTGCTCTTATTCAGCCTCCCAAAGTATTTTAATTCTGTGACTACAGTTTTGGTTTTTTTATTAATGGTGATTTTTTTGAACTTTTTTCTGATGGGCATCTTGCTTTTCCTCTTCTTTAGGACCGTCCGAGTTATTGGATATGGCAGACAGTGAAACGTGAGTGTTGCCTTGCATTATGTAGTCTAGATTGTCTTCTTGAGATCATATAAAAATGTCCTACTTTCACTTGCCTTTATGACTGTAGAGCTAATCTTCTAAATCAAAGTTTACACAGTAAAAATAGATGGTACCTGTCATGATGATTGCATACATAACCATTGCTGGTCATCATTTAGAACTTCCTTCAAGGGAGGTACTTCTGCACTGGTGCACCTTGAATGGCAGAGAAGTCTAATGTACCTAGCTCTTAATTACCCATCCATTTACTCTTTCTCAACTGAGGTTTATAAGCAAATTAAGCCCTAATGCCCTAAGGCATCCTTTTTGTGCAGTGAGACAATTTCTCCGTGCTAAATCTAGAATGGGACAAGTTATATGCAACCACTGGAGAACCAGGAACATAGTGGCTCCAACCATTTCCATGTTTTGTGCCTCAGAAGAGGAATTCTGGTTCAGAAACTCAACAACTCTGCAGTTGGCCCCCAAACTGATAACATTTATTGTCAACGTTTTTATTCCCAGAATAGCACAACAGTTACTTTTCCCCAAGCAGGGACAAAGAAAGGCTAAAAACATCTAACCCTGGAAGCCAGGAGGAGCCTCTAGAGAACTGCAGTGAAATATAACAAGGATAAAGAATGGGTGGGGTGGAGTTGTGGTTGTTTAGTCTGTAAGTTGTGTCCGACTCTTTGTGACCCCATGGACTGTAGCACACCAGGCTTCCCTGTCCTTCACTATCTCCCCGAGTTTGCTCAAACTCATGTCCACTGAGTCAGTGGAGTGGAGAAGGGCTAAGGAGACCGGAAGGAAGAAAAGTAGGAGGGATTTAGTCATGAGTCACTGACAAGGAAGGAACCATCCATTGCTACGGGAGCTTGTTCGTGTACCACACATCCCATCAGCAAGGTTGTCATTCACCCGAGCTTGGCATTAAGTGTCTTTTCAATTTTAGACTCAGGATGGGAATATTCTCCTCCCTCTGCTGTCTTGGCTGACTCTGGTTGGCTCTGGGGGTTGGAGAAATAGTCGCTTTGCCATGGCTATTCCCCATCCCGAGTGGGCTGACCTCAGGCCTGCCGCTAACTAGAGGTGACTTGGGCTGCTGAATTCTCCTAGAGTTCTTACTGTCCCTCCCAGATATCCTCTGGGGCTGCCCCTCCCCTTCCACTCACAAGGAATCAGCGGGTCGGGCAGAGTGGCTGCCTCCTGGGCCTTTGAAGTCAAGTCCCAGGAGGTGGTCTTCCCAGGGCCAGGTGGTCTACTGAGCCCTGCGATGTGGTGCTCCGTGCTGCTCCTGTGTGCACTTCACCTCCCGTCATTCCGGCTATGTCCCAATGTCTACGGGACACAGCTGGAATGTCTACACAGAGTGGCTGCACACTGTTCAGACACGTCTACGCACATCAGTCTATTTCAGAGTGCCACTGAAGAGTACTTACATCAGACAGTAGTCATTTAAAACAAAATCACTCAGCCTACCTAACCAGCCAACACTGAAAAAGAGGCTGGAGTCAGATGTTATGGTGAGACGATGACCAACTCAGGGTACTTTTAGGACCCCGGTCAGCCACCGCCCCTGTCCATGCCCTGCAACTGTGGTCTCAACCATAGGTGGGAAAGTGGCCAGGGGGCACAGAAGGTCAGCAGCAGGGGTACGATGCGACCCTCGCTTCCCTCCCTGCCCCCTTTCCCCCACCCCAACTCCCGCCTCCAGCCCTTTACCCATTTCATCTTTGATTTAGGGGTGAGACCGCACTGCACAAGGCAGCCTGCCAGCGGAACCGGGCCGTGTGCCAGCTTCTGGTGGACGCAGGAGCATCTCTGAGAAAGACGGACTCCAAGGTAACTTGATGAGTGAGTGCAGGCATCCTCCCCAGGGCAGGATCTCTGGCTCCATTGCCTTGGAGCAAAGGCATCCTTTCTGTACTTATGGAAGTGCCTGGGGCTTTGGAAAAAGGAGGCCAAAATAAAGTGTTTCATTTAGAGAAACTGCAGTTTAAATGTATAAGCACAAAGGGAGGGTGTGTGCTTGTCCAAGGGGCTTCATAGACCTCTGAACGCTCTGACCTCAGGACTCAAGGGGAGAGAGAGGCAGAGAGAAGAGTTAATAGAGATCAACCCCATAGAGTAATTTGCTATGATGATCTGAGGTCATGGTCATGGTTGGCTCTGAGTTTTAAAGCACCCTCTAAGAAAGGACAAGCCACTTAACTGTAGCAGGTTACAGAGAAGAATTTTAATATATAAGTGAGGACTTCATTAAGTATGTGCTAAGTAACCTAAGTTTGGCATCAATGAATGTAGACAAGAAACAGGTAACTTACAAGCCTACTGATAACTTCAGAATTGCTCATCACTTAAATAAATCTAATGGGAGCTGTGTGTGGTTTTCACTCTGGAGTTTCCTCCAACCGCAGTACCTTGTGACATGGCTTTCTCTCTGATATGGACCTTTCTGTCCTTTCTGAACCAGTTTCAGTGCTTGATTCTTCATTTCCCTTGTGACCCACCAGATCCTTGCTCTCTGAGGTCCCTGGCTGTCTTAATTCTGATAAATGTAGACTATTGAATTCATTAAGCCGGGTCTTAATTTCTATCTGATCTATTACCTGTCTGGTTAGCTAACTGGGTGTAAGATTCCAAATGGCAGATAATTACTCACTGTGATATTCTTCCCAGATGATATTTGCATTCAGGTGCTTTGATGTGTAACCTTAGTGAGAGGCACAACCCAGGGAAGCAAGATCAGCAGAGGCCAAGATTTGAGGTGGGCTTGGCCTTTCTTGCTGGAGCCACTAGAACACAGCAGGGCCCTTGCCTGGGCACCAGAGACTGGTCTCAACTCAGGTGGTAGAAGGGAGGAGCAAGAGGAAATAGAGGGACCAAGAAGAGAGTGGCCAGGAGACCTGGACCCAGAGCAGATGGTTCTTTTTTAATCTAAGTTTCTGAATCAAATAAAGGTTCTCAATGTTCCTTGATATTTCTATTTTGTGTTATGTATGTATGTCCTCTTTTCAAAATGCAAAGTTTTATTATTTTTATTATAAATGTAGTACAGCCTCATAGAAACCTCTAGCAATGCAAAAATTTTTTAAAAAGTAAAAACTGCTAGAAATCCCACAATCTAGACCTATATACCATTAAAACGTTAATGATTTCTCCTCACATGTGGGTATGTCCATTTTTCTCTCTCATTTCCTGCAAGTAGGTAAAGTCAAGCTATACTACGTGCTACTGTATAACCTACGTTTGCACCCAACATTTTGTTTTAGAGAGCTTACCGTTTGGAGTAATAGAGCTATGCTTCATCCTTTTCAGGGATCCTCTAATTTTTTCCATTCCCTAATTTTATGCTTGGTGAAAGCTGAATATCATAATTATGACTGGGTCTTCTCCTGGAAATTTTTGGAGAGAAGCAATATTTTGAGAGAATTTCTCTCAATAGAGAATGGCTCCTTAAAAATCAACTCAAAGGCTCACTCACTCCACCTCTATTTAGAAACTGGGAATCTCAACCTCATTAATGTTGATGACAAGATAATCTCTTTAAAAAATGATACAAAGAAACTTATTTACAAAATAGAAACAGACTCACAAACCTTAAAAACAAATTTATGGTTACTAAAGGGGAAAGGTTGGGGGGCGGGGAATTAGGAGTTTTGGTGAAAGTTTTGGAAAAATTGGGAGATTATCTATTTTATATACATACTACTACATATAAATAAAATAGATAATCAACAAGGACCTACTGTATAGCACAGGGAACTCTACTCAATATTCTGTAATAACCTATATGCAAAAAGAATCTGAAAAAGAATTGGGATATGTGTGTGTGTGTGTAAATAAACTGAATCACTTTGCTGCATACCTGAAACTGACACAGTATTGTAAATCATCTATATTCCGAAAGAAAAAAGATAAGCTACAAGTACTGTAACCAAATTGAATAAAATTATAGGAACTTGGAGCTATGGCTAAATATTAAATCCCAACTAAATAGGTAAAAATTTTAGAGCGTTTAGAGCCATTGTTACATCCCTTTTGTCTTCTATTCCACATGCCCTTGTAGGCTACTAGGATCAGACTTAATTGAAGTTGATACCATCCATTGCAAAAGATAAGGCTGAGAAGTGTTTGATAGTTTCTGTAATACTTGTGTGCATTTTTATACATGGAACTATTTATCTGGTACAGTGATCATGCCTCTATCCTTTCCTTAGAACTTAATATCATTTTGTACATATACACAATGGAATATTACTCAGCTATATAAAAGAACAAAATAATACCATTTGCAGTGACACGGATGAACCTAGAGACTGTCATGCTGAGTGAAGTCGGTCACACACAGAAAGACAGGTATCATATGGTATCACTGATGTGGAATCTAAAAAGATGATACCAATAAATCTATTTACAAAACAGAAATAAAGTTACTAATGTAGAAAACAAACTTATGGCTACCAAGGGGGAAAGGGAGGAGGAAAAGGGTAAACTGGAAGATTGGAGAATAACATATACACACTATAATATATAAATAGATAACTAACTAATAAGGACCTACTCTATAGCACAGGAACTCTGCTCAGTACTCTGTGATGACCTATATGGGAACAGAATCTAAAGAGTATATAACTGATTCACTTTGCTATACAGCAGAAACACACAACACTGTAAATCAACTATACTCCAACAAAAATTTTTAAAACAATATCATTTTTAAGTAGATACCATTGAACAAAAATTAGAAGTGTCAAGGACAGTTAAGTATGTCTATAAACATTCAAAATAATGAAGACCATTCCTCCTTTAACGGTTGATTTACGTTTGTTGGCCTCATTTCAGAAATATTACGTGTATAAATATACATCAGTTCAGTTCAATTCAGTCACTCAGTCGTGTCCGACTCTTTGCGACCCCATAGACTGCATCACACGAGGCCTCCCTGTCCATCACCAACTCCTAGAGTTTACTCAGACTCATGTCCATTGGGTCAGTGATGCCATCCAACCATCTCATCCTCTGTCCTCCCCTTCTCTGCCCACCTTCAGTCTTTCCCAGCATCAGGGTCCTTTCCAAAGAGTCAGTTCTTCACATCAGGTGGCCAAAGTATTGGAGTTTCAGCTTCAGCATCAATCCTTCCAATGAATATTCAGGACTGATTTCCTTTGGATGGACTGGTTGGATCTCTTTGCAGTCCAAGGCACTCTCAAGAGTCTTGTCCAACACCACAGTTCAAAAGCATCAGTTTTTCGGTGCTCAGCTTTCTTTATAGCCCACCTCTCACATCCATACATGACCACTGGAAGAACCCTAGCCTTGACTAGACGGACCTTTGTTGGCAAAGTAATGTCTTTGCCATAACTTTGGTCATAACTTTTCTTCCAAGGAGCAAGGTGTCTTTTAATTTCATGGCTGCAGTCACCATCTGCAGTGATTTTAGAGGCTATGCTCTATACCGTCAGCAAAAACAAGACCGGGAGCTGACTGTGGCTCAGATCCTGAACTCCTTATTGCCAAATTCAGACTTAAATTGAAGAAAGTAGGGAAAATCACTAGACCATTCAGGTATGACCCAAATCAATAAATATACATATAGCATTATAATTTGTTGTTGTTCAGTCACTGAGTTGTATCTGACTCTTTTGTAATTCCGTGGACTGTAGCCCATCAGACTCCTCTGACCATGGGATTTCCCAGGCAAGAATAGTGGAGTATGTTGCCATTTCCTCCTCCAGGGGATCTTCTCAACCCAGGGATCAAACCCGCACCTCCTGCATTGGCAGCCAGCTTCTTTACTGCTGAGCTACCAGGGAAACCCAACATTATAATAGACTGCAAAAAATGATACAGTCATTTACAATGATGCAGAAGAACATTTCATGACATAGAGGTTTTATATGTTCTTAAGTGCAAAAGCACATTACCTAAGTATATAAACAAAGTATGGTTTAGTTTTCATAAAACTAATTGTGTGTAGAGCTACAGAAATAAGAAAATAGCTACTTTATGGGAAGGGTAACAGCAGTTATCTTAGTATAGTGGAATTACTGGTGATTTTTGCTTACTTATACTTTTCTACTTTCCCAAGATTTCTGTACTCAACACCCATTGCTTTTATTATCAGAAATTAACTTACTTTTTAGGGAGATAAAATAGTTCTAAATTAGGGAGAACCAAACTGAAGACTTTGAAACCAGTGAAGAAACACCTTTTAAATTGTTTCTGATCATCCCTCTTTTGTTTCTGCTTGTTATTTTCCCAGGATTTAGTATCACAGAAAGACTTCCAAACTAGAAATCAGAATGCCTGGTTCCCTACTTTCTGTTCAGTGATTTCTTTCCCCCTCTGAAGAGAATCTGGGTTCTCATACTTCCTGTGCTACACGATTTGCTGCTGTCTAACTAGTTACTCTAGAACCTCCCTTTCCTTTGATGGAAGCCCCACCTCTGAAAAGTGATCATCTCTTTTGAACTTGCATATCTCACACGTTTGATGCAATAATAGATTTAGAAAGTATCTCATCAACTCAAACAGAAAACATGGAAAGATCAGTTTTAGTTGAGTTATCTTTGAGCTGCTCTGTTTCTATGATTTTTTAAAAAATGTTTCCCAAGTGTTTGTGTCTCTTTCCTCTTCACTGTTACCTACAGGGTAAGACACCTCAAGACAGAGCCCAACAGGCCGGGGACCCAGACTTGGCTGCCTACCTGGAAAGCCGCCAGAATTATAAGATCATTGGCCATGAGGACCTGGAAACTGCTGTTTGACCCTGGTAGACAGGCTGAGAGAACCTCAACAAGCATCTCACCTGTGCCCTCCTGGCGATCGGGCGGCTCCCCTGGAAGAAGCTGATGGAATCCATAAATCTGTCTCTCCTGCAAGAATCTATCTGAGACCATGCCACCAGTTTTAAGGGCTACCAAGATGTACCACAGAACATGATAGCCCACTGAGGATGAGGCAGGATACCTGGAGATTTGTGGACTGCGAGTTCCACAAAATTCGATCCTTATTGCTTCCAGCAAGTAGCATGAACTTCTGTGTTCACCTGTATAATTTATTTTAAAGATCCAAGGATGTTCGTATAAATGGCACTGCTCCCTCGCCCCCCTATGCATTCACTTTTCCCCTGTACTGCACAATTCTACTGTAACGACCCATCGATTTAAAAACAAAAAATATGATCTGTTCTCTTTACATTCAGTCTTTGAAGACCATGAGACTCTGAAGGTCTTTTCAAACCCTCTGGATGTCCTGCAGAAATATAACTGTAAAACTGCTTCCACTTCCAAGACTAAATATACCGAGACTACTTAGTGACCTTTCTGCATGTCTCCTCTCCCTCCCTAACCCTTTTTCATTATATAGGAGCTGGGAGTGCCACATAAGATAGCGTCCGCTTGTGTGCAATATCTCTGAGGTGCGACAAGGTGGCATGGGAGTTGCCTGGGTTGAGTGGTACCTCGGAGGGGGGACCCAGGGGTCAGCCCAGATGGCGGCACTGTTGCCAAGAGCCATGGAGGACTGGTTCAGCTTGGGCTGTTGGCCCAGCTCCGTACTGCCTACGTGTAGCCATCTTTGCCTTTTGCTGCAGCAGAGATGGGCAGTGGATTCTCACCAAGGCCCGTAGCGGCTTTGCAGAACCACTGCACTTTAAGTGCTGTTGAAATTGCAGAGCAGAGAACCGTGAGTGGGAACTCTGGTGACAGGAAATGGAGCACTACAACAGCGTTTACTGTTAGGCGTTTTGACTGATAGTAGAAAGCAGGCTAATTGACTTGAAATAAAACAGCAAAAGCAAAAGTAGCAACATATGTCAAAATAACTCACTTAAGAAGAAAACAGTCACCGGAGTGCTGCACAGAGGCTAATAGGTTCGGGTACAGTGCTGAGAGGGGGCCCGCTTTAGGTTTTCCTTCTAAGGTCTTGGTTTTCATTACCCTGAGGGAGCCTTGTCCCAAGGACAAAGCCTTGTTTTACGAGCTCCACTGCCAGACTTTCAAGATGCCTGGATCATTCAGATGGATGCTTCACCTACTGTTGTCAGATTCCAGGGTCATGCCTGATAGCACTGTAGCCCCGCTGTTCATGTACAGGGCAGTCGAATATATCCTTTTCTCTATTTCCCCTGCCAGAATGTTCTTAGTGCCAACTACTGTTGGGAGTCTAACTGGAAGCATCTCGCAGGCAGTAGAATTACAGCTTTTCATCCTGCCACAGACCAGTTGGTACTTACAGGTACCTCTATTAGGCACTCTCTCATAACTAAAGAATCAGGAGAAAAAGTCTCCTCACTTTCAGAGAAAACATCTGCTTGACTTGGGCATAAGGCAGAAGTGAAAGTGGGTGACGCTTTTTGCTGTAAACTAAACCAATGTCTTCTGAGCTTTCTTCCATTTTGCTCTGAGACACAAGCCAAGTGTTTCCTTTGTGTTTCTGCATGTGAGCATAAATGATTGTCTCTCTGCATTTAAGTTAAAGTCCAGGGGTGCCGCCTCGCTTATCTGAACCCCTTTGGGTCACGTGTCATTTTGAAAGTACAGAGATGATGCACTGTATTAGGTGGGAACAGCCTCTCAGTGGATGGGGACCACATCTGCCCTTAGATGTTTCCAAGTCAAACAGATGGCGTTAGTTTCAGCTTGGAAAGTAGAATCTGTTTTCATACATCAGTCTTAGAAACGGAGCGATCTTTTGGGTTTTCTGGCAAGGGCCAAAGGGACTGTGGTAGATTGTTTCCAGAAGCTGGAAAGAAACATGCTCCAGGAGAATTTAATCACTGGGCTTCTGCTGGGAATTTTTCAGTTGGTGAGACTGTCAAGGAGATGTTGTGATGACAGAAATATAATCCTTACGACAGACTGGAATCTGGCTTTGAATGGTGCCTTCCATGCCCTATATTGAGCCAAGCATTTGGCCACATAGCAATCGCTGGGATGAAGGATTCTGCTCTCACCAACCACCATCTCATATTTCTCTGTGATGCTTCCAAACAGCCCAGAGAAAATTGAGGGTGCAGGTGGCTGTGGGCCAATTCAAATAGCTCCAGCTGAAGTCACACGTAAATCTTCAGTATGGAAATAGATGAAGTAATGACTACTGTAGGGGTCCTGATGCATTTGGAAATTGTTCCAAACCAAAAATTGATGGGGGAATGACATAGGACAAAGGCAAATATCTCTTTGAAAAAGCAAACACCCTAAGAACTTCGGTTTTGAGGGGGAAAAAAGCATCAGAAATGGTCAGAATAGTGACCTATTTAATGGTTTAAACATTAAATCTACCTCCTGTAGCTTTTTTTTAAAAAAATGGCCACTGCATGTGACAGTCCTGGGCTTAAGAAAAGAGAGAAGGGCATGTGCTCTAGGAGTGTCCAGCGTAGCTTAGGTAGGTAGTAGCCCCTCTCCTGGGCCATCAGGAAGCATGGGAGCAAATAGTCTGGCGCTGGTCTGATAACCACGTAACTTTAAAAGACATGAAACTGTACACCTATGGAAATACAATTTTCCACAAAACCTACTGAGAGCACTGCCAAGTGTAGCTGGCTCAGCTGCCATTCCTCTGTGTTTGGCTCAGGAGAGCTCTTCGCGTTGTGCTGCTGTCTGCTCTGGGATTCCATTTTTAGATTGGGCAGATAGAGGTGTGAGAAATGGAGAGTTATTAAAAGCCAACATTATATAACCTTAAAGCTAGTCATTTTCTGGTTAGCCTTATATTCTGGTATGATGCATTTAATGAAAAAGGACCCAGTTGTGCTGTGCTTATCACATTCAAGGACTATGATAAAGAACAGAAGCTAAGAAGAAAATAAACACCATGGCCGGGAATTTCACTTTCAGAGTTTCAGTTACCTCTGTAGAGGTTATAGTCCATGGGGTCGCAAAGAGTCAAACACAACTGAGCTCACACACAGAGGTTTTAACCTAAAACGAATGCAGTGTCTGAAATGGAGAATTTAACCGGCGAGTACACAGCCTTGAAACTAGCAGCAAGTGCTGGAAAGCCTCACACGTGCCCCGTTGTTCCCATCCTTCTGTTCTAGCTGGCCTGAGTGTGTAGGCATGTCCGTTTACATTGAGAGATCCTCAACAAGCAAGTAGTTTCCATTTAGACCTAATAACAGTTTCTTTGCCTAAAGGATTTCCAGGATTTATTGACTGGACACCTTATAATATTCATGTCTTAAAAAATGTGGGGCAGCAGTTTTTTTTTTTTCCCATGTCAACTTTATTTTAAATGTTTAGGTTTTTTAAATTATAAAAGTTGAATGTGCTTTTTATAAGAAGTTCTAATACCACAGATGAGTATCACATGCAGTGTCAAGGTGTTGCTCTCTGCTGGTGTAGAGTCCTCTGTTCGGCCCTTAGAGATAAACAGCGGGAACACAGATAAACATTGTTGCTTGTACATATGTCAGACATACTCTGCATATACAAGCCTCCACGCACACATAGAGATGTATTTATTTGTAGACATATGTGTATATATCCTATACACATATATTGCATAAGTTTAAAAAAACATTTTATAAGCATGCTAGTCATCTGTGCCTGTGTGGTTAACTCCAACGGGCAAAGATAAGGTAATAGGAAATTTTTCTTTTATTCTTTGTTATTTTTCCTATTACTAAGCCCAGTTCTGTTACTGCAGCACTTCAAATGCACATGACATTTGTTCTTGCCTGTGTCATAAAATCTGTGACCAAGAGGTCTTATAATTGTTTTTCTTACCTTCCATGAAGCATGCAACCTACCTGAGCCTCGAGACTTGTCTATGCTATTTGTGGATCTCGAGTGGAGAGTTTCTCTGTGACACTTACACACCTTTACAAGGCTGAGTTTACAGGACTGACAGTCAGTAGGCTGCCTAATGATATTTAATTCTGGCAAGCTCCCGCCAAAAAGGTGTCATAACTTGGATATGGGTAGGGTCTGAGTAACTTGGCTTCCTTCCAGTAAGAGTAGCTAATGAAATCACTGAAAACAGTATCTTATATTAAGTTATGCTATTTAAAAATAAAGTAGATTGTTGTTAAACTGGCTCATCATAACCATCCAATAAAACTGATTACTTAAATGGATTATTTTTATTTTAGGGGGAAAAGTGTAACATCCTTTAGAGAGTTTTCTGATCTTTAACATTTATTTAGTATAAAATTGCTTCTGCCCAGGTCTTAGCAGAACCATCTCTGAATATCTCAAGTTTCTAATTCTCTAAATGCCATATTCAGCTGATTATTTTAAGTCCTATGTTTTTTTTCCCTCTGCTCGGCCCCTCACACTGACTTTGGCACCAACCCATTTTTATTTCCTGGTCATAATCCCATCTCTGGTCCCTCCAATTGTCTGACCATAGCAGTAGTCCCACTCCTGGACTTTCTGCCACTACCTTCAATAATTCCATTATACAGATGCCCGAGTCTCCCCCAGATATTATGTTCAAACTGAATCAAAATGAAATTACCCTCCAGGACAAGTATCCATTTTGCCTAAAGGACAAATAGACTCCCACTGACCTTGATCATCTTGCACAGTTACAAGAGGTCTTATTCTGAGAAGTAATTTCCCAGATAGATTGAGCAAATTTCTGTCCTAGTCACACGATGAGAGTACACAATTATAGAAGCTTCTTCCACACCCAGTGATGTAAACCGTGTGCCCCCAGGAAGTCACCTGGGTGGCTGGATTCTGTGCGTGTTTTATCCCTACTGGCCATTTATGGATTTAGGCCATCTCCCCACAGTTGAATGAGAAATCTCATGGGCTTCCCTGGTGGCTCAATGGTAAAAAATCCATCTGCCAATGCAGGAGATGCATGTTCGATCCCTGGGTAGGAAAGATCCCCTGGAGAAGGAAATGGCAACCCACTCCAGTATTCTTGCCTGGGAAATCCCATGGGCAGAGAAGCCTGGTGGGCTATAGTCCATGGGGTCGCAAAGAGTCAGACATGACTTAGCGACTAAACGACAAACAACAACCTCACAGAGAGAAACCTAAAACTAGAAACCAAGAGGGGAATCATGCTCACAACAACCTGTTTGTCCAGGACACTGGCAGTTACTGAACTTGTCCCCCCAACCCGCTCCCCACCAAAAAAAAAAAAGACATAAAAAATAATTCTTAGGCTGTTGAAGCAGTATGTTTTAAAGTAGAGATTTGAATATTGGATGGTATCTTCATGGTGGACATATTCCAGAATCTGTTTATACATATTCAGTCATTTTACACACAGTCATCTGTTCACAAATCAATTATACAATCGTATATTTAATCATGCATTTGAAGATATGTTTACTCTGGTGCAGGCACCACACAAAGGATATAAGAATGACTGCAAGAGAGAGAGAACTCTTGACCTCACGGAACTCAGTCTAGGAGAAAATGCAAATTCCAATCTGATAAGTTCTGTACAGAGAAGCCCATGGTACTGGGGAGCATACCCTGCAAGTTCAAGTCTAATCATGTTTTATTTCCGTGAAATATGAAATGAGAATAGGAAAGAAGCCACAGTTTGCATTCCCTTTCTCTTGGAGTCTTGTTACTGTTCTTAAAAAAAAAAAAAAGGATCTGAAACCAAGACTTCAAGATGAGACTTAGAAACACTACTAAAATGAGAGCCCAAATGTTTATCCTATTTTTGAGGACAGAACTAGGAACAAGAGGCAAAACTTGCAGTTGGATTTTGACTGAACAGAAAGGTGAAGCATAAGTATCATCAAATGGTGGAGTTGTCCCAGAATTAGAAACTTTTAGTAATGGGGAGTATTTAAGCAGAGGCTACGTGGACCTCCTGGAGGGATGCTGTGATTTTGGACATGTGTCTGAGGGGGCTGGATTCGATTCTGGGAGCTTTTTTACATGTTCCTTTAAAATGACTTTGTTGAAAGGGAGGAATCCCTTTGAAAATTTTATAAAAATCTTGACTTTTAATCTTTTAAAATATCACTTTGTGACAGTCTAAGTCTTAAAGAGAATGACGTTTAGTTATCATTTAAAAATCTTGAAACTAAGCATGAGTTTAAGAGCTAATGAAAAGAAAGCATACCAAGAGGTATAACTCTACTTCTGGAAGCATCATGGATTCTGATGAATATTCTTAGGCATCCTTAAAAATCCTATTTGAAATCTGTTTTACTGTCTATTCAAATTCAGGATAAAAACGTGCTGTGGTTTGATATTCTTAGAATTACTTGTGATCTGGTATAATCAGAGGAGAAAGCTCTGCCTAAAAGATGTTTGAGGTCCAAGCAAATGTCCATGAAAGGCAATCCTGGAAAGTTCCCTGGCTTCTGCTCCTGGCATGGTAATTACAAGGGAGAGCTTACCCATGAAAATAAGTAATGATTCTGGTTTTGCCCATTTTTCCATAGTGTCAGTATTTTGAGCCAAATAGCATTTGACATGGGAGGCTGTAGTGGTGGGAGCAACTGAAAATTGTTTCTCAATCCTCTAGTGCGTATAGCTTTCGATAAAAATAATTTTAAACACTCAAATCTGTACAATGAATTAGTAACAGTTTCAATGATTTTAGAATGTTACTTAGGCATTTTGATGCATTTTTTACACTTTTGAGCCTCAATGCAAACCCCTGAGATTTAATGCATATAATGTGTTTAAAATAAATAAATAGAATCTCAGAGCAATGAATTTGACTAACACTGATACATGTAGTAAGTGGTAGAACTGTAGCACAGCTAAGATCTTCAGATATTCCAGACTAATGTGTCTACAATAGATGTTTTCTAAGTAAATAATTTTCCACCATTGCTTTCAATGCTTCTTTACATCCATGATTCAGATTTCCATCATTTAGAAGGTGCCTCCTTGAAAAAATATTTACCTAAGATTCCATAGCATGAGTTGGTTAGGACTGAGGGAGAATATGAAATTAAAATTTTAGGGGTTTTGCTCTCAGAGGCTTATCAGGTTGGACACATTTCAAGGGGGAGAAAAGACCAAATGTTTTGGCACCAGGATGGATTTTACGAAATGACACTGAGGGGGGACTTCTTGGCTTCTCTGCTTTGTGATTCTCAGCATTTTTAAATGTTGGTATAATTTTCTCTCCTTGAAAGTCACTGCTGGAATAATAATATTTCAGAATACTGCACCAAAATGTGTCTTGCCATTCAAGACTCCAAAGCTTAAAGTTTTGGGTGAGTATACAAGGCTAAATCCATCATACACATTCACGTATGGGGTTGGCCAAAATATTCTTCTGGGCTTGTCTATGAGATGTTATGGACAAACCCAAACTTTTTTAGCCAACACAATACATAGAGGCCTAACACTGAAGACGCCACACTTGAGGTAGAAAGAACAAACGGGCTTGAGATATCCTTCCATTCCTAATCTCATATTTACAAGGCACCACTGTGGGCAGTTGATGAATATGTAAAAGAGGGGTGTTTAATCTGGAAGGGAGCCAGATGAATAGGAATGTTGGGAGAAGATGGCTTAAGTAGGACTATGAGGTCCAAATTCTGTAGGACAGACGAGATCAGGAACAGACATGGAGGGGAGGCAGCTTTATTTCTTATGTAAGGATTTTGTTTTCCCTAAACATTACATCCAGAAAAATGAATTGGGTTTCCTAAAAAACAGTGAACTTATCACAGCTGATGTTTCTTATAGCATATAAGTAAATATTGAACAACCAGATCAGGGATCATGTTAAAGCAATTGCTTGGACTAAGACTTCTGTGATGTTTTCCAGGTTTCAATTTCTATGATTTTAGACTGGAGCAGAACTCAATTACAGCCCCCTTCTTTCAAGTTCCTGCCATATAGATGCAATGAAAGTATTTCTGTAAAAATACCAGACACTGTAAATATGTCCCAGACCATTTAGAAGCCGGTATTTCATGACCTTAAAAAAAAATTTGCTTTGCTTACACACACACACTCACCACTGCCAGCCAATTCCCAAATCTCTAAATAAGATATATATTTCTCCTAAGTCATAAGTCACAAATTCAGGAATTAAAGTGAAAACAAAGGATCTAGTGTTCACTCTCCTACTTTCTCCCCATTTTTTTTGTTTGGGGTGTGCATTTGGAACTGGAGCTTGGAGAACGGGCAGAAGATCTCTGTATTTTCTGACTACAAAAAGGCATGGAGGCAATTTCTGTAACCTGTTGTCATGAAACAGGACTTAACCTCCCATCCCTAGACTAATTTTCCCGGGATGTTTCTGTTTGTGAACTAGTTTTAATTGCCTACCTTCCCTTACTTCCATGAATTCCTAGATTTCAGGTTGGCTGCATGGGGGTGGGAGTCGTTCTGAGATAGTTGTTAACCGTGGACCCGTATCTGGAGGCTTGCTCAGAGAATTGCTCCCACTCCATCTTGTCTCCCACCCTTCCCACTTGCCTCTGGCTCAGGAAGGTAAGAAAAAGCAGAGTAATAGGAAAAAAAAAAAAAAAAAGATTCTCAAGAGTAATACAGTAATAGGGCGCTAGTCTTAAATTGCCATGGCAACCCACAAATGAATAATATATACTCTCAGCAAACTTTGATCCTCATGAAAAGAAAATTCAGAAGATACAGAGAAAAATTGAAGTGGTTTAGAGTGGCTACAAAGAGTTTCTCAGTTGTGAAATAGTCAACATATATTGCTTAGAAGAATTAGATTATATCTAGAATTTAGGAGAAAACAGGGCTCTGGTAATAGAAGGAAGAACTTTCCAGCAGAGCTTTCCAAAGGACTGGGTTGATTTTGAAAGAGTTTCTCCAAATGTTCAGAGATTAGACCGTGGACTTGTGCAGGACTCCGATAAAATCTGAGAAAAATAAAGGACAATTTAGGGACTTTTTCATAATCCTTACAAATTCTGAGACTATGACTTTCCTTTTGGGGGGTTTACATGTAACCTTTCCTCTTAAGAATTATAGAAGTAGATTATTATGAATTTTCTTGTAAAAATAAATAGATGAAAGCCCTAAATTGGTTTACCTTATATATTTTTTTAAATTTGTGGGTAATTCTCTCAAATATGTTAGTGAGATCAATTTTTAAGGTAGAGTCTAGCTTTGATATTTATTGTACTTTGTGTGATGAATCCAAATGTTTCCTAACCTTTTAGGTTTTATTAACTGTAAACTTTTTCATTCCCTGTCCCCCTCCCCCATTAGTTGGACCGAGGCTTTGATAACATGTATAATTCCCAATGCAACTGGCACCTAGCTTGATGCTTGCTAACATCCTGATTGTGGGCTGGGACATGTGGGATTCTTGCCATCCTGGGTAGTGAGATTTGGAAATTTAATAGACAAAATATTCTAAGACAACAGAATATTTTGCAAAACACATCTTAGAAAAGTTAGGGTCCAAATTAGTCTCAGTTAAAAAGTTAGGCTGTGGGTTTTTTTTAAAATTACCAATGATGAAGTGGGCGACTATGAATCTGAATATTATATGGACTATAGCTGATTGAAAATGATGAAAACCATTCCTGTAAAGAATTAAGAAATAGAGGACAATCTCAGTTCCAGAAGAGTGAATACCTTTCATTTAATTTGATTTCTGAGTGGGATAATGTTCCTGGGCATCCAGAGTACCCTTGGCTGTGGGAGTCCACTCTCGAAGGCTATGTCTGTAGGAAGCATTGCAGTCACATTATAAAGGGCTCTTTCATGATTTCTGCTTCTGCCCTACCACATCCCACAGTCACGCCTTTGCAAAGCTGCCAGCTGGCAGGTGGAATCCAAACCAAAGTAGCATCTGCGGCAGGAGGATGAGGAAGTTTATTGCCAGGTAAAGGAGGATCCAGATAACATAAAATGGAGGGTGGGTGGGGAGGGTGGGCTGCGGGAGAATGGAGTTTTTGTAACAAAGTCATAAAGTATTTTTCCCTAATTTTCTGGCATTTCCTATTTATACAAAGTATCTTGATCACCAAGTTGCTCTACAGAGATTTTCACTGGAATTAATTTGGGAGATTGAACTAATCTCTGAAAAAAGACATTGACTAGTTACAGTTACTTTTTGGACACTTTTTCTGTATTGTGAATTGTGTGGACATGTACAGAATAAAAATTAAGAACTACAATTAGTTTCTTTTCTTTGGTTACTGGCTGTTACGTGTAGTTGGTGTGAATATTATCCTTTAGGGGGTTAAATTCGATTTTCAAAATTTGGAAGCAAATGAAGCATTGCCTGTTTTGGGGATGGTAGAAACTAAACTATTTTCCTGATAAGGCAGAAAAAAACTTTTAGACTTCTTGTCCAGTAAATCTGGACTAAGAGAGACCAGATTTACTCCAACTGAATTTTTAAAATCTATATATAAAACTATAATTGTTAAGACACTGGACTCAGGCAAAGAAAGACAGTAATCCCTGAGAAATGAGAATTAAATAAAATTAGCTCTATGATTTCTTCATTTTTACAGACTTCAGAGAGTTTCCTGGCAATGGCTCAAGGAGTAGAAATTGAGGCAGAGCCTGGAAGATTTCCTAAATTGGTAAGAAAGAGCTGAGACCTTGGGAGACCAAGGCAGCTAGAGCTTCTAGAACTGAGTATCAGAGAGAAGAGATCCACACAGAGAAATAACCCTAGAGTTCTGCAGAGACCCCCCACTCAAGTATTTAATAAAATACTTACCAGGATATGCAAACGAGGAAAGTACCCAACACTGGAAAAAGAACCAGATGGTAAGAAACAGCAGTCAGCTCCCACAAGACTGGGGAAGATGCCTGTTGCCACTAGCCAGGTTGCACCTTTCCTGTCTATCCAGCTTTTATTTCTTAACAAAACATTACCATCTCCTGTGTTTTCCCCCTTTAGTCCCATTTCCTGCCCTTCTCTGGTCACAGGGGGAACACAGTAATGGTTTTGTGTGAATCTCAGCACATCTCCATCTTTTGTCCCTTCTTCTCCTCCTCAACATCTGTTAACAATATTCCCTGTCACCGAAGTAAGCTTTGACCCCTATGTGGTATCAATATTAGAGATTCTGTGTGTTGTCAAATTTTATTCTAATAGTTGAAAGCAGGAGTGGGGAGTTGCGTTAGCCTGGCAGGTTTGTGTGCCCTGCAATGGGTCATAATGTGCGACAACCGCATTCCTTTCTGATAACATTCAAGGCCAGACCCCAATGCCAATGAAAGACAATGTTCCTTTATCTGGGTCAAATAGTTTCTTTTCTGACTTCTATTTGAATCATTCTGCTTCATATTTGTACTCTCTGATTTATGAATTTCTTTCCCTTGGTGTTGGTTATTTTTATTCTGTGGAAAGATAACACACACACGTACACACATAATTAAAAAAAAGAAAATGTCGCTAGTGTCATCTAACTCCCTAATGATTCTTGGAATCCATTCCAGTTCTTTCTCATGAAGGCATCCTTCTCAGAGTCCACTGGCTTCCTGTTCTAGTTTTGATTAATGGTTTCCTAGGGATGATGAAAAATTATTTCCTTAGGATGGTCTTCTTTTGGGCTTCAGCGTTTGTCTTATTACTTCTTGATATCCACGTCTTAATTCCTTGTATTGCTGATGGATAGCCACAAAATGCTTGTTAAAACTAGGAATAAGGGGAATTAATTGGGTTCTTGCATATCTAAAAATGCCTATTTTATCTTTTAGAGCTTGTCTATCTTGGGAATTCTAGTTCCAAAGCCATTTTTCTTAGAAATACAGAGAGTCTTAATGAGGAAAAAGAAGGCCCTGTACTTTGTGAAAAGTAGAAGTTCATTTCAAATAGATTAAATCACAGAGTTACATGTTACAGTAGTAAAATGACTCCAGACACCATGGCCATCAAACTGCATTGTGCAGAGGAGAAAACTGTGGTTCCAAGAGCTTAAAACACTGCTCAGGATCACATAGCTAAATAGTGACAGGGAGACTTCACCAAAGCTTAGGGACTTCTCATCTGCAGCTTGTGTCACAATTGCAACATTCGAATGCTTTAGATTCCAGCTGAAGGAATTATGAGGATGAAGCAGATACTTGTGGTAGAAGAAAAATACACTGGATCCCAGGCCCAGTTCTGCTCTGGAGGAGCCCAGTTTCCTGATCTGTAAAACAAGTCTGAACAACTGATGGTCTCTGGACCTCCTTCTGCTTTCAAGTGGTGGGATTCCCTGAAGGGAATCTTTTTATAGAAGACTCATTATAAAGATGGGAAAAGCTTCAAATTGATCACTGTTTAAAGCCTTCACTTTGGAAACCACTAAAGTCTCCTACAAAGTACACTGTTTGAGCAATATTTGTCATAGTAGTCATGCTGACTGGCATTTTAAAAATCTACAATGTCTTTTTTTATAAGACATCTATGGCTTCAATCCCATACCTCTTACAGGTTTCAAATCTTGGAATTTTGTGTGTCTTTATTTCTAGAGATCAATACGGTCAGCCACAGGTTGCTAGTTCCTTGACTCTACAGTCTATCACTTGAAAGGTGTAAAGATAATTAGTTCAGTTTTATACAGATGGAAAGGACCAGAACTTACCCACAGCATGGATGCTTAATAAGCATTATGTGTTAAAACCACACGGAGGATGTGGTCATGATAGCTAATGAGGAAGGGTGTTTCTTCTTCACTGCTGAATGTAAGAGGGTCACAGTGGATTTCTTTCCTGCTTGGCATTTTCTGAATCAGTGTGGACAGCCCTGGGTTTGGCATCTATGGTGCTGACAATAAACTGAGTCCACATAACTCTCTCTCTTTCTGAACCTCAGTTTCCTCATCAGAAATACAGAAAACACCACTGCCAACCAAATGGAGTTGTTATGGACATTAAATGAGATATTGTCTAGAAAAATATTTAGAATAATGCCTAGCACATTGTAAGTTGTTGTTTAGTCACTAAGTTGTGTCCAACTCTTTTGTGACCCCATGGACTACAGCCTGCCAGGCTCCTCTGTCCAGGAGATTTCTAGGCAAGAATACTAGAGTAGATTGCCATTTCCTTCTCCAGGGGGTTTTCCAGACCCAGGAATTGAACTCATTTCTCCTGCATTGCAAGTGGAGTTTTTACCACTGAACCTCCTGGGAAGCCCACATAGTAAGTTATACCTATGAAAATATGCTGGGGATGATACACTGGTGAAACGCATAATATCATATTTGTAACACTGTTCTAAGAGTCTGATGCTGGGAGGGATTGGGGGCAGGAGGAGAAGGGGACGACAGAGGATGAGATGGCTGGATGGCATCACCAACTCGATGGACATGAGTTTGAGTGAACTCCGGGAGTTGGTGATGGACAGGGAGGCCTGGCGTGCTGAGATTCATGGGGTCGCAAAGAGTCGGACACGGCTGAGTGACTGAACTGAACTGAATGCACTGTGGCATAGGGGACAGGCAAGATGCTCTCACTTTAGATATCTTAGTTCATTAAATCCAGTTGGTTTGACATTGAAGTCCTAACCTTTTAAGTTTGCCTCAATTGTTTTTATTCCCTGTAGCTTAAAAATGTGTCTTAAAAAGTTAAAGATATACAAACTTTGACAGTGATAAGTTACAACTCTGAAAACAGATTGACTGAAAATATGCAATAAATATAGCCAAAAGTTTGAAATGGAGAGGAGAGAGACAAGATGATGTAGAGCTCTCCTCCTCTAACAAGCAAACCAAAACCACAACAAAAGACTGAACAACCATCCACTAAAAAAGGACTGGAATCTACGAAAAAGATACTTCACATTCAAAGACACAAAGAGGAAACCACAACAGATTGGTGCACTTGCAATATAATCAAATCCCATACCACCCAGGTGGGTGACCCACAAACATGAGGATAATTATACTGTAGAAGTTTTTCCACAGGAATGAGAGCTCTGAGCCCCATGTGAGGCTCCCTAGCCCAGGAGTCCAGCTCTGGGAGGAGGAGACCCCAAAGCGTTCGGCTTTGAAGACCAACAGAGTTTGACTTCAGGAGCTCCTCAGGACTTGGGGAAACAGAGACTCCATTCTTAGAAAGTGCACACAAAGTCTTGCATGCACTGGGGCCAGGGTAAAAAGCAGTGATTCTGCAAGAGCCTGGACCAGACCTACATGCTGGTGTTGGAGGGTCTTGTAGGGAGGTGGCTTTGGCTCTCTCTGGTGTCATAAAAGCTGGTGGTGAACATAGCAGGGAGTGTTCACCTATATGAACTCTGGCTGAACGCAGCCATCGTGGGCCTTTGGCCTAGAGATCTGGCCCTATCCAACAGCCTGTGGGATTCAGTGCTGGGACACCCGAGTCCAGACAACCAACCAGGAGGGATGCAGCACTAGCAATCAGCGGACAGCCTACCCTAAAAAGTTCTTGAACCCACAGCCACCTCTTCACATGCCACTTGACACACCCCTGCACACCAGAGGGCCAAGACCCAGCTCTACTCACCAGTGGGCAGGCAGCAACTCCTTCCACCAAGAAGACTTCATGAGCCTCCAGACCAGCCTCATCCATCATGGGGCAGTCACCAGAGGCAAGAAAAGTATGGTACTGCAGCCTGCAAACTGAGTCTGAGTCTGAAAACATTGGTTAGAACCTGCAGTGGAACCAGCTGCTCCCTGGGCCTTAGTGATGAGAGGGGACTGTACTGCTGTGATACACAGGAAATCGCCTACAGAGGGTGACTTCTCCAAGGTCAAGAAATGTAATTCACCCACTATACACATAAAAATGTAAATAGAGTTTTAGACAAAATGAGAATGCAAAGGAATATGTTCCAAGTGAAGGAGCAAAATAAAACCTCAGAACTAAGTGAAGTGGAGAAAGACAATGTACCCAAAACAGAGTTCAGAGTAATGATCTTATCATCTTTTTAGATGAACCAGAAACTTGGGAAAAAAGATGGATGCACAGAGCAAGAGGATACAAGAAATTCTTAGCAAAGAGTTAGAATGTATAAAGAAGAACCAAACAAAGTTGAAGAATGCAATAACTCAGATGAAAAATATACAAGAAAGAATCAACAGCAGAATAAATAGGGCAGAAGAACATATCAGTGAACTGGAAGACAAAGTGGTAAAAATAATTGTCATGGAATAGAATAAAGAAAAAACAATGAAAAGAAATGAGAACAGTTTAAGAGACCTCTGAGACAATACCAAATGCACCAGCATTCATATATAGGGGTGCCAGAAGGAGAAGAGGGAGAGAAAAGAGCCTTAAAAATTATTTGAAGAGATAATAGGTGAAAACTCCCCTAGCACAGGAATGGAAATAGTCATCCAACTCCAGGAGTTGCAGAGAGTCTCATATAGGAAAAACCCAAGAGAAACACACAAAGACATATAATCACACTGACAAAAATTAAAGACAAACAGAAAATACTAAAAGAAACAAGGGAAAAGCAACAAATAACATACAATGGAACCCCCCATAAGACCATGAAGCTGAGTTTTCAGCAGAACCTCTGCAGACCAGAAGGAAGTGGCATAATATATTTAAGAGAAAAAAGGAAAAAACCTACAGCCAATACTACTCCACCCAGTAAGGCTCTTATTCAGATGTGACAGAGATGTCAAAAAAACTTTTACAGTCAAGGAAAAGCTAGAACTCAATACCATCAAACCAGCTTTATGACAGATGCTAAAGGAACATAACTGAATTGAACTGAACTGAACTGAAAAGAACATTTCTAGGTGGAAAAGAAAAAGCCACAACTAGATACAAGAAAATTATGAAAAAGGAAAGCTCACCAGTAAAAGCAAACATACAGTAAAGGTTAAGAAATTATACACACACCAATATGGTATCAAACCAGTAATTGTGAGGAGGAGAATACAAATGCAGGATAATTAAAATGAGTTTGAACTTAAAAGATCAGCAACTTCAATCATGTATATAAATACATACACACACACACACACACACACACATATATGTAAAGAGAGAGAGACTGTTATATCAAAACCTCAGTTCAGTTTAGTCACTCAGTTGTGTCCAACTCTTTCAACCTCATGGACTGCAGCACACCAGGCCTCCCTGTCCATCACCAACTCCCAGAGTTTACTCAAACTCATGTCCATTGAGTTGGTGATGCCATCCAACCATCTCATCCTCTGTCATCCCCTTCTCCTCCCAACTTCAATCTTTCCCAGCATCAGGGTCTTTTCAAATGAGTCAGTTATTTGCATGAGGTGGCCAAAGTATTGGAGTTTAAGCTTCAGCATCAGTCCTTCCAATGAATATTCAGGACTGCTTTCCTTTAGGATGGACTGATTGGATCTCCTTGCAACTGGTTGGATCTCAAGAGTCTTCTCCAACACCACAATTCAAAAGCATCAGTTCTTTGGTGGTCAGCTTTCTTTATAGTCCAACTCTCACATCCATATATGACTACTGGAAAAACCATATTTTTGACAAGAGAGACCTTTGTTGGTAAAATAATGTCTCTGCTTTTTAATATGCTGTCTAGGTTGGTCACAACTTTTCTTCCAAGGAGTAAGCGTCTTTTAATTTCATGGCTGCAGTCACTGTCCGCAGTGATTATGGAGCCCAAGAAAATAAAGTCTCTCACTGTTTCCATTGTTCCCCATCTAGTGTTGGGACCATGAAGTGATGGGACTGGGTGCCATGATTTTCGTTTTCTGAATGTTGAGTTTTAAACCAACTTTTTCACTCTCCTCTTTCACTTTCATCAAGAGGCTCTTCAGTTCTTCTTCAATTTCTGGCATAAGGGTGGTGTCATAAGAGTATCTGAGGTTATTGATATTTATCCTGGCAATCTTGATTCCTGTTTGTGCTTCATCCAACCCGGCATTTCGCATGATGTACTCTGCATAAAAGTTAAATAAACAGGGTGACAATATACAGCCTTGATGTACTCCTTTCCTGATTTGGAACCAATCTGTTGTTCCATGTTCAGTTCTAACTGGAGCTTCTTGACCTGCATACAGATTTCTCAGGAGGTAGATCACGTGATCTGGTATTCCCATCTCTTGAAGAATTTTCCACAGTTTGTTGTGATTCACACAGTCAAAGGCTTTGGTGTAGTCAATAAAGCAAAAGTGGATGTTTTTCTGGAACTCTCATGCTTTTCAATGATCCAATGGATGTTGGTAACTTGATCTCTGGTTCCTCTGCCTTTTCTAAATCCAGCTTGAACGTTTGGAAGTTCACGGTTCACATACGGTTGAAGCCTGGCTTGGAGAATCTTGAGCATTACTTTGCAGGCATGTGAGATGAGTGCAATTGTGTGATAGTTTGAGCATTCTTTGGTATTGCCTTTTTTGGGGATTGGAATGAAAACTGACCTTTTCTAGTCCTGTTGCCGCTGCTGAGTTTTCCAAACTTGCTGGCATACTGATTGCAGCACTTTCACAGCATCATCTTTCAGGATTTGAAATAGCTCAACTGGAATTTCATCACCTCCACTAGCTTTGCTCATAGTGATGCTTCTGCCTAAGGCCCACTTGACTTCACATTCCAGGATGTCTGGCTCTAGGTGAGTGATCACACCATCATGGTTATCTGGGTCATGAAGATTTTTTTTATATAGTTCTTCTGTTTATTCTTGCCACCTCGTCTTAATATATTCTGCTTATGTTAGGTCCATACCATTTGTCTTTTACTGTGCTCATCTTTGCATGAAATTTCCCATAGGGTCTCTAATTTTCTTGAAGAGATCAAACCATTCAATATCATAGTAATCCAAGTCTATTGATTTGACTTGGATTTTCATCCACTAATGCCAAAGAAGCTGAAGTTGAATGGTTCTATGAAGACCTACAAGACCTTCTAGAACTAACACCAAAAAAACACAAAAAAAGTCCTTTTCATCATAGGGGATTAGAATGCGAAAGTAGGAAGTCAAGAGATACCTGGAGTACAGATAAGTTTGGCCTTGGAGTACAAAATGAACCAGGGCAAAGGCTAACAGAGTTTTGCCAAGAGAACACACTGGTCATAGCAAACACCTCCTTCCAATCACCAGATGGTCAAAATCAGATCAATTATATTCTTTGCACCCGAAGATGGAGAAGCTCTGTACAGTCAACAAAAACAAGACCATGAGCTAACAGTGGCTCATATCGTAAATTCCTTATTGCCAAATTCAAACTTAAAGAAAGTAGGGAAAACCACAAGGCCATTCGGGCATGACCTAAATCAAATCCCTTACTATTATACAGTGGAAGTGAGAAATAGATTTAAAGGACTAGATCTGATAGATAAAGTGCCTCAAGAACTATGGATGGAGGTTCATGACATTGTACAGGAGACAGGGATCAAGACCATCCCCAAGAAAAAGAAATGCAAAAAAGCAAAATGGTTGTCTGAGGAGGCTTTACAAATAGCTGAGAAAAGAAGAGAAGCAAAAGGCTAAGGAGAAAAGGAAGGATATACTCATCTGAACGCAGAGTTCCAAAGAAAAGCAAGGAGAGATCAAAAAGTCTTCCTAAGTGAACAATGCAAAGAAATAGAGGAAAACAATAGAATGGGAAAGACTAGTGATCTCGTCAAGAAAATCAGAGATACCAAGGGAACACTTCATGCAAAGATGGGCACAATAAAGGACAGAAATGGTATGGATCTAACAGAAGCAGATATTGAGAAGAGGTGGCAAGAATACACAGGAAAATTATACAAATAAGATATTAATGACTCAGATAATCACGATGGTGTGATCACTCACCTAGAGCCAGATATCCTGGAATGTGAAGTCAAGTGGGCCTTAGGAAGCATCACTGCGAACAAAGCTAGTGGAGGTGATGGAATTCCAGCTGAGCTATTTCAAATCCTAAAAGATGATGCTATTGAAGTGCTGCACTCAATATGCCAGCAAATTTGGAAGCCTCAGCAGTGGCCACAGAACTGGAAAACGTCAGTTTTCATTCCAACCCCCCAAAAAGGCAATGGCAAATAATGTTCAAACTAGCACACAATTGCACTCACTTCATATGCTCACGAAGTAATGTTCAAAATTCTCCAAGTTAGACTTTATTAGTATGTGAAATGAGAACTTCCAGATGTTCAAGTTGGATTTAGAAAAGGCAGAGGAACCAGAGATCAAATTGCCAATATGAGAAGTCCATAAAACCATCTCCTTCTTCTTCCTTAACTACACTAAAGCCTTTGACTGTGTGGATCACAACAAACTGTGGAAAATTCTTCAAGAAATGGGAATACCAGACACCTTACCTGTCTCCTAGGAAACCTGTGTGCAGGTCAAGAAGCAACAGTTAGAACCAGACATGGTACAATAGATGTTCAAAATTGGGAAAGGAGTATGTCAAGGCTGTATAGTGTTACCCTGAATATTTAACTTATATGCAGAGTGCATCATGAGAAATGCCAGGCTGGATGAATCACAAGCTGGCATCAAGATTGCCGGGAGAAATATGAATAACTTCATTTATGCAAAGGGCACCACCCTTTATGGCAGAAAGTGAAGAGGAACTAAGAGTCTCTTGATGAAGGTGAAAGAGGAGAGTGGAAAAGCTGACTTAAAATTTAACATTCAAAAAACTAACATCATGGCATCCGGTTCCATCACTTCATGGCAAATAGATGGGGAAATAATGGAAACAGTGATGGGCTTTATTTTCTTTGGTCTCCAAAATCACTGCATATTGTGACTGCAGCCATGAAATTAAAAGAGTCTTACTTCTTTTAATAGAAGAAAAGCTATGACAAACCTAGATAGCATATTAAAAAGCAAAGACATTACTTTGCCAACAAAGGTCCGTATAGACAAAGTTATGGTTTTTCCAGTAGTCATGTACTGATGTGAGAGGTGGACCATAAAGAAGGCTGAGCACTTTAGAATTGATGCTTTTGAACTGTGGTGCTGAAGAAGATTTTTGAGTCCCTTGGACAGCAAGGAGGTCAAACCAGTCAGTCCTAAAAGACATCAACCCTGAATATTCATTGAAAGGACTGATGCTGAAGCTCTAAAATATTGGCCATCTGATGTGAAGAGCTGAGTCATTGGAAAAGATTCTGATCCTGCAAAAGCCTGAGGGCAGGAGGAGAAGGGGCTGACAGAGGATGAGATGACCGGATGGCATCACCAAGTCAATGCATATAAGTCTGAGCAAACTCTGGGAGATAGTGAAGGACAGGGAAGCCTGGCACAGTCCATGGGGTCGGAAAAGATTGGACAAAAGTTAGCAACTGAATAACAACATCTGAATCAGGATGCTATACACCTGAAACTAACACAGTATTGTAAATCAAGTGTAGCGTTAGTTGCTCAGTTGTGTCCAGCTCTGTGACCGCATGATCTGTCCATGGAATTCTCCAGGCAAGAATACTGGAGTGGATTGCCATTGCCTTCTCCAGATGATCTTCCCGACCCAGAAAAGGAACCCAGGTCTCCTGCATTGCAGGCAGATTCTTTACCATCTGAGCTACCTGGGAATTTAAAAGAAAAGTTAAAAAAAAAAAAAAGTCTGAAATTAATAAGGCAAAAAAATCCATCAGCTTGACCTCTGGTCTTGTTTCATAGTATGTCAGTCAGTGTGTATTGCCTGTTTAAGAGGGAAACACCGTGCTCTTCCTTTGGAAGTGCATGAGTAGGCACTCAGTGCATATTAACAATTTAGTTTCAGTCTTTGAATTCATTTTTTTTAAATTTACCTGTTTTTAAACTATCTTCATTTTTCTGAAAGCCACCAAAGTTTTAAACTTAGATGTTATATTAACCAAACTTTGGAAGATTCTTTCATAATTTTAAAACCTAAGACCATGTTTGGAACTTCCCAGGTGGTGCTGTCTGACTCTTGGCGATCCACGTTCAATCCCTGGGTCGGGAGGATTCCCTGGAGGAGGAAATGGCAACCCACTCCAGTATTCTTGCCTGGAGAACCCCCATGGACAGAGGAGCCTGGTAGGCTGCCGTCCACAGAATCGCAGAGTTGGACACGACTGAAGCAACTGAGCATGCGTGACAATGTTTGCATTGTAGTGATATTCAACATGTACTCCACATGCCTCATAAGTTCATTTTCAGCTTCTGTGTTTATTCCCATTGCTTGAAGCCTCTGTACACTTCCCCTATCCATAACTTTTCATCTCAGTTCTGAAATTGGCCTGGTTCCTCTGAATTTTGGTGTTTTGTTTTTTGTTTGTTTTGAAGCGGGGTGCTTGGGGTGGGGGTACTTCCACAGAAAGGAAAGTGCTTCTTCAGTTGCAATGAGCCGGCATATGAACCATTTTCAATTATCTGTATAGAAAAATTGATGGAAGCAGTTGGTGCCAGCTCAGTGAGCTGCTGGTTTATTGCAGGAAGAGGTTACAGCTTCCCTGTCTGCCTAAGACACTTATTTCTCTGACAGAGACAATCAGGAGCAGGAGTCTGAACTCCGTCAGCAGTAGCCTCTGGTAAAAACTACATTCTTAATCACCAGATGTGAAATAGCCATTTAAGCTGTCAGGAGAAGGGCGATACTGAAGGAATGGGATTTTCTAGGTCTGACCCAAATCAGCTCATATTTTCCATTCTATTTATCTTATTTAAAAAGAACTAGGGAGTAAAAGTTGGCTGAGCAACAAGTGTTAAATGTCATCCCTGCAGTTTATACTAGAAAAATGAACTAGTCATTTGATAGAATAGGCCCACACAATAAATATGAATTTCGCAGAGTTTAGTTCTGTTGTATGTTTTTTATTTTCAAGGAACAAAACAGATTGTAAGAGCCTGGGTCAGAAGCTGTTCTAGTGTACTCCCCGGTATTAGTTGTTTGAACCAGAAATCTCATGTTGGCGTCTCTAGCTGACTGTTCCTTTTGGCCCCAGAGAACCCTGATCTCTGCTATGAGTGTCCTTTATAGTCCCTTCCAGCATTAACTTTGGATTTGTTCCTCTTGCTGATGGGACATTTGCAGGTGTGAACTAAGTGCTGGTTTGATAGGAGGCATTTGCACTTTGGGTTTGTCCCCTTGGTCTCCTCCTTCTGGAAACTCAGCACCATTTTGACAAATCCCAAGTTAGCCAAATGGGGAGGTGTACAGAAAGAAGAGATGTGAATAGCCTCCCGAGCTAAGGCATCTGTCAGATATGTATTTGAAGAAGACTTCTCAGATGTTCTAGTCCCAGCATAATGCAGAGTAGAACTGGCCTGACAAGCCTGGTCTAAACTGCATAAACATACGTGTGTAAATGCCACTGAGTTTTGGGTGGTTTCTATCACTGTTACCAAGTCCAAGATAATACTGCCCGCCATGTTATAGATGAATAAATTGAGAGACGAGCTCTTAGGGCAAGAAATAGTGACTTTACTTGGAAAGTAAAGAGAAGGTGGTGTACCGGTATCCCAAAGAACCATCCTGCCTGAGTTATGACCCAGCAATCCCACTGCTGGGCATACACACCGAGGAAACCAGAATTGAAAGAGACACATGTACCCCAATGTTCATCACAGCACTGTGTATAATAGCCAGGACATGGAAGCAACCTAGATGTCCATCAGCAGGTGAATGCATAAAAAAGCTGTGGTACATATACACAATGGAGTATTACTCAGCCATTAAAAAGAATACGTTTGAATCAGTTCTAACGAGGTGGATGAAACTGGAGCCTATTATACAGAGTGAAGTAAGCCAGAAAGAAAAACACCAATACAATATACTAATGCATATATATGGAATTTTGAAAGATGGTAACAATAACCCTGTATGTGAGACAGCAAAAGAGACACAGATGTATAGAACAGTCTTTTGGACTCTGTGGGAGAGGGAGAGGGTGGGATGATTTGGGAGAATGGCATTGAAACATGTATAATATCATATATGAAACGAATCGCCAGTCCAGTTTTGATGCAAGATACAGGATGCTTGGGGCTGGTGCACTGGGATGACTCAGAGGGATGGTACAGGGAGGGAGGTGGGAGGGGGCTTCAGGATGGGGAACACATGTATACCCGTGACGGATTTATGTTGATGTATGGCAAAAACCAATATTGTTAAGTAAAAAAATAAATAAATTAAAAAAGAAGCCCCCCCCCCCAAAAAAAAAGGAAGTCAGGCTTCTTTTATACTAAAAGCAGAAGGAGTAAAATCAAACCTTTCCTGGCTCAGGTCGGCCTCCAGAGGGGATGTACTAATTTCTTTCTCCTGGCAGTCATTCACAGGTGGGCCTTGTCAGGATGTTTCCAGTGAGCTAAACCAAAGGTATTTTAGTTTAATGCTCATTACCTAGGAGGCAGGGTTCCCAGAGATAAGATGTGTAATTTAAGCTTATAGGCAACATTCCTTTCCTGACTTGTAGTAGAATACAAAGTTTCTTCCCTATTACAGTTCCCCACTGTCTATATCTACTTCACAATCTTATAAGGAAAAGGGATGAAGACTTTCCTGGCTCATTCCTACTGAGTTGAGGCAACAAATATTCCTTAGACTCTTTAGCCAGTCATTTTTTATCTACAACTATTTGACCCTGATAAAACCACTTAGCACTTTGTCTTATTTGTAATTGAACTTGGGGTTTTGGTTCCAGTTCCCAAAATGAATTTGGACAAAATTAAACAAAATTGGTTGACACTTCAACTACAATGAAATTACATCTACTTCAGCTGGATAGACAGACCTATTGGAGGCCAACTCATGAACAGAGGTTATTATAGCACCCAAAGTTTTAGCATAATTGATAATTGCTAGGTCCTTTAGAGCATTTATAGGTTCTCCCACCTGGACTAACACCTGGAACCGCCCACAATATTTTAAAGGAGGTTAATTTAGGCCTGCTTCTAGAAGCCACTGATCCGTAGCAGGGGAACTTGCAAGGCCTTAACCCAGGTAAAATTGGTCTCTTGACATATTTTAGAGATGTTCCTTTTTAATGTATGATTCTGTTATGAACGTGCGGCCACAGTGTCCAAGGTGTATCCTTACTCTTTGGCCCTCTCTTGGTCCTTTTCTGAATACTCTAGCTGGTATTTTGACAAGTCAATCTGTGGAAGAAGTAGTTCTCTTGCCTCAGAATATATTGCTTTAGATTAATGTCCCAGTGTCCCTCTCAATGGGATGCGCAGTGGCCCTGTGTTTTTGGCCTTCCCTGGGATACCATTAGTACACTTGTGATCTTCCCTTTCTGTAGACCTGGGGGCGGGCGGGGGGAAGCTCTGTCTCCTTTCCTGGCATTTTCATAAGCGCCATCTATAGGCTTAAAGCAAGTTCTGGTGGGACTCTGATGTCAAGCTGTTCTGCGGTAAAACTTCAAGGTGAGATCTACGGGAAAGTTAATCAGCTCATTCCCCACTGTCAGTTCTGCCCAGGGCTACCATGGGAAATTAGATAGCTCAAGTCCGAGGCGTACCCTGGACCTCGTCATTCATCAGAGTGTTCCTCTCTGTTTTCCAATGTTCTCCCTCCTTCCAGTAAGCACATTGTTCCTTTCCCGTAGTGGTCTACTTCTCTTTGGGTTTCCTGCCCTCTGGGAAACCCAATGTTGCTGCCAAAAAAGGGGGCATTTTCTTTTTTCTTTTTTTTTCTCCCCTTATTGAACACTTTAAAAGCAACATCTACCCATTAAGAAGGGTTCATTACAAAGGAAGCATCTAAATTTTGCAATTTCTTCTGACATCTAAGGCACTTTGCCCCTCGAAAGGTCAAATTTACCATTCTAATATTTTCAAGGGCTTCAGGATCTGTATTAGTACGACATCTGTAGGCCTGATGTATCCTTTTGAAAAATTCAGAAAGGTTTTGATTTTTTTTTTACTGCGTTTCTTGAATTATGTTCAAATGCTTTTGCTTTGGTCCCCCCCCCCCACTTTCAAAGATCTGCAGAGATTCACAAATAGGGGTGCTCTGGTAAGGGCATTCTTCCCTCACTAGGGTCCCAGTTTGGTTCCACTGTGGATGCTACCAAATGGACTTCAGGTTTAGAGGATCCTTCCTATAAAGGAAGACTTAAATTAAAGATTCAATTAAAGTCTGAGAAACCCAGCTGGCGATCATTTGTATTTCATCCCCTATATGAGATAACAGTGATGAAAACTGCCCTGCCCTGGGAGTGGCTCCTGGGTGCCCTCTTGGGTCATAGATGGTGATACCAGACTAAGTCCTGTGCTCCAGAAATTAACACAGAATTTTCTAATTTTTCCCAGTAAGGAGAGACAGTCCTGAGTGCCTGTGCCAGGAATTGGGGCTGGAAAGGAATGGAAGGTGGCAGAAGGGATGAATATGTGGGTGTAAGAGCCTGGGGCAGCTAGCTCAAGCAGAGGTGTTACAGTTTGAAGCAACATTTCAGCCATGAAATTAGAAGACAATTGCTTCTTGGCAGGAAAGCTATGACAAACCTAGACAGTGTGTTAAAAAGCAAAGACATCACTTTGCTGACAAAGGTCTATATAGTCAAGGTTATGGTCTTTCCAGTAGTCATGTACAGATGAGAGAGCTGGACAGTAAAGAAAGCAGAGTGCTGAAGAATTGATGCTTTTGAACTGTGGTGCTAGAGAAGACTCTTGGAGTGTCTTGGAAAGCAAGGAGAACAAATCAGTCAGTCCTAGAAGAAATAACCCTGAATATTCATTGGAAGGACTGATGCTGAAGCCCAATACTTTGGCCACCTGTTACGAAGAGCCAACTCATTGGAAAAGACCCTGATTCTGGGAAAGATTGAGGGCAAGAGGAGAAGGGGACGACACAGGATGAGACAGTTGCATGGTATTAGCAACTCAAAGGACATGAACTTGGGCAAACTCCAGGAGACCGTGACAGACAGGGAAGCCTGGTGTGCTGTAGTCCATGGGGTTGCAAAGAGTCGGATGTGACTTGGCGGCTGAACAACAACATTCTCACTCTTATACCCTCTCCTTTCTTACTTTCCCTGATGTAATGGCACAAATGCTTGCACATAAAGGATTTCATCATCCTTCCCTGCTTCTTCACAAAATAGCTATAGAGTCCTTCAAAAGCTGCTTTTGTGTGTGTGTGTGTGATGCCACAAGGCACATGGTACCTTAGTTCCCCAGCCAGGGATCAAACATGCAGCTCCTACATTGGAAGTGTGAAGTCTTAATCACTGCCCAGGAAGTCCCCGCTATAGATTTTTTAAAAAGTGGCTGGAGTTCCTGGACAAGGTGGCAGAGTAGGACTTCAGCTCACTTCTTCTCACAAGCACACCCAAATCACAACTAACTGCTGAACAACCATCAATAAAAAGACTGAAAACTGTCCCAAAATATTCTACATCTAAAGACATAAAGAAGAAACCACAGTGAGACGGTAGGAGGGGTGAAGTCATGATATAATCAAATTCCATACCTCTTCAAGTGGGTGACCCACAAACTGGGGGAAATAATTACATCACAGAAGTTCTCAAAGAGGAATGAGAGTTTTAAGCCCCACAGCAGACTCCCCACCCTGGGGGTCTGGCATCAGCAGGAGGAACCCCCAGAGCTATTGACTTGGCAGGCCAGCGGGGCTTTATAGAAGGAACTCCACAGGACTGGGGGAAAGAGACATGTCACCTTTGGCAGTGTCCCATGCACCCTGGGACACAGGGCGGAGCAGTGACTCCGCAGGAGGCTGAGCCAGGCCTCCCTGCTGGTCTTGGAGCATCTCCTGGGGAAGGCAGGGGGAAGCTGGGGCTCACTGTGGGAATGAGGTGGTGGAGGTAACAGGGAGTATTCATCAGTGTAGTGTGAGCTGTCCTAGAGCTTTGGCACCAAGGCCTGGCTCTGTGTGTGTGTGCGTGTGTGTGTGTTTAAATATATTTTTAGCTGTGTCAGGTCTTAGTGGTGGTGCGTGAGTTTCTCTGTATTTGGGGCACGTGGGCTCAGTAGCTGTGGTGTGCTGGCTTGCCCTGAAGCATATGGGATCTTAGTTCCCTGACCAGGGATCGAACCTGAGACCTCTGTATCGGAAGGCGGATTCTTAACCACTGGACTGCCCGGGAAGTCCCTGATTGTGCTTTTGTGTACTTTACTGTACAGTACTGTATAGAGTACACTAGTGTCTTTATTTCAAACCCAGGATGTCCAGAAGCAAGCGTAAGAGCAGCAGTGATATAGCTGGGACTACTAGAAAGTGTCAAATAATGATGGAAACAAAAGTGAAAATAATTGAGAGTGGATCGAGGCATAAGCATGGTCACTCATTCTTACAACACGAATCATTCAACCATCAGCATGATTCTAAAGAACAAGGAACGTGTGAAATCTGCTGTCCTGATGATGAAGACATCAAAGAAGCAGGGGAAAGTGAGGGAGGAGATGGAGAAATTGCTCAGTGTATAGACGCAGGATCCACATCAGCATTCAGTCCCACTCAGCTTAATGCTGACTCAAGAGAAAGCATTTATGAGAACTTAGGGAAGAAACATGATGAAGAATGAGAGGGCACCTTTTAATGTCAGCCTTGGCTGGTTTCATCGGCTCAAGGCTAGAGCCAACCTTCACAATGTGAAAGGAAGTGGTGAGGCAGCGAGGGCAGATACAGTAGCTTCCCAGGAATTTCCTGAAATGCTTTGATAAATTATTGATGAAGCTATATATTTATTTGAGCAGGTTTTTAACATGGATGAGACAGGACTATGCTGGAAGAAGAAGCCAGACAAAAGTTACATCAGTAAGGATGAAAAGTTGATGCCAGGCTATAAAGCAGCAAAGGACAGGCTAACTCTGTTGTTTGGTGGCAATGCTTCTGGAAATACGAAGCTTAAGCCTCTCATAATTTATTGTCCAGAAAACCCAAGAACCCTTAAAAACATAGCCAAGGGCTCTTTTCCTGTTGTGTGGAAGAGTAATCCCAAAGCCTGGGCTGTTGTTCAGTCACAAAGTCCTGTCTGACTCTTTGTGACCCCATAGACCGTAGCCCGCTAGGTTCCTCTGTCCATGGGATTTCCCAGGCAAGGATACTGGAGTGGGCTGCCATTTCCATCTCCAGGGACTCTTCCTGGACCAGGGATTGAACCCGCATCTCCTGCACTGGTGGGAGCATATCCCACTGAGCCACTGGGGAAGCCCAAGAATCTGGGTTTCACAGACATATTCCAGGACTAGTTTTTCCACCTCTTTATCCTAGAGGTAGAGAAATATTGCTTGGAGAATGATATCCCATTCAACAATCTTTTGCTACTTGGCAATACTCTGGGCCACCCCCCTTTGGGGACAACTTTCACCTCAACATCAAAGTAGTGCATCTGCCACAAAATACTATGTCACTCATCGAAACTATCGATGAGGGAGTTATAGTGACTTTCAAGAAATATTATTTATGTCACACTTTTTGTCAGGCAGTAAAGGTGAGTGACAAATCAGGAACCACCCAAGACAATTCTGGAAGGACTCTAACATCTACAAAGCCATAAAAAACATTTACTTTGTTTGGCATGAGGTTACAGCTGTCATCATGAATGGGGTTTGGAAGAACTTTTGCCCACAGTTTATTCACAATTTTTGTGGATGAGAGAAAGTGGATGAGGAGCCCAAAGAGGTCTTCAGCAATTCAGTGACCCTCAGCAAGAAGCTGGAGCTAGATCTGCAAGTGGACAACTTCACTGAATTCCTTGCTGCACAGCAAGAGGAGCTTACTAATGAAGACCTGTTGAAACTGGAGGCGCAGAGAAAGGACTAAGAGAGACAAGAGGAAGAAGAAGTAGCTGAAGAACCAAAGAGATTCAAGATGCAAGAAATGTCAAGGGTTTTTCTTTTATTTTTTTGAAGACGCATGGTTAGTTTTTGAGGCACCTGAACATACAATGGTACATGAAGGCTGCAGCAGCCGTTCGGAAGGCAGAGCAGTGCTGTATCATCTATGATGACAAATAAGATCTACTACCCAGATGTCACTGGATCGCTTTTTCAAAAGGGTAGACAGAGTTGAACCCAGCAAGGAACCAGAACCTGTGCCATCAATGTCAGGCATGAATGAAACTGCAGCTTGCCTCCATCTTCTATTGCTGATGACCCTTCAGCTCTACCATCTCATACCCGCTCTTCCTCCTCCAGTCAGTAACTCTTCTTGCCTGTTCGCTCAATGCCAGCTCCCGTGTGCCATCTATTGTATTGTACCGTTGTATTTTTCAACATCCTGTAAGATTAAAAATATTTATTTGTTTGTTTTTATGTATTATTTGTGTGAAAACTATTTCAAACCTATAATAGTATAGGACTATAAAGCTGATTGTGTTAGTTGGGGACCTAGGCTAACTTTGTCAGACTTATGAACAAACTGGACTTACGAATGCAGTCTCAGAATAGAACTCGTTTGTAGGGGACTCCCTGTACACATGCTTTTCTAGTCCACACAGCACATTCTCCAGGATAGATCATATGCTGGGCCACAGAAGCCTCAGTAAATTTAAGACAATTGATATCATATCAAGCACCTTTTCTGACGATAACACTATGAGATTAGACATCAACTATAAGGAAAGGCTGCCAAAAAAAAAAAAAACCCCACAAACACATGGAGGCTCAATAATGCTACTAAACAACCAATGGATCACTGAGGAAGTTAAAGAGAAAATAAAAAAAAATACCTAGAGACAAATGAAAACAAAAACTCGATGACCCAAAACCCACGAGAGGCAGTAAAAGTAGTTCCAAGATAGCTTATACCAAGACAAGTGTACCTCAGAAAACAAGAGACACCTCAAAGAAACAGCTTAACATTACACCTAAGCAACCAGAGAAAGGTGAACCAATGAAACCCCAAGTGGGGAGAAGAACAGAAATCATAAAGATCAGAACAGAAATAAAGGAATTGGAGACTAACAATAGAAACTAAAAGCTGGTTCTTTGTAATGATAAACAAAATTGATAAAGCTTTAGCCAGACTCATTGAGAAAAGAGGGGAGAGGGCCTAAATCAATAAAATCAGAAATAAAAAGGTGAAGTTACAAGACACCACAGAAATATAAAGGACCGTAAAATACAACAACAACAAGCAATAAATTGGACAACCTAGAAGAAACGGACAGATTTTTAGAGAGGAACAATCTCCAAGGAGTAAACCAGGAAGAAATAGAAAATATAAACAGAAAAATCACATATAAACAGAAAAATCACATGTACTGAAATTAAATCTGATTTAAAAATTCCCAATGGCAGAAAGCAAAGAGGATCTAAACAAGCTCTTGATGAAAGTGAATGAGGAGAGAGAAAACACTGGCTTAAAACTCAGCATTCGAAATGCCAAGATCATGGCATCTCGTCCCATCACTTCATGGCAAATAGGTGGGGAAACAATAGAAACAGTGACAGATTTTATTTTCTTGGGCTGTGGATGGTAACTTCAGTTATACAATTAAAAGACAGGTGATCCTTGGAAAAAGGCTATGACAAACCCAGACAGTGTATTAAAAAGCAGAGGCATCACTTTGCTGACAAATGTCCATATAATCAGAGCTATGGTTTTTCCAGTAGTCATGTATGGATGTGAGAGTTGAACCATAAAGAAGGCTGAGCGCCAAAGAACTGATGGTTTCGAATTGTGATGCAAGAGCAGACTGCTTGGACAGCAAAAGGTCCCTTGGACAGCAAGGAGGTCAAACCAGTCAATCCTAAAAGAAATCAACCTTGAATATTCACTGAAAGAACTGATGCTGAAGCTCCAATACTTTGGCCTGATGCATAGAGCTGACTCATTGGAAAGGACCCTGATGCTGGGAAACATTGAGGGCAGGAAAAGAGGCAGGTGAGAGAGGATGAGATGTTTGGATGGCATCATCAACTCAATGGACATGAGTTTGAGCAATCTCTGGGAGATAGTGAAAGACAGGGAAGCCTGGTGTGCTGCGGTCCATGGGGTCTCAAAGAGTCAGACATGACTTCGGAACTGAACAAAAAACAAAAGTTCAGGACAGATGGCTTCACAAGCAAATGCTATAAACATCTAGAGAAGGGTTAATACCTATCCTTCTGAAACCATTCCAAAAAGTTGCAGAGGAAGAAACACTTCTAAACATATTCTGTAAGGCCATCATTACCCTGATAGCAGAACCAAAGATATCATAAAAGAGAAAGAAAATTACAAGCCAGTATCCCTC
The DNA here is from genome assembly GCF_055505025.1 of Bos grunniens. Lineage (NCBI taxonomy): Eukaryota > Metazoa > Chordata > Mammalia > Artiodactyla > Bovidae > Bos > Bos grunniens. Next base: position 19,185,474 of record NC_141168.1, read on the forward strand.
ATAACCACAGACACAAAAATCAACAGAATACTAGCAAATCAAACCCAGTAGTATATTAAACGGATCGTACACCATGTTCAAGTGAGATTTAACTCAGTGATGCAAGGATTTTTCAATATCCACAAATCACTGTGATACACCACACTAAATGGAGAATAAAAAACAGAATCACGTCAATAGATGCAGAAAAAGCTTTTAACAAAATGTAACACCAATTTACAATAAAAAATTCTCCAGGAAGTGAACAGAGAGGGAACATGCCTCAACATAATAAAGGCCATATGTGACAAACTCACAGCACATCATAGTCAATGGAGAAGAGCTGAAAGCATTTTCTGTAAGATCAGGAAAAAGACAAGGATGTCCATTCTCACCACTTTTATTCAACATAGTTTTGGAAGTCCTAACCACAGCAATTAGACAAGAAAGAAAAAAGGAATCCAAATGGGAAAGGAAGTAAAATAGTCACTCTTTGAAGATGGCATGGCACTATACATAGAAAATCCTAGAAACACTACCAGAAAATGACTAGAGCTTATCAATGAATTCACTAAAGTTGCAGGATGCAAATATATATATATGTATATATATATATATATACATACATACATATTTGTTTCATTTCTATTCACTAACAAAAGATCAGAAAGAGAAATTAAGAAAGCAATCCCATTTACCATCACATCAGAAAGAGTAATATATCTAGGAATAAACATACCTAAGAAAGGAAAATACCTGCACTCTGAAAACTATAAGACACTGATGAAAGAAAGGTGACACAAACAGATGGGAAGATACACTGTATTCTTGGATTGAAGAATCAATATTATCAAACTGACTAAACTGCCCAAAGCACTCTACAAATTCAGTGAAACCCCTATCAAATTTCCAATGGCATTTTCCATAGAAATAGAACAAAATTTTTTAAAAAATTTATGGAAGCACAAAAGGTCCTCAGTAGCTAAAGCAATCGTGAGCAGCAACAGAGCTTGAAGAATCAGGCTCCCTGACTTCACACTATACTACAAAGCCACAAGCATCAAAAGAGTATGGTACTAGCAGAGAATAGGCAAAGAGATCAATGAAACAGGATAGAGAGCCAAGAAATAAACCCATGTACCTAAAGTCAATTTATCTATGACAAAGGAGGCAAGAATATACAATGGAGAAAAGACAGTCTCTTCAGTAAGTAGTGCTGGGCTGTTTACAATAGCTAGGACATAGAAGCAACCTAGATGTCCACTGACAGATGAATGGATAAGGAAATTGTAGTAGATATACAAAATATAGTACATATACATATAAAAAGGAACTCATCTGAACCAGTTCTAATGAGGTAGACAAACCTAGAGTGATGAACCTATTATACCGAGTGAAGTAAGGCAGAAAGAGAAGGACAAATATCATATATTAACTCATACATATGGAATCTAGAATGATAGTACCGATGACCCTATGTGCAAGGAAACAAAGGAGACACACACATAGAGAACAGTGAGGGAAGGAGAGAGGGTGGGATGATTTGAGAAAACAGCATTGAAACATACACATTATCATAAAAAATAGAGAGCCAGGGGGACTTTGCTGTATGATGCAGGGAACCCAAAGTTGGCGGTCCATAGCAATCTGGAGGGGGAAGAAAGTGGGAGAGGAATATAAGAGGGAGGGGACATAGGCATACCTATGGCTGATTCATGCTGATATATGGAAAAAACCATTACAATATTGTAAAGTAATCATCCTACAATTAAAAATAAATATAAATAAAAAACAAGTAGTGTAGGGAAAATTGGATAACTACCTGTAAAAGAATTAAATTAGAACATTTTCTATCATCATACAGAAAAATAAATTCAAAATGGATTAAAAACATAAATGTAAGACTAGATTCTATACTACTAGATTCTAAACTACTAGAGGAAAACATAGGCAGAACACTCTTTAGCATAAATCACAGCAATATCTTTTTTGATTCATCTCCTAGAGTAATAGAAATACAAACAAAAATAAACAAATGGGACCTAAGTAAAACATAAATCTTCCATGCAGCAAAAGAAGCCATAAACAAAATGAAAAGATAACCTTCAGAAACAGAGAAAATATTTACAAATGATACGACTGACAAAGGATTAACTCCCAAAATATACAAACAGCTCATATAGTCAAGATCAAAAACACAAACAACCCAAACAAGAAATGGGCAGGAGAACTAGACATTTCTCTAAAGAAGCATGTGCTTGCATGCTAAGTCACTTCAGTCATGTCCAACTCTTTGCGACCCCCTGTACTGTAGCCTGCCAGGCTCCTCTTCTACAGGATTTTCCAGGCAAGAATATTGGAGTGGCTGTCATGCCCTCCTCCAGGGGATCTTCCTGACCCAGGGATCGAACCCGCACCTCTTATGTCTCCTGTATCGGAAAGCAAGTTCTTTATCACTAGTGCCACCTGGAAAGCTCAAAGATCAGATCAGATCAGATCAGTCGCTCAGTCGTGTCTGACTCTTTGCGACTGCATGAATCGTAGCACGCCAGGCCTCCCTGTCCATCACCAACTCCCGGAGTTCACTCAGACTCACGTCCATCGAGTCAGTGATGCCATCCAGCCATCTCATCCTCTGCCGTCCCCTTCTCCTCCTGCCCCCAATCCCTCCCAGCATCACAGTCTTTTCCAATGAGTCAACTCTTCGCATGAGGTGGCCAAAATACTGGAGTTTCAGCTTTAGCATCATTCCTTCCAAAGAAATCCCAGGGCTAATCTCCTTTAGAATGGACTGGTTGGATCTCCTTGCAGTCCAAGGGACTCTCAAGAGTCTTCTCCAACACCACAGTTCAAAAGCATCAATTCTTCGGCACTCAGCCTTCTTCACAGTCCAACTCTCACATCCATACATGACCGCAGGAAAAACCATAGCCTTGACTAGACGAACCTTTGTTGGCAGAGTAATTAATGTCTCTGCTTTTGAATATGCTATCTAGGTTGGTCATAACTTTCCTTCCAAGGAGTAAGTGTCTTTTAATTTCATGGCTGCAGTCACCATCTGCAGTGATTTTCGAGCCCAGAAAAATAAAGTCTGACACTGTTTCCCCATCTATTTCCCATGAAGTGATGGGACCAGATGCCATGATCTTCGTTTTCAGAATGTTGAGCTTTAAGCCAACTTTTTCACTCTCCACTTTCACTTTCATCAAGAGGCTTTTTGGTTCCTCTTCACTTTCTGCCATAAGGGTGGGGCAAATCAAAACTACAGTTAAGTATCACCTCAGACTGGTCAGAATGACCATCATCAAAAAGTCTAAAAGCAATAAGTGCTTGAGAAAGTGTGGAGAAAAGAGAACTCTCCTACATTGTTGGTGGGAATGTAAAATGGTATAGTCATTATGGAGAACAGTATGGAGGTTCCTTAAAAACTGAACATAGAGGTACCATGTGATCCTGCAGTCCAACTCCTGGGCATATATCCAGAGAAATTATAATTGGAAAAGATCCATCACCCCAATATTCATTGCAGCACTATTTACAATAGCCGAGACGTGAAAGCAACCTAAATGTCCATCAACAGATAAGTGGACAGTATACTAATGCATACATATGGAATTTAGAAAGATGGTAACAATAACCCTGTGTACGAGACAGCAAAAGAGACACTGATGTATAGATCAGTCTTATGGACTCTGTGGGAGAGGGAGAGGGTGGGGAGATTTGGGAGAATGGCATTGAAACATGTATAATATCATGTATGAAACAAGTTGCCAGTCCAGGTTCGATGCACGATACTGGATGCTTAGGGCTGGTGCACTGGGACGACCCAGAGGGAGGGTATGGGGAGGGAGGAGGGAGGAGGGTTCAGGATGGGGAACACAGGTATACCTGTGGCGGATTCATTTCGATATTTGGCAAAACTAATACAATATTGTAAAGTTTAAAAATAAAATAAAATTTAAAAAATATATGTGGTATATTATATATAAATGACAGAATATTACTCAGCCATATAAAATAATAAAATAATGCTATTTGCTGCAATATAGATGGACCTAGAGATTATCATACAAGGTGAGGTGAACAACACAGAGAAAAACAAATATCGTACGTGGAATCTAAAAATATGATACAAATAAACTTATATACAAAGTAGAGATAGATGCGTAGACTTAAAAACAAATTTATGGTTACCAAATGGGAAGGTGGGGGAGGATAAATCAGGAGTTTGGAATTAACATACACACACTACTAGGGCTTCCCTGATGGCTGAGCAGGTAAAGAATCTGCCTGCAATGCAGGAGACATGGATTCGATCCCTGGGTCTGAAAGACCCCCTGGAGAAGGGAATGGCGGCCCACTCCAATATTCTTGCCTGGAAAATCCCATAGACAGAGGGGCCTGATGGGATACAGTCCATGGGGTTGCAAAGAGTCAGACGTGACTGAGTGACGAAGCATATATAAAGTGATAACCAACAAGGACCTATTGTATAGCACAGGGAACTATACTCAGTATTTTGCAATAAGCTATAAGGGAAAAGCATCTGATAAAGAACAATTTTATATGTATGTTGCCCTGATGACTCAGTGTTAAAGAATCCATCTGCCAATGCAGGAGAAGCAGGTTTGATCCCTGGGTTGGGAAGATCTCCTGGAGAAGAAAATAGCAATCCACCCCAGTATTCTTGCCTGGAGAAGGTCATGGACAGAGGAGCCTGGCAGGCGACAGTCCATGGGGTCGCGAAAGAGTCAGACATGACTTAGTGACTAAACAACCACAAGTAACTGAATCACTTTGCTGTTCAACTGAAACAATATCTTAAATCAACTATACTTCAGTTTTTTAAAAAGTCACTCTAAAACCTAAAGACTAATTGACCATCTTAAACACTAAAAGGATGTCTATTTGCTTTGGCATTAGCCAACCAGGATTACTATACAATTCAAAAGAAACTTGGTTACTGCATTGACATACAAAAAATTATGATAACTACTAAAATTATGACTGATATCACTAACCAGGATATACTAGAATTTTAGGAGTTTCATATAATTTCTTAAATGTATATATTAATAATGTTCACCCATATGATACAGCCTAAGAAGTTTTATCACCACTTATTTGACAATCAGTTCAGTTCAGTTACCAGTCATGTCCAACTCTTTGCAACCCCACGGACTGCAACACGCCAGGCCTCCCTGTTCATCACCAACTCCTAGAGCTTGCTCAAACTCATATGCATCGAGTCGGTGATGCCATCCAACCATCTCATCCTCTGTCATCCCCTTCTCCTGCCTTCAATCTTTCCCAGCATCAGGGTCTTTTCCAATGAGTCAGCTTTTCGCATCAGGTGTCCAAAGTATTGGAGTTTCAGCTTCAGCATCAGTCCTTCCAATGAATATTTAGGACTGATTTCCTTGAGGATTCACTGGTTTGATCTCCTTGCAGTCCAAAGGACTCTCAGGAGTCTTCTCCAACACCATAGTTCAACAGCATCAATTCTTTGGCACTCAGCTTTCTTTATAGTCCAACTCTAACATCCATACATAACTGCTGGAAAAACCATAGCCTTAACTAGATGTACCTTTGTTGGCAAAGTAATGTCTCTGGTTTTTAAGATGCTGTCTATGTTGGTCATAGCTTTTCTTCCAAGGAGCAGGCACCTTTTAATTTCATGGCTGCAGTCACGATCTGCAGTGATTTTGGAACCCAAGAAAATAAAATCTGTCACTGTTTCCCCATCTATTTTCCATGAAATAATGGGACTGGATGCCATGATCTTAGTTTTCTGAATGTTGAGTTTTAAGCCAGATTTTTCACTTTCCTCTTTCATTTTCATCAAGAGGCTCTTCAGTTCCTCTTCACTTTCTGCCATAACGGTGGTGTCATCTGCGTATCTGCAGTTATTGATATTTGACAGTGCTTCCCATGTAATTTACCATACCAAATAAGCCTAATTAGTTTAATATTCTTCTGTGAGATGGAGAGAAAACAAATAACTTGAGGTGTTTCAGGGACCCTTTGATGGCTTCCCTGATGGCTCAAATGTTAAAGAATCTGCCTGCAATGCAGGAAACCTGGGTTTGATCCCTGGGTGGGGAAGATCCCCTGGAGTAGGAAATGGCAACCCACTCCAGTGTTCTTGCCTGGAGAATTCCGTCCACAGAGGAACCTGATGGGCTATAGTCCATGAGGTCACAAAGAATTGGACATGACTGAGTGACTAACATTAGGGACCCTTTGAGAAACCTCAAGTCAGTTAGGAGTCAAATGAACTTCATTTAAAATTTGATCTTTGGAAAGTTTTTCAAAAATATCAAAAATTTAACCAGTGATACAAAAGATCTCAGTGGCAAATACAGATCACTTAAATTCACAATCTATTACCAAAAGCAATACAATATTTTAAGAAAACTTTTTCCTCTTAGCCAAATTCAGGTTTTGAACCACTTTACCTTTAAAATTCATTTTCTTAAGTTCAATCTCGTCTTAGCCAAGCCAGACCATGCATAAAACTCAGTTTTCCTCCTCCACAAACTTTTGTCTTTCTGTATTCATATTAATCTGTCACTCACTTTCTCTTACATTCAGAAATGAGTGCTAGGACAAAACTACCTTTTCCCCTCTAACAAAATGCATTTCCATTTCTCAAATCCTCTTTGCTGAAAACACACATCCTGCATCTTTGCATACTGAAACGCTTCCCTTATAATTCTTAACCTTAAAACCTTAATCTCTAATGAAAACCTAGAGACAAGTCATTGTAAACTGTCATTCTAACATTTCCCAATCAACAAACGTATGCTTTAGTCTTCCTCTCCTAAGAAGGCAAAGGTAGATAAACTTAGACCAGCCCAGCAACTAATATTCTAATATTTTGTCCTATTAAAAATGACCCAGGTAGGGTTTCTTCGGTGGTCCAGTGGCTAAGATTCCAGGCTCTCAAACGCAGGGAGCCTGGGTTCGATCCCTGGTCGTGGAACTAAAGATCCCACGTACCACAACAGGATCCTGTGCAGCCGAATAAAAATTTAAAAAAAAAAAATTAAAATAAATAAAAATGACCCAGGTATTCAATCAGATCAGATCAGTCACTCAGTTGTGTCCGACTCTTTGCAACCCCATGAATCGCAGCACACCAGGCCTCCCTGTCCATCATCAACTCCTGGAGTTCACTAAGACTCACGTCCATCAAGTAAGTGATGCCATCCAGCCATCTCATCCTCTGTCGTCCCCTTCTCCTCCTGCCCCCAATCCCTCCCAGCATCACAGTCTTTTCCAACGAGTCAACTCTTCGCATGAGGTGGCCAAAGTACTGGAGTTTCAGCTTTAGCATCATTCCTTCTGAAGAAATCCCAGGGCTGATCTCCTTCAGAATAGACTGGTTGGATCTCCTTGCAGTCCAAGGGACTCTCAAGAGTCTTCTCCAACACCACAGTTCAAAAGCATCAATTCTTCGGTGCTCAGCCTTCTTCACAGTCCAACTCTCACATCCATACATGACCACAGGAAAAACCATAGCCTTGACTAGACAGACCTTTGTTGGTAAAGTAATGTCTCTGCTTTTCAATATGCTATCTAGGTTGGTCATAACTTTCCTTCCAAGGAGTAAGCGTCTTTTAATTTCATGGCTGCAGTCACCATCTGCAGTGATTTTGGAGCCCCCAAAAATAAAGTCTGACACTGTTTCCACTGTTTCCCCATCGATTTCCCATGAAGTAATGGGACCGGATGCCATGATCTTCTTTTTCTGAATGTTGAGCTTTAAGCCAATTTTTTCACTCTCCACTTTCACTTTCATCAAGAGGCTTTTTAGTTCCTCTTCACTTTCTGCCATAAGGGTGGTGTCATCTGCATATCTGAGCTTATTAATATTTCTCCCGGCAATCTTATTTCTAGCTTGTGTTTCTTGCAGTCCAGCATTTCTCATGATGTACTCTGCATATAAGTTAAATAAACAGGGTGACAATATATAGCCTTGACGGACTCCTTTTCCTATTTGGAACCAGTCTGTTGTTCCATGTCCAATTCTAACTGTTGCTTCCTGACCTGCATACAGATTTCTCAAGAGGTCAGGTGGTCTGGTATTCCCATTTCTTTCAGAATTTTCCACAGTTGATTATGATCCACACAGTCAAAGGCTTTGGCATAGTCAATAAAGCAGAAATAGATGTTTTTTCTGGAACTCTCTTGCTTTTTCGATGCTCCAGTGGATGTTGGCATTTTGATTTCTGGTTCCTCTGCCTTTTCTAATACCAGCTTGAACACCAGGAAGTTCATGGTTCACATATTGCTGAAGCCTGGCTTGGAGAATTTTGACCATTACTTTACAAGCGTGTGAGATGAGTACAATTGTGTGGTAGTTTGAGCATTCTTTGGCATTGCCTTTCTTTGGGATTGGAATGAAAACTGACCTTTTCCAGTCCTGTGGCCACTGCTGAGTTTTCTACATTTGCTGGCATATTGAGTGTAGCACTTTCACAGCATCATCTTTCAGGATTTGGAATAGCTCAACTGGAATTCTATCACCTCCACTAGCTTTGTTCGTAGTGATGGTTTCTAAGGCCCACTTGACTTCACATTCCAGGATGTCTGGCTCTAGGTCAGTGATCACACCATCATGATTATCTGGGTCGTGAAGATCTTTTTTGTCCAGTTCTTCTGTATATTCTTGACATCTCTTCTTAATATCTTCTGCTTCTGTTAGGTCCATACCATTTCTGTCCTTTATCGAGCCCATCTTTGCATGAAATGTTCCTTTGGTATCTCGGATTTTCTTGAAGAGATCTCTAGTCTTTCCCATTCTGTTGTTTTCCTCTATTTCTTTGCATTGATCACTGAAGAGGACTTTCTTATCTCTTCTTGCTATTCTTTGGAACTCTGCATTCAGATACTTATATCTTTCCTTTTCTCCTTTGCTTTTCACTTCTCTTCTTTTCACAGCTATTTGTAAGGCCTCCCCAGACAGCCATTTTGCTTTTTTGCATTTCTTTTCCATGGGGATGGTCTTGATCCCTGTCTCTTGTACAATGTCACAAACCTCCATCCATAGTTCATCAGGCACTCTATCTATCAGATCTAGGCCCTTAAATCTATTTCTCACTTCCACTGTATAGTCATAAGGGATTTGATTTAGGTCATACCTGAATGGTCTAGTGGTTTTCCCTACTTTCTTCAATTTCAGTCTGAATTTGGCAATAAGGAGTTCATGGTCTGAGCCACAGTCAGCTCCTGGTCTTGTTTTTGCTGACTGTATAGAGCTTCTCCATCTTTGGCTGCAAAGAATATAATCAATCTGATTTTGGTGTTGACCATCTGGTGATGTCCATGTGTAGAGTCTTCTCTTGTGTTGTTGGAAGAGGGTGTTTGTTATGACCAGTGCATTTTCTTGGCAAAAGTCTATTAGCCTTTGCCCTGCTTCATTCTGTATTCCAAGGCCAAATTTGCGTGTTACTCCAGGTGTTTCTTGACTTCCTACTTTTGCATTCCAGTCACCTATAATGAAAAGGACATCTTCTTTGGGTGTTCGTTCTAAAAGGTCTTGTAGGTCTTCATAGAACCGTTCAACTTCAGCTTCTTCAGCGTTACTGGTGGGGGCATAGACTTGGATTACTGTGATATTGAATGGTTTGCCTTGGAAACGAATAGAGATCATTCTGTCGTTTTTGAGATTGCATCCAAGTACTGCATTTTGGACTCTTTTGTTGACCATGATGGCTACTCCATTTCTTCTGATGGATTCCTGCCCGCAGTAGTAGATATAATGGTCATCTGAATGAAATTCACCCATTCCAGTCCATTTCAGTTCGCTGATTCCTAGAATGTCGACATTCACTCTTGCCATCTCTTGTTTGACCACTTCCAATTTGCCTTGATTCATGGACCTGACATTCCAGGTTCCTATGCAATATTGCTCTTTATAGCATTGGACCTTGCTTCTATCACCAGTCACATCCACAGCTGGGTATTCTTTTTGCTTTGACTCCATCCCTTCATTCTTTCTGGAGTTATTTCTCCACTGATCTCCAGTAGCATATTGGGCACTTACTGACCTGGGAAGTTTCTCTTTCAGTATCCTATCATTTTGCCTTTTCATACTGTTCATGGGGTTCTCAAGGCAAAAATACTGAAGTGGTTTGCCATTCCCTTCTCCAGTGGACCACATTCTGGAAGTCAATGGAGTCTCTCTATTTAATTAGTTAAGTTGCAAGTTATGAAAATCAAGAGAGACTATTTTAGCTAGACATTCCCCAAACATAATTATACCTATAGCATTTACCTAAAACTCCTACAACATGTATCTCTATTTTATTTACTGAAAAGCTTTGTCATATTGTTATTTTTCTTGTTTAACAAACTTTGTAAATGGAATAATAAGGTCTTAATTGATTTCCAATAAACTTAGGTACAGTAGAAGCATTATTCTTAATGCTAAAGACACATCTGCATTAATCAAACAAATAATTTGCTGGCATATTGAGTGCAACACTTTCTTAGCATCATCTTTTAGGATTGGAAATAGCTCAACTGGAATTCCATCACCTCCACTATCTTTGTAGTGATGTTTCCTAAGGCCCACTTCACTTCGCATTCTAGGAAGTCTGGCTCTATGTGAGTGATCACACCATTGTGGTTATCTGGGTCATGAAGATCTTTTTGTTCAGTTCTTTTGCGTATTCTTGGAGAAGACAATGGCACCCCACTCCAGTACTCTTGCCTGGCAAATCCCATGGATGGAGGAGCCTGGTAGACTGCAGTCCATGGGGTCGCAAAGAGTCAGACATGACTGAGCGACTTCGCTTTCACTTTTCACTTTCATGCATTGGAGAAGGAAATGGCAACCCACTCCAGTGTTCTTAACTGGAGAATCCCAGGGACGGGGGAGCCTGGTGGGCTGCCGTCTATGGGGTCACACAGTCGGACACAATTGAAGTGACTTAGCAGCAGCAGCAGCAGCAGCCACCTCTTCTTAATATCTTCTGCTTCTGTTAGGTCCATACCATTTCTGTCCTTTATTGAGCCCATCTTTGCATGAAATGTTCCCTTGGTATCTCTAATTTTCTTGAAGCGATCTCTAGTCTTTGCCATTCTGTTGTTTTCCTCTATTTCTTTGCATTGATCGCTGAGGAAGCCTTTCTTACTCTCCTTGCTATTCTTTGGAACTCTGCATTCAAATGGGCATATCTTTCCTTATCTCCTTTGCCTTTGTCTTTTCTTTTCTCAGCTATTTGTAAGGCCTCCTGGGGCAACAATTTTGCCTTTTTGCATTTCTTTTTCTTGCGGATGGTCTTGATCACTGCCTCCTGTAGGATGCCATGACCTCTGTCCATAGTTCTTCAGGCACTCTATCTGTCAGATATAATCCCTTGAATCTATTTGTCACTTCCACTATATAATCCTAAGGGATTTGATTTAGGTCATACCTGAATGGTCTATTGGTTTTCCCTACTTTCTTCAATTTAAGTGTGGATTTGGCAATAAGGAGTTCATGATTTGCACCACAGTCATCTCCCAGTCTTGTTTTTGCTGACTGTATCTTTGGCTGCAAAGAATATCATCAATCTGATTTCGGTTTCTACCATCTATGATGTCCACATGTGCAGAGAAGAAGGACATGCGCTCATCCTCTTTTGCAAGAACTCCAAAATTACAACTCGTTGCTGAAAAACCATCAACAGGAGAATGTTGGATCCCACCAAAAAAAGATACCCCAAATCGAAGGGCAAAGGAGAAGCCCCAGCAAGATGGTAGGAGGGATGAAATCAGCATATCATGGCCAGAGATATTTCAACAGTGAGTAACAGTGCAGTAGGTCTCTATGCTTCCATGTATATCCTGTCATTAGTGCTCTGACTGTAAAATCTACAGTTCTGCAGTCAAGCCTCAGAACTGCCAGTTATTCAGGTGTTTGATTTTGGACAAGTCATTTAACTTGTCTGAGCCTTGTGTCTTCGTCTACAAAATGAGGATGATTATATCTGTTCAGGTTGCCTTACTCGCTTGTGAGAGTATGAAGGCAATTGATAAACTTTACTATTTTTGACACTTGCATTTGGTTTTTGCATTGTTTTCTGTTTTTAAATTCTACCAGTTTATTGCTACCAACCCATCTCCCTCCACCCTCATGCATGCGTGCTCAGTCATGTAACCCCATGGACTGCAACCCACCAGGCTCCTCTGTCCATGGACTTTTCCAGGCAGGAATACTGGAGTGGGTTTCCATTTCCTTCTCCTTTTTTAGGTTTTTAAGAAAATGTCCAAAAGTCCCACTCTTAACAAAAGTAGTAAACTAAGAGAAGAGTAAATTATGCGAAGAGATATTGAGGAACTCTAATGTTTTCAGAATTTAGAAAGTTGAATTACATTTATCTAAATATCTTTAAAACTTTAAAACTCATGATATTTTCAGTGTCTTTTTATTGCGGGAAGAGTAGTGATAAAGCCAGTTTGAAGACGAATCGTAACATTTCTGTATGTGAGTGACTTATGTTCATCTTACCATTCTCTGTAAAGAAATTTTAAATATTTAACCAGTTTTGCATAATTATATGGAAATCCTCTTAGATTTAAGAATAGTTGAGCCAAAACTTGATGATTGGGAAACTTTTAAAATATGAAACATGGTATGATTAACACTGTGGAGAGTAACTGAAAAATATTTCAGGAAGCATCATGTGTAAAGATAAAGGATGGCTGAATATCTTTCTGAAGGCCTCATTGCTGATTATGAAGCAGAAGCCATGGTGATAGAGTGCTAAATTGTTGAATTGATAACCTATATCACATGCCTTCAGCATTCCTGCTGAGGTTCTCTTGCAATCTCTATCTATTTAAGTAGTGAGCAAGTGGTCCTGTAGAAAGAAAAGAATTCTCAATACAATGGGTCATTTGAATGAGAAAGACTGAAGAATCTCTTGGTAGCACTAAAACTAAAAAGGCTAAATTTAACTGTAAATGCTGTCTGCCAGAGAAAATTAAAAAGTATTTAAAAAAAAACAAAAACTGAATCAGGTAAAACAACATAAAACCCATCAGTAAAAAAAGAGGTTGGATTCAAATTGGGCTTCCGGCAGATAACACAGATCAACATCACCTGTCTAGCTGGCTAACCCCTTTTTACTAGTATTTATGGAAAACACACTTCTATTTCTATTTGTAGCTTTTTTAAATTTTAGGGACCAAGTGGAGCCTGTCCCTTCTTCCCTAGGAAAGTCCCACTCTTGGACAAGAAAAGTTTGGTTTTTTTCCCTGATCCTTTCTTCCCTTTGACATCAGTAAAGGTTTTAAATATCACAAAACTGATTTGGCTGTAAATGAAGCAACGTTACAAAACAAACTGAAATGAAAAACAAAGGGCAAACAGAAAATCCTAAATAAGCCCTTAAGTTTGCTCTTGAGGTTGGACATACACTGATGCAGGAGACCATAAATGACGTGTTTAACACAGCAAGGGGAGCAGTCAGTGGTACGTGGGGTCCTGAGATACCCCTGCCCAGACCCAAGCAGAGATCCTAACAGGTGCTGTGGTTACACAGCATTGTTACAATGAAGTATCATATACCCCTCACCCACTGGGCTTACGGCTGTAATCAGATAACTTCCCTAAAATGCAGCTCAGAGGACTTTCTTTACGAATAGTTGTAACACTACCCATTCTTAAAGACAGAAATTCAAGAAAAACAAGACACAACCTGCACACACAGATGCTAGCATCCAAAGAAACAAATGACCCGGTTCACAAATTGGGTCAAAGTCCAACAACAGTTTCCTCTCTCCAAAGGGTACCCTCAGCTCAGTTTAGTTCAGTTCAGTTGCTCAGTCATGTCCGACTCTCTGCGACCCCATGAACCGCAGCACGCCAGGTCTCCCTGTCCATCACCAACTCCCAGAGTCCACCCAAACCCATGTCCATGGTGTCAGTGATACCATCCAACCATCTCATCCTCTGTCGTCCCCTTCTCCTCCCTTCCATCTTTCCCAGCATCAGGGGCTTTTCAAATAGGTCAGCTATCTGCATCAGGTGGCCAAAGTATTGGAGTTTCAGCTTCAACATCAGTCCCTCCAATGAACACCTAGGACTGATTTCCTTTAGGATGGACTGGTTGGATCTCCTTGCAGTCCAAGGGACTCACAAGAGTCTTCTCCAACACCACAGTTCAAAAGCATCAATTCTTCGGCGCTCAGCTTTCTTTATAGTCCAACTCTCACATCCATACATGACTACTAGAAAAACCATAGTCTTGACTAGATGGACCTTTGTTGGCAAAGTAATGTCTCTGCTTTTGAATATGCTATCTAGGTTGGTCATAACTTTCCTTCCAAGGAGTAAGCGTCTTTTAATTTCATGGCTGCAATCACCATCTGCAGTGATTTTGGAGCCCCCCAAAAAATGTCTGACACTGTTTCCACTGTTTCCCCATCTATTTGCCATGAAGTGACAAGACCAGATGCCATGGTCTTCGTTTTCTGAATGTTGAGCTTTAAGCCAACTTTTTCACTCTCCTTTTTTACTTTCATCAAGAGGCTCTGTAGTTCCTCTTCACTTTCTGCCATAAGGGTGGTGTCATCTGCATATCTGAGCTTATTGATATTTCTCTCGGCAATCTTGACTTCAGCTTGTGCTTCTTCCAGCCCAGTGTTTCTCATGATGTACTCTGCATAGAAGTTAAATAAGCAGGGTGACAATATACAGCCTTGACGGACTCCTTTTCCTATTTGGAACCAGTCTGTTGTTCCATGTCCAGTTCTAACTGTTGCTTCCTGACCTGCATACAGGTTTCTCAAGAGGCAGGTCAGGTGGTCTGGTATTCCCATCTCTTTCAGAGTTTTCCACAGTTTATTGTCCACACAGTCAAAGGCCTTGGCATAGTCAATAAAGCAGAAATAGATGTTTTTCTGGAACTCTCTGGCTTCCTCGATGATCCAGCGGATGTTGGCAATTTGATCTCTGGTTCCTCTGCCTTTTCTAAAATCAGCTTGAACATCAGGAAGTTCACGGTTCACATATTGCTGAAGCCTGGCTTGGAGAATTTTGAGCATTACTTTACCAGCGTGTGAGATGAGTGTAATTGTGCAGGAGTTTGAGCATTCTTTGGCATTGCTCTTCTTTGGGATTGGAATAAAAACTGACCTTTTCCAGTCCTGTGGCCACTGCTGAGTTTTCCAAATTTTCTGACATAGTGAGTGCAACAGTTTCACCGCATAACTTTCAGGATTTGAAATAGCTCGACTGGAATTCCATCACCTCCACTAGCTTTGTTCACAGTGATGCTTCCTAAGGCCCACCTGATTTCACATTCCAGGATGTCTGGCTCTAGGTGAGTGTGAGTGATCACATCTTCATGATTATCTGGATTGTGAAGATGTTTTTTGTACAGTTCTTCTGTGTGTTCTTGCCACCTCTTCTTAATATCTTCTGCTTCTGTTAGGTCCATACCATTTCTGTCCTTTACTGAGCCCATCTTTGCATGAAATGTTCCCTTGGTCTCTCATTTTCTTGAAGAGATCTCTAGTCTTTCCCATTCTATTGTTTTCCTCTATTTCTTTGCATTGATCACTAAGGAAGGCTTTCTTATCCCTCCTTACTATTGTTTGGAACTCTGCATTCAAATAGGTATAGCATTCCTTTTCTCCTTTGCTTTTCTCTTCTCTTCTTTTCACAGCTCACTCAACTGCAAAACAAATCCACTTGTTTCAGAGAAAAAGCCCCAGAGAGGAAATGCAACTCCTTCCTTTCTCCAACAGGGTACCCAACCCAAACAGAAGACAAACTGGCTTATTCCAGAGAAAAAGCCCACAAAGGGGAGACAGTAACGTTCCTGGCTGTGTACACAGGAGTGACACCTTATTGCCATCCCACAGATGCTGGGACAACTGTTGTTTTGGGGAATTTGAAACAGCAGGTCCTTGGACAAGACGAGGTCCTCAGGACTAGCAGTCGGTCAGCTGCTATGACCATTGCCACAAGCCTACTGCCTGGTTGTGCGAAAATTTGTTTACTGAGTCCAAGGTCCTGCTGGTCACCCAATGACAGGCCAATAGATTGAGAGATAACTTGTTGGGGCAAGAAATAGCAACTTGGTTCGGAAAACTAGCAGACCTAGAAGATTGGCGGACTTGTCTCCTGAGGGATCATCTTGCCTGAGTCAGAATCCAGGCTTCTCTTTACTGAAAGGGGAGGGAGCCAAGCCAAACCTTTCCTATTTTCCGTCAGCCTCCTGGGGAGAGGTGTGCATTTCCTCCTCCCTGCAGTCGTTCACAGGTGGAGCTGTGAGGTACACTAAGGTATTTTAGCTTAATGTTCTTTACTTAGGAGGCAGGGTTCCCAGAGATGGGACATTATGTATAATTTAAGCTGAACAGGCAACAACCCTTTAGTGATAAACTTGTAAGAGGGAAGAATACAAGGTTCTTCCTTATAACAACACAGCAATAGATAGTTGAATCAGAACCTTGCTATAAAGAAAGCTGAGCGCCGAAGAATTGATGCTTTGGAACTGTGGTGTTGGAGAAGACTCTTAAGAGTCCCTTGGACTGCAAGGAGATCCAACCAGTCCATCCTAAAGGAGATTGGTCCTGGGTGTTCACTGGAAGGACTGATGCTGAAGCTGAATAGTTTGGACACCTGGTGGGAAGAACTGACTCATTGGAAAAGACTCTGATGCTGGGAAAGATCGAAGGTGGGAGGAGAAGGGGATGACAGAGAATGAGATGGTTGGATGGCATCACTGACTCAATGGACATGAATTTGAGTCAACTCCGGGAGTTAGTGATGGACAGGGAGGACTGGCATACTGCCGTCCATGGGGTTGCAGAGTTGGACACAACTGAGTGACTGAACTGAACTGAACTTGCTATCTGAAAAAGGAGACAACCCACTTGGCTTGACCATTTGTGATCCATTCCCTATGTGACTGGCGACACAGGAGGGACTGTTACATGATTTTTTTTTTTTTGGTCCAAATCAGTAATTGAATTGGTGGTATTGAAGTGGCCTGAAATAGTATAGAATCATAAAATTAGGGAATTGGAGAGTCCTCGCAAAGCATATTTTGAAAGTTAAAAAACAAAACAAAACAAAAACAGAGTTCAGGAAAGTTAATCTGGGAATAGAATCCCAGTTTTCAGGTTCTTTCAGTATCTGTATCATTGACTCCAGTGATCTTCAACACTTCCATGGAAGTGGACCACTATTAACATGTGGAACACAGTAAATGCTATCTATGTTAATGTGGATTAATTTTTTTTCATTATTATACTTTTACTGCTAATGTTAATCTAAAGGCTCCAGAGCTTTATTATGTCCTTTGATAAAGTGTCATCTATATGATATATATACATATTAGAGGACAGCAGTGAAGGGGTTATATAGTCAGATAGCTATTGAGTGAAAGAAAAGGATTTATGTTTGTAAGTTGTTTATTGATGGGCCCAGTAAATAATACACCACTATTACAGCTCAAGTTCAAAGCCAACTCAGAAAAATAAATAAAAGCACAATGGGACAAAGCAAATGAGAGCCCTAAATATTGCCTTTATTACTGATAAATCTGATATTGGATGTGTGGCTCATATTGGAAGACAAGTGGGCTTCCTATTAACTGGCTTTTAGAGAGGCACAGCCACAGGATGGCATTACATGTGGTTCTCTCAAAGCTCCCCACTCTTTAAGTGGAAAAGAAATATGAACTGAAACCACTGGGGTTTAGAAAATTCAACAGGAAATAAATTAATGACTAATCAGGAAGAATTAACCTTCTTTAACAGATATCCCTCCTTTAATAACATTTGGCCACATTATGCATCTTTTGTGCCAGTTACAGATGAAATATTTGGTTGGATAAGGAATTAGTGTGACTTATTGAAAACATATCTTATACTCTTACTATTTTCTGATTCTAAACAATATGATAGAAAAATTGTTTGAAGCAGTAATTTCTCAGTTATTAACTTGTCCTTTTCCTCTTTGATCCAGAGAAACAAAATGTTAATATCAAAAATACATAGTTAATTTCAATATACACAAATTAGTTATTGATCGAACTTGCTAAGGAATCCTGAGTTTACAAGGTGAGAACAACCAAAATCTCTTCTAGAGGAAGAGTCCGAAACAGAAAATGAAAGTGACTTCCCTGGTGGTCCAGCGGCTAAGAATCTACCTTCCAATTCAGGAGACGTGTTTTGATGGATCCCTGGTCGAAGAACTAAGATCCCACATGCCACAGGGCAAGTAAGCCGTGGGAGGGCTGCAAACTACTGAGCCCATGGGCTCTGGGGCCTGCACACCACAGCTAGAGAAAAGCTCGTGGGCCCTAATGAAGAACCCACCCGCCACAGCTAAGACCCAAAGCAGTCAAAAATAAAATAAATAAATGAATAAAAAGAAAACGAAAGGTGTAAGGGAAAGGATAGAACTGTTTAAAGAATGTTGGCACAGGCAGAAGTGATTTGATGGAAATTATACGTAATAACTATTTTTCCACTGCAACGGCTTTTTATTAATAAAGTGAGGTAGTTAGAAGAAATTAAAGAATGTTGCCAAAACTCAGTACAATTGCTGAAATTCAGCATCAAAAATCCAAAAACCAAAACCCAGGTAGGTGCAAGTCACTATATTTGGTATTTGGAGAAGAGATTATGTAATTACAACATACTCATCAAATTAAAGGGGAACAATACACGCACGTCAAGTAATAGTTGTAGTAGATGTGTTTGCTGGCTACCCTATGGCATTCTGCCACCTGTATTTATTCCCTTTGCCTGCCTCCCATATAGAAGCTGAAAAAAACTGTATCTTCAGCTTACTAGATCTTCCTTGCATGTTGATCACTTATGACCCTGTCATGGCTAATAATGTGTAAGGGGTCTTCTGGGGGCCTTTGGAAGGATTTATCTTTTCCCTCCAAGAAAGAGGTGCCCAAGGAGAAACCCTCTGTCCTGCACACCTGAGATATAGCCATCTTGTAGACACAAGTGCAGGACAGCAGTATGGCAGAGACATCACACTGAATCCAAATCTTTGAGACACTGAATCAATGCCAGCAACCACCTATTTCTAGACATCTCATTATGCAACATAACATTAGTCACGTTTTCTGTTATTTGAAGCTGCAAGCATTCTGAATTATCCCTATAGGTGAAGGCCACACTTTAGATAGTAATCTATCTACACATTTGAATGCCATCATGATTTTTCTCTAGCAGTTTGCAGCTTCAAAACGTGAACAATCATTATAATTCATTTCCCACAGATCAAAATGTTACAGGACGTGGCAAAAATGTAATGAAAAATTTGGGAAGATGATTGAAAAAGACCAGAGTCTACTCTGGGTCAGGACTGCCTCAGACCTCAACTTGACCCCATCTAGTTGTGTGATCTCATCCAAAAAATAGGATAATGAGTCATTTACCTCATAGAGTTTTTGTGAGAATTACATGTGATATTTGTAAATTGCTTACCCCGGTGCCTGGAAGATGAAGAGGATTATAGCTTTTTTTTTTTTTTACTATATACTCCTGAAATAATTTGCAAAATAAATGTTCAATTTTATAGTCATTTTTAAGTATTCATTGCTCTTTTTCAGCTTTTAAGAAAATCTTTATTTACTTATCAAATATATTCGTTTTTCCTTTTTGACAAAATTCCTATTGGTGTGTAAGCTTTTCTTCAATAGTTATTCCAATTCTTTATCTATTACTGCAGGAACCAAATATTGTACTCCTCTCACCATCTCTCTCTCTCACCTAACTAGGATGAGACAAAAATTAGTGTACTGCAAGGGAAGACGGGGGAAGGTAAGAGCATAGGAATGTCAAATTAACTGGAGACAGGTACTCAGCTCAGTTCAGTTCAGTTCAGTCACTCAGTCGTGTCTGACTCTTAGCATTCCCATGAACTGCAGCACACCAGGCCTCCCTGTCCATCACCAACTCCTGGAGTTCACTCAAACTCACGTTCATCGAGTCGGTGATGCCATTCAGCCATCTCATCTTCTGTCGTCCCCTTCTCCTCCTGCCCCCAATCCCTCCCAGCATCAGAATCTTTTCCAGTGAGTCAACTCTTCGCATGAGGTGGCCAAAGTACTGGAGTTTCAGCTTTAGCATCAGTCCTTCCAAAGAACACCCAGGAATGATCTCCTTTAGAATGGACTGGTTGGATCTCCTTGCAGTCCAAGGGACTCGCAAGAGTCTTCTCCAACACCACAGTTCAAAAGCATCAATTCTTCGGCGCTCAGCTTTCTTCACAGTCCAACTCTCACATCCATACATGACCACTGGAAAAACCATAGCCTTGACTAGACGGACCTTTGTTAGCAAAGTAATGTCTCTGCTTTTGAATATGCTATCTAGGTTGGTCATAACTTTCCTTCCAAGGAGTAAGTGTCTTTTAATTTCATGGCTGCAGTCACCATCTGCAGTGATTTTGGAGCCCCAAAAATAAAGTCTGACACTGTTTCCCCATCTATTTCCCATGAAGTAATGGGACCAGATGCCATGATCTTCGTTTTCTGAATGTTGAGCTTTAAGCCAACTTTTTCACTCTCCTCTTTCACTTTCATCAAGAGGCTTTTAAGTTCCTCTTCACTCTGCCATAAGGGTGGTGTCATCTGCATATCTGAGGTTATTGATATTTCTCCCAGCAATCTTGATTCCAGCTTGTGCCTCTTCCAGCCCAGCGTTTCTCATGATGTACTCTGCATAGAAGTTAAATAAGCAGGGTGACAATATACAGCCTTGACGGACTCCTTTTCCTATTTGGAACCAGTCTGTTGTTCCATGTCCGGTTCTAACTGTTGCTTCCTGACCTGCATACAGGTTTCTCAAGAGGCAGGTCAGGTGGTCTGGTATTCCCATCTCTTTCAGAGTTTTCCACAGTTTATTGTCCACACAGTCAAAGGCCTTGGCATAGTCAATAAAGCAGAAATAGATGTTTTTCTGGAACTCTCTGGCTTCCTCGATGATCCAGCGGATGTTGGCAATTTGATCTCTGGTTCCTCTGCCTTTTCTAAAATCAGCTTGAACATCAGGAAGTTCACGGTTCACATATTGCTGAAGCCTGGCTTGGAGAATTTTAAGCATCACTTTACTAGCATGTGAGATGAGTGCAATTGTGCAGTAGTTTGAGCATTCTTTGGCATTGCTCTTCTTTGGGATTGTAATGAAAACTGACCTTTTCCAGTCCTGTGGCCACTGCTGAGTTTTCCAAATTTGCTGGCATATTGAGTGTAGCACTTTCACAGCATCATCTTTCAGGATTTGAAATAGCTCAACTGGAATTCCATCACCTCCACTAGCTTTGTTCGTAGTGATGCTTTCTAAGGCCCACTTGACTTCACATTCCAGGATGTCTGGCTCTAGGTGAGTGATCACACCATTATGATTATCTGGGTCATGAAGCTCTTTTTGTACAGTTCTCCTGTGTATTCTTGCCACCTCTTAATATCTTCTGCTTCTGTTAGGTCCATACCATTTCTGTCCTTTATTGAGCCCATCTTTGCATGAAATGTTCCCTTGGTATCTCTAATTTTCTTGAAGTGATCTCTAGTCTTTCCCATTCTGTTGTTTTCCTCTATTTCTTTGCATTGATCACTGAGGAAGGCTTTCTTATCTCTTCTTGCTATTCTTTGGAACTCTGCATTCAGATGCTTATGTCTTTCCTTTTCTCCTTTGCTTTTTGCTTCTCTTCTTTTCACAGCTATTTGTAAGGCCTCCCCAGACAGCCATTTTGCTTTTTTGCATTTCTTTTCCATGGGGATGGTCTTGATCTCTCTCTCCTGTACAATGTCACAAACCTCCATCCATAGTTCATCAGGCACTCTGTCTATCAGATCTAGTCCCTTAAATCTATTTCTTACTTCCACTGTATAATCATAAGGGATTTGATTTAGGTCATATCTGAATGGTCTAGTGGTTTTCACTACTTTCTTCAATTTAAGCCTGAATTTGGCAATAAGGAGTTCATGGTCTGAGCCACAGTCAGCTCCTGGTCTTGTTTTTGCTGACTGTATAGAGCTTCTCCATCTTTGGCTGCAAGTAATATAATCAATCTGATTTCGGTGTTGACCATCTGGTGATGTCCATGTGTAGAGTCTTCTCCTGTGTTGTTGGAAGAGGGTGTTTGCTATGACCAGTGCGTTCTCTTGGCAAAAGTCTATTAGCCTTTGCCCTGCTTCATTCCGTATTCCAAGGCCAAATTTGCCTGTTACCTCAGGTGTTTCTTGACTTCCTACTTTTGCATTCCAGTCTCTTATAATGAAAAGGACATCTTTTTTGGGTGTTAGTTTTAAAAGGTCTTGTAGGTCTTCATAGAACCGTTCAACATCAGCTTTTCAGCGTTACTGGTTGGGGCATAGGCTTGGATTACTGTGATATTGAATGGTTTGCCTTGGAAACAAACAGAGATCATTCTGTCATTTTTGAGATTGCATCCAAGCAGTGCATTTGGGACTCTTTTGTTGACCATGATGGCTACTCCATTTCTTCTAAGGGATTCCTGCCCACAGTAGTAGATATAATGGTCATTTGAGTTAAATTCACACATTCCAGTCCATTTTAGTTCGCTAATACCTAGAATGTTGACATTCACTCTTGCCATCTCCTATTTGACCACTTCCAATTTGCCTTGATTCATGGACCTAACATTCTAGGTTCCTATGCAATATTGCTCCTTACAGCATCAAACCTTGCTTCTATCACCAGTCACATCCACAACTGGGTATTGTTTTTGCTTTGGCTCCATCCCTTCATTCTTTCTGGAGTTATTTCTCCACTGATCTCCAGTACATATTGGGCACCTACCGACCTGGGGAGTTCCTCTTTCAGTATCCTATCATTTTGCCTTTTCATACTGTTCATGGGGTTCTCAAGGCTCAGCTTAACATGTGTCATATCAGTGTCAGAAAAATTTCCTCTAGCTGGGGCAAGGAAATAGCACAGACCTCAAGGTTGCACTGAGGCTCTCATGCATGCACACGAAAAGCCAAAATGAAACAAAATGAAAAGCAAAGACTCGAGCTTCCTTTGGTGACTCAGTGGTAAAGAATCTGCCTGCCAATGCAGGAGACATAGGTTCAACCCCTGGTCTGGGAAGATCCCACATGCTGCGGAACGACTAAACCTGTGAGCCACAACTATTGAGACTGTGCTCTAGAGTTTATGCTTCATGACAAGAGAAGCAACTGCAATGAGAAGGCTGTGCCAGTCAACTGGAAAGTAGACCCTGCTCTCCACAACTGGAGAAAAGCCCATGCAGCAATGAAGACCTAGCACAGCCAAAAATAGAATAAAGGTAAAATTATTTTATTAAAAAAGAAAGAAGACTCACAAACTTGCACTCAAGAAGACAAAAAGCAATCAGAGTTTAAGACACTGAGATTGTAAGCCTTGGATAACAGCAAAAATCTTCTTGCAAGTTATAATTCATTCTAATGTTTAAATGGATAAGAGAAGGGATGGGGTTTGGGATGGGGTGGGAAACAAAACTGAGTTAAGCTCCCGAGTTTGTCACTTAAGTAGTAGATAACCAGATTTTTCTTTAAAAGGCATGGGTTCCCTTTTCTCCAGCCACTTTGATGCAGGGAGCCACCAAAATATGGTTACCTTGACGTTGGAGAGAAATCAAAGAATTAGCCACTAGCTAAGTTTTTCCTTTTCTATTTTGGACATGGAAGCATCAGAAAGATAAATTAAACACCCCTTTTAAAAGGGCAAACTCCAGCTTGAAAAGATTTTTATAATAGGGTCGAGAGCTTCTTGCACAAATTGATTTAGGGAGGCATTATAAATGAACTAATTAAAGCAAGTGGCCCATAGTTTTGGATCATTCTTTGAAAACATATGAAAGAGGAATTTTAAATTGTCAGTTTGTACCATGGTATATACTTCTTCTGAATTTTGCTTAAATAATGCTCTGTACTGAATCTCACATAGATCACAGAACTCAACATTTCCAAAGGTGAGCTCATCTCTAGTTGTCCAGTCCTGTCTCATGTCTCAAAGACTGGCATCATCATCCACAGAGGTGGAATCCTGAGTTATTTTTGATCATTTTTCCTTTCACCACACAGAGCTGATCCACTGCCGCTGCTTTATTTTTTTTCTCTCTCTTTTTGTGGCTTGCATTGTCTTTGATCTTCGCTGTGGCCTGCAGGATCTTTAATTGTGGTATGTGAATTCTTAGTTGCAGCAAGTGGGATCCAGTTTTCTAACCAGGGTTCAAACCCAGGCCCCCTGCATTGGGAGTGGGGAGTCTTAGCCACTGGACCACCAGGGATGTCCCCATCCACTGCTCCTTGACAGTGATCTTTTTTTTTTTCTCGAATCTCCTGTTGCCCCATCAGCTCAGTTAATTCAGTCACTCAGTTGTGTCCGACTGTGACCCCATGGACTGCAGCACGCCAGGCTTCCCCGTCCATTACCAACTCCCAGAGCTTACTCAAATTCATGTTGCTGATTTACTTATTCAAGCACATGATTACCCAGCTAGGTCTTCTCAGCTGCCGTGCTTCATCTTCACTCGTTTTCTTCTACCAACTCAATGCAGAAAGACTTTTCAAGTGAAAATCTGATAGATGGCACTCTGTAGCTTAAAACAGACTAAGGAATGCCTGTAACAATAAAGTGGGCTTCCTTTGTGGCTCAGCTGGTAAACAAATCTGCCTGCAATGCGGGAGACTTGGATTCGATCCCTGGGTTGGGAAGATCCCCTGGAGAAGGGAAAGGCTACCCACTCCAGGATTCTGGCCTGGAGAATTGCATGGACTGTATAGTCCATGGTGTCGCAGTCGAACCCAACTGAGCAACTTGAACTTTCGCTTTCATAGCAATAAAATAAATTCTAACTTCTTTAAGACTATGGGCAACGTTATCCATAAATCTGACCCATGTTCATCTCTTCATGTCAATCCCCTGTACAATCCCTTTCTAAGTATGCTGTGTAATGAAAAAAATGACAAATCTAGAATGAGTGGTCAGTTGTATTGTTTTAGTTTTTATGACTTTTTCACAGGTACACAGAGATAGAAAGCGATATATATGTATCTGCATATTGGCTTCCTTCAACCCAAACTTTTATTTTCTTGTCTAGATTTCCACTGAAATCTCCATTAGTGTCAATCAAAAATGTCAATCCACTAAATATATACCAGTTAGTCAGCAGGATAATGAGTGCTAGGAATTTAACTTCTTACAGCAATTACCATCAATTTGCAGTTTGAAAGAATGAAAAATCTGAGAATTGTATAGCGGAATACATTATGATAAGACACTGAAATGACAACAGGTTGTGATTAAGTGAGGTCCTCACAATTCTGTTAATTTTCAGTATACTAGGGCTTACTTTGCATACTAGATATATTTTATACCCAATTTAATTATCAGAAAGTAAGTTTGTCTCCCACCGTTCTAAATAAAAATGAGTAAGTTTCAAATTGCGCATGCTCTGTGTTCAAGAGAAGAAGACCTCAAGGCACATAGACTTGTGCCTAGAGGCAACCACTCAGAAAGCAACTGATTAGGGCACTCAATTCCCACTAAATTATTCAGAATCTCTAATGGAAATCAGATCCAACGCTTCCTGGTGTGGAGCAGCCCGTCTTGGTTACCCAATATTCAGCTAGCTACTCAAGAGCTTTTGAGAACAATAAAGTAAAAGGTAAAATATATTTTAATGGTGTTCACAGTCTCTTGGGTGATTTCTTGGCATGAAGTTCCTCACTTCCTGACAGCTGCTGCCGTTGAGAAGAGACAGAGAAAGTGAAAGAAAGAAATCAATATTTAAATCTGAAACCGCCAGAAATTTCCATGAAGGGTGCCAGTACTAACTGGTTTGCGTATGTGTTTGGCCTTTCAAAAGCCCCCAGTCTTAAGAAGAGAGAAGACATTCTAAGTAAACAACTCATTAGGAATCACACCGCAAGTATGCATTATTAGCTCAGGACACCCATTTAATTTAAGGAAGAATATTCATGTGAGATTTTGTCTAGAAATCTCAATAACAGAATGAACTGTTGCATAAAGTAATGTGCCTGTTTCTCTCTCTCTCTTTTTCTCTCTCTCCCTCTCTCTCTCAACAGGAAGAGAATATTGATTTCCCAGTCTTGGCCACCAGCCCCACCTCTTCTCACTATAAGCATTGAGATGAATTGAGTTTGTGTCTCTAAAAGCACTAAGCAATCTTCAAGAAAGTACCGCTTTATAAATTAAAAAAAAAAAAAAAGCTTTTTTATTATTATTGGGTAGAAATGTTAGAGAGAAAGTTGGAGCTCTTATCAAAGGCTGTTGGTGCCCTGACATTCGCTGTCAGCTCTGAAAAGGTGGCTGTGAAACTCATTGTATCCAATCCTGGTTGGCTTAGGGCCCAGCCTACAGTGGGATTTCTGGCCAATGGCCCCGTACAGTGGGACGGCTGGCGCCTGGCCCAGGGATTAGAGAGCTTTCATTTCTTTGTCTCATTGATATTAGTCACAGAATCTCCCTTTTCATGCACAACCCAAACCCGTGCGGGGGTGGGGGGAGAGGGCAGAAGCAGAAATTGCTGCAAACTCTGAGCTCTGGTACCCCAGGAGGAAGAAGAACATTTCCAATTCCAGCTCTGTTATCCAACATCTGCATCTACTTCATTATGCACATATAGCAGGAAATGGACAGTTCAGCATATCTTTGAAAGAAAAATTGCTTTACAGATATAAGATACTGTCAGTTCAGTTCAGTTGCTCAGTCGTGTCCGACTCTTTGCAGCCCCATGGACTGCAACATGCCAGGCCTCCCTGTCCATCACCAACTCCCGGAGTTTACTCAAACTCATGTCTATTGAGTCGGTGATGACATCCAACCATCTCATCCTCTGTCGTCCCCTTCTCCTCCTCCCTTCAATCTTTCCCAGCAACAGGGTCTTTTCAAAAGAGTCAGTTCTTCACATCAGGTGGCCAAAGTATTGGAATTTCAGCTTCAGCATCAGTCCTTCCAATGAATATTCAGGACTGATTTCCTTTAGGATGGACTGGTTGGATCTCCTTGCAGTCCAAGGGACTCTCGAGAGTCTTCTCCAGCACCACAATTCAAAGGCATCAATTCTTCGGCGCTCAGCTTTCTTTATATAGTCCAACTCTCACATCCATACATGACTATGAACCGTACTGCCAGTTAGCCCTGGATAAACAAGGTTTTCAGATTCTCCAGGCTTCTTCTGCTTCCGCCTCTCCTTTCCCCTCTCCTTCTCTGTCTCTCTAATGAACTAATGACTATTCTGAAATTTCATCTCAAGGAGCAATTTTGGTAAACATAATTTGTGGCCACATTTTCTTTCATTCCTAGATGTGTGTGTGTGTGTCTGTACCCTTTGCCAAAAGACCATATGTAATATGTCATTTGTGGACAGGTTTCCTTTGATTCCTTCCTGGCTTGTGCGTGTGATTATGTATTTGTGTATAGGTGTGTGGTAGGTGCTCTGCAGAGCATCTGTACTAATATGTCCTAGAGTCACATTCTCCTTGAGTCTTGGAATATGTTCCACTGAGTTCCTCAGGCTAAACTTTGGTCTCAAATAATAATAATCGTGGTTTCAGTATTCATGCCCAATGGAAGCTGAAAGTCATTTCCAAAATAAGACTAGGACTGTACCTTGCTAAATAGTAACTGATCTTAAACCACAGAGCCCGACATATCAGAACAGGATGGCTCAGGCTCACATCCCTTTGCCTAACTCTCCTAAAAATATCTTCTGATAAAAGAAAAGAAATACTAATGTCTGAAGGACAGTCTATGCTGAGTCCGTGGACATAATCTTGCTCTTTTTCCATATACTGCAAAATTGCCGTGAGGGAGCAATTAGTTCATCTCACATACAAAATATGTATGTTTTCTGGAACCAGTTCAGTGGCAGAGGGAATTACTGAGTGAGAGAGTGAGAAAGAGAGGAAGGGAGGGAGGCAGAGAACCATAGATCAGATAGAAATGTCTCTGAAAATTTGCCGCCATCCTCATTAGAGGATTAAACTTCTGCTTCCTCAGCTCTGACAGAGTAATAATGACATCTTTCCTTATGTGTTCCTGATATACATCAAGTGAGAAAACATATGTGAAAGACTTTGTAAAACTTATAATACATAAAGAAAGAGGTATTGCTGTATATAGTACTTGAAGGTGACAATTTTAAGAGGTAAAAGGAAAAGAAAGATGGATTTTGTTCAGATGAACACATATTAATTATGGACTTCCAAATCCCTGAAATTATATTAAAATGTCCAATCTCATACTCAGGATATCAGGAGTTTAGATCACTTGTTCTACTACTATATTTTAGAGAGACAAAGAAAAAGGTCAAACCTCACGGGTGATTTATTCAAAGTAAGAAAACGAACCAGCAGCAGGTCAAGGGGATCTGACGAGGCTCACTTTTAACCTGATATTCTTGGGTTTGCATTCCTTACAAATGACAATTCACTGTTTTGTTTTTGAAACAAAGAGTCATGAGAGAGGTGCTGGAGGTGATGGCCAGTTCATTGCCACTGTATCATCCGTCTTTATGGTGCAGGAGGAACTTGACTGAGGAACAAGTTTTGGCAAATGCATTAGAGCAGGGAAGACTTTATCGATCCAGAAAAATAGCAGGAACTCAGACATAAAGAAGCATGTTACACGCAAAGGCCACTGGGACAGCTGCCTGGCTACAATAAAAATGGATACTGGAGACAATGAGAAATGAAACACATTATGAAGGACCAAATTTTAGATAATGTCATTCAAAAACATCTTACCTGCACTGGAAAATTTTGGATTATTGAATCAAAGATTGACAAGATGACAAGTTCTTAAAAGATTTTCTTTGTTTCAGTCTTTCTCCATGCGTTATACATCTGTCAAATTAAGCTTCCTAAATACTGCATACACTGTGTCAATCTTTTTCAGAAACCCTCACGTCTCTGCAGGGTCTATCAATACAATAAAGGCAGACTCAAGAGCTGCCTCAAAGTGACTCTCGGGTCAACTCAGGTTTGCTCCCAGACCTGGTCTCTGCTTCGGCCAAAACCGCCCACAAATCACAGCCAGCATTCTTACTGGACTTTCTTAGCTGGAATAATCGCTGTGTCTGACTCTACTCCTCACATTAAAAAACAAACAAACAAACAAACAAAATTCTTCAAAATCCAATATAAATCTTTCTGTTTCTATTAAGTGTTCTCTCATTTTTCCTGACTTTGGCTGTGGGTGATTTTTCCTCTGGACTAAAGAAAAAGCCCTTCATTATAAACCCATGCACATCTGCCAGTCATGCCATATGTGTAACTTCTTGGAGGACAGGGCGCGTGTCTTTCATTGTGGCTCTGTCTTTGTGTGCCCCCAGCATAAGTACTGCCCTGGTCTTGAAGCAGAATCTGAAGCTTGACTACTCAGGCACCTATACACTGCACACATCCTTCCTGGTTGACTATCAACCAAATACCTATTAATAATAGGGGTGAGCAATCTAATTTGGGAAATGAGCAAAGAAAAAAAATGATTTCTTAAAATTAAGTGGTCTACTTTTGAAAGTCTTAAGATACAGCTTTTATTTAAGGGATGTTTATATTTAAAGGACTTGTTACTTCATGACATATTTCCTTTATACATGGATCTAGAGCCAATTTAATGCAGTGTCTGGCCCAGATTTTAACACAGTGATTTTAAAGATTCTTTACCAATTTAGCGAATGGTGATATAGTGTTTGTTAATAACCAAGCAGTGTTCTAGACATATTAAAAGCTTAATTTCCTTTGCAAACTTGCGTGGCAGGCACTGTTATTATCCTTACTTTTCAAATGGTAAACCAAGGCATGCGCGCATGCTCAGTGGCTAAGTCATGTCTGATTCTTTGTGACTGCAGGGACTGTAGCCTGCTAGGCTCCTCTGTCCATGGGATTTTCCAGGCAAGAATACTGGAGTGGGTTGCCATTTCCTTCTCTAGGGGATCTTCCTGACCCAGGATCGAACCAGTCTTCTGAACTGGCAGGTGGATTCTTTACCACTGAGCCACCTGGAAAGCCCAAACCAAGGCACAGAGGGCTTAAATAAGTTACTAAAGGTCACACAGTCAGTCAGTGAAAGTCCCAGGTTTGGAACCAGTTACTCTGATTAGAGTCAATGTTATTAACCACTACACCTAAAGACCTTATTATTTGATTTTGTAAAAAATTTTCTTGAGGTCCATTTCAGAATTTTAATTATATACAGAATTTTAATTATATAAAGTGTACCCATGCTAAGTGTATAGTTTGAAGATTTTTAATAAATGTGTATTTTCATGTAACCACATCGATAGATTATTTGGTGGTTCTTCTATCAACCTCTCCCACCCTGTATTGCAGTCACAGGCAATGCTGATCTGCTTTTTGTCAATGCAGATTAGATTTGATTTTCCTAGAATTTTATATAATATAATCATACCTTACATACTCACAAGTGTCTGGCTTGTTTTGCACTGTGTAATGATTTTGAAGTTTATCCACATTGTTGTATGTATCAGCAGTTTATTCTTGTATTGCTGAGTAACATCTCATTGAATGGACCTACTACATTTTATTAACACATTCAACAACTGATGGATTTCCAATTTGGGTCTGTTGAGAATAAAAGTGCATTTATGTAAAAACTCTTGTGTGGGGTACAGATTTTTATTTAACTTGAGTAAATACCTAAGAGTGAAAAGTCCAGATCATATGGTAGATGCATTTTTAATCTATTGAATTTATTAACAGGTGTCAAACTATTTTCCAAACTGGTTGTATCATTTTATATTGTCACCAATGCTTAGGATTGTCAGTCTTTTTAATTTTAGCTCTTTGGGTAGGTAGGTAATGGTATCTCACTGGGGTTTGAGTTTGCATTTCAAGCTTATTAGCATTTACATATTTTCTTTTGTGATGTGTCTGGTGAGACCTTTTGGCAATTTGTTATTAGGATGGCTGACTTCTGATTATTGAGTTATGTGGAATCTTTAATATCCTGGGTCACAATCTCTGTCAGACACATATTTTGAGAAACAGCTGGCCTCTCCTGTATCTGAGGCTGTGAAACCCATGGATATAGAAAGTCAACTGCACTATGCTGTTTTATATAAGGGACTTGAGCATGATTAGGTTTTAGTATCACAGAGGTCCTAGAACCAATCTCCCTGGCAAATACTGAGGGACAACTATACTTACTTTCATTGTCAGGATTGCCTCATTATTTTTAAGATGGCTTTCAAAGAGCAAGATTTCAACTTAGATAAAGTGCAATTTATCAATGTTTTAATAATAATTTGTGCTTTCATGTCTAACCTATGAAATCTTTACCAACTTCAGAGTAAGAAAGATTTTCTCCAACTCTTTATTTAGAAATTCTATATTATTTGCTTTTACATTTAGGTCTATGGGCTGTCAACTTTTCTCTATGGTGTCAAAATTTGCTCCTTTCCATCTGGTTATTAAGTTCTTTCAGGATCATTTGTTAGAAAGACCATCTTGTCTCCACTGAAATATGTTGGAGTCCATTTGTGAATTGATGATTTTGTTCTTTATTACCCATGAAAATGAAGTAAAAGTGAAGTCACTCAGTCATGTCTGACTCTTTGAGACCCCATGGACTGCAGCCTACCAGGCTCCTCCGTCCATGGGATTTTCCAGGCAAGAGTACTAGAGTGGGTTGTCATTTTCTTCTCCATATTATCCATGAGTCTCTACTTATTAAACATAATTAGTAAACAACAATTTTTATTATTTTTATTTTATAGCAGGACTTGATACCAAGCAATGTGTCTTCCAAATTTGTCCTTTTTTTCTAAAAATAGAGCCTATCTGATAGACATTTGTTCCAAAGAAGATACACAGATGGCTCTGAGGCACATGAAAAAAAAAATGCTCAATATTGCTAATCATCAGATAAATGCAAATCAAAACCACAATGAGATATTACCTCACACTTGTCAAAATGGCTATCATGAAAAAGTCTACAAATAACAAATGTTGGTGAGGATATGGAGAAAAGGGTTTGGGACCTTCTTTACTTTAAGCCACATATGTCTGAAGCTCCCTGACCCATACTGAAGAGACTTGGTTCACAAATTAAAGATGCAGAGTCAAAAGATGGAAAGACCTGGGTCCTTGAAGACTTTAAAATGCTGACTTGATCCAACTATGTTGTTCATGAGACAAATTCTCAAACTACTTAAGCCCTTCTTAGCTGAGTTTTCTGTTTTCTTATCCAGTAAAACTGCAGTCATTAAAAAAAAATTACCTTAAATTGAAGTAAGTTTTGTAATTTAGTCACAAAGATAAAAAAAAAAAAGTTTCTGTAAAAAATCACCTCTTAACTGTTCCAGAGAGAGGAAGGGAAATGTACTAATGAAACTTGCATCACACTGAGGGTGTGATGAATTGTCCTTTTGCATTCTAGGCATATTGAAGAACTCAGGGTGGTAATCAAGAATTTAAACGTCCTGCCAAGTAGGCAATCCAGGAGACGCGCTGGCCAATTTTTCAGCAGGTTGCTTCACATTTTTTAACTTCATGCTGATCACACTTCTCCTTGTATTTGTCACTGCAGAATCAGCCGCCTCATTTTCAAAACACCCTTAGGATATGTTATAATTTCTATGATTTCAAATCATCCTGCATGTAGTTATATTTTAGCCTGGCAACACCCATGCAGAGGGCTCACTAATTACCCTGGAGAGGATGGGGAGCTGGGATGAGCAAGTCAAGGTGACTGCTGACAGGCATTTTCGGGGGCAGAGAATGTGTGAAAGAGTAAGTTTGGAGTTAGTTATTCTTCACAAGAAACAGGGCCAAGCAGAAGTCTGGTCAGTGAGAAGCCGCTGTAGCCTCCTAACTGGAATCTCTGCTTCTACCTTTGTCTTTGTGTGGTCTTTTCAACACAGCAGAGAGACCCTGCTAAACCAGAGACTTAATTGCCTTTCACCTCATTCAGAATAAAAGCGGAATTCCTGACGGAGGACACAGACCTTGCACAATCTGGCCTGCTACCTTCCTCCCCTCCATCCCCACCTCCACCCACTTGTCACCTCCCCAGAGGTCCTCTACCATCCTGTAGTCAGGCCTCAGGGCCTTCGCATTTGCTGAACTTTGCCTGGAGGTCCTTCTCCCAAATATTTTCTCAGCCAGTTCCCTCACCTCTTTTAAGTCTTCACTCAGGAAGTCTTTCCTCCTCCAAACTGATGCTTTCATCTTCCTTCATAGGCTTATATCTTTAACAAATTTTACTAATTTGTTAATTAATTTCATTTGCTAGTTTATATCAATAAAAGTGCAAGATATATGAGAGTGGGATTTTCATTTATTTTTGTTCATGGCTCTATTCACTCAAAAACTTAAGTGCTCAAAGTCAGCTAGATAAATGAAATGACTTGAAATCTTAAATCAACAGACAGACCCATGTCTGTGCCACAGGAAGAAGTTTCAATTTGAAATCGCACATTTCAGAGTGTGTTAAAAAGTATCTTCTTCTTCAACTTTGTTGTACCTGCTGGGTTGACTAATCTAAACATTATAGATTTCTATTTCTTAAAAAAAAAAAAGAAAAAAAACCTCTTTTTCATCTTCCTTTATATTTTAAAAATACAATGGCTAAAAATGGTTATTATCGTCCCATCCAGCCATTATAATCTCTCATTAAGAGCCTAGGAAGCCTGGTGGTACTGGTCACAGGACAATGTGTGTGTATAATGTCACTGAACTGTACACTTAAAAATTACTGTATATTTTACCACAATAAAAAAGTAAAAATAAATAGAAATTTTTTAAATGAAAGAATACAAACAAACATTAATAATGTTTGTCGGGGTTTCTTAATCTCAGCTCTATTAACATTTCAGGCCAAATAATTCTTCGTTGTGGGGAAGCTGTCCTGTGCACTGTACCATGTCTAGCAGCATCCCTGGCCTCTGCTCACTGGGCATAGTAACAGCTTCCTCCCCCAGGCTGTGACAACAGCAATGTCTCCAGTCATTGCCAAATGTTCACTTAATGGCAAAATAGCTCCTGGTTGAGAACCACGGATGAAAATAATTTTCATATGTCCCTATTTGAATAAAGGGTTATTTTTTGATATAACACACACAATAGAATGGAAATCATGGGGATCTCATGCTTACTTTATGGATCCCTTTAGAGAAGCATCATAATAACTGGTAGCAATATGTTACATTTGGAGATGTTAAGATAGTGTTTAAGAAGGTATCCCTGGCGTGTCAGCGGTAACGAATCCACCTACCATTGCAGGAGACAAGGGTTCAATCCCTGGGTTGGGAAGATCCCCTGGTGAGGGAAATGGCAACCCACTCCAGTATGCTTGCCTGGTGGGCAAGAGAAGCCTGATGGGCTACAGTCCATGGGGTCATAAAAGTCAGACATGACCCAGCGACTAATCTACCACCACCAAAAAATGGATAACTCCTTGTTTAATGGCCTGGAAATTTCACCCCTATGAAGTGACAGTGAATACAGAGAAATGTCTTTCAGTACAGGATCTGGGAAAAATAATCATAAGTGATAATATGCATTCCTCCACAATTTATACAGGTAAAATCAGATTAAAACAAATATTGCTTTACTTCATTGGATAAATGGGATCACAAAAGGGACGCAGGCAACCTGAAGTTTGTATATGGAAGGAAGACAGCTCCTTATTCATTTATTTCATTTGAAGAAGGTGTGTGTCAGGTATATGGAGAATTCAGCTATAGGGATAGACCAGAGGTGTGTAGGTGAATTTCTGATGCTTGTGCTTTTGAAAAAAAAAAATGGATTGATTGATTCAAAGCACTGCCTGTAGCGAAGGCTCTTTGTCCCCACCCAGCCCCTCCATGGAACATTTGTCCGTGTAGCCAGCAAAGTCTCTAAGATTCTAAGAGCTACTTTCCACAAAACAATGGTTTTGGGGGTTTAGGTTGATTCATGTAAATTTTAAGAGTTATATAAGTCACTTAGTAGCTATCTCTTAAATCGATTTGCAAGGAAGTTACTTCAGAACTATGGGAAACCGAAGGGAAGTATATTTTGCAACTACGTTTGGGGTCTGCAAACAGTAAGTGGAAAGGAAGTAAAAGAAGCAAGATAAAGAACAGAAAAGAACCGGTGAGCAGAGGACAATCTCCTTTTTGACCGTGCTTGGGTACATTTGCTTTATACTTAATAATTTCACGCAACACTTTCCTCTCATCTGTATCACAAATACTCATTTATGTGTTACTCAAATAATCCTAGGTATATTACCTTAACTTCTGTCCTCATTCGAAGAAAATGGAAATTCCAGAAAGAAAACCTCGGAGTTGGAGCCACGTGGATTAAGCCCCTAAATTCTTGAGTGTCAAAGAATGTCATTAAGTAGGTCACTAAATGCATCAAGGAAGCCAGAAAAAGAAAGAGCCCCCTAAAGGAAAGTGGCATTTAATTGGGAACTTTCAGACATCTGTCACTCTTTGTGACAAGCGCCAAAAAGTCCTTTGCACATTTAGTGACGCGCAGGTGGGACGGGACTGACCGCGGGAGTGACTGAAGCTGTGCAGAGGTTTGGGAGAGAGGGGGAAGGGCGTTGGGGGTGGGGTGGGGACAAACAAGGGCTTGGTTCTGAAGACTGTGGTTTTTCACCCTCAATAGCAACCACAAAAATCGCCCGGGGCCCAAATTGTAACCTAAGATACCCTCAACTGTCCATTTCAGGTCTGCTACTTGGTAAACTGGGGTATGCACCCACTGCAGAAGAGGTCCTGCGCAAAGTTTGCCGAAGGGATATTGCATCGGTCCCTGCTAAAAACGGAACAAGTCTTTCATTCTCCCCGCCTCTGGGTTCAAATCCGCGTGCTGGCGCAGGGGGTGGGGGCCGAGACGGCCCCCGGGAGAACCTCGCATTTAAGAAGAAGCTTCCCAATCAGCTCGCGAGGGAACGGCGCGCTCCCTCCTCCCCAGCCGCGTCTTCTCCCTGCCCGCTCCTCGCATCCCTCCCATTCTCCATTTCCCTTCCGTCCCCTCCCCGGCAGGGCGTGCGCCAGTCCGAGGCAGGATCGGGTTCCCCGCCCTCCAGTCCAAAAATCCCGCCAAGGGAGCCACAGAGCAGAGGAAAAGACGGAGTGGAGAGAGTAGAAGAAAGAGAGCAGGGAGTCACCGGGCGTGCGGGGGCGGAGAGCAGCGGCCGCCGCGAGCACCAGCGACTTGGGTACCTGGACTCAGGGCAGAAAAACCTCTCCCGGATCAACAAAGGCAGCCTGAGCGCGCACCGCTCTTTTGCGACTCCAAGTAAGTCGAAGCGAATGCGCGATTCCTTCAGAGGTGTCTCGGATCGACACCTTTCTGGGCGCCAGCGCGTGATACTGGTAAGAGTGGGAGAGAGGCTGCTGGTGTCTCTGCTCGTGGGGCTGCTTTCAACACTGAAGCTCTCCAGAGGCTTACTTAGGGGGAGTCAGGTCAGATAGTCAGGGACCCCTGGGTTTTGTAATGTTATGGGATGTGCATGTGGACTGGGTTCCCGGCTTCCAGCTGGATGGCGAACTTGCGGGGGCTTTGCCCTTTGTAGAACCTGAGCTAGTAGGTGTGTCTGTGGCTGGGTAGAGAAGAGAGAGAAAGTAAGGCAGCCTGAGCAAGCAGGCTCATTTTCCCATCCTTCCTCAGCTTCCCGGATGGCCCCAGGGCTTGCCAGCTGATGCGTTTCGGTTGGCATTTCTAGGTACCAAGTGGGAGCTTGTTCCTCCCAGTGCCAGCTACATTGCGCATCCCTCACAGAGCATCTGGGCACTCCTTGTCCTGCCTGCCAGCCCAGGAATGGTTCTAGAAATGGTTCTGTCCAAAGTTGAAAAGACACACCTTGCATCCCACTTCTCATTTGAATAATTTTAAGAATTGCCCTGTACCGAGACACTTGAACTTTTTATTTCCCCCACATAAAGCTAGGGTATATTGATTGCTAATTGGCTAGATTCCTAGTTTTTGAGTTGATGTGTCTAATAAGTTAAAATATTTTAAAAGAGAGGAATGTATTCCACTGCTTCCCTTCTCTACTTAATACATAAAACAAAACTTCCTTTCTCTTCAACTCACACACACACACACATGCAAACACCCTTTTTTCTTTAACATAACACTACACTGAGTTTACTTATACTTTTGTTAACTTACCCCTCCCTCTGTTAACAGCTGCTTTGTAAGTTTGCGGGATACACTGAAAAACTAGGAGTGGCATATGGGGGGAGGGGTGGCAATGACTGGGGAGAAGGAACAATTTGAGAAAAATTAAATTCCAGTCTTTTTGGCATTTGACATCTTTCATCTTGAGGGTTATTTAGGCATTTTGCTTTAACAGCTTGAGAGAGGTGATATGTGTGTGTGTGTGTGTGTGTGTGTGTGTATGTGTTGGAGGAAAGGGCCTGGGAGGAGGTCCAGGAACTATCAAGAAAGCTTTTAAACTAAAAACATAATGAAGCAATTTCATGATTTCAGGCAAATGTGGAGTTGATGAAACAGTAAAGCCCATTTTAGCCTCTTGAGCATCTGGGGATAAACGGATATTTGAAATATTGGAAGGTAATGGGAGTGAGACAAAAGAGGTGTCTCTCAGCATAGAAAATAAAGCTTCTATTTTTCCATCTTCTTTGTGGTTTTATTTTTAAATAAATTAGGCATTCTAAAGACCAAATCATTAAGAAAATTTATAGTCCAGTTAAATTCAAAGGCAATTAAGTGGATATTTTCTTTTTTTCCTTCCTTTGGGACATGAGTTATTTCAGAGGAGCAACATTTGTACTTTCTCATTTAAATTAGAGGATGGCTTTTAAACAATTATTTCATTAAAAAAAAAACCCTATTATTTTGTGCTTTAAGAAACTTTGGTGCTTTGAATTCTCTAATTGTACTTTAAATCGATATAAGTTGTTCTTCCTCCTCTTCCCAGGCCTCTTTTAGGACATTTTTTTCTCATGTAGTGAAAAGCCTCTGTAAGGAACACCCACCTGAAGCCATACTTAACGCCTTAGCTGCTGTGTTCCTGCTGTGTGCATTTCGGTACAAGTGTATTGTATTTTCAAAGCTAGAGCTGTGAAAGAAAAGAAACTCAGTTAATATGTGACTTTTTATTATCTGACTTTTCAATGGGGTCTTATATAGAATGAGAATAGTAACATTTAAAAATATTTAGAGTATATTATATTTATAACACAATTCTGTGGATTTCTAGACTTCTTTTCATGATATTGGGAATAATACATTTACCAATTTATTGAAAATTTCCATGTATACCTTAATCTTCACATATAGCAATATGTCACAGAACCCACGTTTTTAAATGAACATTTTTGATGTTTTTACTCTAGAAAACCTTGTGGCCTGGTTTGGATTTTCACAGAACCTGATCACTGGAAATAACTTGAGAGAAATAAGATCCTTAAATATTTTAATTGCTTTTATCAATAAAGTCAATCTTAGAAATTAAATATTTTGAGTTTAAATATTTTTTTCCTTTTGAAGATACTCTTGCTTTCACATTTAAATGACATTCTCATGTGCATTCTGATCATATTCTTATTTGCCATGTGGTATTTTATTACTATTCAAAATTTTCTCAGGAGACTGAGTTTGGTTGGCTTGTTCAAAATGGTGTATGAGTTAATTGCGGATTCAGGGCCAGTAGTCCGAATTCTGATTATGAATCCCAGTTCTCCAAATACACTTTTTAATATGATGACATAGTAAAAGGGAACTGTCCTTGACTCCCTCCTAAGGTAATGCCCAAACCAAGACCACCCAGGGTGATCAAGGGGCAAGCTGAGTGCAGGCCAGTCCTGTTGAAGAGATGCTCACCTTTAAGCATCTGGTGAGTCACATGTCTGCAGTTGCCCTTGTTCCCTTAGTTGGATGCTGAGTGGAGCCTCTCTAAGGGTGAGTGATGTTGTCTCTTTTGGCTGCAGTTCTAATGAATAATCAGAGAGCTTTTGTTTCCTCTTGACTCAGTTCCATGTCACATATGGGGTAAAATAATATTCAGATATGGAGCTTCTCTCTATGAGCTGGACCTGCTTTTTCCCATCGAGTCAATTGGCTTGAGTGGAATTTGGGCCACAGCCTTGTGTTGGAAAGCTGTTCTCCATGCTTGATGTTTATGTCCATTTCAAGTTTCCATCCACTGGGCCATGTTTCCATGCACTTCTTGCCAATCTTTTATGTGGCATAGTTTTCCAGGTGTCATACGACCTTTCTAGATTGTCAAACATAGCAAGCCCTTTGTTCCTCCCTATTTTAGTATTTGTAAATGACAAGTTAAGACTTCTGTGGTTTAGAGGGCTAACTATAATGTAATGTTATCAGAGGGCATTATAATTATGGTAACATTGCAGATTTGATTATGTAGATCACACTCACCACAAATTCCTATCTCTTTTAAGTAGGCAGGGAATACAGTGAATGGCATGCTCAAGGTATTTTGAGAAATAATTAAATTTCTTCTACACCGCTTTATTTTGGAGTCAGTTCTTTGTAGTAGATTTAGATAAAGTGACATTTCGAATAAAAACATCATCATAATGAGTTTCCTAAAACCAGAATTCTTAAGATTCTTAAAGTTCATAGTTAGTTAAAAGATCTATTGTTATATATTAATCTTGAATGAAGTAAGTCAATAGTAACTGACACTTGGGCTCTTAAGTCTAAGAATTGTGCTGAATGAGAACCAAAAGCATCATTTTAAGGCACATATTTCACTGAAGGACAGTCATCTCATATCTTGGTATGAAAAGTGGAAGAAGTGGGAGGAAAAGCTGAGAGAGAGACAGCAAGTCCTCACACTTCAGTGTGGAATTTGGGTGAAACTGAATCAGTCTGAAATTAAAGCCTCCAAGAGTGGGTTTTCCCAGGCAAACCCTCCCTCTAGGTGGTGCTCTAATTCTCCCTCCTCTTGTCTTCTCAGCCTCTCTGTCACCCCTGCCCAAGACTTCAGTTCCTCCTTTCCCAGCAGTGTTATCATTGGAAAAGCACATCATTTACCTCTGAGGATTACTCACTTTTACCACCAGCTCCACTCCACCCAGCCCATTCACCCCTTGAAGGCAGGGACACTCATTCATCCCTAGAACCCTAGAATATCTAGAATGGAACCATTGAAATGCCTGATAAATGTCTGATGAATGAGTGAAAAAGTAAGCTAATGACTCTGAATACCATTCTCTCTGCTCTTCCTCATGCTCCAATGACCTTGACTGTCTTCCGTACTCGATCCCTGTAAACGTCACCTGGTACCAATTTCCTGTTTAAAACCAAGTACCCCATTCTCATCCTTGAACCTCTAGAAGAAGCTCTCCTCTCTTCCTCTCACCTCCATCATTGCAAACGTATAGATCTGCCAATTCTGTGGAGTGTCTTCCTTCTCACACTGCACCTTGTTCATTTTAAGGCCTTTGACCTTGCATGGCTCTGACTCACTTCCATAATGAAGACAGAAACCTTACCTCCTCTTTAACAAACTGTATTATTTGAAGCCTTAAGACTGAACACTTGGAACATTATTTTCATCATAACTTCAGTGTGGCTATAAGCTTTTGCTTTTCAGAACTAGTAACATGTATTTTCTCATCATATTTTCATAACAATTCTACCTAGGTAGGCTGAGCAGGACTTTTTTTTTAGTTGATAAGGATACAAGTTTAAAGAGGTTAAGATGACCCCATACAAGAATCTTGGAGTT
The DNA here is from genome assembly GCF_055505025.1 of Bos grunniens. Lineage (NCBI taxonomy): Eukaryota > Metazoa > Chordata > Mammalia > Artiodactyla > Bovidae > Bos > Bos grunniens. The sequence continues at coordinate 19,226,151 of NC_141168.1, forward strand.
CTTATAAGATCTTAAAATTCCTAGTTTGGATATTTTTCCTCCTCTATAATATAATGCCGTCTCTTCCTTTGGCTAGTTAATTTTCTCTCTGTTGCCTCTCACATCAAACCTAATCTCTAGTGTCTATGCAGTGAATGGCCAGATCACCCAGGGTAGTGATTTCCGATCCTCAGTGTTTATCAGAATGACTAGAGTCACGTTTTAGCATCCAGATGCCTGGGGCCCATCTCCAGAGATTCTGATTTGAGAGGTGGAGTCAAAGAACCCGGTCGTGTGACAGGCCACCTGAATGCCGGTGATGTGTTAGAAACATCAACTGTAACGCTCCATTATTTGAGCTCTAAGATGAAAGAACTGAAGGTGGATCACAGCTACACTTCTTACTAGCTGTGTGACCATTAGCAAATATTGTGATCTTTCTTGCTTCAATTTCCTTATTCCTAAGATGAGGCAATGATACTTATCTCCTAGGACTGACATGAATATTAATCTAGAAAATGAGTGTGAAGGACTGAACCCAGAGTCTGACTGCGAGAGAGTATTTGATGAGATAATGGAAATGCTGATTATGGGGGTGCATCCCTCCCCATGAAAGCCCACCCTTGCTCTTTCTGCCTTCCCCTCTTCGACTGCTTTTATGTCTCATGTCCAGCTGGCACGAGACACAAACAGACAAACAGAAACCTATGTGTCTCACAAAGGTGAGACTTTCTGCTTCTTGCAATGCTCCTGCCTTCTGTACTCTCAAATTATTCTAAATGCGGATCCAAAACCCCTTCTGAAAAGAAACACATGGGGCATGTGATCATGCTCCAGGCCCCAGGGAATCCGACACGTGAGGTCCCCAAATCAGGCTGTTGACCTTGGCCTTTCCTTTAGTGTCTGTGTGCTCCTGCTCAGCTGGGTCCAAGTCTTTGCAACCCCATGGACTGTAACCCACCAGGCTCCTCTGTCCATGGAACTTTCCAGGCAAGGATACTGGAGTGGGTTGCTGTTTCCTACTCCAGGGGATCTTCCCAACCCAGGGATCAAACCCAAGTCTCTTGCATCTCCTGCATTTGTCTGCTGATTCTTTACCATTGCACCACTTGGAAGCCCGCCTTAGTGTGCAGGAGAGCATTGTGCACACTGGACACTTCTTATCCAAGGTGCGGGCACTTCATTGCTGGCATTGTGATGCCCACAGCCATGTCCTCCCTGGCCCTGCTGCCCTCGTGGAGCTGCCAGCTCGGAGGAAGGAGTCCAGGTTTGAATCGCGAGCCTGCATTTATCTCACTGCAGTTCTGCCTGGTGCTGAGTACGTCCTGTAGGTCCTGGAACCTTAGGTTTCCTAGCTGTAAGATGGCGATGACGATGATGGTGGTGATATATGCTTTGCCTTCCTCGTGGGCTGGTGGTAAAGGGCAGTTGTGTCCATGCAACGTTTATAAACTGTAAACTGTTATTTGAAATATGACTTCTATTAATAAAATCAATAGGGCCAGTTCTGTTTCTTTCCTCAATTCTGCTGCTCATCATGATCATTTTCTCAGGACCTAGAGGCTGCCTAAGACGTCAGAAGGTAAGTTTGATCAGATGAAGTGAGTAGGAGGTGAGATGTGTGACAGGCAGGTGTGAAGAAGAGGAAATTTGAGTCAGAGTGAAAGAAAGGAGAGAAAAGACAACTCTAAAAAAGGTTAAACTAAAATGGCTATGAATTTTTTTTTTTTGAATTGTTTTACTAAATATTATGTTAGAGTGCTTCCTCAGAGTTGTACAAGATGCATACCAAAAATTCCCATCAGTTATTCTCAGTAAATTTAGGTTTTTATGGTGGATTAGCAGCCCTTTGTTTATACTATTGATGTGCTCCTCACACTTTTATTTGCATATCAGTCACCTAGAGATCTTGTTAAAATGCAGATTCTGGTCCAGTAGGCCCCTGGCTGACTCTCAGAGGCTGCCTTTCCAACAGACACCCTGGTGATAGCAGCTGCTGGCCTGGGGACCTCATGTTGAGTGACCAGCCAATAGTGTTTAGTTCCATAACCTTGGAAGACTAGGAGAGGAATCAGAACTCTCTAATCATGATGTCCATAGCTTAGTACACACACTGAGGGTCACTGGCAGTAACATGTCCTTCTAGTGCAAAAGCTGATCACGCCTGTATCTTCGTGTCCAAATAATATTTATAGTGTTGGATCATTTGCAAAGGAAATTGAGAGTCACCATCCGAATTGCCGTTGACTTGACTGAAGCCCCTTAGGAATACAAGGCCCTTTGTCAGATGTGATTTCAGGCTTCTTACGGGTACTCTGCTGGAGCTTTTCCCTGAGAGGGTGTAAGTGAGCCAAATACTGCCATTTTCATTTACCTTAGAAGCTGGCGAAGAAGTGTTTAGGAAATTCCATTCTTAGTATGAGAAGGATGTAATGTAACAGGCTTTCTGCATCCTACAGTATTCTCTTCTTGAAGGTTTGAACATCGTTTCTCTCTTGGAGGTCCCCTTCCATATCATAAGGGAAGTAGAGCAGGGAGCATCCATCTGTGTGGCTTCCCAGGAGACACTGGGCTGCCCAGGGAAGGAGCCAAAGATTTTTGTCTCAGAGTCCAGATTTAATCAGTAAGGAACATGTCTCAGTCCCAATTTTAGCTAACAGAGAAACTCTTTTTCACTCAGGATAAAATGAATGGAGACCATATAAAACTTTAAAATAATGTTTTCGTAATGGCCTTCCTCATTTGAGAATAATACGGCGTCTTCTAACCTGGCTGAGGGATTATTGCTCTCGACAGCAGAGAATCACCTCTAAAGTTTTAGTGTATAGTGGCTTTCGTTTCTGAGCATTAGAACATCAGAAGGCTTCCACTGGGCATCTGCCAACCGGCCAGATGGACACTTAACAGTGTCCATGTTAAGCCAGGAGTTGGATCTTTGGCTTAAAAAAATTATCCTGCTGCTTTGGAGAATCTTATGTGAGGGCCAATTTAGTTCTTCAAAAATTTTTTTTCTATAAAAAAATGTTGCCTTCTGTGTACTATGTATTTCTTTAAATATGAGCTATGGTCCAAGATGATCAAATGAGGAAGTCTGAAGCTGCTATGTGAAAGAAAGCAGAAAGTTTATTAAGTTATTTTAACTGTTGGAGGTACTTACATTTTGAAACAATAATATAAAGCCTTTCTTCCCATCCTCTTTTAATTACAATATATGTTTAACTATTCAATTCAAGGCCTCTGGCAAAATTCAGAACCTTAAATTCAGCTCAGTGCAATTCAAACTTGTAAAAAGATTGATTAATTTTAATGATGTGAAACATAATGTGTTTTTTTATTACTATGTTTGCTATTAGGAAAACACAAATATACACCTGAAGAAACACACTATTTTTTCTCATTCTGGAATAATGTGTCCAAGCTACAGGATTTTCAGATCTTTAAAGTTATAAAGAAGGAAAAATATGACTTATAATTATGCTCAAAATAGGCACCACTATTAACACTCTGATACACTTTTAGAGTTTTCCTTATTTAAGTTTTGAAAATAGTTGTGCAAATAATAGTCCTGCTTTTTAGGTCAACATTGTAATCAAAATATGCTATATTTTTATAGTTTTATACACATTACCATGCACATTTGTTTCTACTAAGTGGTCCAGTTTAAGACGGAAATTCAATTTATTTAGCTTGACATCAGTAAATTTGAATCATAAAAAGCTTAGTAAATTAATATCATGGACTCTCATTAAAAAGTTGGAAATAGAAGAATGCTAACAAACAACCGTCATCCAATGAAGCAAACAAAAAATCTTTCTCCCAGCAAAGATGGATATTTAGATGGGAACAAATAATCCTGTGGACCTTAGTGTGTGCCAGTTAAAGGTCAAGCTGGGTAAACATTATCTTTCATTCTTAACCTTGAGGACCCTTCAGATACTATCCAGGGGTAAATGTCTCCCCAGGGAAGCCACAGCTGCCTGATCCCACCCAGGTTCAATCTCAACCCCTTAGCAGGTCCCAGGAGCCTGAGGAACTTCTGAGCTGCTCTGGGCTAAGATGAGTGGGCCTGATGCACTGCAGGCGGTAAGCTTACAGGGGCAGCTGACCTCTCTAAGGCATGTCCCCCCAGGGCTTGGCACTCTTCGGGGAGTATTTATTTGCTCTGTTATTATTTGGAATGACTAGTGTACAGATTGGCTCTAGTTTAAAGTGAGTCAGATCACACTTGGGTTTGTCAACCACACTCTTGTTTGTAGAGAAGGGGGCAAAAGTTAAATGCTTTTATTGTTTGTGCCAGTATTGGGATTCCCACCAACTTGAGTCTGAAATAATTTCTAGCCTTTGAAAACAGCAGTTTGGGTCTGACGGTTAGGGATCACAGAGTTTGCCCTCTGATATATGGTATCGGGGGATTGGAAGGTGTACTTCAAGGCTGTCATAAATGAACTCGGATTGGAGAAACAGATCAAAAACAATTTAGCAGGAATAAGCAGGTAGAGGTGGATTTCTACCAACTTCTCTCTAACTCAATCCATATTTCCTAAAGGCAAGATAACTATGGGTTTCTAATATCTCATCCAGTGATTTCTCTTGCAAGAGGTTAAAATGAGAGCATTTAACTTCAAAGGCAGCGGAACCAAGAATGCAAAAGAAGTAGAAGTGGACTTGAACTGAGATCTTAGGGAAAACATCCAACAGTCTGATAGAAGCCTGATGCTTGGGAGCTTCAGATCTTACAGAGAACACTAGGAAGGGGTGAAAGTTAAATGCTTTTATTGCCTATGCCAGTATTGGGGTTCCCACCAACCCTTTCCTCCATTCTGCCTGAACTCTCTTTGGGTCCTTTGGGCTCAGTTGACCCTGGTGGGGTTCGTTAGGAGATTTCTCCCCAGTGGATTTGTCTTGTTTGCTTTCTAAATCTCCTAAGCTCTGCATGTCTCTTGGTATAATAATGCCACAAAGTCATTCTAGGACAGGAGCAAGCCTGTCCCCTCCTTATTTCTCTCAGAGGAAGTATTTGCAGACAAAACAGTATCAGTTGTTCAAGTGAAGAGCTCCTGCCTTAAATAGGACATGAGCAATCTTGGATGCTGGGCTGTGAGCTAGACAAGCTGGTTGCTGGAGTCAACTTGTCCATAAGGCTTCTACCCTCTACCCATTGCTTCCATTCATATCTTCCCCACTCTTGTAGGGGGATCATGAAAGGAGATCAAGGAACAGACCCAGAGGCTCCCTTTCATGGGCACAATAGCATCCCTTCCGGTCCAGTTAGTTTCCTGGATTAGTTTTCTACTCTTGACTTCTACTCAACCAGCTCTAATATGTAATGTTAAGTATCTTTGTTGAAATCAGAAAAAAAAAAAAGTTTAGACTTGGGCCTCTGTATTTAAAAAACTACGTATTGTTTCCTGTCTTCTTCTCATCTCAATCTGACCACTTCCTTACCTAATTTCCAAGTCCATATCAAGGTATGGCCACATTTATCATCATCTTTTGGAACTTGAGCAACTATTGAAAATAAGTACAGAACACAGGAAGGTGTGACCACTCTCCTTAAGGTGATTTTAATGTTTCTTCGGTGAGGAAGATCAGCCTAAAGTATTTGTATCTACTGTATATTTGTATTTACTATGACTCATAATGCTGCAGTGAGATCTCAGTTCCTGATAGGAGGCTAGGAACCTCTGAATTTTAAGAGGTGAGAAATGTAAGGGTTGAGTGCAGGACAGTTAGGAAAGCCTTAAGGAGCAAGTAAAAAAAATTCCCCCAGAAGGTGAAAATGGAGAAACTACGGGTCTGTGGCTTATCGAACTAATTTGACTTTTACTGAAATAAGGATTTGGAAATACCCAATGAGGAGTGCCATGTGCAATTGAGGAGCACTTAAGATACATACTAGAAAAGATAAGACATGAAAATATTGAGTAGTGTTTCCTGAAGTAAATCTACAGATCTTATAGATTCCTCGAGATGGCATCTAGCTGATTTTATTTCCATTTGTCGGTCTCTATATGAAGGTGCTTCAATTATTAAATCATTTGGATTGTCTACCCTTGGTATTTAAAGGAAGTCACTGTGTTGGTTCTAAGTTTCAGTGGCCCTGCGTCTTCTTGCCGGACCTCTTTGTTCTATCCTGTACCTCTGGACAGTTGCTTCTAGTTCTTTCACTTTCAGTCAGTTCAGTTCAGTCGCTCAGTCGTGTCCGACTCTTTGCGACTCCATGAATTGCAGCACGCCAGGCCTCTCTGTCCATCACCAACTCCCAGAGTTCACTCAGACTCACATCCATCGAATCAGTGATGCCATCCAGCCATCTCATCCTCTGTCGTCCCCTTCTCCTCCTGCCCTCAATCCCTCCCAGCATCAGAGTCTTTTCCAACGAGTCAACTCTTCACATGAGGTGGCCAAAGTATTGGAGTTTCAGCTTTAGCATCAGTCCTTCCAGTGAACACCCAGGACTGATCTCCTTTAGAATGGACCGGTTGGATCTCCTTGCAGTCCAAGGGACTCTCAAGAATCTTCTCCAGCACTACAGTTCAAAAGCATCAATTCTTCCACTACCCAAATAGCAAATGGCAAATTGAGTAGTAGGTACTCAATTCATGTTTATCATTGCATAGAATTAAGACAACCTTTCACACAGGGAAGTTTGGAGCTTCCCTGGTGGCTCAGACAGTAAAGTGTCTGCCTGCAATGTGGGAGACCCAGTTTCGATCCCTGGGTCAGGAGGATTCCTTGGAGAAGGAAATGGCAACCCACTCCAGTATTCTTACCTGGAAAATCCCATGGACAGAGGAACCTGGTAGGCTACAGTCCATGGGGTCACAAAAGAGTCAGACAGGACTTCACTTTCTTTCACATAGTTTCTACTCACTTTCCTCGCTCTCCTGCACTCCCTTCACCGACCCCGGTGACATTTAATACTAACTGGCTGCCTTGACCAAAAATTGTGACATGAGCAATCACTTTCTTTGACCTCTCTAGCTTTTCTACTCCATCTTTCATACTTAGGGATGTTTTCATAATCATTGTGCAGGCACTCAGAGTCCCACGCCTGTTGTGGTATGAAGATAGCTGTATCCAGGCTTCATGCTGGCCTTGGGCATCCTGAGTTTCCCTGGGTGTGCTCTGGGGACAATGGCAGTAAGTCAAGTTCAGGACCTTCCACTGCATCTGAGGCTCTGATCCTGGAAGTGCCAGGTCCAGGGAGGAGTCTTCATCCCCTATCACCAGCTATTTCTAGAAGCTGGAGACCTTGCTTTCTTTTCTTAGCACTTTTCCTTTTTCTGATCTGAGCACAGTTCACCAACATTACTAACTGAGTCCCTGAATGGTTAAGTAACTTGTTCAAGGTCACAAGCTAGTGAGAGGTAGAACCGAGAACATGATTTGTTTGTTTTTTGACTCTTATCATGCGGCATGTGAAATCTTAGTTCCTTGACAAGGGATTGAACTCACACCTTCTGCTTCAGACACTCGGAATCTTAACCAGTGGACCATCGAGGAAGTTCAAGAAGTAGAATGGAGATTATAGATCAACTATATCTAACCGCAAAGCTCCTAAACATTACGCTTTTCCACCTACACCCGCTGTTCTGTGACAAGGGCTCAGTGAGTATCTGAAGATATTTTGACTCAGTCCCTTCCTTCTTCCCCTTTCTTGTATCCAGGAATATGTTTTCATGCTATGTATTTTATTTCTACCTCACCAGGGTCAAGGGAATCCACTCTTTTTGGACAAAGAATCCTGTTGTCAGACCGGATCGCCTGGATTGTATATTATTTTATTTGCCACTGCTTTCTCAAGCATTGGCTTGCCTGGCCTGGTGTTCAGTTGGCTTGTCCTGAGGACGGGCGTGGGAGGAGAGGAGATGAGGATGTCTGGGTGATGTGCTGTCTGTTCCTCTGGGCTGCTATCACCTGACCAAAGTGTTTGCTGGATTGCTGTGTTCCAGCCCCAGGGGAGGCCACAATGCCTTGTTTGTTTGTGTATGAGAGACTCTGGCTTTGATTAGCAGCTAGCTTCAGTGCAGCTGAACATACAATAGGGACCAAAGGATGGGAAAAAAAATCCCGCTACAGTTTCCCATTGGAAAGCATTCACTGTCAAGCTTGGAAATCCAGCAGTGGGGCCCAGATGGATAGAGGCTGGGAAAGGTTAGGTGATGGATTCTCCATGCCCTGCAGCTTGTTGTGTGTGATACGGTCAGTTCTTTTCGTAAAGTACTGAGCCTCTCTCCCTCGAGATGTCTTTTATGATTAAGGTTGGAGACTCGTATTGATGTGCTTTGACGAGGGGCAAAGCCTGGAAGCTGAAAAGCGTGAAGGAGCCCCACAGTGATAAGGGCAAGGGTAAAAACGCTGAAAAGGATGCACCTATCTTAAAGGGCTAGTTACATGTTAAAAAAAGTATTACTTTGGCTTCATGGAAGAGATAAAAAGTAACTATAACTGTACTTCTATCAATGAAGGAGGAAAGTAGCAAGTTTTTTTTCATTACATAGGCGAAGTTAGTGATTTCATAACATAGACACACTAATAACAGATTATTTACTTCATCTCATTAAATTTAATCTTGTACCTAGGAAAAGCACCCCTGTCTGCTGGTAGCTGAATAATAAGATGTCTGCCTAAAGACTTGTCATTCATTTTTAGAAGAGTGTTTCAGTTATCAAGATTTTTTCATCAACAGATTAGTCATCTGAAACACTGTGCATGTTACAAAAGCCACTGTCCATTATCCTAGCTTGTAGGTACCTTATTTGGTCTTCCAAAGAGGGACAAAGCAGGCTTAAAATCAGAAAACCACACAATGGTTAAATGGTAGAAGAGTGGTTATCAGGTTGTCTAGAAGAAGATACTCTGATCTGGCATGGAAAAGGGAGGCTGCATGAAGGAGGTGGGGTTTTGAAAGACAGAGTGGTGCTGTCCATGGAAGGAAGGCATGAGGAAGGCATTCGAGGCGAGGGCTGGAGAGAGAGGAGCAGCAAAGAGATGATAAAAAGTAAGATATTTGGGGACAGAGTGTAGAAGGGCTGGATACATGCAGACAATGGGTGACCAAGGAGTGAAAGTTAGGATTAGGAAAAAAGTTTTGGATAACAATAGCAAGACCCTTGAGATGCAAGCTGATCTACTTGAACTTTATCCCGTTAAATAATAAGGCATCTTTGGAGGTTCTGCACAAGCAAGGAGAAACTTTGCTAGAGTATAGGAAAGATTAGAGAAATAACAGATTAGAGGTGGGGAGAATCCATTAGGTTTTAAAAAGGAATTCTCTGTGTACCACCCCTCCTCCCAAGCCCTTGATCTTTTCAAATTCTGGAAATCCTGTTCACACTTCGGTGCTTTGCTTAAGTACCATATCTTCCATGAAAATTGTCTTCATTCCTCTAGCTAAACTTAATACTCATTCCTTTTTCTGTTTCACAACTTTCTAAGATTTTTCTTTTATAGTTTTTATCCATTCATTCAAAAGTATGCAATAAACACGATCTACTGGGCTCTATGTTAAGTACTTCCTAGTACAGAGATTGGAGAAGGCAGTGGCACCCCACTCTAGTACTCTTGCCTGGAAAATCCCATGGATGGAGGAGCCTGGTAGGCTGCAGTCCATGGGGTCGCAAAGAGTCGAACACGACTGAGTGACTTCACTTTCACTTTTCACTTTCATGCATTGGAGAAGGAAATGGCAACCCACTCCAGTGTTCTTGCCTGGAGAACCCCAGGGACGGGAGAGCCTGGTGGGCTGCCATCTATGGGGTCACACAGAGTCGGACACGACTGAAGCGACTTAGCAGCAGCAGCAGCAGCAGCAGTACAGAGATGAATACGACAGTGTCTTTAAAGCTCACAGTCTAGTTGGAGAGCAGGTCCATCAATGGCTAATGGGTGCAGGGTTAGTGCAGTGATCTAGATAAGCACTCTTGAAAGCCCATAAGAGAGATACCTGATTCATTTGGGAGTGGATTCATGGCAGGCTTCCAGGAGGAAGTGTCTCCGGACTTGTGTTTAAAGACTGAAAATGTGGGAGTTCCTGGTAGGGACAATAGTGTGAATCCTGACTTCATTTTTATATGGCAGTTATTTTAAATAGCTATTTCTCCCCTACTTAACTACAGAGGTCTTAGCCCAATGCTTTGCATGATGTCAAATGTCTGTAAGAATGAATAAACGAATGGATTTCTGATGCCTTCACATTAGTGGGTACTTAGGAGGAATTCTTTCTGGAGACACTATGAAGGAAAACAGAAGCTATCTGATATTAGGATAGAAGTCTAGATGTTACGATGGGTGTGAAGGGGGAGTAAAAATGAGATGCTGATCAATTTGAAAGAATCCCAGTCCCACTGATGGAAGAAACCTACAGAAAGAGCTGATATAGGAGAGGAGGTGGAGTGTCTTGGACTTGAAGGAATTGTGGAAAGATGGATTATCCTCAGAATGGGGCATGAGCTGGATCTAGGCTTCTCAGGGGTCTGACCTTCATGGCCATCTTCACCATCTCGGAGGCCATTTCATGAGAAGGAGCCTCAGGCTTGCAGCACTTGGGCAGTGGAGACCAGGCTCCCCGCTGAACTCAAATTCCCAGGCTCAGTACGGTACCTTCCTCCCCAGGAGACTTTGCAACATGCTTCTGCCAGAATGAGGCAAGGTCATGTTAACAGTTTTATTTGCTGGGGAATACATGTTATTCCTTTGCTGTATCTCATAAGGTTTCCTGGGATGCATTGGCTTTCAGGAGAACTCTGTAATCAGGTCTAAGTATTCCACATGCACGTGGAATGATCTTCCAAAAGAGATCAGTTGGCCTGTGAGTTGGCTTCTATAATTTGAGTTTATGTTTTAGATGTGCACTGATCACCACACTGAGATGCCCACATTTCCCTTGAAACTGCTGATTTTGCTTTGCTTGAAGGAATGATGATCTGCCAGCCATGTACAGAGTCATTTCTTCTCCACCCAGTGGAAAAAGTAGTTATTCATGAAACACAACACCAGAGTGACCATGGATGCCAGATTGTTATGGCTCAGTGAATATTGATTAAAATATGTGGAGAAACCCAAGTGCTGAGCCCTCAAAAGGAGAACGTGTCTTATGGTCAACGCTCTGCGGGGAAGGAAGGCTCCCCTCCCTCTCTGGTATTTTCTTTCTCCAGCTCCAAGATCCTCCTTCAGAGTGAGGGCAGTATCGAGGTAAATGGATCATTTTCATTTTCTTGCCTTAAAAATTATTCTTCCATCGTTGCCAAGAGCAAAGAAAGCTCAGGAAGTCAAAATTGTCTGGTTTCCAATCCCTAATTCATGTGAGAGTCAGAAGAGGCAGGAAATGGCCTGGGGACAGAGATTAGCCAGTTTTCTAAGAAAACCATTGTGCCTAGGATACATTATATGTTTTTATTGTTACAAATTAGGACTTAGTCTCCAGCTTCTGTTCACAGTAATTGGGAACCTGTGAGAGTGAAATCTTACGACTTTTATGAAGGTTTTACCTCTTCTGTTTCCTTTGACAAATAGGTAAGCTTCTGCCAGGGGGAGCCTACTGTAATACAATTAAGAATCTTTTATCTGCAGATTCTCCAGTTGATATTAAAATTTGCTTCTCTATAATGAAGCTAGCAACTAACTTCCATGTAATATTTCTCCATTCACGAATTGCTTTCATATATTTTTTCTCTTTCTGTCCTCAGAGCAATCATAGGTGATCAGTTTTAATAACTTAACGCCTTATACAGATGAGGAAAAGAAAACTTAGAGAGTGGAGACTTGACCAAGGGTTCTCCAAGGAGGTGCCTCATCTACCTCATAGGATAGTTTGAAGAGTTTTCATAGTCTGTAAAAGTATTTTGTGGAAAAAAAATACAAAGAAAAGTCAGCATTCTATTCTTTCCTGTGTATAGATTGTGCTTTAAAACATTGGCTTGCAGTATTCTAGAGCAGTTTCTTAAAGAACAGTTCACCTGCATTTGGATCTCCTGGGGTTGCATCCTCCACCTCTGCAGTCAGAAATTTTAGGTGAGGGCTTGGGAAAATTAATTTTTAACCAGGCCATTTCATATGAAGCAAAGTTTGAGAAACTCTGTGTGTGTGTGTGTGTGTGTGTGTGTGTAAAAATTTCACCTTACAGTTGTTGAGAATAGGGTCTATTACGGTGCTAGCTGTCTTCCAGAAATTATTGGAAATAGATTCTAGGTTTTAGACCAGTCTTTAAGACTGGTTAACTTTGTTTCTGAGTTAAGTAATTTGAATCTTGCAGGCTTCCACTTTCTTAATTGTAAAACAAGAAGCCTAAAATAAAAAGATCTCTGAGATGCCTGAAGCACTTTGAGTCAGCGGCTGTCTTCTTGCCAAATGTTGGTCTCCCGAGTCTTTTCTCTCTCCTCATGAAACACCCTTCTGAATGTGCTTCAGTCAGTGGTTCTTAATATGTGGTTCCTGATCTGCAGCATCCATTTCACTTGGGAACTCGTGAGAGAGGCAAATTCTCAGGTACCACCCCAAACCTGTTAAATTAGAAACACTCAGACGGGGGTCAACAATCTGTGTTTTAATCATCCCTTTGGTGATTCTAACACATGATGAGCTTTGAAAACCGCGGACTTAATGCATTTCTGATCCTGGCTAATAAATGCGAATATGTAAAATGTTCAATTACATCTTGTTTTCTTTGACCTGTGCAGCAGCCAAAAGTCTACAGTTCTCAATGCTCAAAGAAGGGCAATAAGGAAAATATGATCTCTGTGTTTTTATTTTTTTTATTTTATTTTATTTTTTGATCTCTGTGTTTTTAATTGATGACTTCTGAGAGTAAAGAATCTGATTTTGCATGGTTCTAAAGTAGCTTCTCTTATACATAGAGGTTATATGAAAGTTTGGCAGAGAATTAATATTTTCAATTATGGGCGGTTTTTGTCTTGCATGGTTCCAATGTGCATGAAGTTTGGTTACTACAGTTTAATTAGCACCAGGTCCCTGACAACATAGGTCAAATTTTAGTATATAAGTAATTGCATAAAGTACAAATTAAACTGCTAACTTCTCAGTCCCCAAATAGAAAGAAAAAGAAAGTGAAGTCGGTCAGTCGTGTCTGACTCTTTGAGATCCCATGGACTGTAGCCTGCCAGGCTCCTGTGTCCATGGGATTTTCCAGGCAAGAATACTGGAGTGGGTTGCCATTCCCTTCTCCAGGGGATCTTCCTGACCCAGGGATCGAACCTGGGTCTCCCACACTGCAGGCAGACTCTTTACTGTCTGAGCCACCAGGAAATCCCTCAGTCTACAAATCACTCCATAAATAACAGATTTGCTTTATAATCAGTGAGCAGTCACCTCATTTCTTCCATCCCTTGCCCATCAGTGGTCCCTCTGCATCAGTAATTCATTTTATGCACAGACAGTGAAGTCTGGAGTATTGTTGCCTCCTTGTCTCCCAATGACATTTTTCAGAAACAGACAATTTAAAGAAGAAATTGGCCAACAGAGATGAATTGCAGGCGAGAAGTGAGAAGTGATTTAACACTGGAAGTGAAATTCAAATGAAACATAAATGGAGTTAGAGAAGAAATATCTATCCGTAGGTGGGTACGTTGACACTGCTGCCAGTTGAGAAGCTCTGCGTTCGCAGCCAAAGACACTTAGTGGAGACAAGCTTGTCGATATAAATGAGGAAGACAGACAAAACAAAGGATGAAGATGTCCCGAAGGAACTGATGCTGGCAAGAAACCCACTTTAATGGAATTCTCAAGTATATTTTAAGATATTGAAAGCATGAAGAATAAAACTCTGGAGGCCAATCCAAACCTAGAGAGCCATGACAATTGGCCAAGGCATCGAAAGATGCTCACAATGTATTGTAATTTACACAGTGAAAAGACAGCAAGCTGTTCAAAGTAGTCATGATAAATATTTTTCCAAAAAAAGAAACACTTTAAATCTCAATATTTCTAATGTTGTAAGTTACCATATACTAAGTATGAGCTTCCCTATATTTTTAAAATTTCCTATGCGTTTACAGGGGCTTCCCAGTAGGTGCAGTGGTGAAGAATCTGCCTGCCAAAGCAGGAAATGCAGGAGACAGGGGTTCAATCCCTAGGTTGGGAAGATTCTCTGCAGTAGGAGATGGCAACCCACTCCAATATTCTTGCCTGGAGAATCCCATGGACAGAGGAGCCTGATGGACTTCAGTCCATGGGCTCACAAAGAATTGGACACGACTGAGCAAGGATGCATGATGTACAGTACATTTACATCTGATACTAAGAGTTTTTAATGATTTTGCAAAAGCTTTTGAAGCTCAAGGAGCAATCATAACTGTTCCTAATTATTATTAAGGTTGCTTTCCATGATTTCAGTTTACATGACCATTTTTATCATTTCACATTTCTGTGTAAAGCAGTGGCTGTGTATATCTGTCTATATATAACTATATGATATTACATGTTTTGTATTTTTAAAAGAGTATAGATGAAAACATCCACCCATTTAATCACTCATCAGATATTTATAGGATGCCCATATACTGTACTGTACAGCGACACAAGGGTGAAAAGGTAAAAGGTACCTACTTATATTCTTGATAAATGACGAACCAAATAAATAGACACGATTTCAGTTAGTGGTAAGTTCTAAGGAAAATAATAAAGAGCAATTAGATGGAGAATGATTGTGTTTATTGAAGGAATGGGGGATAGTTTAGGGAGGAGGGTATCAGGAAAGACCTATTGGGTTTCTACTAAATTATTTTCTGAACAGTGATAAAAACACCTGCCAAATCTTATCAACTACCATTTCAGTTACTAAGTCTAAACTTCTTATTCTGTAACTTGTAATACAATATATTTTTGAAAATTAGGTATTAAATACTTTCCGTTGTTTTGTTTCTAAGTCGTGTCCAACTCTTGGCGACCCCATGGGCTGTAGCCTGCCAGGCTCCCCTGTCCATAGAATTTTCCAGGCAAGAATACTGGAGTGAGTTGCCATTTCCTTCTCCAGGGGATTTTCTCAACCCAGGGATCAAAACCTGTGTCTCCTGCATGGGCAGGTGGATTTTTTTTTACCACTGAGAACGCTAGGATGCTATTTCCTCTCCTAATTCAAAGACAAGGATAGATAGGGATAAAATGGGGCTTCCCAGGTGGCTCAGTGGTAAAAAATCTGCCTGCCAATGCAGGAGCACGGTATGAAACATACTGTTTTACTTAGCCTAGTCATGTATGGTCTGTTTTAAATAAAGCAAAACCTTAATAATGAACCATAATAATGAATTTATGAATAGAACCTTAACTCAAGACTGAAGCATTAGACAATATCTTATTTTTATTGATTATATGTATTTAATCTGGAACCATATGTGTGAATCCCAAGGGCTGAGGGTGTATTTCAACTGAGAAATGAATATTAAATAGGGTTTGAACAAGGAGAGGAAAACATATGCTGACATTCATTAAAAATGTTGCTGAAACTTTAGTACATAGCTTGCAAAAATCATATTGTTATAGAGAAATTATAAATCCACATGTAAAATACTTTTATTATCTGTCATTTAAGAACTTGACATCAATGATAAGCACTATTAATGACAAGAGAAATATTGTCAATATCACATATGACTTTTGTCTTTAACACATGGATATAAACAAAGACATTAGCTTATTTTTTTAGGTGGTGAAATATGAAACTGTGCCTATATATACATATATATATAGTCATTTCATTCCTATTCATATATTCATAATGTGTACATATATACATACGTAGATGTATATAGAGAGAATTGTTTAAAAATTGTTAAAGCCAAGCAGAAATTCTAATCATATTTGGTTTAAAGGATTGTCTTCTTGCAAAGCAAGCATTTCTTTGATTCTTGGTCAACTGTGAGCAGGTCGAAGGCTGCCCCGAGGCTAACTTGATAAGTGGTGTTAACCTGAGGGGCCCAGGGTGGTGGAGGCGGGTTGCTTTGCTTATTTTGCCACGTATGGTGTTACTCAGCACCACTTGGAGCATGCACACAGGACTGGCAATAGCAGGGGAGGCCTAGTAGCTGTCGGGTCACTTCCTTAACTGTCCATTAGCTTGGATGCTCGGAATGGGACACAGTGCACACTTTTCAATACTCCTTACAGAGTCACAGCACATATAGCTCACCTCAGAGCTGACTGGACATCTGGGGAAAATCAGGCCAGAAGGTCTAACACAGAGGGCTCCCCCAAGCCCAGCTTGCTCTGCGAGATGAATAACCGTCATGCCCAGACCTCTGAAGAGGAATAACAGGGTCTCCTGTGGGGCAGGTGGACAGTGAGCTGCAGGACCAGAGAGGCCCGAGCACTGGTTTATGGAAGCCTACTGCTGTTAGGAACGAAATTCAATTGCAAAGCTAACATCAGAAAATCAAGAGAAAACGGATGATGCAGACTTTTACAATGTTCCATTTCTCTGTTTCACATCCAGCATCATATCTTTTTCTACAGTATTTCTGATACATGTCATAATTCTCTTTCCCTACCTGAACACCTTCCAGAAGATTTTTTCCCTTTCTTTATCTCTCCCAGCCATAGCTTTAAGTTGTAGATGGAGTAAAAGTACTCATAATCTTATAAATAAGTATGTATTAATTAACGCCAGGGCCAGGTATTAAACGCTAAGAGGAAAACAACAGAATAGAATAGTTAGAAAATATAGTTCACATTTTAAACTTGACACTAAAATGGTCTGCTTTAAGAAAGATTCTAGACCCCACATATGGGTTTTATTTTTTCTATCAGGTGAGTGAGGAGCCAGGGTGAGCATGGGGGAGGGGCTGTGTGTGCATGTGTGGGTGAATTGTGATGAAAGAGGGATAGGAAAAGAAATAATAGACTATTTTATTCTTCCATGGCATAAAATAATAAGAATTAATAAAAATAAATTGGAGGATGCTCAATGGTTGTCATTTAGGTATGAATGTATGTTTGTGTTTTCCAAGCACATACTGACCATACATATAGTATGATGGGAATTTCAGAGCTAGAAAGGAGGGATTTGTTTTCTGCCTCTTAGAATGTTGGAGGAACTCATCTACGTAGATTCTTAGTTAGTAGAGTATGTATCCAGGGGTGTATCAAGGAGGGCAGTGCTATTGAGTATGGACTGAAACAGACCCAGGCCCTCTTAACATTCCTTCTGACCCTTTGATGTCACTTAAACTCTACCTTCAACATAGAAAAATACAGTGTTAGTGAGTCCTGGCAAAGCTGCGTGATGCTGGAGGCTGGGCAGCAGACACTGCCCACAAGACAACCCAGAGCCTGCGCCCAGCCTCCAAGCCCTGAAGTCTTGGCAGTTTGTCCTTCTCCTCGTCTGGGCAGGTTTGAATACTCTTTGTGGATATCCAGAAACAGTCTGAGATCTTGGTCAGATTCTGATAAAATGGAAGACAAAACCCTACGGGGAGAAATCCTGAGTTTTCCATTTCAGTGACTACAGAGGAAGCTGAACAGCCAAAAAAAGAACTGTGAGCTGTGTGCGGAGAGCGGCTGTCTCAGTAAAATGACAGAGAGACAGTTTCAGTCCCTGGGAGTGCTTTGCTTCAATGTCAAGTTTTAAGGAAATACTGAAAAGCAGAAATCTCAGGTTATGGGTATTCAGGTCATGCCCGCTATGGAGACTTAAGCTTCTGGAGAGGAAATGGAAGGGGGAAAAAGCTAACCTTTGCAATTGTTTGTTTTAGTCAGTAAGTTGTGTGTGACTCTTTTGTGACACTGGACTGTAGACTGCCAGGTCCTCTGACCATGGGATTTTCCAGGCAAAAATACTGGAGTGGGTTGCCATTTCCTTCTCCAAGGGATCTTCCCAATCCAGGGTTTGAACCTGTGTGTCCTGCAGTGCAGGTAAATTCTTTACCACTGAGCCACCTGGGAAGCCCAAGCTTTGCAATAGATAATGATTTTTGTGCTGGGAACTCTGATAAATCCATTATTTAAATGACATTTAATCCTTAGGGTAATTCTCTACAGAATGGAAACTAATGAACCCCATTTTATGGATGAGAACATTGAGGCTGAGACTTAAGTAAATCGCACAAGGTCTTTGGGTTTGTAGGGCTTCCCATGTGGCTCAGTGGTAAAGAATCCGCCTGCCAATGCAGGAGACACAGTTTTGATCCCTGGATTGGGAAGTTCCCCTGGAGAAGGAAATGGCAACCACTCCAGTATTCTTGCCTGGGAAATCCCATGGACAAAGGAACCTGGCAGGCTACAGTCCATGGGGTTGCAAAGAGTCAGACATTACTGAGCAACCAAGCAGGCATGAGCACTTTGGGTTAGTAGGTGAGATCTGAAAGCAAGTGTGTGTGTTACTCCAGAACTCAAGTTGTCAGCAGTTATGCAATATCACATAATTTAACTATTACTGGGGTGGATGGACAGATAGGTAAGTAGATAGCTGTGTACATAGGTAGGCGGATTAGAAGCTTCCCCCTTTAGCAAGGTAAAAAAGGGAGAGACAATGACACTAGTCTCTAAAATGCCAGAGAACAAAGAATCTTGGGTGCTGATGGAAGGAAAGTTAATTCTATGTATTGAGTGCTACGCTTACTGCTTTCAAATACCTTATTTCACTTAAAGGGTTATTATCCTATTTTGCAAATAAGGAAACCATGGTCTTAGAAAGGATAAGTAGATATCTGAAAGTCCTCAGCTAGTGATTAGCAAGGCTAGATTTGAACTCTGGTTGTCTGACTCCAAAATCCACGCTGTTTATGACCTCACAGAGAATGAACAAATGCCCTAAAAGATAAAAGAGGACCAACACTCTGCTCAGAGATGCCTGTGGCCGCTGTTCATTCATGTATTCATTCATTCGTAGCACACAGATTTGTGAGTCAGAGCTCTGAAATGGAACACAAAGTTAAATGAAACTTAAGAGACTACCACTCTGTGGTACATATACACAATGGAGTATTACTCAGCCATTAAAAAGAATACATTTGAATCAGTTCTAATGAGGTGGATGAAACTGGAGCCGATTTTACAGAGTGAAATAAGCCAGAAAGAAAAACACCAATACAGTATACTAACGCATATATATGGAATTTAGAAAGATGGTAACGATAACCCTGTATGCAAGACAGCAAAAGAGACACAGATGTATAGAACAGTCTTTTGGACTCTATGGGAGAGGGGGGGGGATGATTTGGGAGAATGGCATTGAAACATGTATAATATCATATAAGAAATGAATCGCCAGTCCAGGTTTGATGCAGGATACAGGATGCTTGGGGCTGGTGCACTGGGATGACCCAGACGGATGGTATGGGGAGGGAAGTGGGAGGGGGGTTCAGGATTGGGAACACGTGTACACCCGTGGCAGATTCATGTTGATGTATGGCAAAACCAATACAATATTGTAAAGTAATTAGCCTCTAATTAAAATAAATAAATTTAAATTAAAAAAAAGAGACTACCACTTGCTGTCTTAAAATTATGTATGATGAGCCCACAATATATAAAATAAAAAATATAGAGAATATATAAAAGGTAATATTTAATGTGGAGCCATGTGTGATAAAACACTTTATAAAAGGATTTGTTTGAAGTCTCTGGAATGGCTTGGATTACTATCAAGGTCAGCATGAGAATGACAAGATGCTGATGTTCTTGGACCATTGCAAACCTTCATCTCCAGTGGGCTCTCTGCCACTAGATTGCTTCTTGTGAAGAAAGGTTTCAAGTCTATTTAATCCAGGAATTGTTTTTTTTATTTTATTTTTAAACTTTACATAATTGTATTAGTTTTGCCAAATATCAAAATGAATCCGCCACAGGTATACATGTGTTCCCCATCCTGAACCCTCCTCCCTCCTCCCTCCCCATACCATCCCTCTGGGTCGTCCCAGTGATCCAAGCTCACCATCTACTTCTTGAGCTCCAACTGTAATTATGTCAGCCCTTATTCACAGATCTTATGTTACTCAGTGTCTGTTGATGCATTTCCTTCCTGCAAAGACGATAGGGGACTCTGCTTAGTTTTTTTTTTTTTTTTTTTTTAAATATAACACAATACCCTGCAAGGCATCACTGCTTATGTATCAATTGTTTTACATATAATTATTTTACTATATTTAATTAAGGTGTTCTCTTAGTAAGGCCCTATAAAATCCAATGACAGACAGAATAGAGGCCCATGGTTATCTGTTATTGCATTTGGTGATGTGAGACTGGAACATTTTGGAGTTTCTGGGATGGTGGAAAGGAAGTCAGTGAAGTTTCAAGGCCTAGAGGGTTTCCCAAAGTTGAGATTCCTTCATATGTGGTCAGGAGTTTTGGGTCCCAGGGGTTGCCCCACTGGGGACCTCTGCAATTCTTCTCATATTTTTACCTACATTCTCACGCCCACTGCTCAGTTAGAAAGTTTAAAGAAGAAATTATGATGCCAGAGGTGCTTGTATGTTTATCAAATTATTGATCTTCAAACTTACATGATATTCTCCATAACCACATGGGAAGAAATCTAAAAATCACATTCTGACCTCTGAGTTGAACACAGGCTGGGATGACAAAAGCATGTTAGATCCAGAGATCAGGACCAGGAGGAAGAGGCCTGGAGCCTGCGTCCGCTTTCCCAGCCCTCTGGTCTCTCCCCACTCACCCAGGGCCTCTTTTCATCAAGCCTGCCATCCTAAGTGATGGATTCACTAACACAGTCTCAGAAAGGCTCTTAGGTAACTGATGTGATTTCTGATTAAGATTGCTATGCATGCGTGGAAATAAGAAAGAGAGACGCGGAGACAGAGAGAGAGAGACCACCAACCTGAGAGGAAGCCCATGTCCAACAGAGAGGCGGGCTTGGTGACAGACAAAGCAGTTAATTGTGAGCAGTTCCACCAAGGGGCCTGGGAAACTCGTGCCCAGAGGGGCGGCTGTGACCCATTTGGCACAGGCAGTGCTGGCCTTGCGTATTTCAACATCCTCCATGGTCGAACACCTGGGTTACCTCATGAGTGCAAGCCCTGTTCTTAGAGATTTATGACGTTTACCAAATCTGGCAGCTGGCTCATTTGTAGGAAAGGTGATGCTTTGGGAAGCCACTCTGAGACCCCACGCCCTCCCTGGGGGGCCTTTAGCACCTCTGCTTATTGTTCTTGCTGAAATGCCCGTCAGTTTCTACAGCATGGAAAGTGCTTTCCACTCTGTTTTGGGCCCTCTCGATCCTTTGGTATCTGCCATTGGTCATTTTTGAAATCAGCCCCCTCCTGTTTGAAAGACAGGAGGCCTTTCATATTAGTGTGAGGTGACCTTGGCCTGTTGTTTTAAAGTTTTCTGCCATTGGGTCACTTGGTGTGTAATTATGGAAAATGCTTCACTCTGAATTTCTCAGGAACGTGACTTGTTTGTCATCCCAAGGATTTTCTTATGTTATTTGAGTTCCCTTACTAGGAAGGAGGCCCTCGAGATGGAAATTCCAGGGGTGGGCTTGAGAGCAGAGGGTCAGCACTTTGCTCCCGGGGTGCACAGTGAGTGAGTGGGGAGCCTGAGACATGGGCCCAGGCAGCTTTGACGTGTTAATTTCTGCTGGGTCTCCAGTGATGTGATGCTGCTGGTCGGAGGACTATGCTTTCAGAACAAGGTACTTTAGACATGAAGAGAGAATCTCAGAATTGGTTTCCTTTAGAGCAAGAAGGATCTTGAGAGATGATCCTTTTGAGAGCTTTACTGACTGCATTCAGTAGAGCCTTAGAGCCTGAAGAGGTGGCTTAGGGTGGATGCTCAGGGTGGGCAAGGGGAGGTCCCCCATCTGGGTATAAGATACAATAAGAGCAACTTATTTTTCTATGTTTTATGTAATTGAGTTTTATACATGGCCTTATTTGATAAGAGGTTTTTGTTACTCAAAACGAAAGTGGAACTAAACTACCATTCTAGTCCACCATTTTCTTTTTAATATGCAAATACAGAAACAAAGCCAGAGACAGGATCACACAGCAGCGTAACTGAGTCCTGCTGGCGTAACATCATCTACCTCTCTCCTTTCACACTGTACAGTTTAGCTGCCCATTTGTGTGGGACTCTTGTCGCAGCTCCAAACCCACTCTTCCACACACTACCCAGTGGTGCTGGAGTCGGGACCCTGCAGACACATTTCTGTTTTTCTAGCTGGCTCTGGGTTAGGCTCTCAGGTTTCCCAGGTGGTGCTAGTGGTAAAGAACCTGCTGCCAATGCAGAGACATAAGAAACGCGGGTTCGATCCCTGGGTCGGGAAGATCCCCTGGAGGAGGACACAGCAACCCACTCCAGTATTCTTGTCTGGAAAATCCCATGGACAGAGGAGCCTGGTGGGCTACAGTTCATAGGGTCACACAGAGTCGGACACAACTGAAGTGACTTACCATGCACACATGCACGCAATGGTTAGTAAAGGGAAATTTAGGGTAACTCAGGGGTTTAAGTACCTGGGTTTTATCTGAGTCCAGCTAGATCTCTCCTTTTCAAATTTCAGGAACTCTGCCTCCCAATGTCCTGACTTTCACACTAGAGACCTGGTGAAGTTGTGACTTCAACATAGTTTAACATTCTGTAACGCATACCACTAAATGTTGTGTTAGATTTTCAGTAATGTCAGCTCAGGAGTTACAAGACATAAGACATTCTCTTATCTCTTAAGGGTTGCCACTTCTCTTCTGTGATTTGTGATAAGAACTTAGACTTGAGCTTGTCCCTTCTTTCTCTAATCACTGCAGAGTAATCAGAAGAATCCAGCCCACGCCATAGTTATCCTAGCTGCTGCAGTGGTCAAGGACATCAGCCATCTGGGCTCTCAAGGCACGTTCTTCAGTAGGCACTTTATCACAGTCAACCACAGGTGTTCATTTGATTAACTGGGATGCCGTTGCATTGCATAATTACTAGCATCCTATTTTCCATTAGCATGGAGCCCATCACTGTGTTCAGACCTAAGGACACAACCAAACCAGTTCCTAAATGCCGTCTATGAGGTTCTGATTCCTGATCTCACGCCTGCTGTCGATTTCTGGCTCAATCAGGACTAGCCACAAGATAAACCAACACACCAATTATTTTAACAGAGAGAATGAGTATATATATTGGTTAACTATGTATAAAGTTATTAGCTAGATAACTGAATGAAACACTGAGGAATCATCAAGTATCCCAAAGCAGCATATGGGTTTGGGCCCAAGAGAACATAAAAATAGGCAGAATGTAGACAGACTTCAAGAATATATAATTTTCCTTGACTTCTAAGCCTATCAAATCTTCTGAGACAGAGTCTATATTCTTACAGCACTTTTTACTTCTACAATGCCAGCTTTGCATTCTGCTATTAATATCTCTACACGTGTCTTCTGTTCACAGTGAATTCCTCAATGGTGACTCTCATCTCTGCTGTATGCCCTAAAACATAGAACAAAGTAGGTCAGTAAATACAGAAAAGAATAATGAGTCATGATACTGCTGAACCTGCTGTAATTAACAGAGGACCCAGTGCAAACCCTATTCTAGAGTGCAGGCTTGTCTTGGGATACTATCTTTAGGGTATCATGCAGCCTTCTGAAAATTCTGGGTTTGTGGCATAGCTTAACATTCTCCTTAAATGACTCTAAAACAGATACTTTCTTCTGCCTTCCTAGTGTGATTTCTCAGCAGGTAAATTAAAGAGGCTGAATAATAAATGTACATCTCTACCAGTCCAGTAAGACTGTGTGTGTTGAACATCCAGTGCTGAAAAGAGGTTATGTTCCAAGAGGATATGAGTTTTCATTGGGTTCCTAAGTGCATTAAATAAAGCTTCTCAATCCAACAAATAGGAGAGCTATAATACACTAGATTTCAATCTTTTAGAGATAGATGGATAGATAGAGGTAAGATTTATACTGGTCTTATGAATTTTCAGAATAGTTACTCATGTATGAATTGAAATACAAAATCTTAGTAAGAATTTATTTCATCCTTTGTCAGTTATGGAAGGATGGGCTGAGAGCAGAATTTGACAAGGGAAAGCGTGAGTTTAAGTCAACTGTTTTTTTAGTTGCAAACAACAAAATCTCCTCTGTGTAGTTTAAGCAGTGAGATATTGATTATGGGACAGAGATACTTCCCAGAGTTATTGAGAATGCTGAAGAAATGGATTCTAGGTTGAACTTCTGGGAGTGACTCTTCAAAACCCACCCCAGAGCTGGGTCACTATAGGAGTTGCTGCCTTTGCCACAAAACAGCTCTAAGATGGGTTGGGAAATATAATTCTCTTTAAAAAATTATTCAGTTTTCTTACTCTTTCTGCTTTTTGCTTTTCACTTGTTGCAGCTTTGGAAGGGGGTTGGGGTGGGTGTTGAACAAGACAATATGTGATAGAAACTGGGAGGTAGACAGGTCAAATAACCCTGAAGAAGTCTCTTTGGAGACCTGGGTGGGAGTGAGCGTAACCAAGAGGACTCTTGGCTTCCACAGGATGGGTGAGAGATGGACAACCAAAAGGGAGAAAGAGAGAGTTATTAAAATACCTAGTAGCACTTGGTAACAATATCCTAGTATAAATAACATAGACCATAGCACAAAATTATTTTAGCATTTTTATTATGTTCAATCTTTGATTTTTCATTAGATCCTCAGAACAACCTTGTGAGGTAGGTAAAAATAAAGTAAATCAGTTTTAGTATTAACTAATTCCTTTACTCCATAATTTATGTTTTACACATTTGTTTTATAGTAAGAGTATGACTCTATTTAAAATTCAATATTTTAACATTTTTATTAAAAAGACAAATAGAATTTTCTAGCTCTCCACCTTTTTTGTCTGCCCTGGACCAGAGGTTAACAATCTCCCCTGTGTTAACAGCCCCATGTTTTTCATTAAATATGGAGGAGGGATAGGGGAGTAGTTTAAAACATAAATAACAACAATCTTTCAAAAGGTAGGTATGTAAACTGAATTTGAAAGTTGAGACACAGAATGTGGCTCAGAAACTGTAGGGATCACAGCTAAGCATCAGGCAAAGAAAGCGAACGAACCACCCCGACAAGATGTCAAGCCAGGCAAAGTTTATCTTCAAGCATCTTCCATTTCTCATTTCAGTACACCTCCCACCCTCTGGTTCCCTGTCTCATTTACCCTAATCTCTCTCATTGGTAGAAAAGCAAGTAAAACCGTCCTAAGTAACGTGTGCTGCAGAGACTCCTCAAAGAGAAACGAATGGATTCACGTGGCTGCTTCGTTGCTGTACACCCTACTTTATATTCATTTTCCACTGGAGAATGATTGCCACTGTATAATTTTAAAATTGGCTTTGAAAACTACTGGCACCAAAAATAGACAATAATTAATATCCTGTCCTTCACACTGGAAAACATCACACTTCCCCCATGTTGGCAGTGTCTGGTAGTTTTAATGGATTACTTAGAGCTTCAGAATTGCCACCTATACTTTACAATCAGGTCTTTCTACCTATGCATAAAGCGGCTAATGGATTATATAAAGCCATTTCCTCAGGCATCCCAACCACCCAGTTTCACAGAGAAACTCTATCCAGCTCTCCCTCTGTACTCTGCTTTAGGAGTCATTTCAATGTCTATTTTGGATCCCATCCTCCTCTTATTTTATCTTTCAGTCCCAACTTCATCGGGCCATCTGAACTGATAGGATAGATCATCCACTTAGGTCTAGAGATAACAATTTCCATTTGAGCCTCTTAGTTGGCAAAATATCAATCTCAGACAATTCAGGGTAACCCAGTAAATTTGGAGTTAGTTGATTCAAACCTTATTCTGCCCTAGTATTCACAATTCCTAGAATAGTGTCTTAAGTTCCATGGAACTTGGGGAGTGTCCTCGAGAGAGATGTCAAGATGGAGTTTGGGGCATCTTATCCATGGTCATTCTGTTTTCTGCAAAGATTTTAATCCTCTCCTGTGTTAGGATATGGGCTTCAATGGCACTAGTGGTAAAGAACCTGCCTGCCAATGCAGGAGATGTAAGAGGCATGGGTTTGATACCTGGGTGGGGAAGATCCCCTGGAGGAGGGTATGGCAACCCACTCCAGTATTCTTGCCTGGAGAATGTTATGGACACAGGAGTTTAGCAGGCTACAGACTATGGAGTTGCAAAGAGTCGGACATGACTGAATGACTTAGCATGCATGTTTTAGAATATAGACTGTGATGATTATTAGATCACCCCAGTGAAGTCCCTATTATGATATCTTCAACAAAAATTTGCCTTACCAAACTCTGAACTCCAAACTCACCAGCATTTTGGCATAACTGACCATGGAAAGGAAGGCAGGCAGATAGCTAAGCTTTCTAAGGGTTTTAATAGGTTTTAGTTAGTTGATTTGAGAATCTAATCACCACTGGTAGCATGTAGGACTGTGTAAAAGTGTGCATGTATTTTTATGAAATGATGATGTGAAATAGAAGAATTAGTTCTGTGCTGTTCTTTTCCCCGACTGGTAAATCAAGTTTCCCTATATCCCTTCTTCCTTTAAGTAGCTAGACAAAACCATAATGCAGCCCTCAAGAGAGAATGCCTAGAGCAGATCATAGGAAAAAGAGCACAAAATTTATGACTTTTGAGTGGTGATCAATTTGGAGGCCTCCAAAGCCAAGGGGGACTCAGGGCATAAAATTATAACAACAAATGATGAATTGGTTCAGTAAAAGATGGTTCTTCCTTCCCCCCAGACTAAAGATTTTCCAGTCGGTAAGAAAAGCAAGTTAGAGGGAGTAGGATTGCTAAGATCTATGTATGTCCCTCAGTAGGGATCTTGTAATGCTTTCCTTTGGGGAAAAGAGGGCAGAAAACATAATCCTAGACAGTTTAGAGGTTCCATGAGCAGCTGAAGCTGTTTCTCACTTATGAAGAACACAGCAGATCTTACATATATACATATATTAAGTATATATACATTGTATATTGTGTGTACATATTCAAATAAGAGAAACTTAATCAGGATGGGACATGATAGAAAGACCATTGGCTTAGGTTTCCTAAAATATGGGTTCTGGCTTCAGTTCCACTGTGGTCATGTTTTGATTGTATGACTTTGAACAAGACATTTCATTTAATTTATCTTAGCCTCGTACCTCTGAAAACTAAAAGGAGGAAGACCAGATGGCCTCAGTAATATGTTCCATCTCTGGATAACTATGATTTTGACAACTTATGCCTGTATGTTTAGTCTGAGTTCTTAAACAGGCAAGAATGAATTTTAATGTTGGTCTGGTCAGAAAGAAAAATTAGAAAAAATGGATTGTTCAGAAAGAAAAATCAGTATGAATAAGTCAGCTCTCCATCCAGTTAGAAGCATTCTTTAAAAATATTCAAGTAGCCTACCCATCCATACCATCTTCCCTGGTGGCTAAGATAGTAAAGAATTTGCCTGCAATGCAGGAGACTTGGGTTTGATCCCTGGGTCAGGAAAATCCCACGGAGAAGGGAATGGTTACCTACACCAGTATTCTTGCCTGTAGCCCACCAGGCTCCTCTATCCATGGGGTCACAGAGTCGGATACAACTGAGAGACTTTCACTTCACTTCAAACATTCATACACTTATGTAATGATTTATTCTAATAGACATGTACTGAATGATTTCCAGGTACCAGGTTTGAGAATTTCCAGGTACCTTTCCTGTCCTGCTCTTAAAAGGAGCTTACATTGTCAGGAATTAAATTGTTCTCAGATGCTATACTTCAGTGGATCCAGCAGGAGGCAGTATCAGTGACTTGGGACAAGAATAAGAAAGAACTTTCATGAGCTGGGCTTTCTTGATAGCTCAGTTGGAAAAGAATCCAACTGCAATGCAGGAGACCCTGGTTCAATCCACTGAAGAAGTATTCCACTCCAGTATTCTTGGACTTCCCTTGTGGATCAGCTGGTCAAAAAACCCACCCTCAGTGCAGGAGACCTGGGTTCGATCCCTGGGTTGGGAAGATCCCCTGGAGAAGGGAAAGGCTACCCACTCCAATATTCTGGCCTGGAGAATTCCATGGACTGTATAGTCCATGGGGTTGCAAAGAATCAAACACAACTGAGCGACTTTCACTTCATGAAAGCATCCACCAAATGCCCAGAGTTTAACACTCATATTCTAAGTAAGTGGCATGTCCACCACTGACAGCTGGTGAATTTTAGTTTTCCTCTGAGTATTGATTATTTGTGGCATGTGTGGAAAATTAGTGTCATAGACCAAATGGTGCAAGTGTACACCAATCCAGTTATTTTCATATGCCTCTGAAGCCTTGAAAACTGAAGTGATTGTGCAAGATTGCGTGTTCCCAAGTGGCAAAGCCAGAACAAAAGGTGTAGATCCCTGTTCCTTTAACGATGTGATTTTTCTTTCCTTATTTAGCTCTGCTGCTTGAGCAATGGCTTTTTATCATGGTATCCTAACACAAATCTGATCTTTCTAAAACAAAAGTCAGCTTTTATTTTGAAGATGAATTTAGACATCTGAACATCTTGGGAGTTGTCATATTTAGCGATGCAAAGTAAAGTCAAGTAGATCCTAGCAAGGAGGTAAATAAATTCAGAGAACATTTCCAAAGCTGCTAGAAGATGAAAACTCAGCTATTTTTGTTATCCTTGGTCCAGATTTTTCTGTTTCTATAAAAAAAATTGTGAGTTAAGCTGTATAACCATTGGTTTTGGCATTTTTTCAAAGGTTTTCTTTCATTTTGCAGAAGACCTCATTTATTCCAAGTTCTCCCAGCTCCCAGGAGGTTGGAAACCCAGCCAGGGCATCTGATTTATATAATTAGCCTTTCGTGAGTATGGATGGCCTCTCACTCCAGCATGAAGTGAGGTGAATTTGAGGAAAAACACTCTTCCTTTATCCTCCTGCTCACCCTCCCTCCCACTCTAGTTCTCATTTGTAACCCGATTTACCAGGGAAAGCAATGATTCTACAATCCAGTGTGATCTCAGCCTGTCAGAGCTTTCAGCCAGAAAGACTTAGAGGCCATCAATTTCATAATAATGGGTGTATAATGACGGTCCCTTTGGTATTGCTCTCACCCAAATCCCCATTTAGAGACGGCGACTGGAAGGACAAAGGCTAGTGTTTCAGGAAGGGCAGATTTAGGGTAGATCAGCCATGGAAATCAGCATTGGCTCACATGTCCAGGACCTAATGAGAATCTGGCAGAGGCCCAAAAAGGAGCTGAATCCTCTCTGCCTCTGCATTCTAGTCCCCATTTCAGGGCTTTTCATGAGAATCTGTAGGATTGTAAGGGAGGAGGTGAGGGAGCCACGCAGGCAGGCAGTCATGACAGGATCATTAGCTGCAGGTTATTCTGTGTCCTGCTTAGAACTCTGATAGTAGAGTCCCTGATGGCTTCTTCCATCAGGGATTCTTCCACACTCATCTCCAGTCCCACTTTGTGTGAGATGCTCAAGGGCTTTGCCCTTGATGGTGGTAATACACACTTGAAATTCACGAGATTTCCACTTGATGACTTGAGCTCATGTGAATTTGCCAATTTTCCTATCGGCCTCATCTGTATTTTTGTCCAGTCGTAACACATGACCTCCTTCAAGCATATTCTTATGCTCAAAACCTAAGTGCTAGGAAATGTTGATGGTCAGAAGAGTATCACTGACAGATGGAAAACTAGGAAACATGCAACAATTATTTAGAACTAATGCCAAATTTTCTGGCAAAATTGTTTTAGACTTTATTTGAAAGTAACTGAACTATGTCAGCAAGCAGGTGACTCCGTTGCTGTGAGTGCAGTTCTTACCAAGATATAGGGGTGCAAGTGAAGTCCCACTGGTGGAAAAGGAATGGAGCACAGAAACGTATTCTTGGTCTTTTTTTTTTTTTAATCCAGATGCGTGTGTTTTTGCCTTGGATTCACATAAAATGAAAACTTTTTCTTTGAAGTGTTAATCTCAGAGATGGCATGCATATGGAAAAAAAAACCAAAGTTTTTACACGGATGATTAATAAATTATTAAATGTTTACATCTTGTGAGGGGGAGGAGGAAATATGGTGAATGCTGCAGAATTATTGAACTCTATCTAGCCTTGAGATTGATCTGAATTTAATGTTGATATTTCTTCACACCTAACATTCTTAGGTTGAGAGGAACTACTCTCTGTTTTCTGGCCTCTATGCTGTAATCAGGTTGATCGACTGAGAGGCCATTGGCCAGTCTGAGTGAGGCCACTTTCTTAGATTGCGAATGTCAGATTGCTGAACCAAGACCGCTGAAATAAAGATCAACTCTGTGTGTAATGGAGGATATGTCTGCTATCACTTGCTGGCACATAAAAGCATTTCCTCTGAATGAGTGTAGATTTTAAGTTCTTAGTTTTTAACTCTGAGAGCAAGTGTCTCACTTGCTGTATGTCCTGGATCCCAGAGGTTCCGTCAAGATGTTTAAAGAAATAAAAGTCCCAGAGGCTCGGGCCTTCTCCCTTTTGTTCTTTTTTAGCTGTGTTCTTGTTTAAGAAGGTGTGGCACAAGTGAGAGGCATTCATTTTTGAGACAGTTGGCCCCTTACAGATAACTCGACTTGGAAAACATGCAGTGTGGCTCTTTAGCGCCTAGGTTTTCATTTTCATGAACTCACCACTTGCCCCCGACACCAGCCCCTTATTCCTCTCCATTTCTTTCCTGGCACTTCTTCTCTTTCACCCTCTCTGCTTCTTGGCTTGCTTTTCAGCCAATAGGGCTTTCTTCTTCATCTCCTGCTTATTGATGAATGAGTTTCATTCATCTTTCTCTCCTTTTTGGGGGGTGGGGCAGCAAAGGGGAGTGGGCTGGTCTATGAATAGCTATAGACTTTTCGTGCTCCCATTTTTCCACTTGACTATTCAGATCCATGGAGACAGAAAATGGAGGGGAGCAGCAGGGTGGGAGGCACCGGGGTCAGAGGTCAAGAGTGGCCACCTTTTGAATGAAAGCTCGTGATTTCCACTGGGGATAACATATTGTCACCCAAAGTAACTGTGCAAGTACTTGGCTGTCAGAACCCTCAAAGCAAAGGGAGAGAGGTGAAAGAAGGGGGGTAAAGATCAGAGAAAAGGGGAGGAATGCAAACCCTGGGGTCAGTTAACATGATTTGCAGTGTTTTTGAAGAACACGTTTGGTGACTCCATGTGGGAGTCATTATGCTTTGTATCTGTCTCTGTATCTTCTTAAGGGGTGGACCTGGAATATATTGCACAGCCTGTACACAGATTACAGCCTTCCTACCTTGTAGACAACTTTATTTAAAACCATTTAATTATGTGGCAAACTATTGTGCAACATCAAAGCTTTTGGTGGGTGAGGGGTGATACTACATGTTAAATTTATTGTCATTTCCTAGAAACTTTGTAAGACTAGCGTTCAAAAGGTCTTTTACGGCCCTACTGGGCATTTCATATGCACTTAAGTTTATCTCTTTTAGGAGCTTAGTGATTGTCACTTGGATAAACTATAAAAAATTCTATAGATGTAGTTCAGTGAGTGGTATTTGCTTGGTCTTTTACTCATACATGCTATTTTAACACCCTCCCAATAAAAATGTGATGAGGAACAGATTAATAGCAGGATGAAATTGTAATTTTCCCACTAAATTTTTAAGAGCTGGAACTCCATTCTGTTCATCTTTAGGCCCATAGCACTAACCTCAACATTATTTAGTAACTGTATATGGAAATAATGAATGTTAAACAAAGGGAATCTAAGAACTTTTTGTCATTTTAAGTACTTTCTACATGATCAGATATTACTTAAGTATAAACTGCTGTGTAATATCAAAGCTTTTTTGGGATGAGGGGTAATGCTACATGTTAAATTTATTGTCACTTAAGTAATATTGTAACACTTAAGTAATATATGATCATGTAAAAAGATGATGTAAAAATCATGTAAAGATGACAAAAATTCTTAAATTCTCTTTGGTAACATTCATTATTTCCATACACAATTACTTGGTTTATATCAAATGATCCTACTACAAATTGAGAGTCATCCTAAGAGAAGTTTTCATGTGATTGGACTTTAGTTTTACCTGGGAAAATGTTTTCATTCTAATAATACAATAATAATCAGATGGAATTCTCAAAATATAACCATTCAACCTAAGTCTACAATAAAATAAAAAGATGTTCCATAAAACAGCCATTGAAAAATCTGGTAGCTCATCAGAATCACTTGGGAAACTTAAAAATTCTTCCTGGGCTTCATAATTGATGACTCTGATATACGACTTGTTTTGTAAACTATTGTCATAGCACAGGGAAAGTAAAGGAATAAGTCTTGCAATCAAACTCTTCAAGTCTGAAGCACTTAGTAGAATTCAGAGCCATATACAACAAAATTCCATTATAACAACAACCAAAAAATACAAAGAGAGTGTTATGAAACAAAGCTATTTCCATGTCTCATGCAGCTGGCCCATAGAAACAGTGCCTTATTGATATGATTACAATAAATACTATACAATGAATAAACACGAACATCAAGTGCTTTCTCTTTGAGGCCATATAAGTAATAGCTATTGTTTTATGAAGAAACTAAATTGTATACAGTTTACATTGAAAGCAGGGAGAGCAGAGCAGAACTGATACACTTTTTGAGTTATTTTGAGATATTTATGCAACTGTGTCCTACCATTAAATAGCACATGCTATATATTCCAACCACCTACCAAGAAAATAAAATGAATAATTCAATGGAAATGGAATGGCTTAAAATTATAAAAGCACCAAGTTAAGTGTATGTTGGAGTCCTCTGTTGCATTCTTCCTAACAAAATTT
The DNA here is from genome assembly GCF_055505025.1 of Bos grunniens. NCBI lineage: Eukaryota > Metazoa > Chordata > Mammalia > Artiodactyla > Bovidae > Bos > Bos grunniens. Next base: position 19,258,866 of record NC_141168.1, read on the forward strand.
CATATCAATGACAGTGACCACAATATTGAATACCTTGTGAAATTCCTTATCTGGAGATCATACCCAGAGGTGATGTGAGGGGGAGGGTGCTAACGATCCAGGAAAACTTCCTGTGATATTCGGCATTGTTGGTGGTAAATAAAACTTGTTTGCATCCATTTTTGATTCCCACTCTTCTTTCTGGCTCAGATGGTAAAGAATCTGCCTGCAGTGCAGTAGACACAAGAAACATGAGTTCAGTCCCTAGGTCGGGAAGATCCTCTGGAGATTCTTGCCTGGAGAATCCCATGGACAGAGGAGCCTGGCGGGCAACAGTCCGTGGGGTCGCAGAGTCAAACACGACTGGGTGACTAACAGTTCCATACTTTCATGTTGCTTTATGTAGTCTACTCTGAATTTTTTTCACTGAATTTCATCTGATGGCTAGAAAGTTTTGTTTTCATCTTAGAAGCAATAACATTCTTCCTATGTGTTAAATATCATGACTACACAACAACATTCCAGCTATTTGGTAACGAGACCTGTTACATCGCCTCTGCTTTGTTTCTTACTGTCTGTGTTAACTCCTTTTTTAAAACTTTATTTTTAATTGGATGATAATTGCTTTATAGCATTGCGTTGGCCTCTGCCATACATCAGCATGAATAAGCCATAGGGACACATATGTCCCCTCCCTCTTGAACCTCCCTTCTGCTTCCCACCTCCTCCCACCCCTCTAGGTTGTCCCAGAGCACCAGGTTTGAGCTCCCTGCGTCATGCAGGAAACTCCCGCTGGCTATCTGTTTCACATATGGTAAACGGGATATATGGTATGTTTCAGTGCTACCTCTCTCAACTCATCCCTGCCTCTCCTTCCCCCCGCTGTGTCCGTCAGTCCTCTATGTCTGTATCTTCATTGCTACCTTGCAAATAGATTCATCAGTACCATCTTTCTAGATTCCATATGGAAGTGAAAGTGAAAGTGAAGTCGCTCAGTCGTGTCCGACTGTTTGCGACCCCATGGACTGTAGCCTACCAGGCTCCTCTGTCCATGGGATTTTCCAGGCAATAGTACTGGAGTGGATTGCCATATAAATACATCAATATACAATATTTGTTTTTCTCTTTCTGACTTATTTCACTCTGTATAATAGGCTCTAGGTTCATCCACCTTAATAGAACTGGGTCATATGTGTTCCTTTCTTTAACAGCTGAGTAATATTCCATTGTATATATGTACCACAACGTATTTATCCATGTGTCAGCTTCTTCATGACATTTAGCTTCTCTGAGGACTAGGCTTCACTTCTGGAGGATGGGGATAATACAGATTGCCCCCCTTGCTTCACAAAATTGTTGGGACCAGATAAGAAATCTGCACAATATTCTTTGTAAATCATAAATTAATGAAAACATGTAGGGACGTTTAGGCTTTACTTTCTTTCTTTACTATGCTGACCTCTATTAAAATTTTTTTAAAAAAATTCTTTAATGCAGGATCTTAGTTTCCCAACCAAGGATTGAACTGCACTCCCTGCAGTGGAAGCATGGCATCTTAATTGCTGGACCAACGGGGGAGTCCCTATATTGACTTCTCTTAAAATCTCTGTATAATTTTTATTTTGCACAGAAATGACTTTTATAATTTTATTTCTAAAAAGAGTGCCTTTTAAGATGTGTTATGTGAAAACCCAGGAAATTAAAAACAAATAATAAATTACCAGAACTTTTAAAGAACCTATATTAACACTGTGATTCTTATCCTGGCTTTTTGACTATCAAGAGTAAAGTGTTTTGGGTTACCTCTGCTTTGTTAGGTCTTGATCTTCAAATGCTAAGGTATAACTTTAAATGATGATACTAACTAAAAAAACCATGCCGAGTTCAAAGAAAAAGAAAATAGCTTTCACGTTCGCCTGGTTTAATCTGAATTCCTGGAATTCTGCTTATTCTGCACCTGTCAAGTGAGATCACTGGTCCTTTTCGTGAGAATCCAGCATTTAAACGCCTGTTACACGTGGTGTTCTGCATGGAGTAGGCATGTTGTACATTTCTGTTGATTTTATATACATAATTCTCAGCCACTCTTGGCATCCTTCAGAGAAACTCAGGACCCTTCTATTCAGATAGAATTGATCAATATGTTCACACTTTCTCTCCCTTTTTAAACAGCCAGTCCAGTTGTTATGTGAGGATAACATGATGATTATCTTTCTGTTTTCTTTCCCATGACTGTCTTTAACTACAGCAGTGCTTTACTTTCACATGTCAACTCTTATTTCCCAAACTGCCTTGGTTCATTTCTCTCTCTGACACATTTTGTACATCTTTAGGATATTGTTTAGGAAACTCTAGTTGTATAAGGATGTTGATTGCAGAAACAACATTTTTAGTGTATCCATTACAACACCTTTTATATTTTCTCTCTCTAGAACCTCAGCCTGCTGCCTCCTTTGCAATTATCCAAAATATCCTTGAAGTGGCTGTTTACAAATGGGGAGCAAGCGAGAATTCACTTTAAGGTACAGGTGGAAGGATTAAATTATGAAAGAACCAACACCTAAGAACATGGCAGGAATTGGTTAGACAAATTTTGTACTATATTCAGAATAGAAGTTGGGAAGTGAAACCTTTAGCTGGGCAAGGTACTGCTCAGGAATCGAAGTTATGATGCCTTGGGGTTGAACTGATGAATTCAGGAAAAAATGAAAGCCCTGTGAAGATAATCTGAGACACAGAGAAGGCTTGCCTTCATGCTGTTAATACAATGCCCTTCTCCAAACCTGCATGTGCTGTGCTGGGCTTAGTCACTCAGTCGTGTCCGACTCTTTGTGACTGCCTTGGACTGTAGCCCACCAGGTTCCTCTATCCATGGGGATCCCCTGGGCAAGAATACTGGAGTGGGTTGCCTTGCCTCCTCCCAAATCCCCCTAGTCCTTCTTTATTGGTCAGGAGACGTGCTGTACTGAGCGGGCCTGCCAGCCCCTGGTGCCTGCTTGTGTGTGCCATCAGAGCATCTAATGCTCATGCCTGCTCATCCCTTCCAGGACCCACCAGGCTTTACTGTCTCTGAAACACCTTCAACTCACCCTGACTCCCAAGAAGAGTGAGATCCTTATTCATTTGTTTCCATGTTACTTCGATATCCTCTGTATCATTGCTGGCTGATTTTGTGAGTTTTCTCCACCAGGCTGTGGTCTCCTTGAGGGCAGGTACCATGCCGTGTTTTGCCTTCTGTCTCTGGTCTCTAGCACTGTAGCTGACACCTGTGAAATACTTAATAAATAGAAATGAAAATAAACACACAAGGAAATAAGGGAAAATTGTTGAGCACTTTAAAAATAGCTGGTGTGTTTTTATACTTCCCAAATTATCCTCCTGGGACCAACGAAACCTGTGCCTTAGACCCTATGGCCACCCTGATGGCCTGATGGGATAAAAGATATAAAGGTGCTTAAATTGTGAATTTCATTTTTAAAATGTATTTATTTTTAATATTTATATATTTATTTGACTGCCCCTGGTCTTCGTTGTGGCATGCAGGATCTTTTTCGTTTCAGCCTGTTCTTAGTTGCAGCGTATGGGAACTAGTTCCCAGGCCAGGGATCGAACCTGGGCCCCCTATATTGACAGCAGGGAGTCTTAGCCACTGGATCACCAGAGACGCCCCTAAATAGTGAATTTTAATGGAATACTAATGTCCTATCTATCTGTCATCTAGCAACAAAGAAAAAGGACTCATTTTAAACAGAGAAGAGGTGACATTGCTGCCTGGTGGGGGACAGTCACCTCACCTAAGGCCCTTGGTCCCCACATTGCTCCCACCAAAAGATTTAGGGTAAAAGGGAATGGGTGCCCCATGAAAGGATTAGCCCTGATGAAGGACAGTTTTGAGGGTTTGGCTGGTATGGTACAATTTGGGACTTCTGTGGCCTTTTAAGTAAAGCATACCTTTTACTTGGGGGCCCCTGTGATTCTAGAGTCAGAACAGTGTCTCTGGCAAGAGTCAGAAGTTGAGTTTTTTAGGGCTGATTCTCGGGCAGAAGTTAAACATAGGAGAGTAGTGTTTCTGTCCCTCTCACAAGGGCAGAAACAGCGATGAGAGATTGGGGCCGATTCCCTGTCCAAGGTCACAGGGTGTAATTGGGAGTGTGTCTCATATGCCCAAGCATGGTGTTTAGTTGTATTAACAATGTCTGCCTCCTCTTTGGAGGTGACCGCCCATCACGTTTGGTGGTCTCGCCAGGATGCTCCTCTGAGGCCTGCACGGTGCTGCCCTGGGTCCCTCAGAGGCCCCTCCGAGGTGCGGCCAGGTGCCCTCTGCACTGGATGGCACAGCACCTCCTAGCTGGGGCCCTAGCTCCCTTCCTTAGGACCTGATCTTTTGAAAACTCGGCATTCTCATCTGTACAGTGGGGTTAACAGTGATGGCTAGTGGGGTTATGCATGCATGCTCAATCGCTCAGTCGTGTCCAACTCTTTGCGACCCCATGGACTGTAGGTTTCCAGTTTCCTCTGTCCATGGGATTTTCCAGGCAAGAATACTGGAGTGGGTTGAGTAATTGAGATAAGAGCATACAGAGCATTTAGTATTGTGCCCAGAACCAAAAGCAAACAATAAATAACAGTGTTAACTATTATAAATAGTAGCTGTCCGCTCTGGGCACTGGGCACGGACACTGGGATGCCTGTGACCTTGGGGGCTATCAAAGGTTAGATGTGGGCCATATTGTCCATGAACAGTATTCTGGCTGGGCATGCCCCCAGTTAGTAGCATGGACCCAGAGAGGAGGCTCGATGCAGTTTTATATTAAATCCCAAAGGGCAGTGAACATTCTCTTTGCTCTTAATACTTCATACGGCACTCTTGAGAGTTCTCCAGTTGTTTCCCATTAGTCACAGGCTCACCAGTTCTCACCTGGAACTGATCCCATGATGAATCTGGAAAAGAGCGAGGGCTCAATCTTGCCAGTGGCTCGGGGCTATTAACCAGGCCTGAAGTGGTGCCATTTCTCTAAATCCCTGGATATATGACAGATCTTGCTTCATTTCTTTGCTCACGAGTGAAGTTCTGGATAAGAAACCAAAACAGAGTTAGCTCTTTGGAAATTCCTGGCAGTGAACCCTAACCCCTGCAGAGAGGTGGTGCCCATGAGCAAAGTGGGCTGAAAGAGTTGGATGCTTCCTGCTATTTTGGGCAGGAAGGCAGGAAATAGTCCTGATTTACAATAATTATGGGCAACAGGGCCAGGAATAAAGCAGGGCTTCTATGAAAACAAGCTGTTCTCAATACGGTATGCTGAGCCACTAGCAATGTGCACAGAATTTTGACTCGGTCTCTCTTTGTCTCCGTGGCCAGCCATCCAGTGGCCATGTATTTATTAATGTGAATTATAATAAGAGGTTGATAACTCTTTAATTACCAATATTTTGTGTTAAAACCTATTAACATAAAACAGAAGGAGCAGAAAATCTGAAAAAAAAAATCACATTAAAGAGTCTACCGTATTAAATGACTGGGACACTTTTCTCTGTCTGATGTCTACTCAAGAGACCCAGAAGCCTTTTGGACAGTTCAGATCAATATCTGGCTAAGTCAGAAAAAAGAAAATCTAAAGCATATTTACTCAGCTAATGAATACAGTGTTTGGGATTAGTTTAATCAAAATTTGAATTAACACGAATCTCAGGATTTTCAAAAACCCAAGATTAGAAACAATAATGTTTTTATATTGAAGAATTATTTTTCTGTACTCTTCAAGTGACCCAGGGACCTATTTTTTGTTCATTCTTGCTCCTTAATCCTTGACTTAGGGATTTCATGTTGAAACTGTACAGAATAGTTGCTTGTGACAGTTCTTTGCTGCCTGCCATGTGAGATACCTGTGTTGTGAGCCTAACAGGAAACAGACCCAGGCAAGCTTGGATGGACAGGAAACAAACTCTTCCCCATCCGAGCCCAGCAGAGGGAAGCTTCCCACCCCACAGCATCCTCCTGACCTAACGTATCCGTCCTCTGGGATCTGTTCTATCCAACCCTTCAGTTTCCCTCTCCAGTGTTTGCTATTCTGCTCCGAATACCGGGAGGCTGACCTTTATAGGAAATATCAACAGATTCTTTGCCATCTGGCTTTTGGTTGGCTTTGGTCAGTGGAGGCACAGTCAAGAGATCACAGAGGAGTGACCTGGGCTGTTTCCTGAGCGTGCAGAGGTTGGTCCTTTGGGGCCGTGGTCTCCTACACTTTGAGGTCTCCCGAGGTTCTAACAATGATTCCTTCCACTTTCCACCTCAGATAGAAAGGTGGTGGCACCATCTTGTTGCTCACTTCACGATGTTTCAACACCTTCTCTTGGTTTCACTTTGTGGCCCCATGACTATAATCCACCAGGCTCCTCTGCCCATGGAATTTTCCAGGCATGCTGGTGTGGGGTGCCGTTTCCTACTGCAGGGGATATTCCTGACCCAGGGATTGAACTCACATCTCTTGCATTTTCTGCCACCTGGGATGCCCCCTAACTACTCTTACATTATTGTAACTAATACATTCGTTAAACTCTCCTCAGTGAATCCACATGAATGTGCCGTCTGCTTCATATGAGACCCCTTTATGTACTGCTGTGTGAAACCTCCCTTCCAGAGGGACTGGTTTCAGTTCAGTTCAGTCGCTCAGTCGTGTCCGACTATTTGCGACCCCATGGATCGCAGCACGCCAGGCCTCCCTGTCCATCACCAACTTCCGGAGTTCACTCAGACTCATGCCCATCAAGTCACTGATGCCATCCAGCCATCTCATCTTCTGTCGTCCCCTTCTCCTCCTGCCCCCAATCCCTCCCAGCATCACAGTCTTTTCCAATGAGTCAACTCTTCGCATGAGGTGGCCAAAGTACTGGAGTTTCAGCTTTAGCATCATTCCTTCCAAAGAAATCCCAGAGCTGACCTCCTTCAGAATGGACTGGTTGGATCTCTTTGCAGTCCAAGGGACTCTCAAGAGTCTTCTCCAACACCACAGTTCAAAAGCATCAATTCTTCGGCGCTCAGCTTTCTTCACAGTCCAACTCTCACATCCATACATGACCACAGGAAAAACCATAGCCTTGACTAGACGAACATTTGTTGGCAAAGTAATGTCTCTGCTTTTGAATATGCTATCTAGGTTGGTCATAACTTTCCTTCCAAGGAGTAGGAGTCTTAATTTCGTGGCTGCAGTCACCATCTGCAGTGATTTTGGAGCCCATGTGTCTTAAATATCCTCTACAGCATTTCCACTTCCATGTAAATTTCCAAGTCCCTCCATAATGCAGAACCAAACCTAAGCCAAACTTAACCATGCTTGCCTGACCGGCCACTATAGAGGAAACTGGTGGCACAGATTCTTTGGGGAAAAAATGATCATATGTTATTTTATAACATGCTTTATTAGAAAGTATTATTTAACATTATTTACTTGGCCTTGACTTATGGAAGGTTCTTTGGGCCAAGTCCATTTCCTTCAGTTCTATACATTTCCCCATGATGTCAACCTCTTTGTCATGCACAATGGAAGAGATATCTGCTGATTAAAATCAGTAATTGGGATACTTTGTCAATTGTTGGTGCAGTCAAGTAAGCATGAAATACTTCCATAGCCACACTGTGACAAACTTCTGAGGCTGCAACAGACACAACCAAACTAGGACTTCTGAGACTATCAGTCTGCCCCAATCTTCAGGGTCTGATGGAGACCAGGAATGTTGGGAGCAGCTCACATACCTAGAAAAATAATCACGTCTCTGTGTCTCACTGGTGTGCAATTATGAGCTAAGTGGTGTGGTGCCTGGTGTTGTTAAGCCAGAACTTGTACAAAGTGCCCTCTGTTTCAGCAAGCTTCAACTTAGCCACTGTGAAATCAGAAACCCCCCGCCCACCTTTCTGCTGCTGCTGCTGCTAAGTCGCTTCAGTCATGTCTGACTCTGTGCGACCCCATAGACAGCAGCCTACCAGGCTCCCCCGTCCCTGGGATTCTCCAGGCAAGAGCACCAGAGTGGGTTGCCATTTCCTTCTCCAATGTATAAAAGTTAAAAGTGATAGTGAAGTTGCTCAGTCGTGTCCGACTCTTAGTGACCCCATGGACTGCAGCCTACCAGGCTCCTCCGTCCATGGGATTTTCCAGGCAAGAGTACTGGAGTGGGGTGCCATTGCCTTCTCCGACCTTACTGCTACTGCAGCAATATTCAAATGATTGGCTACAAATACATAGGGTGAGTTTGATGCTGCTGTTGTAAATCAGTAGCATGTGTAAGAATATGTTCACTGGAGAGACAAGTAATATCAAAGTGATCTCTTGGCATCAGGCAATAGATAGAGAGGTGAGCTCCAAAACCAAACTGTCCCCATTCTTCTACATCCCTCCACTAGGGGTCTCTGTTCCTTCAATGCATCTCTTCCTGTGCCAATTTTACTATTGAAACATTTGTGTTTTAATATTTGAATTTTTGCTTTTGTTCGAATTTCCCCAGAATTAGGGTATTTCAATATTTTACATCTCAAAAGTTTTCTTGATTGCTTATGAAAGCATTTTATTATGATCCTTATTCAAAGTGATGATAATGACAATATGGCTTTCAGTTTATCAGGTGGCTTCACATGCATATATTTATCTCATGTAGTACCATTCTATCTAAAATTGAGAGAACAGATTGTTTTTATATTTAATACGTGAAGAGATTTTTCTATTTATACCTCAAGATCTCATGATTTGCTCTTGATTTTTCAGTAAGTGACTGAGAACTCTGAGACCAGCAGAAACAAGGTCTTCTGATTAACAGCTATTGCCTTTCTGTTGCATCATACTGCCTACACATTTGAATCTCATGCACTAATCACTCACGGTACAAGTGATCTTCAAATGGAAAAGAAAAGAGGGAGACACTGAGCCAGCTTATTAGTACCCTAGTTTGGTGCAAGTTCCTCCACTAGCTGTTCCACAGGTTTCTGGAGGGCATCTGGTGTGGCTGTTTGCCCTGGAGGAGTGGAAAGCATCATTACAGAGAAGGCTGGCCAATACAAATAATATGGGAGCCAGTATGTAATCTTAATTTTTCTTGTGATCACATTAAAAAGTTAACAAGAAATGGGTATGATTAATTTTAATAATACATTTTATTTAATCCACTGTATACAAAATATCATTTCACCATATGCTCAATATAAAATGAATTAGATAATTTTTATTCGTTTTTTTCATACTATTTTTGAAGTTCAGTGTGTATTTTACACTTGTAGCCCATCATAATTTATACTAGTCACATTTCAAACATTCCCCTCGGATGCATGGCTGTTTTATTGAACAGTGGGGCTCTAAGGTAATGGGAAGTGGCCCCCTTATCTGGTGGCATGAAGATGTACATACAGAGTGGACATCCCTGTCCTTGGTGTTGCAGCAGCACTACAGTGATGTCTGTTTTGAAAATGTCAGAAGTGTAGTTAGGAGTATTCGTGCGGAAGGCCAACCAATAAGGGAAGACAGTTTTGAATAACAACTACTAGACTGTAAGCTCTGTCTACAAGTCTGAGCTTGTCTTATTCATTGCTCCATTTTTTTTTTTTTTTTGGAAAATAAGTTTTAATATAATTTTTTTGAAAAGTATATATGCATGTATTTGAAAAGGATCAAATAGTTATACAACTTACTAATAGAGGTCCTGTCCCACCCTAGACACTGTCTTTTTAAAGGCGATGGCTTGCAACTTTTTTTTTTTAATTTTATTTTATTTTTAAACTTTACATAATTGTATTAGTTTTGCCAAATATCAAAATGAATCCACCACAGGTATACATGTGTTCCCCATCCTGAACCCTCCCCCCTCCTCCCTCCCCATACCATCCCTCTGGGTCGTCCCAGTGCACTAGCCCCAAGCATCCAGTATCGTGCATCGAACCTGGACTGGCATCTTGTTTCATACATGATATTTTACATGTTTCAATGCCATTCTCCCAAATCTTCCCACCCTTTCCCTCTCCCATAGAGTCCATAAGACTGTTCTATACATCAGTGTCTCTTTTGCTGTCTCGTACACAGGGTTATTGTTACCATCTTTCTAAATTCCATATATATGCATTATTATACTGTATTGGTGTTTTTCCTTCTGGCTTACTTCACTCTGTATAATAGGCTCCAGTTTCATCCACCTCATTAGAACTGATTCAAATGTATTCTTTTTAATGGCTGAGTAATACTCCATTGTGTATATGTACCACTGCTTTCTTATCCATTCATCTGCTGATGGACATCTAGGTTGCTTCCATGTCCTGGCTATTATAAACAGTGCTGCGATGAACACTGGGGACACGTGTCTCTTTCCCTTCTGGTTTCCTCAGTGTGTATGCCCAGCAGTGGGATTGCTGGGTCATAAGGCAGTTCTATTTCCAGTTTTTTAAGGAATCTCCACACTGTTCTCCATAGTGGCTGTACTAGTTTGCATTCCCACCAACAGTGTAAGAGGGTTCCCTTTTCTCCACACCCTCTCCAGCATTTATAATTTGTAGACTTTTGGATCTCAGCCATTCTGACTGGTGTGAAATGGTACCTCATAGTGGTTTTGATTTGCATTTCTCTGATAATGAGTGATATTGAGCATCTTTTCATGTGTTTGTTAGCGCTCTGTATGTCTTCTTTGGAGAAATGTCTGTTTAGTTCTTTGGCCCATTTTTTGATTGGGTCATTTATTTTTCTGGAGTTGAGCTGTAGGAGTTGCTTGTATATTTTTGAGATTAGTTGTTTGTCAGTTGCTTCATTTGCTATTATTTTCTCCCATTCTGAAGGCTGTCTTTTCACCTTGCTAATAGTTTCCTTTGATGTGCAGAAGCTTTTAAGTTTAATTAGGTCCCATTTGTTTATTTTTGCTTTTATTTCCAATATTCTGGGAGGTGGGTCATAGAGGATCCTGCTGTGATGTATGTCAGAGAGTGTTTTGCCTATGTTCTCCTCTAGGAGTTTTATAGTTTCTGGTCTTACGTTTAGATCTTTAATCCATTTTGAGTTTATTTTTGTGTATGGTGTTAGAAAGTGTTCTAGTTTCATTCTTTTACAAGTGGTTGACCAGATTTCCCAGCACCACTTGTTAAAGAGATTGTCTTTAATCCATTGTATATTCTTGCCTCCTTTGTCAAAGATAAGGTGTCCATATGTGCGTGGATTTATCTCTGGGCTTTCTATTTTGTTCCATTGATCAATATTTCTGTCTTTGTGCCAGTACCATACTGTCTTGATAACTGTGGCTTTGTAGTAGAGCCTGAAGTCAGGTAGGTTGATTCCTCCAGTTCCATTCTTCTTTCTCAAGATAGCTTTGGCTATTCGAGGTTTTTTGTATTTCCATACAAATTGTGAAATTATTTGTTCTAGCTCTGTGAAGAATACTGTTGGTAGCTTGATAGGGATTGCATTGAATCTATAAATTGCTTTGGGTAGTATACTCATTTTCACTATATTGATTCTTCCAATCCATGAACATGGTATATTTCTCCATCTATTAGTGTCCTCTTTGATTTCTTTCACCAGTGTTTTATAGTTTTCTATATATAGGTCTTTAGTTTCTTTAGGTAGATATATTCCTAAGTATTTTATTCTTTCCGTTGCAATGGTGAATGGAATTGCTTCCTTAATTTCTCTTTCTGTTTTCTCATTATTAGTGTATAGGAATGCAAGGGATTTCCGTGTGTTGATTTTATATCCTGCAACTTTACTATACCTATGGATAGATCAACTAAACAGAAAATTAACAAGGAAACACAAACTTTAAACGATACAATAGACCAGTTAGACCTAATTGATATCTATAGGACATTTCATCCCAAAACAATGAATTTCACCTTTTTCTCAAGCGCACATGGAACCTTCTCCAGGATAGATCACATCCTGGGCCATAAAGCTAGCCTTGGTAAATACAAAAAAATAGAAATCATTCCAAGCATATTTTCTGACCACAATGCAGTAAGATTAGATTGCAACTACAGGAGAAAAACTATTAAAAATTCCAACATATGGAGGCTGAACAACACACTGCTGAATAACCAACAAATCACAGAAGAAATCAAGAAAGAAATCAAAATTTGCATAGAAACGAATGAAAATGAAAACACAACAACCCAAAACCTGTGGGACACGGTAAAAGCAGTCCTAAGGGGAAAGTTCATAGCAATACAGGCACACCTCAAGAAACAAGAAAAAAAGTCAAATAAATAACCTAACTCTACACCTAAAGCAACTAGAAAAGGAAGAAATGAAGAACCCCAGGGTTAGTAGAAGGAAAGAAATCTTAAAAATTAGAGCAGAAATAAATGCAAAAGAAACAAAAGAGACCATAGCAAAAATCAACAAAGCCAAAAGCTGGTTCTTTGAAAGGATAAATAAAATTGACAAACCATTAGCCAGACTCATCAAGAAACAAAGGGAGAAAAATCAAATCAATAAAATTAGAAATGAAAATGGAGAGATCACAACAGACAACACAGAAATACAAAGGATCATAAGAGACTACTATCAACGATTATATGCCAATAAAATGGACAACGTGGAAGAAATGGACAAATTCTTAGAAAAGTACAACTTTCCAAAACTGGACCAGGAAGAAATAGAAAATCTTAACAGACCCATCACAAGCACGGAAATAGAAACTGTAATCAAAAATCTTCCAGCAAACAAAAGCCCAGGTCCAGATGGCTTCACAGCTGAATTCTACCAAAAATTTAGAGAAGAGCTAACACCTATCCTGCTCAAACTCTTCCAGAAAATTGCAGAGGAAGGTAAACTTCCAAACTCATTCTATGAGGCCACCATCACCCTAATACCAAAACCTGACAAAGATCCCACAAAAAAAGAAAACTACAGGCCAATATCACTGATGAACATAGATGCAAAAATCCTTAACAAAATTCTAGCAATCAGAATCCAACAACACATTAAAAAGATCATACACCATGACCAAGTGGGCTTTATCCCAGGGATGCAAGGATTCTTCAATATCCACAAATCAATCAATGTAATACACCACATTAACAAATTGAAAAATAAAAACCATATGATTATCTCAATAGATGCAGAGAAAGCCTTTGACAAAATTCAACACCCATTTATGATAAAAACTCTTCAGAAAGCAGGAATAGAAGGAACATACCTCAACATAATAAAAGCTATGTATGACAAACTCACAGCAAACATTATCCTCAATGGTGAAAAATTGAAAGCATTTCCTCTAAAGTCAGGAATAAGACAAGGGTGCCCACTTTCACCATTACTATTCAACATAGTCTTGGAAGTTTTGGCCACAGCAATCAGAGCAGAAAAAGAAATAAAAGGAATCCAAATTGGAAAAGAAGAAGTAAAACTCTCACTGTTTGCAGATGACATGATCCTCTACATAGAAAACCCTAAAGACTCCACTAGAAAATTACTAGAACTAATCATTGCTTCATTTTTAATGACTAGTCCACTGCCCAATTTGTCAGTAAATGAGTCCTCGATGGAATGAATCAGATAACTCTGAGATATTTTTTACGTTCCTTTTTGTTCATACTAAGTCTTCAAAGTCTGGCCCGTATTATACATTTACTGCATATCTCAGTTCAGACCACCCACAGTTCATCCACTCAGTGGCTATTGTATTAGACAGGAGAGGTATGGACTGTTGGGATATTTCACTGACTCAGTTACCTACTGATGACCCAGAGAAAGTTAATTTTTTTCTGTTTTTTGTTTGCCAGACTCTCTGTAAGCATACGTTCCTATTTAAAATTACAAATTGCCTTATAATAGAGGAAACAGTAACCAAGATACATGACATTCACATCCAGTCCTCCACCTACTTGATGAAAACAATTACTATCACCTTCATTAGGAATTGAAGCAGTTTGGCTAATGGAAATAGGATATGTTTTTATTTGTCTCCTCACCTTCCCCAAGATGTACAAATATGCAATACCACAGGGACACATAATTAAAAGCACTGAGGAGAGGTTAAAGACACAATAGATAATGGGCTTTTCAGTAACTGCTGCTTGGTCTGTTTTCTGGTGGCTGGGGCAGAAGGCAGAGAAACTTCCTAACTGGCCAAACTCTTTTGGTGGGGCAAGAGATGTTCTGATTGGGAGCAAGTGACCCTCATTTGCCTTCTGACCAGACACTTAGATTGCCAAGTAAAGCAGCCAGGGATGAATTTTTTTTTGAAAAGGAACATAAATGTTTAGGACCAAGACTGTTCCACTTTGTGCAACACAATGCAGACTGTGCCCTGCTGAGGACTTGAATTCAGCTGTAGGGAGAAAAGCAATGTGAAATTTTGTACCAGGACACTTTATGGGCCCTCAGCAGCCCACTTTAGGACTTAAGCAGCCATGTTCAGAACTCAAACTATGGCTGGAAGGAAGAACTCCACCTGGCTCAGCTATAAAAAAGTAACGACAGAAGGACAATTTAAAAAAATGTCAGGGATAGTGCTAGTCACTCAGTCATGTCTGACTCTTTGTGACCTCAGGGACTGTAGCCCACCAGGATGCTCTGTCCATGGGATTCTCCAGGAAAGAATACTGGAGTGGGCCATGGGTTGCCATTTCTCCAGGGGATCTTCCCAACCCAGGGATCGAACCCAGGTTTCCTGCATTGCAAGTGTATTCTTTACCATCTGAGCCGCAAGGGAGCTAAATCCTAAAATGTGGACGTCCTTACATACCTGAAATTGGTCTAAATATGAATGTTATTTCTTTCTAGGAAATGAAACAAAAAAGCAACCAAATTGTGAGTACATATACAACAACAGACTTGAGATATACTTACTATGCTCTGTGAACATTTTTTTCTTGGGTGGTATGCCAAAACTTTTCTTTTTCTTAAGTATTTTAAAGCACATTCTAGACATTTTATTGTTTCATCTGAAAATGCCAAGATGAAAGCCCTTTAAAAATTACAGCCACAATATCATTATCACATCTGTTGAAAATAGCATTTAACATTTACTGTTCTACCCTTTCTTAACATGATATCTATTTCCATAATAAATTGTTCAGTTGAAAAAGTAAGATCAATTGCCACCTTCATGGTGCTGTGCATTGTAGAATCATGCAATGCTCCACTTCCCAAGATAGCATATTTCTATCTTCCCTCAGAAGAAAGTGAAGAAGAACTAAATAGCCTCTTGATGAAAGTGAAAGAGCAGAGTGAAGAAGTTGGCTTAAAACTGAACATTCAAAAAACTAAGATAATGGCATCCAGTTCCATCATTTCATGGCAAATAGATGGGGAAACAATGGAACCAGTGACAGACTTTATTTTCTTGGGCTCCAAAATCACTGCAGGTGGTGACTGCCCCCATGAAATTAAAAGACACTTGCTCCTTGGAAGAAAAGCTATGACCAACCTAGACAGCATATTAAAAAGCAGAGACATTACTTTGCTGACAAATGTCCGTCTAGTCAAAGCTATGTTTTTTCCAGTGGTCATGTATGAATGTGAGAGTTGGACTATAAAGAAAGCTGAGTGCCAAAGAATTGATGTTTTTGAACTGTGGTGTTAGAGAAGATTATTGAGAGTCCTTTGGACTGCAAGGAGATCAAACCAGTCAATCCTATAGGAAACCAGTCCTGAATATTCCTTGGAAGGACTGATGCTGAAGCTGAAACTCCAGTACTTTGGCCACCTGATGCGAAGAACCAGCTCATTGGAAAAGACCCTGATGCTGGGAAAGATTGAAGGCAGGAGGAGGAGGGGATGACAGAGGATAAGATAGTTGGATGGCATCATTGACTCAATGGACATGAGTTCGAGCAAACTCTGGGAGCTGGTGATGAACAGTGAAGCCTGGCGTGTTGCAGTCCATGGGGTCACAAAGAGTTGGACACAACTGAGAGACTGAACTGATCTTCCCTGAGCACCCCAGCAACCCGCTCAACTAATTCCACCCTTGATTATTAGCATTTCAAGTATGCTGGCCCAGAAACTTTATCAAGTGTATGATGCATGGCTTGTAAAGGTATTTAGGGGTGCTTGCATTTTGCTTTTTCCCCAGTAAGTAGTTTTACTGCCTGGGAGGTGAAAAATGCCTGCCTCATATCATCACAAATCAGTCTCAATGATTATTTCTAGTACCATGACTCAGAAAGTAGGAGCTGGTTCTTCATCATCTATTTATGGATTCTCCTTTTTCTCTCTTATTTCTTGACTAAGGTGTGAAGCAGTTTTAGGTCTAAACAAACTCTGTTGTTGAGCCTCTCATGAGCCTCTCATGAGACCCTGGTTATGTTAGCTCACTTATAGAACCAGGAATAGCTCCGGAAAAGGAACGCTTCCCTGAGAGTCAAGAGTAGGGTAGCCAGTCTGAGGCCTGTGGGCTGCAGGATGGGCTGTGCTGCTTGAATTTCCCAGATACAAAGGCACATGGCGGGTGAATGACATTAGGTCCCTAGAGGAGGATGCCAAGCAACATAATCCCGATAAGAATGGGCAATTGAAACCCTGGCCAAGTTACACCTACTTTTCAAGTGTGTCAAAAGAACTCATGGACATTTTTACCCACTGCCTTTGGCTGGAAATTTATAGATTCCAGCAAATCTGATTGGAAACGCCATTGAAAAAGAGCCAGATATTTTCACTGACCATAAAAGAGAAAATAAAGGAAGGAAATTCCTTTCAACTCATTTCAGCTGGAGTCTTGAGAAAGCGTCAGTCTCTTCCTTTGCTCAGAGTGCCTGACTAGGTTAAGGATGTTCTTGGGAGAGTTAATTGACATTTGTGACTCCAGGCAAAACTGGGCGTCTGGAATAGTCAGGGATTTGGAGGCAGTGGTAGATGCTGAGTTTGTGACATTGGTGCCCCCGGCTACATTAACGGGAACGAGGAGTGATCTGTTAGAGAGCCTCAGTCCATATTTAATTCTCAAGCTTCATTTGGCTCTTTGGATATTTAATAGTAACTGTGTTACTTTGACCTAAATAAAATCCCTTGTGATTATACAGTGGAAGTGAGAAGTAGATTTAAGGGACTAGATCTGATAGACAGAGTGCCTGATGAACTATGGATGGAGGTTCATGACATTGTACAGGAGACAGGGATCAAGACCATCCCCATGGAAAAGAAATGCAAAAAAGCAAAATGGCTGCCTGGGGAGGCCTTACAAATAGCTGTGAAAAGAAGAGAAGCGAAAAGCAAAGGAGAAAAGGAAAGATATAAGCATCTGAATGCAGAGTTCCAAAGAATAGCAAGAAGAGATAAGAAAGCCTTCCTCAACGATCAATGCAAAGAAATAGAGGAAAACAGCAAAATGGGAAAGACTAGAGATCTCTTCAAGAAAATTAGAGATACCAAGGGAACATTTCATGCAAAGATGGGCTCGATAAAGGACAGAAATGGTATGGACCTTACAGAAGCAGAAGATATTAAGAAGAGGTGGCAAGAATACACAGAAGAACTGTACAAAAACGATCTTCACGATCACGATAATCACTATGGTGTGGTCACTGACCTAGAGCCAGACATCCTGGAATGTCAAGTCAAGTGGGCCTTAGAAAGCATCACTACGAACAAAGCTAGTGGAGGTGATGGAATTCCAGTTGAGCTATTTCAAATCCTGAAAGATAATGCTGTGAAAGTGCTGCACTCAATATGCCAGCAAATTTGGAAAACTCAGCAGTGGCCACAGGACTGGAAAAGGTCAGTTTTCATTCCAATCCCAAAGAAAGGCAATGCCAAAGAATGCTCAAACTACCACACAATTGCACTCATCTCATTTGCTAGTAAAGTAATGCTCAAAATTCTCCAAGCCAGGCTTCAGCAATACGTGAACCATGAACTTCCAGATGTTCAAGCTGGTTTTAGAAAAGGCAGAGGAACCAGAGATCAAATTGCCAGCATCTGCTGGATCATGGAAAAAGCAAGAGAGTTCCAGAAAAACATCTATTTCTGCTTTATTGACTATGCCACAGCCTTTGACTTTGTGGATCACAGTAAACTGTGGAAAATTCTGAAAGAGACGGGAATACCAGACCATCTGACCTGCCTCTCGAGAAACCTATATGCAGGTCAGGAAGCAACAGTTAGAACTGGACATGGAACAACAGACTGGTTCCAAATAGGAAAAGGAGTATGTCAAGGCTGTATACTGTCACCCTGCTTATTTAACTTATATGCAGAGTACATCATGAGAAACACTGGGCTGGGAGAAGCACAAGCTGGAATCAAGATTGCCGGGAGAAATATAAATAACCTCAGATATGCAGATGATACCACCCTTATGGCAGAAAGTGAAGAGGAACTCAAAAGCCTCTTGATGAAAGTGAAAGAGGAGAGTGAAAAAGTTGGCTTAAAGCTCAACATTCAGAAAAAGAAGATCATGGCATCTGGTCCCATCACTTCATGGGAAATAGTTGGGGAAACAGTGTCAGACTATTTTTGTGGGCTTCAAAATCACTGCAGATGGTGATTGCAGCCATGAAATTAAAAGACGCTTACTCCTTGGAAGGAAAGTTATGACCAACCTAGATAGCATATTGAAAAGCAGAGATATTACCTTGCCAACAAAGGTCCATCTAGTCAAGGCTATGGTTTTTCCAGTGGTCATGTATGGATGTGCGTGTTAGACTGTGAAGAAAGCTGAGCGCTGAAGAATTGATGCTTTTGAACTGTGGTGTTGGAGAAGACTCTTGAGAGTCCCTTGGACTGCAAGGAGATCCAACCAGTCCATCCTAAAGGAGATCAGTTCTGGGTGTTCATTGGAAGGACTGATGCTGAAGCTCAGACTCCAATACTTTGACCACCTCATGCGAAGAGTTGACTCGTTGGAAGACTCTGATGCTGGGAGGGATTGGGGGCAGGAGGAGAAGGGGACAACAGAGGATGAGATGGCTGGATGGCATCACTGACTCAATGGACATGAGTTTGAGTAAACTCCAGGAGTTGGTGATGGACAGGGAGGCCTGGTGTGCTGCGATTCATGGGGTCCCAAAGAGTCAGATATGACTGAGCGACTGAACTGAACTGAACTGATGTTACTTGGATGTGACTAGGCTGAGTTTGGATCAAATTATTTTGTAAAATGGATTCACTTTAGTGTATTTTTTGAGTGGCAAAAATACACTAAATAATATACAATACTTATAAGGATTGCAGAAAATTTAGAAAGCATTAAAAGAAAATTAAAATGACTTATATCACTTCCCTAGTAGCTCAGATGGTAAAGCATCATTTGCAATGCGGGAGACCCAGGCTTGATCCCTGGGTCAGGAAAATCCCCTGGAGAAGGAAATGGCAACTGACTCCAGTATTCTTGCCTGGGAAATCCCATGGACAGATATGCCTGGTGGGCTGTAGTCCATGGGGTTGCAAGAGAGTTGGACACAACTTAGGGACTAAACAACAGTATATCCCACAGGACCCTAAAAATGTGGTATATTGTATGTGTGTGTGCATTTGTAGTTTTTTTATTAAATGGGGTTGTAGTGTATAAATTGAGTCAACAACTTCTCATGTAAATAGATGTCACAAATTTTCATGTGGATAGTGATAGATCACATGTAATGGGCACATAGAATTCCTTTTTATAGCTACATTTAATGGATCCATATTGGTGCTGGTGGTTTAGTCGCTAAGTCATGTCCAATTCTGCAACTCCGTGGACTATAGCCCACCAGACTCCTCTGTCCATGGGATTTCCCAGGCAAAAATACTGGAGTGGGTTGTCATTTCCTTCTCCAGAGTATCTTCCCGACTCAGGGATCAAACCCAGGTCTCCTGTATTGCAGGCAGATTCTTTACTGACTGAGTGACCAGGAAAGCCATTAGTAGATCTGAATTCTAGAAAGCTAGGAGATCCCATTACTGAGGTTCTAATTTCATAGTGACAGTCATGTTAACCTCCTCTTATCAGTCCTAAGAAGACAGCCATAGAAATCAGATATACAAAATTTGTGTTTCTGCCAAGAGCTATATGAATTGGGTAAGCTGCTTAGCCTCTTTGATTCTGTTTTTGCTACCTGTAAAATGGTAATGATGCTACCTATTTTGCAAAGTTGTTGTGACTATCAAATAAGATATGTGTACAAAGCTTTGGTATAACACCTGCATTTAAGTGCAAAATAAATAATAATCTCAACTTGTTTCAGTGAGGAAAAAAGCAAAAGAAAGTGCAGATTTACATTATTTTCTTTCAAACTAAATCCACCATCCAGCAGAAGGGCTGATTGTGCTGTTTTTCTATTGTTAACTAAAAGTGATATCCTATAATAATATCAGTATTAATGAATATATTACATTAATTAGTTTTCTTGAGAGATGATAGGTCTAAATTTTTCAAATTGCAATGGAAATTTTGTTTTCCTCAAATACATGTGTTTTCCATCTCTATGCTAATATTTATTCTTGATTTTTAGGTCACTAAGTTGAATGTATTGATTTTCATTGGAGACCCATAGAATGAGGTGAAATATCCTCTAGTGTATAAACAATAATTACAAATCATACTTAACATATAAAATGAACTGGGAGGTGAGAAGCAACCCTGAGAGTGAAGCCAGGCAGAGCCTCTGAGTTACTCCCATTTTTCTAGGAAATATTTGGCCAGGAAGATAGTGCTATAAGGGGATTCCCTGGTGGCTCAGATGATAAAGAGTCTGCCTACAATGTGGGAGACCCTGGTTTGATCCCTGGGTCGGGATGATCTGCTGGAGAAGGAAATGGCAACCCACTCCAGTATTCTTGCCTGGAGAATCCCATGGATGAAGGAGCCTGGCAGGCTACAGTCCATTGAGTCACAAAGAGTCAGACACGACTGAGCAATTTCTCTTTCTTTTCTTTCTTTCTTCTCTAGTGCTATAAAACCAAGTCATAACTTTGTTGCTTCATAAAATTCCCGAATGTATTCAAAAACATAGCTTACTTTTCTTGGCAAATTGTTCCCCAGTTAGAGCAATAGATTGCTTACCTGGGTAAAGAGTTTGCTTATCAAACAGCAGTTCACTTATCAAGACACTTTACAACCTTTGTTTCACGAAACCTTTATATCATGAACTTCGCTCAATCCTAGTAAATTCCTTGGGCTTCTCAGGAATTGTTAGTGGTAAAGAATCCACATGCCAATGCAGGAGACATAAGAGACATGGGTTCAATCCCTGGGTCCTGTGGTCAAGGTTATATCTTCCTTACTGTAGTAGGTTTAGTACAATTAGCTTTTCTTAGTTAACAAATTTTTCTGGTTGGTCTTTTGTGAGTAGAGTCTATAGGTAATAATAATTATGATATGCACCACTTATAATTTGGAAAAAATGTATTAAAGAAAAGAAATCATCTAGTAAATAGGTCTCCCTGGCTTCACAGTGGACCATGTGGTAAGCATTTTGAGAAACACATACATTATATAACTTTTAATTCCATAGGACACTTTGTCATACTGAGCAAAGGAGCTGCATTTACATTTTCATGAAAACTTTCAAGTTTTAATTTAATTTTGTTATGGATAAGGGTCATATATATATATATATATATATATTTTTTTTTTTTTACTATGTCCACGGAGTCTTATACATTACAACACTAAATAAATTCTAGTTGATGGATTAGGAGCTGAAGGATCAATTTAAAGTCACTCCTCTTTAAAATTCTCTGAGAAACAAAATATACATTTTGTTTGTACTTAGATCACATCCCAAGCAGAAAAGAACTCCATGTCAACCCCAAAATAGCTGATAAGCTTTACATTTGGTAATTCATAAATCCCTCTTTATAAGTCCTCTGGAAACAGTAGTTATTTAAAGGAAGCACTGTAAGTAGAAGTTAACAGTGAAATTGTTCACAAATTATGATTGTGGAATGTCAAGAGAGGATAGAGAAAAACTTACTGGCAGATCAGCAACTATTATACCATATAGGGAACAAGTCTTGTTTATTCAGCATGCTCCTTTGTCAACACACCACTAGAATAAGATTCAAGCTATGCAGTAGGATTGCTGATGATTTCCTGTCTTGAAACATGGTTGAGACATATTATATAATAATTAATTAAGATTAAGATCAAGCTAACTTCTTATCTGGCTTCACTACTAACTAGCTATGTGGTTTGGGGTAAGTTATGCAATCGATTAAATCTTCAATTTCATAGTCTATTAACTGCAGATTAACAGTGCCTGCCACAGTTTATCCCACAGTGATTTAGCAGAATTGAACAAGATAGAATCATACCATCTTGGGGTTGAAAAGTAGTTAATGTTTTTTTTAGTCTAATTAGTGCTTTAAAATGAAATGTGCTTCAAAGGAAAAAATTTAATACCATATATATAAAATTTTAAACATATCTTTGAATTTTTAACTCATTCTGAAAATACTCCACCAAAGTTTTTTATGAGTCTGTTTTATGAAGAGAATTGCCTTATCAACATTTACAGGGTCTTCCCAGGTAGCATGGTGGTAAAGAATCCACCTGCCAATGCAGGAGACACAAGAGACACAGGTTGGATCCCTAGGTCAGGACGATCCCCTGGAGTAGGAAATGGCAATGCACCCCAGTATTCTTGCCTGGAAAATTCCATGGACAGAGGAGCCTGGTGGTGCATGGAGGTCACAAAGAGTCTGACACAACTGAGCGCACACACACACACACACGCACGCACACACGCACGCACACAGTAATACACATACACACCACCAATTTGTTCAGTCTAAGTGAAGGGTTAAGTGGAAAATAATATCTTTACCTTTGAGGGGTAGACTGGTCCTGGTTTCTCCTGATTCTATTTTGTTAAACTCTTTGCAACCCCATGAATTGCAACACCCCAGGCTCCTCTGACCTGCACTGTCTCCTGGACATTTGTTGTCAACGTGATGTCTCTGCTTTTTAATATGCTCTCTAGCTATTACAAATCTACACAGCATATTAAAAAGCAGAGACATCACGTTGACAACAAAGGTTCGTATAATCAAAGCTATAGTTTTTCCAGTAGTCATGTTCAGATGTGAGAGTTGGACCATAAAGAAGGCTGAGCCCCGAAGGACTGATGCTTTCCAATGGTGGTGCTGGAGAACACTCTTGAGAGTCCCTTGGACTGTAAGGAGATCAAACCAATCAATTCCAAAGGAAATCAGTCCTGCATATTCATTGGCAGAACTGAAGCTGAAGCTCCAATATTTTGGCCACCTGATGCGAAGAGCTGACTCACTGGAAAAGACCCTGATGCTGGGAAAGATTGAAGGCAGGAGGAGAAGGGGACGACAGAGGATGAGGTGGTTGGATGGCATCATGGACTTAAAGTTTGAGCAAATTTTGGGAGATAGTGGAGGACAGAGGAACCTGGGTGCCGCAGTCCATGGGGTCTCAAAGAGTAGGACACAACTTAGTGACTGAACAATAACAATAACTCGGTTAGTCATAGCTTTCCTTCCAAGAAGCAGGCTTCCCTCAAAGATCAGTTGGCAAAGTATCCGCCTGCAATGCAGAAGACCCCGGTTCCATCCCTCAGTGGGGAAGATCTGCTGGAGAAGGGATAAGCTACCCATTCCAGTATTCTTGGGCTTCCCTTTTGATTCATCTGGTAAAGAATCTGCCTGCAATGTGGGAGACCTGGGTTCAATCCCTGGGTTGGGAAGGTCCCCTGGAGAAGGGAAAGGCTACTCACTCCAGTATTCTGGCCTGGAGAATCCCACGGACTATATAGTCCAGTCGGTCACTGCTGAGTGACTTTCACTTCACTTCACTTCCAAGGAGCAAATGTCTTTTAATTTCATGACTGCAGTCACTGACTGCAGTGATTTTGGAGCCCTAGAAAATGAAATCTGTCACTGCTTTTACTTTTCCCCCTTTTATTTGCCATGAAGTGATGGAACCAGATGCCATGATCTTAGTTTTCTGAATGCTGAGTTTTAAGCCAGCTTTTTCACTCTCCTCTTTCACTTTCATCAAGAAACTCTTTAGTTCCTCTTCACTTTCTGCTATTAGAGTGGTATCATCTGCACATCTGAGGTTGTTGATATTTCTTCCAGTAGTCTTGATTCTAGCTTGGAATTCATCCAGTCTGGCATTTGGCATGATGTACTGTGCATATAAGTTAAATAAGCAGGGTGACAATATACAGCCTTGACGTACTCCTTTCCCAGTTTGGAACCAATCAATCGTTTCATATCCAGTTCTGAATGTTGCTTCTTGCCCCTCATTCAGATTTCTTAGAATATGAGTAAGGTGTTCTGGTATTCCCATCTCTTTAAGAATTTCCCACAGTTTGTTGTGATCCACACGGCCAAAGGCTTTACAGTAGTCAATAAAGCAGTTGTTTTTCTGGATCTCCCTTGCTTTCTCCATGATCCAACGAATGTTGTCAATTTGATCTCTGGTTCTGGAAGTTCTCAATTCATGTACTGTTGAAGCCTAGCTTGAAGGACTTTGAGCATAACTTTACTAACATGTGGAATGAGTACAATTGTATGGTAGTTTGAATATTCTTTGGCATTGCCCTTTTTTGGGGATTGGATGAAAACTGACCTTCTCCAGTCCTGTGGCCACTGAAGTTTTCCAAGTTTGCTGACATATTCAGTGCAGCACTTTAACAGCATCAACAGTATTTTAAATAGTTCAATTGGAATTCCATCACCTCCACTAGTTTTGTTGGTAGTAATGCTTCCTAAGGCCCACTTGACTTCACACTCCAATATATCTGGCTCTAGGTGAGTGACCACAGCATTGTGGTTATCCAGGTCATTAAGACCTTTTTTGTATAGTTCATCATTGTCTTGCCACCTCTTCCTAATATCTTCTGCTTCTGTTAGGTCCTTACTGTCTGTTTTTTGTCATGCCCATCCTTGCGTGTGTTCCCTTGGTATCTCCAGTTTTCTTGACGAGATCTCTAGTCTTTCCCATCTGTTGTTTCCCTGTTTCTTACTTTGTGGACTTAAGAAGGCCTTCTTATCTCTCCTTGCAATTCTCTGGAACTCTGCATTCAGTTGGTATATCTTGCCCTTTCTCTCTTGCCTTTCACTCCTCTGCTTTCCTCAACTATTGTAAAGCCTCCTCAGACAACCACTTCGACTTCTTGCATTTCTTTTTCTTTGAGGTGGTTTTGGTGACTGCCTCCTATACAGTGTACGAATCTCTGTCCATAGTTCCTCAGGCACTCTGTTTGCCAGATTGAATCCCTTGAATCTTCTATTTATCACCTCCACCACATAATCATAAAGTGAAAGTCACTCAGTCTCTGATGATCTCAGCTATCTAGCAGATGTCAATACTATGACATCTGGGGCCTCCAATCAGGGAAAACTGAGTTGTTGGGGGGACTGCTTGACTCAATCCAAATGACTCATATGTGCCTTTGAGTTTTTAAAAATAATTTCCCCATATTTTCCTGTATCTTTATGCTGATAATGATATACTTAGAGGCAGCATTTATTATCTTTCTTCTAATTTACTACAGACTTGAAAAACAGATAGCCAAACCTGCAGAATTATATATAAAATTCAAAAGATAATGATGGATCTCCTAAGGGTATCAACCCTGTGATACTGTTTCATTGGGTTTGGCTGGTCAGTTTTAAATTTTTTTCATTCATTCAGTAAATATGTGCCAAGTACCTACATAATTACTAAGTATAGAGATCAAAAGATATATAGAACACAGGTTTTAGATACATAAAATTGCTGGATTTATTTGCCAATAAAGCAAGGTGTTATTGTATGGCTTAAATAATATGATCTAGGTTAGTGCTCAGTTGCTTCAGACACATTCAACTCTTTGCAACCCTTATAGACTGTAGCCCACCAGGCTTCTCTGTGCATAGGATTTTCCAGGCAAGAATACTGGAGTGGAGGGTGGCCATGCCCTATCCAGGGGATCTTCCCAACCCAGGGATCAAACCTACATCTCCTGTGTCTCCAGCATTTTAGGGGGATTTTTTTACTGGGAAGCTCATGACCTGGGTTAGCAACTACTTTAAATTTAGTTAAAACTTGCAACTGCAAGGTTATAATCTCTTTGTGTTGTTCCCTGCTGTCATTGTCATGTTATACATACTGTAATCAGTGCTAACTTTGTCTCTTATTGTCTATGTAAGAGTTATCAAGAAATCACCTCATTTACCGCTAGAAAAATTAAATGAAATTTACAGTGGATAGACTCCAGCTCGTATAAGGAAGAACTTTCTATTTGAGCTTCTTAAAAATAGAAATGTACTTGTTACTTTCCTACCTGTATTTAATTTGGATTTGAACTTTTTTCTTGCTTTTTGAGACAGAGACTAAATTACTGATTTTAGATTTTTTTTCCCCCTTTCAATATAAGTATCGTGTGGTAGAACCTGTTATCTGACGTTGTATCCATCTCACAGTGTTATTGTCTGACTGGAACTTCACTGTCTTACTCAAGAGGTATGTTTTCCAAATACGTGTCAAAATTTCCTGAAACCAAGATTCTTTATGGCCATCAGATCACTATTACTTGCCACTTTCTCACACAACTAAATAAGGTTTATTTGGTGTGAAGGAACCATTTTGATCTCGTTACTCTTTTATAAATTCCAATGGTAGTTTTAGGCCTCAGGCTAATTATTTCTAGAAAGGAGGCAGTTCAGTAAGTGGGGCATTGATGCTTCCGAAAAAGGGGGGAAAGAAAAATCTTCAGCTTCCTTCTTGGACGTGGAAACCACGCAGAAGGACTTCACAGGATCTCTGAAGGGACAAGGAGCAATTGATTCTCATGCACCAGCATACGGTCTCGTACTCAGGTCCGAATTCCTTCACCAACAGCGCTTTCAGTGAATCATCAGATGAAGGAAGATTGAGTGGAAGGCACCATGTGTGTGAGAGGAGGATGTTGGAATGAGGTGAAAATAACCATGTAAGCAGGAACAGAAAGTGGGCTTTTAGAGGACAAGGCGAGTGAGCAGAATCACAATCCTTGATTTTAATGTTTCTAGTTTCCAGTGTTAACATCTCTTTCAGCATATTTTTTAGTAGTGAACTTTTCACCATTAGTGAAATATGATGGAGAATGCAAAGAATGAGGCAGACAGAGTGAATGGGGATGAGGTATCCCAACCAAGCTGCAAGGTCTCTTGCTGTTTTAAACTAACCTGATGTAATGTTCTCATTTTGGAAGATGTCACTAGGTCCCTAATGAAGTGAGTTTGCCAGGCTTCTAACAAGATTTTCCTCTTTCCCAAAGCAACACTCTGCATAATCAATTAAGCCTTTCCTTGATTTCTTTTTTTTTTTCTTCCCATTCTTCTTTATTTTTTTAGTCAATGAGCTCAGCTCTAAATGAAAGCTAGAGTTGTATGAACTGAATTGGCTGGAAATAGTAGCTGAAAGGCGTGCAAATCAAAGCTGGCAAGTTTCAGCTCTTCCGTTCTTGAGGGAGAGACTAACTTCAATCCAGATGGCTTCCTGGGCAATTGTTTGATTATTCCAGCACTTTGTTCCTGGTATGGAACCAGGCATTAATAACCCAGCCTTTGCAAGCTAAACCAAGAAAACACACACCATATCTTTACCTTTAAGTGGCTTAGTACCCATTTAGACACTTCCACCAGTGTGGGAACTGTGTAGGAAGGGATTTTACATCACTCATGGATTGAGGGAGGGTATGTAGAGAAGATAACCATCAGGCTGTTTGATCCTAACCTAGCATAGGGCCTAAACTACAGAGAAAAGAGAAAACTATGAGCTCTGAAGTCAGTCAGCTCCATCTTCTTTGGTACCTACACCAAGGACAAAGGTTTCTAGTGTCTTTGTGAAAGATGTGAGTCTATATTCGTATCTCTCTGCAGAGATCTTTCTATCGATCTATCAATCGATCTATCTATCCATCTATCTCCATACACACATTTGGGGGATGAAATTATTAATATTTGTTATTTTGCTTTTGGAAATTATTTGCCTTCAAGTCAATCCCACGGATGGTCTGGTAGGCTGCAGTCCATGGGGTCGAGAAGAGTCAGACAAGCCTGAGCAACTTCACTTTCACTTTTCAATTTCATGCAGTGGAGAAGGCAATGACAACCCACTCCAGTGTTCTTGCCTGGAGAATCCCGGGGACGGCAGAGCCTGGTAGGCTGCCGTCTGTGGGGTTGCACAGAGTCGGACACGACTGAAGCGACTTAGCAGCAGCAGCAGCAGCAGCAGCAGCAGCATTCATTTTTAGAATGTTACTAAGTATATTCAAGAACTCCTGCAAAGTGAGAAAATGTAGAGGTTTTTTACAAGGATCTATAGCTCCTCTAGGGGCTTCCCAGGTGGGTCAGTGAGCAAAGAATCCACCTACAATGCAAGAGATGTGGGTTCAGTCCTGGGGTAGGGAAGATCCCTTGGAGGAGGGCATTGCAACCAACTCCAGTATTCCTGCTGGGAGAATCCCATGGACAGAAGAGCCTGGTGGGCTACAGTCCATAGGATTGCAAAGAGTCAGACATGACAAGTGTCTGAGCATGCACATAACTCCTTTAAAAAGTAGTGATAGCTCTCCTGTACTGTACAAATAGCATTCTGATGGGCAAAGACTTAAATATGGATGTGGTTCTTGTATTCTCTTTCTACATTAGTTTCTAGAAAGTGTAAAGCCATGTATCAATAAATTATTAGTGAAGATCATGACATCTGGTCCCATCACTTCATGGGAAATAGATGGGGAAACAGTGGAAACACTGTCAGACTATGTTTTTACGCTCTAAAATCACTGCAGATGGTGACTGCAGCCATGAAATTAAAAGACGCTTACTCCTTGGAGGAAAAGTTATGACCAACCTAGATAGCATATTCAAAAGCAGAGACATACAACAAAGGTCCATCTAGTCAAGGCTATGGTTTTTCTAATGGTCATGTATGGATGTGAGAGTTGGACTGTGAAGAAAGCTGAACACCGAAGAATTGATGCTTTTGAACTGTGGTGTTGGAGAAGACTCTTGAGAGTCCCTTGGACTGCAAGGAGATCCAACCAGTCCATTCTGAAGGAGATCAGCCCTGGGATTTCTTTGGAAGGAATAATGCTAAAGCTGAAACTCCAGTACTTTGGCCACCTCATGCAAAGAGTTGACTCATTGGAAAAGACTCTGATGCTGGGAGGGATTGGGGGCAGGAGGAGAAGGGGACGACAGAGGATGAGATGGCTGGATGGCATCACTGACTCGATGGACGTGAGTCTGAGTGAACTCCGGGAGTTGGTGATGGACAGGGAGGCCTGGCGTGCTGCGATTCATGGGGTCGCAAAGAGTCGGACATGACTGAGCCACTGAACTGAACTGAACTGATATAAGAGTTGGACCATAAAGAAGGCTGAGCACTGAAATTGATGCTTTTGAACTGTGGTGTTGGGGAAGACTTTTGAGAGTCCCTTGGAATGCAAGGAGATCAAACCAGTCAATCTTAAAAAAAAAATCAATCCTGAATATTCATTGGAAGAAATGATGCTGAAACTGAAGCTCCTATACTTTGGCCACCTGCTGCCAAGAGGTGACTCATTAGAAAAGACTGTGATGCTGGGAAAGATTGAAGGCAGGAGGAGAAGGGGACAACAGGTTGAGATGGTTGGATGGCATCACTGACTCAATGGACATGAGTTTGAACTAGCTTTGGGAGATGGTGAAGGACAAGAAAGCCTGGCATGCTGCAGTCCATGAGGTCACAAAGAGTTGGACATGACTAAGCGGCTGAACAACAACATATAAGAGTACATGGCAGGCATTTTTTATTCTACCTTCTCTATTCAACTTTGTGGTTAAGAACATAGATTTAATTTGGTTTTGGCTGATCTAGGTTCAAATGTTATTTTTTAAAAAATTGAAGTTGACTTAAACACTCTTCTAACACTTTATGATCTTGGGCAAGTTATCTAGATTCTCTAATTTCTGTATTTCTCACCTGCAAAACTGGACTAATATTGACTCATTTCTAATGTTGGGACGATAAAAGATAAAGCTTTTAGCACAGAGCAAAGCCTTTAATCCATGATGGCTACTGTATTTCCCTACTCTTTATTTTTCCTTTGCCTTTTTCTTTATTTTTCTTTTGTAATCCTTCGAGATTGTATATCTTTTAAAAGCTACCTTAAAATTATTGAAAGAAATTGGGCCATAAATCATTTAAATAAGTAATCAAATTATTAGCAAATATTTAAATTTTGATTCCTAAAGAAATTATGGTTTAGAAGTGTTTATGAAATTTTCAATATCACCTAGGGATCTTGACCTTGTTGGAATGAATAGTTTAGCAGGTCTGACGTGGGACCTAGTCTGAATTTTTAAGAAGCTCCTAGGTGCTGCTGGTCTCAGAGTAGTGCTTTGGGTAGTAAGAGGTTCAGAAGAGAGGCTTGGAACTTTATAAAAACACAAAGTATTGAGTGCCTAGCACACTTTGAATCACAACCAAAAGCAGTGAGCTGATGTCTTCTTCTTTAATGAGTTAAAAGATTCCTTTCTGTAATCCAAAGTACCTGAAGGAGTCCCATGGGATTCTCTTGCTGACAGGAGTCATTGTCTTTCCAACCCTTGTGAGTCATGGCATTCCCTGAGCAGGCGCCTTGGTCCTTTGACTCTTGGACAGTCTTTGCCATTACGCTGTGGCACTTCTCAGAGCCTTTCATTATGTCAGGTTGAATATTTATTAGGCTCTTGTAACATAATGCTGAGCTAAATAACATAGATATTCACTGGCCAAGAAACAGTTTCTAAAGCAATGTTAATTTAATGATTGGTTCAGAAACAGCTATTTGGGGATTTTTTTAGCTTCACAATTTCACTAAAACATACCATGTTAAGGTTACCAGTGATTCCTTATTGCTAATTCCTATAGACACCTTTCCCTGGAATTTGACCCTGTTCATCATTTCTTACTTCTTAGAACTTCCTGTTTGCTTGGTTTCCATGATTCAGCTTCCTTTGCTTGCCTCTTATTCCTCAGTTGCTACTCCCAATTCACTTAAAAAAAAAAAAAGAAAATTTGGCCACACCACCAGGCTTGTGGGATCTTAGTTCCCTGACCAGGGATCAAACCCCGTCCCCCTGCAGTGAAAGCACTGAGTCTTAACCACTTGACCACTAGGGAAGTCCCTCCTCCCACTTATGTAAGAATCAGAATTCTCACGTCTTATGCACATCCTCAATTCTTACTCTATGTCTTCTCACTCCATGGTCTCTTTGGGAAATCTCAAGTATGCCTACTTATTCAGATAGCATATGTTGACTTCACTTTAATTTCCATCTCTAGATCAGAACTCTTCTTCCAGATTGATAACTTCTATCTCGTTCAACCCAAATGTCCTACTGGTACCTCAGACTCAACATGTCCAAACAAATCTTTACTACCTTTCCTTAATCTTAGTCCTTAAGTGTCTTTAAGCAATTTTTTTTAATGATCTGAAAAGTAAGGATATTAGAAGAACCTAAACATTCAGATGTCTGAGTATTAATATATTAATAGATATTTCATAAACCATATTGTATATAAATATTTTTATATATATTCTGACATTTAATACATGTCAGTTGCTGAGAATACTGTCCTTAGCATAGATCATCATGTGTATTACTTGGGAAACGCTTGAAAACCATATTCTCTATGTTGGCACCTATTTCTGGATTAAAGATTAGAAACTGAGAAATGTCCTATATTTCTCCTTCCTTCTCCTTACATAAGTTGTATGTTCAATCAATGTGATAAGCCCAACACATTTTACCCCTTAAATAACTTTTTCTCTTTTTACTTTTTTCTAGTAAAGCAGAAAAATTGGCTGGTAGAAAAATTAAAAATAGAACTGTCATATGATATGTATCCAGAAGAATTAAACTTCAGATCTCAATGAACTATCATGGTCATCACAACATTATTCACAATAGCCAATTTAGTAGAATTTTTCTAGTAAAGTAGAAACTTTTCTAGTAAAGTAGAAAATAGCCACTTTACTTTTTTCTTCTCTCAATCCCTTTTCCAGTGCCACAGTTTAAGTCTTCTCTGTGTCTTACCTGGATGATGTGAACTGGCCTTCTCTAAGCCTTCCTGAGTCCAGGTCCACCATCTCCCGTTCACTCTGCTAACCTATTGCTGAGCACTCTCTCAGGTTCACAGCTGGCCATGGTCCTCCTTCTCTCAAAATTCTTCATAGCTCCATATTTTCTCAAGTAAAATATCATTGCATTTCTCATGTGACCCTTACATATGACAACCAAGAAACAACAAGATTAGTCTCTTCCATCTCTTAGTTCCTTTTCTATTTCTCAAATTTTCTCAGTGGTGCTTGAGCAGTTTTTAATTAATCATTGATTCCTAGACTATATCACACTTATTCAAACCTGGAGGCCTTTGCCTGGATGTTCTTCTTTCTCTAACCTAAAATATTATTTGAGACTAAACTCAAAACTAGTCTCCTCTGATAGCTTTCCTTAAAGTCTTTGAACATAACCAGGTAACTTTTTTATACCCATTAAAAATAAGAAGAACAAAGCTATTATAGAAATTTTTAATTATAGTGCATCATTATTTTATCAGGAAATAGTATTGGATTTGATTCAGGATTTTTATGGCATCTATTGAGCTAATCCCATGATTTTTCTCCATTATTGTCATAATTCTGCCAGTGTAGTGAATGTGTTGGCTGTTAAAACAGCCTTGCATCTTGGAATAAACACCACGTTATGATTAGCTTTTGTTTTATATTTACTGGATTTTATTTACTAATATTTTAGAAATGTTTTTATGTTTATGTTCATTAGGAGTGTATGGTCATTAGGAGGTTTCTTGTAATGTCCTTGTTAAGTTTTGTTATCAAGTTCATTCATACTGAATTTTTTTCTACGTATACCAATTATCCTTCACAGTCTCCTGGAGTTTGCTCAAATTCATGTCCATTGAGTCGGAGGGCAGCAGAAGATGAGATGGTTAGATAGCATCACTGACTCAATGGACATGAATTTGAGCAAACTCCAGGAGATATTGAAGGACGGGATGCCTGGCATGCTGCAGTCCATGGGGTTGCAAAGAGTCGGGCACAGATTAAGAGTTGGGCACAGAACAACAAAAACCTTAGACTATGATTCTGGATTGGTCTATTTCTTTTTTCCAGTTCTGAGTAATTCATGTCTTTTGAGATTTTATTATATGTAAACCCTCTTGGTATTATGTCTTCTAGATTAATAGATACTTTTCTAATTATGAAATGTCTCTGTTTTGTTAATTCTTCCTGTCTTGACATCTACATTGACTAACACTACTATAGCCACACTAGAATTTTTTTTATGATTGGTTTGCTTTCAACTTAAAAAAAAAATTATACTTAATTTATCTTTTATAGATAGCATGCAGTTCAATATTGCTTGTCTCTTTACTTGACATTGTGTTTTTAATACATTTTGTCTGCTTATATTTAATGCAGTTATTCATATGTGTTGATTTGCATACACTTTGTTGCTATTTCTTTTTATCCCATTTGTTCTTTGTTCCTTTGTCCCTTCTTTCCTGATTGTTTCAGGTTAATCAAACCTTATTTTACATTGCATTATAATTTTTCTACTCTTTTAAATTATTACTCTTTAAATTATTTCTTTTAGAGGTTGCATTAGGAATTGACATATGTATCTCTGACATATAACTTGCTATTTAAAATGAATTTTACACCATTTTATGTAAGTAAAAAATCCTTAAAACAATATAATTGCATTTCCCCCATCATGCCTATAAAGACGATTTTCAAAGTGGTTCCAGCTAACAGATTATGAGAGTTAAAGTTCCTGTACATTTTTGCTAACATTTGGTATGGTTATTCTTTAACTTTCAGTCGGTTGAGTGGCTGTGTAGTAGTATCACATAGAGGTTTCCTGATAATGTTGGACATCTTCTGATGTGCTCATTTGCCATTTGCGTATCTTCTTTGACAGTGTGCAGTTCTTTTGCTCATATTTTTATGGGTTTTCTTATTACTGATTTGTAAATGTTCTCTATGTATTCTAGTGGAAATCCTTTGAAAGATAAATATTTTACATATATATAGTTATGTAATTGGTATTAGTATATTGATCTGGTATCCTGTAACATTACAGAATTCATTTATGGTTCTGGTAGCTTTTGGGGGTAATTCCATTGAATTGTAAATAGAAACTTATTTCTGGAGGGTTCTTTGGTAATTCTAGGTATCAAATTAAGAGACCTGGTATAGTCTGTCAGATACATTCAAGACATACTGGTTGAGATTTTCTGTGATTTCTTTGTGGTCAAAAAGTAATACTCAGTTCCTTTTCTGGTCCAAGTTTAGTCTGCAACAGACCAGTCAATAAATTTAGATCCCTTTTCAAAACTCTCAAAAAAAAAAAAAAAGAATAAATTCTCACTTGCCGGGTGTGACGTTTTCATTACTTGTCTGACCTTTGTGGCAGATGCAGAACTTCTCTGAATTGATCCTGATTGCTCTTCTACCAAGTCTCTGCCTCACACAGCCATAAAATATTTATTTAGTGCCCACCCCCCAAACAAAATGATGTGAAATACTCTCCTAATGCTTAGCAGAATGTTCAGTTCAGTTCAGTCACTCAGTCATGTCCAACTCTTTGTGACCCCATGGACTACAGCACACAGGCCTCCTTGTCCATCACCAACTCCCGGAGCTTGCTTAAACTCATGTCCTTCGAGCAGTATGTTAATGAACATGAAAATTTGCATGCTGTTTTGTTAATTATATTTTTGATTGGGTCACTTCATTTCAACAAATAAAGCTACTAGTTATTAATGAGATGCCATTTGAACTCAGTAGTTGATAAAGTTGTATCCAGTTGTTTACAAGAGTATGAGAATGTGGTAATCTTGAAGGAAATATGTTTTCATTTGATGTTAAGATCCACATATTTTAAAAAAAGTGTTTTCTTACTGAGCTAGGCTGAAGGAGTATGGACTGTGACTTCAGTCAGCATGGGGCATTTATCCATGATTTGTTAACACTATTGACTCTTGCTTTGAGAAACTAATTAAGTTTGCCAGTACCCACAGCTTTCTTTTGATTTTTACTGCCTAAAATTGATAAATACTCTTTAAAATTTGCAGAAGAAATCTTAGCAAGAATATTAGATATTTCTTTCATCAAAAATACGTTTGTTTTACTTGCAACATTTTTACATTTTCCACCACAAAATATGGCATATACTCTTCATGTGTCTTTGGCTCCATTAAGCGTTTGTCATTTGGAGAGTTTGTGAGATCAAATATAATTCAAATCTGTGTCTCCCTTATAACCTAGCCTATTATTTTTCACATAGTATGCGGTCACTAAATATTCACTGATAATAATTATGATTTCAACCATCTGCCTGCTATGGCTCCAACTTTTCAATATCACACTTTCTTCTTTTACCAACAAACCAAACTATTTCCTTCAAATTAGTCTCTTGATTTCTCACCTTAAAATTTCTTCCATTTACCCATTGTTGTTTAGTTGCTGAGTTGTGTCCAACTCTTTGTGACTCCATGGACTGTAGCCCTCCAGTCTCCTCATCCATGGGATTTTCCAGGCAAGAATACTGGAGTGAGTGGCCATTTCCTTCTCCAGGGGATCTTCCCAACCCAGGGATCGAGCCCTCATCTCCTGAATTACAGGCGAATTCTTTACTGCTGAGTCATCAGGGATTATGTTTCTTCCATTGGAAATGCTTTTCGTTCCAGATTTACTTACTTAATCAAAATTCAAACTACTTTAAAAGGAGGTATTGCCACCCTCTTTATGAACCTACTTCTGGGGGCTTCCACCCCTCACTTTCTTCCTCTAAGAGCTACAGGGGTCACTACTGATGGAGCACCTAACGTGTGCCTGTCAAGATGCCAGATATTTTATATCTGTTATCTCATTGTAATCTTTAAAAAAACTAGGAGTCTGCATGATAAAACTTTAAATTTCTTTACCACAGAGGGTATTGAGAATAAAAGGGAGTGACTGCTTTGTTCACATCACAGATATAATAAGTGACAAAGTTTATATGGAAGAAATCTGGCTGACTCCAAACCCTCTTCTTTTTCCATATATTAAAAAATTAGTTTTTCATGCCTTATGATTCACTGTCTTATTTTCCTCATAATTGTAGTCATACTTATTATAGTGTGTGTTTGATCCTTGATAAGAAGACATAATCATGTCAAACATTAAAGTATGGGATAGTTAAAATATACACTTGTAAAGTTCCTGTTTTTGCTACCCAAAACAAAGCATTTTGCATACTCAAATATATTTCATATTAACTACTTGAAACATTTTCACATTTCTACTTTTGAAAAAAATATTGTTTTGTAACATCATATCCCCTACTGACTTTCAGAATGGCCAGACCAGTGACTCTTAAATGCATTTTTTCTGAATTTCCCTGGTGGTCCAGTGGTTGAGAAGCTGCCTGCCAATGCAGGGGACGTGGGTTTGATCACTGGTCCAGGAAGGGCAACAGGGCAAGTAAACCCATGCATGGCACTGACTGAAGCCCACGCACCCTAGAGCCCGTGCTCTGCAACGAGAGAAGGCCCCGCAATGAGAGAAGCCACCGCAATGAGAAGCCTGCATACTGCAACCAGAAAAGCCCGTGTGAAGTCAAAAATAAATAAAATTAATTGAAAAAAAAGAACAGATAGTAGTATCCGGTTTTAAAAAATAAATACATTTTTCTTTCTTGACAAATGAAACCTTACAAGGAAAGTCGTGCAAGAGAAGTTGCTGCAGGTGAAGCTGAGATAAGGGTGGGAGATATGGTGTGACTGTCAGTATCATCTCAGGTTTCTTTCATGCCTGGCAGCAGCCCTTGACCTCTCCCTGGAAACAGCAGTTCTCTAAAAATCATTGTTTAGCCTAACTTTATTTTTCTAATGAAAATCAGAAGAGATTCTTAAATGTGTGTGTGTGAAGTTTGAGTCTTGGAACATGTTCCTGACTCCCAAGTACTGTAAGCATTATAAGTACTTTGGTAATAAATACCTGGAAATGAACCAAAGTACACAGAACATCCACAACATGGGTAAACAAAAATAATAAGAAAGCGGAAAGAGAAACACACATACTACATGAAGGGTATCGAGATGACCGGTTGAGTATTGTGGCTGCCCCTTTCGTGGTAACTTAGGGTTTTTGTTATGTTTATACAGCATGCCGGCTTCCCAGATGGCGCTAGTGATAAAGAGCCAACCTGCCAATGCAGGAGACGTAAGAGACGAGGGTCTCATCCCTGAGTCGGGAATATCTCTTGGAGAAGGGCATGGCAACCCACTCCCGTATTCTTGCCTGGAGAATCCCATGGACAGAACAACTTGGGGGGCTACAGTCCATGGGGTCACAAAGAGTTGGACACGGCTGAAGTGACTTAGCACAGCATACAACATTCCTCTCTGCCTGACTTCCCTTTGCTTCTCTTTTCCTGAGCAGTTGATAATGCTGTCTGTCTTTCTCCCTCACAATTTTCATGATTAACTCATTTCCTCTTCCTCCTTTTGAGGTCCACCCACTGTTAGCTGGTACTGTACACTCTATTCTAATCACATTCTGTCACTGAATATATTGTATACATCATCTCTGCAAATTCATTTATTTGATCCCGTTTGCCTGAAGTTCCCTTCCTTCCCTCATTTCTTTATTTAGAAGACCAACTATTTTTTTAAATCTGATAAAATATACCACAACCCTCTACCTCACTCACCCTTGCTAAGCAAAATTATCACTTGAGCCTAGGTACTCAAATAGCACTGTGTGTATAAGTGCTTCAGGATATTTAACATAATGAATCATGTCACTCATTTCTCACATTTTTTTCCCAGTTACACAGAATTCTTTCGGGGGAGGGCTGAATCATATTCTTTTATCATGTTCTTATGCCCAGTAGACATCCAGCCCTCAGTAGGTACCCTAAAAATTGGTGAATAAATACCTAAAGAAAATGTCCTAAAATATCACATTTCTCCAACAGGGGCCATTATGCTGTGAAAATAATTCAGCCTGAAAGCTACCCATTTTTATTGTGTTATACAAAATTAAACAAATGTCATACTATCAATCTGATTGATATGTACTTAGTTAAAATCAAAGATGGAACATGGTTGAATTCATTGATGGGCTGTGAGTAGAGTGTATCTGAGGTCATGAACACACATGCTTGGGACACATTCTTTTCAAGGCTTAATGTTTAAGTAAGGCAGCTTAACAAGGTCAAAGTGAAAGGCTGGTTTAGCAAAAGATTCCATTGTAAACATAATGGTTATTTATATGAGACTTTAGGAATCTAAGGCAATGATCAACCATTTGAAAATAAATCAATTTGAGGATTATGACTTGAAGAAGGGTTAGTGAAAATAAAAGTGGCCTATAAAAAGGAAAAAAAATTACTATTTCACAGAGCTTTAGAAAGATAGATCACAAAATATCTAGAAAGTTTTGGTGATGTGTAATATTTGATGTATTACAAATCATTCATAGACTGCTCTTGTATGTATGAAACTGCTTTAGATCCTGGTTGTTTCTAGCTCAATTTTTTCAGTGAATCTTATATCCATGGCATAGACAAAGAGCTGAGGCATCACTTTAGCATGAATACTACTTCCTCTATTCGATGCCATGTTTTAGCTATATTTTTTTGCTAGCAAAAAATTTACTAAGTGGCAACTTTGTGCTGGGACCCTGTCTCAGGTATTTGAATAAAAGGAGGGCAGTAGAATAGTTTCACCACACAAGAGGTATAATATGCAGTTGCAAAGTTATATTTTTTTTTCATTTCATACATGTTAAATTGCATAACAGTTTCATTCATTCTCAACATGGAGCCTCTATACTTTAGTGAACTCCAAAGAAATACTGGGGATAAAGGTCCTTGAGTTTCTTTTAACCTTTTAAGAAGTCAAAGCCTGAACAAATTTGTGTCCTAATAAAGCTGAACAAGTCTTTAGTTGGCATTAATTAAATCATATCTCTCTGGTTTTTTAAAAAAATTTTATCCTTTGATTTTAGATAAGATTAGACAGCTAAAAGTGTCATGCTCGTTATTTCTTAATGAAAATAAGTACTTCCTTTTAATAAGTAATATGAGTGTAGGGGTGAACTAACTTTATTCAGCAACTAGTAATATATTTCTTGATAATCTGGGTTAGCTCTATGTCTACAACTTAGTTTCCACAACAAATATTTCTTGATATTCTATGTTAGCTCTGAGTTTGCATCCTGCATTTTCACAACAAACCTCTCAAGTTATTATAATCATACCCACTTTGTAGATGTCAAAACAGCAGTTTAAATGGTTGTGATTTGCCCAAGAACATTGCAAAAATTATATGGTAGAGCTGAAGTTTAAGCCAAAGCTTCTGCCTCTAAATCCTATATTAGTCATTCCAAACAAATCACTAAGAGACATATTCCAGCATCCTTGTCTTATGTTTACACCAGATGTTAATCATCTTTAAAATTTTAGATCCTATCAAAATACTAATACTTTTCCTTCTCATCAGTGATTTTTTCTATAGAAGTGACCGGGATTTAATCTATTAACACTTCCCCCACCTAGTTGGTTTCTTTAACTGATTTCGTTTCATCCTTGAGCTTCATTCATACTTATTAGTGATTGAGATAACGTGACAGTGATTTCCAGACACCAAGCATCTAGGGTAGTCTTCTAGTTAACTGTTAAGCCCCATGAAATTAAATCTGTCAGAGTAAGGACAGCAAAAGTTGGCAGTAGGAGGAGTGAAAATAAGTAAATTATTCAAAAGACCTGAGCTGGCTTAGCAAGGCCTATTCTGCCATTGTTCTAGTTCCCTCCGTTCGAAAAGTAAGTCCCGACCCTGACCACTTCCTTAAGTCAGTATTCTTGCCTCTGTGCTCATCTAGCACGTGTTGGAGAGCGGCAGAGATACACCATATGGAGATACTTCTGCCTTTGTTTGATGCTAAGGACAAATAAAGTGAAAGAAAGTGAAAGTGAAGTCGCTCAGTCCTGTCCGACTCTTTGTGACTTCATGGACTGTAGCCTACCAGGCTCCTACATCCATGGGATTTTCCAGGCAAGAGTACTGGAGTGGGTTAAACAACCAACAGATACCACAAGCAAGGGAAGCTCTTATCTACACACATTCAGTTACTCAAGTTCTTAACACTGCAACAAGGCACCAGCATGCTACTTGTTTTTTTTTTTTTTTTAATAATTTGACTCATCTCTTTCCTAAACTCCTTTACTCTCTTTTAAAAAATAATTGTTTCCTTTGCTCTACCCAGAAGAATCTAAAGTTACCAAAACAGAGGCTTAAGCAGAATGGCAGCCAAAACAGGAGGAAGGGGAAAAGATAAGTTGAAAACTCAAACCTATTGCTGATCACAAATTTTACACATTTTCCCTGTATGTATGGAATTGTGTGCATTTTCTTTAGAACATCTAAAAGCTGAAATTAACCATTTGCCCACTAATTAAGATTCCAAATTTTTCTGAATTCATAGGGGCAAACAATATAAATAGAGTTTACTTTATTCTATTAACTCTAACTCTCATAACAGTTCCTCTCTCCTTTCTTCCTCTCTGCTACCACTACAGTTAAGATCCCTGTTTAATGGACGATTCTATGATTTTAGAACATTTTTTCAGAAAATTCTGGCCTCTGTGGGATTTTTCTCTTGAAATAAAGTGACTTTAACTTGATTGAAAGAAAGCTTTTTGAAAATAATTATAAAAGTAAGGTTAGCAATGTCAGACTAGAAATGCTGAGGTTAATATAGCCAGCAATAGTATCCTTCTATTAATAACTCTGTGTGTGTATGTTTATGGAAGAGTTCTATTTCTGCTAAGTGTCCATGTTTTCTCAGTGACCTCTCTTTCCACTGTGTATGATACATGGCTCTTCAAGCATCACTGTTTTGCTTGGTCAGAAAATTCTCTCAATAGCTGTGCTCTCATGATGGAAATTTCTGAATTCTCACTTTCCTGCCATTAGAGTGGTATCATCTGCATATCTGGGGTTGTTGATATTTCTCCCAGCAACCTTGATTCCACCTTAACTACAGAACCTCTTGACAGTGAAAGAGTAGAGTGAAAAATCTGGCTTAAAACTCAACATTCAAAAAACCAAGATCATGGCATCTGGCCCCATCACTTCATAGCAAATAGATGGGAAAAAGTGGAAGCAGTGACCAGTTTTATTTTTGGGGGCTCCAAAATTACTGCAGATAGTGACTGCACCCATGAAATTAAATTACACTTGCTCCTTGAAAGAAAAGCTATGACAAACCTAGGCAGCACATTAAAATGCAGAGACATTACTTTGCCAACAAAGGTCCATATAATCAAACCTATGGTTTTTCCAGTATCATGTATAGATGTGAAAGTTGGACTATAAAGAAGGCTGAGTGCCAAAGAATTGATGTTTTTGAATTGGGGTACTGGAGAAGACTCTTGAGAGTCCCTTGGACTGCAAAGAGATCAAACCAGTCAATTCTAAAGGAAATGGACCCTGAATATTCATTGGAAGGACTGATGCTGAAGCGGAAGTTCCAGTACTTTGGCCACCTGATGCAAAGAGCCAACTCATTGGAAAAGACCTTGATGCTGGGAAACCAATGAAGGCAGGAGGAGAAGGGGGCGGCAGAGGATGAGATAGTTGGATGGCATCACTGACTCAAAGGACATGAGTTTGAGCAAACTCCAGGAGATAATGAAGGACAGCAAAGCCTGGTACACTGCAGACCATGGGGTCACAAAGAGTAGGATACAACTTAGAGACTGAACAAAAACAACAACAACACAATAATCTAATTCACAATCTAATTTCAAGTATTCATAGGTAATTATGAAACAAAAAGGTGTATTACAACATAGAAATGCATTAAAATTTAAAAGTTAACTTACCCTCTGCTGCTGCTGCTGCTGCTGCTGCTAAGTCGCTCAGTCATGTCCGACTCTGTGCGACCCCATAGATGGCAGCCCACCAGGCTCCCCCATCCCTGGGATTCTCCAGGCAAGAGTACTGGAGTGGGTTGCCATTTCCTTCTCCAATGCATGAAAGTGAAAAGTGAAAGTGAAGTTGCTCAGTCGTGTCCGACTGTTAGCGACCGCATAGACTGCAGCCTACCAGGCTCTTCCATCCATGGGATTTTCCAGGCAAGAGTACTGGAGTGGGGTGCCATTTCCTTCTCCAGTAACTTACCCTCTAAGAAGACTCAAATGAGAAGTTTCCACCTCCAAAGTGGTTAGTCACTGAGAGTATGTTTTTGGACTGCCTTTGGAGAAAACACCAGAAGACCTTCACTTAGGTTCATGTTACATCTCATAATTATAGTTGCTATGTGGATATGTATTAAATGTATTGTGTAGATGCACCAGGGTACTTAGCTCTGAGAGGACTTGCCAACCAATATGACTCACTTCTCAGACAAATCATGTCCAATGAAAGTCATAGGACAAGTGTCATAATCAGTAACAATTTGTCTGTTTGATCATCACTGAAGTATAATTATAAAAATTTACATTCAATTCAGTTCAGTTCAGTCGCTCAGTCGTGTCTGACTCTTTGCGACCCCCTGGACTGCAGCATGCCAGGCCTCCCAGTCCATAAAGTCCCGGAGTTTACTCAAACTCATGTCCATTGAGTCCGTGATGCCATCCAACCATCTCATCCTCTGTCATCCCCTTCTCCTCCTGCCTTCAATCTTTCCCAGCATTAGGGTCTTTTCCAATGAGTCAGCTCTTTGCATCAGGTGGCCAAAGTATTGGAGTTTCAGCTTCAACATCAGTCCTTCCAATGAATATTCAGGACTGACTTCCTTTAGGATTGACTGGTTGGATATCCTTGCAGTCCAGGGGATTCTTCTCCAACACCACAGTTCAAAAGAATCAATTCTTCGGCACTCAGCTTCACTTACAGTTCAACTCTCACATCTATACATAACTACTGGAAAAACCGTAGCCTTGACTAGATGGACATTTGTTGGCAAAGTAATGCCTCTGCTTTTTAATATGATAGCTAGGTTGGTCATAACTTTTCTTCCAAGGAGTAAGCGTCTTTTAATTTCATGGCTGCAGTCACCATCTGCAGTGATTTTGGAGCCCCCAAAATAAAGTCTGCCACTGTTTCCCCATCTATTTGCTATGAAGTGATGGGACCGGATGCCATGATCTTCATTTTCTGAATGTTGAGCTTTAAGTCAACTTTTTCACTCTCCTCTTTCACTTTCATCAAGAGGCTCTTCAGATCTTCTTCACTTTCTAAAAAAAAAAAAAAATTACATTTACAGAAAGTAAAAGCATGTAATTTTAGATTTTAGAAAGTGATGGAGATGCTGAGTTGCTAATTAGGACTTGTGATTCAGGGAAAGGACCAAATGACCAAAATATTAACTTTAACTGATGAATATGAAATATTCATCCATACAATGGAATCCAAAGTCATCAATTAAAAAACACTAAAATGGGCATTTCCAGTGTTACAGAAAGGGAGAAAAAATCACTGACAAGGATATCATTTTATAGATAGGCTTGAATGAGGAAAGGAAATTACAGAACAGAGTGATCTTAGTCCCTTATATATGTGAGGTTTTATTGTTTACATTCATGAGAATGTAAAATCATGTCAACAGTCTACACTTCTGGAAGAAAAATTCTGAGTTAATGAGCGTATGCCATT
The DNA here is from genome assembly GCF_055505025.1 of Bos grunniens. Taxonomy (NCBI): domain Eukaryota; kingdom Metazoa; phylum Chordata; class Mammalia; order Artiodactyla; family Bovidae; genus Bos; species Bos grunniens. Next base: position 19,302,429 of record NC_141168.1, read on the forward strand.
ACTATCATTTTTATATGAAGTATAAAATATCAGGAACATACTAGATGGAGATCAATGACTACCAGGTGAGTTGCTGTAGCCAGTGACTTGGTACAGCTTCAAGAAGTGGGCTGTCCTGGCACTTGTCCTGGCGCCTTCCCCAGTATGCTTGGCAAGGCGATCATGTTGACAGGATGCTGTCACAAGTGACTTCAAGTTCTACAGGAGTCTTGCTAATGTTATCCTGGGATTTTTTTTTATTGATATCAAATGAGGAGATTTCAAATTATGAGTAAATGTAAACCCTTGACTCCATTCTAGAATTTAGAGGCTTTTTAGTACATTTGAGTTTAGAAGTGTTTTTGCTGTATATTGAAGGTGTGCTAGCTCTACTTCTGTTTTGGGCTTCACTTTTCAGTGGACCAATGAATAATACAACTATGATGATAAGACAATTGTGATCATGGAGATGATAAAACAAAATGAGAGATATTGATCATTACGGATGCATCTGAAGATAACAGCAAACATATACTTGCACAGATAATCTATTCATTATGTCTACTCACGTTATACACATGGATGAAAACATCATGGTTGTTTTTAGGAATCTTCAGGACTTATAAGGGTAACTGTAGTCATTGCCATTACCAAGTGTCACTATCAGTAGGACTTACTGTAGGAGTCTGTTCCAATGCATGCCATCAAAATTCTTTTGCTTCCATTTCTCTTAAGTCATACTTAGCAAATGGTTATGTGTGAAGTCTTATGTGAAGGACTGTTGTATTTTATCAATGAATACATGACTGATTGCAGAAGAGCACTTACTTCAGTGGATGTCGGAGAAAAGATTGAACTCTGCTCCATATAATTGATATAAATTTTCCTAAAATCTGATATTTCAGAAATGGAAACTGGAGTCCTTCACCAAGGAGTTCAGTGAGCTTTCTTTGACTTAGGTTGACTCCACCTTCTCCATTTCTCTGTTTATTCTTAGAATGCAGACTCCACAGTACCTGCAGCAACGTCGAAAATTTGCAGCTGCCTTTTTGGCATTTATTTTCATCTTGGCAGCTGTGGACACCGCTGAAGCAGGAAAGAAAGAGAAACCAGGTGAGCAATATCGTTTTGAACAAAAGTCTTCTTTGATTAATGTCTATCTAATCCAGCTACTTGCTTTTTGTCTTTTCTCCTTCCTTCCCTCTCTTTTTTCCTTCTTTCCCTTTCTTCCCACTTTCCTTTCTTCCAAGTATTTAGAGGAACACCTAAGTGACATGCCCTCTTATCCCATCCCCCCACTCTAAGTCCTGAAATATAGATGGTTACCATTAACTATTAATTAAAATAATAATTAGTAACAGCTACATCATTCAGAAAATTAACTATTAATTAAAATAATAATTAGTAACAGCTACATCATTCAGAAAATTGATTGGCAATCAAATGTTTAACTTAGGTTGATACTCTTCTTCAAAAAGAGTCCTAGAAGCAAATTTTGTTTTATCTCATTAACAAAGGAGGAAACTGAATCTTAGCAGGAATAAAGCACATTTTCTATGTCACTTACATTGTCCTAAGTTGGCTGTGGAGCTGAGAGTCTGTTACGTCTGTGGTCCATCACAGTTAGTGCATGTTACTCCATCTATGGGCTTCGCTCGTAACTCAGTTGGTAAAGAATCTGCCTGCAAGACAGGAGACCTGGTTTTGATCCCTGGGTCTGGAAGATCCCCTGGAGAAGGAAATGGCAACCCACTCCAGTATTCTTGCCTGGAGAATCCCAGAGACAGGAGCCTGGCAGGCTACAGCCTGTGGGGGCGCAAGAGTCGGACACAACTTAGTGACTAAACCATGACCACCACTCCATCTTAAGACAGAGAAAGAAGCATTGACATACATTGGAATGACTACTCTGACAACTGTTAATTTTCATAGACTATTTTCCTATTTTTTAGATTTAACTTGACTTTGATCTTCTTCTCTTTTTCAGCAACATTCGCTTCGAAAGGAGGTGTCAGTACATCACTTAGCGCAGTCCCTGGCACATAGTAAGAATTAAATAAATATTAGTTCTAGCTCCCTAGTTTTCTCCTGGTCATTGGTTGATTCAGTCATTCATTCAGCTAACACCGAGTTTCTACTCTTTCCTAGACACTGAAGAGAGAGGTAAAATCACAGACCATGCAATTAAGGAGCTCAGGAATGAACTTGGTTTTATCCAGGAGCTAAAGAGTTTTCTGGGCGTTGATAATTTTTCCTTCTTCCCTTTCAGAAAAGAAGGTGAAGAAGTCTGACTGTGGAGAATGGCAGTGGAGTGTGTGTGTACCCACCAGTGGGGACTGTGGGCTGGGCACCCGCGAGGGCACCCGTACCGGAGCTGAGTGTAAACAAACCATGAAGACCCAGAGATGTAAGATCCCCTGCAACTGGAAAAAGCAATTTGGAGGTGAGTCCCACCCTTACTGTCCTATTGATTTAATCTTCCATCCTGAGATAATTCTTGCATCCTTCCACCGGGTATCTTTTTGAGGTTGACTCTATTTTAACAAGTTTATTTTATCAGATACAAGATAACCTGGCATCTTGCCTAACCGCGGGTCCCTCGTTTTCTGTACTGCTAGAATCTGGAACCAGATAGTTGTCTTGTCCTGGAGGGAGGGCTGCTCTTTGCATCGTAGGATATTTAGCTGCATTCCTGACTTTTATCCACTAGTTTCTGGTAGCACTCCCCACCTCAGCAACTATGACAGCTGCAAGTATCTGGATGTTGCTGCATGTTTCCTTTCGGGGCGGGGCAAAGGGTCAGAGTAGTCCCTGATGGAGACCACTGCCTTAGCAACAGGGGCAGAAAATAGGCCCTCGGTCCCTCTTAACAGTGTGCTCTTTGCTTCTATTTCTAGATCCTTTTTTCTTCCCTTCCTCCTTTCTTACTTAGTCTCCTCCTTCTCCAGATCTCTCTCTCTGTTACTTCCGGGCCTTCTCTCTCTCTCTTGCTCCCTCCCCACTTGCCACACTGGTTCATAGCTCTCTCCTCACCAACCCAGCTGGACTGCTCTGAGCCACTGTTCATAGATTTTAGCTCAGGGACTATTGCCAGTTTCCTGTTGACCTCATCTCCCAATCTGAGAAGGAATCTTTCAACACTTTTGACCCTAAACCCACCATGGAACACCAAAATTGCCTGTTTTGTTTTTTTTTTTCCCACGTTCTAGACTTCTCTTTCTTGCCATAGTGGGACACAATGCCCCAAATATTCTCACTGGTTTACAGAAATGTGTTTTGGCTACTGGACAGTGGAGAAGGGTAATGAATGCATACACTACATCTTTGTCATTCTCTATAACCTTTGGGGTTATACCTTTATATAAGTGGAGGTAAATTCTATAAAGGCATGGTGAAATTCAGATACCGTTTGATCTTAAATTGTGTACAACTACTCTAAAGATCTATACATAAAATGTCTTAAAATGTGTTTTAAAGGTCTTATATATATAAATGTCTAGAATACATAAAGAGCTCTCAAAACTAGCAATCCAATTAGAAATTGGGCAAAAGACATAAACAGTCATTTTACTAAAGAGGATACATAGGTGGCAAACAAACAAAAGATGTTCAGCATCTTTTCTCCATGATGAAAATGAAAATGAAAACCAATGAGGCATCACTATACACTACACACCGATAAGAATGGCTAAAGTCAGAAATAACATCAAATGCGAGCAAGGTACAGGATCATGCACACGTTGGTGATGGGAATACAGAACAGAGAGCCACACTGGAAAAGAGCATGGCAGTTTTTCACAAAATGAAACTTGTATTTACTATACAATGCAGTGATTTCACTCTTAGGCATTTATCCTAGAAAATGGAAACTTATGTTCCTATAAAAATTTATACATGAATTTGTATAGCAGATTTAGTTGTTATAGCCAAAAGCTGGAAACAACCCAGATATCCTTCAGCTGGTGAATGGTTAAACAAACTGGGGTACATGCATACCACGGAGTACTCCTCGGCAATGGAAGGAACAGACTATTGATTCATACAGTTGGATGGACCTCCAGGAAACTCTGCCGAGTGAAAAAGCCAATCTCAAAACATTACATACTGTATGATTCCATTTATATAGTGTTCTTAAAATGACACAGTTATAGAGGCAGAGAACAGATTAGGAATTACTAAGGGTTCAGGAGGTAGGAAGGGCTTCCCTGGTAGCTCAGCTGGTATAGCATCCACCTGCAATGCAGGAGACCCCGGTTTGATTCTCGGTCGGGAAGATCCCCTGGCCAAGGGATGGGCTACCTACCCCAGTATTCTTACCTGGAGAATCCCCATGGACAGAGGAGCCTAGCAGGCTACAGTCCATGGGGTCGCAAAAAGTCAGACATGACTGTGACTAAGAAAACACAGCACAGCACGGCAAGGAGGTAGGAAAGGAAGAAGGATGCTAAGCTATGACTATAAAAGGATCACCCAAGGGACCTTTGTGTTAGAAGTGGTTTGAATGTTATTGATGGGGGTGTTCACTCTTATCTATACATGTGATAAAGTCACACGGAAGTCAGTGTCCACATACCATATACACACATGAGAGCATGTGAAACTGTGTGTGTGTTAGTTGCTCAGTCGTGTCCGACTCTTGGCGACCCCATGGACTGTAGCCCACCAGGCTCCTTTGTCCGTGGGATTCTCCAGGCAAGAATACTGGAGTGGGTTGCCATTTCCTTCTCCAATGAATAAATAGATTCTCTGGACTGTGTCCATGACAAGTTCTTGGTGGCGCTGTAGCTATGCAGGATATCACCACAGAGGGAAACTGGGTGCAAGGTATATGGGATCTCACTGTATTATTTTTCACAACCGCATGTGAACCAACAATTACTTCACTACAGAAAATCGAAAATAAAAGCGTCTGTTTTCATGGTACTCCAAGAGGAACTCAGAGATTTCTGTTTGGTCCTACCCTGCCTCCAGCGGAGTGCAAATACCAGTTCCAGGCCTGGGGAGAATGTGATCTGAACACGGCTCTGAAGACCCGAACTGGGAGCCTGAAGCGAGCCCTCCACAACGCCGACTGCCAGAAGACAGTCACCATCTCCAAGCCCTGTGGCAAGCTGACCAAGTCCAAACCTCAAGGTAGGTTCCTGTCTCTGAACCATAATTTTAATCTGAATGGACTGAGGGGCTCAGGCAGGATCTTCAGATGTGCAAATTTTCCACAAGGTAGTCTTGAGTGAATCACCTTAAGAAAGGGATTGGAAAGAGTCCATATACTGAGCACCACCAAGTACTTTTCAGCAGCAGGCAGTTGATGCGTTCAGATTGAAGTCCTCTGCACTGATGAGGGTATAGGAATAGTCTCCTTGCAGAAACAAACAACTTAACAAGACAGGCAAATTAAGACAGTTTTATGGTGACTTACTTGGCTTCCCTGGTGGCTCAGTGATAAAGAATCTGCCTGCTAATGCAGAAGATGCAGGCTTGATCCCTGGGTCGGGAAGATCCCCTGGAGAGGGAAATGGCTACCCACTCCAGTATTCTTGCCTGGGAAATCCTTCAGACAGAGGAGCCTGGCGGGCTACAGTCCACAGCTTTGCAAAAGAGTCAGATAAGATTAGTGATTAAAACAGCAATGACAACAACAGTGGTGACTTATAGTCTCAGCCCTAAATCAGGACCACATCCTGACAAGTGTGAACACACTTAGGAAGATCAAAAGGCTGAAAATTCAAAATCAACTCTCCTAGATAATCAATGTATATAGTTCTCATGAAATCAGTTACATGATTTTATATTTTTCCTTTTTCTACTACCTAACTTGGTAAGTTCTGTAGTTCTAATATTTTTTTTAGTTAGATTAGCTTATCATGGAATTCCAAAATTATGTAGAGCTATTTTTGTATTCATTCCCAGAAAGTCAGCTTTCATGCTAGAGACAGTAAACCAAACTAAATATCATGGCCATGGTTTCATACGATAGAATCCCAGCTGAGGGGAGACAAGAAGGTATTAAAATCTTCTATTTCATGGTTCTATGGATGAGTTATATACCCCCAAATTCAAATATTGAAGTCTTAACCCTCAGTCTCTCCAAATGTGACTGGGTCTGGAGATGAGGTCTTTAAAGAAGTAATTAAAGTTAAATGAAGTCATAAGGATGGGTCCTAATCCAATATGACTAGTATATAAGGGGAAAAGGCAATGGCACCCCACTCCAGTACTCTTGCCTGGAAAATCCCATGGACGGAGGAGCCTGGTGGGCTGCAGTCCATGGGGTCGCTAGGAGTCAGACACGACTGAGCGACTTCACTTTCACTTTTCACTTTCATGCATTGGAGAAGGAAATGGCAACTCACTCCAGTGTTCTTGCCTGGAGAATCCCAGGGACGGGGAAGCCTGGTGGGCTGCCTCTCTGGGGTCACACAGAGTTGGACACGACTGAAGCGACTTAGCAGCAGCAGCAGTAGCAGTATATAAGGAGATTAGGACACAGACAGACACACAAGAAAGACAAGGTGAAGACATAGGGAGAAAACAGCCATCTACAAGCCGATAAGTGAGACCTCAGAAGAAATCGTCTTTGCTGACACCATGATCTTGCATTTCTGGCCTCTAGAACTGTGAGAAAATAAACTCCTATTGTTAAGCCATGCACTCTGTGATCTGGTGTATGGTAGCCCTAGCAAGTGAATATGATGGCCCTTGGTGAACTCTATCTTAAAATATCTCCTTGGCCTTTGCTCATTTAAATGGACTCTAAAATGGATATGAAAATTCATACTGGCTGGATTAATTATAAGGAAAACCTCAGGAAAATGAACATTAAACGTCCATAATAAGTTAAAATCAGAAAAAATATCCCCAGAAACTGAGGGGGATTGACTGGCTTGCTGCTGATGGGCAGGAAGGACCCCTTTCATAGGCCTTGCTCTTTAGTCTGATGGAGTGGTCCTTAGAAACGGTTACCTCCAATCTCAGGATGGTCAGATGCAGGCTGGACCTGCAGGTGCCTGTCTGGGATTCAGGCCGCTCTCCTCAGGTCATGGAAACCTCTGCTGGTTGTAGTGTGTATTTGAAAGGCATAACGTGGGGCTAGAGTCAGTGCACTGAGTTTGTCTGCCAACGGTACAAATATCACTCTTCTGGAAACAATGACACAGAAATCTAATGAAAATCCCACACCTCGTCTGTTCGGTGAGAGAGTCCACAGACTGGAAGAACTAAGAGATGCAGTTTTCAAATTAGTTGATTTTTAATCCAGTCAGAGAACCAAAATCTTCAGCATAAATATAGAGTGGAAAAGAAAAGGGATTGAAGATGTCTCCATGTTCCAGTCTACTGGTTCTCAACCTGGGCTGCACACACAATTTTCTGCGGGAACTTATAAAGATCCCAGTGCCCGGGTATAACCCAGACCAACTAAATCAGCATCAGTAGTTTTGAAAAATTAAAATGGTTTTTAGGTGATTTCAGTATCAGCCAAAATTGAGAGTAAAATTCACAGGGACCGTGGATAGGAAGGCACACACACACAAGCTTCCATGCCCTCCCTGTTCTCTCCTTTGGTGAGAGAAACTGCAGTTTGATGGGGTGAGGAGAAAAAAAAATGGGATTTTGATTAGACAGGTGGTGGATGGTGGTGGGGCTGGGTGCACATGTAAAATGTCGAAAAGTCTGGAATGAGTTGGACAAAGGAGGAACATGATTAAGAAAGACTTCTCAGGATATTTGATAAATACATTAAATGAGGTTCCATTTTAATTCGACTGGTGAATAGTTCCCTTTTTTACATTTCCCATTTAGGGATACATAAAGTAAAAGTGAAAGTGAAGTCGCTCAGTCGTGTCCGACTCTTTGCGACCCCATGGACTGTAGCCTACCAGGCTTCTCCATCCATAGGATTCTCCAGGCAAGAATACTAGAGTGGGTTGCCATTTCCTTCTCCAGGGGATCTTCCCAACCCAGGGATCGAACCTGGGTCTCCAGCATTGCAGGCAGACGCTTTAACCGCTGAACTATCAGGGAAGCCCCAGGGATACATAATGAAGGTTAAAAGTTTGGTTCAGGCTTGAAAAATAGAGGTAACAATATTTCAAGTGTGTAGGCAGTCTGTTGTTTTATGTCAAAATTTTTTTACTTAATTTTTTATGTCAAAAATTTAAAGTATATAATTAATTGAAAATGGACTTACCTGAAGTGAGTTCTGTATTTCACAACACTACCAGTTATGCATCTCATAGGTCATTAAGATCCAATCTTTTGGTACATAGCATACCTTTGCTAAAACTAATCTTTTCCCTCTCAATAACAGAGGGTTCTATGAATGCAGTTTGCACACCAGGTTCTCAGCTTGGGCTGCACACACAATTTTCTATGGGAGCTTATAAAGATCCCAGTGCCCAGGTATAACCCAGACCAACTAAATCAGCAGCAGTAGTTTTGAAAATCTTACCATATGAGTTGAGCTAGGAAGACTGTCAGATAGAAGATTTTCTTAATGGGATTCACACACATTTTCCATGACATATTTTTCATGGTTTACGTAAAAATGTAACAGGTGGCATGTGTGGGTTGTATATATTTTTATACCATTTTTTTCCCAAATAACCATGAATGGATGTTACAGCTTTCTCTGTGTCAATTTCTACCCTTAAGATAGCTCATTTATTTCTAATCAATGGAGAAACAAGTCATAACGAGATAGAATCTCTATTATAATTAGTATTGTTCTGTTTCTACTCTCTCACCTTGCTCTAGGTGTTTTACATATATTATCTCATAAAATTCCATATATCCTTGTAAGTAGATTTTGATATGAAGGATACTGAAGAACACTGGTTACTTTATTTGCCAAGGGCTACATCTCTAATAAATGACAAGAGTCCACACTTGGCTGACTCTAAATTCATATTCTCTTTCGTACCCTGTAGATTTCTTACTTAATCTCGTGTGGGTATTAGGTAATCTCCATGAGTTTATTTTCCTTTGAAATAAGAGAAGATGAGATTTCTAAAGGTGGCTCAGCAGTAAAGAATCTGCCTGCAGTGCAGGAACCACAGGAAACACAGGTTTGATCCCTGGGTCAGGAAGATCCCCTGGAGGAGGGCAGGGCAACCCACTCCAATATTCTTGCCTGGAGAATCCCCATAGGCAGAGGAGCCTGGCGAGCTGTAGTCTGTAGGGTCACGAAGAGTTGGACACGACTGAAGCGACTTAGCACTCACACACGAGCTTTGTTAAGTCCAACAGTGATGTGGGGGATGATGCCCAGATGGAAGAAGATAGTTTTTAGAACATTATTTCCAAAACTGTTCTGAAAGACATTTCCCAGAATATAAGTTCCAGGAGGATGGGGACTTAGTCTATTTTATTCTCCACTGTATCCCTTTTGCTTAGAACATGGAGCAGCACACCATAAGTGATGAATAAATATTTATAAAATAAATGCTATTAATAAAAGGAAAAAAATGTTTTGTAAACTGATCCACCAAAGAGTGGTGGAAGCTGTAGTAAAGAAATGATTTAAAGAAATTTTTCTCAAAATTATACAATTATAAATTAGTTTCTTCCTTTATTCAGGAAAGAGTAAGTCATCGATGCTCTCTTGTGTTTTAGCTTATAAAACACATAAAAAAGACAGGGAGGTAGGGGACCCACTAATTTTGACTCAAGCACTGTCATAGGTACTCCTCATCATTTAATTCAAGCATCAAACAACACTTTGTAGTGCATTTTGTTTATCCTGCTTTTATATGAGGAAACATAGGGTTCAGAGAGTTTAAGCAACTTGCCTGAGGTTTCACAGCTTGTAAGTGTTGAAACCAAGATTCAAATGTAAAGTTAGCTGACTAGGAAGACCCACTGCCTTTTCAATTGTTCTGTGTTGCCCCTAGGTCCTGGAGAAGGGCATGGCAACCCACTCCAGTATTCTTGCCTGGAAAATCCCTTGGATAGAGGAGCCTGGCGGGCTATGGTCTGTGGAGTCGCAGAGTCAGGCATGACTGAGCGCACACGCACACACACACACGTGCTGCTTAGGGATTATAAACTCATGAAACTCTAGCAGTATTAGATAAATCCCGATTCCTAGACTCATTACACGGTAGAGCTTCCAGGGACCTTGCCTGTGATTGATGGGGCCCTCATGTAACAAATGAGAACAAAGGAAATCGGTGATTCATCCAAGTCCCCCTATTGCTTAGTAGCAGAATCATTCCAGGCTTTGTTCTCTTTTGACATCATTTGTCTGTCTTTTTAACCCAGTCACTGACCTCATAGCCAGAATATACTTTCCTCCAACATTATCCTTCTCATGAAACACAACATTAAGTTCTGGGATTTTTTTTTTTTTCTGCTTGTTTTGTAAAACTCTTTTGCTTGGTTATTGGCCTCTTGTTTTGAGAAATGGTAGTGGATTAATATGCAAACTGCATGATTCTCAGTGTGAAAAACATGCTCTTTAAATTTTAGAATGGAATATTAAGATGTTTGTAAGGCTGTGATGACCCAGCATTAAATTGAGGAAAGATGGGAGAACATCCTCCTTGTGGGATAATCGTTGTGACTTGATTATTAATGAGGTTAAAAGACTGAAAGACTTGCCTGGGGAGAGGAGGTGCTTAATATCTAGAATTGCCATCTAAATGTTGGGAAATGACTAAATATCCCACTTGATTTGGTTAAAAATTGTCTTAAAATTCATAGTGCTTCATTCTCACAGCATTACCTTTGAGGTAAAGAAGTGGTTCTTACTGCTGTGGCAATCTTATACAAACGCTACACTCTAGCCTTGGTTCGAAGTTTCAGTGAAACATTTCGATCCTTATCTAAAGCTTCTCTTGTGTTGGAATCCCACTTACTCTGAAGAGAGCTTTTAGTCATTCACTTCTGAATTGTATACCCAGAAGAAGGGAGAATATTGATATCCTATACAGACTTAAGAATGGGAAGATGTAGAATTGAAATGTAGCTTTCCTGGGGTAAGGACAGATTGCGCTGGGGAGGGTCATTGACTGACTGACAGATTATAACTGGAATTTGCTTAATTGCTGCCAGAATCTGGCAGGGAGAAATTGGTGAGTCATTGTGTTGGGCACTTAAGATTTTAATTTCTTAGGAAAAGAAATTCAGAGTATTAATTAAAATTTTTAATTAAGAAAATCCTGTGTCTGTTGAAGAGATTTTAGCTGCAGCAAGATCTATTCTAGCTAGTGAAGCAGAAAGGGGTTGATTGAAGAGTTTTATATAGCTCACAGACTCTCCGGAAGGGCCAGAGGATTTGACTTGGATTCAGCAATATTGCCGAGAAGACATCAGATCCAGGAGAAATGTCTAATCACACCATACGTGACTGATAGAACAGAGACCCTCTTGCTCAAAGTACCGACTGCTTGACACATGTAATGCTAAGAGCTGGACACTGGAAGCTTCACCCTCCCTGTACCCCAAAGCCAAACGCTTCTACCTCCCTTCTTGCCAAAATGTCCAGTCTCCCCAAATTTGACCTTATTTTCTGCTTGCTCTGCTCTAAGACTCATTTAAGAGTGCCTGCATGGTGTAAACTAGGTCACATATAAAATTCTGCTGCAAGAGGGTCTGGAAAATGTCTAAAACTTTCTAAACTTTGCTTATAAATACAAAGGAGAAGCTGAAAAGGATTTGAATTGATATTCAGTGAGTGATCCTCCAGGGAGTATGTGTTGGAGTGTATCATTAGACCTACCCTTCTCTCCTGTTGGGCTGGAAGAGGCACTGATGACATTTCTTGGAGAAAAATCATACTGGACCAGTTGAGTACTCAACTATAGAGAGAAAGAAAGAAAGTGGAAGTCCATCAGTCATGTCTGACTCTTTGCAACCCCATGGACTATACAGTCCATGGAATTCTCCAGGCCAGAATACTGGAGTGGGTAGCCTTTCCCTTCTCTAGGGGATCTTCCATTGAAGCCAGGTCTCCCACATTGCAGGTGGATTCTTTACCAGCTGAGCCACAAGGGAAGCCCAAGAATACTGGAATGGGTAGCCTATCCCTTCTCCAGCAGAACTTCCCCACCCAGGAATTGAACTGGGATCTCCTGCATTGCAGGCGGATTCTTTACCAACTGAGCTATCAGGGAAGCAACTATAGAGAGAGGTCTTTTCTTATTGGAACCACCAATCATTCTTTGTTGAGTCATTTTGGTCTTTTCTGTTTGAAAATAATGTACAGGAATATTTGAGCTGTTGAGCAAGGGCAGAAATTGGAAATGTGGCCAGCAAGGGTTGACAGTGCTATAACAAAGATCAGAGCAGAGAACCCTTCAGAGGGTAGTGAGTGTTTCTCCATGGTTTCCTTGGAGGACGGACTCACCGTAGACTTAGAAGGTGGTCCAGCTGAATGAGGCTGGCAGGATGGCCTATCTGTGGGGGGGCTGGGGTCCTCCAGGCTGGCCCGTCTGTGGGTGCAGATGCAGCCCAGGGGAGCAGGCTGCTGGTAGCTATCACCTGAGTGCAGAGTCAGAGATGAGGCCGAGGAGGGGACTTGTGTGGGAGGCACCTAGAGAAGCTGAGATCCTCCTAGGCGCCACAAATGATATAGCACGATGATCATGTTGGATCATTCTAGAACCTTGAGTGTTCCTTGACATGGAAATCATTCGTTGCTTTATGAACAAGATACATAAATACTAGAAAGTATGTGAAACTCCTTTTGATTCCGACAGGCCAGCTTGGCATGTGTCTGCTTCCGAGTTTGTGTGACAGAGGGCATTGACAAACGGTTTCCCGGAGAGGCAGGGTGAGGAGCACACGGATGGATGGCTGTCTCACAGCTGGTCCAGGCAACAACTCCTGCCATCCTGTCCACCAATGTACACTCCGCTAGTGCCAAGTTCTTGTCTAGTTTCCCTGCTCTCGATAACCCTGATTCCTTTCATTTCTTCCCGGCTATTTCTAAAAGCTTTGCTACGTTGCTGTTCTCTCTCTTTTGGATGATTTCCTAGGCTTCTCAGCTTTGACGATTCATCTTTAAAGATCAAAAGCACAGCAGCCATTTAAGTGCGAGACTCGGCAGTGTGCAGAGCACAGCATTTGGCAGTTGATCATTAAATGGGAAAGGGGGTCAGTAAAGTTATATTTCCCGCATTCTCAATTCTCTCCTGCTAAATAGATTCTTTGGTTAGTTCTTTAAAAGATAAAAGACACTCCCCAGTATTTCTTTCTATTTTTTGGGCTCTGACGTCTCTTGGGAATGAGCATGGCGATACTCTGTGGATGAACTTTGTTAGGCCGAGAGACTTTGAACGTGTTCAGAGAGGTCAGTGCACAGAATCCCAGTGCCAGCCAGTCTGGGAGGGGCTTCCTCCTTTCTGAGACCCCTGGGGGGTCGATGGCTGCTGCCCTTGCATGTGACCAGAAAGAGAACTCCTGGGAATTTGTTCTTTTTGATCAGGGAGAAACGGTCTTACTCAGTTTGGCCTCAAGGTTTTCATTTCTTTTTCATTCTGCTTGTGGCAATCTTTGAATATCTATTTTATTTCCCATCCATGATACTGTTCTTGAAGTGAGAAAATCTAAATCTGCCCACCTTTTATTGGAATATCTGTTTTGTCTTCTGGAAACTAAAATCTACAATGAATATCTCATAGCACGTTGCATAGATAAAAGTAATTTATGTAAAAATCTTTGATAAATGTGCAGTATTTTGTAGAATGTTTCCTTCCTTCCAAACGGATTTCTTGAGGTGGGTGTTTCCCTCAGCACTTTTTCAGGCAAAAGAATTATGGTGATTTACACCAATAGAGACTAGAGTTAATATTTTGTGAGAGCCTGGTGTGTGCGTGCTAAGTTGCTTCAGTCGTGTCTGACTCTGTGACCCTATGGACTATAGCCCGCCAGGCTTCTCTGTCCATGGGATTCTCCAGGTAAGAATACTGGAGTGGGTTGTTTATCCCTTCTCCAGGGGATCTTCCCAACCCAGAAACTGAACTGGGTCTCCTGCATTACAGGCAGGTTCTCTACCAGCTGAGCTAAGGGAAGCCTGAAAGCCTGATAGGTTTTTATTATAGTTGGGTAAATGCTCATATATTGTCATTGAATATTCACAAAATCTCTGTGAAATAGTTATGATCATCCCCAATTTTACATATATGGTAACTATGGCTTAGAAAACTTAAATGCCTAGTGTAAGGTGATACAGATAATAGGCAGAGGAGCCAGGACTTAAATATAAGGCAGCCTGACTCTAGATTTCCTGCATTACATACACCTCCTACCCCTGTATCTATTCCATATAGGCCTCTCAATTTCTTATCTAAGAAAAGTAATGAATTTCAGACCCACTTATTCTTCCTAAAATCCCTCTTTGAGTGTCACTTCTATGAGCACAGAATCAGATCCTGGCTCCTTAGCAGGACTTGCTGCTCATGCATCATCCACTTTGGCTCTTCTGGATCCTTGCTCCAGGCATTGCTCATAGACTCCGCCCCAACCACACCAAACTCCCACAGATGGATCCCTGGGCCATGATTTGTTATATGTCCATTTCTCTATACCTGTTATTCTAAAAACTTTCGACCTGTTTCCCTTCTCCTATGCTTTATACATTTCATTCTATAAAACCCAGCTTGTTTATTCAGCAAATGTTTATGGAGTGGGTGCTATAGGTTAGGTCAGCACCAGGGATACAATGATCTACATGGACCAGTAGTGCAGTAGGAGAAGGAGATAAATCCCAGTGTACTGCAGAGAGTTCCAAGTGCTCTGAGAGAAGCATGCTGTCCTTTGACATAGTTTCCAATATATTCATTTATTTATAAAATCTTAAGATTGCATCTTAGGTGCTACTGATGTTAAATGTTTCCTTCCCTCTTATTTCTGTGTTCTAGTGGTGATAGTGGGTAGATAATAGTGACCAAAATAAACAACTAATAATTAAGAGCTTGCAGATTGCATCTTAGGTGCTACTGATGTTAAATGTTTCCTTCCCTCTTATTTCTGTGTTCTAGTGGTGATAGTGGGTAGATAATAGTGACCAAAATAAACAACTAATAATTAAAATGAGAACTATGTATTGAAGAAAGTGGTCTTAATATCTAAAGAGCCAAGTGTTAGAGTGACCAAGAGAGAAGGGGGCTAAGACAGTGTAACTGGGGAGAGCACCTTTGAGAGGTCACTTTTGAACTTGGACTTGAAGACAAATAGCAGCTAGCTACAATGTTTTGTTGTTCAGTCGCTCAGTTGTGTCTGACTCTTGGTGACCTCATGGACTGCAGCACGCCACGCTTCCCTGTCCTTCTCCATCTCCCAGAGCTTGTGCAAACTCATGTCCATCGAGTCGATGATGCCATCCAACCATTTCATCCTCTGTCACCCCCTTCTCCTCCTGCCCTCAATCTTTCTCAGCATCAAAGTCTTTTCCACTGAGTTAGTTCTTCCCATCAGGTGGCCAAAGTATTAGAGTTTCAGCTTCAGCATTAGTCCTTCCAATGAATATTCAGGATTTATTTCCTATAGGATTGACTGGTTTGATCTCCTTGCAGTCCAAGGAACTCTCAAGAATCTTCTCCAACACAATTCAAAAGCATCAATTCTGCAGTGCTCAGCCTTCTTTATGGTCCAACTCTCACATTCATACATTATTGGAAAAACCATAGCTTTGACTATATGGACCTTTGTCTGAAAAGTAATATCTCTGCTTTTTGATACACTGTCTAGGTTTGTCATAGCTTTTCTTCCAAGGAGAAAGCATCTTTTAATTTCATGGCTGCAGGCACCATCTGCAGTGATTTTTGAGCCCAAGAAAACAAAGCCATACTACCATTTTAAATAAAACAAGGGGAAGTTCAGAGTCCTGAGGCCAAAAAGAGCTTGTTTTTGTTGAGGATTAGAAAGGAGATCCCTATGAGAACTTGCAGACTTCCCTGCCCAAGCCTGCAGTGACTGCCTTATCTCTAAGGGCTGGCTCCTGTGATAAGACATTCATCACTGCCTCTGCAATGAGTGCATGTCTGCCTTGCCCCACACTGAAGCACTGGAGGTCAGGAGCCACTACCCATTCACCTATGCAAGTTACTACAACTCAGGTCCATAGTCCATGAGAGGAGCTTAACAAATAGTACTGACTTGATGAATGAATGGTGGTGGTGGTTTAGTCGCTAAGTCAAGTCCGACTCTTGTGACCCCATTGTCCAAGATGGGACATCTTGTCTGTGTCCAGGGATTTTCCAGGCAAGACTACTGGAGTGGGTTGACATTTCCGTCTCCAGGGGATCTTCCCGACCCAGGGATCAAACCTGGGTCTCCTGCACTGCAGGCAGATTCTTTACTATCTGAGCTACCAGGGAATTCCCTGAATGATGTATCCAAGTAAATAAACTATCCTGTTCTGGGTCACTAGAGCACACCATTCATTCATTGGCTGCAACAAAAATGTACAGAGAAATCACAGTTAAAGCACAGGGCACTCGCTTGGAAGAAGAGTCACCTGGGTATTTTACTCCCATCCTTATTAAAGAATTTTTGCTTCTAATTGCCAGGACAGCTGTGAGGACTAGCAGCTATAAATATTTGTAGGGTTTACTTCATGTTGTGTATCTGCTTTATCTCCCTTGGTAAATTCCATGTTCAGAGGCTCATTAGCTGTGTACACACAAAACAGCTATGTAATAATTAGTATCAAGGAAGGCTGCATAATAGAACAATGTTTGCACTAATTAGATACTGGGTTGAGGGACCTTCTTTTTATTTTCCCCTGAAGCTTCTGCATTTTTCCTTTCTAACTTCTGGATTGAGAACTTCTGCTTCAAGTTTTAGGTTACAGCTATTATCATCAGCATTTCTTGAGTGTAACAAGAGTAGTTGCTGTTTACTGAGTATGATGTGCGTCTGTGCTCAGTCGCTGCAGTCGTGTCCGACTCTTCGTGAACCTATGGGCTATAGCCCTCCAGCCTCCTCAGTCCAAGGGATTCTCCAGGCACAAATACTGGAGTGGGTTGCCATGTCCTCCTCCAGGTGATCTTCCCAACCCAGGGATCGAACCCGTGTCTCTTATGTCTCCTGCTTTGCAGGCAGATTTTTTACCCACTGAGCCACCTGGGAAACCCGGAAAGGCATTATACTGAGCCCTTAGCACGCACTGTCTCACTTGGTCCCCACAGCAGCCCCAAGGAGTTTGGTTTGCATTTTACAAATCAGGACACTAAGGTTGCAACATGCACAAGGTCACTAGCCAGTGAGGGGCCAGGCTTGAAGTCAAGAGAGTCTGTGTCCAGAGTTCTTCTCTATTATACCAATTCTTCCTAAATTGCTTCCTATGGTATCTCTTTAGGTATTCTAAAATAACTGAATAGTTTAGGTTTTTGTCCACCCTTATGGCAGAAAGCAAAAAAGAACTAAAGAGCCTCTTGATGAAAGTGAAAGAAAGTAAAAAAGTTGGCTTAAAACTCAGCATTCAGAAAACTAAGATCATGGCATCTGGTCCCATCACTTCATGGCAAATAAATGGGGAAACAGTGGAAACAGTGACATACTTTATTTTGGGGGGCTCCAAAATCACTGTAGATGGTGACTGAAGCCATGAAATTAAAAGGCACTTGCTCCTTGGAAGGAAAGTTATGACCAACCTAGACAGCATATTAAAAAGCAGAGATATTACTTTGCCAATGAAGGTCCCTACAGTCAAGGGTATGGTTTTTCCAGTGGTCATGTATAGATATGAGAGTTGGACTGTGAAGAAAGCTAAACGCCGAAGAATTGATGCTTTTGAACTGTGGTGTTGGAGTAGACTCTTGAGAGTCCCTTGGACTGCAAGGAGATCCAACCAGTCCATTCTAAAGGAGATCAGTCCTGGGTGTTCATTGGAAGGACTGATGCTAAAGCTGAAACTCCAATACTCTGGCCACCTCATGCGAAGAGTTGACTCCTTAGAAAAGACCTTGATCCCTGATGATGGGAGGGATTGGGGGCAGGAGGAGAAGGGGACGACAGAAGATGAGATGGCTGGATGGCATCACTGACTCGATGGACATGAGTTTGAGTGAACTCCAGGAGTTGGTGATGGACAGGGAGGCCTGGCCTGCTGCGATTCATGGGGTCGCAAAGATCGGACATGACTGAGGGACTGAACTGAACTGAGACAGCATATTAAAAAGCAGAGACATTACATTGCCAACAAAGGTCCATCTAGTCAAAGCTATTGTTTTTCCAGTAGTTATGTATGGATGTGAGAGTTGGACTATAAATTAAGCTGAGCACTGAAGAATTGATGCTTTTGAACTGTGATGTTGGAGAAGACTCTTGAGAGTCCCTCAGACTGCAAGGAGATCCAGCCAGTCCATCCTAAAGGAGATCAGTCCTGACTATTCATTGGAAGGATTGATGCTGAAGCTGAAACTCCAATACTTTGGCCACCTGATGTGAAGAACTGACTCATTGGAAAAGACCCTGATGCTAGGAAAAATTGAAGGCGGGAGAAGAAGGGCGCAACTGAGGATGAGATGGTTGGATGGCATCACTGACTCAATGGACATGAGTTTGAGTAAACTCTGGGAGTTGGTGATGGACAGGGAGGCCTGGCCTGCTGCAGTCCAGGTGGTCATTGCAAAGAGTTGGACACGACTCAGTGACTGTACTGAGCTGAACTCTAAAACATTAGTATAAGTATGTTTGGGGTCATTTACGATTGAGCTGCATCAGATACTTTTGACTCAGCTTTTCTTTGTATAATAACCACATGGGAGCACATAATAACTTTTAGTGCCACTTTTCTCCAATGGGGGTCCTTAAAGGGGCTGACTTCCTCCAGAGTAAGATACAGCAGTGCCAGGCACCCCGTTACACTTGGTGGCCTCCCAGGCTCCACCCAGGGCTGGCTTTGGGGCTACCTTCTCTCCACTCTGAAATACTCGTGCTTCCCCAGGATCCAGGGCACCGGTGGGTGCCCTGGTAACAAGTGGTGGAGAGACACTCTGCATGTTCCCGGTGACTCCAGCCAGCTCTGCCGCATTGCACAGCCTTCAGCAACCTACAGGGAAATCAAAGCAGGCTGGCTGTTGCTCAGCTCAAAGAGGCTAGGGGAAAGAAAGACTTTTTCTAGAGGAAAATGCAGTATTTATAGAAGAGCTCATCAGAAATCCAAAGAGCAAGAAGCAGGTAAACATTTTCCCAGTGTCCTGCTGCTGGGGCACACAGAGGGCAGGGCCCAGAGCTGTTTACCACAGGCTCACACATTCTTGGCGCTCGCTCTTGCAAGGTGAAAATAATTCCAGGGATGATTTTCATTCTACAGAAAAGCTTTATTTTCAGACCTTTGCTGACATGCACCAGAGTAATAAATTAAGCTGCTATGAAGACTGCTGTTTAAAAACATGTAGAGAAGTTGCCTGGAAAATCCCATGGACGGAGGAGCCTGGTGGGCTGCAGTCCATGGGGTCGCTAACAGTCAGACACGACTGAGCAATTTCACTTTCACTTTTCACTTTCATGCATTGGAGAAGGAAATGGCAACCCACTCCAGTATCCTTGCCTGGAGAATCCCAGGGACGGGGGAGCCTGGTGACCTGCCATCTCTGGGGTCGCACAGAGTCAGACGCTACTGAAGCGACTTAGCAGCAGCAGCAGCAACAGCAGAGAAGTTGAGGAGAATCTCTTCAGACCTACTTGCTGCTGCTGTAGACAGAGCATTGGGTGCGTGGAGGCAGGGTGGAATTGAGTGTTGTTGAAACACAGCTCAGCTGCTCTAAATCTGGAGGTGTGGAGACCAGTGATGGATTAATGTCTGGAGCAGCTTGAAACCACACATATGCATACAGTCCTACCGTGTACAGTATCAAAGTCACATATTCAAATGATGTTAATTAAAATCTAGGGGATATTTTAAAAAATAACAATAAACTTAGGTATATTTTCTGCAACTAATGAGGGTTATCTGAAGGATATACAAAAAGGACAGCTAGTGTTATCTAGTTCACGGATGTATTCGTTCACTGTCTGCTATAACAAAGTACCACAGGCTGGGTGGCTGAAACAGCAGAAATTAATTTTTTCACAAGGTTTTAGCAGGATTGATTCCCTCTCAGTACTGTGAGGGAAGAGTCTGTTCCAGACTGCTTTCCTCAGCTCATAGATCGCTCTCCTCTTCCTGGGGTTGTCTGTGTCCAAATTCCCTCTTACTACAAGGACACCACTCATGCTGGGGTAGGGCCCACTCTAATGACCTCATTTTAGCCTATTTACCTCTGTAACAACTTTGTCTCCAAGTATGTTCACACTCTGAGGGGTTAGGAATTCAGTAGGAATTTTTGAGGGGGACATAATTCAGCCCATCACAACTGATTCTGATATATACATACATTATATATATATATATATTTATAATGTGTATACATATATAATGTATACATATATATATAGGAACCAAAAAAATATAAGAGCGAATTAAAAATGATTCATGGAGCTGTACTTACTGAGTTTTTAAATATTCTAGAGTTCAAGCTTTTCCCCTTTTCCATAAATCATAATTTGAGTTTCCAATAGCACCAGTCATTAAATATTAAACATTAGATATGATAATAGAAAAATAATGATGTACTTAGTGGGCACTACTTATTGTTTGTAATAATATATTTCATTTCTGACTTAGGCTACCATATAATTTATAACATTTTATAATAAGGTAAATTTTCTACCTATGCCCTCATTATTGCAGAAATAAAGTTTTAAACATTTAAATATCATATTAGAAAGAAGTATTCTTTCTGCTTTTGATGTAGAAGAGGTCAGTTACTCTGTGTGGGGGGGTCACTGTCAAGAAGTGTAAGGTGTTGAGAGGGGCCTGTGGACCGAGGAAGGAGCAGATGCTTTGCTGAACAGAAGCAGCCTAGACATTCATTCCACCATCTGTGGTTGTGTGTGTCTTTCTGCGTATGTGTGTGTGTGTTAGAGAGACAAGACACGTGGATTTAAGTATATCCTCTATTCTAGCTGACTTATAGAGTTCTTCAAGGTAGGTAGGGAATGGAGATAGGGCCGGCAGGATTGCCAAGAATGACAGCATCCAGTGACTGCCAAACCACACACACACACACACACACACACACACACAGGCACACATAAGTCTCTAACACAGGTATCAGAATTGCGTGCTATTGAGCCCACAAATATATATGGCCATAATTATGCCAACATTCTTAAAGCTACCTACATAAAATTACATATTCTTTGCCAAGTTTTATTTGCTTTAGCTGTATTTGCCTCTCTTGAATTTTCTTCAGTACTTAAACACTTTTTTTGGCCAAAGGTGAAAAAAACAACGTAGCAGCTGAATATGAATACAAACATACACACCCACAACACACACAGTTTTTTGTTTTCCTTCTGTAACTGTATACAAGTGAGAAAACCCTGGATTAAAGGACATACAGATGAAGTATCTCTTGATTCCTATCTTCATCGTTCTTCTCTCTCATGACTCTCAGAGGAAAAGTCCACAAACATTTTCAGTGTTTTTTTTACATTTCCAGATACATGAATAGGCGTGACTGATACATAAGGACAGTATGAATGAGCTGAGTTAAAAGAGGGGTTTGACTTGGCGACTCTTGTCCTGGTAAACCCATGTGCATAGGTCAGACCTAGGAGTGACCCCAGCACACTCGCTTCTACCCTACAAAGAAAGCACATCCTAGAGAGGATTCCTTTCTTGATGGGTTGGAGAAGCCAGTAGTGGTCTCAGCTTTTTCCTTCAAGGAGGAGGAAACAGAGAGATAAGAGGGAAAAGGGGCTGAAAAGAGGAGTCTCTGGGTGAAGGGAGAAGAGCTTCGTTTACTGATCCACAGGGAGTTGCTTTGGAAAATAGCTGACCTGCTTAGGGACATTTACTAAACTTGCTCTGGGTAGTTGATGAAATAATTTCCTCATCTCCACTAAACCCTCTGTTAAGTCCACATTACTCACCACGCTTTCATAGCTGAACTTGCTATTTTGAGGCAACACAGTTAAGTGTTGAGTCACCCCTAAGTGAATGCGGGCAGACAGAGGTTGCTCAAAGGTTCCTGACATGCTTAGTCTGCATTTTGACACAGAAGTATACTATTTTTAATGTACTGTACTTGATGTCAAAAGTAAACTTGTGTAGAAGGGCAGGTAGTAGAGAGGAGAGTGGTTGGTGTTGTTATGAAATAGACTTGAGCAAAAGGAAGGTGGGCAGTGAGGGAAAGGGCAGATATTAGCACATCACTGAGGAGCAGCCCTATGAAGGTGGATATATATAGTGGGATGTATATATTCCATACGGGCTTCCGAGGTGGTGCTAGTGGTAAAGAATCTGCCTGTCTGCCAGTGCAGGAGTGGTCAAGAGATGTGGGTTCAATTCCTTGTTTGGGAAGATCCCCTGGAGGAGGGCATGACAATCTACTCCAGTATTCTTCCCTGGAGAATCTCATGAATAGAGTAGACATTAGGGTCTCAAAGAGTTGGACACAACTGAAGCTAGTTAGCATGCATGCACGCATATATTCCATATATAATTCTAGAAGTATTACAAATGTATTGAGTCCATAAAAGAAGAAATGGCATGACATTACAAAATAAGAAATTGAAGAGGAAACAAATTATTACACAGATGTTGGACTGAACCATATCTGAGAATAATCAGAATTAAAAACTAAGAGATGATACTTTTGATTGTTAAATATACAGAAATTTCTTCTTGTATTGTGCCACTTGATAGACACGACCCCCATTTAACCTGAAATATTGGGGAATTCAATGAACGGTGCCATGGTGGGAAGCCGAGCCAGCTAGTACCTAGATCCCTGGTGGATCACCGAGCTGTATGTTTACAATTCAGCAAGTTATAAAGTTCAGAAACAGCTGGGAAGGAATTAGAGATTTCCAGGTGACTAGGCAGCTGATTCTTAAGCACAGGTGAGTTCCTTCAAATAGGTTCATGAAGTATTACAAACGTGTTGGTTGTATCCAGACTTTGGGGCTTATTTACATGGTTGACAGTAACTTGATCCTTTTCCTTCACTCAGTTTTCATGATTTATTGAATGAATCTCACAGGTTATATTTAGGACTCTCTGCGACACACTGCCCACTGTCCTTGTCCATGGGCACTCTTGACCTCTAAAGCTTTGGTGTCCATTTCTGAGAGTTCATAGCTTCCTCTTATAGGAATTCTATCTCTTTAGAAGGTAAACATATTTTCCTATTTTAATTAACAGTTCCTCTCATCAGTGTAATGACCCAAAGCCATTTTATTTGAAATAGTAGCAAAGAGATGTTGACCCAGTTAAAATCTAAGCCCCTCTCATATCATTTCATCTCTTAATTTTCTTTCATTTTCTATATATGCCATAGGTCATCTGAAAAAAAGAAATCAAACCAAGACATTTTGCTAAGAAAATGAGATTACTTTATTCCAGAATTTTCAACTCTTCTGCTTCTTAGAATGCCATCTCCTCTCAAAGTCTTCAGAAAAAAATCTGTGATGTCTTTCTTTCAATTCCCACTTACAGTCTTATTTCTTCTAGGTGTCCCTAATAATGGAAATGGGAGTGGGTGTTTACTTGTACTAACCACATGACGACCCTATTCCTAAAAGGACCTGTGGATGGGTGGAAAAGAGATGATGCATCCTGTTTGATGATTTGCCTTTTGAGAAGGAGTTTGCTGTGATCGATTCTTTTTTTAAAATTTGTATTTATTTATTTATTTGTTGCTGGGCCTGGTCTTCATTGCTCTGAGCAGACTTTCTCTAGTTGTAGCGAGTGGGGGCTACTCTTCGTTGCAGTGTATGGCTTCTCATTGCCGTGGCTTGTTGCAGAGCATGGGCTCTAGGCACGCAGGTTCAGTAGTTGTGGAGCAGGAGCTTAGCTGCCCAATGGCATGTGGCATCTTCACTAACCAGGGATCGAACCTGTGTTCCCTGTATCGGCAGATGGATTCATAATAACTGGAGCACTAGAGCATCCCTGTGATAGCCTTATATAAGTTGTTGATAAAAATTTAAATTTGTACTTCCTTTCAAGAAAGAAATACACCAGTACATACCTAGAGCTTTAAAAATACTGTGTTCTTTGATCCAGTAGATCCTCTGTTAGTAATGTACACTAGGGCAAAGTTTAAACAAACAGTGATTTGTCTGCAAAACACACATTACCTCATTCTTTATAATAACAAAAAATGGGGACATGTGGGAACACGCCAACTGACCAACAAAAGAAGAAAAGTAGGCAGAGATGTCATAAAAGAATGCTACTTGGTCATGTCTCAAAGTATATGCAATGGCAGGGAAACTAATATAACAGAATTTTTCATATAATATATTCTATCAACTGTCATTATGTTCTTAAAGTATATTACATTTATTGGCAGAAAGGAAACATAAATAGAACTGTTTGCTGGAAGTGCTATCTCTATATTGTGAAACCATGGGTAATTTTTTTTTTACCATATGTTTCTTTATTTTTATATAAATAGGTATTACTCTTAAAGCTGGAAAACTAATACTTTTTAAAAAGAATGAAATAACTCCGAGAGGAGAAATTCTCTCCCCCCTCAGGCTAAATCTACCACAGACATACTTTTTCTCTATACCGATTTATTGTCTTTTATGTAACATGCATCTGTGATGGTAGCAAGAGAAATAGGGACTGAAGCCATAAAAATAGCTGCCACATATCCATGATCTTTGGGGCTTACCAGGTGGACCTAGTGGTAGAGAACCTGCCTGCCAACACAGGACACTTAAAGAGACATGGGTTGGATCCCTGGGTTGGGAAGATGTCCTGGAGGAGGGAATGGTGACCCACTCTAGTATTCTTGCCTGAGAATCCCACGGACAGAGAAGCCTGGTGGGCTACAGTCCCTAGGTTCGCCAAGAGTCGGACAAGACTAAGATGACTTAGCACAGCCCAGCACAACACAGACAGGGTAAAGCTAGAGAGGATGTTCATCAGTTTTTGAGGCCATAGAGATAAGCAGTGACAAAGCTCACTAAATATATATAAAGGTCACAGTGTGAGAAATCAAATTGACTATGCTGCTAAGTCGCTTCAGTCGTGTCCGACTCTGTGCGACCCCATAGACGGCAGCCCACCAGGCTCCCTCGTCCCTGGGATTCTCCAGGCAAGAACACTGGAGTGGGTTGCCATATCCTTCTCCAGTGCATGAAAGTGAAAAGTGAAAGTGAAGTCGCTCAGTCGTGTCCGACCCTCAGCGACGCCATGGACTGCAGCCTTCCAGGCTCCTCCTTCCATGGGATTTTCCAGGCAAGAGTACTGGAGTGGGGTGCCATTGCCTTCTCCAAAATTGACTATAGACAAATACAAATTCTTTCCACTACCTTTTACTGAAGACTCCTCATTTTATCTATTTAGATTGAACCCAGAGTGGACTTAAGGTGTGTAGTGTGTCAAAAGAATGCCATGGTGACTTATTTGTCAGTTGCATTAAAAATATTGATTGATATTGTGCAGATTATATGGGCAATTGCTTAGTTTCTTGGTATTTAATTGTTGTTAAATACCAATTTAATGGTATTAAAATTTAATGGCATTAACAACCAATAATGGTTGTTCATTGATGAATATAAAGTAAATGTCAGGCTCAGGTAACAGAGAGAGGTGCTCTTGTTTTTACCAAGGACAACTGGGGAGAAATTCCAGTTCCCAAAGTGTTGCCTACATTACTTAGATGAAATAGTTACCAATATTCAGAATAACTTTAAGCTTTATGAAATAAAATTTTACCAACACCTGATGAGTGTGGGATTCATTTACTTACATATTGAAATAGGGACATGATAGCCAAAACATGTGAACTATTGTCCTAAACATCCTCTCCTGGAGGCTAGAGGATTATAAGTTACTGAGGCTTCCCCAGTAAGGGATTTGGAGAAAATGAGATGAGGGAAATAAGAGTTCTATTTCAGCTGTCATCCTAGATTATTCCCTGAGGATACCATCTTAATATACAGCTGTTACTTCAAATGTCAACCAAAGACTGGGGATTATTAAATGTTCAGATATTAATTGTTCAGAAACTGAACAGAAAACCTTATTTGATCTCACCTATAATAGGTCAAAAAAGAGACATTATAATGACAAGTAGAAACAGAGAGAGTGAAAAAGTGTTACTTCAGTATGGAGAGGGAAAAAAAATCTGAGGATATTTGTGAACAAAATGAATACTTTTGAGCAGCAACATTTTTGCAACTCCTGACCTAATTGTGTATATTGCACCCTTGAAGCTTGAATAAAGGAAGTTGAGGACAATGGAGAAGGCAATGGCACCCCACTCTAGTACTCTTGCCTGGAAAATCCCATGGAAGGAGGAGCCTGGTAGGCTGCAGTCCATGGGGTCTCGAGGAGTCGGACACAACTGAACAACTTCACTTTCACTTTTCACTTTCATGCATTGGAGAAGGAAATGGCAACCCACTCCAGTGTTCTTGCCTGGAGAATCCCAGGGACGGGGGAGCCTGGTGAGCTGCCGTCTCTGGGGTCGCACAGAGTCGGACACGACTGAAGCGACTTAGCAGCAGCAGGACAATTACTTTGTACAGAAATACTACTACGCCTAATATATAATGGACTTCAGAACAATCTGAAGAGATGGTAAGGATAAGAATGGAAAAAGTTCAAGCTCTGCTTAAGTATAAGCTGAGTTTTGTATACCACTTGTGGTTGGGGTCATGTCCCCTCTCATCATAAACCTCTGACCCTCTTGGGCACGTGCCCTGTGATCCCATGAACAAGTCCCTACTGGCCACTGTTTCTGTCCTGATATTCCTCATTCAATGACCTGCTCAGTGCAAACATCTTGGTGATGACAAAGAATATTAATCCTATAGAGCAATCACCCCCTTGTTCTTATAATAAGTGCTAACCTTTATTGCCATTTTATTGTCCCATGTTCTGTTCTCAGTGGATCTGATACAACTCATCGAATTTGGATACGAACCCAATGAAGTGGTACTATTCGTATGCTCATTCACAAGTGAAGAATCTGATTCACAGATATACAACTTTCTCAGAGTCTCACATTAACTTAGTGATAGAGTCAGAATTTAAACTCCAGCAGTCTGGCTCCAGTCCCTAACCCATACATGTCTGCCACTATGTGGACTGAATGGGGAAAGTATTTAATATCTGAAAAACACTTAGCAATATCCTTGCACTCGCTAGCCTGGTGATGCTGACCATTCTCATCTTTGGAACCAAAGCTGACATGTCCTATTCCATACTGTTTTCTCCTAGGCTTAGGAAAAGGGAAATGACAGATGACTGAATGGAAAAGGATGAAGTCTTTTGGTTTAAATCCTAATAGTTTTACTTACCTGGTTTAGCCCAGGTTGGTCCATCTTACTTCCTTCACCAAGGCTAGGAGTCTCTGTAGAGTCAAAGCTCCATGTTTGGTAGATTCAGAGGTGGTCCTTCATCTGTGACTGGGTGGCCAAATGTATAAACAGAAGACACATCAGGAGAGGATACCTCAGGAGCAGAAGCACTTTGAAAATGATAACAGGAAAAAAAAGCTTATCACCTGTCCCATGGAAAGGCAATGTGGGAAGTGAGGGTCTGGGAGAGCGTTGGTAGCTCTCCATTGAGCAGTGTATTCTCTCAGAGAGGCCGGCTGTGTTTCAATTTTCTAAGTGAGACCCCCAGACAGTATGTTGTTTATCGAATGGGGGCAACCACTATGAAACCAGGCATTTATAGGTGTTCACACAGGAAGCTGTATTACTCCTGCCTATTATCATAGGCGCACTCTGGCAAAAGCACGTGCACACACACACACACACACACACACACGTACTTTGTCTATGCATTTAATCATTTCATTCCTGGCCATTTATAAAAGTGGCTCCCTCTCTCATAGCTTACTAATGTGATACTTTTTCCTCTCTTTCTTTTATTTTAATCACAGCAGAATCTAAGAAGAAGAAAAAGGAAGGCAAGAAACAGGAGAAGATGCTGGACTAAAAGCCGCCACCTTCCGTGGACCATGAAAAGGACATCAGCAAACAGGATCAGTTAACTATTGCATTTATATCTACCGTAGGCTTTTTATTCAAAAATTATCTATAGCTTAAGTACACAATAGGCAGAAACAAAATGAAAAGAAAAATTTTGTAGTAGCATTTTTTTAAATGTATCAATATACCATAGTACCACTAGGGACTTATAATAGAGGACTGTAATCCTATTTAGAAAGTTGACTTATAGTACATGTTAAGTGATAGAAAACTGAGGTAAGTTTTTTGAAGTTATGTGATATTTTACATTACATTTTTTTTTTACATTTTTTTCTTTTGGCAGCAATTTAAATGTTATGACTATGTAAACTACTTCTCTTGTTAGGTAATTTTTTTCACCTAGACTTTATTTCCCAATTGAGAAAAATATCTACTAAACAAAGCAGCAATAAAATACGATCATCCTATTTGAGGAAAATATCTCTTTTTCTGCCAGTGGATTTTTAAAAAATTGTAGTCAACAAAATGAGGGGAGGGTGGTCAGAGCATGTCCTAGTTCAATGTTGACTTTTTTAAAAAAAAGAAAGCATTAGAACATGAAATTATTTCACTTTGGCAGAAATATTTGTTTTTTGATGAAATTATTTTTCCATTGGAGGAAAAAAAAAAGACGAGGAAAATAAATCAAGGTGATGCTGAAAAAAAAGATGCTTTTGTGTGCAATAATTTGATATTGTAAGCCTTCTCTCTTTGTCATCTATGTTCCCCCAGCTCATCTGTTAGCAGAGAGAAATGATCATACAAACTAATTAAATCATTCTTGCGCACAGATGTTGTAGAGGGTTGACACAGCTGTAGATGTAGGTCTGTAACTCTATTTTAAACTTTCTATCCGTATATAATAGGTTGGACTGGTGCTACCGAATTAAAGTTCCAAACTAGTCTAGGGTTTGGTGGAACAGAAAAATGCTCTTCTTCTATTGAGTTTGGACTTTGTCGTTGTTCAGTCGCTAAGTCATGTCTAATTCTTTGTGACCTTGTGGACGGTAGCACACCAGGCTCCTCTGTTCTCCACTATCTCCCAAAGTTTGCTCAAATTTATGTCTGTCAAGTCAGTGATGCCATCTAACCATCTCATCCTCTACCACCCCCTTCTCCTTCTTTCCCAGCATCTTTCCCAGCATCAGGGTCTTTTCCAATGAGTGGTTTCTTCACATCAGGTGGCCAAAGTATTGGAGCTTCAGTTTCAGCAGCCCTCCTTCCAGTGAATATTCAAGGCTGGGTTTGCATATTAACACCAGGCATAATGGTTGCTTGTTACTGGTTTCTATAAACCAATGGTTCCTACTCTATCATCTACTATATGAGTACCACAGACTAGATATGCAAATAAATCCCTTATCTTCTGGGCTCTAAACACAGTTTTTAAGTACATACAACTATGCTTCTATTATTCAGAGAAATAACACCTCAGAAGTCAGCTGGGATTAACCTCAAAGTATTTCTCTTGAAAAATCCACCTTTACTTTTAAAGGGATAAGACTCAATAAATAACACTTACCTATCAAGATAACTCTAAGTCCACTTTCAGAAATGACGGTTTCAATACCTTTCAATAAACTAATTACAAACTGGTCTAATGATGCAGCCAAAGTGCCTTCAAAGTTGAAATATTTTTGTCACCTGGTCAAAGACTCCACTTGAGCTAGGAATGTTGACGGGGTCCATATCTCCCCACTAAATCAAAGCCAACTGCCAGTGGGCAGTAGAAAAAGGAACTAATCTCTAGGCACATATGTGGAACGATTTATAGACTGGTGCTTAATAAGAGCAGAGTACCTTGGAAAGTGCAAATGCAGAAACATGAATAGTGAATGCAGTTCTTTTACAGGTGAACCTTAATAGGCTAAAGGTACTCATGGGGATGGATGGAGGGGATGAAAGGGAGGCATTATCCTGACTGGGTTTTGTTGACAGCAAAGACTCTGCAAGGAGAGGCATGGTGGAAAAGCCTGAAGAATGTTTTGTTAGCCTCTCACCTAATATTGCTCCTCCATCATCATTTAGCCAAAATAGCAGCCCATGAATCAGTAATGAGCTGAGGTGAACTAGAACACAATCTCCCACAGGAAAAGCAGTCCTGTAAATAATCATGGCATTCCCTCTTTCTTTAACCTTACGACATGGCAGGAAGCCAAAGGCGCTCTGCTGTGTGAAGGGTGATTCTTAACACATCATACACTAACTCCCTGATTTTCTGTGAAGGCAAGGGTGCGAATGCTAATCTCCACTGCATAGAGTGTGAAATACTTAAATTCTCAAGAAGTATTCCATCCCAGCCCCAACTTTAAACACCTTGCTAAATCTTACTGAAGTATTGAAAACATAAATACAAAAGGACAGGCTCTGAAAATCACTGACTTGACAAATAGAAAAAGAAAGACCATTTTCAGTATTTCATAGAGTGCCCCAGCAAGCTCTCTCTTCCAATCATTCTGAGTTTTATGAACTTATTTATCCTTGTGTTCTTTAAGCCTGGAGGAAGGAAAGAGAAATGGAAAGAAATCAGCTATGTTTCCTTAAAGGACCTTCCACTGAAGAAAGTTTTCTCCCAATTACCAAAAACAGTCTTCCAGTTACCAAACGTGTCCTTATTCAATATGGTGACCATATCCTTCACACTTGGATTTTGACAGGCTTTCTTATTTGTCCTGATTGTATGAATCCTATCACACTATATTCCTAGAATGACATCATAATGTCTTGTTAATTCTGTAAGAATAGAACTCCAAACAGAATTTAATGCTCTAAATAGTTATCAAGTTCTACTAAATTGTGGAGGTATTAAAAAAAAAAAAGAACTATATAATTTCATTTATGGGTCCTTGACCATACGAAGCCTTATTTAAGAAAAGAAACATTACAGTCCTTTACCCACTGAGAAGACAGATTTCTTTAGGAATAAGAGATAACACATATTTTCCCATAATATGTAACTCTTGGTTCCATATATCTGAAAGTCTGAAATTGTTTCATAACTTCTTTGGTTTAAATGAAAAACAAAGGTAAATATGCTTTAGGAAGCACTGAATGAGGCAATATAAAATACTATCTTTCACCAATTGAATTATTTTAAAATAATTTCCAAACATAAAAATTCAAATTTTATCAACCTTTAGTTGTGGGATTCTCTAATGGAGTGAAACAAAGGGCTTTATTCCCATTAACTTTCTCCAGAAAATAATGCAACAGATCAGCATCCTTAGATGTGCAATATCGAAGCATTTGATCTCAATCTCTTTTTTCTCTGGCTTGCTTTTAATTTAATTAGTTTTAAGCCTTAAGCTTTTAAAAGTGAAATCAATCAGAAGGCGAGAGTGTAGAGAATCATGTTCCAACGCTTCTCATGTAAATTCAAATTTTAGATTCTTCTTTGGAGTAAAACAGGCTCCTCACTGTCTACAAGCTTATTTCTGAGTTACAAAAATTCTCTCCATGTTTTTCCCTATCTTATCATGTTTTCCTCCTGCATTCTCGTACTCAGTCTGGGCTGCCAGAGGACACCTTTTTCTTGCATCTGGAAATTTAAGCAGCAGACAACTTATTTAAGCAGACAGTAATGTCTCCAGGTCTGTCAAATAGATGCATTTTCAATCTTCCAGTACTTTCAAAGAAGACATAGAATCTTGGAATACATTTCCATAAAGGGTAAGGAGCATAATGTTATTCAGAGCATTTAGCAAGTAATACCTGCCTCATACTTATTGGACTTTAATTCTCCTAGAAATAAAATATAGGGAACATTTTAATCAGAGAAAAACTTGTCATGATCTTAGCAATCCATCCCCCCCCTCAATGTTTCTCTTCTTCCCAGTCTTTCAATTTTCCAAAAAAGGCACCAGAAGTAAAGTAAATGTTCAGTCCTATTAGGGTCACAAGTAAAATCATGTCATTCAAGAATATTTCAACACAAATGAATGCAAACTGACATGTGTTCCATTTTTTTAATTTAAAAAGAAAAATAAAGAACAATTAGCTCTCAATATCTAATTTCTATAATATAATTTTTAAAGGACAAAACCTTGACCAGCAGAACATTGATGTATTTAGATATATATATATCTCATTACAACTACAATATTAAATTGTTAGTAGGATTGGCCAAGGTTATATGCTCATGCTCAGTCACCCAGTTGTGTCTGACTCTTTGCGACCCCATGGACTGCAGCCCATCAGGCTCCTCTGTCCATGGGATTTTTCAGGCAAGAATGCTACAGTGGGTTGCCATTTCCTCCTCCAGGAAATCTTCCTGACCCAGGGATCAAACCCACGTCCTGTACTGCAGGTGGATTCTTTACTACTGAGCCACTGGGGAAGCCTAAGAGGGTTATATATCTAGGTTATTGCAATGTATTTTCTTTTGTTCTTTGGAAATGTTCATGGAAGCCATACAATCTATGTTAGAGAATGACAACATGGAAAATCCTGACATCATGTAGTTAAACTGGGAATGGAGGAATACCTTACAGAGTATAAACATGTAGTGACTGAATCCATATATGCAACTTGCTCTTGGTGGAGATATAAAATATTACATAAAATACATTAATTGCAACGAATCATTTGTCTCCTGTCTTTTGGTTGTCAGATCCATCAAATACAGGAGAAAGAAATCTTCAAGTATCTTAGTTTACGAGATTCTTAGAGAATTACATGAATATCTCAGTTGCTATAAATGACCAACAGATTGAGATGCTTGCAATAAATGATATAAATTTTAGACTTCTAAGTCCAGAGTTGTATGCTTTTAAGGTGGTCATAGCTAATAATTCAGCTTCTCATCAGTTTCATTAGAGATATGCCAATCTGCTATCTTGCAGCAAGGAGGAAGAGAGAGTTATTAGGGGTCTATTCTGGGATGTGGTCAGGAAGAAAATGGGCAAGTTGTGTGTAACTGTTCCGATTAAGAATTCCTGAAGTCTCTGAATTCCTTCCCTCTATATTAAGCTAAAAAATATCTGGCCATTTAAAGTAGATTTCTATTGGCACCATTTGGTTTATGAGTTAAATTTGGCAACTTAACCAACACTGGAAATTGAACCCAGACTCTGGTGAAGGCATCCTTATCAAGAACCTTGATCATATCGAAAATGGGATTCCACACTCCTAGGAAGTGCATTTCTAAAGCCCATTTGAACAAATTTTATTCTATGATAATTATATTGATTGAGATTAATTCCTAAAAATCTTGTTGAATATATTTCCCCTTCCAAATTCTGATTATACATTTCATCCCATAGTCTCTGTTTAGTTTAAATTCATTAATTTATGCTTTCCTGCGTACAAATTGTTTATTAAGTGCTCAGCACAGTTACTGGTGCCAGGGGTGCAGCAAAGAACAAAATGAGCCCCCCCCCCCCCTGCCACCAAACTCCTGTTTTCATGGAATTTACACTCTTGCTGGAAACACAGACAATGAACACAATGAAAAATGTTTTGGTTACATCCCACTGCATACAAAACCACCTAGTTCATCTCCTGCCTCTCCTGGTGGGCTGACTGGACTCATCTGGACTCAAGTGCTTTTGTTCCGTGTGATGTTAGCTTGAAGGGCTGGGATGTCCATTGTCCAACGCAGCTTCCTCATGTGCCTCACCTCTTAGTGGAAACAGCTGGAGAACTGGATTCAAGTGGGCCACTGGAGGGCTGGGCCTCTCAGTTTCTCCATGTAGTCCACGGGCTCACTCTTTCCGCAGGGTGTTGTCTGTCTCTACAGAGTCTACCCAGGGGAGTTACCAGCCTTTTCACGGGGTAGCACAGAGCCCTCCCAAGCACAAAGTCGGAAGTCAGCATGCCCTCTGAAGGCTTAAGCCTGGAACTGGCTCAGCATCCTTTCTGACAGATTCTCAAGGTTCAAATGAGTTGCAGAGCTGCCCAGATTCTCCAGGAGGGGGACTACCCGAGGGAGTGAGTCCCAGGAGGCGGGGTTCACTGGGGACTATGTCTGGGAACAAAGGACACAAAAAAGTAAAATATATAGTGGATGGTAGTTAAGTGCAACAGAGAAAATAAAACACCAAAGGGCAACACAATATTGGGCAAGTGTTGCAATTTCAAATATAACATCCAGAGGAAATCTCCAGGAGGAGGTGACATTCAAGCCCCCAAAAGTTGGAAGGAGGTGAGGGAACAAGTCAGGCAGGTGTGGGAACTTCCCTGGTCGTCCAGCCGTTAGGAATCCGCCCTGCAGTGCGGGGGACGCAGGTTTGATCCCTGGTCGGGGAACTGGGTTCCCACACACTGTGGAGCAACTGGGCTCACGCGCTGCAGCAACTGGGTCCACGTGCCATCCTCGCTGGCAGGAGAGTGTGGCAGCAGAGACGGCAGCAAGGGCGGAGAGTGCAGAGGCCTGCAATGGGAGCTCCCAGCACCTGAGCAAGAACAGGGAGCCTGGGGTGAAGCAAGCAAAGGGGAGAGGGGTAAGAGATCAGGAGGGTCAGGGGACATGAGGTCAGCACCAAGGCGCTTTGGCGCCACAGGATCCATTTAATTTCTCCTGTGGGGGACTCTGCTTCCTCAGTCAAGGAGGGGAAGGGCCAGGAATGTTGGCAAGAGCGCCGGTGGCTCAGGTTTCTTCACGCTTAAATGTTTACTAATATATCTGCTGCACAGCTCATATCCCATTATTTCCCTCGAGATCCATGCAAGATACGTGGCAGTATTCTCAATTGCCTTGATGTAACAAGCTGCACGGTCCATCTCCAGTTTGGTTTTCATCTGTCTCAGCCCCGTGACAACTAGTAAAAAGAGATGCATGGGGCATGGGAACAGGAAGACTCTGGATTTTAGTCCGTGCCTCCCAGTGAAAATGGTAATATTTGAGGTCACAGTTCCCTCAGTTTCATTTATCCAGAAACCAGATAAACAATCACAAAAGCCAACAGTTCCTAGAAGTTTCACCCACAGTGTTCCAGGCAGCCCCATCCATGACCTTATTTCCCAGCTCTCCTTTATATGACTTTAAATTTCCTGTATCAGAATTTTAATGTCGGTGCCATTGCTTTTTATGATATTTTAGCTTGAGAATTGATTCCACATACACCAGTCATCTCGGGGTGGGGGAAGGTCTGTGCCCTATTCTGTACCTAACAGCCTCCCCTATGCTTTTGTGCTCATTTCTGCATCCTTCAGTGTTCTTTGGTTACAAGCAACAGAAACTGCTATTCTTAAACTGAACTGTGTGTGTGTGTGTACACACAAAGGAATTCCTTGAAAGGATATTGAGTAGCTCAAAGAATTGAGTGGAAGAGCCTAAGGAAGGATAGAGGATCAGAGGAACATTGAGATAAAGACACAGACACCTAAGAATTCCTCACATGCCTCCGTTCCAAACTCTTTCGGTCCCTCCCTGCCCCTGCACTCTTGGGATGCGCTTCCTGGCGAGGAGCTGGGGTGACCTCTCTAGGGCCACGTGGCACTTCTCTTGTCAGAAGTCCATAGCCTTCTGATTGGCAGCCCACCAAAATCACACGGAGACCAAGTAGAGAAAGTCTTCAAAGAAGGACACACTTGTCAGAAATAAAAAGAAGACATTAAAAATGAAGATTCAAAGAATAAGTATTCTAGTTTTATTTTAATGACTTTCGAGTTAAAAATAAAGCATACTAGGAAATAAGCACTGACATCAGTTGGAACCATATTGTGCAGAAATTTGAATGAAAAGGAGCTTGTTAGGTGACAAAGAGTTGTTGGTATTTTTTAGTAGAAGATTGAAGTGAGAAACAGTGTTTACACTTGAAGAATTTTAGTCTGTCGCCTGGAAGTGGTTTATAAGGTGAATTTGAGTAGTGCAGCACTGAAAATGTGAAGACGATTTAGGAGGTTGTTGGACTTTTCCAACTGAGAAATAATGAAGGCCATCTGGATCTGTCATCCACTTTTGCCTCTGGCGACCCGCTCATTTTTTTCTGTTTCTTTTTCTCTTCTTCTATCCCTGTTGCCTGATTATTTTTGTTGTGATCCAAGGAGATTTGACTTAATAACACACTCTGCTTCATGCTTTGGGAGCCCGATGCCACATGGAATAGATACCTCAGAGAGTAAAGCCGATTTGGAGAGCTGACCAGTTGTCATAGACATCCTGCTTCTCTGCCTTCAAAGCCCTCTGTTTCCATTTGAATGATCAGGTTCACCTTGACTGACAGACTTAGTCCCAATACGGACTTTGTGCGAACCATCTTTGTCGTTATTTAAGATGATCTCATACAATAAGAAGAAATTCGTCATTACTCTCATGCTCAACTTGCATCCAGGTGTAAGAAACCTCCATTTTATTACCCTTTTCTACTACGTCCTTAATTAACTTCTCTGTAGTTAGCCTGGTATCCTTACCTTATAAATCTGGGCTCTGTTTTCTGCTCTCAAACCCTTGCCCCAGTCGACACCACCACTGTCCTCTGTATAGTCCTGCTCTGAATCTCTTCCACATCTAGACCGGCTCATCGGATGCAAATCAAATTTCCAGGCTAGGAAATTATCCCAATTTTGATTGAGCTTAGTGTACTTCCTGCCGTGTTTCCTGGGCTATATTTCAGTAAATATTTCACTTTTTTCCGGACTTCCCTGATACTAGCCTCTGGCCAACCTGTGGCCTGTGTCTGTACTTTCCAGATGCTGAGCGCTGGCTTTTATCTGCTGGGCTGGACTTTCCCCCTCCCATTGGCAACTCTGTCTCCTCTCCCATCATCAACTTTTCCTTTCCTTTCTTTCAGCAGCTCCTATCCATGTGTGGAGAACTCTGTTCTTATATGTAAGCCCTCCTGAATCTCCCTGCCTGCTTGAAGTTTTCCCCTTCATCTCCAGATAAATGCCAAAGTGTGCATGCACACTCAGTCGCAAAGTTGTGTTCAACTCTTTTGTGATCCCGTGGACTGTAGCTGGCCAGGCTTCTCCGTCCATAGGATTTCCCAGGCCAGAATACTGGGAAATGGGTTGCCATTTCCTTCTCCAGGGTATCTTCGCGACCCAGGGATCAAACCTGTATCTCCTGCTTGGCAGGTGGATTCTTTACCATTGTGCCACCTGAGAATCCTGTGCTAAGATAGGGAATTCATTTAAAGGGAAGAGAAAGGGACAAAGGAGAGAGTAAAGAAAATACAAAAGGGTGATGTAAAAGTTCATCTTATCTACATACTAATAGGGACTCTCCTAGATATCAATTACATAAAAATTCTAGAGAGAGCTACTAGACGGAGTTGTTTACCTGGAAACTGTTGGAGAACTAATTTGATAGAGAAAAGGGTAAGGAATGCTAAAACCAAAATACTAATTCTAATGCAGTGATTCTTTATGTTTTTTTGTTGTTGTTGTTCCATGAGCTCCTTTAGCAGTCTGGAGAAGGCTGTGGATCCCTTCAAAGAATGCTGTAAATGCTTAATATAAGCTATATTGGAATATAAATAATTCCAATTATATTGAAATGCAGTTTCTATACTTAGAAACATTTTTGATGCAGAAATATTTTTGCTTCACTATTAACTCACTAAATTAGATCTAGAGTTAAGTCTAATAACTATTGAAGATAGTGGTAATATGCATGATATTTGTAGCTATCTGTGATAACTGTAGTACAACGAGACTGTTATTTTCTTCATGACAAAGTCAAAAATCCTGCTTATACTCTTTTGGTTTGTTGCCTACATTTGCAAGGGAAGAGAATGTTTAATTTTAGTTCAGTTAGAGATGAGTGAAAATAAACATAATTTGTTTTCCTATTTAAGTCCTGGATTCCCACGTTTACTTCAGGCACTGGTTGGTTCAGAACCATATTCCAATCGAAGTCACAGTCATAAGCAAGACAGTAGTGTTGTACTGCAATCTTTAGTGGCCTCTTCCCTGGTGGCTCAGACAGTAAAGCATCTGCCCACAATGCGGGAAACCTGGGTTCAATCCCTGGGTCGGGAAGATCCTCTGGAGAAGGAAATGGCAACCCACTCTAGTACTCTTGCCTGGGAAATCCCATGGATGGAAGAGCCTGGTAGGCTACAGTCCGTGGGGTCGCAAAGAGTCAGATACGACTGAGTGACTTCACCTTACCTTACCTTCAGTATTTTATCAGACTGGGAACTGCCTTTCCTCCCTAACACTTCCTGAAATGTGAAAGTGTTAGTCACTCAGTTGTGTCCAACTCTTTGTGACCCTGTGGACTGTAGCCCACCAGGCTCCTCTCTCCAGAATCGGCCTGCAATGTGAGAGACCTGGGTTTGATCCCTGGGTTTGATCCCTGGGTCCGGAATATCCCCTGGAGAAGGGCATGGCAACCCACTCCAGTATTCTTGCCTGGAGAATTCCATGAACAGAGGAGCCTGGTGAGCTACAGTCCATGGGATTGCAGAGTTGGGCAGGACGGAGCTACTAACACTTTCACTTTCTTTACTGTCTGAGACACCAGGGAAGCCCCAGGCTCCCCTTCCTGCTAAGCTCCAAACACACCTTTCTTTTCCTCCTTGTTCCCATTATTTCCTCCTTTGGGATACTAGCTTTCCTTGTACCAGTGCCACCACGTGCTCCTCCAATTCTTACCGAGCTTCCTTTTAATTCATTGTTCTTGAACTCACACACTGGCTTATTCTTTAATTCAATGAACAGTTTTTAACTGTGACAGAAAAGGAATATTACATCTCTGCCCAGATCAGACTTTTATGTAATGAATGAGTTTCTGAAAACTTATTCTATTCTTTCATTCTGAAAAAATAAATATTAATCTTTACATAAGAGAGAAAATTCATTTCATGTCAAAGTGATTATTAAAGCCTGATATGTCATTATTTTTCTCATTATAAATTAACACTAGGATGGGAAAATTGTTTATAATATGGGTCTTTCATTCTTTATACTATCTCTTGTTTAGTGTTTGTACTAAATGTATGGTTCTCAAAAGGAAATCATGTTATTTCTGAGAGTCATAAAGATGTTTTTTCTGACATCTGCCTAAGCTCAGCTTCTTCAGTAGCTAACTACCATCAACTCTGCTTCGTAATTCCTAATTATGTTTCTCTTTTCAGAATGGTTTTTAATTTACCATACTTCAATTTCTAAAATTATGTAAATTTTTTTTTTTTTTTTTTGCTGATTTTCAGTAGTTGGGAATCTACATAGAGGAAGTCTCCCAGAACTTGAAAATATAGTTGAAAAAGAAATGGATTAATCAAAAAAAATCAATGATTACTAGGTCACATGCAAGGAAAACTTAAAACCAAAGGCTGTTTGATCCGGAAATTGAGTGGTGCAAGATTGATGTCACAGAATTATCAAAAAACGATGTGTCAGTAAGAACTAGGAGTCTGGAGGTGGTGGGGAGAGGTGAGAAATGATGAGCAGTATAGGTACAGAGGCATTGCAGTAGTCCATGTGGGAGTGCCATTATGAACATACTCAGCAGAGGGGAAACCTAAGCCAAACACCTTATCACAACCACTGCCTCGACAGAACTGATCTCATGGAACAAACATCTGAGCCCCATTTATGTCCACACGTGGGAAGAAAATCAGCGTCATGTCAGAATGAGTATTGTAGCCCAGGAGAGTTGTTTTCATCACTATAAATCAGTACGTGGGGATTATGATTTTTCTACTTCAGTTCTACATAGCTGAGTTGGTAAAGAATTCACCTGCAATTCAGGAGACCCTGGTTCGATTCCTGGGTCAGGAAGATCCACTGGAGAAGGCATAGGCTACCCACTCCAGTATTCTTGGGCTCCCCTTGTGGCTCAGCTGGTAAGGAATCCACCTGCAATGTGGGAGACCTGGGTTCGATCCCTGGGTTGGGAAGGTCCCCTGGAGAAGCGATAGGCCACCCACTCCAGTATTCTGGCCTGGAGAATTCCATGAACTGTATAGTCCATGGAGTCACAAAGAGTCAGACATGACTGAGCAACTTTCACTTTCTGTAACATGGTTAATGGGAGTCCCCTCTGCTTCTCATGTCCAGAGTTAGTATGCTGTTAATTCACTTGGAGTGAGTTGGGGTTAGTCCTTGAACCATGAAATGCTATTCAATGTAATGCAGTCCTGTGGTGTAATTTCCAGTGTGCAGTTTGCCTTTTCCAAGTGATACTTCTGTTTCATGTAACTGTTTTTGGAATTTTTACTGTTGATATAAGTCATTAAAATTGCCAGAGTCGAAAGTGCTCTGTATTAAAATATTTAAAATGATTCAACTTCATAGTAATACAATACATATTCACAGTAATATGTACTTCTTTACTCCAATATCTATTGGGATGAAT
Source organism: Bos grunniens (assembly GCF_055505025.1). Taxonomy (NCBI): domain Eukaryota; kingdom Metazoa; phylum Chordata; class Mammalia; order Artiodactyla; family Bovidae; genus Bos; species Bos grunniens. The sequence continues at coordinate 19,342,651 of NC_141168.1, forward strand.
AGAATTAAACCCAAGTTAAGAAACCCATCAAAATTAAATTACCAGGAAATTGTGTTCCCAACCAGTGGACTGCAAAACAAACTTTAATAACCCTCTGAAAGAAGTATCTTCTCACATTTTATGAGAGTGGAGAAAAGAGAGATTTCAGGATGATGCACATAGAGAGGAGAGTTCTTATATATCAAGAAAAATCTTCAAGATTGGAATGACACTTCTTACAGTATTTACATGAGCTGTATAAAGACTCATAGAAAATGTGTGTGTAGACTGTCATTATTATAGTATCTGGTCATGTTCTGGCTAGCTAAAAAGCCAGTTTGAAAGGAAAATTTTAATAGGGCAGAGATAAATAACATACAGCAACAGGAGATTTATTTTCTTTTGGTCATCCTGTCACACGATGAGCTCATTTTTAATGATACTCCAATGTATACTAAGCACAGCAAGTATTATTAAAGAATAAAATATTCTGCCAATGTGGAAAATATATGAGATGTGTGGTCTTTCTATCATTATCTTGATTAACTGGATAGAATCCATGAAAATATGTATTTGCTCTCTGGGTTTTCCAGCAAAATCCCTCACATAGTTTTCCTATCCAGGAACTCTGATTGAACTGTCCTGAGTGTATTTATTTAAGTTATTACTTTTTAAACAAATACTCTAATGTATTGCCAAATGATGTGCGTGTGCATACCGCTCTCCCTTCCCAAACACACCCTGCATTTGGCTGCCTCAAAGAAGAAAGCAGGACTGATGTAGCTGTTAGTCAGCTTGGGCTACTATGACAAAGACTGGGTGACTTAGACAACAGACACTTACAGTTCTGTAGGCTGGGATGAGAAAGATCAAGGTGCCAGCAGATTTAGTGCCTGGTGAGGGCCCCTTTTGTGGTTTGCAGATAGCCGTCTTCTTGCTATATCCTCGTATGGCACGGAAATAGATAGTCTCTTCTTACTAAGGGCACTAATCCTATCAACATGGGGGTTCCACCCTCATGAACTTATCTGAACCTAATTATCTCCCAAAGGACTAGTTACCCTCTTATTCCATTGGGAGTTAGGGTTCCAACATACATTTTGGGGGACACCAACAGCCAGTCTATAACAGCTGCTCCAGGTTAATCTCTGCCTAATGGTAAGTACATACTTGGTAGCTTTTGTGTTACATCAAAGCATCACATAGCAGTCCTGGTCACAAATCAGATTCTTTGTACATTCTCAATACTGACAAAAATCCCAAGGACATCTCTGATGAGTTTGAAATCAATACTCATGGAGTTTTATTAAAGAAGTTATGGAAATAATGGAATTATTCTACTAAGAGCTTTAATTAGATATGAGAGGAAACCCCATTGATTTATCAAGACATGAGGAAATCTTGGTAGATTTGGATCTGACCAAGACAAACCTGCAAAATGTTCCTTTACTAGCAGTTTTGAAAACCTCAAAAGCAGCAGGTCATGGAACTCTGCTGCTTCACGATGAACGTGAAGTCAGATGTAGTCTGATTGTCTCTTCCATTTAACCTAATATCTCCCCTGTTACTTACTATTCTATTTATATTGTTCACAATCACATCAGCGGAACCTCCAAAAAGGTCTATGTTAACAAGGGATTACTGAGCTCACAGGCTCAGCATGCAGTGCCAAATCATAACCTGGAGACACGAGTTGTCCACCGATTAAAGAGCTTTTCCAAGAGGGTGAAGTTTTGCTATATCACTGGTATCTCTCTGCAGCAATTGGTTTTCAGTTTCAATGGCACATTGTTTTGAACTCCATGATATCATTACTAGAAGTGGAAAATATATGAGATGAAGAATATATGAAAAATATATGAAGATGTAGGAGAAGTACATCTAACCTGAGGTAGCCAGCAAGGGTGCCCACACAGTCCTGGCTCTCTGTTAAACCCTCTGTTATTTTTGGTCAGTCAGTTCAGTTGCTCAGTTTTGTCCAACTCTTTGTGACCCCATGGACTGCAGCACGCCAGGCCTCCCTGTCCATCACCAACTCTCGGAGCCTACTCAAACTCATGTCCATCGCGTCAGTGATGCCATCCAACCATCTCATCCTCTGTCATCCCCTTCTTTTCTCACCTTCAATTACAGTGATTTCAGTCAGTCCTCTGTTGAACAAACCTAGAGCTTTCTAATTACCTAAACTAAGTAAAAATTTTGCAGGCCTCTAATTTTTATCTAGAGAAACCATGACCCACTACTTAATACCAACGATTTCTGCCAGTGAGAAAATTCCTATTACAGACTTGGGCTCTGCCTCTCTTTTCAGTATTCATACATATCTTGTCTTTGGTAATTTAGTGCCATCATGTGACCCATGACACTCAGGAGTCCCATCATCATCATTAAGATCAGGCAACCCACTCTGATAGTAGTGTCAGGGCTCCTCTGACCAATCTATTTTGCATACCCCTTGTGAAGGAAGTATCCTCTGGACTTATGGGGGGAGGTATTCAGGGAGTGGGTGGGCAAGTCTTCCACCACATTCCAGTCTTCCTAATCCTTTGCATACCTATGTTGGAAGGTCTAGCAAACATCTTATCTTTACTCTATGCAGATCACTTTTGGGTCCAGGTTCTAGTCAACCAAGCAAATGAAATGTTGAGCTCCTCCAGCCACCTTTGCCAATGTTTTGAGTACAGAATCGTATCTCAATTCATCACTAGCAATGTTTAGCTGCAATCCAACAGTATATTCCTTATACCTCTCATGAGTAGCTTAGAATCCATTCCTCTGCAGGTTTCCAAGATTTCTATTGACACAAATTAGCACATTTTTGAGGTCCTCCTCAAAAGTTACACTTTTTACTTTACAGTCTAAGATTGCCTTTACTCGAGTCCTTTTATAGCTCTGGAAACAATGAGAAATGGTGGGGGCAGTTCATAAGGAGGATCAGTAGTTCTCTAAATTTAGTAAAATTAAGAAATTATTCTGAAATGTTATCAGAGAAGCCCATTACATAGTCTTCGGGAAAGAGGAGATGAATCTCCCTGATAGGACATAAAGAGCTTTCTTTATGAGTCAAAGATACTTGGCAGAATTCAGGGAAAGTTTCCCAGCTTTAACAGAATCTGCCCAGATGTCCCCATTCCAATTTTCTTTTAACAAGCAAATGATAAAATTATTCTGGTAGAATCTTGGACTGGGCATATTCTTTCCCCAAATTCTCCAGTTAACATACAACCAACCAACCAACCACCTCGTTATGGTTATTTTTTCTAACACTTTTATGGCTGCAATGCTTGACCTACCAAAGTTGTGTGTTTTTTATAGACACTTTATTAGAGACATCTACAGGTGATAATTTAAGGAACTATCATGCTATCATCGACTATCAGTGTTTCCCTGAGCAGCACATCAACAACAGCACAGTAACAAGTACAAATAACACAGAATTCATTCAGAGAAACCCTCTTTGAGGTTATGCTTCTCTAGAACCACTTCCAGCACCAATATCTGAAATCAAGGGTATATGAAAGAAGCTGTTCTTAAACATGATATAGAACAAGAAATTTATCATAATATTAGGCTCTTCCCAATTGTGGGAACTGTAGGCAAATCTATGCAAACTGTTGCCTTTGGAGCTAGGTTGGGCTTGAAGTCTTTATGAAGTCAGAGAGCAGAGAAAACTGTAACTTGTAGAAATAAATCAGAATCCAAAAGTACAAACTGGAGCCAGAGTCTGTTCCTGGCTTACCTGGATGATGCTGGAGGCCCGCAGGAAAGCTGGCATCTTTTATAATGAAGCTGTAAATGCACATAGGCCAGGACCTGAGAGACCAAATGAGAAGATGTGATGGGAATTGGGAGGCTAGGTTAGATGCTGCCCCATGTCAGCAATTGAATTAGCAGACAAGGGACTACACACATGGATGCCACATCACCTTAAGTTCTATACCCACCATCAGAGCATTAGAATGGGTGCTTCTTCTAGTTCACCTTCTAAATCTTGCACTTATTTTTCCTGTGAGCATGTCCAATCTAGAAATTCAAGAACTTTTTATTAAACAAGTTTTGAATAACAAGTAAGGATGTCAGCAATTCAATTTTTTGCAAAAGTAATGGTAAGAAAAATCAAATAATGAACATTCAGAATATACAAGATACTTTTAAATCAATAGGGCTTCCTTGGTGTCTCAAATGATGGAAAAAAAAAAAATCTCCTGCAATGCAGGAGACTTGGGTTCGATTCCTTGGTCAGGAAGAACTCCTGGAGAAAGGAATGGTTACCCACACCAGTATTCTGGCCTGGAGTATTCCACGGACAGAGAAGCCTGGAGGGCTATAGTCCATGGAGTTGCAGAGTCAAACAGGAATGAGTGACTAACACTTTAAAACAATACTCAAGTGCATAGCATTGAAAGTGACAGGAATAAAAGTAAAAACCTAAAAATAAATTATTTAAAGTCATTATCAAACTTGTCCAGACTTTACAAATGTTACTTACTTAAACGGATTGGTTCCATAAATGAACAGTGTATCAGTCAGTGTTTGCTTATTTGTTTCTAATAAAGTTTATCAGCTCAGTCACTCAGTCCTGTCCGATTCTTTGGGACCTCATGGACTGCAATATGCTAGGCTTCCCTGTCCATCACCAACTCCTGAAGCTTACTCAAACTCACGTCCATTGAGTTGGTGATGCCATCCAACCATCTCATCCTCCGTCGTCCCCTTCTCCTCTCACCTTCGATCATTCCCAGTCTCAGGGTCTTTTCAAATGAGTCAGTTCTTTGCATCAGGTGGCCAAGGTATTGGGGTTTCAGCTTCAGCATCAGTCCTTCCAATGAATATTCAGGACTGACTTCCTCTAGGATGGACTGGTTGGATCTCCTTGCAGTCCAAGGGACTCTCAAGAGTCTTCTCCAACACCATGGTTCAAAAGCATCAATTTTCTGCACTCAGTTTTCTTTATAGTCCAACTCTTACATCTGTACATGACTACTAGAAAAACCAAAGCTTTGATTAGACGGACCTTTGTTGACAAAGTAATGTCTCTGCTTTTTAATATGCTGTCTAGGTTGTTCATAACTTTCCTTCCAAGGAGCAAGTATATTTTAATTTTCTGGCTGAAGTCACCATCTGCAGTGATTTTGGAAACCAGAAAAATACATTTCGTCATTGTTTCCATTGTTTCCCCATCTATTTGCCATGAAGTGATGGGACCAGATGCCATGATCTTAGTTTTCTGAATGTTGAGTTTTAAGCCAACTTTTCCACTCTCCTCTTTCACTTTCATCAGGAGGCTCTTTAGTTCCTCTTCACTTTCTGCCATAGCTGTGGTGTTATCTGCATATCTGAGGTTATTTATATTTCTCCCCACAATTTTGATTCCAGCTTTGCTTCATCCAGTCCAGCATTTCTCATGATGTACTCTGCATATAAGTTAAATAAGCAGGGTGACAATATACAGCCTAGACTCACTTTCCTGATGTGGAACTGGTCTGTTTTTCCATGTCTAGTTCTAATTGTTGCTTTTTGACCTGCGTACAGATTTCTCAGGAAGCAGGTCAGGTGGTCTGGTATTTCCATCTGTTTAAGAATTTTCCACAGTTTGCTGTGATCCACACAGTCAAAGGCTTTGGAATAGTCAATAAAGCAGGAGTAGATGTTTTTCTGGAACTCTCTCACTTTTTCAGTGATCCAATGGATGTTGGCAATTTGATCAATAAAATTTATAGGTTAATAAAAAAATCAAGGACATATACATAGGAAGAGAAGAGGGAGCAAAAATGCTCATTTGTTTTGAAAGTGTACTGATTTAGATTTCATAGTTAGACATTAATGCTATTGTTTGTATAATTATGATAAATAAATACATAAATATAAAGCATGAAAAAATACAATTTAAATTATTGATATAAGAAAGTAAAAAATAACAATAAAATAAGCCAAAAGAAACCAAAAAGAAGAAAAAATTATGGATAAAAAATGAATAGAGAAGAGAAAAACTTTAAATCAAATTAATGAATCAAAATCCTGGGAGGTGAAAAAGAAGAAACATAAACAAATCAAACAAATTATACAATCAAATACAAATGATAGCTAGTAATCAAACATAAAAATGAAGAAAGCACAAATCTACAAAATAAAAAATAACAAAGGGGAGAAAATCCACTTCCATCCATCATGGCTGAATAAGCTTGCATGGAACCAGCCCTCCATCAGGCAACAACTGTAAGGATTGTCAAGGCATAAAATATAATTATTTGAAAGTACTTGAGAAAGAATGTGAGCACAGAGATTTGGGAGGGGAGCCAGCACTTGAAAGAAGCAAAAGACAGAGGGCAAGTTTCCCTTTTATTATGGTTTTCAGCCTTAAGGCAGGTCATAATCTTAACCACACAGAATGGCAAAATCTCTGATAGGAAATCAGCATCCATTTTCATCTAGCAAGTTCAAAGAAAATGGGACAGCTGATAGATAATGAGAAAGGAATTTTAGAGAGGAGAGAACTAGAGAGATGGAGTCCCAAGCTTTGTGGAAATCCCGGCTCAAATCTCTGGCTGACACTTTGGTCATATAGACACATAAGGTAGACACAAAGCAAGCCATTAAAAAAAGAAAAAAATCAAAGACTAAATTGCAATGTCAGATGTCATCTTAGGGCTGGTAGTTTAACTTCAGGAGAGTTAGTTGACTGCTAAAATGAAAAACAAAACAAGTAAAAAACAAAACACCTCATTGGGAGATTGTAACAGAATCCAGTCGAAATGTTGGTGTGAAACTAGTAAAGGGTCAAAAGTGCACCGGTTACCCAACTCAATTCTGCAGGCTTTTCCAAATGAATGCATTTTACTTTTTTAGAGAATTTTGTTCCCTTCTGAGAAAGTACGTGAAGCTCAAGCAAAGCTCCAATGGCTGCAAAATGTAGGAAAGTTGTATGTAAGTAGTGGAGGGAAGAGCTGATGGATCTCCTATCTAAAGTACGTCCAAAGTATGCAATTTTATAATCACTTTCAGGATAACAGAAGTGAGCAGAAATTCGATATAATTTTAGTAGCTGTAAATCAACCTCAGACTTTAGGGTCAACTGGCTGGTTTTCCAGTTACGCCCATGTTCTGATAGTACAACTGAATATGCCCTACTTCGAAACTCCAGAACTACTCTGGAGTGCCGCTGAAGGTGACAACCCTCAGTCCACTCTTGTTCAGCTCACAGTCTCTCTGCAGCTCTCCACTCATCACACCTCTGTCACATCTGTTCTTCAGGCAGCACAGTATTCTCCTTCCTGGAGGTCACTCCTTCCTCCAGGAACTGGAGGAATTGGAGAGGAGGGAAAAAGAAAGAAAACGAATGGAGGAAAGGAAAACATCAATATATCCATGTGTATTGAATCAATGTATCTGTAGAGGGGATCAACAATCAATTAGAACGTTGTTCCCACATAATTCTGATAATCAACTATGACCCAGAAGCTCTTGTTTGGGACCACTCTAAAATGTCTCCATGCCATAGCCATATGGAGGCCTCCAACACTTGCTGAGAATTCAGATTCTTCGCTCAATCTGACAACTGTGCTGAAGTCAGAGATTTCCTTAGGAAATAACTGCAGAGGAATATACAAACATCACCCACCTCCTTCTAGACAATATAAACTCAGTTCAACATAATTACCATGCAATCACAAATGCAAGTCATGTGTAAAATTAAAATTTCTAGTTCTCAGTTCAGTTGTTCAGTCGTGTCCAACTCTTTGCGACCCCATGGACTGCAGCCTGCTAGGCCTCCCTGTCCATCGCCAACTCATGTCCATTGAGTTGGTGATGCCATCCAGCCATCTCATCCTCTGTCGTCCCCTTCTCCTCCTGCCTTCAATCTTTCCCAGCATCAGGGTCTTTTCCAAGGAGTCAGTTCTTCGCATCAGGTGGCCAAAGTATTAGAGTTTCAGCTTCAGCATCAGTCCTTCCAATAAATATTCAGGTCCAATCTCCTTTAGGGTGGACTGGTTGGATCTCCTTGCTGTCCAAGGGACCCTCAAGGGTCTTCTCCAACACCACAGTTCAAAAGCATCAGTTCTAGTAGCCACATTTTAAAAAGTAACAAGTGAAATAAATTTTATTAATATATTCTATTTAACCCAATACACCTCCAGTTGTAATCATTTTTATGTGAAATATGTATAAATAATTTTCATTATCTTTTTTCCATATTAAACCTTTGAAATCCTGTGTGTGTTTTAACATTTTCTGCAGATCTCAATTCTGACTGTAGCATTATTTATGTTTTCATTCTGCATCTTTATCCTCCATCCTCAAAATGTGAGTTTTGTGCTAGGAAAACATATTCCAGAGAAAAATGAAAATCAAAAGCCAAGCACAGTTGCGTGCAGTCCTGCAAGCCTCATGCAGCTCACAGTCTCTGTGTCTCAGCCACAGTTGGAGAGCCCAAGCTGAAAACCTCAGCCATGTGACGGGGTTCAGCAAAGTGACAGCAACCTCATAAGGGAGCCTGAAACTGAGGCCAGTAAACTTCTAGCACGTGGAGGGACCTGAAGTCCGGTTTGCGGAGACAAGGCCACCATCATGTGGAGCCTGTCGGAACTGCAGTGCGATTCACGTCCCCACTGCAGGGAGGAGACTCCAATGACCAAGATGTCAGTCAGTGCACACCACCTGCTCAGCATACCTAAGACATGTCCGCGAAACCCGGAGGGGATCCAGAAAACCTTCCGAGAAGACCAGTTAGTGTTTCAAAAGAAATAAGAGTCAGCCTGAAGTAATTAGATCTGTGACCAGAATCAATGAAATCATAAAACGTGAAACAGAGCCTTAGACAAACCCACGCCTCCTGAAAGCAGGGTTCATGTGGTAAAGTCTGAAGTATAGGATAGGGCAAAATTCACACTTTTGAACAGAAAACTTTTGGGTAATATAAATTATAATAGGAAATACAGATTTTAAGTAAAATAAGGGCTATGGGATGATGAGCATTTTTCTTTTTTTAAAGTATTCAAGCCAGTATAGTCAGTCATCAGGAAGATTTGCAATGACAACATGTTTTCTTCCAATTGGCAAATTGCTTTGACAATATTAAGGGACTTGTCCTACTTCTAATACAATTCTATACATAGTCTGTCTTCTAGTTTAAAAACACTGCATACAATAATATCCATATTGGCTCTTGATAATCACATAATCTTTTCTACAAGCTCAGAAAGTATGAGGTTGGTAGTATATCCTGGAATTATAAGAGAGTTTCAAAATATTCAAATACATAAGATGTAGTCTCATGTAATTGTGAAGTTAATGAAATGACCAGGAAAAAAAATGTGTTGAAGAAAATGGGTAACAATTATGTTTTATGCAAAAACGTGGTACTACGAATAATATCATTTTGTGTTTTCACCATTATCTTCCATTGAAAGATCTATGTTTTCTTTTCTCAGAAAGAACTCCCAAACACATGGATATCTGTTCCCTGGAAAATTCCAGGATATATTATTAACCTCACACTTTCTGGGCCTGTAGAAAAGATTCTATGATAATCAAGAGCCAATATGGATTCACTAATAAGTATATGTCAGAGCAAATTAGTCTGTTTTGATAGAGTTGACATGTTGAGTATAATGGCTTCTACATGGCATTTAAACAAAGTTACCCTTATTTCTAGTTATTATAATAATATAGTGAAATATATCTAGATTATTCTACTGCAAACCATTGAGCCATTGATCCAGAGATGCTTAGTTTTTTTTTTTTTTTTCCTGTATTTAGGAACATTTCTAATAGAATATTGGTAAATGTTTATCTTGTTCTTTTAATATTTTAGCAATGACATGACTAAACGCTTAGAAAATATGGTTATCAAATGTGCAGATGCCATCATATTTGGGGGATGGCTAATATGATAGACGTCAGAATGAAGTCTTAAAATGATTATGACAGGTCTAATTCAAAATGATGAAATGTAACAAAGATAAATGATCTTGTGTTTTAATAAAAACAGAAAATTCTACAACTGGATTGGAGAGACTTTTCTTTGGAATAATTTGCATAAAAGTGACCCAGAAGTTTTGCTTACTAAAAAATAAATATAGATTTGGTAAGATCCGTACACATTTATTTTACTGAAATGGAACTGTTGGGCCTGATAAATCAAATTTGGTAACAGTCCCCACCACACTCTGTCCTAGTCAGATAATATCTGACACATTGAGTTTATTTTAGTGCTGCATTTTTTGAGAGATACTGACAAAGTAAATGGTACACGGAGAAAGGGTTTTGAGATAGTAAGTACTGTGGAAGCCACTTAAAAAGGTTCATTTTAAAGAACTGCAGTTATTTCCAGTACAACAGAGTGGTTAAGCTCACAGATTATGGAGTCAAAGAGCTGAGTTTAAGTCCCATAATAGCCCATCAACTTTGGCTTTCTGACTTTGGATAAGTTATTTAGTTTGTTTGAGGCTCTGTGTATGTAGATTGTTTATAATAATAAAGAAAAAGAGTAGATGATGGCAGAAGTTAGATTTTGAAGAGATGATGGCAGTGGTGGTGTTGGGTTAGTCACTAAGTCATGTCCAACTCTTGTGACCCCATGGATTGTAGCCCTTCAGGCTCCTCTACCCATGGGATTTCCCAGGCAAGAATACTGGAGTGAGTTGCCATTTCCTTCTCCAGGGGATCTTCCTGATCCATGGATTGAACCCATGTTTCCTGCATTGGCAGGTGAATTTTTTTACCGCTGAGCCACCAGGGAAGACCAAAGAGGGGATACACAGAAGAAGAGATATTCTACCTAGCTCTGTAAGGTAAAATCAATAGAAGAAAGAGAATTTTAATATATTCTAATAATCTAAATGTGTTAATCACCAATTACACTACCCAATAATTTAAATCACCTAATTTGCATTTACAAGCAATGAGTTCTTTGTTCTTGCAGCTATTCCAGAAAGTTCAAAGTACCATCTCTCTGGAGATGCCTGCTGTCAGTTGGAGGTTTGACTATAGGTATGACCAGGCAATGGCACCTCACTCCAGTACTGTTGCCTGGAAAATCCCATGGATGGAGGAGCCTGGTAGGCTGCAGTACATGGGGTCGCTAAGAGTCAGACACTACTGATCGACTTCACTTTCACTTTCCACTTTCATGCATTGGAGAAGGAAATGGCAACCTACTCCAGTGTTCTTGCCTGGAGAATCCCATGGACGGAGAAGCCTGGTAGGCTGCAGTCCATGGGGTCGCACAGAGTTGGACACGACTGAAGCGACTTAGCAGCAGCAGCGGCAGCAGCACCAGAAGCATGACCACTAATTCCCATCTATGTAGCTATTCCATTTAGTCTTTCAACAAGCAGTTATTATCGCCAGGCACTGCACAACCAACAGACAGGCAGGTAGCCTGCCTGAGTCTGTGAGTCTAATGGAAATACGCACACATGCTCAAACAATCACATCACGATGGGCTAAGGGGCAAGCATGGAGCAGTGAAGTACAACAAAGGAGGGGAACCTAAGACTGACACAGTCACCTGTCTAGAAAGATTTCTTAGCACATTGCCCACCTCTGTTCTTATTTGAAATGCAACCCTTTAGAATGAAGACACTAGAATAGCTTAAAAGGTTTTTTCCTTGTTTGTTTGTTTTTAATTAGGCCGCAACAAATTCTCTTCTTCAAAATCTTATTCTGGTTTTCTAAACATGTCTCTCAGCCCCAAACCCTTCTGGGGACTCCCCTGTGGAAGTTTTCTGATTTCACCTTTGAGGGAAGTAGAGGGGAAAACACAGAATGCTTCTTTCCATCTTGTCTTCCTCTTCTCAGAGACTTAATTATTTTTTAAGAAATAGACCAAATCTCCCCATTTCTGAGAAGTGAGGAACAATCATTACGGATCTGTGATTGAGGTCCCAAATAATTTCTATTGACAACTATTTCTTCCAGTTATTAAATTAGCCTCCCTTTTGCCTGGACTAGGGTGTTTTATAATTGCTTTGGTTCTTTGGGAAAATACAGACATCAGTTTTCTGACTTTATTCCCTAGCTATATGGACGTCCTTTCCCTTAGACTGCTGCTTCCCTTGGCTTTCAGTAGGATGGACAACAAATAGTCATCCCATTTTGAAAAGGATAGAGGAACACAATCCGTTTCTAGGGTTTGAGCATTCTGCATCAAATCTGAAGGAAAAGAAGATACCTATGTGGAGAGCCGAATGGGATCACTGTGGACTTAAACCACAGCTTTTACCTAGGTTCTGTGTGCCTGCTAAGTTGCTGCAGTTGTGTCACAGTCTTTGTGACCCTATAGCCTGTAACCTCCAGGCTACTCTGTCCACGGGATTCTCCAGGCAAGAGTACTGGAGTGGGTTGCCAGGCCTTCCTCCATACCGAAGTCATAGCACATTTCAAAATGTTGTAGCTTTGTTTTCCCACTTTCTCCTCTGACCGCTGAATCCATTCCACATTCAGTGCACAGACTGATTAGGTAATGAAGATGTATAATCAATCACAACCCTGGCATAAAGACAAGGAAGACATCCTAGCCGGAGACATCTGACCCCTGGAGAGAGAGGACGTGCTAAGGTTGGTGGGTTGGCCAGAGAGGACATTTTTCTCCTCATACAAGTCACATTTGAATCATTGAAGTACTTCAGGAGTTATTTAGCAGAAAATTTTCTGTTCTGTTGTTATTTTGTTCAAATCTTGCTTTAATTTCTCATTTTATTATTGACTTATCAAAGCTTATGGCATGATAATTTTTGCTTTTTAAAATTTATTGAAGCTTTTTTCTTTGAGGAGAAGTGTATGATCAGTCTTTGTCAATGTACCAAGAACTCTTAAATGAGAGTGTACTTCAATTTTCAAAACATAATATGACTAAAGGGAATGAGTACAAAAAGTGGATACTGGATGATTTAAACCATGGCCAAGACAAAAACAACAGCCAGTTTTCAACAATTCTATAGGTATGTTAACCAGGATAAAAGTGAAAGTGAAAGTTGCTCAGTCGCGTCCAACTCTTTGAGACCCCATGGACTATACAGTCCATGGAATTCTCCAGGCCAGAATACTGGAGTGGATAGCCTTCCTCTTCTCCAGGGGATCTTCCCAACCCAGGGATTGAACCCAGGTCTCCCACATTGCAGGCAGATTCTTCAGCTGAGCCGCCAGGGAAGCCCAAGAATACTGGTGTGGGTAGCCTATCCCTTCTCCAGTGGATCTTCCCAACCCAGGAATTGAACTGGGGACTCCCACATTACAGGTGGATTCTTTACCAACTGAGCTATCAGGGAAGCCCACTTAACCAGGATGAAAATAGCATAAACCTGCAGTGGCCATCCTACAGCCCTTTCACTTCTTGAATTCTATCTTTTTTCCTAATAATTTTTCCATTAAATTACCTGGGTTATCTAGATACACAATCTTACTGTCTTCAAATAGTTACTGAGTTAGTTTTTTGGTTTCTGACCTCATTCTTACAGAAGGTAGTCTGAATATTGGCAGATTTTGTTCTTTTAAATATAACCAGAAAAATGTCCTATGTGTAACATTTTGATTTCAGATTTTTTTTTAATCCTGAATACCTATAGACATTTCTCTTTTGTCCTTATAATAAGAAGAAAAAAGTTATGTGGGTTTCAGTGTGGATTTATTTTCATTGAATTCTCTGGCACATGATGAACCCAATTCTATCTTCATGCTAATGTTTTTCTAATTGTTTGTTTGATTTTCAGCTAAGGACATTATGCTTTTTGTTACTGTTGTTTTAGATCTAATTATTCTGCTGCTCACTCAGGAACAACCATCACTCTGAGTTTGTATCTTCATTATTTCTTCTCATTATCTATTGTAGTCTAGGTTGTTTTCTTATCGTATTCTTTCCTTCTGCCTTATAGGAAACTTCTCAAGATTGTCTGGTATATCACCGAATCAATTTTCTGCAATGCTAATTCTGCTGATTAATGCTGTCAAAGGTGATTAATGTCCTTCTTCTCAGCTGTAGTTTCAGTTTCCATGGAATTATTTCTTACCCCACCCACCTCTAATACATTGTACCTTGTTCAAGTCTTAAACTGCCCAGTGCTCTTTTCCTGTTTTTTCTCTGTCCTCTCTAGGTTTAGAGTCCTTGCTCCAAGTTGATCAAACACAAAGCATGCTATCTCTGGAACATCCCAATGCCAGGGCTGTTCCTGACATTCTTGAAAGTCATCAAAATGTGTTGTCTACCTTCCCTTAATTATTTTCTGGAAATTGCATCCACTAACTGAAAGACAGATCTTGGTGGGGTAACGTGGGAACAGCATTCCAACAGCATAAAAACCAAGTTCTCATATAACAAGGAAATGTCTGATTAACTTTCAAAGAAGTAAACAAGGTGGCAGAGTTTACTCAGGAAGTCTTATGTTCCTTCTACTAATTTAGTAGTGGTTTGTCCCAAACTATATTTTTCATTAACTACAAAAACAGTGGAAAAAATTTTGGGTTTCAGTTTTATTGTGCTGTGAACTTATATATTGTGATCTCATAGACAAATTAATGGAAATGAAGTCAACCACTGTGCACAGGGAAAGATCCAGATTTTGGGGGGCCTGGAACTTTGGTAATCTTAAGAATCAATTTTAAAATTTCCTTTTTCAATAATAAATTATTAATATTGTAATGGCTGGATGTTCGTGCTTCCCCAAATTTCATATGTTGAAATCCTAACCTCCATTGTGGTGGTACCTGGAGGTGGGGTTTTGGGAGGTGATTAGGTCAAGAGGGTGGAGGTCCCCTGAGTGGGACTGTGCTCTTATAATAGAGACCCCAGAGTGCTCTTTTGTCCCTTCTGTCATAGCAAAGAGGAACTCACCAAGCATAGGATCTATTGGTGCCTCAGTCTTGGACATTTCATCTTCAGAACATCATGAAAAATGCTGGACTAGAGGAAGCACAAGCTGGAATCAAGATTGCTGGGAGAAATATCAATAACCTCAGATATGCAGATGATGCCACCCTTATGGCAGAAAATGAAGAAGACCTAAAGAGCCTCTTGATGAAAGTGAAAAAGGAGAGTGAAAAAATTGGCTTAAAGCTCAACAAAACTAAGATCATGGCATCTGGTCCAATCACTTCACAGCAAATAGATGGGGGAACAGTGGAAACAGTGGCTGACTTTATTTTTATGGGTTCCAAAATCACTGCAGATGGTGATTGCAGCCATGAAATTAAAAGACGCTTACTCCTTGGAAGGAAAGTTATAACCAACCTAGACAGCATATTAAAAAGCAGAGACATTACTTTGTCAACAGAGCTCCGTCTAGTCAAGGCTATGGTTTTTCCAGTGGTCATGTATGGATGTGAGAGTTGGACTGTGAAGAAGGCTGAGTGTCGAAGAATTGATGCTTTTGAACTGTGGTGTTGGAGAAGACTCTTGAGAGTCCCTTGGACTGTAAGGAGATCCAACCAGTCCATCCTAAAGGAGATCAGTCCTGGGTATTCATTGGAAGGACTGATGTTGAAGCTGAAACTCCAGTACTTTGGCCACCTGATGCGAAGAGCTGACTCATTAGAAAAGACCCTGATGCTGGGAAAGATTGAGGGCAGGAGGAGAAGGGGACGACAGAGGATGAGATGGCTAGATGGCATCACCAACTCAATGGACATGAGTTGGTGGTGGACAGGGAGGCCTGGCGTGCTGCAGTTCATGGGGTTGCAAAGAGTCAGACACGACTGAATGACTGAACTGAACTCAACTCAACTGAACCGTGAGAAATGAATGTTATTTTTGTCATAACAGCCTGACTAAACTAAGATAATTACCTATTAGGCACAAAAATAAATATCAGTTAAGAAAGGGAAAGGAAATCAAAAGATTATAAAAATTAACAAGCTGACAAATATTGGTTAAAGGATTACGCTTTTTCATTGTGGAGGCTCATGACAGTCTTCTGCTTGTTAGCTTTGGATGTTTCTGGTTAAGTAAATATTGCCACAAACCTCATTCCATAGTTCATCAGGCACTCTATCTATCAGATCTAGGCCCTTAAATCTATTTCTCACTTCCACTGTATAATCATAATGGATTTGATTTAGGTCATACCTGAATGGTCCAGTGGTTTTCCCTACTTTCTTCAATATAAGTCTGAATTTGGCAATAAGGAGTTCATGATCTGAGCCACAGTCAGCTCCTGGTCTTGTTTTTGTTGACTGTATAGAGCTTCTCCATCTTTGGATGCAAAGAACATAATCAATCTGATTTCGGTGTTGACCATCTGGTGATGTCCATGTATAGAGTCTTCTCTTGTGTTGTTGGAAGAGGGTGTTTGTTAGACCAGTGCATTTTCTTGGCAAAACTCTATCAGTCTTTGCCCTGCTTCATTCCGTATTCCAAGGCCAAATTTGCCTGTTACTCCAGGTGTTTCTTGACTTCCTGCTTTTGCATTCCAGTCCCCTATAATGAAAAGGACATCTTTTTTGGGTGTTAGTTATAAAAAGTCTTGTAGGTCTTCATAGAACCGTTCAACTTCAGCTTCTTCAGCGTTACTGGTTGGGGCATAGACTTGGATTGCTGTGATATTGAATGGTTTGCCTTGGAAATGAACAGAGATCATTCTGTCATTTTTGACATTGTATCCAAGTACTGCACTTCAGACTCTCTTGTTGACCATGATGGCTACTCCATTTCTTCTAAGGGATTCTTGCTCATAGTAGTAGATATAATGGTCATCTGAGCTAAATTCACCCATCCCAGTCCATTTGAGCTCGCTGATTCCTAGAATGTTGACATTCACTCTTGCCATCTCTTGTTTGACCACTTCCAATTTGCCTTGATTCATGGACCTGACATTCCAGGTTCCTATGCAGTATTGCTCTTTACAGCATTGGACCTTGCTTCTATCACCAGTCACATCCACAGCTGGGTACTGTTTTTGCTTTGGCTCCATCTCTTCATTCTTTCTGGAGTTATTTCTCCACTGATCTCCAGTAGCATATTGGGCACCTACTGACCTGGGGAGTTCCTCTTTCAGTATCCTATCATTTTGCCCTTTCAGCCTTACAAATAGCTGTGAAAAGAAGAGAAGCGAAAAGCAAAGGAGAAAAGGAAAGATATAAGCATCTGAATGCAGAGTTCCAAAGAATAGCAAGAAGAGATAAGAAAACCTGTTTCAGCGATCAATGCAAAGAAATAGAGGAAAAAAACAGAATGGGAAAGACTAGAGATCCCTTCAAGAAAATTAGAGATACCAAGGGAATATTTTATGCAAAGATGGGCTTGATAAAGGACAGAAATAGTATGGACCTAACAGAAGCAGAAGATATTAAGAAGAGATGGCAAGAATACACAGAAGAACTGTACATAAAAGATCTTCACGACCCAGATAATCACGATGGCGTGATCACTCACCTAGGGCCAGACATCCTGGAATGTGAAGTCAAGTGGGCCTTAGAAAGCATCACTACGAACAAAGCTAGTGGAGGTGATGGAATTCCAGTTGAGCTATTTCAAATCCTGAAAGATGATGCTGTGAAAGTGCTGCACTCAATACGCCAGCAAATTTGGAAAACTCAGCAGTGGCCACAGACTGGAAAAGGTCCGTTGTCATTCCAATCCCAAAGAAAGGCAATGCCAAATAATGCTCAAACTACCCCACAATTGCACTCATCTCACACGCTAGTAAAGTAATTGTCAAAATTCTCCAAGCCAGGCTTCAGCAATATGTGAACCGTGAACTTCCTGATGTTCAAGCTGGTTTTAGAAAAGGCAGAGGAACCAGAGATCAAATTGCCAACATCCTCTGGATCATGGGAAAAGCAAGAGAGTTCCAGAAAAACATCTATTTCTGCTTTATTGACTATGCCAAAGCCTTTGACTGTGTGGATCACAATAACCTGTGGAAAATTCTGAAAGAGATGGGAATACCAGACCACCTGATCTGCCTCTTGAGAAATTTGTATGCAGGTCAGGAAGCAACAGTTAGAACTGGATATGAACAACAGACTGGTTCCAAGTAGGAAAAGGAGTACATCAAGGCTGTATATTGTCACCCTGCTTATTTAACTTATATGCAGAGTACATCATGAGAAACGCTGGACTGGAAGAAACACAGCTGGAATCAAGATTGCCGGGAGAAATATCAATAACCTCAGATATGCAGATGACACCACCCTTATGGCAGAAAGTGAAGAGGAACTAAAGAGCCTCTTGATGAAAGTGAAAGAGGAGAGTGAAAAAGTTGGCTTTAAGTTCAACATTCAGAAAACGAAGATCATGGCATCTGGTCCCATCACTTCATGGGAAATAGATGGGGAAAACAGTGGAAACAGTGTCAGACTTTATTTTTGTGGGCTCCAAAATCACTGCAGATGTTGACTGCAGCCATGAAATTAAAAGATGCTTACTCCTTGGAAAGAAAATTATGACCAACCTAGATAGCATTTTCAAAAGCAGAGACATTACTTTGCCAACAAAGATTCATCTAGTCAAGGCTATGGTTTTTCCAGTAGTCATGTATGGATGTGAGAGTTGGACTGTGAAGAAGGCTGAGTGCTGAAGAATTGATGCTTTTGAACTGTGGTGCTGGAGAAGACTCTTGAGAGTCCCTTGGACTGCAAGGAGATCCAACCAGTCCATTCTGAAGGAGATCAGCCCTGGGATTTCTTTGGAAGGAATGATGCTAAAGCTGAAACTCCAGTACTTTGGCCATCTCATGCGAAGAGTTGACTCATTGGAAAAGACTCTGATGCTAGGAGGGATTGGGGGCTGAAGGAGAAGGGGACGACAGAGGATGAGATGGCTGGATGGCATCACTGACTCGATGGACGTTGAGTCTGGGTGAACTCCGGGAGTTGGTGATGGACAGGGAGGCCTGGCGTGCTGCGATTCATGGGGTTGCAAAGAGTCGGACACGACTGAGCGACTGAACTGAACCGAACTGAAAATCATGCCATGCCCATGATACCTGCTCTTTTATCTTGCAACCAGAAACTTCATAGACAAGTATGTGTATGTCTATATTACAAGCTTTTCACTCACCAGGGTAGAGGGTAAAAACATACAAGCATTTTTTCCCCTTTGCACTGAGCAAAGGACCAGAAGTAGCAATAGAATTGTTTTGTAACAGAATTACAAAATTTCAGAGTGAGCATGGATGTAAAAAATGGCATATGACCTTCTCACGAAAGTTTTATTAATTTCAGTTTACGTGAAAGATCAGAACATCACACACTGGCATCAAAAGCGGAAATAGATGGCATTTCCATTTAGTATCACAACTAGGCTGCTAGAAAGATATCAATACTCTAAATATATATTTATTTCTATTTGATGAATGCCTCTATGTATTTCTATTTAGTTTTGAATATTATTTTAATATATAATTATACATTAACATGAGAACTTTGGACTATTTCAAACTATGATGTTTCTTGATTTAAATTTAAAAGTCAATACAGACCTTACAGGAATAGCATACCCTATTTGTTGTTCAGTTGCTCACTTGTGTCTGACTCTTTGAGACCCCATGAACTGCAGCATGCCAGGCTTCCTTGCCCTTCACTACCTCCCTGAGTTTGCTCAAACTCACGTCCATTGAATCCATGATACCATCCAACCATCTCATCCTCTGTCATCCCCTTCTCCTCCTGCCTTCAATCTTTCCCAGCATCAAGGTCTTTTCCAATGAGTTGGTTCTTTGCGTTAGGTGGCCAAATATTTACCATCACGTTACTTGAGTGTAATTTCTTTTGATTTTAATTAATAGAATTGAATATCAAATTTTCAAACTGACATTTACAAATTAAAGATGGTTTTTATAACTGCATTAAAATGTTTTTGATTCTACAGCAGAATTAGTGACTTTTCAACTTTCCCTGAGGAATAATGCTTTTTTCCAAGTAAAACTTGGCAGGCAAGCAAATCAAAATAAAAACAATTGTAATAAAAGAGAGGCAACCCCAGAGTCTTGATTTTGGCTTTGTTTCTGCATATTGCTCCATATTTATATTGGCTCTCATCTATTTTCTATAAAGTAAATGGAAAAAAAATCTAGTATATGAAGAGAGGGAAAAACAAAAAGTTGCAATCAGACATCCCACACTAAAAGGAAATTCAGCCTCATCTTTGTTTCTATCTATTAAAGAGAGTCCTTCTTGTCACCGTTTTCAAAGCATTGATACTAAGTTCAGGATAAAGGAACATGGACATTCAGACAGATCTGAAAAAGATTGCTGTTTCACTATTCTTTTGCATGAAGGTTACTTCTATTCTCAACTATTTTATAGTAGAACGGCAGAAGCCAGTAATAGTTCAAAGCAACTTTAGTCGATCAAGTAGCAGTTGATATTTAGTAACTGGCCTAAGACTGGCCTATGGACTGACCAAAGGTTAAATAAAGCTCCAAGAAAAAGATCAACTTGTTCCTTGATGAAACTCTTGGTAACTTCGGTTTTTGAACCATTAGCCATCTATTTATCTATCATATTCTGAGTTTTAAGTCAGCTTTTTCACTTTCCTCTTTCACCTTCATCAAGAGGCTCTTTAGTTTTTCTTCTTTTTCTGCCATAAGGGTGGTGTTATCAGAATATCTGAGGTTATTGATATTTCTCCTGTAAATCTTGATTCCAGCTTGTGCTTCATTCAGCCAGGCATTTTGCTTGATGTACTCTGCATATAATTTAAATAAGCAGGGTGATAATATGCAGCCTTGTCATACTCCTTTCCCAATTTTGAACCAGTCCATTGTTCCAAGTCTGGTTTTGCTGCTTCTTGACCCACATACGAATTTCTCAGGAGACAGGTAATGTGGTCTGGTACTCACGGTTCTTGTAGAATTTTCCAAAATTTGTTGCGATCCACGCAGTCAAAGGCTTTAGCATAGACAATAAGCAGAAGCAGATGTTTATCTGGAACTTTCTTGCTTTCTCCATAGTCCAACAAATGGTGATGTGATCTCTGGTGCCTCTGCCTCTTCAAAACCCAGCTTGTACATCTGGAAGTTCTCAGTTCACATACTGCTGAAACTTAACTGGAAGGATTTTAAGATTAACCTTGCTAGCATTAGCATAATTATATGGTAGTTTGAACATTCTTTGGCTTTACCCTTATTTAGGATTGGAATGAAAACTGACCTTTCCCAGTCCTGTGGGCATTGCATTCAAAACAAAACAGCAAATTTGTTTTCCAAAATTCCCAAAGTACAAAAATTTCCAAAGTGCTGACATATTGAGTGCAGCACTTTTATGTCATCATCTTTTAGGATGACATCTTTTAAGTAGCTCAGCTGGAATTCAATTCACATTACCTATATTTTCTTCCAAAGCCTTTATGATTTGGTTTTTGCATTTTGAGCTACATAGAATTTCATCTGCTAAAAAAAAAAAAAAAGAATTTCATCTGCTATTAGAAGTGAGCTAGAAAATTCATTTGATTTTTTTTTTGCAAAATAACTAGCCTGTTGCCTAAGCCACTATTGAAGAATTAATTTTTCATATTTGAAAAATATTTTTGTCATATACTAAATTTGGAGAAGGGAATGGCAACCCTACTCCAGTATTCTTGCCTTGAGAATCCTATGGACAGAGGAACCTGGTGGGGTACAGTCCATGGGGTCACAAAGAGTTGGACATGACTGAGTGACTAACACGCACACATATACTAAATTATATTAAAGCTGATTTCTGGACTCTACTGGTCAGTTTATTTGTTTAACTGCCATATACTCTTCATTTCAGTCTATTGTTCTTACTCATCCAACCTCCCTTCACACTTTCATATACTTTCCACATGTACCAGACTCAGTTTCCAAAGTAGTCTTCCTATATTTCAGACTATGTCTAATAGTCATTACACTTGTGTTAAGAGTTTCTTACATCTTCCAACCTACACATACCATGTAGCACTTTCATGTTTTCAAAGCCTCGATTCAAGTCCTCCTTCTTCTAAGCAGTCTTGCTTTAGAGTCTTGTCACATTCTGAGAGCCTTCTCTTACGCTGCCAGGGAACTAAATCTATACTTTCCAGAGTAGTTTTCATATGGTTAATCACTGATTTACTTGCATGTCTCCTCCTCTAGAAAGCGCAGAGAGACTGTGGCGTGTCCAACTTATACACTCAGTGCCTGGAGCATAGTAGGTGTCCAATATATATCTTCAAGTGAATGAGTAAGTTATTATATTAAATGAAGTAAAATATTCAGAGAAAGGAAAACACATTGTTCCCTTGAATAATTCAGAACCATTTCAACTGAAAACCTGCGCCAAATGGTAAATTATAGAAACCAGAGAAGCAAGCAAAAGCTCTGTTTTTGTTAATGTCTGCTACACTTGGAGGAGGGGAGTGAGTGATTTCATGGCCAAAAGTAACCTCTCTCTAATAGGAAAAAAAAATTTTTTTAAAGAAGCATGCCTGGGGAAGGATATCAGAAACAAGGTGCTTTTAATCCTTTCAGTTTATTTTTTACCTTTGTTTTGGCCCCTGAAAACAGAATTCAGATCTTGGAGCAGAAAATGACAGTTTGATGTAAATTTTCTTGCATTAGGAGCACAGAGGGATATTGGACATGAGGGAAGAGGAAAGGATATTATGGAATAGCATAGTTCATATTTGGCCCAGATTGCTGGGATGGCAAACGCAAGGCTTGGAAGGTGTTTGTGACATAATCATTGATTAGAGTAATGAAGCTTTTGCATTGGAAAAAAAAAAATCACCAAGATGTAAAAACCAATGTCAGAGCAGTTTCTTCCCCAAATGATTTTATTCTGAGAACATGATTCTCTCATTCAACAAATATTGATACTTATTAAGTCAATACTCTATGCTCAAGATTGTATGAAACTATGAAAATTACAGCAGAATATGGCAAAGTCCACGCCCTCATTGAGATTCCCCTGTTGTGTGTTCAATCCACTGAAGAGAAATAGGGGCCAGTGGTAGTCCAAATTAATGGTAAGTTTAGGTTAGAGAGAATTAACATGTAGCTACTTGTTTATATTCTTTTCCTTGTATTTTTTTCCTTCACCAATGAAGAAGTTATTAAATAATTTGTATTTAATTATTAATTATTTTTCAAAAATATTTTCTTTCTTTTGTATGTACTCATCCAGTAGTTTCCATGTCCATTTGCCAGCAGTGACTTGGAGAAGGGAATGGCTACCCACTCCAGTATTCCTGCCTGGAGAAGCCCATGGACAGAGCCTGGTGGGTTCCCAGTCCAAGGGATCGCAAGAGTTGGACACGACTTAGTGACTAAACTACCACACACCCACCAGCAGTGACTACTGGTATGACAGGTATGATAGCTCAGAGGGAGCAAAAGTCTCTAAAGTGATTCTTGCAGCCTGGTATAGATGAGAATCAGCTGTGGGGTTTAAAAAATGGGCCTCTGCTTCGGGGACCCCAAGGTGAGACCCACTGTTCTATGGGACTGAATACACATACTAGGGACTGCTGATGACATCGGTACTTACAAAGTAAAGTGATGGCATTTGAACAAACAGATCTTTCTTCCCTTAGTGATTTCTTCACAGATACCAAGACGTTGATTGCTTCAGTGACGTAGCTGCTCCTATGAGAGAATGAGGAAAGAATTCCTGTTTTACTGTTGGTGGTAGCCCTATCCCACACATAGAGATGGTGGGAAACACTAATTGTAGATGAGAGAAAAATTTGCTTTTATACAACGTTTGCATTGAATAGATGGTATATGTAATTTTGATCATCACCAGTTAGTAACAGATATCACCCTCAAATAGACATTTAGATAATTGGTGTCTAGTTTAGTAGCTAAATTTCACTATCTGATCCATTAGGGACGGATACAAGTGGAATGCTGAGTTTTATATGTTCCATTCTCCACCCTATTTAAAAAGCCATTAAATCATTAACTCATTAATGGGCATATAAATCTTGCCAGTGATGTCATGCTTTTTCCTGTATATGTGTAAACCCTTATCCTTGCCTGACTGGAAAATCTCTCTCTGTTTTTCCCTCTCTCTCACACATGCACACACACACACACACAATATGCTCACACATATTCATTCAGGTACACAGATAACTTCTCTTTCAATTTTTGTTGGACTCCTCTCTCTCTGTAAAAACAATCAGGATGACAATTTAAAAAAAAAAGAATTTGAAAGAAATATTTTTCTTCCTCTTCTCCTCTCTGGCTGCCTCCCAGCAAACTAAGCTATGCAGTTCTGGATCCTGTCTGACACATCTTAACTACTGACATTTAGCAGATGCTTCTCCAAGAAAGGGGGGAGGGTGAAGGTGAAGCAGGGGTGCCATAGAAGTAATTAGACTAACGATGTCTCAATTACCAAGATGTTCCTGCAGTGGTCCCTTCTGTTAGCCAATCTGGATCAGGCTGTCTTTAGGGAAGGAAAGGTTGAGTGAAACGATGCATCGGCTTGTGTCTCCAATAGGGTAACTCCGAAAGTTTAAAGAAGTTGTAAGTCTAATTTCCATACCAAACAATATGCAGGTAAATCCAAGCCTTAATCTGTATAGGATCATTGAACTGGCAAAATGAGACTGAGGCAGAGAGTTTTGTTTTGCAACTCTCTCCTCAGGTGTGGCCGGTTGAGATGGCTGGTTTGATATGTGATGGTCTACATTAATGTTAATGATAAATAATTCACTTGTTTCTTTCTGGATGCATCTCACATACTGGTAATACTTCGATAAAGTCCAGAGAAGTCCAGGCTTTCTAGCTCAGCTCAGAAATTCAATTTATTCTTCCAGGAGTAACTTCTGTGAACATTTGTGTCAGCCCTCCTTACACTACTATAAGTGTGGTACTTTCAGTTCTACTTTGAACAAGCTATAACACCTACTGTTTTCCTTGTTGATCAATGAGTTAAACAAAATCTTTGATGTGTTGATTTTACATCTGTATAAGAGCCTTACATATATATACTGTTTAAAGAATTACCTTTTTCCATCCTCTTAATAACTGTCCCTCCCCATTTTTTTTTTGCTATTTTAGTTAGTAATTTCTATAGCTTGCACCAGAGAGTTATCATTATTAGAAAAAAAAAATTTTTTTATTAGAACAATTGATTTGTCAAAACAAATCATAATGAGAAGGTTGTTTTGAGATTTTAAGGTTAGCATAAATAAAAGTAAATAAAAGCTTCCCAGGTGGCACTAGTGGTAAAGAATCTGTCTGCCAGAGCAGGAGACAAAAGAGATATGGGTTCAGTCCCTGGGCTGGGAGGTTCCCTGGACTGGGAAATAGCACCCTGCTCCAGTACTCTTGCTTGGAAAATTCCATGGGCAGAAGAGCCTAGTGGGCTATAGTCTATGGGGCCATAAAAAGTTGGACATGACTGAGCACAAATCAAAATATGTCCATGAAATAGTAAAATATTCTTTTTTAAAGTATCATAAAATGTTAGTGCCTATTGCTAATGAGTGGAATTGAATGGAGTTAAGAGAATATTTATTAAGACTCTGGTGATACTCCTTCCTGCTGGGGATGAAACTACTAAAGGTATTGATTTTTTTAAGGTAATAATTTGGAGCTTTACTGTCTTTAGGTAATACAATAGGTAGAAGGAAATTTCTAATTTTTCAATGACTTCTTCAGCATTTTTTATTAGTGTCCAAATGGAACTACTGTGATTTCCATGACTGCCTATTATTTTATGCTATTTTCTTTTTGTGTGTTTTTGGTTTTTGATGCCTTAGTTTCAGAAGTAAACTTTCAAAAAACCCACTGCAGGATGAGTTACAGATGCTGTCACGCTTGGTTGTATTGTGTGCTGATTTTATTAGTTTCAGAGCCTGACTTCTGACCCCGCCCCAAGACTGTGTTCTCTGCTCTATTTACAGTCCTGTAATCTCAGAACTGCCAGCTGTAATGAGCGTAATTCCAGCAATCTGGCAGTGCCACAGCAGAAAGCGTTGAGGAGTCTGGATTTGCCGCGTGAAGGCATTAGTGACCTCTGTTATTTTGGTATTTGAAGATCAAAATGCTTCTTGGGACAGATGATTCCTCCTGCTAAGAAATTGAGGGCACAAGCAGGCATGGAATTAGTATAATTCAACATGAATGGAAAGTTACACATTTTAATTAATACTATTTTTAGGTAACTATTCAAAGACTGTAGTTAAGACAAAGTTCATTAGCAATATATTTTCTCAGTGTTTTTTTTTTTAATCACGTGTTAACCATTGATTGGCAGAATGTTAAGATGCTGCCCCCTTCCCCAAATTTTCATCCCTGGCATGCATGCCCTGTGCAATTCTCTCCTCTTCAGTGTGGTTGGGAACAAGGACCATGACAGGATATCAATCCAGTGATTAGGTCACAAATTGACTTTGAGTTCATCAGAAAGGAGATTATTTGGGGTAGGCCTGCCTGAATCAGGTGAAGAGGTAAAGGAGGGTCACGTGTTGGAATCCGTCTCTAGGCTGGCATGGAAGAAGGCAAGTGAACACGTGACCTGTCTTGGAGGAGGACATGTGGCTGAGGCAGCCTCTAGGAGCTGAGAGTGAGCTCCGTTGACAGATAACAAGGGAAATTTCACCCTGTAAGAAGTTGGATTCTGCCAACAACCTGAATATGCCTGGAAGAGCACCTCAAACCCCAGGTGAGCCTGCAGCCCTGCCAGCACCTGGGTACCAGCCTTGTGAGGCCTGAGCAGAGAACCCTGTTCCATCACGCTCAGCCTTCTGACCTGCAGCATCTGGGAGATAATGAATGGGTGGTTTTCAGCCACTAAGTCTGTGGTGATCTGTTATGCAGCAAAACAGACACAGCCACTCTTCAGAAGCAGGCATTACGGACTCCAAAGGACATGCTTATTGTAACTGCAGACCTTGAGAAAACGAGAAGAGAGGGAGGCCCTTAGGGAGAGTCCATGCTAATTAGTTTCAGTAGAGTAGCACAGAGCCTGCCTAGGACGCCCTGTAGAACTTGAACGCAAGCACCCTGTCTGGTACGACAAAGCAGTGCTTTTTTATGCAAAACTGGGTGAGGGATGACTTTCCCCCCATTCTGCTGTGGCCTGATCCTTTTGTAAAATAAACATAAATTGATAGAAAAGCAAAACTTATTAAAAAGGACATTCAAAATATAGGTCTCAATTTTTTACTATTCAACAGCCATAAAATTACTCTGCCAAACTGCCCTGTGATGGTGGTTTAATTGCTAAGCCATGTCCAACTCTTTGGGACCCCAAGGACTGCAGCCTGCCAGGCTCCTCTGTCCATGGGATTTCCTAGGCAAGAATACTGGAGTGGGTTGCCATTTCCTCCTCCAGGGGATCTTCTCGACACAGGGATAGAACCTAGGTCTTCTGCATCACAGGTGGTCTCCTGCATTGCAGGTGGATTTTTTACTGACTGAGCCACCACGGAAGCCCTAAATTGCCATACCATGTTCCAGATGTCTGTTCTCAACTTCAGTGGTTGTCTTATTGCACATCAGTTACAAATGAAAGACCACCAGCAGTATGGGAACTATGATATGAGGGGTGCTGTGTTAAGAGACATCAAATACTCAGAATGGCCCTTACTGCTGTGCCTAGAATGGATCTCTAGTGCTCAGCAAAGATGATTTGCCCATGTTCAGATAGGGTTGTGCCTAATAATAGAAGGATGCTATCCAGTTTGGGAGTTAGTTGGTTACTTCTTAGTTTGGCATAAACGGGCCCCTTGAACTTACAATAAAAAAAAAAAAAAACACACATATTGAATAACTCCAGCTCCACTATTTAAAAGCCATGGGGTCTTGGAAAGTTTCTTAGGCTTGAGATATTTCATTTCTCTTATTTATAAAAATGGCAATAATATTAGTAATCTGTCTCATATGGTTGTGAAGATTAATGAGGTAACATGTATGTACATGTTTTGTAAGCTATTAAGAACTCTACATGTATATGAATTAACAGTATTACTATTCCCAAATTCTCCCTCAATAATTCATTTCAGCATGCCATGCCCAGAGGAGAGGAAATTACAAAAATCTGACCATGTGTTCCAAACAACTTGGTTTTACTTGTACTAATAGTTTCTGGGAATGCTTGGGGACTAATGTGTGTGTGAATTGCAGATACTGAAAAGATCTCTTTGTTACATTAATAACAGGCTCCTCTGCATGTCTTGTTTATGTGCAGAAGGCTCCTAATTAATAACATAAGCGGGGATAATGGTCACTGAATTCCACCCTCTAATCACGGCCTCCATTTTGCAGTTACTCTCAGGGGTATGCGAGGCAGGAGTGAGCCGCGAATAACTCCCACCCTACTGCCTGCCGCCATCTGTGAGCTCCACGGCGTCACGACAACACAACTTCTAGAAATGGAATAGGGGAAGGAAGACAGCAGCCTGGGGCTTTACAACAAGAATCCGGCTCCATAACAGAGCACTGCTCAGTGAGACTGTCCAGCGGCGTGTTTATTTTAGACGTAAATAGAATAACAATTTTAGATCACTGCAAGTATTTCCCTTCACTCTTCTAAGATTAAAATATCTCTCTCATGTGTCTCTCCTACCTTCTCTCGTTAAAATCACTTTAAAACAGATTTACTGTCTGATAGTCTTATTCCAGTTTGAAATTAAAAGGCAGAAACAGTACTGGGGCCTCCTAGCTGGGTTTTTTTTTTGCCTTTCTATAGGAAAAAAAATATATTCCTTTAAATATGTTTCCCAGTTCACTATCCATTGCATATATTTCTTATTTTTATGAGTAAAACTACAAAAAAAAGAAAAAAAATCCTTCAGAGAGGAGGCAGTCTCTAGTGACTGACTTGCCATACATTACTTTGTTTATTTATTATGGCTTCGGTTTCATTCCACATTCATGCCTTCTGTATTATCCCAATAATACAGTTTAATAAAAAGATTCTGTTGTCTTACAGAATCCTTATGAAAACCGAGTATGCTTTGGGTGTGGGGGAGACCAAGAAATAATATATTTTATCTAATGACAAAGCACAGTTTTTAGATACAGTGGCTGCAGTTGGTGGGCGATCTACAGTTTAATAAGCAGACCTAATAGGCACACTCCCAAGCAAAGACCGATGGAATGTTCCCTATTGGTCGGGGCCACTGAACTTCAGCTGTTGACAGTGACCTCAATTTTTAAACAATTTTTATTGGAGTATAGCTGCTTTACAATGTTGTGTTAGTTTCTGCTGTGCAGCAAAGTGAATCAGCTGTATGTATGCATATATCCCCTCTTTGTCACCGAAGCGCATTGAATAGAGCTCCCTGTGCTCCGTTCTCATTAGTTAGCTATTCTATACATAGTAATGCATGTATGTCAACCCTAACTTCCCAATTCACCCCACCTCCCCGTTCCCCACTTGGTGTCCACACCATTAGTTCTCTACACCGTGTCTCCATTTCTGCTTTGCAAATAGGTTCATCTGTACCATTTTCCTAGATTCCACATATATGCATTTATATACAATATTGTTTTTCTCTTTCCAACTTAATTCACTGTGTATGATGGTCTCTAGCCTACCTGTGGGGCATTCCCTGACAGTCCATTGGTTAGGACTCAGTGCTTTACTGCTGAGGGCCCAGATTCAATCTCTAGTCTGGGAATGAAGAGCTCACAAGCCTCGTGGTTCAGTCAAAAACAAAGAACATACCTATGTCCCTTCAAATTACAACTAACAGCCAGTGGAACATTTAATAGGATTAAGAGTGTAACAATAACCCTGTATGTGAGACAGCAAAAGAGACACAGATGTATAGAACAGTCTTTTGGACTCTGTGGGGGGAGGGGGATGATTTGGGAGAATGGCATTGAAACATGTATAATATCATATAAGAAATGAATCACCAGTCCAGGTTCAATGCATGATACAGGGTGCTCGGGGCTGGTGCACTGGGATGACCCAGAGGGATGGTATGGGGAGAGAGGTGGGAGGGGGGTTCGGGATGGGGAACACGTGTACACCCGTGGCAGATGCATGTTGATGTATGGCAAAACCAATACAATATTGTAAAGTAATTAGCCTCTAATTAAAATAAATAAATGTAAATTAAAAAAAAGTAAATTGGTTAAATGATTTTAAAAAGCAAGTAACTGTGCTCTTCATCATAATTAAAGATCTCTAAAATGTGAGAAAAAAAAGAGTGAATAGGTTCATAAAAATGATAAAATAGAAAACATTTTAATGATAAGAACTCTGAATGACAGCATTTTAAGGTAGGTTCTGGTTACATCATAAAGTAAGGGGTGGGGGAGAAGAAAGAATTCAGTGAGTTTTCTCAGTTTTTCTGAACTCTATGCTGCGTGCTATGCTTAGTCACTCAGTTGTGGTCAACACTTTGCAAGCCCATGGACTGTAGCCTGCCAGGCTCCTCTGTCCATGGGATTCTCCAGGCAAGAATACTGGAGTGGGTTGCCATTCCCTTCTGGGGATCTTCCCAACCCAGGGATCGACCCCAGGTCTCTTGCATTGCAGGCGGATTCTTTACGGTCTGAGCCACCAGGGAAGTCCTCCAAATTCTATACAACTTCCCAAATCAGAACTTCTCTTCCTGTGCCAATTCATATTCTATTTTACTCAAAGTTTCATCTTACTCAAGTGAATTATGGGGTACCCATAGTTTGAGGTATAATTTAACTATGGCCTTCTATGCCCAGTTCAATAAGAACTCTTAGGTCTGTGGCCTAAAATGTGTTCATTTAAGTTCTGGCACAATACTAATTCCTGTGTTTATAGTAATATTAACAACCAGGGCATACCTCTACCAAGCACTCTGTGTAACTCTTAAGTCTTCCAAACAATACATCTTGTCAATATACAATGTCTGCTGCTACTGTGAGGTTGACACTATTCTGAGTAAGAAGCCAAGGACATGCCAGGTTCTAGCCACATCTTTAAATCTGCTATGATTTAAGTCTACTAGACATGGAACTGACTCAGGGAATGAATAAGTAAGAACCAATAACACGGTTTTACAAGGTGGCACCAAGGAAAGTTACAACATAGTATAGAAGCAAAAATTGAAAGTAAGGAAGATAACTGGTTTGGACATGAGTGGCTTGAGAATCCAGCTAGAAGGATCCTTTTAATTAGCTTGTTTGTCTTGCCTCTCCTCCACTCATTCTATAAACCTGTGTCCTGTTTCCTGGTCCAAGGTTTTCCTGGGAGAAATTATCTGCAAATATGTCTATCCAGGCACACTTTCTCAAGCTTGTGAAATGTTAGTTGCTCAGTCGTGTCCAATTCTTTGCAACCCCATGGAAAGCAGCTGGCAAGGCTCCTCTGTCCATGGAATTCTCCAGGCCAGAACACTGGAGTGGGTTGCCATTCTCTTCTTCAGGGGATCTTTCTGACCGAGAGACTGAACATGGGTCCTCTGCATTGCAGGCAGATTCTTTACCATCAGAGCCACCACGGAAATCCATTCTCAAGCTTAATCCCTGTGAATGTACCTTCTCCATTTCAGTATGTTTCTGAAGATTCCAGAGATTCACTGATTTCTTAGTCCTCAATTCCTCTATTTTTGCACACACCACTTTCTTATTCTAAGTTTGGCCATATCCATCTTCCTCCATACTCAGGTTAGTTCCCTCCCTGGATTTTGTATGTCGTGCTCTAATTTCCTTGTTTTTATGACTCAATTATTTACTTTTGTACCTGATGACTACCCTTGATTCTTTTCATCTGTGTGGCATTAACGAGAGCAGCTGGTCCTTCTGTTAGCTCCTCGCATTGACATCTCTCTGTTGTCTCACCTACAACTGGATAAAAATAGCAATAGCTACTGCCAGCTTTAGTTCCAACAAGACTTCAGGTTCTGCCTAGGGACACTATCATGTAATGATGATAAGACAGTGTAAATAAAGTGTATAAAATTCTCCAGGAAATAGGCAGTTTGAAGTAACAACGGGCATTTGACCATCAGATGGAAGAAATACAATAATTAGTAGGAAAGGTTTGGAGTATATGTACAAACGGGTTATTAAGATACTGTTGATGCACAAAATCTATAATATTATGAAAGGTCTTAACGGATCCAACATCTGTTGGATTATCGAAAAAGCAAGAGAGTTCCAGAAAAACACTTACTTATGTTTTATTGACTATGCCAAAGCCTTTGACTGTGTGGATAAAAACAAACTGGAAAATTCTTAAAGAGATGGGAATACCAGACCACCTGGCCTGCCTTCTGAGAAATCTGTATGCAGGTCAAGAAGTTACAGTTAGAACTGGACATGGAACAACAGACTGGTTCCAAATCAGGAAAGGAGTATGTCAAGGCTGCATATTGTCACCCTGCTTATTTAAAAATGCAGAGTACATTTTGCGAAATGCTGGGCTGGAAGAAGCACGAGCTGGAGTCAAGATTGCCAGGAGAAATATCAGTAACCTCAAATATGCAGACGACACCACCCTTATGGCAGAAAACAAGGAAGAACTAAAGAGCCTCTTGATCAAAGTGAAAGAGGAGAGTGAAAAAATTGACTTAAAACTCAACATTCAGAAAACAAAGATGATGGCACCCAGTCCCATCATTTTATGGCAAATAGATGGGGAAACAATGGTCATAGTGACAGACTTTATTTTTTTGGGCTCCAAAATCACTGCAGATGGTGACTGCAGCCATGAAATTAAAAGACGCTTGCTCCTTGGAAGAAAAACTATGACCAACCTAGGCAGCATATTAAAAAGCAGAGACATTCCTTTGCAAACAAAGGTCCATCTAGTCAAAACTATGGTTTTTTTAGGAGTCATGTATGGATGTGAGAGTTGGACTATAAAGAAAGCTGAATGCCAAAGAATTGACGCTTTTGAACTGTGGTGTTGGAGAAGATTCTTGAGTGTCCCTTGGACTGCAAGGGGATTCAACCAGACCATCCTAGAGGAAATCAGTCCTGAATATTCATTGGAAGGACTGATGCTGAAGCTGAAACTCCAATACTTTGGCTACCTGATGCAAAGAACTGACTCATTGGAAAAGACCCTGATGCTGGGAAAGATTGAAGGCAGCAGGAAAAGGGGATGCCAGAGGATGAGATGGTTGGATGGCACCACTGACTGGATGGAAATGAGTTTGAGCAAGCTCTGGCAGTTGATAATGAATAGGGAAGCCTGGCGTGCTGCAGTCCATGGAGTCACATAGAGTTGGACACGACTGAGCGACTGAACTGAACTGAAAGAATCTGCCTGCAATGCAGGAGCCTCAGGAGATATGGGTTCGATCCCTGGGTCAGGAAGATTCCCCTGGAGAAGGCAATGGCAACCCACTCCAGTATTCTTCTCTGGAGAATCCCATGGAGAGAGGAGCCTGGTGGGCTGCAGTCCATGGGGTCGCAAAGAGTCGGACACAGCTGAAGCAAATTAGCATGCAGGCAAAATTGAGTAGGTTTGTGTTTTGTTTTTTCTTTAGTGTGTTTATAAATTCCCTTTCAAAGGAAATATCTATGTTGACCAGATAGTAATTAAAAGCATGTAATGTAAAGGAATATTCTGCAGGAGAGATTTTATTACTCAACTTTTCCCAGCCTCATCGAGATACCAGTTATAAAAAAATAAAATCTATCCATTTTAAGTGAACAGTTGGATGAATTTTGCTAACAAACAGTTGGATGAATTTTGCTAACAGAATACTGACCAATTTTGGTCAGACCAAAATCATAATACATAGTTATTGGTTGTCGATTTTTCATAGAAGCCCTTTATAAG
The DNA here is from genome assembly GCF_055505025.1 of Bos grunniens. Lineage (NCBI taxonomy): Eukaryota > Metazoa > Chordata > Mammalia > Artiodactyla > Bovidae > Bos > Bos grunniens. The sequence goes on from NC_141168.1 coordinate 19,376,245, forward strand.
ATTGCAGAATTTTCCTTCTAATCCTGGTTTGTTAAAAGTTTCTTTCTTTTTTTTTTTACTAGAAATGGGACTTGAATTTGGTCAAGTACATTTCTACACTGGATTGAGATTGTCAGATATTTTCTTCTTTTTTGGTTAGTATATTGTGTTGCACTGATGAATCCTTTGAATGATAAACCAATCTTGCATTCTTGGATAAACTCCACTTGATCACTATGTATTATCTTTTTAAATACAATATCATATTCAATTTTTTTACTACATTTTTTAGCATATTTTTACTGTCAAATTTTGCATTTATGCTCATGACAGGTATTTATCTACACCTAAAAATGTCTAGTTTTGGTATCAAGGTAATTTTGGTTTTGTAAAATGACTTGGGGGTTATTATGGACTGAATGTTTTTGTCCCTCCTAAAGTCATATATTGAAGCCCAAATCCTCAATATGATTGTATTTGAAGATGGGGTTTTTAGGAGGTAATTTGGATTAGATGGGGTCAGGAGAGTGGGGCCCTTGTGGTGAGATTAGAGCCATTATAAGAAGAGACTCCAGAGATCTTGAGCATGCCCTCTGTGTCTCTCCCTTTCTTCCTCTCTCTTCCCTTCCCCTCCCTCACGCATGCATAAAGAAAACGTTATATGAGCACACAGTGAGATGGTGGCCATCTACAAGCCAAGAGAAGAGGTCTCAGATTGAAATCTACCTTGATGGCAACCTTGATTTTGGACTTCCAGTTCCAGAACTGTGAGGAATGAATTTCAGTTGTTTAAGCCATTCAGTCCATATTATTTTATTATGGCAGCCCAGCAGACTAAGTCAGGGGACTGAGAGAAGCAATTCCCAGCATCATTGAGGAGGAGAAAAGGGTCTGGAGCCCTAGAGAAGGAGAAAGGGGTCTGGGGATCTCATGGAGAAAAAGACAAATTTTTTTTTACATTGCTTTGTTTTATTTATTATAACAATGTATCTTGCTCGAGGACATATTTCTCCTTAATAAGGTTTTCTGGTGATGGGAGTGAGTCTAGTAAGACCTTTTTATTGTTAGTTCTAATTTTGTTAATTTAAGATGTATCTTGTGGGAGTGGGTCTGGTAAAAGTACATAAGGCCTTGATAAGACTAGTGAGTGGGGGCACTCTCCATCCCCCTTCTGATGTCTATGTCAGAAGCTTTCTCTGTTTCTTCTCGCTTTAATAAGACTCTGCTACACAAAAGCTCTTGAATGATCAAGCTGGTCCCTGGTCCTGAAGCTAAATTTTCTTCTTCAGAGATCACAAGTCTATTCACTGTAAGCTATCAGGACATGCTGTCCATTTCAACTTTCTGGAAGAGTTTGTATAGAATGAGTAGTTTTTACTCCTGAAATGATTGGTTGAATCCCCAGAGAAGCCATCTAGGACTGGAGTTTCCTTGTAGGAGTGTTTTAAACTACAAATTTAAGTTCCTTAATAGATATTGGATATTCATATTTTTTTATTTATGAGTGAGCATTGATATATTGTGTCCTTCAAATAATTTGCACATTCATTTAAGTGGTTACATTTATTGTCTTTAAGTTTTAAAGAAATAGAATTTCCTTATCATCCTTTTAATAGCTATAGAATCTTTAGTGATGTCACCTCTCTCATTTATTATATATTTTTAATTGAGACGTAATCAACCTATAACATTTTATTAGCTTAAAGTGTTGAACATAGTAAGTTGATATTTGTATAAGTCTAGTTAACATCTTTCACCTAACATAGTTTCAAAATTTTCTGTATTATAGTTCATATTTTCTCTCATGGTTAGTAATTTATCAAATTTATTACTCACTTTAAGAAATACCTTTGGCTTCATTGATTTTCTTGTTTTTCTACTTCTTATTTTATTGATTGTCACTCTTGTCTTTATTATCTCCTTTATACTACCCTTTTGGGTTTAACTTGCTCTCTTTTTTTCTTGTTTCTTAAAAGAATCTTGAGTTAATTGAGTTGATAGCTTTTTGTCTTGCTGAAATACAGTTATTTAGTGCTGTAAATCCTCCCCTTACCAGGAGGCTTTAGCAGCATCTCAGAAATTTTGTTATGCTGTGCTTTAATTTTAGTTATTAAAAATATTTCCAATTTCTCTTTTGATTTATTCTTTTACCCATGACTTAGTTTTCAAAATCTGGGGATTTTACAGTTATCTTTCTGTAAGTGATTTCTAATTTAGTTTCCTCATTACAAAGGATATATACTATATGAATTGAATCTTTTAAAATTTATTCTGACATGTCTTAGGGAGTAAAATATAGTCTATTTTTATAAACACCCTGTGTGTGCTGGAGGAAAGTATATGTTCTGCCATTGCTGGGTAGTGTGTTTTAAACCTATCAGGCTAGGTTTGTTGATTGTGTTAAAATCTATTTTATAGCCTTAATATTCTACTTGCATTTCCTATCAATTATAGAGAGGGGGAGATATTTAAATCTATGACTATAATTGTGGGTTTCTCTATTTCACCTTGTAGTTCTATAGGTTTTCCTTCATATATTTTGAAGCTGTGTTATTAGGGTATTGTCTTCCCTAGTGGCTCCGATGGGAAAGAATCTGCTTGCAGTGCAGGAGAACTCTTTCATCTATTCTATATTTTTTATATTAGGCTATAAGCATTACATCAGGGTATAAATGTTTATGACTATTACATCCAGTTGATCAAACTATCCCTTTAACATTATGCAATAACTTTTGGGGGGCTTCCCTGGTGTTTCGGTGGTAAAGAATGCGTCTGCCAATGCAGGAGAGGCAGGTTCAATCCCTGGGTCTGGAGTATCCCCTGGAAAGGGAAATGGCAACACATTCCAGTATTCTTACCTGGAAAATCCCATGGACAGAAGAGCCTAGTGGACTGCAGTCCATGAGGTTGCAAAAGAGTCAGACATGACTTAGCAACTCAACAACAACAGTAACAGTTGGCTAATAATATTCTTTGATCTGAAATACACTTTATCTGATATTTATATGGCCACTCTAACTTCATTTGAAAGTAGCATGGTATAGCCTTCCCATTCATTTACTTATACCTTATTTTTTGTCTTTTTATTTGAAGTGTATTTCTTGTAGGCAGCAAATAATTTGATCTTGTTTTTTTTAACCCATTCTGAGAATCACTGCCTATTGACTGGCATAGTTAGACCATTTACATGTATTTTACGGACATTATTTGCAGGTATGTTAGATCTCCTAATGCTGTCCTATAGCTCAGTTCACTGAAACCCTGTTCATTTTTCCTCATTGTCTTTTATGTCTTTATTTTATTTGGATAGCTTCTATTGCTACGCCTTCTAATTCACTAATATTTTGTTTCCCAAAGCCTAATCTTCTTTTAATTTTATCCAGTGTGTTTTCACCAAACATACCATAGTTTTCATTACTAGCAGTTTGATTTGGGTCTTGTTGCCATCTTCCATGCCTCTACTTCAGTTTTTTGAACACACTGTACTTTCATTGCTATTCATTTGACAACTCTACTTGTAGTGATAATAACCACTATAATGTGCTTGTCTGCTAAGTCTAACATCTGTTTTAGTTCTGGGCAGGTTTCAATTAACTGATTTATGTCCTTGTTATAGATCTTATTTCCCTGCTTCTTTTCATGCCTAGTAATTTTTTATTGGATTAAAACACTGTGAGTTTTACCTTATTGGATGTTAGCTATTTTTCTGTTTCTATAAACAGTATTTAGCTTTGTTCTAGAATGCAGTTAGGTTACTTGAAGATAGTTTGATCTTATTGATTTCAGCTTTTAAGATTTGTTAGCTGAGACCAGAGCACTGCTCAGTCTAATTAAATTCTCATTAATGAGAAAAGAGCCTCTGTGTATTCTAAATGACTCATAAATCATCAGAATCCAGGGGAACAAGCACTGTTCCTTGCCCTGCATGAGCAGTGATAGTCTTACCTCTTATCCTTTTAAGCGGTGGTCAGTGATTTTCTCTGGCCTCAGTTTCCTCCCATGGTGTGCTGATCAGTATTCAGTCGAATACTCAGGGGAGGCCCTCTGTAAATCTACAGAGATGTCTGTGTATCTCTCTTTTCTCTGCTATTTTGTCCTGCACACTCTCCCTAGCCTCTGAGTTCTGCTTGCAAGGACAAAAGATGGAGAGAGAAATAGGGTTATACCTTGTCACAAATAAAACTCCAGTCGTGTTTTTCTGATGTGTAAATGTTTTAATTAAGCATTTGTTGACACTATTTCCCACAGAGAAGGAATCACAAATGTGGCTTATAATTTAAATATGGAAAAAAAAATTCTCATCCTGATAAGAAAAGACATCAGGATATTTTCAAGGAGATAAAAGGACAGAATAAAGAAGCAATATACTTGATTTCTAATATGTTCATCACTTGAAAAACCCTTTAATTTGAGACAAGGGAGAAGCTTAATTTCCTCAGTTCTAAATTTGGGGTAAGACAAATAGAAGGGATAAAAATGATGCTTAATTATCTAACAGCCTAAATATCTCAATTTGCTATAATTATAAGATAATATAAATTGAACTTAACTTGCAATGTGATTAATAATCATTTTTATTTCAATTAGTGATGCCAATAGACAGTGTCTAATTTAAATATGATTTATCTCCAATAATCTTTATTTTAAATTTTTTCTTTAGCACTTTCTATTCTTCATGTAACTGTGGCTTATTTCAGTTAAATTCTTAAGAATATGTATTCAAAGTATTATATAACATAAATAGAAAAACAAGTAAATATCTTTCATCTTTTCAGCATTGATTTGACTGTTGGATTCATAAATAATTACATAATTAGAACTCTTGAGAATATAAACTTTTTAGATTTTTAAATCACTGCAGATGGTGACTGCAGCCATGAAATTAAAAGATGCTTGCTCCTTGGAAGAAAAGCTATGACCAACTTAGACAGCATATTAAAAAGCAGAGACATTACTTTTCCGGCAAAGGTCCATCTAGTCAAAGTTGTGGTTTATCTAGTTTTTCCAGTCATGTATGGATGTGAGAGTTGGACCATAAAGAAAGCTGAGTGCCAAAGAATGGATGCTTCTGAACTTGGTGGTGTTGGAGAAGACTCTTGAGAGTCCTTTGGACTACAAGGAGATCCAACCAGTCTATCCTATAGGAAATCAGTCCTGAATATTCATTGGAAGGACTGATGCTGAAGCTGAAACTCCAATACTTTGGCCACCTGATGTGAAGAATTGACTCATTTGAAAAGACCCTGATGCTGGGAAAGATTGAAGGCAGGAGGAGAAAGGGACGACAGAGGATGAGATGGTTGGATGGTATCACCGACTCGATGGACATGAGTTTGGGTAAACTCCAGGAGTTGGTGATGGACAGGGAGGCTTGGCATGCTGCATTCCATGGGGTCACAAAGAGTTGGACATGACTGAGCAACTGAACTGAGACTTTTAAATTTATAATTATGTTTTAAGGATTTTTCTTAGTGTTTTATACTTTTGCACTGTTCATAGTATAATTTTAGTGAATAATGTATTAACCAGTTAATATACCATTATTTACATGGTTATCTGCCAATATTTATGTTGACTTGTCTGTCAAATTTTCATTGTTACAATATAACAGAAAAAATATCTTCATGCCACTTAATTTCCTTAAGATTAGTTTCCAGAACTTCTTGTCCTGTGTATAATTTAAAGGGTATAAAAGTCATATTGGCTTTTTGTTGTTTTTGGTGTTATACTAGGTTACTGTCCTAGAGAATTCATCTGTTTATTCATGATTTTTCAGTTCACCCAACATTTATAAAGGGCTATGTGTCTACCAAAAATATCAATATAATAGATACAATACAAAATTCAGTGGGGAGCCAAATAAATAGACTAGTAATAATAACACATGATAATAATACAATAATGCAATAATGCAAGTATCTACCAAAGACTGTAGTTATATGCTTAACTCAGCTTGGGATAATCAGAGAGATCTCAAAAGACAGAGCATCTATGTTAAGTCCTAAGGATGAGAAGAGGGTATTTATAAATGAAAAGTTGAAGGAAGTATATACTCGAAGAATGAATCACCTGTGTAATGTTTTCATTTTGATAAATAAAAAATAAAACTTGTCTCCTTGCATGACACATGTTGTCTTGTACCTATCACATTGCTGATTTTTTTTTCACATATCACCCTTTAAAAATATTTGGTGAATGAGGTAACCAGTGAATAAATGGATGAATTTCTAAGAACAGTAACTTAGTATTAAACCATTCTCATCAGCAGAACAATAAAATACCATTACCTAAAACATGTGACCTTTACCAATTGTCCTCAGATGACCTCATCCTCCTTATCTTTTAGATTTCTCTCTGTGGACCTTATGTTCTGGTCACATCAAGCTCTTTGCTGTTACCTGAACATAGCTCTGCACCTTGTGAAAGCACACTAATAGAACACCACACATTAATTAAAAAAAAGCAACAAAATCTCACTCCCATTCTCTATATAATACAAAAAAAGAGATAATGTTGACAAAGAAAAATAAATGAATTCACAGATTCATATTCTAGTACCATTTATGTAAATTAAGTACTATTTGGTGATTACTTTTATCACAAGGAAGGATTGCTAAGAAAGATTATCTTACGTGGATACAAGGCAGAAGGATGCCGCATGACCTTCACAGTCATGCTGTACGGATAAACCTGCCTAAGTATCTACTGACTTGAGAGACACATGCCCACTGATTAGCAGCAGACATTTTACAACTCTTTAAACTTGGAAGTTAATTTGTAGGAAACTAATTAGATGCAAATGATTTCTCCAGAAAAGATAAATCTGAACATTATACATTTTGCCCTGTAAGATAAGACAGCTTTGAATTTAGTTTGGTAATTTTATTTCAATATTATTCAATTTTTTCATATCCATATCTATATATCTTCTGAACTTCTTTTTGTGTTTCCTATACCCTTCACCAACTTTCTAAAATTCTAAAATATATTTTATTATACCCTTAATGATGGATTTTTTTTTCTTTCCTGAAGCTTGGAAAGCTACATTTTTATCTTTCTTTTCACCTCTGACTTGAGAGCTTGCATGTTTTACGTGACTTATCTTTTCCAGTGATAATTTCTTTAGTTCTTAATATTTTATTTTTTGCTTTAATTTCATATTTTAAGCACATTATTTTAATTCATGAAAACTGCTGGTCTACATTTTTCTGATGCCTAGTAACATATTTAATTTTGTTGTGGCTGCTGCTGCTGCTGCTACATTGCTTTAGTCGTGTCCGACTCTGTGTGACCCCATAGATGGCAGCCCACCAGGCTCTGCCCTCGCTGGGATTCTCCAGGCAAGAACACTGGAGTGGGTGGCCATTTCCTTCTCCAATACATAAAAGTGAAAAGTGAAAGGTGAAAGTGAAGTTCCTCAGTCATGTCCGACTCTTCGTGACCCCATGGACTGCAGCCTACCAGGCTCCTCCATCCATGGGATTTTCCAGGCAAGAGTACTGGAGAGGGTTGCCATTGCCTTCTCCATTTTGTTGTGGAGGGAGTTCATATTTCAGTCTTTCTTTTTAACCTGAGTCTGATGGGCACAAGATAATCCATCTTCAATCTCTAAATGGAGATTGTTCTTTATGAGGGATGGATATAGAAACATAGTGGTAGAAAATGGAGATGTGAGCATCTTAGAACCCACATTCATTCTCATTCTCATGTTGCGATATGTGCTCTGCTCTAGGCTAGTAGGAAGTCTTTCTGGCTTGTTGTGAAGCCATTGATATAATAGGTATTCTGTGCAATGATTTAGCATTAATTTATCATCTACTGATCAAGATCAGCAAAATCGGGACTTCATGACTCTCATTTATCGTCTTATGTTTTACCATAGTACCAGCCTACTAAGATTAGTCCTACTAAGGATTAGTCTGTGAAGATGTCATTGCTGCAGGTTTCTCTCTGTCCCCCATCTCCTTTGTCAATATGCTGTGTCAACAAAGATCTGACGACTGGCCTTCTCTTCTAAGAAAGGAGTACATGATTTAGCCATTCGTTGCTCTCATATTTACTCAATAAGCATTTGTCAGGCATTTATTTTCACTCTTATGGTGCAAAAAGGGCACAAGAAGTTGCCAGCACAGCCAGAACATGCTTTCGCCCACCTACCCTCTGTCACAGTTTTGTAGTCACGGTGAAAACTCATTTCAGGCAGAGGTAACAACCAAATAAAAATCCATTGAGCTCGTTGTGTTGCAAAAAGGCCTGTAGGACAGGGATGATGGAGCATGTTCTGAACCACATGGTGATCTGAGCCCATTCCGAGTCCTGTCTCGGCTCCTACCATCAGTCAGGGCTGATTTTCACTGCACTCAGCAACTCATCACCATGCTTTATACGCATGTCTGTTTTCTGCTTGACTTGTTTTAAGCTGTAGTCTCTGATCTAGTGCTCAGTTTTTCCCCAACAAGTGTCTCTGATTCTGCCTATGTGTGTGCACGTGTTAGCCACTCAGTCATGACCAACCAACTCTTTGCAACCCCATGGACTGTAGCTTGCCAGGCGCCTCTGGCCATGAAATTCTCCAGGCAAGAATACTGGAGTGGGTTGCTGCCGGGAACAGGAGATCCACCCGTGGCAAAGGTCATGAGGAAGGAGGCTCGGCATACGCAAAGGCAGGATTGAGCCTCAGGAGTCCCCCTGGAAATTCTCGAGCAACTACCCCCAAAAACCAGAGTGCCTACTTTCTGCTTTGTGCTCTCACCTACACCTCTGACTTTACGGGGGGCTGTCCCCCACTACCTCTCTCTGAAAAAAAGAGTTAACTTACAGCTCCAGTTAATAATTCCTGGATGTGACAGTGTTTCAACCTACAAACTCCTTTGGAAGTCCTCTAGCCTGCCTGAATAGGTTTTTCCGGCCACATGTGATTGTTCAGAGCCTCCCAACTGTGAGAGGCATGAGATGTTCTAAACTGTCTAAATACAGATTCCTTTGAGCAGTTAAAAGATTGATTAGAAATTGTATTGGTGAAGGCTTTTTCACTTGTTGGGCCAATGTTTGCTGCTAAGTCTCCATATCCCTTACCTACTGTGTCCCTGGCAGTGTATTGATTAATATAATTGGTGTATAAGAATGTAAGTAGTAGCTTTAATTTTTGTAACCTTGGACCCTTGAGTTAATACTTTTCTTGTTATAGCCCACCACACCTTTGCCCTGTAGGAATGCAATTTTAATGCTTTTTATTTTCGGAGGGTGGCGCCTGACTTTAGAATAATCACCTTTAGAGAAAAATAAGTTTTCTGAAGAAAGGGTCATAAAATGTTAACAGGCCTCCTGGCCAGAAGATGATGTAAATCACCTAAACTTTTGCATATGATAAGTTTGCAGGAAGAAAGCCTGGCTTACTGCATGACTCTACCCCTTCCCCCATTATCTTCTAAGCATAACTTAAGGTATAAAAACTACTTTGGAAAATAAAGTGCAGGCCTTGTTCACTGAAACTTGGTCTCCCCATGTCATTCTTTCTCTCACCTTCTGGCTGAATTATTCAGCCTCTTTTCTCCACTGAATTTCCTCACTGAGCTATCCTTATTTAACCACTCTTTAGATCCTTAATTAACGTTTAATTAAGCAATTGTTTCCTGATCCTCGCCGATGCTGTCCCCACTTCGAATTCCCTGGATCCACTGGGGCTGGACCCCGGCAGGTTGCTATTCGCTTCTCCAGTTGATCTTTCCAACCCAGGAACTGAACCTGGGTCTCCAGCTTTACAGGCAAATTCTTTACCTAGTCTGAGCCACCATGGCATACACAATTTGAGATCTCTTCCTACCACATCTCCTTGTCTTATATTTTTTACTTTATGTATTCTGAAGAAAAGAGGAAATGCAAAATTTTCGGATTGTCATCTGTTTTTGATTTTTTATAAATGCAGATTCATGTGGTCCTCAGGCAAAGGAAAAAAGGGTCAGGTTGATTCTCCCTGCCTCCAGATTTTTGAGCAGTAATTTTCCTTGGAATTTACCACTTTTCTGAGTTGGATCGTGTCACTGTAGTAGAGCTGATTAGATTTGGTGATGCCAACTCATGCTACAAATCTCGCACAAGATATAAAAGCATAATGCTGATTTACTAAACTTCACTGGGAATTATGACTGTAAAGGAACAGACACTGTTCACATCTCCCAAGTGCTTTTTTTTTTTTTTTTTTTTGCTTGAGAGCAAGCTACATAGAAAGAAAGCTTATTAGAAGATAATGTGGTGAGCATGAGTTGGTATAAAATGAGTTAGTACAATGCTGAGGATGTTTAGTGGTATCAGGCTTAATGCCTTAATGATTCTGTCTTTACAATAGGATCCCATCTATCAGAAAGACCCAGTGTTCATATCAGCCTGAGGGCTCCCTCATGGTCAGGGCTGAAACAATCTCAGCCAACATTTGCATCCTGTTTTCTTTCTCCCATACTTCTTCAACTGAAATAATTAATTTGATATATATATATAGAACATGATGATTTCCTGTCTTCTTTCCTTCCTTCTTCCAGGCATGTGGTAATATGCACCTTCCCACTCTGGTGAATGTAGGCAGGCACATATGATTGGCTTTGGCCAATTAATTGAGCTTGGAAGCCATTAAGAGCCTGCAAATGGTTTGCAACATTCCCCTTACCCTGCCAGGGTGATGAGTGAGGACTTCCTTATCCTATGCCTCCAAGTGAGGATGACTTGGAGGAGTCTCAACCAACCCTGAATCATAAAAATGATGTAAAGCTTTGTTATTTTAAGCTCCTATAATTTGGGTATTGATTGCTACCATAGTATTTTGGGTTCCTGGATCCAGTTTCAGTGTGTGCCTGTGCGTGTGTGTGTGTGTGTGTGTGTGTGTGTATGTGGTTTCCTCTCACACCAACAAGACATCCTTTGGACACAGCTAAATATCCTACATTTTAACAGAATTCTGACACTATCTACCTGAAAACAACATCAGAATTCACAGGTTAAGGGCTTAGTCCCACAAGACCCTCCCTCCCCTAATAAAGATGCCAGTCACAAGCCCAGGTTATCACCCATGCTTCTGACCAATGGGCTATAGATTGGAGGTTCCCAAGACCCCCTCCTTAGTTTTGATTAATTTGCTAGAGTGGCTCACAGAACTCAGAGAAACATTTTACTTACTAGATCACTGGTTTATTATAAAAGGATATAATTCAGGAAGAGCCAGGTGGAAGAAGTGCATGGAACAAAATATAGGGAAAGGGTATAGAGCTTCCAGGCATGCCACTCTCTCCAAATCTCCATGTGTTCACCAACAGGAAGCTCTCTGATCCCACTCCTTTTTTTTTTTTTGGAGTGGGGGAGGCCAATACATAGGCGTAATTGATTAAATCATTGGCCATTGGCAGCTAAACTTGGTCTTCAACCCTTCTTCCCTCCTTGGAGATCAGGGTGTGTATGTGGAAGAGAGTGTGGAGGTCAGAACTTTAAGTCTCCTTCTAATCACAAGGCTCTGATAACCAGCTGGTCTACAATCAGCTCAGCCATGTAACAAGAGACACCTTTACTTTCCTCACAGGAAATTCCAAGGGTTTTAGGAGCTCTGTGCCAAGAGCACTGGATAAAGGCCAGATATATTTATTATAAATCATAATATCACACATGGCACAGTCAGGTCTATGCTGAGAGCTACTGGTACCTTGATATACAGCGCTATCAAACAACCCGAACAGTGTGATATTGGCTTAATGGCTTATATGCTTGATAATGAAGAGTTTTTTTTTTTTTTACCATAGACCAGAAGAATGAGTGTCTTTACTATATAGTGGCTAAATACTTGGTAAAATGAACAACTGTAATAATGAAGTCATTCATATAGGCTTTAGATACACATAGATAATTGGAGAAAGAGAGGCAAGAGGAACAGACAGTAATGAAATATTCAAAGTAAGAATTACGATTCCAAAGGCATTTAGGTGTGGTCATTGCTCATGAACTGACTTCAATAAAATGGAAAAGCTAAAATTATGTTTTAGAAAATTGTGCTGTCAAAAGAATCAACAGCTTGGACTAAAATAGACCCTGACTGCTTCATACCTTAAAAGATCCCGGGGCTGTCTACCATCTATAGGCAAGAAGATAACCGAGAGAGTTGCTCAGGTTCCAAGAAGAACATCTTGATGATGTCCAAATCAGATACAGACAAGGAGAATAATGTAACTTTAAAAAAGCAGGGAGAGGGAAGGCAAGAGAAGATAAAGAAAAATTACCCAGGGAGAAAACTGGACAAGTTACCTAAAGAAGAGAACCAGTGCCTATTTGATAACCACTCTTCCTACCAACTTTGGAGGGCAGTGGATATTATCATTATGTTTTTTTGGAAACTTTTCAGAGTTGAGACAGATAAATCTCTATTTTCTGGGATCAAAGTTTTCTTTGTGACTACAATATGTCCTCTGCCAGAATATTTACAGCAGTTATCTGTCCTGGTTCCACTACTACATATTGGATTTTGGAGATGTTTATAGCCCTTCATATCAAGAGTCACATCTAGACTTAATACCAAGATACTGCACAAACCACCATATTCCTTAGAATATGGCTTGTGGAACTGATGTCATGATTAGAAAAGACTTTTGTACTAAGTCTCATGAGTTGGGGGTTACGTTTTACATGTGTGGGAGAGAAAACTAAATGTTTTCTTACCAGAATTGTAAACTATGGTAGTCCCTAGAGCTATTCACCAATTTTTTAGTTATTTCCCTTCTGCAAACCTACAATTGCCTAATCCTTTGATGAGAATCAGGACAATTTGACCTGGTTTTGCCTAAGGAAATATGAGTCGCTATGATTTGTGTGACTTCCAAAAAGAAGTCTTTAAAAGTCAGTGCATGCTTTGTTATGTCCTTCTCTCCCTGGTGACTGGCAAGGTTCCAGATGGTGAAAGCTCTGTCATCCTGCATCTCTGTGTGACTGATGTGAGATGAGCATGTAGCATGACCAATAAATAAAACTATAATGTTTTGCTACTAAAATTTTGGAAGTTTTTTTTGCTGTGGTACAGTATTCTTATTGATACCACCCCAAACTAGATCAATTAAAATAAATATTATATCCTATTTTCCTCATGATTGTGAGAGTCCTAGATAAAATATTAGCAAATGAAACCCAGTACTCTCAAAAATACATCATAAACATGCAATAATGTTTTAATAAAAAATTCACTGCATTAATAGATTATAGGGAAAAAAACCATATGCTCCCTGGTGGCTCAGTCCATAAAGAATCCACCTGCAATGCAGGAGACCAGAATTTGATCCCTGGATTGGGAAGAACCCCTGGAGGGGGAAATGGCAGCCCACTACAGAATTTTTGCCTGGGAAATCCCATGGACGGAGGAGCCTGGCAGGCTACAGTCCATGGGGTCACAAAGAGTCGGGCATAACTTAGTGACTAAACCACCACCACTATATTCTAAGAACACAATGATACTTTTAATAGAAAATGTATACATTTAATTCACTGCATTAATAGATAATAGAAAAAAATATGCTCATCTCAAGAGATACAGGAAAAATTTTTAATAGCATTCAAGACTGATTTAATAGGCTAAATTAGAAGGAAACTAACTTGCTACAAGACAACAAGACCCTCTACAATATGCACGATCATAAATGGGTAAGCACTGTAATTGTTCCCTATAGATTTAGGAACAAGACAGGGATTCCCATTTTTACTACTTCTATTTAACACTATAGTAGAAGGCCAAAACTGGAATAAAATAAGGAAAGTAAATTAAGATGTAATGATTGGAAAGGGATAAATAAATGTCTTATTACTGGACATGTTATTATTTTCACAGGCAATCTTAAAGCACCTAGAGGCAATCAACAGAATTAGAGCATGATAGCTGGAAGCGAGATTAAATGCTCAAATATAAATTCAGATCTAGCCAACAGCAACACACAATTTGAAGGACATTGAAAATACTTAAATGGAAGAAAAGATAGTATGTGTTAATAAATACAAAAACTTGGGATTATAATGATGGTGCTGGGCTGTGCTCAGTCACTTCAGTCCTATTCAACTGTATGCAACCTATGGAATCTTTGTGACCCTGTGAACAATAGTCCGCCAGGCTCTTCTGTCCATGGAATTCTCCAGGCAAGAATACTGGAGTGGGTTGCCGTGCCATCCTCCAGGGGATCTCCCCGACCCAGGAAATGAACCCATATCTCTGGTGTCTCCTGTTTCGCAGGCAGGTTCTTTACCCACCTGGGAAGCCCCGTAATGATGGTAGTTCTCCTCAGTATTATCTACAGAGGAGAACGTAGCTTTTCTATGAAGTTATATATCTAGTTACAAAGAATACAGCAAGAGGGTACATTTTGACATGCTCTAAGGTTAACGACCGTGTGAAAAGGGAGAAAATGAAATGAAGCTATCTTCAGATAGCTTCTCTAAATGAAGCTATCTGAAGATGGAAAGATGGATTCAGCTTCTATTTAAAAGCTATAGTTTCATCCTTATCCATGAAGTAAACTTATATATGACACTTATATATGACACATATATATATATGACACTATATATATAAGTAAACTTATATATAACAGACACTAGTATCCACAGTTCAGTTCAGTTCAGTTCAGTCGCTCAGTCGTGTCCGACTCTTTGTGACCCCATGAATCGCAGCACGCCAGGCCTCCCTGTCCATCACCAACACCCAGAGTTCACTCAGACTCATGTCCATCAAGTCAGTGATGCCATCCAGCCATCTCATCCTCTGTCGTCCCCTTCTCCTCCTGCCCCCAATCCCTCCCAGCATCAGAGTCTTTTCCAATGAGTCAACTTTTCGCATGAGGTGGCCAAAGTACTGGAGTTTCAGCTTCAGCATCATTCTCTCCAAAGAAATCCCAAGGCTGATCTCCTTTAGGATGGACTGGTTGGATCTCCTTGCAGTCCAAGGGACTTTCAAGAGTCTTCTCCAACACCACAGTTCAAAAGCATCAATTCTTCGGTGCTCAGCCTTCTTCACAGTCCAACTCTCACATCCATACATGACCACAGGAAAAACCATAGCCTCGACTAGACGGACCTTTGTTGGCAAAGTAATGTCTCTGCTTTTGAATATGCTATCTAGGTTGGTCATAACTTTCCCTCCAAGGAATAAGCGTCTTTTAATTTCATGGCTGCAATCACTATCTGCAGTGATTTTGGAGCCCGAAAAAATAAAGTCTGACACTGTTTCCACTGTTTCCCCATCTATTTCCCATGAAGTGATGGGACCAGCTGCCATGATCTTCGTTTTCTGAATGTTGAGCTTTAAGCCAACTTTTTCACTCTCCACTTTCACTTTCATCAAGAGGCTTTTGAGTTCCTCTTCACTTTCTGCCATAAGGGTGGTGTCATCTGCATATCTGAGGTTATTGATATTTCTCCCGGCAATCTTGATTCCAGCTGTGTTTCTTCCAGTCCAGCATTTCTCATGATGTACTCTGCATATAAGTTAAATAAGCAGGGTGACAATATACAGCCTTGACGGACTCCTTTTCCTATTTGGAACCAGTCTGTTGTTCTATGTCCAGTTCTAACTTTTGCTTCCTGACCTGCATACAGATTTCTCAAGAGGCAGATCAGGTGGTCTGGTATTCCCATCTCTTTCAGAATTTTCCACAGTTGATTGTGATCCACATAGTCAAAGGCTTTGGCATAGTCAACAAAGCAGCCACGGCACCTGTAAATACTATTTTGTGTTGTATTGAGTACAACTGCAATTAAAATCACAAGATATTTTGTATAAATTGACAATTTGTTTATGAAATATTCATGGGTGCACAAAGGGCCTAAATAGCTGAAACAATCTGAAAAAGCGTAAAGAAGGGAAAATTTCCCTAATGACTATAAAGACCTATAATAAAACAATAGGAAGTAAGGAAGTGGGGGTATTGTGACATGAATAGGAAAACTGGCTGATGTAAGAGTAAATGCAGTATCATGGCCCTTGCATGACTGGAAATGAGGTATATTTCCTCAGAGAGAAATGGGAGGGGCCATTTAATAAATGGATCTGGTGGCCCTCCACATGGGGAAAAGTTAGAATATAAAATAGCAGAATAAAACATCAATCCCAGAGTAAAGCACCATTTAATAATTTAGCATTTGAAAGAAAATATCTGAAATAAAATAGGAAATGTATTAAATAAGATAGAGCATTATCTGGAAACAAAATGATAAATTAGACTCAATTAAAATTAACCAGTTTTCTTCATCAGAGTCACCTTAAATAAAGTGAATATGAAAGCCACAAACTGAGGGCAATTATTTTCATATATAAAGTTGATGAAGGAGTAATATAAACAAATAACAATAATTAATCTTCTCCATACTAAAAAAGAAGATAAGTACCACTAGAAATATGACAAATAGATATGAGCAAATAAAAAACAAGGAAAAGAAACATAACCAATAACTTGTCCTATTTGGAAATTCTGTAATTAGAAAAATAAATCACAACATCAATAAAATACTGTTGTACAACCAGTTGTTGTCAAAAATTAAGATGTCTGAAAACATTGTAAAAGTCTTAAGAAATTGAGGCTTTCCAAGTGGCTCAGTGGTAAAGAATCCACCTGCCAATGCAGGAGACGCAAG
This sequence comes from Bos grunniens, assembly GCF_055505025.1. Lineage (NCBI taxonomy): Eukaryota > Metazoa > Chordata > Mammalia > Artiodactyla > Bovidae > Bos > Bos grunniens. Next base: position 19,392,862 of record NC_141168.1, read on the forward strand.
ATCTGTGTGTTTAGTCCCTGCAATGGGAAGATCCCCTGGAGAAAGGAATGGCAACCCATTCCAGAGTTCTTGCCTGAAAAATTCCATGGACAAGGTATGGGCCACAGTCCTTGGGGTTGCAAAAAGTTGGATATGACTGAGTGACTGAACATGCATTTACACTGGATATTTTATACGTTTCTGTATTTTATACATTTGCAGCAATATTGCTATATTACTTCTGTAATTTATTAGTTTCTAAAAGTAACACAAGGTGGGGGACCGGTTACACCTATCTCAGCATTATTCTTCCTGTCACTGACTTGCATGTTTGCATTTACATTTACCATACACTTGTCTTTAAAGTTTGCTCGAAGTTTATAGATTTTATTCTTGGTTGCAAACAACATTTCTATCCACTGATAAGACCTCCACCTTCATATTATCAATCCATAACCCACCACATCTTTAAAATCTGACTCAAAACTCACTCCTTTCAAAATATTTTTCCAATTAACATGCCCTTCCTGAATACTTTATTCTGCATGATGCAGGATTTAAGAAGTAATCTTTAATTTATGCTATAACTTTTGACAGTCTATTGTATGTGATGCCATTGCTTTTATGTTCCTTGAGGGTTTGTTGTGACTTTCATCACTATTATTTATATGATTAAGATTCAATAAACAATTCAATCATCAAATATACAGCAACTATCTACCTACCTACCTACTTACCTGCCTAATTTATCTATCTTGTTTGGAAGAAGCAAGTATAACATTTTTTCTTTTGTGTTCCTGAAATGTGTGAAATTAAATTGTATATTTTGCTAAACTCAGACTATACCCATATAGTTAGATTCTTTTTGCAACATTGTCTAATTTTCATTTTTTCTTTGTCACCTCTTGATCTGTGATGGATGGTTAAGTGTTGCTTTCTTAAATCCCAATTCACAACAGAAAGTATTGCTTCACTACACCGCCAAACACCTCAATGTCTCAATGCCATTATAAATATTTCATAACTTGCTATGTGGACACACACTCTTACTCCTTGTCTTATTTTAGTCACCTCCAAAATGTCTGCAGGGTTCTCTTTGAGGCAGTTTTTCTCACATATTCAATTTTCTTTCCTACTGTCTACCTATATATTATGAGACTTTTCCCCCCAGAAAACTGTTTCTGTGTAGGAGATCTTGCTATCTTGGGTAAAATGGTCAGAAAGTACAAACTGCAATCTCGTGCTTTCTAAGGGGAGATCTAATTACCCAGCTGGCACTGGAGAATACAAACATTTTCACTCTGGACAGTGTTTATCTGTTTTTTGCAAGTACATCACTTTGGAAAGCTACTTGCTCAGCTAATCTGTAACTGTCATGGAAATGTAATTTTGTCCCTCCTCCAAACCAATAGCAGGCACCTGGTAAGACTGCCTTATGCACCCATGCATTCAAGCCGAACTGTTTCCATGGAAACCTAGAAAACCCCTTGTGCAAGGTTCCTAGCGTCCTGCCACATTTCCCTTTTCTCATGCCTATCTCTCTCCATTCCCTCAGTGCACTTGGATGAGATTACAGTGCGTTGCAACAGCTCTGTGATAGAGTTCTTTTCCATTCTTCCCCTTTTCAATGACTCATTTTTGCCATGTTAGGGGGCAGAAACTGGGTCTTATTCATATGTGTAGCCTCCGTGGTACTTAGTCCAGTGCCTTAGGCTTAATGGGCATTCAAACCATACTTGTTGAATTGCATTGGATTAAGGGCTTATTGTTTTAGTTTTACCTTTGTGATATCTAAAACCTGCTCATTAAGTGCTTCCTCAACAGAATAACTGGTAAGATAAAAAGAGTCTGCTAACTGAATACAAGTTTAATCCAATAATTCATATATTTCCAAACTAAACATGAATTTTCAGCTCTCTCTCCTATTTTGAAATTTTTAAGTCTATAAAATCTAGCTTTGAAGGAGAGTGAATCAGTATTTATTGATCAAATACTAAATATTAATCATTTTTTAAATTTAATTTTAATTGGAGGATAATGTTTTACAATGTTGTGTTGGTTTCTGCCATACAACAACATGAATCAGCCATAAGTATACATAAATCCCATCCCTAGCATTTCAAGCACTTTAATTTTTATTTCCCTGTGAATTCAGTATTATCATTTACAGAAGCTGAGTATTAAAATCTTAGGAGATATAATATGTGCAATTTGAGTTATAATTTACATACTTAACCTGAAGATTTCTTTAAGCATCTATGTTGGCACAGAATTTATGATCAACCATTTGTAAATGGGTTTAAGAATCTTAGGGGAAAATAGTGAGTACAAAACTTAGTATTTAAACTTATTTATGAAAAGATAAAGCAGGCTAAAAGATATTCTTAAAAATTTTTTGGAAAAATTATTAATTGCAGAAGCTAAAAGTGCAACCTGAGGTATTCATGATGATTACCTTAAATTTGAGGTACACCCACATACATAAATAATAAATGCTACTATGAAGTGTTAAACAACACATAAGAATGCATATAATATTGACAAAGAATGATCAGGGTCAAAACAGTCTAAATCACCATGTTTAGAACAGAAGACACAAAATAATTATTCAGATATTAAAAAGGGGAACCTAATCTGAAATAATGTAACCCCATTGTGTCAGTGGAGACTGTGTCAGGGGTTACACCTGTACTTAATAGTAGTAAGCTACCTCCTCCCTGTCTTTGACAGTGTGGTGTCAGAGAAGCCCTAGTGTAGGGTAAGTGCTTACTCTCCACTCAGGGCACCAAGGTGTCCTTCCTTACGAAATGTCAACAGAGACCACACATAGAGGCTATACTTTCATCCCATCCTTGGTAAGGAGGTAGCCTACTCTTTCTCTGAAGGAAGGGTATCAGGTGAAGTTGCTCAGTTGTGTCTGACTCTTTGGGACCCCATGGACTGTAGCCCACCAGGCTCCTTTGTCCACGGGATTTTCCAGGCAAGATACTGGAGTGGGTTGCCATGTCCTTCTCCAGGGGATTTTCCCAACCCAGGGATTGAACTCGGGTCACCCTCATTGCAGGCAGACTCTTTACCTTCTGAGCCACCAAGGAATCCCAGGGTATCAGAGAAAGACCCACTGGAGAGTCAAGATCTTCACCACTGCTTGGCAGTAACAAGGACACTCCTACAGGGTCAGTGGAGGTCACGTGGGGAAGAGTGATGCATCGGACTGTCCTAGGCAGATTGGCATCAGTCAGTCTGAACTGAACTCCCATCACCACCCAGCAGCAACCAGAAGTCCCTCTACCTCAGGTGTAAACAGAAGCTGAAGGGAAACCTGGACTCGCACCCACAACTGAGAGTAATGACGGGTTCCTCTCTTCAACCACAGGAGCAGCGCTAGAGGGAACATGTTAAAATAGAAGATTGCAAAACAAATCCAGAGTCTTTTAACATAGCATACAAAATGTCCAGGTATCAACTGAAAATCACTTCTTATATCAAGAACCAAACATCTCAAACTAAATGAGAAAAGATACTGAGATAACAGAGATATCAGATTTACCTAATAAGGGTTTTAAAGCAGCCATCTTAAAAGTGTTTCAACATGCAATTATAAACATGTTGGAAACAAATTTTTTTTTTAAGTCTCAGCAAATAAATAGAAGGTATAAAGAAACACTAAGTGGAAATGTTATAAATAAAAATACCTAAGATTAAAACCCGATCATACCAAAAGTTGGCTAAAATGAAATGTGTCGGCCAAAAAAGGAAATACAGAACCCAGAACTCTCACATACTGCTTATGGAATATAAGAGGCACAACCACTTTGAACCAATGAAATAAAAATATACATCTATATGGAAAGACTAAACAAGAATGTTCCTAGCAGCTTTGTTTTGAACTAGCTCATACTGGAAACAATATACATATTCATCAACACATGAATGCGTAAACAAACTGAATGCTCATCCATTCAGGGGAATATATACTCAGCAATAAAAATGAACTACTGATATACATGACACGATGGAGAAATAGTAAGATATTTATAAAGAGTGATAGAAGCCTGGCAAAAATAAATACATACTGTTCTGACTTATATAAAATCTAGAAAATGCAATTAAATAGACAAGGACAGAAAGCAAATAAGTGGCTGCCCAGGTAGGGTGACAGGAGGCACGGGAGAAACAGATTAAAAAGTGACACAAGGATAGGTCGTGCCCTCACGTCAGTTATCCTCTGACCAGACCGTCTGTGCATACCTCTGGGAAAGGTGAGGAGGTGGTTTGTCTAGCTGACTGAGTGCGGGTTCTGGGCAGGCCCCTCTGGGAGTCCCCTCACCCTTTGTTGGGTCATGTGGCTGGTCTGTGCCCTCGATTGCCGAGGGCCTCTTCCTGAGTCGCTCCTGGAGCAGGAGCCACTCTGGGGTGGACACCGGGCTGCTGTGTGGCTGTCTTGGCACCTGCGTGACCTGCTGGCTGGTGGGTGGTGGAGTGTGGTGACTATTCAGGTCTCCCCTGGCCTATGAAGTCTGCAGGACTTGGAAAAATAGCTCTGGAATAAAAGGAGGCTTAGCGCTAACAAAGAACTACATCTGGTTCCATGAAGTATTTGCCATCCACATCATCCTACCCCCAACTCAGGATATCATTTCAGCAGTTTTGGTCTCTTAACTGAAACTTTCTCCAGTTAAATATAATTACTAGCCTCGCAGGAAATTTTGATTAGCAAGATTAGCTACAAGACAAAACTTCAGAACCTCATACTACTATCTGTTGTTGGGGGTGACTATATAGCCCCAAAGCCTTTCATTCAGTGGAAATATATGATCTGTGACCTTAGTGACTATAATTAGATTGAACCTAATCTTGTGTAGGAGATTGATGGGTATACTAAGTTACAGAAAATTTGAAAAGCTCTTCCTAATAAGAGAATCTTGCAAAGTTGGCATCCAGCTTTGACAAGTGTTGAATGTCTAGCTTATTGAGGGACTTTTTCACCACAGTTTCACCTGAAAAAAAAATGGCATTTAGAGCAACAGATCATGGATCTGAAAGTGACAAGCATTGTAAAAAAAAGGTCTGCTTGGTGAGCTCATTCTCTAGCAATAAAAAATTCAAGAACATGAAGCGTGTAGAATCTCTGGCCAATACAGAATGAATTATGCCCAACAGAAGCTCCAATACTTTGACCACCTGATGTGAAGAGCCAACCAGTTGAAAGAGACTCTGATGATGGGAAAGGTTGAGGGCAAGAGGAGAAGGGGATGACAGAGGATGAGATGGTTGGATGCCATCATCAACTCAATGGACATGAATTTGAGGAAGCTCCAGGAGATAGTGAATGACAGGGAAGCTGGCACGCTGCAGTTCATGGGGATGCAAAGAGTCGGACACGCCTGAGTGTCTGAACAACAACAACAATGCCCAGCAGAAGTGCACAGTGACAGATGAAGGGAAAATCAGTCAACCTCAGGAAGAACTTTAAGAAGTACAGCTAATCTTGGAATGATTAGAAAAGGATAACAAATAACTGAAAACATTAATATTTCAGGAAGATGATAATGGCATCTGTCATAGAAAGCTTCAGGAATCTTTGATTGACATTGTAATTTAATGTTCTCGATGTTCTGTCTGATTATTATGCCAGTTACAGAATATAAGATCATCTGCGGAGGACTGTCATAGTTGGATTTGGGTGGCTGGGGCAGAAGGATTCATTGAGCTCAGGATTCTGGCTTTTGTGAGTGATCTATGCCCACTGGGGGCCACACTAACTTTGACATCAATATGGTAACCTGTCTGAAATGAGGGTGACCAGGTTGCCTATGGAGGAGTAAACTGGTCCAGGTCAGAAATACATGTCAAAACTCACAGGGCTGTCAGTAGTAGGATTGCACCTTCTTCACTGCAGCCTGAATTAAAAAAAAAAAAAAAAAGTGGCACAAAGAAACTTTTGGACATGATGGATATATTCACTTTCTTGATTGTGGTAATGGTTTCATGGGTGTTTATACATATATATCAAAACATTAAATTGTAAACTTGAAATATGTGCAGTTTCTTACATGTCAATTATACCGTCAGTTCAGTTCAGTTGCTCAGTCGTGTCCGACTCTTTGCGACCCCATGAATCGCAGCACGCCAGGCCTCCCTGTCCATCACCAACTCCTGGAGTTCACCCAGACTCACATCCATCGAGTCAGTGATGCCGCCCAGCCATCTCATCCTCTGTCATCCTCTTCTCCTCCTGCCTCCAAACCCTCCCAGCATCAGAGTCTTTTCCAATGAGTCAACTCTTCACATGAGGTGGCCAAAGTACTGGAGTTTCAGCTTTAGCATCATTCCTTCCAAAGAACACCCAGGACTGATCTCCTTCAGAATGGACTGGTTGGATCTCCTTGCAGTCCAAGGGACTTTCAAGAGTCTTCTCCAACACCACAGTTCAAAAGCATCAATTCTTTGGCACTCAGCCTTCTTCACAGTCCAACTCTCACATCCATACATGACCACAGGAAAAACCATAGCCATGACTAGACGGACCTTTGTTGGCAAAGTAATGTCTCTGCTTTTGAAATTTATATAACTATTTAGAGTTGCAATTTTTCAACTTAATTGACAAAGTTCTAGAAACATCAATTTCTATTTTCTCCTTGCTGCTGCTGCTGCTGCTGCGTCGCTTCAGTTGTGTCCAACTCTGTGCGACCCCATAGATGGCAGCCAACCAGGCTTCCCCTCCCTGGGATTCTCCAGGCAAGAACACTGGAGTGGGTTGCCATTTCCTTCTCTAATGCATGAAAGTGAAAAGTGAAAGTGAAGTCGCTCAGTTGTGTCCGACTCTAGTGACCCCATGAACTGCAGCCCACCAGGCTCCTCCGTCCATGGGATTTTCTAGGCAAAAGTACTGGAGTGGGGTGCTATTGCCAAAGCTGTCTGAAGGGATCTTAATTTGGAATTATTTCATTGTTTAAAGACTTCTAGCCAATCAAAAAAAGTTGATTTCTTTTTATTTCAGAGGTTATCTTTCATTTCCACTCTAAATATCCACTTATAACACTTTATCACAGTCAAAAGTTTCTAAAAGAATATCATCTTTGATGTCGAACTTCCATGTTTATGGATATTGACAACTACTATGGCCATAATGGAAAAATACTAAAAAAGGCTTAAGTTTGGGGAGGAAAATTTTTTTAATTAGAGGAAGCCACATCAGTGGAAACAACAAAAACAAATGTAGATTTTACTTACGAAAGAAGCAACAAAATACTAATGCCTTCTCACTCCTAAGCTTCCAAATGTCCACAGTATTAGAATCAGCGATCTGCCACCTGATAGAAATCTCCAGTTGCTCAGGCTGTAGTGTCAACGGCCACATTACTTTTGTCAACAATGGAAACAATCAGAATTATAATCAGAAATAAACTATACCAAGAAATGTGCTTAGCATGGTAGATCTGAAGTATTGAATCACTGCATATGAGATTCAACCAGAGAAGCCAAGAGAAACTGAGCCCCTTAAAGGGCACAATTTAGACCTTAAGGTACACAATTCTACTGGCTACCATTTTAGAATTCAAGTCAACAACGCTTCACTAGAAACTGGAGAAATTGTCAAAGGAAAACTCAGATGTTGAGTTAGTTTTATGCGTGCTAATAATTTACTTACATATATGAAGGAGAAATAGGCTGTTGTCAATCACAAGGGCAAAAACAGATATATTAGAAAAAGAAGAGGGGAAGGAAAATCTGGAAAGACCGAGTTTTATTTTCAGATGTCGGCAGCTAGCAAAGAGGCTGATTGTGTCAGGATGTGTTGAGCAGCCTGATGGGGGTGGTCAGAGGAAGCCATTTTAGTTATTTGTGGATTCTTTAGGAAGGCTTGAGAGTTGAGCTGGAGCACAGAGGAGATGAGTGGAGATCCAGTTGAGTTTCAAGATGAGAGCCATTTTGTTTTCCTATTAAGTTCTATTTAATCAATGACTATTGGACAGATTTGTCTTCTGAACGTTGTGTTATGAGGTGAATGCTGTGAGTGGAATGTAGGAAGAAATTTGATAGAAAAGAAAAGAAATCTTACAATGTTGTAAAGCAGGCTTACTATAGAAATATGGTAGGATTGAAGAAAATAATTTCTTTACCAGATAAAATTTTGTTTTTTTTTTAATCCAAGTAAAAGTTTGTTTCCTTTATCCTGAATTTTACCGTGAAATCTGCATTTTCCCCAAGCAGGGTGAATTCAGGTGTTATTTAAAGAAAAATCCCAAATATTTATTATGCAAATTTCATTATTTACAATGTTTTAATTCTTGTGTTAAGAATTTCCTCCCCTTCATCCCCTTCATCTCATGCAGCCTTCTTTTTTTTTTTTCTTTCTTCAATTTTTCTTTTTTTTTTAAATTTTATTTTATTTTTAAACTTTACATAATTGTATTAGTTTTGCCAAATATCATGCAGCCTTCTTTATCTAATCATTACTCTGAAATTCTCCCTTTTTGTAGCAGCCTACAGTCATCCATAATCAACTTTCTTTCACAACCCTTTACACTCTTAAAACATTTTGATCTTTTAAAACATTTTGATGACTTGTCCTTTGGACTTTTCTTTTTTTTTTTTCTTTTTAAACTAAAATTATATTTAGCAAGTATTATAGGTAATTGGTAAATAATTAAAATTTAAACAGGACTAAAATGTGTGCAAGAAATATAAGTCTCCTTCCCATCATTGTGCTTCAGTTCTACCTGCTGTTATTAGTTTCTTCTCCTTCTCCAAACAGCTGGGAGCATATATGTACCTGCCTGTGTATGTGTCTTCAAATATTCTATTTATAACACAAATTATTGCATACTATTATATATAACACTTGGGATCTTGCATTTTTCATTTAAAAATATATGAAAACCCTCAGCATGGTAAATAGAGTTCAAAATACAAGTCAGTAAAATTCAAGATTGCATGAACAGTGGGTTTAAGAAAATGACTGGGGTGAGACTATAGAAATTAGCCTTCAGTGAGTCTTCAGGGCTTAATCTTTCTCAGTTTAAATTCACCCTTGCCCTGCGGCCATTTTCTGTTTCCACTTAAATATCCAGTTTAAATTCTGACCCCTGTTGCTGGCTAAACTATTCAATAAAGTGCCAAGAATTCCAGCCATCTATTTGCCTCCTGTTTTTCCAAACTGATCAAGAGGGGTTTGGCCAAGCAAAGTTAGGAGCCATAGGTTCCTGCTCTCTGCTTCCCAAACAAACTGGAGTTTCCAGTCATTTTGATGCTAGGCCTTACTCTCTTCTCACATCTCTTTCTAAGATAAGGACTTTAGTTCACCCACCTTTGGACTGGCTGGAAGCCAACAGCTAATAGCCAATCAAGTTACATCCAAATTAGGCTTCCCAGGTCTGTTTATTATTGTTGTTATTCCTAGTTTATCAAGGTTATTATTCCATATCAGTGAATATAGATACACCTCATTCTTTTTAATGGCCACATAAAAACCCTTCACTGTGTAGATACAGCAGGGGCAGACAGCCAGATAAGTTTGTTTTGCTTTCCAAATGACATTTCTGAGGCTGATCAATAATGTAGGTGCTGTATAACAGTGCCAAACTTCTCCAGGGCAGGTCTGGGCTTTTAATATGCCATGTGTATTGTTGCTGGAAATTTATGGGTGAGTTTCTCTAGTGTTTAATTTAAAGCATCTAGAGTCTGCATATTGTCAATATTCACAATTATTTTTCTCTATTTTCCCTTTTCTGTCTAGACTGGTTTTTCTCTAGGCTCACTGTATTGCTGCCATCTTCAGCCTTCTCTCCACCACCCTCTTGAATTGGATTCATTCGTTCCTCTACCCCATTCCTCTGCCTCTTCTAGTTTGGTAATACATCCTCCAATATTTTCCTAAGGAAAGATTTATGGGAAGATAACTTTATAAATATGTAGGTGTTTAAAAATAACTTTATTCTGTCCTTATGCTTGATTAGTAGTTTAATTAGGTATAGGAATCTAGATTGAAAGTAGGTTTCTCTCAGAATGTTTGAGATATGTACTTACTATTTTCTGTCATCTGAGGTAATTTTGCATGTTTATTTTATATTTTTATATTATCCTTTGAAATGCATTTTTAAATTTTTACTAAAGTACTATCTGTGCATAACCAAATACATGCTTTTAGGAGTCTCATAAGAATTGAGACTCATCAATTCTCATAAGAGTCTCATCAATTCTTATGAGAATTGATGCTTTCAAACTGTGGTGCTGGAGAAGACTCTTGAGAGTCCCTTGGGCTGTAAGGAGATCAAACCAGTCTATCCTAAAGGATTTATAAATTATCAATTTATAATAAATATCAATTTATCAATTATCAAAATATCAAATTATCAATCAAAATATTGATTGGGCTGTAAGGAGATCAAACCAGTCGATCATAAGTCATCAATTCTTATGAGAATTGATGCTTTCAAACTGTAGTGCTGGAGAAGACTCTTGAGAGTCCCTTGGGCTGTAAGGAGATCAAACCAGTTAATCCTAAAGGAAATCAACCTGACTATTCATTGGAAAAAGTGATGCTCAAGCTGAAACTCTAGTACTCTGGCCACCTGATGCCAAGAGCTGACTTATTGAAAAGAAAGACCCTGATGCTGGGAAGGAAAGAAGGCAAAAGAAGAAGTGGGCAGCAGAGAATGAAATGTTTAGATAGCATTACTGACTCAATGGACATCAATTTGAGCAGATTCTAGGAGACAGTAGAGAACAGAGGAGCCTGGCATGCTACAGTCCATGGGGTTGCAAAGAGTGGGACATGACTTAACAGCCATAACAACAAAAAAGAGTATTCCCCTATTACATTCCTGTCCCATCTACACAGATCTTCTTCTCCACAGTCAGCTACTTTCAATTCTTTTATTGTTTCTTTGGGTACTTATAGCAGTATTCCCTGCTATAAATTCCCTGCTATAGGGTGAGGGTTTGGGGTCCCAGGCTACTGTTGTGTACATGAAGACTAGGGAAAGCAGTTAAGGCTGCTACATTCTGGAAGGAACCCTGTTAGGACTTGCCAAGATAGTGAACATCTATGACTCCTAATTAAAAAACAAAACAAAACAGCTTATACATAGATATTAGCTGATAGAGAAATAGAAGAGGCAAAGTAACACAAATATGCCTGCACTGATTTATTTAAACACACAAGGAACTGAGCTAGGGAAACAACAGACTGGAGAGCGCTAGAAATAATCGCATTTGCATGCTTGCAGTTCCCTCTTTACTGAAAACAACAGCAGCAATAACAAGAAGCTCTCCTTTTCCCCATTAGATCTTACACTGACTCCCCTTTAATTTTCACTACTACCTGAGTGACCTCATGGTCCTATCCACATTCATGACTAAATTGGGCTCGTTAATTCCTCTTCTTGTACTGATATATCAATTTCATTGGAATTTTTTTTTTTTTTGGTGTGCTAACCGCTTTTCTTCCAAGCTTGTGTAAAGCAAATTATACTTCAACAATGCAAATTATACAGAGAATCATATATTTATCCTCTGTGATGTTTTATACATGCCAGTTGGTTTTAAACTGTCCTATTTTTCCACTGTTTTTGCTTTGTGTGTATGGGCAAATCTGTCCCTCCTCCTTCATCTCACGGTCAGTTTTACCACCTTACTGATTATAGCCAACATTTATATTAATATATCCCTATTTTCAGATTTAGATATTATCTCTTAATATCCTAATATGAAAAATGAGAATTTAGAAGCCTGTTTCCTATCTTCAGAATTTAGTTAACAGACCCCTTGCTTACATCAATATTTGCTGTTTATATTTGAATAATAAATAGTGTTCAGTTTCTCTGGTCAGTTCCCAGTCTTAGATCTTTTTCATTTTTCCTCTCTATCTTCCAAAAGGACACAGAGTTCATGCAGGGCAGCAGAACCACAACCAGCGAGGTAGAAAAGCCTTCTGTTGCAGACATTAGTCCTTACACTATTACGAAAGAAGGACATGTCTATGGAAAACTGTTGCCTCTGCATCTCTTGTGGAGCTAAATTCTGGTCAGAAGTGTTAGCAGTTGGGAATAAAAGTTGAATGAGGAGCAGAAGACAGCAAAGCAAACTAGAACCATGAGGGAAAAGTATAACCTGACTAATCGCCTCCAGCATCAATGGTCCACTTCCTGCAGAAAAGTTGGTACTATTTGCCATGAACTGCATTTGTGCTGAGACTGGGACTTCGAGAATTTGAAGAAAGAGATTTGGCAGAAATTAGAGGATTTATAGCCTGGCTACCCAGAGTAGCCAACAGATCAAGGATAACATTTGTGAGCTGCACTTGGTGAACTGGCAACTCTAACCAAGGACAATAAAGGAAAGGGAATTTTGGGAAAAACAGTTCCAAATTAGATTAACTGAATGACCACAGATGCTCAGAGATTTAAAAAAATGATTGGATCCATGAAATAAAAGATAATGTTGTAAAAATTATAGGATTTACTTTAAAAACTTTAGAAAGTAAGAATATGATGGCAGATTTGTATAATTCAGTATTATATTTATACATTTATAAATATTTATAAATAAATAAGATGCAAAATTCTCCAATGGAATGGACCAATAAAGCAAATAGTAGAAAAATTAGAAAGAAGAAAATAAGGTATTTACGGGGTCAAGTTAAAATAGCTGAACAATTGGATTCCAAGAGAGAGAACAGAGAAAACCAGGAGGAGAAAATTTTTGGTCAGGTCTGTAGAGAGAAGAAACAATTAATGGCATTGATAAATTCAAAGCCTCAATTCCTTTGCAAACACAAGGAGCTTTGAGTATAAGAAACCTGAGAAATTACATATATATATATATGTGTGTGTGTGTGTGTGTATATTTCTAATTAATCTAACCTCATAAAAGTCATAAGAGTCATACCTTTTGTCAGCTTTGCATTAGGTCAGAAGACATGCTCTTCTACAAAGGATACTTCCCTTCAAGAAGAAAGATACCATTACAACTAAGCCAGTTTAAATGTCAGTCACAGAATGATTGGTTCCAAGCACATAGTACTGAGCTATAGCAATTAAACACAAAATCAGGGAAAACCCTAGACAAGTCTCCAGCTGAGAGACTTGCAAGGTCCCTTGTTTAAGCCAAGCAGGGCTGTTTCTGCTAAATCTTTGCTCTTGGTAAAATAGTATTACATTCTTATGAACCAACTGCTCTTCATGAGACTCAGCATGTCTTAGGATTCCTGCCATCTGCTGAATTCCATGTATTTTACAGCAAGTACCTCATTTTGATTCTGGTGTTCTTAAAGCACATTCTTATTAAGTGGTATTTTTCATGCTAATTTCCCAATTTGTCTCCACCTAAGGGCTACTTGGAGCTCCAACACCATGCCCAGTGAACCAGCTTTCTGCCAATTCTCAGAGAACGTGATGTCTACTTAAGGAACCGACACATTACTAGAATTTTACACGAACATTTTATACTGAGAGTTACACATCAAAATTTAGGATATATAACTCATAATTTCATTGCCTGAATCCTCATGGAATACCATGTATCTTAATACCTACTAAATGTGGCCCATTGGTCAATGGAGAGGATATACTGGGTTTGGAGGGAAACGAGAAAAATAAAGACATTTCATTAACTTGCCATAAAAGTAATCTAATTTTAAGATTCTGAAATGATACCTTTCCCAATTTTTGTTGTAAAATTTTCCTTCATTTTGTGAAACGACAGGTTGTTTTATTTGAAATGACCTTATTTGGCCAAATAAAAATCCAACCACCAAAATAGAAAAATAAACATCATATGTCATTTTTCAAATGTTGAATTCAAAACACCAGTGACAAGCGATCTACCTCACCATGACAGGAAGAGCCATCTCTCCCAGTACATTACATTTTAGCGCTAATTGTACTTCTTTCCAAAACTACACAAATTAATCCCAACTATAAATCAAAGTCTGAAATGTAATTGATTAGAAAGTTGTATATGAAATAACTGGAATTTAGACGAGACCTCATTTTTTAGCTTTACATTTTCTACTAAAGTTTTATCTTGATTAACAAGTTGCATTTTGTCTCACTGGTTACAGGTGTGGCAGGTAGGGGAATCTAGCTTTTGCGCTCTGGCTCTGCCTTTTCTCCAGCCTTATTTCATGTCCATCTTCATCATCTTCATGAGGCAACAGGGAATGGGGTTCCTTTCATGTTCTTGAATATACTAGGGTCTGTCCCAATGCAGGGGCTTCACAGTGTCCTTCAGTTTGCTTGAACCATATATTTTGTTCATAATTATATACTCACTTTTCTAGTAGTTTGCCTTTTTTATAATAGGCATATCACAAATATTTCTTAAATGAATTTGTGCTGTGTCGATATACAAATTAGACAACTGATTAGAAAAAAGTAAGGATGGAGTTTCAGCAGTGGGGAGTAGAAAGAGATAAAACCACAGGATTGCTTCCCTATGTAAATAAGGATGCAAGGTATTGTTGACTTTTGACTAAAATAGCTGTAGCTATATATAAGTAATTTGAAGATGATCAGCAGATGGACTATTTCCTCCATATGTACATATTCTGCTCAGATCCCTTTTTGCTTGTTGGAATTTCTTTGAAGAATTCCAGTTTTCCAGCAAAGATTTTCCAAGCCCACAGTTTCTGCTAACACAAATTATAAATACATTTAATGCCAAGCTCTAATCCTGAGCTAGATGACAATTTTACATCTCTAATTCTGAGTCAGATGGAGGCATTTCACACGCCTGTGTGGCAGCAGTGGGTGTCCAAGCTGTTGAGCTTACTGATCCTTCAGCATTTATCATCTTATGGAAATTTTGAAAAGCATAAAAATGCTGAAAAAGCTAACCTTTAGATCGAGCATGGTGATTTCTAACCCCAGATCTGACAGTCATTCATGGGAATGATTACAGGATGAATTGCTAGAGGCTTTAAAAAGATTTGAAATTTGATGAGTCCCTAAACCTTTTTCCTGGTTTCATAATGAGAAAGACAAGAGGGCCCTTTTCTAGGAGAAATTTCACAGCACCCCTAAAGTGCCAGCACTTTAATTAGAACAATATTTCAAGTGTCAGTGGATAAGACTACTAAATAAAGCAGAAGGATAAGCTGCTGGAGGTGAGAAAGTCCTTCAAGGCACTTTAAGCTCTATTGAGAATGAATAAATGTGTAATATACATCATAGAGGAGAAGAAGAATAAAATATAATTTATTTCTCTAAATCTCAATATAATGAAATGTCATCTTATTTTTCTCACTAATGGACTACTGTTTTGCTTTCAATGATTGCCTTGACAATGCACTACATTTCTTTATAGACACTGGGTTGTTTAGCTTATTTCTTTTTTTACATTACTGCTTTCTCCACTGTATCTTATCCTAAATTTAGATCTAGTGCTTAGCTATGGCAGAGATATGCCATTTGCTTTATCTGGAATACCCTCTCCTCTTTCCCCACTGCTCCTTCACTAGACTTAATCTTGCACGATCTTTGGGAATCAGCTTAAATCTTCTCCACAGAGTTTTTTTATGATACTGGAATTGTCCTCCCCCAAAATGCTATATTCCCCAAGTTTCTTCATATCCTACCACTTGTTCTTTCTATTTCTGAGTTTATATCAGGAAGTCATATGCCTCTTTATCATCATAGTTAAAAGCTTAAACTGCAGAGTCAAAATAAAACCATATAGTCATTTTTGTAGCTAACTAGCTCTGTGACTTTTGAAAAGTTAGTTACCCTCTCTGTGCATCATTTTTTCATCTGTTAAATGGAAATGATAACAGTGACTGTTCATAGGCTTTCCATGATGCTAAAATGAGATAATGCATATAGAGAACTTAGTACTCTATATGCTATAGAGAACGGTACTTGGCTGATTATTTTTGCTATTATTGTTATTTTACATGATGACAGTTTTAGACCTAGCGCCTGGTTCATAGTAAAGACCTAAAATATATTTAGTAAATACATAAGAAACATTTTTTTTTGTCCCTTTCTATTCAGTAACTGAGAAAAAGTCATTTAAAATTTTAAAAAAGCAAACAAACAAATGAAACTCTTCCTTTCTAGTCCAGGTAAATGTAAGAGTAAAAAGGGTGGTATCTTTAGAGAGAGAAGACATGTAATTTAAAAAGACGTATCTTGCATTAATGTCAATACTATATAGGCAATTCTCGTAAAAAATTGAAACAAGGAACCCTGGTGACAGATGTCATTACAGCACAATATCTATATTTGGTTTCCATTACTGGTGCTTTCTAAAATATCACATATAGCTACATTTAAATATGCAGATAGCATTCTAAAGTATTCAGTATTTTAAATTTTCTACTTTCTGCTTTTGTTGCACAAATAAATTATCTGTCCTTACTGTGAAAATCTGCCTGTCCCTGATAGGGAAGAAATCCAGAATTTCTGAGTCATTACCTTAGCGCTTGTATGTAAAATCAGTGATTGCTGTCCTCGTTTAGATACTTCTATGGAAGACTGATACCTATTCAGGAGGAAAATTGCTTCCCAGCAAAAGAGAAACAAAAGGAAAACAAGGTTTACTATAGCCTTCCTTGTTAACAATATTGTAGATTTCCTAGTGCTGATTGGATTGAGTCTCAAATTCACCACCTGGCTTGCAGAGTCATGATGACAGTGAAAATGATTGTATCCTGCATTTACATACTACTTTGCTTTCTACTTTACAAAGTGTTTTAACAACAATCAGTTCATTTTCTCCTGGCATCTCAGTATGGATGCCAGAGGCAAACCAGCACAGACCTGCAAACCTTGTGCATATCATTGGCCCTTCCAGAATAGCCTGGATGGATCACAACGTGGCACAGTCAGGCTATGAAAATGTTGGTAAGTTGTTAAGGAGGGTGTTTTGCTCACTGTAGCCAAGATTGCTCTATTTTGGAAGACCCAGGGAAGAAACTTCTTACTACCATAACCTGGGCAACAACTGTGCTTCTCTTAAGCAATTTAATTATATGGACATTGTGCACTGCCGTATCGATCAGATATTCTTCTATGTGTTAACAGATAAAATGATAAAATCTGATTTTGTCGAAAACCAATAGCAAGGACACAAAGCTTATATTAAGCTTCTTTCTTGGATACCTTACATGTTTTTGTGCACTTTTTTTTTCTCATCAATTTCAAATTTAGGATATCTTGCCATATTTTATGTGTCACTATAAACAATTTTCACTGGAGAAGGAAATGGCAACCCACTCCAGTGTTCTTGCCTGGAGAATCCCAGGGATGGGAAGCCTGGTGGGCTGCAGTCTATGGGGTTGCACAGAGTCGGACACGACTAAAGCGACGTAGCAGCAGCATAAACAATTTTAACTTCTTTTTAAGTAAGGTAGAACACACATTATTAAAGTGTTTTCACATTTAATATTCTATTTGCTTTTCATATTAGCCCTGTGAAATAGCCATATTCCTAACTCAGTTTTATCTATCCATCCGTGTTTCTCACTATTTTCTACTCAAAACAGACATTTTCTGCAAAGTTTAAGGCTGACAGAGAACTGTGCGTGGGATTCTGTGCTCTGCAGCCCTGGATTCTGCTTTGTGTAATAGATCCCAAAAGCAAGCTTATGCAAGCAGGAAGCCCAGAATCTAAGCCAGGAGCCTGTCTCTCCAGCACTGATTAATTCCTATGTCTAAAAGCCATGTGTTCATTGTGGATGATAAGCTTGTTTCACAAACACAAGCTAACCACAGTAAGTAAGTTTGGCATTAGTTCTGCACAAACCCCAGTGAGAAGGATATTTGCCAAAAGGAAGGAGAACATTCTTGCCAATTTAGGCATGAATGAAATGTTTTGAGGCATCTGTAGAATTTTACTTACTAAATAGAGGAAACATACGTTTATAAAGCTGATTGAAGTTTATTCAACCAAACTTATTGCACTGAGGAATTCTAGATTCTAGGCTTGGAAAGTGGTCAAGACCTGTCCTTAGGAGCAGATACATATATATACAACTAAATATAAAACTACTAAAAGGCAAAGCATGATATTCTACTAATTCTGCTCCAAATATTTGTGTATAAAGATAGATAATGATACTATTTTGCAGTATCATAAAATGTGGTATCTGTTAATATATAATAATTATAGAAGCCTAAAAATTTCCAGGTCAGTTTTCTTCTCCTTCATAAGAAAGGGAGGAGAAAAGTCTGTACAGGAGTGGGAACCACCATATTAACAATGACATCATAGATGGATCATAAAAATTATTGTGTGTTCCTGTTGTTGTTCGGTCTCTAAGATGTGTCCAACTCTTTGCGAGCCCATGGACTGCAGCACTCCAGTCCTTCACTATCTCCCAGAGTTTGCTCAAAGTCATGTCCATTGAGTTGGTGATGCCGTCCAACCGTCTTATCCTGTCACCTCCTTCTCCTCCTGCCCTCAATCTTTCCCAGCATCAGTCTTTCCCAATGAGTCGGCTCTTCACATCAGGTGGCCAAAGGATTGGAGCTTCAGCTTCTGCATCAGTCCTTCCAGTGAATATTCAGGGTTGATTTCCTTCAGGATTGACTAGTTTGATCTCCTTGTTGTCAAGGGACTTTCAAGTGTCTTCTCCAACACTACAATTCAAAAGCATGAATTCTCTAATGCTCAGCCTTCTTTATGGTCCAACTCTCACATCCTTACATGACTACTGGAAAAACCATAGCTTTGACTATATGGATCTTTGTTGGCAAAGTGATATCTCTGCTTTTTAATAGGCTGTCTAGATTTGTCATAGCTTGTCTTCTAAGGAACAAGCATCTTTCAATTTCGTGGCTGCAGTCAATGTCCACAGTGATCTTGGAGCACAGGAAAATAAAGTTTGTCACTGTTTCCACTTTCCCCCCATCTATTTGTCATGAAGTGATGGGACTGGATACCATGATCCTAGTTTTTTGACTGTTGAGTTTTAAGCCAGCTTTTTCACTCTCCTCTTTCATGCTCATCAAGAGGGTCTTCAGTTGCTGTTCACTTTATGTCATTAGAGTGGTATCTTCTACATATTTGAGGTTGTTGATATTTCTCCTGGCAATCTTGATTCCAGTTTGTGATTCAGCCCAGCATTTCACATGATGTACTCTGCATACAAATTAAATAAGCAGGGTGACAATAAACAGCCTTGACACATTCTGTGTTCTAGTTTCACTTTTTGTTTTAATTTAGGAAAAATCCTCTTTTCAAAAAGATTTATTTTCATATTTGTGGAAGAGAAAGATGACGTGAGGCCACATGTATATGACTGAATTAGAAACATAGAGTTCAGAGCTGAAAGGACATTTGGGGATTATTTACTGCCTCTTCTTACCCTGGGGCAGAAAGTCCCTGATGCAACTCTGACACATGGTCATTGCCTGTAAGATAAACATCTCTCCATCCTCATCAGTTAATTCTTCTTGCTAATCTCAGGGAAATAGAAACCAGCCAAATCTTCCTGGTTTCGTGATTCAATTCAGGGTGATCATAAGAATATCTTATTGCACTTTTTAAAGAAATGTAAAGCTTTAATGATTTCATGGTTTTGAATGGGTCCCAGAACTCAAAATATAAGGATTCTCTTTTATACTCTCAACCTCATACTGGTTTTGGGGAAATCAAAGGAGCTGTCCTAAGGTAAGTCATCTTACACTCTTTATATCTCATGCTTCTTGGTAGATGCAGGGCAGCTCTATCCCCTTCAGTCTCCTTTTCTGTATTCTCAGAAGCCAGGCTAATACTTTTTTTGATTTGGAATTCCCCTAGCCTTTCAAGGAATACTACTGGTGTTCCAACAAGTTATATGTGTACTCTTCTACAATTGTCTATTTTTTTCCTTCTTCATGTTGGTCTCCATTCTCATACATTCAATCTTGAATATTCTTGCCCTTTCTCTCTCTTTCCTCAACTCCTCCTCTCATCACCGTATTCAGACTTTCTGGACCTGGATAATGACAGTGATTTAGAAAGAAATGTGTCTGGGATTCAAGGAGCCTGAGAATCTGTTCTTCCTCCTCCTAGCACTTGTCTATCAGGCAATCAAAGGGATAAAGTCCAGAAGCATCTAGAATCATGTGCAGTTGAACACATTAGTTTTCCATGCTTATGGACTTAAGGCACATACTCAAAATCATAGACATAGTTAGTCTCTCTAGCCCAACATTACTTCACATTGATTTTATTTTACTTAATTTTCAAGAACATATATGAGCATAAAGTATTTTCTCTAATAAAAAAATGTTGATTCAATTGTATATTTGAATAGTCACAGCCTATCTTTTTACATAGTGAATTCCTCATTTTCCACAGAGCAGCATATAGGAGAAGGGTGTATCTCCTCCTGGGCATTGCCATATAAATAACAACTTGGTAGTGTAGAGAATTCTGAAAAGTCAGTAGAATCCACCTCATTGTTCTCTGACACGTGACTACTATGGAAGGAGTGTCTGATTCTCATCAGAGCTCTCTTGTGTAACTCCTCCTTTAAGAGCTCTTCTCTGTTTAGATGCTAACAAATCTAATGAACAATAAAGGGAGAAGACACAGAATATTGACTATTAGATAAGAAAGGAGACACAGCCACAGAGACAGAAGATATAAATTTAGATGTACATAAAAATATTATAGACAATTTTAGTGCAACATATATGGAAACTTAAAGAAAATATTTTCCTAGAAAATTGTTGTTTAGCAAAACTGACCCTGGTAGAAAGAAATAGGAAGCTTAAATAGATGAATTTCATAAAAGAGACTGGAAATGAGATTAAATTTAGAATATCCATGCCAAATAGACTCCCTGCCAGGACTATATCCTGCTCATAGAAAGTGGAAATTATTTACACAGAATCGTGCTACAATAAAGCTCAATGCTTATGTACAATGAGGCTCTTTGAAATGGAACACCTAGGACTTCAGAAACCTGATATCCCTCTGGGTGCATTAGCTATAGAGGTATTCAAATAAAGAAAGCAGTTGAGATAACCAAAATTAAAAGTCTTTTAATCCGTAGTTTAAGTAAAAAAAGCAAGAAAATAAGCTAAGCATTTCCCTTTCTGGAATTTTCAAGGAAAAAGAAAAGGCTAGGAGTGTTTACAGTTTGGAATTAGTAAGAAATTGTTACTTGGTGTTGGTTTTTCTAGGAGCTTTTTCTATATACTTTTGCTTTTTCAGCTAAGTAATACTAAATTCAATTTTAAAAATAAATATTAAGAAAGACATTTTAAGATGATTTTGCACGTTTCCCAAATTAGCAGTTTTATTTGGACATACTACACCACTTTGTTTCAAAGGGTTGCACAGAAGGATATCAAAATAAGACTTGGATTTGTAGAGCAATAATTTTCCATGTTAAGCTAAGTGAAGTCACATGATGCAAGAGCCCTGGACATCCTTCAATTGTCCTTTAATAGGAGAAAGGTCTTACCTCAGTTACTACTTTTGCAATTCAACCTCTAAACCAATCATGAAATGCTTGACATTATCACAACCAGGCTACTAAATCATCCATACTCCCATAGACTGGAACCATCTGGGACCTTAATACCAGTCCAGATGAGATCTGGGCTCTAGTTTGAAAGTGAAAGTATTAGTCGCTCAGTCATGTCTGACATCTTGAGAACCCAGGGACTATAGCCCACCAGGTCCTTCTGCCCCTGGAATTCTCCAGGAAAGAATACTGAAGTGGGTAGCCACTTCCTTCTCCAGGGGATCTTCCCAACCCAGGGATTGAACCTGGCTCTCCCTCACTGCAGGCTCATTCTTACTGTCTGCATCACTGGGGAAGTCTGGGCTCTTGTTTGGGATATGCAAATTTAATGCTAGTTTGCTCAGAAAGCATCCACCCACCACCCACCAGGGCTGCTTACAGTCTTCTGCCTGCTGGCCTCTGCTTTGCTTTTAAATATCTATCTAAGGTATCAATTATATACCTTATAATTGTAAGAGTATAGTGAGAGTTGGATTCAAAAAAAAAAAAAAAAAGCTGAGTGCTGAAGAATTGATGCTTTTGAATTGTGGTATTGAAGAACACTCTTGAGAATCCCTTGGACTTCAGGGAGATCCAACCAGTCAATCCTAAAGGAAATCAATCCTAATATTCATTGGAATGACTGATGCTGAAGCTGAAACTCCAATCCTTTAGCTACCTGATGTGAAGAACTGACTCATTTGAAAAGACCCGGATGCTGGAAAAGATTGAAGGCAGGAGGAGAAGGGGCTGACAGAGGATGAGATGGTTGGATGGCACCACCAACTCGATGGACATGAGTTTGAGCAAGCTCCGGGAGTTGATGATGGATAGGGAAGACTGGCGTGCTGCAGTCCATAGGGTTGCAAAGAGTCAGACACTATTGAACGATTGAACTGAACTGAAGGTATATATACAGAAATTGTTATGGCAAACAAATACTATTTATGAAAAAAAAGGTTAAAACGTTTCTAGGAATTAAACTAGCAAAAAACTTAGAGTTTATTGACAAATCACTCAGGGAAAAATAGCAGAGAATAGAAAAGATGACTTGATTGTATGTAATGAATAACTTTGAATAGGAAACCTTACCATTGTAAAGATAAAATAAACTCAGATATCTATACACATTTATGCAACTTAATCAAAACATGATGAAATTGACATGAATAAAAATAATAAAAATTTTTGAACAAAAATATTGAAGAGGGACATACCCTTGCAAGCACTGACATATTTGTTACAATAAATAAAATCACATGTGTATGATAAGACAGGTTAATGGAGCAAATATAGAGAAAAAATAGCATCATGCGTAATGCTGGGTCCTTCCTTAGTGACATTTTCCATCTAGAAGCACATCTTTCAACTCCGGGGAATTTTTTGAATTTATCTTGTTAATAATTTTATCACCTTCACTTTTTTTTTACTCAGATTAGAAGTACTGTTAGCCATATTTGGAGCTCCTGGGTCTCCTAGACTCTTCTAACTTTCTTACATTATCTCTCTTATTTTCTTCTAAGTCTCTCTCCAGCTTTGCCCCACTTTCTAGGTGACTGTGTGCTCAGTTGTGTCTGACTCTTTGAAACCCCAAGGATTGCAGCCCGCCAGGCTCCGCCAAGTCCATGAGATTTCCCAGACAAGAATACTGGAGTGGGAGGCCATTTCCTTCTCCAGGGGATCTTCTCAACCCAGGGAGCGAACTCATGTGTCCTGCGTCTCCTGATTGCAAGTGGATTCCTTATTGCTGAACCACTGGGGAAGCCCCTTTCTAGGTGATTCCCTCAACTTTATTTTCCACACGTTCTACTGACTTTTGCATATTTACCATTGCGCATTTATTTCTAAAGAGTTTTTCGGTGTTCTTTGATACTTGTAAAAGCCTTATCTTCTTAGTTCATGATTGTGAAATCTTACTTTGTCTTTTTTAGGATGTCAATTATAGCTTCTTTCCTTCAGATTTCTCTTCTTAGATCTGGTTAACCACCTTCACTAAGTGGTCACATTTAGCCTCATTAATTATTCTTATTGGTGGACCAATCTAAATTTATGTGCTCTTTTAACATGATATAATAAGAATATAAAATAACATCATTTATAAAGTAGACCTGTTTTCAGGAAATACAAGAAGTAAAATGAGATCATGATGAAACAAATCAAATCTAGAACGTAGGATGTTCTGTCTGCAAGGCAACTGATTTGAACTCATCAAAATATTAAATGTTGTGAAGAACAAAAGACATAGGAACCGTTCTATAGTAAAGTGTTTAAGAGACACACACACAAAATGCAATTCATGAAATGGAATAAAAATGAAGCACCAATAAAAATCACTTGTGGGGTAATATGGAAGATTAATAATATAGAATTATTATCAATTTTTAGATGTGAAAGGACATTATATAGAGAAAGCTCTTACTTTTAGGAAATATATGCAGAATTATTTAGGAGTGAAATTCAGCACTTGAAAAGGGTGAGGAGAGAGAGGTCAAGCACAGATGTGGTAAAATATTCACTACACTATTTATTCTGCTTTTCTTTAGGTTTGACACTTTTCAAGATAAAAGTTGAAGCAAAGTGTTCTTTTCCTGCAGAGTCTGTTTATTCCACATTGTCTTTTTTTTTTCTTTCTGTTTGTTTTCCATCTTTCATGTTTGGAGGATTTCATTAGATGGCAGGTAATCCTTGGTTGACTGCTCACATTTAAGATTAGGAGATTAAAACACTGATCTTAAACTATGAATGTACTTGGGGTTTGTTTACTATGGTTTCACTGTTGTGTTATCTGTTGGAACTGGTTTTTTTTGTGTGTGTGTGTGGATAACTCTACTATAAATATTGTTATATATTTCCTCATGGCTTCTCAGATTCTCTAGAAAAGAATTTCTCAATTTCCCTTCCAGAGTGCTTAGCCTGGGCACCTGCGTGATAGTAGGAACACATACAAAAGCTAGGAATCTCATCATTCATTATTTAAACCTACAGTTATTTCTCCATTTCCACTTTGGGATGTACCCCAACTATACCTGTCTCTGTATTTCTCAAGTGCCAAGACCCTCAATTATCCTCTTCAGGAGCATAAATCTCAAGTAAGGAAGAGTCCAAAATCTGCTTAAGTATGGCAAGAAACAGCTGAGGGGGTATAGCCGACTTTGACACAGCTTCTCACTTTAATTTCACCTTCACTTCTATTTAGAGGTAGTTGGCATTGTCAGTTCTTATGCCTGTCTGGGATTCCCCGCTGCCAATGTAGGATTCTGCTTTCTTGTATTTGCTAAATCAGTTACCACCCACCCATCTGTTTCAACTTCCAAAAGTTGGCTGCATTTGCCTCTTTTTGAGCTATTTTTGTTCTTGTAGATTCCTGATGGCTTTTCAAAAAAAAATCCCTTATTTCCATCTTAGTGAAATAAAATAGGAATAAGCAAAGGAATATATGTGTGTATAACCCATCACTTGTAATAAACTTTTCTAAGAATATACTGATAAATAAAAACATTGAATATATGTTATTTTGAAAAACAACATACATTTTTATTTTTAAAAGCTATATTCAATAATCCCAACTTGATAAAATTAACTTATTTATAAGTAAAAAGAGTATTGAAATGACATATATCAAAATTATACTGATAAAAATTACTGAAGTAGGATTTCAGGTTTTTATTTTCTCTTGTTTCTATTACTATTTTTATAGTGATTATTTTTTAAAATGAAAACATGTGTAAAAGTTACATCATAAAAAATAGCAAATAACCTACACTTTTAATTGATTTCCTATTAGATAACCAGAATGCCAGAGTTAAAAAAAAACAAACTTAAAATAAAATTCATATAATTTCAAATAATGTTCCAAACTTTAATTATTAGTACACTATTATTGAATGATAAGTCCCTTCCTTGCAGAGGAAGGTATGGAATGGATGCAAAAGAGAACTAAAAATTCTCCACAACTCTATTCTAAGAATGAATTGCCATCCCCACTGTAACAACAGTCGGAAGGTCTAGTCTTACTCGGATGGCAAGCTCACTGTCCCTTCTTTCGTGGGCAATGAGCTTTTTGTCTTATTCAAACTAGAGCTTCCCAACCATGGCTGCCAGGTAGATGAGATGAAAGCCGTGTCAGCTCAAGTCCATCAGGCATAGATAAATCTGACTTTGAATATATCTTCATTCACAATAAATTCAGGAACACACTTGGAAGGAGAGAAGAAATCTTGAGCCCTTCATTTAAAAGTTTTCAGAGGACTTGATGGCACATGGCACCTAGCTCTGCTGTCTGATTGTCTGCCAACAGGAGGCCAGTCCCAGGAGACTGCAAGGTCATTTTCATTTGCCTTCTCTCCTGAGAAAAGACAGGCAGATAGGAACTGCAGTTTAGAGAACTTACTACTGGATTTCATTATTTGAAGTCTACATCAAAATCTGGTAATGATATGACACTCAATGAACTGAACATTTCCAAAAGGAAAAGGTGCCAAGAAACAGCTTTCAATAGCCAGGAACCTAGAATGCATAGAACTGGGTCAAGACGTACTTTGGTTTTTACCATATGGGCCTTCAGAGTTAAGGTCAGATGTCCTTCTAGATGTCCACTTTCAGATGATCTAATATCAAATGAAGGAGACAGTTCCAACTCATAGACTTTTTAGCTTAGCATCAATTTCCATTTTTTATACCAATTCCCTGTACTTTCTGCTGAAGCCTCTTAACTGGAACCTGACTATTTCTTGCCCCAAATTTTCTGTGAGTTTCCTAATCTTTTAGTTTCCATTCTACTACTGTGATTCCCATTCCAGGCTACCATTTTTTTATACTCTGGAAGTCTCACGTTTATTCCATCTATCTACCTGTTACTCTCTTTTAGCTGTCTTCTCTGAATGTAATCCTAGAGCTGTGTTGATTACTGAATCACTGTTAAAAGTGACAACATTCTTTGCCAACAACTCATGTCTAGAGACTTAGTTCTTGTCATGCATTTCATGTAAATCTTAATAAATAAACTCAGGAAAGACAAAGTAAGCATCTCTTTCCTAAGTGGAAAAAATATGGAGCAATTCTTTCACTTGGACTTCTTTTGATCATAGGTTTTTAAATCATCCAGTTCCTAGAAGATATTCTTTATAGTCTATATCTAATATCTCTTAAATTTGGAGTAGGATTCAGGCCACAAGCTGAAGCTATTGCAGAAGCATTCTGTAGGTTTTTGAGTCCTCAACTTAATTAAGTTTCCTCACAACTCGTCCTTATGCAAGGCTATGTCAGAACAGGAGTACATGTTCCTAGTTCACCTAGACCAAACACCTATCTTCTCAACATCTTGTGAGTTAACCATACTCCCTTCTCCTATCTTGCCCATTTACCTTCAGTCTTCAAATGTGATAAATGGTTTGGATGATGAATGATATGATCACTCTTGTTACAGAACTTTATTTTTATTCCTCCACGTGAACATCCAAAAACTTTGTCTTTGACTGAAACTGAAACAGTCACAGGCTTTATCTTTGACTACTGAACTGTAACACTGATGAACCACTAGTCTTGCTCTGCTTCAAGAATAGAGACAGTTCATTATCAGAATAAATCAGAAGCTGGGATCTGCCTTTATTATCTAGTCTGGAGGATTTTGGTTAATTAACCATTACAATTAATAGTTGATGTATTATTCAAGGTTTAATGCTTCTTTCAACATTTATTTACAGTCCTTATATGTTCAAAGCATGTTGCTGGGTACTGAAATGTTTTATAAGACTGACATGGAAGCATTAGTAGGGCAGTATTACCAAGTACTTATCATGATAAACTAAATGCTCATTGCACTTATTATCTCTCCAGGTGTCAAGAACCTTACAGACATTATTCTAATTCTCAACAAACATGCTAAATAAGTGGTGAATTTAAAAAGAGGTTAAGCAACTTAAAAATAAATACATCTATAACATCTAAAACAAGATTCCTGGGAGAAATATCAATAACCTCAGATATGCAGATGACACCACCCTTATGGCAGAAAGCGAAGAAGAACTGAAGAGACTTTTGATGAAAGTGAAACAGGAGAGTGAATAAGTTGGCTTAAAGCTCAACATTCAGAAATGAAGATCATGGCATCCAGTCCCATAACTTCATGGCAAACAGATAGGGAAACAATGGAAACAGTGAGAGACTAATTTTTCGGGTTCCAAAATCACTGCAGATGGTAACTGCAGCCATGAAATTAAAAGATGCTTGCTCCTTGGAAGAAAAGCTGTGACCAACCTAGACAGCATATTAAAAAGCAGAGACATTACTTTGCCAACAAAGGTCCGTCTAGTCAAGGCTATTGTTCTTCCAGTGGGCGTGTATGGATGTGAGAGTTGGATTATAAAGAAAGCTGAGTGCCAAAGAATTGATGCGTTTGAATTGTGGTGTTGGAGAAGACTCTTGAGAGTCCCTTGGACTGCAAAGAGATCCAACCAGTCCATCCTAAATGAAATCAGTCCTTAAAATTCATTGGCAGGACTGATGTTGAAGCTGAAACTCCAATCCTTTGGCCACCTGATGCGAAGAGCTGACTCATTTGAAAAGTCCCTGATGCTGGGAAAGATTGAAGCTGGGAGAACAAGGGGACAACAGAGGATGAGATGATTGGATGGCATCACCAACTCAATGGACATGAGTTTGAGCAAGCTTTGGGAGTTGGTGATGGACAGCAAAGCCTGGCATGCTGCAGTCCATGGTGTCGCAAAGAGTAAGACACAACTGAGCGACTGAACTGAACTGAAATGAACTACAGCATGGTAGAGATTAGATGTAAATTTAAGCCTGTTTGTCTTCAAAGTGAGACATTTTGATGATTACTAAAATTGCTGATTTACAAAAATATACAATACAGAGATGCAATGATAAATAAAATTAATTGTTCAGAAGGCCTTTTCAAAAATCCACACTCGCCTTTTCTTACCTATGTCTATACCATGTTCTTTCCAATTCCTTAGAGTCCTTCTGTAGTTTTCTCTGTACTAATTTAACCCTGTACGAATATAAAGATAGATATATAGATTTCTGTTGTGTGATTGCTTGTTTCACCAAAATGCAAAGATTTTATAGGTTATTTTATGTATCTTGCCTTTCTCAACAAAGCATATAAAAGTCATTCCCAATTATGTAATATGTCTGTCACTTTCAATTGCTACAAAATATTTCATACATAAATGTGCCAACATATGTCAAACCAGTCCTCTATTGATGGGCATTTATTTTTTGTCAGTTCTTGACTACTATGAACAATGCTGTTATAATTGTCATCAACTATAGACATTTGGAAATTATTTTTTTATAAAGTAGATTCACAAGAGTAGAATTGTTAGATTAAAATATTTAGGTGTTACTGATGTTAATAGATGTTTCCAGGTAGCCTTCCAATAAGCAGCAGACTTCTTATTTCTTTTATTAACTAATCAAATCACATATACACATACTTCCTGGAAATACATCTTACAGATGTGTATTCAGCTGTTTTGCTAGTATGATGTGCAAAGTAAAATCTTATTGTTCCTCCTACTTCTTCTCATATTTTAAAGTTTTATTCTGTCATGTTTTATAATTTAAAACAATAAAACCACTCACTTAAGGACTCTGCTCAATATTACGTGGCAGCCTGGATGGGAAGGGAGTTTGAGGGGGGAATATCACGTGCATAAGTATGGCTGAGTCCTTTTGCTGTTCCCCTGAAACTAGCACTACAGTGTTAAACCACATCCCAGTAGAAAATAAAAGTGTTTCTTTTTTTTTTAAAGTACAGTTTGATGAGTTTGGTAAATGTATACACACCACAAAAAAAGTTTCATCTGGAACTGACTCTGTAACTTGTAGGTTCCAGTGTAGAACAAAAATGTGGTTATGTTTGTTCAAATGTTATTAAAAAAATTAAATAGTGACAACTGAGCATTAAATTGGAGGTGGAGTCCTTCTGAGCGTGCGGTCCCATGAGACTGCACATGTCGCACCATGACTGGCCCTGCTCCATCACTTCTAAAACATTCCCTTATTCCCTTTCAACTAATCCTTAACACCAGGCAACCACACTTCTACTTTTTGTGCTTGTAGTTTTTCCTTTTCTAGAATTTCATAAAAATGGAATCTTATAGTTTCTAGTCTTTTGTGTCTGGCTTTCAATTTTATTCATTTGTCCTACTGTTTGTCCATTTCCCATTGCATTGATTTATGATATTTAAGATTTCTTCTACCTTCTTCCACTAAACTACTTTAGCTTTAATTTTTCATAGCTCAATATAGACACTTAGGTCTTCGCTTTTTCTTTTTGCCTTCTGATATAATCATTTATTTTTTTAAATGTCCACATAAACACTTTCTTAGCCACATTTCACAAATCTGATATGCTGAGTTATAATTTTTATTTAGTTCAAGACATTTTTTAACTTCCTCTGTGAATTCTTATTTAACCTTTTGGGCTATTTAGAAAATGTGCTTAATATTTTAAAAATTCTACATATTTGTAGATTTTCCAGATTCCTTTTGTTACTGATTTCTAATTTAATTCTGTTGATTTCAAGAATATATTCCATATGATTTTAATCCCTCTTAATTTATTAAGATGTCTTTTCTAGTACAGCATGTGACCAATACTTTTAGCTACTATGGGGCTTCCCTAATAGCTCAGTTGGTAAAGAATCTACCTGCAATGCAGGAGACCCTGGTTCAATTCCTGGGTTGGGAAGATCCACTGAAGGGATAGGCTACCCACTCCAGGATTCTTGGGCTTCCCTTGTGGCTCAGCTGGTAAAGAATCCAATAACTAGCAATAAAAAAGTCTATTTTTTATATTACTATATCCAACTGGGTCTCTTATGTTTACTGTTCTTATTATATTTTTCACCCTTTTACTTGCAACCTGTTCTGTCCTCGATTTTATGTACATCACTTATAGACTGTACATAGTTGGTTCTTGAATTTTTATTTAGTTGAACAATCTTTTGATAGAATATTTAGGTCTTTCACATTTAATATTATTAGAAGTAGTATTATATCTATATTTTTTAGGTGTGCCATTTTTACTTATTTGATTTGCTCTTGTGGAAAATTTTAAATGTGTTTATAGGCTTCCCTGGTAGCTCAGATGGTAAAGAATCAGCCTGCAGTGCAGAAGACCTGGGTTCGATCCCTGGGTAGGGAAGATCCCCTGGTGAAGGGAACGGCAACCCACTCCAGTATTCTTGTCTGGAGAATTCTAGAGGCTCCACAGAGGAGTCTTGTGGGTTATAGTCCATGGGTTCCTGGAGTCAGACATGACTGAGCAACTAACACACACACAGGTCAAAGATACAAGGTCAATATAAAAATGAGATGATCAAATCTGTAATAGTAAGGGAAATAAAAAGATAAGAAATGGCCTTACTTCTGACACCTTGATAAAGTTGTGAAATACTTTTCTGCAGAGAAAAGCATACACCAAATAATATTACTGAAATTAACTGAAGGATGCTGGAAAACGGTCAATGACAGGCAAAAATGTGAGAGAAGTTTTCTCACTTAAAAAAGTCAACAGACTACTTTGTACTAGGTAAAAAAAAAAAGTGACTAATTACTTCTTTGACTTGGGTGTATTCTCTTCACCCTGAGCTTGAGCTGAAAGTAGCAGACTTAGTTCAGACAGACAGCAATGGAGCTGTTAATGTAAAAGAAATGCTGTAACCAAGATAACAGATACTCCATATTTCCTTCTGACTGATAAACCACATGCTCATGTAGGAGACCCCCATGGAGCCTGAACAAAGCTCTGGAAGTCTAGGGAACTGTACAAATTTTCTATATCTTGAAATCTATCCTTATCCAGGCAACAGAAATGGATATTTTAATAGCTTCAAATATTTGATCTACAAGATCACAGGAATCAAATTGAAAGTTATAAAAGAGAGATAGATAGATACCTGCACACTGCACATGAGTCAAATTTCACAGATTGAATTAAGTTAATTTCTTATTAGTATAGGACAAAAAAATAACCCTCAGAAAAACAAAACAGCATATTGGAAACTATTAACTCACTTTCAAACAAAAATTACTAGGACATGCAAAGAAACAGATTTGTAACCCATACATTAGATTTGAAGACATAGCATTCCTCATAACATAGGGAAGTAATACCTTGAATTTCTTGGAAGAAAGAAATTAAACAAGTGTTTTCTGGTTTTCCTTTGTTCCCTAAACTATTTTTGATTCCTCCAAGTACTTTTACCTTATTTACTTAGCTTAGTCTTTCTATTCCATGTTCCTGGCTCTACTTTAACATATGGCATTCCTTGATCATCCATTCATGTTCAAGAATGAGGCCATGAAACACTGATCATGGGCTCTCCAATGGAGATACTGCTCTTTCCATTCTACCCCACCATCTTCTAACCTATATTTATTGGCCCATAAGAGTCTTTCTTGATTTCAGACTCAAAATGAAAATAGGGCTATGGTCTGAATGTTCATGGTCCTCCTCTCAAATTCACATAGTGGACTCTTGCCCAAGGTGATGACACTAGTAAGTGGGGCCTTTGGGGGGTGATTAGATCGTGAAGGCAGAGTTCTCATAAAAAGGATTAATATCCTTAAAGAAGAGGCCCAAGAAAGCTCCCTTGCCTCTTCCACCATGTGGACACAATAAGTCTGCAGCCCACAACTTAGAAGAGAGCTTTCACCAGAACTATACCAGGTTGGCATCTGTGGTATTTTGCTAGAGCAGCCTGAATGGACCAAGACAATCAGATAATACTTGAATGATAGAAAGAGCTGGGGAATTTTTCTCTAGATTCTCAGATAACAGAAAATTTGCAGTTTTGAAGACTGTGGACTCTCAAACCTAAAAATGAATTATCAGAAATAAATTGTTTTTCCATCCTACAACGTTTGGGCAGATCCATACTTACACCATTTTAAGAAGATAAAAGTCTCTTCTCTTTTTGAAAGATACTCAATTTAAGAATAGGAATAAATGGATTTTGCCTGCAAAAGATTTTATTTTTAAATGGCCAAACTAAAACAATAGAAGGTTTTTAGGTAATGAATAATTTACCAGGCTTGAAAAGAACCACCTTTCCAGGAAATCGACCAATGAGCTTTCTGAATGTAGCCTATCAGCACTTTCTGCAGTGTATGCATGAGAGTTTAATACAGTGAAACTTTTAAAAAGGAGAAAATATCTAAGTGAGTGACTTTCTAAATGTGTTTTGCAGAGTAGCAATCCCAGGAGACAATTCTTGAAAGAAAGAGTTCCCTAAGCAATTTACTTTGTTTTCCTCCTGGGACTTGCAGTACATACAAACACGTTCTAAGAAGTCAGCAGTAAACAAACTTGGATCACCTTTAAACTCCTTTCCAAATGCTTTGCCATAATAATCACTTTCACATTAAAACCCATGCATATGTTTTAGAACCCTAACACTGAATAGAAAATATTTGGGGAAATTCGCATCTTAAGTTCAGGTTCTATGGTGGTAAACTAGAAATGTGTGAAAATGTGAACGAAAGTACAGGTATTAATTATAGTACATTTTCATCAAAC
Organism: Bos grunniens; assembly: GCF_055505025.1. Classification (NCBI taxonomy): domain Eukaryota; kingdom Metazoa; phylum Chordata; class Mammalia; order Artiodactyla; family Bovidae; genus Bos; species Bos grunniens. Next base: position 19,425,837 of record NC_141168.1, read on the forward strand.
AAGTTTTCAGAATTTATGCTGTTCAAGTCAATTCACATTGGAAAGGATTATCAAAACTTTGAGCCTAAGTTTTTGTACTCAGACCCTTAACAACTCAGGCTCTTACTCCCATCATTGAAAAAAATGAAACTATTTAAGTAGTATCTGAAAATCCTCGAAACAAAACAATGTCTTACCAAAATATATAAGCAAAATGACCTTTATTTCTTTAGGAGATAAATATTTTGCTATCAAAATATCTAAAATATTGCTGTTTCATAAATCATAAATATCTTTTGTTAAAATGTGTTGATAAACATGCCTAAAAAATTATAAAAATGAGAAAATGCTGGTGCTCTAGTGCTATATACGGCATTGGAAGAAATTCTTGTTAGTGCGGATTCTGGCAATTCTAGTCTTAGTATGAGAAGAGAGTCTGTAGAGTTGAAAATAGAACTAAAATCAGAATTTTCTTTGATGTTTACACTTATTTTTAAGTGGCAAAACAATTATTTTCAGAAATAATCTTACTTAAAATTCTAATATTTAAAAGTAATCAGAGTTGTGCTGGAATGATTAAAGTGCCTTCCAAGCTCCCATGGTCCTGAGATCTCCTGCTTCACCCTGGGTAATGAATGTGAATGCGAAAGTTGCTCAGTCATGTCCAATTCTTTGCAACTCCATGGACAGTAGCCCAACAGGCTCCTCTGTCCATGGGATTCTCCAGGGCAAGAATACTGGAGTGAGTAGCTGTTCCTTTCTCCAGGGGATCTTCCCATCCCAGGGATCAACGCAGTTCTCCCGCATTGCAAGCAGATTCTTTACTGTCTGAGCCACCAGGGAAGCCGACCCTAGGTAATGGGTCAATAGAATCATCTTGAGAAGTCTATAAAATGTAGATTTCTGTACCTCTTTGGGAGTGACCTTTAGGCGTTTGAAGGAAAACACTGATAATGTTTAGTGTAACTTGATCTAATTTCGGAAGTCCCCTTCTGTTCTAACATATCCAGTATTTGGAAACACACTTTCTAAAATAATATGATTCTAAGATATGTCTTTTAGTATTTTCTCCTAACTTGAATAATTGTGGGTTTCCTTGCCATTCTCCTTGTAATGTCTTCTGGGAGTGTGCTCAGTAGCTTCAGTCATGTCAGACTCTTTGCAACCTTATGGACTGTAGCCCGCCAGGCTCCTCTGTCCATGGAATTCTCCAGGCAGGAATACTAGAGTGGGTGGCCATTTCCTCCTCTAGGGGATCTTTCCAACCCAGGGAATGAACCCACGTCTCCTGTGTCTCCTGCATCGGCATGGGGATTCTTTACCACTGAACCAGCCACCTGGGAAGCCCTATAAAGTGCTTCAGTTCAGTTCAGTTCAGTCGCTCAGTCATGTCTGACTCTTTGCGCTTAGTATCCCCAATTATCTGGGTCATTCTTGAATACAGAATTAGACCTTCCACTTCTTTAATTCTTTCAGAGCACAAAGTAGAAACATAAGAGCAATATTGATTAGCTGTTAAAGTATTACAATTACTAGTATTATAAGTGGTTACGAGACAGCAAAAGAGACACTGATATATAGAACAGTCTTTTGGACTCTGTGGGAAAGGGAGAGGGTTGGATGATTTGGGAGAATGGCATTGAAACATGTATAATATCATATATGAAATGAGTCACCAGTCCAGGTTCGATGCACGATACTGGATGCTCGGGGCTGGTGCACTGGGACGACCCAGAGGGATGGTATGGGGAGGGAGGAGGGAGGAGGGTTCAGGATGGGGAACACATGTATACCTGTGGCAGATTCATTTTGATATATGGCAAAACCAATACAATATTGTAAAGTTAAAAAAGAAAAACAGATAGTGGGAATCATAGGACTAGAAAGGTTTAAGATTCAAGAAAATGATTTTTTAAATGAAAATATTTCTGTCAATTAATTTGGAACATCAAATTCTATTTCAAGGGCACTAAGAAATTCAACTGGGTAAGGACAGTTCCTGGAAAATTCTTATGAAAACCCTACTAATCAAACCCTCTGCTTTATTTTATTTTGTACTCTCATTTCTCCAAATTTTGTTAAAGCAAAGGTTATCTTCTCAGTGCAACAGAAAGGAAATAAACAGAAAGAAAAACTAAAGAGGGACTAGGAATGGATTGTTCTTTCTGGCAACAGCATAACGAGATTAGAGATTTTTTTGTTGTTGTTCTGGTTTTAGTGAGGGCATTTTGATTTTGGACTAAAGGATTTTCATGATATTGACTTCTCAGCATGAGAAGATGAATCACTTTCATAAGTGTGTGTGTGTTTTCCTGGTTGTTACACCACAGTAAATACTTTAAAACTATAGATAAAGTCCTGGAAGCAATTCCACTAAATAATTAGAAAGTGTTTGTGTTTGCCCTTCAGGGAACAAGGCTTTCTAGAACACCTAGAAATCACTGTAGACTAAGTTGAATGAAACCATCTGATATTTGAAAAAAAAAAAATTCTTCCTTCCTTTTGGAGTCTTATATGTCCGAGTTAGAATTGTCTTCCTGTGGGCAATGATTAAGCTTTCTTCTATCCTATTTATTTTGTTTACATGCTTTGCACATCCATTCACTCTTGAAGACTCAGTTTTGTTGCTTGCAGCCTTCTTTGACTTTTCTGGGTGGCCTTATGCACCTCCGTCTCCCAGTTATACAGATCCGTGTAAATGCTTTCAACAGAACATTTCTCATCATATTGTAGCCGCGTGGCTTTCTCTGAACAACTGAAACAAATGAACAAAGATCACTGAATAACAAAGTGTTGATCATAGTTGCCATCTGTCACACACCAAGAAAATGGCACTTATCTCTGGACATCTTGTCTTCCCTAAGAGCTTGTATATCACACTCCTATTCAATCTATTTTCCATTGATGTTATTGGGAAGAGGGGATGTAGGTACAGTAGCTCTAGAGCAAGGAAAAATCACTCCTACTTTGTGTGATTCTCACCTTTGAACTGCTATGGATATTTACTGAGTTTTCCTGATCGCACAGTTGTACTGGACACGAATCCTTCATAAGGCTCACTCTTGTTTTATTTCCTTTTTCTCTGAAGTGATTCTATAATTACAATGCTATAATCAGGATTTAATATCAATTTCTGATATTGAATTCTACTAATCGTTGGAGTATAAGTTACAAATGTTGCTGTGACTAACCCTAACCCATACCCCAATCTGCCATGACTCAGTGAAAGCCTCACCTAGAAGCAGCTGTTTGTAGAGCACTTTAGGTTACAAACAAACAGAAAAAGGATAAAAAAGAGATTTAAAAAAACCCTAATCACTAACATGTGGTGTTCTTGACAGTTGATGTAAGAAGGCAGGTAAGTAACTCAGCTGCCAGCTGTTAGGTGCTCCAGAAATTTGATAATGTCCATCAACTTTGAGAGGGTTTCCCAGGTGGCAGAGTGGTAAAGCACCTGCCTGTCAATGCAGGAGATGCAAGAGACCTGGGTTCAATCCCTGGGTCAGGAAGGTCCTCTGGAGAAGGAAATGGCAACCCACTTCAGTATTCTTGCCTGGAAAATCCCATGGACAGAGGAGCCTGGTGGGCTACAGTTCATGGGGTTGCAAAGAGTTGGACATGACTGAGCAACTGTGTGCGCGTACACATCAACACTGAGAACACCGCAGGGGCCCAAGAAGGTCACGCATATACACGATGTTTTTCTGGGGGATATGATTGAGTATCATTTTCAAGTAAAGATAGTTGGCAGAACTATTATGAGTCTGGCAAAAAACACAGAATATAATATATACTAAATCAATAATAAAACTGTCTAGAAAAAGAAAGGCAAGATAATAAAAATGTCTAGCTACCCTAGCACCAGTTTAAGAGAGAGAATTTATGTCTCAAAATTATAGTGGATCATATTTTCACCTCCATGTGTAGATTCTAAGAATTTTATCGTTATTCAAAAGCCGAGATTTGAACATGAATGCTGAGTCAAAAAGAAACAGCTTTTAGAAACTCACCACAGTGACACTCCAGTAATAAAGAGCATATCTAGTATTCAGATCTAAGCTTCTAAAGACCAAATTCCAATAGAAGAAAGCAGAGCTCCTTGCAGAAATGGATGATGCTAAGACTAGGGCATGGAAAACATAAGATGAGTTTAGAGATTGTTGTTAATGCCAGAAACCAAAAACAAACAAACAGAAAGTCAAGCCAAACAAACAAAAATAGGGCTTATCAAACTGACACAGGAGCCAACTGCAAAATGTTTGCAAAATGTTCCAATGTTCCAAACTGAAACACTTTGAGCAATGAAATAAATAAATAGTAATAGTATTGCATTATACTCCAAAGAATAAAACTAAATACTCATGAGTCCATACTGATAAAAATAAACAATTGAATAAATAAGTAAATTGTGGAGAAGGAACAAATGATCCTTACAAAAGAATTTCAAATAATAATAGTTAATTCCCTCCTCTTCAGCAAGGACTAGACTTAGTGACTCACTTCTAAAAATAGAGCATTTAAAGGAAAAAAAAAAAGTATTTTTCTAGTGGAGAACCTTGGCAGACACCACCTTAACAGAATAATCAAGTTAACATAGTAACCAGTCACAATATCATACACTTTCTAATTTGATGCAATAAGATGACATCTCAACTCTGTAGTTTTTTTTCCCCCCTAAATCCATAACCCTAGTCTAATTATGAGGGAGCACTAAACACGTCAAAATTGGGGATATTCCAGTGAACATTTTACAAATACTCTTTGAAATTATCAAAGTCATACAAAACAAGTAAAGACAGAAACTCACAGAGAGGCTAAGCAGATATGCTGACTAAATGCAAATGGGTATCCAGGACTCTGTTCTGGAATGGAAGAGGGAAATAAGTGGAAAAGTCCAAATTAAGTCTATAATTTAAGTGATAGCATTTGAGCAATGTGAAGATCTGAGTTTTGACAGCTATGTTATGGTTAAGTAAGATGCTAACATTAGGGAAAGCTGGGGGAAGGCTAAATGGGTATTCTCTGTACTACCTTTGGAACTTTCTGTTTATCTAAAATTATTCCAAAACAAAAGGTAAAAACAAAACAAACAACAACAACAAAAAAAACCAAGCAAACTCAGTACTTAAGATAGAATCCTTATACAGGTTACATTTTTGATGCCTATATTAGAATGCGCACTTTCCTTATAAAGTGGGGAAGTACTTGCTCCAACCAGTATCTTTTATTCCTGGTCTCCTCAGTTTCCGGAAGACAGATATTCCAAGAACAACCTTGACCTTTATGATCTTAAAAGGGCTCACGAATGTAACATTGGTTCTGCAGAGGTGAACCAAAAAACACAGCTAATCGTGCTCAACTCTTCCTGTTCGTCAAGGACCTAGCATGCTTTAAAGAATGCAGAGGTTGGGGTCCTATTCTCAGTGGTTCAGATTCCATTGTCCCGAGGTGACTCCAATGTGTTGGTGTTATTTTAAGATCTTTAGGGGACTTTAGTATACAGTCAGTTTTGAGACCCACTGTATGTAATCTATTGAGGCATGTAGGAATTGGTTTTTCCAGAAAGATGAAATGAATGTTATCTTAAACCCCTAAAGAAAATCCACTGGTTAATTTCAAGGAAAAAAAAAAAAAGCCAAATGTGATTGTTCTACGAATAGACTTAAGTATTCATATATCACAATTGCACGGTAGATATGGGAACTAGCAGTAATACCAAGAATGGATGCCAAACTGTTTTTGTAAGTTGATGCTGGTATTTCTACTTTGAGTGGAATATAAAGATAAAGGGGAGAGGTGAGTCAATACAGGGTGGAGGAGATGTGTGAAAATGAGGAGCTGTCACTTCTTTCGCCCAAGGCTCCCTTATTAGCTTCATCCAACCACAGTAACGGTCTACTCTTTTTGGTGGCTGCCCATTCAGATTAGTATTCAGAGATCGCATTGTTATCAGTAAGTGACTTTCATGGCATATTAGCTACTGTGCATACTAATTTAGAATGATGGAAAAGTGGTGATGTGAGGAGTAATTTGCACTTGAGTTTTTACCATTTCCAGCTGACTTCATGATGCCTCTGAATATCAAGGACAAGGGAGGGAGGTAGAAGTTGAGAGAGAGAGAGAAAATATTTTGATTTTCCATGGGAGGAGGGCAATGTTGAGTGGAACAGAAATCTCATATGCAACATTCTCTATTCCAGAACTCATATAAGTCAGCTTTATTGAATTTTTAAATAGGAACGCAACTTTGCTTTCCTTGTATATTAACATTCAGAATTTATTTATTTGGTTAACAGGGATTGAGAATCCTTATGGCTCAAAACGTACATTTGATTCTACCATTGACTCGATGACTTGATCCTAGAGCTTGATGATCCTGAGGTGTTTTAAAAATGTATTTTGATTTATTGTGTTAAGTGCATGTTATAGCAATCCAGAAAATGTCTCTTGATCTGTAGCTAGATGTGAGACCCTATTCTAAGTCTGTGGGTTCAGCAATATGTTGAACAGACAAATTGTTAACAGCAGGTTCTGATAACCAGTAGATGTTTATGCTTATAATCAAGTCAAACTGAAACATTCAATTCATACACTGGTGATCAATAATGTTATAGGTACTGTCTAAATATTTTATTGAAAGATGACTTGTTTAAATGATTTCTTTCTGTATTAAGTTTTTATCAAAGAGGACTATTCATCAACTTACTCATTTATTCATTGCTTCCTTCCTGGATAACTTATGTTCATCAACTATTTCTGTAGCTTCTACCAGAGGAATGTACGTTTTAAGAGAGCCTGAAGTATGCCACAGTTTTCTTCTTATCCAGTACTTGTCACAATGCCCTATATATTATGAGATGCTGAATAAAGAGATTGAATGTTTGCTATATACTGGGTTAACAAATATTAAGATAGGCTTCTGATCTGTTTCAGCTGTTAAGGTTTCTTGCCTTGTTAATTGGTTTTCATTTACTTTTAATCCTTATTTGTTTGGGGTTTTTTGTTGTTGTTGTCATACCTCCCCCGTGGGCACTTGTATTTCCCTCCAATTATATAATTTTTTCTGCAGCAGTAACTCCAAATACCCCTCCAACAATTCTCCCAAATTCTGTGAATGATAGAAACCATTAAGGTTGTTTCAGTAGAAATTTAAATTATTCTCCATAGTGGCTGTACTAGTTTGCATTCCCACCAACAGTGTGGAGATTCCTTAAAAAACTGGAAATAGAACTGCCTTGTGATCCAGCAATCCCACTGCTGGGCATACACACTGAGGAAACCAGAAGAGAAAGAGACACGTGTACCCCAATGTTCATCGCAGCACTGTTTATAATAGCCAGGACATGGAAGCAACCTAGATGTCCATCAGCAGATGAATGGATAAGAAAGCTGTGGTACATATACACAATGGAGTATTACTCAGCCATTAAAAAGAATACATTTGAATCAGTTCTAATGAGGTGGATGAAACTGGAGCCTATTATACAGAGTGAAGTAAGCCAGAAGGAAAAACATAAATACAGTATACTAACGCATATATATGGAATTTAGAAAGATGGTAACGATAACCCTGTATACGAGACAGCAAAAGAGACACTGATGTATAGAACAGTCTTATGGACTCTGTGGGAGAGGGAGAGGGTGGGAAGATTTGGGAGAATGGCATTGAAACATGTGAAATGTCATGTATGAAACGAGATGCCAGTCCGGGTTCGGTGCACGATGCTGGATGCTTGGGGCTGGTGTGCTGGGACAGCCCAGGGGGATGGTGTGGGGAGGGGGGAGGGAGGAGGAAAAAAAAAAAAAAAAAAAAGATGGATATTATATGGGTCATTATAAAAAAAAAAGAAATTATTTATAGCTTTATATTATGAATATTATAGTATGTTTTGTTTACTGTTGGCATTGTTGTTTTTTCCTGACATTTCATTGAAAAATCTTTAATCCGGGTTGAAATTAACATTTCTTACACATATGTTCAGAAAGGAAATATGAAAAGCTTGTGCTAAAAGAAGTTATCATTGAAATGACTGGCTTTTTCCAGAATTTAAAGATAAGGAACAGTGTCTTTGGCCTTTCATGGAGAAGTAGAGGGAAGCAGGCATTTAGCCTAATTTCAAATTACAGCATCGTTGTCTTGGTTTTGTTCCTTAAAAAGTGCAGCCACTTAAAATTAATTTTTAATTATAGTTGAAGAGTTTGCTATCAGATTCTAAATAAAATGCTTAAAATTCAGGGTTATTCCATTATAGTGGAGGGCATCTATTTGCAACACGAGTTGAATTTTCATTCAGAGAACACTGAAATCTGTAGAAAAAGCTTTCCTTTACAGATTATGCAGACTCAGATCCACTTTTAGATGATATATTTAGACTATGAATTGCTGGGAGCCGGTGAGGCATTCCACTCGTGACAAAGGTCATGAGGAAGGAGGCTCGGCATACGCAAAGGCGGGATCGAGCCTCAGGAGTCCGCCCGGATATTCTCGAGCATCTACCCCCCAAAAAACCAGAGTCTGCCTACTTTATTGCTTTGTGTTCTCACCTCTGACTTTACTGGGGGCTGTCCCCTACCACCATCTCGCTCTCTCTGTCAAAGAGTTAACTTACAGCTCCAATTAATAAAGTTCCTGGGCAATTAGGAGTGTTTAAATCCAAACCCCTCTGATGGCTCTCTAACTCACCTGACAAGTTTACCCGGACTCCTGCAGCTTTGCATACGATTGTTTACAGTCTCCCAGCCTCGAGAGGCACGGGAAGCTTAAGATATTCAAATAGCTTAGAGCCTCTCAGAGAGTTAGAAACTGTCAGAATAAACTAGTAAAGGATTTCATTGATGAGTCAATGTTTGTTGCCAAGTTTTCACATCCCCTGAATTGTATCCTTGAATATGTATTAATTAATAGTGGGTATGTAGAAAAAATAAGTAGTGGCCTTGGTGTTAGTAACTTTAGACCCTTAAGGTAATAAATTCTTTCCTTTGTTGTAAACCCATTACACATCCGCCCTATAGGAATGCAATTTTATCTTCGGAAGGTGGCGCCAAACCTTAAAATAATTACTCTTAGAGAAAATAAGTCTTTGTTGATAAGTCCTTGTCAAGAGTCATAAAATGTTAGTAGGCCTTCTGGCCAGAAGATGATGTAAATCACCTAAACCATTTGTATACGATAAATTTGCAGGAAAGAAACCCTGGTTTTTGATAAGAATCAAAGACTGCTGACTTTGCATCCCCTATTATCCTCTATGTGTAACTTAGGGTATAAAAGCCCCTGTTAAAAATAAAGCTACGGGCCTTGCTCACCAATGCTTGGTCTCCCCATGTCATTCTTTCCTTTAACATCCGGCTGAAGTCTCCATCTGGAGCGTGGATATCCTCTGCGACCACTTATTTGCCTGGGCTTCTAAGACCCACTCGAGAAGGTGTCTAAGGTGGGGCACCTTCCGCTATTCGAGAGGGCGCCTGCGGCCTCCGTGGTCAGAGCTAACCTGGTGTCACGGGTTATATTGATTTTCCGCGTAAACCAAGCTACTCAGCCTCTTTTCTCCACTGAATTTTCCTACTGAGCTATCCTCATTCTATTACTCTTTATATCTCTAATTACCATTTGAATAGGTCGCCGACGCCGTCTCCCCTTCGAATACCCTGGATCAGCCGGGGCTGGTCCTCGGCAATGAATGAATTAGATATTTTGTATTATTTCCACATTTCATAGTAAAAATTTGAAGGAAGCATTCAACAGTACTTGCTACTTTTCTGTTTGAAGTAAACTTCTTTATATTAAAGACATAGGGGCTTTGAGGAGCAAATCTGCTCAAAAGTGTGGAGGCTTATTTATAATTAAATCCAAATATAATCGAAGTTTTTACATTTAATTACGGAATTATCTTTTCAGGAGATTTTGCTTCTGAATTACTACTGAAGACTGAGGGTTTGAGGTTATTTGGGTAAAATTACATGTTGTATGGGCTTCCCACAATGCAAGAGGCACAAGAGACTTGGCTGGGAAGATCCCCTGGAGCAGGAAATGGCAACCCACTCCAGTATTCTTGCCTGGGAAATCCCATGGACAGAGAAGTCTGGAGGGCTAGTGTCCACGGGGTCGCACTGAGTCAGACACGATGGAGCATGCATGCACTGCTATATGCTATATTCTTCACCAAAGTGGTAGAGAAGATTCTGACATGAATTGTGTATTTCTCCAGTTGTCAAACTCAGCAACATCACCAAAAATGGTGGGTTCTAACTAGCTGAAGTGATCAAATTAATTGATGGGACAACAGCCTTGAGAGTCATGAAGTAGTAAAACAGATGACAGTACTATCTTCTAATACTCAAAAATACTCAAAATGTAGTTGAGTATTTCTGGGCAATGAGACGCATCCAGATGATGTCCCCTAAGTGTCCTCGGTATGGCACACTGAGCACCCACACTTCTGGCCAGTAAAGAAAGAAAGAAGGAAGACGGGAGCTAGGACAATACCTCGACTCAGAAGCTAAGTTCTAGCTGCCATTTCTGTGGAGCAGTTCATGTGGTAAACGCTTTGGAGGAAAACTCTACATCCCAGGGAATGGCAGCGTTGATCTTGCATTTAGAGCTTCTTTGTAAACACTACGTTTCTCACCTCTGTCTGCATAAGCTTGTCTCTTCTTGCATGTTTCTGTGATACATGATTCTTTATAAAAAAATTTCTCCATAAGCTAGCTTGTGAGGGTTTCTGTTTCTTCAAAATAAATGGTAATCCTGATGGAGGAAATTTTCATATATTGAAGTTTAAGGAAGTCATACTGGCTTATACATAATGTAACTTAAACTTTACGCTAACTAGAACAGATTGGTTTAGGGCTTATCACACATACATGATCCATCTGCTTTAACCACTGAAGCAAATAGTACTGTCTGGGGTACAGAATGTCCATTTTGAAGGCAGAGGAACTGCTTCCCTTTCCTGGGATGTTCTTGCTCGCACTCCTTTGGTGATAAAGCGCCTACTCAGGAATCAAGGCCACACTGACTCACTGTGCGTGTGCTCATCTGTCTTTCTGCTGAAATTTTAAAAGCATGTACCCTTTCTTTGGTAGGACAAGATATAAAATTGTGCTGAAAACTATGCCTCTTTGGAACACTTCCTCAGAGCTATTTGAGAGACTGTCTCCTGGGCTATTGTCCTCAGGTTATCTAGAATAAAACTCTCTTCTTATTATAGACTGATTATTTCTGACACCAATCTATAACTTTAAACATGATATTCTACTCTGCAAACTGTCCTTAGTTAACCAAACAGTGTGAACAACTTTTCATGACAAGAAAACCCATCTAGGTTTTAATGTGAAAGTATCTGCATTTATGCCTACATCATAATTGATTTTAATTAAAATGCTTTGGATGATTTAAAATTTTAAATAGAAAGATATGTCCCTAAGAAACGCAAGAGAAATACTAAATGGAGCAAAGAAAATGCAATCACAGTTCAATCACTTGTGTCCATTACTGCTAACATGTTGGTGTATTTCACTCCAATTGTTACTGTTTTCAAAATTTCAAATCCCTCAAGTAATATTTTTCTCTGTTTAAAAATTAAAACACTACCAGGAATGATAGTCTTCTGTGACAAACACTGTCAATTCTTATTTTTTAGTTATTGAAATAAGGTGATTTTTAGTTTGTTGTGTAATCTTCCAAAATGTTTCCCATATATTTACATACATATACATGTACTCTTGAAAATTGTAAAAATATTTTATCTCTGTGTCTGTGTTAACTTATACTTGCAAATAGAAGACTTATTTTCTGTGCCTATTATTTTACCATTTTCTTTTTTCTTTTTAAATTGGAGGAAAACTGCTTTACAATGCTTTTTTCACATATATTTATCTAGTCCATTTCTTTAAACTTGCAAAGCATTTCACACTTAGTTAATTTTGCCTTCCTTCTTATTACTTAGATTTTAACAATTTTCACCAAAAATTCTTTGTTAAGAGTTAAATATACAAACAAGCATACACACAAAAATAAAAACTCCTTATATTGACAGGAGACATGTTGATTCGTATTTTACATGAGGCCAAGCAAATAATAGACAAGGATACCCATCTTTGATGATGGAATCAGTAGCCTTGTAAAACAATGCACAGCAGAATTTTTCCCTTAGCACAGAATCTAGGCACTCCTCTCTCTCCCAGAATAAGGAGGCTTTATCATGTATGGATGTGAGAGTTGGACTGTGAAGAAAGCTGAGAGCCGAAGAATTGATGCTTTTGAACTGTGGTGTTGGAGAAGACTCTTGAGAGTCCCTTGGACTGCAAGGAGATCCAACCAGTCCATTCTGAAGGAGATCAGCCCTGGGTGTTCTTTGGAGGGAATGATGCTAAAGCTGAAACTCCAGTACTTTGGCCACCTCATGCGAAGAGTTGACTCATTGGAAAAGACTCTGATGCTGGGAGGGATAGGGGGCAGGAGGAGAAGGGGACAACAGAGGATAAGATGGCTGGATGGCATCACCGACTCGATGAACGTGAGTTTGAGTGAACTCTGGGGGTTGGTGATGGACAGGGAGGCCTGCTGTGCTGCGGTTCATGGGGTTGCAGAGTCGGACACGACTGAGTAACTGAACTGAACTAAACTTTGAAAACTCTTCATATTGTCTATATATTATTACTTTCTCCGATATGTGACTTGCAGATATTTCCTCCTACTCTGTAGCTTGTCTTTTCAGTTTCACAGAGTTCTCCAAGGAGCAAAACTTTTTAATCTTGATGAAGTCTAATTTATCAAATTTCCCTTTTTGTGTCTCATGCTTTTGGTGTCAAATTTCAGAACATTTTGCCGAGCTCTGGAACCAAGGGTATTTCTTCTGAGTGTGTATATTTCTTTAAGTTTTGAAATTTTATGTTTGACATTTAAGTTCATAATGCAATTTAATTAAATTTTATATAAGATAAAAGATTTAGCTAGAGGCTTTGTTTACTTTGCTTGTAGATGTCCAGTTGTTTTAGCACTATTTTATAAAAAGGCTATTTTTCTTCTTTGAATTGTTTTTGCACTTTTATCAGAATCAGGTTTATTTGTGTGGGCATATTTCTGGGTTCTCAATTTAGTTCCATTGATGTATATGTCTATCCTTCTGCTGATGCCACACACTTGTTAACTGTGGCTATGTAAGCCCTGAAATCAAGCAGACTGATTCCTTTCAATTTATTTTTCTTTTTAAAAACTGTTTTAGCTATTCTAGTTTCTTTACCATTCCTAATACTGTTAGAATAATCTCATGTATATCTAAAATAAAATCTTGCTTAGATTTTGATAGGAATTATGTTAAATCTGTAGTAGCTTGGGGAGGATTGGTATCTTAACACAGTGTGCATCTGTATTAAATCAGATCTTTATAAAAATATTCTTTCATTAGCCTTGTTTAGCTTTCATCTTATATCTTGTACATATTTTCTTAGATTTATACCTAAGTATACAACTTTTTGAGTGGTTGTACAAGGCACTGTATATTTTAGCAAATTTGTGGTCTTCATGTTCATTGTTATTATGCAGAAATATTATTAATTTTGTATGCTTATTTTGTATCCTGTGACCTTACTGAAGTCATTTGTTATTATTAAGAGTTTTTTGGTATAGTCCCTGGGATTTTCTACATAGATAATCAAGTTATCTGCAAATAGGGATGTTTTTCTCCTTCTTTTAGGATCTGTATACTTTTTCTTTCATTTTCTTGCCTTACTGCACTGGATGGTACTTCCAGAATCATGTAATATGAATGGTAAGATGGGATATTCTTGTATTGTTCTTGAGCTTATATGGCCAGCATTCAGTCTTTTGTTATTAAGTATAATGCTAACAGATAAGTTTTCAAAGTTCTCACTTATCAAGTTGAGAAATTCCCCTCTAATTTTATTTTTCTGAAAGGACTTTAATATGAATGGGTGTTGAATTTTGTCAAATGCTTTTCTGCATCACATAGTCATGTGATTTTTACTCTTCAGCTTGTCAGTATGGTGGATTACATTAAGTGATTTTCAGATGTTGAATAAGTATCTTGCATTCCTGGAATAAAGCACAATTGATCATGATGCACCTATATTCCTGATGGGTGTTGGTCTGCAGTCTTCTTTTCTGTGCTATCTTTGTCTAGTTTTTGTAATACTAACTTCAAAGAATGAGTTGGGAAGTGTACCTACCCTTTTCTCTCATAGAGATTGTATATAAAATCTTCAATACAATCTGACCAACGTCTCCATAGACTAGTGGCTCCATAGACCATTTCCCAGAATTTCATCTACTCATCTTCATCCACACCGATTCCATGGAGAAACCTATTTGTCTCTTCCCTGTGTAGTGCTGCAGAGTCAGGCATAGAATTTCCATTCAATAAATATTTGCTGAATAACTGATTTTATGAACAGATGGAAAAATAAATAATAATTGACTCCTGATTTGTTTGGCCAGTCCATCAAATTAGGCCATAGTTCTAAAAAAAACATCAAATGCCAAATGATTCTCTTATTTCTAGTCCTTGTCCTGATATTCTGCCTTTTAAATCCATCTTTTTGAAATGGAGTCTTAAATTACTTTTTAAGGATTCAATGAAAATCATTCTACTTCTGTTTTAATGACTATCCTTGCTTATCACTGGGGTACACAGTAGGTAACAGATGGTCCACTGAAAATAGGTACTTTGAGGAAAGTTTAATAAGAATACTATGGAATATATATATATAATAATTCTGTACAAATGTGATGGCAGTGTTTAAGAAACCCAAGGAAGAGAAGTGTAATACCCTGGGGCTAGTAATGGTGAAGTATCACTACCCCACCTCTAGCCCTGAATTCCAAGGAAGGTATAAATTATTGAAGCCAGAGAGACTACCCAAACAGGTCTCTTATAGAAGGATGCAGTCAAATTACGGTGAGCCAAAAGGAAGGGAGGAAACAAATACTATAGTCTCATTCTCCTCTTACCCTCTGACACCACGTAAGGTCCCTTGTGGTGGTGGTGGTTTAGTCGCTAAGTCCTGTCAGACTCTTGCGACCCCAGGGGCTATAGCCTGCCAGGATCCCCTGTCATGGGATTATCCAGGCAAGATTACTGGAAAGTGCTGCCATTTCCTTCTCCAAGGGATCTTTCTGACTCAGGAATTGAAATTGAGACTCCTGTATTTCATGCAGATTCTTTACTGACTGACCTATGAGGGATGCCTGCAAGGTTCCTTGGATAACTTCAACTAGAAACTAGAGGGCAAAGAGCATGCTAATGCAGTGCATATAGATCAGCTTCCCAGAATCCAAAGAGTGGAATGGAGAAGGTAGCAGATCTGGAGGGGGCGAAAGAAAAATATTGGGCATGCCCTGCTACATGTTGTTAGGTCAAATTTCCAGATGTTAGGATGCTCTTTAATGACCAATGTTAAGGTCCCTTCTTATTGTGCTTCCTCTACTGGTCAATCTCTTCTCTGATGGATGGCCACCTATTGCTCCCTCACCTGTCTGCTCTAGCTGCATGTCATTCATTTAATTGGCTCTTTCTGGATAGCTTGATACAGTCCACCTCTTCTGTCTGACTTTTCCTTGCAGCTATGACTACTTTGAGTTGAAAAATTGTTTCTGACTCTTGAGGCAACTGATGTAAGAAACATGATTAGAACTCTTGGGAATGAATAAGGGAAATAGAAAACAAATGTCTCAGTTTTCATACTCAATAATTTAACTTGAAAACCTCAAAGAGCTTCTTAAGATTTCATCCAGAATATTTCTAAATATGGCTTTGATTTTTCTATCCTCTTCTCACCCCCAAAAGAGAAAAATAAATAAAAAGGGAAGACTTTAATTTTAGCAAGTTGGTGTCTAGTTAGGAAACCACATAACAGATATTGGTTATTCTTTTTTGTTTTAGGTTTTTTTTTTTTTTTGCTATGGACCATTTTCAAAGTCATTATTGAATTTGTTACAGTATTGCTTCTGTTTTAGGTTTTGATTTGTTTAGCTGCAGGGCATGTGGGATCTTAATTTGCTGGCCAGGACTGAACCTGCATGCCCTGCACTGGAAGGCAGTCTCAACCACTAGACCACCAGAAGGTCCCAGTCTTGGTGATTCTTGAACTACCTTGAAAAGCAAATATAGTAATTTCAATGGTTGGGTACCTTATTTTGAATTTTTTTTTACATTTACTCACTAGAATCTATAGCTGGTCCCACCAACACCACTTGGGGACTGGTCTGCAATGACAGAAACCTCAAATAGCAGCTGCTTATCTTGTGAAAATATTCTGAAATTCCTGATTCATACCTGAGTGTGCCTGCATGCTAAGTCACTTCAGTCATGTCCAACTCTTTGAGACCCTATGGACTATAGCCTGCCAGGCTCCTCTGTCCGTGGGATTCTCCAGGGAAGAATGCTGGAGTGGGTTGCTATTTCTTCCTCCAGGGAATCCTCCTGACCCAGGGATCAAACCTGCGGTTCCTGCATTGCAGGCAGATTCTTTACCCCTGAGCTACCCTGGAAGCTCTCATACCTAAGAGTAGCCCCTAGAAGAATTCTCTTATAAATATGAATTTATTAGGGAACACAATAACTTCTACTGTGAACACATATGAAATCTATTATCTATTAATTTTCTACTGCCTGAGAGTGCTTTTTTAAACATTAAAGAGCAATCTGTTTCCTTATTTAAAGGTAATCACATTGGTGTAGATCAGATAATGAACTCCTTATTGCAAAATTCAGACTTAAATTTAAGTAAGTAGGGAAAACCACTAGACCATTCGGATATGACCTAAATCAAATCCTTTATGGCTATACAGTGGAAGTGACAAATAGATTCAAGGGATTAGAAAAAGCCAGAGAATTTTAGAAAAACATCTACTTCTGCTTTATTGACTACACTAAAGCCTTTGACTGTGTGGATCACAACAAACTGTGGAAAATTGTTTAAGAGATCAGAATATCAGACCACCTTACCTGCCTCCTCAGAAATCTGTATGCAGGTCAAGAAACAATAGTTAGAACCAGACAAGAAACAACATACTAGTTCCAAATTGGGAAAGGAGTACATCAAGGCTGTATATCGTCACTCTGCTTATTTAACTTATATGCAGAGACATCATGTGAAATGCCGGGCTAGATGAAGCACAAGCTAGAATCAAGATTGCCAGAAGAATTATTAATAACCTCAGATATGCAGATGACACTACCCTTATGACCAACCTAGATAGCATATTAAAAAGCACAGACATTACTTTGTCAACAAAGGTCCATCTAGTCAAAGCTATGGTTTTTCCAGTAGTCATGTATGGATGTGAGAGTTGGACTATAAAGAAAGCTGAGCACAGAAGAACTGATGCTTTTGAATTGTGGTGTTGGAGAAGACTCTTGAGAGTCCCTGGGACTGCAAGGAGATCCAACCAGTCCATCCTAAAGGAGATCAGACCTAGGTGTTCACTGGAAGGACTGATGTTGAAGCTGAAACTCCAATATTTTGGCCAACTGATGCGAAAAGCTGACTCATTTGAAAAGACTCTGATGCTGAGAAAGATTGAGGGCAGGAGGAGAAGGTTGGATGGCATCACCGACTCAGCGGACATGGGTTTGGGTAGACTCCGGCAGTGGTGATAGACAGGGAGGCCTGGCATGCTGCGGTTGTTGGGGTCGCAAAGAGTCGGACACGACTGAGTGGCTGAACTGAACTGAATTACCCTTTTGACAGAAAGCAAAGAGGAATTGAAGAGCCTCTTGATGAGAGTGAAAAAGTTGGCTTAAAACTCAACATTCAGAAAACTAAGATCATGGCATCTGTCCCATCACTTCATGGCAAATAGATGGGGAACCAGTGGAAACAGTGACAGACTTTATTTTCTTGGGCTCCAAATCACTGCAGATGGTGACTGCAGCCATGAAATTAAAAGATGCTTCCTCCTTGGAAGAAAAGTTATGACCAACATAGATAACATATTAAAAAGCAGAGACATTACTTTGCCACAAAGGTCCATGTAGACACAGCTATGCTTTTCCAGTAGTCATATACGGTTGTGAGAGTTGGACCATAAAGAAGGCTGAGTGCTGAAGAATTGATGCTTTTGAACTGTGGTGTTGGAGAAGACTCTTGAGAGTCCCTTGGACTGTAAGGAGATCCAACCAGTTAGTCCTAAAGGAAATCAGTCCTGAATATTCATTAGAAGGATTGATGCTGAAGGTGAAACTCCAATACTTTGGCCACCTGATGCGAGGAACTGACTCATTTGAAAAGACCCTGATGCTGGGAAAGATTGAAGGCAGGAGGAGAGGGGCCTGACAGAGTCTGAGATGGTTGGATAGCATCGCCGACTCGGTGGATATGAGTTTGAGCATGCTCCAATAGTTGGTGATGGACAGGAAGTCTGGTGTGCTGCAGTCCATGAGGTTGTGAAGAGACAGACACGACTGAGTAACTGAACTGAACCGAAATCATTTAACTTCATAAATCACATGTTCTTCATTTGAAAAGGGGGATTATTATGCCTCCTGCTAAGAGTTAGGTGTAACAAGTAGCTTGGGCAAAATACAGTTCGCTGAAAATGTCACTAGGCTTTTTATGAAAGGGCGTTTTTTCCACTAATTATGGTTTCACTGTTTTGTTTGAGGTTGGCAGGAACTGTTCTGTTTGAAAACTAATGTCAGAGTATCTGACAATCTTAACAAAAGTCTAAAAATTTCATTTACTATAAAAATCTTGGAAGAGTTTAAGGGGAAAAAATGTTGTTCTGCCTTATCAAAAGCTTCAAACTCCTAAGAGCTGCACTGCTGTCACCTAATACCACAACGCTAGTGGCGTGTCAATACAGAAATGAATATATGTGTGCATATAATATACATATGAGTGTGTGTGTGCATATAATATATATATTTATGTATATTCCAGGGAATATGTATATTCCCTGGAAAGGAATAGGGGAGTCCAGTGTAGAAATATTATGATTTTTTTTTCTTTTTTCTTTCCTGTAGAATTTCTCTATATTTTTAATTTTAGTATTGAAACACAAGACTCTTGAAAACAGATTTCTCTGAAAAATATGCAGTTTGGTCATAAAGTGCTTATCTCCCACCGCTAAGTACAACTAGGATATGGAAGTCACTTCCTGGTTAAAATAGCACTGCTTTTTTTTCCTTAGTGTAAAAAGAGTTTATATTCATTCCTCATCCTCTTTAGTTCATTTAGTTGAAACACTCATACTTTTCTTGATACTTTTTGAGATTATTTAGTTTTTCGCTTGTATTGCATTTTTAGGCAGAAAAGATAGATGAATGAATTTACTCTGAGAGGCATTCCATTTAATCTCCTAAATGTATCTTTCGACTTAATACACAAAATAAAACTCTGCCCAGCATGAATTCTCTGTAACACCTACTGAGAGGTGTGCCCACTTTAATCTCAGGCACATACAGATCAGTCTCAAATCCTCAAATCACATGAGCTCTGGGCAGCTGCTTAAAGCATCATAAACTGTGGATATCAACTTTCAACCCATAACGTCAATTCTAATCTTCTGCAAAATATTTCTGATGGTAATTTGTTTAATCTTTAAAGTGCTGAGAATAATGAAATATTTTGACTGAACAAAACAAATGAGATCTCCTGAGGTAGTCAAGCAGGATGGTACCATCGGGACCTGAAGTCATTCTCCTACAGTTGCCCCAGTGCTCCCTTCACTCCACCAAAATAAAGAAGGACCATATAACCCACTCCAGTGTTCTTGCCTGGGGAGTCCCAGGAACGGGGGAGCCTGGTGGGCTGCCATCTCTGGGGTCGCACAGAGTCGGACACGACTGAAGCGACTTAGCAGCAGCAACAGCATATAACATAATATCCAAACCACCACTTTTGGGGGTGAAGGTACAAAAGAAATAATTAATTACACCATGCCAGCTGATGGAAACCAGATCTGGACACAGGAAACCAGGCCAAGTGGTTTCTATGTGCTTCCAGCTATGACAAACCATTTGTAGGATTCGAGTTCTGGTTGTACCACACACCAGCTGTGACTTTGGGCAATTACATGGTCTCACACAGCATCCAATTCCCCATCTATAAAAAGGGTATAATAACAACTTTTCATTTGATTATGGCCAGATTTAAGTACTAAAATGCCTGGCATATAAAATGAGTTATATCTGTATAAGATACCCATAATTTTATTACTGTGATATGTATGGTTATTCAAGCAAAATCCTATATGAAAGAATTTGACCATAACCAGAAGGAAAGAATAATTGCATTCTGAGTGTTTCAAAGTTAATTCTCTGTTCTGAAAAAGTGATCCTGAGGGTCCAGTGGTCTCACTTGTTTTAGAAAAAGGTCTGCTGGATTGATGAAATATTGACTGGTCTGCAAAGTACAGTCTGAAAAGTCCTCAAATCTTTAGTCCCTATTACAGATTTCCAGTTTAATAAGTGTTATACAGCTTTTATTGAGTGTCCATCCTTCTTGGGCACTCTGCTAGGAATTTTCAAACTCTACATAGTCACTTCTAATCCTCAAAATATTGCTTATACAAAATATGTAATTTATAGTATTACTGCATATATATGAATATGGATAATCTTTCTATATGAAGGAATTAAATGTCTCTCTCAAGGTCAAATAACTAGTTACTAGAGGAGGGGAGAGAGAGAGCAGTGACTATGTATCAAGTAGACAAATGCAAGCATTCTCTTTGTATTGTAAAGTCTACAGCCAGAAACAAGAATTCATTCACATATTCTGCAAGCATAAATAATATTGCAACTGTGAAAAATGTTATGGGAATTATAAGGAGGGATTTAATGGAGTTAGAAAATCAGGAAAGACATTCCTGAAAATGTCATACTTGACCTGAGATTTAAAGGATTACTGTGAGTTAACTAGGCAATGAAGGGTGAGGAGAGCTTTCCAGAAAATCCTACAAAGTGCCTCCACAAAGGTGCTTTGGCAGGAGAGGACATGATGAGGGTAATTGTGACCTATGGCAAGAGCAAGGAAATCACGTGGGAATGTGGTAAAAGGTGAGGATGGAGAGGAGGGAGCAGCTTAGCCTATGAAGGGCTTTGATAAAGGAATCTGGACATTGTCAAAAGAAGAACTCACTCTAGGGTTTTAGAGCTTCCCAGGTGGCACAATAAAGGACAGAAACTGTATGGACCTAAGAGAAGCAAAAGATATTAAATAGAGGTGGTGAGAATACGCAGAAGAACTACACAAAAAAGGTCTTCATGATTTGGATAACCATGATGGTGCAATCACTCACCTAGAACCAGACATCCAGGAGTTTGAAGCCAAGTGGGCCTTAGAAAGCATTACTACAAACAAAGCTAGTGGAGGTAATGGGATTTCAGTTGAGCTCTTTCAAATCCTTAAAGATGATGCTTAAAATGCTACATTCAACATGCCAGCAAATTTGGAAAACTCAGCAGTGGCCACAGGACTGGAAAAGGTCAGTTTTCATGCCAATTCCAAAGAAGGGCAATGACAAAGGATGTTTAAACTACCACACAGTTGCACTCATTTCACATGCTAGCAAGGTAACACTCAAAATCCTTCAAGTTAAACTTCAACAGTACACGAACCAAGAACTTTCAGATGTACAAGTTGGATTTAGAAAAGGCAGAGGAACCACAGAAAAAAATTGTCAACATGCATTCGATCATAGAAAAGGCAAGGAAATTCCAGAAAAAACATCTAATTTTTCTTCATTGACTAGGCTAAAGCCTTTGAATGTGTGGATCACAACAAACTGGAAAATTCTTAAAGAGATGGGAATACCAGACTTCCTGACCTGCCTCCTGAGAAACCTGTATGCAGGTCAAGAAGCAACAGTTAGAACTGGACATGGAACAATGAACTGGTTCCAAATTGGGAGAGGAGTATGTCAAGACTATATATTGTCACCCTGCTTATTTAACTTCTATGCAGAGTATATCATGTGAAATGCCGGGCTGGATGAAGTGCAAGTTGGAATCAAGATTGCCAGGAGAAATATCAATAACCTCTTTTATTCAGATGACACCCACCCTAATGGCATAAAGTGAAGAGGAACTGAAGAACCTCTTGATGAGGTGAAAGAGGAGAGTGAAAAAGCTAGCTTAAAACAACATTCAAAACAAAGATCATGGCATCTGGTCCCATCACTTCATTGCAAATAGATGGGGAAAAATGGAGATAGTGAACAGATTTATTTTCTTGGGCTCCAAAATCACTGTGGAGAGTGACTGAAGCCATGAAATTAAAAGACTCTTGCTCCTTGGAAGAAAAGCTCTGACAAACCTGGACAGCATATTAAAAAACAGAGACATCACTTTGCCAACAAATGTCCATATAGTCACACTTTGATTTTTCAATGATGATCCAGTAGTCACGTATGGATGAGAGTTGGACCATAAAGAGAGCTGAGCACTAAAGAATTGCTGCTTTTGAATTGTGGTTGTGGAAAAGGCTCTTGAGAGTCCCTTGGACAGCAAGGAGGTCAAACCAGTCAAGCCTAAAGGAAATCAGTCCTGAAAATTCATTGGAAGGACTAATGTTGAAGCTGAAGCTCCTTACTTTGGCCACCTGATGCGAAGAGCCAGCTCACTTTAAAAGACTCTGATGCTGGGAAAGACTGAGGACAAGAGAAGAAGGGGGCAACAGAGGATGAGATGGTTGGGTTGCATTCCTGACTTAATGGACATGAGTCTGAACAAACTCTGGGAGATAGTGAAGGACAGAGAAGCCTCGCATACTGCAGTCCATGTGATCACATAGTCAGATATGACTGAGTGGCTGAACAACAATAACAACAAATTTCAAGCAGAGGAGTTCAGATCTGCCTTCTGAACAGATCACTCTGGCTGCAGGCACAAGACAGATGAGATGGAATCAGAGTTGATATGGCAAAATCAGTTAGGCTGCTTTCATTGTATAATAGCATTGGTGGAAATGGGAGAAACAGATAATTTGATATATTTGATATTTATGAGATAAAAGTGGGAGAATTTGAAGCATGATTGTATGAAAGTCAAGGAAGATGGCTTAGTTTCCATTTTGTGCACTAAGTAGACAATCAGTTAAGAAACAGGGCTAATTTTGTGGGTGAACTTATGAATACCAGTTTGGATGTGGCAAGTTTTGAGGTATGTTTGACGTATTCAAGAGGGGTTCTGAAGTAGACAGAAAATAGGATATGCAGGTTTGGTGCTCCGTGGAGATGAATCAGATGGAGATAATATTTACGTCTTGTCACATCTGAGGTGGTAATTAAAGCTGGAGTTATGGATGAGATTATGTTTGGGGAGAATACTGAGATAAGAGAGGGCCAAGTGTGTATGAAGCCTTGAGGAATCTGAACTGCCCTTTGCTGGGAAAGCTGAAGCTAATTCTTAATGACCATCACAGAGGCTATTGAGAATTTCTGCTCTTAGATGGAGGTGAGCATAGGTGGCAAAAGACATTTTGGCCAACCTCGAAAATTAAAGCATCTAAGTTAACCCTAAACTTGAGTAGGCAAATGTCTAAATGGATCCTTTCCTAGGGCTGGATTGAACAGAACTCTTTGGCAAGGACACAGTCATCTCTGAGCCCATTCACTACGGTACTTTTTGTATATATCTGACAATAATCTGCATGAGTTTGTGTGGAATTTGACTTGCTTCTCCGTATTTGGAAAGAGGAAAGGAATTCCAGGTCAGGGTCTCAAAGTCAATCATTTGAGGAAAGTGCACAGAAAGAGGAAAGGTTTCCTACACACTTGGCCCACCAAGTATTTCTAGAAACCTGAGCACAAGTGGAGTCACTCTACGCAGGATTTTAGCTACTTGAGAAATGGAAAAGCAGGGGATAACAAAAGTGCTCTGGGGCAGTTTTCATGTGACTGAGAAAGTGAAATGAAAATTCTTGAAGGTAGAGCTAAGTGAAAGTGAAAGTGAAGGTCGCTCAGTCGTGTCCGATTCTTTGTGACCCCATGGACTATACAGTCCATGGAATTCTCCAGGCCAGAATACTGGAGTGGGTAGCCTTTCCCTTCTCCAGGGGATCTTCCCAACCCAGGAATCAAACCCAGGTCTCCCACATTGCAGGCGGATTCTTAACCAATAGCTATGAGGGAAACCTAGAGCTCACACTAATTTGTATCAAAATTAACACTTTATCAAGTGGGGGATTTGCCTGAGTTGGTATTCTTAAAGAATGCCAAGGAGTACCTAGAATCTGACTTACAAAATGTTCATATTCTAAACATGATGAATCATATGGCAAAATAGTATATTGTTGCATTTTCTGACTGGTATAATGCTCCATTTAGGAATAAAACTTGGTCAAAACACATCCAAGGACACGGCATGTAATTGTTATCATCTTCCAAGTATTTCTGGGATTTGGCACCACTGTTTGCTCAGTGCTGAATTTGGAAGTTGGAATGTCTTTGCACACATGCCTCGTGGACATCTAAGTCAACACTCCTTTAATATGTTGAATATTTTCCATTGGTTCATGTTTCATTCCTTTTAATAACCTTCCATTAAATTCCTACTACCATCTCTTTAAACGTGCTCTTTTCCTCTTATAAATAAAATGTGCAATATAGACCTAAATAAATATATATAATTTATAGCAATATTATATAGTATTATGTTAAAATCCTATCAAAACTGCAATTACTCAATTTATAGAATAAAATATGCTCTTATGTTTTCTTTAAGAATAAACAGTCCAGCTATTTTAGTGTGTGCATCGTCATTATTAAACATTCTCATTATGGGATTTGGAATTTTTATAAATCTAAATCTTTTTTTCTTCTTTTGAATTTTTTATTTTGTATTGGGGGATAGCCAATTAACAATATTGTGATAGTTTCAGGTGAACAGCAAAGGAACTCAGCTATACATATGCATGTATCCCTCCTCCCCCAGACCTCCTCCCATTCAGGCTGCCACATAACATTGAGCAGAGTTCCATGTGCTATGCAATAAGTCCTTGTTAGTTATCCATTTTAAATATAGCAGTGTCTACATGACTATCCCAGAGTCCCTAACTAGTCCTTTACCCTGGCAACCATAAGTTCATTCTATAAGTCTGTGAGTCTCTCTCTATTTTGTAAGTTCATTTGTATCATTTCTTTTTAAATCTTACGTATAAGGGATGTCATATGATATTTCTCTTTTTCTGTCTGACTTACTTCACTCAGCATGACATTTTCTAGGTTCATCCATGTTGCTGCAAATGGCATTATTCATCCTTGTTAATGGTGAGTAATATTCCATTGTATATATGGACCACATCTTCATCTATTCTTCTGTCAATGGACCGTTTAGGTGGCTTCCATGGTCTTGGCTATTGTAAATAGTGCTGAAATGAATACTGGGGTGCATGTATCCTTTTGGATCATGTTTTTCTCCAGATATATGTTTAGGAGTGGGACTGCAGGTCGTATGGTAGCTCTATTTTTAGCTTTTTAAGGAAGCGCAATACTATTCTCTATAGTGGCTGTACTAATTTACATTCCCATCAGCAGTGTGGGAGGGTTCCCACCTCTCCAAACTCTCTCCAGCACTTATTGTTTGTGGATGTTTTGACGATAGCCATTCTAGCTATCACCTCATTGTATCTCATCAATGAGATACCATCTGAAGTGGTATCTCATTGTAGTTTTGATTTGTATTTCTCTAATAATTAGTGATGTTGAACATCTTTTCATGTGCCATTGGCCATCTGTACTGACCTAGAGCCAGACATCCTGGAATGTGAAGTCAAGTGGGCCTTAGAAAGCATCACTATGAACAAAGCTAGTGGAGGTGATGGAATTCCAGTTGAGCTATTTCAAATCCTGAAAGATGATGCTGTGAAAGTGCTGCTCTCAATATGCCAGCAAATTTGGAAAACTCAGCAGTGGCCACAGGACTGGAAAAGGTCAGTTTTCATTCCAATCCCAAAGAAAGGCAATGCCAAAGAATGCTCAAACTACTGCACAATTGCACTCATCTCACACGCTAGTTAAGTAATGCTCAAAATTCTCCAAGCCAGGCTTCAGCAATATGTGAACCATGAACTTCCTGATGTTCAAGCTGGTTTTACAAAAGGCAGAGGAACCAGAGATCAAATTGCCAACATCCGCTGGATCATGGAAAAAGCAAGAGAGTTTCAGAAAAACATCTATTTCTGCTTTGTTGACTATGCCAAAGCCTTTGACTGTGTGGATCACAATGAACTGTGGAAAATTCTGAAAGAGATGGGAATACCAGACCACCTGATCTGCCTCTTGAGAAATCTGTATGCAGGTCAGGAAGCAACAGTTAGAACTGGAAATGAACAACAGACTGGTTCCAAGTAGGAAAAGGAGTACATCAAGGCTATATATTGTCACCCTGCTCATTTAACTTATATGCAGAGTACATCATGAGAAACGCTGGGCTGGAAGAAACATAAGCTGGAATCCAGATTGATGGGAGAAATATTAATAACCTCAGATATGCAGATGACACCACCCTTATGGCAGAAAGTGAAGAAGAACTCAAAAGCCTCTTGATGAAAGTGAAAGTGGAGAGTGAAAAAGTTGGCTTAAAGCTCAACATTCAGAAAACAAAGATCATGGCATCCGGTCCCACCACTTCATGGGAAATAGATGGGGAAACAGTGGAAACAGTGTCAGACTTTATTTTTCTGGGCTCCAAAATCACTGCAGATGGTGACTGCAGCCATGAAATTAAAAGACGCTTACTCCTTGGAAGGAAAGTTATGACCAACCTAGGTAGCATATTCAAAAGCAGAGACATTACTTTGCCAACAAAGGTTTGTCTAGTTAAGGCTATGGTTTTTCCTGTGGTCATGTATGGATGTGAGAGTTGGACTGTGAAAAAGGGTGAGCTCCAAAGAATTGATGTATTTGAACTGTGGTGTTGGAGAAGACTCTTGAAAATCCCTTGGACTGCAAGGAGATCCAACCAGTCCATTCTGAAGGAGATCAGCCCTGGGATTTCTTCAGAAAGAATGATGCTAAAGCTGAAACTCCAGTACTTTGGCCACCTCATGCGAAGAGTTAACTCATTGGAAAAGACTCTCAGACTGGGAGGGATTGGGGGCAGGAGGAGAAAGGGACGACAGAGGAGGAGATGGCTGGATGGCATCACTGACTCGATGGATGTGAGTCTGAGTGAACTCTGGGAGTTGGTGATGGACAGGGAGGCCTGGCGTGCTGGGATTCACAGGGTTGCAAAGAGTCGGACACGACTGAGCGACTGATCTCATCTGATCTGATCTGATTTCTTGGAGAAATGTCTTTTTAGATCTTCAATGAATTTGGCAAAATTGCATGTTACAAATTAATACACAGAAATCTGTTGCATTTCTATATACTAACAACAAAAGATCAGAAAGAGAAATTCAAGAAACAATTCCATTTACCATCACATCAAAAAGCATAAAATACTTAGGAATAAATCTATCTAAGGAGACAAAAGATTTGTTCTCCAAAAACTATAAGATGCTGATGAAGGAAATCAAAGAAGACATAAACAGGTGGAAAGATATATCATGTTCATGGATTGAAAGAAATGACTATATTGTCAAAATGACTATACAACCCAAGACAATCTACAGATTCAGTGCAATCTCTATCAAATGACCAATGGCATTTTTCACAGAACTAGAACAAAAAAAATCTCAAAATTTGTTTGGAGACCCAAAAGACCCTAAGTAGCCAAAGCAATACAGAACAACAACAACAACAAAAAAGGAGCTGGAAGAATAAGGCTCCCTAACTTCAGGCTATAGTATAAAGCTACAGTCATCAAAACAATATGATACTGGCACAAAGTAGACATATAGATCAATGGAACAGAATGCAAAACCCAGAAATAAGCCCATGCACCTGTAGTCAATTAATCTATGACAAAAGAGGCAAGCCTATACAGTGTTGGAAAGACAGTCCCTTCAACAAATGGTTCTGGGAAAATGGGACAGCCACATGTAAAAAATTAAATTAGATCTTTCCTTAACTACATACACAAAAATAAGCTCAAAATGGATTAAAGACCTAAGTGTGAGAGCAGACATTATAAAACTCCTGGAGGAAGACATAGCCAGAATGCTCTCTGATGTAAATTGTAGCAACATCTTTTTCGACCCATCTCTCAGAATCAAGGAAATAAAAACAAAAATAAATAAAATGGGACCTTGTGGCTCAGCTGGTAAAGAATCTGCTTGCAATGTGGGAGACCTGGGTTCAATCCCTGGGTTGGGAAGATCTCCTGGAGAAGGGAAAGGCTACCCACTCCAATATTTTGGCCTGGAGAATTCCATGAACTGTATAGTCCATGGGGTTGCAAACAGTCAGACCTGACTGAGTGACTTTCACTTTCACGTCATTTTCTTTCTTTTTTTTTTTTTAATTTTATTTTTTAATTAATTTTATTTTATTTTTAAACTTTACATAATTGTATTAGTTTTGCCAAATATCAAAATGAATCCACCACAGGTATACATGTGTTCCCCATCCTGAACCCTCCTCCCTCCTCCCTCCCCATACCATCCCTCTGGGTCGTCCCAGTGCACCAGCCCCAAGCATCCAGTATCGTGCATTGAACCTGGATTGGCATCTCGTTTCATACATGATATTTTACATGTTTCAGTGCCATTCTCCCAAATCTTCCCACCCTCTCCCTCTCCCACAGAGTCCATAAGACTGTTCTATACGTCAGTGTCTCTTTTGCTGTCTCGTATACAGGGTTATCGTTACCATCTTTCTAAATTCCATATATATGCGTTAGTATACTGTATTGGTGTTTTTCCTTCTGGCTTACTTCACTCTGTATAATAGGCTCCAGTTTCATCCACCTCATTAGAACTGATTCAAATGTATTCTTTTTAATGGCTGAGTAATACTCCATTGTGTATATGTACCACAGCTTTCTTATCCATTCATCTGCTGATGGACATCTAGGTTGCTTCCATGTCCTGGCTATTATAAACAGTGCTGCGATGAACATTGGGGTACACGTGTCTCTTTCCCTTCTGGTTTCCTCAGTGTGTATGCCCAGGAGTGGGATTGCTGGATCATAAGGCAGTTCTATTTCCAGTTTTTTAAGGAATCTCCACACTGTTCTCCATAGTGGCTGTACTAGTTTGCATTCCCACCAGCAGTGTAAGAGGGTTCCCTTTTCTCTACACCCTCTCCAGCATTTATTATTTGTAGACTTTTGGATTGCAGCCATTCTGACTGGTGTGAAATGGTACCTCATAGTGGTTTTGATTTGCATTTCTCTGATAATGAGTGATGTTGAGCATCTTTTCATGTGTTTGTTAGCCATCTGTATGTCTTCTTTGGAGAAATGTCTATTTAGATCTTTGGCCCATTTTTTGATTGGGTCATTTATTTTTCTGGAGTTGAGCTGTAGGAGTTGCTTGTATATTTTTGAGATTAGTTGTTTGTCGGTTGCTTCATTTGCTATTATTTTCTCCCATTCTGAAGGCTGTCTTTTCACCTTGCTAATAGTTTCCTTTGATGTGCAGAAGCTTTTAAGTTTAATTAGGTCCCATTTGTTTATTTTTGCTTTTATTTCCAATATTCTGGGAGGTGGGTCATAGAGGATCCTGCTGTGATGTATGTCGGAGAGTGTTTTGCCTATGTTCTCCTCTAGGAGTTTTATAGTTTCTGGTCTTACATTGAGATCTTTAATCCATTTTGAGTTTATTTTTGTATATGGTGTTAGAAAGTGTTCTAGTTTCATTCTTTTACAAGTGGTTGACCAGATTTCCCAGCACCACTTGTTAAAGAGATTGTCTTTAATCCACTGTATATTCTTGCCTCCTTTGTCAAAGATAAGGTGTCCATATGTGCGTGGATTTATCTCTGGGCTTTCTATTTTGTTCCATTGATCTATATTTCTGTCTTTGTGCCAGTACCATACTGTCTTGATAACTGTGGCTTTGTAGTAGAGCCTGAAGTCAGGTAGGTTGATTCCTCCAGTTCCATTTTTCTTTCTCAAGATTGCTTTGGCTATTCGAGGTTTTTTGTATTTCCATACAAATTGTGAAATTATTTGTTCTAGCTCTGTAAAGAATACTGTCAGTAGCTTGATAGGGATTGCATTGAATCTATAAATTGCTTTGGGTAGTATACTCATTTTCACTATATTGATTCTTCCAATCCATGAACATGGTATATTTCTCCATCTATTAGTGTCCTCTTTGATTTCTTTCACCAGTGTTTTATAGTTTTCTATATATAGGTCTTTAGTTTCTTTAGGTAGATATATTCCTAAGTATTTTATTCTTTTCGTTGCAATGGTGAATGGAATTGTTTCCTTAATTTCTCTTTCTGTTTTCTCATTATTAGTGTATAGGAATGCAAGGGATTTCTGTGTGTTGATTTTATATCCTGCAACTTTACTATAATCATTGATTAGTTCTAGTAATTATACTCAAAAGCTTTCACACAGCAAAGGAAACAATAAACAAAATGAAAAGACGACCCTCACACTGGGAGAAAATATTTACAAATGATGTGACCAATAAGGGATTAGTCTCCAAAATTTACAAACAGCTTGTGATACTTAAGAACATCAAAACAAATCATCCACTCAAAAAAATGGGAAGAACATCTAAATGTTTTTTAATATAAGATTTTTTTAAAAGACTAAGACTCTACACCATGTTTATATTTCTCTCTAATGAATTTTATATTTCTTACTCTTAAATAAAAAAGCAAAGCAGTGGATGCAAGAAAGATACCAGGTTCCCTTGTCATGACAGGTTTCCAGGAATCATTAAAGCTGATGTAACCATATCATCCTAGTTTGTGTGTTACATAAACTAACCTCTACCTGGTCAAGGAAAACTATTTGTTAAAATTGGCTTCCTCAAAGATATGTGCACATTGAACATAAGCTTTTTTGCATCATGTCTTAGAATCAGACTTTTGTTCTTCCTCAGTCCTCCCAAGCTTGTGATCATACAGAGCTTCTCACACACTGTCTTCAACAAAAGTCTTGGCAGGCTTCCAGATTTATGTCCAATACTTAATCATGACAAGTTCCCAGCTGATGGCAGTGTCCGCTCATATCCCCACAGGGCCTGGTTTAAAACCAGGTACACTGTCCAGACCTCTTCACAGGTCCACCCCCTTGTGAACGGCTATGAGAGGGCCCACAAGACCACATGCTTTTCAGTAATAATTACAAATGGAAACCATCCTCTACAAAGCATTTTTTTAAAATTTGCAGTTATGCTTTTGCCCATTGTCCATATTTTTGCTCTGTTGTTTTGTTTTGATATTTAAAGCATATGTATCATTAACAGCAGCTTTCAAAAATTATTTTTGCTTTCTGGTGTAGCAATGTCAACCCCAGCAAAAATCAAAACAAGAGCCAGGGAAACAATAATTTTGTGTTTGCTTCTGAAAATATTTATAAAAATTGCTTTTAAAGCAATGTTAGTGAAGACTTTACCAAAAATATCAAAAAGAGATGAAGAAAGTAAAAATTTTTAAGAAATTACAGAGAACTTGGAAAAAGAAAAGAATTTCTATTAAATAGGTATTGCTATTCTTTGAGAGAGCTTAGATGTTAAGATTTTTTTAAATCTCACTGGAATTTCTTATTTTATTGCTCTTGGTTCAGTCTTAATTTTATTCCTTTTGGTTATTTTTTCTGCTTAAGTAAAAACATTGTTTTAGATTATTACTTCTATGTAGGGTTAGAAAAAGTAAAATGGTTTTATTTAGCCATTTACTATCTGGCCTTTAAATGACCTCTTGTCCTTCTTTATTCATAAGCAGAATAATGATAATACTGAGAAAAGCAAAAATAATCTGGTTGATAGTTTTCCTTTTCCTGGAAGATGAGACTTGCATTCCAGTCTTGTTTGTTTTTCAGGATAACAGACATTTTGAATATTTGACCATCTGTTGCATATTCAAAGTAAATATCACTCCTAAGTTTTTATACCATTCAGAGGTATAAAGAGCTATAAACCTAAAAAAGAATGTCTGAGAGGGATTTTGGAAGGAATGTGCTGAGAAATTGTCACTTTTTTTCCCTTGTACTCAGCTTTCTAGATAGTCACATCGGTATTAAAAGCCTCATGTTGTACAGCTGTAGACTGTTCGGAGGCAACCATCACAAAGATATGTATTTGTAGATGTGCCTTCTAGGTGCTATAGTGTATTTTGGGCACCTTTTTTCACCACGACCTCATGTAATCACTGGCATGCACTGAAGAGATGGCTTTCGGGTTACTGGAATATATTGGTGGCAGACACAAAGCTAAGGCTCATAAGATCCTAAAGGCTATGAGAAAATTCTTCAGTTTACTGGCCATAGCACAGAGGAGATAGATTTTTTTCTTCAATATCATTTGGCTGACCTGAGGGTTCAGTATCTTCTCTAGCAGAGTTTCAAATGCTTTTGGAAGTAGCAGAAAGTTTATGCCTCTGGGCACCGTCAAGATATATAGTACAAGGTAAAATGTATGTTTGTACGCATCTGTATTTTTGAATATATATCTGTGTAGCATTGAGTGTGTGTGTGTGCATGCCTGAGTATGTGTGATTGTGTATGTGTATTAAGAAGAGGTTGAAGAAAAAAAAGTGAAAGCTGCTCAGTTGTGTCTGACTCTTTGCGACCCCATGGACTATACAGTCCATGGAGTTCTCCAGGCCAGAATACTGGAATGGTTAGCCTTTCCCTTCTCCAGTGGATCTTCCCAACCCAGGGATCGAACCCAGGTCTCCTGCATTGCAGGCAGATTCTTGACCAGCTGAGACACCAGGGAAATTCAGAGGTTGAAGAATTCCTTCTAAATTGCCAATTAATTACCATTAATTCTAAATGATGTAATAATGGAATGATTTATTCTGAATACGCTTAGGAGAATGTGTCTGCATACATATCTATGCAAAAATACATGATGTAGGACATCATATAAAGTGTATGTCTAAAGTATCTTTTATTGGCGATATCACAGAATTCAAGCATTCGCTGTTTTTATCTTTAAAGATTTGATATGTTAGTTTATCTTTATGTGAATATATCAATATTATTATTTTAAAACTCTGATGTTAAGATCATGGCAAAGTTTCTCAAGAGATAGAAAACATGAAGAATCTATTTATAAGTAGGCAATAGACTTTATGTCCAATAAAAACTTTCCTTCCATGTGGATAATGTTTTAAATGTAAATTTTTGCCATAAATAATAGATGCTTTGCTAGTTATCATAATGCTTTGGTAAAACTTTTAATTAGACTCAAAAGTCAGTTGTTCTAAAAGTGCAGTCCTCATCAGGATCAGCTGGGAATTTATTAGAAACCCAGATTTGCATATCACACCTCAGAGGGCTCAACGATCTGCAGGTGATTCTATTGCAGGCTAAAGTTTGAGAACTGCTGACATGAGGCATAATATAATACAGCCCTAGTAAAGATACTCATACCATCACAAATGTTAAGTACCCGCTCTACATACAAGAGCAGTAAGAAAAGCAAGACTTACTGTGCTGAAGATAATTAAGGATAAAGTGAATCATAACTTTTTAATATATAAATCATCCAACTATTATCCAGATTTAAATCATCCACCTCAGCAATCCATAATAATTCTTTCTGGACACAAACACAATCTATTCACTAACACCAGACTTCCCTGGCAGTTCAGGGATTAAGATTCCATGCTCCCAATGTAGAGGGCATAGGTTTGATCCTTGGTCAGGGAACTAAGATCCTGTATACTAAATAGCATGGCCAAAAAAAGTGGATGAGCTATTCAGTAACACCATCTCTTATATTATAGTACTAACTTGAAAACAATACTCATTAAAAAAAATCCTTCAAGATGACTTTCAAACCTATCCACATTATCAGTAAATGTATAGTTTAAGTATTCAGATGAGCTTCTGGGGAAATGGTGCAAGTATCCTTTTGTCTTCATGGTTTCCCATGACTTACTGTGCGTGTGTGTGTTTAAGAAGTCAAAGAATAGACATTCTAGAATGTCACTACTTAATAAATATCTATCTATATTCTACAACTTACCACATTATGCTTCTTCCATTTTGGCTGAAAAAGACATATATGCTATAAAGTGGAAGTTTCTTCATTATGATGGCAAGATGTTTTTCTCCTCTCAGTATTTTCAACCACCTAGTCAGGAAGAGCATTTGACAATTCATCAATACAGTATTCAATTCTAATTCTAAAAAGTTAAATGAGAATGTTTCACTGGAACAATAATAAGTTAATGAGAATTGATAGAAAACATCATTTTTCTTTTTTTCTAGAAATTATTTTGGTTTACATAAGAAACAGTAATTCACAAGGGTGGACACTGTGAGACAGAAGGTAAAATTTCAGAGTGGGTAGCCATCCAATAATGCCATGAAATTCAAAGAAAACTAGAGTTCAGTGAAAAATGTATTTCTCATTTTATGCCTTGGTATATAAAGGCTAATACGAATCTTTCAAATATTCAGTGTTTATGCTTTTTATATTAAAATACAAGTGCCTCTTGAGACTTCATGTCCACTAACTATCACTTAATGTCATAAAATTTGCTAAGTATGGACTCGTGCTAATGGACCAAAGAAAACGTTCTGTGGAATGTGGGTAGGTAGTTGAGTGGGCACCAAGGGAAGGATGAGAATTGCTATGGAGAAGATGTAGGTCACTTAGAGACAAACCATATGTTTTGTAATTTCTTAGAGACACTTTCAACATCATACTACATCACAACTTTTTGGCATTAATGTATGGAATGCTGTATTGCCCCCAGACTGAAATGAGTGGTTTGTAACAAACAATGCTTGTGCAATTCTTTCTTGTTTTTCAAAGTGTAAAACATTTTGAAGGTCATCCTTTCCTCCCAGGATGATTATTTTTTATTTCACAAAAATCAGTTAATTTGGAGGAGAGCAAAGCTGTATGTCAATGAACTGGTTGCAATCTCATCAGGCAATCAGACGTGAGATCAACACAGCTGTTGGAACCAAAACAGCCAGGAAGATTATAGTTAGAGGACTATCAGGAACACAGAGGCAAAAAGCATTGTTGTCATATGGGGTGACACCAGCAAAGATTTATTAATATAGTCCTCCAAGAGATATTTAAAATAAGTGCTATGTTTTCAAAAATTATAAAACAGTATAGTAGTAATATGGGTAGAGTTTGGGTTGTTGTTTAATGTCTCCCTTCAAAAGCAAATACTACTTTCTTTTAAAATTAGGTGTATAAACTCTACCTTTGTCACTCTGAAGCCACAAACACCATATTACATGCTCAGATTTTGTGTATAATATATTTATTTGCATACAGAAATATGTATTTCTATTATACATTTTATTACTTTATTTATAGAATATGTATATTAAGCGTACAGCATATTCCAGGAAGATACATTAAATATGCACACAGTTCATGCTATAGCGTGCACCCTTTTAAGAGAAGCATATTTGAGAGGCAAGGTATTGTATATACATGCTGAAAATACACTTCGCACAATTCATCCAGCTTTGGGTGCTTCCCTAATCTATTTGCAACACCAGTGCTGTGGGTGTTGAAAGGGATACTATCAAACTGGGGGAAAGGCAACTACCAGTGAACTAGTAGGAGAAAATAAAAGTAGATTGCATTTCTAAGTATATGTTGCCATCATTTTGAACTCCCATCTCCCCCAATGTCATATCTTTAGGGTCAAAAAGCCATGAATGGACAAAGAGCCAGGAGTATGTGGAAACTCCAGCTTTAACATTCACCAAAAAGCATATCCTACATGACTTATTATATTGATGACTTTTTCCTACCACTTGGGGAGGTGGCGTTAAATTAATGATGAACTGGTAAAAAGGCAATCATTTCTTTTTTCAAGAAATGAACTGGCTTTTTCACATTCTTAAACTCTTCTTTTAAGACCACTCTGGGATATTTACATTATTGCTATGAGGAAAGAAGAAATTCTTGACAGATATTTACCTTTCCAGTGAAGACAAAGGAGATGAATCATGTTGTTTTTGAAAGAGGCTCTTAATGTTTTTGAGAGGAAAAACAGCAGCTCCGATAGAAAGTGACCATATTAATTGCAACCATTTTAATAGCCAGTTACTTCAATTAACTGGACTCCGTGCACTCCTAATTGGACATTAAAATGTTGGAAACAATGTGTTGTGTGCATGGTATGGTGATTTGTCCTGTGTTCCCAGTCTGTAAATTACAAATACACCAGACTCAACGGATGACAGTGTGTCTGGTATGTGGCTGGTGAAATTACTTTTTTCAAACAGATGAACAATTTGCACTGATGTCCTAATAGAGATACAGGATGATTTTTCCCACTTATATAAAGCAAGCTCTAGAATTCCTTAATACAGGATTTCCCAACTTTGACTCTACTGACATTTTGTACCAAAAAAATCCTTAGTTGTGGGGTCTATCCTGTGCATTGTAAGCTGTTCAGTAACATCCCCAGAGCCTAGTCACTAGATGCCAAGAGCCCTCCCTTGAGTTGTGACAACCAAAAACGTTTCCACACATTGTTAAATGTCCCCTGGGAGGCAAAATGGTCCCTGGCTGGGAGCCACTGAAATAAACAAATCCAGTAAATAGTTAATGCAAGCCTCTGGATACAGTCTCCACATCTTTCTAATCATCTACTATTTTCAGTATTCTTGTCACTTTTTCTGATTCCAGTTGACAAATCATCCATGATGTATCAGTCTATATTCAATTCCTTTCTTTAATTTTTGGTGATTTCTTTTTCAATAAGGTTGTGGTAGATATGGTGAAGATCAAGAACAGAAGAAAGAAAAGATGCAATGGCAATGGACAGTTAGAGGCAGTTTGATTCATGATGAGTTGGATTGTTAGAGCAGACAAAAAAAAACCCAAATCCAGAATCCTCAATCCTTGAATCCAAAGAGTTCAACCCAACTAAAGCTGAATCTCCATCATAACAGCACAAGTTAATATGTGAAATATTCAGCCAGTCAATTGTTTTGTATACAAGAAACCAAATAGCACATTTGCTTGATGTACTTTCCCCTCAATTGATGCATTTACTTGAAAAAACAAAAATAAATATGGATTTAAAATGTAAAAGTTTATATTAAGGTAGAAAAAAGATACTAGTATGAACTGACGCTGTATGTTTATAAATAGAAGATTTGGTTGGGAGGGATGACTGAAGTTATTGAAACAGAAAGTTATTTTTATAAAGGATAACTTATGTACAAAAATTATTGGCACTTTGCTTCTTACTAATTGTTCTTTTTTGTTGTTATTTGCTTTGTGCTTTTTTTTTTCAGCTCTCAAAATTGTTGAGATGCCATCAGTGAGGCAAGTCACACAAAAAAGTTCTAATTAAGGTGCTAAAGTCTAATACTGACAAATTCATCATGCAACTCATATGGATACTACTGATCAAGATATCGTAGAGCTCATAAACCTAAAATGAAAAATATGAAATTTGAAATGGGTTTTATAAATTTAATTTCTATTGATTGGACCATCTTAGAAAATCTGATTGGAAGACTATAGGAAATACCGTAAGAAAAAATGTTGAGGGGTAAAAATAACTAAGCTTGAATCAGTATAGCTGTATATTTATTTGGGATCCCAATAAAAATGTCTGTCTTAGATGGACAAGGGTAATTGTTCCTGATATAACTTTTCTATGGTCTAGAATTT
Organism: Bos grunniens; assembly: GCF_055505025.1. Taxonomy (NCBI): domain Eukaryota; kingdom Metazoa; phylum Chordata; class Mammalia; order Artiodactyla; family Bovidae; genus Bos; species Bos grunniens. The sequence goes on from NC_141168.1 coordinate 19,463,466, forward strand.
TAAAATGGTGAGAAGTGGTATAGGTACAATAAGAAACTCATACACAGGTTAATTGTTCCTGATACGATTTTTTTGTGGTCTAGAATTAAAAAATGGTGAGAAGCAGCACAGGTGCAGCCACATACTCTCAGGTTCTGTTGTGCTTGCTTGGCCTGTTTAGTTATCCATGACTTTTCTTCCATAAAGATTACTACTTCTATCAAGAGAATTTTGAAGTTAAAAAACTTTAAGGGGAATTGACAATTTGAGGAATACAAAACGTGTGGTTTCAGTAAGTGTTCTCTATTTTTTTTTCCTTCTACAGGTCATAAGACAGTTACAAATCTCACTTGACTATAAATTTAATATCATCCTTTATCAAGCATTGAAGAGAAAGTCTTATTTTCTTGGGATTGACCCCAAAGTCAGTGGTGTCATGTGAATAACTTAATCCTATTTAAGATTCCAGATGAATAAAGCAGCATTTTATTTCTGCTTGCAAAGGCCAAGAGTTCATGTTTTACAAGTTAGTATGTCATACATAGGTCAGGCAGATCAGGTTGAAACAGGATGCCCTTTCAACCTTCTATTTTCTTATCTCAAAATTCACCTGGCCTCAGTAAACTTTCTCTTAAAAAAAAAAAATGAACATTGTTGAATTTGATGAAACCTCATTTTAAAAAATTGACTTTGGTTTCTCAAGCATGTTTATATATTAGGTAGGCTATTCTATTAAAATAAGGGGCTTATTTAGTATAAAACCAGATTGATGAAAATATTTCACATAAAGAATCATAAGTGAATTAAATCTTCACAGTTTTATACCCCCAAAGAATGCAAAAGACACAGTGGGCAGGGGTGAAATTCGCTTTCTCCTGACTGTCTCTGCATTTAGTGAAAGTCCTGCAGATTTTGCACTTACACAGTGTAAAACATGGGAGTAAAAAATCCAATGCCATGTGACAAAAATAATGATGTAATCTAGCTAAGTTTTTGTTTGTTTGCTCTCTTTTTATGATGGGAAAGGGGAAAGATAAAAAAGATAAGCATTTATTATGTTGCAATTCTCCACATAAAATCGTAACAAAAGAATAATATGTGTTTAACACTCTGGAGGCCATTTCTATATCCGGTTTTGATCTTGTTTCTTCACTTCCCCATCGTATAATGGCTTAAGTCTCCAGGTTAGTTTGTAACTGTGGCCTTTCACTTGGGAACACAAAAATGAAAAAACACAGCGAGGTTATTATTCTTTTTGTGCAGAGATAAAATTATAGATTCAGAAGCCCTTCTTCAAGAGAGTACAAGAAAGCATAGGTCACTTCTTAAATCCACAATTTCAACATGTCTCCTTTATGGTCTCATTGTTCCTCATCTGACAGGGTTTCTAAGGTACAAGTTTCTCAAACTGGAGCATAGGCACCAAAGAGTGTCACTGCTGGGCTCCTCAATTGCACATTCCACGATAAGACTATAAAGTGCAATGGCAGAGATTTGAGAACTAGGAGCTCTTTTATTCTTTCACGAGGCTCCCCTTGACTACCTTTCTTCTCTACAAAGATGCTTTACCTCGTAGCGCCTATGTTCTTATAATGACACATGAGAAGGTGTTTAAAGGTCTTCTTGAAGGTGGCATTACAAAGTGCATAGCAGGCAGGGTTGATAGTGCTATTGATGTAACAGAGCCAATAACCAATTGTCCACACTGTGTTGGGGATGCAGGGTGCACAAAAGGTGTTAATGAGCACCATGACATTGTATGGGGCCCAAGTGATGATGAAAGCCAACAGAATAGCCAAGATCGTCCGGGTCACCTTCTTTTCCCGGGAAGGAGGAGGCTTCTTTTTGGCAGGCTGCTTAGTCATTTTCACAATCTTGCGAGCAACGATGTTCTGTTTTTCATCTCCATTCTGACCTGAAGAACCAACTAGCTCCACAGTGGTATTAGTTGGGGTACATTGGTCACCTTTTGGGGTCTTGGTGACAATTTTGATGCATGTTTGCTTTGAGTTCTCATCTTTGGAATGGCCCACAGAAGTGGAAACTGTGTTTTCGTCCTGGGTTATTTCATCATCTCTCATATTAGAGGCAACAGCACTGACTGAGGTGGAATCATTGGAGCTCTCTTTCTCCTCCCCCTGGACACAGTTTTCAGTTACAGCATCTCTAGGAGTTTTGCCATTCTGGATTTTGTTGTGCTCCAAGCCATCATCACTCCCAGGCATGTTGTTGTTGTTTGGCTTCACTATCCTTCCTTGAACCAGACTTGGAGAAACTGGATCTTGATTGGCTACAGGCTCCTTCTTGTCCTTCTTGATCCTGCTCTTACTGGCCCGGGATATGTGCCAGTATAACACAGTCATGATGATCACAGGCAAATAGAAGGCTGCAATGGCCGTGCCAAAGGTGACAGCCGCATTGGAAAAAAACTGGATGTAGCATTCCCCATCCTCCACAGTTCTCACCCCTACGATGAACTGCCAGAAGAGAATGGCTGGAGCCCAGAGGATAAAGGAGAGGACCCAGGCAGCTGCGATCATCATACCTGCCATTTTTGTGGTCCGCTTGACGGGATAAGTGAGTGGTTTCGTGACGCAGAAGTATCTGTCGAAGCTGATGATGAGCAGATTCATTACTGAGGCATTGCTGACCACGTAGTCCAGGGCAAGCCAAAGGTCACACACCACAGGTCCCAAAGGCCAGTAGCCAATCACAGTGTAAAGGGTATACAAGTTCATGGAGAAAACACCAATGATGAGGTCAGCACAGGCCAAGCTGAACAAAAAGTAATTGTTGACGGTCTGGAGGTGGCGATTGACTTTAATGGAGACCATGACCAGGATGTTCCCAATAATAGTCACCAAACTGAGGGACCCAGCCACAAGGACAATAAAAACCACTTCAAATGTCTTATAAGGACTGGTCAGAGCCACATTGTTAGAGGAGTTTGTTGAGTTATTCATTTTGTGTTCTCTAATCAGTAGCCAAGTAGTCAAAAAACATTTAAACCTGTAGGGAAATAGAATAAAATTAACAAATACATAATATAAACACTGCTTTAAAATACATCAGTTTTCTCCTTTTTGAACCATATTTTTTTACTCCAAAATCTTCCTTATTTCTCCTACATGTTTATTGTGACTACCTACCTCAGTTCCCTGCATAAAAAGCAAAACTTTCAATGAAGGATTCAAAAGATCCTTTCCGGCTGGCAAAGTATTTGAAGTATGATAACATTTTGAATGTACTGTACTGTACTGTAAGTCACTTCAGTTGTGTCCGACTCTGTGCGACCCCATAGACGGCAGCCCACTAGGCTCCCCCATCCCTGGGATTCTCAAGGCAAGAACACTGGAGTGGGGTGCCGTTTCCTTCTCCAATGCATGAAAGTGAAAAGTGAAAGCGAAGTCGCTCAGTCGTGTCCGACTCTTAGCGACCCCACGGACTGCAGCCCACCAGGCGCCTCCGTCCATGGGATTTTCCAGGCAAGAGTACTGAAGTGGGGTGCCATTGCCTTCTCCGATTTTGCATGTGTTCATATCTAAAACTGAATATCTGTCATAAGTGAATTTAACTGAGCATAAGATTGATGAATTGAACTAAATAGGCCAAAATTGTACATAAAACTTTCCAAAGCTCCAAGGGCTTTCTGGTATAGACATAAAGAATAATAAACCAATAGGAGGACAAGATTGTGGAGGAAGCATAAAACAGGCATTGAGTGTATGATTTTTATAGTCAATATTGAGTGTGTGGCCTTTTCCACCTGATTGCTCTTTTTCATAATAATACTGATAATGATGATAATAAAGGAAAGATAATCATGATACTTTGTTAGCCAATGCATTACCCCAATGAGCATTATTTTTTCTGATCTTCATTTTACATTTGCAGTTAGTGTCCCATAGTTAGCATATTCTTTGTAGTTAGCAATATTCCATATCCTAAAAAAAGAAGTTATTTATTAAATGTATATTGATACGATTATATCAATTTTTTTAATTTTTTTCAAATCAGTGCCAAGTCTATCACCTTATTGTTCTTTCAGGCAAATCTTTGACACAGTCAGGCTAGAATTTAGATTTGTTTGGCAGAACAGGAAACTGAAGCCTGGAAAGACTGAGTAATTTATACAAGGTCACATATTAGATAGAGATAAGACTATGAACCTTAGTTTGTTCAACCATTCACTCATTCACTCTGTCCTCACATTCCTATTAAGCAACTCTGGATTAAGCACTGTACTATACTCTGGGTATTCCTTGATGATTAAGACAAGGTCCTTGCCTCTGAGAGGCATATGCTTTGGTGGCATGATGGGTTGATAAAGAAGCAGTTATTAAACTGGAGTGCACTTTCTGTTGCCCAACCCTATTGTGTTTAATAAACACACGTTCACCATTTTCAGATAATACTACTGAAGTCTGGGGACAATGGAGCAATCTTTCATAAGGGACACAGGAAAGAAAGCTGTTTATCAAATGAACTGTGACACGTTTCTGGAGACACAACATCTGAAGGAAAAAGTAGCTCATGTTGACAAAATCAACCAGTTGTGTGGATCAGAAAGTAAGCATTATTGAGAAATTATTTGTTGTCATTTTGAGATTCAGAAATCTCCACTCAGGTCCCACTACTTAAAAATAAATATGGATGGCACAGTGGTGTTCCCTGAAACTCATGTAGAAAATCAAGCTAAGCTAAGCACCTTCATAGTACAAATAGCATCTAAACAATTGGATTATTCTTAGAAAGCAAGTTATCTTCAAGTATTTTTTTTTTAAACAGTGACTTAGGAGGAGTTTGGCCTCAATAAATAAGACCCAGAACTCAGAGGCCATAAGGAAAATATATGTAAACATCATATAAATTACTTGAAATTTTTGCATGGAAGAGTAAAAATAAAAATTGGGAAACAATATTTGTAAAAGCACATGATTACAAAGTTACCTAATCTCCTTAATATAAAAAGCTGTGAAATGAAATAAGGAAAGATGAGAAGACTAACAGTCTAAAACATTGACATACAGTTAGATCAATAATAAATTAAATGTTAATATTTAATCATATGAAAAGATATTCAACCTCACAATTTAAAAATGCAAGCATGTTGTCATTAGGAGTCGGTTTAGTCATCCCTTGACCAACCGTTCTAATGCTAAGTCATCATTCTAAGTCTCCTTCAAAATCAAAGACACCCAAATCAGTCACCCAAAGACAAATTAATATAGACTAAGAAAAAATGCAAACACAAACATTGGAAAACATTTCTTCATCTGCCTTTCTTAAAATTATTGGATGTTACTGGTTGGACTATTGGGGTAATTTCCTTGGAGGGAAACATATAATATCTCTGAAAATGTAAATACATGTATTAAAATTTTAAATGGAGAAACACTTGTCTCATGAATACTACATATAGGAATTTATATTTCAGCTATAGTTATAAAAATGTGCAAGAGGTCTACTCAAGGATGTCTATTCAGAAATATTATAGCAAAAAAAAAAATACAATTAGAAACACTAAAAGAATTCATTGACAGAGGTCTCATCATAAATTTCTTAAGGAAGACATAAGGAATTTGAATTTAATCTCTAAGTCATGGAGAAACTTTGAAAAGTTTAACAAGGAAAATAGTTTTGATGGGATGGAACTTACTGCATTTTATTCCAAAATTCTCCATATTTTGCTTTACTCGTTTCTAGTGAATCCTATTACCATCAAGTTAAAAATCTGAGCCATCTCCTGGCCTCCTGCCTCCCCCGCACCTCTTGCAGCCATGACCTGTCAACTCTACCTCTTAAGTATCTTTTGCAATTGTACCTTGTTTGCATTTTCAGTCCCATTTCCTTATATTAGGTCCTACTTACTTGAATTCTTAAAATAATTAGGTCTTTGATAAAATTTATAGTCTTTCCCCCTTGCATCTTTCCAGAAGTATCTCAGAACCCCCCTAAATATCCCACATGTGTATGTGTGTGCTAAGTCCCTTCAGTCGTGTCTGACTCTTTGCGACGTTATGGACTGTAGCCCGCTAGGCTCCTCTGTCCATGGGATTCTCCAGGCAAGAATACTGGAGTGGGTTGCCATGCCCTCCTCCAGGTGATCTTCCCAATCCAGGGATCAAACCCACATCTCTTATGTCTCCTGTGTTGGCAGGCAGGTTATTTTTACCACTAGCACTACCTTTGAAGCCCTAAATATCCCACAGTAAAGGCAATTGCATGAGAAATTATCTAAACACAACATTGTATGTAACATCTTCATGTCATTTTCCATCCTGGTCTCCTATCTTGAAAGCATCTCCCCCGCATCCCCTTATCTTTACGGCCTCACATTTCTCACTTGTCTGCCTCCTATTCAGCCTTCAGGCATCATCAACTCTGTGAAACCCTTTTGATGGCTCTTGGACTATTAATAGTTGTGTTTTTCCCCATCTCTGCTTCCATATCATGCTTCATATCATTTTATTCTGTTGTTACTCTTATTTGCCTATTTGTCTAGAGCTATTTGAATGTCAAGTGGAAAGCTCAGTTGATTATATTCCTTAGACTTTACCCAACATCCTCATCAGTCTCTGCAAGGTCCTCATTTTAATTTTATCAATGTTTTCCTTCTTTTCATTTCTATTTCTCACATCCCATTTCTCCTTTAGAACTTGTTCAAAATTGTTCACGTTGCTTGTACTATTTCTTTGGCTAGATATGCAACTCTAGAAAATATACATTTCTCCCTTTATTATCTTAGTTTACTAAATGATACTGTGTTCTAGATGTTGTTTTGTTTCTTTTTATTTTTCACTCAATATCATGTTTTAATGTTGCTCCAGATATTTCAAATGGATTGCTCCTAATTCCATAGTAAGTAAATAATAGCGTCTTTTCTTTTACATTTCTCTAATGATGGGCATGCAGGTTGCAACCTCAAACTGCTTGAAATAGTGCTGAAATTAAAATTTTCCTATTGTGTCATGGACTTGAGTTGCAAATTTCACTATCATATAAGCCTAAGTTAGGGACCAAGGCACTGGACAAAGGAATGGGTATAAGCTTTCTTCTGACTAAGTCATATTATTCTCTTGGATAGCTGCAGGGGATCCTACTCTGACCAGGTAAGTTCCATTTCTTAATAAGCTTTAAGCAATTGTTATTATGCAGCGTCCTAATATTTGCCAATCCCAGAAAGCCAACATGTAGTTTGTTTGTTTTTCTCTTAATTTCTATTTCTCTGATTACTAGAAAGGCTGAGTACTTTGTTTCATACAGTTAGTAGCCTTTCGGGTTTCAATTTTTACAGATCCCTGTATATACCTTCGACCCTTACGGCACCGACTGATACACCATCTAATTATTTTTCTTTGTCGCTAAGAAAACAGTGAATTCTGACTTCTGAGTCTTTGTAGCTCTACTATCCAACTCACTGCCTCAAACATAACTGGTGCTCAAAGTGTTTGTTGAATTAATATAGGATCAACAACTGTTATTGTTAATTCAACCCCTGTTTACCTAATCAGTGGAATTGTTTCAATAGCACTGCTTTTGGTCATTATTCATACAGTTGTTTATTCATGTAATTTACTTGAACAAAATAATTTAACTAATCCAATCATTATTCTAATGAGTCCTTATTAGATAATATAACAGTAAGATCAGAATTCTGACTTGTTTATAAACTTGCTTTTGTCTATTCATTAGATAAATTCATGGACATTTTTGGAAATGAGTTATATGTACATTTCAAAATGTTCATTTTTTTAATACTCTGATTGAAAAGTAACAAATATTTATTGTCCCATAACTTTTTTGACACTTTATTCTTCACATTCATTCTAATAAAACATAGAGCAATATTTGTTTTACTTAAAATATTTTGGGTGGCTTCCTCTGGTGACTTCCTCTGGAGAATTTTATATATATATATAAATACTTAAAAATAAACTAGCTTGATCTCTTATTTTATGGAAATAAGAAACTATAAGAATGCATAAGGGATTTCTTTCTTGCCATAACTTGTGCTAATAACAATATCTATTATCATTCTAAAACTTTATAATAATGTAAAGCTGCAAGATTCTCACTCTACCTTTTTCATATTGTTTATTTGGTAATTTGTTCTCTCCTCTATTGTTTACCATGAGCATGCTTTACATTTTCAACTAAAAAAATATAACATTGACAAAAAAAATAATGCTAGGGTTCTAAACATATGTTATCTCACTTAGTATTAACATATAAACATATAAAATTACAGGACAGGTCTTATCCTCCCCTTTATCCTTAGAAGTAAACTCAGGCTATAAGAAGAGATTAGCAAATTGTCTCATTTTCAAGGCCAGTAAGTAAATGTCTGCAACTCAATTCAATGTCCTTACCCTTTGGTTGGATACTGTTTCTGTCCCATCTTGAGAACTATCCTTTATCCAATAAAGGATACTAAGACAAATTCCACTTGTGTGTCCTGGAATGCTTACCCAGGTAGAACATAGTAAATTTATACAGTGTTAGCATACTTAGTTGCTATCATATCCTCTAAACTTCCAGAGTTATTTGCTTGTTTATGACCCACTCCAGTATTCTTGCCTGGAAAATTCCATGGACAGAGGAGCCTGATGGGCTGTAGTCCATGAGGGTGCAAGAAGTTGGACATGACTGAGTGACTGCTGCTGCTGCGTCCCTTCAGTCCTGTCCAACTCTGTGTGACCTCAGACACAGCAGCTCACCAGGCTCCCCCGTCCCTGGGATTCTCCAGGCAAGAACACTGGAGTGGGTTGCCATTTCCTTCTCCAATGCATGAAAGTGAAAAGTATCCAACTCTTAGCAACTCTATGGACTGCAGCCCACCAGGCTCCTCCGTCCATGGGATTTTCCAGGCAAGAGTACTGGAGTGGGGTGCCATTGCCTTCTGCGGACTGAGTAACTGAGCATGCACTAATGCTATATGTAAAAATGGAAAACATTTCACTCAGAAGCAAGCACAAGTATTTGAAGAACGGCATTCCTTTCTCCCCACATAATACACAAGCTAGCAAGTACTGCTTCTTTTCCATGAAAGAAAACAGCTTTCTTTTTTTGTAAAGCTCTAGGCATTTCTGTTATTTACATTTCTGTAAAAGTTTTTACCTCTGATGGGGCATCATAAGATTTTATTAAAGCAACAGTTTTTATATCATTGATGAAATAACATTATCACAACAGACTAAACAATGAAGAAGACTTTTAAAGGGCTCCATATCTTACTATGGCAAACATATAGTAATCCATTTGCATTTTACTATGTTAGTTTATGACTAAGTTCTGAAAGTACTACAAAACTTAGGAGAAGAAAATTTCTGTCCTTAGCTGCTTCACTACTTGAGTCCTCATACGTAGCAGTGAGGAATGTAGCACGGTTTAAGATTATCTTGGCAAAGCTGTGGGTGCTAATCTCTGCTCTTATTAGCTATGTGCTTTTTTGCCTTTTTTCCCTCAAACAAGAATAATAGCAACCCTATTTTTCTTCTAGACTTGTGGTAAAGGTCAAGTGAGACAATGTCTCTGAATTCTGATCTATAAATGTTAAACATTAAATAAACACTATTAATATTTACAATTGTTAAATGAGTTTAAATTAAACACATTTCTTAATAGTTAACAGAAAATTGTGTGTGTGTGTGTGGAATAGATTGAGAGAGAGGAGAAGTAGGTTATAGTGGTACTGGTAATACTTAATTATCATTATCAATGATATTGTTATTAGTCATATTAAATTCAGCATGATTACTCTTCACAGAAACTCCTAAGATAATTATTATTTTTATTATACATCTTTTCATAAATATTGAACTAAAGATCAAATAATTAAGAATTAAACCGACGTTCAAACCCAGAGAACCTGGCTGTAGCCTCAGCTACAAATATTCCTTGTTTGTCTGGGATTTACCTTTGGCCAGTGTGAAGGCGAAAGTGAAAGTGAGCTCAGTTGTGTCCCACAATCCATGGAGTTCTCCAGGCCAGAATACTGGAGTGGGTAGTAGCCTTTCCCTTCTCCAGGGGATCTTCCCAACCCAGGGATCAAATCCAGGTCTCCCGCACTGCAGGTGGATTCTTTACCAGCTGAGCCAAAAAGGAAGCCCGAGAATACTGGAGTGGGTAGCCTATCCCTTCTCCAGCGGATCTTGCTGACCCAGGAATCGAACTGGGGTCTCCTGCATTGCAGGCAGATTCTTTACCAACTGAGCTATGAGGCACCAGTGTGAGCCCCCAGATTTATCACTTTGACCTGCCATAACTGATCCAAGTTTAAGTTGGGTTGTTGGCTTAGACAACAGAGGATTATCATGTCCAGGCCAATACTGTGACTTTGGATAGATGTTCACAATAAGATAAACAGTTATTAAGCAAGATTCTGCACATGAAACTACATGATATTTAAGGTCTAGAGCATTTTTTTAAGTGCATCATCATAAAAACATATCACCAGGTAAACTGATATATAACTACTCACAAAAGTTTTCATGCCAATTATGTAGAAGTTCTAACACTGACAATCTTTTGGAACTCTTACAGAGAAAACGCTAATTTAAATGATTTTTAAAAAATTTCTAATGTATATTTGGATATGCAGTGGAAATTTTATTAAATAAATGGGGTTTTTCCCACACTGTGCTTGTCAGGCAAGATGCCTGATATGTAATGATTACTTCCATAGATGTATCCACAATGTGATAAGCTAACAAGAAACTTATTAATATATGAGCAACCTAAGCACTAAAATTTTCTGCACATTATTTTATTTAATTCTCACAATACTCTGAAAACAATAGTCATCTTTTCCAGCTTTACATCTGACAATGATCAGAGCTGGTAAGTACTAGGGCCAAGGTTCAAATTTTGGTATCTCCTATGGTCACATTCTTTCACTATGTCATACCAGGAAAGTGAGGCTGATTTATTTAAAAAGCCTCCTAGAAGAATTTTAAAAGTTGGAAAAAATGGAGCCTGTGATTGACAACAAGTGGAATCCAGGTAAAGAAAGTACGCAATGCATAAAAATGCATAAAAAATTTCAGAACAAGAATTCACATAAACTTGAATTTACAATTGTTTATACTTATTTAGGGCTTCCCTGGTGGCTCAGAGGTTAAAACATCTGCCCTCAATGCGAGAGACCTGGGTTCGATCCCTGGGTCAGGACGATCCCCTGGAGAAGGAAATGGCAACCCACTCCACTATTCTTTCCTGGAGAATCCCATGGACGGAGGAGCCTGGTGGGCTACAGGCAATGGGGTAGCAAAGAGTCAGATGTGACTGAGCGACTTCACTCATATACTTATTTAACTTTTAAAATGTAATCTTAACATATATACTTTTCACAGATTTCTAATTTCTTCTGCTATTTAAACACATTACCAAAAATGGCAAAGCTTTCTGGGTTTTCATTGTCCCTTTCTTTCAGACATTGATCTCTAAGAAGCGGCCTAATTACTGAGCAAACACGGGATAAATACATCAGCTTCAGTGGTTAGTGTGGCCTGAAATTCCCTCAAGTGAGTGCATAATAAGGCCCACTTTAGCTTTTTAAATTGCAAGTGTGCATGTGTGCTTGCTAAGTTGCTTCAGTCGTGTCTGACTCTTTGCGATCCCATGGACTGTAGCCTACCAGGCTCCTCTGTCCATGGGATTCTTCAGGCAAGAATACTGGAGTGGGTGGCCATGCCCTCCTCCAGGGGACCTTCCCGACCCAGAAATCAAACCCCCATCTCCTGCAGCTCCTACAGTGCAGGTAGATTCTTTACTGCTGAGCCACCAGGGAAGCCCTTTAAATTGTATACATGAGGGCTGAACACCACAATCCGTCCAGAGAGAATTAAAAGTTGACTTTGACAATATTGGGCTTACCTGGTGGCTCAGCTAGTGAAGAATATGCCTGCAATGTGGGAGACCTGGGTTCAGTCTCTGAGTTGAGAAGATCCCCTGGAGAAGGGAATGGCTACCCACTCCAGTATTCTGGCCTGGAGAATTCCATGGACTGTATAGTTCATGGGATCACAAAAAGTTGGACACTATTTGAGCGACTTTCATTTCATTTGACAATATTATGCCTAGATATCTAGCTGTCAATACAAAATAACCACTATTATTAAAAGATATGAACAAATATAAGGATGATAAAATATCAGACTGTCATCAGAAACAAGACTATACCAGGAACAAGGAACTAGTAGATAGTCTAGGAGTTGTTTTTGTTTAGTAAGTCATTTCTGACTCTTATGACCCCATGGACTGTAGCCTGCCAGGCTCCCCTGCCCATGGGACTTTCCAGGCTAGAATACAGGAATAAGTTGCAATTTCCTTCTCCAGGGTATCTTCTTGACCCAGGGATCAAACCTGTGTCTCCTGCATTGGCAAGTGGATTCTTTACTCTGAGCCACCCGGGATTCAAGGAGACTATTTAAACTATTTAAACTGATTATCTCTTCACTGCCTTAAGAACGAAATGCTAATATAATACCATGTTATCACCAGTTAGATTTAGAAAAGGATTTAGAAAAGGCAGAGGAACCAGAGATCAAATTGCCAACATCTGTTGGATCACTGAAAAAGCAAGAGAGTTCCAGAAAAACATCTACTTCTGCTTTATTGACTACGCTAAAGCCTTTGACTCTGTGGATCACAACAAACTGGAAAATTCTTCAAGAGATGGGAATACCAGACCACCTTACCTGCCTCCTGAGAAACCCATATGCAGGTCAAGAAGCAACAGTTAGAACTGGACACTGAACAACAGATTGGTTCCAAATCAGGAACGGAGTACCTTAAGGCTGTATATTGTCACCCGGTTTATTCAACTTCTATTCAGAGTATATCTTGTGAAATGCCTGAAGTATATAGTATATACTCTGTTTTAGATCTTCCACACTTTCCATTAGTCCCACTAATGTTTAAAACTTTTGGGATAGCAATTTAATAGGCCTGAAATTATTTATACATCAGTGAACAATCACACTGGCTAAAGATGGTGTTAGAGAGAAAAATAATGAAAAGAGAATTGGGGAGAGACTTTTTAAGGAAGTCTTGGGAGACAAAGTCCCTTTTCTCTAAAGAAAGGTTTCAACATACAGGGTTTTGATACTGATGCAATAGATGATAAAATTTGCGGATACTGTGATGATGCTTATGAATCTTGAAAGTCTTTCAATTTTACTTACAGGAAAAGAAGAGTTTTTTCCAGAGACAGTGCAGCTCTACTAGCTGATAATACTGACATTCCATACTCTGGTACTTTTTTGGCATCAGGGAGAAGTACAGTAAATTTCCACTTCTTTCCCTTTAATCGGGTTTTCTTTCAAGTGACACATCAGCAGTCAATACACATATTGAGAGCTTTTTAGGAGCTCCTGAATCTCACTACATGAGCAGCTATACTGGGAGTCGTGGCCTTAGAGAGTGATGGCAACCCTGCTAGGAAACCAGAGCTTTCTCTGTTTCTTTCTTGATTCTAAAACATCTTACTGAATTTCTGTTATGAACAGATCTTCATTTGCCTTCAAGGGCTGTGGAGGATCGCAGTGAAGGAGTAATGAGTGATGAAACAAAAAAATAGAACACATTCTTATCCACAAAGAGTTCATAATCTAGAGGACACACAAAATGCTGATGAAATATCCAGTTATGTAAAACAACCCTGGATTAAAACAATGACAAGTGTCAGGGCTAAGAATCCATGTAGTAAATTACAGAAGGCTTCCTGGAAACCTTTCCTAATATTTTGATTTCCCTTTTACTTCTCTTTTTTCTTTTCCTTCACCATTTGCTTTGCGTGACTTTTTGTTTTTTTTACTGTGTTCTCAAGATTGTACATAATATTTCTCAGGAAAGTACAATGTACTTTGGTGGAATCTACCCCAGTGCATTAGGCCTGACCACCTGCAGGTTCAGAAAGAGAAAATAAAACTTAGCCACTGGCTCACCTACACTGAGCTTTTAATTATATCTGAAAAGATGTGTTGAAAGTATTCTGAAAGCAATGTGTAGAGTTTTTCTCATTTAGAAAATTGCAGCACAGTATTGCAGATTTTACTGGATATGCATTACGTAAAACATTTTTAAAAAGAAAGTCTCACTTAAAACATTGCATTTATCAAGCCTTAAGGTTTATGCACTTCACTGAATGCAAGTTGAACTTTCATTTGAAAAAAGGAAAAAAAATGTAAAAGCAAATGGTAAATAAGCATGAAAGTAGCTGAAACAGCAATTTGATCCCCACATTAGTACAAATACAAAAGAATTCATGAGTTTTTTCAGTGTGAAAATCTTAAAGAATTTCTAAGTCCTTATTACAATGTAAACATGTTTGCAGTTTTGGCTGCCTGTCAAAAATAATACTATTCTTAGTGATGCTGGAACAAACTTCCATTCCCTGTTTGCCAAGCTATCTCCTGTCTTCTTCAAAACACATTCTAAACAGCACTTACTTTAGAAAAATGTCATGACTAAGAGGGAAAGAGAGCTAACAATGATTTAACTAGTACTCTTGTCCTTGTTTCTACGTCTATGCCTCCTTTTAGTTATCTTTTTTTTTTTTTAACACAACACACCTCCTGCCAAAAGGAAAAAGCAGTCTAGATAATTATAAACAAAGCACAATTTGGAATATATCATCCTGTTGACTTTTTAAAATGAAATTCCATCTGAATAAGTACTCCAGCCCCCATCCTTTTCTGTACCAGGAATTTGACTGAACTTCAACATTGATGATCAACATCATTCGGTAAATACGGCAGACAAAATAGTGTGTTCTAAACCAAACTTTAGCGAAAGTGGAGAAAGCCCTCTCTCTAAAGGTTGTTATGTCTTCACAAGGACAAGAAGTAAAAGGAAAAATGGAAGCAACTCTTGAAGAGCTACTGAAAGTTGTATATGATTAGGCAGCTGTATTTGAATTGATGTCTGTGTCTTTCTTACCATCTTGAGAAGCTGGAAATTTGTGTAGTCGGCTTTCTGTATTTTGTTTTGTCTTTTCCTAGTCGGCAGGCTGCTGGTTTAATAACTCTAAATTAGTTAATTCATTGCTTGAATTAAACATGCGAATCAGATTTTCAGAGGGATTGAGGCTTGTTATGACTCTGATAGAAGATTCTAGATTGAAAGCTGTTGTCCTAGAGAAGCTGAGCAATTTCAAACAATACATCCCTTCAGAGACTCTTTTCAATGGTGCACGTGCCTTCTGTTGAAAGCTGAGACTGAGCACAGCACAGGGCAATGTGGAACTTTGGACAGAACTCAAGGACAGCTTTGAAGAGAGGAATGACAATCAGTTTAGGCTCAGAGAAGTTAAAAAGTAAGTTAATAGTTTCCTCTGAAGAACAGACTGGAATTGTTAAGATAAATGGGATTAGAAAGGATTAGGAGGTACAGGAAGAAGTGAAATTTCTTCTGACTATAAATAAAATGCAAATTTAGATAAGACACATATAAAAGGTAAGTGGAGAAAAGGACACTTGGTTGTATTTAGGAATCTAGTATTTATTTTAAGCATATCTCTGCTTAAGGTTGCACTGCTTATGGAAAGAAAAAAAAAAGCTAATGCATGCATTGCTCTTTTCATAAAAATGCACATATGAAAAGTAAAGGTAAGTGGATTATATTTTACAGACAAAATTTTCTTGGCTATAACCTCCGAAGACAAATGCACCCACAGTGTAAGCTTAACTGACACCATCATTCCTCTGGTACTAAAACCTAGAACAGATAGAGTCCAAGAGAACAAAGGACTCCAAAAAGTTGACTCTTGAGTTTTCTAACTTTTCAATGACAGAAATGACACAGGCCTCATATACTGATGATTCACACCAGATTCAATAAAGCTGTAAAAATAAAGTAGTAACGAAGTATACAGAGTAATGGGCAGCAACTATTTTTATTGTTTCCAATCGAAATATAAAATGATTGTTTCCTCAGAGTCTGATTGCAGCCTATTTCTAGAACGGATCAAAATGACCACAGTATTATCCCACTAAAATGTGAAAAATGAGAGCATGAAGCAGATTAAAGTCTTTACTAAATGATCTAATGCCAATTGAGATGAGGAAACATAAAAAGCTACATCAACTCGGCAAGGATTTTTTGTATCCAAAGCACTAATTTAGAGTTAAAATAAAGCAAATTGGCCAGAGAGAATGAAGAACTTTATGTGGTAAATCAGGACAGTCAATTCTCCTACCTGATTAAAATGAAACCACTTTGTTCGTGATAACTACAGGCTAAATCATGACATAATTTACTATATGCGATACATGTGTCACATAGGTCATCACATGCGGTCTTAACTCTCTATTCCCCCAGTCCCACCCCCTTTCTTCTCCCAACACCATAAGTTCAAGCCCAACTATATATTTAAATTCCCTAACTCCCAATTCTTCAAGATAGGCTTCAACACTATGTGAACTGAGAACTTTTAAATGTTCAAGCTGGATTTAGAAAAGGCAGAGGAACCAGAAATCAAATTGCCAACATCTGTTGGATCATAGAAAAAGCAAGATAATTTCAGAAAAACATCTACCTCCACTTCATTGATTACGCTAAAGCCTTTGACTTTGTGGATCACAACAAACCGTGGAAAATTCTTAAAGAGATGGGAATACCAGACCACCTTAACTGCCTTCTGAGAAACCTGAATGCAGGTCAAGAGGTAACAGTTAGAACCAGACATGGAACAACCAACTGGTTCCAAACTGGGAAAGGAGTATGCCAAGACTGTATATTGTCACCCTGCTTATTTAGCTTCTATGCAGAGTACATCATGTAAAATTCCAGGCTGGATGAAGCATAAGCTAGAATAAAGATTCCCAGGGAAAATATCAATAACCTCAGATATGCAGATGACACCACCCTTATGGCAGAAAGCAAAGAGCCTGTTGATGAAAGTGAATGAAGAGAGTGAAAAGTTGGCTTAAAACTCAACATTCAAAAAATGAAGATCACAGCATCTGGTTCCAACCCTTCATGGCAAATAGATGGGTTAACAATGGAAAAAGTGAGAGACTTTATTTTCTTGGGCTCAAAATCACTGTAGATGGTGACCTCAGCCTTGAAATTAAGATACTTGCTCCTTGGAAGAAAAGCTATGACAAACCTAGACAGCATATTAAAAAGCACAGACATTACTTTGCCGACAAATGTCCATATAGTCAAAGCTATGGTTTTTGCAGTAGTCATGCATGGCTGTGAGAGTTGGACCATATATAAAGCTGAATGCCAAAGAATTGATGCTTTTAAACTGTGGTGTTGGAGAAGACTCTTGAGAGTCCCTTGGATAGAAAAGAGATCAAACTAGTCAATCCTAAAGGAAATCAATCCTGAATATTCATTGGAAGGACTGATGCTAAAGCTGAAGCTCCAAAACTTTGGCCAAAAATGTTGCAAAGAACTCACTCATTGAAAAAGACCCTGATGCTGGGAAAGACAGAAGGCAGGAGAAGGGGATGATGGAGGATGAGATGGTTGGATGGCATCACTGACTTGATGGACATGAATTTGATCAAGCTCCGGGAGTTGGTGATGGACAGGGAAGCGTGGCGTGCTGCAGTCCATGAGGTCGCAAAGAGTCAGACTGAGTGACTGAACTGAACTCCTCACCTTCAGACTCTCCAAACACTGAAAAATCAAAAGTCTCATTCAGAGGGAGCTAGAATTACAGGGCCTAACCATTTCTTTTCCCCAAGAAGCAATTTCCATATTGACCAAACCCAGTATGAAGTCTGACAAAAAATAACACCTGTTTTCTCAAACTATACCATCTTGGCTAATCATTACCCTCAACACAATTTATACGCCTTTATCCCTACTATGTTAGTGGAAAAAGTAGTTAACTTTGAGCGGTATATGTTATAGTGGTATTTACATACAATGCCTGGACCTAAATAATGCATGAGAAGGGAAGATTGTCAAATAAACTGCAAATGGATTGAGACTCATGCATAAATCTGCTAGGCAGGATGCTCTGTCCTTCAAGCACAATTGTACCATCAGCAAAGCAGTTTTAGTTTGTGCCATCTGCTAAGGTAGGATTACACATAGTTGGACCTTTAAGAGAACATGTTAGAAGAGGGTTCGGTAGGTAATTAACTCATTTCTGAAACATTGTAAAATCAGTGGAAACAGGAAGCTATGAGAAGCTGCCCTCGATTCCTTCATTTAACCAAGTATGTGCCAGTTGTCAGTGCCTTCACTGAAGAAGAATGGATATTGATCCCTTGAAAAACAAGTGAAAGAATGTCTCTGCTCTGAAAATGCTAATCGTCTGAGGAAATTTTCTCATAAAGTGTCACTTCCTCTTGAAGGAGAGAGCCGCAAAGACCCTCCGGGCCTAGATATCCCTCGAGGAGATGTGCTAGTGGAGGGCTGGCCTCTTTGCTCCGTCAGGGTGGGTCTAGCTTTTCTCTTTGTAGCTTTTATACTCAGATAACCATGATGGGCTTCTGGATGCAGGAGATAAACTTGAGGCTGAACTATGTCTGCTAGTTTCTAGCTGTCTGAACTTAAATGTGTAGAGCAACATGGTCATATGCTTTGTGAATATGTATAAAATGAATCTGTGACTTACATTTACCACATTCTCTAAATGCTGTTTGAAAAAAAAACAAACTATTTTTAAAATTTAACTCAGCAGTTCTGCTAATTGAATGAGAATACTTTCTAACAACAAAACAGAGTATTCATTCTGCCAAATGCTAGTTTTCTTGAGTTTTTCTAGGCCTTTTATTGTTTATCCATGCTATTTCTTGTGAGTTCTTAAGTGTTTATTCACTGTCCCTCATCCATCTTTTCTTCAGTGAGTATCCCAAGTAAGAGATAGCACAGGTTGTCTGAGGGATGATCACGAGGGGCCAATTCCTTAATCTCCAGTGTCATGCTATTCGTCTCCCATGACTGGCCAGAAATAAAGTGAAGTTGCTCAGTCGTGTCCAACTCTTTGCGACCCCTTGGACTGTAGCCTACCAGTCTCCTCTGTCCATAGAATTTTCCAGGCAAGGGTACTGGAGTGGGTTGCCATTTCCTTCTCCAGGGGATCTTCCCAACCCAGGAATTGAACCCGGGTCTCCTGCATTGCAAGCAGACGCTTTACCACCTGAGCCACCAGGGACTGGCCAGAAATAAGAATCTTTATTTATGTTATGGTTACTTTATACAAAGCATTTATTTAGAAATACTATTCCACAGACAGCAGACACAGCCTCATCATCTTAAAATCCAGAGGTCATGAATAGGTTAGAGCTGACCTCCAATAGCAAGATGAGGGGTTAGGACCCATTGCACGGACAGTCTTTGGGGAATGAGATGGCTCAACCCAACCTGCCGAGGAGGACCTCTCCAGGGTGCCATGGTGTACTTCCCATCCTTACTCTGGGTATGACGTCTATGCGTCTCTCAGTCCGTCTCCACTCTGGTTCATGCTTGGCTATCGGAATGGAAACATTTTGTCCAAGTGTTCCAAGGAAAGACTCATTTGTAGGCAGCCTCTCAGAGTCTGCTCTGCATAATAAAACATCCTCAGTTCTGTGTCTGCATTTAGGAATGTAACTTGTGAGCAGCCTGCCTCTGGCTCTTCCCTTGTTTGGTTCTTTCAAAGCCCACTATAAAGCTGAAAGGTGATCGCTTGACTCAATTTGCTACGTGTTGTGTTTTCTTTTTCTTTTTCGTATTGTTACTAAAATAACAAATGACGGTGCACAAAGCAGAACGTCACACTGGCATGGGCCTGTCTAAGGGAAAAGGGAGGGAAGATAAAGTGTCTAAACTACAGAAACACTCAAAAGAGGAATGTTGGGGGACAGGGACTGTGAGATGGAATGGGGTGAATTGTCAGTATTTTTGGCACAATGCCTAGTACACCCTCAGATTTCCAAACTGTTTTAAAATAAAGATTGGGAGCCACTTGAATAAAGTTTAATTTCTGTTTAAATATAATTCCAAGTTTGATAACCAAGTTTTCAAGAGCTGACTATAGTTAGCTTCATTTTTCTTACTATAAACTACAGACTCTTACTCAACTGAAAACAAACCTTTAAATGGCTACTTGAAAAGTTACTCAGTGGATTTACAGAACCCAAATAAAATTCTCACATGTTGAGGTTAAATACAAAAAATAAGAATCGTGTTCAAGAAAATGGTAATAAAATGGAAGTTGAATATAAAAGCCAGAAAATGAGAAATCATTAAATGTAGTATTGTACATGGTCAGGGTTTGGACAGATAAGAGCAACAAAATAGACAGACTCCTATTTTGTATCTCAACGGTAAAGCAAAGGGAAAAAAGGAAAGATGATTTCAAAGAAAGATTAGGGAAGTCTTCAAAAATATTTTGTTTAGATGCTTAAAAAAAGGATGACAAGGTGAAAAGAAGAAAATCCTAGTGATTGCGGGTCTAAACAATTAAGAACAATCAATTCCATTGGTGAAGCAGGAGCTTGCTGCTACTGCTGCTGCTAAGTCGATTCAGTCGTGTCCGACTCTGTGCGACCCCATAGACGGCAGCCCACCAGGCTCCCCTGTCCCTGGGATTCTCCAGGCAAGAACACTGGAGTGGGTTGCCATTTCCTTCTCCAATGCATGAAAATGAAAAGTGAAAGGGAAGTTGCTTAGTCATGTCCGACTCTTTGAGACCCCATGGACCGCAGGCCACCAGGCTCCTCCGTCCATGGGATTTTCCAGGTAAGAGTTCTCCAGCAAGAGCTTAAGAAAGCAGAAAAGAATGGTATATGGGCGATATGAGAGAACAGCCCCAGACTTAGTATTGTGAAAAGGAGAGAAGAGTTAAGGATCAGAGTAGATTCCATTAGTTTTGTGGATGTCGGGGAACTGGGTGTTTGGGAAACTTTCAAAAAGCTATCTATGGAGTATGGGAAAGGTGGGGTATGGCAGAGGACCCGAGGAGTATGGAGACTGATAAGTGGAGACTCCATAACAGTGAAGACCACTTATGTTAGATATTATAATAAACTATTGATAATGTTGATCAAGCTGGTATCATGAAATGTCATTGACCAGGATGTATAACTGGATTTCAATTTCAAGTTGATTTTTCTCATTGCCTCTGTCTCTGGCTTCAGCCTTGGCTGAGCCTATCCTTCCCATCATAATTTGAATACCTTCCCTTTGACAATCCAAAATTCCAATCTGGGCACATAAGCCCAATCTAAAGTTTTACTAAGCTTCTAAATTCTACAAGAGTAAGTTTTCTCAATGCTTATGTAGTGAAAATACCCTCTCAGCAGATCCAATTCAAGAATTAAATAACACAAAGGAATTTAAACCAAGCATACTAGCCAAGGATCCTCAACATTCATCTGCTGCTGCTGCTGCTGCTATGTCGCTTTAGTCGTGTTCGACTCTGTGCGACCCCATAGACGGCAGCCCACCAGGCTTCCCATCCCTGGGATTCTCCAGGCAAGAACACTGGAGTGGCTTGCCATTTCCTTTTCCAATGCATGAAAGTGAAAAGTGAAAGTGAAGTCGCTCAGTCATGTCCAACTCTAGTGACCCCATGGACTGCAGCCTACCAGGCTCCTCCGTCCATGGGATTTTCTAGGCAAGAGTACTGGAGTGGGGTGCCAACAACATTCATCTACAGGCATAAATAAAATCCTCCCTGGTGGCTCAGTGGTAAAGAATCCATTTGCAATGCAGGAGATATGTATTTGTTCCCTGGGTCAGGAAGATTCCCTGGAGAAGGAAATGGCAACCCATTCAAGTATTCTTGCCTGGGAAATCCCATGGACAGAGAAGCCTGGTGGGCTACAGTCCATGGGGTCACAAAAGAGTCAGACATGGTTTAGCTACTAAACAATGAAAATAATAATTAAAAGCTTAAAGTTAGCTTTGATTAGGTTGGGAGCAAAGGTGAAATGAGAATTACTTTCATAGTTTGCAAAATTGCCAACAGTACAATAGGTCTGTTGGAACTGTTGCTTAACTTCTTTCTGTTATTTAGAAAGTATATTCGTGAACTTTCTAAGCTCACATGAATTGCATAGCTTCCCTTGTGGCTCAGCTGGTAAAGAATCCGCCTGCAATGTGGGAGACCTAGGTTTGATCCCTGGATTGGGCGGATCCCCTGGAGAAGGGAAAGGCTACCCACTCCAGTATTCTGGCCTGGAGAATTCCATGGACTATAGGGGTCGCAAAGAGTCAGACATGACTGAGTGACTTTCATTTTC
Organism: Bos grunniens; assembly: GCF_055505025.1. Classification (NCBI taxonomy): domain Eukaryota; kingdom Metazoa; phylum Chordata; class Mammalia; order Artiodactyla; family Bovidae; genus Bos; species Bos grunniens. The sequence continues at coordinate 19,485,641 of NC_141168.1, forward strand.
ACTTTCTTTCCTCTACTTATCCATATGAGGACAATTTTCATGAAATCACAACCTCTCTCAAATAATCACCATTTATTACTGAATTCTACAAATTTGTTATAAGTAAATTTGCTAATAATTGTTTCTTGTTCACTAACATGAACCAGAAAATGATCTTAAGTTGCCAGATAGTATCAGTGTACCTATTAGAAAGGCAGTCTGTGCTATGTATTCTCTTTACATACCCTGTTATGTAGAGCAAATGGCATCAGATATGAATATCAGAGCAAAAATGTGCCGTGTGTTATGTATGACTGTGTGTGTGCTCACTTGCTTCAGTCATGTCTGATTCTTTGCAACCCTATGGACTGTAGCCCACCAGGCTCCTCTGTCCATGGGATTCTCTGGGCAAGAATACTGGAGTGGGTTCCCATGTATCCTGTGTCTCCTGCATTGCAGGTGGAGTCTTTACCTTGGAGCCACCTGTAAGCCCACAATTTACTATTAATGTATTTTTGAAGAATAATAAACAGTAAATGACTTTATTAATAATGACTCAAATGTTTTCCATTTTATGCTATATGATGAAAAATATATACATGACAAAGAAAAGAAGGATATAAGTACAAAATAGTGTGAATTGTACAGTTTAATGACCGAATTAAACAAACCTAACATGTGACATAAGCCTTGGCTCAAAATTATCAATTTATCTGAATAAGGGTTCCTCTAATTTTAAGATTTGATACTGTCTGATATTGGCAGCTGAATGACTCAGGAAACTCCCTTGCAGCCCTTACTTTCACCCCCAAACCCCCGTTTTACTTCCTTTTAGCTGGCTCTCTGCTGGTCCTATTGTATTCTCCTGAGTCACGGTGTGTGTGTTTTCTTATTTTAATTTAGGAACTTGGGGGATACTATCTGGGAGGGGTTTCTATTTTGAATCTGCTTCATCTCAAAAGAAAAATTTTCAGTTATGGATGATGACATCTATTTCAGGAATTCAAGCCAATCAACTGTAGACACATAACCACTTCACTCATGCCATTTCACATATTGATCTCTTTGTTTTTAAACAGCAGTGTGGGTCTACACTCATGACAAGAGCAGGGGTCTGGGATGTTAAATTATCTGCAGGCTCCTTCAGGAGATAGTACTTGCCTCCCTGGATTTGATTTTTGTCCTCTGTGCAGTGAGAATGTTCAACTCCAATGTCTCTTTCAGCTTAAATGCATTGTAGGACTCTAACTTTATGTTAATTTTCTTAGGATCCATATGGTGATGACTGGGAGGTCAGAAAGGATCATCAGTGGCTTTGGCCTTAGATCTATATTTTCCTTACTATTGTACTGCATGTAACTACAGGGAGAAAACTGCTCTGTCTTGAGTTTATCATATTTTGGTTTTGCTGTGCTTACTGAAGAGGCCTCTGCTCTGTGTCAGCTGGTTTTGTCACTGTCGCCATGCCTTCCACCCCCAACATCCTGGTGCATCTCAGCTTCCCTCTGTGACTTTTCATCCATGCAAGCCTGCAAATTAGATTCAAATTGCTATCTGTATCTTCATTTCACTCACAATATTGAAAAAGTACAAGCATGAACTAATTCTCTCAATCTAGCTCCATATTTACCTACCAACTCATTAAAAAAAATAGTGGCTTTAGCACTAGAGCAAGAGATCATGAATTAGGGAAGGAAAGTAATTTACTTGGCAAGTTTATTTGTGTATTCTCTCCAATGTCAGAGCAAAGGTTTGTCCTTGGGATAAGGGTATTTTCTCACAGTCTGGTCTCTCTAGCTGTCTGATTCCTCAATTAACTGACACCTCTGTGCTGGTGATTTCATCCTGGACTTACTTAGTGGACAGACTAGAAATGATCATTCAGTGACTTACATGCTGGTTTGATAGTATCATTATAATTATTGTCTAAATATCCCAGCAACAAAGGAGGGAAGTGAGAGGAAGGCTCTTGGAAAGGGTGTGTTTGAGATATGTAGCACTTTGCAGAGAGTAAGGAAGGGTATATTGGAGAAATCAAAACAAAAGTACAAAATCAGACAAGAATCAATTGGCTCTTGTATTGTGTTTTGTATTATACACAGCAGAATTCAGTGCCAAGGATTTCTGCATCATCTCAACTAATGATGCCGTTTTCTTTTTTACTTTATAAATACATGAGATTTATTTAATATATATTTTCCTTTGCTTACAGACTTCCTTCTGCCCTTGGATATTAAAAAAGTAAAAGTTATTGTGCATTTTCTTTCTTATTTTAAAATTACCACAGTAGAAATGTAATGCAAAAGAAAAAAAGATTCTGAATTATTCATACATGACAAATAAGAGCTATTATCTTCCTTACTTGACCATTCAACAATAATTTTCTTTTACCTAAATTCGAGAGATAAAATAGTGAATAATGTTGACTTGTTTCTTGTTACCAAAGACCTTACACAATGGTGCCTGTGAAGTTTTATTTCTATTGAAATTGTGTTGTATATCTTCCTATATGCACACACATGAGCATGCAATGAATATATTCACCTATGCACACATTTAATTTTAAAAGTTCCAGATCACATGGTAGAGATCAGTTCAGTATCTCAGTGGGGCAAGGTAGGGAACTGGAAGAGTGAGAAAAGTATGTTCCTGGCTGGTGGGCCTTGGGGGAAAGAGAGGAGAACTTCCACTGTCCAGTCCCAGTTGAGGTTGAAGTGTGGTCACAATATTGTTAGGTGTTCAGAACTGTAAAGATACACTGGAAATCTGGATTCCTATGTGTGTTCTCCTAATTTACAAATCTTGGCTCAGTGTTATAAAATACTGAGAAGCAAGCAAAACAAGTCTGTTGTGTGGACAGATTTGACCTCTAGGCCCCTACTTTATAACCTTTGACATTGACTCGCTGATAAAATTTTCAAATAAAGATAATAATGGACTTTAGGCAACTTTTAATGCATCATTCTAGTGGGTACCTAATATTTAGTTTTGTGATGATATCATGATTTAATTGAATAATCTTTTATTTGTGACATTTAGGTCCTTTTCAATTTTACACTCTAGTATACAATGGTGAAATGAGGTTTCATGTACATTTTTTTTCTTTTATAGATTGCTAATTGCTTTCTTAGGATAAACTCTTAAAACTTGGATCATTGGTCAAAATGATCTACACTTGCTGTTTTTGATAGTAAGATCCCACCAGCAATTGATGATTATGTTACTTTCCTACAGCTGTTTATAAAAATAAGAATTATCATTAAAATAACTTTGCAAACCAGGTAATAAAATATCCTATCAGTTTGAAGTTTTAGCTATGGACTATATGGAATATATACATGGCCTATACTTGAGAATAAGGTATGAAGATATGTAATCTTGATATTTTCCCCAAAGAGTTAAACAAATCACTCTAGGAACATTTATTAAATAACTTACACTTTCTCTGCAAATTTGAAAAGTTAATTCTGCAATCTACTAAATATTTCCAAAATTCAGATTTCTGGGCTTTCCATTCTATCCCATTATTTTATCCAGTTTATCTTTGTATCAATAATGTTAATTTTCCTATTTTAATTTTATATTTAGACACTCTAATTATAAGTAAATTCATTTATTAGTGAACTGTTTTAAATTATTTACTATATTTTCATGCTTTTAAATATAAACCTCAGAGTATTTTGTGAAATTTTCCTTATGGAATTTTTAGTGTGCTATTATAAATTAATTCGGAAAAAAATTAATGACTGTCTAGTAGTAAGTCTTTCCATCCAGTAATGTTTTCCTATTCAAGTTTTGCTTTTGTCCTTCTACAATGTCTTGCAGTTTTCTTCATATGTATTTGACACAAGTCATATTTATATATATCTTATTAAGAATGAACTTATTCTTAGTTGCACAATGAATATAATCTTGTCACCATATGTCTAACTGTGATATAATTCATATAGACTATGAGGGATATGTTAATGCAATTATTTTGTACTTGGCCATTTCTATATAATATAGATAGGATATATGCATATGGCAAAGCTATTGTTTTGCATCTGGCCACTTTCCACATACAGATAATTGATATTAAAAATCATGCTTATATATTTATTAAAGCTCATATTATTCCACAGCCTTCTCACCTTTGAATGAGGATTATTGAAATATCTTGTTGGCTAATCTCTTGCCTCCAAGTTTATTCTGCATAGAACTGAAGGTTTTCCAAAATAATGAATACAGTACATAAATCTGCACAGATCCTCTTTCCAATGAAACCAACTATTTCACCCTCTAATTAGCTGAGATTAAAGTTAAATTGCTTCTGTGTTAGGAGCAGAAAGTGACTGTTGTCTAATGACATCAGTTCAGTTCAGACGCTCAGTCGTGTCCAACTCTTTGTAGACATAAATACATCTATATTAAATAAGGTATTGATATGACTTATTTAGTGTGGCCCACCAGCAAGTTTGTAATAGTATATTTTAAGCTAAAGATATGATAGTGATTAAATTGCAATGCAATAGTACCTTTAAATAACTTTCATATGGAATAACCACCAAATGTCAATAAATGCAGACACAAAATACATTACTGACTCTTCTGAATTACCACTGATGTCTGAGCTCTGACACTTTTGATTATAAAAGTGACAGGATTATTTTTGTTTTAGAATGTCCCCTCATTTTCCCCGAGGTCTGTCAGATCGTGATGGGGAGGTCAGGGAAGGGGCTTGCACCCAGCAGCAGGTACACTCAGAGAGGCAGAAAGAGCATCTGGAACAGCAAGGTCCTGATTTCACCTTTCATTACTGAGTCCTCTGCATTTACATGACAGCACCACAGTCACAGAAATAAACAGCCTTTAAACAAAAGAGTGGAAACATGATCACAACAGTTTTTTAGCATTATGTTTATGAGCTAACCGATTGAATTTTTTGCTTTTCAGTGGGTGACTGTGACTTTTATGTGGACTGATTTTGTGAGCTCTTTCTTCTTCTGGGAAAAAAAACACACAACTATAGAAAGTATTTGGGGGTCTGTATTTCTCCTCATCTTACTTATGTCCTCTGCTTTTGGTTTCTATTTTCTTGATCACAGAACTTTGGAGTAAGAATTTGATGGCTAATGCATGTGAAAGTTTTTCTTTATTAGTGAAATATGGTCTAAATCTCACACTTACCCCATCTCCAAAATCACTGTAGATGGTGATTGCAGCCATGAAATTAAAAGATGCTTACTCCTTGGAAGGAAAGTTATGACCAACCTAGACAGCATATTAAAAAGCAGAGACATTACTTTGTCAACAAAGATCCATCTAGTCAAGGCTATGGTTTTTCCAGTGGTCATGTATGGATGTGAGAGTTGGACTGTGAAGAAAGCTGAGCACCGGAGAATTGATGCTTTTGAACTGTGGTGTTGGAGAAGACCCTTGAGAGTCCCTTGGACTGCAAGGAGATCCAACCAGTCCATCCTAAAGGAGATCAGTCCTGGGTGTTCATTGGAAGGACTGATGCTGAAGCTGAAACTTGAATACTTTGGCCACCTGATGTGAAGAGCTGACTCATTTGAAAAGACCCTGATGCTGGGAAAGATTGAGGGCAGGAGGAGAAGGGATGACGGAGGATGAGATGGGTGGGTGGCATCGCTGACTCAATGGACATGGGTTTGGGTGGACTTCGGGAGTTGGAGATGGACAGGGAGGCTTGGCGTGCTGTGGTTCATGGGGTCGCAAAGAGTCAGACACCACTGAGCGACTGAACTGAACTGATCCCATCTCCACGCTCTTCTTGGGCTTCCCTCATAGCTCAGTTGGTAAAGAATCTTCCTGCAATGCCGGAGACCTGGGTTCAATTCCTGGGTCAGGAAGATCCCCTGGAGAAGGAAATCCACTCCAGTATTCTTGCCTGGAGAATCCCATGGACAGAGGAGCCTGGTGGGCTACAGTCCATGGGGTCGCAAGAGTCGGATACGACTTAGTGATTAAACCACCAACCACCACCACCACCATGCTCTTCTTAGCCTGGGCTTATTTGGGTGATAAGTGGGAAGTCACTGGGCTAGAACTGGTTGCTTTCCCATCAGTTGCCATCCTTAACCCTTCACACACCTGTAAAGGGGCTGTGGCTTAACCTTCGAGGAAGTGTGTACATGTGCACAGCCTTCTGTCTCTCCACATTCCCCAGGGAGCTAGTACTGAGAAAAGCTGACATGTTTTTGGAATATCTAAAACAGGCCCGATGTCAAGGGTAATACTATTATTATCTTTTTAGATTTAAGAAAACTAAAGAACATACTGGAGAAGGAAATGGCAAAGGTAAGTAAATTTTCCAATGCCTGCTAGTAGTAGAGCTGACTTGAAACTAAGGGGCTCTAGTACGAAAAACTTTTTGCTTCTGATCAAGTAAACTTCCCACTTGTCAAAGCAGAAACATGCTTTATTTCTCTTTTTCTCTCTCTTTGTGTGTGTGTGTCTTTGTGAGAAGACGGTTATAACTCATCTTTAAACACCACTCAGTGAACTGGAATCATTATAAGTTCATCAGTATCAAATCTATAATGATTAATTTTATGTGTCAATTTGACTAGGCCATAGTATGTTATTTCACCAAATACAAATTTTTGGAGCTGCTGCTCTAAAACTATTTTGTAGATGTGATTAACATCTACAGTCAGTTGAGCTGAAGTAAAGGAGACTGTCCTCTATGATGTGACAGGCTTCATCCAATCAGTTGAAGTCTTAAGAGCAATAACAGGGTTGGAAAAGAAGAAATTCTGCCTCAGAACTGCAGCATCAACTCCTGTCTGAGTTTTTAACCCTCTGGCCTGCTCTACAGATTTCAGACCTTCTGGTCCCTATTAACTGTACCTCCAGTTCTTTAAAACCAATCTACATAGGTAGGTAGATAGACATAGTACATCTTTGTTATTCTTGGTATCTAAAGTCTATAAAATCCACTTGACTACTAACCCTTGCTCCTAGGGGAAATATAGGGTTAGGTTTCTGCAAACCTCTGGTCACAACATTTTGTCACTTAATACATAATCTTGCTTTGTGTGTGTATGTGTTACTGTTTAAAGACAGCTTGCATTGTATGCCGCATGCATGCTAAGTCGCTTCAGTTGTGTCTGACTCTTTGTCACCCTATGGACTGTAGCCCACCAGGTTCCTCCTTCCTTGGGATTCTCCAGGCAAGAATACTGGAGTGGGTTGCCATGCCCTCCTCCAGGGGATCTTCCCAATCCAGGGATCGAACCGGGGTCTGTTGCATCTCCTGCATTGGCAGGCAGGTTCTTTACCACTAGTGCCACCTGGGAAATATCTAAAGACATCTTAGTCAACAAATACTGCTGATTCATTAACTATAAACTCACAGCCGACAGCACTAGAATTTATGTCTGAACGATGCTTATCTAACATATGTATTTTCCCCATAAGGTACATCACAGCTTTCTGGTGTCTAGGAATATTAGACAGCACTGCAGCACTATGCTTGAGGATCATTTTGAGCAGGAAGATAACCAAAAAACACAAAAATGAGACACTAAATGAACCAAGAAAAGGATACAAGAAGGCACAGTATCAATTTCTTTGACTTCAGCTGAGAACATATGTGTCAAGTGACTCAGATTTTCACTGCTCTGTGTGTGTCTGGAAATCACCATGAAATCACCAAGTGTTGAATTGAGGTTACAAAGAAATTTTAGCAAGTAGGTGCATTCACAAATACAGAATCCATTCATACTGCTACTGCTAAGTCACTTCAGTTGTGTCCGACTCTGTGCGACCCCATAGATGGCAGCCCACCAGGCTCCCCCGTCCCTGGGATTCTCCAGGCAAGAACACTGGAGTGGATCGCCATTTCCTTCTCCAATGCATGAAAGCAAAAAGTGAAAGTGAAGTCGCTCAGTCGTGTCCGACCATCAGCGATCCCAAGGACTGCAGCCTACCAGGCTCCTCCATCCATGGGGTTCTCCAGGTAAGAGTACTGGACTGGGGTGACAAGCATAGCCACCTCAATCTGAGTTTTAGAGGTCACAGCTAGGCGTGGAGAACCACTGAAAGAGCCGTGTGGCTTTCACTATCCAAGGCTGCCATGAGGTTGAATTGAGGTCTATTTCAGGTGAACAGGTGAACACTTTCTTGGAGGGTTTCCCAGAACCCTGCCCGGTGGCCCCACACACCTCAGCTGTGGTCTGGAACAGGTAACCCAGAGCCGTAGCGCTGAGCTGCTACAGTCCTGTCTGACTCTTTGTGACCCCAGGGGCTGAAGTCCACTAGGCTCCTCTGTCCATGGAGTTTTCCAGGCAAGAATACTGGAGTGTTGCCATTTCCTCCTCCAAGGGATCTTCCCCATTCTGGGATCGAACCAGTATCTCTTGCATCTCCTGCTTTGGCAGACACGTTCCCCATCACAGTCCTGGAATCCATTCATAATGAATATCAACTATATGTGCACGTGTGTGTGTGTATTCTCTTGGTTCTGCTTCTTTGGAAAACCTTGACTGACACAATGATGATACCAAAACAACCACAAATAAAGTGAAATATTTAATAATTATGAATAACAACATAGAAAATGAAACTAAAGCCTTGTGAAAAATATTAATATTATGCCCCATTTAACAGCAGAACTTATTAGAACTTATCTGATAATTTGCAAATGTACATCTGAATCAAGAAAACAAAAAAGAAAGATGTGAGAGACCCGGGTTTGATCCCTGAGTCGAGAAGATCCCCTGGAGAAGGAAATGGCAATCCACTCCAGTATTCTTGCCTGGAGAATCCCATGGAGGGAGGAGCCTGGTGCGCTACAGTCCATGGGGTCGCAAAGAGTCAGACACGACTGAGCGACTTCACTTATTATATTTCAACCATTGTATGGGGAAAACATCTCAAATTATTTGTTAGGTGCAAATTCAAAACCTCAGTTGTTAGGCTGCCGTTAATCATCGAGTATACTGAATCCACTTACACTAGCTTGTGCCTACGGACACTATATGTACTGATAAACTGAGCGGCATCGCTTCTTTCATTCCTCTTAGTTCTGTTGTTAGATAGTATCATCACATGTGAAATAAGCATTTACTGACTGGAAGGGTTTTTGCGGGTTTTTTTGGTGCTTTATATGTGTGTTTGCAATATTATTATATATAAATTACAACCTAAACATATGCATATTGTTATATGTTTGTGATCTACATCTTTTGTAACCAACAATAGAATTTTGAAAATGATATTTCCTCAGCGTCAGTCTCACCCTCTTTATTTCCTCCTCTTTATGAACATGAAAGTCTCTGCTGCATGTTTCTCTGGCTTCCTCTTACCTCACAATTCTCTTTTCTTTGGTACTGAAATGAAGTTTATCTCTTTAGTAGTTAACAGATAAAGGTCAAGAGCCTATGCACTAATCAGAATGGAGGTTTGTTTGTTGATATCAAGACAAATATCCAAACTCAGAAAATTGTGATATATTAAGCAATGTGCTTAAAACAGTGTATGGACTCTCTTTCTGATAAGTAGAATCAGCTTGATTTGGAATAGCAGACACATCTTAATGAATAGGTTGTCTCTGGCGTGTGCTTAGTCACTTTAGGCTGCAGTTAATAAAATATCCTAACATGGCAACCTAGATTAATTGTTATTTTAAAAATCATAATAGTATCTGATGTTCAATTTGACCTGACATATCTATCTTTCCAAGGATTATTGTGACTTAATGCAGCTTAAAGTTGTGTCTATAAAATGTGTTCATTTTAGCAACTGAGGTTTGCTTTCATGATGAAGTGTATTCACCAAGTTCCCCTCACATAGCATCATTCAAAATTGATTATGCATATACTTCTATCAGGCATACATGTAGAAGAGTTTTCATCAGACAAAAAGAAAACCAGGAGAAGGCTATTAATTTGCATAAATATTCCCTCCAGACCTCTAGATGGTAGCTATAGAAAGCTAACCCAAGCCTGGCAATGTTCTGAAATGGAATAATTATGGAACCCAACTCAACAATTTGCTATAAGAACTAAATATGACCATGATAATGTGTTAGGGAGCAGACTGAGAATATTTAGAGTGACAAGAAATTACAGTACATAGGTTCAGCAGTGAGGAAGTGCAAAATTGAGTCTGGGAAGGGTGAAAGGAGGTGGCCAAGAGTCAGAAAGAAATTAAATTATGGAACACTCTGGTGTCCTGCTAAGGAAACTCAGACTTTATATTGTAGACGATGGAGATCTGGCAACAGATTCTAAGCAATGAATAAATTTACATTTTAAGTAGATCTATGAGACCATCCTGAGGGGGTGGATTCGAAGACACAAGATCCCTAGTAGGGAGGACAGTACCTAGGTCACAGCAACAATCCATGATAAAGAATAGAGATAGGGCAGAAATGATGGGAAAGGAAAAGAGATGTTAGGTTTTAAAGTGTGTGACAATGCAGAGGACAAAGGAGAAGGAGTCAAAGATAATACACGCATTTCTATCATTAGTGCGAACTTGAATTAGCAGAGGGACTTAATCTCCCTACAAAAGGCTAATGAGACTACTGTGGAGATCACTGACGTGAATCTTTAGCAGTGAGCTTTCAGGACAAGGTAGATTTTATTCTCATTATATAAAATGCTTCTCAATTAAGCATCTGGCTTTGCATAGGTTTACATTTACCACATATCACACTGAGATAGAAAAAGTCCTTAGATCCTAATGACCTAAGTTGGAATTCTACTTCAGTCATTAATCATTGTGTGACCTTGAATAAGTGAAGTAACTACCTTAACCTTCATGTCTTTAAATATTAAATAAAGAAGATCCATTAAATGTGAGGAGATATATGAAGGCAAGATGCAAAAAGAAAAAAACATGTAAGTAAATACTGAGTCCTTCACAGATCTTCCAGTAACATGCATAGAATAAATATGCAAAATACGGAGTCAGTGCAGCACTGTGATCAAGAGAAATGATTCCTAAAAGCAGACTAATGACGACTAGGTCCTGGCTCTATCATTTCTTAATCATGTGACTTTCAAAGCTGCAGAGCATCTCCATGTATTAAAAGTCCTCTTTTATAAAATGGGGAAAATGCTATCCAGCTAATTGGTGTGACAGAAAGACTATGGGAAATGATAAATATAAAGCATTGTGAATATTTGTTAAAATGCACAAAATAAGTGTTATGTATTATTATGAATGTGGAGATTTCTGTCTTTATATAACATACATGTATGTGTATATATATATAAAATATACATTTACATATGTAGACATTTATTTGGCTGTCCCATAGGAAATTGCTAATATTAAATCATTTTGAAAGACAAAAATGGCAATGGCTTGTAGTTTAATCACATATATATGATAATATTAAATCATATTTTTGTATATATTTATATATTTAATTACTTTATTTCTTTTCTTGCTCATCTTCTCAGGCAAGCAATGGCTTCAGGACAGAGTTGAATTAACTGACCTCTAAATTATGGTTGCTTACTCTGTTACCACAGTTAGAAAAGCAGTAAAAAGCAGTAAAGAATGCAGGCTGAGGCAGACTGTATCCCTGGATTCTAACTCAGACATATATAACTTGATCAAGTTACCTAACCTCTCTAAGCCTCTGTTACCTCCTCTACAAAATGAATAAATTATAATATTGCCATAAGTATTAACTGAGCTAATTATGTAGAATGTATAGCATAGAAGCCAATAGAGTGAGCAAAGATGTTAGCTATTACTACACAAATTATTAATTATTCACTGCAATTCCATTTCAACAGATGACTACATTAATTGTTTCTGTCATGCAACTTATTTCTTCCCATGCCCCAGGGGTTCCTTTCATGACCTCACTTCCTCCTCTTCTCTCTTCTTCCCTTTAACTTCCTTTCCTTTTCAATGAGAAACCACTGTGATTACTACACCTGAATTTCTCTGGATATATCTGTCTATAAAACAAACTTTCCTAGAAGAAAATGCATTGATTTTTAATATATATTTTAATTTTTAGGGGGATGAGATGTTTGTGAATTTAAGTATGATATCCATACACATATTTCATCTTACACTAGAAGGGAAAAATACTAATACAAAACCAATCTATATGCCTTTGTTCCCTACCTACTGCTAAGTCGCTTCATTCGTGTCCGACTCTGTGTGACCCCATAGATGGCAGCCCACCAGGCTCCCCCGTCCCTGGGATTCTCCAGGCAAGAACACTGGAGTGGGTTGCCATTTCCTTCTCCAATGCATGAAAGTGAAAAGTGAAAGTGAAGTGCTCAGTCGTGTCCGACTCTTTGAGACCCCATGGACTGCAGCCTACCAGGCTCCTCCATCCATGGGATTTTCTAGGCAAGAGTACTGGAGTGGGGTGCCATTGCCTTCTCCGGTTCCCTACCTAACTGCTTATAAAAAATGTAATAAAATAAAAATGTTGGAACTCATGGGATCAGTAAAGCAAGTTACACACAGTCCCTGAAAGAAAGAAGGACATAACTAAAGCCTGAATGTATTTAAGAGAATATTTAAGTGTCCCCCTAGAGGACAATTTGGTTATGACTTCAGTTCAGTTGAGCTGCCCAGTTGTGTCCAACTCTTTGTATCCCCATGGACTGCAACACACCAGGCTACCCTGTCCATCACCAACTCCCAGAGCTTGTTCAAACTCATGTCCATCGAGTAGATGATGCCATACAGTTATCTCATCTCATCCTCTGTCATCCATTTCTCCTCCTGCCTTCAATTTTTCCCACCATCGGGGTCTTTCTAACGAGTTAGTTCTTGGCATCAGGTGGCCAAAGTATTGGAGATTCAGCTTTAGCATCAGTCCTTCCAATGAATAATCAGGATTGATTGGTTATGACTGGAGGGATGCAAATTTTGAGGTTAGTCTCCTGGAAATAGTCATTGGCACCCGTAACTGATTCACCCTTACCTGGGTACAGTTTATACACTTGCCCTACCTCAGCCCATTGGCACAGTTGTGGTCTCTGTGCAGAGCAGGGGCAAATGTACATACTTGAGAGGCCTTGAGGTCGTACTGCTAGGACCATGCTAAGTATATTCTGGGTATGCAATAAATGGTGTTCAGTTAATCTAATAACTAAAAGAAAACCTGGGTGTAGCTCTGAGAGAATTTTTCTCCAGACCCATCTTCTGACCTCTAATTCTGCATGGCAAGTCTCTGGTTTCAGAAAGCCCAAATGCAGGACACAATGAGTAAGCTATGAGACAGCCTCCATCTGGGGAAGAAAGAAGCAGAATCCTAGAGAGGATGGGGCTGAGGGTGAGTCTGAAGCAAAAGAGGGAACCCTCTGAGTGGTTGTCTGCAGCAAAAGACCTTCTGAAGGTGGGATGCTGCTGTTGTAACAATCCCCCTGTGCTACTCTGGAGGGGGGCCACTGAGAAAGGGGGGATGTGAGCCTGGACTTCAGGGAGAGGAGGAAAGGAGAAAGGAGACAATTAAAAAGAAAGAATACCTGAAGGCAGCAAGAAACTGTGTCAAGGACATTGGAGATATACTTACTCAAATAGAACAGCAAACCATTTTTGTTTGGTTTGTTCTGGTTTTACCTCCTTTGCTTTGGTTTAACTCAATACAGGGTATGGGATATTTTGCATAGGTTTACAGATAGAATTTAAGTTAATAAATGAAAGAATAAATACTAATAAAAAATTAAATCCAATATAGGATGTTTGCATCTCATAACAATCAGAGTGAATTTGAACAACATAAAACTGCCACTTTGCTACAATTGGAAAAGGTCCCTTTAGATAAAGGAGGCTCAGATAAGGTGTATATTATGCAGGTGGTGCTGACTGAACCTGATCAAGAATCTCTGGAGCTGCCCCAGAGATTGAGGGAAGCATTATTTGGCATTTTATTAGATGTAAGTCTTTGGACAGTCACATAAATTTTTAACAAGATAAACACTGTCAAAAAATTACGATGAGGCAAATCATGGAAGAGAAAATATAGCTGATTTAAACTGGCCCAGTACATCTTAACAGATGAACCAGAGACATGAGAAGGAAGGAAGTCCATGTCTGGCAGACAGTTGCACGGTTTACAATGAATCGAACTAACCTATTTTCAGGACCTTGCAGAACCAGTATATATACTCTGCTCTTGTTGCATAAGAGCTTGTAGCTTAGGTTCTATTGATAGATACTAGGATAGAGTCCATATGCACATTGCTTAGATGTTTTTGGAGAATGAATGACACAGTAGGAAAGTATTAATATAAATAAAAAATGGATTACTTGGAGAAATAGAGTAGAATACTTTATACTTACGCCTTAAAAAAAAAAAAAAACTGCCTAGATAAGGATGTGTTTTGGTTTGGTACTTACACAGACATTGTTGGTTCCACTTAAGAAATACTTATGGAGTGGGTTCAGAGGCTGCTGAGAAGGATAATTACTCCATTTCCACCACAGCCTAAATTAGTCATAAATCATCTGATTGTATCTGTTTTTAGAATGGTGGAAGGATGGGCCACTTGATGTGGTTATTGAAGATTCTTTATATCAAAGAGATGAAATACGAGGCACAATCCATACTCAAGATCCCTTACCCTCTAATCCTCTGTGCTATGGAAAAGGTATTAGATTTTGTTTGCCTCACTCATTGGTTAAAAAAAAATTACCTCATTGGGAAGCTGGTCTTTGCCAAATGAATAAGGAAAATATTGATGTAATCTTATATGTTCTTCATCCAAAATGGTTAGTAGAGTAATTGCTGCTGCTGCTGCTAAGCTGCTTCAGTTGAGTCCGACTCTGTGCGACCCCATAGACGGCAGCCCACCAGGCTCCCCTGTCCCTGGGATTCTCCAGGCAAGAACACTGGACTGGGTTGCCATTTCCTTCTCCAATGCATGAAAGTGAAAAGTGAAAGTGAAGTCACTCAGTCGTGTCCGACCCTTAGTGACCTCATGGACTACAGCCTACCAGGCTCCTCCGTCTATGGGATTTTCCAGGCAAGAGTACTGGAGTGGGTTGCTATTGCCTTCTCTGTAGAGTAATTGAGTCCCATATAAAGCAGCACATTTACTTTGATATAGGGACCTCTAGTGAAATACTACATAAGGAACTTATAGAAATGCTCACATTAAAATATGTCCTAAACACAAGATAAACAAGTTAGGCTACACTGGAACAATCTCTAAGTTGTTGATTTAGTTTCTCTTAGAGACATTCTTGGAGAAGGCAATGGCATCCCACTCCAGTACTCTTGCCTGGAAAACCCCATGGACGGAGGAGCCTGGTAGGCTGCAGTCCATGAGGTCGCTAAAGGTCGGACATGACTGAGCGACTTCACTTTCACTTTTCACTTTCATGTATTGGAGAAGGAAATGGCAACCCACTCCAGTGTTCTTGCCTGGAGAATCCCAGGGACGGGGAAAGCCTGATGGGCTGCCATCTCTGGGGTCGCACAGAGTTGGACACGACTGAAGCGACTTAGCAGCAGCAGCAGCAGAGACATTCTCGGGAGACAGAAATGTAACTTCACTGGTTTCTTAAAGATCATGACTCAGGATATTGAAGATATTAGAGGTGGCTTTCAAACTGAGTTCTAGCAATCTCTAAAATCCTAGTATCTGGTCAAAAATAATGTGGTTGAAATGCACATGTTTACCTTCAGATTTCATCTCAATATTGTGAGTTGAAAATTTGGAATCAGGGTCTCCAATACCTTCCATGATGCTAGACCAGCATTTACAAAGTATGGAGCACTAGTTTCAGGAGCTGTTAACAGATATTCTTTAGAATGACCGTTTATTTCATCATAAAATAAGTTTAGGAAAAGTTGCAGCCTCAATTCTTTTGGTGAGTCACTGTTTACACTGCTTTATTAAAAATGTTGCAGTCAAGAAAACATTAACTTAGCTTATTTCAATATTTCTCAAAATTATTTAACCAGAGAACAAACATTCTTATAAGATATATATAATTTATATAAATATATATACATATACACACAGACACATGAATATATGTTTATGGGCTTTCCCAGTTAACACTAGTGGTAAAGAACGTGCCTGCCAATGAAAGAGACATAAAGAGACAGATAATTCAATCCCTGGGTTGGGAAGATCCCCTGGAGGAGGGCATGGCAACCCACTCCAGTATTCTTGCCTGGAGAACCCCTTGGACAGAGAAGCCTGGTGGGCTACAGTCCATAGCATTGCAAAGAGCTGGACATGACTGAAGCAATGGGGCAAGCAAGCACATATATGTATATACACTATACCTACACACATACTGTATATACACATACATATTCCATGGTGGTGGTGGTTTAGTCACTAAGTCGTGTCCGACTCTTGTGATCCCATGGACTGTAGCCCACCAGGCTCCTCTGTCCATGGGATTGTCCAGGCAAGAATGCTGGAGTCGGTTGCCATTTCCTTCTCCAAGGGATCTTCCCAACCCAGGAATTGAACCCATATTCCATAGAACACAGTTTAGGAGAACTATGCCAAATGAATCAATAAACTGATGGGACATCTGAATTGAAATAGTTGAAATTTCCTTGATATTCCCATAAATATTTTATCTCTTTGCATTTCTTTATACTGTTCCTTCTCCTTACAATGACTGTCTATCAACAGTAATCCACCCACTCCCCTGCCCTGTCCATATGTTGCATGAGACCTTTCAAGTTCCAGCTTAAAAATAATTTCTTGTGGAAAGCTTTTCCTAATACCTCAAGGCTACATGGGGTGCCCCTTCTCATATCTTTCCTAATACTGTGAACTAGCTCTGGATTAGTATTTACAACTGTTTTTACTTCTTTTATTTGAAGGAATTGGCTATAGCTTGTTCTTTATCATAAACTTGGTGCCTCTCATAAGACCCTGTATGTGGGAAATGATGAACAAACATTTGATAAATAGATGAGTGGGGGAAAAATCAGGGAGGCATTTCTTCAGACAGGTTTTGCTAATCAGGAAGAGATGTAATAAGATTTTAAGGAGAGAGGTTCAGGGAATCAGAGGAAACCACAGCTTCCCTTTAACATTAGAAACCTGTCCCAGAGGAATGGGTACCACACAACCAGTAAAATGATGGAATCAGTTCTAGGAGATGTTAAACTGTTAGTCGTGTGGACAAGAAAGCCCTTGGGAAGATTTATTCCGAAGTTGCTTACCAATCTGCTTTAGAAGGAAGCCATGTGGAGAGCTTCTTTTGGATTCCAAAGCAAACAGATGTTCTGTCTCCTACAATGATGCTGAGCTACTTATGTTTCTTTCCTTAAGAGCCAATAGTAGCACACATAGTACAATAGGAATTTTATGCATTTTCATGGAAAAGCAACTACACTATTTACATAGTCAATAGACTGAATCAGTTCCAGAAACAAAACTCTGTGAATGGAATTCAGAAAATGACTGTTCTTGAGGGAAATAAACTATTGCTGGTGGACACAGAGAATTAGAGGCATATTCTAGGGACCAAGTTAATTCGGGCCTGGGTGTGAGAGCAATCTCTGCAACAGGAAACAAGTCTCCTTCTTTCAATAAGCTTAAATTTGAATATTGCGCTCTGAAAAAAAGTAAAGCAAATGGCTCGTGGAGGGACCTCCTCTATAGTCACTAATGTTAAGTACCTCAAAATTTCAGACAATAGACTTGTCAGCTTTTCTTTTCCTTTTATTATATTTTACAAATAATAAACTTTATGCAGAGGTTAAGAGGCCAGCTTGTGCCCAATTCACACACCTGCTCTCCCATACATTGTCTGTGTTACTTGTGCAAATCCTCTGGTCACTTTCTCAGTCTACAAATCTGGAAAGTAGGGATGATAACACTATCACCTACATTATTAGGCTTGAGCAAGATTAAATTAGTTATTAGGTGTCTGGCATTTATAATAGTAAGCCCCCACTAAGTGTTATCTATTATAAATTTCACTTGTACTTATAATGCTAATGTTTATCATTTGTAAAGTGTTAATGTCACTCACCCTCTTTCTTATTCAAAATCTTCTAAGATATTTCCAAATCTAAACTCCTAACTTTGAAAATATTCTATCTTATATGCTGCTGCTGCTGCTAAGTCGCTTCAGTCGTGTCTGACTCTGTGCGGCCCCATAGATGGCAGCCCATCAGGCTCCCCCGTCCCTGGGATTCTCCAGGCAAGAACACTGGAGTGGGTTGCCATTTCCTTCTCCAATGCATGAAAGTGAAAAGTGAAAGTGAAGTCGCTCAGTCGTGTCCAACTCTTAGCGACCCCATGGACTGTAGCCCACCAGGCTCCTCCATCCATGGGATTTTCCAGGCCAGAGTACTGGAGTGGGGTGCTATTGCCTTCTCCATCTATCTTATATAGTACTTTATAAATCCCATTATTCCTTGCCATTCAGTCTAAAGCTCAGCCTGGAAGTTTCCTAAATATACTTCAGACATGCTTAGGCTTAGCCTAACCTTCAGGTTTTGTACATATGCCTCTTTTTTAAATAATATAATCCTTTTTTCTCTCTGACTGGTTAATATCTATCCATTCTTCAGGATCTAGTTCCAATGGAACTTCACTGGAAAGATTATTCTCTCATCTCTATAAACATGATACTTTATCTTCCAAACCAAATAAAACAACATTGTGTCACACACAGGTACTAATGTATCTTTCACATAGACATATCTCAATACACTCACCTTGAAAATATCAGTATAAACAAGAGCACCGTTACCATAGAGTATTGAAATTTCCTGATCTACCTACAGTGTGAGTGGAGAAGGTATTAAATTGCCCTACTCTATATTTTTGTTTTGTTTCTGTCAGTTGGCTCTTGTATTAAGAGCATTAATCATATTTTTTCCCAAACACTGCAACAACTTGCAAAAATGAGGCCAATAGGAAGAGATTAAATAAAGAAAAACATTATAGCATTTATAATGAAGCAGCAAATATTTGTTCCTTGATATTATAGATTTTGAAGGTAGTAAAAGAGAACATTTCAATATTTGAGAATGCCAATGTGATTACTTTATTGTTGAATTTTATCTTCTTTTATTGGGGACATTATAGGTTAGTTTTTTTCAAGCTAATCCCCAAACTGGGGCTTCCCAGATGGCATAGGAATCTTCCTGCAATGCAGGAGACATGAATATGATCCCTGGGTCAGGAAGATCTCTTGAAGGCGGAAATGACAACCTACTCCAGTATGCTTGCCTGAAAAATCCCATGGACAGAGGAGGCTGGCAGGTTACAGTCTAAAGGACAACAAAGAGTCGCACACTGCTGAATGACTAAACACAGCTCCTTTCTCTTTCCTTTCCTCCTGTCCTATTCTACTGGGATCTGTGATAGAGAAGGTATCAGTTCAGTTCAGTCACTCAGTCGTATCTGACTCTTTGCGACCCCATGAGCTGCAGCACTCCAGGCCTCCCTGTCCATCACCAACTCCCAGAGTTCACTCAAACTCACATCCATCGAGTTGGTGATGCCATCCAGCCATCTCATCCTCTGTCGTCCCCTTCTCCTCCTGCCCCCAATCCCTCCCGGCATCAGAGTCTTTTCCAATGAGTCAACTCTTTGCATGAGGTGACCAAAGTACTGGAGTTTCAGCTTTAGCATCATTCCTTCCAAACTGTACAAAAAAGATTTTCATGACCAAGACAATTATGATGGTGTGATCACTCACAGCCAGACATCCTGGAATGTGAAGTCAACCAGGCCTTAGAAAGCATCACTATGAACAAAGCTAGTGGAGGTGATGGAATTCCAGTTGAGCTATTTCAAATCCTGGAAGATGATGCTGTGAAAGTGCTGCACTCAAAATGCCAGCAAATTTGGAAAACTCAGCAGTGGTCACAGGACTGGAAAGGTCAATTTTCATTCCAATCCCAAAGAAAGGCAATGCCAAAGAATGCTCAAACTACCGCACAATTGCACTCATCTCACACGCTAGTAAAGTAATGCTCAAAATTCTCCAAGCCAGGCTTCAGCAATATGTGAACTGTGAACTTCCAGATGTTCAAGTTGGTTTTGTTAGGGGAAACCACCCACCCTGGCCAGGTAACCATTTGCATGAGTTATTTTATGACAGGAGATCCTGATAAGGAATACGGAACTAATAAGCCACCACCAACAGGAAGAGTTCGGGAAAGATCTAAAGGAGACACTACATGTCTGTCCACTTCCCAGAATCCCTCTTGCTAGCATCCACCTTGGCTGAGTGATGCGTGCACCACCAGGAAAGACTCTGAATTAGAAGGATTAGTCAAAGACCACCCGGAAATTAATCCTATCACCATAAAACCCAACATTGCAAGCCACGCAGCAGAGCAGTTCTCCTGGCGTCCCTTACCCTACTGGTCTCCACCTGGGTGCCCTTTCCCAATAAAGTCTCTTGCTTTGTCAGCACATGTGTCTCCTCAGACAATTCATTTCCAAGTGTTAGACAAGAGCCCAGTTTCAGGCCCTGGAAGGGGTCCTCCTTCCTGCAACAGTTTTAGAAAAGGCAGAGGAACCAGAGATCAAGTTGCTAACATCCACTGTATCATCGAAAAAGAGAAGGTATATATTTCTCTAATTAGAAATATAATTTTGTTTGGGAAAGGGCAGTGCACGATGTCTACACCCATTTACCCTACGTTTTCAGGGTAAGGAGAGTGAGGAGAACTTCTTCTGTGGGAGTCAAGTGACTCTCCGAAACATAAGCAGGAAAAAAGAAAGTGTGTCCTAAGTCACTTAGTAAAATTACTTTTCCAACAGAGTGTTATGTGTACCACTTCTCACATCATCTTACATCCTGACACATTCTGCGAGGAGTCTTCTTCAATTATTACTCACTCCTATAAGCTTTAAAGTACTTATTTTTGAAACTGCATAGTTTAGCAACTAATTATACACTGTCTTGCATTGTTCAGTCTGTGAACAAGCCAGAAGTCTGGAAATCATCCTTAAATTTTCCCACATTTAAGTTTTTCAACTCCTTAACATTCTATCTGCTTTATATTCTGTGCATTCGTCACCAACTTTTGTATGGTTACCGTCATTGTATTCATAGTCTCACCAGATCTCACCCTCAAAGGCCACCCAACTGATCTCTTGCTCTCAGGCTTACTGATTCAAATATATCCTCGACTCGGACCTCTCAAAGATCTTCCTAACTTACAAACCTAACTGTGCCAATCTGCTGTTGAAAAGTACTCGACAGAGAATGAAATCCCAACGTAGAATGGCCTACAAGGCTATTCAGGCAACCGTGCAATGGCTTCTGCCTGACTGCCAAGCCTTGTCTCAAGCCAGCACTGTATTCTCCCACACCACACTCTTACCTGAGTAATATACAATGGCGACATTAAGTTAACTACAGTGATTGCTATAAGGCAGATGTACTCAAGCCAGTGTGTTTTCATGCATTCTGTTTCTTCTAGTTGAATGCCTCACTGCTTAAATTTTCCTTCCAAGTCTTAGCTAAAGCATTCTCCCCTCAAATAAAGCCTTTTTTCACCACTCCAATAAAACTTAGATTTTTCTCCCTTATGATTTCCAGTACAATTTATGTATTTTCATTCTAACAAATTTCTTGCTGTGCAATGATGTTTGCAATTCTATGTACTCAGGGCTTGGGGTTAAGCACAGAATCTCCTCTTCTTAGCACAGTGTCTAGGGCCTAGAAGGTATTCAATATATGCATGCGTGCTGCTAAGTTACTTCAGTCGTGTCGGACTCTTTGCAACCCTATGGACTGTCATCCACCAGGCTCCTCTGTACATTGGCTTCTCCAGGCAAAAATACTGGAGTGGGTTGCATGCTTTCCTCCAAGGGATCTTCCCAACCCAGGGATTGGACCCATATTTCCTGCAGCTCCTGCACTGCAAGCGGACTCTTTCCCACTGAGCCACCAGGGAAGCCCATTCAATGTATGTTTATAGAATAAATGAATATCATATCTCTAGACTTAAAATATATTGACCTAAAATAAGGATCAAGATAATCTTCTCAGTGACAAAGTCAGCATTGTGTGTTTAGGAGAAGCTTAGATTGATTTACTCAAATGACATAAACACAAGCCACTCTCCAATTTTATTTCTTACATTTATCATGAAACACCCATAAAAATTAACAAAAACAGGAGACTGAAGCAGATGACATAAAAAATGTTTTCAAGGAAGGTAATTCAACTATTTTACTTTTTTGAGAATCAAATAGCATACTGATTATAAATTATTTGCTGACACATTAGACTATTAGACTATTGTTATATATTTTTTCCTCTATTATTCTATAATGTGATCAAATCATCCCAAGAATTAATTGGCTCTTTAGAAACAAAGGGCTTCCATGATAGCTCAATTGGTAAAGAATCCACCTGCAATGCAGGAGATCCTGGTTCAATTCCTGGGTTGGGAAGATCCACTGGAGAAGGGATAGGCTACCCACTCCAGTGTTCCTGGGCTTCCCTGGTAGCTCAGCTGGTAAAGAATCCACCTGCAATGTGGGAGACCTGGGTTCAATCCCTGGGTTGGGAAGATCCCCTGGAGAAGGGATAGGCTACCCACTCCAGTGTTCCTGGGCTTCCCTGGTAGCTCAGCTGGTAAAGAATCCACCTGCAATGTGGGAGACCTGGGTTCAATCCCTGGGTTGGGAAGATCCCCTGGAGAAGGGATAGGCTGTATTCTGGCCTGGAGAATTTCATGGACTGTATAGTCCGTGGGGTCGCAAAGAGTGGGACACAACTGAGTGACTTTCACTTTAGAAAGCAAGACAGACCAACAAATAGAGCATCATGAGCATCATCATCACAACCATTATTAATACTGCCAACACCACCATCTTACTTAAATCATCACTGTTACCACCATCATTAACACCACTATCACCATCACTGTTACCACCACCACTTTCACCATCATAACCACCACCATCGTTACCCACTACCATTACAACCACTGCTATACCTTCATCAGCAATAACATATATATGACATATAACATATATATATTGTCACAATATATATTAAATTCCAATCTAATTCATTCAAAGCTGAGTTCCATTTCGCAAAACTATCAGCCATAACTTTTTTTTTTCTTTTTTCTTTCTCAAGAAATTAAATCTGAGGAAATGCTAGGGGGAATGGAATCACTGGCCTGGAAAAGCAGAGTTCTTGGCAAGCGGCAGGCCATCATGTCACTGACAGAAGGAGAGAGAATAAATAATGGAAGTGCCACAGGCTATTGTTTCTGGAAACCAGATATATAAAGTATTAGATGCTGTTATCCTCCAGGTTGGACAAAACAAGGCAGAGATTCAAAGAAGGAGGACAGATGAGACAGGCTTAAAATGAACACAGATACCAGAAACATCCCCCAAGGCAGAAGGTAGAAGAGGCATTTAAGAAATAAATAAGGATTTTACTCTCACATAAAAAAATAAATCTTTTGGTTTTCTTTTAACTGTAAGTGGATTTATGTGCGTTTGAAAGATGGCCTTTATTGAACTTTAGGAGAAGAGCCAGGGTAAAAAAGAGTCATGCAGACATCCCCCAAACAACTGCAGTTCTATCCCTCTAAGGCTTACTATGAGTAGTGTCCAAATATCAGATCAATCAGGTACAAGACAGTCGAAGCGTTTTGCCCTTTTTAGAATCATGTAAACAAAGCCGCAGTTTTCAAATAGTTAAACATGCAGTTCAGAGTTTTTAATTACGCTTTCCTCCCTTTAGAGATAAACACCAAAAATACAGATAGTAGAGGATTCAAAAACAAAAAACATAAAAAGGATCTTGTAGCTTGTAAGGAACACAAGATTCATTTAGTTTGTTTTTAATGTAGAACTTCAGCAAACTCATAAAGAAAGCAATCACCAATTTCTTTTTCTTCTTTTCAAAGTACATCTATCCTCTTTCTTGTCATAGGTTTTCTTCCCGGTTCTTTTTATAACTATAGTTTTCTGTCATGTTTTCCCCAAACTTCTTCAGTGTATCTGTAACCTGTCAATCTACACTTATGGAAGTAGTGTGGTCTAAACAATGGGATGTAGTTAACAGAGTGTGGGAAGGGCAGAGTGAATCTGAGTCCCAAGCTATGCTGGCTTCTCTCTGTGTGAAAGTGTTAGTTGCTCAGTTGTGTCTGACTCTTGGTGACCTCATGAACTGTAGTGCGCCAGGCTCCTCTGTCCATGGAATTCTCTGCAGTGGGTTTTCATACCCTCCTCCAGGGGATATTCCAGAACAAGGGATTGAACCCAGGTCTCCTGCGTTGCAAGCAGATTCTTTACCACTGAGCCACCACGGAAGCTTACGGTCAAACATTTTAGCTTCTGTGGACTTCTGGTCCATCATCAAGAAAATGAACAATTTGATGTAAATGATCTCTGAGATTTGGTCTTAATTCTAATTTCTGGTTTTTAGGCTGGGAAATTTCAGCAATTGTCTTGAGAATTCTTTTAGTCAACATTCAATCTATTTTTTCAGTGCTCATAATTGCCAGACACTGAACTAAATGTAATATTAATCAGGAAAATGGAGAAGAAGAATTAATTTATTTTGCCTAATTTTTCCACTATTTTCCTCAGATGTTTTGAAATTTGAGGAAATAAAAAAGAACATTTATTCACCTTCTCTGTTCACAATGAGGGAAAAAAATGGTGATCTTAGGCTTATGTCACCAGCAAAATCTCTGAAAGTCACCAGTGAGGCAGTGAGTAAAACAGTCTGTGTCAACCCATAAAGAAAAAAGTGAAGAGAGAAATACTTTTGTTTTTCCTCCAATATATTGGCAAGGGCATTTTTGGAGGGGTAAAATGTTTTGACAATCAGATGCCATGGTGGAGAATTATATTTAACCTGCTAGCAAAATATAGGTTTGTCATTAAATGCTGCTGGATGAATGAGGAACTTGAAGGCAAATCAAGCTGAAAATTACTTTCTGGAACCTAGGTATTCAGTGCAAGGAAGTCTATGACATGGTCTCTGCACTAAGGTAGAACTACAATGTAGTTTGGAAGAATTATGTGTTCCCTGCCCTGTGTAGTCATGTGCAAGTTAAGTAAAATACAGAATTGAAACAGTTTATAAGAATAATAGAAGAAATATACTAAGCTAAAGATGGGTAGGTTTGAAGAAGAGTGGAGGGATATAATTTGTAAGGGAGTCATGAAAGCAGAAAGCGTCATGAAGAAAGCATGAATAAACAGATTTAGTTGAAGAAGATGAAGTATGTAAAGAATTATAAGGAAATAAAGATAGAAATACAGTTTGGAACCAAACCATAAACACACTGTTATGGACTAAAGGTTTGTGTGTCTCCCATGATTTATACATTGAAGTCCTGGCCCCAGAGAGGTGGAATTTGGGATGGGACCTTTGGGAGTAATAAGGGTTAGATGAGGTCTTTAGGGAGAGACCTGCATGATGGGATTAGTACTCTTAGAGAAGAGATGGCAGACATTCCTCCACCTCTCTACCATGTGAGGACACAGTGAGAAATCTTCAACCTGAATGGGCCAACACCTTGATTGTGGACTTCCCAGCCTCCAGAATTCTGAGAAAAAACTTACATTGTTTAAGCTACCCAGTCAATGGCTGTCTGAGAGACCTTACAAATAGCTGTGAAAAGAAGAGAAGCAAAAAGCAAAGGAGAAAAGGAAAGATATACTCATTTGAATGCAGAGTTCCAAAGAATAGCAAGGAGAGATAAGAAAACCTTCCTCAGTGATCAGTGCAAAGAAATAGAGGAAAAATAATAGAATGAGAAAGACTAGAGATCTCTTCAAGAAAATCAGAGATACCAAGGGAACATTTCATGCAAAGATGGGCATAATAAAGGACAGAAATGGTATGGACCTAACAGAAGCAGAAGAGATTAAGAAGAGGTGGCAAGAATACACAGAAGAACTGTACAAAAAGATCTTCACGACACAGATAATCACAATGGTATAATCACTCACCTAAAGCCAGACATCTGGAATGCAAAGTCAAGTGGGCCTTAGGAAGCATCACTATGAACAAAGCTTGTTGGAATGAAGCTTTGTTGGAATTCCAGTTGAGCTATTTCAAACCCTAAAAGATGATGCTGTGAAAGTGCTGCACTCAATAAGCCAACAAATTTGGAAAACTCAGCAGTGGCCGCAGGACTGGAAAAGATCAGTTTTCATTCCAATCCCAAAGAAAGGCAATGCCAAAGAATGTTCAAGCTATCACACAATTGCACTCATCTCACACGCCTGCAAAGTAAGTAATGATCAAACTTCTCCAAGCCAGGCATCACAGTACATGAACCATGAACTTCCAGATGTTCAAGCTGGATTTACAAAAGGCAGAGGAACAAGAGATCAAATTGCCAACATCCGTTGGATCATCAAAAAAGCAAGAGAGTTCCAGCAAAACATCTACTTCTGCTTTATTGACTATGTTAAAGCCTTTGACTGTGTGGATCACAATAAACTGTGGAAAATTCTGAAAGAGATGGGAATACCAGACCACCTGACCTTCCTCTTGAGAAACCTGTATGCAGGTCAGGAAGCAACAGTTAGAACTGGACATGGAACAACAGACTGGTTCCAAATTAGGAAAGGAGTACATTAAAGCTGTATGTTGTCACCCTGCTTATTTAACTTATATGCAGAGTACATCATGCAAAATTCCTGGCTGGATGAAGCACAAGCTAGAATCAAGACTGCCAGGAGAAATACCAATAACCTCATATATACAGATGACAGCACCCTTATGGCAGAAAGTGAAGAAGAAGTAAAGAGCCTCTTGATGAAAGTGAAAGAGGAGAGTGAAAAAGTTTGCTTAAAGCTTAATATTCAGAAAACGAAGATCATGGCATCCAGTCCCATCACTTCATGGCAAACAGATGGGGAAACAATGGACACAGTGAGAGACTTTATTATTTGGTGCTTTAAAATCACTGCAGATGGTGACTGCAGCCATGAAATTAAAACCTGCTTGTTCTTTGGAATAAAAGAACTTTGACCCACCTAGAGAGCATATTAAAAGCAGAGACATTACTTTGCCAACAAAAGTCTATCTAGTCAAAGCTACCATTTTTCCAGTTGTTATTTATGGATGTGAGTGTTGGACTATAAAGAAAGCTGAGTGCTGAAGAATTGATGTTTTTGAACTGTGTTGTTGGAGAAGACTCTTGAGAGTCCATTGGACTGCAAGGAGATCCAACCAATCCATCCTAAAGGAAATCAGTGCTGAATATTCATTGGAAGGACTGATGCTGAAGCTGAAACTCCAATACTTTGGCCACCTGATGTGAAGAACTGACTCATTTGAAAAGACCCTGATGCTGGGAAAGATCGAAGGCAGCAGGAGACAAGGAATACAGAGGATGAGATGGTTGGATGGTATCACCATTGATGGACATGAGTTTGAGCAAGCTCCGGGAGTTGGTGATGGACAGGGAAGCCTGGTGTGTGGTAGTCCACGGGGTTGCAAAGAGCTGGACACAACTGTGCGACTGAACTGAACTGTCATCAGTGCATTGACAAAATTCTAATAGGGAAAACCTTGCAACAGTCTCACTGGGTAAGTTAGGCTTTATGGTCTTTTCAAGAAATAATTAGTCTTCTCTGGATAAAACATTTGAATCACTTTTGAGCTGTAGTTTATCCTCTTGCTATATTCTAGCCCAAACACAGATGCTGAAAAATATTGTCAACTGGCTATTTATAATGAAAATGTACAAGATATATGACATTCTTCAGTTTTATCCTTTCAAAAACTTAAGTTTTTATTTACACAGTGTTATGAATTCAAGATTGTTCCCTGTCATCACCAGATCCTAATTTTCAATCTGTGCCTAAGCCATCAACCTAAACATACAGTTTGCTCATAACTGAGGTCAAGTTCACCAGTATGTAGGTTCTTCAATTATTCTTTTTCTGCATTGTGAAATATCAAGTCAACATTTCATCCTTCCTGTGTTGTGACACTTCTTTCATCCTACAGCAATTTTAAGAACTTTTGACACTGATTTCACAAGTACATCAATATATTGTTTTTAATATCTAAATTTAGTTTCTACTCAAAATACAATTAAAAGTGGTTACCGTGTCCTGGAATGTTTATGGTCTATGCAAAAAAAGCAAGGCACAGATCAGTTGTGTATACTGTTATTTGTGTAAAAAGGGTAATTTTTACACAAATTCAAGAACCTGCGAAGAATTATGCACAGAATTCATTCCATTCATTGGCTTTCTGGGAGGAAACTTATAGGACTAGAATCTGGAGGCCAAGAGCAGGAAAAATTGTATGTGACTATATGTATCATGTCGATTTCTATCATGTGCATCTATTTTTCAGTCAACAAAACTTTAAAAATTGAAAAAACATCTAGCAACTCCCGAGTTGGATTTTAAGAACCAATACGACTTAAAAATAGGAACTATCATAACATTGCTAATGTTTAACTTCACTGTATAGAAACATTACAACTAACTTTATACGACACGTGAATGTGTATGCATACTTGCGTGCTCAGTCGTGTCCAACTCTGCAACCCAATGGACTGTAGCCCACCAGGCTCATCTGTTCATGGAATTCTCCTGGCAAGAATACTAGACTGGGTTGCTATTCCTTTCTTCAGGGATAGAACCTAGGTCTCCTGCATTGCAGGCAGATTCTTTACCACCTGAACTACCAGGGAAGCACATTATCAGACACAATCATTACATATACATTGCTTTTTATTTCATTATATAAAGACATTACAACTCACATCTACCACAACCATCATTTCATCAAAATAAAAACAAAAATATGTGAAATCTGCAAAAAAAAAATAAGGAAAATATCAGAATAAAGAGTGTCTTTTAAATTAGAGCTTTATTAAAAATTCATCTAAATTGTTTTTATTATTAATATTATTATGTTTTACTTTGCAGAAGACAAACACTTAGGAGTCAGTGATTCAAACCACCAAGACTCTTTTATGCTAACTTTTCCTTTTTTGGCATCGATTATTATTCTTCCCTTTCAAGTTTACAGTATATTCTCCTTCAGAGAAAAATGTAGAAGCAGAGCAATACTTTGTGTTCCATTTCCCTTTAGCAGTCTGTTAAAATTATACTGTATTCCACAAAGCAGGGGACCCAGGTTTTTCCTATAGCTCTTTCTCTAAATAAAATTTTGTGGTTATTTTTGCCATGTACTTTAGTCTTTCTCTCTCTCTTTTATTTTTAATAACATGTCTTAGATTTTTATGTATTTTACCTCTAAATACTATTCCCACATTCCGACATGTCATTTCTTTGTATTTATTTTTGTCTATATGCTTCACATCCCAATTTATATATGTACTCCTTTAATACATGAACTGATCATAATAATGGCTTCTGTAGCTGACCACTGTGAGCCTGGTTTATGGAACTGTGATATAGACTCACACAAAATCTCAGTTTAAATTAATTTTGTGTTTAGAGGAGCTTCTTTTTTTTCTTTATCGTGATGTTTTAATTATATGTATTCTTCTCATTTTATTTCCTGGGCCCTTCTATTTATTTTTGAGCTATTTTTTTTTTCTTTCAGACTATATGGTTTCTGCTGCTAAGTCACTTCAGTCATGTCCGACTCTGTGTGACCCTGTAGACG
This sequence comes from Bos grunniens, assembly GCF_055505025.1. Lineage (NCBI taxonomy): Eukaryota > Metazoa > Chordata > Mammalia > Artiodactyla > Bovidae > Bos > Bos grunniens. The sequence goes on from NC_141168.1 coordinate 19,515,158, forward strand.
GCAGCCCTCCAGGCTCCACCATCCCTGGAATTCTCTAGGCAAGAATACTGGAGTGGGTTGCCATTTCCTTCTCCAATGCATGAAAGTGAAAAGTGAAAGTGAAGTCGCTCAATCATGTCCGACTCTTTGAGACCCCATGGACCGCAGCCCACCAGGCTCCTCCGTCCATGGGATTCTCCAGGCAAGAGTCCTGGAGTGGCGCGCCATTGCCTTCTCTGTCAGACTATATGGTATCTGGACATAAAAATTTTACTAATGCCTCCCCCTCTCTTTTGAAGTCTCCTTTGCAAAATATAATTCCTATTATGTATAATAAAATGGCTGAGTCACCCGGAGAAGAGAATGGCTATCCACTCCAGTATTCTTGCCTGAGATATCCACAGACAGAGGAACCTGGTGGGCTACAGTCCATGGGGTTGCAAATAGTCAGACATGATGGGAGTGACTAACTAACTAATTATAATAAAATAGCATGGCCATTCTTTCTGACAATTTCTTTTTGTTTTATTTCATCCATCAATTTGCTTTTGTCAATGAGAAGGAAATCCATAGTATCAATTCCATTTATTACTTCAATTTTGAGGTATGGAATTGACAGTGAAACATGACATTCCCTTTTAGATTGTTTCTATTTACAAAAAATTGACTCCTAACTAATATATAGATTTGAATTCCCTCACCCTTAATATATGTTGCTTCTGTATTTGGATACCTAAGAATGCATTTTGACAAGGCAGTCCGTATAAATCATCCTTAACACCATTGCTTCTGTTTCTCTATTCATTACAATGTTTCTCTGTATTAATTTATATATTTCTATCCTTTAATGTGGGCTTCCCTGGTAACTCAGTGGTGATGAATCTGCCTGCCAATGAAGGAGATGTGGGTTTGATCTCCTGAATTGGGAAGATCCCCTGGAGAAGGAAATGGCGACCTTCAGTACTCTTGTCTGGGGAATCCCATGGACAGAGGATTCAAACATGACTTAGCAACTGAAAGAACAGCAATAATTTGTTTCTAATTTTCTTTAAAATATAAATTATATATAGATATATTTATCCATTTCTTAGACATTGCAATTAACTGATATTTATAAATTATTTGAAAATTATAGTCTCATGAAAATATGATACTGTCAGAGTTTACTTTTGTTCACTAGATATACCTGGGGAAGAATTACTTGGTTTGCTGTGTTAAAATGTGTGGCCCAGCAGCAGACAGCCAAAGTTTCAAAATAAGAATATCTCACAAATGAAATCTATTTCAATGACCAAATGTCATACGGACTCAACCAAACAGTCCAGGATTCAAATGGGAAGTGCAATGAAAGGACATAAGTACCACCGCAAGAAGAGGCTCTTTATGTTTACAACATTTGGAACCAATCAGAAATCTTTGATAAACTTCTGCTATAGCAAGAGTCTATCCAAGTCTAGACAGATAGGTAGATAGGCTGTTCTCAATTCCAGAAGCACATTAGAATGATTTAGAGAAGTTTTAAAATTAATGCTCTTGGCCAGTTTCCACCCAAGTGGTTTTGATTTAATCGTTCGAGCATGGGATCCCAGGCATTAGTACTAGGTAATCCTAGTGTGAAATCAAGGCTAAGATCCCTGGTAAGCAAAACCATGCCTCTAGGTGGGAACAGATGAGATGAACCACAGCTGACATATCTGAAGGAGATTATTGGGGAAGTATGTCTTAGACAAAGAAAAATCAACATCATACATTAATTTCAGCATATTTTTCCCTCTATATTCATCCTTAAAAACAAGATTTCTTAGATTCTGGGACATGCAGTAAATTAACTTCCTCTTGAGCTTCCATGAACACCTTTTTCTGGAGAAGCATCTATCACCCCCACCACAAGGTAACTAATGTTTCCCCAGAATCACAAATTTTTCCAGGATAGGGCCTATGTGTTCTTTAATTCTATTTCTTCATTGCTCATCACCATGCATGGTGCTTATGAAATGAGTGATTGTTTAATAAATGTATTAGTTAATGGAAAATATAAAGAGAAGGGCAAGCATTCTGGCACTGACGTCGCCGTTATTTTGGCTACCCTCATTTCATCTTTGATTTCTTTTCTTCTGGTCTAAACCTTCTGAACTCTTCCCTTCTGTTTCTTTTTGTTTTGCTCTTCTTGAACTCTTGGACAATATTTTTACTCAAAAGTAATTCTCTTCCCTCTGATACACACTTTTGCTCCCTACTCCCACTCTCCCAGGTAATATCACAAATTCAGTTCTACTAAGTTTGGCTAGCATTCATTCTCTGTAAATACTAAGTTAGTAACAAATACTAACAAAGGTCCGTCTAGTCAAAGCTATGGTTTTTCCAGTAGTCATGTATGGATGTAAGTGTTGGACAATAAAGAAAGCTGAGCGCCGAAGAATTGATGCTTTTGAACTGTGGTGTTGAAGGAGACCCTTGAGAGTCCCTTGGACTGCAAGGAGATCAAAGTGAAAGTGAAAATGAAGTCACTCAGTCGTGTCCGTCTCTTAGCGACCTCATGGACTGCAGCCTACCAGGCTCCTCTGTCCATGGGATTTTCCAGGCAAGAGTACTGGAGTGGGGTGCCATTGCCTTCTCTGAAGGAGATCAAATCAGTCCATCCTAAAGTAGATCAGTGCTGAATATTCATTGGAAGGACTGATGCTGAAGCTGAAACTCCAATATTTTGGTCACCTGATGTGAAGAACTGACTTATTTGAAAAGACCCTGATGCTGGGAAAGAGTGAAGGTGGGAGGAGAAGGGGACAACAGAGGATGAGATGATTGGATGGCATCATCGACTCGATGGACACGAGTTTGAGTAAGCTCCGGGAGTTGGTGATGGACAGGGAAGCCTGGCGTGCTGCAGTCCACAGGGTCGCAGAGTCAGACGTGACTGAGCAACTGAACTGAACTGAACATAAGTTATAAGTTAACTCTGGTGGTTCAGATGGTAAAGAATCCGCCTGCAATGTGGGAGACCTGGGTTCGATCCCTGGGTTGAGAAGATCCCCTGAAGGAGGGCACAGCAACCCATTCCAGTATTCTTGTCTAGAGAATCCCCATGGACAGAGGAGCAAAGAGTTGGACATGACTGAGTGACTAAGCACACACACATATAAGTTAAACATCTAAGTTAATTATAATTTAATCATAACTATATAAGGAACTCTGCATGGGCTTCCCTGGCAGCTCAGGTGGTAAAGAATCTGCCTGCAATGTGGAAGCTAAGGAAGATCCCCTGGAGAAGGGAACGGCTATCCACTCCAGTCTTCTGGCCTGGAGAATTCCATGGACTGTATAGTCCATGGGCTCACAAAAAATTGGAAGTGACTGAGCCAATTTCACTTCACAAGGTACTCTGCATAAATGTATATTTTCATTAGCCCTCTACTGACTCTTGAAACAGAGATGCTGTTGTTTAGTCCTAACACAATGCCATTCTCTAGTATGCGAAGCATATCTTCTAAGTGTGTACTTTTTTTTTCCCCCAAACTGGTTCCAAGAAAATGAAATTCCTACTCTTTTCAAAAATTTTATTTGTCCATTAAGTTTGAATTGAAAGGATGTTTTCACATTTAAATATGAGAAGTCTAACAGATGGTCTGTTAACAGCGACCGGGGAAAGGCTTTCTGTTTTTATTTAGAGTTTACCTAATTTTTCCCTCCCCTCCCCTCTCTACCACCACTCTCCCTGCTACCACACATTCAGTTAACAATAACATTATTACTCTAGAGTTTTAAACATTTGTCAATATGCTCCTCAGTGTAGTCCATCCGAGGACCTCCAGCTGTTTCATTACCTTTTACAGATAGTGGGAAAAGTGGCTTAGTAGCTGGAACCTGAACCCTTTCTGGGACTGGCACTGATGCCTGGTGCTCAGTGGTGACCGAGTCTTCGTGCCTGTCTTCTGCTCACCCCCTTCCTCTTTTCTCCACATACAAATCCCTAGCTCTTCTTCTGTGAGCTCCTCTCCCCTTCTTTCTCTTCATATTCCTCTGCTTCTTCCTTCCTCTCAGCTTTCCATTTCTGGACCCCTTTCCCTACTTCTTTCCTCTAACAAAATTTATCTAGATACCTCTTTCAGTTAAAAAGAAAAATTTGAGAATTTACTCATCAATAAATTCACATAATTTTTAAATAAATGAGTAAAGGTAAATTTAATCCTGTCTTAATATTTACATTAAAATATACTCCAAAGTATAAATTTTAAAGAATGAGGAAAAACTAAAAGAAGTGATATTTTAAAATCTTACTTTTTAATTTGTTATTTGAATGGGAACTTTCATTAAAAAGGTAGAATTAGAAATATTTTCAGTGTGAGCAATTTGGTTGAAGACGTATCATCATAAAATTATCTTGGGGTAAATTTTAGAATACAGTAATTTAAAGGTTTAAAGTGTTTTACTTCTATACTTATGAGTCTGGTTTATTGAGTCTAACACAGTGAGCTATAAACATGAAATTGTAAATATTTTATTAAGCATCGGCTCAACCATGCTTGGTGAAAATCACTCTTTAAGGTTATTTGAAGGATATCCCAGCTGTTTTTGGTAACTACAATTTAGTCCATTCTACTTTAAGATATCCTCTGTCAGCAGGGACTAATTCTCTGGTTCCTGAGTGAGTTGGGTTGGCTCCTGATCTATTTGACTCCTCCCCCTACTTGAGCACTTCGGAATGAGTGAGTACAGTGTTTTGGCCCTAGGACATTGTTTCCTCTGTGTCCAGGACCTCGTTCCTCCGGTGGTGTTTGAATCATGAAGAGGGAAGAGAGAAGGAGGAGCTCCTCTCGCAGTTTTTTACACCGACACTAGGTAGAGGCAGCCCTAGGTCCTAGCTCATTCTGGGCTTCTGAAAACTTCTGTCAACATGGCAGTCTCCACAAGGATGACAGAAGCAGTTTTCTAGGTCAGTGAGCAGCCTTATTCCAGCCCTTTCTATCTCCTAACACCCAGTCACAGAGAAGCAGTTTTGTCCATCTTCAGCCACTGGCAATAGCTCACTCCTTCAATCCCCTCTCAGGTTGGAGCACAGTTTCTTGGTCACCTGGTTCTGGGACAGCCACTGAGTTCCTGCCTTCTGCTATCTGTTCTCCTTCACCTGGAGCCTCAGGAACCAATGGGGGTAGCATCTGTACCATATGAGGCTCCCAGAAATTGGGGTGGGATAGTCAGCCACCCTTATTTTATCTTCAGTGTATGCTCGCCCTTTATCACACACTTCAAAAATCTCTAGAACAGAAAGATGTGGGAGAGCTGCTTTCTGTCCAAGCACATCTTCCACATTCTGGGGACACTGTGAAGCTTCTCTAACAGCTCTCTCACCAGCATCCACTCTCCACTCTGATGGAGCTCAGTATGGGCCTGTTGGGTTGGCAATCTCAGAACTGGACATCAGTATCCATATGTCTCAGGCATCCTTATCTTAATAGACAAATTCCTTGTTACTCTCTCACCTGAGTCACTTATCTTGGGCAAAAGAGCACAGCTCCCTTTAAAAGGTATACACTGTGATATATTTTAATGTAAAAATTAGTTCAGTTTTAGATACACTATTTATTTATGTTATGCAAATTTACTGATGGATAAATTCTCAGCTTCTTATTGAAGTGAAAAGATGCTTAAAGTGATTTAGTCACTAAGTCATAACCAACTCTTGCAACCTCATGGACTATAGTCCACCAGGCTCCTCTGTCCATGGGATTTTCCAGGCAAGAGTACTGGAGTGGGTGCCATTTCCTTCTCCAGGGGATCTTCCCAACCCAGGGATCAAACTCAGGTCTCCTGAACTGGCAGGAGGATTCTTTAACGCTGAGCCACCAGGGATTCCCTAAAGATGCCTATAGAGAATGGCATTAGAGTTAAGAAGCAAGGAAAGGAGTGTGGGAAAGGATGGTGAGAGGAAGGTAGAATGAAGAGAATATGAAGAGAAGGAAAAGGAAAGAAGCAGGGAGGAGAGGAAGAACCAGTCAGCATACATGGGGAAAAAGGAAAGCAGAGGAGAGAGATGAAAGGAAAATAGGTGAGGAGGGTGACTCAGATCACTGTTGTTCACCTGACGTCAGAGGCGATTCAGGGTCTCCAGGGCACAAATGAAAAAAGTCTCTCAGCCTCTTTTTCCAGACATTTTCAAAGGCACGGGAATGAATGGTGAGCCTCAGACAGACCATAGTTAGAGGCATACAGTCAAACTCTTAAAACTCTGGAATAACAATTTACTGTAAAATTAAGAGGTGTTAAGGACAGAGCTGGTGTCCCATTTCTTTCCAATTTCCATTGTAGGGCTGCTTCATGTAAATACTTATGTCTCTTCCAAACCCTTGCACTTCCTTACCCTTCTAATCTCAGCAGATGACCTTGTTCCTTCTTCTTTCAGTAAAATATCAGAAGTGAATTAAAGAAAACATCCACATGTTCTCATTATGCCATTGACACAGTTACTAGCACCAAGGCCACGTACCCTGCCCAGTCTGCTGCCACCAGGCATGAAGTTTCTGCACTCCAGCTAGGGACATCTGCCTGGTTCAATAGGCTTCATCTTCTCATCTACTCCAAGATGTCTCTCCATTGTCTCTGTGCTTCCCTCTCACTGGGCTATTCTCAAGTCAAGTCAAGTGCTAGTGCTCAGCCGTGTCTGACTCTGTGCCCCCATGGACTGTAGCCTGCCTGGCTCCTCTGTCCATGGGATTTTCCCAGTGAGAATACTGGAGTGGGTTGCCATTTCCTACTCCAGGGGATCTTTCCAACCCAAGGATCAAACTCACATCTTCTGCACTGCAGACAGATTCTTTACCACTAAGCCACCAGGGAAGCCTTTCCATCCTCATACAAATGTGTCCTTAATTAATGATAACCAAATTTGTGTTAGAAAATTAGTAGAATTATTTAAAATGATACCGGTGTAAACAGGTCCAAAATTGTCTCCAAATTGTACAGACTGCATAACATCAAGCAACCACAGTGAGTGACTGCTACTTTTCCAAATCAAGTGATCAAATTGCAAAGATTTAGTTGTTAAACCAGTTTGGTTCATAAAGTATCAAAAATTAATTTGATTTTCTTAGTGAATTTATAATTTTTTCCTGAATTGATACAATGTTACAAGATGTGGCTTCAATAAAATCCTTGTATTTTATTGTGAAGCAGTAAAGATATGAAAATTTCTTATGCAGTAACCAAAGTTACTGAGAGGTCATAATATTTTAAAATTGGTTTCAGAATTCTACAAAACATCTCATATTCAGTAAAGAAAACTTTTCAACTGACTGAGAAGTGGCTGGATGTTAGAAGTTTAATGCAATATAGAGACACACAGCCCTGGTACATGCCTGGTTTCTCAGATGTACATACCTTCCCATATATATTCGTCACTTGTCATAGGTCATAACTCTCTTCTGGTGTCACTGAACATTAGTCCAAAAGACAATCTGATATTTTTATAATATTAAGGATACTATAATATAATGTTTCTCTGACTTGAGTGTTTATCATTTTGTTTAATAATTTTGGCTCATTTGTAGGAGCAAATGAACTCAACTGGACCAGTAGTAAGTCAACAACCTTGAAATCAGAACCCACTGAATACTTTGTCAGTAATGAAACTACCTGGTTCCTTATTTAACAGAGATATTTTAGAGAAAACAACACGAAGACAGCTTTTGTACTGATAGAAGCGGGCTGCCTCCAAAAGATGTGCTCAACAAGGCACAGAAGAAACGGCCATTCAGAGAACTGGCTTCCTGCCCCAGGTGAGTTCCTCCATTATTTTGCTGCCTACCCAGAACAAATTGAAGTGGAGTTTTGGCACTTGGTCTACAGGGCTAGCCAAGATGGTTGACAACCCAGGCCAAAATACCTACTTTTTCCATCAGGCACTCCGGAGGAGAACTGGAGGTGGAAGAGTCTCCCCAGTTTTCTTGAGCAGTGGGTCCCGGGCTAACCTCACATTACCATTACATCACCTTCAACCAGCACGTGGCCAGTGTTTGCTGAGGGGGTCAGTGGGAAGAGGGGTCATCATCCTACTGCTTGCACGTATCCTGTGGTGCAAGGGGTATAATAACAATAAAAATAAAAGCAAAAAACAAACAACTTGCTATGGTCCCATTCCTTGTCTCTGTTCCCTGTCTATATTGATTTGCTACTTTAGTTTACATTAAACAGCCCTCTTAGCAACTGAATATATAGCCACAGGCAAAGGGACTGGAGTTGAGGCTCCTGTGTCAGCAGTCCTCATTAATTTAATAACAAAGGATAATATGATCTAACGACAGAAAAGAAGTATACTAGTAATTTTCAAACCCTGTGGGCAGAGGGGGAGTGGGAATGTGGGTAGAGGCTTCCTGCCATTTTGCAACTAATAAGCTCCACTTATATCTTTTTTATATATATTGGTATTCTGTAATGGAGAATTTTGAAGCCAGATATATTTCCAATCTGGGCTTCCTGTTACTATCTATACCCATTAATCTTAGGTCAGAGTCAAGCAGCTTTTCTAGATGACTAAGAGTTGGCACTTCCCCTTAAACAGTACATTTATATTAAGGATCATCTGAAAACAGTTCAAACTGAAAAGAAATAGTACATAAGAAAGAATACATAAAAACCAAGGAAGAATTAAAACAAAAAGCCACTGACTAACAATCCTTTCTCTTTTTTTCTCTCATAGAGGCCATATGCTACATTCTATGCCATTCCAGAATCTTGAAATAGAATTTATCCTTTCACAAGATCACCCTCCTTGTTCAAAACCCTTAAAATTCTACCCTCTGTGATGACAATTATAGTATCTCTTCTTTTCCCACCAAAAATCTACATCAGGGTGACTGAGAATCTAGACACTTTTCCTTTTATTTCTAACACCAAGAATGGTACAGGATGAGAAAAGACATTCAGTAAGTATCAGTTGATGCATTATCCCCACTTACTCAAGTAAAATAAACTATATAACAAAGAAATTAAAATTAAGTCATTATATATGCAGACAAGTATAGTGTTCATATGGTGATTTACAACACGTGGCAAAGATAATGTATGTTGAATATGCCACCTTGAAATTCAAGCATCAAGAGAACAAGTCCTCATTAAGTCCTCATTGTTATAAACTTAGTTTTATGACAGTATTTTTAAAAAAGAACTACCCTGGGGAATTCCCTGAAGTCCAATGGTTAGGGCTTTGCACTTTCACTGCTGAGGGTGTGGGTTCAATTCCCGGTTGCGGAACTGAGATCCCCCAAACTATGCAGTGCGGCCAAAAGTAAGTAAATAAGAACAGGCACCAAAGGGCATAAAGAACTCCTCACACTTTAGTGTGTGAGAGTAGTTAATCCAAAATTATGCAAAACCAACTGCTCAAACCACTACTTTCTAGGACTCCAACAGATTGACAGGACTAAATGTGTCTCTTTAAGAAAAGAACATGAAAAGAAAAAGGCCAAAGCATCCCTCGTGGGAATCAAACGGTGAACTAAGTTATGCTCCATCATGGTTGTGGATATACAGCTCATGGTTGGCATCTGATGAATAATATGCTGATAATGCATAGAGTAGAATGCATCTCATTCTATTTTGATATTGAAATTGAGACTTTGCCATTGTGGAAATAATAAACAGTTAAGCAGGGGAGACTGAGGGGGGAATATTCCAAAGAAGTAAACATGTACCAACTTGAAACATCAAAGGAATAGTTACTACAACTGCCATTTCCACTCACATTATTATTAATATTTGGATCAGCAACATAATTTATAAGAACTGAATTAATGCATTGATATGAATGGAGTATAAAATATCTTAGCTAGTAAAGGACAGTCAGGATACATTTTAGAATTTGGTCATGAGAAATAGACAGGAAAGGTGAAAGCTTTGCTCAAAAAATGAGTTACCTGGTATTAAAGGAAAACACAAATGTTTAAAACTCTTTTATTGCTAAATAAAATTGGGACTACTGGAGCAATAAGGGAAATTGTGGAAAATGGTTTATCCTGCAGTTCCTTTACCTGTGAAAATAATTAACATCCAGCTAAATGAAAATTATCATACAGATCAAGACCTGCTCCTTTTAAATTAATGTGCCGTAAAGAGGAGAAAACAATTGAAGCAGCCAGTGAGAAATGCTATTAGTGAAAAGGGAATCTAACTAAAGCATTTCTTTCTGTAACACATAAAACATGTCAAGGAATTTATAATAAAGCTTATTATTCAGATCCAAATATGTCATGACTTGTTTATATATCAGAATTAAAAATTTTCGCTTATGTTTTTGCCCATTAAAGTATCACTCTATTTTCATGGCTATATATTTTTGAATGGAGGCAATACTCAATGGATAAAGAGAAAGGAAGAGGATAATATGATAAGAACACCAAGGGAAAACCCCTCTAGGGTATCTATAAGCACTTGCCAAGCTTTTCTTGGCCATTTTCCTTTCTTGTTCTGCAAACCATGCCCAACTTCAGCTAGCAATCTATACTTTTATCCTAGAACTTCTATTCTAAGCCTCAGGCTCATATATTCTACCACCTACACCAAAGAGCCTAAAGAAACCAAGAAAGCAAAGTCCAATAAAAGGAGGACTCATTAATATCTTTAGGCCTGAAGAGGGAAGAAAGTGGAGATTCCTGAAATTAGGCTGAAACTCCATAGTGAGGGCTGCCTGACAGCTACTTCAGTCTTCAGTAGAGGGATATATTAATAGCAATCTACACTGACCTAGCATAAGGAGAGATAAGGTAATAAATATCATTAATCTAACTATCCTCTTGCTGTATGACCTTCTGGTGCCTTCCATTTGTTGAACTCAATTGGCAGCTAAAGAGCAAGAGGACTCGTGCAATGAAGTCTTATATGGGTCAGCTTCCTGGGACACGAAGCATGATGAAAGAGTGGAGAATGAAATACGCCCAGCATAGCTACCTTTCAAAAAGTTTTTCATGTTTTTCCTATATTCTACTCTTCTTGTGTTGCTTGTAGTTCCATGAACTCATTGTCCCCAGGGGAGAAATAATCAGAAAGGGGACTCAGAGAATCCACTGAATGTGAAGAGGAAAACACAAGAGGGTTAGCCAAAAGAAATCAAATAAACAAAGTAAACATAGAGAATCCACTGAATGTGAAGAGGAAAACACAAGAGGGTTAGCCAAAAGAAATCAAATAAACAAAGTAAACATATGTAAACATAGACAATAAGATGTAAGTCCATGGGACGTTGTGGAATGACAAGTAATATGGAGGAAGAAGCTGGCAGAATTGTGGAATGATTTACCTCTTTTTTTTTTTTTCCTCTATATTTTTCTTCTTTCTTTTTTTAAAATTTTATTTTATTTTTAAACTTTACAATATTGTATTAGTTTTGCCAAATATCAAAATGGATCCGCCACAGGTTACCCATCTTTTAGAATCAAAAGAGGGGATTCACCCTCTTTTGATTCTAAAAGATGAGCAACAAGTAAAAGAAAGAATGGTGAAAATTTGAGATTCCACACAAAGCTGAACATGTGCACCTGGTTTACTTGCTCAAGCAGTCACTAACTTTGAATAATGACATTTTGGGGGGAAATATACATATGCGTGTGCAATAAAGTAAAGAACAGGAGAGACAAATTGGTTGACCTTGGATCATGTCTGCTTCGATTTTGATAGCTTATATAGATGTCACTCAGTCTGTTAATACAAAGGAAGAACCCAAAGTTTTGACTGGTGTAAATAGCTGAGCTCTGAAGGCTCTATCATGTTTAAAAATCAATTTCTCCACCAAGATTCATTCTTCATTACATATTTAACTAGTTCAGCTTTGGCCCAAGCTCCCCTCTCATCATCATAGTCAGAGGATGGAGGTAAAGTGGATAGGAAAACAGCAGAATGCAGGTGCCTCTTTGAGGCAATAACCAGCTTCTTGGATAAGTCCACTGCAGGCTGCAGTGTTGATGGACCCACACTGAGGGGGATGGGAGGGTACAACCCTGAGCCCGCGGGCACCACCTTACTGATACTGCCATACTTTTCCCTGGCTGCGCTGTCTGCATGAAAAAATAATGACTACTTTTTTCAGGGCACACACCTGCTCTAGCATAGAATTAAAAATGATGGTTCCCATGTCTGTTTCCGCCACTGCCTATGAGCTCTCTGAAGACAGGAATCACATCTATCCTCTATATTTTCACTACCTGTCAGGTGAGTGCACATACCGGGTACTCAATAAACATTTGTCAAATTAATTAACATGCACATGGCATAATTAAATGTCCCATTTTATGTGATTTTTTTATGGGTTCCTAAGGATAGGTAAAATAAGTTAAACCACTCTTATAACCAAGATCTTTGTGATCTTGGAGAATCAGAGAAAAAAAGTGCACCAGAAAAGCTATTTCTATACTTGATTGATTTTGGTAACTTGAAATAGAGGATGGTGACCCCAAAAGGCATCTGAAACGTCTATTTGTCAGTACCAGGAAGTCAGTGGTGTTGATAATGACAACTAACCTAGGGGAATGTGGAACACCTAGATATTCAGTCACTGAATATTTATTTAAAAGAAGAAAAGAAGAAAGTCCACAAGGCTGTCGGAAGATGTCTGAGAGGGAGTCTCCTAGAGTATAAATTCTACTCATAATGAGTAGAGGATACTAGTTGAGAAGTCAGAAGATGAGAGTTTAAGGATTTAAGAACTTAAGCAGGCTGAATAATGCCCCTGCTCTTCAATTCCTCTTCTGTAAAACAGCATGGTTGGATTATAAGATCTTCAATAATAGCTTAATTAATTCTATAAATCAATACAGTGAATATGGTAATAACAGTAGAAAGAAGGTAGAAAGAAAACAAATTAGGTAAGAGAGAAATTAATTTAAAATATTGCTTTGAAAGGAATGTTTTGCATTCTGTAATGATAGAACATAGTGTAATTACCAATATTATATTTTATACCATCCTATTAGAAAAAGAACTATTTGTCCTGTACCAAATATTGGAAAGAGACACTGGATGTCTTCAAAGGACTTTTCTCTTCTCACATCCCCATAAACCCATCCATCGACTTATGCACTTATGACAAGCAGCCCACTCGCCACGGCATTCACCTCACAGAACACAGTGGGACTGACTAATGGACCACATTCTGCTCCTACCAACCCTGAAGATCTGTGGTTTCAATGCAATATTGAAGGGGATAGAAAGCTAGATCCTGTGCATCTGATGGGGGACCCATCTGAGTTGCTTCATAAACATTATTTTCTCCTCAATCTGACAGCCACTGAAGAATAAGGAGAGAGAAAAGAGGAAGAAAGCAAGACAGGGTGACCGAATCTAGAAAACTGACAGTAGGGAAAGAGAAAGAATGCATAAGACCACAGGATACCTCTCAGTAGAAACATACGACTTTTCTCTAGTTGAACTCTAGTTCAAGGAAAATGATTCAGTGCTTAAAATGATGAATAACGGTGGTGGGAAGGAGGGAGGGAATGGATGGATCAATGAATGAGTGAATTCACTGTAATATTGCCCTTGTGCAGTATTCTTCCTTTCCAGATCTCACATTATTATTTTAGGATATTATTAGGAAATGACAGAAAATCACTTCCCCCGGTCTTCTCACATGCCAATCTCCTACTCCCTCTTTTCTCATATGCAATCAAAGAGGGATGAACGACAAATTATCAAGTGCATTATAAATACCATGAAACAAAGAAGAAGGAAGCTGCAGTGATAAAACCTAACTCTGATCAGCCAGCCAGACTCTCTAGCAAGTCACATTTTATTATTTTCTGCTCCAATTGTCATTCCTCTAATGCCTATCATATATCTTATACAAGGTTTCAAATCTTATCTACAATGACCCCCATCTTTCCCCAGACTGGGAGTTCTGTGCTAGTGGTAGCTTTACAACAAACTCCATGTATCATCAACATTGACAGGGTTCTCTTGTAATTGATGTATGTGTCTGGCACATTTTGTTACATTTCTGTTGGAAAAATAAAGCTGAAGTAACAAAAGCCATCCTAGCTGGATATCCCACACAATCCTGTGCAAACAGCCTCACCCAGGTGGTCCCTGTCTGACGAGGAGGAATCTCAGTGGAAAAGAGGCCATGACATAATACAAAAGTACTGGATTAGTTCAGTCCTAGCTTAGGCTCTTCTACCAATTTGTTGCGTGGTTTTGTATACCTTACATCCTTCTTCTTGATGCAAACTCGGCGTTTCTAGAGTGGGAGTGTCTAAATAGAAAAGGGCAATAACCACAACAGAAAAATGAATAAGAAGTATTGACAGACATTTCACAGAATAGGAAACATTCATGATCAATAGACAAAGCGATGCTCAGCCTCATCAGTAATCAAAGAAATGCAAGTGAAAATCACCATGAGATACCATCTTACTCCCAGTAGGCATGGGCAACAACAAAGAAGTATTACATTACCAAGTACCAGGGCTTCCCTGCTGCCTCAGATGGTAAAGAATCTGCCTGCAATGTGGGGGACCTGGGTTCAATCCCTGGGTTGGGACGATACCCTGGAAAGAGGGCACAGCAAACCACTCCAGTATTCTTGTCTGAAGAATCCCCATGGACGGAGGAGCCTGGTAGGCTACAGTCCATGGGGTCACAAAGAGTCGGATATGACTGAGTGACTTTCACACTAAGTGGTGAAAAGAACATGAATGAACACAATCCCTTCTACATTGTTGGAGAAAGTTTCTCTTCTAGAAAACAATTCAGTCTTATCTTAAATATTTCTACTTTCTGCATCTAGCCATTTCTCTTAGGATAGTGTTATAGAAACAAGATTACATTTAAAGTCTGAATGAGTAATTGATTGACCTGTATTTTTACTTGTATATTTACCTGGATTTAAAGGTACAAAAAAGAGACTCATGAATGAAGGGAGTGATATGTGTGTGTGTGTGTGTGTGTGTATAAAGTTTTATTTCAGACTGTTTCTACAAACATCTAAATTGTTTATTTAAAAAGTCAGTGATAGTGAAGTTGACATTATTGCTGTATTTTGAGATAAAGAATCAGACTCAGAAATTAATTGACTCATTAGAGAACGTGTGTATTCAGAGATAGACATCAGCTCTAAATTGGTACAAAGGAATGAAAGTTCAGACAAGCCTGGGTTTGGGTTTTGGATTAAGTCTTTGCTGACAATAGTAATTGTAGAAGAAATATTTCACCTCTTTGAGTTTCTATGTCTTCATCTCTTAAAAAAAGGTGCTAACTATGCCTACATTCTGAAGTTTTTATGAAGAGTAAATGAGATAATTTATCTATAGTGTAATAAATATTCCTTTCTGATCTCTCTACCTTCTGTAACACAGGCTACTTTGCAACGAGTCACAGACAGCAAGTGCCATCTTGCTGCACCCAGCGCCTCTGTGTGACTGAGCACAGACACATCTTTAAATCATTGTTTCAGTGACTACTGCTATCCTGTCACTTGTTCTTGATGTCCTTCATCACTGTCCCAGATCCTAGCCCCTCAAGTTACTGCCTCCTTTCATTCCATCTTGGTTGCCTCCATGGCTGCCCTGCCTTCCCTTCCTGCTCTGAACCTCTGTGGACTGACTGTGGACTGATGTGAATTTACTTTCCGTCCCCAAGGATGCCTCCTCCCTAGATTATCCATTGGAAACTACTCATTTTCCCACTCTCTGGGTACTACAGGGCTTGTGGAAGGAGAACCTTCTAACTTCATTTTATTGTTCAAACCTACTTTGTCTCTACACCAAATAAAAACAAGACATTCTTGACTGTAGAAACAGTCTGAAATAAATATATAAAACTTTACACACACACACACTTTCTCTGCCTTCTCTGCCACTTAGTCAAATCCATGCTCATCCAATCACTTTTTCAGGAGACTTTGGCTCTTTCATGATGTTATTCTGCATCTCTGATTACACTAACAGCTTGGGTGACTTAAATGTCTATACCATTAACCCACGGAATGTCTTAGACTAACATTTCCTTGACATCTTCAACTCTGTCCTCACTTCCATTCCATTTTAGTGATCCATTTCCATTGGCAAAAGTTTGACTTTGTTATAGAATTATCCCATCTCTGAAATCTCAAGTATTATTACTCTCTGGCTACAACTTAGTATTCTTGCCCACTACTTTTTGTACTTCCAATATAATAATACTATCTTCTTAACTGTAGAAAGACCTCCTATTAGGCCCTATACTTTTCTTCCAGTTAATAATTTTAATCCTAACCTCATCTTATTTCCAACCTAGACAACATTCCATTGTCCATTGTTTCACCCATTGCTGTACCTGCATCGACTGCTCCTTGTTTTTCTATAGAATCCTTCTTGTGAACTGTGTTATTCCAGCTGCTCCAGTGGCAGAGTTAACTATTGCCTTCTGCTGCAAAAACTCAACCAGCCCTGAGGACTGGAACCATGCTTAGGACAAGATCTCAATCTCACCAGTGTCCTCTCTAGTCATCTCTCCACCCAAACTCCCTCAACAACTATTTCAAATCTCCACTCCTCTTCACGAGTTTTCCCAGCTCACTATTGTCTCTTGTCTCCTACAGTATCCGGAGCTGCAGCTATCAAGAGAGAAAGCACTAATCGTCTACCTTGCCACATGCTGACTTCTCTCTAGTTGTTTCCAATCTTTTCTCTTGTCTCTCTGGAGGGCAATCTCCCTTAGCTGCATTTAACCCCACTGCCAGATCCCATCAACTCCAGCCTCCTTAAGGTCCTTAATCTCTCTGTCTCTTGATCTTTAAATTATAAATGATGATAATATTATTGGGGGAAATCATTTTCATGAAAGAAGAAGAGTTTCTTAGCAGCAATCCCAGACAGGAAGAATCCTATCAGGCTCAGAGGTACATGACAAGAGTGCAGAAGCCTCCTGGGCAGATGGCCAAACCAGCAAGGATGAAACAGCTGTAATACATTTCCATGGAGAAGACTGTGTTGTTACTTTAGTTGATAAAAGTTCATAATAATCACTTTACTGCATGTCTACACTGACCTTTGTGATTATCAAAGTAGATAAAAAAGCCAAATACCTCAATTACTCTATTGTTTATTCCTCAACTTCACGATCTCTTTGTAATATTATTTCTATCCTTCTAATACTCTCTTCATCCCTAGATATTAAGAAAATGGAAAAAATTAAGGAAAAGAGGTAAATTTCCCCCTAGATTTAATATCTGTCTTTCAATTTATTTCTTCCTTAGCCACCTCTATATCTGAAAAAAAAAATCAATCTAAACTGTTGTTATAGTTGATAATTTCATGGTGCTTCAAGTGCTTGGTGGCCCTTATACATAAGATTGGTCAAACCCTTCCTCGATCTCTGAGACCATGATGGTTTGATCCAGTCTATCACCGAGGATGAGAAACTATGAGGATGAGAAATTGTTTAATTTGGTTGACATAAAATGGAGAATTTCATTGGGGCAGAAATTTCAATAGAATGAATCCAGTGGGTAAACTTCTTGCTATTCTGGGCATATGGTCCACCTAGGAAAGTAACTGTAATAATTTACTGATTGCCATTCTCTGTGTATGTACCTGAGAATCTGGAAGCTAACAGGCTGAACCAGAGGTGTCTTACGGAGTCAAGAAGTGGTCTTTAAAGTCTTGTTTCTTAGAGGAAAATGCTTCCTCCAGAAATATTCCCATACTTTTCTGACTTCAATTTGGATAGAGATAATTATGTGAGCACCCAAAAATTGTGATATCTCTCCTGATTCAAGTGCTTTGTAACTATATTTACAAATGAGTGGAGGGAGGTGCCTGCTAGGCTGCAGTCCATGGGGTCGCTAAGAGTCCGACACAACTGAGCGACTTCACTTTCACTTTTCACTTTCATGCACTGGAGAAGGAAATGGCAACCCACTCCAGTGTTCTTGCCTGGAGAATCCCAGGGATGGGGGAGCCTGGTGGGCTGCCGTCTATGGGGTCACACAGAGTCGGACATGACTGAAGTGACGCAGCAGCAGCAGCAGCAGCATCATTCTACTTGAGGTAAGTTTGAACATATTATAGCATGGAAAATAGAGGTACCAAGCTAAAATGTACAATTCATACTGGGAATTTATAAATACAAAACAAAACAAAATAAAAATCTCATTTTTTCCCACTGTGCTTTTAGTCACAAAAGAAAATCCTAGAACAGTAATACAGTTTATTGTCACATAAATAAACATATGCTGAAAATAAAATTATTTTTTTCTGAAATATAGCAACTAAAACCATTAAAAACATTTTAGTTATAAACCTTTTGCAGGAAGAGCCATTTTACACATCCCTATATCTCCTAATACTCTGCACAATGTTCTGTAGGCACTCCACAAATGCTGTGCAAATTTATACATAAATGACTTAATATAATGTGATTAATTCATATTATGGATTCTGATATTGTTTCCAATATCAAAGTCCCTGAAGATCACCTGATTATATTATCCAAATAGTCTACATTCATATAATACTTCTAATTTTCAGAATGTTTTCACAGGCAGTATGTAATTGATTCACAGAATAACCCTTGAAATAGGTTATTATTTCCAGCTGCTGACCGAGGTAACTGATTCTGAGAGTTGAATGACTTGCATGATGTAGATTTAGCTAAGAGCCAAGCTGGGACAAGAATCTCTCCCTCGAAGTTCCCATGCTGGTTCTCTTTCCATTCTAAAATGCTGCTTTTTTTGTTCCATATAATACAATCTATACAAGATGGGAATCATTGAGATGACTCTTGGAGGTCATTTGGATCAACATGTTATGGAAAAATAACCACACACCATCATGCCATGGTGCTTGAATTCTTTGATATTATATCTATCTGAATTTGAGTCTTGCATTACTAGGAATGTAATCTTGAACAATTATTTAACCCTTTTGATCTTTGCCTTTTTTCCTTCACTAACAAGTGAATAATAATACCTACCTTATCAAGTTATGAAGAATTAGCTGAGATACTATATGAAATGCTTGGCAATTAGCCATCACATAGTAAGTGCCCAATAAATGATTCCCGAGATGTAATAGTAAATATAAGATCGAGATGAGAAAGTCTTCAGGAAGATTTTCCAAGCTATACATGACACTGATGTCAAATCAAGGTTTGATTTTTCTTTCCTACTATCGTTTCTCTTGTTTCTAGTTGGCCTCTTTCTCACCAAGCCCTCCATAATCACTCATACACCATTTCTGGCACTTTCCACCCTATGCATCTTTATCTTAGAGGTTTTCACTTTGCTTTTCTGCACCTGTGTATCCAGGCCTATAGGTAACTCCCAGGAGCCTGGCAGATGAGGCTGCTTCTCTCCTGGTTTTTTTTTCATTCTGTGCTGTCAGAGGCACTTGTTTCCAGGCACAAAACCAATTTGAAGTCATGTCAATCTATTACTGTGGCTGTGGCTGTGGCTGTGGCTGGCAAGTGTATATTCCCATATATGAGAGTACTTCTACCTGCCTCAGAGCTGTGCAGGATTTTCAGTTTGGTTCTGTCCTTATGTTTGAGTATGTGTGCAGACATCCCCTTTTGTATATATAGGAAAGTGGTGTCTATTAGCCCGTGTGTTTCTTTGTACTTATAGGTATGCACATTATTCTCCTTTTATGATGTTTAGTTTGAATTACTTTGTATTTTTCACAAGTGGGCTGATAGACCATCTTAATCTCTGTTCTATTCTCCTGCTGAGCATCTATAATAACACCTGACACTACATCATATAAAACATGATTCTACCTTCAAAAGCTTTTTGGCTTTTGTTTCTCTTTTGTGTGTGTGTGTGTGTGTTTGCAAGAACCTCTTTTTATCTTCGTCTTCACTTTCACTTTTTACTTTCATGCATTGGAGAAGGAAATGGCAACCCACTCCAAGTGTTCTTGCCTGGAGAATCCCAGGGAAGGGGGAGCCTGGCGGGCTGCCCTCTCTGGATTCACACAGAGTCGGACACGACTGAAGCGATCTAGCAGCAGCAGCAGCAAAGTACTCTTGCCTGGAAAATCCCATGGACGGAGGAGCCTGGTAGGCTGCAGTCCATGGGGTCGTGAAGAGTCAGATACGACTGAGAGACTTCACTTTCACTTTTTGCTTTCATGCATTGGAGAAGGAAATGGCAACCCACTCCAGTGTTCTTGCCTGGAGAATCCCAGGGACGGCGGAGCCTGGTGGGCTGCCATCTATGGGGTCGCACAGAGTCGGACACGACTGAAGTGACTTAGCAGCAGCAGCAGCAAATTGTTCCCAGATTATACCAAGTTAAGGAATCACCAATTCAGGGACAGGTTTTTGGTCAATGCAATATTAGCTTGGCATCTGTTACCAGCCTAATAGGAACAGTACTCATCAGAGGTGCATAAATTAGCATAATTAGAGAATTATGCAAAGGCACTATATATACATATACATATACATATATATATATATATATATATATATATATATATATATAAGGGACTATTCCAGTGACAGAAAGTTATATTCCTAACATGCTTTTTGCTTCCAGTTTTGAGGAGCAAATAGCTATTGTAAACTAAATTGTTTCCACCAAAAACTAAAGAAACAAATGAGGAAGAAAACAGTTTCAGGAATAGTTAAAGGCATAGATAGAATAAAAGAAGCACAAAAGAAGAGATAACATGTCTAACAAGTGGTAGATTTATTCTGCACAGCATTACAGACAACCTCAGTAAGGGCTGGATGTCGCTGGGAGACAGATGACAGTTCAAAATAAGGAAGATCCCTGATGTCAGGTGTGCTTGTGTAATGGAATGGGCTGCATTGCAAAACAGGGCCACTCCCTCCACTTCAAGTGTCCACAGAAAGGCTAAACGCTGTCTGTTACAGGAACTGAGGACAGAGCTCCTATGTGAGCTGAGACTGGTGACCTCTAAGTTCCCTTCCAAACCTCAGAGGCCGTGATTAAAATGGAAATGTGAATACTCTGCATCTCCTAGTATGGAATGAAGACTCTGACAGTAAGAGGTTAGACAATGATGTGAAGGACAAAGAGTAAAAAAGGAGAAGAAAAGAGTCAAATAAAAAAAATTATCTGGTGCATTGTCTGTGGCCGCCCTAGTGAATGCCTGCGAACCAGCAAAGCATGAGAAAAATCAAAGAGAATAAAAAGATTTGGGAAAATCTAAATTACTTCTCTGCATTCCTCTTCACCATAGAGGATGATAAGCAAAGGCTTGCCCTGGGGTTATTCTTCCCCGACAGTGAAGGTGAGCCTCTGTCAAGGAGTGATGTGTTAAATGAAAGGGTAAAGGGACAAGAACTAAAAATGTCAGACATCACAGAGAAAGGAGGTGAGTTCTGAGAGAATGAGAGAGCAGCACTTTGGGCTTCCCAGAAAAAAAAAAAAATGTGTTTTATCTTTCAAAATAGGAACCTTGAAAACTGAGTCCTGCAGGGGGGCCCTGTCTGTCTTTTGGGTGTTAGTAATAGGACTGATGCTGATCCTCCAGGGCAGTGGCCAGGAGAACTTCCTAAGGGATGGAGAAGCATGAGTTTCTGGAAGCTGCCAGGACACGAAAGCCTGCTTTTCCCATTGCACAAAGAAGTGTAGAAACTACTGGCTGTGGTTTGCTCGGATGGGGAAAATTTCCAGCTCCATCAGAAGTTGGGAACCATTAGTGAAATGACACTCGATCCAAATGAG
This sequence comes from Bos grunniens, assembly GCF_055505025.1. Lineage (NCBI taxonomy): Eukaryota > Metazoa > Chordata > Mammalia > Artiodactyla > Bovidae > Bos > Bos grunniens. The sequence continues at coordinate 19,536,792 of NC_141168.1, forward strand.
TGAAAACAGCAGACCTTATATATTGTATTTTTAATGTCTTTTTTTTTTTTTTTAATAGTTGCTCAGTCATGTCTGACTCTTTGCGACCCCATGGACTATACAGTCCATGGAATTCTCCAGGCCAGAATACTGTAGTGGGAAGTCTTTCCCTTCTCCAGGGGATCTTCCCAACTCAGGGATTGAACCCAGGTCTCCTGCATTGCAGGCAGATTCTTTACCAGCTGAGCCACAGGGGAAGCCAAAGAATACTGGAGTGGGTAGCCTCTCCCTTCTCTAGGGGATCTTCCCAACCCAGGAATCAAACCAGGGTCTCCTGCACGGCAGGCGGATTCTTTACCAGCTGAGCTGCCAGGGAAGCCCAGTGTCTTTGTCCCACTAGGTTGATGTGTGAAGAACCACACTGGGTGTTTGAAAGACTGCTACTCAGCATAATCGGCCTCCTTATACCCCCACATCCTCCAGAGGCTTTGCTCAGCCTTTGAAGGCCGAACAAGTATTTTTCAATTCATTTTCTCGATAAAACTACAAGTATCAAAAAGTAAGATAAACTGGTCTCCTAGGAAATGGAGGCTCAGAGAGGTGTACTTATTAGCCCAAAGTCACACAGCTAGAAATGGACTAAGCCAAGTTGTTAAGCCTGGATTATTTGACTCTAGAACCTGCAGGAATGTATTTTGGTAACTACGCAGAAGCACTCACTGCTCCTAGGACCCCTGCTCATCCTTACACTGGGTTCATCCTCACACCAGGCTTGTACACTGTGCCATGTTATCCTCTCACAGACTTTAACATGCCATTTCACTTGACTTTGCCTAGAGTTACATTATAGGTTTTCAGCAAACCAGTCAAACAAAACTAGAGGAAGACACTAATGCCAGGTTGTAAGAAGACAAACATTTTCAAGCCATGAAAAAACACAGATTCTTTACTGACTGAGCCACCAGGGAAGCCTAAAAAAAACAAGTAGGAAATTTAAATGCCCATTATTCAGTGAAAGAAGCTAATCTGAAAAGACTATATGCTATATGATTCCAACCATATGACATTCCAGAAAAGGCAAAACTATGGAGCCAATAAAAGATCAGTGGTTTCCAGGGGTGGGAGTAGAGGGATGGATAGTCAGGAAGGGTCCAGAGGATATTGTGAGCAGTGAAAATGTAAGATACTATAATGATACACTCATGTCATTATTTTCTTGCTCAGGCCTATAAAATATACAAGTGTGAACCCTAGTATTCTAATACAAACTATGGACTTTCAGTGATTATGATGAATCACTGTGGGTACATCAACTGTAATTAATGTAACACTCCTGAAAGCGATGTGGACAATACAAGAAACTACACATGTGAGCAGGTAGGGAACATACTGTGAACCCAAAACTGCTATAAAAAATAAAGTTTTACAATTGGCTGTGGGGAGGGGATGGAGGATGAAGAAAAACCTCTCAGATGTGTGGAAGAAATGTATGTGGAAAACCTCCCATACTGTCCAGGACAAGGTGGTTTGCTTTGAATGTCCTTTTTGAAATCATAGTACAGAGACCTGGATATTCGTATGTATCTTTTTAGAGCTTAACTTTCCTCACTGATGATGAAGGGACAAAATGACATTATGCCTGAGGCCTCTTTTGGTCCTACAAGCTAATGATTCTAGATATTGGTTGCAACCAGGTCATAAAATCTTTTGAATGCTAATTTAAGGTATCTGGACTTTATCCTGCCTACCATGCAGGAAGCACAGAAGGGTTTTCGTTTGGAGGCTGATATAACAGTGGTAGTATTTTTGGAAGATTAATCTCATAACACGATGCAGGATGAATTGTACTAAGAAAAGCTTGGTGGTATGAAGTTCAGATAAGAGGTTAATGCAGTAAACCCAGGCCTGAGCAGATAAGGAGGCATACTAGAGCCCAGCCCCGGAATCCTTATGTAGGACTATATTATTAACTGGGCAGGGTCAAACCCCTGTTCTACTTGACAGCCCTTCAAATGTTAGGGGACGACATGCTTCTACTTAGTCCCTGATGGTCCAGGTTAAACTTCCTCAGTCGTGTTAGCTGATCCTCAAATGAACATTCCTTCATGGGTAAAGATATTTCAGTCAAGCAAAAATTAATCACATGTCAGTTGTGTTATATAATCTTTCTAACTCAGTTTTTGAATATGCACTACAAAAATAATGGTATTTAATTCTGAGTGTTTTTGAAAAAATTAAATAAGAATGTTTTAGCTCAGACTGAAAGTTTCATAAATGTTCAGTAAATACTATCTCCTACTTTCCCCTCTGGAAATATTCCAGATTGTGAGTGTCTCTCTTAGCTCCTGATTCAAAATTAACAGGGATAATCATAATGATTAACTGACTTTGTGCCAAGCTGTACTTTGAGCACGTGGGCTATTAAATCTCATAAAAGCCCTCTAAGCCATGCATTCCTCTAAGCCATTAACTCCATCTTATAATTGGTGAAACTAAGACACAAGACAAGTAACTTTCCCAAAGTCACACAACTAGAAAACAGTCACAATGCCAGGGTTTAGCCAGGCTGTCTGGTTCCAGAGTCTATGTCCCTAACCACTATGGAAGGCTCCTTCTCCAGGAGGAGTCTGCCAAAGGGAGTGGTACTGTTAACTGTTCCTATTCAGGCATAACCTCAGATTGTATTCAAAGCTTTACAGCATCTGAATCATGCCATCGATATATTGATTTTGCCATTAAATAAAGTGACTCTTTCATAAAAAAAAAAACAACTGTTCTATCTTCTATTTGGTTTATTTTTCAAATGTGTAATAGTGCACTTATTCTCTTAAATATCATCTAATCAGTTTTGGTTCATTAAACCTACTGCTACTGCTAAGTCACTTCAGTCATGTCCGACTCTGTGTGACCCCATAGACAGCAGCCTACCAGGCTCCCCCGTCCCTGGGATTCTCCAGGCAAGAACACTGGAGTGGGTTGCCATTTCCTTCTCCATTGCGTGAAAGTGAAAAGTGAAAGTGAAGTCGCTCAGTCGTGTCCGACTCTTAGCGACCCCATGGACTGCAGCCCACCAGGCTCCTCCACCCATGGGATTCTCCAGGCAAGAGTACTGGAATGGGGCTCATTAAACCTACTACTGATGCTTAGATTTCTGATTCTAAATCTTAAAACTATTCTGTTCAGCTTTTATTCTCCACATTTTTTCTGGACTTTATCTGAGCTACGAATAAATGCATTTTGGTACAGAACAAACCACAACTAGTGATCCTGCTCTTAAAACTGGAATAATTTAAACATTAAGCTTCTTCACAAGTGTTCTTCTTTAAAAACTTCTGAAGCCATTAGCCAAAGGCCCAATAACACAGTTATCCTGAGGGACAAACAACCTACCCAGCAACAGAATTTTCCAGGATAGTGTGTAGAGATGTTAAAAGTACTCAGATCCTGACAAGAACCAGAAGCAAGGGCCAGGACACCTAACTCCATCCCACCCAGCTGGCCAAAATCTCCCGATTCCAGAAATGCCTTCCACTCTCACAGAGTGAAATCCAGTGATCCACTTACACCTATAGCCTGGCCCATGACAATGTTGATGCTTCTATACTCACCATCACGAAGCCATTGGGCTCGATTCTTCTTTATTTTTGGGACAAACTCTCAACTAGAGAACAACCATAGGAGATTTCCTCCCCCTGAACTAGATACAAGAAATGTCATCATGGACAATGTGTATGGTAATGAAAGAAAATGGGATCTATCCCCCTTCCAAAGCAATACACAACAGTCATGTTTGACGTCAAGTGTGACTTCAGGACCTGAAATGCTGTCTTTTCAACCTCATGTCATGTATTTATGTCAATCAAAAGAAAAATTTTCAAGCTTCTCTATTTGGATAAGTGCATATGGCTCATTTTCTCATCAGCTTACTTGAAAACCTAATTATACTGAACCAGATGTTGTGTTTAACACCAATGGATGTGGCAAGCAGTTGGTTTTTGACAGTGACACAAATGTCAATTCAAACTGCTTAGACTCTACCCAGGGAGCTGGAATTCAACGCAATCACAATCATTGCCTCATCTCTTATTTTTATCTTGTTAAATAAAAGAAGAGTGACCAAGTGGTGAATGTACTGTAATAAAGTGAATCTACTTTATTGAATAGACCATAACAAAATCACTAATATCCAAAAAAAAAAAAAAAAACTGAAAAAGGAAATAGCTGCAGTACCTTCTGAAATTAATTCTTACATTCAATTTGGCTTCTTGCTCATAAATAGAATTAAAGTGAGGAAAGAAATTTTTTAAAAAGCCAAAATTCTCCCTAACACTAAAGTTATTATCCTGTCTTGAGCTTATATATTTGAGTCAATGAGGATGGAAACTTCATTTATGTAGCCATTTAAAACTGTAAGTATTCTCTGTATAAATCACTGAATAAATCAGAAAGAAATTACAAAAGTCTACCTATTTTCATTCTAGTCAAAACCTCTGTCTTTGGGCCAAGAGACAATAAGAAAAGCATAAGTATATTAGTATTCAGAATGTAATGAAGTGCAATGTACTAGTTTAAATCACTGGCTTGTAAGAAACTCTATTCATGTTGACTGGCTTGATAGAAATGGTTTGATCTTGGAACTTGAAGGCATGTATGACCTTGATCTGTTTGAAATAGAGCAGATTATAGGAGAGCATAACACAAAGTCTCCAGCTATATCTAGATACCTCGATTTAGAGCCTTTTCAGCTTAGAAAGCAAGTAGAGACATAAAGAGATAATATGGAAGAAAATGCCAAATGTACTATTAGAACCACTATAAAAATGTTACAGATATTTGAAAATTATAACTGATTTGGTCTCTGACTGCAAGGTAATACAAAATAATTATCAAAAAATTAGAAAATGCAGAGAAGCAAATCAAAATGATAATTGTACTTAAGGCCTGTATTACTTCATTCTTCATTTTTATGTGTACACAAAATTCAGACACACATATATACACATACATGAGGTTCTTAAAGCATTTAGCTATGATTGATTTGTCTCTGTGTTGACTGATTTATGAATTTTAAATTATGTTATTCATTTAAAGGCAATTTGTATATTAACATTCAATAAAATGATTAGTAAGTACATATTAATCACTTATTATAATCAATAAAATTACAATGCATTGTGACATTTGTAGTTTCCACCTTTGTTCCTAATTATGGGAAATTTAGAAGCTAAGTGACATTTAAAATATTCCCTTTTCTCTAGTTATCTCCATTTCAGTACGTACATATCTTAATCTAAAATATGTCATAGGCAAAGACACCATTCATATCATCAGCAATAATAAACTACTTACTTGATATTAGGGGAGTACATGGCCTTGGAAAGGGATGCTTTACATATGCTGATGTATTAAGCAGTCACTTGTTTCATGGGCTAGACAGATGACGGAAAATCTTCACCCTATCCAACCCTATCCAAACATGGATTTAAATCTTGAAAACAAGTTGTTTTTCTTTTTTTGTTGAGTTACAAATAAGAGGAGAGTGGAAATGCTGGCTTAAAATTCAATATTAAAAAAAAAAGAACAAAAACTAAGATCATGGCATCTGGCCCCATCACTTCATGACAAATAGAAAGGGAAAAGGTGGATATAGTGACAGATTTCCTCTTCTTGGGCTCTAAAATCACTGCAGATGGTGACTGCATCCATGAAATTAGAAGATGATCGATTCTTGAAAGGAAAGCTATGATAAACCTAAACAGTGTATTGAAAAGAAAACACATCACTTTGCCAACAAAGATTTGTATAGCCAAGGCTACGGTCTTTCCAGTATTCATGTATAGATGTGTGTTGAACCATAAAAGAAGGCAGAGTGCCGAAGAATTGATGCTTTTCGATTGTGGTGCTGGAGAAGACTCTTGAGAGTACCTTGGACTGCAAGGAGATCAAACAAGTCAGTTGTAGAGGAGATAAACCCTGAATATTCATTGGAAGGACTGATGCTAAAGCTGAAACTGCAATACTTGGGCCACCTTATATGAAGAACTGACTCCTTAGAAAAGACCCTGATGCTGGGAAGGATTGAAGGCAGAAAGAGAAGAGGGTGACAGAGGATGAGATGGTTGGACGGCATCACTGATTCAATGGACATGAACTTGGGCAAACTCTGGGAGATGGTGATGGAAAGGGGAGGCCTGACATGCTGCAGTCCATGGGATCGCAGAGTCAGACACAACTTGGCAACTGAACAACAACAACAAATAAGCCAGTATGAAGATGCAACATGCATTACCCCCATCCTCCTAGTAGAAGAGGGATGCTAAAGCAGAGACAGTTGTAGGGTAAATACTTTTAAATGAAATATCACTGAGGGTTAATGACTGAGGCTCTGAGTTAGATCCACTCTTCTTTCTCCAGAAAGACAAAGCTTTCAGACTGATGCTTAGGTAAAGAGGAAATGAGCTGTTCCCTGACCTAATCCAGCTAAATCCATCATATTCTCTGAGGATATGAACACTTTCATGGATAGCTGAGCCAATCTTAGAACAACAGTGCTTCTTTTTGATAAAAATAACAATAGATATGAGCTTGAAGATGGTTCCCTGCCTTCGATTTGATTTAACCTGATAAAAAGTAAAACATAATTGCAGAGTGTCATCACCTAAGTAAACAGTGCACTCTGGAACAGCACCCAAAGCACTTCAGACTCAATGGGAGCAGCTGCTCTCTGAAAGGACAATTCAGAGTCTAATATGAAGTCAATGTGTAAAGCTCAGCCCCTGTAGTTGAGTTTCTTCTTTATGTTTGTTTAAACCTCAACATTAAGGTTTCAGTTGCATGATACTACCTACTATCTTAATCAAATCCCATTTGATTTCAAGTTATCCAATCTACTGTTTTATATCAGGGCTACTATGCAGTCCATTCAGTTGAGTACCTTGTTTAACCCCTCATTCTGTAATTGATGCTATACATTATATGTAAGAGAACAGTTTTCCATGTATATATACATATATATAGGTCTGATTCTCAGGTCTCTATTTTATTCTTTGGGCCAATTTGCTTATCCTTGCATAGAGGTATAAGGCCTTAATCAATATAGAATCATATCTTAATATTTGATAGAACAAAAATCTTCAGTTCTCTGATTCTCTATTTCTTTATGGAAATTTTAGAATTTGCTTATAAAGTTCCATAAAAATTCCTATTAGAGATTTTAATTAGAATTTCACTGAATCTAAAACACAATTAAGGGAGAAGTGATATCTTTAATAAAATTCTGTCTCAAACAGTGAATATAAATCTATGTCTATTTATTTAGATCATTAATACTTCTTACAGTTTTAGTGATTTTCCTGTTTAAGCCTTGTAATTATTTTTATATTTATTTCAAGATTACTTATAATTTCTGATACTATAGAAAATAATGTCCTTTGTGCAATTATATTTTCTGATTATTTGTGACTAAGGCATAGAAAAGCAATTTCCTTTTTGCATATTAATCTTTTGCTCATCCACCTTACTATAAACTAGTCTATATTTCTAATAATTTACATGGATATTGATGCGAAGAGCTGACTCATTTGAAAAGACCCTGATGCTGGGAAAGATTGAGGGCAGGAGGAAAAGGGTATGACAGAGGATGAGATGGTTGGATGGCATCACTGACTCAATGGACATGGGTTTGGGTGGACTCCAGGAGTTGGTGATGGACAGGGAGGCCTGGCATGCTGCAGTTCATGGGGTCACAAAGAGTCAGAAACGACTAAGCGACTGAACTGAACTGAACTGAACATGGATATTGTCTTAGTTTTCTACATAAGAAAGTCAAATTTTGTGTAATAATGACAATTTTAATTACTCCTTTCCAAACTTTATTCTTCTAATTTCTGTTTTCTTGTTCAATGTGCTGCTTACAACCTCCATACATTGTCAAAACTACTGTGATATTAGTGGATATATGTTTTCATTCCTGATATTTAAAAATACTTCTATTATTAAGAATATCATTTCTGAAATAGAATGGCACCATTGACTCTTATCTGTTTTACTAGACTGCAGGTTCTTCAAAGAGAAGTGCTACTTCTGTGTGTTCCTATTACACTGCATAGCATGGGGCAGGGGTAAGTTTACAGGATCAGGCATGACCTCTAGGCCAGTAATGTCCAGTGGCAATGAAGATGTCTCCAGCCTGGATCATGTCACCAATGTCCAGTGGTGCCTCCAGTGTGGACAGAACTGTGGCTGTTCAGTTCTTCCTATTGATAGATTTGAGGAAGTAATAGAAGGCCAAAAGATCTGACCTTATTTTTTATCAACACAATTTTTTTCAAAAGTTTAATCATTTTTATTTCCTTGAGAAATAAATGTAGGAATAATATAGGATAAAGAATTGTAATATAAAGAATGCTTGCTTAGCATTAACTAAGCATCTTTTTCATTTTAGGTATTGTACTAAGTGCTGGGGATGTGATGAATCATAAAGCAAGTCTTAGGCATAAGGAATTTACTATTCACTTAGGATCAGTTTCTCAGACTTGATTGCATATGAAAATCACTTGGAGAACTTCTGGGATATGTTGATTCCCAGTGTGTATCCCATACCAATGAAATCAGAAGCTCAAAAGTGTGAGACCAAGGAGTAATTATTTTTAGCTTCTCTGTGATTCCAACATTCAAGCAAGGATGAGAACCAATGAATTAAGGAGTCTGGCATATAAACCTAAGACATCTCCCAACTCTAGACTATACATTTTATCATCATGCCAGCAGGATGATAGAGATAAGAAATAAATACTTGCATCTTGAGGAAATAGTAGGAGTGGATTTCTGTGTCTTATCTAAGACACTCTTGCCTACCCCAAGGTCACAAAAATGTACTCTCTTTTTGTTTTTTTATTGTCTTGGCTACTTTAGTTTTCTAGTACATTTTGAAAATGAAAAGAACAAATTTTTCAAATGTGCTTCATTTTCTAATATTGTTATGGCTATTCAAAACCCTCTTGAAATTCCACAGGAATTTAAAAATTACCTTATCAACTTCTGCCAAAAGAAGTTTTAATAAAAAGACATTTGGAATTTTGAAAGAGATTATTTTGAAGCAGTAGGTCAATTCGGAGAGTTTTGCTATCTTAACGATATCAAGTCTTCTGATCCATGACCATGGGCTATCTTCCCAATTACTAAGGTCTTCATTTATTTCAACTATGTTTTATAGTTTTCACAGTACAAATTTTGCCCTTTGGTTAAATTTCTGAGAGATTTGATAGTTTTGATCTTATTGTGAATGGATTATTTTAATTTTATCTCAGATTTTTCGTTTCTTGTGTACAGAAATACAATACTTGATATGTATTGACTGTGTGTCCTGCAACCTTGCTTAACTCATTTATTAGATATAATAGTTTTTCTTAGGATTTCCTATGTATAGATCATGTCATCTCTAAACAGATAGTTCTACTTCTTCTTTTACATCTGGATATCTTTTTTGTTTTCCTTGTCAGAACTTCTCATATGATATTGAATAGAAGGGAAAACCTTGTGCAGTTGCTGATCTTAGGGAGAAAACATTCAGTTTTTCACCAGTAAGTCTACACATGGTTTTCCATAGATAAAAACATGAGGTGTTTTTATCAGGTTGAGGGCATTCCCTTGTATTCTTTCTTTGTTAAGCGTTTATCGTGAAGGGATGTTGGACTTAGTCAAATGCTTTTTCTGTGTTTTCTGGGATGATCATGTGTGTTTTGTGTATTTCATTGGTTTTACAAGGTGTACTATCAATACACATTATCAAGCTGATTTTTTAGATGTTAAACAGGTCTTGCTAATTTGAAACAAATCTCACTCAGTCATGATGTGTGATCATTTTTATATGTTGTTAGATTCAGTTGCTAGTATACTATGGATAATTCTTACATCTATATTCATAATAGATATTAGTCCATAGTTTTCTTGTGATGTCCCTGTCTGGTTTTGGTATCAGGATAATACTGATCTCATAGAAAAGGTTGGACAGTATTCTTTCTACTTCTGTTTTTCTCAAAGTTGGCACAGAATTGGTGTTAATTGTCCTTCCTTTTAAACATTGGTAGAATTCACCAGTGAGACCATCTGGGCCTGGTTTTCTCTGTGGGGAGTTTTAAATCTACTAATTCAATCTCTTTACTTCTATTTCTTTTAGAGTCATTTTCATTAGTTTGTATTTCTAGGATTTTGTCCTTTTTACCTATGTTAACTATTACAACTTGTTAACATACAATTGTTCAGTGTATTCTTTTATAGTCTTTTTTACTTCTCTAATATCAAAATGTAAACTTTAAAGTAGCCTATCATTTTTATGGTTATTATTATTACTATTATTTTACTGAATGAAACCTACATAGAACATCAACATATACAATTGATAAGTAGGGAGCTCCCCTAAAATTTCAGCAGCTTGATCCCCTTGTCCTCTGTGGGAGCTTCTGAGGCAACTCTGAAAGAACCTGATGATACCACAGAAAACAATTTGAAAGTTTTGCATGTAGGCTAAGCATTATGTTTTTTGTTCGCTTCTGATCAATTTACTGAATTTTAGGTGTATCCAGGATGCTCTTGTTTAGGGATCTGAATGTCTGGACTTGAAACATATTTTTCAGTCACTTCTCTGGAAGTGAAAATTGAAGCAAGACATTTAAGTAGTTAAGCCAAAAAAAAAAAATCAGTCTTCAAAGGATCAGGTTAAGGAAGTAAGACAGGTCTGCAAAGTAAAAGGGGAAAAAAACAGGAGTATCCAGGAGTGTACAACATTATAGGGAAGTAGGAAGTAATTTCAAAAAGATCTTTGGATTTAGTATCTTAGTAGAACATGGTGCTTTGAATGATCTACAATCAACGGTCACCAATCGTAATTATCTGTCCCTTTAGGATATACCTCACTCAGCCTCCTCTCTGATGGTACCCAAAGGCACCATCATAACTCCAGGAGATTCATGCCATTTCTATTTGCTGCCTTAAGCTGCTCCCACAGCTTTGATGCTCAGAGCTTGCCACTTCAGGAATCAAAATCTTTATCACTTAACTGCTATACTTAGTGCATTATCTCTCCCTGGGTTTCAGCTGTTCCTGCTGTGCATTTGCTGGAACAAAAATTCCTTTCTGTCTTTGTGCCCAAAGTAGTTCAACTGAATTGAAAGCTAAAGTATTGTCACTTCCCAACATACTTAAATTCTCTTATCAGAAAAGACACATTTTTGAATTTCCTATTTGTTATTTATACCAACTTCCAAAAGGGTTCTGAAGATGTTTATAAACATTAACTGTGTACATATCTAAGCCATTGAAACCAAGAAAAAATTAAAATAACTTATGTAATGAAAATAAAGACATAATTGTACCAGAAAATTTAGGATAAGACAGTTCTTAGGATAAGACAATTCTAAGACTGAATATTCTGTTAAATCTCAAGCCTTCTACAGATAAAATAAAGTCAAAATATTGAATAAAGGCCTTTCTGGACACTATTTTTTTAACTGTGTAACCAATAATAATTTTAGTTGAAGAACTCATATATTAGCCAAAAAAGAAAAAAACCTCCTAGAAAAGTGTTTCTCAAATTTAGTATGTGAACAAACCAGCCGAGATCCTATTAAAATGCAGATTATGATTCAGAAGTTCTGGGGCCTAAGCCTCTGAATTTCTAACTAGATCCTAGCCAAAGGTGAAACACAGTAAGATCCTTTTGGAAATTTTACTGGAAATTACAGTCCTAAAGTTAAAGGTGATATAAAGAACCCAACTAGCAAGTAATCTAGAATTTTAATTACTGAATTAATAATGCCTCTTCTCACTTAAAATGCATTTCAGACTCTTAACATACATTTAATATATAATTTTCAAGTATGGCTAGTGCAAAAATGAATAGGAAATAGGAATACTACATAAAAATTCAAATCAGCTCAAACAGATTGCAGCTCCACCTATCAGCCAGAGTAGTAGACAAGGAGGAAAGGTGCAGTGACTTGGGAACCAGACTAATCCCAAGAATCTTCCAGATTGATCAAATAAAGTTCTTTGATTAGCCGCAACACTCAGCTCTGTCACTGAATGTTGGGAGTCACTATTTATTTGCTGAATAAAATGACAATTAAATAGTGACTCCTACCAAATAAACTAACGCAAAATATGAAACATATAGTTCAGAAAACCTATAAACCAGAATGTCTACAGTTATATTCCTTTAAATCTATGGTATACAAGCAGAAATAACTTTTAAGAAATTAAGATTTGGCTAGATTATCACTCCCACAGGTGCCCACTTGCTATCACAAACCTTTGTTTCTCTGTTCTGTTTCTCATATGTAGCATATACTGAGCTTTCTCCTAAAATACAATTTGACAATCTCTGTCATTTAATGGAACATTCAGTCCATTTACATTTAATGCAATGACTAAGAGATTTGCTATTAATTTTCCCATGTAATATGATTATTATTTAATCCTCTTTGTGGTTTCTTCTTTATCCTCTTTCTTTTCACTACTTACTTAATGAATATTTCATTATTCTATATTTGTCTTTGTTAACTTGGAGGTTCATTACCTCTATCTCATCAGTAATCTTTTTTTAAGATGTATTCACCTATTAATTTTTTGCTGTGGTGGGTCTTTGTCGCTGCACATGGGCTTTCTCTAGTTTCTGTTGGAGGAGCTACTCTCTAATTGCAGGGCACAGTCTTCTCATTGTGGTGGCTTCTCTTACTGTGCATACACAGGCTCTAGGCATGCGAGCTTCAGCAGTAGTGGCTCGAGGGCTCTAGAGCATGGGCTCAGTGGTTCTAGCACACTGGCTTAGTTGCTCTGCATCATGTGGGATCTTCCCAGACCAGAGATTGAACTGGTGTCCTCTGCATTGCAAGATGGATTCTTAACCACCGGACCACCAGGGGAGCCCCAGTAATCTTTTTATCTCAATAAACAGACACATATATTTCTACTATTTGAAAGCAAAATACTAAATAGTCCACTCCTCTTCAACTTACTCTGTTCCTCAGTTCCACAATTATTTGCCTTCTCCATGGATACCTTTCTTTCATTTATGAGTCAGGGATTCCTTGTTCAATTATCTCCCGTCCACTTGGAAGCTCTGGTGTGAGAGATATTAAGTCTCAAAATGGCAAAAAGGAGAGAGGAAATAAAAGAGTGGTCAAAAGTGGGACTCCCTCCTCTTCCCAGGGCCTGAATTTCCTGAAGGAACCTGGAACCTGATAGAGGTGAGACCCCTCAAGCCTGGCAGAGGTGAGGAGGTGGCTGTTCATATGTCTTTATTTCTTCCAGCTCTTTGTGCTAGCAGTGAAAACATGGGTGGGATAAGGTAGGACAAATAAATTCCTTCTCAGGTAAACAGCTGTGTCAAAAATTAAGAGGCAAAATATACATTTCCTCAGGCGCTATTCAGAAAAACTATTGCGTCTCTGGAAGCACAGAGAGAGTTCCTATGGTTTTAATTTGGTTAAATAAGAAGTTTCGAGCCTTAGTATTCTTGTCCACAGTGCCTGCACCAATTTACATCCCCACCAATAGATGCACAGGTGTTTTCTTTCCTCCACACCCTCACCAATACTTGTTATACGCTCTTGTCTTGCTGATAGTAACCATTTTAAAAGGTATGAGGTGATATCTCAGTGTGATTTATTTTCATCTCAATAAAGCTCAAAAAATTGGCAAGTTGGGCTTAATTCAATTAGCAAATTTGAAGCTGTTTCCACAAAACAAGTTGGTAGTGGAAAAATGGTAAAATTACTAAAGACTTTATGTCTCTATTGGAGAAGGAAATGGCAGCCCACTCCAGTATTCTTGCCTGGAGAATTCCATGGACAGAGGAGCCTGGTGGGTAATGGTCCACGGGGTCGCAAAGACTTGGAAGCGACTGAGCAACAGCAGTATACCTCTAGTTGATCCTGGAAAACGCTACATTGCGATATAATAAACATAGTTTTGGTCTTTTTCTGGCCCTCAGAACAAGAATCCTAAAAACCTTGGAATTTTCTAAGTGATATAGGTGATAGAAGCATCTTTTGTCCTTAAGAGGCAAGCCTTGGTGGGTCCCTAGATATCTTCAGGCTGGGGGTTGGTACCAGAAAGATCAGTGAGTAGAAGCCCCACCCCTTAAATTCCAGAGGAAAGAGAGGGACCAGAAATTGAGTTAGTGTTTGATCATGCCTATGTGATGAAACCACCATTAACAACTCTAAAAGGCAGAGTAAAAGAAGCTTCTGGGTTGATGAGTACATGCTAGAAAGGTAACATACTTCAACTCTATAGGAACAGAAGCTTCTGTGCTTGGGATTCTTCTGTACCTCCTCCTGTGTGCCTCTTCATCTGGCTGTTCATTTGCATTCTTTATTATATACTTTATAATAAGCCAGTAATGGTAGGTAAACCTCTCTCTCAGTTCTGTGTAGCTATAGCAAATTATTGAACCTGTGGAAAGGGTCATGGGAACTCTGATTTACAGCCAGCTCAGAAGTACAGAAGATCAGGGACTTGAGACTGGCTTCTTAAGGAAAGGAAGTCTTGTGACACTAAGCCTTTAACCTGTGGAGTCTACACTAACTCTGGGTAGTTAGTATCAGATTTGACTTGACTTGTAGGGCACTCATTTGGTATCTGGAGAGCTGGAGAATTGGTTGGTGTGGCAATTTAACATTTAGTGTTACAAGTGTTAGAAGTAAAATCAGTTTATGAAAAAGAAAAAGATATGCTTCACCTCACCCTGTATAGCAGGTAAACAACAGAATCTAAGAGGAAAGGAGTTCCTTTCCTTGTGGTCCCGGATCAGACATAGCTAAGAACCAACATAAATGTTTACAGTGCTTTACTCCCTTGAGAAATACATCCGCATACATCTGTATTTCATCCTCATAGCAGCCCTTTGAGATAGGTGCTATTTTTATTTCCATCCTCATCTCAAGTTACATAATCTTATTCTCAGAGGTTAATGCTTTACCCCTGAAAAAGAAGTCAAAAAGAAGAGTGAAAAAGTTGGCTTAAAGCTCAACATTCAGAAAACTAAGATCATGGCATCCAGTCCCATCACTTCATGGCAGATAGATGGGGAAACAGTGGCTGACTTTATTTTTCTGGGCTCCAAAATCACTGCAGATGGTGACTGCAGCCATGAAATTAAAAGACGCTTACTCCTTGGAAGGAAAGTTATGACCAACCTAGACAGCATATTAAAAAGCAGAGGCATTACTTTACCAACAAAGGTCCGTCTAGTCAAAGCTATGGTTTTTCCATTGGTCATGTATGGATGTGAGAGTTGGACTATAAAGAAAGCTGAGCGTTGAAGAATTGGTGCTTTTGAACTGCGGTGTTGGAGAAGATTCTTGAGAGTCCCTTGGACTGCAAGGAGATCCAACCAGTCCATCCTAAAGGAAATCAGTCCTGGGTGTTCATTGGAAGGACTGATGCTAAAGCTGAAACTCCAATACTTTGGCCACCTGATGTGAAGAGCTGACTCATTGGAAAAGACCCTGATGCTGGGAAAGATTGAAGGTAGGAGGAGAAGGGGACGACAGAGGATGAGATGGTGGATGGCATCATTGACTCGATGGACATGGGTTTGTGTGAACTCTGGGAGTTGGTGATGGACAGGGAGGCCTGGCGTGCTGTGGTTCATGGGGTCGCAGAGTCGGACACGACTGAGCGACTGAACTGAAATGAAGTGGTTTAGCTGGCATTCAAACTAAATATCTGATTCAAAGTCATGGGCTCTTTCCAATGTATAACACTGTCAACAATATTATAGCTGTAGCTCCTTTGCTATACAGTCTTGAAATCATGAGTGAATTTTTCTCTGAAGAATATTTACTAAATAATCTCATTTAGAAAGAAATAGCAGCTGGAATAGCTGCACTGCTAACTCAGTCAATCAGTTTCATTATTTGCAATGAATACAAGTAAAGTGGGTGAATATTAGGAACATTGTTTTCTCTGATGTTTTGAAGAATTATGAAGCATGTGACCACGCTCCAGGATCAACATAGTATGGGATGTGCAAGTCGCCCTCAACATTCAGAAAATAATCCCTACCAACTATTGAATATCTACTGCTTTCCAGTCTCTAAGCTAGATACTTTACATATTTTCTTTACTTTAAAATCCAGCAAAGATATTACTCTCCTCAACCTACTCTTTGGAACCGTAAAGCTTAGAGTAAATAGACTGCCCAAGATCACACAGCCAGCAAACTGGGATTTAACCCCAGGTTTATTAACAATTATAGCAACTGAGGGGCTTCCCTGGTGGCTCAGATGGTAAAAACGAAGCTGCCTGCAATGCAGGAGACCCTGGTTCAATCCCAGGGTTGGGAAGATGCCCTGGAGAAGACAGTGGCTACCCACTCCAGAAGGCTTTCCTAGAGAATTCCATGCACAGAGGGGCCTGGCAGGCTACATAGTCCACAGGGTTGCAAGAGTTGGACAGGACTGAGCAACTAACACACACACACACACACACACACACACACACACACAGCAACTGAGAGGAACTTTTCTTTCTCCTCCTCCTTTTTCTTCCTTGGCTAAGGTTTTCTTGTTCTTACACATTTGTTTCTCCCTTTCCTGATCTGTTCTGTGGTATAAGGTTCTGCCTACCGACATGATAGAACAGGAAAGTTTTGTTTTTGGGAAAAGATCTGCAACACAAAACATAAACTCTGATTTCTACTTAGATGAATAGAAATTCTTTGTACCACAGACACTGTAGCATATCAGAAAAACATCACAACATTTATAATTCTGCTTTTGGAGTCTATATCATGAGCCTGACTTCTAGGATTAACCACCTTAAAGTAAGTTCCTGTGACATTGTGAAATTCTTTGTACAGAATTTAAGAATTTCCACTCTAATTCTTGTATTTAAATGTCCTACCAGTGATGAGAATGACAACAAGGGTGTCCTGAGCCCTCTGAGAAACACAGCTCTACTGCTCCTGTTTCCATGCTGACTTGAAACAGCTTGTCATTTCAGTGAAAACATTATTTTGGAAATGCTGTCTATAGCCGAGGCAGTACAGGGTTACTTATTCTATAATTTGTATATTCTGATATAACTGTTCCCTATAGGCCGTAATGCTCCTTTGAGGACTCTTTAAGAGTATAGTTTCCTCAATAATATTTATCTTCATTTTTTAAGCTGTATTATCAACAAATAGTGATGATGATCACTTTTGGTGCTAAAAAACCTTAGCGTTTAAAACACTGTAACATCCCCACCCTCCCCGCCACCCGCCCACAACACGCACCAACACACATGAAGAAACTGAGGTTTGGAGAAGTTCAGCGACTTGTCCAAGGTCCTACAGTCACATAGCACATCTGAGATCGTAACCCGGCTGTTTTGGCTCCTGGTCCGAAGCACTTTCTGGTACACCACTTATTCCTCTGTCTGAGTTACAGGTAAAATAGAAACAATAAGAATAAAAATAGCAACTAATTATGTGCTTACAGTGTATGTAGTCATTATTTAAGAGCTTTACATGATGCAGTTATTTAATCCTCACTACCAACACCATAAAATGGGTTGTGCAGTATTTGTCCCAATTATTATTCTCATTTTGCTCATGAAGTAGTTGATAAACTTCCTCAAGATTGATTGAAATTATATTCCTGAAAAGAACCAAAATTTGAACTCACACTTTCTAACATCAGAAACTGCTCTCCTGTTACACTACTAGCATATTCAAAGGTATGAACCAATTAGTGACTTTAAGGCAAACAGAAAATGTGTATTGTTGTCATTTGGATGGTAGAGACTGCAGCGGCAATGGGATCCACTGAATTTGCTAGCTTAGGAGGCATGGCGTGGTTTTCTAAGTTTATCCCTGGGTATAAATAGAATTTCATCAATTATGTCTCCATACATCTGACAGCTGCAGCAGGAACACCATCAGGAGGGATGGCAAAAGCTATAACCGCCTTGTTCCTGGATGCTCTCAGCAGAGTACAGACCAAAGTCTGCAGAGGAATGGAGGCAGATACAACAGATTCCTGGGACTTAATTCTTCTCCACAAATAGCTAAGCTTTTTCATACCATCCATTCCCATCACCTCCTTTGGAAGGTTTCATGCTAAAACTTTCATAAGCAATTTGAACCCCACGGTCTCAGTTAAGAGACATGGGATAATGGGGCTCTTTCTTTAACTTATTTACCTTAACAGCTAGTAAGAAAAACTCAAATGTGCGAAGTCCAATGTTTGACAGCTATAAAGCCAGGTTTATGTGATTGAATAGGGGCTTCCCTGACGGCTCAGATAGTAAAGAATCTGCTTGCAATGCAGGAGACCCAGGTTCAATCCTTGGGTAAGGAACATCCCCTAGAGAGAGGAACAGCTACCCACTCCAGTATTCTGGCCTGGAGAATCTCATGAACAGAGGAGCCTGGTGGGTTACAGTCCATGGGTCACAAAGAGTCTGACACGACTGAGTGACTGATACTTACTTATGTGATGGGATAGAAAGCATGAATTCTCACATTGGGACAGATACTGCACAGCAACCCATGCCAGATACTGGCACCAAAGTATATATGACTTTACCTGTCCATGAACAGAGGTCCACTCCTGCCTGACACTTCAGTTCAGTTCAGTTCAGTTCAGTCGCTCAGTCGTGTCAGACTCTTTGTGACCCCATGAATCACAGTGCACCAGGCCTTCTTGTCCCTCACCAACTCCTGGAGTTTACCCAAACTTATGTCCATCGAGTCAGTGATATCATCCAGCCATCTCATCCTCTGTCGTCCCCTTCTCCTCTTGCCCTCAATCCCTCCCAGCATCAGGGTTCTTTTCCAATGAGTCAACTCTTCACATGAGGTGGCCAAAGTATTGGAGTTTCAGCTTCAGCATCAGTCCTTTCAATGAACATCCAGGACTGATCTCCTTTAGGATGGAATGGTTGGATCTCCTTGCAGTCCAAGGGACTCTCAAGAGTCTTCTCCAACACCACAGTTCAAAAGCCTAACACTTAGTAGTGCTCAAAAATACACATGAATAAATTACACTTGAATTGTAAATAGGGGGTAGAACAACCAGATCAAAGCCCAGAATCAGAATTTTAAAACGGCAGACAATTTCCTCCCAAAAGGCAAATAGAAAGTGTAACCATATCTGGCAGCAAGCAGCAGTATGGAGGAAGTCAGAAAAGGTTTTCAGTCACGATAAGGAAATATTCAATGTTGGGCACGTAATCAAGAGAGGAAAAAGATGCAATGAGCCAAAGACAAGGACACCTGCGAGTGAAGCAAGAGCTGCCTTATCTTTTTTTCTAAAAAGCCTTGTATATTTTTGCAGCTACAGGAAAGGCCAATGACTTGCTTCCTAACATCCAGTCAATGGAGGAATCCTATCATACTGAGAATCATAAAAGGCTACATCTCAAAACACCCCTATTTCCTATCATGAATCTACTAACAATAAACCTTTTTTTGAAGCTGTTTATGCTTTCAGATTATTCCACTTTGGGGGAAAAATAAGAATCATCAATTAATGTACTCACTAGGAAGTTAAATCTTCTTTTACTTATCACTTAATTGTTCTGTGACCTTGAGCATTATTACAAAACTATACCAAATCTTAAATTCCTCTAAGTAACATGGAGCTAATAACAAATGAGGAGTTAGACATAATTTATAAATAGCACATAGTTCAGCTAAGATAAAGACCTGAATTTTTATTTGAGCAGAAACCCAATATGATGCAGCTATGAAAAGGCCTACATAAACACAGACTTTATGAATAAAAGTATGGAGTTCAGATCATGAGGAATAGTAGTCTTACTGCAGTCTTTATTCCTTAGGACACTTCTAGAGAGTTATGTTGCATACAGCCTGTCATATTTTAAGATGAACATTAACAAATACCTGTGTATTGGTTACCTGAAAGAAGGGATCATGTCTTAAGTATCTTTCTATCCTTTATACTTTCACACACAATACTTTATATTTAACAAAAGCTTGATCAATGATAGCTGAAAGGATGAGCGAGCAAGTGATCATGAAACCATGATAGCGTAGGTACAATTACAGAAGCTTGTTTTAGAGAAGAATAATTGAACTTTTAATACTTTTCCTCAAATACTCTGTTACTCCAGAAAGCAGAATCATAAAAGATAGATGGAATCTACGGAAAACAAAATCGGCTTTCTGCAAAATGGAGCTTCATAACAGTTAGAGTTGTTTGGAGTGTGACATGGGCAGAAATGAAACTGCATTGGAAGTGTCCAGCACAGTGAACCAAGCTGGAGCTGGCTGAAGGGATTTCCACATCACGCGGGGAGTCTGCTGATACAACGGATGGGTGAATTCCATCGGTCAGTCTATGATGTTATGATAACTGATCCCAACATGTAAAAGTAATTGCCAACCTAGAGCCTCTTGCTAGAGTACCACTGGGGCACAATTCCAAAAGATCTTAGAAATATATGTGTACACACCATACACCAACACAGTTTTCCCTTAGGATCACTGTATTCAGGTTAACAGATGGAAAATTATTTGTAACCTACCTATTTGTAGGAGATGAGAATACAAAAAAAAAAATGCAATTCCTTTTATTTTGTTTCTTAAATGATGAAAGCCTTTTTTAATTAAAAAAAATTAGAGAGTTGCTTGCAACACTAGTGAAAATATCACTAGGATACATGGTATATGTACATGCTCATTAATATATTGGCACATAGGTCATACCATGTAGCTTTGGGGTTCTTTAATGCAATGCAAGTCTCTTTGTGTTGAGTCTGTATTCAAGAGTGGCTTTCTAAGAAGTCACTAATCTCTCAGAGCCTAAGTTTGGCTGAAAGAGGGTAAACAACAGATTAGATTGAAACAACTCATCAGTTGCTTGACCGACAAGGTATTTTCACCCCTGACTCATGCAATCATTTTGTGCAGACACAGCAAGGAACATATGCTTGAGACAGGTTGAAGGGCTTACAGTCTATGTCACAACCACAGTGATCACAATAACTCAAACTATGTCTTTGAAATTTCACACCTTTACTGATCATAGTAGAAAGAAAATGGTAACCTTCTTAAGTGTTCTTTTAATCATTTATGCCCTCTGTTTTTGTTAGAAGCATTAGTTACTTTCCCTGCAGTGGCCATATATGTGGGTAGATCTCTGAAAGGAAACATCTTACATAAAATCTGGCATCATCTTTGCAACAATGACCTTAAAACCCTCTGCTCTAGTAAATTTACAAAATGCTATTGTGATTATAATTTATTTAAAGGTTAATATTTTCCAGACATTTAATATATGACATTTCATTTAATCACTTAATCATACATTACTCATTCTATGCATATCATATTATAATCTCCATTCAACAAATATATAAGTTGAGGCTCAGAGGATTTGGCAAGTGTTTGAGAGTTACTGTTTCTCATCCTTTTGTAAAGTGTATTTTTTCTAAAATGTCAAACAAACAAACAATCCCCAAATGGCCTTCTGTCAAGCTATATACCACAACATAAAACACAAGCAAAGAAGAAACAGCAATTCAACATAAAGGGTCTGTCTTTGGTAATGAGAATGGGGCGACAGTAAAACTCTAATTGCTGAAGAGGGAGGGAGTCAACTTTGCATCCCAGAGGAATGACGCCAAAACCAACAATTGAAAGATGAATTGCTCTTATCCAAACCTGTCAGAGGGAATAACAGGAAGTAGGCAGGATACAGAGAAAGGCCAGATCATGATGGCTGTAGAGTTCATCAAGGGCAGGAATGTGAAGGAACTGTAGATGGAGAGTGTCAGCAGATGGAGAGAGGGTGGAAAGACCTAAACTGGAATAAATCATCATGGAGAAGATCCCACAGGATGCTGAGTGTTACACAAAGGAGTTTTGATGTTTTGCTAAGAGGTATAAGAAGAATATCTTTAAATCAGTGGACAGATTTGCATTGTCAAGTAGTCACACTAGTTAGTATGTGAAGAAGAGCAAGACCAGAGAGGTAGCTTAGTTTTTTTTTTTTTTTTTAATATGTCTATAATAATCTAGAGGAAATACGATGTGGCACTGAACTAAGGTAGTGGCCTTGCCACATGCAGACATACTTGAGACAATTGTTTGTGAGGTAGAAACCAGGATATCTTTCTGATGAGACATGCTGCAGGAAAGAAAGCAGACATCAAAGTTGTTGCCCAAGCAGAAGAGGTTTAGAAGAGTATAGAACAAGTAGCACTGGTCTGGAAACAAGACCCTTGAGGATCTCCAAGGGCCTGGTGGAGGCTGGAGACCATGGCTTCTAGTGGCCCCAAACTTCATGGAGGGGATATTTCCAAAACAGAACGTGGAGGGCGGAATATAGCATTGGAGAAGGCAGACTTGCTTTTACTAGAAAAAGGAATTTTCTGAATGGGTGACGAGGAGGCAGTGGGGAAAGTTATTTGAAGTAATAATAAAGTATTGAAGGGATGGGTTGTGGAATTTAAACCACCTGAAGAGAGAAGGGAGCTGACAATGATGGGCAACATTGTTGAAGGTCTTTACAATATTGAGGAGTGCTGGTAACTGGAATAAGAGCTCTAGGGATGAGAAGTTGTAGAAAGTGAGTTGAATGCTTGAATTCAGAATTTAAAGAAGTCATGGGCCAGTTTCAGATGATGACAGTCTTCTGGGTAACTGTACGGGTGAAGGCAAAGTTCATTAGAGACGATGAGGAGCAGGGACGGATAGACTGTTCTGGATGGACATGAAAGTCACCCAGTATGTCAGGAAGATGAGGTGGAGGTAAAGACTGTGAGCCAGGTGTGAAAGCATCCTTAAAGGAGACAGGATGCCCCAGGGTTGGAGTTAAGATGTTAGTTAAGATCAGGAGGTTTTCAGGGAAGGAGCTGTGTGGAAGGAAATTTGTTCATGGCAAAAAAGAGCAGTGTGGAGGAGATGGTGGAAAGTTTTGGCAGAAGTGGGCAGACAAGATGTTTGTGTGTGGGAAGAGGAAGCAGCAAGTGCCATGAGTTTGAAGGCACAAGCAAAGCTGGGTCAGGAAGGGGGTATTCCAGCTTTCCAGCTTGGGCTTTGAGAAGCAATGACAGTGATCTACAGTGTGGTGGATTTAAGGGGACTGTAATTTTTTTCCCCAAGTGATTAATATGCAAATACAATTTGTGCATGCTCAGGGTTTAGGGTATGATGGGAGTGTGATTTAGTCCATTTGAGGGCAGCAGGTTCTGGAGAGCAGTGTGTACCCCAGAAATGTTCTAAGCTGAAGTTCTGAAATGCTATGGAGAGCTTCACAGATGTGGTCAGTATGGATTTACAATATGGAGAGGATGAGCTCCACTTACCATAGTGATTATGAATGCGCTATATCCTCAAGTTCTACAAATGGATGTGAAATCTCATTTAAGTCCAAAGTCTTTGCCACCTGCAAGCACTGGTGGTCAACCATTTAATCACCTTGTTTTCTCCCCCAAATTTACTAATAACTACAAAAGGAAGAAGGGGCTTTGCAGGTGGTGCCAGTGGTAAAGAAACTGCCTGTCAATGCAGGACATGTTAAGAGATGTAGCTTCAATCCCTGGGTTGGGAACACACCCTGAAGGAAGGCATGGCAACCGACTCCAGTATTCTTGCCTGGAGAATCCCATGGACAGAGGAGCCTGGTGGGCTATAATCCACAGAGTCGCACAGAGTCGGACTCCACAGCTGAAGTGGCTTAGCATGCACTCACATAAAAGGAAGACACTGAGGCACAGGTTTCAATATCTTACATAAGGGTACACAATTACTTAGCTTAAAGTATGTATTGATGGCAGCAAGAACTGACAATTCAGTTAAGTTCAGTGATGTTTGACTCTTTGTGACCCCATGGACTGCAGCACACCAGGCTTCCCTGTCCCTCACCAATTCCCAGAGTCTACTCAGACTCATGTCCATTGAGTCAGTGATGCCATCCAACCAACTCATCCCCTTTCATCCCCTTCTCCTCCTGTCCTCAATCCTTCCCACCATCAGGGTCTTTTCAAATGAGTCAGTTCTTCGCATCAGGTGGCCAAAGTATTGGAGTTTCAGCTTCAGCATCAGTCCTTGCAATGAATATTCAGGACTGATTTCCCTTAGGATGGACTGGTTGGATCTCTTTGCTGTTCAAGGGACTCTCAAGAGTCTTCTCCAACACCACAGTTCAAAAGCATCATGAATGTACTCATGATGTACTCTGCATATAAGTTAAATAAGCAAGGTGACAATATACAGCCTTATGTACTCCTTTCCCGATTTGGAACCACTCTGTTGTTCCATGTCCAGTTCTAACTGTTGCTTCCTGACCTGAATACATATTTCTCAAGAGGAAGGTCAGGTCTTCTGGTATTCCCATTTCTTGAAGAATTTTCCGCAGTTTGTTGTGATCTACACAGTCTAAGGCTTTGGCATAGTCAATAAAGCAGAAATAGATGTTCTTCTGGAACTCTCTTGCTTTTTTAATGATCCAGCAGATGTTGGCAATTTGATCTCTGGTTCCTCTGCCTTTTCTAAATTCAGCTTGAAGATCTGGAAGTTCACGGTTCACATATTGCTGAAGCCTGGCTTGGAGAATTTTGAGCATTACTTTACTAGTGTGTGAGATGAGTGCAATTGTGTGGTAGTTTGAGCATTCTTTGGCATTGCCTTTCTTTGGGAGTGGAATGAAAACTGACCTTTTCCAGTCCTGTGGCCACTGCTGAGTTTTCCAAATTTGCTGGCATATTGAGTGCAGCACTCTCACTGCCTCATCCTTTAGGATTTGGAATAGCTCAACTGGAATTCCATCACCTCCACTAGCTTTGTTCGTAGTGATGCTTTCTAAGGCCCACTTGACTTCACATTCCAGGATGTCTGGCTCTCGGTGAGTGATACCATCGTGATTATTTCAGTCATGAAGATCTTTTTTGTATAGTTCTTCTGTGTATTCTTGCCACCTCTTCTTAATATCTTCTGCTTCTGTTAGATTCATACCATTTCTGACCTTTATCGAGCCCATCTTTGCATGAAATGTTCCCTTGGTATCTCTAATTTTCTTGACAAGATCTCTAGTCTTTCCCATTCTATTGTTTTCCTCTGTTTCTTTGCACTGATCACTGAGGAAGGCTTTCTTATCTCTCCTGCTATTCTTTGGAACTCTGCATTGAAATGGGTATATCTTTCCTTTTCTTCTTTGCCTTTCACTTATCTTCTTTTCTCAGTTATTTGTAAGGCCTCCTCAGACAGCCATTTTGCTTTTTTGCATTTCTTTCTCTTGGGGATGGTCTTGATCCCTGTCTCCTGTACAATGTCACGAACCTCGTCCATAGTTCTTCAGGTACTCTGACTATCAGACTAATCCCTTGAATCTATTTGTCACTTCCACTGTATAATCATAAGGGATTTGATTTAGGTCATACCTGAATGGTCTAGTGGTTTTCCCTAGTTTCTTCAATTTATGTCTGAATTTGGCAATAATGAGTTCATGATCTGAGCCACAGTCAGCTCCCGATCTTGTTTTTGCTGACTGTATAGAGCTTCTCCATCTTTGGCTGCAAAGAATATAATCAATCTGATTTCGTCATTGACCATCTGGTGATGTCCATAAGTAGAGTCTTCTCTTGTGTTGTTGGAAGAGGGTGTTTGCTATCACCAAACTGGAGCGGCCACTGCACATCCCTGGAGCAACTGTGAGGAGATACCCCATTTCCAGGGGCAAAGGAGAAGCCCCAGCAAGACAGTAGGAGGGGCAAATTCATGTTTAGAATCAAACCCCATTCCTGCCAGAGATGCTCAGAGGGCTCAAACAAACCTTGTGCACACCAGGACCCAGAGACCCCACAGATACTGAGACAGAACTGTGTTTTAGCATCTCCTCTGGAGGTACGGGTCAGCAGTGGACTGCCACAGGGCCAGGGGCTCTGGGTGCAGCAGACTTGGGTATGGCATAAGCCCTCTTGGACGAGGTCATCATTAACCCCACTATAGAGCTGCCAGAACTTACACAGGACTGGGAAGTAGACTCTTGGAGGGCATAAACAGAAACTTGTGTGCACCAGGACCCAGGAGAAAGGAGCAGGGACCCCACGAGAGACTGACCCAGACTTGCTGGGGGGTGTCCAGGAGTCTCCAGTGGAGGCGTGTGTTGGTGGTGGCCTGCTGCAGGGTTGGAGGCACTGAGTGCAGCAGTGCATTCATGGGACCTTCTGAAGGAGGTCACTGTTATCTTCATTACCTCCACCATAGCTTGGCCTCAGGTAAATAACAGGGAGGGGGCACAGCTCCACCCATCAACAGAAAACTGGATTAATGATTTGCTGAGCATGGCCATGCCCATCAGAACAAGACCCAGTTGCCCCCTCAGTCAGTCTCTCCATCAGGAAGCTTCCATAAGCCTCTTATCCTTCTCCATCAGAGGGAAGACAGACTGAAAACCACAATCACAGAAAACTAACCAATCTGATCACATGGACCACAGCCTTGTCTAACTCAGTGAAACTGTGAGCCGTGCTGTGTAGGGCCACCCAAGACAGACAGGCCATGGTGGAGAGTTCTGACAAAATGTGGTCCACTGGAGAAGGGAATGGCAAACCATTTCAGTATTCTTGCCTTGAGAACCCCATCAACAGTATGAAAAGGCAAAAAGATAGGATACTGAAAGATGAACTCCCCAGGTCTCTAGGTGCCCAATATGCTACTGGAGATGATCAGTGGAGAAATAACTCCAGAAAGAATGAAGAGATGGAGCCAAAGCAAAAACAACACCCAGTTGTGGATGTGACTGGTAATGAAAGTAAAGTCCAATACTGTAAAGAGCAATATTGCATAGGAACCTGGAATGTTAGGTCCATGAATTAAGGCAAATTTTAAGTGGTCAAACAGGAGATGGCAAGAGTGAATGTCGACATTTTAGGAATCAGCGAACTAAAATGGACTGGAATGGGTGAATTTAACTCAGATGACCATTGTATCTACTACTGTGGGCAAGAATCCCTTATAAGAAATGGAGTAGCCATTGTAGTCAACAAAAGAATCTGAAATGCAGTTCTTGGATACAATGTCAAAAATGACAGAACCATCTCTGTTCATTTCCAAGGCAAACCATTCAGTATCACAGTAATCCAAGTCTATGCCCTGACCAGTAATGCTGAAGAAGCTTAAGTTGAATGGTTCTATGAAGACCTACAAGACCTTTTAGAACTAACACCCCAAAAAGATGTCCTTTTCATTATAGGGGACTGGAATGCAAAAGTAGGAAGTCAAGAAACACCTGGAGTAACAGGTAAATTTGGCCTTAGAGTACAGAATGAAGCAGGGCAAAGACTAATAGTTTTGCCAAGAGAAAACACTGGTCATAGCAAACACCCTCTTCCAAGAACTGACAAAGGCTTGATAAAATGGGAAAAGATGTAAAAAATCAAAAAAATCAGTCAAAAAGACACAACTCTCAGAATAGTTGGGGTTATTTACTTAGGGGCAAAGTGCCCCACATCTCTGAATCCCCTGGATGCTTCACTGCATTGATTTTACTGATCCTATAAGCATATATAAGTATTAGGAAACCCAGCTATTGAGGAAGTGAGGAATACAAAAAAGACAAGTAAGTCACCAGGAGTCTAATATCCAGACAAATAAGTAACTCAAAGATTGATGACTTCCATGACTGAAGTATATATAGGACACCATATGGCTGAAAGGGCTAAAGTAATGAGTGGAAGAAGACAAAGGGTCAGGATAAGTTTAGTACATGAGATGAAACAAAACAGGATCATGAAAGTTGAGTAATCACCAGCTAGAAATAGAGAGGGCTTTCTGGAAAAGTGTCAATGGCAACTCTGTGGTTCATTGAGGGAACTGTGTATTGTTGCACAGGGTTACAGAAATTAAGGGTGAGGAGAGAGAGAACAAACCCAAGTGGCAAGAAGAGACAGAGCGTCTTGAATCTATAATAATCCTGTCTCAAAAATTTTAAATCTAAAGGCATATACTCCCATCGTTTGGAAATTCAGTTACAGAAACATCTGTCTAGCCCAGTAATGCTGGACAAATGACTGTTGTCATATGGTGCTTTGAACTGAGGACAGGCAAACCTAAGTGTTATGACATTTCCTAGGGGTCTTCAAAGTTGTCTATTCAGCATAATAGAGAGGAAATGGCCAACTGTTTTATGCCACATCGCACTTTAGAAATAGCTGGCGGCACAAAAATTATGAATGTTCATTACGTGGGGAAAGTATTTGGACCATTAGTAATAGCTATTTCTCCAGATGCACCCAGATTTCCAGTTCGTAAGAAGCCATTCAGCATGATTTTCTCATATTCATATATAATTATGCAATGACATCAGGTGACCTCAGTGTGTGGCTCTCCCTAAGAGGAACCACCACCAATGAAACACTATCCATCACAGGAACAGCAGCGGCAATGAAGGGGGCTGTGAGTATTGCTAAGATACCTTTCCCATGGTATCAGCTCTAAGTAGTGAGTTCCCCCCTGACAGGAATGAAGCACGGGGTCATGAAGTTCCCACAGAAAGGTAAATCACTGGACTGCTGGAAATTTATTGCACCAGCCTTGAGAATCAACCCTCTCATTGACAATGCCAAAGCTTAGCTCAGGGACTTCCCTGGAGGTCCAGTGGTTAAGAATTGCTGCCTTCCATTGCAGGGGCCACAGGTTCAATCTCTGGTTGCGGATCTTAGTTTCCTTGGATGCTGTGTGGCACAGTCAAAAAATAAATTTAAGCATCTTTAATCAAAACTCACTTCAGGGGAAGATATTCATCACATGATTATAAACCCAACTTTATAAGCATGAAAATTTAAAGACAACAACAGTGAGATTGATGACTGTGGGGGTATAAATTCTAAAAGGTAGTATATACATTTTGGAATTTCAGTAAAATCTTAAAATTTAATAACAACATTTTATTGCTTTTTATTATTAAAAAGAATGAAACAAAACATAGTCGGTAGCAGTTTTTAGGTCAAAATTGTATCAAATATCTATATGTTACACAGAGAGCATAATGCATGAGCTGAAGTAGTAAATTTCAACTTTCTGTCTCTCCTGAGGTGTTAGTAATTATCATTTAATTCATTTGCTCATAAAGCCTTCCAAGACACTGAAGGACATAAAGCTTTAAGGTGAACAGTGCCCAGCTTCAGTGGTTTATAATTAGACTGGAAAGACAAGGCGTTTTATTCCCCAAGCACATGTTGGGTCTTTCTGTTTCCTGTTTCCTTCAATCACTTTCCCCATTCCTCAAAGCTTTTTCTGATACTTTCTCATTATAAATCACAGGTATTCTTAAACAAAGACTTCATATGTTGTATGTCCACTTCTAGTGAATTTTCAAGTTGACTGCCTCTGCTCTGTTCTGTGTTATCCACTAGGTACATATTTAGGACTCCAGGAGAAGAAACCAAAATGTGCACATCCAACATGACTCCACTTGCCTCTTTTCGGTTGGATCTCACCTACTCCCTAAGACTAATAACCCTGATCTTATTGGCTGATTTAGTTATTATGAGGGGAGTGAGTGAGTGAAAGTCACTCAGTCATGTCTCACTCTTTGTGACCCCATGGACTATACAGTCCATGGAATTCTCCAGGCCAGAACACTGGAGTAGGTAGCCTTTCCCTTCTCCAGGGGATCTTCTCAACCCAGGGATCAAACCCAGGTCTCCCACATTGAAGGCTGATTCTTTATCAGCTGAGCCACAAGGGAAGCCCAAGAATACTGGAGTAGGTAACCTATCCCTTCTCCAGTGGATCTTTCCAACCCAGGAATTGAACTGGGGTTTCCTGCATTGCAGGCAGATTCTTTATCAACTGAGCTATCAGGGAAGCCCCATTATGAGAGAAGACAGGTTCTAAATGGGAAAATGAGATGGAAAAAAATGTTTTAACCCCATATTGCAGCTTTTCCTAGGCTCTCCCTGTATTTTCTAGGAAGATAGTAACGCTGATTCACAATTGCTATTTATGATTAAGATTTTACATTGGCTCTGGTGAAAGCTATCAGCAATTTACTGCCCAAGCTTCTTTACCTCACTGTCCTTGTGAAGAGCTTCCCAAGTAGCACTAGTGGTAAAGAACCTGCCTGCCAATGCAGAAGATGTAAGAGACATGGGTTCGATCTCTGGGTTGGGAAGATCCCCTGGAGGAGGGCATGGCAATCCACTCCAATGTGCTTGCCTGGAGAATTCCATAGACAGAGGAGCTTGGCAGGTATAGTCCACAGGGTCACACAGAGTCAAACGTGACTGAAGCAACTTAGCATGCACGTACGCTCCTTGTGAAAGGTAGTAAATTGTGCAATAAAAAGCTCTGAGGATTTGATAATGCAGAGTAGAACCAGAGAGGGCATAACCAACTAATCTCCAAAGATCCTTTATGGCTCTGAGCCTGTGAACAGCCAGAAGCCAGTCTCTCCTTTCAATGGGGCTGCTGCTGCTGCTAAGTCACTTCAATCATGTCTGACTCTGTGCGACCCCATAGACAGCAGCCCACCAGGCTCCCCCGTCCCTGGGATTCTCAAGGCAAGAACACTGGAGTGAGTTGCCATTTCCTTCTCCAATGCATGAAAGTAAAAAGTGAAAGTGAAATCACTCAGTCGTGTCCAACTCCTAGTGACCCCATGGACTGCAGCCTACCAGGCTCCTCCGTCCATGGGATTTTCCAGGCAAGAGTACTGGAGTGGGGTGCCATTAGGTTGGTGCAAAAGTAATTGCAGTTTTGCACTGTTGAATTTTGCTGTTTGCTATTAAAATACATTCTTAAATGTGCTTATGTTAAACATCATTTTAAGGCACATTTCTCATTTTATTTTATTATTTTTTTTTTTGCTAATGACTTATTATTTGTTGTTTATTTTATATTTATTTTAAACTAGGGAAATGATGTTAGACAAAAAGCAAATATGAGCAATTTTCTTATTCAAGTTACAAAGGGGTCATAAAGCAGTGGAGACAACTGGCCCAGGAACTGCTAATGAAGGTATAGTGCAGTGATGGTTCAAGAAGTTTTGCAAAGGAAATGAGAGCCTTGAATAAGAGGAGTGCAGTGGCTGGCCATTGAAAGTTGACAGTGACCAGTCGACAGGATCATCAAAGCTGATCCTCTTACAACTACATGAGAAGTTGCCCAAGAACTCAAGGTTGACCATTCTGTGGTCATGTGGCATTTAAAGCTAATTGGAAAAGTGAAAAAGCCCAGTAAATGGGTGCCTCATGAGCTGACTAAATTAAAAAAAATCATTATTTTGAAGTGCCATCTCTTATTCTATGCAACAACAATGAACCATTTCTCGATCAGATTGTGACATGCGACGAAAAGTGGATTTTATACAACAACTAGCAACAAACAGCTCAGTGGTTGGACTGAGAAGAAGCTCCGAAGTATTTCCCAAAGCTAAACTTGCACCAAAAAAAGGTGGTCTGCTGCTGGTCTGTTCCACCACAGCTTTCTGAATCCTGGTGAAAACATTATATCTGAGAAGTATGCTCAGCAAATTGTTGAGATGCATCAAAAACTGCAATGCCTACAGCTAGCATTGGTCAACAGAAAGGGCCCAATTCTTCTCCACAACAACACCTGACCACACAACCAAAACTTCAAAAGTTGAATGAATTGGGCTATGAAGATTTGCCTCATCTGCTGTATTCACCTGACCTCTTGCCAACTGACTACCACTTCTTCAAGCATCTCGACAACTTATTGCAGGGAAAATGCTTCCACAACCATCAGGAGGCAGAAAATGCTTTCCAAGAGTTTGTCAAATCCTGAAGCACGCAATTTTATACTACAGGAATAAACAAACTTATTTCTCATTGGCACAAATGTGTTGATTGTAATGGTTCCTATTTTGATTAGTAAAGATGTGTGTGAGCCTAGTTATAATGATTCAAAATTCACGGTCTGAAACTTCACTTATGTTTGCACCAACTTAATATGGTCTCACATTATTATGAAGCTATAAGAAGCAAAGAATTGCATAAAGTTGATTATTCACATATTATTTTTCCTTAACAGGTCACAGGATAAGAGAAGGAAATTAGTAACATGGTGACTGATGCTGAATAGAGAAAAGATTTGAACACTCAAGGCAGGAAAAGAGGAGAAAAGGGATGCAAGAAAAGAGGGAGATAAGCAGATGGTAAGTAGACAAACACATAAAATGTACACAAGAAAGCAAAGAAAACTGAGGAAAAGTTAAAAATAGTGAGTGTGATAGAGTTGTATGTAGAAGTTATCAAGTATTCTTTTAAAATTCATAATATACTTCTTTCTGAAAAGGCCTTGGTGAGGTTTATAATAAATTAAAGGCATATTATAGAACCATCAATACAAGGGTCAAAAGAATAGGAGTCATAAAAACAGAGGTAGAAGTGATACCCAGGAAATCTGTGATAGAGAAAATTTCTAAAATGGAAATCTCTCAAATTGAGCTTTATGAGAGCTAGAGAAACTACGCACATGTATGCACACAGTTACTGCCGTGGAGGGGGACAATACAATGAAATGCCAATTTTCCTTAATCCTCAGCTGCAATAGGAATCCAGATTATATGTCTTTATATAAAGATCCTTACATAATGTAATAAATATAATACAGTAAATGGTATCGTCAGTGGTTGTTTACAAAAACACAGATACATTATATGCTGTAATGTTAAAAGTGAGGAAAATCTTTAAAAAAGTGAACATCTAAGGAAAAAGCAGATAAATAATAAGAGGGGAAAAGTGAGGAAAAGATAAACATTAAAGTGGGATGTATGGAGAGAGGATAAATAGAAAAATAAAAGAAAATATTATGAGAACTCAAAATGTTACAATACTTACTTACAGAAAAGGACAGAAAGGAAATAACGATAAATCAAATCTTTAGATAATACTCTTTAAATATTTGAAAGGAAGCTTTTTCTTCAATGAATTCCAGGAGAGATCCATTATAGAGTGAATGAATGCTTCTCTACAAAGAACTGTAGAATGTCTAAAATGAGGATTAGAAAACAGATGAAGAAACATAAGCAAAAGTCTAACAAAATGTGTTCTTATTTTTGTTTATTATTCTAAGCTAAAATTTCATTTCAAAGTGATGCAGCTGTTTCTCCAACTGCAGTGCTAAAGAAGGCAAATCAGATCTAATTTATGTGTTTACTCCCAATAATAATAATTCTGATATGAAAACTAAGACAGCAATTATAGAGATGGTCTAAGAGGAAAATCAGAACAACATTCCTCCTAATTAGAGGCACCTATTGCAGATGAAATAGTGAAAATAATACAGCAATGTTTCCTTAAATAAGGTCTATACCTCATTGATTACATCATCCACTACCCTATTTTTTTAAAGGGTAAATCATTACTCAATTAATTCAACAACTATGCAAAAGAACCTACAACAGGCCAGGTTTGGAGGATGGACAGAACTCATACAAAGATGAATATGATATAGTCATTAGACTATAGCTAATTCTTCCTCGCTTCTAAGTAAACAAATGTGATTTCCCAGTACATGCTTCAGATTATCTCATGGGACTGAAAAAGAAAGGGTATTTCTTCTTTCCAAAATATCTCCTGATTTGGAAATCATAATTGTGCTTGCTGCATTTCCTATTGTTTGGTGTCATGCTGTACTGAATTCACTGAGGCTAGTCATTGGCAGTGTGGACAAGAATTTTGTCACAAAGAATAATAGTAGGCATTTCTCTGTCGGCCTACTTCCCTGAGCTCCTGAGAATTTTGCATAATTTTCTCCCTCAATTTATCAATTGTGACCAGCATTTGGAACTTGTTGACATATGTGGATCTAAAGAAGAAATTCCAGTTAAAAGTTATGAGATCCCCAATCTCCCTATTAAAAACAAACAAACAAATATATTCCAGTCTTTCAAAAGTCTTTGAGTTTCTTAAAAATATACATATGTGACACCAAATGCAATCAATATGCCCAAATTACTGATCACTTCAATTTAAAACCTATCATTCAATTCAGGGAAGGTAAATTAGTCATGTCAAAGATTCATTATAGTCTCAGTACTTGAAAATTGAACAGACTTTTCTTAGTGAATTATTCAGTAAATTAATCTTATGGTGTGCATGCATAGCCTTAATTAATTAATCCCATTGAACCTAAGATTCATAATGCATGGATGTACTTTGTGACTTTAAGCAAGTAATGTAACTTTACGAAGCCATTTCTCCTTGTATTCTCCTTTCCCTAAACTATAAAAAGGAGCCTTGCAATAGCAAACATCTCTTTTCCCAAATATGACTCTTTTCTCTCCAAGTGTATTTTAGAGGAATGATGTGAGCATAGTAGTAGAAGTCTGTAAGTTAATTAATGATCTTGCTAACACAAAAGATCTGTAAGTCATGCCAGGGATTTTGCATGGATGTTTTGGTAGATGTATCAACCAATCCCTCCCTCTAGTCCACTAAGATATCACATAGGAGCCTAATTCTTTCTGTTCTGAAAAGAAATCGATGGTTCTCTAAAAAGACCTAAAAGTACCCATGGACTTAATTTTGCATTCACTCAGCCGAGTCTACTTCATTACAATAACAAACATTTAACTGTAACTTACAGCTTACCCAAAACCTGTTATTTGCATTATCTCTTCTGTTACCTTTCTGTATAGGAGATAAGGTAAGTTTTAGTATTCCTATTTTACAAATAAGGAAACTGAGGCTCAAAAGCCCACTGCTTATTAAAGCCGTCTAACACATTATCAAGGGAATGCTTGAATCAGCAAACCCCGTGTTCCTGCTCCTGTATAATTCTGCCTCTTCTTTCTGTATGTTACTGGGGTTTATCTGATTCCTTTCATGAGCTGCTCCAGGTGCAGGTCATGATGCTCCTACATGATTCTACTTTCAGACGTGGAAGAAGTGAAGTCATTTCCAGGTGGGGACACAATGCAAAAGCCTTCTAGCACCCTTCAAAGAACCCTGCTCTGCCTTTCTGAAACAAGCAGACTGACAGTGTTTATTCTTTTACTAACCACTATAATATGCAGTAACAAATGAAAGCTGTAATTGTTTTTCTCCCGAATATAACCTTTTCTTCGGTGCTGTTTTATGAATCCTTTGCAATCAGCTGGAAGGTAGATGAGTCTGAGGTTGCCACTTCAGTGATTGCGTAATCAGTCGAGAAAAATTGCATGAACCAGGAATGAGACTAACAATTGGTACAATAATGAAATGAAATAAAAGGAAGCAGAGGTAAGCAATTGAAAGAGTATTTTCGGAATCCCGATGCAAGGTAAGAGATTGAGTTAGGCATAAGAGGAAAGAAGTTCAAGTCATGTTTCATTTGTTTGTGTGATCTTCTGCCACAATGTCACCACTTTTCATTCAATACATCAAAATGGCACTGAAGGAAAGACCAGGTAATGAATGATCAGTAGGGCCTTGTTCTCGGTTCATTGAGCTACCAATCCAGATAGAAGTAGTTTCTGTATTTTGACATGAGTTTTGGGAAATAAGCCAAAAGTGGGTAGTATACTATATTGGAAAAAGAAAGGCATTTGCAGTCCGATTCCCAGATCTGCTATCCACATGTTTTGTCATTTCTCTTCAGCTTCATTATCTTTAAAAAGTAACACCTACTTCACAGCACTGTTTTGAAAATTAAATGTCACTAAAGTGAAAGCACTTAAATACACACATGGAAATAGTAGTTGGTTATCAAGTCTTCAGCAAAGTTACAGTATTAGGTCTCCAGTCTTGGAGGGTAGAGATAGCTCAGCTGTATTTGCTGTGGGCATAGGCTGAGAAGGAATATCTCTTCAAAAATAGATAAATGTGTTCCAGAGACCTCCTCCAGAAACTGAGAGATGACTTCAGCAAGATTTCCAGATTTATTTACTTATTTTTTTGCTTCGGAAAAGGATTCCTTTAAACAAGTTCTTTTTGCATAAATAGAAAACTGATATTCTGCCACCTTGAATAATAAATGGGCTAATCCATAATTTATTTTTATTCTGAATCTTTCAATCAGAAATATGCCAGCCACACAGAAGGTTCTCAAAAACATTTATCATGTAAATTAATAGAATAGTTTTTTTAATATTATGAAAGTACTGGGATAGATATTGAATACTCATTAAGTTAGATATTTTATAAGTAGTTAAATGTGTTAAAATACATAAATTACACATTTATTTATTATAAATTAATATACAAAATCAATTTTCCACTTTCATTCCATGTTTTTTCTCTTTTATTTCTACCTAATAGTAATGAGCTAAATAAAAGCTTTGCTCCCTGTTGGTGAGAAAGAGGAGACCTGCATGTACTTAGCAGTTGTTCCCACCAATGTAGAGCGACAGTACTGCTAAGTGTGATGAAGAGACAGCCCTGAAAGGACAGGAAGAGGGTGTGGGGCTGAGTTCTTTCAGGATAGGGAGCAGGATTTATTTTCTTTTTATCTCTCAAAGCAACTTTTTTTTCCTTACTGTGGTATACATGGGTCAGTGAAGGGTCATTTCCTTGAGCACATTTAGAAAATAACAAATGAAAACTATAAATATAATTTCACTTATCTTTTGCGCTCAACTGAGTACTCTACATTGCAAGTGACTAAGATTAAAAACAGATCTACTCTCATTTATTAAAGAAGGAAACCATTCACAGATTTTCATCCTTTAATTATTGCCCATAAAATATTTGTAAAACATGTCAAAAATTCAGTGGTCCCCAACCTTTTTGGCACCAGGGGCCTATTCCATGGAAGACAATTTTCCATGGGCTGGGGTGGGGGGGATGGTTTCAGGATGATTCACACACATCACATTCATTGTGCACTTGATTTCTGGTCTAACGCTGCCGCTGATCTGACGGGCAGTCCTGGTCCCCATCCTGAGGGCCAGGGCCCCTGAAAAATTGACAGAAGCACAACAGGGAGTCTAAGCTACTTGTGGTATGTGCTCCATGAGTATTTGTCAAGCTGAATATATTTAGAAGGAGGGAATAAGTCAAATAATAACTAGTTTATTCTTTGATAGCATCCAATATTAAAGAAGAAAATATTTAAAACATAAAAAAACACCACTATGTTACTAAGGGAGAATGGGGTCAGAAATATTTAATTGTCTTTTCTGATATTAAAAAAGTGTTTTCCTATAAAGAGCCTTTCACACAAAGGAATAAAAATTAAAGTCTATGCTTTAATCACATTTTTATTGCAAAGACAAAGAAATTATTCTAAATAAAAAGGGAAATCACCACTAGCCCATTATTATTATTTTATTTTTTGAAAGCACTGTCTATAGAGATAGATATATACTATTAGAATGAAATGGGAGAATTTTATGGGTAACCATTTGAAAATTCAGGGGGAGCTATCGAAAAAGCAGATGCCTTTGTCCACAGAATATCTAAAAAGCTGCCTTAAGACTTTTTCTAATCTATGTTGACTAGGATACCATAATCTGTATAGAGGAGAAAAAGAAAAAACAAGTTAAATTCACCTGAATCATAAGACTGCATATTTTTATGTAGTAAATATTACCTATGCATTTTTGTTGTTGATTTTCCTGCTGTTATACTTAATAAACTATCAATCTAAGATATTATATAAGATATATTATTAGGTTTTATATGTTCAAGTATGATGTTAGTTATGTGAAGTGACAAAACATTAATATTTAATTCATACCACTGTGAAAATCCAACATTTCATTTGTTGAGTAAAAACAATTCACTTCCCAAATGAATAATTTAGCATCACTGTGCAGTAAGGTGGTTGATTCTGTTACTTAGTCTTAAACTAAGGCTATTTAGATGGGAGTGATCAAAATAGCTGATGTTTTCTCTGAAAGTGACAGAAATCTTGAAATGTCAGCTTCACTATTCAGGAATAGAATTTGTATACTTCAACAACTAAATTATTAAGAAAATCTAAATTAAAAACACATCAATCTAATTGACAACTGAGTGACTATAATTTGAATGATTTCATTTGTCATTTTCTGTCTCATTCACACACACACACACACACACACGCCCCACTTTAATTAACCACACCAAAACCTAAGTCAGTCAGAAGTTAGAAACAACTCATTACTACAAAACACCAGTAGCACAGAAAAACAGAAACAATAATAAAGAGCCAGGTACAGGTTTTCAAGGATGGCAACACGCTGTTGAATGGTGAGAGGAAAGACTGAAGGCAGACAGGTTTAGCTGTGAATAAGTACCCACACGCCTCCAATCATGTTTCTTTCTATGTCCTCCTTTAGTAAACACAAAAGACTTTATTCTGGGAATCTGTGATGAAA
Source organism: Bos grunniens (assembly GCF_055505025.1). Classification (NCBI taxonomy): domain Eukaryota; kingdom Metazoa; phylum Chordata; class Mammalia; order Artiodactyla; family Bovidae; genus Bos; species Bos grunniens. The sequence goes on from NC_141168.1 coordinate 19,575,035, forward strand.
AGGAATTTGCCATCTTCACGTCTTACAGAGTTGACGGGTGTAGTAAACTAAGCCAATAAAGCATTTGATGCTTTCATATAAGGACCTTAAAGTTCTGAAAGATGATTAAAATCCTGTCTTATTTTGATATAATCACTTGGCTTCAATGCAAACTCTCAAGAAATAAGGAAGCAATAGGTCATGTGGACCTAGAATGTTACTGAAAGAAAGAATATGTTATATATATGTTTATTATGCTAGTCAAAATCATAACTGATTAATATTTACTGAGCATTTATTGAGCTATGACACTATATGCAGAACTGGGCAATACTTTAAATATGAAGAACAAATGAATAGAAGGGGAGCTCTTTGCTTGAATTGCCTTGATATTTGGAATGCAAGGTTCCATTTGTTTTTTCCTACTTACTTGCTCCCCTAGCCCAAGTCCCAACTCAACTCCTCAACTTGGCATATGTCATTACTCACCCAGCTATTCTTGGAGTATGTATGATTTTTATTTTGAAGGTAAAATTTACTCATCCAATAACACTTCTTTCACCTGTTGTTAGTTATACTCTGCAAATGATCTAGAACATGACGATTTCAGTATCTTAAATTTAGCCTTTCCCTAACAAAAATGGTTGTTTATCCATGCATATTTGTATAGATTTGTGTCATTTACATGAGAAATAGGTATAAATGTGCATGTGAATTAAAGAAGAAAGCGTATCTAAAGGTACACACTCAGGTAGGTTTGTGTATAAAACTTTTGGTAGACATGCTTCAAGAATGTGAATTTCAAGAATGTGTTTATTCTGCATGCCTGTGTATATGTTTATATATGTGCTTGGCAGGCATATATACACATGGAGAAGATCTTGAGATGCAATTTAGCATACTTATCAACCTGAACTCTGTAGCTAAATCTTTTGCATTCCAATCTCAGGACCAATACTTATACGCTGTGTAACCCTGAGTTATTTATTTGAATTCTCTTTGCCTTATTTTATCATCTACAAAGTGGGCATAAAATTTTACCTACTTCCTGGAATTGTAATGAGGATTAAATAAAGTATCTTTTAAAAGTCTAAGCCCTGACACATAGTAATCAGTAAATATTATTGTCTTTTATTCTGTCTTCTTCCAAAAAGGACACATGCTCTGATTAATATAAATGTGCTTCCCATGTATGTCTCAGAGAACAACACTGTCTATGCCTTGTGTGTATTTATTATTTCCTCCTTTTCCTCACCCTCATAAAATGTCAACACCTTCCTCATCATTAGAATAAATAGTAGTAAGAATGGCTGGAAGCAATTATCGAGCCCAGAGTAATCACTGAGTCAATGAAATGAAAGTACAGTGAGGATCACATATGCCCCTGGCTGATAAGCATGTGCTGTCTGCTAAGTTGCTTCAGTCATGTCCCACACTATGCAATCCTATGGACTGTAGCTTGCCAGGCTCCTCCGTCCATGGGATTCTCCAGGAAGAATACTGGAGTGGGTTGCCATGCCCTTCTCCAGGGGATTTCCCTGAACCAGGGATCAAACCCATGTTTCTTACGTCTCCTGCATTGGCAGGTGGGTTCTTTACTAGCACGACAGCCAGATTCCAGCTGATAAGCATAGTAAATGTATTAGCACAATCAGCACTTACAAAAATAAAGTGGAAAATCTAGGCAAAGACTTGTCAACTCTTTAAGAAAACAAACCTGCTGCTGCTGCTAAGACACTTCGGTCGTGTCTGACTCCGTGCGACCCCATAGACGGCAGCCCACCAGGCTCCACCATCCCTGGGATTCTCCAGGCAAGAGCACTGGAGTGGGTTGCCATTTTCTTCTCCAATGAATGAAAGTGAAAAGTGAAAGTGAAGTCGCTCAGTCGTGTCTGACTCTTGGCAACTCCATGGACTGCAGTCTACCAGGCTCCTCCATCCATGGGATTTTCCAGGCAAGAGTACTGGAGTGGGGTGCCATTGCCTTCTCCGATACTTTTAAACTTTCTTGCTGTTCAATGCCAGTATAAGTTGTTCTAGCATTTCAAATCTGTGCATATTAAGGCATTCTCACCTATATATTAGAGGTACAGGATTATCTTTTATCCTCCAAGTCTTCTCTCATATCTATTTCGCCTCTTCCTTTCACTGACATATGCAGATTTTTGGATAGTAAAAATAGATTTCCTGCTTGTGCTTTGCAGGATATACATCAACCAAGCAACTTAGATTTGCAGATAAACATTGATCCTGTCAAAAATTCCACTTTGAAAATCAGGATCAGTTTTGTTCTTTTGGAAAAATAATGATCATTCAAAATTTAATCACTACACATAAGCATATTGTTATGATCAAAGTGATGAAATAAAAATTCTTCAATAACTATTAATTAGTCAGAATGGTCAATTCTACCTAATGTATCAGGGTAAAGGGTTTCACCTCTGTTATCCAACTGCTTCAGTTTTCCAATTTACAGGTCTGTAAAATCTTTACCACCAGTTGTTTAAAAAAAAAAAACCAAAAATTTATAAAGGCTATCATAATGCAATCTGAAATTTATTTATAAATAAACACAATTTCTTATGCCCTATGCTCCTTTGCCTTTAATCCAAAACTGCTAAAGCACTGAAGTATTGTATCATATTTAAGAATAGGCACCATGTAACTGTACATTTCATCTCCTAGATGTTTGATCATGAGCAGATTACTAAAGGCTCAATTATCTTGTCCCCTAAAAAAAGGATGATGATTAAAACTGTAATCTTACACAGTTGTTCTGAGAATTAAATGAGATAATGAACTTAGAGTTTCAGGCATATATTGAGTCCTCAAGCATTTAGTAGCTGTTATTTTTCCAATTTTCTATGTCTAAGCTGCTCTTTTCCTATTTCCCAAGTAGAAACTGATATTCATGTTCAAAGGTAAACACAAGTTATTCCTTTGTAAATTCTCTGTGACATCTCCAAGGAAGTCAAGCAGATTTTTCCTTGTGGAGAAATACAGAAGCATCACTAAGGAAAGGCAGAATGTTACCAGCAGAAGAAATAAGAAAAACTGGATAAGGGAGGGACTCTGTCTTGCCTAGTGAACTCTCTTTGGTCTTTCCTGAATCCCTGATAGCACCTTCATAGTCTGAGGAGATGAAACTTTTAAAATGGAAAGCTAGAGGTTTACAAAACTTTTTAAAAAAAATGTAGGATTGAGATATTTTTGTTGGAAATTTTGGATTGTCTCTTCTCTTATTCTTTTCCTGGTAGTGCCTATTTCATAGGTACTTTTGGATGAAACAGAGTATAGAACACAAGCATGTGACAAGATTGGCTTGGAGACTCAAGAAAGAGGTCAAACAGGGCACTTTGAATTTCATTTTAAAAATATACTCCTTTGTCATATAATCCAGCAATTCACTGCTTGGCTTATATCCAGAGAAAACTCTAATTCCAAAAGATACATGCTCCCCAATGTTCATAGCAGCACTATTTACAATAGCCAAGACATGGAAGGAACTTAAATGTCCATCAACAGTTGAAAATATAAAGAAGATGTAGTACATATACAATGAAATGCTGCTGCTGCTGCTGCTGCTAAGTCACTTCAGTCATGTCCGACTCTGTGTGACCCCATAGACGGTAGCCCACCGGGCTCCCCTGTCCCTGGGATTCTCCAGGCAAGAACACTGGAGTGGGTTGCCATTTCCTTCTCAAATGCATGAAAGTGAAAAATGAAAGTGAAGTCACTCAGTCATGTCCAACTCTTAGTGACCCCATGGACTGCAGCCTACCAGGCTCCTCCACCCATGGGATTTTCCAGGCAAGAGTACTGGAGTGGGGTGCCATTGCCTTCTCCAAATGAAATGCTACTCAGCCACAAAAAAGAATGAAATAATGCCATTTGCAGCAACATGGGTGAAAATAGAGATTATCATATTAAGTCAAACAGTGAAAGACAAATTTATGATATAATTTATATGTGGAATTTAAAGAAATGATTCAAATGAACTTATTTACAAAGTAGAAACAGACTCAAGGACATAGAAAACAAACTTATAGTTACTAAAAGAAAAAGTAGGTGGGGAGGGATAAATTAGGAGCTTGGGATTAGCAGAAATATACTACTATATATAAAATAGATAAACAACAAGGTCCTATTGTATATCACAGAATGATATTCAACATTCTGTAATAAATCATAATGGAAAACAGTCCAAAAAAGGTACTCTTTTCTGGATACAAAAGAAATAAGAGATCTACAGTGAAAAGTAGGAATATAAATATAACTAGAATATGCTAGAACATCACTGATTTTGTGTTTCTTAATAATTTGAATATCAAACAAATGAAGACCTTAGAAGATTTCGCACAAACACCCTCTAGTCAAGTGATAGTGATAGGTTCCCCAGATCTATGAAGACACAGCATTCTAGTTCTTTCCCAGAGAAGTGAACCAGCTTTTGGTCCTGGCTTCACATTATGGACTGGTTAAGAAGCACTTTCAATCTTGAAGAATAGAAAGCTTTGGATTTCAGATTTCTGTACTCATCTAAGATATCCATGTGTGAAAGCAATAGAAAATATACACATAGAGATGCACAGCCTCAAGAAATAGTAAGTTCATTAATACAAACTAAGTATTTAACATTTTTCAAGATGTTGAACAAAGAATTCAGAAATAGAGAGATCCTGCTATACAAGGACTAATAATCAAAGAAACCAGTGAAACAAGGAGTAGCAAAGTAGTGGTTAAACAGTACAAGGCAAATGATGGAAAATACTAGATAAGAGAAAACACGAATAGATGTATATGCATAAATAATAAAAATACCAAATTTTAATAGCAATAATTCTGTTCTAAATCTTCACATTATATCATGAAAGATATGAAAATAAGAGTGAAATAAATCTGTTAATTCAAAATGTATTACATTTAACTTTTAGCTTTTATAATTATCATAAATATAATAATAAGATATAGTTTTTCAAAGTAAAACTAAGAACAAATTAAAATTTGAAAACAGATACATATTCTCCAAATCACTATGTTGAGTGAGAGAAAGAGAGAGTTCAGAAAACCAAAGACAGAGAAGAAATGAAACACATAGGTAGTATAAAATGAAAGCAGAAAAAAATGAGAGAAGAGAAAATATGAAAGAATTAAACTACCAATTTAAAAGTAAATACTAAAGGATCAAAAAATAAATAAAATCTAATTATATGCCACTTAAAAAACTGACCTGGACAAATGGTACACAGAATTCAAAGATAAATTATGACAAGTGTGTCTCAGACAAAGTAGAAAAAAAGGGTGGCAATATTAGTTTCATATAAATTAAAATTATAAGCAAAAATGTTTTAAATAGAAGAGAAAATAATAATAATTATGAATAAAGTTCAAAATGTGTAAAAATAAAACAAAATCTATTGGAATATAATCTAAATAAAGTAGGTATTAGAAATGCAAACACAAATGTAGATCAGGTAAAAATTTCTAAGCAAAAACAAAAGAAAATGAAAATATGATGAATGTGGAGAATAGAAAACATGTGAGTATGTGTGTGTGTAACTGGCCCTCGTCTATAAAGAATACAAACTTCTTTTCAATTATTAAAATAAAGATGGTAACAATAACCCAGTGTACGAGACAGCAAAAGAGACACTGATGTATAGAACAGTCTTATGGACTCTGTGGGAGAGGGAGAGGGTGGGAAGATTTGGGAGAATGGCAATGAAACATGTAAAATATCATGTAGGAAACGAGTTGCCAGTCCAGGTTCGATGCATGATGCTGGATGCTTGGGGCTGGTGCACTGGGACGGCCCAGAGGGATGGTATGGGGAGGGAGGAGGGAGGAGGGTTCGGGATGGGGAACACATGTATACCTGTGGCGGATTCATTTTGATATTTGGCAAAACTAATACAATTATGTAAAGTTTAAAAATAAAATAAAATTAGAGAAAAAAAAAAATAAAATCCCGAACTGCAAAAAAAAAAAAAAAAAAATTAAAAACTGAAAAACCAAGAAAAATTTCAGAAAATAGATATTATAAGGTCACATTTCTGACCAAAATTCATTAAAATTAGAAATGTGTAAGAAAGTTTTAATTAAGAACAACAAAAGCAAAAATACTCAACACTTTAGATATTAAAAATTAAAGTGATTATTGAGTTAAAACAAAAAATAAAGTACAGTTTCAACACATACTACTATCTGCATTGAACATTTGATTTTGCTGTCATTGTACTATACACTTACAAATGTATCATCTTACTTAATCTTGCTAAGCCCTATAATGTATTTTCACTATTCCTTTCACAATATGTGCATAAATAAAACCTAAGCCTGTCTCCTTCCAGGATTATGTTCCTATTAACTAGACTATATTTTAAACTTTTAGAGGAGAACAAAGCAATTATTAGAGACAAATCCATAAATTATAAATGATCTCTATACTAAATTAGAAGGATATTTTAAAAGAAAGAACCTAAGTGTTCAAAGTCAGAAAGTTATAAAAAGAAAGGAAATAAAAATCCTCATGGAATTAGAACTAAATAAATAAATCATAAAATAAAAATCAATAGAATTAAGAAAATTAAAGTTCACAAATCTCTAGAAAACTATAACAAAAAAGCTGAGAAAAATATAACTAAAATTATGAAAAGAAAATGAAAACTCCTAACAGATTTTAGAGCTGCAAAGTTTAACAGAATCATATGTACAATTATTTGATAAAAATTATATGTATTTTCATTAAATATATATTCAATAGTGAATCCATAATTTATCAAAATTAATGAAATAAGATATATAAAATTTAAATAGGCAAATATCTTTGAAAATGTTATAATTAAACTTCAAATTTTTGTAAAAAATAATCTGAATTTTTTACTAAAAGTTTACAAGAGGGCCAGTTGAACATATGAAGAATTCATAATCTTCATGCTCCACTAATTAATTTCAATAATCAGTGTGACTTTAATATAAAATGAGCCAAATATAACTAAAAAAGGGTTTTCAAAACTTTATCAATCTCATTTTTTAAAGTAAATGCATAAATCTTTAGTAAAAGAGTAGCAAGTGTAATTCAACAGTACATTAAAAGAGCAACATATCATGACAAAGCCACTGAATTTAGAAGTGCATTAATATTTGGAAAACTAAAATTTGATACATCATATAGTAGTCCCAATAAGAGTATATTTATATATGTATAATAATAATACCAATGCATATCATATAAACAAAACATTTGATAAAGCTAATTCCTTAATCTTTAATATATTGTTTAAATCAAACCCCAATATCATGTCACTGGTAAAAGACTAATCGAATTCTTATTAAAATAAGACAAGCATGAGTATTTCAATATGGATTTTGTGTTGTAACAATAGCATAGATATACTGGAAGTTTTATAACATTAATATAAAATATCTCCCCAATTCAAAATAAAAAGAAGATATACACTTATTGCAAAGCAAGGAACACTTTTCATTATTTATGAATGACATATTTAAATACCAATTAAGCTCAATAAATGCAAATTTTAGAAAAAATGCATTATATATTATATTATATAAAATATATATATTTTAACTAGCTTTTATAAAAATTGTATCTTTTATGCTTATTTCCATCTTAGTAGAGTACATTCTGACACCATAGCTTTGTAATATCCACAAAAGTAACATTTTTTTTATGCAGAGATGGGAGACTTGTTCCCATTTGTGGAAAGGGGAAGAGTAAGATTTCTTTTCAAAGAAGATATGCATGTACATTATGGAAGACACCAATTTAATTCCTGAGAAGATGGGTTTAGAAGTGTCCGCTGCTTGTGAACAGCTCAACAGCATGGAGTCCTCCAGGTTGGTGTATCTCTAAACGTGACCCACCTGGAGATCCATGGTGTCGAACAATGAACTTTCCAAACCAGCAAGTCTCCAAAGAGTGAGGGGAGCTCCTCTTCACCTCCGTTGGTTGCAGAACACAGAACTACACCTACACTAGCCCAGTTTAGTTTCTGTCCTTTGCCTTATATATATCAGAATTTGCTCCATCCATTTCCCATTTCTGGCCCCATTTTAAAGCTCCTGGCCATGATGTATATCTTCCAGACTCCATATTAATCCTGGGCATGGACATTTGCCTTTAATCAATAAAAATAAATAAGGAAATGTATCTACCTTATCAAAAGGTCTGGAGAATACAAAATAGTAGTTTCCGTGCAACAAATATATTACAGTGTATTTGGTGGCAAAATATATACATGCATCTTGCCATGTGTTTCTGACTGCAGTTGTCATCTACATTCAGCACATAATATGGTGGAGAAGGGATGTCCAGTTAATAGTCATGTCCAAAGTCTGACATAGGGTTGGACCTGCAACTGGCTTTTAAGAACCTGTTAGTTTATGATGTGTAATTTCACACTCAGTGTTGTCCTACATTCCCCTCAATCTGAGATGTTCCATTATCCTGTAATTTGCTTCTGGTGCACCTGGAGCTGCATTTCACTGGAGCCTTGATGGTTTTCTTTTCTGCCTTGCTTCTGTGTGCCTCAGCTCCTCAAAGATGGGCATACCAGATGCTCCAGAGCCCTTCTCCAAACATAGCCACAAGCATCTTCTGCAAACACAGCCACTCTCCCTAGGCTGGACTGGGAATCCCTAGGTTGGAAAGATCCCCTGGAGAGGGAATAGCTACCCACTCCAGTATTCTTACCTGGAAAATTCCATGGACAGAGGAGCCTGGCGGGCTATAGTCCATGGGGTCACTAAGAGTCGGACATGACTGAGCAACTAATACTTTCACTTTTACTTTTCACTAGGCTGGAGTAAGGTGTAGGAAAAGAAAGTGCCTGCATGTGTGACATGAGTTCATTAGACCAGGGAAGGATTGTGTTTAAATACATGTATGCCATCTGCTTCCAATAATTAGAAGTATTTAATTGAGGTTATGTCCTTGATATTTCAATTAGGGAGTTAAAAAGTAAAACACTCATATCCTTTGAAGATACTATAGGTTAACCTCTAACTACTTATGAAGTTGTACATAAATCCAAACCCTTCTGAAATTTATCAGCATTATTAATTCTGAAAATGATTCTAACTACTGGCAATTGACTGCAAAATAGATGGATTGAAAGATAGATGGACAGATAGATAGCTGAGGTTAAAAGACACTGTGTGGATCACAACAAACTGTGGAAAATTCTTCAGGAGATGGGAAAACCAGACCACCTGACCTGCCTCCTGAGAAATCTGTATGCAGGTCAAGAAGCAAGAGTTAGAACTGGACATGGAACAACAGACTGGTTCCAAATTAGGAAAGGAGGACATCAAGGCTGTATATTGTCACCCTGCTTATTTAATTTATATGCAGAGTACATCATGCGAAATGCTGGGATGAATGAAGCACAAGCTGGAATCAAGATTGCCAGGAAAAATATCAATAACCTCGGATGTGCAGATGGAACCACCATTATGGCAGAAAGCAAAGAGGAACTAAAGAGCCTCTTCATGAAAGTGAAAAAGTGGAGAGTGGAAAAAGCTGGCTTAAAACTTAACATTCAATAAATGAAGACCATGGCATCCAGTCCCATCACTTCATGGCACATAGATGGGCAAACAATGGAAACAGTGACGGATTTCATTTTCTTGGGCTCCAAAATGACTGCAGATGGTCACTGCAGCCATGAAATTAAAAGATGCTTGCTCCTTGGAAGAAAAGCTATGGCCAACCTAGACAGCATATTAAAAAGCAGAGGCATTACTTTACTGACAAAGGTCTGCATAGTCAAAGCTATGTTTTTTTCAGTAGTCACATAGGGATGTTAGAGTTGGACCATAAAGAAAGCTGAGCACTGAAGAATTGATGCTTTTGAACTGTGGTGTTGGAGATTCTTGAGAGTCCCTTGGACTGCAAAGACATCAAACCAGTCATTTCTAAAAGAAATCAATCCTGAAAATTCATTAGAAGGACTGATGCTGAAGCTGCAATATTTTGGCCACCTGAGTTGAAGAACTGACTTATTAGAAAAGACCCTGATGCTGGGAAAGATTGAAGGCAGGAGAAGGGGATGACAGAGGATGAAATAGTTGGATGGCATCACTGACTCGATCGACATGAGTTTGAGTAAGCCTCGGGAGTTGGTGATGGAAAGGGGTACCTGGCATGCTGTAGTCCATGGTGTCACAAAGAGTTGGACATGACTGAGCGACTGAACTGAATTGTAAAGAAAGATCACAGTATGAATGTCAGTAGTAAATTATTTTCATGTTTTGATCTAAGAGTAGGCTTTGATGATATAGAGCTTGTTGAAAGCCATGAAAAGAGTCATCATCTGGTAAGGGGAAGCTGCTGTATTATAGACAGTTCTTCATTTATCTAATCAAGTTTAACTAAGAATATCATTTCATGATAGGATGAGAGAATGATCTAACCTATTGACAATTCTTCTTATCTAGGTATGTAATGGATTAATAAAATCAGACATATATACACACTCTTGTGTCATAAAGCCTCCAGTTAAAATAAATAAATTTATATTAAAATAAATAAATAAATAAATACAGGCTGCAGGATAATATTGTGAAAAAAAAAAAAAAAAAAAAACCCTGAATTTCAGTCTCATCTCAGGACTCTAACAATTTGTAACCAGCAACCTCTTAGCAAGCCACTTAATCTGGATTCCATGCTCTCCGTGGAATTTGGAAATTTGAACATGACTTTTTGTGAGATGTGAATAAGATAATATGTGTGCAAGTTCTTTGTAAGTTGTCAAGCTTGCACATTTAAGAAATATTTAATACTGGTATTTACTAACTGCAGCTGATCAGGAAGGTAAATATTACAGGCTCCTGTGAACAGTTGCTGGTCCGTTTGAGTCACTCTACCACCATTTAGCCTGCTGCTGCTGCTAAGTCGCTTCAGTCGTGTCCGACTCTGTGCGACCCCAGAGACGGCAGCCCACCAGGCTCCCCCGTCCCTGGGATTCTCCAGGCAAGAACACTGGAGTGGGTTGCCATTTCCTTCTCCAATGCATGAAAGCGAAAAGTGAAAGTGAAGTCGCTCAGTTGTGTCCAACCCTCAGTGACCCCATGGACCGCAGCCTTCCAGGCTCCTCCATCCATGGGACTCTCCAGGCAAGAGTGATGGAGTGGGGTGCCATTGCCTTCTCCACCATTTAGCGTAGTGCCTAACAAATACTACATAAATATCTGTTGGATGAAGAAATACATGTGGTTTTTTTCCCTTTTGATCGTATTTAGTATGTCTGTTTCAAATCTATCTAGATGGCAAAACCACAGTAACACAAAACTTGCCTCTCAAGTGCCCGTGTGTCTGAATTGCCTAAATCTATTTCCATCTTAACTACAGATGCAAACCCACTGTACCTTTCTACTTTTCCAAATACCAGGGGTTACCACTCTGTGTCCTTAATTTTGTGTGACTCACAGGTGTTTGGATCCTGAAAGGATGTTTTTCTCTCCCAGTGCAGTGGTCTCCATATAGGGGTGTCTACACTTCAAGAGTTGTACAAGGTAATCCACTGGCTTGCAGGAAGAAACCAGTGAGATAATTTTTATCTCAGCCTTTTAAAAACCTGTGCATGTATACAATAATACACAGGGGCTTCCCTGGTGGCTCAGGTGGTAAAGAATCTGCCTGCAATGCAGGAGACCCAGGTTTGATCCCTTGGTTGGGAAGATACCCTGGAGAAGGGAATGACAACCCACTCCAGTATTCTTGCCTGGAGAACCCCATGGACAGAGGAGCCTGGCCGGCTACAGTCCGTGGTGTCACAAAGAGTTGGACATGACGAAGCAACTAACACACACATGCAGACATACATAAGCAAATGATAGCCCATCTTTATCTATAATTCATAAATAAAAAGTCATCACGTCTTTCAGTTTCCTCCTGCTGACTTCCATATACCTGTATCTGCTTCTCTGTGTCCAACAGCTCTTTCAGGTGCCTAGGATGTCTGTTTTACTCAACCCTTGTGCTAAGCTGAAAATGCCCCAGGAATTCATCCCTTCTAGGTACAAGTAATGGAGAAGGCAGTGGCACCCCACTCCAGGACTCTTGCCTGGAAAATCCCATGGATGGAGGAGCCTGGTAGGCTGCAGTCCATGGGGTCGCTGAGGGTTGGACACGACTGAGCAACTTCACTTTCACTTTTCACTTTCATGCATTGGAGAAGGAAATGGCAACCCATTCCAGTGTTCTTGCCTGGAGAATCCCAGGGACAGGGGAGCCTGGTGGGCTGCCGTCTATGGGGTTGCACAGAGTTGGACACGACTGAAGCAACTTAGCAGCAGCAGCAGCAGGTACAAGTAAGTAAGTAAGCAAAGTTGCTCAGTTGTGTCCGACTCTTTGCGACCCCGTGGACTGTAGCCTACCAGGCTTCTCCGTCCTTGGGATTCTCCAGGCAAGAATACTGGAGTGGGTTACCATTTCCTTCTCCAGTGCATCTTCCTGACCCAGGGATTGAACCCAGGTCTCCCACATTGGAGGCAGACACTTTAACTTCTGAGCCACCAGATTATTTCAGCCATTGGTTTATAAATATATCAGTTCCCTCAATCCTCAGGCAAGATAAGTATAAGGCTAGTGTAGGCACCATTTCATATAATTTTCCATGTGTTCAAGCGCCAGTCACCCTCTGGGGTGCCCAATACAATGGAAAACTTTTTGTTGGTTGCCTCTCCTTCTGACTGGTGATAGAAGCAAGGTCCGATGCTGTAAAGAGCAATATTGCATAAGAACCTGGAATGTCAGGTCCATGAATCAAGGCAAACTGGAAGTGGTCAAACAAGAGATGGCAAGGGTGAATGTCGACATTTTAGGAATCAGTGAACTGAAATGGACTGGAATGGGTGAATTTAACTCAGATGACCATTATATTTACTACTGTGGGCAGGAATCCCTCAGAAGAAATGGAGTGGCCATCATGGTCAACAAAAGAGTCCGAAATGCAGTACTTGGATGCAATCTCAAAAATGACAGAATGATCTCTGTTCATTTCCAAGGCAAACCATTCAATATTACAGTAATCCAAGTCTATGCCCCAATCAGTAACGCTGAAGAAGCTGAAGTTGAACGGTTCTATGAAGACCTACAAGACCTTTTAGAACTAACACCCAAAAAAGATGTCCTTTTCATTATAGGGGACTGGAATGCAAAAGTAGGAAGTCAAGAAACACCTGGAGTAATAGGCAAATTAGGCCTTGGAATACGGAATGAAGCAGGGCAAAGACTGATAGAGTTTTGCCAAGAAAATGCACTGGTCATAGCGAACACCCTCTTCCAACAACACAAGAGAAGACTCTATACATGGACATCACCAGATGGTCAACAACAAAATCAGATTGATTATATTCTTTGCAGCCAAAGATGGAGAAGCTCTATACAGTCAGCAAAAACAAGACCAGGAGCTGACTGTGGCTCAGACCATGAACTCTTTAGTGCCAAATTCAGATTTAAATTGAAGAAAGTAGGGAAAACCACTAGACCATTCAGGTATGACCTAAATCAAATCCCTTATGATTATACAGTGGAAGTGAGAAATAGATTTAAGGGCCTAGATCTGATAGATAGAGTGCCTGATGAACTATGGAATGAGGTTCATGACATTGTACAGGAGACAGGGATCAAGACCATTCCCATAGAAAAGAAATGCAAAAAAGCAAAATGGCTGTCTGGGGAGGCCTTACAAATAGCTGTGAAAAGAAGAGAAGCAAAAAGCAAAGGAGAAAAGGAAAGATATAAACATCTGAATGCAGAGTTCCAAAGAATAGCAAGAAGAGATAAGAAAGCCTTCTTCAGCGATCAATGCAAAGAAATAGAGGAAAACAACAGAATGGGAAAGACTAGGGATCTCTTCAAGAAAATCAGAGATACCAAAGGAACAGTTCATGCAAAGATGAGCTCGATAAAGGACAGAAATGGTATGGACCTAACAGAAGCAGAAGATATTAAGAAGAGATGGCAAGAATACACGGAAGAACTGGACAAAAAAGATCTTCACGACCCAGATAATCATGATGGTGTGATCACTGACTTAGAGCCAGACATCCTGGAATGTGAAGTCAAGTGGGCCTTAGAAAGCATCACTACGAACAAAGCTAGTGGAGGTGATGGAATTCCAGTTGAGCTATTCCAAATCCTGAAAGATGAAGCTGTGAAAGTGCTGCATTCAATATGCCAGCAAATTTGGAAAACTCAGCAGTGGCCACAGGACTGGAAAAGGTCAGTTTTCATTCCAATCCCAAAGAAAGGCAATGCCAAAGAATGCTCAAACTATCACACAATTGTACTCATCTCACATGCTAGTAAAGTAATGCTCAACATTCTCCAAGCCAGGCTTCAGCAATATGTGAACCGTGAACTTCCTGATGTTCAAGCTGGTTTTATTTTTTATTTTTTAAATTTTATTTTTAAACTTTACAAATTGTATTAGTTTTGCCAAATATCACAATGAATCCGCCACAGGTATACATGTGTTCCCCATCCTGAACCCTCCTCCCTCCTCCCTCCCCATACCATCCCTCTGGGTCATCCCAGTGCACTAGCCCCAAGCATCCAGTTAAAGAAAAGGCAGAGGAACCAGAGATCAAATTGCCAACATCTGCTGGATCATCGAAAAAGCAAGAGAGTTTCAGAAAAGCATCTATTTCTGCTTTATTGACTATGCCAAAGCCTTTGACTGTGTGGATCACAATAAACTGTGGAAAATTCTTCAAGAGATGGGAATACCAGACCACCTGACCTACCTCTTGAGAAATCTGTATGCAGGTCAGGAAGCAACAGTTAGAACTGGACATGGAACAACAGACTGGTTCCAAATAGGAAAAGGAGTTCATCAAGGCTGTATGTTGTCACCCTGTTTATTTAACTTATATGCAGAGTACATCATGAGAAACGCCGGACTGGAAGAAACACAAGCTGGAATCCAGATTGCCGGGAGAAGTATCAATAACCTCAGATATGCAGATGACACCACCCTTATGGCAGAAAGTGAAGAGGAACTCAAAAGCCTCTTGATGAAAGTGAAAGTGGAGAGTGAAAAAGTTGGCTTTAAGCTCAACATTCAGAAAATGAAGATCATGGCATCCGGTCCCCCCACTTCATGGGAAATAGGTGGGGAAACAGTGGAAACAGTGTCAGACTTTATTTTTCTGGGCTCCAAAATCGCTGCAGATGGTGACTGCAGCCATGAAATTAAAAGACGCTTACTCCTTGGAAGGAAAGTTATGACCAACCTAGATAGCATATTCAAAAGCAGAGACATTACTTTGCCAACAAAGGTCCGTCTAGTCAAGGCTATGGTTTTTCCAGTGGTCATGTATGGATGTGAGAGTTGGACTGTGAAGAAGGCTGAGCACCAAAGAATTGATGCTTTTGAACTGTGGTGTTAGAGAAGACTCTTGAGAGTCCCTTGGACTGCAAGGAGATCCAACCAGTCCATTCTGAAGGAGATCAGCCCTGGGATTTCTTTGGAAGGAATGATGCTGAAACTGAAACTCCAGTACTTTGGCCACTTCATGCGAAGAGTTGACTCATTGGAAAAGACTCTGATGCTGGGAGGGATTGGGGGCAGGAGGAGAAGGGGACGATAGAGGATGAGATGGCTGGATGGCATCACTGACTCAATGGACGTGAGTCTGGGTGAACTCCGGGAGTTGGTGATGGACAGGGAGGCCTGGCGTGCTGCGATTCATGGGGTCACAAAGAGTTGGACATGACTGAGTGACTGATCTGATCTTATCTCATCTCATCTCCTTCCCTGTTTCACGTTCCCTCTTCCCTCCATAGCTCCTTGCACTTACTTCACAATCAAAAGTAGGGTTTTGTTTCTGGGAGAACTCAAATGAAATCATGGATCATTAGGTTTCTGTATTTGTTTTTATTTATTTAAACAGCTTTTAAACCTCCTGGAAAACAAAAGGAAAAATAATGACAATAATGAAAACTAACCACTCCTGTTTAAAGGTTATTCTTCTTGATCAAATATTTTTAAGTACTTATCTTCCCTCAGGAGTTTGCTAGATATTTGCATGAAAATATTCTTTAGTAAGCTATGAATTGCACCCATATCTACTGTTTCTCACCTAATCCATAATACTCTCTTTGCATCTTTCCTTCCAAATTTTAACTCTGGAGATTTTGAAGTTCTCAAAAACAGCTCTTTGAGTTCAAGGAATTGTAAAACAAGAGTGGATTACTACATTTTCTATTTTACAATGCACATAAGCACATTGGAGAGGAGTTTGCAGAATTTAATATTCTGCAAATACTGTGGTGTTGGAGAAGACTCTTGAGAGTCCCTTGGAATGCAAGGAGATCCAACCAGTCAATCCTAAAGGAAATCAGTCCTGAATATTCATTGGAAGGACTGATGCTGAAACTAAAATTCTAATACTTTGGCCACCTGATGCGAAGAACCGACTTATTGGAAAAGACCCTGGATGCTAGGAAAAGATCAAAGGTGGGAGAAGGGGATGACAGAGGATGAAATTGTTGGATGGCATCATCGACTCAATGGACATGAGTCTGAGTAAGCTCTGGGAGTTGGTGATGGACAGGGAAGCCTGGCATGCTTCAGTCCATGGGGTTGTAAAGTGTTGGACACGAATGAGCGACTGAACTGAACTGAACTGACATACATTCGCTGCTTTGTTTCTAAAGGGAGTAGTGGAATATTTCACAAGCTTCTTATATTAATGCTGCCTTAATTTCTTAATTTGATTGAGGGACATGTATTCTGGCTTTCAGTGACATGAATTAGATGCTTAAATGTCACATTTCTTAACCAACAGATACGCAAGATGTGACATATCTTAGAAAAAGTGCTCATATTGTTTATCTTATTGGGTACTAGATGGAGGTCAGGCAGGTTAATAACTAACTCACTACCAAAACCCACTGTGTTTAAAATCAGTAGCTTAGGTTCTTCTTGGGGTGAAGCCAATTGTTGGCATAAAAATGTTAATGAGTAGTCATTTGTGGTCTATGCTGTAACAAAATGTTCTCTCAGATGCCCAGTTGTGGGGTCATTTCAGTTTGCCAAATGATGAAATTTCAATACAGAAGCAGCTTTTCTTTTTAAATAATGAATAAGAGCAACATGTGCATAAGAACTCCCTAAAATAAAATTGTTCATTTTTGAGAGCAATAGTCTATGCTTACTAGCCTAATGTTAAAATTACACAGATTATAAAGTTTGAGAAATTACTAGAAATATATTCAAGATATTGAAATTCAGAATTGCATACTATTCCCTGGTGGTAAGCTTCCTGAGAATAAAAACTGTGGTATTTTGAAATAGCGCAACAAACTCACCATGAACCATAAATCAGCCAACTCCACTTTAGCACATAAGGCATGCTCAACATATAAATTATGACTTCATTATTAATTTCTTAGATTTTTCTATTCTTCTGTAAATATTTTATTTCTGTTTTCATATTAGCAAATAGATTTGAAGTTCTTTGAAATATTTCACTACTTTGTCCATCTTTATAATTATGGACACTCAGTCGTGTCCAACTCTTTGCGACCTCATGGACTATACAGTCCGTGGAATTCTCTAGGCCAGAGTACTGGAGTGGGTAGCTGTTCCCTTCCCCAGGGGACCTTCCCAACCCAAGGATCAAACCCAGGTCTCTGGCATTGCAGGCAGGTTCTTCACCAGCTGAGCCACCAGAGAAGCCCTTATAATTAATAGTATTAGCTTTCTTTAACAAATAAAAACAATGCTCATTTTAGCCTTTTAATTTACCACTCTGTATAGACATGTCACAGCATCAATTTCTCTACCTTTGGGTCTACTTCACTCAATAAATATTGAATAAATCCTTAACCTTCTTTTGATTTATATCAAATCATATATATTATGTCAAAATATGTTTCTTTCTCTAACCTTGAGAGTGAATTAGTCACTGGAACAGTCTCATCCTTTCTCTAACTGGATCACAGGAAAGCCTCTATATAATCTATTAATCTCTAATAATTAACACACAACTGAATACTGAATAATAGTCTTATAGATTTAACAATGTGAAAGAATTAGCTGCATGAATGATAAAATCAATGTACCAGAGACTTGGTTATTGATGTGATCTAACAGGGCTTCCCTGGTAGCTCAGCTGGTAAAGAATCGGCCTGCAGTTTGATTCCTGGGTTGGGAAGATCTGCTGGAGAAGGGAACAGCTACCCACTCCAGTAGTCTGGCCTGGAGAATTCCATGGATTGTATGGTCCGTGGGGTCGCAAAGAGTTGGATACAAATGAGCGACTTTCACTTCACTTATGACCTAACAATCTCTTCTACTAGTTGTGTTTAATGTTTGTCATTGGAGATAGCTTGTCATCAAGTTAAGATTATTTCCTAGATTTAACACTGAACTGAAAACATTTAACTGATAAATTTTTGTTTTTATTTCAACAAGCATATGATGCTAACATGAGCTTACCAGACAAGTATTCTAAAAAGCATTAGTTTGGACTATGAGAAATACATTATCTTTGAAAAAATATTTCATAATCTTCTATATTAATTCAATGTTAATTCATTCTGTTCTTCTATTAAATTCATTTTCAAGTCTTCAGGTGAAGTATCTAATGACCAGAAATAAGATCATATAGAATTTTCAAATAGCCTTTGCAATGTGGCCATTGCTGACATCAGTAGCATCCAGAAGTATTTAAGAGAGGAATGTATATCCTAGCATAAGCCACATTTTGTGATACCATTACAGAAATGGGCACAAAAATTAGGATGTTGATTTTAGAGATGACATTTAGAATTTTATTTTCTTTTGGTCAGCATTCTTATTAGAAAAGAAAACAGAAAAAAACACATTGAGGGGAGATAAAAATGAAGGATAAAAGTGGGGAGATAGTGATTACGTTTACACAAAAGTAAAAATGAAGACAGGCAGATATACAAATATGAGCTCTTTCCTGTGAAATGCCACAAAAGCCATGTCTGTTTCACTTTTTATGACAAATGTTAATGTTCGCTATAAATTGCTCTAACAGTTGTGTGGCCTGGATCCTTTATACTCTGAGTTACACCTAGATATCAAAGTCGAACAAAGAAAACAAAAAGACAGAAACGAATAAAAGATAAACTTCTTTCAATTAAGAAAAATGACCTAAAAATAGCTTTCCAGTTCAGGAGCTCATTTATTATAAATCTGCTTCTGTTCATCACTACTTGGCAAGTTTACTTCCTAAAGAGATATAGGGTGAGAATTTTTGATTGGGAACAAACGTAAGCTAAAAATAAACTGTATATATGAGTACATATACATAATAGCAGTTTGCTATGAATATGCCAGTAAATCCTAAGCATGTACCTTTGGTTTTCAGATCTCTCTACTACGGCTTGTATATCCAATAGCTTATCCTAACACTCCTGTATGTATTGCTTTCCATAAACTAAAAAATCATTCTTCTTACTAAAACTGGCCCCAGTTCTATCAGTCTCATTGCCTACCTTACATAACTGCTCTTCAGGCTTTATTATTATTATTATTTTTGTCCAATCTACCACTACCACCACCACCACTTACCCAACCACCCAGGCCAACCTACCCTTTCTCTTTAGCATTTTTCCAATCCATCACCTCTTTGTATTGATTTAATTTGGGTATCATCACCCTTTTTAACTTTGGTTACTTACCTGTCCTCCAAATTTTCAATCTTTCTTCTGTTTAAATCACTTTGCATACTTCAACCACAGTCATTTTTCTTAAATATCAAGCATTTCTCTTCCTTGATTAACCATCTAATAATGCCTCGCTTCCCTGAACTCAGCCTTGGTAAGGGAATAGTAAAGGCTCTTGGCGGTGGGTCATTGCCAATCTTTGTAGCCACATTTTCACCTCTCACTCTCCATCCCTCTTTAGTCTAGTTGTTCTGGACATACATCAGCTTCTATCCTCTGGTGATTCTTCAGCTTCATTTGAGGTTCCACAACCCTAAAGATGTTCTTGTGTACTTTTCCTTTTTAGCTAGAACCACTATGGATACACAGATATGAGTGTACACATGAACACACACACACACAAGGCAGAATTACAAACTCTAAAAGCACTGGAGCCTTATCTCTCTGGGTTACGTGCGCTTACACCTGAGTGAATAATATTCCAGCCTGGAGAGTCATTCTCCCACTCTATTGACTAGAAAAATAATCCCTCCTAGCGAGAAAATTAATGTTGCTTTAGATACATTGGAAGATTTCATTACGATGCTAGACAAGATTAGGGAATTCAGAGAAGTCATGAGACTTGAGAAAAGCAACACTTGCTTTAGCCTCTCATAACCACTGAGAAATCATGTCCCGTGTCTCAGAGAATTGTGGGACAGGGCTTTTCTTTATAACAGAAAACTGAAACTGATTTTCTGATGAATATTATCTCAGATCTTCCAAGGTCACCTAGTTCAGCCCTCTTGCTTTCAAATGAAAAGACTGAAGCCCAGATGAATGTGACCCTCTCTCTCAACAGTTACACTATTACTGTTGATTTTTTTTCTTTTAGAAAGATTTAGAGGTAATTTTCCCACTGCTCATACATTTTCATTTCCCTCCTGCATTCTCTGTGAAGAAACAGAAAGATGAGTCTTTATTATACTGTTGAAGCCCTAGACTATATGAAAAATGGAACAAGTAACAGAAATTTTGTATTCAAGACAGTCTACCCAAGAAGTCCCTCCAGGACAGGTGTATCAAATTAACTGATCTCACTGATGGTCTAAGGCCTCATGATTTGCATGGTCAGAAGCAGAGTTTTATATTCCCAAGACAACTAGAACCCAATCCATGTTTTATATGACAGAAACTATGTTTTTCTTCCCATTAAATTCTTTATTTGAACATCAAATATACTGAATAAATTGTTTATAGGTGCTTGAATATCTCACTGGATTCTTTCCTTTTTAAAGGTGTGAATGAGGTTTACAAGTGTGTTGCATTAAACACAGCAAAGATGTGACAGATAGGATCACTGCAGTAATCATATACATTAATGAAAGGGAATATTAATCCATCAAACACAATTTGGCATTTGAGTCCTTTGTCATAAAAAAGGAAAAAATGGTTTACCGAAGGAATGCCATTTTGGGGGCCGGGGCAGACTGTGGAGGGTATTGTAGTAGGGAAGTTTAGACTGGGTGACTCCTGCTATTGCAACGGAGAGAGATAGAGGGGAATCAGCAAATTAAGACAAAAACTCCAATTGTTTACTAAGAGAGTTATTAATTTTAATTTCAGAGAATACATACTAAGAAATGCAAACTGAATCATAGAAACAGTATAGCTAGAAGAGCAGAAACATCAGAAAATGTTCATAGAACTTACCTATCAATGCTGCATTTTACATATAACTCTTGACTAATGGAGAGATGGGAATGGAATGAGGGACAAGAGGCTATAGTTCCAAGTGTATACCAGGAAGAAAAACTGGGGGACTGGATTGCTAAAAAATGAAAGCTGTCAGATTGTATTTTATTTTAAGAGGGTTCTGCAAAGTTGTTAGGGCTTAGATTCTTGTTATACATATTCGTAAGTATGTATTACAGGACACATACAAACTATATCAAACTGGAAAAATGAGATCTATCCTAAGCACACAGCTTTATATTTCTACTCACAGGCACATTGTGAAGATCAAATGAGAGCAACACTGTGAAAATATTTGGTATAATTTTATAACGTTGTGAAAATATTGTTCCCAGGAATATTTGAATCCATAATAGTAAAATATTCTTCCCTAATTTTCTTGGCTTAGCCTAGAAAAAATATACCAATCTAGGATGAGAAGAGATACTTAGATATTCCAAAGCACTGTGAGTTATGGAATACTGACTCAGGAGAAAAAGCATTTAAAATAAGCTAAAGTGTAAATGTAAAGCCCATTCAACAGCCTTCAGTTTGTTAGCTTTGTTCTGTCCCAGCAACAATGACCATCGAGCCCTAGTGAAAAAATACTTGTCCTTTATGAAGAATTCTTGGGGGTTGGTTGAAGGTCACAGCTAAGTGTTGCACGACTATGGAATATATAATAGCTTACACACTGTTTATAATCTAAAGACACTAAGAACATTTTTCCATTTGAAAAATAAAGGCATACACACTGTACAAATTAAAATAGAATTCCAAAAATACATAAAGTGAAAGTCCACTATGTTTTTTTCTGAGAGATAACATTATATTTTCTGTATACCCTTTGGGATTGTTATAAATCTATTAAGATGATCATGATGCTATCACTAAATCCTATATAAAGAGTAAACAGGGTATTCTGAGATCAGATACTTTTGTTTTTATCATTAAAAAATAATTTGTAATCTCCTATGGTTTTGTATTCCAATTTTTTGTATTCCAGTTTTCATTCCAATCCCAAAGAAAGGCAATGCCAAAGAATGCTCAAACTACCGCACAGTTGCACTCATCTCACACGCTAGTAAAGTAATGCTCAAAATTCTCCAAGCCAGGCTTCAGCAATACGTGAACCGTGAACTTCCAGATGTTCAAGCTGGTTTTAGAAAAGGCAGAGGAACAAGAGATCAAATTGCCAACATCCACTGGATCATTGAAAAAGCAAGAGACTTCCAGAAAAACATCTATTTCTGCTTTATTGACTATGCCAAAGCCTTTGACTGTTTGGATCACAATCAACTGTGGAAAATTCTTCAAGAGATGGGAATACCAGACCACCTGACCTGCCTCTTGAGAAATTTGTATGCAGGTCAGGAAGCAACAGTTAGAACTGGACATGGAACAACAGACTGGTTCCAAATAGGAAAAGGAGTACATCAAGGCTGTATATTATCACCCTGCTTATTTAACTTCTATGCAGAATACATTATGAGAAACACTGGGCTGGAAGAAGCACAAGCTGGAATCAAGATTGTGGGGAGAAATATCAATAACCTCAAATATGCAGATGACACCACCCTTATGGCAGAAAGTGAAGAGGAACTCAAAAGCCTCTTGATGAAAGTGAAAGAGGAGAGTGAAAAAGTTGGCTTAAAGCTCAACATTCAGAAAACGAAGATCATGGCATCTGGTCCCATCACTTCATGGCAAATAGATGGGGAAACAGTGGAAACAGTGTCAGACTTTAATTTTGGGGGCTCCAAAATCACTGCAGATGGTGATTGCAGCCATGAAATAAAAAGACGCTTACTGCTTGGAAGGAAAGTTATGACCAACCTAGACAGCATGTTGAAAAGCAGAGACATTACTTTGCCAACAAAGGTCCATTTAGTCAAGGCTATGGTTTTTCCAGTGGTCATGTGTGGATGTGAAAGTTGGATTGTGAAGACAGCTGAGCGCTGAAGAATTGATGCTTTTGAACTGTGGTGTTGGAGAAGACTCTTGAGAGTCCGTTGGACTGCAAGGAGATCCAACCAGTCCATCCTAAAGGAGATCAGTCCTGGATGTTCATTGGAAGGAGTGATACTAAAGCTGAAACTCCAATACTTTGGCCACCTCACGCGAAGAGTTGACTCATTGGAAAAGACCCTGATGCTGGGAGGGATTGGGGGCAGGAAGAAAAGGGGACAACAGAGGATGAGATGGCTGGATGGCATCACTGACTTGATGGACATGAGTTTGAGTAAACTGCGGGAGTTGGTGATGGACAAGGAGGCCTGGTGTACTGCGATTCATGGGGTTGCAAAGAGTCGGACACGACTGAGTGACTGAACTGAACTGAAATGAATGGTTTTGTATAAAGATTCACAAGAAGGAATGTCACCCCCAAGCTGAGCATAGTTCAATGGTGATAGAGCCAAGAGGGCTTTTTCATGGGGAAAACTATAGCTTTAGGCTAAGAAAAAAGATAGAATAAATTAATTAAGACTCAAGAACAGGGAGCATACAGCCAGAAAAAAAGAATAGCATTCGACTAGAAATAGAAGTGAAGAATAAAATAGGACTATCTATGGAGAAGAGTGCTCCAGATCAGTCATCAATTACAATCACTTCATTGTACTACCAAGAGTTCTTTCCTCCCTATCTACCATCTTCCTTCATTTTAGGAAGGAGGGAGCTTCCAGGTCAACACAACTCCTCAGCCCATTCCCTATTTCCCTTAGGGAAAAATGTAGTCTATCTGTATGAGCAGAGTTTGGAAATTAAGCTGAGGTGGTCCTATTGGCAAGTAAAAGGCTTCTTTGAAATGCCCATGCTTCAGTCTATGAAAAACTGCAGGACAGGAGAGATGCACCCACCTGGCTTCAAGGTTGGATGTATAAACTACAACCTTCAGTGGTTTCAAGGAGGAACAATGTCTAGAAGCTAAAACCATATCAGGGAGCAACCCAGGAAGGAGGAAGTTAGCCCTGGTAACCTTGTCCTAACTGGTAAGTCAATGGCCCTAAATGGTGCCCCAATGGTAGAAAGAAAGAGAGAACTGCACCATTATTTTGACTCAATGCCATTATAATCAATCAACAGTATTGTTTTAATTAAGATAATTGATTGTTTCAGAAGCCCTGGGGCATAATGGAATTTTGCTTCCTCCCTTCTCAGAAAAGTCTTTGGGGCAATTCTTTGCAACACCTCTCCTCAGTCTAAAAGGATCAGCGCTAGAAAGATGACAGGGTTAAGGCAAATGTGGGTGCAACTGTCAGTAAAGTGGAGGAGGATAGAGGGCAGACTATAAGATGGTGGTGAGCAGACCTTTCCCAGAAGTCTGATGATAATTTTCAAGGAGGTTAATGGAATGGCATCTTTAAGAAGAGAGAAGAGCAAACGATGGACTTTTATTTGTTTCATAGGATGGAAGATAGAAGAGATAGAAATCCTTAATCTAATTTCAATATTAAAAAAAAAAAAACTTCAGTAAAAATTCCTTATTATTTTTCCTTCCTTGGCATCACTCTTAGATATCTTCAAATACATACAACTTTCCTCCATCTTGGTCCTTAAGCCTTAGCAGATTTATATGCAGATGAACTCATTGACACTGATTTGTCTGTTTTCTTATTTGTTTTTAAGTGTAGGCCTTAATTCTCCATTCTGCCCATGCCATGAATCTTCCCCCTGCCCTTGATCTTTCCCTACTGGTTTGCACATTCTTAATATTCAGGGACCATTAACCATAAGAATGCAGCTAGAGTCTTACAACACCAATATCATATCACTGAAGAGCTAGACGATAATTTTCCTTTATTTGGCACAGAAAGTAAATCTTGTTCTTCCAATCTTCTTAAAGTATATTCTCAATTTATGTATCAAAGCAAGAAATATAACTGACATTAGATAAATTTAATGAAGCACAATGTACCAACTATCAGTAATTTAAGAAAACAGTAATTTAAAATTCTTTAAATATAAATTATCATCAGAATTACCCAAT
The DNA here is from genome assembly GCF_055505025.1 of Bos grunniens. Taxonomy (NCBI): domain Eukaryota; kingdom Metazoa; phylum Chordata; class Mammalia; order Artiodactyla; family Bovidae; genus Bos; species Bos grunniens. Next base: position 19,600,387 of record NC_141168.1, read on the forward strand.
GCAATTGATATCTGGCAAAAAACATCACAATATTGTACAGTAATTATCCTCCAATTAAAATAAATTAATTAAAAAATATGTGGCACATTAAAGGCAGTGTTTTGTCATTAGAATATTATTACATTGTATTAATTGGCATCTTCCATTAATTATAAGTGTCACGGCCCAATCTGAGTTTGGTGAGTCTGAATCTGAACCTTTATTTTTGATATCGGGGTATAACTGATTAACAATATCGTGATAGATTCAGGTGCATACAGAAGAGACTCAGCCATACACATACATGTATCCATTCTCCCCCAAACTCACCTCCCATCTAGGTTAACATTGAGCAGTGTTCCATTCAGTAGGTCCTTGTTGGTTATCCATTTTAAATACAGCAGTGTGTACATGCTCATCCCAAACTCCTTACTATCCCTTCTCCCTGGCAACCATAAGTTCCTTCCCTAAGTCTGTCTCTTTTTTAACTTACATCATGTGTCTTAAAGAAACACACATCAGAGTAAGAACTGCTGTTACTCACCTAACTGTAGGCTCTCACCTAAGCCTCGGGCTGAGGTTCTAAGGACCTTTCCAACAACTCTCAGCAACTGTGTGTTGTTGAGCCCAGCAAGCTTTTCTCCATGAGGAATTCCTTCCTCAGAAAAACCTGGATGAACAAATTTCCCCCTGAACCTATACGATTCTGGGATGTCCAAAGATACAGGAATGAAAAGATGACATAACTAGCAATCATAAAAAAAAAAACAACAGAAATTACAATAAATTCTCCCAAAGGAATAAGCAATAAAAAAGAATTATCCAATATATGTGCCTTTCGCCTCATCTTTCAAAGTCAAGCTTGGCATTTACCTAACAAACATTAATATCTACTATATAGCAGATAATGTTTTAGGCCCTGATGATTCAGTGGCAAACTAGAGAGTTCTTGCTCCTGCCTTCTAGTAAGATATTAAAGACATAAAAGTTACATAAACAACTGCATCAAATTCTAGGAAGAAAATAGACCGAGTACTAAGACTGCTTATAAATCAAGCCATTACTTTAGACTGACTCACAGGCAAAGGCTTTCTAAGGAGTAGCAATCAGACTGAACATGAGAAGATGCTTCCCATGCTTAAGTGAGAGTCCTACATGAAGAAAACAATAAATGGTGTATACTCTACACAGCAACTTTCAAGCTGAAATGGGCATATCATGTTCAAGAAACTGAAAGACAAACCAGTGTGGCCAATATCTCATGGCGAAGTTCTAGATCATCCACTGAAAATTGTAATAGGGAGTATAAAGAGGGGAGGGAGGGCAGAAAAAAATGAGGCATCACAGACTTTCCCTCATGCGGATGATAAGTCTTAATATTATCAATAATAAGCCATGTTGATAGCAGATACCCTTGGTCTTTTGTGATCTTGTTACTCAGTTTAGTGCGTAGGCTATCAGCCTTGGCATTACCTGGGAGCTTGCTTGAAAGATGGAATCTGAAACTTACTTACTGAAGCATAACCTGCATTGTAACAAGTTCCCTCAGGTGATTCATAATTATACTAAAGTTTGAGAAATACTGCTCTATAACATAGGTGACCAACATAGATGACTCAGACATAACTGGTGGGATTAGAGGTGGCCTTACAGCTAGGATGGGCTTCCCAGATGGTCTAGTGGTAAAGAATCTACTTTTACACGACTTAGTGACTGAACAACAATGTAAAATCTTAACAACAGGGAAAACTGGGTGGAGGGGGGTATATGAGAACTCTGTGTACAATTTTTGTAACTTTTCTATTAGCTCTGAAACGATACTAAATTTTTAGAAGTTTATTTTAAAAACAACGAGTACTGAGTTTCTAGATTTATCTAGTTTGTTGATGGTAGTGCCATTTCCTGAAGTAAAAAAGACAAGGAGACAAGTGGATAAATGCAGGAGGAAGGTTGCTAAAATACCTCCTAAAATACATTTTAGGAGGTAGCAACATTTTATTTTGGAGATGTTAGTGAAACATCCAAAGAGAGATGCTGGCAGGTGAGAATGGATATATAGATGATACCTAAAAAGGAAACGAGAAAGGAGAATAGTGGTTGCCAGGAGCTTGTTGAAGGTATACAAAAATGGGTACAGAGTTTCAGTCCAGGATGGCAAAAATCTCTAGAGATGGATAATGGTAATGATTGTACAACAATGAGAATATACTTTATGCCACTGAACTGTACACTTTAAAATGATTAAAATGGTAAGTCTTATAATGTATACTTTGTCACAATTAAAAAAATAAAATTACTCTGGGTGGCAGGAATATAAGGACTTATTTCATTATCCCTTTCTACATTACAAATTTAATAAAGAACACCAAACTACACACTAAAAGTGCTTTAAAAAAGGATGAAGTTTGAGAGGAAAATCTATTCTAGGTAGAAGGTCATCTTTTTCTATCTGTCCTTTCAAGAACCTCCTTTCTTTAAACATTATTGCCCCTTTAGGACAATTGCCCCTTTAAACATTATTGCCCCTTCTAAGGATGATAGTGTTACCTAGAGACAAAGATACTGGTTTGCATTTGAATCCTAGCTTCAGCTCCTACTGGCACGATGGCCTTGTTTATGTTATTCAACCTTTCTAAACCTCTATTTCCTTATCTGTAAAATGGAGATAAAATTTACCTGAAGTTTGGTGGAGACCGAGTGTGTGTGTGTGTATATATGTATATACATATATATACAGGGTTAAATTCCTGGGCCAGGAAAGATGCCCTGGAGGAGGCAGTGTCAACCCTCTCCAGTATTCTTGCCTGGGAAATTTCATGGACAGAGGAACCTGGGAGACTACAGTCCAGCGGGGGTCTCAAAAGAGTCCAAAACAACTTAGCAACTAAACAACTACAGCAATGATATACACACACACCGCAACTGGATCTTAAGATGTACTCAACAAAAGACAGCTTTAACGCAGACAGCATATTTGAAGAGAGACATCTGTTGTAGTTTACTTCGAGTGGACACAGCCAGAGTGGCAAACCCTGCACTCTCTTCAGGCTGGAAAGATTACTCACTAGAGGAGAACCCATGGTTTCTGGCTATCAGAATGAAGGCAAGTCCTCTGAGGCTTCTCCCTAGAACAACCCTGATAAACAGACTGTTTCTATTCATGATCTTTCTGCCTCTGAGTCACAAGTTCTCACTACTGCAGAACATGGCAATTTTCTACTGAGTACTGACATCCTTTTGGGATTCTGCAAAAAAAAAAAAAAAATTATTGAATTTGAAAGGAAGCCAATGATCATAAAAAATACTCAGTTCAGAACCTATATTTTTTCTCAGAATATATGATCAATATCATTGGTTAGTCTTAGCTATGCTGTCACAGCAGTACACCGCCTTGTACTAAAGGCAGTGACATAAAAGGCCATTGAGCTGATATCATGGTTCTGATTACATGTGACCACACCTTTCCTTAGATTACAATTCATTTACTTCCTTCCCAATCTATCTTAGCAGGATACAAGGCAGCACTTCCAGAAATTTTACTTAAGTGCAAACCAGACACTTCATAACTCTCCTCAAGGTTAGAAATATATTATTTTAGTTTGGAGGGAATTTCTTTAAAAATTTGGCAACTTTAACCTATGACTTGCAGTTTAAAAAAAAAAAAAAAAGACCTACAGAACAATTAATTGTGAGGTCAATGCTGAACTTTGGTGGAAAACAATGTGGAACAGCTGAGTATGCATAAGGTATGCTAGGGCAGAGAGAATTCTTTATATTCTTTCCATATTCTTCACTGGCTAATCCTAGTCAATTGAGAAGATATCCAAGGTCTCACGTCTGCCTTATGTTTGTGAGATATCTCTGGGTCCAAAAGGAGTGAGTCAGTCTAAAAATACAAGACGCATAATTTAAAAATATGTTCAACATAAAAAAAAAAGCATCCTGGAAACAGTACTATACAGATAAACTAAATAAATACAGTTGGAGATAACAATAATAATTTTAGTATACTTCAGTTGTATAGCATTTTAAGTGGTCATAAAAGGCTTCCAAATGTATTTATTTTGATTCTTGAATAACATTATGAAGTCAGAAGTACAGGTATTAGTAATATCCATTACAGAAATGAAGAAGCTGCAGAATTGGATGATGTCCTGAGAGTCACATTTTGGAAAAAAAGATAAATTGTACTTGAGTTGGAAAAACTGCTTTATTTCCTGATTCCGCCATTACTTAAAGTTGAGATTGAGAAAACTCTTAAATACTCATATTCCTCACCTGGAAATCAATGATAACACTACCTCACAGAATCAGGTGGCTCAGTGGTAATCTGTCTACCAATCCAGGAGATTCAGATTTGAAAGATCCCCTGGAGGAGGAAATGGCAACCCACTCCAGTATTCTTGCTGGGAAAATCCCATGGACGGAGGAGCCCAGAGGGCTACAATACATGGGGTCACAAAGATAGGACATGACTGATTGACTGAGCACATAGCGTATACACAGGATTATAAATGTAACAATAGAAGCAAAAATAAAAATGTGAAGGCAATACATGTTAAACAGGCATGTAATGCTTATTCTCTTCCTTAGCTCTAGAAGAACTAGACATGCTCCAAAGTCATCATCTCTGCATGAAAAGAAGGGGTTCCCCTGTGCATTCAAAGTTACCTGCAAAGGGCTAGCACTCGACAATGGCTGGGCATTCAATCTCACACCATCAGCTAGTCTCCTCGGAATACATCCAGCCACTAGCACTGAATATTGTAACAGTATTCAAGATCAATACTTCTGAAGGAAATGAGGACAGACAAATTGGGCCATGAGACAAAAAAGTTCTTTTTTGAATAGGTCATCACTTTAAATTGGAATAATCACACTAACATTTCTTTGAAGCTCCCAAGTCACTTTATTAACAGGAAAAACTATTCTTATGATTTTCCCATTGGAGGAAATAAAACAGATCCTAGCCCCAAGTTAAACTAAGGAAAACTGTGAGGCAAGCGGCTCATCAACAAACAGTCTGACCAGGAAATGCTAATCCCTCATTTCTCAAAATTCATTCCCTAGTAGACAAGGCTTTTGCCCTGAGGATTGAGGGCTGATGATTGGTGTGATTTGAAAAATGTTATTCTTACTCATCTATGTAATTTCTTTCTGAAAACCTGCTAAAATATTTCTCACTAAATTCCCATAGCTTCCAACACCAGAGGTCTACTGTTTGCTTTAGGCTGAAGCAAGGATTAAACCAGGAAGGTTCTCAGAGATTCTCACATCTCTCCTTTCCCCAGTACATGAATGTATACATTTATCAGACATCATGGGAAGAGGGTTTAAATACAGCAAGGCAAAGCAACACACCCAGCAGAGCCAGGGTAAGGAAGAAGAGTAAGTGCTCAGTCTTCTCTGATTCTTTTGTGATCCCACGGACTGTAGTCCTGCCAGGCTCCTTTGTCCATGGGATTTTCCAGGCAAGAATGCTGGAGTGGGTTGTCATTCCCCACTCCAGGGATCTTTCTGACCCAGGATTTGAACCCAAGTCTACTGCATCTCCTGCACTGGCAGGGGGATTTCTTACCACTAGCACCACCTGGGAAACCCAAGGAAGAAAGAGAACTACAACTGTTCATCTTCTTAATCTGTCCCTGAGGTAACTGTAGTATATCCAGAGAGTGCTCCTTAGGACTCCCAGGGGGAACCTTATGTTCCCCCCAGAGGATTCAAAAATCCTATAGGTATCTTTACCTCAAATTCCCTTTCCATAGACTCTCCAGCTAAGGTTGTCTCTGTGAATCAAAAAAGGCCATCCAAGTGCCTCTCAGGACACAGAACTTTTCTCTACATCTATGTCTTCTAATGTATCATAGAGACAGTCATAATGAGATGTTTCCGGGTAAAATTTAAAAGCTATATTCCAAAGTATCTCACAAAGAGGAGCTTCACAGAGATCAAGCATCAGAGACTTCCTCATCTTCCCTGAGTGGACACTTGGTTTCCTCAGGAAGGAGACAGAATTCTTCCTGTGAGGCAGGGTTAGAGGGGTTCTGAATTCTGTAACAAATTCTCTGTTTTTTGAAGGTGAGGTAATTCAAGAGAAAAGGATGGACCCATCATTCTTAATTTATGTTTCTATAGGATTTATCACATAATCCATCTAGAGGATTTACCACAACCAAGTTCCCAATTGACTTTTGTACACTCAAGGGCATTTCTGGCAATGGTGTAGTGGGTTTTCTGTGAGGAAGGATGGAAAACACACCCTGAAAACAGCTGGGCTTTCTGAACTCTCATCCAAGCTATATCACCCTAGACAAATCATCTGAGATTGCTAATTTTGAAGTTTCTCAATTTGTACTTATCCCCCTTTTAGTGTTTTAAGGAAAATGAATGAGGTGATGGATTTAATTCATTGTAAATTGAAAAGTGTTTTTTAAACAGTATTGTTTATTTTAGATTATCATTAAATAACCCACAAATATGACTTCAAGAGAGTAGGAGTCAAGCACAAAGATGAAGAGGTGGAATGAGTTCTAAAAGACAAGCTCAGAGATCTGATCCACTACATGCATATACATGGGATAATGGAATACAGAATTTATCAGTTAGAACCACTACAACAAATCGAGTTCCCTTAACACAAACTACATGATGTTAGGTTCTTAGGCTTCAGCCATTTTGCCTTTTCCAACTAAGTGGAAGTATAGTAGTTACACTTTGAGAAGCAATATAAGTGTCTGTGAAGCTTCTTCTAAAAGAAGGGACTTTTTTGTAAAGTGCCAGACACTAAGTATTAGAGACATGGGAAGCCACATTTGGTTTCTGTTGCTTATGTTTCTGCTCTTTTAAACAACTCTTTAACAATTCAAAAATCATTCTTGGCTAGAGGCCATACAGACACAGATAGAGGCTGTACTTGGCAAGAAAACCCAGGCTCTAAAACAATGCAATGACGAGCTTTGGGAACTCTAAAGCAACACGCAAATAAAAGGGATCATTTGCTCAAATCCACACTATTTTTTTTCTGACCTCCCAATGCGTACTTCACTTATTTTGATACTTTTTTTTATTCTGTTGTGATAGTCATTGCTTGATAAGCTAGAGTATAGTTATTCTCTTCATGCCTTACATACACATATTTAGAATCATTTTATATAAATGTATATATTCAAAATACTTTATATACAATCAGTGCTCAATTACAATGTTTGTTGTTGAAGCCATCTAGTCTATGACATATATTTGTTCCAGGAGTCCGAGCTGACAAAGACATGCCCCATCAATCCAGAAAAAAACCTCTTATTTTTAAACGCCCTGTTAACCCAAACTTCAGTTGAGTTAGTCCCACCCTTCTCCTCTATTGTTGCAGGAGTCTTAACACCTCTATCATAGCACCTATATATCATGTGTTCTTCACCACATCTCCAAGGAAAATTTGTCAGGGCTAGGATTATGGTTATTCATCTTTGCATCCTAGATGGCCAACAGAGTACCTGGTTGTACCTAATTTTACAGTAATGTTGAAGAACAAATGAATAAGCAAGTATTACCACTGTATCAGGGGCTTCCCAGGTGGCACAGTGGTAAAAGAATCTGCCTGCCAATACAGGGGATGCAAGAGACATGCGTTGGGAAGATCCCCTGGAGGAGGAAATGGCAACCCACTCCAGTATTCTTGAGAGGAGCCTGGTGAGCTACAGTCCACTGGTTGCCAACATTGGACATGACTAAGTACACAGTGCTCACCACTGTGTCAGTATCTGTCCCTTACACAGCACTTACACACACTTTCCATATAATAACTGATAATATGGGAGGAAGATAGAAAAGTAAGCTCTAAATACAGAATGAAAGTGATACTGACATGAGTAACAGATTTTTTCCTCAGTTTGAAATATGAATAATGTTCCCTTTATATGAATACGTACATATGTACATATACATACATACACACACACACACACACACACACACACACATGGGCTTCCCTGGTGGCTCAGACCATAAAGAATCCACCTGCAGTGTGGAAGACCTGGGTTCAACCCCTGGTTTGGGAAGATCCTCTGGTGGAGGGCATGACAACCCACTGCAGTATTCTTGCCTGGAGAATCCCCATGGACAGAGGAACCTGGTGGGCTACAATTCCTGGGGTCACAAAGAGTCGGACACAACTGAGTGACTAAGCATATATATCTCCTTGGATTTGGGATTTTTTTTCCTGAGAAGGATGGAGTCAAAGGGAATTCCTAGTCATGTTCATCTGTTTCAGCAAGCTGTATTCCAGCCCTCTCTGAAATCCACAGGGGTTCCACAGACAAAGGTAGAAAGCAGTGGAGTCCAATCTGATTCTCCCTTTCCTCCATCATTAAAAAGGTGCAATCTGCCAAAGAAGGATTGCCATCCCTATCTAAATCTTTTTCTTTGAATCTATATGAAGACAAATGAAACATTTTCTAAAATTGGAGGCAAATTAGCTTTCGGTCTCCTCAAATACAATTTCTCTGAGAACAAAGTCTCATCCGTCTTCTGATGTGATTAATCTTACTAGTACCAACTACTTGGGAGTTCACACTAGAGAAACATATTGATAAAACACAAAACGACTTCCTGAGGTTTTTGTTAAGATGTTCCATTTAATTTAAGGTCATCATTTATGTGGAATTCTCTGCTAGTGAGGCAAGATAAGCAGCTTTATTTCTTGGCAAAAACACTCTTTTGATTTTTGCCACTCAGTAACCCATAAAGAGAACACAGTATTTACAAACAAGGCTCTGACATGTTCTCCTGTAACTTTCTTGTGCTTTCACAGTTTCAAACGCCTCTTAAAATAGCTCTGCAAGTGCCCTCCCAACATTCCCCAGGAGCACATCACGTTCCGGTGTAAGTGACAGTGGTCTGAGAGAGCATTCTGTCACCTCATTGTGAATTTCTCTGGACCATGAAATACCCAGTGTCCCAGACAACACCAATTTTCAACTTATCGCCAACTGCTTCTCCTCTCCATTTTACTCTGATATAAAACAAAGCAAAAAAGACAACCAAAAAAAATGGGCATTTCATTTTGAAAATATTTGTGGCCAAGTTGATTACATTTATGGTTATCAAGACTTCAGGATGAAGTAATCTGCTATTTGGAAGAAAAGTACATGGACAGAATTAGGAGAGACGACATCAAACTACAGCTTTCCAATTTGTCTCTTTTTTTTATGCTAAAGATGGACAATTTTTGCCAATTTGGAAGTAGATATAACAACAAAGTTTCCTAATGACCTCATGAAGTGGAGAAACAGAATAAAGAGGTAGATTTTGGTGTCATTTTGGAGAAGGAAATGGCAACCCACTCCAGTATTCTTGCCTGGAGAATCCCACGGACAGAGGAGGCTGGCAGGCTTCAGCCCATGGGGTCACAAGAGTTGGACACAACTTAGTGACTAAACCACCACCATTGGTGACATTTATAAAAGGCTTCATCCATCATATTTCTCTCTGCTTTTAGCATTTGTCATATATCTCCAGGGAAAAAAACATTGCAGAACTTGTTTTCAATTATCTTTTATTATGTCAAGTTAAAAGGTTGAGTTGATATCTTTTGATGAGCATCAACATTATTAAAAAAAAATACTGGTCCAAATAGATAACTGAAAGGATTAATGAAAACTCTATTTATATTCTGTTTCAGTAGCAAAAATGAACAGATGAAATTTCCAAAGCTTCTGGAAAGCAGAATAGTTGATTCTTGCAAGATTGTAGTATCTCACTGAATCAGGGTTGATTCGCAGCAAGAACCCAGAAGAATGACATAATGATCAATCTGTATTATGAAAGGTTGACCCCCGTGTCATACCTGTTGTTAAAGTTTTGATTTTCACTCTTACTTAAACCTCAGCATTTCCAACAAAATGTTACCACTAAATCATGAGAAAGTGTTAGTCACGAAGTCATGTCCAACTCTTTGTGACCCCATGGACTGTAGCCTGCCAGGATCCTCAGTCCGTGGAATTTTCTAGGCAAGAATACTGGAGTGGGTAGCCCTTCCCTTCTCCAGGAGATCTTCCCTACCCAAAACACCCATGTCTCTTGCATTGCAGGCAGACTCTTTACATCTGAGCCACCAGGGAAGCTCCACTTTGAAAACATCAGGGAAACAGAAGAGGGGAGATGGAAAAAAGAATCAGAAGTCCCACAGAACTGAAAAAGACTAGCAAGGGGGTTGTATAGCTCAAGATTTTTTTTAGAAAGAAACTCAAGAATTAAGAATAATCATATAGAGCATTTCATAGGGGTAGACATGATGGGGTAATGCAACTGAAAATGCACTGGATATCAAAACGTTCAGGCCCCAGTCCTGGCTCTGTCACCTTAAACATCGTCACCGACAGAGCAACTCACTTCCATTTCTTGCTCAGTTTCCTTAACTGTAAAATAAGTGCATGAGACTATATAATTTTGAACACTTCACTAAAGACTTGACTCTGTGAAGTCAAAGGAATTAAAGACAAACTGGCAACAATACAATGGTATCCAAAATGCAAATTCTTAACCACTATTTTATACTGCCTGACAGTGGAGTATATCTTTTGTGAGATACTGGAACCTCAAGTTAGAGAAAAAGGTTAAAACCTTTTCTTTCTAAGCTCTCTAGTCAATAGTGAAGGCCAGTGGAAGTTTCTGGCTGCCAAAGAGCACAGCTCCACTATAACTAACAAGGCCGCAGAGTGCTATTATGACAGAATGCTAAGCCTGAGTAAAGAAGGGGGTGAAATTGGGCATGTGAGTATAGTATCTCCACTTCCCCAGGAATATTTCTGCAGGATGATAGACAGGGGTCAGGTAGGAGGGATAGCTAGGGATAGCAAAGCAATGTGATTTGCATAAAGTAAGTGCTAAGTAAATATTTGTTGAATTAATGAATAAAAGAACAAATAAATTCTTATTCCAATTCTATGCATAAGACTAAGACTACATAGTATGGCAGGGTATGCAGAATGTTACTCCATTTCATGATGTAAATCATTCTCCATCTTTTTAGATAATTCTCCATATTATCTTGTAGATGGAATGAAATAGAGTCCATTGTTTTTGATGTATTGAAAGTCCATCCTAGTATGAAAAAAAAAGTGGTATATTTAAATCCTATGTGATCTGTGCTAACTAAAATTTGTTTCAACATACCCTACATATAATAACAATCAAAATGAGTTACTTTAAAAGTTCATGTGATGGTTATTAATTACATTCAGCTTAAACAAAGTAATAATAATACCATATACCTACAAAGGTACCCCACAGAAAATTTTGCTCAAGCTTAGACGAAGTGTTGGTTTCAAAAGTGGGAAAACTTATCAGAAGAAAAGGGTTATTTTGAAAGAAAAATTTTACCTAGAAAGAGAATTTCTTTGAGCTATTTCAGAGAATGGTGACTTCTTGTTATGAAACCAATAGAAGAAGATTAGGGTAGTAAGAAATTTTGGATGTTCAGCAGAGGCAACAGAGGAAAAGATGGTTGGATAGCATCATTGACTCAATGATGTTTGAGCAAACTCCAGGAGATAGTGAAGGACAGGGAAGCCTAGTGCGCTACAGTCCATGGGGTTGCAAAGAGTTGGACACGACTTAGTGACTGAACAACAGAAAGCAGACTAAGGGCATAAAATCATCATTAAAAATATTTATTGACTTCTGCTATGTGTCAAGCATAGAACTAGGCATAAGATGCTGAGCAAAACTTTAAAAACCACAAAATGCACATCTTCCCTTTATGGAGTGTGTCTCTTCTTATGAAACCAGAGAATATCAATGACAACTTCATTCATTGTGTAAAGGACTTGAATAGAAGGTACATGTTTAAGCCAAAGAGTGAGCCCAAGCAGAGATACTAAAAGTCAAATTTTAAAAGCCTCTTAGGATTTGTCTTACTTTTCAAATAAATTAAGAATACTCTGTCTGCTACTGATAAAACAAGTTAAGTTTATGCTCCATTTAAAGGTCAGTAAAAGTATCTTAGGTAAGTTCTCAGGTTTTATTCTTAGCTTCATTATAAGTGATCTGCTGAGACTTGGAAGATCTTGGAAAAGAGAAACAGAAAAAAAAAAAAAGATTTGCAATGTCCATTCTTCATCTTCTCATAATTACAGACTCCAAGGAGCTGAAGAGTTGCCCACACTGGATAAACACACTATCTAAGTCTTTCAGCAAAGAGGCAAAATATTTTTGTTGTCTGATTTACTATATACATATATATAGATAGATATAGATATATAACTATCTATATAAATAGTGAGATTCCAAAATATACAGTGAAAAATATAATAATGAGAAATAAAACTAGTTAAATAAAAACCACAAGATGGCAAGTATTGAATGAGCCATCAAGCTAAGAAAAAACATGAAGGAAACATAAATGCATATTACTAAGTTTAAGAAGCCAATCTGAAGAGTCTACATACTATATGATTCCAGCTGTATAACATTCTGGAAAATGCAAAACTCTGGAGACAGTAAAAGGATCAGTGGCTGTGCCCGGTTAGGAGGGAAAGAGGTGTACATAAGGGGGAGCACAGAGGATTTTGTGGGGCAATGAAATTACCCTTTATGATACTATATTGGTGGATACATGTTATTACCTTTACATTTGTCAAAACTCTTGGAAAATACAACACCAAGAGTGAACCCTACTGTAAACTAGGAACTGTGAGTTCATCCATTGTAACCAGGGCCCCTCTCTAGTGGCTGATGTCGACTGTGGAAGAAGCCATCCCTGTATGCGGGCAGGAAGCATACGAGAATTCATTGTACTTTCTAGTCAGTTCTGCTGTGAACCTAAAACTTCTTTTTAACACACACACACACACACACACAAAGACGAGCAGCAAGGAAGTTATCTTTCAGTAATTATACAGAGTAATGAAAAATCATTTTGAATTTTAGATAACTGATCTATTGATATCATCTCATATTCAATTTATTGGGAAATTAAAATAAGAGCACATGGAGTTTGGGAGAAAAAATTTTTTAAAGTAGTCAAATATTTCCAGCAACTGGGATGAATAACCAACTCTAATTTAATTAAAAGAAGCAAATGCAGAAAATGACCTTTAGAAACTCTGGCCAGTATATGGCACAGTGATTTCAATGATCTGCTGTTCCTAAGTATTAGGGAAATCAGCTAACAGTCACCATCGAATATTTCTAAAAGTGCATCTCACACCATAAGGTGCCAAAATATAAGAACTGGAGCAATACCTAATAAAGGAGAAGACAGCAGGGCTGCCAGTTAGAGCCTACACTCTAGATTCAATATCTTCTAAAATCACGGGACTGAATCAGAGGGGGAAATGTCACAAACTTTTGTGTACTGAAAAAGCTGCCGAGAGGCAGGAGCAATTAAGCAGCTGAGGGTTGAGAAACCAAAGAATGATCCAAGAGAAGTGGATCATGGGAATTCGCATTGCGATACAGAAGCTAAAATAAGCCGGTGAACATCAAAGGGGAGACATTTGACAACATCCTTCTCCCTTGAAAATGACTCCTGAGATTCGATCTGAACACTTAAATGATAGAAACGATGTCATTTTATTTTGTTTGAATATGGAAACGCTGGAAAATAAATATGACCTCCTTTCTATATCACTTCTCGAAAATAAAAGTAATGTGAATTTTTAGTAAATTCCTACAGAGATAGAAGCCAAGGAATCTTCTTTTAAATGAGAGAGGTTTAAAGAGGAATGCTAAGGATGTGAATTTCTTGAAGAATGTGTTATGTAACTAACTGCAAGGGAGAATAATTATCACTTTAATTAATGAGGGCCTTGCTGTTGCTCCCTTGTGAAAGATACTCCTTGGTTAAAAGTGTCAGTATGTAAAAATATTGACTGATATTGAAATGTAAGAGTGTGAAATTTCAATTAATTATAAAAAAAATTAGCTGGTATTATCATTTACCAATAGACACTAATGATTCCTGGAGACTTAGGACACACAAACGAATAGTTAAGAGTTGACAGTGGGCATGTAAACAGGAATAGAATTAATCCACTGATGCTTTATCCCTCAGAATAATTAGCTGCTTTGGCCTTTTACATATGCAACGTGGAGGTTAATGTTAAGTCATAGCAGTTGTCTTGCAAAGAAAAGGAATAGGTAGCACAATAGGAAACAGAAGATCAAATAATATTTTAACAACACATAGTGTTTTCATAGTCAACAAAAGTGTTCCTATATATATTTGTATATGTTTTATAAATACTCACAGAGTCATGTTTTATGTCTTGGCAATTCCATACCTAGAAGCTATATTAAGACTTTTGTCCCCTCTGTACCTAGAGAGAGCTCCCAGGGGGCTAAGAAGGATAAAGCATCTTCAAACATGAAGCCTACTATCAGACTAAACCAGGAGGTGAGTGGCCAAGGTAGATTCTAAATATATCTAAGATTGATTCCTCAAGTATAAACTGTGTTTTCATGTTTCCATATTCTTAAGTCAGTGTGATGTGCCCCTTTTTCTTCCCTCTTTTTCCTTGACTTTATCAGAATTAGATGGCAAATAATACAATTGGATATTCTTTTAAAGAAACTCCTTATGGTAGTAAAACAAAATAAACAAACAAACAAAAATTTAATACTCATCTTTGATTTTAGATGTGAGACTGATGCCCAAAGCAATGAACTTACTCTTAGGTCTTAACAAGTTATTTTGTGTCCACTGGCAAGAATTTCTGCACTTACTTAGAAAGAAAAAACAACCCTCTATCACATCGGATTGGTGCAAGCTATAGGAATAGTATACATAAAGAAAATGGCACAGGGTCTAAACTGTGGTAGACACTCAAGAAAGAGTGGCTATGATTTCACTGTTTTTATTGTCTTTATTCAGAAAACGAAGATCATGGCATCTGGTCCCATCACTTCATGGGAAATAGATGGGGAAGCAGTGGAAACAGTGTCAGACTTTATTTTTTTGGGCTCCAAAATCACTGCAGATGGTGACTGCAGCCATGAAATTAAAAGATGCTTACTCCTTGGAAGGAAAGTTATGACCAATCTAGATAGCATATTCAAAAGCAGAGACATTTCTTTGCCAACAAAGGTTCGTCTAGTCAAGGCTATGGTTTTTCCTGTGGTCATGTATGGATGTGAGAGTTGGACTGTGAAGAAGGCTGAGCGCCAAAGAATTGATGCTTTTGAACTGTGGTGTTGGAGAAGACTCTTGCGAGTCCCTTGGACTGCAAGGAGATCCAACCAGTCCATTCTGAAGGAGATCAGCCCTGGGATTTCTTTGGAAGGAATGATGCTAAAGCTGAAACTCCAGTACTTTGGCTACCTCATGCAAAGAGTTGACACATTGGAAAAGACTCATGCTGGGAGGGATTGGGGGCAAGAGGAGAAGGGGACGACAGAGGATGAGATGGCTGGATGGCATCACTAACTCGATGGACATGAGTCTGAGTGAACTCTGGGAGTTGGTGATGGACAGGGAGGCCTGGCGTGCTTCGATTCATGGGGTTGCAAAGAGTCGGACACGACTGAGTGACTGATCTGATCTGATTTGATCTGATTGTCTTTATTGTTGTCACAGAAGAGTATCTCATTCAAAATTCTGAAATTTTCCCTAACACGGAAACATTCAGTCATGAAAAATATCCAGTCATGCTCACTTTAAAGTAAATGCAAAAGTGTGACCCCTTGCTTGGCACCCATCAGCCAGAGACAACAGAAGCTAAACCTACATCGTCCACTGTTCTCCCTGCCTTCAGTACTCCCAGGACACAATACAAAAGGAGAGAAAAGTCTGTAGTATTTAAGCTTACATGTGAAGACAAAAAGGCCCACACCACTGATAAAATCTGGTAGCAAAGTAATTTTGAGGATGAAGCAAGAAAACAGCAGGCAGATTTGGGAAGCACTTTGCCTTTGGGGCTGCTCTTTATTTTCTTCCTAAAATGAAACCAAATGTCCTGATGCTCTCCAAAGAATACAATTAAATAGAGTTTCCCTATCATTTCCTATTTTTACTCTGGCTATATGGTAGCAGAGCAGAGTATTAGAAAATCTTCATTATGTTCAACAATATGAAATTGTATGAAATTTATGTTCTTCTCTTGACAATCAAATTATTCCATGCTTAGCTTTTATAGAGAGTAGGAAAAATTAGCCTTTAGGTAATTCTTTAGCTTCTCATTGCATTCCTTCTAAAGAGTTCCTTAGTAGTTAATTAAATAATCAAGAAATTATAGGCTTTTCTTCCAATATTATTTCATCTTGTTTACTGACTTGGCATAGTTGATGAGGTAGGGGAAGGCAATTCTTTGCTTATTAAAGTGGAAGACAACTTCAGGACCGATGGTGAGCAATAACATCAGGAAAAACCACCATAACATTCCTTTCCTGGAGGAGGTTTTATATCAGTCTGCTACTGGGGTTCATTACAGTGCACCAACATTTTGTAACAGTAACAGTGAAATGTATCCCCATTAACATTTGTGACAATTTCTCCACTCTCCTCCACTAGAACTCCTGCATTAGAGCTCCAAGAGAGGAAGGGGAAGAGGGCCAGGTGCTTGGTCTGCTAGATTAGGAACAGAAATCTAGACAGAACCCCAGACAGGAGAGTGCACAGAGCAGCTCTGGAACCATGAAGACATCTTCCCAAGGAAGTATCAGAGAGAATGAGTAATTTTGGACAGAGAAAATGGAAAGACATCAAGTGCTTATTTCTTCAATAACCAGGACTGATTTAACTCTGTGGACATAAGGTATACGTAAGGACTATACTCCATCTAGACAAATAAGTGTCAGAGTCATATGACATAGAAGAGAATCATCTTTATCTTTGGATATTCTCCTGAGTTGTTACTCATCACATGTAACTGAAAGATCGAATAGTCTCTGACCACAAACAAGCTCTCAGTCTCAGTGCCTCATACAAGGAAGACTCTTGATGATATTGGTAGCAGCCTTTGGGTTGGTTATCCAACCTTTGTTATCCAACCTTTGTACTTCTCCATTGCCCTTTAGATGCCAGTTCTTCCATCTGATCTTATTTTAAAATGTAGTCCTGTGTTTACCCACCTCAGTATCACATGAGGTGCTAAACACACAGATTCTTGGGTCTGGCCCCAAATCTGCCGACCCAGAATCTCTTCAAGAAGAATAGGGTATTTCAAGGACTCAACCAGTGAATGAAACTCTTTGAAAGACTTCTTAGAAGACAGAGGTGATTTGATTCAAATAATTCAGAATCTGGTTGATGATGAATGTGGACTGCTGAAAAAGATCCATTTCTTCCATGAGATAAACATTTGAAGGGATCTAGGAGCCTCAACTTCAGAAACAAGAAGTTCTGCTCTACTGAACCCTGTAAATCCAGATGACTTCAAAATAATGCTCTGCTTCCACACAGTTTGCTGTTTATTTTCACTGATCTTAAAAACATAGATCTTCAGTTTTGTTTTTGCTGCACATTAGCCACGGGTTGGAAATTTGACTCTAAACTAGTTATTTGACCTATGGAGATGCCTATAATTTCCTTGATACAATAAAATGGAATGGGGGATTATGCACATTAATAGAGTTACCTATTATCTGCTCAAAACACTGGGGAAAAATAATGCTCTGTAAAGCTCTGATTCTAACACAGTTGAAATGTATATCACTGTCATGTATGCAAATATGGCCTCTGTTCTCAATACAGACATTATCAGCATCCCTAACAAATTCTGGTTAGTGCCCCATTACCAGTACCAGGTAAAAATCATTCAACTTGCCTAGAACTCTTGCAGGCTAACCATTCTGTAAACAGTTCATTTTAATATCCAAGAAAACAATTCTGCCAATCCCATACAGCAATGTACCTGATTGTGAGAAATTAAATGAAATTATAGGATGCTAAATATTCGGCAAAATATCTGCCACACCATAGCTTTTCTTACCTATTATTATTAGTTAGGGAAATGACTAGTTTAAGTATTATATTTATTACTGCTTATTAGTTTTATACTAATAGTAAATTAAATGAAGAGAAGGAGGAAAAAGAGAAGAATGAAGAGAAAACAAATTTGACCAATATTTACTTTGCATTTACTCTATGTCAGTCATTACACTAAGCTATTTATATATATGTATTATTTCCTTGTGTAGAAGGGGAATGGAGAAGTGGCTAACAGAGCTTGGAATAAAGGCTTTGGTCATCTATGGAAGATCTCATGTGGATTTGATTTTTAGTTTATCCTAGACAGTTGAGACAGTGAAGAATTTTTAACAAGAGAATAACATGTTCAGATTTGCATTTTAGAAAGGTTATTCCAGCAATGCGAGGCATAGATTGTACTAGAGAAAGACTGAAGGTGGGAGACCATAGAAACACAAGGCTCTGGTGACAGTTCAAGTAAGAGACGCTGAGGATCTAAAAAAGATGTGTGGATGGAGAAGAGAGGATGAAGTCCAGACAAATCTAAGAGATGTTTGATTTGATGACTCAGATGGTGACAGTGGAACTGGAGTGAGGAAGAAAGAAGATACTTCTAGCATGTCAACCTTACTTCTAATGTGTCATGTGATTTGTAAATAATAATAATATGCATATTATATATTCACACAATAATAAAGAGCAAAACTTTCAAGTTTCTCCAATAACAAAACAACAAATTACACATGCAAATATTATTTTATCATCATCATCATCATCAACACTATTATATATCCTATCCAGCAAAAACAATGTTCCCATTCTAAAGACAGAACACTTCCATTTTGAAATTTTAAAGACTTAAACATACGAAACAATCCATTAGCTTAGATATCTCATCCAGAGATATCTCAATATCTCCCATAACAAAACTGTCTTTGTAAATCCCACAGAAAAATTTTCACAATAATGTTAAACACATAAGGATCATAAATATCCATTTCCCATAACTTTCTAGAACTCTACACAGCAAACAGTACTTAATATGTTCAGGCAATGAATGTTTTCTACTAATATTTTTACTTAGAAACATACTAATTAATAAGAGTCTTTCTTGCTTTTGTCCACCTCAAATTATTGAAACAAAAATTCTCTCAATTTTAAAAAATGTTTCTTGCCCAATCCACAGTAGTGTGCTTCCTGTTACCGGACACCAGAGGGCGCCATTCAGTGAAAGCTTGGATTGGGGAGAGGGGGGCGAAAAACAAAGAAGGAATTCCATTGCTAATGAAAGAGACTGATTTTTTAGTGTGTACCCTTATCTACCATGAAACATTACCATGGTAACAGCACCAGTTAAGATGACTGTATATTTAGGTCACAGTATAAAAGAAGGAGCTTGAACATGTGTGCAGAAAAAGGGAAATGAAATAAAGACAAGAATATATCAAGTGTAGAAGGAGGCAAACCAGTCAGAACAAGCCTCACACACTTTGCTAATCATATGTTCACAAAGTCACACTATGCTTTTCAAAGCAAAGGTGGATGATCAGTTTTAACTAAAATCAAAACCTGCCATTCAAACTCAGAACTTCAAGCACAAACAATCTTAATATAAAGAAAGAGGAACTCATGTGGAGAGACAACTAGAGGAAAGTGGGAATGTGTATACTCTGAGGCAGTTCTTGGTTAACTGCATCACAATGGAAAACCTCTTTACTCACTTAAACACTTAAGGTGAGTTGAATTGGGTACTATCAAAAACTCTTTCATCCTCCTGCACCAGACAAAAGGAAATCTTGGTGTTGCTACAGGTGAAAATAGCATCTGCCAAAATACCAGGTAATTTCTGTGCCCTTACTTTCCTCTGCCAGAGGCAATCACTGGGTCAAGCAGGTTATGCCAACAGAAGAATCTAGTTGGCAATGAATCTTTCTTGCTTAGGCTTTAGGGAATACAACCAGAATACACAGTTTAACTGAAGGAGTGGGGAGAACACTGTTGGACTCTAAACACCAGAGTTGTGATTTCCTCAAACATAGGGGAACACGTACACTGTATCTCCACAGAGTAAGACAAAGCCTGGATTCCAACACGAGTCCAAAGACTAGAGTCCAACAGCCCTTGTTTGAATCCAGGGACTGCGACTTACTAGCTGTGTGATCTTGGGTCATTACCCGACCCCTCTGAAAGCCAGTTTCCTCATTTGTAAAATGGGGACACTAACATCTAATTCATAGGATTGTGGCTGTGATACAATAAGAAACTGGTTCATCAATTCACTCATTCAACAAATAGTTAATAAACTCCTAGAAGACAGACACTCTTTTAAACGCTGGGGATAAAGCCCTGACAGAAAGATGATATCATACATGTGAAGTGCTTAGGACAGTTTCAGAGACTTAGAACACACTATATGAAAATGCATTTCCAAGGGAAAATGACCTGCTTCCTTTGTTCCACACAAAACACACACTACCGTCCCCATGATCGCCATGTGGCCCTGCTGAGCTTTGGGGTGTGTGGTCAGTACCCTTGCTCTGATACCTTTTAAGGAAAGCAGTCCCCACATCTGCTGAGTGAACCGAAGGTAGACAAAATGGGAACAGGAGACAGGGAATAAACCAGGGGGTCACCAGGGGAATACAGATGGTTTTGATATAGAGAAGTCCACTGAGGAACACAACACAGGCTCACATTGCAAAATGCCAACTCAACTCCAATACAAAGTTAAAAGAAGAAAACCAGGTCCCTCAAGGAGACTGTGTGACAAAGTGTTTCTGTCAGTCTCTTGATCCTACTGAGTAAACTAAAGAAAGATTAAGATAAGAGTAAGAGTGGGTTTGAGTGGTCATATTTAGGCAGTTGCTCATGGGCATTCTCTCACAGGCATGCCCCAAGGACTGACATCAGTGATGGAGATTATTATGGGGCTCGTAATGGCATGCTCACAGATTCTTGTCCTCATTTTTTCCTTCCCATTCTCTCTTCAACTCCTTTATTAGAATAAGTGGCCTCCTCTTCTTCCTCTCTTACACTGGCTTCACCTTTGTTCACTGCTGTGGGTTAGAGTGACGTGTCTCCTGTTGGTCTTTCTCCAGGAAAGCGGGTTCCCTGCCCTCCCTCCCTTCTCTGTGGTCTGCTGTTTTCCCCAAAACTCTGAGACTTCGCTTCCCTCCTCCTGTGCTCAGAGGGTTGGCTACTCTGAAATTAGAAATGTAAAACCGCCACTGAAGTACATAGAAGTTCAGATAACCCCAGATGTTAGGGGTTATCTGGGCAAAGAAGGGGATAGGATCGTGTTTGGAGCAATGTGGGTTTTTAAATGTGAAGATGTCCCCCCCCATATTGACAGACTGTGGGGGCTCATTCCAAAGAGACTTTTACCTACATTTGACTGCTGGCTTTCCTACATATGGCTTCCCAGGTGGCTCAGTGGTAAAGAACCCACCTGCCAATGCAGGAGACTCAGGAGACATGGGTTCGATCCCTGGGTTGGAAAAAATTGCCTGGAGTAGGAAATGGCAATCCATCCAGTATTCTTGCCAGGAAATCCCATGAACAGAGGAGCCTGGCAGGCAACAGTATGTGTGGTCGCAAAGAGTCGGACACGACTGAGTGACTGAGCACACAGCACAGTCTCCTACACTTATCTCTGAAGTCAGCTGAGTTACAAACACATTCTGTGGGTTCTTTTAAACTTAAACTAGGATAGGGATATTCAAATTGACCTATTTTCTCCCTACAATCCCCCCAGACAACCTCAAACACACTTATATAAACAAACACACTTTTCTTTTACAGGAAGACCAAGCATTTTCAGGAAGCCCACCCTGAATTTTGGGATCCAAGGACTTTACCCCACTCCTGCCCCATCTCATTCACAGAGTTTTAAAATAGTCAGCTGAGTTGGTTGGTACTTCCATGCCTTTTTAGGGTCAAGTTTTACTTTTCAGCTTTAATTGGCATAATTGTTTAGCCTAATAAAGCATGTAGAGTCAATAGAAGTTGCTTATAGTACTGCCACAGCTAGACATTTACTAATAATAGTCATAACAAAAATTCATCTGATAATAGCATTACTTCTTGAATCCTTAGCCGTCAAATCCTGCAAAGCTGCTACATTGTTGGCACAAAATTCTTCCATCCATTTGCCAAGAGTCTCAAAAAGTCCACTTTCTGAATTGTAGCCTAATATAGTTCTTAGTGTGATCTACGGATTTAATTCTATGATTATCCCCTTGTGGTTACCACCCCAAAGACCCCACATACACACACCTAATTGCAGTTTCTTAACTGTGTCATCATCCTTATTATTTGCTTATCAATGAAAGTGTACTCTCTCTATATATCCTTCTATATATTTTCAGTATAATGCATATATTATATTTGATTGCCAACAAAATACAGTAGGAGGATCCTGTGGCCCAAGGTTGGGTGAATAGCTGCAGTGTACGAGGTGCCACATTTCAGAGCCCTCTCAAGGCAGGTAAACCGGAAAGGTCTGGAGCAAAGTGAGCTGCTGGTCCACCCCAGGACCTGGCTCTCTGAACTTCCCCAGAGAGAGGTTGCTTTCCTAAGGGTGGGCTCTCCTCTACGCAGGCGCTGAGGGGGCCAGAGCCTCAGGGTCCCCTCAGAGCAGCTGCAGCCGAGCTACAGTGCTGGGGGCCTCTGCCCTCAGAGTCTCCCCCTACACCACTCTCAACCCAAATTCAAGTTTTCCCCAGGCCTTTCCCATTGCCCCACTGTTTCTCTCTGGAATCTGGGCCGGCTCAGCCCTCCTCGGAGCCAAGGCCACCGCCGCCGTGACTGTGATCCTGGTCAAGGAGGTGGTCCTTGCCGCAGGCGCTTGGGGTTGTGGAATTGGGGGGCGGGGGCTGCGTGCGGGAGCGCGGGCGGGTGTGCGGTACAGCAGGGAGATGCGTGTTGTGTCGCTTGCTGCGTGTACTAGGGGATGGGCAAACTACACGAACCCACTGCCACCCAGCGCTAAGAAGAGCAAGAAAGGCAACACAAACCAGAAAAAGGCAAGATGAAAGGGAAATAGAAAGTCAGTGCGGGGGATTCCGGAGCTTGAGGACTTGAAGGCTCCGTGCTCTTGCTGCGCTCCCCGCGATTGGGCGGGCCGACTTGGAGCCCTAGGTGGCCTCCGTCACAGGCGGGCCGTGGCCGTGAACCGACTAAGGACACAGGAGGGCGGCTCGGGTGAGATGTCGGTCGACAGCTCTGCTTGACTTAGGCATTTACCTCCGTTTCTCCTCTCTCCTCCCTCCCCTCCATCCCGAGGGACTCCCCAGAGATATTTCCTTACAGGCAACCCTGGTCTCAAGGCGTGGGTCTGGCGAGCCCAGTGGACCCTCTTTTTCACGATTTTGTGGCTTAGAGCAGCCTGGAGGAACGCGACAAGCAGGGGGCTAGAGAAGGTTGGGGACGCTGTCGGGAGGCTGAGGCAGTGGGTGTGCGCTGCTTTCTGAGTCAGTGATTCCGGGGAATCTCGAGTCTTGACCTCTTCAGAGCTCTCCCAGGCAAGCAGCGTCCGGCCCCGCCGGGGACGCCTCAGGGGCGCGGGGCAGAGCGCACAGGTGGAATTGCTGCGCGATCTCCCCTGCGCGGGCTTGGACCGTCCGTACCTCGCAGGTTCCGAGAGCTACAAGTTATCTGTGATCGCCCGAGTCCGCAGGTGCGGACGGCAAAGGGATATTGTGGGTGCAGTCGTTCCCAATCTACAACCCCGAAGCCCGCCGGGGTGGCTCAGAGCTCATTGTGAGGTGGCTGTCGGCGCAGCCCTGGCACGGTCCGGGACCCCGCGGGCTTGGGGCTGAGACCCTGTCCTCTAGCCGAGGCGGACGGCCGACCTCATGTTCGGGCCGAAATGGGACGAGGTTGCAGAAGGCTTCCTCCTGCTCGGTCCTGGGACCCTCTCCCCATTCGTGTCCCCCCCGCCCTTGGCCACGCTCCTAGGACCACAGCGCGAAGCCTCCCTCCGGCCACCTGGCGCTGGCGCTCACAGAGCGGAACCCGCGGATCGTGCGGGGCCGGGGAGCCAGGCCTCCACCCTAAACGCCTGGGAGACGTGGCCAGACCCCAGGCTGGAAGAAACGTGAGGGGCAGGAGAGGGCGAAGCTCCCCGGTCTTGCGGACACCGCAAGGAAGGGGGAGTTGGTGACAGTGGAAGGGGTGGCGGGCTGGAAGAGGGCGCGACGCGCCGGCCGGCTCGGGCCCCCAGGCTGCCATCGCCACATTCCTCCGGACTCGGTGACCCGCGGAATGGCATCCCTTCCCGCGCTCTGCCTCTTCTGCTCCTGCTTTCCAGACCCGCCATCGCTGCCCTCAGTTCTCCAAGCCCCAGAAATCAAAGTTTCCGTTTGAGGATCTGGACTTGTGGAAGAATTTGCCAATTCCCTCACCTCAGTCCCCTCCGCGCCCGTTCCGGAGAATCGGGAGGTGCCAGGGTCCCTGGCGCTGGCCAGCGGAGGGCTGAGCAGCTGGCTGTCCTTACCTGCCGCCGGATTAGCTCCAGTTGCCTCCCCGGGCTGCAGTATCCCTGGCGTGGGCTGGCTGGCAGGAGCGTGGAGCCCTTCACAGGTTCGGGGCTGACCCGCCGCGGAGCTAGCGGCGCGCGGCTCAGAGTCCAAGGCCGGGCGCCGGCTTGCTCTCTCCCTTGATCTTGCAAACGAAAAGGAGAAGATTAGTTGGTGCCGCGACACTCGGAGGGGTGGGGCGGGGGGAGGCGGGGAGAGAGCGGACCCAAAGGCTCGGGCAAGAGCCGCGGGGCTCGGGCGCGCGCTAGCAGAGTCGCGCACCCCACATGCGTCCCAGGCACTTTACGAGTCTGGAGGCCCTTGGCGGTGTAGACTGGAGTTAAAGTGACACTGCCCCCGCCCGCCACACCAAAACACCAAAGGCGAAGAAGCAAAAAGGACTTTCAAACCTGGCTTTCACGAAGAAGAGGAGTCTGGAGAGCAAGACAGAACGGAGACCTGGCTGGACTGACGAGCTGGGCGGGATTCATTTCTTCACCAAAGTGATTGGGGAAGTAGTTATTAGTGTAGGGGCAACTAATTACTAATTAGTTCGGTGCCTCTGGCGATCTCCGAGTGGAATCTGCAGTTTCAAGGCTCTGGCCAACCCGCAGGCTGGCGTGTGTGCGTTCGTGTGTGTATGCGTGTCCGTGTGTGTCACGCGCACTCGCTGGAGCGGGTCTCTGCGTCCGGGCACCTTTGGTATAAAAAGAGAGTGTGTGTGTATTCGTCAGTGTGTGTTCGATTAGCTGCGATGGGCAGACAATTTCTGGAGAAAACATTTACAATTTTCTTTCAATATGACGGGATTAGTTGCTGTTGAAGGCGCTCCTCCAATGAAATCTTCTCTGCTCTCTGATTTGGCGGTTCTTCTGAGCAAATATGACAGCCTTTTCTCCAGGCTCCTTTCTGCTCCTTTCCACGTCCATCCCCAGAGCCAAGCTCTCCATCTGCAATTTCTACATCAGAACGTTCACAGTTACCACCATTGCCCAGTCCCATTCCTGCAAGTATGATTGCTATAAAAGTGACATGACATATTGGGAAGAACTCGGTGTTGCTTTCTGATTGCCGAAGACGCTTAAGCCCAGTTTTTCCAGGTGGGAAAATATTAGAATAAATCCTCTATGCTTTGTAAACATATAATCGTGCTGAACTATTCACAGATTGTTTATTTCTTTGGGACACTGGCAAAAGTATAAGAGGAAGAGGTAACTGTTTTCTTTCTTCTTTTACACTGGGGTGAATGCCCATGTTTTCTTTGACTAATAGGCATTAGATTACAAAGTATTTATGATCCTTTATGAAATTTGGGATCTCCATGAAAAAAAATCAGTATATAATTTTTTTTTCTGTTAAAACAATCTTAGCTTTTTATTTTTTAATTTTAATGAGAAATCCATTCCAAGAAGAATATTATTTTTAGGCTGTAGTCCCAATTGATAAAGATAAAATGATACAAAACAATATGATTCTAAAGTATAGTTGAGGACAAGACTTGCTTTTGTGAAAGTATGTGTATATAAGCATAGCATCAGTGTATGATATGCTATAAGGCTGCATTTTCTTTCATCTACCTTTGGCAATCAAATGAAAACAGCTTGAAACCTTAATTGATGTATCCAATTAAGTTCAGTTCAAATCTTGATGCCTAGGCCTTTGCTAGTTGTCAAAGGGAATACAGAATAGCAATAGTCACTGCCCCTGTCTTTTATAAGCTCCCCATTTTATTAGCTTCCCTGGTGGCTCAGTGGTAAAGAATTTGCTTGCAATACAGGAGCCACAGGAGATGAGGGTTCGATTCCTGTGTTGGGAAGATCCCCTGAGGAGGAAATGGCAACCCCCTCCAGGATTCTTGCCTGGAGAATCCCTTGGACAGAAGAGCCTGGTAGGTTACAGTCCATGGTGTCGCAAAGAGTTGGACAGGACTAAAGCGACTTAGTACACATGCGAGCATCTTATTGGCAGGGAAAGACATTCAGATGACACTCAAGATGAATAAATATGCAGCAATATAAATTCATCAATAAATAAAAATTGTGTGTATAAAAAGGTCTACCCTTTCTGTTAACTCATAGCCATCACCAGATAGGATATGGCACAAACTATTGTGGTTGATATAAGTCATCCTGAAATAATGCACTACATACTGCATGTGGCTTTACCTTCAGCCTCCGTACCCTCACCTCCCATCATCACTGGGAGAGTATAAGATACTTGTTAGAAAATCAAGACAGTTCTGTCCAGTCTTGACCTCAGCCTCCCCTAGCATTTGACCCATTACATCAAACATCTGATTTTGTCATTTCATCAGGGTATCTTTTGAAAATGAATTCAGATTTTCCTTTCTCTCTTCATTATTTCTGACTATTAAGCTTCCATAAGCTCAGGGAGTTGGCTTGGATGTTTAAAACAAAACAAAACCACATACACATCCCAAAGCAGAGAAGTAAAGGGGAAAGAATCCCTAGCCAGCAAAAGAGAAGAAAACCCAGTGATCTGTTGTTAATTCTGTTCTTTCAAATCATTAATGCCTTCTAACAAATGGGGTTTTGTTGTTATTTAGTCACTAAGTCGTGACTCTTGTGGCCCTATGGACTGCAGCCCACCAGGCTCCTCTGTCCATGGGATTTCACAGGCAAAGAGTACTGGAATAGGTTGCTATTTTCTTCTCCAGGGGATCTTCCCAACAAAGGATTGAACCCGCATCTTCTGCAATGGCAGGCAGATTCTTTACTGCTGAGCCACCAGGGAAGCCCACAATTAGGGCTACACATTCCAAACAGAGCAATAAAGCAAAAAGCCAATGAAATCTAATGACTATTTTCTTAGACTTGAATAAAATAGAGTCCATGAATCACTGAACAGTCATGTTTAATAGAAATCCTGATAGTTATGGCCTTTCGGAGAACAGCTGCAAATGGAAACAGCATTTTTATCAAACAATCAACAAAAATGTCCATTTTTTTTCTTTTAGGTCATAACTGAAAACACTTTTTAAAAAACATATACTTGTATCTATGCCAGTTATTGTGTGTTTCTGAAGAATTATTTAACCCTTATGTGCCTCATTTTCTCAATCTGTAAAAGGGATATAGTAATAGTAACATTCCCATTTTTAGAAGGAATAATGAGTTTTTATATAGAATAATGAGTGCATTCAGGTAATATTTTCAGAAGAAGGTCTCACATACAGCAAATTAGCTATAAGACTGTCAGTAAGGATTTAAAAACAGATTCTTGGGTCATTCCTCTGACCTACTAAATCAAAATATCTAGGAGTGAGTCTTGTGATTGGAAACTACTGCTCCTCAATTTCATGCAACAAGCATGTTAAACATAATCCATCAAAACACGGACCAGAAGAAATACCATTTTCCCCTTTCTAGTTTCTCTTTCTATACAAGAAAATATTAAGTATACTCAGAGCATTTTATTTTTATTTCATAAGCCAGTTCACTTTCTGAGATAAAAGAGTACGGCCCCCTCCCAGGAATACAGCTTTTACATTTATTAGTAACCCACAGTGTGGGACACTTTCAAAAGTGCTTTCTACAGACTTTATGGAACACATATCTATGGGTTTCCCTTATCTACATGCCTATTTTCCACCTCAAAGAACACTGAGAAATTAGTAATTTCCACTTGTGAGGCCAACCTTGTTACCTGTGACCTCAAAAACTTACTTTCAGGCATGTGCTCAAAAGAGATGACTTAGAATATTTGACAAAGCTCCTTTTTGAATATGACTGTCAATAAGATTACCACCAACATGAGGAAAAGGGGGATGAAGAATCTCATGCCTGGGAATGTGGTGCATATTTTTTTTGTGCTGTGCTGATCTCAGTGTGGCAATAATTAGGCTTCAGTAATTAGATGCACAAATCAGCACTCTGTCATCATAAGTACATTAAGAGGGTGACGAGTTCAGCTCAAGTGGTTTCCCACCAGGTATAGTGGCCATAACATTTTCTTGATTCTCTGCTTTCAAAGAACCAAGAAAAGGAAGGTGAGATCTTTGACTATATGGGGAAAATGAGCGGAGAGCAAGGAGACCTTGCCATGTCTTCATCTCCCACTCACACAAACTGTTCAGGATTCGAACTAGGAAAGTACAGCATTTATCAGCAGGAGGTTTGGGAAAGGCAGGCTGATTTTTCTGATGTTTGCCAAAGAAACCTATCTTTTCCTCGACCTCAGTTTGAAATATAACAATTCTGGGTTAAAAGTGAACCTCCACTAGCGACAGTCATCGCTAAAATGGGTGCTACAATTGCCCTCCCTGTTTTGAAATCTTAATAACAGTCCGATAATAGACACACTATTCTTCTTAGAGTTACTTGTTGTTTGTAGTTATTGCCCCTACAAATCTTAGAGAGTAATTTTAAATGCTCCTATTCTTTATCTAGAAAAAGATGATCTCTTTCCTAGAAAATCCTAAGCTTTTCTTTTTCAGTCCCTGCAGTAGGAGTTTCCATATACAAACGAGACTGATTCTGAGTGACGATGCTTGGTGACAGTTTAACAAACAATGCTTTGCTATTTTTCCCTTCTTCTTTTTCTTGAAGTTTGGTGTCACAGCTGTTTTAAACTCTTCCTTTCCTAGCAGTGTTGGTGTTATCCAAAGCCTGAAAACGTTTACTGCTGCTAATTCTAAAATATTTAAAACACAGAGCTCATTTCAAACAGGGTATATGAACAAGGGGGACAAAATGAAACACCACCTTGCAAGATGTTAAGCGGTTGCAATGGCAATAAATCAGTATTAAGAATGCAAGAGGAAAAGGCCGCATGGGACATGTGTTTCCTAGAGAAGCATTAGTGTCTGGGCATTCCTCCTTCCAAGATGTAGTGCCCACTTCCTCTTTGGAGGTAAACCTCTAAGATAGAGAACTGAAACATTTCAACTACATCAACCTCATGGGAGACTGTGACAAATAGCTTAAATTTCCCCTTTTCACAGCCTGAGTGAGATGCCATAATCTCAGATGGAGATAAGATTCTAGCAAGTTCAAAGTGAAAGTCTTACCAGATTCTTCTCTGTGTGGGGAGTCCTGAGTTATTTGAATCAATGACTGCATGGTAGAGAGTAGGTTGTGTGTATGTGAAAGTCACTCAGTCATGTCCAACTCTTTGCAACCCCATGGTCCATACAGTCCATGGAATTCTCTAGGGCAGAATACTGGAGTGGGTAGCCTTTCCCTTCTCCAGGGGATCTTCCCAATCCAGGGATTGAACCCAGGTCTCCCACATTAGAGGCAGATTCTTGACCAGCTGAGCCACAAGGGAAGTCCAAAGAGTAGGCTAAGAATTCTCAAAATCTTTCTAGTCTGTAAGGAAACTTAATTTCTTAAAATTTAGAATCAACCAATCACATCACTGTGGACAGTGACTGCAGCCACAAAATTAAAAGATAATTACTACTTGGAAGAAAAGCTATGGCAAACCTAGACAGTATATTAAATAGCAGAGACAAAGGTCCGTATTGTCAAAGCTATGATTTTTCCAATAGTAATGTACCAATGTAGGAGTTGGATCATAAAGAAGGCTGAGCGCCAAAGAACTAATACTTTCGAATTGTGGGGCTGGAGAAGACTCTTGAGAATACCTTGAAGAACAAGGAGATCAAACCATTCAATCCTAAAGGAAATCAGCCCTGAATATTCATTGGAAGGACTGATGCTGAAACTCCAATACTTTGGCCACCTGATCTGAAGAGCCAACTCACTGGAAAAAACCCTGGAGCTGGGAAAGATTCAGGGCAAGAAGAGAAGGAGGTGACAGAGGAGAAGGGGGTGACAGAGGATGAGATGGTTGGATGGCATCATGGACTCAATGGACATGAGTCTGAGCAAACTCTGGGAGATGGTGAAGGATGGGAAGCCTGGTGTGCTGAGGTCCACAGGGTCGCAAGGAGTCAGACACAACTCTGTGACTGAACAACAACAAAAATCACATACTCATGGGAATTCACATAATTCCTCAGGTTACATAGTCACTTGGTTCTTAAGCTAAATAAAATGGTCCTTCGAGGGACAGGTGGAATTGAAAACCTTTCAAAGATATCCTGGGAGGCAGCATCACAGAGGACAGCATCTTCACTAAATCTGACTTACTCTCTATTTCTTAAGAGTGACTGAGATAGTTGTGATGCATAAAGTTGCCTTCTACCAAGCAAGACTCAGCTGAATGTATCTGATATCCCCCGATACAGACTTTTCACTTTAAAAACAAGCCTTCTCCTACTAGTGCTCCCAAAGAAGAGTTCCCTAAAGCATTCCCTGATTTACTGTGCCTAATAAGACAGACCCTGAACACCTCCTTTCTTCTTCATTTACTCAGCAAGGTGACTGGTTTCCAGTTTAAGGGCCTCATTTAGAAAATCTCATGAACTGTATTCTATACATCCCTGCAAAAAGGAATGAGGCAAGCCTTCAGATGAAGTCAATGTATATGCTACATTCCTACAAAGCTTTTATTGACAAACATTTTCTTAGAAAGCAAGCTCATTTTAAAAGGATGCCCAATAAGCATGCACTGGTAATCACTGAACATTTGCAATAACAACCACTCAAAACCTACCCATAAATCTCCACAGCTGACACAGTGCGCTCTCCTGTTATTGATGCCAGGATATGGAGCAGACAGATTCCCTTGCATGACTGTAATCCCATGGAAATGTTTCTTGAGCAAGTCTCCTGTAAACAAGCTGCCATTGCTTTCCTTCCTTCTACAGCATTGTGAATCGCAGGAGACACTTCTGAGAGTCGAGTGTTTCTCAGAAGCCTATCATAAACTAAACATGAAGTATTGAAATTGGCTCAACAGAATTAGTATATCATGCAATATTCTCTTAAATATTAGGGCAACAGAAATAAATAAGATTCCTGCCCTTCTGAAAGCTAACGCATTTGGAAAGAACAACAGAAACAGAAATACTGCTCTTAGACACTTGTGATAAAACTTTTGATGCCATAATCCATGGGGGATTTGGGAAAGGGCCTGACACTTTCCTATCAGAGAGCTGATTCCAGAGGTGGACTTTACATAAGGTATACTCTATCTGGGATTAGGGAGCTATGACAAGATAGATCTTGGGAGAGACGATGGATGATAGAACAATATTTAATATACTTAAAGCTATTGTTAAAACCGAAGATGTATATTAATGACCATTATTAATAAACAGAATTTTTGTTCAGTCGCTCAGTGGTGTCTGATTCTTTGTGACCCCATGGACTCTAGCTCACCAGGCTCCTCTGTCCATGGGATTTTCCAGGCAAGAATACTGGAGTGGGGTGCCATTTATATTCCACCCCAAAATATGCCTCTTTGATTATTTTGAGCTGGTTATTTTTGAGAAAAGGCAGACATGGGAGAAGTTCTGAAAACGGAGTAGAAGTCACTCTTTTGTAAGAGACCTTTTTACATTTGTAAGGGAAATCTCCATTTGGAAGGGTATCTCCCTCTCCAAGAGAAGGATGACTAAAGCTCTAGAAATGTCTCATCTAAGGTGAAAGACAGGAGAAAAACGTACTCCATCATGTCTAGCTCTTTGCAACCCATAAACTGTAGCCTACTAGGCTCCTTAGTCCACGGGATTTCCTAGGCAAGAATACTGGAGTGGGTTCCCGTTTCCTTCTAAAGGGGATCTTCCTGACCCAGGAATCAAACCCAGGTATCCTGTACTGCAGGCAGTCTCCTGCCCTGCAAGCAGATTCTTTACCAACTGATCCACCAGGGAAGCCCATCAAAGGTGAAATGAAAGCTTAAATTGGAATAACAACTTTATCATTATTTACTGTGCTTTTTTTCTGGTAACCTCCCACAACTGGTCTCTTCTCTCACCACACACAACACCTGCTTTTGCCTTTACCTGGAGATGTTATTTAAGATGATGGCTTAGGCCAGTTCAGAGAGTTTCCCAGTTTTCCTGGGTCTCTCTTCTGCGTACTGAATGTACCAGTGGCTCAGCAGTAAAGAATTCGCCTGCAGTGCAAGGAGACACAGGAGACCTGGGTTCGATCCCTGGATCAGGAAGATGTCTTGGAGAAGTAAATGGCAGCCCACTCCAGTATTCGTGCCTGAAAAATCCCATGGACAGAGGAGCTTGGTGGGCCACAGTCCACAGGGTCACAAAGAATCAGACATGACTGAGTGACTGAACACGCACACAACACATACACGGTATTAAAATTTTGTTATTCTCATATTAATCTTTTATTTTAAGGGGATCTCAGCTCAGAACCTAGAAGGACAGAGGGGAAATTATTTTTCCTTCCCAATACCACCTACCAAAACTTGGGCTTGTGCTTTTGTAGTATCCAGGGTAGACAAAGGTAGTGAAAGTGAAAGTGAAGTCGCTCAGTCGTGTCCGACTCTTTGCAACCCGTGGACTGTAGCCCACCAAGCTCCTCTGTCCATGGGATTCTCCAAGCAAGAATACTGGAGTGGGTTGCTAATATCTAATTTGCACAGAGAAAGACAGGGGCACCCCTACATACTCTTTGTCCAGGGCACTATGCTCTAGGGTGGAAGTTCATTGAATCTTTCATGGCCCTAATTCTGTCTTGTTCTGTGTTTTGGAAGTCATAAGGTGACTGTGAATTTACTTAGCAGTGAGTGTCTCTGGCACACGGACATTTGTGTAATTTCTTGAGAAGAAAACTCTTGGGCACAGCTGTTAAGCTTATTCTAATTATATAATGGCATTGGGGATGAGGGTAATGTTACTAAGAGCTGGAATGCAGT
Organism: Bos grunniens; assembly: GCF_055505025.1. Lineage (NCBI taxonomy): Eukaryota > Metazoa > Chordata > Mammalia > Artiodactyla > Bovidae > Bos > Bos grunniens. Next base: position 19,633,537 of record NC_141168.1, read on the forward strand.
CCTTGTTTATGGAATAAACTTAAAGCAATGGAAATCTTTTTGAGTCATAGTTTATACTTTCAGTTTGCAGAATAATACTAGGCTTAGCCCTGGGAATGTTCTCTTCAGTTTCTGTATGTCTTGCCCTAGCGTTGGTGCAGAGTAATGAGGGAGAGAATTAAAATGAGGCACAAAGATAAATTTTCAAGGTGAAAGTTGGGAGTATGCCACCCAGTATCTAAGAAGAGTGGGGCTTCCCTGGTGGCTCAGTGGTAAAGCATCCACCTGACAATGCAGGAGACACAGGTTTGATCTCTGGGTTGGGAAGATCCCCTGGAGAAGAAAATGGCAACCCGCTCCAGTATTCTTGCCTGGAAATCCCATGGACTGAGGAACCTGGCGGTGTACAGTCCATGTGGTCACAAAAGAGTTGGACACAACTTAGCGACTAAACAACAATCTAAGAAGAGCAATGGTGTGTAGAAATTTTTTTTCATCATCTCAGAAGTAGGGGTTACCTGAACAATACTAGGAAAATGAAGAAGATGAAAAATTGCTAAATTATAAACAGTAGACTTGCTTTTAAGGCCAAAACATGGGAAAGATGGGATCCAAAACTCTCCACAGAACAAAGCAGGGATCAGGTTTAAACTTCACTACTTATTAGATGTGACCTGGGACAAAATGCTTAAATCCTTTACACTTATGAAAGAAAGTCAAAGTGGAGCTGATAACATGAAGAGAACTCTCTAAAAAGGAGCCAGAAGCCCACTGCAGAAGTGTGACTGGTGCATGTCTCAACCCGGATAGAACCTGACCTTTTGACTGCTTACTGTCTTAGCAGGCATCTAGAACGTCTGCCAGAAACTCAAGATATTTATCAGACCCTTCCCCTAAAATAACTCATGATGGTCTATCTACTTATCAGACCCTTCCCCTAAAATAACTCATGATGGTCTATCCACTTATCAGACCCTTCCCCTAAAATAACTCATGATGGTCTATCCACTTATCAGACCCTTCCCCTAAAATAACTCATGATGGTCTATCTACTTATCAGACCCTTCCCCTAAAATAACTCATGATGGTCTATCTACTTATCAAACCCTTCCCCTAATAGAACTCAGGACAGCCTATTCGTCAAAGACAATGCTATCCTGCATCATAGTCAATCCCAGCTCCCACCAGACAACTTATGAACCTAATGGTGTTTGTCTTAATAAGCCCCTGACACATTTCTTCTCTGGTTTTACCCAAATCTGTGTTTCCTGAATTGCAGTTTTTAAGACTCAGATAAAGCTCTTTGTCCCTTGTAATCTCAATACTGATTATTATTCGACATACCTCAGTTCTCTCACATGTAAGCAACGTGCAGAATCTGCCCCAGAGTCGTCATGTTGATTAAATGAAATTGTATTTGTGGAAAGTATTTTGTAAAATGTGAACTATTATTGACTATGGTGGTGCTTGTGGTAAAGAATCTGCCTGTCAATGCAGGAGATGTAAGAGGTGTGGGTTCAATTCCTAGGTTGGGATGAGACTCCCACGGACAGAGGAGCCTGGCGGGCTACAGTCCATAGGGTCACAAGGAGCGGGAAATGACTGAAGGGACTGAGCACATACATGTAATTAAACTGTGATGTGAATGACTGCTTTCTTTTATCCTTGCCCATTCTAAGTTATCCCAGGCAGGTGTTTCCTTCTTAATTAAAAATAATGTCTACTTAGGAGAATATTACCTATTATGTGGCTGGGGGACAGGGAAGGTTTGGGGCAGGGTGTTATTCACTCATGTTATATGAGGAAAGAATCCATGTGTAATCTTACTAGAAAGGTGAAACCATCACTGGTTTCTCCTTTCCTTAACTTATTGATATTACTGATATCACTTATCAACTCCTGGTATGGAATGTCAAATCAAGGAACCCCTGTCCTTATATATATCCTAATGAAGAAATGAAATTTCTGCTCCAAAACAAAGCTGCCTGTCCACCCTGTGTCAAACACAGAACTTCCCACAGTTGCTTTGCTCTAGCTTCTAAAACCATGAGTAGTCATATCTGTTGGCTATAGGAACTAGTTTCCAATTCTTTGGACCATAAGTACCTTCTGACAGCCATAAGAGTGTAAACTAACTCTTTATGGGGCTTCCCTGGTGGCTCAGCAGTAGAGAATCTGCCAGACATTGCAGGAGACGTGCGTTTGATTTCTGGGTTGGGAAGATCCCCTGGAGAAGGAAATGGAAACTCTCTCCAGTAATCTTGCCTGGAAAATCCCATGGGTAGAGGAGTCTGGTGGGCTACAGTCCATAGTGTCGCAAAACATTCAGCCACAATCTAGCGACTAAACAACAACTCCTTTTAAATCTAAGGTTTCATTCAAGGGCTTTTTTTCTGACCACCTAAATTCACAAATGTTCTCTTATATCTCTTATATCTTTTTGCCTTGAACATTTTCTCAGTTGCTACCCTGGTTTTATGCATCCTACTGATTGGCTTGGGATTCACTAGATAATTTTAACCCCTACTTTCTACTTCCCAGAGATTCTGTATAAGTTTAGATTTGAACTCTTTGTTCTTAAAAAAAAAAAAAAAAAAAAACTAGTGTGAACCATGTTTCTGCTGTCTCTTTTAAACCTAACAACATCTATTACAAGTCAGGATGTATTCCCTGCAGCTGGGCTGTAGGCATGGTAAATCTTCCCCCAATCACCAAGTCAGTTTTCTTTAAGTATATTCAATCTCAAATTTATTTTGAAGTGGTTAATTGTTTAGAACTTGAACACCTAAAAGGAACATTTCTCAGTATACTATTATATGATTTTATATGAGTATGATGATAATTCTCATGGAAAAATTTTAAAACTTGTATTAAAATATGAGTTATCTTTGGCACTGGCTTATTACCTTTAGCCAGAACATTAATAGGCTGATAACATAAATACATTATTTCTATATCATTAAAAACAATCCCAATACATTAGACATTTTTTTACTATGACTGCTTAGTCACAACGACTTATTCTGCAATGTTAGAATTGGCAGAGTTTCTTATTTTATTTTCTCTCCTTTCCAGAACTTCTAATTGTTTTAACTGTTTCTAATCTGGAGACATTCCTGGTCAAGTTAAGTTGTAAACTAAGAAAAAATCATTGAATTAACAAAGTAATTAAGACAGAAAAATAGGAATAAATTATAAAAATGATGGCAGTAGATGGGAAGAGATTAGGGTGGGAGAGGGAATGTGGGAAAACATTGTGAGAAAGGCACTTATCAAGTGAAATTGAAACCCAGCTCCTATAAATCTGAGTTCCTTGCCAAATTAACGGTTAAGTCTTTACCTGAAACTTTACTGCCTTTCGTGTCCTGCTCCTGTTACCCATGGGATTGAGGCATATCAGACAAAAGGGGGAATTGAAACTAAGCAGGACCCTGCATGGCCATCACAAGTACAAACGCTTTCCTGTCCCTCATTTCTTGTTTGTAGAAAAAAAGGCTTTAGTCTCCTAGGCCTTCACTAAATCCCAAAGAGCAGACTCAAGCAGTTACCAGTTAGGGAAGTGAGAGAACACAGAAACAAAGGAAAAAGAGAAGAGCAAGAAAGGTAATGAGATTCTAAACAACAGTTCCAGAATAAAACAGTCCTCGTCCCTCCTCCAGGGACACACACAATCTCAAATACATCTAACACATGTATCTTAAGTTGTTCTGCAGAAAATGAGACCCTCACCCAAGTGGCGATGTATACATGCTGACCCGCACAGTAGATCCCACACTGGGTGGAACCAGAAGGTTGATGATTCAGTTCAGTTCAGTTCACTAGCTCAGTCCTTTCCGACTCTTCGAGAACCTATGAATCGCAGCACGCCAGGCCTCCCTGTCCATCACCAACTCCCGGAGTTCACTCAGACTCACATCCATCGAGTCAGTGATGCCATCCAGCCATCTCATCCTCTGTCGTCCCCTTCTCCTCCTGCCCCCAATCCCTCCCAGCATCAGAGTCTTTTCCAATGAGTCAACTCTTTGCATGAGGTGGCCAAAGTACTGGAGTTTCAGCTTCAGCATCAGTCCTTCCAAGGAACACCCAGGGCTGATCTCCTTTAGAATGGACTGGTTGGATCTCCTGTAGTCCAAGGGACTCTCAAGAGTCTTCTCCAACACCACAGTTCAAATGCATCAATTCTTCGGCACTCAGCTTTCTTCACAGTCCAACTCTCACATCCATACATGACCACTGGAAAAACCATAGCCTTGACTGCTCCTGCTACTGCTAAGTCGCTTCATTAGTGTACGACTCTGTGCGACCCCATAGATGTCAGCCCACCAGGCTCCTCTGTCCATGGGATTTTCCAGGCAAGAGTACTGGAGTGGGGTGCCATTGCCTTCCAAGAGCCTTGACTAGATGGACCTTTGTTGGCAAAGTAATGTCTCTGCTTTTGAATATGCTATCTAGGTTGGTCATAACTTTCCTTTCAAGGAGTAAGCGTCTTTTAATTTAATGGCTGCAGTCACCATCTGCAGTGATTTTGGAGCCCAGAAAAATAAAGTCTGACACTGTTTCTACTGTTTCCCCATCTATTTCCCATGAAGTGGTGGGACCAGATGCCGTGATCTTCATTTTCTGAATGTTGAGCTTTAAGCCAACTTTTTCACTCTCCACTTCCACTTTCATCAAGAGGCTTTGAGTTCCTCTTCACTTTCTGCCATAAGGGTGGTGTCATTTGCATATCTGAGGTTACTGATATTTCTCCTGGCAATCTTGATTCCAGTTTGTGCTTCTTCCAGCCCAGCATTTCTCATGATGTACTCTGCATATAAGTTAAATAAGCACGGTGACAATATACAGCCTTGACGTACTCCTTTTCCTATTTGGAACCAGTCTGTTGTTCCATGTCCAGTACTAACTGTTGCTTCCTGACCTGCATATAGGTTTCTCAAGAGGCAGGTCAGGTGGTCTGGTATTCCCATCTCTTTCAGAATTTTCCACAGTTTATTGTGATCCACACAGTCAAAGGCTTTGGCATAGTCAATAAAGCAGAAATAGAAGTTTTTCTGGAACTCTCTTGCTTTTTCCATGATTCAGTGGATGTTGGAAATTTGATCTCTTGTTCCTCTGCCTTTTCTAAAACCAGCTTGCACATCTGGAAGTTCACAGTTCATGTATTGCTAGAGCCTGGCTTGGAGAATTTTGAGCATTACTTTACTAGCATGTGAGATGAGTGCAATTGTGTGGTAGTTTGAGCATTCTTTGGCATTGCCTTCCTTTGGGAGTGGAATGAAAAATGACCTTTTCCAGTCCTGTGGCCACTGCTGAGTTTTCCAAATATGCTGGCATATTGAGTGCAGCACTTTTACAGCATGATCTTTCAGGATTTGGAATAGCTCAACTGGAATTCCATCACCTCCACTAGCTTTGTTCATATTATGCTTTCTAAGGCCCACTTGACTTCACATTCCAGGATGTCTGGCTCTAGGTGAGTGATCATACCATTGTGAGTATCTTGGCCATGAAGATCTTTTTTGTACAGTTCTTCTGTGTATTCTTGCCACCTCTTCTTAATATCTTCTGCTTCTGTTAGGTCCATACCATTTCTATCCTTTATCAAGTCCATCTTTGCATGATATGTTCCCTTGGTATCTCTAATTTTTTTGAAGAGATCTCTAGTCTTTCCCATCATGTTATTTTGCTCTATTTCTTTGCATTTATCGCTGAGGAAGGCTTTCTTATCTCTTCTTGCTATTCTTTGGAACTCTGCATTTAGGTGCTTATATCTCCTTTTCTCCTTTGCTTTTCGCTTCTCTTCTTTTCACAGCTATTTGTAAGTCCTCCACAGACAGCCATTTTGCTTTTTTGCATTTCTTTTCCATGGGGACGGTCTTTATCCCTGTCTCCTGTACAATGTCACTAATCTCAGTCCATTGTTCATCAGGCACTCTATCAGATCTAGTCCCTTAAATGTATTTCTCACTTCCACTGTATAATCATAAGGGATTTGATTTAGGTCATACCTGAATGGTCTAGTGGTTTTCCCTACTTTCTTCAATTTAAATCTGAATTTGGCAATAAGGAGCTCATGATCTGAGCCACAGTCAGCTCCTGGTCTTTTTTTGCTGACTGTATAGAGCTTCTCCATCTTTGGCTGCAAAGAATATAATCAATCTGATTTTGGTGTTGATCATCTGGTGATGTCCATATGCAGAGTCTTCTCTTGTGTTGTTGGAAGAGGGTGTTTGCTATGACCAGTGCATTCTCCTTGCAAAATTCTATCAGCCTTTGCCCTGCTTCATTCCGTATTCCAAGGCCTAATTTGCCTGTTACTCCAGGTGTTTCTTGACTTCCTACTTTTGCATTCCAGTCCCCTATAATGAAAAGGACATCTTTTTGGCGTGTTAGTTCTAAAAGATTAAGATTAAGATTCCTAAAACATCACCCTGTCACCTCACCATCAGCCAATCAGAAGAAAGTTCATGAGCTGCAACCCTCACCCTGAATGTCGTCTTTGAAAATCCTTCCCTGAAAGCCACTGGGGAGCTTCACCCTGAATGTTGTCTTTGAAAATCCTTCCCTGAAAGGTCTTTTGAGCATGAGCAGCCCATTCTCCTTGCTTGGCAACCTGAAATTAACACTGTAATTTCCTTTACCACAACCCAGTGTCAGTACACTGGCTTTGCTGTTGGCAAGTGAGCAGAACCGAATGCAGTTTGGTAACAAAATTAGATGTCCTACTGGAGTCATTATTCATGATCTAAAAAAGACAACTAGAAAGAACTCCTGGTGTCTAACACCAAGTGCATCCGTGGGAAGATGGAAAACTAAAACAAGCACCGAAAAGGCAATGCACCATTGTTTGTTTTGTGCTCCTTTGTTAAACTGCTAGAAACTACAGCATGGCTCTTATACTAAGGTGAAAGTTCTCAGCTCCTCCAGTTCAGTTCAGTCACTCAGTTGTGTCCAACTCTTTGCCACCCCATAGACTGCAGCATGCCAGGCTTCCCTATCCATCACCAGCTCCCAGAACTCCCAGACTCATTTCCATCGAGTCAGTGATGCCATCCAGCCATCTCATCCTCTGTCGTCCCCTTCTCCTGCCTTCAATCTTTCCCAGCATCAGGGTCTTTTCCAGTGAGTCAGTTTTTTGCATCAGGTGGCCAAAGTATTCAAGTTTCAGCTTCAGCATCAGTCCTTCCAATGAATATTCAGGACTGATTTCCTTTAAAATGGACTGGTGGGATTTCCTGGCAATCCAAGGGACTCTCAAGAGTCTTCTCCAACACCACAGTTCAAAAGCATCAGTTCTTCGGTGCTCAGCTTTCTTTATAGTCCAACTCTCACATCCATACATGACTACTGGAAAAACCATAGCTTTGACCAGATGGACCTCCAATGTATCTTAAAATCCATTCCATTGAACTCTAACGGTAAACAAGTAGCAGAAATAAAAATAGTCTTGCAAAAGCTTCTATTTCTTTTTGCTTGCTTCCTCCCTTCTGTGGTGACAGTTTTCTCTGTAAACTGCTTTAAAAACTTGGTGGCACAGACAAAGAGAACTTCCTCCAAAGAGCCTGGAGGTGTGTTGACAGGGTGGAGGAGAAACTTGGAATATATAGCAATCAAATTGCTAAAGGGTCACAGTATAGTACCCCAAACCAGCTTGCCATTCTGTTTCTCAAAATAGATCCGTTGTGAACCAGAGAAATTAATCTAAATGTTTTATTAAAGATATAAATAGCATCTTCTCTGCCAGTTTTACAAAGCACAGCAGTACTAGGGAGACAGCATTTTAAGCATTTCCATGTGTGTATAAACACGCAGAGCATTTATTTGGCTTTCATTTAGCCCTGAAGAATAAAAGTGACTGTATAGTATAGATAATACTTCATAACACAATTCCAAGGAACATGAATTTGTAGATGTATGGGTGGCTATTTTGGAGTAAGTCTAGAGTCTCCATTCACCCTCTCCTAAGTCTGCTCCCATCATTGCAAATGCTTACATTTTTCTTTAATAGTGACCATCTTGATTCACTTAAAAATAACTTGTTAAGCACTTATTTATGTGCACACTTTTGTGTCATAAGATCAACAAATGGCAAGCTTCAGATTCTCATATAAAGAATGTTCCTTGTACACAATAGTGCCCTATTACAATGGGATGAATTTGGTGAAAATGCACAGGGCCACATCTGGGAGCACCAATCAGCTTCTCATAACTAGGTCCTTTGAGCACTGGAAAGCCTCATGCATCATGCACATAAAGGAATGATCATGTGGCCAACATCAAAGGATTAACACATCCTACATTGCTGAATTGTAAATTTTTAATTTTAGGCTTCATAAATTTAAAAACAAATGTTAACTACGTGATAGATTTGTTCTGGAAAGTATTTCAATATAACCCGGCTTCCAACTGTAATGCAAAAGTGATGGCTTAGTAAAAAGTGCCCTGAATCCTAATCCCAACTCTTTCAAATTATATGGCCTTGGATAAGTAATTTATATCATTCATTTTTTACTGTCTTCATCTGCAAAATGGCAGCATGTTCATCCTAAGTAATTCCAGATTATTTTTTAAATAGTTTAGCACCTCAAGATTTATTATATTTTGAGAAACCAGTTATTTATAATACTCCTTTGGCTAATTTTAAGATGATTTTTATAATCTTCAGTGTTTTAATATGTACTAAGTTTACTAGGCAGAATAATGCCTCCCCTTCCAAAGATGTCCACATCCTAATCTCTGAAACGTCTGACTATGTTACCATAAATGGCAAAAAAAAGAGAGAATTCAGATGGTGAAAGAAATTAAAGCTGCTAATAAAGTTGACCTTAAGGGGAGAATATCCTGAATTGTTCTTGTTTGGTCCAGCGCTGTACAAGCCTTCTTAAAAGTAGGTAACCAAGATAGAAGATGCAGTATCTGAATAATGTGATATGAAAAGAGTTTCACTGGCCATTACTAACTTTGAAGATGGAAAGAACCATGAGCCAAGGGATGCAGACAGTCTGTAGAAGCTGGAAAATTAAAACAAACAAACAACAAGTACAGCAAAAAAGAAAAGAAAAAGGATTGTCTCCTGGAGTCTCCAACAGGAATGAAGCCCTGCTGACATGTTGATTTTAGCCCAGTGAGAGCTGTATTGAACTTCTGAACCACTGAATTATGAGATAGTAAACTTACATTGTTTGTTTTAAGCCACAAATTTTATGATATTTTGATACAGCATCCATAGGGAACTATGTACCAAGTTTCCACTTGTGTGGAAAGTGATAAAAGTATTGTATGCTTAACACCAATTTCAGGAGTCCAAAATTTCAGGTGAATTCTTATGTTAGTGGTAATTTATCTGTGCCAACTATTGTGCCCCAAAGTCTCAGCCAAATATACTGGCTACAATAACTCTCCCATAGTAGGAGTGAGGTGGGGGCTGCAAAAGCTTTGAAGAAGCATTTTATTGCTGCTTAATGTTCAGCACTTAGGACAGTTCAGCCATATTTACCAGTTTTGAATCAGTACCTTGGAGAGAGAACAGGATGCATTCTTTCATAATAGATTATTGAGATAGACCCAAATGATTATTCTGTGGTGCCAGCCTCTCATCATCAAATGCCCATACCTGAGTTTTAGCAAAGCCAACTGGAGCCAAAATATCAGATTTTCTCTGATCCAACGCAGCATACCACATGAAGCTTCTGTGAACTTTCTCAGTCTGAATTTCCTTCCTATGTCTCCCCATGGGCTAATGTCAATATCTGATTTGAACATCATAGTCCTTGTTGATAATCCATCTTCACAGTCCAGAAATCCTCTTGCCTTAGAATAAAGGTAAACTGAGCTCACTGCTAGATGGCTTGGATAGAAGATGATATGGGTTAAAAAAATCCAGTGTGTATCATTCATTCACTCATTCACTTATTTAATAAACAGCATTTATTTATTGTCTATCATAAGCCACATATGGTTTTATGTGCTAGAGATAAATTAGGATGACTAAGACAAAATTTTGCTTTCACGGGTAACTTGTAGTAAGAATAAGCAATAAACAGATAACTAGATATAATATCATTATAAAATGCAGAAGCAAGTAGAGAGACTAGTCTAGATTAGATAGTATGCTGTTTGTCAAATATTTATTGTTCTTCCTCCACATAGGAACAAGTCCAGACTGCAGTGGTTGGGGAATGGGGTCTTATGATTCAGTTCAGTTCAGTTCATGTCCAACTCTTTGTGACCCTATGGACTGCAGCACACCAGGCCTCCCTGTCCATCACCAACTCCCGGAGCCTACTCAAACTCACGTCCATCGAGTCAGTGATGCCATCCAACCATCTCATCCTCTGTCATCCCCTTCTCCTACCGTCTTCAATCTTTCCCGGCATCAGGGTCTTTTCCATTGAGTCAGTTCTTCTGATCAGGTGGCCAAAGTATTGGAGTTTCAGCTTCAGCATCAGTCCTTCCAATGAATATTCAGGACTGATTTCCTTTAGGATTGACTGGTTGGATCTCCTTGCAGTCCAAGGGACTCTCAAGAGTTTTCTCCAACACTGTAGTTCAAAAGCATCAATTCTTCAGCACTCAGTTTTCTTTATAGTCCAACTCTCACATCCATACAGGGCTATTGGAAAAACCATAGCTTTGATTAGATGGAACTTGGCTGTCTAGTTATAAGATCTGAGTGGAACTGATGCAGTGGAACTGAGCATTTAATTATCAACATGAGAACCACCAGGGCTCTCCTTCTCTCTAGTATAGCAACTGCAATTTTCAAGATGGCAGAAGCTTCATAGTCTGGGTCCTTGAATGATTTCCACTAACTACTGTGGATATATATAGTGGGCTGTAAAATAAAACTTTGTTTTTTTATGCCACAAATATTTGTCTTTCCCTTCACAATATAATCTGACATTCAGACAGAGGAAATAGCCAGTGTAAAAGGCTTTGAGATAGGCACAAGCCAGGCTAAAGAAAGTGCTGCACAACTCTGAACCAAGTTTGGACATGGGTCATAAATTTGGACAGTGCCAGCTTTTTTTCCCCTCATGCATAATAAGTTTTATTTCTTCATATGCTAGTATTTATTTTCAAAAAGTGGTAGATATTTAAACCAATATCTTTAAGTCTTAGAAATCCAGCATAGAAATATATCTTAGAACCTAACATCTTTCTTATCTATACAATTATGTTAATCAGGTACAATGACTACTTTTGCCACTGTCTTTATATCCTAGCCTAATTTCTTCTCATTATTTTCTTCATAACCTTGGGGCAATGCTTAGGAACTCATGTAACCTCTGAGTCACTGCAATGCTATAATTTTTAATGTTTATTTATATATAAATATTTATTAAAAAACTACAATATGCCAGATATTGGGCAAACCACTTGGGATAAAATAGTATAAAAAACAGAAAATTCAGTGTAGCGAAGAGACAAATATTAAGCACATAATCACACAAATACATGAAAAATAACAACTATGATAAATGCAATGGATAAAGATCTTATTGTTCTGAGAGTACATAATAGGGGGATCTGAATCTGCCAGGAAGGTCAGAGATTTGCCTGAGAAAGTGAAGACTGGGCTTACTTACATCTCATAGATAAGGAAAAATTAGTCAGTTGAAGAGTGGATGAAAATATTTGTTAAGAAAAGGGAACTTCAGCCCAAACCTTTTGTGGTGAGAGAGCTCTGCGGGTAGAAAAAACAAAAACAAACAAAAAAAAAAAGATTCAGAATGGGTAAAATAAAGAGATTTGTGGAATGCCTTTCCTGAGAGCAGACAGGTAGGGCAAGCATGGAGGAAGAAAACCTTGCATGTAGTGTTAGGGAACACGGCTTTTACAATAAAAGTAGTGGGAAACCACTGGAGGATTAAAGTGAGTAAGAAGAAAATTGATCAAAATTTGACATTATTTAAAAAATAATTCAGGTCACAGTGATAAAAATGGATGAGAAGAAAGAATGAGCAAATGTGGATGGGTAAATATGGCAGTTGCTTAAGACCAATGAACAGATGGTGATAACGTTGCTTGGGGCACTGTGATGGGAATAGAGAAAAGTGATGAGTTTCAAAGTGTCTTGATGAGGTAAATTTTATGAGATTTGGTAAAGAGTGAATATGATGGAGGAAGAGGGAGTTTTGAGGATGATACTTTGCAATCTAAATGATGATGTCATTGACTAAAACTGGAAGCACAGGAAGAGAACAAAGCTCTGAGGAGGTTTCATGTTGACATATGGAATTTCACAAACTTTACAGACAAACAGGATGATAAAGAGACAGTTGAAAATACAGATTCAGAACTCCAATAAAAGTCTAAGCTAGATATATAACTTTGTGATTCATTTGCTCCTAGGTGGTAATTGAAGCCAAAGCAAGCTGAGATGCCTAGGGAAAGATCTTAGAAAGAGGAGGAGAAAGGGTGGGAAGCAAGGGCCATTAATGGAACATTACCAGAGCAAGTAGAGAAGAAGCAGAAAGGGCAGGATTGAAACCAGAGCTGGATCAGGACAAATACCAGGAAATCTGGATTCTATCCACCATGGTCTAGGATGAAGGTTTTAGAAGGTTTGTGTTGCAGCACATAAGTTCTCAGTAAGAGAATTTACTTAACAAATTCATGATTTAGATTATCTGAATTCAAGAATGAAGGACAGTTCCCTTTTCCAAAGTTTGCTATTGTTTTTTTCCCACATGCTGTCCCAAAGTTGAGCTTTTATATACCACAGACTAACTTATATGCAGAGTACCTCATGAGAAATGCTGGGCTGGAAGAAGCACAAGCTGGAATCAAGATTGCCAGGAGAAATATCAATAACCCCAGATATGCAGATGACACCACCCTTATGGCAGAAAGTGAAGAACTAAAGAGCCTCTTGATGAAAGTGAAAGAGGAGAGTGAAAAAGTTGGCTTAAAGCTCAACATTCAGAAAACAAAGATCATGGCATCTGGTGTCATCACTTCATAGGAAATAGATGGGGAAACAGTGGAAACAGTGTCAGACTTTATTTTTGGGGGCTCCAAAATCAGTGCAGATGGTGATTGCAGCCATGAAATTAAAAGAGGCTTACTCCTTGGAAGGAAAGTTATGACCAACCTAGACAGCATATTAAAAAACAGAGACATTACTTTGCCAACAAAGGTCCGTCTAGTCAAGGCTATGGTTTTTCCAGTGGTCATGTATGGATGTGAGAGTTGGACTATAAAGAAAGCTGAGTGCTGAAGAATTGATGCTTTTGAACTGTGGTGTTGGAGAAGACTCTTGAGAGTTCCTTGGACTGCAAGGAGATCCAACCAGTCCCTCCTAAAGGAGATGAGTCCTGGGTGTTCATTGGAAGGACTGATACTGAAGCTGAAACTCCAATACTTTGGCCACCTCATGCAAAGGGTTGACTCAATGTAAAAGTCAATCCCTCCCCTGGGGATTGGGGGCAGGAGGAGAAGGGGAAGACAGAGGATGAGATGGTTGGATGGCATCACCGACTCAATGGACATGGGTTTGGGTAAACTCCGGGAGTTGGTGATGGACAGGGAGGCCTGGTGTGCTGAGATTCATGGGGTCGCAAAGAGTCAGACATGACTGAGCGACTGAACTGAACTGAACTGAACCCATTCTAAGAACATGACCACTATCATACAGTGCACTCAGGGACATGCAGGTGATTAACATACCTATGGGAAGAGAAGACCATGTAGCCTTATGTTTTAGGACTGAAATAAAGCAATAACTCACTTAGACAGAAGACAGACTCCCATCAGATGCAGTACTTAGAACATATCTACATGTTCCAAGCTAACAAACAGATATCTCCTTTGCTTTAAAGATAGACATTTAAAAAAAGACCACAATACATATTTGTAGGGGAATTTCTCAGACACTTACAGAGCTTTAGTAGACTCTGCTATCTGATTTCTTAACTAATAGAAGGTTAATTGCATCCAGTTATAAAAATTAAAGAATGGGCATATAGACACTAAAAAGAACGAATGACTAGAAACCAGGCAAAAGTGAAAAAAAAAAAAAAGGAAAATCAAGAGACCTTTCCGAGATCTCAAGAAATAGAGCTCTTTGGGGGCTATAGTAAGAACACACAACCTTTCTTACCACAATTGCCTGTACAACCTTTGCTGTATTATATATTGGCTAAATACTTTTACATCATCCTGGTGATCTTGAGGTTGAATTATGTCAAATCTATTCCTTAGAAGGACAGAAAAATTTGTACACATTGAAGATTAATTTCTATAAAGAAAAACAAATAATGACACTTGGAGTAAGCTTTAGTCATTTTGAAAATAAATCTATTTTGATGTGTCATTTTGAAAATAATGGAGTAAATTTTACTCATTTTTAAAATAAATCTTTTCAAAATAAGAAATAAATAAGTCATTTTGAAAATCTATTTTGACATGAGCTATAAATACATATGCATGTTCTAATCAATGCATTAGCTAATAGCATATTAGTACTTTCTGCTTTTAGACTGCTAGTGAGTTTGCTAGGACCACCATAACAAAATAATACAAATGGTGGCTTAAGAAATGAAGTAATATTGTGTCAAAATTCTGGTGGACAGAAATCTGAAGTCAAGGTGTTGGCAGGGTTATTTTGTTCTGAGAATTTCAAGAAAAGGATCTGTTCCAGGATTTTTTCTTTGGCTTGTAAAACATTGTCTTCATGTTCAATGGCATTCTCCAAATTTGGTAATTCTGTCTTCAAATTTAGGGCCCCAAAGCCTTTAACTTGTAAAAACCCTATTTCCAAAAAAGGTAACATTCTGAGGTACTGGGGTAAGGATTTCAACATATGAATTTTGGAAGGACACAGTATAATCTATTGCGCTGATAACAAAGCAAAATGAATAAATTATGAGACCAGTGCTCTAACCCCTGAGCAACAGAGCCCCAGTTGAATAAATAAATTAAAACAATATATTTTTTATCACCGTTAATGTTGTTCAAAGGCATGCTTTTCAATGTTTATTTTAGTAGTGCTGATGGGTTACTTTAAATTCACTTGTTTTACCAGTTTCATGATCAAAAGAAGTATTTAATAATTAATGATTAACCACTGTGCTTCCATAATACTTATCACAGTCACCCTAGTGCTCTATTCTTCCATAAACATCTCTTTTTCTAATCCTATAGGGTCACAAAGAGTCGGGGACAACTGAAGCAACTTAGCACGCATGCATGCACGATTTTCTGGTAATCTTCTTGGGGATGTGGGCCCTGTATTATCTATGTATACCTCCTGGATCTAGCATTGTGCTTGATACATGATATCATTGTACATGATAAGTTATTAGTAAGGCATTTTTTGAGGTGAACTGAATTGAAATGTTAGTTGAGATAAGTTTTCTAAGGGCCTATGGAACTGTTTGAGGCTAATTGATGCACACGAAAGACTGCCTTAGTCTCACTTACCAGGGTCTAATTTAACAAGGTAATAAAAAATTAACATATAGTGGTTTATTTAGACCAATTCTATTTTGTTTCTTGGACATTCATTGGCTCTGCACTTCAGGAGTGATTTTAATGATCTAGGATGATCTGGTCTCATGTCTAAAACAATGAACCCAAAGATTTGGTGGCCCAACTGTCCTCAAGAGTCAATCCAGTAGCATCTAGTACCTGGCAAATGAGTTTGGCACATTTAAAATTAATCATACTTGACATAATTTTCTCAAAAGCTAATGAAATGAGAGGAAAAAGTGTGAATGCATATGAATTGTATATAGTTTCTACATTATTCAGTAATTTACATATCGATCCTGATGTCATTTTAAGGTGATACAGGTCTCAGCTCTAACATCACCTTTTTCAAAGACTTTCCTGATCACACAATTTAAAGATACCTCTCCATCTCATTCATTTTCTACCACTTTATCCTTTAGAAATTTTCTTTTTCATGCTGACCACTGTTGAATATAATCTTTTGCATTTTTGTTTATCGCCTTCTGATCCATGCTCCCCAACTCTCTACTTGAATATAAACTCCACAATAGCAGATACCTAGCCATTCTTACTCACTGATATCTTGTTCATTAACCCTGGCTATAGTAGAAACTCAATTAATATTTGGTGACTAAGAATACATAGAACTGTACAAAAAGATCTTCATGACCCAGATAATCACGATGGTTATTATGATGGTAATCTAGGTGATCACTCACCTAGAGCCAGACATCCTGGAATGTGAAGTCAAGTGGGCCTTAGAAAGCATCACTATGAACAAAGCTAGTGGAGGTGATGGAATTCCAGTTGAGCTATTTCAAATCCTGAAAGATGACGCTGTAAAAGTGCTGCACTCAATATGCCACCAAATTTGGAAAACTCAGCAGTGGCCACAGGACTGGAAAAAGTCCGTTTTCATTCCAATCCCAAAGAAAGACAATGCCAAAGAATGTTCAAACTACCACACAATTGCACTCATCTCACATGCTAGTAAAGTGATGCTTAAAATTCTCCAAGCCAGGCTTCAGCAATATGTGAACCGTGAACTTCCAAATGTTTAAGCTGGTTTTAGAAAAGGTAGAGGAACCAGAGATCAAATTGCTAACATCTGCTGGATCATGGAAAAAGCAAGAGAGTTCCAGAAAAACTTCTATTTCTGCTTTATTGACTATGCCAAAGCCTTTGACTGTGTGGATCACAATAAACTGTGGAAAATTCTGAAAGAGATGGGAATAGCAGACCACCTGATCTGCTTCTTAAGAAACCTGTCAATGCAGGTCAGGAAACAACAGTTAGAACTGGACATGGAACAACAGACTGGTTCCAAATAGGAAAAGGAGTACATCAAGGCTGTATACTGTCACCCTGCTTATTTAACTTATATGCAGAGTACATCATGAGAAACGCTGGGCTGGAAGAAGCACAAGCTGGAATCAAGATTGCTGGGGAAAATAGCAGTAACCTCAGATATGCAGATGACACCACCTTAGGGCAGAAAGTGAAGAGGAACTAAAAAGCCTCTTGATGAAAGTGAAAGAGGAGAGTGAAAAAGTTGGCTTAAAGCTCAACATTCAGAAAACTAATATCATGGCATCTGGTCCCATCACTTCATGGGAAATAGATGGGGAAACAGTGGAAACAGTGGCTCACTTTATTTTTCTGGGCTCAAAAATCACTGCAGATGGTGACTGCAGCCATGAAATTAAAAGACGCTTGCTCCTTGGAAGGAAAGTTATGGACCAACCTAGACAGTATATTAAAAAACAGAGACATTACTTTGCCAACAAAGGTCCATCTAGTCAAGGCTATGGTTTTTCCAGTAGTCATGTATGGATGTGAGAGTTGGACTATAAAGAAAACTGAGTGCTGAAGAATTGATGCTTTTGAACTGTGGTGTTGGAGAAGACTCTTGAGAGTCCCTTGGACTGCAAGGAGATCCAACCAGTCCATCCTAAAGGAAATCAGTCCTGAATATTCTTTGGAAGGACTGATGTTGAAGCTGAAACTCCAATACTTTGGCCACCTGATGCGAAGAGCTGACTCATTTGAAAAGACCCTGATGCTGGGAAAGATTGAGGGCAGGAGGAGAAGGGGACAACAGAAGATAAGATGGTTGGATGGCATCACCGACTCAATGGACATGGGTTTGGGTGCACTCCAGGAGTTGGTGACCAACAGGAAAGCCTGGTGTGCTGCAGTTCACGGGGTCGCAAAGAGTCGGACACAACTGAGAGACTGAACTGAACTGATGACTCTATATGATTCCCCATGCCCCTAAACCAACTCTCTGACCTCATGTCTTACGAATCTCCCCACTATTCATGCCACTTAAAGCCCTAATAGTTTCCTTGCTCTTCTTCAAATATATCAACTACCATGTCCTACCTCAGAGCTTCAAGGTTCTTAGGGTTCTGAGGTCCAACAAACCTCAGAGGGTTGCTGTTGTTCAGTCAGTATGTTGTGTCTGACTCTTTGCAACCCCATGGACTTTAGCACGCCAGGTTCCCCTTTCCTTCATTATTTCCCAGAGTTTGCTCAAATTCATGTCCATAGAGTCAGTGAGGCTATCTAACCATCTCATCCTCTGTCACCCCTTCTCCTTTTGCTTTCAGTCTTTTCCAGCATCAGGGTCTTTTTCAATGAGTTGACTCTTCCCAACAGGTAGCCAAAGTATTTCAGCTTCAGTTTCAGCATTAGTCCTTCCAATGAATATTCAGGGTTGATTTCCTTTAGAATTGAGAGGTTTGAACTCCAGAAACACAATTCAAAAGCATCCATTCTTTGGATTCAGTCTTCTTTATGGTCCAACTCTTCATCTATACATGACTACTGGAAAAACTATAGCTTTGACTAAGAAAGGACATTTGTCTGCAAAATGATGTCTCTGCTTTTTAATACCCTGTCTAGGTTTGTCATAAGTTTCCTTCCAAGGAGCAAGCATCTTTTAATTTCATGGCTGCAGTCACTATCCATAGTGATTTTGGAGCCCAAGAAAATCCAGTCTGTCACTTCTTCCACATTCTCCTCTTCTATTTGTCATGGTGATGGGACCGGATGTGATCTTAGTTTTTTAATGCTGAATTTTAAGCCAGCTTTTCATTTTACTCTTTTATTCTCAAAAATAGGCTCTTTACTTCCTTTTCACTTTCTGCCATTAGAGTGGTATCATCTGCATATCTGAGGATATAGGTCATGCATATCCTCAGGTATGCATCAGTCGACTCATTAGAAAAGATTCTGACACTGGGAAAGATTGAAGGCAGAAGGAGAAGAGGGCGACAGAGAATGAGATGGGTGGATGGCATTACCAATTCAATGGAAATGAACTTGGGAAAACTCCAGAAGATGGTGAGGGACAGGGAGGCCTGGTGTGCTGCAATCCATGGGATCGCAGAGTTGGACATGACTTGGTGACTTAACAACAAACAGCAAGTATATGGTCAGTGCCAACACCATCCCAACTCTAGAAATGCCTCTGGGTTTTTCTGAGTCCCTTGTTGCAACTAAGTCTCAGTTTAGTCTTTCTCTCCACCCAAACTTGCTAAACTTACTTCCACATGTGTTGATCCCTAATATACTTCCTGTACCCAATCTCCATTTTAGAGTCTGTGCTCCTTGGATTTACATGAAGTGCAAGTTCCATGAGAACAGGAACTTTGTCTGTCACTCACTCTTATTTCCTGCTGCATCCCTCAGTGTCTAGAGCATGGCCTGAAAGGAGCTTGATTAATATCTATTGAACAAATAAATGAATGGGAAGACAGTCATCTCTTCTCCCAAAGAAGAATTTATGAACATGGATGAATTCTGTATTTTTTCACTGTAAGGAATTACAGAGGAACTATCAGGAAGGTTATTCAATGCCTTTGAAGCAAGAATGCTGCCAAACTATGAACAACCCCTACAGATAATCTATCTCGCATGCCACAATTCCAGTTTTTAGTGTTTTCACAGAAACAACCAGAGTTACTCAAGTGTGATTTCAGCTCATTGTGACCTTCCTACAAACTACATGAAGAAGGCATATGAGCAATTATCTTTATTTTCTAAATGATAAAACTGAAGATAAAAAAGGTTAAATTCACTCATCTTAAGACCACTTGTTAGCACATACCAGAACACCCAAACTCAGGTCTTCTGAATATTTTTGACATGTTCTTTTTCATTCTTTTGCTAACAATAAGCCCACCTATTAATGACTGTGTTAATTTCATGTAACTACAAGCATATACACATTTCTGACTTGCCCAACTTTTACCTAAAACTTAATGTCCTTTTTTAAGTGACCAGGCATCCTTCTTTGATTAAGACTCACAAATTACACTGTAGAGTTGAAACAAGTAGAAAATTAAATAAAAATATGCTATTGCTTTTAAGATTCATTTGTGAAGTTCTTAACACACACTGCAGGAAATAGAAATCATTATGCCATTGATCTTCAGAAGTCTTCTAAGAGCCAACAATTAGTCCTGTTACTATAGAAATGTCAATATGGCTTGTCAATATAACTTTATTTGTGTAAGTCTAAATTTAAACAGAAGATATACACGACATATTCATTATGCTACAAACGTATTTTATATTCATATAGAGATCTATCTTTATGCAGCCATGTATAAATATACAAAACAAAACATAAATTTAACCAAGACATATATAATAATTCTGGATAAACAGTCTTTAAATTACATTCAGTATTTTTGACTTCATTAAGGGTCACTTGAATCTTATGGCAGATCAAACTGAGAACATCTAATGATATTAAAACACCAAAGCTGTTTTAGAGAAACATCTTTCAGAGGAATGAATAATACAATGGTGGGCAGCCATGAAAATGCACTGCTCAGACCTTCTGCGCTGCTTGTGAGCACAGGTGACTGGTGACCCGAGCTGCTGTCCTGGGTCCACAGAAGTCATGCTTCCCATGCACTGCTCTGATGAATGGCTGAGTCTGGCAGAGGTGCCAGGGCAAGCCAAAGCTAGTGACATGTAGGACTACTGCTTTGACTCAAGGACTCCATACTGACCTGGATGAACCATTCTTGGAATCGTGCAACTGTCCAAGATTCTTTCACCCTAACCCTCCTTCCTTGCTTCTTAACATCCCAAAATATTAGAGGTGTGAAAGGGAACGTGTTAGTCACTCAGTCATGTCCAACTCTTCATGATCCCATGGACTATAGCCTGACAGGTTCCTCTGTCCATCGAACTTTCCAGGCAAGAATAATGGAGTGGGTAGCCATTCCCTTCGCCAGCGGATCTTCCCAAACCAGGGATCAAATCTGTGTCTCCTGCATTGCGGGCTGATTCATTACCACCTGAGCCACCAGGGAAGCCCATTAGATGTATATTGCTGCCTAAAGGATCTCCGTGCCTTGCCGGCTTCTTCCTCCAATAAATAAATCTCCTGGATGCAATCTAAACCCATGTAGGCATCTGTTCCTCAGCAGATCCACAGTAATGCAAATTATAACTGTATATCAGCAGAATGCTCCACTTCTACCTCTCCATTTCCTATACTCAAACACAAGACTCAACATACCTTTCAAAATGACCAGCATTTTGACTATCCCTCATTAAGTATCAAGAAACATTCAGAAATCACTCCAGTATTATATTTCAACCATCATACAGACCACATCCATCCTCATGATGTGCAAAAAGACTTTTCCTAATGTGACAATTTTTCATGGTTAATTTTTGGTATGGTTATAATAGGAAAAATAACTGTGGTTGATATTTCTAGAAATTGTTGCATGATATAGGTCCACCTGGGAAAAAGCAGTATAATAATTTCTTTTTAGCCTTGGAGGAAAAAAAATTATATTCAGTTCTAAATAAAGGAAGAAAGACTTGGGAAAATGTTGAGACCATGCTCATCATGATAGTCCATAAGAATGCCATGGCCAGCAGGCAGCTTGTCCCTGCTGGGCATGCTGGATGGAGAAACATATCTTCTGAGTGACAAGCTTCACCTTCAGTGATGGACACATGCAGCAGCTTTATTCCCTGATATATAGATAGTAACATCATAAACCTTATAATGTGATTATAAACGATTTTTTCTTCTGAAAACTATTTACATTTACTCAGATGTTCTATGTAAGAGTGTATGAGAGAGTACTTTTTAGTAATAATTGAAGCTTGGAACATATTTTTATCAGAGTAAATACACTGAGAGAGATATGGGCATTTACTCTAATGCCAGCAGCCTTTGGATAAATTACCATAGGACCTCTGAGTTAAAGTTCCTTCATGCAAAACAATGTTGTAATTCCTAGAGTCTTTCCTTCAAAGAGTTGTGTATATTCAGCTGAGCTAAAGTATTTACAAGGGCTGTATTAATTTTTAAAATGTCCAAAAATAAAAAATATTTTTCTCTTTACAAAAGAAATCTATGTCACAAATTTGACAAAATTTCAGTAAAGAATCTGCCTGAAGTGCAGGAGACCTAGGTTCAGTCCCTGGGTTGGGAAGATCCCCTGGAGAAGGAAATGGCAACACAATCCAGTACTTTTGCCTGGAAAATGCCATGGACAAGAGGCTGGTGGGCTATAGTCCACGGGGGTCACAAAAGTCGGTCATGAGTTGGTGACTAAACCACCACCAACCCTTCCAGTACTTCACTTGTTAAAAGAAAAATTGAGTTTAAATATAGGGGAAGGGAGAAGCTCCTCATCACCTTTCTTGCGAGTTGTTCATGTATGTTGTAGTTTTCTAGTCTTAATGCAAGAATTCTTAATGCAATTAAGAATTCTTAATTCTTTGCATTAGATCATCCCATTTTCATTTTCAGGCCAGAAAAAAGTTTTTTTTAGATATACCCTTTTAGTTTATAAATAAATGACAAGGCTCTAATAGATATCACCTAGAGCTTAAATGTGAATGCTCCCCCTTTTTCCCAGAACAGGATCCCATAGTGACATTAACATTTCCATTTCAATATATTTTATTCCACAAACTGAAATATCAGCAACAAAATTATATCTTCCAACCCCCTAGCCTCTGTTATCTACCCCACCTTTGATGGCTGACAAGACCTCCAAATAATCTTTCCCCTACTTCTAGCCCCTATTCCTTCATATCACTGCCAAATTACAGTTCCTAAAGCATCTGTTTGGCAGGGGAAGTCTCCTACTCAGAAATCATCAGTGATTTCCCATCAGATAAAGCTCATCTTCTTTAGCCTGACATTCAAAGCTATCTACCTTCTGAGTCATACTTGCCATTTCAGCAATATTTGCCATTATACACCTCTATGAATCTTTTTCTGTGGGGGGAAAAAAGGGTTTACTCACCAGTTTCCGAGCTAAGGTTGTACCATTCCACCTTCGTATTCCTTCACCAGAAATGTCATTCCTCCTCAAATATTACTTAATTATTATACTGAAAGGGTCTTGGGAAATACTGACTGAAGTCCTTTATTTTAAACTGAGATACAGAAAGATTGCTGCTGCTGCTGCTGAGTCGCTTCAGTCGTGTCCGACTCTGTGCGACCCATAGACGGAAGCCCACCAGGCGCCCCCGTCCCTGGGATTCTCCAGGCAAGAACCCTGGAGTGGGTTGCCATTGTCTTCTCCAATGCATGAAAGTGAAAAGTGAAAAGTGAAAGTGAAGTCGCTCAGTCGTGTTCGACTCTTCGCGATCCCATGGACTGCAGCCTTTCAGGCTCCTCCGTCCATGGGATTTTCCAGGCAAGAGTACTGGCGTGGGTTGCCATTGCCTTCTCCGACAGAAAGATTAAGCAGACATAATTCCTTTAATGGGTGAAAGTCGCACATTCTAGACCCACTGCTTAGAAATGTGATGTCTATGTTATTTTCACTGTGCTGGACAACTTGCAATGAGTTGGCAACTAAAATGAGGCTAATACCCAGATCCTAAGGACTGCAGTATCCCATGCAGTATTCTCTGAGACCTAACTTAAATGTGACCCCTGTCATAAATCCTTCATGACTAAGCCAGTTGGGAATTCACTCCAGCTTTTCTGAATCCCTATATCACTTTTATTGTCTCTATAATTCACTTGAATAATAACTATGTAGATTGTGATGTCTCCTAAATTTTCCTATTGATTTTTAAATTACAAGAGCACTACCTACTTGCTGTAATAAGTTGAAATTGCAAGGAGATGTATAAATTTAAAAAAAAATGGAAAGAGCATTAGCTTCTCAATAAGCTCCCCACCAAACTAACAACTGCTAGAATTTATTTTTGTTTAGACTTATTTTTCTATCTATCTACTAACGTATGTGATTAGTGTACCTAGAAAAAGAACGAGTCTATGCTTCACAGAGCTCATATTCAAGCTTTCCTGTGCACACTCTCTCTCTTTTGTTATCTCCCTCAGTGCACACACGTGCATGTGTGTTCACACACACAGGCTCATGTACACATATTTTAATATGATCATAATATATATAATTTTTTGATTGTTTCCAATGTTTTGCTATAATAAGCAATTTGATGATGACTATTTCTGCTCTTTTGTAGAATACTTATATAACACTGTAGGAGAGATTTATCGGAAAGTGGTCATGTCAAATGTACAGACACTTAAAATGTAGATAACACTCTACAAGTTCCCCTCCAAAACTCATCAACAATTCATATAAGGATTTATTTTTCCTCATACTCAACTAGATGGCTCTAGTTTTTGACAAAAAAAAATTCTAACACGTTATTATAATATATATTGTGTACATATATTGCATTTGTTTATCTTTTTAGCTGTTTTTAACTCATGCTTCTTTGTCTGTACATTTTCCTACCTTTTTATCATTTTCAACATTTTTTCCATCCTTTGAGCATTCTTTTGCATATTTCCCTATGAATTAGCTTTGTTAGTTGTTTCTTCCCTTATTTAAAGCTGAAGTGAAAACTTACAATGGAAATTTTCTTTTCACTTTTGTTTGTTCAGGAATTTTTAACAAAGAACTTGCACAGAGTAGGTGTTCATTACGTACGTATAGCCCGGATTTTTATGGCATATTGTCTAGCTGTTAATTTTGAGAGCTAAATTGAACAGAAATGAGATAACTGAGGACAGGTACATTTGATTTATGGGGTTTAGAGGATTGGCTGCAACCGTGACAAATTATTTAATTTAGCATGGTGTCCATAGAGCCAGGGTGCAGAGCCAGTTGACTGGATACTAAATTTGTATACACAATGGGCTGTAGAAGGAGGTCAGCTTTAAAAAGTTCACGGTATTATGGATATTCCTTTTTTTCACTGACCTATGGAGGCACTGCCACTTAGGAAACAATAACCTTCTTCATTACTTATTCCGCTGCCTACATCCCTCTTTACATGCACACTTCAAGGCTCCTTCCTATTTTGTTTTCTCACATTTGAAATTGATATGTTTTTAGTAGAAAACATGAACTACACTTCACATCAATTTGGGAGAGCTAAAGGCATATGCCCAATCCATTTCCTCTCTCTTAATCATCCAGGTGAATGAAAAATAATAATAAAATGAATATGCATTGTGGGTGGGACAAGAAGGAAAAACATAACTTGTATCCTTCTTCTGTGAAGCTTGCATCTATCTCAAGAAGGGACTTAGTCTCCAGGTGCCAGCTGCCTCTGCAGCACAGGGCAAACCTACTTTATATAGTTTAAGAAAGTAGCTAACCATTAGCTACCCAAGGGAAAAAAATCCATGAAATCGAACTCAAGTGTCTGTCAAACTGCATATTCTATCTGTTCTGTCACTGAACTCTTTTCCTTTCAATGAAAAGTATAGGAAGAACTTGGAGACATTTCCATCATTTCTTAACATCCAGAGCTTTCTCTAACACTGTCAAGAAGAGTTCCTGAGTCGGTTGCTGTTTCTCAATGTCCCCAGATAGTACAGATGCACATCACTGCTCTTCTTCCCCATCATTTCCTTTGTGTCCCTACTCCCACGTGACTAATTCCTCCCATTTTATAATACGAGCCACTACCCAATTACTACACTCCACTCATTACTTTGCCCTGCTGTCCCTTTCCTGTCAAAGAGTCCAACAACCCAAGGATAGAAATCAGTAGTTGTGTGCGTGATTCTACACGCTTTATTTATTTCTCAAGAATATTGGGGGAAAGCTCACAGCCTTTCAGCTCACTGGAAGAGGGAACACAGTTCTACTTCTGCAGTTTAAACTTGCTCCTTCCTTTGTGTTACAATCTCTCACTCTTTTCTTTTGTGATGTTTTTACCACCCACTTGAAATAATAGCATCTCATTTTAACCCTGCACTACTATTATACTTTCTTCTGTGTTTCACTACAGCGCACCCTTTGGTTCAATTATCTGAATATTTCCCTCTGCTATACTTCCCCTTTTCTCCTTTTCTCAGTGTTTTTTTTTTTTTTTTTTTTAAGAATTATACATTCTTACCTCTCTTCCCAAAGTCCCTTTAAGCAACAGCCCTTGATATTTCTTATGCTGGTTTGTTACATAAAGGTTTCTAAAAGAGTTGTTAGAGAGCCAGTGAGCTCTGTGATTTATGACTGTTGCTCAAGCAGTGGCATAACTGGAAGAACTGAACAAAACACAAAAATCTCAAGGGAAACAAAAGCTAATGTAAAATGCCATAAGCCTCTAGTTTCAAAGGCTCTTTACAATAATTCAGTCAAGCCTCAGTATTTTATATAAGGATACTGCAGCTCAAAGATGATAAGAAATTTACCTAAGGTCACACAACTAACGGGTAGCGAATTGAGAAAAAGGTAACTACACCCAAGTCTCCTGCTTACCACTCAGGATTCTTTCTCTATTTCTTTCATTACAATCACTTCACCCTTTTTCAAGGTCCAGAATCAAACACAAGCAATGTGAACCCTCTCTCATTAATCTGGGGGTGCACAGATCTCTGGCACACATCAAGGGAGCTATTTTCCACAGAAGGGATGTCGGTCTGACAGCAGCTCAGGAGCTCGCAGTTGCATTGTTTTAAGAGCAAACTGCCTCTCTGTTCTGCCTTCTAAATTATAGGGGAGGAAGAATCCAAGCTCCTAATAGTTTTAAATAGACTGCATAGAATGGCATGCTAACTTTGAATAACTGTGCCATCCAGGAGAGCCTCATCATCATTCTGGCAGACAAGAACTTGAGGCCAGAGCCAGAAGGGAGCTGATGGCTCTCAGGGTCCTTACCCAACTCTAAGCCAGAGAAGGTAACAGAGTTTCAAATCACCTTCCTTTAATATCATTAGTGTTTTATACCTGGAAAAAGGAGAAGACACTCCCTACTCTGGGCAGTTCATGAGAGTTGCGTGCAAGCATTTTCATTGGATTTGCAAAGCTGCTGTCTCCAGATTTGTTTCAAGATTGCAAGACAATGGGAAGGGAAGTGGGTGAAGAGGGTGCCTCCTCAACTATGAATAACATCCATTTCAGGAATGTTGGCCCATACTCATGGATGCTTACTTCCATGAGGGCACCCTTCCTTGGATGTAAAGTGGACCCTACTTATTTTAAGCTACCTGATATCATTCTATGACTGGTGCCATGCTTTTTGTTTTCCCTCTGTGTGTTTGTGGGCTTAGTAAGGAAGACTTCTGAGGGAGGGAAGTTGTTGTTTAGTCACTAAGTCATGTTCGACAGGATGGGAGCATTTTTAACTGTAGACTCTAGACATTCTTTTTATATAAACAAACCAAGTAAGGAACATTTGTAAAAGTGGCATATGTTTTTATTTGCTTGACACACAGGATTCTCTCTCATCAGGGGGAAAAAAAATCTCAAAAATTATATTGCTTTAGTTTAGACTTGCCAGATGAAATACAGAACGTCTAGTTAAATTTGGATTTAAGACGAACAATAAATAAATTTTTAGTATCAATTGTCCCCAAAGTTTCATGGGGTCCTAAGTCCATTTTTAACCATTTTAAAAAACTGAAGTACAGTTAGTCTATAATACTGTGTTAGTTTCTAGTGTACAGCAAAGTGATTCCTATATCTTTTTTTGGATTCTTTTCCATTATACATTGTGACAAGTTGTTAAATATAGTTTCCTGTGCTATACAGTAGGATCTGATTGTATATCTGTTTTATATATGGTAGTTTGTATTTGCTGATCCAAACACAATTTGTCCCTCCCTTACCCTTTCTCATTTGGTAACCATAAGTTTGAATTCTATGACTGTGAATCTCTGTCTTGTAAAAAGTTCATTTGTATCATTTTTTAAATTATTTTTTATTGAAGGATAATTGCTTTACAGAATTTTGCTGTTTTCTGCCAAACCTCAACATGAATTAGCCATAGGTATACGTATGTCCCCTTCCTTTTGAAGCTCCGTCCCGTCTCTCTCCCCATCCCACCCCTCTAGGTTGATACAGAGCCCATTTGTATCATTTTTTTTAGATTCTACATATAACTAACATCATACGATATTTGTCTTTGTCAAGTTTAGTTCACTTAATATGATCATTTCTAGGTCCATCCATGTTGGTATAAATGGCATTATTTCATTCTTTTTATGGCCGAGTAATATTTTATTATGTATATATGTACATACCATATCTTTTTATCCATTCATCTATGGATAGACATTTAGGCTGCTTCTATGTCTTGACTGTTGTAAATAGTATGCTATGAATACTAGAGTGCAAGTATCTTTTGGAATTAGAGTTTTCTCTGGATAAATGTCCAGGAGTGGGATTGCAGAATCATATGTAACTCTATATTTAGTTTCTAAGGAACTTTCAGACTGCACCAATTTACCTTTCCACAAACATTGTGGGAGGGTTCCTTTTTCTCCACACACTCAGCATTTATTATTTGTAGACTTCTTGATGATGGGCATTCTGTTTGGTGAGCAGTAACTCACTGTAGTTATGACCAACCTAGACAGCATATTAAAAAGCAGAGACATCACTTTGCCAACAAAGGTCTGTCTAGTCAAGGCTATGGTTTTTCCAGTGGTCATGTATGGATGTGAGAGTTGGACTATAAAGAAAGCTGAGCACCAAAGAATTGATGCTTTTGAACTGCGGTGCTGGAGAAGACTCTTGAGAGTTCCTTGGACTGCAAGAAGATCCAACCAGTTCATTTTAAAGGAGACGAGTCCTGGGTATTCATTAGAAGGACTGATGCTGAGGCTGAAACTCCAATACTTTGGCCACCTCATGTGAAGAGTTGACTCATTGGAAAAGACCTTGATGCTGGGAGGGATCGGGGCAGGAGGATGACAGAGGATGAGATGGCTGGATGGCATCACTGACTCGATGCACATGAGTTTGGGTGAACTCCGGGAGTTGGTGATGGACAGGGAGGCCTGGTATGCTGCGATTCATGGGGTCGCAAAGAGTCGGACACAACTGAGAGACTGAACTGAACTGAACTGAATAATTATTGATGTTGAGCATCTTTTCATGTGCCTATTGGCCATCTGTATGTCTTCTTTGGAGAAATGTCTATTTAGATACTCTGTCTTTTTTTTCTTTTCTTTTTTCTTGCTTGGGTTGTTTCTTTGATATTAAGCTGTATGAGCTGCTTGTGTATTCTGGAAATTACTCTATTGTTGGTTCCATCATTTGCAAATGTTTTCTCCCATTCTGTAAGTTGTCTTTTCATTTTGTTTATGCTTTTCTTTTCTGTGCAAAAGTTTTTAAGTTCAATTAGGTCCCATTTGTTTATTTTTGTTTTTATTTCCATTACTCCAGGAGACAAATTTAAAAAGATGTTCCTGTAATTTATGTCAAAGAGAGTGTTCTGCCTATGTTATTCTCTAGGAATTTTATGATATCTGGTCTTACATTTTATAGTATCTGGTCTTATATTTACATTTGAGTTTACTTTTGTGTATAGTGTTAGAGAATGTTCTAATTTCATTCTTTCACATGTAGTTCTCAGTTTTCTCCATTGTATAGTCTTCCCACCCTTGTTGCAGTTGAATTGACCATAAGTATGTGGGTTTATTTCTGCGATTTCTATCCTATTCTTTTGATCCATATGTCCAGTTTTGTGCCAGTACCATACTGTTTTGATTTCTGCAGCACTGTAGTATAATCTGAAGTCAGGGAGCCTGATTCCTCCAGCTCTGTTTCTCTTTCTCACGATTGCTTTGGCTATTTAGAGTCTTTTGTGTTTTCATACAAATTTTAAAAATTGCTTTTTTAGTTATGTGAAAAGTGACATTGATAATTTGATAGGGATTGCTTTGAATCTGTAGATTGCTTTGGGTACAATGGTTATTTTAACAATATTGATTCTTCTAATTCAACAACTTGGTATATCTTTCCATCTGTTTGTGTCTTTCAATTTTTTGCACCAGTATATTATAGTTTTCACAGTACAGGACTTTTGCCTTCATAGGTAGGTTTATTCCAGGCTATCTTATTTTATTTATTTATTTTTTTTGATGTGAGGGTAAATGGGATTGTTTCCTTAATTTCTCTTTATGACATATTATTCTCAGTTTATGATCTGTAATGCAACAGATTTATATATGTTAATTTTGTATTTAGCAACTTTATCAAATTCATTGATGAGCTCTAGTAGTCTTTAGGATTTTCTATGTATAACATCTTGTCATCTGCAAACAAACAGTGGCAATTTTGCTTCTTTTTCCAATTTGGATTCCTTGTATTTCTTTTTTTTCTCTGATTTCTGTGGCTGGGATTTCTAGAACTATGTTGAATAAAAGTGGTGAGAATGGGCATCCTTGTCTTATTTCTGATCTCAGAGGAAAGGCTTTCAGGTTTTACCACTAAGTATGATGTTAGCTGTGCATTTGTCATATACTGCCTTTATTATGTTGTAGTATATTTCCTCTCATAAGTACATTTTAAAAGTCTTCACTGTTTATCTGAAATTCTAATTTAACTGAATATTCTTGTATTTTTATTATAATTCTGATAACCCTCATTTAGATATCAGAATTGAACTAATTGTGGATTATTCTGCCTCTGGAATTTTGAGAAGTTGTAAGAAGCATGGAGCTGTTGATTCAAACTGACATGATCGATTCCATGGGAGGATTAAGTTGGTGTAATTCATGTAAGTTGCAAGTACAGTTTTTGGCAAATAAATGCTCAGTAAGTAGCAATGGCTTTTCCTCCCCCTTCTCTTCATTCTTCAAAAATATTTATCAAAATATTAATTGCAATATAAAGAATTATGGAATATCCAACAATGGAATCCTCCTCAGCATTATGAAGAAATAAACTCTGATATACATTACAGCATTATTGAATCTCCCAAATATAATTTTGAGCAAAAATAGCTAGATAAATGAGAAAACATTATATATTTATGGCATTATGATATCTAAGTGGATCATTTTGGATGTATCACTGCTATACAACAAAAATATTTTCAGTAATAATCAAAAAAATTAAATGAAAGATAACAATTGAGGAAAAAACAAGGCAAACAGCAAAAATAAATGAACTATAAACTATTAGTAAAATAATTATTAAAAATAAATAAATAAAAGAATACCATATATATATCTGATTTTAGTTTTATAGAATATTCCTTATATGTTTTCATAATTGTATGTGAAAATGTCTGAAAAACTATACCAAAATAGTGACTGTGATTATGCTTTTTTGGTGACATGGTTGGGTGTTTTCTCTTTGTTTAATATACTTAATTTCAAGAAAGTATAATAATTAAAATAAATAATTCTCAGAAAGAAATTTGGTTTAGTTCTGCATACGCTTTTTTTTTTTAACTTGAGTATATATTTTTATTTTCAGTAATGTGTGTTAAAACTACTTTTCAAAAAAGAGAACACTATCTTCCCTATTCACCTGTTTGAAATCAGAATTCACTTATAACTGGTAAACTCCAATACTTTTATAATGGCCTCATGGTGGTGCATGTGACCATACTCCTATTGATGATGCCTGGTGTGTTTTACTGAGTGAGAGACAGGAGTCTGGAGTATAGGATAAAGGAGATAAAATATAGAGAGAAAGAAGAAAAAATTCCATTTGGTTAAGATTTTGAATATCTCTTCAATAAACAGCACAAACATTATGGTGAAATAATCACATAAAATGAGATTAATATGCATGTCAAGCTAAAATACGTTATCCTTTTCCAAATATTTAAATATTAGCGATTAATTTCCATCCAGAATTGAGTAGCTTGTATCTCTTTACTTAGAGTTAAAAATTTTCTATACTGTCTTGAAGGCTCCAGTAGGAATGGCTATTTTCAGACAAATAACACAGGTCAAGTTGACTTTTGGTCCTTGATCTTTCAAGGACAATGACCATCAACCATTGATGGAACATGCTAATACTCCAATGGAGTACTTTAAAAATGTAACTATTTAGGCAGAGTGCCAGTCCTATTGATTCAAAAACTCTGTGAGTGAATCTCTCAAATTTTATTTTTTAAAATTCTACAGTTTATGTTGATGAATAGCCAGGGTTAAGCATTACTGCTCTAAGCATAGAGATCTACATTGTAAAAGAAGGAAAACCAAAAAGATGGCATTATGTTTTCTTCTCATAATTCTACAATGTAGCACTGGGTTCCTGGTAATTTTCTTTTATTGGAATAAGCTAGAAGAAGGTTAATTATCCTCATGATGTCTTTGTATCAGCAAAATAACATGCTGTTCTATAAGCTTTAGGGATCATACACTTTATTTTTCTCTTCATGTGTAGATATGGTGATTTGAAAGGAAAAATTTTTTTCAAATACTGAATCAACATTGAATTCTCATAGAAAAATGCTATTTGCTCCATTTGTTTCTTGTTCTTTTATTCTTCTTATTTTCTGGCAGTTATTGAGCTACTTATATATTCATAAGAATCAATTTAATTCATTATTGGATTATTATTTATACCACTCTATAAATTTCACAGTTGCTCTAAAGTTTACAATATGCATATTTAATTAATCACAACCTACCTTCAAATATTATTATATGGTTTTACATGTAACATACAAATCTTAGAAATGACAGTAGATTGTTACTTCCTGTTTTTGCATGATAATTTTCACCAGTGTTATTTCTTCATACTTATCAATTCAAATACATTGCTATTACTTACACAGGTGACCATAAATTACCTTTTAGAGCAACTAAAACTTTAAAATATTGCATTTTTTACTTTTATATTTATGCTAGCCATTTCTAGGAATTTTTATATCTTTGTGCAAACCTAAGATATTAATCTTGTATCATATTTGGTCTTCCTGAAAACCATTTTAAAAAATCATCTTGTAGTATAGGTGTGCAATAATGAATTCTCTATTTTTAACTAAAAATGTTCATTTCTATTTTATTTATTAAAGATATTTCACTATTAATACGTGTGTGGAGTTGATAGCATTTTACTTTTGCACATTAAATATGGTGATAACTTTTCTTTGGTTTTGCAAAATTTCTGATAATATGTCTGCTGCAAATCTGCCAGTTTTTCCTGTATACATCGTATGTACTTCTGTCCTCTGTCCTCAAGGTATTTTCTTTATCTTTGATTTTGAGCTGTAGATGATAAATAACACACATATGACATATGTGTCTTTCAATTCCCTTGATGTTCATCACATTGGAATTCTCAAAATTTCTTGTATCTGTAGTTTGATGTATTTTGCTATTTTTAGAAATTCTCAACCATTATCTCTTAAAATATGCATTGCTTCATTTTTATTAGGGTATGTATTACATTTATGTTAAGCCATTTGACATTGTTTCAGAATTTGGGATGTTCTGTTTTTATTTTTTTCCTCATTTGTTTTTCTTTGTGTTTTAGTTTGGGCAATTAATGTTGAAAAAATCTTCAACTTCACTGACACTTCCCTCAAGTGTTTTGACTCTACTGCTGGGTATGTAAAAGTGATTTTTCACCTCTGTTACTATGGTTTTTCATTTCTACATTTTCTTTTTATTTTCTTATGGTTTTCATCTCCCTGTTGAAATGTCACATTTCAATTTTGTCCTCTTGAGACTTGACTGTATTAGTCATGCTGCTAAGTGGCTTCAGTCATGTCCAACTCTGTGTGACCCCATAGATGGCAGCCCACCAGGCTCCCTCGTCCCTGGGATTCTCCAGGCAAGAACACTGGAGTGGGGTGCCATTTCCTTCTCCAATGCATGAAAGTGAAAAGTGAAAGTGAAGTTGCTCAGTTGTGTCCGACTCTCAGCGACCCCATGGACCACAGCCTACCATGTTCCTCCGTCCATGGGACCTTCCAGGAGAGAGCACTGGAATCGGGTGCCATTGCCTTCTCCAATATTAGTCATAGTTGTTTTCAAATGCTTGTCTGAAATTTCAAAATCTTGATCATTTCTGAGTCTGATTGTGTTGACTGCTTTGTCTCTTGGTGGTGGAGATGGTTTGGTCACTAAGTTGTGTGCAACTCTTGTGACCTAATGGACTGTAGCCTGCCAGGCTTCTCTATCCATGGGATTCTCCTGGCAAGAACCCTGAAGTGGATTGCCATTTCATTCTCCAGCTTTGTCTCTTGATTATATGTTTTCAATCTGCAATTTTT
Source organism: Bos grunniens (assembly GCF_055505025.1). Taxonomy (NCBI): domain Eukaryota; kingdom Metazoa; phylum Chordata; class Mammalia; order Artiodactyla; family Bovidae; genus Bos; species Bos grunniens. The sequence continues at coordinate 19,667,425 of NC_141168.1, forward strand.
TCATGTCTCACAACCTTTGATTAATCAGTTTGTAGGATAGTAGAATTGAGATAAATAGTGTCTATGCCTGAAGTGCACATACTTCGTCTACTGCTAGACCTTCAGACTGGAGAGTTGAGTTAGTCTTAAAATATGCAGAACTGTTTGGGGGTTTTGTGGTTGTTATATTTTCAGACAATCATTGGCTTCAAATTTCTTTGGTGTCATCTAGTGCTTAATGTGGAAATTGATGTGAAATTGGATTTTTCTCAGGTTTCATTGGATAGAAGACTACTCTAGTTACATCCAACATATTCTGAGATGTGGGCTTTCCTGATAGCTCAGTTGGTAAAGAATCCACCTGCAATGCAGGACACCCTGGTTCAACTCCTGGGTTGGGAAGATCCCCTGGAGAAGGGCTAGGCTACCCACACCAGTATTCTTGGACTTCCCTTGTGGCTCAGCTGGTAAAGAATCTGCCTGCAATATGGGAGACCTGGGTTCGATCCCTGGGTTGGGAAGATCCTGTGGAGAAGGGAAAGGCTACACAATCTACTATTCTGGCCTGGAGAATTCCATGGACTGTATAGTCCATGGGGTAAAAAAGAGTCGGATACTACTGAGTGACTTTCACTTTCATCCTAAGATGTTAGGTTGTTGCTTTTACTGCATTGATAATCTTTTTAATTTATGAAACTTTTAATTTTTTTTTTACTTACTCAGTTCAGTTCAGTTGCTCAGTCGTGTCCGACTCTTTGCGACCCCATGAATCCCAGCACGCCAGGCCTCCCTGTCCATCACCAACTCCCAGAGTTCACCCAGACTCACGTCCATCAAGTCAGTGATGCCATCCAGCCATCTCATCCTCTGTCATCCCCTTCTCCTCCTGCCGCCAATCCCTCCCAGCATCAGAGTCTTTTCCAATGAGTCAACTCTTCGCATGAGGTGGCCAAAGTACTGGAGTTTCAGCTTTAGCATCATTCCTTCCAAAGAAATCCCAGGGCTGATCTCCTTCAGAATGGACTGGTTGGATCTCCTTGCAGTCCAAGGGACTCTCAAGAGTCTTCTCCAACACCACAGTTTAAAAGCATCAATTCTTCAGTGCTCAGCCTTCTTCACAGTCCAACTCTCACATCCATACATGACCACAGGAAAAACCATAGCCTTAACTAGATGGACCTCTATTGGCAAAGTAATATCTCTGCTTTTGATATGCTATCTAGGTTGGTCATAACTTTCCTTCCAAGGAGTAAGCGTCTTTTAATTTCATGGCTGAAGTCACCATCTGCAGTGATTTTGGAGCCCAGAAAAATAAAGTCTGACACTGTTTCCACTGTTTCCCCATCTATTTCCCATGAAGTGATGGGACCAGATGCCATGATCTTCATTTTCTGAATGTTGAGCTTTAAGCCAACTTTTTCACTCTCCACTTTCACTTTCATCAAGAGGCTTTTTAGTTCCTCTTCACTTTTGTTGTTTAGCTTCTAAATATTTGTGGTATTCCAGATAGCTATCTGTTATTAACTTGTAATTTAATCATATTGTGGTTAGACAACACACCTGGTATGATTTCAGTCAATTCATATTTATTTAGCTTTGTCTGTGGCCAAGATCAATTTAGTAAGTTTTCCCTGTGTACTTGTAAATAACATGATGTAATGTTGTACAGCATATTAAAAAGCAGAGACATTACTTTGCCAACAAAGGTCCATTTAGTCAAAGCTATGGTTTTTCCAGTAGTCATGTATGGACATGAGAGTTGGACTATAAAGAAAACTGAGTGCTGAAGAATTGGTACTTTTGAACTGTGGTGTTGGAGAAGACTCTTGAGAGTCCCTTGGACTGCAAGGAGATCCAACCAGTCCATCCTAAAGGAAATCAGTCCTGGGTGTTCATTGGAAGGACTGATGCTAAAGCTGAAACTCCAATACTTTGGCAACCTGATGTGAAGAAATGACTCACTGGAAAAGACCTTGATGCTGGAAAAGATTGAATGCAGAAGAAGGAGGAAACAGAGGATGAGATGGTTGAATGGCATCACTGACTGGATGGACATGAATTTGAGTAAGCCCCAGGAGTTGGTGATGGACAGGGAAGCCTGGTGTGCTGCAATCCATGGGGTTGCAAAGAGTCAGACACGACTAAGCAACTAAATTGACTGAATGTTGTACAAGTCTCCATCAGGTCGATTTTCTTGAACATTTGTAATTGTCTTGTCTTTATCTCTACTGTTTCCTTTTTTTAAATTTTATTTTATTTTTCAACTTTACATAATTGTATTAGTTTTGCCAAATATCAAAATGAATCCGCCACAGGTATACATGTGTTCCCCATCCTGAACCCTCCTCCCTCCTCCCTCCCCATACCATCCCTCTAGGTCGTCCCAGTGCACTAGCCCCAAGCATCCAGTATCGTGCATCGAACCTGGACTGGCATCTCGTTTCATACATGATATTTTACATGTTTCAATGCCATTCTCCCAAATCTTCCCACTCTCTCCCTCTCCCACAGAGTCCATAAGACTGTTCTATACATCAGTGTCTCTTTTGCTGTCTCATACACAGGGTTATTGTTATCCTTTATTCATCAATTTTTTAGAACTGTTGAAATCTCCAAATATAATTATAGATATGTCTATTTCTCCTTTCAGATCTATACATTTTGCTTCATATGTTTCAAAGGTTTGTATTAGGTGCATAAACATTTGATTGTTATATCCTACTCATAAATAGATGGTTCTGTTATTACAAAATTATATCCTTTATCACTGGTAATGTTCCCTGTTCTGAACTGGACTTTGGAATTAACAAAACTGGATCATTTTATTTTTAATAATATTTTAAAGTATTTTAAACTTCTATTTTATTCACAAAAGTGAAAAGTTAATCATTTAGTCATGTCTGACTTTTTGTGATCCCATGGACTGGGGCCTGCCAGGCCCCTCTGTCCATGGGATTCTCCAGGCACGAATACTGGAGTGGGTCAGGACTTCCTTCTCCAGGATCGTCCCAACCAAGGGACTGACCCCTAGCCTCCTGCATTACAGACAGATGCTTTATCGTCTGAGCCACCATATACTTACAAATTTAAAATACTATTTACACTTATATCTAAATGGACTTTTTGTAGATTATGGTGAAATCTAGCTTGTTTATTCAGTCTAAAACTCTTTGCCTTTTGATTACTGAGTATATACAATGTTAATGATTTATTTTCAAGGTTAAATTCTAGCAACATGACAACTGCTTTTTATTTTTCTAGCTGTTTCTCATTTCCTCTTCCTCACTTCCTTTTTAATTGATTATACTTTATTAATTAATTCATTTCATGTCTTTATTGGAGATGTGTGTGTGTGTGTGTGTGTGTGTGTATGCATGTATGCATGCTAAGACTCTTCAGCCGTGTCTGACTCTGTGCAACCCCATGGACAGCAGCCCACCAGACTCCTCTGTCCATGGAATTCTCTAGGCAAGAGTACTGGAGTGGGTTGCCATTTCCTTCTCTTTTATATATATATATATATATATATATATATATATATATATATATATTCTCCAGTATTCTTGCCTGGAGAATCCCATGGACAGAGGAGCCTGGTGGGCTACAGTCCATAGATTTTCAAAGAGTAAGACACGACTGAAGTGACTGAACATGCATATGTACACTTGTTATATTTTCTCAGTGGATTTTTTTAAGGTATACAGTATACTTTTCTAATGTGTATCAGTTCAGATATAGTGCAAGGATTCTACAATATGGTATATTTCTATTGTTCTTCCATCTGTCATTGTACAATTGTCATATTTTTTAATAAAAATTTTCATTTTGAGATAACTGTAGATTTATATGCCATTTAAGAAATATTACAGATAGGTCCTGTGTAACACTACTTGGCTTCCCCAAAAGAAAGTATCTTACAAAACTGTGATACAATATCCCAACTAGGACATTGGCTTTGATACAGTTAAGACACAGAACTGGTCATCAACTCAAGGATACCTCGTTACCATTTACAGCTACACCCACTTCTTTCCACTTTAAAATATTAGAAAGTAAAATCTAGAAATATATAAAAAAGCTAATATGCCACAAACAAGCGGAGTTCGTCTCAGCAATATAATGTTGGTTCAACATTTCTGGTTTTAAACAGCAAGGAATTACTCAAAAATCAACACCAGTGCATGTCAAAAGTCGTAGGAACCACACTGAAAGAACTCTCCAAATCTACAAGCTAGAATAGTTTAAACAACAAAATAAGCAATTATAGTATTGGCTTATAATCCTCTCAAACAATATAAATATCCATGAGTCCACATTGATATAAGCCAATGAACGGATAAGTAAATGAATGGAGAATGGTCAATCTTTATTATAGGAGAATTCCAAATGTTAAACAGAAGGAATGAGAGAAGTAAAACTTCTCTTCAGTAATAATTGCTCCAGGCATGTTCCACCAAGTCATGTTAAAATGTATAAATGAAACTTCAAGAAGCAACAGGATATTTGCACAAATTCAGAGTATTTCTCCCCAAAACACATTATTGCTAAGATGGTTCTAACAGATTTCCCCAAATTATTTGATATCCCTGCCTCCAAGAGGTAGAGATTCATACACCTCCCTTTGCTTGGACATAAGGACTCACTTTTAATAAATAAGAGTATCAGTTCAGTTCAGTTCAGTCACTCAGTTGTGTCTGACTCTTTGTGACCCCATGGACTGCAGCATGCCAGGCTTCCCTGTCCATCACCAACTCCCAGAGCTTCCTCAAACTCATGTCCATAGAGTTGGTGATGCCATTCAACCATCTCATCCTCTGTCGTCCCCTTTTCCTGCCTTCAGTCTTTCCCAGCATCAGGGACTTCTCCAATGAGTCAGTTTTTTGCATCAGGTGGCCAAAGTATTGGAGTTTCAGTTTCAGCATCAGTCCTTCAAATGAACACTCAGGACTGATCTCCTTTCGGATGGACTGGTTGGATCTCCTTGCAGTCCAAGGGACTCTCAAGAATCTTTTTCAACACCACAGTTCAAAAGCATCAATTCTTTGGCACTCAGTTTTCTGTATAGTCCAACTCTCACATCCATACATGACTACTGGAAAAACCATACAGTATAAAAAAGGGAAAAAAAAATAAAACCCAGTAACTTTAAAAAGAAGAAATCTCATAGATCTATATGAGATCTATGAGATTATCATTACTAAGTTCTGATACTTAGTATCAAACTATCAGTACTAAGGTCTAATGCTAACATGTACCTCTTGATATGTGATAATGATCAGGACATTATCCTTCTGTAGTAGGTTTCTCCCAAATCCATAATCTCATTCCAATTATAAGGAAACAACAGACAAAACTAACAGAGGGAACACTCCACAAGATACTTACAGAATACTTTCTTAAAGTGTCAAGATCATGAAAGAAAAGGAAAAGCTAAGAAACTCACAGATTGTAGGATATTGAGAATACATGATGATTAAAAGCAACATGGTGGAGGAATCAACCTACCTGATTTCAGACTATACTACAAAGCTACAGTCATCAAGACATTATGGTACTGGCAAAAAATCCAAAAGTATAGACCAATAGGGCTGGACAGAAAGCCTGGAGATAAACCCATGAACAAATGGGCACCTTATCTTTGACAAAGAAGGAAAGAATATACGATGGGAAAAAAGATAGTCTCTTCAATAAGTAGTGCTAGGAACAACTGGACACTTACATGTAAAAGAATGAAATTAAAACACTTCCTAACATCATACACAAAGATAAACTCAAAATGGAGTGGGTAGACGTTCCATTCTCCAGGGGATCTTCCCAGCCCCACGTTGCATCTGGATTCTTTACCAGCTGAGCTACAAGGGAAGGATAAAAGCTACAAAAACAAAATTCCTTATCATTTGTTTACATGGCAAAAATATGTACAGACATATTTGACATAAATCACAGCAATATATTTTTGAATCCATCTCCAGGAGTAATGGAAATAAAAACAAAATAAACAAATAAGACCTAATTAAATTTAAAAGCTTTTGCCACAACAAAGAAAGCCATAAACAAAATGAAAAGACAACTTACAGAATTGGAGAAAATATTTGCAAATAATGTGACTGACAAGAGATTAATTTCTGGAATATAAAAATGACACATACCGCTTAATATCAAACAATCAAGCAAATTAAAGAGGCAGAATATCTAAATCAGTTCAGTTCAGTTGCTCAGTCGTGTCTATTTGCGACCCCACGAATCGCAGCATGCCAGGCCTCCCTGTCCATCACCAATTCACAGAGTTCAATCAAACTCATGTCCATCGAGTCGGTGATGCCATCCAGTCATCTCATCCTCTGTCGTTCCCTTCTCCTCCTGCCTCCAATCCCTCCCAGCATCAGAGTCTTTTCCAATGAGTCAACTCTTTGCATGAGGTGGCCAAAGTATTGGAGTTTCAGCTTCAGCATCAGTCCTTCCAATGAACACCCAGGACTGATTTCCTTTAGAATGGACTGGTACAATCTCCTTGCAGTCCAAGGGACTCTGAAGAGTCTTCTCCAACACCACAGTTCAAAAGCATCAATTCTTCAGCGCTCAGCTTTCTTCACAGTCCAACTCTCACATCCATACACGCCCACTGGAAGAACCATAGCCTTGACTAGACGGACCTTTGTTGGCAAAGTAATGTCTCTGCTTTTCAATATGCTATCTAGGTTGGTCATAACTTTCCTTCCAAGGAGTAAGCATCTTTTAATTTCATGGCTGCAATCACCATCTGCACTGATTTTGGAGCCCCCCAAAATAGTCTGACACTGTTTCCACTGTTTTCCCATCTATTTGCCATGAAGTGATGGGACCAGATGCCATGATCTTCGTTTTCTGAATGCTGAGCTTTAAGCCAACTTTTTCACTCTCCTCTTTCACTTTCATCCAGAGGCTTTTTAGTTCCTCTTCACTTTCTGCCATAAGGATGGTGTCATCTGCATATTTGAGGTTATTGCTATTTCTCCTGGCAATCTTGATTCCAGCTTGTGCTTCTTCCAGCCCAGCATTTCTTATGATGTACAGGTAGAGTGCCTGATGAACTATGGACAGAGGTTCGTGACATTGTACAGGGGACAGGGATCAAGACCTTCCCCATGGAAAAAAAAATGCAAAAAAGAAAAATGGCTGTCTGGGGAGGCTTTACAAAGAGTTGTGAAAAGAAGAGAAGTGAAAAGTAAAGGAGAAAAGGAAAGATATAAACATCTGAATGCAGAGTTCCAAAGAATAGCAAGGAGAGATCAACGATCAATGCAAAGAAATAGAGGAAAACAGCAAAATGGGAAAGACTAGAGATCTCTTATACCAAGTAACATTTCATGCAAAGATGGGCTCGATAAAGGACAGAAATGGTATGGACCTTACAGAAGCAGAAGTTGTTAAGAAGAGGTGGCAAGAATACACAGAAGAACTGTACAAAAAAGATCTTCACGATCACGATAATCACTATGGTGTGATCACTCACCTAGAGCCAGACATCCTGGAATGTGAAGTCAAGTGGGCCTTAGAAAGCATCACTACGAACAAAGCTAGTGGAGGTGATGGAATTCCAGTTGAGCTATTTCAAATCCTGAAAGATAATGCTGTGAAAGTGCTGCACTCAATATGCCAGCAAATTTGGAAAACTCAGCAGTGGTCACAGGACTGGAAAGGGTCCGTTTTCATTCCAATCCCAAAGAAAGGCAATGCCAAAGAATGCTCAAACTACTGCACAGTTGCACTTATCTCATATGCTAGTAAAGTAATGCTCAAAATTCTCCAAGCCAGGCTTCAGCAATACATGAACCATGAACTTCCAGATGTTCAAGCTGGTTTTAGAAAAGGCAGAGGAACCAGAGATCAAATTGCCAACATCCGCTGGATCATGGAAAAAAGCAAGAGAGTTCCAGAAAAACATCTATTTCTGCTTTATTGACTATGCCAAAGCCTTTGACTGTGTGGATCACAGTAAACTGTGGAAAATTCTGAAAGAGATGGGAATACCAGACCACCTGACCTGCCTCTTGAGAAACCTATATGCACGTCAGGAAGCAACAGTTAGAACTGGACATGGAACAACAGACTGGTTCCAAATAGGAAAAGGAGTATGTCAAGGCTGTATATTGTCACCCTGCTTATTTACCTTATATGCAGACTCTAAACAGACATTTCTATTTAGACATACAGATGGCCAACAGGCACATGAAAAGATTGTTAATATCACTAATTATTAGAGAAATGTAAGTCAAAACTACAATGAGGTATCACCCCACACCAGTCAGAATGCCCATCATCAAAAAGAAGTTTACAAATAATAAATGCTGAAAATGGTGTAGAGAAAAGAAACCCTCATACACTGTGGTAGGAATGTAAATTAGTATAGCCACTATGGAGAACAGTATGGAGGTTCCTTAAAAAGCTAAGAATAGAATTACCATATGATCCTGGAATCCTACTCCTGGGCAAAAATCTGGAGAAAACTCTAATTTCAAAAGATATTTGCACCCAACTCTTCATAGCAGCACTATTTACAATAGCTAAGACATGAAAGCAACCTGGATGTTCACTGATAGATGAATGGATAAAGAAGATATGGTATACACGTACGTATATAGGCACACACACACACACCCCCATACCCCTACACACACACACACACACACACACACACACACACACACTGGAATATTACTCAGTCACAGAAAAGAATGAATAGTGCCTTCTGCAGCAACCTTGATGCACCTAGAGATTATCATATTAGGTGAAGTAAGCCAGACAGAAAAAGAGAAATATATGTAGAATCTTAAAAATTAAGAAACACATTAATATATTTACAAAACAGAAACAGACTCATAGACATAGATAACTCATCCAGTGCTTAGCAGAGGCTCTGGCACATGGTAGGCATTCAATAAATAGTTGAATAAATGATTTCGTCTTTCCATACCTGAAGTATTCAAAGTTGTTTTACTACTTTCCCACACAAAGGGAGGGAGTACCTTCCTTTCTATCAAGCAAGTTGGCAGGCAAAACATCTAGTTATAAATATTGTAAAAAGAAAAAATTTAAATGGGGGAGCTTTCAGGTACTCTGAGATTCTTCATTATAGGAAGCAGAAATGTGTCAGCTCCCTTATGTTTCTTTCTGCCCAACCCCCCAGCCCAGCAAAATTTCAAGCAACTCCACTATCGGTGTTAAGTATTGTGGCTGCTTCAAGGGCTCCCTTCCACTCAATGGATAGAGAATAAGGGGATTCAGACATGCCTGCAATGCAATCTGAGCAAGCCATTGTGTCCTCCTTTTCTTCCTTCTTCTTCCTCGATGTTTTGGTTGTTGATGTTGTTGCCCTTGTTAATTGAAGCAAGTTAAAATCCATTTTGCAATTTGCTGTTTATCAGGCAAATGATTCTTTTAGGCAATTCCCAGTGGGATTGAGTCTACATTTACATTTTGAGACAGTCCAGTTCAGTAACAGCAGATGGAACATCATAGTTAAAATTTTAAAAAGAGAGACAATGAAATGCATTCTGGAAAGTTAACAAGGCATCCATTGCACAAGCAAGAAAAAAATTACTAGAAATATTGCTGTTTAAAACTAAAAGCTGTACCCAGGGAATTGGGAGAGGCAGGGATGTGAAGAGAGGGAATGTTAAATCTCTCTTGGTCTGGATTTGTAAGTCTGCTTGTCACGGAGCCAGCTTATTGAGAATGGGACTCCTCTATGTGGATTTAATTTCTCGTAGTATCTAAAGTTCTTTTCTAGGGGTTGAGAAAGGAGTAAGTGGGACACAATTCCTTCTGGCTCTAAGAACACATTGTTTATACCTCATTATACATATATTAAGAGTATTTACTATTTGACTCTTTGTGGGATTATTACTGGACATCAGTTGCTCTAAACAGAGAACTTAATAACTGGCTCTTTATTAAAAATATGTCAGGTATTAAGGAGTTGATAGGAAAAAATTTAAATGACAAATGTTTCTCTGATTTGTAAGGCTCAGGCCATTTCTTGTATGACTAATTTTGACTTATTTTATAAGTCTTTTTATAGATTATGAAGAGCCTATGATCAGGGATTTTATAATCTTTTCATAATTGCATGAAGATATTTTTCAACAATAAAGACATATTTATACATGCATACTGTATCAGTGTTTAGAAACAACACTCACCTATAATCACACCATTCAGAGATGATTCCTGTTCCTCCAGCATGTTTTTAAGTTATGATCACAGACAACAATTTCAACACTGTTTTTATTAATTCATTTACTATATACTAAGTATTTTCTCATATCATGAATACTCATGAGTCTTTCTAAATCAAATATGATTGGATGTACAGTATTATATCAGCTGAATGTACAATTTTCAAAGAAGACTTCTAAGAGGTTTTTAAGCACAGGCTAATTGCCAAAGAAGGGCAATGTCAAAGAATGTTCAAACTACTACACAATTGTGCTCTTTCATAAGGTAGCAAGGTAAGGCTCAAAATCCTTTAAGTTAGGCTTCAATAGTAATGTGAACCAACAACTTCCAGATGTACAAGCTGGATTTAGAAAAGGCAGATGAACCAGAGATCAAATTGTCAACATTTGCTAGGTCATAGAAAAAGTAAGAGGATTCCAGAAAAACATTTACTTCTGCTTCATTGGCTATACTAAAACCTTTGACTCTGTGGATCACAACAAACTGTGGGAAATTCTTAAAGAGATGGGAATGACAGGCCCCCTTACCTGCCTGCGGGGAAACCTGTATGCAAGTCAAGAAGCAGTATGTTAGAGCAAGACATGGGACAACACACTGGTTCAAAATTGGGAAAGGGGTATGTCAAAGCTATACATTGTCACCCTGCTTATTTAACTTATATGCAGAGTACATCGTGAGTAATGCCAGGCTGGATGAAGCACAAGCTGGAATCCAAGACTGCCAGGAGAAATATCAATAACCTCAGATATACAGATGACACCACCCTTTTGGCAGAAAGCGAAGAGGAACTAAAGAGACTCTTGATGAAGGTGAAAGAGGAGAGTGAAAAAGCTGATTACAGCTCACCAAAAAAAAAAACAAAACTAAGATCATGGCATCTGGTCCCATAACTTCATGGCAAATAGATTGGGAAACAATGGAAACAGTGACAGACTTTATCTTCCTGGGCTCCAAAATTACTGTGCATGGTGACTGCAGCCATGAAATTAAAAGACACCTGCTCCTTGGAAGAAAAGCTATGATGAACCCAGACAGAGTGTTAAAAGCAGAGATACCACTTCACTGACAAAGGTCCATATAGTCAAAGCTATCGTTTTTCCAATAGTCATGTATGGATGTGAGAATTGGAACATAAAGAAGGCTGAGCACCAAAGAATTGATGCTTCGAACTGTGGTTCTGGAGTAGACTCTTGCGAGTCCCTTGGGCAGCAAGGAGATCAAACCAGTGAATCCAAAAGGAAATCCACCCTGAATATTCACTGGAAGGATTGATGCTGAAGCTCTAATACTTTGGCCACCTGATGCAAAGAGCCGACTCACTGGAAAAGACCCTGATGCTGGGAAAGATTGAGAGCAGGAGGAGAAGTGGGCAACAGAGAATGAGATGGTTGGATGTCTCAATGGACATGAGTTTGAGCAAACTCCAGGAGATAGTGAAGGACAAGGAAGCCTGGTGTGCTGCTGTTCATGGAGTTGCAAAGACTCAGACATGACTCAGTGACTGAACAACAACAATACCTGTGCTGAGTGGGAACTGACTGAGGTCACCTAACAAAATTTCAGTTTCTCTCTCCTATTACCTGCCAAACTCAAGACTTGAATATATTGTTACTGATGCAGTTAGATAAACTGGCAAAAATATTTACAGGCAAGAGTTAATCTTAATAAAGATCCTGTCATTTCAGTTGGAGCTTACCAATAATTTCCCTTAGAGATAGGTGAAGAGGGCTTTTTCCACTTTGGATATGATTTTATGAGTACTGTCAAATGACTATTCACCTTCAAATTGCTCCAACATTCTCCTACAATTTTGTTTGAAGTTCCCAGTGCTCAGATGGGTGTTTTGGATGAGACACTGACTGTTCCATGAAGTCCTCAGTTAGAAAAGTAGGGAGCACAGAGTAAGTCCTTGAAGGAATAGGGAGTCTCAGGAATGATGCACTTTAGTGTGGGTGGAAAGTGGAATAAAGGATATAGAGGTACAGTTCATAATGGAGTCCTGGATCACAGAGCACTAGTCAACAAGAGCGGGTCAGGAAAGTGGGGATCACTGAGTAGCCTTGAAAACTTAACATAGGAGACATGTAGAAACGGAAGGAGTAGGTTTGCAATACAGAGAGGAAGATGTAGGTGGGAGGACATGAGCAGAGCAGCTGCCTGAAGTTTGTTGGATGTGGGAAACCATAGGAGTTACGAGGCATTCAAGTTTAATAAAGTCAAGGTCAGGATATTTATTTATTTATTTATGGCTCTTTGGTTTTGTTGCGTGTTTGTGTAAATTAACACAAGTTTATGTTTTAAGTTTATTTGATGGAAGAGAAAATACTGAATAAGAGTAGATTTTAAAAACCCAGCTATCTCAGGACGCTTCCAGCATAATCATTCATTGTGCTTCACCTTCTGTGTGTGACAGTGACATGTTCTTGCAAAGCAATAGGATCTTGCATAAATTATTTTCCCCTTATAAAGAATTTTTTCCTCTACAGAGAAGAGATGCTATTTATAAAAATATAATTTGCCAAAACTACCTAACACATCTCCACATCAAAATCTAGACGAATTAACATGGTATTTAGGAAAAAAAAAAAAAAAAAGAACAACACTGCTTCCTTGAACATAGGTTTAAAAAACATATAAGTTGGATATTACTTAGTAAGGCTGAACTGTTGCAAGAGCACCAATTAACTTTAATAAGTTGAGAAACACCTACAGTGTATTTCTATCTTTAATGATAAATATACTTTGTTAGATCTACATAAGGAAACACATAGTTTATTAGAATCAATTTCAGTTCATGCACTCCTACAAAATCTTATCAAGATGGTAATTTCTATCTAATTTGATGAGGCAAAGAACCATAAAGCTGCTATGCCTCCTACCCCTTTGCCCTGAACTTCAAATTAAGGACAGGGTTTGAGAAGCACTTTTTCTGTACTCATGTCCATGCTTTGATGGAAAGATATTTGACAGTTAATTCTCTGTAGGGAGGAAAAGAGGGAACCCTGATTTGTAGCGTTTGCTGATGTCTACAGTGTAAATGTTCCCATCCTGGCCAAATTCAAGCTACCAGTGGGACAAAACTGGCTCCTCAAGTTCCCGAGAATCTAACAATTGTCTCTTGAGTTGTGAAGACCTGGCTCCAGCATACATCTGTTTTTTTTTTTGTTTGTTTGTTTTTTGTTGTTGTTCTTAACACAGCTCAGATAGGAAATACATTCATATCCCATTAGCAAATAGTCAGAAAAATTAATCTAGTTTCCCTCCTTCCTCTTCTCTTGCAGGGGTCAGAAACAAACCTCCAAGTGAAAAGGGAGAAGCACCAGGAGCCAAGTAGCTGGGCTCCTTTGCTCTCTGTTCATTTACACTTATGTATTTTATGAACCATGGACCATGGATCATGGATCACCCTGGTTGAGGAGGTCAAGAGAAAAGCCAGAAGCATTTAAGAAAGAAGTAGCTGACCCTTCCTCTAAGGATATAGAAAGATTGAATGAAGATTAGCTCTGAGTGGCATCCCAGTTTTGAGAGCTTACAGCAGCAGTTCTCAACTCTAAATGCAAATTAGAATCAGCTAGGAAGCTTTTATAAAGGCCTAAGACTAATTTCAATCACCAGAGATTCTCCTTTAATTGGTCTAGGGTGGATGCCTGGGTACTAGCATATTTTAAAGGCTCCCCAGTTTTGAGAACCACTGGTTTTTACATTGCTTGTAGTTATATTTCTAGGTAGATGATAATGAGCAGAAACAGATCTAAGGACAGGCAATGGGTAATGTGTGAAGAGGTAGAGATGTATATTTATGTTTTTAAAAGATAGTTGCATTATTATACTGAAACACCTAATATTGAATAGAGTCATTTGTCAAATTGATGTAAACAGAACCAGGCTAACATATTTCACTTTTGTTGAGAGGTGTCTTTGAGTTTACTGCTTTCCCTGGAATACTTTCTAAAATCTCTGACTTGGAACTCCATAGGTGCTACATTGTTAAGTCTTCAGTTGAACTTCTAAATAGCAGAAAAAAATACAGGTTTTTTCTGTCTAGATTCTATAATGGCCCCAAAGTCATAAAGAAAACAATAAAAGCCAATTAATTATATAACTCAAAAACCAATTCATTAGACCACATATGCAGGACTGTAAAAATGATGCACAATAGTTTTGTTATACTCATTACTTCTAGGCTAGGAGACGAGAGGAGTCATGTTCTTAGAGAGGGCTTTTTAGGGGTCAAATTTTGAACAGGTTGAGGTATTTCCTTCATATCTTCTGGAGAGAGGGGAAGGGGTATTTTGTTTTCACTTCGAATCAGTCAAGTAGTATTTAAATAGGGTCACTCAGAGAACTAAAATCACTGTAGATGGTGACTGCAGCCATGAAATTAAAAGACTTACTCCTTGGAAGGAAAGTTATGACCAACCTAGACAGCATATTAAAAAGCTGAGACATTACTTTGTCAACAAAGGTCCATTTGGTCAAGGCTACAGTTTTTCCAGTAGTCATGTATGGATGTGAGAGTTGGACTATAAAGAAAGCTGAGTGCCGAAGAATTGATGCTCTTGAACTGTGGTATTAGAGAAGACCCTTGAGAGTCCCTTGGACTGCAAGGCGATCCAACCAGTCCATCCTAAAGGAAATCAGTCCTGGGTGTTCATTGGAAGGACTGATGTTGAAGCTGAAACTCCAATATTTTGGCCACCTGATGCAAAGAGCTGACTCATTTGAAAAGACCCTGATGTTGGGAAAGATTGAGGGCAGGAGGAGAAGGGGACAACAGAGGATGAGATGGTTGGATGGTATCACCGACTCAATGGACATGAGTTTGGGTGGACTCCGGGAGCTGGTGATGGACAGGGAGGCCTGGCGTGCTGCAGTTCATGGGGTTGCAAAGAGTCAGACATGGCTGAGCAACTGAACTGAACTGAACTCAGAGAACTTGAGATGTCCCTTGCAGTTTGAGGGAACACCAGGGATAGTTGTTTGTCTCGTAGCACAGAAATTTAAAGGCAAAAGTTGTGGCTGGAGCTGATGGGAGAGAGAAAGAGAAGTTTCCATGGAAATCAGCTCAGCTTCCACTAGAAGCTAGGCAAGACCCAACTTTGGTTTGGATAATGAGGGCCACGAAGGAGGAAGTAGTCTGTGGGCCATTTGAAAGGGACCAAGAGAGCTTCCTTCCAGAGAGAGGCTGCCTCATTAAAAAGAAGCTGAAGAGGTACTCTTGGATGTAGAAGTAGAGAGCACTACCTTCAGTGGCTCATCATTGTCTGGCTAGAGCCATTGGCCGTTTGGAGAGAGGCACAACCAGATATTTGCAAGGGAAATTCTCTGGGGTGTTATAAAGTCCCATGCATGAAAGTCAGCTTTAAACCCTTCTAAACCCAGAGAACACCAACACCAGACTGTAGTTCAACATGCTAAGTTAAATCTTTTCTGCCCACATTTTATTCAACACTCCCTCACATATACCTCCAGTCAGGGATCAGCAAGAACACTCTTCGAGCGGGGAAGCAAGGAGGGTAGCATAAAAGCAAATGACAAGCAATAGGAAAACTCTATTTCTTCACTGAATGCTGCCTAACTTGAAGTAACATCACATGTGACAGTGGGGATGGGTGGGGACAAATACTTAATGTGTAGAGCAGTATTGAACTGAGCATTTTAATTATGAAAATGGAGACCTTCCTAGTAATTAATGGGACTAGAAGCCTTTTTTTAATATCCAAGAAAGTGAAAGTTATTAGATATGCCCAAGAACAGTGAAAACAAAAAACTGAGTCCAAATATAGGATTTAAAAGAACAAATGACAGGAAATAGTAAAGTTATATTTTGCAACACCCTATGGAAGCTTAGTCTTTCAATATACTAACTGTTCTATTCCACCAAAACACAGTGATTCCAGGAGACTGAAGTCTAAAAGCTCGTTAGAATATAATCCTTAACATAGTAACTATAATTTCCCCCAAAGTAATATAATCAAGATGAACATTAACAAAGGCCACTTGCACTTCAAGGTGTAGTGGAAAGAGAATTATAGGAAGAAAACCAAGGTTCTAGTCTGCACTGTGCCATTTTTAAAGTATGCATGTAGGGGAAAGTGATGTAACTTCTCTTAACCCACACCGGCTCTGAAACTGGAAATAATGATAGCTGATCTTCCTGCCTCCCGGAGTTGTGGGGAGAATGATGGAAGGAAATGTTTCAAAACCCAGCAAATTTCTATAAATGTATAATGTTTCTGTGACTATAGCAAGACTCACAATGTAATAAACAATTTAGAAGCCATGTACTTTTTTAGACGACTCCCATTGCCTTTTCATATCACAGGAATAAAATCTTTTCTTCACAGGATAATATTTTCTTTGTTGGTTCTACTCAAACATTAGTTCTCTGTCTTTTGATATAGTTGATATACTTGATATAGTTCCCTTGAGAGGTAGAAATCAGAAATAAATCTTGGAGAATATACACGTCTACATTTTAAACTAAAATTAAAGCACAAAAAAGGACGGAAATGGTATGGACCTAACAGAAGCAGAAGATATTAAATAAAGGTGGTGAGAATATACAGATGGTGGTGGTTTAGTTGCTAAATCATCTCCAACTCTTGCGACCCCATATTCAGTGGAGCCTGACAGGCTACAGTTCATGGGATTCTCCAGAGGAACTATACAAAAAAGGTTTTCATGATTTGGATAACCATGATCATGCGATCACTCACCTAGAGCCAGACATCCAGGAGTGTGAAGTCAAGTGGGCCTCAGAAAACATTATTACAAACAAAGTTAGTGGAGGTGATGGAATTCCAGCTAAATTATTTCAAATCCTATAAGATGGTGCTGTTAAAGTGCTGCACTCAATATGCCAGCAAATATAGAAATCTCACCAGTGGCCACAGGACTGGAAAAGGTCAGTTTTTGTTCCAATCCCAAAGAAAGGCAATGCCAAAAATGTTCAAATTACCACACAATTGCACTCATTTCCCATGCTAGCAAAGTAATGCTCAAAATTCTCCAAACTAGGCTTCAACAGTAAGTGAACTGAGAACTTCCAGATGTTCAAGATGATTTAGAAAAAGCAGAGGAACCAGAGATCAAATTGGGAACATCTGCTAGATCACAGAAAAAGCATGAGAATTCCAGAAAAACATCTACTTCTGCTTCATTGACTACATCAAAGCCTTTGTGTGGATCACAACAAACTGTGGAAAATTCTTAAAGAGATGGTAATATCAGACCACCTGACTTGCTTCTTGCGAAGTCTGTATGCATGCCAAGAAGCAACAGTTAGAACTGGACATGGAACAATGAACTGCTTCCAAGTTGGGAAAGGAGTATGTCAAGGCTGTTTATTGTCACCCTGCTTATTTAACTTGTATGCAGAGTATATCATGAGAAAAGCCGGGCTTGATAAAGTACAAGCTGGAATTTAAGATTGCCAAGAGAAATATCAATAACCTCAGATATGCAGATGACACCACCATTTTGGCAGAAAGTGAAGAGGAACTAAACAGCCTCTTGATAAAGGTAAAAGAGGAGAGTGAAAAAACTGGCTTAACATTCAAAAAACGAATATCATGGGATCTGGTCCCATCACTTCATGGCAAATAGATGGGGAAACAATGGAAATAGTGACAGACTTTACTTTCTTGGGCTCCAAAATCTCTGCAGATGGGGACTCCAGCCATAACGTTAAAAGATGCTTGTTCTGGAAGAAAAGCTATGACCAACCTAGACAGCGTATTAAAAAGCAGAGACAAATATTACTTAGCCAACAAAGGTCTATGTAGTCAAAGCTATGGTTTTTCCAGTAGTCATGTATGGATGTGAGAGTTGGGCCATAAAGATGGATGAGCACTAAATAATTGATGCTTTTGAGCTGTGGTGTTGGAGAAGACTCTTGAGAGTCCCTTGGACTACAAAGAGATCAAACCAGTCAATCCTAAAGGAAATCAATCCTGAATATTCTTTGGAAGGACTGATGCTGAAGCTGAAACTCCAATACTTTGGCCACCCGATGTGAAGAGCCAAGTGATTATAAGAGACCCTGATGCTGGGAAAGATTGAGGGCAGGAGTAGAAGGGGATGACAGAGGATGAGATGGTTGGATGGAATCACCAACTCGATGGACATGAGTTTGAGCAAGCTCCAGGAGTTGGTGATGGACATGGAAGCCTGGCTTGCTGCAGTCACAAAGAGAGACCCTGGGGTCACAAAGAGTTGGACATGACCGAGAGACTGAACAACAACAATTTAAAACTAACATAGATTTTTGATTAAAAATGTGATTGTAGGAAACTTAGAAATATATAAAAGAGTATAAAACAATTTAAAAAATCTCCCATAATCTCAACATTCAGAGAACAGTTACTGTCAGAATCCCACCATGATGCCAGCTCTAGGAAGGCAAGTGTTTGATTCTCATTGCCATCTTCCTGTGCTTGGGGCTGTGTCAGGCCCTCTGTAAGCACTCAATATGTATTTGAATAAACATGTGTTAATATTCTGCTATATTTCATTTTAGTTAATCTTCAATGTCTGCATAGATACATCAGCCAAAAGTGACAATTACAAGCTTGGGATAGTGCAGTACTGCACCAGTTAGGCTCTTTGGTTTCAAAGAGAACAGAGTAACTTCAGGTAATGTAACATTGCACACATACTTGGGAACAGTAATATAATTTGTCCTTATAGAGACAGGCATACAAATTAAGAAAGTCGTCTAGATGCCAGATGAGGTCTGCCTATCAGGTTGCAGTAGCAAAGCTTTGGCTTCATGATCTGGTGCTCTATCGCTGCTGTGATGTGGGTGATTTCCATATCAAGTCTGTCTTCCAGATGTTTTGTCTGGTTTACTTTTTGAGTAACATACCTACTAAAAACTGCTCAACTCTCTGTTTAAATTCTGTTTAAATTCCCTAACAGAGAAAAATCCAACTGTTCTGAATGGTCCCTATTATCCTTGAGTGACCGTAAAGTGTACTCAAGTACTTCCTGAGCCACTGGCTAGCACAGAACTTGGCAAGGTTAAAAGGTCAATATGGTTTTAACTGGAGAAGGCAATGGCATCCCACTCCAGTACTCTTGCCTGGAAAATCCCATGGACAGAGGAGCCTGGTAGGCTGCTGTCTATGGGGTCGCATAGAGTCGGACACGACTGAGCGACTTCACTTTCACTCTTCACTTTTCATGCATTGGAGAAGGATATGGCATTCCATATCCAGTGTTCTTGGCATTCCCATTCCAGTGTTCTTGCCTGGAGAATCCCAGGGAAGGCGGAGCCTGGTGGGCTGCCGTCTATGGGGGTCGCACAGAGTCGGACACGAATGAAGCGTCTTAGCAGCAGCAGCAGCATGGTCTTAACTATTGTATCCAGGTCATCATGGGGACTTAGGTGGGAAAAAAAAAAAAAACAAACCCTCTAAATAGACATGTCAGACATTCTGAGACCAGTCCAGATACAGACATTTTGCTGTATGTTGTTTCATAACCTACTTTCTTCTTTGGTATATTCTTATCTCATTTAATTCATAATGTCATAAGCTTGACTAAATAGCTGAATAGTGCCTCATAATAGGCACATATCAGATTTTTTAAAACTATCTTCTTATCACTCAATATTTAGATTGTTTCATATTCCCAATTATTATGAATAGTGTTGAAATGCAGAATTATGTTTGATAATCTTTTTCACATCTTTGATTATCACTCAGGATTAAGGCTCTTTGTGGCCATGACAGTTTTTCAGATGTTCCTTACTTTTGATTACCCTGACAGCTTTGAGGAATATCTTATTTTTAGGGCACAGATGACATTCCTGGGATAGTTATAGCCAAATCTAAACATTTTCTTATTATTGGTCACTTGAATTGCTTCCATTTTTCACTATTACAATTTTAATTCTGTTTAAAAATTGTTTCATTGTCTTCCTGAATTTATTTTTGTAGAGGATAAACCTAAAGTCACCCTTCTCATTCTTTCTATTAGTAATCTGCTACATTTCTTATTCATTTTCCTACCTTGGAGTGTCTGGATAGACATATAACCCTTTCTCCCTCATTTATTAAAAAATGAATAAAAGTTGTATCATCCAGAATTGAATTCTTCTTTCTTTGTAAGTAACCTGCTATTTTTAATTTTTGTTTTATTTTATTTTTTAGTCTTTAAGTTTCTGTAATTGCTTACTGGAGCATACTTTAATAGAAAACATTACTATATTTTATTTTCAATGATTTTAATTGACTTGAGTTTTTTTCAGATCTGAATTTTTTTGGGGGGGTTACTGCTCCATTTCCATTTGTTATTTTCTCATCTTTAGAAAGTCAAACTATCAGTAATTTATATCCAAAATGAAAGAGATATGTCAACTGTTCTTTTATATGTATATATTTTAAATATTTTAATATAATGGCTGACATGCAGAAAAAAAAAAAAAAGCTATAGATAACATACATGGAGGGCTTCCCTGGTGGCTCAGTGCCAAATAAACCACCTGCCAATGCAAGAGATGCAGGTTCAACCCCTGGGTTGTGAAGATGCCCTGGAGAAAAAAATGGCAACCCACTCCAGTACTCTTGCCTTGGAAATCCCATGGCAGAGGAGCCTGGAGGGCTATAGTCCATGGAGTCACAAAAGAGTTGGGCATGATTTAGTGACTAAACAAAAACATAAATATAAGTTATAAAGCATAATATGAAATGCTAACAATCCTATCAGACTCCACAATCAAAGCATCATGAACATGGCAACACCAGTGTCTGACACTGCACCCTCCTCCTTATTCCATTCCACACTTTTCTCCAAGGAGGTGAAAGAGGAAGTTCAGCTCAGTTCAGTCACTCAGTCATGTCCAACTCTTTGCAACTCCATGGACTGTAGCACACCAGGCTTCCATGTCCATCACCAACTCCCAGAGCTTGCTCAAACTCATGTCCATCAAGTCGGTGATGCCTTCCAACCACCTTATCCTCTGTATTCCTTGTCTCTTCCTGCCTTCAATCTTTCCCATCATCAGGGTCTTTTCCAATGAGTCCCTTCTTCGCATCAGGTGGCCAAAGTATTGGAGTTTCAGCTTCAGCATCAGTCCTTCCAATGAATATTTAGCACTCATTTCCTTCAGAATTGACTGGTTTGATCTCTTTGTAGTCCAAGGGACTCTCAGGAGTCTTCTTCAACACCACAGTTCAAAAGCATCCAGTCTTTGGTGCTCAGCTTTCTTTATGGTTCAACTCTCACATCCATACATGATTACTGGAAAAGCCATAGCTTTGACTAGACAGACTTTTGTTGGCAACGTAGTGTCTCTGCTTTTTAATACACTGTCTAGGTTGGTCATATCTTTTCTTCCAAAGAGCAAGTGTCTTTTAATTTCATGGCTGCAGTTACCATCTGCAATCATTTTGGAGCCCAGGAAAATAAAGTCTCTCACTGTTTCCATTGTTTCCCCATTTATTTGCCATGAAGTGATGGGACCAGATGCCATGATTTTAGTTTTTTGAATGTTGAGTTTTAAGCCAGCTTTTCACTCTCCTCTTCCACTTTCATCAAGCGCCTCCTTCATCACTTTCATCAAGAGCTGTGGCATAGGTAATGTGAATATTCATGTTGATAAAGCAATATCAAATTGTTTTTAATCTGCTTAACACATTTATACTCCCACTCTCAGTTTATAAAAATCCAAGCTGATCCATGACTATTTTGACATTTTTAGAAGTTGTCATTTTTGTCAATTTAATTGGTTTAAGACTCATGGTTCTCTTAATTTACATATCTCTGATACTAATTTTGCTCGTTTCCATATCATTTATGTATCCTCATCAGTAAAAAGTCTATTCATGTTTTAACCCATTTTTCTGTTGGAGTGATTTCTTATTGATATGTAGAAGTTTCTTAAGAGAACTTGATGACTTGGCAAACTCATTTTTGTTTCACTTAAAATGTTCTTATTTTCCCATTGTTTTGAAAGGTTGTTTTTCTAGGTATGCGTTTGCACTTGACAGTCTCTTTATTAAAATACTGTGAGTCTAATTCACTGTCATCTGGCTTCACTGTTGCTTTTGAGTCCACTATCTGCGTAACTGGCATTCTTTCATTTCTCTTTGCCTGCTTTTAATACCTTCTTTTTGCTTTTATTTTTCTTTGTTTTATCATGATATATAGAAGGTTTTCTTTTAATCCTCTTAGGGGTCTGTGTGTGTGTGATGTTCCAAATATCACTGGGGTTCTAGATTTCACAATTATATTTCATTTTGTGAAGTTTTTTTTTTTTAAAGAGTGCTGTTTGTTTCTTTTATTTCTTTAAATATTTTATATATCACTAGTCTATAATTTATAACTGACAATTACAGCATCTGTTTTTTATTGTTTTTGCTGATTCTTACTTAATATGTTCTATCTCTTTGAGTGGTTTATGTCTTTGATAAGATATTTTTGTTTGATTCTTATCTGTGGGACCCTTGTGGGTCTAAATTCAGGATGCCTCTTCTCCAGGGAAAATTTGCTTCTGCTTCTGTCAGGAGACAGTGTCTACTACGTGGGAAGTCTGGGGTCAGTACAGGCCATCGGTTCAAACTTACGCCTTTCAGCTGCCTCAAAGCTTGGTATCCCCACGGTAATACTGCTACAGACAATGTCCTCGAACTTTCTGTTGCTTACCAAAACCATCCTATTACTCTTTGGAGGGCTGAGTAGAATTGTGAACCTAGAAATAAGTCTTTCAAATGTGTCCTATTCAAATCTAATTCCATTTTTAGGGGGAGTAGGAAGAGGTTCTCAGAGCATCTACTGTCTATCAGTCATAATACCAAAACTTATTAATACTATGTTTCATCTCCTCCATTTCCTCTGCATTTCCTTAAGGAATATCTCAAGTTCATCTTGCTCACTAATTTTATGTAGTGCCTCTCTGACTTTATTTGTACTCATACATATTTTATTTCTGCCCTTTATTTAAAAAATTTTATGACAAGCTACTGTGACATTTTCATCAACTTTTTATTTATATCTGCCCCTCATAACTTTTTCTCATTTAAAACTGTAGTCTTATCAATTCTTTGTTCATTTCTCATATCTTAGAGGTCATATTCTCTTAAATTTTATTGAGAACACAAGAACTGTTTCAGTCTAAATTAGATATCTGTATTTGGAAATACTGCCTCAGAAGTATGTTAAACCTACGTACTATTTTCCGCTAATGCTGCAGATATTATTAGTTATCCCTCTATCATTTATCCCTGAAATAAAAGCTACCTTTTAGCAAAGCATAATACTCATGAAGAGCGAGATAAAGATGAAGATAAAGCTTTTTCTTCTCAACTGTTATCACTGTACCTTAATTGTTGTTAGAATCCTCTTGCCAGATATTAAACTAGAGAACTAGTATATAAATGTACTGACTAGTCAGATTTTACTGGAGTACAAAGTGTTCTGAAACAGAGAAATCTTGGACCTGGCATGTATTAGTCAGAATTCTCCAGAGGAATAGAACCAATAGGATATATATAGATACATAAGAGAAGAATTATTATGGGAATTGGCACACACAATTATAGAGACTATGAAGATCCACTATTGGCTGATATGCCATCTGCAGGCTGGAGAGACAGGAAAGCTAATGGTATATTTTGGTATGAATCTAAAGACCTGAGAACCAGGTGAGCCTATGGTGTAACATGAAATCCAGGGCCTGAAGCCTGAGAATGAGGAGAGGGATGGCACTGGTGTAAGTTCTAGAGTCCAGAGGCCTGGAAGCCAGGAGTTTCAGTATCTGTGAGCAGTAGAGGATGGATGTCGCAGCTCTAGAAAAGACTGTAAGACAGAAGTAATTCACCCTTCCTTTGCCATTTATCCTATGTGAATGATGCCCACTCACACTGGTGAAGGCATGGCTCCTTTACTCAGACTACTGATTCAAATGCCAGTTTCTTCTGGAAAATATTCTAACAGACACATCCAGAAATAAAGTTTTAGCAGCTATCTGGGCATCTCTTAGTTGACACATACAATTAACCATCACAAAGTGTATTTGTTTTTAATATAAAGGAAAGAATTTTTCTTGTGAATGATCTAAAGTTTTTTGTTTGTTTGTTTTTCTTCTTTCTAGAAATTGTTGTTTTAGACAATGCCCCCTTCCAAAGGGGCATTTCTTACTCAGTTTCTCCAGTCCTAATCCTTTTGTGTCCTATTTGCTGCTAATTCAATATCTTAATGCTCTGCAACACTTGCCCACTTCAACACTTCTTTGTGTTCTGATACTGGAAATTCTCTATTGGAATGGGTACGGGAAGAGAGAATGATGTAAAGATAGAAGGTGAGGAATAAAACTAACTCAGTAAGTAAATAAGTCCATGGAGTCACAGAGAGTCAGATATGACTGAGCAGCTAACACACATACAAGGATACAAGGTAGAAGAGGGACCACTGCCTGGATTTCTGGCTGGTATCCATTCTGGGGCTTCTAATCTAGATAGAAGAGTACACTGTGGGAAACAGCATCCCCCTGCAGTACTTTAAACCAGTCAGGAGATTTTCCTTTGAGCAGCATTGCTGTCAATATAAACTGCAGATTACTGGTTTCTTATTGCACTTTATGGATCTTAAATTACTATTAATTCTTTTCAGATTCTCCTGGTAACTTGTACCGCTTTACATACCCACCAGTAATGCACATGGATTACATTTTTCCATATAATTGCCAATACTTGTTATCTTTTTTAAAATTATAACCATCCTGGTAGATGTGAAATGATACACTGTTATGAAGCAAAGCATATTTGATTTGAATTTCTTTAATGACTAATCATGTCGAGCAGATTTTCACATAGGTGTGCGCCATTATTATATCTTCTCCATAGGGATGCATATTTAAGTTCTTGATCCTGCCCCACTTTTTTTGGCTGCACTGCACAACTTTTTGCACTACAGATCAGACCTGGGCTCTCTGCAGTAAACGCACAGGGTCCTAACCACTGGACTGCCAGGGAATTCCTTTGACCCATTTCTACCTTGAAGTGTTTGTCTTTTGCTGTTGAATTGTGAGAGTTCTTGAATATTAAACCCTCATCAAATATGTTGCTTGCAAATACTGTCTCATTCTGTAGGCCGTCTTTTCACTTTGTTAATAATATCCTTTGATGCATAAAAGTTTGTAGTATTGGTGAAGCCCAATTTACCTACATTGTTGTTGCTGTTGTTTGTGCTTTCGCTGTCAAATCTAAGAATCTATTGCCAAATTTAAGGTCATGAGAATATCCTCATGCTTTCTTCTAAGAGGTTTATGATTTTAGCTCTTATATTTACATTTCTGAACCATTTTGAGTTACATTTTGTATATTTTGTGAGGCCGAGGTACACCAATTCTTTGCATGTGGAAATTTATCCTAGTACCATTTGTTGAAGAAACTATTCTTTTCCTTCATTAAAAGGACTTGGCACCCTTGTCTGAAATCGATTAGCCATAAATGTATGGGTGTATGTCTGGACTCTCAATTTTACTCCACAGTTCTATTTCTATCTTTATGCCATTACCACATTCTTTTGATTATTGTAGTTCTGTGGTAACTTTTGAAAGTGGAAAGTATTACTATTCCAACTGTGTTCTTTTTTCAAGATTGTTTTGGCCATTCAGAGTACCATGCAACTCCATATGAATCTGAGGATCAGTTTTTCTATTTCTGTGGAAGAGGCTGCTGGGAATTTGACCAGAATTAAATTGACTCTGTAGATCACTTTGGGCAATATTCAGTTCAGTTCAGTTCAGTCGCTCAGTCGTGCCCGACTCTCTGCGACCCCATGAATTGCAGCACGCCAGGCCTCCCTGTCCATCACCAACTCCCGGAGTTCACCCAGACTCATGTCCATTGAGTCAGTGATGCCATCCAGCCATTTCATCCTCTGTCGTCCCCTTCTCCTCTTGCCCCCAATCCCTCCCAGCATCAGAGTCTTTTCCAATGAGTCAACTCTTCGCATGAGGTGGCCAAACTACTGGAGTTTCAGCTTTAGCATCATTCCTTCCTAAGAAATATTGGGCAATATTGCCACCTTAATAATATTAAGACTTTCAGTCCATACAAGTGGAATGTCTTTCCTATGTTTGTCTTCTTTAATTTTTTATAGACATGTTTTGTAGCTGTCAGTGTTCAAATATTTCACTAATTTGAATAAATAGGTTTCTAGGTATTTTATTCTTCATATACTATTGTAAATAGAATTGCTTTAATTTTTTTTCAGGTTGTAATTTCTTGGTAATATAATAGGCTTGTTTGTGTTAATACTGTACCCTGAAATTTTGGTAAATGTGTTTATTATCTTGAGTAGCTTTCCTACGGATTCCTTAGAGTTTTCTATGTATAGGCATACCTCAGAAATATTGCAGATTCAGTTCCAGATGGCCACAATAAAATGATTATTACAATAAAGCAAGTCACATGTACTTTTTTTGAATTCTCAGTAAGTAAAAACTTATGTATTATATTATCCTGTAGTCTATTAAGTGTGCAATAGCATTATGTCTAAAACACCAATGTGCATTACTTAATTTAAAAATACTTTATTGCTAAAAAATACTAATCATCATCTGAGCCTTCAGTGAGACATGATCTTATCTAGTGATGATCTTGCCTCAATGCTGATGGTTGCTGACTAATCAGAGTGGTGGTTCCTGAAAGCTGGAGTGACTATGTCTAATCCTTAAAATAAGACGTAGATTGACTCTACATTTCGCAGGTGATTTCTCTGTAGCATCAATGCTGTTTAGTAGCATTTTACTCACAGTAGATCTTTCAAAGTTAAAGTCAATCTTAAACCCTGCAGCTGCTTTTTGACTAAGTTTATATAATATTCTAAATCATTTGTTGTTATTTTAGCAATCTTAACAGTATCTTCACCAGGAATAGATTCCATCTCAAGAAACCACTTTTTTTTTTGGCTCATCCATAAAAAGCAACTCCCCTACTGAAGTCCTGAACTCTTCTAAGTCATCGATAAAGGTTGGAATCTTGTTTACGTTGATATTGTCATGAGTCACAAGTGTCCTTAATGGCATCTAGAATGGTGATTCCTTTCCAGGTTTACAGTTTCCCCAGATCCATTAGAGGGATGGCAGGTAGGTGGCGCAGTGGTAAAGAATCTACCTGCCAATGCAGGGGACGCAAGTCCCACCTCTGGGTGAGGAAGATCCCCTGAAGTAGGAAATGGCAACCCACTCCAGGATTTTTGCCTGGAAAAATTCATAGACAGAGGAGCCTGGCGGGCTACAGTCCACGGGGTTGCACAGAATCAGACACAATTGAGCACACACGTGACAGAAATAATTAGAGGAATAAATATCTATGGCAATTAAAGCTTGACAAAATGCATTTCTTACACAATACGACTTGAAAATCAAAAGTGCTCCTCAATCCATGGCCTAGAGAGTGAATTTTGTGTCTGTAAACATGTACATCTCCATCAGAGCTCTTGGGTGACAAGGTGCATTGTCAATGAGCAGTAATATATTAAAGGAATTTTTTTTCTGAACAACAGTTCCCAACAGTAGGTTTAAAATATTCAATAAACCATGTTGTAAACATGTTTAAGAGTATTTTGTTTAATTTCTACAGATGGTGGCTGGGACTGAGGTCACCCGAGGCATTATTCCCTCTTATATTTTACACTTGAGCTGGGAAATGCAAAAGCTAGAACAGCAATTGAGAATTTCTGTCTCTTTGTAACCTCTCCAAGTGGTCTCTCTAGCATAGCAACTTCAGGAAAGTCAGACTTCTTTGGGGCTTCTGAGATCTAAGGATGTATATAACAAGAAAGAATGAGGAAGAAACTATATCCCTTTGATGTCATAGATTCAGAAGTCATATAGCATCACTCTTTCCCTCTAAGTGTCAGAGCAGTCACAAGCTCTGATCAAATTCAAGGGTAAGAACATAGTCTTTATCAGTGTCCCACGTAAGAAGAGCTAGTAATATGAGAGATATTTTTGTGGTCATCTACTTAGTTAAATGCAATATGAGACTGTGATAATAGTAACATCATTCTGAACTCCAAATTCTTTTAGTGTATGTAATAGTTTTTGATATGTAAAATAATAAACTTTTGGCATAGAACAATACAACCAATCATTTCTGGAGCATTATTAATCTTTTTTGTGTCTATCTCAAATCATGTGGAGAAGGCAATGGCACCCCACTCCAGTACTCTTGCCTGGAAAATCCCATGGATGGAGGAGCCTAGTAGGCTGCATTCCATGGGGTCGCGAAGAGTCAGATACAACTGAGCGACTTCATTTTCACTTTTCCCTTTCATGCATTGGAGAAGGAAATGGCAACCCACTCCAGTGTTCTTGCCTGGAGAATCCCAGGGATGGGGGAGCCTGGTGGGCTGCTGTCTATGGGGTCGCACAGAGTCGGACACGACTGAAGTGACTTAGCAGCAGCACACAAAGATAAACAGAATTAAGAATGGAGATACAGAAATTCAAATGTATAGTTAGGTTTACTTATGTATGAATTTATAATTTACCTGGTCCTAACTAATTCCGGCCTTCCTTTCTTCAGACAAAGTTTACTGGTTGTAGCTATAACTATTGAGGAATAAACATATGAAAGGAGAACATGGAAACACAAAAACATCAAATAAAACAAATGGTCATGTAACTCATATATGGATGCATACTTTGCCTCATTCCATGTTATGGACCTGAGTTTTCAAAAAGATATATAAATGAAAAGATATCAATATTGAGCATTCACAGATTTACATCCTCATTTATTCTGTTTGAATACAATAACAAAAAACAAAGCACAAAATGCTTTTATCATTATGTGTTGGTTTCTGAACTTGTGCAAAGTGGTATAAGAGGTAGTACCAGCTGGATGGATTTACACTGGGAATGGCATGGTAACTCTCTGTAGAAGAAAGGACCATAAGGCAAGAGAGAAGTGATGAGAAGTACAAAAATCCTTGTGTGCTGGATTTTAAAGTGGAGGATGGTTAACTGATGGATGAAACAATTCACAACTGAGTTCTACTGAGGGGAACTTTGGTGAGACAGATGGGTGAAAAGAAGAGTTAAGAAATGTTACACTGTGAGGGAATGGAACTCTAAGGAGGACTTTCGTTTGAACTCCATTAGAATTTAAATAACTGTTCAATCTTTGTCTATTAGATTGTCTTTCCTTTTGAATAGGATACCATGTTAAAATAGATCAGTAGATTAAAGAAACAATTTCTTTATTGTCTGATCAGTCTGGATTTTCAAGAAAGAGAAGCAATAACTCATGCTGCTGCTAAGTCGCTTCAGTCGTGTCCGACTCTGTGCGACCCCATAGACAGCAGCCCAACAGGCTCCCCCGTCCTGGGAATCTCCAGGCAAGGATACTGGAGTGGGTTGCCATTTCCTTCTCCAATGCATGAAAGTGAAAACTGAAAGTGAAGTCGCTCAGTCGTGTCCGACTCCTAGCGACCCCATGGACTACAGACTACCAGGCTCCTCCATCCATAGGATTTTCCAGGCAAGAGTACTAGAGTGGGGTGCCATTGCCTACTCATAGAAGACACTGAAAAGAGCACTTAGCTGGGAATGATGAGATAGGAGTTCTCATCTGGGTTCAGGCAGAACAAAGGTTCTTTCTGCCTTTAAATTGTTAAGATTCTGTCTTATTTTAATTATAAAACAAAACCACCACAATATTGTACAGAAATTAGCCTCCAATAAAAATAGATAAATTAATTAAAAAAAGAAAGATATATAAAACTTATCTATTTTGCCTTATGCACTTATCACTTCCAAACACAAATTGCTTATAAATAAATATGCAAGATTAATTATAAATACATTTCTCCAGTTGGCAATCAATCATAAAATCTTCATTTTTCAAAGAAGTTCAGAATATACAGATATATATTATATACATGTATTATATATATAATAAGACATATATGATGCCTATAAATATTGGTCTTTGAATACCGGAAGTTTCAGGGAACTCAAGTTGACTTACAAAAGACTGTCTTTTCACCATGTCCATGTCTATAAGTGAATCCATTCCTCAGGCAAATTATCTGGCTCTCTTCAGCAATTCATCTTCACTTAACTGATCAGGAAAACTGAACACGGGTAGTTATTGTAGTTATCTGAGGGACCAATTCAACTGAATTTTAATTTGGTGTGTTTTAGGTCAATAGACACAGTTTAAGATGTCTGGGAGATTCACAGGGCAATTGTCCAAAGAGTTTGTAAGTTATTATAGTCTTATTTGTTATGAATTATTTCTCATGAAAGAAAATCTATTTGGAGCTAATTTTTTTTTTCAGTAATTGATTTACTGTGCCTTTTAAACAGCTTTAAAATAATACTTGGGTCTACAGTTGTTGCTAGCCTTTAGAAGCACAATGTGGCAAAACTCTCAATGAGGTAAGAATCAAATAACTGGGTTGTAGTCCTGCCTAAACTAACTTCAAAAAAATTTCACTATTACTCACAGTCTGGTTTCCTCATCAGTAAAATGAGAAGATTAAACAAGAGGACTGCTACATTTCTTTATACCTACAGTATTTGATTATCATGCCCTCTTTTAATATGCTTGTTTTAAAAGATATAAGTTGGCTCTGGAGGTAAAATTGATGCCAAAGTTGTGGTTACTGTCTACCTGCTCCATTCTTATTCTCCCTGAACTTCCCAAATGAATCAGAAAACAACACCATAGTTGTCATATCAGGGCCCAGCCCACAGATCCAGCCTGTTTTTCACTATATAATATGCACAAATAGCTCTTTGGAAACTAAGTGCAATATTTATTGCTGATCTTAAAAGAGAGGTAATGCCAAAGAATGCTCAAACTACCTCATAATTTCACTCATTTCACACGCTAGAAAAGTAATGCTCAAAATTCTCCAAGCCAGGTTGCAGCAGTGTGTGAACCCCGAACTTTCAGATGTTCAAGCTGGATTTAGAAAAGGCAGAGGAGCCAGAGATCAAATTGACAACATCCATGGATCATTGAAAAAGCAAGACAGTTCCAAAAACACATCTATTGCTGCTTTATTGAATATGCCAAGCCTTTGACTGTCTGGATCACAATAAACTGTGGAAAATTCTGAAGGAAATGGGAATACCAGACCACCTGACATGCCTCTAGAGAAATCTATATGCAGGTCAGGAAGCAACAGTTAAAACTGGACATGGAACAACAGACTGGTTCCAAATAGGAAAAGAAGTATGTCAAGGCTGTAGATTGTCACCCTGCTTATTTAACTTATATGCAGAGTACATCTTGAGAAACCCTGGACTGGAGGAAGCACAAGCTGGAATCAAGATTGCTGGGAGAAATATCAATGACCTCAGATATGCAGATGACACCACCCTTATGGCAGGAAGCAAAGAAGAACTAAAGAGCCTCTTGATGAAAGTGAAAGAGGAGAGTGAAAAAGTTGGCTTAAAGTTCAACATTCAGAAAACTAAGATCATGGCATCCAGTCCCATCCCTTCATGGCGAATAGATGGAGAAACAGTGGAAACAGTGGCTGAGTTTATTTTTTTGGGCCCCAAAATCACTGCAGATGGTGATTGTAGCCATGAAATTAAAAGACACTTGCTCCTTGGAAGAAAAGTTATGACCAACCTAGACAGCATATTAAAAAGCCGAGACATTACTTTGCCAACAAAGTTCTGCTTAGTCAAAGCTATGGTTTTTCCCATAGTCATGTATGGATGTGAGAGTTGGACTACAAAGAAAGCTGAGCACCAAAGAATTGATGCTTTTGAACTGTGATGTTGGAGAACACTCTTGAGAGTCCCTTGGACTGCAAGAAGATCTAACCAGTCCATCCTAAAGGAAATCAGTCCTGAATATTCATTGGAAGGACTGATGTTGAAGCTGAAACTCCAATACTTTGGCCACCTGATGTGAAGAACTGACTCATTGGAAAAGACTCTGATGCTGGGAAAGATTGAAGGCAGGAAGAGAAGAGATGACAGAGGATGAGATGGTTGGATGGTATCCCCGACTCAATGGACATGAGTTTGAGTAAACTCCGGGAGCTGGTGATGGACAAGGAGGCCTGGTGTGCTGCAGTCCATGGAGGTGCAGAGTCAGACATGACTGAGCGACCAAACTGAACTGATTGAAAAGAGTAGGAAACTGATTCAAAAACAATACATTTGAATCAGTTCTAATGAGGTGGATGAGACTGGAGCCTATTATACAGAGTGAAGTAAGCCAGAAAGAAAAACACCAATATAGTATACTAACGCATATATATGGAATTTAGAAAGATGGTAACGACAACCCTGTATGCGAGACAGCAAAAGAGACACAGATATATAGAACAGTCTTTTGGACTTTGTGGGAGAGGGAGGGGGGATGATTTGGGAGAATGGCATTAAAACATGTATAATATCATATAAGAAATGAATCGCCAGTCCAGGTTCGATGCAGGATACAGGAAGCCTGGGGCTGGTGCACTGGGATGACCCAGAGGGATGGTATGGGGAGGGAGGAGGGAGGGGGGTTCAGGATGGGGAACACATGTACACCCGTGGCAGATGCATGTTGATGTATGGCAAAACCAATACAATATTGTAAAGTAAAATAATAATAATAATAATTAAAAAAAAAGAAAAAAAGAGGAAAAATATCTAGATCAAAGTATAGAAGATCTGCACAGACAATAAGAGAAAAAATCATAGAATATGGAATCTATTTTTCAAAATGCAAGTCTACAAAAAAGCCTTCATTTTTACATTTAAAAGAATCATATGTGCATTCTGACCATTTTTTCCCTTTCTTTTACTTAAACTATAGATATATTTTCTCTTATATTGGGTATAAGTTTACTTTGGTTCTCCCTGGAAACCTGTGTACCTAGTAAGAACAATAAAAATGAATTAAAATGTATACATTTAAGTATATTGTAAGTACTACAGGCTTCCCTGGTGGTTCAGTACAAAAGAATCTGCTTGCCAATGCAGGGGCCGTGGGGTTCGATCCCAGGTCAGAAAGATTCCCCTGGAGAAGGAAATGGAAACCACTCCAGTATTCTTGCCTGGGAAATTCCATGGACAGAGGAGCCTGGTAGGCTATAGTCCATGGGGTTGCAAAGGGTTGGGCATGACTTCCATGACTAAACAACAGCAACAAAAATAAGTAATATACTATTATGAAAAAAAAAATCAATGTTGCATGTGGAGCGTGAACTGATATATTAGACATATGCAATTAACATCAGTGTGTTCTCAAAATAACTATTCTGTTTGTTGTTGGAAAAAGTGGATGAATGATTTTGAATGTTAATACCAAGATCTACACATCTCTTGTTACTAATAATATCTACCCCTTATTACTCCCCTTACACTACCCTTACCGTAGTACCCTTACTACCCTTACCCCTTATTACTACCCCTTATTACTACCTTGTCCCAACAGTTTATTCCCACCTGACCTGACCCATTAGCAGTGCTATTTAATTGAGTTTAGGTAGAGGAAATGTTTTTCCTCCAAAAAATATTCAATAGCAGATACAGCCAAGGAGTATGAACTCTTAACTTACATTAAACAAAGAAGCGTCTCAACCAGCATTTCTACATTGGTCCATTACATAGGAACTTCATTTCTTTAGTTTTTAAGAAAATAGTTTTACTCCACCTTTATGTTTCCTCCATCGTTTTTTCAAACACATACAGAATTAGAAGTAATTTCACAAAGAAGGAGGAGAAACCCATTGATGGCTGATGTGGTCAGAAATGTATTTACATCAAACAGACATTCAGAAGTTACACAACCAGAACATTTATGTTGCTAAGATTCCATGGTTTAGTTAAGCAATATCAGCCTCCTGTTACTATGGTCTATTAACTCTAAGGAATTACATAAAGTACCAACTACGCTACTAGCTCTTAAGTCCAGAAATCAGTATGCAAATAACAAGTGCACATTATCATTGGTGACCAATCACATCACTGCTTTTAAAATATGTTGGTGATTGGTCACTGTGCATCTGTTTTCGGCTCACACACAGACAACAAAGCACTTAGTGGTGCTGTGTCCTTGTCTCTCAGTTGTGTTGGGAGACACATCTCCTCTGAGTTGTTGAGAGACACACTCCTCCAAGTTGTTGTCTCCCTGTCTCCCAGATATTATACAAAAATGGCCAAAGACAAAAGTGCAGCAAAGTGAAAGGGGATGATGTTAGACACAGACCTTCAATTTAGCATAAATGGAGTCATACAAGAAACAGCAGATCATGAGAACATTGACACTGCAGCCCTCTGAGAGCCTCTAGACATGCAGTCAAAGGAACTTAGTGAAGGTCAACTTTTAATCATAAAAGAGGAATATGGTTGTGCCAAAAAGTACGCAGATGTCTCAGAGAAAGCGGCACCTGCAAAAAACCTCCCGTTAAAGATTCTGTCACAAATTTCATAATATTGAAAGGATAAAATGTTAGAAGTTGATCCAAAATTAAAATGGAATATGACAATTTACTTAGGCATTGAAAGGTACTTGCTCTATAACGTAAGTTACATGATGAGAAGAAAAAGGCAAGCACTGCTCGAATTAAGGGCATTCAAATTAATCTTTGTAAGAATTAATTCTCAAGATTTCTAATATCTTAAATCATAGTGTACTAAATAAATACATGTCTAGTGTAATATTTAGATATATAATTAATGAATATTTTATTATTTATTTAAATTTATAAAAGTTAAAATTTAAATTTTTATAGTTATAACATAACTGCAATACATAACAAATTTTCATTTAAAATTTAATTAAAAATCTAAAATTTTATAAAGTTATAGGCAACAAACACATTTATTTACTAAATAAATATTTACTTTTTTCACTTTCCTATACATGTATGACTAACAGAGTTTTTTAATGTGTTGACAAATATTTTTTAAGGTTAAACAATTATGATTTTTCCCATTGGTTCACACTGTTTTGCACAGTTTTGAATTGCACGGTCACTTTTGTGGTCCTAACCTACTGTACAAGGTGAAGAGAGCCTGTGTTTAAAATTGTAATTGCTGCTTCACGCCTTCCCCTCCTTTAGTCCCAATTCCTTCAGGCAACGACATTTACTTCTACTTGTGGCTTCTGATATTTATTTCTACATTTTCAAAAATGTGCTATAAATGCTTTTTCTTGACTCATTTCCACCTTTGCTTATTTTTTACCACCTTCTTTTGGGTTCTTTTTTATAACACTGTAGTATATCACGGCTGTGTAGTAATTTTTTCATTGAGTAAAATACAGCTTGTTTATTTGTTCTACACTTGATGGGCAGTTGGGTATAGACCTATTTTTATGTATATAAATAAAGCTTTTCAGAACTTTCTTTTATATGTCTTTTAATATGATTTGACATTGACAAATGAAGCATCAATATTTTATTGCACAGCCATAAATTTATTTTTTTCTAAATTTACTTCAGAAACCTTACACACATTTTTTTTACTGTACATAAAATTAAATTCATATAGTGAATTCCAGCATACATATCAGCTTTATACAACATATGGAATATAACCACTTTGTGCCTTAATGTTTGTTGGTAACAGTTTGTTTCTAAAATTACATATAAAAGAGTGATATTTATCTTTACTAGTCTTTTCTTTTTTTTTATCATATCATGGACCTGATTTCTTGGTCCTTCCTGGTTCTGCTTTACAAAGTGACAACAGAAAGTCCATCTGACAAGTTAGCATTTGGCTTTGGCTGACATGGTGTTCAAAATTATTTTTTAATACCCAATTGAAACTTTCAGAGCTTTTAATTATCTCCTAATATTAAAAATCTAAATATATATTAATGATTAATATATATATTATATGTGAATTTTCCCTTACAAGCTATCTCTTATGGAATATAAAAAATTATGAGTAGAATATTAAATGAACATGTTATTGAAGACTGAGGTAGGATGACAAACCACACTCCTTCTCCATGCTACTCCACCACCAAGAGCAGCATTAGTTGAGAGATACTGATGTCAAACAGAGGGATCATCGAAGTATATAGCTCTGTATTGGTAAAACTGAGTTGGAGAACATAGGTTGTCCTGTGGACAGTTATTATTTCCCCTGGAATTAATTTTATCCTCCTAGAACAGCATTTCCCACCACACCCAGGGTACAGTGTGCCACAGGAAGTGAAATAGAATACTTGCATCCTAAGGACAGGCTGGGAGAAGGCAATGGCACCCCACTCCAGTGCTCTTGCCTGGAAAATCCCATGGGTGGAGGAGCCTGATAGGCTGCGGTCCATGGGGTCGCTAGGAGTCAGACATGACTGAGCGACTTCACTTTCACTTTTCACTTTCATGCATTGGAGAAGGAAATGGCACCCCACTCCAGTGCTCTTGCCTGGAAAATTCCATGGACGGAGGAGCCTGGTGGGCTGCCGTCTATGGGGTCACACAGAGTTGGACACGACTGAGCGACTTCACTTTCACTTTTCACTTTCCTGCATTGGAGAAGGAAATGGCAACCCACTCCAGTGTTCTTGACTGGAGAATCCCAGGGACGGGGGAGCCTGGTGGGCTGCCGTCTATGGGGTCACACAGAGTTGGACACGACTGAGCGACTTTACTTTCACTTTTCACTTTCCTGCATTGGAGAAGGAAATGGCACCTCACTCCAGTGTTCTTGCCTGGAGAATCCCAGGGACGGGGGAGCCTGGTGGGCTGCCGTCTATGGGGTCGCACAGAGTCAGACACGACTGAAGTGACTTAGCAGCAGCAGCAGAGGTTATGAAATGAACACAAATGACTCCATAAAATTACCATAAATTTTTTCATAAAAATTCCAATTTTGAGAAATATTAAATTATCAGGGAAGAATTAAGGACCCCAAATTAGAGCAATTTTAAATCCTGAGAAATTAAAACCCTTAAACTCTCTTTTCCAGTTCTTTATTCTGGTTAGTTTCAGCCTTGGGAAACTTTCTCAGTTTCTGCTGAAGCTGAGGGTTCTGAGCAGAAGCAGCCTGAACTTTCTTCCATGTAAAATGTGTGGAATGTCACCCAAATATAAATCAATCAAATCTATGTTTCTCATGGGTCTAGATTTTTAAGGGTTCTAATTAATTTATAGATCAAATATACATCGTCTCTCCTTGTCAAATTCCACTGAAACATAACTACAAAATAATCTATACACACATATATGTGTATATGCATGTGTGTGTAGCAGGTTGCTTCAGTTGTGTCTGACTACACTTTTCTATCTATTCATTTCATGATGCAGAAGTCAGGACACAAAATTTAAGCATATATCTCTATCAAGTTTTATAACAGACTGACAAGTTAGCTCATCCAGAACTATCCTATAGAACATTTCCAACATGCTTCAGAAGGCTCAGGATGCCCAGTCAATAACTACTGCCTGTGTTGACCACCAATCTGACTTCTGCTATTACAGATTAATATTGCCAATTGTAAATCGAGTCCTACAAACTTTGGTGTGTGACTTCTTTTACTCTTTCATATCTGTGAGAGTCATCAGTGTTGGTGCATGGAACCCAGTAATCGAATCTTTGTCATTATTACATAGTATTCCATTTATAAACATAGTTCTTTTTCATTTTCAATTATTTTGATATATTGCACTTGTTTCTGGCTTTTAGCTATTATGAATAGAACTTCCATGAACAATCTTGTATATGTATTTCACTAGGCACACACATTTCTTTTTTTTTAATTTTTAAAAAATTTATTTATTTTAATTGGAGGCTAATTACTTTTCAGCTTCCAGATGTTCAAGCTGGTTTTAGAAAAGGCAGAGGAACCAGAGATCAAATTGCCAACATCTGCTGAATTATGGAAAAAGCAAGAGCATTCCAGGAAAACATCTATTTCTGCTTTATTGACTATGCCAAAGCCTTTGACTGTGTGGATCACAATGAACTGTGGAAAATGCTGAAAGAGATGGGAATACCAGACCACCTGAACTGCCTCTTGAGAAACCTATATGCAGGTCAGGAAGCAACAGTTACAACTGGACATGGAACAACAGACTGGTTCCAAATAGGAAAAGGAATATGGCAAGGCTGTATATTGTCACCCTGCTTATTTAACTTCTATGCAGAGTACATCATGAGAAACGCTGGGCTGGAGGAAACACAAGCTGGAATCAAGATTTCTGGGAGAAATATCAATAACCCCAGATATGCAGATGACACCACCCTTATGGCAGAAAGTGAAGAACTAAAGAGCCTCTTGATGAAAGTGAAAGAGGAGAGTGAAAAAGTTGGCTTAAAGTTCAACATTCAGAAAACTAAGATCATGGCATCTGGTCCCATCACTTCATGGCAAGTAGATGGGGAAACAGTGGAAACAGTAGCTGACTTTATTTTTCTGGGCTCCAAAATCACTGCAGATGGTGACTGCAGCCATGAAATTAAAAGACACTTACTCCTTGGAAGGAAGGTTATGGCCAACCTAGAAAGCATGTTAAAAAGCAGACATTACTTTGTCAACAAAGGTCTGTCTAGTCAAGGCTATGGTTTTTCCAGTAGTCATGTATGGATGTGAGAGTTGGACTGTGAAGAAGGCTGAGTGCCGAAGAACTGATGCTTTTGAACTGTGGTGTTGGAGAACACTCTTGAGAGTCCCTTGGACTGCAAGGAGATCCAACCAGTCCATCCTAAAGGGGATCAGTCCTGGGTGTTCATTGGAAGGACTGATGTTGAAGCTGAAACTTCAATACTTTGGCCACCTGATGTGAAGAGCTGACTCATTTGAAAAGACCCTGATGCTGGGAAAGATTGAGGGCAGGAGGAGAAGGGGACGACAGAGGATGAGATGGCTGGATGGCATCACCGACTCAATGGACATGAGTTTGAGTGAATTCCGGGAGTTGGTGATGGACAGGGAGGCCTGGTGTGCTGCGATTCATGGAGTCGCAAAGAGTTAGAGACGACTGAGCGACTGAAGTGAACTGAATACATTCTCTGGAATAACTCCAAGTATCTTAGATAATTTATTGTATAATTTCCAATTTTAAAGATATTTTGACCATTCTTACTAAACTTAGTAGTTTAACCTGAAAAGCAATATTTTGGTGTAAAGAGATCAGATTCTAATGTTAGACCAATCTGTGATCTAAAACTCACCTTTGTTGTTTTCTAATTGTGTGAACTTGGGCAAGATTAATTTCTCCATGCTTCAGTTTTTATTTGTTAATAGAGATGACAATGACTATCTAATTTCCAGTACTTGGGTAGTTTTATTGAGATAATGAATATAAACTTTATAATATGAATCTGGTATGGAGTTGATAGTCAGTATGTGTTAGTTGCAGTGTTTGTTTATCCCACATTTGTGAGATTTTATCCTAAAATGCAAATGTGACAATTATGTGCTTCTTCTTACTTAATTCTTTATGAGTAAGATTATGCTTACCAGTTCTTGGACCCCTTAATGTCAGAACAACAAAAGCTGGATCACAAATAGATGATACTTCCTTATGTGTGCATACGTATTTCCATTTCTTATTTCAGCTTTGAATAAAGGGGGGGGTGGTATTTTTAAGATAAGAGCTTGTAGGAAACAATACATTTATTCAGTCATTCTGAAAGATGGCCCAGGAGGTATTGTTCTGCTTACATAGGCTCTACAAATATATAATAATGCCAAAATGAATATTTGTTCCAAGGAGATATTTTATACCTCAAACATATTAAACATAACAAATGCCAAATGGAATTAAAGAGATGGAACAAAACTCAGTACATTCGTTTCTAATCTAAACTCGTCCCTGAGGTACTTCAGGACAGAATCAGAGGTATTCTGCCAAAAGAAAGTCTCCTTCTTTTAGTCCCACAAACACCATGTTATGAGGTGCTTCTCTGTGAGCACATCATCATTTATTTTGCAAATACAAATCAAGTAGAGAATGCTTGAGCAGGAAATACTGAAGGTATTATTCTAATGCCAATTATTTAGGATGGGAATTTGCAAAAAATTGTCCTCTAGGAAAATATACACATATACACAAACTTGAAGCAAAAAGACCTGGATTCAAATTCAAGCTTTAACTTTTCTACTAATATGACCATGAACAAAATTCAGTTTCATTACTTCTAAAATACATAATTTTTACAGTATAACTTTATATGCCACATAGATAGTAAATACCAAAACATATAGATTACTCTCCTCTGTTCCTTATTAAGGTAATTTTATACCTCCCAAAGAAAATCCTTGGGCAGTTTCTATGATCAATGCAAGAATTCAAATTTCAAAATATCAACAATAGGTTTTTGTTCACACATGTGACTCCTGCTTCTAACATTTATATTACCTAATAATCAGATCAGTTGAAAATAATAAATTAAATATGGAATTAAATGATATCATCAAAGTAATATTTTGATTTGGTTTAATCTTGATTTTCATTTTCAAGGAAGTTAGAAAAACATATAAAATTTGAAGGTGTAGTATACAATTCAATAAATATTTGTTACCATATGATCCAGAAATTCTGCTTCTAGTTATATGCCCAGGAAAAATGAAAATCTATGTACACACAAAAACTTGTACATGAATATTCAGTGACATATTATTCACAACAGCCCCCAAATAGATATAATCCAAATATCCATCAACTGATGAATGAATAAATAAAAAGGGTATATCCATAAATGTTGTATTTTCAGTCACTCATTCATATCTGATTCTTTGTGACTCCATGGACTATAGCCCACTAGGCTTCTCTGCCCATGGGATTCTCCAGGCAAGAATACTGGAGTGGGTTGCCATTCCCTTCTCCAGGGGATCATACTGACCCAGGGATCAAACCTGGGTCCCCCAAGTGCAGGCAGATTCTTTACCATCTGAGCCACAGGGAAGCCCCTACAATGTTATATTATTCAGCAATAAAAAGAAATTGAGTGCTGATATGGGCTACGTGGACAAATCTTGAAACATTCTTCTAAATGAAAGAAGCCAATCACAAAGGACCATAGATTGTACTATTTCACTTACATGAAATGTCCAGAACAGGAAAGACTATGTAGACAGAAACTATATTTCATAGGGTAAGGTGGGACAGTTAGAATTGTGAGATTGCCGTGAAGGGGTGAAGGCTAAAGGGGTATGGTGGGATTTTGGTGGGGAGTGTAACAAAACTGTTTTAAAATGGTGGTGATGAATGATCAACTCTTTGATTATATAAAAGCCATTGAATTATACACTAAATGGGTGATTCATGTGTGAATTATGTCTCAATAAAGCTGTTAAATAAATAAAACATGATCTCTGCTTTAGGTGAAGCAGACACATTAATAAATAAACTCTGATGGCTTCTGTTACAAAGATCCATTTCATTCACTCACTGATTCTTTCATCATTCAGCTATTCAGTGAGCCTCTACTCTATGTGAGGCACCATGCTGGGAACAGAACACATACACAGTGGTGAGAAAAATAGATAAGGTTTCTGTTCTCATGGAGACAGTCATTAATAGCACAGTGACTGCTGTTCCATTGATTTTTGTTTGTTTGTTTGTTTAAATAAATGAGAGTATGAACCTATTAATTTATGGGAGTTAGTTCCCAGTTCCTGTGTTCTTAATGGAATTAATTTAATTAAGTTTCATATAAAATATAATAGTTCCTAATAACAGTATCTTTAGAAAGAC
Source organism: Bos grunniens (assembly GCF_055505025.1). NCBI lineage: Eukaryota > Metazoa > Chordata > Mammalia > Artiodactyla > Bovidae > Bos > Bos grunniens. The sequence continues at coordinate 19,709,251 of NC_141168.1, forward strand.
AGATATAGTCAAAAAAAGAAAAAAAGAAATAAGGAGCTTCACCTTAGAAAGACATTGATGCTGGCTTGAAATGCAATCATCTTGGACCAGCTATACAGATTTTTTTTTTATGTTAAACAGTCAAAAATAGTAACAATTTGGAGTTCATGTGCAAAAATAGGGATTTACATGATCAAGTAAACAGCGTACATGCCACAATTTACGAAAACACTGAGTCTTTCACCACCTCTGTGCTGCAAAAACCTCCTCCATTAGGAAGAGGTGGATCAGTGTATTTGCAGTTCTGTGTTTAGTTGCTCAGTCTGTCCAACTGTTGTGACCCCATGGATTGTAGCCTACCAGACTCCTCTGTCCATGGGGATTCTCCAGTCAAGAATACTAGAATGGGTTACCATGCTCTCCTCCAGGGTACCTTCCCAACCCAGGGATCAAACCCAGGTCTCCCACACTACACGCAGGTTGTTTACCATCTGAGCCAGCAGGGAAGCCCAAGAATACTGGAGTGGGTAGCCTATCCCTTCTCCAGGGGATCCTCCTAACCAGGAATTGAACTGGGGTCTCCTGCATTGCAGGTGGATTCTTTACCAGCTGAGCTACCAGGGAAGCCCAGATTAGTGTTTATTATGGTCCAAAGGACATCCTGGCAAGAAATGAAGAGTTAGTGGGAGAGTCAACTCAAAATCTTGACTTTTCCTTTTCTCTATGTTAATTAGTTTATCCCAGTCAGAATCTGTACCTTCTTCCAAGATGGACAGATCTGTTAATGTTTTATTTGTCCCATCCAGCTCTCCCTTCTACCATTCCAATTCACTCAGAAAACTAAGGGGAAATTAGAATGAATCTCAGTAAGAAAAGGGCATGGGACAAGGACTTATTTTAGTTTAAACTAAAAGGGATTTTACTGATGCTACATAAATAGGCTTATGAGAATATACTCTGCGGATGTTTGGAATCAATGTACATCAAAGGAAACAATGATCCAGTTGACAGTATAATCTTGAAATTTCAGAGAACTTGGTGTTCTGACCCCTGCTTTGCCTCAGCTGTGTGATGTTAGGCAAATTAACTCCTCAATACATTAGCTTTTCTCTTTTGTTAATTGAAGGAATTGATCCAGAAGATTTTTCAGTTTGTTTTAGAACCAAATTTAGTATTTCCTTCATTATGTTACAGTTGACTTACAAATCCTTCTTATATATTTTGGAGTATAGATGAGGATTAAGAGAATAGGGTTTGTAACAGATAGAACTGGAAATGAATTCATATTCTATTACTTATTAGAAAGCTGTTTGTGCCCTGGAAAATGTATTTATATGCCCCATCATCTCATCTATAGAGGAAGAAAAGAGAATGACCTCATAAAGTTATTTTGAGGATTTTAAATGATACCGCATGCAAAAAGCACCTGGACTACACTATGTACTCAATAAATGAAAGCTATTACTATAATTGATCTAGACTAGATGAAAATTCATTTTATGTAAAGTATTCTGCTTGGCATCTTTGCTTTTATATTTCTCTTATATGCAAGGTGTCCATCTGATAGATTATAATATTTTATACATTATACATTATAATATTTTCTTAATATGCTGTCTGTCTCTAGTATAGGCTAGCCAGAAATGACTTCTAAACTATAGGACAATCTTTGAACCAATGAGTTGCTCCAATTATTTGACTGTTACCTCCTCTCTGTCACAATCTTGAGATGTCTGTACTGACAATGTGGAAATATCACGGGGGAGGTGCAATGTGGAGAGGGAGAAGATAATAAGCTATGTAAAGAATACTAATCTAGAAGTTGGAAGAGAAAAAATTAAAGAACGGAAATAGTGTAAAAAGGAATGCCTTAGTTTTAATGCTTTATGTTATTGTGTTTTTCAAGTCTTTTACAGAGAGCAAAATTATTTTTATCATCGGAAAAATTATATAACATATATATAAAAATATATCACTGTATGAACACAATATTTTAAAAATTCAAAGTAGCTCCCAAAGAGAGAAGAGCAGAGGCTAAGCAGATTTCTTCTCCTTTGTTTAATATCAGACCTAAGGCATGCACACATATACATATACTTCACCACCATGCATATATTTAGAGAGATCAAATCAGCCAATCCTAAAGGAAATCAACTCTGAATATTCATTGGAAGGACTGATGCTGAAACTTCAATACTCTGGCCACTTGATGCAAAGGGCTGACTCACTGGAAAAGACCCTGATGCTGGGAAAGATTGAAGACAGGAGGAGAAGGGGCCACAGGGAATGAGAGATTGGATGGCATCACCAACTCAATGAACGTGAGTTTAAGCAAGCTCCAGGAGAGGGCGAAGGACAGGGAGGCCTGGTGCACTGCAGTCCATGGGGTTGCAGAGTTGGATATGACTTAGCAACTGAACAACAATGCTCCCAAAAAAGAGGCACATATCTACATCTATTTACAGTTGAACATAGGTTTGTATTCACTAAACATAAAAATCCTTTCAATCAAATAAACACATACACAAACTCTTATTGGTGTTCATCCAAATGCACAGGCATGCAAAGGCTGATGCCCATACTTGGAGAAAGCATCTGCAGCAGCTGAAACGAATGCTTCAGTGTTAGTGAAAGGGAGAGGGGGATTGTTCTCACAACAATCTTTAAGTCTTTGTACAGTGTTTGTTATAAAATCTGGATGTGTAAGGTAACCTAACTCGCCACTAAAACGCTTAGGATTTTCAAACTAAAAAAATTAACATTATATAGTGAAATCAGTGTTTTCATCTCCTTCCTAACTTTATATGCAATGACTTTCTAAGTGCTCTGGGACAGTGTAAAGTAATGAGCTTTTGGCCTCATTACAGCGGTTTGATGGGCTGGGCCTCTGGGAAGCAGCAAGGGGAACTTCCTGGGGTCCACAGAGAATGCTGAGGAAACAATGTCCTCTTTGGAATGAAGTCTATAAGCTTTGATTCTACAGACTTGTTTAAGAGTTCAAATGAGCAAGTTTCAGACATGCTAATGAAAGGTCCAAGAAAAATACCTGCTGGGCATAAACATGATTTTAACCCAGCTGTTGCAATGAGTTAAAATAGCATTGATAGCAGTGGTACTCAAAAATGAGGTTCTTCAAATCACTTGAGGGGCTCCACAGATGGTGCACTGGTAAAGAAACTACCTTCCAAGGCAGAAGATGCAAGAGACTGAGCGGGAGATGGAACAGAGGCGGATTTGATCTGTGGGTTGGGAAGATCCCCTGGAGTAGAAAATGTCAACCCACTCCAGTATTCTTACCTGCAAAATTCCATGAACAGAGGAGCCTGGTGGGTGACAGTCCATGAGGTCACAAAGAGTCAGACACGACTAAGCACAGCATACACACACACACACCCATAGAGCCTCTAATTTACTAGATCTGTAGTTGGGGCTGAAGAATTTGTCTTTCTATCAAATCCCTAAGTAGTAATGATGATGCTGGTCTGTGGACCACACTTGAGAATTATGCCTTAGAGAGAGCAATTAAAGGAAAAACGATATATCAGAATCTTTCTGGGAGTGGAGCTGTGATCTGAGCAGAAATATGTAATTTTGCAAAGTTCTATAGAGGATTCAAATTCATTCCTCTCTCATTCCCAACCCAAACCCTCCAATCCTCCTTACCACTGGACTGACAACTAAATCCTGGACTAGGTCAATTAAGTGGTTTCACAGAAGCAGATAATGCCTAAAAACCTTCAGAAAATCATAAGCATGTATTATAGACAAAAATTTATTATGAAGTGATACATAAAATGGACAGAAGCCCATGGCAGCTGCTCATCATTGCCAAGCTAGCATAGACTTTGGAAATAAATACTGATTTCTTTTTTATGCTAATGTGAAATAAAAGTATTAAGTGATGTGAAAGTCATAAAGCAAAAGAAGGACATTTATGGAAAATTAGTGGCCAAGACTTGCTCTCTGGTAATGTTGGTAAGTTGTGTAGTCTTGGCTAATTACATTGGCTTCCATACCACAGTTAGTAAAGGATAGTTGTAGGTGTCTTTAAGCGTGGAGAGAATGCATAGAGAAATTAGGACAAATTAAGGAAAAATCCAAATAACAGCAAAATGCCTTCCATTAAAGGCGAGAGAAAGAAACATCCAGAGGAAAAAGCTTAGGCTTCAGTGTCTGAAATCAAAGAAAACAGTTTTAGCTCCCAAAGCTGTAGCTATGGAGCAGCTAGTCCTCTAGGCACTGAGTCAATGATGTGGCTGATTGCTTCTATGCACAGAGTCATTATGACTGATACTGGGCAAGTTGCTTAACCTCTTTTGGTCCCAGTTTCCTCATCTGTAAAATGAGGAAGTTGGAATAGATGATTTCTAAAGTCACTTACAGGCCTAACATTTTATGATATAGTGCTTGACTGGGAATGGATCCTCTCACAGGCTACTGTGTACAGCCGTGCATGACTTAAAACACTCCTGTGCAGGGTGCCAGCTTGTCTTCACGATGCAAAGTAAAAACAGCTAGCTTTAAACAAAACAGTGAAGTCATCCAAGTTTTATTTAACCTTTTTAAAGTCTTTTTTAAACTGACTATCAAGCCCTTTTAAAGTCCCTTTCAGGCAACCTGGGTTTCTTTGAATTCTCTTGTTGCCCTTTCTTCACACTTTGCTTTCAAGGGCATACTGGGCACTGGTAAGGATGCAGGCATCGTTTATTGATAATTGACAACCTCTTTAAGGTATGAGTGGTTGTAGTTTGATTTGAAAGAAAAAAAAATGTTTAAAGTTAGATGATGACACTGAGACTTAGTGCAGACAACAATTAAAAATCCAGGGGAAGTGCCTGGGTAATCAGCTTTGGAAATGCAAGCAAAACATTGGAAACGAATCTGAGAACTAACCCAAAAGACTAGCGATACTCTTGGTAAACCTGATCCTCAAACACATTCTCACATGATCCAGAAGAATATCAGACTATGTTATCACAAAGGACTAAAAAAGTCCAAGCTTAGTTTTGGGCAAAAAATATTGAAACAATTGTAACTACCTTGTCAAGGGGGTATACTGGCATATAACCAGAGGAAATCCTAACAGGATCCTGCCCACTGCTCTTAAAGTCTTACCTAATATTACCGTGAAATCTTCCTCTAAGGCTGACCACAGAGGAAAACCTGATCAGTTGGTCTAGAATCCCTGAAGGTTTAGCTGTATTTTTCTGAACTTCTTTCCAAACTTCCTTCTATCTCCTTAGGCAGAACAATTTGAAAGACCCTGAGCTGGTGAGGAGAGATGAAGGAGCATATGGCGGGACTTACTGGCTTTAACTTGGAGCCGTCCTTGCTGAGCACTGGTTTGCCTCCACACCTATGTGACTTTCCTGTATCTCTGGCTCTTCTCATCCACTTTGTAACCACACACAAGCACATGGCTATGTTCCTATGTTGTTAACTGGCCACCCAAAGCTGAATGACTTAGAGTTATTATAGCCACAGTCCTATCACCTACAGCATATAGTATCAGGACTTCAAGACAGAGAATAGTTGAAAAGGCTCCCAGATAATTCAAATTAGAGGCAAAGATAAAGAATAGGAGAGAATCCTAGTAATAGGCTGTAGTGGGTAACATGAGGTGGTTCAAAATTCAGAACTAGAACAGTGCCTCTGAATACATATATTATTGAATATATATAATACAATTGTATAGTTGATATAGTTTAAAGATACTATAAGTAATAATAAAGGAGAGAGTTTTTAAACTTGGCTTTACTATGAAAGAATAATAGTAACTTCAAAAATTTACATATATTTTCCCAATTCCTAATTATGATATAAAAATCACATTGTGTAGCAATTAAGCTACCATATTACTAATGACTGACAGCAGTTTGTTCTAAGTTTTATATGATTACAACATTAAATTCTGGTCAAATATCCTATGATTCTATGTCTTTATTATTCATTTTCGCAGAAAGTATAGTTATCTGTTTGTAACTCAAAAAGAAATTAAAGGAAAAAGTGAATGATTAAACTGTTTTGTTTATAGATTCAGTCTTAAAGATAAATGAATATTGGCCTCTTTAAGATCGCCACTCAGAGTAAAAGATAAAACTACTGCTTTTATCCATTTTCAAAACATTAGAAATAAGCTCTTTTTGTGTGAACTGGGATGCAGCTCAGTAGTTCAAGTTTTGCCCTTAATTGTTTCCTTCATGTACACATGGCTTGGAAGAGAACCAACAACCTGATCCTTTTACTTCTACATCAACTGGCTGGAATAAACCCAGACTGAATATTTTAAAATAATGACAACTAATTTTTCTTTACTCTTCAATGCTTTTATATTGACTATAGAATTCAAGACTCCCTTATAAAACTATCAAGGGGCCTTTGAAGAGATTCAGATGAGTTAATTGATTAATTTTAGCTCCAAATCATTCTTCATATTTTAGCCAAGTGTGAAAACGCACACTACTTTCCACCTGTCCTTGGCTTATTATAGACTAGCTGCTGATCAGAGATAACACACAGCATATCTAGATGGACAGGAAAGCCTGGTGTGCTGCAGTCCATGAAGGTCACAAAGACACAACTGAGTGACTGAACTGAAGTGATATCTAGATGTGGTGGGATACAGTTAAGAAGCTGGGCATGGTACATCTAACTTAATTAATGCAGGGCTCAATCAGAATACCACACTACCATGAAGAACAGAGTAGGCCACACATTTTCAAAAAAAATGCCCTTCTTCAAGTAGAAGTGGCCATTGGAACAATTGAAGATAGTTTATGAGGACAATGACAAAGGGATGCTATAAAAGTGAAAATAATGTGAGAGTAGAAAAGTGTTTTCAAACTTTAACAATTCATATTACAACCTCATACTTCTGCCACATCCACACACCACTTTCAATATTATTCACTAAATAATTTTACTTAAATGTAATTAAATAGACTCATTTTTTAAAATTAGCCTCTTACTCTGAGTTATTGTCCCTGGTCACAGTGCTTCCTTTCCTTATATCCATATCTCTTGAGGTCTTCCAATCAAGAAATAGAGTCTACTTCTCTGTCCTTTGAATCTGGGCAAGCCCTGTGATTTACTTTGGCCAATTAATGTGGTAGAAGCAATGCGATGCCATTCCTGAGATGTTAGGCCATAAGAGATTTTATGTACCTCTGCTGGGAATCCTACCTCTATCATGGAATACTTTGCTGTACTAATGCCTAATGGATGCAACCATCTACACTCATTGGAAAAGACCCTGATGCTGGGGAAGATTGAGGGCAAGAGGAGATGGGGGCAACAGAGGATGAGAGGGTTGGATGGCATCACTGACTCAATGGACATGAGTTGAGCAACTCCTGGAGATAGTGAAGGACAAGGAAGCCTGGCGCGCTGCAGTCCATGGGGTCACAAAGAGTCAGACGTGACCTAGCGACTGAACAACACCACCTTTTGTAGTTCTCCTTCCTCAGTTGAAGACAATCTTGGATGGGGGAAGATTGAACCTTGGCAGAAACAGTAACAAACATTTATTCTCCTTTCACTGCTGATCATTTGTTTCTTTATAGAGAGGTCAGACTCCTCCTTAAGCTGTTTTTAAGGAAATTGATTTTGAGGTGCATTTGGCTCTGGAGGAATGAAGAGGAGACAAAGCAGCACTGTGAGAAAATGGAGACTTGCCACTGGATTGACCCAGATAAAGGTCTAAATTAATAGGGGTCAAGATGACCTTCATCAATGCTCAGCTCAGCTAAACGGAAAACAGATCTGGATAAAGAACAGAAATACTGTTCAAGAACATGGTATGCACTTGGCTAATGTGTCTTTAGAGATGTGTGTTAACACAGCTAATTTTCGTTTGCTTGGAACCTTAAATGAGAACAATACTAGAGTTAGGTGGCAGAATATCTATGCTAGGGCTTTCCAATATGACGGACATATACAACACGACAAAAATTACTGCATCCTCCAAGTCTAGAGTGTAGATAACAATGCTAGAAAACTAACTTAGAGGAAGTACTGATAAGTGAAGGTTCTAAGAGAGTTTTCAGAGTGCTGTGAGTTTCCTTTATACCCACAAAGGAGTAGGAGATACTTCCTCCAAATAAACCCAGGTGATATGAGAGATTTAAAGCAAAATTTGAGTGTGTATGTGTATAGACATGTGCTTAATTTGCTTCTCTGGAAAAAGTTAATAGTGATTATCCAGTTAAAGCTGCCTATGACAGACAAATGAGGAAATGATTAAAATGAGAGCAAAAAAAAAACAAACCTATGGAGAAGACTATCAGTACCTTGGTCAAGTGACCAGGTTAGCATCGATGACTAGAAATAATGTCAGTAATTGGGTATTTTTGATATTCTGTGATAAAATTGGCACTTTACTTCTTGGTCTTCCTCCTCAAAAATTCATAACCCCAATTCATTATGAGAGAAACATCAGACTAATTGCAATGGTTGGACATCCTACGATATCCTACCAGACCAGTACTAAACATTTTCAAGGTTATCAGAAACAAGAAAAGTCTGAAAAACTTTCACAGCCAAGAGAAGCCTAGAAGATATAAGAATTAAATGCAATGCAATTTCTTGGATGGATCCTGAAACAGTAAAAGATTAGGTAAAAACAAGAAAAATACAGACAAACTATGGATCTTAATTAATTATATTGATATAATTAATTAGTCACTATGTCATGTCCAACTCTTTTGCAACCCCATAGACTGTAGCCTGTGAGGTTCCTCTGTCCATGGGATTTCCCAGATGAGAATACTGGGGTAGGTCGCCATTTCCTTCTCCAGGGGATCTTCTTGACCCAGGTATCAAACCTGCAGCTTCTGCATTGGAAGGCAAATTCTTCACCACCGAGCCACCACGGAAGCCCTTTTGGTTCATTAACTGCAGCAAATATGCTATTACTAGTATATGAGATTATTATTATGGGAAACTGTATATGTGGTAAAAGGGATGATATGAGAATTCTGTACTACTTGCTTAATTTTTCTGTAAATTTCTAACTGTTCTAAAAGATAGAGTCTATTCAAAAAAGTAATAACAGGTGGATGAGCAGCAGAGCCCATCAGATGAGTGGTGAATTTACCATGATTTCATTCCATTACCTCCAAGGTTAAATTCAACTCAACCTAAATCCTCGAAGTGGACATTAGATCAGGTAGAGAGGATTTTAGAATAAGCTTTCTAGTTCTGGCCTAAGTATCAATAAAAGTCTTCTAAGATTCAGATGCAATGGAGGAATTATCCATTTTTATTTCTCTTTTCTTTCCTTTGTTCTTTTACATTCTAGCCTCCAAACAATCCAATAATATAATAGCAACAGGGTGTTGGGAACCAACAGAAAACTAAAACTCTGAAAGAAAGCCAACTTAATCTCATTACCAGAGGAATTATGGCCCCAAGAGTCAAGGGGAAAGCTCTAGTACTTCTCTGTGTCTCTGTCATTCTGTCCCTTGACCCCAGATACAGGCACAGTACAAAAAATGACACAGCACAATAAGGCACATAAAGCTTGACTTCCTTAATGGAGCAGTCAAAAGGGAGTACTATGAAGATTGCAAAGAGGGAGGAACTTGGGAATGTGACCTCCTAAAGTCAATGTTCAAACTACTGCACAGTTGCACTCATCTTACACGCTAGTAAAGTAATACTCAAAATTCTCCAGGCCAGGCTTCAACAGTACATGAACTTTGAACTTCCAGATGTTCAGGCTGGTCTTAGAAAAGGCAGAGGAACCAGAGATCAAATTGCCAACATCTGTTGGATCATAGAAAAAGCAAGAGAGTGCCAGAAAAACATCTACTTCTGCGTTATTAACTATGCCAAAGTCTTTGACTGTGTGGATCACAACAAACTGCGAAAAATTCTGAAAGAGATTGGAATACCACACCACCTCACCTACCTCCTGAGAAATCTGTATGCAGGTCAGGAAGCAACAGTTAGAACTGGACATGGGACAACGGACTGGTTCCAAATCAGAAAAGGAGTACATCAAGGCTATATATTGTCACCCTGCTTGTTTGACTTATATGCAGAGTACATCGTGAGAAATGCTGGGCTGGAAGAAGCACAAGCTGGAATCAAGATTGCAGGGAGAAATATCAATAGCCTCAGATATGCAGATGACACCACCCTTATGGCAAGAAGCAAAGAACTAAAGAGCCTCTTGATGAATGCGCAAGAGGAGAGTGAAAAAGTTGGCTTAAAGCTCAACATTCAGAAAACGAAGATCATGTCATCTGGTCCCATCATTTAATAGCAAATAGATGGGGAAACAATGTAAATGGTGACACTTTATTTTCTTGGGCTCCAAAATCACTGCAGATGGTGACTGCAGCCATGAAATTAAAAGATGCTTGCTCCTTGGAAGAAAAGCTATGACCAACCTAGACAGCATATGAAAAAGCAGAGACATTATTTGCCAACAAAGGTCCATCTAGTCAAAGCTATGGTTTCTCCAGTAGTCATGTACAGGTGTGACAGTTGGATTATAAAGAAAGCTGAGCACCAAAGAATTGATGCCTTTGAACTGTGGTGTTGGAGAAGACTCTTGAGAGTCCCTTGGACTGCAAGGAGATCCAACCAGTCCATCCTAAAGGAAATCAGTCCTGAATATTCACTGGAAGGACTGATGTTGAAGTTGAAACTCTAATACTTTGACCACTTGATGTGAAAAGCTGACTCATTGGAAAAGACCCTGATGCTGGGAAAGATTGAAGGTGGAAGGAGAAGGGGATGACAGATGAGGAGATGGTTGAATGGCATCACTGACTCCATGGACATGAGTTTGAGTAAGCCCCGGGAATTGGTGACGGACAGGGAAACCTGGTTTGCTGCAGTCTATGGGGTAGCAAAGAGTCAGACACGACTGAGTGACTGAACTGAACTGAACTTCAAGTCCTACATTAACTCCTGGTCTCCTCCTAAGCTGAACATATGTGAAATTGACCTTTTACAGAGTACCTAGACTCTGATAACCAAACTGTAGAATGGACCACCATTCAAGACCCAGGCTGTTCACAGGGTGGTGCACACATGGCATAGATCCTAGAAGTAGGGATAAGGCTTTGAAAACTGAGCTGATACTGGAATCACAACCCACAGAAGGTAGGTCAGGACTTTCAGACTGAACCCAATCAGGATGACTGCCCACGTAAAAGAATAATTAGTGTTATCTACAGGAATTATAGAGGAGCCTGATGGGCTAGAATCCATGGGATCACAAAGAGTTGGACACGACTTAGAGACTAAACCACCATGACAACATATATTAAGGCAAACAGTCCTATAACACAAAATTCAAAATGTCTACAATATAGTCCAAATGTACTCTAGTCTATGAAGAAGAAAAAAAAAATTTCAACTTGGCTGAGAAAGAACAATTAGACTTAAATACTGAGATGCCAAGGATGTATCATTTTCTATCTAAAGACAAACCAAACGGAAATTTTAGAACTGAAAAATATAATAACCAGAAATTTAAAAAAATTAACAAATGAGCTCAATAGCACAATAGGGAAGACAGAGAAAAATTCAGTGAATTGGAAAATACATCAGTAGAAATTATTAAGAACAACGAAATGTAAATTTATGGAAAAAATTAAACAGAGCCCCAGACACATTTGAAAATACCAAAATGTCTAACATTCTTGCTATGAGTGCACGAGAGAAAAAAAAAGAATGCAGAGGGGGAAAAAATTAAAGAAATAGAGATTGAAAACATCTCAAATTTGGCAAAAGATTTTGAAGAAGCTCAGGAAATCTCAACAAAGATAGCCCCCCCGCTAATCCACATCTATACATATCATAGTTAAATTGCTTATGACCAAAAATAAAGAAAAAAACCTGAAGTGCACCCAGGGAAAAATGATGTATATTTTTACTGGAATGATGACTCACATGACTGTGGATGTCTCATCAAAAATCATGGGGCCAGAAAAATGAACAAAAATATTTCTGAAATGTTGAGTGTAAAGAAGTATAATGCAGAATTCTACATCCAGTCGAATTAACCCTCAGGAATAAAAATCAAATAAATATTCTTAGATAAACAAAACTAAGAGGATTTGTTAGTAGCAGACATGCTGTGATAGAATTGCAAAAAAAAAAAAAGAAATCTTAAAACAGAGGAAAACTGATACCAAAAGGAAACTTAAAACATCAGGAATGAAGGAAGAGCAACAGAAATGGTCAATATCAGGGTGAATATAACAGACTGTTCTCCTCCTAGTTGTACAAGATATGTTTGACAGTTGAAATCAAGAACCATAACGCTGGCTGGTGACGTATTTTCAGTGTTTGTGGATATAATGTGCACAGATGACTACAACACAGAGCAGCGCGGAGGGTAAAGGGATCTACGTGATAGAAAGATTCTTGAAATGTAAAACCATCAGTAAAATTATAATATGTGCATTCAATTATTAGAGAAACTTCTAAAAAGTGTACAAAGGGAAATGTAAATTAAAACTACCATGAGATACTTCTGTCTACTTATTAGAATGGCTAAAATAAAATATCCTAAAAATACCAAGTGTTAAAGAGGAAGAGAACCAATTGGAACATTGCTGGAGGGAATGAAAAATGGGCCAGCTATGCTGGAAAATAGGTTTTTGCCATTTTTTTTTTATCAAGTTAAACTCCTACTTATCATGTAACCTAACAATCTCACTTTTAGATATTTACACTAGAGAAATGAAAATTCTTACTCATGCAACTGCACACAAAAGTTTGTAGCAACCAAAATGGCCTTTGGTGGGTGAAAGGATGAGCAAATTATAGTATAATACATTTATACAATGGAATACCACTCAGCAGTTGAAAGAAGCAAGGAGCTATTGATATATGCAACATCTTGGAAGGATCTCAAGACCATTTTTTGCTGAAAGCACCCATTCTCAGAAAGCTGCATTCTATTATATTTACATAACATTCTTATAAAGACAAAACTACAGATCAGATCAGCAAGTTGCCAGGTTTAAGGGTGGGAGAGAGTATTACTACAAAAGGAAAGCAAAAGAAAGTCTTTTAAGGTGATAGAACTGTTTTGTATCCTGATTATGGTGATAGATGAGCAAATCTAAATTTGTTAAAAGCCACAGAACTGTATAGATACACATTAGTTTTATTGTGTGTTAATATAAAAATATATTTTATAAGGCATTCACAGAAATGAAAACAAGATTAAAATGAGAGGAACCAAATGAAATCTATACCTCTATAAGCACCAAAGATAATAATACAGAATATTCTGTCATAAAAATGTCTTTTGAACTTGAGAGGTCAGAGAAAGCAACCTAATAGTGTTAAATTCACAGAATGTTCTCCATTTATTGGGTAAGTCAAATAAAAAAATCACCAGGACAGATGGCATTCAGGCCAAATGTTTTGAAGGAACTCTTTTAATGAGGATGTTCATAGCCTTTCATTTTTTTGAGTCATAATCTGTTTCACCTTTGAATTTCCAGCTACTGCAACACATGTAGTCTTTTATATTTTCTGGCCATTTACTGACAATCATGAGTACTTATAAATGTGAAATATAAATTAATGATATTTGAGTCCAAAACAGAGGGATAAATTTAGATTTCTCCTATAGTATTCAGTGAATGTTTGTTCATGAAATTATCCTAAAATAGTTCTATCAGATGTGCTGTGGAGGGGAGAGACATACATGAGCTTTATACAGAAAACTTATTTCTTGGAAGACAATCTCCTAGACCTTGTGAAACTATAAAGCAGAGGAGGAAATCACCTGCAATCATGAAGTGAATTCAAGATAATATGGTGTACACACATAACTCATACAAATAATAGGAGGAAAAGAGAAAGGCATTCTGTTGCTGTTGTTGTCCAGTTGCTATATCGTGTCCGACACTGCAAACCCATGGACTGTAGCATGCCAGACTCCCCTGTCCTTCACTGTCTCCCAGAGTTTGCTGAAATTCTTGTCTATTGAGTCAGTGATGCCATCCAACCATTTAATCCTCTGTCATCCCCTTCTCCTCCCGCCCTCAATAGTTCCCCATATCAGGGTCTTTTCTAGAGTCAGCTCTTTGCATCAGGTGGCCAAAATATTGGAGATTCAGCATCTGACCTTCCAATGAATATTCAGGATTGATTTCCTTTAGGATTGACTGGTTGGATCTCCTGCAGTCCAAGAAACTCTCAAGAATCTTCTCCAGCACCACAATTTGAAAGCATCAATTCTTGGGTGCTCAGCCTTCTTTAGAACTCTTGCCTGGAAAATCCCTTGGATGGAGGAGCCTGGTGGGCTGCAGTCCACGGGGTTGCGAAGAATTGGACACGATTGAGAGACTTTACTTTCACTTTTCACTTTCATGCATTGGAGAAGGAAATGGCAACCCACTCCAGTATTCTTGCCTGGAGAATCCCAGGGACGGGGGAGCCTGGTGGGCTGCCGTCTATGGGGTCGCACAGAGTCGAACACAACTGAAGTGACTTAGCATCAGCAGCAGCAGCCTTCTTTATGGCCCAACTCCCACATTCATACATTAATTACTACAGGAAAAACCATAGCTTTGACTATACAGACCTTTGTTAACAAAGTAATGTCTCTGCTTTTTAATATGCTGCCTAGGTTTGTCACAGATTTTCTTCCAAGGAGCAAGCACCTTTTAATTTCATGACTGCAGTCACTGTCTGCAGTGATTTTACAGCCCAAGAAATTAAAATCTGTCACTGCTTCCACTTTTTCCCTTTCTATTTGCCATGAAGTAATGGGACTAGTATTCTGGGTAACTTAGAAATGAGAAACTGATGAAAAATTTTAAAAATCTTCCCTTCTAATTATGCCTTCTATTCATATTTATTCATTCCCTTCAGTGGAGAGAGGAAATGAAATGAATAAATATAAGATAAAGTTTTGTTTAAAGTAAACACAGCTCTTTTTGTGTAATTATCTAGCAGGATTATTAAAGTAATCTTCAAAGAGGCAACTCCATCCTCCATTGTTACCAAAGGCTGACATTTTTATAATTCTCTTTCCTGTACTCTTTGACACTTTTATGAAAATCCTGAAATGACCTACTCTGGAAGAAAATGGATTAATCAGACTTTAAAGGAAGTCCTTTTATGAATGTGAATGATTCTCCTCATTTACTTGAGGGCTAGATTGCTAACAGGGTAGCTGTTTCTCTCTCAAATGTGGGAAGATCTTGAGGCAGAAATTGACCATGCTCCTTTAGGACTTTATTTTAGAAAGGAGATGCAAAGTTTCTAGGTCTGGAAATGAGAAGAAGTGGGTATGGGAAGAGAGGAATTTTGACAGCTCAATCTAAAGAAAATGGATCCCCTAAACAAATGGTAATTTATAAAAAGTGATCATAGATTATGAGTTCCAGGTTCTAGCTACATGATAGACACTTCATATATATAATATACATAAATATATATATAGTTGTTGTTTAGTCACTAAGTCATGTCTGACTCTTGTGATCCCATGGACTAGAGCCTGCCAGACTCCTCTGTTCATGGGATTTCCCAGCCAAGTACTGGAGTGGGTAGCCATTCCCTCCTCCAGGGGATCTTTCCAACACAGGGATGGAACCAGGTCTCCTGCATTGCAGGCATATTCTTTACCATCTGAACCAACAGTGGACATGAGTTTGAGAAAACTCCAGAAGACAGTAAAAGGGAAGCCTGGCATGCTGAAGTCCATGGGGTAGCAAAGAGTTGGACATGACTTAGCGACTGAACAAAAACAACATGAAGTAGACACTAGCATTATCCACCTTATGTAGATGAGGAAAATAAGGCACTAAGAATTAAGAAAAGCCTTTAAGAACACACCACAAGTACATGGAGAGGCATGATTCACACTTAAGGTCTATTTTTTTTAACTTCTTAGCATCCGGTCCCATTACTTCATGGCAAACAGATAGAGAAACAGTGGAAACAGTGGCAGGCTTTATTTTTGGAGGCTCCAAAATCACTGCAGATGGTGATTGCAGCCATGA
The DNA here is from genome assembly GCF_055505025.1 of Bos grunniens. Classification (NCBI taxonomy): domain Eukaryota; kingdom Metazoa; phylum Chordata; class Mammalia; order Artiodactyla; family Bovidae; genus Bos; species Bos grunniens. Next base: position 19,725,216 of record NC_141168.1, read on the forward strand.
AATTAAAAGATGCTTACTCCTTGGAAGGAAAGTTATGACCAACCTAGACAGTATATTAAAAAGCAGAGACATTACTTTGCCAACAAAGGTCCTTCTAGTCAAGGCTATGGTTTTTCCAGTAGTCATGTATGGATATGAGAGTTGGACTGTGAAGAAAGCTGAGCACCAAAGAATTGATGCTTTTGAACTGTGGTGTTGGAGAAGACTCTTGAGAGTCCCTTGGACTGCAAAGAGATCTAACCAGTCCATCCTAAAGGAGATCAGTCCTGGGTGTTCATTGGAAGGAGGGATGTTGAAGCTGAAATTCCAAGGCTTTGGCCACCCCATGCCAAGAGCTGACTCATTGGAAAAGACCCTGATGCTGGGAAAGATTGAGGGCAGGAGGAGAAGGGGACGACAGAGGATGAGATGGTTGGATAGCATTACTGACTCAATGGACCCATGTTTGGGTGTACTCCAGAAGTTGGTGATGGACAGGGAGGCCTGGCATGCTGCGGTTCATGGGGTCACAAAGAGTTGGACACGACTGAGCGACTGAACTGAACTAGCCTCCATTTTCCATAGTCTATACTCATTTATTGACTAGTTGAAAATGAGACTCTATAGTTAGAAAGCAAAAGATAGTGGTCAAGGAGAGTTAAGGGGAAATGAGGAAGAAAGAGCGAAATGAAGCAGAAAGAACCAGTTACAGAGGGGTGATTCAGTCCTGATATGAGAGATGAGAAAGGGTGGTGAAAAACTCCACTTTATAAAACAAAATGCTCCCTAAGTATTTTCATTTATATTAACACTTATACTACTTTCAATAGGTACAATTTGGTGGGCCAATGTGAAACTTCTTGTAGTAAATAAGAAAATTTGAAAGCTATGGCCTTATCTCCAGAAAAATTCAAACATACATAATATACATTATTTTGAGGATTTTCAGTCCTAGAAGTCATCTTTGAAGACGGCGGTCTCAGGGACCTTCCTTTTGTTATTGTCTTAACTGTATTGAAATGATTTTCTCAAAATGCTCAAGCCAGGAAAAGAATCTGTCAGCAGTATCTAAAGTTTACAACAAAGTTAATTAGAAGGTTCTAAAAATGCTAATGATCAGGGAAGCAATCGAGAAGAAGAATAAATCATTGTAATGTTAACGAATAATTGTTCTTCCTTTGTAGCCCTCACTCCTGCTACCTATAAGCAGATGGCCAGGTCATTATATTTTTCATTTTATGTGCTTGATTGAGTAGGAAGTAGAATTTACATTTAAAAATATTTATAGTGATTTTTTTTTAAAATCCCAAAGTCTTGCAATTTTTATGCTGGATTTCTAGAAGAGGAAAGAGAAAGAAAATTTTTGAGGGAAGGAAAAGGGGAAAATAAATATAATTATAGCTGAGTGGGCTCTATTTTATGGCATTTTGCAAGAAGGTGATCTTAGTGCTGGCGACTTCTGGGAGCTTATGGAAAGACAGGACCCTAAGCACTTCTTAGGCATGGAAAACTTTATGTACTGCCAAGCTCCTGTCTCCATGGAATTCCCCAGGCAAGAATACTGGAGTGGCCATTCACTTCTCCAGGGGATCTTTCTGAACCAGGGATGAAACTTGGGTCTCCTGCATTGCAGATTCTTTACCATCTGAGCCATCAGGGAAGCCCTAAGTATGTCACCAAATAGAGAGTTGCCAGAGAGTAATGACTATTGCAGTTTTGGAAAATACCGTGGTTAGTGGAAACCCATTTGGGCCTAAGTCTTAAAGAACTTTCTAGAATATTTTATTCAAAACAAGAGAGCAAGACCTTTGTATGATTGGTGAATAGAAAATCAACCTTTTCAATAACTTAAACTAATAGTCCCTGGGGGTACAAGAGTCAGACATGACTTAATGACTAAACCACTAGCACCACCAAGTTTCCAGATGGGGCTTTACATCCAATTTAATTTGATTTAATGAAAAAAGTAACATTTTTATAATGTATTTTGACATACTTTATTACAAAGTGAATATTGATTTTATGTAAGGGATTTCACTTTTGGTGAAGTAATATATTTCAAAATTGTATCCAGATAGTCAAGTCAAATTTCAACTCCAATCAGGTAAAACTAGTACTAAGGTGAGCATAATCATTTGTAGAAAAACCCCTCCCACCTACAATCCCATCTCAGAAATACCCACTAGCCCTCACATAGTCCCCTCTAAAAGCAAGAAGTTAGATACAGATGCATTTTACATTCTAGTAGAAATTAGACTACAGAAAAGAGGAACTAATAATAGTGGGCCTTTCTGTTTTCTAGTGTTCAAACTTGCTTCTAACTGAGAAACATGTCCTGGAGCTTGAAATGAAAATCGAATTGGAGAAACTATCATGTTTTCTGAACATAGTCTGGGCTGCCCTTTGGCATGGTTTTCTTTGATTCTTTCCAGCTCCCCTTTGTCTGCTGTTATCTTCCAATGCACCAAATGTGCCTTCTGCAATTAGCATGCCAAGCTTTCTGGCTGACCCACTGTCCTGGAATGAAATCAATGTTAATGGTTCCTGTGATTCTGGTTCCTTTTGCTTTTATTGATGTTTCCTTCTCCCTTCATTCCACCTCCAAACTAATTTTCATTCTATTTCAAAACAACCCAAAATGATGAATTATTTTGTGCTTTTCTGCAGTGGTAGGATTTAATTGGGTTTCCCTGGCTGAGTTCAGTTCCTGGCACAAATAAGTCAACTCCTTGAACAGGAGGGACAAAAGGTAAGAAGGTGAATAATGTGCCCTGAGCAGTTTGAAAGTCTGCTGAAAACAATTATGTCACCCACATATCTCCTTTCACCTTTCTTTTTCTTCCTTTTTTTTTTCTTTACTTTTTTGTTTTGGAAAAACATTTCCAGTATTACATGGAATAACATTAAGATACAGAAATGTTGCAATGGCATTAATAGCAAAAGAAATTAATTACTTTAATTTTCTGTTTACAGAAAAATAAAATAGTATAACATTCTTTGCAACTTTATGAAAGTAGTATTGATAATATCTGGTCCTTCTTTCTATTGAATAAAGAAAAGTTAAAAGGAAATACCAAGCACACCATTTATCTACAGAAGTGTAACAAGTTACTGCCATTCTGTGGCTGTTGGTGCAGTTCTGTTGGCTTTTTTCTGGGTTTATCACATGGCAGCAGCCAGCCAGCATCTTCCTTGGGGCTGCAGGATCCAAGATGATCTCACTCCTATGCCTGGGCTTTGTTGCTGACTGTCAACTGGGGATCCTCTCTCTCACTTGCTCAAAGGTCTTTCTATCATTCATGGGCTAGGTAAACTTCTTACGCTGGAAACATTCCAAGGGCTCAGAAATGAAATCTGTACATTTTATTGAGCCTTCAGAAACTTACACAATTTTATTCTATAGGTCAAAGAGAGTCTTGATGCCAGCTCAAATTCAAGGATTAGGGGAAGAGACTCTGCCTTTTGATTGGAAGAATTTTAACAAATGTCTGATCATATTTTATTTTCCACAGTGAGCAAGTAAAAATTGATATCAAAATTATATGTCAAAAAGCCAAGTTCAGCTTCTTGAAGGAAGTGATTATGTTTTATATTTATTTTCACATTTCAAGCTCAGAGTGCAACCACATAGTCGATCCCATTATCTGTCTATTGAACAAGTAATGATGCCTATGGATGGAGAAAATATAACAAAAATAAAACAGTGATAATTCCTTATGATTGACTAAGTAATGTAGGTTTTTTATGTTTTTTGTATGTGAAGTCATTTGTTATGTAAGATTAATTTGGGCAGACCTGCAAGTCGAAAGATTCTATGAAGACCTACAAGACCTTCTAGAACTAACACCAAAAAAATGTCCTTTTCTTCATAGGGGACTGGAATGCAAAAGTAGAAAGTCAAGAGATACCTGGAGTAACAGGCAAATTTGGCCTTGGAATACAAAATGAAGCAGGGCAAAGGCTAATAGAGTTTTGCCAAGAGAACTCACTGGTCATAGCAAACACCCTCTTCCAACACACAAAAGACTCTACACATGGACATCACCAGATGGCCAATGCTGAAATCAGATTGATTATATTATTTGCAGCCAAAGTAGGAGAAGCTCTATACAGTCAGCAAAAACAAGACTGGGAGCTGACTGTGGCTCAGATCATGAACTCCTTATTGCCAAATTCAAACTTAAATTGAAGAAAGTAGGGAAAACCACTAGACCATTCAGGTATGACCTAAATCAAATCCCTTACAATTTTACAGCGGAAGTGACAAATAGATTCAAGGGATTAGATCTGATAAACAGAGTGCCTGAAGACCTGAGGTTTGTGCCTGGACAGAGGTTTGTGACATTGTACAGGAGGCAGTGATCAAGACCATTCCCAAGAAAAAGAAATGCAAAAAGACAAAATGGTGTGTGAAGAGGCCTTGCAAATAGCTGAGATGAGAAGCAAAAGGAAAAGGAGAAAAGGAAATTCACGCCAGTCAGAATGGCTGCGATCCAAAAGTCTACAAATAATAAATGCTGGAAAGGGTGTGGAGAAAAGGGAACCCTCTTACACTGTTGGTGGGAATGCAAAATAGTACAGCCCCTATGGAGAACAGTGTGGAGATTCCTTAAAAAACTGGAAATAGAACTGCTTTATGACCCAGAAATCCCACTGCTGGGCATACACACTGAGGAAACCAGAAGGGAAAGAGACACGTGTACCCCAATGTTCATCACAGCACTGTTTATAATAGCCAGGACATGGAAGCAACCTAGATGTCCATCAGCAGATGAATGGATAAGAAAGCTCTGGTACATATACACAATGGAGTATTACTCACCCATTAAAAAGAATACATTTGAATCAGTTCTAATGAGGTGGATGAAACTGGAACCTATTATACAGAGTGAAGTAAGCCAGAAAGAAAAACACCAATACAGTATACTAATGCATATATATGGAATTTAGAAAGATGGTAACAATAACCCTGTATACAAGACAGCAAAAGAGACACTGATGTATAGAACAGTCTTATGGACTCTGTGGGAGAGGGAGAGGGTGGGAAGATTTGGGAGAACGACAGTGAAACATGTATAATATAATGTATGAAACAAGTCGCCAGTCCAGGTCCAATGCACGATACTGGATGCTTGGGGCTAGTGCACTGGGACTACCCAGAGGGATGGTATGGGGAGGGAGGAGGGAGGAGGGTTCAGGATGGGGAACACATGTATACCTGTGGCAGATTCATTTCAATATTTGGCAAAACCAATACAATATTGTAAAGTTTAAAAAATAAAATTAAATTAAAAAAAATCATCTTAATGCAGAGTTTCAAAGAATAGCAAGGAGAGATAAGAAAGCCTTCCTCAGTGATCAAGGCAAAGAAATAGAGGAAAACTATAGAATGGGAAAGGAAAGAGATCTGTTCAATAAAATTAGAGATATCAAGGAACATTTATGCAAAGATGGGCACAATGAAGGACAGAAATGGTATGGACCTAACAGAAGCAGAAGATATTAAGAAGAGGTGGTAAGAATACACAGAAAAACCATACAAAAAACAACTAAATGACCCAGATAACCATGATAGTATGATCACTCACCTAGAGCCAGATATCCTGGAATGCAAAGTCAAGTGGGCCTTAGGAAGCATCACTCCGAACAAAGCTAGTGGAGGCAATGGAATTCCAGCAGAGCTATTTCAAGTCCTAAAAGATGATGCTGTGAAAGTGCTGCACTCAGTATGTCAGCAAATTTGGAAAACTCATCAGTGTCCACAGGACTGGAAAAGGTCGGTTGTCATTACAATTCCAAAGAAAGGCAATGCCCAATAATGTTCAAACTACCATACAATTGCACTCATCTCACATGCTAGCAAAGTAATGCTCAAAAGTCTCCAAGCCAGGCCTCAACAGTATGTGAATTGTGAACTTCCAGATGTTCAAGCTGGACTTAGAAAAGGCAGAGGAAGCAGAGATCAAATTGCCAACATACGTTGGATCATAGAAAAAGCAAGGGAGTTCCAGAAAAACATCTACTTCTGCTTTATTGACTATGCCAAAGCCTTTGACCGTGTGGAACACAACAAACTATGGAAAATTCTTAAAGAGATGGGAATACCAGACCACCTGACCTGCCTCGTGAGAAATCTGTATGCAGGTCAGGAAGCAACAGTTAGAACTGAACATGGGACAACAGACTGGTTCCAAATAGGAAAAGGAGTATGTCAAGGCTGTATATTGTCACCCTGCTTATTTAACTTATGTACAGAGTACATCATGAGAAATGCAGGGCTGGATGAAACACAAGCTGGAATCAAGATTGCTGGGAGAAATATCAATAACCTCAGATATGCAGATGACACCATTGTTATGGGAGAAAGTGAAGAAGAACAAAAGAGCCTTTTGATGAAAGTGAAAGAGGAGAGTGAAAAAGTTGGCTTAAAGCTCAACATTCAGAAAACTAAGATCATGGCATCTGGTCCCAGCACTTCATTGAAAATAGATGGGGAAACAGTGGCAGACTTTATTTTCTTGGGCTCCAAAATCACTGCAGATGGTGACTGCAGCCATGAAATTAAAAGATGCTTGCTCCTTGGAAGAAAAGCTATGACAAACCTAGACAGCATATTAAAAAGCAGAGACATTACTTTGCCAACAAAGGTCTTTCTAGTCAAGGCTATGGTTTTTCTAGTGGTCATGTATGAATGTGAGAGTTGGACTATAAAGAAAGCTGAGTGCCAAAGAATTGATGCTTTTGAACTGTGGTGTTGGAAAAGACTCTTGAGCATCCCTTGGACTGCAAGGAGATCCAACCAGTCCACCCTAAAGTAGATCCGTCCTGGGTGTTCATTGGAAGGACTGATGTTGAAGCTGAAACTCCAATACTTTGGCCACCTGATGTGAAGAGCTGACTCATTTGAAAAGACCCTGATGCTGGGAAAGATTGAGGGCAGGAGGAGAAGGGGACAACAGAGGATGAGATGGTTGGATGGCATCACTCAGTGGACTCAATGGACATGAGTTTGAGTAATCTCCAGGAGTTGGTGATGGACAGGGAGGCCTGGCATGCTGCAGTCCATGGGATCTCAAAGAGTCGGACATGACTGAGTGACTGCATTCAACTGAACTGACTCTACATATAAGTTAAATAAGAAGGTTGACAATATATAGCCTTGACGCACTCCTTTCTGAATTTGGAACCGTTGGTTGTTCCACGTCCAGTTCTAACTATTGCTTATTGACCTACATGCAGATTTCTCAGGAGGTAGGTAAGGTGGTCCAGTATTCCCATTTTTTGAAGAGTTTTCCACAGTTTATTGTGGTCCACACAGTCAAAGGCTTTGGCATAGTCAATAAGGCAGAAGTAGATATTTTTCTGGAACGCTCTTGCTTTTTTGATGATCCAGTGGATGTTGGCAATTTGATCTCTGGTTCCTCTGCCTTTTCTAAAACCAGCTTGAACATCTGGAAGTTCATGGTTCATGTAGTGTTGGAGAATTTTGAGCATTACTTTACTAGCGTGTGAGATGAGTGCAATTGTGCTGTAGTTTGAACATTCTTTGGCATATATATATATATATATATATATGTAGAGTACATCATGCAAAATTCAGATCTGGATGAAGCACAAGCTGGAATCAAGATTGCTGGGAGAAATATCAATAACCTCAGAAATGCATATGACACCACCCTTATGGCAGAAAGCAAAGAAGAACTAAAGGGCCTCTTGATGAAAGTGAAAGAGGAGAGTGAAAAATCTGGCTTAAAACAACATTCAGAAAACTAAGATCATGGCATCCAGTCCCATCACTTCATTGCAAATAGATGGGGAAAAAATGGAAACAGTGACAGACTTTATTTTGGGGGGCTCCAAAATCACGACAGATGGTAACTGCAGCCATGAAATTAAAAGACACTTGCTCCTTGAGAGAAAAGCTTTGACAAACCTAGACAGTGTATTAAAAAGCAAAGACAGGAGTTTGCCGACAGAGGTCCATCTGGTCAAAGGTATGGTTTTTCCAGTAGTCACGTATGGATGTGAGATCTGGACCATAAATAAAGCTGAGCACTGAAGAATTGATGCTTTTGAGTTGTGGTATTAGAGAAGAGTCTTGAGAGTCCATGGACTGCAAGGAGATTAAACCAGCCAATCCTAAAGGAAATCAGTCCTGAATATTCATTGGAAGGACTGATGCTGAAGCTCTAATAATTTGGCCACCTGATGTGAAGAGCCGACTCATTGGCAAAGACCCTGATGCTGGGAAAAATTGGAGGCAGGAGGAGAAGGGGATGACAGATGATGAGATGGTTGGATGGCATCACCAACTCAATGGACATGAGTGTAAGCAAGCTCCATGAGACAGAGAAGAACAGGGAAGCGTGGTGTGCTGCAGTTTATTGGGTTGCAAAGAGTCAGACACAACTGAGTGACTGAACAACAACAACTACCATTATCAGTATTATTTCCATGTAACTTATAAGGTGATCAGATGAAGACAATACCTCTCCTTGTAGACACTCTATAAACCAGGGGAAACTGGCCACCTGTATTAGTTGATTTAGGTGGCAAATATTTATTACACTATTATACATTTCATAGGTGCTAAGTTTGTATGTTCAGTGCTAAGAAACCTAGACATGGTTCTTCCCTCCTGAGAGCTTACAGTCTGGGTTTGTGGTTGGGGTAGCACATATTAGACTAGTGAAGGAAAAAGTTACAAACCTTTATAAGTGGTATCAATGGAAAGGACAAGGTGCTATGAATAAGTACATGGGACAGAAGGCAACATTCTAGACCAGATGGTCAAAGGATACCTTTCTTAAGTTATATTTAAGATGAAATTAAAAAAAAAAAAAACAACATAATTCAAGCCCAGTAAACAGTGGCAGAAGAACAGTATAAGCAGAAGGGGAAGCAGGGGATCAAATGCATATGATGAAACAAGAGCATAGCAACCTGTGAAGTAGAAGAATTTCCTTTTCTTGGTTTCCTAAGCTGATTATCTAGCCTTTTCCTTTGCTAGCTATGTGATTCCAAGAAGTTTACTCTCTGTGACTTAGTCTCTTCATTGACAGAGAGAGGTAATAGTAATTACTTTATAGGATATTATGAGGGTTAACATGAAAGTGCTTAGCACATGATAAATGCTTTGTCAGTATTACTGGAGAAAATTGGGCAGGCTGACTCAGTCAACAAATATGTGTTGAAAATCTACTACACACAGGCCTGCTAGTGATACTCCGGGATCACTGGCTCCTGTATCTCTGCTACAAACCTCTTTTTGTTTTTTAAGCCCGTAGCACAGTGTATATTTGTCATGCAGTCATGTCTGACTCTTTGCAACAGGCTCCTCTGTCCATGGAATTCTACAGGCAAGAATACTGGAGTGGGTTGCCATTTCCTTCTCTGGGCACAACGTAACTTAAAATGTCCAGCTTTTTGGGCAAGAGTTCCTCGATGGGCCTGTTTGGTTTCTTAATGATAAAGGCTTACATTTTCCATTCATAACGTAGCCCTCTCTTTCCCAAAGCTCGGAACTCTGTAGCTGGAGCTTGGAAGCAGGGAGTCCCTGAGAGGGGCTGGATCAGCGGGCTTTCGTGTGATCTCACATTGCACCCCCAGGAATCTTGCACTGCTCCCCTTTATTCACTGCTGCCAGCCTGTGATTTTATCTTCACACAGTTTCTCACTGCTTGCCCTTTATCCCTCCAGTCCTCTTCACGTGTCTCAGAAATCTCAGCTCTACCTCAGACACACAAGCTGCAAGTCCTTCTCCTCTGGCCCTGGAATTGTCGCCTATGCCCTCAGTGGGAGAAGCAGTGGGTGAGAGTTCAGGAGAGTTAATGCTTCTGGGGTAATCTTGGACCAAAGGCAGATGCAGCCAATGAACAAAGCCTTCTCTTTCTTCCCCGGCCCTTCTTTTATAATTATGACACTCGTAAGAATTTCATCCATTTCTCCCAGCAGCCCTAGTAGAAACCCCCACCAAACAGCCTGATGTTGGCTTTTTCTCCTTCCCAGAGTGGTCTTCACAATGGCTTCCAGTGGTAGCCCTTCAAATTACTACTTACACTCCAGCCCCCCAAACAATGGTCACCTCAGGACCTCACAGTACTTTTTGTCTTTCTTTTCTTTTTTAAAATATATTATATGATTTTAGAAGCTATCTAATGAGTCATTTGGAAATTCAAAATAAAATAAAATAGAAGACATGTATATATATTTTTTTCTGTAGCACATTTTATTCTCTATCCATATAGGTTCACACAGACACACACACATGTATGGATGTGTGTGTATGTATATATATCTTTCCACATATGCATATGTACACAAACATATATTCTTCCATGAATCCTTATGTTTAAAGGGAAGAAATTATTTTCTTTAAAAGTTTCAGAATATTAAGAAGTACATATTTTAGAAATACAAAGCAGGTAACGTTGATGTTTCCTCTCTCTGTAGCATTGATTATAGTGAATGCACACATGGAAATCTGAGAACAGTATCATAAGATTATATTCATTCAGTGTTTCTGATATGCCACCTTGGGAATCCAACTTTGTGTCCGTTGCTTAGGAAATATTTTTGAAAAATATCACAGTCCCTCTATAACTAATAGTACATTTTCCCCCTTTCTTTCCTTTTGAAAGTATAAATATTGTGCAATTCTAGGAACTATAAGAGTCATTTGTAAAACTCAAAATAAAATTTAATCAGAAAATATTTATAGATCAGCTATGTAGAGAGACAACTAATTTTAAATTTTTTGAAATGCACACAGTTTCAAATAGTCTTTCTTTTTTTTAATTATTATTATTATTATTTTTTACTTTACAATATTGTATTGGTTTTGCCATACATCAACATGCATCCGCCAAGGGTGTACACGTGTTCTCCATCCTGAACCCCCCTCCCACCTCCCTCCTTATACCATCCCTCTGGGTCATCCCAGTGCACCAGCCCCAAACGACAACCCTGTATGTGAGACAGCAAAAGAGACGCAGATGTATAGTCTGTCTTTCTATCAATGCATTTGTAAATACATGTTTAAGCTTAAATACATTCACCATTTTAAATATGTAAACTATTGGTCGCTATCTTATCTTCATCTGTTCTCTTATCTTCTTCTGTTCTCTTGCTGTAAGATCTTCTCTCTGATTATCAAAGGTTCTATAATTTTGATACAATGAAAAGGTGAATATTATTGATAGGAAAAGCATACCCCAATGTGAGAGAGAAAAAGAAGCAGAGTGATGGTGATGATGATGGGAAAATTGAGAAGAGAACCAGAAAGCATACACTAAGGCATTAACGCTGAGTATGTATTTTTACTGTTGTTTATGGTTAGTAGTATCTGTACCTCTTAATTTTTATTATCTGTACCTATTACGATGCTTATATATAGACAGCTTCTACTGAAAATACATACTTGTATATGACAACTTTTATGTCATCATGTGTATTATATAACAAATATTGCAATATATATGTATATGTGCATTTGCTTACAGAAACTTGAAAAAAGCACTGATCTAGTTCTTATCTGAGGCAAAAAATTTTTACTCTACTGAAAAACAAAAGAAACACTTCGTCTCTCGCCAAGGATAAATCAACTCAGATGCCAACAAAAGATTTCAAGATTGCCTGGAATTTCCAAGTTCATGAATGCTGAGTGGTCTCTAAATTTGGAAATCTGTTTTTTCCCGTTGCTAATAATAAATCTTATGAAGTATCCTACACAAAGCATTAGGTTCCCTAAATAAAAACTATAAAAGTCGCCTCTTTTATTTATGGTCATGCTGTTTCAGATGCCCACAACCAATTGTCTCCCCTCCTTTGGAGACTGGAATTCTTTTTGTCTCTCTTCAGTTTCACCTTTGCCACTGTTAATTCTCTGGCAAATTTGGTAATAGTGAAAATAAAACAGGCAATATAATGAAAGATGGTAAGCAAGTAAAATATGTAATTTAATACCTTCAAATCCTCCTCAATGTGTTCTTTGAGTTAGTTTTCCAGTCTGTGGGATCAAGGATTTTTCCTTCTTCATATTTTACTAAGTATTCACCCTTAAAAAAAAAAAGAAAAGAAAGGAAGTTGAGAATCAAGGGTATGTCACTGTTAATGGAATGATGGCATCCAGACTATGAAACACATTTCCTGGGATTCCCATCAGCCTTTGCAACATCTTTATAAAATGTAAAGGGAGAGAAGGTTGAGGGCACAGATTGCTTACTTAAGACCTCTTCCTTCAACCTGCCCTACCCTATTACACTCTGTGGAAGGTCTTTTTTAGGGGTGCCATTCTTTATTTTTATACAGAGCAAATGACCTCTATGGTAAGTTTTGTAGGGAACAGACAGATCCACAGCCTGCTCTGAAAAAGAAGAAAAGAACACAATTTCTATCTTTCTATCTGTCTCTCTCCAGCCCGGGGTAGCTCCTCTCGGCCGTGCTCCTATGCAGTCGCTTAAAGCTCAACATTCAGAAAACTAAGATCATGGCATCCGGTCCCATCACTTCATGGCAGATAGAAAGGGAAACAGTGGAAACAGTGGCTGACTTTATTTTTCTGGGCTCCAAAATCACTGCAGATGGTGACTGCAGCCATGAAATTAAAAGACGCTTACTCCTTGGAAGGAAAGTTATGACCAACATAGACAGCATATTAAAAAGCAGAGACATTACTTTGCCAACAAAGGTCCATCTAGTCAAGGCTATGGTTTTTCCAGTGGTCATGTATGGAGGTGAGAGTTGGACTATAAAGCTGAGTGCCAAAGAATTGATGCTTTTGAACTGTGGTGTTGGAGAAGACTCTTGAGCATCCCTTGGACTGCAAGGAGATCCAACCAGTCCATCCTAAAGGGGATCAGTCCTGGGTGTTCATTGGAAGGGCTTATGTTGAAGCTGAAACTCCAATACTTTGGCCACCTGATGTGAAGAGCTGACTCATTGGAAAAAACCCTGATGCTGGGAAAGATTGAGGGCAGGAGGAGAAGGGGACGACAGAGGATGAGATGGTTGGATGGCATCATCGACTCGATGGACATGGGTTTGGGTGGACTCTGGGAGTTGGTGATGGACAGGGAGGCCTGGCGTGCTGCGGTTCATGGGGTCACAGAGTCGGACACGACTGAGCAACTAAACTGAACTGAACTGATCTGTCTCTCTCTCTCTCTCCATTTTCCTCTTTCACTACTGAGCATAATTTTCTTTCTGCAACTGAGGAGAGTCAGGCAGAGGGCTGGGTTTCCTGAGAATAAGTGTGTGGGCACTCTAACTCTGTTCTTTGTAATGGCTGAGAGCCTTGCCAGACTGCTATAATGTATTGATACCTCCGAGAAGCAAGGAAAAGTGTGAGATTTTATTTGCTAGATGGCTTACAGATTAATTGAGTTCCATTCAGCCTTGAATATTGTACAGTTTTTCTTATCCTGTACTATTTTTTAAAACTGTATAAGTGATTCTTTCTTAAATATAATATTTTTTTCTTCTTTTGAATTAATTAGTCCAGCTGGCCCATCACATCAAAATCACATGCAGAAATTTTAGGCTGAAAAGAATGAAAATATATTACTCCTCTAACTTCAACAATAAGCAAGATTTTATCATACTGATTTCTCCAGTAATATAACCCAAACACAGAGGTTGGCTCTCAGATGGCCCAGTAGTAAAGAATCTGCCTGCCAATGCAGAAGACACAAGAGACCTAGGTTTGATTCCTTGGTGGGGAAGATCACCTGGAGTAGGAAATAGCAACCTGCTCTGGTATCCTTGCCTGGAAAACTGCATGGACAGAGGAGCCTGGCAGGCTACAGTCCATGCGGCCAGAAAAAGCTTGCAAGTGTACTTCAATTATTTTAACAATAAAATGTCTTATTTTTGTTATTCTTTTCTTTACCTGAGAATGAGGAAAAAAATTGTTTGACTTACTTTGGTCTTTAGAAAATTCAGTTTTATTTGAGTTGTACATCAATGAATGATAGGATGAAGTGAAGTCAAAAAATTTGTCAAGAACTTCCACCCCTAATGGAACAAAAGCACTTCAAAGAATTGTTTTTATTAAATGAGAAGTTAAACTAATGTCATCTGATCAGATGGTGGCTCAGATGGTAAAGCATCTGCCTATAATACGGGTGATCCAGGATCAATCCCTGGGTCGGGAAGGTCTCCTGGAGGAGGAAATGGCGACCCACTCCAGTATTCTTGCCTGGAGAATCCCATGGACGGAGGAGCCTGGTAGGCTACAGTCCATGGGGTCACGAAGAGTCGGACACAACTGAGTGACTTCACTTTCACTTAAGCTAATGCCACACACACTTATATCATTCAGAAAACAAAATTACTGGTAGTCATATAAGGGTTTTCAAAATTCAGAGAAGTAAGCAATCCACACAAGCCAGAGGAAGAATTGTCACTGATGAGATAAAGTGTGCTTTTAAAAACCACTACAATATTGTAAAGTAATTAGCCTCCAATTAAAATTTAAAAAAAACTATATGTAAACTCCAAAAAAAAAAAAATGTGCTTTGAGTGATGGACTTTATTTGGTTATACGGAGGGAATGTCTTATTACCAAAGCGCAGGTGGAGGGTATCAGGGAACAGCTGTGACAAGGCAGAAACCATCCTGCCTAGAACAGGAATTTCATGTGAAAGAAAGGTGGGGAAGTTGGATACGTTTGGAATATAGGCTGAGGAAGTAGACAGGAAAGGTGGTGAGATAAAAATTAGAGCAAATTCTTAAGTACTCAATTGAGAGGTTCAGATTTGAACATTCAAACACTAAAAAATCATCGACATTTTCTGAAAAAATAAGGATTTTCATCTCTGCAAAGGAGAGAGAGAACTAAGACATGAAATATAGGAAAAGGAAGGGATAGATAGCTATTTGCAGTTTTCTTTGCTGGTGATGAAGATGAAAGTGAAAGACCCTGAAATGGAAGCATATAAACCATAGTAGCAGCGAAAAAAAAAAAAAAGCCACAAATCACTAGAGAATAGAGTCAGAATGATATAGACCTGACTTTGACCATGGCTGAGCTTTTTACACCACTAAATGGCCTCATGGTAGTTGGAACAATACAGGAGAAAAAAGTTCAGGCAAAGAAGACTATAAGAGAGCCTCAAAGCATAGGAAATACTCTTATTTTTTTACTATTATAAATGGCTGAGAAGATGAGGGAAATTTTTGTCTATTTTAAACTAATCTGTCTTAAATCAATCAAGTTAATTTATTAGCTAACTAAATTAATTTTAAATTAACAGTCACCAGCTTACCTTATTTCCCCAGTTCCCTGTAATCACCTCATTAGTCCTCTTACTGCCAGATTAGACACCGTGCTTATGTCGCATGGTCGTCTATAGTGTGCTCTTTCTCACGCTATGGATTTCCTACCTCCCTCAACTTTTTGAGCACTTGCTGTGATATTTTCATATTCAGTGTTTCTATCTCTCTCACTGCAGCACACTGTACATTATAAATGCCTTACCATTCTCATAATTCTACTCTTATTTAGATAAAAATTCCTCCAAAAAATTATTTCAGATCTTTTCCATTCCCAACTTTTTCATTTTTCTCCTCCAAGCTCTTTATATCATTGAATTGAGAAGATGAAAGTAGAAACAACCTACACGAGCTTTATTATGCACTTGTCTTCACTAAAGTTAAATGAATGTCTCTAAAGTTATCCTTTCAATTTCCAGAGAATTAATGTTTTACACTTCTTTAGGCTGAATTCCCTCCCCTAAATGCTGGAACCAATTACTTCATGCCTCTTCTGGGGTTTTGTTTCTATCACAGATATTCATCTGCTCTTAAGTAAAATTTGGCTTATTATTTACCTTTGGGGAAAAAAATACACACAATTTACTGAGAGAAAATATTTGTTCTATCAATCAGTAGAATTTTAAATGTTTGGCTTCCATTTTCCAAATTCCTATCAGGAGTCTTTGCAGGATGATTGACTAACCATCCATGACTACCTCTTCTCCTGCTTGAAATCTCATTCAAATGTGAGGAAACTCTAAAAACAAGTTTGTACCACTAAATCCATTGTACCACTGCAAGACCCAGAAGGGTATATGATTAAAGTATCAGAACATCAAGGATTATCCTGACAGCATAGAAGAGAGAGTTTTTGAAACCTAACCAAGCTTATTCACCTGCAATTTATGACAGATTAAAAATAAAAGGGTGACCAAGTAAGTGAGTTTACTCCTCAGAACTTCCAAAGTTTTCCAGTTCCAAGCAGCTGGAATTGGGAGTAGGACCAGCCCTGTCAAGTAGCCGATTAATTCAAGATCTGTGGAACAGTTGGAGTAGACTCCCAGAAAGGAATTTTCCTAGAAGATAAAACCAAGTAAAGAGCTTGCCAAGTAAAATGGAAGTTCTCCCCTAGGAGACACTGCGTGGAAATTGGGCCAAGAAGGAGATACTAAAGTGAGTGAAAATAAATAAATAAATAAAACCCCAAACAAACCAAAAAAAAAGTTGTGCCTATAAATTCCCTTCTCCTTCTAAAGAAAACCCAATCACATACAAACTTTCTCCCCATTTTAATCCTCCCTTCTACCTTTTCTCTTACCTTCACAATCAGGGTCAGAATTCACTGTGGGATAAAAAGCATATTAACCTGTGATTTAAAAACACCTGATATGTGCATGGTATGTTCCTTCTATTCCCAGAGATAAGAAATAGAAAGCCCAGAGATAAAACCACGCACATATGGACACCTTATCTTTGACAAAGGAGGCAAGAATATACAATGGATTAAAGACAATCTCTTTAACAAGTGGTGCTGGGAAATCTGGTCAACCACTTGTAAAAGAATGAAACTAGAACACTTTCTAACACCATATACAAAAATAAACTCAAAATGGATTAAAGATCTCAATGTAAGACCAGAAACTATAAAACTCCTAGAGGAGAACATAGGCAAAACACTCTCTGACATACATTACAGTAGGATCCTCTATGACCCACCTCCCAGAATATTGGAAATAAAAGCAAAAATAAACAAATGGGACCTAATTAAACTTAAAAGCTTCTGCACATCAAAGGAAACTATTAGCAAAGTGAAAAGACAGCCTTCAGAATGGGAGAAAATAATAGCAAATGAAGCAACCGACAAACAACTAATCTCAAAAATATACAAGCAACTCCTTCAGCTCAACTCCAGAAACATAAATGACCCAATCAAAAAATGGGCCAAAGATCTAAATAGACATTTCTTCAAAGAAGACATACAGATGGCTAACAAACACATGAAAAGATGCTCAACATCACTCATTATCAGAGAAATGCAAATCAAAACCATTATGAGATATCATTTCACACCAGTCAGAATGGCTGCGACCCAAAAGTCTACAAATAATAAATGTTGGAGAGGGTGTGGAGAAAAGGGAACCCTCTTACACTGTTGGTGGGAATGCAAACTAGTACAGCCACTATGGAGAACAGTGTGGAGATTCCTTAAAAAACTGGAAATAGAACTGCCTTATGATCCAGCAATCCCACTGCTGGGCATACACACTGAGGAAACCAGAAGGGAAAGAGACGCATGTACCCCAATGTTCATCGCAGCACTGTTTATAATAGCCAGGACATGGAAGCAACCTAGATGTCCATCAGCAGATGAATGGATAAGAAAGCTGTGGTACATATACACAATGGAGTATTACTCAGCCATTAAAAAGAATACATTTGAATCAGTTCTAATGAGGTGGATGAAACTGGAGCCTATTATACAGAGTGAAGTAAGCCGGAAGGAAAAACACCAATACAGTATACTAACACATATATATGGAATTTAGAAAGATGGTAACGATAACCCTGTATACGAGACAGCAAAAGAGACACTGATGTATAGAACAGGCTTATGGACTCTGTGGGAGAGGGAGGGGGTGGGAGGATTTGGGAGAATGGCATTGAAACACGTGAAATGTCATGTATGAAACGAGATGCCAGTCCAGGTTCAATGCACGATACTGGATGCTTGGGGCTGGTGCACTGGGACGACCCAGGGGGATGGTATGGGGAGGGAGGAGGGAGGAGGGTTCAGGATGGGGAACACATGTTTTAAAATTATTAAATTAAAATAAAATAAAATAAAATAGTCAAAAAAAAAAGAAAAAAAGGAAATAAAAAGAAAAAAAAAAAAAAGATTAGGGTTTTGAATCCAGGACTTTCTGTTTGAATCCAGGCTCTTCATGATAATGGGTAGTTACTTCATCTCTCTAATTTGTACATAGGAATAATAACTTACTACAGTAAACACACACACACACACAAATACTTAACCAAAAAAAAAAATAAAAATAAAAAATAAAAAAAATAAAAACACCTGAATGTAACATGTTGCTACATCTGGGCTGTTAGTTATAATTGGGAACATACTAAAATCTCAAAAACCTGAGAGGAAACATAGGTAAGAAAGAGAAACAACAGACTGAATACATATAGTCCCAGGAAAAACTAAAGCAATAAAGGAAATAGCAGATAACATCCAATACAGGATGTTTAATCATGTCAAAGATACTAAAGGATTGCATATCTTTAAAACAAGAATGGGCTACAGTGGCTGACTTTATTTTGGGGGGCTCCAAAATCATTGCGGATGGTGAATGCAGCCATGAAATTAAAAGATGCTTACTCCTTGGAAGGAAAGTTATGACCAACCTAGCTGCTGCTGCTACTGCTAAGTCGCTTCAATTGTGTCCAACTCTGTGCGACTCCATAGACGGCAGCCCACCAGGCTCCCCCGTTCCTGGGATTCTCCAGGCAAGAACACTGGAGTGGGTTGCCATTTCCTTCTCCAATGCATGAAAGTGAAAAGTGAAAGTGAAGTCACTCAGTCGTGTCTGACTCTTAGTGACCCCATGGACTGCAGCCTACCAGGCTCCTCCATCCAAGGGATTTGCCAGGCAAAAGTACTGGAGTGGGTTGCCATTGCCTTCTCCAATGACCAACCTAGACTGCATATTAAAAAGCGGAGACATTACTTTGCCAACAAAGGTCCATCTAGTCAAGGCTATGGTCATGTATGGATGTGAGAGTTGGACTATAAAGAAAGCTGAGCACTGATGAATTGATGCTTTTGATGTGGTGTTGGAGAAGATTCTTGAGAGTCCCTTGGACTGCAAGGAGATCCAACCAGTCCATCCTAAAGGAAATCAGTCCTAAATATTCTTTGGAAGGACTGATGTTGAAGCTAAAACTCCAATATTTTGGCCACCTGATGCAAAGAGCTGACTCATTTGAAAAGACCCTGATGCTTGGAAAGATTGAGGGCAGGAGGAGAAGGGGACGGCAGAGGATGAGATGGTTGGATGGCATCACGGACTCAATGGACATGAGTTTGGGTAGTTGGTGATGGACAGGGAGGCCTGGCGTGCTGTGGTTCATGGGGTCACAAAGAGTCAGACACAACTGAGCAACTGAACTGACAATAAAATTGAAGTAACTAAGTTAACTGAGTTTTTGAGAATTATAATGAAACAGAGAAAAAACTCCCCTTAACTCCAGTGTCAACAGAGCAAAATAAGAAACAGCTGCACAGTGACATTGGTCTTAAAGAGTATATACAGAGGCATGCCTCAAAATTAAAGAGATGAAAATTATGAATAAAATTATGAGAATGCAGTTAAGAAACATGGGAAACGAATCCAGGAAATCAAATGATCATTTCAGTAGGAATTATTAAAAAGAGAAGAAAAGTTATTTTCCAGAAGAAATATTTGGTGCAATGATTATTATTAATTTTTTTTACTTTACAGTATTGTATTGGTTTTGCCATACATCAACATGAAAAAAAATTTGGTGCAATGAGCAGAATTGTCTAAATGTCACCCTAAGAATTCACTGGCAAACCAGTAGTTAGTACTTCATACTTCCACTGAAGAGGGCACAAGATTGATCCTGGTCAAGGAACTAAGATCCTGTAATCTGTGCTGAACAACCAAAAATAAATAAAAATAAAAATGACCCTAGGGCTTCCCTGGTGGCTCAGTGTTGACAAATCCACCTGTGATGCAGGAGACACAGGTTCAATCCCTGATCTGGGAAAATGTTACATGCTGCAGAGCAGCTAAGCCTGTGACCCACAGCTACTGAGACTGTGCTTCAGAGCCTGGGATGCACAGCTACTGAGCAATGTGCCACAGCTACTGAGGAGTGTATGCTCTAGAGCCTGTGCTCTGCAATGAGAAGCCACTGCAATGAGAAGCAAGTACACTGCAACTAGAGAGTCCCCCTGCTCTCTGCAACTAGAGAGAAAGACCATGCAGCAAAGAAGACTCAGCTCAGTGAAAAATAAATAATAAATAAATACAATTTTAAATAATAAAAATAAAAGCAGCAAGCTTAAAACTATTTTTTTTTCTTTTCTCAAAACATTAATTTTAATCGGAGGATAATTATAATATTGTGGTGGCTTTTGCCATACATTGACATGAATCGGCCACAGGTGCAAATGTGTCCCCCCCCATCCTGAAAAAAGTAACTCCGGATGTTATTGTAGGTTCCCCAGACAAATTGGCTTCTTCCACCAACCTTGGCTTCCTATAATGGGCTCAATGCCACCCTGTGCCAGGCAGCTGGTTTCTTAGACAACTCTCCTAAACAACTAGAATCCTGACTCCAGACTACTCCGCATCAAAAAATATTTTATTTCCCTGAAAACACTGCCCTTCTGCTTGCACCATAACAAAAGAGAAACACAGGGGAAAGTGGCCTTCAACAGGAGCCCAGCGCTACATTGTGGGTCAGCAGTACCCAGGACTCAGGACATTCTTCTGCAGGCAGTGGGAGAATGGGAAGCCTGTGCCTTTGCTTGCTTCTATTCTTGTTGGGCCTGGACCTGTGTGTTATCCCCTTTCTCACTAAATCCTGTTCCTTACACCACACAAAGAGATACTGTGAGGTATCATAGATGGAGACCTAGAAGGGACTCACCATGCACAGCAAATTATTATTGAATCTTCAGAGAAAAGGGCCTACAATGTTTTACAAGATAATTAGTTATTGAAACATATTTTTGAAAACATATATGATCTTCAAGGGTGGAAGAAAATGCCTGTATTTTCATATTCTTGGGTCAATTACAATTACAGAACCAGTTAATCTTGAATTTAATGGAGTTCCAAATGTATTTCAAACAGAAATTAAAAAGGAACTCAATAGGTCAATTTCCAAGTTCATGTGGAAGACACAGTGTAACTAAATAATGAAAATATTTTGTGTAAAACTATAATGTGTAGTGTAGTGGACACTGTGCTTTTCGTGGACACATTCCTCCTGCTGCTACAAGTTCTGCTAGCCCCCAGTAGCCTGTCCTCTCTAGGAATGTCTCTTGGCCAAAGAAATCACTTCACCCAGGATTTGTGTTCCTTCGAACAGGTAGCCTGCATCCAATTACTAGCTGATGCAGCAGTATAATCGTTCAGCCCTCCCATTTTAACTCCAGACATTTCTGGGGTGGCTCAGATGGTAAAGCATCTGCCTACATTGCGGAAGATCTGTGTTAAATCCCTGGGTCGGGAAGATCCTCTGGAGAAGGAAATGGCAACCCACTCCAGTACTCTTGCCTGGAAAATCCCCTGGACAGAGGAGCCTGGTAGGCTACAGTCCATGGGGTCACAAAGAGTCGGACACGACTGAGTGATGTCACTCACTTGTCACTCATCCTTTCTTCAGAGCTCCCTATGGGCTCAAGAGTGGCTTAATGTGACATTTCAAGCACATTTTCTCCCTCAGTCCATTCCTGCACCAGTCTCCTCCCCACAGATGCTAATCACCAGAGCACTCACTAATCAACTTCCTACATACTGATCTCCCTCTCAGAGTCTTTCCAGAGAACCAGACTTGTCCCATCAGATGTAGATAAAGGATGGTTGAACAGTGATACCAATATTTCAATAGGCAACTGAATCAGGAAGAAAATAGAAGGGCAAGAAACAGACACATGCATATACTATAGTGATTTGGCATATCACAAAGGCTTTTTGTGTGTGTGTGTGTGTTTTACAGAAAATAATGGATTTTTATAGACATGGTTGGGGACAATGACTGTCTACACATCAAAGGAAAACATAGTCAATTCTTTATCTTATATAATAAGTAAATTAAAATTGCATATAAATTAAAGATGTAGACATAAAAATCAAAGTGTGAAAACACCTAGAATTAAGTATCAGACAACATTTTATAAGCTTGAATGGGAACAGGATGTTAGCATAAGGCTTCCCAAACAAAACATGAAATTCAAGTATCAATTTTAAAAAATGATTGTCAGATTCAAAATTTTTTATTTTTTTTACCTTTACATTTTGACCTAATTTCAGACATACACAAAGTTGCAAAAATAGTACAAAATATTATCATATATGCTTCTCCCATGATGAGGCAAAACTGTCTAAGAAATATTTAGTACATTTGATTTTTTAAAAAATATGATTTAGCAATTGTGAAACTATTTGTATTGTAGGACTGAGCAAACACATAAATATATTGTAGATAATGAAAGCCAACTTTCTCACAGTCACAGAAAAAGTTTATTCTAGTGAGAACACCAGAATAAATGCTGTGGTAATTAGTGGCATTAGTGTTTATAGATAGCTATATAGATATCATGATTATAGATAGATAACCACCCAGGCCTGGTTTCTCCATGGGCCTCAACTGTTCAAAAGTAGATTTCATTCCACTTCTGTTATCTTGATTCTGAGTATTCCCACCTTTCCCCCCATTTCAATTATTTCCATAACTAATTTAAATGTGTTTGTAAGCTTGAGTTTTCCCTTAGAAATAAATTTCTCCTTGTTAACTCAAAGGAACCTCTAACATTTGAAATCATATGTAACAAAGTGAAATAAAACATTCTAGACAGTGTTTACAAGAGGAATAACTGCCCTTACTAATTTCACAAAAGTATCCCACAATACAAATTATCAGTTTTGTCCTTAAGGATAGATTCACTTTTATCTTTTCCATCTGGATTAATTTTCCTTTCCGAAAACCCAGCATTGACCTCAGCTAAAGAGAGTCCTACGGCCGTGCTTGTACAGTGTGATAACATGTGTTTAACTTTTTAGAAAAGGGATGGGTCCAATAAAATCCTCTTTGTGAAAATTTAAATTACAGACAGAGAAAGTAAGAATCAGACTGTGGGGATTATGAAAGGCAGTTCTTGGAGATACAGACTTTGGGGGTATGGCGGCCATTCTGTCCCGTGTGCCCTGATGAGGCTTGCAGTATCACTGTGGGTACAGAGGACAGAAGAGATACAGGAGACCAGGCATTTGCAGAGAAAGTGGCTAGACAGTTTATATATTTACTGGTTGATTTTTTATGTCTATTAAGTCTAACTATAGAGTTAAGTCTAACAGTTGCTCATAGTTCTTTAATATAGAATGCCCTCCATGCTTAAGATACCTTGAGTGGGTTTTTGTTCCTTGCAGTTAAGGAATTATCTGACAAGACGTTGTATCACTGTTAAAACTGAAGATAGTTGATGGAAGAAGTTATGCAGTGTGGATCTTTACTAAATAATAGTGTTAATATTAGTTTAAGTTGTATATAATACATTTTAAGTATTAATTTAAAACATGTAAATACATTTATAATATACAAAATACAACAAAAATTATCATATTGATGATAAAATAATGAGAGTGAAGTCTCTCAACTGATGTTCTCTCCATAGTTTATTGTGGAATTTATTTATTGATATGTATTCTATGTTGTTTTCAGACTTTGACCCAGATGTTTTGAATAAAGAAAGAACATAAAAAGGAGTGCTTCAGGGGTTGGAAATTGAAAAGATATATAAATATATACATAAACATGATCTCCAATGGTTCTAGAATACCTGAAAAAGTCTGTCCAATATAATTCTCTAGCACATGCTAATAACCTTGAATCAAAGAGCTATGAACTACTAAACTGAATTTAGTATTGTGAAAAGTTATCCTTTTTAGAATTCGGGAGGGAAATTATCTACTTCCCTTAAAAAAATAATTAGCATGCCCTGGAATGGTCTATATTTCCTTGACCAAAAGCATTTGAAACAAATCTGGCTAGATCTGAGAAACCAAAATATAAGCAGGTATCTAACAACTGAGGAAGAAGTTTAGTAGGATTAGGGAGTTAGGGAGTTATTTCTCTCAAGAGTCATTTTAGAAGATTTGAAGCCTGCAGACAGTTACAATCTATTAATTTTCATCATGGGCTGCTTTATTTTTTCTACATAGTGTTCAGCAAGTGCAAAGCTACCACTCAGCTCTAAATATTCACTAATCAATAGAAAATTATCTCTTACTGAGGCCAGGATGAAAACAAGCCAACAAATAAACCACTGTCTTATCTTCACTCCATTCTTAACTTTATCTGCACTCTCTCCTGGTATGAGCCTTCAAAGCATATAGTGATAATTTTTTGAAAACACACATACACAATTCCACACAAAATTATCTTAGAATGTTTCATGAGTAAAATTCATTTCTCCTTTGTGGACATCCTATAAATAATAAACAATAAACCATTGAGACAAGCAATAAAATTAACATATAGCATATAATTACATTGTTTTCGTGCTAGATGTTTACATTTTTGTAACAAAAATTAACACAAGCATTTTTAGTCTCATTTTACAGATGAGAAAACTGAAGTTCTAAGAAATTACTTCTTATCCAAGGTAACAGTTAATTAGATACTAAGTGATTGATCCAGGATCATGAAACAAGACTTTAAAATGTTAACCATTCACTTTGGCCACTATCCATGGGATAATGTAGAAGTATTAAAGTATTTTGCTAGCCACATTTTCTAAGATGGATCTATCAGTTGGCACTGTACTCTGTAGGGTGACAATATACAGCCTTGACGTACTCCATTTCTATTTGGAACCAGTCTGTTGTTCCATGTCCAGTTCTAACTGTTGCTTCTTGACCTGCATACATATTTCTCAGGAGGCAGGTCAGGTGGTCTGGTATTCCCATCTCTTTCATAATTTTCCACAGTTTATTGTGATCCACACAGTCAAAGGCTTTGGCATAGTCAATAAAGCAGAAATAGATGTTTTTCTGAAACTCTTGCTTTTTCCATGATCCAGCGGATGTTGGCAATTTGATCTCTGGTTCCTCTGCCTTTTCTAAAACCAGCCTGAACATCTGGAAGTTCATTTTTCACGTATTGCTGAAGCCTGGCTTGGAGAATTTTGAGCATTACTTTACTGGCATGTGAGATGAGTGCAATTGTGCGGTAGTGTGAGCATTCTTTGGCATTGCCTTTCTTTGGGATTGGGATGAAAACGGACCTTTTCCAGTCCTGTGGCCACTGCTGAGTTTTCCAAATTTGCTGGCATATTGACTGCAGTACTTTCACAGGATCATCTTTTAGGATTTGAAATAGCTCCACTGGAATTCCATCACCTCCACTAGCTTTGTTCGTTAGTGATGCTTCCTAAGGCCCACTTGACTTCACATTCCAGGATGTCTGGCTCTAGGTGAGTGATCATACCATTGTGATTATCTGGGTTGTGAAGATATTTTTTGTACAGTTCTTCTGTGTATTTTTGCTACCTCTTCTTAATATCTTTGCTTCTGTTAGGTCCATACCATTTCTGTCCTTTATTGTGCCTGTCTTTGCATGAAATGTTCCCTTGGTAGCTCTGATTTTCTTGAAGAGATCTCTAGTCTTTCCCATTCTATTGTTTTCCTCTGAGGAAGGCTTTCTTATCTCTCCTTGCTAGTCTTTGGAATTCTGCATTTAAATAGGTATATCTTTCCTTTTCTCCTTTGCTTCTCGCTTATCTTCTTCTCACAGCTATTTGTAAGGACGCTTCAGACAGCCATTTTGCTTTTTTTACATTTCTCTTTCTTGGGGATGGTCTTGATCCCTGTCTCCAGTACAATGTCACAAACCTCCGTCCATAATTCATCAGGCACTCTATCATATCTAGTCTCTTAAATCTATTTCTCACTTCCACTGTATAATCATAGGGGATTTGATTTAGGTCATACCTGAATGGTCTAGTGGTTTTCCCTACTTTCTTCAATTTAAGTCTGAATTTGGCAATAAGGAGTTCATGATCAGAGCCACAGTCTGCTTCTGGTCTTGTTTTTGATGACTGCATAGAGCTTCTCCATCTTTGGCTGAAAAGAATGTAATCAATCTGATTTTGGTGTTGACCATCTGGTGATGTCCATGGGTAGAGTCTTTTGTGTTGTTGGAAGAGGGTGTTTGCTATGACCAGTGTGTTCTCTTGGCAAAAGTCTATTAGCCTTTGCCATGCTTCATTCTGTACTCCAAGGCCAAATTTGCCTGTTACCCCAGGTGTTTCTTGACTTCCTACTTTTGCATTCTAGTCCCCTATAATGAAAAGGACATCTTTTTTGAGTATTAGTTCTCAAGGGTCTTGTAGGTCTTCATAGAACCATTCAACTTCAGCTTTCTCAGCATTATTGGTCGGGGCATAGACTTAGATTACTGTGATGTTGAATGGTTTGTTTGGAAACAAACAGAGATCCTTCTGTCATTTTTGAGATTGCATCCTAATACCACATTTTGGACTCTTTTGTTGACTGTGATGGCTACTCCATTTCTTCTAAGGGATTCTTGCCCACAGTAGTAGATATAATGGTCATCTGAGTTAAATTCACCCATTCCAGTCCATTTTAGTTTGCTGATTCCTAGAATGTCAACATTCACTCTTGCCATCTGTTTGACCACTTTTAATTTGCCTTGATTCATGGACCTAACATTCCAGGTTCCTATGCAATATTGCTCTTTACAGCATTGGACCTTGCTTCTATCACCAGTCACATCCACAACTGGGTGTTGTTTTGGCTTTGGCTCTGTCTCTTCATTCTTGTTGGAGTTATTTCTCCACTGATCTCCAGTAGCATTCTGGGCACCTAGAGACCTGGGGAATTCATCTTTCAGTGTCCTATCTTTTTGCCTTTTCATACTGTTCATGGGGTTCTCAAGGAAAGAATACTGAAGTGGTTTGCCATTCCCTTCTCCAATGGACCACATTTTGTCAGAACTCTCCACCATGACCTGTCTGTCTTGGGTGGCCCTACACGGCATGGCTTAGTTTTATTGAGTTAGACAAGGTTATGGTCCATGTGATTAGGTTGGTTAGACTGATTAGTTTTCTGTGATTGTGGTTTAAGTCTGTCTGCCCTCTGATGTCCTCTCACAGTGCGTATCGTATCACTGGGGTTTCTTTTACCTTCTGTAGTTTACTTTCCCTAAAATATGATATCATTTTCATGCTAACTTTTACATATATTAGATTGTACTTTTTGCTCTTATTTTTTGCTGCCTCATATCCATAACCCACAAAAACATATTACTGCTTCAGAAATATTTGAGTAAAACATAAAATGAGTCATGAAGGTGCAATTTGAATTATACAACTCAGAAAATTTCTCAAAATACATCAAGCATGAGTCTGGCATGAAAAATTAAATTTGTTATTATAGTCACAAATGTAAAAATGTGAATATTTATATAAGCACCTATATCATAAAATTACAATAAAATGTCTGATAGTAAATATCTGAATATTATATATTATTAGAGTGAAGGGTCAGTTGAATAACATTGACATAGACCCAGTGAAGTCTCCATAATTAAAAGTAAAAAAGAAAAAGGGACAACCTAGAGGCTTATTTTTCCTGAATTAGTAGAAAAATATAATCCAGTAAAAAAAAGTAATTAATTTTAAAGATAAAAAGAGAGAAGAAACTAAAACTATAGTGCTATCATTCAAGATTTTAGTCCTGAGACTTAAGTATAAATCATAGCATAACAAAATATTTGCAAAATCAGATAGAATATTAAGAACTAATGTTCTATTCAAAGAGAAAATTGAATAAGTTATTGTAAAAATTCTCTCATGAAGTTATATTGTTGGTTATCAAGTAATGGAACTATGTACATCATAGAAGAACAATTAACATTACAATATCACTCCCTCAGATAGTTTTGTTTATAACTGTACAAAACCCTTGAGGTATAGGATATGACTATGCTCTTAGAACATATGTGGTACCTATATCAAGATGATCCTGCTTAGTATTTGTTTGATATGCTACTAAAAACTGCATCTGCTTGGAAAGAGATATTTCTTTTATTTCACATGTGTTCTCTGTGTCATAACTTATCTATAGAAGGAGGCATTAATGCCAGTAGTAAAGGAGAGTTATCAATATGTCTTCCAAGAAAAGGTATTTCTGTGTGAAGAGAAGATATTGACTATAAAAAAAAAATACACAACCTAAATTTTGAGAATTATGTTTTGTTTTGCAGACAAAATTGAGGGCTTAAGCCCAGGGCACAGCCTCTTAGAGAACTTTGAGGGACTGCTTCAAAGAGCTAAGGGAGAAGATGGAGGAGTTTTTGCAACACGACCAGATAGTGGGATCACCAAAAGATTACTGTTAATTAAAGAAAACCAGATATCTCAAGTTAATGGCATATCTTTATACAGGAAGATTCAAGAGTGGGGGTTCACTGAAATCCTTCCCCTGATATGCACCTCAGCTATCTGGGATCAGTATCCTATTCTTTCCCTTCCGGAGTTCCCTCATGGCTCACCACGGGGGAGGCTTTAGTGGCTTGGAGTCTGCAACATCTTTTGTTTAGCAGGCAACAGTTTTCATTCATAATACCAATCTACATAGGGTTTTAGTCACAGGCATTGGTTGGGAGTAAAAATTCTATTTTTTAACCATAATTTGGTGGTGAAAGAAACAGTAAATATCTTAAATTTGTTCAAACCATATTCTCTGGGTCTACATATTCTTAACATGGTGAGTGGAGAAATGGGCAGTGAAGACAAACCTGATTCCCCAGATGAAGGCTCTTGTACTTCAAAGTTAAAGATACTCATCCAAATTTAAAGAGATATGAGGGTAAAACTACTTCTTAATGAATGCCAAGCTGGATCAAGCACAAACTGGAATCAAGATAGCCAGGAGAAATATCAATAACCTCAGATAGGCAGATGGTACCACTCTAATGGCAGAAAGTGAAGAAGAACTAAAGAGCCTCTTGATGACACTGAAAGAGCAGAGTGAAAAATCTGGCTTAAAACTCAACAATCAAAAATGAAAATCATGGCACCCGGTCCCATCACTTCATGGCAAATAGATGGGGAAAAGAATGAAAACAGTGACAGACTTGTTTTCTTGGGCACCAAAATCACTGCAGATTGTGACTGCAGCCATGAAATTAAAAGATGCTTGCTCCTTGTTAAGGAAGCTATGACAAACCTAGACAACATATTAAAAAGCAGACATCACTTTGCTGACAAAGGTCTGTATAGTCAAAGTTGTGGTTTTTCCAGCTGTCATGTATGGACATGAAAGTTGGACCATAAAGAAGGCTGAGCACTGAAGAATTGATGCTTTTGAACTGTAGTGTTGAAGAAGACTCTTGGTAGTCCCTTGGACTGCAAGGAGATCCAACCAGTCAATCCGAAAGGAAATCAACCCTGAACATTCACTGGAAGGACTGATGCTGAAGCTGAAGCTGCAATTCTTTGGCCATCTACTGTGAAAAGCTGACTCATTAGAAAAGATTCTGATGCTGGGAAAGATTGAGAGCAGGAAGAGAAGGGGGTGATGAGATGGTTAGATAGCATCATCAACTCAGTGGACATGAACTTAAGCAAGCTCCAGGAGACAGTGAAGGACAGGGGAGGGTGCCTTGCTGCAGTATGTGGGGTTGCAAAGAGTCGGACATGACTTTGTGACTGAATAATAGCAATGATTGATTCTTACATATAAAGTTAAAATATCCTTTGAATTCATATGGCTTGCTTGCGTGGCACAAGTTAGTGACACACCCAGCATGTTGCAGGGTCCCAGCTGTTATTTAAGTATCGCAGTATTATTTTTAGTACTGGAGATAAAACCATGGTGTATCTTAAGAAAAAAAAAAAGCCCATCTCAGTGTCTATTAAAGTTCTCCATAGAAGCAGAATCAATAGGAGTTCTAGCTAAAGAGAAAGATTAATTTCCTATGAAGAATTAACTCACATAATTATGGAGGCTGAGAAGTCCCGCATTCTTTCATCTGCAAGTCTGCAAGCTGGAGACCTAGAAAGTCTGTGGTATAATTTACTTTGAGGAATCTGAAGGTCTGAGAACTAGGGGAGCTGATAGTGTAAATACCAGTCTGAAAGTAGGAAAAAATTGACAAAATATACCAGCTCCACACTGAGGCAGAATAAAGTGGCAAATTTCTCCTTCCTCCACCTATTGTTCGATTTAGGGCTTCAAGGGATTGTGGGATGCCCACCCACACTTACTGATTCCTCAAATAATTCAAATGCTAAACTCACACAGATACACAAAGAAATAATGTTAAACCTGGGCACCCGTTTATCCAGTCAAGTTAACACATAAAATTAACCGTCACATAGGATAAGTAAATATATTGCTGAAAGTTTTATTTTCTCTATGCCTTTATTATTTTCTTACTCACTAAAGAAATTCACCATAAATTACAAGACATATTTTTTTAACATTTATATCTAAATATTATTACTACATCCTGTTGAGTGTATAATCCTCCCAAAGAGTAGACTAGGAATTCATTTGCCATTATCCTTTGTGTAGCAGCTTTTGACTGAACCATACTTAGCAATTTGTTCCAGGGAAGAGCACTGAAAGGAGTTACTGATTTCATTAGAATCCAGTTACCCAGAACTACCTGACAAAGCGCTCCTTCTGGATGCCTTTGCCAGTGATGTGCAATTGTAACTTAATTGTAGCTTTTTTGCTTAGTGCAAAAATGCAAGCAAAACCTAATTCACTGCTCCAGGTCTCCATCACCAAAAAAGAAGATTCATTTATTTTTCTGTACATGCACAGTAGGGAGAGATTCCCTATAGTTGAGGATGTATTCGCTTTGTAATTTTAGGTTAACCAGTTCAGAAGAGATTATATAGGTGCTTCAGAGTCTTCACCTACAAATGAACAAGCCCTTCCGAGAAAGGACTTTAGCAGAAAACTACTCAAAGCATCTTATGATAAAGAAATAATAGAAATGATAAAATAAGTCAGAATACCTGGGCTGGAGGTGTTCTTATACATCCGGGAAATCATAGACCATAACTCAGTATTTTCAGTTCAGTTCAGTTCAGTTGCTCAGTCATGTCCAACTCTGTGACCCCATGGACTGCAGCACTCCAGGCTTTCCGGTCCATCACCAACTCCTAGAGTTTACTCACACTCATGTCCATTGAGTCAGTGATGCCATGCAACCATCTTATCCTCTGTCAACCCCTTCTCCTCCTGCTTTCAATCCTTCCCAGCATCAGGGTCTTTTCAAATGAGTCAGTTCTTTGATTCAGGTGGCCAAAGTATTGGAGTTTCAGGTTCAACATCAGTCCTTCCAATGAATATTCAGGACTGATTTCCTTTAGGATGGACTGGTTGGATCTCCTTGCAGTCCAAGGGAATCTCAAGAGTCTTCTCCAACACTACAGTTCAAAAACATCAATTCTTTGGCACTCAGCTTTCTTTTTGATCCAACTCTCACATCCATACATGATTACTTGAAAAACAATAGCTTTGACTAGACGGACCTTTGTTGGCAAAGTAATGTCCCTGCTTTTTAACATGCTACCCTTCAAAGGCACAACTGATATTTTCCTGAAGATGCTGTGCTAATTCACTTACTGTAATGCTAATCATGTTATACATATATAAAACTAACATTTACACAGGCACACACACACACACACACACAATACTGTCTTGAAAGTTTGGTACTACAAAGAAGTCTAAGGTGATGTAAATAATCATGTAACCTGTTTGAATGAGTTTCATTTTCATATATCAGTATTGTCTATATTTCAAGGTATCTTGAC
This sequence comes from Bos grunniens, assembly GCF_055505025.1. Classification (NCBI taxonomy): domain Eukaryota; kingdom Metazoa; phylum Chordata; class Mammalia; order Artiodactyla; family Bovidae; genus Bos; species Bos grunniens. The sequence goes on from NC_141168.1 coordinate 19,757,068, forward strand.
CCTGCTGCATTTTCTTGCCTTCTTCCTGTTTGACAACAGTCCCCTGCAAAGTGTTTTGAGTCCCAAGTGAATTTTTTTTTAATTAAGTAGTTTATTTTAATTGGAGGATAATTTCTTTACAATATTTGGTGGGTTTCACCATACATCGATATGAATCACCCACAGATGCACATGTGTCCCCCCATCCTGAATCCCCTTCCCACCTCCTTCCCCACCCCATCCTTCTGGGTGGTCCCAGAGCACCAGCTTTGAGTGTCCTGCTTCATGCATGGAACTTGCATTGGTCATCTATTTTACATATGGTAATATACATGTTTCAATGCTATTCTGTCAAGTCATCCCACTCTGGCCTTCTCCCACATAGTCCAAAAGTCTGTTCTTTACATCTGTGTCTCTGTTGTTGCCTTGCATATAGGATCATTGTTACCATCTTTCTAAAGTCCATATATATGCATTGATACACTGTACTGGTATTTCTCTTTCTGACTTACTTCACTCTGTATAATAGGCTCCAGTTTCATCCACCTCATTAGAATTGATTCAAGTGTGTTCTTTTTTATAGCTGAATAATATTACATTGTATACATTTACCACAACTTCCTTATCCATGTGAATTTTTCACGGACACATTGCTGTTACTATTGTGTCCACCTGACACCATGGCAGCCACTCCCAGCCATGGCCCTGGCCTCCAATGTATTGAACATGAGACTCACCCGGGAGGTTTCACAAATCTTACTGTTCAGTTTGCACCCCTCATCAATTAATCAATGTCCAAGGAGTGAAAAACAGGTTTGGGTACCTGTTAAAAGATCTTGGGCAATTCAAAGTACAGTACCATTTGCGAATCTTAGATCTATTCCAAAAGCTGTCAGACTAGTCAAGCTGCATAGTGGCTTATGGGGCAAATGAATTAGAATTGTTTTCCCATCTTTTCTGCTATAGTCTGTTCTTGGCGGTGTTGGTTATTTTCCTCTTGTCTCTCAGCCATACACACACCTTTTTGTTTTCTCCTCAACTCTGTCAAGGATTGGAAGCTTCCAAATTATTTTTTGGACTCCTTTGCTAACTGGGTTTTGATTAAATTCTGCCAATGGGAGTCAATGGCAGCTGACTGGAAGTCAGAAGAAAGAGAAAAGAAATTTTTTTCCTGCTTCTGGATCTGGCAGTTACTGAGCTACCAACAGCAAGTCAGCAGTGTTGGAGGGACTGCATGCTCCTTGATCCATGGCTGCATTAGCTGTAGTGTCCCCCTTATGGGTCTGGGAAATGACACTTTGCTTTGCCGCCTAAGGAATTTCAGTGCCTTCCTGAATTTACTTGCATTTCCTTCTGCCTTCCGTTCCTTCTCCATTCCAACAGTTTAGAAACATTTAGGTCTGAAATATTTAGAGTGATTCTTTCTCGTCAGCTTTATTGAGGAATGAAATTGAAAGTGAAAGTCGTGCAGTCATGTCTGACTCTTTGCGGCCCTATGGACTATACAGTACGTGGAATTCTCCAGGTCAGGATACTGGAGTGGGTAGCTTTTTCGTTCTCCAGGGAATCTTCCCAACCCTGGGATCGAACCCAGGTCTCCCACACTGCAGGAGGACTCTTTACCAGCTGAGCCACAAGGGAAGCCCAAGGTGAGAGGAAGGTGTCCTTAATTGACAAATAACACTGTCAGATATTTAGACTGTGCATCACGATGATTCCATATACATTTTGAAAAACTTCCTCCCATCTAGTTAAATGACAAATACATTACCTCACATGTTTATCCTTTTTGTGTGTGAGAACATTTAAGTTCTATTCTTATATGACATCTTTGAGTAAATTATAAAAAGGCACTTACTCTGGGGAAATTAATTTTTTGAAAAAAGAATAAAAGTACACTTTCCAGGTAGATTCAGCCCATAGGCACATGCCATGGGAAATGAGTATTTTCTTTATGGGAAGAAAGTAGAGACAAGGGGCTGCACTGAGGGGTGTGCTCAGCAGATGGATCAAGTTTCAGTCCCTACCCACCCCCCTCTGCAGGCACCATCATGCTTCACTCTGCTACCCTGGGGGCATGGAGTGAGGACTGTGATACCCAGAATCAGGCTATGGGAATTTAAAGAAGAGATGACTGAGGCATTTTAAGGGGTAGGAAGAGTAGGTGTTTCTACTGAAAAAGAGGGAAGGAATGGTGAGTGTGGTAAGAAGAAAAACAATAACGTGAAATGCCACCGAACATCGTAGGAGTTCAGGAGGAGGTGCTACCCTGTGTTGATTCTGCAAAGATGACAAATATATTCAAGCCATTACTAAACTAGTAAGTGATGCTCTCAGATGGTTTAATCATTTCCATTTCTCTCTGGCTCAGGTTATGACCCCTAAAACAACCTGACTATAAAAACGCAGCAGGATCCCATTTTAAATGTAGGCAAACCACTGAAAGTGGAATCACCTTCCTCTTCTGTTCTGGCTTTGAAAACCCAAAACTATAAACTAAATTCAGTTTTTGTGAATATAATATTCTAAATGCCTTTGACTTTGAAACATAAATATTTGTGACCCTTTTTCACAATCTTAAAAAGAAGCTTTTTCACATTCACTGAGCATTCATTTCAATATTTTCTATTACAGCCAGTCTTGTTCATATTTCTCCCCTTCTATATGCTCATGAATTTAAATACAACACTAAACAAAATATAACAACACCTTAAATGTTTTTCTTCTATCATCCTTCTTTTATTCCTGACACATTTTTAACCATTAAAAGAGATTAAGTGACTGACTGGCTAACATTTATTTTGGGCTGTTAACAGGGAGAAACATATAGAAATAGTCTGTGTACCTTAGTGGATCATAATCTCTTATTTTTGAATCAGAAGTTATTTTATTTCCTGGTTATAAAAGTAATACACACTCATCATAAAAATTCAGATAATGTAAGAATTTGTTCTGTCATAAAGGAACTTGACTGGGACCCAGAAACAAAACAATAAAAATATTCTCTAATGAAAAATAAATTAATTATAAACAAATAGTACATTTTTTGTAACAAACAAAATGAAAGCATAAAAGCAACAGTGATATTTTGGTTTTGCTTTTAAAGCATCTAGCAGTTTACAAACACTTTTAAATACTTAAACATGAAGTGTTATTTCTACTGTTGCTATATTCTGAGTACCTATTTCTGCTTACTAAACTGCAGCTTGATTTTCTGACCTATGATTCATACAGTGTATTATGATCTTACAAAACAAAGTTTATTACAGAATAACTTATCTTTGTAGGTTGTTTGAAGGAAAGTTAGCACTGCTGCTGCTGCTGCTGCTCAGTCGCTTCAGTCGTGTCCGACTCTATGCGACCCCATAGACGGCAGCCCACCAGGTTCCCCTGTCCCTGGGATTCTCCAGGCAAGAACACTGGGGTGGGTTGCCATTTTCTTCTCCAATGCATGAAAGTGAAAAGTGAAAGTGAAGTCGCTCAGTCGTGTCCGACTCTTAGCGACCCTATGGACTGCAGCCTACCAGGCTCCTCCGCCCATGGGATTTTCCAGGCAAGAGTACTGGAGTGGGGTGCCACTGCCTTCTCCAAAGTTAGCACAGTCCATGTTTATTATTCACAGTTTTTGCTGTGTTTACCATTCACATTAGTTTCCTAGGACGTTCTAAGAAGTTACCATACACTGCCTCAGAACAACAGACATGTATTTTCTCACATTCTGAAAGCTAGAACTCTAAAAAATCAAGGTATAGCAGAGTTACACTTTGTCCAAAGGATCTGAGGTAGAAATCTCTTCCATGCCTTTCTCCTAGCTTTTGGTGGCTGCTGACAATCCCTGGTATCTGCCTCCAATTTCCCCTGGCATTCTCTTCTCTATATGTGTCTATATCTCTGTATCTGCACCTCTCCATCTTCCCCTGCTTATGTGGATCCCAGTCACTGTATTAGCCGCTACTGCTGCTCTTTAGTCACTAAGTCGTGTCTGACTCTTTGCAATCCCATAGACTGTAGCCCACCAGGCTCTTCTGTCCATGGGGTTTCCCAGGCAAGAATACTGGAGTGGGTTTCCATTTTCTTCTACAGAGGATCTTCCTGACCCAGGGATTGAACCCATGTCTCTTGCTTGGCAGGCAGATTCCTTACCACTGAGCCACCTGGGAAGCCCAGCCATTGTACTAGGGCCCAGCTTACTTCCGTATGATCAATCTTAACTTTATTACACCTGCAAAGACCCTATTTCCAAACAAGGTCATATTCACAGGTATAAGGGGCATGGGTTAGGACTTCAATTTATTTCTTTAGTAGACATAATTCCACCCATACTGTTTTGTGACATTTGCTATTATCTATGTCTTCCTTCTAGAATTTTTCTTGACTACTACCTCTCTTTAAAGAAGCCCTCTCAGACTTCCCTGATGCTAGAGTGGTTGAGAATCTGCCTGCAGATGCAAAGGACATGGGTTTGATCCCCGGTCAGGAAGATTCCATACCCCATGGGGCAACTAAGTGTGTGTGTCACAACTACTGAATCTGCATGCCTAGAGCCTGTGCTCTGCAACAAGAGAAACCACTGCAATGAGAAGTTCTTGCACTGCAACTAGAGAAAGGCCATGTGCAGCAGTGAAGACCCAGTGCAGCCATAAATAAATAAAAATTAAAAAAAAATTTAAATGGAGGTCCTCTCTTGATCTCATGGTAAAGAGAAAAGCGTTTGTGCAGAAGTTAAAGCAGTGGCTCTCAACCAAGAATTATTTCGTTTCATGGGATATGTTTGCCAATATCTGAAGAAATTTTTCATTGTCACAACTGGGAAGTGAGGAATTTGCGACTGGCATCCACTGGGCAGAAACACTTCTAAACACAATGGACAAGGCACCCCCTCATCCCCATAATAAGGAATTGTGGTCCCTAATGTTAACGGCACCAAGATTGAGAAACCTTGTTCCAGAGGTTTCACAGAGCTGTTCAAAAATGCTTTCACTCAGGATTCCTACTTCATATCTTCATCAGAATACACAGTGTTGAGCTGAGGTTGGTGATGGGAATTTGCAAACACAGACCTGGGCTGGTTGGACAGGACCTTACCTTACAACTTAGACTTTCTACTCTGTTGGTTGTTAAGAACAGATGACAGAAGCACCAAGGAAACATTGGAAAATGACAAAAACTCAGGCTCCACTTTTATCTGGCAAATCAAAATTGACAGTGGTTTGCAGAAATCTATTCTTATGAAGTTTACTGTCTATTAGAGTAAGTCAGAGAGTACAAAACACATAGGTGTAAAGCTATTTTTCTATTATAGAAAAAGTTCCCAGGGGAATCTATGCATAAGAAAGACCGATAGAACTGATTCAAATGTGTTCTTTTTTATAGCTGAGTAATATTCTGTTGTGTATATGTACCACAACTTTCTTATCCATTTGTCTGCCAATGGACGTCTAGGTTGCTTCCAAGTCCTAGCTATTGTAAACAGTGCTGCGATGAACACTGGGGTACACGAGTCTCTTCAATTCTGGTTTCCTCAGTGTGTATGCCCAGCAGTGGGATTGCTGGGTCATATGGCAGTTCTATTTCCAGTTTTTTAAGGAATCTCCACACTGTTCTCTATAGTGGCTATACTAGTTTGCATTCCCACCAACAGTGTAAGAGCACTCCCTGTTCTCTATACCCTCTCCAGCATTTATTGTTTGTAGACTTTTTGATAGCAGCCATTCTGACCAGCATGAGATGGTACCTCACTGTGGTTTTGATTTGCATTTCTCTGATAATGAGTGATGTTGAGCATCTTTTCATGTGTTTATTAGCCGTCTGAATGTCTTCTTTGGAGAAATATCTGTTTAGTTGTTTGGCCTATTTTTTGATTGGGTTGTTTATTTTTCTAGTATTGAGCTGCATGAGCTGCTTGTATATGTTGGACAGAGTAAAGTAAGTTAGAAAGAAAAACACCAACAGAGCATATTAAAGTATATATATGGTATTTAGAAAGATGGTAACGATGACCCTATATGCAAGACAGCAAAAGAGACACAGATGTAAAGAACAGACTTTTGGACTCTGTGGGAGGAGGCGAGGGTGGGATGATTTGAGAGAACAGCATTGAAACATGTATATTACCATATGTGAAACAGATGACCAGTCCAAGGTTAATGCATGAAACAGGGCACTCAAAGCCAGTGCACTGAGACAATCCAGAGGGATGGGACGGTGAGGGAGATGGAAGGGGGGTTCGGGATTGGGGGACACATGTACACCCACAGCTGAATCATGTCAATGTACAGCAAAAACAGTATTATAAAGTAATCAGCCTCCAATTAAAATAAATAAATTAAAAAATAAAAAGAGATTATATATATATATAAAGAACAATGGAAATATAATGCTTAAACGACTAAAAGAGGGAATAAAGGAAAACACTTATTATTTTATTTTATTGTAAGTTAAGTCAGAAGTAAACGTGTCTCCATATTAGAGACAGGATCAATGACTAGAAGAGGTATGTGAAGAATGAACACAGGAAACCATCAGTTCAGTTCAGTTCAGTCGCTCAGTCGTGTCTGACTCTTTGTGACCCCATGAATTGCAGCACGCCAGGCTTCCCTGTCCATCACCAACTCCCGGAGTTCACTCAGACTCACGTCCATTGAGTCGGTGATGCCATCCAGCCATCTCATCCTCTGTCGTCCCCTTCTCCTCCTGCCCCCAATTCCTCCCAGCATCAGAGTCTTTTCCAATGAGTCAACTCTTCGCATGAGGTGGCCAAAGTATTGGAGTTTCAGCCTTAGCATCAGTCCTACACATTATCTTAGTATAATTCTCCATTCTGTCTCCTGGAAAATAGAGCTCTGGGTACCATGTTCACTTGAATGCTTCTTGAGCATCCCATGGCCTTGAAATGTGGTCCTTGAGCCCGGAAGTCTGATTCGCTGAGTGTTAACCTCTGTAGTGAGGTAACTGCTTAACATTGCAAACCAGAACCAGTAAGAGGAATGCTGGCAAATACTGGGCAATCAACAAATGTGTTAAATGAATTAGTAAATAAACAAATGCTCTGAAATATAAAGAAAAACTCACTTGATCTTAATGGTCCTCCAGAACAATCTAGTATGTTAACCTAGCATGTAGTCGAACATATTCTTCCATGTTAGCAAAAGAGATATGGTTCCATCAATCCTGGGAAAACTAGAATAAAGAGGAAAGTCTAAGAGTTGGATATTGTAACTGGAATGATGAACAAGCATGATGAGTTAAATGTAATAAAATGAAAATGTATCCTTGTCTTTTAGCTATCTTTTTAAAATGAATTAGTTTATTCTAACTCACAGTGCACAGTCTCTACCTGCTAATGAGAAAGCTTGGTCTTCTGTTTTGCCAGTGTGTTGAACCTGGCCAACTCAGACATTACTGCCTGCCCCCTGGATCCTTCCTTTCTCTGTTCTACTTACCCCTGTCTTGCAAAACAGGGCTTTGGATCCCTTTAGACTGAATTGAGGGAGAAGGGTATATGGCTTTCTTGATGAGGAGAGTGAGTGACCAACTAGCGCTACAGAGCCTGCCTGATATTTAAGTCTTTCTTTCCTGGGTACTTTTCTTAGTCCTTCAGATGCCCCCTCCTCCTTTCACTGGGCCATGACAGCTGGACTACATATACCTTTTTTTGTAATCAGTCAGCTGCTCCCAATTTAGCCTCATGTTTTTCTCCTGGATTCACTCCACACAGAATTCTCCCTGTTAAAATCCCCACCGCTATGCCAGGCATTGTAAAAAGCAATGTTGGAAAGGACTCCAAGTCATCTAACTCTTTTAACTCTGGACCTTGGAAGAATCTTTGGGGAAATCTTGTGCATTCTTTAAGATACGGGCTAAGATAGTCTTTGGTGAAAGTGTAGTTTGCATTGTCATTCCAAATCTTTCTCTCTCTCACAATGCTTCAGGACAATAGCTACTGTGCCCCTCTTTAAGACAACCCAGACTCATGTCAGACAACATTTACTGAGTATTCTAACTGCAGAGAATGGTTTCTTTGAGACTGCTTGTTACTCAACTTAGGACAGAAGGGAGTAGGCCCCTCCTCTGTCTTCGTAGGGTGGACCCAAGAGAGTGGGTGGCATCTCTTCACAGATCCACAGTTTCACCTCTCAACCCATTTTTTATCGTCCTTGTGAATTTGAGAGCTCTCAGTCTAACGCATGGTTTTGAAATTCCACATCTACTGGATCCAGTTGACTGAACTGAAACTGAGAAACAAAGAGGCCAATTGTATGAGCATTACAACCCATAACTGCATCTTCTTCCTTTTTTTAAATAGTAATTTAGTCATTGGAAAATGACTATATTCAGGTTTTCCCCTCATTTTAACGTTTCGATTAATAAATAAATGAAAGGTATGTTAACTTCTAAGCATGGCTATGTAAGTTTTTGCATGGCTAAGACACCATGTGTCTTAGCCTAGCCAGACACATGTGTCTTGATGCCTAGCCAGATTAATTATATAGTCTCTTGGGTGAAATAGCCCCTAGAATGTTCACCTAGCAAATCTTAACCCATAAAATGGAAGTAAAAAGTATTACCAAAAATCTAAAATAAGTTTTAGCTTCAAACTCAGGTAGTTGATCTACTAACTCAAATAAGTTAGTAATATGAGGCAGCATTACATACAACAGACACAGTGATGTTAAAAATGTAAATTGTGTTAGAACTGGCCTTACTTAATCCTCCAGTGCCTCCAATGCCTTCTATCTGAGCCTAAAGTGAAAACCTAGGTCCTTACCACAGTCTGCAAAGTTCCAATGTGATCTGGCCTCTGCTTACATCCAAGTTTTTTTCCTCTCACTTTCATCTTAAATCAGTATTTTCCAGACAAACTAGCTTTTTATGTTCCTCTTTAACTTGCTACTGTTTAGGGTCTTTGCACATTATGGTGTCTCTGTGCCAGTAGTTCTTACCTGGGAGCGTGTTTGCCTCTGAGGGTACTTTTGGCAATGTCCAGAGACATCTTGGTTGTAACAACCAGGGTTGGGTAGTGCTATCAGCACTAGAGTCCCAGAATAACTCCCATAGCAATTTATTATCTGCCCTCCAATGTCAATTGTACCAAGATGGAGAAACCCTTCTTCTCTGTCTACAGTGATCCAGCTTAATATATTCCCATGGCTTCTCCTGCTTTTCATTCTTGGCTTAAAGTTTCACAAAAACAAAACATCCTTTCTACCACTCAAGCCAACATAGCCCAGGCTCCACCCCACTTTGTCTTAGGTCACCACCATATTTTGCTTAATATGAAGTTTATTGTTCTATTGTCTTTATTCTTCCATAATTATTCTACACATTTCCTGCTATATACCCTGCATCTGAGCAGTGCCAGGTACACAGAGATCTCTATTAGATTTGTGTTGGATTAATGAGACAGAAGAAAATTGCACATGAGAGAGATAATAAATAGCTAACATTTTTTAAAAGATTTTTTTTCCCTGAAACAGGTGCAGGGCCAAAAAAAAGTGGGAAAAGATTTCAGGGGGGCCTTTCCTGGTGGTCCATTGACTAAGAATCTGTGCTCCCAATGCAGAGGGCGCGGATTCAATCCCTTGTCAGGGAACTAGATCCCACACGCTGCAACTAAGAGTTCACATGTAGCAACGAAAGCACCTGCATGATGCAAAGAAGATCGAAGATCCCATACGCCACAAATACATAACAGAAATAAACATCTTTTTTAAAAAAGAGCTCAGGAATTCATTTACAAAAACAGCAAGTATTTTCAGAAGCAATGGATTAGTTTCACTGATGTCGTAAAGCTCAGGAAAATCAGAAAAGACCTAGAGCACAGAACACACTAACTTTTCTGTAAAAATAACATGTTCATACAATGTCAACTCACACTTCCATACTGCACTCACATACTGCAGTGCATAAGGGGCAAGGTGGAGTAGGGCCAAGAGGTCCCTTGTGAGGAAGGAGAGGAACGACTTAGACAACACTACGGGAGCTGAGGATTATATTTTCATTTTCTTGGAATTTAGTCAGTCCCTTTGCTATAAATTAATGTCAGATCAGTGGCTTATATGTGCCAACTTTTTCAGAGCACACCAGATGAATTTCTCCTTTCTGGTTGGGTGCCTGAAAAGAAAAGATGGCATTCTTACTCCCCACTGGTTTGGTGGCTCAGTCATCTGATCAATACAGGAGAGAAGAGGACATTCCCATACACAATTGAAATGCTACTGAAATGTGATCATTTTTAAAATCATTACCTATGCTGTTCTGACTTTTAAGGCAGCAAGATTTTTCCCATTTCCAGAACAATGGGTATTCAGGGGTGGGAGTGGAGGTGAGGAGAAAACCCCGGCAGGAGTGAAGAGGTTAAACCTATAGCTTATGAAAGTACCCTGATTCACCTCAGTTTTACGTTTAGTCAAGAGGTAGATGTTCTACAGACCAATGATGGGAATCTGAACCTCGCAAATATCTGTAGCTCAGTTGGTAAAGAATCTGCCTGCAATGCAGGAGACCGGGTTCAATCCCTGATCAGGAAGATGCCCTGGAGAAGGAAATGCAACGCACTCCAATATTCTCGCCTGGGAAATCCTATGGACAGAGGAGGCTGGCGGACTACAGTCCATTGGGTCGCAAGAGTCGGACATGACTTAGTGACTAAACCAATGTTTATGGGCATTTATGTTCTGTTCTCAGAAGACTCTCCACTGCTTTATTAAAAGGTCTAATTTTTTTTTTTTAGGTATTCTGAACTTGGGGAATATTCTCTATGTATAACTGATATGGGCATCAGTTATAAAATTGGTGTAAATAGGGATTTATTTCAATTAACTTCATAGAATTTGGTGGTGTGTTATTCACATGTTTCATTTTTAGAGAGTACAAAGATTTAGTAAAGAAGCCTATGACTCACCAAAAGCCACATGAAATCTTTGAGCTGGTGATAAACTATTCCTGAGCATCCTGTTACATCATCTGAGAAGAGAAGAGAAGAGGACAGGTGTTGTCTCCTTAGGACAGGAATTCCAGCAAGCAAAATAAAGGAAATTAATCAATGCTATCTATAATTAGAGTTCATGGGAAGGAGTTAGGAGATATATAAATATGGAAAAGAGTACTACTTCAGAAGGGAATGATTAATGAAGCATGGTAAAGAAGGACAAACCTGGGAAATTCTGGATTTTTCATAACTAAGCAGTTAATAAACTCTAGAGTCTGAATTTGAAGAAGTAGAAGACTAATAAGAGACTTTCACCTTCTTTTTCATCCCAAGTTAACTTAGGAAAGGAGTTTAGTTTTTATCTTCCTTAACTCTGTTTGAAACATAACAGGTGAGGAGGGATGACCATGATCAGAATATTGCTAAGTAAAAATGGCAACCCACTCCAGTATTCTTGCCTGGACAATCACATGGATGGAGGAGCCTGGTAGACTACAGTCCATGGAGTTGCAAAGAATCGGACACAACTGAGCAACTTCACTTCCTTTCTACTTTAAACTTGTTTTAAATGGAAAACACTAACAAAGAGAAATGTAGAATTTCTACATTTACCTGGACAAGTGATCATTTATATTTGCCACTTGCTTTACTTCACATAGAAATATGAAGTATTTGCACAAAAATATTCCATATATGAGATGAGGGTGAATTGAAGATGAAAACACTTTGTTATTTGGCAATCATTACTTCCAGAAATGAAGTTTCTTTGGACATTGGGCTTCCAGCTCTATGACAATGGTTTTATAGATAGCCAAATTTCCTGGGACTGATCCTTGACTTTTCACATCAAAACTAGATGATCCCTTTCTATAGGAAGATGTGCAAGTGGATCATATCTCCCTCTTTGAGTCTGGAAATTTATATACAAAGGTGATAATGTTGATTGTATATATTTATGTTGAGACAGAAAGATAAAACAGGAATGCTAAAAGAAGAAAAATAATTGACTAGGCTGGATTTCACATCAAGAAAAAAAAAAAAAAAGAGAGAGCGAGCCAAACATACTGTCTTTAAAAGCATGTGGCAACACCCAGGTATTAAAAAAATAACTTTTCTGTTATAAGAAATATATCAACAGCTAGTAAAGAAAAGGTTTGATAATGAAGTCCTGGGTTACATGAAAGTAATAAAAAAGTGTGATGAATAATTCTTTGCGAAAACTCTATAAGCAGTTCTGGGCCATCTGTCAGAGGAGGGAGAGACGAGGACATAAAATCAACCCCAGTGAGCCCATTTCTTGCGTGCAGGGGAAGTGTCTCCCAAGCTGCATTGACAATGCTTGAGGGCACAGCAAATAAATGTGTTCTTTTTCTTTGATGTTCACGTCTGTAGCTGTGTTAGTCCACTTCAGCCTCGGGACACATGGCCATGAAGCTATCCTAGGCATTAACAGTGACCACTTTGAGAGCCTGGCATAGCCCTCCCCCATAAGAGAGCTCTCTACCTGCATATATGTATGGCAGGTAGTCACCTGTACTATGAAATTTGATAGGGACTCAAAATCTTCATCATATTTTCCCCTATCATCGTGGGGCTGGGAAGCTTTAAAATTCCAGTAGTCAATTCTTTCTGTACAGATTTCCCAAAGGTTCTTAATAGTAAAATTAATTATGCTAGTACAAATACTGATCTGAGCACCTTGTTAGCTAACTGGTAGCAGGACTTTTAAATTTTATGATATTTTCTTTTTCTGACTAATTCCCTGTCATATAGCAAAAGTGATAAGCACAGACAGCTTCCATGGCAGAATTAAGCAAGGGAGAAAGAAGTAGGAAAAATTCTGTCCATCAGGTTCTGACTAGGATGGTAGAAACCCAAAGCATGAAACAGAAACTACCTGATTAGGGGAAGTCAAAAGAAATTAGGGTGACAATTTAAAAATATGTTTTCTGGCTGTGTTTTCAGGTGATTTTTAGGGTTCTTTATCTTTTCTGAATGTTTTCCACACATCAGTTGTTATATCAGACTCATGTTTTCCTTGGCGACTTCAATCTTGGCAATACTGAAGCTGTTTAGTCTAATCTGGACTGGTGTTTCTCTAGGCCAACTCATGGTGGTCAACGTGGGATCTCCCCTCACCATCATCATGAAAAATTCTCTCTTCTGAGGTATAGCCCATATCTCCTGAGCTTCATACATCTTCCTTTTCAATTGCTTATTCCCACTACTTCTGAGGAAAAGCACTTAGGATGTAAATTTTTGCAGACTTTGTAAATTGACTAGCATCTTGACTGACGATAGAGTTTTAGGTAGAATTAATTTCCCCTTTAAATTTGAAAGTAGTGTTTCATTATAGTCAAATTTCTAGTGCTGTGCAGAAATTTAATTTGATTTTTATTCTTATTGCTTTTCAGGTAATGAGGGTTTCTTCTCTCCAAAAACTTTGAAAATCTCTTATTGTCTTGTTTTTAAAATGTTACAGTAATGTGTGTTGAGTAGAGTCTGCTTTACTGTCATGAATTTGGACACTTGGTAGGCATTTTTAATCAGCAACCTGTTATTTTTCCGTTTTTAGTACTTCTCTTGAATTGTTCATAATTCCCTATCTTTGTGTTTTCTGTTCTCATCAACAGAAAGTTTCTATTGATCTATTTCTATCTGGATTTTTAGACTTGGTGGCTTATTCTCTAACTTTATTATCTTACCTATCCTACTGTCTTTTTATTTTTGCTGTATTTTTCTATTTTTGCTAAATGTCTGAAACTTTATCTTCCAAAATTTCTAGCAACTTTTTCATTTCTAGTATTATATTTTTAAGATTTGGGGAAAGGAAAGAGAATTGCTTTCTTTATTTTATGAATATCCTAGTTTGTAATTTAAGTTTTTTAATGAAGGGATTTAATAATAATGTTAATTATGGAAGTGATTTATCTTTTCTTATCTGTGTGTGTATGAATTTTTTCCTAATACTTTCATTTTTCCCTCTTACTTCCTTTCTCTTCTTTTTTTGTTTTGTTTGCATGTTATGGACTTGTTTTAAGTATCCAGTGATTCCTAAATGTCTGTTCTTCTTTAAGAGTAAAATATCAGAAAGTTATTTGGAGGCAGGTTTTTTCCATGCTTGGCTTTGTTGCAGGATGATCTGGATGGGCTATTTGACTGGGTAACCTCCAGTTAACAGATTTATTATTACTGCTTACTTAACTGGATCAGTTTCTCCATAATTACTCAATTTTTTACTTAGGAGGAATCAACTTAGCTACCAGAATTTTCTTGAATCCAAGTAGTAAACAGGGGAGTGAAGTGTTTATCTTTTTAGGGGAAAACTTTCATTTAATCTCTCTGTTTTCAGTATGTTATTTCAGACCTCATGTGTGCTGTTGTCTACAAAACTGGTTCTCTCTCATTTAAGTTTTATCTTCTAATAATGGATGAGACCAAGAATGGAGACATTAGCTAACTGCATTTTTATACAAATGTTCAATTAATTCTACTCTCTTAAGCCTCATACTGCACCCTCCCTTTTAGACCTATACAAGGTGAGTTCCTGAGATTTTCTGGAATTCCATGGTACAAATCAGCATGATTCTGGTTCTGAGTTAGCCTCGTAAATTCTCTCTCTGTTTCTCTCCTTCATTCTTTCCCTCCTCCTCCATCCATCAATCATGTCAGCAATTTGTTATTAGGTTATTTGGTAAGGAGGCATGAACTTGCTCTCCTTTTACTTGCATGAGTATTAAACCACTTGAAAAATAAGACTAAGAAAGGTGTATGGAAAACAAAATCTACATTGTGAAATGTTGATGTTGACATTAAATAGTGTTTCTTTTACCTACAAGAAGGTGAACTTCCTATTACAGAATCTTGGAATGAGAAGACTTACCCTTTCAGCAGTCCTAGACAGAAGCCGGTCTCCATCACTGAGACAGAGCTACTCACAGAGATCCAAACCACAGCATGTATCACTTGCTCTGCCAGCTCCTTAGAAAGAAAGGAATCTACTGGCCACACAGACCCACTTTCTCCGTCCAGTCTTACCAATCAGATAAGGATATTCCACGTGCCCTTGGGCAGAGTGAATTAATAAGTAATAAGAGGCCAAGAGAATTATGCTGAATGATCTCCTTTTACATGGGAGTAATCATCAAGAGTAAGGTAGAATCATCAACACTTTCAATATTCCCCAGGTTGTGATCTTTTAACTTTTTGGCTTAACCATTAAAACTGTGGTTAGTTGGGAATATACCACCTCCTCTTTGGAAGAGATTAGCTGTCCATCAATATAATGCTTCATGATGCATTTAACATCTGCTTCTTTGGCTTTCTCTTTGGATATACATCAGAAGAGTGCATTAACTAAATCATCTCTAAGGCCACTCTGTACTCAAGGCTGAAAAGCCACTCTTCATTTTATATCCCTTCTCAAATTATGTTACTTTATCAAAGATCCTCAATGAGACCAAATGACATCATAAGTGTATTTCAATAATTTCCATAATATATTACATAAAATCACCATAATAATAAAATTCCAGCACAGAGATGCATCATATAGATATATATAGATAGAAATATAATCTAGAACATCTTTATCTCCTGTCATCATCAAATACCCTGGAAGAAAACAGATCCAACTATTAAATTCACTTGCAAGTCAAAGCCCAAGGATTAAAATATTTGTAGATCCAAAATTAAATTATACTGTACTTATGTATTAATATTGCAAAGAAATAAAAGTCCATTTCAATTTCTTATTTCTGCTGAATTTCAAAGCTCAGTTTTATTTGTATCAGAGATCAAAAGTAGTGGGAAAAAGTACTTGAGTTTGGATCAGACCACCTAGGTTAGAATCCTGTGGACATTACTTGATTATTGGGTGACTATGTCTCTCAGATATTTCATCTAAAACATGGAAATGATAATCATATCCATCTCATGAACTTAATGTGAGTTTTACATAAGGTAACATCTTTCCTTAAAAGAGTACCTTATGTGTGTGCTCAGTCACTTCAGTCCTGTCAGATTCTTTGTGACCCCATGAACTGCAGCCAGCCAGGCTCCTCTGTCCACAGGATTTCCCCAGCAAGAATACTGGCATGGGTTGTCGTTTCCTCCTCTAGGGGATCTTCCTGACTCGGGCATTGAACCTGTGTCTCTTGCATCTCCTGCATTGCAGGCAGATTCTTTACTGCTGAGCCACTGTAATAAACTCTTAATATAGTTTTAATATAATTTCTTTAGCAGCTTCAACCAGGACTGTCTTCCACAGAAACTAGTAGGACTCCTCTGCATCCTTGGAAGTTAAACTGATCAATGCCAAGTCTCTGAGGTTGCTTATTTTAGAATCCATATCATTAACAGGACATCTAAGAATATGATGACACCAATTCCATACTCATCAAAATAATACAAAATCCTAGAGCAGTTATCCCAGGCAAAATTATATTCCCAGAAGTCAGTGTTCAGAGTTGCCAAAGATCAAAGCACACTCTCAGTGCTAACTGTTGAGAGCACATTAATAGAGAATATGTTTCTTTAGTCTTAGAATCATTCAAGTAGTTCGGAATCCATTGACACATGATTTTAAAATGCCCATTAAGATGCGACTTTGGGTGCATACATTTTCTGTAAATGGTGGGGTGTGGAGGGAATCTATAAATACAATCACTTCTTTTATAGAGTGGCATTTGTGTAATAGCAGCTCTGCTTATCACATATTTTGAACTTGGTGCCTTTCTTTAGTTTCTAGTATCTTCATAATTTATTGGTTTCCTTTCCCATTTTGAATCCCCTGTGTCCATGTGTCTAGGACAAAATTGAGTGAGAGAGAAAGAGAGAGACATACACAGAGATACTATCTGTAGCCAGCTACCCTTTCAAATGCACTCAATAACTTCACCTTTCCAAGGGAAAAATTATGAGGAGTGAAGAGAGATCCTGCTACAGTGCACCTGCTGCTTGCATGTGCTTAGCCATTCAGTTGAGTCAGACTCTTTGTGACCCTTTAGAACTGCAGCCCGCCCACCAGGCTACTCAGTCTGTGAGATTTCTCAGGCAAGAATTCTGGAGTGAGTTGCCATTTCCTCCTCCAGGGGATCTTCCTGACTCAGGGATCAAACCCACATCAGCTGTGTCTCCTGCACTGCAGGCAGATTCTTTACCTGCTGAGCCATCTGAGTCAGTTACCCCAAGAATGAAGATAAAGTCCACTAAATTTATTTCACAGAGCTTAACATTCAGTCTTGTGGGTAACTTTTTATTTTAGCATTGTTTTCCCTTTGTCTAATTTATGTTCTTATATTTATTCATTTTCTCCTTTCTACTTTCATTAGGTTAATTCTGTTTTGTTTCTCTAACTTGTTGAACTGGATATTTAACTCATTAATGTTACCATTTCTTTTATTCTAGACTCCTTTTTATTCTAGACTCCAAATTTGCATCCTACAAATGTGGGTAAGTAACATTTTGATTATAACTTAGTTAAAAATTATCAAGTCACCATTTTAATATATCTTCTTTGATCGTGAATTACTTAGAAGACTATTTCTAATTTTCTGTTCTATAGAAAGCTTTAATTCATCTTTTAATTTTGTTGTCTAACAATTGTATTTGATTAATAAAATGGGTTCTGCATAATTCTAATTCTTTAATTCTTACTGAGACTTTGTAAAACCCAACGCTACAACTGTCCTTTATTTGTTTATAAAGACTATGATGTATTAGCTAATTGTTGGGTGCAGCGTTCTCATGTTGTATGCGCTCTGCTCCCATAGATGGGACAACCTCTAACACTCCTTCCCCTTATCTCTACTTTGTGCTTTCGAGCCCAGGGAGACTGGGTTTATATCCCAGTTTAATTCCCTAGTGAATTGTTACTTTTTTTTTTTTTTATTATATAGCCATCCTCTTCATAACTCTTTGATTTTTTTTGTTTATTTCACATCATACATTTTTATTTTTTGAGGCCTACTTCACATATAGCAAAGTTCACCCTTTATATAGCATTTAAGTCCTGTGTTTTAACAAGGGCATAGTAATGTAACCACCACTAAATCAAAATGTATAATAGTTTCATTGACCCTCCAATTCCCTTATTTTTCTTTGTAGTCAACCTGATCTCTCACCCTTAGTCCTTAGCAACCACCACTATTTTATCTGTTTCACTATACTTTGCCTTTCTAAGAATGTCACATAAAGGTAAACATACAGAATTTTCACTTAGATTAATGCAGTTGAGATTCGTCTGTACTGTTGCTTGTATCAGTAGCTTGTGCCTTTTTGTTTCTGATTAATATTTGATTATACATATTTATCATAATTATGCATTTACCTATTGATTCAATGCAATCCCTACCAATAGCATTTTTCACAGAACTAGAACAAAACATTTCACAATTTGTATGAAAACACAAAAAAAAACCCCAAATAGTCAAAGCAATCTTGACAAAGAAAAATGGAGCTGGAGGAATCAACTTTCCTGATTTCAGACTATACTTCAAAGCTACAATCATCAAGACAGTATGGTATTGGCACACACACAAAAAAGAAATACAGACCAATGGAATAAAATGGAAAGCCCACAGATAAACCCATACACCAAAAGGCACCTTATTTTTGACAAAGGAGGAAAGGCTACGCAATGGGGAAAAGATAGCCTCTTCAATAAGTGGTTCTGGGAAAACTAGACAACTACATATAAAAGAATAAAACTAGACTA
This sequence comes from Bos grunniens, assembly GCF_055505025.1. Taxonomy (NCBI): domain Eukaryota; kingdom Metazoa; phylum Chordata; class Mammalia; order Artiodactyla; family Bovidae; genus Bos; species Bos grunniens. Next base: position 19,775,694 of record NC_141168.1, read on the forward strand.
CTTGCTAACACCATGTACAAAAATAAATTAAAAATGGATTAAAGACTTAAATTTAAGGCTATAAAATAAAAGCTGCTAGAGGAAAACAGGAAGTATACTCTTTGACTTATGACAGCAAGATCTTCTTTTATCCACCTCCTAGAGTAATGGAAATAAAAACAAAAATAAACAAATGGGACCTAATTAAACTTAAAAACTTTCGCACAGCAAAGGAAACAATAAGTAAGACTAAAAAACAACTCTCAGAATGGGAGAAAATAATTGCAAACAACTGACAAAGGATTAATCTTCAAAGTGTATAAGTAGCTCAAACAGCTGAATATCATGAAAACAAACAGGCCGATCAAAAAAATGTACAGAAGACCTAAACAGACACTTCTCCAAAGAAGACATTCAGATGGCTAATAAACACAAGAAAAGATGCTTAACATCACTGATTATTAGAGAAATGCAAATCAAAACTCTAATGAGGTAACACCTCACACTAGTCAGAATGGCAATCATTAAAAAATGTACAAAGAATAAATGTCGAAGAGGATGTGGAGAACAGGGAACCCTCTTGTGCTGTTGTTGGGAATGTAAATTGATATAGCCACTATGGGGAACAGGAAAGAGATTCCTTAAAAAACTAGGAAACTTACTCTTGTGCATATAGCCTGAGAAAACCATAACTGAAAAAGACACATATATCCCAATGTTCATACCAGTGTACACGCCTACTAAGTCACTTTAGACCCTTTGTGACCTTGTAGACTATAGTCTGCCAGGCTCCTCTGTCCATGGGATTCTCCAGGCAAGAACTCTGGAGTGAGTCACCATGCCCTCCTCCAGGGGATCTTCTCAACCCAGGAATCCAACCCAAGTCTCCTGTGTCTCTTGCATTGGCAGGTGGGTTCTTTACAACTAGCACTATGTGGGAAGCCCCATTCATAGCAGCACTATTTGCAATAACTAGGACATGGAAGCAGCCTAGATCTAGATGTCTATTGACAGATGAACGGATAAAGAAGATGTGGTGTGTATATATACACACATGTATACATACACTGGAATATTACTCAGCCATCAAAAGAACAAATCTGAGTCAGATATAGTGAGGTGGATGACCTAGAGCCTGTTATACAGAGTCAAGTAAGTCAGAAAGAGAAAAACCATTACAGTATATTACCACATACATATGGAATCTAGAAAATGGTATTGATGAACCTATTTGGAGGGTAGGAATGGAGACGCAGATATAGAGGACACACGTGGACACAGTAGCATAAGGAAAGAGTGGGATAAATGGAGAAAGTAGCATCGACATATATACCCTACCATGTGTAAAACAGAGAGCTGGCGAGAAGTTGCTATATAACACAGGGAGCCCAGCCCAGAACTCCGTGATGACCTAGAGGAGTGGGAAGAGGGGAGGGGACGGAGGATCAAGAGCTGATATATGTATCGTTATGAGGGAGGTGGTATCTGTAAAATTACGGCAGGTTTTTGTTGTTGTACAACAGAAACCAACACAACATTGTAAAGCAATTTTCCTCCAATTAAAAAATAAAGGAAGAAAAAAAGAAGAAAAGGTGAAACTATATATATATAGTTTATATAGCCAATCTTTTTAAAATTTAAAGAAAGTTTATATCGTTTTCTTCTCTATTTCTTCTTATTGCACAGATATTTCCTCCAGGTTCATTTTCTTACATTTTACACACAGGTGCTTCATCTACTATAGCCGATAATCCTAATATGTGAGAGACTATGAATGTTGTTCTACTGAATTTTGCTCATTTCCTTATGTGCTAAGTCATCTTTCATTGTGCTTTCATATTGGGTGGTTCTTTATCCACATGGGAATCCTATGAGGCTCTGACTTTGCCTCTGCAAGGCACTAAGGGAAAAGACTGTTTAATGATTTGTGGCCAATTTAGCTCCTCCTAAGTTTCATGCAAGAGTTTACATTCAGCTACTGCACATTACAGCTAATTCATGAGACTTACCCAGGCCTTAGAATTGGTGTTCTTAGAACACAGTGTTCTGGCCAACTAGTACAACAAATATGGCATACAGATAGAAACCTATTTTATACCTCTGTGCCTCTTTAAGGTATAAAAGATGATTCTCAATATCTTGGAAGAGTGATTACACCTGCCAGAGTTTATAGCTCACTTCCTGGGAGCGGCTTAACACTGTACACAACCTGTCTAATCATATTTCACACAGGAGTTACCTAGCAGCATTGAATACATAACAGAAGAAGACATTTAAAAGATTGCACAATGCAGTTACAGAAAAAAATAAGAAAAGAAATGACCCATCCAATCTCATATATCCATCTGGTTATAGAACATAGACAAAGACTCAAGTTGGTTTTAGGTGAAATGTATTAAGTGTTTCAACAGATATGAAGATCCTATAAGCTCATCTCTTAGATCTGGACATCTGTAGCCAAAGGAATCAATTCTCATTTAGTTTTCTGCCTTATTCCCTTTTCCACATCTATTATCTTACTCCAGACTCCTCATTAATATGGATGCTTAGGATCTAATTATACTTGTTACAGTGTTAAACTAGATAAATTTGTTTCAAATATTCTTTGCTGGTTTTGAATTTTAAAGATTATAAATCTAAATCTCGTTACAGTGCAATAATATGTTTATTTATATGTACTAGAGTACCACACTAATCTTGAATACATTAATTTGTAACATCATTTGAGACGAGCTAGAGTTCATTTGTGTTCTACTTGTGAAAAATGCATTTTGGAGCAATTGGATGGCATATGCAAACTTTAAGAACTGTAGTTAAGCCATTATAAAAGATGAAATTATTTTTAATTAACATAAAGAATCTATTTTTGATAGTTTGCATGCTAATTATGAATCTTATCTTTCCAATAAAGGAAGTCATGGATATCCAGTAAGGCAAAGCTTTGTTAAACTGGTTCAGTCTGTGTGGCAGATGAATTTTTTTAATTAAAAGTGTCAAAAATTAAGGCATTACAAATTCCAAAACTGCTCCAATTTTTCACTTAACTGCAAAGAATTAAAAGGGTGCACTAAGATTGTGAAAAGTTATATTGAGAATTCATTCATAGTCTTGGAGAAGGGAAAGGCTACCCACTCTGGTATTCTGGCCTGGAGAATTCCATGGACTATATAGTCCATGGGGTCACAAAGAGTCAGACATGATATATATATTCATAGTCTTACAAATTAAAAGAACAAAAACAGTGATAGAAATAGTTTGTGCATGTCTTTAAAGAAGCTAGCTTGGAAAAAGAACAAATTGAATTAAACCAAGTCTAACCCTGTGAAATGGAGAAGAATGAACCCTGAGAGTTATCCAATTGCTAATTGCCGCCTCTCTCCCTCTTTTATATGAAAACAACTACCACTCTTATGAGCCACTTTTTCTAGGCAAACTTTCCTGACTCAAGGTCTTAACTGACACCATTAGTCTGTTTTTCCAAAATACTAGCATAATCTCTATCACAGCACTTCTCACATGACAATTCAATAGTTGGTTCCCATATCCAGACATCACATACCTAATCCTCCCAAACTATGGTCATTCAGTCTTAATTTGCTGTCTTTGTTCTCCATATTCTTATTCAAACACACAATCCGGCACAGAGTAGGCACTTTACAAATATGTGGGGCATATAAGTAGCCAGAATTTAAAATTCAGTTCCTTAGACATAGACTGCAATTCTAGAAATATTCTACATATTGAACAAATTGTATCAGAACAATTATTCATATACTTTATTTTATAGGGAGTCTTTTCAGAGGAACAAAAAAGCTTATTCCAAATAGTTACTTTTTGTTTCAATACATTTGGTGCTTTCATAAATATGGCTAAAACCTTTACAAACTTCGTACAATTAAGTAACTCTGACTCACTGAGTTAAAGAATGGCAATTACACAGGTATAAGAAGTGAGAGAAGAAAGTCAATGAAGAAAATAGAAGAAAAGAAAGCAGAGATATAAAACATTCTTTAAGCAACTGAGGAGAGTCAGTATCAATGCAAGTTGAATGTTATATGGGTCCTGAATTCCGGGAGTTAGAGTCCTTATTTGAGAACAAAAGATGAAAAGTAACTAACATGTTACTAAGGCCTAGGCAGGGAAGAAAGCTACAGGAAATTCACTTCTGTGCCCATTGTACTCCCAGCTGATAGATGACTACTAATAGGAGGGTTATAAATGATTCCTGCTTGGCCACTTAGTAAGTAATCAGCATAAGGAAAGTCACTTAAGCATGCTCACTTTCTGAGGTAGTGCTACCATGCAGAATACAGAATTATAGAGATTGAATATTGAAAAGAAAAGTATATATTGAAAAGGCCCGATATATGGTAGGAACTCAATTTAAGTTTTTAGATAGTGTGGTGTTATTCTTTCTCTTTTATTTTGGATAATAATAGATTCCTTCATATTATCAGAAACATTCAAACACTTTAAGAATTAGAATATTCTTTTATGTTCTCACAGAAGTAAAGCTACATTTGTGTGCCCTACATGTATCACCAATTCCATGAAACACCAGGGCTAAGTGTTAGGGCTGCATTTGGGTCAGAAAAGCTGGAAAGGAACAATTACTTCTCAAGTTCCTGTCCACCCCGAAGTATCTGTGCTACTTTGCTTAATGGTGGAGGAAGTAAGTGATTATGTTTCCTCTCTGTTCTATGTTGAAATACCATAATTAATACATCTGTGATACTTGGGATTCCTGCTGTCCTGAACACATTATTGAAATCCAAATTCAGATGTCTCTTCGATTCTAAATATATAGTTTCTCTTCCCATTGCTTCCATTACTAAGGAGATAGATAATAGAACAGAGGGAAGGAAGCACCTTAATCTAAATTAAACAGAAGTGAACTATGCAAAACATTTTCAAGAGGGAGTGCCCTCCCACCAGATATGATATTGAATAATGCCAGAAACATATGGTTAAGGGAGAGAGGAATTTGACATTCAGGTGACTATCCAACTGTGGGCTGAGACTTCTTTTTTTATTTTTTCACTTTATAGTGGAGTACAGTTGATTAACAATGTTGTATTGGTTTCAGGTATACAGCAAAGTGATTCAGTTATACATACACATGTACCTATTCTTTTCCAAACTCTTAGGCTTAGATTTCTCAAGTCCACTTACATACAGATAAGCCTGTGCTCAAATATACAAACCTATAGAGACACCCTGACAAACGCACATGTGGATGATCTTACTAATACATTCAAAGACATGAATAGAGTAGGTAAACTTGTGAGCAAGTGAGTAGGAGGCCAGACAGGGAAGCAGGAGGGTAGGTAGGTGACGGATGGGGATCAAGGAAAATGATAGATAGGGCAAGGAAATGTGAATGGGCTCCACAGAGACCAAAGCTTGCTAGTGTGCAATATATTTTAACTTAGAACATGAACACAATCAGTTGTAAGAGCCAGAGGGATCACACCACTTTTCATGAGTGAAAATTCTAAATTTATCTGTGCTATTTGGAGTCATCATATATAGTCATGTTGGTCTTCCCAAGGTGCTGTCTGTCTGATACGAATTGAAACATTTAATTTAAAAAGACTACATCTGGTGATTATTTATTTTCCCCATAAAATAAATAAATTCTTTTTTGTACAGAAGACAATTCTTCTGTATGTAGTAACAAATGCATCAAGCCTTTAAATGGCATTATCTTGAAAGCATTAATCACATTCATTTTCCAAGTGCTTCCTTTGCCTCTTGTTGCCCGTTAGGCTGGAGCAGCACTTGACATGCCACTTGACATCTCTGCATATCATGTCACTGGGATATAAATGTCCCATTTGAAACAAATCAGGAGTTATCATCTGCCAATTAAAAGGTTCACTAGAACTCCACCTATGATATTCTACCATCTCACCATTGGGAAGTATGCACAGTGAATATTTTGTAATTTATAGCATCAAAAGATTAATTTTATATAGAACAGAACATCATTCTGACAGCTGACTTGTTGCTGGGACAGTGTGGACTCCCTCTAAATCAGCATGCTCCAGAGATTTCTTAAGATAAATACAGTGGCATGACAGCCCCGGGAGCTCTGCCAAGTAGTCTGGCCTCATGAGAAGTAACTCTGCCAACGTGGGGAATTTCTCAACCAGCCTGTGCTATTAAACAGAGGTGGAAGAGTTGGCACCACAAGATGAACTGTCTTCATCTTTGGGGTTGACCTTACACATCCCCAGGGCTCTGGTTCTATGAGTTAGCAAAAGGAAGGCCTGGGGAGATCGCATTTTCCAATTGCCTCCTATTCTCCTGGAGCCTGAGATGACTATACCAGTGATGGCTTCCTTAACACCCTTGATCTTTCCAGACACTGGCATCAGCAGAATTCCTAGAATAAGTAACATTTAATAAGTGCAAACTATTTGCTGAGTAACGTGCTAGTCACTTCACCTACAGCATGCCATAGAGCACTAAAGGCCATTCTAACAAATTGGCATTCTTGGATTCATTCTACATGTAAATCCTCTACTTTCTGAGGCTCAGAAAGGCTAAATAACAAAGTCCATCTTGATAGTTAAGTGCAGGACCAGGATTCAAATCCTGCCAAACGACCACCAAATCATGGAAATTTATCATACCAGGCCTTAACATAGGAGTTCATGTGGAATGCAGCCCTTGTGTGCCTGCACAGCCGCCAGCTGCAGTATATTCCAGACTGGGAATCATCTCCAGGGCAAGTCTGGAAGGAGTCCGTTTCAGAGTAAACACAGGGCATCTATTTCCCTGGCAGATGGCTGTCTTCGTGAATCTTCCTTCCAAGGGTGTAACTGTGCTGGGAGGGATGTAGATTTTCATCAGGCAGGAAAAGTCATGGCATAATCTGAGGAGGTGTCTGTTTTCTGGCAAATCTCGCTTCTCACCAAGTATAGTCTCAGAGGCTGGAGATGAAGGTGAGAAGAATGTTCTCTCATCTCTTTTCTCAGGAGGATTGAGGGCCAACTTCCTGGCTTGGAGGCAAGACAGTTTTTCTCTACAACCACACTCCAGCCGCTGCAATCCCAGTGTGCCTGCTTAACACATACTTCTTCAAAGTTGTATCATTTAAGAAGAGAGCAAGTACGAAATTTCGGGAGTCAGTGTGGCACTTTTAGAATTAACACTGTTCTGAGGTTCCAATATTTTTAAAATAGGGTGTCAGGAAGAAGCTGAGAAGGAGGGGATTAGCTGCTACTTTTAACTGTGTTTTTAGTAATGATGATGCTGAAAACCTTCAGTTCTGTTGACTTCACCCCCTTGATGTGTGGAATTTTTGGTGAATTAAGTCCTTGTCTCAGAATTAGATGTGAAGCAGTCTGGGCTCCCACCTACCCTGAGCACCATGGCCCATGGCCTGCCTCTACAAATAAGGATAACCTCAGTGACAAGAGACACAAGCTTTTCCTTGGAATGAGGATGGGTGTTGGGCCTGACATATATTTCTTCAAATGAAACCTCCCTGTAATCAATAATAACACAGAGTAAAGGTAGCTAGGTAGGTTTAGGAGGGCTCTCAGGGTGTATTTCCAGTATAAAATCATCTGGTTCTTACAGAATCCTTGACTTCTCTGATACTATAACAAGAAAACCACAGATAAAAATACTCAGAAGGAAAAAAACATTGTGAAAATGATAAAAAATAAATAAAAATACAAAAAAAGAGAACAATTTTTTCTTCTTGACATTTCAATTCTTAGACTACAGAATATATATTAAAGATGCTGTACAGTATCTTTGAAATAATGCATTTTAACCATCACAGGAAGAGGATGGGACTTCTTTCCTTCCCTCCAATTTAATGTAAAAGTTCTGAGGAAAAGGATTGTGTTAGCTTCTTTTCATATCTTTGGCAGTAGCTAGCAAGTTTCTCATACATGATAGGCATTAAAAGTACTTATTGAATTTATTGCATTAAATTGCCTTAAGTCACACAGAACAAGACAAGAGGAGGCTGGATGGAGCCTGGATTTTTTTATAACTAGCACTGTGATTTTCTCATTACACTATATGTGCTGTGCTTAATCACTCAGTTCTATCCAACTCTTTGCTACCCTGCAGACTATAGCCTACCAGGCTCCTCTGTCTATGGCGATTCTCCAGGCAATATACTGGAGTAGGTTGCCATGCCCTCCTCCAGGGATTGAACCCAGGTCTCCCACATTGCAGGCAGATTCTTTACCATCTGAGCCACCAGGGAATCCCAAGAACACTATATAGTAACAACTAAAAGAAAAAAAGTATACCTATATGTTGAATACTATGCAGATTTTAAAATCTCCAAAGATATGTTTTGATGATGGTAATTTGATTTCTGCTTCCTGAACTTTAGCACATTCTGAAGTAATCACTCATATTTTATAAATTGCCACCTATATTATACAAATGATCTAATGATAAAACATGTACGAATCTTTAAAGCATCATGTCCTTATAGATATTATCATTATTGATGAGCTCTCTGCTCATGGGATTTTAGGTATCACCATAGTTAGATGGGATGAGTCAAAATTCTTTTGACCAATGAAACTTCTTGGATAACCTCATAGCCAAAACCTGAACACTTAGTCTCTAGACTTTTCAGTTTATCATAGACTAATTAAAGTTACATAAAGAAACCAAAAGTAGAATGTCACAGAGATCAAAGGAAGAAAAGTTTTAGGGATAAGGAAAGGCAATAGCCTTTATTAGCAAGAAAAGTGGATCCTGGTAACTGAGACGGGACAAAGAAATGATAGGGATGGTGTCAGACGACATGGCAGAAGCTATGTGAAGGGTTAGGGCTTGAATAGTAAAATACATTAGACTTTAGTCTTAGGAATCATTCCATTAAACACCTTTAAACTACATGTGAAGATATTGAGAACAGAGACAAAGAGAAAGAGCGGAGAGACAGTCACTGATAGAACAAGGACTGGAATTACATTTGTTTTGGCACAGGTTTGCTATGCAGTTACCTGAAAGGCAGTGACAACTCAAGGGCCAGATATGCAACAAACTGATAGAGGTTTGGGGGCTTGGAAGAGAAGGAGAAAGTGTGAGTGGTTGACTCTGGAGGAGGAAAATCCTATTGTAAGAGAGCTCAGCAGGAAGGAATAAATACAAAGGAGGTAGCTTAAGACTGCAGAAGGTTTTTTTAATTGTTTTTTAAACAGCCTCTAATTTTTCAGACTTACCTGAACCCAAAAGCTCCTTTGAGATGACCACATAGTATAGTTCAGTGAGTGTGGCACCAGGGCCTTGCTTTACAGGCAATCATCCAGTTTTCTAGGGGATGAGATGACAGAACTGAAAGCAAAGTATTTTATGTCTGTGAACAAATTGGATTACTGTCTGGAAAATCAGTGACTGAGCCCCATCTTCAAGAAGCTCTCAGATTTTCTATTGAAAACAGAAATAACACTGATACTTGATGCTTCTAGTTTGTAAATAGAGTCACTTAACGGCTATGTGTTCATGTGGTTATTTTCAAGGGGGTCTTTGTACTCTCATGCATGCCCATGTTTGACAGTAATAGGTAAATTATAAACAGCTGTTAACTTGCTATTTAATGTTACAAATATGGGCTTAACATAGGGCTGCATAACTGGAATCTGCTTTAGAGCTTTTAAACACAAAGAGATAGGACTTCCCTGTTGGTACAGTAAGTAAGAATCCATTTGCCAATGCAGGGAACATGGGTTCAGTTCCTGGTGAGGAAAGATTCCACACACCACAGAGCAACTAAAGTCCATGAGCCACAACTACTGAGCCCATGCACCTAAAGCCCGTGCTCCATAGCAAGAAGCCAACACAATAGAAGCCTTTGCACTGTAACGAAGAGCAGCCTTCACTCGCTGCAAGTAGAGAAAGCCCACACGCAGTGATGACAACCCAGTGCAACTAAAAATAAATAATGAAAGCAACCAAAGTTGGATTTTATTCTACCACTTTCCCCCCCTTTTCTATAATAAGAGGATAATAACATTATTTACTTCATAGGGTTATTGGAAAAATTAAACAGTATAATATATATAAATAAAGCACTAGTTCAGTATGGACTTTTAATAAACAATCATATCATTATTGTCATTGTTGTTATCAGTTTTTATTTGAACACATATTTGTGGGGTTTTTTTACACAATCTAAGAAAGTGGTCATGTATGGATGTGAGAGTTGGACTGTGAAGAAAGCTGAGCGCCGAAGACTTGATGCTTTTGAACTGTGGTGTTGGAGAAGACTCTTGAGAGTCCTTGGACTGCAAGGAGAGCCAACCAGTCCATTCTAAAGGAGATCAGTCCTGGGTGTTCATTGGAAGGAATGATGCTAAAGCTGAAACTCCAGTACTTTGGCCACCTCATGCGAAGAGTTGACTCATTTGAAAAGACTCTGATGCTGGGAGGGATTGGGGACAGGAGGAGAAGGGGACAACAGAGGATGAGGTGGCTGGATGGCATCACCGACTTGATGGACGTGAGTTTGAGTGAACTCTGAGAGTTGGTGATGGACAGGGAGGCCTGGCGTGCCCATCATGGGGTCGCAAAGAGTCGGACATGACTGAGCAACTGAACTGAACTAAAGAAAGCAATAGAGAAAATAGACAAAATAATTAACAAGTACCCACTGTGGGCCATATGAATTATTGTGCATGATCTCACTCTAATCATCTCAACACTGTATCAGGTAAGTTCTGTTGTTCTTATTTGGATGTGAGGTCCAGAATGCTATATTTAACTTGCCATAAACTCACACAGCTTATAAGTGGCATATACAGGAGTGGATATACAGGATTTAGTTGCTGGAAACTACAAAAAATACCTTAAACGATAGCTTGATTTCTGGTCCTTAGAGTCTGGGGAATGAATATCATTCTTGAACTGCCACCAAGAGATCCTCCCCTTCCTGGGAAGGAGGGAGGTACTTACACAAGCCCAAGCAAATGAACACTGTCACCACACAGCCAAAGCAGCCTGTCAGCCAGCCAGAGGCAGACACTGACTGCACAGCTGACATCTGTATCTCATATTAATCAGTGACCCAACTTGGCCAGAGACACAAAGAAGCAGCAAATAATCTCAGCTTCTCTGTGGTTCTTCCATCTGTCTATCAGAAATACGTCAGCATGAGTATTAATAAACTGATGTCTTCAAGGGAAAAAAGGGTCATCAGCAGAAGAACCAAAAACAATACCTGATACATGTTAGATGTGCTCAACATTTTTGTTCAAGGCAGTATTTTTATAATGTCATGCATGTTTGTCCTTAAAAATCATGTGTGCTATTTGTTAACTATTGCCTCTCATTCCTTCGAGGGCTCCTAGGTGTCTCAGTAGTAAAAAATCCACCTGCCAATGCAGGAGACCCAGCTTTGATCCCTGGGTTGGTAAGATTCCCTGGAGAAGGAAATGGCAACCCACTCCAGTAGTCTTGCCTGGGAAATCCCATGGACAGACCTGGCAACAGTCCATGGGGTCACAAAGAGTTGGACACGACTTAGCAACTAAACAAAAAAACATTCCTTCAACTCATATGAGCAATTCCATCATGCTCTCTTGGGGCTCCTCAAGTATGTACACAACATCTTTGGTTAACAACAAACGACAATCAAATAGAAAGTGATTTTGCTTTGCTCAAAAATGAACCATTTATTAGAGTTCTCCCTCAGTTCATTTTTGACACTCTTGATTACAGAGCTTCACCCTTGAGCATTTCTTTATATCATCCCCTAAAAGAGCCCTGAAGATCCCCTTTACCTATCTTTGTTAATCTGAAGATTCTGTTAATTTCTAGGCATCCACGTACTTTTCTCCTTCTCCCTGGACTCTATGTTATCTGCTCTAACTTTCAGATAAGTAGTCTCCAGGCATATATTATAGGACCTGTTAAGGTGTCAGATATACAAATATGTGCTTGTGTGTGTATATGTGTGTACAGAGAGGAAAAGAGGCAGACAGAGGAATAGACAGCCAGAAACAGAGACAGAGAGAGAAACAGAGAAACTGGTGTCATCAGTAGAAACATGGCCAAACAGTTGCATTGTCACTAAAGGAAGTGAAGTGTCTTCATGGAAGCTAGGATGCAACAATGAGGAAAGACTGAGGCAGTATCCTCATTTATTCACTTAGCCATGGACTGAGACTTTTAAAGTTTTTGAATGTCCAGTTAAGTGGGATTTGTGCATCATACCATTTAATATACTGTACCTTAATCAGCCCTTATAAAATAGAAAGAGTCCTAAGAAAGTTCCTTTAGGGAAACTGTTGTTTGACCATAATAGAATACTGCTAGAATAAATCAACAAGAAGAAGTTGGAACTGGCACTTCTACTTAAGTATCTGTGAATATCTCTGTCAGGAACTGTAGACACAATACTTACTGCTGGCAGTGTGCTTGCTAATATTAGAGAACTAAGCATACAATCCACCTCTTTAAAGTAGACATATTAAATATAGTTACCCAGATAACTGATTTTTATTTTATTTTGCTTTATTTTATTTTCTAAATAACTGATTTAAAAAACTTGTACTATGGATAGAACGTTTAAAATTGGATATTCTGTGTGATTTTGTTGTTGAACCTAAGCAAAGTGAATAAAACTTATTAACATACTTTAATAACTTAGAAGTAAAGCAAAAAACAAACTTGAAAACATGCTTTTCTATCCAATGTAAAAATCTTCTATGCAAGATTGGATTTATTTGTTAAACATATGAAAGTGTAATCTCTTCCTTTAAATTCACAGGAAAAATTTCTTGACATCAAAGATTCTTGCAGTCATGAAATAATTTTTGTGTGATGCATAAAAAAACGAACAGAGGTATTCTTAAAGTAACACCAAATCTGTGTCTGGAATGTGTGGAGGTGGAGACACAAAACAAAAATTTAATATTTATAAGTTGGCCCTTTAAGACAATGGGGAAGTGATTTCAGATACCAAAATACTCCAGTGAACAGCCTTTAAAACACACTCACGTGTTCATTAAGATAATTGAAAGGGGACAGCACCAATGAATTGAAGTATGCAGTTCAGTTCAGTTCAGTTGCTCAGTTGTATCTGACTCTTTGCAACCGCATGAATCACAGCATGCCAGGCCTCCCTGTCCATCACCAACTCCCGGAGTTCACTCAGACTCACATCCACTGAGTTGGTGATGCCATCCTGCCATCTCATCCCCTGTCGTCCCCTTCTCCTCCTGCCCCCAATCCCTCCCAGCATCAGGGTCTTTTCCAATGAGTCAACTCTTCGCAAGAGGTGGCCAAAGTACTGGAGTTTCAGCTTTAGCATCATTCCTTCCAATGAACACCCAGGACTGATCTCCTTTAGGATGGACTGGTTGGATCTCCTTGCAGTCCAAGGGACTCTCAAGAGTCTTCTCCAACACCACAGTTCAAAAGCATCAATTCTTCAGCGCTCAGCTTTCTTCACAGTCCAACTCTCATATCCATACATGACCACTGGAAAAACCATAGCCCTGATTAGACGGACCTTTGTTGGCAAAGTAATGTCTCTGCTTTTCAATATACTATCTAGGTTGGTCATAACTTTCCTTCCAAGGAGTAAGTGTCTTTTAATTTCATGGCTGCAAACACCACCTGCAGTGATTTTGGAGACCAAAAACATAAAGTCTGACACTGTCTCCACTGTTTCCCCATCTATTTCCCATGAAGTGATGGGACCAGATGCCATGATCTTAGTTTCTGAATGTTGAGCTTTAAGCCAACTTCTTCACTCTCCACTTTCACTTTCATCAAGAGGCTTTTTAGTTCCTCCTCACTTTCTGCCATAAGGGTGGTGTCATCTGCATATCTGAGGTTATTGATATTTCTCCCAGCAATCTTGATTCCAGCTTGTGCTTCTTCCAGCCCAGCATTTCTCATGATGTACTCTGCATATAAGTTAAATAAGCAGGGTGACAATATACAGCCTTGACATATTCCTTTTCCTATTTGGAACCAGTCTGTTGTTCCATGTCCAGTTCTAACTGTTGCTTCCTGACCTGCATATAGGTTTATCAAGAGGCAAGTCAGGTGGTCTGGTATTCCCATTTCTTTCAGAATTTTCCACAGTTTTCCACACAGTCAGAGGCTTTGGCATAGTCAATAAAGCAGAAATAGATGTTTTTCTGGAACTCCCTTGCTTTTTCAATGATCCAGCAGATGTTGGCAATTTGATCTCTGGTTCCCCTGCCTTTTCTAAAACCAGCTTGAACATGCAAGGGGTAAGTAATTATTATACTGGAAGCTGGAGAAGTAAACAGGGTTAACAGAATGATTCACTGTTCTGTTCTAAAGAGTGTGGTCTCTTGAGATGATAGGAAATTGCCTAGTAAGCAAAGCATCACAGTCAGATGTATGACAATGAAAGATTACCCAGGCAGGAAAATGGTATACTTCATAGGAGTTAGTAGTTTGGAAGCAGTCAGCAAAGTAAGAAGATACTTAAAGTATTACAAGGTGGTAGATATTGAGATAGATCCTAAAAAGAACAAAAGCAATGAGGAAAGATATGAAGGGGAAAATATAAAGACATATGGAATATAAATAAAATAATTTGTGATTTGGTTGAGAAGGGAGAAAAGGGTAGGGCTAATGAAGTTCTGTAGAAGAATTAGAATTACTTAGTTTAGATACCAGCACTTGGGATTTAGGAGTCAAGCATTTGGTTTTAGTTATATTATATGAAGAAGCCCTCAGAGATCACAGGTCATCCAATGTCTTCTCTCAGAATTATCTTCACCAATTTCTAAATAGTAATGTTAACCCCTACTATACTATTTCTAATTCCTGATGCTATGATGATCATTAATGATAGAAAAACAATGACGTTAGGCAAGACAAAATATAGGTAAAGCTTGTTTATACAGAAAACTAAATAAAGATGTCCAAATTGTAGAACTGTTCTAAATTTTCAAATGATCATGCTCATTTAAAAGCACTCGATGAAAAATACTGAAGAAAAAATTGCTATAATTACTAAGCTCTTGGTGATGGTGACACAAGCCAGGCTGCAAGTGACCAGTTGCTGATATTGCAAAAGTCCCTCTGTGCACATGCGCAAGGCAAATTACTGTGACTGA
Source organism: Bos grunniens (assembly GCF_055505025.1). NCBI lineage: Eukaryota > Metazoa > Chordata > Mammalia > Artiodactyla > Bovidae > Bos > Bos grunniens. The sequence continues at coordinate 19,790,762 of NC_141168.1, forward strand.
GGATAGTAAATTACTCTGTCAGAGCCTAGAGTGTGTTGGGAATACCATAACTTTATGGAATAAAGATTGCTTGGTATAGAGTAGGAAATGCTCAATGTGTACACGCTGGTAGACATATTTAGACATAACAAGAACAAGCAGAGACAGTAAGAAATGTCTTCAGAAGAACTGCTATATCATTTTACCTTCAGTTTTCCAGTAGTACAAAAATCCACATACCTAATTGAAACTCAACATGGGTTTCCAGCAAATTACTTCCTACTAAATTATAATGACAAACTTTTGGCATTTTAAAAAAGTAATACATTGAAAAATCTGATTTTCAGTGTGAGAGTTATTGGGGAAATGTGTGTGCCATGTTCCAGTTCAGTTCAGTGGCACAGTTGTGTCTGACTCTTTGCAACCCCATGAACTGCAGCACACCAGGCTTCCCTGTTCATCACCAACTCCCGGAGCTTGCTCAAACTCATGTCCTTTGGATTGGTGATGCCATCCAACCATCTCATCATCTGTCATCCCCTTCTCCTGCTGCCTTCAATCTTTCCCAGCATCAAGGTCATTTCCCATGAATCAGTTCTTCCCATCAGGTGGTCAAAGAACTGGAGCTTCAGCTTCAGTCCTTCCAATGAATATTCAGACTGATTTCCTTTAGAATGGACTGGTTTGATCTCCTTGCAGCAGTCCAAGGGACTCTCAAGAGTCTTCTCCAACACCACAGTTCAAAAGCATCAGTTCTTCAGTGCTCAGTTTTCTTTATAGTCCTACTCTCACATCCATACATCACTATTGGAAAAACCAAAATTTTGACTAGATGGACCTTTGTTGGCAAAGTAATGTCTCAGTTTTTTAATGTGCTGTCTAGGTTGGTCATAACTTTTCTTCCAAGGAACAAGTGTCTTTTAATTTCATAGCTTCAGTCACCATCTGCACTGATTTGGGATCTCAAAAAAATAAAGTCTGTTACTGTTTCCACTATTTCCCCATCTATTTGCCATGAAGTGATGGGACCAGATGCCATGATCTTAGTTTTCTGAATGTTGAGCTTTAGACAACTTTTTCACTCTCCTCTTTCACTTTCATCAAGAGGCTTTTTAGTTCTTCTTCACTTTCTGCCTTAAGGGTGGTGTGTCATCTGCATATCTGAGGTCATTGATATTTCTCCCAGCAGTCTTGACTCCAGCTTGTGCTTCCTCCAGCCCAGCATTTCTCATGATGTATTCTGCATAGAGGTTAAATAAGCAGGGTGACAATATACAGCCTTGACATATTCCTTTCCTGATTTGGAACCAGTCTATTGTTCCATGTCCAGTTCTAACTGTTGCTTCTTGACCTGCAAAAGATTTCTCAGGAGGCAGGTCACATGGTCTGGTATTCCCATCTCTTGAAGAATTTTCACAGTTTGTTGTGATCCACACAGTGAAAGGCTTTGGTGTAGTCAATAAAGCAGAAGTAGATGTCTTTCTCTTGGTGACTCAGATGGTAAAGCATCTGCCTGCAATGTGGGAGACCTGGATTTGATACCTGGGTCAGGAAGATATCCTAGAGAAGGAAATAGTAACCCACTCTAGGACTCTTGCCTGGAAAATTCCATGGATGGAGGAGCCTGGTGCGCTACAGTCCATGGGGTGGAAAAGAGTGGGACATGACTGAGTGACTTCACTTCACTCTTCTTTTTCAATGATCCAACGGATGTTGGTAATTTGATATCCATTTTATCTGCCTTTTCTAAAACCAGCTTGAACATCTGGAAGTTCACGATTCCTATACTACTGAAGCCTGGCTTGGAGATTTTTGAGCATTATTTTACTAGCATGTGAGATGACTGCAATTGTGCAGTAGTTTGAGCATTCTTTGGCATTGCCTTTCTTTGGGATTGGAATGAAAACTGACCTTTTCCAGTCCTGTGGCCACTGCTGAGTTTTCCAAATTTGCTGGCATATTGACTGGAGCACTTTCACAGCATCATCTTTCAGGTTTTGAAATAGCTCAACTGGAATTCCATTACCTCCACTAGCTTTGTTCATAGCAATGTTTCCTAAGGCCCCACCTGATTTCACATTCCACAATGTCTGGCTCTAGGTGAGTGATCACACCATCATGATTATCTGGGTCATGAACATCTTTTTTTGTATAGTTCTTCTGTGTATTCTTGCCACCTCTTCTTAATATCTTTTGCTTCTGTTAGGTCCATACCATTTCTGTCCTTTATTGTGCCCATCTTTGCCAAGAGAATGCACTGGTCATGGCAAACACCTCTTCCAACAACACAAGAGAAGACTCTACACATGGACATCATGAGATGGTCAATATCAAAATCAGATTGATTATATTCTTTACAGCCAAAGATGGAGAAGCTCTATACAGTCAGCAAAAACAAGACCGGGAGCTGACTGTGGCTTGGATCATGAACTCCTTATTGCCAAATTCAGACTTAAATTGAAGAAAATAGGGAAAATCACTAGACCATTCAGGTATGACCTAAATCAAATCCCTCATGATTATACAGTGGAAGTGACAAATAGATTCAAGGAATTAGATCTGATAGACAGAGTGCCTGAAGAACTATGGACGGAGGTTAGTGACATTGTATGGGAGACAGTGTAAGACCATCTGCAAGAAAAAGAAATGCAAAAAAGCAAAATGGTTGTCTGAGGAGGCTTTACAAACAGCTATGAAAAAAGAAGCAAAAGGCAAAGGAGAAAAGGAAACATATATCCTTTTGAATGCAGAGTTCCAAAGAGTAGCAAGGAGAGATAAGAAAGCTTTCTTTAGTGATCAGTGCAAAGAAATAGAGGAAAATAATAGAATGGGAAAGACTAGAAACCTCTTCAGGAAAATTAGAGATACCAAGGGGACTTTTTATGCAAAGATGGGCATAATAAAGGGAAGACTCTTAGGGGAGGTGATAATTCAGTTAGATCTTAAAAGACGAAGAGAGATTGTCAGTTAGAAAGAAAAGAGGAGACAGAAAACAGGCAGACAGAAAATGACATGTAAAACCAGTAGATTCTAGCTTGAGTTGGCCACACTGAAAGCTTTATTTGGCTACCTAGGGTGAGTAGTGATTCAGAAAGGCATGGAAAAGCCAAATTATCATGTGAGGACGGACACAACATGCATAGCGGGAAAGAGACACTCCAGTTCGATTGGCACAGGTCTTGTGTGGTGAGCAGAAGAATGTGATTTGCTCCCCTGGAAAAGAGGAGTGATTGAATGTTTCAACCTGAAACAAAGTAATGAAATCATAAAGGTCATTTTGATTCAATAAATAATGTAAAGGAACAGGTATTAGTGAAATGGGGTCTCATGAGAAGGCTATTAATATAATCAAAGAGAGAGGTATACCTTTGTGTACTTTATGACTCTGTATATTGTGTCTTTGTGCTGTGAGGAAGATATCATCTACCATTTTCACAAAAGAAAAGACCAATGGAAAATTGAACTAAATCATTAGTGGTCAGTGAGAAATTAGAGGCCACTATAAAATCTGCCCCTAAACCCTGCCATTTCTTTCCAACATCTATGGTTTCCTTTTTCTTCTTAGCAGAAAGCAAAAACATAAGAGATAAATAATACTTATTTGCCAATTATTCCTCAAAAAGCTGACAATTATTAATTGGAAATATTTATTCTACTTTCTCATGCATCTTATGCTTTCAATAATTTAAAAAATCAGCAAGTATTAATCTTATATTGCAGATTAAAATGTGCAAGTGTATGTAACAATAAGATTAATTTTAATCTCCACTTTGTTAGTTTATAAACAGTATTCCAAACGGAGATGTTCATAAGGCAGCAAGGCAAAAGTTATTTTCTTCATAAATAAAACTTCTAAGGAAATCATAAAAGTGCCTCTCAAAAATCATAGAGTCCAAACTCAACACTATGCTGTGGTGGGAGACAGAACCTAATAGTAGAAACTTTAGAAATACTACTGAAATTCCAGAAATAAGTAAGTGATTCTAGGACAAACTGGATTTTTTGAGGCAGATCTACAGACCATTAAAATTGTTTTCAAGGTACCTTAATTGTCTGACTCCAGGAAAAGCCGTAAATAAGCTGGAATACCAGTTCCGCTCTTACCAAAGGGGCTTTGACGAAACTATTCAGCGTCACTTCCCTCTTTTAGGTCTTCCAGGTGGCTCAGCAGGTAAAGAATCTGCCCGCAATGTGGGAGACCCAGGTTCAATCCCTGGGCCAGGAAGATCCCCTGGAGAAGGGAATGGCAACCCACTCTAGTATTCGTGCCTAGAGAATTCCATGGACAGAGGAGCATAGTTGGCTACAGTCCATGGGGTCCAAAAGAGTTGGACACCACGTTCACTTTCACTTTTTCTTTCCCTCTTTTATGAATCAATGGCAGCACTTAACTTCATCAAAAGACTGTTTTGAGGGGTAAATAATTTTTACCAATTGGACCAGTGTCCAGCCAAAAATATGTGCTCAATAAACGTAGCTGTTATTATAATCATGAGGCTTCCCAGGTGGCACAATGGTGAAAAAAAAATCCACCTGCCAATGCAGAAGATACAGGAGAGATGGGTTCAATCCCTGGGTCAGGAAGATCCCCTGGTGTAGGAAATGGCAACCCATTCCAGTACTTTTGCCTGGAAGATTCCATGGACAGAGGAGCTTGGTGGGCTACAGTCCATGGGTCACAAAGAGTTGGACATGACTGAGAGACTGAGCACACACACACACAAGCATTTAGAAATCACAGAATCGGAGCTGAAAGGAAATTCAGCAATTACCTACCACAACCACCTGATTTTTCAATTGAAAATACTGAGATCTAGACAGGAAGTATTTGTCCAAGGTCATATAGCCAATCCATCACAGAGTCAGGACTCTAATCCATATAATTTAGATTCTGGTCTGGTGTTCTTTCCACTAAAACACACCAACTTCAGTGCTGCAAGATATTCTGACACATTGTGAGTGGCTTTACTGCAGATGTGTGATGCTTCTGTTTGGCATAAGTGTATGCAGCTGAAACTCAAGCAATTTGTATGTGCCCAGGGAAAGAGCAGAATAAATAAGAGTGAGCCTCCTGTTGGGGCACAGATAAAAATCAAGCATAATTATAATTTGTACTGCTCTCTTTCACCTTTGGATTCTTTGGGATTTACAGATCTTTCTGATATAGAAAGCTGAATTCTTTGAAAGACAGGTAGTGTAAGACACATGCCCTGAACTCCAGAGTGAATAGCAGCTGAAACAGCTGCTTAAGCCCCAGCCCCATCGCCAAGCACCACCCCCGCTTCTCCAAGCTGACAGATAGCTGCTGGCAGCATCTGATCTGTCAGCATCTTCACTCCTCTGGAATGAACAAATAGTCTGGGCCCTGATCTGAGACGAGGAAAAGCAACAGCATCATCATTAGGAACTCTGCCACTGACGTCCATGCAATAGTAGTTCATGACAATGAAAAAGAGGCACGTAGTTGATAGAAAAGTCCATATTTACATTAAATTACTGTGTGAATAATTGTCTGGCTCATCTTCAGGAGAGGAGAAAATCTCCCAACAGGACTTTGTTCCAACAGTATCAATTTCAACTTTAATCATTTTCAATAAAGGCTCGTGTGTGTGTGTGTGTGTGTGTGCTTAGTTACTCAGTCGTGTCCGAGTTACTCTTTGTGGCCCCATGGACTGCAGCCCACCAGGATTCCTTTTTCATGAGATTTTCCAGGCAAGGATACTGGAGTGAGTTTCTATTTCCTACTCCAGGGGATCTTCCTGACTCAAGGATCGAACCCACATCTCTTGAATCTTCTGCACTGGCAAGCAGATTCTTAACACTAGCACCATGTGGGAAGCCCTAGAGAAAGGCTTGGCTCTGTTTTAACACTGGAAACACAAGTTTAAAAAAAGTAATAATATTACTTTATATGGAAGAGGTATCACCACAATTCAATGGATGTTTATTTTCTGCTTGCATGTTCAGTCATGTCCAACTCTTTGTGACTGTATGGATTGTAGCCCACCAGGCTCCTCTGTCCATGGAATTCTCCAGGCAAGAAGCTGGAGTGGGTAGCCGTTCCCTTCTCTAAGCGATTTTCCAACCCAGGGATAGAGCCTGAGTCTCCAGCATTGCAGACAGATTCTTTACCAGCTGAGCCATCAGGGAAGCCCATGATTACCTACCAGTCCCTAATAGGTAGGGTTCCCATTGGCCTAGAAATAGTCTTTAAACACATATTTTATGAGGTCAGGCAGTTTTACAGAACAGTTAAGAACTATTTTGCCTCTTAAAACACTGAGAAAACAACAGCTGTATTCAAGAATTAAGAGAGAAGAAGAAATAGCATAACAACATTTTAAAGCTTCCCAAATACTTCTGTATACTATATTTTATATAATCTTCACAAATCCAAAAATGTACATATTTTCTCTCATTTTTTTACTGAAATTCTGTAATGCAGTGAGTTAATGGAACTTGCCCTAAACAAGTAGCTTTAACCAGAACCCAAAACCAAGCCTTTGGATTTCATGTCTGAATATCCATCACTAGTTTATGTTTGCCTTCTGAGGAGGATATAGTGACCCCAATTTAACCCATATTTTAATGAAGAAATGATAATGTTAAAGCTCATTACTTATTTAAAGTATATTAATATAAGTACAAACTAAATACAAATTGATTGTCAATATAAACTTGCATTAAAAGAATAAAAATAGTTCTGGAATGAAAAAGAGAAAATATGAATGAAAAATAAGTCTTGGAATGGAGAGATGGAAAAGTATGGGGCAAGGAATCATATAGGAGTTAAACTCTTTCTGCAATTTTTGAAGAATATAAATATCACTATATATAAAATAAGCAATGATGACCTACTGTATAGCATAAGGAACTACATTCAATATCTTGTAATAACCTATAACAGAAAAGAATTTGAAAAACAATATATGTATATATATGAATCTTTTTGCTGTACACTTAAAACTAACACAACATTGTAAATTAACTACATTTCAATAATGGAAAAAAAGTTGAAAAGGAATATATATACCAAACAAAAAAAAAGACCAAGAACTGGACAAATAGTCTCTTCCTTTTGAGATGGTGCCCCCTTCCTAATACCAGGAAGGGGTGAATGAATCTTAGCAACAGAGATAACAGAGGAGTCTACATAAACAGGACTTTAGTAGACAACCATTTTCTTTTATTCAGTTCAGTTCAGTTCAGTCACTCAGTCATGTCCAACTTTTTGTGACCCAGTGAATTGCAGCACGTCAGGCCTCCCTGTCCATCACCAACTCCCAGAGTTCGCTCAAACTCACATCCATCGAGTCGGTGATGCCATCCAGCCATCTCATCCTCTGTCATCCCCTTCTCCTCCTGCCCCCAATCCCTCCCAGCATCAGAGTCTTTTCCAATGAGTCAACTCTTCCCATGAGGTGGCCAAAGTACTGGAGTTTCAGCTTTAGCATCATTCCTTCCAAAGAACACCCAGGACTGATCTCCTTTAGGATGGACTGGTTGGATCTCCTTGAAGTCCAAGGGACTCTCAAGAGTCTTCTCCAACACCACAGTTCAAAAGCATCCATTCTTTGGTGCTCAGCTTTCTTCACAGTCCAACTCTCACATCCATACATGACCACTGGAAAAACCATAGCCTTGACTAGACGGACCTTTGTTGGCAAAGTAATATCTCTGCTTATGAATATGCTTTCTAGGTTGGTCATAACTTTCCTTCCAAGGAGTAAGCGTCTTTTAATTTCATGGCTGCAATCACCATCTGCAGTGATTTTGGAGCCCCCAAAAATAAAGTCTGACACTGTTTCCACTGTTTCCCCATCTATTTGCCATGAAGTGATGGGACCAGATGCTATGATCTTAGTTTTCTGAATGTTGAGTTTAAGCCAACTTTTTTACTCTCCTCTTTCACTTTCATCAAGAGGCTTTTTAGTTCCTCTTCACTTTCTGCCATAAGGGTGGTGTCATCTGCATATCTGAGGTTATTGATATTTCTCCCCGCATTCTTGATTCCAGCTTGTGCTTCTTCCAGCCCAGCGTTTCTCATGATGTACTCTGCATATAAGTTAAATAAGCAGGGTGACAATATACAGCCTTGACGTACTCCTTTTCCTATTTGGAACCAGTCTGTTCCATGTCCAGTTCTAACTGTTGCTTCCTGACCTGCATACAGGTTTCTCAAGAGGCAGGTCAGGTAGTCTGGTATTCCTGTCTCTTGAAGAATTTTCCACAGTTTATTGTGATCCACACTGTCAAAGGCTTTGGCATAGTCAATAAATCAGAAATAGATGTTTTTCTGGAACTCTCTTGCTTTTTCCATGATCCAGCGGATGTTGGCAATTTGATCTCTGGTTCCTCTGCCTTTTCTAAAACCAGCTTGAACATCTGGAAGTTCGCGGTTCATGTATTGCTGAAGCCTGGCTTGGAGAATTTTGAGCATTACTTTACTAGCGTGTGAGATGAGTGCAATTGTGCGGTAGTTTGAGCATTCTTTGGCATTGCCTTTCTTTGGGATTGGAATGAAACCTGACCTTTTCCAGTCCTGTGGCCACTGCTGAGTTTTCCAAATTTGCTGGCATATTGAGTGCAGCACTTTCACAGCATCATCTTTCAGGATTTGAAATAGCTCAACTGGAATGTCATCACCTCCACTAGCTTTGTTCATAGTGATGCTTTCTAAGGCCCACTTGACTTCACATTCCAGGATGTCTGGCTCTAGATGAGTGATCACACCATCGTGATTATCTTGGTTGTGAAGATATTTTTTGTACAGTTCTTCTGTGTATTCTTGCCACCTCTTCTTAATATCTTCTGCTTCTGTTAGGTCCATACCATTTCTGTCCTTTATCGAGCCCATCTTTGCATGAAATCTTCCCTTGGTATCTCTAATTTTCTTTTATTAATGTCTTTGCATTGTGTTACCTTCCTACAATTTACAGTTATTAAAAGCCTAAGCCCCTTTTCCTTTGTCTTGTCACCTCTCCACAAGTTTATTATTCTTTTTTAAAATGGTATATAAGGCGCTGGGTCTAACCACTGCTTTGAATTTTCACTACCTTTTTTATGAAGACTCCATATGCATAGTAATAAACTGTTCTATTAATCTGTGTTTGTCAGTGTAATTTGTAGACCCAAGATACAGAACTTAAGAGGATAGAGAAAAACTTTATTCTCCACTACACCCTCATAAACTTTTCATGAAATATAACTTGCCATGCTCTTGAAATGCCATTCAAGTTATAACTGTAAATTTATTTTTTATTTTTCCAGAATTAAAAAGTATACTATAGGAAAAAGACAGTTTTTTCCTGAATACTATAGGGACCTCAGAGTTGACTGACCCTCACAAATGAAACAATAACGCTTCTGTGGTTTGATGGGCCTGACCAAATATCCTGTGGCACAGGAGGTGGAGAAGAATCTAATGTCCCCAGCTTCAACTCTCTGACTGTGTCTCCAGAATTACAGGGACCTGCTCTCATCAATAAAGAAAGTAGGTTTTACCTTGAAAATATCAGCTTCACAGCAATGTAGTGCTAGAGGTGCCAGTGTTTTGCCTGGTCATTTTCTGAACCTAATAGCACTTAGAAGATGACCGTTTAACTCTTTTGATATTTATTCAAGCAGTAAATTGAGAGGTGAATACACTGATTTCCTGAAAACTTTAAATTAACCTCCTAGTGGCTCTCTAACCAAATGAAATAGAATCAACAATAGCCAGAAGACTGAGTCATCCTGCAGAGAAAGCTTTCAAATGTAGTGCATTCGCCTTATTTTCTACTTTAAGAGCTGTGTAGTCTGGAGGAAAAAATAAAGATGAATGTAAGGGGAAAAGCTGTTCTTTTATGATGCTTTGTTCACAACTTATTTGTAAGAGGAAGATATCCAAATTAGTTACATATATACATATGCATATAATCATATGCATATATCTAATGCCTGTACTTGGGCATAAGTATAGGCAATTCAATGTATCTTGCTTTTGTGTGCATTTCTGTTCTCAAATGTAATGGCTTAGCTAGATGCCTTCTGTTTTTACTCATGGTTTCAGACCATGGAAGTGATCGTTGGGTTGATCTCTTCTCAGTTCAGTTCAGTCCAGTCCAGTTGCTCAGTCGTATCCGACTCTTTATGACCCCATGGACTGCAACACGCCAGGCATCCCTGTCCATCACTAACTCCCGGAGTTCACCCAAAATCATGTCCATTGAGTCGGTGATGCCATTCAACCATCTCATCCTTTGTCATCTCCTTCTCCTCCTGCCCTCAATCTTTCCCAGTATCAGGGTCTTTTCAAATGTGTCAGCTCGTCAATCAGGTGGCCAAAGTATTGGGGTTTCAGCTTCAACATCAGTCCTTCCATTGAACACCCAGGACTTATCTCCTTTAGGATGGACTGGTTGGATCTCCTTGCAGTCCAAGGGACTTTCAAGAGTCTTCTCTAACACCACAATTCAAAAGCATCCATTCTTCGGCACTCAGCTTTCTTTATCGTCCAACTCTCACACCCATACATGACTACTGGAAAAACCATAGCATTGACTAGACAGACCTTTGTTGGCAAAGTAATGTCTCTGCTTTTGAATATGCTGTCTAGGTTGGTCATAAGTTTCCTTTTAATTTCATGGCTGTAGTCACCATCTGCAATGATTTGGGAGCCCCCCAAAATAAAGTCAGCCACTTTTTCCACTGTTTCCCCATCTATTTCCAATGAAGTGATGGGACCAGATGCCATGATCTTCGTTTTCTGAATGTTGAGCTTTAGCCAACTTTTTCACTCTCTTCTTTCACTTTCATCAAGAGGCTCTTTAGTTCCTCTTCACTTTCTGCCATAAGGGTGGTGTCATCTGCATATCTGAGGTTATTGATATTTCTCCAGGCAATCTTGATTCTAGTTTGTGCCTTATCCGGCCCAGCGTTTCTCATGATGTACTCTGCATATAAGTTAAATAAGCAGGGTGACAATATACAGCCTTGACGGCCTCCTTTCCCTATTTGGAACGAGTCTGTTGTTCCATGTCTAGTTCTAACTGTTGCTTCCTGACCTGCATACAGATTTCTCAAGAGGGTTAGTATTTCTCTTGAAGAGTTTTCCACAGTTTATTGTGATCCACACAGTCAAAGGCTTTGGCGTAGTCAATAAAACAGAAATAGATGTTTTTCTGGAACTCTCTTGCTTTTTTTGATAATCCAGCAGATCTCTTCTAGGGGCATGCAAATTTTATGAAATCCAAACATATTTGAGAAATGTAAACACATTTGTATTGACTAAGAACTATAACCAAGGATTGAGCTCTAAATTGAATTTTTTAATGTTTTATAGTATCAAAATCTGTTCATATGCAATATTTCATCTACCTTTCACAATCCTGTAAGGTAGATATTGCTAAAATTCTTATTTAATAAATGGAGAACCTGCAATATAGAGTTATTCTGTCACATTTTTACAAAGGGTATATAGTTGGTTATATACCATAGATTCACTCACTGTGAGGGCTGTAAATAGTTATCTTGTGCCATAAGGTGCTGGATGGTAGAGAGGAAAGAAAACTAATGCAAAATGCCAGTATTGAGGAGAGACACAATAGTGAGGAGATAGATAGCAGATAATTAAAATACAGTATTGTTGTTTGCAAGAAAGTAAATCCAGAATGCTATGAAAATGTGTAAAAACAAAACAAGGCAGCTCATTCAGTTTAGTTGTTTGCATGTGTATTAGGAGAGGCTGCTAGAAGGTAGATAATTACAATTTTAAGGACTGATGAAGTTAGATACTATAGGTTGAGCACTGCAGAGGGCAATAAAAGTAGCAACATCAGAACAGAATAAGGAACAGACTTCTGCACAATCATAGAACCATGGAATCCACAAGCCGTCCGTACAGGACGGCTGGAGCACAGGATACAAGGGTGAAGTGACAACTAACGAGACTGCAGATGTGAGACCAAGATGACAAAAATGTTTATGGTAAGAGACTGGAAGGCAGTTTGAAGCAATGGGAAATCATGAAGATATTTTAGTAGGTACCTAAGGTTCTTAGATTTTTAAATATATATATTTAAAATATATATATATATATATAAAGAGTTTAAGTTTAATATATGAACCTTAATATATTAAAGAGTTTAATATATATACATATATATATATATATATATATATATAAAGAGTTAAAGGAGAGTTAAGACTAGAGACTGAAGCAGGCCAGGGTCTCCACTGAAGGCAGTGCAGATGCTGAGAAGAAAAAGGGCACAAAGCCTATGAAGGCAAATTCAGGACACAGGACAATACCAAGTTTTCAGACTTGAACCACTAGGTGGATACTAAAGATATAAAATGTTGATAGAGTTCAATTTTGAATGTTTTGAATGCTCAAAGGGACATTCAATAGAGTTGGATATAGAAACCTAGAGACCAGAAGCCTGTACTAAAATTATATTTTACCTCTGTCAGTGTTTGCGTAAGGAAAGAGATTAAGTTAATCAGGCAGAGTATTAAAAGTAAAAACAGGAAATATCTGAAGAGAAATCTCTGGAAAAGAAAAATATGAAAACAAAGTTGAGAGAGAAAGAAAGAGCGAGACTGATTTTTGTGGAAAAAACTGGAAAACCAACAAAAAACCCAGATAGTTTTGAGCAGGTTGGAAAGGTCAAAGGGACCAGGTCCTGCAGTGGTTAAGTCGCTCTTGATAAAAGTTACGATGGTGAGCTTGGGAAAGCACTTTTAGTAAGATGGCGCAGATAGAAGTGTGTATCAAGATTGATTTGGGTGAGCCACAGATGACAAAAAGAAGACCAATAGCACAGACCACTTCCTAGAAACTTGGATGGAAGAGAAGGGATGAAATTGGCCAGTACACAATGAACCTACAGGGCTAAGCCATGAGCTCAAGTATTCTAACTCCAAATTTCTGTGTTCCACTACTGTTCTGTATTGTTGTTTTTTAAGCATGATTTTTTTAAATAACATATTTGTATTGTTTCCTTCTGAGAAGATTAGTTTAGCTGGTGAGAACATGGTGCTAACAAGGCAAAAAGTTCTCCCTGGACCCTAGGTCACTCTTGTCCCTAGTTGATAGCCTTGTAAATGTATATTTTCTGACAGAGAAAATGTGGAGCAGAAGGAGGCTCAGAAACTTCATACCATCCTGTACAAACTATAGGTCACAGATCAGTAGTATCCACTGTACATAAAAGGACAGGTTCTGTCCCAGGAAGGTTTTACTTTGAATAGACACTCACTTTCATATGGAGTTTTCAGGGAGCTCTTTCAATTTATGGACTTAGGTTCAGAGACGACCCACTGAGAGATGAATATGTGGTCAAGAAGTCATGAAGTTTCCATCAAGGAGACTATCATTTTAGGATCAGTTCAGTCAATCAGTTTAGTCACTCAGTCATGTCTGACTTTTTGTGACCCCATGGACTGCAGCATGCCAGGCTTCCCTGTCCATCACCAACTCCTGGAGCTCACTCAAATTCATGTCCATCGAGTCGGTGATGCCATCCAACCATCTCATCCTCTGTTGTCCCCTTCACCTCCTGCTTCAATCTTTCCCAGCATCAGGGTCATTTCCAGTGAGTCAGTTCTTTGCATTCAAGTATGAGATTTTAGGATAGGTTGTCATTCAGAGTCCAGAGGTTAGGTACTAGTCAGCAATGGGAGGAAATCTTTCAATTCAAAAAATAAGGACCAGTGAGTATTGGCTGTCTCATAGGCAAGAGCACCAACCATCTTTAAGACTACCCACAGACAATAATTATAACATTGACTCTGAAAAGGATAGTGGAGGCAAAGGACATGACTTGGCTTGTGTTACTGATACCTGGAATTTTCCAAGATTTCTTGTTTTAAGGATCCCATTTGATCTTAGCTAGCTATATGGTGCAGAGAAGGCAATTGCACCCCATTCCAGTACTCTTGCCTGGAAAATCCTATGGATGGAGGAGCCTGGAAGGCTGCAGTCCATGGGGTCACTGAGGGTCGGACATGACCGAGCGACTTCACTTTCACCTTTCACTTTCATGCATTGGAGAAGGAAATGGCAACCCACTTCAGTGTTCTTGCCTGGAGAATCCCAGGGACAGGGGAGCCTGGTGGGCTGCTGTCTATGGGGTCGCACAGAGTCGGACACGACTGAAGCGACTTAGCAGCAGCAGCCGCAGCAGCAGCAGCTATATGGTGACTTGGCTATAGTAAAACTCCCAGGAAGGCCAATCAGATGGTAAGTCACTTTTGTTTTATGTGGTGGCTGCATGGCCAGTAGTTTGCTCTTAATAAGCTGGGGAATATCATTTCGGGCTGATGACCCTAGAGTCTCAAGAAGACCTTGGATTTTTGTCGTTATGAAAGGTCCATCCATTTTTAGTTGACTATGCCTGAATGGCATGCAAATGCAAGCAGTTTCGTTGGTGGGGCCAATCTAAAAATATTATGAATATTCTTCTGAAATTTGCTTAAAATATTGTCAGGGGAAAAAAAAACATGACAGTATAAATGAAATAGGAACATCACAGTGTTGGTAAATGTTGATATTAAGAATGTGTATATTGATATTATAAGATATACATATGGTGGTTTAATATACTATCTTTCTTTTTGTGTTTATTTAAAAACTTCAAATGAAGAATTAATGTTTAAAAGGTAATACAATGGCATGCTGGATTTTTAACAAATAATTCACATTGTATTATGGTTTTCCCAACCCACTGACGATACAACACTAGCTGCGGGGTTTTGGACAGCCTGTTTGTTCAGTGTACCTTGCTAAAAGAAGGCAAACTTAGTTTACCCTTCTCTGTGGAGGAGCATGGAAGAAAGCTGATCCAAGAATGCACACAAAGTTCCAGTAACAGATGTGACTTGCTAAGTTACCTTTATGATATAGGTCACCTTTGGAGCAACAGTAGACACTTCTCTGTATAGACCCGAGAAACCACAGTGAAGTACTAAGTTCTAGTGACTCTTTTTGGTGAAGTAGTCAAACCAGGTTGCTGAACTGTGAAACACTGTTCTATAATATCCCTGCCTGCATTGTCTTTTATATAGAGACTGATTGATTTCTCTACTCCTGGAAAATGGTATTGTTTCAACTGCATGACTGTGGCAAGTTTTAGAATTACAGTCATTTCTCAGCAATGCCCCTGGCCAAATGTAATAAGGTCCATCAGCAGGGGTCAAGTGATCTCATCCAACCAACCTGTCCTCTCACTAGTGCTGGATTTAAGGAACTTAAAGTCTAAATCAATTACACAGTCTAACAAAAGAACAGCAAGGCAGTCCAAATAAAATAACTGACTATAGCTTTATAACCTCCAGCAGAGAAGGCCTTAAAAAAGGCCTCTCCCCAGGATGGGAAATCAGAAATGGAGCCTGAGATGAACAGTGGGAAATGCAGCCTGGGGTGAGAACCTGGTCCTAGCTCTACACTGATTTCTTACTGATCTTCTCCATATATTTCTCTTAAGTCTGTTCTGGGCACCTATATTCCCATCACCCCACCCCCCCCCAGACTTACAGGAGTAGCTGCCACAGAATAAGTTTCTTTGGCTGTATGTGTTGACTCTGTGTGCGAGCTCCTCTGCTGGATCTCCCCAGGCTCTGCTGAGGCTGTCTACTAGCGGCCTTCTTATAGCTGTCTGCTTGCCCATTTTTACATCTTTTTTTACAACTCTTTTTTAAAATACCCAAATGATCCTTTTACTCTTGAGACTTCATGGTGTAGGGAAGCTACAGATATGACAGCTCATGAATAAGACAAAGACCCAGGTAGAATGCATTTCAATCTGACCAAGGACTTGGTCACTCCGAGACTGTTGTGTTTGATAGCCAATGTGGTCACCTGGTCACCAGCCATCTTGGTGATCTATTATTATCACCAGAAGGATGTTCTACAACTAGGATGGCCTGTGTGCGTGCTCAGCCATGTCCCACTCTTTGCAACCCCATGGACTGTAGCCCTGGCAGGTTCTTCTGTCCATGAGATTGTCAAGACAAGAATAGTGGAGTGGGTTGCCATTTCCTCCTCCAGAGGATCTTCCTAACCCGGGTATCAAACCCACATCTCTGGCATCTCCTACATTTCTAGGCAGATTCTTTACCATTGCACCACCTAAAGGGTGACCTTTTAGGATGGGCTGTAGAAACTCCTTCATCCGTTCCTTATAACCATATGGCTATAAAATGTGGTATGCCCATTGTGGTCAGCAATGGTTTTACCAGGGGCACAGGAACACAATACAGTACACTTAGGGAAATTTACAGGCAGATAAAGTAGTTGGATGTATGTTATCCTCCAAGCCTTCATCATCCCACAGGAAGGAGTAGTTTAGCCACTTACCTGGAGTGTGCTCCGGGAGGAGGAACCTGCTTTTACCACTCTACATATTTATAAGATAGATGGGAGGGGTAATGCAGTTCCTAGTTGACTATACAACAGTGGGAGCTTCCTGGATAGGAATAAGGCCTTTTCATGCCTGAGTTTATCTAGGTGAGTCTGCATACTAATGCTCTTGGTATCAGCTAAGGATCTTGGGTTCCCATAAACTAATTCAATCCTTCTGAAAGAACTCATTGTTAAACTTCTAGAAAGAAAAAGGCAGAAAACACAATAGAACCATATGAGACAAAATATTTGTCTAGACTCACTTATAATATGTTTTTGCCATCTGTTTTTCTACCTGATGTTTCATTCAACCAATGTTTCTTACATAACTGTCTTCATATCCCTTATATAACCACCATTTGGGGTGGGGACTTAATAAAAATTCCGGTGTCTGAACCCTATCTCAATTCTACTAAATCTGACTATAGAAAGATAGAACCTAGAAATCTTCTATTTTAACAAGTTTCTAAAATGAGGCTTAGGGACAATGAAGTTTAAGAACTACTATTCCAGATCAGTTTTTCTTGAATCTTATCAACTGGGACTTTTGTTCAAAAGACAATTCTCATGTGTCATTGGATAACTACTGAATCAGATCCTCCAAGGGAGTTTCCAATAATCAAGGACTAGATCTAATTCATCTTCACATTAATTTTAGCCCAGTGCTCATCATACAGGAAGTATATTTTTTTAATTAACTGAGTTGTGTCTAGAAACATAACTATGAAGGTATTTTAAGATCTTATTTAAGGGACAGTGAAAAAAAATAGAGCCAAAGAATAATTTGTTTTCAAGTAATGGAAAATTATTTTCCTAGGAGAAGTAGGCTGAAAGAAAGTAGAATCAAAATAGTACTGATCTTAGGAGTTTAAAAAAGAGAGAGAATTTCAGAAAAAGATATTAACACCATCATATACTGTGGTGAGATTGGGTTAAGACACTGGCAGAGAGTATGTCTCTCCATCTGTGAACATGAAGTATCCTGATGACTGAGGATCAGTGTTAATCACCAGCTGAGGGTGGGGTCAAAGCATTCTTGATAGAGAAATGAGTAAATGTTGAGTGTGGGAAGGAACTGGTGCAATTTATTCTATCAAAGGCTGTGGTGACAAGAGGAAGGAGGAAGGAGGAAGATAAGAGAGACAATAACTTCAACAGTAACAAATTGAAGAAAATGATTTATTTATGATAACATGAGTATATCTGTGGATCAAGGGAGAAAAGTCAATACAGAGAGAAAATCAGGAGACATAAATTAAATGTAGTTGGGAGAATGGATTAGATTTAGGAAACTGAAAAGTTTTAAGACTAGAAAAATGTCTGTTTATTATTACAAGATTTTTACCATAACCCTCCATGTGGAACGCTAGGCATGGTCTTGTGAACCTCATTAGGCCAAGGCTACTTTTAAATAACTGAAGTGGACCTTCATGACCTTTATCTCTACAGGTCAGTACTCTCAGGTATCATCCATCATCCTACCAGTATATAATATTAGGAAAGACAAATCTAATTTTCTCCCTATATTCTATTCCTTGCTTATGCCAACCACCTCTAGGCCTTCACAGGATAGTAGTCAGGATAAAAGAAATAAAACCTTTCAAGTATGAGATTGTACCAGGATCTTTTTTTTTGGTCATAATTTTTACATATAGCAGTTAGCCAAGATTTTCCAGAAGAAAAGGCATTTAAATTTGAAACCTGAATTATTAGTAGACAGTCAATGAATGGAAGTAACTGGAATGGTGCATGCAATTGCCCAGAGGGAGAGTAGTGCTCTTAAATAACTAAATGCTTAGTGCAGTCGTAGCAAATTATAATACTGAGTTGCGCATGATAAGGCAAAGGAGAAGAGGGAGAACATTAAAAACTCCTATCTGAGATAGCATTGGAGGATTTTAAGATTCTGAAGGATTTGATTTGCATTTTCAGAAAAACATCAAGCGGGGTTGTAATATAAAACACTGACGGAAGACTGTAGAACTCAGGGAGTCTTACAGAATTCTACCAGTATAATTCAAATGAGGTGACATGACGGAGTGAATTCCTTTAGTGGAAGCAAGGATAAAGACCAATACAATATTGTAAAGTAATTAACCTCCAATTAAAATAAATAAATTTATATTAAAAAATAAATAAAAAGTAAAAAAAAGAAAAGAAATATTAATAAGTTTGAGAGAGATTGGAGAAGGAAGCATTATCCTTCTATTTAAGAATGAATCTATTTTTCCTATAGGAAGGAAGAAACTTTGCACCCACATTTACAGTATCTCCTGTTACAGCTTTCTAACTTCTCACTAAGAAAGCAGAGATGGCTAACATTATCTGTCAAAATCCAGGAACACTAGACGTGCATGTGACGCACTCAGTCGCTCAGTGCTGTCCAACTCTCTGAGATCCTTTGGAGTACAGCTAGCCCAGCTCTTCTGTCCATGGGATTTTTCAGGCAAGAATACTGGAGTAGGTTCCCATTTCCTCCTCCAAGGACTATTCCTGACCCAGAATCAAACCGGAACCCACAACTCCTGTGTCCCCTGCATTACAGGCAAATTCTCAACTGCGACCCACTCCAGTATATTTGGGCTTCCCTTGTGGCTCAGCTGGTAAAGAATCTGCCTGCAATACAGGAGACTGGGTTTGATCCCTGGGTTGGGAAGATTCACCTGGAGAAGGGAAAGGCCACCCACTTCAGTATTCTGGCCTGCAGAATTCCATGGACTGTATAGTCCATGGGGTCACAAAGAGTCGGACACAACTGAGCAACTTTCACTTTCACTTTTCTTCTTTAGTGCGAAGTCATCAGTGAAGCCCAAACTACATTTATTTAGTGTTTAAAGTTCTTATGTCTTAATGAACAAGAGCCATGATGCACTTTCATCTTTCACGTTCTGCCTTAATAAGTGTGGTCTCTAGGGGCAAGCCAGCAAATCTTTTCCAAGTAATAGAATTTAGGGCTCCTTTTGAGGTCCAGCCATTATTCCACTTCTTCACCAACATGCCTGAATATATAGGCCCCAACAATGAGATGTGGGAGAAGGTAAAAGTTATCAATTAACAGCAAACACTGACGAAATTTTTACAGAAGAGTCCTGTTTTATGGTTTGGATGAATATTCCTCAGGACATAGGTATGGCCCTGTCATTTTTTGGTCAGGTGGCTGATGGTTACATAGTTTCCTCTGCAGTCACTGACATTTTATACTAAACGGTCAAAGAAACAAGAGACTTCACTTAGGCTACTATTCTTCAGTCTGTTTTCACCTCAGAGGCTCTCCATGGAGCATGGCAGGAAGACACATATTAGGCATTTGCTCAACTGTCAGTTAAATGATAAATATCAGTCAGGATGAACTGGCTTATACTGTCAAAAATAAACAATCTCCAAGTGTTGGTAGCTTAACACACCAAAGTATATATATATATATATATATATATAGTACTCCCGTCTATGCCCAATGTGGGCTGACAGGGAGTCTGCTCATCACAGTTGCTCAGAGAGCTGGGATATTAAAGCTTTATGTCAGCCTATGCTTTCCAGATCATAATAGAAGTGAAACGGAATATGGCAAATCCCTCACTGGATTTTAAAGGCTCCAGTGGGAGGAGATACCTGTCACTTCCCCCAAATTTCATTGTTCAAAGAAAGACTTAATTTCAAAATGTGGTGTGGAAGTGCAGTTCAGCCTTGAGCCTGGAAGCTGGAAAGCTGTCAATACTTGGTGAACATCACTAATAACTTCCATGTAATATCCTGCGTCCCATTTGGTTGTTGCATCCTTTGTCTATACTCACACGTTTGAGAAACTTGGAGTATCTAAAAACAGAAAAGTAGGTTTTATGAACAATATCCCACCTTGGACCCCTTTTAATACTTCAGAGTTATAATCAAGTGTAGTTGATAACTTATTATGAGGTAAAGGTGTGGAGAAGGAAATTTCACTCCAGTATTATTGCCTGGAAAATCTCATGGATGAAAGAGTCTGCGGGGCTACAGTCCATGGAGTCACAAGAGTCGGACATAACTTAGAGACTAAACCACCACCATAGAAGGTATGGAGAAGGAGTAACTCAAGAAAATTCTTGGGTTTCAGTCTTGAAGAATCTAGTGGGTGATGATGCCAGGTTAAGCATAGAATCAAGGGACATGGTGACCCATGACCCCAAGAGACATCTTCAAATTCTGTGCCTCATGTTATAATACACTGCCACAACATCACAAATCGCAACATGGGAGAAATATTTATGACTTTTAGAATTGTGATAGTTATTATACTTGATAATACATAAAATTAGCTAAAAAACATTTTGAAACATTTCATAGTATATTTTTGAAGTGAAGTGAAGTGAAAGTTGCTTAGTCGTGTCTGACTCTTTGCAACCCCATGGACTGTAGCCTGCCAGGCTCCTCTGTCCATGGGATTTTCCAGGCAAGACTACTGGAGTGAGATGCCATTCCCTTCTCCAAGGGATCTTCCTGACCCAGGGATGAACTGCAGTCTCCAGCATTGCTGGCAGATTCTTTACCCTCTTAGCTACCAGGGAAGCCCATAAGCATAGTTTTCACAGGTGTAAAATTTTTTAAAGTAATTAACAAGTGCCATTTCATGGAACGATTAAATAAATACCATGTAAGATTATATTATTCCCCATATCCCCACCCAAAATCAACCTGTCTCAGGACTGCCCAAACCATTTGAGTCACATTATGCACAGCACCATGCCTTTAGGATCATTCATAGAGTCAGAAAACATGAAAGGCAGAGAAGGTTTCAGGAAAGAAACAAATTCAGTTTTTGCAAAGTTGAAGGCTTGCTGCCTATGAATCATGCAAGTAGAAATGTTAACAATGGAAGTTAATATTCTTATTTCTTCCCCCTCAGCCAGACTTTGAGTGTTACCATTTCTTCTGGGGCCTCATAATAGATTCAAGAAGTTTCCTCTTAAAGGAAGACTCTTGGTTTCATATTCCAACTCATAAAACTTATAATTCTTTCTGTTTCTTTTGCATAAATGACAGGTGGGAAGCTGAAATGTTATCACAATTTGAGGTGGTAGTGGAGTCTTCAGTGAAGTCAGATAACAAGAGAAAGTGTCATCTAAGTGCCCAATTAAGAAATTTTTCAGGATTAGTTTTTTATTCGTAGAATTTTTTTAAATATTTAAGCATTATTGAGAATAAGCAAGAACATAATTATTACAAATTTGGCTTGTTTAATAAAACTGCTATTTAAGAACCAGTAATGTACTGATGGGGCTTCCCAGGAGTTGCAATGGTAAAGAATCTGCTGCCAAAGCAGAAGACACAAGAGGTGTGGGTTTGATCCCTAGGTCAGGGAGATCCCCTGCAGTAGGAAATGGCAACCCACTGCAGGATTCTTGCCTGGAAAATTCCATGGACAGAGGAGCCTGGTGGACTACAGTCCATGGAGTTGCAAAGAGTTGGACATGACTGAGCAACTGAGCTCAATATATTGACACAATATACATATTCATGTTCCTTCAATATGTTTCTCAATATGTTCTTCTTTGAAACAATTTAACCATTTTAAAAGTCTCCAAATATTTTTACTTTGCTAGGTTTTCCCTCTTGGCTAATATTCAGGCCTACAGGCCTCTTTGGTATGTGTGTGTGTGTGCGTGCGTGTATTATCAGACTTCACATCTTTTACATTTTACCAGTAAATATTCTACAAATCAATGCAAGAAATTCTTAGAGAAACATAAGTAAATCAAAATAAAGATGGAGCAATATTCATGCCTTGAACCTCATCATCTTTGGTAATTATGTCTACTATTTTGAGGGAGGAGAGAAATAATTAATCTATGTTTGACTATTCTTTATGCATCCTGTCTTCTCTAATAATATTCTCTTACCAATTTATATTCCTCCCTCTTAAATATTTAAAAGCCTTCTAATTTTCCATCCAGTGTGTACCTAGGCAGATGCAGCATGTTTAATTAAAGGATTTGCCTTTACCTAGAGTTTATAATAGGTTTCTTTAACCACTTCAGAAAAATCTTGCAAAAACAAGTTATTATAAAATGCTAAATTGACTTTCAAATTTAAACAAAGTATCTGGAGTTATATTTATTACCATGTTAACGTGGGTCCCAGGATTATCTGTGGTTTTACTTCTCCACTTTAGAGTATCTGAATGACCAAAATGGATTTGTGACCATTTATAGAAATTTAGAAAAATATTTTTACTGGGGTATAGTTGCTTTACAATGTTGTATTAGTTTCTGCTGTACAATGAATTGAATCAGCTATCAGATCAGATCAGATCAGTCGCTCAGTCATGTCCGACTCTTTGCGACCCCATGAATCACAGCATGCCAGGCCTCCCTGTCCATCACCAACTCCCGGAGTTCACTGAGACTCACGTCCATCAAGTCGGTGATGCCATCCAGCCAGCTCATCCTCTGTCGTCCCCTTCTCCTCCTGCCCCCAATCCCTCCCAGCATCAGAGTCTTTTCCAATGAGTCAACTCTTTGCATAAGGTGGCCAAAGTACCGGAGTTTCAGCTTTAGCATCATTCCTTCCAAAGAAATCCCAGGGCTGATCTCCTTCAGAATGGACTGGTTGGACCTCCTTGCAGTCCAAGGGACTCAAACACCACAGTTCAAAAGCATCAATTCTTCGGTGCTCAGCCTTCTTCACAGTCCAACTCTTACATCCATACATGACCACAGGAAAAACCATAGCCTTGACTAGATGGACCTTTGTTGGCAAAGTAATGTCTCTGCTTTTGAATATGCTGTCTAGGTTGGTCATAACTTTCCTTCCAAGGAGTAAGTGTCTTTTAATTTCATGGCTGCAGTCACCATCTGTAGTGATTTTGGAGCCCAGAAAAATAAAGTCTGACACTGTTTCCACTGTTTCCCCATCTGTTTCCCATGAAGTGGTGGGACCGGATGCCATGATCTTTGTTTTCTGAATGTTAAGCTTTAAGCCAACTTTTTCACTCTCCACTTTCACTTTCATCAAGAGGCTTTTGAGTTCCTCTTCACTTTCTGCCATAAGGGTGGTGTCATCTGCATATCTGAGGTTATTGGTATTTCTCCTGGCAATGTTGATTCCAGTTTGTGTTTCTTCCAGTCCAGCGTTTCTGATGATGTACTCTGCATATAAGTTAAATAAACAGGGTGACAATATACAGCCTTGACGAACTCCTTTTCCTATTTGGAACCAGTCTGTTGTTTCATGTCCAGTTCTAACTGTTGCTTCCTGACCTGCATACAAATTTCTCAAGAGGCAGATCAGGTGGTCTGGTATTCCCATCTCTTTCAGAATTTTCCACAGTTTATTGTGATCCACACAGTCAACGGCTTTGGCATAGTCAATAAAGCAGAATATATATATATATATATATATATATATATATATACACACAGAATATACAGAATATATATCTCCCCTCCCACTTGAGTTTCCCTCCCACCCCCAACCCCTGCCCATCCCTTTCATATAGGTCATCACAGAGCACTGAGCTGAGTTCCCTGCACTATACCGCAGGTTCCCAATAGCTATCTATTTTATACATGGTAGCTCACATATGTCAACCCCAATCTCCTAATTCATCCCCTCTCCAGCCCCTCCCCAAGCCTACGTGACCTCACACATGTCAGAATGATCATCATCAAAAAGTTGCGAATAATAAATGCTGGAGAGGGTGTGGAGAAAAGGGAACCCTCTTGTACTGCTGGTGGGAATGTAAACTGACACAGCCATTATGGAGAACAGTATAGAGCTTCCTTAAAAAAGCTAAAAATAGAACTATCATATGACCCAGTAATCCACTACTGGGCATGAAAGCGAAAAAGTGAAAGCAAAAGTTGCTCAGTCGTGTCTGACTCTTTGTGACTCCATGGACTATATAGTCCATGGAATTCTCTAGGCCAGAATACTGGAGTGGGTAGCCTTTCCCTTTTCCAGGGGATCTTCCCAACCCAGGGATCGAACCCAGGTCTCCCGCATTTCAGGCGGATTCTTTACCAGCTGAGCCACAAGGGAAGCCTGCTACTGGGCATATACCCTGAGAAAACCGTAGTTCAAAAAGACACATGCACCCTAATGTTCATTGCAGCACTATTTACAATAATCAGGACATGTAAGCATGTCCATCGACAGATGAATGGATAAAAAAGATGTGGTATATATATACACAATAAAATATTACTCAATCATAAAAAGGAACAAAATTGGAGTATTTGTAGGGACTTGGATGGACTGAGAATCTGGCATACAGAGTGAAGTAGTCAGAAAGAGAAAAACAATATTATTACATATATTAACACGTTATAAGGAATCTAGAAAAATGGTATGTGTGTGTGCATGTTAACATATATGTGGTATGTGTTTGTGCATTTGTGCATGTGTGTGCACTTCAGTCATGTCCGACTCTTTGTGACCCTATGGACTGTAGCCTGCCAGGCTCCTCTTTCCGTGGGATTCTCCAGTCATGAATACTGGAATGGGAAGCCATTTGAAGGATGGTATAGATGAACCTATTTGCAGGGCAGGAAAGAGATGTAAGAGAAGAGATTATTGAAACTATAAAAAGAACTTGAGATTTTCAAGTCCAAAATTTCACTTTTTTTTTCAAATATGAAGACATAGAATTAAAGAGAAATATAGTGACATAAGGAAAGTGATGTTACAGAAGGAGTTTATACACTTTATCCTCTAATCAGTGATTTTTCCATAATTTTATTCTGTAGGACTATTTAATTAGTAGCAGAATATTTTCCTGTTATAAAAGAACATTTAACATTTTAATAGGACTCTCTGTTTCTTCTCGATAACTGAAATGTCTTGCTTTGGCTTAGATGGTCAAGCATCCACCTGCAATGCAGGAGACCCAGTTTCAATCCCTGGGTCAGGAAGATCCCTGGAGAAGGGAATGGCTACCCACTCCAGTATTCTTGCCTGGAAAACCCCATGGACAGAGGAATTTGTTGGGCTACATTCCATGAAGTCACAAAGAGTCAGACATGACTGAGACTAACAATTTCACTTTTTTTTTTCAGTTATCAAAAAACTTGTATACTGTTAAAATTTCTTCTTCTTCTGTTACCAACAATTTGTATTATAATTTTGGTCAGCTAAGAAAGCACTCAAATGTACTGAGTGCAAAAATAAATAAATTTTTATGTTTTGCCCACAGGAGTCATGAGAGAATTTGCTGAGGTGCATTTGAAAATCAAGATATGCTGTGTTTGTCCCATGCTCTTATTCTGCCTCTTAGGTAAACCAGTAGGGAAATAATGAACTGGTTTGCCATGTCTTTGTTCTAAATTCATACTCACCACTGAAGATTCCACTTACCCTTCTAAGTGCTACAGGCTATTTGACTAAAAATCCATTCAAAGACTTCTTGTTTTCAGTGATGAACATGAAGCTTTAATTTAATTTCTGGGATCCACATTTTCTTTCTTAAAACAGAAACAAAAGCAAAGACAAAACAAAGTAATACAAAACAAAAAATCTGAGGTGCTTTGACAACTCTGGACTAATTTATAAGTAGGTCATATGGTCTTCCAGAAACAAATCTTCTCAGATTTTATGTGTCTGACAAAGTATTTTGTCTTTATTTTGGAAGGATATTTTCTCTAGACATAGTATTTTTAGGTGACTTTTTTTTCTTTCATCACTTTAATAATGTTGTTCCATTGTCTTATGACTTGTATTTCTGATAGAAAGTTTGTAATAACTCTGTTTTCTTTTCTCATCTTGCAGACTTTAATAGCTTTTTCATCATTGATTTTCAGAAATTTTACTATGGTTTACAATGGTGTGATTTTGCATCTATTATGTTTGAATATTTGGGCATTCTACTGAATATTCTTTTTCTCTGAAGCACCTGGATTTGTGTTTTTAGAGTTTCCATCAAATTTGGAAAGATTTTACCCATTAATTCTTTATATATTTTCCATTATCATCCAAATTCCAATTTACTTGTTACACTAATTGATATTTTCCCACATACTCCTGAGTCTTTGTTCAGCAATTTTCTTTCACTGTTTCATTTTGATAGGTCTATTACTATGAGTTTATAGATTTTGTTTTCAGCAGCATCTAGTCTGCTACAAAGCTTATTCAGTGATTTTTCTTTACTTTCAATAATGTATGTTTGATCACCAGAAGCACTTGCCTCTTTTTTGTATCTTCTATTTTTCTCTACTTGTTATGTTCATGTCTTCCTTTAATTCCTAATATTATGTATATAACATTTTAAAAACTTTTTATCTGCTAATTGTTTTATTCCTCTCCTTTCTGAGTCTATTTCTACTGACTGAATTTTCTCCTAACTATGGATCACATTTTCATCTTTATTTATGCCTAACAATTATTATTATTATTTTTTTTTTTGATTCCTGACTTGTTATGTTGTTGAGTGTCTGGATTTTATTTTTTTATTTTTTGGTTTTTATTTTTTTTTTATTTAATTTTTTTTTTTATTTTTTAACTTCACAATATTCTTTTGGTTTTGCCATATATCAAAATGAATCCACCACAGGTATACCTGTGTTCCCCATTCTGAACCCTCCTCCCTATTCCCTCCCCATACCATCCCTCTGGGTCTGGATTTTATTGTTTTCTTTATAGTATGTGGAATTTTGTTTTTGCTGTGATTATATTACTTGCAAATTAGCTTGATATTTTCCAGGTTTGTTTGGAGAGATCTCTAGCAGTTTTTAATCCAGAGTTTTAAGCCATATTTCTAAAGCTTTACTCTTTTTCAATTTCTATTAAAAATACCCTGGTGTTCCAGTAGGATTTTCTACTCTGAATAAACTTGAATGTGTCCCAGCCTTATGTGGACTTTGGGAATTGTAAAGCTTTTAGCTTCTCTGACATTCTTTGCCTAGCTTCCTAGATTTCACCCAAGTCATGCTTACCCTTTAGCAACAGACTCTAGGGGACCTTGTGTAGATTTTTGGAACTCTTTTGCATAGCTATCTGTTTTCCAATAACCAGCTTTGAAAATTCTGACTGACTTCCTTGTTTGAAATCAGATCTTTGTTTTTTCAACTCAGCAAGTATCTAGGGCTCTGCTTGGGTTCTCCCTCTGCACCACCAGAAACAAAAGTAACTCTATGCAGAAAATCTGGTTTAAGCATATGCTATGCTAAGTCACTTCAGTCGTGTCCGACTCTGTGCGACCCCATAGACGGCAGCCCACCAGGCTCCCCCGTCCCTGGGATTCTCCAGGCAAGAACACTGGAGTGGGTTGCCATTTCCTTCTCCAATGCATGAAAGTGAAAAGTGAAAGTGAAGTCACTCAGTCATGTCCGACTCTTAGCGACCCCATGGATTGCAGCCTAACAGGCTCCTCCGTCCATGGGATTTTCCAAGCAAGAGTACTGGAGTGGGGTGCCATTGCCTTCTCCAGGTTTAAGCATAGACTACCTCTTTGTCTCTCCTCTCTTGAGAATCCCAGACATGTGTTGCCAGTTGTCAAATATCAAAAATAGTACAGTTCATTGTTTATGGCAGAAAGACAAGAACAGTACTGCTTTCTTCATTATGCATCAGTATCATCTATATCTTTATTTATTTCATATAATATATACCTATGCACTACCTAGAGCTTGAACCATATAATACTTCTTAAAAGAGATCACACATCATTCATGAAATTTTCCACCAAGCTTTGGGCCCCACATGTACATTTTTGTACTGGCTCTTTTTTGATCTTCCCAGAAGGTATCAGTAAATGATTTTCAGACAACAAACAAGAAATTTATTCTATCCTTGAGTGGGCCACTTTATTTATGGATTGAGATGTTGACTAGATGTCATAGATGCCATCAAAAAAAAAAGGAAAAAAAAAGTTTGAACGTGTGAGGAAATGACAAACTCTATCGATGTCTGACCTACAGATGTTTTAAAATATCCTCAATTATAAGTTGAATTCTCATTTCTTGAGTGTAAAAGTGTAAAATAGCAATCTTCAAACTGATAAAACACCGTCTTGCTCATCACAGAGCAGCTTCATATGAGTGTTCAATTTCCAGGGCATAGTCCAAATGAGCAAAGATTTAGTGTCTCAATTAGATTCTCTCTGAGGCAGAGCTTCCTCCTACCTTGGAATGAGGACCTGATTTTTTTTTTGGGGGGGGGGGGGTTGTTTTATTTTAGATAAAACAGACAGGGTTGGAAAAGACTTAATAGAAGGATTAGACTTAATAGAAGCCAGTAGTAACACACATTAAAAGAGACTTTCTTCTCTGTATTTCACACAACCCTCTTCTGTAATGGCCATGAAATTTCAAATAACTCTCTAAATCTAAATACTAGGAGATATAGTTTGTGATGAATATATGACCAAAGACAGGAGAGAAAAAATGGGAAGGCGATGAAAAAAGTAAAATAGAAAGAAAACCAAAGACATTTGTAGGTCAAAACATAAAGTGTCTGTGAAAATTGGTGTCAGAGAAACTTCATAAGATGTGAATATGTATTTATACTTCTTTCAAATATGCAGTTTGGCAAAAGCAACTATGAAAGGCTTAAGATGTAACAATTGATATGTTTTCTAAGAAGTGTTTACTTCTTGAAATTGCTGTGGTTTTCTTATGTTCACTAATGTCTATCCAATGTCCTAACAATGGTTCCATTGATTTAAACAGCTGGCATTGAAGATTTTAACTACCATCTGAGCGACTTCACTCACTCACTCACTCATAGTTTCTTTATATCATTTGTCTAGCAGTCATCTTTGTCAATCATTAAATTAGTAACACAAACAATACAAGCTTTTGATAAAGGGAATGTCACCAGATTTTGAAGCACTGTGTGACAAGTGTAAGGAGAAACGCTGGGAAATAAAATCCTAGGAAAAACAAAAGGGAAGAAAATGAGAAGTAAAATAAGCTTTAAGCCTCTATGAAATGAGCAGTCTGTTCAGTATAAAAGTCACAATCAAAAACCTGCCTTTGAAGGTTTTACAAAAACAACAATAATAAACATAAATTAAAAAAAAAAAAAACAGAAATACACAAAAATTTTTGAGCAAACTCCCAGAGATGGTGAAGGACAGGGAAGCCTGGCATGTTGCAGTTCATGGGGTCAGAAAGAGTCAGACATGACTTAGTGACTGAACAACAACAATAATATATAAAAATAACCAGAATAAAGTACATGCATAATCAATATCTAGCAATACATATTATTACTAAGGGCAGCACCTCAATCAATGTGTACTGTAGGTTAGCTGGATGCTCCCCTGCTGACTGTCTAGATTCACTCTCTGCCACATTCTAGCTGGGCTTCCTTTTCATTCCCACTTTCAGATGGAATGGGCTGGAACAGTGACATTGGAGGAAGACAGTGCAGAAGAGGGACTGTAAGTTTCTTCCTTGCCTGAATCAGCTGGGCAGTAGCTGTGACCTTCCATGACTACAGGTCCACTTGGACAGCTCCTCTACCGTAGTTCAGCTCCCACTGGCTCCTGGAGTACTGATTGCTCACCAGTCCTATCAACCTTAGTAGCAATAACCTCCTGGCTATTGCAACTCTTAGAATTTGGTTGTTTACCTACAACTCTGTAAGAAGTTCCTTCATTACTCTCCTATTTTGAACCATATGCAGTGAGTTTTGTTTCCCACCAGGAATATTACTGATACCACAGGTATTTGTTATATCCATAAGAAAAGTGAAAGTGTTAGTCGCTCAGTTGTCTCCAACTCTTTGCAACCCCATGGACTGTAGCCTGCCGGGCTCCTCTGTCCATGGGATTTTCCAGGCAAGAACACTGGAGTGGGTTGCCATTTCCTTCACCAGGGGATCTTCCCGACACAGAGATCCAAACTGTCTCCTGCATTGCAGGTAGACTCTTTACCATCTCAGCCACCAGGGAATCCGTTAGGAAGGATGCCATTAATGTTTTCCATTGTCAACAATAAATACACAAATATAGTTGTGTATGTGTGTATATGGGTTTCCTAAGTGCTTAGTCTCTTAGTCATGTCCAACTCTTTGCAACCTCATGGACTATAGCTTACCAGGCTCCTCAGTCCATAGGGATATTCCAGGCAAGAATACTGGAGTGTGCTGCCATGCCCTCCTCCAGGGGATCTCCCCAACCCAGGGATTGAACCCAGGTCTCCCACATTGCAGGCAGATTCTTTACCATCTGCGTCCTAGGTGGCTTAAGTAAACAATCCTCCAGATAATACAGGAGATGAAGGACACACAGGCTCAATCCCTGGGTTGGGAAGATCCCCTGGAGAAGGAAATGGCAACCCACTCCAGTATTCTTGCCTGGAAAATTCCATGGAAAGAGAAGCCTGGTGGGCTACAGTCCATGGATCACAAACAGGTGGACACGACTGAGCAACTGAGTGTGCACGCATGCATGTGTGTGTTAAAACATCAACACCTTAGCTTACCTAAGGAAATGCAGGCTGATTCATTCAGCTATCAAGAAAGTCCAGTTAATATGGAATATTAGTATAGAAATACATACATAGTTCTAAGAGGCACTGAGCTGCTGCTTTTGGAATGGATGTCAAGTAGGCCAGCCAGGTACATTTCTAGTCCCAGTGCTTAATAGCCACAGTGATTTTAGGAGAATTATAAAATTGTAGCCACTGGATTTTGGTGTATGGGTGTTCATTAAGAACAGAATGGTTATGAACCTCATATTCCTGAATTCCCCTTATGTTGCTTTTGTTAAATTGTCCTTTGAGCACAACCAGTGATAAGATTAAACTAGCTCCTAAAGCAGGCTTTTACAGTTTTGATCAGTTTTAACATCGTTTATCTCTCCTGTTCGTAGAAATATTTCTCCTTGTGACTCCCCTACTAGTCCCAGTTCTACTCTTTAGTGTCATTCTCAGTGTACTTCATTTCATCTTTCATATCACATGATCATCTTTAAGATACTTGAATATAGTTATTATGATCATGCTGAATTTCCTCTTTTCCACTAACTTTTTCAACGGTTTGACAAACAATTCCCTAGTTTTAGGATCAGACAGCACTTAAAATTAATTTATTTCTATTTCCCCAGATTGTCTTTGTCTCCCTGAGAAGATCCCATTAATTACAATTTGTTTTTGTACAGACTTACCTCTGCATTTTCCTAAATTGCATCACTCCACCATCTGCCCTGACAGGCTTTTCAAAAAACTTCCTGTGTTTCTGCACAAGCTCCTCATTCACCTCCACATTAAAGCCATCAGTCTGAAGACATACAGATGACTGGAAATAAAATTTTCCCTAATTTGACATGGCTTCCCTGGTGGCTCAGCTGGTAAAGAATCCGCCTGCAATGTGGGAGACCTGGGTTCAATCCCTGGGTTGGGAAGATCCCCTGGAGAAGGAAAAGGCTACCCACTCCAGTATTCTGGCCTGGAGAATCCCATGGACTATGTAGTCCATGCAGTCTATGCAGTTCTGCATGGACTACGCTGTCCATGGGGTCAAAAAGAGTTGGACATGACTGAGTGACTTTCACGTACATGTTAATTTGACGTGAATTTAGCTACACTTGGCTATGATCACAACTTATACACCAAGTAGGATTATATCCAGGTCCATGTGAAAATGGGGGAGAAGTGCTTGGTCTTGTACTTTTTAATCTCACCCTGGCTTTATAAAATGGGATGCATTTCCTTTCACTAACTGATCCATAAACAATATTGTGCCACTCTCAGGTACCAATCAGGATTTGGGTGGTGGGATTTCATCACATATCAGATTCAAAATAATTCTAATTCTAATTAGAATTCTAACTTTTCTAATTCTAAAGACTCTGAGAGTCTTTGGAACCACTTTCCAAATTTTTTCTAACCACTAATAATATTGGCTCCTGAGAAATCCGAATGCAGGTCAAGAAGCAACAGTTAGAACCAGACATGGAACAATGGATTGGTTCAAAATTGGGAAAGGAGTATATCAAGGCTGTATATTGTCACCCTACTTATTTAACTTATATGCAGATTACATCATGTGAAATAACAGGCTGCATGAAGCACAAGCTGGAATCAAGATTTCTGGGAGAAATATCAATAACCTCAGATATGCACATGACACCACCCTTATGGCAGAAAGTGAAGAACTAAAGAGCCTCTTGATGAAAGTGAAAGACAAGAGTGGAAAAGCTGGCTTAAAACTCAACAATCAAAAAACTGGGATCATAGCACCTGGTCCCATCACTTCATAGCAAATAGATGGGGAATCGATGGAAACAGTGACAGACTTTATTTTCTTGGGCTCCAAAATCACTACAGATGGTGACTGTAGCCATGAAATTAAAAGATGCTTGCTCATTGGAAGAAAAGCTATGAAAAACCAATACAGCATCTTAAAAAGTAGAGACATTGCTTTCTGACAAAAGTCCATATAGTCAAAATTATGGTTTTTCTAGTAGTCATGTATGGATGTGAGAGTTGGACCATAAAGAATGGCTGAGCGCATAAGAATTGAGGCTTCTGAACTGAGATGTTGGAGAAGACTCTTGAGAGTCCCTTGGACTACAAGGAGATCAAACCAGTCAATCCTAAAGGAAATCAGTCCTGTATATTCATTGGAAGGACTGATGCTGAAGCTCAAATATTTTGGCCACCTGATGCAAAGAACTGACTCATTGGAAAAGACCCTGATGCTGGGAAAGATTGAAGACAAGAGAAGAAGGGGACAACAGAGGATGAGATGGTTGGATGGCATCACCAACTCAATGGACATAAGTTTGAGCAAGCTCTGGGGGTTGGTCTGACTCTGGACAGGGAATCCTGATGTGCTGCAGTCCATGGGGTCACAAGGAGTCAAACACAACTGAGTGACTGAACTGAACTGAATAATACTGGTTCAGACAGTAAAGAATCAGCCTATAATGTAGGAGACTTGGGTTCAATCCCTGGGTCAAAAGATACCCTGGAGAAGGAAAAGGCAACCCAGTCCGGTATTCTTGCCTGGAGAATTCCATGGTCAGAGGAGCCTGGTGGGCTACAGTCCATGGGGTCACAAAGAGTGTGACACAGCTAAGCAACTAACACTTTTACTTTTTCAGTAATACTGTCATCAATTGCTTTGTTCTAATATACAAAGCCTGGAACCAAACATGTCTTGTTATAAAACTGAAAATAAAAGTGTTAGTTGCTCAGTCATGTCCAATTCTTTGCAACTCCATGGATCGTAGCCCACCAGGCTCCTCTGATAATTGAATTCTCCAGGCAAGCATACTGGAGTGAGTAGTCAATCCCTTCTCCAGGGGATTTTCCTGACCCAGGGATACAACCCAGATCTCCTGCATTGCAGGCAGATTCTTTATCATCTGAGCCACAAATATCCATTTCAAGGATTAATTTAAAATAGCTATTATCTCCAATGTGCAACGGTCTCAGCTGGACCTGGGCACACAGAGGGGGTGGGGACTAATTCTGTGGTCTGACTGTTGGACCCTTCTCTTCCCTTAAGTACCTGGGCTTATACTCTGTCCTATTGTAGCAAAAGGAATTGAAATGTAAATTTAAAAAAAAATACAACTCCTATAATGTCTCTATTCTTTTACAATCCAAGAAAAGATAAGATGAAAACAAAATGTGTGAAGGAATACCGGCAGTACTAGTTGCTTGAATCATAGGCACTGAGTTACATTTCAAGCTATAAATTGTCACTACAATTTTTTGTTTGTTTTTCTGACATTTTATAGTTCCAAACAGCAATGAGAAGCCTCTCATTTATTCCAGGCCTTACCTAATATTATGTATTAAAGCATGACAGCTCATAATGACTAGAACTAAAATGAGACAACATGGTATTATAAAAAGAGTGCTGGCCTGAAAACCATGGGTTCTAACCCATGTTAGGGTTAGAAACGGCGTTACATTTCTAACAGTACATAAACTTAAATGATTCTTATCATGTTCTAGACTCTCAATTTCTCACCTATAAGCAAAACGCTGGAATTTGATGGTCTGAAGTCTTATACCCCTTGTTTTCTGATTATATTAGTTTATTTTGAAAAGCTGGAGAAGGAAATAGAAAAAGCCAGCTTTCCCAGTTGCAAAGGGAGTAGATGCTGGCACAGGAATTCAGGACTGTATATGAAAATGTGTGATTATAGTACAATCATTATGATTCATCAAGAGAATAAATTCCCTTGTTGGTTACACACACACACTCTTTCCTCCCCTTCCCACTCACAACTTTTACTTCCTGGTTTAAGAACAGTCTAAAAGTAGGAAAAGGGTGTGGGTGGAGTGGGAAGAAGAGAGGAGGGATAGGGAAATGTTCTCTATTTGGAAGAGACTTTTAGAAACTCTTTTTCATGCTCATTTATACCACCTACAGTGCTTTTATTCTCCCTTGCTGAATGTTTGATTATCCTAACCAAACAGAAAGTAATAAGTCAAAATAGTTATCGTCACTCCTTTTCAAGCATAATAAGCTCAGTTAGAACATTTCCATATATACACAAATGATGACTTAATTCACTGAATAAAATTAAAAGGAATAAAAATTAAGAGACTCAATCATGCCAACAAGAGACAAGGAAAATTCCATAATAATGCAACTTAATTTCTATGCCTATGAGTGAGAGAGAAATGATCAAAATTGACCTTTGAAAGCAATTTTCCACTTTTTGTTCTCTGATATAGCAAGTCCACTATGATAGCAATCAAATAGCTTAAAAGTGGAGCTTGTACGTAGGTTTTATAACATAAAATATTCAGCTCAGAGCCTTTCTAGATGAGGGTATTTGGTTTTGGTACAATCTGGATCACAACAGGAAAATCACTGGCCTTGTAGTTCTCAAATATTTGTGGGAAGCTCATGACAATAAGGAGGTGGTAAAGAGGTGGGATTTAGCTGAACTTTCTGTGGACTTTGAAATTAAATGCAACTTCTGCTGGGAATAAGATAGCACAGACTCATTTCTCTCTGTTTCTTTTTACTAAGTACAATAAAAACTCGGGGGGTGGGGAGATGCAAGAGGAAATCACAGGAGAACACAGAAAAACAGAAATTGGAAGCCAAAGTAATTAAGGGTCCTGGATTGAGGAACATCATAGTATTTAGTGCTTCCTACAACTTCCCACCTAACCAAAGAATGTGGCCCAGACCCTCCATCTCCAAGTTGGCAACAGAAGGTAACTGTCATGGACTGAATGTTTCTATTCTCCCAAAATTCATATGTTGAAGATATAACACTCAATGTGATGGTATTTGCAAATGCGACCTTTGGGAGAAAACTAGGTTTAGATCAGATCAAAGAGGTGGGATCCTCATGATGTGATTAATGCCCTTATAAGATGAACAGGAAATTAAGATATGTACTTTGCTCCACAGGCATGCAGGAAGGAAAGGGTATAAGAGCACACAGACAGAGGGCAGTCATGTATAAGAGCGCTCACCAAAACCCACCCATGCTAGCACCCTGATATTAAATCTTCCAGCCTCCAGAACTGAGAGAAAATAATCAGTTGTTTCAGCCACTCAATCTTTGGTATTTTGCTAAACAACTCCAGCTAACTAAGACAGTGGCCCAGGTAGATCATACTTCTCCAGAAAGAACAGGACTTCCACTGATACCAGGAGAGATGAGGGACCAGCAAGGAACTGATCAGGAGCTCAACTAACAATAACTGGCCAGTCCTTCCCTGCTAATCCAGATACTCCCTGCTACTATTGAGACTTAAGTGGCTAAGGGCACCCAAAGGGTATCATTCAATTAATCATTCAGCAAATATTTACTTAATAGCTGCTTTATGCTGTGCACTTTCCTAAGTGCCAGGATATGTCAGTGGAAAAAACTGATACCAAAACATCTACAGATACATACCTGACATTATTATTCAATTAAGAATTTTTAAAAGACAATTGAAAAAGCAGAATTTAAAGATTATCTGCTACTAAGTCGCTTCAGTCATGTCCGACTCTGTGTGACCCCATAGACGGCAGCCCACCAGGCTCCCCCGGCCCTGGGATTCTCCAGGCAAGAACACTGGAGTGGGTTGCCATTTCCTTCTCCAATGCATGAAAGTGAAAAGTGAAAGTGAAGTCACTCAGTCGTGTCCGACCTTTGCAACCCCCCAGACTGCAGCCTACCAGGCTCCTCTGTCTATGGGATTTTCCAGGCAAGAGTACTGGAGTGGGTTGCCATTGCCTTCTCCATTAAAGATTATCATAGTATGTCTAAACACAGACATTTATAAACAGATTAAAATTCAGATCATTATTTTTATTTATTTATATGACTATGCCAGTTCTTAGTCTCAGCATGTGGCATCTTTTGGTTGCAGCCTGTGGAATCCAGTTATCTGACCAGGGATGGAACCCAGGCCCCCAGTATTGGGACAGCTGTAGTCCTAGCCACTGCACTACCAAGGAAATCCCTAGATCCTTACTCTGAATCTAATTCATTTTTCTAAGAAATTGGCAAAACCTTAGACAGGGATTACTAATATAATTGTTTCTTATCTTCTGCTCTGTCACCCAACCTTTGCAAATTTTCTTTCTTTATCTTTTTGCCTCACACAGCCATAAACCTGGCAAGTTTGTGATGAGTTATCATTTCCCTTTATCAGAATTCTTAGTCTCTGTATCAATGTATATTCGCATTTGTAGATTTTAAATACAGTTTTATACAATACTAAGAAGATTGCTCCTCTCCAATGTACTCTGTGAAATGCCAGCTGCCTGCTTTAATCTAGAAAGGCATCTGCTGTTGTCATGGGTGGTGTTCTACTCTATGATCAGCATTCAAGGGCCTTTTACTTTTCTGAATATTCTCTGGAATCTGCTCAACATTGTGGCAATGGGAATAGTTTAAAAACTTTTAACATGTTGGAATAAAAAGTAATTTCCTAACTGAATTCAAGCTTAAAATATTCCACGTGGAAAAAATCACAGAATCATGGAATCTGTTATTCTATTAAACATCCAAGTGACTACAGCTTTCTGAGGATTAATTATTTAAACATTTCAGGCTACTAGATAACATATTCTCCATGTTAAAATGGAGAATAATGGGACATCATTCTTTTCCCCACCCCCACCACCAATGTATCACATTTGCTTCAGATAAAAATACTGTCCATTCAATCTAAAATAATGAAATGTCATTTACCTAAATGATTTTAAATGATTTATTTTAAAATCTTTTTCTGAACAAACTTTTACATAATAATTGCAAACTCAGTTGAAGACTTCCTCTATACCCTTTATGCAATCTATGGTTGACATTTTAAATTATTTTGTTACA
The DNA here is from genome assembly GCF_055505025.1 of Bos grunniens. NCBI lineage: Eukaryota > Metazoa > Chordata > Mammalia > Artiodactyla > Bovidae > Bos > Bos grunniens. The sequence goes on from NC_141168.1 coordinate 19,828,342, forward strand.
TTTCTAAAAACTAAGAAACTGACGATGCTATATTGTTATTAAATAAACTTCAGATTATTTAAATTAAATTATTTTTACTATGAATGCCCTCTTCCTGTTCCAATCTCTGGTCTCTGATAGTTTCTTGGTCTTTATTTGTATGTTGTGATCTTGGCAGTCTTGAGGAGAACTGGCCAGAGTACCCTATAGGATGTCCTTAATGTGGGTCTGTCTAATGTTGTATCTTATGATTAGATTGAGGCTACATGAGCCTGGGGAAAGAATTCTATACATGTGATCCTGTCACATCAAATCATCACGGGGGGCTTGATCTCCACAAGGCATCACTGATAATGTTAAATTTCATCACTTTGACAAGATGTTGTGTGTCAGGTTTCTCCACTGTAGAGTTATCATTTTTCCCTTTCTGTACTCTATTCTTTGAAAGTATAGTTCTTCTATGTTTCCGTTTTTAAATGAATGAGTCACAGAAAACATAACAACATTTGTATAGCCACCATTCAGATTTAAATAAGTTTTTAAAATTTAGACATTTTGCCCCATGTCTGTTTTCTTTTTGCATACTTTACCTTTCTTTATTAGCTCTTTTAATTGTTAAAAAGAAAAAAATCTTTGAGGTAGATTTTGTCATTGTTGTTCAGTCACTCAGTCATGTCTGACTCTTTGCAATTCCATGAACCGCAGTATGCCAGACTTCCCTGTCCTTAACCATTTCTTGGACCTTGCTCAAACTCATGTCCATTGAGTCCATTATGCCATCCATGCATCTTTAATAATAAAAAAATATTAACATATGGAGTTGATATTATTTATATGTTACTACATTATTTCATTTTCTATTTTTGCTTTGTAGAGACAAACTGATTTAAAATGAATGTTCAGTGAAAAGAAATAAATTTCATTTTGGCAAATAAAGCTTGACTACATGTATATAAATTTTAAAAAGAAAAATAAATATTGTATGAATATCTGCATATATAGCATCAAGATCATTGAACCAAAAAGGTTTAATATTTTTCTTTTTTTAACTTTGCTTCTTAAAATTCTTTGAGTTTAATTCTTATTTAAGTATATCATTAGTAATATTCCTTTAACAAGAGTTTGATAACACTGAACTCTCAATCTATGATGCCCCCAAAATTATCTTTATTTTACCCTAAGTATTGAATGACATTTTAGCTGGATATAGAATGCTAGGATGACAGCTATTTCTTCTCATAATTCAAAGATAATGATAGATAGGGATAAAATGGGGCCTCCCAGGTGGCTCAGTGGTAAAGAATCTGCCTGCCAATGCAGGAGATGCAGTTTCAATCCTTGGGTCGAAAGATCACCTGGAGCAGGGAATGGTAACCCACTCCAGTATTCTTGCCTGGGAAATCCCATAGATAGAAGCCTGATGCACTACCACACATGGGGTCACAAAGACTCAGACACAACTGAGTGACTAAACAACAACAGGGATAAAATGCTATCATCAAATAGTCATTCCCTTGAAGGTTAACTACTTTTTTCCTCTGTTTACTTTTAAAATATTAGTTCAAGTTGTATGATTTCACTAAATGTATCTAAAATATGATTTAATTTTAGTTATGCTGCTTAGATGTGAGAGTTGGACTGTGAAGAAGGCTGAGCACCGAAGAATTGATGCTTTTGAACTGTGGTGTTAGAGAAGACTCTTGAGAGTCCCTTGGACTGCAAGGAGATCCAACCAGTCCATCCTAAAGGAGATCAGCCCTGGGTGTTCTTTGGAAGGACTGATGCTAAAGCTGAAACTCCAATACTTTGGCTCATGTGAAAAGCTAATTCATTGGAAAAGACTCTGATGCTGGGAGGGAATGGGGACAGGAGGAGAAGGGGACGATGAGGATGAGATGGCTGGATGGCATCACCAACTCGATGAAAGTGAGTCTGAGTGAACTCTGGGAGATGGTGATGGACAGGGAGGCCTGGCGTGCTGCAATTCATGGGGTCACAAAGAGTTGGACACGACTGAGCGACTGAACTGAACTGAACTGAACTGATGCTGCTTAGAAGTCAGTGTCCTTTTTTGATTCACCGAGAATCTATATTTTATGGGTGGCTGTCTTTCCAACTATGACTCTAGTCTACTGAAACTTTCTTTTAGGTGATAGATAGAACTTACCCATTTTCTATTTCTAGTACAAGGCAGCTCTTCATGTTCTGACTTTATTCTTATTGATCAGGTTATCTTATGCTTCTGGGTAAAATGTGTTCTTCCTGATAGAAGGTGTTCCAGGACATTAAGGCTTATGTGGTTTTGATGCTTTATTGAGTGTTTGAATCTAAGCCCACTCATCTCCATAATTTCTTTTCCTTCTTTGTTTCAAGGAACTAATACCTTGCCATTCAAAGTTCTGAGTATGTGTATTCATTTAAAATAAATTATATCTTATTTTATCCAGAATTTCAAAGTGTTTATAGGAGAAGGAGTAGAATAGCTAAAGTGGCCAAAGTATTGGCCACTGATGCGAAGAACTGACTCATTCGAAAAGACCCTGATGCTGGGAAAGATTGAAGGCAGGAGGAGAAGGAGACGACAGAGGATGATATGATTTGGATGGGATCACTGAATCGATGGACATGAGTCTGAATAAACTCTGGGAGTTGGCAATGGACAGGAAAGCCTGGTGTGCTGCAGTAAATGGGATGACAAAGAGTCAGACACTACTTAGTGACTGAACTGAGTAGAATGGCTCTGTCATGTTATGACAGGCTGTCATATTAACTGGAAACACCTGAACACCATTTCTATATAAGGTATTTTTTCCTATGGAGATAAAAAAGAATACTGACCAAAAGTATAATATCTACTTCCTAGATGTTTGAATTCTAATTAGGGATATCAGACACATATTCATAGACTATAAAAGGAAAAAATGTTATTAGCATTGCATAATGATTTAAACAGAATAAATTAGTTACTAGAAACCTTGGCTCTTAAGTTAGAATTCCTAGATTTAAATATAAACTCCAGCATTTGACAAATATAAAAAATTTTCATAAAATAGGTCAAAACTGGTTTCAAAATTAACCTATGACAAGAGTGATTTGATAGAAAGTGGATTCTATGATAAGGATTTGCTTTGAAAAAAGTTGTACTATAATTGGAACCCACTACAAGAGTGAGAGTTGTATGACCCAATGTCAGCCAAAAAATAGTAAGAATCTTGGGGAGTTGGTGATGGACAGGGAGGCCTGGCATGCTGTGGTTCATGGGGCCGCAAAGGTCGGACACGACTGAGCGACTGAACTGAACTGAACTGGGGACTAATGCAAGAACCAATATGTACTAGTTAGTACATATTGCTGGACTGGAGCCACTCAGCCCTTGATAATTAGGAGATAACAGGAGGCCAACAGAGAACCTCTTTGGAGTGGACAGCAGAAAAGTCATGGACTAAGGAGACTCAACTCCTTGAGGAATAGAAGACATTATTTCAAAGGAGTTGAAATCAGAAGAGTGCAGCAAAGGGATTTGCATGAAAGCAAAACAGGCTTAATTTATCTGCCAGTCCTAGACAGCATGAAGATATTTTACAACAGTATCAGTGCAATGCAAACTTCCTGTTTCCACCATTGCCATGACAAGTGGGGAAAGAGATAATCAGAAAAGGTAACCACATTTCAATGCTACTGACTCTCTCATATAAAAACACTGAGTTTTTACATTACCTGAGAGTCAAGAACAAAATGACAGGATTGCCAAAATCTTAATTCAGTGGCACAGGAAAATTTTCCCTAGCTGAATTAAATTCCAGGGGACAAAAGTAAAGTATTTTTCTAAATACACATTTCAAGGGCACCTTTTTCCTCTGAATCCTCTTTAATTGAAAATGGCCTTCCACTATAAATTTTGTAATTTCTCCTCCATTCCAAATTTTGATTAAAATTTTAAAATCGGTACTATGTAAATAGGATGAGTTATTCATTGCAAGTATTGTGACATTAATATTGTTTTTCTAAAGAGCTAAAATTGTCTTCTTCTATTCAAGGTGTTAATTCAACATATCGCATAATGTAATTTAATGTGCTCCTTTACGTTTAATTTTTCCTTGACTCCAGCATTATTTAGGAGCTTTTTCTATTATTATGCCATTTTTATTTATTTCTTCTTCATTGTGCTCATATGCAAAAAATAAATTTTTAGAATCCAATCTTTAAGGAATTAAGGTTATCAGTGGGAATAATTTTTAAAAGCCACTGTGAACTACTAAAAAGAATAGAAAGAATAGACGCCTATGTAAAGTAAGATACCTGATATATGCTACTTAATCAATGTTTATTTTTTTAGCACCCCTGTCTACTTATTTGTTTTATGTTTGTTTCATAAATTAAACCAAAGGGAATAAACACATTGTAAATATTTCAGCATATATGTCTATCACATAAGGAATTTAAAATTTTATAACCACAAGACCTTTAGCATACTAACAGCCGATTATTTCCTTTATATCATTAAATGCTGACTCAATGAGCAAATTTCCTATTTATCTCAAAAATATTATTTTATGAACAGCATTTTTGAGGCATCAAAAACACACTATCCTGCATTGTACTAGCTTTATATATCTCTTGAGCAATTTTTTTAAGATATATGCTACTTTTTCCATTTTTTTATGTTATCTATGTGTCAAATTAACCAAATCGTTTGTTCTGTAGAGTGTCCCACTTTATGGATTTGGCAGACTTATATCCATGTTGTGTTTTTAACATGTTCCTATATCTAATATTCATCTTTAAAACTAGAGAATTGGTTAAATTTTGATGCAATGGTAAGAATACTCCATAGATGATGTTCTGTATTTCTTATTGTATCACATCAGGAAGAAGGAAATGTCTGATTGTTCCATGTTTACTAATATTAAGACTAACCAGTTGATGTGAGTGGTGCCCACTTCATTATAAAGTTCTCATCAGTATTTCACCAATTGGTTTCAGAACCAATGGCTGCCTAGATCCATTATTTTATTACAGTCTTGAAATGGTAATTTACTACACTGCATGGTACTCTCTTTATTTAACCTTGGAATTCTTATGTAAAGAACTTTTCCTCATCAACTATTTAATTATCTTTAAGTACAGTCTGTCTATAAAAATGTTTCTTTTTTCCTTTACTTACTCATTTGAAAAAAAAATGAGTTGATACTATAGAAAACTTCAAAAATGAAAATATAAGTTTATGTTTTTATTCTGTTACAGTGGATATTTTATATATTTGAGCTGTTTCGGCTAATGCAATTATATTCTTTGTCAGGTTCCAACTATTCCATCTTTGATCTGTTGGTGTTCCCTTCAGATAGATTCTTTTGTCCATTTGAGACTACTATGACTGTTTTAAAAATAGATTTCTTGCCTTCTGATATGATGAAATATTTCAGATTTATCTTGTATATTTGGGCTTCCCTTGTGGCTCAGTTGGTAAAGAATCCTCCTGCAATGCAGACTTGGGTTCAGTCCCTGGGTTGGGAATATCTCCTAGAGAAGGCAAAGGCTACCTACCCACTCCAGTATTCTGGCCAGGAGAATCCATGGGGTTGCAAAGAGTCGGACATGACTGAGCAACTTCTACTTTCACTTGTTTCACATATTTATCATCTTGAACTAGAATAAGTTTTTTCTTCAAAGAGTACTGATTCATTTTAGTAAGAAACATTTACAGGCCATAATCTGAGCCTTAAGAATGTTCATTTCTACTGGACTGATGTTAGTGTTAAGCTTTTTAATGTACAAAACAAGCATATATTTTGGAAAGAGTAAAAAAGTAAAAACATGTTATTTCATATTCAAAGATAAAATAACAGGATTAATACTTAATCTCTTTGACTTTATATCTTTGTTTTATTACAAAAAAATGGTTTCCCAGATATTATATAATTACTTATTTGATCTATCCAAAGATAAATATTTTTAACAACAACAAAAATTGAGGTCAGCCAAAGATTTATTTGTGATTATATATATAGGCTTCCCTGATGGCTCAGCGGGTAAAGAATCTGCCTGCAATGCAGGAGACACAGGAGATGTGGGTTTGATCCCTGGGTCTAGAAGATCCCCTGGAGAAGGAAATGAAAACCCATGACAGTATTCTTGCCCATGGACAGAGGAGACTGGTGTGCTACAGTCCAAAGGGTCACAGAGAGTTGGACATGACTGAGCACACACACACACAAACACACGTATCTATATATATTATATATTTTTTTAAAAGATACCATGGGGTTGCAAGAGTTGGACACGACTTAGTGACTAAACCACCACCACCACCACCAGATACTCTGAGGGATATATGGTTAATATAGTCATTTTAATATAATTTGACATAATTAAACATGTTTATGCTAATAATTTCTTATACATTTAGGTTCACTTCTTTTACCCTTTTTTACTATTGAAATTTATATGGTCTTAGAGAGCCTTATACTATACCAAACTTGTGAACTATTGGTAAGTTGAAATTCCCATCTGCAACCTTTGGTTTCCCCCAAAATTAGTATATCTATTTTCAGTATAGATCCATCTATATATATTTAACTATCTACATATCTTATTCACATGAATATTCTAACTATTTATGGATAAATATTTTCTGAACCAAAAACTGCAACAAGGGGTCTGACCACAGGACCACCTAGTTTAAATAGGCACTGCCTCCCCAAATCAGGAATATGGCATTGTTGAACTTTAATGCTCTACATGTTATCAACCAAATTAATTTTTAGCAGATGATGTCAGAAGTTTTTTTGTCTCAAGGACTGAAAGATTGAGGATCATAATGCAACAAAAGGAATATAAAACTAAAGTAGAATCATTCACTTCAGTTAAGTTGCTCAGTCATGTCCAACTCTTCATGACCCCATGAACCGCAGCACGCCAGGCCTCCCTGTCCATCACCAACTCCCAGAGTTACCCAAACTCATGTCCATTGAGACGGCAATGCCATCAACTATCTCATCCTCTGTCGTCCCCTTCTCCACCTGCCCTCAACCTTTCCCAGCATCAGGGTCTTTTCAAATGAGTCAACTCTTCACATCAGGTGGCCAAAGTATTGGAGTTTCAGTTTCAACATCAGTCCTTCCAATAAACACCCAGGACTGATCTCCTTTAGAATGGACTGGTTGGATCTCCTTGCAGTCCAAGGGACTCTCAAGAATCTTCTCCAACACCACAGTTCAAAAGCATCAATTCTTTAGCACTCAGCTTTCTTTACAGTCCAACTCTCACATCCATACATGACTACTGGAAAAACTATAGACTTGACTAGATGGACCTTTGTTGACACAGTAATATCTCTGCTTTTTAATACACTATCTAGGTTGGTCATAACTTTCCTTCCAAGGAGTAAGCGTCTTTTAATTTCATGGCTGCAATCACCATCTGCTGTGATTTTGAGCCCAAAAAAATAAAGTCAGCCACTGTTTCCCCATCTATTTGCCATGAAGTGATGGGACCAGATGCCATGATCTTCGTTTTCTGAATGTTGAGCTTTAAGCCAACTTTTTCACTCTCCTCTTTCACTTTCATCAAGAGGGTCTTTAGGTCTTCTTCACTTTCTGCCATAAGGGTGGTGTCATCTGCATATCTGAGGTTATTGATATTTCTCCTGGTAATCTTGATTCCAGCTTGTGCTTCCTCCAGCCCAGCATTTCTCATGATGTACTCTGCATATAGGTTAAATAAGCAGGGTGACAATATACAGCCTTGACGTACTCCTTTTCCCATTTGGGACCAGTGTATTGTTCCATGTCCAGTTCTAACTGTTGTTTCCTAGCCTGCATACAGCTTTCTCAAGAGGCAGATCAGGTGGCCTGGTATTCTCATCTCTTTCAGAATTTCCCACAGTTTATTGTGCTTCACACAGTCAAAGGCTTTGGCATAGTCAATAAAGCAGAAATAGATGTTTTTTCTGGAACTCTCTTGATTTTGCAATGATCCATTAGATGTTGGCAATTTGATTTCTGCTTCCTCTGCCTTTTCTAAAGCCAGCTTGAACATCTGGAAGTTCATGGTTCTTGTATTGCTGAAGCCTGGCTTGGAGAATTTTGAGCATTACTTTACTAGCATGTGAGATGAGTGCAATTGTGTGGTAGTTTGAGCATTCTTGGCATTGCCTTTCTTTGGGATTGGAATGAAACCTGACCTTTTCCAGTCCTATGGCCACTGCTGAATTTTCCAAATTTGCTGGCATATTGAGTGCAGTACTTTCACAGCATCATCTTTCAGGATTTGAAATAGCTCCACTATAATTCCATCACCTTCACTAGCTTTGTTCATAGTGATGCTTTCTAAGGCCCACTTGACTTCATATTCCAGGATGTCTGGCTCTAGGTGAGTGATCACACCATCGTGATTATCTTGGTTGTGAAGATCTTTTTCATAGCGTTCTTCTGTGTATTCTTGCCACTTCTTAATATCTTCTGCTTCTGTTAGATCCATACCATTTCTGTCCTTTATTGTGCCCATCTTTGCATGAAATGTTCTCTTTGTATCTCTAATTTTCTTGAAGAGATCTCTAGTCTTTCCCATTCTATTGTTTTCTTCTATTTCTTTGCATTGATCGCTGAGGAAGGCTTTCTTATCTCTTCTTGCTATTCTTTGGAACTCTGAATTCAGATGCTTATATCTTTCAATTTCTCCTTTGCTTTTTGCTTCTCTAAGTAGAATCGGTAATTTAGTCTTAAGGTCTCCAAAGGACTGGTGTACTGTTCTGTGCTTACAATCTCAGTTGTGTACGACTCTTTATGACCCATGGACTATAGCCCACCAGGTACCTCCCTCTGTCCATGAGGATTCTCCAGGCAAGAATATTGGAGTGGGTTATCATACCCTCCTCCAGGTGATCTTCTCAACCCAGGGATATATCCAGGTCTTCTGCATTGAAGGCAGATTCTTTACCATATGGGTCACCAGGCCTTAAGTGTCTTAATAGATTAATTTCACCCACATTACTGTTTCTATAGGCATTTGAGTATCGAGAGGACCAGGCTAGGAACTGTTCATCATCAAACACAATGAATTCCAATTAGATTTTCCAAATATACTTTTCCAAAAGACAACCATATTGTGTTCATTTCCTGCCTCAAGTATTATTCCCTTTCACTTCCTCCACTTTAAGAAGACATTTTTTTAATCCTACAGCTTCATATAAGCCTTATAGGTAGTCAAAAGCAAGGGTTTTCAAAGTGTTTTCAGGCAATCCTTAGAGCCTCATGTGCTTCTCATGTTCCAGTCCCATCATGGGACTCTGAGTGGGCAGGAATCTGGATCTCAGCCCTGTATTACCCAAAATAGATTCTTCTTGATACATTTCATATATAATTTGGTTCTTTGGAGACTTTATCTGAAAAAGAAGCATTTTTGTCCTTAAAAAGAAATTCAAATTCTCAAATTCACCAGTTTAAAAATGAATATATTAGCCTCATTCTCTCCCTATGAAGTGTCATAAACATGTCAAATACAGCCTTAAAGGAGATAGAATGAGTGTTCCGTACCTATCTTTAGGGTAATCACACAATAGCACAAGTCATCTGCATTCAAAGTCAGAACTCTTTACCACAAATAAACATATATATATTTAAACCTAATGGAATACCAAAAGCTAAATCCTATTCATTTATAAAGTATAACTTTATTATTATCATCACCAGGTTGTTTTCCACTAAGACACATAAAATATCCTGAGCAAGACAAATTTTGTATGTTTGTGTGAAACACTAGCGAAGTTCCTTGAAGTAGCAAATTGGCTCTTAAAGACACCATCTTTTTTAAGTGAAGAACATTGGTCAATAAATTTGTCACAGGAAAAATCCTCCAGCTCTGAAAATATAGTCTAAGTATTTTATTCTCCATTCTCAGACAAAAATTTCTGTCTTTGAATTTATTTCCTAATGATGTTTAGAGCTTGGAATACCAAAATAACTCACACTATGTGAGTTCTTCACAAAGAACTGTTAAATGGAGCTTTATAAATTTCAAACAAATGCCTTACAGAGACCATTTCAGATACTACATATTTACCTAAAAATAAACAAACCATGTTCTCATGGTCTATCTTAAGATAATACTATTTACAGAGTTCTAGAAAACTCTTTCGGAGAAGGCAATGGCACCCCACTCCAGGACTCTTGCCTGGAAAATCTCATGGACGGATGCACTCCATGGGGTCGCTAGGAGTCAGACATGACTGAGCGACTTACTTTCACTTTTCACTTTCATGCATTGGAGAAGGAAATGGCAACCCACTCCAGTGTTCTTGCCTGGAGAATCCCAGGGACAGGGGAGCCTGGTGGGCTGCTGTCTATGGGGTCGCACAGAGTCGGACACGACTGAAGTGACTTAGCAGCAGCAGCAGCAGAAAACTCTTTAAATCTAAATCTAAAAAATTCATTATCTCCTATTCGTGTATCTTCAAACTCATACATAGATTTATAACTTCATTTAAGTTTGCCTTCATTTAGATTAATAACACCATAATTTAAAATTCACATATTCAGAGAGAGCACTCATTGTTACCCAAACTAAGGGGAAAGTATCTTGATTAGGGAATGATTCATTAAAAACGGAGTGGTTATCTGATGTATCAAATAAAACTGCAAGAATTTTCCAAATTTTAAAATTCTTTTGCCAAGTTTTCTTAGGTATATTTGAACATGACAGGCCCTGTGTTTTCATTTGAGGGGTTGAAAAAAAAGAGTGAAAATAAACATTAAGTTCTCCAAACAACTTAAGGCCTAGATGGTGTCAGTAGTGAGGTAAGAGAGAAAGGAGACATTCATAATGGACATGGGGCATGACTCCCAACTCCTGATCACTTTCTGTCCACCTGCTAGTTTATTTTGTTGGGAGCCCTCCCTAGGTACCAACATCAACGTGGCTAGCAGCAATGGCCCACTGAGTGTGTGCTGTATTAAACTGGGCTGGCTTTTTCCTTTGTTGTTTCTGTGCCCTGCTTCATTTTTCTTACATTTCAGTATTTGGGCTTCATTATGGGCCAGATGGTCTTTAATGAAGATTCATTGTCCACTGTAACAGCTGCTTATTCTTAATTCCTCGAGTACTGTCCATTGTCCCATTTATTTGGTGTTTGTAATTGGTCTGTATTGCTAATGTTTTAAAAAACTATTTTAGTTTAGGGTAATCATTAACAGTCAAGGCTTTGCATACATTACTCTTGACTATATGTACAATGTTGTACAGCAGATCTCTAGAGCTTATTTATTGTGCTTCAGTTCAGTTCAGTTCAGTCACTTGGTTGTGTCTCACTCTTTGCAACCGTATGGACTACAACACACCAGGCTTCCCTGTCTATCACCAACTCCAACCATCTCATCCTCTGTCATCCCCTTCTCCTTCCACCTTCAATCTTTCCCAGCATCAGGGTCTTTTTCAATGAGTTAGTTCTTTGCATCAGGTGACCAAAGTATTGGACTTTCAGCTTCAGCATCAGTCCTTCCAAAGAATATTCAGGACTGATTTCCTTTAGGATTGACTGGTTGAATCTCCTTACAGTCCAAGGACTCTCAAGAGTCTTCTCCAACACCACAGTTCAAAAGCATCAATTCTTCAGTGCTCAGCTTTCTTTATGGTCCAACTCTCACATCTATACATGGCTACTGGAAAAATCATAGCTTTGACTAGACAGACCTTTGTTGGCAAGGTAATGTCTTTGCTTTTTAATGTGCTGTCCAGGTTGGTCATAGCTTTTCTTCCAAGGAGTAAGCATCTTTCCATTTCACGGCTACAATTACCATCTGCTGTGATTTTGGAGCCCCCAAAAATAAAGTTAGTCACTGTTTCCTTTGTTTCCCGATCTATTTTCCATGAAGTGATGGGACCAGATGCCATGATCTTCGTTTTCTGAATGTTGAGCTTTAGCCAACATTTTCACTGTCCTCTTTCACTTTCATCAAGAGGCTCTTTAGTTCTTCTTCATTTTCTGCCATAAGGGTGGTATCATCTGCATATCTGAGGTTATTAATATTTCTCCCGGCAATCTTGATTCCAGCTTGTGCTTCATCCAGCCCAGCATTTCTCATGATGTACTCTGCATATAAGTTAAATAAGCAGGGTGACAATATATAGCCTTGATGTACTCCTTTCCCAGTTTGGAACCAGTCTGTTGCTCCATGTCCAGTTCTAACAGCTGCTTCTTGACCTGCATACAGATTTCTCAGGAGGCAGGTAGAGTGGTCTGGTATTCCCATGTATTGAAGAGTTTTCCACAGTTTGTTGTGATCCACACTGTCAAAGGGTTTGGTGTAGTCAACAAAGCAGAAGTAGATGTATTTCTGGAACTCTCTTGCTTTTTCTATGAGCCAACAGATGTTGGCAATTTGATCTCTGGTTCCTCTGCCTTTTCTAAATCAAGCTTGAATATCTGTAAGTTCTTGGTTCACATACTGTTGAAGCCTGGCTTGGAGGATTTTGAGCATTGCTTTGCTAGTGTGTGAGATGAGTGCAATTGTGCAGTAGTTTGAACATTCAGTTATTGTGCTTAACTAAAGCTTTATGCCTGTTCATTTTTAACTTGTTTACCCTTCCCACCACAGCCCCTGGTTACCACTATTCCATGCTTTGATTCTGTGATTATGACTCCTTTAGATACTTCATGTAAGTGGAAGACTATTTGTCTTTCTATGACTGACATAGTTCATTTGGCATGATACCCTCAAGGTCCATATGTTGTTGCATATTGTATAATTTCTTTCTTTTTGCATGAGTATAACAAACTTTATGATACTGAAAATGATTTGGGACTAGGTAGAGGAGGTGACTGCACTGCATTGTGAATGACTTTGAGATAGTTAATTTTATGTGATGTGAATTTCACCTCATGGAAAATAAAGAATCAATTTTTGTGAAAAAAACAAAAAGCCCTCATAGCATTGAAGAACTTGAAGGTGTTAATTTTACTACATATAAATTACACCTGGATAAATATGACTTAAAATAAAGAGTAAAGGCTTTGGAATCAGTTGACCCGGGGTTCAAAGCCCAACTCTGCCACATATTAGCAATCTGTGAGCTTAGGCAAATTACTTAAACTCCCTGCTGTTGAATTTCTTCATGTGTAAAATTGTAATAGTAATAGTGTCGAGGTTGTGTGAGCTGTGGTGGAATTAAAATGACATCACTATATTTGACCTCCAGGGGTGGCAGCCAGGAGGATCAGCCCCACGTCCAAGGAGCCATGGCTGCGCAGGCACAGGAGGGCCTAGAGGAGCTATTCCACGTTCAAGGTCAGGAAGGGCAGCGGTGAGGAGATACCCCTCATCCAAGGTAAGGAGCAGCGGCTGCGCTTTGCTGGAGCAGCCGTAAAGAGATACCCCACGCCCAAGGTAAGAGAAACCCAAGTAAGATGGTGGGTGTTGCAAGAGGGCATCAAAGGGCAGACACACTGAAACCATACTCACAGAAAACTAGTCAATCTAATCACACTAGGACCACAGCCTTGTCTAACTCAATGAAACTAAGCCATGCCTGTGGGGCAACCCAAGAAGGGCGGGTCATGGTGGAGAGATCTGACAGAATGTGGTCCACTGGAGAAGGGAATGGCAAACCCCTTCAGTATTCGTGCCTTGAGAACTCCATGAACAGTATGAAAAGGCAAAATGATAGGATACTGAAAGAGGAACTCCCCAGGTCAGTAGGTGCCCAATATGCTACTGGAGATCAGTGGAGAAATAACTCCAGAAAGAATGAAGGGATGGAGCCAAAGCAAAAACAATACCCAGCTGTGGATGTGACTGGTGATAGAAGCAAGGTCCAATGCCGTAAAGAGCAATATTGCATAGGAACCTGGAACGTCAGGTCCATGAATCAAGGCAAATTGGAAGTGGTCAAACAAGAGATGGCAAGAGTGAATGTTGACATTCTAGGAATCAGCGAACTAAAATGGACTGGAATGGGTGAATTTAATTCAGATGACCATTATATCTACTACTGTGGGCAGGAATCCTTCAGAAGAAATGGAATAGCCATCATTGTCAACAAAAGAGTCCGAAATGCAGTACTTGGATGCAATCTCAAAAGCGACAGAATGATCTCTGTTCATTTCCAAGGCAAACCATTCAATATCACAGTAATCCAAGTCTATGCCCCAACCAGTAACGCTGAAGAAGCTGAAGTTGAACGGTTCTATGAAGACATACAGGACCTTTTAGAACTAACACCCAAAAAAGATGTCCTTTTCATTATAGGGGACTGGAATGCAAACATAGGAAGTCAAGAAACACCTGGAGTAACAGGCAAATTTGGCCTTGGAATACGGAATGAAGCAGGGCAAAGACTAATAGAGTTTTGCCAAGAAAATGCGCTGGTCATAGCAAACACCCTCTTCCAACAACACAAGAGAAGACTCTACACATGGACATCACCAGATGGTCAACACCAAAATCAGATTGATTATATTCTTTGCAGCCAAAGATGGAGAAGCTCTATACAGTCAACAAAACAAGACCAGGAGCTGACTGTGGCTCAGATCATGAACTCTTTAGTGCCAAATTCAGACTGCAAGTGAAGAAAGTAGGGAAAACCACTAGACCATTCAGGTATGACCTAAATCAAATCCCTTATGATTATACACTGGAAGTTAGAAATAGATTTAAGGGCCTAGATATGATAGATAGAGTGCCTGATGAACTATGGAATGAGGTTCATGACATTGTACAGGAAACAGGGCTCAAGACCATCCCCATGGAAAAGAAATGCAAAAAAGCAAAATGGCTGTCTGTGGAGGCCTTACAAATAGCTATGAAAAAAAGAGAAGTGAAAAGCAAAGGAGAAAAGGAAAGATATAAGCATCTGAATACAGAGTTCCAAAGCAGAGCAAGAAGAGATAAGAAAGCCTTCCTCAGCGATCAATGCAAAGAAATAAAGGAAAACAACAGAATGGGAAAGACTAGAGATCTCTTCAAGAAAATTAGAGATACCAAGGGGACATTTAATGCAAAGATGGGCTCGATAAAGGACAGAAATGGTATGGACCTAACAGAAGCAGAAGATATTAAGAAGAGGTGGCAAGAATACACAGAAGAACTGGACAAAAAAGATCTTCACGATCCAGATACCCATGATGGTGTGATCACTGACCTGGAGCCAGACATCCTGGAATGTGAAGTCAAGTGGACCTTAGAAAGTATCACTATGAACAAAGCTAGTGGAGGTGATGGCAATCCAGTTGAGCTATTTCAAATCCTGAAAGATGATGCCGTGAAAGTGCTGCACTCAGTATGCCAGCAAATTTGGAAAACTCAGCAGTGGCCACAGGACTGGAAAAGGTCAGTTTTCATTCCAATCCCAAAAAAGGCAATGCCAAAGAATGCTCAAACTACTGCACAATTGCACCCATCTCACATGCTAGTAAAGTAATGCTCAAAATTCTCCGAGCCAGGTTTCAGCAATATGTGAACCGTGAACTTGTATGGGGAGGGAGGAGGGAGGAGGGTTCAGGATGGGGAACACACGTATACCTATGGCAGATTCATTTCAATATTTGGCAAAACCAATACAATAGTGTAAAGTTTAAAAATAAAATAAAATTTAAAAAAATAAAAAATAAGAAGTGAAAAAAAAAAAAAGAAAGAAAAGGCAGAGGAACCAGAGATCAAATTGCCAACATCTGCTGGATCATGGAAAAAGCAAGAGAGTTCCAGATAAATATCTATTTCTGGTTTATTGACTATGCCAAAGCCTTTGACTGTGTGGATCATAGTAAACTGTGGAAAATTCTGAAAGAGATGGGAATACCAGACCACCTGACCTGCCTCTTGAGAAATCTGTATGCAGGTCAGGAAGCAACAATTAGGACTGGACATGGAACAACAGACTGGTTCCAAATAGGAAAAGGAGTTCGTCAAGGCTGTATATTGTCACCCTGCTTATTTAACTTATATGCAGAGTACATCATGAGAAACGCTGGATGGAAGAACACAATCTGGAATCAAGATTGCTGGGAAAAATATCAATAACCTCAGATATGCAGATGACACCACCCTTATGGCAGAAAGTGAAGAGGAACTCAAAAGCCTCTTGGTGAAAGTGAAAGTGGAGAGTGAAAAAGTTGGCTTAAAGCTCAACATTCAGAAAACAAAGATCGTGGCATCCGGTCCCATCACTTCATGGGAAATAGATGGGGAAACAGTGGAAACAGTGTCAGACTTTATTTTGGGGGGCTCCAAAATCACTTCAGATGGTGACTGCAGTCATGAAATTAAAAGACGCTTACTCCTTGGAAGGAAAGTTATGACCAACCTAGATAGCATATTCAAAAGCAGAGACATTACTTTGCCAACAAAGGTCCGTCTAGTCAAGGCTATTGTTTTTCCTGTGGTCATGTATGTATGTGGGAGTTGGACTGTGAAGAAGGCTGAGTGCCAAAGAATTGATGCTTTTGAACTGTGGTGTAGGAGAAGACTCTTGAGAGTCCCTTGGACTTCAAGGAGATCCAACCAGTCCATTCTAAAGGAGATCAGCCCTAGGATTTCTTTGGAAGGAATGATGCTAAAGCTGAAACTCCAGTACTTTGGCCACCTCATGTGAAGAGTTGACCCATTGGAAAAGACCCTGATGCTGGGAGGGATGCGGGCAGGAGGAGAAGGGGACGACAGAGGATGAGATGGCTGGATGGCATCACTGACTCAATGGATGTGAGTCTGAGTGAACTCCGGGAGTTGGTGTTGGAGAGGGAGGCCTGGCGTGCTGCGATTCATGGGGTTGCAAAGAGGACATGACTGAGTGACTGAACTGAACTGAAGAAGCTCAAATCTGCTCCTAATGAAGTCACCTTTGTCTACAAAGTCCTTGAAGTTAGCACAAAGCCAGCTGGGATGCTGAGTCCAGGCTCCAGAGGAGAACCTGGGAACTTAATCTGGAAAAGTATGGGTTTTTGTTTTCCTTTTTGATCTCAAACATAGCAGGTCAAGCCTGTTCCATTTATACCTACTTGAAAATTTAAATTTCATTTCAATTAAACATTTCAGTGGTAAAAATAAATAAATAATAAAACTATACGTTCTAGTGACAATGGGAAAAGAATGAGAAAGATAAAACCATTGATTCTAAAGCTTAGAATGGAGCCAGCTCTCAAAGGCCTGCTCACCGAGTGAGAGAGGGCAGAGAGGAAGCTGTTAAGTTTGGGGCTGTGTGCAGATTCTCATGCATTAGGACTGAGGTCCAGTAGGAAACCTGAAATTGGGTCCAGATTTGGACCTTTCTTTGTAGAGATGGCATAACTTAACCTTAACAGCAACTCAGTTTTAGGGAATGACTGAAGAGAGGGTTGAGAAAGGAGCAGAGAGGAATCTTGCGTGCCTTTCCTTAGAAGTCAGCAAATCTTTTCCTTACTGGTTCATTATAGATATTCAATGGCATAATGCAGGGAAAGTACAGATAACAATGCTGAAAATAGACCTAGCTATGATAAGTAGGAGACGGCAGAAATATTTGTTGAATCGACTTTATCATTTTCTCAAATTGTCTATCCTGCTTTCTTTCCTTTGTCTTCACTGCAGGAAATTGAGTTTTGGGCTGCACCATGACTTTGTAGGAGATGGCTGCATTTTAACCTCTTTAGAAGCATTTCCCATAGAGCTTCGTGCAATCAGGACATAAAGGTAAAACGATCTGTATCATTGCTTTGAAAAGCTCAGGACCATTCTAATTGCTTAGCAGGAGAGAAAGACTGTGCAGAGGTCTGGAGCACTAAGATGAGCTGTTATGAAAAGGGTTACATGTATCTTAGCTCTGTTGGTTCTTTGAAAATCAAAACGTCTGACAATACACCCTGGGGAAGCAGCTGTGCCTGTTCTTTTCAGGCAGATGAGCTTAATACTTGCTATAGCAGTGATTTCAGACACACTGCCTTTCTGGAAATGAGATTGTATTTAAAAGAACAGGCTCTTGTCATCTATCTCTTTTCTTCCAATGAATAGTAAGAAAAGATGATGTTTCTGAAAGGAGATTTTGATGTTTATCGTCATTTAACATGTTTGGAAATGTAGGACTAACCCCACAGATACTGCTCATTCTCTTCCTGAGTATACGCCTGCAGTTCCAGAAGATGTCAACTTAAATCTGAATCTCCCTACAATAGGGATTTTCCTTAGGCATGAAGCTCTGAAAGCATCAGTGACAATCAACAATTCCATCCCTGATGCTCTTTTCCTATAAAACTTAACTTCTTGCTCAGTAAGTAGCATAAATGTAAACATTTTTATTAGACATTTCTCATGACCTTTAAGGATGCTTAAAATAAGTTGTTTAGAGAAAGACTGAAAGAAGCACAAAATGTAACTATAAACTGATACCTTAGATACTAAAACCTCTTATTATCAGTCAAAAATCATCTCTTAACTTTGGTTTTCCTTCTCTTTTGAGTGAAACTTTGACTTTCTTTCATTACAGGTTTTGGAAAAAATCATGCCCGACCAGTTAGTCACTTGTAGTTTGTGTTTGAGAAGTCCTATCACACCTATTTCAGCTTCTCACTTAATTGAAAGTCATTAGTGTCAGATCTTCTTACTGGTTTTCATGATAACTTAATTAGCCTGCTCCTTTATGCAAGAGGAATTAAGTTTATATTTTCTTTCACTCTTCATGCTCTCTGTTTCTTGATTTTGCTAAAAAAATATATACCATTTATTTTTTGACCTATGTAAAGTCTGTCTTAAATTCTATGACAATTCCTTGCCAATAGGAAAAAAGGTAACTTATCAACCAATGTGGTATTAATTCCAGGGCCTACTCTATTCTTCTTCATCAATATTTAACTACCATTCTATGACTTCGAGACCAAGGCCTACAGTGGAACACTTCCCAGATACTTTTAATACCTTTATAAAATACTTCTTAAAAATAATCCATGCTATTTTTGACTGTTGTGGAGAAACATTGAGCATGTTGAAAAAAACAGGAAATGGATTTGGGGAAAGGCAACCCAGTAAATAGATTCAGTGTTCTGTGTTGTCATACCCACAAAATGTTAGCTTAAACTGCCCTTTGAACAGCGCCTATGAATGCACCACTCTTTTCTTATTTTTCATTTCCTTCCAGCTTCTGAAAAGGGCTTCCCAGGTGGCACAGTGGTGAAGAATTCACCTGCCAATGCAGGAGACATGGGTTCAGTCCTTGGGTTAGAAAGATCCCCTGGGTTAGAAAGATCCAGTATTCTTGCCTGGGAAATCCCATGGACAGAGCAGCCCGAAGGGCTATAGTTCATGGGGTCGAAAAAGAGTCAGACACGACTTTAGCGACTAAAAACAAAAACAAACTTCTGAAATTTGTAAAGATTCACTAATCTCTGAGGAAACATAGGGGCCAGTGTAATGCTGTGGACATTCAAGAAAGGGGAAATTCTGTATCAGAGAATTGTCTTAAATAAATAAACCTAAAAATCTTTGGCCAAAATTACTACATGTCAGTTCAATTCAGTAGCTCAGTTTTGTCCGATTCTTTGTGACCCCATGGACTACAGCACATCAGGCTTCCCTGTCCATCACCAACTCCCGGAGCTTGCTCAAACTCATGTCCAAAGAGTCGGTGATGCCATCCAATCATCTCATCCTCTGTCGTCCCCTTCTCCTCCTGCCTTCAATTTTCCCAGCATCAGGGTCTTTTCCAATGAGTCAGTTCTTCTCATCAGGTGGCCAAAGGATTGGAGTTTCAGCTTCAGCAACTTCCAATGAAGGTTCAGTGTTCATTTCCTTTAGGAAATCATTGATCTCTTTGCAGTCCAAGGGACTCTCAAGAGTCTTCTCCAACACCACAGTTCAAAAGCATCAATTCTTTGGCACTCAGCTTTAATTATACTTTCAATTACACTTAAATTGTTTAAGATGGTTTTGGCATCTGATGTAATTTTTGTATGTCTTATTTTGACACATATCAGTCTTGTGTAGATATTAAAAAAATGTTTTACATGTGCCTAAAACTTGGCCACCTCATGCAAAGAGTTGACTCATTGGAAAAGACTCTGATGCTGGAAGTGATTGGGGGCAGGAGGAGACGGGGATGACAGAGGATGAGATGGCTGGATGGCATCACTGACTCGATGGACATGAGTCTGAGTGAACTCCAGGAGTTGGTGATGGACAAGGAGTCTTGGCGTGCTGTGATTCATGGGGTCGTGAAGAGTCGGACACGACTGAGCAACTGAACTGACTGAAAGTTTATGAACTGAGCAAATGACTATAATAATCTAAACCTTTAAGTAAGTAACTCTTAAGAAGACTTTTTGTCTTAAAATATAGCAAAGATATTTTCTTCAAATTTGAACAGAATCGTGTTCTTTAAATTGTTGGTACCAAGAAACTGAATGGCTTATATAAAGAGTCCTAGGTTATGCAATTTTTTTTTTTACTGTTGCATAGCCATTTGTTGAAATATATTAGCTACTCAAAGATTCATGATTACAGTCAATAAAAGAGCAGTGTATCCACAAAGGAGAGAGAGAGAGTCAGGTGGCAAGATGATGCAGAGAGAGAGAGACAAGGAGAGAGAGTGAGTATCATTTTTCAGTATCTTCTATGGTGTGTCTTGGTATGACTGAGAATATCCTTGTTTAGCTAGAACTGTTGAATTAAACAATTCCAGAGGAAACATTCTGCTTTGGTTATAATCAGATCACATTTTTTTAGGAACAGAGCAAAGTGGTTTTTTACCCTGGAGATAGATAAATCTGGTTTTAGTCTGATAGGCTGTTTCATCTCTCACACCTAAGTTTCTTCTGTATAAGATCAGGATCACAGTTTCTACTTCATAATTTCTATAGGATTAAATGAAATGTCATATTAAAAAGGTTTAGTATGGATCTCAGCACTTTTTTTATTTATATATTTTTGTTGTGTTGTTGTTTAGTCTCTCAACTGTGTCTGACTCTTTGTGACCCCATGGACTGTAGCCCTACAGGCTCCTCCATCCATGAGATTTCCCAGGCAAGAATACTGGAGTGGGTTGCCATTTCCTTCTCCAGGGCATCTTCCCAATACAGGGATCAAAATTACATCTCCTGCCTTGGCAGACAAGATTCTTTACCACTAAACCATCAGGGAAGCCTGTTTTTTATGTAGACATGACTGAGCGACTGAACTGAACTGAACTGAAGTGAACAGCTGGGTGTGATACCAAAGAGGCAGACAGTATAACAAGGATATCAGGGAGATAGACAGCAAAAAAGAAACTGGTTAAAACCACTGTCAGCCCAGGATGATTGAATGCCTAAGGCTTTGCCATCTGAAAACCTATGGGATGCAGCTTAAGCATTACTTAGAGGGAAATTTGGGAGAAGGCAATGGCACCCCACTCTGGTACTCTTGCTTGGAAAATCCCATGGATGGAGGAGCCTGGTAGGCTGCAGTCCATGGGGTCACTAAAAATTGGACACGACTGAGCGACTTCACTTTCACTTTTCACTTTCATGCCCTGGAGAAGGAAATGGCAACCCACTCTGGTGTTCTTGCCTGGAGAATCCCAGGGATGGGGGAGCCTGGTGGGCTGCCGTCTATGGGGTCGCACAGAGTTGGACACGACTTAAGTGACTTAGCAGTAGCAGCAGTAGCAGCAGAGGGAAATTTATAGTGGCAAATGCCTACATTTAAAAAAGAAGAAATCCCAATTCAGTAACACAACATTCCATGTTAAGAAACTTAAAAGAAGAGAAAAGTAAACTTCAAATGAAAGTGAAATTGAAGTTGCTCAGTCGTGTCCAACTCTTTGCTACCCCGTGGTCTGTAGCCTACCAGGCTCCTCTGTCCATGGGATTCTCCAGGCAAGAATACTGGAGTGGGTTGCCATTTCCTTCTCCAGGGGATCTTCCCGACCCAGGGATCGAACCTGGGTCTCCTGCATTGCAGGCAGACACTTTAACCTCTGAGCTACCAGAGGTAGCTTAATATAAGCACAATAAAACTTAAAATAAGCACAATAAATGAAATTATTTATTTACCAGAGGTAGCTTAATATAAGCACAATAAAACTTAAAATAAGCACAATAAATGAAATGATAAAAATTAAAGTGGATATAAATGAAACAGGGAATACAAAAACAGAGAAATCAGTAAAACCAAAAGTTGGTTTTTTGAAAAAGGGCAACAAAAATGACAAACTGAGCTAAACTAAGAAAAAAAAAAATAAGGCTTCAGTTACTAAACTTTTTTTTTTTAAACTTTACATAATTGTATTAGTTTTGCCAAATATCAAAATGAATCCACCACAGGTATACATGTGTTCCCCATCCTGAACCCTCCTCCCTCCTCCCTCCCCATATGTAAGAGAGACATCACTACTGGCCTTGCACAAATAAAAAGGACTACAGGGTAATAATTATACCTCAACAAATAAGATCTCTTTTGTTGCTGCTAAGTCGCTTCAGTCGTGACCGACTCTGTGCGTCCCCATAGACGGCAGCCCACGGCTCCCCCGTCCCTGGGATTCTCCAGGCAAGAACACTGGAGTGGGTCGCCATTTCCTTCTCCAATAAGATCTCTTAGCAACGGACAAATCTCTAGAAAGACACAAGAGAGTGTGACTTTTGCAGAAGTGGAGACATATGAATCAATGTAAGAATGGGCCCAAAACAGTTATATTTATGGTCATTTGACCTTTTGACAAGGGTGCAAAGAAAGATAAATGGAGGAAGAAAAGTCTTTTTAGCAGTTGTTATTGGTACAACTGGATATAATGAAAAAGAATGAAGCTGAACTGTTTTCTCTCCATCCACAAAACTTAACTCAAAATGTATCATGGAACTAAATGCAAGATTTAAATTATAAAACTCTTAAAAGATAGTATAGAAACAAATATTTATGAGTTAGACAAAGCATTCTTGGATATACTATCAAAAGCATATAATAAAAGAAATGATAGGTCAAATGATAAAAAATTTTTAAGTGCTACAAAGGACACCATTAAGAAATTGAAAAAATAACACAGGAGAAAATATTTGCAATTTTACGTCTGATAAAGAGTCTTGTATCCAGAATGCATGAACTCATCATAATAAAAGGAGAGCTGACCTATTAAGATAGTGATATGAGCAATAAGTACATGAAAAAAATGCTCAAGATCATTAACCATCAGGGAAATGCAAACTGTAACTCTAATGAGATACTGTTTCACACTAGGGTGACTTTAAGCAAAATGACAACTGATTACAAGTGTTGACAAGGTTGTGGAAAAATTGGAAACTTCATACATTGGTGGTGAGAATGTGAATCACCACAGCCTCTTATATCTGACAATTCTTTTAGTAGGTTAAAAATAAAGTCAACATATGGTCCATCATATATTGGCAGAGGATGTTCTGCCATATGAAGGACCTTCACCATATGAAGGACAGGGTGTTCCCTGTCCATTATCTCCCAGAGTTTGCTCAAACTCATGTCCATTGAGTCAATGATGCTATATAACCATCTCATACCACCATTCCTAGATATATATCCATGAAAAATAACTTCCATCCATACAAAAACTTGTATGTGAATGTTTGTAACAGCATTGATCATAATGGCAAAAAAGTAGAAACAACCTAAGTGACCACTGACTGATAAATGGATAAACCAAATTTGGTATACCCACGCAATGAAATATTACACAATAATAAAAAGAATAAAGTACTGATACATGTGACCACCATGGATGAACTTTGAAAACATGGTTGTTTCTCAGTCGCCAAGTTGTGTTCGACTCTTTGCAACTCCATGGACTGCAGTGCACCAGGCTTCCCTGTCCTTCATTATCTCCTGGAGTTTGCTCAAACTCATGTCCACTGCTGTTAGATGCTGTTAGATCCACATGCTGTTAGATAGCATGGTAGATAGCATGGTAGATGCTATCTAACCATCTCATCCTCTGTGGCCCCCTTCTTCTCTTGCCCTCATTCTTTCCCAGCATCAGTGTCTTTGAAAGAGGAGAGTGAAAAATCTGGCTTAAAACTCAACATTAAAAAAACTAAGATCATGGCCTCCAGTTCCATCACTTCATGGAAAATAGATGCTGAAAAAGTGAAAAGAGTGACTCTTGAAAACATTAAGCTAAATGAAAGAAGCCAGAAAAAATATCAAATATCATATTTGTTCCATATTCTTGGGCTTCCCTTGTGGCTCAGCTGGTAAATAATCTACCTGCAATGCGGGAGACTTGGGTTCAATCCCTGGGTTGGGAAGAGCCCCTGGAGAAGGGAAAGGCTACCCACTTCAGTTTTCTGGCCTGGAGAATTCCATGGACTATATAGTCCACGGGATCGCAAAGAGTCAGACATGACTGAATGACTTTCACTTTCACTTCCATTCGTAGGAAATTTGCAGAATAGACACATCTATAGACATGGTGTGGATCACAATAAACTGTGAAAAATTCTGAAAAAGATGGGAATACCAGACAAACTGATCTACCTCTTGAGAAATCTGTATGCAGGTCGGGAAGCAACAGTTAGAACTGGACATGGAACAACAGACTGGTTCCAAATAGGAAAAGGAGTTCGTCAAGGCTGTATATTGTCACCCTGTTTATTTAACTTATATGCAGAGTACATCATGAGAAACGCTGGATTGGAAGAAGCACAAGCTGGAATCAAGATTGCCGTGAGAAATATCAATAACCTCAGATATGCAGATGACACCACCCTTATGGCAGAAAGTGAAGAGGAACTCAAAAGTCTCTTGATGAAAGTGAAAGTGGAGAGTGAAAAAGTTGGCTTAAAGCTCAACATTCAGAAAACGAAGATCATGGCATCCGGCCCCATCACTTCATGGGAAATAGATGGGGAAACAGTGGAAACAGTGTCAGACTTTATTTTTCTGGGCTCCAAAATCACTTCAGATGGTGACTGCAGTCATGAAATTAAAAGATGCTTACTCCTTGGAAGGAAAGTTATGACCAACCTAGATGGCATATTCAAAAGCAGAAACATTACTTTGCCAACAAAGGTTCGTCTAGTCAAGGCTATTGTTTTTCCAGTGGTCATGTATGGATGTGAGAATTGGACTGTGAAGAAGGCTGAGCGCCGAAGAATTGATGCTTTTGAACTGTGGTGTTAGAGAAGACTCTTGAGAGTCCCTTGGACTGCAAGGAGATCCAACCAGTCCATTCTAAAGGAGATCAGCCCTGGGTGTTCTTTGGAAGGAATGATGCTAAAGCTGAAACTCCAGTACTTTGGCCACCTCATGTGAAGAGTTGACTCATTGGAAAAGACTCTGATGCTGGAAGGGATTGGGGGCAAGAGGAGAAGGGGACGACAGAGGATGAGATGGCTGGATGGCATCACTGACTCGATGGACGTGGGTCTCAGTGAACTCCGGGAGTCGTTGATGGACAGTGAGGCCCGGCGTGCTGCGATTCATGGGGTCGCAAAGAGTCGGACACGACTGTGTGACTGATCTGACCTGATCTGATAGACATGGTAAATATATTACTGTTAAAGGCTATGGATGGAGAGTGAGGGCCATGGGATGGGAAATGATTTATTATGTTTACAGGGGATTTTTTTGTACTGATAAAATTGTACTAA
Organism: Bos grunniens; assembly: GCF_055505025.1. NCBI lineage: Eukaryota > Metazoa > Chordata > Mammalia > Artiodactyla > Bovidae > Bos > Bos grunniens. The sequence goes on from NC_141168.1 coordinate 19,853,864, forward strand.
GATTTGATTGTGGTGATGGTTGCATAACCCAGTAACTATGCTTCAAACCACTGAATTGTAGACCCAAATGGTGAATAGTGTGACAAGTAAATTGTAGCTCATTTAAACCATTTTAAAAGAAATGAAAAAGAAACTGACACAAGTTCTGCATCAATGGTCCGAAGAGGAAGAGAAAGAGAAAAGGGAAGAGAAAAGGCAAAAATGAGCAAGTTGGTGTGCAGGAAACTAGATGGTTTTTGACAGGAGAGAAATAATCTCTGGTATAAAGTCAAAAATGTCTTGAAAAGTTCCTCTGAAAAGACATAACAATTTTCCTACATAAGTATAAGAATTTTGGTGAGCAAAGCATTTCAAAACAGATAGAAAAAACCTAAAACACTAATTTACTGTAGTTAGAAACCTATTATTTTAATTGTTCTATAATCATAGTTCTTATTTTTTCATGTTATCAATAAATCCAGAAAATATTCTCTTTTTTGTTTACTAAGTATTTCCTGTGATTTAAATTTGCTTTCATTTGTCATGATTTTTTATTCATGTTCCTTTTGCAAGTTCTGAATATATTTGCTTATTTATACTCACATCACTAGTAATAAGAATAATAATATCCTGTAATCAAAAGTTTTTGTTATTAAATCAGCCTCTAATTTTCTTTAGAAGTCTACCTATTCTTGCTTTTAATAGAGTGATAATGTCTCCCTTTTAATCTCATACCATATCTCATATCCAACTGTCACAATTTGAACATTATCTATTCATGGACTTTACTATTATAATCTTAAAATCACAATGCTTGAAAGTCACTCTAGAAATTATCTTGACCACTTCTTTATGTTTATCCTGGTTTTTACCTCCTATCTCATTTCCACAGATAAAAATTCTTTGTTATATCTTTTATTTGTTCTGATAGCTCACAATTTTACATGATTCAAAGCAACCTTCCATTTTCAAGAGCAGTGGAGAACAGCTATCTTCTTTTAATATTCTTTTATATATGTAAGTGTGTTTTCTGTCATCTTTCAGACCTCTGCTTACTATAACCCTGACTTCATTTGTCAGTTAAAAAGACAAAATAGAACAAACAAAAATTGGTAAAAATCTGTACTTAAATGTGTAGTATGAAATAGGTAACATTAATGCAATATTGTATTAAAAATAATAGCTAGCATTTGCTATTCAAAGCAACTTATTGTGTTCTCTATCATCTAATATTTTACAACATTACTTTGAGGAAGTTCTATTATTATCTCCATTTTATAACTGAGGAAACTGAGGGGCAAAGCTATTATTTGCTCAGCACCAACTAAGACATTTGTGATTATTTTAACACTTAAAAATAGAAAAGGTAGATTAATACAGAAAACTGAAAACACTCCAAATAATTGAAAGATAGATCAAATAGATGTTATTTTTGTAGCAAAAACAATCTAGTGAATCCTCATTTATGCATCATTCATCTTTAACAGCCATCAACTTTCCACTAACCTTGCTTCATTTATAACATTTACTCAAACCTCTTAAGTTGTAAATATTAAATATCTTGATGCAAATCTCAGAATTCACTGATATCTTAAATGTTTATTATGCATCTCACAAAGACAGACCTCCTCTTAACATAATCACAATACTAAGAATACTCAAACAATACTCCTGTAATATCCTAAAATGTATAAGTAGTGTTCACAATTCCCTGATACATCAGTTTTTGACAGTTCGCATTAAAATCCAAATAAGGTCCATATACTGTAACTAGTTAATGTGTCTCAATCTATAGATTTCTCCTTAATATGTAGTTTACTGTTATTTTGCAATCTGTTTGTTCAAGTTACCACTCACTCCCTTTGACCATGGAGCTTCTCCACCAATCTATATTTTGAAGAGTACATCACAGTCATTTATTTCAACAGATCTCTTTCACCAACACTTTTTGAACTTTCTGTAGTTAATTCTAGAGCCCTGACCACATTGTGGTTTTAAGCTTTAGCAAAAGTATTTCATAGGTGATGTGGATTTCTTAATTGGAAAACCATGTCTTTCTAGAAAATTGAGAATGCAGAGAAAAATCTACTATCCATATTGTTTAGTTAAGATCAAACATAAGAGTGAATAGAGAAGAAAATTTTACCTGAAATTTAACATGCAAAACAGATTCTAGAATATGGACAGACTTAAACAGACTTAAAAATACATAAATAAAAGTATTTCCCTGAAGCTCAGTCAGAGTTTACTGGGCCAATCAACATGGATGAAGCACTTTGCAATCCTTAATTTGAAATCTTTCAAACTGACTCACAACTTACAAATAGGTAGACTTTGTTCTTTGTTCTTTCATGGTTTGTGCTCTTAACATTCACTACTAAAGGTAAGTCCAGCATCATTTGTCACACATTGCTCAGTGACATTGTTTAATACCTATAAAATAAAGCATGAAATCAACTTTGAAAAGTAGTAAAGAGTACTGACAGTAAGATCAATGGCAAGCTTTCCTGAGGAAAGAAGGGGCTTGAGAAAGAGAATTTGTTGATAGTATCACAAAATGAATTTTTTTTTTTTACTTTTGAAAAATTTAAAACAAGGGAAGTCTACTGCTATTTAATTCTAATCCCAACTGTATAGAATGGATTGCAAGAGAAAAGAAACCATTAGTCATAAATTTTGTAATCTTCCATCATCCTACCTAGGAGATAATGCAGCTCCTATTTTTGGCCAAACTTCCTCTTGTTAAATCTGAAATTAATGGATTTGTACGAAATGGTAAGAGATCAGGGGATAGGATTAAAACATCATCCTGGTGGAAGAACACCCTTGCAATATGAATTGCTTTTATATGTCATGGATATTTTTCCTCTCTTCTCATCCAAAATTCATATGGAGCCCTGGTAATGTCATCTCAGTCAGTGTGTTGGCAAAATAGAGATTTTTATGCAGGTTTGTATAGAAATCAATTCTCTATTAGACTCTTCCTTCCATCATATTCTTTCATCTGTATTCTTTACATTGGAAGATGATTCTCAATCTTCATTCTGCCTTTCTATTCCTTTTAGGGATTTTTCCCCCCCTCAATGGCATGGAGCTCTCTGGCATGTGAATCTGACTGTATAAAAATAAAGTTCATGTTCAACTGTTTAGCTGAATCAGAAGAACAAGAGGGTCTCAGAGTTCGAGGTATCCATGGTTTTGATGGACTGTAACCACTATAAAGTACAGTATTTTAGGACATGGTACTTTTTATTCAAAAGACATAAAGGTTGTTGGATATAGTAAAATTAATATAGTCTTTAAGATCTAGAGTCCAGGTTTATATTTCAGATCCATAACATGAATTGGCATGTCTCTTACTCTTAATTTAAGAGTGTTTCCTCAAAAGTAAAAAATGAAAAGAACTTCATGTTTTTCTGGCAAAGTATTAATATCACATTAAATGTCTATAAAATTATGAATTAAAAATCACATTATTTTATATATATATATATAACATATAGTATCCAATATATTATATATACACACAGTCTTAGCTTTTCATGGTACTGTAGAACCATAAAAATAACCATGCAAGCTGAAACCAGGAAAATGTTAATAATATATGGGGAAAATGCAATTTTCTTTAAAATTTTTGTTGGTGTTAAAAACTGCTTTATTCTTGGTTATAAATGTATAGAAAAAATGAAAAAAATAACAAAATTAATATTTCCTTATTATGCTGTGATTTAAAATATTAGAAGAATTAGGAATGAAAATCAAAATGCTTTATTTCTTTGTCAATAACAAACATTATCTATGTATACCTATGGCTGATTCATGTTGAGGTTTGACAGGAAACAGCAAAATTCTCTATGGCAATTTTCCTTCAATGAAAAATAAATTAAAAAAAAAAAGCAAACATCATCAAGAAAAGATTTTTGGGGGTTGCACCATGAAGCACGGGGGATCTTAGTTCCTGACCAGGGATGGAAGCCGGGCCTCTGCAGCGGAAGTGTAGAGTTCTAGCCACTGGCTGTTGTTGTTCAGTTGCTCAGTCATGTCTGACTCTTTGCAACCCATGGACTGTAGCACGCCAGGCCTCCCTGTCCCTCACCATCTCCCAAAGTTTGTCCAAGTTCACGTCATTGCATAGGTGATGCCATCCAGCCATCTCATTCTCTGACACCCTCTTGTCCTGCACTCAATCTTTCCCAGCATCCGGGACTTTTCCAATGAGTCGGCTATTTGCATCACATGATCAAATTACTGGAGCTTCAGCTGAAGCATCAGTTCTTCCAACAAGTATTCAGGGTTGATTTCCCTTAAGATTGACTGCTGTGACCTCCTTGCAGTCCAAGGTACTCTCAGGAGTCTTCTCCAGCACCACAGTTTAAAAGTATCCATTCTTTGGCACTCTGTCTTCTTTATGGTCCAGCTCTCATAACTATACGTGACCAGTGGGAACACCATAACCTTGACTCTCCAGACCTTTTCCAGCAGATTAATGTCTCTGCTTTTCAACTTACTGTCTAGGTTTGTCATAGCTTTCCTGCCAAGAAGTAATTTTCTTCTGATTTGATGGCTGTAGTCACCATCTGCAGAGACTTTAGAGCCCAAGAAGAAGAAATCTGTCAATACTTCCACCTTTACCCCTTCTATTTGCTAAGAAGTAATGGGGTCAGCGGAGAAGGCAATGGCACCCCACTCCAGTACTCTTGCTTGGAAAATCCCATGGACGGAGGAGCCTGTTAGGCTGCAATCCATGGGGTCGCTAAGAGTCAGACACGACTGAGCGACTTCACTTTCACTCTTCACTTTCATGCATTGGAGAAGGAAATGGCAGCCCACTCCAGTGTTCTTGCCTGGAGAATCCCAGGGACCGGGGAGCCTGGTGGGCTGCCGTCTATGGGGTCACACAGAGTCAGACACAACTGAAGTGACTTAGCATAGCATACCATAGCATAGCAATGGGGTCAGATGCCATGATCTTAGGATTTTTAATATTTAGTTTTAAGCTGGCTCTTTTACTCTCCTCCTTCACCCTCAAGAGGCTCTTTAGTTCCTCTTCCCTTTCTGACATTAGAGTGGTGTCATCCATGTATCTGAGGTTGTTCATGTTTCTCCCACCTATCTTGATTCCAGCTTGTAATTTACCAAACCCAGCATTTCTCATGATGTGCCCAGCGTATAGGTTAAACAAACAGGGTGACTCCTTTCTCAATCCTGAACCCATCAGTTGTTCCATACAGGAATCTAACTGTTGCTTCTTGACCCCCATACAGGTTTCTCAGGAGACAGGTTAGATGGTCTGGTATTGCCATCTCTTTAAGAGCTTTCCACAGTTTGTTATGATCCACTCAGTCAAAAGCTTTAACATAGTTGATGAAACAGAGGTAGATGTTTTTCTGGAATTCCCTTGTTTTCTCTATGATTGAGCAAATGTTGGCAATTTGATCTCTGGTTCCTCTGTCTTTTCTAAACGCAGTTTGGATGCCTGGAAGTTCTTGGATCATATAATACTGAAGCCTAGCATGTAGGATTTTAAGCATGACCTTACTAGCATGGGAAATGAGTGCAATTGTTCCATGGTTTGAACATTCTTTAGTACTACCCTTCTTGGGAACTGGGATAAGAATTGACCTTTTCCAGTCCTGTGGCCACTGCTAGGTATTTTGGATTTTCTGACCTATTGAGTGCAGCACTTTGATCACCAGATAATTCCCTATCAAGGAATAGTGCTTGAATAGTGCTTGCTTTCTTCTGTGACATTTGACTCAGAGTAAGTATCTTTCCAGGACTTGGGTGAATAGTCATTCTCCTTTTTTAGTTTGGATTAACTTCCAAAATTTTACTCTTCACATTTTCAATGTCATGTAATATCTTAGAGTCCCTTCAATGTGCAAGATGTGCCAATGTCACGTGCCAATGTCACATCCTTTTTTCTATTACAACTAATTCTCAATTTTCTTACGCCATTATTACTTTGTATTTCTAGGCTACTCTTTCATCTTGTTGACCAACTTCCTCTTTTGATTATTCATTTTTGTAAAATGTCACATGGGCTTATCAACGGGAGACAAAAAGGAGATGTAAACAAAAACGTCCCTATGTGTAAACAGATGTGAAGTGACTGATTACCTATTGACTGTGAAAGAAATAACATAGTTGGTAGCTGACCATTTGTCTTGATTTGTGGATCTGTGGACTGAAAAGCTAGTGGTGAGGTTTGTATTTTACACATTACTCACAGAAAATAAACTGTGGTACTAAAATTTGAACTGTGTTGTTGGAGGGCTAATATGTTTTCATTAAACCATGGTAACAAAAATGCATGTATGTCAAATCACGCAAAGTGAGTGTTGTCGTATATGATAAAGATAGTTTATTCAGTTTCTTTTGAGGTGTTATTACATGTAACATTATTAACTAGGACTAAGAATTAATTTGCCTTCACAGACCAGATTGATACCAATAAGAGTACCAGTTATACTGATACAACAGAAAGTTCTGTTTTTCCATGTTGGCTCTATCTCTTTAGAGATTTTGTGTTAATTTTTTGCTGTGTTGACTTAATATCTCTGATGGGTCAAGAAAATCCTTTGAATTGCAATTTGTTCAGCTTTTTTTTCTTGTAAGGATGGGAGCAGACTGCTTTCAGGCTTTCTTCTCTGAGTAAAAATGAGATAACTATATAGGACTCTAAGCAGTATGCCATAGAGTCTCCTTTGACAGAAAGAGGGGACAAGGGGAGGAGCCAAGATGGCGGAGGAGTAGGACAGGGAGAACACTTTCTCCCCCACAAATTCATCAAAAGAACACTTAAATGCCAAGTAAATTCCACAAAACAACTTCTGAATGCTGGCATAGGACATCAGGCACCCAGAAAAGCAACCCAAGTCTTCGAAAGGAGGTAGGAAAAAATATAAAAGACAAAAAAAGAGACAAAAGAGGGAGGGATGGAGTTCCATCCCAGGAAGGGAGTCTTAAAAAGAGAGAAGTTTCCAAACACCAGGAAACCTCACTGCCGAATCTGTGCTGAGCTTTGGAAGCACAGAGGGCAACATAACAGGGAGGAAAAATAAATAAACAATTAAAACCCGCAGATTGCGAGCCCTACAGTAACTCCCTCAGCGGAGAAGCAGCACAGACGCCTGCACATGCCATTAGCATGCGGGGGCTGAGCAGGGAGGCACGGCGCGGGCTGCATCACTTAGAGTAAGGACCTGGCCTGAATACCCTGAGCGCTATCTGAGCGAAATAATTTGGGCTAGCAAACCAGACTGTGGTATATCTACCACGCGAAAAGCCAGCCCTAACCTAAGACACCACCAAGCCCGCACACGGAACAAAGGACTGAACAGAGAGATAGCTGGCTGCAGATCTTCCCCCTCCAGTGACAGGCAGCCAGAACCAGAAGGGGGCAATCGCAGCCCTAGAGAGACATTATCTATAAAACTGTAAGCAGGCTTCCTTGCTAACTAAAACTTCTTGGGGGTCTGGACGGTCAACATCTGCCTGAGAAGGCGCGCCGGTTGTACACCTAGATAACCGAGTGGGGAGGCGATAAGTCCCAGCAATCGCGCTCACCAAACACCTCATCACCTGAGCTGCTCGGACCTGGGAAGGGCACAAAATGCAGGCCCAACCGAGTCTGCGCCTCTGAGGACTACCCGAGTGCCTGAACCTGAGCAGCTTGGACCTGGGAGGTGCAGGCAGCCCAGGGTCCGCCACGGATGGTTCCCGGTGAAGCAACCTAGAGCCTGAGCAGTGTGGGCAGGGAGGCTACACGTGCCGTGAGCCGGGCCAGACCCAGTGTAGCTGAGGCACTGCGAGCACACGCCAGTGTTATTTGTTTGCAGCATCCCTCCCTCCCTCCCCACAGCGCGACTGAACAAGTGAGCCTAAAAAAAAAAAACAAGTGTCCTCCATATCCCCTTTGTGTCAGGGCGGAAACCAGACACTGAAGAGACCAGCAAACAGAAGAAGCTATAACAGAGGGAACCGCCTTGGAAGCTACAGGCAATAGATTAAAATCCTGTGGTTACTACCAACTACATAGGAAGGGGCCTATAGATCTTGAGAAATATAAGTCGGACCAAGGAACTAGCCAAAAATGAACTGAACCCACAATACTCACAACAAAACCAGAGAAAGTCCTAGATATATTTTTACTATTTTTACGATCATTCTTTCTTTCTTTTTTTAATTTTTTAAAAAAATTTTAAGTCCTCTATTATTCCTTTAATTTTCACTTTTATAACCTATTACTTTGCAAAAAAAAGACCCTATTTTTTTTACAGCAAACTTCATATATATATTTTTTATAATTTTTTGACCTTGTTTTTTTTTTCTTCTTCTTCTTTTCTTTAACATTGTATTTTTGAAATTCCAAACTCTACTCTAGATTTTTAATTTATGCTTTTTGGTATTTGATATCAATTTTGTACCTGTATTTTCTTTATAATTTTTGCGACTTTGTTTGTTTTTTTCTCTCTTTTTCTTCTTCTTTTTTTTAACATTGTATTTTTGAAATTCCAAACTCTACTCTAGATTTTTAACTTTTGCTTTTTGGTATTAGTTATCAATTTTGTACCTATATTTTCTTTATAATTTTCACGACCTTGTTTATTTTTGTTTGTTCGTTTTTTCTCTCTTTCTTTTCCTTCTTCTTTTCTTTAACATCGTATTTTTGAAATTCCAAACTCTACTCTAGATTTTTAAGTTTTGCTTTTATGTATTTGTTACCAATTTTGTACCTTTAAGAACCCAATCTTCAGTACCCATTTTTCACTAGGGAACGAGATTACTGGCTTAACTGCTCTCTCCCTTTGGACTCTCCTTTTTTCTCCACCAGGTTGCATGTGTCTCCTCCCTAACCCCTCTCTACTCTACCCAACTCTGTGAATTTCTGTGTGTTCCAGACGGTGGAGAACACTTAGGGAATTGATTACTGGATGGATCTGTCTCCCTCCTTTTCATTCCCCCCTTTTATCCTCCTGGCCACCTCTGTCTCCTTCCTCCTTCTTCTCTTCTCTGTATAACTCCGTGAACATCTCTGAGCAGTCCAGTTGTGGAGTGCACATAAGGAAGTGATTACTGGCTAGCCCACTCTCTCCTCTATTGATTCCACCTCTTCTCATTTGGGTCACCTCTAACTCCCTCCTCCCTCTTCTCTTCTCCATGTAACCCTGAGAACCTCTCTGGGTGACCCTCATGGTAGAGAAACCTTTCATCTTTAACGTAGATGTTTTATCAATGATGCTGTATAGAAGAAGTTTTGAAACTACTGTAAAAATAAGACCAATAACTGGACGCAGGAAGCTTAAGTCCAAACCCTGACTCCAGGGAACTCCTGACTCCAAGGAACATTAATTGACAGGAGCTCATCAAATGCCTCCATACCTACACTGAAACCAAGCACCACACAAGGGCCAACAAGTTCCAGTGTAAGACATACCAAACAAATTCTAGAGCAACAAAGGAACACAGCCCTGAGCTCCAAGATACAGGCTGCCCAAAGTCACCCCAAAACCATAGACATCTCATAACTCATTACTGGACGCTTCATTGCACTCCAGAGAGAAGAAATACAGCTCCACCCATCAGAACACCAACACAAGCTTCCCTAACCGGGAAACCTTGACAAACCACCTGTACAAACCCACACACAGCGAGGAAACGCCACAATAAAGAGAACTCCACAAACTGCCAGAATACAGAAAGGACACCCCGAAATCAGCAATTTAAACAAGATGAAGAGACAGAGGAATACCCAGCAGATAAAGGAACAGGATAAATGCCTACCAAACCAAACAAAAGAGGAAGAGATAGGGAATCTATCTGATAAAGAATTCCAAATAATGATAGTGAAATTGATCCAAAATCTTGAAATCAAAATGGAATCACAGATAAATAGCCTGGAGACAAGGATTGAGAAGATGCAAGAAAGGTTTAACAAGGACCTAGAAGAAAAAAAACAGTCAATATATAATGAATAATGCAATAAATGAAATTAAAAACACTCTGGAGGCAACAAATAGTAGAATAACAGAGGCAGAAGATAGGATTAGTGAATTAGAAGATAGAATGGTAGAAATAAATGAATCAGAGAGGATAAAAGAAAAACAAATTAAAAGAAATGAGGACAATCTCAGAGACCTCCAGGACAATATTAAACGCTACAACATTCGAATCATAGGGGTCCCAGAAGAAGAAAACAAAAAGAAAGACCATGAGAAAATACTTGAGGAGATAATAGTTGAAAACTTCCCTAAAATGGGGAAGGAAATAATCACCCAAGTCCAAGAAACCCAGAGAGTCCCAAACAGGATAAACCCAAGGCAAAACACCCCAAGACACATATTAATCAAACTAACAAAGATCAAACACAAAGAACAAATATTAAAAGCAGCAAGGGAAAAACAACAAATAACACACAAGGGAATTCCCATAAGGATAACAGCTGATCTTTCAATAGAAGCCAGGAGGGAATGGCAAGACATACTTAAAATGATGAAAGGAAATAACCTACAGCCCAGATTATTGTGCCCAGAAAGGATCTTATTCAAGTATGAAGGAGAAATCAAAAGCTTTTCAGACAAGCAAAAGCTGAGAGAATTCAACACCACCAAACCAGCTCTCCAACAAAAACTAAAGGATATTCTCTAGACAGGAAACACAAAAACGGTGTATAAATTCGAACCCAAAACAATAAAGTAAATGGCAACAGGATCATACTTATCAGTAATTACCTTAAACGTAAATGGGTTGAATGCCCCAACCAAAAGACAAAGACTGGCTGAATGGATACAAAAACAAGACCCCTACATATGTTGTCTACAAGAGACCCCCCTCAAAACGGGGGACACATACAGACTGAAAGTGAAGGGCTGGAAAAAAATTTTCCATGCAAATAGGGACCAAAAGAAAGTAGGAGTAGCAATACTCATATCAGATAAAATAGACTTTAAAACAAAGGCTGTGAAAAGAGACAAAGATGGTCACTACATAATGATCAAAGTATCAATCCAAGAAGAAGATATAACAATTATAAATATATATGCACCCAGCACGGGAGCACCGCAATATGTAAGACAAATGCTAACAAGTATGAAAGGAGAAATTAACAATAACACAATAATAGTGGGAGACTTTAATACCCCACTCACACCTATGGATAGATTAACTAAACAGAAAATTAACAAGGAAACACAAACTTTAAACCATACAATAGACCAGTTAGACCTAATTGATATCTATAGGACATTTCATCCCAAAACAATGAATTTCACCTTTTTCTCAGGTGCACATGGAACCTTCTCCAGGATAGATCACATCCTGGGCCATAAATCTAGCCTTGGTAAATTCAAAAAAGTAGAAATCATTTGAAGCATCTTTTCTGACCACAGTGCAGTAAGATTAGATCTCAATTACAGGAGAAAAACTATTAAAAATTCCAACATATGGAGGCTGAACAACACGCTGCTGAATAACCAACAAATCACAGAAGAAATCAAAAAAGAAATCAAAATTTACATAGAAACGAATGAAAATGAAAACACAACAACCCAAAACCTGTGGAACACTGTAAAAGCAGTCCTCAGGGGAAAGTTCATAGCAATACAGGCACACCTCAAGAAACAAGAAAAAAAGTCAAATAAATAACCTAACTCTATACCTAAAGCAACTAGAAAAGGAAGAAATGAAGAACCCCAGGGTTGGTAGAAGGAAAGAAATCTTAAAAATTAGAGCAGAAATAAATGCAAAAGAAACAAAAGAGACCATAGCAAAAATCAACAAAGCCAAAAGCTGGTTCTTTGAAAGGATAAATAAAATTGACAAACCATTAGCCAGACTCATCAAGAAACAAAGGGAGAAAAATCAAATCAATAAAATTAGAAATGAAAAAGGAGAGATCACAACAGACAACACAGAAATACAAAGGATCATAAGAGACTACTATCAACAATTATATGCCAATAAAATGGACAACGTGGAAGAAATGGACAAATTCTTAGAAAAGTACAACTTTCCAAAACTCGACCAGGAAGAAATAGAAAATCTTAACAGACCCATCACAAGCACGGAAATTGAAACTGTAATCAAAAATCTTCCAGCAAACAAAAGCCCAGGTCCAGATGGCTTCACAGCTGAATTCTACCAAAAATTTAGAGAAGAGCTAACACCTATCCTGCTCAAACTCTTCCAGAACATTGCAGAGGAAGGTAAACTTCCAAATTCATTCTATGAGGCCACCATCACCCTAATACCAAAACCTGACAAAGATGCCACAAAAAAAGAAAACTATAGGCCAATATCACTGATGAGCATAGATGCAAAAATCCTTAACAAAATTCTAGCAATCAGAATCCAACAACACATTAAAAAGATCATACACCATGACCAAGTGGGCTTTATCCCAGGGATGCAAGGATTCTTCAATATCCGCAAATCAATCAATGTAATACACCACATTAACAAATTGAAAAATAAAAACCATATGATTATCTCAATAGATGCAGAGAAAGCCTTTGACAAAATTCAACATCCATTTATGATAAAAACTCTCCAGAAAGCAGGAATAGAAGGAACATACCTCAACATAATAAAAGCTATATATGACAAACCCACAGCAAACATTATCCTCAATGGTGAAAAATTGAAAGCATTTCCTCTAAAGTCAGGAACAAGACAAGGGTGCCCACTTTCACCATTACTATTCAACATAGTTTTGGAAGTTTTGGCCACAGCAATCAGAGCAGAAAAAGAAATAAAAGGAATCCAAATTGGAAAAGAAGAAGTAAAACTCTATTTGCAGATGACATGATCCTCTACATAGAAAACCCTAAAGACACCACCAGAAAATTACTAGAACTAATCAATGATTATAGTAAAGTTGCAGGATATAAAATCAACACACAGAAATCCCTTGCATTCCTATACACTAATAATGAGAAAACAGAAAGAGAAATTAAGGAAACAATTCCATTCACCATTGCAACGGAAAGAATAAAATACTTAGGAATATATCTACCTAAAGAAACTAAAGACCTATATATAGAAAACTATAAAACACTGGTGAAAGAAATCAAAGAGGACACTAATAGATGGAGAAATATACCATGTTCATGGATTGGAAGAATCAATATAGTGAAAATGAGTATACTACCCAAAGCAATTTATAGATTCAATGCAGTCCCTATCAAGCTACCAACGGTATTCTTCACAGAGCTAGAACAAATAATTTCACAATTTGTATGGAAATACAAAAAACCTCGAATAGCCAAAGCGATCTTGAGAAAGAAGAATGGAACTGGAGGAATCAACCTACCTGACTTCAGGCTCTACTACAAAGCCACAGTCATCAAGACAGTATGGTACTGGCACAAAGACAGAAATATAGATCAATGGAACAAAATAGAAAGCCCAGAGATAAATCCACACACATATGGACACCTTATCTTTGACAAAGGAGGCAAGAATAGACAATGGATTAAAGACAATCTCTTTAACAAGTGGTGCTGGGAAATCTGGTCAACCACTTGTAAAAGAATGAAACTAGAACACTTTCTAACACCATACACAAAAATAAACTCAAAATGGATTAAAGATCTAAACGTAAGACCAGAAACTATAAAACTCCTAGAGGAGAACATAGGCAAAACACTCTCTGACATACATCACAGCAGGATCCTCTATGACCCACCTCCCAGAATATTGGAAATAAAAGCAAAAATAAACAAATGGGACCTAATTAAACTTAAAAGCTTCTGCACATCAAAGGAAACTATTAGCAAGGTGAAAAGACAGCCTTCAGAATGGGAGAAAATAATAGCAAATGAAGCAACCGACAAACAACTAATTTGTTTAAAAATATACAAGCAACTCCTACAGCTCAACTCCAGAAAAATAAATGACCCAATCAAAAAATGGGCCAAAGAACTAAATAGACATTTCTCCAAAGAAGACATACAGATGGCTAACAAACACATGAAAAGATGCTCAACATCAATCATTATCAGAGAAATGCAAATCAAAACCACTATGAGGTACCATTTCACACCAGTCAGAATGGCTGTGATCCAAAAGTCTACAAGCAATAAATGCTGGAGAGGGTGTGGAGAAAAGGGAACCCTCTTACACTGTTGGTGGGAATGCAAACTAGTACAGCCACTATGGAGAACAGTGTGGAGATTCCTTAAAAAACTGGAAATAGAACTGCCTTATGATCCAGCAATCCCACTGCTGGGCATACACACTGAGGAAACCAGAAGGGAAAGAGACATGTGTATCCCAATGTTCATTGCAGCACTGTTTATAATAGCCAGGACATGGAAGCAACCTAGATGTCCATCAGCAGATGAATGGATAAGAAAGCTGTGGTACATATACACAATGGAGTATTACTCAGCCATTAAAAAGAATACATTTGAATCAGTTCTAATGAGGTGGATGAAACTGGAGCCTATTATACAGAGTGAAGTAAGCCAGAAAGAAAAACACCAATACAGTATACTAACGCATATATATGGAATTTAGAAAGATGGTAACAATAACCCTGTGTACGAGACAGCAAAAGAGACACTGATATATAGAACAGTCTTATGGACTCTGTTGGAGAGGGAGAGGGTGGGAAGATTTGGGAGAATGGCATTGAAACATGTATAATATCATGTATGAAACGAGTCTCCAGTCCAGGTCCGATGCACGATACTGGATGCTTGGGGCTGGTGCACTGGGACGACCCAGAGGGATGGTATGGGGAGGGAGGAGGGAGGAGGGTTCAGGATGGGGAACACATGTATACCTGTGGCGGATTCATTTCGATATTTGGCAAAACTAATAACAATATTGTAAAGTTTAAAAATAAAATAAAATTTAAAAAAAAGAGGGGACACTGGGCACATTACAGGGCATATTACTTACTCCTGGAGCATGGTTTTTAATTGGGTAATACTGTACAAAACATAAGTATCTATGGACAAATAAATTGTAATAAAGCCTATACAGCAATGAACCGAAAAAATAAATTTATACACATATAAAATTAAAAGACTTAAGAAATGTGTCTTTAAATGAAAAGGATACAGAAAAATACTGAAGGAAGCATTTGCAATATGCATTGAGATAAATGCACATATAAGCAACATTCAGTTCAGGTGAGTTCAGTCACTCAGTCGTGTCTGACTCTTTGCGACCCTATGAATTGCAGCATGCCAGGCCTCCCTGTCCATCATCAACTCCTGGAGTTTACTCAAACTCATGTCCATCGAGTAGGTGATGCCATCCAGCCATCTCATCCTCTGTCGTCCTCTTCTCCTCCTGCCCCCTATCCCTCCCAGCATCAGAGTCTTTTCCAATGAGTCAACTCTTCGCATGAGGTGGCCAAAGTATTGGAATTTCAGCTTTAGTATCAGTCCTTCCAAAGAACACCCAGGACTCCTTTAGGATGGACTGGTTGAAACTCCTTGCAGACCAAGGGACTCTCAAGAGTCTTCTCCAACACCACAGTTCAAAAGCATCAATTTTTCGGTGCTCAGCTTTCTTCACAGTCCAACTCTCACATCCATACATGACCACTGGAAAAACCATAGCCTTGACTAGATGGACTTTGTTGGCAAAGTAATGTCTCTGCTTTTGAATATGCTATCTAGGTTGGTCATAACTTTCCTTCTAAGGAGTAAGCGTTTTTAATTTCATGGCTGCAATCACCATCTGCAGTGATTTTGGAGCCCAGAAAAATAAAGTCTGACACTGTTTCCTCTGTTTCCCCATCTATTTCCCATGAAGTGATGGGACCGGATGCCATGATCTTCGTTTTCTGAATGTTGAGCTTTAGCCAACTTTTTCACTCTCCTCTTTTACATTCATCATGAGGCTTTTGAGTTCCTCTTCACTTTCTGCCATAAGGGTGGTGTCATCTGCATATCTGGGGTTGTTTATATTTTTCCCGGCAATCTTGATTCCAGCTTGTGCGTCTTCTAGCCCAGAGTTTCTCATGATGTACTCTGCATAGAAGTTAAATAAGCAGGTTGACAATATACAGCCTTGACGTACTCCTTTTCCTATTTGGAACCAGTCTGTTGTTCCATGTCCAGTTCTAACTGTTGCTGCCTGATCTGCATATAGGTTTCTCAAGAGGCAGGTCAGGTGGTCTGGTATTCCCATCTCTTTCAGAATTTTCCACAGTTTATTGTGATCCACACAGTCAAAGGCTTTGGCATAGTCAATAAAGCAGAAATAGATGTTTTTCTGGAACTCTCTTGCTTTTTCCATGATCCAGTGGATGTTGGCAATTTAATCTCTGGTTCCTCTGCCTTTTCTAAAGCCAGCTTGAACATCTGGAAGTTCATGTTCACGTATTGCTGAAGCCTGGCTTGGAGAATTTTGAGCATTACTTTACTAGAATGTGAGATGACTGCAATTGTGCGGTAGTTTGAGCATTCTTTGGCATTGCCTTTCTTTGGGATTGGAATGAAAACTGACCTTTTCCAGTCCTGTGGCCACTGCTGACTTTTCCTTTCACAGCATCATCTTTCAGGATTTGAAACAGCTCCATTGGAATTCCATCACCTCCACTAGCTTTGTTCGTAGTGATGCTTTCTAAGGCCCACTTGACTTCACATTCCAGGATGTCTGGCTCTAGGTGAGCGATCACACCATCGTGATTATCTGGGTCATGAAGATCTTTTTTGTACAGTTCTCCTGTGTATTCTTGCCACCTCTTCTTAATATCTTCTGCTTCTGTTAGGTCCATACCATTTCTGTCCTTTATCGAGCCCATCTTTGCATGAAATGTTCCCTTGGTATCTCTAATTTTCTTGAAGAGATCTCTAGTCTTTCCCATTCTGTTGTTTTCCTCTATTTATTTGCATTGATCATTAGATATCCATTTTTTTCATGTAGATATCTATATAGTAGTAAAAATAGCAAGGACTTAGAGGTCAAGTGCAACTTATTTATAGATTTTGTAAAATTAATTTGCAAAATTTCACGTATCTTTTGACTGAATTTCCAAGAAATGTAACACCAAGGAGGAGTTGACATTGACTTGCACTCTCCTGCCACATCCCAAATGCCTAGAGAATACATACTTTCCCTTTCCATTTTCTTGATTTGGCTTGGAAAACTTCCTCTTCTCCCACCATTTTTTGCTTGTCTTTTAGTATATGTCAGTGGTACTTACTTCTCCCTAACATCCTGACAGGATCCCTATGAGCAAAGGGCATCACCTGCCGCTTCCCCTACCAATGCATTGCTCTTGCCAGTCCATCTGCCCAGCACACAGGCCTTCCATATGCGTGTGATCACACATGCCTTGGGTCACAATTAATAAGAATAATGATTTTTCCTGAATGATTTTACACTCGATCTTTAAAAAAGTATTCTGCTTTATTCTCCCAGCAAGCATGATACTTTACTCTTATAAAGCACCAGTTATTTGTTTATACTCTCTACTTTGCTCCTTTGTTTGATATTGCATATTCTACTTCCCTTCCTTTATGAGCCCTTAAATACACACTAAGAAAAGGCATCTATTTGGAGGGCCCCTCCTTCCTCTGTTTCATCTCTTTAGGTGCTAATGAACTCTGTTCAGTGCTTAATGATGGCCATTGGCTCTATCATCCTTTTAGGGCTCTACTATTTGACACTGAATATTGACAATAAAATCTAAATTAAATGAACTGAACTCTGGATTATGGTTTATCATGATGTCATACTATACTAAGAGGTAAAATAATCCAAATTTTTAATTTTAAATGGTGGTAGAACTGACTACTCCTGCATTTTATGAAAAAATATTTACTAGTTGAAATAATAGATATAATAGTTATACTACATTACATTTTATATCAAGATCACGATGTTTGGTTTTCACTTTGATTTGAGAAAATTTCATTTGCTATAGTTCATTTATATGACATTGTCAGCTTAGAATGGATTAGAAGTAATACACATGATAAAATATTGGAACCATTTCCCTCTTGGTTTCTGTTTAATGTTGAAAATATGAAATAAGAGACAGTTTCAACTTCTTTCCCTTACACTCACACATCCCAGACTGGCAGTTTAGGCTCTGGTCCAAGGTGTGCTGGAAATTCAAGCTGACTTGGGAGCCTTTGGACCACTGCAATGCTTTTTCTATCCAATTTACAGAAACATTCATGCCTAAGGCCCTTAGCCTGCAAAAGCTAATTTAGGATTGATGTGACAGGAACTCTAAGCTTTTGCTGGGAAAGTAAGAAATAAAACATGCAATAGAAGAAGAGAATGAAGAAGATTAAAGCAGTACATACTGACTTTCCCTATACTACCTCCATATATACCTAGTCTTTGCTTTTTCTTATATTTGGGTTTGGATTTAGTTCATCCATCCATAAATTTTTATTTTCAAATATAAAGTTTCATTAAATATTTTTACAGAGATAATCAAATGAAAAATATTAATATTGCAATGGCAATGTAACACAGTCACTAACCTTGGGTATTGAGTAAGAAACATAAATTCAAGGCAGTGGTCTGAGCCCAATTAGCTATGTGACCTCGGAAAAATTATTTAACAATCCTAGACTCAGGTTCTACATCTATAAAATGGGAATTATAATAATACCCAAGTCATAACATCACTGACTCAATGGACATGAGTTCGAGCAAGCTCCGGGAAATGGAAGGACAGGGAAGCCTACATGCTGCAGTCTATGGGGTTGCAAAAAGTTGGACATGACTGAGAAACTAAACAACAGCAAAGTCATAACATTACTGTATCTTTACGCTGAGACTAGGCCACCTCATTTTCCCTTCCTTCACTCAAAGAACGTTTCAGTTCTCTCAGTTCTGCTCTGTACCCCCAAAGAATTGTTCCCTAAGGGTTTACTTATATGGGATTCTGTTTCTTTTGTCTTTAACTAGAGTTAGTTAAGGAGAAACATAGCAGGATATCTAAGAATGGAAAGAGATAGAGCAGATTCTTTCCCTTCTGCTATAGACTAAACATTTGTATCCTCCCAAAGTTTACATGTTAAAATTCTAATGCCCAATGTGATAGTTTTTGGAAATGAAGTTTGAGGGGAAGTGACTGGTCATAAAGGTGTAGCCTTCATGAATAGCATTAGTGCCCTTATAAAAGATAAACAGATAATACCACTCTAAGGGCAGAATATGAAGAGGAACTAAAGAGCCTCTTGATGAGGGTGAAAGAGGAGAGTGAAAAAGCTGGCTTAAATTTCAACATTCAAAAAACTAAGATCATGGCATTCAGTCCCATTACTTAATGGCAAATAAAAGAGGAAAAGTGGAAACGGTGACAGATTTTATTTTCTTGGGCTCCAAACTCTCTGTGGATGGTGACTGCAGCCATGAAATTAAAAGACACTTACTCCTTGGAATGAAAGCTATGACAAATCTAGATAGCATATTAATAAACAGGGACACCACTTTGCTAACAAAGATCCATAGAGTCAAAGCTATGTTTGTTCCAGTAGTCTTGTGTGGATGTGAGAGTTGGACCATAAAGAAGGCTGAGCACTGAAGAATTGATTCTTTCAAGATTCTTGAAAGTTCCTTGGACTGCAAGGAGATCAAACCAGTCATTCCTAAAGGAAATCAGTCCTGAATATTCATTGGAAGGACTGATGCTGAAGCTGAAGTGCCAATATTTTGGCTCTTCATCTAGTGTGAAGAGCTGACTCACTGGAAAAGACCCTGATTCTGGGAAGACTGAGGGCAGGATAAGAGGGTGACAGAGGATGAGATGGTCAGATGGCATTACCGACTCAACGGACATGAGTTTGAGCAAACCCTGTCTGAAGGTCAGGGAAGCCTGGCATGCTGCAGTCCATAGCGTAGCAAAGATTCAGACACAGATTAATGACTGAACCACAACAACAACAACCAAGGATGCTTAAAAAAGCTCCCTGACTTCTACCATGTGAAGCTTACAGCAAGAAGACAGCTACCTGTGAGCCAAGAACAAGGGGCTCATCAGACACCATTTTCAAGTGCCTCAATCTTTGATGTCATGTTTCCAGAACTATGTTAAAATTTTTCTGTTATTTACAAGCCACCTGCTCTATGGCATTCTGTTATAGCTGCCCAGACTAATAAAAGTCCCTCTCCTTAATTTCTCAGTGTGGTCCAGTTTTCCAGCTCCTGTTGGAAGCTCTCCCCTCAACAGCTTCAGATCTCTTAACAGATATCACTTTCTTTCTGTGTCCTTTTAAGTTTAGGGACAGTAATGGCTTTTGACTATTGATAGACTCTAGACAAATGAACGTCATTCATTTGTTCCCTAACCTTCTCTTTAGTTTTGGAAATAAACTTTCCATCCCCAAATAGCACTTGTAAAAGCAAGACCAAGTTAGTTTTGTTATTTGGGGTTTTGATAAATATAAACTTCATAATTCTATGAATAATAAGCATATTATCTCTCACCCAACATTTACATTTTATTAAGGATTCTTCTGTCACTCATAGTGTGTGTGTGTGTGTGTGTGTATTCCATCTTTATGAATATTTTCTATTTCTGTTATTATTCTATTATAATAGAAATAAACAGCAGAAAACAAAACAGCACACGGATCTTCAGGAACAGAAACATCATGGATCTGAAAAAGTCAGTAATTTTAAAATTATCTTCCATACCATATCTAATTTGATTTAATTATTCTTCTTAATTGCTTTACAGGGGACAGTCTATGGTCACACATACACATCACATACACATCACATGTGTATGATCACACATGCCTTGGGTCACAATTAATAAGAATAATGATTTTTCCTGAATGATTTTACACTTGAAGCTCTCTCTCACTTTACAATAAGGCCAATATATCTCACAATATTTTTGACAGTCTTTTTCACGTTCATATTATGAGACACAACGCAGACCCATCTGATAGACCCCCAGGTGCATCTGATGCATATGAAACCATCCAGGGTCTCCTCCAGCTCTCCTAGTTCTACAGGCAAAGGCAGAATGAATGATTCCCCTAGCACCTTAAGAACTGTGAACTTTGCACTCTTATATTCTCATGACTAAAAATGAAGGCAGAGAAAAAGAAGAATTGAAACTGTTTGAACTACAGGCTTTCACAGCAGCACTGCAGTTTTAGCAGATGCAAGTGCTTTATATTAACTGTGACAGGAATTGCAGGTCCCGAGCCAAAGGAGAAAATAAATGTTTACTATTCAACTGGAAAGCTAAAAATCAAAGGCAGGGAGTGGGAGGCAAACAGACATAAAATCATGGATGAAGGTAATGTCATGGAGCTCAGTTCAGTAAATTTGTGCATATCCACATTCATATAAATCAAAGTAACTTGACCATGCAGATGTACTGGATTTGTTCCTGTTGGGTGCCAGCATTTTATCTGTGCAAGTAGACAGAAACTACCCTAAGTTTTATTAAAATTACTAGTTCTCCAACTGTATATTCTGTTCCCTCAGTGATTTCTGGTTTGAAATTCTTAGTTCCCTCAGAAGAGACTAGCACTACTCTGAAAACACTACTACAATAAATAAAGGAATTCCTAGACTACTGAACATACAGCAATAATATAGGTTATACTTTGAAAAAGTAATAAGTTGACTCTGCCATGTTTTTGGATCCTTGTAGAACAGTCTGAGCGGGGACCACTATAGTCCTAAATTAACAACCAAGTTAAACCCAGTGTTCCTAGAATTATTCAAAGAAAGGCACAGTGTTTGAACTGTTCCAATGAAATCAACAGAATTACTCTAGGGAATATATCAATCAATCAGGCCTCCATGATTCTTCTAGTTTTAGACAGCTCTTAAGAAACTTGAAGCTCCCAGAAACTTTGAGTGAATTAAACACCTAGGCTGCATGTGAAAAGACCTAAAGGTTGAACATGTACACAAATGTTTTTCATATATGGCCAGGCAGAAGCTGTAAAAGTAATTTTACAAAATATGCAGAAGCATGAAACACTACAGATCCATTAAAGAAATATGTAAATTAGTGTAGGTACACACTTGAAATAAACCAGTACTCATAGAAATGAAAAGTGGAGTTATTGATAATTATACCTAGAAAACAGGTATAAGCCATGTCCATTTTGGATAAATTAGGATGTATGATCACCAAAAGATAATTCAACATGGCTAAAGTATGGAGTACATAGGAGGAAGTCATGGAATTGAGAGTAGGTATGCAGGAACTGGCAAAACATGAAGGCTCTTGGGTGTCAAAGATTTTTGGACTTCATCTATAGACGATGAGAAACCATTCTACATATCTTCTAATTTGGCAGATTACATGCCTTATCAATATGTTCCTTTATATAAATCTGAAAATCAAGTACAAATATACCTGATTCAGACTAAATCTTCCAAGTTTTTCATGTTCCAGATATTTATCTACCTACTGAAAACTGCTTACGATACTTGGGTTAAAAGAGAAACACTATGATGAAACATAGTCATTGACCTCTGGGGAGAACAATTATTTATATAAACTAACTAGGCTTACTAAAATTCAGAATAAAATAAGTTAGATAAGAGAGTACACTCGGGGTCTCTGCTTTTTGTTTTCTACAGAATATGCAACATAGGACTCTCTCAATAGGGGCTCAAAAACTGTTTATTTGGACTATTTGAACTTTAATTATTTTCATAAGTACAGGCGTTCCCAGTAAAATGGATTATTACAGTAAGATGCCTCCATCATTTGTAACCCAACTGTTCGCAATCCATGACACTAAATAAGATCAGCATTGTTTTTGTCACTGTTCAGTCACTAAGTCATGTCCAACTCTTTGCAAACCCATGGACTGCAGCACAGCAGGGTTCCTTGTCCTTTACTATCTCTCAGAGTTCGCTTAAAATTATGTTCATTGAATCGGTGATGTTATCTAACCATCTCATCCTTCACTGCCCTCTTTTCTTCTTGCCCTCAATCTTTCCCAGCATCAGAGTATTTTCCAATGAGTTGGCTCTTCGCATCAGGTGGCCAAAGTATTGGAGCTTCAACTTCAGCATCAGTTCTTCCAATGAATATTTAGGGTTGATTTTTAGGATTGAATTTTTAGGGTTGAATATTTAAGATTGACTGGTTTAATCTCCTTGCTGTCCAAAGGTCTAAGAGTCTTCTCCAGCACCACAATTTGAAAGCAACAATTCTTCAGCACTCAGCCTTCTTTAGGATCCAACTCTCATATCTGTACATGACTACTAGAAAAACCACAGCTTTGATTATATGGACCTTTGTTGGCAAAGTGATAGCTCTGCTTTTTACACAGACAGTTAAATTAGAAATTGTATTAGCCCAGTTAACTTTATCAAAATGCATTTTTTTCATTTTTTATTTTCCCATGAAATCCAGCCTGCAGGATCAGTTGTTTCCAAGTGTACAGGCAAAATCCATTTCCTAATGTATAGCAATGTTATCTAGGGGAGTTCTTATGCAAGCAATTTTCTGAGAAATATAATAGGGAACAAAGAAAGTGGAGTTGGCTGTCTTTAAACAGTGTGAACAAGGCATTAGATTGTTTTGCTTTCCTGGAAGAACAAGATAAACATACATGTCATCTGAAATTATACCTGTCATAATATAATGAAATAGCATACATGGGGTTTTCCTCCAAACTATGATATTTTACTTCATTATAAATACTGCTCTAATCTTTTGATTCAAAATATGAACTTTCAAATTTCAGAGCTTAGTTACATTGCTAGTTCCTGAAAAACAAAGTAATGGAAATGAGGGAGAAAAGTCACCATTATAAATTAAACAGCTATAGTACATCCCAAATATGACAGTTATGTTATTTACATAAATTTGAATATATGGAAGCTTGAAGCATTGACTAAGAGTACAACTATACCCTAGATCTATTTCAAGGTAGGTCTTAATGTCTTTCCATAATATAGATAAAGTATTTTTTGATGCTTAAAAAATAATATTTTATTATTATTAGAATTTGATGTCTTCTTCAATTCAACTGAATGTATTGTAGATAAGTACTAAATAATTCAGAATTTTAAAGTTTTCAATGGAAATTGGGCAGCTTTTATAGCCCAATTTCCATTCATGCCATAAATCCATTCATGCCTAACTTCATGCAGTAAGAGATAACATAGTAGTCTAAAAAGATTAATGCAGTTGTAAAGTTTAGATTATGAAATGATTTTATAGGACCGAGAAGAATTTTAACTTGACTAGTGAGATTGGAATGAGTCATGCAAATTCCTCAGATGATTAATATATTTAACATACCATGGGGCTTCCCAGGTGGCACAGTGATAAAGAATCACCTGCCAATGCAGGAAAACACAAGAGACACCGGTTTGATCCCTGGGTTGGGAATATCCTCTGGAGTAGGAAATGACAACCCACTCCAGTACTCTTGCCTGGAAAATTCCATGGACAAAAGAGCCTGGCAGGCTACAGTCCATGAGGTCGCAAAGAGTTGGACATAGCTGAGCACAAACACACACACACACACACATACATACACATCATAATATATCGGCTTTCTCCATTACTGCATTCCATTGATAGTAATATAAACTAAGGTTGGAGAGAGATGACCAGAAAATTCATTAGCAACAAAAACCAAGATTAACCTAGAGGTCTCTTGAATCCTGATTTAGGATTCCTTCAATTAGAGATAAGGGTGGGATGTGTGTGTGAGAGAGAGAAACAGACAGACAGAAAGACAGACACAGAGAGAGAGGGAATTCACACTGAATATTAAATATTGAATGCCACTTAAAGTCTCAAGAACATGATAATAAATATATTGCTTGTAGATTACAATTTTACTTCCATTCTTATAGCTAATTAGCTGTATTTTGGTTGTTTATTTTAGTTGTCAAGAATGAGCACCTGAAACTTTTATAAGAACAGTGACTCATATTGATACTATGAACCCAATGACCACAGGGTTGCAAAGAGTCAGATACGACTGAGCAACTAACAACACACACAATCATAAATGTGTACCATTATTCTTCATTCTAACTATAGGATAAATGGGTCCTAATAAAATATCTTAGAAAAGTTTAAGTAGATAATTCATGAAGCATTTTTCTTACTTTTTGATGGGAATGAGCTCGTGGTTTCAGACAGGAAATACCAAAACTTTGAAACCTTTCTCACACACTAGCAAGAACAAAGAGGCTCGATATCAACTATCTAAATAGGAGATTAATCAATTAATTAAACAGATTAACTCATCTTCTCACCTGACTCCTCCCTCCTCAAACTCACAAGCCAAGGCAGGATTTGTCCAATAGCTAGAATTTTAGTAGATTTCTGTACCAACTGAATCTACCTTGGTGAGCTTGACCTGAATTTCTCACCTCTTTCAGTGGGGCAGATATCTACCACAGATGACTTCCTACCATTCCCAGTAAAGAAAAGCCTAATACTTTTTAAGATTTATAAAGCTCTATAAACATAGTTTATTAAGACTTCTGGAGTGAAAGGTACTCTCTAAATATAAGATATTAAAGTGCTTAATCAAAAGCACCTTTTTATATCCTCCATCAAGCTGAATAAACAAAAATGCAAAAGAACATAATATATCACTGCTGGAATATCCATCACAAATAGCCACAACTTTTCCATTTTTGGTTAGGTCTATTTGTAGAGCCTTAAGTTACAAAGATTTCCAAATGCTTATTGAAATGTAATACCACCTTTTTCACCACCACCCCCACCCCTACCGCATCTCTGTCAGATGTAATCACTTTCTAAGAGCTGACATAAACAAAGTTACATGTTCTTGCTTTATGAAGTTGATCACAAATCTTCAGCTGGAGGACTTATCTTTCACTTTGCACTGGATTTATAACATAAGACAGAAAAATGTCAATAGTCCATATGTAAGGAGTGTGAGGATGAATATCCTACCTTTCATAGCCAACTAAGCTTCAGAATAAGTTCCAGCTTCATACCTGATGACTATGTTGAATGTAACATCTCTGTTGTATTATTTACAAAGACTAGTCTTGGAGGCTGGGCTGGTTTTAGCCTTTTTTTTTTTTTTCTGTAAGTGGAAGAGTATATGTGGTATGAAAGAGCAAAAGGAAATAACTTCATAAGTCTGTTTCATTTGAAAAATATTGTATCAGACTCTCAAATTCATGAAATCAAGAATAAAGAGTGAAAACAAATATTATAGCATTTAGAATAAGAAAACTTGCCATAAAATGGGAACAAAATGCTAGGTAAGTTTCCAAAAAGAAGAATTACTATGAACAATGGGAAAGCCTTCTTGGATATGGATATGACAATAGAGAAGGGCTTTCAAAATCTGATGCCCTTTTGTTTGACAGGTAATTATTTAGGGACATTTGAAAATAAATACAAAAACTATATAACATCAGGCTGAACTTAAACATATCTCAGATTCTAGACCTTAAGAACAGCCCAGTGGGAGAATAGTAATAATACAGAAGTTGGCCTCCCAGAGAAACACAAAAGAAGTACATGTTTAGCCCTTTGTCTGTAGCACACAGCTCTCCACATATTTTCCCACTGCTCTTCCTTATCTGGCTTCCCTGGTGGTTCAGACAGCAAAGAAACTGCCTGCACAGTTTTCCACACCATTGACTGTAAGCCTCCTTGAAACTCAGGACTCTGTTCTTCTCACTATGTTGAATCTTACTCACCACTGCACCCTTAGCACAAAAAAAAAGAGAAAGGTACAGAACTAGCATTCAATACATTTTGGATGAATAAATGAAGTTATTGTGCCTATGACGTGAAAGGTGAAAGAAGCTACAGGAATCAGGAAACAAAGGTGGAGCAGGGATTATGGATCTATGTTTACTCCAAATTTAAGACTTGCTCTTCTCCAGTGCTTAAATTTGGTACTACTGGATCTCTAGAGAAAGCTTGTGCTCCTCAAGGAAATCCAGCACTGGGATGGACAAAAAAGCAAGAAATGGACAGCTGGCCTTTAGGCTGCTGCATAAATATCACAATATTAATATCATAGTCTTAATCTCCAGAAAATTAGAGATACCAAGGGAATATTTCATGCAAAGATGGGCACAATAAAGGACAGAAGTGGTACAGACCTAACATAAGCAGAAGATATTAAGAAGATGTGGCAGAAATACATAGAAGAACTATACAAAAAAGATCTTCATGACCCATATAACCACAATGGTGTGATCATTCACCTAGAGCCAGACATCCTGGAATGCAAAATGAAGCAGGCCTTAGGAAGCATCACCACGAACAAAGCTAGTGGAGGTGATAGGATTACAATTGAGCTATTTAAAACTTTAAAAGATGATGTTGCTAAAGTGCTGTACTCAATATGCCAGCAAATTTGGAAAACTCAGCAGTGGCCACAGGACTGGAAAATGTCAGTTTTTATTCCAATCCCAAAAAAAGGCAATGCCAAAGAATGTTCAAACTACCTCACAATTGCACTCACCTCACCACTAGCAAAGAAACGCTCAAAATTCTCCAAGCCAGGCTTCAACATTATGTGAACCGTTAACTTCCAGATGTTCACGCTTGATTTAGAAAAGGTAGAAGAAGCAGAGATTAAATTGCCAGCATCTGTTGGATCATCGAAAAAGCAAGAGAGTTCTAGGAAAATATCTGCTTCATTGACTATGCTAAAGCCTTTGACTGTGTAGATCACAACAAACTGTGGAAAATTCTTCAAGTGATGGGAATACCACACCACCTAACCTGCCTCCTGAGATATCTGTATGCAGGTCAGGAAGCAACAGTTAGAACTGGATATGGAACAACAGACTGGTTCCAAATAGGAAAAGAAGTATGTCAAGGCTGTATATTGTCACCCTGCTTATTTAATTTATATGCAGAGTACATCAAGAGAAACACTGGGCTTGATGTGCTTACAAGCTGGAATCAAGATTGCTGGGAGAAATATCAATAACCTCAGATATGCAGATGACACCACCCTTATGGCAGAAAGTGAAGAAGACCTAAAGAGCCTCTTGGTGAAAGTGAAAGAGGAGAGTGAAAAACTTGTCTTAAAACTCAACATTCAGAAAACTAAGATCATGGCATCTGGTCTCATCACTTCATGGCAAATAGATGGGGAAACAGTGGAAACAGTAACAGACTTTGTTTTTTGGGGCTCCAAAATCATGCAGATGGTGACTGCAGCCATGAAATTAAAAGATGCTTGCTCCTAGAAAGAAAAGCTATGACCCACCTAGACAGTGTATTAAAAAGCAGAGAGATTGCCAACAAAAGTCTGTCTAGTCAAAGCTATGATTTTTCCAGCAGTAGTCCAGTATGGGTGTGAGAGCTGGACTATAAAGAAAGCAGAGTGCCAAAGAATTGATGCTTTTGAACTGTGGTGTTGGAGAAGACTCTTGAGAGTCCCTTGGACTGCAAGGAGATCCAACCAGTCCATCCTAAAGGAAATTGGTCCTGAATATTCATTGGAAGGACTGATGCTGAAGCTGAAATTCCAATACTTTGGCCACCTGATGTGAAGAACTTACTCATTTGAAAAGACCCTGATGCTGGGAAGGATTGAAAGCAGGAGGAGAAGGAGACAACAGAGGGTAAGATGGTTGGATGGCACCACCAATGCAATGGACATGAGTTTGAGCAAGCTCCGAGAGTTGGTGATGAACAGGGAGGCCTGGCATGCTGCAGTCCATGGGGTTGCAAAGAGTCAGACACGACTGTGTGACTGAACTGAAGTGAACTGAGCTGAACCCTCCGGTGTCTGTCCAGAAAAGTCTGGTGGGAGAGCACCAGAGATGGGTGACAGGTGACAGAGGCTGCTGGAAAGTACAGTTCAAGCACACAACACATTGTAGACTTGAAAGAAAAAATGAGGACAGGAACAAGGTGTTCATAAAAGTAAGATCTTAATGGTTCTGGTCTATATTCTTTATATTCAGTCAGAAGAGTAAATACATATCTTAGAGTGTAAGCATAGTGAAACATTGTTTAGTCCCTAAGCCATGTCTGACTCTTTTTGACCCTATGGACTGTAGCCTACCAGGCTCCTCTGTCTGTGGGATTTCCCAGCCAAGAACACTGGAGGGGATTGCCATTCCTTCTCCAAGGGATCTTTCTGACCCAGGGATCAAACCCACATCCCCTGTCTCCTGCTTGGTAGGCAGGTTCTTTACCATTGAGCCAACAGGGAAGCCCAAACAGTGAAATACTGAGGTGGAAAACAACTATTTGCTTAAAGTGTAGCTTTGCACATTATAATAAGAACTTTCTTAGCTTTAAAAACTTTTTGTTAATAAATGTTTATGGTAGATGTTTGTTTTTTATCATTTCCATGTACTAGCTGTCAGGGATCATTTGGATAATGTATTTATGAAAATCTATTCTTAGTCACATCTACTTAGAGATACTTGGTATTTTTGATGTTCCTAACAAAGCCATTTCTCTCACACACTTTTTAAAGTTAACGCAGATTTAATTTAAGCTCTACTTCTTTATCCTGCAGGCATTTGTTATCTTTTTTGTCATGTAGAATGTTAACTTGTACCACTCCTCCTGCTAGACAAGAAGTTGGGATATTTTCTATGTATTCCATTGGTCTATTTTTAGAATTATTCATACTTTTAGAAAAAATTATAATAACAATTATTTCTAAAAGACAGATGTGAAGTGTAAATTAAAAAGTAAGAAAACAAGTATATTAGTTGGAAAAAGTGATTAGCAGGCCCACAGCAACAAAGATATTTCTAGAATACTATATACAGTGTGGCCCTTCTGACCCAGCCATTAGCAGGGGATTCTATTTTGAGTTAGTTTTCTATGAAAAAAAAAATGTGTTGTTCTTACCTTTTCACTTATTTATCATGTTCCTTTTATACAGTGGCATTATTTACAAATAGGTGCCATGGTTAGAAATCAAGGGGATCTGTGTCCTATTAATACACTGTATCTGCCACCAATTGACAAGATTTAAAATGACTAGTCATCTCTTTTGAACTGAGACTGTTTTTATTTTTATTCACTCATACTGAATGAATGCTTTTTACTCTTCAAATTGTGTTTCTGCCACAGGAGGGGAAAAAAAATACCTCTTCCATAGGAAGACAGAGAAATAAATCCCAGGTTTTGACTACCAAAACACATATATTTTTGTTAAAATAGCAACACACATATAAAAACAGAGAGAAGATATTCTTAGAGGAAAAGATTAAAGAAATTAAATGTATTGAACTCCTGTATCTAATTACTGTAATTTGCCTGGAGTTACAAATGTTGACCCATTTTATGAATTTGGAGTCTATGTTTAGCTTTTCTCAGGACTACTGACTTTTCACACTCTTTGTTTAGAAGCTTCTACATTGTCTTCTAGGATCATAAAGCACAACATTTTGGGAGTGTCATAATGGCAACCCAAAGGGATATGTTTACCTCCTCTCCCGAGGGTCCAGAGCACACAGTGCTGCTGATCACTTTCTCTTTCATAAAATTCTCACCTTTCTATGGCATCCTCTCTTGTGAAACACCTTCCGTTCTTCCCATTTCATGTGTTCTTTACAGACACCTTTCATTCCGCTAAGTTGCATCAGTTGTTGTTTGTGACCTTCAGACTCTTTGTGACCCTATGGACTGCAGCCCTCCAGGCTCCTCTGTCCATGGGATTCTCCAGGCAGCAATAATGAAGTGGGTTGCTGTGTCCTCTTCCTGAGGATCTTCCTGACCCAGGGATAGAACCTGCATCTCCTGCGGCTCCAGCATTGCAGGTAGATTCTTTACCACTGAGCCACTGGGGAAGGCCACCTTTCATTCTATTTGCCTCTAAATGTTGGTACTTTACTTGTCTTTGTTCTCAGCACTATGTTTTTCTTCTTTCTTTTTTAAGTGAAATTATCCAAATATATGGCTTAAGCTATCACCTATATGCTTATGCTTCTCCATCCTAAATCCCCAACTGGACCTTTCTCCAGAGCTCAGATGCATATAGTCAGCCCTATTAATCATTTTAACTTGGCTATCCACACTCTTACTTAGTATTGTAACTGAACTTATTGCTCATATCTTCTCTGACACAGTATTTTAAAACTTTTTATCAATTATCTCATACCTCTGCTTAACACACTCCACAGGCTATCCTTGAAATTCTTGACAGAGCTTAAGGTATTGCACTTAGTATATAAGTTGTGCATGATTTCCTGCTGTCTACTTTTCTATTCTCCTCTCTCATCCATTCACCTGTATTCCTTGATTCTTCTTGCCTTTTTACTCACTTCTTTCTCTACAATCTGCATTATTATCTGCCCTTACTTCCTTCAGCTCATAAGCACCTGCCTATCTTACCAAAAGTCAGTACAAATAGTAACTCTTCTAGAGAGTCTTCCTTAGTGCCATGTCTACTTTCAATATGTTAATACCAATTCAAGGCTCTTAGCAGATCACACTTATGTTGTTTAGTTGTTAAGTCATGTCCAACTCTTTTGCGACTCCATAGACTGTAGATGCCAGGTTCCTCTGTCCGTGGGATTTCCCAGGCAAGAATACTGGAGTGGGTTGCCATTTCCTTCTCAGGGAATCTTCCTGATGCAGGGATCAAACTCCTGCCTCCTGCATTGGCAAACGGATTCTTTACCACTGAGCTACCAGGGAAGCCCAGACCGTACTTATACCTGTAGTATTATTTGCACTACATATTAACTATTGATTTTCTTGTTCATTAATCTAAGACATCTGTGAAACCTTAGAGTCATCCTTGACATTTCTTTTTATATCATAAGTGAAAGTGAAGTCGCTCAGTCATGTCCGACTCTCTGCGACCCCATGGATGGTAACCTACCAGGCTCTGCAGTCCACAGGATTTTCCAGGCAAGAATACTGGAGTGGGCTGCCATTTCCTTCTCCAGGGGATCTTCCCAACCCAGGGATCGAACCCCAGTCTCCTGCATTGTAGACAGACGCATTACGGTCTGAGTAACCTACACACAATTCATCGAGAAACTCTCTTGGCTCTACCTTCAAAACATATGCAAAATCTAGTCATTTCTTACTACCTCTTCTCTACTTTTCTAGCCCAAGCTACCAACATGAGTCTGGATTTCTGCAGTAACTTTCTAACTGGTTCCTCTTGATTCTAAGTATTCCATTCTCAACACAACAACCAGAGTGATCCTTTTAAAGTATCAGTCAGCTTATATTTCTCTGCTCAAACTCTGTCATGGCTCCCCATTTCACGCAGAGAGAAAGCCACATCCAGAAAGGGCCCACATCATGAAGTTCTCTAAACTTTCTTACTTCTGCCTTATCTTACTGGATCATAATATCTCAGGGCCTTTTCACTGGGTGTCCCTCTTATTAAAATATCCTTTCCCCAGAGAGCCACATGAATAACTCATTCTGTGGTCTGTGCCCAAGTGTCATCTTCTCAAAAGAGAAGATTTTACCATTCTTAAAATCACAGCCTGCAGCTCACTCCAACACTAGCCCTCTTGGGCTTCTTCACATTAATATACTCACTTTCTTCATAGTATTTTTACTTTTTCACATAATATCTCTTTTGTTATTTATTTTTTGTTATTCCTTCTAGAATATAAGCTTCACAGGGGCAAGGATTTACATTTTATTCACTGATGCATTCTAAATGCCTAAAGTAATACCTGACAAATAATGAGCTTTTAATCAATACTTGCTAAATCAATGAGTAAACAAGCGAATAAGAGAATGATAATAGAGTCCATGAACTATTTCTCTATTTCTAGACACAGCAGAGTGCCTGACATATCCAGTAGACATGAAATTATTCCTGATAGAATATATATATGAACAACTGATTAAAAGAATAGTTGGGAGATCTTGTGGGGTCTCCACCATTTTATAAAGATAAATAAAATATAGTCTCTAAATTAAATATGCTCCCTGTCTCTCTGGAAAAGGGTAAGAAAGACAAATTATGCTGTTGTAAATATGAACCTAATGTTCAGAAATAATTACTAATCTTAGCTGTCCTATTCTGTCCTGCAAATTATACTATTGTTGACCAGCTAGACTTTGATTATCAGCATTCTTCACAGTTTTCACCAAGACCCTAAGTATTTTTATGTCTTCAATTCCCTCTTGCTTCATAGGATCCTAATATTTCCTCTAATATGAAATCCTCAAATCATTCCCATGATTGGGCCCAATAAGATGAAATTTCCTCTTTTTATGTTCTGGTCACCAATTTCAAAATTGGTGGATGGTTTCCACAGCACCAGCAAATAATTCTTAGATACCAAAAGAGTATCTGAGAATTCAATTTGATTCTTCCACTATATACTTGGTAGGTAGCATCAGATTCCACAGGTTAAAGGTTCAGTCACACAAGACTGTCCCCCTCTCACTTAGGATGCCAGAGGCAAGTCCAGGTTGTCACCTGTGCTTCTCACCTACAGGCTACAGATCAGAAGTTCCAACAATCCCCTCCTTGAGTTCAATTAATTTGCTAGAGTGGCTCACAGAACTCAGATAAACATTTTACTCACTGCTGCTAAGTCACTTCAGTCGTGTCCGACTCTGTGAAACCCCATAGACGGCAGCCCACCAGGCTCCCCCGTCCCTGGGATTCTCCAGGCAGGACCACTGAAGTGGGTTGCCATTTCCTTCTCCAATGCAAGAAAGTGAAAAGTGAAAGTGAAGTCGCTCAGTCGTGTCCGACCCTCAGCGACCCCATGGACTGCAGCCTACCAGACTCCTCCGTCCATGGGATTCTCCAGGGAAGAGTACTGGAGTGGGGTGCCTAGATTACCAATATATCTGGAATCTAAAAAAAGTACTACAGATGACCTTATTTGCAGGGCAGGAATAGAGACACAGACATAAAAACAGAGATGTGGACATGGGGGGAAGGGGAGTACGGGATGAACTAGGATTAGGATCGACAATAGGATTGACACTGTGTTGTGCTTAGTCACTCAGTTGTGTCCGACTCGTTGTGACCCCATGGACTGCAGTCCGCCAGGCACCTCTGTCCATGGGGATTCTCCAGGCAAGAATACTGGAGCGGGTCACCATGCCCTCCTCCAGGGGATCTTCCCAATCCAGGGATCTAACCCAGGTCTTCCACATGGCAAGGGAAATCTTTACCCATCTGAGCCACCAGAGAAGCCCAAGAACACTGGAGTGGGTAGCCTATCCCTTCTCCACGGGATCGTCCCAACCCAAGAATCAAACCGGGGTCTCCTGCATTGCAGAAAGATTCTTTACCTGCTGCTGCTGCTGCTAAGGTGCTTCAGTCGTGTCCGACTCTGTTCCACCCCATAGACGGCAGCCCACCAGGCTCCCCCGTCCCTGGGATTCTCCAGGCAAGAACACTGGAGTGGGTTGCCATTTCCTTCTCCAGTGCATGAAAGTGAAAAGTGAAAGTGAAGTCACTCAGTCATGTTCGACTCTTCGCGACCCCATGAACTGCAGCCCCCCAGGCTCCTCCGTCCATGGGATTTTCCAGGCAAGAGTACTGGAGTGCGGTTTACTAGCTGAGCTACCAGGAAAGTCTGACAAATATACACTACTGTGTGTAAAATAAATAGCTAGTGGGAACCTGCTATAAGCACATGGAGCTCAGCTTGGTGTTCTGTGATGACCTAGAAGGGTGGGATGAGGGGTGGGGTGGGAGGGAAGTCCAAGAGGAAGGGGATATATGTATACATATAGCTGACTCACTTTGCAGAAGTGAGTACAGCAGAAACTAATACAACAGTGTAAAGCAATTATACTCCAATAAGAAAGGATATAATTCAGGAATATCCAGGTAGAAGAGACGTATGGATGCATGGGGCAAGGTATAAAGAAAAGAGCAGAGCTTAGATCTTCAATGTCCTCTTCAGGTGCACCACTATCCCTAAATCTCCACCTGCTCATGAGCCTGGAAGCTCTATGGATCCTGTCCTTCAGAGGTCTTTTTGTTTATTGTGTTTTTAGGGGGAAGGCTTTGTTACATAGTCGTGGTTGATTAAATCACTGACCTCTAGCAATTGATTTAACTTTCAACCCCTTGCTCCTCCCCAGAGTCTGTGATGGCAGGCGGGGTTCTAAAAGTACCAACACTAATCATATGGTCGGTTCCCTGGCAACCAGTCTAGTCCTAATATTGCCTCAAAGGGCTTTCCAAAAGTCACCTTGTTAACATAGCCAAAGACTCCTTCATAGCTCTTAGCACAAAACACTCCAAAGGGCTTAGGAACTTTGTGCCAGAAATGACAAAGACTATAATATATATATATATATATATATATATATATATATGAAAGTGAAAGTCACTCAGTCATAATATACATATGTATTTCTTATTATAAATCTCAATGCCACACTTCCAAAGAAAGAAGATAGTATTATAGTCTTGTGGATTATATAGTTTTGGAAGATAATAATACTATAGTCTTGAATGAGATAGTTATTCCTCTGACAGAAAAGAGTCATTTGAATGCTTTGCTTTTGATCTATGTTTGCTCATAGTTTGTCATGTTTGGATTGATGGTGATGATTTTATTAGTTTTAGAATATTATTTCCATCATGTAGATTTTTGGGTAAAATAAGTGGAGAAGATGATCAACAAAACACAATTTTTTCCTTTTGTAATTTTGAAATATATTCAATTTATATGAAGTGCTTAAGATGGAAGAGTTCTCATAAATGTGAGTAAGAATATGGAAAGGTGAGAAAGGAGAAACCTAGATAAACAAAGTAATTTTACCCAAATAGAATACAGAAAGTTTTGAAATGTGTGAAACATGTGAATCTTTTTTAATTTCAAAAGCAAGTCTTTTTGCATCTTGGTTTGAGCAGATTCTCTGCCACTTCAAGCTTGAAAAGAGAGAAATGATAAAGCCAGTTTCAAAAACAGATACTGCTGCTCAAGATAGTGGAGGTTTATTATTTATTAAGCTGTGATGAGAAATGCCTTTGTATGGTGTCACTCTGTAATATCTACAGTAGTGGGTCACTGGTCCCATGGTTAATCAAATTCAAACTTACATATTAAATTAGCCCAACATTAATCACTAGAAAAAGTCCAAAGATAAATGACTGAAAAGGGCATTTAAATGAAGGGAGTAGCTTGAAGATAACAGCAAGCAGGACATATAAATAAAAGCAAGGATAATTACATTATCTTTTAAGCAAAGATCATGGAAATCTCTACCTGCTTGAATTATGGCAAAAGTCAATTAGTCCATAAGTCGGAATTTTTTTCTGTTGGACTGTACCAAGCCTAGAGGATATTATTACTTTTGACATCACTAATAAAATAGAGTTTTTTCAGCTAATATTTAGTTTTCTCTAAATAATACCATCTTCAGAAAATCTTCTATCAATAGAAAGGCCTACATATCTACCATGTATAGATTTCTAACTGTTGTCACAAAGAGAAAAGATCCAAGTGAAACAATTGAAAACTGAGACAATGGGCCTGTGGTTTAGTGGAGATTCAGATATTATCCAGAGGAGGCAATGGCACCGCACACCAGTCCTCTTGCCTGGAATGCAGTCCATGGGGTCAGGAAGAGTCGAACACGACTGAGCGACTTCCCCTTCCCTTTTCACTTTCATGCACTGGAGAAGGCCATGGCAA
Organism: Bos grunniens; assembly: GCF_055505025.1. Taxonomy (NCBI): domain Eukaryota; kingdom Metazoa; phylum Chordata; class Mammalia; order Artiodactyla; family Bovidae; genus Bos; species Bos grunniens. The sequence continues at coordinate 19,890,350 of NC_141168.1, forward strand.
CCCACTTCAGTGTTCTTGCCTGGAGAATCCCAGGGACGGGGGAGCCTGGTGGGCTGCCGTCTATGGGGTTTCACAGAGTCGGACACGACTGAAGTGACTTAGCAGCAGCAGCAGCAGCAGATATTATCAGAAAGAGTGATTTGGGAATTACATGGCCCAGGTTTGATTTCTTTACCACTCACTGTGAGACCCAGAGAGGCCCCTCAATCTTTGTTGACCTCAGTTGTTTGAGGTTTAAAAACTTTAAAATGGAGTTCATAATATCTTCTTCCGAACACTTTTGTGAGAAGTCAACAATATAAAGTTTATGTAAATTCTATTTATAATACCTGAAAGAGGATAATTAATTGATATATCATTGTTACAGACAAGATGACGATGACATTGAACTTTTTAAAAAAGGTAATTTTATGACAATAATTCTTATTAATTACATTGTCATTTAAATACCCACACATATTAATCTGTACAAGACCACTCCCCCATCATCTTCCACCCTCCGTTTCTCGCTGGAAGGAGCAAAACAAAGCCCAAATCTCTGCATGCTCCTGACAAGATGCCTACTCCTCCCCTCCCAGCAGCCCAGTCCTGATTGCCTTGAGATTAACAACACTAAGATCACAGTGCTCTTTATAACTGTTTTCCTCTGTCACAAAGGAAGCTCACAACTCCCGGGTTAACCCCTCAACCTCAACTTCCAACCTAAACCTCTCAACCTGCATCTCTAATTCCCTAGAAATTCATTATCTTTTCATTTCTACATAACTCCTCAAACTCATCCACTCTTAACTCTGGAAATTCATAGCCAGCCATCAGCAAAATTTACCACATTCTCCATCTGTTTTTTATATTTCCCTTTTTGACTTCTACTGAAACCTGACTTACCCAGCAGCCCTAACAATTAATGTCTATTTTGTCTTCATTCCCTCCCTAACACCGGGATCATAGTCCCCTTGCTTTTGCTAGAATGTCCTGCTCCTTTTTTTCCCTATAACAAACATTAAAATAAGCAAAACAAATTTACATTAAGTAAAACAAATTTTGATTCTTCTGTAGTTATACTATCATATCTCTCCTTGTTATAAATCGTTGCCAGTATCACTTATGCTTATTCCTCAAAGATTTTAGCTCTTGACTGATTGTCACTTTCTGTAACAATATACTTGAGACAATGCTTCATGGTTTAAATTTTCATGTAAATGCTTATTTCAAAATTTCAATTCTCTAAAATGAGTTTATTCCCTACCCTACCACACCCATAACTTCATATCCCAGACTTTGTCTTTACCAAAAACTACAACCCCCTCAAATCTAATTTTAAACATCCCACTCTCCGTCCACCATTTCCCATCTTTCTAGCTCCCTCTATTCAATGTCTTAGCTTGTAATATTCTTCAACCCCCTTGGAACCTATAATCCATTAATCCTGCCTCCCCTTCACTGCCCCTTTTCCCTCAGTCTTTTACTTCTCTCATTCATCACATGATATATCATGGTTCAAATTATAATCACTCCTTATATTCACCTCCAATATTTTGACCTTTTCTTTTCTCAACAAACTTGGTTAAATCCAGTGCTTTTGCTATTTTGCAGATGAAAGTGTTTGGAGAAAATTACGGGCATGCTGGCTAGTCTTACATTCAATGCATATCCACTAACTTCAAATGGACCCTTCCTGGCAACCCTTCAACACTTCCTCACAGACAACCATTTCACAAGTTATTCACTTCAAACCCATGGCCCCTCCTCCTCAATATTTATGTTCAGCTGATGGCCTACCTTCTCTTTCACTAAGAAAACAGAAGAAAGATTTCCACCATTTCTCACCATACATCTACCCACCCACCTATATCTGCTTCCTCCTGTCCTCCCTGTTATGACAGTTGAAGTGTCTAAACTCTTCGCTAAGTCCTCCTGTTCCATCTGTTGGTTATGTCCCATCCTCTCTCCCCTACTCAAAGACATCATTCCAGCATTTCTCCTCTTCTGTAGTATCAACTTTCCCTTCACTGAAGCAACACTCTTATAAGCACACAAACCTCCTATAATTTCTACTATCCTAAAAAGTCATTTTAAAGACTTCAACTCCCCTCCCCTTTCATTTATCACCTAATTCCTATGATATTTTTAAAGTAGAAATTTTTTTTAAGTTTTATGTCTTCTTTGTTCCCCCCAAAGCCTGATTAAAGCAGGTTTAACTCCCCAAAACACCACTAAAACTTTCAAAGATAGCAATGGCCTCTTCTTCCCAAGTTCAGTGTTCAGTTTTCAGTTCCTCCTCTCACTTATCATCAGGATGGCATGTTTCAATGCACAGTAACTCCTTCCTCTAATTAGTCAAAAAAAAAAAAAATATATATATATATACAGTCATCCAAGTCTCTGCAGCCCTCAAACCCTACATCCAATTCATCATTAGATCTTATCATCAATTCTTTCAAAAGAAATCTAGACTCTAATTCATCACATCCACTGCAGCCACCCGAGTCCACGCCATCATTATCTGTGGCTGGGTAACTGATGTGACTTGCTGTCTCTCTGCTTCTGTCTTTGTCTACACTCTATTCTCATGAGTATAGTGGAACTGGCCCTCGTGAAGCATGGTTAATTTCCATCCCCTTAAAGTAAGCTATAGCAGGGGTCATCAAACTACTGCCAGCAGGTCAAATCTAGCCAGAACACTATAGCACACAAACCAAGAATCCTTTTTAAATTTTTATGGGGGAAGCAGGAGCAAATGTGGAAGAAGAGGAAGAGAAAGAAGAGCAGAAGGAATGGGAGAAGAACAATATATTCTAGAGACCTTAAGCATCCTGCAAAGTTTTAATATTTACTGTCTGGCTCTTTTTTTGCCATCCTCAGGCCTACACAAGCTCCTTCTCTCTAAATCTCTCACTCACTCTACTTTAACCATATTAATATCCTTGCTTTTTTTGTTTTGTCAATATTTCAGAGAAGCTTCTGTCTCAAGGCTTTGGACTAGCTATTTCCAATGTTACGCTTTCCACAGATAACCATGTATCAATAGGCATCTCCTTCTACTTTTGGCCTTTATTCAAATACCACCTCTTCCAGGAGATCTTTGCTGTTACTCCCTTATAAAACTGCAATGCTTCTTCTCCTTACTACTTCTTATTTCCCTTCCCTGCTTCATTTTTCTCTAGAGCTCTTATTACTGTTGGTTATCAAACAAGCCCCCATACAGGGAGGGCAAAAAGAGACCAAAGAAAAAGGCAGAGCAGTCCAGACTGGTAGAAGTTTTAGTCAGCAAAGGAACTTACTTACAATGCTTGTCTTGGGTACCACAAGACGACAAACTCCACATCCACTGCCAGAATCTTAAAAGAAGTTTTTATAGAGGATTTAAGGGGATTCAGTCACTTATACAGTCCAGATGGTCCCAACCACACACTACTTTCTCAAGGCTGAGTCCTTGAAAGTGGCTCTGACTGTGGGAATAGTAGACAGAGTGTAAATTCCAAGGACAGTGGAGGAAGTCAGGAGCCTCCAATTGCCTGAGTCCAGCTCATGGGTTAACCAGGGGTCAAGTCCTCTCAAAGACTTCCTCCAACAACCACTGTTTAGCATACTGTATATTTAACTCATGTTTCATTGACTGTCCACCCACAACCACAATGTTAGATCCATGAGAAAAGGGATGTATGCACAATTTATTCACATCTATGCACCTAGCATAATGCCATTGCCTCACATATAGTAGGGCCTCAGAAAGTATTTGCTGAACAAATAAATCATGTACTGTAAACTGCTAAGTTTTGGTCATATAAATATGCTTATTTATATGCTTATTCTCTATAGCTCTGTGGGTAAGGTAAAAAGTGCCAAAATTTCCCCTTTATTTGCAATATATTTTGCTTGTGTTTATTTTTATCATCACAAGACTCATTCTAGTATGCCTAAGCTGAACCCAGTATAAGTGGAAAGCATTCTTAGCAGGGACAGACAAGAGCAGAATGTTTTATTATGCATTTAAGTAACTGCTTCTCTTTGTCTAATCTTCTAACAATAAACTGACCCTCTTCTATTTACATAAGTGCCGTTGTCTCATCTGCTTATTTCCTTTTGATTTCTTCATTTTAAAACTATTTATAGAAAAGTGGATAAAATAACTAAAGGTATTTAAAAAAAAGATGACATTTTATATTCTGAGTGAAAAGTTCAGACTTATTAACCAGGAAATTATGAGTAACTTAATGAAAGAGTGAGTAAAAGATCAGAAATATGAGCCCAGAGGCTACTCCCATGCAAACATGGAAAAGCCATCACCAATCACCCTTCATGAAGGTGCTGGCAGGGATGATAATGCTGGACTATGGAGCTTAAAAAGAATGTCAACAAGGTCATCATGGAACGCTTGATTCTTGTATCAACCAAGTAAGACCTCTTGTTTTCATTCATGATCTTAACTGTAGATATAAATAAATGATGAATTTATCACTAGCAAAGCCCATTGCTATGGCTTCCCAGGTGGGTGCAGCGGTAAAGAATCCACCTGCCAATGCAAGAGACAGATGCAAGAGACATAGTTTCGATCCCAGTCAGGAAGATGCTGCTGGAGAAGGAAAGGGCAACCCACTCCAGTATTCTTGCCTGGAGAATCCCATGGACAGAGGAGCCTGGCAGGCTACAGTTCATAGGGTCTCAAAGAGTGGTACACGACTAAGCAACTGAGCACCAGCACCAAAGCCCGCTGGAGTCCCTGGGGAAAAGAAGATGAACTCTAGGGGACAAGGTCTAACCCTTTTTTTTTTTTTTTACATTTATTTATTTATTTATTTTTACTTTACAATACTGTATGTGAGACAGCAAAAGAGACACAGATGTATAGAACAGTCTTTTGGACCCTGTGGGAGAGGGAGGGGGGGATGATTTGGGAGAATGGCATTAAAACATGTATAATATCATATAAGAAACGAATCGCCAGTCCAGGTTCGATGCAGGATACAGGAAGCTTGGGGCTGGTGCAATGGGATAACCCTCTCTTTTGTGCTTCGTCTAGTTTCACTTATCTGCAGGAGGCTGTGGTCAGACGCCACACACCTGACACATTAGGTGAGCGTTTCCAGCCAGAGACGCTGCTGGATACTTCCATTCAAGATGGCAGAAGCGCCCGTGGCAGAGCCGTCTGAAGAGCCAAGCCGTGAGGGAAGCGACTGCTGGAAAACTGCCCTTCCCTCCACAGACAACGGGAGGAGTAACAAAGATCAGTAAAACTTAGGCGGACCAGCTGCACAAGCAGGAGAAAATGCCCCGTGGAGTGTGACAGGAACAGTTTGGCTGCAGTCAGTTCCCAGGATAAGCTGACGGGTGCAACGTTCCACCCTTTCAGCTCTTGTTCAGACTTGGGAGAAGCTAAAAAGTCAGGGAATTTTAACGGAGAGAGAAGCCTGACTAACTTTTGGTCAAGAAAAGCAGAGGGTATGAAATGGACAATTGAGAGCAATCAGTCAGCAGGAATGAAAACCTTCTCTACTCCAGGAAATGTGGTTTCTCTATTCTGAACCGGACCACAATAGACAGGGGCTCCTGCCAGTTTTATAGACCAAACCCAATTTTACCAACACCAGCTCCTCCTGCAATCGGAGACTTTCACTAAGCAGAAGGCACTCCCTTTGAAACACTGTCACCGGCAAAACTCATTAACAATTCCCGGGAAATAGAATGTGGGTAATAAAGTCTAACCTATTTTTCCCTTTGTGCTTTCTAGTTTCACTGGCTCATAAGGTGGCCAGGCCGAGAGGCCTCCCAGATGGTACTTCAGATCTGAGTCCATACCGCAAAATGGCTGCCGACACCTCAGCCAGCAGACCGTGCTCTGCTCAGGACACTCAATTCAACATGGCGGCAGCCGGCCGTGTGCAGAAACTGCACTGGGCGCTGCAACCTTGAGCAAAAGCAGAGCAGCTGTTCCCACCTGCGAGAGCTCCACCGCTTGCCCCGCTGATGAAATCCTTATAAAGCAGCCCCACCCACAGCCTGTCCGGAGAGCACCTGCCACACAGCAGCTGCTTGTGCCTATCCATTGTTTGATGAAAGAGTAAAACTTCCTGTTGGTTCTGAACTCAACTCCTTCTCCTTCTACTAGTGAGAGTGACACCAGGCAGGAGCACCCTTGCTGGGGACTGACTCAAAAGGATCGGTCACAAATTACAGACACATCTTTGACACAAATTTCATGACAATGATTTATTAACTCATCTCAGATTTCTAAGACTCCTTCTTATTCATAACCCTGCTAATTAATTTCCCTGTTTTTTCCATTCCTGTGAAGCAAAATTCTCCTGGCCCTCTGTGGTTACATTCGCTTTCAGTTCCTCTGGATGACTCTGACTTTTGTCCAATAATCTCAGAAGCTGTCACTGTCAATAGTAATCAGGAAACAGATGACAAGCCAAAATGAGGCAAATTGAGGTGAGTTGAATAAAAGGTCCATTTTCAAAGGTATGGGTAAGATACATGGGGAAAAAATGCAGTGATGTGGTACCAGAGGTTATGAGATCAGGCAATATTCTTAGGCCTGAAAAATAAAAGGAACAGGAGTAATAAAAGAACTTGGAGAAAGTGCTCCACAGAGAGGGTCACCTAAGAGAAACGGTGACCTTTGGTAGAGGACTGTCTAACCATGGGAAATTGGCAAGGACTTCCTCCCAGCCTCCAGACCTCTTGTTGGTGCCTCATATTGGCAAAATCCCGCGGGAAACCTTAGAACAAAGAAAGACTGCTGATGGTCATTGTCAGGTCATTGTCCCAGGACACTGAATTGGTAGAGTGAAGAATGAATCTGGAGCATTAAATGTCATTATTGGTTAGTTGCAATCTGAGTCAATAAAATGCTTTTCACAGACAGTTTCCAGATCAAGCAAAATGAACTCAGGATTACAAAGAAGGAATTAGCATGTTAAAGAAACAGCACATAGCTTTCAGTTCATATTGCAAAAGGTACTTAATATGTGGGATCAGATTTTCATTCCAGGTAAATTCCTAGGAGGATTTCTGTAAATTTTTCAGGTTAAAAGTTAATCATGACTATGTTCATAAATTTGTCAAACAGCATGACTAACAGGGCATAAGAATCTTTATTAAATAAACCTCTTTCCTTTGCATCTACAGCACGACTCAGTGGGTTTCTGAACTGGAATGACGTCTCCCTTTCTGATCCTTTGCTCCTTCCAACCTTGCTCTGTCCCCACTCCCATTCCAGGTCACTGTCCAGCATACTAATGCCAAGCCTGCTTTTACCCAAAGTGCCTGTTTCGTATGCTGTCATATATATACTGCCAGTTGGATCTCAGCCAGTGGAATTAAATGAAATGGTTTTCTGTCAGACTGAATACTAATTATGTCTTCATGCTGAAGCTAGGTCTGCATAATGACATCATTTGCAAGTAGGTTGGAAGTTGAAGCTCAAATAGTTTGCTCTTAGATTTATGGATGTAAGCAAAGTGATTTTATGCTGTTTAGTCTACCTGTTTTGTGTGAGAGTCTGCTTGTTTGATAGATTTGGCTTTGAAAATCTAAGGTTTTCTCTGGGCGATATTGTGTTAAGTAAATTTTTTCATTGCCTAAATCAGTTGTCAAGGCTTCAAACCCACAACTAAGTTCCCTAGGGAAACCTTTGGGCCACTACTTTTTTTTTTTTTTGGTATTGTCAAGAGCCTGAGATTCCCTTCAGGTATGCATACATGCCTAGCATGATAAAATATCTGATTCTCTGAGACAGCTTGGTTTACGTCTGTTGGTTACTCTCAAAACTTTCCCACTTTGTACAATGTCTGCACTTTGAGCTCATCAACCTGTCAGAAATAATAGTATCCTTCACCCTTCAAATAATGCTCACATGTTTATTGTGCTCAATTAGCTAAATTACTCACAAATCCATGTTATGGTGAGAATGAGTAGAACCCCTCCAAGGCCCTCATTTTTCTCTTGGCATTTTAATGGTCTTTTTATAGGAATAACTGTCCTCATGGGAATAAAAAGACAAGAAGCAGATTAAACGTTAGGGAGGCCCACTGGGGACAAAAGTTCATTCAGGAGAAAACACATGATGTCCATTTAATTCAAAACATGCACAACAGGATCCTTTCTAGTTCAGGGCATCTTGTTAAGTTTATGATGCATTGAAAGACTAACATGTGAATCCTATACCCCAACATCTTGTAATTATATGGAATCATGGAAACAGAATCAGGCAAATGGTTAACAGATGTCATTTTTAAGTCAATCTGTATTAATAGAGGTGTATAGCCTTGGAAAACCATTTAACGCTTGTGGATATTGAATAATGGTAATATACTAGATGATCACTGGTTGATACAGGCTCTAAAATTATCTTCTCTTCCGAGACTGTTATATGTTTGGATTGAAATAATTCTTTTAAGCTCTAAAGAATTTACTGTTATAATACAAACAGAATTGCTTTCTATTGCTGTCAGAGAACAGCAATTATTCCTGAGCATCATGACATGTTCTACTAATTTTTAGAATGGCAGTAACAAGTTAGGCTCTCAAGAGTGGTGAGTTTTAACATAAATATTTGGCCTATGATTTGAAAATACTTTTTTCCCAATGAGTAATCTGTAGTGTTCAATCAGCCCACAAATGTCCCTTATATGGCCTATATCTATGTTTAACTGAAAGGAAGTTTGTGTTCCTTTCCACTTTGTTATGTAGAAGCAGGCAAGAAGCAAAGTCAAACAAGCAAATGTCAACAAGGTTGAAGGCAGTGAAACACAATGTCTGGGAATTCTGAGGTCAAGACTCCAGACCAATGCCCTGGGCAACTCAGTGACAATCTACTACTGACTCTTTTGTCAAAAAATCCTTTCTTTTATTTCCTTTTACCACTATAGCTACAAGGTATGACTCAATGTGACCCTCCTGAAGTTGAAAAAGCTCTGACCCTTCTAAGTTCATGTTCTGATGCACCTGGGGAAAGGAAAATCTCTCCTTTCATAGCTGTGTTGGAGAGTAATCCATCATGAGAGTGACCATTAGGAGGTCTTAGTTATACCCTGCGTATTTGGTTTGTAAATAGCTTTCCCCCTTATACTTCAAAGTTTTTAAACCCATAGGTTCACTAGATTTCCTGAAAGAGGGGCCAAGATGCTGACCTGTACATGATATGTACGATTGTGTTCTATTCTGGTGTTCATGCCATAAAAGGAAGTTTTTTAGAAATGAAAATATCTTCCAGAGAGAACTAGCCAACAAATAGGAAGCCAGATCAAATGGGTAATGGTTCATTATCAAAGGCTATCTGAAAACATAACTCACCTCCAAATATTTCAAGATCCAACAAATAGGAATCAAAAGATCAGAGTAAGAAAAATCTTTCTGATCTTTTGTGCTATCCTATGATGGCATGAACTATTTGGGAAAACATGTTTCCCTTCCACACTGCTCCAAAAATAAGTTAAGGTCATATTCAAGGATAAATGGAATATTGGAGATTTTCATGAATTAAGTGCAGACAAGAATATATAGGAGAGAGCAGGCTCTTAGTGGTTCCATAAGCATATGTCAACGTAGTGTAGAAGGAAGTTATATATAGAAGGTTGAACTACGTGATTCAGAAGAACAGAGTCAAAAGTGATTTAAAACTCTAGACCAACTATCTTACCCAGATGCAGAAAATCTTTCTACAAGAATTCTGACACAAGATCATCGACACTAGTTTTTATTGTTTGATGTTAACCTTTCTGGTCAGTACTTCTTGGGGAAGCCTGTTCTTTTAAGAGATAATCATTTTTGATAAAAGTTCTTTAAATTGAGCTAAAATCTAGTTCTGTTTAATTTCTTTATTCTGAGCTTTATAGCCACTGGAATGGCCCAGGTAAAACCTATCCCTTTCTAACATCAGCCCTTCCAAGTAACTGGAGGCAGCTCCTATGAATCTTCTCTTGTATAACAGTTAAGAACGTGGGCTTCGAAGCCAAATAGATTTTGGTTTGAATCTTCTATTTAAAACACAATAGCTACAAAACAAACAAGCATGATAGCTTTTGCTTTTGGACAAATTACTTAAATGCTCTGAGTTTATTTCCTCAATTTTAAATATGAAAATCCTACTTATTACTTAAACAGGTTATTGTGAACTTCTATTTTGAGGAGATCCCTCAGAAGTTGTGTTTTTTATTTCCCCCCCAACCCCCCACACCGCATAGCATGTGGAACTTCCCTGACCAGGGATCAAACCAGTGGCCCTGCATTGGAAGCACAGAGTCTTAACCACTGAACCACCAGGGAAGTCCAACTTTTTTTTAAGTAATATAGGTGATTCCCCTGGCAGTCCAGTGATTAGGATCCTCCACTACTGGAGGATGCAGGCTCAATCCCTGGCCAAGGAACTAAGATTCCACATACTACCTGGCACAGCCAAAAAAATAAAAAAGATTTCAATTAAGAATATTAGAGAAGTATAATCTTGGCATATAATATATATTCAATTAATTTCCTCTCATATCCTCTTGGTCCTCAGAATCTGCCATTTTCCTTCAATGGTCTGTATTCCAGATTCCTTATGATCATATCACAATCCATTAAGTTCACTTCAATTCTAAATCCTAGAGGATACCAAATCTTTGTATAGGTGAAATATAGACATTTCCATCAGTGGTTCTGGACTCTTTGTGATTCAATGCCTCTTCTTATGTGTGTGTGACTGTGCACTCAGTGTGTGTTCGACTGTGCGATCCCATGGACTGTAGCCCACCAGTTTCTTCTGTCCACGGAATTTTCCAGGCAGGAATACTGCAGTGGGTTGCCATTTCCTACCCAGGGGAGCTTCCTCTTTTTATGGTAAATATTATATAATGCTGTCTTTACTATCGCTAAAAAGATTAATAGAAAATCAATCTATCTACAAAAAATAATTTCAAAAATTAATATCCTAAGTGTAATACGAGACATTTTAAGTCGACATATAATAAAATAATGTGTACTTCATTATTTAAATACTTTCACAAGACTACAATGGCAGACACAACAGAAAAGAGATTTGCGATCCATATATATATTTCCATAAATGCACTTATTTCAAATGCCAGCTGATAGTTGATACAGGAGCAAATAGTGAAGCCACCAGTGACATAATTTTTTGAAATTGTAAACAGGCCCTGGTAAAGTTCTGAATAAAAACCAAAGAACAATCTTTCCACATAGTAGTTATACACCTGGAAAAAATAATACCCTGCAGAAATAGTTTAGGATTAATGCTATGTGAAATTAGGTTTTAAGCTTAGATGATTATAAACAACTTTTACTTATCCAGGAGAACATTTGAAGCTCATAAATGATATAGGACAATGCCTTGAAGGTTTGACCTGCCTTGTGCATTGCAATGTATCTGGCATTGCTGGCCAGTAATGCTGAACATACAAGAAGCACTGGGACAATTTAAAAATATATTAATAAATACACCCCCAGATTGCCAAAACCCCTCCATTAAGAGTTACTATTTGAAGGGTACCAGAGTTATCTACACTTCTATTCTTTATCTGAGTTATTTTTTTTAAGAAGCAGCTATGTTATCATTCTGGTGACCTATCTGGCAAGTTTTAAATTTTGAACCCATGCTACTTCTTTCAGGAATGTCCTTGATTTTACTCCTTAAAATAAGCCATATCTATCATACTTAGGTAATTTACATTAAAACCAAATTCTGTATCTTACATTTATTTTTGCTAAATTTTATTTTCTTTGTTTCACTTTATCTTTTCAGTCAATCATTTTGCATCTTGATTCTGGCATATTATATTATCTCTTCTTGGTTTCCATCACCTGCAAATTAGGTAAGTATTTCTCATCTGTCTTTATCCAACTTGCTAGTGAAAATGAGAAATCAGACCAATGAATGACAGCATTTTATGGAACTTGACTAGAAATTTCCCTCTGTGTTGACATAGCTGATGACACATTACCTTTTTATTAATAACTATTATAGCTAGAAGAGATTTATGACACATGTGGTCAATGGCCTTGCTAAACCTAAGATAAATTATGTTCCTGTATTATGTATTTCTCTTAGAAATAAATTATATATTTTCCTTCCATGTGAAATTAGTAACATTACTAATATTACTATCTACTTCTAATTTTAGGGCAAAATGCTTACACAGTGAACCTGAAGTACTAATAATGCACCTTTCTAAATAATTTCACGTGCTTCAGTTTAATAATAAGAATTCTGACATAAATATACACAGTTTTAAAACATTACTCTATTAGTTTAGTTGCTACAACAGCTAGACTCTGACCTCTCAGCTGTCTCATGTGACAGAAGTGCATTTCTTGCCCGAAGTTGAGTCAGGTAGGGATTGCAGGATTCTGCTTCACTTCTGATTCAGGCAGCCAGATTAACCTATGTCATTTTCAATACACAGGACCCAAGCTCAATCTGAATACTCACGAACATCCAATAAAGCAAGGGAAAAGAGAGCAGAAGGTCATGGAGCAAATTCTTATGGGTCAGGTCAGAAAGTGGCACGTACCACTTCTGTCTACATTTCACTAGCTAGAACTCACCTGGTCACACCTAAGTTTAAGGAAGCCTGGGAAATACAATCTTGCTGTTTGCCTAGAAGGAAATGGATTTTGGTGAACTAGTAGATATCTCTGCCAATTTATTCTTAAAACTGCTCTGGAGAGTTTCCTTCTCTGAGCCCCCACGTTTCAGGTGGCCCTACATTTTGGAATGCCTTCCAGAAAATATTCTAAGTCACCCTCCTGTGCCTAGGACTAGCCAGGGGCAGCAGTGTTCTCTGGACAGCTAATCTAGAGCCTGGACCTGGTGCCACATGTGCCCCTTTCACTGGAAGCATCAACCTCCAAAAAGTTTAAGTCCCATTCCAGAAGCTGGACCTGCCAAAGCTAATAGTGCTTTTCAGGTGTGGTGCCCTGTGTGAATACCAGGAGCTATGTGGGCTGTAGTCCCCGCTTCTCCGCTTCAGGGTATTCTTAGATCCTATACCAGACTGTGGGGTTGACTAGATGTTCCATGGACATGGTTCTGACACATTGGTTTAGGACAGCTTTGATCCAAGTTAGCATGGCAGACAAGCTCAGAGCTCTGGGCTATGATGGTCTGCTGTCGGCCCTTGGACATGGGTCCTGTGGGGAGATCCCTACATGGATCCTCACCCCTCTGTGTTGGACCTCCACTTTATATAGCACCAAGGACAGCATGGATGCCAGCATCCAATATTTAATCTTGGGACTCCCCTCATCAGCATCCAAGGAGGTCACCAAGCCTCTTCACAAATTTTGAACCACATTCCAGGTAATCTATGGGAGTGACTGCACATAATTCTTCTAAAGGTGATGAGACATTTACTCCACAATGACATGAGGGCTTCTTGATTAATGTCTTCTGGTCTCCCATCAATGTGGTAAGGTTGTGCTCTTCTGAGTCAGACTTCATGCTGGATGAAGGATGACTATTCCTTGCAGAATGGAATCATTCTCCTTGCTTTGAACACTGAGTCCTTGCCTCTCTTCACTGGTGGCAGTGTTTAGAAGGCAGAAGTATGGGCAACACTGAATAAGATCACATCTTAGGAATGTAGTGATTACTGCCTAAAGTAGTCAAGAGAAGATGTAGTTGGAGATATGTTATTTTATATTTGCAATCACAAGTTTAACATGACCAGAAAATGGATTATTGTTTATATTTTCCTTTACACTCTGGATAATATTCGTCTCTGTGTTCATTATCAGTGAAGCATAGTAGCAACTTTTGAGTCATTAGGAACCAGTATTCATGGGCTGCACAAGGGAAGATGCAGTACCCTGGGTAATGATGCAACCAGCATTAAATAAATGGTCTTCAGGAACTGCAGAAGCAAGAAGATACATATTGTTTCTGTGCAAACAGAATTCTAAAACCATGGTATTGTGAACAGTATTATTACTACTTTTTTCTTTTAGTGATAGATATGAAGTTAGCCAGCCTTCCCAGGTGGCACTGGTAAAGAACCCGCCTGCCAATGCAGGAGGCATAAGAGATGCAGGTTCAATCCCTGGGTCAGGAAGATTCACTGGGGGAAGGCATGGCAACCCAATTCAGTATTCTTGCCTGGAGTATCCTCATGGAGAGAGAAGCCTGGCAGGCTACAGTCCATAGAGTCGCAAAGAGTCAGACAGGACTGAAGCAACTTAGCATGCACACATGAAGTTAGCCAGGAATAATGCATATAGCAATGAATTGCATTGACCCATAGATCAATTTTGGGAATATGTTCATATAAACAGTTTTAATTCTTCAGATCCATGACTATAGGATGTTCGAAAATTTATGCAGATCTATAATTTCTTTCAATGATATTCTGCAGTTTTAAGTGCATGCTTGTGTTAAATTTGTTCTGTAAAAATTTGGGGGTTTGGTGCTCTTTAAATGGAAGTATTTTCTAATTTGATTGTTCATTGCTAGTGTACAGAAATATAATTGATATTTGATTACTTATTTTGTGTCCTACACCCTTGCTGGATTTATTACATATTTAGTGTATGATGGTATCTGTTTTCAGTGTTCGAGTAGTCAGTTTATAACTCTGCCTTAGTCTTTACTTCCTGCTTGTACAAAGCCTCAAGTCAACCAAAGGTGAGAGCCTGGGATCTTCTCAGGTTTTTCTCAACATGTGCATAACCCTGCACATGCTCTTAGCTGTGAATATGTATGTGGCCTTGTAGATTCCCAGGAATATAGTAAAGCTCCTTAAAGCTCTTAAGGATATCTTATTTTTCTTTTAAGTTTTTTGATTAGCAGCTGCAATGATACACATTTGCTGATTTTTTTTTTATAAAATGCCCTCTGGGCAGCTCATATGAAAAGAACTCCAAGTCAGGTCAAATGATATGAGAATGGAGCTTTTCTAAAATGGTCAAATAGTGGCAGATCTGGAAGAAAGGGGTTTTGAGGTACACCAAACTCATTATTCCAGCTTGTGCTAAGTTGCCGGTTTTCACATCTAACATAATTGCTTTTTAAGACTATTATTGAGCTGGGAGAAGGGGATATTAATAGGGTAAGTTAAAAAGCCTTTGACTATGTGGATCACAACAAACTGAAAAATTCTTAAAGAGATGAGCCAGACCACCTGATCTGTCTCCTGAGAAATCTGTATGCATGTCAAGAAGCAACAGTTAGAACTGTACATGGAACAACAGACTGGTTCCAAATTGGGAAAGGAGTAAGTCAAGACTGTATATTGTCACCCTGCTTATTTAACTTATATGCAGAGTACATCACATGAAATGCTGGACTGGATGAAGCACAAACTGGAATCAAGATTGCTGGGAGAAATATCAATAATCTCGGATACACAGATGACACCACCCTTATGGCAGAAAGTGAAGAAGAACTAAAGAGCCTCTTGATGAAAGTGAAAGAGGAGAGTGAAAAAGTTGGCTTAATATTCAATATTCAGAAAACTAAGATCATGGCATCTGGTCCCATCACTTCATGGCAAATAGATGGGGAAACAATGGAAACTGTCAGACTTTATTTTGAGGGGCTCCAAAATCACTACAGATGGTGAAGAAAAGCTATGACCAACCTAGACAGCATATTAAAAAGCAGAGAGATTGCCAAAAAAAGTCCTTCTAGTCAAAGCTATGGTTTTTCCAGTAGTCATGTGTGGATGTGAGAGTTGAAAAATAAAGAAAGATGAGCACTGAAGAACTTATGCTTTTGAACTGTAGTGTTGGAAAAGACTCTTGAGAGTCCCTTGGACTGCAAGGAGATCCAACCAGTCCATCCTAAAGGAAATCAGTCCTGAATATTCATTGGAAGGACTGATGCTGAAGCTGAAGCTCCAATACTTTGGCCACCTGATGTGAAGAACTGACTCATTGGAAAAGACCCTGATGCTGGGAAAGATTGAAGGTGAGAGGAGAAGGGGACGGCAGAGGATGAGATGGTTGGATGGCATCACCGACTCAATGGACATGAGTTTGAGTAAGCTCCAGGAGTTGGTGATGGACAGGGAAGCCTGGCAGGCTGCAGTCCATGGGCTCGCAGAGTCGGACACGGCTGAACGACAACTGAAAAAGTGACAAGACTCTGGGTTCTTATTAAGAATCTACTGTTTATCTTTTAGTAAAAGCATTCCTCAAATTGTTGCAAGTCATTAGTTAATTTCCAGATTTCTGAAAATACTGATTTTGAGAGATTTTGCCAGTGTTTCTGTTTTTATATAAAGCAGCAAGATCTTCAGAATACTTTGCTCTTCCAATTTGGAAATGAGATGTCCACACACACAATGCTTAGAAAGAATCCAAACACACACAAAAATGCATACTATGTGAGTTCATTTATGTATTGTTCAAAGTCAGGCATAACTAATTATAGTAGGAGAAGTCAGAATAATTTTCCTTTGAGGAAAGCAGCACAAGGAGGGCTTATCTTGTATTTCTGTGTTTAGTAATCTGGATGCTGGTTACTCAGGTATGTTCAATTACAATATTCATTATCTATATATTATGATTTGGGTATTTTTTGTATGTTTGTTACGCTCCAATATAAAGGGTGTATTTATGATCAAGAAATTAGGGATAAGCTTTTAGGTATTGGTGGGATAGGCAAGAGTCCTGTAGATAACTTTAGAGATATTTGAAAATGTTCCAGTGCTGAAGTTGTTAGGTGGTTCTTGCATGTTCTTTTAATTATGCATCAAATTATGTTCTTCTTGTTCAGTTGCTAAGTCATCTCTGACTCTTTGTGACCCCCCATGAACTGCAGCACATCAGGCTTCTCTGTCCTTCACTATCTCCCTGAGTTTGCTCAAACTTATGTCCACTGAGTCAGTGATGCCATCCAACCATGGGATTGAAGCCATGGGATGGATGGCTTCAAAACATGGCTTCCTTATGTTGAAGCATTTCCATATAAGCTCAGAGATATATTAGTTCCTTGGACTGAATTTGCTATGATTTTCAAAGGCCTAAGGCATAATATGTTTATAGATATATTGTTGTTGTTCAGTCGCTCACTCATGTCAGATTCTTCTGTAATAAAGATTTTTTTCCTTTCATGTGCATCCAATATTATATCATAAAATTTATTTAAAACACTGCCAGCATTGTCCAATAGCCATTAATAGACATTGAGGTTTAAATACTGCAGTTTTTCACCCGTTATTTGGATATTTAGAGTAGTTCCAATATTTTAGTTTTATGATGTTTCAATTAGTATGCATAAAAATAAATCTTTGAGTATACATCTGATATTTCCTTAAGATATATTCCAAAAGTGGATTTAAGGGGTCAAAGTACATAAGCATTTTAAATACTCTTAGTACATAAAGTCTATTGCTGCAAACATTTTACATATTAACTCCCCACTCTCCTCAGAAACACATGAGAGATATCACTTTTCTGCCTGTTATTGAACATATACAAACAATATACAAAAATTTTAATATATATACATAATTATGAACGAATATATTCATAAAACATTAATATACTTATAGAATAATATTTATATATCTATCAAATATAATTTATTTGCAAGTTTGCAATATGTTGGTGTTGGATAGGGAGTTGGTGATGGACAGGGAAGCCTGGCACACTGCAGTCCATGGGGTCACAAAGAGCCAGACACGATTGAGTGACAGAACTGAACTGAACTGAACTGAACTGTCAAAGGAAGCATATCATTGCATTTTATTATGTAATTCTGTGAGTAGCAGTTGTGTTGAATATTTTTCAGTTTGTCTTATTTTTTATTGACTTGTTTCCGATATTTAATGATTATTTTTATTTATACTGCAGTGTTGCTATTATTCTTACTGATTTGTGAGACCACTGAGCATTTCTAATTCTTCTTTCTAAGGTCTATGATCCATATTTGATTAAGCCTTATGTTTAATTTTCTTTGATATTTTAACCTCAAATATTGTTTGAGCACATTTGCTAACATTTCAGCCACTTGCATTTCACCAAGCATCTTTTCATTGATGTTCAGAATGATGTACAGAATAGTTTTCCTCATGACTTCCTTTCCTTTCTTAAAATAAAATTTCAGCCTCAATAGCATCAAAGGTAATGGAGCTCTCACAGAGTTCTGTATGTTGTGATCCTTTTTGGGTTCTTAAAGCTGCCTTTGAAAGAAGATGCCAAGGGATGAAAACAGAACTTTATGTGCTCCTGCAGCCCTCTTCCCTTCCTCAACAGTTATAGTATCAGCATTCAAATCTGTCTCAGAGATCATCAGAAATAATCCCACCAAGACCCTTGTCCCTTTTTATGTCAGTCACCATAGAAAATACAGGATCCCCAGGTTACCTGGGGCTTCCCAGGTGGCACTAGTGGTAAAGAACCTGCTGGCCAATGCAGGAGGCTCAGGTTAGATCCCTGGATTGGGAAGATCCCCTGGAGGAGGGCATGGCAATCCACTCCAGTATTCTCGCTGGAGAATCCCATGGACAGAGGAGCCTGGTGGGCTAGAGTCCATGAGGCCACAAAGAGTCAGACACGACTAAGTGACTGAGCAGTAGCAGCAGGTTCTCTCTCATCACGTGATTATCTTGCCTGCATTGTTTATTGTTCATTGAAAAAGACCTTGATGCTGGGAAAGATTGAAGGTGGGAGCAGAAAGGGATGACAGAGGATGAGATGTTTGGATGGTATCACCAACTCGATGGATATGAGTTTGTGATGGACAGGGAGGCCTGGTGTGCTGCAGTCCATGGGGTCACAAAGAGCTGGACACAACTGAGCAACTGAACTGAACTAAACTGACTGACATTGTTTATGAAGTCTGAATTGACCCAATCTCATATTTCACCCTCCAACTCCCACACTGAGTCACTGTGCCCTCTGGACCAGTCAACTTAAAAATCTTAAATATCTTCAACTTCTTCTGTGAACCCAAGCAAGGCTGCTCCTGAGGATATTTCTCTCCATGCAATTCTTTCAGGTGTGCATATTCATCATTGTTCTTCATATCTCCTTAAAAACCCATTCCTTTTTCTAGGTCTCTAAAGAAATTAATCACCTAAATCTTTGAAGATGTAGTCCATGGATCACCTATCCCCACCCCTCTCTAAAAACTTCATAAATATTGATACTTTTAATATCATGATAGATGCTCATTCAATACCTCAGCCTGTTGATTCATTGAACTCCTCTCCTACAATGACCTTTGCCTTCACCCAGCCTCCAGCACTGATTCCCATGGTTGAACTGCCTTGAAGTTGGCATTACCACTTGCAGCACACTCCTTATTATCCAAATATCAAGCCTCATCCTCTTCATCCACCACCTCTCACCTTTTCAGTTCATGCTTCTTGGCTCTCTCCATCCTGCCATTACTGTTCTTTTTTTCCCAGGATAAATTTCAATTCTGCCACCACACTAACACCCTGCATTCACACTCAACTCTCATTTTCCTCTCTCTCCACTGAACATGTTTGTAAATTCCCCAATTTTGGTTCTAATCAATTCTTCATCCACTTTTTCTCAAGCCCTTGAATGGCTGAAGTCAGACAGAAAAGACAAAATCAGTCTCACTTTAAATTCCTGATCACTAAAACCAAGTGGGCCCGGCAAGTCACCCAATTCTGCAACAGTTCCTCAGGCCATTCAGTCTTTTACTCCCCTAAATAATTTATATTTTCCCTTTTGTCCTCAAGCCTTTAACCCCTTAAAGTGAACTTCCTCATAGTTAATCACATTGTTTCTATTTCACAGAGGGTATAAAAACAGAAAGTAATTTCAGAATCACCAAAAAGTGGAATCAACAAAATGTCTATCTTCTAATCAATGAATCAACAAAATGTGATATACCCATGCAGTTAAAAATTATTGAGTACTACAATGGAATGGAATACAAATAAATGCCGGGACATGGATGAAATCAGGAAACATTATGCCTAGAGAAAAAAATACAGTCACAGAGACCACAAATTGTATAATTACATTTATATAAAATATCCAGAAAAGGCAACTGTGTACAGACAGAAATAAATTAGTGCTTGCTTTGAGTGGGTTTAGAATGGAGAACACAGAGTGAATGAAAATGTGTACAGGGTTTCTTTTGAGAGATAAAAATGTAAAATTAGATTGTAGTGATGACTGCACAACTATGTGAATATATTCAAAACCATTGATTTGTGTGCTTTCAATGGGCGAATTATTTCGTATATGAAATGTATGAGCTGTTTAAAATAAAACAGAATCAGAGAGCAAGTATTTTTTAAAAGTGCACACTTTCCACACTTAGTTCATCTGGCAGACTATATTCCTTCAAATCACATCTTAGCTGTTGGGCTTGAAAGTTAAAAAATGGGGCAGAAATGATTAAAGGTAGTTCACAAAAGAGAGAGAAAGAATGAGAGAACATGGAGAGGAGATAGCAAATCATTAGACAATTAATTTGAAGGATTCTCATTTGGATTGTGTTGACTCTGCAGGTTAGTATGGGGAGTAGTTCCATCTTAATAATATTGTCTTTAAATCCATGAATATGTGAATTTTCCCTTTATTTTTAGATCATATTTAAATGGCTCTCAACAATGTTCTCTAGTTTTCATAATGTTTTATACTTATTAAACTTATTCCTAAGTATTTTATTCTTTTTGCTGCTAGTGTAAATGGAATAGTTTTAGGAATTTCATTTTCAGATTGTTCATTAAAGTGTATAGAATACAATTGATTCTTGTATATTGATTTTGAAACCTTGATCAATTATCTTACTAGGTCTCATAGATTTTCCCTGTTAAAGATATATCTTCTTCAAATAAAAGCTTTACTTCTTGCTTTTCATTTTGTATACTTTTAATTTCCTTTTCTCTCTTAATTATTCTGTATAGAACTCCAGTACAATTAAGTCGAGAGAGCAGACATTCTTGTCTTATTTGTAGTCTCTGTAGTAAAGAATGCAGTCAACAATAAGTATGCCAGTGATGGGTTTTTAAGTAAACTTAATCAAATTAAACAAGTGTCTGTCTATTTCTAGTTTTTTCTAGGGTTTTTATATTGAAATGTGTTAGATTCTTTCAAATGCTTTCCAATTGAAATGATCATGTGCTTTTTATTCTTTTCTCTTAACATAATGAATCATATTGACTTAATTTATATTTTGAACCAATCTTGGAACAAGATCAGAATATATATGGAACAGATACTAGTCTTTAAAATAAGCCTTGATGAATTTGAAAGGCTAGATTAATACAAAGTATGTTCTCTGACCACATGAAATGAGATTAGAAATAAGT
The DNA here is from genome assembly GCF_055505025.1 of Bos grunniens. Classification (NCBI taxonomy): domain Eukaryota; kingdom Metazoa; phylum Chordata; class Mammalia; order Artiodactyla; family Bovidae; genus Bos; species Bos grunniens. Next base: position 19,911,589 of record NC_141168.1, read on the forward strand.
AACAAAATTAATTAGAAATTGAAAACTAAATTGAAATTAAACAACACATTCCTAAATGCTCAATGGACCAAAGAGGAAATCATATAGGAAATTATAAAATACTTTGAGATTAACACAAATACAAAAGCCTTGGGAATGTATACATAGAGGCAAATTTATATTTATAAATGCCTATACTAAATTTTTTTTTTCTTCTCAAATCAGTAACTTGAATTTCTACCTTAAAAGACTGGAAAAGGAAGAACAAACCAAACTCAAGCAAACAGAACAAAATGATAAAGATTAGAGAAGAGATAAATGAACTGGAGAAGAGAAAACCGATTTTAAAATAAATAACAACAAGACTTTTTTTGCAGGAAATGACAGAATGATTCTAAAATTCACATGGAAATTCAAGAGACCCAAAATAGTCCAAACAATCTTAAAAAGAAAATAACAATGGATTGTTGATGGATTCACGTTTCCTAATTTCAAAACTCATGAGAAAGCTATAGTAATCCAAACAGTGTGGTGCTGACATAAGGATATACATATACATTAATGAATTTGCATGAAGAATTCAGATATAGATTGCATTTACACCCAATTGAATTTGACAAGCATATCAAGAAAACTCTGTTGGGGAAACAATTGACTTTTCAACAAATTGTGCTAGAACAACTGTTTGTTTACATATAAAAGAAAATTTGAACCCCTACCTCACACCAAACTCAAAAGCTAACTAAAAATAGATAACAGTCAGTGTATGGCAAAACCAATACAATATTGTAAAGTAAAATAAATAAATAAATAAAACTGAGATAAAAAAATAGATAACAGACTTGAATATAAGAGCTAAATCCATAAAATTAATAGAATAAAACCTAAAATTAAATCTTTGTGTCCTTGAATTTGACAATTCTATTAAACTAAAAGCAGTTTTCCTGCTGGTCCTTCTTATATCTTTTTCTTCATGAAAATATGCACACACATTATCATTTTCATCACCAATTTGTTTCAGCTCAGCTCAGAATGCTTCTTTGCCTAAATCTCAAGTACTGAGAATTCTCTCTCTGGATGGAGTATTCTACCTTCACCACTTCATATGTTGTTTTAAACTTTCGATTTAGCTTCAGAACTATTCCTACTCCTCAATTATTTACAATTCTTAAAATTTTCTGTTCATATCTATATCAAGACTGAGCTTCAGGTTGACTATATCAAATCTTCTCCCTAGAGGTCAAGACCTTTTTCTTTTGCTTGGTACCTAGTATGTTTAATTTTCAGTGACAATTTTCAGCCAAAATAAACATTTTATATTATCCAGCTTTTAATCCAAATCTCCAAAGCAATGAAGATATAGATAGATAAATATAAAGCAACCAACTGGCTGCATTACAAATTCATGCTATTTGCTATCTCAAATGTAACTGTAAATAACTTACCTAGATTTTCTTAGTTTAATCTGTGTTTTCTTACACAGAGTTGCTCTCTTGTGAATGGAACATATGGCTCTTCATATCACTGCTTGATCTCACCTTCTCCTTTGATGAAAGATTAACCATCCCAAAAGAACTCCATCAGCTTATCTGCCATCAACTTCAATGTGTTTCTATAACTGTTCATTATGTAACCATTTTATCTCAGAAGACAAGAAATTTTCTTTTTAATTTTCAAAGTCCTTCAAACTTCACTTGATCTTACCTATGTCATGTTCTATTGGAACTGCCTCCATGGTCTTTACATACACACCTTCAATTTGTCTATTCATTAGACTTCTTTGTAAATGTTCAGTCATTCCATATAAAAATAAAATTGTCCTTATAAAAATAAAATGCTACTTGACCTCAATCCAATTTCTCTTCTACTAAACTAAAATATTGATTACACTCTGCTTCCAATTCTCCTTCTAATCATTCCTCAACTTATGATAAGCTATCTTCAATCACAGTATTAAAAAATCCCTAATTGTTACTGATAACAGTCCAGTGACCACTTTACAGTGCCTTTACTTTTCTGAAGCAGCACCCTGTGGAACAGTTACTGTTTATGGAAATGGTGACATCACTCCCTTGCCATAAACTCAGTTGATGGACTTTCCATCTTTTTGACAACTACTCACTATTCAGTTCACTTCAGTTCAGTTGCTCAGTCGTGTTCAACTATTTGCAACCCAATGGACTGCGGCATGCCAGGCCTCCCTGTCCATTGCCAACTCCCAGACTTTACTCAAACTTATGTCCATTGAGTCGGTGATGCCACTCAGCCATCTCATCCTCTGTTGCCCCTTTTCCTCCTGCCTTCAATCTTTCCCAGCATCAGGGTCTTTTCAAATGAGTCAGTTCTTCGCGTCAGGTAGCCAAAATATTGGAGTTTCAGCTTCAGCATCCGTCCTTCCAATGAATATTCAGGACCGATTTCCTTTAGGATGGACTGGGTGGATCTCCTTGCAGTCCAAGGGACTCTCAAGAGTCTTCTCCAACACCACAGTTCAAAAGCATCAATTCTTCAGTGCTCAGCTTACTCACTCTCTTTTCCCTCAATTTTTCCATACTTCAGTCCTTAATACAATGTCCTTCTATAGTTTCAATTTTTAATTCCATGGATGACTCTTGGAAATTTGTCTTTTACCTTCCTGATATTTACACTTGTTCAGCTACATTCAGGAGACCTCCCCCAAACTGTACCTCAACACTAAACTCCTACTCATCATGAACATTCTCAAACTTTGTCTTGATCCTTGCTTCCTACATCAATCAATATCATCACCTTTCTCTTACTCATTCAGGTTTTGAAGATCAGGGTTATCAGCGATATTTTCTCTCTAGACTCTCTCATATATAATCAGTGACCAAATGCTATAGAATCTATAAGATTTTGACTTATCTTAATTATGCAGTTTATACTTTTTACTTCTTTTCTGGGACATTATAATATTTATCATCTTGCTTCCAATTTTCCACCCTTGAAAAATATGATCCACATTGTCATTGGTTATTTTTCTATAACACAGATTTTATCCAGCCATTTACATAAAACTCAAATGTGGCAATTATGTGCTTATATATTCATATATACTCTATGCCAATAATAGCTAAACATGCAATATCTAAGCTACCCTTGAGTAAATCTTTGAGGGAAATAATATTATCATCAAGAGAGAGATTAGTGAATTTGCTACAAACCACAGGGTTAGTGAGTAATAAAGGTGAGAGGTGCAGTTTAAATTCTGGTCTGCATCCAGAGATCAATACATACTGCCAAGCAAACTAAACAAACAAAACAAAAAGCAAAAAACTTCATTAGGTCTCTGCATGCATGCTAAGTTGCTTCAGTCATGTTTGACTCTTTGCAACCCCATGGACTGTAGCCCGTCAGGTTCCTCTGTCCATGGGATTCTCCAGGCGAGAATACTGGAGTGGGTTGTCATCTCCTCCTCCAGGGGATCTTCCCAACCCAGGGATTGAACCCCCGTCTCCTGTGGCTCCTGCATTGCAGGCAGATTCTTTACCGCTGAGCCACCAGGGAAGCCCTCATTGGCTCTCTACTAAAATCTAAATTCCTAAATTGGACATTCAGTTTCATCCATAACATGAATACAATTTATCCTTTCAAGTTAATATTTCTGTTTGCAACTTTCAAGTCTTTGTACAATAAGAGATTATATAAATAAAAGTGTATAATATTTCTTCCAGCTTCAGTTTTTATATCAGTGAAAGTTTCATATAGTAGATCATCTCTATGAACACATTCACTCTAACCCTATATGATTCTATACTGCTTTTCCCACTATAAACATCTCAAAATAATGCCCCAGCTTTACTGAAAAAAAAAGAAAAGAAAAGAAAGAAACAGTAAACCACAGAGACTTTCTTTTCTTTGGCTTATACTTTACCCTCTACACAGAAATTGTAATTCTATAACTCTACTTGTCCAAATCTTTCATAAAGCTTTAAAAGCATGCTCATTCATAAACATTTGTCTGACACCATAATTAAGATAAACGTATCCCTCTGAACCTCCTATTGAATTTGTATTTGCATTGTAATACAATACACACAACCTTACATCTTATTTAGCTTGTGCCTTCCTATCTGTCACTAAATAAAAAGTTCACTTAGTTAAGAAACTATATTTTACCCAGCTTACAGTAATACTTTGCTATGATTGTTATGTTGCAAAAAATGACTACTCAATACATTTTTAATGAATGAGTTGATTACCAACTCACTAGCTTAATTCACTTTCATATGTTTTAGCTAAATGGAAAAATAGATAAGAATAGTGGTTATTAAGAGCTTAGATGGTGAGTAGTTCAATCCTTATGCCACTACTGGCTTAAGCTCTGAGCCTTATTTTCTCCATCCATAAAATGGTGACAAAAACAGCACGTATTTCTTAGGGTTTTCCAATAAAAATTACTTGACTCAATTCATATGAAGAACTAAAAGAGTATTCTCGTGTTTTAAGCCCTCAATAAATGTTAGCCATGATTATCAATTAACATAGATATATATATACAATAAAACAACAATATGGACTTTAAAGGCAGATCTAAAATTGTTTCCAACAGATGTGCTTTTATGTGCTTCGCATGCAACTTCCTGGCAGGTGACAAATAACAATAAACTTAATTAAGGGGTGACTTTTCTGGTCAGTATAAAGGACAGAGCAGTTTTAATCCTGGCAAGAAGCAGAGTCTGGAAGCTTTTCATATTTAATCATTTTCTTTAACATGAATAAGTCGAGTGCTCCATTAGTTCTGGAGAGGAGAGTATAATAGAATCAGTTCTATAATAGGGGCATTAAGCCCTCCTGCATTATAGGAAATTGTTGAAAAAGGCTGCCAGGCTCTGATTTCCTTGCCAAAATAGGGCTACAGATACTCAACAGTAACATCCATCCTGATTAAAAAAAAAAAAAATTACTTTAAATAGCAAGAAATTCAAATGGCAGCATAGAATGTGAATGTCAGTTTTGAGCAAGAGTAGAAATCAAAAGATATAGACACACTCCGTTCTTAAAGCAGGTGCTTATTAGCACTATCGCTTTATTTAGATGGTTTAATCAAGATGAAATGGTATTTCCATTGCTTGTTTTTAATTTACATTGCCTCGGCAAGCTAGAATAGAAATTTAAGCTAATATCAACAGTCTATGTAAAACAGAGACTTTTTTTACCTTTTGAACGTTGACATCAAAGAAGGTCAACTCTATAATAGTAAATTGAAAAAAATTTCGCCACATCAGTTTTTTTTTTAATTACCTTACTTCAGAATTGGACAATTTCCCTTCAATGACAGGCTTTATTACCACTGCATTTCTTAAAGGCACTATTTTGTCTATTCATTATACACTGCTTTCCAATTCGAGAGAGAAAATTTTGAGTTCATCTAATACCTGCTAGGAAAATCCTGATGCTGGCATTTACCAGCCTGGCCCCAAACCCATGTTATTACTGAAACTCTGTGCAGGGCATAGGCTATAGAATGAAGAACAAGACAAGTAACTGTTCAGAGGCAGAAGAGCCTCTCTATAACAGTGCCAGCAACCTCCCCAGAAGCAATATGCAGCGTGGAGCATGCATCAGGTGACATTGCTGTGCTTTAAACTGAAAGAAAACATAAGCCCATTGACAGGCACACAGACATCCCTTAATAAAATATAAATTTGACAAGCTGACTCCACAAGCATGCTTTCCTTATCAAATCTGTTCTAATCATTTGGTAGTCACACTTCTCATATACAGCCTGCTCATATCCCCATCTACTGAAATGAAATGGATGCACTTGAGCAGCCCCAGAGAGAAACATTTCCCAACTGGTGTTCCCGCCTGCTTCTCGAGAACAACTCCATGAATCCACATGGATTTATATCACCAATGGATCCAGATAGCTAACATCAGCTCTCTCTCCACATCACATGCAAAAGAGTTATTTATTCTTTCTTTGGCCTCAGAGTACTTTATCACCCTAAACATCTTGTTCTTCACGAAGACATTTTTAAATAAAAAATCAAAAGTGAAAGTAAAATTATTCAATACTACTACAAATGCATTCTTTCAAAGAGCTTATATCCAACAGATGTCTTATTTAACCTTCCATTTCATTCAACAATCTATTAATGCTTTTGATAACAGTGTTCCATTTTCTTTTCTTATATCTTTTAAATGAGAACCAGTAGTGCCTTTTCAGATTGGTTCTTCACTAAACATTATCAGATCTTAATAATTCAAAAAGAGAGAACAATAAAAATTCAAAGAAAGAGATAGTGCTTATAGATATTATTATAGTAAGATAAGGGTGGAGAAATTTTATCTCTACATTTTTATGAAACATATCTTTCCATGAAGAAACCTAAAAGATAATTCTTAATAGTATCAATTCATGCTAAAAGAACTGATTTCTCTATTTTCCTGCTTCCTACCATCTACTTGCCCACGTCAAATCCTTGGCTCTAAGAATGTCTTACTTACTTACAAATAAATAAGTAACAAGAGGCTGAGACACTGACTTGGGAAGTTGGAGAAAAGTAAGAAGTAACAATTTGAAGGTTACTTGAGCTCCATCCTCTAAAGCCCAATTATGTATCTTATAATATAGCAAGGATATGTTTATATTATGTGGTAAAATAGACAAAAATGGAATATAGATAGGTAGTAGTTTAAATTTACTTTGTGACTTTTTTTATGTTTATGGATGTTGTTACTTTCTTTTAAATGGAGGAGGATACCAAAGATGACTCTAGAAAATAAAGCACAGCAGGGTGTGACAACAAATATCCAAAGACCATAGAACTACAGTAATGAGAATGTGATACCTTATAAGAAACCACTAATGTTACCAGTAACACTGAAGAAGCTGAAGTTGAACGGTTCTATGAAGACCTACAAGACCTTTTAGAATTAACACCCAAAAAAGATGTCCTTTTCATTATAGGGGACTGGAATGCAAAAGTAGGAAGTCAAGAAACACCTGGAGTAACAGGCAAATTTGGCCTTGGAATATGGAATGAAGCAAGGCAAAGACTAATAGAGTTTTGCCAAGAAAATGCACTGGTCATAGCAAACACCCTCTTTCAACAACACAAGAGAAGACTCTACACATGGACATCACCAGATGGTCAACACCGAAATCAGACTGATTATATTCTTTGCAGCCAAAGATGCAGAAGCTCTACACAGTCAACAAAAACAAGACCAGGAGCTGACTGTGGCTCAGATCATGAACTCCTTATTGCCAAATTCAGACTTAAATTGAAGAAAGTAGGGAAAACCACTAGACCATTCAGGTATGACCTAAATCAAGTCCCTTATAATTATACAGTGGAAGTGAGAAATAGATTTAAGGGCCTAGATCTGATAGATACAGTGCCTGATGAACTATGGAATGAGATTTGTGACATTGTACAGGAGACAGGGATCAAGACCATCCCCATGGAAAAGAAATGCAAAAAAGCAAAATGGCTGTCTGGGGAGGCCTTACAAATACCTGTGAAAAGAAGAGAAGCAAAAAGCAAAGGAGAAAAGGAAAGTTATAAGCATCTGAATGCAGAGTTCCAAAGAATAGCAGGAAGAGATAAGAAAGCCTTCCTCAGTGATCAAAGCAAAGAAATAGAGGAAAACAACAGAATGGGAAAGACTAGAGATCTCTTCAAGAAAATTAGAGATACCAAGGGGACATTTAATGCAAAGATGGGCTCGATAAAGGACAGAAATGGTATGGACCTAACAGAAGCAGAAGATATTAAGAAGAGGTGGCAAGAATACACAGGAGAACTGTACAAAAAAGATCTTCATGACCCAGATAATCACAATGGTGTGATCACTCATCTAGAGCCAGACATCCTGGAATGTGAAGTCAAGTGGGCCTTAGAAAGCATCACTACGAACAAAGCTAGTGGAGGTGATGGAATTCCAGTGGAGCTATTTCAAATCCTGAAAGATGATGCTGTGAAAGTGCTGCACTCAATATGCCAGCAAATTTGGAAAAGTCAGCAGTGGTCACAGGACTGGAAAAGGTCAGTTTTCACTCCAATCTCAAAGAAAGGCAATGCCAAAGAATGCTCAAACTAGCACACAATTGCACTCATCTCACACGCTAGTAAAGTAATGCTCAAAATTCTCCAAGCCAGGCTTCAGCAATACATGAACCGTGAACTTCCTGATGTTCAAGCTGGTTTTAGAAAAGGCAGAGGAACCAGAGATCAAATTGCCAACATCTGCTGGATCATGGAAAAAGCAAGAGAGTTCCGGAAAAACGTCTATTTCTGCTTTATTGACTATGCCAAAGCCTTTGACTGTGTGGATCACAGTAAACTGTGGAAAATTCTTCAAGAGATGGGAATACCAGACCACCTGACCTGCCTCTTGAGAAATCTGTATGCAGGTCAGATTAGAACTGGACATGAAACAACAGACTGATTCCAAATAGGAAAAGGAGTATGTCAAGGTTGTATATTGTCACCCTGCTTATTTAACTTATATGCAGAGTACATCATAAGAAACACTGGACTGGAAGAAACACAAGCTGGAATCAAGATTGCTGGGAGAAATATCAATAACCTCAGATATGCAGATGACACCACCCTTATGGCAGAAAGTGAAGAGGAACTAAAAAGCCTCTTGATGAAAGTAAAAGTGGAGAGTGAAAAAGTTGGCTTAAAGCTCAACATTCAGAAAACAAAGATCACAGCATCTGGTCCCATCACTTCATGGGAAATAGATGGGGAAACAGTGGAAACAGTGTCAGACTTTATTTTTTGGGGCTCCAAAATCACTGCAGATGGTGACTGCAGCTATGAAATTAAAAGACGCTTACTCCTCAGAAGGAAAGTTATGACCAACCTAGATAGCATATTCAAAAGCAGAGACATTACTTTGCCAACAAAGGTCTATCTAGTCAAGGCTATGGTTTTTCCTGTGGTCATGTATGTATGTGAGAGTTGGACTGTGAAGAAGGCTGAGTGCCGAAGAACGGATGCTTTTGAACTGTGGTGTTGGAGAAGACTCTTGAGAGTCCCTTGGACTGCAAGGAGATCCAACCAGTCCATTCTGAAGGAGATTAGCCCTGGGATTTCTTTGGAAGGAATGATGCTAAAGCTGAAACTCCAGTACTTTGGCCACCTCATGCAAAGAGCTGACTCATTGGAAAAGACTCTGATGCTGGGAGGGATTGGGGGCAGGAGGAGAAGGGGACGACAGAGGATGAGATGGCTGGATGGCATCACTGACTCGATGGACGTGAGTCTGGGTGAACTCCAGGAGTTGGTGATGGACAGTGAGGCCTGGTGTGCTGCGATTCATGGGGTCGCAAAGAGTCGGACATGACTGAGCGACTGAACTGAACTGAACCAAACTGAATGTTCTGATTAAATGTCAGATTCACGAAACTTAAGGAAAGTGACCTAAACCAAGATCATCATAATTTCTCCTCAGATCACTCTCTCCTGAGTATCTCTTTCTACTATTGCCCTAGAACCCAGAATACATTGGTTCAAGCTGGTCCCAAAGAACCTCCTTGGTCTCCAGTTTCAGGGAGATATGGTGAGACATTAAAGCAAGTACAGCAAGGAGTCTCAGGCCACAAACTATATTACCTTCTTCTGTTTAAGGACCTTTATCCACCTAGAGTTGTGACTCTGCCACAAGGAGCATATAGAGATCAGATATAAGAGTGTGTGTGTGTGTGTGTGTGTGTGTGTGTGTGTGTGTATTAGGGAGTTGGGAGAGCACCATCAGAGAGTCAGAATAATTTGACCAAACAAGACTCCACTAAGGCACCTGTCATCACTCCTGGTCCTTGGAGAGCTCAACACACAAACTGCTACAGAGATGACAATTGATGCTGTTCACATGGCACCTCAGGATCTGGTAGCTCTTTCCACCATGCTTTCATCATATTGAGTTTAAAGTAACCATTTTATTCTGCTGCTTTGACAACATGCTAGGGTTCAAGAAACTGTGACGTTATCTAAGACTACCTCTGCCCAGATGCATTTCTTCTCTAGGGTCTTGACATCTTTCCAAGGAGTTCTACACCCCCAGAAATTAGGTCTCACTCTCTGATCCTAAAGAAACATCAGGAAGTTTTTTCCTCATCCCAGGATTTCTCCAGGGGAACCAGTCTGGAGAAATTGATGATTCAGCTTCATTTGCTTCCATTCCACTCTCCCAATTCTCCTAACTTTATTGTGTGGCTTTTATTTTTCCTCAGGACCTAAGCTTTGAAATGCAGCTTAGAGAGAAACTCTTTTTTAAAATTTTGGGTTGTTTTATCTATCCCTAGTGAGAAGGAATAATGACCAACTGAGCTACTTAATGAAGGCAGGTCAATAAGTTAATTTAAAAAATCTAGAAGGAAAGAATTTAAAATGATACTTTTTTAAAAGCTAAAGAATAAAAAAATTAAGATAAGGCATAGAAAGTAAACTGAAGTTAGATTATCTTTCCTGCAAGGAATAATTTTACTCTTTAGTTACATCTCCTGGTCAAGTTCCTTTCATAGCTTCTTAGACACTTTATGCAGCTCTTGCCACCTAAATGCAAATGCTCTAACCTCTGCCTGATCTGAACACTAAGTAGAAGACAGCAAGGGATTAGGGCATAAAAAGGAGCCTCACCTTGACAAGGTTCCCCTTCTTGACCCTGTGATTTATCTACATAGTAATGAAATGTTATAACCTAAGTTCCATGAAGGTAGGAATCGTATGTTCCTTGTTCATCGCTCAGTCAATTCAGTTCAGTGGCCCAATCATATCCGACTCTTTGCAACGCCATCAATCTTTCCCAGCATCAGGGTATTTTCCAATGAGTCAATTCTTCCCATCAGTTGTCCAAAGTATTGGAATTTCAGCTATAGCATCGGTCCTTCCAATGAATATTCAGAATTGATTTCCTTCAGGCCTTTCATTACTCATTTCCTGCATTGAAAACTGAGCCTGCTCCATAGTAGCTGCTCAATCAATATTTTTTTTGGATAACACATCTTGTAAGATCATGTATTTATATCCATGAAGATATATTTCAGTAATTCCTGCTGCTAAACACTACTCATTATTCTGAGGTTCTCTGAAGCACCCAGTTAAAAAAAAAAAAAAAACAAATAGACCACCACCACCAACACAAATTGTAGAAAACTATTTGAAAGGAACTATTGGAATGAGTGCAGACACAGTTCTCCTAGTGGCATGGAAGACTGCTCCTTCCACTACAGCCCAGAGATCCATAGATTTCCCCCAAATTTCAGATGAACTATGAGGATGCTCTAATCACATAGCAAGCATGATAGAAGGAAAATATTTTCTCAGAGATCTTAACTCATCCAAATAAGCAGCAGCAGCTATAGCTCCTCAACTCCTGTCAACATATTCTGAACCATAAAGGCAAAAACAGATTTCCCATGAGGAGGATTCAACCTACTGACCATTCATAGCTATCTTTCAAACCTGCTCCATTAGTCGCTCTCCATATTATACTCTAGAATTAGAGCACAGAAATAGAGTTATGATCCAAGTACTATCTTGACAAATTCCTGATATGAATCTGAGCCTCATGAGTTTTCTTATCCATCCCATGTATTAGATCCTTTTCTGTGATACTAACATTACCTGACAAACCTAGACAGCATATTAAAAAACACAGACATTACTTTACTGACAAAGGTTCATACAGTCAAAGCTATGGTTTTTCCAGTAGTCATGTGTGGATGTGAGTTGGACCATAAAGAAGACTGAGCACCAAAGAATTGATGCTTTTGAGCTATAGTGTTGGAGAATACTCTTGAGAGTCCCTTGGACAGCAAGGAGATCAAACCAGTCAACCCTAAAGGAAATTAGTCCTGAATATTCATTGGAAGGACTAATGCTGAAGCTTAAACTCCAAAACTTTGGCCACCTGATGCAAAGAACTGACTCATCAGAAAAGACCCTGATGCTGGGAAAGATTGATGGCAGGAGGAGAAAGGGGAGACAGAGGATGAGATGGTTGGATGGCATCACTGACTCAATGGACGTGAGTCTGGGTGAACTCTGGAGTTGGTGATGGACAGGGAGGCCTGGCGTGCTGCGATTCACGGGGTCGCAAAGAACTGGACACAAGTGAGTTATGACCAACCTAGATAGCATATTCAAAAGCAGAGACATTACTTTGCCAACAAAGGTTCGTCTAGTCAAGGCTCTGGTTTTTCCTGTGGTCACGTATGAATGTGAGAGTTGGACTGTGAAGAAGGCTGAGCGCTGAAGAATTGATGCTTTTGAACTGTGGTGTTGGAGAAGACTCTTGAGAGTCCCTTGGACTGCAAGGAGATCCAACCAGTCCATTCTAAAGGATATCAGCCCTGGGATTTCTTTGGAAGGAATGATGCTAAAGCTGAAACTCCAGTACTTTGGCCACCTCATGCAAAGAGTTGACTCACTGGAAAAGACTCTGATGCTGAGAGGGATTAGGGGCAGGAGGAGAAGGGGACGGCAGAGGATGAGATGGCTCGATGGCATCACTGACTCGATGGACGTGAGTCTGGGTGAACTCTGGGAGTTGGTGATGGACAGGGAGGCCTGGCGTGCTGCGATTCACGGGGTCGCAAAGAGTCAGACACAACTGAGCGACTGAACTGAACTGAACTGAGCGAATGAATTGAACTGAACTAAGCATTACCTGGAAGTTGAATTCTTCACCAATAGGTCCTGGTCCCAAACTTGAGTTCTTTTCTCCTCTAACCTTTTCTTCAAAGATCTAGCTGACATGACTCAATACAGTATTCTTTTAGTCACTGAGTTAAACTCATTTTAGTAAACTTAAATTTTTATGCCAGAGGAGTGAGTGTTTTATTTTTCCACTAGTGACTATAAATGGGACATTTTATTGAAAATATCTCTTGAGCTATTACTTGAGTATTATAACTAGAATGCCCTGCCAATGGAAAATGAAACATACATCCATTATTAGTTCCATAATAATGTTAATAATATGAGCCAAACTCAATAAGCCTAACTAAATATGGATCTACAGAGTAATCTCCCGGATATACAATAAGTGCTACACACAATGATTCATTTTAACATGCAACAGTGCAGAACAATCTCATGTGATGGGGTAGTTACATTCTTAGAATACTGCAGCTTTCATTAAAATGCTTTCTCTAAAAGGAACACAGGCAAAGTATGGAGCTACATCGCTCATACCTGGAGACAATCCAAATCTATGGTGTTAGAAAACAGATAAAAGATTAGAGCCCATTACAGATTCCTGAATTAATGAGGACGCTTTCGAGAAGCTCTGCTACAGAATGCACTTTCTGAAAGCAGCCTGCTCTCTTGTCATCTCAAAGCTTGCTGACTTTGCTCTTTTTGCCTGGAACAACCTTCTGGTCATTCTTCAAGTGGATGGCTCCTTTTCTTCATTAGAACTCGGCTGATACATCAACTTCCACATGAAGGTTTATTCAAGCCTCAGTCCCCTGACCATGCCAGATGCCTCTCCTCTAAGCTCCTAATCGCAGTGGGTTTACCACTCTTACAGCATTTGTCACAATGTTGCCATTGTGTATTATTTATTGTCATGCCTCATTATGTCAAAAGCTGCTTCAAGACAATAAGCATGTCTTTATCTCTCTGATTCCTGACCTTGTAGTTGGCCTGATATATAGCAGGAGCTCAATAATCATGTGTTGATGCCTCTTTCTTTGGCCAATTCTTTCTCATAGCTGAGTCCTCAATTTAAATATGACTTTAACCAAAAGGCCTTCTTTGACATTTCAGTTTACTTTGGTATCCTTGTGATACCCACACTATATTCATCACAATTGTAATTATATAGTTATTAGTGTGATGACTGTTTGAAGCCTTTCCCCATTAAGCCAAAAGCTCTATGAGGACAGGCACTGTGTCTCCCCTGTTTGAAGTTATACCCCTCTTGACTTACTGAGCCTGTTACATAATTTACACTCAAAAATAGTTATTGACTCAATTACTAATACTTGCTACAATAGGGATGAACTTTGAAATCATTATGTTTTCAATGAAAGAAACTAGTCACAAAAGACCACATATCACATAATCTCATTATTATAAAATATCTATACTAGACAAGTCTATAAAGACATGAAGATTAGTGGCTGCCTATGACTGTAGCAGGGGAGAAAGAAGAAAGAGGAGTGAGAAATGGTAGTGACTATTAATGGGAACAGGGTTTCTTTTTGTGCTAATGGGAATATTTAAAACTTAGATTGCAGTGGTAATGTCCTAACTCTGTAAATATACTAAAACCTATTGACTTGTGTACTTTAAATAGATGAATGTCATGATAGGTGGATTGTATTTCAATAAAGCTACTGAAATAATTATTGAATAAATAAATACTTGAATTAATAGATGAACATGAAGTTCAGGGATCCATCATTTAGCAAAAGGAACATATTTCTGGAAATGGAAACCCTTCTACCCTTTGTCCTTTGATCTTAATCTCTTCAAAGATGCATTTCTGGCATTGACATAAAACTGTCAATCATGTTTCCTTTATTTTCATATTCTCTGAATCCATGCAGTGATGCTTGCTATAGTTCCTTTCAGCTTTCTCTCATATAATTAATTGATCTCTGGTCCTCTGAGGCATCAATGAGTTTTATAAGAATTTCTGCCAAACCCTAACTGTCATGTGTTTCCTCTGTCCATTATTTTCACTCACTATCTCCAACACCACAGCTCAAAATCATCAATTCTTCAGCGCTCAGCTTTCTTTATAGTCCAACTCTCACATCCATACATGACCACTGGAAAAACCATAGCCTTGACTAGATGGACCTTTGTTGGCAAAGTAATGTCTCTGCTTTTGAATATGCTATCTAGGTTGGTCATAACTTTCCTTCCCAGGAGTAAGCGTCTTTTAATTTCATGGCTGCAATCACCATCTGCAGTGATTTTGGAGCCCCCAAAAATAAAGTCTGACACTGTTTCCACTGTTTTCCCATCTATTTCTTGAGAGTCCCTTGGACTGCAAGGAGATCCAACCAGTCCATCCTAAAGATCAATCCTGGGTGTTCATTGGAAGGACTGATGCTGAAGCTGAAACTCCAATACTTTGGCCACCTCATGTGAAGAGTTGACCCATTGGAAAAAACCCTGATGCTGGGAGGGATGGGGGCAGGAGGAGAAGGGGACGACAGAGGATGAGATGGCTGGATGGCATCACTGACTCGATGGACATGAGTTTGGGTAAACTCCGGGAGTTGGTGATGGACAGGAAGACCTGGCATGCTGCGATTCACGGGGTTGCAAAGAGTCAGACACGACTGAGCGACTGAACTGAAATGAACTGAACTGATGGGCCACTGAAGAAAACTACATTTAAACGACAACTAGGAGTTACCAACTGACTTCATTGAAATGCCCCTTTTCCTCCTCCTCTACTGTGCCACTTGTAACATAAGTGATGGCTGTAACTCTGGCAGCCACTTTGGATAATGCGAATGAGTTCCATACCTTCAGAATGTCAAGATTCAGTGGGAAGGAGATTGTGAAACTTTTCTCAGTTTAATTATACCAAAACAAAAATTTCAAAATATGGGTGCATGCATGTGTACTTGTGTGCTCAGTAATGTCCAACTCTTTGCAACCCCATCTACTGTAGCCCACTAGGTTCCTCTGTCCATAGGTTTCTTCAAGCCAGAATACTAGAGTCACTGCCATTTCCTACTGTAATATATGGATATATCTTGTCTAAACTCTGAGGAAGTAACCTTTAAATCAAGGAGAGAACATTTTATTTCTATAAGGAATAACTGAATTCCACAAGAAGTGCCACTGAATACCTTGAGGAAGAAAACATGAGTTGTCATATTAGAAGGAAGCATTTAATTATTAATTCTATGTTTTATTATCTGTGAGAACTTGGAGAGTTAATTCATCAGTGGGTCATACTATTTTTCATCTGTAAAACAGTGTTAATAAAACTTACTGTGTTATCAAAGGATAAAAATTACACAATATGTTTGATAGTACCCAGCAACTATTTGGGATATTGGAAATACTTTAAACATGTTGTTTCTTTCAAACATAATTACTTGAATCAAAGAGGTAATCCAATCTTATCTTTCCAAAAGATAACAGTTTAGTCAATAACCAATCAAGAACTGTTACATGTGTGCTTCCAATGTACCATAAAATCTCTTGAGAGTCATAAAAGAAACAAAAGTAAAAGGCACATTCTTGCCATCAGAGAACCTACATTAAGTTAGAGAGTCATGACTGATCCAGGAGAAACCACAGAGAGCACTACACAGCAGCACCTATTTAACCTGGCATCACGTGCTAACAGGGGGCTTCAGAAGACTATCAGACTGAGGGATACCATTGGGAAGGAGGGTAGTGGGGAAAGTTTCATGAAAGAGGGTATACTTGATCAGAACTTGGAAAATCTCAATAGAAATATTTATATATAATAATTCACGAATCATTATTATTGTGTCAAAACACCAGTGTTGTTAATTCCTTAGTTCTCCTAGCCAGGGTAATTCATACCTATTCTAGACAGAGAAAATATATTCAGACATAATGCAACTGAAAGAGGGAAACAGCAGTTCACCACTCAAAAGCCAATAAAGAAGTCAGGTTGGTGGAAAGGAAAGTTTGCTTTATTTTGGATGCCAGCAACCAGAAGGGGAGGGCAGACACCTGTCAAAAGGTCAGTTCCACCTCCTGGCACTCAGTGGACAAGAGTTTTTATAGGCTGAGGAAGGGGCTACATGCAGAAATAGCAGTCAGTTCTGACAACGTCATCTCGACTGAGTACAGTGACTCTTCAGTTGCATATTGATTTATTCCCATTTCTTTGAGGCCAGCTGACAGAATTGTGGTGGCATAAGTCATGGCTGCAATCTGGTCATCATCTACTTAATTTCATCTACTAGGTGGGGATTTCAGTATCTATAAGACACCCCAAAGGATATGGCTTGAATATTATCTATAGCCTTTGAGAAGGAACTAAAGGTCTTTGACTATGCCTTAAATGACTAAACTACTGTTATTTGGTCTTCTTTGACTGCTTTTCTTTGTTTCTGCATGTTCTCACTTCTATGATTAAACTTATTCTTCAGCTAAAGTTTTTCCACAGGTGAAAGTCAGGCTGAGGACATTGAGGGGCAAGAACCGTAGGGTCCTACTCCATTTAAATAACAGTTAAACTATGGCTGCTGCTGATACACTATCCAAGCCCATTCCTTCCCACTTGGGAAGGAATGACATCAATAAATGACATCAATGGTTAAATGACAAAATCAAAGACACTAAGTATCATCATACAGTTCTTTTGGTCAAGGATTAAGGGGACAATTCAACCATGGCAACATCTACAAAAAGGAAAGCTGGGGAATATATCTTTTACAATGGGGGAGGGGAACAAATATTAATAGAAGGCTGGGAATGAACTGCATTCATTTATATGGAATGAAAGCAAAAAAGAATAAAATAACAGACACACGTGTAATATAGATGAAAAATTCTTTGGAAAATGCACCCAAACAAAACAGAAAGAAATGTAAGGCAAATTTTTCTATATGCTTAAGGAATTTAGAGATAACTTGAGTTCATGAATTAAGTGGTGAGAGAGACCAAAAATAATGCAGGATATCAATGAAGGTTCAAAAATAGAATACAAAGGAAAGGTAACTGACAAGCCTACCAAAGAAACTGAAGAGGAAATTAAAACCTTTAAAGTATTTGAAATCCCATTAGAAGCAGAAAGGAATTGAATTACAGTAGAGTAAGTCTTTTCAGTGGTAGGAAAGTAAATCTTGGGGGAGAGGGAATCACATAGAATTCAGAGTAAAAAGATGAAGAGATCACAATGACTAGACAGAAAACAACAATAAGAAAAGACAATTCAATTTTTGAATAATTGCTCTTGTGAAAGAAAATTAGAACACAAGGTATAAATTTTAAATATATAATAGAAATTTCCTGAAATAAAGAAGACCTGAATAGTCAGATTCCAAAGAAAGATGACTGAAAGAAATATGTACCTATCCCAGTGAATTTACAGAAATCCAAATATAATGAAGAAATTCCCTAATTATTCAGGCACAGCCTGCATGTCATTCGGAAAGAAAACAATCAGTAAACTGACCTCTGACTCCTCTCCCAAACGTTAGATGGCATTGTATTGATCTACAATATATTAGGAACAAAGAGATGTAACTCAAAACTTCTACATGCTTCTAAGTTTTTATTCCAGTTGGAGGATATTTTCATAAACTAGAAGGCATTTTCCTAAGCAAACAAAAAAATCAGGAAATATAGCAGTAAGGTTTTCTTCATTTCACACCCACTTGAAGATGGAAAATCTTAGGAATCAAAAGCCAAAGTAGCATGAACAAATTCTAACTAAGTGGCTAAATTAGGGAAAGAAAAGCCTGACAGAGCACTAAATACATATAAAGGTATAAAAGGTCAATAACGATACATCTAATGAGGAGTAATACATGGATATTTTATAAATTCTGAAAGAAATTTACCTACTTAATAATGAGTTGCTGAAAATGGACAAGGACAAAAGTCACAGATATGCCTAGAGGAAGTGGAAAAAGAGGAGAAATGAGGTAATATAAATGAACAAACTTTATTATTTATTATCTGCTGTGAAATCAATACATTCACTTCTACATTTGACATTAAGGCCTATGTACATATATACCTCAGAAAGCTTTTCTTAATTAATAATGCCAAGAAATAGAGGAAAACAATAGAATGGGAAAGACTAGAGATTTCTTTGAGAAAATTAAAGATACCAAAGGAATATTTCATGCAAAGATGGGCACAACAAAGGACAGAAACGATATGGACCTAAAGGAAGAATAAGATATTTAGAAGAGATGGCAAGAATACACAGAAGAACTGTACAAACAACATCTTCATGACCCAGATAATCACAATGGTGTGATCACTGACCTAGAGCCAGACATCCCGGAATGTGAAGTCAAGTGGGCCTTAGAAAGCATCACTATGAACAAAGCTAGTGGAGGTGATGGAATTCCAGTTGAGCTATTTCAAATCCTAAAAGATGTTTCTGTTAAAGTGCTGCACGCAATATGGCAGCAAATTTGGAAAACTCACAGTGGCCACAGGACTGGAAAAGTCAGTTTTCACTCCAATCCCAAAGAAAAGCAATACCAAAGAATGTTCAAACTACTGCACAATTGCAGTCATCTCACATGCTACCAAAGTAATGCTCAAAATTCTCCAAGCCAGGCTTCAACAGTATGTGAACCAAGAAATTCCAGGTGTTCAAGCTGGATTTAGAAAAGGCAGAGGAACCAGACATCAAATTGCCAGCATCTGTTGCATCATAGAAAAAGCAAGAGAATTTCAGAAAAACATATACTTCTGCTTCATTGACTATACTAAAGCCTTTGACTGTGTGGATCACAACAAATTATGGAAAATTCATAAAGAGAAGGGCATACCAGACCACCTTACCTGCCTCCTGAGAAACTTGTATGCAGGTCAATAAGCTACAGTTAAAATAGGACATGGAACAATGGACTGGTTCCAAATTGGGAAAGGAGTACATCAAGGTTGTATATTGTTGCCCTGCTTATTTAACTTCTATGCAGAGTACATCATGTGAAATGCTGGGCTGGAAGAATCATAAGGTGAAATCAAGATTGCCGGGAGAAACATCAGTAACTTCAGATATGCAGATGACACCACCTTTATGGCAGAAAATGAAGAGGAACTAAAGAGACTCTTGATGAAAGTGAAAGAGTAGAGTGAAAAAGCTGGCTTAAATTTCAATATTCAAACAACAAAGATCAGGACATCCAGTCACATCGATTCATAGCAAATAGATGGGGAAACAGTGGAAACAGTGACAGATTTTATTTTCTTGGGCTCCAAAATCACTACAGATGGTGCCTGCAGCCATGAAGTTAAAAGACACTTGCTCCTTATAAGAAAAGTTATGACCAATCTAGATAGCATATTAAAAAGCAGAGACATTCCTTTGCCAACAAAGGTCTGTCTAATCAAAGCTATGGTTTTTCCAGTAGTCATGTATGGATCGGAGAAGGCAATGGCACCCCACTCCAGAACTCTTGCCTGGAAAATCCCATGGACAGAGGAGCCTGGAAAGCTGCGGTCCATGGGGTTGCTGAGGGTCGGACACAACTGAGCAACTTCACTTTCACTTTTCACTTTCATGCATTGGAGAAGGCAATGGCACCCCACTCCAGTGTTCTTGCCTGGAGAATCCCAGGGACGGGGGAGCCTGGTGGGCTGCTGTCTATGAGGTCGCACAGAGTCAGACACAACTGAAGCAACTTAACAGCAGCAACAGCATGTATGGATATGAGAGTTGGACCATAAAGAAAGCTGAGCACCAAAGAATTGATGCTTTGGAACTGTGGTGTTGGAGAAGACTCTTGAGAGTCCCTTGGACTGCAAGGAGATCAAACCAATCAATCCTAAAGGAAATCAGTCCTAAATATTCATTGGAAGGACTGATGCTGAAGCTGAAGCTCCAATACTTTGGTCACTTTATGGGAAGAGCTGACTCATAAGAAAAGACCTTACTGCTGGGAAAGACGGAAGGCAGGAGGAGAAAGGGACAACAGAGGATGAGATGGTTGGATGGTATCACTGACTAAATGGGCATCAGTCTGAGCAAGCTCCAGGAGACCGTAAAGGACGGGAAGGAAACCTGATGTGCTGCAGTCCATGGGGTCACAAAGAGTTGGACATGACTAAGCGACAGAACAGTAACACCAACATATATATACATATTTATATAAGCTTCAAACCCATCACTTTCTTAGGTTGTATAGGTATTACTAGGATTATAGTTTCCAAGTGAAAAAATAAATATCAGGAAATAAACATTAGAAAACTAAAAGCAAGCCACAAAGAAGAATGAAAAGAATCACTTATTAATTCAAATTCCTACTATGATTCAAGCACTGTATCAAAATCTAAGTTGCTGTTAAGTCACTAAGTCGTGTCCAATTCCTTTTGACCCCATGGACTACAGCACACCAGCCTTCCCTGTCCTTCACTGTCTCCCAGAATTTGCTCAAACTCATGTCCATTGAGTTGTCATACCATCTAACCATCTCATCCTCTATCACTCCCTTCTCTTCCTGTCATCAAAATTTTCCAGTATCAGGGTCTTTCCTAATGAGTTGGCTCTTTGCATCAGGTGGGCTTTTGATTAAAATTGTGTGACTGTCTTGAGTTTGATTAGAATTAAACTTAATTCGTACATTTATTAATATGCTTGCTGCTTGGAAGAAAAGCTATCACAAACCTAGACAGCATATTAAAAAGAAGAGTCATCACTTTGCTGACAAATGTCTGTATATTCAAAGCTATGGCTTTTCCTGTAGCCATGTAGGATTGTGAGAGTTGGACCACAAAGAAGGCTGAGCACTGAAGAGTTGATGCTTTTGAATGTGGTGCTGGAGAAAACTCTTGAGAGTCCCTTGGACAGCAAGGAGATCAAACCAGTCCATCTTAAAGGAAATCAACCCTGAATATTCATTGGGAGGACTGATGCTGAAGTTGAAGCTCCAATCCCTTGGCCATCTGATGCGAACTGCTGACTCACTGAGAAAGACCTCAATGCTGGGAAGGATTGAGGGCAGGAGAAGTGGGTGACAAACAAGGAGATGATTGGATGGCGTCATTGACTCAATGGACATGGGTTTGAGCAAACCAGGAGATAGTGAATAATAGGGAAGCCTGGTGAACAGGACTGCTCATTAGACTATTTCAAATATTTTCTAATTTCTTTGTTATGGCCTCTCAGATACATCCACCATTTAAAAGTGGACATTTTTACATGGGATTTTGTTTAAAGTATCTTTAATATTAATTTTGTATTTTGATATGCTGCAGTCCATAAGGTCATAAAAACGTGGACACAACTGAGCAACTGAACAACAAATCCAAGGACAACTGATTTCCTTATACTGTCTTTCAAATAAATTTTAAATCTTCTCAGTGTCTTTCAATGAAGTTTCTAAACAATTTTCTAGCCAAAGACGATGAATTTCTTTTGTGAGACCTATTTCTAGTTACTTGTATTACACTGCTCTAGTTGCCTTAACAAAATACCATACCCTGGGTGAGTTAAACAACAAATTTATTTTCTCAGAGTCATGGAGGATGTTAAGTCTAGTTCAAGGTGCTGGCTGATTCGGCTTCAGTGCTCTCTTCCCAACTTACAGATGGCTGCATTCTCACTATGTCCTTACATAGTGGAGAGAAACAGAGAGAGAGACCTCTATGCTGTTTCTTATAAGATCACCAATGCTGTTGGATCAGGGACCCACCCTTACTGACCTCCAATAGGGCTTCCCAGGTGGCGCTAGATAAGCGACTCGGGTTCAGTCCCTGGATCGGAAAGATCCCCTGGAGGAGGGCATGGCAACCCACTCCAGCATTCTTGCCTGGAGAATGCAATGGACAGTGGAGCCTGGCAGGCTATAGTCCATGGAGTAGCAAAGAGTCGGACACAACTAAAGCTTTTAGCAAGCACACAGGACTTCCATTAAGGCTGGGGGTTGAGACTTTTGCATATGAATTTTGGTAGAAAAAAATTCAGGCCATAGCAATACTTTAATGTTTGTTGCTATTGGAAATGGTAATTTAAGTGATAGGTTTTAAAAAAGATCTTTCTTAAATCTGTTTGTTGGTATTAAAGAATTCGGTTGTACCAGCTCCTATTTCCAAGCTTTGGAAGCCTGGGCCTTTTAACATGACTACAGAGGGACACATCAAGCTGAGGTAATCTCACACCCACCATGTGATCCAGCCACTCCGCTATCAGGAATCCACTCAAAAGAAATAAAAGTATATGTCTGTACAAAGACTTATACACAAATTCTCTAGAAGCTTTATTGTTAACAGCCAAAACCTTGAAATAATCCAAATGTCCATCAACATGTGAATGAGTAAACAAATTATAGCATATCTACACAGTATTATTCAGTAATAAAAATGATGAACTTTTGGTATATGAAACAACAATGGATGAAGCTCAAAGTAATTGTGCTGAGTGAAAGACGTCAGATAAAATAGTTGTATGTGATTCCATTTATATAAACTTATAAGAAATGCAAACTAACCTATATGACAGAAAGCCAAAGAGAAGTTGTTGGCAGATGCTAAGAAGTGATCAGTGCAGGGTGAGAGTGAAGGATTACATGAGCATGAAAAAACTTGGAGTGGGGGGCTGCGGTGATGGCTATGTTCACTATTTTTATTGTATTTGTTTCACATGCATATGTAAAAATTTATCAAAATGTATATGTTAAATACGTGTATTTCTTTCCTGTCAATTCAACAAAGCATCCTTTTTAACATTTTTCTTGTCTATGAGCACTTACAAAGTTAGGTAAGAAACAAATTGAGCTTTGCAACAGCACATTTATTTAAACAAATAAAAAGTATATAGTCATACAAATAATAAATAGATAGTAATGTTATTTTAATACAGTTCCAACACTGCTTTTATAATAAGGTACCTACTATTTAAATATGTTGTCATAGCAGCTCTGGTTGCTCATAATTTATATTTAAAATTTTTTACTCCTTTGATTTCTCATTGGTCGGCTATCTTGCCTTGTAGTAGAGGTTTTGTTTACTTTTATTATTCAGTGATTACAGATTTTGATGTAATTTTTAAATTTAAAAAACTAAATCACCAACCTAAAGATTTTCAAATGTGCATTTGGGCTTCCCATAACTTAGTGGAAGACATCTATCTTATTTTTTGCTGTTTATTTTATGGAAATATCTTACAAAGAGGTAAGAGTTTTTCCAAATGTTCAAGTGACTATTCTTTATATTAACTGCAAAAATTCTTACCATTGCACTTATAACATTCAACTATCTTTAAATCTCATAATTAACTAACGTTACTAAGAATTTTTATTTTAAAGAAATTTAAGAAAGTGTGGTTCTTATTGACCACATATACTGTATTCCTCCAACAAGCCTTTCATTAAGGTTTCTGTTACTCCGATAGTTCCTTCATCACACAAGCTTTCTATGGAGAGTCTACATCACTGTGTGAGATTCTCCACCACTAACTTACCACACTATCCATGCCTTGTTTTGTACCAGGAATTGTATATTCTAAGTAAGTACAGAAATAGAATTTCCAGTGAGATACAAATGGTATATAGGGTGGAAAGAGAAAACTGATTAGGAGACAACTCCTAAATTTCTACTGAGAGGCACTTTGGTATTAGATTTTCGTTTTCAAGCCAGATTTATACAATATTTTGTTGGCTGAAGCTATTAATTAGATTGACCTAATCAATTAATTGTGATTTTTCTGTAAGTTTGTCCATGTAACAAACAATAGAAAATTTTTTTTTCTTATAATAAACCGCTGACTGCTATCCATAGCTTCCAAGTGAATAGCTTTCTGTTTTATTTGTCATTATTATTTTAATGAGAAGTTAGAAAAGGACATAGTGGAGACTGTTAATCTCACTCCATCATATCCCAGATGGGCTGAGACTTTTATCTAAGTAAAGCTTGATTTGCATATGATTTTTAATCATACAGGACATGGAGTGAGAAACTAGAAATCCATGGTAGCATAAACAGAGACCTGGAGGAAAGAGAAATTTATTCACCTAAAAGTAAAACTGGAAAGAAAATAGCAGAGCAGAGACTTTGAAAAGCATATGGAAGTTAATCAGAGAAATGGCGAGTTCCTAAAAACTGTCACCAAGGGTGGAGGTTTACTTCCCTCTCAGTGTTTCTTGATGGACCTTGAGGGTGCTCGAGACCTGACATGCCCCATCATTTGAAAGTGTCAGTTGTTGGAAATGTAAAAAATGCCAGATAATTGATTGACCTCGTTAATAAATAAATAAGAGCCAACTGTTAGCCAAAAAGAAGATACACTGTAAGCCTTTGGAGACTTGAGGGTTTCTGAAATTTATCATCAGTCAAATAAGATAAGCTGATACTTAAAATATTATTAAAGGTAGCCATAATAAAACTGATGGTAGTTAAGACACCTTCAGTTCAGTTCAGTTGCTCAGTCGTGTCCGACTCTTTGCGACCCCATGAATCGCAGCACGCCAGGCCTCCCTGTCCAACACCAACTCCCGGAGTTCACTCAGACTCACGTCCATCGAGTCAGTCATGCCATCCAGCCATCTCATCCTCTGCTGTCCCCTTCTCCTCCTACCCCCAATCCCTCCCAGCATCAGGGTCTTTTCCAATGAGTCAACTCTTTGCATGAGGTGGCCAAACAACTGGAGTTTCAGCTTTAGCATCATTCCTTCCAAAGAAATCCCAGGGCTGATCTCCTTCAGAATGGACTGGTTTGATCTCCTTGCAGTCCAAGGGACTCTCAAGAGTCTTCTCCAACACCACAGTTCAAAAGCATCAATTCTTTGGCGCTCAGCCTTCTTCACAGTCCAACTCTCACATTCATACATGACCACAGGAAAAACCATGGCCTTGACTAGACGGACCTTTGTTGGCAAAGTAATGTCTCTGCTTTTGAATATGCTATCTAGGTTGGTCATAACTTTCCTTCCAAGGAGTAAGCTCTTCTAATTTCATGGCTGCAGTCACCATCTGCAGTGATTTTGGAGCCCCAAAAAATAAAGTCTGACACTGTTTCCACTGTTTCCCCATCTATTTCCCATGAAGTGACGGGACCGGATGCCACGATCTTTGTTTTCTGAATGTTGAGCTTTAAGCCAACTTTTTCACTCTCCACTTTCACTTTCATCAAGAGGCTTTTGAGTTCCTCTTCACTTTCTGCCATAAGGGTGGTGTCATCTATATATCTGAGGTTATTGACATTTCTCCCAGCAATCTTGATTCCAGCCTGTGCTTCTTCCAGTCCAGCATTTCTCATGATGTACTCTGCATAGAAGTTAAATAAGCAGGGTGACAATATACAGCCTTGACGTACTCCTTTTCCTATTTGGAACCAGTCTGTTGTTTCATGTCCAGTTCTAACTGTTGCTTCCTGACCTGCATACAGATTTCTCAAGAGGCAGGTCAGGTGGTCTGGTATTCTCATCTCTTTCAGAATTTTCCACAGTTTATTGTGATCCACACAGTCAAAGGCGTTGGCATAGTCAGTAAAGCAGAAATAGATGTTTTACTGGAACTCTCTTGCTTTTTCCATGATCCAGCAGATGTTGGCAATTTGATCTCTGGTTCCTCTGCCTTTTCTAAAACCAGCTTGAACATCAAGAAGTTCACAGTTCATGTATTGCTAAAGCCTGGTTTGGAGATTTTTGAGCATTACTTTACTAGCGTGTGAGATGAGTGCAATTGTGCGCTAGTTTGAGCATTCTTTGGCATTGCCTTTCTTTGGGATTGGAGTGAAAACTGACCTTTTCCAGTCCTGTGACCACTGCTGACTTTTCCAAATTTGCTGGCATATTGAGTGCAGCACTTTCACAGCATCATCTTTCAGGATTTGAAATAGCTCCACTGGAATTCCATCACCTCCACTAGCTTTGTTCATAGTGATGCTTTCTAAGGCCCACTTGACTTCACATTCCAGGATGTCTGGCTCTAGATGAGTGATCACACCATCGTGATTATCTGGGTCGTGAAGATCTTTTTTGTACAGTTCTTCTGTGTATTCTTGCCACCTCTTCT
Source organism: Bos grunniens (assembly GCF_055505025.1). Lineage (NCBI taxonomy): Eukaryota > Metazoa > Chordata > Mammalia > Artiodactyla > Bovidae > Bos > Bos grunniens. The sequence continues at coordinate 19,938,201 of NC_141168.1, forward strand.
TAGTATCTTCTGCTTCTGTTAGGTCCATACCATTTCTGTCCTTTATCGAGCCCATCTTTGCATGAAATGTTCCCTTGGTATCTCTAATTTTCTTGAAGAGATCTCTAGTCTTTCCTATTCTGTTGTTTTCCTCTATTTCTTTGCATTGATCGCTGAAGAAGGCTTTCTTATCTCTTCTTGCTATTCTTTGGAACTTTGCATTCAGATGCTTATATCTTTCCTTTTCTCCTTTGCTTTTTGCTTCTCTTCTTTTCACAGGTATTTGTAAGGCCTCCCCAGACAGCCATTTTGCTTTTTTGCATTTCTTTTCCATGGGGATGGTCTTGATCCCTGTCTCCTGTACAATGTCACGAACCTCATTCCATAGTTCATCAGGCACTCTATCTATCAGATCTAGGCCCTTAAATCTATTTCTCACTTCCACTAAGCAAATTCTAAACTAGCATACGTTCATATGAAGATGAAAGGTGTATCAAAGGCCTTTGTAGACAGAGACCATTAACTTAGGTGCTTAGAGGTAGTCTGTCAACAATAGATCTTTGGGTTAAAGTCAATAATCTCCTCTACTTAGTGGCAAGTTCTTTGATCAACTCCTTTGAAAAGATGTGCTTTTAAGCAGAATTTTCTGCATCATCTGTTTAATGGAGAGTAACAGAATAGCAAGATGGGCATGTGACCTTATCTTGTCCAGCTTAGGTGGTGATAAGCCATGGAGATTCTAGCACCTGGCTCACAGTCTGGAATTAATAATCATTTCTGGCAACTTTTCAGAAATAAATCACACTGTAAAAATTATTAATAATCACATGTATGGTATCTGGTAGTGCAGTAAGGAAGAAGAGAAGCAGAACACAGATGATGCAATTAGCTGCATCAATCCTGTGTACTAAGACAGTGAAAGATGCTCGGAGATCCCTAAATCCCACCAAAGAGAACAGTTTTAGCTACTCTACATTGTTCTGTGCCTTTTCTTGAAAAGGGTGTCTGATGCAGATTATTTAAAAATACTTTTTTCTCAGAAAATAAATCACTTTGATGAAAATGTAATGTTGATAACAGTATAATCCTTTCCTCTCATGGAATATTGACAAATCTCAACATAATTTTACTTGCAATAACCAATGAGCCCTGTCTTCTGCTCACAATACTGTGCTAAGCACCTGGAATAAAAGGATGGGTCAGGTGTCCTCCTCCTCCACCCTCATGTTATACGCCACATCTCTACACCTTTGCACTGATTGTGCTGTGGTGGGACTGTCTTTACAATCTGCCCCTCTCCCTCTGCAGTCACCACCATGAACATCCTGATGAGCAGGGCTTGTCTCATTCATCTTCATGTCCTTAATACTCTGTCTATTGCTGTGCCTCACACATGGCCTGCATCCCATCCCATCTTTATCTGTTCTACTAGGACATGAAACCACAATCTTGTAGTAGAGATAGGTAACAAATGCACCTATCGCAACCATAGTAGAAAGTTAGGTGTGATTAATACTAAAAGGTGAAGGTAACTAGAAATCATTCTTCAGAGTTTCTTCAAGCCCAGAAGTGAAACTCTCTGCAAAAAAAATACTCCTTCATTTTCTATACATGTCACTAAAATAGTTGGGGATACTCAGCACTCCAACTTCTTGGTGAACTTGGAAAAAAATAGGAATTAAAAAAATGAGATAGATAAAACACAAGGTGGAAAATTTTCAATCTGGAAAAAGCAATAGATCAATGCATTTGGTCAAGTAACCAGGCTGCCATCTACCCAGCATAAAAATCTTTGGTGTATCCAACTGTGCTCATAAATATACATATTGTAAAAATGATACATCTGTATACTGTGGAGAAAAGTTGCTACTCCTGTTTATAACCTTAACTGACTTCATTTCAATGTTATAAGCTTAACTTTATTTTTTCAGTACTACAACTGAAAAAAGTCTGGTACCAAGACTACCAGAATGAAGTCAATGGTATCTGTCTACTATTTCACATTATTTCCTCATTCTTTAAACTGTAGAGCAGGAAAATCCACTGAGATTTCCCCAGATGGTAAAACCGAGTAGCATAATCCTTGAGTTTATTTTTCTCTTTAAACATCTGTCATAAAGATTGAAATCAAATGAAGATAATGTATGTTAAAGTGCTATGCAAAGTTCAAAACATTATACAAATGCGAGATGGTATTTTTATCATAATTTCCATGTACACTTGTCTCTCTGATTACATGATTTTGGCACTGTTATGGATTTGAATATAGGATCACCGAAAACAGAAACAAATGTTGAATCTAAAAGCATTACTTTAGTTGGCCGTGATTCTATGCTGTTATTATTTCTCAGTGGTACAATCTATTCTATTATCCAAGAAAAGTCTACCAGGACAATTCCATGCTCCATCTTTGAACATGAAACCAAATATTAAACTGTAACTCTCTTTCTAGGTTTTATTAAACTCTCTTTGTTTTGGAAAGCGAAATCTAAAATGCACTGGCCATGAAAGTGCCTCCTCTTATTCCCTCAAGAAAGATGCTCTAAATGCTTGACTTATTAGAGCTCTTGGTCCCTTGTTTACAATGTCAACACTCTTGATGTAAGTTGACCCTGACATATCAGAAAGCTATGGACTTATCAGACTAGTAGGTCCTATCAAAAGGAGTGAGAAGCCAAACTAAATGATACAATTGCATAAAGAAGGGACAATTTAAGCACCAAAACAAAAGGCGATAAATGCAATAGATTAAACATATTCAATACATTTAAGTCCATGAGAGCATCATGATACTAAATACAACACACACTACTGGTCAGCTTTGGGAGATGCTAGATAATTGGCTTATTATTTTTAAACTGATTAAATATATTTTAACTGATACTTTTATTTAAACTGATATATAAAGGGAAGTAAGTGTTTACCCTGCTTTTCTTGCATAGTCTTCACATTATGGTTATAGGAGAGTTGAAGAAAGGATGTTTCTTTTTATATGTCTTTCTTCCAGCTAATAATGAATGACAGAATTTAATTACGAACATCATATAACATCCAGTGGATTAGTGAATCTATGCAATGGATGCCAACAGCTGCTAATGTTGCAGAAATAGAGGCAACCAAACATCACATAGCCCCTAGTGGAAGAGCACAGCAAAGCACCACCTATGCAGTAGTATTGCAAAAGTAAATAAATAAACAGGAACCTGAATCTGATCAGGTCTCCAGATCTAACTAACGAACTTTAAGTAATTCAGAAGTCAGAGAAACATACAAAATATATTAAGCGACACTGTGTGGATGCAATCAGAAAATTTAAACTGTGAGAAGTTCTACAGGATCCATATATATAAATACATATGTAAAATTTATTCAAAACAATATAAAATTTCACAAACTGTAGAAATGAAAAGAGCCTTAAGAGAAAAGGACATGCAAACCAGTTAAAACACATATATAATGATTCAAACAAAATGAAAAATTAAAATAAAAGGAAAGAACAAAGGAAAACTAGAGTGAAGTCAAGAAATAAATTTAAAAATAATTTTGGAAATGTGACTACAATCTGAATACCTGATGATTCTAAGGATAATGTTTATATTTTATTGATATTCCTTTTTAGTTATAATATTCTTTTGTTAGAACAAAGAGGCCTTATTCTTAAAATATACATATAGCAAATTATTTAGAGATAAATTGTGGTTGCCTCAAAATAATTCAGGCAGAATGAGTACGGGTATAGATGAGACAAGATTGGCCAGGAATTTAAAATGGTTGAACTCAAATGAATTGAAAGGAGAGGCATATTGAATTTACTGTTCTGTTCTTTTTGGTTCTGTATATATTTTTAAACGTCCACAGTAAAGTACGTTTTTAAAAATCTCCTGGTACAACCCTGCAATCAAAAGTGAGAGAAACAGACTGATGATCCTAAGAGCCTCATAGATTATGGTTCTCAGTTAAATATCTTATTTTTGGCACGCTGATGAAAACCAGAAAAAAAATAAACATCCTCTCCCCAAATGGTCACAAGAAACCAGAGTCAAGATGTTTACTGCTGAGTATCCCTTCCTGTCATCTGAGAGCATTCAGTGTTGATTTTTTGATCCAAAGATATCTTTAATAAAACAGAATGATTGATACAGTCTCTCAAAATGAAAATTAATAAAAATCTATGTAAGGTAATTTACTTCTGTACAATTATAAGTCAAATTAATGGATTTTGGGTAAAATGCAGACATATGAGATAGTTTAGTAGACAGTAAGCTCAATGGAAGTCAGCCATGCAATGTGGCCTCCATAAAGAGAGTGGACATTTCAGTGAATTCATAGCCATATACTGGGACAAGGTGTCAGTCCCAATTTGCTCTCTCTCTCTCTGTTAGAGACAGAGACAATATCTCTGCTCTCTATTAGAGACAATATTGTCCCCATTAAAGGTAGCTTACCACCTTGGAAAGATTGGAAAGATTCTAGGATTAGTTACATGGTTAGAAAGTCTAAAGACTTGCCATATCAGAAAATTTTGAAGTAAAAACATGCTTATTTTAGAAAAGAGTAGGTGTGGGGGGTGGGGGTGGCAGATAGGTCTATGTTGAGAATGGAAAAACTGCCAAATAAAATGAGTAGTTCCTCCCTACTGCACCCAGTGGGGAAGGACTACAGGCAGCCCAGAGCCAGGGATCATAGGAAGGTTTCAACTGTAGACCAGCTTGCCAAAAGCAGAGCCCCGCCCCCTCCCTGGAGGCGTGCGCGTACACCCTGGACAACCCGCTTGTATTGTGTCATAAAAGGAACGATTTTCAGTTTCTTATAACCCTGAGAATCTGAAATCAGAACTATACTTTATCATACCCATTCTGCTTGTTTGGCTTTTTTCTCCTCTTGTTCTAAGTGGCAGGTATATTCAGGGATTATTACCAACCTATTTGTGTCCAAATCACAGCTTCCATTCTTTAAAATTAGCCACCTTTCCCTCCTCCTGCCTGACATGTTCCCTGTTGTCATGATGTGTGGCTTGGAGGAGAGCATTTGATCACAGATAGGTGGTTGTTACCTAGTTTGAGCTCAGCAAGAAGCAGATGGGTGACAAGAAGGAAAAATCTTCTATATATACACACCTAAGCACAAATGATGGGGAAGGGAAGAATCAAGATAAAGAACATGGCAAGTAAATTGTAGCCATTACTTGTAAAGTTTTTGAGTGGAAATAAAAGGCTTAGATTGCAGTATGTGTAAGTAGAAACTCTGCCCTGTAGATTTAGGTTTCTAATTTACAGGAGAACATTGGGAACTTTAAGCCAGTGGGTATATTTGGTCTATGTCAGTTCCAGTGCCCTGCATTATTCTGTTGTCATTCCTTGACCTAAAGAAGGTAAGACTATTGTCAGCACTCTAAAAACACAGATATACAGTTAATAACATTGACTGATTTGGGCATTATTCTGAGATGATTGATTTCTGGCCCTCACAAGCCCTTTGATTTTGTTTTGAAATATGTAGCAACACAACTGAGTATTCTTTTTCCCTTTCTTCCCCCAATATAATAATCAGAACAATTTGTTGAATTGATAAAAATAGAGAACTTTCCTCCCAAGCAGAATACATTCTGCTTTTATATTACCCAAGATATTTGGCCAGATTTTATGAATGCATGACATGACCAAACCTAATAAAACCTGATAAATCTAATGTACACTGAAGACAAAATATTAGACTTCTATTTATGTATGCCAGTGAAAAGTTATTTCTTTAATCACATCATGCCACCACTAAAGCTAAATAATTGGAAATGAGTAATACAAACAATAATTGGGTGTTACAAATAAGTTTCAATTGCACAGCAGAATTTAGCTTTATATACAGCTATGCTATGCTATGCTATGCTATGCTATGCTAAGTCACTTCAGTCGTGTCTGACTCTATGTGACCCCATAGATGGCAGCCCACCAGGCTCCCCCGTCCCTGGGATTCTCCAGGCAAGAACACTGGAGTGGGTTGCCATTTCCTTCTCCAATGCATGAAAGTGAAAAGTGAAAGTGAAGTTGCTCAGTCGTGTCCGACTCTTAGCGACCCCATGGACTGCAACCTACCAAGCTCCTCCATCCATGGAATTTTCCAGGCAAGAGTACTGGAGTGGGGTGCCATTGCCTTCTCCATTATATACAGCTACTGGAATCCAAACTCTGGTTACATGCTTTATTAACTATGTGATATTTGTGAAGTCTCACCTTCCCTATTTGCCGGGAGCCGGCATATTGCATATTGAGTGCATATTGCATATTGAGTGCATATTGCATATTGAGTGCAGCACTTTCCACAGCATCATCTTTCAGGATCTGGAATAGCTCAACTGGAATTCTATCACTGCCGGTAGCCAGCGTGAGGAACTCCGCCCATGACAAAGGTCATGAGGAAGGAGGCTCGGCATATGCAAAGGCGGGATCGAGCCTCAGGAGTCCCCCATCTACCCCCAAAACCAGAGTCTGCCTACTTTTTGCTTTGTGCTTTCACCTACACCTCTGACTTTACGGGGGGCTGTCCCCCACTACCTCTCTGAAAAAAGAGTTAGCTTACAGCTCCAGTTAATAATTCCTGGGTGTGACAGTGTTTCAACCTACAAACTCCCTTGGAAGTCCTCTAGCCTGCCTGAATAGGTTTTTCCAGCCACATGTGATTGCTCAGAGCCTCCAAACTGTGAGAGGCATGAGATGTTCTAAACTGTCTAAATACAGATTCCTTTGAACAGTTAAAAGATTGATTAGAAATCGTATTGGTGAAGGGATTTTCACTTGTTGGGCCAATGTTTGCTGCTAAGTCTCCATATCCCTTACCTGCTGTGTCCCTGGCAGTGTATTGATTAATATAATTGGTGTAAATAGTAGCTTTAATGTTTGTAACCTGGGACCCTTGAGTTAATTCTTTTTCTTGTTATAGCCCACCACACCTTTGCTCTGTAGGAATGCAACTTTATCTAATGCTTTTTGAGGGTGGCGCTTGACTTATCACCTTTAGAGAAAAATAAATTTTCTGAAGAAAGGGTCTTAAAATGTTAACAGGCCTCCGGGCCAGAAGATGATGCAAATCACCTAAGCTTTTGCATATGATAAGTTTGCAGGAAGAAAGCCTGGCTTGCTGCATGACTCTACCCCTTCCCCCATTATCCTCTATGCATAACTTAAGGTATAAAAACTACTTTGGAAAATAAAGTGTGGGCCTTGTTCACCGAAACTTGGTCTCCCCATGTCGTTCTTTCTCTTACCTTCTGGCTGAATTATTCAGCCTCTTTTCTCCACTGAACTTCCTCACTGAGCTATCCTTATTTCAGCCTCTTTTCTTCACTGAATTTTCCTACTGAGCTATCCTTATTCTATTACTCTTTATATCCTTAATTAACGTTTAATTAAGCAGTTGTTTCCTGATCCTGGCCGATGCCATCCCTGCTTCGAATTCCCTGGATCAGCCGGGGCTGGTCCCCGGCACCTATTAGTGAAACAAGACATTAGGAATGAGGTCATCTTGTTGATTCCTTCTAGTTTCAATAGTTTTTGAATTGAGAAACTAAAGCTGAAGTGTATGTATATCTTAAGTTTAAAAAATTCATAGAAATACATATGGGAAAATATTAGAAGAAAACATACCCAAAAGATAACTCCCTGTTTGGCAGAGGGGAAGACAAAATACTGCATGAGTAATTTATTTTTCTTTAATTTGTTTTTTCATGTTTTCTAAAGATTTCATAAATCACCAAGTGATACATGTATAATTGGGGAAAACAGACACTTTTTCAGAATTTAAAAGCGATATTTATGTCAGGCCACAACTCTGTATAAGGACATGAGACATCAAATGTTGTCAACACAGAAAAATGAGGTTTGCTTCGTATGTGTTCCTTGTTTAGGATAAAGTCCAAATAGAGCATAGCAGCAAAGTAGTTCCAGTTGAATAAAGCCAGTGATATTGGTAATGTCACTGGGCTAGTTATGAATAAACAATAAGAATCAGGGACTAAAATTAAGCAAATGGTTTAGATGTCACAGTATTTTACACTATAGTTTAAGCATAAAATACTCAAGTTCTAGTTTAAGATGTTTTGCTAGATTAAAAACAAACCAACAGGTTTGGCTTATAACATATCAATTCATATTCCACACATCCCTGAAGTTCATCATGGGGGTCGGCTAGACATGGTTTCATTTATTTCAAATACTTAGTTGGAACTTGAAGATTTTGACACTCATATCTGAGGTCCAGGACCTGGTTCTAAATTTGCCATTAAATGATCCACAATTTGCTGTAGACGGGTGAAGAGTCGATTATGTCATATAGTCACATTGTTTTAGCAGAAAGGAAAAGATAATCAGTTCCTCTGGCAGAGAAAAGGGGGTTCATAAATAAAAAAACAGAGGATGTGATGCTTATGCTGAATCCTGGCAGATGGTTGGCTGGTCCTTAGAAAGTAGGGAAGATGGGCAAGTGAGAGATGGGGAGAGCATTCCAAATAGAGAAAGATAAAATAACAATAAATTATAAAGAGCTTGTATTGATCACTACAGAGTGTGCATCTCAACATTCAGGCAATGAGTCAGAGAAGGACTATTTCAAGGCAGTAAGAGATTCAGATTTTGCAAAGACTACTGCGACAAACAATGCAGAAAGGAGACTAAGGGGTTGGGGAAGTAAAAAAGGCATACAGGGGAAAAAAATGAAATATTAAGAATATACATGAGGCTCAATTTAACTCTTCTCATGGTATTCATTTCTAAATTGAAAGCGCATGTTAATTAGAAAATATAAAATAAATATTTTTTATATTCTGTCCAACTTCCAGGATATATCTGATTGATGCTGCCATTCTAAGCTGGGATTAGTTTTCTTTAAGCATGAATTTCCAAAGTATATTATATTAACACAACTCATTGAGAAATGATTTCCTATTCTTCTGTTAACATAAAACTCAGAAATGACTATAACAAAGAGAAAAGTAGAATAGACTCTAGTAGTGAAGATAGTTCTGAAGTCTAATCAAGCTTTCTTTTGCTCTTTGTGATTGAGATAGAACATCCAATGTAGAAAAGTCTTGGAGACAGGGAATGCCCTGGACTGCTTGAGGGAATGTAGGTCGTGAGAGGGGTAATTATGGTATCCAAGTGGAAGCACGAAAGGGAAAAATTCATGAAATACACATGCTTTCAGGTAACACAAATGAAGGCCAAGAAGAGTAACAGAACAAGAAGGACAGAACAACAGAATGCTACAACGATTGAGTCTGGTCAGGCTGAAGACTAGCAGCAAAGAGAGGCTTCTGAAGGCTTAAGAGTTGCAGCATGATGAGAAATGGACACCTATGCCTATCTGAATACACCTAGGATGCCTGTGGAGGGCACAGCTGTTGCTTAGTTGCTCAGTTGAGTCTGAGTCTCTGAGGCCCCATAAGAGCCTCTTGATGAAGGTGAAAGAGGAGAGTGAAAAAGCTGGCTTAAAATTCAACATCCAAAAAACTAAGATCATGGCGTCTGATCTCATCATCTCATGTCAAATAGACAGGGAAACAATGGAAACAGTGACAGACTATTTTCTTGGGCTCCAAAATCACTGCAGATGGTGACTGTAGCCATGAAAATAAAAGACGCTTGCTCCTTGGTAGAAAAGCTATGACAAACCAAGACAGCATATTAAAAAGCAGAGACATTACTTTCCAATCAAAGTAGTCTTTTTTGTTTTTGCATTAGTTATATATGGATGTGACAGCTGGACCATAAGGAAGGCTAAGTGCTGAAGAACCGATGCTTTTGAATTGTGGTGTTGGAGAAGACTCTTGAGAGTCCCTTGGACTGCAAGATCAAGCCAGTCAATTCTAAGGAAATCAATCCTGAATATTCATTGGAAGGACTGATGCTGAAGTTCATTTTGGCCACCTGATGAAAAGAGCCAACTCATTAGAAAAGACCTTCATACTGGGAAAGATTGAAGGAAGGCAGAAGGAGAAGGGGACACCAGAGGATGAGAGGGTTGGATAGCATCACTGGCTCAATGGACGTGAGTTTGAGCCAGCTCTGGGAGATGGTGAAGGACAGGGAAGCTTGGCGTGCTGCAGTCCATGGGGTCCCAAACAGTTGGACGTGACTGAGCAACTAAACAACAAATGGACTGTATCCCACCAGGCTTCTCTGCTCACGGTTTTCCCAGGCAAGAATACTGGAGTGGGTTGCGATTTCCTTCTCCAGGGGATCTTCCCAACCCAGGGATTGAAACTTCTTGTGTCTCCTGCATTGGCAGGCAGATTCTTTACCACTAGCACCACCTGAGAAGCGCCCATGGAAAATGCAGGGACTGGTATAAACAATCAAGTCTGGGGTCACATCAGGAGAAAAGATCCAGAAATATACAGAAGGAACTGGTGGATACAAACAGGAAAACCATTAACAAGTAGTAACATGGTGGGAATCAGGGAACAAGAAAGACAACTGTGATCACAAAAGAGGGTGGATCACATTCACATATTTGATAGGGAAAAAAGCACCATATGCTTTGACTTTGGGATAACTGAGAACTCCCTCCAGGAACTTGGACCAATTCCTTTACCTTGTTGTTTGCTTCTGCACAGAAGAATGAATGTAATTATATCCTCTACAGCAGAGCTGCTGTGCTACTTCAATTAGAACACTGGGAAAAGGCATTGAGACCACAGATGAAAAGCTCCATAACAGCACAACTTATAAAATCAGGAAGAGGATGTGTGATTCCCAGCTGCAACCATTAGACAATCCCTGTTCCCAGCACAGCGCTGAGGTCAATGGATGAAGCTGGTTCACAAAAAAAGGACTTTGGCAACAGCAAGAGCTGCATGAATCAAAGTCATGAAACAAAACAACCGTCAGCTGCATTCAAGCCCCATTGTGGAAGGGAATCAATATTTGACAAACACTTTGTAAAGGACACAAATTAGAAAGGCAAAACATTTAAAAATATTTCATAGGAATCAAACTACAGGAAGTAAATATGCAAAGAAATGGTCTTAAGCATCGCTGCAGGCATTCCTTGGCACAAATGCTGACATACACCCTATAAGCAAGAACCTAAACTTTTCTGTGAGAGTGCCCTGATAGTAATGATAGATTCTGGATCAAGTATATCAATAAATATTTGACCTTAACGAGGAGCAAACTGTATCCAATTGCCAGACCAGGCAAAACCCATGGTTGCCAGAGACTTATTCAATAAACAAATTTGATGAGTAATTCTAATTAGTAAGAAGCAACTGCTCCTAGGGATTCAGTGATTATGTGACGGACTGATTTTTAAAGCAGGAAAAATATGACTAATTCATTGAATAATAAAAATGACTTTCATGTGGGTAGGTTATTCAGATGTTCTTATAGCAGAAGATAGCAAATTTTTCTGTAATGAGCCAAAGGATAAATATTTTAGGCTTATAAACAATACAGTCCTCTGTAAGGCTGCTCATCACTCAGCTGCGCAGGTGTTGTGTACAAATAGCCACAGACAGTATGTTAAGAAACAGGTGTGACCGATTCCCAATAAAACTTATACACACAAATGGCAGGTTCAACATAACTCACTGTGTTTGCTGACCACAGTCCTATTGTGTAATCCTAACTATTCCCAAGGCCACTGCTGATCAAGTGAATACCAACAGTTAACAGCAACCCAGATGACCATCAACAGAGGATTAGATCAAGATGAGTTGCGTATATGCAGTGGAATATTATTCAGCCATTAAAAACAATGAAATACATTATTCTTGTTTAGTCGCTAAGTCGTGTCCAACTCTTTGCGATCCCATGGACTGTAACTCGCCAGGCTCCTCTGTCCAGGGGATTTCCCAGGCAAGAATACTGGAGTGGGTTTCCATTTCCTTCTCCAAGGGATCTTTGAGACCAGGGCTAAAACCCAGGTCTCCTGCATTGGCAGGCAGATTCTTTAACACTAAGCCACCTGGACTAACACAATATTGTAAGTCAACTATACTTCAATTAAAAAAAAATGTAGCTTTTGTAGCTTGCCCTATCTCTTCCCAATTAATCATCCAGCCACCTGATAGAGCCCATTTTAACTCTGCATAGTTAACACAGATAAGAATTTGCTATTTTCTGATATTTTTATCGTCTTTTCCTCTAGACCCCCCAACTCTCCAGGAATGATGCAATGTCATTGAAAGCAAAGACCCTATCTGGGATCTTCAGTACCTAGAACAGTATCTGGTACTTAGTAGGGCCAGTAAATGTTGTTTGTAGAATAAACCTATACTAGGTGGTTAAGGGGGGGCTTTCCCTGTTATCTCAGATCTTTAGCTAAAGCTTTGGACAATAGGCAATTGATATGCCCACCTTCCTCAAAAAAATCAGTAGGCTTATCCTTACAAGATTTATTACAATGCACGGATAAGGATCTCATCCTCCTTCTACTTTCTACCTTCTACTACTACCTCCTTCTACCTTCTACCTACTAGAAGACTAGATATTCAAAAGAAAGACATAGATTCAAGGAACCATGGACCTTGGTAGGGACAATTTTTTTTACTGCATTTCTGTCCTACCTGACAGCGACCCCCAGATTCCCATCCTTCAAGATAATGAGGGGTCTGGAAGAAAAGAGAACTGACACCTCATTCTCCTACTGGTTGCATGCTAAGCTTCAGAAAATCACAGGCATAAGTCCACACACTAGGAGAGCTGTTATCTGATATTGAAACTTAGAGACGGAATATCACTATGACTAATGCCTATTTCTGGCCTGGAGTATTCTGATAGGAGGAGGTTTCTAGAGCAAGGCAAAAAGAGAGGGCATTTGATGTGTATTTCTGCCCTTTGGAACAGCAAAATACATGATGAGGTCAAGCTCAAACATCATCAACCCACCTTGTGGTGATGCTGGTGGGCAGTGATGAGCAATAAAGGGACACAAAGCTGGACTTTCACTTGCTTTGGTTCAACTTTGCTTTGCAATCAAGGACAGAAATCATATGGACCTAACAGAAGCAGAAGATATGAAGAACAGGTGGCAAGAATACACAGAAGAACTATACAAAAAAATCTTCATGACCCAGATAACCAGGATGGTGTGATCACCCACCTAGAGCCAGACATCCTGGAATGCAAAGTCAAGTGGGCCTTAGGAAGCATCACTACAAACAAAGCTAGGGGAAGTGATGGATTCCAGTTGAGCTATTTCAAATCCTGGAAGATGATGCTGTGAAAGTGCTGCACTCAATATGCCAGCAAATCTGGAAAACTCAGCAGTGGCCACAGGACTGGAAAAGGTCAGTTTTCATTACAATCCCAAAAAGAAGGCAATGCCAAAGAATGTTCAAATTACCTCACAGTTGCACTCATCTCACATGCTAGCAAATCAGTGCTCAAAATTCTCCAAGCCAGGCTTCAACAGTATGTGAACCAAGAACTTCCAGGTGTTCAAGTTGGATTTAGAAAAGGCAGAGGAACCAGAGATCAAATTGCCAAAATCCACTGGATCATTGAGAAAGCAAGAGAGTTCCAGAAAAAAACATCTACTTCTGCTTTATTGACTATACCTTTGACTGTGTAGATCACAACAAACTGTGGAAAATTCTGAAAGAGATGGGAATGCCAGACCACCTGACCTGCCTCTTCAAAAATCTGCATGCAGATCAGAAGCAACAGTTAGAATTGGACATGGAACAACAAACTGGTTCCAAATTGGGAAAAGAGTATGCCAAGGCTGTATATTGTCACCCTGCTTATTTAACGTATATGCAGAGTATATCATGCGAAATGCTGGGATGGATGAAGCACAAGATAGAATCAAGATTTCTGGGAGAAATATCAATAACCTCAGATATGCAGATGACACCACCCTTATGGAAGAAAGCAAAGAGGAATTAAACAGCCTCTTGATTAATGCGAAAGAGGAGAGTGAAAAAGCTGGCTTAAAACTCAACATTTAAAAAACTAAGATCATAGCATCTGGTCCCATCACTTCATGGCAAATAAATGGGGAAACAATGGAAACAGTGACAGACTTTATTTTCTTGGGCTCCAAAATCTCTGCAGATGGTGACTGCAGCCATGAAATTAAAAGACGCTTGCTCCTTGGAGGAAAAGCTATGACCAACCTAGACAGCATATTAAAAAGCAGAGACATTACTTTGCCAAAAAAGGTCCATCTAGTCAAGGCTATGATTTTTCCAGTAGTCATGTATTGATGTAAGAGTTGGACTATAAAGAAAGCTTGAAAAGTGAAGAGAAATCTCTCAGTCATGTCTGACTCTTTGCAACCCCATGGACAGTAGCCTGAACCAGGCTCCTCCATCCATAGGATTTTCTAGGCAAGAGTACTGGAGTGGGTTGCCATTTCCTTCTCCAGGGAATCTTACTGACCCAGGAATTGAACCCAGGTCTCCCACATTGATAGACAGACGCTTTACCATCTGAGCCACGAGGGGAAAGCTTAGCGCCAAAGAACTGATGCTTTTGAACTGTGTTGTTGGAGAAGTCTCTTGAGAGTCCCTTGGACTGCAAGGAGATCAAACCAGTCCATCCTAAAGGAAATCAGTCCTGAATATTCATTGGAAGGACTGATGCTGAAGCTGAAACTCCAATACTTTTGCCACCTCATGTGAAGCACTGACTCCTTTGAAAAGACCCTGATGCTGGGAAAGATTGAAGGCAGGAGGAGTAGGGGACAACAGAGGATGAGATGGTTGGATCACATCACTGACTTGATGGATGTGAGTTTGAGCAAGTTCCAGTAGTTGGTGATGGACAGGGAAGCCTGGCATGCTGCAGTCCATGGGGTCGCAAAGAGTCAGACATGACTGAGTGACTGAACTAAACTGAACTGAACTTGCTTTGTCTGGGCAGCTCCTGCGAAGGATAGACCCTGAAGTCAGGGTATTTTCCATGTCCTAAAAATGTTTAGAGGTAAGATCTTTGAAAAGAGATAGCCACAGAATCTCTCCAAATGTGCTCAGATGACAGCTACCCTTTGAGTTTCTGCTGAACAGACAACTATAAAACATCAACCAGGTAAAACATTACTTTGTCTGTTACTCATCTGTCCTCCTACCTCGATAACATCGATTATCTCACATTTGGGGGCTGGGCAGTGAGAGGAAGAGTGAAAAATCAAAACATGTAAGAAAATAGATTATGCTCCTTTTCCATGCATTCCTGAGGATCAGAAGGAGTGAGAAGTATAAATGTGATCTAAATATGAGATTCCATTTTCAAGTCATATAGGACTGGATTTTAGTACCTAGCAGAGTTTTAATGACCAGAATGAGATTGTTTTAATAATCAAAGTGAAATCATAGAATCCATAATAAGATGTCATCAAGGGACATGGAAATGAGATCTAGAGAATGTTTAAACACATTGACTGGAAAAAATAAAACCGAAATAAAAACCACTTTCTCTTCTACCAAAATTCAATCCAGTAAGTAAACTCATTAAAATCACTTGCTTTTTCTTTCCCAGGCTTACTAGTCATTCAAAAACAAAGGGTTTCTTGTGTCTCAGTCAACAAGCTTTTCCTACAAAACATAGATTGAAACTTGCCCTGTAGGTATAACCTCATTCATGTTGCCTCAGTCAGGCACACAACTTGTTCAGCTGGCTACTGCTAGTATCTCTTTAATAATGTTCAAAAACTAAATTTTCTCTCTTCCAAACCAAATACCTTTTCCAGTTCATTTAATGGTGTTCTATTGCCCCTAAAGCCCAAGATTTGGCAATTTTGTCTTTTTTATGCTTTTCTCTCTTGCTTCCTATAATCATTTACTGTCTCTCAGTTAACACTTTCATGTGTTCTCTGCTTTTAACCATCACAGTTGCCATCCTAATCCAACTAGCTGGACTACCATAACAAAGCGCACTGTTTCCCCTCATCAGCCAATGTCCATTTGAAGAGACAATGCACTCAATACTAAATTGCTGAATACTACCCAAGGGCTTCCATGGTGGCTCAGGTGGTAAAGAATCTGCCTGCAATTCAGGAGATCTGGGTTTGATCCCTAGGTCAGGAAGATCCCCTGGAGAAGGGAATGTCTACCCATTCCAGTATTCTTTCCTGGAGAATCCCATGGACAGAGAGGAGCCTGGCAGGCTACAGTCCACGGGGGTGCAAAGAGTCTAACACAACTGAGCAACTAACACTTTCACTTTCTACCCAAACCTTCACCTACACTGTACTTCCTGCTGCTAAAGTCAGCCTCACCTTGACAGATCTCTACAGCCAATAAATTGGTATATGTCCTACCTGATCACCCCTCACTTTATGTATAAAAACCTGTTACCTATTCACCTTTCCATAAAAGTACCATTCCTTCCCACATGCTAACTTTTTTACTGTACCTCCCTCTGCCTCTGAAGAGCCTTCTGAGGAAAAGGAAATCTGGGCATGAACCTAAGAGACAATATTTTATAGTAGTCCAGTCATCATCCAGACTGACATCTTCAAAAAATGGGTCATATTAGACATTGCATTCCTTAGGATTCATCTAAACTCTAGAATCATAGAAAAAGGAAGCTAAATTCTAAAAATAACTCCTCAGAACAGAAATTCCCAAGCATTCTGTGATTCTGATTTAGTAGCTCTAGGATGGAATCTATACGTCTGTATTTTAATAAGATGACTAATTGATTCTGTTGGTCAGATAGGTATGAGAATCTTGGTCTTCTGCCCAAAGGTGCTTGGCCTGGGATCCAAATCCTAATCAGGAGTGGTGAGAGAACTCAATACATAACACACACCACAACCAGGATCATCCCTGAGTTTTGACACAATGAAGGGGGAATCATACTATTTTGAACCCCTGTTCATAAACTACATCTCCCAAGAACCAGATAGCAATGGTACCAGCTCATGTTCCAGGCTTTCTTTAAAAAGTAGATCACTGGTCCTTGGTTCCATTCCGTATGATGCACAAATACATAATCTAAAGGAATTTAATCCATTAGCATGGCAGCAATGTCCTAATATGAGTAATTTGTGATTCCCTTTCTGAAGAGAAAAAGGTGACATACCCCAGTCCACCCCTTCCCCTCCTCTTCTGGACACAACTTTTAAGTATAAAAGAGTTACCAATGAGAAAAATTTCAGGCTCCATATCAAAGTAGGAGAATGGATAAGACATTTCACCCAGCTGGAGAATGGTCCTTGTATAAAGAATATTCACTATTCACCCAGTTGAATAGGCCAAGACACTGAGTCACGGAGTCCTGGGCTCTTGGACAGAATCTGTGAAGGACTATCTCCAGAGCTAACAAGTATCTTAGTGTTACAGCTACAGTGATGATTTGAACAGAATAAAATATGGAGCCTCCCTTTCACTTCTCCATTCCCATCCCTAACTTATGCTAGGACGGACAGAAAATCCTTACCACATTTCTTTCTGGAGAGTTCTTTCTATTTGAGCTGAGGTATCTGTATTGTTGTTGTTGTTTAGTTGTTAAGTTCTGTCCGACTCTTTTGTGATTCCACAGACTGTAGCCCACCAGGCTCTTCTGTCCGTGGGATTTCCCAGGCAAGAATACTGGTGTGGGTTGCCATTTCCTCCTCCAGGGGATCTTCCTGACCCAGTGATTGAACCCATCTCTCTTGCATTAGCAGGTGGATTCTTTACCACTGAGCCACCTGGGAAACACCTATATTACATTAGCACTGCCATAATATTATGGCAATTGCCATAGCACTTGGTGATTAAAAAGATCAGTTAGGCAACTTTTGGAGGCTGTGAACCAGGTGAGACTAATTAGGGCTTAAGAAAGCCAGACTGTTCTCACTGTCCCTGCTGAGTCCAGGCCAGGAGTAATTCATCTGCTCCCCTATCAAAGCAGAAGACCAAGTATTACTCCTCTGGGGAAGCAGAGGCCATACTCCAAAACACACCCAGAAAATAAGCGGCCAGGGATTTGCTATTTAACAAAGACCTAATACCTTTTCATTAGTGACCAGTTAAAATTGATTCAAATGCAATTATTTTTTTAAAACGTGACTTAAGTAAACGATTTTCTCACATGAAACAAGCCCAAAGTTGAGCAATTCCAGAGATGATTCAGAGGCTCAGCAATGTCAGGACTCTGACTGAACATCTCTGTCACTGCCTCTCCTTTCCCTCATGGTCACAGGGTGGCTTCATTGATTCCAAGCAACATAACTTCATAGAGAAGTATTCAAGTAGAAATAAAGGGGTTGGAGAGAGGAGAGATGTTTTCATACCCTAAGGGAAGAAAACATATCTCCAAAAGACCTGATTCCCTTACATCACTAGTGAGAGACACATGTTTTCCCCTAGACAAATTAATGGCAAATAAGAATTTGATTAACATGACTGGCTTAAGTCAATCACATTCCATAACCTGTGATTTATAATCTTGCTGCTAGAACAACAACTAGTTGGACAATGGACTGTCTGTAGGGAAAATGACATCCATACAATGAGGAAGGCTGCTGCTGCCGCTGCTGCTGCTAAGTCACTTCAGTCGTTTCCGACTCTGTGCAACCCCATAGACGGCAGTCCACGAGGCTCCTCTGTCCCTGGGATTCTCCAGGCAAGAACACTGGAGTGGGTTGCCATTTCCTTCTCCAATGCATGAAAGTGAAAAGTGAAAGTGAAGTCACTCAGTCGTGTCTGACTCATGAGGAAGGCAGTGTCCTTCATTTTATAGAGGTTAGAAGGGATAAGGGATGATGTGCACATCGTTTAGTTTTCCCAAACAGTTGTTAAGTGTCAGCCTCATTTTTATGGAATCTGAAGTAAGTGAGGGGTTCACCAATGGGATATTAAGGTAGAATTTCCAGCAACAGTTTTTAGGGTACTGCTTTGTTCAGTTCAGCTCAGTCGCTCAGTCATGTCCGACTCTTTGCGACCCCATGAATCACAGCACACCAGGCCTTCCTGTCCATCACCAACTCCCAGAGTTCACTCAGACTCATGTCCATGGAGTCAATGATGCCATCCAGCCATCTCATCCTCTGCCATCCCCTTCTCCTCCTGCCCCTAATCCCTCCCAGCATCAGAGTCTTTTCCAATGAGTCAATTCTTCGCATGAGGTGGCCAAAGTGCTACAGCTTCAGCTTTAGCATCATTCCTTCCAAAGAGCTGATCTCCTTCAGAATGGACTGGTTGGATCTCCTTGCAGGCCAAGGGACTCTCAAGAGTCTTCTCCAACACCACAGTTCAAAAGCATCAATTCTTCGGCGCTCAACTTTCCTCACAGTCCAACTCTCACATCCATACACGACCTCAGGAAAAACCATAGCCTTGACTAGATGGACCTTTGTTGGCAAAGTAATGCCTCTGCTTTTTAATATGCTGTCTAGGTTGGTCATAACTTTCCTTCCAAGGAGTAAACGTCTTTTAATTTCATGGCTGCAGTCACCATCTGCAGTGATTTTGGAGCCCCCAAAAATAAAGTCTGACACTGTTTCCACTGTTTCTGCATCCTGCTTTGTCAGTAATGCAAATATTAAGATGCCAAAAAATGCATTTAGAAGAAGTCTAAACTAATGAAACTTCCATTAAGTCACAAGACACACACCTTTGAGAATATAGGGTGTCAGAGTTCCAAAGGGAAGAGAAATTGTTTTATTGGTAATATCATCAAGAGGCTAAAAAGATAAATGAAATCTGTGAAGGCATGCTAGCTTACTTCAGAAAATAAGGTGCCAAATACCCTAAGCACTATTAGACCTAGAAGACATTAGGATGGAAGGGGAAGTGCCAAGTCTCAAGCTTTCATATGAAAATAAGAACTAGAGATGGAAAGTAACTTCCATACCCCACTCTCTTATCAGTGGCTAAGAGAATACTGAGTTGCAATGAAAGGGAAAGAGTAAAGCATCTCATTAAAAGATGAGAAGAGAGGTACGTAATGCTGCAGAAATTCCCACACAGCAATAATTGTGATCAGAGTGTTAATCAACACTTTATTCATCGGATGTGACCTATGTTCTTACGAAGACCAGGCCTCTCAAGAGTTGTACCTCTCTAAACCACAGTTTCCAAGTGTGGCCCCCAGACCAGCAACATAACTGTCATCTGGGAACTCCTCAGAAATGCAGATTATCAGGCCTTAGCTCAGCCCTCCTAAATCTGAAAGTCTGGGAAAGTGGCTCAGCAATCTATTTAACAGCACTCCAAATGTTTTTTCTACTGCCTGCTAACACTTTAGAGCCACCCCCAAAGTTTCCGGTATTTTAAAATATTAATATTGAAGCCAGAATCAGAATGTTGAACTGGCTTCTTTGGTCCCAGGTTTTGATTTCTATTTTGGTTCTCATTTCTGGCTGCAGAATCCAGTCCCTAATCGATATTTCTGTGCACTAAGCTGCTTTTGCATGCTACCTACTACAATATATGTAGACTGTTTCTAAAGGTGAATTACAGCCTTGTCTTAAAAAGTAATGCTTTTCCATTAAAATAAGCTTATTGCTCTACTTTGCAAAATCATTCAGGTCTCAAACCGAGAAATGGTCAATGAAAATCAGTTAACACAAAGAGCGCGCTCTTCTAAACGTAGTTTCTTTATTCAGCAGAAATAAACAAACTTGTCTTTCATGCATTCTCTTTATAAAACTAAGAAACTTGTGTCCAGGTGTCTTGTCTAAAAAAGAATTCCTATGGGAGTTCTTGGTCATGCTCTTGAAGGGGGAATACTGTGCTTATCTCCTTTCCCCAGCAGAGCACAAGCCAAGGCTATCATCAGAGCCACATTCATACTGTTCTCCCAAGGAGCCACATTTAGCAGACAACTATTTTCTTCTCTCTCAATAATAATGCCTACACATAAGGACAATTAGCTAAAGGAAGTACTTAACATATTTTAGAGCTTAATTTTCCCTCCTCAGAGCTTCAATTTGTACAACTCAAATATAAAATGCACTCCTAAAGGTTTTTTCTCTTTGCCTTTGGTCCATTTACTCTATTCAACTATCGGTACTGAGAGACAGCTCTGGCCCCTGGTTTGGCAGATAAAGATGGTATTTAGAAAAAGCCCTTCAGATGATTCTGATGTCCTGCCTTCTATCACTTCCCATTGCACACCATTTGTTATTCTATATCTAGTAGACCACAATCTCTGGGTGAGCACCTGGTATTCTGAGAAACACAGGCCCTAATACTGTGATGAGAATCAAGGCCAGAGGAGAGAAGATGGATACCATCTAGAAATGAGATTCAAGAATCAACGATCATATCTCTTTTAGTGTAAGGAATTTGAAGACAATGACTGTGCACAAAGCTCATCTTCAGGTTCAGTTCAGTCGCTCAGTCGTGTCTGACTCTGCGACCCCATGGACTGTAGCAAGCCAGGCTTCCCTGTCCATCACCAACTCCCGGAGCTTGCTCAAACTCATGCCCATTGAGTCGGGGATGCCATCCAACCATCTCATCCTATGTCATCCCTTTCTCCTCCTGCCTTCAGTCTTCCCCAACATCAGAGTCTTTTTTCCAAGCAGTCAGTTCTTCACATCAGGTAGCCAAAGTATTGGGGTTTCAGCTTCAGCATCAGTCCTTCCAATGAACATTCAGGACTGATTTCCTTTAGGATTGACTGGTTTGATCTCCTTTCAGTTCAAGGGACTCAAGAGTCTTCTCCAACACCACAGGAATATCCACACATCTTCAGGTATATCCACACAAATCTATCTCAGTTTGCATAGTCCTAAACCTCCAGGAGGCAGTAGGTAAAAGCTAAAGGAAGCCTTGGAGTGTGTGGAGAAGGTAAGGGGAAAGAATTCCAGGAGACAAGAAGGTATTTTAGCTAAAATGTGAATTGTTGAAGCTATACTTGCAGATGGATTGCCCTGTAATCCAGGGCAGTTAGGATCTGTTATGATTTCTTGTCTAGTTTCAGAAGTAGTTTGTATATAAGAAGTCTTACATAAATATTGAAATGAAACTGCCACTTATTTTGTATATTAATTTATTAGGATAGTGATAACACTCAAGTTGGCTTCTTCAATCTTCTGTACAGCAATGCTATAAAGAAATCAGCAATGGGTATGGTTCCAACTCCAAAAGCCAATAGCAATACAATTTCTGGTTCCTTCTTCTCAACTAGGGGTTTTGTAAAATGTTAATGTCAGAATGCTTACAGTCTTTGTTATCTACACTTTATGGTTAATCAACCTTGGGATGAAGCTAAAGCCACTTGACCAGCACTACTGTTGGTGTCATAACTCATGGTGATGAAGAGATATCCAACTAGCACATCTGCCTCCATCTCGCTCCTAGAAATTCTTGAATTTGGTACAGGTCAGATGACCTCTTTTAATAGAACATGGCTCAAATCATCCTGAGCTTATAGCACAAATCCTCAAGAAAAAGCATTATAATGCCCAAAGGGCCAAAGTTAGTTTTTATTACAATGGTCGTGGCCCTTTAAAGGTCAATTATATCTGGAAATTTCTTTAAAATTATTTTAAAGATATTTATTTAATAATTTGGCTGTTTCAGGTCTTAGTTGCAGCATTTGGGATCTTTGATCTTCACTGCTGCACAAGGGATCTTTAGTTGCAGCAGGAGAACTCTTACTTGCAGCATATGGGATCTAGATTCCTGATCAGTGACGGAACTCAGTCCCCTTGCATTGAGAATTCAGTCTTAGCCACTAGACCACCAGGGAAATCCCAATGCCTGAAAATTTATTCCTTAGTATTTAACTTTTCTTAGAATTTAAATTTTTATCCCTAAGGAAGTTACTATGAAAAAAAAAGGGCGGGGGGTTGAGAGACACTGCCTTTGAGACTCTTACATCTTTGCTGACTTACAAAATTTCTACTCTGCCTTGACTACGTAGCTTCCTCCCAGTGGCTTTGAGCCAGCTTCAGGGAGGGGTGTGATTTTTCACAGGTTTGAGTCTCACAGCAGTTACAAATGTCAACATTACCTTCTAGAGGAGACCACCTGGAAGATGGTAGCAAAAAGTTCTAATCCTTATTATATTTCTAGCAGATAAATAGTCAACTATGACAATACTCATCTAGAAGATTCACAGAAGTGAAAGCATAGTAACAAAAAATCAAGCAGGGATATGACATTACTTATTTAACTGTTTATTTTTTATTTTGTGAAATAAAATTCCTAAAACTTGTATGTAGGAACTGCTCACTCTAATAAAAGTCTTTAATAGCCTTAGATAAGATTCAAAGTATAGTTTCTGCGGAGAGAAATAGACTAGGTTTATATCAAATGACAAGGTCAGGGTAAAAAGAAAAAAGAAAAACATGATACAAGAGGGGATAAAAAGTTTTAGTATAAAGAAGTTTCTTCTTTCCCTAAGAGAAAAAAAGAACATGGTATTTCTTGCAGCCAATGGTGAGAACTCTCCTAAATTCTTTAATTAGGAAATATGGTTTGAGAGACAGAGACACTGATTGAAAACCTAATTTGCCAATTGTCTTAGTCATTATTAATAGCTGCTACCTTCTCTCATTTAATTAAAAAAGATCTCTCATATTAAAATTGTAAAGTGCTTAGTTCCTTGATACTTTAGCTATATATATATATATATATATATATATATATATATATATATGCTGCTAAGTCACTTCAGTCGTGTCCGACTCTGTGCGACCCCATGGACGGCAGCCCACCAGGCTCCCCCGTCCCTGGGATTCTCCAGGCAAGAACACTGGAGTGGGTTGCCATTTCCTTCTCCAATGCATGAAAGTGAAAAGTGAAAGTGAAGTCACTTAGTCGTGTCTGACTCTTAGCAGCCCCATGGACTGCAGCCTACCAGGCTCCTCCATCCATGGGATTTTTCAGGCAAGAGTACTGGAGTGGGGTGCCATTGCCTTCTCTGAGATATTAGCTATTCTTTCCCTTTCTGTTCTAACACCTGGGAAAAACATATATATAACTTGTTCTATGCAGCCTCAAATGGCTACTGATCTCTTCCTAACAACTCTGTATTTTTACTGAACTTGACTCTGCTTGGTAAGAGTGGTTTACACAAACTTATCTAGAGCCAATGACATTCAGGTCAAAACCTACGGATGCTCCAACAACTATACCCACAATTTGCTTGATCTATTGAAAGAGCAAGCTTTGTTTGAAGAATCTGGCTCTGCTGATGCTTTAGTAGCCTTGAGATGGCAAGCAATATAGGACTAGAGTATAATTTGTAGTTGAAACACAGGTGGGCTTAGACTCAGACATTTAGAATGATAATGCCAAATTATCATAAAAGAATAGAAAGGTAATTCACCAGATTTGGTTTGAACCTTAAAACTCAACATTCAAAAAACTAAGATCATGGCATCCAGTCCCATCACTTCGTGGTAAATAGATAGCGATACAATGGAAACAGTGACAGACTTTATTTTCTTGGGCTCCAAAATCACTGCAGATAGTGACTGCTGCCCCGAAATAAAGACACTTGCTTCTTGGAAGGAAGCTTTGACAAATCTATACAGCATATTAAAAAGCACAGACATTACTTTGCTGACAAAGGTCTGTCTAGTCAAAGCTATGGTTTCTCCAGTAGTCATGTATGGATGTGAGAGTTGGACTATAAAGAAAGCTGAGCGCTGAGGAATTGATGTTTTTGAACTGTGGTGTTGGAGAAGACTCTTGAGAATCCCTTGGACAGCAAGGAGATCAAACCAGTCAATCCTAAAGGAAATCAGTCCTGAGTATTCATTGGAAGAACTGATGCTGAAGCTGAAGCTCCAATATTTTGGCCACCTAATGGGAAGAGTTAACTCATTGGAAATGACCCTGATGCTGGGAAAGATTAAAGACAGGAGGAAAAGGGGATGACATAGAATGAGATGGTTGGATGGCATCACCGACTTGATGGACATGAGTTTGAGCAAGCTCCAGGAGTTGGTGATGGACAGGGAAGCTTGGCATGCTGCAGTCCATGGGGTCACAAAGAGTAGAACACGACTGAGCAACTGAGCTGAACTGAATGTGAAGGTAGAAGCAGCATCTTTCCATTGACCATATCCAAGTCAGCTAGATATTTAAAGAGCCTGGCTAGGACTTCATAACTGGGAATTGACAAGGGAGCTTCATGTAACCCATTTAAATCAATAAGGACCTGTCAAGGAGTCAATTTTGTGTTTGGAGTCTGCATGGTTACACCCAAATAAATGCAGAGCCTTAAAACAATTAGACTCCCAATGTTGATATCAACTTGAAGGTGAATAACATCCCCAAATTGGACACTTTTAGAATTCATCTCAGAACTCCAAGAATCCATATTGAGATATCACCCACAGAGCAACTGGAGGTGAGGAGTAGCCTCAAATTTAGCCATGCCTCTATCTACCATTCATCAATCTCAGAGTGAATTTTTGTCTCTTCTGAGAGGACAGAGTAGAACTGAATGGAATCTGGGTGGGTTGAATGGCTTTGTTTCTCACATTCTTCCTCCTGAGACATTAATCATAAACCGGCTGAAGAAGTTGAAGTAGGGAGTCATGGTAGGGCAGTAACAGCTATGAGACATCTCATCTGGTATAGGAACATTTTATTGGAATGATAATTGGATTAGTTCTCAGAATACCAGAACTGTTGGCAGACAATGAACTGTACTGTAGAATTATGGCATATATCAATGTGTCAGGAATCATCCAGATGCAATCAGACAAGTCTTTGTCACCATAGTGATTAGATGATTTCTTGGAAGGAGAGCTAGCACATTGTAGCAATACTTTCTGTGGCATTTTCCACCACTTCTTGAATTGAAGAAACTTTACAAATAGCCAGTTGGTATCTATAGGTTCATACCACAGGAAACTTAAAAATATCCCAAACTGGTTTCTCCAGAGATTCATGAAAATTAATTGTATCAAGTGTGTGTGCTAGTGGCTCAGTCATGTCCAAATCTTTGTGACCCCTTGAGCCTGACCCCGCCAGGCTTCTCTGTCCATGGAATTCTCCAAGCAAGAATACTAGAGTGGATAGCCATTCCCTTCTCTAGGGGATCTTCCTGACCCAGAGATCAAACCCAGGTCTTCTGCACTGGAGGAAGATTCTTTACCATCTGAGCTAACAGGGAAGCCCCAAATGTGGCACAGATACAGGTTAAGGATATGAATTTTAAAAAAAAATTCAGGTTTTAATCCTAATACTGCTAGTTATCAACTGTACTGCATCAAATTACTCAAACTAAGTCTCAGTTTCTTCATCTATAACTTGGTGGAAAATAGGATTTGCTTCAAAAGACAGAGAAAAAGTAATTGTTACCATATTGCATCCCTCACTCTATTCTATGGGCAATTGATTCTCATAATTAGATTGTTAAGCTTATAGAAACTACTCTTCATATTTTGAACTATCACAATAACTGACTTTTTCAAGGATAGAAAACAAAAATGAAGCAACTTGAATATTATTCAAACACTCTCCATCATTTGGTTAAGTTTTAGGAGCTGGACAGTACTCAGACTACCTAAAATGATGCTGACAGTGGCAAGGCAAGAATTCAAGTCACTCATATTTTATGTTATCTTTTGTGCAAACATCAAGAAGGTGATTTGATAGGTGATGAGGTCAATATAGTTAAGGTAGTTTGACCAACATCTCAAAACAAGTCTTAAAAGCAACTAGTAAAAGCTACATCTTTTAAACAAAAGGACTCTGAGTTACCCCTTCTCTTGGCTTCTCAGTCAAACTATGGCATCTTGACAAACACCCAGGGAGGAGTATTACCCATATTGCACTGACACATTCATGGAGCCAAATTTCAAAGACAGCAGCATTGTTTACTGAGTCCAAATAGTTGTACCAGCAGCCAGCTGGGCCAAGACTCATAGGATGGGCTCCCCAGCTGCCCTTTCCTGAACACTTCCTCTGAACAGTTACCACCACCTTCTCCTCTGAACCTGTACTTTAACAGGCAACCTTGAGTAGGAAGGCCTAGAAAGAGGAGTCTCTGGAGAAGCCCAAGAAAGAAAAGGGACATGAGAAGACTCCTGAGTGGACTCTTATCTCTAGTCAGGAATTTCTGGGAACAGAACCTGAAGTAGGAAAACCTCAATGAGCAACAGATCCCAAAGGACTCCCTGCCAACCAGATTAAGTGAAGTGCCATCAGGTACCTCTGGGCCATCTCACCTGCTTGTTACAACTAGCTTCCTAGCAACCTAGAGGCATTGGTCTTTATGTGAAAAAGTGGTGGAAGTGGTACTTACTCAGTCATGTCCAACTCTTTGTGACCCCATCAACTGTAGCCCAACAGGCTCCTCTGTCCATGGAATTCTCCAGGCAAGAATACTACAGTGGGTAGCCAATTACTTCTCCAGAGGATCTTCCCCACCCAGGGATCAAAGCCAGGTCTTCTGCATTGCAGGCGGATTCTTTACCATCTGAGCCACCAGGGAAGTCTGCTGCTGCTGCTAAGTTGCTTCAGTTGTGTCCGATTCTGTGCGACCCCAGAGACAGCAGCCCACCAGGCTCTCCTGCCCCTGGGATTCCCCAGGCAAGAACACTGGAGTGGGTTGCCATTTCCTTCTCCAATGCATGAAAGTGAAAAGTGGAAGTGAAGTCGCTCAGTCGTGTCCGACTCTTCACAACCCCATGGACTGCAGCCTACCAGGCTCCTCCGTCCATGGGATTTTCCAGGCAAGAGTACTAGAGTGGGGTGCCATTGCCTTCTCCACCAGGGAAGTCTAGTGGCCTTTATATCCATCCTCAAACCATTCAGTAGCTATTGCAGGCCCTGAAATCAGGCTGGATATACAGGAAGCAAGAATGATAGTCTACACCTGGAACTCAGCCAGACCCTTCATGATTTAAGAAAGAGCCTCAAGGAGGAAGGAGTGAGCTGTTGAAAGATTTTCAGCTCTCCTTAAGAAGGCACAAGTTGTACCCCTTTAGAGAAGCTTGATGAGGCCTGGAAGGGAGTTATAACTCACAAAGATTCAAGGTATACTCTCCCTGTAATCAACAACTGCCTTAAGTTGGTGAATAATTTGATTAAATGGAGTTTTAAATCAAAGACATAAGAGTTTAATTAGGAACTATTCTTGTCATACTGAGGTTAACAGGCAGCTGTGCTGATTTTATTCCCCTGCCAGGATTTTTACAGACTCACAGAAAAGGGGGACTTTGAAACCAGCATTTAATGAAATGTATAGAAGGAAACAGTTACCACTGAAATAGGTAGGCCACCAAGTGTTTTCCAAGCCACAAGGACTGATGAGGTAAGAGTCTAGCAGAAGAAAGTATGTGTCCTGGAGGGTGCTAAAAATTGCCCCAGACAAGCAGAGCTGGAGGACTCTCCTTCCAGGTTTTACTTGCTGTATTTTAATACTCCATTTATTTATTCCCTTTGATACTTTTTCCCTGCTTCCCAATAGTTTAATTCTCTGGTTGCTGAACCTCGAGCCTTACAATTTTCAAATATCACTGTGCATAAAATACATTTTGCAAAATTTTTAAAAATGCAGATCACCCCCTCTCCCAGCCCAAACTCCACCTCCAACTTTGTTTGATAGGTCTGGGTGGGACTCGTTCATCTTCAGCAGATCTCCTGGGTGATGTGATGCAGTTGAGACACTTCCCAGTCCCAGTGTTTGTGTTCTTGCAGTTATTCACCCTCTACCATCCGTATTTCCTATGACCTATATACACTTCAAGTGATCTGTTACCTGCTTTTTCCTATCCCCCTGCTTCAGGGATCACCTGATCAACTATGAATCTTTGATCAGTAACAACCCTGGGACATACAGAAAGGAAGACAAAACCTGTGTAGCTGTGGTTTAGTCACTAAGTCGTGTCCAACTCTTGCGATCCCAGGGACTGTAGCCCACCAGGCTCCTCTGTCCATAGGATTTTCCAGGCAAGAATATTGGAGCGGGTGGACATTTCCTTCTCCAGGGGATCTCCCTGATCCAGGGATTGAACCTAGGTCTTCTGTACTGCAGGCAGATTCTTTACCAACTGAGCTACAGATATTTGTGTAGCTGTGGCATTCCCCAAAACAATGTTAGTATTTTTATCAAAAGGGTCAGATCCAAATAAGTCCAGAACTTGGAGAAATCCCTAATTCCGGAGACTCATGAACTTCTCTCCAGAAAGTCTCCATGGTCCCAGGAATGTAAAACAGAGGTGGCTCTACCAGAAGAAAACCCTTAGATCACAAAACTAGAAGGGGGCTTTGAAACAATTTAGAACCTTTAGGTCAGAAAAGCAAAACTCAGAGAGATTAAGTAATAGAATCATGGCAAATGTGTTATTTAGTGTTTAGTGACATCTCTGAGGGTACAATCTGCGTGACTGATCTCTTTCCATGGGTGGTGAGTGTGCACGTGTGTGGACTGGAGGAGTAAAAACTCTATAGATCCTTGAACAACACTAAAGATCAACGTTATAGATCCTTGAATGAATCTGACTGCTCTGGATTGTAACCAATTTGCCATTTTGGGTCTACTCCAATCCCAACCACCATATGGACGTTCAGAGATCCACACTGCTAGCAAAGACTGGAAAGGGACAAGCAAGGGGTTTTGGAGAGCATTTATGTCTATGAAATAGGTTTGCTATGATTCTGTCTAAAAGTCATACACCGAAAGAATATGCCTAAAATAATATTAAATGTACTCTACCTAATAATATACCATACAAAAAAGCAGAGGTCTAGACAAGGGAAGAGCTTATGCGAAATCATCCATGTGTTCAGAATTGGAATCACATCGAAGTCCACATCTAATTTCAAATGGCTTGGTAACTGTTATCACCTCTGTTATCAATCACAGTTATGGTCATTCTTGATGAGCGTTCCTGAGAGACATGAGTCTTATATTTTAGATATTTTCAGAAGGCATTTCTGTAATTTAAAAAACCTTTGTAAGAATGAAAAATTTACATAATAATAAAACAAGCATTACTCAAAACTGTATGCCTTAGCTATGAAATTACATTTTAATTTCTGCTCTCCTGGCTCTTCAAGTAAATAATACTTTTAAATGCAATTCGGCCAACTCCAAATTCCTCCCCTAAAGTACATACTTCTTATAAAAAAGTATGTATACTGTCAATATGAACTATGACAAAGGCAAGTAGTAGGTCCAGCCTGACTTTGTCTTGTATATCTGTGGTATGTGTGTATATGTTTCTGTGTGTGCCTGTGTGTGTGAGAGAAAGAGAGAGAAGGAGAGACAGTAAGAGAGAGGGAAATTCAGCTTGGAGTGTCTTTATAGAGTGAGACTTTATGAGGGAAAAATATAACATGTTATATTAATAGCATTAGAAGTATCAAAATACAAGAAAATAATCACAGTAAAAAAACAAATCACTGGCAGAACCAAAGATGTCTTGGGTAGAATGCTTTTCCTCACCATTCATTTCTAAGAGGAGTACTCTTTCCTAACCCCACTCTCACCCCCCTTTCTCATTCCTGATTACCAAACCAGAGGAGGAAACCTGAGCAAGCTCATGTACCCGACACTTTAGCCACTTGGATGAGTCTGTCCCAAGAGACTTCACTGCTGCTATGTGGTGGAAGTCTTCCTGGGTATTGATGGGTTCAGTTCAGTTCAGTTCAGTCACTCAGTCACGCCCAACTCGTTGTGACCCCATGGACTGCAGCACGCCAGGCCTCCCTGTCCATCACCAACTCCCAGAGTTTACCCAAACTCATGTTCATTGAGTTGGTGATGCTATCCAACCATTTCATCCTCTGTCATCCCCTTCTCCTCCTGCCCTCAATCTTTCCCAGCATCAGGATCTTTTCAAATGAGTCAGCTCTTTGCATCAGGTGGCCAAGGTACTGGAGTTTCAGCTTCAACATCAGTCCTTCCAATGAACACTCAGGACTGATCTCCTTTAGGATGGACTGGTTGCATCTCCTTGCAGTACAAAGGACTCTCAAGAGTCTTCTGCAACACCCCAGTTCAAAAGCATCAATTCTTCAGTGCTCAGCTTTCTTTATAGTCCAACTGTCACATCCATATATGACTACTGGAAAAACCATAGCCTTGACTAGATGGACCTTTGTTGGCAAAGTAATGTCTGTGCTTTTTAATATGCTGTCTAGGTTGGTTGGAGAAGGCAATGGCAACCCACTCCAGTGTTCTTGCCTGGAGAATCCCAGGTATGGTGGAGCCTGGTGGGCTGCCGTCTATGGGGTCGCACAGAGTCGGACACGACTGAAGTGACTTAGCAGCAGCAGCAGCTAGGTTAGTCATAACTTTCCTTCCAAGGAGTAAGCATCTTAATTTCATGGCTGCAGTCACCATCTACAGTGATTTTGGAGCCCAAAAAAAATAAAGTCTGCCACTGTTTCCACTGTTTCCTCATCTATTTGCCATGAAGTGGTGGGACCAGATGCCATGATCTTAGTTTTCTAAATGTTGAGCTTTTTTGTTTTTAGGGTCCAGTATCAGTAAGCTGTTTAGGCAACAGATCTCAAGGTTTGTTATTTTTTACCTTTTCCCTTTTTTATGTCTCCAGTTACACTGGACTCTTTTGAGATATATTTATATGCAGAATAAGAACCCTCCAGAAAGCCGTGGGAGAGAAGGGCACAGTGACATACAGTTCCCAGGCTCATCCAGGCGGGGCAAAGACCCTGATACTTGGTTTAGTGGCAGCTGCTCCAAGCCCTTTCTCCAAGCTTGCTCCAGGTCCACCTATTTAGTAACTCCTATGCCCTTCTTAAGTCAAATTCTTGAGCCTTGCCTACGATTTACTGAATCAATAGTGGTCATAGGGCCCAGAGATGCACACATTTAACAAGTTTCTCAGGTCATTCCTTCTTATACAAAGCTTGAGAGGTACTATTACAGAAATACTTTCTTTACTACACAATACTGTCCCCATATGAGAGCACTTGATATCTCTCAGGGAAGTTTCAAAAACCTTTCTCAAATATACAGCTCTTCAGCAAGCGTGTGCTGATTTTAAAAATTTCCTTTCTATCCTAGCAGTGCTTCTTGGTTGGAAGTCCATGTATAGACTAATAGAGGTTTCTGAAACTTCCAAAATGTATGAAGTGAATATGTGTGTCTTTCTAGAAAGAGGGTTTATAGATTTCAAGATTTTTACAACCCAAAGCATTCTTGGAGTTGCAAAATTAGATAATATCCATCCAGAAAGACTGATTTGTTCTCAACAGCTCTTCCGGGTCCCTAAACGTAACAAAGTACAAGGCTGAGCAGTTAAACTTTTGTTAAATGGCCTTATTTGTCTGCATGTCAGTTCCTTATAATTAAGCATACTTTGACTAATTTGAATTAAGTGTGCCTGCATTTTAAATTTCCCATGCTATTTGCCTTATACAAACAGAGAACAAAAGGACAGGACCGTCTGTGCTCCCTTTTCAGTGTTAGTTACCTCTGAGGAGCATAGGTATCTTTGCTTTTCTGTGGAATAAATTAACATCTCTCTGATGAGAGTCACAGATTCATCTGATAACAGGTGCAGAAAGAAATCTTTAACCTCTAGACAGATTAAGAATAAAGGAGGACCCTAGGGCACAAAGCAGATGTTGTAAGCAATCACAGAGACAGAAATTTTAATCAGTTCTTCTGTTTTCAGAGACAATTCTGTTTCCTGGATTAACAGGGAGCTGCTGTGAAGTTGAATTGCCCAGGTGTGGCAAGACACTGTCCTACCCTCCTAACCTAGGGAAGCTTAGAGAACCACGTTCTTTCTAAAACTTAAAGTTATCTAGAAAAGAGTTGCTTGTTAATTTTTTAAAGTAATAATTCCTGTTATTAACAGGGATTAATTAACAAAGCTTAACATACAACCTGTTAAGCTTTGGAGTTAAACAGAGGGTTTTAAGGGGAGGGGGAGGGTATCTGGGGAAGGCTACATACTTCTTCCATAATTTTCAATGGATTAAAAATATTTAATACATAAAGTTGATGAGCATTACATGAAAATATATGCAAAACAATTTCCATTTGGCATTACTTGCTGTTACTTTCCTTCCCCTTACCAAGCTGCATGGGAAGACTAAACATTTCAAATGATCTGAATTTCATTCCAGTAGTGTTGCAGGCAGCTTCTAAAATGTCTCCCAAAGATCCGCATCTCCTGATATCCATGATCTTCTGTGCCCCCCACCCTTGAGGATGGACTGAACCTAGCAACTTCTTTCTAGTGGTAAAATGGTAAAAGTGATGGGATATCCCTTCAAAAACTAGGTAACAAAACATTATGACTTCCATCTTTCTGTCTTTCTCTCTGCCCCTGCTCTGGAAGAAGCAAATTGCCACATTGTGAGTAGCCTTATGGAGATGCATTCCTATCAAGTGTAGGGAAAGAGCAAATTAGCCAAGATGGCATGGTCAAGCTCTGTCACCCCACAGACTCTCACTCTTGCCCCACGTTTTATAATGATTCTGTAACAGCTGAGATCACTTACAGCACATGTACAACACGAGGTACTCACTTAGCCATGGGCTTTGTATAAGCACATACAAGCTCCACCTGGAAAGGCCTTTTGGTTTGGTTGTTATGGCTGCTACATTAGCTAGGACAGAAGGTTGTGTTACGGCTGCTACTACAGCTGCTGCGTCAGTTCGGAGAGAATAAATGTTTTTGCAGTTCCTACAGCTTTTTACCAGAGAAAGCGATGGCACCCCACTCCAGTACTCTTGCCTGGAAAATCCCATGGACGGAGGAGCCTAGTGGGCTCCAATCCATGGGGTTGCTAAGAGTCGGACACAACTGAGTGACTTCACTTTCACTTTTCACTTTCATGCATTGGAGAAGGAAATGGCACCCCACTCCAGTGTTCTTGCCTGGAGAATCCCAGGGATGGTGGAGCCTGGTGGGCTGCCATCTATGGGGTCGCACAGAGTCAGACATGACTGAAGTGACTTAGCAGCAGCAGCAGCAACACAGCTCTTTACATCTTCATCCAGCCTTTTAGCTCATGCTTTGCCTGCCATGGGTTCAGCAAACAATGTGCACTGTTGACGAGAATCACAAACAGCTGACAGAGAAAGAGGTCTTTGCATCCAGTACATCCATATAATTTCACTCTACAAATGAGAAAATGGAGGTCTTAATTTGCTTATAGCCACATAACTAGCTAATGGGAGCAAAAATTAGAACCAGATCTACTAATCTGCAATTCAATGTATAGTCTGGTGCTGTTTATGGGCCAGTAAATTCCAGGTAGTATTGAAAAAGCACCAGTTTCATTTACTCCAATAAAAAAGTGGAATCAAATTAACCAGCAATGAATTATTAAGCTCTCTTTGGAGGCCCATGTAAAATATAAAATACATACTGAAAGAGCAACAATAGACTGACAGCAAATTCTTCCAAAGAAATAACAGAATTTCAACTATAATGGGAAGATCTCTTTAAAATTTTAAAGAAAATACTTCTCAACCTAGAATTCTACATTTTTTAACTATCCTTCAAAAATGAAGCTTAAGATTAAGAGGTTTTCAGGAATCTAATCATTTATCACTAGCAGGAACACTGAAGGGAGTTTTTGAGGCAGAAAAAAAAAAAAAGGTTCCAAACAGAAACACAATAATGTAAAAAGGAATAAAGAAAGAAAAGGCTAAACACACTGGCAGAAAATGAGTACTGAATGCATAAATAATAGTAATAATGATTTGGAGGGTCTAAAATATATTTTGCATAAAAATGCATGACAGCAATATTACAAAGAGGAAAGGATATTTGGAGTTTGAGTGCTCTAAAGCCTTTGTATTTTTTTTTTCTTTTTTTTTTAATTTTATTTTATTTTTAAACTTTACATAATTGTATTAGTTTTGCCAAATATCAAAATGAATCCGCCACAGGTATACATGTGTTCCCCATCCTGAACCCTCCTCCCTCCTCCCTCCCCATACCATCCCTCTGGGTTGTCCCAGTGTACTAGCCCCA
The DNA here is from genome assembly GCF_055505025.1 of Bos grunniens. NCBI lineage: Eukaryota > Metazoa > Chordata > Mammalia > Artiodactyla > Bovidae > Bos > Bos grunniens. The sequence continues at coordinate 19,972,989 of NC_141168.1, forward strand.
AGCATCCAGTATCGTGCATCGAACCTAACCCTTTGTATTTTGCTGGAAGTTGGTAACAGGACATATTTAAGTTGGATTTAATAAGTCAAAAATATATTATAATCTCAAGGCTAACCACTAAAAAGAATGGTAACACTGACAGAGAAGGGAAAACTGAAAATTTTCAAATATTTGAAAAATACAAAATAAATCAAGATAAAAGAAGGAACAAAGAACCTGTGAGGAAGAAACAAAAACAATGGAAATGTAGATTTAACCCAATTATATTAGTAGTTTTATCAACATAATAGACTGAATATTCCATTTAAAGGACTATAATATTCAAGAAAAAAATAAAACTGAACTATGTGCTCTTTACAGGAAACACACTTTAAACATAAGGATACAGAAATTTTGTAGTCAATAGACTGGGAAAATATATAACCAATGTAAACAGTGTATCAGTAGTGAAAAACTAGACTTTGGGGGAAAATTTTTTAATTAAAACTGAAAGAGTTGGAAGAAACAATCATTTTTGGAGCTATTAGAATACACTTTTCAGTAATTAAGGTAAAAACTGGTAAAAAATAAATCGGTAAGGATACAGAATATTTGAAAAACCTGATTGATAAAAATAACCTAATTAGCCATAACACTACACTTAAGAGCTACAGAGATACTTTACAAAAGTTCACAGAATGTATATGAAAATTGAACATCTGCTGTGTCATTAAATAAATCTCAACAAATTTTGAAAAACTGAAATCATAAACAGTGCATTCACTGAACATAGTAAGCCAAAAACAATAATAGAAATTTGAATTTTAAAATCTCAAATATTTAGAAATTATGCAGTATACATCTAAATTACCCTCGAGTCAATAACCAACACAATGGAAAGTAAAATGTCTTTGAAATACTAAAATTTGTAAAATGCAGGTAAAGCAGTGCTTAGCAGAAAATTTATAGCATTATGGAGAAGGGAAAGGCTACCCACTCCAGTACTCTGGCCTGGAGAATTCCATGGACTAAGTCCATGGACTCACAAAGAGTCAGACACAACTGAGTGACTTTCACTTTTCACATGTAGAAAAGAAGAATGAATTTGAGCTTCTATCTGAGGATGCTATGAAAAGAACAGCAAATTAAAACTAACAAATAAGAAAGGAAATAAAAATAAGAACAGAAACCAATGAAAAAGTAAGCAAACATAAAGTTGAGAAAATCAGGAAAGGCTTTGAGGATTAACTGAAATTTAAAGTCTCACAATCCTATGTCAGGGTTGGGAGGTGGGTCAAAGAGTAGGGGACAGAACACAAATGATCAAGATGAGGGATAAAAAAGCCACCATTACTTCAGATGCTACAGATGTCAAAAAGATAAACTATTGTGATCAATTTTATACCAATAATTGTGATAATTTGGATGAGATGTACATGTTATCCCAAGAGCTGCATTATACCCAAAAGCTGCATTATAACAGCTGAAAAAAAAAACAAAAAACAGAAAATAGAAGCCCACAGTTCCTTGCCAGGGAGGCTTTCTCAACATGGCTATTCAGTACATTAAGCTACCAAGTAGTACCTCTTGTTCCAACCTCCTGAGACACAGTCTTATGTAGTATATATAACCACAGGAGTTACAGATCATCTTTGTCTCATGATGTAGCCTAATCAAAGGGGTTGCCAACATAATGTGGCAAATATTAATTTTCCATATTATACTGGTTAAGACAAGTTACAAGTACAATCTTTATGTGGGGTTGGGGGTGGGGGAAGTGATATATTACACAAACATATGGCTACCATGAGGCAGAGATCATTAAGGTCATCTTAGTATCTGTCTATCATACTGTGCCCAGACAATATGACTACTGAGCTTGTTATAAGAACATTCATAATAGCATTATTTGCAAATGTCAACAAATTAGAAATGACTCTAACATACATTACAGCAGAATGGATGATAAATTATGGTATATTCTAATACTAGAAACTATACAACAATGAAATAAATGAACTATTGCTTCACTCAACAATATGGCTAAATTTCCTAGACAAAATGATGAACTAAAGACATCAAACACAAGTATCTGTGGTATGTGTGTGTGTGTGTGTGTGTGTGTGTGTGTATGTGCGCAACTGATTGTGTCCAACTCTTTGTGAACCCCCTGGACTGTATCCTGCCAGGTTCCTCTGTCCATGGAGTTTTCCAGGCAAGAATACTCGAGTGGGTTGCCATTTCCTCCTCCAGGGGATCTTCCCTGATCCAGGAACTGAACCCGTGCCTCTTGTGTCTTCTGTTTTGGCAAGCCCATCCTTTACCACTTTGCCACATGGGAAGCCCCATGTGTGGGTGTGTACTCAGTCACGTCCAGCTCTTTGTGACCCCATGGACTATAGCCTGCCCGACTCCTCTGTGTAAGGAACTTTCCAGGCAAGGATGCATCTGTGGTATAATTTCATTTATGTATGATTCAAAAAGCGACAAAAGTGGTTATGGAAATAAACCACTTTTGGATAGAATGACAGGTAAGGAGGGGGCTTCTGAAGTAAGGGAAATGTATGACTTAGTCTGAGTCTTAGTTAAAAATTTATCAACATTTAGATTTTGCATATTACTTCATATATTCTGTCAGTTCAGTTCAGTTGCTCAGTCATGTTCGACTCTTTGGGACCCACAGGCTGCAGCACACCAGGCCTCCCTGTCCATCACCAACACCCAGAGCTTGTTCAAATTCATGTCCATCTAGTCAGAGATGCCATCCAACCATCTCATCTTCTGTCGTCCCCTTCTCCTCCCGTCTTCAATCTTTCCCAAGATCAGGGTCTTTTCAAATGAGTCAGCTCTTTGCTTCAGGTAGCCAAAGTATTGGAGTTTCAGCTTAAGCATCAGTCCTTCCAATGAATATTCAGGATTGATTTCCTTTAGGATTGACAGGTTGGATCTCTTTGCAGTCCAAAGGACTCTCAAGAGTCTTCTTCAACACCACAGTTCAAAAGCATCAATTCTTTGGTGCTCAGCTTTCTTTATAGTCCAACTCTCATATCCGTATATAACTACTGGAAAAACCATAGCTTTGACTAGACGGGCCTTTGTTGGCAAAGCAATGCCTCTGCTTTTTAATAAGCTGTCTAGTTTGATCATAGCTTTCCTTCAATGAGCAAGCGTCTTTTAATTTCATGGCTGCAGTTACCATCTGCAGTGATTTTGGAGCCTAAGAAAATAAAGTCTGTCACTGTTTCCATTGTTTCCCCATCTATTTGCCATGAAGTGATGGGACCAGATGCCATGATCTTAGTTTTTTGAATGTTGAGTTTTAAGCCAGCTTTTTTACTCTCTTCTTTCATATTCATCAAGATGCTCTTTAGTTCTTCTTTGCTTTCTGCAATAAGTGTGTTGTTATCTGCGTATCTGAGGTTATTGTCACTTCTCCCAGCAATTCCAGCTTGTGCTTCATCCAGCCTGGAATTTCACATAATATACACTGCATAGAAGTTTAATAAGCAGGGAGACAATATACAGCCTTGACGTACTCCTTCCCCAATTTGAAACCAGTTCATTGTTCCATGTCCGGTTCTAACGGTTGCTTCTTGACCTGCATACAGACTTCTCAGGAGGCAAGTCAGGTGGTCTGGTATTTCCATCTCTTTAAGAATTTTCCACAGTTTGTTGTGATCTACACAGTCAAAGGCTTGGGCATAGTTAATAAAGCAGAAGTAGATGTTTTTCTGGAATTCTCTTGCTTTTTCTATGATCCAACAGATATATATTCTATGCTTAAAAACAAAAATTATCCCAATCTCTTTGAGTTATTTTTTATTTCCTGTACAAAAACATCAACTAGTATACTAACGCATATATATGGAATTTAGAAAGATGGTAATAATAACCCTGTGTACGAGACAGCAAAAGAGACACTGATGTATAGAACAGTCTTATGGACTCTGTGGGAGAGGGAGAGGGTGGGAAGATTTAGGAGAATGGCATTGAAACATGTAAAATATCATGTATGAAACGAGATGCCAGTCCAGGTTCGATGCACAATACTGGATGCTTGGGGCTAGTGCACTGGGAGGACCCAGAGGGATGGTATGGGGAGGGAGGAGGGACGAGGGTTCAGGATGGGGAACACATGTATACCTGTGGCGGATTCAGTTTGATATTTGGCAAAACTAATACAATTATGTAGAGTTTAAAAATAAAATAAAATTAATAAAAAAAAATCAACTATTCTTGATTGTTCAACTCTTCATTAAGACTTTTCCTTCTTACATTTCTTTCAAAAAAAATAAACAGACTCTTTAAATGGTCAATATGCACTTTCAGAGAAACAAGGAAAAGTGAACAAACACCTACCAGCTTCTCTTACATGTGGCACTCATGCCCTGGTTTCAGGGAGCACATTTTCTCTTGTTTCATAACCCTCATGCTCATCCTCTAAAAATCTCATGACCCCGTGGTTTGGTCAGCAATTGGTTGTTCAAAAAAGTGATTATTCAACCAGCATTTTTAGGTACTGTAGCTAGGAGCCTACAGTGTAGGTTTCTTGAAGCATAAGATCATCAAAGAATAACACCAATAAAATCCACTCTTTACAGGCTCATAGGTGAATGGAGAGGAGAACTACTAGTGTGAATATGGAAACATGAATTAAATGCTGCAAGTGATCAAGGAAATAAACAGTTCATATAGAAAATACAGGACTGTCTACTCAAAGTGTCATGCAAACTGGTATGCAGGGATGTGTAAACAGTTCCCTGAAAGCAATGGTCCACAGCAGCTAATATTTAACTAACATCTACTTTCTGGGCACTGTTCCAAATGCTATATACATATATATATATATATACTTATTTAATTTGCATATCATCCAAAGACATAGGAACCATGTAGCCAACTCTACTTTGTAGACGGGAATAAACAGAGGTAAAAAAATAATTTGTCCAAGGCCAAAAGCTGGAAATAGAAGTGTAGAAGTTTGAATAGGAACCCTGGAAGTCTGTGCTTCTAACTGCTTTGCAGCAGCAGAAATAAAAACACCACCACCACGCTTTCAAGACTCCTCTGAAGAAGGCAAGCAACAGAGCAGGGCTGGAGAGTAAGAGGTGAGGCTGGAAGAGTAGCAGGGGCAAGAGTGTTATTCCATAAATTATGTTTGTATTGATGAAGTAGGGATCCTATGGAACACTTTAAGCTATTGAGTCACCATAAGATTTTTATTTAGAAAAACCACTTTGGCAGCAATTGGGGTAGAAGGTATATAAGGTATAAATCTAAGACCTCACTAGAGCAGTGAGGATAGGGGTGAAGAGGAGTAGAACCCAGAGAAGGGGTTCACAAAGTCCAGGCAAGAGACTGGTGTCAGCATTACTTGGAACTGATCGAAATGCATACGTTCAAGCTCTGCCCTAGACATTTGCATCTGAAGTGTGGGAGTAGGACCAGCCTTTCTGGTCACCCTGGTTCACACAAAAGTCTAAGAACCACAGGCTTAGGGGATTCATTTTTGGCCCAGGGTCCATGGTAGACTTACCTGAAAGGTGCTCACGGCTCACTGTCCCTCCATCCAGCCATTTGAATGTAGTAGATCTGGTTTGGTGTTCCAGCATGTGTGTTTTTTGTTTTTTGTTTTTTTTTTTTTTGAAAGTTCCTTGGGTAACACCAATACATCCCCTGATTAAAAATAACTGAAACAGAAAACGGAATCTGATCTGGTTCTTTAGTTACTTAGTTGGTTAGTTCAGTCATTCAGTCGTGTCTGACTCTTTGTGACCCCCATGAACCGCAGCACGCCAGGCCTCCCTGTCCATCACCAACTCCCAGAGTCCATCCAAACCCATGTCCATGGAGTCAGTGATGCCATCCAGCCATCTCATCCTCTGTCGTCCCCTTCTCCTCCTGCCCCCAATCCCTCCTAGAATCAGGGTCTTTTCAAATGAGTCAGTTCTTCGTATCAGGTGGCCAAAGTATTGGAGTTTCAGCCTCAGCATCAGTCCTACCAATGAACACCCAGGACTGATATCCTCTAGGATGAACTGGTTGGATCTCCTTGCAGTCCAAGGGACTCTCAAGAGTCTTCTCCAACACCACAGTTCAAAGGCACCAATTCTTCAGTGCTCAGCTTTCTTTATAGTCCAACTCTCACATCCATACATGACCACTGGAAAACCATAGCCTTGACTATGGACCTTTATTGACTAAGTAATGTCTCTGCTTTTGAATATGCTATCTAGGTTGGTCATAACTTTCCTTCCAAGGAGTAAGCGCCTTTTAATTTCATGGCTGCAGTCACCATCTGTAGTGATTTTGGAGCCCAGAAAAATAAAGTCTGATACTGTTTCCACTGTTTCCCCATCTATTTCCCATGAAGTGATGGGACCGGATGCCATGGTCTTCGTTTTCTGAATGTTGAGCTTTAAGCCAACTTTTTCAGTCTCCACTTTCACTTTCATCAAGAGGCTCTTTAGTTCTTCTTCACTTTCTGCCATAAGGGTGGTGTCATCTGCATATCTGAGGTTACTGAGATTTCTCCCGGCAATCTTGATTCTAGCTTGTGCTTCTTCCAGCCCAGCGTTTCTCATGATGTACTCTGCATATACGCTAAATAAGCAGGGTGACAATATACAGCCTTGACGTACTCCTTTTCCTATTTGGAACCAGTGCATTGTTCCATGTCCAGTTCTAACTGTTGCTTCCTGACCTGCATACAGGTTTCTCAAGAGGCAGGTCAGGTGGTCTGGTATTCCCATCTCTTTCAGAATTTTCCACAGTTTATTGTGATTCACACAGTCAAAGGCTTTGGCATAGTCAATAAAACAGTAATAGATTTTTTTCTGGAATTCTCTTGCTTTTTCGATGATCCGGCAGATGTTGACAATTTGATTTCTGGTTCCTCTGCCTTTTCTAAAACAAGCTTGAATCCGGTTCTTTACTCCTCCGTAAGTAGATACATGCCCACCTTGCACACAGGGTATTCCCTGCTTCAGAAAACGCTGAAAGAGTAACTTACTAATGTCCCTTAGAGACAGTCTCTATCTCTAAGTCTAAATCTTTTCCCGAGAATGCCCCTTCATGTCTGCCTATTTGCATACGGATGATCCTGCCCTCTAATTCACATGCCGTTTGGATGTTTAAACTTCATCTAGCAATAAAAACAGGGAAAGTGGCACATCTACTAAATGTTTATTTCTGAAATGTATCAGATAATGGTTTTTGAGTGAATGATTCAGTCCCTAATAATAACACTGTATTAGCTAGTGGATCCAATTTAACCTGAATTCATGGGAATATTCAAACAGCTGTATACTTGTCAGTACTGAAATTTAAAAAGCAAACAAATCAGCAGCAGAAGAGAGGTAGGCAACTGTACAAAGATCAGCTTCACAATGGCCTCATTTCATACCTGTCTCCTTCCATCACCAGACTCATCTTTCTTAGACCATTTGAGTCTCTTTCTTCGAGGCTTGCACTGCTCTTTACTCTTGAAACAAGCAGATATAACCACCAAAATATAGACATTCCCAGTGGCTGGTGAAAATGTCAAAAGCCATACTACCCCTGGGGCACACTCTTCACCTCAGTATCTCACTCAAGTTTTGGCATAAAGTCCAAACTCCTTAGTATGGCTTATAACAGAACGGCCATGTCTATCATTCACTGCAAAGCATCTGAGAATGAGAAGCGATGCTAACAGTAATGACAGTGGGAGAGCTGGGCAAACTGTGACTGCCCCAGTCAAACAGGAATCCCCATTAGCCCCACATGCGGCAGTTCAAGACCAGTTCATGACCTGGCCTCTAGTTCCATAACCAGCACTTCATTAATGTCCACCTTGTAACACATACTATTTCTAATCCGTACAAAAGTTCTGCAATGCTTTATTATTACCCTTATTGTACATATAAGGAAATGCAAAGAAATTCAACAGCTTACAAGACAGTAAACAGGAAAAGGCAGAACCAGAAGTCAAATCCTGATGTGTTTGGTTTCCAAACTTTTCTTCAGGTGGGTGTTTATTTTTAGTGCCATTGCCTTCTCCAATAAATTCCTAGAATAGAATAAATGGGGAGTTATTGAAATTCCCACAAATACCAAAATCTGTTTTTTTCATGTGAGTGTATAGCACTCTTCCCGAAGAACAAATCAATCATAACAAAATCAAAGAAAATTTAGATAGAAGTACATAAAGTCAAAAATATAACTTCCCCTCTGCCCCAACTCTAAGTTAACTCAATCCCCCTCCCAGAGGTAAACACTGTTGGCAAAATCCTGTTTATACTTTCCAAAGTTTTTAAGATGAAAACATAAATGTGGGTTTCTCTTTTTTCTTGGAATATATACATGAAGCACTCTCTTAATACTTCATTAAGAAATCTGGACAATTTTAAACCAAAGATATAAAGTACTTTCACATACCAATCTGCTGACAAATAAAAATGTTCATATTAATTCTTAATAAATGACTAGGAGACATCTAGCAATAAACTCATGGGAGTGGAAGAACAAAATATATTTTACGCTTAGTAAACTTCCTTCCTTGGTTGGCATCTTCAAAGAGTTCAAAATATAATAATGAAAGGCTGAGCCTGTTATGTGGAGGTTGAAGAATACATCTTTGATTCCTGGGACTGGGTTATTACTTTGAAGCCCCAACTCTGCCGTGAATAACCTGGGTCACCACACTATTATTCATCTGAGCCCCAGCCTTTAAGTTAAAAACCAATGAGTTCAACTTCATTAGACGAAAAACCCCATGTATCTAGATGATGCTAATGCATCAGCAACACCAAACAGGGCCCCCCATTAGACAAACTCTCTACCCTCTCTTGTCTATCAGCTTGGCCATTTTCATCAAAACAGAAAACAAACATCCAAAGGAAAACTTTATTGCAGAATTACTGAACTGTGGAAGGAGGATCATTTCTTCCCTCACCCTGCTAACTTCAGGGCTTGTTCCCACGAATATTCACTTCTAGAGGGAAAAGAGAAACACAGTTTTCATGATGGATGTTTCTTTTCCACTACTGAAGTTTCCTTCTTGGGAAGAGAGGTCACAATAATATACCCTATGGGCATTCTCTACAAAGTCCCTTGTGTCTCTTCTCATAAAAGTGTCTCCTCCCCATGACCTTGTCTGAACTTAGTTATTTCCCAAAGGCTGCATCTCCAAATTCCACTACACTGGGGGTTAGGAAATCACACTTTGAAGGAGTCACACAGCTCAGTCAATAGCAGTAGTTCAACTCCATTCTTTTTCTGATCATAGGAGTGAAACTGCCCACCAGAATCATAAGTGTTGGGTCCATCTACATTGCAAGTCTCACTGGCCCAAGGGGGATAACTTGCCTGATCCTTGAGCTCACTGTCAACAGTTCCATGTTTTTCATAGAAAAGTCAAGTACTTTGTCCTGGTCTTTATCTACAATAAAGGTGATACCATGTACACAGCATACTTTTTGTGGTCCTATTCATCAGTACCAACAATTGTCCCTTCTTCCAACACATGTAGGATTGTGACTGTCTTTAGCCATATGCTTTAACTGAGGGGCAGTTGGTTCTTTGAGAGTATTCTTCCCTCCCTATGAGTACACATTTCTGTGTGTGTACTGGAGGGGGAGCTGATGGTAGTGGTTCATCCATAACTATACTTGGCTAGTATTCTGCACACATGCCAGAGGCACTTTTGGGCAACAATCTGACAGTGCAGCACGAGCCTTCTTTTCATGTAACACATCCTCCACAACACATGCTTCTTTAGAAATGAGAGACTCTGCATGACTCACCAACATTCAAGGGTAAGGTCACTGGTAGAAAAACCAAGTAAGCAAGGCACACCTCTTTCAAAGAAAGGACACAACCACCAAAAGAAAGAAGGGTCAATCCTATCAGTAAGAACACATTAAGGCAAACATCACAGAAAAGCCTTGATACAGTAGGTTAAGAAATTAGCAAACATTTTAATCTCAAATAATGAGATAGCAGGGACAGCTCCAGGATTGATTTGTTCAAGTGGTTCATTGACATATCAAGAACTCAGGATCTTTTTTACTCTAACATCAGTAATGTGTCAGTCACTCAACATAACTTCCTTTATGGTCACTAAGAGATTACCACTGCTCAGGCATCTCATTCATGGAGACATAACAAGATTCACTGGGAAAAAAGGGGCACATCTCTTCCCATGTGTCCTATTTTAAGAACAATAAATCCTTCACCCAAAGTCCTCCAGCCAATTCCTTACATTTCAGGAGCCAGGACTTGTTCATATCCTCCCCCTCAATAGCATCACCAGCTCAATGAATATAAGTTTGAGCAAACTCCAGGAGACAGTAAAGGACAGGGAAGCCTGGTGTGCTGTGGTCTATGGGGTCGCAAAGAATAGGACATGACTTAGTGATTGAATACTAACAACAAAACCTATCAGTGAAATAAAGGGAATGGGATTAGTATGATTCACTTTGGAAAAATCACATTTTATACCTGAATTACAATGGAAACTCAGAACTAAACCAGCAAGAAAGGAGGAAAGCCGATTGAGTTGGCAACCAGTAGTGTCTGTTATACCTAACAGTCAGGACTGATGGATAATGCAAGAATATGCTCTTGGTAGAATATAGGATCACTTCTTACATCCAACTGAAATCACCCCCGCCCCGTCATGTGTGCTTGAGAACTTCAAGGAAGATAGAAGACTGGGACTAAAACATTTGGGATGTTATCAGTTCCATCAGCATTTTGAGATAAGAAGGCAGTGATCACATTTAATTAAATTATGTAAATCCTTTCCCAAATGGCTGTTGCTCTTGTTTCCTTTCATAATGGATGAAATGAACAAATAAATTATAGGACTACTCAGATTCCATTCCTTGGGAACTGTCACAAAGTCCTTGCCAGTGAAACCAGGGGGGCAGATACAGAACACTGACCATAACAGAATTTCAGCAGGACAGTAGCCTGACCAGCTTATCCTGAGGTTTAAATTAGATGTACTTCTGCCAATACAGGAGAAAAACCAGTTTGCTGTTCTGACAGTACCTTTGCTGCAACCATTTATGTAGAATATACACAATTAGTCAAAAAGTGTTGGCAGTGATGTTATTCATATTAATTAAATAAGAACCATCTGAGAACACTAAAATTTATCCTATTTTCAGCTAACAATTAAGGACTGTTCATAATAATCAGGCTCTTGAAACATTTTCTCTAAACATTTCAATTTCTATTAACCATTTTAATTAAATTCAAGTTGTAATAAAAATATAGAATGGTGCTGCCCTCTTTAAGCTATGATGTTAAGAGCCAGCCTGTGGATTTTTAAACAGATATAAGCTGAGTTTCTAGGTAGAAGGCACAGTGACACAGTATAAAAATGAGATATTCCATGAGAGAAGGCATGGAAGTTTCATCTCTGCTACTTAACTCTGTTTCTTACACATGTCAATCAATTACTGTCAAACTGCTCATCTCTGAAGTGGGAGTAATATTATCTGTTGTGTAAGTTTGCTGTATAAAGCACTCAGAGCAGTACCTAGCACATAATAGGTACTTGAAGATCAGAGACATTAGTATTTATAATGGGTTTGAAATAACTTGTATATACTTTCCACTGTTATTCTATCTAACCTAAACCTAGAAAACACAGATAGCACTAACATTATTTTTATGATTATGTAAATTAATTTGTAAATGTATAAGAATTCAGACCACAACACCCAAATGAACAAACTTAGAATCCCCGTGATGGCTCATTTTATATGATAACCTGTTAACTACATGCCATGTCTAGATATATGGTAACACATTATTCCAGATGATTCTATGAGGATATTTTTTGGATGAGATTAACATTTAAATCAGTTGACTTTAAGCAAAGCAGATTGCCCTACATAATATAGGTGGGCCATATCCAATCAGTTAAAGGCCCCAAAAGAACAAAAGTACTGAGCTCCCCTGAGCTAGAGGGAATGCTGCCAACAGACGGCCTTCATACATGAACTGCAGCATCAGCTCTTCCTGGTTCTCCAGCTTACCAGCCCACCCTGCAGAGTTTGCACTTGTTTTCATGATCACAATGAGAAGTCCATAGCTCAAAGGGCAAAGATTCTGCCTGCAGTGCAGGAGATCCAGGTTCAATCCCTGTGTTTTGAAGATCCTCTGGAGAAGGAAATGGCAACCCACTCTAGTATTCTTGCCTGGAGAATCCCATGCACAAGGAGCTTGGCAGGCTATAGTCCATGAGGTCACAAGCATTGGACACAACTTAGTGACTAAACCACCACCATAATCACCTAAGCAAATTCCTTAAAATAAATTTCCTCTGCATATATAACCCAACAGTGGCCACAGAACAGAAAAGGTCAGTTTTCACTCCAATCCAAAAGAAGGGTAATGCCAAAAAAGGTTCAAACTACTGTACAAGTAAGTGAGCAAGTGAAGTCTCTCAGTCGTGTCCAACTCTTTGCGACCCCATGGACTGTAGCCTATCAGGCTCCTCCGTCCATGGGATTTTCCAGGCAAGAGTGCTGGAGTGGATGCCATTTCCTTCTCCAGGGATATTCCAGACCCAGGAACCGAACCCAGGTCTCCTGCATTGCAGGCAGACGCTTTACTGTCTGAGCCACCAGGGAAGCCAAAACTACTGTACAGTTGCACTCAATTCACAGGATAGTAAGGCTGTACTCAAAATCCTTCAAGCTAGACTTCAGCAGCACATGAACAGAGAAGATTCAGATGCACAAGTTGGGTTTAGAAAAAGCAGAGGAAACAGAGATCGAATTGCCAACATTTTTTAAATCATAGAGAAAGCAAGGGAATTCCAGAAAAATATCTACCTGGAATCAAGATTGTGGGGAGAAATGTCAGTAACCTCAGATATGCAGATGATACCACTCTAATGGCAGAAAGTGAACAGAAACTAAAGAGCCTCTTGATGAAGGTGAAAGAGGAGAGTGAAAAAGCTGACTTAAAACTCAACATTCAAAAAACTAAGATTGTGGCATTCGGTCCCATCACTTCATGGCAAAGAAGAGGAAAAAGTTGAATCAGTGACAGATTTTATTTTCTTGGGCTTCAAAATCACTGCAGTGACTGCAGCCATGAAATTAAAAGATGCTTGTTCCTTGGAAGAAAAGCTATGACAAACCGAAACAGCATATATTAAAAAGCCGAGACATCACTTGGCCAACAAAAGTCCATAGAGTCAAAGCTATGGTTTTTCCAGTAGTCATGCATGGACGTGAGAGTTGGACCATAAAGAAAGCTGAGTGCTGAAGAACTGATGCTTTTGAATTGTGGCGCTTGAGAAGTCTCTTGAGAGTCCCTTGAACTGCAAGGTGTTCAAACCAGTCAATCCTAAAGGAAATCAAACCCTAAATATTCATTAGGAAGACTGATGCTAAAGCTAAAGTTCCAATACTTTGACCACCTGATGAAAGAGCCCACTCATTGGAAAAGACCCTGATGCTGGGAAAAGTTAAAGGCAAAAGGAGAAGGGAGTGATAGAGGATGAAATTGTTAGACAGCATCACCAACTCAATGGACACGAACCTGAGCAAGCTATAGGAGATAGTGAAGGACAGGGGAGCCTGGTGTGCTATAGTCATTGGGTCAAAAAGAGTAGGTCATGACTTAGTGACTGAACAACAACAACATATATGCACATCCTTTTGGTCTGGTTTCTCTAATTGGGGCTTCCACAATGGCTCAGTGGGCAAATAATCTGCCTGTAATGCAGGAGACACAGGAGACATGGGTTCAATCCTTGGGTCGGGAAGATCCCTTGGAGAAGAAATGGCAACCCACTCCCGTGTTTTTGCCTGGAAAATCTCATAGACCCTAAAACCCCAGCTAATATGTTTCCTCAGGCAAAAAGTATCCTATTGTGTGTTAGATCCTGACAGCCCCTGTCAGTTATGATAGCATTATGGCCCTTCGTGATAGGCAGGTTCTCCTCTCACTAGGTATGTCCCCTGCCAGTGATTAAAGGACAAAGTAAACTCTGTTCACATTCCTTACAGCCAGAACCACAATCTACTATTCTCATTAATTCCCTTAAGGACAATTCAGTCTTGGAAATATCAGAGGATTAAAACCCTATTTACTAATTGTCTAAAAATATATATCTACCTTCAAAATATCCACCTGCAATGCAGGAAACCTGGTTTCGATCCCTTGGTTGGGAAGATCCCCTGGAGGAGGAAATGACAGCCCACTCTAGCATTCTTGCATGGAGAATCCCATGGATAAAGAAGCTTGTCAGCCTACAGTCCATGGAGTCCCAAAAGAGTCTGACAGGACTGAGCGACTTACACTTTCTTAATACCCACATGTCTATTTCAAAATTTATCCAGGCTTCCTGTCAAAAATGTATTGTCCAGCCACTTAGGTCTCTTACCTCCTGCCCCTTATCTATCTATCTATTGATAATCTTCTGGTTTATTACCAGGTTTTGCCTCTCTATTTTGTTATTTTTCCTAAGGAAGAGACCGACTTGTTAGAGGAATGAGATATAATTTCTAATGGCAAAATTTGGGTCACTTTTTAATTAATTTGTGGGAATATATCTATCCTTAAAGATTGTTATACTTTTTTGGAAGTGGTCTATAGCAGTTCAAGATAGAGATTAAGAAGGGAATTTAAATCATTTCATTTAAAAACAAAGAACAAGAAAAATATAGGATTTTTTTTCTTCACACTCCCAGGAAGAGGGCTTGAGAACTTAATGTTTATCTAATCTTTGGAGCTTATCTCTTTGAACCTAGTTTACATCCATAAAACCCAAATCCATAGTACGACTACACATCCTAGTCAGAGTAGTGGTGATAAACACAGTTTAGGTTAAGACAAATGCATAGAACTGAGACATAATAGACAAGTATTTGGAAACGGGAACTAGACTGTAGAAATATACGGCTGTGTAATAAATAGGTCACTTGCATATTAATGAGCTCCTATGACCTTGGAATTTGTTCCTGAATCCTCTACAAGCTACCCTCTCTTGTAATAGTGTATTATTTGGGAATAGCATATTTGTGTTCCATTTTCTTAGCCAGGTTGAAAATAAACACTCCCATGAGGCTTAAAAAATCCATTTTGAAATATCTAGACAAAACTATTCAAGGTGTGGATTTGGAGGAACTATCTCTCTGAATATCTGAGATATGTCAAATGTTTAGGTATAAGCACTGAAGGTTATCAATACTACATTAACCTTTTAAAAAGAGTGTGAATACTTTTATCCCTAAGTTTTGAAGGAAAAAAAATACAGTGGAAAGAACTCTAAAGCTGTTCCCCTAAGATTCTGTTTCCTGGTTATTCAATCAAACACTATCTAGGTAGGGATATGAAGGGATTTTGTAGATGTAATTGAGGTTATGGACCTTAAATTATGGAAAGTAGCCTGTATTATCCAGATGGACTCATTCTAATTACCTGACCTCTTAAAAGCAGAGAAATTTCTCCAGCTCAAGTCAGGAGAGAGGAGACAGAAGAGGCGAGTCACACTCAAAGGAAGTTGCAGTCATCCTCCCAAAGCTGAGAATGACCTCAGGCTGACAAGCAGCAAGGCAACTGAGACTTCAGTCCTACAACCACATAGAACTAAATTCTGCCAACAACCTAAACGATTTTCTCCCAAAGCCTCCTGATGAAAACCTAGGGGGCCTAAAACCTTGAGGTTATACTATGGGATCTGGAGCACAGCTCATGGGTCCTCTGGATCCCTGAACTGCAGAATAGTCAGATCATAAATCTGTGTGGTTTAAGCTGCTAAATCTGTCATAATTTATTATGGCAGCAACACAACACACTAATCTAGTACTTAAAAATAATTTCTCATCTTCCTCCATTTCCTCTATTCCTTCCCCCTTGATAGGAGCAAAAGCAGTTTTCAGAAAATCTATGCTTTGCAGAGGCACCCTACAAATTTAAATTAGCCAATAGCAATTATTCAAATTAGCATTTTCCCCTAAAATCAGACTGGTAAAAGAAACAAGCACACATTTCCACTGAGAAGAAAGGACTCCAAATTCGCATTCTGTCATTTACTAGTTTACATGACTTTGGATACATTTTTAATCCTTTAAAACATTATGAGGACTAAAAATGATTTTTTTAAGTGAATATCTCATTTATAAGAGATTTTAAAATAATTTTTAAAAATACAGAAAGATAAGACTCTGTTACCTAAATCCATCATTTCTTGAGGAAGCAATCTATGTTTATTGTAAAACAAATATGAGAAACACCACATGAGATTAATCTTTAAAAAAAAAAAGATAAAAGCATATTTTAAAATTTCAGAATAATTCCTGTAAATATTCTGCTGCAAATATCCTTCCAGACACTCAATTTTTGCAGCATATAACATACATATAAGTATTAAGAAAAGGTGGCAAGGATACACAGAAGAACTATACAAAAGTATCTTAATGACTAAGATAAACACAATGGTGTGATCACTCACCTAGAACCAAATATAGTGGACTGTATAGTGGGCCTTAGGAAGCATCACTATGAACAAAGCCAGTGGAGGTGATGGAATTCCAGCTGAGTTGTTTAAAATTCTAAAAGATGATGCTGTAAAAGTGCTGCACTCAATATGCCAGCAAATTTGGAAAATTCACAGTTGCCACAGGACTGAGAAAGGTCAGTTTTCATTCCAATCCCAAAGAAGGGCAAAGCCAAAGAATGTTCAAACTACTGCATAATTGCACTCATCTCACATGCTAGCAAAGTAATGCTCAAAATTCTCCAGACTTCAAAAGTACGTGAACCGAGAACTTCCAGATGTTCAAGCTGGATTTAGAAAAGATAGAGGAACCAAAAATCAAACTGCCAACATCTTTTGGATCATAGAAAAAGCAAGAGAATTCCAGAAAAACATCTACTTTGGCTTCATTGACTACACTAAAGTCTTTGACTGTGTGGATCACAACAAACTGTGGAAAATTCCTAAAGAGATGGGAGTATCAGACCACTTTACCTGCCTCCTGAGAAATCTGTATGAAGGTCAAGAAGCAACAGTTAGAACCGGACATGGGACAACAGACTGGTTCCAAATTGGGAAAGGAGTATGTCAAGGCTGTATATTGTCACCCTGCTTATTTAACTTCTATGCAGAGTACATCATGCAAAATTCCAGGCTGAATGAAGCACAAGCTGGAATCAAGATTGTGGGGAGAAATAACAATAACTTCTGATATCCAGATGACACCACCCTTATGGCAGAAAGCAAAGAGGAACTGAAGAGCCTCTTGATGAAAATGAAAGAGTAGAGTGAAAAAAATGGCTTAAAACTCAACATTCAAAAAATGAAGATCATGGTATCTGGTCCCATCACTTCATGGCAAATAGATGGGGAAACAATGGAAACAGTGACATACTTTATTTTCTTAGGCTCCAAAATCACTGCAGAGGGTGACCATAGCCATGAAATTAAAAGATCCTTACTCACTGGAAGAAAAGCTATGAGCAACCTAGACAGCATATTAAAAAGCAGAGACATTCCTTTGCCAACAAAGGTCCTTCGAGTCAAAGCTATGGTTTCTCTAGTAGTCATGTATAGATGTGGGACTTGAACTATAAAGAAAGCTGAGTGCCACAGAATTGACACTTTTGAGCTGTGGTGTTGGAGAAGACTCTTGAGAATCCCTTGGGCTACAAGGAGATTAAACCAGTCCATCCTAAAGGAAATCAGTCCTGAATATTCATTGGAAGGACTGATGCTAAAACTCCAATACTTTGGCCACCTGATGCAAAGAACTGATTCATTTGAAAAGACCCTGGTGCAGGGAAAGATTGAAGGAAGGAGGAGAAGGGGACAAAACAGGATCAGATGGTTAGATGGCATCTCTGAGTTGATGGACATGAGTTTAAGCAAGGTCTGAAAGTTGGTGATGGACAGGGAAGCCTGGCGTGCTGCAGTCCATGGGGTCAGAAAGAGTAGGATATACTGAGCTACTGAACTGAACTGAATGCATATATAATAAACAATGTACATATATAGTATAGCAGGGAAATATATTGATGATTTTTCTCTTTTCGTATTGCTATAAAGACATCAGAAAGAATGAGTACTTCTTTTTTCCAAGGGAAACTCAAAACTGAGTTTCACAGACTGAATTTTACATACATACCTTCTCTTCCACCTGCCTAGGGAGAGAAACTTCCCTTTACTGCGAAAATAAGGTTCACTTAGGTCCTTGTGACGGGACCATCCTGGACATCGGAGGAAGAGGCAGGGCATCCAAAGGGAATGCCTGCAGTGACCTCTCAGAAGATCCAAATCACACTCAGCAAAGATCAAGTGCCAAAACAAACCTCTAGCTGATAAGATCAGAACACTTGCCACCTAAAAATATATCATAGTGAAATTTTAAAATGTGGTGCTTCTTATATCCAAACTGTGTTGTTAATAATATACTCATATAAAATTTCACAAAAATTCTAGAACCTCTGTTTTCCACTTCGTCTTTATATTTTTTCACATCAATAAATATAGTTACAAAATGATTTTAATAACTATGTAGTGTTTTTTTGGATAGATGTTCCATAGTTATTTTATTAATAAATATTTTTGGACATCAGTTAAATCCAAATCTTTACTATTGTAGACAACTGTGCTGTCAAGCTCCATTATCTTTAACAAAATGAAAGAGTAAGTCAAGGTGACCTGTGCTTTACCAAGACCAAAGCCAGGAAGCCTAGAGGCACAGTTGATGGAGGTTGTAACTAGGATACTTATTTGCTTCCCCATGAGGGTGAAAGGTATCAATAAGATCTGCCACAGCATATGGACTCTTTACAGCTTTCTGATAGCTCGCTCTCTAATACTTATTTTTCAGTGCTTTTTTCTTTGTTTGGTTTCCTCAAAGACAGATAGCATCTTGCAAGCAAGACAACAAATATATTGTTTTCCATAGTCTCAGACTCTCTTCAATATTCTGCAAACAGTAAATGCATAAAAATATAATTACAATTATACTTTATAATTATTTTCCTGGTGAAACATATACTAAGATAAAACATGGACTAAATTTGTCTTTAAAATTATATTATGACTTGGCTTCTCTAAAAACCATAAACCTATGATGGTTGAATGCTGTTTTTAATATCTAAAATTTTATTTCATGATATGTGGTTAGTCCTCTGCTATTTTTTAATGCAGTTGGACTATGAGTGCACCCTCTAATATCAACAAAGACAGATAATTTTGCTATGGAACCTGTATGCCCAGTTATCTTCCTGGTGGTTCAGATGGTAAAGAATCTGCCTGCAATGCAGGAAATTCAGGTTTAATCCCCTGGTCTGCAAGATCCCCTGCAGAAGGGAATGACTACCACTGCAGTATTCTTGCCTGGCAAATCTCATGCACAGAGGCGCCTGGCTGACTACAGTCTATGGGGTAGCAAAGAGTCAGACACAACTGAGCAGCTAACACTATGCACACTATGGTTCAATAAATTTATCTTATATAACTTGATAAGCTCATGTTTTATTGTATTTTACTGCTGAAATTTTTTGGTTTCTTATCAGTTCCAAGGAGTTGAATTTGCTTAAATATATGAAATTATGTCCCCAAGCAGAAACTTCAAATACATTTAAATAAATATAAACATTGGGCAAAAGATATTGAGAGAAGGGAAATCCCATGTACTGAATCCAGCAACAGAATCTTGATATAATGCCAAACCAAATCAATGAAATATTTGATATAAGTTCTCCTTAGTCCCATTCTCCCCTAGCTGTTGTGCTTTTCTGTCCAAATGGCTCATTAGCTATTAATACAAAACTTCAGACAGACAGCTGGTGTGTCCTACTGCCTGGCTTCTGGCTGCTTTTCCCCTGAACTCCATAGGCAAGCAATGAGTTCCCAATATTGAAGAGTTATTATTTCCAAGTAACCAGGAATTAGCTCTTAGTGCAGAATCTAAATTTATCATCATGTACAACCTGGTCTTTAAATATCTTAATCTGAAAAGTTTCATATAACTAGGAGAAGGTGGAAGTATCCAGAAGAAACTCAGTAGTCTCAGGAGGCAAGCCTTGCCAACACTGTGCTATAGGGTGAGTCCACTGCTCCCCAGCAAAGGGGTCTATTCAAACTTCCCTGCATTTTAAATCCTTTAACAGGCCTCAAAAATCCATATTCACATAAATTATTTAATGGATAAAGAATGCAATGAAAACCACTATGTTTTTCCTCCCACCCTGAACATGTTACAAGTGTATTTTCTATTTTCCTAGCCTTTAAAAAACCGTTTACTTTATATTGGCGTATAGTTGATTAACAATGTTGTGTTAGTTTCAGGTATATTGCAAAGTGATTTAGTTACACATATACATGTGTCTCGTCTTTTTTCAGCAGACTGGTTCCAAATCAGGAAAGGAGTACGTCAAGACTATATATTGTCACCCTGCTTATTTAACTTCTGTGCAGAGTACATCATGTGAAATGCCAGGCTGGATGAAGCACAAGCTGGAATCAAGATTGCCGGGAGAAATAACAATAACCTCAGATATGCAGATGACACCACCCTTATGGCAGAAAGCAAAGAAGAACTAAAGAGACTCTTGATGAAAGTGAAAGAGGAGAGTGAAAAAGTTGGCTTAAAACTCAACATTAAGAAAACTAATGGCATCATGGCATCTGGTCCCATCACTTCATGGGAAATAGATGAGGAAACAATGGAAACAGTGAGAGACCTTTCCTTGATGGGTTCAGTTCAGTTCAGTCCCTCAGTCGTGTCCAGCTCTTTGCGACCCCATGAATTGCAGCACGCCAGGCCTCCCTGTCCATTACCATGGGGGTGGCCTCCAAAATCACTGCAGATGGTGACTGCAGCCATGAAATTAAAAGATGCTTGCTTCTGGGAAGAAGAAGCTATGAAGTGAAATGAACTGAAGTGAAAGTCACTCAGTCATGTCTGACCCTTTGCAACCCCATGGATATACAGTCCCTGGAATTCTGCAGGCCAGAATACTGGAGTGGGTAGCCTTTCCCTTCTCCAGGGGGTCTTCCCATCCTAGACAGCATATTAAAAAGCAGAGACATTACTTTGCCAACAAAGGTCCGTCTGGTCAAAGCTATGGTTTGTCCAGTAGTCATGTATGGATGTGGGAGTTGGACTGTAAAGAAAGCTGAGTGCCAAAGAATTGATGCTTTTGAGCTGTGGTATTGGATAAGACTCCTGAGAGTCCCTTGGGCTACAAGGAGATCAAACCAGTCAATTCTAAAGGAAATCAGTCCTGAATATTCATTGGAAGGACTGATGCTGAAGTTGAAACTCCAATACTTTGGCCACCTGATGCAAAGAACTGATTCATTGGAAAAGACCCTGATGCTGGGAAAGATTAAAGGCAGGAGGAGAAGGAAACGACAGAGGATGAGATGCTTGGATGGCATCACCAGGCTGATGGACATGAGTTTGAGCAAGCTCTGGGAGTTGGTGAAGGACAGGGAAGCCTGGCGTGCTCCTCCATGGAGTTGCAGAGTCAGACACGACTGAGTGACTGAACTGATCTGATTCTTTTTTCAAATTCTTTTCAGGTTTAGGTTGTTACATAATATTGAGCAGGATTCCCTGTGCTATACAGCAGGTTCTTGTTGGTTACCCATTTTAAATATAGTAGTGTGTACATCTCAATCCCAAATTCCCTAGCTACTCCCTCTGTCACCAGACAAAGGCATTTTCTATTTTCAAACAGGATAGTTTTAAAAGACAGAAATGTTATGAAAGGAAGTAATTCAAAGTGATGAGTACTATATAGGAGAGAAGCTTGACAATTCTGCCCTAGCTTTTCTTGGTGGGATAAAGAATAGAGGATCACGCCTATACACACACACATAAATAAGCATACACTGCCTGGAGAATCCCAGGGACGGGGGCACCTGGTGGGCTGCCGTCTATGGAGTCGCACAGAGTCGGACACGACTGAAGCGACTTAGCAGCAGCAGCAGCATTTGTTTTGGTTTTTTAACCACATTTTTCATAAAAGCCCCAGATGATGAAACTATCTCTTTCTGAGGCCATATCCATGAATCACTGTGTAGCTTCCAATTGCTTAGAGACCCCCTGCCCCGCAAAATCTGGTCTTCCTGATTTGTCTGTCTCCCAAAGAGTGACTTCACTTTTACTTTTCGCTTTCATGCATTGGAGAAGGAAATGGCTACCCACTCCAGTGCTCTTGCCTGGGGAATCCCAGGGATGGGGGAGCCTCATGGGCTGCTGTCTATGGGGTCACACAGAATCAGAGACAACTGAAGTGACTTAGCAGAAGCAGCAGCAAACAGGCAAACTCCAGTAAACATTAACATAAAGGTCAGTCTTGAAAGTCATTTTAAATACATGGAAGATTTTTTTAAAGTTAGGCTTCATTTTAACTGGCTTATCAGGATTAGTGGACAGAGACAGAAGATGCTGCATCTATACCTGGAATGCCATGTACTCATGACTGCTTATACTTTTCCACATTTGTGTACTTGGATGTCACTGTAGCCCCATGTATTTTGCTAGAATATTCTCTGGTCCTATGCACAGCTAATGTACATAATCAATATTGTAAATTGAATGAATAACAAGAAAAATATACCTGAACTATTTGACTTTCCTGTCTGTTTCAGCATAAACAAATAAAGGAGACATAGTAAAAATTATTTGGATCCAAATATAATCTTGGGCTTCCCTGGTAGCTCAAGGGATAAAGAATCTACCTGCAATGCAGGAGACTCCAATTCAATTCCTGGGTCAGGAAGATCCCCTGGAGAAGGGATAGGCTATCTACTCCAGTATTCTTGGGCTTCCCTGGTGACTCAGATGGTAAAGAATCTGCCTGTGATGCAGGAGACCTGGGTTCGACCCCTGGGTCAGGAAGTTCCCCTGGAGGGGGGCATCGCAACCCTCTCCAGTATTCTTGCCTGGAGAATCCCCATGGATAGAGAAGTCGGCGGGCTGCAGTACATAGGGTCACAAAGAGTCAGACACAATGAAGTGACTAAGCCCAGCACAGCACAGAATCTTAGGCTTCTAAAGGGAAAAAGGGCAAAACAGCTGGTGGGTAGAATGAATTTCATGTTAGTAACACATACAACCGGAGAAGGCAATGGCACCCCACTCCAGTACTCTTGCCTGGAAAATCCCATGGATGGAGGAACCTGGTAGGCTGCAGTCCATGGGGTCGCTAAGAGTCAGATATGACTGAGCGACTTCACTTTCACTTTTCACTTTTCACTTTCATGCATTGGAGAAGGAAATGGCAACCCACTCCAGTGTTCTTGCCTGGAGAATCCCAGGGACAGGGGAGCCTGGTGGGCTGCCGTCCATGGAGTCGCACAGAGTCGGACACGACTGAAGCGACTTAGCAGCAGCAGCAACACATACAACAATATGTCTGAACTCAAATTACTGTTTCACTTAGAGTCATTCCAGTTTTAATATTCTTACTCACAAGAGTAAGATATCTTGCAAGCCTTCTGACAAAACTTGATTTATAATTTGCTAGATTCTGTTGCATGAATCCTTCAGCAAAATTGTTACTGAGCATGACAAATGGAAAGGAACTGCCATTCTTCATATTTTCTTCTTTGTAGATGAAACTTTTGATTTAACCAAAAATAAGAGACTTGCCCTTGAGAGTCTAAAAAGTAGTCTTTGGAGTCAGTGGTGTGCCTCATACAAAGCACATTTCAAAGTAGTAAATTCTTCCTGTGCTGTTTCTGTGGAATATATGCAGAAATGTTTCTTCGGATGCCAAGGCAGCATTGGGGAACCAACTTTGGTGTACTGAAAGGTTAATAACGGAATCATTTTTCTCTGTAGTCCTTTAGTGTAAGAATGAAGTCACATCAGTCATATCCAGACATGACTGAGTCAAGTTACTCTGACTCCTCTGTCCATGGAATTCTTCAAACAAGAATGCTGGAGTGATAGCCATTCCCTTCTCCAGGGGATCTTCCGACCCAGGAATATAACATAAAGCTCTAATTTTAAATAAATAAAACTACACAATGATTTAACTTCTGATGACCATAAGTAAGATGATCTTTCAGAAACCAACAATATACTCTACCCATGCCCTGAATTAAATCATTTGTAGCAAGGATGAAAACACTCATGGCCAATTCATTAGTACTTTTTTGCAAACCCATGACTTCTAGTTCTCCCCCCAAAATTAAGTGATCTACTTAAGAAAGGTTAATGAGAAGAACACGTATATTTCATTTCTGCTACACAATGTTTTTGGTTCACAATGTTAGATATGGTTTTTAAGAACATTTGTTGTCAGTTGTATAATCCAGCCCACTTTTAAATACAGCATTATTTGATTTCAAGTCTACATGCTAGGTGTGAGATGGGTATAAATGAAGAAAAAATTCTTTGATGGTTTTACACCCAAAGATGATATTTATCTATGTTCCTCCTCAATTCAGGAAACATATATATATATATATATATATATATATATATATATAAAGCTACCATGTTTAGAGTGCTTAAGCATGTCAGGTATGGTGGTATTTTCCATGAATTATTTACTAACTCTCATAGGAATTCTCTGAACTAGGCATTACTACTATGTTTTATAGATGAGGAAACTCAGGTGTAAGAAAATTAATATGTCCAAGTTCAAATGGTAAGTGATGAACTTGTAGCCTCACTTTTTCTGACTTTAAAGCCACCTTATTTTGTTTTCAATATTTTTCTATAAACTGGTATAATTCTAACTTCTTTTCCTGATTAAGTGATTTTTAAAAACAAGTGAGGTTTTGAAATCTTAAGTCACCAAAACAAAAGAGTAGACTTAGATTCCCAAATATTAAATTTATTATAGTTATCAAAAACAGAATGCAATTTTTAAAAAGATTTAATATGTTTAAAGAAATGAAATAGGCAATCAAAATATGAGCTGGTAACAGAGAGATGAAACCATAAAAATTTATCAGTTTTTTTTTTTTCCTTCTCTGCTCTACAGTAGTTTTATTCATATCTCTGTTCAGAGCCAAAATTCACCATGGAAAACTATTTTCCTCTTCTCAGCATCACTTTTTTTTTTTTTTCTTTTTTTTTTCACTTTTTTAAAAATCAAAACTTCAAACATATACAAAAGTAGAGAGGATAATATGACAAATAATAATAAATCTCCATTTGCCCAGCAATAATATTCAGCAGTGATCAACTGATATCCACTCTTATCTACAGCTCCTCCCCAAAACTCCCAATATCCTACTGGATTTTGAAGTAAATTTCAGGTATCATTTAATCTATAAACATTTTTGTATTTAACTGTAAAAGATAGTCCTTAAAATATATAACCACAATATCACTGTCACCATTAAAAATATTTCCTTTCTTCAATTGTTTAATAATGTTGTTTCATGATTTGTTTTTATCAGGATTCTAATGAGATCCATACACTCCCCTTGTTTTTACATCTGTTAATTTTAATTGACAGATTGCTCTTTCATCATTTTTTCCTTTTCCTTATAATCTGTTTATTGAAGCAACTGGGCCATTTATTTCATATAGTTTATTACAAACTGAATATTATTGACTGACCGTCTGTGGTGTTACTTAATATTTCTTCTATTTCTTGTATATGCTGTTAATCAGTAGTTAGATCTAAACTATCAATTCAAAAGTCTGTTTTTGTTTTAGCAATAATGTTTTATGGGTGATATCACACACTTCTATCAAGAGATATGTAATATCTGTTTGTCTCTTTATTGATGTGAATAATTAATAACTATTGCCTGGATACTTTATTTCAGTAGAGGCTGAAATATGATGATTCTCAATTGAATCATTCTTTCTTCATTTATTTGCTAAAAAGCATCTATAAAGAGAATGCTCTCATCAACCTTGAGATGTAATCCGCAAAGGAAATGCAGCATAAAAGGTTGATTCTATTCCTTTATTCACCAGTTTTCAAAACAATGCATTGGATCTCCAAAGCTATCCAAAGACACTATTGTTTTATAAATTATTATTATTATTTGATATATTTTAATTTAATACATTTATTTTTCTTATTATCAAATTGTCCTAATTTTGGCCAGTGATAACTTTTTCAAGTTGACTCTTGAGTCTTTTTGGTCCTAATAATCTTGTAAATCTTTCTTGCTTCTTAAAAGAAAATCATTTTTAACTTTTTCATTTTTATTTCTTTTTTATTTCTTCACTTTAAAGTAAAGCTTCCTTGCTTTTAGCCATACCAACTGAGGCTAATACATGGGAGTGAGCTCAAAGCTCTCCATTGCCATGTAACAATTCATGGACAAAATGAGTAATAGAATCACCCAGTAAGCCCATCAGAACATAGAAAATAATGCATAATTCTTGGTTTAAGACAAGAATTTTGGTTTTTTTTTTTTAATGAAGCAACATATAATCTTTAAAATATTATACTGACATAAGTTCATCATTGTTAAAATTTGTTCACTTTTATTTGGACTTACAACTTCATAGCAATATAGAGAGCTGTTTGACATCCTTTTATAAAACTACTTGGTACTCTGTTATATGAACTTATGCTAGACAACCAGCACTCTAGTGATAGCATTCAGTCTGTTCTGATTCTTTCACCATTACAACAATGCTTTAGTGAAAGTGTCAGTGAAAAGCACATGTTTCTTTTTACATTTTTTCAACATCTGTTTTGATAAAGAATAATAAAATATTATGGAATACAACAAGAACCAAAGAAATGAAAAATATGGAAGAATGAATAAAAAACATAGAGAACAGATGGGAAAATCACATTTGTGATAAGAGTTACAGAAGACAAGAAGAGTCTGGGCAAAAAGCAATACTTGGAGAGTTAACGGCTGGGAATATTCAAAAGGGATGAAAGATTTGAATCATCAGAGTTGGTACACAGACACCACGTAGTTTAATCAAAAGAAATCCTTTGCTAGATGAATGATGGTAAATTATAGACACCAAAGACAACGTTTTCCAAGGAGACCAAGAGAAAAGAAAGAAAAGACCGCAAAAAGACTATATTTACGCTGACAGCTACTTTCTCATTGGCACCAACAGAAACTAACAGCAAACTATATTCAAAGACTTGTCAGAAAACACCTGTCAACCTAAAATTGTATATCCAGAAAAGGCTGTCCTTCCAAAGTGAAGGCAAAATAAAAATCCTTCAGGCTTAAAAAAAAGAAAAGAAAGAATGATCCTGAGGAATTTCACCACCTAATAGATCTTCATTAAATGAAAACCTACAGGATGTACTAAGAGAAGAAAGAAAATGGTCCTAAAAGAAAGGTCTACCATGAAAGTTACACTGACAAGCAAAATGTGGTTGTAAACATGTGGATAAATGTGTCAACACAGATAGATAGATAGATAGATAATAGATAATTTGTAGGATTATAAAAGTCATATTACAATACCAGATAGTACAATGATATTTGGGAAATGGATTATTTGAGTTAAAGCCTTTTAAGCTACTCATTTTGATATACGATGGGGTCAAGACATTGATTAGTTTTATAATTCATATGTACATTGAGATTTTAACAGTGCCATTAACAACTTGAAAATAAAAGTATAAAACTACCAAACACATAGAAAATAAAAAAGGAAAAATACAACAGTTTTTTAATCTTAAACAAGAAAAATGAAACAAAAAATGCACTGTAAATGGAGAACACAAATATGGTGATATGGATAAAGTTAAATTAAATTTAGTAATCCAAATAATTTAAATGAATTAAGCTTATTCATTAAAAGGAAATTAGTCTCAAAAATTTTTACATTTCTGGTTCTATACTGCTTACAAGTTACATATACATATCATAAAAAGAGAAAGGATGAGAAATTATGTGCCAGGCAAATACTATCCAAAATGAAGCTACAGTTTCTTTCGGACAAATAAAACTTAAAGCCAAAGGCATTGATAAAGAATCCAGTTTACCAAAAAGGTATATCAATTTGAAATCTGTTGCTACAGAATAATACAGCTTTGAAATAAGGCAAATATCACCATAAATATAGGAGGAAATTGATAAATCTATCATCATGGCGGGCAGATCTCAGTAATCAGTAGGTTGATCAAATAAAAAAGAGATCAGCTAATATAGAGAAAATCTGAACCATACATTAGCCAGATTGATCAATGGATTTGTATAGAACCACATATTCAATGTTGTAAACTACATTTTTCTTTAGCATAAAGGGGTTTCTATGGAAATTGTCCATATGCTAAGCTATGTTTTATGAAACAAGACTCTCTCCCTCTCTCTCTCTCTCTCTCACACACACACACATACACACACACAAAGAGCCTAAGAACTGGAAAAAAATTTTCTAAGCACAATGAAATTTACTTAAAATACACCAGAAAAAAACTTCAGATTGATCAAATTTAAAAAAAAATTAAAGAAGTAATCATAATAGAAACTATAAAGAACCTAAAAGTGAATAACAATTTAAAAACTGAATATTTTAAAATGTATTAAGGTAGTTAAAATTGTCCTTAAAGGAAAAATTTAGTCTTTGAACCCATTTTTTTTTTTGAAGAAAAGTTCTCAAAAATTTTATTACAAAACTGAACCATGACAGAATATAAGCTTACACATGTAAATAGTATTTACATTATATGCAAAATATATTACAGCTTTAATTTATGAACCGATATATCCTGGTTTTTCTTCTTTTTCTTCTCAGTTTTCTTTGCATTGCTGATTTGCATTTTCACTTGATCTTGTAATTTAGAAAAGAATGCCTGAGATGATTTTAAGGCTTTGTCTTTACCTTCATCCTTTAGCAGAGAGGCTTTTCCCGTCTTGGTCAGCTGTTTCAGCTTCTCAGAGGCTACTGCTTTGGTGTATCTCCCTGCCTGGTCTGGGTTATTCTTTTCAAGAAGTCTTCTCCGCTTTTCTTTCTCCTTTATTTTCAAATGCTTTTGATATTTCTTTTTCCTCCTTTCTCGTTTCCTGTCTGTAGCTGTTTTCTCAGCAGCTGTTTTTATATCTCCAGCTTTATTTTTCTCCTTGACCTCCTCTGGGGCCAGGAGGGCTGCGTCACTGACACTCACAGGGGCAACCTCCTCCATGGTGACAGCGGGCAGATTTGATACCACTTTAATTTCTGGAACAGGTGGCTTGGGGATGAAGTGGAAGTTTGAGAGCACATCCAACTTTAAGAAGAGGGAGTCCATCATCTTCTGGATTTCTACATGCTCTGGATTTTCTTCCTCTGCTGTTTTTTGCTGGTTGAGTTTGATGTACTCCTGTTCGTAAATTTCAGCAAGGCTCAATTTACTCTTTTCGTAGTCCAGTGTTAAACGCTTTTTATACTCAAATGCATCCTCTTTAGGCTTTTCTTTGCGTACGACATCATCCCAAGCCTGATCTTTTATCCTCTGCTTAATGATATCCTCTAGTTGGAGAGTGGTTTCCTCTGTGATCACAGGTGCCATGCGCAGGGCGTGGTCGAAGTGCAGGGTCTCTTCCAGGAGGCTGTTCTCGGGCCGCTTCTGCGCTGTCACTTCTCCTTGAAGCTGCCAAGGTTTCTTCTCCAACAACTCTTTTTCCAAAGATGCAATTTTTTCATTCATCTTTTCTTGTCTTTTTTCAAAAGAGGATTTTACTTCATCAGAGTCTTTCTGTACATTTAAGACATTTGTATCTTCAGTGTCCTCATCATTGGGCAGAGCAAAGGTCACTCTTTTCGAGGTTTCTTTACGTTGTTTACTGTCTCCACTTTCTTCAAGGTCATCATCTTCATCCGTCTCAGAAATGCTTTCTTCTCCTTCAGCAATCTCTTCCTCTTCATTTGAAGCCAGTTCATTCCCATCATCATGGACACTTGCTATGTCTTCATCACTTTCAACTGGATCAAAGAAATCTTTGTATTTCAGGTTTCTGGAACTTTTACCTGACTTAAGATCCTGGCCTCCAAACAGTCCTCCTTCATCTTCATTGGAATCCACATCTTCAGAAAAATCAATATCATCTTCCTCTTGGTCATCTCTTTGTTCCTCTTCTTTTTCCATGTTTTCTAAAAAGGTCTCCATCTCAGAGAGCTTGAAGAATTTATCATCTACTATGGACTTCTCGTTGGTTTCCTAGGCACTCTGCTTTGCACCTTGCTCTGACGTTCCAGTTTGCTGATATCAAAATCAAGATCAGAGTCCTCATCGCTGAAATCTGGGCTTTTCCTCAGATCCAATTTGCTTGAGTTTTTGGCTCTCTCATCTGCTTCAGGATCATCACCACTCAGGTCTGACACTTCCACCTCCTCTGCTTCCTCCACCTCCTCCTCCTCTAAATCTTGTTCCAGGTCCTCCTGGCCAGCAGCCTCCAGCTCCATCATATCCTCTTCACACTCCTGCTCTTCACTCTCTGGGAGAAGACTGATGTCTTCATCTTCAATGGTTTCACTAACTGCACTCTGGAAGTGCTGTAAAATTGGTTCATTTTGCAGTTCCAACTGTTGCCAAATCTGCTCATCATCGAAATTATTTATCATCAATTTTTCTAAAGGACTCCCATGTTTCCTGTCATTCTCTAGTACTTTATTAAAGTCATAAAGTACTTTTGTTAAAGAAGTATACTTTGATGCCAGTTCATCTTGAATGGTGAGGAAACACTCTGGGCTGTCAGTGGCTTTACCGACCTCCCTCAGGCACCGCTCCAGGGTCCGCCAATGCCAGGCTGGCCGGGCCATGGCTAACTGCCCCTCGGGACACAATGCTGCATGCAAAGGAAGTGCTGAACCCATTTTTGAAATTTAAAAAAAACTGAAAAAGTACTGAACTATTAATTCAATTTAAAAAGTTAAAATAACAGAATAAACACCAAATATAGTAGGAGGAAAGGAACTACTCTAGTCTGAATGTCTGTGTCTGACTTGCCCCACCAAATTCATACGTTGAAATCCCAACTTCCAAAGATGATGGTATTAGTAGCTAAGATCTCTGAGTGGAGATTGGCAATGAGGGTTTCACCCTTCATGAATGGGATTCATGTCTTTATAAAACAGGCTTCTAAGAGTTCCCTTGCTCCTTACACCACATGAGAACATAGCAACAAGGCACCAGCTATGAACCAGGAAGGGAACCATCATCAAAAGGCTACCATGCTGGTGCCTTGATCCTGAACTTCCAGCCTCCAGAACTAAAAGAAATAAATGTCTGTTGTTTATTAGCCACCCAGTCCAATGTAGTATAGCAGTCCGGATGGACTGAAACAGGGTTTGGATTTAGGGGAAAAAAAGAAGTTAATAAAATAGACAAAAATACAAAGATACAAATTGCAAACCAAACTAATACAGATACTCAATTTAATGTTGTCTATACGGAATATAACAAAGGGAATAAAAAGGAATATAGTTTGCTTACATTTAAAATAAAAAAACAAAGAAAAACTGAGAAAAGCTGAGCTTATATATTTTAATAAATTTTAAGTCTAGTGAAAGAGGGGGTGGTATTAGTCCCCTTACTCCTAAATCTAGACATGTGATTATTCAGACCAGAATCACTGAAAGAGCAGCCCTGGATGGAATTACATTTTTGTGAGGCCCAAGTATCTCAGGGGAAGTAGTAAGACAAAAGATGGCCAGGGAGGCAGTAGGGCTCCAGATAAGGAGAGGAAAGCCATCGAAGGGAACATGCTCAATACAGAATTTGTGCAACTTTAGATAAGGTTCAATCATCAGACCACAGAAAGAACAGTTAAAACTGGACGTGGAACAACAGACTAGTTGAAAATTGGGAAAGTAGTATAAGGTTTTATATTGTCACCCTGCTTATTCAACTTGATGCAGAGAACATCATGCATAATGTCAGCTGGATAAATCACAAGCTGGAATCAAGAGTGTCAGGAGAAATACAAATAATCTCAGATAATCGGATGATACCACTCTAATGACAAAAAGTGAAGAGCAACAAAAGAGCCTCCTGATGAAGGTGAAAGAGAAGAGTGAAAAAGCTGGCTTAAAACTCAACATTCATAAAACTAAGACCACAGCATCCAGTCCCATCACTTCATGGCAAATAAAAGGGTGATAAGTGGAAACAGTGACAGATTTTATTTTCTTGGGCTCCAAAACCACTGTGGACTGTTATTGCACCCATGAAATCAAAAGACGCTTGCTCCTTGGAAGGAAAGCTGTGACAAATCTAGACAGAGTATTGAAAAGCAGAGATACCGCTTTGCCAACAAGGATATGTATACTCAAAGCTAAGGTTTCTCCAGTAGTTACGTACAGATGTAAGTTCAGTTCAGTTCAGTTCATTTGCTCAGTCATGTCTGACTCTTTGCAGCCCCATGAACTGCAGCACGCCAGGCTTCCCTGTCTATCACCAACTCCCAGAGTTTGCTCAAACTCATGTTCATCAAGTCGGTGATGCCATCCAAGCATCTCATCCTCTGTTGTTCCCTTCTCCTGCCTTCAATCTTTCCCAGCATCAGAGTCTTTAAGATGTGAGATGTGAAGTCTCACAGATGTGAGCGTTGGATCATAAAGAAAGCTGAGCACCAAAGAACTGATGCTTTCGAACTGTGGTACTGGAAAAGACTCTTGAGAGTCCCCTGGTCTGCAAGGAGATCAAACCAGTCAATCCTAAAGGAAATCAACCCTGATATTCATTGGAAGGACTGATGCTAAAGCTGAAGCTCCAATACTTTGGCCACCTAATGCGAAGAGCTGACTCATCAGAAAAGGCTCTGATGCTGGGAGGGATTGAAGGCAAAAGGAGAAGGGGGTAGCAGAGGATGAGATTATTAGATGGCATCACCAACTCTAAGAACATGAGTTTGAGCAGATAGTGACGGACTGGGAAGCCTGGAGTGTTGCAGTCCATGGGGTCACAAAGAATCAGACACAACTTAGTGACTGAACAACAACAAAATTAGACCATATGACTCAGTGGGAGATTACTATCCTGTCATCTGGCAAGTTTATAGATATGGAATGCAATGATTTGATCTTGAACTGGTTAACCATTTTCCTCACTATCCCGCCTCCTTATCTTTCTGCTATGCTTTAATACTGCAAATCCTGAGAAAAATATGTTTTAGATTGTTCCAAGTAGTTGAGATAGTTGGCAAAACAAATCTCTAACAAATTTAAACTTCCTAATCTGATCAAAGAAAATATTGAATATGGTTTACTGTCAAGATGAGTTTCAGCTTTTAGGAACAAAAGGATGAATTCATTAAAAGAGGCTGAGAATCTCTACATTGAACACTGCATTTTATTAACAAGTTTAATGAAATCAGCTCAAGAAATCACAGGAGAGATTTTTTCCCCTTAATTCAGCTTTATTGACTTACTTTGATTCAAAGCACCAATATTTATGTGGCAGAAATTTTCAATTGCTTCTTAAAATTTGGTTTATTGGGTTTTATATGAGAAATTATGCTAAGAAGGTGGTTCAATGAGTAAGCTTTTTGTACACATTTTCATAGAATGTTTCTTCTCTCCCAGCAGTAAATATTTTCACCTGGTAGCACCCCTGACTTGCAGTTACTGTTGTGGAAACAACTGGGACTATTCTGATGTTCAGCAAAGACATTTTTGAGTGGGTGGATGCCATTCTAAACACACATACACCCCCCAAGAAAAAAAGGAAGTGAGATCAAGATGGAACAGCAACTTGGTGAAAGAGAATAGAAGGGAAGGAGGGAGAGAGAAAGAGATTATTGATTGTTTCTGGGAAGAAATTTGAACAGATACTTCACCAAGGAAGAAAATGGATGGCAAGGAAAAAAAAAAAAACAACACACACACACATCAAGAGATTCTCCCCATTTTAGTCATCAGGAAATGCTAATAGAGACCACAATAAGTTACTTCTATATATCCACAGAATGACTTAGAGGAAAACTAAGTGTTGGTGAGAATGTTTATCTAGATCTCTTATACACTGGTGATGGGACTGGAGAACGGTACAGTCATTGAAAAGTGCTTTGACAGTTTCATACAAAATTAAACATATGACTCAGTAGTTCCACCCATAGGTATGTACCCAAGAGAAATGAAAATATACTGCCACAGAAAGACTTGTACACTAATGTTCATAGCACCTTATTCATAATAGCTTAAAATGGGAACAACTCAAATAGCTGGGAACAACTCACATAGCCAGGAACAGAGGAATGAATAAACAAAATACACATTAATAAAAAGAAATAAACTAGTGGAACAGGCAAGAAATCATGGATATATCTCAAAAAGATCCTAGAAGCTAGATACTAAGTACATACTGCATGACTACATTCATATGACACTCCAGGAAATGCAAACTAGTCTATAGAGATATGAAGTAGATTGGTGGTTGCCTGGAGTCAGACATGAAGAAAAATGGAAAGCAAAAAAGCATTAGGGAATTTTGGAGTGATGAAAATATTCTGCACAATGATTGGTATAATACTGACAAAAATGTTTACACTTACCACAACTCACCAAAGTTTACATTCAAATTGGGTCAATTTTTTTGAATATGAATTATACCTCAAAAAAATTTAAAGGTTTCTAAACACATATACATACAGAAAGTATTTAAGAAAAATGAAGAGGATGGTGAGAGAATTAGAATCAGCTTTATTTGCCTTTGAAAAATAATATGCTATTTGTCTTTGAAAACATGTCAGAGTTAGTGGTAGATGCAATAATTGCCATAGCACTTTAGGTAAAGTAGAAAGGAAAGGTCAAAGTCAGTCCTTTAGCTCTGAATCAAGTGGACAAAACATCTCCAGTGCATGTTGGTCGTTCCGATCAACTGTAAAATTCATGACTTTATATTCTTTCAGCGCTAATATTTTATGATTCTTTGTTCTGTGATAATATATTGAAATTCATTTGTCAAATATACAGAAACCTTACAGCTAGAAAGGACAGCTATCTAATACTCTGGATGACAGCTTCAGGATTCAAAATCATTTTGATATACAAAAACAATGGACTGAAACCAACAAGAAATTTAAAAGGACAAATATCTCAAAGTTAGATTTAAAAATTCAATTCTGCAAACAGATTTTGGATAATCTGGCTTCCTTTAAAGAAAAAAATTATCCGAAGGAGAAAAATCCTTTGTAATGGATTATCTAAGTGTGTATGATTTCATTTATACAAAGCTTCAGAAAATGTAAACTAATTTATAGTGACATAAAGATCACTGGTTGCCTGGGGTCAGAGGTAGAGATGCTATTAACAGCAAAAGAGCATTTGGGAACTTTGGAGTTAGGGAATATTATAACTTATTTTAAAATGATCAAACCAGATTGTCAAATAACTACTAAAAATGTCATGCAATATTAGACTACATGAAGGGAAGTAAAGATCCAGAACATTGTAAATAAGAGCCTCATTGAGTTTTGTACTGGTCAAACCGTATCTAAAATATATTCAATCATGAGTATCAGGTTATAAAGAAGTTGCCTATGAAAGACAATCTGATGGGAAATTCTCCAAAACATGTCACGAATTACAAGACTAAAATGAAAAGAGTAATAGTAGTTTCCAAATATTTGAAGCATCACAACATGCAAGAGGAAGAGGAACAGAAAATGTGTGCTTTAAAAATTTAAGATCATACATCAGAAATTAACACAACATTGCAAAGCAACAAAACTCCAATAAAAAATTAAAGTTCAATGTAAGTTACAAAGAGGTAGAAATACCTTAAAATAAAAAAGAAATCAAATATGGCAGCTAGTTCAAACGTCTGGACTATCTCTTGATGTACCATGCACGGTGTAATTGTAATTGTGCAAAGGATGCACAGTCAAATTACAGAGATATTATAATAAGAACCCTACCATTAAGTGAAAAGTAAGACTGATGCCAGTGATTAGAAAATGCCATAGGCGGAATTCAGTGCAACCTTACTGATGGAAAATATCTGGAGAGGCAAAGAAAAAAGGGTGGAGGGGATGGTGGAAAGTAGGAAGGAAAAGACAGTGTATGTATTGATGCAATGATGCTGCCAACATTTAAAAAAGGAGGATAAAATAGTGTAGCATGCCACAAGACACTAACCTGGCTAAAATGCAGTGTTCTCATTAAGAAATAGTGCCCTAAACAGCCTGGGTAATTAAGGAAAACCTTAAAATTATGGCAGGTGATTTGACACTTGACTATCTGAGCCAAAAGCTAGAAGGTGTTGCTTTCAAATATGTTTTAGAGTTGAACGCCTTGCTTCCTTGTTTACATCATTAATAAAAGGAGGTAATTCGTGGGCAGATACTGCCCATGAGATTAAGAAGGAAAAGAGAAGGAAGAAACAAAAGTGGGGAGAGTATTGAGAGAAAAATACCAAAAAGATAAAGTAGTTCAGTTCAGTTCAGTTCAGCCACTCAGTCGTGTCCAACTCTTTGCGACCCCATGAATCGCAGCATGCCAGGCCTCCCTGTCCATCACCAACACCTGGAGTTCACTCAAACTCATGTCCATCGAGTCGGTGATGCCATCCAGACATCTCATCCTCTGTCGTCCCCTTCTCCTCCTGCCCCCAATCCCTCCCAGCATCAGAGTCTTTTCCAATGAGTCAACTGTTAAGATAAAGTAGAGTTATCATCAAACAAATTTTAGCTCAAGTTTGATAAATTCAGTGTTGAACTCTTTTTTGTATGTGCAGGGGGAAATTAAGAGAATGCAGCAACTGATGGGCTAATAAAGAATTTGTGGACAATGGAATACTATCAACAAACACAGCAACAACTGGAAGAGAAAAGAAAATGTATGAGGAAGGGTTGATCTTTTGAGTTGATCCTTCTCTACCCACAGAAGAAATGCAAGGCACTCAAGAAACTGCAAGCTGATGTTTGTTCTGAGTGAGAGAGAGACAGCACAAGCACATCTGAGGTTTTTATTTGCTCTCTTTGTGTTTCTCTGTATTTGTTAAGATGGATGGATTCTCTGCTTCATTGAGCACGATAGTTAAAGCGAATGAAAATTAAATGTTGACTCAGTCTGATTAAAATATAAATCCAAATGCAGCACTGAGAGAGAGAATCAAAAAGTAAGGAGCAAGGGATTCATTAAATATTTATGTATACAGAAATGTGGCTTTTAAATATCTTTATAATGGGTTAGATGTTTGTAAAGTCATAGACATGACACTTTCATTTTAGCCTGCATATTACACCCTATGAACTTAAAATTCCAGAAGCCAGATTTACCTACAAAGGCCAAAGAATTTACATATCCCTAAAGCTTGGGGCAGGAGGTCAAAGAGCCCAAGCCCTTGTCATTTTTATAAAGGAAGATATGGTTTTAATTAAAAACCTGTATATTCAAATAGCCAGTATATGTAAGAAAATCTGTAAAACTTCAGATCTAGTGAAATTAAGTTAATAATGTTGTCTATCAGTTCAGTAATTTCACTTCTAGAAAAATATTCTAAGGAGATTAGGTAAGAGTATGAAGAAGCAAGTATGAAAATGTGTGCTATAGTACAGACAATTTGAACGCCTACTAAGAGGAAATGGAGGTAAATAAATAATAAGCTTATTCATAAAATGAAATACTAGGTAACTGCTTAAAAGGATGAATGCATCATAATTCATTAATATGCCATTATATATTGCTAAGTGAAAATAAGATTGAAATATATGTACAATATGCTATGCAGGGGATTCCTCGGTAGTCCAGTGGTTAGGACTCGGTGCTTCTCTGCCATGAGCCAGGATTTGATTTTTGGTTAGGGAGTTAGGATCCCACAAGCCACACACCACTGCTAAAAACAAACAAAAAACGCTATGCTATACTATACTTATAATATATTTTCATTTAGGTACATTAAAAAATCTATGAAAAAGTCTAGAAGGGTGTGTTTTTAACTATTAATTACATCTAGCTAGCATTATATAGAAGTTTTCATTTCTTTTACTACTAGCTCCATAGAATGAAGAGGCTGGGCGAAAGTAGAAATGACACTCAGTTGTGGATGTGTCTGGTGGTGAAAGCAAGGTCCTATGCAATATTCCTTACATAAGGAATATCACCTAGGCACCTATAATGTTAAGGTTCACAAATCAAGGTAAATTGGACTTGGTCAAGTAGGAAATGACAAGAGTGAACATCGGCATCTTAGGAACCAGTGAACTAAAATGGATGGGAATGGATGGACTTAATCCATATGACCATTATATCTACTACCATGAGCCAAAGTACCTTAGAAGAAATGAAATAGCCCTCAGAGTCAACAAAAGAGTTTGAAATCCAGTACTTGGGTGCAGTCTCAAAAACAACAGAATGATCTGTTCATTTCCAAGGCAAACCATTCAACATCACAGTGATCCTAGACTATGCCTCAACCACTATTGCCAAAGAAGAAGCTGAAGTTGACCAGTTCTATGAAGATCAATCAGACCTAGAACTAACACCAAAAAAAAAATGTCCTTTTCATCATAGGGGATTGGAATGTAAAAGTAGGAATTCAAGAGACACCTGAAGTAACAGGAAAGTATGGCCTTAGACTAAGTACAAAATGAAGAGGGCAAAGGCTAATAGAGTTTTTTCAAGAGAACGCATGAATCATAGCAAACACTTTCTTCCAACAACACAAGGGATGACTCTACACATGGACATCACCAGATGGTCAATACCAAAATCAGATTGATTATATTCTTTGCAGCTGAAGATGGAGAAGGTCTATATTGTCAGCAAAAACAAGACATGGAGCTGACTGTGGCTCAGATCATGAGCTTTCATTGAAAAATTCAGGCTTAAATTGAAGAAAGTAGGGAAAACCACTAGGCCATTAAGGTATGACCTAAATCAAATCCCCTATGATTTTATAATGGAGGTGATAAATAGATTCAAGGGATTAGATCTGGTAGACAGAGTGCCGAAGAACTATGGGCAGAGGTTCGTAACATTGTATGCTGCTGCTGCTAAGTCACTTCAGTTGTGTCCGACTCTGTGAGACCCCATAGATGAGGTGGTAAACAAAACCATCCTAACGAAAAAGAAATGAATGAAGGCAAAGTGGTTATCTGAGGAGACTTTACAAATATCTGAGAAAAGGGAAGTAAAAGGAAAGGGAGAAAGGCAAATATTTATCCAACTGAATGCAGAGTTCCAGAGAATAGCAAGAAGTTATAAGAAAGACTTCTTAAGTGAACAATGCAAAGAAACAGAGGAAAACAACAGAATGGGAAAGACTAGAAATCTCTTCAAGAAAATCGGAGATATCAAGGGAACATTTCATGCAAGTGTGGGCATGATAAAGGACAGAAACAGTAATGACCTAATAGAAACAGAAGTCATTAATTAAAAAGTGGCAAGAATACACAGAACTATACAAAAAAGATCTTAATGACCCAGATAACCATGATGGTGTGATCACTCACCTAGAGCCAGATATCCTGGAGTGTGAAGTCAAGTGGGCCTTAGGAAGCATTACTATGAACAAAGCTAGTGGAGGTGATGAAATTCCAGCTGAGCTATTTCAAATCCTAAAAGATGATGCTGTTAAAGAGCTACACTTTATATGTCAACAAATTTGGAAAACTCAGCAACGGCCACAGGACTGGAAAAGGGCAATTTTTATTCCAATCCTCAAGAAGGGCAGTGCCAAAGAACATTCAAACTACCATACAGTTGCACTCATTTCACAAGGTAATGCTCAAAATCCTTCAAGCTAGGCTTCAATAGTACATGAAACAAGAACTTCTAGATGTATAAGCTGGATTTAGAAAAGGCACAGGAACCAGAGATCAAATTGTCAACATCCGTTGGATCATAGAAAAAGCAGGGGAATTCCAGAAAAACATCTACTTCTGCTTTATTAACTATGCTAAAGCCTTTGACTGTGCAGATTACAACAAACTATGAAAACTTATTAAAGAGATGGAAATGCCAGACCACATTACCCATCTCCTGGGAAACCTACATACAGGTCAAGAAGCAACAGTTAGAACCAGACATGAAACAATGGATCGGTTCAAAACTGGGTAAAGAGTATGTCAAGGCTATATATCGTCATCCTCCTTATTTAACTTATATGCAGAGTACATCATACTAAATGCTGGGCTGGATGAAGTACAAACTGGAATCAAGATTTCCAGGAGAAATATCTGCAACCTCAGATATACACACAGATCATATCACCCTAATGGCAGAAAGTGAAGAGGAACTAAAGAGCCTCTTGATGAGGGTTGAAAGAGGAGAGTAAAAAAGTTCACCTAAAACTCAACGTTCAAAACATGAAGATTATGGCATCCAGTCCCATCACTTCATGGTAAATAGAGGGGGAAAAAGTGGAAAAAGTGAAAAAAGTGACAGATTTTAGTTTCTTGGGCTCCAAAATCACTGAGGACAGTTACTGCTGCCCGAAATCAAGACACTTGCTCCTTGGAAGGAAAGCTATGATAAACCTAGACAGCATTTTATAAACAGAGACGTAGCTTTGCCGACAAAGGTCCATATAGTCAAACTATGGTTTTTCCAGTAGTCATATTCAGATGTGAAAGTTGGACCATAAAGAAGGCTTAGTGCCAAAAAATTGATGCTTTCAAGTTGTGGTGCTGGAAAAGACTCTTGAGAGTCCCTTGGTTTGCAAAGTATTAAACCAGTCAATCCTAAAGGAAATCAACCCTGAATTCATTAGGAGGACTGATGCTGAAGCTCCAATACTTTGGCCACCTGATGTGAAGAGCTGACTCATTGGAAAAGACCCTGTTGCTGGGAAAGACTGAGTGCAGGAGGAAAAGGAGGATGAGAATGGTGATGAGATGGTTGAATAGCATCACTGACTCCTTGGACATGAGTTTGAGCAAACTCTGGGAGATAGTGACAGACAGGGAAACCTGGCATGCTGTAATCCATGGGGTTGCAAAGAGTCGGACACGATTTAGTGACTGAACAACAACTACATGCCAGTTAGTGCATTTGTTCTTAAATAATAATTTAATGCTTACAGAAAACACAGCAGGAAAGGTCTTGACTGAATAAAGAAAAAAGCAGATAGTGAAACGGAGATAAAAGTTCATGACCAGATAGCTTGTGTGGATGTTTTCTTTTGAATGGCAACTAAGGATAGTGATGACAATAATGTTCCTATTATAAGGGCTAGCCTGCAGAAAGTAGGAACAATGAAATATGAATGGCAGTTTTGAATATGCCCAAATACTAAATATATAAAGATGGAAATGTCAATACATGAATACATCCTAAAAGCTAGAAATGCCAGATTAAGGATAAGACTTTATCATCCTCTAAACTCTTGCTACTCAGAGTTTGGCACATGGGTCATCAGCCTTAGCATCACCTGGGAGCTTGCTTGAAAGATAAATCTGAAACTTACTTACTAAATCATAAGTTACATTTTAACAAGTTCCCCTAGGTGATTCATAATTATATTAAAGTTTGAGAAATACTGCTCTACAACATAG
Source organism: Bos grunniens (assembly GCF_055505025.1). Lineage (NCBI taxonomy): Eukaryota > Metazoa > Chordata > Mammalia > Artiodactyla > Bovidae > Bos > Bos grunniens. The sequence goes on from NC_141168.1 coordinate 20,014,321, forward strand.
ATTTTCAACAGAGATTACTCAAACATAACTGGTGGGATTAGAGGTGGCTTTACAGCTAGGATGGGCTTCCCAGGTGGTTTGGGGGTAAAGAATCCACCTGCCAATGCAGGAGATGCAGGTTCAATCCCTGTGCTGGGAAGATCCCCTGGAGCAGGAAATGGCAACGCACTCCAGTATTCTTGCTTGGAAAATTCCCATGGACAGAGGAACCTGGCAGACTACATACAGTCCATGGGGTCGCAAAAGAGTTGGACACGACTGAGCACACATGCATTACAAGTAGGATAGCAGGAATCGAGCATAAACCTATATCCTGTTGTGTCTATGCAGTCATCTACTGGGGTATTTACTGGTGAGAGTGTAAGGCTGGTGAAGCTTTTCCTCCTGAGTTTATTTAGGTAAAGGGGGGAGGGGATGGTTGTAAAAGACAATTCCAGAAAAATAGATCTGCAAACCCATGACTGTATGCTCCAGGAGACATTGGTGCCTAAGATTGATGGCAAGTTGTTAGACAGCCATGAGGATTTACATCCTATTGAAGAGAGAATTCTGCTCTGTAGAGAATTGTAAATGTGAACTGAGACTATAGGCAGGCTGGCCTCTGCCTCTGCCAGCACCTTGACACACCAGGAGACCTAGAGGATAGGGTAAGTGAACGTGCTGGTCCAGGGAGGAGGACGGCACCAGAAAAGGCGGCCGGCCCAGCTGCCTTGTGGTGACATTATGACCATAATGATAAAAGTCTGCTTTATACTCCCCCAGACTCAGGCCAAGATATAATTTATAATTGTATTACCAAAAAAAAAAAAAAAATAGCCTGGGTAATGAGGGTGGCCAGCAAGGGCAGAAGCAGGGTTTGAATTCACCTCAGTTTCTAGGGGGTCCATAAGAGTCTGTCAGAGATTCAGCCTTAGCCCACAGGAAGCAACCCCAGCTGTGGGGCAGGGAGAGAGACCCAGCCTTGAAGGAGCCAACTTTTGAAGAAGCACCCTCTCAGGTGGGAGGAGAGGCTAGTAGTCCTGCCATTGCAAGAGAGAAGTGGGGCTCCAACCATTCAAAAGCAAGCTCCCCTTTCTCCCACCTTCTACTACGGCATTGCCTTTACAGAGAAAGGTTTGGGAGAATCTCAAAGGTTGGTGCAAACATAATTTTGGTTTTGCATTGTCGAACTTTGCTGTTTGATACTGGAATACATTCTTAAATGAATGTGGTTATGTTATACATCATTTTAACACATATTTCTCGCTTCATTTTTTTTTCTTTTGCTAGTGACTTCCTAGTTGTTCATTTTACATTTATTTTAGACTAGAGAAATGATGTTAGACAAAAAGCAAATTTGAGCAATTTTCTTATTCGAGCTCAAAATGAGTTGTAAAGCAGCAGAGACCACTCACACCAACAATGCATTTGGCCTAGGAACTGCTAGCGAACATACAGTGCAGTGGCGGTTCAAGAAGTTTTGCAAAAGAGACAAGAGCCTTGAAGATGAAAAGTGCAGTGTTCAGCCATCAGAATTTGATAACGACCATTTGAGAGGATCAACGAAGCTGGTCCTCTTACAGCTACACAAGAAGTTGCCGAAGAACTCAATGTCAACCATTCTACAGTCGTTCAACATTTGAAGCAAATTGGAGAGGTGAAAAAACTTGATAAATGGGTGCCCCCTAAGCTGACAGCAAATCAAAAAACTGCTGTTTTGAAGTCATCTTCTCTTATTCTGCAGAACAATGAACCATTTCTCTATCGGATTGTGACGTATGACAAAAAGTGGATTTTATACAATAACCAGTGACAACCAGCTCAGTGGTTACATCTAAAAGCTCCATAGCACTTCTGAAAGCCAAATTTGCACCAAAAAAGGTCATGGTCACTGTTTGATGGTCTCCTGCCCATCTGATCCACTACAGCTTTCTGAATCCCAGTGAACTCATTACATGAGAGAAATATGCTCAGCAAGTTGATAAGATACCAGCACTCATCAACAGAAAGGGCCCAATTCTTCTCCATGACAACGCCAGACCACACACAGCACAACCAGTGCTTCAAAAGTTAAGGGAACTGAGCTACAAAGTTCTGCCTCATCTGCCATATTCACCTAACTTCTCACCACCTGACTACCACTTCTTCAAGCATCTCAACTTTTTGCAGGGAAAATGCTTCCACAGCCAGCAGGAGGCAGAACATGCTTCCCAAGACTTTGTTGAATCCCGAACCATGGATTTTAACACTACAGGAATAAGCAAACTTATTTCTCATTGGAAAAAAGATGTGTAGACTGTGATGGTTTCTATTTTGATTAGTAAAAATGTAACTGGGCCTAATCACAATGATTTAAAATTCACGGTCCAAAACTGCAATTACTTTTTCACCAACCTATGCCTCCTAGGGACAGTGAGCATGCTGAGCTGAGAGGAGGCACATAACCTCTTTACCTGCCTTGAGAAAATACCCTGAGGTGAGCCATATGGACAGTCATCACACACCTGCTCAGAAAATTCTATCAATGAACTTGCCTACACCTCTTCTTTCACTCCTCCTTCCGTGCCTACCACTACCCACCATTAGTTTAAAACTAAAATCAGTTTGTGCATTCCTTCCCCTGCATATGGATATGGAAATTAACTTATGAGAAGTCAGAGCACAGCGTAGAGTGATATTCTAACCATGGAATGGGGTAGGAGTCTCAGTTAAACTGAGAGGGGTATTAATTTTTACTACTCTATTTACCTTTTTTTGTGGGGCTTCTCAGGTGGCTCAGTGATTAAAATTAAAAAAACAAACAAACAAACAAACACCTGCCAATGCAGGAGACATGGGTTCAATCCCAGGGCTGGGAATTCTCCAGGTCAGAATACTGGAGTGGGTAGCCTTTCTCTTCACCAGGGGAATCTTCCCAATCCAGGTATCGAACCCAGGTCTCCCACAATGCAGGTGGATTCTTTACCAGCTGAGCCACAAGGGAAGACTTTAAACTGAATTACTGAAGACACTGCCAGTCACCCTCATTTGAGATACCTTCATCTTTCTCAAATCAGTATCTCAGGAGAGCACAATTAGAAATTAAAAGGGTGGGAAGGAAAAATATCCTTAGATTAGTAGTTGTTCATTACATATTCAATGGGGGAATGGTAACTCCATTATTCTGGATCAGTTGTTAGCCCATTTGAACAAAAATGTCCTTCTTCAGCAACAAAATGGCTCCAATGGGTTGAGTTTGGCTGAAGAGCTCTGAAATGCCAGAAGCTCTGATTTGGAGGTGTGAACAAGACAACTTTGCAGAGACTTTTTCACTCTATTGTACTTCCTTGGCATTCACTTGTATTTCATCATTCAAAATGGATAAACATTTTATCCTACTCCAAAACTTCCTCAAATCCTTGGAGGAGCAAATCAAAATCACTCCCCTATGGGTCCAGTAGCAGGCTGAGAGGTATCAGAATGATTCAGTCATTGAATCTGCCTTGGATCATTTTCCAAATCTTCTACACTTAATTATACTTGTCCTCTCTTTGATTTCATGACAATCCATGGAAGAACAGCTAAATTATTCTAGAATGATAGGTAAAGAGTGACAGTCCTGAGTCACAGTCAATTCATTTTCTTAACTGAAATAATCACTGCTTCTTGCAACATCACTTGGATTGAAATATGAAGGATTTGATTTGTTCTTGAGGGTTACTGAAAAAGCTAAACCATAAGATCTCTGAAAGAATTATTCCTCTCATTGTAAAAGCAGAGTCAGATACACTGGGCAGTTATCTGCTTCATTATTTGTCCACTGTCAATCACAATAGCTGAAACAGAAATTAATGACAGAATAGTTGTCTTAGGTGTGCTATATAAATAATGTCTGAATGTATCTGTCATGGACATATGTTATTTTTCCAATTTTTATACACAGTGGATCGATTTGCTGCCAAAAGTCTACAGAGCAACCATTTCACCAGCTTACAAACCGTTCTACCATGGGAGAGGAAAAGAGAGGGAGAGAGATGTTTTTATCAAGGAATACTGTCTTGTATATATGCAAATAAATAACTGTTTTCATTTTGCAAGGCCCCACTGAAAAATGTAAAGTGTTCATTATGCTTCCATGATACAATGTATTAGTAAGTATCCAGCTATTTAAGTTTTCTTTTTCAAGTATTTTACACCCACCTAGAATTCTGCACCATGCAGCAATCGAAATATAACACATGTCCACTCCAAAATGAACCAACTGGCCATTGTAAACTGCTTCCATTCTAAATGAAAAAAAAAAAAAGTGTGTAGTCACTTACAGGGCAATAACCAATCATTGGCCTCCAAGAAAGGAGAAAACCAGAATGCACTGTGTAATGTAAACATTCATAATGACTTAAAACTCTTATTAAACCTATTTTGTGAATTCTAGTATTTTAATTATTTAAATGTTAATTCTTCAAATGTCAAATACTTAAATTTCATAGTTTTATTTTTTAAATTATCTGTAATGACAGGAATATGAGGGTGCAAATAGTGAAAAAAGGGAAAGTCTTTTAGAGGTTTTTAAAGATTCAATTAAACAGTCATATTTATACCTTTCCCCCCTTTATCCTTTTTTTCTTTTTGCTGGAAAAGCATTAGTTAAACCACTTTGCAATGGTAGACGACTACAGTCTTTAAAGGGCTTTAAATACTAAATTTCTAATATTTTAAATCTACCTAGAAACAAACATCTATATGTCATATTTTAAACAAAGAAATAAGCTAGTTTTTTTTTTTTTTTTAACTCATAGATCTACCCATAAGAGAATACAATGAATAGAAGCAGATGGAAGGAAGGGTGAGTGGCTCCCAACAATATACAGAAAGACAAGGTAAATCTTGCAAGTCAATTCACTGTAAATCAATAAACTGATTTACAGATAGATAGATAGGGCTCAACAAATATCAACATAAGGCATTTCACAATCCTTGTGAAAAGATTAATCTGATACTGACACCTGAAAATCTCATTATAAAATTGACCTTTGGCATGTATTTGGGGGCAGCTCTAAGAGAAGGATCCAGCATAAATATTTGGAATCAATAAGATTCCTAAATTGGACTGGGTATATACTACATATACACAGGGCCGATGTCTCCTGAAGAACACAGTGCATACTTCAAAGGTTCCACAAATGGTTTCAAAAGGCATATAGACATTCAGTTCAGTTCAGGTCAGTCGCTCAGTCGTGTCCAACTCTTTGCGACCCCATGAATCGCAGCACGCCAGGCCTCCCTGTTCATCACCAACTCCCGGAGTTTACTCAAACTCATGTCCATTGAGTCAGTGATGCCATCCAGCCATCTCATCCTCTGTCGTCCCCTTCTCCTCCTGCCCCCAGTCCCTCCCAGCATCAGAGTCTTTTCCAATGAGTCAACTCTTCGCATGAGGTGGCCAAAGTATTGGAGTTTCAGCTTCAGCATCAGTCCTTCCAATGAACACCCAGGGCTGATCTCCTTCAGAATGGACTGGTTGGATCTCCTTGCAGTCCAAGGGACTTGCAAGAGTCTTCTCCAACACCACAGTTCAAAAGCATCAATTCTTCAGCACTCAGCTTTCTTCACAGTCCAACTCTCACATCCATACATGACCACTGGAAAAACCATAGGCTTGACTAGATAGACCTTTGTTGGCAAAGCAATGTCTCTGCTTTTGAATATGCTATCTAGGTTGGTCATAACTTTCCTTCCAAGGAGTAAGCGTCTTTTAATTTCATGGCTGCAGTCACCATCTGCAGTGATTTTCGAGCCCAGAAAAATAAAGTGAGCCACTGTTTCCACTGTTTCCCTGTCTATTTCCTATGAAGTGATGGGACCAGATGCCATGATCTTTGTTTTCTGAATGTTGAGATTTAAGCCAACTTTTCCACTCTCCTCTTTCGCTTTCATCAAGAGGCTTTTTGGTTCCTCTTCACTTTCTGCCATAAGGGTGGTGTCATCTGCATATCTGAGGTTATTGATATTTCTCACGGCAATCTTGATTTTAGCTTGTGCTTCTTCCAGCCCAGTGTTTCTCATGATGCACTCTGCATATAAGTTAAATAAGCAGGGTGACAATATACAGCCTTGATATACTCCTTTTTCTGTTTGGAACCAGTGTATTGTTCCATGTCCAGTTCTAACTGTTGCTTCCTGACCTGCATATAGGTTTCTCAAGAGGCAGGTCAGGTGATCTGGTATTCCCATCTCTTGAAGAATTTTCCACAATTTATTGTGATCCACACAGTCAAAGGCTTTGGCATAGTCAAAGCAGAAATAGATGTTTTTCTGGAACTCTTGTTTTTTCCATGATCCAGCGGATGTTGGCAATTTGATCTCTGGTTCCTCTGCCTTTTCTAAAACCAGCTTGACCATCTGGAAGTTCACAGTCCACGTATTGTTGAAGCTTGGCTTGGAGAATTTTGAGCATTACTTAACTAGCGTGTGAGATGAGTGCAATTGTGCGCTAGTTTGAACATTCTTTGACATTGCCTTTATTTGGGATTGGAATGAAAACGGACCTTTTCCAGTCCTGTGGCCACTGCTGAGTTTTCCAAATTTGCTGGCATATTGAGTGCAGCACTTTCACAGCATCATCTTTCAGGATTTGGAATAGCTCAACTGGAATTCCATCACCTCCACTAGCTTTGTTCGTAGTGATGCTTTCTAAGGCCCACTTGACTTCACATTCCAGGATGTCTGGCTTTAGATTAGTGATCACACCATTGTGATTATCTGGGTTGTGAAGATCTTTTTTGTACAGTTCTTCTGTGTATTCTTGCCAACTCTTCTTAATATCTTCTACTTCTGTTAAATAACATCAACTCCCATAGCAAAACTTATTTCCTCTTTAATCAGTATGATTATGTCAAGAAACAAGTCTTATTTTAGTGCCACTGTATCATCAAAAACTCTCTGGCATGTGGTAAACTATTTTAGTAAACAAAAAACAAACAAAACAACAACAAAAACTCATAAGCAGACTTCTATTTAACAGATATCCAAATAAACATCTACTTCCTGAGTTGCAAGTCACAAACCGACATTAGGTCATGGTATTTCACCAAAGGTGTTCCAAGCAGTCTTGCTCTGCTTGGACATGAAATAGCCTTTAAGGAGCTTCAGACTGAGTGACTTCACTTATTGGAGAAGGAAATGGCAACCCACTCCAGTATTCTTGCTCAGAGAATCCCAGGGAGGGTAGAGCCTGGTAGGCTGCCATCTATGGGGTCGCACAGAGTCGGACATGACTAAAGTGACTTAGCAGCAGCAGCAGCACACACATGACTCTAGAATTGACTGACAAAAGGAGTGTTCTGTGTTTTCTTGAACTCATACTTCTGTGGTCAAGATCTTTATCACATGAGAAATATTTTAGCTTTAGTGTTTCATCACAGCTGATGATGCAAGTACATTCAAGGGACATTTAAATTTTGTTGAGCCTTCTTTTCTTTCACATCTCTACCTTCAACCAGTCCTGATACCACATAAGGCAGAGACCCAGCATAATGCTAAGGTAGATATTCTGTCAACTGGATACAACAATGATCTGTTACCTGACCAAACAGACTGATCCCCTGCCACTTTATATTTAATAATCAAGATCAAATAACATAACAATAGCAAATACTTTAAAAGAGCCTAATAAATAATTTGCAAAGAGAATGTGACCTCGATAACATTAAAGTACCTGTCTGATCAGCTTCCTGAAGTGCATCAGTTTCCAAAATTTCCCCTTAAAAACCACGGCCAATCAGATCCCACCCTCAGGGACTCCACATGGTGGCCAAGGCCAGTACTCTAGGCCATGCTACCCCTCTCCCTGAGTGGCATCGCCTGCCTCCTTCACATTGGAGTCTCTGCGAGTGCGAGGCTCATCTTCTCCAGGAAGTCTGCTTCACTTGTCATATGCAGTGTTCAGTTTTCTCTCACCCTGGTCCAATAGCACTTTCCATGTGCTTCTAAATTATAACATATAACACACCATGGGCATATTTTTTTGCATGTCAGTTTCCCAGAAAAACACCCTTCCCTCAATGCAAGGTTATAGAGAACAGGACTCTATTATCAACCATCTGTGGATCTCCAGCCACAAAACCTACCAAGGTGTTATACTCTGGGAGCAATGTAATACCTCTACATTGAATGAATGCATTAGTGCATGACCTCAGAATTGTTGCAAATTTCTGCACTAGGGGAAAATCAGAAAAATTCTCTCATCCTCTCTTATATATGGTAGAGGGTGGAGGAAATGTCTGGTATATGAATTTAAAAATGTGACTGAATGAATCTCTAAGCGGTGTTCATGAGGAATCCAAAATGCGATGAAGTCCAGTTTCTTATGTTTTAAAAATCCTTATTATTAAATACCTCCTACTTTAAATTTTTAGCTGAGAATGCTATACTACTTACTTGTTTATACAACAGTCTGGCATTTTTCATTTAAATTTAAATAAGACCCTCTATCATTTTCCCTTAGTTTGTTAGTAGCTGTCACGTATAAAATAACCACAAATAAAAGGAGGTGGGTGGAATATAAATGTTCAGAGACAACGCAGCCTGACAAGAGGAGGTGAGAAAGGACGCTGCACAGCACTGGCCGGTTCCCCAGGGGACGAGGAATATGGGGCAAGTCACATCAGGAGCCTCGTGGCCGTTCAGTACAGATACATACACATATGCCAGTGTGCGCACACTGGTTTTCTCTTGGAGGTGTAATCTTTTAGAATCTTTTGATTCGCTATGTTGTGCAGGCCTCTGCTGCTGTAACTTAAAATACCACTTTTTTTTTTTTTTTTTTTTGCTTCATGAAGCTAAGGCTAAGTTCCTTCCTGAAATCCTTCCTCAGCTTCTAAACTCTTACCACAAAGAAATTTAATTTCAGCAAGGGAAAGTCAGAGAGGAAGTTTCCCAGGTGGGAAGCAAATGAGAAGGGGAAGAGGAGAAGGACGTATTCTGACAGAATCAGAGCACCAAAGCATTCTGGGGCCAGTGTCACCGAAATACTTTATGCTCAGGTGTGTTAACAGGCTGGGACCCTGAAAACCTAGGATCTGGGTTCCCGGTTGGCCTCGGTTCAGGTTAGCTGGGTAATTAAGCGCATGTCATTTCCTATTCTGTGACTTGGTTTAATTACCTATAAAGTGAGGAATTTGTCTTTTCCAGGGTTGATCTTCTGTGCCTCAGGGAATTTCTATAAATTATTATTTCATACTTTAATTTGCATCCCTGGTGGCTCAGACGGTAAACCGTCTTGCTTACAATGCGGGAGACCTGGGTTCGATCCCTGGGTCGGAAAGATCCTCTGTAGAAGAAAATGGCAACCCACTCCTGTACTCTTGCCTGGAAAATCCCATGGATGGAGAAGCCTGGTGGGCTACAGTCCATGGGGTCGAAAAGAGTCGGAAACGACTGAGCGACTTCTTTCACTTTTCACTTTCACTAGTAAATGAGAACCATTGACTCATTCAAGGTATATTAATTGGCCTGGAGTCTGCTAGGTCAACAAAAATAATGTGGTTAAAAAATAGAACTGATATGTTCCTTCTTCGTGCCAATTTAACAAGGAAAAGCTTTGCTTCAGAGTGAAACAACATGTTCTAACTGGCACCACAATGTACAATATACATCACAGGGAAAGTACTGCCAAGCAGGGAAAAGCAAAACTTTAATTTTTTCCACTTGGAATTAAAAGTGTTTTTCATTGCATTTTATGCCTACTTCTTTAGAGTTTCAACCAGGTGCTATAAAGCTGATGAAAGAGAGCTTAGAGCGTTTGATGACACTTTACATTTTTATCTCCCTGGGCTCTACTGCACAACGGTGAATTCAGAGTGGTGCCCTCTAGTGGAGAAACACTCTGGTTGCAAGTTCCTTTTCCTGGGAGGAGAATCATCAGAGCTACAACCATTTGGGATTTTTGTGTGATGGGGGCACCATTTCAAGTGATTTATGTCTTTATTCTTATCTGTGATACTGTATAAAGAGCACACAAGACTTGGTTAAAGAGTCCCAAGTCTGAGTCCTGGGTTGCCCATCACATAACTATGTAAATTTCGGAGTTAATTTCTGAAAGTCCCAGAGTTTCCATCAGTTATGTGAGTGTTACCTTCCAAGATGGGTTCTAGTATTAATTAAATGAAGTAATATATCCACATGTGCTTTTTAAAATGTAAAGTATCCATTTTTATTATAAGTAAAGTTAAAAATAATACTGAGACCTTTCATGATTAAATCAATATTAATAAAGTTCATCTCTGAATACTAGGTAAATCAGCATATATTTGAATTGTTTTTAAGTTTTTTTCATATTTATCATCTTTGTCAATCTCCTCTCATACTTACCCAGCATCTTCTCTGAACTCATAATTGCATTATTCAAGTAAAAAAATCTTTTATGAAATTTAAATAATTTATTTAAGAATTATCTCAAATCAACTGAAGAGTTAATAAGAGATCTGCCAAGTTCCTGGACTTAAATAAACGCAAAAATTACAAGTTAACAAAATCAAATAATTTAACTAAAAATGTCACCTATAGAAATTCCAGGCTTCCCTTGTGGCTCAGTTGGTAAAGAATCCACCTGCAATGCAGGAGACCTGGGTTTGATCCCTGGGTTGGGAAGATCCCTTAGACAAGGGAAAGGCTAGCCACTCCAGTATTCTGGCCTGGAGACTTCCACGAACTGTATAGTCCATGGGGTCATAAAGAGTCGGACATGACTGAGTGACTTTCACTTTCACTTCACAGAAATCCCACTTTAAATAAATATATAGAGAGTAAAAGTATGATAGAAATATGATACTTTAACATTAGTCCAGTTGAAGATGAAATTCCTTCCCAAAGAGCTTTTCAATAAGCTACTTCTCTACAGCAGAAGCACCTAAAATGTATGAGTGATTATCTATGGATGGTAAGATTATCTGTCATTTTTTCCTTCTTTTTATTCTTGTATATGTTAACAACATATCACCAAAATTATCTTTATTAGGGGTAAAAGCACTATCCTAAATGAATTCAAAGTAACAGGTAATTCTGTGGGACGTGAAATTGACAGAGATGTTTATCACTTTAACTACCTAAGAGGGTGGAAACCTCCCTTCCTCTCTCCCTGGTGCTGTCTCCAGGTAGCACACATGTCCCTTGTTACATGCAGACAGTGGCAGGCTATACACTGGCAAAGCATTCCTCCTGTTTTCCCAGATGTCTTTATGTATCACCCCAGTCCACACACTCTATCTGTCCTTCCTCCTGCTCTCCATCACATGGTTTTAAGACTAAGAACTTTTAAAATTAAAAGCACAGTCAGTAATTATGTAATGTAACACTTTTTTGTCTGAAACTAATCAATAAAAATTCTACTATAACCAAGCAAAATAAATGATCTTTCCAGGTCTGCCTCTATGGTAACACCACAGAATCAGAGAGAAAAGCCATGTTCAAGATTAGCCAGGAAGACAGATGGAGAGGAGATGCCAGGAGCAGAGCAGTGACACTGAAAGCGGGAAGGTAGGGCTTAACTGGGGCAGATGTGAGAGTCTGAATCAGGTGGCAGAAGCAAAGTACAATGTGGGAAGGAGAGGGGGGAATTAGTGTTCAGCCCGGCCCCTCCAAGCGCACTCTGTCCTCCTGTGTAGGTTCTGAGGCCAACTTAAACCTCCGGGAAACCCTAGACTACAGAACTGCTATGTTCTGAGCCACGGGAAATTTCTAGCTTCCCGAAGACACTGGATTATTTTCCTGAAACCCCTACCAGCCAAATCAAGGCTCTTAGCTCTACTTTTCTCAGAACACCCTGAACTTTCCTTCACAGGACTTACTACAATTTAAGCATAAATTTATTTTTGTGAGTAGTGAACCTTATAATCAACAGGATTCTGATAGAAGGGTTAAAATGGTCCCAATTTATAGATGATCACCAAACTCAGAAGGACTCTGTGGATAGGCCCTCAAAACTACTAGCCTGGTTAGCATTTCCAAACCTCTCCAAAAGTCAGTCCTGGATTGGACAAGTATGTGTAAAATCTCACAAGTCTCAGTTATTATCATTCAGGTTCAGAATTACTGTAAATCACCTCATCAACCTCTTTAACTTTTATAATAGATTTTATAATTAGTGCCCTGAACCACAAGAAACAAAGCAGAGCATAAGAGAGAAGACATATTTCTCCTTATTAAATACCTGTGATTATGGATCTAGAGCAACCCCATAATCAAAAATAATGAAATTACTTGTAGGAGTGGACCTGCACTGCTCAGTCAATGCTATTCTGTCTGCTCTGCATAATCTGTGAACTGGAAACTAATTATCTAACTATAAATGGGCCCACTTTAACCCTTAATCCTCACAGCATTAACCAACTAATCTATTCAGCACACAGTCTCACTCACCATGAGAACCATAAAGCAACTGTCCTAAAACTGTATGCTTCTTCTCAATTTGCTCTTCCTCCTCAAACATCTGAATGTCCCTTTGATGGCCCATCTGAGTTCAGCTTCCAGCAATCAAAACAGTAGCTAGATAGAACCCTCCCAACCAATCTAATTATGAGTTAAAGAAAAAACAAAGAACAGAGAGGTGATTGTTAAAAAAAAAAAAAAAAAAAAACAATCAGTTAATCTCTCAGGAGTCTAGAAAATAGGATTTCTCTCTAAAGATATCAAAATGAATTTCTGACTTCTGCTAATCCATCACCAAAGGATTAGGGCTCCTACCAGAATTGTGTGCACAGGCTGTGAGGAATTGCTCCTTTGGTCTAATACCTTGATCAGCCCTCTTCTGTTTTCCAACGACTTTTCTTCTTGTGAAGTATTTTTGGCCCTAGAAACCAAAGCAGGGTTATGCTCCTTCTTTTAGAAAAGAATTTAAGTCAAGAATGCCTTTAAAAAGAACCCCATATAAGTGAAAACATACAGTACTGTGAAGCCAAAAAAAAAAAAAAAACCAAATGAACAAATCTAACAAAACAGAAATAGATCCACAGATACACAGAACAAACTAGTGATCGCCAGAAGGGGCGGGGGGGATGGACAAAGTACGTGAATGGATTGAGAGGTTCAAATCACTAGATATAAAATAAATAAGTCACAGGGTTGTAACATACAGCACAGGGAATATAGTCAGTAATGATGTGTATGGTATGCGACACATAAAAAAATCAAATCACTATATTGTTACACCTGAAACTAATATAATATTGTAAGTCAACTATACTTTGATGAAATAAATAAGATAAAAATACAATGTATGATATTATAATGGCGGATACATGTCCTTATACATTTGTCCAAGTCCTCATGACACTAAGAGCGAACCTTTAAGTAAACGATGGACCTTGGGTGATTCCAACCTGTCAAGGTAGTAACAAATGCACCACTCTGATGAGGGGTGTTGATAATGTGGGAATTGTGCATGTGAGGGGCAGCGAGTATATAGAAAACTTCTGTACCTCTCTCTCAATTTTCCTGTAAATCTAAAAGTACTCTTTCAAAAAAGCAAATCTTGAAAAAGAGAGAAAGAAGTATTCACCCCCAAGGAGTTTCCTTACCCAAAATGTTTATCATGGAGCATTGGTTTTCATTCCATCGTCGTCACTGTCAATAGAGCACACAAGGGTAGGAAAGGCGAGCTTTGAGGGTCTCCCTGAAGGGGTGAGTGGCCCCTGTAGACAACCCCTTGTTTACTCTGCCTCACTTCATAGGGAAGCTTAACCACCTGTTCTTTGAAAGGGTCTCTCCACAGGCACTTTCATCCCTTCTCCCACTGTTCATCCTCATTCCCACTGTGAAGTACTAAAGAGATCGATACCATTAAGTAGGTCATGAGGCTGAAACCTTATGATGAACAAGCTTCTTTATGAAGATAATCCCCATTTCGCTAAAAGCTTTACATCCTGGGGAAACTAAAACAAAAACTACCCTTGTCATGACTCACCAAAGAGAAAAGAGACTAAAAGGTGTTTGTAGTACACTCTATGCATTTTACGGTCTGTTCACTCACAATGATCCTGCTTTCTTTGGGACATTCCCCTGAGAGTATCTTTTTTCTTTTTTCCCCTGTAATGACGACATTGTCATAGTGCTGTGATGTGGCTATAAATGATTGGCCAGAAGTTGGTATCTGAAGGAAGCTGGATCAAGTAAGTGTGTACCTTCAGAAATCTGGGTGGAGTTCTGAGATGTCCAGTCAGTTCCTGGGTTGTGATGGATAATGGTGGGAGTGGAAACATTGTAGTGTCCACAATCCAGAAGGGAGGCCTCCAAGCTTCTACTGCAGAAACCCATTAACTATCCCTAGTTCCCAGTCATCTCAAAGCACAGCTCTTCATTTTTTCCCAGCTCCTGTGAGATACCACAAAATTCTTTTTTCTATAAGCTAGCTACCTCACTTCATTTCTATAATGAATAATGACTTACTTAATGCATCTTTTGCTAAAATCTCATTTGAGTGGCACAAAGTGAAGCAAATTATTTGTACTTGGTCTTATTTCTGACACAGGTAACCATCATTGCCTGTGTTGCTGGAGAGGGTATGAATATTCAACTCTCCCCACACTTCCCTATGAAGGAACACTTTGTGTCCAGTCTCAGTATCTTCTCTGGTCTTGCATTTATGTGCTTCTTTGGATTGGCAAAGCAAGCTATATAGAAATTCGCTCTCTTTCTCTACAAATTTGCTGACTTTATCCTGAAAGATTATAACTCACCATATGATTGTAGAAGTGAATTCTGGGAAACTATGTAGAAGGATCCTGGACTTTGATGTGAATGACAACTCACCAATCAATTCACTGTCTGTCTCAGACCTGTGTGTGTGCGTTTTGGTCGTTCAGTCACGTCCGAATTTTTGTGACCCCAGGAACTGTAGCTTGCCAGGCTCCTCTGTTCATGAATTCTCCAAGCAAGAATACTGCAGTGGGCAGCCATTCCCTTCTCCAGGGGATCTTCCTGACCCAGGGATCTAACCCAGGTTTCCTTCACTGCAGGCAGATTCTTTACCATCTGAGCCACCAGACCTGCATTGCTACACTTTAGTAGATGGCAGCTACAGTTAACTTGACAAACACTAGGCAGCCACCAGCCTGGAACTTGTGTAACTTTTTATGTTTTTCTTTCTTCTTATTTTTCATAAACCCCTTGGCACCTCATGCATAAAAGAAAAGGATAAAAGCATGAATAAAGTATAGATAAATAAATGAGATTCCCATGTGAGGTCCAAAGGTTGAATAATGTTATCCTCCTCTGTGAAACCCAGCAGAAGAAACACGCATATATATGCATACACATACACACATACAAATATGTTTCTTACTATTCAGTATCATATGTTTACGTTTAAATTTGTACGAAATGTATATAATAAATATGTATATAACATAGGAAATACAGATGTACATATGTATGTACATATATATGTATGTAGAAAGTGAAGAGGAACTAAAAAGCCTCTTGATGAAAGTGAAAGAGGAGAGTGGAAAAGTTGGCTTAAAGCTCAACATTCAGAAAATGAAGATCATGGTGTCTGGTCCCATCACTTCATGGGAAATAGATGGGGAAACAGTGGAACAGTGTCAGACTTTATTTTTTAGGGCTCCAAATTCACTGCAGATGGTGATTGCAGCCATGAAATTAAAAGACGCTTACTCCTTGGAAGGAAAGTTATGACCAACCTCGATAGCATATTAAAAAGCAGAGATATTACTTTGCCAACAAAGGTCCGTCTAGTCAAGGCTGTGGTTTTTCCAGTGGTCATGTATGGATGTTAGAGTTGGACTGTGAAGAAAGCTGAGTGCCGAAGAATTGATGATTTTTGAACTGTGGTGTTGGAGAAGACTCTTGAGAGTCCCTTGGACTGCAAGGAGATCCAACCAGTCCATCCTAAAGGAGATCAATCCTGGGTGTTCATTGGAAGGACTGATGCTGAGGCTGAAACTCCAGTACTTTGACCACCTCATGCGAAGAGTTGGCTCACTGGAAAAGACCTTGATGCTGGGAGGGACTGGGGGCAGGAGGAGAAGGGGACGACAGAGGATGAGATGGCTGGATGGCATCACTGACTCAATGGACATGAGTTTGGGTGGACTCCAGGAGCTGGTGATGGACAGGGAGGCCTGGGGTGCTGCGATTCATGGGGTTGCAAAGAGTCGGACACGACTGAGCAACTGAACTGAACTGATATACACATATAGATGTATATAGATGAACTAATATATGTATATAAATGTGTATGTGTGTGTGAGAGAGTCACTCTGTCTTATCTGACTCTGTGACCCCCATGGACTGCAGCTCCTCAGGCTTCTCTGTCCATGGAATTCTTCAGGCAAGAATACTGGAGTGGGTTGCCATAGCCTTCTCCAGGGAATCTTCCCTACCCAGAGATGGAACTCAGGACCCCTGCATTGCAGGCAGATTCTTTACCATCTGAGCCACCAGGGAAGCCCATAAATATATGTATATGCATGTAAATATATATGTATATATCATAGGAAATACGCATAAGAAAGCAAATATTTTTATCCCTCATGCATATCCTTAGAAGGGACTAATCAGGAACACTTTAAAATGAAGGCAAAAACCACATGATTCAAAAAGGAGATAAATTAAACTCATGAGCTGGTCTGTATTCTGCCCATTTAAAATAATTTAACATGAGTTTCAAAGTGCTATTGTAACCAGGTTCACTTCACTGAACCTATTTGCATATTCATCTGAATGCAAGCACAAGATTAAAGTGAATTGCTGTTTAGCTTTCTTCTCTGGAGTTCTCCACAGGATCCACACTCTTGCTGACAGGCACACCAAAGCCCCTAGGGAAGCATTTACAAAACGGGTTTACAAATTTGTTTATCTGCAATACACTCCTTGCCAAAACAAAAACTATCACCAGGATCCTGCAACTGAAGCAACTCTTACCATTTAATCAGCTTCTCCTACTCATCCTTCACTCCACTCTTATTCTGTACGGTTTTAATTTGAGCTTATCATTATCCTATTTAACATTTTAAATGTTATTTCACGTGTGTAGCAAGATATCGAATATTCATTAGGTACCTCTTACACACTTAGTTTTATGTTAGGCTCTGGGTAGGCTCAGCAAAAGTTTTAATACATTGTTTTCTTATCAGAAGAATAAAACATACACATATTAACATTTCAAATAACATAAAAGGATATTAATTTGACTCAGTTCACCCCATTTTCAATACCTCTTCTGAGTTTTAGCCACTTTTATTTCTCTTGAATCCTCCCAGAAAGTACATGTTTGTTTATATGTGTAAGGCTGAGGATATATAGGACACCCTCTGATGTATACATATCTCTCTCTATTAATTTAATCTTCAAAATAGCACATAACACTGATTTTTAATAAAATAAGTGTCTGACAATATATTCGTTAACTCACCATCCCTTGATATTCTTTTCCCATTAATCCATTCTAGTGTTGGTCGCTCAGTCGTGTGCGACTCTTTTCAACCCCATGGACTGTAACTCGCCAGGCTCCTCTGTCCATGAGATTTTCCAGGCAAGAATACTGGAGTGGGTAGCCATTCCCTTCTCCAGGGGATTATCCCAAACCAGGAATCAAACCCAGGTCCTCTACACTGCAAGCAGATTCCTTACTGTCTGAGCCATGAGGGAATCCATTCTAGCTTGGATATTTAATTCTATGCATGGCTTGTCACTTCAACTTCTACTGCATTAAACAACATTTGGTCACGTTCCAGTTTAAACATATTGAATGAACTTATTTCTGAAACATTAGGCCCATCTTGAAAAGGATTACTCTATAGCTTGTCTATTTTAGAATTTTACTGTATTTTACTGGGGTTTTTTAAGGAAAGGCAACTGATAGCACTAGGACAGGCTTAACCAATGATTTTAACATTGGATCTGAAATGCTGTGAGAAATATTTTAAAAATCCCGTTTATATATCATATGTTCCTTCATTCACTTCTTTTAAAATAGTTGCCTAATATACACCATACCCAGACAGCCAGGGTTTTCCCGGTGGGTGCAGTGGTAAAGAATCCGACTTCCAACACAAGAGACATGGGTTCAATCCCTGGGTTGGGAGATCCCCTGGAGAAGGAAATGGCAAGCTGCTCCAGTATTCTTGCCTGGGGAATCCCATGGACAGAAGAGCCTGGTGGGCTACAGTCTGTGGGGTTGCAAACAGTCAGGCATGACTGAGCACCAGCACCACCGGAGAGCCTTGGTAAAGGGAGAAGCGCTAGCTTTAGAAAGATCAGAGGAGGAAGGGAGGGCCTACAGCTCAAAAAGTGTGCTCGGGTGGGACTAGCAGGGAGCAGTCCCATCTGCATGCATGGAAAGCTACAGCTTGTGCACAGAAAACAGACAAGGAGAAAACCCGAAAGCAGCAATTTGGAAACCAAGGTCAACTCTGCAGGTCAACTATGCTTTCACAGCAAAGAGGAAAGCTGCTTGAGCAAGATTTAGATGTTATAAAGAAATGAAGCTGCTACAGAAGTGAGTTCATCTGTCATAGAGATTTCTATGACATTGAAAACTGCTGTTACTGACAGTGTTAAAATAACCACATATTTATGTTGTCCAACAATAGATGTAAAAGAGTTTTAAAATGATAATACCAGTTTCATTACTAATAACCAGAAGCCTGAATAATCTTTAAAATGTGTTTGCAACTCTATTGTTCTTAAAATATATTACACTAAATATATGTAGTCAAAGATTGCTTCTAAGCTACTTGAAATAATTTATTTTCTCTATGGTTAATATCGTCAACTTTATATATATAGTTAAGTACATTCCCTTTGCTTTTTAATTTGTAGATACTCTACTGTGTCTTTTCAATTCAATTTAATTTTTAAAATGTAAACAATTTATGTTTCCAAAGTCAACATTATTTTAAAAGGTGTTTTCAGAGAAAGCTTGCTTTAATATCTGTTCCCTTTTTTGAGTGTTTTTTTAAATACATCTGCATAGATACACACAAATGTCATGGGTCTAATATACTCTTCTGAACCTTGCTTTTTTAAAAATAATTTTACTTATCTATTTATATTTGGTTGTCCAGGGTCTCCCGTGCTGTGTGGGGGCTTTTCTCTAGTTGGGGCACATGGGCTTCTCATTGCAGTGGCCTCTTTTGTTACAGAACGTGGGCTCCAGGGCACGCAGGCTTCGGTAGTCGGAGCGCATGGGCTCTAGAACCCAGGCGCAGTAGTTGTGGTGCCTGGGCTTAGTTGCTCCCATGGTATGTGGGGTCTTCCAAGATCAGGGATCGAACTCTTGTCTCCTGCATTGGCAGGCAAATTCTTTACCAATGAGTCACCAGGGAAGCCCTGAATATTGCCTTTTTCACTTAACAATACATCCTCCAGATCACTCCATATCAGCTGATAGTGTCCTCATTGCTTTTTGGGACTGCATAGTAATCCATTGGGGGAATGAACTATTTTATGTTTAGCCAGAGGAATGAACTATTTTACATTCAGCCAGAACCCTATGAATTGATATCTGTAACATTTCCAAGCTTATGGGTTAAAGCATTTTTAATTGTTGGATTATATGGATATAACAGAACTGATTTAGCTAGTATCATATTTCTAAACATGTAAGTTATTTCTAATATCTTCCCATTACCAAAAAAAAAAAAAATCCTCCAAGTAATAATTCTTTAGCAAATTACCACACAATTGCACTGATCTCACACGCTAGTAAAGTAATGCTCAAAATTCTCCAAGCCAGGCTTCAGCAATATGTGAACCATGAACTTCCTGATGTTCAAGCTGGCTTTAGAAAAGGCAGAGGAACCAGAGATCAAATTGCCAACATCCGCTGATTCATGGAAAAAGCAAGAGAGTTCCAGTAAAACATCTATTTCTGCTTTATTGACTATGCCAAAGCCTTTGACTATGTGGATCACAATAATCTGTGGAAAATTCTGAAAGAGATGGGAATACCAGACCACTTGATCTGCCTCTTGAGAAATTTGTATGCAGGTCAGGAAGCAACAGTTAGAATTGGACATGGAACAACAGACTGGTTCCAAATAGGAAAAGGAGTACGTCAAGGCTGTATATTGTCACCCTGCTTATTTAACTTATATGCAGAGTACATCATGAGAAACGCTGGACTGGAAGAAGCACAAGCTGGAATCAAGATTGCCGGGAGAAATCTCAATAACCTCAGATATGCAGATGACACCACCCTTATGGCAGAAAGTGAAGAGGAACTCAAAAGCCTCTTGATGAAGGTGAAAGTGGAGAGTGAAAAAGTTGGCTTAAAGCTCAACATTCAGAAAACGAAGATCATGGCATCCGGTCCCATCACTTCATGGGAAATAGATGGGGAAATAGTGGAAACAGTGTCAGACTGTATTTTTCTGGGCTCCAAAATCTCTACAGATGGTGACTGCAACCATGAAATTAAAAGACGCTTACTCCTTGGAAGGAAAGTTATGATCAACCTAGATAGCATATTCAAAAGCAGAGACATTACTTTGCCAACAAAGGTCCGTCTAGTCAAGGCTATGGTTTTTCCAGTAGTCATGTATGGCTGTGAGAGTTGGGCTGTGAAGAAGGCTGAGCTCCGAAGAATTGATGCTTTTGAACTGTGGTGTTGGAGAAGACTCTTGAGAGTCCCTTGGACTGCAAGGAGATCCAACCAGTCCATTCTAAAGGAGATCAGTCCTGGGTGTTCTTTGGAAAGAATGATGCTAAAGCTGAAACTCCAGTACTTTAGCCACCTCATGCAAAGAGCTGACTCATTGGAAAAGACTCTGATGCTGGGAGGGGTTGGGGGCAAGAGGAGAAGGGGACAGCAGAGGGTGAGATGGCTGGATGGCATCACTGACTCGATGCACGTGAGTCTGAGTGAACTCCAGGAGTTGGTGATGGACAGGGAGGCCTGGCGTGCTGCGATTCATGGGGTCGCAAAGAGTCGGACACGACTGAGTGACTAATCTGATCTGATACGGACCCTAAATTATTTTATAGAATAAGCTTCTAGAAGTGAAATTTCTGGTTTAAAACTTTTACACTTGTTTAATGTTTTATCTTCATTGATTTAAGTCCTATTTAATGGCCTATAGAATAATCCTGAATTTGACCATTCAGTAATATCATTCTGTCATCCTGAACATAAAGTTTTTTCAAATCTTACAGATATCAAAAATTTACAGATATCCAAAGGCTGTATTAAAACAGAAATAAAAACTATTCTAATATATGAATCTATTCTCCACCATGGAAAAATGCCATTGGGTTCTTATACCTATAACATGGCAAACAATTTGCTCTATCAAACTGAGTAAATAAATAAATGCAAGTTTTTATTGAAGGTGTTATACAAATGAATTTTATCTTCAGAGATTGTTTCAATTTAAGTAGTTATTGAAATATAATGTGAATATTTACTTTGGGTTATAAGGACATGCCTTTCCCTGTTTTACATATGCACTTTTGCCTGTGATACAAATGTAGAAAACTTTGAAGCTATTGCCAAGTTCCTTACAAACCTGAAGTTTGACTTTTCTGAAGAAAATGAATGTGCTCTACACTGTTTTCATTGAGAGGCTACCAGTAGGGATAAAGTCATCTCTGAGTCAAGTGTAGAAATTCAAGAAGGAAAGAGAGTTGGGATGTCTTCCTTCCTCTAGACAGTCATAAGGCCTCGAATAATTTCCCCTGAAGATGCATCCCTCAGAAAACATATGGCATAGAGGAATTCACTTGAGAATTCCACATAAAGCCATGTGTAGAGGAAGCCCTGGAGGAAATCGAAATGACTAGTCAATGTTTTGATTCTGACCAGGGAAACACGTAATGAACCTAGTTTGTACCTAGGGAACCACATACCCAGTGACAGACTACAAACAAATCAGCCAACGCCTGAGAGAACAGCTGGTATAAAGATAAAAGAGCTACTGTTTACCAAAGATAGATTCAACAGAACAGAGATTCTTGGCCAACAGAAACTACTGGTACACAAGATCCAAAAAACTATCTGAGGAGCCATCTTATAGAACACTGATATGAAAGCAACTCTGCTGCAGACCTCATGTGAGCTTCACAGCAAGTACAATTAAAGGAATAAAATATGAGGTGGTGCTGGGGACAGAGAAGATAGGCAATATGAGAAAACAGGCTATAAGCAGAGCTCCACTGAATGGAGCAAATAATTCTGGCAGGTGGAGATTCTAGCAATAAAGACTCTCCACCCTAATCAGTAAACTCAAATATCTTAATGAAATAATAATTCATATTTTAAGGCAAGACAAGAAAAATGTGAACATACGGTTTTTCTCTGCCAGTTTGGGCCGCCTCCCTCCCCTCCCGTGCGTGTTGTGTGGCTGCATTATGCATCAACCAGACCTCCCCAAATGCACACATACTTGCTCAACCATAAAGATTAATTTTTCTTCTTTCAGAGCCAGCCACGTAACTCCTTAGAAGATAATATTGCTTTCTCAGTCGTGTAAGGGATCACGGTGATCCACCACTTGCCATGTACCTGCAGATATCTTTGGTGAACTTTATGAGTAATTCCAGTGTATTTTTTCCCTTAAAGATAGCAATTGGTACAGGACAGACTCAGTCAGATGACCTGAGGACATACTGGTCCACACCTAATGGAAGTTTTGAGCTTAAATACACAGGACTTTATTAATGTTACTAGTGGTATTACTTGTATCCTATTTTACCAGGTTATTTCTTGCCTTGCCAAACGTGTGACTGAGCCTCTAACAAAAATAATGATGACTGATGACTAGGCAAGTTGAAATGACTGATCAAATATACAGTCTTATAAGGTCAATGGTTGTTATGGTGTAACTATGGATACGGGAAGAAGTAACAAGGGGGTCATTTGCAGGACCATAACAGACTAGCAAGACAGATAGTCCAGAGGCTTCTGGATGCTGTTAACAAAGATAGTCAGTAATAGCACAATAAGTGGCCTATCAATGAAATCCTTGCCTGACCTGAGAATGAGCATTCTGAGTATCATGGGACACACTGATGATGAAATGCCTCCCAAACCCTGGTCGAAATGAAGACTGAAGGGGAGGGAGAATGGAGAACATGGCCCACCATCCAGCTCTACAAGAATCAAGTCATTAGCCACAGCAGGCACTGACCTATAGCACACCCACCCTGAAAGGAATTCAGGGTGAGGATCAGGATGAGGCATTTTGTGCTCTGGTAAAACTGGTAGAACTGACTTTCAGACAGATATACTCAGGAGAAAATTCTGTAAATCCTGTTTCTTGCATCTTCCTATATTCAGAGAAGCACTAAAGCCATTAACTTAGATATACTATTTCCTACAAATAGCAGTGACCTTCTATCAAGATGTATGCTTGAACTGCATCCACCCCTTGGCCAATATCACATATGTACTGGCCTCTCCCTTACCTCTTTGGAACAGTTTTCAGAGCTCTCTGGGTTATGATCCCCAGGTTGGCACAGGTAAGTTTTTCCATTTCTTTCTTAGATTGACTATCAATTAAATGTTTTATTGACAGTCTTATAGAGCCAAATACAAGACATCATTGCCTGAAGCCAACCAGATGATAGGAATGGTGAGTACGCTGAGGCGCTAAGGGTGTTCTCCTACCTAAAGACAGCAGGGGCCATGCTGGCTTAGCTAATAGTTGCCTCTAAGGAATTTGGATCCAGTATTGCCATACTGCAGGGCTTCCCTCATGGGGCGTCCCAGGTGGCAGCAGGGGTAAAAAACCATCTGCCAATGCAGGAGACTTAAGAGATATGGGTTCAACCACTGGATATGGATGATTCCCCGGAGAAGGGCATGGCAACCCATTCCGGTATTCTTGCCTGGAGAATCCCATGGACAGAGGAGCCTGGCAGGCTACAGTCCATGGGGTAGCAAAGAGTTGGACATGACTGAAGCGACTTAGCCCACATGCACATTGCCATACTGTCTGATTTTTTTCAGGAAAAGCTAGAAAACATTTGTGTGAAGAAATCAAACCATTATGTTACCAACACAATTTTTTAAGTTTTAAAAAAATTATGTATAAGCCAATCAAAACATGTCCACAGGGCCCTAATTTTCTATCTCTATAATTTTCCTCAGGCTACTGGGCCTTACCATCCTCTTCTCCCAAAAGGAATGAGAGAAGCTCAGAAATAATGAACATTACAGGGAGAAACCATCTATTTTTAAAGGGCAATAAATAATTCTTATTTACCTTTGAATTGCACAAGCTTTGTGACATCCCAGCTTAACAATGTTCACTCAAAATAACTTCAAATATCTTTTACTTTGTTAAAAAAAAAAACAAAGCTGAAATAGGACTGTCACTTCCCAAATTTCAAACTGGTTCTTAATGGTGCAATTCAAGCCTTTTTCATCTTGCTAATGAAAATGGTACACTGACTAGGCATTTCATGCATTCAAAAGTGCTGACACAGCCCTCTGAAAAGAAAAGACCCATACCTTCCAGTAATCAGTTGATTAATCTTCTGACTGAGATGATCAAATATTTTGTGACTGCACAGATAGAAAACATTACCTGCAAGGTCAGCCTAGTGTATTTTGAGAGCACAGATTGGAGTTGATATTTTACAGCTCCCAGAAGAGTATTAACTGTATTTCTATCTCTTTTCAAAGGCAATAGCTATTTTTAATCTGAAAAAAATTTTTTCTATATATTAAAAAAAAATCACCCTGCCTCTCACAACCCCATTTCTGCAAATATGATTTTTTTAGAATGAGGGAATTTACAGTTGCAAAACACACTGGAGGTCATTCAGGTCAAACCTCTGATTCAGTGGGGAATTCATGCTATAGAGCCTCAACAAATGACGAGTAGTCTCTGCTTAAGGAACTGGTGAAACTGAACCAACCTCTAAGGATTTAGGCTCCCATGCAGAATAGTAAAACTATGACCTGGAATGCTTTCTCTTCCCCAATCTCAAGTTCACACATAACAAAGTGAAAGATCCTGGTTTCCCTGGAGGCTCAGTGGTAAAGAAACTGTCTGCCAATGCAGGAGATACGCGTTCTATCCCTGGGTCAAGAAGATCTTCTGGAGAAGGAAATGGCAACCCACTCTAGTATTCTTGCCTGGGAAATCCCATGGACAGAAGTCCATGGGGTTGCAAAGGGTCGGACATGACTTAGCAACTAAACAACAAGAAGGATTTGGGCTTGTATGCAGAATGGCAAAACTGTGGCTTGGAATGCATCTCTCACCCCATCCCTGCTATTAACTCTCGCTATCATGTTCTGCTCTCTCCTTAGTAATCCTCAGCACCAACAAACACCCAATGGGCTGGCGTCCCAAGCATCATTCGTGACTCACAAGTATCTGATTATTTAAAGCAGTGAAATATCACATTTGGCACCTCTCCTGAGAGGCAGCTGCTGTGTTTAGCTGGTGTGGTGAGCAGTTGGTGGGTCCTACCCACTGACAGGCCAAGTCAAAAATAATCAGTGCCCACGTCAGCAGTCAAAACGACACAGTTTCACTGAAATCCCCAAATCTGTGGTACTAATGTGGGCAAAACAGGAAACAGAAACCTGTGTGAAAAACAGAAAGGCAGACCACCTTTCCAGTTTGCTGGCCTTTTGGTCTCCTTAAAGAAGAACAGATCACTTGTCTTTATAGAATTGGTCTGAAATGCTTGAATCTGTGTCGAAGATATATTACCATCATAAGTCAAATGAATGTATTATGCCCATTTATTTCAAACCAAAGTAAATTGTTTCAATTTTTAGAGAAAAAATATATTTGCTATGGAAGTTGGACATTTTAAAATATTGATTTAATGTGGTGTCGAATTTCCAATAGTAAGGGTATCTGTGGTTTCTAGGGCTCTTAAAATAATGTTTTGGAAGCTAGCTGTCTTCATTTTCCCTATTTGTATCCATGACACAGCTATTAATCTTTGGACAGTTACATATTATTAAAATATCTTCCAATTAATGTCTTGTCCTTTCACTTTCTTTCCTGGTTAATTTACACGGAAAAGAAGCACTTAATTTGATGCATTCAGTTTTATTAATCTTTTCTTGTACATTTTGTTTCTTATGTGTTTGTTTAAGAAATATTTTCCATCCTAACATTTAAAATAGCGTTTGATATTTTTCTCCTAAAAGATTTACAGCTTTGCCTTTCAGAAATAAGCCTCATGTGAGGTAAGACTCAAACTCTATTTCTGTCAGCATGATAACAAATTGTTAGACCTATATTCTCACTGACTGATGACGCCATATCTGTTGCATTATCAGCATGTCATAAATGTAGATTCTGCTCTGGGCTCTCGATCCTTATTCAGGAGTTACTTTCTCTATGAAGCATAAATACCACTTCATTAAATGCTGCAAATGCAGACTAAGTCAATATCATAGAGAGTAAGTTCCCACACCACATTCTTCAGGGAAGTTTTGGCCATTTTTCTTTTCCTCAAATTTTTAGAATCAGCTTGTCAAGCTTCTCAAAAATCTCTATTGGTACTTTTATTAAAATTGTGTTGAATCTCTAGCTTAATTTGTAGAGAACAGGCATCTTCTGATGCTAAATTTTCTAATTCACTAATTAAATATCTTTATTTATTCTATTCTTCCTTAATGTCTTTGAAGAAGTTTTATAATCTTCTCTACAAAATCTTATGCAGTTTTTGTTAGATTTATTCTTATATACTGTTATACTTTTGTGCTATTGCAAAGATTATTTTTGAAGTACATTTGTTTGTTGATAGTGTATAAAAATTCAATTAACTTTTTTATATCTTACAGTCAGAAACATTGCTAATTAATTCTACTAATAAGTCTAAAAACATTTTGAAGGTTTTATTTAGATAATCATTTTTTTACAAATAATAATTTTCTTTCTTCCTGCTTTGTATCTTTTATTATTTTTCTTTTGTAATATCTTGGCTGCCCTTAATGTAATGAAGATAGAAAATAAAATAATCTTAAATTTCTTTGGAAAAAGCACTATTTATTAAGGATATATGATCGTACTGTTCATAGTAGATTTAGTTCAGAGCATTTTACTCAGGATTTCTTGTGTGACTTTAGAAGTAGGATAACATTCACTTTCTAAAACTGTATTCAAAGAATATTCTTTTGTTTTTCTATTTCTTGGAAAATGTATAACATTAGGACTACCGCTTGAAAGTTTGATAGGGTTCTTTTGTGCAACTAGCCTTTTTCACTGCGGGAAGAACTGAGATTACTCAGTTTTTTAAATGTTACAGAAATTGTCCTGCCTTCTATTTCTTCTGGAGTCAGTTTGGACCAATTATGTGTTTCTCAGAATTTGTGTTTCATTGATGCTTTTAAATCTGTTGACATAAACGTGTGTAGTAGCTTCTGATTACCTTGTCAATCTCTTTCATATTTGTAATTATGACCCTTTTCTCTATCTAACATGGGATATTTTTGCCTTCTCCTTGGCTTTGGATGGGTCTCATCAGATATTTATTTTATTAATCTTGTCAAAGAACAACTTTTGGTTTTGCCATTCTCACTATTTATCTTTGACTTCTTATTTTGTTAGTTTCTGTTCCTGGTATAATTATTATCTTTCTTCTATATTTTCTTGGGTATATTCTGCTGTTCTACGCTCTTCTTAAGATAGTTAGCTCAGTAATTTTAAATCCTTTCACAGTTGTAATAGAAACCAAGTAAGTATTTGTGACTAACAATAACAGATGTTTTTATATTATATTTTTATAGTTGCTGAAATCTCAAAATATCATTTACATTTATAATTAAAGTTACAGTTATTAGAACCACCACTAAATCTTACTACTAATAAAGGCATGTCTGTTACTAAATCATACATTTTTAAAAAGACTTTGATAACTATTCTTATGTAATGGATTTTATTTTACTTTTACATATTTTATTTTATACATTGCTGTTGCTGTTGCTGTTAAGTCGCTTCAGTCGTGTCCGACTCTGTGCGACCCCATAGACAGCAGCCCACCAGCTCCGCCATCCCTGGGATTCTCCAGGCAAGAACACTGGAGTGGGGTGCCATTGCCTTCTCCAATGCATGAAAGTGAAAAGTGAAAGTGAAGTCGCTCAGTCGTGTCCGACCCTCAGCAACCCCATGGACTGCAGCCTTCCAGGCTCCTCCATCCATGGGATTTTCCAGGCAAGAGTACTGGAGTGGGGTGCCATTGCCTTGGAATTACTATTATGTGAAGGAACCTATAAGCTCATCAGATTTCTACAGAGAAAAAAATGTGTAAAATCCCTTTGGTTAGATCTTAATGCAGGATTAGCAGGTTTGGCGTCAACACTTTGCCAGGAGCCAAAGTCTCCAGGTATTCAGTGACTTCATAGGTGTTTTCCTTCATGTAGTTTGCTTTCTTTTTCATAACTTACCCCTCTGTGAGTTTTCAGCTCACTTAGTTTTTATTTTTGTTAGGGTTTTTTGTTTGTTTGTTTATTTTTGCCATTGGATATTTCTCTTATTTTATAGCAAACCCAGTGATAAATTAAATACATTACTGGTGATTTACCAATTACACATTATATTTTAACAAAAAAAATCCCTTAGATTATGTAGCCCATTGAAGTGAAGTGAAAGTCACTCAGTCATGTCCAAGTCTTTGCGACCCCGTGGACATACAGTCCATGGAATTCTCCAGGCCAGAATACTGGAGTGGATAGCCATTCCCTTCTCTAGGGGATCTTCCCAACACATGGATGGAACCCAGGTCTCCTGCATAGGAGGCAGATTCTTTACCAGCTGAGCCACCAGTGAAGCCCAAGAATACGGGAGTGGGTAGCCCATCACTTCTTCAGCTGATGTTCCCGACTCAGGAATCGAACCGAGTTCTCCTACATTGCAGGCAGATTCTTTACCGGCTGAGCTACTAGCCCATTATTCTGCTACAAAAAGATGTCTCATCCAGAATTTTCCAACTTTTACTTAAGCTGGCTTGGGAAAAATGTCTATCATAATTTATTAAAAATTCTGACCTATAGATTTATAGTCAAAACAGATTCTGTCCCTGGAAGGACAATTTTCCACAGTGAGATCTTATACCTCTTACACATCTAACCTGAAATAGTCTTTTCTAATGGCAAAATTCAAAATTTTAAACATGGAAAACTAGTCTTCAGATTTTAAACATCAGTTGCTGTTTCCTGGTTTAACAGGGACATATACAACCTTCTCTCTTTTTTAAAAAATTGGAAACAACCCTTTCTTTAATGAAATGGAAACTCTGGATGCTCCGTGTCTTGGTCCTCCACCTGGCCTGGTCTCCACCATGCCTTCTCTGCTCCCTCAGCCTCACAGCCAGAGCTTCAAAGTTCTCAGAATCCTGTTTCCTGTTATATACTATAATATCCATACGGATTGATCAGTTATTTTTTCTGTATCTTTCAAAATTCTAAATCTCAGTGCCATTTTGTTTAACTTCTTACCTAAAAGGGTAAAGGCATTCCACTGGTAGAGGAATAATTTGTTTCTTGGAACACAGTATATACTTAAGATATAGTATTTTGTACAATATGCATAGTTGTTGTTTAGGCTCTAAGTCATGTCCTACTCTTTGTGATACCATAGATTCTAGCCCTCCAGGCTTCTCTGTCCGTGGGATTTCCCAGGCAAGAATACTGGAGTGTGTTGCCATTTCCTTCTTCAATATGTACAGTATATGATATTAAACATACATATATATAGTATAAGATATTAAACATGCTTGAGTCATAATTATTTTCCTTTGTTTTCAAGTAATTCTGCACCTGGTTGCTCTAATTCGTATTTCCCTTCCTCTTTACACTTCCATTGGTTTTAGTTATTTTTGTTCTATTTAGGCCTTTCAAATTAAATAGGCAAAAAAAAATTCTTGTTTTAACTTACATTTTTATGACTAGTGCTGTTGAATATTTTATCTGTGTTCTTAGAAGAGCTGACTAAGATATTCCAGCAAAAAGTCATTCTCCTTTCAAATGTACCTTATTTTTCAGACTTATGGCCAGTTTATGGTTAACTTAATAATTAACTACCAGTTTTCATATTATCAGCTTTTTGACTGACTTCTATGATGTGATTATTTTCCAAAGTGATTAGATCCAATTCCTTGTGCCTTGCTTCTCAAATTCTTTTATGGTTTCTTTCTAGCTAATTTGTTTTAATTATCTAGGGATCAAACTAAATAAACTGAATGATTTGAAGTACCTGAATGATGGCATCTGGTCCCATCACTTCATGGCAAATAGATGGGGAAACAGTGGAAACAGTGGCTGACTATTTTCTAGGGCTCCAAAATCACTGAAGATGGTGATTGCAGCCATGAAATTAAAAGACGCTTACTCCTTGGAGGAGAAGGCAATGGCACCCTACTCCAGTACTCTTGTCTGGAAAATCCCATGGACGGAGGAGCCTGGAAAGCTGCAGTCCACGAGGTTGCTGAGGGTCGGACACGACTGAGCGACTTCCCTTTCACTTTTCACTTTCATGCATTGGAAAAAGAAATGGCAACCCACTCCAGTGTTCTTGCCTGGAGAATCCCAGGGACGGGGGAGCCTGGTGGGCTGCCGTCTATGGGGTCACACAAGAGTCGGACACAACCGAAGTGACTTAGCAGTACTCCTTGGAAGGAAAGTTATGACCAACCTAGACAGCACATTAAAAAGCAGAGACATACTTTGTCAACAAAGGTCCATCTAGTCAAGGCTATGGTTTTTCCAGTAGTCATGTATGGATGTGAGAGTTGGACTATATAAAGAAAGCTGAGTGCCAAAGAAATGATGCCTTTGAATTGTGGTGTTGGAGAAGACTCTTGAGAGTCCCTTGGACTGCAAGGAGATCCAACCAGTCCATCCTAAAGGAGATCAGTCCTGGGTGTTCATTGGAAGGACTGATGTTGAAGCTGAAACTCCAATACTTTGGCCACCTGATGCGAAGAGCTGACTCATTTGAAAAGACCCTGATGCTGGGAAAGATTGAGGGTAGGAGGAGAAGGGGATGACAGAGGATGAGACGGTTGGATGGCATCACCGACTCAATGGACATGGGTTTGGGTGGACTCCAGAGTTGGTGATGGACAGGGAGGCCTGGCGTGCTGCGGTTCACGGGGTCACAAAGAGTCAGACACAACTGAACAACTGAACTGAACTAAATGATGGCATCAGCTATTTTAGGGGTAGAATATTTTTATAAAACTTCAAAATGGTCATTTGATTCAGTTGTAGCTATAAACACTTACAGATATAATTGGAGGAGAGAGAGAGAGTCAAATCCAGCACTCCTTTTTTGTAAATCTGACAACCAATATCCAGAAAGGAAAACTGATTTACCAATATTACAGAGAAAGTTATTGGTAAATCTAAGATTTAAACCCAAATATCCTGGGTCTTTTTTACTGACTTATATGGATTTTGCCATCATACAATTTTTTTCCAAATTGGAAAAAGAAATTATGACAAACAACACATTTTTATATTCAGACTGACATTTACATGTCAACTTTAGAAAAATATTAAATTTTCTCTGACCAGGATGTCAACCCATTAGAGTGGGAGGTATATGTTAAACCCACATTGGTTTTTGCTTGATAGTTTCAAACTCTTAAAAAAATTAGGCTATATCCCATTTAGTAAGTGCTAGATAAACAGCCATAGATTGAGCCTGCCATAATGATGTTTCTGGCATAATTTTAAAATGAATCTATTTCAGTGCCTTTATTTTTTTTTTAATGAGCTTAACTAGAGTTAGTGATTTAATGAATGACTTTTTTCTGCACAACATCTGAACATGGAACTTAGTCCCTATATCACTTATACCAAACCCAACCCACACAAACAATTTGGGTGTATAGTAGATCTTGTTAAAAAGCTGGAGGCTGCTGCAGCTTCAAATTTCTACCGGCATGTATGTATATTAAGTCACTTCAGTCATGTCTGACTCTTTGCGATCCTATGGACTGTAGCCTGCCAGGCTTCTCTGTCCATTGGGATTCTCTAGGCAAGAATACTGGAGCAGGTTACCATGCCCTCCTCCAGGGGATCTTCCTGACCCAGGGATCAAAGGCACGTCTCTTATGTCTCTTGCATTGGAAGGTGGGTTCTTTACCACTAATGCCATCCGGGAAGCTTCAAATTTCTACCTAGAAGGTGAATATGAACATTCAGCAATCAGGTTGGGAGAAGAGGTAGGTAGGGGCATGTTTTGAAGATGCTTTTGCAGATCAGCTCACTATTTTGGTTTAGATTGTATTTTTCTTTGAGGGATGAGGAAGGCATTTGGATCTAAGAAATGTCTTCACAGGGAAGAACTTTCTGGTCAGCCTGCTATTAAATGAGTGTCCTGGACCTTTCCGGATGACATAGCATCCAGCACACATCACCTTATGCCTCCTTCTTCTTCCACCTTTCCCCCTTCTCTGCCTTCACAGCTCTCTTTGCACTTCATGAAGAGCCAAAAAAAATCTTTTCCACTGACATATTTGCCCTTTTCTTGGATGTCTTGGTGCCAGTATGCCTTCTACAAACATTTAGATAAAATTCCAGCCAAAAACAGTTCACTATGTATGAGCAATTCTAATGCCAGCCATTTAGGTAATAACACTTTTTCACCACAGTCTACAATAAGCAGAGAATCAGCTACGAGGGCTTAACGCAGACATACAGTTTACCACGGCACGTAACAGTTTCTAAACTCTAAGTAATCTCTAAAACCATAGCATGTAGCAATCTTTCAACTCTGCTTACCTTTCTCTGCTAAGCAGCTTCAGCCACGTCCGACTCTTTGCAACCCTATACACTGTAGCCTGCCAGGCTCCTCTGTTCATGGGATTCTCCAGGCAACAATACTGGAGTGGGTTGCCATGCCCTACTCCAGGGGATCTTCCCAGTGCAGGGACTGAACACATGTCTCTTACCTCTCCTGCACTGGCAGGTGGGTTCTTTACCACTAGTGCCTCCTGGGAAGACCTATCTTTCTCTACTTTCCTAAATTTGTTACATTCCCGATCAATTGCTTTTCTACCTAAGAAAGTAAACATTATCTTGCTTGTTCTACCAATTTCTCATCTTGTTTTCAAACAGAGTCTTTCTCAGCCCTCTTCTCCACTGAAAAGGCCCCTTCTCCCAATTTCCTGTCTGGCCCCAACTGGCTGCCACCCCTTGCCTGGCTCTCCTAAATCAAGGAATAATTAATCTAATAATTCCCAATGTTTAAAGAATTCTGAAAATATATTCTTCTCCTTCTTTACTCATGGTTCTCAATTTTCAAATCAAGCACTCAAATATTTATTATTCTTTTATTCTAGATCTTTCAAGTGAAAATGATGGTCTCCAATTTACATGCTCCCATTAGCACATGCGGCAGTAATTTAAAACTCCTACATTGAAAACACCCCGAGTGTCTTCCCACCAAAAAGATGACAAGTGAACAACAAGGTTAGAGAATTTTCATCAAAAATGTCCACGTCTTTGTAATGATGTTATACTGTTTCTCCCAAAACCAAAAGGATATATTTCATTATCCTCTCAGATACTGATTTTTATAAAGAAGTGTTTAAAAGTCATTCTACCTATAGTATCATATTCTGATCTCATTTCCCCCTGCTTTTCAGTCTCTAATAAAAATCACCACTCAATCCATATGTGAAACCATCCTGTAACAAGGGAATTTAAGTTTTCCCTAGTGGCTCAGTGCAGAGAAGGCAATGGCACCCCACTCCAGTACCCTTGCCTGGAAAATCCCATGGATAGAGGAGCCTGGAAGGCTGCAGTCCATGGCGTCGCTGAGAGTCAGACACGACTGAGTGACTTCACTTTCACTTTTCACTTTCATGCATTGGAGAAGGAAATGGCAACCCACTCCAGTGTTCTTGCCTGGAGAATCCCAGGGATGGTGGAGCCTGGTGGGCTGCCATCTATGGGGTCGCATAGAGTCGGACATGACTGAAGTGACTTAGCAGCAGCAGTGGCTCAGTGATTAAAAATCCACCTGCCAATGCAGAGACACAGGTTGAATCCCCGATCCAGGAAGATCCCATATGCTCTTCACAGCATCTAAGCCCGTGTACCACAACTATTGAGCTTGTGCTCAAAAGCCCAGAAGCCACAACTATTGAGCCCATGTGCCACAACTACTGAAGCCATTGTGCCCAGAGCCCATGCTCTGGAACAGCTAAAGATACCACAATGAGAAAGAAGCCTGTGCCCTGCAACTAGACAGTAGCTCCTGTTCTCCACAACTAGAGAAAAATCTGAGTAGCAACAAAGACCCAGCACAGCCAAAATAAATAAATAAATAAAATCAGTTTAAAAATTTTTTTTAAATAAGGGAATTTAATGTCCCTGGGAGAAATGTTTTTGTTGTGCTCAGTTAAGTGGCTCAGTAGGAGAAGAAGCATTTGTAAGGCTTTGCAAAAGTACTGATTCAGTACTTCCAAACAAATTGCTTCAGGAGTCTTCAGATCCATCATATCCTTTGACGATGGATCTTCATTGTGAAAATAACTTTCTTTAATGAATGTCTTAAATCAGGCACTGATTTCATGAAATATTCTCTCTAGTTCTTATTTCTTCTTTCTGCCTTTTAATATAACTATTTGGCTAGCCAAAGAAGGAATTTAATTCAGGAGGAGTGGGAAGGAAGGCAGACGGGAGAGAATGGACAAAATCTCAGAAGCGAACAAAATTAATTTTGAAGTGCTGTATAATCTAGCGAGTATCAATACAAGAGGCAGCATTATGCTCAACAAGTGGATATTTTACAAGAAATATCACTTAAGTTTTAGAAATTCTGCAGTGACCAGTCAGTTGAGGCAGGCATGATATTGATGAACAGTGATTCATAAGGTGAGATTCAATGCAAAATATATTGTGCATCTCCCACCTCATGGAACTTTTCAGGTTAGAGTTTTCTTTTTTATCTAGTTCTCAAATTTAAGCCAAAATTGAGATGTTAACTCCATCAGGTAAGGGATAAATCTAGCAGTTCTCCACTTGTATCATAAAGGAAACTAGAGATTTGAAAGAAAATCTTCAAGGCACCAATCCTGGCCTTCTAGTGATAGCTAACTAGTATGATAAGTTTTCTATGGTTCTTTGGGTCTTCAAAAATCCTCAGTTTTTTTCCCTTTATTATCAATATTTCTTTCTCATCATTTAGTATCAATATGTATACACCATGTGACCCTGACTTAATATCTTATTATGTATGACATTTCAAACCCTATCAGACTGCAGCCCACCAGGCTCCTCTGTCTATGGGATTTTCCAGGCAAGGATACTGGAGTGTTTTGCCATTTCCTTCTCCAGGGGATCTTCCCGAGCCAGGGATCAAACCTGGGTCTCCTGCACTGCAGGCAGATTATTTACCAACTGAGCTACCAGGGAAGCCCATCAAGTACTAGGAAACAACCAAATATGTCTTCAGACCCTGAGAAAATCTACTTCCATTTTTTGCAGGTTAAATCATCCCCATCCCAATAAGTCTCCACACAGAACATTATTTTCTAACTACATATTTTGGTTTGTCCCTTAGAGAATCTTAAAAATGTTCACATGTATCTAAGCTCCTAGAACTGATAATAAGATTCTAACTAGTTTCTGACTAGTGAACATTAATACAACTTCTTCTACTAAATATTCTAATACAGAAATAAGCAGTTGAAAGAATCTTATCTCCTAATGATCCTCGGTATCCCACAGGTACAAAGTAGGCTTGTAGCAACTCTTCCCCAAGTCAACCATATGGAGAAGAAACCATAAACTCCCACCACTGCCACCCTCTTTGTGATGGGAATAAGCTCACAAGCCCTTGCTGCTCCCTATTCTGTGGGTTACCAAGGAAACTGCATGTCACATAAATACACTTGGCATTTGAGAGGTGTTCCCTGAAGACCTACTCTTCCATCTGCTTTTAATGAGATCTTTTTACTGACGCACAGCTAAGTAACATAACAAACTCTAACCAACGGTTCCCTGAATTCATAGACGTTCCTTGCAGTAGGGGAATGTACAATGCCAATAACATGGTAAAATTTGGTGCAAGCAATGGTCCCTCCTACGTCCAGGGGTCAGAGAATGCTTATAAGCTGAATGTCTTAGAAGCCTCTTCACAGACCAACCCTCCTGAGAAAGATCAAATCAGAGATACAGTGTTTCTTCAATGACAAAGCCCTCAGCTGTCTTCATCCTCATGGGCTTTCATTCCACTCTTCTTCCTCTCATGCCAAAGCCCCAGCTCCTCTGAAGTCCAGGATCCATTGGAGGGTATCAACCATTCATACCTCCATTTGATTCCACATGGCACAGAGGGAGGAGGAATTTTAGATCCTAAAGTTAGGGTAAGAAGGGGCTGGAAAAAAGCCTCATAGTTGTCTGGACTTCAAACTGGATATGTGAAAACTGGTAAGAATTTCTGTACTAAAAAGGTGAATCTACTACCAACATATCTCCTATTTCTCATACTGAAATGGTGTCTGAATCTTTGCTAGCTTAAAACTCACTTTAGAAACACTTCTAGCATAGCCAGGCTTCAGGAAGAGAATATAGGTAGAGGTGGGAATGAAGAAAATCATTCCAACATAAGTTAAAAAGTAAATTTTAATATTCATTTATCCATATCCAAAAACATTTTTATTTTTACCATAGAAAATTTTGAACACATACAAAAGCTGAGAAAACAGTGCCATAATTCTTACATACCCATCACCCCGCTTCAACAATTATCAAGCTCAAGTTGTTTTGAAACAAATCCCAATTATTATATCATTTCATCCATAAATACATCAGACTGTACCTCCAAAAAGTCATAACACCATGACTCTTTTAAAACATAACTATAATAACATTATCCAAAAATAGCAAAAAGTTTAGTACCATCAAATATCCAATTAGTCTTCAAATTTCTCAAATTGTCTCACAATTTTTTAATGTATTTGCTCATATTAGGATCAAAATGTTCTACACTTGGTTGATACAGCTCTTAAGACTCCCTGAATCACAAATTCAACTCTCCATCTTATTTCATTCTAATGCGCTTGTTGAAAGAATGAGAGTATTTTTCCTGTGTACTTGGCCCAGCCTAGATTTTGAAATTTCATCCCTGTGGTCATTTAGCATGATTCTCTGTCCCATGTATATTGATTAGATTCAAGTTCCTTTCTTGAAAAGAATACCTTGGGGTGTGTGTGTACTCAGTCATGTCCGACTCCATGGACTGTAGCTCACCAGGCTCCTCTGTCCATGGAATTTTCCCAGCAAGAATACTGGAGTGGGTTGCCATTTCCTACTCTAGAGGATCTTCCGAGCCCAAAGATCGAATCCACATCTCTTATGTCTCCTGCACTGATAGGCAGGTTCATTACTACTAGCGCCATGTGGGAAATCCTAGGAGTACCTTAGAATGGTTTATGTACCTTCACTACAAGGCAGTTAATGGCTGAGTGTCTCTATTTCATAATGTTACAATGCACTGCAATAATTACCTAGATTGTTTTAATTCTTTAGATGGAACTCTAAAAGATTTAGGCAAATTGCAATGTGTGTATCCTAGAAATAAGAACTGTGGATTCAAAGATGAATAAGATATGGTCTTGCTCAGTAAAATCTTATAACTTAAGGGGTGGGAAATAAGAAGCAGAAATAGAAACCAACTGTTATAATGCCAGGCAGGCTCTGCCAATACCAGATAAGTTGGTAGTATGAGGTTGTCTAATAGAAAAAGATCCACTGGCTAAGCAGTAAAGGAGTGCATCCCAGATTAAACCAACGTCGGAAAGAAGGAGGCATACAGAAGACCACTGGGAGTATATAGTGAAATTCAGCCTCTCTGATCATCAATACTTTTTTTTCAGCTATACAATGAGAAAGCTGATTTAAAACTTCTTTAGGGACTTTCCTGGTGGTCCAGTGACTAAGACTCTATGCTTGCAATGCAAGGGGGCTAGGGTTTGATCCTTGGTCAGGGGACTAGATCCCACATGCTGCAACGAAGATACAGCAAAACTAAATAAATAAATAAATATGCAAGCTTCTTAAGTTTTATTTGTCCTTC
The DNA here is from genome assembly GCF_055505025.1 of Bos grunniens. Taxonomy (NCBI): domain Eukaryota; kingdom Metazoa; phylum Chordata; class Mammalia; order Artiodactyla; family Bovidae; genus Bos; species Bos grunniens. The sequence goes on from NC_141168.1 coordinate 20,052,300, forward strand.
CTTTCACCTCTAAGTTTCTAGCAAACCATATATTTAACCTACAATATGCCCAAAATACTCACATATTTGTAGCAAAAGGATAGTTAGCAAATCAAATGATAACAAAATTTGATATGAAATTATTTGCTATTCACTTCTCCAATGAAAGTGTCAGAGGAAGATAAGTCAGTGGTTAAGATATCTGAAGCATTTCTGCAAAATATTTCTGGCTAACTTCAAAATATGATCACTCCAATTCTTCATTGAGTTAAATTTAATATTAAAACATGACTTTCCAAGCACTCAGTGGATTGTGGGCAGGAGTATAAATTAGAATAATAACCATTTGAGGAGGAAATTTGGAAATATCTAGTAATAACATAAATTTACATACATTTCTGGCATTATAATTTAGGCAATAAATTCTATATGAACACTCACACAAATATGCAAATATGATGACTGTATCTTTATTTGTGATAGTCGTAAACTGAAAACAATTGGTGGCATTGTTCAGTTGATAAGTCATGTCTGACTGCGACCCCATGGATTGTAGCACACCAGAATTCCCTGTCCTTCACTTTCTCCTGGGGTTTGCTCAAACTCATGTCCATTGAGTTGGTGATGCCATCCAACCATCTTATCCTCTGTTGTCCCCTTCTCCTCCTGCCTTCTATCTTTCCCAGCATCAGGGTCTTTTCCAATGAGTCATTTCTTCCCAGCAGGTATCCAAAGTATTACAGCTTCAGCTTCAGCAACAGTCCTTCCAATGAATATTAAAGGTTGATTTCCTTTAGGATTGACTGGTTTGATCTCCTTGCAGTCCAAGGGACTCTCAAGAGTCTTCTCCAACACCATAATTCAAAGGCATGAATTCTTTGGCACTTAGCCTTCTTTATGGTCCAACTCTCACATCCATACATGACTCATGACTACTGGAGAAACCATAGCTTTGACTATATGGACCTTTGTTGACAAAGTGATGTCTCCGCTTTTTAAAACACTATCTAAGTTTGTCATAGTTTTTCTTCCAAGGAGCAAGAGTCTTAATTACATGGCTGCAGTCACCATCCTCAGTGATTTTGGAGTCCAAGAAAATAAAACCTGTCACTATTTCCAGTTTTTCCCCTTCTATTTGCCATGAAGTGATGAGACCAGATGCCATGATCTTGGTGTTCTAAATGTTGAGTTTTAAGCCAACTTTTTCACTCTCTTCTTTCACTTTCATCAAGAGGCTCTTTAGTTCATCTTTGCTTTCTACCAGTTTCCCTGATAGCTCAATGGGTAAAGAATCCATCTGCAATGCAAGAGCTGCAGGAGACGTGAGTTCAATCCCTTTTGGGAAGATCCCCTGGAGAAGGAAATGGCAACCCACTCCAGTATTTCTGCCTGGGAAATCCCATGGACAGAGAAGCCTGGTGAGCTACAGTCCTGAGGTTGCAAAGAGTTGGACACGACTAAACACATAAGCACATTAAATTGGTATCATCTCCCTATCTGAGGTTGTTGATATATCTCCCAGCATCTTGATTCCAGCTTGGCATTCATCCAGCCCAGCATTTCGCATGTTGTACTTTGCCTAGAAGTTAAATAAGCAAGGTGATGATCTACAACTTTGACATACTCCTTTTCCAATTTTGAACCAGTCCACTGTTTCATGTCCGATTCCATTTATTGCTTCTTGACCTGCATACAGGCTTCTCAGGAGACAGGTAAGGTGGTCTGGCATTCCCAACTCTTTAAGAATTTTCCACAGTTTGTTGTGATCCACACAGTCAAAGGCTTTAGCATAGTCAATGAAGCAGAAGTAGGTGTTGCTCTGGAATTCCCTTGCTTTTTCTATGATCCAATGGAAACAATTACACCCATCAAAAGAGGACTAATTTTTAAGATGCTAGTGATTTGTTTACAAAAAGAATACCCTAGATTTCCAACTACTTATATGAACATCACTGCACAGTTTCAAGTGAAATCAATTAGTATACGTATGTCCTGTTTAATTCTTAAAGTGTCTTTCTACTTGTGTATCTCTATGTATGTGTGTATGTATATTCATGTTTTTAGTAGAAAATGTCTGCAAGTATGAAAAAAAAACAAAAGTTTTGTCAGTATTTTACTTTTAGAAGGTATAACTAAGGGTGATTTTCCTTACTACTACTTCTATATTATTTGAATGCTTTACCTATATTTATTCTATATTATTTGATTGCTTTTCAAATTAGAAAAAGGGCAACAATTTTTTTTAACAAATGCTTTTATATTCCCAGGTACATTTCCTTTGTCTCCTCTCTCTTCTGCTTCAAATCCCCCATCACATTGACCATGTCTTATCTTACCACAAACTCTAAGTAAGTAGATAAGAAAACCCTTGCTTGACTCACATGTTCCCCTGGCTTCTGTCCTATCTCCTTCCTTCCCCTCACAAACATGTCCAATTCTGAGGCCACTCACACGGCTGTCCTTCCACACCTCTCCTTCACTTTTTGACCCAATATCACTGGGCTTCTCTCCCTGTCACTCCATATCACTCCTGTCACTGCACTAAAATTTCCTTGATTAAAGTCATCAATGGCTTTCTGATTGTCAAATGATGTGAGCCATGCTGAATTTTCATCTTGGACCTCCCAACTACACTGAACACTTTTCAGCACTGTGTTCCCAAGACTTTCAAGAATTTCCTCCTTGAGATACTGCAACACCATCCTCTTGGCATGATCTTCACACCTGTGCGATCACGTCTAGAGTCTCCTCTCATGAATCCACTCATTTGTGTTACTCCCCAAATGTTCTTTCCTTTGTCCTAGCTCCCCCTGATTCCATCCTTCTCATGTCCTCAGGGTTTTTGATCTACTTTTCATGCCCTCTTATGTATCTTCCACGTCTCCCTTCATCCCTTGATGTCATGTCACCGAGCTTGTGTCACTCCATAAAGTAAACGCACACATAATCATCCTATGCCCTCTGTTCTCTACCTCCACACAGAGTGATTTTTCAATTTTTCTTTTCTTTCAAAGCCTAATTTCTTAAAGGAGGATGCTATTTAATCATCACCCACTCACTCTTCAGCCTGAAGGTAGATTTGGTAAAGAGCAAATGAAGCTGAATGTCAGGGCCTCTCAGTGCATGGACCCCTTCCAAGGCTTTATACATGGTTTTGAATTCATAATTGTGTATTCTTTTTCTTATAAAGAGCCCCAAATTGTACAGAAGGCTACCCATAATTTGGATTCTTTCCTCCCTCAGTACATTAAAAACTGGCTTCTAATCTAAACATTCCTCTGAAATTACTGTGACAGAGACCACAATTTCATTCCTAGCTTATAAATCCTTAAGTAATTCCTAGTCTGTTTGACCTCGTGGTGATTTTGTTGCTGTTAACCATCCTTTCCATCTTCCAACTGCTTTTTTATTTATTTTTATTTACTCCTTTTATGTATACCTTTTTAGCTGTGCTGGGTCTTCCTTGCTGGTGCAAGCTTTCTCTAGTTTCAGTGAGCAGGGGCTACTCTCTCGTAGTGCTGGGCAGGCTCTTCATTGTGGGAGCTTCTCTTGTTGCAGAGCATAGGCTGCCTGGGCTGCAGTAGTTGTGGCTCACAGGCTTAGCTGCCCCATGGCATGTGGAATCTTCCTGGACCGGGGATTGAACCCAAGTCCCCTGCAGGCAGACTCTTAACAACCACCAGGGAAGTTCTGCCCTTTCATTTCACTTCCATCTTTCCCTGGGTCTTTATACATTAATATCCTCTTCTCTTACTCCTTTTCTCTTTGCTGGCCTACCCGCACATTGAATGAATCATCAGGGCTATCAAGTACATCTCTGAAATTTTCCCTTCCATTCACTGCCACCCTCTTTTAGGCTTGCTCTCAGCTTCTACTCTCATAAGTCCCTAAAGTTATGTCATCTCTCTGCCTTCACCCATCCCCACCATTAAAATCCTTAAATGTGGCCTATAGCTTGAGGATGAAATTCAGACTTTATAGTGTACAAAATCTCCATGGCATGTTCTTGCCCTTTCTAGCCTCATCTCAAAACATGGCTCAATTACTACTCTAAGCTCCAACCAAAATACTTACTTTTCCTAGAAGGCATATCCATGCTCTGTACCTACTGCTTTCTGTACCTAAAAAATGATTTCTCATTCCCTTCTATTCTCCTACCTATCATTCTATCTAATTCCTACTCAACATCTAATATTCAGCTTAAGAATCACTCCCTGACTACCTTCCTTTAAATTAAGTTGGTACTACTTATCTATGCTACAACAACACCTGTTTTCTATACCTGCTAACCTGCAGTATTTATCACACACCTTGCAATTGTTGATTTAGTTGTTCCCCAACCAGACAGAATTCCTTAAGAACAAGGAACATGCTTCACTCATCTTGTGCATTTAGCACCAAAAATTATGCTTGGGACAGTAGGCTCTCAACAGGTATTTGTGGAATAAATGAGTAAATAAATTAATGAATGTTCAAAACACTTGAATAGAATTAGTTTGGGAATCTTTTTCCCTCTAAATCTTTCTGCCTAAAGCTTCTTTTAAAATTTAATCATAAGCTGAATACCTTGTTCTCTGTCTCAAATGAAGCTACTAGTTTGATTCTTTTGAATAGTTTATGTCCATAAAATATTTCTTTTCATCAGTCTAATTAATATGTATTCAGTGCCAAATGGTATATGTACTAGGGTCTTTGGGGTTCCAACAAGAACCAGAGAATGAAAGATATTCTTACCAACCAGGTTAATGTCATCTGTGATTATCAGCCACACTCCCAAGTTTTAAGACAATTTATTCACGTTAAAGGAATCAATGGTAGTACAAGTAAGTAAAATATCTATGGAGATATAATTTCAACAAATAGCATTACAAAGAATGATAGTTAGCAACAAAGTTAGGGTTATTAGAGTAAGAGATCTGAAAACCTAAATTCATGACCCTATAACCTCAGTTGCTTTTTATCTAGAAATCGAAAAGATAATTCCTTAGCCTGCTGTTGGCTTCATGTCTTCTCTAGGACACCCTGAAAAGCATCATACACAGGATATGTTCCAGGTGAAGGGCAAGAGAGATCGGCAAAATAAAAGAGAAGACACATTTGATGATAACAGGATATTAACAAAGTATATATTATGAATAGGAAACAAAGCTGGGATAAAGTATATTTGAATCATGCCCCAAAATGAAGCAGACAGCTGATGAATATCCACTTCCTTCTCTACCTCTAGGAAGTAAAGTTATGATTATGAAGAGTCATTGGAGAGCGGGGTTTTGGTGTGTTCTGCTCTCCAATGCTCATTTTCTCTCTTTTTTCAGAGAGTGCTTTGGTTCATGAAAAAACTGGATCTCTACAGAACACAGACTGCTCCAAATCAGAGTCCAAAAAAAAAGAAACAAAGCAAGTTAGTATGCTGTAACTTGTAGTACTCGCAGCATACTAGGACTTACTCTGCACTCTTTCAGGTCTTAGGCTCAAAGGATAAAGTTAGAACATGAAGGTTTTCTTCTAGGTTAGCCTGCCTTATTAATGTGAATAGGAAAACAGCCAAGATTTCAGAGGTAGCATTCTGATCTAGAGTAAATATTACTCATTTTAAGAAAACTCTACTAAAAAATACATCTTTATGTATTCATTTATGCCTTCAACAAAGAGCTAGTAAATACCTACTATGAGCCAGGCATTGTCCTAGGTACTGGGAATACAAAGTGGACAAAATATATAAAAGTACTTTCTTCACTAAGCTTCACTGCAAGGCAAGCAGCCTGGCAATCAATGAAGTAAAATTCATAAAGTGCCAGATGAGGTAAGTTCTATGGAGAAAAATAATACAGAGGAAGTGGATGGAGAACACTGGGCAGAGATGGTCATTTAAATAAAGTTGATTTTAGAAGCCTTCACAGAGAAGATGATATTTGACAAAGACCTGGAGGAGATGAGGGAATGAGTCATGGGCACATTCAGGAAAAGAGGGGATAAGCCCTGGGGGTACCTGGGAGATTAACTTTTCAGGAAAAGAGAACAATCGTGTCAAGTTTCTGAGAAAGTAGAGTTTTAGAGAAAGAAGGATATGACTGAGTGGGAGGAAACAAATGGAAATGTGCTGAGTCACATGTTCACTGTACAGACTGAGTGACAGGTCCACAGGGTTCCGTTTTCTATTATCTTTGCTATTAGACGTGTTTGAAATTTTATACAGTATACATTTTTAAAAGCAGAATAAGCTGGATCATTACATAAAATGAAAAACAATCTAGTTCAAAATATATAAAAGTGGGGCACTTCAAATTTGATGTAAAAACAATGACTTTCAAAGAAAATCTCCATCAATTCATATTTGTGATGATCAAGGCTTTCTGTGCCTATTTTTAAGCATTTCAATAATGAAGAAGGCACTGGGCTGGGAGAGTGGACACAGGCATTCTAGGTTTCTCTCTGCCACTAACTGACCTTGCAACCCTGAGCTAGTGAATTGAACATAAGGGCCATGCTGTTCTGTCTCCCTCTCTAAAATAATAAAGGAGTCAGACCAGATGGCCACAAAGGTTTCTTCCAAATCTAAGACATAATCTTTGTGATGGCTGATTTGCATTAATTTTGATTTTAGTGACTGCCTTGAAGCAAACATATGTTACTAAAGGGTAAAAAAAAAAAAAAAGAAAAAACATTGTACCAATACAGAATCCTGAGAGATACAAAGAGCTGCCTGAGAATTAGGCAATTCCATTATTTCAACTCCAGACTCTTCTTACAAGATAAATAATAAAATGTAGAGCATAATCTCTGCAGAGATTTGAAAGCTTTTTCAATAAAGGCATAGACAGAAAATACTTTAGGCTTTGGTGCCAAAAAGTTTTTGTTACAACTTCTCAAGTCTGCCATTGTGATGCAAAAGTGTCCATATGGAATATGTAAGTGTTGGGGTTCAGGGGGCTTTGTTTCAAAAGCTTTATTTACAAACCAGGCAATAGGCAACATTTATCCCACAGGCTAGAGTTTGCCAAGCCTGGCTCTTTAGCATAGACAGATATTAATAAAAGGATCTTAATATAACCAGAAAATAATATAGAGATAGTAAGTCATATTCATATTCCTCTGCTTCACATTAATGCTCATTTTCCTGTAGCTTAACAGTGATTAACAATAAGATCTAATGTTGTTGAGTTTTATGTCCTAAGCCTAGCGTTTTCTCATCATTCTGCTGCTTCCACTCCAGTGCAAGCCCAACATCTCTTAGTTGAATAACTACAGGTTATTCTTCAATTGCTCAGTAGTGTCTAAGTCTTTGAGACCCCTGAACTGCAACATGACACGTTTCCCTGTGCTTCACCATCTACTGGAGCTTGCTCAAACTCATGTCCATTGAGTCAGTGATGCCATCCAATCATCTCATCCTCTATCATCCCCTTCCCCTCCTGCTGTCTATCTTTCCCAGCATCAGGGTCTTTTCTAATGAGTCAGCTCTTTGCATCAGGTGCCCAGAGTATTGGAGCCCAGCTTCAGCATCAGTCCTTCCAATGAATATTCAGGACTGATTTCCTTTAGGACTGATGGGTTTGATCTCCTTGCAGTCCAAGGGACTCTCAAGAGTCTTCTCCAATACCACGGTTCAAAAAGCATCAGTTCCTTATTGCTCAGCCTTCTTTATGGTCCAACTCTCACATCCATATATGACTACTGGAAAAACCACTGCTTTGACTATACAGAACTTTGTTGGCAAACTACAGGTTGCCATATTGCAATTCATTCTCTATCTAGCAGGTAGAAAGATCACTTGTTTGAAGGAATCAGATCATTTCAATGTTCTGCTTAAAACCCTTCTTGGCTCTGGGACCCCCTTACCATGGCCTCTCGGACCTTCCGCTATCTGCCCTTTCTGCAACTTCATTCAAAGTCAATCTTTCTCTCACTTTCAATTCTCCAAGATTTCTTTCTGTGTCATGAACTCCTATCTCAAGGTGTCTGCATTTATCAGACTCTCTGGCTGCAATGCCTCTTTTACAGATTGCCATGTCCAGTTCAGTTCAATTCAGTCGCTCAGTCGTGTCCGACTCTTTGTGACCCCATGAATCGCAGCACGACAGGCCTCCCTGTCCATCACCAACTCCCGGAGTTCACTCAGATTCACATCCATCGAGTCAGTGATGCCATCCAGCCATCTCATCCTCTGTCGTCCTCTTCTCCTCCTGCCCCCAATCCCTCCTAGCATCAGAGTCTTTTCCAATGAGTCAACTCTTCGCATGAGGTGGCCAAAGTACTGGAGTTTCAGCTTTAGCATCATTCCTTCCAAAGAAATCCCAGGGCTGATCTCCTTCAGAATGGACTGGTTGGATCTCCTTACAGTCCAAGGGACTCTCAAGAGTCTTCTCCAACACCACAGTTCAAAAGCATCAATTCTTCGGCACTCAGCCTTCTTCACAGTCCAACTCCCACATCCATACATACTCTTGCATCTTCCCACACATGCTGCTGCTGCTGCTAAGTCGCTACAGTCATGTCCAACTCTGTGCGACCCCATAGACGGCAGCCCACCAGGCTCCCCCGTCCCTGGGATTCTCCAGGCAAGAACACTGGAGTGGGTTGCCATTTCCTTTTCCAGTGCATGAAAGTGAAAAGTGAAAGTGAAGTCACTCAGTCGTGTCCGACTCCTAGCTACCCCATGGACTGCAGCCCACCAGGCTCCTCCGTCCATGGGATTTTCCAGGCAAGAGTACTGGAGTGGGGTGCCATTGCCTTCTCTGAACAGTAGGTAAATGAGTCCCCAAATTCAAAACTGCATTTGGTCTTAGTTCATCCTCTAAAAGTAGGCCTTTGTTACCCTTCCTAAACTGAAGACTCTCAATGTGTAAACAAAAGCAAAATGTCACTCTGATGTCTCTACAGGTGACCCATAGAGACTATGGTTGAGCAGTTCAAATACATGTAGTACAGGGCTCCTTCCACATCTTAGTACTGTGGAGGCAAAAGTCCTGCTCCCATTCCTTAACCTATTCCCATTCACAGCTCCCCAAACCAAGTCAACATGCTTTCACCCAGTTTTAAATATATATACGCACACATGCATGCTTGCGTGGACTTTTTAAAACAGCATGACGTGACTGGACTTATTTGTGACCACTGAAGAGGAGATCTCGGTGCGCTGCCAAGATATCCATTCGTCAAAATGGCAACATCACGGTGCTAGGTCCAACCTCTTGCTCACAGAGATCATCAGCTTCTTAGAGATCATGGTTTCTTTGAGAATCTGATAAAGCTGCAGATCCTGTCCTCCTAAGATATCTGTAGTTATGTGTACACAGACTTGTGTGCGTGTGCACACATGTACATACACATACTCAATGGGATATTAAATTCAGAATGTTCGCAGACTTCCTTGAGGCCCATAGATCCCCAGCTTTAGAATTCTGAATTCCCAATTTAAGAAGCAATAGCTCCAGCTGTGTGAAGTAATCAGTATCAGGCCATGATCTAGTCTCTTCCTTAAGAAACCAACCCTATCATTTTTTTCCTTAAATGTTATTTAAGACTTTAGATATTTAGATGCTCTCTTTATTTCATTCTTCCCCTCTCCAGTGTCTCTCAATACTCATGTATATGTTTTTCTCTCTGACTCTCTGTTCTCAATATCTTAATCTCTTTCACAGGGTTTGTCTCTATCTTTATCTCTCTTTCCTTCTCTTTCTCTCTCTCTCCCTCCCTCTCACACACACACAAAGATGAACATCATTTGTGAGTTCTATCATAAGTCTGATTTAAGAATATGACATTTGTTTTAACACCATAGCCTATTTCTCCAGAATTGCTCTACTCTGTACTCATTCAATCAATTCTAATTTTTCCAGATCATTTACATTCTTTCTATTGTTTCACTCTTGCTGAATAACAATCTCGCCATCTGGCCTGTAATAGTTCAGTGAACGAACGTCAAAGTTCTAAATGTAAAAGTTCTTTACTAACAAAAGTTAGTTATTTTTCCAGTCTTCACCCTGTGGCACAGCATGGCATGCTCCAGTGCGCTGACTGCTAATTGAATCTCCAATCACATTTAAACACGTCTACCTAAAAGCGACATGTACAATGACATAGGAATCAGATTTCCTACACTGATGTCTACACTTTCTCTCCCCAACAATGGAACATCACTGTGTGGCTATGCATGTGGAACTAGAGCCTGCATATTTCTATGTAAAATATAAACATAACTTGCTCATGTGCACACATGCACAGAAACACACACTTGTGATGAGCTAAGTTTGTAGAAGGAGGAGGTAAGAGTGAGTTGAATGACTACAGAAAGGAATCATTGTTTGCAGTTGACTAAATCAGTTGACTCACTGATCCTCATCCATAATGTGCCTGTCCAGTCACCCAGTGGTAATTGTGACTTGACTGTTGCTAAGCTATTAATAGGGCTTCCCCAGTGGCTCAGTGGTAAACAATCTGACTGAAATGCAGAAGCTGTAGGAGAAGCTGGCTTGATCCCTGGGTTGGGAAGATCCCTGGAGGAAGGCGTGGTGACCCACTCCAGTATTCTTGCCTGGAGAATCCCATGGACAGAGGAACCTGGCAGGATATGGTCCATAGGGTCTCAGAAGAGTCATACTCAACTGGAGCAATTTAGCATGCACATAAGCTATTAATAATATAGTTATAAATCTCATCTTCATGTATTAATTGCGGTCACACTATTAGGTATTATCTCCGTATCTTAGTGATGACTTGACTGTGCTGTATTCCTCTACCTGTGGCCACAGCAGCTCCTCTCCTTGGCCCATAGCTCTCCACATGTTCTGGCAACCATTTCCTCCAGTTGTTCTCTCAAACCTGAAGAAAGTAAAGGCACTTCTAATTGTGCTAGATGCTATTTCCTAGATGCTACCACATTCCTTGTTGAATCTCTCAACCCTGCCTGTTCCTCTTCATGAATAAAGAGCCGCTACATTAGACTCTCCTCACTAGTCAAGTCAAAGGAGTACAGGCTTATTCAACGGCACAAAGGTAGACGCTAAGAAAGATGATGTAGTCATGTAAAAGCTGGGTAGATAAGATGGAGAGGAAGGAGGGAAAATGAGGAAGACATTAATGTTGCTTCCAGTCAGGAGTCAATGGAGACCATCTAAAGCCAAGCACTAAAGCTCTTTTATCAAGTTATTGTTATAACGATCATTCTTGAACAACAAATACACAAAACAAGGCTGGTCAAACAGGCAATTCAGTCAAGCTTTTAAAACAGAAAGAATAGCTACTAAGACAAAACTAAGATAAACGTATTTCTGATATGAGAATGTACTCAACTTGACAGCATAAAAAGATGTTTACACACATCTTTGATCACAAAGCCTACTATTGGCCTGGGACAGTCACAGGCCAGTGGCCAGCCCAGACGCCAACCCCCCTCCCAGGGCAGGGCAAGGTGGGTGGTGGAGCAGGGGGTAGTGACTTTACTGACAAGATCTGCTGAGAGCCATTGTGAACCCTGTAGCTAGAGTCAGAGGATAATCACTGCCAGGACCACTGCCCCATCAATCAGTCACTTCACTCATTCAGCAAACTGCTTTCCAAAACACTGGAAAAAATTTACCTCTACAACGTAACAGAATTTATCTCACCATGCATGCTGTTCTGCTTTTTTTTTTCTTTTCAAGATTGGTGTTTATTTTTTTAGAGTTTGGTAACTGTAATCTTTGTTTACTTTCCTTTTGCACTTTTATTATAAAGTACATTTCTAAGAATTGTATCTTTTCACTGACTTCTGAATACTAATTTGTTCCTATCTATACTATGCCAAACCTTTGACTGTGTGGATCACAATAAACTGTGGAAAATTCTTCAAGAGATGGGAATACCAGACCACCTGACCTGCCTCTTGAGAAATCTGTATGCAGGTCAGGAAGCAACAGTTAGAACTGGACATGGAACAACAGACTGGTTCCAAATAGGAAAAGGAGTTCGTCAAAGCTGTATATTGTCACCCTGCTTATTTAACTTATATGCAGAGTACATCATGAGAAACGCTGGACTGGAAGAAACACAAGCTGGAATCAAGATTGCAGGGAGAAATCTCAATAACCTCAGATATGCAGATGACACCACCCTTATGGCAGAAAGTGAAGAGGAACTCAAAAGCCTCTTGATGAAAGTGAAAGAGGAGAGTGAAAAAGTTGGCTTAAAGCTCAACATTCAGAAAACGAAGATCATGGCATCCGGTCCCATCACTTCATGGGAAATAGATGGGGAAACAGTGGAAACAGTGTCAGACTTTATTTTTCTGGGCTCCAAAATCTCTACAGATGGTGACTGCAGCCATGAAATTAAAAGACGCTTACTCCTTGGAAGGAAAGATATGACCAACCTCGATAGCATATTCAAAAGCAGAGACATTAGTTTGCCAACAAAGATCCGTCTAGTCAAGGCTATGGTTTTTCCTGTGGTCATGTATGGATGTGAGAGTTGGACTGTGAAGAAGGCTGAGTGCCGAAGAATTGATACTTTTGAACTGTGGTGTTAGAGAAGACTCTTGAGAGTCCCTTGGACTGCAAGGAGATCCAACCAGTCCATTCTGAAGGAGATCAGCCCTGGGATTTCTTTGGAAGGAATGATGCTAAAACTGAAACTCCAGTACTTTGGCCACCTCATGTGAAGAGTTGACTCATTGGAAAAGACTCTGATGCTGGGAGGGATTGGGGGCAGGAGGAGAAGGGGACGACAGAGGATGAGATGGCTGGATGGCATCACTGACTCGATGGATGTGAATCTGAGTGAACTCCGGGAGTTGGTGATGGACAGGGAGGCCTGGCGTGCTGCGATTCATGAGGTGTCAAAGAGTTAGACAGGACTGAGTGACTGATCTGATCTGATCTGATACTACTAAATTCTCTTATTGAGTGATTTTTCAGCATGAATTTTCCAAGCATATGCTTGCATCATCAGAGAACAATTTTACATCTCTTTTCTAATTTTTTTATCTCAAGTCCAATATTATATCCTTTAGTCTAATTCTGTAAGCTACTATCCCAAGAATATTGTTAAATAATAGTGATGTAAGTGGATACTTTTGTTTTATTGTTTACTTTAATGAAAATGGTGCTAATGTTTCTTAAACACTTGCTGGCTTTGGAATAAGAAGGATATATTTTATCATTTTACAGGCTTTAAAAACCTTTCATACCCAATTATCTATAGTTTCTGAGGTATAGACCAGTAATGTGGTTTAGAATGATTCACAGATAGCAACTGTTAGCAAAAATAATTAGAAAATAATCTGCTTTTTGAAATAAACCCTAAGAAAATATTTAATAATTACAGCCATATAGAAGAGTTATATACAAAGATTTTTAGCCCTGTGTGTATATATCATAGTAGCAGCAGGACAATCTAGCTCCATATGGTAGTGAACCAGTGTTCACTCTTTCACTGAACCAGTGATTCAGTGAGGAATGATTCAGTGAGGAATGATTCAGTGAATCAGTGTTAATGGTACCACCAACCAGAGGGAATACAACACAGTCATTAAGATATACACTTAAGAAATACATAGTAACATTATTAAATAAAAAGTATAAATTATACTGCTAAGCATAAATATGCAAAAATACAGATAGAAATACAACATATGAAAAATCATGGAGCTTTAAGTAACAGAACCATAATGTTTAACCATTTTTTCTACTTCTCTATATTGTAAAAATTTAATGAGAATGTATTGCTTTTATATTAAAGAGTAAATAGTAAAATTTATTGGATGTAGGGAATTTGGTATCAAGGAGGAGGTTAAGCATAAACTACTCCAGCACTCTTAAGTTACTTTGATTTTAGATTCAAGGAAAAGAAGTGCAACCAACTGTTGACCAATGATACATGCAGTTAATTGTCAGTTAATTATTTGGGCTTTTTTTTTTTTTTTTCAAAATTAGTTGGCAAGAGCCTCAATAGAATTAGCCATGCTAACCAGATATTTTGGCCATTCATATGCTTAGCTGGAGAACAAGGCTATAGAGAAGATGATTCTCTTACACCGGAAACCAGAGCAACAGTTACAGCAGGTGCCTGGTTGTGTCCATTTGACCATAGGGAGGAGTGTGACGTCAAGTGCGCACGCTGACATTTTCTTCCCCAAATGTATAAACATACCTCTACTTACTCTACCTCTTTTTCTTCCTTTCCTGCCCTTACACTGTAATTATCTATTGTGAGCTTCGTATTTCTGCTCTGTTTTGCAGTCCTATTTAACTTTGAGGAGCAATTAACCATGGCAAGGGAAATGGGGATATAGAAAAGACTTATCTCAAGACTCACCTAAAGAAGGTGGTGATCCAAGCCCCATCCGTGGATACAATCTACAAGCTTCAGAATTCTAGACGGAGGCAGTTTCTCACACTGCACTTGAGTGCACTCCTTTTTCTTTTGTCCTCTCTGGGTTTTATTCCCTTATTTATTGGTAACACGTTGTACCCAGACAATGAAAAACATTCCTTTTAAAGATTCCTTTAAAGACTAAAAATAATTATTCAATCAAAATAGCCTGCTCAAAGGTCTGACGCCCTTCAGTTTTGTGTCTGTCATTTTTGTCTTTTACACCAAAATCTTTCAAGTCTTTCTCTGATAAATTTTCTAGGTCTTAGGCTCCAATTCTCATTTGCACATTGCTCTTCACATTGGCAGCTTGCCTTTCCATTATCTTTCAACTGAATAGTTTTATAAATTAGTCAGTGCTTTTCATATTAACAACCTGACAGCTCTTTCTGTGTATAATAACTTGCTGACATGAATATAACTTTGATTTGATGTTGACAGACAAATCTGTACCACTGGTGGATTTTCAAGTTTTACAGGAATAGCACTCAAAGGTGGCCATGAAGTTATTGGTATGACTGATTCTGTGGCAGTAGAATTGAGCCATAGACCCATGCAGGACTAGGATACTTGATAATTATGGAATTATCAAGTTTTTGTCAAATTATTAAATATTTTCTAATTATTTAATGAAAACTATAACATATAAATGCCATTTACAGCACACTTTCACATTCATACTTTATTCTATCTTTCAAATGACCTTGAGACTGAGGTATTATTGTTGCTAATAGCATAAGAGTCCAAGAATCTGAGGTGGAAAGAGAGTGAATAGCTGCTTTCCAAAGCCACTTAACAAATGGCAGAAAAGACATTATTGTTCAATCAAATTCTTATCATCACGGATGGGCAGTAACACCTGCTCCTGTAAAGTAAACCTATTAAATTTTAATAGCAACAATATGATCCTGCTACTATAAATATATTGAAGCAAGGCTACTGACTGGTCTGCCATTAATATCTTTTATTCATTCTTCTAATTATCTTGTATATGTGCTGTCATTGCATAATTGAAACCAAACTATATGCATACATTATTATCTATTTCTTTTTCATATAAATCATAACATTCTCTTTGAAAACATCATTTTAAATGTTTCCATAATCACTCATCTCATTTAACCATCCTCTTACTGTTAACCATTTAAGCTATTAGTAATATAAATGTATGTTTGTGTTTCCAGGATCATTCTTATGCATAAGGTATTTCACTTTATTTCCTTAGATAAATTTCTATCAGTGAGTGAAAAAGTACTACTATTTTCTAGGTTCTCAACACACTTTGGAAAATTACTTTCCAAAGGACGGTGTGATTAACATTTCCATAGCAGTTTATGAGAAAATACTCTTGCAAGAATTATTATTCATGTTTTTTAAATTTAGATAAGTTCATAGTCCAAACATATTGTTTTGTTGTTTTAATTGACTTTTTATGACTTGTGACTTAATATTTTCCCATATGTATATACCATTTTGCTATTTGTATTTTCACTAGTATAAATTGTTTGTTGATTACTTATTTTTTGGAATCTGTCTTAAGTGCACAATTTATATATGTGCCTTGTATAGGTCTATTTGTTAAACACTTTAGCCCTTTCTCTGTAATATGTTTTGTAAATATTCTCCAAATGTGTAGTCTGCTTAATACACTGGTCTTTTAATTGTGAGCAACAGATTTTTTTTAAAAAGACATTTAATTTGTTGTGAAATCTAATACTATTGCCAAGGTGATGTCTTTCATTGCTTTTCAAAATACAAGATGTCCATGCAGAGGGTTGAAAAATATTTATTTATATTTTTCTGTTTTTTGTTTTTGTTTTTGTTTTTTTTTCTAATTTTATTTTATTTTTAAACTTTACATAATTGTATTAGTTTTGCCAAATATCAAAATGAATCCGCCACAGGTATACATGTGTTCCCCATCCCGAACCCTCCGGTCTCTTATGACTTGGGGTTTTATTAAAACTATTACTTCAAATTTTTCATTGAATATACTCTAGTGCTATTGAAAAAACTTACGTTAATAATTGATACTGATTAATCAACAGTCTTAATAAGATTTATTGGATGATTCACATATCTCACTGATTTTTGATGTTTAATCATATAATTGTCTTTTACATAAAAGAGTCTCTTCTGATCTAGTTATTTTGTCACTTTGGTTTATATACTGTCATTTTTATGGTTTAAATTATTATAGCATGCTGCTGCTACTGCTGCTAAGTCGAGTCAGTCGTGTCCGACTCTGTGCGATCCCATAGATGGTAGCCCAACAGGCTCCTCTGTCCCTGGGATTCTCCAGGCCAGAATACTGGAGTGGGTTGCCGTTTCCTTCTCCAGTGCATGAAAGTGAAAAGTCAAAGTGAAGTCTCTCAGTCGTGTCCAACTCTTCGCAACCCCATGGACTGTAGCCTACCAAACTCCTCCGTCCATGGGATTCTCCAGGCTAGAGTACTGGAGTGGGGTGCCATTGCCTTTTCCGTATTATAGCATACGAAGAACTTAATATCTGAAGAATCTCCTCTATTCTAATAGAATAACTTAATCTATTCTAAATATATTTCAGAGTAAATAATTAACTTCAGAGTCATGGACAAGAGTTCTCAGGTTGTCCTGACCTTTTTCTCTTTTGAAAAGAGTGGATAGTACGAAGCCAGAAGATATGAATACAAACTCTTTGAAAGATATACAAATCTGCTGGGGTTTTCTCTCAGTGTTAAAATACTTGGTCCTGTCTGTCACTTTTTGTAAGGAAGCTGATAAACAAATGAAGGGCTCCTTACTAAAAGCTTCAAAGTTACTGCCGGCCTCAGGCAATGAATGCAACCAAATACCCAGTGGGAAGAGGACAGGTAGACAGTAATAGGGAGGGGACTGCCTTCAGTGAAACACAGAGAACTCATGACTTATTTTCCTATACAATGTTTTTATTACTTCAATTTCTATGGAAAAAAAGGAAGAACATAGCTGGTTTGAGTTCAGTTGTATGATTTAAAGAATTGAAGAACTGATGCTTTTGAACTGTGGTGCTGAAGACTCTTGACTTGGACTACAAGGAGATCAAACCAGTCAATCCTAAAGGAAATCAGTCCTGAATATTCATTGGAAGGACTGATGCTGAACCTGAAGCTCCAATACTTTGGCCACCTGATGCAAAGAACTGACTCACTGGAAAAGACCCTGATGCTGGGAAAGATTGAAGGCATGAGGAGAAGGGGACAACAGAGAATGAGATGGTTGGATGGCATCACCAACACAATGGACATGAGTTTGAGCAAGCTTGGAGAGCTGGGATGGACAGAGAAGCCTGGCATGCTGCAGTCCATGGGGTCTCAAAGAGTCAGACATGACTGAAGTGACATAGCACCCACACAATCCCAACATGACATGACCCCAGGCCATGACATGATTCAAACATAATTATCTCTCAAAGGCCCCATCTCCAAAAACTATCATGCAAACTGGGAAGCAGGGAGGACACAATTCAGTCAATAGCATTCTGCCCCAACTCCCCCAAAATTCACATCCTTCTCACATGCAAAACATTTATTCCATCCCAACAGCCCAGTTTTAATTTGCTCCAACATCAACTCTCAAGTCAAATGTCCAAAATCTTAAGTAAATATCATCTTAGTCAAATATGGGGAGATTAAAGGTACAATTTATCCTGAGGCAAAATGTATCTCCAGCTGTGAACTACACAAAGCAGACAGGTTATGTGCTTCCAAAATAGAATGATGGGACAAGCATAGGATAGATTTTCCACTCAAAAAGGGAGAAATCAGAGGGAAGAAAGAGGTGATGGGCCCCAAGCAAGTTCAAACCTAGCAAGGTAAATCTCATTAGATTATAAGGCTTGAATATAATCCTCTTTGGCTCCATGTCTTGCCTTCTGGCCCTATGGGGGCGGCAGCATCACTTCCAGGGATCTGGTACCAAAATCCATATTAGTCAATGTTCCCAGAGAAACAGAGCCAGTAGGATATCTATTAATATATGTATATATATAGATATAGATATACACACATACATGCATGCTAAGTCACTTTAGTCATGTCTGATTCTTTGTGACCTTATGGACTATAGCCCATCAGGCTCTATCCATGGGGATTCTCCAAGAAAGTATACTGGAGTGGGTTGCCATGCCCTCCTCCAGAGGATCTTCCTGACCCAGGGATCAAACCCACATCCCTTACGTCTCCTGCACTGGCAGGTGGGTTCTTTGCCACTAGGGGCACCTGGAAGCCTGTGTGTGTGTGTGTGTGTGTGTGTGTGTGTGTGTGTGTGTGTGCCAGCTGGAGACCCAGAAGAGTTCATGGTATATTTATAATTCAAGTCCTAGTCCAAGTCCAAAAGCCTAAGAACCAGGAAAGTCAACAGTGTTCAGTCTGAAAGCTGTCAGGCTCAAAACCCAGGAAGAACTAACTTTTCAGTTCAAGTCCAAAGGCAGGAAAAGACCAATGTCCCAGCTTATATTGTCAAACAGCACTATATTCTGGCTTTTGTTCTATTCAGTAATCAACTGATTGGATGCGATCCATCCACATTAGGGAGAGCAATCGGCTTTACTCAATTCAAGTGTTAATGTCATTCCAAAACATCCTACAAATATGGACACACTCAGAATAATGGGTTGCCAAATGTCTGGACACCTCATGGCCCAGTTAACACATGAAATTAATCATCACAATGTTCTTCTTGATTTGTGGATTCCCTTTGACTACAAAGAGTGAACACAGACAAGTATTATGTCTATTTGATGAAATTCATCTTATAAATGCTTAGCTCTGGCTCATATCTTCTGTCTTCATGATTAGCATAATCTGCCTGCCAAGGGTAAAATGCTCAACATATGGATGTTTTTAAATCTCTAACAAAATGTTTCAATTTTATGTCCTGGAAAAGCAGCTGTAGTTTGTTAGTTTATAATAGTGTTATTGGAAAATGTTACATAAGTTAATATTTCAGATAACCACTCCCATCTTTTTATTGGCCTTCTAAGGAA
This sequence comes from Bos grunniens, assembly GCF_055505025.1. NCBI lineage: Eukaryota > Metazoa > Chordata > Mammalia > Artiodactyla > Bovidae > Bos > Bos grunniens. Next base: position 20,071,633 of record NC_141168.1, read on the forward strand.
AAATTTCTCCTCTGCCCACTTTAGGTATCTGATTGGACCAAAGAATTAAACTGATAGAAGATAGACTAATAGGAGAAAAGCATAGTAATTTTATTTAGCAATTTTTTACATGGGAGATTTCACAAAAAAATAAAGATCCAAAGAAGCCATCAGAACCAAACACTTAACACACCATGGGAAAAAGAGTGATAAACTATGAAAAGGTGACAAGAAGAAGGATTTGAGGCTGGGCAGCTAGTTATGGAAAAGTAACTAGTAAAATAAAGGTTATTCCAGTAAGATTTGTTTCTATAAATTTCTCTGCCTCAATACCCTGTCTCTGCTGATAAAAATGTTCTCCTTCTTCCTGGTAAGGTTAGGCACTTGCTTTTAGGAAGAAAAAGCAAGGTCAAAGTGCCCCTCTTATATCTACTGTTTTTAAGGTGACTTTAACTCAAAATATGGAGAAGGAAATGGCAACCCACCCCAGTATTCTTGCCTGGAGAATTCCATGGACAGAAGAGCCCAGACTCCACGGGTCCACAAAGAGTCAGACACGACTGAGCGCCTAACACTAACTCCAGTGGTCATGTATGGATGTGAGAGTTGGACTATAAAGAAAGCTGAGCACCAAAGAATTGATGCTTTTGAACTATGGTGTTGGAGAAGACTCTTGAGAGTCCCTTGGACTACAAGGAGATCCAACAAGTCCATCCTAAAGGAGATCAGTCCTGGGTGTTCACTGGAGGGACTGATGCTGAAGCTGAAACTCCAATACTTTGGCCACCTGATGCGGAGAGCTGACTCATTGGAAAAGACCCTGATGCTGGGAAAGATTGAGAGCAGGAGGAGAAGGGGACGACAGAGGATGAGGTGCTTGGATGGCATCACCGACTCAATGGACATCGGTTTGGGTGGACTCCGGGAGTTGGTGATGGACAGGGAGGCCTGGCGTGCTGCAGCTCACGGGGTCGCGAAGAGTAGGACACGACTCAGTGACTGAACTGAAGGACAGTTTAGAGAAATTTTGAAATTATCTTGCAAAGCTTTTACTTGTACTTCTAACATACATATTTGTCATTTGTTGTTCTCCTTGTATATATAGATTAGACAATTTCCCAACACAACTGCAAGTTTCTATAAAGAGTTTTCATCTATCCATCCATTCATTAATCCATCAATTCATTAAATACATATACACAGACACACACACCTATACACACACATTCACACACACAAAGTAGGAGAGAAAGCAAGCATTAACAAATATTATGAACAAAAATAAACAGATCCCTGCCCTTGAGCAACTTACAATCTAGTGGAGAAGGAAGATGTTAATGAAAAAATCAGATAAATGTAAAACTGCAATGCAGTGAGGATACGATAAGAGGATTTCACCTAGCCAGGGAGATCAGAAAGAACTTCTCTTGGAAAGGAATGATGGAACCAAGATTTATTCAACAGATAAATAGAAATTAACAAAGGAAAACCTGGAGAGAGTTGTTTAGTCTTGGTCAAAAACCTGAGGATAGAGCATGGCCTGTATACAAGAGAGAAACTTAGCCGGTAGATGTGGAATGAAGAAAGCTTGAATGAGAGGATGAAACCAGGTTGAGAGATCACGAGGGGCCTTTTAAAAATTCATTTTGGGAAGTGACAGGGAAGGAAAGGAAGAATTCAGATAATGAATCCAGGTGAGTAAGAGAGGTTTGAAAAGTACAGAAGTTAAAAAATAATTCAGCCTTATATCCAGAGACACCAGGGGACAAAGAATGGGGCCTGGACTTGCAGGTGTGGAAAGGTGAGCTGGAGACAGTGTCCTGGAGATCGAGAAGTCCTCAGAAACAGCAGTGAAGAGAGTTAGCCTCTCAGGAGTGGCTGCCTGGGGGTTTCTCTCCTACTTTGTGTTGTCAGTGAGTATAGGATACCCATGGACTAAAGGAGATTTAGAACCACAGAGCGGTCAGAGAACTGCAGTGAAGCCCTGCCATCAGTACAACTGCTTTGCTGTAGACCTTGAACCTTGCACACACTAATCCAGAGAAGATCTCTAATCCCCAAATTCACAAGCTTGGAGAAATCCTCTGGTTTCCCAGGTATCTCACTTCCTCCTGAATTAAGTTTATTTCAGGCATCACACTTTTTTGCTTAGATGTTCACACTACAAGTAATTCTCTTTTTTTAAACTTTACTAGAATATTGCCTCTCAGTGAATGGCAAGTTAAAAAAAAAAAAAGAAACTAATATTATGTAACTTCTGAAAATGTTTGCTTTTCACAAACAAAAGCAAAAATCAACAAATGGGACTACATCAAGTTCAAAAGCTTTGGCATAGCAAAAGAACCAACAAAATGAAAAGGCAGCCTACAGAATGGGAGAAAATTTTCACAAACCATATGTCAGATAAGGGGCTAATATCCAAACTGTATAAAGACGTAACACAACTTAATAACAAAAACAGTCTGTTTTAAAATAGGTGAAAAACTAAATGGAAAATTTTTCCAAAGATGTATCAAAATGGCCCTCAGGCACATGAAACGATGCTCAACATCACTAATTATCAGGAAAATGCAAATAAAAATCACAGTGTGCTATTATCTCACATTTGTTAGAATGGCTGTCATCAAGGAGACAAGAAGCAATAGGTGCTACTGAAGAGGAAGTGAAAATAAACCCTTTCCCCCTGCTCCTGGGGAATATAAACTGGTCTAACCACTATGGAAAGCAATATGGAGGTTCCTATACAAGTCAAAATAGACCTACCTTACAATCCACAATTCCATTTCTGTGAATATACACAAAAGGAAATGATAACTATAATTCGACCATGTATACACACCTATGCTTATGGCAGCGCTATTCACAGTAGTCAAGATATGGGGACAACTCAAATGCTCATTGAATGCTGAATGGATAAAAAAGATGTGGTATATATACAAAACAGAATATTATTCAACCATGAAAAGGAGGCTAACCCGCCACTTAGAGCAACATGGATGAGAGTGTTATGCTGAGTGAGATAAGCCAGGCAAAGGAAGATAGATACTGCATGATGTCACCTATATGTGGGATCTTAAAAAAGCAAAAATGTAAAAGAAAAATCAGAGTAAAATGGTAGTTACCAGGGGATGGGGGTTGTTTAGGGGACAAATTTTTAAAACACTAAAATAGTCATAGAAATTTAATGCACAGCTTATTGAACATAGACAACATCGAACTGTATGTTTTATGATAAATATTGTTACAGTGGCAATAATATTATAATTTATAAATGTTTCAAAATAACATGAAGCCTTAGATTTGTACAGTGTTATATGTCCAATTAATAAATAAAAATAATAAACAAATAAAAACTATTACTTTTGAAAGAAAAAAACAACGGAGCAACCCAGAGAGGCAAAAGTTGAGGGTCAGCTGCTGCCACCACTAGCTGGGTGATACTCTTGGAGCGTGAGCAAGCCAGACTCACACTTCATCCAAATTACTGGTGACTTCATGTACATCTTCAGGGGTGCTGCCATAAGCATAGGTGTGTATACATGGTCGAATTATAGTTATCATTTCCTTTTGTGTATATTCACAGAAATGAATTGTGGATTGTAAGGTAGGTATATTTTGACTTTTTTACCTTGTTGCCTTCTTATAAGGATGTGAGTAGGTTAAGAAGGCCTGCAAAACTGAGGTGTTTATATTCCCTCTGTTCTTTCTAGAAATTACTACAAATTCTTAAAATATTAAGCATAACAAAAATTACCTTTTTTGCCTCAGAGAAGTCGTTTTAAATTGCCTATTATTGCTTTGACCTAACTGACCTCAATAATTAACCTAAAAATACTACAATATTTAACCTAGAAAATACTACCTCCACAAAATGAAATAAACAATCAAGAAAGAGAAAGCAAAGTTAAAAAAAAAAAGGAAGAAAAGACCAAAGTAGCACACTAAAAAAATAGTTCTCAGATCAAAGGCTCAGAGAGTGAGATTTATTGTGGGCACAAAATAGCTAGTCAGGAGAGCCTATGTCAAGTGGACAAATTAAATCATCTAATATGTAAGTGAAGACACAGGCCATAATGTCTAAATTAAAACTGCACATATCAATCATGTGCTAATTATGACCAGTATAGTCAACCTCATTAGGTAGACACGTTGTGGTTTTACTTTTAAATTTAAATAGCTGGACAGAAAAATCATCAGAAAGAATAACATGATAATTATACAGTAACAAGCTATCATTTGAAATAGGATATTGATCACTGGGACGATGCACATTTGTTATGCACTAATGCACTTCAACATACCTAAGTGGGATGATAGATCTGGAGTAATTATACAAAAATAGACAGCACATTTATCACTGTTTGTGGTTATTTCATAGCATTGGCATTTCCATGAATTACAACATGTCATCTCACATGTATACAAATGTTAAATCACTTATGGCAACAATTAACCATAACAGATGCTGAAGGGTGGCTCCTGTAAGACATTCAATTAAAGAAATGAATTTGGTGTTTAGGCTGTGCAATTAATTTGACAGGCATGCTGTAAGTTTTAAAGGTGATTCATATTTCATTCATTTTGTTGTTTCCATCTATAAAATGTTACTGACACGAGATAAATAAGCATGCTGAGAGTATGAAGTATTTTTCAATTCAGAAATAGGCTGTGATGTAATATTTGTGCTGGGGAATACCAATTAACCTAATCTCTGGGAGGAACAGAGCTATCACTTCATCTCCCAAGACATATTGCTATCCAAGTGTCTGAGCAGCTAGTAAGATTATTTACTAATTACTCTGGGACTAACCTGGAGAAGGAAATGGCGACCCACTCCAGTATCCTTGCCTGGAAAATCTTATGGACAGAGGAGTCTGGTGGGCTGCAGATGATGGGGTCGCAAAGAGTCAGGCACAACGGAGCAACTAACACTTACTTACACACTGGGACTAAAGTAAGGAAAAATAAAAGGATGGGGGGGAAAGGCAAGGTAAGACACAGAAATACGCATATACAAAGAATAATCAAAGAGAATGGACAATAATCTGAGAAAGAACAGAGAGGAAGAAAAAGAATTAAATTTGTAAACAAAAGTTTCATTCAAATTTTATTTAATTCAACAAATATTTAAAGAGCATCTACTAAAAGATAAATCACTTTGACCTTCTTTGTCAATATCAAAATCAAAGTCTTCACTAAAAGGTTCTTTAACTCATTTCTTCCTTTTTATTTATACCACCATCACTTAAGTTCAAATTCTTCATTTTTATTCCAGAATTTTTTTAAGAGGGTCATACGAATTTTCTGTCTCTCAGCTTGCATTTTCAATGTATCAATGTCAGATTAATATGTCTAAAACTGTTTTTGAAAGAATTATTCTTCATTTCAAAAGTTTTCAGTTGCCTACAGAAAAAGTTCAACTTGATTCAATGTTTTATACTGTCAGTAAGAGTAGTATAAATGGGGTCAGTAGTTGTAAATTAGGCTCTCAAAAAAAAAAAAAAAGAAAAGAAAAAGCCCTAATTTTTACATTAGCTGATTTCTGTGGTGTAAATGCTTCCACCATAGCTGATTTCTAAGTATCATCTGATGCCACTAAACCAGCTGGAATTCTGAGACCAGATAAGGTGTACAGTGCAGGGCTGCCAAAAGGAATAAATTACTCATTTTATCCTACAGAGTGGATGCCAAATGCTTCCCCCAAAATTGTTAGGTTCAAAACAGCTGTGCATAATACACGTATGTCAAAAATAAAATAAAAATTATAAACCATAATTAAATAATATCAAATCCCTTATTTGGAAATAAAGAGGGTTTACAACTTGTATCTTCCCCCACTAAGTGCTAAACAAAAACTTAATACACAAAAATAAAGAAGAACCACCTAGGAACTTAACTAGTGGTCCAGTGGCTAAGACTCTAAGCTCCAAATGCAGGCAGCTTGAGTTATATCCCCAGTCAGGGAACTAGATCCCACATGCCACACACCCAAGAGTTAACATTCTGCAACTAAAAAAAAAAAAAAAAACCAACTCACAGGCCACAACTAAAAGATTTCTCATTGCACAACTTGCCCCTCACAACCAGCACACCACAACCTGCCCACAGCAACAAAAAATGGAAGATCCCATGCACCACAAGCAACACCAGCACAGCCAAATAAATACTACAAAAAGACAGGTTTCGTTTTTGGTTTTTTTGTTTGTTTGTTTAGTTAAAAAAGAAGAAGAAGATCCACCACCTAGATGGCTGTATGTCTCTGTGGAGTCCTAGGTCACATTCATAGGCCATAAAGTATTTTTGCATATTCAACCCCGCTTTAGAAATTCCACTGCTCTTCAAATCTCTCCCAGGTGATTCTGGAAATCGTGAACAGTTTTTGGTGTGTTTTGTGAATCAGCCCCCTTGCCTGCCACACAGTGTAAGCCATTTCATTTCTCCCTTGGCCCTGCTCTCGATGGGTCCAGTCCCCTGTCTCTGCCAAGACCAAAGGCAGGAAGTCTGCTGCTGGCACCCTCCAAAAGCACAGACTCCACACCTGCCCTACCGAGACACCGCAGAGTGCCAGCACCTGCCAGCATCTCCACCAGGCTGCCAATGCTCTATGTCAAGGACTGACACTTGAGCAGAGGGCAACTGTGCCTGATGTCATCAACCTTGTTATCTGCACTCAATTCCTTGTCTCTCAGCCTAACAAAAGCTGCTGGCATTGTCTTCTGTTGCTGTGAAATTGTTGGCATGAATGCTGCCGATGCTTGGCATCCTCCGTGGTCCAACCCTGTTAATGTTTTCTTGGCCTTCCACTGCTGCTTTATCCTGCAAGCTTTTGACACAAGTCCATGAGGCCAGTCAGAAGATGCCCAAGGGGAGGAAACCATGTTTTCCAAAGAACCACACATACGACCAACAAACCTGACTATGCCCTTTCATTTCCCGTTAGGTAGAGGTTTGCCCAAACAGTGTAAACAGGGGTAAAGATTCTGATTTGGCCTGAAGATGAAGACTGGCAAGGCTTTCTGGCCTGCTAGAGAGCAATGGCACCCCACTCCAGTGCTCTTGCCTGGAGAATCCCATGGACAGAGGAGCCTGGTGGGCTGCAGTCCATGGGGTCGCTAAGAGTTGGACACGACTGAGCGACTTCACTTTCACTTTTCACTTTCATGCATTGGAGAAGGAAATGGCCCACTTCAGTGTTCTTGCCTGGAGAATCCCAGGGACGGGGGAGCCTGGTGGGCTGCCGTCTATGGGGTCGCACAGAGTCAGACACGACTGAAGTGACTTAGCAGCAGCAGAGAGCTGGAGACAGAGACATCTTTCAGACCCCCCTGGCCTTGAGTCTTTTTCCTCCCTCCTGAAAGGAGGTGGCCATGCAGATACTAAATCAGTAGAGTCAAATCATGGTAAGCTCTCCCTTATGACTGTTAATGCAGATTTTTTTTGGAATAGAAATACAGGCAGAGTATAGAATAATTTGTTTCCTTTATGAGTTCTGGTGTATATTTCCTGTACTAAAATTGTCATAGGCACCAATGTACCCCAGAGAAGACTACAGACAAAAGTGGAAGTGCTAGTCACTCAGTCGTGTTTGACTCTTTGCAACCCCACGGACTATAACCCACCATGCCCTTCTGTCCGTGGAATTCTGCAGGCAAGAATACTTGAGTGGGTAGTCATTCCTTTTTCCAGGGGATCTGCCTGACCCAGGGATCGAACCTGAGTCTCCTGAATTGTAGGCAGATTCCTTACCATCTGAGCCATCAGCAAAGCCCACTATAGACAAAGGAAATACACAAATATATTGCCTTGATTCCTGCCACCATCAGTATTATAGGCAAAGTAAATCAAGAACTTATAGCATGCCGGTCGGTGTGTGGTCTCTTGCCACTAATCTGACCCACAGCAGCCGTGTTAAGAGAAGGCAGCAGCACCCCAACAAAGGCAGAATTGAAAACCAAAGGGACACTCCAAGGCATCAATTCCAAGGGTATAAGCATAAGCTAAACCAAGGCCAAAGTATCAGTTTTGTAAGCAGCCGGTAGAATAACCAGCTTAAGTCTCTAAGCAGTTCCTTGGAGCTCCTGGCTCAGCCATGTCACCCCCATAACGCAGAACTGTCCTTCAAACTATACGGCACAGACACGTGGGGCTCACTAAACACCCATGTGCTTTCCCCCACACCTTGCAAAGAGCAACTATTTAGCTGATTCTGGCCAATGGACAGTGATGGAAAGGACTTGGCTCTCATCTCAGCCAAAGCATTTAAGAATTGATGAGCAGCTCTCCAGCCTTCTCAGCCATGGTGAATGCAGAAGACACACACAGATATTCTTGCTTCCCCGTGCCCGGGTAGAAGAGGGACCATATAGGGCCCAGCCCCCCACCACTGTTGGACTTTAATGAGTGAACAAACATTTGTAAAGTCGTTAAGATTAGAGGACTGGTTTTTTACATCATTATGTCCCAACTATCAAAGTATCACCAGCAAAGCCCACTGGGGTCCCGGGGGAAATCAGACAAAATTCAGGTGATGAGGTCTAACCTCTTCCTTTGTGCTTAGTCTAATTTCACTTGCCTCTTGGGGGGCTATGAGCAGAGGACTCTCGCACCCACACTTCAGTCCAGAGTTCCCAGTGTAAACGGCTGAGCAACACCTCAAGCTATGTGAGCTGCATCTGGAAGTGCTGTTGTGGCACCTCAGCCCAAGAGGCCAGGTATGTGCAGAGACGGTGCCCCAACCTGGCACAGAGATCTGGAGCATGCGCAGAGCAGCTGCACCAGCCTCGCGAGAGCTCCGCCCCCTCCCTGCAGACCAGATGCCTCTAAAGCAGCCCCACCCACCATCTCTGCCTAAAGGGTGGGTAGGAAGTGCGGGGGCTTCCACAGTAGCCCAGTGGCAAAGAATCCACCTGCAATGCAGGAACCATACAAGATGAAGGTTTGATCCCTGAGTGGGGAATATACCCTGAAAGAGGGTATAGCGTCCCACTCCAGTATTCTTGCCTGGAGAATCCCAAGGACAGAGAAGCAGGGTGGGCTACAGTCCATGGGATCGCAAAGAGTCAGACATGACTGAGGCGACTTAGCGATCCCCCGCCCCCACCACACACACACACATGCACGCGCGCGCGCAAAAAGGGATGGGGGAAACAGTGAGTGTGTGCCCTATAGCAGCGCAGCTCACACCTCTCCATTCTTTGATTAAAGAATACAACTTTGCTTCTGGACTAACTTCATCTTATTCTACTGACTTGAACACCACTCATTGGAGAAGACCCTGATGCTGGGAGGGATTGGGGGCAAGAGGAAAAAGGGATGACAGAGGATAAGATGGCTGGATGGCATCACGGACTCGATGGACGTGAGTCTGAGTGAACTCGGGGAGATGGTGATGAACAGGGAGTCCTGGCGGGCTGTGATTCATGGGGTCGCAGAGAGTCAGACACGACTGAGCGGCTGAACTGAACTGAACTGAACTGAACACCTCAGCAGAAGGACTCTTGTCAGTGCCTGACTCAAAAAAGTTAGTAACAAAATCTTTTACATCAGATCTTGCCAGTCTCTACTAATGACCCCATTTCCCTGGTTTGTCTATTCTTTACTTAAGATCCCATATCTTATTTCTAGTTGATCCTTTGGATATTCCTGTATTTCTTGGACTACCTGTACTCAGACTATGAACTTGACTCCCTTTGATGAAACCAAGTGTCGTTGTTCAGTCGCTTAATCGTGTCTGAATCTTTGCAAACCCCGTGGACTGCAGCATGCCACACTTCCCTCCCTTTCACTATCTCCCAAAGTTTGCTCAAACTCATGTCCACTGAGTCAATGCTTCCATGCAACCATCTCATCCTCTGTTGCCCCCTTCTTCTGCCCTCAATCTTTTCCAGCATCAGGTCTCTTCACATCAGGTGGCCAAAGAAGTGGAGCTTCAGCTTCAGCATCAGTCCTTCCAATGAATATTCAGGACTGATTTCCTTTAGGATTGATTGATTTGATCTCCTTGCTGTCCAAGGGACTCTCAGGAGTCTTCTCCAACACCACAGTTCAAAAGCATCAATTCTTCGGCACTCAGACTTCTTTATGGTCTAACGTTCACATCAGTACGTGACTACTGGGAAAACCGTAACCTTGACTATATGAACCTGTGCTGGCAAAGTGATGTTTCTGCTTTTTAATAAGCTGTCTAGGATTGTCATAGCTTTTCTTCCGAGGAGCAAGCGTTTTTTAATTTAATGGCTGCAGTCACCATCTGGAGTGATTTTGGAACCCAAGAAAATAAAGTCACTGTTTCCACTGTTTCCCCATACGTTTGTCATGAAGTGATGGAACTGAATGCCATGATCTTAGTTCTTGAAATGTTGAGTTTTAAGCCAGTTTTTTCACTCTTCTCATTCACCTTCAGCTAGAGGCTCCTTAGTTCCTCTTTACTTTCTGCCATTAGTGTAGTGTCATCTGCATATCTGAAGTTACTGATATTTCTCCCAGAAATCTTGATTTCAGCTTGTGATTCATCCAGTCTGGCATATTTGCATGATTCACTCTACATATAAGTTAAATACAAAGGGTGACAATATACAGCCTTGATATACTCCTTTCCCAATTTGGAACCAGTTAGTTGTTTTATGTCTGGTTCTAACTGTTGCTTCTTGACCTTTTTCTCAGGAGGCAGGTAAGGTGTTCTAGTATTCCCATCTCCTTAATAATTTTCCACAGCTTGTTGTGATCCACATGGTGGTGGTCTACTAGCTAAGTCATGTCTGACTCTTGCGACCCCATGGACTGTGGCCCGCCAGGCTCCTTCATCCATGGCATTTTTCTGGCAAGACTACTGGAGTGGGTTGCCATTTCCTTCTCCAGGGGATTTTCCCAACCCATGGATCAAACTCTGGTCTCCTGCATTGCAGGCAGATACTTTACCAACTGAGTCAAAGGCTTAGTGTAGTCAATGAAGCACAAGTAGATGTTTTTCTGGAATTCCCTTGCATTTTGTATGATCAAATGGATATTAGCAATTTGAATACTGGTTCCTCTGCCTTTTCTAAATACAGCTTGTACATCTGGAAGTTCTTGGTTCACGTACTATTGAAGCCTGGCTTGAAGGATTTTGAGCATTATCTTGCTAGCATGTGAAATGAGTGCAATTATATGGTAGTTTGAACATTTTTTGGCTTTGCCCTTCTTTAGGATTGCAATTAAAACTGAAATTCTCCAGTCCTGTGGCCATTGCTGGCATGTTGAGTGCAGCACTTTAACAGCATCGTCTTTTAGGATTTGAAACAGCTTAGCTGGAATTCCATCAACTCCACTGGCTTTATCTGTAGTAATGCTTCTTAAGACTCACTTAACTTCACACCCCAGGATGTCTGGCTCTAGGTTATCTGGCTCATTAAGAGCTTTTTTGTATAGTTCTTGTGTGTATTCTTGCCACCTCTTCTTAATATCTTCTGCTTCTGTTAGGTCCATACCATTTCTGTCCTTTATTGTGCTCATCTTTGCATGAAATGTTCCCTTAGTATCTCTAATTTTCTTGAAGAGATCTCTAGTCTTTCCCATTCTATTCTTTTCCTCTATTTCTTTGCATTGTTCATGTAAGAAGGCTTTCTATCTCTCCTTGCTACTCTTTGGAATTCTGCATTCAGAAACCAAGTGACTCAGGGGCAAAAAAGAGGAGGACCAGGAGAGAGCCTTAAGACACTGTGTGCAGAGGTAGAGAATACTTTTTTAGGAAACGTGTTCCTCTTCTACACCTAAACATTGCCAGAACAAGCTCTGTTTGATCTCAAACCAGAACCTTCACTATATATTTGAAAAAAACAGCACATTATTTCTGTGTTAAAACTACATTCACAATGACCAACTCTTTGCAAAGCTACATTTGACTACTTTTTCAGAGCTAGAACCTCAGTAGAGCACCACACAATTCTTATCTGTGTGTAACCACTACTAGAATCAACATAGTTATGATACACAAGAGTTAGTTGATGTTGTTAATAATCTAACATTTAGAAATAGGAAATGTTCCCACTTCTACCTAAATGTCATGTGTAAATGATTCTGGACAGATACCTGTGATGAGAAGAAAATGATTATGGATTAAAAAAAAAAATACCCTGTACTACTCTCTCACCATTTGAAAAGCATATAAAAAATATTTATGAGATACTTTAAAGAGCTTATTTTGCTAGTGTCAACTCTAAATGACCATTTCCAGTGTTCTCTAGAGTATATTTTTATAACAGTATCAATTTATTATAAAGGTCAATCTTTTTTTCTCTTTCAAATTCTTTCAAGTAGATTTTTAAAGTCTATTTTCTGAAGTATTTAAAATTCTAATAAACCACTGCAAAATTACCAGGAAAGTCCTATGGGGTTCTTTTCTAAAAACATACCATTTGATGCAACATGAACCTGGGTTACAGTAAAACATCATTAAGAAAAGGTCAGCTCTGAAAAACAAAGAACAAAGATTAAAAAAAAAAAAAACCAGGCATCTTGGAAACACTAGGGTCAACAGAGTTTATTCAATGTAGCCTTTCAGAGTATAAAGCTTGAAGTTCTTAAGTGATAGTTTTCCAAGGAGATGAAAACTCCCATTTTGTGTTAAAACTGATCTGCTATTCTCTCTTTATCCCATCATTTTGATGAATAGTCATTTGGTTGGATTTTTTTTCCCCCTGGATACTGTGTCTCTCAAATATGAAAGGAGATTTTCATTGTTAAGACCACTTTTTAGTGATCTTTGCAGCCACAAATTCTATTTTGGTATGTAGTGCTCAAATACAGAGATTTGCTGAATGAATAAATGAGTCTTTTCTGGGTCCCAGGAGAGGTATAAAAGTGAAAAATACTGTCAGTTAGGTCACTTATCTACAAAGCACCACTAACTGGTTTGATGCTGAGTTTTCTAAACAGACCAACTATCTCATTAATGAACAAGCAGGCTTGGGTGTTTTTCGCCCCACACCCAGCCCTCAACTGTCTACTGAGAATGGGTCAGGGCCAAGGAAAAGAACATTCTATTTATAGGCTGTGCCCGGGTGTAGAGCTCTGTCTGCAGTGAGCCTGGCTGAGTGCATCCTTTCTTCTTGGCAAGACTTCTTTGATGCCACACTTGGTAGACGGCTCCTCTTGAGGGCAGCCTGCCCGACCAAGCAGAACTCTAGATATTGAGGTCATTGCTTTCTTGTTCTTGCTCCTCTCTGGTTTGTTTGTTTTCTCATGGAGGGATGAAATTCCTACATGCACTTAGGAGGAAAGGGGCAATGCTCATATGTTTTGAGAACACAGATCTATTTCTAGCTTGGATTAAAGCTGCCGCCTGCAATCCAGCCAAGATCACTATTCATATTGCAATTTGTGCCCAAAGCCCCAGCGAATAACCTCAGATTCCTTGTCCTCCCTTTATCCTTCACACACTTTTCTTTTCTTTCTCAGAAGCCTTGATGGCTCAGATGGTAAACAATCTGCCTGCAATGTAGGAGACCTGGGTTTGATCCCTGGGTCATGAAGACCCCTGGAGAAGAGTGTGACAATCCACTCCAGTATTCTTGCCTGGAGAATTCCATGGACAGAGGGGCCTGACGGGCTACAGTACATGGAGTCACAAAGAATTGGACATGATTGAGTGATCAGCACTTTCTCACCCTCAAAAAAGTAGTAACTGTTGTATAATAAACTTTTACACACTTCTGAGATTCTGTCATTTCTCTTTTTACCTAGGAAATTATATTTCCACAACACTCCCCTTAGCATAGCTCAGATCTGCTTCACTTCTGACAACTCAACAGCATTGTTTCATATCTACAAACTCCAACCAGTATAGAGTTATAAGGAAGCCCAATAACTGATCATCTTATTCACCATCTTGACTTCCCTAGCCCTTTGTTAAAAGAAAAGGAAATATAACAAATAAAAATAAGGTGAGTTTAGTATTTATTCATTATAAGTTTTACAAAGGAAAATATTAAAACCTGGAAATTTTTATCTAGTTTAAAAATAATAGAAATGTTGCCTTTCATATATTCTTAAAAATATATTCAGGCCAACATTGTTCATGATGAAAGATCATCTTGAAGGACAGTGTCACATCTATCTCAGCCAGCAAGGAGATGTGAGGGGAGTTTTATTTTTTTAACCTCTGCTAGGATACCTTCTGAATTGCCATAGTAATGTTTCAGTATTGTTTCTGAATTGATACCACCTGTACAGCAACCAATTAGGCATACATAAAGGGAAATGGCTGAATCACTATGGCCAAATAAACCCATGCAGAAAGGTCCTTTGGGGCATTTTACACTACAAAGTCCCTCTTAACACTGTAAAATGGATTTGTGTAGAAAGGCCCCTGAGCCTACTTTGGCCCACTGTGGGGTCGATTAGAAACACCTAAGCAATAGTCCTTTCCTGGTGGCTCAGAGGTTAAAGCATCTGCCTGCGATGCTGGAGACCTGGGTTCTATCCCTGGATCGGGAAGATGCCCTGGATGAAGGAAATGGCAACCCACTCCAGTATTCTTGCCTGGAGAATCCCATGGATGGAGGAGCCTGGTGGGCTACAGTCCTCGGGTCGCAAAGAGTTGGACATGACTGAGTGACTTCACTTTCACTTTCAAGCAATAGATTAAAAAGCACCAGATTCTTGAGGAGAGATCATTGCAACAAAATCCTATCTTTTCTGTCCATCTACAGAAGCCAACAGCAACTGTACCTTCCATCTGTTGCCTAAAATCCACTCCTTTGCTGTCACTTTGATAAGACACTATGTATGGAACAAATTTCAATCCTTTAAACAGAGAGTTGGGAGAATGAAGTCAGTCTGGTACATGGGAACTAGATCAGAACATGGATTCTAACCCAGAGTCTGCCACTTATGTGTGTTACCACAGGCAAAGTGCCTAACCCCCTGAGCTTCAGTTCAACTTTCATACATAAACTGGGTACATTCTGAACCTCTTAACTAGCTTTCAGAGCTGCTGTAAGGATTGTTGCTGCTGTTGTTCAGTTGCTAAATGATGTCTGACACTGCAACCCCCTGAATTGCAGCAGGCCAGGCTTCCCTGTCTTCCACTGTCTCCTGGAGTTTGCTCAAATTCATGTCCATTGAGTCAGTGATGCTAGCTAACCACCTCATCCTCTGTTGCCCCCTTCTCCTTTTGCCTTCAATGTCTCCAGTATCAGGGTCTTTTCCAATGAGTTGATTCTTTGCATCAGGTGGCCAAGGGATTGGATTGCTACAAGGATTAAAGGTCTTCCCAGGTGGCTCCCTGGTGGTTCAGTCAGTAAAGAATCCACCTGCAATGCTGGAGACACGAGTTCAATCCCTGGGTTGAGAAGATCCCCTAGAGGAGGGCATGGCAACACACTCCAGTATTCTTGTCTGGAGAATCCCATGGACAGAGGAGCCTGGTGCCCTACAGTCCATAGGATGCAAAGAGTCAAGACATGATTGAAATGACTGAGTATGCACACGTAAGGATTAAAGCTGTGATTCTCAAGCTTTAGCATACACCAGATCACTTGAAGGGATTGTTACAACAGATGGCTAGACCCCAGAGTTTCTGATTTAGTAGATCTGGGTTGAGGGGTGGGCAAGAGTTTCTAACAAGTTTCCAGATGCCATTGATGCTGCTGGTCCAAAGACCACAGGTTGAGAACCACCGAATTAAAGGAAAAGAGATAGATGTCCTTCTGTATAAGAAAAGCTCCAACATCTGTGCTTCAGGTCCTATCTTCTTCTGCCTTCCCAAATGTCTGTCATCCTAAAAAATCCATCCCATTCCCTTCCCAGTGAATTATCACTACTTCCTCAGATCTAGCTCTTTAGGCTGACCCCATGTTAGGCCTTCAATTTTTTTTTTTAATCAATGAAATGAAGTAATATATTTTAAAGTGTTTAACAATAGTAAATCAGTATATACACATGGGAATATGTGTTAATCATTGAATAGACTATCCTGTTACAAAGATACCCAAGAGTGAGCCATGGTAGGGCAATCATGACCTATGAGGTCCTTCAAGGATCCAAGTGTCTTCCAATTTGTTGTTCTACCATCTTTTGAGGGTATTGTCTTCATCTATATGGTTAAAAACAGTTCATCACTATACTCATAAAAACAGTTCACAATTATGACCATATTCCAGGCCCTCTGCAAAGGGAAGAGGAAATTTGGGCAAGGGAAATGACCCATCCCCTAAGACATCCACTGGCCTACATTTTGACACCTATCTGCAAGCGAGGCTGGGAGATGAAGTCTCTATATGGTCATTCATGTGCTCAACTACTGTTAAAAGATAAAAGGAAAAATGTATACTAAAAATAGAAATATTCATACAAGATCCTTTTTGGTCACTACAATCTTCCTGCACACAGAACACACTTAATGCTCCTTCCCAAAATTTATACCCTAAAGACCCATCTTAAAAGATCTTAAAGACCCTTTCAGCCTTAAGCTCAAAGGTCAGGATCTCTGACTTGTGCACAAGAAGATGAAAAACAAATTCCAGGAAGAGCGTTCATATTTAAGAATATTATCTTGAAGTTGTGCATTTCACTTTTCACATTCATTGACCCTAACTTAGTCAAGCTGTCTGCAAAGAAGACCAGAAAATACAGTTTCCAGCAGGGGTAGAGAGTTGGGAGGAAGAATGTATTCTGCTAACTCATAGGTTTTTGATTGATTTTTTTTTTCAATTTGGAGGAGGAAGGAAAATTAGTTGTAATTAATCTCTATACAGGTATGTTTTTTATCTGTCACATTGTCTTCCTCATTGTGGATGTTTAACAATTCTTTGCTGAATTGTCATATTCTAAATATAAAAATCAATACCAGGAAACTAGATGTGTAGACCAGAACACTCACCCTTTTGAAATAATTCACCAATTAGTTTAATGTGTCCAATATGTCATACTATTTCTTAAACATTATGGAAATGGACAACTAGTTATGTTAGTTGAGATTTTAGCATGATTAGATTTTTAATGACTACTATTGTGAACAGAGTCCTCTATGATATGTTACAGGTGAAAAATGGTGATGCAATGTCATTAAAACTATCAGCCATCTTTCGAAATTCAAAATCAAAAACAGAAGGGCCAGAATTTATTTTTCTTCTGATGATCTGCCATATAAGTATACACAAACAATATCTACAAATAGGCATAAATAGTTATATCATTTATTAAATATCACATTGATTTATGTGTAATTTTCTATGCCTCCCAACAATTCTACAAAGGTGGTACCTTTGTCCTTAGTCTTAGAATAACAAAATTCAGAGAGGTTAAAAGAATAATAATAAAATTCAGAAAGGTTTGGTAACATTTATTGACACTGATATCCCACAAGTTTGGTAATATCAAGAACTGATTTTTTGAGTGTTTAATGATTGAGTAGACAGTATGTAGGTGCAGTCTCACCGAATCGAACATTTGGGGCAACAAAGACTTGGTGTAAAAAAATAAGCCATTTTTCTCTTATTAAAGTGTATGATGCACAGACCTGACAACTTTGACTATTACTGAGAAACAGTTCTGTCATGGTATTATACCTCCCATATTGAATTATATTTTTCTTTATAACTGGGGGCATTAACATGAAAACAAGACTTTGTTTCCAAGAGTGTAGCTGTTTATGTATTGCCTGAAGTCATGATTCTTCCTTTGGGTATGACAATTACTTCCATCATAACCAATTGAGAAATGAAATATAAAAGCAAAATTGTTTCTAAATTAATGGTTTTTAAAAGTTTCCCAGGGAGTTGTCAGACAACTCTAAATATCTCTATGCTCCATATCAATTTCCAACCTGAAAAAATGGTAAAACTATACTAAAAAGAAAGTGGAACCATTGTAAATAAAATTAATTTTGCCCCCGGACTTCCCTTTCACTTTTCACTTTCATGCACTGGAGAAGGAAATGGCAACCCAATCCAGTATTCTTGCCTGGAGAATCCCAGCGACGCGGGAGCCTGGTGGGCTGCCATCTATGGGGTCGCACAGACTCGGACACGACTGAAGCGACTTAGCAGCAGCTGCATAAAGGAACAAGTTTCTAAATTACAGAAAAGAATTTAAAGTAGAATTTATGCTAATATTTGTAGCAGATATTGTTTTACACAAGCAAAGGGTCTGTTTCCAACTTAACATCTCCAACTGAGATGTACTTTCATATGAAGTCACTATCATTGGGGCCACAGGCATTGTGACTAAGCTGATGTGAGAGGAAGATTTACATACACAGACCTCTGAGGAATCACAACTGATCAAAGTAAACTCATGTACACACACATGTTCCTCTGTGATCGAGGCTCCCCTCCCTTGCAATTGTAGAGGACCAAATATTCTCTGCCATCTGTAAAGTACCTAGTGTTCAGAGTGGGTGGCACTTAGTAGCTCTGAATTGATATTATTTGGAATGGAAACGTTCTTGAACCATTTAGTCACTATTGCTGAGTGCCTATGTATGCATTCATAACAGAGCCTTTTCAGAGATCATCTTATCATGATTGGCCCCACCCAATGTCTAAACACATGTACACCTTCACATTTTGCTGTTGTTATTGTCGTCCTTACTACAAACAGTCATTCTATGCATGTTTAATGAATGGGGAAATATGAATGTTAATGTTATAAAGAACCAGGTATTAACAAGAAAACAGATCAATGAATAGACCATAAATAGGATGTTCAGTTCAGTTCAGTCACTCAGTCGTGTCTGATTCTGTGAGACCCCATGCATTGCAGCACGCCAGCCCTCCCTGTTCATCACCAACTCAAACTCATGTCCATCAGGTCGGTGATGCCATCCAGCCATCTCATCCTCTGTCGTCCCTTCTTCTCCTGCCCCCAATCCCTCCCTGCATCAGAGTCTTTTCCAATGAGTCAACTCTTCGCATGAGGTGGCCAAAGTACTGGAGTTTCAGCTTTAGCATCATTTCTTCCAAAGAACACCCAGGGCTGATCTCCTTTAGAACGGACTGGTTGGATCTCCTTGCAGGCCAAGGGACTCTCAAGAGTCTTCTCCAACACCACAGTTCAAAAGCATCAATTCTTTGGCACTCAGCTTTCTTCACAGTCCAACTCTCACATCCATACATGACCACTGGAAAAACCGTAGCCTTGACTAGACGGACCTTTGTTGGCAAAGTAATCTCTCTGCTTTTCAATATGCTATCTAGGTTGGTCATAACTTTCCTTCCAAGGAGTAAGCGTCTTTTAATTTCATGGCTGCAGTCACCACCTGCAGTGATTTTGGAGCCCAAAAAAATAAAGTCTGACACTGTTTCCACTGTTTCCCCATCTATTTCCCATGAACTGATGGGACTGGATGCCATAATCTTCGTTTTCTGAATGTTGAACTTTAAGCCAACTTTTTCACTCTCCTCTTTTACTTTCATCAAGAGGCTTTTTAGTTCCTCTTCATTTTCTGCCATAAGGGTGGTGTCATCTGCATACCTGAGGTTATTGAGATTTCTCCTGGCAATCTTGATTCCAGCTTGTGCTTCTTCCAGCCCAGCATTTCTCATGATGTACTCTGCTGCTGCTGCTGCTAAATCGCTTCAGTCATGTCCAACTCTGTGCAACCCCATAGAGGGCAGCCCACCAGGCTCCTCCATCCATGGGATTTTCCAGGCAAGAGTACTGGAGTGGGGTGCCATTGCTCTGTATATAAATTAAATAAGCAGGGTGACAATATACAGCCTTGACGTACTCCTTTTCCTATCTGGAACCAGTCTGTTGTTCCATCTCCAGTTCTAACTGTTGCTTCCTGACCTGCATATAGGGTTCTCAAGAGGCAGGTCAGGTGATCTGGTATTCCCATCTCTTTCAGAATTTTCCACAGATTATTGTGATCCACACAGTCAAAGGCTTTGTCATAGTCAATAAAGCAGAAGTAGATGTTTTTCTGGAACTCCCTTGCTTTTTCGATGATCCACCAGATGTTGGCAATTTGATCTCTGGTTCCTCTGCCTTTTCTAAAACCAGCTTGAACATCTGGAAGTTCACGGTTCATGTATTGCTGAAGCCTGGCTTGGAAAATTTTGAGGCCAGGGGTGGCGGCCAGGAGGAGCTACCCCATGTCCAAGGAGCAGTGGCTGCGCGGGTGCAGGAGGGCCTAGAGGATCTACTCCACGTTCAAGGTCAGGAGGGGCAGCGGTGAGGAGATACCCCTCGTCCAAGGTAAGGAGCAACAGCTGCGCTTTGCTGGAGCAGCTAAGAGATACTCCACACCCAAGGTAAGAGAAACCCAAGTAAGACGGTAGGTGTTGCAAGAGGGCATCAGAGCGCAGACACACTGAAACCATAATCACAGAAAACTAGTCAATCTAATCACAATAGGACCACAGCCTTGTCTAACTCAATGAAACTAAGCCATGCCTGTGGGGCCACCCAAGACAGGCAGGTCACGGTGGAGAGGTCTGACAGAATGTGGTCCACTGGAGAAGGGAATGGCAAACCACGTCAGTATTCTTGCCTTGAGAACCCCATGAACAGTATGAAAAAATAGGATGTAGATGTCTTAAAAAAGGAAATTAGAGGGGATTAGGTTAGCCAAGATTTGATACATGATCCTGGGACTGTGGTTTATACACCCTGTCCTAGATTCACAGATCAGAAAGGTCCAGAAGACCTTGAATGTTAAGGTGCAGAGCTTAGAGCAGTCCAGAAGTGTAGATGATTAAGATTTTATGTTTAATAATTACACTTGCAATAATTTTTATGAACTGATGATGAGTCATAAGAAGTTTACAATGTTTTGCGAAAACTGGAACAGAATTCTGAAAGAGTGACTGGCATGTATAAAAACCACAAGAGGGAGTAAATTTCAAGCTCTGACCCTCTACCATAAGAGAAGAAGGATCTTGTGTGCTCAGTGCTTGGCATAACCCCTGACATATACTAAATATCCAACAATCTTGGTGACATACATACAGGATGTCACCAGAAGGATGACATCAGGATGAATATGTGATCATTCACGTGACTGGTGAGAAACAGTGTCACTTACAGAACTGAGAAATCAGAAGAAGGTCTCCTTCTCTTGAAAGTGGAATCTGACAGACCAGCAGTGAAATGGAAAAGTATTAAGAGCAACCCTAGCATTTTTGAACCTCTCATTGGCCCAGTTCAGAATTCTCAGCTAGGGATGTAGCCCCAGGAGACATTTGACACTGACATGACTGGGAAGGGGGTAGGGTGCATTTAATGGGTTGAGTATAAGGATGCTGTTAAGCATTCTGCAATGCACAATGCAATCCCTCCAAGGAAAGAACTGTCAAGCCCAAAATGTCAATAATGTCAGGTTTGGGAAACCTTGACCCAACTGAATGGACTTCTCCACTCTTTCTGACTCCTATCTATCTTTCAAAGCCCAGCTGTTGCCTCTTACCTGGAGCTTAACTGAACCATTCTTCTCCATACTTCTCAAGAGAACTGAGTGCCTCTTCACCTGGGGTTCCTTTTCCCAAAGTACATTTTACCTATCTCTAGCCTTGAACATATCACAAAGCATTGTAATCACAGTTATGCATCACTTTGGCTGAACTAAAATATAAAAATCACTACTACGAATTAAGCATAAGGTCATATAGTAGAGGTCAATTTCACTGTGGCATGTGTCCTTCGAGTACAAAGGTAAGAAGTATTAGATGGAGAATTACCATCTTAGCAATTTTGAATCAAAGAAAGAAAACATTCAAGACCAGTCTGTAGACCCACCTACTAAGATGAACAGGGATAAGGGAAACAGGCCTATGTGTAGAGACTGACAGTGGATGTCCTGGGGATACTCAAGTGTTCAAGCGGTTTAGAAATACTTGATCAAAATCCAACCAAATAGGGATAGGAAAGTTTAAATGATGTGGTAGTGGTTTAGTCACTACCCAACTCTTGATACATGGACTGTAGCCTGCCAGGCTTCTCTGTCCATGGGATTCTCCAGGCAAGAATACTGGAATGGGTTGCCATTTCCTTCTCCAAATTTACTCATTTGGCTGCATGAGGTCTTAGTTGCAGCACAGGAGCTCTCTAGTTGTTAGTTGCCCAGTAGCATGTGGGATCTTAGTTTCCCTGCTACTGCTGCTAAGTCGCTTCAGTCGTGTCAGACTCTGTGCGACCCCATGGACTGCAGCCTACCAGGCTTCTCCATCCATGGGATTCTCCAGGCAAGAACACTGGAGTGGGTTGCCATTTCCTTCTCCAATGAATCAAAGTGGAAAGTGAAAGTGAAGTCGCTCAGTCATGTATCAGGGATCAAACCTTTGTCCCCTGCATTGCAAGGCAGATTCTTAACCACTGGACCACCAGGGAAATCCTGAGTATTTCATTAAATAAATGAATGAAACGAAAAGACAGATAAATATGCTCGTAATCAAGTGTTCTGGCATGTAAACAAAAACCCTGAACAGGCTATTGGCAGTGGGGGCAGGGGGAGTGATGTGGATAGAATATCTAGGGATGGGAGGCCTATTCTTACTCTATGATTCAAGAAGAGGTTTGATGAGAGGGTCTGGGGGAAATTATGCAAGGCCCTGGACCAGGAGGAGGCAGCAGTGGGGGTCACTTACCAAAAGCAGATCTAATGATGTGAGCTGAGAGATGGGTGACAGGAAGAGTAGGCAGGAATTGAGTCTGGCAGGAATTGCTACCTTGGGAGACCTGGTACCAGTTTTGAGTGAAACATGAAACAGAGATGGTAAACTCTGCAGCCAGGTGAAACTGATAAGGATCTTACCTCTGAAAATGGTGGGATCAGTCTTGTTCTCCCAGTCAGAGTCATCACATCATTCACAGAAAAAAGATTATATTACAGATAAATATATATTATATTATAGACAAAAATTATAGAGACTGAGAGGAATAATAGTTAATTTAACATGGTAAGATGTTAACATTTTCCCAAATGCAACAAAAAAATTTTTGTAATATTTGGGGAACATTGCTCCGGATTTGAAATGGCTTCAAAAAAAAGTCCTCTGTGATCTGCCCCTACATGGGATGGGAGAAGTGCTGTCCTCTGTAAGTTTCAACCAGGAGAGGAACTTCCTGAGTATCTCACCCAGTGGGTTGACCAGGTTGATGAGATGGTGGCTCAGAGGAGGTCCCACCATCCGAGAGGACCCTAAATTCTCTCACTGTCTGATTATTTCCTCAAAACAGTGCAAGCAACAGGCTCCCATTTCTATTATAATGACACAAGTTGTGCCCATTTAAATTGACAGATACTGCATTAACCGGGAGACTAGTTACCCACAGAAAAACAAAACCCTTCAGTGGTCCTCACTAAGTAATCCCTTCCCTAATCTCCCAGCAAGAATCTCCCTCACAAACTTTTTAAAAAATTCCTCCTATGAATTAACTCTATGTGCTTTAAAATACAGAGAAGTATGCTCAAATTCCATTTAATGTGTCATTAGGGGCACTTCCAAGGTAAGAGCCTCTCTCTTCCCAAGTGTTTCTAAGCACAGTGAACAAGCCAGCTGTCTATATGGAGGACTGAATCTGCCTATTTTTCATGTGGCCTGGAAACCCCACTTGTATTAGGACATTAGAGGCAGTTACGGATGCTCTTAAACAATACATCTGTTAATTCTCTCATCTGATGCATTTCCAGCCAACTCTAAGTAGAAAGGAGGAAAAAGCTGATTACACATAGCCAGTAGCTAGAATCACTTAAGCTAAATTAATAGTCTATAAATAACTTTGTCCTTCCTTTAAAAAAAAAAAAAAGAGAGAGAGAGTGACATGATGAGGTTAGTGAACAATCAGAGGAATGGCCTATTTCAGGTTAGGCTGTCAGAACCTGAAGAAATTTCAAATTAAATTCAAGGAAAATGTAACCACCTAGTGTCATATGCTGCTTGTAGAGAAGATGCAATAAAAGTCTATTAACTAAAATTCCAGTACCACTCCTTTATCAGCACACTTGACAGTCCTTCTTTCTGTAGCAGCTAATATTGCATTATTTGGTTTTAATGTAATTTTTTATGCAGTGAATTAGATTTTAGACTTCTCAGGGACCTTCCACCCCCAAATTTGTCATCTGAAATGCAAAAAAGGAATCCATTCATTTGGGTGAGTCGTAAGCCAACTGTGGATAATTTACAGCATACTAGGAAGTAATGTATTAAGATACCTTGCCCAGAGCTTGGCAAGGTGAAGGGGGAATAAATTTCATGGTATGAGTGGGTGGCCAAAATAAGTTTGGATCTTGATGCCTTGGCCCTTCCACCATCAAGAGATCAGGCGCCTGATGCCCTATGGAAGTGCAGTCAATAACTCCAATGGTGACACAGAGGAAGAAGACATGGAAGAAGCTGGACACTGCACAAAACAAACTCTACTTCATTTATTCCTTCAGTCAGTCAAATAAGAAACATTTATAGCATCTCTAATAAATGCAAACTGCAAGCTTTGGTGTGTCTTCCAGTTTTGACCCACATCTGTCTTGCATTAAAGACACAGATGATTGCCCCATAATTCCATGACAACTACTCTTTCTTTCAAATCTTAACCTTCAATATTTCAAGGGTAGAAAGGCTAAAAAAGCATATGAGCAAGTATTTTCTTTCATCCCTTACCTACATTAACAAAGCATTTCCTAGGGCAAATCATGATATCAAATGTACAGTATACCCAGGATTATTCATCTGTAGCTTTAAAATTCTTTGAAATCAGGACTTTGAGAATTTTAGTGACACTGCAAGCTTTCCACCAAATTAAATTTGCATCACAATATGTCTGAGATCCTCCACTACAGGACAAATGCAGCTTGTATTAATGGGAATTAAGGTTATTCATCCAAACAGCTGAAAATTGCCCTGGTTTAACTCTGAAAGACTTTGATGGGTATCCTTTTTAGTTATTTCTTCTAGAAATGACCAAGCATTGAAAAAAATTAGGCACTTTGTTATTTTTTCCTTTGCCAACTCAGAAACTAGGTTATTGCTTCCCAAATTCCAAATCAGAAATACCCACCGAATTTTTTTTTTTTTTTTTTTTTTTTTGAGATGCTTCTTTCTTCCCTTCACTGTACTATCTACATCATGGGTGCTGTGCTGGATACAGGCCACCTCCACAGCCAGCTGAACAAATGATTAAACATGGCATAGGGTGTGCTGCGTTGTGAAGTGAGCCCCCTGCTCACAGTGCCAATTAAGAGCCTGGGATTTGTCTGTTCTGTTTTCCTGCGCCCTGGCCACTTGTTACGGCCTGCGTTCATGTCACCTTGCTGTTTGGGGCCCTGGACAGACTCTCTTGCTCACCACAGTCTTGGCTCACCAGCAGTTGACAAACAGATCCTTCTCAGCCTTGGTTATCTCTTTGAAATCATCTCTAGGTAGCGTCTCGGAAAACATTCTTTTTTCCCCTCAAAATCTTTTTCTCTAAGTTGTGTTCTGCAGTGTTGATACAGACTAAAATAGTTAAATTAGCTCTAAGTCTGTGTATTTGTCTCTGAAGTCACCTGAAAAGCTCTGGCTACACTTTCAATTTAAAATTTTTAAATACCCATGAGCGGTCATTACCTTTTAAACCTTTTAAAATTTAGGTTTCTTATTTCAACTATGGTGAACATGGAAATAGAGGATGGAGCCTCTGATTGGCTGAGGAGGCTGCCGCGGGGCAGGAATGTGGATGGTACCCCTATGATGGCAGCCACTGGATGATGCACTTGTGAGTTACACTCTGAGGGTGTGCGCCAGCTTGGAGGGGACATATGCGCCCACCTGTATTAACCCTGAAAAGCTAGGGTTGATCCCTCAGGTGAGTTGGCAGAACTCCAAAAGGGTAATTGATTCAAGTAGTTAATCATCCCAACCCAATGACAAAGATATAGACAGGATATATTTCTCAAGCTGTTTAAAAACTAGCAAATCAGCAAACATATGCTAAACTTTGACCATTATCCACATATGCAAAGTAGTCTTGATGTACATTAATTAAGATCTCATCAATCTAGGGAAACTGGTAAATAAGATGACAGAGTTTTGGACAAGCATTCTTAGTAGGTTTTTTTTCTTTTTTTTTTTTCCAGCAATCATCCTGTTCATTTGATACCAAACAGATGGCTGGACAAAGGTACTTGAGACCACATCCCAAGGATTATTTGCCAACTGCTGGGTTCTGTGTGCCAAGGCTTACAGTCAAGAAGTTAAATTCCTTTGACAAAAAAGAAGAAATAAAAATCCTCCTAGAGTAAACACACAGAGAACTCATATCTAAATCCTGCAAGGCTGGCTAAATTCTAATTTTATCCTTTTCTACTACCTACACTACTCTTTAGAGTGGGGTCAGGGGTATTTATTACTTTAGTTTATGTGCAAACTTTAATTCCAATATGAAATCAAGTGAAGTTATTTAAAAATCAAAGCTGATGTTAACAAGATGATCTTTTTCATCCTCCCAAAAGAAACTAATGAATCATTGTGAATTTATTGTGGTAGAAAGACAGTGGCTGCTGGCAATTATACTGATGAGCAGAAATCCTCACAAGTGGGTACTTTAAAGCAATTATTTTCCATTTGGTTCTAAAAAAGCCTCTGAGTACAACTAAGCTTTGATTACCTGGCATCTGAAAATATACATTCTCAGAGGGATATTTGTGATGATTATTTTAGTGGAAAGAAAGTAAACAGCTACTGTTTGTGAAACCTCAGTTGTGAGCCTCTTTAAAGTTTAAATATGAATCGTGCAAAAGATGGAGCTCTGACTTAACAGACTAGCACAATACTATTACATTATGTTCCCAACTAGAAAGAGTCAAGAATTTATTGGGTTTCTGAGGATCAAAACGCTGTTTGAAATGCATTCTCTCAAGAACATACTTCTTCCAACTCAAAAGCCAATGGCATTTTTAATAACAGACTCTCCAGCCTTAGGACCAAAACTCATTCCTCCATTTTTTCCTTCTTGGCCCCAGGTTCATAAAGAATGTTGTATCAAAAAGTGACAACGCAGAGGTCACTGGAACAAAAATTGATCCCTCCAAGAGACAGAAGCCAAAGGCCATCCAAAGAGGGAATCAGGTGGAGTATTTTGTACTTGATTTATTTTTCAAGTACAGAAAGGTTGTGGGTTCTTATGAAGAGGTATTACCTTCCTTTCTGTCTAATTCAAGTTCATTGGTATTCAACGGAAGCCAAAAGACCACTTTTTAAAAGGAGAGGAGAATGTGTACCCAAGGTTCAAAACCATAAGAATGAGTATTCAGATTTGTAAACTCAGCTCATAACTCCAGGTCTGGAGATTGTGAGTACAAATACAGATTGAAATAATGAACTTTTTCACTTGTCTTTTCCCCAAATAAGAGAAATATTAAAGAAAATACTGATGATGCAATTCAGTAGAATACAGAGAGACAAGAAAAGGGGAGATGTACTGGATTGTGTAACCAGCAGTTACCAAAACCAGAATCACCATTTTCATAACCATTTATATTTGCCAGACCCATCATGGTTTAATGTAGTACCAACAAAACTGTTAAAATTCAACATTCAGAAAACTAAGATCATGGCATCTGGTCCCATCACTTCATGGCAAATAAATGGGGAAACAATGGAAACAGTGAGAGACCTTATTTTGGGGGGCTCCAAAATCACTGCAGATGGTGACTGCAGCCATTAAATTAAAAGACATTTGCTTCTTGGAAGAAAAGCTAAGACCAACCTAGACAGCATATTAAAAAGCTGAAGCATTCCTTTGCCAACAAAGGTCCATCTAACCAAAGCTATGGTATTTCCAGTAGTCATGTGTGGATGTGAGAGTTGGACTCTCACAGAAAGCTGAGTGCCGAAGAATTGATGCTTTTAAACTGCGGTGTTGGAGAAGACTCTTGAGAGTCCCTTGGACTGCAAGGAGATCAAACCAGTCAATCCTGAAGGAAATTAGTCCTGGATATTCATTGGAAGGACTGATGGTAAAGCTGAAACTCCAATACTTTGCCACCTGATATGAAGAACTGCCTCATTAGAAAAGACACTGATGCTGGGCAAGATTGAAGGCAGGGAGAGAAGGGGATGACAGAGGATGAGACGGTTGGATGGTATCACAGATTCGATGGACATGAGTTTGAGCAAGCTCCAGAAGTTGGTGGACAGGGAAACCTGCCATGCTGCAGTCCATGGGGTTGCAAAGAGTCGGACACGACTGAGCGACTAAACTGAACAAAGCTGTTACTGTGATGATGGCCCTATGAAAGGGGCCAATTACCTAGGCTCTCACAGTGAACAAATCATGGATCTTGAAATAGGTGCCAAGTGTTCATTTCTTTGTATTTTGTTCTCAATATGAGAACAATACATAATCATTTCAGAGAAAGTAGAAAAAATATTGAAAGTGTTTTAAAAAACCATGACTTCAATCCCTAGAGAAAATGTTAAAACGTTATCATTCGTGCATATGTAGGAAGTTAATTCATCGTGTCCAACTCTTTGCTACCCTATGGACTGTAGCCCATGGCTCCTCTGTCCATGGGATTCTCCAGGCAAGTGTACTGGAGTCTGTTGCCAAGACTTCTTCCAGGAGATCTTCCCAACCCAGAAATCGAACCTGTCTCAAGTCTCCTGCAATGGCAGGCAGGTTCTTTGCCACTAGCACCACTTGAGAAGCCCAAATGTTATCATAATTTCTCAGTTTTTCTGTATGTTGTTTTGCCTACTAAATACTAATTTGTGTTTTTCTTTAAAATGTTATCATAAGCATTTTCCATATTTGTAAAACCTAAACATGAACACCCTATATAATGTCTGCATAGTATTTAAAAACACTATTTCTCACTTTTAAGTTCCTAATGGCTAAACAGTTTGAAAGTCATAACTTGATGGGGAACACATGTATACCCATGGCTGTTTAATGTCAATGTATGGCAAAAACCACTACAATATGGTAAAGTAATTAGCCTCCAATTAAAATAAATTAATTAATTTTTTTAAAGTCTTAACTTTTGCACTGTTATAAATTATCTTATAAAAACATCAGCAATTGAATTTCTGACCTTAAAGATACGAACATCTTTAAAACTCTACACATATTCCCAAACCACCTTCTTGAAAAGTTAAAATAATTTGTACTCTCAGCAGTGTCTGCAGTGCCCACTACATATTTGCCAACACTAGGAATTCCCTTTAAGAATAACTTTGTATATTTAATTAATGCAGTTTATATCTCATATTTATTTGTAAGCTTTGACTATGAAGTAACCCAAATGGTTGTCTAATGCCTACTAATTATTTTATTGTTTCTTTGGTGAAATAAGCATACATGGTCTTCACCTATTTCTTTATTGGAATCTCAGGGGTTTTTCTCATTGATTTTTAAGACCACGCCCAGCATGCTTAGTGGTAGAACCCTAGCACTGCATGAAAAGAAATAAAAATTAATTGAATTACTTCTTTATAAATCAATGTTATTAAATATTTTTATATTTGTCACAATAATTTTTCTTTGCCATCTTTTAAGTTAACATGCACAGTTTAAACTTTCAAAAGTAGCTGAATCTGCTTTTTATTTTTTGCAAATTCTTATTTGTTTTAAATATAAAGGGTCTTACCCAAAGTAGAGCTCAGATAAAATGTCTGAGTTTCTTTCTAAGCATTTTATGGCTTAATATTTATAAGTTAATTATGATCTGGAATTTATTTTAGTATTGGATAAGAGTTGAAGACAACAGTTTTACTTAAAAGTAAATGACCTAAACCTACTTATTAAATAACCCTTGCCTTTCCCAAAGATCTGTTAATAGGGTTAGGGTTAGGGGCGAATTCATATATGCACTATCTTTTTTAGTATTGTTCTGTTTCTTTGATCCTTCTAAAGGTGCCTATGACTGTATCCCATTGATTAATGTGATACTATAGGTTTACACTGATTTAATATCTTACAGCAGCAATTTAAATCAATCATCTTTTCACATTAAATAATCTATTCTTGTATATTTATATATTCCCACATAATTTTTAAATATATTTAAATAATAAAAGTTTAAAATTTTGTTAGAGAAATAAATGCACATTTTTTTAAAAACATGCGCAAGGAATATGCACAATCATCCCCCAGTTCATCTATCCCTACTCTTTGTTCCTACAAAAACCTAGGTTTCACTCTTCTAAGGGTTTATGTTTTAAATTCATCTGGCTCCAAGACTCTAAATAATATGCTAAAATTTATCTATTTCAAGCATTTTTTTCCAACAAAACAAGTTAAGATTCAAAAATGTGACTCTGTAAATCCCTCCCTGATTCTTTCTACTACAGTTAATCCACTATTACAATTCATCACTGTTACTTTTGGAACTTTAAATCATATATTTTAATATTATTCTTGTTCAAACAACTAGAGATTTTCTCTGGATTCCTTACTCCACACAGTATTTATCGTCCCTGTCTATTTCATCACCAATTTTTTTGTCACTACTTCCAAACTTCTTCCTTGCACACATTTATTTTAGATTGACTAGTTTGATAAAATTTATGTTCTTTTCCTGCAACCAAAGTTACACAGATTTTTCACTAACTTATAGTGTGATTCCATAATACTCACTATGACTGTCCTAACAGTTCTTCTCCTACCCAGATAAAAAGTAAAAAATGTTTCACCCTAAAGTTTTCACTCACTAAAATGAGGCAGTGAGTTCTCTTTCTCTCTAGGGAAAGTGGACTCAACAGGACCACTCAGAGAGCTGATGAGTGTGCCCTGTATGTAGGGAGACCTAATGAGCTGGTGTCTGACTCCTACCTAGAAATTCCAAAGAGCAAGACACGGGGTTGCCGGCTGCTTTGATAGAGAAATAAATGAGACTTGGCTGTGCTGGAACTGGTCAGTATTCTCAGAGTTTGTTGGAGTGTGAGTATATCTGGAGGACAAGAAAGACAGAAAGTGAGAAACCATAGAGAAAAAGAATTGAATATTGTTTGATGTAAAGGGTCTAAGGAAGAATCAAGCAACCAGTGGAAATAGAGATGCACTAGCCAGTCTCCAGAGAACTTCAGCTGGGTGATCCCAGCAATGGAGAGAGTCTCTGAAGAATCCTTTAAAAAGCATCACTGGATATGAAGAAAAGTGAGCTTCCATACCTGGCCAGGTCTAGAGAACACAGGAACTAGATCACAAGGGTACCAAAAGTTTCCTGCACTTTCCTCTCCTCCCTCCCCTTTTCTGATCTGTGAGAGCTGGAAACTACTCATCAAGGGAGAAAAATTCTCTTACAGGAAGAAATAGAAGAAGCCTTAATATTAAAGCAAAACAAAAAAGACTTTTAAATATTTCATACTAAGACTACATCTTGTGATTTGTAATGAGAAAAACTTCTAGCATTCCATAAAAGCTACCACAACCTGCCAGACTTTCCATCCACGAAGTGGAATAATTAGCTCTGAAGATCGATTTCAATGGAAAGAGAACAGAAAAAAGTTATTTTCCGTCTACTCATTTTCTGCTCATTTAAAGCAACAATCATTCAAAGGTTAAAACTCAGATGAGATTTTGGGGTAAATGACTTTTCAAAGAAATTTTTACCCTACAGTTCTGATTCTCGTTTTTCATCTTTTACTGGTATCTACATTATCTCAAGAGTACAGACAGGACTAGATGCAAAAATAAATGTAATTTTGAAAGGTTGCATGCAAATATATTTTAATTGCTTCATAATTACTTCCTGTTTCCACTGAAATTATTTTAGCTTCACGTCTAAAGTTTTTCAGATGGCCAAAGATTCCAAGTTTATATATGCTTTGGAAAAAAAATTGAGACATGTAAAACCAAAAGCAGACAGCTGTTTCTCACTAGCTATTTAATACATGGTAATGAGTGTATATGAGGGGGTAAGTGAGAAGCTCAAGAGGGAGGGTATATATATTGCTGATTCACAAGGCTGTACAGCAGAAATAAACACTACATGGTAAAGTAATTATATTCCAATAAAAAAGAAAGGAAAAAAAAGCCAATACAAGAAATTTAAGAGAAGCTAATGTTTTGAATCCTCGTGAAAGTGAAGGTGTTGGTAGTCACTCAGTCGTATCCAACTCTTTGTAACCCCATAGACTGTAGCCAGCCAGGCTCCTATGTTCATAGAATTCTCCAGATAAGAATAGTAGAGTGGGTTGCCATTTCCTTCTCCAAGGGATATTCCCAACAACACAGATTCTTTACCGTCTGAACCACCAGGAAAGCCCTTTGAGTCCTCATGGTGTTTCCATTTTGATACAGATATTTGGTCCACTTATTTATTTCATAATCTTTTGTTAAAGGATCCTATATAAAGAATTTTAAATCCACGTATAATTAATCATATTCATTATCTCTCTCAATCAATAGAGTCCACAGAAAAGTAGTGTATGATAAGGCCACAACTTGCTAAGTCTCACTATAAATGACCATTGTTGACTGGAGTTACTCTAGCAGTAAAATGATGATCAAAAATACCATTTGCCTTTTATGTTTCTACAGTTTATAGAAGTTTATAGAATCATTATTCTCTGCCCTTCTCAGCAGCCCTTTTTATCCTACCCTTAACAGTTCGTTTATAGTTTCTGCTTTTCATAGGGATTTAAAGCACCTTAAAATAAAATGCATGTATACAGCAAAGTTCTGGGGGTTGAAATAATGTATCAAAGATATAAGAAGGAGTAGAAGAAAGCAAAAATGCTAAGCATAAGGTATGATGTAATTATTGTGATTGCCTATTCAATTTTGCTCTGAATTTCCTCAGGAGCAAGAAAAATAACAACAGCAAAAAACCCAGGCTAAAAACTTTCTGTTATTTGATTGAAGAAAGCAAAGCAATTTTATAAGGGAATAAAAGAGATAGAGAGAGAGAGAAAGAGAGAAAATGGGCACATGCATTTCTTCCCAGGTTATAAATTCTAAATGGACTTACCAAATGAGACTGTATACAGAAGTAATAGGCAATATGCCTTTGACCAAAATTATCTACCAAATACAGACAAAACCAAAGATAAAGCATTTAAATCTGATTTAGACACAGTGGTTGTTCAGGCGATATGATAATGTGAAACAGTTATGTAATTTTCTAGAGCTCTGCCCTGATTCAAGGGTAGGCCTGATGATTAGCCAGAGCAGTGAGTTGATATCCTGTTTCTCCAACAGTTTTACTCATAAGGGACTGACCCCCATTGAGTTTGAAGCAGAAGTTGGTTGGCAGATGGTTTGAGGTCAAGCACCTCAGCAACAGTGTATGAGAGCAGCATCATTTATCACAGGACAACCACATGCTCAATATCACACTGGTGGGTAGCAACGCCAAAGCACTGGATCAGAGATCATGCCTTGAGAGACATGGCCAGAGTGGCAAATGTTCACCTTTCTTCAGAAATGAAAATTCTATCATCGTCCATGTGTCTCCGAAAATATATTGACTTCTTTCTAAGGTTTAAGTCAAGAGTAGCATTAGACAACAACAGGTTTCCAACAGTATCCTGTGAAAAGGCTTGAAACTTCGGGTTCCTAGGAATGAAAAGCATTCTTTTCAGAAGCAAGGTTATGTCTATTCAAACTTCAAAATATTTTTCACATGTGCTGGTCTTTCTCTAAAAAAAATGCCCCTCAACTCCTTGGTATTTCACAGTTTCAAAGCTTTTAAACTAAAACCCCTAACATAACCTGCTTTATTTTTTTTAAAAAGAATTCATTTTTTAAAGTGTTTTGATCATGCTAATATATTTTAAAAGTCAATTAAACATAATCTAAACATCTCAAGAGAGAGGAAGATTTATTTCTTCTTTTATCTAAAACCACAGACACAAAGCCCTTGGTAAATGCATTTTCATGCTGTGCTGGGAATACATAACATCCAGGCTAACTGCTTAAATGTCATCCAGCAAAGTGCAAATCCAGTGTGTAGTTTGGAGGAACAATGTTTGAAAATCTAATACACCCAGATTAATGACGAGTCATAGTTATATACAATGATGTTCTTGTGCCAAGAAAGAATGCTAGCCAGATGAACTTGAGAATAGCTTAGAAAACTTGATTGGAGAGTTTCTCGTCTAAGAATGGAATGTACAGTCTATTAGAACTCTCTTAAAAATTAATCAAAGTCCAGAAAAATGTTTTATACTAAACTCTAAAAGAAGGTCAGATTCATGTTTTGACAGCTGAATAAAAATCAGATAAAGCCAAATTGTTTATTAGCTCCAATATGCCCTCAGCTGTCAAAATAGTCCCAACAGGGAGAGGAAAGTAAAAATGCAAGCTCACCAAACAGGGTCATCCTAACAAATGAAGACCGCTGGACCCATTAAATCTGTTAAACATTTTATTCCATGAAAGTAAAAATACCTCTGTAAGCAAAACATCATATCCCCCTCATCAGTCTCTTCTCTGACCATCTTGGCTCCTGAAACCTGACTAAAATGTCAGAGGCATCTTTTGCAAATCTATCTCCTACTTAAGGAAGGCCCAAGCAGATGGAGAATCTCTTTTCAATGTCTGCAATATATCCTAACACAGAATCAAAATTCATTATGAGACATATTTGTACCTCAAATAACAATCTGGGTGAATAACTACAAATATCAGGAATGCCACCATGAAGGACAAAATCAAAAAAGTGGGGGAAATGAACAGACTGCAATTAAATACATAAGAAATTGATAATTGTTATAATCTAGGATTATGGATTATCTTTTACTTTCCCCAAAATTCTATACTGAGAATGTATTGACTTTTGTATAAAAGAGAACATCTTAAAGATTGTCTTATAAAATAGTTGGGAGAAGAAAAACAAAAATACACAAAACGTATCAAGGAAAAAAATTCAGAAGTAGTATATCAACATGTGAAAAGAATATGTTGTCAAATGAACATAAAACTGTAAGAAACAAGCAGAGCGCTGAAGCTGGTTCAGGGTGGCTTCCTGAAGGAAGTGACTTTCTTGGCTCTAGGAAACAAAGTTATTATGCAGCAGAGCATAATAAATTTATGAGGATACCAGAAACCCTGGAACAGATGTCATATGCATTCATAAGACTGCTGAGTCTGCAATAAAGAAGACAATTGCCTGCACATTGCAAGACTATTTAGAAGAAAAAAAAAAAAAGACTTTTTTTTCAAAAGCAATTGGGAGGCAGGAAATCTTTTTACTAGGAATTAAATGACCTAAGTTTTTGTGCTGGCCTTGCCATTTTCTTGACTTTTAAGTAATTCACATGAATTTTCAGAGTCTCAATTTCCTCATCTGAAAAATAATGACAATAATTATACAGATTCCCACCTTCCTTTGTTACCATAAAGGTCAAATGATATGATGTCTCTGAATATGAAAATGGAAAGTGCTACTTGTGTAAAAAGGATTTTTATGAAGGACATGCTAATATACATCTGTCAAAATTTCCCCATGGCCCAGTCTTCACCTCTAGACTTCTCATACACTCTCCTAAAAGAACCTCATTCACATGCATGGCTTCAACCACCATCCATATCCTGACGACTCTCAAATCAATATTTCTAACTCAGCTCTGACTACTTATTAGCTATTTCCACAAATGATCCAAATGCACTTAAAATCAACACGTCCAAAGTGAACTGATTCTTCTTCCTCTAAAGTCTGCTCCACATACGGTAAGTTCTATCTGAGCAAAATGCAAGGTCCACAAGAGCGCTGTCTTAGGTCAGGTTCCACAGAAGCAAACTCTGAGATGAATATTCATGTGAGGGGCAGAGAGAGAAGTGTGCTCCCAGGAGAACACTGTAAGGGAGTAAGGAAGAGAAAACTGAAGGGAAAAAGTGGAAGCCAAGAAACAGTGTGATTGCAGCAAAAATTCTAGCTTCAGCCTGATCCTGTGGGGGAGCCCTGGGGTGTATTTTACATTTCCAGTTTGTTCCATCT
This sequence comes from Bos grunniens, assembly GCF_055505025.1. Taxonomy (NCBI): domain Eukaryota; kingdom Metazoa; phylum Chordata; class Mammalia; order Artiodactyla; family Bovidae; genus Bos; species Bos grunniens. The sequence continues at coordinate 20,107,451 of NC_141168.1, forward strand.
CAAGGAAGGGGAGCTGAGCTTTCATATTCTGGGACAGTCAGTCTCTGGCTAAAAGCCATCTCACGGTTGAGCTGGGGAAACATAAATTCCCAGGTACTTGCAGTCTCTGCACAAGTGAGCCATCAAGTCATCTCCCAAAGAAGCGAAATAGCACAGAAGCCTGGAGAGGAAACAGAGATCTGAGAGGGTGTGAGCACAGTGCGTGCTGTTAGCATCCCCTGAATTACATGACCCAGGAGCCTGCAGCACTCCGGAGTCCTCACTTCCATTCATTCTGTGCACTGCTCCAGTCCCTAAGTCCTACAGAGATCCAGGAGTCCCCTCAAAGTGATTCCCACCGCTCCTTTGCTCTCCTTTGAGACTGCATCACATTGAGCTTGAACCACTAGGACAGCCTCCTACCTGGTCACTGTGCCTTCTCTCAAAGCCACCCCTCAGCTAAACCACAAAGCAAGCCTCCAAAGGACAGGCTGGCTGATATTTCCCAACACAGAAATATATAGATTCGATTTGCCCTCCCCTATTTAAAAATCTTTCACTTATCTCCCCATCATTTTAAAGATGAAATTAGAATCATTTTGCAGACAAAGGTCCATGTTGTCAAAGCTATGATTTTTCCAGTAGTCATGTACGAATATGAGAGTTGGACCATAAAGAAGGCTGAGCATCAAAGAATTGAGGCTTTTGAACTGTGGGGCTGGAGAAGACTCTTGAGAGTCCCTTGGACTGCAAGGAGACCAAACCACTCAATCCTAAAGGAAATCAACCCTGAATATTCACTGGGAGGACTGATGCTGAAGCTGAAGTTCCACTACTCTGGCCACTTGATGCAAAGAGCCAACTTATTGGAAAAGACCCTGATGCTGGCAAAGATTGAGGGCAAGAGGAGAAGGGGGCAACAGAGGATGAGATGGTTGCATGGCATCACCGACTCAATGGACATGAGTTTGAGAAAACTCCCGGAGATAGTGAAGGACAGAGAAGCCTGGCGTGCCACAGTTCACGGGGTATCAAAGAGTCAGACACAACTTAGCGACTGAACAACAGGAGAACGTCTTAGCTTCATACACCCAGCCACTTGTGCTTTCATCTCTGTCTCAACAGCTCAGCGGTTTATACCTTTTTGGTCTTAGGACCTCTTACACCCTAAACATTTATGTAAAGACTCAAAAGGCTTTGAATTATGTGAATTCTAGCTACTAGCACAGCAACAAAGATTCAGCACAGCCAAAAATAAACAAATAAAAAAATTTTTTTAACTAATGAGATAGAATATGGAAGAAATATTAGAGGCCTAAAGGAGGTTAGTGAAAAAGAAGAAAAGAAAATAAAGCAATTGAGAGGGGCCTAGGAGGTAGATTAGATAGGACTTGATTCTTAAATGTGGTGGTCAAAAGAAACAGAAGAATGAAGAGCGACACACGTTTTCAAGACATGAATTTGATTAGAAAGAACATAGAGCTTTATTTAAAATCTGGTTTCCCCATTTAAAAGATGCGTGGTCTCAGAGAAATTTCTTAGACTAAAGTTATAGTTTTTTTTCAGGAAAAAAAATGTAAAAAAGGTAAAAGCTTTAACTAAACCTCAGAAGTTGTTGTGAAACTAGATATTGTATAAATAACAGCTATTGTGGTGCCAGACACCTAATAAAGTATGCTTATTTGCTCCTTCCCTGTTTGTTCTTTTGCCCTATTTCTTTACTTTTTTTTTTTCTCAATTTCTTTGATGTCTGCATGCTTTTGAACTTGGACTAGAGAATTGGTAGAGACTACTGTTAGAAACTTGAGTGTTTTTTCAAAAATGTTTGATGGTGCATTTACATGAACACAAAATAAAAATGAGGGGCTTTGCTAAATTATAGGTGACCGTGTGCCTCCAACCCTTTCACACATATTCTCGCCTTCGGTTCTTCTCCTCCTTCTAAGACCTGCTTACATTTCAAACTGGACCATGAATTATTCCTTAGGGTAAAGACCCTAACCAGTTCAAGGAAACAGCAGAGTTGCACTTCCAGATGATTATGAGGAAGAGAAATTAATATTTATTTTTTTCCTTAATTTGTTTCTTTTTCCCCCCAAGGCTAAGAGTAAGGCTCAAGATGCGAAAGGGAGTCATCCACCTCCCCAACACAATATTTTTCCACTGCCCTCCTCAGAGGCTCTATCTGACCCCTCATGAATCATTTACAACCAGTTGTCCTTCTCACTTCCCAACAATAGAAAATAACCCACAGGGTTGTATAACGATGTTGTCCATCCTTTTCCAGCTCTCATTTATCTCTCCCTCACTTCATCTCTCTCACACACTCAGTCATCCACACCTACCAAAATAGCTACCGCTCCACTCTCAAATGACTGCACTTCTGATTTGCACGAATGTACACATGTCCTCGTGTGTTTCTCTATCTAAGGATGTGGATTGGTGTCCTAAAAAGTAATTCCATTTTTTAAATCTTTACATCAATAATAACCATGGAGATACATTTCTTTCCATGATCACAGTTTGAACTGTTGTTTTCTTCTCTATCAGTTCCTTTTGGTAATTCTGACTTTCTCGAATACCATTTTAATTTTAAGATCTAAAAAAAAAGAGGAAACACATCATTTTTTACAATGTGGAACACAGATTCCCTTTCACATCCCCAGAAGGTGTGCCTAGAGAATGATCTTTGCCTGGAATTACTTTTACCAAAAATAGTTAATGGTGTCAATAATTTAGCTTTAAGGCAGCTTTAAGGCTTTAAAGCTCCTTCCAGATTGCTGGACATTTAGCCAAATGAGTGGTACAACCTTGTTGGTGTGACTTTGGACATCAGAGCACTATATACATACCATGGCTATAAGCAATGAATGGCTATTACTCAATTTCAAAACACTCTTTTTTGTTAAAAGTAGTGACATGTATAGGAAGCTAACTCCCCAAGCCTTACTTCAAGGTATTCATTCTCTGAAATATACCACTTGAAAGGCTCTCATACAACTCAAGTACTTACATCTACTATTAAATAAAAGAAATAAAGGTTCTAACAACTAAGAGGACTTCAATTTAGTAAATTATTTGAGTTTCCAGCAAAAGTTTAATTGTAATTTTGATAATTTGACCATTATTCATTGCCTACGTGTTTAGTATGAGTTAGACTCCATACAAGATTCAAGCATTCTCTACTATTTAAATGGTATTAATTTAAAAGAAAGGACAGATCAAAACATCTTCACTTCTCCTGAAGGCATGATACTTATAGAATGGCCAAAAGCCTCCCCTGCCCACTAACTATAACCACTTCAATTTTTAGGTTCAGTTTTGCTGACTATATTAAAAATGCCTGCTGTTACCTAAGTACAGTACTGTCCCACTGCCTCTCTTGGCTGAATTCTATTATCACTAAGCATCCTATTGAAGCCTATTTCTCCTGCTTGAGTATCTTCTAATTTATCATTTCTGCCTTACTTGAGTAGCAATATTCCTTGAGACAACAACTATCTTTCACTTTACTCATCACTTCCTTTTTCTGAAATACTATGTTAGTGACCAGGAAAACTGGGGCTACTTATCCACTTCTGGAGTACCACCTGCACTCGAGCAATTATGTGGTAGACTGGACAAGTTCAAAGACCCTGTGCTGAAATGATTCTAACAGGAGGGAAAGAGGAAAGTCTGATCATCTAACCCAGGGTTTCTGTAGGTCTAGAGAACTGTAATGCTCTGAGTCACAGAGGGCATCTGAGAACCCACTCAAGAACAGATTGAAATCCTGAGTCATGGCACTAGAATGGAGGCCAACCATTTCACCTCCCTCATTCGGCAGTGGGAGAGCTTGCTTAGATCCAGACATCCTCGTTCAGCTTCAGATTATAGCTGGGAAGCCTAGAAAAACTGGAGCAGTCGGCTGACTCCATGCGCTACTGAAGGGCCTGTTGTCCTCTCGTCTATTTGGCAATGCTGTAAAACAAACAGGGCAAAGCCTGCTTCACCTGTAGTCTCCTCAATGTGTTATATACCACTGGGTCAGACAAGCATCTTTGCATGGCTAAAACACAATGTGGTAGAAACAAGAGGAAACCAGGTCATCAGTGAGACCAAAAACAGACCGTTTCAACAGATCAATCAATAAATCTGATAAATGTCTAATCCAGCTAATTATACAAATGTAAACTCATCCAATTATCTGACTATTGGAAGGATCTTTAGACTTTGTGACCTTAGATCTTTGGACTTTATAACTCTCTACTTCCATCTAATGTCAGAGTATAGACAATGCAGAAACTTTCTTTTAAAGGGGGAGATTTCTCCCCCCAAAATGTTCAAATTTCAATATAGCTTTATGGCTGCTTATGACACTTGAGCAACAAACGTCTCCAGTAACACTTCTTTTTAAGACAAGGAGCTGAATCACAACTAAATGGCATGCATGTGAAGAGTAATCTGTGGAGAACTCATGTCTTAATTCTTGTTAGCATCTCCACTGGAACTTTCCCTCTGGCCTCCTTCCAGAATCTACAGCTTTGCTTCCCAAAACAGGATCTCAACACCTGCACTATAATAAAGTTACCTGAAAAGCAAAATTTATTTGGTCAAAACTCCTTTACTTAAGAAGGAGCTTTGCAATTTTCCTGATGTGTTTTTTAAGATTTGAACTTTTTATAATTATTCCAAACCTAGGGCACTTCTGTTGATGAAAAACTCCAGTCATTCAGTAGCTATGTAGACCTATGCCCTCAAGGAATGTGCAATTAAGTAGGGAGATCACAAAATAAATACACATAGAAAAGCAAGGAATTTAGGACTGTAAGTGATGCTAAGATGCCTGTGGTACCAGCTGTGACCCCAGAAGTTTAGAGAAAGGGGAGATGAGGACCTCAGTGAGAACTGGAGCAGCCTTCACTTATGAGGGTGTAGTTAGAGAAAGATAAAGGGTGCTTGGAAAAAAGGGAACCACGTGGTTAAAGGCACAGAAATAAGAACATCCAAGTGTCAGGAAAGAGACCAATGTGACCAGAGTACAGAATGCATACATGAGATGAAATATGGTCTGAGAGACTTGAAACCAAGCAGAAGAATTCCAACAGAAAACCACGGCAAATAGGTTCAGTGAAGTGATCGACTTGAAGAAAGTGGTCTTTGGGGAAGGTGAGTGAGGCAGAAGTGTGCACAATTCTTCAGGAGGAGATTGTCTGACATGAGACAGCCCACCAAGAGTTGTACCTGAACGGCGGCACTGAAGAAAGTAAAAGAGAGACGTGCAATATTTTCAAAGGTGGAACCCACTGTACTTAGTGAGTGGAAGCAGGAGATCAAGAAGCATTTTAGTTTCTTGGAGAATGTGAGAGATAAATTAAGAGAGTGGCAAAAAAAAGAGACAGAAAATAAAGGAACATGGAAGAAATGATAACAGGATAAAATCCTTGAAAACATTACATATGACATGATGGCAACAGTCTTGAGTGGTAATGTACACACCAGAGGTTAGAGCGATAGAACAGGATCAGAGACAAAAATTTCTGAATTGTCCAAATAGACATAATAGTTAAATTTACACACACACAATGATGTCTTAGGGAAAAGTGTCAGTGAGAGAGGTAGGCTAAGGATCATAGCTGAAATTTTCCATGTATCCAGTTAGGAAGGAAGGGGGAAAAAAACAAGTTTCCTCTCCTTGGGGAGCAGAGAAGCAGCTGGAAGCAACAGAGAAGTCAAAGAACAAAAACAAAAAAAACCACAGAGCTTTTCAAAAAGCCACAGTTGGTCAATGGTGTCCAGTGCTACGGAGAGGTAAAGGACCACAAGAACTGAAAGAAGGCAGCTGAACTTGAGAACTGAAAGTTTTGGTCAGCAGCAACCAGGGTCTAGGGGGTGCAGGGAACGGAGTCAATGAGGAGAGAGTTTCAAGTCTGAACTAAGAAGCGTTCTAGAGATGGATGGTGATAATGATCACATAATGGTATCAATGTACTTAGTGTCACTGAACCATATACTTAAAAATGTTCAAGATGGTACTTATGTTATTTTACCACAAATAAAAGTGAAAGGAAAAAAGGCTTTGGCCATTGCGTATACAAAAATCTACATCTCACTGTGTGTAGTTTGGAGAGGGCGCTATTTTCTTGTCCATTTCAGAAGCACATTCTTTTTTTCTGCCTACAGATAAGATAATGGGGCTTCCCAGGTGATGCTAGTGGTAAAGAATCCACCTGCCAAGGCAGGAGATGCAACACATGGGCAGAGGAGCCCGGCAGGCTAGAGTCTGTCAGGCTGCAAAGAGTAGGACATGACTGAGCAACTGAGCATTCACCCACTCACATATAAGAAAACAGTCAGTTCATAACACAGAAATCTTCAGCAGTTCCCAATGGTTAACACTGCTCAATATTTATTCAGATATACTTTTATCAGAGAAATACCTCCTTTGGAAACAATTGCTCATGAAGACTTTTGCTGCAAAAAAGGAAAGAAATAGCATATGCTTGTCATCAAATCCAGACAACTACATCTTTTGTCTGCAAACTTCTGAGTATGTAGATCATATTCATCCTAGTCTCTAAATGTTAGAGTTAAAGGGAACTTACATCACAGTTCTAATGTTCTCACACTGAAGATGGATAAGGGGCTTCTCAGGTGGCACTAGTGGTAAAGAACTGCCAACGCAGAAGACATAAGAGACTCGAGTTCAATCACTAGACAGGAAGATCCCCTGCAGGAGGGCATGGCAACCCACTCAAGTATTCTTGCCTGGAGAATCCCATGGACAGGGGAGCCTGGCAGGCTACAGTCCATGGGGTCACAAAGAGTCGGACACGACTGAAGTGACTTAGCACACATGCATAAAGATGAAGAAACCAAGGTGCAAAGAGGCTGAATGATGTGCACAAAATCACCCACAAACCAGTGCAAGAGCTGGAACAGGAACCCAGGTCTTCCCAGCCCTGCTCAGAACCCCCTCAACCAGGTAACCCTCTTCTGAAGCAGAGTTTTCCTCTGCTTAATAATAATCTGTGTAGGAGTCTCATGGAGGACTCACACTGATAACAGTCTCTGTAGGGAAAATAATTCTTTATTTCAGAAAGAGGACATAAACTACATTTGTGTACATTTCAAATTAATTGCTGTATTAGATTATTATGCATTCCTATTAGTCTATCAGTCTGCAAATGACTGAAAGACATGGTTACAATGCTGTGCTCAGTAGATACTCATAAATAGAATTAATCACTTAATTAGGTATTTTACCAGAATTGTCAGTTCAGTTCAGTTCAGCTGCTCAGTCGTGTCTGACTCTTTGCGACCCCATGAACTGCAGCACACCAGGCCTCCCTGTCCATCACCAGCTCCCGGAGTCCACCCAAACCCATGTCCATCAAGTCAATGATGCCATCCAACCATCTCATCTTCTGTTGTCCCCTTCTCCTCCTGCCCTCAATCTTTCTCAGCATTAGGGTCTTTTCCAATGAGTCAGCTCTTCATATCAGGTGGCCAAAGTACTGGAGTTTCAGTCTCAACATCAGTCCTTCCAATGAACACCCAGGACTGATCTCCTTCAGGATGGACTGGTTGTACCATAAGCTAATATTATTCCTGAAACTAGAAAACCGTATGATTTATAACCTGAAAACTGGTTTTGCCCCTAAATCATTTGCAAGATGGGAGTGGGAAAAAAGGTGAAAAATAAAAGAAGTGAGGGTCACCCTAACCATTCTTCATGTTTCTGAATCTGTTCCTTTCTCACAAACCCATCTCTTGGTAATTTTCTTTTTGATGCTTAAAAAATTTTAGTATGTTTGACTGTGCTAGGTCTTTGCTGCTGTGAGGGCTTTTCTCTAGCTGTGGTGGATGGGCTTCTCACTGCAGTGGTTTCTCCTTATGGAGCATGAGCTCTAGGGTGCACGGGGGTCAGCAGTTACCAGGAGTGGGCTCAGTAGCTACAGCTTCCCGGCTCTGAGCACAGGCTTATCAGTTGCAGGCACACGTGGGTTAGTTGCTCCACGACATATGGGATCTTCCCGGATCAAGGATCGAACTTGCGTCTCCTGCACTGGCAGGTAGATTCTTTACCACTGAGCCACCAGGGAAGCCCTTACTTGGTAATTTCAAAATTACAGACTTACTGAAGGTTATTCAGAAACATAAGAGTGCTGTTTTCCCCTATGGATTCACAAATTACCATGTCTTCTATAAAGAGAAAGGATACTTGGGGTTTACTTCCATCTCTTGGGTATAACTAATAACAAATAAATGCTTGAGAACTGCAGAGTGACATCCCTCTGAGCAGGATCCACTCAGAACCTGAATATGGCACACTTTCCTCATAATTGGATGTACTCCATCTGAGGTAAGTATAGCAAATAGGCAGCTTTAACTTGGCAGAAGGGGATCCGTACATCCACAACGGGACTGATGGACATCTGAAAAGTCAGCCTTAATATCTCAGCCAAGTCACTTCTGGCCACTTTTGTAGCTTGCTTTAAATGAAACAACTGCACTTGGAATTCTAGGGAGAATGGAAGTGGAATTCTTAAGTTATAGGGTGAGAAAAATCACCTCAAATCATGAACAAAGTACATACTGAATTGCGAGAGTACAAAGGCTCTAACTGCCTTTCAAAGTGGATGTTTTTCATCAAGAAGGAAATTTCTTTTGAGTTATCCAAGATAAAAATTGGATTTATGAATCTCACAAATATGGCAGTAAACACCAATTACTAGTTTGTGATAAGTAATAGTAAGCCTTCAGTGCTGATGGCTTGAAAATGTACAATTTACCTCTATGGTGTCCTCACTGTTACTGGTTAGATTGCTGGTCACATTTCCTAGATCTTGGTACCTTCTTTTCCAGAGGGTATAATTCTGGTATACCCTGGTATAATAGCTGGTGATCACAGGGCTAGATTTAGAGTAAGGGACGGAAAGATTTCTTCAGGCACTATCAGCTGAGACTCAGCATACAGCATGACTTCCATATGAAATGTGATTTTCTCCCCCTAAAAATATTCCATTGCTAAAATAATAACTTGAATGACCCTATAAATAAGAAAGTGAAGTTGCTCAGTTGTGTCTCTCTTTGTGACCCCGTGGACTGTAGACTGCCAGGCTCCTCTGTCCGTGGGATTCTCCAGGCAAGAATACTCGAGTGGGTTGCCATTTCCTTCTCCAGCGGATCTTCCCAACTCAGGGATCGAACCCGGGTCTCCTATGCTGTAGGTCGATGCTCCAGGGAAGTCCATAAATAAGAACTCATGCCATATTTTAATAGCCAAAACATCATTAAAAACAACAACAACAACAACTTTTATCTCCTTGAGGATGAAAAACGCTTTTTTGAATTAAGAAGAAATAAGCAAAGCTCACCCACTGGTGGCTCAGTGCTAAAATATCCACCTACCAATGCAGGAGATGTGGGTTCAAACCCTGGGTTGGGAAGATCCCCTGGAGAAGGAAATGGCAACCCTCTCCAGTATTCTTGCCTGGGAAATACCATGGACAGAAGAGCCTAGTGGGCTGCATAGTCCATGGGGTTGCAAAGAATCAGATACAACTTAGCAACTTAACAACAAGCAAACCTGAAATTTCACAATATTATAGAAATTAGACAATGAGGCTAAGATATGGAAATATTTTTGTGAAAGAAATCAGAGAAACATTCAAGTCAAAACTGCCTTTATTATTGAAGAAGAAAAAATAAAAATTAATTAGGATAAGCAATTAACTCAAAAAGCTTGGAGAGCAAACCAAACTCTCAAATATTCAGTTCAGTTCAGTTCAAAAACTCAGTTGTGTCCGACTCTTTCCGATCCCATGGACTGTAGCATGCCAGACTTCCCTGTCCTGGAGTTTGCTCAAACTCATGTCCATCAAGTCGGTGATGCCATCCAACCATCTCATCCTCTGTCATCCCCTTCTTCTCCCGTCTTCAATCTTTCCCAGCATCAGGGTCTTTTCCAATGAATCAGTTCTTCGCATCAGGCGACCAAAGCATTAGAGCCTCAGCTTCAGCATCAGTCCTTCCAATGAATATCCAGGACTCATTTCCTTCAGGATTGACTGATTTGATCTCCTTGCAGTCCAAGGGACTCTCAAGAGTCTTCTTCAACATCACAGCTCAAAAGCATCAATTCTTCAGTGCTCATCTTTCTTTATATTCCAACTCTCACAACCATAAATGACTACTGGAAAAATGATAGCTTTGGTTAGATGAAACTTTGTTGGCAAACTTTTTAATATGCTGTCTAGGTTGGTCATAGCTTTTCTTCCAAGGGGCAAGTGTCTTTTAATTTCATGGCTGCAGTCACCATCTGCAGTTATTTGGGAGCTCCTCAAAATAGTTAGGCACCGTTTCCACTGTTTCCCCATCTATTTCCCATGAAGTGATGGGACCAGATGCCATGATCTTAGTTTTCTGAATGTTGAGTTTTAAGCCAACTTTTCCACTCTCCACTTTCACTTTCATCAGGAGGCTCTTTAGTTCTTCTTCTCTTTCTGACATAATGGTGCTGTCATCTGCACATCTGAGGTTATTGATATTTCTCCCAGCAATCTTGACTCCAGCCTGTGCTTCATCCAGCCCAGCATTTCGCATGATGTACTCTACATATAAGTTAAATAAGCAGGTGACAATATACAGCCTTGATGTACTCCTTTCCCAATTTGGAACCAGTCTGTTGTTCCATGTCCAGTTCTAATTGTTGCTTCTTGACCTACATACAGATTTCTCAGGAGGCAGGTAAAGTGGTCTGGTATTCCTATCTCTTGAAGACTTTTCAAAAGTTTGCTGTGATCCACACAGTCAAAGGATTTGACATAGTCAATAAAGCAGAAGTAGATGTTTTCTGTAACTCTCTCGCTTTTTTGATAATCCAACAGATGTGGCAATTTGAGCTCTGGTTCCTCTGCCTTTTCTAAATCCAGCTTGAACATCTGGAAGTTCATGGTTCACATACTGTTGAAGTCTGGCTTGGAAAATTTTGAGCATTGCTTTGCTAGCATGTGAGATGAGTGCAGTTGTGCAGTAGTTTGAACATTCTTTGGCATTGCCTTTCTTTGGGATTGGAATGTAAACTGACCTTTTCCAGTCCTGTGGCCACTGCTGAGTTTTCCAAATTTGCTGGCGTATTGAGTACGGCACTTTCACAGCATCATCTTTTAGGATAAAATAGCTCAACTGGAATTCCATCATTTCCACTAGCTTTGTTTGTAGTGATGCTTCCTAAAGCCCACTTGACTTTACATTCCAGGATGTCTGGCTCTAGGTAAGCGATCACACCATTGTGGTTATCTGGGTCTAAAAGATCTTTTTTGTATAGTTCTTCTGTGTATTTTGCCACCTCTTCTTAATATCTTCTGCTTCTGTTAGGCCCATACTGTTTCTGTCCTTTATTGTGCCCATCTTTGCATAAAATGTTCCCTTGGTATCTCTAATTTTCTTGAAGAGCTCTCTAGTCTTTCCCATTCTATTGTTTTCCTCTATTTCTTTGCATTGATCACTGAGGAAGGTTTTCTTATCTCTCCTTGCTATTCTTTGGAACTCTTAATCCAAATGGGTATATCTTTCAAATATTAAAACAGCAAAATCTGTCAGCAATATTAAAACGTCGCTCCATGTTGCAGAGCAATATAAGGCATATCCATATAATAGAATGTTCTGGAGCATTTTGTGTAATGAGGTATTTTCTATAAGTATTCATATGGCACATATCCCAAAGGATGTTAAATGAAGAAGTTTCTGAATCACTAATGTTGTCTCTAATCATTTGTTTCCTTTTTTTCTTTTTTTCTTTTCTGGGTGAAAACACACATCTATTCCTAGATAAACTCTAAATGAAGCAAGAAATGGATAAGGGAAGTGGGGAATTGAAAGTCAGTAATGGGGAATGGAGAGTAACTTACTTTTTACACTTTGTATGTTATTTTCTTTTTCACGAGAATGTTTTATTTATTCAAATAAATAAATTTAAAATAAAAGTGGTCCAGGAAATACCTTCACCTACCAGCTCATTTTTTATTCTCTTTGAAGACAGAAAAGTTTCTTCCTGGTCATCAGCTCTCCATTTCCAGCTCTTTTTATCTCACTCTGCTTCAAAGATGAGCCCTTCTAACCTGTTCTCATTCTCCGCTGCCCTCTTCTCCTCTTACCTTCTACCTTTCCCAGCATCAGTGTCTTTTCCAATGGGTCAGCTCTTTGCATCAGGTGGTCAAAGTATTAGAGCTTCAGCTTCAGCATCAGTCCTTCAAATGAATATTCTGGGTTGATTTCCTTTAGGATTGACTGGTTTGATCTCCTTGCAGTCCAAGGGACTCTCAAGAGTCTTCTACAACACCACAGTTCAAAACATCAATTCTTCGATGCTCATCCTTCTTTATGGTCCAACTCTCCAATCCACACATGACTAATGGAAAAACCATAGCTTTGACTAGGTGGACCTTTGTCACCAAAGTGATTGCTTTTTAATATGCTATCTAGGTTTGTCATAGCTTTCCTTCCAAGGAGCAAGCATCTTTTAATTTCATGGTTGCAGCAACCCTTTAAGTTGGCTAAAAATTGAATCTACTCAAAGGCAGAAAAAAAAAATTCAGTGATATTGCAACTCATAAAAAAACAATGTTTCCTGCAGTTTGAACTTTAAGTCCTTTTGTGTGATTCTTCAATTCACACTTTCTATTCACACTTTTCATCTCACATTCCCTGCATACCTGAGCCTTTGCCAGCTTCTGAAGAGGTCATTTCCCTAGCTCTTGGCACCCCAGATTTCTACCCAGCTTCAATTTCCTTCAAAAATTGTTGGATACATTGACATGTTGATGGAAGTTGACATGTTGAAACCACTGATAGGTTTTTTAAGAGTAACCTCCCTAAGAAGTGGGATGTGTGTGTTCAGTCACTCAGTGTCCAACTCTTTGTGACCCCATGGGCTGTAGCCTGCCAGGCTCCTCTGTCCATGGAATTTTTCAAGCAAGAATATTGGAGTGGGTTTCACTCTAGGGGATCTTCCTGACACAGGGATCAAACCCATGTCTCCTGCACTGGCAGGTGGATTCTTTACCACTGAGCCACTAGGGAAGCCAGAAGTGGGACAACACAGCCAAAATGACTTCTGTTCCTATGAAAATGTAGAGGTGATTTTCTTTCCTTGCACAAATGTTGAATGAGAATTGCCTCTAAGTGCAAAGCTGAGCTGAGTTCCCACTTACTAGATGAAGAATCCAACTCTTTTACGTTTATAGCCGAAATAATTATAGCTTGCCTTTCCCATAATATCCTCAAATAAAGAGAAGTGATTATTCTCTGCCTGGGAATTTCCTTTGCTTTTCTGGATACTATGTGAACCACAACACTCCATGCTTATGTTCATCATTTTCTAAGGAATCCATAAGTCTTAGGATAATACAGGATAAAACCCAGAGCTCTCAAAGTTAGCCCCAAAATAAATCGAACCTACAAAGAAACAGAGAATGAATGGCCCTGGAATAAAGCCTTCATCCATCTGACATAAATATCTGTCTCCTGGAATAGCTGAACAGAATTCATACCTGGACTTCCTGCTTCCAGGGCCAGGAATATAGAATATATTTATAGATGTATAGAATGTAGAATATATTCTATAGCCAGCTACAGAATAGCTCCACTACCCCTTGCCATCAGCTATTATTACTCCATCAGTCACCTTGATGACTGTCTACACCTGACACCCTTCTCAGTCTGTTGTAGCTCACTCCAGGTGCAACTTTGCATTAAAAATATTCATCAACTGTTGGGTACCAGAGAGCAAACATACAGGAGACAGTGTTTATCCTAAAGGAACACACAGAGCTGTGAGAATTCAAACAAATAAGAAAATAAGAATAATTTAAGTAAATAAGTTTTATAAGTTAACATATAATGTTATATAACCTTACTTTTCCCCCCAAAAGCCTCAGTCCTATCTTCTCAATTGCATTATAATCTATTTTTGTGCAGGAATCACAAAAAACCTAAAACAGTTTTCTTGAACAACTTTTGAAAGAACAGATGAAATGCAATTTTCTTTGGCATTATTATTAATATTTTAGTACAATGCTGGGTAGAAAAGAATCATTTCTTTAACTACTGAATGCAGTATACTATATGTAATTTAATTGACTTATAATTTGAGCATATGTATTGTATTGGTTTGCTAGGGCCACCATAACAAAATACCACAGACTAGGTGGCTTAAGGGCTTCCCAGATGGTGCAAGTGGTAAAGAATCCTCCTGCCAGCTCAAGAGATGCAAGAGACTTGAGTTTGACCCCTGGGTCAGGAAGATATCCTAGAGAAGGAAATGGCAACCCACGCCAGTATTTCTTGCTTGGAAAATTCCATGGACAGAAGAGCCTGGTGAGCTATAGTCCATGGGGACACAAAGAGTTGGACACAGCTAAGCATGCACACACCACACCAGGTGGCTTAAACATGGAAATTTATCTTCTCACAGTGCTGGCAGCTGCAAAGTCCCAAATCAAGGAGTCAGCAGGTTTGGGTTTTTTTGAGGCCTCTCTCCTAGGTTGTGGATGGTCACTGTGTCGCCCATGACCTCTGCCCTGCACACATGTCTGTGTCCTGATCTCCCTTCCGTGTAAGAACATCAATCATACTGAAGTCGTCGTGGTGGTTTAGTCGCTAAGTCGTGTCTGACTCTTTGTGACCTCAGGGACTGTAGCCCACCAGGCTCCTCTGTCCATGGGATTGATTCTCCAGGCAAGAATACTGGAGTGGATTGCCATTTCCTTCTCCAGGGGATCTTCTTGACCCAGGAATTGAACCTGGGTCTCCTGCATTGCAGGCAGATTCTTCACCAACTGAGCATATACAGACCCCATATGACCTCATTTTTACTTTCATTAACTCTTTAGAGGTGATACAGGTAAACTTGTATCTCCAAATACAGGTACTGAGAATTCATTTTAAGGTACTAGGAGTCAGAACTTCAACATGAATTTGGAGGGGGCATGGTTAAGTCCATAAAATTTACTGAAATACACTAGACTCTCACTATAACACTGTTCTTTAGGACTATGTTATGGAATAACTAGGTGAAACTTTACAATAAATTTCTTCAGAGACTAAAATAAAAATCCTCCCAAAGTCAACTGATACCATAGTAAGTCAGCTACATGATGGCAAAGACATATTAGCGTCAGGCACAGGCAGAGAATGCTATCAAAATGATGTCAGAATAACTCAAAAAAGAACATTAAGGCAGATGGAGTCAAATTACAGCTGCTACAGTGAAACATAACCCCGTGCTGTAGGATTCCCTTGTGAAATGAGATAAATTAAAACTAATTTGGGTGAAGACTAATATAGTTCAGTGTAGAAATTGTGCTGTGCTGTCACTTCAATTGTGTCTGACTCTTTGAGACCCCATGGACTATAGCCCACCAGGCTCCTCTGTCCATGGGATTCTCCAGGCAAGAATACTGCAGTGGGTTGCCATGCCCTCCTCCAGGGGATCTTCCCAACACAGGGATCGAACCTATGTCTCCTTCGACTTCTGCATTGCAGGCAAATTCTTTACTGCTGAGCCACCAGGGAAGCCTGGTGGTAGAAATTAATTATAGGCTATTTGAGAAGATAATATCATGGCATTTTAAGCCATGGTATCAGTGGAAAACAAATCATGGCTAAGAAAAGACTTTGTAAAACCAACTATAATTGATAAGCAAAATGATTTGCTATTGATTCCTGAAGGATATGCCAATAAGGCACAAGCACGCTGAAAAAAAACAAAGTAAGTACTTTTTTAAAAAAGGAAAAGAATTTAAAAAAAGAAGGAAATTTCATTTCAGCCTAGACTAGCAGTCCTGTTAACAAACATCAAGGAATTCATTTGGCAGAAGAGGAAGAGGCGGAGAGAGATGAGGAGTTTTCAAATATTGAAGGCTGTGGGTTCTAGGCTGATGACTCAGCTTTCTGAAGCAGGCAATTCCCTGTGCAAAGCCCAGCTCAGCAGCTCTAAGGAGGCGAATTGTTAATTACTCATTCATCTCACCAAGATAAATTAGCCTGCCTGTCCTGGTGTGAGAAGATAGTGGCTGCAAAGCCCACACAGGAGTTCGATGGCCAGATGTGACCATTTGTAATGAGGGCTTCCTGGGACCCACTAAGAGTGTAAGGCCACCTGAGACCCCTCACCAGCAGGGATAAAAACTGGGAAGCACAGGGTTGATGACAAACGAGCAAGAATGACAGCATGCAGGCTTACCAGTAAGGGTGACAGTATAGTATATTGTCCAAACTGAAAAAAACTGTGGGAACAAAAGGAGGTTCCATTAATAATTACTCTGAGACCACAGGGGTGGAGTGAACTGGAGCTGCCCCAACTAGACCCGAGTTGGCAGACTCTTTATTATATATAAGTATGTATCATAATCAAAGAAAATCAAAAGGATTTTTCATTTCAAATCTCTTAAAAAGTACAAGGGCACCAAGAGGAAATTGGTAAAAGATTGTGACTTAGCAAGAAATGACAAGACAGTCCTGAGTGATCCTCTTGGGAAAAGGCAGCCCATACTTGCTACATCCAGGAGGAAACAGCCAAGAAAGATCCAGAAACCAATCAACCGCCTCAGGAGAAGAGATGCATCGTGGGGGCTGGTGACTCACTGCTGAGAGACATGACTGCTTATGAAACAACAAAGCTGAGCAGACAGTAAGCAATATTCCTGGTGCAGATATTTAAGAAAGAAGCTTTTAGAGGTATAGTATCTGTTCATTTTTAACAAGTGTTTACTGCTACTGCTACTGCTAAGTCACTTCAGTCATGTCCGACTCTGTGCGACCCCATAGACGGCAGCCCACCAGGCTCCCCCATCCCTGGGATTCTCCAGGCAAGAAAACTGGAGTGGGTTGCCATTTCCTTCTCCAAAGCATGAAAGTGAAAAGTGAAAGGGAAGTCGCTCAGTCGTGTCCGACCCTCAGCAACCCCATGGACTGCAGCCCACCAGGCTCATCCATCCATGGGATTTTCCAGGCAAGAGTACTGGAGTGGGGTGCCATTGCCTTCTCCGTAAAGCAACTCTGCTAAACATTCCTATAGGTATGAGTAACTAGACAGACACGGTCCCTACTCTCAGGAGCTTACTTTCAGGTGGGAGACACACAATAAAACACATAAACTTATGTCCTTATAATCGAGGTAAGAGCTATGAGGGTAATGAGAACAATGCTGTAATAGACAATGTCCATGCGTGGTGAGTGAAGTGATAAATAATCAATAAGGAAAGGCCTGAGACAATGACTTCTGAGCTGAAGTTCAGAATGGAACTCGTCATGCAAAGATCTTGGGGAGAAGAACATTTCATACAGAAGAAAAGAGCTGCTACAACAAGTTCTACAATCAAAATTAGCCAACGTAGCTGAAACAAAGGAAGGGAGGGAGACAGTGATAGAAAAGGGGATGGAGAGTCTGAGAGGGACCAGATAATGTAAGAATTTGGGGTTTTCTTTGCATGGGCCAAAAAGTCATTAAAAGTTCTCTGCAGGAAAAGACGCAATCCAATTTACCTTTGAAACCGAGCACTTACAAAATTGAAAGAGACTTGCAGACTTAGAAAACAAACTTATGGTTGTCAGGGGGAAGGGATAGTTAGGGAATTTGGGAAGGTCATGTACACACTGCTATATTTTAAATGGATAACCAATAAAGATTTATTGTATAGCACAAGGAACTCTGCTCAATATTATGTACCAGCCTGCATAGGAAGGGATTTGAGGGAGAGTGGATACATGTATATGTATGGCTGAAACCCTTTACTGTTCACCTGAAGATGCCACAGCATTGTTAATCAGCTATACTCCAACACAAGATGTTTTTGGTGTTAAAAAAAAAAATAAAAATTTTTAAAATAAACAAATAAACTGAGCGCTCTGGCTGATCCCTGGGGACCAGGTTCTAACCAGATAGGAGAATATGGAGGAGTCAGTGGACTGACTGGAAAGGGTCACTTTTCATTCCAATCCCAAAGAAAGGCAATGCCAAAGAATGCAACTACCACATAACTGCACTCATCTCACATGCTAGCAAAGTATTGCTCAAAATTCTCCAAGTCAGGCTTCAACAGTACATGAACTGTGAACTTCCAGAAGTTCAAGCTGGATTTAGAAAGGGCAGAGGAACCAGAGAGCAAATTGCCAACATCTGTTGGATCATCAAAAAAGCAAGAGAGTGCCAGAAAAAACATTAATTTCTGCTTCATTGACTACACTAAAGCCTTTGACTGTGTGGATCACAACAAACTGTGGAAATTCTTCAAGAGATGGGAATACCACACCATCTTACCTGCCTCCTAAGAAATCTGTATGCAGGTCAAGAAAGAACAGTTAGAACTGGACATGGAACAACAGACTGGTGTTCCAAATCAGGAAAGGAGTATGTCAAGGCTGTATATTGTCACCCTGCTTATTTAAGTTCTATGCAAAGCACATCATGCAAAATGTCGGGCTGGATGAAGCATAAGTTGGAATCAAGATTGCCAGGAGAAATATCAATAACCTCAGGTACACAGATGACACCACCCTTATGGCAGAAAGCCAAGAAGAACTAAACAGCCTCTTGATGAAAGTGAAAGAGGAGAGTGAAAGAGTTGGCTTAAAATTTGACATTCAGAAAACTAAGATCATGGCATCCAGGTCCATCACTTCATGGCAAATAGATGGGGAAACAATGGAAACAGTGAGAGAGTTTATTTTCTTGGGCTCCAAAATCACTGCAGATGGTGACTGCAACCATGAAATTAAAAGATGCTTGCTCCTTGGAAGAAAAGTTATGACCAACCTAGACAGCATATTAAAAAGCATAGACATTACTTTGCTGACAAAGGTCAGTCTAGTCAAAGTCATGGTTTTTCAAGTAGTCATGTATGGATGTGAGAGTTGAACTATAAAGAAAGCTGAGTGCCAAAGTATTGATGCTTTTGAGCTGTGGTGTTGGAGAAGACTCTTGAGAGTCTCTTGGACTGCAAGGAGATACAACCAGTCAATCCTAAAGGAAATCAGTCTTGACTATTCATTGGAAGGACTGATGCTGTAGCTGAAACTCCAATACTTTGGCCACCTCATGTGAAGAGCTGACTCATGTGAAAATACCCTGTTGCTGGGAAAGACTGATGGCGGGAGGAGAAGAGGATGACAAAGGATGAGATGGTTGGATGGATCACTGACTCGATTGACATGAGTTTGAGCAAGCTCCGGGAGTTGGTGAAGGACAGGGAAGCCTGGCGTGCTGCAGTCCATGGGGTCAAAAAGAGTCAAACATGACTGAGTGACTGAACTGAACTGAAGTGGACAGTTACAGATATCAAGCAAAGAAGTGATTTGCATAAGCAGAGATGGAGAGAAGCTGTTTAGTTTGGGCTCTGTTCTGCTTGTGGTTCTGAAGTAGAGCTTGTGAGAGAGAGAAATGGAGACCAAGGTGGGCTTTTACTTGGTGAGCTGAAGGGATGGTGCCGTACACTGAGATACTGAAAACTGGGGAAAATACAGGTTTACTTCTTCCTTGTAAATATTAAACTTGTTGTTCAGTCACCAAGTCATGGCAGACTATTTGCAATCCTATGGACTATAGTACACTGGGCTCCTCTATCCTCCACTATTTCCCAGAGTTTGCTCAAATTCATGTTCATTGAGTCGGTGATGCCATCCAACCATCTTCTCCTTTGTCTCCTGCTTCTCCTTTTGTCTTCAATCTTTCCCAGCATCAGGGTTTTTCCAGTGAACCAGCTCTCCCCATCAGGAGGCCAAAGTATTGAAGCTTTAGCTTCAACATCAGTCCTTCCATTGAATATCCAGGGTTGATTTCCTTTAGGATTGACTGGTTTGATCTCTTTGCAGTCCAAGGGGTTAAACATCAAGAATATAATTTTATATAAGACTCTAAATGAAAGGAAATGCCAGAAGTTGAATTATAAATTTTGTAATCATTGAATATAAATGTCATTTAAACCGAAGGACTAAATGAAATTAGCAATGGAGGAAGAACAAATAGAGAAGAGCATGTGCCCAAAACCCAGCTATGTGACACTCAAACATTTAGATGATGTGCTGATGCAGCCAACTCAGACAAACAGGAAAGAGTAGCCAATGAAGTAGAAGGAAAATGCAGAAAATGCCATGTCATAGAAGCCAAGAGAAGCCAGTACATTACGAAAGACAAAGCAGTCAGCTATATATACACTGCAGAGTGATTGGGTAAGGAGAGACAGAGAGCCATCTTTGGATTTTATAACATGGAGACAGATAATGACCTTTTCAAAAAGCACAGTGGGCAGAGAGTCTCTACTGAAATTGAGAAAGTAAAGAACTGGAGACCGAAATTTCAGAAAGGTCTTTCTAGAAATGTTGCTAGGAGTCCTATCTTCTCCTGTAGATTCACGAGAAATTAATAACAGTGCTCCTAGAGTCTAGTTCTGGAGGTTCATTCCAGATTGCTTTTGTAGCTTAGCAGAGCTGACTCAGTCAGTCAGAGTTAGGTCAGTAAAAGAACAGGCTGGCACAACAGGTATTAAGTTCCAAGAGTTCTCCCTTTCTGTTAAGACCACTTTTGAATAGAAAGTGCTCATTGTTATCTAGATAAATGGTTAGTAAACGGGCCTCACATCAGACGCACCACCTCCTGTGTAAATAAAGTTTTACTGATACACAGCCATGCCCATTAATGTACAGATTGGCTCTGTCTGCTTTTGCACTACAGTAGAGAGTTGGGTAGTTGTGACAGAACCTATGTCTCACAGAGCTAAAAATACTTTTTAGTCCTTTAGAGAGAAATGTTTCCAATCCTGATCTAACAAATTCCTACAAATATATGGTACCTATAAACATACAGATCCTATAGAAATAAATTTATAAATAGAATGTATATATATATATGTATAACTGAATCACTGCTGTACAGCAGAAATGAACACAACACAATAAATCAACTATGCTTCAATTAAAAAGGGAAAAATAGAAATTTAGTTTCTATAAACATGGAGAGTTTTACAGGGGCAAAGTCTTCACTGGATCATTGGTTACAGTGCATCCTGTCCAGCTATGCCCAGCTTGAGTCAACAACTCTCTAGCAAAAGAAGTGCTTCAGGGAGCATGCATGCTCTGCTACTTCTCTGCTTGCACATTTTCCCCATCTATTGTTGCTGAGTCAGTCAGTTGTGTCTGATTCTTCCACAACTCCATGGACTATAACCTACCAGGTTTCTCTGTCCATGGGGATTCTCCAGGCAAGAATACTGGAGTGGGTTGCCATTTCCTTCTCCACAGCATCTTTCCAACCCAGGGATTGAACCTGTCTCTCCTGCACTGCACATGGAGTCTTTACCACTGTGCCACCTATGAAGTATTTTCCATTACATCCCATTTTATATCTTCTCCACCCTAACTATAGTGGCCAAGGACTAGGACCCCTTTACCACATGACACGTAATGACGTGACCATTTTTTTCGACATTGTACTGCAGCTTTAAAATAATAGTATATGGGAAGTAGATTATAGATTATTAGAAAATGGGGGATAATATAGATATGTTTTCATTTTCCAGACCAAAACCTGAAGTTTCAAAAAGGATAGGATTTTGGCTAGGTATGCTGATTATCACTGATGGAGAGAGATATTTGACTGGAATCCTAGGTCGCTGAATCCTTGACTAGCTAACTCTGGAACAGGTCACACTGTATGAGGAGAGACGTATATTCAGAGAATAAATTCCAGGAACATGCAAAGCTCTTTTCCTAGCTAATTCTGTGTTATTGCAGTGGGATCTACTTACATGGTGAACTGGGTGCTGAAAGTTCAGTGTGGGATTTGGTATCCAAATTAACAATTTTCTCTTGTCCTCCCCAGGGTACAAACACAAATAGCTAGCTAAATCAGCACCAAACCATCAGCTCAAATAGGAATCAGAGGCCATTGCAAGGCTTCCTTTACCACTCCTCAAACCTAGAGTTTGGGCTTCCATGGTGGCTCAGCAGTGAAGAATCCATCTGCAATGAGGGAGACAGGTGTTTGATCCCTGGTTCAGGAGGATCCACTAGAGAAGGAAATAGCTACAGTCCATAGGGTCTCAATGAAAGCCATGGACTGTGGTCCACCAGGCTCCTCTCTCCATGGGGTTCTAGGCAAGAATACTGTACTGATGTGGGTTGCCATGCCCTTCTCCGGGGGATCTTCCCAACCCAGGGATCGAACCCAAGTCTCTTGTGTCTCCTGCACTGGCAAGCAAGTTCTTTACCATTGCACCGCCTGGGAAGCCCACTGACCCATAAATCTAGATAAATAGACAGGTATCAGTACACATCTTCTTCCTTGACTTTGGAAAGAGGGAGTAGGGCGTGCATCCTTGGGTTCCACCTAGAGGTTATAGAATGTCTCTGACAAAAGATATATCATGATTACTAATAAGAAAATAATTTGTTATTCTGATTGAAAGGACTTTTAATTTGAAATTGAAAAGGAAGATGAAATATTCTCAGTTAAAATGGGAAAAAGTATTGACAGTCCACATTGCTTCTGACATTGGAAAAAAAAAGATTAACAGTGGATGAAGTGCCAAGTAATTCAAAGGAGAACATAGCTGAAAGCACAAGAATCTACATATGTTTCAATAGATATACCAATGCATTCGATCTAGGTTAGGGGAAAAAAGTCAAGGTGAACTTGAGGCTTAGCAAAGAAGATCAATTTTACCTCATAAGCATGGTTGAGACCCGATGGTACAGAATTCATTATGAAGTCAGTGATCAAAAGGTATATCTTGTTCAAAAGAAATCAATCAGATGGAAATGGAAGCAAAATGAAACTGCAGCTTAAGGAATTTGTAACTGAATGTAAATCTACAAATATGAGGATGTCAGTGCCTAGGAACTGTTAGGATGAAGGAAAAAAAGGAGATTTGCAGGCAGACTAACATAGTGGGTGTGTTGCCACATGAGAATATATTAATGTATTTCTGAAATGGATAACAAACCTAGACTGGAGTTATGACAGAGATATATAGGATGTTAGAAGGGATTCTACTCTCCTGGCTTCAAGTGTCGGTGAAATAACTTTCATCCCAGGAAGGGCCAGCATGACTGTAAAACTTCTCTTTTTCCCACCTCTCCTTGACTTCCCAGCATTGGAAGAAGAGGAAATTATCCATCTGGTTAAGTAGAAAGACTCTGAAATCAGTTGATTTGCTTTTCTGATAGGAAAAAGACAATGATACAAAAGTCAGGTGTCACCTGTTGTCTTAATCTCTCTGACCCCATTCTCAGGGCTCGGTACAGTTAAGACAGTGATTCCTTCCCTGGATGGATAATCATCTACCTGGTTAGGAGCTCCACCTTGAAGTTACAGACTACTACTGAGAACAAGAATATCATGGTGACTGCCTTAAGGGCTCCTCTCCCCACAAAGATTCCCGAGATCCAATCAGGAAGTGCAGTGGTGGTTGCAGATCCAAACCACCTGCTCCAATCGAAGTCTAGTAATAATAGTAATGGAGATAGATCTAGATACAGTAAACTCATTTGTCTGTTTTGATATCTATTTCTCACTTGGAAATTTCTAAATTTCCAATTTCTATTTCTCCTAAAATTCTAATAATGGGGTGTGTGTGGGTATGTGTCTGTGTGTGTGTGTGCCCTCAATCATTCAGTCATGTCCAACTCTTTGTGACCCCATGGACAGTAAGCCTACCAGGCTCCTCTGCCCATGGCATTTTCCAAACAAGAATATTGGAGTGGGTTGTCATTTCCTACTCCAGGAGATCTTCCCCACTCAGGGATTGAACCTGGGTTTCTTGTGTCTCCTGCATTGGCAAGCAGATTCTTTACCATTGTGCTACCTGGGACCCTCAGGAGTTATTTCCATTTTTTAACTATTTAAATAATCAAGAAAAATAGTTCTATGAAAAATTTTATTTTCAGAGCTCATGGCACTGGGCTCACCTTGGTCTTATGTATCCTTTTATCTTGAAAGTGAAAGTCGCTCAGTCTTGTCCGACCCTGTGACTCCATGGACTGTATAGTTCATGGAATTCTCCAGGCCAGAATACTGGAGTGGGTAGCCATTCCTTTCTCCAGAGGATCTTCCCAATGCAGGGATTGAACCCAGGTCTCCTGCATTGCAGGCAAATTCTTTACCAACTGAGCCACAAGGGAAGCCCAGGAATATTGGAGTGGGTAGCCTATCCCTTCTCCAGCGGATCTTCCCAACCCAGGAATAGAACCAGGATTCTTTACCGACCGAGCTTGCTGGAGATCTAAATCCTGCATTTTCTTGTGATCCAGCTCAGATCTCATTTGTCTATCACAGCCTAGAAAAGTTGAGTTTTCTCTTTTTTTTAATTTTTTTTTTATTTTTAAACTTTACAAAATTGTATTAGTTTTGCCAAATATCAAAATGAATCTGCCACAGGTATACATGTGTTCCCCATCCTGAACCCTCCTCCCTCCTCCCTCCCCATACCATCCCTCTGGGTCGTCCCAGTGCACTAGCCCCAAGCATCCAGTATCATGCATTGAACCTGGACTGGCAACTCGTTTCATACATGACATTTTACATGTTTCAATGCCATTCTCCCAAATCTTCCCACCCTCTCCCTCACCCACAGAGTCCATAAGACTGTTCTATACATCAGTGTCTCTTTTGCTGTCTCGTACACAGGGTTATTGTTACCATCTTTCTAAATTCCACATATATGCGTTAGTATACTGTATTGGTGTTTTTCTTTCTGGCTTACTTCACTCTGTATAATAGGCTCCAGTTTCATCCACCTCATTAGAACTGCTTCAAATGTATTCTTTTTAATGGCTGAGTAATACTGCATTGTGTATATGTACCACCGCTTTCTTATCCATTCATCTGCTGATGGACATCTAGGTTGCTTCCATGTCCTGGCTATTATAAACAGTGCTGCGATGAACACTGGGGTACACATGTCTCTTTCCCTTCTGGTTTCCTCAGTATGTATGCCCAGCAGTGGGATTGCTGGATCATAAGGCAGTTCTATTTCCAGTTTTTTAAGGAATCTCCACACTGTTCTCCATAGTGGCTGTACTAGTTTGCATTCCCACCAACAGTGTAAGAAGGTTCCCTTTTCTCCACACCCTCTCCAGTATTTATTACTTGTAGACTTTTGGATCGCAGCCATTTTGACTGGTGTGAAATGGTACCTCATAGTGGTTTTGATTTGCATTTCTCTGATAATGAGTGATGTTGAGCATCTTTTCATGTGTTTGTTAGCCATCTGTATGTCTTCTTTGGAGAAATGTCTATTTAGTTCTTTGGCCCATTTTTTGATTGGGTCATTTATTTTTCTGGAGTTGAGCTGTAGGAGTTGCTTGTATATTTTTGAGATTAGTTGTTTGTCAGTTGCTTCATTTTCTATTATTTTCTCCCATTCTGAAGGCTGTCTTTTCACCTTGCTAATAGTTTCCTTTGATGTGCAGAAGCTTTTAAGGTTAATTAGGTCCCATTTGTTTATTTTTGCTTTTATTTTCAACATTCTGGGAGGTGGGTCATAGAGGATCCTGCTGTGATGTATGTCAGAGAGTGTTTTGCCTATGTTCTCCTCTAGGAGTTTTATAGTTTCTGGTCTTATGTTTAGATCTTTAATCCATCTTGAGTTTATTTTTATGTATGGTGTTAGAAAGTGTTCTAGTTTCATTCTTTTACAAGTGGTTGACCAGATTTCCCAGCACCACTTGTTAAAGAGATTGTCTTTAATCCATTGTCTATTCTTGCCTCCTTTGTCAAAGATAAGGTGTCCATATGTGCGTGGATTTATCTCTGGGCTTTCTATTTTGTTCCATCGATCTATATTTCTGTCTTTGTGCCAGTACCATACTGTCTTGATAACTGTGGCTTTGTAGTAGAGCCTGAAGTCAGGTAGGTTGATTCCTCCAGTTCCATTCTTCTTTCTCAAGATCGCTTTGGCTATTCGAGGTTTTTTGTTTTTCCATACAAATTGTGAAATTATTTGTTCTAGCTCTGTGAAGAATACCGCTGGTAGCTTGATAGGGATTGCATTGAATCTATAAATTGCTTTGGGTAGTATACTCATTTTCACTATATTGATTCTTCCAATCCATGAACATGGTATATTTCTCCATCTATTAGTGTCCTCTTTGATTTCTTTCACCAGTGTTTTATAGTTTTCTATGTATAGGTCTTTAGTTTCTCTAGGTAGATATATTCCTAAGTATTTTATTCTTTCCATTGCAATGGTGAATGGAATTGTTTCCTTAATTTCTCTTACTGTTTTCTCATTATTAGTGTATAGGAATGCAAGGGATTTAGAACACCCTAAACACTCCACCAGAAAATTACTAGAACTAATCAATAACTATAGTAAAGTTGCAGGATATAAAATCAACACACAGAAATCCCTTGAGTTTTCTCTTGACTGTAAATTTCTTAGAGCAGAAAGCAACAAATCACAAACTTCTTTGTACATAATCATCTTCACTTTTAAACCTGCTCCCACCTCTGTCAATTAGTTAGGAGCCTCAGGGTCACTCTAGGCTCCTCTTCAATTCACACTCCTTTATGTCTTCTCTGACAATATGCTCCATTTGCCCTGTACCATTCCAGTTAATGCCAGATGCCCCTGGTGTAATTATCAAAATGCCAGCTTTCACTCTCCAAAGTACCCTTGATAGATGATAAATTATATGGTTATCCTAGACCCATATCCAACTCTGCTTTCTTCCTATGTTTTAAATTGAGTCTCCCTTTTTCTCCAACCTTAAAATATAAGTTTTAGTTCAAATGCCCATCAAGTCTCAAAATTGTTAACAGCCTAATTACTCTTGCAGAGGCAATACTTCAAATCCATCTTTCACAGCTGCCAGAGTTTCTGTCTGAAACTCAAATGTGTCAATGCTACCTCCTTATTGAAGACCATTCCATAGTTCCCAAGAGAGGCTCAAACTGCAATGTCTGGCTTCCAATTATATCTAATATCTCACTCATTTCTATTGTAAATCCTCTTTTGGTCTCTGCCCATCTATCTCCTCTACCTGGAAGACCCTTTCCTTCACTGCCTCCTTTCCTCAACCTTTATGACAAATTGTTGTTAATCAGAACTCAGTAGAAGCAGCATATTTTACCTCATCACCTCTGATCACCCCTGGTTTAGATTATAGGGCATTTCTCTACATAACAACTTGTATTCATCACTATTGAATTTATAGTACCATGTTTTTATTATTTACATCTTTGTTTCTCTCACTGGATTAGGAGATCCTTGAGAATGAAGAATTGCTTCTTCCTGATTTGGGGGACAACAGTTAGAAATACCAGTCTATGTAGACAGTCCAGAATTTTTCTCACAATATTTATTACAAAACATCAAACAGAGAGAGAAAAATAATACTAGAAGCATGTGAAGAGCTGCCACTTGGATTTGATCATTATCATTTACTAATCTGCTTCATCAAATCTCTATTCATTTCAAAGCTATGACAAACCTAGACAGCATATTAAAAAGTAGGGACATCACTTTGCTGACAGTACTCATGTATGGATGTGAGAGTTCAACCACAAATAAGGCTGAATGACAAAAAATTGATGCTTTCAAGTTGTGGTGCTGGAGAAGACCCTTGAGAGTCTCTTGGACAGCAAGGAGATCCAACCAGTCAATCCTAAGGGAAATCAACCCTTAATATTCATTGGAAGGACTGATGCTGAACCTGAAGCTCCAATACTTTAGCCACCTGATGCAAAAAGATGACTCACTGGAAAAGACCCTGATGCTAGGAAAAACTGAGGGCAGGAAGAGAAAGGAGACAACAGAGAATGAGACGGTGTAATGATATCATGGGCTCAATGGACATGAGTTCGAGCAAACTCTGGGAGCTAGTCAAGGACAGGGAAGCCTGGAGTGCAGCAATTCATGGGGTCGTAAAGAGTCGGACATGACTTAGCAACTGAACAACAACAGTAAATTGAAGACACTGATACATTTCACTTCTAAATCTGTCAATATGCAAATCATTAATTAAAGTTCATTATTTTTTCTTTTAAACATGCATTCATACAATGAAATGCATAAATCTTAAGTGTGTAGTTACAGAGTTTTGATAAACATATTTATGTAACTTATTTTTTGTCCATTGAATTATGTTTGCATCTCTGTCAAAAATCAGCTGACTAAATTTGTGTGGATCTATTCCTGAGTTCTTTATTCTATTATACCAACTGATGTGTCTATTCTTTCACCAATACTATGCTGTCTTGATCACTATATCTTTATGATAACTCTCAAAATAGGACATTTTTAGCTGATATCATTTCCTTTCAGCTTGAAGAACTTATTTCTATACAATATAGTTCTAGTTCAGGTATACTGGTAACAAATATTCTTAGTTTGACCTAAAAATGTCTTCATTTTGCTTTTATTCTTGAAGGATATTTTTTCTCGACAGAAAATTCTGGATTAACAGTTCTCCCTTTCAAGCTCTTTAAATATTTTTGTTCTAGTGTATTCTAGACTCCATTTTACTCTAATAAAAGATCAATAACAATTTGGATTTTCATTCACATTTATAAAATCTGTTAATTTTCTCTGGCTACATTCAAGACTTTCTCTTGATCACTGATTTTCAGAAGTTTGACTATGTTTTGTATGGCTTTCTTTGTATACATTCTGCTTAGGTTTTTCTAATCCTCTCAGATTTAAAAATCTATCAAATTTCGTGGTGATGGCCTCCACCAAAGTAAAAAAAAAAAAAAAGGCCATTATTTGTGTAGGGCAAACTGAGGCCTTTACTCAGTTTATAAACCATACCAATAGGAACTTACCTAGAGCCATCTGCTTTTTCTAAGTGTTGATTCCCCTTCAGAAACTACCTGCATTTTGTTGCTCTCCAGCACTTTCTGGCCATTGGTTTTGATTTTTAGTTTTGTCTTGATTTTGTCTAGACTTTACAGTTGTTATCTGCAGAAGAGTCAGTCAGATAGAATCTTACTCAGACATTATTAGAAACAAGACTCAACAATTCATAAATATTTATTGAATTAAACTTTAGTCTGGCACCTCAAGGACAGAGATCTTTATCTATTTATTTATTAGTATATCACAAATGCCGAGAATTGTGCATGGTATATTTTAAGTATTCAATAAGCCTTTGTTGAATAAATGAACAGATAAATGGTTATTACTGTAATGCCTTATACACAATTGACATTTACATTTCCCATGTACCTTAACTAACTTTCCCAGAAATTGAGCATATACTAAAAAGCAGTATAACCCATAATCTCTTTCCAAAATTAACAACTGTTAACATCTTGTCATATTTGTTTTATGTATCTTTTTAAATGAGAGATTCATAAAATTAAATATAAAGTAGAAGATCCCTTAATATATTAACTTTTTGCCCTAACTTTGGGCTCCCGTGTACATATCTTTTAATCTCAGTTACACAGTATTCATTAATCTTTCAATTTTCCAAAGGAAGGAAGGAACATAAAACTCAGAATACAAGTGATTCTTCTAAAAGAGTTTAATAGGCAAATACATCAGAAAAAAGTGCAATATGCAACAAAATAAAACTTTATGTCAAGTCTTCTCAGAGCTGTTCGGCTGGCCAAAAAGTTTATTCATGTTTTTCCTTAAGATATTACAGAAAATTTTGAACTTTGGCCAATCCAATAATATTAATCCATGTTGTAAACCACCGAAGATCATGTGCAATGCTGCAGTGCATAGCACTTCCCAAACCTACCCAACCTTGGAACACTATCCTAGAACACCTCACAGGACGACTGTTCCCTGAAACTCACTTTGGGGAAAGCAAATATGGAAGACTGCAGATGGTGATTGCAGCCATGAAATTAAAAGACACTTACTCCTTGGAAGGAAAGTTATGACCAACCTACATAGTATATTGAAAACCAGAGATATTACTTTGCCAACGAAGGTCCATCTAGTCAAGGCTATGGTTTCTCCAGTGGTCATGTATGGATGTGAGAGTTGGACTGTGAAGAAAGCTGAGCACCGAAGAATTGATGCTTTTGAACTGCGGTGTTGGAGAAGACTCTTGAGAGTCCCTTGGCCTGCAAGGAGATCCAACCAGTCCATTCTAAAGGAGATCAGTCCTGAGTGTTCATTGGAAGGACTGATGCTGAAGCTGAAACTCCAATACTTTGGCCACCTCATGTGAAGAGCTGACTCATTGGAAAGGACTCTGATGCTGGGAGGGATTGGGGGCAGGAGGAGAAGGGACGACAGAGGATGAGATGGCTGGATGGCATCACTGACTCGATGGATGTGAGTTTGAGTGAACTCCAGGAGTTGGTGATGGACAGGGAGGCCTGGCGTGCTGTGATTCATGGGATCGCAAAGAGTCGGACACAACTGAGTGACTAAACTGAATATGGAAGAATCCCATATTCCTGATGCAAAAACTTGGGACATGAAAAGTCATCCTTTGATCAAATGGATCAGCTTCCTACTCTTTTGTTCCCCAAATTATCCTTCTTCCACTGAGCCTGGACTTCATTCCTACCTTTCCATTACATTTGCCTTAAGTCAAGTCAGCCATCGTCCTCAGTTATTTACATGTTGATCCAAACATAAAAGAGAATAAAACAGCTGAGCTGACTGAAGGAGCGATTAAGAACCTGGAGATATAAAAGGCAATTGCTTTCAAGAGGATTCACCCAGCACACAGAGCTTTCTTTCATGATTAAATTCTTTTTGAAATCCTAAATCAAAGGTACAGCCTATCAGAGAGCTAGGAAATCCATAATAAAAAAAAGTCATTGATGAGAGCCATTTTGTTATTATACTGAGTGCTTTTGACAGCATTTGCTGCCTAAGCACATGCGGGAAATGGCAATACACGCTGAACGCTTTCTTTATATACAAAATTCTACAATAAAGTGCCCAATGATAGAGAAAAAAAGAAATCAAACACAGTTGGCAAGTCAAAGCAAGCAGAATTAATGCCTCCGAACCACATCCCAGGCATCTCCAGCTCCCCAAGGAGACTGGCTGGAAACTATAGCTTTCGTTCAGTCCTTTCAGAACTCTATTAATTTTTTTCTGCTCGGCTGAGTCAGGACTATATAGGAGACAGGCAAGGGGCAGGACAATCCTTTTTTAAAAGTCTTCAAACCAATCCTGAATAGGCATCAGTAATATTCAAGAAGTAACAAGCATGAGTCATAAGTATCCTTGGGGACCCAGAAACATTTTCTAATCAAGGACGGAAGAGTCCCAAACTGGGACAGAACATACAAGCCAGGTTAATCGGTTATGCTGTTTCTCTTGATAAATATGTCTTCCATTGTGGTATTTTCATTTCTTGTTTTCACTTTGGAGACACTGATGTCAAAAGCAGTTTAGGGAAGGGTATAAGGAAGTGAGGCTTCCCAGGTGGCAAGAGTGATAAGGAACCTTCCTCACAATGTAAGGGAGATAAGAGACACAGATTCAGCCCCTGAGCTGGGAAGATCCCTTGGAGGAGGGCAAAGCAACCCACTCCAGTATTCTTGCCTGGAAAATCCCCACGGACAGAGGAGCCTGCTGGGCTACAGTCCATGGGGTCACAGAGTCAGACGCGACTGAGATTGAACAACAACAACAAAATGCAGAAGGAAGTGACAGTCAGAGTGATGGGTCCTTAGACCTGCCCTAGTTTGGCAGACAAGAAAGTAAATTGGTAAAACCAAGTAAGCCTTTTTATGTGGAAACCCAGAAATCCACCCCGTGTGATTAGGGGGATCAGGTGAAAAGCAGAATGCTTTCTGGCCACAGCGTTCATCGTGGACTAAGAACTTATCATTTTCTTTCCTTTTTAAAAAGTGAAAGCAATAATTTTCTGATTGCCATAGAAATGTTTTCCCATTGATTTCATCATACCAAAAAGAGAGGTAAAGTGAAGCAAGGAAAAATCCCCCCAAGTTCCAATATGCCTAGATCAGTGCTG
Organism: Bos grunniens; assembly: GCF_055505025.1. NCBI lineage: Eukaryota > Metazoa > Chordata > Mammalia > Artiodactyla > Bovidae > Bos > Bos grunniens. Next base: position 20,139,368 of record NC_141168.1, read on the forward strand.
TTAACAGCTTGGTTCATATTCGTCTAGATTCCATGATACACAGATCACACACTTATAGTATGTTATAAAAATGGATTCCTCCTTTGTACACTATTTTATAACTTTATTCCGCTTAACTGTATATCATGATCATCTTTCTGTATCAATAATTTCAACATCATTTCGAATAACTACAAAATATACCTTTAATTGGCTATATCACAATTCACCTGCCTAAGCTCATGCTGAATATTTAATTTTTCACTATTATAAATGTACTTACTTACACAGCTTTGTTTATTTCATATTTATCCAGGGGAAAAAAATCTATATATACAACTGCTAGGTCCAGAGCATACACAGATGAAATCTGTATACATTTTGCCAGGTTTCCCTGATGGCTCAGCGGGTAAAGAATTCACCTGCATTGCAAGAGATGCAGGAGATGTCTGTTGGGAAGATTCCCTGAAGAAGAAAATGGCAACCCACTCCAGTATTCTTGCCTGGGAAATCCCACTGGACAGAGGAGCTTGGTGGGCTACAGTCCATGAAGTCGCAAACAGTCAGATACAACCAAGCACACGAGCACATACATTTTGCCAGCAGGGGAGTGGAGAGTATATTAGTTTACACTCACACCAACAGTATGTTAGAGTCAGCACTGAGCTTCCGTACTTGGGATCTGAGATGCTTCTCACCCAAACTGGGGCTTCCCCCACATGATAGAATCTGAACTCTCAAGAGAATCTGAACTCAAGGACAGAGTCTGACACTTTACCTTTATATCCTCCAATGCACTAAATGGCATTGGTTCTACACTGGATACCCAAACAAGGTTCTGATAAACAGGCCAAGTTCCTATCATGACCTCCAGACCCTACAGTTCTGTTCACCCCCATCACCTTTCCAGCTCCCTCTCCCATAACTCTTCCCCTTTGCTGGCTCCAACCACATTGATAGCATTTATGTCCCTCCAACATACTTAGCACACTCCCATCAGAGCCTCAGCATCTGCCTTCTCCTCTCTCTGGAACTTTCTTCCCCTGATACCCACGAGACTCATTCCCTTAGGATGCTGCTGAAAGGCCCCTTTTTTTATCAGTGAGGTTTTCCTATCTTAAATTCCAACTCCCTCAACCTTCTCTATCCTCCTTCCATTATATCTACTTTCTCCAGTGTCTTTGTTACCATTGGTGCTAGTGGTAAAAAACAAACAAAAAACCCTGCCTGCACAGCATAGCACAGACCTGATGTATGTCTCTTGCTTACCTTGTTTCCCTTCTGCCTCTGCCCACTAGGGCAGGAATTTTTTCTGTTTTATTCACTGTTGTATCCCTGGTACCTAGAAGAGGTGCTCAGTGAATATCTATTAAATGGAGAAGTTAATTTATGAAAATAAAGAATGAATGAAGATATCGGCAAGCAGAAAGTTAATTGCTGGAATTATAAAGGAGGGCACAATGAAAGCATACTTGTAGGTGAACAGAATAAGCTAAATAGACCTGATAATGTCTGCATCATCTGAGTTATACAGCCATTCAATGACTGCCCAAAGTTGGAAGTAGAAGAATACAGATAATCTATGAAAAGCTTATAGTCCTTTTGGGAACATAAAACTCGTGATAGTTTTTACAAACTATCATAAAGTAATTGTTGTCTGTTTTTTAGTCTATAAGTCGTGTCCAACTCTCTGAGACCCCATGGACTGTATCCCATCAGGCTCCTCTCTCCATGGGATTTTCTGGGTAAGAATACTGCAGTGGGTTGCCATTTCCTAATCCAGGGAAATAAAACTCAGACCTTGCCCTCAAGGACTCTATAAGCCAGCCATGTTGATTACCACTTAATACCAGTTAGGGGGTGCTATTTGTAGCAGACATGAGAGGCCCTTGACCCAGACGAGTCTATAAGGGAGGATGGGGGCACTGCCAGGAAACGTGGTCCCCAAGTCCAGATGTGAAGAACATATCAAATAGAAATCAGCCAGACAGTACAAAGGAATGCTTGCAAGAAGGAGAGAGCCACCTGTGCAAAAGCACAAAGGCAAAGAGAAACTGTGAAACTGCAGGGAGGGGACCGCCACCCACCGAGGCAGAGAGCCTGAGACAGAAGCGGGACATTTGGCTGGAGAGGTGAGCAAGCCCAGCGGAGGGGAGGGAGGGGGGTTCTCTTCCGGGTCCATCTCTGCCTCAGAGACACTGGGCTCCACGGGAGGAATTAAGAAGGACAAGTCAGTCCAAATCTTTAATAAACTCATTTCACTACATTTCAGACATACGGAATGGGCTAAAAGAGAGCAAGAATTCATTTAATAGGATCTGAAGCCTCTGCCAGAACCTGCAGACTAAAGTAAAAAGATAAAAGGAGAGATTCAGATCTCAGCCCTCCTTAGGGCTGCAGAAACAGGTGCCCTGGGCGGCAGAGTGGGCAGGGTAGCCAAGCGCCCTGCATTCCCGCGGTGGTCCTAGCTGCTGCCTCTGGAGAAGCGGAAGCACTGTGAACAGAAATCTGAGATATACAGGGGGAGTTGGCTTATTTTCCCATCATTTCCTTCCCTCTTGTAGCTCCATCTGTTCTCTCATGGCTAGTGATTCATAGGGTGCTTGTCTGATCAAAATTGACATTCATTTAATAAAGAACTGAATCTATGACGAACTACAAAAGCCTTTCTACTTTGTGTTGTTTATCATCATTTTCCCTCCATTTTGACAAATAATTGGGGAAATGAACACAATTGGCCTCTAGCCTGAGCGTATGTACTAAAAAAAAAAAAAAAGTAGTTTCATTACAGTAGCATTTCTGCATGCCAGCCTCACCAGGAAAATTTTAAAATTCTGATGCTTTAATCTCACCCTCAGACATTCCCATTAAGTGGGTTTGGGAAGGTTGCACGATATAGTGATTATGCTGCTGCTGCTGCTAAATCGCTTCAGTCATGTCCGACTCTGTGCGACCCCATACACGGCAGCCCACTAGGCTCCTCTGTCCCTGGGATTCTCCAGGCAAGAACAATGGAGTGGGTTGCCATTGCCTTCTCCAATGCATGAAAGTGAAAAGTGAAAGTAAAGTCGCCCAGTCCTGCCTGACTCTTAGCGACCCCATGGACTGCAGCCTACCAGGCTCCTCCATCCATGGGATTTTCCAAACAAGAGTACTGGAGTGGGGTGCCATTGCCTTCTCCGATAGTGATTATAACATACCTAGAGTCCCTTGGACTGCAAGGAGATCCAACCAGTCCATTCTGAAGGAGATCAGCCCTGGGATTTCTTTGGAAGGAATGATGCTAAAGCTGAAACTCCAGTACTTTGGCCACCTCATGCGAAGAGTTGACTCATTGGAAAAGACTGTGATGCTGGGAGGGATTGGGGGCAGGAGGAGAAGGGGACGACAGAGGATGAGATGGCTGGATGGCATCACTGACTCGATGGACGTGAGTCTGAGTGAACTCCGGGAGTTGGTGATGGACAGGGAGGCCTGGTGTGCTGCGATTCATGGGGTCGAAAAGAGTCAGACACGACTGAGCGACTGATCTGATCTGATCTGATTCAATCTTCTAGGAAGTCCAATTATAAAGATCATATTTGACAGTGTATCATCTCAAATCTTCCAAATTTATTTCACCATGGGACCAACTATTTTTTGGCAGATCTTTTTGTTTGTTTGTTTTTGGCCATGCTGAGTGGCATGGAGGAACTTCCCTGACCAGGGATCGAACTCTCACCCACTGCTATAGAAGCACAGAGTCTTAACCACTTGACCACCAGGGAAGTCCCTGGCAGAACCATTATTAACATCTAACAAAACACTAATCTTCAGCAAAAAATAATTTGAGAAGTGCTAGTCTTTCTAAGGAAACAAATTCCCAGGAATAATTCCGTATATTATTACCATTTCTTATTTATTATCAATCATATTTGAATAAAACCCTAGAGAGAGGAGAGAGGCCTGGGCTTTCATTAATCCTCCTCATTTAGGTATAATTATTTTAAGACAAATGATCAGCAAATAAACAAGCATGAAGACTTTGCTCTTCTACAAAAGACCACTTTTTAAACAGAGTATGAAGGGCTTTCCAGGAGGCTCAGTAGATGAACAATCTGCCTGCAATGCAAGAGACTCTGGTTCAACCCCTGGGTCGGGAAGGTCCCCTGGAGGAGGAAATGGCAACCCATTATAGTATTCTTGCCTGGGAAATGTCGTGGACAGAGGAGCTGGTGGACTACAGTCCATGGGGTCACGAAGAATCCCACACGACTGAAGTGACTGAGCACACACAAGAAGCCCATTACCCACTGATTCTGTCTTTCGCTCATCCAGTTGAGCTACAGTAAAATCTGCTCCAAGATAGCAAATAATATTTTCTCAAAGCAAATGTATCAATAATTTACAACTCTGCCTCATTTTTATTATGACCTCTGGGCATAGGTTTGTGATCCACAAAATAACTAGTCCATGTAAGTAACGTAATAAATATTAAATAAACCCTTTGGAGGCAATCCATAGCAGTGAAAACAGCACACCCTCTTGAAGCAGACAACCTGAGTTTAAAGCACATCACCAGTACTTATTCCAGAGAAGGCAATGGCACCCCATTCCAGTACTCTTGCCTGGAAAATCCCATGGATGGAGGAGCCTGGTGGGCTGCAGTCCATGGGGTCGCTAAGAGTTGGACACGACTGAGCGACTTCACTTTCACTTTTTCACTTTCATGCATTGGAGAAAGAAATGGCAACCCACTCCAGTGTTCTTGCCTGGAGAATCCCAGGGGCAGGAGAGCCTGGTGGGCTGATGTCTATGGGGTCACACAGAGTCGGACATGACTGAAGTGACTTAGCAGCAGTAGCAGCAGCCAGTACTTATTAGTTTTGTGTCCTCTGGCAACCTTACCTCTCAGATCTCAAGTCTGGCCACTAAAGTGAAGATACCGGAAATACCTAATTTTCAGGACTCTCGGAGGACTAATTTATATACAGAAGCTAATGGACTTAAATACGGTACTCCTTGAGCTATTTCAAATCCTGAAAGACAATGATCTGAAAATGCTGCACTCAATATGCCAGCAAATTTGGAAAACTCAGCAGTGGCCACAACACTGGAAAAGATCAGTTTTCATTCCAATCCCAAAGAGAGGCAATGCCAAAGAATGCTCAAACTACCGCACAATTGCAGTCAACTCACACGCTAGTAATGCTTAAAATTCTCCAAGCCAGGCTTCTGAAATATGTGAACCGTGAACTTCCAGATGTTCAAGCTGGTTTTAGAAAACGCAGAGGAACCAGAAATCAAATTGCCAATATCCGCTGGATCATCAAAAAAGCAAGAGAGTTCCAGAAAAACATCTACTTCTGCTTTATTGACTATGCCAAAGCCTTTGACTGTGTGACTTACAATAAACTGTGGAAAATTCCAAAAGAGATGGGCATACCAGACCACCTGACTGCCTCTTGAGAAACCTATATGCAGGTCAGGAAGCAACAGTTAAAAATGGACATGGAATAACAGACTGGTTCCAAATAGGAAAAGGAGTCCATCAAGGTTGTATATTGTCACCCTCTTATTTAACTTCTATGCAGAGTACATCATGAGAAACACTGGGCTGGAAGAAGCACAAGCTGGTATCAAGATTGCCAGGAGAAATCTCAATAACCTCAGATATGCAGATGACACCACCCTTATGGCAGAAAGTAAAGAAGAACTAAAGAGCCTCTTGATGAAAGTGAAAGAGGAGAGTGGAAAAGTTGGCTTAAAGCTCAACATTCAGAAAACAAAGATCATGGCATCCGGTCCCATCACTTCATGGGAAATAGATGGGGAAACACTGGCTGACTATTTTTCTGGGCTCCAAAATCACTGCAGATGGTGATTGCAGCCATGAAATTAAAAGACGCTTACTCCTTGGAAGGAAAGTTATGACCAACCTAGAGAGCTTATTAAAAAGCAGAGACATCACTTTGCCAACAAAGGTCCATCTAGTCAAGGCTATGGTTTTTCCAGTGGTCATGTATAGATGTGAGAGTTGGACTATAAAGAAGGCTGAGCACCGAAGAATTGATGCTTTTGAACTGTGGTGTTGGAGAAGACTCTTGAGAGTCCCTTGGACGCAAGGAGATCCAACCAGTCCATCCTAAAGGAAATCAGTCCTGGATGTTCATTGGAAGGACTGATGTTGAAGCTGAAACTCCAATACTTTGGCCACCTGATGCGGAGAGCTGACTCATTTGAAAAGACCCTGATGTTGGGAAAGATTGAGGGCAGGAGGAGAAGGGGATGACAGAGGATGAGATGGTTGGATGGCAACATCAACTCAATGGACATGGGTTTGGGTGGACTCTGGGAGTTGGTGATGGACAGGGAGGCCTGGCGTGCTGCAGTTCATGGGGTCGCAAAGAGTCAGACATGACTGAGTGACTGAACTGAACTGAACTGAAATAATTTCTAAAGTAATGACAGTTATTTTTATTAGAAATTGCTTCAAAATTTTTTCCAGGTATAATGTGAGGTAACGTTTTAAAATAAAGGCATCTTTCTTTGTTCAGGAGTATTTTTGAAAGAATGAGCATTCTGCTGGAAACTCAAACATATATAGCCCTCTGGTATAGTTGAGGTCACAGTCATTCTCATAAATCCTCAATTTTCTATTCCTGAGCAGATACTAACAATGAACTCCTTTACATTTGTCTGCACAAGCATCTTATGGCCAAAGGACAGGTTAATGGGCAGCCGAATTTGGAGTTATTGACAAAAACAAACATACTTTATGTCTACTCTCAGGCTATATTTTTGAGTAAGAATATTGAAAGACTGAAGAAATTGTAGGGAAAACTCCTGCAAATATCTATTCCAAATCAGATCTAAAATACTCAGAATGCTCCAATCCCAGAAACTCACTTCTTTGAGCCAATGACAATGCTGTTTTATTTGTGTTCTTAGAGACCAAATGTAAAGTAACCTGGAAATGTAAATATAATGAGTAAGGTATTCCATCTCACAAGGTAATCTACATCGCTATTTATTACAGATTTCTGAACTGTGACCACTCTTATCTTTACAAATGGATTCCCACTCTAGGACACTTTATAAAGGAGCCAAGAAGAAATGGTTGTCTTCTTCTCTCATTCAAACTCCCTGACACTGAAGAATCCTTGAGTTGCTTCCTTTGGGTTAGAGCTTAAAGTTAAAAATTCTTTAATTCTCTCCTTTTTTAACAGTTTTATTGAGGAATGATTGACATACAGAAAGCTATAGATAGTTAATGTACACAACTTGTGAGTTTGGAGATAAGTTTCCCCGGTGGCTCACTGAAAAAGAAATGGGTTCGATCCCTGGGTCAGAAGATCCCCTGGAGAAGGAGATGGCAATCCACTCCAGTATTCTTGCCTGGAGAATCCCGTGAACAGAGGAGGCTGATGGGCTACAGTTCATGGGATCACAAAGAGTCAGATATGACTTAGCAACTAAACAACAACAACAACAATACATCCCTGAAACTCCCATCATTATCAATGCCACAAGCTTGCCCAGAAGTTTCCACTTGCCCCCTTATATATTGAGGGGTTTCTTTTCCCTTTTGTAGTAAGAGCACTTAACATAAGATCTGCTCTCTTAGCATTCAATACAAAATTATTCATCATGAGCCCTATTTTGTACAGTAGCTCATCACAAACTATTTTGCAAAGTGGAAACAATCTATCTTTTGACCAACATTTTCCCATTGGCCCATTCCCTGCCCTCCTCCCTGGCAATCACCATTCTACCCTCCACTTTTATGTGTTTGACTATTTTGAGTCCTCATAAAGGTGAAATCATGCAGTATTTGTCTTTCTGTATTTGGCTTATTTCACTTAGCATGATGTCCTGCTGATCCATCCCCAATGTGGCAAATGGGAGGATTGCCATCTTTTTTCAGGCTAAGTAAGATTCCATTGTATGTATATGCCACAATTTTTAAAACTGGAGGATAATTACAAGATTGTCTACATTTTTTAAAATCCATTCATCTGTTGATGGACACTTTGATTGCTTCCCTGGTTTGGCTATTGTCAATAATGATGCAATGAACATGGAAGTAGAGATACTCTTTGAGATTCAGATTTCAACTCTTTTGGATATATGCCCCAAAGTCGGATTGCTGAAAATTTTTCACATGACCTAGAAAACCAACTTGTCTGTCTGGTTGCCACTCACCCTCTGCTCATTTCTAAGTCTTCGTACTCCAGTCATATTACACTACCCTTTCCTCCAATTCTCCTGTTAGTCTAACTACTTATTCAGTCCCCTTTCATCATCTTTTTGCCATATCCAGCTGGGTTTTTGTCCCTATTAGTCATTATGAAACTTACCATTACTTCAGTTCAGTTCAGTTCAGTCGCTCAGTCGTGTCCGACTCTTTGCGACTCCATGGACTGCAGTATGCCAGGCTTCCCTGTCCGTTGCCAACTCCCGGAATTTACACAAACTCATGCCCATTGCATCAGTGATGCCATCCAACTGTCTGATCCTCTGTCGTCTCCTTCTCCTCCCGCCTTCAATCGTTCCCAACATCAGGGTCTTTTCCAATGAGTCAGTTCTTTGCGTCAGGTGGCCAAAGTATTGGAGTTTCAGTGAATATTCCAATGAATATTCAGGAATATTCAGGATTGATTTCCTTTAAGATGGACTGGCTGGATCTCCTTGCTGTCCAAGGGACTCTCAAGAGTCTTCTCCAACACCACAGTTCAAAAGCATCAACTCTTTGGCACTCAGCTTTCTTTATAGTCTAACTCTAACATCCATACATGACTACTGGAAAAACCATAGCTTTGACTGGATGGACTTTTTCAGTAAAATAATGTCTCTGCTTTTTAATAAGCTGTCTAGATGGGTCATAGCTTTTCTTCTAAGAAGCAAGCGTCTTTTAATTTCATGGCTGCAGTCACCATCTGCAATGATTTTGGAGCCCCAGAAAATAAAGTCTCTCACTGTTAACATTGTTTCCCCATCTATTTGCCATGAAGTGATAGAACCAGATGCCATACTCTTAGTTTTCTGAATGTTGAGTTTTAAGCCAACATTTTCACTCTCCTCTTTTATTTTCATCAAGAGGCTCTTTAGTTCTTCTTCGCCTTCTGACATAAGGGTGGTGTCATCTGCACATCTGAGGTTATTGTTATTTTTCCCAGCAATCTTGATTCCACTTTGTGCTTCATCCAGCCGGCATTTCACATGATGTTCTCTGCATAGAAGTTAAATAAGCAGGGTGACAATATACAGCCTTGTATATTTCTCCCTGAGGACTGGGGCTTTTCCTATCTTTTTCACACTATCACCAGCATCAATATAATGTACTTTAATAAATAAATGAATATGATGAATATAAAACAAGTGAGGGAAGAAGTTGAGCTTTTAACCAGCTTTCTGCTTTTTCTGATCTTGCTATTTACCTCACAGAAGGAAAGGGAAAGAATGTGCTATTTGTAGCATGTATATTTTATGTGAGCTGTATCTTAATGTACAAGTAATTTCACAGGCATCAGTCAGAGTTTTTTACTCCAAGAGGCTACTTCAAAAAAGCCTTTAATTTTTAATATTCTACTTCTCCAAATAATAAGAAATGTAATTAGCATCCCATGTTTGTCCATTAAAATGTGTGTAATATGTAACTGTTAGCCATGGTAGTAGAATCTGAAAATAATTTAGTAAGTAAACATATTTAAATGACTTACTGTGTATACTTTTTTCAATAAAGAGCCTGATGCTATAAGTAAGCTGTCAATCAATGTTTTTGCTAATTTTCTTCTGTGAGTGTGCTTTATTCACATTTTAAATTTCAAATGAAACAAACATATAAAATAAAACAGAATACATGCATTACATTTCTATTCATTCTTTACTTCTGTTTAATGGTAAAAGCCTGCTGGTGAGCATGGACCTGTGTCAGCAGTCATCCTAAATTACAGCCATAAAATCCCCAAATGAAAATCATCATAAAAGAGCAACCTAGTTTCCTATGAAAGAATAAACCATTATTTTAAATTAAGTGCTATATTTTAGATTTAAATTAAATGTCATTAACCTTAATTTTTATGAGCATCACTGTTTATGTCTCAGCAGATCTATAAAATGGAAAGTTAGATGCAATTACTACGAAATCAAAGCTATAAAGTTTCACCTTGGTGGTACCAACTAATATGTAGATGGTTTATGTAGACAGAAAACTACATGCATCCTAGGGAGACAAATTCTGTCCTGATAAACTGAAGTCTCTTGTTCATAATCATTTGTTATAACCTTCTTTAGAGCATCCATCCTAGATTCTTAAGGGCCTTATCACCCCTTGACAATCCATGTCAGTCATGGGATTCACTCTTTCTTTTAGTTTTAAAACTTAATTACCTATGATTTTTCATGACTATTTGTTTCAGTTAAAAGAATTTTAATTATTTTAGGCCCCAGGTTGACAATAAAGGGTAGAATGGGGTTAGGGTTAGAGTTTTCAGAGACTCCACCATCCAGAAATAATTTAGTATCTGCTAAAAATACATGTACTCAATATTGTGGGCTTCTCAGGTGAGTAATTAAAGAATCCACCTGCCAATGCAGGAGACTCAGGTTCATTCCCTGGGTTGGGAAGATCCCCTGGAAGAGGAAATGGCAACCCACTCCATTATTCTTGCCAGGATAATCCTATGGACAAAGCCTGGTGGGCTCCAGTCCATGGAGTCACAAAAGAGTTGGATACAACTTAGCAACTAAACGGCAACAACATTCAGCAGAGTATGGAGAGTCTCCAGATTGTGGTCACAGGAAAGCTTTGATTTAACTCTCAGGTTTCTTACTAAGTGATTCTGCCCTATAACCTTAAATAATTGGCTTTAACCTGCAGGTCTATTTCTCTGACTCAGTGTTTTTATGAGGGCTAAACAAGATAATATAAATGATTATTGTGGTGTCCAGCAAATGGTAAATTCTCAAGATATTTTAGTTATACATTATTATCTGTAAAGTAATGAAATTATCTGCTAGAATACTCAAGACCCCCTTGTAGATTTTAACATATTTAATTCTATAAGTACTATTTATAAATGTATGTCACCAAAGCTAATTAAAGTGATAGCCATAGTTATTAGCAGTGATGAATATGTGTCTTTAACTTTGGCTTAAAGCTCAACATTCAGAAAACAAAGATCATGGCATCTGGTCCCATCACTTCATGGGAAAGAGATGGGGAAACAGAGGAAACAGTTCTTTTTGGGGCTCCAAAATCACTGCAGATGGTGACTGCAGCCATGAAATTAAAAGACACTTACTCCTTGGAAGAAAAGTTATGACCAACCTAGATAGTATATTCAAAAACAGAGACATTATTTTGCCAACAAAGGTCCGTCTAGTCAAGGCTATGGTTTTTCCTGTGGTCGTGTATGGATGTGAGAGTTGGACTGTGAAGAAGGCTGAGCGCCGAAGAATTGGTGCTTTTGAACTGTTGGAGAAGACTCTTGAGAGTCATTTGGACTGCAAGGAGATCCAACCAGTCCATTCTGAAGGAGATCTGCCCTGGGATTTCTTTGGAAGGAATGACGCTAAAGCTGAAACTCCAGTACTTTGGCCACCTCGTGCAAAGAGCTGACTCATTGGAAAAGACTGTGATGCTGGGAGGGATTGAGGGCAGGAGGAGAAGGGGACAACAGAGGATGAGATGGCTGGATGGCATCACTGACTCGATGGACGTGAGTCTGAGTAAACTCTGGGAATTTGTGATGGACGGGGAGGCCTGGCGTGCTGCAATTCATGGGGTCGCAGAGAGTTGGACACAACTGAGCGACTGAACTGAACTGAACTGAAGAACTCCATAAATAATGTGTGATATTTTGGTATCAAATAAATAAAACTAGCTTTTACCATAAATTTTATCATTTAATTCTTAATTTGTAATACTCAAATGTAAGGCCCATCAAAATGCTGTTTTTAATCTAATAATTTGGATAAATTTATGGGAGAAATACAGTCTTATAATTCAATTCCATATCTGTTATTTGGGATTTTTAAAATTCATTCAACAAATATTAGTCGAACTTTAAGCACTGTGCTAGTTGGAAATAAACAATGTTAATTATGTTTATTATATTTTTGATAGTTAGATTCCCAGGAGAGTGAACAAAATCCTATGTAGTGGAAGTGGGAACTGTCAGTAGAAAACATAAAATACAACTCTTTTATAATGCTAGTAAGTGTGTGCCTGTCTCAGGAAGGACCCAACATGCAAACAGCTGAGCTCAAGAGTATTAAAATAAAACACATGGGTACAAGCCCTCTGAAGAATCAGCAGCTAATGGGAGATGGCAGAGGTGTGTCAGCAACAAGCTCTCAGGCCCATCTACCAAGTAGACTTATTAACTCGGGACAGGCTGGTTGCTCTCCAGAAAAGGACAATTGTCATAGAGGTAAGTGAGAGAGCACTTTATACACTTTCTTATTCTTCATTTCAGCCCAGTGAGAATTTGGGCTTGGCTGATTCACTATGTCTTCAAAAAGAGAAACAATTCCAAAATTAAAGGGAAATCTATCTTCCTTATGCCATCTTTTCCTTTGGACTTTAATCTTAATGAAAAACATTGGTAAATTATCTCTTTTTTTCCATGGCCAGCCCTTTATGAAAGATTTTTCTCAGAATTTGTATTTTTAATTATGCCTAATTTTAAAACTGAGATTTACATAAATATCAACTGATCCACGAGCTGAGGGAAAATGCCTCACTTTGATATGAAGTATTATTTTTCTTGGGTAATGGGGTGTAATGCCATTGTGTCAGACAATGGTTCTCACTGTGAACCCATTGAAGGCAGCTCAACTTGTGAGCTGATCATTACTCCAGTGAAAGAAAGAAAGGAAGAAAAGATGGAGAGGAAGGGAAAAGACAGGGAGAAGGAAGAGAGAGATGAGAGGGAGGAAGGGATGAACAGATAAAGTCAACTCCAGATAATACTGTCAACAACTGGAGTGTTCCTGGTATATCCACAGATGAGACATTTATTCCCAAGACACACCAATTTTTTTCTTTGCTCAGGTTATAGAATAATCATTCTTTAGGCCAAATATGCATCATGATCACATGAAAACTAGAGTAGGCTGTGTATTTGAAAGTCAGTAACTTCAGAGAATGTGCCTCTTTTTACATTTTATCAGTCTGTTGCTAGAATAAAGAAACTCGAAGTTGCTTACAAGTGGCTAACGAGTTCTATAATCAAGACTTATTAAGGAAATATGAAGCTTACTACTGAAAGAATGGGGAAGTTCATTCAAATGGAAAACCTACTATTTGGTGAGCTACAAGATCATGAGTCCTTGGGGAAAATTGAAAGAGGAGTCATTTGGTCTAATGCATCCACATTTAAGCATAAGTGCAAGTAAAGATTCAATAACAACTAAGTTTCCCCCAAGAAAAAAATTCATTGAGATTAGAGCTCTCAGTAGATATCTCTGTTAATTATGCAGAGGTTGAGACAAGATAATTATAATTATTTCAGGGGTAGAGACCATTGGATACCCTTACATAGTTGTAGAATGAAGTTTGATGTGGACATGAATCCCATACATAGTTGTAGAATGAAGTTTGATGTGGACATGAATCCCATTCCATCAAAGCCCACTAATTGAGGCTTTCAGAAAAATAAGTAAATCATTCCAAACACTAGAAAGAGATAATGGCTTTCATTTCCCTTGATCTCAGCTTAAACTTACTTATGCACAAGAGAGAGTACACACTTAATGTAGCCTTCTAAGCACATGACTCAAAATGTCAGATTACATGGAAGGTAATGGAAAGCAGATCTAAAATAAAATGCTGAGGAAGCCCACTTCATCTCTTCAGTGGATCTTATTGGCATTTAGAACCACCCTTTAATGACCATCTGTTGGGTTTGCTCAGAATCCCTTCCGCTTCTTTTGCTAAGTGTACCCTGCTTTTCCTTATTGCACCTTCCCTCTTCCACCCCATGTGTTCTCTGTGGGATGTTGTCAATCTCGATGTCTAGTAATTAGGCAAATTATTTTATAACCAAAGAAAGTTGCTCTGTCATGTCTGACTCTTTGTGACCCCATGGACTATACAGTCCATGGGATTTTCCAGACCAGGATACTGGAGTGGGTAGCCATTCCCTTCTCCAAGGGATCTTCCCAACCCAAGGATCAAACCCAGTTCTCCTGCATAGAGGGAAGCCAAGCCACACTTCTAAAACAAAGTTTACCTTTTTCTATCCAATACTAGGCTTCCCTGGTGGCTCAGACAGTAAAGCATCTGCCTGCAATGCGGGAGAGCAGGGTTCAATCCCTGGGTTGGGAAAATCCCCTGGAGAAGGAAATGGCAACCCACTCCAGTACTCTTGCCTGGAAAACTCCATGGACTGAGGAGTCTGGTAGGCTACAGTCCATGGGGTTGCAAAGAGTCGGACACAACCGAGCAACTTCATCCAATACTAAAGGATTCAAAAGGAATCTTGCTCCATGTCCTACCTAACAATGCCTGATTCCTCTTAACTCAGAGCCCCTTCAGTTCAGTTCAGTCATGTCCAACTCTTTGCAACCCCATGGGCTGCAGCACGCCAGGCTGCCCTGTCCATCACCAACTCCCGGAGCCTACTCAAACTTATGTTCATTGCTTCATTGAGCCCCTTAGAGCCTTCTTTCTGGGTGTGCAAAGCAGAGAAAGCTAGAATAGCAGAGGCAGAACTGAACCATGGCTTCCAGGCTGTGAGAAAGCTGGGGAGCATCTAGTAACTAAGCCAGAGTCATGTATTTCATCTGTTTCTCCCTCTTTTCTTAAGCCATGCCTCCAATGACATACACAACCCAAAAAATGGAGAAGACAAGCATCACAAAGTAGTTTAAACAATCCCCTGTCCTACAGAATCTTCAAGGAGAAATTGCCACTGAAATTTTATTGGTGCTTTTCTTATGATGGCAATTTATACAAGGGCTATAAAAATGTATCATTCTCTTAGACCCAAATATTCTGCTCCTGAGAATTTTTCCTAAGGAAGTCACTCAATAGAAGGAAAAACTAAGGGCACATTAATGTTATTTGCAGCTCCATCTAAAACAGTAAAGCATCAGAAGCAATCTGAATGTAAAGCAATAATGTTTAAATAAATTATTGTGTATAAGCCAATGGAATATTACACAGCCATAAAATTATAATTACACAATATTGATATCATATTCAGTAAAAACATAAGATGATGCACTCATTATTATGGTGACAATTATGAAAACTAAGAATGCATGGAAGTAAACATTAGTATGGAGTACAAAAAAATCAAAGTAATCATATTAGGATTGTGAGGTCACTGGTGATCTTTCTTTTGTCACAATTTATGTTGTTATTATAAATCAACAGCAGCAATGACAAGAATCTGCTTTCTCTTTCAGGAGAGAAAAGTTATCTGTAGTCATACACTCATTCCCTAAAGAGGCTTTTCCTCAGCAGCTCCCAACTCTGAGGGCCAGAGTTCACTCAGAATTAGGGAGTCAAGTGTGCTCTGGCCAACATTCCTCCCCTTGCCCCATAGAATTAGGAAGCATTACATGGCTTTGCCACCTGCTCTTTCTGTAATAACCATATTTCATCCAAAAGGGTACACTCATTTCCTCCCACATATTCGGTATCCCTGAAATTGAAATAAATTTTCTAACTGATGGCGTCTTAAAATTGCTGCTTTCCAGGTGACAGGTGTGATGAAGTTGTAGCTACTTGCCCACAGGTAGGACTTCCCAGGTAGCTCCATCAGTAAAAAATCCATCTGCAGTGCAGGAGACCTGGGTTCAGTCCCAAGGTTGGGAAGCTGCTCTGGAAAAAGAAATGGCAAACCACTCCAGCATTGTTACCTGGAAAATACCATGGACAGAGGAGCCTAGCCAGCTACAGTCCATTGGATCGCAGGAGTTGGACACGACTTAGCAACTAAACCACCACTGCCCATATGCAAATTGGTGATAGATCTTCATAACTGAATCAATATTGTTAAATAAATGAATGAATGAGTGAAGGCTACAACTCCATTTGGGCATCTATGAAATAAAAGAGTCTATGACCTTTTATTTTCTCCCGAAAATAAAATTTGTGAGTTTTCTCCCGAATATAACATTCTGAAATTTTAATCTGTTGACAGGCTACTTAATTGATATTTAAATGATATTTAATGGAAACTATATAGTCATTGAGCAATAAGTGCTTATTTAATGTGCACTCTTGGGTGGTTCAACCAGGAATACCTGTATTAATTCCTTACCTATCAAAGGTTGTTGTCTTGGCCCCCAGAGGAGAAGAATTCAATCCGGGGCCAGAGACGAGGCTTGATCTCTCAGAGCTTTTATGTAATAAAGTTTTATTAAAGTATAAAGGAGATAAAGAAAGCTTCTGACTTAGGCATCAGAAGTGGGCAGAAAGAGTGCCCCCTTGCTAGTCTTCAGCTGGATGTTATATAGTCACTAGCAGTCTGTTAATGAAAGAAAGGAATGTCTTAAAACTCAGAATGGCACCAGGCCCCTCACCCATAAGATGCATTTTGGGATAATGTTGGCACCAAATGGCTTATCCTGGGCCATAAAATGTTTAACTTGAATCTTGAAGAAGGGCAGACCACCATACAAATAGTTTCATTTACATAGATTAGGGGAACAATATCTGAGTATAACATACTGGTTTGTCAAGTAGGTTCTGAGCCAAGAGGCGGAACCGACTTGAAGACAAAGTTTGGGGTAAATGCATACTACATTAACATAGCTTAAGAGAAACATTTCCATAAGAAAAAGGCATTGGTTATCTCTAGGTTTGAGAACAGTTAACTTCAGGTGAAACCAGGTGTCATTATGGCAACACAGTATTTGAAGAGAAACCTCCTTTCAAATTTGTATAGAGAAGGAAAAAACATCGCTAGTTTGTTTCCTCCTGGCGCTTAAGAGAGATAAAAATGTCTGACACTTGCAGGCTATTTCCTCTGTTTGGAGACCCATGGCCTTCCTGCCTGTTACCTTCTCACCTAGAGGGTAGGTGTGTTTGCCATTCAATTTTGTCCAGCTCTTTGTGACCCCATGAACTGTAGCCCACCAGGCTCCTCTGTCTGTGGAGTTCTCCAGGCAAGAATACTGGAGTAGGTTGCCATTTCCTCCCCAGGGGATCTTCCCTACCCAGGGATCAAACCCAGGTCCCCTGCATTGCAGGTGGATTCTTTACCGTCTGAGCCACCAGGGAAGCCCCTGAGGGTAGGTACCTAATGGAAAATGGAAATACAAGCACTGTGTTTCTCCACAAGGTCAGTTCTACAGGGGACCTTGCAGATAATTAAAAAAAAAAAAAAAGATTCTCGATGAAACAAATGTAGGAAATGTTACCTACCCTCTTCTTTCTTAAAGCAGCTCTCGTGTTCACATTAGCATCACAAAGGCTCTGGGAAGTCCCACACTAAAAAAAAAAAAAAAGCTACTTAGAGCATTTCCATTAAAGCACCATATAAGCCTGGGAAATCTATTTAGCCTGACTGTGCTTCACTACTTCTGCACTGTGGTAGTATTGGGCCTTGCTTCCTACAGAAAATACTAGGAAGAACTGATGAACACAACTAAGAGGCACTTAGCATGTGGGAAACTGCTGCCCCTTGAAAACATGAGGAGTCTTAGGTTTGTGCCAAACACAAACAACTGTTCCGTGGCCTTCCTTTCCTGAAGCAGGCCAGTGTTGTCTCTCGAATTGAAGGGATGAAATCACACTCTGGCCAATACAGAGAAATTTAAGAGGGATAAATGGAAACAGACACAGAGAGCAACAGCCAGAGACAGAGACAGATCTCCCCCAAATAAGGTTTCTTGTGAGACTAATGGGGCTTGCAACTTATAGGCCTGAGAGAAGACCTAGCCACATATGATCACATATTTTCAAAAATTTGCAAACAAGAGATATTTAAATTGCAGTGATTTAGATGACAGTATCTTTCCACTCTGATTTCCCATCTGTTATATTTTCTCCTATATTAGGCGATTTTGGTGTAACTATGAATCACTTTGGGCTTCCCTAGTGGCTCAGCAGTCAAGAATCTGCCTGCAATGCAGGAGACTCAGGAGACCAGGGTTCAATCCCTGGGTCAGGTAAATCCACTGGAGAAGGGAATGACTACCCACTTGAGTATTCTTCACTGGAGAAGTCCATGAACAAAGTACAAACACTGTCCACAGGGTCACAAAGAGTTGGACATGACTGATAGCGCGCATACACACACACACACACACATAAATCACTTCGGGTTTTGGCTAACAAGTCAAATTAGGAACACATTGAGTTGAGTTTGGGTATAATTGTGAATCACTCAGGTTTGGGCTAAGAAGTTGAGTTAGGGTCACACTGAGTTGAGTTTAATAGGATTTATTTATATCACTTTGAGTCATTTCTCTTAAGTTGTGACCAATCATCCCAATGTGGAAACAACCTACAAAAATGTTCTTATAGTCCACTATATCAACCTACCCGGCATCATGATCTGAAAGTCATGCTGAGAAGTTAAGCTGTGATGTTAGTATGTCCTATGGCTGACCCAGCACCAGAACTGATGGGTTGTGAAAGGGAAATAAGGCTTGAAATGTAGGAAATCAAAGTCTAATTTTTATAATATTTTATACAAAAGATCCCATTCTTATTAATGCATGATCAAAACTAAAGTCTTCTCCTAGCAAAGGTGTACTTAGTTATGCAACAGATACAAATATAAATGCACCATATATTTTTCCCTTTTTTGATGAGAATTCTTTAATGGGATTTATCAGAATGTCTGTGTTTGTAGAGTGCAAACCTGCAACTGTTACATGTTTTATGTATTCCAAGATACTAGATTATACCTCAGAATATCTCTCACATATTGTCCTGATAAACTCTAGTGGTTCTAGATGAAACAGCACAAATACTGTCATTAACACAGTGAAAGAATGAAGAGAGAAGTGCAAATATTCACTAATAAGTCAAGGTATATGATATAAGATTCATGTAACTACAGTACCTTTAGCTCAGTACAATAGAGAAGCAATTTAAAATACATTAAACTACTCATTTGTACTTTAATTTCAGATTCTTTTTTTTTTTTTCAGAATTATGGATAATACCAAAATGCAAGAGTGATTTTTAGAAAGAAGTCAAATATAAACCAAAAGTGAATAGTGATTGAAGTTTCAATATCACCAAAATACTAATTATATCATCATGGAAACTATAATTTGTAGATCAATATCATTAACATGAGGAAATGAATTACACCAGGATAGTCCCAAAACAGAAATTTAAAAAGCTACAGAGAGATGTATATTGTCAAACACAAAAGCACAATCTGCATTGCTTAATGAATGTTGTCAGATCAAATAATATTCCAGATTAGAAACCTTCTGCATAAAAAAACTTCAAATGTCTGAAATCATAAAGTTCATATACAAAAGGGCTCCCCAGGTGGTGCAAATGGTAAAGAATCCTCCTGCCAAGGCAGGAGACGAAGGAGACTTGGGTTTGATCCCTGGGTCAGGAAGATACCCTGGAGTAGGGAATAGCAACTTGCTCCAGTATTGTTGCCTGGAAAATCCGATGGACAGAGGAGCCTGGCAGGCTACAGTCGATAGGGCCACAGAGTTGGACATGACTGAGCAAAACATAGTTTAAAGAGGTTTTCCTTAATCTGAGACAAATCCCAAATATTTTCATAACATCATCAATAAAGGGTTTAAACTGAAATAAATGTTTCTAAACTACTAGTAACACAAATCAATTTTGTTATCAATCATGCTAAGGGAAAAGCTATTATCTTTCTACTCTCTACAAAAGATGACATTTAAAAATTTATTGTCATTTGAAGAGGCAAGGAGAATGCAACCCAAAAATGTAGCAATTACAAAAGTGCACCAAGAAGGTAAGTAATAAAAATAGTGTTCTTTTTTCAGGATTTTGTGATGATTTGGGAATTTGTGATGCATCCTAAAATGCGTAACTTGTGATTTCTCATTCTAAATAAATCTTTGTTTTGTATCTAATTTAAAGTTGCATTTCTTTTTCTTAAAGAAAGCTCTCCAAACCATTAAAGCCTCAGACCTGGGCTTGCTTCTGATTCATTCTTTTTTAGACTCTAGTGTGTGGATTCATGTGTCAAACAGATTGACCAGTTGACTATTTGATAAAATTTCATATTGACTCAACTCATATTGAATTTAACCACAATGTATCCTACACCTAGACCTCCCAAATAGGCTTCTCTGAGTCCAAATCATATCCTGATATTGAAACAATTTCTTGATATGAAAAAAAAAACTAATCAGAGGAAATACTGCTCTCTGTTCTGGAAGGTTCAGCTCTATACATTGGGAATGATTCCATAGCATTACTTAGACATTAGATTTTTGAAGATAAATTTTCAAAGTTTTTGTTGTTGTTGTTCATTCACTAAGTCATGCCTGACTCTGTGACCCCATGGACTGCAGCACATCAGCTTTCCCTGTCCTTCACCATCTCCCGCAGTTCAGTCAAACCCACGTCCATTGAGTTGGTGACACCATCCAACCATCTCATCCTCTGTTGTCCCCTTCTCCTCCTGCCTTCAATCTTTCCCAGCATCAGGGTATTTTCCAACAAGTCAGTTCTTTGCATCAGGTGGTCAAAGTATTGAAGTTTCAGCTTCAGCATCAGTCCTTCCAATGAATATTCAGGATTGATTTCCTTTAGGATGGACTGGTTGGATCTCATGCAGTTCAAAGGACTCTCAATAGTCTTCTCCAGCCCCAGAATTTGAAAGCCAGTTTCACTGGGAAAGACTCAAGCAATTATGATGCTGTTCCTAAGCAAGGTGATATAAAGCTAATATTTGCCCCCTGGCCTGCTGCTATGACACTACAAATGGATTAATAGAGGAGGTTGAAGACGTTGCGATTTATCGTGGGTCTCTTCCTGCTTAGAGCAACTCTGCAGACTGAAACAAATCCCTGGAATATGCAACCCTTCCTCACTGCCACCCACTCCATACAGAGATCAATAACTCACTTTCTGTGCAATGTTAAGTAAAGTATGTGGAGTTTGAGGGAGATAGAAAATCTTTCCTAAAGATTGCCCTAAGTTCTAAATAGTCTTGGCTGTGACTCAGAAAAATTTAATTGCTTGCTTTCTTTGCTCTCCCCAATCTCTTCTCCACTGTAACAAAAAAGACTAAAGAAAATTTTAAAAGAAAAAAAAAGGCAGCAGCATACTAAACATGCAGAAGTTCGATAAGGATAAAAGAGTAGATGGGATAAAATATATCAAATTAAGATTCTTATGTTTCCAGCCAGGCCTCCTCCTTTCAGTGCTTAATAGATCATTAAAAATAGGTACACGCATCCCATCTACAAGAGTTAGTCTTCATAATTAGTGGTGGTACATGCCACACTCACAGAGAGCTATTTACAGAGATGACGACTCAGCAGCGTCTTGGTAACACTTCTATTTTTTATTGTTATGTTGATGAGCAATTGGAATGGCTGTAATTAAAATGACACCATAATTCGATTTTTAGTGATCTGTTCACTGTCAAAATTAAATATATATGGCAAGGAAAAGGAACCAGGCATGGTAAACAGTATAAAAGGAAAACCAATGTCACTCGCATGCGACCATTCCACAGTCACACAGGAGAATCACCAAAAAGTGTGTGATATGGTTCCTTTTCTTACAAAGTGGTTTACATATCCTCTTCCATATACTATAAATTATTTTTGAACTGCTCTGACCTCCTCAAATGACAAGTGTATCATCAGCCCTGCAAGAATTCCTCCTTGACTTGGCTGTAAAATCAGGTTAATCATGTGCTAGCTGGCTTGATCAGAGAAGGCAATGGCAGCCCACTCCAGTACTCTTGCCTAGAAGATCCCATGGATGGAGGAGCCTGGTAGGCTGCAGTCCATGGGGTCGCTAGAGTCAGACACGACTGAGAGACTTCACTTTCACTTTTCACTTTCATACATTGGAGAAGGAAATGGCAACCCACTCCAGTGCTCTTGCTTGGAGAATCCCAGGGATGGCGGAGCCTTGTGGGCTGCCATCTATGGGGTCGCACAGAGTCGGACATGACTGAAGCGACTTAGCAGCAGCTGGCTTGAACCTCTGTGACAATGTAGGCTGTGAAAACCCTCCAATTCTGAGGGATGGTGATGGGAGAAGTGGAGACTGAGGCCATCTGGAGAGTACTGATGGGATGAGCCCTTTCTCCAGCTAGATGGAAGTGACTAGTAGCCCTGTGGGGCCATAACTGCTGTCCAAAATATGCAGAAGAAATGACCAGGATGAGCTGGTCAGTCATTCAGTCATTTAGGCTTCCTGAACTTCCAGCAGGAAACCCATCATCTATCCCACTCTCCCTCCCTCCCAGCAGGTGAACCTCTGAGCCATCCAGCACACATGGCCATCTCCTTCTCACCTCCATCCACAGGGGAGCCAGGGCACCACTTGAGAGGGCTGAAACAGAGTCACATAACAATACAGGCATCAAGAGGAAGAAAAGAGCCCCCCAGTAGAAGCAATGTTCCTGCAGCAGAAAAGACTGCGCAAGAACACATCTGCATCACGGCAATGATGACTCTAACTCTGTGCCAGTTCATGCATAGCATACATCTATCAATGCCAACCTGGCCTTTCTATTCCAATTCCAATAGAGCAAGAGAAAATCACAGCTCTGACAGCTATCTATCATGTCTGTCATTTTCCTGTTTCAGCAAGACAGGGGAGAAATGATGACCTTGGAGACTTTGTGAGATATAATCTATTTCTCTCTCATTTTCTTTCTGAAGAAGAGGGACTTCACATTACTCATACCTTTTTATATCTATTTCATCAAGTCTGAACATCTACATAAATGTATGATATTATAGTCATGATCATTAATATTAACTCCCAATTAAAATTGTTAGCT
Organism: Bos grunniens; assembly: GCF_055505025.1. Lineage (NCBI taxonomy): Eukaryota > Metazoa > Chordata > Mammalia > Artiodactyla > Bovidae > Bos > Bos grunniens. Next base: position 20,162,275 of record NC_141168.1, read on the forward strand.
CTTCTTTAGAAAGAGAAAACTTGGTAAAATTCTTAAGACCTAACAACCTAAGTTATCTCCACCCACTTAATCTTAGAAAATCCCAGCTTCTTCTCCTTTAGCCTATATTTAATTGAATGGAAAGCTGACACACCAGACCAGAGCTTGCATAGATGCTGCCTTTAAAGGACTCACAAGTCAGAAAATTATTACAGCAATGTGACGATTTCAATTACAAACATATATTCAGGATGCTATGTGAGTTGAGAAAGGGAAATCTCTTCCCTCCTCGCAGTCTTCCAACTACGCTGTTGCTCACTCTATGCATGTATGGATGTGAGAGTTGGACCGTGAAGAAAGCTGAACACTGAAAAATTGATGCTCTTGAACTGCGGTGTTGGAGAAGACTCCTGAGAGTCCCTTGGACTGCAAGGAGATCCAACCAGTCCATTCTAAAGGAGATCAGCCCTGGGTGTTCCTTGGAAGGAATGATGCTAAAGCTGAAACTCCAGTACTTTGGCCACCTCATGCGAAGAGTTGACTCATTGGAAAAAACTGTGATGCTGGGAGGGATTGGGGGCAGGAGGAGAAGGGGACGACAGAGGATGAGATGGCTGGATGGCATCACTGACTCGATGGACGTGAGTCTGAGTGAACTCCAGGAGTTGGTGATGGACAGGGAGGCCTGGCGTGCTGTGATTCATGGGGTCGCGAAGAGTCGGACACGACTGAGTGACTGAACTGAACTGAACTGATACATGTAATATTCCTGCACGTCCTTCATTCACATCTTGGCTTAAATGACACTTCTCCAGAGAAACTTTCTCACTTCCATCCTTTCAGGTATGGTCCACCTGTTAGATGCTCCCATTCACAGTGCCTATAATTATGAAAATAAAACAATCTAAATTGACTACTGGTTGGATGTATATATCCGCAACTGGACTGTGACTGTCTGACTCACTGTTTATATGCCCAGCATGTTAAAAAAAAGTGGGGGTGGGGGTGAGGGGGGTGGGGGGCTGGGAAAACAGCATATTTAGGATATCTTAAAGGATAAATGGACTTCAGAAAACACACATAGCAATCAAAGAAGAAATTATATTCCTGAAAAAGGAAAAAGCGAGTAGAACTTCACATCCATATGGAAAAGCATATTGCCTTCAGAAAACTAACTGGCTGATAGTTCCTTATGATTAGAAGTCAAAGGGGGTAGATGATAAAACAGGCAGGAACCAAATTATGAAGTGGTGACACACCAAGGAATTTAAACATAATCCTGTTTGTTTGGGGCAGCCACTGAAGACTTATATAAGAAAGTAATTTGATGAATATTTTAGAAATATGACTCTGGCAATCATGAGGAAAGGAAGAGATTTGACAGGAGGAAAAAAAAAAAACCCTCACTGAGAAAGTTATGTGAAATTGTGACTATCTGAATTAAAGTAGGACCTGAAATGTAGAGGAAGGGATGGATTTGAGGAGCTTGAAAGAAGTGGAAGTGATAGTTATTTGCAATCATTTGGATGTGGTTGGAAAGGGAACAGGAAGGGTAATGGATGACACTTGGGATCCTGGACTGGGTGACCTGTGATATGAGTACACTGAGATGTTGGTAAACAATATTGCGGATTGGAGGTGTAGGTTTGGGTTGAAGATAATAAAGTTAATTTTGCATTTACTGAGTCTGAAGTGTCTATGAGGCTTCCAGTAAAAGGAGGACAATCAACAAATGAATACACGGACTAATATCTCTGGAGAGACGGGTGGGCTAGAGTTGGGGATTTGGGAGCCCTCAACCAATAAGTTCCCCGGTGGCTCAGACAGTAAAAGCATCTGCCTACAGTGCGGGAGACCCGGGTTCGATCCCTGAATCAGAAAGATCCCCTGGTGAAGGAAATGGCAACCCACTCCAGTATTCTTGCCTGGGAAACCCCATGGACAGAGGAGCCTGGTGGGCTACAGTGCATGGGGTCACTAAGAGTCGGACACGACTGAGCGGCTTCACTTTTTTCAACCAATGGTGATTGATGCCGTGAGAGCAGATGAGAGGATAGGGAGAAGGCAGAGGATGAAAAGCAAAAGGGGCCGAGTACGGAGCCTTAAAGAACACCCACACTTAACTTCTCTGGCCTCTTACCACTCGCCATCCTCTGCTTGCTCAGCCCTCATCGTCTACAACAGCCCTCAGCCGCCCTACTCTCACAGGCCTTCCTCTCACCCTCATACCTTTCATAAAGAAGTATCAGATGCCTCCAGAGGGAAGCAGGAAAAATAAAGGTGGTAACTCTCAAGAATATGGCACAATCACAGATAACATGGATGTGCTGATGATTGCTATATTGGTAACTAGTGCTGCCAAAAAAGAGGTGCCACACTGAGTGGCTTAAACTATAGAAATTGTATCAGTTCTGGAGGCTTGAAGTCCAAGATCAAGGTGTTGGAAAGTCTGACTTTTTCTGCATCCTGTAAGAGAGAATTTCTTCTATGCTTCTCCCCTGCCTTCTCGTGGATGGTGGCCACCTTTGGCGTTCCTTAGCTTGTACTCACAAGGTATCTACTTTCATATTCACATGCCATGGAAAGTTGTTAAAGGTACCATAGTTATTAATTTTGATAAAACATCAGTAAATTATTTAAATACTATCTCAAAATCATTAAGGGTGAAGCAAAGGGCCCTTAGTAATCCAAATGCCAAGTGTCTGGACACCATAATATGACATGATCAACATGCGAAATTTATAGTCCTTTCTATGCAACAGAAACATGGAATCAGACTTTTGGTAGATGTTCCTCTCACTATTTTGGCTCTATGACTATCTACATCATTGCCCCCATGGATTTTGTAATGGCTTTGTGTGAAACGAACCCATTTATCTCCAATGATGTAAGACCCAGCTGTTAGGATTGCAGCCATCAGTCCCTGTTGAGTCACTGAGGCATCAGATGGGGCCAGTGCTCCCAAGATCATTAAGTCATGGCTTGGCACCCCTAGCAACTGAGTCTCCAGGGTGGTCTTTTCAGAGCTTGTGGCATGGCTGGGTGCAGGGCCAGCCCAGGGTGCATGCCCTGTCCCATGCAATGGTGCCAGCCTGATGTTCCATACTGTATTCCATGTTCCTGGGTAACTTTTAAATGAAATCCTGCTTTATGCTTTCTATTGGTTTCAAATCTTCTTTCTACCATCTTAGAACTGAATTTGTAGATGCTGACATACCTCTAAATCCCATTGCCCACCTGAGAAAGGGATCAAAAGCTTATACTTCTTGTTGATACACACAAGGCTATACTCAGAGCCTTTAGGCTGATGAGGGTTTGCTCCAGTTTTTCTGAGGGCATTTTTAGTCAGAACAGGTTTTGCCAAAAAGAATCATAGCAAACAAACCTTTACTCTTCCTTTGCCTCTGCACTTTCTCCTGCCCCAAAACCTACACCCACACATTTAATTTCTCCCTCACAGTATAATTATAAATATTTGCATAGTGCTTTACATACTCCTGTGAGGAACTATAACCTCCTAATCCCATGAGGTGGCTGCAGCTCCTGTGAGCCTCCACACAACAAAATGTTGTTGTTCAGTTGCTCAGTCATGTCCAACTCTTTGCGACCCCATGGACTGCAGCACACCAGGCTTCCCTGTCCTTCACTATCTCCTGGAGTTTGCTCAAACTCATGTCCATTGTGTCAGTGATGTTATCTAACCATCTCATCCTCTACCACCCTCTTCTCCTGCCCTCAATCTTTCCTAGCATCAGGGTGTTTTCCAATGACCTGGCTCATTGCATCACATGGTCTAAGTATCAGAGCTTCAGTATCAGTCCTTCCAATGAATGTTAGGGTTGATTTCCTTTAGGAATGACTGATTTAATCTCCTTGCAGTCCAAAGGATTCTCAAGAGTCTTCTCCAGCACCAGACTGGAGGGCCACAAAGACAGCCTTCAAATACTGAGATGTTTTCATTTATTTATTATTATATTTAGAGAGCCACAAATCAATTAACCTGTTAACTTCAGTGAAACTGGTGTGGGAAATAAAAGGTTCTCTTGCTTTAATTTAAAATTCCTTCCCCCTCTTCCTCCTCAAGCTAATTCTAAAGTTCTTTCAGACTCTCCCAATAGTCTGTATAAAATAACCTATATCAAAATTCCCACCTTGCTAGTCACAAAATAGGAACAATACGTATTTTGGCATAATATCTACTCCCTGACTCAGAGCCAATGATGCTATATAAAATTTTAAGTGCAGAATCCTTAAAATTAAGTTACTGCCAAACCAGAGAGGACATATATTGTGAATCACTGAAGAGAAAAATTACAAAGGGCTTTGGTTGGCTGCATTCAGCTAGGTTGATAGCTATGGGATGGGGGGTAGGAGGGGAAGCAGGGGAGCGGAGTTAAAGAAAATGAAAATCTAGTTTTACAGAAAATTGGTCAGGACATGGTTGGAGGTGGCAGAAGAAGTCCTAATGTCCAGGATGACCTAATAGAGCAGGCCAGTTCTGGGAGGGATGAGGGCACAGTCAAAGAGATGAAGTAGGCAATAGAAAAAAATATTGCTAGGAGCACGGTGGCCAATTTGTGAGGACTGTGAGGTCATCATGTTCTCTGACCAAAAACCAGTGGAAATAGCTAAGTTCCAAAGGCTGACTGGAGGCAAGAGAAAGGGCCTGAGGAATGAGAGAGCAATGCCGACAGGGAGATGTTGAGAGGGAGCGCTGAGTATTTTGAACCAGACAAGATTGGGAGAATGCCATCCTTCTCACCAGAGAGGCACCTCACTCACAAGGCTCTTTGGTCTTCCTGCTATCATGGCTGCCAGTCTGCCTCCTGTACCTGGAGTGACATTGATGGTCACTCAGGTGATGGAACACCCTTCTGTCTGGGTATCCAGTTCTTGTACTTTCTAATTGAAAGCCAGATTTTTCTATGGATGAGGCCAGAAGGTTAATAATAGCCTTTTACTCCTTAAGACCGTTGCAAAAGGCTATTTACCAGCTCCATTTAACTCCTGAAATCTCCTCATCCCTTCACTCTTGCTGGAATTGTATGAAATTTATTTTCAATCACTGTTTGAGAGGAATCAGTAGCCTTCCCTACTCCTCACTTGAACCTTCTCAGATGATGACTCAAGTGCCAGCAAGTGAGGAGGGCTATTCAGTATTGCGAACATCTGCTTATTACCCATCTCCACTGTCTATAGCATATATCCTCAACCCAGCAGTGAGAATCTATATTTCAGCCTCTAAAGCAATGCCTGGATTTGCATGTGGCTCATTTAAATGTGCTTATCTGTACAGGAAAGGGTCAGGTTGGGGCTGTTCCACAAAGCAACAAGAACCCCGAGGTAAACACTTTGAGACTTCAAGACCCCGCCACAGCAACTCCTTTCACTTTTTTTATTCATGGGATAACGCAACAAAGCATTCATCTAAGATCTAAGAAATGGGACAAGATGTTGCATTTTATTTGGTCTTGGATAGATTAAAGTTGAAATGAATCAGAAAATAGCAGACAGCAAAAGCACCCTGACAGAGTTTTCCTTTTTCCTAAATAAAAAAAACGCAAAAGGACTGAACTCTTGAGCTATACGGTACATCACAGATGCTGCTGACCAATAAATCAAAAAGGTAAAGGACATCTAGAAAACGCAAACATAAGCAATTTGACCGGATCCAGATGAAATGCTGCCAAAAGTGCTATCAGGAACTGCCTGGCTCCCTGCTCAGTCTGCTTTTTCTCCTTTTTGCTCTGTCTGTGGGCTCAGCACTGCCCACATGCTGGCCTCATCCTTGTCCAGTGCAGAGAGTGTAATAATAAAGAGCCCTTATAAGGCTCACAATACGTAATAGCAAGATCACTTTCTTGCTGTGTATTTCCTAATTGAATGTGCAGTCCAGCCTGGGTCTGGGCACTGGTATATTCTGTCTGAGCCTCTGGGCCAGTTTCCTGGCCTTCGTCACTCAACATGACTGTAGGTGTGTTTCCTGAGCGCCAGCATTCCTGCAGCTGTCCTCCAGACTCTTCTGTGGCTAGACTCCTTTGGACTTTATTTCTTCCTTGCTATTCCGTGTCCCTGTTAAGGTCTTGAACCTGGTGAGCTGTTCTGATACATGCGTTTCCTGATGTCTGTAGACTTGAGTGCTGTCAAAGCTCACCTCTGGACCATTTTTAGGCCTTACTCTAATTGCTACCCCAGTCTCTGCAGTAAAAGCATGAAGGAAAAGATTCAGGAGTTACAGGGGGATTATTTATTATTATGAGTTTATGGATATTTGCTAAGAGCTAGAGATAGCTATAAATATAAATCCATATAGATGTTCTCTACTATATTAGGGGAGAAAATTATTACCCTTAGGCAAATCTGAATAATAACCGAAGTTAAGATACAAAGTAGGAAATGGGTTGTAAGCAGTCTGAGGACAAAGAATTAATGAGTATTAAGCAAGAGGGGCAATTTAAAAAAAATTTATTCCAAACAATGAAATATTCCACAAAATAGAGACTGCAACAGTGCTTTGCAAAATAAATAAATTGAATAAATGGTTTCCCTGGTGGCTCATATGGTAAAGAATCTGTCTGCGTTGCAGGAGACCCAGGTTTAATCCCTGGGTTGAGAGGCCCTGGAGGAGGACATGGCAACCCACTCTAGTATTCTTGCCTAGCGAATCCCATGGACAAAAGAGCCTGGCGAATCCCATGGGCAGAAAAGCCTGGCAGGTTACAGTCCATGGGGTTGCAAAGACTCAGACACAACTGAACAACTAACACTTTCTTTTCACTTTCCCTGTGGCATATGGCAAGTCATGCCTGGGTTTGTTGGAAGCTGTGGTTGCACTTTCTCTAACAGGCCACCTATTTCTACTGTCATGAAGCAGCTGATGGATTAAGGGGTTCTATTCTGTTGTACTTCATCACTGACCTCATCCCCTTTTTCTTTCTATTTTAAGTGTCTACTGACTCCTTCCAGGAACTCAGGGCTTAGAGGAATGGGCAGCTTTCACTCATAAATAAACTTGAAGTCAAGGACCCATCGGCTCAGAAGTTTTTGCCATACTGATGGCAATCCTGTTTCTGTCACAAACTGATAAATTAGCACAAGAGTGGGATTATGTAGCTATGCTCAAGATACCAGGAGACTGGGAAACTGCATCAGAATATGCTTCCTGTCATCAGTACTCTTCCAGGTAGGAAATCTAACATTATCAAAAGTGCTAATGACAACTACCTCATGTAGAGGTAGGTATGCACTGGAAGTTGTGTTCTTGAACCTGACCCTGGAAAAACACTTACATTCAAGCAGTTTTAAAATACTTGGCAAATTGACTAATGCAACAGATTTTTTAAAAATCCGAGAATATAAATGCAAAAATAATTGCCAGACTGCAGGACAAAAACCCTTAATACAACAAATGACCTAACACCTATAATTCAAACTTAAAAAGAATCACTGATGTTGACTGCCTATGTTTAAAAAAAAAAGTCACTGCTGTTTTTGTTAATAGAAAAGTTCGAGAAATGACATCCAAGGGTTCAAGACTCCTTTGGAAAGATGACAGACAGAAGGTGACGTTGGGAGCTGATCAAGTACCAAACCAACTATTCATGGTAAGAGAGAAGCATCAGCCTGAGGACCAGTTACCGTAATCGGGCTAATGGAGACCTCTGCTCACTGTTATCCAGAGAATATTTTACATAGTGACACTTTTTTAAGGCTGGGCCCACTACTAGCTGACCTTTTAATTTTTAATTAAAGAAAAAGAAGGATTTTGTAATCAATGATCCCCTTGAGAGTCTGATGAATTCTTAAGCTTCTCCCTAGTGGAGAAAAATGCAGATAAAATACAAATTTTACAAACAAATTTAGAGGATTTGTGGGTTAATGTCCAACTTGTGAATCCACAAGTCATATATTTAAAAATCCCTACATTAGGATAATTTTTTAAGATGGTTATAAACAAAATAATCTGCTCATGAACACTTCAAAGGATATAAATAAGAATAGGGAATGATGTCTTAACACAGTCCAAATTTGTATCAGTTCAGTTCAGTCACTCAGTCGTGTCTGACTCTTTGGGACCCCATGAATTGCAGCAGGCCAGGCCTCCCTGTCCATCACCAACCCCCAGAGTCCACCCAAACCCATGTCCATTGTGTTGGTGATGCCATCCAACCATCTCATCCTCTGTCGTCACCTTCTCCTCCTGCCCTCAATCTTTCCCCGCATCAAGGTCTTTTCAAATGAGTCAGCTCTCCGCATCAGGTGGCCAAACTACTGGAGTTTCAGCTTCAACATCAGTCCCTCCAGTAAACACCAGGACTGATCTCCTTTAGGATGGACTGGTTTGGATCTCCTTGCAGTCCAAGGGACTCTCAAGAGTCTTATCCAACACCACAGTTTAAAAGCATCAATTCTTCGGCACTTAGCTTTCTTTATAGTCCAACTCTCACATCCATACATGACTACTGGAAAAACTATAGCCTTGACTGGATGGAGTTCCAGAAAAACTAGACTAGAGAGTTCCAGAAAAACATCTATTTCTGCTTTATTGACTATGCCAAAGCCTTTGACTGTGTGGATCACAATAAACTGTGGAAAATTCTGAAAGAGATGGGAATACCAGACCACCTGATATGCCTCTTGAGAAATTTGTATGCAGGTCAGGAAGCAACAGTTAGAACCGGACATGGAACAACAGACTGGTTCCAAATAGGAAAAGGAGTACATCAGGGCTGTATATTGTCACCCTGCTTATTTAGCTTATATGCAGAGTACATCATGAGAAACGCTGGACTGGAAGAAGCACAAGCTGGAATCAAGATTGCCGGGAGAAATATCAATAACCTCAGATATGCTGATGACACCACCCTTATGGCAGAAAGTGAAGAGGAACTCAAAAGCCTCTTGATGAAAGTGAAAGAGGAGAGTGAAAAAGTTGGCTTAAAGCTCAACATTCAGAAAATGAAGATCATGGCATCCGGTCCCATCACTTCATGTGAAGTAGATGGGGAAACAGTGGAAACAGTGTCAGACTTTATTTTTGGGGGCTCCAAAATCACTGCAGATGGTGACTGCAGCCATGAAATTAAAAGACACTTACTCCTTGGAAGGAAAGTTATGACCAACCTAGATAGCATATTCAAAAGCAGAGACATTACTTTGCCAACAAAGGTCCGTCTAGTCAAGGCTATGGTTTTTCCAGTGGTCATGTATGGATGTGAGTGTTGGACTGTGAAGAAGGCTGAGCACCAAAGAATTGATGCTTTTGAACTGTGGTGTTGGAGAAGACCCTTGAGAGTCCCTTGGACTGCAAGGAGATCCAACCAGTCCATTCTGAAGATCAGCCCTGGGATTTCTTTGGAAGGAATGATGCTGAAGCTGAAACTCCAGTACTTTGGCCACCTCATGCAAAGAGTTGACTCATTGGAAAAGACTGTGATGCTGGGAGGGATTGGGGGCAGGAGGAGAAGGGGACAACAGAGGATGAGATGGCTGGATGGCATCACTGACTCGATGGACGTGAGTCTCAGTGAACTCTGGGAGTTGGTGATGGACAGGGAGGCCTGGCGTGCTGTGATTCATGGGGTCACAAAGAGTCAGACAGGACTGAGCAACTGAACTGAACTGAGTAGATGGACCTTTGTTGGCAAAGTGATGTCTCTGTTTTTTAATATGCTATCTAGGTTGGTCATAACTTTCCTTCCAAGGAGTAAGCGTCTTTTAATTTCATGGCTGCAATCACCATCTGCAGTGATTTTGGAGCCCAGAAAAATAGTCAGCCACTGTTTTCCCATCTATTTGCCATGAAGTGATGGGACTGAATGCCATGTTCTTAGTTTTCTGAATGTTGAGCTTTAAGCCAACTTTTTCACTCTCCTCTTTCACTTTCCTCAAGAGGCTCTTTAGTTCTTCACTTTCTGCCATAAGGGTGGTGTCATCTGCATATTGAGGTTATTGATATTTCTCTTGGCAATCTTGATTCCAGTATAAGATTGGTCAACCCAAGTGCTATCACATGTCAGATATAATCTCCAAAATGTTCTAAGGGAACTATTTCATTATAGCAACATCTACTAATAGAACCTCCCTAGGTTACTATGTGCTACTATTTTTTTTAACCTGTCCATCTCTTCTTTACCCTCATATGTATTCATCTCTCTTCTCTTTGTGATTTCTCTCCTTTGACCTCCATCAGCCAATTTCTTATTTTCTTTCTCGGTGGCTTTACTCCTGCCCTAGGAAGTATAAGGCAGGAATACATTTCTCTATAGCTTTAGAAACCTAACTACACCAAATAATCAACAAGTTAATAAGCTTCTTGAAAAGTTTCCTCAATGTCACTAACAATGTATATTGAACTTAAAATTGCAAAACCAGGTCGCTCCCACAAACTATAGGAATGAGACTGAGCTAGTCAATGCTGAAGCATGTCATTCATTACAGAGCTTTCTGTCACAGTTTCACTGGCTCGGCCATGGACAGAGAATGGATAACTGCTATATGATGATCTGAAAAAGGACATTCGGGAAGAGAAGTGATCGGAAACCCAGACAGCAGAGAGAGTAATCAGAGACTAGATGGCTTTCTGGAATAAATACATCATTTGGATTATGTTTAAAACAGCAGAAGACTCTGAAAATAGCAGCAGCAGCAGCAGCCAGGCTCTGAAGGATGCGTTTTAATATATATACAATATGCAACAGACATTTGTCACACATCCATCTTCCCAGCCATATGCAACACTTCTGGCTGGTGAGCACAGTCAACAAGGTCGTCTTCTATCACAAAGGACTAGCACGATTTTACAAAGCACTATCAGACTTGTCAAGTAGGTCTAAAAGGACAGTGAAAAGTGTCGGCTACTTGATTCGATTACGATTATGAGCAAAAACTGAAAGAATGCATCTGATTGAGGTTTTGTCAGGGAATTGGTAAAGCATGGAAAAGCACAGAAAAGAGGAAAAAAATGAAGTAGGCAAGCTGGACCCAGTTCATGTCACTTCCCAGAGTGATTCAGCCTTCAAAACAAACAAAGAAACATTGTGAGCACTTACTAAATGCAAGGCAGTGTTCCATGCTGTAAGCCAGTGATTTTCAAATCCAACTGTCCATAAAAATTATTTGGGCAAGCTTTAAACAAATCAGATTCCAGAGACTCTCCTTAAAACTTCTAAATTGGGGAGACGAGAGGGAGGTTCAAAAGGAAGGGGATGTATGTATGCCTATGGCTGATTCGTGTTGGTATATGGCAGAAACCAACACAATATTGTAAAGCAATTATTCTCCACTTAAAAATAAATAAAACTTTTTAAGAATTCCAAATCAGAATCTCTGAACTAGCGCCCTGGACTTTAAGTTTTTAAAGGGCACCTCAGGTGATTCTGATACAGCCAGTTTTGAAACTGCTGCTAAGGACATACAGAATTAATAAGACATAGTCCCTGCCCTCCTGTACTTGACAGTACAATTTCTGAGAAAATGTATAAGTGTAGATAAAATGAGAAAGTATCAAGCATTACATAACAGTACAGCAAAGCAAGGGATATCACAAACGCAGTAGATAATAATGTTCACTTTTCTTTGTCCTTTGACCAACCCCTGAGAAATAAAAGTTATGATACCAAGACTGTCTGGGACCAAAAAAGAAAAAAAAATCTCTCCAGTTTACTAAATTATTTCAGGTTCAAATCAAAATTTATATGGCTGTAAAAGGCAAATACTGTGTAAGGAAAAAATTCAAGTAAATAAAAAGATTTATCTGTAGCCAAAATGATTTCTCCTGTATTCATAAACATGTAAATCATTCCCCAAACTAACCATTAGCACAGAGCTAATGATTAAGCAACATTTATAATAATAATGAAAGCACATTAGAAGAATGTGTTGACATCTTTCAAATTTTGACAGCTCCTAAAAAATAATTTTTATTTTAGCTTGTCTAATTAAATGGACTACAGTTGCTTGGCACTGACCTAAAAATCTGACTAAAAATTATAAGCTCATAATTGTATGAAAATAAAAGAGAAGAAGAAATAGAAGAGCATAAAAATTATAACACATTAACCAAGTTCTTGATAAATAACATAGGTTTCACATTCAAAACCCTAGTTCTGGTCACTGGTCTTGGCTCTTTGCCCTGAACCTGCTCAGGTAACCTCCAGGTGTGAGGCAGACCCTGGTTACCAAACAGCAGTTCCCTGAAGTCATCTGCCAACAAGCCTTGACTTTGGAGTTCTGGCTGCCCTAGAATTCCCAGGAGCCCTGTTAGAACACCCTACCTCATTACCTTGAACCCTTTAAAGGTAACTACTTCTCTGGGCTATGATATGTTGATGCTTACCCTCCTTCTGGCCCACAACCCTTGTTCATCTTTAATCAACATGAATTTCACAATGTGGACAATATTTCTAACAAGAATTTCACTTGCGCTTGAAATGTCCTACCTAGTGGCATCTTATTCCCCCAGATAGATTGTTCTGAGATATTAATAAACCAATCATCAACTATTTTTGCTCCCTTAGCTCATCATTAGTTAACTTCAAAAATACAAAAGAATTTGAAGTTACCTATTCTCTGAAAATTTAAAATAAATAAAATACCATATTTATGCACAAGAAACCATGAAAAGAATATAGAGCAAGGGTAAAAGTTGCGTGTGTCCTCCAAATATAGGATAATTTTTTAAAAGAAGCTGTCTCTAAACTTCCTGCATATAAACATTGTATCTTGAGTTTTTGAGAATCACATCCTAGCCCTAATTCTGCTCTCAAACTAAATAGAAGACCTTACCTAAACTGCTTTGCCTCTCAGAGACCCCGTTTGTTAAAAGAGAGATTGAATTAAATCAATGTTCCTGAGTAGAGAGGGATATGAGAACCATCATAAAGAATTTCTAAACTCATATCATCCATCTTATTGTCTAGAGAATTCAGACATCACCTGCCTTATATCTCCACATGAGAGCACAGCAGAATATGGGAGACCTGGGCAAATTTCATTTGAAACAGCATCCCCATGTAATTCTATTATTGCTCCCTGCCTTCAATTGCCACTGACCTGATGGTCTTCAAGGACTTCTCTATTTCCCACATTCTCTGTTTCCAGAAAAAACAGCACTAGGACTTCCCTGGTGGTCCAGTGGTTAAGAATCCACCTGCCAATGCAAGGGCCAGGAGTTTGATCCCTGATCCGGGAAGATTCCACATGCTACGGGCAACCAAACCCCTGTGCCACAACTGCCAAGCCCATGTACCCTAGAATCTGCGTTCTGCAATAAGAGATGCCACAAAAATGAGAAGTCCATGCAGTGCAACTAGAAAGCAGCCTCAGCGCCCCAAATCAGAGAAATCCTGTGCACAGCAACAAAGACCCAGAGCAGCCAAAAATAAAAAATTAAGTATTTTTTTAAAAAAGAAATACACTTCTTAAAAAAAATACCATACTGGAAAACCTTGATCTGTACCCTTGATATATAAGAAGGCTTTAAGTAGGCAGAGGCAGTTATTCTCGAGCCTTTGCGCACATAAAACTTTGATTTAGAGAGCATTTATTCAGTACCTAGTTTGTCCCGAAGCAGTCCGACGGAGTCAGTGGTAAGCAGATAAACACAACTGCACATGACTCAAAGCCAAAGTCCCTGATCCGATGAAGCTCGTCTTCGCTAGCCCTGTCCCAGAGATTTCAATTCAGTAGAGCTTAGATGTAGACCAAAAAGCTGCATTTGAAGATGAAGCCCAGGCAACCCTTATACAGATGATCCAAGGACCACATTGAGAAACATTAGATTAAGAAATCAGATTGCCAGATCGCTGGAACTCAAAGCTTTTATAAAGTTGGTGGACTCTTTTTAAGAACTATTCTGATTCCATGTGCAATAACTTAACTATACCCAGAGTGACTATGGAGCACATGAGTATATCCCACTGAGCACAAGTATATCCCACTGAGTTCATTAAAAGTGTCCTCATTTCAACCTCCCCTCAGTTAAGTCCCCACAAGGCCCACTTCAGCACTGCCTGACACCAAAAGAAGACAAAGCAGGATGAAGAGACAGTCATCCCAACTGCACTTAAATATCTTACTTTTACCAACCTTGCAAACACAAATGGCCATAACACATTGCTGGGGCTCTCCCCAGAGACGTGGGAGAGACCCCATCAAGTGAAAGGTCCTGAAACTTAGGCTCCATCAGCCTTACTGTAAGCCTCCTTCTGCTTGGGGTTGGGAGGGGTGGCCAATCTTGTAAAGACAGAAGCAGACACAAACACGTGTGAACGAGATCATGTGGGATCTGAACTTGATGCTAGCTCCATTGTAGGAGTTTAACAAATATTTTTGATGGATTATCATCAAAACCTGTTTGATGTTCCCCAACAGTAGTGACTCTTTAGGAAGGAAGAGATAAGGATTGTTTCAGATTGCTCTTTGGAAGTGGGATGTATATGTATTCGTCTGAAAACTCATATCCAATATTTCAATTGTTTTTTTTTTTAATACAAACTACAGAAGATTAGATTGGCAAAATCTTGACTTGGAGGATATACAGACTATATAGAGTGAGACAGCATTATAGCAGTTGTGTAGTTTAAAAAGGTTAATTCCTTTAAGGTTCAAGAGGTGGGAACTGAGGTGTCTCAGTTGATGGAGGACAGGTAGGATCGGAGAAGAGCTTGATTTAGTCTCTGTCCCAGTTCCTGCCTTTGCCTTCCCCAGATCCCTCTGAAGGCAGATGAGTGGTCAATCCAGAGAGGAGACTGGACGTTCACAGGACCCAGGCTCCCCTTGGGGATAGGAAGACTGAAGTCAAGAGTCTAAGAGATTTCCATGCTATGCTAAAGAGGTTAGATTGATCCTAGAGCCCGTGGGGCTGATAGTGATGAACTTGGAGTTTGGCAAGATAGCTCCAGTTATGGTAAGGAGGTTGGACTGGGGCAAGAAAGCCAAGTTGAGCCTAAAGAAGGGTCAGGAGTCTGTGGTACTGGTCCAGGCAAGAGGTGGTGAAGGACGAACAAGGGCAGTGGCAATGATGATGAAGATCACAGGACCTGGAGCTGCAAGGAGGGAGGGCAGTGCCAATACCATTTCCCTCTGGCCCCAGCTCTGGCCCCTCCACTCAGTCAATATTCTCCTACCACCTTCCAGAGATAATCACTTCTCACAAGTCCTCAAGGGCCACGGTTCTATTCCAGCTTTATACCCACATCTGCCTAACAAGTTCTGTTCAGTTTAAGAGAAGAGACTGGGATCAAAGAACATGAAGGACTCTACAAGAGGGTAGGGCCAAACTTCCAATACCCAGCTACTTTTTTTCCTAAAGGATGATCAATATCATGTGCCAAACGGATTTCATCTTCCAGGACTGAATTTTTCTGTGTTGTAACGATATAAAACAACTTTAAACTAATGCCTAGCCTGTCTGGATTTCTTCCTTCCTCTCAGACTCCCCCAGGCAATTTCCCATTAAGTTATACAAGCTTCAGAACCTTCCTTCTTGTGCCTACAAGTTAGAGAACTGCCTCCTCCATCCAATTAATTTCCCAAATATACTAAGTTGCTTGTTTCAGAACCATCCCACTCCAGATCAAGGGCTAAAAAGATCCATCTAGATCACAAAGGATCAGGAGCCAGCTGGGGCATCCTCTACAGAACACAGGTTAGTGTTTAAAAAGTAAATAATGAAGATCTGTCTGCACCTGCCTTCAGTGCAAGTTTTCCACAACTGCTAGAGGGTGGGGAAGATGGACAGTATTTTCTAATTTTAAAAAAGTTGTATTTTCTATAATACATTCACAAAAAAAGAAAACCTGTGAATCTCTGTACTCTTTGTTCTGAGAAAACGTTGTATGCATGTATTTTCTATGTATATTAGATATGTATTCTAACAATGCCCTTCAAAAGAGTGAGATGTCTGTGAGATTCTAAAGTCATTTTAAGCTTGCCTTCTCATTACAGCTCATAACTAGAAGGAAAACGGTGCCACCATCTCGCGTCTGGTCACATTAAAGAAGACGTTAAGGTCCAGAGAGGTTGAGAAACTAACTCAAGATCACACAGCACTTCCTCAGGCATAGAACTCTAAAGTGGGTTTCTTTCAACAATAGCAAGCCTCGCCCTTACACAATGGAGAGATGTAGGATCAGAAATGGTTAGCAATCAGACAGACGGGGCTTAGACAATGTGGGATCCCAGACAACTTATTTAACCTCTCTGTGCCTCTTGAACTTATCTAGGTAATAGGAATAATCACAGTTGCCTACCTTATAGAACTACTGTGGGAATTACATAAAATATGCTAAGTATCAGCATATGTAGGTATGTTATAAATATAAATTACATCAAATATAATGATAATAATAATATCAAATTTTAATGGAAGCAGTCATTAATGTATAACTCCTGAATGGTCTATTTTCACTGAATTTCTGGTAAGAAATAAAAGCCCAAATAAACAATTGAAAAATCCTAAATGGTTTTTAGGGTAGTACAACAAGCCAACAATTATTTCCATAATTTGAAGGTTGGTGCTTAAATGTATGTACTTACTCTGCCTTTTCAGATAAAGCCTCTCTAGTTTCTCCTCAAATACTTCTATATGCAAGCTGCCCCAAGACTTCTCTGAGGCCGGCAGATACAAACTGTGTATAAGGATCACTACTGCAAAGTTGCTTCAACAAATACTCCATGCTTTGCTCTTCATGTAATTTTCCTGGATTTTACTGTATTAGGTTCTATGATATTCCTGTATTTGAAGCTGACTGGATATAATCACTGATCTCTACAACACAACAATGTCCTTTCCCTTTTCCTACCAGCCCTTTCAGAATATAGTAACAGAGTCTCCAAAATGTAATACATTCCTTCTTATTTTAGAATTCCTAAATTCTTATTTTAGGACAAACTTGGTTTGGTTTTCAAACTTGGATGCATGTTGGAATCACACGAAGAACTTTATAAGGTACCTATGCCTAGATCCCACCCCCATAGGGTATAAGTTACTTGGCATGGGCTAGAGCCTAAATATTGGGAATTTTTAAAGCTTTCCAAATGACTCTAAAGTGCAGTCAAGGTTGATCATCTCTGATGGAGGGATTTCATGTGGCTGCAGAGATCTGAAGCCTGGAACCGAAGCATTCCTTTCTCTGGGTGGCCTCCTAGAGCTCCCCAAAGTCGTGTTGTCCACATGTCCCTCTGTTCCCTAAAAGTATCTCCTTTATAGCATCTCTCATGATTATTTGCTTCTATGTACCTCCTTAATTCTGCACTGTGAGCTTCTGAAAGCAGTGATCATTTTTCTCTCATTCCCAACACCTCACAGAAGCTGGCACATAGGAGGTGCTCCATGAACACATGTCCCATCAAACTGAAAGAGTTTATCCCTTCTACCTCTTTGACCAAAGTAACCAGGCAAGAGCATCTCTTTCCAGAAAGCCAGACTGAGATGCTGCACATGCAGCACCTGAAGTATCCCCCAGAGGAACCCCTCCACTGAACCTGCCCCTCACCAGTAAGTCAGAGACAGGCGTGCATAGCTCCATAGCTGACAGTTTATAACTTGCAAAGTGTTCTTTCTGGAGGCTCAAGAGTGAATGTAATTAAAACCTCTGCGTATTACCTCTTCCATTGTCCCTGGTACTGGTCCCTGCCTGTTGTTCAGATAAGACAAGACTGATGAATGTGAATATGTCTGAAGTTAAAGCAGGCAGTAGATAATGAAAAAGGCTGATTGGAAAGTCCTTATCAACTGAAGAGAGTCCTAAGATATGCAGAGCAGGAGGACTGCACGTAGTCCAAAGTCAAGAAGTGAAACAGCTGTTGCTGCAAACTCCTCAGGCTTCTCGCCACTGGCACAGAACAGTCCCCTCAACTCCAGAGAGAATCATAGTCTACAGAAAGGCACACTCTGGAGTTGTACAACTCAGCAGCTTTAATGGCCTGTGATGGGAAGATTCCCAACACCTGTAATGCAAGGCCACTTTCACTGTAAATAAACTGCAAAACAAAATCACTTACGGTGATGATTGCTACTTTCATCCCATATCATCCCATATCCCATCTGACTCACTCCCACACCTCACCTCTCCATTCGGACAGTCTGGTCAATTCCTGAGAACCTCTACCTCTGAAGTCCTGTTCCAAGCTCCCGTCTCCTCTCAGCCCCGAGCTCTAACCTAGCGACATGGACATTGTTAAAACCACTGGAATTTTGGTGGATTTCTATACTGCAAATATTGATTGCTGCCTTCCTTCGTGTTGTTACCTTGCTGTGACGGAACAATGTTAGAGACTCAGCCTTCACCCCATTCCTGCCATGGCAGAGGACAGTCAGTTTTTAACGCATCTATCCATCGTCACTCCCATTGTTCAAAGGCTCCTCCCAAGTCAGTAGGGTGTAGCGATAGAGGTGACTGACCTTGGCATGGGATGGTCTGGGTTCCAATCTCAAGTTCACTACTTATAAGTACTAACACTTTTGGCAAGTAGTCATGCTTCAATATTCTCACCTATCATATGTGGCTGATAGTAATAGTATCCACCTCATAAGATTGCTATGGGGCTTAGCTACTAACCTTGTAGACAAGTACCTAACATGGATACATCAGTATCATTCACACATGTGAGTTTTGGGGTGAGACTGACTTGGTTAGAAATATATTCATAGCACAAGTGAGCATCTGGTCACCTCTCATTAGTTTTCAAGATACGTAAGTTCTTCCTTGCCTCTTTCCTTTTCCAGCCTTTAACTTACAATGTTCTAGAGACTATCTATGTTGTATTCTCCCCTTGTTGATTAAATTTACTTAACATTGAAATAATGTCTTTCTTTCTACTGTAAAAATGGTATCCTTCTGTGGATCTAGGACTATGGAAATTTTCTCTACTGTCAGATTTCTAGTTTACACTCTCCGCTTCCATTATTTTTCTCACTGGCTACTTTCTCCAGTTACAACCTACCCAAGTCTACCCCAACCACATGTTCTCATCTCCTACCACAACCAGGAAATTACTATTTCCCTTTGTAATATTTTAGGATTTCCCTGTAGCTCAAATGGTAAAGAATCTGCCTGCAATGCAGGAGACCTGGGTTCGATCCCTGGGTCAGGAAGATCCCCTGGAGGAGGGTATGACAACCCACTCTAGGAGTCTTGCCTGGAGAATCCCATGGACAGGGGAGCCTGGTGAGCTATAGTCCTTGGGGTTGCAAAGAGTCGGACATGACTGAGCGACTAACTACTGCTACTGCTTATAATATTTTATTAATGCTGCTGAAATATAGAACTGATGTAAAAAACCAATATCATACTTTAAAAAAAAGCTCTTGGAACTATACATTTAGATTTTAACAAAGGACTCCATGTAACATTCCCACATTTAAAATCACTTCTTGGGATTTGAGATATTTTCCTAAATTGGAAATAACAAGATAAAGCTTAGGTGAAATCAAATAGTGAAATAAAGAAACTGAATAGGATACTGCAAGATCAGGACAGGAAGGAGGGGACTGTAGTTTCAATTCCCTCCAAGTATGGCAACAGAAAAGTGGCAAGGACTACTGTAAGTTAAAAATGCCAATGAATGCTACCTCCAAAGGCGTCTCTGACTCAGATTCTGTGTGTCTCCTGCCTGTGTGTTCTTGGAAATTATTTCCTGCTTGGTTGTAACTTGATGTAGCTTGTTCCTTTGGGTGGAAAAGATGCAATTTTGGGAGAGCACATTATTTCTAAGAGCTTTTCAGAGCAATGAGCTACCCACAAATGACTCATCAGAAAAGCTTTCAGATCCCAGAATGGCTAAGTTTATCATCTAAAAATGCTCCCAGAGAACTTTTTTCTCTCCTTCATCTTCCTGTCATTTGAACTTTCACCCACTGGTCTTCCAGCAGTGTTTCTCAGGGACTCATGAGTCGGGCACACATCTCCCAATGAGTTCATCCCCTCAGTGAGTTCATCCCTCCTGCCATGCCTCAGCATCCCACAGCATGATGGGCGGCCACAGGGCAACGATGGCAACTCTAGGGAGAATGGCCATCTGGCCATGTGCACCAAAACAGAGAACCACACACCTTTTTCACTTAGTTTGGAAGTGTGCTTACAGTTAACAAATACTTGCCCTGGCCCAGTCTCCCCAACCTCTGCTGCTGCTACTGCTAAGTCGCTTCAGTCGTGTCCGACTCTGTGCGACCCCATGGACTGCAGCCTACCAGGCTCCCCCGTCCCTGGGATTCTCCAGGCAAGATCACTGGAGTGGGTTGCCATTTCCTTCTCCAATGCATGAAAGTGGGAAGTGAAAGTGAAGTCGCTCAGTCGTGTCTGACTCTTTGCGACCCCATGGACTGCAGCCTACCAGGCTCCTCCATCCATGGGATTTTCCAGGCAACAGTACTGGAGTGGGGTGCCATTGTCTTCTCCGCTACCACTGTTTTATAAGGAACTCTCTCATTCTGTAGTAAACTAGGAGTAACTTGGGCCCTGAATTAATCACCCACCTCTATCAACAAATGTTACCAATGTACCCCTTCATATTTCAGTTAATTGAGACTATTTAAGAAGAATGGGATTTGTTGTAGTTGTTGTTCTGTCTCTAAGTCATGTTCAGCTCTTGATGATCCCATGGACTGCAGCACTCCAGGCTTCTCTGTCCTTCACTGTCTCCTAGAGTTTGCTCAAATTCATGCCCATTGAGTCAATGCCTTGCAACCATCTCATCCTCTGACATCCCCTTCTCCGCCTGCTTTCAATCTTTCCCAGCATCAGAGTCTTTTCCAATAAATCAGCTTTTCACATCAGGTGGCCAAAGTATTGGAGCTTCAGCTTCAGCATCAGTCCTTCCAATGAATATTCAGGGTTAATTTCTTTCAGGATTAACTGGCTTGATCTCCATGCAATCCAAGTCTCTCAAGAGACTTCCAAATGAGACTTGGGTGGGTAGTAAAAAAGGTTAGTGTTTTTGAGGGGAAAGGGAGATTGGCAAGAACCAAGGTATAGAAAACTTGGAGACTGACGTCTCATGTCAAACTTGGAAATAAATAACAAAACATATAAATCTAAAATGTTGAATATTGTTTTGTGTTAAAACAGTTCTAAACAGAAATTAGGCAAAGGTTCTTTAAGTAACAAATGAATCTGGAGATCTGGATTAACAGACTGAATGCCTTGACTGGATGGTCAAAGCTATGAAGTAGGAAAGCTCTTTGAAATCATAGGACAAAATGGAATGTGAATCTGTGTAAACAGTGAATCTGTGTAATTGAGGATAAACTGTAATAGTTGCATTTGTTTCTTAGGGCCACTGTAACAAATTACCACAAAATGGATTGTGGTAACACAAATACAAATTTATTGTCTCACAGTCC
Organism: Bos grunniens; assembly: GCF_055505025.1. Lineage (NCBI taxonomy): Eukaryota > Metazoa > Chordata > Mammalia > Artiodactyla > Bovidae > Bos > Bos grunniens. Next base: position 20,183,600 of record NC_141168.1, read on the forward strand.
CAGAGGTCAGAAAGCCAAAATGGTCTCATTGGGCTAAAATCAAGGTGTTGGTAGGGCTGGGCCGTGTTCTTTATGTTCTAGGGAAGAACTCATTTCCTTGCCCTTTCCAGCCTCTAGAGACCACTCCCACTCTTTGACCCGTAGTCCTTTCCTCCATCTTCAAGGTCAGCAATGGCCAGTTAAGGCTTTATCACATCCTATCACTCATACAGTCTTCTGCTCCCTTTTCCACATTTAAGCATCCTTTTAAGTACACTGGACCCACCCAGATAATTCAGGACAGTCTTCTTAAAGTCAGGTCATCAGCAACCTTAATTCCATCTGCTACAATTCTTTTTTTCCGTGTAAGGTAACATTTTCATAGAATCTGGGAACTGGGATGTGGACATCTTTGGAGGGCCATTACTCTGTCTACCACAAGAACTTTTTAAAAAAGCATTAAGAGCGACTTCCCTGGCAGACCAGTGGTTAAGACTTCACCTTCCAATGCAGGGAGTATGGGTTAGATCCCTGGTCAAGGAGCTAAGATTCCACAGGTCTTAGGGCCAAAAAACCAAAACATAAAACAGAAGCAATGTTGTATTAATAACAAATTGTATTAATAAAGACTTTATTGTATTAATAGACTTTAAAAATGATCCACATCAAAAAAAAAATCTAAAAAAAAAAAAAGGCATTTAGAGAATGACAGTCAGTGAGAGAAGAAAACCCAGTGGAGAGAAGGGAAACGGGAACTCACAGTGTAGCTCACAAATTAAGGTAGGAATTATGAATTGAAATGAGTTTAGGAACTAGCTCTCCAAAAGAACTGTATTAGACTACACTTTGTGTTCTAACTCGGGATCATTTGTTATGCTTCCCCATTGAAAGGGTAGGGGTGGTTGTTGCCCTTTTGTGAATCCATATTAAACGGAACAAAATTCTTTAATGGAGATTACTAATTCACTCATCAATCAAGGAAAGATTCAAGCACTGCTGTTCCATGAAGCTCTCCCTACCCTGTGGGCAGAATTAACTTCTCTTCCTTGGATCACTGTCCCTTGTGCTTTCCTTTCCAACAGTACTTATTATCTATAATGTAATTTCCTGTCTCCCTGCTGGATGATGAGGTCCTTTTGACCACAGGGGCCATGACTTAGACATCTTTGTGTTCTAAGTACCCAGCAAGATGGCTAGCATAAGGAAGGCATTCAACATGCCTTCCTTACTGAAAGAAAACCTGTGGGATGAATTGAGAATATTCTGAACTACCTCCAGGTCTTAGGGGAAGGTGACCGGATGGTATTTGGGGATTGGAAAGTAGATGATAGCTTTAAAAATAAGAATAATGCACAGTAAATCTTTAAGTCCTGAGATGCATCTGAGAGAGGGAGACAGGAAACTGAGAGGAATTAAGAAATGAAGACATTTTCCCTGATAGACTGCAGATTGAAGAAGCAAGGTCAAACTCGGATGAGAAAATTTACCTGCTGTGCCTTTATACATTCTGGACTACACTTAGCACACAAATGAATGTGGGAAAAAATACCCCAAGCACCAAAATGACAGATCCAGGAAGAGGAGTGGAATATTACATAATTTTTAAGCAGTTAGAATTTTTGGTCAATGAATGATATATGTTAGAAAAATGTCCTCCATATACAATTTATTTTCATACTACTTTAAGGAAAATGTTGACACTAACCACCTAGGAAGAAGAACAAATTTCTGAACTTCTTCCATTCCTTCTGGAAATATAAGATTGATTTTGAAGTTTCATGAATTCCATGTTATATTTGGAAGAGAAGAGAAACTAAAACTCTGATCTAGCAAGAAGAAGAAATGGAAAAGAGGGGTCAAGTTGTCACTGAACCAAGTTAGTCTTGCTCCATGCACAGCAAACCAAAATGCTGAGGTTCCGAGGGTTGAGGTAAAAAAGAGGGCTTATTCAAAAAGCAGGATAAGAAAGTATCAAAATATCTTAAAAGGTAGTTTCATTTCTAATTTTAATTATGGACCAAAGAAGTTACAGTAGAGAATTAGTAAGTCTCCATTTTTTATCTTGTACCTAATGACCAACAGTCAATTAGAAAGAGTAAGTGAACAAGGAGACCAAGAAAATCAGACTGTGTTCCATGAGCATGAGAATAGTGTGGAAGAGAACAGTACACCAAACAAGGAGGGAAAAAAACAGGTCATGAATAGTGTCCAGTAAACTCCAGTATTTTCAATGCAGGCAAAGAAAGAGGAGTTCATTAAAGTACTTGATAAGGATAAACTGAAGAGATGGGAGGAAAATTATGAGAACAATGTCTGGGAAACCATAGAGATGAGTGTTTCAAGCAACCAGTCAACAGTAGCACCAGATACTGCAAAATAAAAAACATACGGTCAATAAGGTGACCATAGGTCTAAATATTTCCCCTGAGCATAACACAAAAGAAAGAATTCACTTCTGGAAATATTAGACTTTTCCTCCATATAGTTTATTTTTTAGCATAAAACCTTAATATCCCATCTTCACTCCAAATACATAAATTCAAACACACACACACATTCCTATTGATGCCTCACTAAAAATGACAAATGTTCAAGTAGGTAAGAAGAAAAAACAGTAATGCTGTTTTCATTTTCATAAAGGTCAGTGGACCAATTGGCTTCATTGATTTGGAAAGAAAAGCAACTAAAGCATTCAGCCACAAAGCTAAAGGTTAGGGCATGGTTAACTGACAGCAACCGTGCCATTTTCAGAGCTAGACAGGCAGTTTTCCAGCTAATCAAAAGTGAATTGTCTTCATCAGGTAAATCTCATTAGATCTAAATTATCTCACAATATGACTTCCACTAAATCTGAAGACCAAAGTCTATGGATTAGAAGTACTGTGCCAAAGAAAGAAAAAGAGAATAATGGGTATGAGTAATTAATCATTATTCATAAAGCATTCACTGCATCATGAGACAGGAAAGGTAGAAATTATTAGTTGGGTTTCCACATAAGGAATAGAGCTGAAGGTAGCCACATGATGACAACAGCAACACAAAAAGAATCTTAGAGGAAAGTTTGAACTCTAAATCACAATCACATTTTCTATACACGAAAAAAATTTTGAATTGTTGATGAAATTGTATAGATGGGCATGCATCAAAACAAACCAATTAAGGATAGACTAAGTGCTCTGCTTCCCTGGTGGCTCAGTTGGTAAAGAGTCTGCCTGCGATGCAGGAGACCCAGGTTCAATCCCTGGGTTGGGAAGAGCCCTGGAGAAGAAAAAGGCAACCCACTCCTGTATACTTGCCTGGAGAATCCCATGGACAGAGGAGCCTGGCAGGCTACAGTCCATGGGGTCGCAAGAGTCAGACACGACTGACTGACTAAACATAACCTAAGTGTTCTGCTAAAGCTGCTCACACTCACCAGTCATCCTAATGTGTGCATTTCTTTCCAACTCCATGTTCAGTGATATTGTGCTGGTATTTTGAAAGCAGGCTTACAAGGAGCATTTTTTCCCAGCTTTATTCAGGTATGGTTGACAAAGAAATATTGTATATATTTAAGGTGTGCAATATGATGTTTTTGATATAGGTACACATTGTGAAGTGATTACCACAATCAAGCTAATTAAAATATCCATCACCTCCCATGGTTATGTGTGTGTGTGTGTGTGTGGTTAGAATACCTGAGATCTACTCTCTCAACAAATTTCAAGTGAACAACACAGTTGTTAACTGCAGTCACCATGCTATATGTTGGGTCTCCAGATTTAACTTATAACTAAAAATGTATACCATTTAACCATTTGAATCCTGTGTTCTACATAAACTGTCATCTAAAGTTCCCTCTGATTTATTTACTCTCCCTTTGAGAATTTTATGGGTAAATTTTATCATAATACTATTATGGGAATAGATGCTGTAGGACCACTTCGGGCTTCCCAGGTGGCTCATTCATAAGGAATCTGCCTGCCAATGCAGGAGACATGGGCTTGATCCCTGGGTCAGGAAGATCTCCTGGAGATGGCAACCCACTCCAGTATTCTTGCCTGGGAAATCTCATGGAGAGAGAAGCCTGGCAGGCTCAGTCCATGGGGTCGCAGAAGAGTCACGACTTAGCAACTAAACGACAACAAAGGACTTGAGGAACTGAGGCTTCAGAGGTGCTTAGTCACATACACACTATGGTTGCCAGGGGCTGTTCCCTTGCCAACGAGGCAGTTCATTTATCTATATCTATTGACAGTATCTGTTCACTATACTCGGGGGTTTTGCTCCCAAAATTTAGAAGTATTTTAGGGGCACATAATGCCCAGAAAAAGTTCTAATACTAATATGGAAAATGTGCTTGAATTACCCAAAATATATTATTTAACTTTGCTAATTTTCATTTCTTTACCTTCATTTGCTTCCAAATTCTTCGCTGTTGCTCATTTTCCCCACTCCCTTTTAAATTTTCTTTCCTATCATACCTTTACTCCCTGCGATTTGCTTCCTGTGCCCCAAACGATCATCTCTGTTTTAAACACTATTAAGATCATTTTAAAGTATTAAAATATTCATGGGAATAGAAACATAATCTCTTTAATACCAAGTAAGTCCTCTGACAATGGCCAGGCTTGGGGAAAACATAATTAAGAAGTCAGCTAGAGGAGTTTCCAAGGAAATTAGTTTTAAATAGATGGAAGTAATTAATCAGTAAAAACAAATACCTGATGGAAGGAGAGAGGTTTCCCTGGTGATTAGAAAAGAACAATTAAGGCTAGATTCGGAATAGTGACCGGTGTGCACACTGTGTAGTAATCTCTCCTCTCTGGCCTTTGAGGGGCTAAATGGAGCATAAAGCTATCTTCCCATGATTCAGATAAACACAGAGTAAGCACTGAATAGAGGACAGCAGGACTGGACAGCCTGCAGAGACTCAGTTATAGGAAAACTGTAGGAACTTGAACACTGTGAAGGGGTTGCTAGGTGTCTCAGAGCCACGAATAAGCCTCAAACAAACAGGAAAATACCGAGGGTTCAGCGTTAGGGCTGGATTAGATAAATTTTGGAAACAGTACAAGATTCGTGAAGTAGCTACTGACTTGTGCCAGGTGTATCTATTCATTTAAAAACTGGTTTAAGCTACATCATATTTATTTAAATAAATGTCTGTTAATATTAAACAAGATTATGGGCACAAATGCATTCATCTATGCCTCTGAGAAGCCCAACTGTTCAATCAGCCATTCAAATAATAGAGGCGATCCACTTTGGCTGGGAGCAATTTATCCAAAATGCAGCTGTACCCACTCTCTTAGTTATGCTCCTGCTGCTGCTGCTGCTGCTAAGTCACTTCAGTCATGTCCGACTCTGTGTGACCCCATAGATGGCAGCCCACCAGGCTCCCCCATTCCTGGGATTCTCCAGGCAAGAACACTGGAGTGGGTTGCCATTTCCTTCTCCAATGAATGAAAGTGAAAAGTGAAATTAAAGTCGCTCAGTCATGTCCGACTCTGGACTGCAGCCTACGAGGCTCCTCAATCCATGGGATTTTCCAGGCAAGAGTACTGGAGTGGGGTGCCATTGCCTTCTCTGAGTTATGCTCCTACCATTCCACTAATAAGGGCTTCCCTGGTGGTTCAGATGGTCAAGATTTTGCCTGCAATGCTGGAGACCCGGGTTTGATCTCTGAGTCAGAAAGATCCCCTGGAGAAAGGAATGGCTACCCACTCCAGTATTCTTGCCTGGAGAATTCCATGGACAGAGGAGCCTGGCAGGCTATAGACCATGGGGTCACATAGAGATGGATATGACTGAGCAAGACTTATTATGTAACCTTGCCCTTCTGCCACCACCACCCCCACCCCCAGCAAATGTTAACTTCTTAAGGGTAGGATTTAACTACTTTGTTCAATATTATGTTTCCAGCACTTGGAATGGGTGCTTGCATGCAAAAGGTATTCAATAAATATTAACTGAATGAATGAACTGTAGGCATAGTAACAGGTTATTAAGAACATTCTTCAGTATCCCATCTGTTGCAGTTCCAAACACTTCAAGCAATGGTACCACAGAGACTCAGCTTCACAATTCTCCATTGCTGCTGCACCTTCCCTGTTCTCTGTTTCCATCTTGAGCTCACCCATACCCTTTCTCAGACTTACTCTCATTCCAAGTCCAAATAGTTTTTTTTACTACTTTTCTCACAATCAAAAGTCATTTGGACAACCTGGAAAGTCATTGGATAAGGAGTACATAGATAAAAGTTTCCTGCAATCACAATAAAGAACATCTTCCTATTTCCTGCCTTCCATCAGTCAATTCAGAAGTTGTATGAAACATCAACTAAAAGGGTATATTATGGACGGTGCTGGGGATGCAGGGAGAAATGGATATCTGCATTTATCAAGGTCAAAGTAATATGAGCAGCGTTGTTTATCTCAACCTGACAAAGTGCTGTAAACTCATATTCCAACTGCAAATTGTAATTCTAACAGCAATCTTGAATTCTAACCTTGAAGATGTCTTGCTTTTTGACTTGAATTCCTTCTCTCTTAAATGTTTTTCATTTAAGAATTGTACTATATGATGCTAACTTGCCTCTTTAATCCATAGTATATGACTACCAACCCCAAATATTTTGATCATAGAAACAGGATAGTAGACTGTGACTCATTCTCACCAAACTTTCAATTTATATCCCTTTAATGATATAGACTGAATGCATCTTCACTAAATGCATACATTGAAATTTGTTTCCCCAACATGATGGTACTAGGAAGTGGGGCCTTTAGGGAGTGATTAGAGCATGAAGGTGGAACCCTCATGAATGGGGTGAGTGTCTTTATAAATGTGACCTCAGGAAGCTCCCTTCCCCCTTCTATCATGTAAGAGCACATAGACAGCCATCTGTGAACCAGGGCAGCCCTCACCAGACACAGAAACTGCCAGTAACTTGATCTTGGACTTCCTCCAGAGCTGTAAGAAACAAATTTCTGTCATTTATAAGCCAATTGGTCTATGGTGTTTTAATTAAAGCAGTCTGAAACAACCAAGACATATAACGATGCAGAAAAACACAAAATCTGGCATGAATTATACAAAAATATCTAAACTAACAGTAATACATACTAACTACAATTTTCATTATTTAAAACTATTTTCCTGAGGCTTAGGACTCAAAGACTGCCTTAAAAGCACACTAAGCTGTAATTGCTCTGATCTTCTGGGACTTATGTTCTGAGCAAGAAGAGCCATATTAGCTTCTCTCTTCAGAACCTTGTACTATATAATGCAGAATATAAAATGCTGATACAGAAGATGAGTGTTGATAACACTATAGCCCTGGGTCTAATGACACAAGACAAGAATAGAAGAAATAAAAGCAAAATGAATGGCCCTTGGAGGAGCACCTGTATAATCATAAGGAATTTGATTTTAAGGAATTTTGAATTTAAGGGACTAGATCTGGTAGATAAGAGTGCCTGATGAACTATGGATGGAGGTTCGTGACATTGTATAGGAGACAGGGATCAAGACCATCCCCATGGAAAAGAAATGCAAAAAAGCAAAATGGCTGTCTAGGGAGGCCTTATAAATAGCTGTGAAAAGAAGAGAAGCAAAAAGCAAAGGAGAAAAGGAAAGATATAAGCATCTGAATGCAGAGTTCCAAAGAATAGCAAGGAGAGATAAAGCCTTCCTCAGCGATCAATGCAAAGAATAGAGGAAAACAACAGAATGGGAAAAACTAGAGATGTCTTCAAGAAAATTAGAGATACCAAGGGAACATTTCATGCAAAGATGGGCTCGATAAAGGACAGAAATGGTATGGACCAAACAGAAGCAGAAGATATTAAGAAGAGGTGGCAAGAATATACAGAAGATCTTTACAAAAAAGATCTTCACGACCAAGATAACCATGATGGTGTGATCACTCACCTAGAGCCAGACATCCTGGAACGTGAAGTCAAGTGGGCCTTAGAAAGCATCACTACAAACAAAGCTAGTGGAGTGATGGAATTCCAGTTGAGCTATTTCAAATCCTGAAAGATGATGCTGTGAAAGTGCTGCACTCAATATGCCAGCATATTTGGAAAACTCAGCAGTGGCCACTGGACTGGAAAAGGTCAGTTATCATTCCAATCCCAAAGAAAGGCAATGCCAAAGAATGCTCAAACTACCGCACAATTGCAGCCATCCCACACAATAGTAAAGTAATGCTCAAAATTCTCCAAGCCAGGCTTAAGCAATACGTGAACCGTGAATTTCCAGATGTTCAAGCTGGTTTTAGAAAATGCAGAAGAACCAGAGATCAAATTGGCAACATCCACTGGATCATCGAAAAAGCAAGAGAGTTCCAGAAAAACATCTATTTCTACTTTATTGACTGTGCCAAAGCCTTTGACTATGTGGGTCACAATAAACTGTGGAAAATTCTGAAAGAGATGGGTATACCAGACCACCTGACCTGCCTCTTGAGAAACCAATATGCAGGTCAGGAAGCAATAGTTAGAACTGGACATGGAACAACAGACTGGTTCCAAATAGGAAAAAGAGTACGTCAAGGCTGTATATTGTCACCCTGCTAGCTTCTATGCAGAGTACATCATGAGAAACGCTGGGCTAGAAGAAGCACAAGCTGGAATCAAGATTGCCGGGAGAAATATCAATAACCTCAGATATGCAGATGACACCACCCTTGTGGCAGAAAGTGAAGAGGAACTAAAAAGCCTCTTGATGAAAGTGAAAGAGGAGAGTGAAAAAGTTGGCTTAAAGCTCAACATTCAGAAAATGAAGATCATGGCATCTGGTCCCATCACTTCATGGGAAATAGATGCGGAAACAGTGGAAACAGTGTCAGACTTTATTTTTGGGCTCCAAAATCACTGCAGATGGTGACTGTAGCCATGAAATTAGAAGACATTTATTCCTTGGAAGGAAAGTTATGAACAACCTAGATAGTATATTCAAAAGCAGAGACATTACTTTGCCAACAAAGGTTCATCTAGTCAAGGCTGTGGTTTTTCCAGTAGTCATGTATGGATGTGAGAGTTGGACTGTAAAGAAAGCTGAGCACCCAAGAATTGATGCTTTTGAACTGTGGTGTTGGAGAAAACTCTTGAGAGTCCCTTGGACTGCAAAGGAGATCCAACCAGCCCATTCTAAAGGAGATCAGTCCTGGGTGTTTTTTGGAAGGACTGATGCTGAAGCTGAAACTCCAGTACTTTGGCCACCTCATGTGAAGAGTTGACTCATTGGAAAAGACTCTGATGCTGGGAGGGATTGAGGGCAGGAGGAGAAGGGGACAACAGAGGATGAGATGGCTGGATGGCATCACCGACTCAATGGACATGAGTTTGGGTGAACTCCAGGAGTTGGTGATGGACAGGGAGGCCTGGCGTGCTGCAATTCATGGGGTTGCAAAGAGTCAGACACGACTGAGTGGCTGAACTGAACTCAACTGAACTGCAGGAACACCTGGTAGAAGGGGAAGGAAGAAGGTTGACACAGAATGCATGAAGAAAAGCACTTTTCACCTGACCACCACACAGAGAACCTGAGAGACACTGCAAAGAGCCTAGATAAGTTCAGTAGCTCTATATCTGATCAATGCTTGTTGGGCCTTGGAAACTCAGGTACATTTTGTGTCAATATTTAGGAAAGAATAAATTCAATAACCACATGGGCTGTGACGGGCTAAATTATACCAGAAACATTATTTATTATCAAGATTGAGTTTATTTCTCCTCTTCAAAATTAATAATATAGAAGGTATATCAAATTTAGAAAAGTGCTTATCACAAGCAAAGTACTTGTTTCACAAAAATAAGTTTTTATTATCAATATGCTGTGGGGAAAAAAAGTGAATTGAAATGGAATAAGGAAAGACCATAAAGTCACTTAAAATATAATCACAGAACTGGAATCTACAAATGGGGGTGCTTCAGAGACAGAACAAAGTCTACTGAAAAGAAAATCAGTAATATGGAGAGCAAACTTGAGAAGGATTTCAAGGATACAGACCAGTATACTTCAGGTACAAATTATAAAGATATAATTTGTGTATTTGTACAAAGATACAATTTGTATGGGCTTCCTAAGTGGCTCAGTGGTAAAGAATCCACCTGCCAATGCCAATGTTGGATCCCTGGGTTGGGAAGATCCCCTGGAGAAGGGAATGGCTGTCCACTCCAGTATTCTTGCCTGGGAAATCCCATGGACAGAGGAGCCTGGCAGGCTACAGTCCACTGGGTCGCAAAGAGTCAGCCATGACTTAGCAACTAACAACCACAACAATAATTTGTATATTTGTATAATTTGTATACCAGCATATGTATGGTAAAAATTATAAAATAATGAAGATTATTTTTATAAAATTGAGTATATGAATAAGAAAATGCACACAATCCCAGAAGGAAAACAAAGCCGAAAATACGGAGTTAAAACCACAACTTACATTAGAAGCAAATGTCCTTAGCTTAAATAAGATACACCAAGTCCGTGAACTGAAAGAGCCTACCATGTACCAGGTGAAAACAAGAATGCATATTGGAGCATAAGCTGGCGGATTCTTAAAAAGTTGAAGAAAATAATCATGTAAACACCTAAGCAGGAAAGATCCAGTCATCTTCAAAGGAAAAAATAACTTTCAGGCTAAACTCAGACTTCTCCACCCCCCTCAACCACATGAAACAGAATAATTTTTTAAACTTTATTTGATAAAATTTGTGAATCAAAGTCAGTTATTTTCATTTGTTTAAGCAAAGGGAAAGCATTTGTGAATAGGTAAAGATTCAGAGAAATCTTTAAAAAGGATGGATAAAACTCATATAAAAGAATTGGTAATGATCATATCGACTTAATATCAATCTTAAGCATGGGACAACAACAGATACATGTACAAAATGATTGTTAATAGGGAATATATAGAATATTAAAATAATGAGTCAATCTATCATAATCTCTCTTAAGCAAGCCATTATTGGAAACCAGGAGGAAAAGGACAAATTATTTAACCTATATGCATAAGGAAACTCTAAAATTAATTTCTTGTTTTAGATTTTGCAAAAAGAAATATTTTTGAAGTATTTTTTAAGAAGTAAAACCATCCACTAATAACATTTAAAATAGGATATATAAGAAAGAACCCTTAACTTAGTATAAATAAGTCAAAAACAAGTTATAAAAATAAATGTTAATGATTTATATTATATTAATAGGAAGCAAACTCTCCTTAATGACTTAAAAACAAACCTCAACTACACTTCCTCTCTCATTGAGTTAATTTTGCTTCTTTGTCCTAAATTAATTGGTCATATTTGTGTGGGTCTGCTTTTGGTTTCTCTATTTTGTTTCTACTGTTCTATCTTCCATGCCTCCACCAATGCCAGACTGTGTTGATAACTACAGCTGAATAATAGGCCTTAACAATTAAGAAGAGTGGTTTTTTTCCTTTTTTTCCTCCAAAATTGTTTTGGCTATTTCAGGGCCTTCCTCCTACACTATAGATTTTAGAATAAGCTCATTTATCTCAACAAGAAGACCTACTGAGATTTTGGTAGAAATTGTGCTAAACTTAATGTCAGTTTAGGGAGACTTGACCTTTACTATGTTACACCTGAATGCAAGCACTTTTAAAGCATCAATCAAAAAAAAAAAAAAACACTAAAAAATAATTCAAGAATCATTAATAAAATTCAAAGGTACATAACTAACAAAATGATGGATAATATTAATATTCTTATAGATAAAACATTCACAGAAATCAATACTTATTCTCAATATACTAAAAAAGCAAACAAAAACACAAAATACCTGAACAGGACAATCCACAGAAGAAGATTTAAAGGCACAACTCCACTAATAATCAGACAAATTTAAATTAAGACTAAAACCAAACTAAAATAATAGTTTATACCCACCAAACTGACAAATACTTTCATATTCAGGGCTGAGTTATTAAAATGGAGTAAGGCAAGTTCTTAATCACTTTTAGTAACAGTAATACTGGTATGAGTATTCTGCAAAGGCATTTGGGAATATCTATCTGGAATCTTAAAAAAAAGTTTGTCCTTTATCCCAGTATTTTCACTTATAGAAAACTACCTTCATAAAAATAATCAGAAATGCAGTCAACATTTTATATAAAAAATGTACATCACAAAATTGATTGTAATCAATTGTGAAAAAGAGGGGAAAAACTCAATGTCCAATGATAGAAAATCTTTTAATAAATAATTATACAGCCATATGATCCAGTATTATGCAGCTATTAATAAATTATGTATTTGAAGAATTTAGTGGTGTGATTCGGAGAAGGCAATGGCACCCTACTCCAGTACTCTTGCCTGGAAAATCCCATGGACGGAGGAGCCTGGTAGGCTGCAGTCCATGCTAAGGGTCGGACATGACTGAGCGACTTCACTTTTACTTTTCACTTTCATGCATTGGAGAAGGAAATGGCAACCCACTCCGCTGTTCTTGCCTAGAGAATCCCAGGGACAGGGGAGCCTGGTGGGCTGCCATCTATGGGGTCGCACAGAGTCGGACACGGCTGAAGTGACTTAGCAGCAGTGGTGTGATTATTTACCATATAGTATCGCATTTAAACAACTATATACAAATATGTGAATGTAATATGAATTTAAAATATTTGTTTATTTTATATAGAAAATAAACTGTTTGAAAATATACAAAAATAATTTGTCAGTATCATAAGATTCTAATCAGTTTCCTTTTCCTATTTCTCTCTATTGCCTGTCTCTACAATAAGCGTGTAATGTATTCACTTTATAATGAGAAAAGTATTTCTTCATAAAGTACCAAGCAACTTTAGTCAAGACCTAGTTTTCCTAACTCAGATCATGAGCTGATGTAGAAGTGACCTACTTGTGAAGTCCTTCTGAGGGCTGTTTGTTTGTGTGGGCATAGGAGCAGCTGATTCCCTCAATAGGTAGAAATATTTTTCCTAATGAATAGTTTCAGGAATGAACTGCTGACTACAATTGAAAAGGAAGATTAGAATAAATCACAGAAACGGCACTAATATGAAGTTTTCCCAATAGAGAGTAGTCCCTTTAGGGGACTCAGTGCCTATATCCTGTGGATTCTCTGTGCTGTTTCTAGCATGGAGTTCCTCAAAGTTCCCACTGCTGGAGAGAGCTGGAAATGAGGTGAGGCACACACCAAGCCACATATGCATGCCACTTGGATCTGAGTCACTCAAAGATTGGTGGCCTGTTCCATAAATGTCTTAAAACTGCCAGAGAGGTACAGTGGGCTCAAGAATTTTTTAAATCATTTGTATGCAAATTATACCAAGAACAAAACTTAAAGCACACTTCAAAGTATTAAAAGTTCAAGCCTCATTAGCATCATAACCATACTCAGCAATTACTTAGCGATTTAAAGCAAACTTCAGGCCACATGAAATTGTGGCCTTTGAGTGATACAGTATATATCAGGTTGACCATCAGGACACTTTCGAATGTGAAGTGGATGGCATTCATAGTTAGGCTGGGACAATAAATGTAAACCAGAACTGGCTGGGCAAACTGGGATATATGATCCACTGCCTCAGAATGATGGTATTTTAATCCAGTCATATCCCATTCATGCTTCAACATCATAAAGACATTGGATCTTCTTTAAATTAATAAATAGCTACCTACTAGTACAATCTGTAGAACTGGCAGAAAAATCCTTAAAAATAATTACCCAGTACTCCATTACCATATAAGTATTACTGTGTGAATCTTCTGTTTTTCTGACAAGTATTTTAGGGAGGAATACTGTGATTTCGAACAGGTGACTTTGAGTCCAGGGCACACAGAAAGATGTGTCAGCAAGTCCACAGTAAGTTTAAGGCAATATAAAAAGATATATATTCTAAAAAGAAATAGCACCCCCTGCATGGCTCCATTTGGATGATTTACCCTTCACGGGCCTTCTCAACTCTCATGACCTTCCCCACATTTTCCCCCCAACACTCAGTTGTGTACCCAAACCCCAAAATCTGACTCCAAAATATTGCATTTCAGTGTTTCCTGCAAATAAAGACCTCTACTCCAGGCCTCTTATTCCCTCAAAATCTATCTTCCTGCCTCATGGAAACTTTCACTGCTTTGAGCATGTTCTTTCTTTAAGTCATTAGTCCTTCTCGATTTCTCATCTAATCCTGGGTATGATGATACACGTGGTAAGAGGCATAACTAATGCTAGCTGTTATATCAGACAATTCCAAGATCTCAGAGGCTTAATACAGTAAAAGGCTTTTTCTTGCTCTGTTGTTGTTCAATTGTTAGTCCAGTTCAGTTCAGTTCAGTCGCTCAGTCGTGTCAGACTCTTTGTGACACCATGAATTGCAGTACGCCAGGCCTCCCCGTCCATCACCAACTACCAGAGTTCACTCAAACTCACATCCATCGAGTTGGTGATGCCATCCAGCCATCTCATCCTCTGTCGTCCCCTTCTCCTCCTGCCCCCAAACCTTCCCAGCATCAGAGTCTTTTCCAGTGAGTCAACTCTTTGCACGAGGTGGCCAAACTACTGGAGTTTCAGCTTCAGCATCAGTCCTTCCAAAGAACACCCAGGACTAATCTCCTTTAGAATGGACTGGTTGGATCTCCTTGCAGTCCAAGGGACTCTCAAGAGTCTTCTCCAACACCACAGTTCAAAACCATCAATTCTTGGGTGCTCAGCTTTCTTCACAGTTCAACTCTCATATCCATGTATGACTACTGGAAAAACCATAGCCTTGACTAGATGGACCTTTGTTGGCAAAGTAATGTCTCTGCTTTTGAATGTACTATCTAGGTTGGTCATAACTTTCCTTCCAAGGAGTAAACGTCTTTTAATTTCATGGCTGCAATCACCATCTGCAACCCCAAAAAATAAAGTCTGACACTGTTTCCACTGTTTCCCCATCTATTTCCCATGAAGTGATGGGAGCAGATGCCATGATCTTCATTTTCTGAATGTTGAGCTTTAAGCCAACTTTTTCACTCTCCTCTTTCACTTTCATTAAGAGGCTTTTTAGTTCCTCTTCACTTTCTGCCACAAGGGTGGTATCATCTGAATATCTGAGGTTATTGATATTTCTCCCAGCAATCTTGATTCCAGCTTGTGCTTCTTCCAGTCCAGCGTTTCTCATGATGTACTCTGCATATAAGTTAAATAAGCAGGGTGACAATATACAGCCTTGACGAACTCCTTTTCCTATTTGGAACCAGTCTGTTGTTCCATGTCCAGTTCTAACTGTTGCTTGCTGGGGTCCAGCCCCAGCTGATCCAGGGTATTCGAAGGAGAGACAGCTTTGGCGACCTATTTATTTATTTATTTATCAAAGATAAAGAGTAATAGAATGAGGATAGCTCAGTAGGAAAATTCAGTGGAGAAAAGAAGCTGAGTAGCTTGGTTTACACGGAAAATCAATATAACCCATGACACCAGGTTAGCTCTGACCACGGAGGCCACAGGCGCCCTCTCGAATAGCGGAAGGTGCCCCACCTTAGACACCTTCTCGAGTGGGTCTTAGAAGCCCAGGCAAATAAATGGTTGCAGAGGATATCCGCGCTCCAGATGGAGACTCAGCTGGAAATTGAGGAGAAAAATGACATGGGGAGACCAAGCTTTGGTGAGCAAGGCCCGTAGCTTTATTTTCAACAGGGTTTTTATACCCTAAGTTACACATAGAGGATAATAGGGGATGCAAAGTCAGCAGTCTTTGACCCTTATCAAAAAGCAGGGTTTCTTTCCTGCAAATTTATCGTATACAAATGGTTTAGGTGATTTACATCATCTTCTGGCCAGAAGGCCTATTAACATTTTATGACTCTTGACAAAGACTTATCAACCATAAGACTTATTTTCTCTAAGAGTAATTATTTTAAGGTTTGGCGCCATCTTCTGAAGATAAAATTGCATTCCTATAGGGCAGATGTGTAATGGGTTTACAACAAAGGAAAGAATTTATTACCTTAAGGGTCTAAAGTTATTAACACCAAGGCCACTACTTATTTTTTCTACATACCAACTATATTAATTAATACACATTCAAGGATACAATTCAGGGGATGTGGAAACTTGGCAACAAACATTGGCTCATCAATGAAATCTTTTACTAGTTTTATTCTGACAGTTTCTAACTCTCTGAGAGGCTCTAAGCTATTTGAATATCTTAAGCTTCCCGTGCCTCTCCGGGCTGGGAGACTGTAAACAATTGTATGCATAGCTGTAGGAGTCCAGGTAAACCTGTCAGGCGAGTTAGAGAGCCATCTGAGGGGTTTGGATTTAAACACTCCTAGTTGCCCAGGAACTTTATTAATTGGAGCTGTAAGTTAACTCTTTGACAGAGAGAGTGAGATGGTGGTGGGGGACAGCCCCCAGTAAAGTCAGAGGTGAGAACACAAAGCAATGAAGTAGGCAGACTCTGGTTTTTTGGGGGGAAGATGCTCGAGAATATCCACAGGGACTCCTGAGGCTCGATCCTGCCTTTGCGTATGCTGAGCCTCCTTCCTCATGACCTTTGTCACGAGTGGAATGTCTCTCGCCGGCTCCCAGAAGTTGCTTCCTGACCTGTATATAGGTTTCTCAAGAGGCAGGTCAGATGGTCTGGTATTCCCATGTCTTTCAGAATTTTCCACAGTTTATTGTGATCCACACAAAGGCTTTGGCATAGTCAATAAAGCAGAAATAGATGTTTTTTCGGAACGCTTGCTTTTTCCATGATCCAGCAGATGTTGGCAATTTGATCTCTGGTTCCTCTGCCTTTTCTAAAACCAGCTTGAACATCTGGAAGTTCACAGTTCACATACTGCTGAAGCCTGGCTTGGAGAATTTTGAGTATTACTTTACTAGCATGTGAGATGAGTGCAATTGTGCAGTAGTTTGAGCATTCTTTGGCATTGCCTTTCTTTGGGATTGGAATAAAAACTGACCTTTTCCAGTCCTGTGGCCACCGCTGAGTTTTCCAAATTTGCTGGCATGCTGAGTGCAGCACTTTCACAGCATCATCTTGAAGTGGTCAAACAGGAGATGGCAAGAGTGAACATCGACATTCTAGGAACCAGCGAACTAAAATGGACTGGAATGGGTGAATTTAACTCAGATGACCATTATATCTACTACTGTGGGCAGGAATCCCTTAGAAGAAATGGAGTAGCCGTCATGGTTAACAAAAGAGTCCAAAATGCAGTACTTGGATGCAATCTCAAAAACGACAGGATGATCTCTGTTCGTTTCCAAGGCAAACCATTCAATATCACAGTAATCCAAGTCTATGCCCCAACCAGTAACGCTGAAGAAGCTGAAGTTGAAAGGTTCTATGAAGACCTACAAGACCTTTTAGAACTAACACCCAAAAAAGATGTCCTTTTAATTATAGGGGACTGGAATGCAAAAGCAGGAAGCCAAGAAACACCTGGGGTAACAGGCAAATTTGGCCTTGGAATACGGAATGAAGCAGGGCAATGGCTAATAGAGTTTTGCCAAGAGAACACACTGGTCATAGCAAACACCCTCTTCCAACAACACAAAAGAAGACTCTATACATGGACATCACTAGATAGTCAACACCAAAATCAGATTGATTATGTTCTTTGCACCCAAAAATGGAGAAGCTCTATACAGTCAGCAAAAACAAGACTGGGAGTGGACTGTGGCCCAGACCATGAACTCCTTATTGCCAAATTCAGACTGAAATTGAAGAAAGTAGGGAAAACCATTAGACCATTCAGGTATGACCTAAATCAAATCCCTTATGATTATACAGCGGAAGTGAGAAATAGATTTAAGGGACTAGATCTGACAGATAGAGTGCCCGATGAACTATGGATGGAGGTTCGTGACATTGTACAGGAGACAGGGATCAAGACCATCCCCATGGAAAAGAAATGCAGAAAAGCAAAATGGCTGTCTGGGGAGGCCTTACAAATAGCTGTGAAAAGCAGAGAAGTGAAATGCAAAGGAGAAAAGGAAAGATATAAGCATCTGAATGCAGAGTTCCAAAGAATAGCAAGGAGAGATGAGAAAGCCTTCCTCAGCGATCAATGCAAAGAAATAGAGGAAAACAACAGAATGGGAAAGACTAGAGATCTCTTCAAGAAAATCAGAGATACCAAGGGAACATTTCATGCAAAGATGGGCTCAATAAAGGACAGAAATGGTATGGACCTAACAGAAGCAGGAAGATATTAAGAAGAGGTGGCAAGAATACACAGAAGAACTGTACAAAAAAGATCTTCAAGACCCAGATAATCACAATGGTGTGATCACTCACCTAGAGCCAGACATCCTGGAACGTGAAGTCAAGTGGGCCTTAGAAAGCATCACTACGAACAAAGCTAGTGGAGGTGATGGAATTGCAGTTCAGTTGTTAAGTCATGTCCAACTGTTTTCAACCCCATGGACTGCAGCAAGCCAGACTTCTTTGTCCTTTATTATCTCCTAGAGTTTGCTCAAACTCAATCCATTGAGTCAATGATGCCATGCAACCATCTCATCCTCTGTCACCCTCTTCTCCCCTGCCCTCCATCTTTCCCAGCATCAAGGTCTTTTCCAATGAGTCAGTTTTTCACATCAGGTGGCCAAAGTATTGGAGCTTCAGCTTCAGTATCAGTCCTTCTAATCAATATTCAGGATGGATTTCCTTTAGGATTGCCCGGTTTGATCTCCCTGCTGTCCAAGGGACTCTCAAGAGTCTTCTCCAGCACCACAATTCGAAAGCATCAATTCTCAAAGTCAAATGCAGTCTGGGCAACTCTTGGGCAGAAACTCTAGGGTCACTAGAGACCTTCCATTTTAATACATGATTCCTCATACTTTGCAGAAGAAGAAAATGGAAAATCAAATCTTTGCTGGAGATATTGTTAAGGGCTACGTCAAAAGTAGATTATATTACCCATGTTTCGTTGACCAAAATTGAGATCCTTACCCAATTTCAGGTAAGGCAGGGAAATGTAGGCTGTGTGTCCAGAAAGAGGAAATGAGATAGGTGAGTATGTAGCCATGTCTCTGTCATTGTATAACTTTAACTTTCACTATAGTTAACTCACTCACCAGGTATCTTTCTCCTGCAACTATTTAGAACATGTTATTTGTTGGGGCAGGGGGCATGATTCATCCCACATCATGAAGGGATACAGAATGTGGGATAAGGGTACGTTGCAAACCCAGGTCATCAACCTATAAACACACATGCATAGCTATACGCACAAGTAAACAATTCACAAGACAGTTGGGTCTAGTGAGCAGTTAGAAATATAGGCAGCCTCACTAGCATACAAAGAAATGTAAATTTTAAAAATAAGACACTATTTTCAAAATTAGGTGAGAAAAGACCAAAAGATAATATTAAATATGAAACAGAATGTAATGAAACTTGGCGCCTAAGGGAGGCAGTGGCAGTGAACAATCTTCCAGAGACAATTCAGAAATAAGTATCAAGGAGGGGCTTCCCAGGTGACTTAGCGGTAAAGAATCCACCTGCCAATTCAGGAGACATGGGTTCAACCCCTGGGTCGGGAAGATCCCCTGGAGAAGGAAGTGGCAACCCACTCCAGAATTCTTGCCTGGGAAAATCCAGGACAGAGGAGATTGGCAAGCCACAGACCAAGCAGTCACAGAGTCAGACATGACTGTGCAGCTCAACAACAACATCAAAAATCATCACTCAAATCACTGAAGAAGTATTTATTGAATATTTACTAAGCACTGGGCACTGTTCTAAATCCTCTAATCTAGTAATTTCACTATTGGAAATGTATCCAAAAAAATTAGTGAACATGCAGACAAATATTAATGTACAAGGAATTCAGTGCAGTGTAAAAACAGCGTAAACTGACTAACAATAGTGACAGGAATAAATACTTTCTGCTACATCTATATTTTAAATTATATAAAATGAAAAAAGAAAAATGTGAAGACTGTAGTCTAAATAAATTCTACTTGTATAATTTTATGAAAAGAGGAATAATAAAAATCTTGCACTTACATATGATACCAACTTCTCCTGTATATCTATTCAGTCAACATATATTTTTACTTTCTGTCAAATATGTGCTAGGACTTATAAAGAGAGAATCTGTAAGACCTCTGAGTGAATAAAACTAAAGGTCAGCTGGTTTTATTTCCCATTACTGTTTCTCCATTTCACAGAAATTGCTGAAGAACAGGCCAGCATATAGTAGAGTGCTTTGTGCTTTGGTCATGAATAAAAATTTGTCTTAAAACATAATGGAAGAATAGAAGTCAGAAAAAAAAAAGTGCAATTTCAGCCTCAAGTACATTCTGTTTAAGAAGAGATGGAAATTTGAATTTGAATTCACCTGTGAGGGCAGGCAGGTCCTTTAGAGGAAAGGAAAAGGCTATAGTGAGTCTTTTAAATTATGCATGGGCAAAGAGAAGATTTTGCTCAAGTGAAGAAGTTTGGAAAATCTGACATTCAAAATCTGAAAAAACTAAATGGAAAAGAGAGGAGAGGGCAATATTTTGGGGAGAGAAGATTGCTTCTGAGAGGCGTCAGGGAGGAAGAGATTCTCCTCTACACTTCTGTGTTCTTCTGGCTGGTCTAAGAATTAAATTGACATAAAACAGATTAACAGGAAAAAAATCACACAAAAATTCAAAAACATGTACACATTAGAGAGACTTAAGTCCTTTATCTAAACTTTTTAAAAGCAGTTAAGGGGAAAGTAACAAGAAAAACTTCCTGAGTCTTCTATTTCTTAAAAAAACAATAATATTACTCAGCCATAAAAGGAATGAATTTGAGTCAGTTCTAATGAGGTGGATGAACCTACAGCCTATCATACAAAGTGAATTAATCAGAAAGAGAAAAACAAATATCGTATAGTAATGCATATTTATGGACTCTAGAAAGATGGTACCAGTGAAATTATTTTTAGGATACACAGACATAGAGAACAGACATGTGAGGAAGGAGAGGATGGGATGTATGAAGAGAGTAACATGGAAACTTACATTACCATATGTAAAATAGACAGCCAATGGGAATTTGCTGTATGACTCAGGGAACTCAAACCGGAGCTCTATCACAAGGGGTAGGGGAGAGGTGGGAGAGAGGGTCAAAGGGAAAGAGACATTGTACCTATGGCTGATTCATGTTGATGTTTGGCAGGAAACCAACACAATTCTGTAAAGCAATCATCCTTCAATTTAAAAAATTAATTAATTAAAAAATAATAATCAGTCTAAATTAATCTTCATGTCAATGAAACACATTTTAGTGTGGCAAATTTCTCTCCCCAACCGAGGAAAGGGTTGAAACTCAGGGGACTGGAAAGCAATGAAGAGAATATTTATTAGTTTCTGGGGTTGTGCTGTACCTTTAAGGGGATGGTAAGGAGGAGGGTGACAGGTTTTCACTAAGACCAAGGGTTCTGGGCCAGGCTGAGCCCCATGGAGGCCCAGGTGGCCATGTATACGTGGTTCAGAGTCAGAGCAGGGCCGACTCTGGATGGAGCCTGGCAATTTCCGGACCACGTCGTCAGCACAGACAACAGTGTTCTTATTAGTGATGGTAGTGACAGGCCTTCCAAGTACTCATGACCAGTAGGCGTGGCTAGTTGCGATCTGAAGCAGAAAAGGATAAAAACAGACGTGATGGCATTTGATACCTGTGCCAAAACAATGGATGAGGGCACTCTCAGGTGATCCTGAGACTCCATCATCAAACAAGGAGAGGCTTAAAGCTTTGTGATCAAAACATGAATATTTTATTTGCTTTGCTAAGTTGTTTCAGTCGTGTCTGACTCTCTGCGACCCTATGGACTGTAGCCTGCCAGGCTCCTCTGTCCAAGGGATTCTCCAGGCAGGAATACTGGAGTGGGTTGCCATGCCCTCCTCCAGGGAATCTTCCCAACCCAGGATCACACAAGTGTCTCTTATGTCTCCTGCACTGGCAGGCAGGTTCTTTACCACCTGGGAATAAAAGCAAGAACATGGGTTTACTGTTCCTTTAATGACCAAGTTTCCACCATTTTCCACAATGAACACATACTTCTTTTTAAAAGGACAAATAGTTTCACACTCTCTCTGCCTCTTATTTTCCCTATGGAAAGTGAAGACTAAAGAACCTCATTCCCATCCTCAACTGGGATTCCCCTAACCACAGACATATTCTCAGGAAGGTCGCCCATCACTTTCTAATGCTCAAAGCCAAAGGTAACTTCCCAACCTTTTTTTTTTTTTTTTTGTCTTCTTAGTTACACTAGATGCCATCAACCACCCTACGCTGAAAGTTCTCCCCTGAAGTCCCTGACTCTACTCTCTCTTCCCATTCCTCCTTCCATTCTGTCCACTCTTTGTCCAGCTTCTGGGCACCTCTTTTTCCAAACTGTCTTTCAGAAGCTGTTTTTTCCAGAAGTCAGCACTGAGTTGTCTTCACCTCCCTTACAAATTCTCCCTGGGCCATTTCATCCACACCAACCTATAAACTCTCATAGTTTCACTTACAGTTAAATCCAGAGAGCCTAAAACTGTTCCTTAAACATTGGAGGTATGGTCCTTACTTAGTCAGATTTCACGTAAGATCATTTTTAACATTCTCCTCACCTAGGCAACAAAATTATTTTCAGAAATCATCACAAAATAATTAGTAGTAATCATAATTTTCACAGTTTGCTTTTAATTTTAATACAACACACAATGAAGGATAAATTTGCATTTTAAAACATTATTCAGTGGCAGGGGATGGGGAACAGGAGAGGTTGGTAAAGACAAACTTTCAGCTATAAGATGAATAAGATCTGAGGAGCCAGCATATAATGTGGTGACTATAGTTGATAAAATGTGTTGTATGACTGAGGTTTGCTGGGAAGACGGAACTGAGATGGTCTCACCCAAAACAAAACAAAAAAAGGAGAGAGAGCGGGGAGAGATAGATAAGTGAAATGATGCATGTGTTAATTAATGAGATACAGTAATCCTTTCTTGATGTCTATTTGTGTCAAGCCACTGTGATGTACAGTTTAAATATCTTACAATTTTGTCAATTATACCTCAATAAAGCTGAAATTTTAAAAAAAATGTTTTAAAACTTTATTCAAACTGAGTAAAATATTTCAGATATGAACTAAAATTCACACTTAATTTCCCACTGTTTTAAATTAAAACACAAATGTAAAATTTCCAAGTGTCAAATGGCATGACAGAATTGGCATAACACAAGTTCTGTTTCTTCACCTTCACAATTCATTATGCTAGCATTGTTATATCTAATCTACTGTTTAAATGCAAAAATTGCATCATAAAGAATGAAGACAAGAACTCAAGCACCAGTGTACTTCAAGTAATTCCGAACAATTATAAACTTACTCTTGAAACAAAAGCATGAGGCTGAGCTCCCATGTGTCAAGGGATGAATACATAACAAGGAAGTCTTTGAATTAATTCCCCCATGTAGAAGACAATGTTTGTGAATATCGGATAAGAATTAAAATGTGCTAATTTGTAGCTTGCAGATATATTGCTAAAATCAATAGCAACCACAGCAATTGTTTAGAATTTAAATGAACAAAAGACTTTTTTCAAGGAGGAATAGTTTATTACTGGCATTGTGGCACTTTGAGGACAGTAATAAGATCAACACTTACTCAGTTTTACTCTGTAGAGCCAATACACCGTCTCATTGCCTGCACCCCGGCCTGGCTGCTGTTAGTATAGTATTGACAACAGATATTTGCTGAAAGGCTGAAGCCATTTATCCCATGATTCTAGGGCTGCTTCTTCAGCTGAGACTTCTAAAGAGGCCCTGTATTTCTTCTAGGCCTGTATTTCTGTCACCTGACATGGGGAAATGAACAAGATGGCGCCAGACAGCCTCTCTCGCCCCCTGTTCTGTGAACAATGACTCTGCACCGCTGTGTAACAGCTGAGCTCGCTGACAGCGTTACACATGCGCGTCACGAGGTACTCGCTTGTCCGCCAGCTACTTTGTGCGGTACACCCGCGTGAGCGTCACCTGGAAAAGCCCGGAAGGGTTGTGTGCAGTTCTATTGTGTTATGTTATGTCTGGTGCTACCTCTGCTGTGCTAGCCAGGAGAGAGGAAACGTGTCAGCAGTTCCAATGGCTCCTCGAGTCTTCTTCCAGCCTCTTAGCTCCGCCTTGCCTACCCTGGGTTCAGCAAACAGTGCGGACAGTGTGACACAGCGAGACAGTTGCACTCTGAGCCGGAGCAGCGATACACCTGAATTCACCTGACTGTCCCACAGCAACCTCAGGTCTGTGGCCCCAAAAGTGCTCCTTTTTCTGCTCCTCATTGGTGAATGGCACCAAATTCTACTGTTTTCAGCCAGAAACTTGAGATTCCTGTCTTCTTATTGCTCCCAAACCCAGAAGCTACCTATTTCACTTCTTACACATTTCCAGAACCTATTCTCTACCTCTCCATTCTCACTAACCTGGGCTAATTCTTCATTTGATCTTCTGCCCAAGACCATTATAAAACAAAGTATTCCGTCTATTTCAGTCTTTCTTCATGCTAACCTCCCTGAACTTCCCTAAATCCCTCATCTTTAAAAGGGGTATTAATCTCTAGTGCAGAAAATTACTGTGGGGATTAAACAACATGTATGGCGTCTGGCCAACAGAAGATTTCAAAAGTAATATGAATTTTCCTTCCTAAAATATTGCTTGGTACTACTGCCTCCCATTTCCGTATATTTTCTGAGAGCAATTTTATTTTGAGTCTGACTTGATGAAGCACCATTATATATGTATAAAAAGCCAAATTACGCAGATAATTTTAGTTGTATAAATGCAACCTAATTCAAAGTATTCCCAAACTCATTTATTCATTTTTATCATAGAAACAAACACTCACTGTTCATTACAAACAGACCCAACAAAGTAAGGTCTGATATTGACATAGACACATATAGACACAAGAAGACATCTGTGTTCTCAAGGACTTTGTCATTCTATACACACGTGTAACTCATAATGATATATGCATGAGAAGTGCTAAATGAATGCACATGCATGAGAGAGAGAGCGAGCTCACCAAGCTGGGTGAGAATGCTATCTGAGGAGGAGAGAAACCAAGATGTGACGTAAGGAAAGGTATACGTAGTCCCCTCTTAACCTCAATTTCTCTTGCTGTAGTTACGGTTTCCCACTGTCAACAGTGGTTAGAAAATACTAAATGGAAGATTCCAGAAATAAACAACTCATAAGTTTTAAATTGCCCACCGTTCTGAGGACTGGGATAAAATCTCACGATGTCAGGACCATCCCTACCAGGATGTGAATCATCCCTTGGTCCAGCATGTCTGCCCATTAGTCACTTCTCGGTTACTGTCACTGTGGGGCTGGTGTTCAAGTCTCTCTTATTTAACAAAGGCTCCAAAGTGCAAGGGGCGCAATGCTGGCAATTTACATACACCAAAGAGAAACTGTAAAGTGCTTCCTTTAAGTGAAAAGGTGAACATTCTCAGCTTAATAAGGGGGAAAAAGCGATATGCTGAGGTGCCAAGATCTACAGTAAGAACAAATCTTCTGTCTGTGAGACTGTGAAGAAGGAAAAAGAAATTCATGCTAGTTGTGTTGTTACACCTGTTGGGGCTCAGGGTAGGTCACCCCAAAATATACCACAATGGCATATTGATTATTTTGAATTGGAGCTGCTTCAGAAGCAGCTGATACAAGAAAGAAAATCTGACTCTCCTTTCTGTCTCCCCGCAAAGAGGGAAATACATCTCTCATGTAGAAAGTCCACCCCCTGTATCTGGAGGTAAAAGTACCCTTATCATCAGAGACTGGGAATTCAGAGCCCAGAAGCCTGTGTAAACCAACTTTGTTGCTTCGCTTATTTTAATCCACTACCCCAACACCAAACTCTGTTTACTCACTGATTAAGCACCCAAACCAAAGTTTCTTAGCCTAGTCAATTCCTCACAAATTTGTTTCTTTGCTTAAAAAGTATAAAAACTGCCTGCTTTGGTTATTTCTATGGGACCTTCATACCCATGAATTAAAATGTGTTTGTTTTTTTTTCTCCTTTTGATGTGCCTTGTGCCAATTTTCTCGTTACTCCAGCCACAAGAACTCAACAGGAATAGAGGGGGAAATTTACCCCTCCTGACACACCTCAACTGGTCAGATGGAAAAGGTGTTATGTTTGTACAGTAAGATACTTTGATGGGGAGAGACCATATTCAGATACTTTTATTACAGTATATTGTCATAATTATTCTAATTTATTATTAGTTGTTAATCTCCTACTGTGCCTCATTTATAAATTAAGCTTTATCATAAATATGTCCATATAGAAGAAAACATAGTATATATATATATAATTCAGTACTATCCAAGTTTTCAGGCATCCGCTGGGGGCCTTGAAGTATATCACTAGCAGATAAGAGGAAACTACTGTAGAGCTATATTCTCAGGTAGGAAAAGAGAGATAAGTACAATTCCAATACAAAAAGGAACCACAATTCCTTTACAATTCCACAATTCCAATACAAAAAGTTCTGAGATAGGAGTGCTAATGGGACAAACAGCCTATCTTGAAGAAGACATGAAAAAATATAACAAGAGTGAGATTTGGGGAAAAGACTAAGCGTGTGTGGAGGAAATTTAATGCCAACAGAAGGTCTTTTCTTTGAAAGTAGTGAAGTATCAGTATAGAAATTGTGAGAACCTCCTCACTAGTTGCCCTGCTTTTGGTCATCTTCCTGTATAATCCTGGCTTCCCTGGTAGCTCAGACTATCCTACAATATGGGAGACCTGGGTTCGATCCCTGGGTTAGGAAGATCCCCTGGAGAAGGGAATGACTACCCACTCTAGTATTCTGGCCTGCAGAATTCCATGGACTGAGGAACAGTTCATGGGGTCACAAAGAGTCGAACAAGACTGAGCGACTTTCACTTTCTGTATATTCTATCTTCCACTTAGTTGTCCTCATGACATTTCTGAAACCATATCTCACTATGTCATGTCGTTGTTTAAAATTTCTTCAGGGTTCTCCAAAGATGATATACCAGTGGCCAATAAGCCCGTGAAAAGTTGTTCAGTATTACTAATCATTTGGGAAATGCAAATCAAAAACTACAAAAAGATACTACCTCACTCCTATTAGGCTGACTACTATCAAAAAACAAAACAGAGAACAGCTGTTGGGGCGCATGTGGAAAAATTGGAGCCTTTGTGCATATAAAGGTTCCAATGTTTCCACATGCGCCCCAACAGCTGTTCTCTGTTTTGTTTTTTGATGTGGGAATATAAAATGTACGGCCACTGTGGAAAATGGCATGAAGGTTCCTCAAAAAACTAAGAATGGAATTACTACATGATCTATAAATCCCACCTCTGTATACAACTGAAAGAACCGAAAACAAGGACTCCCCTGGCACTCCGGTGGTTAAGACTTCACCTTCCAATGCAGAGGGTGTGGGTTCCACCCCTGACTGGGAAGCTAAGATTCGGCATGCTTCCAGGCCAAAACAGAAAACAGAAACAAAATTGTAACAAATTCAAGAAAGACTTTAAAAATGGTCCACATCAAAAAAAAAAAAAAGAATTGAAAGAAGCAGAGTCTCCAAGAGATATCCACACATCCCTGTTCCTAGAAGCATTATTCACAACAGCTAAAAGGTTGAAGCAACTCCTGTGTCCATCAACAGATGACTGAACAAACAAAGGAGGTATGTACATACAATAGAATTATTCAGCCTTAGAAGAAGATTCTGACACCTGCTACAATTCAGATGAACCTTGAGGACACTGTGCTAAGTGAAATAAGCCATCACAAGAGTACAAATGTATATGAGTCCACTTATATGAGGTATCTAGAGTAGTCAAATTCATAGAAACAGAGAGTAGACCGGTGGTTGCTAGGGTCTGGCAGTAACATAAAAATGGGGTGCCATTTAATGGATACAGAATTTCAGATTTGCAAAATGAAAACAGTTCCGGAGATTGGTCTCATAACACTACTAAACTATACATTTATAAAATGGCTAAGATGGTAAATTTAACATTAGATATGTTTCACTGCAATTAAAACTAATTTTTTTACATTTCTTTCATGGGTTTCCACCAACAGGATAAATTTGAACCCCTGTAGAGCCATGTACAAATCTCTCTACAGTCTGAACTCTTTCTTCTGTGGAAAAACAAAACAAAACATTAGACTATACTTGAGTTTTGGGGGGAAGGGGGGAAATTAGGTATCATTTTATTCTCAAATGTGTCCTGCTGTGAGGAAGTAAAGAGTGGAATGACTCTTAAAATAAGAAGGGTATTTATAATCTTTGAATACAGTGCTTCTTTAAGAAACACTTATTAAAATTACTGTTTACATCAACTGATGCAACGTTTGAACCATCATTAATTTTCACAATAGCCACTCTTTTATGACTTAAGTAATTTATTCAAACAACGTTTCACAAACATTTGGAACTAGGGAGTCTTCTAAAAGTACCTTAATGCATGTAACAAGAAAGTAAATTAAAAGTTGATTAGCACTAGGAGTCTTATCTTCTCTCTGCATGTCAAAACCTTGACAGAAGTCTTCTATCTAGCTAGTAAGCACCTTCCTGATTAAAAGCTAATTTCCATTTTTAAAGGCTAAAGTCATATTTCTGAGCCTCAATTTCCTTCTAAAAAGGAGCATGGATGCTGCGTTAGCTCAGGGTGCCAGAATACAGTACCACAGACTGTGTGGCTTAAACAACAAAAATTTGTTTTCTTACACGTCTAGAGGCTAAGATGTCTAAGATCAAGATGCCAACCAATTCAGTTCCTGGTGAAACCCCTGTCCCCGGTCTGCAGACAGCCCCTTCTCACTGTGTCTCCACGTGACAGACAGCACAAGCAGTCTTGCGTTTCCTTTTACAAGGACACTAAGAGATGCTGTGAAAGTGCTGCACTCAATATGCCAGCAAATTTGGAGAACTCAGCAGTGGCCACAGGACTGGAAAAGGTCAGTTTTCATTCCAATCCCAAAGAAAGGCAATGCCAAAGAATGCTCAAACTACCGCACAGTTGCACTCATCTCACATGCTAGTAAAGTAATGCTCAAAATTCTCCAAGCCAGGCTTCAGCAATACGTGAACCGTGAACTTCATGATGTTCAAGCTGGTTTTAGAAAAGGCAGAGGAACCAGAGATCAAATTGCCAACATTCGCTGGATCATCGAAAAAGCAAGAGAGTTCCAGAAAAACATCTATTTCTGCTTTATTGACTATGCCAAAGCCTTTGACTGTGTGGATCACAATAAACTGTGGAAAATTCTGAAAGAGATGGAAATACCAAACCACCTGACCTGCCTCTTGAGAAATCTGTATGCAGGTCAGGAAGCAACAGTTAGAACTGGACATGGAACAACAGACTGGTTCCAAATAGGAAAAGGAGTACATCAAGGCTGTATATTGTCACCCTGCTAACTTCTATGCAGAGTACATCATGAGAAACGCTGGGCTAGAAGAAGCACAAGCTGGAATCAAGATTGCCGGGAGAAATATCAATAACCTCAGATATGCAGATGACACCACCCTTTGGAACTCAAAAGCCTCTTGATGAAAGTGAAAGAGGGGAGTGAAAAAGTTGGCTTAAAGCTCAACATTCAGAAAATGAAGATCATGGCATCTGGTCCCATCACTTCATGGGAAATAGATGGGGAAACAGTGGAAACAGTGTCAGGCTTTATTTTTGGGGGTTCCAAAATCACTGCAGATAGTGACTGCAGCCATGAAATTAAAAGACGCTTACTCCTTGGAAGGAAAGCTATGACCAACCTAGATGGCATATTCAAAAGCAGAGACATTACTTTGCCAACAAAAGTCCGTCTAGTCAAGGCTATGGTTTTTCCAGTGGTCATGTATGGATGTGAGAGTTGGACTGTGAAGAAGGCTGAGCGCCGAAGAATTGATGCTTTTGAACTGTGGTGTTGGAGAAGACTCTTGAGAGTCCCTTGGACTGCTAGGAGATCCAACCAGTTCATTCTAAATGAGATTAGCCCTGGGATTTCTTTGGAGGGAATGATGCTGAAGCTGAAACTCCAGTAGTTTGGCCACCTCGTGTGAAGAGTTGACTCATTGGAAAAGACTCTGATGCTGGGAGGGATTGGGGGCAGGAGGAGAAGGGGATGACAGAGGATGAGATGGCTGGATGGCATCACTGACTCGATGGATGTGAGTCCGAGTGAACTCCAGGAGTTTGTGATGGACAGGGAGGCCTGGTGTGCTGCGATTCATGGGGTCGAAAAGAGTCGGTCACAACTGAGCGACTGAACTGAACTGAACTGAACCCTATCAAATTAGAACCCCATCGTTATAACTTCATTTAACCTTACTTACTTCCTTACTCCAAACACAGTCACACTGGAAGGTTAAGATCTCAGCATCCAAATTTGGAGGAGGTAAAAATTCAATCTGAGAGCTTCCATGGTGGCTCAGTGGTAAAGAAGCTGCCTACAGGGCGGGAGACACAGGAGACACGGGTTTGATCCCAGGATATGGAAGGTCCCCTGGAGGAGGGCATGGCAACCCAGTCCAGTATTCTTGCCAGGAAAATCCAATGAACAGAGGAGCCTGGCAGGCTACAGTCCACAGGGTCGCAAAGAGTCAGACACCACTGAGCGATGAAACAACAAAAACAATTCAATCTATAGCTTTTTCTCCCCAGCATAACCTCTCATCACCAACAACACAGCCCACCCCTGGAGTATTCCAGGAGGACAGTTGAAAGGCCACTCTTCTGTGCTCCCAAAGGGTTCTGTGCATCCTCAAAAATATCTCTGACTGATTTTTATTTAAATTTTGGCCAGTTTGTGTATCTTCTTCAACCGAATATAAGCCACTAGAAGACAAGAACTACTGCTGCTTGATGTCTGCATCCCCAGAAACAGCACAGAACTTGCCCCTTAGGAGATACTCAACAGTGTTTAGGAAGCAGAATTGAACTATTAAATTGATTTGATGAAGGGGCTTTGACAGAGCTGTGTTTGACAAACATTAATCTGGCCAAAATGTGCAGGATGGACTGGAGGTGGTGTATTAGTTTCCTATGGCTGCTGTAACAAACTACCACAAGCTGGGTGGCTTTAACAACACAGGGTTACTCTCTTATAGCCATAGAAATCAGAAGTATGAAATCAGTTACACTGGGCTGAAACCAAGGTCCAGCAAAGTCATGGTCCCACCAGAGGCTCTAGAGGAGAACGGTTTCCTTCCTTTTCCAGCTTCTGGAGCTGCTCTGCTGACACTCCTTGGCTCAGAGCCCCTTCCTCCATCTTCAAAGTCTGCAGGGCAGCATCTTCAAATCTCTCCCTCTCCCTCTCTGCTGAGACTAGCGCATGGCCTTCTCTCTTCTGTGTGTGATGAAATCTCCTCTGCCTCCCTCTTATTAAGACCATTGTGATTACATTGAGCCCATCTGGGTAATCCAAGCTGATCTCCCTTTCAAGATCCTTAGCTGGATCTTCCAAGTACCTATTAACATACAAGGTCACATTCACAGATTTCAGGGATTAGAACCCAGCTGTCTTGGGAGAGGAGCATAATTCAGCCTATTACACATGGGTCGAGTGGCAACAAATTAGTTAGGAAACTACTAATAACACCTGCCAGATGCTTCCCCCTTAGCTGCACTTCTAGTCCTGGGTTTTACAGGTCAGTTTGCATCAATCACATGACTCCCATGTCCCAGTATGGCACCATAAGCTCTTTGAGAATATTTGGCCTAACCATCCGTGCTAAGTGAATTGCAGCATTGATCAGTGACCCAGTGAATTTATTTCACAAAGGTCATCTGTTTCAATTAGATCAAACATAAAAATTAAACTACTTTCCTTAAATAAAACTTTTTTAGTTGAATTATTTGGGCATTTATTGCAACTCATTATTCAGCTCCACCATGGGTCATAAGAGTTCATCATTTTAACTCAGATGGGAACCAAGACAATTTCCATTTTGTTCATAATTGGGACACCAAGAACCATAAGTGATAGTAAGGGTAAATCTGGGTATTAAAGCAGGCAGCAAACTAATAACCAAGTGGCTTTAGACATTTATCTGGAAGTGATGACAGATGGTTCCTGTCCCTGGGATACCTCCAGGGTAGAAGGGTTTATCTGCAGAGTTGACAAATAAACAGATCTTATAGGACTCATATAAAACCAAGTTTCTTAATTACAGACTAGTAAAATGTCAGCTGGCACAGTAGGGCAAGGGTAAGTGCTCATGAGAAGGTGCCATTTAGAGGACAATAGACTCAAATGGAAGAGAGAGGAGGGACTTTGACGGGTCCATCCCAATAAACAGCAAACATTGTCAGGCTCACAAGAAAGAACTATTTCCAGTGTGAACTGTGATCTTCATACACCCTGCTGAGATCCACTCACTCTTTCAAGTTTTCTGCCTTTTAAACAAAATGCAGAATTAAATCTTTCAAGGTTGCCACATGTTATTTGTGATTAGCCTCTCTTGATGCTGAAAAGCGTATTTATCTATGGCTTTTAATCAGCAATACAAATGACAAATAGATGAACACAAAACACACACACACACACACATATGCCTCTTATCTGAATGGACAGATGCAGAAACATGCCGCCCAGAATAAATTAGAGCCAAATGAACTCAAGATGAAACAAGCCTGGGGAAAACATTCCAGACCCACTAAAGAATGTGTTGTCATCAAAAATGCCCTGATCCCCTTTGGAGGGAGAGAGATATTTACAACCTCTATTCAGGCTCAGCTTGGGACAGAGGGTAAATGAGAGTCTCACCAGGCAAAAATGAGCCTGGGTCCCCTGGAAAAGAGAGCTTCTCTTTGGTTCTTGACCCCAGGAGCCTCCTGAACCCATGGAGGGAAGGAACAGCTAAGGAAGAGAAACCTCTGAAACAAGTTTCCACTGAAAAACAAAACAAAACATGGTTTTCGACTTTTGAAAATAAAACATTAAAGGCAATAATTTTCTTTCATCGTTCTGAAATAATGTTTTAGCAGTTGCATTGTTGAAACATGACTTCCTATCGCTATCTCTGTCTGTTAATATTCTTCAATATCAGGACAACACAAACAGATGGGGAAAGCTGGAACAACAAGCACAGCAGTGCAGGGCCTCAGGGTCACAGGGTGAGTGAGAGGTGCCTAAAAATGTTCCGTGCTCCCCAGGCAGAGAGGTGGAGAGAGGTGTGAAATCACCTCTGTGTGAAATCACCCAGGCCACGGAGGACCACTGTGTCTTTGATCTGGTGTTAATACTATCTCAGAAGGAAGAACAGTTCCCAGACTCGAGTAGAGAATAAGGGCTGTGCTGGGTGAGAGTGATTCTTCATTCCAGTTCAGCCTGCAGATGCCAATGGCAGAGACGCCACTCAGCATCTTCCACTGTATCTACAGTGAAGTGAAGTGAAAGTCGCTCAGTCGTGTCTGACCCCTTGGACTATACAGTCCATGAAATTCTCCAGGCCAGAAGACTGCAGTGGGTAGCCATTCCCTTCTCCAGGGCATCTTCCTAACGCAGAGATCAAACCCAGGTCTCCCACACTGGATTCTTTACCAGCTGAGTCACAGGGGAAGCCCAGGAATACTGGAGGGGGTAGCCTGTATCTCCTCCAGTGGATCTTCCCGACCCGGGAATCAAACTGGGGTCTCCTGTATTGCAGGCAGATTCTTTACCAACTGAGCTATCAGGGAAACCTATCTATAGTAACAGCCTCAAATCTATTTTTATAAGACATTTTATTTTCTAATGTAAGTTTTACTACTTTAATAAGTAAAGCATCGCTACTGACAATAACTTAACTTTTGTTAAATGTAAAGCACGCATCGTGTGAAAGCTGAATGACTAGAGACAAGACACTTTTCTTATTTTCTCCTTTTAGAACTCTGCTTCATATCTTTTCACTAAGATGGCATAAACCCATTGAGGAGGGATATTTTTATGCTTTATTTTTTTGGTGTAACAGTCTAACACAAAGCAGATGCCCAATTAAAAAAGAAACACTGTTAGTGAAATTAAACAAGAACTTTACTGGAGGCTCAGGCAGTAAAGAATCCGCCTGCAGTGCAGGAGACCTGGGTTCGATTCCTGGGTTGGGAAGATCTCCTGGAGAAGGGAACGGTTACCCACTCCAGTATTCTGGCCTGGAGAATTCCAAGGACAGAGGAGCCTGGCAGGCTACAATCCATGGGATTGCAAAGAGGAGGATGCGACTGAGTGACTTTCACTTTTCACTATCTAAGAAATATAATCTCCATCCATATGAGTTGAAATATGTAATTCAGAGTAAGAAGCAATCCTAGGTATTGTTTAGTTCCAGCAATGGTTTGCCAGTGACTGAGTATCTATCAATATTCTGAGTTTGTGTTGCTGGCACTAATTCCAGAATATTGAACCCTGATTTAGATTCCACACTAAAAAGAGAAATTGATATTCGAAATTGTGTTCAGAAGGTTAAGGGTCTTGAGATAATCTCTTGCAATAATATTAATATTATTACTATTAATGTAACAACAAACTGAAATATAAAACCTAGACAAACTTTTGAAAGCTCATGCTATCTTAGTGTAATTAAGCTTATTATTGCTGGGAAGGCAAACCAGGACCTATCATTGATCTGAATGAGAACTGAGCTATAGTGTAACCAGTCTTCTCACAAAGCAATGACCTCCATGTTCCGAAACATTTTCCTATTCAAGCTTGTCAAATGCCAGAAACAAATAGCTAACTACTGCAGGCAGGCACTGTGCTATAGGATTTAAACACATCATATCTGGCTCTTAACACGTAAAGGCAGATATTATCCTCACTTTACAACTAAGAACTTGAGGCTCAGAGGTTAAGAAGCTTAGCCAAGGTCATAAAGCACTAGAACCATAAGGAAAGTCTGCAAAATCTCAGAGACCATTAAACAGTTAAGAAATATGAGGACCATAAATAGCTCCTGGGCTCTTCTGAATCAGGCTCACCAGGGTCCTATAACCGGGATTAAACCACAGCAGGAGGTAAATTCCAGTCAATGCCAATATTGACATTGAATCAATAGTAAGTGAATCCATAAAAGAACATTTTAAAAATCAAGTGGCAAACCCAGCATTCAAACCTAGATCTTTGAGATGCCAAAATCCTAAGTCTTTCCACTATTTCATGTGGCTGCAAGGGGTCTCATCCTTCATATTCCTGTTGGCTCTAAAATTCTTCAATTTTGATACCACATACCCAACATAAAATATATAATACCTTTTCAAAAAAGAAGAGAAAACCTGCCCCTCCTCACAAAAATAAAAAGACCCACGTCACAAAAATAGGCTTTAAACATATCATATTCAGCGCTTATAACAACACATAAAGGTAGATATTATCTTCACTTTGTAGCTAAGAACATTGAGACTCTGAGGTTGAGAAGCTTAGCCAAGGTCATAAAGCACAAGAGCCAAAAGGAAAGTCTGCAAATTTTCAGAGACCATTAAACAGTTGAGAAATATGGGGACCATAAACGGTTCCTGGGCTTCCCAGATGGTGCTAGTGGTAAAGAACCTGACTGCCAATGCAGTGGTAAAGAACTGTAGCAGACTTGAGAGGTGTGGGTTTGATCCCTGGATCGGGAAGGTCCCCTGAAGAAGGAAATGGCAACCCGCTCCAGTATTCTTCCCTGGGAAATCCCATGGACAGAGAAGCCAGGCAGGCTACAGTTCTTGGGGTCACGAAGAGTCAGACACGACTGAGCACACACACACACACACACACATCATTACAGGGATTACTGCAGTTCAATGTGTATTATGAACAGATAACTCTGATTTCAGCTTGAGTCCAAAGCAACAAGAGTTTATTTTATTGAATCCCATTAGTCCAGCATTTTTATCTATTTATAAGGCTTTCAAATTAAACAGAAAAAAGTAGTTAAAGAAGTACTCTTGACTGTTTACAAACTTAATCTGCCTGTTAATAATTCATTTTTATTAATCACATTACCAGATTTCCCTTCACTGAACTAACAGAGGACATAAACTTTTGTGGTATCAGATTTCAGCCAGTGTCTGCTGTTGACTCATCTTGCGGTAGCTCATGGGAGAAAAAGGCTTCAATAGCAATTATTTTTTGTTCAGTGACTCTGTTTTTTCTGGATAAAAGGATTTAGTTTAATACCAAAAAGAAGTCATTTATGGATTAACATCTGATTTTATCATAATAACCTGAGCCACTTCACTTTTCCTAAGGACTTTCCTAATGCACAGTAAATGCCTTGGTCGGTTTCCGATTATATTCAAATCTTTCCATACAGTTTTAAAGCTGTCCTTGTGTAGGAAGTAGGATGGCGTCACCTTACATCTCCTTTTCAAACATCAGTGAGGACTTCCCTAGTGGTCCAGTGGTTATGAATCTGTGGCCAATGCAGAGGACACGGGTTCTATCCCTGGTCCAGGAGGATCCCACATACCTCGGGGCAGCTAAGCCTGTGAGCCATGACTACTGAGCCTGCACCCTGGAGCCTGGGAGCCACAACTACTGAAACCCGCCCACTCTAGAGCCTGTGCTCAAGAACAAGAGAAGCCAATAAGAAGTCTGCACACCTCAAACAGAGAGAAGCCCTCCTCGCCGCAACCAGAGAAAGCCCGAGTTCAGCACTGAAGACCCAGTGCAGCCATAAATTATTAATTAACTAATTTTAAATGTATCAAACACCAAATAAACCAGGAAATTAAGCCACAACCTTCTGTGAAAATTAGTGGAAGTTGTGGGTCTTGTTCCCACAAAACTTCACATAGCACAGATACACAAAATCTTGGAAATAGTTCCATACAGTGCATCAGAAAAATTTCTTCTCATAAAATGACGGGGAAAATCTTGAGTTGAATTTCCCTTTCCTGACAACCACCATAGCCATCTCTACCTTCTCCCTGAAAACCTAACATGAAGAAACTATAAAAATAGAATATGTAGGAAAATCATCTCTGATGGTCTGGACCACTCTTGGTTCACAAGCTGGCCCTAGACACAGAGGGCAAGGAGACACTGAAGGAAAGGCCAAGCATTCCCGACTGGCAGGACGCGGGCTGAATAAATACGGGAACATACCTTTCAGGTTGGTCTCAGGCGCTGCAAGCAGAGTTGGTCTCTGGGCTGCCTGCCAGAATCTCAAAAGTTTAGAGGCCCCAAGAGGGTTCAGCCACCTTTTCAGGGCAGGTGGTCTCAGCAAAACCCTCCTCTCTCCAGGGCGCCTTCTTCAGAATGGTTCCCACTGCAGAAGCACTGGCCACAATGTATATTCCAAGGACTGGGGAGGGATGAGGACGTCCCATTGCCCGGAGGCAGCTACCTCCAGAATTCACCTGTCAGTCAGGTTATTCTCCAGGATCTCCTGCCAACAACCAAGCATGACCTGTAGAATCTTCATCTGATTTCTAAATAGGGCAACACAGCTGGGTGTGGGCTCCTAGTTTCCACTCTGAAGCTAGTACCTGTTTCCTTGTTAGTGGTTTTAAGGAAGGAACTTATTCAATTTGTCCTTGAAATGGTTCCAAATATCATAAGGCCCTCATTTGGTGTCTATCATTTCAAATTCTCTGATATGTTTCAGAAGGTCTATAACAGTATGCTGCTGCTGCTGCTAAGTCATTTCAGTTGTGTCCGACTCTGTGCGACCCCATAGATGGCCTCTCACCAGGCTTCCCCGTACCTGGGATTCTCCAGGCAAGAACACTGGAGTGGGTTGCCATTTCCTTCTCCAATGCATGAAAATGAAAAGTGAAAGTGAAGTCGCTCAGGTGTCCAACTCCTAGCGACCCCATGGACTTCAGCCTACCAGGCTTCTCTGTCCATGGGATTTGCCAGGCAAGAGTACTGGAGTGGGTTGCCTTTGCCTTCTCCCTATAACAGTATAGTATTTGCCATATCCACTATACCCAAAAATCCTTTAAAAATTCTGCAGACTAACATTCCTGGTCAATGGCCATGTGACAGAAGTCTCTGTATCTAGGAAGAGATGGGATTGATAAACTGTCAAACACCACCCTCTTCCACAGGACCACGAAGTCAGCCCCTTCTCGCAAAGATAAAACAATACATACAGATTACAGAGAAAGGGAATAAAAACATGGAAGTTCTGCAAACTCTTAAATGTTGCTCTTGCCCTGATTGACTAATCATACTTATTACTTTGTAATGGTGCATTAGAAGATAAACCTTGCCTTTCAGGAGAAAGGAACATTGTAATTAGACATTATAATAGACAATTATCTCTATTTTTTAAAAAAAGAGTAAAGGGTGACGCCGACCATAGGCAAGCAGTCAAGCTAAAACAAAACTCAAGTTGTTGTATGACAGAAATAAACAAAACGTTGTATAGCAATTATCCTCCAATTAATTTTTTTTAATTCTAAGAAGATAAAAACAAAGATCTGGACCATGAGACACCTCTTTTGACCTTTTTAAGCTAATATAGAAGGTTTTAAGGTCAAAAGAGGTGTCTCATGGTCCAGATCTTTGTTTTTATCTTCTTAGAATTAAAAAAAAATTAATTGGAGGATAATTGCTATACAACATTTTGTTTATTTCTGTTAACAATAACCCTGTGTACAAGACAGCAAAAGAGACACTGATGTATAGAACAGTCTTATGGACTCTGTTGGAGAGGGAGAGGGTGGGAAGATTTGGGACAATGGCATTGAAACATGTATAATATCATGTATGAAACGAGCTGCCAGTCCAGGTTCAATGCACGATACTGGATGCTTGGGGCTGGTGCACTGGGATGACCCAGAGGGATGGTATGGGGAGGGAGGAGGGTTCAGGATGGGGAACACATGTATACCTGTGGCGGATTCATTTCGATATTTGGCAAAACTAATACAATATTGTAAAGTTTGAAAATTAAATTAAATTAAAAAAAGAAGAAGGTTTTAATACTGCTCAAACTTCAAAAGAAAAGAAAGAGATCTCACTATCTGAGACTATTGGGACTATCTAATGGTTATGTAATGTAATTGTAAGTATAAAATAAAAAAAGGGACTTCCTTAGAAAACAGGCTTCCCTTGTGTCTCAGCTGGTAAAGATCCACCCGCAATGTGGGAGACCTGGGTTTGATCCCTGGGTTGGAAAGATCCCCTGGAGAAGGGAAAGGGTACCCACTCCAGTATTCTGGCCTGGAGAATTCCACGTGGCAAGAGTCGGACACAACTGAGCAACTTTCACTCATTGGAAAACACTTTTTGCCTGGAACTTCATGTCTTATAAGGTTCATTGCTTTAAAAAAAAAGGACTAAGTAATTAACTGTGCTCTGGCAAAGAGAAGGAAGTCTGCCCAATCTCTGATCTAAATATTCTAAAATTCCTAGAGTAGAAGTATAGCCATAAACAAAAAAATATTTAATCTTAATACCAGATGTGTAAACAAACAATCAATGAAAAAGTTTATATTTCATAATAACAATCCTCAGGATTACAACATAAATATGAATCTTTAAAAATTAAAAAAGTATTTAAAACTAGGTTAAACCTTTTTTCTACAATATATGTTAAAGGAAATGTCCAATACAAAGACACCTCATTCTCAAGGAACTCAATTCCAGTATTTTAAAGCATTTAATATATTTTGACAGTAATGGAATCTAAACATATCAGTTCATTACATATGTACATTTTCCCACCTCCAAAGTGGTTTGTTTCATAGGCTGAATTTCTAAGAAAAAAAAAATGATAAATGGACAGTTTTAAATTATTTTTAGAGAATCTCTGAATCAGTTAACATATTCTTACTGCAGGTACTTAGATAATGCTTAACCTGAGAAGCAGGTAATAGGAATAATTAAGAAGCAAAATAGCAAAAATGAAAAAAAACCAGAGATGTTTTAAAAAAGAAAACAGGTAAATATTTTATAAACATGCTATAGAAGCTTTTGTGTTGAGATATTTCCAATAGCATTATAGACCTGGGTCAAAGGACATTTCTCAAGAAGTTCTTTAAATTTTCTTAGTAATTTTGACTATAATTAGGATAAGATGTTTCCAGGAGGATGGTAGTGTGAAAGCCTCATTGTCTAAATTGCTAACAACCTCTTTCCCATATGGTTTTCTGGGTGTTAATCTACTTCTCCATTCAATTGCTCTTAGAAATATAAAATAAGCACACTGTCAATTAACATTTCTATTCATTATTGAAGCTCCAATGTACAATCAGAGCAGCTTTTAAAGAATTTCAAATAATATGTTTTCTCAAGTGTCTGAGAGATTGAAAGGGTTAAATTTTATCTCTCTGCATACAAAAGTATAAAATGAAGCATATGTTTTAATAACTAACTAGATTCCTTAAGAAAGCTGTTTGCAAACCGTGATGATGAGAGTCCCAGATTTCTAAGAAGTAAAGAAGAGACTATTCAAGGTGAGAGAGGCACAGACACTGAGGGCAAAGGCTCCCTTTTGCTTCACTCCATCCCGTAGCTACAACTGATGCACTGGGATCCCTCATAGCACTTTACCTGAAAATGGAATTCTGCTTTAGAACAAAGGCAGTTTTCAAGAGAGGCACTGAAGTCATAGCTAGCCAGATGACAGTTTTCTAGGATAGAGAGAAATAAATGGTGATAAAAGAAGAAACAAGGAGAGAAATGGAAAGGTTTATTATAAATATGTAAACCTGAAAAAGGGACAGAGGGAATCCTGGCAAGTATGCAATAGCCAATCACTTTCAGACTCTCTTTAGCTTGAATATTTTTAAAATTTACTAGTTGAGTTATATAATCCCTTGGGTACATCACTCTGGTCTGGGAAACACATGTAGTCATATGCTAGTGTGTACATAAAGCCTCAGGATAAATAAATGTCAGCTATTATTATTCCTAGAGCACCAACCTCATTTGAATTGTATATTAAAACAAATGTGGATATATTATTGAATGAACCTAAAGTTCAAGTAAATTATAAAATAAAACACTAGTCTTGGAAATTTTATCCTTGCAGAGAGCAACTGGGATCTACACTCACAGGCCCCCAAGATGTGCATTTACTCTTCACTACCATTTGGAATACTTTTCATTGAAATGTACTAAATTACAGTGAAGTCCTGTCATAACATACCCAATGACAATGCTAACTAGAAGACAAAGTGATTGACTATTGGCTCCTGGTTCTCAAAAGAGGCAAGATAATGTTCTTACCTTCTGCAGTAGGGAGGGGAGAAGAGAGGAAAAAATGAATGCTCAGTATATGTTTATTTATAATAACCAGTCTGTTTCTATATAGCTGATAGATGAAAAAAAGTTTTTTCCCCTTTTTATCATATAACAACTAGAAAGCTGATCAAAAAGTATTGTTTTTCATTATTTTTGCAGTAATGAGATTGTGCATGTTATGCATTTGCAAATTTTTGGACCTTATTTATAGCATTATGGCAGGGTGTACTGTGCTTATTCTCCCTGGAACCGTTATTGATCAAGACATAAATCTATCTAGATTGTAGTTATCTGGTCTATAAAATTCAAATTTGACTATATTATGGATAATAATTATGAGAGACAAATGCTTCCATCTGCCTCATGACCATGGCAAACACGAGCCTGGAAATAGTCTCAGATCCTTTCTCTGTGTTTTCCAGGAAACCACAGCTGATCAACAGGGGATAGATTGTACAATATTTGCTATATCTGGACTAGATTATCCTCAAGTATTCTACAAACTAAATTTTATACTTAATATGCCAGAGATGAGTCACAAACACATAGCCCTTCTAAGAAAAGCCAGTCAAATTGTGTTTGTTTTTTTTTTAATTGAATATACTTTAACATATACCTTTGCATAAATTTAAGGTGTACAACATGTTACTTTGATACACTTACATATGGCAACATGATTGCTGTTGTAGCAACATGTAGCATCTCATATTCTTTATATAGACTTTCTTTGGCCCTTGTCATGTGCAGGGATAATGGCAACCAGCCACACTGGTCACAACTGATCCTCAGGGTAGAGAGCATAAATCAGAAGTAATTACATACAAGTTGGTCGCTGGAAGACAACCACCTCTGAAACCCCTCTCTCAGGAATTGAATCTTCTCTCTTGGCACATGTATTTCCAAGAGATACATGCAGTGAAAGACTGTCAACCTAATATCAGGTTAGATCCCACATGATATAAAGCTAACCTGTCATTCCTCTTCTCCGTAACACTCTCCTGTATATCCTAGTCAAAAAAAAAGAACCAAGCCCTAGTGTAACAGGGACATTGAGGTCCGAAAGGTTAAGTAACTTTCCCAAAGTTACACAGCACAGGAGTTAAGTAATGGCTTCCAGTTGTTTCTCATTTCATTTTACATGTTCAAAATTTAGATTTGAATACTGGAGTTTAAGGTTT
This sequence comes from Bos grunniens, assembly GCF_055505025.1. NCBI lineage: Eukaryota > Metazoa > Chordata > Mammalia > Artiodactyla > Bovidae > Bos > Bos grunniens. Next base: position 20,225,878 of record NC_141168.1, read on the forward strand.
CCCTCTGTAGAAATGCAAATCAAAACTACAACGAAGCATCACCTCACTCAGGTCAGCACGGCCATCATAAAAAGGTCTATAAATAATAAATACTGAAGAGAGTATGGAGAAAAGGGAACTTTCCAGGGCTATTGAAGAGAATATAAATTGGTGCAGCCAAGTGGCTGCCATCATAAAAAGGTCTCTTCAGTATTTATTATTTATAGACCTTTTTATGATGGCCGTGCTGACCTGAGTGAGGTGATGCCTCGTTGTAGTTTTGATTTGCATTTCTATAGAGGGAAACCTTAAACTCCAGTATTCAAATCTAAATTTTGAACATGTAAAATGAAATGAGAAACAACTGGAAGTCATTACTTAATTCCTGTACTGTGTAACTTTGGGAAAGTTACTTAACTTTTCTGACCTCAATGTCCCTGTTACACTGGGGCTTGGTTTTTTTTTTTGTTTTTTTTTGTTTTGACTAGGATATACAGGAGAGTGTTATGGAGAAGAGTATCCCAGGGACAGTGGAGCCTGATGGGCTGCCGTCTATGGGGTTGCACAGAGTCAGACACGACTGAAGCGACTTAGCAGCAGCAGCAGCAGCATGGAGGTTCCTTAAAAAACTGAAAATAGAATTACCGTATGATACAGCAATCCCACTCCTGGGCATATATCCGGAAACAACTCTAATTTGAAAATATGCATGTACCTCAATGTTCACAGCAGTACTATTTACAATAGCCAAGACATAGAAGCAACCTAAATGTCCATTGACAGATGAATGGATAAAGAAGATGTGGTACATATACACAATGGAATACTACTCAGCCACACACACACACACACACACACAATTAAATAATGCCATTTGAAGCAACAAGCATGGACCTAGAGATAATCACACTAGGTAAAGTAAGTCAGAGAAAGACAAATATCATATTTCACTTGTATGTGGAATCTTTAAAAATTATATAAATGAATTTATTTACAAAACAGAAATAGACTCACAGACATGGAAAACAGACTTATTGTTACCCACGTGGAAAGGGAGGTAGGGGATAAATTAGGAGTTTGGATTAACACATATCCACTGCTGCTGCTGCTGCTAAGTCATTTCAGTCGTGTCCAACCCTGTGTGACCCCATAGACAGCAGCCCACCAGGCTCCTCTGTCCCTGGGATTCTCCAGGCAAGAATACTGGAGTGGGTTGCCATTTCCTTCTCCAATGAAAGTGAAAAGTGAAAATGAAGTCGCTCAGTCGTGTCCAACTCTTAGCGACCCTATGGACTACAGCCTACCAGGCTCCTCCGTCCATGGGATTTTCCAGGCAAGAGTAACTGGAGTGGGGTGCCATTGCCTTCTCCAATATATCCACTACTACATATAAAATAGTGAACAAGGATCTACTATATAGCACAGGAAACTATATTCAGTGTCTTGTAACAACCTATAATGGAAAAGAATCTGAAAAAGAATTCCTATAGATATTCTTTTTCATATCCTGAAAACTGAACTGCTTTTCTATACGTTGATATTGGCTCTCTTTGGAAAAGGCCATGGCACCCCACTCCAGTACTCTTGCCTAGAAAATCCCATGGACAGAGGAGCCTGAAAGGCTGCAGTCCGTGGGGTTGCTAAGAGTCAGGCACCACAGAGCGACTTCACTTTCACTTTTCACTGTCATGCATTGGAGAAGGAAAGGGCAACCCACTCCAGTGTTCTTGCCTGGAGAATCCCAGGGACGGGGGAGCCTGGTGGGCTGCCGTCTATGGGGTCACACAGAGTCAGACACGACTGAAGCGACTTAGCAGCAGTAGCAGCAGCAGAGTTTTTTGTGAGGATTAGAACGTAGCTGTATAAAGCAGCGCCTGACACTTGCCCAGCATTTTAAATGTAGCCATTTGTATTTGGTCAGTCTGAGGACACATGTGGGTAAGAGGGAAGGAGTGAAAGACTGACCTTGAGATTTGTCAGATGAAGGACGGTGGGCATGGGAACACTGCTAATCAAGATAGGAAACATTCATTTCCTTTGCATAACTGTATCTCAAAGTAAAAACAACATTAAAGGAACTATCAGAGAATAGAAATGTTTAAGCTTTAAGAGACTTCCAGAAACCATCCGCCCATCTCTCTACCCTTATACAGGCAAACAATTCAAAATAAATAGTTATCTCTTTTCTTCTTTGAAGCCACTGGGGAAAGAAAATACATAACCTTCCTGAACATTACATTTCAGTATTTGATCCCTTTGCGTTTCCATAGATCTTCATTAGATCCAACTGGAATCTCTCTTGCCTTAGTGTAAGCCGTTTTCATCTTATCCTGTTCTTTGCTGACAGAAAACGTGTTCTTGTGTGTGTGTGTGTGTGTGTGACCAAAACTCTTCCTAGATGGTAATTACCTCAGCCTTCTCTTCCAGAAGCAAACATATCTCCATAGCTTCCATTTTTTTCATAGCATCAGTTTCCAGCTCATTCATCCTTCTCATTCTTTCCTGACCTTTTTTTCCCTTTTGCTACAGCTATCTTTTCTTTCTTTCTTTCTTTTTTTTTTTACAAAAGATGAAAACTATGAGAATTATTTTCTTGCCTTGAAAAACTGAATTTCTTACCTTTGAACTGGTTGAATTCTTCATCTTCTCTACCAAACAGAGCAAAATGATTGTTTAACCCAGAGGTTTCACACCCTGGGAAGCTTGAATTTTCAATAATTAGCTGTTAAATTACCTTTGTGCAGAAAGAGGGAGAATGTACAGCAGTCTTTTTAAATGTTTTCCTCAGACTCTTCACATGCTAATCATAATAAAACCTTGAGACGCTGAAACAATGCCGATACATTTAGAGGTGCATAAAGATTAAGTGCTAAAATAAAATTCTTGTTTTAAATCTGGGAAGTCTGTAATAACCTCACATTTTTACTGTTCCTTAAGAAATAAACACTGACTTGAATACAAAACAAAACAATTGAAGCTGAAAATTTTAAACTGCGGGTTGGCAATGGCTACCTCTAGAAAAGAGGGCAAGAAAGCTGGGGTTTGCAGGGTCACCCTGGATGTGGGCAGAGGTTCTTAGCACTTTCACCCTGACAAGAGGTCAGGACCCTAGGGCAAAGTCAAACAGCCTTCAGTTAAAAGGAAGCTGACAGAGGGATGAAATCTTTTTAAGTACAGTTAGACAACAAAGGGGATATACAGTATTCAATAACTGTGCTCCCCAAAGACCCACTGAAAGAAAATGGAATAAAGAAACTAAGATGTTTCCCCACACAAACTTAATTAAAGTTTTTCTCAAAGGTTGGTCTGATTTTTGTTTTTTGGTGGGGGTTGCGGGGGTGCGTGGGGTGGGGGGCAGCAGCATGAAGGAAAGGAGAGTGGAGTTTTCATAAAATCTGAAATCTGCTTCTTTTTTCAATCTTTCACCTGGGGCTTTAAAAAAAAAGTTGTTTTTTTATATATCCTCTCCAATCTTTGCTTCTAGCAGGCATAGTTCTCATTAAATCTCCCCCCCCGCCCCCCAAAAAAAGCTTTTCCTTTGACTGATGGCTTTTTTTAAATGCTTAATCTGGTTTTTCTTGTAATTGAATGGCAGTGCGTCCAATATACCCTTCGCTGTTGCAATGAATCACCATTTCCTGCATCTCCTTAATACAGTTAAGGGATGTCAGAATTATCTCAGGGGTGGCAGGTTTTCCTTATCTTAGGATGATAGCAATGTCTCCAGTGAAGAGAACGCCTCATTGCTGTTTTTAAAGACTCCTCTGCAATATTCAAATCATTCTGAATTTAAAGAGTAAGAAAGGCCTTTCAAAGAAAAAGAAATGGCTAGAAATTATTACTGGAGTCAGGCACTAAAAGTGCAGAACTTAGTCATTAGCTGACCCAGGGCTGGGATCTACAAGAACTCTCATAGAGATCTGAGCTTCTGAGCAGCAAGACAAGTCTGTGGATTCAACTGTGGTACATCCAAGGAGTTCTCCTGAAAGGAAGCCAGATTTGTGACAGTAGAAATGGCACCTTGGAGAAAGCTGACTATTTGTTGCCTGCTTTTTCACTAAGAAAGTCAAAAAGGTTGAAGTAGAAGCTTTCTGAGCACCACGCCTTTCTAAGCTGCAACGCCCCACCACGCACGTGCACACACATGTACCATGACAGAGTTCAACTTCTCACAAGCCTCCACTGGCCTTGAAACAAGGGAAAAAACCACACCTTCTCTGGGTAAACAATGAGATCAGCAGGATTTAAGACTTTCTCTTTGTGATTCCTCCCCTTCTCTTCTGAAGCTCTTTGGAGTACCCAGTGACCATCTTGCTGATCTTCTCTGCAATCAAATTCAAAATGAACTAGACATCAAACATCCTTTACTTTGGCTCACTAAATGGATTTTACTTTAGCAGGAAATAAATATCCTGAGTGACCTCTGTTGTGGTCTGGGAGTGGGTTGGAAAAAAATTTCCAGACATGAGACAGAATGAGAAGGAAATAAAGTTTATTAGAGTGGGAGATGCTGTTAGAACAGTGGGCCAGCTCAAGGGAGAACCAACATTGAACAGGGGTCCTTAGTCCACTTTTATACCCAGGGTACAAGGAGTGGGATAGGGGTCTTGTGGGTCATTTGATGATTGGATGAGGCACATATACTGGGTGGAGGGAAGAGTAAGGCAGATACCTTCTCCCTATGAGGTAGGAGGGGAGACACATTATACTGCTCAGGAGGACCTGAAATCCATTAACAGTTACAACATGGGGGAGGGAAGGATGATTAAGGGTCTGGTTTTTCCTTCCTGCATTCCAAGACCCTCCTTGGTTTTATATGCTCTTTCATCCTTTGGTCACCACAACCTCTTCCATGCATTTCTGTTTTTTTATGTCTTTGTAAGCTCCGGGAGTTGGTGATGGACAGGGAGGCCTGGTGTACTGCCATGGGGTCACAAATAGTCGGACGTAACTGAGGGGACTGAACTGAACTGAACTGATGTCTTTGACACATAAAAACACACTGAAAATTTTTGGCTCAAGGAGACCCCTTGCTTTCCCTGAAATCTTACTGCACTTTCTGATACTGGATTCTGTCATGGATAAGAAGCCAGAAGAGACACTTGTCTAAATGGTGCCATGCTCTCCTAAGACAAAGCTACCCAGTTGCCCAGCTGGAGCTCATGAGCACCCCTTTCCCATCCCCACCAGTGGTGCTCAGTCATGTCTGACTCTTTGCGGCCCCGTGGACTGTAGCCCGCCAGGCTCCTCTGTCCATGGAATTTTCCAGGCAAGAATACAGGAGTGGGTTGCCATTTCCTTTTCCAGGGGATCTTCTTGACCCAGGGATTGAACCCATGCCTTTTGCATCTCCTGCATTGGCAGGTGGACTCTTTACCACTAACGCCACCTGGGAAGCCCCAACCCAGGTATTCCTTAAAGGCCAGGGAAGTGTCTTATCATTCTCTTATATCCAGCTGGAAGAAGTAAGCCCCTGGACCTTATAAAAAGAATTTTACCTGTGAAATTAAAGTTATTGAGAGATGGTAGCTGTCACTTACCTTAAGCTCATCTTCGCTCAACCAAGCTGACCTTTCATGTGTTTATTTAGCTCAGATGTGTCTCTACTCAGAAAGCTCAAGACATATTTGCTTTGTACCTAGAATAAAGATTAAATATATATAATCACTGAGCATTTCTTAGGCCCCAAGGTAGAACAGAAACTCATCAGATCCACTGGACAGACTCTTCTCTAGGGTAGTAATTACTATTACACTGCCAAGACTATCCTTGTCATTTCCTTCTGTAGACCACATGATTTGAAAAATTTTGTCTACAACAGGCACATATTAAGGAATAATTTATTTTCTTTTTTCATTAATCTAATAGATGCAGCTGTCAGTAGTCAGAACTCTGGATAGATTGAGATAAATATATTACAACGATGGATTTGTACAATCCCAGCCCGAAGCAAAGAATCTTAACATTTTAATTAGTCTGTTAATGCTATTATGAATAAGCGTGTCATTCCTATTTTATTTTTAGAGACATCAGAAATAGCTCATAAATCCTCATTACTATCCTGGGAGCTACTAGACGAGGACAAAGCTCCCAGACCATCCATCCCTCTTTGATTACCTTTATCCCTCGGTATTTCTCTTTTCTAGTGCCAAATTGTGAAATACCAGTGAAACATTCTGGCGCATCAAACAATTAATGCCTTACCCATGTCATTGTCTAATATTTCATGTCTTCATTCCTGCTTCCCAATAAAGTATTAACATGGGTTCCTAAGGTGGTAACACCCCTCACCCCTAGCTTGGCCCTGATGCCCCTGTGCTTGTGTACAAGACAGCAAAAGAGACACTGATGTATAGAACAGTCTTATGGACTCTGTGGGAGAGGGAGAGGGTGGGAAGATTTGGGAGAATGGCATTGAAACATGTAAAATATCATGTATGAAACGAGTTGCCAGTCCAGGTTCGATGCACGATACTGGATGCCTGGGGCTAGTGCACTGGGACGACCCAGAGGGATGGTATGGGGAGGGAGGAGGGAGGAGGGTTCAGGATGGGGAACACATGTATACCTGTGGCGGATTCATTTTGATATTTGGCAAAACTAATACAATTATGTAAAGTTTAAAAATAAAATAAAATTTAAAAAAAAAAAACAAAAAAACCACCCTCACAGATAGTGATGTCTGTGAACTAGCCTTGCAGGTTAGTTTTCCTGCAATGAAACTATGTTCCTGGGACATTTTCCCAGAAATGGCCAAGTACTTCGGTTTGGTTGAAATGCATCTTTGTACAATAAGGCTTTGTTAATTCAGTGGGGGAAATCCAACTGCTTCTAAGAATAAAGTAGTTGGCTTAAGAATTTTTTTTCTTTCTTTTATGTAAGTAATTTGTTTATTTATGGGCTTCCCTGGTGGCTCAGAGGTTAAAGCCTCCGCCTGCAATGCGGAAGACCTGGGTTCAATCCCTGGGTTGGGAAGATCCCCTGGAGAAGGGAATGGCAACCCACTCCAGTATTCTTGCACGGAGAATCCCATGGATGGAGGAGCCTGGTGGGCTACAGTCCACACGGTCGCAGAGTTGGACACGACTGAGTGACTTCACTTTCACTTTAAGTAGTTGGCTTAAGAATTTTTTTTCCTTTCCTTTATTTAAGTAATTTGTTTATTTATGGGCCGTGGAGGGAAGCATTATACAAACAAAACATCATTTAATTAATTGTACCCTATACATTTCAAATGGTTTGACTTGGGGTTGTGGACTCAAGATCTGACAAAGCCATTGAAGGGGTAATGCCTAACGCTATCCTATAAACTCCAACTTGTTGTTGTCGTTCAGTCATTAAACCATGTCCGACTCTGCAACCCCATGGACTGCAGCATGCCAGGCTTCCCTGTCTTTCACTGTCTCCTGGAGCTTGCTCAAATTCATGTCCATTGAGTCAGTGATGCCATCCAACCATCTCATCCTCTGTTGCTCCCTTATCCTTTTGCCTTCAATCTTTTCCAGCATCAGGTCTCCAAATATTCTACTTTAAAAAAAAAAAGACTTTGTTCTATCCCTAGAGAAATATTTGTAGCACAAATTTAGTCTGTGTGCTGTATTTTCTTTAAAATACTGTTGTCTGTCATAAAACACAGGGGGGCTAGAATGGCTAACCACATTGGAATGACACTGACATATCCACTGCCTGGCAACCATTCCTAGAATTGCCTCGCTCTTTAACCAGGAATGGGGATTTGAAGAGAATCCTATTTGCTGCTTTAAGCAAAAAGAGATTTCAAGTGATATGCCCATGATTATCTGCATTCTGTCCATTACTATTTCCTCTGTAAAGTGTATCAGTGGCTTTAGCCAGATCTTAGTGCCTTCCCTCCACTTTCCTGGGTTCAGTGAGAGGAGAAGTCATGCTACATCTGATCACTCTGCAACCTCCCTGACGCTCACCAGGTTTGCTGGAATAGTCCTTCCTCAACATGCTACAGAAGCCAGGTCTCTGTCTATGCACCACGTGTGTCCCTAATCAGGACAAGAAATGTCTCTTAGAAACAGGAAATGAAAGACAAAGCAAATGGATTATGATCCCTTACATGACTTAGAGGAAAAGAGAGGCTCTGTTGAGGTTTTAGAGGAACAACATCTTGAATCAGCACATCCTCACCAAGATAGGGATCCTTTCCAGTGTTCAGTATCTGTTACCTTAGTTCTCTAATGCCTATCAATTGAAAGAAGCAGTAATTTGTCATGAAATTATAGCCAAAAGTAATTGTATGGCGTTTTCATGACAGTGAATCTCCTTTTAAGACTTTTACACCCATTCATGAGAGGAGGTCATGGCAGGCAGGTGTGTTTCTCTCCCAACAGAATAACGTGGTGCCAAGAGGCTATTTTTCTTGAGTTACCACTGAACTAAGCACTTACTGGTGAAACATCCAGCCCTCTGGGCTAGTCAGCGGGAACAGACTCCACCACAGGTCCTGCTGTTTATTTACTCTCATTGGTCAAATGTCAGCACATCACTGTTTTGCCTGTAACACTAAACTGTTCATCCCCTAGAATGTGGAGAAACTGAAGCAGGTCAGAGGCACCTATGCCAGGACACCAACTCCAAGTCAAAACATCCTGCCCGCGACATGATGTGGCTCCTCCTGGAGGCCTGTTTATCCGTTCTGTCAGAGTTCTGAGCCGCCATTGGCTTTTAACTACCTTCCAAGGAACATGTCCTGACATTGATCCTTGTTCGTCTTTGGGGTCGTAAGATCTAATCTGCTCATCCAGTTCTAGCCCCCTGTGATCTCAGGAGCCCTACAGTGATATATCTTGTCTTTTTTTCAGGTTTGGACCTCTATGACCAATCACCCCACAGGAGCCCAGACCAACACAGTAGACCTCACTTACCTTCCTGGGGAGCTAAGGTCACATTTCCTGTGTGCTAAAGATTTGCCTAAAGGAACATTAATTCCTCACCCCCAAAGTTAACTGAAATGATCACAGTTTTTTACAAGGCAGCTCTATGATATCTATATCCATTCCTCTTCAAATTAGAGTTTTCTTAAGGCAGACACCATGTCCTTTTAGCCACAGTTCCTGGAAATCTCCTTCTTAAAGTGAGAATTCCAGAGACACTGGTTGAATTTAACTGAAACAAACGCTTCAGATATTATATATTTTTTAAAAAAAAAGGCTTCAGGGACATCCCTAGTGGTCCAGTGGTTAAGACTCCACCTTCCAATGCAGCGGGGAAGAATTTGGAGAGAATCCTATTTGTTGCTTTCAGTGAAAAAGATTTCACTAGTTCGATCCCAGGTCCAGGAGTTAAGATCAAAACTAAAACAGAATCAATATTGTAACAAATTCAAAAGACTTTAAAAATGGTCCATATGAAAAAAAAATCTTTTAAGAAAATAATAATAATTTTATAAAAAGCTTTCCTAGGTCCAGTTGGACTTGCTACTGTGTGAAGGAATTTGAGTGATTTAGTGCACAATTCCCCATGTGTGTTAGGCCAGGGATGAGATGGGGAAGCAGAAATGGAGTTGTCCTCCTCACCCCGTGTCCCATATCTTGTCCTATAGCCCCTTTGAGAAGCACTGCATGAGAGATGTCACTGAAGGTGGCATGCTGCCTGCACACATTAAAGTGAGAGAAAACAGGAAGGGTATGTGAATCACCCATTTAGTGATGGATAATCTTAAAGAGCTTGTAGCAGCAGCATCCATGTACCAGGAGACAGGATGCTGAGTGACAATAGAATTTATCAGCAGCCTGTGAATGTTGAGATGAAATAGAACAGGTAGTGAAGAACTAAGACAGACAATGTAACCCACCATGAAAACAAGGAGCCTGGCAGCCGGGAGTCACTGCATCCAGCAGCTGGCTGCAGACTGAGCACTGCTTAGGGAATTGTAAATAAGCAGGCAGATCTCTGCAAGGCAATGATGGTGTTATCTGCCTTAACTGTGCATACACACAAATGAAATACTGGGACCTGCTCCCTGACGCAGAGGGAGCAAACCTCATGGAAAGAGAAGGCCTCATACTCCTCTTGGGGGACATGGAAAGTCCAGCCCCGTGTATGCAATCCTGCCTTCTGACATGCATCCTAAAGACCTGAAGAACAATCCAGGCTTCTCTGCACACTGAATCCCCAAAACACTGAGAACCTCAGGCAACAGGGCTCAGCTCTTCCAGGAGTCTTCCTGAGGTGTACATGACTATAGTGGCACATGCACACACATGCACACACATGCACACACACTCACAGGCCTCTGCACATGCAGGACTAGATGTTCCCTTCTGTGCTCCCATTACTTTCTACCAACAGTTATAAGTGCCCAGAGGTTGCCATAATGAACTCTCACAGCACACCTAACAGAATGGCTACAATAAAAACTGGTGACAACACCAAATGCTGGTGACGATCTAGAGAAAGTGCATACATTGCTGGTGGGAATACAGCCACTTTGGGAGAGAGTTCAGCAATTTCTAAAAGAGAAAAAATTAAAAGTGTACCTTTATCATAGGACCCAACAATTGCACTCTTGGACATTCATCCCAAAAGAATGAAAACTTCCTGACACAAAGACTCAAACACAAATGTTCATAGCAGCCAAAAACTACAATCAGCTCAGACATGCTTCAACCAGTAAATAGTCTGAGAAATCACAGAAACATGCCATAAAATACTATTCAGCAATAAAGAGGAACAAATCATTGATAAATACAAGAAGTTGGATGACTCTCTAGGGAATTATACTAAATGAAAAAAAGCAATTCCAGAAGATGACATTCTGTATGACTACATTATACTCTTTTGAAATGATGAAATTTCAAAAATCATGGACAGATTAGTGGTTGCCAAGGGTTAGAGACAGGGCAGAGGTAAGATGGGAGACAGGCAGGTGTGATTATCGAAGAGACACAGAGGGACCCTAGGGTGTGGAACAGTTCAGAATCTTGACTGTGGTGGGTAAATGCATCTATACAGGTGGTAAAAATTATATACATCTTAACACACACGTTTACATACACACACGAACACAAGTACAAGTAAAACTGAGAAAGATCAGTGGATTGTATCCATGTCAGCATTCTCATCATGATATTGTACTATTATTTTGCAAACTGTTGTAACTGATGGAAAATGGACAAAGTATACAAGGGATCTCCACTCTATTTTATACCTTACAACTGCATTTGAATCTTCAACATCAATGAGAGAGAAAGAATGAGAGATAGACTGACTGAAAAGATATAACAACAAATTGCAACATGTCCCCTTGTTTGAGTTTGTTTTAGGCTATAAATGAAACTTTGGGGACTTCCCTGGTGGTGCAGGGGTTAAGAATTTGCCTGCCAATGCAGGGGACATGGGTTCCATCCCTGGTTCAGGAAGATCCCACACACCACGGAGCAAGTAAGCCCACTAAGCAGTGTGTCACAACCACTGAGCCTGCACTCTAGAGCCCATGCTCCCCAACTAGAGAAGCCACCACAATGAGAAACCTGAGCACCACAAAGAAGAGTAGCCCCCACTCACAGCAAGTAGAGAAAGCCTCATGCTGCAACAAAGACCCAGCGTAGCCGAAGATTAATACGTTTTGAAAAAGAAGAAACTCTGGAGAAACTGGGAAAATATGAGTATGGACAAGATGCTAGTGATACTGGTAGTGACTGTTAAATTCTTTGAGGTGATAACAGTATAGTTCTTAGAAGGTAGATGCTCATATTTTGAGATGAAGTGACATGAGTCTAAAATTTCCTTTTGAATGTGTGTGCATGTATATACAGGTATACATGTATAGATATATAAATAGCATTATTTACTTAACACTTTTATATTTTTAACTGTTCATTTTTAAAAGTTGGATAAAAGTTGAAAATGTTGTTGAAATGATTATGGCCAAAGAAATAATCAGAAATGGTGTCCAAGGGAGCGGCGGAACGCGGGCCCCGGGGTCGGCGGGAGGCGCCCGCGCTCCGAGGCTGCGGTGGGCCTCGTGGTGAGCTGGGGCCCGGTTCTCCCCGCGCGGAGAGCGCGAGCCTCGGCCGGGGCCGGGGGCGGCCCGTGCAGTGCCTGGTCCAGTCATAGCTTTAAAAAAAAAAAAAAAAAAGAAATGGTGTCCAAGATTAATATGACAAGGATTATCTATGTTCAATATTATTTATAATAGCAAAAAGAAAATAGAAACAGTTGGAATATTAAGTAACTAGAATATGAGCTCTGGAGAAGGAAACAGCAACCCACTCCAGTATTCTTGCCTAGAGAATCCTGTGGACAGAGGAACCTGGTGGGCTGCTGTCCATAGGGTCACACAGAGTCGAACACAACTGAAGCGACTTAGCATTCATGCATGCATTGGAGAAGGAAGTGGCAACCCACTCCAGTATTCTTGCCTGGAGAATCCCAGGGACAGAGGAGCCTGGTGGGCTGCCGTCTATGGGGTCACACAGAGTCGGACACAACTGAAGCGACTTAGCAGCAGAATGTGAGCTCTAGGAAGACATGTACTTTGTCTCGGTCCCTGAAGTATCCCCAGCATCCAGGACATTGCCTGGATACAGTTGTTGTCTAGTCGTGTCCAACTTTTTGTGACCCCATGGACTAGCCTGCCAGGTTCCTCTGTCCATGGGATTTCTCAGGCAAGAACACTGAAGTGGGTTCCATTTCCTTCTCCAGAGTATCTTCCCAACCCAGGGATTGAACCCGTATCTCCTACATCGACAGGCAGAGTCTTTATCACTGAGCCACCAGGCACTAAGTAGAAACTCAGTAAAAGTTAATCGATTGAATAAATGTGTAACGTTAAGATAAATCATCATGTTGCTCTATAACAAAATATTAGCAAACTTTTAAAAGCTGCTTTTAGACAATATATAGTAATTAACAACATGGGGAAATGCCCAGCGTAAAGCAGTTCATTAAATTCTGTCTAACTCCAAATGCTAAAGATAAATGAATGGGTGGAAGACAAAAGGACAGCTTAGTAAGTCATGAAGAGGGGCTATTCCTTGGTGTAAGGCTATGAGGGGTTTTGATTCCTTATAATACTTTTTTTGTTTTCTAAGTTACCATAAAAGTTTTATATTATTTTTTAAATCAGAAAAAACTGAGTAAACATGTTTTTAAAACCTTGAAATCCAGTAGATAGGGCTCAGATCCTTGATTCTCATTTTCCATCAAACATGGACACTCTTGTATCTGTGTAGTCCTGGATTTGACACAAAATTCTTTCCCCCATACCATGTTAATCTGGATCTAAAAGTCAGGCTTCCACCTTAACTCCCTACCTAACACTGCAGTTCTGAGGACCCTGTCTCAGGACCTAACCAATAACTGAAAGTGCCACTACCCTGTTTGGCTCCTTTTAGCCATCCTCCCCTTAAAAAATGACCCTGTCCTCCACGCCTCTCATTGTCCACCTCCACAGACATCAGTGAATGAATGCTCTCCTGACACTGACTGGTTTCTGGATCTCCTCTCTACTATGCCCTGATTGGATTAGTTCTCTTAGAAACAACGGTTGCTTTAATCAGCCTGGGCTCATTTATCCTTTTAACCACAGTCCTAGATGACTGGTTTTCCTCCCAGGGCCATCCTCTGTGGCTAGCGCTCTTCCAGCCTGATTTCCTCATCAATGCCCTCTGTTAAAGTTCTCCAATGGTTCCTGTGAATATTCATCGTCTTTTGGACATGACAGCTGTATGGGCAGAATTATATCCGCAAGACCAAAATAGTTCATCTGTCTCTTCACCATAAGTCTTCTATCCTATTTTTTTTTTTTTACCTGACAACAATAAGATGGCTCTGAGAATAATATAGATTGTGATTCTCATTCATCTCATGCCTATCAAAGAGATAGGACTTAGGTTCAATGTCAAGTCAGCGGGTCTCTAAGAGCAATGAGGTATTGTCAATTATGTGCAGAATTCAGATGACCTTTTATTGGGCTCTTTGAACAACACAAGCCAAGGGAGAAATTTTAGGGGATAATTAAACTCATCAGAGCTAAAGGAAGATTATTATATGTGAAACTAAAAGTCCTCCTTAATCATTACTTTGCGTGACAAGGAATAGGGACAGAGTAAAAGTGTCCTAAAATAAATGTATGGATAGAGAAATTGTTGATGCTATTGAGGTGAGATGATGACGTTCTTTAAAAGTTTTTAGAACTGGATAAATGTTAGTTTATAATGAGTTTCAGTGATAAAGTGTTCACTAAAGTTCTATCTGCCTGCCTTTCAGACATTATCAGAAAGCGTTTTCCTCAGACTAAGGGGGAATCAAAAGTGACAAGCCTTTATCTGTTATATAAAGTTCCAGGGCCATTTTGGAAGAGAGAAGAGAAGAGTATTAGCAGGACAGATTGAATATAATGAAATATTAAATTGCCACCAATATATACAAGACAGTGTGATAAACAAACCTTAAGTCACAAACTAATGTTCTTTTTTCTAGAACAACATACCATATCAGAGACAGGCAGAAAAATAAGCTCTTTATCCTCACAAACCCATGTCAAGAAACTTAACTATTCACTCGCCTGAGACAGCCCACATTTAAAATAAGGAGCTAGTTCATCCCTGCTTGCCTGAAATGTGATGCTGCTGAGGATCAAGGGAGCAACCTGGTCCAAATCCTTTCTCAGAGCCTCTGATGCTAAGCCTGCCATCCTGTGGCAGCCACATTTGAGGAATTTGAGGAAGCAGAGTCAGGTAAACTGCAGCTGCAGCCCTTGATCCTGATCTCAGAGCCACAGGCCTAGGAAGAGTACACTTCACCTACCCTCCTGACCAGTTTCTCTTTTGACAAAAACAAAATTGTGTATGAACTTGCACAACTCACTTCTATTCAACATGGGAAGAGTTAATTATATTTAAGAAATAAGTTCTTTATTTACTCCAGCTGCTGAGATACTGTTACCAGATTGGTGGATAAGTGACATTCCTGTTACAGACAGTGCAAGAAGATGAAGGGCTAGATCTGTGCCGGTGAACGAGCCCCCCTCAGCACTCTGTCTTCACTTACCTCATCTGCCTCCATGATGGCATTTTCCAGTAGAAGGGCTCCATGGAAGCAACGAGGTAGAACAACTTTTCATTATGGGAGACTGTACATTTCAGGACATTTAGCATCTGTGGACCCACACCAACTAAATGCTAGTATTTCTCTCAGGCACAGTGACAATCCAAAAGCCCCTGGACATTTCTGAATACCCAGAGGGCAATCTGACCCCAGCTAAGAAATATCGGTGTATAATGGGGCTCATATAGAGTATTTTAGACCTAGCAATTTGGTCTCTGTGCCTGATTTTTTAAATAAATATAAACTTGTTTGTTTTAAAATACAATGAGAAGTAATACCAAGTAAAAATGCAAAGCAAATTTGAAATATACATGAGTACTTTGTTTCAAATGAGTTAAAATTCAACAATCTAAATTTGTTGACTTCTTTTCCTCCCTCTAAGAGAAAGCTTCAGTCACCCAAATATTGATTTTATCACCCAACAGTTGTCTCAGACTTTTCAATTTTTAAATTTTTTTAGCTTTATTAGAGTAAAATTGACAAAAGAAATTGTATATTTGAGATGTGCAACTTGATGTTTTGAAATATGTATGCACTGTGAAATAATCACCACAATCCAACTAGTTGATATATCATTTCATATAATTACCATTTTCTGCGTGCACTATGAGAACACTTAAGATCTCACAAATTTGAAGTATGCAACACTGTATTGTTGACTAAAATCACATTACTGAACACAAGATCTTCAGAACTTATCCATCTTATAACTGAAACTTTGTGCCCTTTGACCAACATCTCCCACTTTACCCACCCCTTCAGCCCCTGGCAGCCCCCCAACTCCTTTATCCAGGCTGAGAGTAAAACAATATGCATGATGCAAAAGTATGCACAGCGAAGATGAGTAAAGAGAAAGAGAGCAAAAGCCAGCCACCACCACCACTCTGCCACTTCTGCAAAGGCTTGGCCTGCAAAAAGGGGGAAATAAATCTAATGATGAATTTTAATGAACATTTAAGGATAGGTTAATATCTAGGAGTAGACATTCTAGTCACAAAGTTGAGGCTGTGTTTGTGACATCATTTAAGAGAGAACAGTAAAGATTTTATCCAGAGCCAGGGAAAGATTACTTTCACAAATAAAATTTCTAAAGGAGAGCAAGTGACAACAAATTTGCATTTTGATTACTTTATGAGTCATGCTCATTCAGAATATCTCTTACACTATTTTCATTATTCCCATACCACCCAATCTAAATTAATCACTGTGCTGTGATAGTCACTGTCAATCCTATTATTTGCTTCATAGCACTGACCTGAGATGAAATTATCTTATGGACTTCTTGGCTTCCTTTGGTATCTTTCACCCCACACTAGAATGCAGTCTCCTTGATGGTAGGCACCTTGCTGCCTAGTTCTCGGCTAGATCACAGCACCCAGAATGGGGCCAGATACATCATACTCAGCAATATATCATCAAGACTTAATAATCATTTCATAAACAAATGAAACCTGAGTGTGTGATTAACCTCAGTGCTTTTTCAATTCACCTCATTACTTCAATTACATTTTCAGATCTAATGAGTGTAGCTTATTGCCCCAAATCTGAAGACCCAAGGGTCCTTTTTCCAACCAACAAAAGGAACAGACAACAGGCAAACTTAAGCTCTGAAAGTCAGAGGATGGGAGAGGTAAGGATTTGAAAAGAAAAAGAGGACCTAATACTACAATGAGATCTGAATCAACAATAAGGCAGGCTGAGTACTGTAGCCAATGCACTTGGGCGCCCAGGTCTCTTCCTCTCATCCTTCATGTGACCCCACACTCTCGATACAATACTCCTCCCCATAAACCCCCACCCAGCAAAGACGTCAAATGCCTAGGCTATTTATTTATTTATTTTGGTTGCACCTAGTCTTAATTTCCAGGTGGCTCAGTGGTAAAGAAACTGCCTGCTGATGCAGGAGACATGGGTTTGATCCCCTGGCTGGGAAGATCCCCTGGAGGAGGAAATGGCAATCCACTCTAGTATTCTTGCCAGGGAAATCCCAAGGACCGTGGAGCCTGGTGGGCTATAGTCCATGGAGTCACAAAGAGTTGAATACGACTGAGTAACTATGCACATGTGTATGTACAGTTTTAGTTATGGCCTGTGAACTATTAATTACAGCATATTGGATGTAGTTCCCTGATCAGGGATCAAACCCAGGCCCTCTCCATTGGGAGCACAGAGTCTTAGCCAGGGGACAACCAGGGAAATGCAACACATGCTATAATTTTGATCATTTTATGTACTTTAAAAAGTGGGGGGAGTTAATTTGCCCTAGATGATAAGAATATTTTTACAAAAGACTTAGTCCTCAGGTTCAATCACAGTTCTTGGTTTTTGCAGTGAATAATGTTTATGTAATTATTATATTGTAAATATTTTTTTGTTTTCAATGTGTAAAGTCAATAGGCATAGTACAGAAGCCTTACTTAACGTTACCAGAAAAGAATGAAAAATGTTATTGTTGAAAATGTAAACAGTATACCTACAGAAGTTGGGCTTCCCTGTTGGTTTAGATGCTAAAGACTCTACCTACAATGCAGAAGACCCAGGGTCAATCTCTGGGTTGAGAAGATCCCCAGGAGAAGGGAATGGCAACCCACCCCAGTATTCTTGCCTGGAAAATTCCATGGACAGAGCAGCCAAAGAGTTGGACACGACTTTCACTTTCACAGAAGTTAGAAGATTATGAAGGACAATGTAGAAGTGAACTGAGCGCTAATTTCATCTTAAATAGTGGAAAGGGAAAGAATATTATCTAGTGATGAATCAAAGAATAGAAGTTTATGTTTATAATTTAATATGATAAATTATATATGAAATGAAGTGAAAGTCACTCAGTCATGTCCAACTCTATGACCCCGTGGACTACAGCCCACCAGGTTCCTCAGTCCATGGGATTCTCCAGGAGTCTTGGATTCTCCACTCCAAGAATACTGGAGTGGGTAGCCATTCCCTTCTCCAGGGGATCTTTCCAACCCGGGGATCAAACCCAGGTCTCCCACATTGCAGGTGGATTCTTTATCATCTGAGCCACCAGGGAAGCCCAAGAATACTGGAGTAGGTAGCCTATCCCTTCACCAGCAGATCTTCCCAACCCAGGAATTGAACCAGAGTCTCCTGCATTGCAGGTGGATTCTTTACCAGCTGAGCCACAAGAGAAGTACATGTATACTATATCCCTAACAGTTTGGATGAGAAGAGAAAAAATGAAAAGATGATATAAAAATTTTACATAATCCTCACACACCTTGGATTCCCCCCTTTTGCTAGCTAAGCCCTGTGTCTCCTCCTTTAAATGGCATTTCCTTAGAAGGGTCTTTCCTTGTTCCCATACACATATACACTAAGGGAATACTTCTCTTATAAACTCACTAGTTCATTATGCTTCCTGTTTGGTAACAACCATCACATCTATAAAGTGAAAGAGAGAGTCGCTCAGTCATGTCCAACTCTTTGCGACCCTATGGACTATACAGTCCCTGGAATTCTCCAGGCCAGAACACTGGAGTGGGTAGCCTTTCCCTTCTCCAGGGGATCTTCCCAACCCAGGGATCTGTTGTTACTTGTTTAATCTATTTCTCCCTCCAGTTAGAGTGTAAATCCCATGAGGGTAGAAGCCAGTTCTTTTTCACTGCTCTGTCTCCACCACAGAAGTTTCTCAATAAATACTTCTTGATGGACTAAATGCTGCATGCAAAAAGTATATGTGTAAATAATCTAAATTCCTTATCTTTTATATTGGGGAGTTAGTAAATAATATTTAAATCTGGTAAATAAATCAATGCTAGTATAAAATATAATTAGTATTACAGAGACAACTTCAATCCCCAAACAAAAATGAAGTCTGAAAATGAGGGCTGGGGAGAGCTGAAAAAGACTTTTAATTTTGATTTTCATCTTCCAGTACTGCTTCAGTGCTTTTATAAACATATATTACTTTTATAATTATATTTCTTAAGACCCAAGGTTCAATCACTGACTGAAAACCTTATTGTATAAAAATTAATAAAAAAGAAAGATGTAAATCACAAAATTGAAAGGCTCTCCAGATTAAAAAAAGAGTAGGAAAATGAAAGCAATACATGTACAAGAAATAAAAATAAAATAAGCTATAAAATTTATATCAAATTAATATATTCAAACTGAGATGAAAGTAAAACTAAAGAAAATAATGTCATTGCATATCAATCTTCTTTGAAATAATGGATTTTAAAAACGGTAATAAATGCTCAACACCAGGCAACCAGACAGGAGCTTAATCTCATAACTGGTGAAAATGTAAAATGGCACAAATATTCTGGAGAACAATATGGACGTTTATAATAAAAATGACAGAAACAAACTATTTTCTTCTTGTATGGGAATCCTATGGGAATTATACTCTAAGAAAGAGAGAATAATTTTAAAAAATTAAAATTTTAGTAAAAGCACATATTTAACAAACTATATTGTACTAGCCATAAAAATACAATACAATCAACAATAATACTTATGAAACAATGTGTTTAGATATGTAATTTTAGATTCAACATAATAAAAAAGATAAGAGCTGAAGGGTATTATGGGAAAAAATCTAAAACACATAAACATGAAATAAAAGTAATTTTTCATGATTTCCTAATACAAATAGAATCAGAAAAGTAACATAAATAGCAATAAAATCACCAGAATCATAATCAAACCAATATAGTTAAAAGAACTCTTTCAGACTTTTGAAGTTTAACAGTATGTCTAGAGTTGTCTAAACAACTGAACAGAATGTGTGTATTAATTTTTCTAAAATTTCTAATAAAAACGAATTTACAAAACATTTTTCAAAGCATATTTTAAGTAAATGGCTCTGAAATACATGTATTAGCACAGAAAGCTCCTTTGAAACTCTGATCATCCGAAGATGCTCAAATGTGTTAATAGTTATTCTAATTACCTAGTTATTGACAGCTTCCTATGTTCCAGACACTAGCAAGGTGTCAGGGAGAAACTGAAGACAAAAAAGCATCCTGAGATATTTCTGGTAATTGGATTTTGGTAATCCAAGAAGTGAATGAGATTGAAAAACTAGTTCTGATGTAATTTTTTAGATGTAATGAAAACAACTGTAGTTTTTGAAAATAGCCTATAGGAAAATAAAAATTCAGGGAAAAACACAAATATACATCTCCAAGTATAAATATAGCTGAATATATGAAAATGCAAATGAAAAGTTCAATCACAAAAGAGAAAAGTGTCTGAGGAGAGGAAAAGAGAGAGAGCAATTTCTCTTATCAAGTGAATCGCAATTACTCTTCTGTCATCAGGCCAAATTTAAGGACCCTGCAAACTGCAGCCCAGCCAGAGAGTGCTCTTGCTGCTTCTGTCCAGAAAGATGAATAGCCTCTCCCCATTGCTCATAACTGAGCCCCCACCTTTGAAATAAGGGTAATCTTTGTCCTATTAGTGTGGTTTTTTTCCTTAAAGTTCTTTATCTTTCCAGGTGTGAAGTGGCCTATGGTCTAATTCGTGCATGCATGCATGCTGTCACTTAAGTTGTGTCCAACTCTTTGAGACCCCATGGGCTGTAGCACAGCAGGCTCCTCTGTCCATGGGATTCTCCAGGCAGGAATACTGGGGTGGGTTGCCAAACCCTCCTCCAGGGGATCTTCCCAACCCAGGGATCAAACCCACGTCTCATTCTGTCTCCTGCATTAGCAGGAGAGTTCTTTAGCACCAGTGCCACCTGGGAACCCCATGGTCTAATTCCGGGGTCCTTAACCTCCAGGACCTAATGCCTGATGATCTGAGGTGGAGCTAATGTAACAATAATAGAAATAAAGTGTGCAATAAATGTAATACCCTTGAATCACCTCTAAACCACCTCCCATCCCCAGCCCATGGGAAAATTGTCTTCCACAAAACTGGTCCCCAGTGCCAAAAAGGCTGGAGACTGCTGGTCTAAATCACTCTTCACAATATGGTATCCAAACAAAGTTCATTCTTTCATTCAGTTATTTATTCACTCATTCGATAAATATTCTTTGAGTGCCTGGCACTGTGCTGGCTTGTGTATTCAGTGGTGGAAAAGGGCTCTTCACTCCCATAAAGATAACAGACAAGAGTTAATGGTTTGATATAGAAAAGCAAATACAAAGCTCCTTCACAATAGGTCTCCAGACGTCAAATTTTGATGGCATTGTCTCCAGATTATTGATAGGAAAGTGATGGATGTCTAAGGAAAACAGGGCCCAAATTATTCATTTGACTGATTCCAAAGTCAACAACACAAATCACTTGTCCTCGGGTTGCTGAGGACAGGAGAAACAGACAGGCTGCTCACACCTTTAGTCAGACAATATGAGCTCCCTCAAGTTTCAGAAGGATAAATGCAGGAAATTTTAAGAAAGATACCAATATTGTTTTCCAGGCAATACAGAAAAGTTGCCTCGATAAAATAACTGACATCCAGTCCTAGAAATTATCTCTTTGGCTAATTAAATCTGAAATAGGATGCTTTCTTCTTACATAAATGTGGCTGAGACATAAGTATAAACTCAAAGAACACTAGAGATAAGCTGACTTGGACCTAGAGAGCCAAACAGATGCTGAGGATTATATTAATAACTCAAGATTGTGGCCGGGTACAAACTAGAATCCAGTTCTCCTAACACCTAGATTTCTTTAATTATTGTTCTTGTTTTCTCCCACTTTAAAATACTTCCTCTAGGAAGGACTAATTTTGTCTAAAGATAAGAGAATGAGTTTATTGGGGTTTTTCCTTACAGTCTTATACTTAACAAAACAAATTTCTGGTACATAAAAGCTGTCACTTCATTTACCATCATGCACAAAGCTAAAAAAAAAAATTTCATATGTTTTAAAAAGAGAAATCCAATAGTCTATTTTCCAATGTGTGTGTTTTGCTCAGGCGTGACTGACTCTTTGGGACCCCAAGAACTGGACTATAGCCCACCAGACTTCTCTGTCCATGGAATTTTCCAAGCAAGAATACTGGAGTGGGTTGCCATTTCCTACTCCAGGGGATTTTCCAACCCAGGGATCAAACCTGCATCTCTTGTGTCTCTTGCATTGGCAGGCAGAGTCTTTAGCACTGTGCCACCTGGGAAGCCCAGTATATTTTCCAAAGTAACAATTAATAATTTGGATACTCTTAACCATGGTAATCAATTAGTATGAGTGGCCTTTAGAAACTGAAATCTACATTCTATACTCAATATACTAAAATTTAATGTCCCAGATGTCTCAAAAAAGGTTGTTTTTTCACAGAAAGCCTTTAAATACAGGTTCATATTACTAAATCTACAACAGAATTTCACTCCTGTAAATGTTTTCAATATGTAGCTTTACCCAAAATGTCTCTTACATCTGGCCCTTTGCATTTGAGTTTGCAGCATTCCTCTCTTTACTGGAACTGCTCATTGTGAAGGACTATGATTCCAAAGCATTCAGGCAAGATCATTTGCTAGAATCAAATCAAAAAGTCCAAGGACATAGAAATTTAAGACTTCATGTAAAAATACAGACATTATTTACATTTTTATACATGAAACAGGAGGTCTGTAATAATTTTCTACCTCAATAATCATCTAGAATTTATGGCTATATAATTTCCAAGAATATGTGGGTTTCCCTGGTTGCTCAGTGGTGGAAGAATCCACCTGCCAGTGCTGGGGACATGGGTTTGATCCCTGATCTGGGAGGATCCCACATACTATGGAGCAACAAAGCCAGTGTGCCACAACCAGAGAAGGCCCTCACACAGCAACGAAGACTCAGTGCAATGAAAAATAAATGAATAAAAAATGTAAAAAAATAATATATGTGAAATATGCTCAAAAGATAAAAGAGAAGCAAAGAAGCACTTGTGTAAATTTTGGTCTAGATGATGACAAAGCTACCGCTATTCATTTATTTATTCAACACATATTTATTGAACATATACTATGTACCAGGCAGAGTGCTAGGAGTTTGGAATAAATCAGCAAAAATGAACCGAAAAAAGACCCCTGCCCTCATGAAATTTTACTGGGATTGTAAGTAGACATACAACAAACAATGAACCTGATAAATGGGTTATTATATCCTATGTGAGAAGATAGCATGCATGCATGCAAGCTAAGTCTCTTCAGTCATGTCCAACTCTTTGCAGCCCAATGGTCCTATAGCTTTCCAGGCCCCTCTGTCCATGGGATCCTCCAGGCAAGAATACTGGAGTGGATTGCCATGCCTTCCTCCAGGGGATCTTCTTGATCCAGGGGTTGAACCCTCTGTCTCTTATGTCTCCTGCATTGGCAAGCAGGTTCTTTACCACTGGTGCCACCTGGGAGGCCCGGGAAGATGGTACATGTTAACAAAAAGGAAGAGTCAGGTAGGATCAAGTGATGTCAGGAGTGCAGGGGGTCAGAGCAGTTTGTAGCATTGAAGAGAGTGGTCAGACAGGCTTGTTGGGAAAGGCAGACATACAGGCAAAGACTTGAAGAAGTTGTGCAGCGGAACCAAGAGGATATCTGAGAGAACATTCCAGGAAGAGCTCGTAAGGAATAAAGTACAGAATATATTTGAGGAGTATTAGGTGGCAGGTGTGTCTCAGGGGAGTGACACAGTGGGAGAGTATTAACAGAGGAGTCGGTGCGGCAGGGTGGGGGGACGGGAACAATGGCAGTAAGATCATGTTGGATCTTTGGCTCTGATTGAGATGTGGATTTGAAGGGAGGGGTGTCATGAACTGATGTGCATTTTAACAGGATCACTCTCAGCCACTGGGTTGAAAACAGTCTGTAGGAGAATAAGAAAAATAGAGAAATCATCCAGGAGTCTCCCTCTGCAACCCTAGTGACAGATGATGATGGCTCAGGTCAGGGAGATTATAGTGGATTGGTAAGAAATGCTCAGATTTTGCATATAATTTGAAGGTTTTCCAATAGAGTAAATATAGAGTATGAGGGAAAGAGACAAGCCCAAGATGACTGCAAGGATGACTGGAGGAATCAAATTGCCATCAGTTGAGTTTGGGAAGGCTACAGGTGGAGAAGGTAGAGAGATCAGTTGCCTAATAGTCAAGAGTTTGGTTTCACACAGGCTGAGATTGGGATCCCTCTGAGGCTCCCAAGTAGAAATGCCAAGTAGGTAGTTGGGTAGATAAGTCTAGAATTTAGGAAAGAATTCTGGACTAGAAGTACAAATTTAAGGATCATCAGCAAACAGATATTATGTAGATCTATAGTATGTTATCTGGTCCTAAATGAAATAGATCTAAATAAAATCACCCAAGGAGTAAGTAATCATAGAGAAAAGAAGAGCATGGTCTGAACCCTAGGGGTTCTCCAATATCAAAGGCTGGGAAGAAGAGGAGAAAGCAACTAAGGAGACTAAGAAGAAGCAGCCAGTGAGGTAAGAGTCAAAGACCCACCTAGTGAATGGCTTGGATCAAGGAGGAGGGAAGGACCAAACACAGCCAATGGAAAGAGGTCCTGGACTGACGAATAGAACTGACAAGATGTAGGCCACTGGTAGACTTAATGAGGGCGGTTTTGGTGAAATTTGTATAAATGAAAGCTTGATTGGAGTGGTTTAAGAATGCATGGAAAAATAGAAATTGTAAGCAAAGAGCTTAATACAAACATGTTGGAGGGAGTGGAGTCAGAGAAGATTTTGTTTCATTTAAGAGAAAAATTATGTTTAAATTAAAAGGGGAAATGATGCATAAGAGAAAGGATAAAGAATTGCTAGAGCAATGTCCTCAAGTAGGCAAAAGGGGATGAGATATACTGAGCAAAGGGAGCAACTAGCTTTTGAGAGAAGCAAAGATGCTTAATAGGAACAAGCAAGGAATCTGAGGGTATGGATGTGGGTGTTGGTAGGGAGGTAACTGGGATGTGGGCTTTTAAGACATTCTCCTCTGATTACCTCAATCTTCTCAGTGAAATAAAGATTCATCCCTGGGAATGAGAACAAGAATGCAAAGCAGAGAAGAAAGGAGAGAGTCCTGCTAGGTGAGTGAGGAGGGAGGGAACAGGGGATGGATAATTCAATAGCCTAAGCAAGGAAATGGCAACCCAGTCCAGTATTCTTGCCTGGAAAATCCCATGGACGGAGGAGCCTGGTCCATGGGGTCGCAAAGAGTTGGCACGACTGAGCGACTTCACTCTCTCACTCTAACCATTTCAAGAACCCGCTGAGCTTTACAGCCCTGAATTTAAAGTAAGACAAGACATGACCGTGTATTTTTCTCCAGAGATATTCAGTTGCATGATTGCAAGTTTGGAAAGGCAGAGAGATTCTATTTTTCAGGGTTGTGACTTTGCCAAGCATGTAAGGGGCCAAGGAAGACAAGGATATTTACGGCAAATGCACAAGAATAATCGTGATGATGGACCATGAAATTGAAGCTTAAGAACTAGAAGCAATGTAAAGCCATGCACTCTGCCTGCCCTTCTGTTATTGTCTTGCTTTATCTTTTTAAGGACCAGACCATATTCCCTATAACTCTTTACAGAAACTACACTTTATCTGTGATGACCAGTAAATTAATATGTATTGTCAAGTTACTTCTGGGTGTGCAAATGTAGCAGGTTCTCCAATCTTCAGTCATCCTTCCAGACTAAAGCCCCACTAGATCTGACAGATGGTCTATAAATTTTATATTTGAAACACCATATGTCATGTACCAAAGCTCTGTGCATATTTAGCTTCAAGTTTTCAGGTTTGGGTGATAATGTAGTTGATAGCACCTGTGCTTCAAAATCTGCCATCCAGAAGCTTCAGTTTCTCTTCCCCACACATTCATCACTTTAACCAGATGCTCCCAGTTTCCTGGTTCCTCAGAGCACAGTCTGGCTATCCTGGGGTCTGAATCCTGTTTCACCAGGTCTTACGTAAGAACCCTGGTCCAGGAGCAGAGAGCTGCCATCTGTCTGCTTCCCTTCTTCATTTCTTATAGATCTCTTGACTCATAACTACTCTTTCAGAAATATTTGAAAGATGAATTAATTTTCCACAGTCACATGGAAGGCTTCATTTCTGCCCCACAGCTGTCTCTGACCCTTTTTATTACTGTTACCATAATCCAAGTTACCTACGTATTCACCATTGCTGGAACTGATAACGTATTATTCCATTTGAGTTTAAATCCTAAGTGCAGACACTACTAATCCTGGTTTAAAAACATAGAAACTAAAGCCCCAGGACATCCTTATCCCAGATCACTCGATAATGAAGTAATGAAAGGAAAACTGACAATCTTCAGATTCCCATTTCAATTCATTCGAGAAAATATTTTTAAAGTACATATGGTTGCAGGTTATGGGTGTTCAGGTTGCTAACTTGAAAAAAGAGTCATATTGCCAATGATTCAAATAGGAATTTAGCCTAATACTGATGCCCCATCACTTAATTCAATATACAGAATCAAAATATTCCAGCAAAAATGTTAACCTTATTTCCCATTGACTTCTTCTTTAAAAGCCAAAATAGTTTTGTTATAAGTAAAAAGGCAGACATGGATATGATGAAATCACATCATAAAATGCAGCAAATAATTTCATTTAAAGGCAAGTGCTCTATTTTGTATCAGTTCAGTTCAGTTCAGTTGCTCAGTCATGTCCGACTCTTTGTGACCCCATGAATCGCAGCACGCCAGGCCTCCCTGTCCATCACCAACTCCCAGAGTTCACTCAAACTCATGTCCATCGGGTCAGTGATGCCATCCAGCCATCTCATCCTCTGTCATCCCCTTCTCCTCCTGCCCCCAATCCCTCCCATCATCAGAGTCTTTTCCAATGAGTCAACTCTTCACATGAGGTGGCCAAAGAACTGGAGTTTCAGCTTTGGCATCATTCCTTCCAAGGACTGATCTCCTTTAGAATGGACTGGTTGGATCTCCTTGCAGTCCAAGGGACCCTCAAGAGTCTTCTCCAACACCACAGTTCAAAAGCATCAATTCTTTGGCGCTCAGCTGTCTTCACAATTCAACTCTCACATCCATACATGACCACTGGAAAAACCATAGCCTTGACTAGATGGACCTTTGTTGGCAAAGTAATGTCTTTGCTTTTGAATATGCTATCTAGGTTGGTCATAACTTTCCTTCCAAGGAGTAAGCATCTTTTAATTTCATGGCTGCAATCACCATCTGCAGTGATTTTGGAGCCCCAAAAAATAAAGTCTGACACTGTTTCCACTGTTTCCCCATCTATTTTGTATAGGACTATTCATAATTAGCTTCCCAGATGGCGCTAGTGGTAAAGAACCTGCTTTCCAATGCAGGAGGCATAAGAGACAAGGGTTCCATTCTGGGGTTGGGAAGATGCCCTGAAGGAGGGCATGGCAGCCACTCCAGTATTCTTGCCTGGAGAATCCCATGGACAGACGAGCCTGACAGGCTATAGTCCATGGGTTTGTGAATAGTCAGACATTACTGAAGTGACTTGACACACACGCGTTCATAATTAATAATACAATAACATTAACAGGTGTGCACATTCTTTTAGTGCTATCAAATACACTGTGCTCAGCTCTGAAGATACAGAAGCAAAGGAAATAGATACAGCTCTTGTCTTCAAAGATATGCAGTCTAGTGGCGAGAAGCAAACAAATACATAGTTACTATGGCATCATATCATGAAAGCAATACTAGGCCAGGACTAGGCAAAGATCCTCTCAACTTTATTGGACATTGTCAACAAAACATTTTTCTAATTAAAAAAAAAAAAGATGCTACCAAATAGAAGGTTGAAAGTAATCATTTAGTCTAAAACCAGGAGTCTTGGTAATGAAGTTATTGGTCCATTGTTCTGCCTGTGAAGATGCAATTCCCTATATTTAAAATAAGACGAAAAAACCTTAATTCTTCCAGCTTGATATCCAAGTTTACTCCTTTACAATACTGGTCTAACTTTTACAGTTTTAATTACTTCTTTCCAAGGATATTTACTTGTCCATGTCTCCTACTACATCCTTGGCAAAAATCATGTTCATATCTAAATGAAACAACTGGTTTTTACACATACAATTATCAGACATTCAGAATAGTCATTCTCACACAGGAATGTGGAAATAAACTGAGGGCATGCATAGAATTTAAATAGGATTTACTTTAGACCGTGAGTGGGTGGCTACATACTAGTCAATTTGTAGGTTTCATTGAGGTTCCTCCTTTTCTGTCATCAATCAGTCCTAATAGTTCTTAAATTGAGAAGGAAGTCATTTCATTCCATTGTCAGAGGTAAGGCTTTAAGTGCAAACACAAGATCTTCATCTTTTAGTCTTCAGTCACAGCTTTGTTTAGAGATATCCCTGAACAATTGACTCCCATTTTTAAAAACATCTATTGAATGTTTAGTGTGCATAAGACATAGGGATTAATTATGAGCCACCAAAGAAACCAATTTGGGGTACCGAATGAATATTCAGCTCCTCATAATATGCTCACCTGTCCCACAGGAGAACTAAGTTGAGGACAACAAAATTTGCTGCTCTAATGGATCTGTGATAACCCAATTCCTGTCTGTCATGGAAATGGATAAAAAAAGTACTCTCAAAAAAGGATTCACTATCTTTTTGTGATCAAGTTCACTTTTTCAGATGGATATCTTGTGCTCAAAAAAGATTAAAATTTTCATCTAGATTAACTCCTTGAGTGGGCAGAAATTCAGATGCCACATGAGTGGGCACAGGAAAAGAGGAACTCGGGGAAAACATTCTGAGACATACCAAGTTATAAATATTTGCAGCTTGTTAGTCCTCTGGTTTTAAACATGAGAACTCTGGCATTTTGTTGCTAGTAGCCAGATTCCCCGTCTCTGGGTGATGAAACACCACAGGAGAGTTCGAAAATCAAGAACTGTGCAATTGTTTCTCCCCACCCAATATATTCCAGGAGAGAGCATTTAGTGGTCACAGACTGCACTAGAAGAAGCGTGTTCCTTACCGCTGTTGACAAATGGATCTTCTAAGCTGCCCTGTCTTCTTTTGAAGCCAGCATCTAGTAATTAACCCTTCCATCTGGCAGCATCTTTTCCATACTTCTACTCAAGAGACGTTTCACGTTCCTAATAGCTGTGACTTCAGCAGCCCTCCCGGTAATGATACTTTTTTGTTTCCGTTCCCATTTGCTCAAATGCTTTCCTCTAATTTAGTGACCTGAGCAGGGATATTAGGAAAAGTGGAAAACAATCATTCAGAAACTCATTAAAATATCTCAGCACAAAATGAGAGTGGCATGCATGAGGGGAACGAGAACAGTGGAAAGGAATAATAAAGATCTCAGAGTCATTACTGCTACTGTCAGTCTGGTTTTAGACAACCGTAGACTTTGACAAAAAAGAAAAGTCAGCATGGAGTTTGGAAACAGTAGGAGCTGATCAAACGAAATGTGAATGTAACCTTGTACCATCCTGACTACAGGTTCCGTCTACCAAGATAGTCTTTAAAAAGAAATCCATCCTCGTCTTCACAGGTTCAAGTGCTATTAATATGAAAAGTAAAATCCACTTCTGGTTTTTTTTTTTTTTTTTGCTAGAAATATTCTGATGTAGATTTCTAAGTACAACATTCCCAGAACAAGAAAGTGAGATTTTCACATCACATAAACCACTTACTTGTTAGCTGTTAACTCAATCAGTTATCCTGTGGGTATGTCAGTGTTCCCAACCATAAAAGAGGCACTTAACCCCTTACATTGCTGGGAGGATTTAGGAGGTAATAAATTCTTTTTTTTTTAACCAAGAAAATCAAGTTTTTTTTCCAACTATAATGAGATATAGTTGATTAATAAAATTGTAAGATATTTAAGGAGTCCCTTATGACATATAATTGTGAAAAGATTCCCAACATCTAGTTAATTAACATATCTATCACCTCACATATGTATCTCTTTTGGTGGGGGGGAAGAGGTGTGAACATTAAAGTTCTACTCTCTTAGCAAATTTCAGTTATACTACAGTGTTATCAGTTATAGTCACCATGCTTTATTCTTGGAGCCCCAGACTTGATTCATCTTATAGCTGGGAGTTCGTACCATTTTACCAACCTTTCTCTATCCCCACCCCGGGCAAACACTTTTCTGTTCTCTCTGTTTCTATGAGTCTGACTTTTTTGTTTATTCTACATATAAATGAAATCAAACAGCATTTTTCTTTCTCTTTCTGACTTGTCTCACTCAGCATAAGCCCTCTATGTGGTCAAAACTGGCAGGATTACCTTCTTTCTCATGGCTGAATCCTATTCATACACACCTCATCTTTATCCTCTCATCCACTGATGGACACTTAGCTTGTTTCCATTTCTTGACTATTGTAAATAAGATACAGATAACTCTTTGACACCCTGTTTTCATCCTTCTTTGGCTATATCTCCAGAAGTAGGATGCCTGGAGCATATGGTAAATTCTCCAAAATAAAGCAATCGTCCTTAAGATTTCAGGTCAGTCATCATGTTTTCCAAAAAGACTGCCCTGAATACCATTTTTTATTCACACTTCATTCCACACCAACCCCAACTCCCCGCCCACACACACAATACTTTCTCAGAGCATCACATAGTTTCCCTCCTAGCACACAACATAGTTTGCAGTCATGCATTGATGTATTGATTGCTTCCTTCTAATCTAAACTCCATGAGGGCAGAGACTATGCACTTTGTTTACCATTACATACCACCTACTTTTCCATCACAAGGCCTGGCATATAGTAGGTTGACAATAGTGAATCAAACGGAAGTTTTAAACCTCAGATCTGGAGAGGAGAAGTTAGAGTCTGATAAATGTATAATCGAAGAACCCATTTTTTTCCCTGATTTTTTCCTAGGCTTATACCGTGGAGACAATGGCCAAAACACATCAAAACACTGCCCAAAGTCCCACAGAGGAGCCCACCTTGTCTTTATGGCTTTCCTGCCAGTCAGTGTTACAACTGGGGCCCCTGAGTTGGCACTGTCCATTCTGTATCCCACAGGACTGACTATTATTTTCGTTACAAAAACCAAAACTCATGAGTTTTAATTCTAACAAGGCCTTCCTTTGCTTCTTTTAAAATAAAATTTAAAAATAACTCTACTTCACCTATACAATTCTGTCTTCAAATTTGTATATGTACATTATACTTATCCATTCCAGTCCTTTCCTTTTATTCCTATAATAAATAGACACATACATAAATATTTTTTAAACTATAAGCATTCAATAAATAATGTGTCTAAAAGAACTATGTTCTTGCAAAATGAATAAATTGTATTTATTCAGTCATACATACTGAAGCAGGCAACTCATTTTCTCAGCCAATTCAAAAATGACATGATAATATGAGTTCCAAAAATCTTGCTTACTTGGTATAAAGAAAAATATTCAGTTTACCAATTGATCATTTTTCTAGACATAACCAGTTATAATATTTTCTTAATCTTGAAATAGGATGATTATTATCCTATTTGGATCATTATCTGGAAAAATTTTTTTTTTTTTACCTAAACAACTTGTCTAATGACACAGTTGTCTAAATATTTCATTGTTTGAGTCACTTACTTTGACTCTGACAAAACCTCTTTGGCCATTATCTTTAAACAGTGAACCTCATGGTCTTGGTTACTGGTCATTCATTTGGTTAATCATTCATTCAGCCCACCTTTATTAATCATCTGCAGTATATCAAGAACAGCACTAACATTCTGTGGGCTGAGAAAAGCCCTTCCGGAAAACCAAGAGTTCCCCTTTGATAAGAGCATCACGACTTCCATCCATTTTATATAGAATCTGAGGGCTTCCAAATCATCTAGGGTTTTCAATGTGCCCATTTCTTAGTATCCAAATAAACTAGGCCAAACTTATAAACAGAAAATCTAGTCAATTTCTAAATATTTCTGGGGATTCTCTGGAAGTGCTTACATGTCTTAACTGATTCTTGTCACCCCAGAATGCAGATGGCTGTTTTCCTTCCTCCCAGATCACGCCTGGATGTGTCTCTACTGCTTCACCATGAGTTTATCCTCTCCACACCTGGAGGAGGAGACACAGCCACCAGCCCGCAGTTCCCAAGGCAGCTTGCATACAACTCAGGCAATAGACTATTAAGCTAATCAGCTTTACTGAAATCCGAGAATATCCTAAGAGAATGATAATGCAGAACAGGAAAACAAAACTCAAAAGCAATATCACTGCTCTTGGAGGGACCTGGGTCCCATCCCTGGGTTGGGAAGATCCCCTGGAGAAGGGAACAGCTACCCACTCCAGTATTCTGGCCCGGAGAATTCCATGGACTGTATAGTTGATGGGGTCACAAAGAGTTGGACATGACTGACTTTCAGTTTTACTTTTGGAGTCCACAGGGGGCTATTTGGGGTCCTGAGCCTCAAAGCCCATCCCCAGGCCTCAGCCTGTCCCACTTCACATCTTCAGCCAGTTGTTGTTAGTCATTCGCTAAGTCATGTTCAGCTCTTTGCGACCCCATGGACTGCAGTAGGCCAGACTCCTCTGTCCTCTGCTATCTCCCAGAGTACTCAGATTCATGTCCATTGAGTCTGTGATGCTATCTAACCATCTCATCTTCTGCTATCCACTTCTCCTTTTGCTTTCAATCTTTCTCAGCATCAGGATCTTTTCCAGTGAGTCAGCTCTTCACATCAGGTGGCCAAAGTATTGGAGTTTTCAACCCCAGAGAAGCCTGAAAATCAGTTAGTTAACAGTTTGAGAACCCCTAAAACCAAGACAACTACCCTTTGCTTTATTATGATTCTCTTTATCCTTATTCCTTCCTTTCAGGTCATGCTTAAGGCTTGCCTTCACATAATCTATTATTAAAAATAACTGTTTTCCCAAAAAAAAAAGGGTACTTCTAAGATGAATTCTGACACAGTTCTTAAGATATAGGAAACACTTGCAGTCAACATTTTGCTACAGTATTTGGGTTTTCTGTGTATTTTCTGTGTATTTTCTACATCTATTATATTCTATCATAACTTTTTTAAACAAAAAATTATTTGTCCTTAAAAAAATGTGAATAATTCAACAGGAGTCCTTGAAGTTTTCATAACAAATAAGTGACCAGAACTTTAGGAAGAGCAACCAGCCTGCAGGAGGGACCTTGCCCCGAAAAAGAATTTACTGTTGAGACAATATAACATTTTCATTTTTGGATGCTCTTAAGTTATCTCCTACTAACACCCTTCCTTGTTTCTAAAAGACCAGTGGGACAAAATTTTCGTAGGTTTATTTGAATACAGTACTTCTTTAAGGACTTAGAAGCAATAAACCCTCAACACTGAGCAAGGGAACTCTATTTTAGTTGAACATCTTTGGCCTAAATTAAGAATTTATTTCTTCAGCAGGTTTCTATGAGAAACAGACTGTTCCTATTCCTTTCCTAGACATCACCCTCCTGACAGCCTCTTAGCCCTAACTAATAAGGGGGAAAAGAGGATGCAAATGTGTTCCTATGCTAGATCATTTCCTACAAGTTCCTCTCATTATTATGCTGCCTATGCAATCTCAAAGCACCTGTAAAGAAAGCTAAAACTGAAATCACCTAGCCAGGTGTGCTATATACATTAAATGTCAGTGCTGGATAACTGACCACTTTTCAACTTTTGTCTAGATGTTTTGAGGCCTTGAAAATATCAAACCCAACCTAAATTCATCCAATGTGATTAAACATAACTGTTTGTATTGGGCCTGCTAAGCTGCCTTGGTTTTTTTCAGTGTGACAGAGCACATCAAGGAACTAATATGAACGTATTCAGGAATCTGGGATGTGTTCTTGGTTACACTGTATCATTATCTATCGATTCCACCTCCATCATTTGCCAGCTAGCCTTAAATTGGTATATTTATTCTCTTGAAAAAGAAAGTATTTTTCTGATGATTGAGTATGCACAATAATTGTAAACAAAAGTGAAAATACAACATAAAAAAGAAAAATCAGCCATGATTTCACAATCCCAGAGAGAATCAATTATAATTTAGTACATTTCCTTTTTACCATGAAATGTGTATACTAGAGTCTAACATTGGTAATCCATTGATGTTACAATTTAAATTTCTTTATCTACCAGAATTTCATGATATTTTAAAGTCTTGGTCTTTTCCCAATTCACAAGCATCCTGATGAGCAAGAAGCTCAACTGGGTTCCATCAAAGTCCTCGGGGCAGGACAGACAGTACCTTCTCCTGGACATATCTTGATGCTGAGGGACAGCCAATCAGAAGCCAGGGAAAAGCTCTTCCCAAGATGTCAGAAACAGAGATGTGGTCCCATAATAGATTCTCAGGCTTTGGAAAGGAGTTGCTGACTTCAGCATGGTGTCTGTGGCTCAGATTTGCCTTCTAGATCATTTCTCATTGATTTGTGCTCAGCATCCCAGGAGGCAGGTAGGGCTAAAAGCCAAAGTAAATAAAAGGGCTGTTCACTAATATTTTTATAAAACATTGGGTAAAGTAGCTCTTCTTTGGAAGTCATGTGAAAAACATAAGAGAAAAGGAGGCAAGATTCACTTCTGTTCAGAACCAAGCATGGCTCTGGTTCACTGAGACCCCAGGAAACATTCCTTCACCTTGGCCACTGGTGGCCTTTCAGGCACCCCTGGTGGAGTCCCCTGGAATCAGTGACAGCTCAGATGAAGGCACTGAAGGCAGGAGATAGTCACTAAAGGCAGTTTTAAAGACAATGAAAGACCCGTCAACAGTCTCCACCCACAGGGCCAGTTTGGGAGAGGGAAAAAAAAATCACAGGCAATGCAGAGTAGCTTGTTGTTGTTGTCTAGTCACTAAATCATGTCCAACTCTTTGTGTAGTAGCTTATTAATCAGCAAATGTGAAATAAGCCAGGGGATGGGTGTTAGCAGTGACAGTAGTGGGCAGGGAAGGCTTTTTAGACAGAGGTGCTACAATAACGAGTGGAAGTAAGAAACATGGGCTACATCCACCAAAGGGAGAATTCATCGGCCCAAGAAAATCCTTTTGTAGAGTTTGCTTACCTTATAACACCTACATAAAATTTTACTCCTGACAAGCCAACAAATATTTTTTTTCTGTTTTCAGTAGATAACTTAAATGGTTCCAGCATTCTCTACATATTCATTATGTGTATACTTGAAGTCTATGAACAGTCTTTAATCCTTATTAAGTTAATCCAATTATTTTGGCCTTTTCTGAAGCCAATCCCAAAGCCATTTCTTCTAGAATGAATGTAAACATCCCTAGCTCTGGAGTATGGCCAAGGAGAGGCACTGGATGAGAGTCAGAGTGAGACTTCCTTCTGTCCCACCCACCAGGGAGTTTATTGTTTTGCCCAGCAAAGCCAGAAAGAACAGAACAGAATGCATCTACAATAAACCCATTTGCCAATTTCTTTTCTTAAAAGCAACTACTACTTGCTTCAATCCTGAACAAATAAGGAGACAGAAGGACTAATGTTCTCTCAGTCATCTGAGTCATCTGTGAATTAAATGATTGTGAAATAGTAAGTAAGGAGAACACATTAACTGACGAGCAGCACGCGCTGAACATTTGTACCATGACTGTAACCATGGGCTGCAGTTTTCTCATCACAGACAATTTTGGTTGAACTTCTCTGAGAGATAGATAATCCAAATTCGCTCTTCACTGTCAAAAAAATGCTTGATGCTGAGTCAATCAACCTGACAGGATATAATGATGGTGATGAGAATTATAGCACACTTATGGAGGATACTCAGTGCCAGGCACTCATCTAAATGCTTTATTTGAGGAATTCATTTAATCCTCACAACAACCCTATTAACTAAATGCTATTAATGGTCCCATTTAAGATCAGTAAAATAAGGAACAGAGAGATTAGAAACCTGTTGGGGTAAAATGTAGTAAGTGGAGGAGCTAGACTTCAAACCCAGATACCTGCCATTACAATTAGCAACTTTCCAATATCTTCCAGCTTCCCTGGTGGCTCAGATGATAAAGAATCTGCCTGCAATATGGGAGACCCAGGTTTGATCCCTGGATGGGGAAGATCCTCTGGAGAATGGAATGTCAAGCCAGTCTAGTATTCTTGCCTGGGAAATTCCATGGACAGAGGAGTCTGGTGGGCTATAGCCCATGGGGTCTCAAAGAGTCGGACACAACTGAGTGACTTGCACTCACTCAGTATCTAAACCAAAACTTTAAAAGTTCAATTTACTGTCTTGCTATTGGTGATTTTTCAGAATTTTGACGTTGCTTCAAGTAACTGAATTGTTTTCATCTAAACAACTTCAGCATGATGAATAAAGTAATTACATAAAAGGCAAAACATAAAAATTAAAGAGATTCTGCAAATTGAATAGTTTTTCATTTTTAGATAACTGAAGTTCAATCAAATAGCTGTGCAAGAATATGAGATTCAACCATTTGGATTTTGTATAACACAGCTCAATGTTTATTGGGATGAGATTAATGTTATGAATAATCCCATTTTCTAGAACAAAGAAAAAGAAATAAAGGCTTGAATTAGCCACAGATTAAGTTTTTGGTACAAAATCTATTTTTTATTTCCTTGTTAACAATTAAAAACCGTGTATGGTAAGGCATTGTTTTTTCCTCCCTTCTTGCTTCCCATTAGTACTTGGGAAACTTTCAGGTAAGAATCTGGGTTTTTAAGCAGCCACACTGCTTAAAAGCACCTCATAAGCTGACAGTCACTCACTGACTCTCCTGATTTCCACCCTTCCTGCCCTTAACTCGTTGAGACTTACTATTTACTTATTTGGCTGTGCTGGGTCTTAGCTGTGGCATGTGGGATCTTTAGTTGTGGCATGTGGGATCTAGTTCCCTGACCAAGGATCGAACCTGGGCCCCCTGCACTGGGAGTTCAGACTCTTAGCTTCTGGATCACCTGGAAAGGCCAAGACTTATTTTCTATGGCCAGTTTTCTATGAGCAAAAAAGCAATTGAAGTATTCAATCACTCTTTTATTTTCTCTCAATATATTTTACTAAGTAACAATTAATATCAATGATTTTATTAAAAGTGGATTCAGTTTATCCAACAAACTGAAGGATACCCGGAAGTCACTCTATTTGGAGGACTTGGCAATATTAACAGGACTGGCCCCAAAGCACAACCACCTGCCGTGTCTTTTGTGTTGCCTTGTCGTTCCCCATACCTGTGCATCTTGAGCTCTCAAAAACGTGGGTTGGATTTAGTTAACTTGCAACATGAAACCCAAAGCTAATAAACAGATAAGGTACTTTGTGCTGCCAAACTTGAATCTGGTTACAGAATAGGTCCTGTGATGACTGCTAGTTCTGAAGAAGCTTAACATATAGGACTAGAGAGAGACAGGGAGAGGGAGAGAGAGAGGAATAGGAGTAGCGTGGGAGGGTTATAGAACCCCGGGTGGGTGATAAATGCAAGAGCTGAAGCATGGCAGAAAAAAATCAGAACATGGGAGCCTCAGGGACACTGGAAGAAGTGCCACCAAGGATAAACCTGTGTCAGAGAGGACTCTTCCATTCTGTCTCGGTTCGCTTGAACTTCTATACCATAGACAGGGTGGGTTAAACAACAAACATTGATTTCTCCCAGTTCTGGAGGCCAGGGAGCCCAAGACCAAGGCATTACAGATTTCGTGTCTGGTAAGAGCCCCGTTCCTGGTTCACAAATGGCCATTTGCTCTCTGTGTTCTCACATGAATGAGGGGGTGAGGGAGTTCCCGGGATCTCTTTGATAAGGGCACTAATCCCACTCATGAGGGCTCCACTCTGGTGACTTACGCATCTCCTCAAAACCCCACCTTTTAATACCATCACTGTGTGAATTAGGATTTCAACGAATGAATTTGGGAGGGACACAAACATTCAGCCTAAAACACATCACTGTTCAGGTTTAAGTCCAGGACTAAAGCAGAAGATAGACTTACTGTCCATTTCTTCAGCACCCCACCCCTGCACCCTCCTCTCCTTTCCACTTTACTTCCAGTTTGCTGTCTCTGTTGGATCATTATCCATTGGGCTTTAAAAGCATGGGCTTAAAATTTCCAGTTCAATGCCTTTTTGTTAAGATATACCCATGGAGCAGGTTTCTTGAGAAACCAGCTATTCATTCCTTATGTAAGCAACACAACAAGTAGACATCTTAAAAGAGAATCATAAAGCAATTTGGAGCAAAGAGCAGTGCATATGTGTGAATGTGGAATCGACCCATAAACAGAAAGCCATCATTAGCGAGATGGTATATCCGTCTTAGCCCAGGACCCACTTTACCCTTTCAGTTCAGTTCAGTTCAGTTGCACAGTCGTGTCTGACTCTTTGCGACCCCATGGATCACAGCACGCCAGGCCTCCTTGTCCAACACCAACTCCCAGAGTTCACTCAAACTCATGTCCATCAAGTCAGTGATGCCATCCAGCTATCTCATCCTCTGTCACCCCCTTCTCCTGCCCTCAATCCCTCCCAGCACCAGGAGTTGACTCTTTTCCAATGAGTCAACTCTTTGCATGAGGTGGTCAAAGTATTGGAGTTTCAGTTTTAGCATCAGTCCTTCCAATGAACACCCAGGACTGATCTCCTTTAGGATGGACTGGTTGGATCTCCTTGCAGTCCAAGGGACTCTCAAGAGTCTTCTCCAACACCACAGTTCAAAAGCATTAATTCTTTGACGCTCAGCTTTCTTCACAGTCCAACTCTCACATCCATACATGACCACTGGAAAAACCATAGCCTTGGCTAGACGGACCTTTGTTGGCAAAGTAATATCTCTGCTTTTCAATATGCTGTCTAGGTTGGTCATAACTTTCCTTCCAAGGAGTAAGCATCTTTTAATTTCATGGCTGCAGTCACCATCTGCAGTGATTTCGGGGCTCCCCAAAATAAAGTCTGCCACTGTTTTCACTGTTTCCCAATCTATTTGCCATGAAGTGATGGGACCAGATGCCATGATCTTCATTTTCTGAATGTTGAGCTTTAAGCCAACTTTTTCACTCTCCACTTTCACTTTCATCAAGAGGCTTTTTAGTTCCTCTTCACTTTCTGCCATAAGGGTAGTGTCATCTGCATATCTGAGGTTATTGATATTTCTCCGACAATCTTGATTCCAGCTTGTGCTTCTTCCAGCCCAGCGTTTCTCATGATGCACTCTGCATAGAAGTTAAATAAGCAGGGTGACAATATACAGCCTTGACGTGCTCCTTTTCCTATTTGGAACCAGTCTGTTGTTCCACGTCCAGTTCTAACTGTTGCTTCCTGATCTGCATACAGGTTTCTACTTTACCCTTTAA
Source organism: Bos grunniens (assembly GCF_055505025.1). Taxonomy (NCBI): domain Eukaryota; kingdom Metazoa; phylum Chordata; class Mammalia; order Artiodactyla; family Bovidae; genus Bos; species Bos grunniens. The sequence continues at coordinate 20,265,135 of NC_141168.1, forward strand.
TGTACTCCAAATTGCTCCTCACCAGGGTTCGATGGAAGTTCATTAGTTTCATATACTGCAAAACTGATCTTTACCTAAACAAAATCTTAGAGCATGCTTCAGTAGGACAATTCCCAGAACCTGCCATTTTTGAAATGCTTTACTGCTTCCTATCTGTTCCTCCCCTCGTCTGACACTAAATCTGAAACACACACCTGACCCAAAAGAGAATAAGTTATCCTTAGGATATGGATTTTGTTTTCCTTTCCATCCTTAAACATTTCTCCTTCTTTCTCTCTCTTTGTTTTGACATTTTGTATTGTGGAATAGATCATGCATAAAGAAATATATACAATGTTTACACACAGTTTAAGGGATAATATGACACACATCTGTATGATTTAACTCTCTTCCTCTCTCAATGGAATTTTTAAGCACTGACTGGACTTATTTAGGAAATAAGGATGAAAGGAAGAAAAGGAAGAAAATATATGTAAGAGCCTCCTGAGAAATAAAGTTAAGAAAATTCTTAAGGAAAAAAAAAAGAGGATATGGGCTGAGGTTATTTCATTGTATCCTTGTGAGACATGCATTATTTTCATTGATATAAGATAGTCCTGTTACTTAGTAGTGCTTGACAGGTATTGCAATACAGGGCCAGGGTACATGAAAAAAATAAAATTCTTGGACTGTGGAAATTTTCCTTTCTAAGTTGAAAAAAGAATAAAAAAAGACCCAATCGCCCTCTTTGACTTTGTCCCCTTCCCTTTTTAAATTTTCTCTCTTCTTTTCCTCTCCCATCTTTTTTGTCCCTTATCTATCTCCTCTTTCCTGAACCTTAAGTAACATGAGACAGTTAAGAGACAAGCCACAAGGCAGAGAGCACTCTGAACTGGTCTGGCAGCTGCTGACATGACTTGGGGCAACGAATCCAAGAGATATGAGGACGTGTAATCCTCTCCCAGTGTTACAACTACACGTTTCATAGCCATTGTGGTGAAAGAAAGCTGCTCCTGGGATCAAGACCAGGGTCACATACCCAGCTCTTCTCCTGGCTCTGTTGCGACTCCAACTCTGCTTCTGCCAAGGAAGTTTTCTCACCCTGAGGTGTTCCCTAAAGTACATCAGCTAATGGAGTCTTTAAACTCTATATGAGTTGCCTGAAGCATTTTTTTTCTTCTAAAATCAATAGTCACATAAATGGAAGAGAAATCTTAAAAGGAGCAGATGTATGTATGCGTGTGTGCTGTGCTCAGTAGCTCAGTTGTGTCTGACTCTTTGAGGCCCAGTGGACTGTAGCCCATCAGGGTCCTCTGTCCACGGGGTTTCCCAGGCAAGAATACTGGAGTGGGTTGCCATTTCCTACTCCAGGGGATCTTCCTGACCTAGAGATGGGACCACATCTCCTGCATTGGCAGGTGGATTCTTCACCACTGTGTCACCTAGGAAGCCAAATTCACTTTACTGTATAGCAGAAAATAACATAACATTGTAAAGCAGCTATACTCCAATAAAAATGTTAAAAGTAAAAAAAATTTTTTTTAATAAAATTAATAGTCAAAATGCTTTATGCATTGTCCACTTGTCACCTGGAAGAGGACACTCAGCTTTCCTTCGAGGATGGAATTGCCCTCCCAGACAAGCAGGATACCCAAGATTTTTTTCACCGGTACTAAGCTTTGGCAGTAGAGGGCAGTAGAGTGGTTGAAAGTAATAACCTGTCATCCATTGTTGTGTTGCCTATCCCGTCTGGCATCATTGGGATTTTCCCAACTTCTTTGGAAACTTCCTACCCTGAATCCCTCCACTCACTCCCCTATCAGGCATTTTCTCTCCCACGTCTCCCTGTCCATCCGGAGAGAAAAGCAGCCATCTGACCCGGACATCTAGGGGCAGGATTAACGATTCATCTCCTTTCTGGGTAGCCAACCTGGTCCCACGTTCAGCGTTCAGCGATCAATCATGGGGGCTCACTTCCCTGCCTCCCACCTCCCCTGAGAAGAAACGAATAATCCGACAAAATGCATGGTTTCCAGACAGCTGAACTTCTATGCCCGACGCTAGAAAATTTTAGCGTCAAGGCTGAAATTAGAATCTGATACCTGTCCCAAACACTGAGTGTTTATTATTAATGATAATAATGTTTATTGAGCATGTGCCAGGCACTATTCTAAAAACTTTACATATGTTTGTTCATTTCATCCTGACCAGAAGCTTTTTACTTTGATATAGTCCCACTTGTTTATTTCTGCTGTCGTTGCTTGTGCTTTGGGTGTTATCGTTGTTGTTCAGTCGCTCAGTCCTGTCTGACTTTCTGCAACTTCAGAATGCCAGGCTTCCCTGTCCTTCACTGTCTCCCAGAGTTTGCTCAAACTCATGTCCATTGAGTCGATGAGGCCATGCAACCACCTTATTCTCTGTCACCCCCTTCTCTTCTTGCCCTCAATCTTTCCCAGCATCAGGGTCTTTTCCAGTGAGTTGGCTCTTCCCATCAGGTGGCCAAAGTATTGGAGCTTCAGCTTCAGTATCTGTCCTTCCAATGAATATTCAAGGTTGATTTCCTTTAGGATTGACTGGTTTGATCTTCTTGGGTGTTATATCTTTTCCAAAACCTTGTGGGACAGACATCATCACTATTATTTCTACTTTACAGATGAGAAAACTGAAACTCAGAATAATTAAGGAAGAGCTTGTGAATGGTGGAGCCAGGATTTGCTTCTAGGAAGTCTTATTTCAGACCTGGAACTTAAAAAAAAACACTGACATTTTCACTGCTCTGTGGTAAAAGAAAGAAATAAGAATAGCACAGTGTATTTTTCTTAAAGCTAGATTTATTCAGTCTAAAATACTATCCTTTATTATATTCTGTGCTTCTCATTTTAGAATATTAAAAAAATGCCCTTTCTTTTATGAGAAAATGGTGAGAGTACATGGTGGTTGTTGGGGTTTTATGAATTTTATTGTTTAATAGAATATACTTTCGAAGTTGTTTATATATATGAAATTTCAGAGCTCAGAAAGCACTTCCTTGCATTTTCTATCTGCTATTAGGAATTCTGGGAGAACCTTGATGCTTTTATGCTTCCTCTGCAAGGTTCTGGCTCCTGAAATGGGGGATGGGGAGGTAGAGAATGGCTAAAATGTATTATGTTCCTTGTACCAATAAGAACTCATTTGATTGCAAGTAAATAGCTTAAGTAAAAATTAGTATATATTAATTTAGCTGAAGTATTTGGGGGTCAGTGATTCCAACTACGTTTCAATTATAGCTCTTGGATTTGCTCTCTACCATGTTGCTGCTGTTCAGTCGCCAAATGGTGTCCAACTCTTTGCGACTCCATCAACTGTAGCCTGCCAGGCTCCTCTGTCCATGGGATTTCCCAGGCAAGAATACTGGAAAGTGAAAGTGAAGTTGCTCAGTCATGTCCATCTCTTTGTGACCCCATGGACTGTAGCCTACCAGGTTCCTCCATCCATGGGATTTTCCAGGCAAGAATACTGGAGTGGGTTGCCATTTCCTTCTCCAGGAGATCTTCTTGACCCAGGGATTGAACCCTGGTCTCCAGCAAGGGATTTCCATTTCCTTCTCCAGGGCATCTTCGAAACCCAGGTATCAAACCTGTGTCTCCTGCTTGTCAGATGGATCCATTACCCCTGAACCACCAGCAAATCCCACTCTCTACTACAATATTGGCTTAATTCTGAGGCTCTGTGGGGCGAGGTGACTGCCAACAGCATCATTCTCTATGTTCAAGTTCAAAGGGAAAGTTTCTCTCCCCAGTAGGTCCCACATTGGGTTGTCTTCAATTGCACTGATTTATGTTGATCCCTGAAGGAGTCACACAGCCAAAGGTACATTGATGCTACCTGACCAGTTTTGAGTTACTCGTTATACTCTTGAGGCTGGTAGTAGAATCAGCCCCACCAGCAGCATGTCCTGTGACAACAGGAAGAAGATGGTTCTCTAAAGGGAAAATTAGACACTGTCACCAAGAGAACAGATGCTTAGTAGTCCAGCTAGCAGTAGTTCATTTCTCACCTGATACATGTCATTCACTGGTCTTCTCACACACCACTTCATTTAACTCTCCTAACAATCCTATCAGAAAGAAAGAAAGTGTAGCCACTCAACTGTGTCTGACACTTTGCAATCCTGTGAACTGTTGCCCACCAGGCTCCTCTGTCCATCGGATTCTCCAGGCAAGAATACTGGAGTAGGTTACCATTTCCTTCTCCAGGGGATCTTCCTGACCCAGGGGTCAAACTCGGACCTCCAGCATTGTGGGCAGATTCTTCACCATCTGAGCCACCAGGGAATCCCGACAGTTCTATCACACAAATGATAATTTACCAATGAAGAAATTGAGGCTCAGAGAAGCCAAGAAACATGCAAAATGTCAAAGACTAGTTACTGGGAGATCCAGGAATCAAATTCTATTCTGACCAACTTCACTGCCCAAGCTCTTGATTTTTTTTATTTCCTAATTTGCATATCACACCCATCTCTTTATTATTAAAACTGAGCCTAAAATAAGCCACGCTGTGTATTTAAGCTATAGTTTGGTCAAGGGGCTCAATGAGCACCCTTCCCAGGTCCATTCCTACAGAGGGGTGAAGCGCTAGCAAGCACCGACTTCCTTCTCCCGCTTCACCAAGGACTAAGAATTCTTTAAGTATTTGTTCTTGCTGTCCTTACCACTGTGGAAAATGCAACGATCAGAAACACTGATTAAGTCTCATCTCTGGGTTGAAGAGAAATGTAATCTGGGACAGTTCTAGAGGGATACTAATCAAAGAAGAAAACAATGGTTCCTCTAAGTTTGATCCAGAATTCTCCACTGCGTTAACCATGTAACACCCACTCCTCACGGAATAGGTCCTTTAGCCTTAAAAAGGAAGTGCACTGAAAGAGAAGGATTTCATGACTAATGTATTCAAGAACAGTTTCTCTATTCACTTACAGCAAACATCATGATCACCCCACAAGTGTTCCAGGAAACTATTCTCTGAAACAGTAAATCTGTCCAATCAAAATTAAGTGTTCAGAGTTGCAAACGGTATTCAATGCTTCATGCAAAATCTAAAACAAGACCATTCTTTGCAGCTCCAGATACCATTAGGCATCCAGACCTGGGTCATAAATAAGATTGCTTTAATAAAATACAAAGCCATGACTGAATTTAATATGAAAGGAATGTGAGATCATTAATCTCCAGATTCATTCAATGTGAAAAATAATTTTCACTATTTTCCAAGGAAAGTATTCATATTTAGAAAAAAAAATAGTAGTCATAAAATAAAAATAATTAGAGATTTTGATATAAACGTAAAAGCAAACTAGTCACATTCAATTTTGGCTGTCACCTAATATCAGGCAGAATGGTCTGTAGCCTCACATGGACAAGATTTCATCCTGGAGAGTTCCTTGCTCAGCTGTCAGTCCACACATCATCTCCTGTGGCTCCAGAAAGCTGACTTGGGTCTACTTCTTCCTCCTTCTCACTCCTCTCTGCTCCTAGCCCCTCTAAGCGTAGATAATGATCATGCTTGCTGGACATTTTAGTTCTAGTCACAGACATCATGATGCTCCAGGGTAAGCAACTTTCATGTCTCTTCCTTTCCATTTCTTCATGGTTTGAAGAAGGGCATTCAGCTTAAGCCCAAACTATGTTCACCTGTGAAGTTCAGATATGTGGGGGTAAATTAATAGGGGACTTGCCAAAAATTGGGGAAAGAAGGACTAAGTACTTCTGGGGAGAGAGTACATCCAAAGAGAACGAGGCAGCCAACCACAACAACCTTGATCCAGTTTAAAAAAAAAAACCTTGGCTCTTCAAAGGGCCGTGAGTATGGGTAAGGACCGTGTCTGCTTGGAGAGAGCAGAAGTGATGCCCTAACAGCCACGGTGAAGGTGCCTGGTGGGAGAGTGGGGAGTGGTATTCAGTGGACTTTCAAGGCCCCTCATGAAACCTCTAAGCAGTGGGGCTGGAGCAGAGTAGCAAGAATCATGTGGCAACTAACCAGAACTTTACCAGACACTTGTTTTTCAGTGTACGGGGACTCCCCAAATACCTGTATAATGAGGGGGAAATGCAGGGGCCTGCTATCCTATACTCAGTTCAGTTCAGTCGCTCAGCTGTGTCCGACTCTGCGACCCCATGAAGTGCAGCATCCCAGGCCTCCCTGCCCACCACCAACTCCCGGAGTTCACCCAAACTCATGTCCATCGAGTCGGTGATGCCATCCAGCCATCTCATCCTCTGTTGTCCCCTTCTCCTCCTGCCCCCAATCCCTCCCAGCATCAGGGTCTTTTCCAATGAGTCAACTCTTCACATGAGGTGGCCAAAGTACTGGAGTTTCAGCTGTAGCATCAGTCCTTCCAATGAACACCCAGGACTGATCTTTAGGATGGACTGGTTGGATCTCCTTGCAGTCCAAGGGACTCTCAAGAGTCTTCTCCAACACCACAGTTCAAAAGCATGAATTCTTCGGCGCTCAGCTTTCTTTATAGTCCAACTCTCATAGCCATACATGACCACTGGAAAAACCATAGCCTTGACTAGACAGACCTTTGTTGGCAAAGAAATATCTCTGCTTTTCAATATGCTGTCTAGGTCGGTCATAACTTTCCTTCCAAGGAGTAAGCATCTTTTAATTTCATGGCTACAATCACCTTCTGCAGTGATTTTGGAGCCCCCCAAAATAAAGTCTGACACTGTTTCCACTGTTTCCCCATCTATTTCCCATGAAGTGATGGGACCAGATGCCATGATCTTAGTTTTCTGAATGTTGAGCTTTAAGCCAACTTCTTCACTCTCCTCTTTCACTTTCATCCAGAGGCTCTTTAGTTCCTCTTCACTTTCTGCCATAAGGGTGGTGTCATCTGCATATCTGAGGTTATTGAGATTTCTCCTTACATGCCTTCAAATCTCACTCCAGCTGCTTTTGTTGAAAAATAGATGTAGGAAACTCCTGGTCTCCCTTTCTCAACTGGTCCCTGGAAATCTCAAACTCAGGTTCAGTATTACTAAGAGCATTCCAACCCTTCAAATGTAGGCTGTTTATGAAGGAGTTTCAACTCAATGGTTATTAACATGAAATTGTGTTTTTTATTCAAATCTTTATTTCAGTTGTGCTTTTCCTAATAACCCTTCCTAGCAATGACTTCTTGGCACAGTCCATAACTTAGCAATCACTTTTAGTTATTAATATTACTTATATTAAGAATTCTAACACCTTAGCTGATTGAAAATTTTTCACCTCCCCTTCTTCCAGATCGCTAGATCCACAAGTCCTGGTTTCTTGGCATAAAGAATGAACATGATTTAACTCTGAAATAGCTTCTCTCCTCTTCTCTTTTCAAGACCTGGCTCCTCTAGCCCCTTAGGGGCAGGATAGAGAAAAAAGTGAAGACAGTGATCATGTTCATGAGGGCCGGTGTCCTGGCCTCTGGGTTTCTACATGGACACATAGTCCTCTTGGGGCAATGCTAATTTCACCTTGTGCCTCCCCAACCCCTGAGGACCCCCACAGAAGAGAAGCCCCCCATCTCTAACGTATTCCATCTGCAGCACGTGCGTCCAGCCCTTTCTGGGTTGGGTGGCCCCTTGCTTGGCCCAGCAGCAACTGGGCAGCCCTGTGCTCCTGCCCCCTCCCCATGTGGTCCTTCTGTGCCCTCAGAGGGACTACAGTGAGCCCGGCCACATCCGGGTCTCCTCCAGCACCTCCTCCTCCTTACTCCAGAGCTACTGCTCACTCTGCTGGGTATCACTGTTCCAAAAAGCCTTCTGTTCAGGAGTCTCCAGGCTAGCAGCATCCAGGTCCCTCTGCCCTATGCCGTAAGGAGGCATGTGTCAGACTCACCAAAACCTTTCCCACCTGCTCTGTACCACTCCCAGCTCAGTACAGGATGAGCCTGCAGCTTCTGGAGCTCAGCACTGACCCATCAGGGCGAAAATACAGATGCCTCCGACTCCTGTGACTGATGCCCCTTGAGAGCCCTTCCTTTGGCTTCTTGGAGAAGAAAGAACCTCCCATGGGGAAGGGGGAACCTCTCACCTGGGCCCTAGGGACACCCTGCATCCCGCATCCAGACAGGAGTGGACAGGGGATTGTGGTCATGATCTCTTAGTGAACAAAGCTGAAGGGTCCCAAAGGTGGTGACCCTTTGATAATGACCTTCAGGATATGGGGTACTTTTCTGTTTTGTCCTCAGTTTTGCATCTGCTGTAGTTTCAGCACTAGAAGACAAAAGCATTCTCAATTTTCTGTTAACAAAGTTCAATGTCTCAGTAAGAGCTAAACTATATTTAAAAAAAAAAAAAAAAAAACCCTCTGGCCTGGTGCCAGTCCTCTCTACACCATCAAAGAGCCACATCCCAACCTGCCACCTAAAAGGACCTTCTCACTTAGAGATAAACCTCATCCATAGTCTATTGGCACAACTACAGTGAGACCTCCAACCGTTTAGGGAATATAGCAATATTTTTATACAAACACCTAATACGTAAGACAGTAAGAATACCATGTACACAGACAACAATGTGACTTACAATTGGTTCAGTTCAGTCGCTCAGTCGTGTCCAACTCTTTGAGACCCCATGGACTGCAGCACGCCAGGCTTCCCTATCCATCAGCAATTCCCAAAGCTTCTCAAACTTATGTCCATTGAGTCGGTGATGCCATCCAACCATTTCATCCTCTGTCATCCCCTTCTCCTCCTGCCTTCAATCTTTCTCAGCTTCAGGGTCTTTTCCAATGATTCAGTTCTTCTCATCAGGTGGCCAAAATACTGGAGTTTCAGCTTCAGCATCAGTCCTTCTGATGAATATATGATTTACAATACCATCTGTTATTCTTATAACTTCACAGATTGAAAAATTGAGATCCCAAAATTCCCAAATTGCATAGAACTATCAAAATCACCACTTGAGATCCAATAACATCAGACTACTCCATAGCTCAGTGAAGAATGACGTTTTTGGATTCCCAAATGAAAGTTCTAAAATACCTTCCCAATGACATCTCTTGCTAATTTTATCAAAAGGTTATTGGAGGAATTCTGATCTTCCAATCTACAAATCAGAATGAAATTTCTAGCACTTTCATGTAAATTTCATGTAAGCCTGATAGGTTTTAGACATGCATATAAATGTCCCTTGTTAAGTTGAAGTTCATCACACAGGGTGTAGTATTTTTCCCTGGATTGTTCTTTCATTTTAAACATATTATTTAGGGAATATTATAGTCTGGCATAATCTAACACATAGAAAAGTATGTGAGTGCCTAAAATATTTTAGGCACCAAGTTGGTTTCAAACACAAAACAGGCTTCTCATTTATCTAAAAATAAACATAAAAGATCAGAACCTTTTGTCTGCCTGTAGCTTTTTTCCTAGCTTTTCTGACACACTTGTAGCTGTTCTGTTGATAAACTGCAATTAGAAAATGATTCATTTGCCCATGACGGTAATGTGAGAGCCTGTTTGTGTTTTTGTTAGCGATCTCCTATGGAGATGGAAAAATGCAGCATCCAAATTAGAGTATAAATCCACCCCCTCAAAGAATGCTTCTAGAAGCCTAGATTTTTTTTCGCTTCACATTGTGTGTTAATGAAGGCAGTTGTTGGTAAGATTCCCACGCCCATATCAAAGCCAGGTTAGCCCAATACCTGGTCGCTCCCTAAACCGCAGTGCACAGTGGCCAACAAGTATGCCATCAAGTTGTTTCACTGCTGCTGTTGTTATTTGTTGTGGTTTATCCTACAGCAAAGTTTGGCACAGAGCAGCCTTCCCAGGAAGCCAGAGGTTCTCAGTCTAGGTAGCACATGAGGGTCACCTGAGACCTTTTAAAATCGTCCAGACCAGGTAATTCAGAGTCTCTGGGAGTGGGATCCAAGCATGGGTATTCTTTAAAGGCCCCAGATGATTTCAGTGTGCACCACAGATAGGGATCCACAGCTGTTAAGATAACCATGCTGACTGTGTGCAAAGCAATGTGAAACAACAGCAAAAAACGTTGACCGCTAAAAATAATAATAATAAAAAGTTGACCACTAAATGAGAACAGTTCAACGTGGTAATCAAATAAAATTTACCACGAAGTCTTCTTTCCACTTCCTGTGCTTATAAGTAGTAGCACTGAGCTTACCTGAAGATGAGGTCTGAGAAATTTGTGAATATACAGAAGACTGGAAAGGTAGATGGGGCCCTAGAATGAAGGGCCGTGAACACAGGATTAGAGCAATGGGCTTTACTCCAGTCACTAGGGAATCGGCGAAGGTTTGGGTGCAGCCGTGTGACATGATTAAAGGGATATTTTTAGGAACACCAGTCTGCCAACGATAGTAGGATCAGAGAGGGAGAAAATAGAGCCAAGGAGACCAATTAAGAGTCGATTAGAGTCGTTCAGAATTGAGGTGCCAGAACAACAGCCCTGGGAATGGAAAATAACTGTAACCGTTGAAGACCAACAAGTAATTGAAGGGATAATGGTAGAGGATTGAAAGTTGAGGCTTCAAGCCAGGTCAGAGACCAACAGGGAAGCCAGGAAGAAATAGAGTTTGAAAATAAGAGAAAATGATTTTCACATTTCATCTGCACTTACCACGAAACATGTAAAGAAAATGTTTACTGGGCAGCCAGAAATATGAGTGTGGGGCTCAGCAGAGCTGGCAAGACAAGTCAAAGCCAGATGTTTCCTGTTCTCAAAATTCAGAGAGGGATTAGCCACCAGACTCAAGTCTTGAAGGCAAGAGTTGATGGGAACTTGTCCAGTGTGTGCCTGGACCTCCCCTTCTTCACTGTCACCTGACCCAGACCATCAGTCACACAGGAAGTATCTGCTTCCCCCACCACTTCTGGACCCAAATGAAACATCCCAGGTAGACCATAGACCTGCATCCTGAACCCTGCTGAGGGGGCAGGGGACTCAACCCGGAAGTACATGGAGTGGCCTTCCCAGCGAACGTTGGCCAGTAGGAAGCAGGAGAGAGAAGGCACCAGGTGCTCCTCCCTTCCTCTCCTCGCCCCACTCACTGCTCTGAGGCAGGGTCTCTGCACAGCCTCATTCCTGAACACCTGCTCCACAGCCTTCATCACTGAGGATGGCCAGGGCAGGAGGACCTCATGCCACTGCCACACACCCCCCCCACCTCCTCTGTCAGGGTTCCCTCTCCCTCATTCCAGCTGCCCTGGGTTGGCACGTCCCAAATAAAGCCTCGGCACTTGAAATCCTCCCTCCAGGACCTGTATTTTATTTTTTGTTTCTTTTTTTTTAAAAATTTAGTACAGTTTTACATTTACACAATTACTATGAAGATAGCACAGAGAGTTTCAGTGTATCCACACCCACGTTCCCTTATTAACACATTAGCATGGTACATTTTTTTTTACAACTAATGAACTAACACTGATACAGTATTATTAGCTGAAGTTGATATTCATATCAATGTATTGCATTTTAGAAAACGTGGTGTGTGTGTTAGTCTCTCAGTCAACTGTTTTTGACCCTGCGGGCTGGAGCCAGCCAGGCTCCTCTGTCCACGGGATTCTCCAGGCAAGAATACTAGAGTGGCCTGCCATGCCCTCCTCCAGGGGATCTTCCCAACCCAGGGATCAAACCCAGGTCTCCTGCATTGCAGGCAGATTCTTTACCGTCTGAGCCACCAGGGAAGCCCTTAGAAAACCTGGCTAACTACATAATACTTAACCAGGGTCACTCTAAATTCAATGCACACCTGGAGGATGCTGGGGTATGGCTCAGATCACACAGGTGCTGTGAATTCCAGCCCCAACTTCATGGAGAGCACGCTTACAATTGAAAATTCTCAGAACATTTTTTAAACTACTGACACTCATTTGCCAAGACAGATGAGACAGGTAAGTCTCCTTCTACTGGGAACTTGTTTTTCAACCGTAACAAATTCAAGTTTCTCACTAGACCTGTCTCCTTTCTTGGGCACTGAGCTATCTTTGTTTTCTTTCCTGCCCCTGACGGAATACAGCTCAGGCTCCAGGCCCTTTGTGATCTGGGAAAAACTAGAAGTATCCAGGGCTCACTCACTGCTGGGGACTCATGCTTCCTGCATTTCTGGTCACTGAATGTTTTTCTCTTTTACTTCACACTTTTAAGAAGTTGTTTCTTTGGTTTCAAATTCAGCATTTTAAGTACCCAGTCCTGGAAGAGTTTTCTTGGGACATATAGTCCACAACGTGGCCAGAAAAAAAATTTTTTTTGAGAACATTCTTTTTTTGAAACTATCTTAAACTTAAAGAGAAGTTGAAAATACAGTATAATTTTTCCAGAAACATTTAAGGTAAGTTGCCAACACAATGCCTGCGTGCGTGTTTGCATGCTCAGTCACTTCAGTTGTGTCCAACTTTTTCCACCCTACGGACAGTAGCCCACCAGGCTTCTCAGTCCATGGGATTCTCCAGGCAAGAATACTGGAGTGGATTGCCATGCTATCATCCACCAATCCCCAATTACTTTCATATGGGTTTCCCGCAATATATATATATTTATATTAAATATATAAATATATTTTATTTTTATTTATGTATATATTTTATATAATTTTATATATTATATATAAATATTTTATATATTATAAAATATTTATATATAATATAAAACTATTGTTTTATATATATACATATATATATATATATAAAAACAAAATAATATTAATGTTATCCTGGAAAGTTATATAACCACCAAAATCAAGAACTTGACATCCTAATCCCCAGTTGTTCAGTTGCTAAATCGTGTTCAACTCTACGTGATCCCATGGACTACAGCACTCCAGACTTCCCTGTCCTTCACTATCTCCTTGAGTTTACCCAGACCTTGTTCAAATTTTGCCATTTGTCCTAATAATGTCCTTCACAGTAGAAGGATACAATTCAGAATCAAGTTCTCCATGCCCTTGTTGTGTTTTCTTATTCTCTCTTGATCTGGGAACAGTTCCTCCTTCTGGCCTTGACTTTCATGACCTTGTTAACTTTGTTAATAGAGGCTCGTTACTCTGTAAAATCTCCTTCAACCAGAGGGTGTCTGATGTTTGTACAGAAGCATCATGGAAGGGAGGCTGTTACTACTATTGTATTTTTTCAGATGGCACATAATTTGGTTTGTCTCAGTACTAATTACATTCACTTGATTGAGCTTGTGTCTACTGGGCCACTTCATCAGAAAATACCTCTTTTTTCTTTTGTCTTATACATCATATGTATTTTGTGGGGATTTTAACATTATGGAAATTTTCCATTGCTCATCAAAATTTCAATGTACTCACTTGGTAACCTCTAATGGTTTATACGCGTTGTGTTGTAAACTGTTACTGTCACTATCTGACATGACAGGGATGCTCAATGTGATCCAGGTGTCCCCTCTTGGGCTCCCAGGCCATCCCAGTGGAGTGCACTTAGAAATACATGCATGCATGTAATGCATGCGTACATTTAAATCTGCATTTGTTCCTATATCCACCTATACTGAGAACCTCGACTCCACACAGATGCCTTTAACTCCAATCCAACCACTACAGGATTCTTTACAATTTTATCTCTTTCTACTAAGTAATTCAACAGTATGTGAACTGTGAACTTCCACATGTTCAAGCTGGATTTAGAAAAGGAAGAGGAACCAGAGATCAAATTGCCAACAACTCTCTTGAGAGTTCCAGAAAAACATCTACTTCTGCTTTATTGACTATGCCAAAGCCTTTGACTGTGTGGATCACAACAAACTGTGGAAAATTCTTCAAGAAATGGGAACACCAGACCACCTTACCTGCCTCCTGAGAAATCTGTATTCAGGTCAAGAAGCAACAGCTAGAACTAGACATGGAACAATAAACTGGTTCCAGATAAGGAAAGGAGTACATCAAGGCTGTATATTGTCACCCTGCTTATGTAACTTATATGCAGAGCACGTCATGCAAAATGCCAGGCTGGATGAAGTGCAAGCTGGAATCAAGATTGCCGGGAGAAATATCAATAACCTCAGATAGACAGATGACACCATCCTTATGGCAGAAAGCCAGGAAGAACTTAAGAGCCCCTTGATGAAAGTGAAAGAGGAGGGTGAAAAGGTTTGACTTAAAACTCAATATTCAGAAAACTAAGATCATGGTATCTGGTCCCATCACTTCATGATGGGAAAATAGATGGGTAAACAATGAAAACAGTGAGATACTTTATATTTGGGAGCTCCAAAATCACTGCAGATGATGACTGCAGCCATGAAATTAAAAGACGCTTGCTTCTTGAAAGAAAAACTATGACCAACCTAGACAGCATATTAAAAAGCAGAGACATTACTTTGCCAACAAAGGTCCATCTAGTCAAAGCTATGGTTTTTCCAGTAGTCATGTATGGATGTAAGAGCTGAACTATAAAGAAAGCTGAGCGCTGAAGGATTGATGGTTTTGAACTGTGGTGTTGGAGAAGACTCTTGAGAGTCCCTTGGACTGCAAAGAGATACAACCAGTGAATCCTAAAGGAAATCAGTCCTGAATATTCACTGGAAGGACTGATGCTGAAGCTGAAACTCCAATCCTTTGGCCACCTGATGCAAAGAACTGACTCATTTGAAAAGTCCCCAGTGCTGGGAAAGATTGAAGGTGGGAGGCGATGGGGACAACAGAGGATGAGATGATTGGATGGCATCACCGACTTGATGGACATGAATTTGAGCAAGCTTCAGGAATTGGTGATGGACAGGTGCCGGGGTCCAGCCCCGGCTGATCCAGGGTATTCGAAGGGGAGACGGTGTCGGCGACCTATTCAAATGGTAATTAGAGATATAAAGAGTAATAGAATGAGAATAGCTCAGTAGGAAAATTCAGTGGAGAAAAGAGGCTGAGTAGCTTGGTTTACGCAGAAAATCAATATAACCCGTGACACCAGGTTAGCTCTGACCACGGAGGCCACAGGCGCCCTCTCGAATAGCGGAAGGTGCCCCACCTTAGACACCTTCTCGAGTGGGTCTTAGAAGCCCAGGCAAATAAATGGTCGCAGAGGATATCCACGCTCCAGATGGAGACTTCAGCCAGAAGGTGAAAAGAAAGAATGACATGGGGAGACCAAGCGTTGGTGAGCAAGGCCCGTAGCTTTATTTTTAACAGGGGTTTATATACCCTAAGTTACACATAGAGGATAATAGGGGATGCAAAGTCAGCAGTTTTTGACCCTTATCAAAAACCAGGATTTCTTTCCTGCAAATTTATCATATACAAATGGTTTAGGTGATTTACATCATCTTCTGGCCAGAAGGCCTACTAACATTTTATGACTCTTGACAAGGACTTATCAACAAAGACTTATTTTCTCTAAGAGTAATTATTTTAAGGTTTGGCGCCATCTTCCGAAGATAAAGTTGCATTCCTATAGGGTGGATGTGTAATGGGTTTACAACAAAGAAAAGAATTTATTACCTTAAGGGTCTAAAGTTACTAACACCAAGGCCACTACTTATTTTTTCTACATACCAACTATATTAATTAATACACATTCAAGGATACAATTTAGGGGATGTAAAAACTTGGCAACAAGCATTGGCTCATCAATGAAATCCTTTACTAGTTTATTCTGACAGTTTCTAACTCTCTGAGAGGTTCTAAGCTATTTGAATATCTTAAGCTTCCCGTGCCTCTCCGGGCTGGGAGACTGTAAACAATCGTATGCATAGCTGTAGGAGTCCGGGTAAACTTGTCAGGCGAGTTAGAGAGCCATCTGAGGGGTTTGGATTTAAACACTCCTAATTGCCCAGGAACTTTATTAATTGGAGCTGTAAGTTAACTGTTTGACAGAGAGAGTGAGATGGTGGTGGGGGACAGCCCCCAGTAAAGTCAGAGGTGAGAGCACAAAGCAATAAAGTAGGCAGACTCTGGTTTTTGGGGGGAAGATGCTCAAGAATATCCGGGGAGACTCCCGAGGCTTGATCCCACCTTTGCGTATGCCGAGCCTCCTTCCTCATGACTTTCGTCACGAGCGGAATGTCTCTCGCCGGCTCCCGGCAGACAGGGAAGCCTGGCATGCTGAAGTCCATGGGGTCACAAAAAGACTGAACTGAAATGAACTTAGTGACTCTCTCCCTCTCTCTGATAGTTGGGTATCTGGCTCCCAATTATCCTTAATATATTTATTTATTTGAGCAACACCCCATATATACCTGGGCTTCCCTGGTGACTCAGACAGTAAAGAATCCGTCTGCAATGTGGGAGACCTAGATTTGATCCCTGGGTTGGTAAGATCCCCTGGAGGAGGGCATGGCAACCCATGTCAGTATCCTTGCCTGGAGAATCCCCACGGACAGAGGTGCCTTGTGGGCTACAGTCCATGGGGGTTGCAAAGAGTCAGACACAGCTGAGCGACTAAGTACGACACAGCACAGCCATGTATAACTAATCTCCACTCATATGAACACCCTCATCACCCTACTCAGCTTTGCCACCAGCCAGACTGACACTGTCCCCCACATGGGGACGGACCCTTTCCTGGGCTCGGCTCTGACACAGGCAAACCAGGCCAGGCAGCCCCTGTGCAGATGACTTTCTCACGCTGCTGCAGGGAAGCCCCTGACCCCACTCGAGCTGCCACAGAACCCAAGCTGTACACAGTGTGGATACTCGCCTTACTTAGGCTCTGTCATCTCATTCTGGGCCACCACGACTAGGACCTGCCCGCCCCAGCATAAATGCCTGTCTTGCCCTGATAGCTTTAAAACTGGACTACCGAGGAAGAAAAGGGGAAGAAGAGGTACCAGAGATGTTTAGCATGCATATTAACAAATTGTAAAATAATTCTATTGTTACCAATGATTGTTAACAATGATCCTATTGATACCAACCAGGGTTCTTGGCCTCCTTAATCAATAGAAATTGAAATAGACTAGACAAGAAATTCAGGCAAGGCTTTACAGGGTTTCTTGCTGCAGCAGGAAGGAGAGAAAGGGCAGATCTCAGTTGCCAGTACATGGGAAGTGCTTGGCTGTAGCATATTTTATTCTGGATGTGTATATATCTTCAGAAATGCTCTGTAAACAAAAGTAGAGTTAGACATAAGTTTGGCAGAAGTCAACACAATTCTGAAAAGCAATTATCCTTCAACTAAAAAATAAATAATTTTTTTTTTTTAATGTAGAGTTAGAATTTCTAGGAGCATTTCATGAAAAGGGTGCAATCTCTCACATACAGTCATCTCTTGGTATCCACGTGGCATTGATTCCAGGACCTCCCATGGATACCAGAATCAACAAATGCTCAAGTCCTTTGCATTAATGGTGTGGTATTTGCATACAACTTGCTCACATGTGTGTGTGCTCAGTTGCTCAGCTGTGTCCAACTCTTTGCTACCCCATGAACTGTAGCCTGCCAGGCTCCTCTGTCCATGGGATTCTCCAGGCAAGAATACTGGAGTGGGTTGCCATTTCCTCCTTCAGGGGATCTTCCCGATTCAGGGATTGAACCCAGGTCTCCTGCGTTGGCAGGCAGATTCTTTACCACTGAGCCTCTATTCTGTGCATTTTAAATTATCTCTAGATCACTTATGTAGCTTACCAGGTGCAGGAGACTTTAGAGACACAAGTTCCCTGGGTTGGGAAGATCCCCTGGAGGAGGAAATGGTAATCCACTCCAGTATTCTTGCCTGGAGAAACCCATGGACAGAGGAGCCTGGCAGAATACAGTCCATAGAGTTGCAGAGTTGGACACAACTGAAGTGACTTAGCATACATGCACAGATTACTTATACTACCTCAGCTCAGTTCAGTCTCTCCATCGTGTCCGACTCCTTGAGACCCCATGAATCACAGCACGCCAGGCCTCCCGGTCCATCACCAACTCCCAGAGTTTACTCAAACTCATGGCCATCGAGTCGATGATGCCATCCAGCCATCTCATCCTCTGTGGTCCCCTTCTCCTCCTGACCCCAATCCGTCCCAGCATCAGAGTCTTTTCCAATGAGTCAACTCTTCGCATGAGGTGGCCAAAATATTGGAGTTTCAGCTGTAGCATCAGTCCTTCCAAAGAACACCCAGGACTGATCTCATTTAGAATGAACTGGTTGGATCTCTTTGCAGTTCAAGGGACTCTCAAGAGTCTTCTCCAACACCACAGTTCAAAAACATCAATTCTTCAGTGCTCAGCTTTCTTCACAGTCCAACTCTAATATCCATACATGACCAATGGAAAAACCATCGCCTTGACTAGACGGACCTTTGTTGGCAAAGAAACGTCTCCGCTTTTGAATATGCTTTCTAGGTTGGTCATAACTTTCCTTCTAAGGAGTAAGCGTCTTTTAATTTCATGGCTGCAATCACTATCTGCAGTGATTTTGGAGCCCCAAAAAATAAAGTCTGACACTGTTTCCCCATCTATTTCCCATGAAGTGATGGGACCAGATGCCATGATCTTCGTTTTCTGAATGTTGAGCTTTAAGCCAACTTTTCACTCTCCTCTTTGGCTTTCATCCAGAGGCTCTTTAGTTCCTCTTCACTTTCTGCCATAAGGGTGGTGTCATCTGCATATCTGAGGTTATTAATATTTCTCCTGGCAATCTTGATTCCAGCTTGTGCTTCTTCCAGCCCAGCATTTCTCATGATGTACTCTGCATAGAAGTTAAATAAGCAGGGTGACAATATACAGCCTTGACGGACTCCTTTTCCTATTTGGAACCAGTCTGTTGTTCCATGTCCAGTTCTGACTGTTGCTTCCTGACCTGCATATAAGTTTCTCAAGAGACAGGTCAGGTGGTCTGGTATTCCCATCTCTTTCAGAATTCTCCACAGTTTACTGTGATCCACACAGTCAAAGGCTTCGGCATAGTCAATAAAGCAGAAATAGATGTTTTTCTGGAACTCTCTTCCTTTTTCGATGATCCAGCGAATGTTGGCAATTTGATCTCTGGTTCCTCTGTCTTTTCTATAACCAGCTTGACATCTGGAAGTTCATTGTTCACGTATTGCTGAAGCCTGGCTTGGAGAATTTAGAGCATTACTTTACTAGCATGTGAGATGAGTGCAATTGTGTGGTAGTTTGAACATTCTTTGGCATTGCCTTTCTTGGAATGAAATCCTTTCTTGGGATTGGAATGAAAACTGACCTTTTCCAGTCCTGTGGCCACTGCCAAGTTTTCCAAATTTGCTGGCATATTGAGTGCAGCACTTTCACAGCATCATCTTTCAGGATTTGGAATAGTTCAACTGGAATTCCATCACCTCCACTAGCGTTTTCGTAGTGATGCTTTCTAAGGCCCACTTGACTTCACATTCCAGGATGTCTGGCTCTAGGTGAGTGATCACACCATCGTGATTATCTTGGTCCTGAAGATCTTTTTTTGTACAGTTCTTCTGTGTATTCTTGCCACCTCTTCTTAATATCTTCTGCTTCTGTTAGGTCCATACCATTTCTGTCCTTTATTGAGCTCATCTTTGCATGAAATGTTCCCTTGGTATCTCTAATTTTCTTGAAGAGAACTCTAGTCTTTCCCATTCTGTTGTTCTCCTCTATTTCTTTGCATTGATCGCTGAGGAAGGCTTTCTGATCTCTCCGTGCTATTCTTTGGAACTCTGCATTCAGATGCTTATATCTTTCCTTTTCTCCTTTGCTTTTCTCTTCTCTTCTTTTCACAGCTATTTGTAAGGCCTCCCCAGACAGCCATTTTGCTTCTTTGCATTTCTTTCCCATGGGGATGGTCTTGATCCCTGTCTCCTGTACAGTGTCACGAACCTCATTCCATAGTTCATCAGGCATTCTATCTATCAGATCTAGTCCCTTAAATCTGTATAATGATAAGGGATTTGATTTAGGTCATACCTGAATGGTCTAGTGGTTTTCCCTACTTTCTTCAATTTCAGTCTGAATTTGGCAATAAGGAGTTCATGATCTGAGCCACAGTCAGCTCCTGGTCTTGTTTTTATTGATTGCATAGAGCTTCTCCATCTTTGGCTGCAAAGAATATAATCAATCTGATTTCAGTGTTGACCATCTGGTGCTGTCCATGTGTAGAGTCTTCTCTTGTGTTGTTGGAAGATGGTGTTTGCTATGATCAGTGCTTTCTCTTGGCAAAACTCTATTAGCCTTTGCCCTGCTTCATTCTGTATTCCAAGGCCAAATTTGCCTGTTACCCCAGGTGTTTCTTGACTTCCTACTTCTGGATTCCAGTCCCCTATAACGAAAAGCACATCTTTTTTGGGTGTTATTTCTAAAAGGTCTAATACAATGCAAATGTTATGGAAAGAATAGTAAATACAATGTAAATGCTATATAAAAAATTGTTGGCACACCTCAAATTGAAATTTAATTTTTTGGAACTTTCTGGATTTTTAAAAAATATTTTTGATCTGCAGGTGGTTGAATCTGTGGTTATAGAACCTGTGGATACTGAGGAATGACTATATTAATAGTTGCATACATACAAAAGAATTAAATACCATCTCTTATGTTCTACAAAATTTTTAATTTTATAAAATAGCTAGAAGAATAGAAGATCCCAGTCAATTTCTACCAAAAATTAGACATGGTATTGGGGATTCTGAACACATAAACCATTCTAAGTCTAGATTGGAGAAGGGAACTTTTTACTGTAAAGATACTGGGACTTCTGCATGGAACCTGACTTTTGAGAAATCTAACCCTGGATAAATCCTGCCAATATTGGAGATAACAGAAAAACAAGCAAATCAACAAAGCATATGGGCTAATAAAATATTTTATTGTAAGGGAAAGAAAATATAACTCTGAATACAGAAGGAGAACACACATTGAAAATTATTTTCTATAGGAAACAATATATTTTTACTGTGGTAAAATATACATAAAATAAAATATATCATTGTAATCATTTTTAAGTGTACAATTCAATGGCATTAAGTACATTCATATTGTTATACAGCACAGAACATATTTTTTATATTCCTTTACAGTACCTTCCCCTCAAAAAAATTTACAGAGATAACTTCTGAGATTTTTTTTTTTAATGCAGGAAGCCTGTAGAAGAGAATATAGCACAAGGAACTCTGCTCAATATTCCGTAACACCATAAATGGAAAAACAATTTGAAAAAGAGTAGATAAACATATATCTATATCTGAATCACTTCACTGTACACCTGAAATTAACACAACACTGTTGATCAACTATACTCCAATATAAAATTAAAAAATAATTTTAAAGAGAACAAATTGGAACAAAGACAGAAACAAAAGGGACATGGTTAAAAACTAAACAGTAATACAAGTTTTAATGGAATGGCATTAAAATTCATATTGCAGGCAGTAAAAAACAAAACTTATTAAATAAGAAATCCATTCAGAGGTGTGGAGGACAAACCGAAGAAAGGCTCCCAGAACAAAAAGAAAGATGTATGAAATATTAACATTGAGAGAGGTGGCAAGAGAAACGAAAGAAAGAAGTTGACTGATGTACGGCAATCTAGGCAGCCCTATGCCCCATCATGGTGATTGGTTCAGAACAGACGAGTGACCCATGATTAGCCAATGAGAGTGAAACAGATTATTTTAAAACACAAATCTATGTTCACAAAGTTATTAAACAAAAACAGCAAAGAAAGGTTAAAAAGACAAAAAACAGCGATAATAAATTTTTGAAATTGAGGAGGACTTTTCCTGTTGTCTCAGAATTTGTTTACAGCCCCAAAGCTGAGTATATTAGGAACCAAGTATTGCCAAATTCTAAAAAGAGCCATACGTAGCTCACATATGCTTCCAGGGCTTATAAGACACTCCCACCTCCTTGCCCCAACTTGCTTATGTAAAGAAAAATGAGCAACTCACAGGAGGCTTAGTTGAATTTTGAGTGATTTTAGAGGAGGCGTCATTAGGAAAGTGTGCGGAGGCTTTTCTTTCCCCTTGTGAAGGAGGGGAGGGAGCATAAGCCCCCAACTCCATGAATACAATCTAGAAAGGTTGTGAGTGCCTTTAAGAAGAGGAGCCCCCCAACCAAAAAAAGAGACCTTTCTGTTTTGTAAGTAACTATCATAACATTGTTAATCAGCTATACCCCAACATAAAATAAAAAATTAAAAAAAAAAAAAAAAGAGGAGACTTGCATCTCAGTCTCCTGTCAGGTACTCAACATGTTAAACTGCAGAAACTTGTAAACCCCTCCTGGTGTTGACATCAGAGCAGAGGAGCAAGTAGAGAAGAAGTTCTTTGAAGTTTGACATGCATCCCAGGGAGTTGAAGGGCTTCCCTGATGGCTCAGATTGTAAAGAAAGAATCTGCATGCAATGCAAGAGACCCAGATTTAATCCCTGGGTCGGGAAGATTCCCTGGAGAAAGGAATGGCTACCCACTCCAGTATTCTTGCCTGGAGAATTCCATGGACAGAGGAGCCTGGTGGCTACAGTCCATGGAGTCACAGAGTTGGACATGACTGAGCGACTAACACTTTCACCAGGGAGTTTGGGGGTGGTGAAAGAAAAGTGTGTGGTGCTCCTCTGAGAATTCTGAGAGCGGGAGTCTGGCTGGAGGAGGTGGAAGGAGGAAGAGAGACACAACAGAGTGGCAGAATAAGAGAGAGCGTTTTCTCTGGGCCAGGAGGACCTGGAAAGGCAGGCAGGCTTGACATTGTTAAAGAGACTTCTCCAAAGAGAGCTGCTTTCTAGGATGAGGAAACCCAACAGGAAGAAGTGTGCTGCTGGGGTAAGAGTTTGGGGCAGGGGTCCTAAGATGACAGCAGAATTATGCAGTGGGTCTCTGATAGTTCATTTTATGTGTCAACGTGGATGGGCCACAGTACCCAGGTATTTGGTCAAACACTCTTCTAGATGTTTCTGCAAAGTTTTTCTCTTGACAAAATTAACATTTAAATCAGTCAGCTTTGAAGTAAAGCAGATTAGTCTCCACAATGTAGGTGGGCATCATCTAATCAGTTGAAGGCCTTAACAGAAAAGAGACTGGCCTCCTCAGAGAAAGAAGGAACTCTGCCATCAGACTGCATTGACACTTGAACTGCAACCTCAGTTCTTCCCTGGGTCTCCAGACCCAGTCGGTCTACCCTGCAGAGTTCGGCTCACCATCCTCCACAATCATGTGAGCCAATTTGTAAAATCAATCAATCAACCCCTCATATTTGCTCACTCTCTCTTCCCCCTCCCTTCCTATATGTGCACACACACACACACATCTTATTGATCTGTTTCTCTGGAGAACCCTGACTAATACAGGGTGCTATCACACAGAAAGTATCTAAGCCAGGTGGTGTTAACCAAGAGATTACTATAACACAAGATTAGTTTGTTTGTTTCTTTTTTAAGATTTTTGATTTTTCTCTTATTGCTTCTCCTATGCATACACCCCCACCCTACTGCAGAAGACCTGCAAAATGAAGGGAAGAGGAGAAAATAATGAGGAAAAAAATCGATGCTGCCTGTTATCAGTGTCCCCTTGGTGTCCTGAGCTAAGGGTTCTTTGGATGGAGATGGGGGTGCCTGGGGAAAGCCACAAATGGATGAGGAATTAGACTTTTACCTTAGACTGAAATGAACACTGTGGTCATTTCATCAGAGAGACAGGGAGAGAAATGTGCAGGGCACATTTAAAGGCAGAGACCTGAGAGAAATAAAGCTGTTCTTAATTGTCTCCCAAGTATTTCACAATTTCAATAAACCAGTTACTGCTAGGTCAGAAAAATACCAAAATATAGGGGAAGGAAAAGGGAAGAAAACAAAGAACAGAAAGAGAGCTTGAGAGGGAAGGGGAAAAAGCCATCAATAAGCAGGGGAAGCAATATAATTACCAAAGTAGGAAGAAGTCAAGGCAAAAAGTCATTAAATTGGACTATGGATCACTATATGTTAATTAAAGTATAACTCACAATAAAATTGAAACAGACATGAACCTAATAAATTAAGTAATAAAGCATAGATATGAATAAAAAATGGAGGTAGGAGAAATGTAATCTTCTAAAACTGATTCTAAAAATATTCACCTGAAGAGGTCAATAGCCAGAGAAGAAATTGAAAAAGTTATCAAATAATCATTTTCCATAACAGGTCTAAGTTATTTCATAGCTACATATCCAAATACCTGAAGGAACAGATAATCCTCAGGCTACTTAATTTTTTCAGTGCAAAGAAAAAGATGAAAAGTGACCCAATTCATTTTGTGAATCTAGCATAACCAACTCTGATCCTAAAACCTAACAAAAATGTTTTAAATAAGAAATCTATACATTAGTCTCATTTTAGGCATGCTAGTTCTAAATTAAAAGACTAGCAAATTCAATCTAGTTGAACTTTATAAGAATAACACACTATGATCAAATAAAATGTATCACAAAATGTAAAAATTGTTAAATACTAAGAAATTAAAAATATCAAACCAATAATGCAGTAGGAGATAAACCATAAGATCATGACAGCATATGCAGAATAGGTATTTAATAAAATTCCAAATTTGTCACTAACAATCTGTCTTAAGCTTAGAGCTAATGCATTTAACAATGAAATATCAGATATAACCCCATTAAAATAAGAAGAAAGTATATGAATTCATATCATCACCATTATTTAATCTTCTGGAGGCTTTAGCCGGTATAAGACACAGAACAGGAAGCAAGAGACATAAACCTTAGAAAAAAAGGAATCTTTCTTTGCAGACAAGAAATAATAATATGTCTAAAATTTCCAAGCGGATCAATTGAAAATCTAATGCAACATAAACACATAAAAGTCTATCACGTTTAGGTATGGCAGTAATAACTAGTTCAGTTCAGTTCAGTCGCTGAGTCGTGTCCGACTCTTTGTGACACCATGAATCGCAGCATGCCAGGCCTCCCTGTCCATCACCAACTCCCGGAGTTCACTTAGACTCACGTCCATCGAGTCGATGATGCCATCCAGCCATCTCATCCTCTGTCGTCCCCTTCTCCTCCTGCCCCCAATCCCTCCCAGCATCAGGGTCTTTTCCAATAAGTCAACTCTTCCCATCAGGTGGCCAAAGTATTGGAGTTTCAGCTTCAGCATCAGTCTTTCCAATGAACACCCAGGACTGATCTCCTTTAGGATGGACTGGTTGAATCTCCTTGCAGACCAAGGGACTCTCAAGAGTCTTCTCCAACACCACAGTTCAAAAGCATCAATTCTTCGGAGCTCAGCTTTCTTTACAGTCCAACTCTCACATCCATACATGACCACTGGAAAAACCATAGCCTTGACTAGATGGACCTTTGTTGGCAAAGTAATGTCTCTGCTTTTCAATATGCTATCTAGGTGGGTCATAACTTTTCTTTCAAGGAGTAAGCGTCTTTTAATTTCATGGCTGCAATCACCATCTGCAGTGATTTTGGAGCCCAAAAAAATAAATAACTAGTTAGAAAACATAATTTAAAATTCCCTTTGTATTACAGAAAGAAAAACAAAACATGTAATACCTAGGAATAAACTTTTAAAAATAGGACTTGCCTGAAAAAGAACTAAACTTTACTAACAGACTTTCTTGTATAAAAATCACATTGAAAAATAAGAAAGAAAATAGAGAGGTAGATTAAAGCAAAAATGACACCATTTTTCACCTAGCAAATTAAGTTTTTTTGGTTTATTTCAGTTCAGTCACTCAGTCGTGTCTGACTCTTTGCGACCCCATGGACTGCAGCATGCCAGGCCTCCCTGTCCATCACCAACTCCCATAGTTTACCCAAACTCGTGTCCATTGAGTTGGTGATGCCATCCAATTATCTCATCCTCTGTTGTCCCCTTCTCCTCCTGCCTTCAATATTTCCCAGCATCAGGGTCTTTTCAAATGAGTCAGTTCTTTCCATTACGTGGCCAAAGTATTGGAGTTTCAGCTTCAAAATCAGTCCTTCCAATGAATATTCAGGACTGATCTCGTTTAGGATATGACTGGTTGGATCTCCTTACAGTCCAAGGAACTTTCAAGAGTCTTTTCCAACACCACAATTCAAAAGCATCAATTCTTTGGTGCTCAGCTTTCTTTATACTCCAACTCTCACATCCATACATGACCACTGGAAAAACCATAGCCTTGACTAGATGGACCTTTGTTGGCAAAGTAATGTCTCTGCTTTTTAATATGCTATCTAGGTTGGTCATAACTTTTCTTCTAAGGAGAAAGCATCTTTTAATTTTATGGCTGCAGTCACCATCTGCAGTGATTCTGGGGCCCCCAAAAATAAAGTCAGCCACTGTTTCCTCTGTTTCCCCATCTATTTGCCATGAAGTGATGGGACCAGATGCCATGATCTTAGTTTTCTGAATGTTGAGCTTTAAGCCAACTTTTTCACTCTCCTCTTTCACTTTCATCACCAGGCTTTTTAGTTCTTCTTGGCTTTCTGCCTTAAGGGTGGTGTCATCTACATATCTGAGGTTATTGATATTTCTCCCAAACATCTTGATTCCAGCTTGTGCTTCATCCAGCCCAGTGTTTCTCTTGATGCACTCTGCATATAAGTTAAATAAGTAGGGTGACAATATATAGCCTTGACGTACTCCTTTTCCTACTTAAGTCTCTGTTTTTAATGGAACCACCCAATACTGGCAAGAGTGAGGTTAAGTAGATACTTCGTGGTTTTACACACTACTGGTACCATATAATTGCAACAATTTCCCTGAAAAACAACTTGTCCATGTATATCATTAATATTAGTTATGATATTACATTTGAACATAGTAATTCTCCTTTCAGGGATCCTTAGGGAAATATTTGGATATATCAACAATGATTTGTTCCAAGGTATTCACAGCAACATTAAAGCAAATAAAAGGGATGAGGGTAAGTAAATTTATAACATTAAAAATAAAAATTTATAACATTAGAAAAATAATGAGGCACATTATATTTTTATATATTATTTTAATGGTTTGTAATATTTGTGTATACTATTTATAAATATATGTATAAATTTACCATGAAAAATGATGTCTACAAAGTTTTGGGAACTACTTACTATTATATTGTTAAGCAAAAAAAAATAAAATCAGTATATAAAATCATATCAGTAACAATTTATGTAATCTCAACTTATTTTTAAAAATGAAAATATAATGATCAAAAATAAATATGTCCAAATACTGTGAAAAATAGCTGTCTTGGTGCTGAAGTTAAAGGTAATTCTTCTGCTTTTTCATGCTTTTTGATATTAAAATTTTAAGAATATGTAGTATTACTTAAAAAGAAAAATAACTTACAAGCATTCATAACCTGGGGTTGATTGATGGATGGCTTCAGGGTGTCCATGGCTCAGCTAAGACTGCAAATACATTTTTTGTGCTAGTGAATTTGCTTGGAGAGAAAGTGATAGTTTCAAAGGGTTTCATCATCCCAGGATAGAAGCTGCTGATTTAAAACTTTCAGGAAGTGATTTAGAAGGGTCATTATTATATATTGACTGTGTTCTAGATTTGCAACCCCCCAGAGAAGGCAATGGCAGCCCACTCCAGTACTCTTGCCTGGAAAATCCCATGGATGGAGGAGTCTGGTAGGCTGCAGTCCATGGGGTCGCTAAGAGTCCAACTCGACTGAGCGACTTCACTTTCACTTTTCACTTTCATTCATTGGAGAAGGAAATGGCAACCCACTCCAGTGTTCTTGCCTGGAGAATCCCAGGGACGGGGGAGCCTGGTGGGCTGCCGTCTCTGGGGTCGCACAGAGTCGGACACGACTGAAGCAACTTAGCAGCAGTAGCAGCACATTCATGCTAAAGGGTTAGATATTTTAAACATCATTATTTTCAAAACTAAGCCAGAAAAATTCTACTTGTCTTATATTCAAATGGAAAAATTCTCAAGATATTCATGAGTATCTTTCTCATTTAAATTATAACCACTACTAAAACTGTAATTCCATAAATATTTATTGAGCATCTATATAAGCAGGGTCCCATGAAGCATGAAATGCTTTTTCAAATAAGAAC
The DNA here is from genome assembly GCF_055505025.1 of Bos grunniens. NCBI lineage: Eukaryota > Metazoa > Chordata > Mammalia > Artiodactyla > Bovidae > Bos > Bos grunniens. The sequence continues at coordinate 20,293,011 of NC_141168.1, forward strand.
TCCAAGTTCAGGGTACACTGAAATAAGGAATATATATGATACCTTCACATGATTTGTTTATTTATGTATGCTTATATATGTGTGCACATCAGTTCTGGGGGTCTTATTTTTATTCATGTCTTATTTTGTTTAAAAAAATATTTAAGGAAGCTTACCAAAAAAAAAATATAACATAGAATGAAATTTAAAATAAGTAGGTGAGTCAATTGGGACAAAGGCTAAAATGAGGCAGAAAAGGTAAGATGAAGCCAAGAGTAAGGTCAGAACTCCTAGTTCATGCCAAAGTTTCAAGTTCCCTTGTAGTCTAAACAAGAAGGTAAACATGATCTGTTACATGAGTCTTCGTGCCTGAAAGATAAAAAGAAACCAGTTACTCAGGAGAAACCCAACTATTGCAAATTGTACCGCCAAAGGGAAAGTTCTCCCATGGGCCTTCATAAAGAGGGCACTGTAATATAATGAACAACATCTTCTCAAGGTTAAATAAGGAACAACAACCGGATGTAAAATACACAGGGAAATATGTGGGTCGTACCAGGCGTCACTGAAGAGCTCTTCCGTGACCACGTACTTAAAATCACAATTCCCCATCCCCGTTCCTAGCTCCTTTTGTTCCTGTAGCACTATCATCAATGAGGCTTTATCTTTTTTAAAATCTCTCTCCCCGCTCCATTAACTTAAATATAAATTCAATGAAGGCAGACATTTTGTTCTATCTCATTCATCCACATTCCCAGGGTTCAAAAGAATTTCTAACACATAGAAGTTGTTCAATATATATTTATTGAATGAGTGAATTCATGAATTATCATCATATAATTATTAGTGAGTAATATCATTATTACTATCAACATGTCATTCTCATTAGCAGGATTCACAGAACTCTTTTGCATTATATTCTTCAAGGTGAACAGAGGATAAAATTAAAACATAATTTTGTAAAAGCGATTTTATGAAAGTCAGATAATGTGGCATAAGAATGTAGCTTTCAGGAGTCAAGATATGAATTTCAAAACATCTAAAGGAATCAATAAACTGCATGTTTTTAGACAATCCTTCTTAAATAAGAATGTAAGTATGATGAAACTACAAGTTGGGGTTATATTTCCTGAAAGCAGTTGGTAAACAGCTATTGTGTGTTCCTGCAAATGGCACAGCTGTATGGTTTGATTCAACTAAGCTGAGTTAGAAATTAGAGCAAGGAATCTAAAAATGAGGTATTCCTGAAAGTAAGTTTTGATACTTGCAAAGACAGGCTAAGAGATAAACCCCAGCCAGAACCAAGGCTTTTTTCAGAAAGAGATTAGATTACCATGTTAACATAAAGACATTTATATGATGTTGGTGCCAAATGGATAGATTCATAGCCCTAAAAGATTTTCACCTAGAAAAAATTTAAAGTAGGACACCCAAAAGTTCATCTGAGCCACATGACGTCTTAGTATAACTCCCAGAAAGTAACATAATCTTTCAGTATGTTATAATCATGAAATATACACTTAATTAAGCAAGTAAGTTAGCTTGCTAGATAGGGCTGTTTTCCATAAGGAATTTAAATATGGAGAGATGTTTACATACTTGAGAACATTAATTACATAAACAATGTTCTATAGTGATTCTTCCTGAAACTGTTATATAACAGAATCAGTTGTCAGTTCAAGTCAGTCCTGGTTGTCGATAATAAAACCGTATATCAAGCATCCAGGAGAACCTTTTTCTTGCTCTCAGGGCTTAGAGATGGAGAGATGGCTCACTGAGTTCAACGTGAACAGGTCCTTTTCTTTTTTTTTTTAAGTGAACGAGAGGAACCATAACACCTCTCTTTTACTCCTGCCAAATATTGTTTGATTCATAAAAGCCCATGCACACCAACCTGACTCCCAGTGACAGCTAATTCCCAGTGATGCACAGTGGGAGGTGTGTGTCTATCGCAGATGCTGAGGTGCGCCTCCAGGTGCCCCTTGAGGACTGAAGGATTTATGACCCCAACTCCTGGAAGTGCTGCCCACAGTCCTGCCTCAGCTGTCAGCCTCTTTGGGAATCCGCTGAGGCAATGGGTGCCTGGCCCAAGTGCATGGAGACCCCTGGGCACCCCTGCTGTGCTCTCCTGGGCTGTCCATCTCTGCGTGTCCAAATCCAGCCTGCCCATAAGGCCCTGCTCAAATACCACCCTCTTCCAGAGGCCTCTCCAGATTCTTTCCTTTTCTAAATGTTCTTTTCTTTTCTAAATGACCGTGCTCCCTCCCCAGGTAGGGTTGCCAGATAAAATACAGGACACCCTGTTAAATTTGAATGTCAGGTCAACAGCAAATAGTTTTTCATAAAGGCATGTCCCAAGTATTATATGGGATACACTTGGACTAAAAAACTAATCATTGTTGATCTGAAATTCAAATGTAACTGAGCATTGTGTATTTTTATTTGCTAAATCTAGCATCCTTATGTCCAGGCAGCCAGAATCCCATAACTGTTCTTCACAGAAGGATAAAGGCCAGTCTCCTTGCCTCAACATGGGAGAGTTCTGAGGGGTCTTCCCAGTTACAGAGTTCCCCTGGGGGACAGTTGATGTTTTCTATTGAGGCTGTATCTAAGTCTAGCTTCTCCCTCTGCGCAATCCTGCTTCTTTGTCTACATCAGTCATTAAATCCCAAGTGTTAGTTGTTCAGTCATGTCCAGCTCTTTGCAATCTCATGGATTGTAGCCCACCAGACTTCCCTGTCCATGGAATTCTCCAGGCAAGAATATTGGAATGCGTAGCCATTTCCTTCTCCAGGGGAACTTCCCAACCCAGGGATTGAACCTGGGTCTCCTGCATTAGACACAGATTCTTTACTGTCTGAGTCACCAGGGAAGCTGATTAATCCCAAACAGCTCCCCCTAATAAATTTCCTGCATAAGCAGACTCTCCCTCCTAGAGTCTGCTCCCTGGAAACTCAACTTGAAATAGGGCCTGAGGATGAATAGAGTGGTTTGGCTAAAAAAACAAGGTGAATGACTAAGAGAGGTGGCGAGTGGTCCAGAGAGAAAGATTCAGGTCAAGTTATGAAGAGTATACACAAACACTATATATGGTTGAATATTGCAAGACGGACTAGTTCATAAGACACACGACCTTATAATTTAGAAGTTAGTATCTGGGAAATCCCAGTTGTTTGTGACTCCCCGTGGTAGAGGGTGGGGGGTTGTGGAAATGGAGGTCAAATGGTGAGGAGTTTTTACTTTCCTCCCATCAGTGCTTCCTACACCTTTCTACCAAGGCTGGGTGAACCTCCATGGTCTGTGGTGGCATAAAATTCCATTGAGGTCTTTTCTTCAAATACTGGTGCAAATCATGACTTCCATTTCATCACTTATTGCATTGCATTGCATTTTAAAAACGATTTTTCCAAAATTATTCCATTAACTGACTTCCAGGAAGATGTCCCCATGTCCTGTAGCTTCATATACTTCACAGAACCAGTCACTCACACCTGAGGGCATTTGTATCCCAGGGTGAGTGGCACTGCCTTTAAGAGGTCTGTTTCTCTCCTTTCCTTCAGGGTCTATTCTAAGGAAAGTTATGTAAGCCTCTCTTGAGTCCAGAATCTCTTTCTCCCTCTAGCTTTCTCCTGGCTAAAAGTTTCTGCTCGTGTGAAGAAAAAAACTGTACCATGGCAGCGCATCCCGACTCCCACTGCTTTTCCACACGGACTACAGACTTCTTTAACGGGCACACAGTGCCTGAGGTTGATGTATATCTTTTGTCTAGGTTGCCCCTAGCAACACTTGATAACTAGATTCCAAAATTATATTTAAAGATATCAGATCAGAAGCTGAAACAGCCCCCAAATATAATTGAGTGATATTATTGCCACATAAGTTGGGGCCAGTTCACCTCAACATACTGTCTGCCACATGCCCATGCCCACACAGAAGTTTGACATTTTACTAGGTAGACAGGAGCACAGTTATGGGGAAACCTGAAGTTTTCTCCATGGTACAATCTTCATTCTAGATTACCTATAAAAATCTTCATTTGAAAATCAGGTAAGATTCATTTGAAAATCATTTGAAAGTCAGGTAAGAAAAAATAAATTTACACTGAGCCACACTAAGCTTCCCTTTCTGTACACGTGTACATTAGCCAGTCAGTTGTGAACAACTCTTTGTGACCCCACGGACTGTAGCCCTCCAGACTCCTCTGTCTGTGAAATTCTACAGGCAAGAATACTGGAGTGGGTTGCCATTTCCTTCTCCAGGGGATCTTCCCAACCCAGGGATTGAACCTAGGTCTCCTGCATTGCAGGCAGATTCTTTACCATCCGAACTACCAGGGAAGCCTTCTGTATATGATTCCCCATGAAAAGATATTGGTTAGATGACCAAGATATAATTTCTCCTTGCACAAATCTATTCCCCAAATTCTGTGTCAGTTAATGCAATTTCTAGCAATACAACAACAATTAATCCTGCATCCTAGCCATTCTTCTATGAAGACTAAGTTGCTGCAGAATTAACAAATTTTTTAATACTTGTAATATTTCCTGAAGATGAAAAATAAATCAGAGTGTTCATAGACTGTGAAATGAGTCCTGTGTTGATGAGAATTGTAGATAATTGTCTCATATATAGGACAGACAAATGTTAAAATAAATGTAATTTCAAACTCTGAGTCTTAGAAGTGACTTATTTCTACATGAAATAAATTTCTCTCATAATCATATCAATGCAATATTTATATTCCTTGTTAAGTAGAAGTAGTAAAGGTACTTCCTTCTTTTGGAGCAGACAGAAAGGAAGAATACTTACCTCTAATTACCTGTAAAATGTTAAGATAATCTTCCACTTGGGATATCATGAGAATCCTAGAAAAAGAAATAGCATCATATTTATTTTATAGGGGAAAATAATCACCTATCTACTTCTCATGATACAAAAGATATTGTTTCAAGCTCACTTCCAAACTCTCTGCCTGTTTCAAATTTCTTGAGAAATCTACATGCAAATTCTTAGGCAGCTTTTGAAACCAAATACAACCAAGATTTATTGGTTCTCCTTCCTCTGTGAAAATCTATTGTGTCCCTTTGATTTCCTAAAAGACCTAAGAAAACCAACCTTAGAGGGCCTTCTAGACGTTGTTAATACAAAGTTATGAGCGATCACTTCCAACAGACATCAGACACCCCCTCCTCTGAAACTGTCAGCAGCACCACCAACCCCAAGGTCTTCTGGAACTAACAGGAAGCTAATATAAACAGTGAAAATGAGTCTCAGAGAGGTGCTGACAAAAGAGAAGAAAGGAAAGTCACAGGGGAAAATGAAGAACATGAAGAGGTCACTCTAAAGACATCAGTGCCTAGGGCAGGGCCTGGCAGGCCACTCCACACTCAACAGATATTTATTGAATGGTGGAGCTCTTTGTTATCAACTGAATAGTCTTCCCTAGAGCCATGAGCAACCTGCCACACAAAGACAGCATCCAGGGATAAGAAAATCAGTGGGAAAGGGGTTGGCAAGGTGGGTGGTGGAGACCTCTCTTCTGTTCACTGCTCTGCCACAACTAGATGTCTGACTTAGGGAAAGTCACTTACATGTCTGAATCTCTAATTCCTCAGCTGAAAAGTGAGGGGATTAGACTCTGATCTGTAAGATTCCTTCAAATTCAAAGTCTACAATCCCTATGACACAAAAAAGGGTGCAGTCATCACACAGTGCCTTGGCCTTGACCAGAGGTCAGGTTTGGCCTGTCGTCCCGCACATTCTCTGTGGCCGTGACCTCTGACCCTATCCTGCTGCAGTTCCAGCCCTACCTTCCTTCCATTTAAGGGTCAGCCTGTCATGGGACCACCAGCACCAATAAGTTTAGCAACTGACCTGCACAGGGACCTAGAGAAAACCACTCTCCCCTCAATTTATATTCTCAAAGGTTTTTTGTTGTTGTTGTTGTTGTATATTACGGACCTATACTTCTTTTGTTTTGTTTTGTTTTTAGTTTGGAAATAACCCTGTCAATGGATACATAAGCTGTTTCTTTGGCATGGTAATATTGAGGTTACGAATAATAGCCTGATATACCTTCTCTCTGTTCCAGGAAGAGATGCTGAACTCTAATCTTAGCTATCTATCTCACTGACTGTGGGCTATTAATCATCAAAAGACCAAGAGAAAGAATTTAGGTATAACCCAAAGTCAGTCCTGGAAAAACATTCCCAAGAGCATTGTCCATTGCTAACAATAAGTTCTACAGATGTACACAAAAGGAAAAGCTGTACCCATTTCTCTCTTCTCTTTCACTTAACCCTGGCATAAAAGCAACAGATTCCTCATAAACAGACTGAAAAAAATAAATCATTTACCACTTATAGGGCCAGATTCAGGAAAAGAAAACATTTATGTAAGCCACTTCCTGAATAGTCAGCTTTTAATGACAGCTACAAAGCCTCCTGAATGTTGTACCCTAAGGCTCCCTGAGGATCCTAAAACACAAACAAATGTAAATAATGGTCAGAAAGTCTTTGTAAGTTGATTAACCTCCTTTAATTCTGACCTGTCCCTGAGATATGATCAAGTGAGCTCATTAGTAAAATCCCTTTTTCAATAAATAACAGATGTTTTTTTAATAAAATAGACAACCAGATGGGTGGCATCACTCAGATCCACACCTCATTTTTACCACTCAGCCAGTTATCATTATAAACACTCAATGAATTATATGGTTTCCTTAGGGTGGAAATGCAGGGGAGGAAAACAAGTTCTTGTTCAATGGACATGACTCCTTTCAAATAAATTCCAGAAGAAGAGGCTTTGGCTCATTAATTTTTAAATCTGCTAAAATGTTCAATTAGCGGCAAAGCACACTTCCAAGTCTAGTTTGTCAACACAGAATCTGAGAACACAAATTTAAGGAGACATAAATCAGTAAGGTTGAATCCTCTATATTAATAATCAATGACTTCCTCCAGAACAAAAAGTGACTAAAGTCAAGGTATTTTCAAGAAAATATCTTGATAGATATCAAATAATAAAAGTCTCTAGGGTTCTAACTGAGCAGAAAACTTATCAACTTCTTTTCTATACACAACTTTGCTCAGGGTCGTGAAGCCAAAGCCTTTCCATAAATGCAGGGACTGAGTCCACTGGAAGCAGCAATTCCCTAAGAAGATCACAGGACTTAAATCAGTGGTCCAGATATCCTGGGAAGTTGTTTTCTGGAGTGAAGCAGAAGTAAGATTTTGAAACCAACCAGCTTTAACATTATAAAATGATCTCTTTCCATCCATTCCTAATTATATTTTAAGGGGAATAATTAATTGAGAAAATGAAATAAATTTCATCTTATTAGATAATGAAGGGCATTTTGCATCAAGCAATAAAATTGAACCTCCTGCAACAAGTCAAAACCATGATAATAACTTCAAATCAACTTATAAAATAAACCAAGGTGAGGGGGAGAAGTCCTTGAAGTAATGTCAGGCCAAATTGATATTTAGAATCCACAAATTTTATAAAGGGCATACATCAACAGAGACATCAGGTATTTCCCTGCATCCAGTCTCAGCTTACATTTGAGTTTGTTACGATGGAAAGGGGAGAAGTTCTTAATATCCTGCATAGATTATTAGATTAAATAAAAGGTGACCTCAAGTTAATTTCATCAGGTTACTTTATTCCTTCCCAAAACCAACCTGAAATAAGGCACAGTAGAAATGGGACTTTATGGGGATGGTTCTAAATGTTGAAAAGGAGGTCATTCAAGATGGGGAAGGGGGAGGAGAGGGAAGGACAGGGTAGCCAGATAGCATCAGGGGAGCATCGAGTATAGAGGGTGAGGAAGTAGGCAGGTAGTCAAGATTAGCTTTCCCCAAATCCCTCCTGGGGCTGGTTCCACGTGGAATGCTCTCAAATCTTTCTGCTCTATCCCCACCTGCCTCCCTTTCCTGAAGTTTAATTTGAGAGTTACTTCCCACCAGTGTTTATATGGGAGAAGGCAATGGCACCCCACTCCAGTACTCTTGCCTGGAGAATCCCATGGACGGAGGAGCCTGGTGGGCTACAGCCCATGGGGTCGCTAAAAGTTGGACACGACTGAGCGACTTCACTTTCACTTTTCACTTTCATGCATTGGAGAAGGAAATGGCAACCCACTCCAATGTTCTTGCCTAGAGAATCCCAGGGATGGCAGAGCCTGTTGGGCTGCCGTCTATGGGGTCGCACAGAGTCGGACACGACTGATACGACTTAGCAGCAGCAGCAGCAGTGTTTATATGAGGATACGAGATGACACCTCCCCCCAGTTATCAAACACCATCCTCAAGGTTAAACAAATAGTTGTACTTGGCTTTATCTCCATTTTGCAAATTGCATTATAATTGACCCAAAATTCTCCTCTATGTAGCGGGGAATGAGGGAAACAGCCGTCAAGTATCTACTTCTAGCTCCTTTTCAACCCCGGCACTTGGTCAACCTATACCTTCCTAAGGTGGCAAAATACTGAACTTAGCAAAACTATCCATAAACAGGGATATCTTTCTTTCCCTCCCATCATTTCCAGAACCTACTAATGGCAAGCACACATACAGATTTTTTAAAAGGTGAAAAACACATTAATAGATTTTGGATTTCCCAACCATTGGAAATAGGTGTGCCCCTGTGGTCATGCATGGATGTGAGAGTTGGACTGTGAAGAAGGCTGAGCACCAAAGAATTGATGCTTTTGAACTGTGGTGTTGGAGAAGACTCTTGAGAGTCCCTTGGACTGCAAGGAAATCCAACCAGTCCATTCTGAAGGAGATCAGCCCTGGGATTTCTTTGGAAGGAATGATGCTAAAGCTGAAACTCCAGTACTTTGGCCACCTCATGTGAAGAGTTGACTCATTGGAAAAGACTCTGATGCTGGGAGGGATTGGGAGCAGGAGGAGAAGGGGACAACAGAGGATGAGATGGCTGGATGGCATCACTGACTCGATGGACGTGAGTCTGAGTGAACTCCGGGAGTTGGTGATGGACAGGGAGGCCTGGCGTGTTGTGATTCATGGGGTCTCAAAGAGTCGGACACGACTGAGCGACTGAACTGAACTGAACCAATGTTTACACCAAAAATGGTTCTGAATAGATATGTCCTTTTGAGAAACCCTTGTTAAGGAATGACCCTCAACATTGTATGTATTAAAGTCTCTCATTCATGTCCAACTCTTTGCAACCCCATGGACTGTAACCCACCAGGCTCCTTTGTCCTAGGGATTCTCCAGGCAAGAATACTAGAGCGGGTTGCCATGCCTTCCTCCAGGGGATCTTCCCAACCCAGGGATAGAGCTCAGGTCTCCCGCCTTGCAAGCGGATTCTTTACCATCTGAGCCACCAGAGAAGCCCAGATTCTCAGCTCAATGCTCTTAATGGCCTGAGACTGTATCCTGCTGTAAGAATCTGTTAGATCCTGTTGAGTTATCATCCATCCTTCCACAGAACACAGTGGTATGGACACAGATTCGCTCTTGCTTTTCTTAGAGAAGGAGGAGTTTTAAGTTGGGAGTAATCAGTAGCAGTCTGCCTCAGTCTTTAGGATTTCTGGCCCTGAAGCTCATCTGATGGCCTCAGGTATGCCTACTACAGTCCTGGTACCTCACCACTGATGTTGTGAAGTGATAAGCCAGAAAACTCAAAAATGCCTACAGCTTTTTAATCAACCAGAGATTGTCAGTGGGTTGACGAAAAGGGATCTCCTTAAAAATAAGTATATATACAGAGCACTTGACAGACCACAAATTATTTTCATAGTTTAGATGACAGAATCCTCACAATCTTATGAGATGGGAAGGTAATTTTATCTCCATTAAAAAAAAGAGACTTAAAAAAGTTAAATGGGATTTTTATAATTGTAGGGTTGGTATGTCATAGGGATAGAACTTGAACCCAAAATTCCAGATTCCAAGGCTGAGTGTGCTTTTCGTGGTGTCACAGTGCCTGTCATATCAGAAATAAAGAAAACTGAGTCTGGAAGCACAGGGCATACCAGTTGGCTTGCTTGACTCTTATATTTAATTGTATTTTTATCTTGTTACATGCCCTATATTTTTATAAGTTGTCCCACATCCTTTGGGAGAGCAAGGGAAAAGAAAAAAATTAGAAGAGAAAGAGGAGAAGAGGGAAAGGGGAGAAGGCAGGAGAGAGGAGGACAGCTGGAGCTCATATTCCCCATCTTCACTAAGCATTTTGTACTATTTACTTGTTGCAGACGATATTCTTATGAATATGGATATCATATTACTTCAAGATACTCATAGCTCATTGCTGTGGTTTTCTAAAAATGTGTTTATGTGTTCTAGTAAGTAAGACAAATAAGACTAACTGTTCTTATACATTTCTCAATTTAGAACTGTAAAATAAGTAAAGCAAGGGATAAAATTCATTTGTTTCTGTAGCAAGTTCCCTACTAAGCCCTTACTACACTACATCATAATTACATATTAGTCTATCTCCCCTAAGAGACATGTCACGCTTGCCCATTACAGTATCCTGGCACATGGCAGTTGTTTAATAAATTTTTGTTGGATGAGTAAATATGATTAAAGCAAAGTCATGTTATTACTCACGTGCCTAAAACTGACTCTCAGCTCTCTGGAATCTAGTACATAGACTTAATGAATATATGTTAATAAAACATATAAACATGTGAATGCAAATTATTGTCCTATAAAGTAAGGTATGAAAAGTATTATTTAAGTGGCAGAGAAAAGTGTTATAGGAATTCCAAGAGGGGAGAGCTTTCTTTTAGGGGAGCACCCAGGGAAAGATTTATGGAAAAGGTGATTGTCACTAGCTGGAGGCCACAGAGGACATGTGTTTCAAGCAGAGAAGACTTCACAGGAGCAGAGGAAATGTGGGAAAAAGCAAAAGAGTTGAGGAGACAAGTTGGCTAAACAAGTCAGTTGAAACTGAGGGATGATGGTGATTGGTATGAAAGACGTTGCTGTTATTTCCCAACACCCATCAACCCCCTCTTCCTTAACATCAGAACCTTGATGTTAGCTGGTCCCCTCCCGCCTTGCTGCCTCACTAAGAGATTACATTCCCATCCTTTCTAGAAGTTAGCTGTATCCATAGAGCTATGTTTTGGCCCACAGAGTGTTACCTGAAGCATCTTGTGGACTTCCAGCACAGCTCTGTAAATCCTACAGGGGCCCACACTTCTCTTCTTCATGACGTAGCTAACGCTCGTCTGTGTGAACTGAAGCTTTAACAGCCATTTAGGGCCATGAGGATGGAACACACAGCCTAAGGTTGGTGAGTGCTCAAAGAAGCCTTGGTCCCTGAGGATTTCATAGGGTCCCATACCAGGCCTGCACCACCTACTACTGATTTTACAAGAGAAAGAAAGAATTTCTACAAAGTTCAAGACTCTCATGGCTGTTTGTTAGTCACTAAGTTTGTGACCGTATGGACTGTAGCCCACCAGGCTCCTCTGTCCATGGGATTTTCCAGGCAAGAATACTGGAGTGGGTTGCCATTTCTTCCTTCAGGGGATTTGCCCATCCAGGGATCGAACCTGAGTCTCCTGCCTTGGCAAGTAGATTCTTTACCACTGAGCCACCAGGGAAGCCCTCAAGAATTTCATACCAAATTTTAATATTATGTGAAGCAAAACCTAATCGAAATGGGTACATTAAAAAAATGTGAGCACAACACATATAAACACAACCACACTATATAAAAATATAACCCTACTGCCTTTCATGTTCAGCCAACTTCTCCACTTGTCACTTTTTGACTTTGCTAAACCCAGATGACACAGCTCTGCTACATTTAAGTAATGTTTACCACCAACATAGCCCCTGAGAAATCTTCTTCAATAGCATCGTCGAAAGCAATTTTCTAGCATCTGATTTTGGTGTAAATCATTAAGATTTTTGCTTTGGCATGCTGCAATTACAGCCAGGCAGGGCCGCAGCCTGGAATTAATCAAGAAATCGCAACCAGGTCAGCTTCAAAGGACTTCATTCCCGTGGGAGATGATGGCAAGGGCAGGGAAAGTTGTGACTGAAACTTAACCCACAAGGCAGAGAGCTGCTTGTTATCCTTGCTGCTGCTGCTGCTGCTGCTGAGTCTCTTCAGTCGTGTCCAACTCTGTGCGACCCCATAGACGGCAGCCCACCAGGCTCCCCCATCCCTGGGATTCTCCAGGCAAGAGTACTGGAGTGGGTTGCCATTGCCTTCTCCTGTTATCCCTAGCAGATATAATAAATACCAAAATCTAGATTGAAAGAGACAATTGTGCAGCAAGATAAATTTATTTGCAAAGCAAAACCTGGAGTCTTCTGCGTAAGTGCAGGAAAGCCAGTTCTGTGATAGGAGCTCCGGGGAACATTAAAAAGGAACACACAGAAGTAGACAAAACAGAGTTTGGGAAAGGGTGGTGTTGATGAGAAACAGGAGCCATATGATAACAGCAATTAACCTGAAACTGAGTTAATCAGTGGGCTTCCCAGGTGGCTCAGTGGTACAGAAGTGAAGTGAAGTGAAGTGAAGTGAAGTGAAGTTGCTCAGTTGTGTCCGACTCTTTGCGACCCCTTGGACTGTAGCCCACCAGGCTCCTCCGTCCATGGGATTTTCCAGGCAAGAATACTGGAGTGGGTTGCCATTTCCTTCTCCAGGAGATCTTCCCAACCCAGGGACGAACCCGGGTCTCCTGCATTGCAGGCAGATGCTTTACCATCTGAGCCACCAGGGAAGTCTCAGTGGCATAGAATCCATCTGCAAATGCCAGGGGTTTGATCCCTGGTTCGGGAAGGCCCCCTGGAGGAAGAAATGGCAACCCACTCCAGTATTCTTGTCTGACCTGGTTGCGATTCCTTGATTAATTCCAAGAAAATGCCATGGACAGAGAAGCCTAGTGGGCTATAGTCCCATGGGGTCACAAAGAATTGGATACAACTGAGCACCTGAGCACACAAAAGGAGATGAGCATATCCTGTCTGATTAGTTATCCAATTGCCCCCTTTCTGGGTGACCTGAGTGGCCCCAGAAGTTATTCCAACATTTACCAGTGACTTGGAAAGTCCCCGTTGAAAAGTAGGACTCATAGGAGCTCGGGGAAGGGCACATAGCTTCCTACTGACTGGACCCGTCCCTGACTCAGTCCAACCTGGTTTTCTCATCTGTTTCTGATCCACTACCTCCATCTTCAGAAAGCTCAAACAAAACCCATACTTTTATCACAGTTTAAAAGCATTTCCACATAGATCTTTTGACGCTCATTAACACTTCTGGCCAGGAACTGAGTCCCAAAGTTTCACTTCTTTCACAAGCACCACTAAGTGATTCATTTTTACAAGAGTCTGCTCCAGGTGGCGCTGGCGGCGCAGCTGCAAAGTCAGAGGGAAGAAGGAGAGGAAGAGGGAGGGGAGCCCGCGGGAGCAGTGGCAGAAGCCAGAGTACAGGGAACACTTGAGAAGAGCTGTTTGCTTTGGATGAGGATTCATAACCCAGAGAAGGAGGAGGTCAGAATGGAAAGGCTGTGGGGCTCAGATTGTGGAGGACTGCTTCGAATGCCAGGCAGAGACCTGTGTTTTGATTCCATGGTCAATGTGAAGTCAGGGGGTATACATCTATGCAGGCTAATCACATGCCTTAAGAACTGGCTTTGGGGAAACTAACCTGATCATGATATGTAGGTTGTATACACGTGCAAAAGCTTGAGACTAGGCAGAAACTTTGGGAGAAAGTTTGTTCTGTTGTTGTTCACTCACTCAGTTGTATCTGACTCTTTCTGACCCCATGGACTGCAGCACACCCGGCCTCCCAGTCCTTCACTGTCTCCTGGAGTTTGCTCAAATTCATGTCCACTTGAGTCAGCGATGTTATCTATTTCATCCACTGCTTCCTCCTTCTCCTTTTACCTTCAGTCTTTCCCAGCATCAGGGTCTTTTCCAATGAGCCAATTCTTCACATCAGGTAGCCAAAGTATTGGAGCTTCATCTTCAGCACTAGCAGGAGAAAAGTTTACAGGGTGACAAAATTTTCTGTACACATTTGTACCTCCCCCCGCCCCCCGCCCAGTTTTTCTTTATGGCCAAAGCAATTCCTAAGCTGAGGTTTCCTTTACTTTTGGATGTCCCTACATTCAGAGCCTAAGCCAAGTCTGAGCATTTGAGAAGCCCATGTGCACGCCTCTTAAGGGACCATGCTCTTTCTCCAGCAGCTGCCCAACGTCACCACAAAACAAATAAGTGTGACTATTGACAGAAAGCAATAACCCTTCCTACATGTGTTGAATAAATTGCCTATTAGCAGTCCCACACCATAATTCATGTCCGATTATGCAGATTCAGCCCTTATGAATGAGTGGGAAAATCTTATCATTAAGTGAAGTTCTATACCAAATCCCTAAGCATTTTCTTATTATTTCCTAAAGCTGTTCCTCCTTCTGGCTCATCCCTGAACTTTCTGAGAGCTAGTTGAATCAAAGATAAGCAAGAAGTTCGTACTCTCTGTATACCATCCCTCTGGGGAAGAGCCTCTTGGGTGCTTGGGATTTATATTATAGAACCACAATTTAAATGCAGATTTTTAACTCCCATGTTGAGCAGCCAAGAAGGAGGTTTCTGACTTGATTAAAATACCGATGCATAAATTTTATACTTAACAGTCTTCTTTCTACAATGGGGTGGTATTGAAGAGATGTTTTTAATGAACTTGTGGGACATGCATGAGGTCTCCAAGAAAGTTTATTGTTCATAGATTGGTTTTCTAAGTCTTAAAGGAACAAGGGTCTGCTACTTTTAAAACAGTATTTTTAACCATGTCTCTTACCAGTGTAAGCTTATAAACTGATGGGACATGTTACTACTTGGTCTTGTTGGGGGACAAGGGAAAACAGCTAAGAGATAGGAGATAAAGTGTGGAGTGAGCAATCAGGCTGAATAGGGTTTTTCAATTTGGGGCTGGGAAGATGTCAAGTATTTTGAGCCTAAATTTCATTATTTATAAAGGGTGTTTACCACGATGAATGAGATAGCAACCAGACAGCACCTGAAACATAGATGTTACACAATAGACATTATTGCCATACTCCTGTATTCAGGGCATCTGGGTTTGCCACTTACTTTATGAACTGTATAAACCACTTGACACTCTCATCCTCAATTTCCTCTCCTGTAACAATAAGAAAGTCTAGGTTAGGGGATCTCCTAGGCTACTTCTGGGCTTCCCTGGTGGCTCAGCCGGCAGAGTCCACTTGCTATGCGGGAAGCTGGGTTTGAAGCCTGGGTTGGGAAGATCCCCTGGAGAAGGGAAAGACTACCCTCTCCAGTATTCAGGCCTGGAGAATTCCATGGACTCTATAGTCCATGGAGTCACAAAGAGTCAGACAGGACTGAGCAGCTTTCACTAGGCTGCTTCTAGTCCTGCTGCTTCTAGTCCTAAAAACAATGACTCTCTGACTCTAAGCATCACAATTATTGTACTAATCAATATAAATACGAACACATACATGGAGGGCAAGCAGTGATAAGTGATTCACTATATTACTTGCTATGTAGACAGCAAATAGTATGAGAATAAGAGAGAAAGGGGGAAAGCAAGCAAAACTGAGCTATTCCTTATTCCCTTTCCTAGCTACACATGCGCCATCGCTTCAAGGAAAAGAAAGGGGGATATCTCGGGGAGAGATGGTGAAAAAAAGAAAAAGTCAAGAAGGAAATTAAAACAGAAGAATATATAACAAATATCATGCTTGATGTACCATATAAAGCAGAAGATAAATAAAAATTCTATCCTAGAGACAACAGAGCCTCTTTTTTTTTAATTTACTGGAGTATAGTTATTTTACAATGTTATGTTAGTTTCTGCTGTACAATGAAGTGAATCAGCTATCTGTACACACATATCCCCTCCCTTTGAGGTCTCCCCGCACACTATCCCACCCATCTAGGTCATCACAGAACACAGAGCTGAGCTCCCTGTGCTATACAGCAGGTTTCCACTGTCTATTTCACCCATGGTAGCGTATATATGTCAATCCCAACCTCCCAGTTCATCTAACCTCTCCTTCGCTACCCTGTGTCCACACACCCTTTATCCACCTAGTCAGCAGAAATTCTTAAGGCCAAAAGGTCAACATTTTTCCTTCTCTTTCACATTTAAAGATCTTATTGTCATGAAGACAGCCTCGGGACTCAAGTACGAACAACTCTCAAAAGCAGTTCTAATTCTGTTAGATCTTGTTCACAATGACTAAGCAATCGAGTAGACAAGTCCAGTACACAGAGGTTTGAGAGGACTGTACTGCTTCTACACCCAGACATTGAGAAATGGTGTTGAGAAAAGTCTTAGTGAAAGTGTTAGTCTCTCAGCCATGTCCGACTCTTTGTGACCCCATGGACTGTAGGCTGCCAGGCTCCTCTTGTCCATAGAATACTCCAGGCAAGAATACTGGAGTGGGTTTCCATTTCCTTCTCCAGGGGATCTTTCTGACCCAGGATTGAACCCTGGTCTCCCACACTACAGGCAGATTCTTTACCATTTAAGCCACCAGGGAAGACAAAAGACAAAGAGAATGAACGTCATTTGTGTTTGTCAGCTGCCAAAAGGAGATTGTTGTTGAAAATGTTTTAAATTATAAGGACCATCCATACCCACTCCTTAGGAAGCAGTAGGTCTTCCTTCATTAGGCAACAACATTCTTGGGAACTCAGTAAGAGAAAAGGTTCAACCACAGGCAGTACTCAAGCAAAAGGCATGTGGTTATTCCTCAAGAAAGTTCACCAAAGACATTCTTGGCATTTTATCATTCTATTACAGACAATGAAGAAAGGAACATGTTGGTTATACTGAATTCAGGATACTTATGCCTAATTAACCAAAAGAAGCAAAAATTACTCTACCACCACCAGGAAGAGCCATGTTGATAATGTGTTTTGAGATCTTAAGCCAAAAATTGATGAACTTGATCACTTGATAAGAATCCCCTCAAAATTACATTTCTGGTAATACTATTTGCTACCCATGGACAGAGGAGCCTGGTGGGCTACCATCCATGGGGTCGCAAAGAGTCAGACACGACTGAGCGACTTCACTTCACTTCTTCATAATAATCTTTCTCTGCCTCCTGCCAATATTTCCATGTCTCTCTTTACTGAGTGGACTTGTCAATATCTCTCTGTTCTGTGTTTTATGTATGATTCACATGCTGCCTGCTACTTCTATTTTTGCCTTTTGCCATTTATGAGCTTGAATTCTTTGCAATCTTGCCTCTGACCTCAAGATGATCCTGTTATGACCCTGTCCCTGTAGAACCCAACTTTCCCCATCTGCTAAGACTGGAGCAGAAGGATTTTCAGGATTCTGCACTTCACCACATGAAGAGACTTGGCATTAAGACACTAGGGCGCTGTTTCTCTCAGAGAGTCGGCAAGGTCAAAACTAGATTCCTAATAACATTAAGCACTTTTTCACTGTTGAAATTTGCAAAAGCAGTAGTGGATAAAACTGCTGCCACCATAGTACAAACCAAGGCCGTGGATCCAGGTACACACAAAAAGCCCTTCTGCCACGTCCAGGAGCAAGTACCATGTTGTCTCAAGGAAAAGCTCTGTGTAAATGTTTGGGTTGCGATTGAACTTGCTGCTTTCTCCATGGAACGCCATTTTGAGTTGGCACAACAATTGATAAACTAGAACCTACTCAGGCGTGGCAGATATTTTTTCAAAAATGAACAGAAGGAGCCTATCACTTCAAGGAAAATGATGACAGTGTTCGTTTCCAATAATAGCATTTGTGCTCTCAGGCAAAAATTCAAATTTCAGAGAACTAGAATTCACGACCTGAACTTGACACGTCCCAGGACTTAAAGATCTTTTTCATAAGATCAGTGGTGATATTGATGAATATGATTTTTATATTATATAATTAAATGTGTAGATATTTGGAAGATCTATATAGCTCCATGAATCAATATTTTCCAAAACACCAATGCACACTGTTATAAAATCATGCATGTGTAAAAGATCCACTCAAAGTGCAAGACAGAGCAATGGATTTTAATGTAATAGAGTAGAAAAGTTTATTAATGTGGTTTCATATTTCATATAGCAAATAACCTTTCAGAAAGTACAACTTGTCAAGCTTTGTTGTAATATCCACAATCATCTGAAAAACCTCAACGTACTTCTGTTTTCAACTATATATCAGTATGAACAAGATTTTCTTCTTGTATATTGCTCAAAACACAGTCTCAACAGACTGAACACAGAGCCTATATCCTGTGGAGTGCAGCCTCAATAGCTGGTTAGATCCCTAGTTCGTAGGTCTCCCAGACTCCCTGTAGGTGCCCCCTCACTTGTGTTTGCTATAAGGGCTCTCTGTATCCCTTACTTTCCATTGACCATCTAATCATCCAGCAACACTAGCTGTTAAATACTATTGTTATTGCCATTAACCCGAGACAAGGTGATTCCCATTAATCTGGCTGGTATGTGGCAACACAGAAGCTAAAACCAAGGTGGACCAACTCCAGAATCCAGCCTCCCACCTACCACACTTCACTGTTTCTGTGCCAGGACCGTCTCCAGGTGAGGAATATCTTCAACTGAGAGCTTACTCCATGTTCTTCAAACCAGCTGAAAAGACTTCATGCCTCTTTATTGATCTCCTGAAACTAATATTTTTCCTCCTAGTTGTCCCTCTGAACTAAAATATGAGTTGGTATGATCTGAATGGTATTCCCCCCAAACCCATATGTCAATCTGGAGTCAGAGTCTTTGAAAGGAACTTAAATTCGAATAAAGTCAGAAGGGTAGGGTCCTCACAGTTGGGATTAGTGCCTTTATAAAAGACAGCAGAGAGCTTGTTTTCTGTCTCTCACCCCTCACTTGAAAGCACCAAAGAATGGCCATCTACAACCCAAAGGGAGGGCCTCACCAGACACCCACCCTGCTGGCACCTTGATCTTGGACTTCCAGTCTCCAGAACAGTGAGAAATAATGTCTTGTTGTTTAAGCCACCTAGTCTGTGGTATGTGGTTATAGAGGCTCAAGTAGACTAACACATGAGCACACAACTTTGTTTTTTAGTTCTCCATTTCACTTTAACTGCAGTTAAGGTGCCTCCTGGTTTAGTTTTTCTCAGTAACACATGATTTCCCAGGCAAGATTACTGGAGTGGGTAGCCAGTCCCTTTTCCAGGAGATCTTCCTAACCAGTGCTGTCCTGAAAATGAACAAGTTGATAGAGGACTGTGTTCTGGCAGAGTGGCTATCCTTCCCCTGTAGGTCTTCAGGCTCTGGAAGATCCACAGCCCTGTTTCCAATCATAGGAAGCAGAAGAGATTCGCCCCTGGAGTTCCTACACACACGTTACATTCTCACTGCTTTTAATCTTCTGTTTTTTCAATGTCCATATTCTCCTAACTTCTTGGGAAACATGTAATGATATTTAATTTTAATTCCATGGCTACAGTGGATTTTGCTGATTAGAAATGGAGGCTTCTTGATGCAGTACTTTAATCCTCTTTAAAGACAGTGCCTGGGGCTCTCTGTAGCTGTAAATTATAAAAACAAAAGCTGGATTAAAAAATATGCATGTGCAGTGAATAATTATTTAAAATGCAACATATCAGGCTTAAAAAGTATGTAATAATGTATCCTTGGGATAAATGAGACATTATAAGTATAACTCTTGATTATTGGTTGCTCTCCTCTGGTTTTATAATGTAGACAGTATGTATCCCGCTAGGCTCCTCTGTCCATGGGATTTCCCAGGCAAGATTACTGGAGTGGGTAGCCAATCCCTTTTCCAGGAGATCTTCCTGACCCAGGGATGGAACCCAGTCTCCTGCATTGTAAATTTTCTTTACAATGTAAAAATTCTTTACCTGTAAAAATTCTTTACCATGTGAGCCACAGGGAAGCCCAATAATAAAAATCACTCCAATGGGAAAAATTAACCCATGTCTTTCTCTTCTTGGGCCCAGAGATAGAGACAGATAACAGACTTGAGGAGACTTTCTGCTTCTATAACAATAGGCGCCATCTTCATTATTTGCATGATTCCTCCATTACTTGTGCTCAGAGAACATTTTTTTCTTTCAGACACGTCTAAATTTACAACCACATGTGTAATTATTTGCCATGAGACTGTAAGCTCTGAGGGCAGACCCCATGTTTATTTTTTTCTACGTCATACTCCTAGCTTAGGGTGATGTATAATTCCAGGTTGCTTGGAACTGTCTCAGTTTCAGCATTAAAGGTCCTGCATCTCAGGAAATGTCTAGGTTGCAGGCAAACCAGGATAGCTGGTCTCCATGTGCTAGCACCCACTTCAATAAGCAGGTTTTGAATGAAGGAACTGCCATAAGTAGTAACGTGTGTCATGCCTAAAGGAAATAACATGCATTAAAGATAGAACCAGGTGTTTGTTAGGAACATGACTGTGGAGCTAGATAATGCTCAGTCACTAAGTCATGTCTAACTCTTTGTGACCCCGTGGGCTGTAACCCACCAGGTTCCTCTGTCCGTGGAATATTTCCAGGCAAGAATACTGGAGTGGGTTGCCATTTCCTGCCCCTAGGGATCTTCCCACTCAGGGATCAAACCTGCATTTCTTGCATCTCCTACTTGGTAGGTGGATTCTTAACCACTGCACCAAAGATAGCCTGGGTTCAACTCCAAGCTCCACCACTTACCATCTGTATGAATTTGACCTTGGGTTACTTCCTATGCTGCCATCTCCTCATCTGTAAAATTGGAAGCTAATGGTATCAACCACAAAAGGGCTGTTTGAGAATCAAGATTGTTAACGTGTGTAAAGCACTTAGAACAGTGCCCACTGAGTGTTATTAAAATTCATGAAAATCTCTAATATAGTACTTGGTCTGGTAGATGTCTGAGTTTATTTAAATTAGCATGGGCAGGAATAAGCCTAGGCCAAATTGTGAACAAAGTGAAATTGTTCTTCAATTGACTGTTTTCTAGGCTAGTGAGAAACCAGACCAGGTGCCTCACTCCCGGCTATTCCATATAAGCCCCAGCTCACTCAGCCCCCACCATGGAGCTCTCTCCCACCATCTGCTCCGGACTCCTCCCTTCCTTGTTCATCAACACACTCTGTATCTATCACTGCCTTTGCCCTGTTACAGAGCTGAGTTGCTGGTGGTTGATGAGTTCGGTTGTGTTGCAAAGCCTCTTCCCCATCTTACTTCATGTCCCTTCCACAGGGATTTAATTTAAAGAGAACTCCCAGAAACCTCATCCTTAATCTAGGGGAATTAATCTCTAATAATTGGGACTTGACACTATGTGGAAGGCGAGGAGAGAATTTGAAAACAGGGTCATTTCAATGGCATCTTGCAATCACCATGAGGACAACTGCCTGCTCCATGGAGAACTGGTTTGGCTGCATGCTATCTCTGAAAAGTGTCACTTTGAGAAGCATATTCATCACTGGTTATCTAATATGTCCTGATGTTGATTAAGTTGGAAAGCTGCAAACAGATGAAGACTTATCTCTTACACTTGAGTAGACGTGCAAGGAAAAGTAGCCTGAAGAAATTATTTGGAGAGAATAGAAGCTTTCAGCAACCACCTATTTGTTAGGGAGAATTTCTGGAGGTGGACAATGCTTTGAGAGATGCTTGAAGGTGAAGCTCAGGATGAGTGAAGAACACTTCCACTGTGACCTTTACTTTTACCTGGGAAAGAAGTTTTAACCATGCCCAGCCAAACACACAATTGTGAAGTGACCAAAGATTAATTGTAATTTCCCTCTATTGTTATGGAATACTCTTGTTATAACCTGGTCTTGGGCATTAGATGCCAGCTAAACCCACCTTGAAGACCATATAACCTGTCTTCCTGTATAGTTTGTCTTCCTATGCTTCTGACTCCCCTCTCATCAGAACTTACCTATTCTATGTCTCATTTCTTCAGAATCTTATTCCAAGCAAACCTAACATAGTTGTACCAAGAGCTGATGGATATTGGTTCCATGTGACCCCTCCCATTCATATCTTTGTAGTGCCTTAACGTGAAGGTGAGTCTCAAGCATAACAGATTTTAGATAGAATAATAGGCATATAGAGAAAATTCTTAATGAAGAGTGCATATTATACTGTAAAATACATTTTTAAGTTTCCCATTAATAAAGTTTCCCATTAATAATTGGACAAGGTAGAATTGAGAACAATAGTCTCTTTCTATGGCAAGATTTTTTTTTTAATTCTCATTCTATTTTGCATTTGGTGAGTGTTTAAAGATATGTCACCTTTAGTTTGGGGTTTTAATTTTACAGAAAAGAAATGTTAACAGTTCAGGTTGACACTTGGTGACCACCTACTGCCCTTCTAATGCTCCTTTAAGAAAATCAATGCAAACAATAATAGCCCTGAGTACTCCAGGGACAAGAATCCTACCTCCTTCTTTAATAAGCCTGGACAGGCCTTGACCAAGACCACGAAAAACAAATGTCAATGCATAAGGAATTGTGTAGAAGCTCTGAAGTTCAAGGTTAACCACAAGAACTTCAACAATAACATTACTGGTTAAAATATAGCACACAGTAACCAACAAACTTTAAACAGAAAATGCTTCCTGGAATATAGTCAGTTACTTGGGTTATAATATAAGCTCCGTTTCCTTTATTCAGTTTTCCAGAGGTGTGGAAATCCAAGGTGTGGTGTCTGGTCCAGATCTGTGGAGTGAATTCTCTCATAGATGATGTCATCTGGAGGGGGTGGGATGGGAGGGTGGGTACATTTTGACTTATTCTCCTCACAAAATATTTTCCTTTCCCAACTATCACAGAAACTGAAATTTTTGTTCACTTTCCCCCAAGGTGGAGTCTCTCTAAAATTCTCTGAATACCACAGAAATGGCAACACATGAAGCCAAAATCTATCATTAGGACTTTCTGATTGCCATGGAGGAGGGAATGAAAAGATAACCATAGTATTCTGATATGGAAGATCTACTGAATAAATGAGACTTCTCAATAAAAGTGGATTTATGTACAAGTGATAAAAGCTGAGTTGTGTCCCCACAAAATTCATATGTTGAAGTCCCAACCCCTATTAACGTAGAATGGAACCATCTTTCGAAATATGATCTTTACACAGGTAATTAAATGAGGTCATATGGGTGGCTTATAAGCCCTGTGACTGTATTTGGAAAGAGAGACTTTCCAAGAAATGATAAAGGTATAATGAGGCCAGTTGGGTTGAGTCCTTTCAAGAGGAGGAAGAGACACCAGGGATGCATCAAAGAAGAGAAAAGACCGTGTAAGGACACAGCAAGAGGGCTGCTGCCTACAAGGCAAGATCGGCCTTGGGAGAGACCAAACCCGCCAAGCCACTGATCATGGACTGCCAGGCTCCAGAACTGTGAGAAAATAAATCTCTGTCATTTAGGCCACCCGATCTGTGGTATCTTGTTATAGCAGCCCAGGCAGACTAATCCCACAAGGATCCCACTCATGAATGAAATGATACTGCGTTTACTTTCTTCCTAAGTACAGATATGCAGATGACACCCGCCTTATGGCAAAAAGCCAAGAAGAACTAAAGAGCCTCTTGATAAAAGTGAAAGAGCAGAGTGAAAAAGTTGGCTTAAAACTCAACATTCAGAAAACTAAGATCATGGCATCCAGTCCCATCACTTCATGGCAAATAGATGGGGAAACAATGGAAACAGTGACAGACTTTATTTTGGGGGGCTCCAAAATCACTGCAGATGGTGATTGCAGCCATGAAATTAAAAGATGCTTGCTTCTTGGAAGAAAAGCTATGACCAACCTAAACAGCATTTTAAAAAGCAGAGACATCACTTTGCCAACAAAGGTCCGTCTAGTCAAGGCTATGGTTTTTCCAGTAGTCATGTATGGATGTGAGAGTTGGACTATAAAGAAAGCTGAATGCCGAAGAATTGATGGTTTTGAACTGTGGTGTTGGATAAGACTCTTGAGAGTCCCTTGGACTGCAAGGAGATCCAACCAGTCCATCCTAAAGGAAATCAGTCCTGAATATTCATCAGAAGGACTGATGCTGAAGTTGAAACTCCAATACTTTGGCCACCTGATGCGAAGAACTGACTCATTGGAAAAGATCCTGATGCTGGGAAAGACTGAAGGTGGGAGGAGAAGGGGACAACAGAGGATGAGATGGTTGGATGGCATCACCAACACAATGGACATGAGTTTGAGTAAGCTCTGGGAATTGGTGATGGACAGGGAAGCCTGGCGTGCTTCCATGGGGTCCATGGGGTCACAAAGAGTCGGACACGACTGAGCGACTGAACTGAACTGAACTGAACTAAGTACAGATAACCATACATGCTGGGTTTAAGGGAGTAATTCAGTGCCCAGTAGAGCTGCGTATAGTGCTCATCTACTTGCCTAAATGATATGATAGAAGAACAAATAAGTAAACAAACTAATTGTAACAATATCAGATATATTTAAAGAGTTTCCTGCCTGAAAGGTAAATAGTGGAGGAGAACAGGAAGTAAAAGCTTTTCTTTTGCTGGTTGTTTGCTGTTATTCATTAGTAATGTTACAAGAGTAGGACAGGGGAAATATTTTACCCTCTACCTTCTAGGCTCTTGGCTGAGACCTCTCTGTAATACAGAATAACAGGAGTAAAAAGTTTAGTATGTATTCCTTCTGTAAACAGGGGAGATACCCAGGAAAACTGAGGAACTCTCTGAAAGGGACCAAGTTACCATCTTACATACCACGTCCAGCTAGAAAAGGCAGTTATGGGAGGTGACCAGGAAAAGCACAGGAGATAAGGGTAAGGTGGTCATGCAGATTTGTCTTCAGTAGGTACCTTTTTCATTTAAAAGAATTTCTTGTTTAGTCATCCTCTTTCTGTACAAAAAAACCTTGTATTTGTACCCTTACAACTAGAGGTTTCCCTTCTAATGTAAATGTCTTTTACAAAAGGGGAAATATACAGTTCAAGATTTTCAGAGATTGAAGTTTCCTGTGTCTGAAGTTTCTTGAAATAATCAACTCAATATAATCCATATGCCAAATAGGCATTTTGGGGGAGCTCAAATTCTGCTCCCCTTCACGTGGTTGACTAGCTATCAGCCTAAACTCAGACCACAAAGATTCCAACTTTCACCACAAAACAATTTGCTGGCCTTAAATCACTAAATGTTGTAGGTAGCAAATATCTTCCTCTATGTCTCTGCATGTCTCTCTCTGTCCCCCTTCCTCTGTCTCTACTCATATAGTAGAATAATTTTATGGAGATGAAGTAATGGTAACAAGTAAACCAAAAAGGGCCTCATCTTGGGAGGCTGTAGCAGATCCTTTTGGTGACTAGTCCATATAGCTTTGCACCCAGCACTTCAGCACACACCAAGAATTCCAGGGCTTCCCTGGTGGTCTAGTGGTTAAGACTCCCAGTGCAGGGGAACTTGATTCACTCCCTGGTCAGGGAACCAGATCCCACATGCCCCAACTAAGATCTGCCACAGCCATATTTACAGAAAGAAAAGAATTCCATCTGTACCTTACTGCTGGATGATTCTTGTAACTGCCAAAACCATGTCCCCAAGTCCATGCCCCACACATGCACACTGCCCTCTAGATACCATCAACCAATGACTACAGGCATTAGAGCATAAATACTCCAGCCCCCTCTCCCCTTGGGTGGATAGCTGATGCATGTGCTACACAGATTGCAGATGGCCCAGTTGCCTACACTAGTAGCTTACTAATTAAGTTACCTTCACTGTCTGTCTTCCTTCTCCTCATTTTCTCACTTGTCCTTCACATCCCAAATAAACTAATTGTACTTGAATCCTTAATTCAAAGTCTGTTTTTAGGCAGAGCTAAATTAGACAGGATAAACAAGGATTCCTAGTTTGGAATTCCTAGTTACCCCACTTGCAAGGTTGCTGCTGCTGCTGCTAAGTCGCTTCAGTCGTGTCCGACTCTACGCGACCCCATAGACGGCAGCCCACCAGGCTCCCCCGGCCCTGGGATTCAGGCAAGATAATAATGTCCCTAAGTCACAGTTTACCTATTTTTAAATGGAAACTGTTAATACCTACTTTGTAGGTTTAAATGAAATACTGTATATGAAGCATTGAGTCTGGCACATAGCATTTGCCTAGTAAGTGAGTTTCTCCCTCTTTGGGTTGGCTCTCCATGCAAGAGATTTCAAGCCAGCAAAGAGGTATATCATTTGGAATTGCCGTGTAGCAAATCACCCCCAACTTAGTGGCCTAAAACACCAATATTATGTAACTCACAGTCCTGATGGTCAGCAATATGGGCTGGGTTCAGTTGGATGGTTTTTCTACGGATCTGAGTAGGGCTCACTCACACAAACGTGAGCAACAGTGAGTCAGCTGGGTACTTGGGCTCCTGGGAGTCAACTAGCTTCTGGGGAGACCAGGTTGATTGAGCCATATGTCTCCTATCTCCTAGAAGGGTAGCCCAGGCTTCATATGGCAGCTCAAGTCCCCAAGAGCAGCAAGAGGGCAAGGCCCCTTATGCACAGGTGTTTCGCAAGTCTCTGCTTGCTATTGTCTCTTTGGCCAAAGCAAGTCTGGATGCAAGGAGGAGAGAAAGATTCTTCTTAATGGGAGGTGGTATGAAGTGATGTTGAAAGCTTTAAATATAAGTGGTGCAGCAATTTCTGGCCATTTTTGCAATCCATCAGAGACTCTGCCTTATATAAATGAAGTGAAAGTCACTCAGTCGTGTCCAACTCTTTGTGACCCCGTGGACTATACAGTCCATGGAATTCTCTAGGCCAGAATATTGGAGTGGGTAGCCTTTCCCTTCTCCAGGCGATCTTCCCAACCTAGGGATCAAACCCAGGTCTCCCACATTGCAGGCAGATTCTTTACCAGCTGAGCCACAAGGGAAGACCTAAATAAATGAAAGGCTTGCATAAAATGTCTGGGGACCATCAAAGTGATGTCCCCTTGCTGAGTAGCTTGCTCAAGAATTGAAAGGCTGCCTGGCTCTCACAGAACACAAGGTAATCCCTAAGTATTACTAAGTAAATTGAGGAGGCAAAAAGTATAGCTTTTATCTTTGATGGAAGCTAGAAATTTATGTTGGAAGATGGTAAATTGAAAAGGTCATTCTGGGACTTTTTTGAGAAAAGGTTTTTAAAACCCAAAAATATATGTTATACTAAATTGTTTAGATGTGTTATCACCATTTTTCTGCCATTATTAATGTAGTTATATTAATCACTGAAATGGATGTCCATACTTCTAAACACAGGTGTTCACACAAACACATTCTTCAAGATTCTGCCTAGAAATGTGACTATAATCAATCTAGGGAACCATTTTAAGCTAAGCTGCTGCTTCCTTCCACCAAAGACCAATTAATTGCAAGCCTGAAGACTACACAAGGTAGATAACAATAATTTCTGCTTCCTCATGAAAGCAAATAATTTTTCTAAGTTTACTGTGGGTCATAATTACTCATCTTAATTTTGGTAATAATTACCCTTATAAAATTCCTTATAAAAATGCCTTTATAAGACTCTGTTTTATAAAATTAATTCCTAATAAAAAAAGAAAAAAAATTATAAATAACCTCAGAGGGGAAAATGGTGCCTTGGAGTTGGTAAACTGCAAGCAGAATTTCTGGCTGCCAAACAAAATTTGGTCTACTCAGTAAAATCCAGAAAGGCTTGGAGCACAGCCACAAGACTGAAATCATTCTTAGGCTCTTGTAATTGCATTTATTTCTCATTAAATTGCTGCATACTTCTGGTATCTTGTTAGACTCTGTACATAATTAGGACAAAAGAATCAAGGCTTGAGAGTCAGCCTTCCAGGAGTCTCCTGAGAGGACTAGGGTGGTGGTGACAACCTCCTCCCCTCCCCTCTCCCAAAACTAACAGCAATCAGCTTGAGCAAGACTCACACACTTCCTCTAAGTAATGCGATCAGGACTCAGGGCAACAGGTGAGACAAATGAGTAAGTCTCATTCCCCCACATGTATAAACGGAAGAACAAGTCAGCGCCTTGGCAGCCACGGTGCAGCTCTCTTGGGGGCCCCTCTAGAGGGACCAGTCTGAGGTCTGAGTCACCCTCTCTCAAAATGGAATCCACGAGGATGGCTTTTTGGCAGGCAGAGCGAAAGGGAAGTTCCGGGCATAAGGGACCTCTGGGTTCAGCTAACCCATATCTAGAGACAGATTAACTGCACAGTGAGACAGGATGACACAGTGGAGGGTGAATGTACTGTTTATCATCCGAACCAGGATATGCTTAATTACGTCCGGAAACAGGCATAAACCGGACCTGCCCCCAGTTTGGGCAACGTCTATATGAGAAAGCTAATAATTTCTCTGATGACTTAGGGGCATTTTTTTTTTTTTTCTGGTCTTGTGAGACATACCATCAGACCAAGCAATGACAGAGCAGGAATCAGCTCTAACCCGTCACAGGGCCGCTTTCAGTACCCAGCCTCCCAGCAGGACTGTCACAAGCCATACCGAACATGGACCCTCCGTGTGAGTGGTGGGTACAAGTGGTCGACTGCAGCTCCCAGGGCCACATGGGCCCCCTTCCTGTGACTTTGGAGAGAGTCAAGAAAATATACGGAGGTTATTCTAGCTGTGGTCTCTACTCTATTCATATCAGCAAGCACTGGGAGAAAGAAGGATTTGTATTCATCCCTAACAAAGATGCTCGTGCACGTGTGTGAAGTCACTTCAGTCGTGTCTGACTCTGTGTGACCCCATGGACTGTAGCCCACCAGGCTCCTCTGTCCCTGGGATTCTCCAGGCAAGAATACTAGAGTAGGTTGTCATTTCCCTTCACCAGGGGATCTTCCTAATCCAGGGATCGAACCCATGTCTCACGTCTCCTGCATTGGCAGGCGAGTTCTTTACCACTAGCGCCACCTGGGACACTCTATGTGTCTCAGCTAGTAAAGAATCTGCCCGCAATGCAGGAGACCTGGGTTCGATCCCTGGGTTGGGAAGATCCCCTGGAGAAGGAAAAGGCTACCCACTCCAGTATTCTGGCCTGGAGAATTCCATGGACTGTATAGTCCATGGGGTCGCAAAGAGTCGGACACGACTGAGCGACTTTCACTCACTCACTCATTCACTCCACCTGGCTAAGGGGGGCCAAATTGGTGGTTTGGCAAAAGTGCTCAAATACTAAAATGCTCTCTAGGAAGTCTCAAGAATTCTAATCACCCTCCCCATGTCAGGCCTGGGGGTCTTTTTGGTATTTTATCTCCCTGTTCATACCAGGGATCTTGCCATGCCCCTCTGGAATGATCTAGCCACATGCATCTGTGTCTTCAGGAGTAGCTTCATTCATTATCCCCACAGCTCACCCTCGGTCCTTGTGCACTGGCCTCGGGGGTTCAGATGAAAGAGAAGGCTGCACTGTGCTTTTACACCTCTTTCCCTTTCAAGACAAGAGTGGGATTAGAATTTTAGTCTTCCTTTTGATTATTAGCGAACTTCTTTTCATCTAGGCACTTCATGGGAGGAAAAAACACCCTCTCCTGCCCTAGGTGAATGCTTATACCACAGATGACAGTGGGAAGATCTTTCGAGGGCTCAGTAAGTATTAAAGTATTAGAGTTTTATCTCATTTGAAAGAACTGACTCATGCCGACTGCAAGCCGAGTTTCTTTTCTACTGCAAAGTTACCAAATACTACTGTATTAAAAACAGGTTTGTGGACATGATGCAAACTGCCATGAAATCTTTACAGCTAACACTCACTTCATCACTGCCACACACCGTGTTGGATCCTGCCCCTCCTAGTAATACCTATCACCTGAGACAAAGCTTTCTTTAATCCTTCCATGCTCTCTCTCCCCCACATCAGTCACCTTCAGTCCTTAAGGACCCGCCTCTTCCTTTCATTTCCATTTCCCTCAGCCCAGCTACTGACCTGTTAACCTCACACCAGCACTAGAGCAACAGTCATCTAACTGGACCCCCAGTCCTCAGCCTCATTCATCTTCATTATCAGTCCTGCCCTTGAGCTAAATTAGCTTTCTCAAATCACTATCTCTTGGAATATGTCATCACCCCTTTCAATGCCTGTAACTGGTTCTTTCTTACTTTGGAGAAACTTTCCCAGTGCTTCAGATCTGCCAAAAATCCAATGTCAATCCAGTCACCATTGCATCCCTTACTATTCACTCCCCCCAAACAGGCCAGAGACCCTGCCATTCCTCCTGTGGGTTTGGACTGCTTCCCCAACTTTCCCAATGCTTCTCCCATTGTCCAGGTTAGAGGTCAAAGTGGTGCTGTTGCTAGTTTTGAAGAAGGGGCCCACAAGCCAAGGAACACAGACAGCCTCTAGAAGCTGGAAAGGCAGGGAGATGGAATCTTCCCTAAAACATCCAGAAGGAAACCCTGCTGACACCCTGACTGTAGCCCAGGGAAGCCCATTTCAGACTCTGACCCTCCAGAACATATGGATGATAATATGGTGTTCTAAGACCCCAGTGTGTGGTAATTTGTTATGGCAGCACGTCCCAATCACTCAAAAGTAGGCAGATGCTATGCTAGAAGCTGAACGCTCATTACTTCCCTCTGTTACCCCATAGCCCTAGGGACAGTTACTACTGTTACTCCATTTTATTTACAAGGCAAAATATTTAAGTTACAAAGGTAGATAAACAATTAATAAGCCCATGAAAAGATATTCAACATCATTAGTCATCATAGAAATGCAGTTAAAGCTGTAATAAATATCACAATAAGTATCATTAGAACGGCTAACATAAATCCTGACAATACAAAGTCGTTGAGTGACACGGTTGGAGCTCTCGAACAGTGCTGATGGGAGCATAAATTAATCCAACAGCTTTAGAAAACAATTCAAAGGATCTACTAAAACTGAACCTATGTGTGTCCTAGGATCCAGCACTCCTGGATATATACTCCAGCTGCTAAGTCAATACAGTCGTGTCCAACTCTGTGCAACCCCATAGACGGAAGCCCACCAGGCTCCCTTGTCCCTGGGATTCTCCAGGCAAGAACACTGGAGTGGGTTGCCATTTCCTTCTCCAATGCATGAAAGTGAAAAGTGAAAGGGAAGTCGCTCAGTTGTGTCTGACTCTTAGTGACCCCATGGACTGAAGCCTACCAGGCTCCTCCATCCATGGGATTTTCCAGGCAAAGAGTACTGGAGTGGGGTGCCATTGTCTTCTCTGGATATTTACTCCACAGAGTGGTATAGACATGCTCACCAAAAGCCAGGTGCTGTGTGTTGGAAGCATTATTTTAACTGGGAACCAAGCCAAGTGCCCACTGACAAAAGAATAGAGAAATTGAGATGAATTCATACAAAGAAATGAAAAAAAAAAATAACCCACAGTTCCAAGCAACATAATACTGAGCAAAAGAAGCCAGACACACATGTGTATACATATGGCTGATTCATGTTGATTCATGGCAGAAACCAACAGAACATTGTAAAGCAATTATCCTGCAATTAAAAATAAATTTAAAAAAATAGATGTAAAAAAAAAAATTCAGGACCTCTGGAATATGCCAACTTTTGTTTTGGCTTTGTGTGTATAGTTTTTGTGAATCTGTTTGCTCTTCTTAATTGAAGTATAATTGCTTTACAATCTTGCATTAGTTTCTGCTGTTGCTTATTTTTGAAAGAAACTGAAACTGCTAGTAAAATAAATGCTTTGTTTTGCTTTGAAGTTTTGAAGTTGTTCAGGTGTATCATGGTTCATAGGTTTATGAAGGATGCCACGAATTCTTTTCAGTCTTATATGAAATGTACAAATTCGGGGCGATGATAGTGTTAATAGTGTCTCTTACTGCTGCTAAGTCGCTTCAGTCATGCCCGACTCTGTGCAACCCCACAGACAGCAGCCCATCAGGCTCTGCCGTCCCTGGGATTCCCCAGGCAAAAACACTGGAGTGGGTTGTCCTTTCCTTCTCCAATGCATGAAAGTGAGAAGTGAAAGTGAGAAGTGAAAGTGAAGTCGCTCAGTCGTGCCTGACTCTTAGTAACCCCATGGACTGCAGCCTACCAGGCTCCTCCATCCATGGGATTTTCCAGGCAAGAGTCTCTTACTACCTTATGTAAAACTTGAACATTTTCATCAATATTACCATCATCTGTTTAATACTCCCAGTGTATGTTCTCAAAGTCTATTTACTTAAAATTGTATGCCGTGCTGTGCTTAGTCATGTCCAACTCTTTGTGATCACCTGAACTTCAGCCCGCCAGGTTCCTCTGTCCATGGGGATACTCCAGGTGGGAATACTGGAGTGGGCTGCCATTTCCTTCTCCAGAGGATCTTCCCAACCCAAGGATGAACCCAGGGCTCCTGCACTGCAGGTGGATTCTTTACCGACTGAGCCAGTGATACAACTAATAAGCTGTGAAGTCTAAATTACACACACACACACAAAAGAAGCCAGACACAGAGTCAATTTTTATGAGGTTCTAGAACAAGTAGCACTAGACAATGGTGTTTGAAGTCAAGATATTGATCACTCCTGGGAACCAGAGATGGAGAAATGCCAGCTTGGTGTTACTAGATTTTATAGGTAAAGAAACTGAGCCCTAGGAAAGTTACCTAAGGTCATGCAGACAGCCACTAAGTCGTGGAGCCAGAGGTCAAACTCAGAGTCTTCACACCAAATCCCATGAGTCTCTCAACCCTTTCTCAACTGTGAGTGAAGGCAGGCTCCCAAGGTAATAATACTAGGAAGAGAAAAGGAAATGGCATTACCACCTCCTGGCTGGCACACTCATGGGAAAGGAAGGCTGTTGCTCTTTTCAGTGGACCCTCTAACTGATAAAAAGAATAAGTTCTTTGCTGAAGCCTGGCAAGCAAGCAATTTCTGGGAATTCACATACAGTGTTTCTGTTTTATTCTTGCATTTTTTTAAGAACAAAACTTTATCTTTTAGTAGGCTCTAGGAATTAGGGGCAGAGAAGGCAATGGCACCCCACTCCAGGACTCCTGCCTGGAAACTCCCATGGACAGAGGAGCCTGGTAGGTGCAGTCCATGGGGTCGCACAGAGTCGGACACGACTAAGTGACTTCACTTTCACTTTTCACTTTCATGCATTGGAGAAGGAAATGACAACCCACTCCAATGTTTTTGCCTGGAGAATCCCAGGGACGGGGGAGCCTGGTGGGCTGCCGTCTATGGGGTCGCACAGAGTCGGACACAACTGAAGTGACTTAGCAGCAGCAGCAGCAGCAGGAATAAGAGGAGGGGAGAATGGGAGTGAGGTGGCTCTGGGTACAAACCTGACCCTTTCTTGCTAAACAGCCTGCCCGAGATAGAGGAGAGGATCCCAGGATGAGATGATCCCTCCAAATATTGCTTCAGATTCATGAATAGATTTTAGTCCAAGATCATGTCTATCTTGGTTCACATTCTATCATCAAGGAGTTACCCTTCAGTTCTGTCTCTTCTAATACCCCTTCTTCCGACATAGGACCTTATCTGCAAATCCAGTCAGCTCTACCTGCTAATTTATATCCTGAATCCTTCTATTCCACCATCTTCATTGCTATCGCCAATGGCCACCCCTTCATCATTTCTCATCCAGGTTATTGTCACAGCACCCTGCTTCTGCTACTGCTGCTAAGTTGCTTCAGTCATGTCCAACTCTGTGCAACCCCATAGATGGCAGCCCACCAGGCTCCCCTGTCCCTGGGATTCTTCAGGCAAGAACCCTGCTTCTGCTGCTGCAACCCAAAGTGCTTCTCTGCACAACAACCACAGATCACAGTTACAGTAAAACCCAGACCCTTTCACCTGATTTCCAAAGTCCTACAAAATCTGACCCATGCCTTCTTTTATAACCTCATGCCATGCCAACCTCGTTTTAAGGCCTTTCTGTTCATGCAATAGGTCAAGTTCATCCAAGTCTTAGGATCCATGAGCTTTGTCCTCATGTTCTCTGCTTCAAATGCTCTGGCCCCAACCTCCCTCCAAATGGCTGAATCCTTCTCAGCATTCCAATATCACAAAGTCACCTCCTCTGATGTTCCAGTCTAAAGCAGCCACCTAGTTGCCCTCTGTCATATTCCCCTTAATAAGTTTTCTGCATCGAACTCACTGCTATGTAATATTTGTTTCTTTGTTGATTGACTGCTCTTTTCATTTAAGCTTCTTGAGAGCAGTGACATTGTTTTTCTTGTCTTCACAGTATCCCAGTGACAAGAACAAGGTGCTCACTAAATGTTCCTTAAGTGAATATATAAATGAATGACTTCCTGGCACTTTGCCTGGTGTGTTTTTAGCAAATATTTTTTGAATGAATGCATAGTAACCTGGGTTTAAGTTATTACAGTTTTCTGCATTTTCTATTCAGTTTGATGACACAGTTAACTCTAGTATTTGAACATTCTGATTACAAAGCCTCAATTTGACATACATAAATGAAAACCTAGCAAAACTTGCAGAGACAAATCTGAGATCCAAAAGTATGCAGTGCAGCTTTGCTTTGAACAAAAAATAAAAGCTTTCTGGCTCTGGGTCCCTGCTTTCTACACATTCTGAGATCAACCTAGCACACAGAAGCACAAATGAACTTGTAAAATGCCTTCATAATGATCCCTTACATTTGCATAGCTACCTAACAAATACCGCTCAAGTTTCCTGTCCTTTCCTGCAGGGATGAAATTAAGATTATAGTAAAAATCATAAAATGGTAAGCACTAGGGGGTGCTCTGCTCCCCAGTTTCTCTGAGAGGGCTCTCTGACCATACTTTCGATCCCCCTTCAAAGCTGTCACAGCAGTTATTCCCTGGGGTTGTCCTCCATGTGCTCCTCGAACTAACCTCCTTTTCACTTCCCTCCTTTCTCACTTTTATTCACTCTGAAAAAAATCTCCGGTTGTTGCAGCTATCAAGATCCCACCAAAGCCTTCGCTGGTGAGGCTCCCTGGCATGCCCCCCCTCCCTCAGGAGCCTTCATCTCCTCTGTGAGGTGAGTGCCAGAGTTCACATGATAAAGGGCATAACGTGCTCTAAATGACACCAGAGGTCATTTTCCATCACTGCTGTGACTGCAGCTACCAACCTGCTGAGAATTTCCATGTGGTCTCAACATTTGCCAGGCATTTGAAAGAAGCTATGGCTTTTAGTATCCGCTTGCTTATTAATTGGAAACTACCCGCAACCCATCCCTCCCCCAGGAGAGACAAGTTATATCATGCTCAGAATCAGGATACCCTCCCAATGGCCATTACTCTTGAATCAAACTTGTATACTTCAGCTTTCTCTTTTTCTAAAATAAGCCATTTTTCAGGGTGCGGGATGGCCAGATATATAAATAAATCATTGGTAGATATGCCCTACCAGACCTTGGATACCCTGAGAGGAACACAGCTTACACTTATATTGACACCATTGCTCCTCAATTACTCACATATATCTCATTTGCTTCTCATAGCAATAGTGTAGTGGAAGCAAGAAGGCAATTTCTACAACTATTCTACATGTAAGGAAATAGAAAAAAGATTAAGTGAGTTGCCTGAGATCACACAAGCAAGTTACTGCTGGATCTGAATTTCAATTCAGGCCTCTAGACAACAGCTCTAGAGCTCTTCTAGTATAACAAGGTCCCTCGACCATCTCTGAATCCAGCTGCTTCCCCAACTCTTCCACAACCTCAACCACACTTGAAACATCTCTTGAATCTTTTTAGAGTTCTACTGATCTCCAAATGAAAAGTTTAGTTTTCACTTTGGGGTCACTGAACCTATTGCCAAGCCCCCAGTTCAGCCTCTCATAAGAGTCACGGATGCTACAAGGCTGAATTCTTACTGGTTTTAAATAGAATCTGGGAATTCCCTGGTGAAGAGTCCAGTGAATAAGACTCTGCCCTTCCACGGCAGGGGATGTGGGTTCAGTCCCTGATCAGGGAACTAAGATCCTGTGTGCCACACAGCGTGGCCAAAAATGTTAAAAAGTAAAATAATAGTTTTAAAACATGGTTTAAAAAATAAAATAAAACAAAATGGGATTTACAGCCCAAATCCCATAATACCTAGGCATTATAATACAGAGTCATCCACTATACTTATTCAGAATAAAGGCTCAGTCAGAGCTGAGCAAATTGAGCCCCTGTTAAATTGTATCCCGGTGCCTTTACTCCATAACTAAATAAGTTTTCCTAAAAAAGGATTTGCCTTTCTTTTATGAGTACATGGATTGCTCCCATATTATTCAAAAGGATGATGACATTTTTGTTTGTTTGTTTGTTTTTTGCGTCACATAGATGATGATCTTCTCTGATCCTCAGTTTTCTCATCCATGAAAAGGAGAAAGCAACACAAATTCGTAGGGTTATGGTAAGCACCAAAAAGATAATCATTAAATACCAATACAGGGTGTGGCGCACAGACAGCAGACGTCAGTCAGGGTTTCCTTACTTCCTACAGAAAATCGAACAACTAGAATTTCATACACATTCTCTGTTCTCTTCGAGTTTACCTGATGTGTTGTAAAGAATCTGTACAAAATCCTTCCTCAATTATTTTTTAATCCTTTGCCTTGTTAGAAGATTTTGCTACTTCCTATTAAACAGAGTAAATTGATCTTGGCCAAAGTCAGAATAATGTAACTCCTGACTAGCGATTTAACTGAACATTCCAACTATAGAAGGGTTGGAAGCAGGGAGGGAGAAATGGAAAGGGAATCTGTCACCTTAACAGGAAATCAATCACTACTGACTAAAATCAACCAATCAAGAAATAGCAGTGAAAGCATATTGTTTAGCTGTGTAGAGAGAAATATGAAAAGAAACAGCTAAATTTGTTGAAAGCGGTTGTTTCTGGGAAGCACCTAGAACATTGCTCAGCAGATTGTGTACTAATCAGAACTATTGCAGTTGCCAGTGACAGAAACTCAGATTCAATTAGCTTTAGCAAGAAGAGGGATATATTAGTTTATATAACTTAAAAAAAAAAAAAAATCCATGGATCAAGGCAGCTGGAATCACGTTTTCAAATAATGTTTATATAATATCATGGCAAATAGATTGGGAAACAGTGGAAACAGTGGCTGACTTTATTTTTCTGGGCTCCAAAATCACTGCAGATGGTGACTGCAACCATGAAATTAAAAGACGCTTACTCCTTGGAAGGAAAGTTATGACCAACCTAGATAGCATATTCAAAAGCAGAGACATTACTTTGCCAACAAAGGTCCGTCTAGTCAAGGCTATGGTTTTTCCTGTGGTCATATATGGATGTGAGAGTTGGACTATAAAGAAAGCTGAGTGCAGAAGAATTGATGGTTTTGAACTGTGGTGTTGGAGAAGACTCTTGAGAGTCCCTTGGACTGCAAGGAGATCCAACCAGCCCATCCTAAAGGAGATCAGTCCTGGGTGCTCATTGGAAGGACCGATGTTGAAGCTGAAACTCCAATACTTTGGCCACCTCATGAGACGAGCTGAATCATTGGAAAAGCCCCCGATGCTAGGAAAGATTGAGGGCAGGAGGAGAAGGGGATGACAGAGGATGAGATGGTTGGATGGCATCACCGACTCAATGGACATGGGTTTAGGCGGACTCCGGGAGTTGGTGATGGACAGGAAGGCCTGGCATGCTGCGGGCGCATGGGGTTGCAAAGAGTTGGACACGACTGAGCGACTGAACTGAACTGAACTGAATATCTGCAAGAAATGGTCTCTTGTTCTCCTTCTCTCAGCCCTGCTTTCTTTCCCCTGGGTTGGCTTAATTTTCAAGGACACTTTCCCTAGTGGGAGCAAAGATGGCCCCTGTAGAGCCAAGATTACTTGGCCTTAGCACCCAGACTCTGAGAATAGCACCTCATTCCTGGTAGTTCTAGCAGAAATCCCAGGAAGGGCTCTCATTGACCTGGATTTGGTTGTTGTCCATCCTTGAAGCAGTCCCTCTGGTCAGGGTAATTTTATGCTGATTGTCTGAGCCTGCATCACATGCTCACTCTTGGAAACAAAAATGAGGGGCCCCATCTAAAGCACATGGAGAGGAGAGCAGTTCTCCAAAAGCAAGGTGGGATATGTGATGGTTAATTTTATATGTCACCTCGGCTGGGCCACAGGACCCAGATATTTGGTCATGTTGCTATTAAGATATTTTTTAGATAAGATTAACAATTTAATCAGTACACTCTGAGTAAAGCAAATGATCAGGGTAGGTCTCATCCAATCAGTCGAAGTCCTTAACAGAAGGAAAAAACTGACTGCATGTCTGCCCTCTCCTTTTCCCCTTCCAAGAAAGAGGGACTTATGCCTACAGGCTGTATTCAGACTCAAGCTGAAACGTCAGTTTTTCCCAGTCTGTAGCTTGCTTCCTATCTTATGATTTTTAGGCTTGCCAACCTCCAACTATTTCAAGAGCCAGTTCATTAAAATCTCTCTTGAGATAGAGCTGATAGAGATATTGGTTTTGTTTCTCTGGAGAAACCTAACTAATATAGAAACATATAGATATAGACACATTAACCTAAAGAAGGAAATAAAGATGCTAGGTAGACCAAAAAAAAAAAAAAAATATATATATATATATATATATATATACACTCATTGATAGTTAACAAGTGTTACAAAAGGTGAGTTGGCAGATTTTTTTTTAATAAGGCTATCATTTCTACCTTAAGTGGGAACACAGGATGCCTGAGTGTACATAAATCCTTAGCAACAAACACCCATGTAAAAGTAAAGACATGATTTATCCAAAGTATGTAACATGTGTCTAAAATCCAGCTTCCTATTCTTTTTCAAATATAGGAGATAAAATCAGTTTAGAGACATCACCAGACAAGGATATGGACAGAAGTGGATCCAAAAAGTGCTTTGTGGATGACCACAGATCTCTAACAACCCAGAGCAGGAACTGGTGCCACAGCCAATGTATCTGATAGATTCCAACCAGGCTGAGGACTCTGTGGGAACATGGATGTACACTGGACCTTTAGGGTTGCATGTATGGAGACTTAACAGAACCTTCAGCTGTCCTGGTTTCTCTACTATCTGAAGTCTATTGTTTGGGTTCTTTTGCTTGAAAACAGAATCTTTTTACTAAATCACAACCTGCATTTTTCCAAGTGAGAGAACTGGTGTCAACATTTTAGGGATCATGGAAACAGATTTTTTTCTAGGTCTTTGGATGGGAGTCCAAAGTGTTCTAAGAAAAGCAACCTTAAAAATTACTCCAGGACATTTCAGTCTATGACACAATGATTGCACAGTGAAGGCTGCTTTACAGCTCCCTCAAAGGACACTGAGGAAGTTAATAAACATTTCTCACCCACCATAAACAATAAAAAATAATAATTTTTAATGCCATTTATAGTATGCCTTTCACTGAGGCACACAAGTTTTTTGGTTTTGTTTTTTTAATGACAATTTCAGGAATTTTACTGGCCTCTGGTCACACCACCTTGCAGTTCAGTCTATACTGAAAATAGCTGGCATGCTAGCACCATGCCAACACCCACCTAAACACACTAGCTTCTCATAAAACTTCCCTGAGGGCAGCATACAATGAACAATTTAAATTTCAAACAATTCTTGAGTGAAACAGGGAACCGAGATGATGACAAAGCAAGTCAATAAAGACTGGGACAACAAATCTAACTTGAAAGTAATTTTCTATATTAAATAAAAATGCAAAAGATTCAGCCACAATTCAGTTTTCTGCTCATAAAAAGTCATAGCTATGAAATGATCAAAATAAATAGATAAAATTAAAATTTAAAAAGTGAATAAGAAAGACAAAATTGGAGCTGAAGCTCCAATACTTTGGCCACCTGAGGCAAACAGACAACTCATGGGAAAAGACCCCAATTCTGGGAAAGATTAAAGACAGGAGGAGAAGGGGGAGGCAGAGGATGAGATGGAGGGATGGCACCACCAACTCAATGGACACAAACTTGGGCAAA
Source organism: Bos grunniens (assembly GCF_055505025.1). Taxonomy (NCBI): domain Eukaryota; kingdom Metazoa; phylum Chordata; class Mammalia; order Artiodactyla; family Bovidae; genus Bos; species Bos grunniens. The sequence continues at coordinate 20,332,854 of NC_141168.1, forward strand.
CTCCAGGATATAGTGAGAGACAGGGAGGCCTGGTGTGCTGCAGTCAATGGGATCAGAGTCCAACATGCCTTAGTGACTGAACAACAACAACAAATGAAACACAATTAAATAAATTGATGTATTAAAAAGACTGATAAAATGGTAAACTAAGTTTTAAAAACAACAAAAAATGAGTCTTAGGTAAAAGAATATTCTAGAAAACATAAAGAGCATGAGAATAACTTAGAATATCAATTAAAAGAATATCAGAAAACAAAATAAAATTATAAACATTTTTAGAAATTCAGAAGTCCTATGATTAATACCCTATTGAGAAGTAAATAGGGTCCCTTGAAGCAAGACAACTCACGGTAGCCTTTCAAGAGGTTTTATATCTCTGGGCAAATATTCCTAAACAGAGGCACGTGGTCCAGAGAGTGTCTCAGAGTAACTTCTGTAGATCACATTTCCAATTACTAATCAAACCCAAAAAATCACCTCATAAACAATACAATCACAGAAGTCAACAACTTCTTGGCAGACTGCCTGGAGAGGAGAAAAAACACTTTCCCAGGAACCCCTCTAAGACTGTAAGATCTCGGAGGACTGGACCCCATCATGAAGCACAGAGCCTGAGGGGAACTCAGTTGAACTGGACAGAGTTGAATCATTCCATAAACTTCTAACCTTAAGGAAAGTGTGTGCTCACAACATAATTAAGCTACCCCTTTAATCTCAAAGCACGTCACCAGCTTCATTCTCTTCTTCCAAGTACATCATGGAATGCATCTCATATCAAGCTAGGGCAGCCCAGTTCCTTCAGGTTTTCAGCACCTAAATGAGAGTCTTGAGGACAGAAATTGTAGGTAGACCAAGGCCACACATGGGAGTGAGCATTTTCACCTTTCTCAGAATCTCTGGGGGTGCTAGTTCAAGGTGAGATTCTTGGGGCACATCACAGACTTAACACATCAGAATCTCTGAGTTTGCTGCCCAGGAATCTGCCCAGTGAGTAAGCACCAAGTAAGTGACTGGTATGCTCACTAACACTAGAGAGTTACCAACTTCAAGGGAAAGTAGGATCAGGGAAAACTAGAGTCCATAAGCCAAAGATGCCCACTCTGGGTAGGAGTAAGGATTTAAAGCAGAGACTGGCGAAATCCAGCAGCAAGAGTAAGGTCACAGGAGTCAAGGTCATAGAACCAGAAAGGTAGCGTTCAGGTCTCAAATTATTTTCTGGATCCCAGTGGCATCTCTTTGGAAAACCACAGTCACCATCCCCTCCAGGCATGCCTCTGCAGCTATTAAAGGCGTGGTGTGCTAACAGATTACAACTCCTTACTAATTAAATTGTAAGTCATGTTTCAACTGTCTTAAAAAAAAAAAAAAAAAAACCCAAGGACACTAAAATGCAGGCATATTGAAGCTAGCACAGAGTCACTGTCTTAATCTTCAAAGAACACAGCACCCCAACAAAATCTATATCAGAACTAAAGCAAAGAGTCCTTGAGAGCTGGAGAGGGGAGTTGTTAGTGTGATCAAGTGCAGTTAAATATTGCCAGAACAAAAAGCCCTGAACAGACCCTTGAAGTCTTGGCAACAACCTGAGAACCTTCTTTCCAAATGTATAGTCTGCTCAAAAGATTGCAGTGCCACACACCTTAAACCTTGTGCTCAATTCTAGATTTCTCCTAAAAATCTGGGTCTCTCACAGTTTTTGCACAATAATGCTAGTTTCTCCACTAATTTTAATGGAATACAATCTAGAGTTCCAGACCTAGGAGCTTCCTGCGAGGTCAACACATTGTCCCTCTACTCTACGAAAGAAGGCAATTACAAACATTTTTTACAAAAGATGTCTCTGCTTGCCACACTGGTTCATGCTAGGGATTAAAAAATAATAATAATAATCACAAGACCACCTTTCATATATGATTCTCACCCGTGTCAATTTCTCATGGTGAGGAAGAGAGATAACACATACTTCTATTAACTTGGCTTCAGGCTTCCATGGGACATCATCACTATAGCTCATGACCTCTCCTCACATGCTCACTCATTTTATTCCATGGTGGGTGGAATGATTTGTAAGACTACTGAGGTCTTCGACCTCATTTTCCCATTCTTCTTCCTTCCTTGCAAAGAGCTCTGGCCTGATCCTCTATCTCCTCAGGGTTGCAAGGAAGCCCCTATTTTACAACTGGGTAGGTGAACCTCCTTAGTTCTGGGATAAAAAGCCAAGAAGTTCAGTATTCCCAAAGGTTTAAATCATAGTCTCCAAATTAGCCTTTATTACTAACAAAGGGGATATTCAGAATTCCATCTGCCTTATTCTTTCTCTCTCAATTGGTTAAAGGAATTGGAAAGGAAAAGTGGAATAATGTATTCAGTTCAGTTCAGTCACTCAGTTGTATCCAACTCTTTGTGACCCCATTGACTGCAGCACACCAGGCCTCTCTGTCCATCACCAACTCCTAGAGTTTACTCAAACTCATGTCCATTGAGTCGGTGATGCCATCCAACCATCTCATCCTCTGTCATCCCATTCTCCTCCTGCCTTTAATCTTTCCCAGCATCAGGGTCTTTTCCAATGAGTTAGTTCTTCGCAGCAGGTGGCCAAAGGATTGGAGTTTCAGCTTCTGCATCAGTCCTTCCAGTGAATATTCAGGACTGATTTAGGACTGATATTTAGGATGCACTGGTTGGATCTCCATGCAGTCCAAGGGACTCTCAAGAGTCTTCTCCAACACCACAATTCAAAAGCACCAATTCTTCGGTGCTCAGCTATCTTTATAGTCCAACTCTCACATCCATACATGACTACTGGAAAAACCATAGCTTTGACTAGATGGACCTTTGTTGGCAAAGTAATGTCTCTGCTTTTTAAAATGCTGTCTAGGTTGGTCATAGCTTTTCTTCCTAAAATGGACTGGAATGGACTGGAATGGGTGAATTTAACTCAGATGACCATTATATCTACTACTGTGGGCAAGAATCCCTTAGAAGAAATGGAGTAGCCATCATAGTCAACAAAAGAGCCTGAAATGCAGTACTTGGATGCGATCTCAAAAACAACAGAATGATCTCTGTTCGTTTCCAAGGCAAACCATTCAATATCACAATAATCCAAGCCTATGCCCCAACCAGTAACGCTGAAGAAGCTGAAGTTGAATGGTTCTATGAAGACCTACAAGATATTCTAGAAATAACACCAAAAAAAGATGTCTTTTTCATTATAGAGGACTGGAATGCAAAAGTAGGAAGTCAAGATATACCTAGAGTAATAGGCAAATTTGGCCTTGGAGTACAGAATGAAGCAGGGCAAAAGCTAATAGAGTTTTGCCAAGAGAAAGCACTGGTCATAGCAAATACCGTCTTCCAACAACACAAGAGAAGACTCTACACATGGACATCACCAGATAGTCAATACTGATATCAGATTGATTATATTCTTTGCAGCCAAAGATGGAGAAGCTCTATACAGTCAGCAAAAACAAGACCAGGAGCTGACTGTGGCTCAGATCATGAACTCCTTATTGCCAAATTCAGACTGAAATTGAAGAAAGTAGGGAAAACCACTAGACCATTCAGGTATGACCTAAATCAAATCCCTGATGATTATACAGTGGGAGTGATAAATAGATTCAAAGGATTAGATCTGATAGAGTGCCTGAAGAACTATGGAAGAAAAGAAAAATTAAGTCATGAACATAATAACTACATAGCCCCCTACTCCTACAAAAATATTTGCTAAGTTCTCGCTGAATACTGAAGACAGGTATCAGTGGAATAAAACTAGCCAGCATGGACAGGTACAAGGGCACATGGAAATGGCTAAGAAGCAAAGTGGCTGCTCTGACAAACTGTCTAGAATCTAGGCAGACCTGCAGACCTTCATTCCCCTGCTCATTGAAGTATAGGGGGAGTAGCGAGTTTGCTTGCTGCAAATATTCATGAATCCTCCCACGTGTGGAAGATTTCTATTTCAACTGTGTTGTGAATAAGTGACTTATCTGCTTGCTAAGAGCATTTCCCAATTCTAGTTGACTTGTCTCATGATTTAAATGCAGAAGAAAAGAGTTTAAATGGATTCATTTTTAATTTTGACCTCTAAACCCCAGGCCAGGGCTGTGGGTCTCTTTGATAACTTAAACATTCATGCTTGCGTCAGAAGGCACTTTCCCAGTAGTCATGCCATAAATCTGCAGGATGAACTGTGAGTCACTCCTGTAGGTGTGGAGGTGTTAGTGTGTGATTACATAAGCATTCCCAATAATGGAAAAATTACTGGAAATTATGACAAAGGACAAATAAAAGCAGCAATGTCTATCGAAATGTTGTATCTCCCTGTCATAATAAAAGATGGTCTGTGTATAAAGTAGTTTATAACAGCTAGCAAGCAAATCAACACTTTTTAGATGATGATCAGCCGAATCATCATGTACCAAAGAGGAAAAAAAAAAAGAACAAAACACAAATAGAAATAATAACTAGTTGTCTGTTATTGTTTAGTCACTCAGTCGTGTCTGACTCTTTTGCCACCCCAGGGACTGTAGCCCTCCAGGCTCCTCTGTTCATGGGATTTTCCAGGCAAGAATATTAAAGTGGGTTGCCATTTGCCTCTCCAAGGGATCTTCCTGACCCAGGGATTTAACCTGTATCTCCTGTACATCCCTTGCATTGCAGGCAGGTTTTATACCACTGAGCAACTGGGAAAGCCCAATAATAACTATGAGAGGTCCTCACTTTTACATTGTTTCCTCCAATGAGTTGGATTATTTCTTCACAGAGTAAGGAAGTCCATGATGTATACAAAGCAGTTCCTTTTGTTTGTTTGTTTGTTTTTTGTTTTCTGAATGTAGAGGTTTTTTTTTTTTTAATTTTATTTTTTTTAACTTTACAATATTGTATTGGTTTTGCCATATGTCAAAATGAATCCGCCACAGGTATACATGTGTTCCCCATCCTGAACCCTCCTCTCTTCTCCCTCCCCATACCATCCCTCTGGGTCGTCCCAGTGCACCAGCCCCAAGCATCCAGTATCGTGCATCGAACCTGGACTGGCGACTCGTTTCATACACGATATTATACATGTTTCAATGCTATTCTCCTAAATCTCCCCACCCTCTCCCTCTCCCACAGAGCCCAAAAGACTGTCCTATACATCAGTGTCTCTTTTGACAAAGCATTTCCTGTGTCTACCTTAATGAGTCTCTACTAGGCTGTCAAGTCATAGTGGTCAAGGACCAAAGTAATTCCTTGGTTTGCATTTAGCACTAAAGCATGTAAATAGGTTTTCATATTTCTTTCTTGGTGGTAGCAGTAGTTTCGTTTTAAGGGTTCTGTTTTTTAACATTTTGTTTCCAGCTCCATGCACCCAGCATCTGCTGGGCACCTTCTCTTTGGCAAATACTGTGCTAAGACCTGAAAACAATGTTGTAAAAAAACGAATTTTTTTTATATACAGACTCAGGCTGTATATTCAAGTTTCTCAGGGTCAGTAGATTAATATAGACATTCTATCTTCCATCAGAGTGGTCCCCATAGTTTCCCCGGGGAACTTAAAGAGAGAGCTTAGAGGTCCACTCTGCCACCCTCCATTCTCTTTCCCCTCAAGCATGTCTCACTGGGCTCATTTCACTCTTTCAACACCTGTTTTATTTGCCTCTACATCAATGCCACGCATCAACTTGCAATATCCTCTAAGCAGGTCACGGGTGTTTTTCAGTACAAAAATAGGTCTTACTTGTTTGATGTCATTCAGACCAAGGAGACAGTACCTAGGCTAATAAACTGTTTTGTCTCATCTTCCTAATGCTTATTTGAAGACATGAACTATGTCTGATTTTTTTTTTTTTTTTTTTTTTGGTGATAGCCAAATACTCCAGCATAGCACAAATTCCATAGAACACTCTTAGGAGATATTTGTTGAATGAACTAATAGGATCATGAACTACTCAGAGCAGAAGCACTTTTGTCTGCTGGTCTAATCCCATTCTCTTCTGGCTCTGGAATTTTGTTCTGCTATTCTGTTTATTCTTCTAAGAATGATTTCATCTATCTCAAAGTGTGTTATAAAAATGAAATACTTTGAAATGCTCTATTCAGTTCTTGGCTCTCAGAGAGTGCCTTAGTAATAGCAGATGTAGTATAACTTAACTCTCAAGATTAGAGGATTAATCTCAGGATGAAGGAAGACCACATCTCCAACTCTTACTTTGAGGGGTCAAGGAAATTGAACCTCCATACTCTGGCCTGAAATGTGTCTCAAAAATGCTCAATTTGTCAGATTTATAGGTGGAAACTAAAGGAATTTCTGAGGGTCTGTGTGAGAGCTTAGCAAACAGTGGTTTTTAGCTTAGGTGTCGTGAATGGGCTTCAACCAATTCATTAATTCCCAAATGCTAATCCAAAATGTATGTGTAAGCATGAAGATGAATTTTTCTGTGCAATGATTACACAGCTTTGATTAGATATTCAAAAGAATCAAGGGCTCATGATAGAGTTAAGAACTCCTGCCATTGAATAACCTTAGGGTAAGTTCTGGTATTCCCTAAAAATCATTGAAGAGAATTTTCTTCATGAGTTGAAGTGTCCAGGAAGATCCTTGCACCTAGGGCAGATGTCATATTTCATGAAGTCAAAGAATTAGTGATTTTAAAAAACAGAGAACTGAGAAAGAAGGGAAAGATCTGATATCCAGAGGCACAAAATAGCAAGATGCCCTATGAAGGAACAAGTTCCAATGATTAAAACCTGACACATGCTCACTCAACACTTGGGCTTGAAACATATTAGAAAGAAATGTCATAGCAATTAATAAGCTTCCATTATACCTCCTCTCCATATTCATTGGGGAAAAAATAAACAGAAGATGAGCAATTGCAAAAATCAAACAGCTGAGTTTTGTTAGTTCCATAGGAAATTCCAAAGAGAACGTATTTCTTTTTTAATGAAATATGCCACCAGCAGCCATGAGATAACATAAAGGAAGTTTGTGGCAATATAAGAATATTGTTTCACGGGGCCAGCTCCGTAAGTCTGATTTCAATCACTTCAGATTTCAGAGGCCCATAAAGTGCAGTGTTTCCAAATATTCTTCTCTTACTATTACTATTTAAAACTACCCGATTATTTCCTTAACTAAAATTTTACCACTGCTTTTTTTCAGTGCTTTTATCCTAGTTTGTTGTTTGTTATCATTCAGTTCAGTTCAGTTCAGTCGCTCAGTCCTGTCCGACTCTTTGCGACCCCATGAATCGCAGCACGCCAGGCCTCCCTGTCCATCACCAACTCCTGGAGTACACTCAGACTCACGTCCATCGAGTCGGTGATGCCATCCAGCCATCTGATCCTCTGTCGTCCCCTTCTCCTCCTGCCCCCAATCCCTCCCAGCATCAGAGTCTTTTCCAATGAGTCAACTCTTCGCATGAGGTGGCCAAAGTACTGGAGTTTCAGCTTTAGGATCATTTCTTCCAAAGAAATCCCAGGGCTGATCTCCTTCAGAATGGACTGGTTGGATCTCCTTGCAGTCCAAGGAACTCTCAAGAGTCTTCTCCAACACCGCAGTTCAAAAGCATCCATTCTTTGGTGCTCAGCTTTCTTCACAGTCCAACTCTCACATCCATACATGACCACTGGAAAAACCATAGCCTTGACTAGACGGACCTTTGTTGGCAAAGTAATGTCCTAATGAGTGCTATTTTATTGAATGCTTTTTTTCTGTATCTGTTGAGTTATTTATATTTTTTATTAAATTATAGTTAATTTACAGTGTTTCAGGTATATAGCAAGTGGCTCACGTGTTATATATATACATATGAAGTGAAGTGAAGTGAAGTGAAGTTGCTCAGTCATGTCCAACTCTTTGTGACCCCGTGGACTGTAGCCTACCAGGGTCCTCCGTCCATGGGATTCTCCAAGCAAGAGTACTGGATTGGGTTGCCATTTCCTTCTCCAGGAGATCTTCCCAACCCAGGGATTGAACCCGTGTCTCTCGCATTGGAGGCAGATGCTTTAACCTCTGAGCCACCAGGGAAGCCCTATATATATGTGTGTGTGTGTACATATACAAATATATGTGAATATATATACTTTTTCAGATTCTTTTCCATTATAGGCTATAGGTTATTACAAGATATTGAATATAGTTCTCTATGCTATACAGTAAGTCCTTATTGTTTATCTATTTTATATATAATAGTCAGTCAGTTCAGTCACTCACTCATGTCCGACTCTTTGCAACCCCATGGACTGCAGCACACCAGGCCTCCCTGTCCATCACCAACTCCCGGAGTTTACTCAAACTCGTGTCCATTGAGTTGGTTAATCTCAAACTCCTAATTTACCCCTTCCTTCTCCACCCTTTTCCTTTTGGTAACCGTAAGTTTTTTTCTATGTCTGTGGGTCTATTTCTGTTTTGTAAACTAGCCCATTTGTATCATTTTTTTAGATTCTACGTATAATGAACATCTTATGATATTTGCCTTTTTCTGTCTGGCTTACTTCACTTAATATGATCCTGTCTAGGTCCATCCATGTTGCTGCAAATGGCATTGTTTCTTTTATGGCTGAGCAGCCTGCCATTGCATATATGCACCACATCTTCTTTATCCACTCATTTGTTGATGAACATTGAGGTTGCTTCCATGTCTTGGCTATTGTAAATAGTGCTGCTATTAACATTGGGGGGCATATATCTTTTCAAACTAGAGCTTTTTCTATATATATGCCTGGGAGTGGGATTTCTGGATCATATAATAACTCCCTTTTTAGTTTTTTTCCGGAAAGTTCCTACTGTTTTCCATAGTGGCTGCACCAATTTACATTCCCACCAACAGTGCAGGCCACGCTATCATCCCTCCCAAGTTCAGAGACTCCTGCGCTAGGCCCTAATTCCAGATTCCTGAGGAAAGATTTCTGGCTCCACTTGAACCAGGGGTTCATAACTGAGGCAGAGAATGACATTCCCTTGTGTAAAACAGCTTCCAGGGAGGCATTCTGAGCTGGGACACACTCCAAAATGTATTGCCGTATCCAACATGAAGCTTTTAGTCATCTTGATTATATTATATGCCCTAGATTCTAAGACATCAGCCATTGTAAAAAGCATCAGTTACTGAAAACTCTTCCAGGAAAAGCAAATAGCATATTAAATATATATATATATATATATATATAGAGAGAGAGAGAGAGAGAGAGAGAAGAAAGACTACAAAAGTTTGTATCTATTCATATCATAACATACTACTTTCTTCTCCAGAATCAGTATGACCATCAAAATTTGTCTCTAAGCTTCATTTGCAAAGTATAAAAATAATTCTGAGTCACTTTGGGGTCATAAAGATGTTCTAATTTTCATCACTCAACTCCATTGTCTTGACAATTGTAACATTTTTGGATTGCCCATATAATTTAAAAGCACATCGAAGAATCTGGAATTTTGCCTACATTTCTGCTTTGATTATGCTTATAGGATTTTTTAATGGACTTACATATTACTGGAATTTAAACTGCTTTTCTTGAAAGTCAGCTAAAAGCTTTTATCTGATGTTCCGAGCTTGAGAGATAGACCTTCACAAAACTGGTTGTATACACCTTTCTCCTAGCTTTGAAAATTCCATGATGTATTCTGAAAAACCTGGCCTTTTCTAATACCTTTAATTGCATTGCCTGATGAGTAAAATGTTGTCTTCTATTAAAAAAAAACTTATAGTTTCTATGTGGCTGTGTGGTGCAGGCTTGTTTAAAAATATTTTTGTTGATTCTTACAGTTACACTTCTAAATTTGATTTCAATGATATAGCACCTGTGGGACTACCAATGGTTCTAACATAACTAAGGTCAACATCTACCCTCCACATCTAGTAAAGTTGGTACATGAACACAGGTAAGTGATGGCAACTAGTCATGTTCTCTCACAAGCACCTGGAAAGTCTCTTTGGAAAGGTTTTCAGACACATCCTGATTTTAGAAATGTCACAATGTGGGAAATGTTCATCTTGATATCAAGCTAATAGCTGATATTCTTTTATTGAGATAATACACGATAGACTTTTTCATGTAAGTAAATCACATGGTTTAATTCATTTAATCTGCACAACAATCTAGGAAGTTATAGCTCTTATGCCCATTTTACAAATGAGGAAACTGGTCATAAGGTTAATTAATTTCCTGAAGACCACCAAGTTAGATAATAATCAAGTGAGATTTGAGGCCAGCCCATCCGATTCCATATCCCATGTGTTTAACCAGTGTGTCAAAATGCTTCCTAATTAATTGCACCATAGCCAAGAAAAGTCATTAAGAGAAAATTAATAATCAGAATCAATCTATCTTGATATTATTCAATAACTGAGCTATTGCTGTTTAATCCAAGAAATGCAGACAGCACTACTAAGCAGTTAATGTATACATCAACATCATTTCTGGTACTAAGTTGGATAAATCACAAGTCACATGTACTTAGTTCTCTCATCTTAAAATGAATGGAACCATGTAAAATGACTATAATAATAAGTGGAAAATAACTCGCAGTTAAGGGGTTTTGAGGCGCTGAGCTCTTGTTTCACCTCTTCTGGTCCAGGCGGCTGGAGCAGGACAGTGCCATCCTAACCATCACTTTCACAGGATGAGGGACAGAGCAGATGAGCATGAAAAGGCCCCTGCCCCTTTCTTTTTTATTTATGTATTTGCTTTTATTGATATATAGTTGCTTTATAACGTGTTAGTTTCTACTGTATAACAAAGTGAATCAGCTAAGCATGTACATATATACCCTCTTTTTTTAAATTTCCTTCCCCTTTAAGTCACCACAGAGCATTGAGTAGAGTCCCCAGTGCTATAAATAGGTTCTCATTAGTTACCTATTTTATACATAGTATCAATAGCCTCTTTTACACATAGTATCAATAGTGTATATTGATATTATGTGTATAGTCTCAATTTTCCAATTCATCCTATGCCTCCATTTCCCACCTTGGTATCCATATGTTTGTTCTCTACTTCTGTGTCTCTAGTTCTGCCTTGTAAATAAGATTGTTGATACCAATTTTTTCAGATTTCACAAGTATGTGTTAATATATATGCATTGTTTTTCTTTTTCTGACTTTTTCACTCTGTATCACAGTTTCTAGATCCATCCACATCTCTACAAATGACCCAATTTTGTTTCTGTCTATGGCTGAGTGATATTCCATTGTCTATATGTACTGCATTTGCTTTATCCATTCCTCTGTAAATGGACACTTAGGTTGTCTCCATGCCCTGGCTATTGTAAATAATGCTGCAGTGAACACTGGGATGCATGTGTCTTTTTAAATTATGGTTTTCTCTGGGTATATGCCCAGTAATGGGATTGATGGATCATATTATAGTTCTATTTTCAGCTTTTTAAGGAACTTCCATGCTGTTCTCCACAGTGGCTGTATCAATTTACATTCCCACCAGTAGTGCAAGCTGCTGCTGCTGCTGTTAAGTCGTGTCAGTCGTGTCCGACTCTGTGTGACCCCATAGACGGCAGCCCACCAGGCTCCACCATCCCTGGGATTCTCCAGGCAAGAACACTGGAGTGGGTTGCCATTTCCTTCTCCAATGCATGAAAGTGAAAGTGAATAGTGCAAGAGGGTTCCCTTTTCTCCACACCCTGTCCAGCATTCATTGTTTATAGATTTTGTGATGTTGGCCATTCTAGCTGGTGTGAAGTGATATCTCATTGTAGCTTTGATTTGCATTTCTTAATAATTAGTGATGTTGAGCATCTTTTCATGTGTTTATTAAGGCTCCTGCCCCTTTCACATCAGGACTAGTACCAAAGGAATGGGAATGGTACCAAGGGGTGGAGTGTGGGACAGGAGGATGTCACTCGCCTCAAAGCATCAAAGGACAACTCAAGCACAGTAGCTATTGCAGAACATTAATGTCATCTAAGGGCCTATATTATCTGTCAGGAAACTCTGATGCTTCCTCATCCAGACCTGCCAGGATGGGTTAGGAAGGCCTTACTCTGTGCTGTGCTGTGCTTAATCGCTGTCACGTCTGACTCTATGAGACACCATGGACTGTACCCCGCCAGGCTCCTCTGTCCGCAGGCTCCTCTGGGGATAATCCAGGGAAGAATACTGGTGTGGGTTGCCATGCCCTTCTCCAGGGGATCTTCCCAACCCAGGGATTGAACCCAGGTCTCCCGCATGGCAGGCAGATTCTTTACCATCTGAGCCTCAGGAAGCCCAGGCCTTACTCTAGCCACAACCAATAGCAAACATCTTGCCTATTCATTTAAAGTGCATCAATAAAGCTTGCAATATTATACTTCAAGCGCAAGGAACATTTGCAATACAAGCATAGTAACTCAATCAGGGCACCAGCAGGTTCTTAAGATTTCCTTCCCTGATTCTGAAAACCCATCCTGGAAAGCTTTATAGACTTTCCAAAGTCAATGTGGTTATTTGTTTTTCTTTAATAGTTTATCTAATGACCTAAAGAAACACATGATCATTGTTTAGAGAACTAAATAGAAGGCACAGCAACTTTCTGTGTGGGCTTTAAATGTGTTTGCCTTATTTCTCATTTCCTATTACTTTCAGGCTCTGGGCTTGCTCTGTTGCCCATCCTTATGGCTTCCTTCCTTTGACATTTCCATCTCCCTACAGCTCATCAGGCTCATCCTTGTGACTTTTAGGTTAAAACCGGTTACCTTCTGGTTGGTGTATCCTTTTCTTTCTTTCATTTATATTTTTCATTCATCTGTGCTACAAACACTGATTGAGTCCCTGCCATGTCCCAGATGCTGCTAAGTATGTTTGTCTGTGGTTCTCATTCACTGGGAACATTGCGGTCAGTTCAAACAAACACTAGCTTCATTCAGTAACAAACAGAAATTCAGTTCTATTCTTCCTTGGAATTGCAACTGGCTTCTGCATTGCCTTGGGACACCCTTAGAACAGAACCTAGATCTGCCTGTCTTTAAGTATCATCCCTGCTGTGCAGCGGGAACCTCAGCCTTTGGAGGATTATAGATTTTGGCCTTGTTCTCTTCCCATCCAAATTCTATATCAACTACCAGGTGTGAAATCAGAAATAAGTTTCATAAATTCTCCAAGTCTCTGTTTTCTGCATTTAGTAAACGTCATTGTGCCTTTACCTCAGAGTAGTTCAGAGGATCAAACGCTACTGTAAGTAATGACGAGCCAGGCAGTCGTAAATGTTACTTCTCCAAGGACCTACCCCGTTCTTATTTATGTATTCCTCCCATTTATGTTGTGTTACATATTCATTCTTCATCTGTTTACTGATCCCCTATTAGGTGCCAGGCCTTGGGCCAGGCTTTGAGGACCCAATGGGAAACAAAATGACTCTATGACACATGCCATAGAGTTTACTGCCTGGTGAAGATAAACTCTTAACTGAAAACAAAGAGAGTTAGACATTTTTCCTCTCAAACGGGGCAGAAGAGAATGACAGTTCCGGAAGTTCTAAATAGGAAGATCTTACAGGCACTCTCGGAGAAGGCAATGGCAACCCAGTCCAGTACTCTTGCCTGGAAAATCCCATGGACGGAGGGGCCTGGTGGGCTGCCGTCTATGGGGTCGCACAGAGTCGGACACGACTGAAGCGACTTAGCAGCAACAGCAGCAACAGGAACTCTGATGGAATGGAGACTTATCTCAAGGCTTTATTAGCAGAACAAGGTAGCTTTCTACTAAAATCTCTGTCCATGGGGTTGGGACTGGGAATGCTGATGGGAGGTACAACCCTACCCGCACTGCACCAGCCAACCTCCCTGCAGAGAATGCCTCCTTCTGCTTACACCTGAATTGCTTCAGCTATTGATACTGCAGGCCTGCCCTGTGCATGGAGGTGTTTCAGGCTGCCCTCACTCATGAACCAGACAAAAAGAAGATTCCATGGCTTCCCACATCCTTGTCCAGAGTCCCCAGCTCTCCTGCCAAACTGGCTTCCAGGAAGGCAACCAACTTCTCTGCCGGTTCATCTTTTCTCCCCTGGCTGTGGATGAGGAGACCTCTTAAGCCAGCTTCCTTAGTCACTGGATTCTTTTTCTTCTACTCACGAGTCCTTTGCTTATAAGGCAGCCATACATAGTTCATTTAATTACTAGTGACAAAACCTATTTTTTTATTTCCTTTGTTCTTGGGTTTCGAAGTGAAATACTTTTGTGCATATATATTAGGAATATCTGTTTAGTGTTTCTTTAGGCCACATTTCACATACCTTATCTCATTTAACTCTTAGGACAGCCCTGAGATATAGGTGTTATTACTCCTCCTATTTTGAAGATTTAAAAAAATCAAAGCATAGATTGACATGCAGGAGTCTTCAACTCCATAGGCTCTTTCCATTAGCCCAATAATGAAGAATTACTACAAATATTCTGCAGACAAATTCGTAAGTAGAATAGGACACAAAAATTGTATGTGCAATGGCCAGCTGATGCATGCACTGAACTTGCCTTTATTTTTCACTTGTTAAATATTCAATCCTAAGCACTCAGGCATCTTCTATTCTATAGAGAGCACTTGAGTCTAAATTTTGAGAAGCAATATCTCAACTTATTCATCCCTATCAAAGGGCCATTCGGTAGTATATTTTCTTAAGCATCAGTAGACCAGAGGACTTTATAAAAGTAATGGAGTACAATTATTACCATGCACATCAATTCTTTGTGTCTGTGTTACATTTATTTACTGACAATGTCCCCCCAGTGTCAGCACTATATCTGTAATACAGCTTTAGAAGAGAATTGTGTTCTCCTCTGACTCATACATCTCTAACAAAATTACTTGCAAAGATCTAGTTCTCAATTACAAGCACAAAATAGCCTACATTTTAGCATATATCAAACCCATCTAGTTCAACAAGTGTTCTCTGACACTGATTAGGGCGAACAGAGAACACTGATTAGTGTTCCCTGACACTGATGTATTTCATCAGGATGGGACAAGTCAGTAAACCTTACAAGTTCCCCTAATATCATATTATCAGATTGTATTTTTCTTTTAGATCTTCAGTTTTTGCCTTCACACCCTAAAATCAATAGCAATCAGTTTTAAAGTAGATTTTTTAAGGCATGTGTAACTTTGAAATGGACACCTCACCATTCAGATGGGAAAATTTTAGCAAATTTGCCCAAGAAAACTCCTCTAATTTTATAAGTGAAGTTTTGGGGATCAACCAACTTACTGCTTTATTCTTACTCACCCTAGTAAATGTTCAACAGTATAATATATCCTAAATGTTACAATATGAAGGTCTGCCTTAGTCTTCTCAAGCTGCTATAACAAAATACTATAGACTGGGGGAGCTGAAACAACAAACATTGGGAAGTCCAAGATAAGGTGCTGCTATGGTCACATTCTGGTGAGAGGTCTCTTCTTGGCTTACCAATGGCTACCTTCCTGCTGTGTCTTTACACAGCAGAAAAAGTCTTTGCGAACTCTTTGGTCTCTTCTTCAGTTCAGTTCAGTTCAGTCGCTCAGTCATGTCTGATTCTGCGACCCCATGAATCGCAGCACGCCAGGCCTCCCTGTCCATCACCAACTCCCAGAGTTCACTCAGACTCACGTCCATCAAGTCAGTGATGCCATCCAGCCATCTGATCCTCTGTTGTCCCTTTCTCCTCCTGCCCTCAATCCCTCCCAGCATCAGTCTTTTCCAATGAGTCAACTCTTCGCATGAAGTGGCCGAAGTACTGGAGTTTCAGTTTAGCATCATTCCTTCCAAAGTAATCCCAGGGCTGATCTCCTTCAGAATGGACTGGTTGGATCTCCTTGCAGTCCAAGGGACTCTCAAGAGTCTTCTCCAACACCACAGTTCAAAAGCATCAATTCTTCTGTGCTCAGCTTTCTTCACAGTCCAACTCTCACATCCATACATGACCACAGGAAAAACCATAGCCTTGACTAGACAGACCGTTGTCTCTTCTTATAGGGCATTAATTCCATCATGAAGAATTTACCCTTATGACCTCCTCTGGACCCAATCACTTCCCAAAGTCTCTACCTCCAAATACCATCACAGTTGTGTTGGGGCTTTAATACATGAATTTTCAGAGGACATAAACATTTAGTCTATGACAACGTCCTAATCATCTAGGATGATTCTTAGATTCATTCTGTGATGATCTAAAAGGCTTTAAATTGCTGGTCCTATTACTGGCTTGTGTTCACTCCAAACTATAACTAAAGTATCCTTTGCTAATCATAATAAAGCAACAAAAAGCCAGGGTATGACCAGGGAGGAAGACTAAGAGGGAATAAGTTAGGATAATAAAATGAAGAGACAATTAGGAGTTCAGGGACCTGGATCCTGTATAGCTCTGTCACTATTTCTGTCTCCTTAAACTGCATCATTTGCTTGGGCAGCACCTTACTTACCAGAAAAATGAGTGAGGCAGAATGATCTCTAAAGTATCACCAGCTTCAATAAATAAAGATTCTATGATTATATGAATAATTTATATCCTGAGATTGTTGAGAAAACATACCACAGACCTCACTGAGGAAAACTTTACAAAGAATAAGTGTGAACAAAGCCATAGTGAATAAATAGTGACTACTTACTGAAATAGTTATCTTGCTAGCTTCTCTGTTTCTAAGGGGAACGAACTTAAGTGAGATCAACAAAACTTTCCTGCTTAGAATAGACCAAGTAATAAAATGTGAATTTATAATCTATAATACAAGTAATGCTTGCCATCTGTTGGGTTGATATTCTGTGCTGGGCATTTTATGTCTCTACTTCCTGTGATCCTTAAACAACCTTGCAAAGTAGACTCCATCACTGCCTTCTTCTCTGCTCCAATCACATTAGTTTTCTGGGTCCTTCAGATACAACAAGCTCACTCCCACATCTCCTGGCTCATCTTGCTTCTAGTTTTATCTCATCATTTGGGTGTCTACTCAAATGGCACATATCATCTGAGAGTTTTTCCCTGGCTAAGTACCTACTCTGCCTTTACTCATAGTCACTTTCTATCCCATTGCCCTATATTCTTCATACCACTTATCACTATGTGAAATTATTTTATGTGTGTTTTTTCTCCCTCCACTCTCCACCCTGGCTGCACTGTGAGCTCCATGAAGTCAGGTACTTAGCTTGCTCACAGCTAGATCCCCAGCACTTAGGACAGAGTTAGCTTAGTTTCTACACATTGAATAAGTGAAGGTCATCCTCACTTTACAAATACAAAACTTCCAGCCCAGAGAGGTTCAAAGACTTCCCCAAGGCTACATACCAAAGTGCAAGGGCCAAGGTTTCAAGTCCAAGGTTCCTGAGCCCTAACATCCATAATCTTCCCAGTGTTTTCCCAAATTCATAGATGTCGGCATCGTCTCTACAATAGTTTGGTTTTTTTGTTTCGTGGTTTTGTTTTTCTGGTAATCTAAAAGTAAGCATGTTCAGAATGATATATCATGTCAGCTTATTACTTTAAAAATGAATACAGATCCCAAATTTTAGGGCTTGGCTTGCTCTTAGATTTGCCACAACGTTAACACCATCTAAGCAAACATACAGAGGAGGCTTATTTCCAAGAGAAGACTAAGTGATGTAATGACATACTATAGGAAATAAAAGTTTTACAATAGTTCAAATGGGAAAAAATGGTAGAAGAATGGAATCATCACTTGACTTATGATGATTTAAACATGCCAAATTCAAATGAACCTGTGTCCTAGCATCTAGCACCAAGACACATGAGCAGAATTGTCTGAAAATGGTCCTAAGAACTCACTCTGAGTCACCTGAATCACAAGCCCAGTGTCCACCTTCCCCCAGCAGGACAGTCCGGCCAAAACCCAACTCTACATGGATTCCTTAATGTCTCCAAGCAGCTGGTTTTCTCAGACAACTTTTTTAACACTGGAATCAAAAATTCAGATATCCTATGGAGTTGAGTAGTCTGTCTCACTTCTAACATGATGGCTTTGCTGCATTTATACTATTAAAAAGGTACAGCAGTAGGGGGCAAAGAACCTTCCCGAAAACACACATCCACAGCATGTCCAGTTAAGCTTGCTAACTCCAACCACCTCCCTCCATAGCCAACCGTATGTCTTTCTTCTCATAGAGTCTTGCCTTGTAAGTTTCCCCCAGTGAGACCTGTTCCCTATTCATTCTGGCTGGCATTGTGAAATTATTTCTGAACCCTCTTGCAAGACGGATAGTGATCGTGAAAGGAACTATCTTCAATGAAAGGTGGTAGCTACAAAGTATCCACTCACATAATGAAAGGTAATTTAGTTTCTAACAAACCAGCATTAAATAAGTATCCCAGATTTGGATTCTGTTGATCTTATAGGTTGTATCTAACTAGTTTGTAAATTTGATTTGTGTTATAGTTATATAAAAGCTATAAGCATAAACTGTTGATATCTGGTTCTGGATTTATTCATATGGTCATACCTCATTTTATTGGGCTTCACAGTTACTACAGTCTGGGGGGGGGAGCTTTTTTTTTTTTTAACAGATTAAAGGTTTGTGGCAACCTATGTCAAACAAGTCTATCAGCATCATTTTCCAACAGCATTTGCTCACTTCATGTCTCTGTGACATATTTTGGTAATTCTCAAAATATTTTCATTATTATTATATTTCTTATAGTGATCTGTGATCAGTGATCTGTGATGTCACTGTTGTAATTGATTAGGGGCATTGCAAACTGTGCCCAAATAAGGAGTTTGGTGGGATATATATATACCACACCTTCTTTATTCATTCATCTGGCAATGGACATTTAGGTTGCTTCCAAGTCTTGGCTACTGTGAATAGTGCTGCTATGAACATAGGGGTGCATGTATTTTTTGAATTACAGTTTTGTCTGAATATAAGCCCAAGAATGGGATTACTGGATCATATGGCAATTCTATATTATTTTATTGGTAAATCTCCACACTGTTTTCCACAGTGGCTGTACCAATCAACGTTGCTATTGACAGTATAAAAGGGTTCCCTTTTCTCCACACCCTCTCCAGCATGTGTTATTTGCAGACTTTTTAATGATGGCCATTCTTTCCTGATTGAGGTGCTACCTCACTGCAGTTTTGATTAGAATTTCTCAAAGAGTCAGCAACGTTGAGCATCTTTTCATGTGCCTGTTGGCCCTCTCTATGTTCTCTTAGGAGAATGTCTATTTGGGTCTTCTGCCCATTTTTTAATTGTGTTGTTTTGTTGCTGTTGTTACTGACTTGTATGTGCTGTGACTAGCACATTTCTGTTTTGCTATGGAAAGAACTCCCTAAGAGGGTGCATCTTGGTAACAATGAGTTTCTGCAGTATTTCAGTGACACTAAGTAGCATCCCAAACATGTGGGTATGAGTAAGCCTGAATGAGGAGGATGCTATTCACCCCTCAATATTAGGAAATATACTTTGGGCTGAGTTTCCCTTTGCAGTCATGAGTTGTACTGAGTCACACATGATCACATGGTTCTCCCAGAGGTTGATGGGAGAACCCCTTGATATAGAATATTTTAGCCTTAAACTACTTCAGCAAAACCTGACCTTATCAAAATTTAAGATTTGACTGGAGTACAGGAAGGGAACATTCTATAATACTCCATTCCTATGGGAGGACTGAAAATATTCCCTTGAGTTTCCCTATGGAATCAAGCAGTCCCAGGCCCCCTTTCTGACACCAACACTAAATTTGCCTAAGAAACTTAGAACAGTAAGAGTTTTATCAGACACAGAAACCAAACCAAAAAGTACAAACGTGAAGGATAAATCACTGGACACATTCATTTTTCTCTCCCTCATTGTACTTTATCAAATCTACAACCCCTAGTTCCATTTCTGCTTCTCCCTCTGCCTTTAGGGAAATCTTGCCAAGCATGTGATCCCTTGGAAATTAAGCCCTAATGACTACATCTCTAGTCAAGTTAAGTTGGGTTCTTCTCTCATTTGTTTTTCCATAAATCATTTGAGCTTGTGAGTTTGCCAACAAGCATGATTCATAAATTCATTTGCTATTGAGTTTCTCAATATAATTTTAATTCTGTAGTTTAATGAACTGGCTTATAACAATATTCTAAAGACATCAAACCTCACTGTTGATCCTATTTTGGCATGCTGTGTTCACCCTGCCTCCTACCTACATGTTTATTCTTTCAGAGAATTAACTTATTAAGTCAAATTTCCAGAAGAAGACAATAGTTAATCCCACTGCTGTTTCTAACTCAAAGCAAATGCAGTAATTGGTTTTGTATAGAGAAGAAGCAGCCAACTACATTAATATATAACACTATCAAAACATATATGTCAAATGCTATTTTAATGTGCTATTGTTTAATAAATTATCCAAATATTATCAAAATGTAATGTTTCCATGTACTTTAAACCATGCATCTGTTTAACACTTCTTTAGGAAAGTTTGCATAATTATTTTCCTGTTTTGTATTGAATTAGACTAAACAGACCAGTAGAAAGCACCTAGGAACTGTTCAGATATCAGAGATAAAAGCTTAAAAATAGAACAACACTTTTTAGTGTTTATTAAAAACATTCCCCATAAGGCTTTTGAAAGGAATCATTTGAAAAGCTATAGCAGTTTAGTTGTTCTGGAAATGAGGTTTTATTAAAGAGAGAGGAAAAAAGCAAGGTGTTACCAAAGAGATGGAGTTTCAAAGAAACTGTGAGTTAAAATTAAAACGTAATTTAATGTCTCAGTTCATAGGACTCTTAAGACTTCAGCTCAAATTTTAGACACGACTAAAAATATGATAGGAGTATTCTGATGACCACACTCTTCTTCCCTCAGTGACCCTCACTGACCCTCCTGCTCAAGCCCTTCATTTGGAGAGACTCACAAAAGAAGACTGCCTTCACACCTTCTTTATTGAGCATCTCAAGAAACGCCCAAGAAATTAAGATGTAACCTGTCACAATTAGGAAAGGAAAATAGACAAAGACTCTAGTATTAGAGGAAAAAAAAAAAACCTCACCCAGAGATAAGTTTAAGTATTGCTCAAAGAGGCCGTGTGTGTGTGTGTGTATGCGTATGTGTGCATGTGTGCTAAGCCGCTTCAGTCATGTCCGACTCTTTGCGGTCCGTGGACTGTAGCTCACCAGGTTCCTTTGTCCATGAGATTCTCCAGGCAAGAATACTGGAGTGGGTAGCCATGCCCTTCTCCAGGGGATCGTCCCACCCAGGGACTGAAACCGTGTCTCTTAGTCTCCTACATTGGCAGGCAGGTTCTTTTCCACTAGTGCCACCTGGGAAGCCACATATATATATATATATATACACACAAACACACATATGTATATAAATGTATGTGCATATATATATCACAATCCATATATCTATATACATGTATATGGATGAATATACCATATGTCTATGTATATATATTTGGAAAGAGAGAGCATGTGTTTTCTTTAGGAAGATTCTGTTCATTTCTGGTTTAGTCTTTCTCTGCATAATCCTTTAAACATATATATTTCAAAGAGCGTCTATATGTCAATATCAGTATAGATATGTTACAGTAAAGATATAGATACAATACAGATACAGATATGTTAACAGTAGCAACATAAAGAGTTTTTACAATACTTTAGGATTGAAATGTACACACTGCTATATTTAAAATAGATACCCAACAAGGACCTACTGTACAGCACAGGGGACTCTGCTCAATACTCTGTAATAACCTAAATAGGAAAAGAATTTGAAAAAGAATAAATGCATATATTTATGTATTTATCACTTTGCTGTACATGTGAAACTAACACAAGATTGTTGACCAACACTGCTGCTGCTGCTAAGTCACTTCAGTCGTGTCCGACTCTGTGCGACCCCATAGACGGCAGCTCACCAGGCTCCCCCGTCCCTGGGATTCTCCACGTAAGAACACTGGAGTGGGTTGCCATTTCCTTCTCCAATGCATGAAAGTTAAAAGTGAAAGTGAAGTTGCTCAATCGTGTCCGACCCTCAATGACCCCATGGACTACAGCCTTCCAGGCTCCTCCATCCATGGGATTTTCCAGGCAAGAGTACTGGAGTGGGGTGCCATTGCCTTCTCTGTGATCAACTCTACTCCAATACAAAATAAAACTTTTAAAAAATACCTAAGAATAAATTTAACTAGAAAGAAGCAGAACCTTCTTGAAGCAAATGTTTTATCTATATTGAGGTCCATAAAAGACTTAAATACATCACATACCCTGTTCTTGGGCTAAAAATCTTAAACTTGTAAAAATGTCAATTCCATTTAGATTAATCTATAAATTTAGTGAGATCCAAGTAAAAATACTGGAAAGTCTTTTAACCTTGCATAACTGCAATTTTTTTCCTTTTGTATAATTTTCTTGGCTAATTCTTTCAGAAAAAATTAAATAATGACAGTAATAATTGTCACCTTTTTTATTTTACTATACTTTCCATCATTAGGAGTTAGGCCAACATTGGTACAACATATACGTACTGTAATTTTTTAGTTACATGAAATAAACTTAACACTGAACTTCTTAAATTCAATCAAACACAGCTTATCTGTCTTTCTACTTTCTTTTGGTGGCTTCTTATACCACCATACACTCCCATCTCTTCTTCACTATGGTCCTTTGCTGTCTATACCTCTTTATTCTGACGTCTAAAAGTTGAAGATGCCTCAGAATTTCTCTTTATCTAACTCTTGTTCATGTAATCTCATCTGGTCCATCGATAAAATCCTAAATTAAAAGAGCCAACCTGGGCCTCTTTCCCAAGTTCCTTCCTCATATCCAACTCCCTTAATGACATCTCCACTTGCATGTCAAATAGGCATCTCAAGATTACCATACCCAAAATAGGACTCTCTGTTCTCTCTGCCCCCAAACCTATTAGTCACCTCACACACTTTGTCTCAGTAAATACCACCAACAACCCACTCAGTTGCTTAAGTCAAAAGCTGAATGCTTCTTGATTCTTCCTTTTCCCTCATACAGTCCTTTTGGCTGTACCCCCAAAATACCTTTCACATGTCTTCCTTTTGATTTCTATTCCTCCATCCCAGTGCAAGCCACCATCATTCCTAACCTAGACCCCTACAGCAGCCTCCTGGCCAGTCTCTCTGCTTCCGCTCTACTTGTGTCCCCGACCCCACAGCCCATTCTCCACGCAGCAGCCAGAAGGATTGTTTTAAGCATTAACCACATCTTGTCACTCCTCTGCTTAAAGTCCTCCAATGACTTCTCCTTGAAAGTACCATAAAGTCCAAGCCTTTCTCTGCACCCCAGCCAACAAATCCCTCGCTGGTAGGATT
This sequence comes from Bos grunniens, assembly GCF_055505025.1. NCBI lineage: Eukaryota > Metazoa > Chordata > Mammalia > Artiodactyla > Bovidae > Bos > Bos grunniens. Next base: position 20,356,091 of record NC_141168.1, read on the forward strand.
CCCACTCACTCCTCCAACCTCAACTCACACCACACTCTTCATCACAAGTTTCCAGCTTTCTGGCCATGAAGAGAGAAGGATCTGATTAACTTTTGATTTCCAAATCAATAATTTTCTCCTGATTCTGGTGTTTAAATATACAATTTTTTCAGTGCAAAGTTATGATATTTTAAAGGAGTCCTCTATTTTACCCACCCTGTTGTCACTTATTGATTTATAGCTAGTGTTGTATTTAAACAATTCTTGTCCTTTGCACTAAATCTAAACTCCCTTCTACCACATATAGTCAATGCTTCCCCACTCCATCAGGTGCACAAAATATCTTTACTGAAATGAGCTTATATTCAGTGAAACAGGCAGACCAAAAAAAAAAAAAGGTTGGATAGAAGGATAATTATGCTGTACAAATCCCTCCAGGGGATCTTCCCGACCCAGGAATCCAACTCCAGTCTGGTAGGTCTCTCACTGCAGGGGGTTCTTTACCACCAGCGCCACCTGGGAAGCCCCATGTGGAAACTGACACTCCTGCGAAATTTTGTGCATGTGCAGCTGAGCTCAAAGACTTTCACACACGGCTTCTGATTATGGGTATCTAACTGAAGCAGTGCAAGTGTGGGGGTTCCTGTCTCCTGCTTATCTTACCCTTTTTCTTACTCTCTAACTTTGAGTACTTCATGCTTCCTCCATCCCACTTCCTCCACCCCAAACCAGAAGTCACTCAGCATCTTCACTGGCACTTGTCTGGTGTGCATTAGTGAAAATGATCCAAGGCTCATTGTAAGCATTTGTCATTTAAACTTTTACAAGAATAAAGAAGAGAAGGGCTTTGTTTCCTATAAAGGCTTTGGGAAACTTAGGGAAACCCTCCATAGTCACTCTGTGTTGTGCTTAGTCATGCAGTCACTTCCGACTCTTTGCGACCCGGTGGACTATAGCCTGCCAGGCTCCTCCGTCAATGGGATTCTCCATGCAAGAATACTGGAGTGCATTGCCACGCCCTCCTCCAGGAGATCTTCCCAACCCAGGGATCTTCCCAACCCAGGGATCGAATCCAGCTCTCCCACATTGCAGACAGATTCTTTACTGTCTGAGCCACCAGGGAAGTCCCCATAGTCACATTAGGTTGTGTCTTTTAGGTAAAATGTACACATTTTTTAAGGACACTTGTATATCCAAGCATGTTTTGCAAAGTCCTTACATTGATTATTTAAGGTGGTAGAAGAAGTAAGTACAGAAAAGTGGAATTAACCATTGTATTCACTTCCTACTGCTGGTGCAACACCTTTCCAAAAATTTGGTAGTTTTAAACAGCACAAGTTTATTTTCTTCTCATTCTTGAGGTCAGAAGGTCAAAATGGATCTCACTTGGCTGATCCAGGGTTAAGCCAGCCTTCTGTTCTTTCTGGAGGTTCTAGGGAGGAATTGTTCCTTGTTTTTCTGCCTCTAGAGTCTGTCAATATTCCTTGGCTCGTGTTCACCCTCCATCTCCAAAGTAAGCATCTCATGACCACTGACCTCTGCTTCTGTCATCACACCTCCTTCTCAGATTCAGACTCTCCTCCTTCCTCCTTTTGTTTACAAGGACCCTCGAGATTATACTTGGGTGAGCCTGGATAAACCAGGATAAAATCTTCATCTCAAAACCTTTCATCACATCTGCAAAAACTCTTTTGCTGTATAAGGTAACATATTCTCTGGTTCCAAGGATTAGGACACGGACATCTTTGTGGGAGAAGGTGTAACTAGTTTGCCTATCACAGTGATGAGGGGGAAAAGAACAAAATAGAGCAAGAGAAAGGTAAATTACCAGTAGAAATAATAATGGGTCTGTAAATTCCATGCATGTGAGATTAGGAACTCCTTGTTTCACCAGAGTGTTGTACAAACCAGTGATTCTCAGCCTTAGGTACACGTTGCAATCACCTAAGACGTTTTTAAACCTCCTAAAAACTAACCCAGAGGCTTCCCAGGTGGCTGTGTGGTAAAGAATCTGCCTGACAAGTAGGAGATGGGAAGTGGGAAGATATCCTAGAGAAGGAAATGGCAAACCACTCCAGTATTCTTGCCTGGAAAATCCCATGGGCAGAGGAACCTGGTGGCCTACAGTCCATGCGGTCACAAAAGAGTCAGACACAACTTAGCACCTGAGCATGATCACAAATAACCAACCCACACCCCAGGCAAGTTAAATCAGAATCTCTGAACGTGGGGAACATCAGGAGTCTTAAATGTTTCTCAGGTGATTCCATTTGGCAGCCGAGTTTGAAAACCCCTGGTCTAGGTTCTTGATGCTAAGTAAAAACCTCTTCCTGTGGGTTTTTATTGTTCCTGATTGGTTACGGGACCTAGAGCTCTCCCAGTTGGCTGCTGCCTAGTTCCAGCTACGTTCAACCCTGACTGGGTGCTCCATTCCCAGGTGAAAGATGCCCCATTCTAGTTACTGTCTCCAAGGGCGCCTGTCTTCTCCTTCAAATCCGACCCTCCAGGCTGCCAGAGGCTGTCACCATCTCACTGTGCTCTCCACCTACCTCACGATAGAAACTGCTGCCTAAATCTCTTCTACCCCATCCTAACTTCCTCCCAAAGTATGGTGACAATGCTTTGCTCTCTGGAAAGGTCATTCCTAGTTCCTTGGCCCTGTCTCTCTTTTAGGCTTCCAGCATCCAGCAGAGCAGCCTCTGAAACACCCAGAGGGTGGAAGCGAGGACACTGAAAGAAACAGAGGAAAAACACAGCTGCCTAAGAACCTAAGAATTGAGAGGTTAGTTCCAGACAGAGTGTGTGTGTGTGTGTGTGTGCGTGCATGCATATGTGTTTTAAATTCCATGTGTAAAAAGTACAAGTGATTATCATTTTGAATAACTCATGGGAAGAAAAGCTGTAACATCTCATCTTGATTCCACAGAAAGTAATACCAAGTGATTTTCATGAATTGTTTATTACTTGCATAATCATTGCATAGCATGAATATTATATATAATTTTATGCTGCTAAGTCGCTTCAGTCATGTCCAACTCTGTGTGACCCCATAGACGGCAGCCCACCAGGCTCCCCGCCATCCCTGGGATTCTCCAGGCAAGAACACTGGAGTGGGTTGCCATTTCCTTCTCCAATGCATGAAAGTGAAACGTGAAAGTGAAGTCGCTCAGTCGTGTCCCACTCTATCAACCCCATGGACTGCAGCCTACCAGGCTCCTCCATCCATGGGATTTTCTAGGCAAAAGTACTGGAGTGGGGTGCCATTGCCTTCTCCGACAATATACCCAATTAATGCCAAATGAGTCCTGTTCTATCCAGTGATTCTTCAAGGAGCTTTTTACAATGTTCTGTCTGATAAGATGCCACCTTTTCCTGTGACCTGGTGTAGAAACAAGACTGATTAACTGAAATATTTTCAGTACACTGTTCATAGGTACAGATAGTGTATAGAATATCCATTCTTCCAGCAGGGGGCTGTCTCACCATTAGAAGTGTAGCTGGGAAAAATTATTTAAAATTATCCACTTCATTGTACATTCACATACCCATTCACCAAAATATCATTGAGTGTCTACTAACTGCCAGATTCTATTACTTTTCAGGAATACAGTAGGAAGCCCTTGGTCTCAGGGAACATAGAATCTGATTTCTAAATTTTAAGTAAAAGCTGTTATTACTAGGACATTCATTTGGGGATTGGGTGATTCTGGTTGCTGAGAAAGTACTTTGAAAAGATTTGGAATACACATTAAATTTGATTTTGTTCTCCTCTGTGCTCTGAGAGATATATTTCCTGTGGCAACTAGAAAGAGAAACTGCCTCTGTTCCTTTGATATACTCTTCTGAGATCCAGTCAATGCTCGATTCTGAGAGGAAATGACTGACCTAAAGGTAGAAGCTTCCTATGCCAACAATTTCAAATTGCTTGTAGAATCGATTATTCTAAGAGCTGGTGGTGTCCCTGATGGTTCAGCGGTACAGAATCTGCCTGCACAGCAAGGGACACGGGTTCGATCCCTGGGTGGGGAGGATCCCCTGGAGAAAGAAATGGCAACCCACTCCAATATTTTTGCCTGGAAAGTTCCATGGACAGAGGAGCCTGGTGGGTTACAGTCCATGGGGTTTCAAGAGTCGGACACAACTTAGCAACTAAGCCACCAACCACCACCATTCTAACAGCAATGAGAGAATGAGATACAATATTCAAGATGCAGAGACCATAAACATCACCTCGTACAATGCTTGTCAAGTGGTTTTATATAGGAACTAGTCAAGAAAACTCAAGATTTTTCAGGTTACATTTCTGTCTTCCTTCCCAATGAAAATGACACCATTGCTTCTTATGGGAGAAAACCGTTCCTACGACTTGGATTTCCCACTTTAATGAGTTTTTTAAATGCAAATTAGAAGATTGGTACTGTTTTAACAACCAGTAAAACATTAACATGAGAACATATTTGAGAGGTAAAACGTAACGGCGGCTTCTAATCTTCCTTCTTAACATTTCAGGCTGGATGCAGCTTCAGGGCGACAGAATGTACCTTGATCCCATATCCAGCCCTCTCATCTTGCAGATTAAGGCTCTAGAGCCCAGGGACAACTCAGGATTTGTCCGCATCGCACATTGAGTACTCAGGACATCCTTTTTTTTTTCCCAGAATTAGTTCTTAAAGATTGTGAAACCAGAGATTCTGCAACTTAAGTTAACCAATTCAACCAGCCCAAAGTGAAAGCCAGTTCAGTAACCCCTCTGAAAAGACATCACTTAAGAAATGACAGATTGCTAACCGCCTTCACCCCATCACAGGAGCCCGCTCCATCCTGAGAATTATCATCTTATAAAATCACACTTTGGGCCCAAAGACAACTTCTCATTGTTTCTGGTTTTGTTCTCTGCATCTGTATAAAGGGTTGCACTATAATTATTTAAGAACAACCATCATAACTTCAGTTCTCTTTTCCAAGTTAAACATCCTCAATTTTTCAGGCATTTTGCATTTCCAAAGTTTCTCCTCAAATCCCACCCAGATCCTAACATGTGATGTCTAATGTGAAGTTATTTCATAAGAATGTGAAAAGCAGTGAGTACAAAGCAGTGAGTGGGATATTCAGAGAAACAAAATATGTCCATTTCCCAGAAAATGTTTTATCTACAGATGAGAGAAAAAAGAATAATCACTCTGAACAACTAAAGGAAAAACTTCTTGCCTTCATGCCATTTCGATCAATAGAAGGGCTTTTTCAGTTTAGCCAGTTCTTCAACCTAAAGAATGAGTTTATTTGGGGGGGAAAAAAATCAAGACATTTCATCCATATGATAGCAATTTACAAATCAACCCAGAAACTCCAGATACCTCTCCTTCCACCTGAAAATCCCAGAGGGGTCCAAATGGATCAATGTGTAGCTGGAGGTTCAGTGCTCTTCTGGCAGTATTACATTGTCCTGAAACACATATTCTCCACTGTCTGGGATATAAGAGGTCTTTGGACTAAAATAATAAGCATACCAGAAAAACCACCAAGGTGTCATCTTCTATTAGTAAGTAATTCTGGGTGTGTTTATATAAATCAGTGAGTAAAAGATACTCTTTGCAACAATTTCCAAATACAGTTCCTAAAACTAGTTTTAGCTGTTTAAATATGGTAAAAATGAATCCATTGTCCTCGGGCTCTTTATGATTGAGCAAATCAGTAGTTACTCAGAATAGTCCAGTTTAAGGCCAGCAAATCAGTATCGACAAGTGTTCAAATTTCACACTAGCCCTTCACAACTTACGAGATTTGTCCTTTGAATTTTGTTAGTCAGAAACCAGCCATGTGTTCATCTTTTTACCTGTGTGTCAAGGCAGAGTTTCATTTCAGAGACTTACAGTGATCATATATATTGTACTGAATCGGAAGTCAGAAAACTGCATTCTAAGTCCATCCTCTGCAACTACTCCTTACTCCTGTGGGTAAGTTATTCCTTGGAATCTGTTGCCTAACAGAAAGCCCTCACGTTAAAAAAAAAAAAAAAAAAAAACTGTCCTAGTAGAGTTCAGTTCAGTCACTCAGTCGTGTCCAACTCTTTGCGACCCCATGAACTGCAGCACGCCAGGCCTCCCTGTCTATCACCAACTCTCAGGGTTCACTCAAATTCATGTCCATTGTGTCCATGATGCCATCCAACTATCTCATCCTCTGTTGTCCCCTTCTCCTCCTGCCTTCAATCTTTCCCAGCATCAGGGTCTTTTCAAATGAGTCAGCTCTTCGCATCAGGTGGCCAAAATATTGGAGTTTCAACTTCAACATCAGTCCTTCCAATGAACACCCCAGACTGATTTCCTTTAGGATGGATTGGTTGGATCTCTTTGCAGTCCAAGGGACTCTCAAGAGTCTTCCCCAACACCACAGTTCAAAAGCATCAATTCTTCAGTGCTCAGCTTTCTTTATAGTTCAACTCTCACATCCAATCATGACTACTGGAAAAACCATAGCCTTGACTAGACAAACCTTTGTTGACAAAGTAATATCTCTGCTTTTTAGTATGCTGTCTAAGTTGGTCATAACTTTCCTTCCAAGGAGTAAGCGTCTTTTAATTTCATGGTTGCAATCACCATCTGCAGTGATTTTGGAGCCCAGAAAAATAAAGTCAGCCTCTGTTTCGCCATCTATTTGCCATGAAGTGATGGGACCAGATGCCATGATCTTAGTTTTCTGAATGTTGAGCTTTAAGCCAACTTTTTCACTCTCCTCTTTCACACTTTCATCAAGAGGCTCTTTAGTTCTTCTTCACTTTCTGCCATAAGGGTGGTGTCATCTGCATATCTGAGGTTATTGATATTTCTCCTGGCAATCTTGATTCCAGCTTATGCTTTATCCAGCCCAACGTTTCTCATAATGTACTCTGCATATAAGTTAAATAAGCAGGGTGACAATATACAGCCTTGACGTACTCCTTTTCCTATTTGGAACCAGTCTGTTGATCCATGTTCAGTTCTAACTGTTGCTTCCTGACTTGCATACAGGTTTCTCAAGAGGCAGGTCAGGTGGTCTGGTATTCCCATCTCTTGAAGAATTTTCCACATTTTGTTGTGATCCATACAGTCAAAGTCTTTGGCATAGTCAATAAAGCAGAAATTAACTTCCTAGAGTTGTTATAAATATGCAGTAACAATAATACATGTGAAAAACATTTCTCAAAATCCTACGTGAGACATTGTTATTATTATGCTTTGTATTTACTTGATTTTCTCCTTTATTTATAAGATATAACCACCTGTAATATTTTCACATTTCCATCTTTATTATAGCTAAACAATAATAAAACATCAACACAGTGAAGTACTTTTCAAATGTTAATTTTCATAGTTTGCCAAACATACAATAACAATGCTCTACCTTTGATGTTCCTACCATTTCATTTTACTTCTTCTAACAAGTACAGAGAATGATGAATTTAATTATTAATGATTTCAGATTAACTTCTCTAACATAAAGCACTCAACTTTTATAATATATGTAGAGCAAGTATAATAAGCACAGAAATATGCAATTGCTTTTTAGGAAATATTTGTTTCCAATTTAGGTTTCAGAGTAATGTGGAAGACTAAATTATATCATTTTTAATGGCTGTCAGGTAAAACTCTCAGGATCAGTAGTAGATTAAGAAATAGACAGGCAATTATAGAAAAAAGAAAAGTATACTTTAAAAGCACTGGACCTTAGGCTCTACCATTATTCTGTAAACCACAAGAAGCCCACACCATTATTGCTGAAGTAATATTATCAGTAATGCTCTATAATATTCCTGTATACAGCTAGTTCTACCCTGTTTTAACATTTGTAAGTATAGATTTTAATCCCACTTTTTCATTTTTATAATCAACAAATAAATCCATGTATGTTCATCTTGGTGATAATTTATAATTACTTTCATCCTGTATTTTATCTTCATTTTTTTAAAGTCATATTTAGGAAATGTTGTTCAGTGTATACCTGTAGGGTCTTTCTGGCACCCAGGTTTGGGTGCCCCATCCCCATTTTCTCTGACTGAACTAAATTCTCAGAATTTCCTTACTTAGTGTGTGTTAGTCGCTCAGTTGTGTCCAACTCTTTACAACCTCATGGGCTGTAGCCCACCAGGCTCCTCCATCCATGAAGTTCTCTAGGCAAGAATACTGGAGTGGGTTGCTATTTTCTTCTCCAGGGTATCTTCCCATCCCAGATTGAAGCTGGGTCTCCCACATTGCAGGCAGATTCTTTACCATCTGAGTCACCAGGGAAGCTCCAAATAATTAGAAAGTAAAAGGAACTAGGTTCCACCAAGACTTGAACTCAGATTGCTGGATTCAGAGTCCAGAGTGCTAACCATTACACCATGGAACCCCTCAGCTACTCAACATCTGCTGTTATTTGTAGCATGCCCCTCTGGCCACTTCCTATCCTATTCCAGCTACATCCAGGTGTTTGGTGTGTGCTTCTAGTTATCTGCAAGCCAGCTGCTCCCTTCATGGATCCAATGAAAGAGCAGGTAGACAGGATGTCTTCATCCTCAAAAGAAAAATCTGAAAATAGCCTTAGCATGCTCCTTGTCCAAAAGTAGAGATGCCAGGGGGTCCTTAATTGTTTGTGCGTGAGTTCATTCATTTAGAGATGTTGTAACAAAGTATCAGAGCACCACCTCTAGAACAGCTTCCATTCCTAACTCTGCTGCTTATTAGCTATGATCTTGGGTGACTTAGTTCAGTCTCTTAGTCATGTCCGACTCCTTGAGACCCCATGAATCGCAGCACGCCAGGCCTCCCTGTCCATCACCAACTCCAGGAGTTCACCCGGACTCACGTCCATCGAGTCAGTGATGCCATCCAGCCATCTCATCCTCTGTTGTGCCCTTCTCCTCCTCCCCGCAATGCCTCCCAGCATCAGAGTCTTTTCCAATGAGTCAACTCTTCACATGAGGTGGCCAAAGTACTGGAGTTTCAGCTTTAGCATCATTCCTTCCAAAGAAATCCCAGGGCTGATCTCCTTCAGAATGGACTGGTTGGATCTCCTTGCAGTCCAAGGGACTCTCAAGAGTCTTCTCCAACACCACAGTTCAAAGGCATCAATTCTTTGGCACTCAGCCTTCTTCACAGTCCAACTCTCACACCCATACATGACCACAGGAAAAACCATAGCTTTGACTAGACGAACCTTTGTTGGCAAAGTAATGTCTCTGCTTTTGAATATGCTATCTAGGTTGGTCACAACTTTCCTTCCAAGGAGTAAGCGTCTTTTAATTTCATGGCTGCAGTCACCATCTGCAGTGATGTTGGAGCCCCAAAAAATAAAGTCTGACACTGTTTCCACTGTTTCCCCATCTATTTGCCATGAAGTGATGGGACCAGATGCCATGATCTTCGTTTTCTGAAAGTTGAGTTTTAAGCCAACTTTTTCACTTTCCTCTTTCACTTTCATCAAGAGACTTTTTAGTTCCTCTTCACTTTCTGCCATAAGGGTAGTGTCAGCTGCATATCTGAGGTTATTGATATTTCTCCCAGCAATCTTGATTCCAGCTTGTGTTTCTTCCAGTCCAGCGTTTCTCATGATGTACTCTGCATAGAAGTTAAATAAGCAGGGTGACAAAATACAGCCTTGATGTACTCCTTTTCCTATTTGGAACCAGTCTGTTGTTCCATGTCTGGTTCTAACTGTTGCTTCCTGACCTGCATACAAATTTCTCAAGAGGCAGATCAGGTGGTCTGGTATTCCCATCTCTTTCAGAATTTTCCACAGTTTATTGTGATCCACACAGTCAAAGGCTTTGGCATAGTCAATAAAGCGGAAATAGATGTTTTTCTGGAACTATTTTGCTTTTTCCATGATCTAGCAGATGTTGGCAATTTGATCTCTGGTTGCTCTGCCTTTTCTAAAACCAGCTTAAACATCAGGAAGTTCATGGTTCGCATATTGCTAAAGCCTGGCTTGGAGAATTTTGAGCATTACTTTACTAGTGTGTGAGATGAGTGCAATTGTGCGGTAGTTTGAGCATTCTTTGCCATTGCCTTTCTTTGAGATTGGAGTGAAAACTGACCTTTTCCAGTTCTGTGGCCACTGCTGACTTTTCCAAATTTGCTGGGATATTGAGTGCAGCAATTTCACAGCTTCATCTTTCAGGATTTGAAATAGCTCAACTGGAATGCCATCACCTCCACTAGCTTTGTTCATAGTGATGCTTTCTAAGGCCCACTTGACTTCACATTCTAGGATGTCTGGCTCTAGGTGAGTGATCACACCATCATGATTATCTGGGTCATGAAGATCTTTTTTGTACAGTTCTTCTGTGTATTCTTGCCACCTCTTCTTAATATCTTCTGCTTCTGTTAGGTCCATACCATTTCTGTCCTTAATCAAGTCCATCTTTGCATGAAATGTTCCCTTGGTATCTCTAATTTTCTTGAAGAGATCTCTAGTCTTTCCCATTCTGTTGTTCTCCTCTGTTTCTTTGCATTGATCGCTGAGGAAGGCTTTCTGATCTCTTCCTGCTATTCTTTGGAACTCTGCATTCAGATGCTTATATCTTTCCTTTGCTCCTTTGCTTTTCGCTTCTCTTCTTTTCACAGCTATTTGTAAGGCCTCCCCAGACAGCCATTTTGTTTTTGGCATTTCTTTTCCATGGGGATGGTCTTGATCCCTGTCTCTTATACAATGTCACGAACCTCATTCCATAGTTCATCAGGCACTCTATCTATCAGATCTAGGCCCTTAAATCTATTTCTCACTTCCACTGTATAATCATAAGGGATTTGATTTAGGTCATACCTGTATGGTCTAGTGGTTTTCCCTACTTTCTTCAATTTCTATCTGAATTTGGCAATAAAGACTTCATGATTTGAGCCACAGTCAGCTCCTGGTCTTGTTTTTGCTGACTATATAGAGCTTCTCCATCTTTGGCTGCAAAGAATATAATCAATCTGATTTCGGTGTTGACCATCTAGTGATGTCCATGTGTAGAGTCTTCTCTTGTGTTGTTGGAAGACGGTGTTTGTTATGACCAATGATTCTCTTGGCAAAACTCTATTAGCCTTTGCCCTGCTTCATTCCATATTCCAAGGCCAAATTTACCTGTTACTCCAGGGGTTTCTTGACTTCCTACTTTTGCATTCCAGTTCCCTATAATGAAAAGGACATCTTTTTTGGGTGTTAGTTCTAAAAGGTCTTGTAGGTCTTCATAGAACCGTTCAACTTCAGCTTCTTCAGCATTACTGGTTGGGACATAGACTTGGATTACTGTGATATTGAATGGTTTGCCTTGGAAACGAACAGAGATCATTCTGTCATTTTTGAGATTGCATCCAAGTACTGCATTTTGGACTCTTTTGTTCACCATGATGGCTACTCCATTTCTTCTGAGGGATTTCTGCCCACAGTAGTAGATACAATGGTCATCTGAGTTAAATTCACCCATTCCAGTCCATTTTAGTTTGCTGATTCCTAAAATGTCGATATTCACTCTTGCCATCTCTTGTTTGACCACTTCCAATTTGCCTTGATTCATGGACCTGACATTCCAGGTTCCTATGCAATATTGCTCTTTACAGCATCGGACCTTGCTTCTATCACCAGTCACATCCACAGCTGGGTACTGTTTTTGCTTTGGCTCCATCCCTTCATTCTTTCTGTAGTTATTTCTCCACTGATCTCTAGTAGCATATTGGGCACCTACTGACCTGGGGAGTTCCTCTTTCAGTATCCTATCATTTTGCCTTTTCATACTGTTCATGGGGTTCTCAAGGCAAGAATACTGAAGGGGTTTGCCATTCCCTTCTCCAGTGGATCACATTCTGTCAGATCTCTCCACCATGACCCGCCTGTCTTGGGTTGCCCCACGGGCATGGCTTAGTTTCATTGAGTTAGACAAGGCTGTGGTCCTAGTGTGATTAGATTGACTAGTTTTCTGTGAGTATGGTTTCAGTGTGTTTGCCCTCTGATGCCCTCTTGCAACACCTATCATCTTACTTGGGTTTCTCTTACCTTGAGCGTGGGTATCTCTTCACGGCTACTTCAGCAAAGCGCAGCCGCTGCTCCTTACCTTGGACGAGGGGTATCTCCTCACCACTGCCCTTCCTGACCTTCAATGTGGGATTGCTCTTCTAGGCCCTTCTGCGTCTGCGCAGCCAGGGCTCCTTGGACTTGGGGTTGGTCCTCCCGGCCGCAGCCCCTGGCCTCGGGTGTGGGGGCGTGGGGTAGCTCCTCCCGGTCACCGCCCCATGACTTTAAAGTGACACACAGGGCTTTTCTCTTTTTAAAATTTTTACTGCAATATAGTTGATTATATGTGGTTTTGGAAAAGGCAGAGGAACCAGAGATCAAATTACCAACATCTGCTGGATCATCGAAAAAGCAAGAGAGTTCCAGAAAAACATCTATTTCTGCTTTATTGACTATGCCAAAGCCTTTGACTGTGTGGATCACAATAAACTGTGGAAAATTCTTCAAGAGATGGGAATACCAGACCACCTGACCTGCCTCTTGAGAAACCTGTATGCAGGTGAGGAAGCAACAGTTAGAACTGGACATGGAACAATACACTGGTTCCAAACAGAAAAAGGAGTATGTCAAGGCTGTATATTGTCACCCTACTTATTTAACTTCTATGCAGAGTACATCATGAGAAACCCTGGGCTGGAGGAAGCACAAGCTAGAATCAAGCTTGCCAGGAGAAATATCAATAACCTCAGATATGCAGATGACACCACCCTCATGGCAGAAAGTGAAGAAGAACTAAAGCGCCTCTTGATGAAAGTGAAAGAGGAAAGTGAAAAAGTTGGCTTAAAGCTCAACATTCAGAAAACTAAGATCATGGCATCCGGTCCCATCACTTCATGGCAAATAGATGGGGAAACAGTGGAAACAGTGGCTGACTTTATTTTTCTGGGCTCCAAAATCACTGCAGATGGTGATTGCAGCCATGAAATTAAAAAACGCTTACTCCTTGGAAGGAAAGTTATGACTAACCTAGAAATCATAGTAAAAAGCAGAGATATTACTTTGCCAACAAAGGTCCGTCTAATCAAGGCTATGGTTTTTCCAGTGGTCATGTATGGATGTGAGAGTTAGACTATAAAGAAAGCTGAGCACAAAAGAATTGATGGTTTTGAACTGTGGTGTTGGAGAAGACTCTTGAGAGTCCCTTGGACTGCAAGGAGATCCAACCAGTCCATCCTAAAGGAGATCAGTCCTGGGTGTTCATTGGAAGGAATGATGCTAAAGCTGAAACTCCAATATTTTGGCCACCTGATGCAAAGAGCTGACTCATTTGAAGGGACCCTGATGCTGGGAAGGATTGAGGGCAGGAGGAGAGGGGGATGACAGAGGATGAGATGGTTGGGTGGCATCACTGGCTCAGTGGACGTGAGTTTGGGTCCACATCCAACTCCGGGAGTTGGTGATGGACAGGGAGGCCTGGCATGCTGCAGTTTGTGGGGCCGCAGAGAGTCGGACACGACTGAGTGACTAAACTGACTGAACTGAGTGACTTACTTAAACTCTCTGTGCCTTAATTTCCTCAACAAAATGTGGGAAATAATTGGACTTACTCATAGAGTTCTTGCAGGAAGTAATTGAGTTAATATGTGTGAAATACTTAGTTCTTGATACTTAACATGTGTCCTGTGTGGTTCTATTAGTATGACTCTTTTTATTACTATTATTATTCACTCACTAATTAAATATTTACTGGTCCCTTCTAGTGCTGTTACTTGAGGCATTATTGTACAACCCTGAGGAAAGGAAACAAACAACCCTTGTTGAACCTAGACAAACGCAACTCAAATAATCTCACAAATATACGATAACAAACATGATATAAATACATAAGGGAAGATTGCCCCCCTGAAAATCATGAGTCGTATTTACCAGCTTTCTTTTTTTTAAGTTTATTTGGCTGCATCGGGTTTAAGTTACGGTCTGTGGAAACTTCTTTGCATCATGTGGGATCTTTTGTTGCAGTATGAGGGCTCAGCAGATGTGGCACACAGGCTTAGTTGTCCTGCAGCACATGGAATCTTAGTTCCTGGACTAGGGATCAGACTCACGTCCCCTGCATCGCAAGTAGATTTTTAACCACAGGAGCACTAGGGAGGTCCCTGCTGAATTTCTTAATACCTGTAGTTCTTCCATTCTTTCCCAGGTGACAGGAAGAAGTGTGCTCAGTTACAGACTAGTGAACTAGTAATGACTTATCCTTGTGCCCTACTTCCAAGAAAAAGCCTGGCTCCCATTCCTCTCCATCTTGTTTTAAAATACCTCTATTTGATAGTAGAACCCATATCTCATGATTCCTGCAACACAGAGCTGCCCTTCTGAAGCTCAGCCCAGGCCCTGGTTCTATTTAAACCAGCAGCCCTCCTGGGCTCTGCCGCTCAGATAGCAGTGGACTTTCATTGTTTGGAATGTTGCCCGTCTTCCCACACCCTTCTACTGCACACACTTTAGGACACTCGTACCTGGCTTCAAGGGCTTCCCATGTGTGCTAGTGGTAGAGAACCTGCCTGCCAATGCAAGAGACGTAAGAGACGCGGGTTTGATCCCTGGGTCAGAAAGATCCCCTGGAGGATGGCATAGCAACCTACTCCAGTATTCTTGCCTGGAGAATCCCATGGACAGAGGAGATTGGCGGGCTACAGTCCATGGCATCACACAGAGTCAGACATGACTGAAGTGACTTAGCACACAGGCACGCATCTGGGCTATGACAATCACCTCTTACACGACCTACCTATTTCCCCCATTAAGCAATTGTTTTTTGAATAATCATTTGTTGGTTATTATTTCCAACAATCAATTCTTCACATAACAAAGTGGCCTGTTGAGAGTACGAACACAAATCCTATCATGTCACCCCCCTACTTAAGACTTCTGGTGCTTCCTGATGGACTTAAAACATAATCCAAGCTCCTGACCCTGGACATGAGCCTATACCACTTGGCGCCTTAGCTCCCCTCTCCTGCCTTACCTTCCACTCCTACTCGTCCTCTCCTCCTATAACACTAAGCTCCCCCCACACTGTCTTCAAACACACCACAATGGCTCCCACCCAAAGAGCTGCATGCATCTTACTTTCTCTGCCTCACATCCTGAACCTGGTCTTGGCAAGACTGGCTTTCTCTTCTTCCTTCTAGTCATACCGAAACACTTCTGTCTCTGAGAAGCCTTTTCTAGCTTCCCATTTAGAAAAACAAGTCCTTCAAACTTCCCCAGTCATTCTCTGCAAAGCACTACCCAACAGGACTTCCTGTGATGGGAATGTTGGAAATGTTCTATAATCAGTGCTAATCAATACAGGAGCCAAGAGTCAAGCCACATGTGGCTATAGGTCAGTTGAAATGTGGTTCCTGCAGCTAAGGAATTAAGTTTTTAATTTTATTTCATTTTAATTTATATTAATATGAATAGTCCCATGTACAGATCTATAGCAGCACTGTATTTTCTTTTTCTCAGTGCACAGTAACTACTTAAATTTATGCTCATTTTTTTCATATTGTTGCAGGAAGAAGAGGGGCATGAGGGGAGAGTCATGTCCCAGGACCTGAGGAGTCCCTGGGACTGGCTGCCAAGTGTGGGTCCTTGGTTTCATGCAGGAAAGAATTCAACAGTGAGCCATAATAAAGTGAAAGCATGTTTATTTAGACAGCTACATTTTCCAAAAGCAGAATACAGTTTATCTCAGAAAGTGAGAGGACCCTTGGGAGAAACACACTCCACAGAGTGTAGACCATCTGAGAAGATGAGAGGCCCCAGGGTACCTGGTTGTCAGTTTTTATGTGCTCAGATGCTCAATCGTCTCTGACTCCTGCACATCATGAACTGTAGCCCACCATGCTCCTCTGTCCATGGGATTCTCCAGGCAAGAACACTGGAGTAAGTTGCTATGCCATCCTCCAGGGGATCTTCCTGACCCAGAGATCAACCCCACATCTCCTTCATTGGCAGGAGAATTCTTTACCACTAGCACCACCTGGGAAGGCCATCAGTTTTTATAGGGGTAGGTAATTTAGTAGGCTATGTGGGAGGATTATTCAAACTATTTTGGGAAAAGAGCAGGGATTTCCATGAATTAGGCCATAACCCACTTTTTGGCCTTTCATGGTGGGCCTTTGAATAGTCATGCTGCCTATAGATATGCCATTTAGCCTGATGATGTGTTATACTGAGCATATTCTGAGGCTCAAGTTCTAGTGGAAATTGACTCATCCACCATCTTGGACTTAGTTGGTTCTAACCAGTTTATGTCGTGTCCTCAAAGGCTGTCATTCTTTTAAACATTGTGCCTTACCTCCTTCCTGTCTCAGTAAGTTCCATAAGGGCAGGAACCTGGTGTACCTAGAAAAAGTGCTGGACACACTTTCTTTTACAGTATCAGTTGTCTATTTCTGCATAACAAATAAGCACAAACTCAGTAGCTTAAAACAGCACTTATTTATATCACGGTTTCTGCAATTCAGGAATTCTGACATGACTTAACCAGTGTGCTCTGCTCCAGTGTCTCTCACAGGTCTGCAGTCAAAGCATTGGCCAGGGCTGGGGTCTCACCTGAAAGCTAGACTGGGGAAGGATCTGCTTCTAAGCTCATATGGTTGTTGGCTGAGTTCAGTTCTTTAAGGGCTCTTGGAAGACAAGTCTGTTCCTAGCTGGCTTTTTGCCTGGAAGCTGCCCTCAGTCCCTGTCTGTGTAGGCAGCTCTTCCATTCCAGTTTACTTTATCAAACATGCAAGCCAAGAAGGAAACAGAGAGATTGTGCTAGCAAGAGAAAAGTTGCTATCTTATGTAAACTGACCATGGAAGTGACATGGCATGACCTTTGCTGCATTCTGTTGGTTAGAAGCCAGTCACTAGGCCAGCCTATATTCAAAGGGAGGGGAATATACAAGTGCATGAATACCAGGAGGCAGAGATCATTAGGGGCCATTTTAGGGGGGTCTGCCTGCTGCAGGAGGTTCTTAAACGTCCTCTGGATGAATGAGTGAATGAATGAAGATTCTATCTTGACTGAGTGGCTGTTGCGGGTGTAGTACTTTTATTCCTCACTGTGGAGTGTAAAGTCTCTTGAAATGATCAAAGAAAAGATAAGGAATCCTTCCCTGAAGAAATATGAAAATTAAAACAGCAATGGAAAAGGATACTTTTCACAAATTAGGTGGGTGTCTACTTCATAACTATTAAGAGGACAGGCTCAGATTCAAAGCCCAGTACTGCATTTTACCAGTCATGCCCTCAAGTTCTCCATGCCTCAGCTTGCTCATAGCACACAGTTGTCAGGGATCAGTGAGTTAATAGATGTGGTGAATTTAGAACAGTACTTGGCAGAGGATAAGCACTCCAGTTACTATTGTTATTATTACTGCTACTGCTACTACTAAGTTTTGTGTTGAAAACAAATTTTCTGCTTTTACAGTTGTTAATGAGATTCTTATAAGTTAATAATTGTATCATTCAGGGTTTTTAGTTGCAGGCAACAAAACCCAACTCCAGCTGACTTAAACATGAAATGGGGTTCATTAAAGATGTAAGGAATGACTCCCAGAATCACTGGAAGAATTAAAGAGCTGGCATAGGTCTATGCAATCAATAACAACACCCCAAATCATAAGGCAGAACCTGTCTGGTGTGACCCCCCTCTTCCCTCTTTCCCTGCTATGCCATTGTCATCTCTGAATCTCAGATTTATGGCTTGCACCTCTGGCAGCCCCAGTTCCAAATGCTGTCCTGAGGAACTCAGTCTTCCTTCAGCTGTCACCACCATAGAACTGAACTCTTATAGCCACCATGTCACTGGCTGTGGGCTCCAAATGGCATCATCTAACTGATGGAGGCTAGGTCTCAGAGAGATCCCAGAAGAGCAAGGATATAGCATCTTCTTCTATGGTTGTGGCTAAGCCCACGTCCTTCCAAGATTCATTAGAAGGGGGATTTCTAAAATCTAAGATGAGCATCTAAATTGTAGATGGCCAAAACTATTTTTAAAGATGAATGTCCACTAAAGTGGTCATTAATGATTTCTCCATAATGTTGTTCAGTCACCAAATCATGTCCGACTCTTTGCAACCTCATGGGCTGCAGCACGCCAGGCTTCTCTGTCCTCCATTATCTCCTGGAGTTTGCTCAGACTCATGTCCATTGAATCAGTGATGCCATCCAACCATCTCATCCTCTGTCACTCCATTCTTCTCTTGCCCTCAATCTTTCCCAGCATCAGTGTCTTTTCCAATGAGTTGGTTCTTTGAGTCAGGTGGCCAAAGTGAATGATTTTTTTTAATACATGGGCAAATAATCTGCTTGCAATGCAGGAGACACAGGAAATGCAGGTCTGATCCCTGGGTCGGGATAGTCCACTGGAGGAGGAAATGGCAACCCACTTCAATATTCTTGCCTGGAGAATCCCATGTACAAAGGAGTCTGGTGGGCTACAGTCCTAAGAGTCACAAAGAATCAGACATGACTGAGTAGTTAGACACATATTAAAATTTCAGGAAGTTTCTGCAAGGAAGTTCTCTTAAGGATTTACATCCTTCTTTATATTCTTTTCAAAGTTATAATGGTATTCTTGGACCTGAAATGAAAGGTTGGATCAAAATACTAATTGTTTAATTTATTTGCATTACTATTTTTTCACCAATGGATTTTCCTTCACCAGGAAATCATTAATTGCATATTATACTTCTCCAGCAATCCTTGTGTTCTTTCAGCATTCAGAAGCTGTGATATTACAAGCCTCTTGCCCTGTAAAAATTAAGTGGTCTTTATTCATGACTTCCTTGAAAGAAGTTCAAAATCTTATTGCTTATGGTATTTTAATTTTATTTTTCTAGGAGATAGTCATGAGAGCGTCTCTCATCAGAAATTTGAAAGAAATGGCTCTGGGCCCTTGTGATTCAGCACTAAAGTTAAAGTTAGTCACGTAGTCGTGTCTGACTCTTTGTGACCCCATGGATTGTAGCCCACCAGGCTCCTCTGTCCTTGGGATTCTCCAGGCAAGAATACTGGAGTGGGTTGCCATGCCCTTCTCCAGGGGATCTTCCCAACCCAGGGATCAAACCCAGGTCTCCCACATTGCAGGGAAACTCTTTACCGACTGAGCCACCAGGGAAGCCGTGATTGAGCACTAGTGAGCTTGATATGAAGTAGAGGCTCTCCACATGTTAAAGATGGAATCGCTGACACCAACATCAAGATCATTTTACATGCTTACCAACAGCTTACATTTAATGTAAAAGAGGAAGACAAGGTATTTCTGCTCCAGGTAATATTCTACTGCCATTATCTCAAGAATCTGAAATTTTTCTCTAGTCTTTTACCTTGAAACCATAATTCCCTCTTTTATTTATACCTGATTTTTTGTTGTTGTTTAGCGACTTAGTCTCTAAACATGACTTAGTCTCTAACTCATGTCCATTTCTTTGCCACCCCATGGATTAGTAGCCCACCAGGCTCCTTGGTCCATGGGATTTCCCAGGCAAGAATACTGGAGTGGGTTGCCATTTCCTTTTTCAGGGAATCTTCCTGACTATAGAGGGTCACCCAAAAAGCACTTGACAAGTTGATTGCATTCCTTTAAAAAATACTTTACAATAGTTTGAAGCAATAAAAAAAAAAAAAAAAAACTAAAATGCAATCATGTGCAGGCTGGTAAACACGAAGTTTAAATCTTCATTATTTAATTCAGCTTGACCCATCTTAAATAGTGGCTCAACCAAGGCAACTTTGTCCTTTGGGGGACATTTGGTAATGTATGGAGATACTTTGTCACAACTAGGGATGGGGAAGGGCAATGCTACAGACACTGGTAGAGGCCAGGGGTGTTGCTAAACACCCTACAATGCTCAAGACAGCTCCCTACAACAGACAAAAAAAATCATCCCACCCAAACGCCCAGGTCAAGAAACCCTAATGTGAACACAGTGACTTTCCCAGGCGTTTCCAGTTTTCCTTCCTCACGTCATAGTCCTTTCCCTTCCTGGTCTAGAGATATCTTGTGGCTATCAGGTCTTTAAAGAAGCAAGATTCTCTCCAAATGGTCGCCCCAGAGCCCAGCATCAAACTTGAACTGTAGTAGATGAAGCCTGCTCTTTGGTTCTGAAAATTCTTTGGGCAAATTTGCCTCGGTAAATACCCCTTCAGTTCAGTTCAGTTCAGTTGCTTAGTTGTGTCCAACTCTTTGTGACCCCATGGACTGCAGCACGCCAGGCTTCCCTATCCATCACCAATTCTGGGAGCTTGCTCAAACTCATGTCTATCAAGTTGGTGATGCTGAAAGGTTGTTGCTGAATCATGCAAAGATGCCGGGATTCTTGGCCCCTGGAGGAGAAGAATTCAATCTGGGGCCAGAGATGAGGCTTGATCGCTCAGAGCTTTGTGTAATAAAGTTTTACTAAAGTATAAAGGAGATAGAGAAAGCTTCTGACATAGGCATCAGAAGGGGGCAGAAAGAGTACCCCCCTGCTAGTCTTCAGCTGGATGTTATATAGTCACTAGCAGTCTGTTAATGAAAGAAAGCAATGTCTTAAAACTCAGAATGGCACCAGGCCCTCACCCATAAGATGCATTTTGGGATAATCTTGGCAGCAAATGGTTCATCCTGGGCCATAAAAAGATTAACTTGAATCTTGTAGAAGGACAGATTACCATACAAATAGTTTCGTTTACATAGATTAGGGGAACAATATCTGAGTACAACATACCAGTTTGTCAAGTAGGTTTTGAACCATTAGGCAGAACCGACTTGAAGACAGAGTTTGGGGTACATGTATACTACATTAGTATAGCTTAAGACAAACATTTCCATAAGAAAAATGCATTGGTTACCTCAAGGTTTGAGAATAGTTCACTTCAGGTGAAACCAAGTGTCATTATGGCAACAGAGTATTTTAAGAGAAACCTCCTTTTAAATTTGTATAGAGAAGGAAAAAATTATCCCTAGTTTGTTTCCTCCTGCCAATTAAGAGAGATAAAAATGTCTGACACTTGCAGGCTATGTCCTCCCTTTGGAAATCCCTGGCCTTCCTGCCTGTTACCCTTTTAATGCCGGTCAACCATCTCATCCTCTGTTGTCCCTTCTCCTCCTGCCTTCAATCTTTCCCAGTATCAGGGTCTTTTCCAATGAGTCAGTTCTTTGCATTAGGTGGCCAAATTATTGGAGCTTCAGCATCAGTCCTTCCAATGAATATTCAGGACTGATTTCCTTTAAGATGGACTCCTTTAGGATTTAGGGGTAGGTAATACCGCTTGGTTTTTTTTTTGTTTTTTTTTTTTTAGATATAAATTTTTACTCCCCGACGGGGTCTCCCTGCTGGGGACTTGGTGGCCGCCCCGACGCCTCAACCATCCTGGAATCGGCACCCCTGGGAAGAAGTGGGAGTCTCCCCACCACACAAGCTCGGTCCAGGTGCTCCCGACCGGGCCGTCCTTGCACAGGCTCCGTTCCTCCAGGCCACACTGGAACTCCGGGCTGGGCGCCCCCCAACAGCTTTGACTCTACCACTTGGTTTTGAGCCTTTTCTGAAACACTGTTATGTGTATTTGAACCTGAGATTTAACACACTTAACTGCTGTTCTCAGCAAAGATGCACATTTGTACACCCACCTCCACCGTTTCTCTGAACAGTATCATCCTAAAGCCCTGATGGGCTTCCAGCTTCTCCACCTAGAGCTCATGTGGCCTTGGAAAGTCAGACAAGCTCTCCCTGCTTCATTTCCACATCTGCAAGATAATATAATGAAACTATTAATAACTATTAACGACAAGGTAGTTTTATGGTCAGATGAAATAATACAAAAGCATTTCATAATCAGTGACACAGTAGAATGCTTTTGCCATTATAGTTCTTTTTCTTGCCAGTTCTTTTTCACACCTTACTCCCCTGTGGTTAATCTGTGTGGCCTTCCTGATAAGGATGTCACACAGAATGCCAGTCAAACATTTGCTTTTAGCAACAAAATCAGCATATCTATAACATGAGTTTTTGTTACTCTTGCTCCTACCCATAGAGGCAGTGAATCTATTGATGCACAATTACATGTTTTAAAGCATAGAAAAGGGATGACAAGGGACTTACTTCCCTGGCGGTCCAGTGGTTAAGACTCGCCTTCCAAGGCAGACAGTATAGGTTCAATCCCCGGTTGGGAGCTAAGATTCCACATGCCTCCTGGCCAAAAAGACAAAACATAAAACAGAAGTAATATTGCAAAAGGACAATATTGAAATTGGCCCCTCCCCAAATCTAGCAGAAAACAACATTATAGACATGATTCAGGATTTTTACTAAAAGACACCTGGGGATAGAAAATAAAATGAATTATCACAAAATACCGTATTTTCTCTTAGGCACAATCTTATGATTTCTAGTTAGGGAAAAAAAGAAAAGCCACCATCAAATAAATCTAAGAAAGGACAAAGAATATACAAAATTCTATAATCTCTGAAATAGAAATTTACTCCAACCCATAGAAAATAAACATAAATGTGTCAGATCAATACCTAATATTTGTGTTGGGCTTAACATTTATAAAACTTTTTTATTGATAACTTGGTTTATGTTATAAAAACACAGTTCATGGAAGTTTGAATTAGCGTCTTCCTTGTCCCTTAGGATGTTTCTCAAAACTTAGTATAAATAATCCATTTACCTTGGAAAGCCTTACAATGTTGAGACCACTGTTCATAGAGTCATTGCTATAGCTAAGCATTTGAAGCTTTCCCAAAGAACTTGAGTTCCCCGTTGCCTCTGTCCTCCAGTATTGAATGGGAAAACAAGCCACACAGGAAAACTATAAGAAAATGAGTGACGCAAAGGACAATCCCAGTCCGCTGGCTGTGAACATTGGAAGGTATTAATGAGTTGGCTGTTGATGAAAAGGTCAGTTTTCATTCCAATCCCAAAGAAAGGCAATGCTAAAGAATGCTCAAACTACCACATAATTGCACTCCTCTCACATGCTAGCAAAGTAGTGCTCAACATTCTCCAACCCAGGCTTCAACAGTATGTGGACCATGAACTTCCAGATGTTCAAGCTGGATTTAGAAAAGACAGAGGATCCAGAAATCAAATTGCCAACATCCGTTGGATCGTCAAAAAGGCAAGAGTTCCAGAAAAACATCTACTTCCGTTTTACTGACTATGCCAAAGCCTTTGACTGTGGATCACAACAAATGTGGGAAATTCTGAAAGGGATGGGAACACCAGACTACCTGACCTGCGTCCTGAGAAATCTGTATGCAGGTCAAGAAGCAACAGTTAGAACTGGACATGGAACAACAGATTGGTTCCAAATCAGGAAAGGAGTACATCAAGGCTGTATATTGTCACCCTACTTATTTAACTTATATGCAGAGTACATCAGGAGAAACACGGTGCTGGATGTAGCCCAAGCTGGAATCAAGACTGCCAGGAGAAATATCAATAACCTCAGATATGCAGATGATACCACTCTCATGCCAGAAAGTGAAGAACCAAAGAGCCTTTTGATGAAAGTGAAAGAGGAGAGTGAAAAAGCTGGCTTAAAACTCAACATTCAGAAAACGAAGATCATGGCATCTGGTCCCATCCCTTCATGGGAAATAGATGGGGAAACAGTGGAAACAGTGGCAGACTTAATTTTTTTGGGCTCCAAAATCACTGCAGATGGTGACTGCAGCCATGAAATTAAAAGATGCTTACTCCTTGGAAGGAAAGTTATGACCAACCTATATAGCATATTGAAAAGCAAAGACATTATTTTGCCAGCAAAGGTCCATCTAGTCTAAGCAATAGTTTTTCCAGTAGTCACGTATGGATATGAGAGTTGGACTATAAATAAAGCTGAGTGCAGAAGAATTGATGCTTTTGAACTGTGGTGTTGGAGAAGACTCTTGAGAGTCCCTTGGACAGCAAGGAGATCCAACCAGTCCATCCTAAAGGAGATCAGTCCTGGATGTTCATTGGAATAACTGGTGCTGAAACTGAAATTCCAATACTTTGGCCACCTGATGCAAAGAACTGACTCATTGGAAAAGACCCTGATGCTGGGAAAGATTGAAGGTGGGAGAAGGGGACAACAAAGGATGAGATGGTTGGATGGCATCACTGACTCAATGATCATGAGTTTGAGTAATCTCCAGGAGTTGGTGATGGACAGGGAGGCCTGGTGTGCTGTAGTCCATGGGGTCACAAAGAGCTGGACATGACTGACCGACTGAACTGTTGATGACAGAGCCTTTTGAACAGCAGGTCTTAAAGACCCATCCTCTCCGCTTATCATGTTGCTCCCCTGAGTTACCTCGCAGACTTTACAGCAGCATGAAACACTTACCCCAGAGACTGAAGAGTGACTGATTCTATTCACAGCAAGGTGAATCCTGGGTGTCAACTATCCAACTACCCACATTTGATATCTACTTGTAATTCCTAGTAAACCACCTTTCAATTTTATAAAATGTGATTCTTTCACGCCATATGTATTCTTTGGTAAGTACGTATAAAGAAGACATTTCAGGATTATTTAGTAATGTTATATATGCAGATACTTTGATGTGTGTATCCCAAATGGAAAATCCACTCCCCTGCAGCTACAAGCACATTTTTGGAAATTATTCTTGATGTATATGAAGTGAAGTGTTAGATACTCAGTCGTGTTCAGTTCTTTGTGACCCCATGGACTGTAACCTGCCAGGCTCCTCTGTCCATGGGATTCTCCAGGCAAGAATACTGGAGTGGGTTGCCATTTCCTTCTCCAGGGGATCTACTCCAACCCAGGGATCAAACCTGAGTCTCCCACATTGCAGGCAGATTTTCTTTACTGTCTGATCCCCCAGGGAAGTCAAATACTGTGTCTCTATATTATTACTGGAATCAGCACTGACAATTAATGGTGCCTGCTCTTGAACACATATTGTTGTTTAATAGTCCAGTGAGATTTCAGCTCTTCAAGAGGTCATTAGTTGTATCATGGACTCAACCGAATGTGGCAGACTTTGCAAGCTAAATCTCTGATTCTTAATCCATCCTGTCTGGTCTAGTTCCCTAAGGGTCCATTTCAGCATTTGCTATCACTTGTGGCAGCATGATCTTTGCCTTTTCTATCTAGGTTCAGGATTGCAAAAGTGACACCTCAGAGACTATTCATCTCAAACCCAGGAATATGCCTGAAAATTCAAGTGCTGCCAAAGCTGAGTAGTGGTCCCTGGCACTAGGAGCCACATCAGTTCAATTCAGGTCAGTCGCTCAGTCGTGTCCGACTCTTTGCGACCCCATGAATCGCAGCACGCCAGGCCTCCCTGTCCATCACCAACTCCCGGAGTTCACTCAGACTCACGTCCATAAAGTCGGTGATGCCATCCAGCCATCTCATCCTCTGTCGTCCCCTTCTCCTTCTGCCCTCAATCTTTCCCAGCATTAGGGTCTTTTCCAGTGAGTCAACTCTTCGCATGAGGTGGCCAAAGTACTGGAGTTTCAGCTTTAGCATCAGTCCTTCCAAAGAACACCCAGGACTGATCTCCTTTAGAATGGACTGGTTGGATCTCCTTGCAGTCCAAGGGACTCTTAAGAGTCTTCTCCAACACCACAGTTCAAAAGCATCAATTCTTCGGCGCTTAGCTCTCTTCACAGTCCAACTCTCACATCCATACATGACCACTGGAAAACCATAGCCTTGACTAGACGGACTCTCTTCTTTCACTTTCATCAAGAGGCTCTTTAGTTCTCCTTCACTTTCTGCCATAAGGGTGGTGTCATCTGCATATCTGAGGTTATTGATATTTCTCCCAGCAATCTTGATTCCAGCTTGTGCTTCATCCAGCCCAGTGTTTCTCATGATGTACTCTTCATATAAGTTATATAAGCAGGGTGACAATATACAGCCTTGACATACTCCTTTTCCTATTTGGAACCAGTCTGTTGTTTCATGTCCAGTTCTGACTGTTTTTTCCTGACCTGCGTATTGGTTTCTCAAGAGGCAGGTCAGGTGGTCTGGTATTCCCATCTCTTTCAGAATTTTCCACAGTTTATTGTGATCCACACAGTCAAAGGCTTTGGCATAGTTAATAAAGCAGAAATAGATGTTTTTCTGGAACTCTCTTGCTTTTTCAATGATCCAGAGGATGTTGACAATTTGATCTCTGGTTCCTCTGCCTTTTCTAAAACCAGCCTGGACATCAGGAATTTCACAGTTCACATATTGCTGAAGCCTGGCTTGGAGAATTTTGAGCATTACTTTACTAGTGTGTGAGATGAGTGCAATTGTGTGGTAGTTTGAGCATTCTTTGGCATTGCCTTTCTTTGAGATTGGAATGAAAACTGACTTTTTCCAGTTCTGTGGCCACTGCTGAGTTTTCCAAATTTGTTGGCATATTAAGTGCAGCACTTTCACAGCATCATCTTTCAGGATTTGAAATAGCTCAACTGGAATGCCATCTCCTCCACTAGCCTTGTTCGTAGTCATGCTTTCTAAGGCCCACTTGACTTCACATTCCAGGATGTCTAGCTCTAGGTGAGTGATCACACCATCGTGATTATATGGGTCGTGAAGATCTTTTTTGTAGAGTTCTTCTGTGTATTCTTGCCACCTCTTAATATCTTCTGCTTCTGTTAGGTCCATACCATTTCTGTCCTTTATTGAGCCCATCTTTGCGTGAAATGTTCCCTTGGTATCTCTAATTTTCTTGAAGAGATCTCTAGTCTTTCCCATTCTGTTGTTTTCCTCTATTTCTTTGCATTGATTGCTGAGGAAGGCTTTCTAATCTCTCCTTTCTATTCTTTGGAACTCTGCATTCAGATGCTTATATCTTTCCTTTTCTCCTTTCCTTTTCACTTCTCTTCTTTTCACAGCTATTTGTAAGGCCTCCCCAGACAGCCATTTTGCTTTTCTGCATTTCTTTCCCAGGGGGATGGTCTTGATCCCTATCTCCTGTACAATGTCACAAACCTCATAGGTATGAATTAATAAAAGGAAAAACAGCATATTTTCCAATTGGTTGTATTTTGTTTATAACAATATATTTGTTTCTATAAACCAAGGTAGTAACAATAAATTATTCTCTAATAATTAAATATAAAGTGAAACATAATTCAGAACAAGGAAGAAATTCACACATCTCAGTAAAATGTCTGCAGTAAGTCAAGATCTTCCCATGTCTCTAAATTTCTCTTTTTGGTCAAGTTATCTCACTGTCTTCCTAAAATGGTCAAGGCTGTTTAATCTCTAATGACTCCCATTCTAAAAATGAATCTAGATCCTGTGAAGTGGTGGTACCTAGGCTCTAGCACTGTATTTGACAACTCAAGTTGTGTGCCCAGCCCAGACATTGTGACCATCCAGATTCACAGCCATCCCCATTCACCCATCCACAAGCATACACAGCACGGTCTGTATGCTGCCCCTAGGCCCAGCTTTGACCTTGGACATCATCAACACTTGCTACCTGGAACTCAGTGCTCATACCCAAGCACTAATTTGTGAGTGCTTAATCGGGAGGAGCCTGGTAGGCTGCAGTCCATGGGATCGCAAAGAGTCAGACACAATTGAGCAACATCACTTTCACTTTTCACTTTCATGCATTGGAGAAGGAAATGGCAACCCACTCCAGTGTTCTTGCCTGGAGAATCCCAGGGATGGGGGAGCCCAGTGGGCTTCCGTCTATGGGGTCGCACGGAGTCAGACACGACTGAAGCGACTTAGCAGCAGCAATCGGGACATGAAGGACAGAGTTCTTTGAAGCCTCATCTCTCTCTCTCTCGTTTTTTTAAAGGTATTTGAACCATATGCGAATATATCCATTCATATTTTTTATAAAGTTTTTATGAGTTTGTTACAATATTGCTTTCGTTGTTTATGTTCTGGTTTTTTGGTCATGAGGTGTGTGGAATCTTAGTTCCCTGACCAGGGATCGAACGTGTGCACACCATGCATTGGAAGGCAAAGTCCCAACCACAGAACCATCAGGAAGTCCACCGTGAAACCTCATCTTGAAATGGTTTACATATAAGGGTCTTAATTCTTCATGACGTGGAATCTGAGGCATGCACGCATGCTCAGTCACTCAGTTGTGTCCAGCTATTTTGTGACCCCATGGACTAGCCCACCAGGCTCCTCTGTCCTCGGGATTCTCCAGGCAAGAATACTGGAGTGGGTTGCCATGCCTTCCTCCAGGGGATCTTCCCAACCCAGGGATCTAATCTGCAGCTCCTGCATTGGCAGGCGAATTCTTTACCACTGAGCCACTAGTATACTCTAAATAAAAACTTGACCATAGCAAGAGAAATAGGAAGATGAATTTTATACTCATTAGACTGTCTGTGTGATGTTAGTGCCATCTTAGCACTGCATTGTTTTACCACATTGTCAGTAATATTCTATAGGTCATTCTTTCATCTCCCCCAAGAAAACCCCCACAGCATATTCAGCAATCCACAACATTGTTGGGACTTGCCCTGGCTATTCATATACACCTCCCTACTAGCTGAGCCCACCCAACTCCTAATTCTGCCAAGCCTATACCCGCCTTAGCCTTTGCAATTGCTGTTCCTTCTTCCTGGAACGTTCTCCCTGCAGAAGCTTCAGTGGCTCACTCCTTCTCATCCAAGTCTCAACTCAAATATTCTGCTTCAAAGAGGCTACCTTTCATTACCCTACTTAGCAACTTTGCATCCCTTCAACAACATTCACTATTATAACACCCTTCTTTCGTTTCTTCATAGCACTAAATACTACCTAAATTAGCTTACTAATCTACTTGTTTATTATCCCCCACTAGACTATTGATCTACTTGAGAACAGGAATCTTATCTGTTTAGTTATCACTTCCTTCTCAATTTCCCAAACAGTGTCAGGCACTGAATAAATATTTATTGAATTAACTACTTGTTGTAAATTCATATTATGTTTGAATATCTGATAGAACTATGTCTACCTCATTGCTCTTTCTTGTCACCTGCCTTTATAATATTTTTTATTGCAATGACTGCAATTCATTTAACTGAATTGGACATAAGCTCTACTCTAGATGTTGAACATATCTGGATATGCTCTCGGAGAAGGCAATGGCAACCCACTCCAGTACTCTTGCCTGGAAAATCCCATGGACTGAGGAGCCTGGTGGGCTGCAGTCCATGGGGTCGCTAAGAGTCGGACACGACTGAGTGACTTGACTTTCACTTTTCACTTTCATGCATTGGAGAAGGAAATGGCAACCCACTCCAGTGTTCTTGCCTGGAGAATCCCAGGGACGGTGGAGCCTGGTGGGCTGCCGTCTCTGGGGTCACACAGAGTCGGACACAACTGAAGCGACTTAGCAGCAGCAGCAGATATACTCTAGATATTAGATATCTGCTCTAGATATTAGATATTGTCACCCTGCTTATTTAATTTATATGCAGAGTACATCATGTGAAATGTCAGGCTGAATGAAGCTCAAGATGTAATCAAGATTGCTGGAAGAAATACCAATAACCTCAGATATGCAGATGACACCATCCTTACAGCAGAAAGCAAAGAGGTATTAAAGAGCCCCTTGATGAAGGTGAAAGAGGAGAGTGAAAAAGCTAGCATAAGACTCAACATTCAAAAAACAAAGATCATGGCATCTGGTCCCATCAGTTCATGGCAAATAGATGGGGAAACAATGGAAACAGTTAGAGATTTTATTTTCTTGGGCTCCAAAATCACTGTGGGTGGTGACTGCTGCCCTGAAATTAAAAGACGCTTGCTCCTTGGAAGAAAAGTAATGACAAACCTAGACAGCATATTAAAAAGCAGAGACATTACTTTGCTGACAAAGGTCTGTCTAGTCAAAGCTACGGTTTTTCCAGTAGTCATGTATGGATGTGAGAGCTGGACAATAAAAAAGGCTGAGCGCTGAAGAATTGATGCCTTCAAACTGTGATGCTGGAGAAGGCTTTTAAGAGTCCCTTGGACTGCAAAGAGATCAAACCAGTCAATCCTAAACCAAATCAGTCCTGAATATTCATTGGAAGGACTGATGCTGAAGCTGAAACTCCAATACTTTGGCCATTTGACGTGAAGAGCCCATTCTTTGGAAAAGACCCTGATGCTGAGAAAGATTCAAGGCAGGGGATGGCAGAGGATGAGATGGTTGGATGGCATCACCAACTCAATGGACATGAGTCTGAGCAAACTCCAGGAGACGGTGAAGGACAGAGAGGCCTGACATGCTGCGATCACAGCATGTCACAAAGACTTGGACACAACTGAACGACAACAAGTCACAAAGTCACAAAGACTTGGACACAACTGAACGACAACAGCAACAACTACTTAGATATATGACTTAATAAAGCTAATTTTATTTTTCTGATTCTTAAATTAATATTTGTTGATAGAAAACTTAGAAAATATGGGAAAATATACAGAAGAAAGCAAGATATCAACCATACTCCCATAACTCAGAGAATGACACGATTAATATTTGATTCCTTCTAGTTTTTATATGCATACACACACACAGTTAACGGTTCTGCACCCAATTCTATTGTATGTGGAGAAGAGACTGGGGGAGTGTGAGAGGGGTTTCTCCACACCAACAAGAAACATTCAGATATCAGCTGGATGTCCTACAGTTCTACCCAATTATGACACTATCTAAAATGGCAGCCAACTCCAGTATTCTCGCCTGGAGAATCCCATGGACAGAGGAGCCTGGCAGGCTACATCCATGGGATCACGAGAGTCGGACATGACTTAGCAACTAAACCACTAAACCATCACCACCACCACTGGGGCATAGCACCAGATTCCAGAGGCGAAGGGGTCAGTCCTACAATCCTGCCCCTCCCCACCTCAGTTTCAGATGCTAATCACAAGCCCAGGTTGTTATCTGTGCCTCTGAGAGTTCCATCCCTCTAATCACGTGGTTGGTTCTACTGGCAACCAGCCCCCATCCATAGATGGGATCCCAAAGTTATGTTATTAACACTATAAAATTCACCTTTATAGTTCTCAGCACTTAGGAGATTCTAAAGGTTTTAGGAGCTTTGTGTCAGAGACAAAGACCTAATATATATTTCTAATGATAAGTCACAATGGCACCATGATACTCCTTTTAAAAATTTATTTCTTTATTTATTTTTGACTGTGCTGGGTCTTCACTGCTTCATGGGCTTTTCATTAGTTGCGGCGAGCTGGGGCTTGTTTCTGGTTGTAGTGCTTGGCCTTCTCACTGCGGTGGTATCTCTTGTTGCAGAGCACAGGCTCTAGGGCATGCAGTTGTAGTTCCTGGGCTCTACAGCACAGGTTCAATAGTTGTGGCACACAGGCTTAGTTGCTGTGTGGCATGGATTGAACCTTTATCTTCTGCATTGGCAGGTGGATTCTTTACCACTGAGCTATGAAGGAAGCCCTTAAAATACTCTTATAAATCCATTTTTGTATGTTTTTATTATCTCAAGTTTAACATGCATACCATAGTTCCCCAGTACTGCTGAACATTGTCAGTGCTTATCTGTGGGAAAGTAAGTGGTGTGGTTTAAGAGAGAGATCAGAGACTGCAAGAAAGACTGTTTTCACTTTTTTACTCTATGTGCAGTGATGTTTCCTTAAAATTTTAAAAACAGGCATACATTCACATAGTACTTTTGCAAATGGAAATTGAAGAACATGGCCCTCCTAAGATCATGCTCTGGTAGCTCAGGTGGTAAAGAGTCTGCCTGCAATTCAGGAGGCCCCAGGCTTGATCCCTGGGTCAGTAAGATCTCCTGGAGAAGGGAATGCCAACCCACTTCAGTATTCTTGCCTGGGAAATCCCATGGACAGAGGAGCCTGTAGGGCTACAGTCTGTGGGGTCGCAAAGAGTTAAATATGACTGAATGACTTTCACTTTACTTAAGATTATTCTTTTTATGTGTTATTTTGAAGCAACCTCAAAATTTGTTCTGAAAACTCTTTAGGCCTGTTTCCTGGCATTATCTTGACTCATCACCATGCAAAATTGAGGTGACTATTCAGACACAAATTTTGGTTAATTAAGGTCTTTCTTTAATTATGCTAAGAGGATTCACCCATATATTAATTCAAGAAATATTTATTGAGCACCTACTATGAGCCTGTGAAATGAAAATATTTCCTGCCATATCAGTAGACAAGAAATGTCATAGCCATCAGTGCTTTCTGGCCTCCAAATGTGAAAGTGTGTGCTCTGTGCTAAATCACTTCAGTCCTGTCCAGCTCTTCACACTTCCTGCATTGGCAGGCGGGCTCTTTACCACTAGCGCCACCTGGGAAGCCAGGCAAAATGCTAATGAGGGCTCCCCAAACTGTGATCCAGCAGATGCTGCAACCCTCTGTGTTGATTGCTGAGGAGCTGGGGCAATGCAAGAAGCAAGGTAAACAAAGAAACAGGATTGGCCTCAGATAGCTGAGGTATACATGAAAGGAATGAATACAGTGAGCCCAGAGACTTGATTGTTCAGACTGCCTGCTCCCTTTGTTGCAAACTCATATATAGCCTGACTTCCCCTCCTGCCTCCTTGGAGCAGTTTTCTCAGAGCTACTGAGATGCTGTCTCCTGGGCTCAGAGTCCTAAACATTCCCACCAAATAGAATAGCTCTCTTCTTTTAGGTTGTGACTACATGTTTTAGTCAACAAGCCAGTGTAGTGATAAATATTTGGTATATACCTTACAGCAAGATAGACAAGATTCTTATCCTCATTAAGCCTACTTTCTAATGCAAAATGCAGACAATAAATAGGTACCATTCAGGATAGGCTAGATTATTCTGCAGTAATATACAACTCATTGATACCACTTGTCTACCACACATTGGCAGGGGAATCTGCTTCTCATGGTTACTCAAGAACTCAGACTGAGGGTTTCTTTACTGGAAAAGAACATCGGAGGAGCCCCCAATGGCAATTAAATGTTTGTGGGAATTCTCTGACTGTCCAATGGTTAGGACTCTGCACTTTCACTGCTGAGGGCCTAGAATTAAGAGATCTCGTACGCCATGCTGTCTGACCAAAAAAAAAAAAAAAAAGAACTCTTAAGGCCCAAAAGTGATATATCACTTATGTTCCTGGCTCATTTGCCAGAACTAGTCACATACCCCTACCCAATCACTAGGGGGCCAGAAAGTGCTCCCAAAGGGGAAGACTGAGCAAGCAAGACCAATGACTACCACAGTCATCCCTGCTCATCAGATATTAGGTTTACTTTTCTTCCCATATGCAAAATATACGCATATTCTCTTCCAGAGAATAAACAAAAAATTTCATCCTATCACAACATCAAGCTCAAAGTCCAGGATCTGACAGTAGTCAAGCCTAGATTTGTATCTTCTCTGGATCTAGAGACATATGAAGAAAATTTTGCACCACACCCCTTACCTAATAGATAATGACAGAGGAGAAACTGGGTAACTGCCATAAACACTCCCATTTGAAATGGAGAAAAACAGGAGCGATAGCAATCAGTGTCCGGCAACTGTGGAATCCTACCAGGCAGACACTGCAAGGGTGTTGCCTCCCAGTCTTTCCACTAGGGTGGGGGATGTTACCTTTTAGGCCCCAGTTCTGATCCATGGTACACTCCCCTCCCCCACTGTATTGTTTTTTCCCAGATCCTTAGCTCCATCTTCTACCTTCGAGGGAAGGTCTTTTCCTTCATTCCCCTGTGCCCTATAGACGTTGTTCAGTCGTTCAGTCGCTCAGTCGTTCAGTTGTTCAGTCAACTCTTTGCAACCCCATGGACTGCAGGATGCCAGGCTTCCCTGTCCAATTCCTGGAGCTTGCTCAAACTCATGTCCACTGAGTCCAAGATGCCATTCAGCCATCTCATTCTCTGTCATCCCCTCCTCCTCCTGCCTTCAATCTTTCCCAGCATCATGGTCTTTTCTAAGGAGTCAGCTGCTTGCATCAGGTGACCAAAGTAATGGAGCTTCAGCTTTAGCATGGGTCCTTTCAACAAATAATCAGGACTGATTTCCTTTAGGATTGACTGGTTTGATCTCCTTGCAGTCCAAGGGACTCTCAAGAGTCTTCTCCAACACCACAATTCAAAAGCATCAATTCTTTAGCGCTCAGCCTTCTTTGTGGTCCAACTCTCATATCTATACATGACTACCAGAAAAACCATAGATTTGACTATACAGACCTTTATTGGCAAAGTATTGTTTCTGCTTTTTAATATGCTGTCCAGGTTTGTCATAGCTTTTTCTCCAAGGAGCAAGTGTCTTTTCATCTCACTGCTATCACCATCTGCAGTGATTTTGGAGCCCAAGAAAGTAAAGTCTGTCACTTGTTTCATTTCCCCATCTACTTGCCATGAAGTGATGGGACCAGATGCCATGATCTTAGTTTTCTGAATGTTGAGCTTTAAGCCGACTTTTTCACACTCCTTTTTCACTTTCATCAAGAGGCTTTTTAGTTTCTCTTCACTTTCTGCCATAAGGGTGGTGTCATCTGCATATCTGATGTTATTGATATTTCTCCCAGCAAACTTGATTCCAGCTTGTGCTTCATCCAGCCCAGCATTTCTCATGATGTACTCTGCATTTAAGTTAAATAAGCAGGGTGACAATATACAGCCTTGATGTACTCCTTTCCCAATCTGGAACCAGTCCTTTGTTCCCTGTCCAGGTCTAACTGTTGCTTCTTGACCTGCATACAGGTTTCTCGGGAGGCAGGTAAGGTGATCTGGTATTCCTATCTCTTGAAGAATTTTCCATATTTTGTTGTGATCCAGACACTCGAAGGCTTTAGCATAGTCAATGAAGCAGAAGTAGATGTTTTTCTGGAATTCTCTAGGTTTTTCTGTGATGTTTTTTGATGTTGCTTTTTCTGTGATGTTGGCAATTTGATCTCTGGTTCCTCTGCCTTTTCTAAATCCAGTTTGTATATCTGGAAGTCCTCATTCACGTACTATTGAAGCCTGGCATGGAGAATTTTGAGTATTACTTTGCTATCATATGAAATGAGAGCAACTGTGTGGTAGTGTGAACATTCTTTGGCATTTCAATAAAAACTGACCTTTTCTGATCCTGAACATAAAGAATAAGTCCTCAGGTTTTGAGCAGTTTCGTCAAACTACTTCCTGACCACAGAAAGGTGAGGACCAAGGGTCATTTTAAGTTTCACTTACAGTTTCCTTTAGTACTCACTGGTAGATATTTTGGCACTACCCTAAAAATTTTAGTCATCTTCTTTATTTGACTCAAGTCATCTGAGACACAAATTTTTATATCTCTCTTGTGGGTAACTTGAGCCCATGAAGCTTTGTTAACAGGAAGACCTGGGCCAGTGTATCCAACTTACTGGGCACCACTTTAATCCACTCAGAGGTTTTAGTCATGAGAATTGGACTGTGAAGAAGGCTGAGCGCTGAAGAATTGATGGTTTTGAACTGTGGTGTTGGAGAATACTCTTGAGAGTCCCTTGGACTGCAAGGAGATCCAACCAGTCCATTCTGAAGATCAGCCTTGGGATTTCTTTGGAAGGAATGATGCTGAAGCTGAAACTCCAGTACTTTGGCCACCTGATATGAAGAGTTGACTCATTGGAAAAGACTCTGATGCTGGGAGGGATTGGGGGCAGGAGGAGAAGGGGACGACAGAGGATGAGATGGCTGGATGGCATCACTGACTCGATGTTTGAGTGAACTCCTGGAGTTGGTGATGGACAGGGAGGCCTGGTGTGCTGCAATTCATGGGGTCGCAAAGAGTCGGACATGACTGAGCAACTGATCTGATCTGATCTGATCTGTGACAGTAATATCCTTGATTTGATCCTTGACATAAGGCTGAATTCTAATTAGCCTTTGTTGCTCATCTCATTTAAAGATAAGAATCATTTGTATCTTCCAACAGTGCAAGTTTCCAAATTTCTGGATTCTTTATAATCTCTTCCATTTATAACTGTAAACTTAACAATTACTCTCTGATTCATCTTTTCCTATAATGTCTTATGTAATCAATAATTACCAACATTCGAATGTACCTAACAAACATATACAGAATATTTTATCTGACAGTATCAGAATACACATTCTCCTCAAGTGTACATGGAAAATTTTTTAGGATAGATTATATGAAAGTGTTCGTCACTCAGTCATATCCAACTCTTTGCGACCCCATGGACTGTCACCCGCCAGGCTCCTCTGTCCATGGGATTTCCCAGGCAAGAATACTGGAGTGCCTCACCATTTCCTTCTCCAGGGGCTCTTCCCAACCTGGGTCTCCCACATTGCAGGCAGATTCTTTACCATATGTAAAGGGGAAGAAGCCCTTATGTAAGGCAACAAAACAAGTCTCAAAAAATTCAAGATAGAAATTATATCCAGTATCTTTTCTAGCCACAGTGGCATGAAACTGGTAACAGGAGGAAAGCTGGAAAATTCACAAATATGTGGAAATTTTTTTTTATTAACTTGTTTATTTTAACTGGAGGATAATTACTTCACAATACTATGGTCATTTTTGCCATACATCAACATGAATTGGCTATCAGTATACATGTGTTCCCCCCAAAATATGTGGAAATTAAACAACACAATTCTGAACAACCAGTGGATCAAAGAAGAAATCAAAAAGGAAATTTAAAATATCTTAAACCCAATGAAAATGGAAACACAACATACCACAACTTATGGGATATAGCAAAGCAGTTATATGGAGGACATTATGCAAGGTGAAATAAGTCAGACGGAGAAAGACAAATACTGTATGGTCTCATTTAAATGTGGAATCTGAAAAATCCAAACTCACAGAAACAGTAGATAGATGGTTACCAGAGGCTGTGAGGTGGGGGAAATGGGTGAAAGTGGTCAAAGAGTACCAAATGCCAGTTATAGGATGAATAAGTTCTGGAAAATCTAGTGTGCAGCATGGTGACTACACTTAACAATACTGTATTGTATACCTGACAAATGCTGAGAGAGTAAATCTTCCAAATTCTCACCACAAGAAAAAAAGTAACTATGAAGTGACGGTTGTGTTAACTATCCTTGTTGAGGCAATAATTTTGCAATGTATACATATGAAATCATCATGCTGTATATCATACACGTATTCAGTGTTATGTCAATTATATCAAAGTAAAGCTGGAAAGAAAATAAATAAAAACATGTCCTTCACCTCCCCAAAACCCCACCCCACCCTCACCAGGCAACACATAAAAATAGTTACCAACACATGCCACCAGCTTTCCATTTCCCATTCTCTTCCACCAGAGCCACACGTTTACAGCATACATTCATTATCTGCCTTCCATGCCTCACCATGCTATCACAGGAGGTTGTTTTGCCAAATGTTTCTTTCCTGCGAATATGAATCACCATCCATATGGCTTCCAATACCACTTCCTTTGTTGTGTACCACCTAGCCCCTAAATCAATGCCATCTATTGAAGACTTGTGTTCTAGTGATAGCCCACCACTGTCAGTCAAAATTGGCTCAGTGTTGCTGCAGTCATAAACACCACAATCTCAGTGGCTTGAAACAATGAAAGTTTTATTACTATTTTATTTATTATGGAGTGGCAGGGGAATTCTGCTCATCGCAGTCGCTTAGGAACACAGCTGACGGCCGCCACTGTTTTGAATGTTGCTGGTTGCTGTGGGAGAGAGAATAGGGCCCTCTGAAGGGTCTTGCATTGGCAAGCCTGGAAGTGACTCATGTTACTTCTGCTCATAACTAATAGGCCAAAATTAGTTACATGACATTATCCAACCACAAGGAAGCCAGGAAGAGGAATTCTCTCTTGTGCCTGGGATGCCAGACAAAGGAAAAATTGCTGAATGCCTGCCAAAACAGGTAACCAAAAAGCAATGAATATATTTGTGATAAGTGAGCTAAATTTAAAAAAAAAAAAAGTAGGTTATAGGCTAGACACGATTGAGAGACCTATTTAAAGTGAATAGTCTGGGAGGCATCTCTGAAGAAGTAACATTTGCATTGAGACCTCCAAGTGAGCATGAATTAAGAGAACATTCCAGACAGGAAGCAACAAGCTTAACAGCCCTAGGCTGGAATAGGCTTGATTTTTACTGAAACTGCCAGAAGATGAGATCTATGAGAAACAAAAAAGTAAAGGGATGTGAGGGGAGTGTTATGGATGGGAGAAACCATCAGGGTCAAGTCACAGAGGACCCTGAATGCCAGAGCA
Source organism: Bos grunniens (assembly GCF_055505025.1). Taxonomy (NCBI): domain Eukaryota; kingdom Metazoa; phylum Chordata; class Mammalia; order Artiodactyla; family Bovidae; genus Bos; species Bos grunniens. The sequence continues at coordinate 20,394,171 of NC_141168.1, forward strand.
AACTAATAGAATTTATTCTAAAATGCAATAGGAAGTCATTGAAAGGTCTTAAGAAATGCATGTTTGATTTATATTTAAAAAACTAACTGGCTCTGTGGTAAATTACTTGGAAAAGAGTGAGAGTGAAAATGGGGATGCCAGCTGGGATGCGATTGTAGCAGTGCAAGAGATGACAGGGTTAGTAAGGGCCGTAGCGGGGTAGTCAGCAGGGAAGATGCCAAGAAGTGAACCACTTAAGATATATTTTGCAGAGCTTACTGATGGATGAAATAAAAGAAAGGTTGGGAACGGCAGGAGTTGTCTACGACTTGCATTGTCAAGGATGAACAAAGCAGGACATTAGTTAATGTGGTAAGAACAGATTTTTATTGGTAATAACTACTGCTGTAAGGAAAAAAGAGTCCCACATGAACTGAACAAAACTTCAATCTGTACAGAGATGAATAGATGTTTTAAAAGGAGAATGAGGGAAAGGCGGGAGAGTCAAGTCAGGGGAGTAAAAAATTACAAAAGATTAGTTAGTGTCAATGTGTCTGAGTGTTTCAATCCCATGCACTGTAGCCCGCCAGGCTCCTCTGTCTGTGGAATTTCCCAGGGAAGAATACTGGAGTGGGTAGCCATTAGGAGGTTATGACAACCCACTCCAGTATTCATGCCTGGAGAATCCCATGGACAGAGGAGCCTGGCGGGCTACAGTTCTTAGGGTTACAAAGAGTCAGACTCAACTGAAATGACTTAGCACACACGGACGCAGTCAGTGTCGATGCAATTAGGCCAGCTGTGTCTGCTAGTGGTGACGACTGGAGTTAGGATTCTACCCTCCTGCAGAAGCTGGGGGAGAGAGGTCCCAGTCTTGGGTGTTGACTGGAATAAACAGGGGCTTTGGCACCCTTGAATTTTCTCATCCAGGCACTTTAAGAGGATTGGGATTATTTTAGGATGTGGCCTCGAGAGGACCTATGTTCCTGTTCGAGTCTTTATAGACAGAGGTTGAAGGCTAGTCAAGGGGCTTCTGACTATAGTTTAGTCAAGGAGAGAAAATTTGTTGCTATGTTTTTGGTTTTAGTGGCAGGGTGCTTGGTGATGTCATTCACAGAGAAGGGATGGTCTAGGGGACAACTAAATTTAGAACACAGAAGAGACCAAATCTTATTTTGGACACATTAAGTCTCAAACATTCAAATGAGTAAGAAGTTAAATATCAGAATGGATCACATAAGAGAAGTCTGGACTAGAGATATAAATCAAGAGCTTTCAGCAGGATGTAACTCAGAGATCACAGAGGTGGGAGTTAGAAGAGACATAGGAACCTCAGGAGTTACCCAACAAACTCATCCTTGAGATTTCTTTCCAGAAATGTATCATCGTTAGGTATGTGAAATTGTATTTCTAATTGTCAGAAAGGAAAATTAACAGAATAACAATCAAGGTAGCTATTAAATATTTGGAGATTTTTTTCTATTTTTCTTTTGGTTTGAATCCTATCTCTATTTGCTACTGCTAAATTATAGGGCTTCCTGGGGGGTGTGAGTGGTAAAGAACCCACCTGCCAACTCAGGAGAGGTGGGTTCTATCCCTTGTTTGGGAAGATCCCTTGGAGGAGGGTATGGCAACCCACTCCAGTATTCATGCCTGGAGAATCCCAGGACAGAGGAGCCTGGCAGGCCACAGGCCATGGGGTTGCAAAGAGCTGGACACAACTGAAGTGATTTCATAGATAGCATATTCAAAAGCAGAGACATTAATTTGCCAACAAAGGTTCGTCTAGTCAAGGCTATGGTTTTTCCTGTGGTCATGTATGGATGTGAGAGTTGGACTGTGAAGAAGGCTGAGCGCCCAAGAATTGATGCTTTTGAACTGTGGTGTTGGAGAAGACTCTTGAGAGTCCCTTGGACTGCAAGGAGATCCAACCAGTCTATTCTGAAGGAGATCAGCCCTGGGATTTCTTTGGAAGGAATGATGCTAAAGCTGAAACTCCAGTACTTTGGCCACCTCATGCGAAGAGTTGACTCATTGGAAAAGACTCTGATGCTGGGAGGGATTGCAGGCAGGAGGAGAAGGGGACAACAGAGGATGAGATGGCTGGATGGCATCACTGACTCGATGGACGTGAGTCTGGGTGAACTCTGGGAGTTGGTGATGGACAGGGAGGCCTGGTGTACTGCGATTCATGGGGTCGCAAAGAGTGAGACACGACTGAGTGACTGAACTGAACTGAACTGAAGCGATTTAGCCACACATGCACAAATCATAGGTAATATATATGCATGTATTGAACACTGTTCTCATACACACTTAACATACATGGAAAACTGTACCGAGATGGGTTAAAAAACTTGCCTGAGGTGACACAAAATTAATATAGTTTGGGTCCTTTATTAAAACTAAGCATTCTGGTTCCAGTCTGTTTTCTGATCCCCTATTCTCTACAGCAAGCCTAGAAAAGTAGCTTCGTTTATCATTTATCAGTTTCAGTTCAGTTCAGTCGCTCAGTCATGTCCGACTCTTTGCAACCCCATGAACCGCAGTACGCCAGGCCTCCCTGTGCATCTCCAACTCCTGGAGTTCACCCAAACTCATATCCATTGAGTCAGTGATGCCATCCAACCATCTCATCCTCTGTCATCCCCTTCTCCTCCTGCCTTCAATGTTTCCCAGCATCAGGGTCTTTTCCAATGAGTCAGCTCTTCGCGTCAGGTGGCCAAAGTATTGGAGTTTCAGCTTCAACATCAGTCCTTCCAATGAGCACCCAGGACTGATCTCCTTTAGGATGGACTGGTTGGATCTCCTTGCAGTCCAAGGGACTCTCAAGAGTCTTCTCCAACACCACAGTTCAAAACCATCAATTCTTTGGTGCTCAGCTTTCTATATAACACAACTCTCACATCCATACATGACCACTGGAAAAACCATAGCCTTGATTAGACGGACCTTTGTTGACAAAGTAATGTCTCTGCTTTTCAATATGCTGTCTAGGTTGGTCATAACTTTCCTTCCAAGGAGTAAGCGTCTTTTAATTTCATGGCTGCAATCACCATCTGCAGTGATTTTGGAGCCCAGAAAAATAAAGTCAGCCACTGTTTCCACTGTTTCCCCATCTATTTCCCATGAAGTGATGGGACCGGATGCCATGATCTTAGTTTTCTGAATATTGAGTTTTAAGCCAACTTTTTCACTCTCAAGAGGCTCTTTAGTTCTTCTTCACTTTCTGCCATAAGGGTGGTGTCATCTGCATATCTGAGGTTATTGATATTTCTCCCGGCAACCTTGATTCCAGCTTGTGCTTCATCCAGCCCAGCGTTTCTCATGATGTACTCTGCATATAAGTTAAATAAGCAGGGTGACAATGGGTCATAAATAATAGACTATATATATATGCATATAATTGTTCCAATAAGAGTTTTTATTGCCTCTCTCTGTGTTGATATGTGCACACCTGGATCATTAGGGTTTAAGCACAATTCACCTAGTGGCTGTGCCCCAGGTTATTACAGTCAGTCTCTAGGAAAAGTGGAACTGGTTTTGCTAGAATGGTCCTGAAGCCTCAAAGCAAAACAACAAAAATTCTTAAAACAAAATTTTTTAAAAATACACATTGTACCGGTCAGTTAAGTTTGCTCTGCTCTGTGGCATCAAACTAAAGTCTTAAGTCTCTGGACAGCATTTGCCAGTCAGAGAGATGAGTCAGTTTTCCCTCCACAGAACATTATGTGTAGTATTGACAGACACACAGCGTTCACATCGTTGTCTTAAGTATGGAAGAGTTCCTTGAGGGCAGGAATTGTTTTATGCCACTCTTTTTTTTTTTTTAATCTCCTTGAAAGAAAAGTTATGAGCAACCTAGACAGCATATTATTAAAAAGCAGAGACATTAATTTGCCACCAAAGTCCATCTAGTCAATGCTATGGTTTTTCCAGTGGTCATGTATGGATGTGAGAGTTGGACCATAAAGAAAGCTGAGTGCATAAGAATCGATGTTTTTGAACTGCGGTGTTGGAGAAGACTCTTGAGAGTCCCTTGGACTGCAAGGAGATCCAACCAGTCCATCCTAAAGGAAATCAGTCCTCAATATTCATTGGAAGGACTAATGCTGAAGCTTAAACTCCAATACTTCGGCCACCTGATGCGAAGAACTGACTCATTTTAAAAAAACACTTATGCTGGAAAAGATTGAAGGCAGGAGGAGAAGGGGACGACAGAGGATGAGATGGCTGGATGGCATCACCGACTCAATGGACATTTTGAGTTTGAATAAGCTCCCGGAGTTGGTGATGGACAGGGAGGCCTGGCGTGCTGCAGTCCATGGAGTCGCAAAGAGTCCGACGCGACTGAGCAACTGAACTGAAGCTTTTTTTTTAAAGTATATTCTCTGTGCCCAGCAGAGCCTGACATGTAGTAGGAGCCCAAGGATGCTCGATAGTGGAGGAAGGAAAGGAAAGATCAAGGAAGGGAAGGAAGGAGGGAAGAAGGGAAAAGAAAAGGGAAGGAATTCAATTTCTATTGAACACTTAGAAAGTGAGCAGGGTGCGCTCCGACATTATGAGTTGTTTCTTTAAGTTTTTCCCATTCATGCTGCGCAGTTCCTCCACTAGCGCTATGGCCCTTCTCGACCTCCAGACCCAGTCGTCTGGTCTCCTAGACACGCCCACTACTCCCCGACTCGCGTTCGCCCGGCGGCTCAGTCACTGCGTCTGCGCACGCGGAGCGCTCCGCCGCGCGCCTTCGGGGCGGGGTCCCGAGCAGGGCGTTCCGCCGCGGGGAAGAGGAAGAGGAAGTTGGGGGACGGTCCTAGCCGGGAGTGAACCGGAAGTGCAAGCGCTGCTGCTTCTCCTCGGCCAGGCGGAACCTGCTCTGCTGGGCCCGGTGGCCGCAAAAAAAAAAAAAAAAAAACAACACTTTTCTTTCTCCCGCCCTAACGGTCGCCGCGGCCAACTGCCTCGCCCGCCTGGCCGCCTACCCCGCCTTCTCTTCTGTGCGGCTACCGCGCGGCCCTGTGTCCCTCTCGCCCGGCGGTATCCGCTTGCCGCTGCCACCGCCTCCTCGTCTTGCTGTCCGGCCAGCTGGCCCGCCCCGCTGCAGTGATGTGCGACAAGGAATTCATGTGGGCCCTGAAAAACGGAGACCTAGATGAGGTGAAAGACTATGTGGCCAAGGTACGTGGGGGAATGAGTGGAGTCGGCGAGAGCACGGAGGTGGGATGGAGAGGAGGCTGAGGAAGCGGGGGCGACCTCCTGGGTGGAGGTGGCGCGGAGAGAGTGGGAGGCTGGGAGCGTCTAAAGCCGAAAACTGGGTCCACAGAAAACGGTCGCGTTCTGGGTCAGATAACTGCCGTGGTGACACAGGGTCTTGCCTTCCTGGCTTCTCGGGGGAGGGGAGAGTGGGTGACCAGCTCTTCTAGAGTCGCTTATGAGCACTGAGGACTTGAGTTTGGCCCTGTTCGACGCCAGCATTACTTCCAATCTTTCTTTGGATGAGGTAATTCTCCATCTTGGACCTGCCCACTACTGAACGAAGTAACAAGTGATTAGAATCAGGGTAACGTTTTCTATTTAACTTTGGGCATGTTATGAATTTTTAAAGTATTCCTTGACCGTGGAAAAAAAAAGAGTACCGAAAATAGCAGTAGTTAAAATTCTGAAACTTGGTGTCACTTCACTGTGAACTCTTAACTTTGGGTGTGGCCTCTTTCCTCTCCCCCGCTGCAAAGAATAACTTAATTTGCTTCCAGTGGTCAAGTTGTCAGTTAGCATCTGGGAGTGTTTAAGATACTTGAGTTTTCAAACCAGCGGGTTAACTTCAGTTATTCCATCTTTCTCCTAGATTCCATCAGAAGTGCTTACATGTGTAATAAAAAGTAATGTAGTTTAGTCACAGTACATTTAGGGGGAAAATCATGATGAAGAAAGCTAATCTCAAACCTAAACCCAAGTGTGAATCCACGTTGTGATGGAGTGGTAAACTTAAAATTCCAGTGGCCTGCCTTTGGACCCTGAAATGACGCCTTTGTAATTATGAGAGAACTTATATGTGATTCTAATATGGTGATGATCTAAAAAATCTTCCAAAACAAAATAGGACTTTATTACATAAATATGGAGCACATGTTGTTTCTAAAATGTATAACTTTGTGACATGATCATGGAGGGCATCTTGCTCAACGTCTAAAAGCTTGAGAATCTGATCCAGCTTCTAGTTCTTCAAAGGCTGTGACCACTGGTATATGATGCTGTGTTTCTGCTTCACAGTGGAGTGTTAGAAGCAAGTAAGCAAAAGCAGAGTTTCTTAAAGCTTACAGGATTGTGCGGGGCAAGCTACTGTTAGTTTTTACTCTATTTAATACCATTGCAATCTAGACATTCCGCATGCAGATTATCTTCTTAGTCCTTTGAGATGGATTTTTAGGATACTGTTAACTGCCTTCAGCTAGTGGGAGTCTGAAACCAGTCTTTTTTGGATCTTTCAATGTAAGGTTAAAGGAAAGAAGTTACTGGGAACTTTTCATGGTATGATTCCAGTGGTGAGACACTGCATGCAGTACTCTGGAAGTGAGTGGGCTTTTGTTTTTCTGCTAATGGTGGCACCTAGTTTATTTTATGTTCTTGAGATTTGAAAAGTTAAGGACTGAGCTTGCAGCTACAAAAATAACATGCTTTACATAGTGTCTTCCTGTTACATTATCCTTGTGCATCTTGTGAAGTAAATCTTTCTATTGGTCCCATTTTACAGATAAGATTACTGAGATACAGGGTGCATATGGAGGGGGGGGGGGAAATCTAGTTACAGAGATAACAAAAGGAAGGCAGAACTAAACTGCTGACTCCCAGACTTAGACTCCTTCACTGCTCCACAGTCTCACAATCTAAACTGTAATTGTGAAAGTTTATGATACCAAGATCTCTAGCAGGACATTTCCAGGGTCCACGTCCAGGCAGATTATGCACAGTTTTCAGTCTCACAAAAACATTTGTGTAAAAATAAGTGCTAGTAACAATGGATTGATTTGTTTTCGGTTTTTAAATTAGGTCATTCTATTCTGTTTAATTTTGATTTTTCCCTAATACTACCATACTGCCTACACTCATTAACAAAAAAGATGTGCATAAGAGGGAAATAGACATCAAAAGAAAGTATTAAGAACTGATTTATGCAAAAAAAGTAATTCTTTGAACAGATCATGGAGCTTTTTCTTTTCTTAGTTTTTATCGAGTAAAAACTAAGAGACTGTTGAGTCTCTTAAAATACCTTTTGCTTTGTTAATGAAAAATGATAAAAAACAAAACAGCCAAAAACTAGCCCTCCATTTTTCACTGACTGAGCTCTCCTATTGTGCCTTTTTATATTTCAAGTCCTCCTAACATGGTTTCTTCTGCCCAGCCTCCATCTTCCCTGCTTATTCATAGATTCACCTTTTTCATCTGGTGGGCAGTCATTATTATTTTCTAAGTTTTTGTTGTGTACAAAGAAAGTACATAAAGAAACATGTCTTGTTATGTAGTTTTCCTTCTAAGGGGTGAGAATCTTTAAAATAGTCTCCTGAGTACACCTGTGAAGATCTCTCACATTGTTAACATATAAGAATGGACCTGTAGGTGAAGCAGTTTAGTATTTTTCCTTAAAATTAATGTTTTAAAAAGCAATAATTGTACTTTTCTACTGACTTCTGTACAGAAGTCTGGAGTATGGATAGGCATAAATTGTTGGCTTGGGGGGAATTCTTGAATTCTGAAAAATAAATTCAAAGTTCCAAAACCATTGAAAATTATATGTTCCTAAATGAAAAAAGCAACATATAAAGAAAAACAGATTATTCCATGTTACATGCTTATCTGATTCATCATTAAAACAGTATCTGAAGCAGTTTGGTTTCTTGACTATAAGAAACTAAATATAAAGACTATATTAATTCTTCCATTTTTATTGGGCACCATTCAGGCCCCCAACACTTTGCTAATCTTGGCATGATAGTGATGCTCAGAAAACTTAAACATTAATGTTCAGCTGACCTCTGGAAAAAGCATTCATACTGATAAGGTAGCATGTAGATTAAAAGTAACATCTCACATATGACAATTTGTTCAATTGGAAAACAAGCGAAAGACACAAAGTAGGATATTCATCAGCAATGGTGGTAGTAGTCACCGTCTTCAGTCTGTGTGATTCATCTGAATGCCTTATTTTTGCCTTCCATTTCTGCCTTTATGTTAATTTCTCCCATTGGAGTTAATTCGGCTTTCATTTGAGCTCCAGACATAGTAAATAACTGCATTCAGATAAATCCTGAATGTTTCTATTTTTCTTGTCCACCTTCTAATGACTTCATGACCCACCCATTTGCCCAAACTAGAAATTGGGGAATTTCCCCAACTTTTTGAGTGGTATCAAGACTACCTTATTTCTTAGTTCCTTTCTCTTAACATCACTACTTTAAATTAATTGCTGCTTAACCACCTGGACTATATTTTCCTTGACTGTAGTTTCTCTCTCGTCCCTGGTCAGCTGGAACATCTCAGCTGGAGGAATCTCTGTGTAATAGGAATCTGAGCGTCTTTTTCAGCCAACCTCCTTCATTACCCTTATACTTTTGTGATTCCCCATTACTTATTTTTAAAAGGGCCAACTCCTCCTTGGTTTGGCATCCCAGATCATGAAGATCTGGCCTATGCTGGCCTTTTTAAACTCTCTTCTCTACATGTGCTCTGTTCCAGACCTCACCAAGCTCTTTCTTACTTGTGTATTTTCTTCACCTGTGATCTTTCATCCTTCTTGACCAAGTCAGCTCACCGCAGTCCCTAAGTCCTACCTGGTGAGCTGTTTATCCTCTTAGCTTAACTATCACCTCCTCCAGAAAGGCATTTTGACTTCACATGGGGTGCTGCTGCTTCTACTGTTTCACTTACCAAATTGCTATGATTTTGTTTGTGTGTCTGTCTTTAATTAAAGGCTGTGAGCCTCTCGAGGATAGATACATATATCCTTTTTCATCTTTGTATCTCCAGTATGGTGCCAAGGAATCTCACACATTAAAAGCATATGTTCCAAATAAATCCTTTATATTCTTAAGTTCACTGTAGTTTTAACATCCTGCATTAGTTATGTAATAATAATTATCATTGACAGGATGACTTATTTTGGCAGGTACTGGAAAGTACTCTGTAAGAGTTTTACCTCAATTTTTATTTGCCTTTTACCAAAGCATTTCAGTATAGGTAATTGCATTCCCATTTTAAAGATGAGGAAATTGAAGCTAAAGAGAAGTTAAGTAATTTAACAAGATCACAAAATAAGTAGCATACCTGGGATTTAAACACAGAGCTGTCTCTACAGCCCATATATTTTTCACCGGATCGGTCTGCCATGAAATGGTTATCTGGCTTCTTAGCTCACAGTAACTTACTTAGCGTGAGCACCTTAAGAAGATGAGAAACGGGCTTGCAAGAGGCAAGCACTGCTGCTGCTGCTAAGTCGCTTCAGTAGTGTCCGACTCTGTGCGACCCCATAGACGGCAGCCCACCAGGCTCCGCCGTCCCTGGGATTCTCCAGGCAAGAACACTGGAGTGGGAAGAGGCAAGCACAAGTTACTTGATTGTGAATAAGGCGATGGCACCCCACTCCAGTACTCTTGCCTGGAAAATCCCATGGACGGAGGAGCCTGGTAGGCTGCAGTCCATGGGGTCGCTAGAGTCGGACACGACTGAGCGACTTCACTTTCACTTTTCACTTTCATGCATTGGAGGAGGAAATGGCAACCCACTCCAGTGTTCTTGCCTGGAGAATCCCAGGGATGGCGGAGCCTGGTGGGCTGCTGTCTATGGGGTCGCACAGAGTCGGACATGACTGAAACGACTTAGCAGCAGCAGCAAGGATATAGTAAAATGGCTATAGTTTTTTTAAATTTTAACTGTTTACTTTTAAAATTGTTACATTTGGAAATAATTAGCATGGAGACTTCTCTGTAAACTTTAAGTCTTGTCAGGTGCTATCTTTCTCAAAGTGTTCCTAAAGAAACTGATCGATGGCTTGTGGAAACGTGTGTGCATGCACGTGCGCACGTTCAGTTGTGTCCGACTTTGCGACCCCATGGACTGTAGCCCGCCAGGCTCCTCTATCCATGGAATTTTCCAGACAAGAATACTGGAGTAGGTTGCCATTTCCTGCTCCAGGGGATTTTCCTGACCAGGGATCTAACCTGCGTCTCTTGGATTTCCCGCATTGGCAGGCGGATTCTTTACTGCTGTGTCACCTGTGAAGCCCTCATAGTCATACGTAATCTTATCATTTGTATTAATAATTATCCTATAGAAAAGTTAAGTTGTGTCTGTTTGCTTTAAGAAGAAGCAAAAGTTAACTGAGGCATTGCGATTTCTATTCAGAATGGTTTAAACAAATGGCACTTTTTTCAAAAAGTATGTTCTTAAAACTTTATTTGAATACTGTGAAGCCACGTAGAAGTGTAACTGCTTTTATTTATCACATCAACCCATGAACATAGTTAATTTGTTAACCTAATATTAGAGATTTTAGAGATGAAGAAACAAAGCCAAAGGTTAAACAACTTGCCCAAAGTCCTAGAGTTCTTGAGTAACAAAGCTGAGATTTTAAGTCAGTCTCTCTGACGTCAGAGCTCTTATTACTTAAGCATAACATTGACTTTAATTTTTCAATACTGGTAGATACCTCAGGGATGCTATATTATTGAGTATAAGTATTAAAAATAATCACAGCAAGATGGTAATTATCCATTGAGACTACTTAGAGGTGAGCTTTGTGTTTAGTTTTGAGACTCCAGCTCTCAGGTGAACGCTTGTGAGTTGTATGGATAAGTAGTTACCTTAGAATCTCCAGCAGGTCTGATATATGTACTCTTGTTTACGTGTGCTTCTGTTTCACTTGCTGTGAAACACTAGACATCAGGTCTCTCTCTAACTTCTCTTTCTCTGTGGTTTTCTTTCCCACTCCAGCCCCTTTCTAGTTACACCTGCCTTTGACATTCTGATAGGTTGAAAAGCAACAATTGTTCATCTTGTGAAAGAAAAGGATCTCTTGAACCTGAGGAAAAGTATCAGCTCTAATCTTAAGAAATTGCATGACTTATTGGGATCACTTTTCACTTTCCTAATAAAATAGGCAATTGAAAAGAGGTCCTGATTCAAACTATCTTGCATATATCAGTTTTACATAATTTCCTCTTTTTTGTTTCTTTTTTACATTACCAGTTTCTTTCTTATAAAAATTTGTCACTGTGTTTAGGCCCTTTCTGCAGCAGGGCTTGTGACCCAGTCAGAAAGCCAGTAGGTCAGCTTGTGTAAAAAGGTGCCCTCAGTAGATACAGAATAGTTTAGATACTTTTCTCTGTTTCTTACTTTGAACTTAAAATGAGAAGATCTTTTTTACATTGCAGGAGGAGTGTTTACTCATATGTACATCAGCTATTTGTCATGTTTTGCTTTGAGATTCTAAACATAAAAAACTAGGGCAAACAAGTAAAAGTGTAATAAAGATGATTTAAATTTTAAAGTAACATACTTATTATTTAAGGGATAAAGCTGTATTGATAGAATCATCAGTTCAGTTGCTCAGTCATGTCTGACTCTTTGCGACCCCATGGACTGCAGCACACCAGGCCTTCCTGTTAATAAAATTCGACAAAGTACCCCTTGCCCATTATCCCTACTAGTGTTTTTTTATTTAAAATACAGATTTTATTAGGTTTTTTTAAGACAGAAAAGTATAAAAAAAGACAAAATTTGGTCTGTAATTCTGCTCTCTAGATAATTACTGTTACCTTTAACAAGTGAAATTAACTCAGGTACAGACTAGAAAGGAGAAGGCAATGGCACCCCATTCCAGTACTTTTGCCTAGAAAATCCCATGGACGGAAGAGCCTGGTAGGCTGCAGTCCATGGGGTCGCTAGGAGTCGGACACGACTGAGCGACTTCCCTTTCACTTTTCACTTTCATGCATTGGAGAAGGAAATGGCAACCCACTCCAGTGTTCTTGCCTGGAGAATCCCAGGGACGGGGGAGCCTGGTGGGCTGCCGTCTATGGGGTCACACAGAGTCGGACACGACTGAAGTGACTTGGCAGCAGCACAGACTAGAAAATACAGCACCTGTGGCTCTCTGTGCCAGTACCTCTGAACAGAGTTAGCCATTCTTAACACGGTCACGTAAGTAATTCCAGAAAAACATTGGAAAACCCACTTACTCATCCATTTCCCCACTTTAAAAAATTATGTACACTTCTGCACTTTCCTTTTTTTTAATTCCTTAATAGTTTATCTTAGGTTCCACATTACATTTATTCATCCCTCCTTTTTAAATGGTGCATATTATTCCATTTTATGTATATACCATAATTTAACTAATTGCTCCATAATAAACATCTTTTTTCTGGCTCACATTATTGTGATTACCTTTATATATATATAGATATGTTTATGTGTATACACACCTTGACAGTTTCTGAGGCCATAGCTCTATGACCCTCCTGATGAGTTTTATCAACTTAGACACAAGTCAGCAGCACAAGACCATCCCTAATGACGTTGCGTTTTTTGCTCTCTGAATAGGTGATTTGCATTTCTTTAATGAGGAAATGAAACATCAGAACTTTTAGCATTTGTATTCATTTCCTCAGATTTCTTGTTTATACCTTTCATTTTTCTAGTAGGTAATTGGTCTGGTTTTTTAAATTGATTTGTATGAGCCCTTTATAAATTAATTTTTTATCATACATTTTGCAAGTCTTTTTCCCGGTTTGTCTCTTGGCTTTATCTTTTTTTGTTGTTTTCAGTTCAGTTCAGTCGCTCAGTCATGTCCGACTCTTTGCGACCCCATCAATCACAGCACACCAGGCCTCCCTATCCATCACCAACTCCCAGAGTTCACTCAGACTCATGTCCATCGAGTCAGTGATGCCATCCAGCCATCTCATCCCCTTCTCCTCCTCCCCTCAATCCCTTCTAGCATCAGGGTCTTTTCCAATGAGTCAACTCTTTGCATGAAGTGGCCAAAGTACTGGAGTTTCAGCTTCAGCATCAGTCCTTCCAGTGAACACCCAGGACTGATGCTGTTGTTTTACAGCAGTCTTTACTTTTTATGTGATTGAATTTGTCACTTTTTCCCCTTTTGTGACTTGGATTTTGTGTACTATTTGAAGAGACTGTTTCTTCTCTATCAGATTATGAGTAAAGTTGGTCTTTTTTTTTTTTTCCAGAACTTCTGGTTTTCTTTTTCTTTTTTTTTTTTTCTGTTTTAGGCATTTGATCATTTTGTTAATTATTTTGTGGGAAGGTATGAAATAGTAATATAGTTTATTTTTTTAGACAGTTTCCACATTTATTGTAATTCCTCTTTGCCTGCTGATCTGAACTATTTTCTTTGTCCTAAAGAAAATTCCAATATGTTTCTTGCTCTTTTTCAATCCATACTAAGCAATTTTAATGGTAGCTTCATAATATGTTTTAGTATGGGATAGAGCCACTTTCTCTCTTATATTCCCTTTAGAATTTCTGCAATAGAGTTTCTTTAAGAATTCTTCCTTTTTTTCTGTCATTTTAAGGAAACTGAGCATTTTGGGAACCAACCTTACCTTTAACCCATATGTCTTCATAAACATTGCATTTTCTTTTTCCTGGAATGCTTGCAGCATGTGATCTGAAGACATGCTGCTTTAGATTTTAATTCTTTATGAAATATCTCAGAGTGGGAAGGTATGATACAGTATGGCAGTATTCTGTATCAAAGTATTTGGAACAGCAGAGTTCTGTTTAGGTAATCAAATCACAGCTGAATTGATAATTAAGAATTACTTTATGGTACTATATCCAGGCCACCTTGTAATGAGAAATGTGAGTGAAAGTAGTTTTTATGCAACTGACTTATTTTTTTAGTCTGCAAAACACTAATACGGGTGTAGAGGACCTGTGGTCAATGAAATCAACGAGAGAAGAAACAAAAATGTAAGCTGACCTGAGAGAATGAAGAGACAGAGTCACATTACCTTCAAGTTCCCCAGACCTGTACAATAACTACTGTATGTAAATATAACCTTGAGCTTCAGGAGAAGTTTAAAAGATTTGATCTACTTTTATCTCTTATTTAAAAGTCAGAGACAAGTGTGGTATATTTTGGAAAGATTTCTGTTTGACCATATAAAATAATGAGTATTTTGATACTTGGGTCTAAATTATTAGCCATCTGAAAAATTTAGATATCAGAAAAAGATAGATAATGTTTTTCCCATTGTATAATAAATGCTGTAATAGCAAAGTCCTTGTCCTGAGGGAATTTGGAATATTGTTATTGGTTTAACATGATTGAGTGTATTGACTTTGGAATTAAATCCTCCAGTTCTGGCTAGCTTATTAACCTGATCACTTTCAATGAGTTAGTTAACTGCTTAGAGTTTGAATTTCCTGAATTGGAGAAAATGGGGATAATGATACCTACTTAATATAATGTAAACTGTATACTATTTTCCCTGGAATATAGTGAGTGCCGATAAATGTTAACCATTGTTATTAATAACAACCCAACATTTGTTTAGAAGTAAAACTACTTAAAGATCATCTAGTCTACCTTCCTCATTTTGTAAATGAGGAAAAATTAGATATGAAAGGATTTGACTCAGATTATACTGCTAATTAGGATTAGGACTTCAGTTCACTTTTTCTGACTTGAACAGGTGCCTTTTCACTGCATTGCACTGTTTTCTAATGAAGTGCTTTATATAGCTATTACCACTGTCGTACTCTTTTTTTGTTCCACTCTATTTGCTTGGTAAATTTCTGCTTATTTTTGAAGTTTCTGTTTTGCATAACATTTCCTGTGTTATTAATCTCTCTTTTAAGCCAGTGTAGTATGCTGATAATATAGAGCTTTCTTGTTGTATTATGTTTTAGTGTAGAGTTGCTTAAACTTAAGACTTACAGGCTTTTGGCTTGACTAACAAGTCATTGGATTTGAGTTTGAAAAACTGTGTGTGGCTTAAGAAACTCTTTCTGTGGAATATATCTCTTAAGTTTTGAATGTTCCAAGAGTTTTGTCTTAATGAATGGTTAAAAAAGCACAGGTGCCAGGTATAGGAGTGTATCACTTGTTATTATTTAAGTATTTGACTAAAGCTTTTCAAACTGAGAACACAGAGACTCCTCAAAATATTTCTGCAAGTCTCGATTTAATTTACAGTGTTTGTAGACAGGCATTTGTTTTCTTGGGGGTGGACCTCGCAGCCTTTGAGCCCCTTCCTTTTTTTGAAGAGTTCCCTGCTATATATATGGCTTCCCTAGTGGCTCAGAGGGTAAAGCAGTCTGCCTGCAATGTGGGAGACCTGGGTTCAGTCCCTGAGTCGGGAAGATCTCCTGGAGAAAGAAACGGCAACCCACTCCAGTATTCTTGCCTGGAATCCCATGGACAGAGGAGCCTGGTGTAGACCACAGTCCACGGGGTCACAGAGTCAGACACAACTGAGCGACTTCACTTTCTTTTCTGCTATTTATATATAGTATGAATCTTGGTCAAATGCAAGGCCCAGCTCCCACTGCACAAGCAGAAAAGGACAAATAAATTGCTTTCTTTTGCCCAAAGTTTAGGAAATGGGCCATAACCCAAACATGGCTAATTGGGTGCTTTTATCTGGAGCCGATACTCAGGCACAGGAAAAGATGAAGTGTCTGCAATAAAGCATCCAGTTTCCAAAAGGAGAAGTAATGTCTGTTGTGGCATCTTTTCTCTACCCAGGTGGTTCATGTCACAAATTTTGATTTTGATTTCTTGCCTTTAAGCTTCCTCACTTGATTCCTGCCCATTTACTGAGTGTGGTTCTTCAAATGTCTCAGCAATTCTGAGAGCTGCTTTTAATATCTGTACGTTTCTGTTCATCACTGTAAATTGGTTTCTGTTGCTTGCAGTTAAGAACCCCATATTAATTTTTACCTGCCTGTCTGCCCTGTTGTGCTATATAGTTTTTGAAGTTAGACCTTATCTTTGTATTTCCAGTATTTATCACATTATCTCTTACCCACCTGTAGTTTAGTTAAATTTGAGTTGAAGTATCTCCAACAGTTGACCCTTCCTTCATTTTTTCCAAAGCTTTTTTTTTTTTTTACCATATTCCTCTTTAAAACATATGTTCGTAGTATAAATAATATTTCTTCATTTCCTCACTTAAAGCTCAGTTTCAAACTACTCTGTTCACCTTTTCCTTATTACTGTAATAGTTGTGAAAAACAATAGTAATGATAGCAGGTATAAAACTAACTTCCACTTATAACCTCTTAATGACAATCATTTTAGAATTTCAGTTAAGTATTTTCAAATTCTTAATTTTGTTACAGCATTATTTACAATAGACAAGATACGGAAGCAGCCTAAGCATCCATCAGTAGATGAATGAAGCATGTGCCATGTGTATATATGATGGAATATTACTCAGCCATAAAAAGAGAATGAAATAATATCATTTGCAGCAACATAGATTGACCTAGAGATTATCATATTAAGTGAAGTAAGTCAGAGAAAGACAAATACTGTATAGTTTCACTTATATGTGGAATCTAAAAAGCAAAATAAGTGAACAGAACATAACAAAACAGATGCATAGATAAGAGAACAAATAGGTGGTGGCCAGATGGGAGGAGAGTGGGAGAGTTGAGTGAAATAGGAGATGAAGAGTTATAATCTTCCAGTTACAAAATAAATGTGTCACAGGAATGAAATGTACAGTGTAGTGAATATAGTTAATATGGTAATAACTTTCTATGGTGACAGATGGTAACTATACTTATCATGGAGATTATTTTGAAATGTTTAGAAGTGTGATATCACTATGTTGTGCACCTGGAACTAATGTAGTGTTGTATGTAGGTCATTTATATTTCAGTTAAAAAATAAGATTACATATGTGATAAAAGCTTTTAGTAACAGCATTTGAAAATATTACCAAGAAAAACACTCAAATATGTAAATAAGTCTTAAATGTGTTTCCGTGTTCAGTTCAGTCGCTCAGTCGTATCTGACTCTTTTCGACCCCATGGACTTCAGCACACCAGGCCTCCCTGTCCATCACCAACTCCTGGAGTTTACTCAAACTCATGTCCATTGACTCGGTGACGCCATCCAACCATCTCATTCTCTTTCGTCTCCTTCTGCTCCCACCTTCAGTCTTTCCCAGCATCAGAGTCTTTTCAAATGAGTCAGTTCTTTGCATCAGGTGGCTAAAGCGTTGGAGTTTCAGCTTCAGCATCAGTCCTTCCCGTGACTCTTCAGGACTGATTTCCTTTATGATGCACTGATTGGATCTCCTTGCAGTCCAAGGGACTCTCAGGAGTCTTCTCCAGCACCACAGTTCAAAAGCATCAATTCTTCGGTGCTCAGCTTTCTTTATGATCCAACTCTCACATCCATACATGACTACTGGAAAAACCATACCCTTGACTACACCAACCTTTGTTGGCAAAGTAATATCTCTGGTTTTTAATATGCTGTCTAGGTTGGTCATAACTTCTTCCAAGGAACAAGTGTCTTTTAATTTCATGACTGCAGTCACCATCTGCAGTGGTTTTGGAGCCCCCCAAAATAAAGTCTGACACTGTTTCCACCGTTCCCCATCTATTTCCCATGAAGTGATCGGACCAGATGCCATGATCTTAGTTTTCTGAATGTTGAGTTTTAAGCCAACTTTTTCACTCTCCTCTTTTATTTTTATCAAGAGGCTCTTTAGTTCCTCTTCACTTTCTGCCATAAGGGTGGTGTCATCTACATATCTGAGGTTATTGATATTTCTCCCGGCAATCTTGATTCCAGCTTGTGCTTCATCTAGCCCAGCGTTTCTCATGATGTACTCTTCATATAAGTTAAATAAGCAGGGTGACATTATACAGCCTTGACATATTCCTTTCCCTATTTGGAACCAATCTGTTGTTCCATGTCCAGTTCTAACTGTTGCATCCTGACCTGCATACAGGTTTCTCAAGAGGCAAGTCAGGTGGTCTGGTATTCCCATCTCTTGAAGAATTTTCCACAGTTTATTGTGATCCACACAGTCAAAGGCTTTGGCATAGTCAGTAAAG
This sequence comes from Bos grunniens, assembly GCF_055505025.1. NCBI lineage: Eukaryota > Metazoa > Chordata > Mammalia > Artiodactyla > Bovidae > Bos > Bos grunniens. The sequence continues at coordinate 20,412,243 of NC_141168.1, forward strand.
CAGAAATAGATGTTTTTCTGGAACTCTCTTGCTTTTTCGATGATCTAGTGGATGTTGGCAATTTGATCTCTGGTTCCTCTGCCTTTTCTAAATCCAGCTTGAACATCTGCAAGTTCACGTATTGCTGAAGCCTGGCTTGGAGAACTTGGAGCATTGCTTTACTAGCGTTGTGAGATGAGTGTAATTGTGCAGTAGTTTGAGCATTCTTTGGCATTGCCTTTCTTTGGGATTGGAATGAAAACTGACCTTTTCCAGTCCTGTGGTCACTGCTGAGTTTTCCAAATTTGCTGGCATATTGAGTGCAGCACTTTCACAGCATCATCTTTTAGAATTTAAAATAGCTCCAGTGGAATTCCATCACATCCACTAGCTTTGTTCATAGTGATGCTTTCTAAGGCCCACTTGACTTAACGTTCTAGGATGTCTGTCTCTAGGTGAGTGAGCACACCATCATGATTATCTGGGTCATGAAGATCGTTTTTGTACAGTTCTCCTGTGTATTCTTGCCACCTCTTCTTAATGTCTTCTGCTTCTATTAGGTCCATACCATTTCTGTCCTTTATCGAGCCCATCTTTACATGAAATGTTTCCTTGGTATCTCTGATTTTCTTGAAGAGATCTCTAGTCTTTCCCAGTCTATTGTTTTCCTCTATTTCCCTGCACTGATTACTGAGGAAGGCTTTCTTATCTCTGCTTGATATTCTTTAGAACTCTGCATTTAAATGGGTATATCTTTCGTTTTCTCCTTTGATTTTCACTTCTCTTCTTTTCACAACTATATGTAAGGCCTCCTCAGACAGCCATTTTGGTTTTTTGCATTTCTTTTCCATGGGGATGGTCTTGATCCCTGTCTCCTGTACAGTGTCACAAACCTCAGTCCATAGTTCATCAGGCACTCTATCAGATCTAGTCCCTTCAATCTTTTTCTCACTTCCACTGTATAATAGTAAGGGATTTGATTTAGGTCATACCTGAATGGTCTAGTGGTTTTCCCCACTCTTAAATTTAAGTCTGAATTTGGCAATAAGGAGTTCATGATCTGAGCCACAGTCAGCTCCCAGTCTTGTTTTTGCTGACTGTATAGAGCTTCTCCATTTTTGGCTGCAAAGAATATAATCAATCTGAAATCGGTTTTGGCCATCTGGTGATGTCCATGTGTAGAGTCTTCTCTTGTGTTGTTGGAAGAGGGTGTTGCTACGACCAGTGTGTTCTCTTGGCAAAACTCTATTAGCCTTTGCCCTGCAATATTCTGTACTCCAAGGGCAAATTCGCCTGTTACCCAAGGTGTTTCTTGACTTCCAACTTTTGCATTCCAGTCCCTTATAATGAAAAGGACATCTTTTTTGGGTGTTAGTTCTAGAAGGTCTTGTGGTGTTCTTAGAACAGCTTGTTTAGCATTACTGGTCGGGGCATAGACTTTGTATTACCGTGATATTGAATGGTTTGCCTTGGAAACAAACAGAGATCATTCTGTTGTTTTTGAGATTTCATCCAAGTGCTGCATTTTGGACTCTGTACTGTGATGGCTACTCCATTTCTTCAAAGAGATTCTTGTGCACAGTAGTAGATATAATGGTCATCTGAGTTAAATTCACCCATTCCAGTCCATTTTAGTTCACTGAGTCCTAAAATGTTGACGTTCACTCTTGCCATCTCCTGTTTGACCACTTCCAATTTGCCTTGGTTCGTGGACCTAACATTCCAGGTTCCTATGCAATATTGCTCTTTACAGCATCGGACCTTGCTTCTATCACCAGTCACATCCACAACTGGGTGTTGTTTTTGCTTTGGCTCCATCTCTTCATTCTTTCTGTAGTTAGTTCTCCACTGATCTCCAACAGCATATTGGGCACCTACCAACCTGGGGAGTTCATCTTTCAGTGTCCTATCTTTTTGCCTTTTCATACTGTTCATGGGGTTCTCAAGGCAAGAATACTGAAGTGGTTTGCCATTCCCTTCTCCAGTGGACATTTTGTCAGAACTCTCCACCATGACCTGTCCATCTTAGGTGGCCCTACAGGGCATGGCTCATAGTTTCCCTGAGTTAGACAGGGCTGTGGTCCATGTGATTAGATTGGGCCATTTTCTGTGATTGCGGTTTTAAGTCTGTCTGCCCTCTGGTGGAGAAGGATTAAGAGGCTTATGGAAGCTTCCTGATGGGAGAGACTGATTGAGGGGGAAACTATTCTTGTTCTGATGGGCGTGGCCATGCTCAGTAAATCTTTAATCCAGTTTTCTGTTGATGGGAGGGGCTCTGATCCCTCCCTGCTATTTACCTGGGGCCAAACTATGGTTGTTCCAACAACACAAGAGAAGACTCTATGCATGGACATCACCAGATGGTCAACACTGAAATCAGATTGATTATATTCTTTGCAGCCAAAGGTGGAGAAGCTCTATACAGTCAACAAAACAAGACCAGGAGCTGACTGTGGCTCAGATCATGAACTCCTTAGTGCCAAATTCAGACTGAAATTGAAGAAAGTAGGGAAAATCACTGGACCATTCAGGTATGACCTAAATCAAATCCCTTATGATTATACAGTGGAAGTGAGAAATAGATTTAAGGGACTAGATCTGATAGACAGAGTGCCTGATGAACTATGGACTGAGGTTCGTGACATTGTACAGGAAACAGGGATCAAGACCATCCCCATGGAAAAGAAATGCAAAAAAGCAAAATGGCTGTCTGGGGAGGCCTTACAAATAGCTGTGAAAGGAAGAGAAGCAAAAAGCAAAGAAAAGGAAAGATATAAGCATCTGAATGCAGAGTTCCAGACAATAGCAAGGAGAGATAAGAAAGCCTTCTTCAGCAATCAATGCAAAGAAATAGAGGAGAACAACAGAATGGGAAAGACTAGAGATCTCTTCAAGAAAATCAGAGATACCAAGGAAACATTTCATGTAAAGATGGGCTCGATAAAGGACAGAAATGGTATGGACATAACAGAAGCAGAAGATATTAAGAGGTGGCAAGGATACACAGAAGAACTGTACAAAAAATATCTTCACGACCCAGATAATCACGATGGTGTGGTCACTCACCTAGAGCCAGGCATCCTGGAATGTGAAGTCAAGTGGGCCTTGGAAAGCATCACTATGAACAAAGCTAGTGGAGGTGATGGCATTCCAGTTGAGCTATTTCAAATCCTGAAAGATGATTCTGTGAAAGTGCTGCCATCAATATGCCAGCAAATTTGGAAAACTCAGCAGTGGCCACAGGACTGGAAAAGGTCAGTTTTCACACGCTAGTAAAGTAATGCTCAAAATTCTCCAAGCCAGGCTTCAGCAATACATGAACTGTGAACTTCCAAAAGTTCAAGCTGGTTTTAGAAAAGGCAGAGGAACCAGAGACCAAATTGCCGACATCTGCTGGATCATCGAAAAAGCAAGAGACTTCCATAAAAACATGTATTTCTGCTTTATTGACTATGCCAAAGCCTTTGACTGTGTGGATCACAATAAACTGTGGAAAATTCTTCAAGAGATGGGAATACCAGACCACCTGACCTGGCTCTTGAGAAATTTGTATGCAGGTCAGGAAGCAACAGTTAGAACTGGACATGAAACAACAGATTGGTTCCAAATAGGAAAAGGAGTACGTCAAGGCTGTATATTGTCACCCTGCTTATTTAACTTATATTCAGAGTCCATCATGAGAAACGCTTGGCTGGAAGAAGCACAAGCTGGAATCAAGATTGCTGGGAGAAATATCAATAACCTCAGATATGCAGATGACACCACCCTTATGGCAGAAAGTGAAGAAGAACTAAAGAGCCGCCTGATGAAAGTGAAAGAGGAGAGTGGAAAAGTTGGCTTAAAGCTCAACATTCAGAAAACGAAGATCATGGCATCTGGTCCCATCACTTCATGGGAAATAGATGGGGAAACAGTAGAAACAGTGTCAGACTTTATTTTGGGGAGCTCCAAAATCACTGCAGATGGTGACTGCAGCCATGAAATTAAAAGATGCTTACTCCTTGGAAGAAAAGTTATGACCAACCTAGATAGCATATTGAAAAGCAGGGACATTACTTTGCCAACAAAGGTCCGTCTAGTCAAGGCTATAGTTTTTCCAGTGGTCATGTATGGATGTGAGAGTTGGACTGTGAAGAAAGCTGAGCACCGAAGAATTGATGCTTTTGAACTGTGGTGTTGGAGAAGACTCTTGCGAGTCCCTTGGACTGCAAGGAGATCCAACCAGTCCATTCTGAAGGAGATCAGCCCTGGGATTTCTTTGAAAGGAATGATGCTAAAGCTGAAACTCCAGTACTTTGGCCACCTGATGAGAAGAGTTGACTCATCGGAAAAGACTCTGATGCTGGGAGGGATTGGGGGCAGGAGTAGAAGGGGACGACAGAGGATGAGATGGCTGGATGGCATCACTGACTCTATGGACGTGAGTCTGAGTGAACTCTGGGAGTTGGTGATGGACAGGGAGGCCTGGTGTGCTGCGATTCATGGGGTTGCAAAGAGTCGGACACGACTGAGCAACTGAACTGAACTGAAACTATGGTGAAGGAATGAAGATAACGGAGACCTCCTTCAGAAGGTCCCATGCATGTACTCCTGCACTCAGTGCCCCCAAGCCTGCAGCAGGCCACCACAACCCACACCTCTGCAGAGACTCCTAGACACTCCCCGACAAGTCTGGGTCAGTCTTTTGTGGGGTCCCTGCTCTTTTCTCCTGCGTCCTGGTGCACACAGGGTTCTGTTTGTGCCCTCCAAGAGCCTATTTCTCAGACCTGTGTAAGTTCTGGAAGCTCTGTGGTGGGGTTAATGATGACCTTCTCCAAGAGGGCTTATGCCATTACCAGGTCTGCTGCACCCAGAGCCCCTGGCCCTGTGGCAGTCCACTGCTGACCTGTACCTCTACAGGAGACACTCAAACACAGTTCTGTCTCAGTCTCTTGGGGTTCCCTGGGTCCTGGTGCGCACAAGGTTTGTTTGAGCCCTCTGAGCGTCTCTGGCGGGAATGGGGTTTGATTCTAAATGTGAATCCGTCCCTCCTACCATCTTGCTGGGGCTTCTCCTTTGCCCTTGAGCGTGGGATATCTCACAGCCGCTCCAGCGCCTGCCGTCTTACTGGGGTTTCTCTGACCTTGGACATGGGGTGTATCTCCTCACAGCCACTGCTCCTGACCTTGGATGTGGGGTATCTCCATTTTATTTACTATGTATTTATTAATAATTGATTTAAATTGTCATTTAATCCCAGTATAACTTGTTTTAAAGAAATTAGTAAAAAAAATTAAAAAAAAATTTAAAAACCATACAGTCTCAGTAAAAGTAAAGATAGTTTTTATGCTCATTTCCTTGTGAAAAATAAAAACCATTTCTCTTTCATTGGTATTAGTGGACAAGAATTAAAATCTATACTTAATTCCATACATACATACTAAGTAGTACATACTACTACTACTCTTATACATACTACTACTTATAAGTAGTAGTACTTACATACTACTTACAATATAAAAGCATGTGGACCATCAAACCAATAAAGTTGAACGCTTTCTAGCCACAGACTAAGTCCTTAGAAAACACCTTTAGTGTTATTTTTAAAACCCCCTGAAGAAGAGTAATTATTCTTCTGCTCTTGTTTCCAGTAGACCTAGGTTTGACTCCTGGTCCGCCTGTTTACTTTGACCAGACTATTTAGTTTCATCAGACCTCAGCTTTCCCATCTGAAAACAGGAATTATAATAGTACCCAATTCATATGTTTTAACCGTAAATTTTATGCAAAAATTTTACCCAATTTTTAAAGGAGATAGTTAAGGTAAAATTTAACAAAGCAATGCCTAACATACTGTAACTGTATAGTAAATGTATGCTGTTTTTGTTGTTTTTAGACCCTTTTCTTAGTGTCTCTTTTGGCTTAGGTTTTGTAAGCCTTACAGTCTCTTATCACAGCTTTTCATCTCTGCTATTGTTCAAAAGCAGCTATTGATGATATGTAAACAAATGAGCGTGTCCAATAAAATCTTATTTACAAAAATAGGCAGCAGACTAGATTTGGCACATGGGACATAGTTTCTTCACTCCTGTGTAACACTCAAGTTCCAAAAACTAGGTTGTCCAATAAACTAAATTTCATTTTTTCCCCTTGAGTTTTTGAGAACTAAAATAATTAAAATATATGATCAAATATAAAACTTATTTTGGGGATCAGCCTTTCCAAAAAAATTATCTTTATGGTTTAGATACTGAACTATAAGGAAAAGCAAGTCATGGAAAGCCATGTGTAGATTGGGATAAGGGAAGAGAGGCTGAATTAAATTCTCTAAAAGTATTGAGCTTTTATCATAAATTTGAACTTTAGGCAAGAGACCTAAAATTACTCTGAAAATTAGGAATCGTTACTTATAAACATGCAAACATGCTGATTTAAATCATAAAACTGAAAGGTAATTTTACAAAGTCTTTTTGGCTATCAAAGGTCATCCATCCTCAAAAATGTGCCAGAATTCTTCTTTCCAGCATTAGTGCCAGTCACATGACCTGGCTTGATTTCCAACTCTAGAAGTGAAAAAGAAGGCTAGTTAGCACAGTTCTCACTGGTTCATTCAGCCAGTATCATTTGAGACCTGCAATGTTGGCCAGTGTATTCAGTAACTCTTTTGAGGATGCGTTTTCTTGGGTAGGTTCTGATAAGAGGGTGTATGAAAGGGAAAGTCACTCAGTTGTGTCCGACTCTTTACGACCCGGTGGACTGTTTAGTCCATGGAATTATCCAGGTCAGAATACTGGAGTGGGTAGCTGTTCCCTTCTCCAGGGGATGTTCCTGACCCAGGAGTCGAACCGGGGTCTCCTATATTGCAGGTGGATTCTTTACCCGCTGAGCTACCAGGAAAGAACAAAAAGGGTGTTTAGGACCAACAACAAATAAGGTAGATAGTTATGTAGGTTGAGTTATTTCCCTGTTTAATACATGATCTATGAATAAAACTTAGCAACTGTAAAAACGCTTTAAGAAAACATACAACTGTATAAAAAGAATAAACAGCCTTAAAAGCCAAGAAGTTATGTTTGGTTGCAATATAGAGGAGAATGAATGCTATAGAACATCAGATTCAGAATGGAAGATAGTGAGAATATATGCCTTCTCTTTGAGTACTTAGGCCAGTCCCAGATAATTAATGAACATACAGATGTGTATGAAATTTAATCCTTCCATCTACCATGTAGGTCTTGTCTCCATTTTATGGTTAGGAAAATGGAAAGTAAGTAAATTGCCTGCAGTTCTACAACTGATAAGTGGAAGGATTGGATTTGGTCTGACTCATTCCAGCAGAGTATTCTTTCTGCATCATTTGCATTGAAATATTTCAGAACCACATTTGAAATACATAGGTGGAAAAAATTGAACATTGAGTGTTACAGTAAATAAAGCATTGTAACCAGCTTTTGCTGGTTAGGGAAGAACGCATAAGTTTGAACTGATTGATAGAGATACAAGTTTTCAGAAAAAAGACCCCAGATTGGAAATAAGAGGGTCCTTGTATTTCTGTTTAAAATTAATAAGCCCAAATGAGGAACAAGATAGATGATGCTGGCTAAAATGATTAACTGAACTTTGTTTTTTTCTTTTTTTAGTCTGTAAGCTTCTGGGCAAAATAACATTAATTCCTAAGGGGTTAAGTGAAATAAGCAATTCTGTCAGGATTAAAAGATGCAAAGAAATATATTTAAGCTGTCATTCACATATGATGGTGACAAAAAGAAAACAATCTTAAGAAAGTATATACCCCCTCTTCTCACTCAACAAATTTCTACAGAGACCATGCCTGAAATTTTAGAGAGAGAATTTTTCTTTTTCCTCTCTTGCCCCCCTCCTTTCTGTCTTTTCTCCATCTCTCTTCTTATCATAGGATTATTTACAGATATTGTCTTTTAAGAAGGTAGACCTTTAGAGCAGAACACAGGGTCTTTCCCTGGCTCCATAAGAGTTTGGGAATATATTCCAATTAGAGAGCCATGAATTAGTTTATTGAAAATGAAGCTACTTTTTAATCATACTAATCTTTTTTCCAGATTCAGTTACTGCTATAATATTTTGGATGGACTTTATTAATTGTGGTAGTTTTTATTTTTATAGAAATACGTATTTTGTTAAGAATTTTATACCACCAATTCGGTTCAGTTGCTTAGTTGTGTCCGACTCTTTGCGACCCCATGAACCACAGCACACCAGGCCTCCCTGTCCATCACCAACTGCCGGAGTTCACCCAAACCCATGTCCATTGAGTTGGTGATGCCATCCAACTATTTCATCCTCTCTTGTCCCCTTATCCTCCTGCCCTCAGTCTTTCCCAGCATCAGGGTCTTTTCAAATGAGTTAGCTCTTCTCATCAGGTGGCCAAAGTATTGGAGTTTTAGGTTCAACATCAGTCCTTCCAATGAACACCCAGGACCGATCTTTAGGATGGACTGGTTGGATCTCCTTGCAGTCCAAGGGGCTCTCAAGAGTCTTCTCCAACACCACAGTTCAAAAGCATCAATTCTTTGATGCTCAGCGTTCTTTATAGTCCAACTCTCACATCCATACATGACTACTGGAAAAACCATAGTCACCAGTAAAAAAGATTCTAATACTTCACATTTTCAGTTATGCTATCCAACCATCTCATCCTCTGTCACCCCCTTCTCCTCCTGCCCTCAGTCTTTCCCAGCATCAGGGTCTTTTCCAGTGAGTCGGCTCTTTGCATCAGGTGGCCAAAGTATTGGGGCTTGAGCATCAGTCCTTCCAGTGACTATTCGGGGTTGATTTCCTTTAGGCTTGACTGGTTTGATCTCCTTGCAGTCCAAGGGACTCACAAGAGTGTTCTCCAGCACCGCAATTTGAAAGCGTATTTTATATTTATTTTAGACTAGGGAAATGATTTTAAAGCAAATTCGAGTGATTTTTCTTACTCGAGTTCAAAATGAGTTGTAAAGCTGCAGAGATAACACCCAACATCAACAACTCATTTGGCTTAGGAACTGCTAATGAATGTACAGTGCAGTGGTGGTTCAAGGAGACGAGCCTTGAAGATGAGGAAACGCAGTGATGGGCCATCAGAAGTTGACAACAACCAGTTGAGAGGATCATTGAAGCTGATCCTCTTACGGCTACAGGAGAAGTTGCAGAAGAATTCAGCATTGACCCCTGTGCAATCATTCAGCATTTGAAGCAAATTGGAAAGGTAAAAAAGCTCAATAAGTTGGTGCTTCATGAGCTGACCGCAAAAAAAAAAAGTCGTCGTTTTGAAGTGTCATCTTCTCTTATTCCGTGCAAGAAGAACGAAACATATTGATCAGATTGTGACCTGCAACCAAAAGTGGATTTTATACAACTGGCAACTCACTGGTTGGAGTGAGAAGCTCCAAAGCACTTCACAAAACCAAATTTGCACCAAAGTAGGTCTTCATCACTGGTGGTCTGCTGCCCATCTGATCCACTACAGCTTTCTGAATCCCAGTGAAACCATTACATTTGAGAAGTCTGCTCAGCAAATTGATGAGATGTATTGAAAACTGAAACACCTGCAGCCGGCATTGGTCAACAGAAAGGGCCCAGTTCTCCACGACAGCACCCGATGACTGCATGTTGCACAACCAACGTTTCAAAAGTTGAATGAATTGGACTACAAGGTTTTGCCTCATCCATTATATTCACCTGACCTCTCGCCACTAACTATTACTTCTTCAAGTATCTCGACAACTTTTTTGCAGGGAAAATTTTTCGACAACCAGCAGGAGGCAGAAAATGCTTTACAAGAGTTCGTTGAAGTCCAAAGCACGGATTTTTATGCTCCAGAAATAAACAGACTTACTTCTCATTGGCAAAAATGTGTTGATTGTAATGGTTCCTATTTTGACTAACAAAGATGCGTTTGAGCCTGCTGCTGCTAAGTCACTTCAGTTGTGTCCAACTCTGTGCGACCCCATAGACGGCAGCCCACCAGGCTCCCCTGTCCCTGGGATTCTCCAGGCAAGAACACTGGAGTGGGTTGCCATTTCCTTCTCCAGTGCATGAAAGTGAAAAGTGAAAGTGAAGTCACTCAGTTGTGTCCGACTCTTTTCGACCCCATGGACTGTATAGTCCCTGGAATTCTCCAGGCCAGAATACTGAAGTGGGTAGCCGTTCCTTTCTCCAGGGGATCTTCCCAACCCAGGGATCGAACCCAGGTCGCCTGCATTGCAGGCGGATTCTTTACCAGTTGAGCCACAAGGGAAGTCCAAAACTGAACTACTCTTTTCACCAGCTTAATAGAAACTACCCAACTGTAACCTATTGCTTTTAAACCTTTTCTTCTTTCAAAGAAGAAAAGTGTGCTTTTAATAAGTAAATCAGTTATATAAAACTAATTTAAATGCCTGAAGTAGCATTTTGAAAAGAAAAGAAAATTTGAAGATTCTGTATCGGTATATAGATGGTATGGGAACATATGGTAAAGATTTGAGGCCTTAAATTATTGCAGGATTCCACTTTAAAGTGTTTGTTGTTTTTTTTTTTTGGTTGGAAAGATAGATGCTTAACACTTTAACTGATTAAAAATACTTGAAAAGACTCACACATTTGCACTTAACATGTTTTCTGGCACACATTTTATTGATATCTCTTTGCCTTCTCTTAGTTCCATGTAATGCTAATAAGTAAATTAATGAACATAAAGCCTGTAATTTGAATATATACTTTCAGAACCTTGAATAGTCCTAGGTTAAGAATCCCAGAGATGGAGATACATAATTATTTGCAAAACTGTGTTAAAAACACAGGACTTATTTTGTAGTTCTCTGATTCTTAAACAAGGAATATGTGTTTTGTTTTTTACTGTGAACAGTTTTGTTTTTTCTTTTTGGCCAGATTCTCAGCCATTGCTGCCATTGCACTGTGTCCACTACAAGTGAACTACAAGTGGTAGTACCTCTACGAGTATTAGTAATTTTGTCAGTGAAAATAACCCTCAATTGGGAACATGTCTGAGGTGACTGATCCATTGGATTTTAGAAGGTGATCACTTTCATCAGGATCAGCCTAGTATGGATTTGTAGCTAGTAACAAAAAACTATTGTTTAAAACACATTCAAAATGTTTTATGAAACTGTCTTCATATATTACATTTATTAAACAGGTGTTCACTAAATAAATGATTATTTGTTACGGGTGTCATTGTTCATTATTTTGAAATGAATTCATATTTATAATATTGAGAGTTCAATGCATTTGGTGTGCAAGAACTCTATTGTTAACTTTGTAAAAAACTATGTAGAGTAAGGGCAAGTTTATTTTATTTTATACTTCTCAGACTTTCTACCTTTTTGTTGTGCCATCTGTTTTTCTTGTATCATAAAGTTCCATATAAAGTATTTAAAGTACTGATATTATACATTTGAATTCATGGCTATGTTGTAATTTATAACTCTGGTACTGTTTTACCCACTAATGTCACCAGTGCAGTAATACATGATTTTTCTTGCAAAGTAATACCCTTAAGTGGGGACTTTTAACCTTGAGTGGCAGGGGAGGGAGGAGGACAGGAGATTCATAGGAAAGGAGAATTGATTGCATCCATCTAGTTCTCAAAAGGATCTGTCATCATGACAATACTAAACACTCAGCCTACAGACTTCTGAATTCTAAGTGGGGAAATGTAGGGTTAACTGTAACTGAATTATTGGGGACATTGACTCAACTATATAGGATTTAAATTTAATAGTTTTACTGCATTCTACAATCAGTCAGGTGTCTAGTATTTACATGCTGTACTGCAAAATGGTCACACCTGTGCCTCAGGATACTGATTTTTTATGACAGTACAGTATGTACTTATGCTTTAGAACTCAGTAATGTGTACGTATCTTATAGATCAAAAGAAGATAGTTTCTTTTTACCTGAAGAAAGACCTAAAAAAGAAATCATTCAGGTGAACCGCATGCTGTGTAGTAGAGGCCTGTAAGAAGTACTAGATCTATGGTAAATATCTCCAACCAAACTACACTTTTGAGATGCATTTTAAAAATTTTACCTTTAAGGATAGGAAATCTAAAACTATTAAAAATACATTATTATTCCATATTAAGTCATTTAGAAGAGTGAGGAAAGCAAAGATGGAGACAGACTGGAGGAAATTTAGTGAAAGGAAGTGAAGTGAGTGAAGTTGCTCAGTTGTCTCCAACTCTCTGCGACCCCATGGACGGTAGCCTACCAGGCTCCGCCGTCCGTGGGATTTTCCAGGCAAGAATACTGGAGTGGGCTGCCATTTGTTTCTCCAGTGAAAGGAAGAGTGAGCTCTAAAAAAAACAGAAATACTAGGTAAACTAGACTCTTGTTGATTTACTCTGTATTTGGATTGTGGGTGTTAGAACAATTCTGATCATAAAGCTCCTTGAACTTGCCTTTTCTTCACCAGTGTACCTAAACTGTTGCCCTTTGTTTGCCTAACTCATAGCTGCATTTACAATGAAATAGTAACAGCAGTCCAACAGGAGAAATTTTTCTCTCTGGACCATATGTGATTAGAATAGTAAACCAAACCAGAGGCCTAATTTTTTAATTGAAATATAGTTGATTTAAAATGTGTTAGTTTCAGGTATACAGCTGAGTGATTCAGTCTTATATATATTTATTATTGCTCAGTCACTCAGTTGTGTCTGACTCTTTGCAACCCCATGGACTACAGCACGCCAGGCTTCCCTGTCCTTCACCATCTCCTGGAGCTTGCTCAAACTCACGTCCATTGAGTCAATGATGCCATTCAACCATCTCGTCCTTTTTCTTTTCCATTATAGGTTATTATGAGATATTGAATATAGTTCCCTATGCTATACAGTAAATCCTGTTGTTTTATGTATGGTAGAGAAAGTCAGTGTTAGTTGCTCAGTCGTGTCTGACTCTGTGATCTCGTGGCCTGTGGCCTGCCAGGCTTCTCCATCATGGAATTCTCTAGGTAGGAATACTGGAGTGGGTAGCCATTCCCTTCTCCAGGTATCTTCCCAGCCCAGGGATTGAACCCAGGTCTCTCTCATTGCAGGCAGATTCTTTACTGTCTAAACCACCAGGGAAGCCCATGTATGGTAGTACGTACCTGTATTCTGTATTGTGATTATTGTTATTTCATAGCACAGGGCAAAACTTAGGTCTCTAGTCATAGAAAACAAACCAAAAAGGGGAGAGAAGGGGGTAAGGGATAAACTAAGAGTATGGGATTAACAGGTACCTGGACTGGAGGTTGTGGTCCCTGTTTAATGTGAGGTTGTTTAGTGCTTACGTTTTTGTGTCAGAAAATTTTGTTTCAAAAAAACCATTAAAGATTGTTTTTGCAGATGAGATGAATGAGACTTGGAGAAATTCAAGTAACTTGCCTAGGATAACCAAGCTAATAAACGGCAGAGCCAGAACTTGTTTTTGGACCCATTCGATTCTGGAAACCACTCTAATTCCATTACAGGAACATGAGTATTATTATTTTTATTTAAGATTAAGAGGGGAGAGGAGGAATGGAGTTTGAACTTTTGTTTGACTTAGCACAAACCTGTTGACTCATTGGAAAAGCCTGATGCTGGGAGGGATTGGGGGCAAGAGGAGAAGGGGACAACAGAGGATGAGATGGCTGGATGGCATCACTGACTCGATAGACATGAGTCTCAGTGAACTCCGGGAGTTGGTGATGGACAGGGAGGCCTGGTGTGCTGCGATTCATGGGGTCGCAAAGAGTCGGACACGACTGAGTGACTGATCTGATCTGATCTGATTGTCAAAAGAGAAACTGAGAACTTCAGTGACCATAGTCCAGCTCATGCTGAGTAGGTTACAGCCATGACTTGACCTGATGAACTTTGCCTTTTTTGTTCATGTCTGTATTTCTATCACTGAAGATAATGTATAAGCTCATAATGAGAGCTCATAAATATTTGTTGAATGACTGACTAAATAAATGACGGGTAGCTAATAATAAGCTCTTTAAAGTTTCAAGGTCTTAGGGAAGATCTAGAGCTGTGTATACCAGGGTAAGAGGAGTGTGTGTAGAAAGAGCTTGCAGCTCTTCTTTATCCAGAAGGCAGAATGGAGATCAGATTAAGGAATATCAGATCGAGGTGAAAGTCATTGGCAAAATGTGGAGCCTAAATAACAGGGAAAGAGGAGCATCCACAGTATGAATAGGAGAAAGAGCATTAGCAGAGTTCAGAATTGGCAAACTGGCAGATAGGGTGTCTGGATGGGTTGGGATGGGGTGGGGGTGGCATCCTTACAGGATTTGATTCTTGTCAACCAGTTGATTACAAGGTGGGTGGGTTGGGGCAGGGTGGTTCTGAGTTCTTTGATACTTTAACTATTTTTACTCTTCTAAGGTGAAAGTAAACAAAGGACAGGAGATCAAATAAAGATGCCAGACTGCTTTGACTTAATCACATAAAAAAAGTGGTTCAGCATTTCAGGCTTCGTAATTAGATAATAATTTAACTTAAGTCATTGTTTTGGCATAGAATGTTGCTCTTTTTTTTTTCCCCCTAATTTGTATTTCAAGAGAAAACAGTCAAATTGCTACACAGTACCACCAAAGCCAGATATTAGTTTGCAAGTTTTATTTAAAGTGAAATATTAATTCAGCAGCTACTTTGGCCCCAAATATCAATACTTGTATTTTTAAATTATTATTCATCAGTTAGTGCTGTAATTGCTATATGTTGTTCTTAATTGATTTCTTGTTTCTGTTTGCTGCTGTTGCTGCTAAGTCGCTTCAGTCGTGCGACCCCATAGACAGCAGCCCACCAGGCTCCCCTGTCCCTGGGATTCTCCAGGCAAGAACACTGGAGTGGGTTGCCATTTCCTTCTCCAGTGCATGAAAGTGAAAAGTGAAAGTGAAGTCACTCAGTCATGTCCGACTCTTGGCGACCCCACGGACTGCAGCCTACCAGGCTCCTCTGCCCATGGGATTTTCCAGACAAGAGTACTGGAGTGGGGTGCCATTGGCTTCTCTGTGTTTCTGTTTAGAATACTTATTTTTATGAGGATATATTTTGAACAGTGTCAGGTTTGGGAATAATTATTTTAAAGGAAATATTGATGGAATGTATTATTTTTTATGTATGTATAGACATATTTATAAATATATATAAATACTGGGGTTTTTTCTCAAGTATTAAGAACTCTATTTAATGAACTGTTATTAACACTAATTTTCCCAAAACTGGAAGGATAGATCTTTGAAGTCAGATGTTTTTGAGGTTAATTTTCAATTTTCTTAGGAAGGAATATGGATTGAATGATGTTTCTAATCAGACTTTGTTAACGGATTTTTAAATTTGTAAAGATTGTTATTACCTTTCAGTTAATATGAAAAGTTATCACAGTATACTTAAAATTTTGTCAGATTTCCCTAGTGATCCAGCGGTTAAGACTCCATGCGTCCACTGCAGAGTTCACGTGTTAGAGCTCTCGTCAGGGAGGCTCCACATACTGCCCAGTGCAGACCCCTCCCCCCACCAAGATTTAAAAAATGCTTTTAGTTGTTTCAAGACTTAAGCAGAATTAGAAATGTTTCCGAAATCAAATGTGAAATAAAAGAACTGTGACTTCAAATTCATACTTTTGATTTAACCAACCATCTCACAAAAACTCCCTTGGTTTTTTCACAGTCAATTTTGGTTCTGACTATAAGTGATATTCTGTAATACAATTAATATTTTTACCTTTATTTTCAAAAGAGTCTGTAATTCTAGTATTGTGTTCCTTTTTACTCCGTCAGTAATTTAGAATGTTGTGTTTGTTCTTTGTTTTTTGTGTTATTTTTATTCTTTGTTCCCTCAGTTTTTGTTCTGCTTTGTATTTGTGCTAAAGCTTTTGGTATTAATTTTTAGTTTTATTGCATTGTGATTAGGGAATAGGTTCTGTAAGCTTCTGAACTTGGGAATGTATTGAAGTTTTCTTTGGTCTGTGAATTTTAATACTCCATGGAAATAGAAGGTGGTGTTTCCCTAGAGTCCATAGTTTAATATATACTCATGCAGTCTCATTAATTATTAATCAGGCCCTGCTATATTCTTACCTACCAGAGACTCAGATTATTATGATAGACCCTCACTACAGTGCTGTTTTTTTAAATGTATACTTCTTTTTGTTGATTCTTTCATCTTTCTTTAACAGGAGATTGATAGATTTTTTTGAAGTATAGTTGCTGTACAGTGTTATGTAAGTTACAGATATACAATGTAGTGAATCACGGGTTAAAGGTTATGCGCTATAGCTACTGTAAAATATTGGCTCTGTTCCCTAGTTGTGCAGTGTCTTCTGGACGCTTGCTTTATGCCTAATGGTTTGTATCTCTTACTTCCTTACGCTTCCTATACCACGCCTCTCCTGTTTCCTCTCCCCACTAGTAACCATTAGCATGTTCTCTATGTCTGTGAGTCTGCTTCTTTTTTGTTATATTTGCTAATTTGTTGTATTTTTAGATTCTCCATGTAAGTGGTATCATGTAGTATTTGTCTTTCTGTCTGACTTATTTCACTTTATTATAATGCCCTCTAAGTCTGTCCATGTTATTGCAAATGGCAAAATTTCAGTATCTTTAATGGCTGAGTTAATATTCTATTACATACATACACACACACACACACACACGTACATACATACATATATATGAAAGTTGTTCAGTTGTGCCTGACTCTGCAACCCCATGGACTGTAAGCCTGCCAGTCTCCTCTGTCCATGGAATTCTCCAGGCAAGGATACTGGAATGGATAGCTGTTCCCTTCTCCAGGCACCTTCCTGGATCTTACTTCCTTATCCTAGAAGATCTCCAGGGAATCCTCCCAACCCAGGGATCAAACCCAGGTCTCCCGCGTTGCTAGCAGTCTGAGCCACCAGGGAAGATACATACATAAATCGCTTTTTAATCTTTTTTATCCATTCATCTGTCAGTGGACATTTAGGTTGTTTCTATGTCTTGGCAATTGTGAATAGTGCTGCTATATACATGTGTCTTTACAAGTCAGTGTATCTGGTTTTTTGGATACATACCCAGAAGTGGAATTTCTGGGTCATATGGTAGTTTTATTTTTAGTGAGAAACCTCCATACTGTTCTCCATAGTGATTGCACCAATTTACATTCCCACCAACGATGTCCGAGGGTTCCCCTTACTCCACATCCTCGTCCGCATTGGTTGGTTGTGTTCTTTTTGATGATAGCCTTTCTGACAAGTGTGAGGTGCTATCTCATTGTGGTTTTTGATTTGCATTTCCCTGGTGATTAGTGATGCTGAGCATCTTTTCATATTCCTGTTGGCATCCTTATTTCCTCTTTGGAAAAATGTCTGTTCAGTTCTGCCCATTTTTTAATTTTTTTTTTAATGTTGAGTTGTGTGCACTGCTATTTTTGTTAGTTGTTTTATTGATACTTTTCAGATAAAAATTCATGACTACCTTCTACATTTTAAAAAATGTAAAATAAACATCTTTTTCCCATTTACTTTCCTTTGTCTTTAATTCTACTTTGTTGTATATTAATATTAGTCTTAGTTTTTTAGATATATGTGCTGATATGTTTTTGCCCATTCTTTTATATTCTTTCTCATATTACTTTGTTTTTAGTTGTGTTTCTAAAATCAGCTTCTATTGGGTTTTTTGTTTGCTTTTCTTTCTTTTGTAATTTAACAAAATCCAAGATTGATTCTTTTTATCTTCAGTAGAGTAACCTATTCACATTTAAAATTTCTGCTTTTTAGACTTTGTTTTCACTTTGTTTATATTTGCTTTCATTTTTTAGGTGTAGGAATTTACTTCTTTTTCTTCCATGACTTGAAAGTCTACTTAAGTCTACTAAAACTTTAATTTCATCAGAAAAAAAATGCTTAGGTCTAGATTTTGCTAAGCAGCAGCCTTTAGTTTTTCAAAAGAAAAATGTCTATCTTGCTTTGACTAAAAGTAATATGTGCTCATTTTTTAAAATATAATATTACTGAAATACAGAGGTATGAATTTTCTCATAATCTTCTTCTTAAAGATAACTACTAATAAATTTGTTGTATGTATTCTCTGAAATTTTATGATTATATATAATCATCATCTTCTAAGTTTTGAAATAAAGGGGATCATACATCCTTTACTGATTAAATAGCATGGTCATCTCACATTTCAGCAATGTGGAACTTAGATGAGTTACCTTGTCTGTGCCTCAGTTTTCTTGTACAAGAAGAGGAGTACTAACTTCCTAAAGCTTTTGTGCTGATGAAGTGAATTAGGGATTAATACCCAGAAAGTACTTACAATAGTGCCTGGCATGTTGTAAGCTTTCAAGGAGTATGTGCTATTCTCATTTTCATTTTGAATGATTCTGCATAGTATTTCAGGGAGAATATGCTGTATTTATCTAAAAATCTCCCATGTACAGCATTTAGCTCAGTGTGTCACTTAATAAGACCTTGTATCTGACAAAATCTAATAGGCTTTTTATTTTCTACCCATTACTACTTTATATAAATGTGTGATTATTTATACTTGTTACATGGTATATCTTCTCTCTCAAGATTTATTTTTTAATCATATTTGCCTAAATAAAGGCTCACTTAACTTTACTTTTCATTATTCTTTTATGCCAAACTCCCCATTTTTGTGTTCTAATTTTGAATTCCTCTCTTTTGTTTCACTGGATCAGCAGTTCTCAAAGTATTATAGATCTCCTGGGGCCCCAGAGACCTTTCCAAGAGATTCATGAGGTCAAAACTCTTTTCATAATAGTATTAAGACTTTTATTTTCTCTTTTGATTGTGATACTTTTACTGATGGTGCAAAAACAAAAGTAAGTATACCTGCTGTGTGAATCAAGGCAGTGGCATCAAAATGTGTAACTGCCAGTTGTTGTGAACTTTGCCCACACACATGTGTAGTTGAAAAACAGGCCCTTGTTGAAGTACTACTAAAAATTTATTTCTATTAAATGTTTGTTAAAATTTTATATATTTATTTTTTGGCTGAGCTGGGTCTTTGTTGTGTGTGTGGGCTTTCTGTAGTTGCAGCGAGTGGAGGCTACTCTAGTTGCCGTGTTGAGGCTTCACACTGCAGTGGCTTCTCCCTTGTGGAGCGTGGGCTCTAGGTTGTGTTTGCCCAGTAGTTGCAGCGTGTGGGCTCAGTAGTTGTGGCACGTTGGCTTAGTTGCCCTTCAGCATGTGGAATCTGCCTAGACCAGGGATCAAACCCATGTCTCCTGCATTGGTGGGCAAATTCCCAACCCCTGGACTACCAGGGAAGCCAGGCTTTTATTAAATCTTGATTGTGGAGCGCACATCTTTACTATTCTGTGTGAAGATGTCCTACATTTGTTGGACTTGCAACTTAAACTAGCTGCTTTTATATGAAACTTTTAAATATATATATATATTTTATTGAAATAGTGGCTCAGACAGGAAAGAATCTGCCTACGACACAGGAGATTGAACCCAGGGTTCAATCCTGGGGTCGGGAAGATGCCCTGGAGAAGGGAATGGCAACCCACTCCAGTATTCTTGCCTGGAAAGTCCCATGGACAGAGGAGCATGGTGAGCTACAGTCTATGGGGTTACAGAGAGTTGGACACGACTGAGCGACTAATATACACACACACACAGAGTTGACTTACAGTGTTTCAAGTACACAGCAAGATGATTCCGTCGTACATATACACATTATTTTTGAAATTATTTTTCATTTTAGGTTATTGCAAGGTATTGACTGTAGTTCCCTGTGCTATGCAGTAAGTTTTTCCTGCTTGTTGCATATCTGTTTTTTGTTTTAATTAGAAATCTAGCATTCTGTTCATGCTTAGTCAAACAAGTGGAATCAAAATGTCATAAATTTTTTAGTTAGGGAAAAACTCATGTTTTCTAAAATATATATGCTGTTTATATATATAAGTATATAAAAGCTTTTTCCCCTATGCTTGATAAAGGCTTGAGAAAGAACATAAAAAAAAAAAGATGGAAAAATAAGTGAAATGAAATGGGAGCACTGAATATGAAATAGAAAAAGTGAAACAAACTAGATAAAAGTAAAAGATCATCAGATAGTCCAGTTGTTTTTAAACATGGCTGGCTCACTAGAAACATATCTGGAACTTTGGAGGGAAAAAAAGCAATACTTGGGCATTTGTATTTTTCAGAAACTTACAAGATTTTAAAAAGTGATTAAAGGTTTTCCTATTCAATAGTAGTTTTGGTGATACAGAATTCTGTTATTTTTCTGTTGATCAATCATGATTACAGTGGTGGTAAGTGAGTAATAGTTATATAATCACAGTAGTAAAAGATGTTCATCTGTTTTCACAATCAGTAGCCAGACAAAAAATAAAAGATAATTACAGTTGCAAGCCATAATGAGAACATGATTAACCTAACAGTATAAAATAAATGCATACATTTGTGGAGGTGAGGAGTCAAGGAGAGTGATGTGGTAAGTGAAAGAGCATAAATGCATGTTTTCATACAGCCTGTCTTTGTCTTTTGGTTGATGCATTTAAGCCATTTACATTTAAGGTAATTTACAACATATATATGGCTTCCCTGATGGCTCAGATGGTAAAGAATCCACCTGCAATGCAGTAGACCTGGGTTTGATCTTTTGGTTGGGAAGATCCCCTGGAGGAGGGCATGGCAGCCCACTCCAGTATTCTTGCCTGGAGAATGCCCGTGGACAGAAGATCCTGGTAGGCTACAGTCCATGGGGTTGCAAAGAATCAGACATGACTGAGTAACTAAGCACAGCATATTATCCTGTTACCATTTTCTTAATTGTTTAGGGTTTATTGTCTGTCCATCTTTTTCTTCTTTTGTTTCCTGCCTAGAGAAGTTCCTTTAGCACTTGTTGTAAAGCGAGTTTGGTGGGGCTGAATTCTCGTTTGCTTCCTTGGAAAGCTTTTGATTTCTCCATCAAATCTGAATGAGAGTCTTGCTGGGTAGAGTATTCTTATTTGTAGGTTGTTCCTTTTTATCACTTTAAATATATCGTGCCATTCCCTTCTGGCTTGTAGCTTTTCTGTTGAGAAATCAGCTGCTAACCTGATGGGAGTTTCCTTGTTTGATGTTTTTCCCTTATTGGTTTTAATATTTTATCTCTGTCTTTAATTTTTGTCAGTTTGATTACTGTGTGTCTTGGTGTGTTCCTTCTTGGGTTTATCCTGCCTGGGACTCTGTGCTTCCTGGGCTTGGTTGACTATTGCCTTTCCCATGTTAGGGAAGTTTTCAGCTATTAACCTCTTCAAATATTTTCTCAGGTCCTTTTTCTCTCTCTTCTCTTTCTGGGACCCCTATAATGCAAATGTTGGTGAATTTAATGTTGTCCCAGAGGTCTCTTGGGCTTCCCTTGTGGCTCAGCTGGTAAAGAATCCACCTGCAATGCGGGAGACCTGGGTTCAATTCCTGGGTTGGGAGAAGGGAAAGGTTACCCTCTCCAGTATTCTGGCCTAGAGAATTCCGTGGACTGTGTAGTCCATGGGGTCACAAAGAGTCAGACATGACTGAATGACTTTCACTAAAGAGGTCTCTTAGGCAGTCTTTTTTTTTTTTTTTCATTCTTTTTTCTGTATTCTGTTCTGAATCGGTGCTTTCCACCATTCTGTTCTCTCGATCATTTATCCATTCTTCACCTCAGGTATTCTGCTGTTGATTCATTCTGGTGTATTATTCATCTCTGTCTGTTCTTTAGTTCTTGTAGGTCTTTGGTAAACACTTCTTGCATCTTCTCGATTGTTTTCCCGATATCCTGTATCATCTTCACTATCATTATTCTGAATTCTTTCTGCAGGGTTGCCTGTCTCCACTTAATTTTGTTGTTTTTTCTGGGGTTTTATCTTGTCCCTTCATCTGGGGTGTAACTTTCTGCTTTTTCATCCTGATTAACTTTTTGTACTGTGGTTTTCATTTTAGCCACTGTGAAACTGTGATTCTTCTTGCTTCTGTCTGCTCTCTAACGGAGGAGGCTAAGATGCTTGTGTAAGCTTCCTGATGGGAGGGACTGGTCATGGGAAAAACCAGGTCTTGTTCTGGTGGGCAGGGCCTTGCTCAGTTATGCTTTAATCCAGTTTTCTGCTCATGGGTGGGGTTCCCCACCCCACCCCAGTTTGTTGTTTGGCCTGAGGTGACCCAGCCCTGATAGCTCTATGATAGGATTAATGGCAGCCTCCAAGAGGGCTTATGCCAAGGGGGACCTTCCAGGACTGCTGCTGCCAGTGCTCTTGTCTCTGTGGTGAGCTCCCGCTGAGCCCTGCCTCCGCGGGAGACCCTCCGACACTAGCAGGTAGTTTTGGTTCAGTCTCACGTGCGGTCACTGCTCCTTTCCTCTGGGTCTTGGTGAGTGCAAGGTTTTGTGTGTACCCTCCAAGACTCGAGTCTCTTTTTTCCCCCCAGTCCTGTGGAAGTCCTGTAATCAAATCCCACTGGCCTTCACTGTCAGATTCCCTGGGGATTCCCAATCCCTTTGTTGCTTCCCCAGGCTGGGAAGCCTGACTCAACCTTCACAACAGTGGAAGAGCTTCTTTGGTATTATGTTTTCTAGTTTGTGGGTCACCCACCCAGCGGGTATGGGATTTGATTTTATTGTGTTTGCACCCTCCTACCATCTCACTGCGGCGGCTTCTTTGTCTTCAGACATAGGGTATTTTTTTTGGTGGGATTTAGTGTCTTCCTGTTGGTTGTTCAACAGCTAGTTGTGATTTTGGCCCTCTCACAGGAGGAGATAAGCACACGTCCTTCTAGTCCACCATCTTGAACTGGAAGCCCACATCAGTTTTTTTTTTGTTTGGTTGGTTGTTTTGTTTCGTTTTTAACCAACTGATTACATTATGAGTTCAGTTATTCAGATTTGGATATTTGGCAGATACTGTCTTGAGGATGAATTTAATGAGACTCAATTCAAGGAAAACAGGTGATAATTTTTATTGCCAATGACAAAATTCAGATTTTCAGAGAAAACTAAAATTTTGGAACATTTACCTCTGCCGTTCTGAGCTTGACAACTTCCCAGTACTTAAAGACTTTTTCAGTGAGATCTGAGATGATATCAATGAATGTGATGTTTTGCTGTTGTATAAAGAAAGTTGTCAACATCAGGAAGATTTGCATAACTAAATATAAACCAATATATTCTAATATATGGGTAATCCAGTATATTCTAAATGGCCAGTTCAGGAGATTACAGAATCATGCTGCATGGATATTTGTTATAATGTCAAGAAGAATATCCATAATCAACTAAAAAGACTTAAAATTTTTTTTACTTGTTGAAACTGCATATCTTCAGGAGGCCAAATTTTTCTTCATATATTTCAGCCAAAAGAGTATGTCAAAATAAATTGAATGTGGAAGCAGATATGAGAATCAGCTGTCCTCTATTGAAGCAAGCATTTAAAAAATTTACAAAAATAAGATACAGTATCACCCTTCTCAATTTTGGGGTGGGGGAAATATGGTTATTTTTATTAAAATTGCATTTACATTAGCATGTAATGTCATTATTTCTATATGAATTCATCAACATTTAAAAAGCTTTCTAATTTCACATTCAGTAAATACCTACAGATATAATCCCCCTTAAAAAAAAAAAGTTGTTTGGGATCTTGGAACTAAAATGTTGGCAAATACTGCACTAGAAGTCTTAAGATTTTCCTCACCTTTTTCTCCCACTCAGGGGAGCACAGGTGATATATTTTCTGATTTGCTGATTCCCAAGACTGCCTTTACACATGAATATTGATTTGCATAACGTATTCTTTCCAAACTGGAGATCAGAGATTCTCAACCTTCTGCCTACCCTCCAGCACCTCACACATCTCCCATTAGTATTAGTGTCAGTAACTCCTCAGGGGATTGTATCTCGTATCCAAGCCTCCCTTGGGTACCTTTATTGTAGATTGTTCCTCCCTCTTTAAAACTCTGTGTTGTGGAGAGGTCAAAATAAAATCGGGCTAATTTAATTTTCTTTTGTATTAATGTATTTTTCTTTTTTACACGTTTTGTTTTTGCTTTATTCTTATAAAAAATTGAAAAGCTGTATTGATGGAGAGGATATGTTCAGTTTTGTTTGTAATATAATTAGCTTTTATGGTCAGCAGACTCAGGTCTTTCTTGAGCTCAAAAAAACTTACTTTTATGACTGTTTCTGTTCCCTTTGTTCTGTTTCTGTGTTTATAGGTTTGAACTTTTGACATACCAATTATCCTTTTTTTTTTAGTTAATTTTATTTCTTTATCACCTTTATATTCTGGAAGATAAGCTTGTTCCCAATACTTTATTTAATTTTTCTTGAGTAGTGCTGCCCAGTTCTACTGACTTTGGTGCAGATTTTAATTTTGCTATTACAGTTTTCATTTTCTTGCTACATTTTACTTTCTTAGCCAACTTGCTTTTCCAATCAGCTGGCATCTCAGTTTGTTCACTGTGTATGTTTGCCGGTTTTCTTCTTAAAATACCTGTTTCAAAGAAACCATGTCTTTTGGATTCCATTTTGGTCACACTATAAGTGCTTGCTAAAATTAAATTTCTTGAGATTCAACGTGATATTCCTTTTCTTTTGCTAAATGATTAATTTTTATGCATTCCCATATTGTTTTTCTTCTGTTACTTATCTTTTAAAGTGGGAAAGCTGTCCAGTTTCAGGGTACGTGAACAAATAGGATGTGGTGATTGCTTCTGCCTCGTGTGCTAGAATTCTAGTTGGAGGTGACTTTGTTGGCCTGATATGAGATCTTTTATGCTTTATATTGATATTGCCTGCTTCTAATAAACTTCAGAAAAAATTCTTCAGACATGAATGTGCCTTAGGTCTGTGACTCTGTCTCTGCATAAGATGATCCTTTGTGAGTAGAGAAATAGTAGATCACTTTTTCTCTCTCTCATGGGAGCGGGCTCTGCAGCTAAGAATGAATATGCAAGTAGTTTTCTGAACTTTTTTTTGGATTATCCTTTCCTGCTTGTTTTCCCAGAAGTTAGGACAGGCATATCAGAAAATGTTTCCCTCAGAATATGTTACTTATACTGGAGTTCAGTTTACTTTCAAGTCTGTGGACATAATTCAGATAATGTCAGAACTTGTAAACATTTATATTAGCACTGGGGTTTAATGTGTCCTTTTGGGGTTTAACTTTAATCTCTTCATTATGTCAAAATCATAAAATTACTTTCAAGGTATGAAATATTCTCTTCTCTTTTTTGCAGTTCTTGACTGTTAGATAAAGGAAATCTCAAGCATTTCATTGAAACTGTGGATAATAAAATGTTATGCTTGGGGCCATATGGGAAAGGATGATTAGAAAAGAGTGTGACAAACTAGATCTAAGATAGTTTGAATGGTAGTACGCAAATACAATACCTATCTCTTTATGCAGCAAATTGAAGGAAGCTTTCCTGACACTGGTGGGGCTCATTCCCTAGTCTTTTTCTTATTTAATTTTTAAATAAATGTCTTTAGGTGACCATAATGAGGATAGGGGAGATACAACTGGAGGGAGGGGAAGATGAGGACTAACAAAACTCTTTTAATAAAATCTAGAAAGAACTTGGGAGCCTGGAAAAAGAAGGTGACTTTTTTAAGATGCAGTTTAATAGCAGTTTATGTAATGGCCCTCCATGTATACTCAGAAAGTAACTGAAATTCAAGATGACAGCAAATCATATAGAAAAAAAATTTCATTTTAGTACCATGGCTACTAAGCAGTAATCTAATGAAAGGGGGAACTCCTTGTTCCATGTGTCCCCAAAGAACAGGATCAAAACCAGTAAGCAGTGAAATTTACAGCATTTAAAGCAGGGGTAGACTGACTTGTAAGGTCTTGTCTTTCATTAGAGAGATTCATGTGTATGCTGGGCATACACAAGCAAGGATTCAGATGCAATATGAGCGGTTGAATTAGATGACAGAGTCCTTTCCAACAGTGAGATGTGGCTTTCAGACACTCTTACCAGTGGTTTTTAAATACCTCTTTATATTTGTTTTGTATATGTTTTGGTAAGCAAAAGGTTACATAGTGTAACAAACATGGTATAAATGAATATGCTAATTCTTTAAATTGGACTCTTACATACAAGTCACCCATAGACATGGTAGGTAGGCAGTATAAGGCATTGTCCTTTAATGGTGTTATCATCGAAATGGCATACACCTAATGAAATAAAGGTAAATGTAGTAAAAGACATATAAATAAGAACTAGAAGAATTAAACGGAGGAAATTGTTTATCAAGAGTATCAAGGGTGGAAGGCGGGGAAAGTATCAGGTAAAAGTTTCATAGAGAAAATAGATCTTCAGGGGCAGTGGAATTTCAGTAGACCAAGAAGAGCAACAAAGTGAAGTTTCCCAGATACGTTGGGAGCAGTGTGTCTGAGAATAAAAAAGTCCAGAATGGTAAGTTGGTGTTTAAGATGACTTGAGTATCGTGGCAAAGATTTTCTGTTTAACAAAAGGGAGCAGGTGAAATGTTTTTGCATGAGGAAGAGGTGTGACCAGTGTTCTTGTGTTACTCTTCAGGAACATTGATTTACGTTTTTTAAATTGTTGAAAGTGGGAAAATTGATTGGAAAACTATTCAAATGAGAACTATTGAGACCTCTGATAATATTATCAGTTAACATTTATTGAGTGCTTCCTATACCAGATATATTACCTTATTTCAGTGAAGCCTTGCGGCAACAGGGGCTTCTCTGGTAGCTCAGCTGGTAAAGAATCTGCCTGCAGTGCAGGAGACCCCAGTTCAATTCCTGGGTCAGGAAGATCCACTGGAGAAGGGATAGGCTACCCACTCCAGTATTCTTGGGCTTCCCTGGTGGCTCAGATGGTAAAGAATCTGCCTGCAATGCAGGAGACCTGGGTTTGATCCTTTGGTTGGGAAGATCCCCTGGAGAAGGAAAAGGCTACCCACTCCAGTATTCTTATCCATGGACTATATAGTCCATGGGGTCGCAAAGAGTTGGACACGACTGAGTGACTTTCAGTTCAGTTCACAGCAACAGTATATTATAGGTGCTTTCCAAATGAGCACCTGGATTTCCTGTTGGCCTATGAAAATTCCATATAGCATAATATATTATTTAATTTCTCCAGATACCACTCTCTTACATACGTATACATCTGCACTCTCCAAATCAGTAGACACCTTGTTGAATACTGTTATTCCTTAATTTAGCATTTTAGAATACGCTGTTATAATTAGCAGTCAAAACAAATTTTTATTAAAGATTTAAAAGAACCATGTTGAGAATTATGCTACAAATGAAAAAGTATAAGATGTGGTGTCTGACCCCTAAGGCCATTGAATTAACAATACAAGATATAAATAGATGAAAAGTTAAATTGCAGTAAAAGATGAATTGCCAACAAAGTTGTCGAACATTAAGTTCATTAAGGTTCCTCTGTATTTTGTGGTAATTAACTAAATGGCATTCATTTATTTGCATGCTAGCTTCCCAAGAAGGTAGCAAATTCTTTTAATCAGAGTTCAGCCTTCCTATTTTATCCCAAGCAAGTAGCACAGTGCCTAACTTATAGTAGGCGTAGTAAATGTTGAATTAGATGGATTGCAAGTAGTATGTCTTTTTCAAAGACCATATTGCATCTTTTTAAAAACCATTGCCTACTTTTGTTAGCAAAACAACTCTAAGAATAGGTTTGAAAAGAAGTTTTTTACTTTGAAATGTAGATGTATTTTTAACATGATTCGTGTTGTTGTATTAAACCTTCCTGTTTGATCCAGTTTGTGTGGAAAGTTAAATGTACCTATGTAGCAGCCATTTTCTGCTTCCAGTCTCTTAAGCTACTACTTTGTTTTGTGGCCAGAAGTATAGAAACACCTGTTTTCCCTGGTCTCAAATATAAGGGGGGAACAGTTGTAGACTTAAGAGGCCATCTGCTCCAGCTGCAGAGTTTTCCACGGTCTTCCAAGCTTCTTGCTTCCTCATTGTGAGCAGTAGCAGAGGTAACTTAGCACTAAGGGTTTCTGTCTGGTGGTCTTCCCACTGTTTAAATACTACTTCCCATCATAAAGTAGAAAAGTTAAAGGAAAGGGTTCCTAACTTCTCAGGGATCATGGTACCCTTTGAGAATCTGATGAAAAGTGACCTGGGCTCTTTACCTAGAAAATGTATACACACAAAAGAATTTGTAAGCTTTTTGAAAGTCTCTTCACTGATTGTCAAGTAGAATATATCATATATAGAAACAAAATAGCTTCAAAACAGATTTCTTGGTACAGGAAAAATATAGTAAAAAGTATAATTTTAATGTAACAAAAATCTGTTGTATATTTAACAACCAACAGGCTTCACATTGCAATGACGGAAAGGAGAGTAAAATGATACTGGATAAAGTATTCTTGCTAAAAAGGGAAAAGTGAAGCTAAACCAGCCTGGATGTGTTGACAAATTATATTTGTCAGCCTGCTTTACCTGAACTGTATGTGGTAAACAGAAGCTGTGTGCAGTTATTTGTCACCTGCCTGGTTATTTACACACCCATCATGGTGAGAATTTATTGCTGTCCAACTCTATGACACATGATATGATTCTATTACATGATGTTATTGCATGATGTCTTTAAAAACATAAAAACTATCACTGAAGAAGTAATCAAGGTGTATACTATTACTGGACTATAAAGCTAACCAGTTTTTATCAACTGAATTATATATGATAATCAGAATTCATAACCAAGATCTCAAAAATTAGTTTTAAACATCTGCTGCTGCTAAGTCGCTTCAGTCGTGTCCGACTCAGTGCGACCCCACAGACGGCAGCCCACCAGGCTCCCACATCCCTGGGATTCTCCAGGCAAGAACACTGGAGTGGGTTGCCATTTCCTTCTCCAATGCGTGAAAGTGAAAAGTGAAAGTGAAGTCGCTCAGCTGTGTCTGACTCTTAGCGACCCCATGGACTGCAGCCTACCAGGCTCCTCCATGGGATTTTCCAGGCAAGAGTACTGGAGTGGGGTGCCATTGCCTTCTCCAAACGTCTCCTAGAAGTGGACAAATCAGAAGAGGAAACAACAAAGAAATAGAGAGCAGAAGGAAAACTACTATAACGTGGTGTCCCTAAAGCCAGGGGAAGAGAGGGTGCTTTAAGCGGGGAGAAGTGATCCACTTTGTCATGTTGGGACCTCAGTTAAGGTGAGGGCTAAGAGATAACCTTTGCATTTCACAACATGGAGGTCTTTGACGTCAGCAAAAATGGCTATAGTATAATAATGAGGGTGGAAGCCAGATTAGAACAGGAAGTAAGAAACCAGAGATAGCAGATATTCACAATTGTTTTGGCAAGTTTAGCTATGAAAAGGAGGAGAAAGAATAGTAACTAAAAGGTGGATGTCAAGCCTAAGGATAGACTTTATGTTGCTGTTGCTTTTTTAATGGAGTTGTGAGTGGCATATTCTGATGAAAGGGAGCAAGTAGAGCAGGAGAGGTTGAAAACACAGGCAAGAAAAGGGATAACAAAGGAATGAGTTTTTTTGTAAGACAACAAAAAAGGGTGATACCAAAACTTACGTGAGGGATTACCTTTAGATAGGAAAGGATTTGTCAGTTGCAGGAAAATAGAAGTTCAGGAGGGAATTCATGTCTGAAGACCATTTTCTGTTTGGAGAAGAATACAAGGTTATCTGAGAATAAAAAGGAAGGAGGAGGCTTACAAAAAGTGGAAGAGGTTTAAAATAGTCTCTGTGCAAGGTGTAAAAGCAAGAAAAACAGGAACGTGGTAAGATTGCCATGTAATGCTAAGGGACCTGTTGAAATTGTGCATCTCTCACTTCTATCCCCAGAATCTGGGAGACAAAATTAGGGTTAGATTTTTCTCCGTAGCTGGTAACGTTTCATGAAGTTAGAATGAAGGTGAAGAATATTTCTGACATCCTCTCTTCTGATCGCTGATGCCTGCCAAGAGTGAGGAGAAAGGAACTAGATAGAGCACTGCCTACCTTCCCTATTTCACCACCACTACTGAGGTTAACACTCTCCAGCTGCTGGGGAGCTGGTTAAATTGTCATTCCAATCCCTCTGTCAGTAAACATAGCACTGGTCTCACGTTACTGCTGCTATTACTGGGTAAGTAATGCATTATCAGTAGTTGCTTGAAGTAGAAGATCGTGTGTATGACTTACTTCCAAGTCTGTCACTTGAGCAATTTCACATTCATTCAGTATAAAAGCTTCTATTATGTAAAATTTACTATGTATCAGAAACTATCTAGGCATTAGAGCTACAAAACTAACTAATAGTGACATGATGTGTGGCCTGCTTTCATAGAGGATACAGATAGAGGCAGGTTGAGTTGAATGTGAAGCAGGGAAATACATACAAGCTGCTTTGCGCACCCCTGTGAAGGTCATATTACTCAAAGATGACTTTAGAGGAAGTTTGATTAAAGCTTGATTCTAAAGGATTAGTAGGAATTAACTGGGTAAAAGACAGTGGAAAGGAATGGGGTTGGCATAATGGGGCTGAAAGTTGAGGTGCTGAGTAAGATTTTTTTTTTCCAGCAGTGCAGACAATTGTTTTGATACCTGAAGCCCACCCAGCTAGTAGGGGCCATACTGATCTACACTTATTCCACCTTAAAACTTTTCTTCGATCTAGTTTCTTGAGTTATAGAATACAGAGGTCAGGAGCTTTTCATTTAGCATTAACAATGAAATAACTTGACCCCAAGTAGCTTTTCCTTTTAAGTCTCCCATGAAGGTACTGTTAGTCATTACTGCCCCTCTTCTACATCAAATTTTAGTTAGCATCAAGAATAGAGCCACAGAGACTTGATTTAGGAAAATCTATGTTATTGAGGTATAATTTAAATGCAAGAAATTGCAGATATTTAAAGAGTGCAACTGGATAAGTTTTGACATGTATACAATCATGAAACCATCACCACAGTCATAATAATGAATTTGGTGGATTCCATCACCCTCAGGTGCCCTTTCGTAGTCCCTCCCTTCCATAGTACCCCAGTAAGCAACTACTATTCTGCTTTTTTATTAGTATATATTAGTTTCCGTATTTTATATCTTTATGCCAGTACCATACTTTATTGATTACTGCAGTTTTCAATAATTTTTGAAGTCAGATATTGTTAGCTCTCCAGTTTGTTTTTTCTTTTCAAAGTTGTTTTGGCTGTTCTAGATTGTTTTTCCACATGAAATTTAGGGTCAGTTTGTCAAAGTTTTTTTTTTTTAAAGCCTGCTAGGATTTTAATTGGTATTGCGTTGAATCTGTATATCAATCTGTGGAAAATTAACATCTTTGCAATATTCAGTCTCCCCACCCATGAATGTGCTTATCTCTCCATTTATTTATTTAGATCCTCTCTTAATTCCTCTCAACAGTGTTTGGTGATTTTAAGTATATAGGTATTGTATTTTTTGTTAAGACTTATTACCAGATATTTTATAAATTTGTATGCTATTGTAGATAATACTGGTTTTAGTTTTTATTTGTAATTATTAACTGCTGGTGCTATATTAAAATGCAGTTGAGTCAGTATATTGATCTTTTGTTCTTTAACATTGCTAAAATTACTTATTCTAGTAGCTTTTTGGTAGATTCCATTGGACTTTGCTCTACATAGCTATCATCATCTGTAAACAAAGACAGTTCCACTTCTTCCTTTTCAGAATGGGTGAGGTTGGTTTGTTCCCTGGTTGCAGTGCTCAGAACCTCTAGGACAGTGTAGAATATAGGTGATAGAAAAAAGATGTCTTGTCCCGGTTTTAGGAGAAAAGCATTCATTCAATCTGTCACCAGTTAAGTATGATGTTAATTGTACTCTCTCTGTAGAGGCCCTTCATTAGTCCAGAGAAATGTCCTTCTTTTCCTAGTTTGCTGAGCTTTTATCAGTAAAGGATGTTGGATTTTGTCAGATGCTTTTTGAGATGATTGTACGGTTTTTCTTTTTTCAGTTTGTTAAAATGGTGAATTATGTGGACTGTCTTTAAATACTCAACCAACCTTGTATTCCTGGGATAAATACTACTTAATCATGGCCTCTTGTACTTTTATACATTATTTGATTGAATTTGCTAACATTGTTTAGAGTTTGTGTTCATGAGGGACATTATCCTGTGCTGTTCCTGACTTGTAATGTCTTTGTCTCAGAATCAGAGTATGTTGGCCTCAAAGAACACATTTTGGCCTTCCTATTATTTTGGAAGAGTGTGCAGAATTATTATTATTCATTTTTTCTTAAGTGTTTGGTAAAACTTACCAGTGTAGCCATCTGTGACCTGGGAGTTTCTTTGGGGGAAGATGGTCTGTAAAATCTGATATTAGCATTTTCTGTGCTTTTTTCCCCCCTAATCATTCTAGCTAGAGATCTATCAATGGTATTGATCTCAAAGAAATAGCTTTTGATTTCTATTATTTTTCTGTTTTCCATTTCATTGGTTTCTGCTCACTTTGAATTTATTTTTTTTTAATAGACTTTATTTTTTAGAGCATTTTCAGGTTTGCAGCAGGGTACAGAGATTTCCATATGTCTTTTTCCCATGCATTTTCTTACGGTAGAAGGACAAAGATGGTTAATTCGAGACCTTTCTACTTTCCCAATATAGGTATTTAGTACTATAAATTCCTCAAAGGCCTACAGAAGAAGATGCTTTCTTTCCTGTCAGTCACACTAAGCCTTTCCAGTATTGTCATTTTTGTCTGCTAAAATAAGAATTGTAAAGGCAGCATCTGCAGGGATAAAGGGAGTTTAAACTCACAACTGTTCCTTTTCATATGCCTTTTGCACATTTATACCAAGTTGAGAAGGACGGTATCACATATTTTAATTCAGGAACACTACTTTTGACAAAGCTGTCTTACTGACTACTGCAGTTATTTCTTTACTTTGTTCCACTGAAAAGGCCTATCTAGTTAATCCTCTCCAGTTAATAATTAGCATGAATAATGGAAAGGAAGTGAAAGGAAAACTAGTTTTATCTAAATCATTTTAAGCAATACTTCTTTGCCTCAAACAAAGCCTCACATTTCTGCAGTTGTGAATATAGATTAAGCTGGTACTCCAGGTTGGCCTTACTTTTAAATTTGTTTCTGAATATAAAGTATAATAAGTCATATCTTTATATTTCAGCCATTATTCTGAACCTTCATTAACCTAATTTTGGATAGTCTTTTAGAACTAGTGTGAATCAATCCACAGCAATAATACTTAACCTTTATTAAACATACTACCTTGTCTAGTACTGTGTTAGATACTTTGCATGGATTATTTCATTTGATGATACACTAAAATCCAGTGAGGTGTGTTTATAGTCCCATTTTATAGATGGGAGTAAAAATGGGAAGAAAACAAAGATTTCGAAAGTAGTCTTAAGGTCCTACAACTCTGGTAGAATTGGAGCTCTTCCCCAGTCTCCAGTGATATTAAGTATGTTATACACCTTCTTTCTGCTGCTGCTAAGTCACTTCAGTCGTGTCCGGACTCTGTGTGACCCCATAGACGGCAGCCCACCAGGCTCCCCCATCCCTGGGATTCTCCAGGCAAGAACACTGGAGTGGGTTGCCATTTCCTTCTCCAGTGCATGAAAGTGAAGTCGCTCAGTCGTGTCCGACTCTTGGTGACCCCATGGACTGCAGCCTACCAGGTTCCTCCGCCCATGGGATTTTCCAGGCAAGAGTACTGGAGTGGGGTGCCATTGCCTTCTCCCACACCTTCTTTCTACTAATGTGTTAATTTACTGTATAAGGAGCCTTGTTGTTGTTCAGTCGCTCACTTGTGTCAGATTTTGTGACCCCATGGACTGCATCATGCCAGGCTTCCCTGTCCTTCACCATCTCCCAGAGTTTGTTCAGACTCATGTCCCTTGAGTCAGCGATGCCATCCAACCATCTCATCCTCTGTCATCCCCTTCTCCTGCCTTCAATCTTTTCGAGCATCAGGGTCTTTTCCAATGAGTCGGCTCTTCGCATCAGGTGGCCAAAGTATTGTAGCTTCACCTTCAGCATCACAGTCCTTCCAGTGAATATTCAGGGTTGACTTCTTTTAAGGTTGACTGGTTGGATCTCCTTGCAGTCCAAGGGACTCTAAAGAGTCTTCTATAGCACCACAGTTTGAAGGCATCAGTTCTTCGACACTCAGCCTTTTTTATTATCCAGCTCTCACATCCCTACGTGACTACTGGAAAAACTATACAGAACTTTGTAGGCAAAGTAATGTTTCTGCTTTTTAATACACTGTCTAGGTTTGTCATTGTCTTCCAAGGAGCAAGTGTCTTTTAATTTTGTGGTTGCAGTCACCAACCGCAGTGATTTTGGAGCCCAAGAAAATAAAATCTGTCACTGCCATTGTTTCCCCACCTTAATCTTTAGTTCCTCTTCGCATTCTGCCATAAGGGTGGTATCATCTGCATATCTAAGGTTATTGATATTTCTCCCAGCAATCTTGATTTTAGCTTGTGCCTCACCCAGCTCAGCGTTTTCCATGATGTACTCTGCCTGTAAGTTAAATAAACAGGGTGACAGTATTCAGTCTTGACATACTCCTTTCCCAATTTGGAAACAGTTTGTTCGTTGTTCCATGTCTGGTTCTAACTGTTGCTTCTTGACCTGCATACAGGTTTCACAGGAGGCAGGTCAGGTGGTCTGGTATTCCCATCTCTTTCAGAATTTTCCACAGTTTATTGTGATCCACACAGTCAAAGGCTTTGGCATAGTCAATAAAGCAGAAATAGATGTTTTTCTGGAACTCTCTTGCTTTTTCGATGATCTAGTGGATGTTGGCAATTTGAACTCTGGTTCCTCTGGCTTTTCTAAATCCAGCTTGAACATCTGGAAGTTCATGGTTCACGTACTGTTGAAGCCCGCCTTGGAGAATTTTGAGCATTACTTTACTAGCATGTGAGATGAGTGCAACTGTGTGGTAGTTTGAGCATTCTTTGGCATTGCCTTTCTTTGGGATTGGAATGAAAACTGACCTTTTCCAGTCCTGTGGCCACTGCTGAGTTTTCCAAATTTGTTGGCATATTGAGTGTGGCACTTTCACAGCATCATCATTTAGGATTTGAAATAGCTCAACTGGAATTCCATCACCTCCACTAGCTTTGTTCATAGAAAAATGCTTTCTAAGGCCCACTTGACTTTGTCTTTTAGGATGTCTGGCTGTAAGTGATCATACCCTCGTGATTATCTGGGTCGTGAAGATCTTTTTTGTACAGTTCTTCTGTGTGTTCTTGCCACCTCTTCTTAATATCTTCTGCTTCTGTGAGGCCCATTCATTTCTGTCCTTTATTGTGCCCACCTTTGCGTGAAATATTCCCTTGGTATGTCTGATTTTATTGAAGAGATCTCTAGGCTTTCCCATTCTATTGTTTTCTTCTGTTGCTTTGCATTGTTCACTTAAGAAGTCTTTCTCTCTCCTTACTATTCTTTGGCACTCTGCATTCAGATGACTTGAATAAACAATCCATTAGAAGTTACTGCTGTGAATTACTCATATCCTCTTAACTGAAAAAGGTTGTTTTATCATCGAGGAATTAAAAAGGAGGAAAATTATTTTTTATTAAATTCTTGACATAGAGACAATATATTTAAAACATACATCTGGCCTGGAACTCAGAAACACTGTGTGTAATTTAGTTTCCTGA
This sequence comes from Bos grunniens, assembly GCF_055505025.1. Taxonomy (NCBI): domain Eukaryota; kingdom Metazoa; phylum Chordata; class Mammalia; order Artiodactyla; family Bovidae; genus Bos; species Bos grunniens. The sequence continues at coordinate 20,447,808 of NC_141168.1, forward strand.
CTTAATGCTATGAGGCCTCCACTGATTGTTGTGATAGGCAGGTGGTTTTACCTCTTGGAATGCTTTCTTTTTTTTTTAAAGTACCAGCCCTTGAGAAATAAGATGATAACGCTAATTTTCTGGAGGATGTAAAACCCAGGGGTAAACTTTTTCCTTAAGGGAAAAAAATACCTCTGTATATTTAGTGATTTCAAATTGTTTGAATTTAATGATTTTATTGTTTGTAAAATAGATGCTTTATCTATATAATGACCCTTAACCTTAAAATGAAAATACTGAGTAATGGATTTGACTCAGTATTTAAATAAATATTTATTTACATAGGTAGCTTATAATAATAGCTAATCCTATATCTGTTAATTTTAGCTATACCACCTTATTTTCAGTGCTTTGCATGGATCAGTTACTTTAATTCTCACAACTCCATTAAATGTATGTTTAATCATGTGATTATTAGATTACTATCTGCCTCCCACACTGGGTGGTAAGCTCTGTGGAATCAGAAACCATCTCGGATTTTGTTTACCATTGTTCACTCTGTTCACAGAGCTGACCATACAACAGAGCTTAAATTTGAATGAATGAATGAAATGAATTCTTAATAGCTAATACTGATTACCTTTTGATAGTGATGTCTGCCTCCATCAAAGTAGTGATGCTTTCTCTGAAGTATTAAAATACATGTTATATGATCTGTGTAAAATCTTTATTTAAACTCAACATTTTTTCTTTGCTGGTCACATCTTGACATCATGGTGATTAAAATTCCTTAGAAATAGAGCACAATCATATATTTCATTACATTTAGCTTTTTTTTTTTTTTAATTGTTTTCAGCTTGACTAATGGTTTGAATTGCAGTCATACTGTGTGCTAACCATTGTGCAGAATTTAATTTCAAGTTCTTGGTTGCTTGTTTCACTTTGCAGGTAATGTAATTCTTTGACGAAACCCTTGTAGCTTTAAGAAAGTAAAGCTACCAGGTGCTTCATTTCCCTTCTTCAGTCTACCATCCTTACGAATACTGTTTTCATTTGGCTTCTAAGGGAGAAGATGTCAACCGGACACTAGAAGGTGGAAGAAAGCCTCTTCATTATGCAGCAGATTGTGGACAGCTTGAAATCCTGGAATTTCTGCTGCTGAAAGGAGCAGATATTAATGTATGTAAAGAACATTGTCATTCTAGAAAAAAAATTCCTGTTGCATGCTATTGGGTAGTTGTTTTCAGTAGATTTGTAAAATAGTTACTGGTGGAAATCTCATGTGAAAGTAAGAATATAGTCTGAAATTTTGCTGAATTTCTGTAGCTTAGAAATACATGGTTGTGATTTTTTTTTTAATAAGCAGAACAAGTTTATTTTTTTAAACTGATAAAACTTGGGGGTGGGGGACACAGGATAGATAGATTCATGCTTCCTTTTCATGTTCTAAAGCAGTCTGAGAGTTAGCACTATCTGTAGGTAGCAAATGGCTATCACCCAGTGGAGGATAGGCCCTGTAGTCATACGGAAAATCTAAAAGTGGATTTTTGGACAAGTCAGGCAGCAGTTATCTCTTGATTCTTGCCTTTTGTAGCCTCTGCATTTCAGAGTTTCAGAAAAATGTTTAAGTAACCATAAAGAGCAAGTGAGATGAACTTTTCACATCTCAGGGGCTGCCATGTCACCTGGCCCAATTTTGGGCATCTGTTACCTCTTCATACTGGCGAGCCTACAGTAGTGGGGGGTTGAGGCTCAGAGAGGTTAAGTAACTAGTCACACAGTTAAGTGCCAGAGTCCAGATTTGAGCTGGGGTCAAAGTCCTCCTCCCTCTGTTTCACCAGCTTCTAAGGAGAAACTGCTTGTGGGCCTAGGCCTCTGTCAGCTCTGTAAGAGGCTAAAAATGGGAGAACATTGATTTTCAGTTATTTATAAGCATTCCCTAATGATCTAGAGAGAAGGAAGAAATGAAAAATGGATAAAGTGATCTATATCTCATTCTTTCATAGGCTCCAGATAAACATCATATCACACCTCTTCTGTCTGCCGTCTATGAAGGTCATGTTTCCTGCGTGAAATTGCTTCTGTCAAAGGTGAGGTCAATTGCTGGTTTTTATTGTTTTATAACTGTTCAAGCTAAGTAATTGGTTATTAATTTACTTAAATTTTATGTGGCATCAGGAACAGAAAAATTAGAGGTAACAGCCAAAATTGAAGACTAGAGCAATGTTGCTTGAAAGAGCTGATCCACACGCTGTTACCAGTTCTTACTGGGTAAAGAGCCTGAGCTAGAAAATAAGTCAACACAGTCTCCTTCATCAAGAATATCCTGCAATTTTCTTTTTAAAAGTTAGCTGAACTAGACATTGTACTTAATACAGAAAATGTTGTCCTGTGCTAGTAACAGTTTGCAGACTGCTGCCAGATTCACATACCACACTTTTATAACCTTGCCTTTGAAATTTGTAAACTTCTTTGTCTGTAGTGATCTTTCTGAGCAAGATTATTGAGGATTGCTGTAAGGGGCTCTCCAAGTCATTTGGTTTCTTGATATGATTGAGATCATGGTACATTTGGAGTTTTCCAGTGTTTTGTCTTTGATTACAAGCTCTCAAATGAAGGTCAGAGTCCAGCCTTAAAAATTAACCAGTCAGTTGCAACCATTCTAACTGTATTAGATGGAAACTGCAAATGTTGGAAGACAAGAAATCATCGTAAAATAAGGCACTCAACGTTAATCCCAAAATTATCTTTTCATGGCCATATTCTGGAAAATGTTAATAATGTTTAATTTGGAATTTTCAAATAAGTCCTGCTAAAAGAAGCAAGAAAGAATTAGAAATAAAATGAGTAAATATATATGAAGCATTTTGCACAGTACCTGACACATCATAATAGTCAATAAATGGTAGCTTTTATTATGTTTAAGACTAAAGAGGATTATATGCTTCATAGATTCAGTTTCAGTAGGATTTGGAGAACATTGGGAAAGAAAGTAGTACTTTTGTCCCAACACTTTATTGACAACTTTTCAAAGGTACTATCTGAAAGCAGTTAACCCAGGTCCTTTAAAATTAGGGGGTTTTACCCATACCTTCAGCACAAATACCGGATTTCTTGAAACGTGTGGTGGTGGAACACATTCTTCTTTACCACTGTAATGGATCCAGCATCTTTGGTGGGATGTGGTCATGAAGATTTCCAGCCACTGTATCTTTCTCCTGTCTTCCCGTCCCCCACACTCATGTAAAGATTAAAAAGAACCTTTGAGAACTATGGATAATTTCAGCCTTGGGGGAATGTTTTTGTATTATGTTAAAAACTGGTTGTCGGAGGCTACAAATATTAATTTACAATTCATGAAAGATTTAATTGTAATATTTTATTGGTTAGGACTCTATTGAAAGTAACTAAACCCAGCTTAGACAGGCTCAAGCAGTAAGAGAGATCATGTTGACTCACACAGTTCTAGGTTGAGGCACAGCTTGTCTGTGGGTTTAAGCCACATGACCAGCATCTGATTTCTTTGTCTCTATCTCAGCTTTCTTCCTCAGGGTTGGCTTAATTGGCCCACCTCAATATATCTTCTGAGTGTAGAGCAAAAGAAGCAGCAATACTATATTATATTTGAGAGATGCTCACTCCAGTACTCTTGCCTGGAAAATCCCACGGACAGAGGAGCCTGGAAGCCTGCAGTCCATGGGGTCGTTGAGGGTCGGACACGACTGAGTGACTTCACTTTCACTTTTCACTTTCATGCACTGGAGAAGGAAATGGCAACCCACTCCAATGTTCTTGCCTGGAGAATCCCAGGGACGGGGAAGCCTGGTGGGCTGCCGTCTATGGGGTCGCACAGAGTTGGACACGACTGAAGTGACTTAGCAATAGAGCTTAAAAGTTCTCAGAGGAAAAATTTTAAGCTATGTGAGGTGATTTTTATTTAAACTTATTGGGGTAACCATTTCACAGTACATACACATATCATTTTGTTGTATACCTTAAATTGTAATTATAGTATCAGTTATATCTTAATTACAAATTAATAAGTCAGAATAAAAACAAGAAATGAATGACTCCTCCTCCTCCTTTCTCCCTCTTTCTGTGACCTTTTGTACCTAGCCAAGGCTTTTTGTTCTCTGAAAATAAAAACCTCCAGGGATCCTTTTTTAGCTTAGGGCTCTGGTCATTTACCAAATGAGGTACCCCTAAGCCAGCTCCTTCTTTGTAGCCAGATCTCAAACTGTAGATCAGAAATGTATTTGTTTCTGATAAGCCTTTCTTTCGACCTCAGTTCAGTTCAGTCGTGTCCGACTCTGCGACCCCATGAATTGCAGCACACCAGGCCTCCCTGTAATTCCCGAGGTTCACTCAGACTCACGTCCATTGAGTCAGTATGCCATCCAGCCATCTCATCCTGTGTCATCCCCTTCTCCTCCTGCCCCCAATCCCTCCCAGCATCAGAGTCAACTCTCAGCATGAGGTGCCAAAGTACTGGAGTTTCAGTTTTAGCATCATTCCTTCCAATGAACACCCAGGGCTGATCTCCTTCAGAATGGACTGGTTGGATCTCCTTGCAGTCCGAGGGACTCTCAAGAGTCTTCTCCAACACCACAATTCAAAAGCATCAATTCTTCGGTGCTCAGCTTTCTTCACAGTCCAACTCTCACATCCATACACGACCACTGGAAAAACCATAGCCTTGACTAGACGGACCTTTGTTGGCAAAGTAATATCTCTGCTTTTCAATATACTGTCTAGGTTGGTCATAACTTTCCTTCCAAGGAGTAAGCATCTTTTAATTTCATGGCTGCAGTCACCATCTGCGGTGATTTTGGAGCCCCAAAAAATAAAGTCTGACACTGTTTCCACTGTTTGCCCATCTACTTGCCATGAAGTGATGGGACCAGATGCCATGATCTTCGTTTTCTGAATGTTGAGCTTTAAGCCAACTTTTCCACTCTCCTCTTTCACTTTCATCAAGAAGCTTTTTAGTTCCTCTTCACTTTCTGCCATAAGGGTAGTGTCATCTGCATATCTGGGGTTATTAATATTTCTCCCAGCAATCTTGATTCCAGCTTGTGCTTCTTCCAGCCCAGCGTTTCTCATGATGTACCCTGCATAGAAGTTGAATAAGCAGGGTGACAATACACAGCCTTGACGTACTCCTTTTCCTATTTGGAACCAGTCTGTTGTCCATGTCCAGTTCTAACTGTTGCTTCCTGACCTGCATACAGATTTCTCAAGAGGCAGGTCAGGTGGTCTGATATTCCCATCTCTTGAAGAATTTTCCACAGTTTATTGTGATCCACACAGTCAAAGGCTTTGGCATAGTCAATAAAGCAGAAATAGATGTTTTTCTGGAACTCTCTTGCTTTTTCCATGATCCAGCAGATGTTGGCAATTTGATCTCTGGTTCCTCTGCCTTTTCTAAAACCAGCTATCTGGAAGTTCATGGTTCAGGTATTGCTGAAGCCTGGCTTGGAGAATTTTGAGCATTACTTTACTAGCATGTGAGATGAGTACAATTGTGCAGTAGTTTGACCATTCTTTGGCATTGCCTTTCTTTGGGATTGGAATGAAAACTGACCTTTTCCAGTCCTGTGGCCACTGCTGAGTTTTCCAAATTTGCTGGCATATTGAGTGCAGCACTTTCACAGCATCATCTTTCAGGATTTGAAATAGCTCAACTGGAATTCCATCACCTCCACTAGCTTTGTTCGTAGTGATGCCTTCTAAGGCCCACTTGACTTCACATTCCAGGATGTCTGGCTCTAGGTGAGTGATCACACCATTGTGATTATCTGGGTCATGAAGATCTTTTCTGTACAGTTCTTCTGTGTATTCTTGCCATCTCTTCTTAATATGTTCTGCTTCTGTTAGGTCCATACCATTTCTGTCCTTTATCGAGCTCATTTTTGCGTGAAATGTTTCCTTGGTATCTCTAATTTTTCTTGAAGAGATCTCTAGTCTTTCCCATTCTGTTGTTTTCCTCTATTTCTTTGCATTGATCGCTGAGGAAGGCTTTCTGATCTCTCCTTGCTATTCTTTGGAATTCTGCATTCAGATGCTTTTATCTTTCCTTTGCTCCCTTGCTTTTCGCTTCTCTTCTCTTCACAGCTATTTGTAAGGCCTCCCCAGACAGCCATTTTGCTTTTTTGCATTTCTTTTCCACAGGGATGGTCTTGATCCCTGTCTCCTGTACAATGTCACGAACCTCCGTCCATAGTTCATCAGACACTGTCTATCAGATCTAGTCCATAAATCTATTTTTCACTTGCACTGTATAATCATCAGGGTTTTGATTTAGGTCAAACCTGAATGGTCTAATGGTTTTCCTCACTTTCTTCATTTTAAGTCTGAATTTGGCAATAAAGAGTTCATGATCTGAGCCACAGTCAGCTCCTGGTCTTGTTTTTGCTCACTATATAGAGCTTCTCCATCTTTGGCTGCAAAGAATATAATCAGTCTGATTTCAGTGTTGACCATCTGGTGAGGTCCATGTGTAGAGTCTTCTTTTGTGTTGTTGGAAGACAGTGTCATGACCAGTGTGTTCTCTTGGCAAAACTCTTATTAGCCTTTGCCCTGCTTCATTCTGTACTCCAAGGCCAAATTTGCCTGTTACTCCAGGTGTTTCTTGACTTCCTACTTTTGCATTCCAGTCTCCTATAATGAAAAGGACATCTTTTTTGGGTGTTAGTTCTAAAAGGTCATGTAGGTCTTCATAAAACCATTCAATCTCAGCTTCTTTCCACCTAGGACAAACAAAACAAGAAGTGATTACTCTTCAGATAGCGAGAGCACAGACCATTGTTCCATATTTCTTATTCCCAAAACACTATGCTGTAGGTCATTAAGACCTTAAATCTTCTACTTAAATAAGTTCCTGAAAAGCTGGCTTGATTTGAATATATGATAAGCCATTATATGTTATCCCAGAAGGGTCTTCATAGATATATACTATATTGCTGAATTATCAGTTATAAGTTGAGTTTCCTGACTTTAAAGTAGTTTTTAATTTTATTTGTGCCTGTAATTTTGTCCTTTGATTATATCTGAGCCTTATTTTTGTAGCTAAATAAGTGACATTCAGAGGTGGCTATATTGATGGCAAACCAATTGTAACCATGTAGAGCTGTTATTTTAGATGAAAGAAAGATTTTCTTTTTATCTTTTTGAAAGCAACACATTACCTTTTTAAAGCAATGTAATACAATGTAGTATTGTTTTTTTTTTTTTTTCAAAATTAATTACATTGATTTTATTTTTGCATAAGCTTCTTAATGGATACCCAGTAGTTAACAAAATTTTTAAAGGAGGAAATTGTGCTCTTTCAAAAATCCTTAATTAACTAAAATAAGGCTATTCCATGGTCTAGTGCATTTATTTAAAGTCCACTCAGAGTTTATATTATGTAATCTGGTTTGTCCTGCTTTTTATCAAAGTTAGAATCCTTATCAATTACTATGAATTCATTTGAAAGTACATAGTTTAGAAGTTTTCCAGATTTGTTGACAGCTCTAATATACAACTTGAACAACAAAGGTTTGTATTGAACCAGCACACTTACATGCGGATTTTTTTCAGTAGTAAATGCTGAACATACTGCACGATGCATGGTTGGGTGAATCCACAAATGCGGAGGAACCACAGATACAAAGAGCCAACTATAAGTTACAAATGGATTCTCAGCTACACAACTGTATTATTCCACTGGTACATCATTAGCATAAGGGAAAAGCCAAAATAATATTTTAAAACTCAATATGATCACAAGTAATGATAAAAACAAAAATTACAAAAACAAAAGAGTTGCTAGAATGTATAAAATCAAACCACATGATTTGATTTTATATTTAAATCAAGCTATGCCATTTACTGGACAATTTTAATTTTAATGCAGTGGAAGATGAAGTTATGACACAAGTGGGAATTTAAGATATTTAATTCTTTATTATCCATATAGCAAAAAAGGAAGCTAACATCTATGGAAAATATAACTTTTGTTCATGTAATCTCCAAATACATAAGGTGACAATAAAGGAAGTTAAACAACTTCCTAAAGTCTAACAGAAAGTAATGGAATCAAGATTTTTTCCAAGATATGACTCCACACATGTTCTTTCTCCTTGAGAGTTCATTTTCAGACTTATCATTATGGACAATTATGAGAAATGATTATATTTTTGCAGGTAAAAGCTGTTGGCCTTATTTTTTATTGTTACACTCATGATTGAAAAAAAATGTAGAAATCAACACTTGTGAGCCTTTCACTTCAAGACTGAGGTCTGAACATATGCCAGGGTATCCCCCTTTAGTCCTCTGATAATAGAAAAGAGGTTTTTTAAAATAAATGAATTGACATCTGCTTTAAACCATAAGATGGGATTCATGAGACAATAAATTATCCTTGAGAGACAGAAAGCAGGTGATATAAAGCTGAAGAAGGCATTCCCAAATATAAGCAAGAGAGGACTGTTGCAAGTTAGGAGTCGATCCAAGGCAGCTTGAAGCCCACAAGTGGTCAGCACCCAAGGAATAAGCAAGAAGTTACTATGTGAATAAAAACAAATATTGAAATATAAAATGATCATGAATGTTTAAAAGTATAAGCTAAAACTGTAGAACTACTAAATAATACTAAATAAGATTCAAGGAAAATGAACAAAACTCCTGGTACTCACCAGATCCAGAGTACATGAGAAACAGTGGTTTGGTGAAAGGAGACAGATGAAACAGATTAAAAATTCAGGCTCCAGAAGCATCCTGGGGAATAGAGTAGTCTTAGGGAGTAAGAAGCCCGAGTGAGGGTATGAAACAGAAGTGGCAGCTGACCCGCAGTCACTAAAACGATAACTTCGACCTAATGTTATGAAAGCAAAAACAGACCATGTAAGCACCTGTCATTTTAAATTGTAATTATCTCACAGTTGAATAAGTTTTTTTTTTTTTTTTTGCCTGAAAAAAAAACAGGAAACTTTTGGAATAAAAGATATTTAAAAGATGTATAAAAATACTACTGACTTCCTGACTAAAATCTCAAATGCCTGAATAATAGTAATGTTGCAGGCACACATTATGTAGAAGAGAGTTAATCACAGAATGATACTCTCGAACTATGTTATGGCTGATGGATATTCGTAAGTCTGAAATTCATTTATTTTTCACAGTTATGTATAATTTGGCAGCATCTTAATTTCTATGTGGTTTAAAAAACAGTTCTCTGAGAAGTAATTGTTTGCCTGTAACATTAATACACTTGATCAGGCTAGACATTTCCTCTTAATATTAACATTTTCTCTAATGTAGTATAGTATTTAATATATATCAGATTTCTACATTTATACTTACTAAAATTCTTTATAATTTATGTAATTCTTTTGATAATAAAAGATTTTAAGACATCTCCTTGTTTCCTTAATTCTAAGGAAAACTGTCTCTAAATAATCCACTCTAGGGTATTGTGGGGAAAAGGGAAATACTTAACATCAAAGTAAACATTTATGTTTACTGTCATTTAGAATTCAGACAGACAAGTATTCATTACTCTTGTGTATGTTTATACTCTGTCCCTTATATGCGATATACTACTATTAAAAATGACCACTCAACCTCCTAGTAAATAAGAATTCTTTTAAACAAATAAAAGGCACCCTAGCATGAGAGAATCACAAATCTTATAATATTTAATGAGTTTTTAAAATATAATTACTGTTTTATTCTTACAGAATCAAACTGGCAATATACTTATTATTATAAGTTCATTTGTTGGTAGAGACATTTAGCATACTAAGCTATATCTGAGAGAGAAAAGTCCAAAATAAACTTGGCTTTTTTGTTTTCTGTTATTTCTCTGCTTTACACTGTGTCACAGAATGTACCTCCTTAGGATGTCTCCTGTAACCTTTCAGGAGAAATATGTAACCACTGATGTTTGTGCAACTTTGATGCACAGCTGATTCAGACCACTCTATGTTCATTGTGTGGATAAATGAGTGAAAAACAGATTTACTCAATGGCCTTCCTTTTATAAAAAGGAAGTTAAAATGATTAACATCTTATGTACAACTGCTGTAGAGAATAAAAAGTACTAAAACTGCTAATATTAGAAAAGCATCTTACCTGATAATACTGAAGATTTTGCTCAATATGTTTTCTATTCTATGCTGTACTTGAAAAAACTCAAGCAGCCAGTTGATAATAAAATTTGCATATCCCTCTCAAATACCAGCATTGTCAAAAGAGGTGTCTGTGGTACATTTTCTGTTGCTTGAATTGAGAATCAAGATACAAGGGCTTAGAAGTCCACCCCTTTTCAGCTTAAACAAGTAGATGTATGGTAGGTAGAAACATTTTTTTACTCAAATTACTCACTGTTCCACTCCTGGTAAAATCTAAACAGTTTTGCATATTCTCAAAGCACACATACTATTGATTATTGCTTTAACCCCCAAAGTTCTTTTCCATGTAACATGGGCAAGTTTAGTTTTAAAAAATTTTTAGTTCTAGTGACCTACAAAGAACTGAGCAATACCTTTTCTGAATTGCCTTATTTTAAGAAACTGCATGAGGAAAGAACTAGCAGGCTTGATATAGCTAGAAAAGTGCCCCCAGATGCTGGAGAAACCAGTTGTTATACTGTTTTGATACACCTTACAAATCTCATCCACAAGTATGTCCTTTGTAAGCTTTTTTTTTTTTTTTTTTTTACCTATTTAGCTCTTTCAGACTGGAGTGCGTTGTTATTTTAGATAGTTTCTGTTAGTGACATAAAGTGTGTCCTGTGATGTCACACGCCTCCAAGTTTGGCTTTCAGTTCTTAATAACTTTGTGGCTTTAAATAAATTCCTTATCGTCTCAGCCTGAATGTTCTCTTCTGAGACATGGGGCTAGTACTTACCACATAGAGTTGATGAGAAGGTAAATGAATTAGCTCCTAGTTAAAATAGTACTTATACCTAAGAAATGTCATTTAAGTGCTTTACATATATTGATTCATTTAATCATCACAGTAATCCCATGAAGTGGGTACGATTTTTAATCCCCCATTTTACAGATGGGGAAACCGAGGCACCAAGCATTGGGAAGCTTTCCCAGGATTGCACAGCTCATTAGGAGGAGAATGAGGATTCAAGCTCCACTACTTTGACACCAGAGCTGTAACATAAGAACAAATCCAAGACCATTATATATGCAGCTGAAAATGAGCTGTGGTCACGGTCTCCAAATGAGAAGTACAGCGAAACATAGAATGTGTCTCATTGCTCCGGGGGTGGAGAAGGGGCTTCATTTGTTAGCTTTTGTTATGTAAATAGGTTGGGGTGGCTACTTTTCTCTTGAAGAGTTAATCGAGGTTATAAGAATCAGTTTTTTATTTTTTTCAAACTAAAAGGTTAAAATAGCAACACAGCCTACCACATAAATTAGAAGTCCTCGCAAGTATAGTCGTTCATATTGTCGTTCATTGTCATGCCATTTCCTGTTGCTTGTTTAGCACATTGTTTAGAGAGGCAGACGGGGTGCATGGCCCTGAAGTTAGCAAAGACAGATTTAATACCTGGTCCTATGACTTCCCCGGGTTTGATTCCTGGGTTGGGAAGATCCCCTGGATAAGGAAATGGCAACCCACTCCAGTATTCTTGCCTGGAGAATCCCATGGACAGGGGAGCCTGACAGGCTACAGTCCACAGGATTGTCTGAGTCGAACATGACTTAGCGACTAAACCACCACCTGTGACTTCACACCCAGTAAAGCACAGTTAGCAGATAATTAAAGACTGTGACAAATACTCTTAAGAGAAGTGGAGTTCAACTGTAACAAAACTCCTGCTACAGAGATTTAAACAAGAAAGTGGCTTCCCCTTTTTGTGGCTGAATAATATTTCACTGTTTAACTCATTTTTAAGAGAGATTAACAGAATTTTTGATGAAGGACTTTGTGCAGAGATCATGTAAGCCTTACCATTTTATGTAAAGCAAATAAAACATCGGCAAAGAGGTTAAGGAACTTGCCTAAAGTCACACAGCTACTTTGGGGTAGAATTGGGATTCACAGGTTCAGTATGTCCTTGATCCAGACCACCTGCTTGATTTTTTTTTTTTTTTTTTTGAAGTGTAGCTGTACAATGTTGTATAAGTTACAAGTGTACAGTATATTTTTTTAAATTGAAGTATAGTTGATTTACAATATTGTGTTTCAGGTGTACAGAAAAATGATGTGATTATACATATATATGTGTATATCTGTTCTTTTTAAATTCTTTTCCATTATAGGTTATTATAAGATACTGAATATAAACCCTTGTTTATATATGGTAGTGTGCATCTATTACAGTTTATCCCTCCCCTACCCTTCCACTTTCTATGTCTGTGAATCTGTTTTTGTTTTATATATAAGTTCATTTGTACTGTTTTTCAGATTCCACATGTAAGTGATGCCATATAATGTTTGTCTTTGACTTGCTATATTTAGGATAATCTCTAGGTCCATCCAGTGATTCACAATTTTTTTAAGGTTATATTCCATTTATAGTTATTATAAAATATTGGCTATATTTTATATCCTTTCCATTTGTGACAACATAGAGGGACCTTGAAAGCATTATGCTGAATGAAGTAAGTCAGAGAAAAACACCATATGATCTTACTTAACGTGGAATCTAAAACAAAACTCACAAATACAGAGAACACATGATGTTGATGGTTGCCAGAAAGGTACAGGCTTACAATTATCAGATAAATAAGTCCTGGGGATGTAACATAAAACATGGTAACCATAGTTAACAATACTGTATTATACATCTGAAAGTTATTAAGAGAGTAAATTGTATACTTCTCATCCTAAGGAAAAAACTTTGTACCTCTGTGTAGTGATAGATGTTGACTAGTCTTATTGTGGTATCATTTTGCAGTATATCCATATATCAGATCATCTAGTGTCATGTTCTATGTCAGTTACATCTCAAAGAAAAAGTGGCCTGAAGGTATGACAGTCCAAGGCTGAATGACTGGCTCCCCTTGTCCTTAGCATCTCACACTCTCTTCTCCCCTGTCTCCCCTAGTCCTTACTATCTAAAAACAACTAAGGATTCTCTTGTCCCTGGGGCTTTATGGAGAAAGAAAGCTGTCCACAGGAGAGGCTAGCTCTGTGCCAGAGGGCAGCTTACAGCTTTAAGCGAGTCTGGGGATTCAGTTTCTTCTCTGTAGGGGAGGAAAGTACAGAAAAAAAGGGGACTGTACTAGACTTTAGATAAGCCAGGCTACAGTGTCAGCCTTGAAGTGTGGTCAGCAACATGCCCTTGCATACAGGAGGAGAGAAGCCAAGCCAAGTCACTGTCTGGAAAATTCCAGAAGGGCTTCACAGAGAATAGCAGTTGAATAAGAGTTAGTTGAGTGGTTAAAGGGAGAGGACAAAGAATTGCTTTGTTCCTTTACATTTTAAGAGTCTTGTGGGACATTTAATACCAGATATATTCATTCAGGCATTCATTTTGTATTTGATTCTGACCCGCTTTCTTTCCAAAAGTGAGTTGAATATATCAAACCATGGTTGCTAAGTTGTTATATAGTGGTTATATTCTATCAGTTCAGTTCAGTCGCTCAGTCGTGTCCGACTCTTTGCAACCCCATTAATCACAGCACGGCAGGCCTCCCTGTCTATCACCAACTCCCGGAGTTTACTCAAACTCACGTCCATTGAGTCAGTGATGCCATCCAGCCATCTTATCCTCTGTCGTCCCCTTCTCCTGCCCCCAGTCCCTCCCAGCATCAGAGTCTTTTCCAGTGAGTCAACTTTTCGCATGAGGTGGCCAAAGTACTGGAGTTTCAGCTTTAGCATCATTCCTTCCAAAGAACACCCAGGGCTGATCTCCTTCAGAATGGACTGGTTGGATCTCCTTGCAGTCCAAGGGACTCTCAAGAGTCTTCTCCAACACCACAGTTCAAAAGCATCAATTCTTCGGTGCTCAGCTTTCTTCACAGTCCAACTCTCACATCCATACATGACTACTGGAAAAACCATAGCCTTGACTACATGGACGTTTGTTAACAAAGTAATGTCTCTGCTTTTTAATATGCTCTCTAGGTTGGTCATAACTTTCCTTCCAAGGAGTAAGCATCTTTTAATTTCATGGCTGCAGTCACCATCTGCAGTGACTTGGAGTCCAAAAAAAAAAAAAGTCTGACACTGTTTCCACTGTTTCCCCATCTATTTCCCATGAAGTGATGGGACCAGATGCTATGATCTTCGTTTTCTGAATGTTGAGCTGTAAGCCAACTTTTCCACTCTCCTCTTTCGCTTTCATCAAGAGGCTTTTTAATTCTTCTTCACTTTCTGCCATAAGGGTGGTGTCATCTGCATATCTGAGGTTATTGATATTTCTCCCGGCAATCTTGATTCCAGCTTGTGCTTGCTTCTTCCAGCCCAGTGTTTCTCATGATGTACTCTTCATATAAGTTAAATAAGCAGGGTGACAATATACAGCCTTGACGTACTCCTTTTCCTATTTGGAACCAGTCTGTTGTTCCGTGTCCAGTTCTAACTGTTGCTTCCTGACCTGCATATAGGTTTCTCAAGAGGCAGGTCAGGTGGTCTGGTATTCCCCATCTCTTGAAGAATTTTCCACAGTTTATTGTGATCCACACAGTCAAAGGCTTTGGCATAGTCAATAAAGCAGAAATAGATGTTTTTCTGGAACTCTCTTACTTTTTTGATGATCCAGCGGATGTTGGCAATTTGATCTCTGATTCCTCTGCCTCTTCTAAAACCAGCTTGAACATCTGGAAGTTCACGGTTCACGTATTGCTGAAACCTGGCTTGGAGAATTTTGATTGTATTCTATGATCTGTGGTTATAGTCTAAGGTTGTAAAACAGTGTCTGCTGCTGCTAAGTCACTTCAGTCGTGTCCAACTCTGTGCAACGCAACATACAGAGAAACATCCACCAGTGTTGTGTGTGTATTTGTATCTAAATGCTCATTTTTTAATTAATTTGATAAATTTTTCATTGAAACACAGCTGCTTAGTATTCTAACAGTTAATCAGCATAATTATAATTATCTTTGCCACAAAAGTCTTTTGTCAATATAATATCAGATAACCTCAGTACAAGTTTAAGAATTTCAGTCTTAAAATGTTACTAATCCAGTTTTTTGGCCTATTTGTCCAGATTAAGAACTGGTAGTATAAAGCAGAATTGTAAGAAGTAGATAAAGATATGCTCTTGTTGATTCATGCCAGCATACCTTATCTTTTGGCTACATTGTAAACTATTCTATTGAAGGGCAGAGATAGTATGACTTTAATTTTTTAAAAAACATTTCCTATAGTCTGTGACTTACTGTCAAATAACACCATTTGCAGCAACATGGACATACCTAGACAATGTCATACTGAGTGAAATTTTAAGTCAGGCAGAGGAGGTGAAATAGCATATGATGTCAGTTGTATGTGGAATCTAAAACGAAATGATACAAATGAACTTAACGTACAAAACAGACTCACAGACTTTGAGGACGATCTTATGGTTGCCAGGGCTGGGGCAGTGGAGGGGAGGATGGGGAGAGGGTAGGTTTGGGATGGACATGTATACACTGCTATAATTAAAATGGATAACCAACAAGGACCTACTGAATAGCACAGGGAACTCTGCTCAGTGTTACCCGGCAGCCTGAATGGGAGGCGAGCTTGAGAGAGAATGGATACATGTATATGTATGGCTGAGTCCCTTCCCTGTTCACCTGAACTATCACAGCATTGTTAATCGGCTACACACCAATACAAAATACAGAGTTTAAAAAATAATGCATGATTATCTAAAGCTATAACTACACACCAATACAAAATACAGAGTTTAAAAAATAATGCATGATTATCTAAAGCTATAACTTTTGAAAAAAATTAAGAAATTTCTTGTGAGACCTTAAGGCTTTTTTACTCCCTAGAATGACAAATGACCTCTCTTTCTGCTGAGGCCACTTAACTTGGCCGTAGCATCCTTTTCGTCCTCCAGGAAACTTGATCATGACTTGAATCATGCTGTAAATGTAAGATGAACCTAGTCCTGATCTAGTCTGTTATTACATATAGTAATAGTCTATATCAATTAATTTTAAAAGCATTTACTTTTTATAGTATTTTATTGCCTGTTAGACACTGTGCAAGGCTTTGTGAACTTAGCAACTGTTAAGCTTAGTACTGGTGTCAACATATTTGGTAAAATGTAAAACAAGGGCATTAAAGTGTTTTGATCGCTGTGGCAGGAGTTTATATGTAACCCAGCAGGGATCTAAAGGAAGGAGAGGTCACATGTCCTGGGAGTCAGAGGCCTAGTGTGATATAAATAAGAATGTCATTACAACTTCAGGGACCACAAATGTAGCTTCAAAAAGCAGTTGACACTTGAGTCCTCGAAACTTAGTGTCCAGGAATCGAATAGAGAACTGCATTACCTTTCAAAGCAGAAGCATCAGTGTGAGAAAAGTCACAGAGGCAAGAGAGACCTGACGTGTTAATGCATTAGAGTAAGGGAGATTGTTCAGCACAGCTGCAGCATGGGATTTAACAAGAAATTTAGCAAGAGGTGGGTAGTGAGCAGATTATACCTTATGTATCACATGATTTATCTTGTTTTCTTCTGTGAGGATGCCATTAAAGGCGTTTATGTAGGTGAGTATTACGATCAGACTTGAATTTTACAAAGATCACCCAAACAGATGTATGGAGTCTGAGTTGGAGTAGCAGGAGAATTGAAAAAAGAAACTATTGCATTAGAATTTACATATGAAAATACTGAACTGAGATAGTAGCAAGGACAGGTGGGAAATTTTAAGAACATTATTGTCTAAAGACTTAGTGACTGATTACATGTGAAGTAAGCAAAAAAAAAAAAAAAATGCATAGTATCTCCACATTTAACATGATAGAGAATGTTCCAGATAAAGAAATAAGTTGGTAAAAAAACATTATGGATTCACTTTAGGAAAGGCTCCATTTATAGTATTTCTGGGACTAAAGTAGGTAAGTCTCAGTGTGTGTGAGTGGTGGGGAAAGCTTTAAAGATCAGGGTAGACGTTCAAAATGAATACATAAGTCAGAAGTTAAATCATAACGTGGATGAGATCTGGCAAAAGCATACTGAGCAAGTGGTGAAGATGCCTGCCAAAAATCAGAACCATGGAGAATCCAGCATTTAAATAAAGTTGAGAGAAAGTAAAGGGGAGGAGGGTGGAGTGGAAGGAGTAAGAAGGAGAGGCAGGCTAGACAGAATTTAGAGATAATATTCCAGAGTATTTTCAGGACAGCATAGGTTAGGGTGCAAATTGCCTTTCATGTCCAGTGTTTACTCTTCTTTTAAAAAGAGAACCTTCATGTTTTAACTTGGTGCATAGTGGCGGCCTAGCTAGTACTTGCATCTCAGTTTGTCTTGCAGTGGCTGGGGCTTTGTGTCTAAGTTTGGCCTGATGGGGTGTGCACAGATGTGTGCCATTTCTAGATCACCTAACATATGAGGCCACTTGCTACGGACTTCACGCCCACATCTAGCAGGCTGGAAGCAGATGTGGAGGTGAGCACACTAAGCATTACTGTTCTATGAGAGAGAAATAAGTTAACTTAGTTTAATTCATTGTGCTTTAGCCTCTGTTATAGCAGTTTAGCCAAACAGATAGGATAAAAAGTTGTTATTTGTAAATGAATGAATAGGACTGAGGAAGAACTCAGCTGTGGATCTCCTGACTCTGTCATTTGAGAGGAGTGCACAGGGTTTTGATACTGGAACAGTAGAAACAAAACTAATCATAGTAGTCTGCCAGGTGCCACAGTGAGCAGTGTTTACCCAGAAGTAATTTTTAATTAAATTTAATTGGAGGCTAATTACTGTACAATACTGTGGTGGCTTTTGCCATACATTGACATGAATCAGCCACAGGTGTACATGTATCCCCCATGTCAAACCCACCCCCGTCCGCATCCCATCCCTCTGGGTTGTCCCAGCGCCCTGGCTTTGAGTGCCCTGTTTCATGCATTAACCTTGGACTGGTCATCTGTTTCACATATGGTAATATACATGTTTCAATGCTGTTCTTTCAAATCATCCCACCCTCGCCTTCTCCCACAGAGTCCAAAAGTCTGTTCTTTATATCTGTGTCTCTTTTGCTGTCTCACATGTAGGGTTGCCGTTACCATCTTTCTAAATTCCATGTGTGTGTTAATATACTGTATTGGTGTTTTTCTTTCTGACTTTACTCTGTATAATAGGCCCCAGTTTCATCCACCTCATTAGAACTGATTCAGATGTGTTCTTTTTAATAGCTGAGTAATATTCCGTTGTGTATATGTACTGCAACTTTCTTATTCATTTGTCTGCCAGTGGACATCTAGGTTGCTTCCGTGTCCTAGCTATTGTAAACAGTGCTGCGATGAACATTAGGGTACATGTGTCTCTTTAAGTTCTGGTTTCCTCAGTGTGTATGCCCAGGAGTGGGATTGCTGGGTCATATGGCAGTTCTATTTCCAGTTTTTAAAGGAATCTCCACACTCTTCTCCATAATGGCTGTACTAGTTTGCATTCCCACCAACAATGTAAGAGAGTTCCCTTTTCTCCACACCCTCTCCAGCATTTATTGTTTGTAGACTTTTTGATGGCAGCCATTCTGACCGGCGTGAGATGGTACCTCATAGTGGTTTTGATTTGCATTTCTCTGATAATGAGTGATGTTGAGCATCTTTTCATGTGTTTGTTAGCCATCTGTATGTCTTCTTTGGAGAAATGTCTGTTTAGTTCTTTGGCTCATTTTTTGATTGGATCATTTATTTTTCTGGTATTGAGCTGCATGAGCTGCTTGTGTATTTTTGAGATAATTCTTTGCTTTCAGTTTTTCGCCATTGAAGATAATGTTTGCTGTGGGTTTATCATATATGGCTTTTATTATGTTGAGGTATTTTCCTTCTGTGCCTGCTTTCTGGAGAATTTTTATCATAAATGGGTGTTGAATTTTGTCAAAGGCTTTCTCTGCATCTGTTGAGATAATCATATGGGTTTTTATCTTTCAGTTTGTTAATGTGGTGTATCACATTGATTGATTTGCAAATATTGAATCCTTGCATCCCTGGAATAAAGCCCACTTGGTCATTATGTATGATCTTTTTAGTATGTTGTTGGATTCTGTTTACTAGAATGTTGTTGAGGATTTTTACATCTATGTTCATCAGTGATATTGGCCTGTAGTTTTCTTTTTTCGTGTGGCATCTTTGTCTACCCAGCAGTAATTTAAGCATTGTTTTTATATATTAACTGTAAATTTCTCTCAGTATTCAGGACCAGATAGCTTTACTAGTGAGTTCTACCAAACATTTAAAGAAGAGTTAATATCAGTCCTTCTCAAACTCTTCCCAAAAACATCAGTACAGATGGGACCGCTTCCAGTCTCATTTTACAAGGCCAGCATTTCCTCATCCAAAACCAGACAAGGATGCCACAAGAAAATTGCAGGCCAGTATCCCTGATGAACATAGATACAGAAATCCTCAACAAAATGTCAGCAAACCAAACTCAGCAATACATTAAAAGTTTCATACTCCATGATCAGATTATTCCAGGGACACAAGGACAATTCAGAATCTGCAAATCAATCATTGTGATATAATGCAATAACAAGGATAAAAATCATATGATTATTTCAGTAGATGCAGAAAAAGCATGGACATAATTTAACATTCATTCATAATGAAAACACTCAATAAATCAGATAGAGAGGGAATATACCACAGCATAACAAAGGCTGTATTATGACCACAACCTGTATATCATACTCAACTGCGAAAAACACAGCTTTTCCTCTAAGATAATGAACTAGATGAGGATGCCCACTCACACCACTTATTTAACATAGTACTGGAAATCCCTAGCCAGAGCGGTTAGAGAAGAAAAGAAATAAAAGGTATCCAGTTTGAAAGGGAAGAAGTAAAATGTTCTCTTTTTGCCAATGACACAACATATATTATAGAAAACCCTAAAGACTCCACTAAAATAACTTAGAACTATTCACCTAATTCAGTTAAGTATCAGGATACAAAACCAATATCCAAAAATCTGTTGTGTTTCTATATACTAATTACAAATTATAAGAGAATTTAAGTTCCACTTAAAATAATTGCATCAAAAAGAATGAAATACCTAGGAGTAAATTTAACCGAGAAGGCAGAAGACTCATTCGTATGCTGAAAACTACATTGATGAAATATATTGAAGAAGACACAAATAAATGGAAAGATACTTTGTGCTCATGCATTGGCAGAATTAATATTGTTAAAATGTCCATATTGCCCAAAGAAGCTTTAATGCTGTTCCTATCAGAATTCCAATGGCAATTTTAATAGATTAAACAGTGCTAAAATTTGTATGGAACCACAGCAGATCCTGAATACTCAAAGCAATCTTGAGAAAAAATAACAAAGCTAGCGGTGTCACACTTCCTGATTTCAAACTGTATTACAAATATGTAGGAAGCAAAATTGCTCCCCAGGTGGCCCAGTGGTAATAAATCTCCCTGCTGATGCAGAAGACACAGATGTGAGTTCAATCCCTGAGTTGCGAAGAGTAGGAAATGGCAACCCACTCCAGTGTTCTTGCCTGGGAAATTTCACGGACAGAGGAGCCTGGTGGGCTATGTCCATGGGGTCACAAAGAGTCGGACATGACTGAGCATACATGCACAAGAAGCAAAACAGTACAGTACTGACATAAAACCAGGTACATAGATCAGTGGAACAGAAAATAGAGAACCCCAAAATAAACCCGTGTGTGTGTGTGTGTGTATACACACATGAAATTAAAAGACGCTTGCTCCTTGGAAGAAAAGTTGTGACCAACCTAGACAGCATATTAAAAAGCAGAGACATTACTTTGCCAGCAAAGGTCCATCTAGTCAAAGCTGTGGTTTTTCCAGTAGTCATGTGTGGATTTGAGAGTTGGACTATAAAGAAAGCTGAGCACTGAAGAATTGATACTTTTGAATGTGGTGTTGGAGAAGACTTTTGAGAGTCCCTTGGACTGCACAGAGGTCCAACCAGTCCATCCTAAAGGAAATCAGTCCTGAATATTCATTGGAAGGACCGATGCTCAAGCTGAAGCTCCAATACTTTGGCCACCTGATGCAAAGAACCGACTCATTGGAAAAGACCCTGCTGGAAAAGATTGAAGGCAGGAGGAGAAGGGGATGACAGAGGATGAGATGGTTGGATGGCATCACCCACTCAGTGGACATGAGTTTGAGTAAACTCTGGGAGTTGGTGATGGACAGAGAAGCCTGGTGTGCTGCAGTCCATGGGGTCACAAAGAGTCGGACATGACTGAACGACTGAACTGATACACACACAGTCAACGAATTTACCGTTAAGCAGCTAAGAGTATACAATAGGGAAAGGACAGTGTGGTCCATTAATGATATTGAAAAGTGGACAGGTATATGCAAAAGAATGAAACTGGACCACTATCTTACAACTACACACAAAAATTAACTCAAAATGGATTAAAGACTTTAAAATAAGACCTGAAACCATGGAACTTCAAGGAAAAAAAACATGGATGATAAGCTCCTTGCCATTCATTTTGGTGATAAGTTTTTGAATTTGGCACCAAAAACAAAACCATCAACAAGATGAAAGGGCAACCTATCGAATGGGAGAGAATTATTTGCAAATCATATATATGATAAGGGGTTAATAACCAAAACAGAATATTCACATAACAGGAAAAAAACTCAGTTAAAAAAATCTTATTTTAAAATGGATAGAGGATCTGAATAGACATTTTTTACAAAAGATATTCAGATGGCCAGCAGGTACATTAAAAGGTTCCTCAACATTAGTAATCATCAGGGAAATATAAATCAAAACCACAATGAATTGTCACCTCACGCCTATTAGAATGGCTGTTATCACGGATATAAGAAACAGTAAGTGTTGGCAGGGATGTGAAAAAAAGGGAACCCTTGTGCACTATTGGCTGGAGAAGGCAATGGCACCCCACTCCAGTACTCTTGCCTGGAAAATCCCATGGATGGAGGAGCCTGGTGGGCTGCAGTCCATGGGGTCGCTAGGAATCAGACACGACTGAGCAACTTCACTTTCACTTTTCACTTTCATGCATTGGAGAAGGAAATGGCAACCTACTCCAGTGTTCTTGCCTGGAGAATCCCAGGGACGGGGGAGCATGGTGGGCTGCTGTCTATGGAGTCGCACTGAGTCGGACACGACTGAAGCGACTTAGCAGTAGCAGCAGTGCACTATTTGCAGGGTGTAAGTTGGTGCAGCCTCTGTGGAAAACAGTATGGAGGGGCCTCAGGAATTAAAAATAGGACTACTATATGATCCAGCAGTTCTACTTCTGGGTGTTTATCTGAAGGAAACAGAAATCCTAACTCAAAAAGATATCTGTACCTTGTGTTCACTGCAGCATTATTTACTGTGACCAAGACTTGAAAATAACCTGTGTGAATAAAGAAAATGTGATATATGCGCGTGTGTATATATACACATACACACTGCAATGGAATATTATTCAGCTATTTAAAAAAAGAAAATCCTGCCATTTGTAACAACAGAGAGGCCTTGAGGGCATTGTGCTAAGTGAGATATATTGGACAAAAACAAATACTGTATTATCTCATTCATATGAATCTCAAAACTCATTTGGGGGCAAGGATTGGGTGAAGGTAGAGAAAGTATCTTACAGAGCAGAGATACTGTCAGAATTGATGAAACAAGAAGCACAGGTTTAAATAAACACATCACACATTTACAGAGAAACAAAACTGCTGTTTTTAAGTGTAAGAAATCGGGAGGGTCTGGGGTAGAAGGTGGTAGTGTGCTAGAGCCGCATCTGCGTGGTGGGGAATCAGAAGGTAATATCTAAAGTTAATAACTCCAGTGGCATGAGTGTATTAGAGCCATGGAACGATCCCTGGAACTAATAACAGTTGATTGAAAATGGTTTCCTCGAGGAAGGGTTGAGGCCAGATATTTCTTAAGTTCTCCAGTCAGCTACCAAAAAATCATTTTCTTTTAATATCTTTTTCCACATTGACAGAACTGCTCTATCATTTTTAGAAGAACTGGTTTGAGTTCATTAAATTTATCCCTAACATTTATTTTTGATGCTATCATAAATGGAATTGTTTTCTTGGTTTTATTTGGAAATTTTGGATATTAAGCCTTTTAATAATACAAAATGTCCCTCTTTGTCTCTGGTAATACTTCTTTATCTTAAAGTTTTTTTGTGTGGTGTAAGAGTCACTCTGTTTCTCTTATGCTTACTCATTTATTTTTAAAAGCGATACATGCACATACATATTTAGGACATAGTAGATAGAAACACTAGAATGTTAATGTTGTATCTGGCTTATAGAATAATGAGTATTATGGGGGCTTTTTTGGTGTGTCTTCTGAGTTCTGTGATTAGTTTGTGTTATAATTAGGAAAAAAGAGATGGCATATATAAAATTTTAGATACTTTTATCAGCTAGATTTTTGGGGTTGCAAATAGCAGAATTTGACTCTCACAAGTAGAAGATAATTGGACTAATCATAGAATCAGTTGGCAAGTTGGAGTACTGGGCTGAGAAGAGGCCAGAACTATGCCAGCTGTGTGACTTTAGATAGGAGAGACTTCTCTGCTGCCTTTTCTGGGTGACGCCACAGAAATAAGTGAGCTCTGACTTCTTGTTGCCTTTCTTTTGCTCTCTTCAGTCAAGATTCAAAATCCGGAAGTGAGTGTCCTGCTCTGATGGTTGGCAAGAAAAGTACCTGGCACCTTAAGTTATAGTTTGAGGAGTCCACACAATAGGGACAAATGATTCCCTAGAATGAAATTAGGATGCTGTTATCAAAAGAAGGGAAGTGAACTCTGGCAGCTAAAAAGCAACAGATGTTCACTGTGATATTTGACTTTTTGTTAATGCAGAATTACAGTTTACAGTGCTAGTCATAAAAACAGTTACCAATAAGAATAATTGTTTTGTTAAAAATAGAACCACCATATGATCCACTTCTGGCCTTATAAGCCAGACGAAACTATAATTCTAAAAAAGAGACATGCACCCCTCTGTTCACTGTTTACAGTAGCCAAGACATGGAAACAGCCGAAATGTCCACCAACAGATGAATAAAGATGTGGTGCATATATTACGGTGGAATACTCCTCAGTCATAAAAAGGAATGAAAGTACGCCATTTGCAGCAACATGGATGGGCCTAAAGATTGTCATACTAAGTGAAGTAAATCAAAAAGAGAAAGACAAATACCATATGATATCACTTATATGTAGGGTCTAAAGTATGACACAGATGAACCTGTCTGTGAAACAGAAACAGGGACACAGAACAGACTGGTGGTTGCAAAGGGATAGTGATGTGGAAGAGGGATGGATTGGGAGTTTGGGATTAGCAGATGCAAACTGGCATATATAGAATGGTGAACAATACGGTCCTACGTAAACCATAATGGAAAAGAATATGAAAAAAAATGTATATACGTATAACTGAGTCACTTTACTGTGCAATAGTAATTAACACAACAGTGTCTTTCAGCTAGACTTCGGTAAAAAAAATTTTTAAGAATTTGTTTTGAATACAACTGACCCAATTATTGTCACTTAACCTGTGTTGGCATGCTCGCCACTGAAGTTCTCACTTGCAGATTTCTCTGTCACTTGACTGTAAGTTCCGTGTATCTCATAGTGCAGTTAAAATCACTTAGAAAAGGAGAAAGCAAACCTTTATATTCGTAATGGGGAGGACTTTGTGATAATTTAACACTTGCTAGAATTTCTGTCATCTCCTTCCTGGCTCACCTAATCAGCTTGTACTTACTCATCAAGACCCAGCTCAAGCATTACCTCATCCAGAAAGACTCTTGCACACTCCTACCTCATCCCATTCTAGTTTATGGGCCACTCACCACTGTGCATAGTGCTCTTTTTGTTCTCATCCCATTGTATCATAATTGTTCATTTGTTTGTCTCTCACACGAGCCAGACTGGCAGAGTGTATCTTGTTTTTCCTTTGATTCTCCAGCCCCTACGCCTAGGAAGTCCCATCGAGAGAGGAGTCTGATTGGCTACCATCCCTGAGGTCACAAGAGTCGGACACGACTTAGTGACTGAATCACCACAAGCCCCTTACACAGTGTCTATACATCAGTCAGTCAGTAAATATTTGTTGAATGATTGAATGGGTTTCCCAGAGAAAGGGGGCAGGGCATTCCCTATGGAACCCAGCAATGTAAAGGTATGGAATGGTTTAGGAATGGTGAGACATTCTAGAGGATTAGCACATTGAACGATGAATGGGAGGAGAGACTGGTGAATTTGACTGACTTTGATTTCTACATGACGGTGTACTCCAAGTTTAGACAGTTCTGTAGGCCTCAGGAAGAGGAGAGACTTGGCGATGGAGGAGGACAGGACACTAGAGGTTATTTGATGAATACATCCTGGTTGGGCTGGAGCTCTCAGAGCACCCTCAGATGGTGGAGTGTTGCTGGCACGGGGAGTTAGAGAGTTCAGACACAGTTTGGGAGCAAATTCACCTCCCGTGCACCAGGCACTTGTTTAAATACTGGGGACACAGTAGTGGATAATATGAATAAGATTTCTACTTCCCATTGAGTTTTTATTCTAATAAGGGAAGATGGATAAGAACAACAGACACTAACCAAAGCATATGTACACATTCTCAAAACTGCAGTGCCATGTTGGAAGTAAAATGTCCAGAACAGCACTCTCCTCCTGAAGCACAAGGGAGCAAACTGGAGAGACTCTCTCTGGAGTGTAGCAGGGACCCTCCCTTCCTGGCTTACATTCCAGTCCTTTACTGCTCAGTTTTTGGAAGTATAATGACCAGTGTCATACATGTTCTTTAGGAATTTATCTAAAAGATTTGTAAGTTCTAGATTTTAAAAATATGTGTGTAATATTTATACACTCTCCAAAAAATGTTGCAAAGAAGAAAGTGTTGTCACAGTAATGCTTTTTTTAGCAAAAGTGTTCTCTCCCCACCCTCATTATATACTACACACAGGGATCTTCCTGTTTAAAACTTAATTAGTTAGGTATTATAAGTAATACCTAACCAGAAGGCCATGGCACCCCACTCCGGTACTATTGCCTAGAAAATGCCATGGATGGAGGAGCCTGGTAGGCTGCAGTCCATGGGGTCGCTAAGAGTTGGACATGACTGAGTGACTTCACTTTTCACTTTCATGCATTGGAGAAGGAAATGGCAACCCACTCCAGTATTCTTGCCTAGAGAATCCCATGGACGGAGAAGCCCGGTAGGCTGCAGTCCATGGGGTCGCACAGAGTCGGACACGACTGAAGCGACTTAGTAGTAGTAGTAGTAATTATAAATAAAAACCAGTCATTGCCTATGTTATTGGCAAGTTGTGTTTGTAGTTTGTATATTTCTAGTGCAATATAGTGAAAAATAATCTGATATTTTTACAGCTTAATCTGTATCCTTGACAACTGTTTGGGGGTTTTCCTTCAGTGGAACAGATTCCAGGAGCAAAGAAGTTTTGCATGTGCCAACTAATCTAGCCTTTCATTCTCTTCTCTTGGTTGTAGGCTTGTTTAATGATAAAGGCTCTTTCCTTTGTTTTCCAGGGTGCCGATAAGACTGTGAAAGGTCCTGATGGACTGACTGCCTTTGAAGCCACTGACAACCAGGCAATCAAAGCCCTTCTTCAGTGATGGACGGATGGGCTAACAGCTCTGGAAGAATGACTCTCCTGTGGCCTCACACTGCTGCCTGTCTGTCTGTTACTCTCTATCTGCCAGCTTCTTCAGCTAAAATACTTTTAGAGGGGTGAGGGGAGAGAGAAATTCATAACAAATCAGACTACCAGGAACAAAATAAACAATGTTTGGGAGGAGAGGGAAAAAACAAGATCAGGCTTTTACTAGGATTCCTGATCAGGTCAGCCTCTTTTCCATTTCCAGTTTAAAAAAAAAAAACTGATACCCATGGGAGAGCAAAGACAAAACATACCGTTAATATTTGACCTTTTCAGCTCCCTGGCTAATTTATTAGATTGTGTTGAGGGTCTGATTATACCAAGGCCAACTATATATTTGGTAGCCCTATCTGTGTGAGCAGTAGTGGCTGCTGTGACGAAACTTAGGGTGCTGAGACAAGCAATTAGCTCTAGCCTTCTGCCTTAAGATGCACTCTAGTGGGGATTTCCCAGCGTAGTTACGAGCGCTGCCTGAGGTTGGTGACCAAATCTCCCCTGGTGACTTCCAGCTTTACATGAGAGCTCGGTTAAGGCGAGGGGGCGCACACTCCTCCGCTGCTGGACGGCTGGACTTTGGGTTTCCTCTCCCCCTTCACATGGATTTCATGTCTCTTTAGGTAAAACTGACTAGTTTTATTTATAAAATCTCAAATTTTGGAAGTCTAAAGGAGAAATCATTCCAGTCTGCTTTTTTTTTTCCCTTCCTCTAGATTCAGACATAGAACATTGAAACACTTTCCAACTCTCGCTGGTAGTAAAAGGGGATTTAAACATAGAATCATAGCCATAAGCCTGTTAGATACAGAGAGAACAGTTGTCTTAGTACCTATGGGTTTTCTTCATTTGCTGTTTGAATAGATTGGCCTCACTTCTGTTCGAAGAATCAAGGAACGTTCTTTTGGAATGCCTCTCTCAGACCCACCTTGGATGCTGATTACTTACTGCACCAAAGCTCTCACTGGGGTGAGATTTACTGTTCGGACCAGTTTAACCCCATCTCTTAAAAATACGCATGTCACCAGGTTGCCCAGAGCTGTTGATAGGCTT
The DNA here is from genome assembly GCF_055505025.1 of Bos grunniens. Lineage (NCBI taxonomy): Eukaryota > Metazoa > Chordata > Mammalia > Artiodactyla > Bovidae > Bos > Bos grunniens. Next base: position 20,475,619 of record NC_141168.1, read on the forward strand.
CTGCTGAATGTATGCCAGCCCACCTGCCTAATATATTTTTGTTTCTTTTCTCTTTTATGCACTGCATAAAATGGGACACCTTCAAATTATATTCTGTATTTTTAAAAATACAGTGCCCTAAAATGGTGTTCTGACCTGCAGAAAATAGACACATTTTCTAATGTTTATTTTTGAGCAGTACAGCTGATTAAAACATACATATACCCTTAAATTTGCTGTCCTGCATATAAAATAAGATTCATTTGACTTGCCATCCATATATGCTTACTAAAAATACTAGCATTTTTCCTTAGCCATGTCATGCAATAATTGAATGTACCTCAAATTTTTAAAAGTGGGGGGAGGGTGGGTTAGGGACTTGTATTCAGATTGTGGTTAATAAAGAATTAATGACAATTTTTTAAGGCCATGTAGCATCCTACAACAGGGTTAAACTAGTACCAAGAATAGTCAGCCTGGCCAATAACAAATCTTACCAGTTGCTGATTGGTTGGTTGATGTGTGGGTTTGTTTGTGTGTATTTTTCCCTGGTGAACCCTTTTTTTATCCTGTGGCTTTTTCACTTAAAACTAGCCTAACCCTGGAATTTTCCTGCGTCCAAGAAAACAATCACAGAATACTGGTTTAAATACTTTGATACCTGTGGCTAATTCTGCTGTCTTGATGCAGGCTATTAGAGTTGGATTAGAAGTCAGTAATTAGTGCTTTATGCCATCACTGAACTGAAACACAGTGATCCTCGCTGAAGATGGAGGGCACTCTGTCAGCGTGTACTGTCAGCGTACAAGGTGTTCTGGTATCTTTGTTTTCGCTTCTTGGCATACTGCTGTTTAAAAGGCTCGACTTTTACTCTCTACACAGTTTTCACCTTTACTTTCCGAGTGTTTTCTGTAGTGGGCTACTGTAGAGAGTGTGCTGTTCTATCATTCCTAAATCTGGTCTGCTTCCTCCAGTCACTGGTCCAGAGACCATGTGATTCTTTGTACAGTTTATCCTGGTGTTCCCTGTAATGCAGTAGAGGCTACTTTGCCTTCCCTCTTCTTTCTCAGCCATTTTGTAAACCCCGTAATTATGAAGCGGTTGCTTGAGAAAATAACAGATAAACATAGAATAGACTGACCAAGATGGTTTAGAGTTTGTTTTTTTTTTTAACTAGGTTATTTATAATGTATTTCTGAACCACTTGGCAGAGAAATTTACAACACTTAATGTTCATATTTTGAGTAAAGAAAGCTAAAACCTTGTCTGCTTTTTTGGTACTACATGCATTAGTAAAAGGTTAAGTTTTGTTCTCCACTGCAGTAATATTTAACATCTCAGAAAAAAATCTTGCATGTTCTGTAGTTTTGTATTAAGTCAGTCTTTTCATATGCACTATTTCAAGTGAAAACAGGTGGTTTGCCTGTCTACATTAGTATCCTAACAGGTTCCCCCTGGCAGCTTCAGACTGGCGTCTGTAGACTTACAGTTCAGCTAACGGCACCGGAATCGACCCAGTAGTTCTCTGCATAGCTAACCTTCTAAACCCAGTGGGGCCTGAAGGAGAAGTAGGTGGATGCCATGGGTGGAAGCTGCCAGCAAGCAGGCCCTTCATTCATTGATTTCCTTCCCCCAGATAATGGATTTCAAGTCTATATGTACCTATTTGATTTTTTTCCCCTAAAACTTCAACTGAGCTGCTGTTTTCTTCCATGCAATATTGTATACTCGATTGTGTATAGAAGAAGCTGGTGAAGTGCCCTCCTACATAAGCAATTGCAGTGTTTGCATGCAAAATTCTAAAAAATTTAAATTGTCCTGATTCTATTTTGTAAATGGAGAAACAATCATATCTTTCTAAGCAGTAATGGAGGAAGACTAGTGCTTTGTGCATTTTGATATATTTGAGTTCATTTTTTCCACAGTGTAATACATTTGACACAGTTGGGGTTCTCATTATCCTAGTTCATGTACATCAGAATGCTAAATAATACTGTGTTTAAGTTTTGTGTTGCAAGAACAAATGGAATAAACTTGAATTGTGCTACAGCCAACGTGTCAGGGTTTTTCATTTTTCTCTTCCCTTGGTTACTTTGGGTTATTATCACCTTCCTCCTCTGGTCTTCTTTATAACTGTATTGGTACTTTGCCTTAAACTTTAATCTGAATTTTCCCCCATTTATTCCACTTCTAGAAAGAAAATAAGACTAGGAAAGATTTAATTGAAATAAACTGTACTACTCATCTTATTGAGAGGTTCTGCTCATCTGTGTCAGTTTCCGAGTACACACTGTTTCTAATAAATGAGGAGGAGTTTCTATGAGCAGGCTGTAACTGGGAAACTTTGAAGCGTCAGGATCTTAATAGGTGTTAGAATAGCATCAAGCTAAACCTCTTTAATCCTTTCATACACTTATTTAAGCTATCACAGAACTTTCACAATATATCAGACTGTTAGATTTTGTCCTCTCCTAGACTAGCAACTGTAACCTGGGAACGTGATAGAAATGCCCCCCCCCACCCCCCCACCTGGGCCCAGCAGTCTGTTACAGTGAGCCCTCCAGGTGAATCTAATACACATGAGTTTGTACAAGACAATAAAGAGAAAAACAATAAGCCTGTAAACAAGGTGTCATCAAGGGTGGCTAAACTTCAGTTATGTTCCGGGTAAAAAGAGTAAGATAGAACAGCGGTTCCAGAGATGTAATGCTGGTAAGAATGGTGTGTATTCACGTAGTTGTGGCCAGCTCTGCGGCTTTATGCATGATAGCCATGGGGATTCTCCAGACAATACTGGAGTAGGTTGCCATGCCCACCTCTGGGGGATCTTCCCAACCCAGGGACTGCACCCAGGTCTCCTGCATTACACACAGATTTTACCATCTGAGCCACCAGGGAAGCCTATCCCTTCTCCAGGGGATCTTCCCGACCTAGGAATTGAACTAGGATCTCCTGCACTGCAGGCTGATTCTTTACCAGCTGAACTATGACCCTTCATTATTAGGATTTTTCCCTGAAGGATGTCCCATCAATTGCTGTGGACAGTATTTCCATGGTCTCCAGCAGCAACTCATGGTTACAGTCCTCATAGCTGAATTGCTGAGGCTTGAACCTTGTCCAAGCTCTTTCTTTGAATTCCTGAGTGAGGGGAACATGCAAGTAATTTGGGGAGATATGTCATAAATATCATGCTTATGTCACAGGTCACGGGGATTCCTCTAGTCCAGCCGTGTCCCTGCTGGCTTCTGCCTGGCAGTCTCCTACATACAGCAGGAGAGCCCTCTGGGAGACAAGATGGCTTTTCAACTCTGCTGTCCTATGGAGGCATCAGTGCTTTGGAAATGGATTCTCTACTGCAGTGGGTGTACCACCAACTCAGAAACAGCCACCCTTGTGCCAACAAACCATCTCCTGTTTTAGATCCACCGTCTTTCCCCAGACACTTAAGGAGATCATCACACATCAGCCATAGGATATTTTTCTAGAGTCAGACACGACTGAAGCAACTTAGCACACCCAGTAGAATTTATCAGCAGTTTTAGGAACACCAGATACATAGCAGACATTCACTGTATTTGATCTGAACCACTAACGTCAAATTATACAGTCAAATGCAAGATAAACTTTGTTTTAGTAAATCCTAGCTAAAGGATTACTGGCTACTGGGATCGTGGGGCTACACCTAGGTGTCATTGTACTCAAATATTGGCCAAGCAGCCTCAAAAGTACCACTGAACTTACAGACCCAAATCAATTATACGCTGAAGAAATGCTGGCCATGGGGTCAAATGCAGTTCACTGAGCTATTTATAGCCCATACTAAAACACAGCTGTAAATAGAGTAGCAACACAAAGGATGGTCTGGCCACCCTAGCAACTTCTATGCATTCAGCAGCTGCAGCAGAGCAGCCTTATTCACATCATTTGGATAGAACGATGGGTCACAGGTCTGGCAGTGTTGACAGGCCACAGCATCTTATCACACAAAGAAAAATAATGCATAGACAATTCTTAGCCACTGGATGCTGATTTTGAAGACACTACTAGATAACTCTCTTAAAAAGAAGCTGTGTTTGTCTAAGTTTTTCTTTAACAAATCTAAGGCTGTATCCGATATCTGTGTATCTTCCTGATATCTAATAATGTCCTATATGTTTATGCACACCCACCAAGTCTAGCCATGTACCACTGTTGGTGAATTGTGAGTCCAATTTCAGTAGGCTTGAAAGTACTCGATCTAATTTATATTAATTTTACTAGTAAAATTTTAATAATATTTATTGTATTTCAGCTAAGAGTTGTGCTGAGAACTTTTTACCTTGGTGGTGGTTTAGTTGCTCAGTCGTGGCCACTGTTTGCGACCCCATGGACTGTTACCCCTGCAGGCTCCTCTGTCCATGGGATTTCCCAGGCAAGAATACTAGAGTGAGTTGCCCTTTTCTTCTCCAGGGGATCTTCCCAGCCCAGGGATTGAACCTGGGTCTCCTGCATTGTGGGCGGACTCTTTACTGACTGAGCCAGCAAGGAAACCACCTTTTTATATTATCTTATTCAATTTTCATAATAATCATATGTTTAAAATATCATAAGCAAAAGAGAATATAAGATTAAATATAACTTGCTCACAGCCAATAGTTCTGTTTGATTTTAGAGCCCACACTCCTTCAAATTAAATGAAGAGGAAAAACTATTCTCTTCCAAAACCAGAGCTTATACCTGCTCCCTTGCAGAAAGTTCAAGGAAGCCCAGCAGCCCTGGTACCTCTTTTTCTTAATAATAGATCTCCAGAACTTATTTTGCATAACAGAAACTTCATGGGAGAGGGAAGGGCTGGGAGTTCCGGATTAGCAGGGGCAAGCTCTCATATATATGATGGGTAAACAACAGGTCTTGCTGTGTAGCATTGGGAAATATGTTCCATGTCCTGTGATAAACCATAATCGAAAAGAGTGTGAAAAAAAGAATGTCTACATCAAACCAGGCAATCCTAAAGGAAATCAACTTTGAGTATTCATTGCAAGGACTGACGCTGAAGTTCCAATGCTTTGACCACCCAATGTGAAGAGCCAACTCATTGGAAAAGACCCTGATGCTGGGAAAGATCGAGGGCAGGAGGAAAAGGGGGCAAAAGAGGATGAGATGGTTGGATGGCATCATTGACTCAATGGACATGAGTCTGAGCAAGTTCCGGGAGATACTGAAAGACAGGGAAGCCTGGCGTGCTGTTCAGTCCATAGGGTCACAGAGTCTGAGATGACTGTATAACTCAGTCACTTTGCTGTACAGTAAAGGCTGGCACAACACTAAATCAACTATACTTCAGTAAAAAGATAAAATTGTAAAAAGCAGATCTGCATAACTTACTTATTTTGCACAACATAAACTTTGTAACCTTTAGCCAACACCTCCCCACTTTCCCCTCCCCTAGCGGTTGGCAGTCTCCATTCTGTCTCTTCTTCCGTGAATTTGAATACTTTTGATACCACACACAACTAGTTCCTGACTTATTTCACTTAGTGTAACACCCTCAAAGTCCATCTACGTTGCTGCAAATGGCAGAATTTCCTTTTTCCAGGGCTAAATAATATTACACCTATATCACATTTCCTTTGTCCATTTGTATAGCAACAGATATTTAAGTTGTTTCCATGTCTTGGCTATCATGAATAATGCTGCAAGGAATGTGGGAGTGCATTCAACTATCAACTATCTCTTCAAGATCTTGGTTTTACTTTCATTGGCTATATACCCAGGAATGGAATCACTGAATCAAATGGTAATTCTATTTTTAATATTTTAAGGAACCTCAATATTGTTTTCCATAATAGTTGCATGAATTTACGCTCTCACAAACAATAAGGGTTCCCTTTTCTCCATATCCTTGCCAACATTTGTCCTTTGTGAGGTTTTGTTTTGATAACAGCCATCCCAACTGATATTAAGGTGATATCTCATTGTGGTTTTGATTTGCAGTTCCTTGATTAGGGGTGACTTCCCTGGTGGCTCAGACGGTAAAGCGTCTATCTACAATGTGGGAGACTTGGGTTTGATCCCTGGGTTGGGAAGTTCCCTGGAGAAGGAAATGGCAACCCACTCCAGTCTAGAAAATCCCATGGACAGAGGAGCCTGGTGTCCTGATTAGGGATGCTTCCCAGGTGGCTTAGTTGTAAAGAATGTGCCTGCCAATGCAAGAGACTCAAGAGACACAGGTTCAATCCCTGGGTCAGGAGGATCCCCTGGAGTAGGCAATGGCAATTCACTCCAGTATTCTTCCATAGGAAATCTCATGAACAGAGAAGCTTTGCAGGCTACAATCTATGGGGTCACAAAGGAGTTGGATACAACTTAGCGACTAAACAACAAAAATGATGATTAGTGACCTTGAGCTCTTTTTCATATATATGGTGACCATTTGTATGTCTTCTTTGGAAAAAATGTCTATTCAGACATTCTGAAGTTAAAATTTAAAATTTAAATCAAATTTTTAAATCAAATTATTTGGGAATTTGCCTATTTTTAAAATCAAATTATTTGGGTTTTTCTTTTTTTTTTTTTTTTGCTATTGAGTTATAGAAAGAAAGTGAAGTCACTCAGTCATATCCTACTCTTTGCGACCCCATGGACTGTAGCCTGCCAGGCTCCTCCATCCATGGCGTTTTCCAGGCAAGAGTACTGGAGTAGGTTGCCATTTCCTTCTCCAGGGAACCTTCCTGACCCAGGGATTGAACCCGGGTCTACCCACATTAAAGGCAGACGCTTTACTGTCTGAGCCACCAGGGAAGATCCCATTGAATTATATAGTTCCTTATATATTTGAATATTAACCCCTTATCAGCTATATGGTCTGCAAATATTTTCTCCTATTACATAGGTTGACCTTTCATTTTGTTGATGGTTTCTTTTGCTGTGCAGAAGCTTTTTAGTTTGATGTAGTCCCACTTAATCTTGTTTTGCTTTTGTTGCCTGTGCTTTTGATACTATATCAAAGAAACCATTTCAGAAACCAATGTTAGAAGCTCTTTCCCTATATTTTCTAGGAGTCTTATTGCATTGGGGCTTTAAGTCTTTAATCCATTTTGAGTTGAGTTTTGTATATAGTGTGAGATGGGAATTCAATTTTATTCTTTTACACATGGATATCTAGTTTTCCCAACACTATTTATTGAAGACTGTCTTTTCCACATTGAGTCTTCTTGGCTCCTCTGTCAAATATTAGTTGAGCATATGAATATGCCAGAGTTTATTTCTAATTTCTTTTATTCTGTTCCACAGTCTGTCTAAATGTCTGTTTTTATGCCAGTACTATACTGTTTTGATTATGGTAACTTCGCAACATGTTTTAAAAATCAGGGAGCTTTGTTCTTCTTGCTCAAAACTGCTTTGGCTATTAAGGGTCTTTTATGGTTCCAAATGAATTTTAAGATTGTTTTGCTCTTCCTGTAAAAATGTATTTTGGATTTTAATAAGAATTACATTAAATCCATAGATCACTTTGGTAAATATGGACATTTCAACAATATTAATTTTTCCAGTCTGTGAATGTGGGACATCTTTCCATCTGTATTTCTTTTATCAGTGATTTGTAGTTTTTAGTGTACAACCTTTCACCACTTTGGTTGTTAAATTTATTCCTAAATATCCTATTCTTTTTTACACTATTGCAAATGGAATTGTTTTCTTAATTTCCTCTTTGTTTTTGGCTACACTTCACAGCTTGTAGGATCCTATTTCTCTGACCCAGGATTGAACCTGGGCCTTCAGCAGTAAGAGCACAGATTCCTAACCACTGGACCACATTAGAATTCCATTTTCTTTTTTGGATAGTTGTTTGTATATAGAAATGTGACTCATTTTTGTAGATTGATTTTTGTATCCTCTGACTTTACTGAACTTGCCTATTATTTCTAATAAAGTTAAAATTAAGTTTTTGAAACTAAACACTATGAACCTGGAAATCCTATCATGTACCCATGCTTATCAAAAATTACTATTTAAGGGAATTAGAATTTTACGACATTTTGATGTTTGTTTCACATTTTAACTGAGCATCTATTATGGTCTGGGCATTATGCTAACTATTTCCTATGAACTAACTCATTTACACTTAATAAAACTATAAGGTAGAACTATTTTCAAATGAGAAAACTAAAGCTCAGAGAAGTCAGGTAACTTGTATATACTCAACTGCCATATACTAGTGGTAGGCTGTGCTTTCTACATAAATTGCCTCTCCAACTCTCACTGAACCAACTTATGACATTTTATTCAGTAAATACACATTTTCCAAGTTCTTAAACATTTTATGATTCTATAAGAAAACATTTTATGAGTTTGTTTATGATGTTAAGCAATTAGATGAAAAGTATCAGGTAACATGCCTTGATCAATCACTTCTCATGACAAAATCAAATTCTGCAGAGATGACATTTAATTTTTCATTTGAAAAATAGCACTACTTGAATGTACTGTTTTTCTGGCATCTAGAATTAATATATAGATCAAGACTCAGCACACTGTGTCCCACAGACCTAACCTGCCCCACCACCTGTTTTTTTATAAATACAGTTTTTTATTGGAACACAGTTTTACATCCATTCACTTACTTTTTTTTTTTTTTTTTTGATTTATGGCCTCTTGCACACTTCAAAAGGAGAGGTGAGTAGTTGTAACAGAGACTTGATAGCTCACAAGGAAGGAAAGCCTAAAATATTTACTCTCTGGCCCTTCACAAAAAAAGCTTGCCAACTCCTGATATACTTGTTTAGTTCAGATAAGTTAAAGAAAACTCTGTAGGATTGACCAGGACCTAGTTAGAGAGTGATCAGCAAGTCATTGGAGAATGTAATGTGTTAAATGAAACAAATTATTAATAAAAGCCAAGCCTATAAATGGGCTTCGCTGATAGCTCAGTTGGTAAAGAACCCGTGTGCAATGCAGGAGACCCTGGTTCAATTCCTGGGTCAGGAAGATCCACTGGAGAAGGGATAGGCTACCCACTCCAGTATTCTTGGGCTTCCCTTGTGACTCAGCTGGTAAAGAATCCTCCTGCAATGTGGGAGACCTGGGTTCAATCCTTGGGTTGGGAAGATCCCCTGGAGAAGGGAAAGGCTACCCACTCCAGTATTCTTGCCTGGAGAATTCCATGTATAGTCCATGGAGTCACAAAGAGTCGGACATGACTGAGCAACTTTCACTTTACTTCAAGCCTATAAATAATGCACCTCTCTTCATACCTAGAGTAGATTATTACAGTAATGGTCTCCAGTGAGTCATGTCTGGGTATGTAGGATTTGGGGCAACCCTTTCCCACACTGACACTCGGGCTTGGCCATGTGACATATTGGGGCCAGATGGGACATCGAACATGAAACCAGGAGAAGAACACAGGTGTTGCCTTGCTGGGGCTTGCCTCCTTAGAGCTTAGCAATCTCAGCATGGAAAGTAACCCAGAGTTATACCTCAGGAGAGACCACATGAGGAGCTGAGGTATCCTAGTCCACAGATGAGTGAGACAGATGAGTGAGACAGATGAGTGAGACCATCTTGGACTATCCCACCCCATTTGGGCCCCCAGAGGACTGTAGCCATGAGTGACCTCAGGTGAGATCAGAAGAAACACCAACTGGACCTAGCTCAAACTGCAGAATTAAAAACAAATATATATGGTTGTTTTAAGCCACTAGGGTTTTGGGTTTTTTTGTTTTCTTATGCAGCAAGAGACAATGACACCCCACCCTAGATGGAGGAATCTGCTGATGAAACATCAGGAGCATCACCTGGAGGCAAGAAGATATGTCTCATTAAAAGGAAAGCATCATCCTTTTAATCATGACCAGATCACGACCTCCTTATTGCAAAATTCAGATTTAAATTGAAGGAAATAGGGAAAACCACTAGGTCATTCAGGTATGACCTAAATCAAATCCCTTATGATTATACAGTGGAGGGGATAAATAGATTCAAGGGACTAGATCAGATAGACTGAGTGCCTGAAGAACTATGGATGGAGGTTTTAATATTGTACCAGAGGCAATGACCAAAACCATCCACAAGAAAAAGAAATACGAGAAGGCAAAAAGCTTGTCTGAGGAGGCCTTACAAATAGCTGAGAAAAGGAGAGAAGCAAAGGCAAAGGAGAAAGGAAAAGATGCACCCATCTGAATGCAGAGTTCCAAAGAACAGCAAGGAGAGAGAAGGTATTCTTCAGTGAACAATGCAAAGAAATAGAGGAAAACAATAGAATGGGAAAGACTAGAGATCACTTTAAGAAAATTAGAGATACCAAGGGAATATTTCATTAAAGGATAGACACAATAAAGGACAGAAATTGTATGGACCTAACAGAATCAGAAAAGGTTAAGAAGAGATGGCAAGAATACTCAGAAGAACTATGCAAAAAAGTTCTTAATGATCTGGATAACCATGATGGTGTGGTCACTCACCTAGAGCCAGATATCCTGGAGTGTGAAGTCAAGTGGGCCTTAGGAAGCATTACTATAAACAAAGATAGTGGAGGTAATGGAATTCCAGTTGAGCTATTTCAAATCCTAAAAGATGATGCTGTGAAATTGCTGTACTCAAATATGCCAGCAAATTTGGAAAACTCAGCAGTGGCCACAGGACTAGAAAAGGTTGATTTTCATTCCAATCCCAAAGAAGGGAAATACCAAAAAATGTTCCAACTATTACACAATTGCACTCATTTCACATGCTGGCAAGGTAATTCTCAAATTCGTTCAAGGTAGGCTTCAACAGTATGTGAACCAAAAACTTAAGAGATACACGGGCTGGATTTAGAAGAGGCAGAGGAATCAGAGATCAAACTGCCAATATCTGTTGGATCATAGGGTTTCAGAGGTGGCACTAGTGATAAAGAGCCTGCCTGCCAACATAGGAGACATAAGAGACAAGTGTTCAATCGGGAAGATCCTCTGGAGGGGGGCATGGCAACCCACTCCAGTAGTCCTGCCTGGAGAATCCCAAGGACAGAGGAGCCTGGGGGGCTACAGTCCATGGGTCACAGAGTCAACACAACTGAAGTGACTTAGTACACACAGTACACACACTGGATCATAGAAAGAGCAAGAAAGCTCCAGAAAAACCTACTTCTGCTTCACTGACTACACCTTTGACTATGTGGATCACAACAAACTGTGGAAAATTCTTGAAGAGATGGGAATACTAAACCAACTTACCTGCCTCCTGAGAAATCTGTAGGTAGGTCAAAATGCAACAGTTAGAACCAGACATGGAACAATGGACTGGTTCAAAATTGGGAAAGGAGTACATCAAGGCTGAATACTGTCACCCTGCTTATTTAACTTACATGCAGAGTACATCATGCAAAACGCTGGGCTGGATGAAGCCCAAGCTGGAATCAAGACTGCTAGGAGAAATATCAATAACCTCAGATACGCAGATGACACCACCCTAATGGCAAAAAGCAAAGAGGAACTAAAGATACTCTTGATGAAGGTGAAAGAGGAGAGTGAAAAAGCTGGCTTAAAACTCAACATTCAAAAAACAAAGGTCATGCCATCCAATCCCATCACTTTGTGGCAAATAGATGGAAAAACAATGAAAACAGTGACAGACTTTATTTTCTTGGGCTCTAAATCACTGCAGATGGTGACTGCAGCCATGAAATTAAAAGACACTTGCTCCTTGGAAGAAAAACTATGACAAACCTAGACAGCATATTAAAAAGCAGAGACATCACCTTGCTGACAAACGTACATCTAGTCAAAACTATGGTTTTTCCAGTAGTCATGTACAGATGTGAGAGTTGGACTATAAGGAAGACTGAGCACCAAAGAACTGATGTTTTCGAACTGTGGTGCTCGAGGAGACACTTGACAGTCCCTTGGAAAGCAGAGATCAAACCAGTCAATCCTAAAGGAAATTAACCATGAATATTTATTGGAAGGACTGATGCTGAAGCTGAAGCTCCAGTACTTTGACCACCTGATGTGAAGAGCTGACTCACTGGAAAAAAACCCTGATGCTGGGAATGACTGAGGGCAGGAGGAGAAGGGGGCAACAGAGGATGAGATGGTTGGATGGCATCACAGACTCAATGTACATGAGTTTGAGCAAACTCCAGGGGATACTGAAGGACAGAGAAGCCTGGTGTGCTACAGTCCATGGGGTCACAGAGTCAGACAAGACTGAGTGAACAACAACCATTAAGGGTCCAGCATTTCCTTTTCTTTCAACTCTTGAAGAAAAGAAAAAATAGACTAAAAGCAAAATACTTTGGTTTTCTGTCTAAAAAAGGTTGATGCTGCTGCTGCTAAGTTGCTTCAGTCGTGTCCGACTCTGTGCAAACCCACAGACGGCAGCCCACCAGGCTCCCCATCCCTGGAATTCTCAAGGCAAGAACATTGGAGTGGGTTGCCATTTCTTTCTCCAATGCACGAAAGTGAAAAGTGAAAGTGAAGTCGCTCAGTCGTGCTGGACTCTTAGCTACCCCATGGATTGCAGCTTACCAGACTCCTCCGTCCATGGGATTTTCCAGGCAAAAGAGTACTGGAGTGGGGTGCCATTGCCTTCTCTAAGAAAGGTTAGGTGCTATAAATAATAAACTCTTTATTTCTGAAGGTTTCTGAAGAATCCTCTTTATCCCTTTCTATCTGCCCAGACAGAAAGTGTCTCTCACATTCTTGTAGGTTTTTCTTTTTTGCCTCTTGGAGGAGTTAAAAGCTAGTGAGGATTCGCTGGTACGAGTCAAAATATCCATGCCAAACTAGTGGCGTTATGGTAAAATACTATAATAGCTTAAGTAGTATGGGGAGGGGGGATGGAAAAAGGGGACAGCACCGAATAAAGAAGAGCCACCAGGGTTAAGCTTCCCTCCTGCCATTCCCACACTAACTGCCAAGTGAGCCTACGCTGACCATCCCTCTGTGTCGGGTGGCACTGACGCAGGCTAAGACGTGGGAGGAAGGTGGTGGGTGGCAACAGCGTTGAGACCAGACAAGACATTGAGCAGACCCTGCGGAGGATCGCCTGGCACCCGGCAAACGACCCTGCCTCCAGGGCAGGCCGGGCAGTGACGTCCCAAGGCCATTTCTCTGCACTGTGCATGCTCACTGGTCAAGAGCAGCAGCAGCAGGGCCCCACCCAGCCTAACCAGACTGTCCTAATGGGACCATGCGGGAGCCAGCAGCTCAGAGCTGTCAATTCAGTTCTGTCGCTCAGTCGTGTCTGACTTCTCGACCCCACGGACAGCAGCACGCCAGGCCTCCCTGTCCATCAGGGAAGAGCTCTCTGCAGGGAGCCGCTAATGCTTCCTCGTCCAGGGAGAGGTCAACCAGTGCTTGGCTTGCTTTACCAAACAGGAGTGAGGTCCCAGGCTTTGTCGCCCCGAGGAGGATGTGCCTTCTAGATACCTACTCCTCACACTCAGCACAAAACACTAGAGAGTGGCTTGCCATCTTTTTCTTACTCTCCCTTTTCTTTTTGAATGCACCATTACATCAGTCCTGAGTTCGTCTCATTTCAGTAGCTGTGAGTTTAAATCTTGGTTTCACGTCTTTATTAGCAATTCTTTTCATGATGATGAGAATCAATACAAACCCCAATTAAAACCTGGACATCTGCCACCCAGTTGCCACAGGCAACGGAGCCCTTTACTCAGGAGGTATGGCCGAGGTTTGACGATGTGGAAGACAGAAGGGAATTCTCCCTGAGGATAGCCGAGCCGGAAACATTTATTTTGATTGTGTGACCCAGTGGATTCTGTTTTAAAAGTTTAAACTCCCTCATTTAAAAGAGAGATGTGTGTTTTAAAAGGAGGTCTTATAAAGAACAGACTTGTGGGGGCGAGGCAGGAGGGGTGAAGGGGAGGGATGGAATGGGAGGCTGGGGTTAGCAGACGTAGGCTATTATATATGGAATGGATAAATCACAAGGCCTACTGAAGTAGCCCCCAGCCTTTTCGGCACAAGGGACCAGTTCCATGGAAGACAATTTTTCCCCGGACCTGGGGGGCTGGGGGGGTGGGGTGGGGACAGGGATGGTTTGGGGATGATTCAAGCACATTAGAGCATCACGTGCTTTATTATTATTACATCAGCTCCACCTCAGATCTCAGGCATTAGATCCTGATGGCTGGGGACCCCTGTATAGCACAGAAAATGATATTCAGTATCCTATGATAAACCACAATGGAAAAGAATATTTTTTTAAAGGAATGTACATATAGATATAACTGAATCACTTTGCTGTACAGAAATTGACATTGTAAATCAACTATGCCAAATAAATAAATAAATATTAGGGAGTTTAAAAAAATCTACCACCTCTGGCTCAGAATGTTTTCATTTAGTTCAATTTCCTTTTTTTCTGAGATAGTCATTATCTTTTTTTTTTTTTAACTATCTTATTATAATATAGAGTCAAGCACACCACTTAATGTGCCTTCCAAACTGTGGAGCGTTGAACAAAAAGAAAATATCTTTATGACAATGTTTCTCCTGCCACAGTTATTTGAGTTATTCTGCCTTGTACTTCCCGAAATATTTTAGGAAAGAATTATGTTCAATGCCTTGCCATGCCTGTGTGTGTGCTAAGCTGCTTCAGTCGTGTCTGACTCTTTGCCACCCCATGGACTGTAGCCCGCCAGGCTCCCATGTTCATGGGATTCTTCAGGCAAGAATACTGGAGAGGGTTGCCATAAGTTCCTCCAGGGGATTTTCCCAACCCAGGGATCGGACCCTCATCTCTTGTGTCTCCTGCATTGGCAGGTGGGTTCTTTACCACCATGTCATGAGTTAACTTGACAATCTTTTTTGCCAAAAATCACATCCACACTTTTAGCCCTACTCTTTCTCTTTGAGGTTGTTGTCTCCTTGTTAAGAAGGAAAAAAATAGGGGCTTCCCTGGTGGCTCAGTGGTAAAGAATCCGCCTGTCAGTGTAGGAGACAGGGGTTTGTTCCCTGGTCCACGAAGATCCCACATGCCTCAGAGCAACTACTGGGCATGAGCTTTAAAGCCCGGGAGCTGCAGACACTGAAGCCTGTGCACCCTAGAGCCCGTGCTCCGCAGAGAAGCCAGCACAGTGAGAAGCTGGTGATCGTTTACAGTGAAAAATGTCGGATTCGTGATCTCCGAAGATTTAGCTTCGGGACCAGGGACCAGGCTAAATTAGCATGAAAAGACATAGAGAAAGCTTCTGACATAGACAATCGCAGGGGGAGAGTCCCCAGCCCCCGCCCCATCCCCACCCCCCTACCCCCCCACAGCTAGTCTTAGCAAAGCCTTCTATACTTTTATCAGACTCACTCCCACAACAGACATCTTAAGATAACAGGATTAGTAAGATGGTTTTTGTTAAGGAGAAACATATCCTCAAGCAAGATACATTGTTAAATTGGCTAAGACAAAGCAATGTAGAAAAAAATGTTTGTCCTTTTCTCCTCAAGAGCCCTGGACCCCTTTCTCCTTCTCGGGGACTGCCTAGGAATTAACTCTCTCACCAGCATACTGCAACCAGAGAGTAGCCCCTGCTGACTGCACCTAGAGAAAAGCCCACGCAGCATGGAAGACTCAACACAAGCAAAAATAAATCAATTAAACTTTTCAAAAAGAAGAAGGAAAAAGTATATGCTTCCATAAGCTTATGGGCTAACATGTGAAAGGGGAGGACATGGAAGCCGATTCCAGGTGGAGGAACATGGGGCTGCCCGAGGCTGACCTCAAGCAGAAGTCTGCAGACGAGCACTACCTTTGTTCATGCTGTGTTCTGTCCTTTCGTGCACACAGTGACACTTAACATGCAGATGAACTTGCATCCTAGACGAACCTGTCCAGGTGGTCACACCTGGCTGATTCCCAGGAGCTCAGACACAGTCCTGACACCAAGGACAAACCAGGTTCCTCATGTCCAAAAGTAAATCCATCCAACCAAATTTGAATTAAGAGGTCCTCATTGCCCAATCCTGCTTCCTCCCTTAAGGATGCTTAATGGGTCTAATTAAGTTTCATTAGGACCACCCAGGCCTCCAGGGAATAAAGTAAACAGCTGACGAGCAGTACTGGTCAGCCAGGTTTAAACTGGATGACTAATGGAGGCAAACACGTGGGTAATCAGGCAAGAAGAAAGCGCTGAGCACCCTGCTGATTCTGCAGCACAAGATGGTCACGAAATGATTCAAGGTGTTTAAAGACGGTGTATTTTGAGAAAACAGTTGTGCCAGGTTTCAGGAAATCTGAAGACATCCTGTTTCCAGTCACAACAGGGAGGGTTCCAGGACTGTGGGGGCATGAACAAGCACATCCTGGAGATAAGTTTCAAGCCAACTTGATAGAGTCCTTCTGCATCCTAACTCCTAAAGCACTTTTAATCTCGTCTCATCCTCAAGGAGACACCCCACAAAAAGCCTATCACACCATCAACCCAGGAAACCAGGGCTCATTTGTTATGACAGGAGTCCCCACCCTGCTGGAGAGAAAAGTTGTACAGGACTAAAAGTTCCTTGCACAGATGTTTAATATCAACCCAAGAGACAGCAACCCCAAAGCCAGTTCAGGGATACAGACAATAACTTAAGAGCTCCAGGAGCCACCCCCCTCCACCAAAAAGACTCCCAGATTTATATCTTTCTTGAAATCTCACCCAAGCTTTGGGCCTGGACCTCCAACTACCTTCAACATCCACAACTAAACCTATGATCCTCACTGCCACCCACTCACAAAAAGAAAATATTTTAATCCTGCTAGGAATATTTATGAAAATCCATTAATTGAATATATACCACAATATCATTTTTAAAATCATAATGATCCAAAACTTCATCAAAATTGCTTGATTATACACCCTCAGTTTCAGCTTCTCTCGTAGTCATTTCTTCCTTAAAAACCCTCCATGGTCAGAGTCTTCCCTAGTGGGTCCAGTGACTAAGATCTGAACTCCCAATGCAGGGGACCTAGGATTGATTCCTGGTCAGGGAACTAGATCCTACTTGCCATAACTAAAGATCCTGGGTGCCACAGCTAACACCTGGCACAGCCAAGGAAATAAATAAGTAAAAATAAATACTAAAAAAAAAAAACTTGGCCAAGCTTAACACTCCATTCACACTCGTGCAGGTTGGATACTGTCACAACCCCCAGCAGAAAGGCCCTCTCACTCCAATCAATCAACACACTCCATTTAGGCTAACCTTATCATTATCTTACTCTTCACCGATTCACCCCCGTTGTGAGTTGAATTGTGTCTCCCCAAAAGGTAGAAGTTGAAGTCCTGACCTCCGTACCTCCTAAGGTGAATTTCTCTGGCAATAGGGTTACAGGTGTAATTAAGATGAGGTCATACTGGAGTAGGTGGTCCCTTCGTCCAGCGTAACTGGTGTTCCTACAAGAGGTTTAGCTATGAGAGGAAGATGCCACGTGAAGACACAGGCAGAGACTGGACTGAGACAGCCGCAAGCCACAGAAGTTAGGAAGGGACCAAGAAGGATGCTACCCAGACCCAGAGTCTCAGAGGGAGTAGAGCCCT
Organism: Bos grunniens; assembly: GCF_055505025.1. Classification (NCBI taxonomy): domain Eukaryota; kingdom Metazoa; phylum Chordata; class Mammalia; order Artiodactyla; family Bovidae; genus Bos; species Bos grunniens. The sequence goes on from NC_141168.1 coordinate 20,493,098, forward strand.
GCTGACAGCCTTGATTCCTAACCAGAACCATGAGACAAAAAATTTCTGTTGTGTTAAGTAATCCAGTTTGGGCTACTCTGTGATGGCAACCCTAGGAAACAAATACAAGCCCTGTTCCCTTCTAAAACCTTCATTGATTCCTATTCCTTCATTATATCAAGTTCTATTCATTGGCCTGGCTCCTGAGGCCCTTTCCCACGTCGCTCTCCCTGAACAAATATATCTCCCACCATGTCTTCAGCACTTTTTCTAAACTTCAATCTACACTGACCTCTCCCTTCTTCAAAGTCTTGCTGCCTATCGTCCCACTAAAATATCCTTTCACTCTACCAGGTATATTTATTTTTGCCTTTCCTATCAATTCATAAGCACCTTGAGAAATGGACTATGATTTTTTTTTAATCTCCCCAAGTACTGTTGCTGTTGAGTCGCTAAGTTGTGTCTGACTCTTTTATGACCCAACGGACTGTAGCTCGTCAGGCTCTTCTGTCCACAGGATTTCCCAGGCAAGAACACTGGAGTGCATGGCCATTTCCTTCTCCAAGGGATCTTCCCAACCCAGGGATTGAACCTGCATCTCCTGCATTGGCAGACAGATTCTTTACCACTGCACCACCAGGGAAGCCCCCCAGAGGATCAGATACTCTATAAGTACTCATAGATTAATTAATCTAGTAGCCTTTACACATGCTTTGCCCTTGACCTGAAATACCCAAGTAGGCTGTGAGCTACATGCCAGGGACCATTGTTTTAATCTTTGTGTCCCCAAAGTCTCACACCATATCTGGCATTTCATAAACTTTCAATAAATATTTTTACTTAATTCATTTAAAAAACCCTGTCTCCAGGTATATCTGTTTTGGGAGTCATATCTGCCTGCTTTTAAAGAAATGACTAATGAGATTCCACTTCTCCCATGGCCTCATATGGAGTCATTAGTTGGGCCCCTGCCTGGAGCTTCAGGGAGCCTTATTAGTCCCCTGCGACCCATCCAAAAGGGGAGTCTTCCTCCCCGTTATCAGGCTTCCTGTTTAACAATACATGACAGGGTTTGTTCTTCTACCCCATTGTTACCTGTGTTTCCAAAAGCCCTTTGAAAGCATAAATAAATGATTGTTGACTGATCTCCTTTCCCCGGGATTTTGCCAATGCTGAGAATCCTGAAAGCTTTCCAAGGCGTGATTTGTCACTGAAAATGCCAAGTGGGGGAGTTGTTGTCCTCTCTACTCATAGGGGTGCTTGATAATTCAAAGTCCCTGTTTCTTCCCACAGAGTCGGGCAGACTAATGTGCTGTCACAAATTCTCCAGTGATAGAGCTGTGCAGGGGGCTTTCCAAACAGCGTAAGCCTCTGCAAGGTCAGGGAGACCTCTGCTGGGCGAGGAAGTCATCCAGACTTCCAAGATGCTGCATCCAGAAAGCCTGCAGGGGCCACCCTGTGACTCTGAGGGTCAGAGTCAGGGAAGGGCCCAGAGGAAGAATACAGCTGTTCCAACGCTGTCAGCCTACCAATGCCCCTCCCCTGCCACCTTTCTACCCACTTTCTCTAAAGCATATGAATTAGCCTCCCTAACAGACAGTATATTAAAAGGCAGAGACATTACTTTGCCAACAAAGTCTGTCTAGTCAAGGCTATGGTTTTTCATGTATGGATGTGAGAGTTGGACTATAAGAAAAGCTGAGGGCTGAAGAATTGATGCTTTTGAACTGTGGTGTTGGAGAAGACTCTTGAGAGTCCCTTGGACTGCAAGGAGATCCAATCAGTCCATCCTAAAGGAGATCAGTCCTGAATATTCATTGGAAGGACTGATGATGAAGCTGAAACTCCAATACTTTGGCCACCTGATGCAAAGAGCTGACTCATTGGAAAAGACCCTGATGCAGGGAAAGATTGAGGGCAGGAGAAGGGGACAATAGAGGATGAGATGGTTGGATGGCATCACCGACTCAATGGACATAAGTTTGGGTAAACTCCGGGAGTTGGTGATGGACAGGGAGGCCTGGTGTGCTACAGTCCATGGGGTTGCAAAGAGTCAGACACGACTGAGTGACTGAACTGAACTGAACAGACAGCTAAATATTTTCTTGGTCATGACTCTCAGAATACAAAACCTCTGACCATCCACTGGATATTTACAAGGTTAGATCAGGGGAGGAGAGGTGTAGTGTGGAAGGTTGAAGAAGCCAAAGAAGAAAGAGGGGAATTTCCAGTTTCCAGGTCTATATGTAAGGAGTTTAAAGTCACCACTCCCCCTTGAGAAATGGAATGTGTGTGCTTGCTCACTAAGTCCTTGCAATCCTATGGGCTGTAGCCCACCAGGCTCCTCTGTCAAAGGGGATTCTCCAGGCAAGAATACTGGAGTGGGTAGCCACGCGCTCCTCTAGACAAATGGAGTATGCCTGCCGTATCAGTAAACAGAGGATGTCACCATCATCAGCAATTGCTGCCCTCCAAAATGAGCCAGTGAGCTCTGAGGAAACTCAGGATGTGAAAACAGGATACTGGCTCCATTTACTGAGGTGCCTATCAAAGGAATGGTTTCAGTGAGCCCAGACTCTTGCCTCTTCCCATATATAGAAAAGCACTAAATTCCTTAACTTGGGAGATCTGGTTTTCTTTAATTAACAACAATCTTTCGATGTTCAAACTACCTGCCCTTTGTTGCGAAACTTTTATCTAACCTGGCTCATCCCCTTGCCTCCTCCGAGCAGTTCTCTCAGGGTTACTTGAGATGCTGTCTCCCAGGCTTGAAGTCCTAAAAATTCCTGGTCAAATAAAACATAACTCCCAATTTATAAGGTTGTGAATATTTTTTGAAAAGACAATCCTGGCCACCTGATGTGAAGAGGTGACTCATTTGAAAAGACCCTGATGCTGGGAAAGATTGAAGGCAGGAGGAGAAGGGGACAACAGAGGATGAGATGGTTGGATGGTATCAGTGACTCAATGGACATGGGTTTGGGTGGACTCCGGGAGTTGGTGATGGACAGGGAGGCCTGGTGTGCTGCGGTTCATGGGGTCGCAAAGAGTCAGACACGACTGAGCTGAATTGAACTGAGCAACAAGTAGAAAGCTGAACAGACTGAAAAATCAACAATACTTCTTGAATCTTGCTGGAAAGCGGAGAACACAGGGCAAACCACTGCCCTTAGGTTAGAGAGACAGGAGAATATAGGAGTCACAACTTACCTGAGCAGAGACTTGGGAGAAGAAACAGCAGCAACCAGGGCTCAGCTAGGAAACGTGTATTGTTGGAGGCTCAGTGTGGACAACTCTAATGGTTAAAAAACTACAGAGTGACCAAGTCATGGCCAGCCAGCAACACACTGAGATTTCCCTCTTGGAGAGGGGCAGCAAAGGAAACATTTTTAAGTTGACCACAGCTGCTGATCATCTCAGTGAGGCCTGCTCTCAGGTGAAACCAGTTAACCAGAGCCTGACCCACTGGTATATTATTATCAGAATCTAACTGACCTGGGGAAGGGGGATACCCAGCTCCAACTGGCTCTCCATGGGAGAAAAGATATACCCAGCCCCAGCTGACTCTAGCCTTCATCCCACCTCAGAAGGGAGCAGAAAACTGAGAAAAACTCATGAAGTTCACAATCCAGAGGCACATGCTCCCCAAAACATGGAGACCTACTTATGGGACAGAGAACGCCTCCTCTCCCCGTACCCATCACCACCACATTGCTGTCATTGTTTAGTCGTTAAGTTGCGTCCAAGTCTTTCGAGACCCCATGGACTGTAGCCTGCCAGGCTCCTCTGGCCGTGGGATTTCCCAAGCAAGAATACTGGAGTGGGTTGCTATTTCCTTCTCCAGGGGATCTTCCCGACCCAGGGATCGAACCCACATCTGCGTTGGCAGGTGGATTCTTTACCGCTGAGCCACCAGGAAAGATAAGCCTATTACCAGGACTTCCTTTCACCTGGTGTATCATGCTCAGCTAGCAAGAAAACATTACAAGGCATACCAAAAGGTAAAAACACAATTTGAAGAGACAGGATAAACCACAGAATCAGATATGCAGGGGTGTTGGAATTATCAGGCCAGGAATTTAAAACAACTCTAATTATTACACTAAAGGACCTTCATAGATCAAGCAGACAGCATTCAAGAACAGATGGGCAATGTAAGCAGAGAGATGGAAATCCTAAGGAAGAACCAAAAAGAGATAGGAGAGAGAAAAAAACCTCTGTAACAGAAATGCAGAATGCCTTTGATGGGCTCATTAGTACATTGGACACAGCTGAGAAGAGAATCTGAGCTCGAGCCTGCTATCAACAGAATTCTCAAACCAGAAAGCAAGAGAATAAAGACTGGAAAAAAAAAAAAACAGAATATCCAAGGGTATGGGACATTTATAAGGGTATGATATACACATAATGGGAATATCGGAAGGAGAAAGGAACAGAAGACATATTTGAAACAATAATGACTGAGAATTTCCCCAAATTATTAAACACCAATAGTAGTATCAAAATTAATATCAGACATCAAACCACTGATCCAGGAAGCTCAGAGAACAGACACCAAGCAGGATAAATGCAAATAATAGCAACAACAACAAAGGCTACACCTGTGTGTGTGTGTGCACACACTGTGTGTGTGCTTAGTTGCTCAGTGGTGTCTGACTCTTTGTGACCCCACGGATTATAAGCTTGCCAGGCTTCTCTGTCCATGGGATTCTCCAGGCAAGAATACTAGAGTGGGTTTCCATGCCCATCAAATTGAAGAAAATCAAAGATAAAGAAAAAATTCTGAAAGGAGCCTTTTTTTTTCTTTGCTTTGCTCAATGGCTTCAGTCGTGTCCACTTTTTGTGACCCTATAGACTGTAGCCCACCAGGTTTCTCTGTCCATGGAATTTTCTAAGCAAGAATACTGGAGTGGGTTGCCATGCCCTCCTCCAGGGGATCTTCCCTAGGATCGAAACCATGTCTCCTGCATTACAGGAGGATTCTTTACCCACTGAGCCACCTGTGAAACCCAAAAGAAGCTAGAGGGTGGGGAGCAGGGTGTAGAATAGCTTCTCTATAGAGGAACAAGATACCCTGGAGAATACTCCAGTATTCTTGCCTGGAGAATCCTATGGACAGAGGAGCCTGGTGGGCTATACATTCCAGGGGGTCGCAAAAGAGTCGGACACGACTTAGCAACTAAAACAACAACATAGAGGAAAGAGATAAGTTTTAAGGGTTATCAAAGGATTCCCGAGATATTTTTGCCAGTTCTCAGCAACTTTCTGACCCCAAATACTCAAAATACTTAGCACATTCCCAAAATAGAGTTTAGGAATGTGAAAAGGTGGGATAAAGCATGGATGTGGCTTTCCAGAAATGCGTGAGTAAGCTGCAATGACTGAAGGAGAACACCCACTTCCTCTTCAATATCCATCTTATGCCCCTGGTGTCCTCGGGAGTGGGCACTCCTGGGCCTCCTTCACAAGGAACCTGCTTTTACCTAGCGTAGATTATCACATCATCCTGTAACCCAGGAATGTTTGCATTTTAACCGAGGACTGAAGAACTTTCCAGATGCAACAGTTCATTCCTAAGGTAGCTGTAATATGGCAGGATGGCTTATTTTCAGTCACACAGGTTTCCAGAAGACTAAGAATTCTAGGCACTATGGCAGATGGAAACAAAGACAAACATTTTTATAAGGAAAAAAATCTCTCTTTATCATTGGCACCCCAGTAGCAGACATACACCCAGCACCAGATCTTGGTTCCAAAATACAGTTCTCCAATGAAAGGAACCAGGGCTCCTTGAAGAAGTAGCTGATTCTAGGTCTGGGCAAGAACAACATGAGATGATCTTGGAGCGTCTTGTGGTACCAGAAAGAAAGAATGTGCTCAGAAAGGATGAAAGAGCATAGAAACCACCATGAACGTGTTCCCAATGGCCAAGGCTAGAACATTCTGAACAATAAAATAATGATATTTAATTGTAATCCACAGACTAAAGTAAACATACATGAGTTTATCCTCAAATTTTAAAATAATTGAATAAGTAAATTGGCAATGAGGTATAGATCTTTCTTACAAAAAATTCCAATTAAGAAAAGTGGAAGGAAAGAAGGAAATATAAAACCACCATTTGTAATAATTATTGCAGGCAAAAAAATCACCACTGCATGCTTAAAATTAGTGGCAGAAACTTAAGAAAAAAAATTGCATATATTAATTTCAAAAGGAAACACAGTAACTTTAGAGTGGAAACATTCTTCAGACACACCTTAATCCAGTGATCGAGGAAAAAACACTACTAATAAAATGTATTACGATCATGTCACCCTGGCATCAAGTTAAGGACTCACCCCTCTGACCTCTTTTATAAACTTAGTTATCTCCTAAAGGCCTTGTCTCCAAACAGTTACAGTGAGTGTGGCTTCAACATGAATTTGAAGGGGAAACAATTCCGACCAAAGCATTTCCCAAAAATATATAGCAATCTATCCATGAAAAAGCATCCCAAGTTGTCTATGGGACAACTGATTAGTACTCTTCAAACACTTCAAGGTCAGGAAAGACAAAGAAAAACTGAAGACCTGCCACAGGTTGAAGGATTCGAGGCCCTTTCAGTGCAGCATGGCATCTGGGATTGAATCCTATAACAGAACAAAGACAATAATGGGGGAACAGGTTCAACCTGAATAAAGTTGATAGTTATGTTGTTTGTTTTGTAATTATGTAATTAATGTTCATGTCGTGCTTTTAATCATGGTCCTATGGCTGGATAAGAAAGTGTGTCTGAAATGTTTTGGGCTATCTTTGCAACTGTTCTCTAAGTCTAATATTATTTCAAAATAAAAATCTTCTCTGGGACTTTCCCAGGAATTCCATGGTTAAGACTCTGTGCTTCCAATGCATGGGGTGTGGGTTCAATCCCTGGTCAGGGAACTAATATCTCCCCTGCAGTTTGGTGCAGCAAAAAAAAAAAAAAAAATTTAATCTTGAAAATTTTTCTTTTTCTCTAAATGTCCTTTATATCCCATTCTTTGCAATAGGGGTGAGAATAGAGAACTAAATCATCGACCATGTTTTCTCTGGGGGTGGCAGAGGGGACCATGCTGCAGAAGGACTCCCTGCACAGTTCCTCCACCCCACAGGAAGAGAGGGAGCCAGGAGCTGGACAGTTTCAAAAACGGAAGACAGATTTTAAAAGCTAATTTCATGGAGACTCATGTGGAACACAGAATCTGCAATAAGGGAGATGAGCGTTGGCCTACTTCCAGGTGCCTGGCACAGAGACAGACCAGGCGCCTTCATTTGAAGACTGTCAGCTGTTTGTGTCCACAAAAGAGAGAGGACTCGGCTTCCACGTGAGCAGCCCAGGGCCACCCTCCCCTCCAGCTAGTCAATTCTGTGGCTCCGAGGGCTTCGAGCCTGATTATTGTGGGGATTAGCACCTGACAGTCTGGGAGGCCTAGATAATTCTGCTTATTTAGGGCAATCCCCCATAAAGTGGAAGGCCAACACCCTCCCCCACCACCCAGCCATCTTCCAACTCTGTGGTTTTAAGTGTTTCTGTTGATGCTGTTCTTCATTTTACAAAAGCTCCCTTTCGAGTACCTCCCCTGATGAAGGCATAAATAAGTCCCGAAGACAGAAAATACCTCTTGAACAAGAACGAAGCACTAAGACATAGTAGGCTCTCAATACAAAATTTGCTGGATGGACTAGAGAGCCCTCAGTGGGCAACACCCAGAAAGATGATCTATTGAAACTGCGGTGTTTCTGGCCCTTAATCTCTGATACACAGTTATGAGCCAGACTATAATGTAAATTGCGGAGCCGAGGAGTAGCTGCAAACATTTCTAAAGATGCAATCCTTAATGGAGTGACTCCTTTGTACAAGATGCACCATGAACTCTAGATTCAAAGTAAAAACAGTAATAATAATAACAGCTTATATTGAATGTTTACTGGGTGCCATGTACATAAACCTCCCAAGAACCCTATGAAGCAAGAACTATTATAGCTCCTGGTTGGCAGATGGCTAGTAACTGGTACAGCCTAGAGGCAACCCAGGTACTTGGAATGGAGCCCATGCTTTCAATTTTTTTTTTTTAATTTTATTTTATTTTTAAACTTTACAAATTGTATTAGTTTTGCCAAATATCAAAATGAATCCGCCACAGGTATACATGTGTTCCCCATCCTGAACCCTCTTCCCTCCTCCCTCCCCATACCATCCGGCTGGGTCGTCCCAGTGCACTAGCCCCAAGCATCCAGTATCGTGCATCGAACCTGGACAGGCAACTTGTTTCATACATGATATTATACATGTTTCAAAGCCATTCTCCCAAATCTTCCCACCCTCTCCCTCTGCAACAGAGTCCATAAGACTGTTCTATACATCAGTGTCTCTTTCGCTGTCTCGTACACAGGGTTATTGTTAGCATCTTTCTAAATTCCATATATATGCGTTAGTATACTGTATTGGTGTTTTTCTTTCTGGCTTACTTCACTCTGTATAATAGGCTCCAGTTTCATCCACCTCATTAGAACTGATTCAAATGTATTCTTCTTAATGGCTGAGTAATACTCCATTGTGTATATGTACCACCGCTTTCTTATCCATTCATCTGCTGATGGGCATCTAGGTTGCTCCCATGTCCTGGCTATTATAAACAGTGCTGCGATGAACACTGGGGTACACGTGTCTCTTTCCCTTCTGGTTTCCTCAGTGTGTATGCCCAGCAGTGGGATTGCTGGATCATAAGGCAGTTCTATTTCCAGTTTTTTAAGGAATCTCCACACTGTTCTCCATTGTGGCTGTACTAGTTTGCATTCCCACCAACAGTGTAAGAGGGTTCCCTTTTCTCCACACCCTCTCCAGCATTTATTGCTTGTAGACTTTTGGATCGCAGCCATTCTGACTGGTGTGAAATGGTACCTCATAGTGGTTTTGATTTGCATTTCTCTGATAATGAGTGATGTTGAGCATCTTTTCATGTGTTTGTTAGCCATCTGTATGTCTTCTTTGGAGAAATGTCTATTTAGTTCTTTGGCCCATTTTTTGATTGGGTCATTTATTTTTCTGGAGTTGAGCTATAGGAGTTGCTTGTATATTTTGGAGATTAGTTGTTTGTCCGTTGCTTCATTTGCTATTATTTTCTCCCATTCTGAAGGCTGCCTTTTCACCTTGCTAATAGTTTCCTTTGATGTGCAGAAGCTTTTAAGTTTAATTAGGTCCCATTTGTTTATTTTTGCTTTTATTTCCAATATTCTGGGAGGTGGGTCATAGAGGATCCTGCTGTGATGTATGTCAGAGAGTGTTTTGCCTATGTTCTCCTCTAGGAGTTTTATAGTTTCTGGTCTTACGTTTAGATCTTTAATCCATTTTGAGTTTATTTTTGTGTATGGTGTTAGAAAGTGTTCTAGTTTCATTCTTTTACAAGTGGTTGACCAGATTTCCCAGCACCACTTGTTAAAGAGATTGTCTTTAATCCATTGTATATTCTTGCCTCCTTTGTCAAAGATAAGGTGTCCATATGTGTGTGGATTTATCTCTGGGTTTTCTATTTTGTTCCATTGATCTATATTTCTGTCTTTGTGCCAGTACCGTACTGTCTTGATAACTGTGGCTTTGTAGTAGACCCTGAAGTCAGGTAGGTTGGTTCCTCCAGTTCCCTTCTTCTTTCTCAAGATAGCTTTGGCTATTGGAGGTTTTTTGTATTTCCATACAAATTGTGAAATTATTTGTTCTAGCTCTGTGAAGAATACCGTTGGTAGCTTGATAGGGATTGCATTGAATCTATAAATTGCTTTGGGTAGTATACTCATTTTCACTATATTGATTCTTCCAATCCATGAACATGGTATATTTCTCCATCTATTAGTGTCCTCTTTGATTTCTTTCACCAGTGTTTTATAGTTTTCTATGTATAGGTCTTTAGTTTCTCTAGGTAGATATATTCCTAAATATTTTATTCTTTCCGTTGCAATGGTGAATGGAATTGTTTCCTTAATTTCTCTTTCTGTTTTCTCATTATTAGTGTATACGAATGCAAGGGATTTCTGTGTGTTGATTTTATATCCTGCAACTTTACTATAATCATTGATTAGTTCTAGTAATTTTCTGGTGGAGTCTTTAGGGTTTTCTATGTAGAGGATCATGTCATCTGCAAATAGTGAGAGTTTTACTTCTTCATTTCCAATTTGGATTCCTTTTATTTCTTTTTCTGCTCTGATTGCTGTGGCCAAAACTTCCAAAACTATGTTGAATAGTAATGGTGAAAGTGGGCACCCGTGTCTTGTTCCTGACTTTAGAGGGAATGCTTTCAATTTTTCACCATTGAGGATAATGTTTGCTGTGGGTTTGTCATATATAGCTTTTATTATGTTGAGGTATGTTCCTTCTATTCCTGCTTTCTGGAGAGTTTTTATCATAAATGGATGTTGAATTTTGTCAAAGGCTTTCTCTGCATCTATTGAGATAATCATATGGTTTTTATTTTTCAATTTGTTAATGTGGTGTATTACATTGATTGATTTGCGGATATTGAAGAATCCTTGCATCCCTGGGATAAAGCCCACTTGGTCATGGTGTATGATCTTTTTAATGTGTTGTTGGATTCTAATTGCTAGAATTTTGCTAAGGATTTTTGCATCTATGTTCATCAGTGATATTGGCCTGTAGTTTTCTTTTTTTGTGGGATCTTTGTCAGGTTTTGGTATTAGGGTGATGGTGGCCTCATAGAATGAGTTTGGAAGTTTACCTTCCTCTGCAATTTTCTGGAAGAGTTTGAGTAGGATAGGTGTTAGCTCTTCTCTAAATTTTTGGTAGAATTCAGCTGTGAAGCCGTCTGGACCTGGGCTTTTGTTTGCTGGAAGATTTTTGATTACAGTTTCAATTTCCGTGCTGTGATGGGTCTGTTAAGATTTTCTATTTCTTTCTGGTCCAGTTTTGGAAGTTGTACTTTTCTAAGAATTTGTCCATTTCTTCGACGTTGTCCATTTTATTGGCGTATAATTGCTGATAGTAGTCTCTTATGATCCTTTGTATTTCTGTGTTGTCTGTTGTGATCTCTCCATTTTCATTTCTAATTTTATGGATTTGATTTTTCTCCCTTTGTTTCTTGATGAGTCTGGCTAGTGGTTTGTCAATTTTATTTATCCTTTCAAAGAACCAGCTTTTGGCTTTGTTGATTTTTGCTATGGTCTCTTTTGTTTCTTTTGCATTTATTTCTGCCCTAATTTTTAAGATTTCTTTCCTTCTACTAACCCTGGGGTTCTTCATTTCTTCCTTTTCTAGTTGCTTTAGGTGTAGAGTTAGGTTATTTATTTGACTTTTTTCTTGTTTCTTGAGGTGTGCCTGTATTGCTATGAACTTTCCCCTTAGGACTGCTTTTACAGTGTCCCACAGGTTTTGGGTTGTTGTGTTTTCATTTTCATTTGTTTCTATGCAAATTTTGATTTCTTTTTTGATTTCTTCTGTGATTTGTTGGTTATTCAGCAGCGTGTTGTTCAGGCTCCATATGTTGGAATTTTTAATAGTTTTTCTCCTTTAATTGAGATCTAATCTTACTGCATTGTGGTCAGAAAAGATGCTTGGAATGATTTCTATTTTTTTGAATTTACCAAGGCTAGATTTATGGCCCAGGATGTGATCTATCCTGGAGGAGGTTCCGTGTGCGCCTGAGAAAAAGGTGAAATTCATTGTTTGGGGATGAAATGTCCTATAGATATCAATTAGGTCCAACTGGTCTATTGTATCGTTTAACGTTTGTGTTTCCTTGTTAATTTTCTGTTTAGTTGATCTATCCATAGGTGTGAGTGGGGTATTAAAGTCTCCCACTATTATTGTGTGATTGTTAATTTCTCCTTTCATACTTGTTAGCATTTGTCTTACATACTGTGGTGCTCCTGTGTTGGGTGCATATATATTTATAATTGTTATATCTTCTTCTTGGATTGATCCTTTCATCATTATGTAGTGACCATCTTTGTCTCTTTTCACAGCCTTTGTTTTAAAGTCTACTTTATCTGATATAAGTATTGCTACTCCTGCTTTCTTTTGGTCCCTATTTGCATGGAAAATCTTTTTCCAGCCCTTCACTTTCAGTCTGTATGTGTCCCCTGTTTTGAGGTGGGTCTCTTGTAGACAACATATGTAGGGGTCTTGTTTTTGTATCCATTTAGCCAGTCTTTGTCTTTTGGTTGGGGCATTCAACCCATTTACGTTTAAGGTAATTACTGATAAGTATGATCCCGTTGCCATTTACTTTATTGTTTTGGGTTCGAATTTATACACCGTTTTTGTGTTTCCTGTCTAGAGAATATCCTTTAGTATTTGTTGGAGAGCTGGTTTGGTGGTGCAGAATTCTCTCAGCTTTTGCTTGTCTGAAGAGCTTTTAATTTCTCCTTCATACTTGAATGAGATCCTTGCTGGGTACAATAATCTGGGCTGTAGGTTATTTTCTTTCATCATTTTAAGTATGTCTTGCCATTCCCTCCTGACTTGAAGAGTTTCTATTGAAAGATCAGCTGTTATCCTTATGGGAATTCCCTTGTGTGTTATTTGTTGTTTTTCCCTTGCTGCTTTTAATATTTGTTCTTTGTGTTTGATCTTTGTTAGTTTGATTAATATGTGTCTTGGGGTGTTTCGCCTTAGGTTTATCCTGTTTGGGATTCTCTGGGTTTCTTGGAATTGGGTGATTATTTCCTTCCCCTAAAATGGGGGGGAAGTTTTCAACTATTATCGCAAGTATTTTCTCATGGTCTTTCTTTTTGTCTTCTTCTTCTGGGACCCCTATGATTCGAATGTTGTAGCGTTTAATATTGTCCTGGAGGTCTCTGAGATTGTCCTCATTTAATTCGTTTTTCTTTTATCCTCTCTGATTCATTTATTTCTGCCATTCTGTCTTCTAATTCACTAATCCTATCTTCTGCCTCTGTTATTCTACTATTTGTTGCCTCCAGAGTGTTTTTAATTTCATTTATTGCATTATTCATTATATATTGACTCTTTTTTATTTCTTCTAGGTCCTTGTTAAACCTTTCTTGCATCTTCTCAATCCTTGTCTCCAGGTTATTTATCTGTGATTCCATTTTGATTTCAAGATTTTGGATCAATTTCACTATCATTATTTGGAATTCTTTATCAGGTAGATTCCCTAACTCTTCCTCTTTTGTTTGGTTTGGTGGGCATTTATCCTGTTCCTTTATCTGCTGGGTATTCCTCTGTCTCTTCATCTTGTTTAAATTGCTGATTTTGGGGGGGTCCTTTCTGTATTCTGGCAGTTTGTGGAGTTCTCTTTATTGTGGCATTTCCTCGCTGTGTGTGGGTTTGTACAGGTGGCTTGTCAAGGTTTCCTGGTTAGGGAAGCTTGTGTTGGTGTTCTGGTGGGTGGAGCTGGATTTCTTCTCTCTGGAGTGCAATGAAGTGTCCAGTAATGAGTTATGAGATGTCTATGGTTTTGGGGTGACTTTGGGCAGCCTGTATCTTGAAGCTCAGGGCTGTGTTCCTTTGTTGCTGGAGAATTTGCTTGGTATGTCTTGCCCTGGAACTTGTTGGCCCTTGTGTGGTGCTTGGTTTCAGTGTAGGTATGGAGGCGTTTGATGAGCTCCTGTCAACTAATGTTCCTTGGAGTCAGGAGTTCCCTGGAGTCAGGGTTTGGATTTAAGCCTCCTGCTTCCAGTTATTGGTCTTATTTTTACAGTAGTTTCAAAACTTCTCCTTCTATACAGCACTATTGATAAAACATCTACATTAAAGATGAAAAGTTTCTCTACCGTGAGGGTCACCCAGAGAGGTTCACAGTGTTACATGGAGAAGAGAAGAGGGAGGAGGGAGTTAGAGGTGACCCGAATGAGATGAGGTGGAATCAATAGTGGAGAGAGTGGGCTAGCCAATAATCACTTCCTTATGTGCACTCCACAACTGGACTGCTCAGAGATGTTCACGGAGTTATACAGAGAAGAGAAGAGGGAGGAAGGAGACAGAGGTGGCCAGAAGGATAAAAGGGGGGAATGAAAAGGAGGGAGACATATCCAGCCAGTAATCAGTTCCCTAATTGTTTTCCACTGTCTGGAACACACAGAAATTCACAGAGTTGGGTAGAGTAGAGAGGGGTTAGGGAGGAGACACAGGCGACCTGGTGGAGAAAAAGGAGAGTCCAAAGGGAGAGAGAGCAATTAAGCCAGTAATCTCATTCCCTAGTGAAAAATGGGTACTGAAGATTGGGTTCTTAAAGGTACAAAATTGGTAACAAATACATAAAAGCAAAAATTAAAAATCTAGAGTAGAGTTTGGAATTTCAAAAATACAGTGTTAAAAAAAAAAGAAGGAAAAGAAAGAGAGAAAAAACGAACAAACAAAAACAAGGTCGTGAAAATTATAAAGAAAATATAGGTACAAAATTGATAACTAATACCAAAAAGCAAAAGTTAAAAATCTAGAGTAGAGTTTGGAATTTCAAAAATACAATGTTAAAAAAAAGAAGAAAAAGAAAGAGAGAAAACAAACAAACAAAAACAAACAATGTCGCAAAAATTATAAAGAAAATACAGGTACAAAATTGATACCAAATACCAAAAAGCATAAATTAAAAATCTAGAGTAGAGTTAGGAATTTCAGATATACAATGTTATATAAAAGAAGAAGAGAAAGAAACAGAGAGAAAAAAAAGTCACAGAAATTATTAAAAAACTATATGTACAAAATTGATAACAAATACCAAAAAGCTAAAATTAAAAATCTAGAGTAGAGTTTGGAATTTCAAAAATACAATGTTAAAGAAAAGAAGAAAAAAAAATAACAAGGTCAAAAAATAATAAAAAAATATATATGTGAAGTTTGCTGAAGAAAAAAAAATAGGATTTTTTTTTTTTTTGCAAAGTAATAGGTTATAAAAGTGAAAATTAAAGGAATAATAGAGGACTTAAAATTTTTTTAAAAAATTAAAAAACAAAGAAAGAAAGAATGATCGTAAAAACAGTAAAAATATATTGAGGACTTTCTCTGGTTTTGTTGTGAGTATTGTGGGTTCAGCTCATTTTTGGCTAGATCCTTGGTCCGACTTTTATTTCTCAAGATCTATAGGCCCCTTCCTATGTAGTAGGTAGTAACCACAGGGTTTTAATCTATTGCCTGTAGCTTCCAAGGCGGTTCCCTCTGTTATAGCTTCTTCTGTTTGCTGGACTCTTCAGTGTCTGGTTTCCGCCCTGACACAAAAGGGACGGTGGAGGACACTTTTTTTTTTTTTTTTTTTTCTTTTTAGGCTCACTTGTTCAATCGCGCTGTGGGGAGGGAGGGAGGGATGCTGCAAACAAGTAACACTGGCGTGTGCTCGCAGTGCCTCAGCCACACTGGGTCTGCCCCTGCTCACGGCGCGTGTAGCCTCCCTGCCCACACTGCTCAGGCTCTAGGTTGTTCCGCCAGGAACCATCTGTGGCCAGCCCTGGGCTGCCTGCACCTCCCAGGTCCAAGCCACTCAGGTTCAGGCACTTGGGTAGTCCTCAGAGGCGCAGACTCGGTTGGACCTGCGTTTTGTGCCCTTCCCAGGTCCAAGCAGCTCAAGTGATGAGGTGTTTAACGAGTGCGATTACTGCGACTTATCGCCTCCCCGCCACTCGGTTATCTAGGTGTACAACCGGCGCACCTTCTCAGGCAGATGTTGACCGTCCAGACCCCCAAGAAGTTTTAGTTAGCAAAGAAGCCCGCTTACAGTTTTATAGATAATGTCTCTCTGGGGCTGCGATTGCCCCCTTCCGGCTCTGGCTGCATGTCACCGGAGGGGGAAGGTCTGCAGCCGGCTATCTCTGTTCAGTCCTTTGTTCTGTGCTCAGGCCTGCCGGTGTCTTAGGTTAGGGCTGGCTTTTCGCATGATAGATATCCCACAGTCTGGTTTGCTAGCCCAGATTATTTCGCTCAGATAGCACTCAGGGTATTCAGGCCAGGTCCTTACTCTAAGTGATGCAGCCCGCGCCGCGCCTCCCTGCCCAGCCCCCGCTTGCTAATGGCGTGTGCAGGCTTCTGTGCTGCTTCTCCGCTGGGGGAGTTACCTTGGGCTCGCAATCTGCGAGTTTTAATTGTTTATTTATTTTTTCTCCCTGTTATGTTGCCCTCTGTGCTTCCAAAGCTCGGCACAGATTCGGCAGCGAGAAAGTTTCCTGATGTTTGGAAACTTCTCTCTTTTTAAGACTCCCTTCCCGGGACAGAACTCCGTCCCTCCCTCTTTTGTCTCTTTTTTTTGTCTTTTATGTTTTTTCCTACCTCCTTTTGAAGACTTGGGTTGCTTTTCTGGGTGCCTGATGTCCTCTGCCGGCATTCAGAAATTGTTTTGTGGAATTTACTCGGCTTTTAAATGCTCTTTTGATGAATTTGTCAGGGAGAAAGTGTTCTCCCCGTCCTACTCCTCCGCCATCTTGGCTCCTCCGCCCATGCTTTCAATTCCTATGCTGCCATTTTTCACATTTCTCAGTTCTGGTCCAATTTGAATGAGGAACTCTGGGCAAGTATTTAAAATTCTGTGGGGCCCCAATGATCTGCTTATAAGAAAGTGGGTAATAATTCCATCTTGCCTACATCAAAGGATCTACTACACAAGATAATATTTACTAAAGTTGACCATATAGTAGGTCACAAAGAAGTTCCCTAAAATTTCAGGGACTCTATAGAGCGACCATATCTTCAGCCATAAAACCATCATTTACAGTTTTGGCCATCTTTGGCAATTAAACCCAATTAAACCCAAAATCAGACCCCCAAAAGATAGTTGAAACTTATTTTAAACCTGTGTGTGTGTTAAGTCGCTGCAGTAGTGTACGACTTTTTGTGGCCCTATGGTCTGTAGCCTGCCAGGCTCGTTTGTCCATGCGATTTTCCAGGCAAGAATACTAGAATGGGTTGACATGCCTTCTTCCAGGGGAATCTTCCTGACCCAGGGATTGAACACATGTCTCTTATGTCTCCCGCACTGGCAAGTGGGTTCTTACCACTAACACCACCTGGGAAGCCCAATTTTAAATCTGCGTGCACTCATAAATAAGTCATGGGTTTAAAAAAGTTGTCTCATTAAAACAAGCTGATTATATATTTATCTACAAAATCTAATTCCTAAGCTGCAGTGGGGAAAAATTGAGAAGCAGCCTATTTTAGACTTCAGGACTCCCAAAAGATCTAGACATTACAGGAACCAGGAAGCTCTGAAATCGAGGATGGGGGAAGGTCTGAAAACATGAGGACTGACTGGAAATCGGCTTAGGAAGCACGTGGCCCTCAGGGTGCCTTCCACTCTGCACAGCCAGTGACCGTCTCTCCCATCTCCTCCTGCCCAGACAACCCAGGGGAACAGCAACGTGCATTTTCTGGAGACAGTAAATTGCAGGTCTCTGGCCCAGGGAACACCAGGCATGGTTGACAGTTTTGATACTGAAATACAGTGCAGTGGCATTAGATTTTGACATTCAGTCAAGACTTACACTGAATACCGACACCCTCTCATCTCAGCCTCAGCTGCTTTCCCTCATTCTCGCCCAGAATGCCAGCAGCCAGGTTTGTAGGCTTTAGGCAAGACCTTGAAAGAGGCTTCACTGGGGAATCTCAATCTAAGGTTCTGAAATACAGGTTCCCCCAGGAATTGGCCTGGCCAGAACTCCTGACAGTCAATAAGCTCCAGTGAGCTCAGGGCTGCCAATCATCTTTTATTTTTCTCATGGTGGTAAATCACATTTTATATAAAATGTGCCATTGTAACCATTTGTGAGTTTACACTGCAGTGGCATTAAGTACATTTGCAGTGTTGTGCAATTACCCCCACTATCTATTTCCACAATTTTCATCACTCCAAACAGAAGTTCTGTGCTCATTAAGCAATAATTCCCACTCGTTCCTCCCCCTCAGCCCCTAGTAACCTCTACTCTACTTTCTGTCTTGATGAATTTGCCTATTCTCAAAATTTCATATAAGTGTAATCATACAATATTATATGTCCTTTTGTTTCTGGCTCATTTCCCTCGGTATGTTTTCAAGTTACATTCATGTTGTAGCATGTATCAGAATTTCATTCCTTTGATGGCTGAATAATGTTCCATTGCATGTACATACCCCACTTTGTAATTCCATTAATGTGTGAATGGGCACTTAGGCTGTTTCCACTTTTTGGCTATTATGAATAGTAATACTACAATGAACACTGGCATACAAGCATCTGAGACCATCTTTTCAATTCTTTTGGGTATTCTAATCTTTTTTTTTGGGGGGGGGGGTGCTGCGTAGCATGTGGAATCTTAGCTTCCAAACCAGAGATTGAACCTGTGCCCCCTGCATTGGAAATACAGAGTCTTAACCATTGGACCACCAGAGAAGTCCCTCCAGTCAATTTTTAATGCCTCATGAGGTGACTACCAAGGATCACCAGACATTTGAGGGAAGAATTTATAATGAAAAACAAAACATAAACAGGAAAAAAAGAAACCTGGAGGAAACAAAGACTATCTAGAGAAAAGAAATCAAAGCAAAAACGTATGAATATCCTAAGATGAAAGGAAAATACTGCAACTATAAAATAAAAATCAGTTCAGTTCAGTCGCTCAGTCGTGTCTGAATCTTCGCGACCCCATGAATCATAGCACGCCAGGCCTCCCTATCCATCACCATCTCCCGGAGTTCACTCAGACTCACGTCCATCGAGTCAGTGATGCCATCCAGCCATCTCATCCTCTGGCGTCCCCTTCTCCTCCTGCCCCCAATCCCTCCCAGCATCAGAGTCTTTTCCAATGAGTCAACTCTTTGCATGAGGTGGCCAAAGTACTGGAGTTTCAGCTTTAGCATCATTCCTTCCAAAGAAATCCCAGGGCTGATCTCCTTCAGAATGGACTGGTTGGATCTCCTTGCAGTCCAAGGGACTCTCAAGAGTCTTCTCCAACACCACAGTTCAAAAGCATCAATTCTTCAACGCTCAGCCTTCTTCACAGTCCAACTCTCACATCCATACATGACCACTGGGAAAAACCATAGCCTTGACTAGACGGACCTTTGTTGGCAAAGGTATGTCTCTGCTTTTCAATATGCTATCTGGGTTGGTCATAACATTTCTTCCAAGGAGTAAGCATCTTTTAATTTCATGGCTGCAGTCACCATCTGAAGTGATTTTGGAGCCCCCCCAAAAATAAAGTCTGACACTGTTTCCACTGTTTCCCCACCTATTTCCCATGAAGTGATGGGACCACAGCCTTGTCTAATTAAATGAAACTAAGCCATGCCCTGTGGGGCCACACAAGATGGGTGGGCATGGTGGAGAGGTCTGACACAATGTGGTCCACTGGAGAAGGGAATGGCAAACCCCTTCAGTATTCTTGCCTTGAGAACCCCATGAACAGTATGAAAAGGCAAAATGATAGGATACTGAAAGAGGAACTCCCCAGGTCAGTAGGTGCCCAATGTGCTACTGGAGATCAGTGGAAAAATAACTCCAGAAAGAATGAAGGGATGGAGCCAAAGCAAAAACAATACCCAGTTGTGGATGTGACTGGTGATAGAAGCAAGGTCTGGTGCTGTAAAGAGCAATATTGCATAGGAACCTGGAATTTCAGGTCCATGAATCAAGGCAAATTGGAAGTGGTCAAACAGGAGACGGCAAGAGTGAATATCAACATTCTAGGAATCAGCGAACTAAAATGTACTGGAATGGGTGAATTTAACTCAGATGACCATTGTATCTACTACTGCGGGCAGGAATCCCTTAGAAGACATGGAGTAGCCATGATGGTCAACAAAAGAGTCCGAAATGCAGTACTTGGATGCAGTCTCAAAAACGACAGAATGATCTCTGTTCGTTTCCAAGGCAAACCATTCAGTATCACAGTAATCCATGTCTATGCCCCAACCAGTAACGCTGAAGAAGCTGAAGCTGAATGGTTCTATGAAGACCTACAAGACCTTTTAGAACTAACACCCAAAAAAGATGTCCTTTTCATTATAGGGGACTGGAATAGTAGGAAGTCAAGAAACACCTGGAGTAACAGGCAAATTTGGCCTTGGAATACGGAATGATGCAGGGCAAAGACTAATAGAGTTTTGCCAAGAGAACACACTGGTCATAGCAAACACCCTCTTCCAACAACACAAGAGAAGACTCTACACAGGGACATTACCAGATGCTCAACACCGAAATCAGATTGATTATATTCTTTGCAGCCAAAGATGGAGAAGCTCCATACAGTCAACAAAAACAAGACCAGGAGCTGACTGTGGCTCAGATCATGAACTCCTTATTGCCAAATTCAGACTGCAAGTGAAGAAAGTTGGGAAAACCACTAGACCATTCAGGTATGACCTAAATCAAATCCCTTATGATTATACAGTGGAAGTGAGAAATAGATTTAAGGGCCTAGATCTGATAGATAGAGTGCCTAATGAACTATGGACTGAGGTTCGTGACATTGTACAGGAGACAGGGATCAAGACCATCCCCATGGAAAAGAAATGCAAAAAAGCAAAATGGCTGTCTGGGGAGGCCTTACAAATAGCTGTGAAAAGAAGAGAAGCAAAAAGCAAAGGAGAAAAGGAAAGATATAAGCATCTGAATGCAGAGTTCCAAACAATAGCAAGAAGAGATAAGAAAGCCTTCCTCAGCAATCAATGCAAAGAAATAGAGGAAAACAACAGAATGGGAAAGATTAGAGATCTCTTCAAGAAAATCAGAGATACCAAAGGAAAATTTCATGCAAAGATGGGCTCGATAAAGGACAGAAATGGTATGGACCTAACAGAAGCAGTAGATATTAAGAAGAGATGGCAAGAATACACAGAAGAACTGTACAAAAAAGATCTTCATGACCCAGATAATCACAATGGTGTGATCACTCACCTAGAGCCAGACATCCTGGAATATGAAGTCAAGTGGGCCTTAGAAGGCATCACTACAAACAAAGCTAGTGGAGGTGATGGAATTCCAGTTGAGCTATTTCAAATCCTGAAAGATGATGCTGTGAAAGTGCTGCACTCAATATGCCAGCAAATTTGGAAAACTCAGCAGTGGCCACAGGACTGTAAAAGGTCAGTTTTCATTCCAATCTCAAAGAAAGGCAATGCCAAAGAATGCTCAAACTACTGCACAATTGCACTCATCCATCTCACACACTAGTAAAGTAATGCTCAAAATTCTCCGAGCCAGGCTTCAGCAATACGTGAACCGTGAACTTCCTGATGTTCAAACTGGTTTTAGAAAAGGCAGAGGAACCAGAGATCAAATTGCCAACATCTGCTGGATCATGGAAAAAGCAAGAGAGTTCCAGAAAAACATCTATTTCTGCTTTATTGACTATGCCAAAGCCTTTGACTGTGTGGATCACAATAAACTGTGGAAAATTCTGAAAGAGATGGGAATACCAGACTACCTGCCTCTTGAGAAACCTGTATGCAGGTCAGGAAGCAACAGTTAGAACTGGACATGGAACAACAGATTGGTTCCAAATAGGAAAAGGAGCACGTCAAGGCTGTATATTGTCACCTTGCTTGTTTAACTTCTATGCAGAAAACATCATGAGAAATGCTGGGCTGGAAGAAGCACAAGCTGGAATCAAGATTGCTGGGAGAAATATCAGTAACCTCAGATATGCAGATGACACCACCCTTATGGCAGAAAGTGAAGAGGAACTAAAAAGCCTCTTGATGAAAGTGAAAGTGGAGAGTGAAAAAGTTGGCTTAAAGCTCAAAATAAGAATAGTATGCTCTAAAAATGGAAATTTCAGAGAGAACAAAACAGTTCTTAGGAAATAGATGTATAAGAACAGAAATACAAAGCTCAGTCAGTAAACATGTTATAAGTTGGGGAATTTGCCCAGAAAATAGAAAGGCAAAGAGATGAAAACAGGGAGGAAAGAGAATAAAAATAGAAACTCTGAAAAGGAGAGGTAGAATCTGAGCATACAGAAGCTCTATAGTTGACAGAGGAAACAGAAAATAAAATAACAAAATATTAATAAAATAACATAAATAGTAATATTACAGAAAATAAATTACTATTATTATTATAATCAAGAAAATTTCCCAGTACAACATTGTAAATCAACTATACATCAATAAAAACAGAAAAGAAAATTTCCCAGAATCTTTGCACATGGTTGGTAAGATTATAAACTGGTTCAGCAACCATGAAGCACCATATGGAAGTTCCTCAAAAAACTAAAAATAAAACTTTCATATGATCCAGCAATCCCACTTCTGGGTATATATTCAAAGGAAATGAAAACAGATTACCCAAGAGACACGTATGCACTCCTATGTTATTGTAGCATAATTCACAACAGCCAAGATATGGAAATAGCCTAAGTGCCCATCAGTGGATGAGCGGATAAAGATGACATGGTTTGTATACACAGATGTATAGATACACACACACGCACACACACATACACAATGGAATGTTGTCCAACCATAAGAAAGAAGAAAATCCTGCCATTTGCAACACATATGGACCTAGAGGATATTATGTCATGTGAGGTAAATCAGAGAAAGACAACTACTCTATGATATTTTTAAGACGTGAAATCTAAAAAAATCTAAAATCATAAAAGCAGAAAGGAAAATAGTGGTTGCTGGGGGCTATGGGAAGGAGCAGGAAATGGGAGAGCTGCTCTTTAGGGTACATACTTGTAACTGGTATCTCTGGGATTTATTTATCCCAGAGATTTTACGCAAATGGTCCCCAACTTACGATGATTTGACTCACAATTTTCTGACTTAATGATGGTGCAAAAGCAACATGCATTCAGTAGAAACTGTACTTCAATTTTCAATTTTGATCTTTTTGCAAGTCAGTGATATTGTATGATGCTCTCTTGTGATGCTGGATCATGGCAGGGAGCCACACCTCCCAGGGAGCCATGTGAATGCAAAAGTAGACAACCAAGACACTTATAACCATTCTGTACCCAGACAACATTCCATTTTTCACTTTCAGACCAGTATTCAATCATTTACATGAGATTTTCAACACATTATTATAAAATAGCCTGTGTATTAGATGATTTTGCCCAAATGTCAGCTCATGTAAGTGTTCTGAGCACATTTAAAGTAGGCTAGACTAAGCTATGCTGCTTAGTATGTAAGGAAGTAAGCATTAATTGCTCAGTTGTGTCTGACTCTTTGCGACCCCATGGACTATAGCCACCAGGCTCCTCTGTCCATAGAATTCTCCAGGTAAGAATATTGGAGTGGGTTGTTATTCCCTT
Source organism: Bos grunniens (assembly GCF_055505025.1). Taxonomy (NCBI): domain Eukaryota; kingdom Metazoa; phylum Chordata; class Mammalia; order Artiodactyla; family Bovidae; genus Bos; species Bos grunniens. The sequence goes on from NC_141168.1 coordinate 20,516,285, forward strand.
CTCCAGGGGATCTTCCTGACCCAGGGAATGAATCTGGATCTCCTGCATTGCAGGCAGATTCTTTACCATCTGTGCCACCAGGGAAGCCCATCTAATCCGTTTAGAAGGTTAGATAAATTAAATTATTAATAATTTTTGACATGATATTTTCAATTTACTATGGGTTTATCAGAATATAACCTTATCATAAGTCTAGGAATATCTGTACACAATATAGTGATTAGAGACAACAAAACTATACTAAAATCATTACGCTTGCTAACAGACCAGATCTTAATTGTTCCCAACAGTAGAAAAAATGATAATTATGTGATGCAACAGTGGTGTTGGCTAACGTTACAGTGGCAATCACACTGCAATCTAAATGTATCAAATCAATATGTTTTACACCTTCAACTTACATGATGTTGTAGACTAAATACATCTCAATTTTTAAAAAGTAAAGAAAATACCCCAGTGCTAACACAGATGAGATGGGTTCATACCAAGGAACATCACCATGGAACTTCAGAGCACAGAAGACTAAGGGAAGATCCTACGATTTCCAGAGGCAAGACCAAAATCACACACATAGCATCTGGAGTCAAGGTGACTTCTGACTTCTCCCCAGCAACTCTGGAACCCAGTGGACAATGGAATAACCTCTTCAAAATAGTTACGGACAGTGATCTCTGACCTAAAAATCTTTTCTGGTATTAAAGGCACTTGTACTCCATACACCCAAGTGTGAGATTTCACTGTGGCAGTATTCCACCCCCTCCCACCAAATTCAGTCATTCACACACTACCTTCATGATTTTTGCCATAACCACAGTCTGTATACTTTTTTATTAATTTTCCTTAAATTAAGTCACTTTTTTTAACTTTTATTATTTGTGATAAGTAAAAGACAAGTATGAAAATAATATCTGCCTGAAATGCAGGAGACCTGGGTTTGATCCCTGGGTCAGAAAGATCCCCTGGAGAAGGGAACGGCAACCCACTCCGGGAATCTTACCTGGAGAATTCATTCCATGGACAGAGGAGCCTGGCACAGGCTACAGTCTGTGGGGCCGCAGAGAGTTGGACACAACTGAGCAACTAACACTTTCACTTTTATATAGACACAGGCCCCCTTGTCATTCCTGAGACTTGCTAGTGAGTGGGACACAGTCTCTGTGTCCTTTCAGTGCAGCATTTCTAAGAAAAAACTTTTAGAATGGTTGGGGGCTGGGGTGGAGGGTGGGAGGTGGTACACTGAGGGGATGTTGTATAACCTTGACTCATAGTGACAATTAATCCTTTCAAATCTCTTTCAATCTTCTGGATTACATCAAAAAAGTTATGGTGTGGGTCTTTAACACCTCTCTATCTTTGCTAATCTTCCTTTTTCACAAACAGAAAGGCTCCAGGATCAGAACCTTGGGAGGCCAAAAGGAGCCATTCAGAACTTGAAATCATTGCTTTCATTTTTTTTAATGTAGTTTATTTTCATATTTGCCTTTTGTGTGCTGTGCTTAGTCGCTCAGTCATGTTGGACTCTTTGTGACTGCATGGACTGCAGCCCACCAGGCCCCTCTGTTCATGGAACTCTGCAGGCAAGATGACCGGAGTGGGTTGTCATGCCCTTCTCCAGGGGATCTTCCCGACCCAGGGATCAAACATAGATCTCCTGTATTTCAGGCAGATTATTTTCCGTCTGAGCAACAAACAAAAGCACTAAAGGGCCCCACCAGGCTCAACAGCTAAAACCAGACAAGAACACTAAACCCTGTTTTGGTTTTTTAAAAAATCTGCTTGTTTCTGTTCTTCAAAGCTCTGAAACCAGAGGAGGCCCTGCTGCACAAGGGCAAGTTTCCTCTTGGGGACCAAAATAAGAGCTCACTGCAACCAACCCCCCACCCCCACCCCCCGACCTGCATCTCCAAATTGACCAGTCATCTCAGTTTGCCACTTCAGAGTGGCTTCTGCAGGCCTCTCCCTGCAGGGCTGGGCCACATGTAAATGGTGGCCTCATGGGGCCTCTAGCAACACTTGTGGTTTCCCTCTGTTAACACAAGCACTGGGCTGGTCTCCAGAGGCTTTAAGACTCACTAGTCCCTGACTGAGATGGGCGACTTCATAACTAATCCTGTTCAGAACACTCTCTGGCAAAGCTAAGCCATGTCTCAGACTGCCCTCCATGGCCCACTCCAGCCAGGAGACAGGTCTGAGCAAGGTCTGCTAGTCAAGAGACCAAGGACAGCTTCTAGGAGTTGCGGTTGTATTAAGTCCACAAGAAAATTTTTAAAAATTCGGTTCAGTTCAGTCCCTCAGTCGTGTCAGATTCTTTGTGACCCCATGGACTGCAGCATGCCAGGCCTCCCTGTCCATCACCAACTCCCACAGTTTACTCAAACTCATGTTCACTGAGTCAGTGATGCCATCCAACCATCTCATCCTCTGTTATCCCCTTCTCCCACCTTCAATCTTTCCCAGCATCAGGGTCTTTTCAAATGAGTCAGTTCTTTGCATCAGGTGGCCAAAGTATTGGAGTTTCAGCTTCAACATCAGTCCTTCCAATGAATATTCAGGACTGATTTCCTTTAGGATGGACTGGTTGGATCTCCTTGCAGTCCAAGGGACTCTCAAGAGTCTTCCCCAACACCACAGTTCAAAAGCATCAATTCTTCGGCGCTCTGCTTTCTTTATTGTCCAACTCTCACATCCATACAGGACTACTGGAAAAATCATAGCTTGGACTAGACAAACCTTTGTTGGCAAAGTAATGTCTATGATTTTTAATATCACTGTTCTGAACAGAATTAGTTATGAGGTCGCCCATGTCAGTCAGGGACTAGTGAGTCTTCAAGCCTCTGGAACTCTCTTGCTTTTTCAACAATGCAACGAGTGTTGGCAATTTGATTTCTGGTTCCTCTGCCTTTTCTAAAACCAGCTTGAACATCTGTAAGTTCACTGTTCACATACTGTTGAAGTCTGGCTTGGAGAATTTTGAGCATTACTTTACCAGCATGTGAGATGAGTGAAATTTGAATGCAGTTTGAGCATTATTTGGCATTGTATTTCTTTGGGCAATTTAAAAAATTACTAATTTTAAAAATTACTCTTGGCCTAATAACAATTACTGCTCACCTAAAGCATATAACTTGGAGAGTCCAAAGGAATATGGCCCCTAAAGGCCTCTTTCATATGGATTGTTTTCTATAAATGTTGGTGAACCCTGGAGTTCACCTTTAGACAATCTCTCATCTTTTCCATTTATGCCCTGTCCCTTATCAGATTATCCAGTCTTATGGTTTAAATGGTTATAGAGCTTGTTCAAGGTCATATTACCTAGGAAATGGTCAAGTATTCAACAGGAGTCCATTTGTTGTCAAAGGCTGTGTTTTTAACCACTATTCCTGAAAGATGACTATTTTGGGGTCTCACATCAATTCAAAATAGTCACCCTCTTGGGCTGTCCTTGGCTATTCTGCTCTGATGGGCTCTTTTGTCCTTTCCAACCCAACAAACAGAAAATCCATTTGAGCTTCAGCTCCAGAGAGGCAGTCTCCCACTTTTTCCTACATGCCAGCCTCTGTACACTGGGCTCCTGGGCAGGCTTATGCAGCACTGAGGCTGCCAGTCCTTATCCACCAGCAGGGGAGGGCTAGCGAGCTCTGTTGAAAAGTGTAGAAGTGCCATCTTGTCCCCAGGGTGTGCAAGTGCTCAGGGCCAAAACAGGGCCCTGGTGGACACTGACCAAGGGCCAGGAATAGATAATTTTCACAGGGGCTTTTGGGGAGGAGGCTCCACACTTATTTTGAAACAACCTTTGGTAATATCTGTGGTTAAACCCAAGTATCATGGTGAAGGGTGCCAGTCACCCACAATATGTGTTACTTTTTAGAGCTGGTGAGATCTGTTGTTTGACACCTTCTGGTATTGAGAATGAGTCATGACTGAGGACAGGAAGCAGTGCAGGAGCGCCAAGTGTGCATCTCCTCTCTGTTGACACTTACAACACCCAAGGAGCCGGTGTTTAATGAGAGCCTACTATATGACTGGAAAAGGTCAGTTTTCATTCCAATCCCAAAGAAAGGAAATGCCAAGAATGCTCAAACTACCACACAATTGCACTCATCTCACACGCTAGTAAAGTAATACTCAAAATTCTCCAAGCCAGGCTTCAGCAATACATGAACCGTGAACTTCCAGATGCTCAAGCTGGTTTTAGAAAAGGCAGAGGAAGCAGAGACCAAATTGCCAACATCTGCTGGATTATTGAAAAAGCAAGAGAGTTCCAGAAAAACATCTATTTCTGCTTTATTGACTATGCCAAAGCCTTTGACTGTGTGGATCACAATAAACTGTGGAAAATTCTGAAAGAGATGGGAATACCAGGCCACCTGACCTGCCTCTTGAGAAATCTGTATGCAGGTCAGGAAGCAACAGTTAGAACTGGACATGGAACAACAGACTTGTTCCAAATAGGAAAAGGAGTACGTCAGGGCTGTATATTGTCACCCTGCTTATTTAACTTATATGCAGAGTACATCATGAGAAATGCTGGGCTGGAAGAAGCATAAGCTGGAATCAAGATTGCCAGGAGGAATCTCAATAACCTCAGATATGCAGATGACACCACCCTTATGGCAGAAAGTGAAGAACTAAAACCCTCTTGTTGAAAGTGACAGTGGAGAGTGAAAAAGTTGGCTTAAAACTCAACATTCAGAAAATGAAGATCATGGCATCTGGTCCCATCACTTCATGGGAAATAGATGGGGAAACAGTGGAAACAGTGTCAGACTTTATTTTTTGGGGCTCCAAAATCACTGCAGATGGTGACTGCAGCCATGAAATTAAAAGACACTTACTCCTTGGAAGAAAGTTATGACCAACCCAGATAGCATATTGAAAAGCAGAGACATAACTTTGCCAACAAAGGTCCGTCTAGTCAAGGCTATGGTTTTCCCAGTGGTCATGTATGGATGTGAGAGTTGGACCGTGAAGAAAGCTGAGCACCGAAGAACTGATGTTTTTGAACTGTGGTGTTGGAGAAGACTCTTGAGAGTCCCTTGGACTGCAAGGAGATCCAACCAGTCCATTCTGAAGGAGATCAGCCCTGGGATTTCTTTGGAAGGAATGATGCTAAAGCTGAAGCTCCAGTACTTTGGCCACCTCATGCAAAGAGTTGACTCATTGGAAAAGACTCTGATGCTGGGAGGGATTGGGGGCAGGAGGAGAAGGGGAGACAACAGAGGATGAGATGGCTGGATGGCATCACTGACTCGATGGATGTGAGTCTGAGTGAACTCCAGGAGTTGGTGATGGACAGGGAGGCCTGGCGTGCTGCGATTCATGGGGTCGCAAAGAGTCGGACACAACTGAGTGACTGAACTGAACTGACCTATATGACAGGCATTTTATCCACGCATTTCATCTCTACAGCCCTGTAGAGTAATGATGTAAGTAGTGATATCCTTGCTTTAAAAATGGTAAAGCTGAGACTCTGAGAGCTTGCAAGTGGTGAGGCCTAGCTTCAAATCGAGTCTGCCTATACCCTAAGCTCATGAACTTTGTCACACAAATGTGCCTAACGGGAAGACAAGCACCCTTTAACTAAGGAAACTTTCTATCTCAGGAAAATAACATGTTTCTAACCAGTTATGTCCATAGTACTAGCCAAGTTACCAAAACAACAACAAAACAACTTCCTATCTGGATGGACTTTATTTATACTGGGGAGTGCTGAACTCGGAGCAGATGAATGGCCTAAGTTGTGGCATCTGGGAGGAGGGGGATGGGGGTGGAAGGATGGCTTACAGAGGTGGCACCCCCACTGTGGTGGGAAAAAAAAAAACAAAAAACCTTTACCACCCTAGAAAGCGGCTCCTAATATCTTTCCCTGCCTCCAAGAGGTATTCCTTTATGTTGTTTAAAAGGTTTATGACTGCAAGTGTCTCTGCAAATTTCTCATGTTAAACTTACCTGGGGGAGGGATTGATCAATCTGGGTTCCTCAAGGCTGTGATGCTGGGAAGACTTAAATCAGGTACAGGAATGGGGCATGCAGCTTGAGCAGTTCTAAAGCAATCATCAAAGTTGATCTTTCCCTAATTTATAAATTTTTCTGTTGATAGCTCTGCCATCAGTTCACTGAGTCACATCTGCACCTCAGTTAACACTACATATCAGGACCTCCATCTGTGCAATGGGGATAACGTAAGACTCTCCAGATGGAAGAATCCTCCAGCAGCAATCTGGTTTAGCCCCTGCTCCAGGGACTGCACAAATTCTCCCCACAAAGTGAAGGAGGAATTCCACTCTTTAAGGTATTTCTCAGCTCTCCTATAAGCACTTGCCAAGGTCTAACCATTCCACAGAGAAATTCTCCCTTATATCTGATTTCAAATTCTCCAGGGAAATTTCAGCTCATTTTTTTTTTCTCTATCAAGACAGAAAATCCTTCTCACAAGAGATTTAAGTATATTCAATAACATTCAATAACATTACAAAATCAGGAAAGACAAGTTTGTAAAAGATATAATCTTCCCAGCCCTCCTTCCTTGTCATTTTTCTGCATCCTCTTCCAATGTTTATCCACATGTATAAATATTTGAAATTATTATTTGCTAACACAGGCACCTGGTGGCTCAGACAGTAAAGAATCTGTCTGCAATGCAAGAGGTGCGGGTTTGATTCCTGGGTTTTGAAGACCCCCTGGAGAAGGAAATGGCAACCCACTCCAGTATTCTTGCCTGGAGAATTTCATGGCCAAAGGAGTCTGGCAGGCTACAGTCCACGGGGCAGCAAAGAATTGGACACAACTGAGCAACTAACACTTTCACTTTTCAACACAGGCACCACTTTGTAGATTCCCTGTCTCACTGAAATACTTTTTCATACACAAGCTTATTTTCTTCTCTTTCAGGTAAATCCTCGGTAATGTACTGTCCTTCCTGCACAGTTTATTCCAAGTCCTCATCCATAGTCTGGAAAAGATATAAAGAGTTCTTTGTTTGAGGGGTGTGTGTCTCTCCAGTAAGTAGATGGGACTCATTGAGCCAGTTTATCTTATCTTGCCATATCTTCCTTGCACCCAAGAACATTCAAGTATAACATGGATGGTTGAGGTTACATCAAAGTTTTCTCATTTTCAGATTAGGGTTCCTGTCCCTTGCCTCTTAATCAACCTTGATATGGATACATAATTCATCTGCTTAGTTTTCAGGATACCTTGACCATGAACCCTAATGGTTGCTTCATGCTGTCCTGGGAAGGGAACAAAAAAACCACAGGGCTAAGCATGAAACCAGATGTCCTGCCCAGACACTCACATCAGTTTTTGGTATCTGCAAACTGAGCTCTATCTTGACATTACAGGTCTGCTAAGCTCTGGTTTGCTGGGGAGAGGGTTCTGTCTGACAGTGGGGTCCCCATTAGTTATCAGAGTATGAATGGACACTCTTTCTACTTCAAGTTCTTACAGTTAAACATCACACAGCCCATAGCCATTGAACAAGATTGTTCTCAGTATAACTCACTGGCTGCTGAATTGGAAAAAAGACCTCCATTATGCTTTCAGTTACAGTTAAATAAGAGGGAAATATGAGGCCCTCCCTGAGCATACCCTGGGAAATAATTTTTTTTAACACAGACAGTAATATTTGAGCACCAGCCCTTAGAAATAGCAACAAGAAAAGAATGCATATCTATAGGAAAATAAATGCCAATCCAGAATAAAAAGTTGATTTCAGTTATGAGCATAAGACTAAAGATGAGAAACACCAAAGATCATAATATTGAGCCCCACCTGACTCCCAGACTTTCTTCCACCTGACACTTGGGAAAAAAGTGAGTCTCTCAACTTGGTACAGTTCTTATTGGCAATCCAATTTCTGAGTGTCACTGTGCGCCCTTCTACAAGCATCAAGACACGATGACTTCTGGCAGGAGGCCCCAGGAGAGTTGTCAGACATCCTGATAAATAGGAACAAACCCTATTTCACTGTTTGGCCACACATTTGATGTCAATCTTCCACAATTTTCTGATGTCCACACCGACTTTTCCCCATAGCCTGGCGTAGAGCCAACACAATGAGTGCGCCTCTGCCCCTTCTGTCTAAGTCCTGCTCCTCTCAGAATAAGGGACTGGGAGTCTTCTTCGCAATGGTGTGCAGCTCCTAATAGCTGACTATTAAATTTTCAAGAATTCTGCGAGCAGGCTGCTACCATCTTGGTAGCTGGAAATCAACCATGAGAAGGTGATTTACGCCCAGAGGCTGGCAGGTACGACAAATCAGTACCAGTTTTTAAACACTCACCCGCACATCACAGCTTATTACTGAATCCTTGGGATTTGACAGACATTCAGAAAGGGTTTGCGCTTGAGCTATTTCAAGTTTTAATTCTCTCCAGAAAAGACCAGCAAAGATAGAAACAGAGAGCCCTAAAATGTCCAGATTAGAAGGGATGCTAGAGGTCACCCAGTGAAAATACTGTGGCCAAGAGAGGTGACAGGAATGTCTTACTGCCCGTTCCAGACAAACAGGACGAGACCCAGACCTCCCATCTCCAGGTCACCGTTCTCTGCAACATTCCACACAGATTCCAAAAAGACAAGCAAAAGACAGTCATTGCTCCCCCAGCCCCTATACTGCTGAGGAGATAAGGTCCCTGTCTCTTCTACAAGTTGACCTAACACAAGTATCCTCCGGCCACCATGCTGGGGGCCTCGGAAGAATGTCAGAATTCCTGCCTGTGAGGGCCCTAAATCTCCACCACCCTGAGGACTTGGGGAGCTGGGTAGGCAATGAACTGTGACTCCCATTTTGTGGCTTGTGGAAGAGGAAGTACAGCAACTTTTCCAAGTCTATAAGAAAGCCAAGGCAAAATTGGAAACTTCTGACCTTCTGGATTTACTTAGCCTGGAAAATAATTGAAAGCAGCTCAAAGAATAACAGTGAAGTGTTAACGAGCTAATTAGCACTTGTGTGTTGTTTGGTAATAGTTCATATGGGACCAAAGTACTTGCCTTTGGTACTTAGAAGTTTGTTCTCCACACTTAATTAAATAGGGTGCTAACTATTCAAAGGGAAAAGTTAGGTGTTAGATTATATGGGTGACTTCACAAAAAGATTACAGAATATTTTATAAGAAAAGTACATTTGAGTCACTCCAGTCTGAAATGGAATTGATACTCTAGTTCCTCTGCTTGAAGTAAATGTAACCACAGGTCCTAAGTTACTATAAACATACATCACCAGCCATAAGGTGAAAGACATTTTCAATATATCCCCAGCACCTAGTAGGGTTTAATCCACCTCGTTGATGCTAACTGTGTGACTTGGATCTATTTCAGGGAAAGGAAAGCATAGTTGTTCTTTGAGGACTCTGACTGGATCACTGGTTCCATTAAGTTCAGCGTTCAGTGAGTGCCTCCTATCTCCAAGAAACAGCCAGCTTCTCAAACTGTAAGCTACGTGTGAGTTCCCTGGGGATCTCCCTGCGAAAACGCAGATTCAGACAGGCTTCCAGGTGATCCTGATGCTACAGGTCCAAGGACCAAACTTCAAGTAGCAAAGAGCTGACAACAGAAATAAAATGATCAACGAAGTCTTTGCACCTTAGGATTATAGACAAGCACACTGAATTTTCAATACAATGTTGGTGCTGCAATAGACACACCAAATGCCCAGACACTGGGTCATCAAGAAGAGACACCTAACAGCTAGGGAGGGAGGGATTCCAAGGAAGACTCCTGGAGAGGAAAAGGGGGAACAAACCAGGGATGGCTTTGTATCTCTGGCTACAGTGTTTAGCATTTGTCTGATAAATAGCAAGGAGACCCTGAGGGTTATTGCACTGTGGAAGACATACGGCTTCAGCTGTGTTTAGAAAATCACTCTGGAGCTGCTGATGGAGGTTGCAGGAGAGATCCTTGATTTTTTCAAGTCCTATTGATTCTGCATCCAAATTATATTTCAATTCCATCCACTTCTTTTCATCACCTTTCCATTCCCTTAGGCCAGCCATCATTTCTTACCTGGAATAATGCAACCACTACTAACTACTTCTAATTATGTACCTATAACCTATTTCCAAGCAGCAACTAGAGTAATCTGCTTTGAAAGCAAATCAGATCAGGTTACTCTCCTGATGAAAATCCTCTAATGGCTCCCCCTAAGTCCCTAAACCCATTCCATGACCTATAAAGGCAATCCTTACAGGTCCTACCTATAGGACTACAATCCTACCTCATCCTAAACTGTTCTTGCCTTCACCTGACATCTTCCAGCCACACCAAACATGGACCTGCCTCAGAGCCCTTCTACTCTGCTCTCCCAGCCCAGAACCCTCATTCTTTAGATATTCCAGAGACAGACTCTCTCTCATTATTTGGTTCTCTGCTCAGATGTTACCCACTCAGACAAGACTACTCTGAATACCCACATTTAATTCACCATCAGTTAGCTTATATTCTATTTTCTTGTCTTTGGAGCACTTACTATTTGAATTATTATATTTAATGTAGATTTATTTAATGTGGGTTTAATTATAGAGTAACGTGTATCATACTGACACACGCTCTATGCTGTTTACCAGTAACTGCCCAGCCACAATAGTGCATATGCCAGGTGTTCTATAAATACATGGATTTGTTGGAAGTAAGATGGGTGCCAAAGGGACCTATTAAAAAGCTTTTGGAATCATCCAGGCAAGAGTAAAGGAAGTCAAAAGTAAGGTATTGGTAATAGATATGAAGAGATAAAAAGCTGAAAAATATTTAGGAAGCAGGATGAATAGAACTTGCTGATTGAAGGGAGATGTAACATATGAATAAAGGAAAACAAAGATGACTTGATGATTTCTATCTTACGAATCTAGTGAGTGGCAGTGCCATTAAATGAGGTAGAGAATCCTGGAGCTAGAAAATGATGAGTTCAGTTATGATGAGTTTGAGGTTCTTCTGGAACATCTAGATGGAGATGAATATATGGGTCTGGAACTTCGGAGAGATGTCCATGCTGCAGATATAAATCAGGGATTTATCAGCATCCAGATAGTGGTTAGACTGCTCAGAGAGAATATATATATAAGAAGAAGATGAATGCACAACAGATAAAATCTTAGATTACACCAACAGTTAGATGGTGGTGAAGAAAGTGGAGCCCACAAAGGAATAGTCAAATAGAGATGATGAGAACCAGGACATTTTTCTTTGAGAACATAAAAGTTTCCAGGAAGCAGTAGTGATTGATTAACAGTGTTAGATTTAGCAGAGAGGTCAAGGAAGATGATGAATGGAAAGTACCCACTGGATTTGTCAATTAGGTACTCGAAGGCTCCTAACATTCAATAGAATGTGTGGGTAGAAGTCAAATTGCAGTGTAATGAAGATCGAATTGGAGAGGAGATCATTAAAGAAATAAGTCTTTCAAGAAGTTTGAAAGAGACCAGAAGGAGAAAGAACAGCAGCTAAAGAGGTCACAGGAAAGTTTTGCTTGAGCATGTTTTTAATAATGGGAAAGACTTGAACACATTATGTTTATGTGCTATGGGTAAAAATTCAGAAAAGACAGGAAGCTTGAATATAGGAGAAGTGAGCTAAGTGATGGAGCAAGAGCCTAGAGAAGGAAGGGGAGGGTTAGAGGGGAGGATCTAGGACACAGGTGGGAGCATTGACCTCTGATAGAAAGAGGGACATTTTGTTCTCTGACTGAAGAGAGGTGAAAAGGTGGAGAGGACTCAAGAAAGGAAAGGGGGAGCCAGATAAGTAAATGAGATTAAGAAAATATCATGGCCTCAACTTTTACAGTAAAATAGGAAATAGACATTAGATGGTTTAACACAAGCAGCACCATAAGAAAGTAGAAGCCTAGAAGTCATGCCTCGGCAACCTGTGCGTAATTTACTGGAGCCAGGGAGACCCAGGAGGAGGTCATTTTAAACCAGCATAAACAGCAGCAAATTAAACCAAGAAGACTGACAATGCTGTGTGGGTGGCAGAGTGCAGCTCCACAACACACCATCCCATCGGGGCATGCACTCCCTGATATCACGGAGACCTGAAATTTATATAAGACACAAAATGAGTGTTGTTTTTATGTCCTGTGTTGTCACTCTTAAGTGAAGGAAGACCCTTACTTATTCAAATATCTTGGAGTGAGAATATGTGTAGAAAACAATGAACACATCAAACCTGAGACTACTAACCTTAGAAAGTTCTGCTTACAAAGTTGGCCTCTGGGAACTAGACACTCAAATGGTTCCCTAAATGATAAGGCTGGTTTATAGTGCCTGGACTATTTGTGCAAACAATGTGGTTTATGCTGAACACCTGCTTTCCTTCTGGGAGCCTGGAAGTTTCTTAAATTGAAGCATTGCTTATTAACAGTGTTGGGTTAGCCTGGAATTATGTATGTGCTATGCAGTCCGTGCCTATGTGCCCAGCACCAGAGAAAAACCTTGGGCATTGAGTCTCTGGTGGAATTCCCTAGGCAGGGATCACACATATATTGCTGCATTTCACTGATGGGGGAAGAATGAGCATTTTGTGACCCCTTCTACACAGGGATTCCTGTAGATGGATTCCTCTAGACTCTTCATCTTTTCCCCTTATGATTAGGTGTGTACCCTTATTATATCACTGTAATAAATCTTAGCAATGAGTACATTCATATGCCAAGTCTCATGAGAGCTTCTAACATATACGTGAACATGGGAGACTTGGGGACCCCTGCCATATGGTCTATGCTATGCTATGCTAAGTCATTTCAGTCGTGTCTGACTCTCTGCGACCCCATAGACGGCAGCCCGCCAGGTTCCCCTGTCCCTGGGATTCTCCAGGCAAGAACACTGGAGTGGGTTGCCATTTCCTTCTCCAATGCATGAAAGTGAAAAGTGAAAGTGAAGTCGCTCAGTCGTGTCTGATTCCTAGCAACCCCATGGACTGCAGCCTACCAGGCTCCTCCGTCCATGGGATTTTCCAGGCAAGAGTACTGGAGTGGGGTGCCATTGCCTTCTCCGAGGCTGCTCCTATTTTGGTGTTACCTCGCATTTACTCTACTACCAAATGCAACCCAGTGGCAATCCATCCCATTCCACTGAAAAAGCACATTTCTAACAAACCACACACATGAGTTGTAGGAGTCAGGTCAGTCCCAGCAGGGTTTTCCAACCATCTGCAACATGTACATTCATGTATGATTCAAAATGTATTTCAAGAAGTTTCTTCAGAAAACCAGATGGCCCTTACTGAATATCAGTTTCGTTACCTAAAAGCTACAGTGTAACTTCCATGATGGGTTCAAACCCTAGAGCAGGAGTCAGTAAGCTTGTAGACCAAATTCAACCCAATGCTGGTTCTTATAAATAAAGTTTTATTGGAACACAGGGGTTTGTTTCCATAGTGTCAATGGCTGCTTTGGCATGACAGCTGCAGGGCAAAGTACTTTCAAAAGAGACTCAATTGCCCAGAAAGTGTAACTTATTTACTACCAAATTGTTTACAAAAAATCCTTGCGGACTCCTGCCTTAGATGAATAAAGTTCTGCAGGATAAGACACAGAAGAGGATGGAAGTTAGGGGAAATTTCCCATTTATGTGTTTGCCTCAGCCTGGATTGTGAGCCTTATTCCTAAATTTTCTGGATTATATGTCTCACAGAATATAACCTTAAACAAAAGAGGAAGTCACAAAACATTGGGAGAAGATTTTTGCTTTGCCTGAGAAAGAAGTCTTGGTCAAACAGTAGAAACAGCCATATTCAGGTGTATTCATTCAGTAAATGTCAACAGAGCAGCAACAGCATATGAGGCTCTGAGCTGAGACTCTGTCAAGGCGGAGATAAACCAGACCCAACCCCTGTCCTACAGGGGCTCCCTGTGCAGGTTGTGAACCCTTCAAGGGCAGCACCCATGCCTACTCACCTTGTATTTCTGATGCAGAATTCTCAGCGCGCCCACGCTGAGTAGGTCCACAGTAGCTGGGTGCTGCTCCACTGACGGAATGGGGAGACAAAGGCAGCAGGGGCTCCAGTGTCTGGTCTTGACTCAGGTCCAAAGAGTTATTCAAAACTCACGTGTGCACCAAACAGTATCTGTAGATGGAATACGATATCTTATACACTGTTTGTAAACAATGTAACTGACAAGGGCCTAATTTCCAAAATACACAAACAGCTCATGCAACACGACGACAACAAAAACAAAGAACCCAACCGATAAACGGGCAGAAGACCTAAACAGACGTTTCTTCAAAAAAGAATAGATGAAGAGATGCTCAGTATCACTCATTATTAGAGAAATGCAAATCAAAACTATAAGGTACCACCCCATGCCAGTCAGAATGGCCATCATTAAAAAGTGTACAAATAACAAACGCTGGAGAGGGTGTGGAGAAAAGGGAACCCTCCTATACTGTTGGTGGGAATGAAAGTTGGTGCAGCCATGTGGAAAAAATATGTGGAAAAAAGTTTTCCTCAGAAAACTAAAAATAGAATTACCACATGATCCAGTAATACCACTCCTGGGCTATTACCCAGACGAAACTATAATTCAGAAAGTCACACGCACCCCATGTGCACAGCAGCAATATTCACAAAAGACAAGACATGCAAATAACTGAAATGTCCGTTTACAGAAGAATGAGGGAAGAATGTCCATTGACTTCTTAGATACACCCATCGTTTAAAAATGGACATTTAATTTCCAAGTACATGGGATTTTGTTTAAAGTATCTTTAATATTTATTTCTCATTTGATCCTAATTTCTCATTTAAATGCTTTCTTCTCTGTGATCACGCTCTGTCTTTTCAGTCTAACTTTATCAAGGCATTCAGTGGCTAAGTCAAAGATCTCTCTTGGTAAATGTCACATCGCACTTGAAAACACGTGGGTTACTTTCAAATATTTTTTGATATTTGAAAATGATAGTGAAGAAGAGAACAGGCTCTGTATGATTTCAACACCTTCAAATCATGGAATTTTTGTACCTTGCTATATGTCCCTAGGTATGTTAAAGGGTCTCCTAGTTTAGGCTATAGGAACTTGAATAGAACTTGTATCTTACTGCTGTGTGAAAATTCTATAAATCTTAATTATGTTGAATTGGTTCATAGTGTTTTTCAGGTCTACTATATCCTTCTACCTCTCTGTGTATTCATTCTATTAATTTTTGAGAATCGGATACCGAAACTCCAACTAAAAATCTACTAAAAAATAATTATAATATAGTGGAACTATATGTAACCTTGTTCTGTATTTTCCAAGTCTCTTATAATTATGTTATCATACTTTCATAATTTAAAAAAGTAAAAATTAAAATAAAAAAAGAATGTCCAATGTCAGATGAATGGATAAAGAATATGCAGGATATACAATGGAATCCTACTCAGCCATAAAGAGGAATGAAATAATGTCATTTGCAGCAACATGGATAGACCTAGAGATTATCATACTAAGTAAAGTAAGTTAGAAAGAGAAAAATAAATGCCATATGGTATCACTTATATGTGAATCTAAAAGAAGACACAAATGAACCTATCTATGAAACAGAAACAGACACAGGGAACAGACTGGTGGTTGCCAAAGGGAAGGGGGTTGCCAAGGTCCTACTACATAGCACAGAGAACTATATTCAATATGCTGTGATAAACAATAATGGAAAAATAATTTAAAAAATATATATATGTATAACTGAACATCACTTTACTATGTAGCAGTAATTAAAACAATTATAAATCAACAATTAAAACAATTATAAATCAACCATAGTTCAATTAAAAAACAAAGCTATTATGGACATTTGTGTACAAGTCTTTGGGTGGACATATGCTTTCATCACACTTGAATAAATATCTAGGAGTAAAAAGAACTATTGCTATTGCTAAGTCACTTCAGTCGTGTCTGACTCTGTGCGACCCCATAGACGGCAGCCCACCAGGTCCCCCCGTCCCTGGGATTCTCCAGGCAAGAACACTCGAGTGTGCTGCCATTTCCTTCTCCAATGCATGAAAGCGAAATGTGAAAGTGAAGTTGCTCAGTCAATGTCCGACTTAGTGACCTCATGGACTGCAGCCTACCAGGCTGCTCCATCCATGGGATCTTCCAGGCAAGAGTACTGGAGTGGGGTGCCATTGCCTTCTCCCAAAAAGAACTATATGGCTATGTATTTTGGTAGATGTGTTTAACTTTTTAAGAAACTGCTAAACTGTTTTCCAAACTGGCTATACTATTTTCCATTGCCTCCAGCAATGTATGAGTTTTAACTGTTCCATATCTCACCAACATCAGGCATATTCAGCCTTTTTAATTTTAACCATGCTAGAGGGTATATAAGGGAATCTCCTTGTGATTTGAATTTGCATTCCCATAGTAACTAAATATGTTGTCTTTTCTTGTGCTTGTTTGCATCCATACATCTTCTTTCATGAAGAGTCTACTTAAACTTTTTGTCTATTTTAAAATTGGGTCACTTGCCTCTTCATTATTGATTTGTAAAATATATATACTCTTCATATAAGTTTTGCAAATACCTCCCTATATATGATGAGCCTTTTTATTTTCACAAAGGTCTTTTGAAAAATAAACATATCGTGGGCTTCTCTGGTGGCTCAGATGATAAAGAATCTGTCTGCAATGCAGGAGACCCAGGTTCGATCCTTGGGTTGGGAAGATCCTCTGGAGAAGGGAATTCAAGAATCCAGAATTCTTGCCTGAAGAATTCCATGGACAGACAGTCCGTGGGATCGCAAAGAGTCAGACACTACTGAGCAACTAACACTTTGACTTTTCACTTAAATATGTCCAATTCATTGATTTCTTTACGTGTGTCCTATTAAGAAATCTTTGCCAAACTCAAAGTCACTAAGATTTTCACATATGTTTTCTTCTGGAAATGTTATCATTTCATTTCTTATATTAGGGTTTATGATGACTGTCAAGTTACTTTTTACAGGCTGTGTCAGGTAGGGGTTAAGGTGCTTTTTGATTGTTTGGTTTGGTTTTCTGCATATGGGTATCCAATTTTTCTAGCACTATTTGTTGGAAAGATTACTCTTTCCCAATTGAATTGTCTTGGCACCTTTGCTGAAAATCAATTGACCATATGGTATTGACATATGTGTGGGTCTATTTCTGTATTCTTGATTCTGTTGCATTGGTCTGCTTGTCTATTTTACGCCAATTCCATACAGTATTACGATACTTGAAAGTCTGAAATCAGGTAAGTCCTCCAGCTTTGTTCTTCTTTATGAAAGTTGTTTTGACTACTCCATATTCTTTGACTTTCCTTATGATTGTTAGAATTGCCTTGTCACTTTCTACCCAAAAAAAAAGCCTGCTGGGATTTTAATTAGGTTTGCTTTGGATTTCTAAATCAATTTTGGGAGAGTCAACATCTTAACTATATTGGTCCTTCTAATTCATAAACATGACATCTCTCTTATATGACATCTCTGTTTTAATTAGAGTTTTCAGTGTATAGGCCTTTCACATCTTCTGTCAAATTTGCTCTTAAATATTTTATACTTTTGATGCTATTATTAATGACATTAAAAAATTTTTCAATATCCAACTGCTGGTATATAGAAATACAATTACCCTTTTTATCAGTCTTCTGACCTGCAAATACAAGATATTGGTTCTAGTAGCTTTTTTTTTTTTTTTTTTTTAGATTCTTGGGTTTTCCTACATAAAAGATCACATTTCCTGGGAGTAAATACTATTTTACTTCTTTATCTAATCAGTCTGCCTTTTATTTCTTTTACTTTCCTTACGGCACCAACTAGGACCTCTGCTGCTGCTGCTAAGTTGCTTCAGTCGTGTCCGACTCTGTGCGACCCCATAGACGGCAGCCCACCAGGCTTCCCTGTCCCTGGGATTCTCCAGGCAAGAACACTGGAGTGGGTTGCCATTTCCTTCTCCAATGCATGAAAGTGAAAAGTGAAAGTGAAGTCGCTCAGTTGTGTCCGGCTCTAGCGACCCCATGGACTGCAGCCTACTGGGCTCCTCCGTCCATGGGATTTTCCAGGCAAGAGTACTGGAGTGGGGTGCCATTGCCTTCTCCAACTAGGACCTCTAGTAGGTTATTAAACAGAAATGGTGAGAGCAGACAGACATCAGCCTGGTTCCTTATCTTAAGAAGAAAGCATTTGGTCTTTTATCAATTAAGTATAGGCTTTTTAGTAGAGGAATATACAGGTTTTTATTAGGTAGTAGAAGTTCCTTTCTATTCCTGGCTTGCTAAGAGCTTTCATGATGAGGAATATTGATTTCATGCATCTGTTGTTTTACCCTTATGTATTCTCAATTTCCATTAGTAAATCACCATAAAAATTTATTAGGAAGAATTTCTGCTACTTGCAAAATATATTTAATTTTCAGTATTGTTGGTACTATTTATAGGATTGGGGATAGCAGAAATGTCAAGTGGGAATTTTAACTGTAACGACATCCATATGTTTGATTTTATGTGATTTTACGTGACGTATTGTCTGGTTTATTTGAGTCATAAGCACTTCATGCGTGCATGCTCAGTCACTAAGTCATGTCCTATTCTTTGCGAATCCATGGACTGTAGCCTGCCAGGTTCTTCTGTCCATGGGATTTCCCAGACAAGAATACTGGAGTGGATTGCCATTTCCTTCTCCAGGGGATCTTCCTGACCCAGGGATTGAACCCAGGTCTCCTGCATTGGCAGGCAGATTCTTTACCACTGAGCCATCAGGAAAGCCCCATGAGCACTTTAGAAAGCTTAATTCTGGTAAATAATGTATAAATTTCAATTTCAAGTCTTGAAAGAAATCTCTAACAAGAAAGAAGTAGGAAAAGAACACAATTGTTTATATGGAGCTTGAAATATTGCCCATAAAACAACACTGACTTCTAAGTTTCTGGACTGTGAGAGTCCCAAGTGCATATCAAGTACTGTTTTCTCTCATTTCTTGCTAGTTTATAGAAAATTTAATTCTCAAAGCTGTACTATACCTACAGACTCACCTGAGTAAGACTGACTCAGGTTTGCATAAGATCCAAAGAACCTTGAATACCTTATATAAACCTTTCAGATTAGGTTTCTTTGGAAGAGAGAGCTTGTCTGGGGTCAAAAGTAAAAATAACTTAACCCTCAAAAAATTTAAATTTATTCCATCACTTAAACAGCACTTCTAGATTTGGCAAGATGCCTCCTTATCTTGCTAGAGACTAAGTCCACAGAGATGAAATAAAAATGATTCATACTCATAAACATTTGGGAGTCTACAGAGTTGCCACCACAACAAATAAATGAAATGTCCATTTCCCACAGCTGGGTTGTTATGTGAATGTGGTGAATAAATAATCCTTGCCCCTGGCAGTCACTTCTTTTCCCTCTTCTAGTTAAGACCAGCCCTGTTCAAGGCTCAGCCTTGCACTTGCCTAGAGTAAATGATGTAAATCCCTGGGAATCTTCCCTACTCCAAAAATGTACACCACCCACAGGCTTATCTCCAGGATTGCACTCATGGAGAGCTTTTGACAGTTTGGGCTGGAAAAGCCAGGAAGGAGAATGGATCAGATTACTCATGTGGGCTGGAACCTCCTTGAAAGCTCCTCCTTCTCGCAGTCCCTTGCACCTCTGGGCTCTCTGATTCAAAGAACAACCATCTTCTCACTGGGGAAAAAAAAAATCTTCCTATACATTTCACCCAAGGGTCCTAGCCCTGCCTCTTGGCAATATGTTATTGAACTAGTCTATCTTTCACAGGAGCAGGCAGCAGTTCTCAGGCCTTGTCGAATCTCTTTTTACTCTTCATTGATCCAAATGTATCCCATTATGTCTAGTGTTTCTTACAGCAAGGAATCTAAGACCATATGTAACAACTCTAAGGGAAGTCTGATCCCAAAGGAGTCAGACTGGGATTTACACCTCTTCCAATTTTACACTGTGTTCCTATTAATGCAGCCTTCTTAAAGCAATCACATCATACTAATTCTTTTTACGATTAGTACGGAATAGCCCAGTGAAATGTATCATTCCATTAAGAAGCGGGTCTTTAAAAATGCAAATGCCTCTGGAAGAGCTTACAAATAACACCATAGAAAGAAACCTAGTTGCGAATTGATTTCTCAGATCTACCTCCTCTGTGGCAAGTAGAACAATTGGGTACCGAGAGAGACAGAGAAGTTACTCAGTTTGAGGGAAGAAGAGGTAAATTTTGTGAGAAGCGAGGAAACCAGGCCTATTGGGGTACCACGGAGTACAGCACAAGGGGGAGGGGGGATGGTCACAAACAGAGGAGAGGGGATCATGTCAAGGACCGAGTCCATCTTTTCTGGGTTTAGACTTGCCAGAACAGCAAGCCACGCACCACCACCCCCACCCCCAACCTCCCAGTTAATTCTGTAAGAGCAGAAACTCACTTGCTCAGTCAGCCTGCTCACGTGGAGAAGGGTTGTTCCCATTGTTCAGCAATTTCAAGTTTCACACCCTCTCCCGACAGGTTCTGACCCAATCCCCTTTTCCCTTTGAGCCTTTTTTAACTTATTTCTTCCTTTCTCCTAATTAATATTGTCATAAATAACTGCATGGCTCCTTAGCCACGGAATTAATGAAGGGAGGATGGGGACAAACCAGACAAACCACCCATGCAAGCTGAATAAGAGCTGTCAGGTGGCAGCCAGGGTGTTATGCAAACAGAGGGCATCACTGCAGTCAAGCTGCTGGGTTCACATGCATGCACCGACACCCGGAAAGATGAGGTAAGGGCAACGGGATGACTGTGCTGAGGTCTGGAGTGTAGCCACTGAAGGACCAGGGGAGGAGAGGAAGAAAAGTATTAATAACATACCTTGAGCATCCCAGGCACAAGCTGGGTGCTTGACATACATTTAACACTCACACTAATCTTGCAAAGTGTGTAGTATAAGGCCCATGTTACAAGTGAACTCACAGAGGTTAAGCTCACAGACCTTGTCCAAGGCTACACAGCTAATGGATGGACAAATAAGACTTGAGCAACGTCAAAGACCATCACATTTCCACCTTCTTACACAGCCCCCTGGGACTCAAAAGACTCGCATCTGAAGCCACTAGTTCCATTTGATTCTTGGTTGTCCAACTCTAAAGCCACATGCTAGAAATCACAGACACGACTATGTAGTTCAATATTGCTGAGAAAGAAAGAAGGTAACGTGAAGACAAAGCTCCAGTTCTGCTTTAAGCCTGAAAGGCAGAATCACAAATGACTGCAGGGCCTCAAGTAACAGTCTGCACCGACAAGCTAAGCACCACCAATGGGTGAGCAGAGCGAGGGGACCAACAGTTACATGTCGTGTCCAGGCTCACGTGCCCTACATGGACCACATCAGTAACATCATCTCGCACTTCAAAGGCAGTGATGTTAACTAAACACACGTACACACAGACATCACATCCACAAACAGTACTTCACTATCACTTTGTTTTTCAACTGGCCTCTCATTTCGGTACATAAAGATGCCACTTTGCCACTTCTGCTTGGGAGGGTGGAGCTTGGAGTTGGTGGTGATGTGGGAAGAGACACACAAAGAGCTGGAGTGAGCTGTGGTTGGAGAGACGCCTTGACGAACAGACTGGTAGGTGAAGAAAGGGGAAGGAATGGCTGAGAGCCATCCCCCTGGATGATCTGGAAAATACAGGTCCATAATGAACCTTGACTGTTCAGTCGCTATGAAGGCATAACTAGTTGATTCCAAACACTTGTGCCCATAAGAGAAAAAAAGAGCAATGTAGTCAGGCCACTGACCCTTACTAATTTCTAGGGCAAAATGAAATGGCACATCTGTTTCCTTGTGATTCTTTCTTACTAGAACACATGAAGGATCTTTTTTAAAAACTAGTATACATATATATTTTAAAACATTCATTTATTTGGCTGAGTCAGGTCTTAGCTGTGTCACATGGGATCTTTGGTTGTGGTGCACAGATCTTAGTTGGAATCCCAGTTGCTCCATGGCATGAGGGATTTTAGTTCCCTGACCAGGGATCAAACTCATATCCCCTGCATTGGAAGGTGGATTCTTAACCACTGGGCCACTACGGAAGTCCCCACAAGAAGGATCTTAAACAGTATGTCCATACTCTGAGCTCACCTCACAGTAGATAAAATATATGAAACAAACAAAAAAACCTGCAAGTCATAGTTGGACTCAAAAATAAGCATCTCCGTGGAGCAGTTCAGGCAAAACGATCAGGACTAAAGAAAGGATACAGGCTACTGAGCCACAAAGCAGGCAGGGGCAGTAAATGGTTTGGTCACTCTGAAGGAAGGTGTGTCAGCTTGTCTAGGCTCCATAACAAAGTACCAGAGACTGGGCAGCTTGAACAACAGAAGGCCACATTGTTCTAGAGGCTGGAAGTCCCACATCAAAATCCAATAGGGGTTCAGTTGCTGCTGAGAATTCTCTTCCTGCCTTGAATTCAGCCACCTTCTCACGTGTCCTCACAGGGCCCCTCCTCTGTGCAAGCAGAGAGAGGGAAAGAGACGGGGCGTTTCCTCTTATAAGGGCTCCACCTCTAGGACCTCACTTAACCTGCTACTTGGAGGGCACATCTCCAAGAAAGCCACACTGGGGGCTACACTTCAACATAGGACTTTGGCGAGGGGCACAAACGTTCAGGCCATAGCAGAAGGGGCTGGCCTCACATTCACTGTTGGAACCAGGACTGGGGAAGGGACCTGGGGACGGAAGAGATGAGGGTTTACTGCCTGTGAAAAGAAGCCGAGAAACAATGTCATCGACCTGCTGCCTGAGACAAAGCCAGAACCTCATGACTGGGAATTAAGCTGTTTTATCTGTATAATCTCCAACATTTCTATGGAGCAGGAACCCCAAAATACCATCATAAGACTTGATTCTGGATAGGAACCTGATAGATCAGATGGAAGCATCAGCAATAATCATAAAACTAGATGAGAAGGCAGCACGAAAATAAACAAACATGAATCTTCCTTGAAAATGACCCTACAGATACCTTTAGTGAATATTGGTATTTGTTACCACCATTGCGGCTTTCAACTTCTGGAGGTGGCTGATACAGCTTATTACTTCTTAGGCTTCTTTTTAAAACGGGCGTTTCAGTGCTAGAAACTCTCCTTAAAGCAAGGCTTTAGCTGCATCCACAAGTTTTGATCTGCCATACTTTCATTAAGACCCAGTTCAAAGTGTTTTTAAATTTTTACTCTGATTTTTTTGTATGCATGAATTATTCGGGAGAGTGTTCTTGATTTCCAAATATAAAGGATTTTAAGTCCTTTTTTGCTATTGTTTTTGTAGTTGATTTTTAGCTTAATTACATTGGTCAGGAAAGCATGCTGTATGTAATCTCAAGACTCCTATATGTTCTGAGACTTCTTTCAAGGCCCAAAATATAGTTTTTAAAAAATTACAGCTCTTATGTTTTAAAACTTAAAATGTACTCTTAAACCATGCATAGATTACACATAGAATTATCAATGAAACAGTAAAATATTTTGACCTGAACTGCAATGAAAATCATTCATATTAAAAGCTCTGGGTACAGTTTAGGTTGTCCTTAGAGGGCAATTTAGAGCTTTAAATAAATTAATTAGTCAAAATTTAAAATTAACAAGATTTAAAAGTTAAAAAAAATAAAAAAAATTTAAGAAAATAAAAATTAAAAATTGAAAATAAAAACCCTTAAAGTCATAAAGTCCATTTAGTCAGGAATTGCACAATGATTCCATTATCACATCTGTCATTCAATACTGACTGTAGGTTCTAGCTAATGCAAGAAGGCATCCTTAAAAGATATTCTTGAAAGAAACAAAAAGAATAAGAACTGGAAAGGAAGAAAAAAACTATCTTTGTTTACAGATTTTAAGATTGTTAAGAAAATAAAATAGAATCTATGTATGCTGCTAAGTCGCTTCAGTCATGTCCGACTCTGTACGACCCCATAGATGGTAGCCCACCAGGCTCCACTGTCCCTGGGATTCTCCAGGCAAGAACGCTGGAGTGGGTTGCCATTTCCTTTTCCAATGCATGAAAGTGAAACGTGAAAGTGAAGTCGCTCAGTCGTGTCCGACTCTTAGTGACCCCATGGACTGCAGCTTACCAGGCTCCTCTGTCCATGGATTCTCCAGGCAAGAACACTGGAGTGGGTTGCCATATACTCAATGAAATTTAGTGAGAAAATTCAATTTAATATTGGACACAAGATCAATGGCTTTCCGATAGATACACCAGTAACAAATTAGAAAATATTCATCTGAAATACGATTTCATGCAAGCAGTCATAAAAATGGTAAGATCCTTAGAGGGAAGACATATAACAAAATATACATGAAATGCTCTAGGAAAAAAATCATGATGTATAGTCGGCAAACAAAATCCCTAATTACAGAGATATATTAACCATGCCTATTAATGGACTCAGTATCTTAAAGGTGTCAATTCGATGCAACACAGTTCAATCAAAGTCAAATAGGCTTTTTCACAGAATTAGAGAAGTTCTTTCTAAAATTCACAAGAAAATACAATGGGCCAGTATAGTTAGGATTGATTTGAAAAAAACAGTAGGAAAGATTTACTCTATCAGATATCAGACTTATAAAATTATAGTAATTAAAACAGTGAGATATGAGCTAGACCAACAGAACAAGTAGAAGTACAGACACAGACCTGACACGTGATAGGCCTGGCTCTTCCGATCCACGGGGATAAAATGGACTAACCAGTAGGAATTGGGACAACTAGTCGTCTAAAGTCACTTTTGTGACTATTCACAAAAGTCAACTTCAGATGGATTTAAAGACCTACCTGTGAAAAACAAACCATTAAAACTTTCAGAAGAAAATATAACATCATGGCTTGAGGACTTGGAGGGAAACAAGACAAAATAAATCATGAAGAAAAACATTCACAGATTTTACATTAGAATGCAATGAACTTGTTCAAATAAAAACAAAATACAGTGAAAAGATAGACTATACCTTGGAAAAACATCTGCAATATGAGTAACAAGTATACACAATATACAAAGAGTTTCTAAGCATCAATAAGTAATAGAAAACAGACTTTCAGAACTTGGAATAAGCTAAAACAACAGAATAATCTATAGTAGTTAAAATGAATCCATTAGAGCTCCATCTGTCAACATAGATAAATCTCAAAAGCAATGTTGGATGAACAAAGCAAATTGCCATGTGATACTCACAGCATATAATTTATATAAAGTTTTTAAATAGGTAAAATAACAGCATATATTATTTATGGTTATACACCTATAATTATGGTTTAGAAACAAGCATTAGATGTATAAATACCAGTGAAGATAGTGGCTACCACTGATGAGAGAGAAGGGTTAGGAAGGGTTATCTACACGGACTATTTCTTATGTTTTCCGTATTTTATTTCTTAAAGATAATTTCCTATTTATCTAAAATTACATATATATTCTATTTATCTGTACATAAAGAGAAGGCAATGGCAACCCACTCCAGTACTCTTGCTTGGAAAATCCCATGGACGGAGGAGCCTGGTAGGCTGCAGTCCATGGGGTCGCTAAGAGTCGGACACGACTGAGCGACTTCCCTTTCACTTTTCACTTTCATGCATTGGAGAAGGAAATGGCAACCCACTCCAGGGTTCTTGCCTGGAGAATCCCAGGGACGGGGGAGCCTGGTGGGCTGCCGTCTATGGGGTCACACAGAGTCGGACACGACTGAAGTGACTTAGCATAGCATAGCACAAACAGATATTGGAAAGGAAGTTGACCCAAATTGATAGTGGATTTGGGGTGAGTTTTGAATCTTCTTTATAGCTGCTTGTTCTCCTTGAAATTTCTTCAGGAGTAAAATTGTACACAAAGTATGAATCATATTGCCATATTTTGAGTAATCTCTCAAAAGCTTATCAATACATGGGAAGACGTGGTACCTACCCTGGTTGCTCAAATTCTATTATTGGTAATGTAAACTGGTGCAACTTTTCTGGGGAGCAATCTAGTAATATGTATAATATTTGAAAACGTAAAAACCCTTTGACCTATTCATTTCATTTCTGGAATTTGTCATAAGGAAATAAATAAAGAAATAAGTACAAACAGATGCATATACAATAATGTTTGTTGCAGGATATCTATAAAAGCCAAAATAGTAACTTTTAGTCCCTAGATAATAAATTCAGAATTGACAGCTGAAAACTTTCAATTTAGTTCCACAAGTTGTGGTACATCTATGTAGGGAACACCATGCTGCCATTACACACGAATCTTTGACTTGACATTTATTGACTTTGGAAAATGCCTATAACACGTTAGTAAGTGCAAAATGTTACAGAGCAGCCAATATGATGTTGTATTTATTAAATTTCTTCAGGTTGTAAGCAAGAGGAGCTGATTCTAGCAGCATAAGCTGAGAGACAGAAAAAGGAAGGGAAGGGGAAGTGATGGGAGGAGGGGTGATGAGGGAGAAGGGAATTTACTGGAAATATGCAGGGCTATTTCATGGATAAAGAACGAATAAGACAAGTGAAAACAAAGAAAGGTCAGAAACCCACATAGTTTAGGAGACCTAAGCAGAAAAAAAATTCCAAATTTTTAAAGTTGGTCTAGATTGGCTGAGATGCCTGTATAAAAACCACTCAGCTTTGGTTCATCAAATAACATAAACATGTTATTTTAGGTTTATATGAGACTCACTCAACACTGATTATTGGGATGTTCCCAGCATAAGAAAAATTATCATACACATATGCAAGCATGTACCCAAGTGGTGTCTATTACCAGTATGATTCCATTTTTATAATATGTGTGGGTATGGTATGTGTATGTCTCTTGGCAACAGAATAAGAAATGATATTTGTTTTCTTTATACCTCTCTTTGTCTTTTTTTTTTCAAGAACATGGGTTATTTTTTACAATATAAAAAAAGCAATTTTCCTTTGAGTGGAAAAACTGTTACTTCAGAATTTGCTAACCTATTTTATGAGGACTTGGACAGACATGACAGCCAGAGGGTGCAAAGCTTTCATCAAATACTCTTAAGAAAGGAAAGGAACCACCAGTTTCTTTCCTATCCTTGCCTTTCTGCTGTCTGCCCACCTTGGCTTCCCTGTCACTCACCCAAATACAAGTCCTTAATACAAAACAAAGAGGAGGCGATTATCTTGTAGGGTATAAGGTAAAAGTAAGGACAATAGACTCAAACCATCCAAATAGAAGGAAACAGTTCTCAACTGTCAGTTCTGAAACCATCATCTGGCAATTTGATTCTTTTCAAAATCTGGAGCCTTTGAGTCTATGTCTTTCCCTGCTACTGATTCACAGAATATAGTTTTTAGCTGCTGTTTTCTCTCCCTTTCCTTTATACACACATTGCAGGAGGAAAAAATCCAGATATTCTTTTAAAATCTTTTAAGCACCTCTTGTGTACCCTGGTCCCATCACTTCATGGGAAATAGATGGGGAAACAGTGGAAACAGTGTCAGACTCTATTTTTGGGGGCTCCAAAATCACTACAGATGGTGATTGCAGCCATGAAATTAAAAGACGCTTACTCCTTGGAAGGAAAGTTATGACCAACCCAGATAGCATATTGAAAAGCAGAGACATTACTTTGCCAACAAAGGTCCGTCTGGTCAAGGCTATGGTTTTTCCAGTGGTCATGTATGGATGTGAGAGTTGGACTGTGAAGGAAGCTGAGTGCCAAAGAATTGATGCTTTTGAACTGTGGTGTTGGAGAAGACTCTTGAGAGTCCCTTGGACTGCAAGGAGATCCAACCAGTCCATCCTAAAGGAGATCAGCCCTGGGATTTCTTTGGAAGGAATGATGCTAAAGCTGAAACTGCAATACTTTGGCCACCTCATGCGAAGAGTTGACTCATTGGAAAAGACTCTGATGCTGGGAGGGATTGGGGGTAGGAGGAGAAGGGG
The DNA here is from genome assembly GCF_055505025.1 of Bos grunniens. Taxonomy (NCBI): domain Eukaryota; kingdom Metazoa; phylum Chordata; class Mammalia; order Artiodactyla; family Bovidae; genus Bos; species Bos grunniens. The sequence continues at coordinate 20,544,163 of NC_141168.1, forward strand.
ATGACAGAGGATGAGATGGCTGGATGGCATCACCAACTCGATGGACATGAGTTTGAGTGAATTCCGGCAGTTGGTGATGGACAGGGAGGCCTGGTGTGCTGTGATTCATGCGGTCGCAAAGAGTTGGACATGACTGAGTGACTGAACTGAACTGAACTGTGTACCCTGCTCTGCCTGTTCTGGAAATATTCACATACATCCCACGAATGAATATTCATTTGACAAACATTGACCATCAACTCTGTTAAGACAGACCAGCTCAGACTTTGGCATCAAAATGTCCTGGGCTTGAATTCTGGTTTTGCTTTTACTACTGGTATGTCTGAAAGAAATCACGTGACTGCTAAAAGCTTTTGTTTTGCAATCTATAAAAAGGTTATTGAGTGGAGCAACTGAGAAGGCAGATGGGTAGAACAGCCTTAAACTCATACACACACAAATTGTTATTCTACCTTACCCTCCAGATCATTAGCAAATTAAGGGAAGGAATTACAGCTTCTTCATCTTTGTATCCTCAAGCCTAGCACAGGGCATGGAGATGATGATGGGAATACGGGGAGGAGTATAGAAATAAGAACCACCATTTGTTGAGCTGCAGCAGCCACTATTCAAAACATATACTCTCATCACATCTTTTTACTTGTCTACATTCCCAACTGTACCTTAGCCATGTTTAAACAATTCTCTATCTTTTGTGTCTAGAAGGATGCTAGGTACATAGTAAGAGGTCCATCATTATTTGTAGTTAATACATGCAGTCGGCCAGGCACGAAAGTGAAAGCATTAGTCCCTGAGTCACATCCAACTCTTTGTGATCCCCATGGACTGTAGCCCGCCAGGCTCCTCTGTCCTTGGAATTCTCTAGGCAAGAATACTGGAGTCAGTAGCCAATTTCCTTCCACAGGGGATCTTCCTGACCCAGGGACTGAACCTGGGTCTCCTGCACTGCAGCAAGTTCTTTACCATCTAAGCCACCAGGAAACCCTACATACACTCTTATATTTAATCAGCATCCCCTACTCTTGTATCAAAGGTACTGTTCTTAACAGAGACAAAAGGTGGTTAAGAAGTTGGATGTTGATGCTGAACCACTGGAGAAACTGAGGCACAAAGCTATTGATTGGCTCATATTTGGCCACCCTCAAGTCAATGAGACAATGTCATTCAGTGTACTCATATCCATTCCCTATCCAGTTTAACCACTGTACAATTGTGCTTATTTCACATGCTAGCAAGGTAATGCTCAAAATCCTTCCCTGATAGCTCAGTTGGTAAAGAATCCGCCTGCAATACAAGCGATCTTCCTGGGCTGGGAAGATCCGCTAGAGAAGGGATAGGCAACCCACTCCAGTATTCTTGGGCTTCCCTCGTGGCTCAGCTGGTAAAGAATCTGCCTGCAATGCCGGAGACATGCATTCAATCCCTGGGTTGGGAAGATCCCCTGGAGAAGGGAATGGCTACCCACTCTAGTATTCTGGCCTGGAGAATTCCATGGACTATATAGTCCATGGGGTTGCAAAGAGTCGGACACGACTGAGTGATTTTTACTTTCAGGCTTCAACAATACGTGAACCAAGAACTTCCAGGTGTACAAGATGGGCTTAGAAAAAGCAGAGGAACCAGAGACCAAATTGCTAACATTCATTGGATCATAGAGAAAGCAATGAAATTCCAGAAAAACATCTACTTCTGCTTCATTGACTATGCTAAAGCTTTTGACTATGTGGATCACAATAAACTGTGGAAAATTCTTAAAGAGATGGGAATACCAGACCACCTCATCTGCTTCCTGAGAAACCTGTATGCAGGTCAAGAAGCAATAGTTTAGAACCAGACATGAAACAACAGACTGTTTCAAAATTGGGAAAGGAGTATGTCAAGGCTGTATGTTGTCACCCTGCTTATTTAACTTGTATGCACAGCACATCATGTGAAATGCCAAGCTAGATTAATCACAAGCTGGAATCAAGATTGCTAGGAGAAATATCAATAACTTCACATATGTAGATTGCATTATTCTAATGGCAAAAAGCTAAGAGAAACTAAAGAGCCTCATGATGAAAATGAAAGAGAAGAGTAAAAAAGCAGGCTTAGAGCTCAACATTCAAAAAACTAAGATTACGGCATCCAATCCCATCACTTCCTGGCCAATAGACGGGAAAAAAAAATAAATGGAAACAGTGACAGACTCCAGGAGATCATGAAGGACAGGGAAGGCTGGCATGTGGCAGTCCATAGGGGTTGTGAAGAGTCAGACACAGCTTAGCACCTGAACAACCCCCACCATCCAGTTTTCAACCAAGTGAGAGACACAGAGAAAGCCACTGGGTGGGAGATGAGGAGTAAGCAAGCCTGGGCATGAGCACAGGACAAAGGAGACCGTCCACCAGCCTTCATGAAGCACACTGAGGGGATAAGGGACCTCTTAAAATGGGATGGAAACCGCTACCTGGAAACCCCACATTTACTCTAATAAGTCAAACAGCCAAAGAGTGAGTTGCGCTGTTGGGAAGAACTCCCAAGAAGCAAATGGTGAGCACCTGTCTGGAGCTTCCTAAAGCGCCATCTGTTCCCAGGGGACTCAGGGATCATGGGCATCAGTGAGCACGTCCACGTTCCTCTCGGGCATGATGAAAAGAGCCATTTTTTTTCTCAGATAAACTTTTCTTTCTGTAATTCCAGAATGTGCTTGGGCCATCCAATGGTGTTGTGCCAGAACACAGGTCATGTTTTATTCTGGGGAGAGGCTGCTCTTTTTACCAGTAATGGAAGCAAAACAAAACAACTGGAGGAATCTAGAAAAAATGATACAAATGAACTTATTTATAAAACAGACTCAGAGACTTGGAAAACAAATACATGGTTACCAGGGGAGGAAGGGCTGGTGGCGGGGGGAGGGATAGATTGGGAGTTTGGGACTGACATGTACGCACCGCTATATTTAATAGATAACCAACCACATCCTACTATACAGCATAAGGAACTGCTCAACACTCTGTAATAACCTAACTGGGAAAAGAATTTGAAAAAGAATAGATACAGATATAACTGAATGTTGAACTGAATCACTTTGCTGTGTACCTGAAACTAACACAACATTGGAAATTATTGGTAATTAACTATACTTCTATATAAAACAAACTTTTTAACAAAAAAATAAAAAGATTGGAGAAAGTGATCAAAACATTGTCGGTATATTTAATGAAAGAGAAACTCACTTGAAAAGATAAGAAAACCACGGGGACCATGTAGAATTAAGTGCCGCTAATGAAATTTAGGATCAGGAGTGCCAGCGGGCACAATTCCTGCTCAGAACAATTAGGATCCCATCTAGTGGAATGATATCTCTTTGTCACAGACCGCACCCCAATGCTGGCCAACCTTCACAGATCTATGCCAGTGTTGCAAGGTAACAGCTGGGTCTATGTTACCTGGTCTCACAGCCAGAAAAACAACCCAAAGCACCATCTTCCCAAATAAGGGCAAAACAATAAATGACAGGCCGGCCAAGGGTCCTTCCACAGTTCTGGAAAAGAGCTCTTGGCTCCGTTCAGTGCCATGGATGAATAACTGGGAATTAGGATTGCGTTTCTAGGGCCAGGACTAGACTGAAACAAGTCCTGAAAAATTCTGTACTTCAGATAAATAAAATTCTAATGCAATATTTTTAAAAAAAATGAAATTCATGCAAAATCTACTGTAGGAATAATTTAGTGGTTCATGAAAAAATTAAACATAGAATTACTATATCATTCAGTAATTCCACTTCTGGGTATATATACAAAAGGAATTAAAACAGAGACTTGAATACTCATATCCCCATATTCCTCACAGCACTGTTCACAATAGCTGAGGTAGAAACAACCCAAATGGATGAATGAATAATAAAAATGTGGTATATACACAAAATGGAATATTATTAAGCCTTTAAAATGAAGGGAATTCTGGGACTTCCCTGGTGGTCCAATGATTAAAAATCCGCCTGCCAATGCAGGGGACAATGGGTTTGATCTCTGGTCCAGGAAGATACCACATGCCACAGGGCTACTAAGCCCATGCAGCACAAATACTGAGCCCATGTGCCTAGAGCCTGTGCTATCACAGTTCGAAGCCCAACAGTGCACCTAGAGAGTAGCCCCCGCCAGCCACAACTAGAGAAAACCTATGCACACCAGTGAAGACACAGTGCAGCCAAACATAAATTAATTTTAAAAATGTTTCTAAGGAAGGAAACTCTGACACAGAGTACACAGAAGAACTATACAAAAAAGATCTTCATGACCCAGATAATCACGATGGTGTGATCATCAATCTAGAGCCAGACTTCTTGGAATGCAAAGTCAAGTGGGCCTTAGAAGGCATCACTACAAACAAAGCTAGTGGAGGTGATGGAATTCCAGTTGAGCTATTTCAAATCCTAAAAGATGATGCTGTGAAGGTACTTCACTCAATATGCCAGCAAATTTGGAAAACTCAGCAGTGGCCACAGGACTGGAAAAGGTCAGTTTTCATTCCAATCCCAAAGAAAGGCAATGTCAAAGAATGCTCAAACTACCACACAATTGCGCTCATCTCAAATGCTAGTAAAGTAATGCTCAAAATTCTCCAAGCCAGGTTTCAACAGTACGTGAACCATGAACTTCCAGATGTTCAAGCTGGATTTAGAAAAGCCAGAGGAACCAGAGATCAAATTGCCAACATCCATTGGATCATTGAAAAAGCAAGAGAGTTCCAGAAAAACATCTATTTCTGCTTTACTGACTATGCAGATCACAATAAACTGTGGAAAAGTCTTCAAGAGATGGGAATATCAGACCACCTTACCTGCCTCTTGAGAAATCTGTATGCAGGTCAGGAAGCAACAGTTAGAACTGGACATGGAAAAACAGACTGGTTCCAAATCAGGAAAGGAGTACATCAAAGCTGAATATTGTTATCCTGCTTATTTAATTTATATGCAGAGTACATCATGAGAAACTCTGGGCTGGAGGAAGCACAAGCTGGAATCAAGATTGCCCGGAGAAATATCAATAACCTCAGATATGCAGATGACACCACCCTTATGGCAGAAAGCGAAGAACTAAGAGCCTCTTGATGAAAGTGAAAAAGGAGAATGAAAAAGTTGGCTTAAAACTCAACATTCAGAAAACTAAGATCATGGCATTTGGTCTCATCACTTCATGGGAAATAGATGGCGAAACAGTGTCAGACTATTTTTCTGGGCTCCAAAATCACTGCAGATGGTGACTGCAGCCATGAAATTAAAAGACGCTTACTCCTTGGAAGGAAAGTTATGACCAACCTAGACAGCATATTAAAAAGCAGAGACATTACTTTTCCAAAAAAGGTCCATCTAGTCAAAGCTATGGTTTTTCCAGGAGTCATGTATGGATGTGAGAGTTGGACTATAAAGAAAGCTGAGTGCCAAAGAATTGATGCTTTTGAACTGTGATGTTGGAGAAGACTCTTGAGAGTCCCTTGGACTGCAAGGAGATCCAACCAGTCCATCCTAAAGGAGACGGACCAGTCCTGGGTGTTCATTGGAAGGACTGATGCTAAAACTGAAACTCCAATACTTTGGCCACCTCATGCGAAGAGTTGACTCATTGGAAAAGACCCTGATGCTGGGAGGGATTGGGGGCAGGAGGAGAAGGGGACAAAAAAGGATGAGATGGTTGGATGGTATCACTGACTCAGTGGACATGGGTTTGAGTGAACTCCAGGAGTTGGCGATGGACAGGGAGGCCTGGCGTGCTGCAGTCCATGGGGTCGCAAAGTGTCAGACACAACTGAGCGACTGAACTGAACTGAATTCTGACACTTGCTACAACATGGATGAACCTTGAGAACATTATGCTAAATAAAATAAGCTAGTCATAAAAGACATATACTGTGGGATTCCACTGAAGGAGTCCAGGAGCAGTCTAGTGCTAGAGACAGAAAGCAGAACAGTGGTTGCAAGGGGAGGAGGATGGGGAATTAGTGTTTATGATACAGAATTTCAGTTTGGGAAAATGAAAAATGTTCTAGAGATCACAGTGGTTGCATTCACAGTGAATGCACTCAATACCACTGAACTGTACACATGAAAATGGTTTAAATGGTACATTTTGTGTTATATATGCTTCATCAAAACAAAAAAAAAATGGAAAATGCAAAAAAAAAAAATACATGGACAAAATGGCAAAATTTCAAAGACAGGACCAATATTATTGATTTGTCCTTCTTCCTAAGACTCCAACATGCTCCATACAGCACTGTTACTGTCCAGCCTTTCTTTAAAATTTTGGTATTTTGTTCACCACAGATTGTATCTGCATTAATTTTGATTTTTGTAAATCAAAATATTACCTTGAAATATTGTTCATCTTGAGTTCTGAGACTCAGGGCTCCTTAAATTTTGGGACCGGGGGAAGTGCCCCAGTGTCTTCTCTTGCCTGTCCCTGGTCCCCTCTGTCTTTCTACTGCTCCCCTTTGGGAGTCCAAACTCCTCCAGTCTCTCCTTTGCTGTGTCTGGACAGACAGATGAGACCCCAAAGCTGGTGCCTCTCAGTCATCAGTCTTGCTTCCGTCTGTGAACCTTCCTGACTTGCCCTGGGCCCATCACTACTGTATCTTGGGCTTGTTTCACATGCCAGTTCCCTCTCACCCACCCCGGCATCACCTGGAATCTTCCAGCCTGTGACCCCGTGTTACCTTCAGCAAAGGGCCCTGCAGGGTTCCTGTGCCAGCTGTTTTTTTCCTCTTCTAGAGGAATTGATTCTTTGTGATCCTCTGAGCTGTAACCTCATCAGGCTGAAATAACTTGACACTCCCATTTGTCTGACACAGAAGTCATTTGTCTCCCAAACCTCAGGGTCAGGGTGGTTGTGAATTCCTCCCCCTGGCCTCCTCTTGGAGGGTTGTGACCACTTCATCAAATGCTCTTGCCTTGCCTCTGAGAGGTTCCACGACCAGCAGGGAAGGAGAGATATCCCGGGTAGAGAGTGAGTGAGAAAGCTATAGGCCAGGTGGGGCTGGAAATCAATCCAGGACTGTTCTTGCTGAGAGCTCCTTGCCACCTTCAGGGGATCCAGACTCACGCAATCTGGCTCAAAAGGCAAGACAGAGTTCTGCAGCGGTCTGCTAACCCAGAGGGGGCAGGACTAGCCAGCAAGGATCCTGGCTCTTGGGTAATTGGCTTCATCATAGCAGCACTGCCATTGTCATCAGGTATGACCACACTACCGCAATGCTGTCCACAGAGCAGCAAGTGAGGCATAAGGAAAACTGGGGCCAAGTCCAACCCTGCCCCTCAGTAGCCCTTTGGGCCTCAGTGGCTTGACTCCTTGATGGGGATAATCATAGCTATTTCAGGGGGCAGGTCAGCCAATAAAATGAGTTCATCATCATGAAAATGGAATTCTCCAGGCAAGAGTACTAGAGTGGGTTACCATTCCCTTCTCCAGGGGATCTTCCTGACCCATGGATTGAACCTGGGTCTCCTGAGTTGCAGGCAGATTCTTTACTGTCCAAGCCACCATGGAAGCCCCAAAAGTGTGTTCTGTTAGTCATTCAGTTGTGTCTGACTCTTTGTGACCCCATGGACTGTAGCCCACCAGGCTCCTCTGCCCATGGGATTCTCCAGGCAAGAATATTGGAGTCAGTAGCCAATTCCCTTCTCCAGGGGATCTTCCTGACCCAAGGATCGAACCTAGGTCTCTGGCATTGCAGGTGGATTCTTAATTGTCTGAGCAACCAGGGAACTAAACAGACCTTTCTCGGCAAAGTAATGTCTCTTCTTTTTAATACTCTGTCTAGGTTTGTCATAGCTTTTTACATCAAGGAGTAAGTGTCTTTTAACTTCATGGCTGCAGTCACCATCTGCAGTGATTTTGGAGCCCAAGAAAACAGACCCTCTATAGGCTGAGTGATGGGGCAGGGGAAGCATGGTGACCCAGAACAGCATGGAGGGGGGGGGGGTAGTGCTGTCCCAAGATGGACAAGAGAGTACTCAACAGAAAAAGGATTGCACCAACATCTCTTCCAGACTCACCCTTGAGCATACGGAAGAGGACAAGGGGATCTCAGGCCATCCTGCTTAAAGAGGAGGCACAGTACATAGTGGTCCCATGAAGCAAAAGATGAGCACATTCCAGGGGACACATGAGAGCATATAAACATGCAGAGCATGTGGCCAAGAGTCATGGACATCTGATTTTCCTTGTTTGGCTACCCAGCAGCCAATCCCTGCCCTCTGTCGATAGCACATTCGCCTTGTGCTTTCCAGAAAAGAGCAGAGCTTTCTTCTCACCACAGATCCTGAAAAAAAGCCAAATAACTTTTTCCCCCAGGCTCCCTTGCAACTCAGTAAAGACAAGGGGCCTAGACTCCCACATGCTCTGAGTCATGCCTAAGTACCACATAACAAAAAGAGTTTCCAGGGGCAAACTGGTACCAGTGCCCTGGGCCAGCAGCAGAGCTGGTCCAAGCAGAGATGCCCAGTGTTCAGTGATGGCAAAAAGCAGTTGCAGGGGCTTCACCAGCCTGTAGTTTGGAATGTGACTGGGGTTGAGGTCCTAGCTAAAACCTAGTCTCTTGTTCAAGCCTGCTTTTCAAACTTGGTTCTGAAGGGTCTTAATCTGTATAGTAAGTCTCTCTAGCCTTCACATTGGAGAAGGCAATGGCACCCCACTCCAGTACTCTTGCCTGGAAAATCCCATGGACAGAGGAGCCCAGTAGGCTGCAGTCCATGGGGTCGCTAAGAGTTGGACACGACTGAGCGACTTCACTTTCACTTTTCACTTTCATGTGTTAGAGAAGGAAATGGCAACCCACTCCAGTGTTCTTGCCTGGAGAATCCCAGGGACAGGGGAGCCTGGTGGGCCACCGTCTATGGGGTCGTACAGAGTTGGACATGACTGAAGCGACTTAGCAGCAGCAGCAGCAGCTAACCTTCACATAAACAGAAGTAGTAGCTCTTGATTGCCTTGATGAATTCTGGGTGACATACCAAGTAAAAGGCATATCACAAGCTCCTCTGCCCCAACCCCAGATACATGCCCAGGGGCAGCCCTGACACCTACCATTCACTCCGGCCCTTGAATTGCCAGCCCACTTCTCGGAGGCCCTGAAGCATTGACTTGGGGTATTAATGCAAGGAACATGCGCTTCTGCTCAAGTCACATGGGGCGAGATGAAAATCTCCCTCAGGTGGGGAACAAAATGACAACAGTTCACGTCGAAAGTTTAAAGATGTTGCATATTTTGGATCTTCTGTTTCCATGGGCTTTCTCTTAATAAAAGAATTCTTCTGCACAGTGACTTTGGCCAGAATCTGGATTAACAGGGAGAACTTTTAAAAGTTAGAATGTATTCCTGGCACACACCACCTTAGAGTGAATAAATGAGGACTTGGCTTGCTAATTCAGAAGGGTTGCCAACCCCTGAGTTAGGAAAATGCCAGAAACTTCTGGCCGTTGAACAGAAAGAAGGTTCAGCAGAAAGGGCCTGCCTCCAAGCCAGCCTGCTCCCCAGCACCCGGCCTATTTCCCCATCTTAGTCAACACAGAGGTCCAGGTGAAGGCACTCTTCAGCCTCAGGTTTACTCCTTGGTAAAGGAACCAAACAGCATCTTATCCCCACTGCATGGAAAGGGGACTAATGAAAATGGCAGGATTTCTTTTGAGATAACCGCATAAACTTAAGGTATTGTCACAGAATTCTGAAGCTAGAGATGGTGGTGTGTAGGTAAATACTTAAAAAACTGCTCTCCAAAAAAAAGTGAATCTATAAGTGTATAATCTTATACACACATAAGGCTATTGTAAATTTTACCGATATACATCATGTATATTTATAATACACGATTTACAGATAGTGATGAAATACACAACTGTCTTTACTACAGACCCTATACAGTTGATTTTTCCTCCCAGGACGCTCTTGAATCTGTAGTCAAACCACAGTTGCATTTGAGCCATGACCTGACAAATGGAGTTGCATTTCAGTCTGCTCCTTCCCCCAGTACATGTATTGTCATTACATATAACATCCACTGATAAATTCACTCTTGTACAAACTGTGTTCTTTGGGCTAAATCCTCTTCACCTTCACCTCTAGTCATTTCAGACTTTAAAGTTTAATCTGCATTATTAATATTTTCTCCTTGACTTTCTTAAATCTAGACAAGCAACAAAACAATAAATCATGCACTGATTCATAGCACTCGCCAGTTTCCTTGGCATACATATTCCTGATGTGGACAATTTCAAGCTACCAACATGACACCACCAGCCGCCAAGTAGAGGAGAAACACAGTGAGCTATTACATAGTATTTCCACTGTGGCGAGATAATGAAATAAAATTCGTATTTGATAGCAAGACAAGAAAAAGTGAAACATAAAAGTTTTCTTTGCCTGTTTGGGCCTCCTCCTTCCTCTTTACTATCTGCATTAACCAGACCTCCCTAGGAGACAACATTGTTTCTTAATCTCATAAGCCTCACAACTCCTCAGCAGATAACCTTCCTTTTAAATCTTGTGAAGAGTCATGATGACCCATGACTCACTACGTGCTTTGTCTCATAAATCTGGACTGTGCAAACTGTCAATAATCAGTCATTTAATATACCTAGGGCACTCTGTCTCAAAAAGTTATAGAACTGTGCTTTAGCCTTTTAGCAAGTGAAACTGTTCTGAGTTTTCTGAGAGGCTGTTCCCAGGTTATAATCCTGTTTGGCTTGAACAAAATTTTCCATTTCTTTCTTAGATAAATCAACTATTGATTAATTTTTTTGTCAACAGATACAATCACCTTAAAAAACTCAAAAGCACAAATAAAATGTGTGTAATAATTAGGCAGTCATGTGTTTTGAGTATCACCTTTGTTTTTAATACACTTACTTATACACTTACGTAATTTTTAATAATGGCTATATTTAACAAGCAGCCCACAAAATTCCTAAAAACTTAACAGCTAGCTCTCAAATTCTGATATGATCTGATCCCCCTGCCCCTCTCTCACACACACACTACTGATGGGAGAAGATCTGAGAGGGTTACCTCTAGTTCTCCACATATATATAGAATATGTGGAGATGAGAGGTGGGGATGGTATACGTTGGGATCAGGAAATCCAACTGTCCCACAAGCATGCCCCACGCACCCACATATAGTTCTGGATGTTAAAAAACAAGCCTGAACCCTGGTATGACTGCCTTGGCAGGAAGCTCTGTGGCTCCTCACTGCCTTTGTGGATCTGACCTATTTTCAGAGCAAAAAAAAAAAAGCTGATTTACTCTCCAGTTGCCAACTCTGGCTACCAGTTGCACAGACCTCCCTCTACCCCTTCAGACACACCCCTAGGCTTTGACAGCATTTCCCAAAACTCTGCAGGTCTGGAAAGAATGACACAGCTGGAGATCATTTTGAAGACAATTAAAGCTAATGAGCTGACTCAGCAAAAGAGGCAGGAAATGGCTCTGGCGAGAGGATAGCTTTGCCTGGTAGCCGGAAAGAGACCACTAAGGAAGTAAAATGGAGAAGATCTGACTTACGAGCAAAAATTAAAATTTGCTTAACCAAGCCTTGACCATAGCTGAATTGCAGGAGGCCCTTGTGGCACTTTTCTGTACTGATGCTGTCGTTCAGTTGCTCAGTCGTGTCTGACTCTTTTCAACCCCATGGACTGCAGCATGCCAGGCTTCCCTGTCCTTCACCATCTCCCAGAGCTTGCTCAAACGCTTGTCCATTGACTCATGTACTGATGGGAGCAGTGTAAATTGGTTCAGCCTTGGCTTCCCTGATGGCTCAGTGGGTAAAGAATCTGCCTATAATGCAGGAGACACAGAAGATGCAAGTTTGATCCCTGGGTCAGGAAGATCCCCTGGAGAAGTAAATGGCTACCTACTCCAGTATTCTTCCCTAGAGAATTCTGTGAGGGGAGGAGCATGGAGGACCACAGTCCATGGGGTCACAAAGAGTCAGACGTGACAGAGCAACCAACACTTCATTGTTTTAAATGCACATTCCCTTTGACCCAGACATTTGAGGATATTCATTGCAGCATTATTTGTATTAATAATGGCACTTAATTAGAAGCAAACTGAAAGCCTATTAATAGGTGGCTTGATACATTTATAAAAGACAATAAATCCAGATGAAGGAATACTATACAACCCCTAAAAGAGTGTGGCAGCTGTTACCTATTGAAGAACAATCTCAAATCTGTTAAGTAAGAAAAGCAAGGTAAAGAACACAATATGCTACCATTTGGATGTTTCACATGATACATTTATGCCCTTAAATGTGCATAAAATACCTTTGAAAGTATACACAAAGAAACTGGCCACAACTGCCTCTGAAAAGAAAACTGACAGAGGTCAAGAGTGGGAAAGACTAACTTAGCAACATACCCCTTTAAAATGTTTTAATTTTCCATTACAGACTCTCTCTTTTTTATGGAGGAGGAGGAAAGAATGACTTTACTACTTTCCCAGGCAAAGGCAGAACACAGTCGGCTAGCACCTCGAGAACTGTGCCCCATCCCTGATGATCAAGGGGAGGTCAGACTCTCATTTTTTAATAAAAAAAATTAAGTATGTGGCTATTTTTAAAATGGTAACAAAAATTACACCTCCATGATTATTAACCACAGCCCTGAACCTGCTCAAGCATTTCTCTAGTTAAATTTTAAAGGTGTTCCTCCACTCTGGTTTGCCTGGAACTGTCCAGCTTTTAGCACTGAAAGTCCCAAGTCCTGGGAAACCCTTCAGTTTGGGCAAACTGGGAGGGCTGGACAGGCTCTTCACTTCTCCAGACTGACTGGTGCTCTCAGGCCAGCCCACCACACATTCATCCACAGGCTCCTTTCTGTCTCCCAAACCCAGCCAGAAGACAGAGAGTAGGATGCTCCAGCGGTGGGCTAAGCAGGTTAGCCTCCTGGGCACTGAGCTGGGGGAAAGGATGGGGAGGGGTCCTGGCGGGGCCCAGCCTCTTACAGAGGCCTCACTCCATGGCCTGGGAACAAGGGGCAGGGATTGTGATCCCAGGCTCTAGCCTCATCTCTGCCCTGAGTGACCTTCAGTCAGCCCTCTTACTTTCCTTGGCCTCAGTTATCTCATTTGTAAATGAAACGGAGAAGCAGGTGCCCATCACAGGCCCAAGGGCACATCTCCTCCTCTCTCAGACCCTTGAGCACAGGGCCACTGCCCATCAAGCAGCAAGGCGAGGGCTCCCATGCACGCTTGGCGCTCTCCAAGGGAACAACCAGAAACCTCTTGGCTCTAGTTCAGAGACATTTCACAGGTAAAGAACCAGAAGTTTCTACCCAGAAAGCTCCTACTGAGGACCCAATTGAAAGCTTCCTTCTCTTAAAGCAGCATTTCTCAACATAGGGAATGAGTTCAAAATGTCAATCCAGGGCCCCACAACAGAGATTCTGATTCAGTAAGTCTTGTAGGAATTCAAGGTAGGTCCCCTGTCCACTTCACCCACCCCCATCACCAGCACCACACTTTGAAACCCACTGTTTTAAAGAACAAAGCCGCATCAGACTGTAAGCGTTTTAAAGTTCATTACCTCTTCAGTGAAAACAAGCTATTACTCGATAACAGTTATCTTTTAAAAACAACAAGAGTTTGGAGATATGCACTGCAGTCTGGAACGGCGCACGGAATAGTAAGATTGCGTTTCAAAACATGACCCAACGTCAGCCTCATCAGCCAGGTGTTAGACTCAATCACAAGCCTCAAAACACACAATCAAGTATCAGTAAGCAGGTGTTTGAAGGGAAGATTGAGATAAACAGTTGCTTTTGTGGTTATTTAAGAGGTTTTGAAATATTAAAATGGAGTACCTCACGCTCAAGCTGGCAAACTTGAGGGGCTTCGCGGCTGAATACATCCCGGCAGTAATTAGCACCGGAGAGTTTAACAGGATTGCAATCAAAAAGCTTTGATCCTTATTGAGGAAATCTGTGTCCTTTCCTTTATTTCCACTATCTTTAAAGAGTTGCCCTTATGAGTGGCAATGCTTTGAAGAATCCCTAGAACACACTTCACTGTGTTCAGTTTGAAGATTCTGATTTCTTTAGAGAAAATCACACGCTGATGATGTGCCTACACTCAGTGCAATAGTGCCAGGGACCCACCCCACCTGTCTCCCCAGGGTGACAAGTCTGGAATAGGGAGTTCCAAAGAAAAAGCAAAGTTCCACTTTAAATATTAATTTTTGGTTTCATACCCTTTTCAAATGGCTTCTTGGTGGCCCAATTGCCCCATGAAAATACCTGGAAGGTCTGGGAACAATTTAGAGTGGATACTCTCAGGGATCCCCTGGTGGCTCAGATTGTAAAGAAACCGCCTGCAATGCAGGACACCTGGGTTCAATCCCTGGGTTGGGAAGATCCCCTGGTCAAGGGAATAAAGGGAAAGGCTACCCACTCCAGTATTCTGGCCTGGAGAATTCCCATGGACTTTGTAGTCCATGGGGTCACAAAGAGTTGGACACGACTGAGCAACTTTCACTCTCAGTAGAAGCCTCCCCTTTGAAGACCTATTATTAATAAGACTAGCGCATCACTTAGACTTAATAGCACTTGCCCTTGTGACTTATTTTAGGATATATTGCCAAAGGGTCCCTACTTAAATTTTTAGCTTGTTAATCTCTATTAATTCCCCTTAATTGTAAGTAGCCATTTAGTTTTGAGAAAATACTCTATGCTTCACTTTCTATTTCTCTTCTCCTCTTCCCCTGGCCTTGGATTACCACCAAAACATTAGTTTCAGTTCTTATAATTGTACCTCCTACAGTTAAAGGTGCTGTTAGAGCATTTGGTCATATGTGATACCAACTTAATAATAAAACCCCAAGCACCTTCACCATCCAACAGAGATAAAGGTGTTTGAGACATGAAAAAGTTTCACTGCCAATCATGGATATCAACATACTCCTCTGAAACAAAATCAAGAGAGTCTACCAAGTTTGAACAAATCAACTGTACTGAGGCTCAAAAAGCCTGAAGGGCTTCATCCATTCCCCACTGTAGTCAGTAATTATGGACCACACCATGACTGCTCTTTCATACCACCTTCCTCTTTTGAGCTAGAGGATTCCAGGGGCGTGCTGGTTAGTGAATAGTTGGCGCTTTTGTGACTCAGGACATTCAAACCTAAACTCTGAGTCTATTTGCAAAGATAAAAGTTCCTCTCTAATCCAGGGAGGATTGCTATCTTTGGGCTTTTCTGGTCTTCCTTCATCATGTAATACTCTACTTCCTTTGGTATTTGTACTCTCTAATCTGTCCTCTCTTGTAGGAAAGCCACAGAGACAGCCCAGCCAGGAAGCATTAACCTCGACTTCTTGTGTGTGTATGTGTGTGTGTGTGTGTGTGTGTGTGTGTGTTAGTCACTCAGTCATGTCCAACTCTTTGCCACCCTATGGACTGTAGCCTGCCAGGCTCCTCTGTCTGTGGGATTCTCCAGGCAAGAATACTGGAGTAGGTTGCCATTTCCTCCTCCATGACTTCTCCTTACACAGGAGGAATTCAGCAGCCCTTTCAGCAGCCCAGGCTGTAGTAGGGGGTTTCACAACTTCACGTTGGACTGGAAATTCCTGAGGAATTCCATCATACAATTTATTCAGACTGATTCAGTCATTTTTTCCCCTTCATTATGCTTCTGGCTCAGATCATGAACTTCTTATGGCCAAATTCAGACTTAAATTGAAGAAAGTAGGGAAAACCACTAGACCATTCAGGTATGACCTAAATCAAATCCCTTACGATTATACAGTGGAAGTGACAAATAGATTCAAGGGATTAGATCTGATAGACAGGGTGCCTAATGAACTATGGACGGAGGTTTGTGACATTGTACAGGAGACAGGGATCAAGACCATTCCCAAGAAAAAGAAATGCAAAAAAGCAAACTGGCTGTCTGGGGAGGCCTTACAAATAGCTGTGAAAAGAAGAGAAGTGAAAAGGAGAAAAGGAGAGATATACCAATTTGAATACAGAGTCCCAAAGAATAGCAAGGATCTTTGCAGCAATCAATGCAAAGAAAGAGAGAAAAACAATAGAATGGGAAAGACTAGAGATCTCTTTGAGAAAATTAGAGATACCAAGGGAACATTCATGCAAAGATGGGCTCAGTAAAGGGCAGAAATGGTATGGACCTAACAGAAGCAGAGGATATTAAGAAGAGGTGGCAAGAAAACACAGAACTATACAAAAAAGATCTTCATGACCCAGATAATCATGATGGTGTGATCACTCACCTAGAGCCAGATCCTGGAATGTGAAGTCAAGTGGGCCTTAGAAAGCATCACTATGAACAAAGCTAGTGGAGGTGATGGAATTCCAGTTGAGCTATTCCAAATCCTAAAAGATGATGCTGTAAAAGTGCTACACTCAATGCCAGCTAATTTGGAAAACTTTTTCATTCCAAAATGAAAAAAAATTTTCATTCCAATCCCAAAGAAAGGCAATGCCAAAGAATGCTCAAACTACTGCACAATTGCACTCATCTCATGAGCTAGTAAAGTAATGCTCAAAACTCTGAAAGCTAGGTTTTAGCAATACATGAACCATGAACTTCCAGATGTTCAAGCTGGATTTAGAAAAGGCAGAGGAACCAGAGATCAAATTGCCAACATCTGTTGGATCATCAAAAAAGCAAGAAAGTTCCAGAAAAACATCTATTTCTGCTTTATTGACTATGCCAAAGCCTTTGACTGTGTGGATCACAATAAACTGTGGAAAATTCTGAAAGAGATTGGAATACCAGGCCACCTGACCTGCCTCTTGAGAAACCTGTATGCAGGTCAGGAAGCAACAGTTAGAACTGGACATAGAACAACAGACTGGTTCCAAATTGGGAAAGGAGTCCGTCAAGGCTGTATATTGTCACCCTGCTTATTTAACTTCTATGCAGAGTACATCATGAGAAACACTGGGCTGGAGGAAGCACAAGCTGGAATCAAGATTGCTGGGAGAAATATCAATAATCTCAGATATGCAGATGACACCACCCTTATGGCAGAAAGTGAAGAAGACCTAAAAAGCTTCTTGATGAAAGTGAAAGAGGAGAGTGAAAAAGTTGGCTTAAAGCTCAACATTCAGAAAACGAAGATCATGGCATCTGGTCCCATCACTTCATGGGAAATAGATGGGGAAATGGTAGAAACAGTGTCAGACTTTCTTTTTTTGGGCTCCAAAATCACTGCAGATGGTGACTGCAGCCATAAATTAAAAGACACTTACTCCTTAGAAGAAAAGTTATGACCAACCTAGATGGCATATTAAAAAGTAGGGACATTACTTTGCTAACAAAGGTCCATCTAGTCAAGGCTATGGTTTTCCCAGTGGTTATGTATGGATGTGAGAGTTGGACTGTGAAGAAAGCTGAGCACTGAAGAATTGATGCTTTTGAACTGTGGTGTTGGAGAAGACTCTTGAGAGTCCCTTGGACTGCAAAGAGATCCAAGTAGTCCATCCTAAAGGAAATTGGTCCTGAATATTCATTGGAAGGACTGATGTTGAAGCTGAAACTCCAATACTTTGGCCAACTGATGAGAAGAACTGACTCATTTGAAAAGACCCTGATGCTGGGAAAGATTAAAGGTGGGAGGTGAAGGGGACGACAGAAAATGAGATGGTTAGATGGCATCAGCAACTCAATGGACATGAGTCTGAGTAAACTCTGGGAGTTGGTGATGGACAAGGAGACCTGGCGTGCTGCAGTCCATAGGGTCGCAAAGAGTCAGACATGACTGAGCGAATGAACTGAACTGATGCTTCTATAAATCTCTGCTCTCCTGCTTCATGGAGAAAATAGAAGTCATCACAGGGAAGTTCTATTAACTCCTTGCCTGCCTCCATTAATCTAAGAGTGCCTTCTTCCTTCCCTTACAAGGGAAAAAGACCCTCTTCCCCCAGACCAATTTCCCACCAAAGTTTTGGACCCCAATTCCATTGGCCCCTCTTTTGCATCTTCAGCTTCTCCGTCTGTATTAGCTGTGGCTCATCATTATTTGTACATAACAAAATGTTACATTAGAAGGTGGGACTGTGGGACTTCCCTGGCGGTCCGGGGGTTGAGACTTGGTGCTTCCAGTGCAGGGGGCGAAAGTTCAATCCCTGGTCAGGGAATGGAGATCCCACATAGGACACAGCCAAAAAAAAAAAAAATACAAAACTAATTAATTAAAAAAAAGAAGTTGGGACTGTGAATTACCAAAATATAACCAAATCTACATTCCAAAGGATGTGCTAGGATGTATACAAAATCTCAAAGTAGAATAACCAAGAACCAGTATTATGACTTTTAAATCCCCTCATTCAGCAGACAAATGAAGAGTCAATGGAATGGGGTTTCGAGTGGAGTCTTAAGTACAGCATTAGAATGCTGTGGGTCTCAGACCCCAAGGATGTAGAGGATCTCTGCCTTCTCCTCAAGCCTAGTGAGTATGCTTGAAGGGAACAGCATGGGAAGATGAATGCATGTTCTCTGCACTTGGACACTGGGAAGACTGGGACCTACTCATGCCTGAGAAGGTCAGGGAAGGAGGGTAGAAGACTGGGTCTGGGAAGTAACTCACTCCTGGAGACCAAACTAAGATTTCTGCTCAGAAGAGGCTCCCCAAAAAGAAGACCCCAGAAGTAAGAGACTCTGAGCAGTACTGGAAGGTGGAGGTGGGTTTGGGAGATGGAACAAGGCCAGCTGAAGAGGTACAAGGGGAAGGCCCCACCAGGAGAGAAGCACTGGGTGTGCTGGGGAGAGAAGCACAGTTGGCAAGCAGGGAATGAAGGGAACGTGTGGATGTGGCAGGGAGAGGGGAAGAGGAGGGTTATGCCTGCCCCCACCATCAAAGCAAGGGGCCAGCTTGCTGTGAGGGCAGCGGGGAGAAGACTGAACAATAAAGCAGCTTCAGAGTGTTGACTTGTATCTTGGAGCAGACATTCTAAATGAATTGAGACTGAGACTGTGACCTACCATGATTCAGAATTTTAAGTAAGAGAAACTAAAGAAATGACCAGTCCCTGCAGCAGATTTAAAGGAACAATGAAAAACAAGAATAAGTCTGCTTTTAAGAAAACCTGCCATGAGCACTGATATCCCATGGACAGATAGACATGCTTAGGCAAGCGGCAGAAATCTCCCCTTGACTCTTCGATTTCCAGCTTCTCTCTTGTATCTTCAGCTTCTCCCTCTTGACTTTATCTTCTTTCCCTCACTTGAGATTATTAAAGATTACTTCACACTCCCTGCCTCTATTCCATCTTCTCCCACAGCCATCTAGCTTCTGTCCAATCATTACTGACCAGAAGCATCTCTGGACAAGGTCACCATTGACATAGTTTTTCTTCCTTTTTTCTCAAAATAATTTCATATTTATAAAGCAAATACGCTCATTTGGACTGTAAAGAAGGCTGAGTGCCAAAGAATTGACGCTTTCAAACTGTGATGCTGGAGAAAATTCCTGAGAGTCCCTTAGACAGCTAGGAGATCAAACCAGTCAATCCTAAAGGAAATCAATCCTGAATATTCATGAGAAGAACTGATGCTAAAGCTTCAATACTTTGACCACCTGATGAGAACTGACTCATTGGAAAAGACCCTGATGCTGGGAAAGACTGAAGTCAGAAGAAGAGGATGGCAGAGCATGAGATGGTTCAGTTCAGTTCAGTCACTCAGTCGTGTTCAACTCTTTGCGACTCCATGAATCGCAGCACACCAGGCCTCCCTGTCCATCACCAACTCCCAGAGTTCGCTCAGACTCACGTCCATTGAGTCAGTGATGCCATCCAGCCATCTCATCCTCTGTCATCCCCTTCTCCTCCTGCCTCCAATCCTTCCCAGCATCAGAGTCTTTTCCAATGAGTCAACTCTTCGCATGAGGTGGCCAAAGTACTGGAGTTTCAGCTTTAGCATCATTCCTTCCAAAGAAATCCCAGGGCTGATCTCCTTCAGAATGGACTGGTTGGATCTCCTTGCAGTCCAAGGGACTCTCAAGAGTCTTCTCCAATAGATAGCATCGTTAACTCTATGGATATGAATTTGAGCAAACTCCAGAAGATTGTGAAGGTCAAGGAAGCCTGGCATGCTGCAGTCCATGGGGTTGCAAAGAGTCAGACACAACTTACTGACTGAATAGCAACAACAATGCTCATTACAGAACAATTAGAAACTTCAAGCAACTAAAATGAACATTAAAAAATAAAATCCATAAACCCAGCCACACCAAGCCAACCGCTGTCAGTAGATTGACATAGATCCTAGATTACCTTCTGTGCATATGTTCATGTATAGATGCAGAGCTATATACAGATAATATACACACATATAAATATGAGTTATCAAGTTTTTCATTATTACAAAAAGCTAATTTAAATAACCTTGAATTCATATTATATTTATACTACTTAATATGTGTGTATATGTACAAATTATATATGAATTTTCACAAGTACTTTGGAGGTTTAATTAGAATGTTTACCAAAAACATCAAACAAATAAGAACAAGATAACAGGAGTTGGCAATAGCTACAGGTATATTCCTTACTCGGAACTGCCTTCTCTCACACAGCGAACTTGTAAAACATCATCGTCCACAGTCCCTGCTTTGTTTCCTTTGCTCAATCTTTCTGCTGTTTTATCTTTGCATATCTTACATACATCAAAACTAGTTTATGCATCCTGCTGCTTCTACATTATCCAGAGATTTATAAAAGTGTTGGCTTCTGTTATTAAAGAAGGGACTCTGTGACAACTTGACACATCTATTTACATGTCAGAAAACAGTGGGAGCCAAAGGATGTGATATTTGCTTAACAGTTTATCAACAGTAAGATGTTATTTCATTTATTTTCTAATTACATATATTGTGATGTTAAGATAGGAAAGGACGACGCTGGAAGTCCTAGGCAGATGATTTTGACGTAAGGAACATATTTTGCACTCATAATTATGTTAAATCCATCTTTACCAATATGTCAATATACCAACCATATGTAGACATACGTCACTACATTAAAAATAAACACACAATAGAGAAAAGTAAAAAAAAATAGGAGCTAAATATTTGACTCTCTGGAAAAGACAACACTGAATAAATCTGTGTAAGCCTTTCAGAACTTTTCCTAATCATTTATAACCATATCTACCAATGCATTTTATTTACTTATTTTCATAAGATGAGACCATGCCAATTAAACTGCTCTGGAACTTGCTTTTATCACATAATAATATCATGAACAGTTTTCCAAAACAGGACCTACAGCTTGACTCATTTAAACAGATGAATATCGCTTTATCACTTATGAAGGCCCATAATTTGTTGGATCATCTCCTTGTTAAGAAACATTTGAGGTATTTCAAAGTTTTTATTATCACCACTGAGGTCTACACATCTTACATCTATATCCTTTAATAGTTGTCCAATTCATGTAGGCTAAAGAGCCAAAAGTAGATTTGCTTGGTCAAAAAATACGCACATTTACATTTTGATGGTACCAGATTACACTCTAAAAAGACTGTACTGGGCACTCTCATTCACCCTCTCCCAAAATGGATGTCAATCTTTCAAATTTTTTTTTATTTTATTTTTAACTTTATAATATTGTATTGGTTTTGCCATATATCAACATGAGTCTGCCACAGGTATACACGTGTTCCCCATCCTGAACCCTCCTCCCTCCTCCCTCCCCATACCCTCCCTCTGGGTCGTCCCAGTGCACCAGCCCCAAGCATCCAGTATCATGCATCGAACCTGGACTGGCGACTCGTTTCATATATGATATTATACATGTTTCAATGCCATTCTCCCAAATCATCCCACCCTCTCCCTCTCCCACAGAGTCCAAAAGACTGTTCTATACATCAGTGTCTCTTTTGCTGTCTCGAACACAGGGTTATTGTTAGCATCGTTCTAAATTCCATATATATGCATTAGTATGCTGTATTGGTGTTTTTCTTTCTGGCTTACTTCACTCTGGATAATAGGCTCCAGTTTCATCCACCTCATTAGAACTGATTCAAATGTATTCTTTTTAATAGCTGAGTAATACTCCATTGTGTATATGTACCACAGCTTTCTTATCCATTCATCTGCTGATGGACATCTAGGTTGCTTCCATGTCCTGGCTATTATAAACAGTGCTGCGATGAACATTGGGTTTTTGCCAACCTGATACATTAAAAAATAAACTTGTTTCAATTAGCATTTTGTTCATAGGGAGACTGAATTCCTCACAGGCTGATTGGCCATTTCATTTATTGTTCTAGGAATTGCCTACCCATCTTTGTCCATTTTTTTGTTGGGCTATCTGTCTTTTCTATAACATCAGTTTATAAAACTTCTTTAGCTAATAGAGATACTAACTCTGTCATGCAGATTGCAAATAATTTTTCCTAGATTTTCTTTTTTCTTTACTTTGTCTATGGATTTCCCCCAAGAGTTTTAACTTTTTATATAGTCAAATATATCCATCTTTTCCTCATGATTTCTTATTTTAATATTATAGTATGCAAGGTTTCACCACTGTATGATTATAAAAATATCCACCCTTATTTTCTTCTATTATTTTTATAATTTTACTTCTACACTTAAACTGAGACTTCATGCAGTACATATTTTGGTATAAAAAGTGAAATAAGGACTTGCCTGATGGTCCAGTGGTTAAGACTCCACATTTCCACTGCAGGGGGCATGGGTTCGATAACTGGTCATAGAAGTTCTGCATGCAGGCCACTGCAGTGCTGCCAAAAAAAAAAGTGAAATAAGAATCCAATACTATCATACTCTACATACTATTTTACAATAATTTCTTTCACTTACTGCATTGTGACCATATTTTCACATGAGTAGAAATATTCTATGTTATATTGGTTGCATAATTTATTTAATTAATCTTCTATAACTGGACAATTAGGTTGTTTGCAACTATTTCAAAAAACACTGTGGTTTTTCCTGTGGTCATGTATGGATGTGAGAGTTGGACTGTGAAGAAAGCTGAGCGCCCAAGAATTGATGCTTTTGAACTGTGGTGTTGGAAAAGACTCTTGAGAGTCCCTTGGATAGCAAGAAGATCCAACCAGTCCATTCTGAAGGAGATCAGCCCTGGGATTTCTTTGGAAGGAATGATGCTAAAGCTGAAATTCCAGTACTTTGGCCACCTCATGTGAAGAGTTGACTCATTGGAAAAGACTCTGATGCTGGGAGGGATTGGGGGCAAGAGGAGAAGGGGACGACAGAGGATGAGATGGCTAGATGGCATCACTGACTCGATGGATGTGAGTCTCAGGGAACTCTGGGAGTTGGTGATGGACAGGGAGGCCTGGTGTGCTACGATTCATGGGGTCGCAAAGAGTCAGACACGACTGAGTGACTGATCTGATCTGATCTGATGAGCAATAAACCCTCATTACCTTGCCAATCTCCTCAGCACACACTTCAGACTATTTGTATCTTTTCTATTATAATCCTTGCCCTGTCTTCTCATCACATCTCATTCCCATCCTACTGTCCAATTCAAAATCTTAGAAGTAATTTTTGATTCCTCACTTTCCCTCAACCTTCAATCCTAATCCATCAGAAAAATTCCATCAGCTCTAGCTAGTCATCTACTTATATTCCATTCTCCTCACCTAGATGGCATGGCCTCTGTTTCCACTCTTGCCCACTGCAATCCTGTCTCTACAGCAGCCAGACTATCATTTCAAAATATAAATCAGATCAGATCACTTCACTGCTGACAATCCTCTAACGGTTTCCCATTGCACTTTCAGAAGTAAAATAAACATCCCTTACCTAACCCCTCTTCCAAG
The DNA here is from genome assembly GCF_055505025.1 of Bos grunniens. Taxonomy (NCBI): domain Eukaryota; kingdom Metazoa; phylum Chordata; class Mammalia; order Artiodactyla; family Bovidae; genus Bos; species Bos grunniens. The sequence continues at coordinate 20,567,970 of NC_141168.1, forward strand.
GCCTCTATGACTTGGTCCTATCCACATCTCTAACTCAAGACCCCTGTTTCCCAGATGTTGAACTCTTTTCTAGTCTCCTCAAATGAACCAAATTTGTTCCTAATTTAAGGCAGGATTTCTCATCCTTAGCACTAACGACATTTCAGTTCAGTTCAGTCGCTCAGTCGTGTCCAAATCTTTCAGTCAGTCAGTTCAGTCACTAAGTCTTGTCCAGTTCTTTGAAACCCCATGAACTGCAGCACACCAGGCCTCCCTGTCCATCACAAACTCCCAGAGCCCACCCAAACTCATATCCATTGAGTCGGTGATGCCATCCAGCCATTTCATCATCCCTTCTCCTCCTGCCCTCAATCTTTCCCAGCATCAGGGTCTTTTCAAATGAGTCAGCTCTTCGTATCAGGTAGCCAAAGTATTGGAGTTTCAGCTTCAACTTCAACATCAGTCCTTCCAATGAACACCCAGGACTGATCTCCTTTAGGATGGACTGGTTGGATCTCCTTGCAGTCTAAGGGACTCTCAAGAGTCTTCTCCAACACCACAGTTCAAAAGCGTCAATTCTTCAGCACTCTGCTTTCTTCACAGTCCAACTCTCACATCCATACATGACCACTGGAAAAACCATAGCCTTGACTAGACGGATCTTTGTTGACAAAGTAAGATCTCTGCTTTTGAATATGCTATCTAGGTTGGTCATAACTTTCCTTCCAAGGAATGTTTTTTAAGTTCATGGCTGTAATCACCATCTGCTGTGATTTTGGAGCTCAAAAAAATAAAGTCAGCCGTTGTTTCCACTGCTTCCCCATCTATTTACCCTGATGTGATGGGACCGGATGCCATGCTGGATAATTCTCTGTTGTGGGGCCTGTCCTGTGAATTGTAGGATGTTTACCAGCATCCCTGGCCTCTACCCCCTAGATGTCAGTAACACTCCTTCCCCTTCCAGTGGTGTTTGTCTCCAGACATAGCAAATGTCCTCTAGGGAGAAAATTAACCCAGCTTGAGAACCACTGGTTTAGAGTCTTTGCACAAGCTACTCCCTCTACCTGGAATGTTCTGCCTCTTGGATCTTAATGCAAACATTTCTTAATCAAGACTTAGGTCAAATGTTACCTCCTCAAACAGGCCTTCCCTGTCCACCCAGTCTAAATAAGCACCCTGCCCATGACCAAATGCCACATCACCCGGCTTTGCTTTTTTTTTTTCCAATTGAAGTATAAATTTCCCTTCATGAATCACAGCCTTCTCATGGTGAAGGGGCTTGTATAACTCAGTGAAGCTACGAGCCATGCAATGCAGGGCCACCCAAGATGGATGGGTCATAGTGGAGAGTTCTGACAAACGTGGTCCATGAGAGGAGGGAATGGCAAACCACACCAGTATTGTTGCGAGAACCCCATGAACAGTATGAAAAGGCAAAAAGATATGACACCAGAAGATGACACCCCCAGGTTGGTAGGTGTCCAATATGCTAGTGGGGAAGAGTGGAGGAAAATTACTAATAGCTCCAGAAAGAATGAAGTGGCTGGCCAAAGCAGAAATGACATTCATTTGTGGATGTGAATGGTGGTGAAAGTAAAGTCTGATGCTGTAAAAAATAATACTGCATAGGAACCTGCAATGTTAGGTCCATGAATCAAGGTAAAGTAGACTGTTGAAGCTAAAATTCCAATATTTTGGCCACCTGATGTGAAGAGCTGACTCATTTGAAAAGACCCTGAAGTTGGGAAAGATTGAAGGCAGGAGGGGAAGCGGATGACAGAGGATGAGATGTTTAGATGGCACCACTGACTCGATGGACATGAGTTTGGGTAAACTGTGGGAGTTGGTGATGAATAGGGAGGCCTGGCATGCTGCAGTTCATGGGGTCACAAAGAGTTGGACACGACTGAGCAACTGAACTGATTGACTGAGAAATAGTCAAGCAGGAGATGCCAAGTGTGGACATCGACATTTTAGGAATCAGTGAATTAAACTGGACAGGAATAGGTGAATTTAGTTCAGATGACCATTATATCTACTATTGTGGACAAGAATCCCTTAGAAGAATGATATGAAAGTCTCTCAGTCGTGTCTGACTCTTTGCGACCCCATGGACTATACAGTCCATGGAATTCTCTAGGCCAAAATAATGGAGTGGGCAGCCTTTCCCTTCTCCAGGGGATCTTCCCAACCCAGGGATTGAACCCAGGTCTCCTGCATTGCAGGCAGATTCTTTACCAGCTGAGTCAGCCACAAGGGAAGCCCGTAGAAGAATGAAGTAGACCTCATACTCAACAAGAGAGTCCAAAATGCAATACTTAGGTGTAATCTCAAAAACAACAGAATGATCTCAGTTCATTTAAAAGGCAAACCATTCAACATCACAGTAATCCAAGTGTATGCCCCAACCACTAATGCTGAAGAAGCTGAAGTTGAATGGTTCTATGAAGACCTACAAGACCTTCTAGGACTACCACCAAGAAAGAAGTCCTTTTCATCCTAGGGGATTGGAATACAAAAGTAGGAAGTTAAGAGACACCTGGAGTAATAGGCAAGTTTGGCCTTGGAGTACAAAATGAAGCAGGGCAAAGGCTAACAGAGTTTTGTCAAGGGAGCACACTGATCATAGCAAACACCCTCGTCCAACAACACAAGAGACGACTCTACATTTAGACATCACCAAATGGTCAATACCAAAATCAGATTAATTATATTCTTTGCAGCCTAAGATGGAGAAGCTCTATACAGTCAGCAAAATCAAGACCTGGAGCTGACTGTCACTCAAATTATCGGCTCCTGATTACAAAATTCAGACTTAAATTTAAGAAAGTAGGGAAAACCACTAGGTCATTCAGGTGTGACCCAAACCAAATCTCTTATGTTTATACAGTGGAGGTGACAAATAGATTCAAGGGATTAGATCTGGTAGACAGATTACCTGTAGAACTATGGACAGAGGTTCATAATATAATATATGAGGCAACGACCAAAAAAATACCAAAGAAAAAGAAATGCAAGAAGGCAAAGTGGTTGCCTGAGGAGGCTTTAGAAATAGCTGAGGAAAGAAGAGATGTGAAAAGCAAAGGAGAAAGGGAAAGGTATACAAACTGGATAAAGAGTTCCAGAGAATAGCAAGGAGAAATAAGGTTTTCTTCAATGAACAAAGAAATAGAGGAAAACAATAGAATAGGAAAGACTAGAGATCTCAAGAAAATTGGAGATATCAAGGGAAAATTTCATGCAAGGATGGGCATGATAAAGGCCAGAAACGGCAAGGACCTAATAGAGGCAGAAGAGATTAAGAAGAGGTGGCAAGAATACACAAAAGAGCTAGACAAAAACAAAGTCTTAATGACTGGGATAACCACAATGATGTAATCGCTCACCTAGAGCCACTCATCCTGCAGTGCGAAATTAAGTGGGCCTTAGGAAGCATTACTACAAATAAAGCTAGTGGAGGTGACAGAATTCCAGCTGAGCTATTTCAAGTCCTAGAAAATGATTCTGTTAAAGTGCTGCACTCAGTATGTCAGCAAATTTGGAAAACTCAGCACTGGCCACAGGACTGGAAAAGTCAGTTTTCATTCCAGTGCCAAAGAATGTTCAAACTACCTCACAATTGCACTCATTTCACATGCTAACAAGGTAATGCTCAAAATCCTTCAAGCTAGGCTTCAACAGTACGTGAACTGAGAACTTCCAAGTGTACAACCTGGATTTAGAAAAGGCAGAGGAACCAGAGATCAAATTGCCAACATCCAGTGGATTATAGAAAAAGCAAGGCAATTCCAGAAAAACATCTACTTCTGCTTCACTGACTATGCTAAAGCCTTTGCCTGTGTGAATCACAACCAATTATGGAAAATTCTTTAAGAGAGGGGAATACCAGATCATCTCACCTGCCTTCTGAGAAACTTGTATGCAGGACAAGAAACAACAGTTTGAACTGGACATGGAACAGTGGACTGGTTCAAAATCAGTAAAGGAGTATGACAAGGCTGTATGTTGTCACCATTTACTTCAACTACATGGAGAGTACATCATGCAAAATGCCAGGCTGGATCAATCACAAGCTGGAATCAAGACTGCCAAGAGAACATCAACAACCTCAGATATGCAGATGGTACCACTCTAGTGGCAGGAAGTGAAGAGGAACTAAAGAGCCTCTTGATGAGAGTGAAAGAAGAGAGTGAAAAATCTGGCATAAAACTTAACATTAAACAAACCAAGATCATGGCATCTAGTCTGATCACTTTATGGCAAATAAAAGGGAAAAAAAGTAGAAGCAGTGACAGATTTTATTTCCCTGGGGTCCAAAATCATTGTGGATGGTGACTATAGTCATGAAATCAAAAGACACTTGCTCCTTGGAAGAAAAGCTATGACAAACCTAGACAGCGTATAAAAAGCAGAGATATCACTTTGCCGACAAAGGTCCATGTAGTCAGAACTATTATTTTTTCCAGTAGTCATGCATGGATATGAGAGTTGGACCATAAAAAAGACTGAGCACTGAAGAATTGATGCTTTTGTATTGTGGTGCTGAAGAAGATTGTAGTGATTTCCCTTGACTGCAAGGAGATCAATTAGTCAATTTTAAAGGAAATCCATCCTGAGTATTCATGGGAAGGACTGATGCTGAAGCTGAAGTTCCAATACTTTGGCCACCTAATGCAAAGAGCCAACTCATTGGAAAAGATCCTGATTCTAGGAAAGATTGAAGGCAAAAGAGAAGAGGGTGGCAGAGGATGAAATGGTTAGATAGCATCACCAACTCAATGGCCATGAATTTGAGCAAACTCCAGGAGACGGCAAAGGACAGGGAAGCCAGGTGTGCTGCAGACCATAGGGTTGCAAAGAGTCGGATACAACTGAGCAACTGAACAACAAATAGTTGATATACAATGTTAATTTCTGTTGTACAACAAAGTGACTCCGTTTCATATATATATATATGTATGTATACATATATATACATGTTTATATAACATATATATATATATAACATATATATATATAAAATATATATATATATGTTTCCCAGGTGGTGCTAGTGGTAAAGAACCAACAAGCCAATGCAGAAGATGTAAGAGACATGGAATCCATCCCTGGGTTGGGAAGATCCCCTGGAGAGGGGCATGGCAACCCACTCCAGTTTTCTTACCTGAAGAATCCCATGGACAGAGGAGCCTGGTAGGCTACGATCCATAGGATCACAAAGAGTCAGACACAACTGAAGCAACTTAGCACATATACACATACATTCTTTTTATAGTCTTTCCCATTATGGTTTATCATGGGGTATTGGTTATAATTCCCTTTGCTATAAGTAAGACTTTGTTATTTATCCTTTCTATAATAGCTCTTATCATTGAATGAAATAGCCTTCCCCCGTTACTGGCTTACTTCTTGGTTGCTTATCTCTTCTACCAAAATGTAAATTTCAAACCAAGAGCAGTACCTGGCATGAATGAGCAGATGTTCAGGAAATACTTGTTAATTGAAAAAAATGAACCCCACTAAGTGGAGACCAACTCCAATAGATAAAGTTCTTATATGAATTCTCTCCAACTCTGACATTCATGATAACCTGCTCTTTCTTCACATTATCACTTCCCTCGGTTTCTGTGACCCTGTGTTTAAACCCTGGTCTCAGGGACTCTCCCTGCCAGTTCCCCTCAGGGCTCCTCTTCCTTGGCCCATCCCCAACATACTGCTCTTCAGGGAGTCCCATCCTAGTCCCTCTTCTCCCATCCCATGTCATCTAGTGAGGTGACCTCTACCACTCCTATGCTTCATCAATGACCATCTATTTTCTCATGATTCCCAAATCTGTACCTCTACCCCAGATGCAAGCAGCCACCGGGAAGTCCCACAGGCCCCTCCAGTTGAATATTTCCAACCTGAACTCATCACATCCAACAACCCCAAGCCACATCTTCGACAACCGCTCTCAGGAGATGCACGTGAGACTCCGGCTGCTGAAGCTCCTAGTTTCTATGGTGGAGTTATTCTTCTGGATTATTGTAGCATTGGATCACTATACCCTCTAATGGCCTCCATGAAACCCTGGCTCCCAAATAACACATGTGACTCACTCCTCCGCTTGAAGCTCTCAGTGGCTTCCCATTGTCCTAAGTTCAAGATCCAAATTCTTCTCCCACCCCACGCCTTCAAGATCCTTCATGACCAGTTCCTTTCACATACCAGCCATCCCAACTGTGTTCTCCCCCAACCCGGGGACCATGGATGTGCTTCTCTCATGTTGTAACTACCCTTGCCTCCCACCTCTCTTTACCAGGATTCAGACAGTATTTGTAAAAGCAACAAGTGAATGGAGAAACTTTCTTGGTGTTTCCAGTACCCTTGCTCTTGAGTCACTGTTTATTTGGTCTTGCTGTCATAAGGCTTTGAACCTTCTTTTAAAAGAGGCTTCTAGTCTCCTTCAGGGGCTTCTCTGGTGACTCAGACAGTAAAGAATCTGCCTGCAATGCAGGAGACCTGAAGTCGATCCCTGGGTCAGGAAGATCTCCTGGAGAAGGGACTGGCTACCCACTCCAGTATTCTTGCCTGGAGAATTCCATGGGCAGAGAAGACTGGCAGGCTACAGTTCATGAGGTTGCAAAGAGTTGGACACAACTAAGCAACTAACACTACATTATTCTCTTTCTTCCATTGCCAGTACTCAAATAGTCTTTGCTTCCAATGCAACTGGAGATCCCTCTTTGAAACGATCAGTGGGGTTTTTAATATCCTACCCATCTTTCTTCTCAGGCCCTAATCCTAATTTTTATATTCCTTTTTTCAATGCTGCATCACAAATCAACATCCTAACAAGTTTTGGAGGATCTGGGTTGATGGGTAATTAGAATTTGCATCTCCCAACTAAGAATTTAGCTCAATATTTACACTGTGCCACCACTGTGTAACACTGACTTAGCGTCTTGGCAGCTCTCAAACTGTACAAAAGAGAGTCAGACATAACATAATAGATCAAGAATAACTGATGAACAAGCAATTTATTATAAATAAGATGTAAATTAATGAGTTTTGGATTAAAACAAGGGCTTCCCAGGTGGCGCTAGTGGTAAAGAACCTGCCTGCCAATGCAGGAGACATAAGAGACACAAGCTCAATCCCTGGGTCAGGAAGATCCCCTGGAGGAGAGCAGGGCAACCCACTCCAGTATTCTTGCCCAGAGAACCCCATGGACAGAAGAGCCTGGTGGGCTACAGTCCATGGGATCACCAAGAGGTGGACGTGACTGAAGCGACTTAGCATGCACATATTAAAACAAGCATTCAAGAGTTACAATAAAACTGCTGTCTGCTCCAGAACTGTGACCGTTCAGCCTCTGTAGTCTGTCCCCAGCTCCGCAGTCACTGCCTTGCCAGTTCCTTGGTGTGCTGGACAGATTACGTGAATGCACTCCCTGCTAAACCAACTCAGGAGTAGAACTGAGAGAATCCACTCCTGGCTGTCGATCCACCCAGCTTCCCAGTCAGGCAGCCTCGGAGGCACTTTCAAATGACATGCCCCTCAAAGGGTCACGCCCCTGCTACCTTCCCGCACGTGTTGCTATTCGGGCTGCTGGTGACCCTGGGAGCCAACAAGCTGGTGGATGTGGCCGATGGTCTGTGCTGTTTTCTCCAACTGAACAGACCTAGGGAACAGCGTCAGCAAAGGACGACCCTGTGACCATCTCACAGTGTCCTTGCCAGGCTCCCTCAGGGAGTGGTACAGCCAAGGGAAAGGGCAGGAAACCCATTACGTAGATGAATGGTGCTCACAGGGGCTCATGGGGGCAAAGCTCAGCCCCGACAGGCAGCTTCCACTGACCCTGAATCGCAGTTTTGAGAATGCAGAGCCAGGCACCCCCGCATCACCTCACTCTTCTGGCCTCAGGGACACGGGATTCTATCGGTGGTTGGAGCCTGTTGTGGCCAGTTTCTCAAGGCCATGCCACAGAAAGACCTTGAGAGCCTCATCTGAGTCTCCTAATGACCGTGGAAGCCACAGAGCAACAGGTTTCCAAGGCTTGGGAAGGAGTCTCCTGACAATTAACAGCCACAAAATGTACATACATTGCAAAGTGTTAAACAGACTGGCCCTGGTGCTCAGCCGGGCACTCGGCGCTAGGTGGGAATTTTCAAAGGAAAACCCCTGCACTGGAGGCAGCTGTGACCTAGTTTAGGAAGAAAGACCTCTGCATAGAAAATGATACCTTGTGCTGGAGGTCTTGGCCCACTGCCCCACGCCACCCAAGCCACGCTCAGCTGCTGGGAGGGTCAGCACAGGCAGGCTGCATCTGGGGGCCACAATGGGCATGGTGCCCAGGGCCTGCGATAGGTTAGGGGGCCTGAAAATGTTTTAACTCCTTTTAAAACCAGAAAGACTGATGCTGAAGCTCCAATACTTTGGCCATCTGATGTGAAGAGCCAACTCATTAGACAAGACCCTGAGGCTGGGAAAGATTGAAGGCGGTAAGAGAAGGGGATGACAGAGGACTAGATGGTTGGATGGCATCACCAACTCAATGGACATGAGTTTGAGCAAGCTTCAGGAGATGGTGAGGGACAGGAAAGCCTGGCATGCTGCAGTTTATGGCGTTACAAAGAGTCAGACACAACTGAGCAACTGAACAACAGCAACAAAATTCAGGAGGAAAAGAGTATAATCCAATCTGACTTGCACTCACCTGTCTAGCAACGCAAGTGCAAAGTGTTTTAAAAAAAAATTTTTTTAATGCAAGAGGAGGCCCAAGAAAGGCAAAACTTTCTGAGAACTCCAGAAATTATAATACAGCCCTAACCAAACCAAAGGCAAACTGAACCAGCAGCTGCACGAAATGCCCAATTCCTATTCCCCCCTCGCATGGGCAGCTGCCAGCTGCACGAGAAACATGCAAACCCCAAGAGTCCTGGAGCCAGTCCTGAGGAGCTGCTTTGCTCACAGGCATGTGAGCACTGCCCTGGACCTGAAAATGAAGAGCTGATAGGAGTGATTATGGTGACAATCATTGCAACCATTTAATGAGTACTTCAGGGTGCATCAGATTCAGTACTGGAAGCTTTACATGCTTGATCTTAATCACTTACTTAAATGTTATTACCTGCATTTTAGAGATGGAGAAACCACAGCTCGAAGAATTTACCTAACGAGCCCTGGCCTCAGAGCCCTACATTGGCAACTGCAGGGGGCACCAGCCACGGTATATTCCCTGATACTGATCCCCAGAATCACATGACATGACAATGCTGGCTGGGCTCACCTTATGTTTTGCATCTTCACTCCTTTGCCTCTATAATGATAGATTTTTCCCAAGCAAGAGCACACGCCCCGCCGGACAAGAGGGAGTACACAAGAAGAGGGTCCCAAATTCCCTAAACCTAAAAGTCCAAGTTTTCCTTAAAGGACCACATACCTCAGATCACAGGACAAGGGCTCCTCATGGCTGCTTCCCTGTCACTGCTGCTGGGGGAGCCTGTGTACAGCTGCCTGGGGGAGGGCAGTGCGGGTGGATTTCCTGCTTTCTTCAGGCTTTCTCCTCTCTCTAGCATTATTGTTGAGCATGTCTTTGCCAGTTTTTCTTAGATGCTCTTTGTAAGCATGTCTGGATGAAAGAGATAAACTTAACTGCTAATTTTTGTCTGTGTATTTCCCATAAACCATCTTATATCTTCTATGGGCCAAGCTGAGTATAAACACTAAGTGATAAATTGTGTTGTCACTTTTTAGTCACTCAGTCATGTCCAACTCTTTTGCGACCCCATGAACTATAGCCCACCAGGCTCCTCTGTCCATGGGATTTCCCAGGCAAAAGTACAGGAGTGGGTTGCCATTTCCTTCTCCAGGGATCTTCCCAACCCAGGGAATCAAACCCACATCTCCTGTGTTGGCAGGCAGATTCTTTACCACTGAGCCACCTGGGAAGCCCCGTAAGTTGTGTAGTATTTCGCTATTCAAAGTATGGTCCCTGGACCAGCAGCATTTGGAACTTGCTAGAAAGGCAGAACTCAGGCCCTGCGGATGCCTTGTTGACTTGTGTGAGTCTTGAGGCTTGAGAGGTGTCAGGGCGATATGGAAGAAGGGAATCACTAAGATTGTCAAATCTGACTCTACACTGAATTACCAGGAGCTTTAAAAATTACTAATGCACGAATCCTATGCCAGAGACTCTTATATGACTGGTATAGGGAGTAGTCTGTGCATTTAGGATTTTTTAAAGCCCCCAGAGTGATTCTAACATGCAGAAAAGTCTAAGAACCCCTTGACTAAGTGGTGTGAAATGATGAGGTTTCTAAAGAACTTGGAAAGGAGGGTGTGTGGTGTGTGGAGGTCGGTGTGACATGTATGTTCATGGGGTAGTGAGAAGGCCCATCTGGAGAGAGAAAGCAGAGGTCCTGTAGAGGCCAGCTGGGATAAGGGTTTGGGGAGCAAGCTATGGTCACAGGATTCAGACTTGAAGTAGTAAGAATAGGTGCTGCAGGAGATAATAGACCGCTCTTAGCAAAGCTCACTCTGACAAAGGTTTGCTGGACAGGATGGAGAGTGGGGAGCCTGGGTCAGAGAGACCAGCTGTTCATAGGAGCCCACATAAGAGTTGATGAGCTCGGAAAGGCAGAATGAGTCTCAGAAGAAATGTAAATGAGGACAGGCATGCTGGGTTCATTTGCCGGGGCTGCTGCAAAAGCATCGCAAACTGGGCAACACAGAGAGCAGACATTTATCGTCACACAGTCCTGAGGCCAGAAGTCTACATTCAGGGTGTCAGTGGGTCTTGTTCCTCCTGAGGGCTGTAGAAAAGAATCTGGCCCCCTCCTCTCCCCTTGCTTCTTGTGGTTTGCTGGCAATCTTTAGGGTTTCTTAGCTTACAGAAGCATCATCCCTATCTTTTCCTTCTTGTTCTATGGTGGTCTCCCTGCACATGTCTGTGACCAGATCTCCCCTTTTCATGAGGATATTAGGCTTCCCTGGTGGCTCAGATGGTAAAGAATCCACCTGCAATTTGGGACACCTGGGTTCAATTCCTGGGTCAGGAAGATCCCCTGGAGAAGGAAACAGCTACCCACTCCAGTATTCTTTCTTGGAGAATTCCATGGACAGAGGACTCTGACGGGCTATAGTCCATGGGATCGCAAAGAGTCAGACAAAGCACCTCAGTTTACATAGGGGCTGTAAAGCCCCTATGCCCAAATACAGTCACATTCTGAGCTACTTGCTTTAGGACTTCAACAGATGAATGTGTGGGGCACACATTCAACCAGTAAGACACACCAAAAGAAAACAATCTATAAGAGATCAGTTTTTCTACCTCACAACACAAACAACTGAAGTCAGCTGGATGGAATCTCCATTCATAATCTTCTGAGGTTGATAAGGATCTCGTTTATCTGGAGGCAGATGCAATAAAAATGAAACTAAAGGGGACTTTCTTTGGCAGGAAAGCCAGCCAAAAAGCTTTAATAATTCAATTTTTCTTGCATAATACCCATGACAGTTGGTTTAAACGTAGCCACTTACAGAGCTGGGATTTACAGTTCCAGGTGTAATATGAAAAAGCAAATGATCTTCTGTATATAGAAATAACTGTCACAGCCTAGCAGAGGTATCAGCAGGCCCTGGATGGTTGAACAGAAAAGGAAATAGAAGAGTCTCTAGGTAGGTCCTGGGCTCTAACAATGCAGCCGGTGGACTGTGGGCCAAGGGCTCAAGCCCATGTTCAAGGAGGCAGGAGCTTTCCAGGGTCAAGAGCAAAGGCCACAGAGGTGAAGGAAGCCAAAAGGTGAAGTCATGAAGGTGAGGTTCTTGGCAAGACACACCCAAACCCGCTGGACACCTCTGGTGACTCTGATCTGACGGCAGAGGCAGTGTGTGCTGTGGGAGAGGCAGTAATCTGGGTCTGAACAGCCTAAGGGCCAAATCGTCAGCCAGAGAGGGGTATGACCTTCCACAGCTTCAGCTGTGCCCAACGTGGTTCTGCTGCAACTGAGCAGCAGGAGCACGGGGCTCCATCAGCTTTGTTTTCTTCTCCTAGTAATAGAGACAGGCTTGGAAGGGCAGCCGATCTCAGATGTTATATGCATCAGAACCACTGGAGGGTCTTGTAAAACAGGTTTTCTGGATCCACCCCTAGAATGTTTGATTCGGTAGCCATGAGGCAGGAGTCGAGCATTTGCCTTCTGAACAAGTTTCCAGGTGTGCTGACTGTGGGCCACCCCTTGAGAAGCGCTCTGCAGAGTCAAGCTCTCTCACTGTCTCCCGCTCATGACCAATGACGAATGTTTGAAGAGCAACCGGCCAAGGTGCAGTCTGAGACCATGGGGTGTAATTGTCCTCGTCACTATTTATTGAGGTTCAAGTTCAGATGGTTAGATAGTATCACCAACTCAATGGGTATGAATCTGAGCAAATTCCAGGAGATAGAAGAAGACAAGGGGCCTGGGGTGCTGCTGGGATCACAAAGGGTTGGACACAACCTATCGACTGAACAACAACAAAGTCAGAGTCTCCTCGGCTCACTGGCTTCATGCTCTAACCAACAGAATCAAGTAGCCTCCACTTTTAAATCTTTCAGGATCTAAAGGATCTTGACAAGAAGAGAGCTGTTTGATTTCCATGGGTGATCATTTAACCCAAAAAGTACAACCTCAAGGATGGGAGAGATACCGTCACATGTACACAGAGTCATTCCTCTGTGCAATCACCTACTAGAATAGCCAAAGCTGGAAAAATCTAAAGGGTTAGCCAAAGGAGGATAAATGATGGAATATCCATACTAAATAATGCAACACAGGGATTTAAAAGAATGTACAAACACAAAAACTCTACAAGGTATAATTAGAGGAAAAAAAGAAACTGCAAAACAATACATACTAAATTATCTAGTTCATGATTTTTAAAACCCACAAAAATATGTGTACAAAAGCGTAAAAATAGCCTGGAATGATACACACTACGCTCTTAAGAACAGTTATTTTGAGGAGAGGAGGGAAAATGGGAGAAGGATTATCTCAGTTTCTCATACAAAGAAGATTCTGTCTTTGGCTCTTGCCATAGTGGAAAGTGCTGGGCTCTGCTGAGCCCAAAGCAGTTCTGGGGTCCCCAGTACAACCAAGGTAGAGTCTTGGCATCTAGTCCTATCACTTCATGGCAAATAGAAGGAGAAAAGTGGAAGCAGTGACAGGTTTTATTTTCTTGGGCTCCAAAATCACTGCAGATGGTTGACTGCACCCATGAAATTAAAAGACGCTTGCTCCTTGGGAGGAAAGCTATGACAAACCTAGGCAGCGTATTAAAAAGCAGAGACATCACTTTGCTGCCCAAGTTCCATATAGTCAAAAACTACTAGTTTTTCCAGTGGTCATGTACGGATGTGAGAGTTGGTCCATAAAGAAGGCTGAGCACCAAAGAATCGATGCTTTTGAATTATGGTGTGGGAGAAAACTCTTGAGAGTCCCTTGGACAGCAAGGAGATCAAATCAACCAATCCTAAAGGAAATCAACCCTGAATATTCATTGGGAGGACAGTTGCTAAAGCTCCAATACTTTGGCCACCTGATTTGAAGAGCTGACTCACTGGAAAAGATCCTGATGCTGGGATAGATTGAAGGCAGGAGAAAGGTTGGAAGAGGATGAGATGGTTAGATAGCATCACTGACTCAATGGACATGAATTTGAGCAAACTCTGGAAGATAGCGGAGGACAGAGGAGCCTGGCGTGCTGTAGTCCACGGGGTCACAAAGAGTTAGACACGACTTAGCAACTAAACAAGAACAATATCAACAACCACCTTTGATCAATGAAAGACAGGAGGTAACAGAAAGCTTCCTTGGGTATAACTTGGATGTAACTGGTTTCTTGGCTATGTCCCTCATAACCAAGACCATCTGAATTCTCTTATTTTCCCAGTGAACCTGTGGTCTAGTTGGTAACTCCCACCTTACAGTTACTTTCTGCCTTCCTGGACTCATATCCCTGTTTCTCTCAGTCTCAAGTATTAGCACATTAAGTTTCATCTCCGACTCATTTTTTCCTAGAGAATCTAAACTCAGACAATCTATTTCTGTGTTCCCTGAACTTTATACAATGATAATGTATTCAGCTAATACTTGTAGAAGGATAAAATAAGATTAAGAGGGGAAGGATCATCAGTTTATTATGAAGAACAATATGAATGTCCTGGTGATTCAAGGTGTTTTGCTGGAGGAGGGTGAGGCAGAGGAGGTGCCTGCTTCAGCATTTTTCCAGGTACTCCCAGAGGAGCTTGGAAACCAAAAGCTCCTCTGTCTAACAATGTGATATCTTCATTATTTTTAATTGGGTCCCGCTGCCCCTCCCAGTCAGGTCCACTGGGTCAGACCCTCCAGGAATTATAGTGAAGTGATGTGCAAGTCGCTCAGTCATGTCTGACTCTTTGCTACCCCATGGACTGTACAGTCCATGGAATTCTCCAGGCCAGAAAACTGGAGTGGGTAGCTTTTCCTTCTCCAGGGGATTTTCCCAACCCAGGGATAGAACCCAGGTCTCCCGCATGGCAGGCAGATTCTTTACCAGCTGAGCCATAAGGGAAGCCTAAGAACACTGGAGTGGGTAGCCTATCCCTTCTCCAGCAGATCTTCCCGACCCAGCAATCGAACTGGGGTCTCTTGCATTGCAGGCGGATTCTTTACCAACTGAGCTATCAGGGAATTAATCACCCTCTCCAAAACCTCAGAACCAGTTCCCCTCGCCTCTTCTTTCTTCCTTCCCTGCTTGTGAAAAAGGGGTGGAAGTGTGTATGTGTGTTTTTGGTCATTTCAGATTGATTGAACTGGGGACTCAAAGTCCACAAGAGGGCTACCTACCACATCCTTCTCTTCTTAACATTCAAGAGAATCTTGAGGACTTCCCTGCTAGTCCAGAGGTTAAGAACCCACCTGCCAATGTAGGGGACATGGATTCGATGGATGGTCTGGGGAGACTGCACTTGCTGCCGGGCAACAGCCCATACGCGACAACTACTGAGCCCGAGCACCTGAAGCCTGTGCCCCACAACAGGAGAAGCCACCGCAATGAGAAGCCTGCACACCTCACCTGCAGACTAAGCCCTGCTAGCCACAACGAGAGAAAGCCCACATGCAGCCCTCACCTGCAGACTAAGCCCTGCTAGCCACAACAAGAGAAAGCCCACATGCAGCCCTCACCTGCAGACTAAGCCCTGCTAGCCACAACTAGAGAAAGCCCACACGCAGCCCTCACCTGCAGACTAACCCCCGCTAGCCACAACGAGAGAAAGCCCACACGCAGCAGCAAAGACCCAGTGCTGCCAAAAATAAGTGAGTAATAAAATTTTAAAGAGAGACAGAGAAACTCGAGCCCTTCCTCGGAGGAGACAAAGAAGTGGAAGAGGAGAGGTGGAAAGCTTGACTTGAAGTTTAGCCGAGCGTTAAGGGCCTCCTCCACCTCTTGCCACAGCAAGCACCCCAGAAGCATACCTGTGGCGGATTCATTTTGATATTTGGCAAAACTAATACAATTATGTAAAGTTTAAAAATAAAATAAAAAATAAAACAAACAAAAAAACAAAAGCAACTGAAGGTAAAGCTCTCCAGATTATATATAAGAGAGTGCGAGATACGGAAAGTTGCTGCTGCTGCTGCTAAGTCGCTTCAGTCATGTCCGACTCTTCGCGACCCCATGGACTGCAGCCTACCAGGCTCCTCGGTCCATGGGATTTTCCAGGCAAGAGTACTGCAGTGGGGTGCCATAGTCTCCTCCAGGGAAAGTTACTGGGCGGGGCATGGGGGGGAAATCAGTAAATGAGCAAGTTCATAGATGCAGTCGCCAAAAGAAATTGTGTTTCACAAACAACTTTCAAGTTCAGAAAGGAGCCATAATAATAATACAAAGTCCTGCCCGTTCCTTGCATTCCTTGTACTTTTGCTCCAGAGGATAACAGCTGGGTGCTGACCTAGAAGGGTTGGGCCATCTGGGTTGAGTCTGCCTTGGCTAAGTGTGCTGGGTACAATTAAAGGAGACGTTTGACCTTGAGAGTCCCTTGGACGGCAAGGAGATCCAACCAGTCCATCCTAAAGGAGATCAGTCCTAGGTGTTCACTGGAAGGACTGATGCATGCTGGGAAAGATTGAGAGCAGGAGGAGAAGGGGACAACAGAGGATGAGATGGTTGGATGGCATCACCGACTCAGTGGACGTGGGTTTCGGTAGACTCTGGGAGCTGGTGATGGACAGGGAGGCCTGGCGTGCTGTGGTTCATGGGGTCGCAAAGAGTCAGACACAACTGAGCAACTGAACTGAATTGAACTTGACCTTCAGGGAAGTGTCTGTGGATGCTGCATAAGGAACACAAAAGAGAAGGGAGTCTCTCTCAGGCAGTGTTTGTTTTGTCTCAGAAAATCTCCCTTTATTCTGACTCAGGGATTGTTTGAAAAGACAGAACAAACAAGAGGCTGCGGGTAACAGGGTCCTGGCTTTTAGGTGAGAGAGGATTTGGTCTCTTTTAGACAAGAATCCTGAGAGTCAGATACCCTATAATTGGATAGGCTTGCTCTAGGAACTTCACTGCAGGATTTGTTGAAAGGGAAGGTTTAACCAAAAGAAGTTTAAACAAGAAAAAGCCTGAGGTTTTTGATGTAAAATGATAGAGGTCTGGAACTGAACATCTTTTCTCAAAGCCAGCCCTGATTTCAGATTAAAAATGAAGCAAAGGCCTGAGAGATGCCTTCTCCACCAAGATCAGGCAAAAATCCCACTGGGCCTTCCTCTGTCTGACATGACCCTGCTCCTGCTGGCAACTCTAGCAAATCAAGTTTTCATTTGTCTGGACATGGTCAGGCATGCTAGGAAATCCATTGTTATGGACTCCTCTCCCACCCAAGCAGACCCAAGGAAAATCATTACATCCCTTAAGAGTACTTTGAGAACTTTCCTGCATTTTCTGTGGATTTCTTTGGGAACTTGATAAGCACTCCATCACAGAGTTCTTCCTTAAAATCTCTGGTCTTCACTTTCAAGGTCACCTTTGTCCTGCTGACCCCTGGCTCCCTGCTTCTGCCCCTACTGCTTGGTCCTACCTATAGTGCCTCCCACCTGCAGGCCCAGCCTTACCCAGCCCCTGGCCAGTTCTGACCAAGGCCGGAAAGAAATCCAGAGCCTCAGGTCACTGGCAGATGCGATTTGGAGACAGGTGCTGCTCTGGGAGGCCTGAACCTTCTCATGCCCTCCAGGTCCTCCTGCCAAGTCCTGCCACGCAGCTGGGTTTCCCCTAAATGCACTGAGGCCCTGATACCTGGTACGTTGTCAGTTTCTCTTTGAATGGGCCGGACCCTGCATCCACAGTCAGGGGCTGGGGCTTGCTTTTCACTGAACAATCATCTGCATTCAAAGCTATGGCCTGCGGCCAGGGTTGCCATGATCATGCCTGTGGACAGCCATCCCCAATTCACCTAAGCTCCCTATGGCTTAAAGGTTCTCAAACTTCTGTATGGGGACCTCCCTGGTGGTCCAATGGCTAAGATGCCACACTCCCTATGCAGGGGGCCTGGGTTTGATCCCTTGTCAGGGAACTAGAACCCACATGTGGCAACTGAGAGTTCACACACCACAGGTAAAAGTCTTGCATGCCAGCAACTAAAGATTCTGCATGCCACAACAGACTCAGCACAGCCAAACAAATACATTTTTTTAAGACATTCTTTAAAAGTCACAAAACTTCAGTGTGCATCAGAATTCCTGGGAGCTTGTTAAGAGTGAAGTCCTGTGCCCACCCCTGGAGATTCTGGTCCATCCATCCATCTCAGTGCTGGGTGACTCAAGGGGAAGAGCTCCTGAACCCCATCTCGTACAACCCATAGACCAAGTCCTGTTCAGCTCTGGACGCCTGCCCTGCGCTCCTCCTGACCGCACCTCTTTAATTCCCAGCCTGTTTTGCGGTCACGTCACTCAAGCCATGACAACTATAACACTTTCACATTTGTTCTATTGCGTGTAAAGCAGTCTGCGGTTATGGGACATGAGCCATCTCTTCAACTACATTGCACTCTGGCTTCCCAGCCCAGGGTACACACAGGATTCTTCATACATTGGCCACTTGGTACATTCTATATCTGGTAGTGACAAGAAGCTTATCTGAGGAATGGATATACACTGTTAAAGAGAAATGTGGTGCCGATAATTTCAAGCATGATGAATTTTTAATGAACAGTAGTCACACAGAAACAGATTAACCTAAGAAGGCTAAATAAAATAATCTTATATTTGTCCCATTTGGTCTGTCTGCCTCCTTTTCATGTTGAAGCAGACTACATTTTGATCTGACACCAGAAAGAACTTTCCGCCATTGCTTTATTTCAGAAGAACTTGTGGACCAAGAGCTATTTGCCCAGACACCCTCTTTACAGCATAACCACCCTGAGAGAGCCACTTACTCTCCTCGCTGGGAGGGGTCCAAGCCTTGGGCTCACCTGCCTCCTTCCCTCCCCCTCCAACGACCCCCCTAACCTCCCTTTCCTAGTCTGTCATCTTGATTCACAAGACACAGCATCGGGGGCCTATATTAGCATAGAGAATGGCAGAGAGGAACACAGGGTGGGGGAAAGCCTTCCGCTTTCTCCTTTCTCTGCAATTATCACTCAACTGCTTCAGTAAACAACAAAATTGTTCCCCACACACATCATTACCGTTTACAAGATTAAAATAGGCTGGAGGTCGGGAAAGGGAACACAGGTTAGCATGAGTTTTTGAAATGAACTGCCGTCCCTGGCTAGGCATCCCCCGACCCTTTCTTTCCTGAGGAAAACTGAGGATAAGAGGCCTGGGAGAAGTTAAGGTGCACCTCCCTTCTTGCTCATGGAAAGATGTGAGAGACAAAACGAGGAAAAGACAGAGCTCAGCGCAGGCCCGTGTCTGGGCTTAGGCCTGAGGCTCTCCTGGCGCTCTGAACCCCTTCCTGGGCCGCGGCCACCCTGGTTTCTCCTCCTCAGCACGAGGCCTCTGTTCTACCTGCAGGGCCCACAGCCCAAATCCAAAATGAGTCCCTGGTGAGCAGCTTCAAGCTCATCCGTTCAGATTATAGCTTCCAGTGTGGGTGCCCATCCCCTAAGGGGCAGAAGCTTTTGGCATAACCAGGGCAGAGTAATAATGACCCAACAGGCTAGAGCTGAAAGCTTCTTACAGACCGCCAGGGCTCCCCGCCCACCCCAGGGGCTCCAGGCCCACTGCCCTCTGTGTGAGCCACGCCCTGGAGTTGGGTCACACCACAAAAACCCTAAATGTCAGAGAAGAGAGCTTCCTGGCCTTCTTAGCTGGTGCTCTCTGATAAACAGCAGTCCTTCCAAATAAGGAGATGTTCTCTAGAATCTTAAAACGTGTCCTGAAAGGGTTCATGAGGATCAGTCAAAAAAGAATAGATTTAGTGAGGCAGATGTTTCCACCCTGGCACAAAGTTTATAGGACAAAGGTCAAAGTTTACAGGGCAAAGTGATGTGATAAAGGCCAGGAAGGTAACGTTATGTCAGTCACGACCTAACCAGAGACACACGCCACCTGCAGGTCTTCAAGTTTAAAAACGTGCTGGCCAAAAAAATCCTTCTGAAGACCAGGAGCTACATTCTGGTCTCCAGTTTGCAAATCCTGAACTATCAGGGGGAAAAAAAAGTAAAAGCAAGAGATCAGAATAAACAAGGGCAAAGTATTTTGTTCTACTAACTAGGAGCCCCCATTCTCTCTCTGCCGAGAAAAAAAATGGGTTGACCAAAAAGTTCATTTGGGTTTTTCCATAAGATGGCATAGAAAAACCCAAACCACTTCTTTTGGCCAACCCAATATCATCCAGACTAGGGGAAAAGATCAACATTAAAAGAACACACTCTCCAGGATGTTTTTCTGGTATCAGGATAGGTCCCGCCAACCAGGCCCCCTCTCTGAGGCGGGGCCTGATCTCCTTTGGACCAGGGAACATCTACGGCATCAGAAATGCATCTGTGTCCACAAGATGGAGGGTTTTCTTCCACTGAAACTAATTAGCACTGGCCATAATTAAACCCCCATGTCCTTAATATTATCGGTTTGGTGCTGTGACAACAGCACTGGCTCTCATTGGTGTGGTAATGACAGGAATGAGCAGACACGTGATGATCGCAGCCCTATTGCTCATCTTTGTCTGCGCCAGCCCATTGGCTAACAGCCTCACTACCATTCCACAGCTGAGAAGACGATGAATTAGGGCTCGATTACATCAGCCTAGATTAGAAGTGGGTGGAGCTCCAAGCTCAGGGAGCTTCTGGCTGAAATAATTCCTGCGGCTTCTCCCAACACAGGTATCACTGGTCCGTGGAGACTCCCAGCAGGCTGGTTGAGGACAGATGGGAAAAGAGCTGCCGTGGCAGGGTCGGAAAGCAGAAAGGGAAACAAATGTCAGGCTTTGGGAACTCGGATTATGTATGCGCCCCATGTGGCCTCGTCCCCTTAAGATTAATATCGTGGATGGTTGTGACAACTTGGGATCTAATTAGATTACAGTTAGTTGGTTAAAAACATTTTCTTCCCAAACCACGATGTCAATCGAAGACACTGGTTGGTAACTCGTCCTTATATTTTCCATAAGTAGGGAAAATCCAAGGATATGGGTACAGGAATGATGGTAGCTCCCTACTACATACCTGGTGAGGTTTGGAGAAATCTGTTGGGAAACAGCTGGGAAAGGGACGGCTGCAGAAAGGGAAGAAAAGCTTGGATGTCACCCTTTGGTCCCACACCACCACCTGCCCTGGGTCCCTGGAACCCTGGTTGTGTGCTGTTGGGGCCACCTGGCACCCCCCACACCACCAGCTATCCCAGCATGGTTTCTGCACTCCTGCCTCATTCCCGCAGGTCCCCGTGGTCAAAGCAGGTGCGGGGCTCCATAGATTCAGTGCCCTTCTGACCCCGAGTTGGTGGCTGCCTGGCAGCCAGCCAGCACTCCTCCAGGGACGCCCTCGTGTGGTCATCCATGGGAATTGCAGTCTCTGCCGCTCGATTCAGTTTAGACCAAGTGAGCTACCCTAGCCAAGACACCCCTATCATCGCCCCAGGTAGAAAAAGCCCAGGTTTCAGTGCTAAGCATGTGCTAGAAGCTCCATAAGTACAAGTTAATTTCCTCTCCAGAACACTTGTACTTAACTGAAAATAACTTACTGTACCAAAGAGAATCCCTAGGCGGGAACTCAGGTCCTGCCTAAAATGTAAAAACAAACCCAGGGCACCAGTCAGGCATCCCACTCATTGGATATTAAAGCAGGCTTGAGAAAAATTACATCCGGGCAGCCTAGGGAGGGCACAGGTCACAACATTAGGGCTCCAGTCAGAATAGGTCCGAGGCCAGGAAGGAGCCCCCAGCCTGCCCTCCATCACTGGGGCTGGGGGTCTTGAGCATCCCTCCACACCATGTTTCTTTTTTCATGAAGTGTATTTAATACCCTATCCAGCCTTGGGCTTCCCTGGTGGCTCAGCTAGTAAAGAACCCACCTGCAATGTGAGAGACCGGGGTTAGATCCCTGGGTTGGGAAGATCCCCTGGAGAAGGGAACAGCTATCCACTTCAGTATTCTGGCCTGGAGAATTCCATGGACCATGGGGTCACAAAGAGTTGGACATGACTGAGCAACTTTCACTTTCACTTTCTTTCCAGCCTTGTTCCATTTAAGCCTACAAATAGCAAGGGTGAAGCTTCCACTCTGGGCAGTCTGAGTTGCTGAATGGTCCTTATGGGAAAGGGAGACCCCATGCCTCTACCACAAGAGATCACAGCAACTGAGGTTTTCTCCTTTTGTTATCACGTCCATGGCCACCAGTGAACTGTCAAACAAGGTATTGGCTAGATTTGAGGAGATGATGGAAGCGGGAGTCAGAAACCAGGCAAATACTCAAGAAGCAGAAGAGGTAGCGGTGCCAGAGGATGGGGTGGTGGGAGCAGAAACCCAGAAGGCAGACACAAGACGCCGGAGCAAAGCTGCTTTGAACAAGAGGCAGCTCTTGGGAGAAATTGCTTACCGCTGTCCCGCGGGTTGGAGCTAATCCTCCGGTTAAAGTCCTCTCTGTGAATGAATGAACTGCACCGCCTACTCGGAGGACCAAAACAGTAACAAAGGAGGAGGGCTTCTCTCCTCCCCTCTCACAAATGCAGTTCATCCTGCCTCCAACCTCTCTCTCCTCTTCAGCCTCACTGCTACCTTCCTGATCCAGGCTGCCATTTTGTAGCGCCCAGATCAGTGGTTCCCAATCTTGGCTGCGCCCTGGGAGCTCCACCCCCAGAGATTCTGATGTCACTGGTTCCAGCTGCAGTCAGGGCAAAGCCAGGTGCCTCTTTAGTTTCTCAAGATTGAGAATAACCCAGCCCAGGTGATAGCAGATCTCTTAGCAGGGCTCCTTCCCTCTGGTCTTGTTTCCATTCTCTCCAACCTGTTCTCCATGTGCTAACTGAAGGAAACCAATCAGATAATGCTACACCCTTCTCTGTAAACCTACAAATGGTCTCCCGTTGCACTCAAGGTAAAGTTCAGATTCTATCACAGTGCTTGCAATAGCTTCATCAGCTGTTTCCTGCAAATTTTTCATATTCCCCCATGCTAATAGATGTCTGTGCATTTCTATTCCTGTTCCTCAGAGAAACCAGCTATCTTCCCTGATAGTTCAGTTGGTAAAGAATCCACCTGCTATGCAGGAGACCCTGGTTCGATTCCTGGGTTGGGAAGATCCCCTGGAGAAGGGCACATCATGAGAAATGCTGGACTGGAAGAAACACAAGCTGGAATCAAGATTGCCGGGAGAAATATCAATAACCTCAGATATGCAGATGACACCACCCTTATGGCAGAAAGTGAAGGGGAACTAAAAAGCCTCCTGATGAAGGTGAAAGTGGAGAGTAAAAAAGTTGGCTTAAAGCGCAGCATTCAGAAAATGAAGATCATGGCACCTGGTCTCATCACTTCATGGGAAATAGATGGGGAAACAGTGGAAACAGTGTCAGACTTTATTTTTCTGGGCTCCAAAATCACTGCAGATGGTGACTGCAGCCATGAAATTAAAAGACGCTTACTCCTTAGAAGGAAAGTTATGACCAACCTAGATAGCATATTCAAAAGCAGAGACATTACTTTGCCAACAAAGGTCCATCTAGTCAAGGCTATGGTTTTTCCAGTGGTCATGTATGGATGTGAGAGTTGGACTGTGAAGAAGGCTGAGCGTTGAAGAATTGATGCTTTTGAACTGTGGTGTTGGAGAAGACTCTTGAGAGTCCCTTGGACTGCAAGGAGATCCAACCAGTCCATTCTGAAGGAGATCAGCCCTGGGATTTCTTTGGAAGGAATGATGCTAAAGCTGAAACTCCAGTACTTTGGCCACCTCATGCGAAGAGTTGACTCATTGGAAAAGACTCTGATGCTGGGAGGGATTGGGGGCAGGAGGAGAAGGGGACGACAGAGGATGAGATGGCTGGATGGCATCACTGACTCAAAGGACATGAGTCTGAGTGAACTCTGGGAGTTGGTGATGGACAGGGAGGCCTGGCATGCTGCGATTCATGGGGTCTCAAAGAGTCGGACATGACTGAGCGACTGATCTGATCTGATCTGACCCACTCCAGTATTCTGGCCTGGAGAATTCCATGGACTGTATAGTCCATGGGGTTGCAAAGAATCGGACACGACTGAGTGGACACTTTCACTTTCATACCAGCTTTCCCCTTCCAAACTCTGTGGCTTAGTCACTCAGTCGTGTCCCACTCTTTTTGACTCCATGGACTATAGCCCGCCAGGCTCCTCTGTCCATGGGATTCTCCAGGCAAGAATACCAGAGTGGGTTGCCATGCCCTCCTCCAGGGGATCTTCCCAACCCAGGGATCAACCCAGGTCTCCTGCATTACAGGTAGATTCTTTACCCTCTGCGTCACCAGGGAAGCCCTTCCCTTCCAAGAGCATTATCCAAGAATTTTCCTAGTTTACAAACAACAAAGAACAATAACTTCATTTCATTCAGCATCCCAAAAGAAATATCTCTGGTGACATAGTAATATAAAACATTATTTAAAAAATGCATTAGGATAAGTCAGACTTCTTTACTTTACTGAAAAAAATTCTACCATGTACAAGAGAAAGAAGAATTTCTGACCCACGTCTGGGCCAATCCAATATCAGTGATCAATGAGCTGGTTTTTGTGCTTGAAAATGGCCCATAATTTTTCCTTGTTTGGGAGTACTTGTGGGCAAAAGAAAAGCTGAGCACCAAAGAATTGATGCTTTTGAACTGTGGTATTGGAGAAGACTCTTGAGAGTCCCTTGGACTGCAAAGAGATCCAACCGATCCATCCTAAAGGAAATCAGTCCTGAATATTCATTGAAAGGACTGAAGCTGAAACTCCAGTACTTTGGCCACCTGATGTGAAGAATTGACTCATTGGAAAAGACTCTGATGCTGAGAAAGATTGAAGGCAGGAGGAGAAGGGGACAACAGAGGAGGAGATGGTTGGATGACATCACCAACTTGATGGGCATGAGTTTGAGCAAGCTCCAGGAATTGGTGATGGACAGGGAAGCCTGGTATGCTACAATCCATGGGGTCACAAAGAGTTGGACACGACTGAACTGAACTGTGGACAAAATGTTCAAAAGGATATAAGGTTGCCATTATAAGTTAAACCATAAGTTCTAAGAACCATAATGGAGAGAGATAAAGTCTCTTGAAAGAAATAAAATGACTCCCAAACCTATAAAACAGGACTGAAAGCCATCACATAGATGAAGCAAGAATAGGCCATCAGAAATGGAGTTAGCAACTCCTACCCAAGGTGTGTTCAGGAGTTACGCCCTGCCCATTTCAAGTCCATCAGAGCCAGTGACCATGTATTTTACATATAACTG
This sequence comes from Bos grunniens, assembly GCF_055505025.1. Taxonomy (NCBI): domain Eukaryota; kingdom Metazoa; phylum Chordata; class Mammalia; order Artiodactyla; family Bovidae; genus Bos; species Bos grunniens. The sequence continues at coordinate 20,592,840 of NC_141168.1, forward strand.
TGATTGACCAGGTTCTCACAATTTAATTTTATTATATAGCAAAGCCAAAGAAGGCAATGGCACCTCACTCCGGTACTCTTGCCTGGAAAATCCCATGGACGGAGGGGCCTGGTGGGCTGCAGCCCATGGGGTCGCTAGGAGTCGGACACGACTGAGCGACTTCACTTTATTTTCTCACTTTCATGTATTGGAGGAGGAAATGGCAACCCACTCCAGTGTTCTTGCCTGGAGAATCCCAGGGACAGGGGAGCCTGGTGGGCTGCCGTCTATGGGGTCTCACAGAGTTGGACACGACTGAAGCGACTTAGCAGCAGCAGCAGCAGCAGCAGCAAATAGCAAAGCCATCTAACCAGGTCCCTTTGTTCTGATTTCAAACTCACTAAACGATCTACTGTTGACAACTGCCTTAAAGATTGTTCTATAGATAGAGACAGATACAGGCCATTACCACATGTTTTACTTGGACGACAGTTGTGTTTTTCAGTATAAATCAAGGAAATGGCATTCTGAGTTCATTCACAAGCCTGTAGATTTAGCTAGAGCAAATCTTTCCTAAACATCGGATCTTCTCTTGATCCATGCTTTGAGCATATGAGTCTGGAGGCAGACCCTAGACTCTGAGCAGGGTTATCAATACCAACGCCATTTGGGGAAGCCTCTTTGCATCTGCTAACTTTCCTGGATATACCTCACTCTAACCTTCAGTTCACCTCTATAACTTGCACATGAGTTGTTTATTTTCTCGGAGTGTGTAGGGTTCAAAAGCGAAAGTGATAGTCATTCAGTCATGTCTGACTCTTTGCGATCCCATGGACTGTAGCCCACCAGGCACCTCTGTCCGTGGAATTCTCCAGGCAAGAATACTGGAGTGGATTGCTATTCCCTTCTCCAGGGAATCTTCCCCACCCAGGGATTGAAGCTGGGTCTGCTGCATTGCAGGAAATTCTTTATCAGCTGAGCCACCAGGGTTACCTGAGCCCAGAACCAAGGACATAATCTGCAAGATGCCTGACTCTGAATGGTTTTCTAATCAGTCACCTGTTAATCTCTGAAAATTAAACTCACAACCCAGGTTTCTGAGTGCCTATCTCTGGTCAACTGAGTGAAGCACCTCTGATGGAGGCACCATGAACACTCCTGACTTCAAGCATCTTATGTGGAGTTGGGTCCCCAGAGAGACAGTGACAGCTTCCAAAGTTAACAGAGGGGCCGTTGCCCCCTTTGCCCTTTGATCAGATTCTCACAGGCTCCCATTGATGACAAGTTTCCCAAGGATGCCCGCAGGTGCATCCTCTTAGCCTACTCTTCCTGTCAATATTTTAGTGCCCAGGAGAGCCAGACACCTAGCAGGGGCTCAATAGGTGTTTCAGAGACAAATGAATGTGTGAATGAATGAAAGCCTGCAGACAATGTTTTTCTCTCCCTTTCTTCTGCCTCTGAGAACATCGCTATTCAAAGTGATTCTCAGCAGTGTGGGATTGTGGGGAATGGGGAGTCTCAGCCCTGTATCAAAATATCTGAGGCCTTAGGCTTGTTGGTGCCTCCCACACCCACCAGGAGGTCCTTAAACATCCCTGCTGACCTTTGGAAAGACGACTAAAGAAAGCACTTGCTGACGTCCTATGGCTGGACATCTGGTCAATCTTGGACAAAGCCAGGGGCAGTAAAGATGAGAGCATTGGTTCTCCAAGGCTCCAATCCTCCTTCACATCAATCCACATGTCAGCTGGGAGGCTCACTTGCGGCTGGTGTTACCATGTCCCTGTACAGAAAATAATTAAGGTAATTTTTTTTTTCAGAGAAGCAAAATCTCTCCCAAATAGGTGATACCCAGAGAGAAGCCCGGGAACGTGAGTGCTCACCATGGGCTTAAGTGTGGAGCAGCATTTGCTTCTCAACAGAGACGGTCACGAGTGGTTCCCTCCCTTTGGTGGGGGGCCAGCTACCACCTTGCCATATACCTCTCCACACTGGAGGCAGCCACGCCGAACCCCCAGCAGGTGGCACAATGTGAGCCAGAAACTCACTTTGTAATTATGTGCCTGGTGGGCCCACAACTTAGGTCCAGCTTCATGCATGACATAGGTTTGATCAGCAGAGGAAGCACTCCGTAGTTACTGCTGAATGGATGAATGGATGAATAGACAGCAAAACAGGACATGAAGGACTGAGATAAAAGATGGCCCATTTTGAAATGAGGCTCATTGATATGGAATCTGAGAGAAGAATCCAGAGTGCAGAGCTGTGGCCTGAGAAGCGGCCACCTGAGATACAGAATACCTGGAGCAGAAAGTTGTCAAACGTCACACCAGGACCGCAGCACGCACCCGCCCCTGGAGTCTCTGGGGCCCCTCAGTTCTTCCATGCGTGCCAAGAAGAGGATGTGGGTAGTGGCTGGAGATGGTCCCTCACAAGCTCAAGTGGTCCTTTCTCCCACCTGCCACCAGGAAAAAACCAACAGAGCAATGGGCACTGGCCCTGAAAGCATCGTGAAGCCCGAGATGAGGCCGGAGGGGTAGGGAATGAGTGGGGGTGGCTTCAGGTTCCCAGGCATCCCCGGGCTCTGTGGGGGCGGGGCCTGGCTTTTCTAGAGGGACCTGCAGTGATTTGCAGGGAGACTTCAGAGTCAGGCCTCGCTTGGGAGTCTTAGCAGCCTGGTGCGGCTGCTCTGGTTCCAGAGCACCTGCCATGTCAGCCTCGGTCCTGCTCAGAAATGAGAACAAGAAGACCGGGTTCCCAAGCACATCTGACTCCCCAATGGAAGCAGCCTGTGTAGAGCCTTAAATTCACAGGAAGAGCACCCACAAAGTATGACGCACTGGCCTCGCACCAGACCTGGGGCTAAACATTGACGGGGTCCCCTCCTTCCAGGCTGGGGCTTTCGTTATGCCCTGTTTATAAAGCAGACTTGGAAGTGGGGAACCCCTACTCTTAATAATGAGCTTCGCCCCTCTGGCCAGTAGCGTCAGTTTGTGAAAGTAGGACTTGGAAATAAGTCTCTTGTTATAGAAGAGTTTCCTTCCAGACATGAGAATAGGAGACTATCCCCCAACACACACACACACACACACCCCCAACCTCCCACTTCCTCCCTTACTCCATCTGTCTATGAAATAAACATCTCCCGAGAGCCTCCCTGAGCCTGACGCTGACCTGCATTAGCCTCTCCTGGGGTGCTGATGTAGAACATTAGGTTTCCGGACAGGAGCGGTCAGGTGGCCCAGGGCTCCTGACACTGGGCTCCTGGCCTTTGGGAGCAGAGTGAGTGTTTGTTCACTTGCTCCCCTGCCAGACACGTAAGAGACCAGGCTCCCTAAGATGTTTGCTTCATAGGAAGCTCAAAGCCACCCTCCAAACCCAAAGCAAAACTAAAAGGGTATCTGTCTTCAAGGACACCAGGATCCTTTTTATTTTAATAAAAGAGGGGGAAATAAAGGCTTTGCAAAGTGCTGAGAGGACTGAATTATAAAACATCAGAAGGAGAAGAGTATCCGCCGTTGTCCCTGCACTCAGTAGCCTGTTCAGTAGGAGGGACGGTGGAGGGGGGCATGCTGGGGAGGGAGGCCTGAAGGACTTCACCACCGAACTCTGGCGAGGAGCAGCCCCTCCCCCAGAAAACCCAGCCCTTTGCAAGGGTTGAGCCGGGCCTCCTTCACGAAGGTTCTCCAGAGCAGAGGTTCTGAGTGCAGTCCCTGGACTACCAGCAGCAGCATCACCTGGGAGCTGGTTAGAAAAGCAAATTCTCAGTCCCACCCCCAGATCAGAAACTCGGGGTGTGGTGCCGGCTAGTTTGAGGACCTCTCTGAAGGAGGAAGAGAAATCCCAGGTGTTTCTCCTCCCCACCAAGCTGCAGCCCAGTTGCCGAGCCCGTGACCACAAGCCCGGAGGAACCCGTGTAACTGTTGAGCCTTGTGGCCAACTTGGCACACTGAGTTCTGACTTCTGGAGTCATCTCAAAGCTGAGCCTGTTGCTTCCCCAACTGAACTGACACTCTAAACATCCAAAAGCTCCTTTTCTGGCCAGATTCTGCCTCCTGCTCCCACACCAGGTAGATGGAGGCCAGGCTCCCAAAAGGATCAAGGACAATCACAGACAGAATGAAGTCATTCTTCACACAGCGCTCAGACAACGTCTGTACCTTCAAGGCCTCAAAACTGTCGGTTCCTTTTCCTTCTTACTTTTCACATCTCCCCTGTGCTCGGTTCATCCTGATCCAATTCTTCTGATATCAATATGAACCACAGACCCTCCATAAGTACCTAATCCTGCCATAAGTACCACAACCTCCCCCACTGAGAAAAGTCCCAAATTATGCTTTTGTCTAATCATCCATCCCTACAGAGGGCTCAGAAGCCACATCGGGGCCTCACTACTAAAATGTACAATTTGACACTGTTTTAGCACAAAGACAAAGCCGTGCTGGAAAAGCATCAATTTGGTGAATGGCTTGTCAGCACAGACATCGCGATCCCCAGGAAGCCTTGCATTAGAGCAGGAGAAGGGCTATTTTCCATGGGTGATTTGCCTGTTTTCTATTTAAGGGATGAGAGGCAAGTGTGGGCTTAGGGGCCTCCAATTTCAACTTATTCCACCGTTAGACAGGCCTTCAGCAGCCACCGCAGAGGGTGTGAGATCCCGTTCCTCACACAGCCTGCCTAGAAACAGTTACCTGTGATGCCAGGCGGCCAGTGAGGCCAAGAGAGAGCCCTTCAGAGGGCAAGGTGCCCACAGCAGGGCCTGTGAGCATGGCTGATGACCAAGGTCTGTTTGTGGCTGGGATCTGAGGCTCCTGTCTCCTGCCTGGCAGAGGAGGGTTTCACTGGCACGGGGAGGGCACAGGTGTGACTTGTCCTGTCTCACTCCTTCCCCTTCAACCCAAAGCCTCTGCTCATCTGCCTAATTTGGAGGCCTGGTAGCTCAGCTGGTAAAGAATCTGCCTGCAATGCAGGAGACCCCGGTTCCATTCCTGGGTCAGGAAGATCCCCTGGAGAAGGGATAGGCTACCCACTCCAGTATTCTTGGGCTTCTCTGGTGGCTCAGATGGTAAAGAATCTGCCCACAATGCGGGAGACCTGGGTTTGATCAATCCCTGGGTTGGGAAGATCTCCTGGAGAAGAGAACGGCTACCCACTCCAGTATTCTGGCCTGGAGAATTCCATCAACAGAAAAAGTCCATGGGGTCGCAAAGAGTCAGACATGACTGAGTCATTTTCACTTCACTTTATGAATTCTCAGGTGTTAGTTGGCCTGCCCCTCCTCCTCCAGAGGAGAAGCCACAGGGCCTGGAAGCAAACGATCTTTAATGAGCCTAGAAGGATCTCGTCAGAGCCAACCTGTTCTCAGCTGGCCAGACCCCCTCTCCCCACTCCCTGTCCCCAGAGCCACCTCCTTCTGCAGCTCATTTAAAAGGACTGAAAGGCAAACAGGCTTCCCTGGTGGCTGAGACAGTAAAGAATCCGTCTGCAATGCAGGAGACCTGGGTCCTATCCCTGGGTTGGGAAGATCCCCTGGAGAAGGGAATGGCAACCCACTCCAGTATTCTGGCCTGGAGAGTGCCCAGGGACAGAGGGGCCTGGTGGGCTATGGTCCAAGGGGTCGCAAAGAGTCAGATACAACTATGCACAGCACAGAAAGGCAAGCGACTTCCAGACTCTTGTACCTCATAGACTAAGCTCATTAACGGAGATCAAGAGGGACTGAAAAAAAGAAAAATCCCCAGATGCAATCCACACTCTCCAAAAGTGAAATAGGTATTCTTGTGTCTTCTGTTTAATATTCACTCACACGTGGGCATAAGCATTTGGCAAGCTCTGCCAGCCTCCCTGAAAGAACCTCATGGGAAAGAACAATTATTTATTCAGTAAATATTTACAACACACATACGTTAAGCCCCACATTGTGTTAGGTTCTGGAGTTACAATGCTGAGTCAAACTACTGTAGTCCTTCTCTCACCGGACTTCAGTGTAGAAAGCAGACAGCATTCAGCAAGTACACTGACAAACACACATCTAATTAGAATCCATGTTAGGGCCAAGATGAGATGCTCCCAGGGAGTTGCCGGGACTGTGGAGTCCTGCGGGCAGTTTTTGTGGAACATGGTATGATGGAGTTGTTGCTGTTCAGTTGCCAAGTCATGTCCAACTCTAAAACCCTATGGACTGCAACACGCCAGGCTTCCCTATCCTTCACTATCTCCCAGTTTGTTAAAATTCATGTCCATTGATTTGATGATGCCATCCCACCATCTCATCCCCCTTCTCCTCCTGTCTTCAATATTTCCCAGCATCAGGGTCTTTTCCCATGAGTCAGCTTTCCACATCAGGTGGCCAAAGTATCGGAGCTTCAGCTTTAGCATCAGTCCTTCCAGTGAATATTCAGGGTTGATTTCTTTAGGATTGACTGGTTTGACCTTCTTGCTATCCAAGGACTCTCAAGAGTTGGAGTGGCATATGGGAACTTGGATATGTATGAGCAGTGCCATCCAACCACACCTGAAGCTCAAGTTGGCCCCAGAGATAACACCCAGCACGGAGCTAGAGTAATCCTCACCGTCTCCTCTGCCCTGAAACAAACATGGCCACGAAGCCCTGTTCCTCTGCCAGTGCCTGGAGCCTGTCTCCCTTCCTCTCTGAATGCCCCCCACCACCTTCACACCTGGATCCTGTAGGTCCATATACAGAAGAAGGCTTTTAGATGCTTCTCCTGTATTTCTCAAGATAATGAAAAAAATGCCTAATTACATATAAACTGGCCCAAAACAAAATACACACTAATTAGATGGCCAGGCCTGTAATACCACTGGTGTGAGCATGAAGACCCCAGGGGCTTTCCCAGAGCCGTTTCTCAGTGGAAAGAGGAGATGTGGGGCTGGCATGCACACTCTGGGCTCCCCTATTTTCTCCCAGGAAAAACATTAGCAGTGTGGTGGGCACTCTCAGGGCTGTGTGTCTCACTTGTCCCTGTCCCTGCCTCTGGCTACTACACTGGTCCTATCTCACCCACTGTTAGACCCCTGGCAAACTCCTGATTCCTTGCATTGCTTAAAGCCCTTCCTTAACTGTTGGGAGATCAGAGAAGGAACAACGCATGAATTTATTCATTTCCGCCCAGCTCTGCAGATATGGTAGTGGCTTGGTCCCACCCCACAAAAGCTGTTTGGCAAAAATAGATGTTGCTCCCCTGTCAGAATCTTCTTGCTGTCAACCAGTTGGTTCTAAACAACTCCAGACAGAGAAGAAGGGAGAATAAACCTTTCCAAGTAACCTTCTGTCCAAGCGACTCCAACACAGAGGAAAAGGCGTAGGTTTGATGAGAAGTCACTGATACCAACGCCAAGTTAAGAATGTAAGTGCCAACCAAACACAGGAAGTGGCTCTCAGTCACCTGTTCCCTGTCCCATCCGAGATCTGACGGGGCACATGTCCCCACGACTGGCCGATTGCTGCCAGTAGACATCCGAACTGCAGGAGCAAGCCCAGCCAGGAAGTGTCAACTTCACCCATCTGCAGCTGAGAATGAACCACGTAGGCAAGGGAATCTGTGACACCTGTCAGTAGCTGCTAGGGGCAGCCACACTCTGCCCCTACACACTCACACACACTCACACACACACACATTGACTTTCTGCTATGAGTGATGTCAAGGACTCAGCAGTAGTGATGCCTGTCTTTTTGCTGCTTTTCTAGTACACCAAGAGGCTGAGGGCATTTTCTCTGGGTGGTACAAATTCAATTACATGCACTGTGGGTGGGAGGACGCAGAGAGAAAGAGGAGGAGTTACAGGCCACCGGGACACGCAAAGCCCACCGTCGGCCCTGGTGCCCACAAGGCCTCTTACAATGTGAGTGGCTCTCAGTGCTGACGTGGGGGTGATCAACTGCTTGCCGGGGACCTGGGGGTTTCCTGAGACACATAACTGATGGCATGAGAACCAGGACAGTTCTTGGCAAGCTGGATAGTTGGTCCCCCTAAGAGCAGGACTGCTGTGTTGAAAAATCATTCTCTTTGGCAGAGGTTCTCCGTTAAACACTGTGATATTGAATTTGTACTCATCCCTGTATTTTATACGCTGGTCATTACATGCCACATAATTTGGCCCAGGATTTTATACAGATAATAGTTTTACAGTAACACCAGAGATTTTTCAAAGACAGTTTTGAATCTGAGACTTTTACGTTATCTGATGACTTAGGATGACATGTAAGATGCAAGCCCACTGAGGAGGGACTGGGCCACTAAGAGTCCAGAATGAAATCTTCAGGCAGAGAAGAATGCCGTTGTGTGGGACACCGACTGGGCTGTGCACGGCCAAAGCCATCCGTGGCCCCAGGCTCGCCTCAGACACTGCTTTTCCCAGCCAGGGTAATGCACCGGCTACCCACCCCTGCGAGGCTCGGGTGATGCACTGACCCCTCTGTGTTCTCAGCGGCTCCTATCTTTAAGACAGTTGCAAACACCTGACTTCACCCACAGACATTTGACATGAAAGGCTTTTTACAACGTTAACATGATAGCCTTTGGGCTTCCCAGGGGGCCTAGAATCTACCTGCCAACGCAGGAGATGCAAGAGACACGGGTTTGATCTCAGAGTCAGGAAGATCCCCTGGAGGAGAAATGTCAACCCACTCCAGTATTCTTGCCTAGGACATCCCATGGACAGAGGAGCCTGGCAAGCCACAGTCCATGAGGTTGCAGAGTCAGACATGACTCAGGTCACGCACACGCATGCGCACGCACGCACACACACACACACACACACACACACACACACACAATAGCCCTTCAAGAAAGCAAAGCCCCACCCCTCTGCCAGCCACCCCCTCCCCTAAGCAGCCCACACCCAAGTGCTCACCAGTGTGAAGATCAAAGACCTACAGAGGACAGGGAAGAATCAAAGCGTGAAGTAAAGATGAGACCCAGATGGGCAAGCTGGATCTGTTCACAACTCGGAGCTCCTGCACTCTTAGGAGAGGGAGATGGATGAGAAAGCAGAGAGAGTCCAAGGTGTTCACCACCTCTTCTGTGGATCTGAGAAAGCCGTGCCAATACCACGCATGGAGAGGGTGTATCTGAGCTGCATTTTGAAGACTGGGGAGCGCTCGCACCTGGGACCTGAGAGAGGAGGCATATTGGAGACGGGGCAGCAGAGTGACTCACGGCCAGGACAACACACATTTATTAGGCGCCTGCTGTGTGCAAGGTGACTGTACCAGGGGCTGGGGTGACAAACCGGCACAGGTCCGGGCAGGACCTGGGCTGCCCACGCCATCAGCATCCCGGCTGCCAGCCTCCTCCCGCTCTGCTCCATCCTGGCCGCCAGCCTCACCTTCCTTAACTTCAGGCTTCAGCCCATCACAACTGCCTTGAGAATTTCCAGCAACTCCTTTGACTTCCGGGGACCAAGTGCAACATTGTCACACAGCACAGCCCCTGGACAGCCTTCGCCCTCCACGCCTTCTCACACGCCTTCTCACACCCCTCAAACATCATCTACGTGGCTCATTGATGCCTTCACTCCACTTGATGGATGAGGAAGGGGTGGAGAAGTGGTGGGGAAAGGGGTAGGAGGAGAGGGGACACTGAGGGGATGCCCTGGGAATTGCTTTTAGGATTCAGCTGCTGAGCTCTGGGGCCCTGGCTGGTCCCCTCATCTCTTGGGCCCCAGTGCCCTCACCCAGAGTAGGGAGCACGGCTTTCACTGACCACTCGCTCACTCAATTCAAACACTTAGACATACTCCTTCTGCCTCTTCGCTTAATTCTCACAAACATCCAGTGAAGTTAAATATGACTGTGTCTGTCTTACTGCAGACACCAGCAGGTTGAACTATTTCATCTCCCAAAGGTGCTTTCCCTTCTAATATCTGTGACCCATGAAAGTTTAATTCTGAGGCTCGTCAGCAGAAGGAGGACAAGCATGTTCCCTCTATTGGGTTTCTTTTGCTGCATAGCAAGTTACTCCCAAAACTTTGCAGCTTAAAGCAACCAGCGTTAATTATCTCATCCTTTCCACGGGTCAGGAATCGGGGAGGGGCTTAGCTAGGGGTTCTGACTGGGTGAGTCTCTGGGGAGGTTTCTGCTGCTGCAGACTGAGGCCACAGTGATCTGGAGTGAAGGGTCCCCTCCAAGCTCAGTCACACGGTTGTTGGCCGGCCTTGCTTTCTCCCTGGCTGTTGGCTGGAGGCCTCAGTTCCTCACCATGTGGAGCTCTCCAGACAGGGGCTCACAACCCGGCAGGCTGCTTCCCTCAGAGTGAGCAGGCAATCCGAGAAAAGAGAGCAGGCAAGAAGCCCCAGTGCCTTCTGTGACCTAGCTGCTGTCACACATAATCACTTCACCGTATGCTGTTCATTACGAGCAAGACACCAAGCTCAGCCCCAGGCAGAAGGAGGAAAATTAACCTCCACCTCTTCAAGGAAGGAGATCAAAGAAAGTATGGTCATCTACTTAAAATCAGAACAATTGCTTTTCCAAAAAGCAGATGATGAGCAAAGGTAAATCCTTTGGGAGTTTACAGAAACTTCCTAACTGTGGAAGGAAGTAGATCCAGTGTTTGGACACATAGGCCTTGAAATCAAAATACCTTGGTGGCTCAGACAATAAAAAATTCACCTGCAATAAAGGAGACCCTGGGTTCATGGAGAGGGGAATGGCAACCCACTCCAGTATTCTTGCCTAGAGAATTCCATGGGCAGAGAAGCCTGGCGGGCTACAGTCCATGAGGTCGCAAAGAGTCGGACATGAATGAATGACAACACTTTCACTTTCTTTTCCCAGTAACTTAACAAACGTACAACCCAGGGCAAGACCCTCAACCTCTCTGAGCTTTAATGTCAGTGTCCTCATCTGCAAAATGATGGCAATAACCACTCCTTCACGTGGTTATTGTGTTTAGAAAATGAAGTGATGGTTATAAAGCTAATGGACCACAATAAGCATTCATGAAATAATAGCTGTCATCACAAGCAGTTCATCTCACAGTAATCCTTGCCCATCTTTAGCAACAACAGAAAGTTACTGGGTTAGAAGAACATGAGGCAATAGGAGAAATAATGATACACTTAGGACAGGGGTGATGAACCCAGAAAACCGGGGGTTTGATTAGTAATATCGGGCTCACCTGAGTTCAACTTGGGATTAGACATGTACACGCTGCTATATTTGCAATGGATAACGAACAAAGACTTACTGTATAGCACAGGGAGCTCTGCTCAGTGCTATATGGCAGCCTGGATGGGAGGGGGATTTGGGGCAGATGGATGCATGTATATGCATGCCTGAGTCCCTGCACTGTTCCCCTGAAACTGCCACCACATTGTCAATCGACTATACCCCAATACAAAATGAAAAGTGTTTTTTTTTTAAGTACGAAGGAAATACTCTGTATTTTAAAATATGCAATCCTTTATTACATCTGTGAAGTGCCCTTTGCCATGTAACCCAACCTATTCATTCAAAGGTACAGGGATTTTGGGGCCATTATTCAGCCCACCACAGATGCTAAATGGCTTCCCTGAATCATAATAGAACCACCTAGATTGTCAACAGGGTGCAAGAGCCAAGAGAACTTGCCAGAGGAGCTGGCTTCAGGGACAGGACCCCAGACACTGAGAAGCACTGACAAGAACTCTTCAGAGTCCCCGACACAGGATTAGCAGATAAGAGAATCGGACAGAAATTCTAGAATGAGACAATAAGACAGAAACCAGCTCCTGGAAGGGGCACTGCATGGACACATAGTTCCTGGTACAAGGCAGAAACCCAGTTAACTACCCACAAGGTCAAAGCAGCCTGGAGCAAGGCTGGCTAGATGTTGTGTTTTCTGGGCTCCTGAATTGGGGGTCCTTTAGCATTTTCTGAGAGTTGGGTGCCTTCCAGTGTCTTCAGCTGGAAAAAAATAAAATTGACTTGAAAGGAGAGAGCGAGCTAAGTCCTCACAGATCTCTTTCTGCAAGCTCAAAGCAGGAAATATGGCAGGAAGAGGGGGGAATAATTCACAGATAGCTTTATCTTAGCAATACTGCCCGTTTGCGTACATTCAAGTACCAAGAGAGGAAAAATCCTCTAGTTAGTACATAGAGATGCCCATCTGCTTTCCTTGTCCTTGATTCCTACGTCTCCTTGATTTTTACAGCTAGACCAATTCCTTTTATCCTCTGGACCTGGTGAGATGTTAATTACACTATTATATGTTACAAAGCACTTCCCAGGTGTCGCAGGGGTAAAGAATCTGCCTGCCAATGCAGGAGATGCAGGTTCAATCCCTGGGTTGGGAAGATCCTCTGGAGTAGGAAGTTGCAACCTGCTCCAATATTCTTGCCTGGAAAATTCCAAGGACAGAGGAGCCTTGTAGGCTACACTCCAAAGGGCTGTAAAGAGTCAGACACGACTGAACACATACATACACACACCACCACATACGTTACAAAGCTGAAAAACGTCAAGTCCATAATCCACCAGAAATATAAAGGGCAACAGAGCCCTCCATAGTGTATATTGCTTTGGTGTTGTTTTGGGTCACATCACTCAAGACCACAGCAGGTTGGTGGAGGAGGTGATGAGGAGAACCCCAGCCTACGTAGAAAAAGCCACAAAAGAGAAAGCCCGCATCCTAACACTGTCTCCCCTGTCACCGAAGACAGAAGGGAAACAGTTGTCTCAGCTTCCAGAAACATCGGGGCCTGTTCTTTTCCATACTCTCCACTCCTACTCCATTCCTTATCCCTGAGACTACTTTTCCTTCTAGCTTCTCTCCTGTCCCCTAGACGGTTACTGACAGCTGATCCAAATGTGAGCACTGTCTCTGTTTCAATGTTTCTGTGACTATTTAACTAGATTATCCCCAAACAGGAGGACTACAGGTCAGAGGGGGATACCCTTCCAGCCTTGTAGGTCCTATATCCCAGAGGCCTTGGTATGGCTTTTGAACCCCAATGTAAGATGTACTTAGCAGTCATTACAGGTGGCAAATTGTCTCTAACTGCCCGAGTCCAAAAGCCCTTTCTGTGAATTTCCTCAGCTTGACAGCTACAAGAGGTGGAGTTGGGCAGAAATGAAGCCCCAAGTGCGGGAGTGCTGTGGGACCACTGAGCGAGGTTGGTGATATTTTCATAATGGGTTCTGTAACAAATCTCTCTACCGTGCCCCTTCTCAAGAGGAAGTTGCTTGTGGTGGGTAGTCCTTGTCTCTCCCTGGATGCCAGATGCTCCGCTGAGCCCAAGATCCACCTCCAGCTCTGCCAGGACCTCTGTATGACCTCTGGCGCATCACGTCCTCTCTCTGGAATTCAGTGTCTTCGAAGGTAAACACAGGTATTTGGATTAGATAACTCTCCTAGTTCAATGAATTTACAAGTCTGCATTCTTACCTCCAATCCTCAACAAAATGATGGACCGATTAAGGGGCAGGAAAATATCCATAGGTGAAATTCACAGCTAAACACGCACACACAGACACTGTGGAAACACCCACCTCAATCCTGCCCTCTCCATCTTCTTTTCCAACACGGGCTCTCCGTTATTCTTATGAATTTGATAAAACGAAATGCTGCTGAGTGTCTAAAATACCCGTCCCCAACTAGACCGTAAGCTCCTTAAAGGCAATAGCAGGGTGATGATCCTTTTGTATCCCCACGGCACTCAGCGTGGTATAGGGTTGTGGTCCCCTAACTCATCACAAAGAAAGACGCAGATGCCAGGGCTCCATCCCAGACTGACTGAACTGGAGTCTCAACAAGGAAGAAACTGTACTTTATTAAAGCTCCCTGGGTGATCCTAATCACCGAATAAAGCCGGTGTTAGAAATGACTGCCCGAGCAGAGCTTCTTGCAGTAGTTACTCAATTGGGTGAAACCACAATGAAATCCAACCACCCAGGAGACCCGATCAGAAAAAGAAAAATATTGTGCTAAAAGTAAGGGACTTATCCAGCCCACAGGAGGAAAGCCTCATTTGACTGATTTCTGTCTTCCTTGTTATCAGGTTAGTTTTTTCTGCGATGGCTGGATTTGCCTTTTAGAATAATAATCATTATTTATGGAGTGTCAAGCACATTGAACGAAGAACCCAATGGTGCCAAATCTCTCCACCAGCTTTAAGGTACAAGGAAGGGGGCTTGGTTTTTAAAGGTACAAGTCCAGCCTAGGGACAGAAGATAAAGCTACTTGAACCCTTGGGCAACAGAACTTTTATCATACTCGCATTGTAGATTCACGTCAGGTCCAGGATGCAAAGATGTGATGCTGAGGGGAGGATCAGAAGGAAGAGGAGAGGAAAGGACAGAGAAAATTCTTAGGTTCCTTTTTCTACCTTTTTTTTAAGGTTTTTTTTTTTTTTTTAATGGACCATTTTTAAAGTCGTTCTTGAATTTGTTACATTATTATTTCTGTTTTATGTTTTGGTTTTCAGCCATGAGGCACCTGGGAATCTTAGCTCCTGACCAGGGATGGAACCCAAACCCCCTCACTGGAAGATGAAGTCTTAACCACTGGACAGCCAGGGAAACCCCTGTTTCCTCTTTCTAATTGCCCTCTTTCTGAGCTGATACTGGAGAAGAGAGTCCTTGGCGCTTGGCCCTCGACCTGCCATTATGGATAATAGAGCCCTTGATCTGGACGAGGCTCACAGCTCTCGACACAGGCAAGAGATACAATATTGAAGCTACTTTCAGCCTTTTCTCTTTCCATGGCAGACATGTGATGGCTGCAAAAGACAAGGAAGGTGCGGCCGCCAGGTGCAGAGGCAGGGAGGAGGCCAGGAGGGCAGGGCGAGGCCTGGTGGTGATTAAGACATTCTCAATCAGGAGAGTGAAGCAGAAACGTCAGAGCAGCTCCCATCTGAATGGTCTGAAAGGCCACAGCAGCAGCTGACAGGGACTGGTTTGGTGGCAGAGGGAGGTTAGTGGGCCACAGATCAATTCCCAGCCGTCCAGGGTGGCATCTCAGGATGGCCTTCGCCAGGGGAGGGGAGCAACTCTGAACCTCAGCAGGGTGGGAGAGCCAACAGCACGGGTGCTCTTAACACACTCAGTAGTCCTCCAACTTGAGAGCACTTCAGAATCACCTGCAGATCTTGTTTAAAACTCAGATTCCCGGGCCATCAGGTCGTTTTGCCCTGCCAACTGTCGTGACCCAAAGCCCTGGAGTTCCTGTGGATGGAAGCTGGACTCTCCCTTCTGCTCTGTTTACATCCTAGAAAAGGGCACTGAGCCCACCTTTGGGGGCCCTAACAGGCATGCCCGCCAGGGCCAGATTGGTCCCTAACTAACGCTGGGTAGTGGACCCCTCTGCAGGGCATGTGGGTTGCAGTCAAGCTCCACCCACAGAAGCTCCGTTCTTGCACTGAAATGGCCGGCCAGGGACTTCCCTGGTGGTCCAGTGGCTGAGATTCTGTGCTCCCGATGCAGAGGGCACAGGTTCGATCCCTGGTCGGGGAACTAGGATCCCGAATGCCACAGGGTAGGACCTGAAAAGGAAAAAAAAAAAAAAAAAAGACCTGAAATGATCGGGTGGCCTGGGCTAGCCCAGGGGGAAATTCAGGCCTGGGTACGTATCAGGAAGGCTGTCGATATCTGAGAACTCACTGAAAATGTGACCGGGATTGGATTACCCGCTCTGAGCCGGTCAGGTCAGATTTCCAGATGCAAGGAAGGTCTTCTAGGGACACAGCTTCACATCGCCTGCCCATCCTACAGTTCTGCTTCAGACCATCCCCCTGCCCTGCAAACAGAAAAAGAGTGTATGTGTCTGGCTGTGTATATCCAGGAGCAGAGGCATGTGCTAGGATATATGGCAGCTGCATGGATTCCCTGGATGTGCATGGGCAGGACTCTTGGAGATTACTGGAGTTTTTTATCTTCCCTTTTGTCAAGTTTAAAGACCTTTTTACTTCATAAGTATTGACTGAGCAGCTCCTCTGTATTAAGCACCATGGGAGACACAAAGGCCCTTGTACATATCAGAACTTATAGCCTGGCTACAGAATTTTCCCAGAACATAAGTATTTAATGAGAAATAGAGGAGAAATAATGTTCTTTGAAGTTTACACCTCTGATATAGCCATACGATCTATGGGATTTTGAGCTCTTTGAGAGTCAATGATTTCTATTATCTTGGTCCCCACAAACAACTCAGATGTCAGTAATGCTATTAAATGTTTTCTGATGAAAGGGATATTGAAAAGAATTTAAACATATTTGCTCTGCATATATGAACTTCAGAAGATACTAATTTTTCAGTGATGTCTTTTGCATAATTTTTAATCTCTTTGAAAGCAACCTCAGTTTGCTTGCCTTTATAAGGCAAAATTCCCTTTAATGTTTAATGAAAAAAAATATTTTGCAAGATAGGGACACATTTCACTCCATTTCTTTCTAATCCATTTCCAATCAATTTCACTCCACTCACAGAGCCCAGATCACTCCCACACAGCCCTGTATTTACCCGCCCCCTATTACATGCCCAGTACTGTGCCTGGTGCTATGGGGTAAACCAAAGATGCATGATAAATAATCGGAGAGCCAAGTTTATCACTGTTTGTTGTTTAGTTGCCAAGTCGTGCCTGACTCTTTTTCAGCTGCATGGGCTGTCCATGGGATTTTCAGGCGAGAATACTGGAGTGGGTTACATTTCCTTCTCCAGGGGATCTTTCCGAACCAGGAATTGAACCCGCAGCTCCTGCCGCGTCTTCTGCATTGCAGTGAGTTCCTTACTGCTGAGCCGCCAGGGAAGCCTAAGTTTATCCTGCATAAAACTAATTGGAGAAGCACAGGAGACAAGTCTATAATGCCAATAACACAAACATAAGGCAAAGATCTTTCTCCCAAATCACAGTTTTTTTCAAACTAGAGTAATAAATAATCTCCTAAAAGGGAAACCTTTTCAGGGACTTTCCAATTTGACTTAAAATTTTTTATAATGTTACTTGAATATGTATAAACATAAAACTTGGAATAAATTTTTTAAATTTATAAAAACCAAAGCAAATTTATAACTTGCAACCCCTCAAAAGAATTCCTGAAAAATCAATAATAATTAAATTAGCATCAATTTAATGATACTGTTCTGCTATAACCAAATTAGCAGTGTTGGGTGAGAGAGCCTTGGGTCTGGTTCTTTATTGAATCTGCTTGGCTTTGTGGTTTGACTACTATAATACTAATTCAGAGAGGGCCTGCCTATGTAAGAGTGCTAGTCACAATTATATTCATGATGTCAAGGCTCTCTCTGCTTATTCAGAATAATCAGATTTCACACTTAACCAACATTCAGAAAACTAAGATCATGGCATCCGGTCCCATCACTTCATGGCAAATAGATGGGGAAACAGTGGAAACAGTGGCTGACTTTATTTTTTGGGGCTCCAAAATCACTGCAGATGTTGATTGCAGACACAAAATTAAAAGACGCTTATGCCTTGGAAGGAAAGTTATGACCAACCTAGACTGCATATTGAAAAGCAGAGACATTACTTTGCCAACAAAGGTCTGTCTCGTCAAGGCTATGGTTTTTCCAGTAGTCATGTATGGATGTGAGAGTTGGACTATAAATAAAGCTGAGTGCCAAAGAATTGATGCTTTTGAACCGTGGTGTTGGAGAAGACTCTTGAGAGTCCCTTGGACTGCAAGGAGCTCAACCAGTCCATCCTAAGGGAGATCAGTCCTGGGTGTTCATTGGAAGGACTGATGTAGAAGCTGAAACTCCAATACTTTGGCCACCTGATGCAAAGGGCTGACTCATTTGAAAAGACCCTGATGCTGGGAAAGATTGAGGGCAGGAGGAAAAGGGGATGACAGAGGATGAGATTGTTGGATGGCATCACTGACTCAATGGACATGAGCTTGGGTAATCAAGCTCATGAGTTGGGTAATCAAGCTCCAGGAGTTGGTGATGGACAGGGAGGCCTGGTGTGCTCTGGTTCATGGGGTCACAAAGAGTTAGACACAACTTAGCAACTGAACTGACTGACTGACCCTTAACCAAAACTTGCTGCACAAAGTTCTCAAATGCCTTACGATGGCGTGACTGATGCGTCATCTGATAACACTGAGAAGCTGTCTAATCCAGCTGAAGGTTAACATTGCGACACTGTTGAGTCTGCATTAAATTTAAGCTGATTATTGACCATATTAGAATAATTCTGTATTGTGGGCTGCCCAGGTGGGTTTGATCCCTGTGTTGGGAGGATCCCCTGGATTACCTGGAGTAGGAAATGGCAACCCACTCCAGTATTCTTGCCTGGGAAATTCCATGGACAGAAGAGCCTGGTGGGCTACAGTCCTTGGGGTCTCAAAGAGTCAGACATGACTGAGCACACACATTGTAAATTTACTACAATACTTACTTTTAATAACTATAGTACTCAACTCAGCTGAGTCATATAATGTATCTGCTTATACATGGTGATGGTTAATTTCATGTGTCAGCTTGACTGAGCTAAGGGATGTCCAGAGAGCTAGCAAGACATTATTTCTGGGTGTGTCTATGAGGATGTTCCCAGAAAAGATTAGCATTTGAATCAATACACTGAGTAAAAATGATCGTTCTCACCAATACAGGCAGGCCTCTTGCCGTCCATTAAGAGCCTGAATAGACCAAAAAGGCAGATGAAGGGCGAATTTGCTCTCTGCTTGAGCTGGGACATCCACCCTTCTCCTGCCCTCTTGTATCATGCTGCTGACTCTCAGGCACTGGGACTCAGATTGGGACTTACACCATGAGCTCCCCTGGTTCTCAGGTGTGTGGGCTAAAACCATAGGACCAGTTTCCTTGGGCCTCCACCCTGCAGTTGGCAAGTCATGGGACTCCTCAGTCACCATCATCCATGGGGCCCTCCCCTCATAATAAATCTCTCAGTGTATCTGCCCACACGTGATTCTGCTTCTCAGGAGAAGCCTGGTTGATGCATACATGGAGCTGCCATGTGCAGGCGCAGTTCTCTGCCTGCACCACCTGAGCCAGGAGATGACTCAGGCCTCCCACCTTGCTTCTTTATTTGAAGCATCTACAGTCAAAGCTATGGTTTTTCCAGTAGTCATGTATGCATGCAAGAGTTGGACCATAAAGAAGGGTGAGCGCCAAAAAATTGATGCTTTCGAACTGTGGTGCTGGAGGAGATTCTTGAGTCCCTTGGACAGCAAGGAGATCCAACCAGCCCATCCTAAAGGAAATCAACCTTGAATGTTCATTGGAAGGACTGATACTGAAGCTGAAGCTCCAATACTTTGGCCACCTGATGCGAAGAACTGACTCGCTAGAAAAGACCCTGATGCTGGAAAAGGATGAGGGCAGGAGAAGGGGGCAACAGAGGATGAGATGGCTGGATAGCATCACTGCCACAGCGGACATGAGTTTGAGCAAACTCCAGGAGATACAGTGAAGGACAGGGAGGGCTAGTGTGCTGCAGTCCATGGGGTCACAAAGAGATGCGCATGACTGAACAACAACAACACAGTGAAAAACCGACTGTGAAGAAGCCATAACCCTTGAGAAGGCAGAGGTGCACTAGTAACCCTCCATTATGACCTTCTCTGTCCCCTGTGGCCTCAGGCCAGCTGTACAAGGT
Source organism: Bos grunniens (assembly GCF_055505025.1). Taxonomy (NCBI): domain Eukaryota; kingdom Metazoa; phylum Chordata; class Mammalia; order Artiodactyla; family Bovidae; genus Bos; species Bos grunniens. The sequence continues at coordinate 20,612,400 of NC_141168.1, forward strand.
ATGCTCATGAGAATTAGGTCAATGAAAAGAATGAACTAAATGTTGGAGGGGAAGGGATAAAGCTGAGTACTAAATATTGGGCTGGCCAAAAATTTTGTTCAGGTTTTTCTGTAACATCTTATGGAAAAACCCAAATGATTTTTTGGCCAAACCAATAAAGGGGACTTTACTGGGCTCCAAAGGGACAGCATCTGAAATGTTAATACCTCCACATAGGTGACCCTTGGGGTACAAATTTAGCCCCTAACCTGGCTCCCCGGAGTAGAACTCCCATATCTCCCCTCAAAGCACCTCCTTTCATCAAACCTCCCCAGTGGGAATCTCCAATGACCCTTGAGAGAACCCAATCTCTGTGCATCAAAAGGGACCACGATGCCACCACCATCTCCTTTCCCCCACCCCTCCAGTACATTTCTCAGGGCTGAATCACCTAGCCTGGAAAGGGTCCTGGACTTCTCCTAGATTAGCCGACATCCACAGACCCCCAGATCCCACAAGCATCCAGTGGGCATGGTTTTGGGATGCCTGCTTTCCTTTGGGTCCAGAAGGACCTTATGGGTCAGATAACCTTTGTGATCTCGCATCTGAATGGTTACAGGCATGACTGTTTCTTTAGCTGTTGCACCTGTTGAAACAGGTCCACTCACACGCACACACAGAACAAACATTAATTCTCAGAGACAGTAGCTTCTACTTGTAGTTGCTGTTTAGTTGCTAAGTCGTGTCCAACTCTTTGAGACCCCATGGACCAGAGCCTGCCAGGCTCCGCTATCCATGGGATTTCCCCAGCAAGAATACTGGAGTGGGTTGCCATTTCCTTCTCCAGGAGATCTTTCCGATCTAGGAATCGAACCCATGTCTCCTGCACTGGAAGGTGGATTCTTTACTGCTGAGCCACCAGGGAAGCCCCAGCTTCTACTAGGAAGGAATATTTCCTGTTTAATGATCTCCAAGGTGCCATCTCCACCCACAAGATTAGAAAATCCTATTTTTTTTTCCTCCACCATGAATCCTCTGCAGGCTTACAGAATGGGAAACAGAGTATGTGTTCCTTACAGCTTTTCCCTTGGGTGCGACAGAAGCTTTTAATCGACAGTTCTGACGAGGACTCATCTAAATTCTCTGCCATCGCCTTGCCCTCTAGAGACTGGTCACTGAGGGACGGGAAGGCTGTGAGACTCACTTTCAGTTCCAAGTGTTACATGTTCTCACAACACAGAAACATCAGCATTTTCTAGAGATACCAAGGAGGCTTCATGGGTGAGGTGAGGGCTGGGTGGAACCTTGCAGGGTCAGTGGGCTCAGCACAGGTGGAGTGGAGATGAGCAGAAGGGCAGGTGGGCAGGGAGGTGGCAGCGAGAGGCACAGACTGGCAAAGGCCCAGAGCCTGGCCCACACCAGAGTGTGTGGGAAATGGTATTGTTGTTATTGTCCAGCCACTGTCATGTCCGACTCTTTGCAACCCCGTGGACTGCAGCATGCCAAGCTTCCCTGTCCTTCACTGTCTCCCAGAGAGATCTCCCACACTCAAACTCAAGTCCTTCAAGTCGGTGATACCATCCAACCATCTCATCCTCTGTCGCTAGGCTGGTGCAGGTTATAGGGCTACTAAAGGACCAGACCGAGCTGGGCTTAGTCCAAAAGTCCTTGGAGAACCACTGGATTTCCTTGAGTAGAGAGAAGGGAACTTAGAAGTTCCCTTAGAAGTGAAGTGAAGTGTGTTGGGGACAGATAAATCTGGCAGTGGTGGGCAGGATCTGGACTTGAATTTAAGAGTCACTGTAATAATCCGGGTGATGAAGTGTTATTGCTAGGCTTTAGTTCCATATGGAAAGCGCTGTATCACTTGTGATAAACCCAAAGTCCATGCAGGAGTCGTTCCTTTCTTCACCTAAACAGGCTGAATAATGTCTGGTTACCAGGAAGTGTCAATAACAGAGCCCAGGGAAGGATGATAAAGGTCCCTCCCTATATTCAGATAGATAGCACTCCTACATACATCTGGCTCAAAGAACCATGATCCTGTGTGTTCTTTCTTATGAAAATATATCACCAGAATCTCCCAACACTTTCCCAATCTACTCCCAGTAGCTAGAATGACAGAAAGATGAGGGAAGAGGTTCCATCACTCCTAGAATCTCCAGGTGAGAACACCTCTGATGGCGCTCACATTCTATGCCAGGACAACTCTCTATGGCCACAGTATTGTTGCATAAAAACAACCACAAAATCTCAGTGGAGTGCGTACACAGACCTTTCTTTCTGCTCCTGAGCAGATGCATTGCTGGGCCATCCTGTAGGTCAGCTGAGGACTGGTTGGTTTAAGAGGGTCTTGGCTGCTGCTTCAGCTCCATAGCCTCTCATCCTCCAGGAGGCTAGTCCAGGTGTGTTCACGTAAAGAAGTGGGGTTGGAGATGGAGGAGAAAGCGGGCAAGTGTTTCGTACATCTGCACTTTCATCTGGTTTGTTCCTGCCCTGTTGGCCACAGCAAGCTCTGGGTCCCAGAATCAGAGTGCATGGAGGCTACACAGCTTCCCAGCAAAGGGCAGAGATACAGACAGAGCACTCACAGGGGCCAGTCATGCCATCAGTGTCACAAGAAAAAAGGCTGGAAGAGATTGGAATCAAGGGCAGGTGGAGATCTGGATTGAGGAAGGGAACCGCCACAGTAATGTTAGGAAGGAAATGACAGGGCTGGTCCTCAGGACACATGAGCCTTACGTGTCCGGAAGGCTGAGGAGTCTCAAACTGACCCCATGGCCCATTCTTGCCTTCTCTACACCTGTGAGCTGTAAGATCTTGGGTGAAGGATGGCTATTTTGTCTTCACTACAGGCAATCACAAATACTTATGCTTTCCCTACCAACTGGATCCTTCTCTTCAGCATTCAGATCTGATCTGTTCACCTTGAATAAACTCTCCCTTGATTTCATGTGCCTCTCCAGCTACTGGCTGTCTTGAAATAGAAGGACTAGATGGGAAGCAAGGAACACTGGCGACCTTACATGGCAGTTCCCTTCAGATCAGCCTAGTAAGAAAACTTGGAAGCCGAAGGACTTCGTCAGGACCAGGCAGAGAGAGGCAAGGTGGGGTCTTGGTCTATCTATGGCATTGACAAAGGCTGCAGAGGTTAAAACTGTGTACTCTGTACATTTGACTCTGATGTCTGGCATAATCTGACATGCACAGGATGTCGGCAGCCTCCTCAACATTTAACAGAGAGATGAGAGATTCATTTCATGAGATTCCCAAGACTCTGCTTCCCCAGGGTGATTCCTGCTGAGAGGGCGATGCTGAGACCTTTTGGAAGGTGCTTTGTTTGCTGGTGAGGCAGAGGAACAACTTGAGAGGAGCTGGGATAAGCAAAGGGTTTGGGGAACAGGACCAGAAGTGCCCAATGGGCAGGTGAGGAAACTGGGAGCTGAGAGACGGGCAGAACCTCTGGCGAGGACGGTGGGAGCAGGCTCAGCTCAGAGAAGCGAGGAGACCGAGGGGCCGTGTTCAGGAGACAACGCTGGAGGTGACGGCCGGAGGGAACGCTAGCCAGGCCAGCAGGACAAGTGACCTCCAGCAGAGGTGGTCAGGAGCGAGAGCTGGCGTCTGTGAGTGCAACGGGCCAAAGGGCAAAGATGGCCTCAGGCTGGGGGGTTCAGGTCCGGTGGGCTGCCAGGGAGAGGGGGAACTCCAGGGCCTACCAGGGAGGGTCAGTGAGGAGACTACTGACCAGAAAGCTCAAGTGGATGGTCAGGGCTCACATCACATCTGCCCTGTGGTGTACCTCATCTGATCAGCGCCGCTTCCTTCTAAGCCCTGCAGCTCACAGCAGGATTTCATCAAGGCTGTGAACTGGTGATATGCAGAGGGCGGAAGGAGGGACCCCAGAGATGAGGGGAGCAGGAGGGGACCCTGGGTTCTGAAGCATGCTCTCCAGAGATCTCTGACATCTTCTTTACCTTCCATTTGGAGACAGAGGAACCCTCTGGTTCCTTAAGAGAACTAAAGGCTCAGTTAGAATTTCCTCTCCTGGTGGGATGATTTGAGAGAATAGCAGTGAAACACGTATATGACCAGATGTGAAATAGATCACCAGTCCAAGCTGGATGCATGAAACGGGGCACTCAAAGCCGGTGCTCTGCGACAGCCCTGAGGGAGGGGACGGGAGGGAGGTGGGAGGGGTTTTCAGGATGGGGGACACATGTAATGTACACCCATGGCTGATTCATGTCAGTGTATGGCAAAAACCACTACAATATTGTAAAGTAATTAGCCTCCAATTAAAATACATTAATTTTTTTTTTTTTTTAAAGAATTTCCTCTCCTTCGTTGGTGAACATAAGACTCACCAGCCAGGGGCCACACCCCCCACCCCACCTCCACGGCTGGGAGTTTTCTGCTCCTCTTCCTCCAGGGGCAGAAATAATGAACGCGGATTCACAGGATCACAGAGACGGATTTGCAAGGCAGCGGGCCAGTGACTTTAACCTTAGCATTGCTCAGCTCAAACCAATTGCGCTAAGGCGATAGATTACAATGTGCATATGAGCCCAATTCTCCGCGGCTCGTCAGCGGTGAGCATTTGTCTGATAGTTCCCGTCTCTTGAGAAGAGAGCGCCACCTTGTGGGGAAACACTGAAGTTCAGGATATGCCGGCCCATTCTTTTCTTCTATGAAAAGTCGACTTCACCTACTTTCTGTTAGGTCTGTACCCTCCCGTTTCATTTCCAGAGTGCACTGAGATGTCGGGTTATAAGAAACAGTATATTAAGCTATTTCCAGGTTCAAAAGGTAACACGAAAGATGTACCTGGTCCCCGGAGGGTGCCTTTCAAGTGTAGTTTTTAAGACCTGTCACTTGTCTTCCTCAGTTTGGAACTGAGAATCCCATAGACAGAGGAGCCTGGCGGGTGACAATCCATAGGGTCGCACAGAGTCAGACACGACTGGAGCAATTTACCACACACACAGAAGTGGATTGAAGGCGAAAGGAGAAGGGGGCAGCAGTGGACGAGAGGGTTGGATAGTATTACCGACACAATGGACAGGAGTTTGAGCAATCTCTGGGAGATGGTGAAGGACAGGGAAGCCTGGCGTGCTGCAGTCCATGGGGTCGCAAAGAGAGGGACACGACTTTGTGGCTGAACAACAACAGAAGTGGAAAATCTGCCTACCTGAAATTCTCCATTTAGCGCATGTCTGTGAATTAAAGGTTTCCTACAAGCACCTCCACTAAAGTCTGGAAAAGCCTGTTGAGTTTTATCCAGCCCCTGAGTTGCTGTGAGCAGGCCAGTGGGGGGTCGGGAGGCAGCCGACCAGCTGGCAGGGAAAGAGGGGCTGGTCCTAATTTGTAGAATCTGCTCTCTTCCACGCTGCCAAATACTTCTGTGATGGCTGATCTCAAGGTTCAGACCGACAGAGGAGATGCAAACCGTGAGCTCCAGCAGGGGGCGCAAGCCGGCTCCAGCACACCACCAGCTCCTGGACTCGTGTCTCACTGCTCATCTCTGGAGTCCCGCTCACTTCTCCAAGTGAGCTCCAAGGTAATTATCAAAAGGGACAGACGGGCTGATGCAAAAAGACCAGATTTGGGGACCCAAAGATCTGCATAAGTGCCGGGCAATGCCAGAAGCGAGTTGGAAAGCAAAGAATTTTTTTTTTTTTTTTCCATCCTTTGTCAAAGACACAGAATTCTGGTGACAGGGTCTGGGATGCTGTGTCCCAGAAGAGTTGATTTTCACCAGAGCAATAACCCGTGGAGATGCTTCAGACAGTGCCTAACATTCAGGAAGGGCTCAATAAGTTGTCCTTTCTGATGTTCAAATTGCAACTTTTGGAACTTCCCTGGTAGTCTGGTGGCTAATGCTGTGTTCCCAATGCAGGGGTCCTGGGTTCAATCCCTGGTCAGAGAACTAAACTTCACGGGCTGCAACTAAAGTATATATATATACATATATATTAAATCCCACATGCTGCAACTAAGAAATGGCACAACCAAATAAGCATAAATATATATATAGAGAGAATATATATAGAGAATATAAATATATATATATATATATTTTTTTTTTTTTTAAAGATGGCAACTTTCTGGAATGTCCCAGTAGGCCACATATCTTAATTTCTTATTTTCCTCAATTGAGCTTCAAGGGAAATCATTGTATCTTTTTCCTCCTCCAACAGATATATCCTTGCCATTTCTCGAAGGCCCTATTTATTTTCACTTGAAAAGGGGCCAAAAATGAGATTGGCAACCACTCCTTCAATCAGCCAACTCTCCTGGGGAAATAGCATCTATGGAGCACCTAATATATGCCATCTGATCAATATCAGGTCTCATTTCTTTCTCACAGCCATTCTGTAAAGGGGGTGCTATCATATTCCTTTACAAATAAGGAAACTGGAGTCTGAGATGTTATGAGAGTTTTCCAGGACCATTTAATGGGATGATGACAGAAACAAAGGGATTCAAATTGGGATCTTCTGGGCTCAGAGCACATCACCCTCTCCATGCCTCCATATTGCCCTCAAATAAGAGAAGGCAGAGCTCAAAGAAAGCAATTTCATCCGGCAAACCCCATTTTTCATATCACATCACAGTCCATGTGAACAGGACCCTGGATTTGTGCAGTGCACACTCTGTGCACACTACCATGGCTGTATATGTATTTCTCTTCCCTCTTCTTTTTCACTTGTACCATGGGGCCATCTTCTCTTCCCCAGGTTACACCAAAGTGGAAATGAAAGGCCAAAGAAATCACTGACTTCCACTTAAATAAGAGATAAATATTTCCTCCTCAGAGGCCTAGGAGGGGGAGAGAATAGATGGTGGCCACTGAACAGGAGTGGAGGGCGGCCAGGACTCTGGAGGGATGAGGAGCACTCCAAGCAGAAGAAAGACCCTTCTATGAGAGAGGTCCAGAGGGGAGGACGAGCTGCCCCAAGTGGAAAGGCTTCTCCAAGATCACCTGAATGACATCCTGACATAGGTAAGTCCCTCTGATCTGCCGGTGAAGAGCTGGGCTGAGGGAGCCCTTCTGTGGGGCAGAAAGGGATAACTGGGTCCCTGACCAAGGGGTGCCTGAGCAGAATCAGAGGCGGAGTGTCCCCGTGAGCAGGGGCAGCATGGAGCCCCCAGCGACCTTACAAGAACTGCAAACCCCACCATGTGGGCAGGAGACTCACTGTATGGATGGTATAACTGATGCTGGGGATAAAACTATCATCTTAAACAGCTGCCACCACCCCTCTTCAGGAAGAAACTCCTTGTCTGGGAGAGGAAGCTGGTGAGGACTCGGGCTGCATATTGAGCCCGTGAGAGTGGGGGATATAGGGGGTACAAGAGCTTCCAAGGAGGGGAGCCAGGGCTGTCTGCTGGGCGGGGGAGGTGGATGGGGTGTGGGGGAATGGAGGGGAGGAGGGGAGATGGTGAGAAGTCATAAGATGGTAGGAGGCTGTGCAGAGAGGTGAGACGCCCCCTCTCTGCAAGCGCCCAACTCTAGGAACCATTCAACCAGGCTCAGTGGGGCTTTCTGGTCACTGGAGCCGTGGCTGTGGTCATATGTGGGCACCTGAGCTGAGGGCAGGGATACATCCAAAGACTTGGGGGCCTGGAGGCTGCAGTGACCCCGACCGACTACATCATCCCGTCTCCCTCCTGGAATTTGAAGAATTGGGAGATTCCAGCCAAGGGCTGTGGTGTGACACTGGGAAGCCCCAGCAGGCCCCCGCTTCACAGAGGGTTCCATGACAAAGGGAGAAATGTAACTTCCACGTGGGAGGTTCCGAGAGCACGTCCTGGAGCAAGCGTTGACTTAGCATGTGAGCTTCCTTAGGCTACCCACTCCAGTATTCCTGCGAGAAGCCCATGGACAGAGGAGCCTGGCGGGCTACAGTCCGTGGGGTCGCCAAGAGTCGGACATGACTGAGTGACTAACACACACTTCGGGACACACTCTCAGAGGCCCTTCTCCCCACCTCACCAACTGGGTGCCACCCCACCTCTTTCCTGTGGAGATCGGCAGAGAAAGGGAGAGGAAGGCAGCTTTCTCCCTGGTTCTTCAGAAAGTATGGAAGTGCTCAGGGAGAAACGGGGGTGAACAGTAGAGATTATTCTCACACTAAAAGGAAGCCTGGTTGGGTATGTTTGCCTTTAATCAAATGACAAGCTAGAGGGCTGTTTATCTTACCGCTTACAAATGATTGGGGAAATATTTAAATTTTAAAGACTCAGGGATTGAGAATTTACTCCCATGCTGTTGGAATAATTTGACTATTTTGGCAATGTCTACATATAAGCACTTTAAGACACTTGTCCGCCTGAGACTAATATATTCACTGTGGTATAACTAGCACTGGATCCATTAACTCGGAAATGCAACTCCAACCAGTTGGCTGATGGCAAGGTTAGCCCATGGTTGGCACACTCCACACATTTGTGGAGGGAGGGAGTCCCCATGAACTGAGATTGACAGCGATCATCAACTTGGAAGAAAAGTCAAGGGTTTTGAAGGCAGAGGGCACTGTCCCACAGGAGACAGAAGATGGCGCTTGAACAGAGAACTCCTCTGCTTGGCTGAAACTGCTGAAGCTGGAATAAGGGGCTCAGATCCAAGCATCCACAAGGCGCCCAAACCTTCCCAGCCAGCACAATGGTCTTCTTTGGGTCTCTTGTTTGCTTTCCTTTGATTCTGCCCTTCAAAGGAAATAGGGTGTGTTGATGTTCTGGATAAAGAATGTGCCTTCTGGGTGATCTAATTCATCCTGCAGTAGAATGAAAAGGAAATGAAGGGGCAGAAAGAAGCAAGGCTCGTGGAATATATCAGTAGAGTGAAAACCTGTGAGTTTGTTACACTGCTCTGTGCACATGGACAGGTCCTGCGGCTGTGCTTCAGCCCCTAAACCAGGGACAACAAAACAACTGGTGTGAAGAATAAATGTTACATGGGATCTGGATGAGGGGTGAAACAAGAGGGCCTGATGTGCTTGACACAGAAAAGAACTAATACACACCCTATCTCATTTAATCCTCACACCAGCCCAAAGGTAATGGTATGTAAGCAAATAAAAGCAAAACATACCAAAACAGGCTCACAAAGAAAACAGGCTTCACACCACTGAGAAGCATTAGGCTCAAGACTTGGGGGTCTCCTAATGCCAGAGTCCCTTCTCTTTCCACTGACTCCCAAAGCAACAAGCACTCTGAAAATTACAAAGAGCACTGGAAGTCCCCTGTCTATTGACCAGAGGCCAAAGATGCTTACTCCTGAAAATCACCAGCTTAATAGAGGTCTCAGATCTTCAGAAGATGCAGTATAGATGAGATGTTTTCAGCTAGCTACTTCTACTGGTCTACCAGGCTATACTTTTCCAGTTTAGCGATGGACAGGGTGAGTCACGGGATTTTGTTTTTAAGAAGGTTAAATTTCCACAACTAAGTAGCTGTGGTATGTCGGGCTAAGGGAGATGTTTTGCCCAAGAAAGCTGGTTACTGGGGCCATGCAAGTTGATACATGCCTCTGAGTCCAGAAGCTTGAAGTAGACAGGTGCCCGAGAGGCAGGTATTAGATTCTGCCCATCCCCCCACCCCACCCTCCTACCCCCTACCTCTCCACCTCAACCCTGTTCTTATTTTATTCGACTTAATTGGTCTTTAGTCAGCATCTGTGTTGATACAGAAATGCAGACTCTCTGTAGCTTTGACAACAGTCAGCCATTCAACCTTCTCTCCAAATGCCTGTGGTCTCTGCATTTGCTGAGTGGGTCACCTTCATCTAAATATGTGGGTCTCTGTATGTTTAATGAACACAGGTGTTAGGGTTCCCTTAGAGTCAAACATGTGGGTCATAAACCATTGAGGACATGCACGTAGTTGGTTTTTCACTCAGATATTTGACACTGTGTAAAGACTGCTTCCCAGGTGGCGCTAGTGGTAAAGAACTGCTGCTGCTGCTGCTGCTAAGTCGCTTCAGTCGTGTCCGACTCTGTGTGACCCCAGAGACGGCAGCTCACCAGGCTCCCCCGTCCCTGGGATTCTCCAGGCAAGAACACTGCAGTGGGTTGCCATTTCCTTCTCCAATGCATGAAAGTGAAAAGTGAAAGTGAAGTCATTCAGTCGTGTCGGACTCTTAGAGACCCTATCGACTGCAGCCCACCAGGCTCCTCTATCCATGGGATTTTCCAGGCAAGAGTACTGGAGTGGGGTGCCATTGCCTTCTCCGGGGCAAAGAACTAGGAGATGTGAAAAACACGGGTTTGATCTCTGGGTCAGGAAGATCCCCTGGAGGAGGAAATGGCAACCCACTCCAGTATTCTTGCCATGGACAGAGGAGCCTATAATCCATAGGGTCACACAGAGCTGGACATGATTGAAGTGACTTAGCATGCGCACACAAAGACATTTAAGCATATTCCGGTCTTCTTAAGACTGGAAGTGTAAGCAAAGACCTGCTCCACTCAAAACTGCTAGAAAGTTCCTCAAAAAGTAAAACATAGAATTACCATTTAAACCAGCAATTCCATAGCTAGGTATACACCCCCAAAGAACTGAACACTGGAATTCAAACAAATACTTGTACGCAAATGTTCATAGCAGAACTGTTCACAGTCCAGTGCTCACCAGCAAAGGAATGGATGAAGAAAATACGGTGTCTCCACACAATGGATAATGATTTGGCCTTGAAAAGGAATGACATGCTGATACGCGCTTACAACACAGATGAGGTTTGAACACATGCTAAGTGACAGAAGCCAGACACAGAAGGCCATATATTCTAGGGTTCTATTTGTATGAAACATCCAAAATAGGCAAATCTATAGAGACAGAAAGCCAGTCAGTGGTTGCCAGGGACTGGGGGTGCCAGAGAATGGGGAGTGACTGCCTAATGAGTACAGGGTGTCCTTTGGGGTTGGGGGAAATGTTCTAGGACCAAAGACAGGTGATGGCTGCCCAACACTGTGAATATACTAAAAGGCACTAAACTGTACATATTAAAAAGGTTACTTCTGTGCTACGTATGTCTTGCCTTACTTTTTCTTCTAAGTGCTGGGAGCATGGAGTAGGGAGCAGAGAATAAATGGATGAATGGAAGGCATGAGAGAAAACAGCACCATGGTGAGAGAAGCCAGAGACCAAGATACAGATGACAGCAACTTTGCTACAAGCTGTGTGATGGTGGGCAAGTCACCCACCCGCTCAGGGCCTCCCTTCTCTCCTCTGTGAGAAGGAAGAGGCTCAGAACAGCCAGTTCTGAGGACACACTGTGTCTGTGTCGATGTCAGTTAGGGTTGCAAACACACTTGTTAATTTCATGGATATATACATTCTTCTCTAAGGACCTTCTCCTAGATGCATTCTGTTGTTGTTGTTTTTTAAATATACCCTTCTAATCATTTTTTAATTTTGTTTGTTTCATCACTGCTGGATGCAGACTTTCTCTACTTGTAGCCCCACCCCCACCCCACTACTCTCTAGGGCTTCAGTAGCTGTGGCTCATGAGTTTCGTTGCCCCACAGTGGGTGGGATAGTCCTGGACCAGGGATCGAACACATGTCCCTTACATTGGCAGGTGGATTCTTAACCACTGGACCACGGGGGAAGTCCAATCCTGGTTTTTAAATCAGTTCACTCATTCAACCTTCACCAACTTCCAAGAGAAAACTCAGAGAATCCAGAAGAACCTGCTGTGCTGATTTAAAAAAAAAAAAAATTCTGTGTTGAACAGGGGGATGTGAAAGGCAGAGTAGGGCCTGCAGTTAGTGAATACAGGGAACAGATGACATTAATGCTTCTGGCCAAGGCTGTTAAAGAAATATACACTTTCACTTCACCGCCCTGCAAAGTTAAAACTACCCACTATGTGTGATTCACTATGACGCTGCATGTAATCCTGAGGCCATCTACTCCAAGGGAAGATCTGATTTGTAGCCAGGGGAGCATCATGGCTGAGCACACTGGCCGTGATGAAGCCGGTGCCCCACCCCTGCTGGGTGCACCCAAGGTGAAAGCCATGCTGCCAAGGAGGCTGCGGGTCTGTCTTCTCCATGACCACAGTCCAGATGGGAAGGGCTACAGGCACTGGAGGCCCTGCAGGACACAACCCAGGGGGCTGTGATCAGCAGGACATCCCGGGCTGTGGTGTGACACTCTGCTCCACCTTCCAGAGAACAAAGCACCAGTCTCCCCTCTTTTGGGCCACCCATTAAGGGAGGGCCCCAGCTCCCCTGAGCAGCGCTGGCACCAGCAAGCCAGCAGGGCAGGGCAGGCCACAGTTGGATGGGAGGCTCCCCTGGAAAGATGAACCTGCTCCAGGGTGTTACCCACTCTTGGCTGCCAAGAGAGCACTAGCCCTGGGAGCTCCGTGCACAGGGAAGAGAAATGCACAGACTCATTCATCTAGGTGTGTTCCCCTGGACCAGTGGTCCCCTACCTTTTAGCACCAGGAATGGGTTTCATAGAAGACAATTTTTCCATGGACCAGGGTGTGTGGGGAGGAGGGCGGGGGGAGGGGTGATTTCCAGATGATTCAACTATATTACATTTATCGTGTACTTTATTATTATTACATCAGCTCCATGTCAGATCAACAGACACTAGATCCCAGAGGTTGGGGACCCCTGCCCTAGACCCTGTACCTTCTGATGCTGCCTACACAGGCTTTGCCTTGACCAAAGAACTCTCCTATAAGGCAGAAACCCAAGCACAGTCACCTGGGGTTCACGGTGCATTCAGTCTTCTCAGTATGCCAACTCTTATACTGGCAAAAATGATCCGTAGGTGTCCACTTCACAATCAAACACTTATCAGTATGAGCTGTGTTAGCACACTTCTGCTCAGTGCAGCGAGAGGTTCATAATAAACAGAAGGCCAGTTCTCTGCCTTAGGGACTTTAATTTGTTCACTCATTGATTCACTCCATTTTTGAGCCATTCATCAAGTTTCAGGCACTGATTCCGTCTTCAAAGTCAATGGAGAGGAAAACTGCTCACATATAAAACAGCTAGAGAATAATCCCAGACAGACATAGAAAGTGAGAATTTTAGTCGCTCAGTTGTGTCCAACTCTTTTCAACCCCATGGACAGTAGCCTGCCAGACTCCTCTGTCCATGAAATTCTCCAGGCAAGGATACTGGAGTGGGTAGCCATTCCCTTCTCCAGGGGATCTTCCCAACCCAAGGATTGAATGCAGGTCTCCTGCATTGCAGGCAGATTCTTTACTGCCTGAGCCACTAGCTGCTGCTGCTGCTAAGTCACTTCAGTCCTCTGACTCTGTGCAACCCCATAGACGGCAGCCCACCAGACTCCCCCATCCCTGGGATTCTCCAGGCAAGAACACTGGAGTGGGCTGCCACTTCCTTCTCCAATGCAGCAAAGTGAAAAGTGAAAGTGAAGTCACTCAGTTGTGTCCAACCCACCTGAGCCACTAGGGAAGCCCCCAAACAGACATAGCATGGAGGCAAATCATGACAACTGCTGACACTCAGTATAAGTTTAGCCATTCAAGTTTATCCTTATATATGCATCTACTTTCAAGCTAGAAAGAGTCCAAGTCACCACTGGGTCCAATGGCATGGTACCCTACCCAGGGACTGACAGTTCCAGGATCTCCTGGACAGCTTATTAAATGTACAGATTCCTCAGGCCCATCAGGGCTGCAAGGATGTGGAGAAGCTGGGGCTCTAAGGCACTATTGGTGGGAACGTAAAACAGCGCAGCTGCAGGAGAAAACACTTTGACGGTTCCTCAAAAAATTAAAATTACCATGTGATCCAGCAATTTCACTTCTGTGTATGTCCAAAAAAGCTGAAAGTAGGGTCTCAGAGAGATGTATGTACACCCAACTTCATAGCAGCACTATTTACAATAGTCAAAAGGTAGAGGACTTCCCTGGTAGCAGAGTGGATGGAATCTGCCTGCCAAAGCAGGGGACACGAGTTCGATCCCTGGTCTAGGAAGATTCCACACGATGAGGGGCAACTAAGCCAGTCCAAGGCTTACCTTGGACACCTAGAGCCCAAGCTCCAGAGCCCTCAAGCCGCAACCACTGAGCCCATGTGCCACAACCACTGCCTGCGTGCTGAGAGCCCAAGCTCCACAACAAGAGGAGATGCCACAATGAGAAGTCTGAACACTGCAGTTAGAGAGTAGCTCCCACTTGCCACAACTCGAGAAAGCCCATGCAAACCCAGTGCAATGAGAACCCAGCGCAGCCAAAACTAAATAAAAGGTAGAAGCAACCCCAATCCCCACCAACAGATGAAAGAATAAACAAATGTGGTCTATACATAGAGCAGAATGCTGTTCATCCTGAAAGAGGAAGGAAATTCTGACACCTGCTTCATGATAAACCTTGAAGAGCTTATGCTAAGTGAAATAGGCCCAGCATAGACAGACAAATGCCATATGATTCCAGCTATTATGAGAGTAGTCAGAGTCACAGACACAGGTGGTTTCCAGGTGCTGGGGCAGGACAGAATGAGGAGCTGTTGTTTAATAGATACAGGGTTTCAGTTTTCCAAGATGAAAAAGTTCTGGTGATTGGTTGCACAACAATTTGAATATACTTACCATGACTGCACTGAATTAGTAAAAATAGTCCAAATGGTAAAATGTGTGTCATGCATTTCACCCCAATCTTTAAACACACAGGTTCCTGGGCCCTGGGCCCAAAGATTCAGACTCGGCCATCTGGAGAAGGACTCTGGAATCTGTGTTTCTAAGGCTTCCTGGGAGTTGCTGACTTGTGGCCAGTTTGGATACCTCCAATCCAAGTTCTTATTTTAGAGATGAGGAAACTGAAGTCCGGGAAGTAAAGTGATTTGCCAAAGGTCACTCGGCTCCCTGGTGATGCCTTAGGACAAGCCCAGACTGGCACTGCCTAACCCTGGCTGGACATCTGAGTCACTCACCGGGTCCCAACCCAGACCCACTGAACGAGGATGTCTGGGGGAAGCGGCCTGAGCAACCAGAATTTGTAAACGCTCCATCAGTTCTTAAAATTTTGACGTGTGGCCAGAATTGAAGATGCCTGACCCAGTCTTCTGGTTCTTTTTCACTCTCACAGGCTGGACACCAGACGTTGGCTGGAAAGTGGGGACCATGTGTCTGCTGTTTGAGAGGGCTGCTACCGGCAGAACTTTCAGCCAAACTTGGTGGTTTAGCAACAGAAGTTTCTCTCTGTTGTGTGTTTTGCATGTTTCGGGGTCTAGTACATTGACTCTCTCTTCTCAGTGCAGAGGAGAACACAGCCCCCTGGAAAAAACACGTTGAAGAAAAGGCAAAGTGTAACCACGGTGCTTCACTTCACTAGTCAGGGATGCAAAACAAAGTCACGTTTCTTATGAAGTCTCAAGCCCCCAACTGCCCTAGTAAGAAATCAATACCCACTTCCAGAACTTCCTTCCAAAAACCACTCCAAAAAACCCCAGGCTTGCGTATGCAAACCAAAGGGTAGCCCCTCCTACACTTAGCACAGAGTGACAAGACATACACCCTTCCCGCTTCAAGCAGGCCCAGTTCCAAAGGGCCGTGAGTCTAAAATGAAGAAGCCACCTCTGGATTCACTGCCACCAATAGGACTGTGACTCAACCACGCAGAGCCTTAACACCATTTGTGGATGACATGTGTCCTTTGGGGCAGTCTTCTACAGAAGAAGTCATCAAAAAGATAAGAGATAATGAGTGTTGGGAGCCTGTGAAGAAAAGAGAACCTTTGTGCACCTCTGGTGGGAAAGTGAATGGTGCAGCCACCATGGAAAACAGTATGGAGGTTCCTCAGAAAAATTAAACACAGAACTACCATACAATCCAGCAATCTCATTTCTGGGTATACATCCAAAGGACGTTAAAACAGGATCTCAAAGAGGTATCTGTACCCCCCTGTTCACTGCAGCATTATGTACAATAATCAGTACATGGACACAACCCAAATGTCCATCAACAGATGAACAGATAAAGAAGATGTGGTGTACACACACACAACGGAATAGTATTCGGCCATGGAAACAAAGAAATCCTGCTGCTTGCTACAACTTGGGTGAAACTTGAAGGCATTATGCTAAATGAAATAAGTCCAGCAGAGAAAGACAAATGCTATATGATCTCCTTTACATGTGGGATCTAAAAATGCTGAACTCAGAGAAACAGAGAGTGGAATGGTGGTTACCAGGGGCTGGACATGGGGAAAATAGGGAGGTATTGATCAAAAAATACAGACTTCCAGTTATAAAAGTAACAAATTCTAGGGATCTAATACCTAGCATAATGATTATAGTTAATGATACTATAGCATACATCAGATATTGCTGAGAGAGTAGATTCAAATGTTCTCATGACTAAAAAGAAATACTAATTTTGGGGGATGAAAGTATTAGGTAATACTAACATGGTAATTATTTTGCAATATTTAAGTGTATCAAAAGAATACATTGTGCACTTTACCTTTTTTTTTTTTTTAACTTTGAAAGGAACAAGATTTATTATTTACAGGTCCTGGAAATTCCACAGGATGCCTGGGGGCCACACAGCAAGGTTGCAGGTAGAGAGAAGGTGTCATTGTACACATTAAACTTATACGATGTTGTATGTCAATTACATCTTAATAAAGCTAGAAAATAAATACATAGGCCAATATTACCCACACCAAACACCTGTTGAGACAGGTAACCTACTCCCCCCCGCCACCATGATCTCTGCAAGTATCCTAAGAAAATCCTCAGCATCTGTGGTCTTCAGGCCAGTGTGTCTGCAGTCAGCCCCTCAAATTCACTCTGTGATGTGAAGCAGATTGAGCAGGCCTTAAACCTACGGGCCACATGTGGCTTGTGATGGTTCAGCAGCAGCATTTTTTACCACCTATTGGCTTTAAGGTCCTGAACAAACTCCTAGCTCTCATCTGAACCAACGTTAAGCCACAACTTCCGACAATGGTACTCCTCCTTTCATCACAGCAGTAAGTGTCTTTGATTCCATCAGTCACTCTTCTTGCTCTCCTTTGACTTGGCAAATACCTCACGTGTTGCTTGATCTATGCTTTGTCCTTCTAACCGTCCCTACTGTCTAGAAATAATTCACTCTACATACACAAAACACACTAAACAGAAAAACAGCATGGCTGTTATGCAAGGGCCTCGTCTGATCACCTCTCCTGCTACCTGTTGGGGGCAGGCAGAGCTGGTGCACTTCAGTTCTGAAGCAGGGTTCTGCAGGTTGGAGGTTTCTCTGGAGGTGGAGAAGCATCTATGCTCTTCTCAGTCCCCCAATATCCTCATTCTCCATCCTTGATGCCTCTGCTCCTAAAACATGTCATCACCTCCAATACAATGGGCCTGGCGCCCAGAACAGGCCCATTCACCCCAGGAGTCACCAGGGGATGCTGTGAAGGCTACAATCCACAGGAAGAAAGGCAGCCCTAGACACAGCACTCCCTGCAGCTGAGTACTATGGAGGGGTCCCCCAGCCCCCAGCCCCACACCCAGCATCCCACGGAAGGAGCGTAGGAACTTGGACTTCAAATGTTACAGGTCCAATAACCCACTCTTGCCATCTATGCATGTAGGAAGATACACACACATGTACACACGGTTGTTTCTTTCCCCAAAGTCACATTCACGGCTTCGTAAGAGTTAAACCTAGAGGAGTTCCTAAAAAGGCCAAATACTGTAACCTCTCTGAGCCCTAGGCTAGACTCCCTAAACCCTATGTGAGCTTCCTCTCAGAGATGTCTGTTATTCTTCTTGCCATCTAACCTGCTGGGCAACTGAGTTTGTAACTTATAACAACATTGAATTTCCTAAAGAGGGGATTAGGGTCTCAAACCAGTCCCTCCTTAGTAGACACCTGTGCTGCTTATGTAAATATGCCCAGGGGTTCACTGGTGGCTCAGTGGTTAAGAATCTACCTGGCAATGCAGGAGACATGGGTTTGATCTCTGATCTAGGAAGATCCCACATGTCCTGGAGCAACTAGGCCTGTGCACCACAATTACTGAGCCTGTTTTCTAGAGCCCTGAAGCTACTGCAATGAGAAGCCTTCACACCGCAACTGGAGAGTAGCCCCTGCTCACCAAAACCAGAGAAAAAGCCCGTGTAGCAAGAAAGACCCAAAGCAGCCAAAAATAAAATAAATAAATAAAATTTAAATATATATATATATATACACACACACCCAAACTCTCCCCATTACAATAACCTTACTCTGCACAGGTATTGCTGAAGAACCATTCCATTAACTTTCCTATCACAAGACAAAAGAAAGTCTTTTGAGACTTTAAAGAGATATAAAGAGATATAAAAACAATTGGAAAGGAAGAGGAAAACATCACCATTTACAAATTCTATGATGATATACCAGACAACCCCCAAAAAGCCGACAGAGAAACTATCTCAAAACAATAAGAATATTTAGTAATGTAGCAGGCTCCAGAACTAATAAACAATAAACCTCTGAAGATAAAATGGGGAAAACAGGCACCATTTACAATAGGAACTAGAAAGAAAAAAGATAAAATTAACCAAAAATCTCAAGACCTATAGGGAAAAAAACCTTGAAAACAGTTCTGAAAGGAAACAAAAGAGGATCCGAACAAAGAGAAAGGAATACTATGCTGTGATATGTCAACATTCTGTAAAGGAATTCATAAGCTTAATATATCAACATAAATACCAACAAACTTTTTTTTCTGGAGTAAGGCAAGATGATTCTAATGTTCTCAGAGAAAATTCTGGAAAAGGTAATGAGTAGTATTTATATTTGCAGAAGGCAATGGCACCCCACTCCAGCACTCTTGCCTGGAAAATCCCATGGATGGAGGAGCCTGGTGGGCTGCAGTCCATGGGGTCGCTAGGAGTCGGACATGTCTGAGCGATTCACTTTCACTCTTCACTTTCATGCACTGGAGAAGGAAATGGCAACCCACTCCAGTGTTCTTGCCTGGAGCATCCCAGGGACGGGGGAGCCTGGTGGGCGGCCGTCTCTGGGGTCGCACAGAGTCAGACACAACTGAAGTGACTTAGCAGCAGCAGCAGTATTTATATTAGTATTATTAATTATCACAGTAGTATTATTAAACTTCAAAATTTTAATTTAGTAGTACTAGTGAATAAATAAGCAGAAAGACTAGTGAAATGGTAGAAAATCTAGAAATAGTCTGGAGAATACCCAGAAATAGTCTTCCTTCCAATGAAGGAATTTGGTATATCAGAACGCTGGAAAATCTGTGGGGAAAACATGGACTTTTTGAATAAAGGTGTTATTACAACCGGGTAGGCCATCTGGAAACAATTTGTAAACCATACCTTCTGCCAAAAGCCAAGAAAATTTTTAAGTGGGTCAAGATTTAAATGTGATGACAAAAAAAAAAGAAAAAAACATCAAAAAACATGAGAGAAATCTTTCACAACCTTAGAATGGTTAAAGCATTTCTAAAATGATTCAAAATCCAGATGAGAAAAAAAGGTTAAAATTGTTTACTTCATAAAAATTGAAACTTCTGCATGGATAAAAACAAACAGCCAAATGAACCATTATAAAACCAAAGACCAGTGACAAATAGAAAAATATTTTCAGTTCACATTCCACAGATAAAAAAGGCTCTTACAAAATGACAGGTAAAAAGATCAATGGCCCAAAGTTACATGGGTGAAGAATAGCACATAAAAAGGAAATACAAATGTTCTACCTCACTCATAATAAAAGATGTAAATGAAAGACACTGAAATACCATTTTCTTAATTAACAAATGGACAAGAATCCTAAAGTTTAATACGGCAGAAGACTGTAGAGGAAGCAGGATCTCTCACTTATGGCTGGTAGAGGTGTAAATTGATACAATTTGTTTGGAATTAATTTGGTAATATTTCTTAAAGCACAAAAGTATGTTCCCTTTGATCCAACAATTCTACTGTCAGGGATTTATCCCTGAAAAGTTGGATCCCTTTGATCCAACAATCCTACTTTCAGGGATTTATCTCATTCTTTAACACATGCAAAATGAACCTGTGTACAAAATTATTGACTGAAACGTTGCAGGCAACAGTGAAAGATTAAAATCAACTTAGATTGGAATCAACTTGAATCAACATCTAAGTTGATTAAATAAGTTAAATGCAGGAAACGCAGGTTCGATCCCTCAGTTGGGAAGATCCTCTGGAGGAGGAGATGGCAACCCACTCCAGTATTTTTGCCTGGGAAATCCCATGGACAGAGGAGCCTGGTGGGCTACTGTCCATGGGGCCACAAAGAGACGGACATGACTGAGCACATTTATAGGAACTAAAAATACACACATTCACAGTTAAAGCAATTATGAACAATAAGATACAAGAAAGCCACAAGCCAATTGCCACTTCAGAGGTGCTGGGAGCAAAAGCAGGGAACTGCATGTGATCCCTGCGCACAGCACCACCATGAGGGCAAACAGACCACCTAAGCCACCCCTCTCGCCTGACCCACCAATCTGCCTCTACCTTCACCCCACGAACCTGCCCTCCTTGGAGGGCAAGCAAGGGCACCTATTACTTGTTTTCACTACCTCGTGCTACAACACGAGTCCCAGGAAAGCCTTGCCTGAATTTTTCATCTTGCCTCTTATCAATTTCTACTGATGAAAGAGTCTAAGGACCCAAGTCAGTAAGACAGCCACTAAATGGAATATTATACAACTCCAAAATGGAATGGGAAAACTCTTAAGGAACTGCTATGGAAAAGTCTCCTAGAGAAGACATTAAGAGGGAAAATTAAGGTACAGAGTGTAGTGAACACTGTTGGTTGTTTTTAAAATTTTGGAGAGGAAAGCCTATATATTCATATTTGTTTGCACCTGCTTTAATAATACATCTTAAAGAATGTTTGTACCTATTTTAATAATACCTCTTAAAAATACTATGGGACAGCTGCTGGAGGAAGAGAAACTGGCAGGACAAGGGAGAGAATGGGGAAGGAGCCATTTTACTCTATCTATTTAGAGTTTTCATTTTTGAACTATGCAAATGTATCACCTGTTTTTGAAAAACAGTAATTTTTTAAAGAACATGCTGAACAAGGGGGATTAAATGGTATTTCCCTTGATTAACACAGGTTGTTAAAGCCACTCTCATGAAGCTTCCTGCTACAAACATCAATTAGACTACTCTCTGCATAGTGCATAGGGGGCCACTGTGCAATTCCACTCCCAACCTACGGGTTTCAGTCCCCAGGGTGGGGACATTGAATGGTCAGCCAAACCCCAACCATCCCTGAATTGGTGGGAAAAAAAATAAAGAATGCAAAAATAGATAACTTATTCCCCAAACCATACAGTAAATGTTTAATGCTGCTGCTGCTGCTGCTTAGACGCTCAGTCATGTCTGACTCTCTGCAACTCCATGGACTGTAGCCCGCCAGGCTCCTCTGTCCATGGGGATTCTCCAGGCCAGAATACTGGTGTGGGTTGCCATTTCCTTCTCCAGGGGACCTTCCTGACCCAGTAAATGTTTATTGAGTTAACGCAAACTCAATATTCATTGTGGAGATACAACAAAATAATCTGTGATTATATTTTAAGATAAAAATTGCTTTTAGAGGCAAAATACAAAAGAACATACAGCCTAAATGCATCTGACGACACCCACTGGTTCACCATAATTGTTCTTTTATACATGATGGTGTGTGCTAAGTCACTTCAGTCATGTCCAACTCTTTGTGACCCTATGGACTGTAACCTTTCCAGGCTCCTCGGTCCATGGGATTCTCCAGGCAAAGATATGAGAGTGGGTTGCCATTTCCTCCTGCAGGGGATCTTACCAACCCAGGGATCGAATCCATGTCTCTTATGTCTCCTGCACTGGCAGGCAGGTTCTTTTTTACATGTAGCACCTGGAAAGCCATACATGAGGAGGTCGACAATTCTCTCAGAAGCAACATGTCAGGCTCTACTACTTGCCCACTTACTATATGATCTGTTAAGCTCAATTCTTATCTCAGAGACACCATGGGCATAGACAGATTTTTAAATTACTTTCTTTCCACTAGAACTGTGGCTATTTAAGCAACACTATCACTCTCTGAGTTAAAACAAAGAAGTGGGGGCCCTTCCTGCCTGCCCACTGTTGATGTATCTATTCCTCTGACTTGTGCGCAAAGCAAGAACGTGTTTGGAAAGGAGACTTTGCTCTTTTTTCTGGGTGGCTAAGCTCCTGAATACTGCCTATATTCTCAGCCAGACTGGAAGCTGTGCCTTATTTATCTGAATGCTCAAAGAATAAGACGTATAAACTGGCACACAGGAGGTGCTCAGCAAAGATTTGGTAAATGAATGATAAGGTCAGAGAAAGGAAATTGAGCTACCAATGGTTAGAATACAGCAGAGTCCAAGCCTTTCTTCTACTCAGTTCAGTTCAGTTCAGTTCAGTCGCTCAGTCGTGTCTGACTCTTTGCAACCCCATGAATCGTAGCAAATACAGGAGGGTTATTTAGGAAGCCTGAGAATTCTCCAGGGACACGGGCAATCCATGCAATTCAGTCAGAGAAGATGTACCCAGCGTGGGTGAAAGAGCTCAGAAGACTGGGAAGGAAGGTGCTACTAATAGCAAAGATCCCAATGGGAAGCTGAGTCTCAAAGAAAGGAAGTTCAAGGCCTGGATTATTGGAGAATGGAGGGAAAGAAAGGACAGAGGCAAATGGCAGAGTGGGTAGGACAGTCACAGCGGTGGACATGAGCCTCCATTTCCCTACCACCTTCCTTCTCTTTCCCCTGCTCCTCCCTTGAAAAGCTGGGCTGTGAGCTAGAGGGGGATCCTAATGTTGAGAAATAAAGTCCACACAACAGGTAACCACAAAAAAATTAAGATGAACAGGTAGAGCAAGAGCCATCCAAGGAAAATCGGGTGGAGGTGGCAATAAGGAGCTATTATGAGTTCTTGAGTAAGGAGATGACAAAAGTGATGGTTTGATAAAATCAGTTTGACCAGACATGCGAGATTTACTGGGGAGACTGCCAGACTGATCAAGCAGGATCCATGAATCGTTGGTAGAATGCTGAGAGCTGGAGTAAGAGTCAAGGCAAATGTTTCATTTCTAAGGAAGAAGACAGTTGCTGCCTGGAGGATCAGGTGTGAAGTGCAGGGAGATTATCATAGAAGATTCTGAGACATCTGAAAAACAGACAATGAGTTCCCCTGGTAGGAACTGGGTAACTGGGAAAAGAAGCTAGGATTCAGGGTGGGAAGATGATCAGTGAGGTTAACTAACGAGATGAGTAAGATTGTGGGGAGGAGCCCATTGAGGGGATGGCAGAATCATCTTCCTAAATACCCTCATGCAGATCTTCAGCTGGAGGGGGGTGCCCGTCCTGTCTTTGTGGTCCCACGGTACTGGACTTCCCCACATCAGTTCATGTTCTCATATTTCAACTCAATGACAACTTCTATATTCTATGATAAGTCCATTGTCCGTAAGCTCGGGAAAGGCATAAAGGCTGTCACTTGGGAAGTCCCTTTTCTTGAAATCAGGGTCATCGAATTCAGTGAACTTGAGACTTAGAAGACCTAAATGAGCTGCTTTCAGGTGACTCTACTCGCCAATCTGCCAAGGGGTCCATTTCCCTGGTAGCTCTCCCATAATAACTTTGCCTGTCTGAATTTGCACCACTGACAGGACCCAGCCTTTGACTGAATTGGTTTTGAATCAGGTGCTCAGACTTGGTAGAACTCACGAATCTTTCCTTACTGAATGTCTCACTGAAGATAAGTGTTTTCAAGTTGCCTTCCTTGGAAGGAAAAGGCCGCTCAGAATAGAAACACACCACAAATTGTCTTCATCCAGAAATACGCTCCCCTCCCCGAATGAAGTCGACTTGCAGAGGGAGTCCCTGGAAAGCGCAGGGCCCAGGGTGGGACGTGGGTGAGGCGGAGGCTATTTTTGGGCGCTGATGTCGCCTCCTGACGGGCATTAGCGTCAGTGGGCGAAGGAGGGCCGGCCCATTGGACTGCGTCCTGCAGCCCACATCCCAAGAGCTGCTGGCTGACAAAGGTTCTTTTCTGCAAGGAAAAACGTACTGTGCAGATGAATAGTGGGTCTGTCTGAGGACTTGCTGGAGGGTGTTGGTGTGTTTCAAAAGCAGTCCTGGCTCGGGGACTGAAGAGCTTCATTCCCAGGCCAGCCTGGGTCTCCTCCCATTACACTCCCCCGTCTTCCCACCTTCCTGGGCCTCCTTTGCTTCTTTTGTCACCTGTCCTCCTTCCTTCCTCATGCCACCAGACAGCTGCCTTGGCAAGGAGGGAAGGGGCGGTGGTTGGGGGGCGGGGGTGGAGAATGCATTAGCCCCTCACCAGGAGGCAGGAGCAGCTGGGCCCACAGTTTTCAGGATCCCTGCCCAGACATGTGGCCAGAAACTGGGTCTTTCAGGACAGGAAGGACTGGATTTACTGCCTTTCACCCTGCTTGAACCCAGCGTGTTCTGGTGCACCTCTCAGATCATGTCCTAGTTTTTGAAATATAAGGTATGTTGGTATGATGTAGATACAAGATTAAAAAAAAAACACCTGGAATCAGGGGAATTGATTGGAACAAGACTAAATTCATGTCAAGCTATCGAATTTGAGTTTTCCGAGTCCACCCTTCCTTGCCTCAAATAGGCCTCTTCCAACCCCAGAGCCCAGCAGTGAGCTGAGAATGGAGATGGAGACCATCAGCTGGCCTCCCTGTCGGGAAGGCAGAGTTTGGATGGTCAGGAGTTCTTTGTGATGCAGGCAGTCCTGAGGACGCCTGCGCTCCTGACTCAGGGCCCCCTCATGGCTCAGAAAAGCAGGTAAGGGTCCTCTTGTCAAAAATGGTAGGCAGCCGGGGGCCTAGCCTAGCCTATAAAGGTTCATCTGCAAAATATCTCAGCACATATATGTATGCCTGAATGAGACCTGGTTTGGTTTTTGCAAGTCTGCAAACATTATGGAGTCATGTGTTCATTCATGAATGGTTCCTTTCACTCAGTATTGTTGCTGAGGGTTTTTCCCCCAAGTTAATGCATGAGCTGTCGTGCATTCATTTTTTGGTACATATAGCACAGTTTATGCATTCATTTTCTCCTGGGTGGATATTGATGTTGTTTCCAGTTTTTTTCTTTTGTTTTTAGCAAGAGTTCTGCTACAAAGATTCTTGCGCTCCTCTCCTAGAGTTCATATGGAGGAATTTCTTTAAGGGGTACACAGTGGAATTTCTGCGCCATGCAACGTCTTCAGCTTTTCTAGACACAGTACTTTTTCCCCAAAGTACTGATTTACATATCCACCAGTAGGGCTTTGCTCTCATCCATAGTATTGTCTGAATTATTCATTTCTGCCGGTCTGGTAGCATAAAATCATCATCTCCTCGTTTTAATTTGCAGTCCATGTTTAATCATGAAATTAAGCAATTTTTAAAAATACGTTGTTGTCTGTGTTTCCTTTCCTATAATGTTCCTGCTCTCATATCTTTTGTATTTGTATAGTGTGGTTTAGCTGTTTCTTAGTGATTTTTGTAAGTTTTTTGTATTATATATTCTGGATAATAATCTCTTCTGTTTATATGTGTGACAAATACTTTCTCCCTGTTTGGAGCTTTTATTTTCACTCTTTTTATAGTCTTATAGCAGTTCTTAGGCTTCCAGGTGGCACCAGTGGTAAAGAACTTGCCTGCCAATGCAGCAGACGCAAGAGACCTGGGTTCTGTCCGGGGGTCAGGAAGATCCCCTGGAGGAGGACACGGCAACCCACTGCAGTATTCTTGCCTGGAAAAATCCCATGGACAGAGGAGCCTGGCTGGCTACAGTCCGTGGGGTCACAAAGAGTCAAACACGACTGAGCACTTGTCAGCAGCAGCAGCACAGCAGTTCTTAAGGAGGTAGAATTTCCAATCTTTTCCTTGCTGCTTTGCACTTTTATGTAACATTTAAAAACTCCTCCCCCCTACCCTGATGTTCGATGTTTTAAAGATTAAAGATGTTCTATGCTTCTTCTAAAAGAGCTTAACATTTTGCCTTATACCTTTGAGCCCTTAATCACTCTAAAATGATTTTTATACATGGAATGATATAGAGTTCCAATATCATTTACTTTCCATATGGATAATTACTGAAGGAAATTGCAACCCACTCCAGTATTCTTGCCTAGGAAATCCCATGAACAGAGGAGCCTGGCGGGCTACAGTTCATGGGGCCGCAAGAGTCAGACATGACTTAGCAACTAAACAGCAATGAAATTATTGAATGGTGTTAACACTTCCCCGCTTTTCTGTAATGCCCCTTTTGCCAGATCAAATTTCCAAAATTGCTTAGGTCTATGTCTGGGCTGTTTTGTTCCAGTGGTCTTTCTGTCTCTCCCTGAACTAACACCTCACTGTCTTCATTATTATTTTATAATGAAGCTTGACACCTAAGAAGACAAATCCCTTCACTCTGTTCTTTTCCCTTCTAGACAGTGTTGGCTAGTCTCAGACTTTTGCCCTGCCACATAAAAGTCAGAGCCAGCTTGCCAACTTCCATGAAAAACTATGTTGGTATTTTTATTGGAAATGCTTTAAATCTCAAGTTCAAATTTGGAAAAATGCACATACTTTCCTTACACTTGTATTGCTATTATAAATGATAGCTTTATCAAATTAACATTTCCAAATGTTAACTGGTGTATAAAAATGCAATTGCCTTGTTTACACTGTGTTTATTAATTGGCAACCTTGCCAACTTTTATTATTCCAACACACGGTCTATGATTCTATGCAAACAATCACATCATCTGTGAGTAATGACAGTGTGGTTTCTTCCTTTCTAATCCTTTACCTTATAAATCTTCTTTTTCCCCTACTGTACTGGCTAGGAAGTGGTAAAAGCAGAGATTCTTGCTCATTCCTGCTTGCTAAAGGATCTGCTTTTTCAATTTCATCATTAAGTGTGATATTTGCTGTAAGGTTAGTTTTTTTTTTTTTCTTTGTACACTGATGTTCTTTATCCAGTTCAAAAAATTCCATTCTATTCCTGATATGTTGACTCTTTATCCTAAGTTGACGTTGGATTATATCAAACAGTTTTCTGCTTCTACTGAGAGAATTTTTGTGAAAATTCATGTGAGTTTTTTCACTGGATCTGTGAACATGGTAAGTTATATCAGTCTATTTCAAATGTTGAACCAGTCTCGGATTTCTGGGTTAAGTCTTTATTCCAATTTAGTTATGAATTGTTGCCTTATATATTATTCATTCAGTTTGCTAATTTTGTTTAGGATATTTTTATCTGTGTTCACTGAGTAAAATCAGCCTACAGTTTTCCTTTCTTGTATTGTCCTCATCTGCTTTTGGTCTGAAGATTTTTTTATAGCTACATAAATTGAGCTGGGGAGTGTTCTTTCTTTTTCTATTCTAAGAGTTTGTGTAGTATTTTAATAATCTATTTCTTTAAGTCTAGAGAAACCTACCTATAAAAGTAGGGCTGGCATTTCCTAATGGGAAGATTCCCTATTACCAATTCAATTTATTTGATTCAGTGAGTATAGAGCTATTTCATTTTTGTATCACTTTAAAGTCAGTTTCAATATGTTATATATTCCTACTACTTTTGGTATAAATTTGTTCATAACAGTCTCTTACTATCTTTAATCTCTGCTGTATCTGCTACACATTCCCTTTCCTATTCCTCGTATCTGTTTCTATCTTTTTGCTTTGTCTCATCAACCTTTCTGGAAGTTTGTTAATTTAGTCATATCAAAGAACAAACTCTTTGTATTGATCATCATTTTATTCTCTATTTTACTCTATATTTGTTTTACTACTTCATTAATTTCTTCTCATATCTTTGTTGCTTTCTTTATTCAACTTTCTTTGAACTATTTAATGTTCTTTTACTAATTTCTTAAATTGAATGCTCAATTTCTTGATTTTTAGCCATTCTTATTTTGTAACATAAGCATTTAAAGCTATAAATTTCCCTCCAAATACCTCCTTACCTGCATAAACAAATTAAGATACGTAATACTCTCATTAGTTACAAGTCAACGTGTGTACTTCATTTTTCACAAAGCAGCCTATAGTTCAATGATTTTTCTACCAAACAAACACTCAAGTAACCATCAATTAGGTCAAAACATAGAATATTACTTGTATTCCCAGAAACCCCAGTGTTGGTTCCCAGTCACAGCACTATCCCACTCGACCTAGGCTAACCATTATCGTGACTTTTATGGTTATCTTTTTTCCCTAGTTTTAACTCCAAGGTGTTTGCCTCTAAACACAACAGTTTTGTTTTGTCAAACTGTTTGGTTTTTGTTTGTTTTGGTTTGTTTAAGATGGCTTCAGAGACCACATTCTTTTGAATTTGGTTTCTTTCAGTCAACATTAGGCTTGTGAGATGCACCCACTCATTGCTTATAACTGGAGTTTGTTATAATTGCTATACATCTCCATTGTATAAATACATCTCCATTGTATAAATACATCATGGCTAATCATCATTCTACTCTTAATGAATATCTGAGTTATTGCCAGTTTGGGGCCACTATGAATAATGTTGCTATGAATAGCTTTGAAAGTCCCTGAATGAATACATGTCTGTATTTCTGTTAATTATACACTTATCAGTAGAATTATAAACTCAAAGGGGGTGAAGAGCTTCAACAAGAGTAAATAATGACAGTTGTTTCCTAAAAGTGTCATACCCAATTACATTCCCACCAGTAGTGTAACAACTGGTCTATAATAATATATATAATGGGAAGAGGTAATATTTAAGAGATATTAATAGAATTTTTCGAAGAATTGATGAAAACCACAAATCCTGAGAATTAGGAAGCCCTATGAATATCAAGAGATGTAAATTTTAAAAATCCACTTTGAGATTTTTTTTTTAAGTCAAAGAATACTGAAGGAAAAAAAGAAGATCTTAAAAGCAACCAGAGAGAAAATAAAAATTACCTATGACAGAATAACTATTAGATTTATTTGACCTCTTAATAGCAACAAGTGAACCCAGAAGACAGTAGAATATCTTCAAAGACCTAAGAGAGAGTCTTAGAATGTCAACTTAGATAGTATATCCAGTGGTAGTTCCTTTCACGAACAAAAATGAAATAAATGTATTTCAGACCAAAAAAGACTGAAAAAATATGCCAACAGCAGACTCTCACTAAAGCAAAAGACCAGATCACTGGTAAATTGTTGTGGAAGTCATTAAAAAACAGGAAATTCAAAGGAACCAAAATAGAAGCTATTGTAGATAACTTTGAAGTATCAACTCAATCCTCCTCCCCTTTATTCTGAAAACTGAAAAAAATATAATGTTCAAAAAGTTAACAACATGCCTCTCATACAAATACAAAAAAATAAACATATGTCAAGATGTGCCCAATTTGTTTCTCAGGAAATGAACAGGATAGTGAAGCTAGTTCAAAGGAAAAGTCATTAAATACACAGTCATTAAAGAAAGAAAATATTGGAATAAGATTACTAGGTTAGGTACAAAACTAGTTAACATGATTATTATTTTTTTTTATTCAGTGCTATTCTCCCAAATCTTCCCACCCTCTCCCTCTCCCACAGAGTCCATAAGACTGATCTATACATCAGTGTCTCTTTTGCTGTCTCGAACACAGGGTTATTGTTACCATCTTTCTAAATTCCATATATATGCGTTAGTATACTGTATTGGTGTTTTTCTTTCTGGCTTAATTCACTCTGTATAATAGGTTCCAGTTTCATCCACCTCATTAGAACTGATTCAAATGAATTCTTTTTAATGGCTGAGTAATATTCCATTGTGTATATGTACCACAGCTTTCTTATCCATTCATCTGCTGATGGGCATCTAGGTTGCTTCCATGTCCTGGCTATTATAAACAGTGTTGCGATGAACATTGGGGTACACGTGTCTCTTTCCCTTCTGGTTTCCTCAGTGTGTATGCCCAGCAGTGGGATTGCTGGATCATAAGGCAGTTCTATTTCCAGTTTTTTAAGGAATCTCCACAATGTTCTCCATAGTGGCTGTACTAGTTTGCATTCCCACCAACAGTGTAAGAGGGTTCCCTTTTCTCCACACCCTCTCCAGCATTTATTGCTTGTAGACTTATGGATTGCAGCCATTCTGACTGGCGTGAAATGGTACCTCATAGTGGTTTTGATTTGCATTTCTCTGATAATGAGTGATGTTGAGCATCTTTTCATGTGTTTGTTAGCCATCTGTATGTCTTCTTTGGAGAAATGTCTATTTAGTTCTTTGGCCCATTTTTTGATTGGCTCATTTATTTTTCTGGAGTTGAGCTGTAGGAGTTGCTTGTATATTTTGGAGATTAGTTGTTTGTCCGTTGCTTCATTTGCTATTATTTTCTCCCATTCTGAAGGCTGCCTTTTCACCTTGCTAATAGTTTCCTTTGATGTGCAGAAGCTTTTAAGTTTAATTAGGTCCCATTTGTTTATTTTTGCTTTTATTTCCAATATTCTGGGAGGTGGGTCATAGAGGATCCTGCTGTCATGTATGTCGGAGAGTGTTTTGCCTATGTTCTCCTCTAGGAGTTTTATAGTTTCTGGTCTTACGTTGAGATCTTTAATCCATTTTGAGTTTATTTTTGTGTATGGTGTTAGAAAGTGTTCTAGTTTCATTCTTTTACAAGTGGTTGTCCAGTTTCCCCAGCACCACTTGTTAAAGAGATTGTCTTTAATCCATTGTATATTCTTGCCTCCTTTGTCAAAGATAAGGTGTCCATATGTGCGTGGATTTATCTCTGGGCTTTCTATTTTGTTCCATTGATCAATATTTCAGGTGAAAAATTGAAAGCATTTCCTCTAAAGTCAGGAACAAGACAAGGGTGCCCACTTTCACCATTACTATTCAACATAGTTTTGGAAGTTTTGGCCACAGCAATCAGAGCAGAAAAAGAAATAAAAGGAATCCAAATTAGAAAAGAAGAAGTAAAACTCTCACTGTTTGCAGATGACATGATCCTTTACATAGAAAACCCTAAAGACTCCACCAGAAAATTACTAGAACTAATCAATGATTATAGTAAAGTTGCAGGATATAAAATCAACACACAGAAATCCCTTGCATTCCTATACACTAATAATGAGAAAACTGAAAGAGAAATTAAGGAAACAATTCCATTCACCATTGCAACGGAAAGAATAAAATACTTAGGAATATATCTACCTAAAGAAACTAAAGACTTATATATAGAAAACTATAAAACACTGGTGAAAGAAATCAAAGAGGACACTAATAGATGGAGAAATATACCATGTTCATGGATTGGAAGAATCAATATAGTGAAAATGAGTATACTACCCAAAGCAATTTATAGATTCAATGCAATCCCTAT
This sequence comes from Bos grunniens, assembly GCF_055505025.1. NCBI lineage: Eukaryota > Metazoa > Chordata > Mammalia > Artiodactyla > Bovidae > Bos > Bos grunniens. Next base: position 20,643,695 of record NC_141168.1, read on the forward strand.
CAAGCTACCAATGGTATTCTTCACAGAGCTAGAACAAATAATTTCACAATTTGTATGGAAATACAAAAAACCTCGAATAGCCAAAGCTATCTTGAGAAAGAAGAATGGAACAGGAGGAATCAACCTACCTGACTTCAGGCTCTATTACAAAGCCACAGTTATCAAGACAGTATGGTACTGGCACAAAGATAGTTAACATGATTATGAGCAATAAAGTCATAATCTTTGGTTATAATCTCTACAAGATAAAATTAACTGAATATCTACAGACAAACATTTATCTAAAAGTTTACCATGTAACTGCAGAATCTGGGTCTTGCATCAGTAGTAGAAAGTGAGTCATATAAATATACATTCCTCAAGATAATTAAAGAACCCTAAGGTGGTTAAGGAAGACTCCAATGTGACATTAAAAGGACAAGTTATCTTTCTTTTGCTTTTATTTCCAAATGTGAGATAATTATTCTTAACAGAATAAATCCCCACCTTAGTTAGAGAGTTTGGGATGGGCATGTACACACCGCTATATTTAAAATGGATAATCAGCAAGGACCTACTATACAGCACTATAGTTAAAATATAGCCATTTTGTGGCAGCCATATTTGTCATTCTTATGCCAAAGAAGTATAAGCTGGTCTACAGACACAAAGAAGCATGAATCAGTCTAGAGAAAGAAGCAAAGAGTCCAGCTGGCCACAAGTGTGAGAGAGAAAAGTGAGAATGAAATACCTCCTGGCTTTTGATGGCTTTGCACCCACTTCCTAGTCCCAGGCCTTCATGAAGCTCAAGCTATTGTCTTGGCCTTGGATTCTTGAGATATTCCAATATTCATCCAATAAATTCCCTTTTGTGCTTAAAGTGAGTTTAGGGAGCTTAAAAATACAAGCAAAAACAAAAGAGTAACCCATATTTTGAAAACCCAGAGAATCAAGACAGAGAGCAACAAGAGACTTTGTCCAAGCAGTGCAGATCCACAGATCCTGGTGCAAGACCCCCTTCTTATGTCAAAAGACATCAGTTCTTATGTGTTTCTTGTTAGCCCAGGGTAAGGGTTCTCTGCTATGCGGCTAAGTACCACGCAGTAGACAATTAGTTAGGACTTACCATGAGCCAAGAGCTGCACTGGGCTAAGCCCATGAACATATTTACATGACGTATGTGGCAGATCAAGAAGGACTGTCACATCTCTGTACTTCCCAGCGCCTTATCAGCCAGACAGCTTATAGCTGAAATCTCACAGTCTGTGGCATGTCCTCTCTTGTCTACATTCATATGAAGAAATGCACAAGAAAATCTCCGTAGCTCTTTGGTTTATCAGGTTAACTCAGGGGGTGCAATTATGAAATTAAAATACCAATATCTCCAGTAGGAATTTTCACTTTTATATTGGATTTTTTTTAATATGTTCAAGCATTCAAGCTAATACTAGACACTAAGACCTCTCTAGAAAGATGCAAAGAAAAAGGAGAGAGAGTCACAGGGACCAGAGAAGGCAGGGCAGTGATGAATGGATGGGAAGGTAGCTGCAGTGGGATAGGCCCCTGTGAGAGAGGGAAAGTGGGGCTGAAATGGCAAAAATTAAATCCATTAATCTATGACAAACATGGGAAAACCAGACACTACTAATTGCTTGCTCTGCATAAATCTTTATAAGTTTACCCTGGTGCGTGTGATAGCAAATAAGAACCTAGAGAGGGGCTTTTATGAAAAAGCTTTTCTGAATACGTGAAATAACAAAAGGTCCAGTTCTCCACCTCAGCTCTTTTGTGCAATCACATCAAATAGAAACTCAGCAGGCCCGAGGGCCACTGCTGCTTCTAATTAAGGCCTCAAGGTAAGGCAGCGCTTTAGGGGGTATCTTCCCAGCAAAACAGAAATTCCACCTCTGTCTCTAGCAGCAGAAGGCTATGTTTGTTCTCAGCTTGCATTTAAAGTGGCAGGCTGCACCTGCCTTCCAGATACCCTGCAAGCAAGCTTATTCTAACGCTGATGCTCTTGTTAAAACAACTCAAAGCCCGGGTAACAGATGTTAGATAGAGGAAGAATGAGAAGCAAAGCATTTTTCCTTTTTCTGTGTATTTTTTGTGTGTCTGTGTGTGCTGGGGAGGGGTTTCATACGTGAAAGAATTACTATTGCCTTCCTTGGCAAAACTGATATGCCATCTGTCATAGAGGTGTCAACACTGAAATCCTGGGTGCTGGTGGAAGGACTTATTTCAGTCACCAGTCTCGAGAAGAGGGGTTCTCAAATGTCAGTGATCATTAGAACCACCAGAAGAGCTTATTCAACCACAGGTCAGCAGCCTTACCCTCAGAGTTGTTTTTTTTAATTTTTTTTTAACTTTTTGTTTTATATTGGAATATAGCTGATTAACCATGTGAAAGTTTCAGGTGGACAGCACAGCAGCTCAGCCATGCATATACATGTATCCATTCTCCCTCAAACTTGCCTCCCATCCAGGCTGCCATATAATACTGAGCAGAGTTCCCTGTCCTATACAGTAGGTCCTTGTTGGTTATCTATTTTAAATACAGCAGCGTGTATATGTCCATCCCAAACTTCCTAACTATCTCTTGCCCCCCCCCCGCCTTTCTCCCCTGACTCCTTCACAAGTAATCTTAAATTCATTCTCTAAGTCTGTGAGTCTGTTACCCTGAGAGTTTTTTATTCTGTAGGTCTGGGGTGGTATCCATGAATTAGCATTTCTAACAATTTCCAAGGTAAGGCTGATGTTGCCAGTTCAGGAACCTCACCTTGAGAATCACTGTTCTAGGAGGGCAAAGAGAAAGCGAAAAAGTGAAGAATCATCGGCTATGGCAGTGCAGACCGGACTGATTGGTTTTTTGAGACACAGGTGGTAGACAAAGAGGAGACAGCTGTGTTTGGATCTGAGCCCGTCTGTGAAAGGGCAGGCTGACAGCAGGCAGAAGAGAGTTTTGAAATGATCACCAAGTGTGGAACAGCTCGTGCTGACAAGAGGATACTGAGCCAGAGAGCGGGATACACATTTGTTGTAGGAGGGGGCGGGGGTCTCCTTAACCCCTGCCCCAGCTTCCTAGGCTTCTATCAGGCCGTGGGTGGGGTCTAGCTCTTCTTTTCTCTCTTAGAGAGTGTGGGTGCCTAGGCTCCCCAGGCCCACCCCACCCCACCCCTCCACTTCCCTGTTACTGCCACCACTCTTGAACCTTGTAGGAAAACTGGGCTGGTGAGAAAGGATCCTCCTTAGTTTGGCTCCTAGTGATGGACGGCTGAGAAAGCATCTGGGTTTTGCTGTTTGGGCCTGAGCCACAGGGCACCGTCTGCCTCCAAACTCATGCCCTGCCAAAAGTCCCTCACAGTCAGTCCGGCCCGAGGTGGTCCTTTTGTCAATAGTAGGGGGGTGAGGAAGGGGTCCTGTCTTACAGGGGATGTTAAATGAATTAAACAAGGAGGCTGTTAGATTGAGGAGGCCCTAATGCAGAGGATAGCCTACTTAAGCAAACCAAAGTCTAACCTGTAAATGCCTGAAAGTCAAGACGCTGCTACTGCTGCTTCTGCTGCTAAGTCCCTTCAGTCGTGTCCAACTCTGTGCGACCCCAGAGACGGCAGCCCACCAGGCTCCCCTGTCCCTGGGATTCTCCAGGCAAGAACACTGGAGTGGGTTGCCATTTCCTTCCAATGCATGAAAGTAGAAAGTGAAAGTGAAGTCGCTCAGTCGTGTCCGACTCTTGGCGACCCCATGGACTGCAGCCTACCAGGCTCCTGCGTCCATCGGATTTCCCAGGCAAGAGTACTGGAGTGGGGTGCCATTGCCTTCTCCAGGTCAAGACGCTAAGGACCACCATTCACAAACAGCTAACCAGGCTTCACGCTACAGCCAATTGGCCAACCAGGCTTCACGTTACAGCCAATCAGCCAAGGCTTCGCACTATAGCCAATCACCAACCAGGCTTCAAGTTACAGCCAATCGGCCAACCAGACTTCATGTTACAGCCAATCAAATAGTTTCCTTACTTTTCTTCCTCACTTTCTCTCTCTGTCTCTCCTCAGCTCCTGCAGGTCAGAGGGCTCCTAACCACTTCCAGTTTGGTGCTGCTTGATTCCAGTCGATTTTTATTCAAATAAACTCTTAAGAGTCTTAATGTGCCTCAGTTTATCTTTGAACATGGGAATCAGAAATACAGCATTCATTTTCCCACATGGCTTCCCTTCCTCGCTTTCTTCCTCCCCCCACTCACCACTTTGCATCAGTCCTCAGTGAGACAGCACAGGGCTGTACTAAAGAAACAGCCTCGGCCCCTCGTCTCAACCATGAGGCAGGAGTATGAGTGAGTCACAGCATAGCTGCCTATGTAATTTTCAGGCCCAGTATAAAATGAAAACGCAGATCCTCTTTTTCAAAAGTATTAAGAATTTCAAGATGACGCCAGCAGAGCTTTAAACCAAGCTTGAGGTTCCTCTGTGTACCGGACCTGGTCGTGAATTGTCTGTGGAAGCCTCAGCATGCAGGTAACAAGCTCCAAGCTTTCCCTGCTGCCCCCCACTGGGCTGGAGGGAGCCTCTCCCGTGGAAGGAATGGGAAGGGGAGTGAAGTCAAACAGGAAGCACAGTCCCTGTGACCTCTGAGACTTTGCAGGACCCTGGGAAGGCAGACACCAACTGCTAAAGAATAGATTATTGGAACAACTTCCCATGGCCAACACAATGTGGCTGACCATCTATATATCTGACTCTGCTTGCTGGCATTTTTCCAGCAAGGTTATCCAGGAAAGGTAAACACAGGAAACCCCTCGCTTTCAAGGGCAGGAAAGCAAAACTTAAACTAGGAGGCCCAGGCACTTTCTGTAGGATCACAGGGCATTTTTGACATCAGTTTCTGGATTCCTCTTCCAGTACTCAGAATTTTCATGTGCACATCAGACAGCTGAAGTACCTGGTCTCTAGTCTCTCCCAGTCCTATGAATATGTGCCCAGCCCTCTTTATAACAAGTTCCAAGTATCTAGCAGGGATAACAAACTACCCTAAACTTTGGTGACTTAAAACAACCACTCTGTTACTATCTCACAATTCTGTGGGCTAGAAATTCAGAGAGGGCTCAACCATTCAAGTTTTCTGTTCCACATGGTATCAGTAAAGGACCCAAGGTGGCTACACTCACATGTCTTCATGGGGATGGCTAGAAAGCTGAGCCCAACTTCGACTGTCCTCTGGAGCACCCATATGTGGCCTTTCAAGCCTGGGGAACTCAAGGTAGTGAATTTTTAGATGGCAGTTCCCATGAGCTTCCAGAGCTCAGGGCTCCCAAAAGAGCATTCCAAGGTGCCCAGAAGGGAGTTTCAAGTCTAACCATGGAATTCCCAGAATGTCACTTCCACTGTGTTCTGTAGGTCAAGAAAATCACCAAGGTAAGCTCAGATCCAGGTAGAGGAGAATTGGGCTCCACGCTTCAATGAAGAAGTAGCAAAGGATCTGTGGCCATTATTGATCCATTGTGGATGCTGATTATACAAGAAAGAAAATAGGAAACTCCAATCAGTATCCCCCAGGTCAGAGAGAAAAGTCTAAGTTTAACAATGAAATATTAGTCCTGAGCTGTGCTCAGTTGTGTCCAACTCTTTGCTACCCCATGGACTGTAGCCTGGCAGGCCTCTCTGTCCATGGGATTTTCCAGGCAAGAATACTGGATAGGGTTGCCATTTCCTCCTCCCAGGGTTCCTCCCAACTCAGGGATTGAACCCGCGTCTCTTGAGTCTCCTGCATTGGCAGACAGATTCTTTACCACTGAGCCACCTGGGAAGCCCAAAATGTTAGGGAATGTACATTTTATCTTTTAAATTACAGTGCTTAAGTTACAATGCTTAGGTCCTATTTTTACATTGATTTGTCAACATTTTTATTTTGACCAATTGTATGAAATAAGAATCTCTACTGTAAGTTTCTAGAAATTCAAGAACTTAGCTCCATGACAATTTCTTATTTGTCCTTCAGGATTGAAAGCACAAAGCACAGGGTGTGCTTGCTAATTTAGTGCAAAAACAAGCAAACAAAAAAAACAGGCACCCATTATATTTGCCCTGGAGCCTCCTGCTACAGCCTCCACAGTTAATATTGTGAGGCACCAGTCCCTAGAGCTAAGTTGCCTTTGTTGTCGGCCATCTGCTTGTCTTCTCTCCACTTTATCCTGGCAGAACCTGCCATTTTCCAGAGCACTCTTCAGCCCCATTCCTCTCAAACACAGAGACTCTCTGACTGCTTCTAACTTCAGCTGGGTAACGTGCCTCACTCCAGAATTCCAAGGAAAGCCAACATTTTCCTGAGATTTTGAAATAGCCACCATCTACCAACCCCTCCATGAAATTAAAAGACATTTGCTCCTTGAAAGAAAAGTTATGACCAACCTAGACAGCATACTAAAAAGCAGAGACATTAGTTTGCCGACAAAGATCCATCTAGTCAAAGCTTTGGTTTTTCCAGTAGTCATGTATGGATGTGAGAGTTGGACCATAAAGAAAGTTGAGTGCCAAAGAATTGATGCTTTTGAACTGTGGTGTTGGAAAAGACTCTTGAGAGTCCCTTGGATAGCAAGAAGATCCAACCAGTCCATCCTAAAGGAAATCAATCCTGAATATTCATTGGAAGGACTAATGCTGAAGCTGAAACACTAATACTTTGGCCACCTAATGGGAAGAACTGACTCATTGGAAAAGACCCTGATGCTGTGAATGATTGAAGGCAGGAGGAGAAGGGGACAACAGAGGATGAGATGATTTGATGGCATCACCGACTCAGTGGACATGAGTTTGAGTAAACTCTGGGAGTTGGTGATGGACAGGGAGGCCTGGCGTGCTGCGATTCATGGGGTCACAAAGAGTCGGACACGACTGAGCGACTGAACTGAACTGAACTGAACCAACCCCTCTGGGCTTTCCCGGTGGCAAGTGGTAAAAAAAATCCACCTGCAATGCAGGAGATGCAGGTTCCATCCCTCCCTGGGTCAGGAAAATCCCCTGGAGGAGAGCAGGGTAACCCATGCCAGCATTCTTGCCTGCAGAATCCCATGGACAGAGGAGCCTGGCGGGCTACAATCCATAGTGTCTCAAAGAGTCAGACACGACTGAAGTGGCTGAGCACGCATGCACACCAACCCTGCTCCTGAAGATGTTACTGGTCGGGCCCCTGACAGTCTGGCTAATGATCTCACCCCAGAGGCCATCCCACCCTCAGCTCCTGCTGACCCCATCAATGGTTCATCACGCCCTGCACGCCTCAGAATCCTCGCACCCTCTGTTGCCCTGGTAACCATCTCTGGGCTTCCTCACCCCTTTCCTCACGCCTAGAGTGCCTTCTCCAATAGTCTTTGTAAAATTGTACCTCCACTTTTAGACTATCCTTCCCCATTAAGCCTTTTCCAGTTAGCCTCGTGACTACCCTTGCCTCACTTTAAACCCCAACACTCCTGCCTGTGCTCCATGCCACCTCTCTCCCTATGGCCTGTGTATCCCATGAAGGCTGTTTCTGACTTGTCACACATGACTTGTCATTTCCCTCCAAAATGCAAACACTCTGAGACCAGAGACCACGGTTTGTGTGTGTGTGTGTGTGTGTGTGTGTGTGTGTATGTAGTTTTTATTATTATTATTAATATGCAGTACAGAGAATAGGATCGGGCTTCACAATATATGCTCTAAAGATGCATATCGAAATTAAAATGTCTAAAAAATGTTTTATAAATTGTGCCAGACATGTTATTCAATTCACACATTTAATTCTCATCTATCCCACTCATTAATTCTTCCTCTCAGGTCTAATTTTAACAAAATTCCACCAGAAGGAAAGAATTTGGATGCCCACACAGTTTATTAGAATGGGATTTGGCATCTGGGACAAGTTCGCGAGGCTCAGCACGTCAGATAAAGACATGAACATTGTCAAATAGGTCAGTGGCAGTGGTTGCCTGATATGTGAGCTGCAGTTGCATTAGGAAGAATGGAGAAGGAAACAAAATCGCCTGAGCCATGGGAACCAGGCATTTGTGAGCCCCAAGAAGTCTGTTTCCTGTTCTGGAGGAGGGGAGCTGTCCTGTGGAGGAGTTGTGAAGGAGGAAGTTGTGGAAGTGAGGGGTAGACCTCCAATCCCACACCCTCACAAAGGTCAGACTTTAATTATTTTATTGTATCTTTTACAAAAACTGGAACCAGACAGAATGAGAACAAGCCACAGAAACTCAATCTTGGCTCCTCTCAGGCAACTGAGCCCCAAACCACAACCCTAAAGTCTATTTGCTATTGAACAGGAGATTCAAGGACCAAAAAGCACTGGCACATCGAGTGGGCTCGTTGGCTCAGTTGCCGAATTGGAGACTTGGGGACATTTGCCAACAGCCTGCTCCGGAACACTCTGTCCCTGCCCAAATCAACTGCAGTAATTAGCTTTGGTCATTAGTTTCAAGTAAATAATCTCCTTGTCACAGCTGGGATCCTTTATCAGAATGGCGGACATGAGGGTTTGCAGAAGCAAATGATTTTTCTTCCCCTCTGAATTCCCCGGAACACTAAGTCATGACCCAGAGATCTGAATAAGGCATAGAAACTCCCAAAGATGCCTAAAATTTGGAGGAATAGCTCTGCCTAAAGGGCAGAATCACCGGGTATTAACAACAAATGTAAAACAACAACAAAACTTTTGAAATGGTTATTGATCTTTTCTTCGACTCAAAGCTCAAGTTCAGATCAACAAACTTGCTGAAGTATGTGCTGTATACATGCCAGGAAATGTACTTGCTACATGCCAGGCTCCCAAGGAGCCTAGGAGGAGACTGACAAGGAAACTGGTAATAAATGCACTGGTGATATACTCTGATAGCAGAACGCAGAGAGGGAGGGCACCCTAACCCAGCCTGCTTCTTCAGGGAAGACTTCCTGGACATGTGACTCCAACACTGATTTAAGAAGGGAAGTAGCCATCAGGAGCACTTCTGCAAGACTCACATAGGAGGGAGGCATGGGGTTGATTCTGAGCCTTCTGAAACAACTGGCAAAACACATGTTCTCAACCTTCTATGCCTTGGTATCCCATCATTATGGGGCTTCCCAGATAGTGGGTTAAAAAAAACCTGCTGTCAATGCAAGAGACATAAGAGATTCAGGTTTGATCTCTGGATCAGGAAGATCCCCTGGAGGAGGGCATGGCAACCCATTCCAGTATTCCTGCCTGGAGAATCCCATGGACTGAGGAGCCTGGTGGTCTACAGTCCATGGGGTTGCAGAGTCAGACACGACTGAAATGACTTAGCAAGCACACATGCATGCATCCCATCATTATGCCCATTTCAGAGAAGGAGGAAGTGAAAAGAGACTTCAGCTCTGTCCTTGGATTGCCTGTGGGGATGGAGTTAGAGGCACAGTGCTGGTCGGACCCCCACCAGCCTCAGGAGTGCCCATGGTGGCAGAATGGCTGGTCCCTGAAACTTTAAGTTCTGTCCCCACCCCCAAGCACTGCCAGGGGCATATGCTGCACCCTTAGTGCCAGGGGTATGGTCATTGCCAAAGAGAGGGCCAGACAGCTTAATACCTCAAAGCCTGCCTGGGCGACTTCCCTGGTGGTCCAGTGGCTAAGACTCCACACTCTCAGTGCAAGGGGCTTGGGTTTAATCCCTGATCAGAGAACTAGATCCCACATGCTGCAACTAAGACCCGGCACCGCCAAATAAATAAACATTTTTTTAAAAATAAAAAGGACATTTAAAAAAAAAAACCTCCCTGGGCCAGAGCACAACACCAAAGCCCAGTCTCCTTTCAGTGCAGCATAGGCTCACTGTGGGATTCAGCCCAGGGCTGCACGACAGAAGAAAAGAGACATGGATAGTTAGAGGGCAAAAGGGACGAGTGGTCTCTTATGTTGATTGGAAATCACAAGTTGGGGAAAAAAGGCAAAGAGGTTAGTAATTCCATGGTGGTTAAGAGTATGGGTTTTGCAATCAGACAGCTCTGAATTTAAGCCCCAGCCCTGCTACTTCCTGGTCTTCCCCGGTGGCTCAGCAATAAAGAACTCATCTGCAATGCAGGAGACACAAATTCAATCCCTGGGTCAGGAAGAGTCACGACTGACTCGTAGCGACCCCATGGACTGTAGCCCACCAGGCTCCTCCATCCATGGGATTTTCTAGGCAAAAGTACTGGAGTGGCTTGCCATTGCCTTCTCCGGGAGAAGGGAATGGCAACCCACTATTCTAACTTTGGAAATCCCATGGTCGGAGGAGCCTGACAGGCTACAGTCCGTGGAGTCACAAAAGAGTTGAACACAACTCAGCAACTAAAACAACAAGCTGTAGGGATACATCCCCCCCATCTCCCTGCACCTCGTTTCCTTATCTGCAAAGTGGTGCAATAGTAGTTACCCAAGTGGGTTGATGTGAAAGTTAAATGCAGTAACACATGTAAACACTTCATGCAATGTCTGGAACATAGTAGCTACTCAGTAAATACTAACCATTGCTTATTCTATCCATTTTCATTCCCCACGACAACACACAGGATGCCTGAGTTCACTAAGTTTTTTACCAGAATCATCTGGATGATTGCCTTCTTTTGATAAATTTGGAGACAACCAAAGATATTTCACACTAACATATTTTTTTGTAATAAAAAAATGAAAAATTACTTTCTAGTAGCAAAGAAGTTGGATGTCATCACCGACTCAATGGACATGAGTTTGAGCAAGCTCAAGGAGATGGGGAAGAACAGGGAAGCCTGGCGTGCTGAAGTCCATGGGGTTGCAAAGAGTTGTGCATGACTGAGTGACTGAACAACAACAAGCAAAGAAGAGTTCCTGGAGAAGATCAGAGCTAGAACAAAGGTATCCAACCAGGAAGTGGTTCTCATGTCCTTTGAGGCAGAAAGGACTCCTTCAATTGGACTGTGCCTTACTGGTGGCCAGCCCTGGCTCACAGGCACATTTAGTGATGTGTAATGTCTTAGAACAGATAACCTCTTTGAAGAGTATGGCTGGACCACAGCAATCCTAGTCCTGGGGTGAGATGAAACAGGGCAAAAAAGACATTTGCCATTTGTTCATCTGAACTAATTCATATCACTTTTACTTTGATTAGCACCTGCTCCATTCAAGGCACTGCTTCAGAAACCACTGTTTGGTCAGGGACAATCAGGGGTCAAGCTGCCAAATGGACTGTCCCTTGATTATGAAATTAACCCTCTACATCCACAGTTGTGATCACAGTCAGCAATCTATACTTATTTAAGGCTGTGTAATAGGTCAGCACTTGAAATTCCCATTCATATCCACAACCCTCCTATGAGAGCAACAACTCAGGATTTTTATCCCTCTCTCTTACAGAGGAGGAAACAGTCTGAGAGCTTAAGTACCTATCCGGTTCTGTCCACCTAGCTACTGCTACTAAGTTGCTTCAGTCATGTCCGACTCTGTGCAACCCCATAGACTGCAGCCCACCAGGCTCCCCCATCCCTGGGGTTCTCCAGGCAAGAACACTGGAGTGGGTTGCCATTTCCTTCTCCAATGCATAAAAGTGAAAAGTGAAAGTGAAGTTGCTCAGTTGTGTCTGACCCTCAGTGACCCCATGGACTGCAGCCTACCAGGCTCTTCCATCCATGGGATTTTCCAGGCAAGAGTACTGGAGTGGGGTGCCATTGCCTTCTCTGAGGTGGAGAAACCAGGGCTTTACATCCTGGCCTCCTGATTCCAAAACTTATTGTCACTAAGTCAGGCAGCTTTTGCCACATAGAAGGGACATGCTACCCATTCTTTATCCTTTGGAACCCAAAGGACACATTTCTAGGACAGCTGGCTCTGATCAGAATGTAGGCTATGACCCTGGAGCCATTCATCCCCATTTATGTCATACTCTGGCCATCCACAGAGAGAATTTTGCAACTGGCTTTATCACAGTCCAAATTCTGTGGTTATCAGAATGATAAATTTTATTCTTTCAGCAGCCAAGACTGAGGAGAGGGCAACCTTGGGGATTTACAGACCTGCTCGGGAGAGGAGGAATGTTCATTCCCAATGGAAAATTGCATGCACTGCTCCAGCTAGCCCAAGCTCTCTGACCTTCAAGACATACACTGTATCTTTTCTCAGGCTCTAGTTATGACCAACCTAGATAGCATATTCAAAAGCAGAGACATTACTTTGCCAACCAAGGTCTGTCTAGTCAAGGCTATGGTTTTTCCTGTGGTCATGTATGGATGTGAGAGTTGGGCTGTGAAGAAGGCTGAGCACCGAAGAATTGATGTTTTTGAACTGTGGTGTTGGAGAAGACTCTTGAGAGTCCCTTGGGCTGCAAGGAGATCCAACCAGTCCATTCTGAAAGAGATCAGCCCTGGGATTTCTTTGGAAGGAATGATGCTAAAGCTGAAACTCCAGTACTTTGGCCACCTCATGCGAAAAGTTGACTCATTGGAAAAGACTCTGATGCTGGGAGGGATTGGAGGCAGGAGGAGAAGGGGACGACAGAGGATGAGATGGCTGGATGGCATCACTGACTCGATGGACGTGAGTCTGAGTGAACTCCAGGAGTTGGTGATGGACAGGGAGGCCTGGCGTGCTGCGATTCATGGGGTTGCAAAGAGTTGGACACGACTGAGCAACTGAACTGAACTGAACTGAGTCTTCAGGAATGAAATGGAATGGTGGCAAAAGACTTCTTTGGATAGAGGAGGCAAAGTTGTAAGCATTGCTCTTCTGGAAAGTAGGTTTTGGATGGAAAGCTGAGGGAAAAAAAAAAAATCATCCTGTGTCCAGACAGTCTACGGAGATCCCTGCACCCAACTGGCCCCTGCAGTGTTCTTGAAGCGAAATGAAAGTCGCTCAGTCGTGTCCAACTCTTTGCGACCCCATGGACTTCTCCAGTCCATGGAATTCTCCAGGCCAGAGTACTGGAGTGGGTAGCCTTTCTCTTCTCTAGGAGATTTTCCCAACCCAGGGATCTATCCCAGGTCTCCTGCATTGCAGGTGGATTCTTTACCAACTGAGCTATCAGGGAAGCCTAGTGTTCTTGGCACCCTCCAAAATAGAAGGGAAGACACAGGGGGTGCCTAGATGGGGTCAAATATCTGTGGGGGAAATGAAACATTCAACCACTCATTGAGATGAATGGTACTGGATGGAACTTCCCTGGTGGTCCAGTGGTTAAGAATCTACCTGCCAATGCAGGGGTCATGGGTTTGATCCCTGGTCCGGGAAGATCCCACATACCCCAGGGCAAATAAGCCTGTGAGCCCCAACTACTGAAGCCCTCAAGCCCAGAGCCCATGCTCCACAACAAGAGAAGACATCACAGTGAGAAGCCTGTGCACTGAAGCTAGAGAGTAGGCCCCACTTGCTGCAACTGGAGAAAGCCCTACTCAGCATCAAAGACCCAGCACAGCCAAAAAATTTTTTAAAAATAAAGATGAATGGTGCTGGGAAGCACAATCTCGGGATGGTGAGCTTGTCTCCAGGTGGCAAAGAGAAAGGCCCAGAATGCCAGGGCTACTTGCATATCTGCCAGGGATTTTCTTCTAGGCCACTGCAGCTCACTGAACACCAAGCCCCATGCCATCTTCGACCACAGGCTGACAGATGTAGTCCATGTCCTCGGTGACATGCTCAAGCTTCACGTCAGCCCATAGTGACTACTCGGACTTGCTGTCACATGAGAAAAAGAAACCCCATTAAGGTTCAATCCACTGGATATGAGCTTTCCTTTCCCTGCAGCCTAATGCACTCCTCCAGGCTATAGCCAGACAGAAACTTCCCTCTCTGTGCTTTCATTTGTCTCCTGGCATTTGGGAGGAATGGGTAAGAAAATCAAATAGAACTGACTGACTCTGACTCACACAGAGCAGCAAGACAGGAACTCAGGGTCCTGACCTCAGCCATGCCCAACCCAAATTTGTCTGGGATGCTTCTATCCATGGAGCCCCAGTCAATATGGCAGCAAGTAAAGTGGGTAGTTTCACCCCATCCTCTCCTCGGTCTCTCCTGTCTCTTGTTCCTCCCCTCCCCACCTTCCCCAGTCCTCCTGAACTGCCCAGTCCCTTAATTTCTAGGTTTTTGTCATAATCTCCCTCTGTGGATCAACCTCTCTTATCTCTTAGGCCCCCAAAGAATTGCCTGGCCTAGAATCCAACAACACTAAGACCCTGCTCTCAGCCAAATGTGGGTTTAGGAAGACTCTAGGGAACTAATTCAATGAGAAATAAGTTTCCCTTGTTTATAAGCTTTAAAAAAAAAAATGGGGTCAATTCATTCCAAGAGGATGTTTTGATTCACAGAGAAATACGCATTTTTTATGGTCAAGGTCATTAACCTTAAGACTTACGGCTGACCTTTGGGCATTAAGACAGCCAGTGGGGAAAGATTTGCAGCAGGTTTTGCAGCAGGGTCTTGTCACCACAGGGGGCTCCCAGGTGTGGTGACTCTCCCTGCCCCCTCTGTCCAACATGACCAGCCCCAGGTCACCCATTTTCGTCAGAAATCAGAATGTCCTCATCCAGCTGCTGGGAAAAGAGAACAAAACTGCCAACTGATTATTATTCAGGAACAAAGCAGGCCATTTATTTTAGCAGGGCGAGAGCCATTATCTCCCCAGGACACATGCTCCAGAGTGCAGTAGCTTTATCCAGTCACATTTCCTTCTGTCCACAAATCCTTAAAAGACTGAGCTGTTCCTCTTGCTGGAGCAAGACAAAAGGGAACTGGAGAAAGAACTTTATGGTAGCAATGACCTACAAATGCTGTTCTGTCCTTCCTTTACTGCCTGGACATCTACAAGCCAAGAGGACTTCCTGGCTTATCTAGAAACCCCAGGTGAATGGGAAAAGGCGTGAGAGAAGGGGACCTGGGCAGCCATCTTCCATCTGATACAGAAGCATCACAATGCCCTCAACATCATTACCATCATCAAGGATCCCGGCTTCTTGGCTGCTGAGAGTCCCAAGAAAGGGTCCCAGATAAAACACAGGAAGCTTAGTTATATTTGAATTTCAGATGAACAGTGAATAATGTTTTAAGTATATAAGTATATCCCATGCACTATAGGGGATATGACTACCCTGGTGGCTCAGACGGTAAAACGTTTGCCTGAAATACAGGAAATCCAGGTTCAATCCCTGGGTTGGGAAGATCCCCTGGAGAAGGAAATGGCACCCCACTCCAGTATTCTTGCCTGGAAAATCGCATGGACAGAGGAGCCTGGTAGGCTACTGTCCATTGGGTCGCAAAGAGTCGGACATGACTGAGTGACTTAACTTTCACTTTCACGGGGGATATACTTATACTTAAAAAAAAAAAAGGCATTTTTTATCTGAAATTCAAGTTTAACTGGGCGTTCTGTGTTTTTATGCATTAAGTCTGACAACCTGATCACATCATCCCTCCCCACCTCATCTGCTGTACCCTCCCCACAGCTGGCTCTGGCTACCACAGACTTTTAAACTGCTGTTGTTCAGTCACTAAGTTGTGTCCAACTCTTCGCAACCCCATGGACTGCAGCACACCAGGCTTCCCTGTCCTTCGTTATCTTTCGGAATTTGCTCAAACTCGTGTCCATTGAGTTGGTGATGCTATCTAACCATCTCATCCTCTGCTGACCCCTTCCCCTTTTGCCTTCCATCTTTCCCAGGGTCAGGGTCTTTTCCAATGAGCTGGCTCTTTGTATCAGGTGACCAAAGGATTGGAGCTTCACATTTAGTCCTTTCAGTGAATATTCAGAGTTGGTTTCTTTTAGGATTGACTGGTTTGGACTGGTCACCTGGAAAGGAGCAACTATGTGCATACACACCAGAAGCATACAACATGATATGGGTCTACGTTCAGCACTGAGAAGCATCAGAGATAAATCTCCCTGGGAACATTTCATGTCTGACTGCTTCAGACTTGTTTGCCTAAGGTCATGTGCTGTACTGTGCTTAGTCGCTCAGTCATGTCTGACTCTTTGCAACCCCATGGACTGTGGCCCAACAAACTCCTCTGAGCAAGAATACTGGAATGGGTTGCCATATCCTCCTCCAGGGAATCTTCCCAACCAAGGGATCGAACCCAGGTCTCCTACATTGCAGGCAGATTCTTTACCAACTGAGCTATCAGGGAAGCCTATATATGTATATATAACTGAGTCACTTTCCTGTACAGCAGAAATTAAACGCAGCATTGTAAATCAACTATATGTCAATAATTTTTTTTTTAATTAACAGTCATATCCCTGATAAAATTTAGGCTGAAGAGCTATCATATAAACACTAACAGCATGTAGCCAGACATGATGGTTCTATGGTCCTGGATGCACTTCAGCAACTTCGTAAAACCCACCTTTAAAATCATCTTAGGCCAATAGCACCCAATCATTCTAACAAAATCATTCTTCCCTCTCACTGCCACTTCTTTATTTCCCTTTCTGTTTTTATTTCTGTTTGTATCCTCTTTCACCATTTACATTCAAGTCAATTTGTCCATTTGAATTAATTTCCCAGGAAAATCTTTGGAAAGGTCAGTCTTTTTTAATTAATTCCCCTATAAGATCCATGTAACCCACAGCTTGTTTTTTCTGTTACTTCCATTTTTATTCTGCCCAAAGTAAACCATAAAACATAAAGTTCCAGTCACAAGAATCCAGTGACTCTTAAAAATGACTGGAATTTATACTTTATGACTTTGAATATAAGGTCTTCTGAAAGCTTTTTTTTTTTTTTTTTTTCCATCTTACCAAAAAGAACTCTACCCTCTCAAGTAATTAATTATTTGGAAAACAGGCACACAAGAGTCCAGTCACTTGCCCAAACACAACATCGGTGAAAATTTCTGGGATTTTAAGAGAAACAGTAGGAGTTTCCTCTTAACTTTAGAAACAGTAGCAATGTTTCCTCTTAAACTTTACATATGAATTTTCCCAATGTCAGAATTTCATGACTCCATAGTATTTAGGGACTTCTGGGTTCCAAATGTGAGAATCTGGGGCCTAACATTCCAGAATTCTGGCTTAACCCCCAGTGAGAAAAGTCTCTATGATACAGTATCCATTTCTATTGTTTTGAAAGAATGAAAAGAAGCCACATAATTAAGCCTGGAGCAAAAGGAAAGGAGCTCAAGGAGAAGACACTTCTGTGGGGCCAGGACCATGGATGACAAAGCAAATGACGAACAGGAGGCCCCCCCTTCCCGCTGATGGAAGGTCATGCATGTCACTGTCCTGCCCCTCCTCTCCCCTCTGCCTGGCTGATGCTTAACATAATACAAGATATCCAGGGAGTGGAAGTTTATATTTCAGGGTCTCCCAGGGAGTTGGTTCATTCACTCATTCAAAACCCTTGATTGCCTGTCTCTCACCTGCCAGGTACTGTCTCAAGACACAGGAAACATCAAGGTAAATCAGACCCTGTCTGTGCCCTCTAAGAACTTACAGACTAATACCCAAACAGCTTTACAAAAAAGTAAGTGGACCACAGTGCATCTTTGCGTGTTTCCGTTGCACTGCTTCTCGTTGTTGTCCAGTTGCTAAGTCGTTGCTTCAGTTGCTAAGTCCAATTCTTTGTGACCCCCATGGACTGCAGCACGCCAGGCTTCCCTGTCCTTCACTATCTCCCAGAGTTTGCTCAATCTCACGTCCACTGAGTCGGTGATACCATCCAACCATCTCATCCTTGGCCGTCCCCTTCTCCTCCTGCCTTCAGTCTTTCCCAGCATCAGGGTCTTTCCAACGAGTTGGTTCTTCACATCAGGTGGCCAAAGTATCGGAGTTTCAGGTTCAGCATCAGTCCTTCCAATGATTATTTGAGGTTGATTTCCTTTAGGATGGACTGGTTGGATCTCCTTGCAGTCCAAGGGACTCTCAAGGGTCTTCTCCAACACCACAGTTCAAAAGGATCAATTCTTCGATGCTCAGCTTTCTTTATGATCCAACTGTCTCATCTGTACATGACTACCAGAAAAACCATAGCTTTGACTCTATGGACCTTCGTCAGCAAAGTGATGTCTCTGCTTTTTAATACACTGTCTAGGTTTGTCATAGCTTTTCTTCTGAGGAGCAAGCATCTTTTAGCTTCTCAACCATGGACAATTCCATCCCCCAGAAGACATCTAGCAGTGTCTGGGGCATTTTTGGTTATCACAACTGGGTTGAGGGGTGCTACTAACATTTAGTTGGTAGAAGTCAGGAATACTGCTAAACTTCCTACAATGCACAGAACAGTGCCCCAAAACAAGGAAGTATCCAGGCCAAAATGTGAGTAGTGCCAAGGGTGAGAAGCCTGGTCTACAGGACAAATATGCTATGATCTGTTCTATCCAGTTGGCTCAGGAATTTGAGTCCACATGGCCACTTGTGTTCTTTTCCTGGTTCTATCATTGATTGGCCTTTGCCTCTGAGCAAGTTACTTCCCAGCTTATGTTTCCTCATCTATAAAATAGCCCTGGAGTCTCTGATCTCCATTTTCCTTCCTGCCTAAGAATCTATGGTTTTCACAGGGTCAATATTTGTGCTTTCACTGAACTCTGCTCCTGTGAGAAGAATATCTAGACCAAGGTCTGTTGATTCTGCTCCCAGTCGAGACGATAAGCTGCCTTCCTGTGTGGATCCTGAGTGTAAATTGGGGAGGGCGAGTGTGACCTCTGCCCAGGACCTCCACTAGGAGGTCTTTATCTAGGAGCTTAGTTTTCCCATCAGCAAACAAGAGACACAACCTGTCTGCCTCCCTATATCAGGAGGAAAGGCTTGAGTAAACGAAGCAAGACGGAAAATTACCCAGATGCTACTCTGGTGACCAAGTCCAAATTATACACCCCACACACACACACACATTGTCCCCCCCTTCTGGGGGGCTCTGAGGCAGTGAAGGGATAGGAGGGACCCCACTCAAAGCCAGCTCAGTGGCCTGGGGTGCTGGACTGGGGAGGGGAGGCATCAGTCCCTCTGTATGGTCTTTGGAACTACCTGAAGGAGGACCTTTGTCATCTGTCTCTCTGCAGGGAAGAAAGACTGGGATTCTTGGCCACTTATTTTAGGCACTGGGACTGGGTGTGAGGCAAGTGCCCTCAGATTCATTCTCTCTCTTTCTGTCTCTCTCCCTCCCTCCCTGGCTTCAAATGCATTCCCCAAACAGAAAGAGCCTTTCAAAGCTGTTGGGCTGGAGGACAAGAGCAGCTCTGGATCACAGGAGAAGCAATGCTCTGGGAGGAAGGAGAGGGGCTCCTGTCTGGCCCTAAACACAGGTCTTTTCACAGCTCCTGCGGTGCTGGCCTTAACCAGAAAAGCAGGAGAGGGAGGCAGGGCAGGGCCGGCTTTGGCAGCAGCACTGGGTTCTGTGTGGCTGCGCTTCCTCCGCTGGCAGCATCACCTCAGGTCTGCAGTCGGAGTCTGTGTCCTCCTCCCGCTAACCCAGTGCCATCTGACGTGGCAGACTGTGCGTAATGAACAAATGAGCCCTCTCTTTTTTTAATGGAAGAAAAATGAAAATTCAGAGACATTAAGTAACAGGTCCAAGTTACTCAAACTGCTAGGCAAGTGGACTTCTATTAGTTCTGTTTACTATTCAGTTTTCTTCATCGAGCTTATCAACAATCAATGTTCCTTAGTCAGTTAACCACATATTTTCCATTCTGTATTGTTCATTTTTGATTTTGATTTTTTTTTCCCTTTCTGGTATAATTTACATTCTGTAAAATGTACAGCTCTTAAGTATACAGCTCAATGACAGACACACACCCATGCAGCCTGCATCTGGATAGAAGTAGAAAACATTTCCATCATTTCAGAAAGTTCTTGCATGACTTGTTCCAGTCAATAGCCACCCTCACCACAACAGGTGACCACTTTTTTTTTTTTTTACTTCTATCACCATAGTATAGTTTTGCCTATTCTTCAACCTCTTATCAACCTCATATTCTTTTGCTCAATATAATAATATTTTTTAGGTTTATCCATGATGTATCAGTAATTTGTTCTTTTTATTTGGGGATGGCATTCTATTCTACAAACAGACCACATTTTGTTTATCCGTTCTCCTGTTGATAGATATTTGCTTTGTCTTCAGTTTATGTTCACGTGATTTTTAAAAAATTAGTGTTATGTGCCTATCTCAATTCTCCACTCAGATGAACTTTAACAAAAGTCACCCTCCACAGGTCACAGCATGTGAGAGAAAAGAGCTGACCTTGGCGTCCTCCAATTCAACCTCTTCTCTGATTAAGAGCTGCTATCAAGCTCCTATATTATGACAATGTTTTCTCTGAACTGCAGAGCAGACAGTGGTTGCTTCCACACAGTTATAACTCCTGCACCAACAAAGACAACAGGTCTCATTCAAGTACAAGAAACACACCCATTCCATTTCTTGTCATCAGGCAGGAATCCCTCAGAAGAAATGGAGTAGCTGTCATGGTCAACAAAAGAGTCTGAAATGCAGTACTTGGATGCAATCTCAAAAACGACAGAATGATCTCTGTTTGTTTCCAAGGTAAACCATTCAATATCACAGTAATCCAAGTCTATGCCCCAACCAGTAACGCTGAAGAAGCTGAAGTTGAACGGTTCTATGAAGACCTACAAGACCTTTTAGAACTAACACCCAAAAAAGATGTCCTTTTCATTACAGGGGACTGGAATGCAAAAGTAGGAAGTCAAGAAACACCTGGAGTAACAGGCAAATTTGGCCTTGGAATATGGAATGAAGCAGGGCAAAGACTAATAGAGTTTTGCCAAGAAAATGTACTGGTCATAGCAAACACCCTCTTCCAACAACACAAGAGAAGACTCTACACATGGACATCACCAGATGGTCAACACCAAAATCAGATTGATTATATTCTTTGCAGCCAAAGATGGAGAAGCTCTATACAGTCAACAAAAACAAGACCAGGAGCTGACTGTGGCTCAGATCATGAGCTCCTTATTACCAAATTCAGACTTAAACTGAAGAAAGTAGGGAAAACCACTAGACCATTCAGGTATGACCGAAATTATACAGTGGAAGTGAGAAATAGATTTAAGGGCCTAGATCTGATAGACAGAGTGCCTGATGAACTATGGAATGAGGTTCGTGACATTGTACAGGAGACAGGGATCAAGATCATCCCCATGGAAAAAAAATGCAAAAAAGCAAAATGGCTGTCTGGGGAGGCCTTACAAATAGCTGTGAAAAGAAGAGAAGCGAAAAGCAAAGGAGAAAAGGAAAGATATAAGCATCTGAATGCAGAGTTCCAAAGAATAGCAAGAAGAGATAAGAAAGCCTTCCTCAGTGATCAATGCAAAGAAATAGAGGAAAACAACAGAATGGGAAAGACTAGAGATCTCTTCAAGAAAATTAGAGATACCAAGGGGATATTTCATGCCAAGATGGGCTCATTAAAGGACAGAAATGGTATGGACCTAACAGAAGCAGAAGATATTAAGAAGAGATGGCAAGAATACACAGAAGAACTATACAAAAAAGATCTTCATGACCCAGATAATCACGATGGTGTGATCACTGACCTAGAGCCAGACATTTTGGAATGTGAAGTCAAGTGGGCTTTAGAAAGCATCACTACAAACAAAGCTAGTGGAGGTGATGGAATTCCGGTTGAGCTATTTCAAATCCTGAAAGATGATGCTGTGAAAGTGCTGCACTCAATGCCAGCAAATTTGGAAAACTCAGCAGTGGCCACAGGACTGGAAAAGGTCACTTTTCATTCCATTCCCAAAGAAAGGTGATGCCAAAGAATGCTCAAACTACTGCACAATTGCACTCATCTCACACGCTAGTAAAGGAATGCTCAAAATTCTCTAAGCCAGGCTTCAGCAATACATGAACCATGAACTTCCTGATGTTCAAGCTGATTTCAGAAAAGGCAGAGGAACCAGAGATCAAATTGCCAACATCCACTGGATCATGGAAAAAGCAAGAGAGTTCCAGAAAAACATCTATTTCTGCTTTATTGACTATGCCAAAGACTTTGACTGTGTGGATCCCAATAAACTGTGGAAAATTCTTCAAGAGATGGGAATACCAGACCACCTGACCTACCTCTTGAGAAATCTGTATGCAGGTCAGGAGGCAACAGTTAGAACTGGACATGGAACAACAGACTGGTTCCAAAAAGGAAAAGGAGTACGTCAAGGCTGTATCTTATCACCCTGCTTATTTAACTTATATGCAGAGTACATCATGAGAAACGCTGGACTGGAAGAAGCACAAGCTGAAATCAAGATTGCCGGGAGAAATATCAGTAACCTCAGATATGCAGATGACATCACCCTTATGGCAGAAAGTGAAGAGGAACTAAAAAGCCTCTTGATGAAAGTGAAAGAGGAGAGTGAAAAAGTTGGCTTAAAGCTCAACATTCAGAAACGAAGATCATGGCATCTGGTCCCATCACTTCATGGGAAATAGATGGGGAGACAGTAGAAACAGTGTCAGACTTTCTTTTTTGGGGCTCCAAAATCACTGCAGATGGTGACTGCAGCCATGAAATTAAAAGACGCTTACTCCGTGGAAGGAAAGTTATGACCAACCTAGATAGCATATTCAAAAGCAGAGACATTACTTTGCCAGCAAAGGTCTGTCTAGTCAAGGCTATGCTTTTTCCAGTGGTCATGTATGGATGTGAGAATTGGACTGTGAAGGGCTGAGTGCCAAAGAATTGATGCTTTTGAACTGTGGTGTTGGAGAAGACTCTTGAGAGTCCTTTGGACTGCAAGGAGATCCAACCAGTCCATTCTGAAAGAGATCAGCCCTGGGATTTCTTTGGAGAGAATGATGCTGAAGCCGAAACTCCAGTACTTTGGCCACCTCATGCGAAGAGTTGACTCATTGGAAAAGACCCTGATGCTAGGAGGGATTGGGGGCAGGAGGAGAAGGGGACGACGGAGGATGAGATGGCTGGATGGCATCACTGACTCGATGGACGTGAGTCTGAGTGAACTCCGGGAGTTGGTGATGGACAGGGAGGCCTGGCATGCTGCGATTCATGGGGTCACAAAGAGTCGGACACGACTGAGCGACTGAACTGAACTGACATGCAGGAAACATGCTCTCCTCTTCTACCCACTGGAAGCAACTTGAGTGAGGCCAGCTACCGTGGTAAGATGTAAATAAATGTGTCTACTCTAGCCAGCTCTCCTGTCCTCCATGGAAAACTATAGTAGTTTCTCCTTTGAGGTGTGTGGGAAAGAACCAGGCTCACAGAGGGACTGTGGACCAGGTCTTTGAAACATTTCTGGCAAATGGAGCTGCCAGTTCCTTCCATGAATTCCCATCACTCATTCTTCTTCCTTCTGCTGTTTGTCTGACACTGGCTCTAAACACGTCTGCACCACACCTTGTGAGTCTAAGTGTAGTGTGCACTGAAACTCCAGCACAAAGTCAGGCATCTGTTTAACCACAGAAAAGGTCTTTCTGGGCCATGCAAAGAGAAGACTGGAGGGAAGTTCCCCGGGAGTGTAGTGGTTAAGACGCAGCACTCTCCCTGTCGTGGGCCCAGGGTTTAATCACTGGTCAGGATCTAAGATCCTACAAGCCAAGCGGAGTGGCCAAAACACAAAAAGAAAGAACGAAGATAAAAGCTTGGGAACAATCATTTGGATGATACACATAAAAAATAATCACTCTGCCTTAAGATTTATTCAACAAATACTGTTTGAACCCACAAAGATGTGAATTCCTAATGGCCTGAATGATTACTACTGTGCTGTCTAACATCCAGCCTGAGCACCCACCAGTGAAGTCCTCCTGTCTTCACACATTTCCTGGGATAGAACAGACCACAGGGAAGGATGGGGGCTGGGGACACACATTCCACCTCATTCCCTCTTGCTCTTCTCTCTCAGCCCTTGATCTCACCTTTCTTCCACACCATACCTCCTCTTCCTTTTCCTAATGAGTTTCATTTTCTCTACTAAGAAAAGGGAAGAGGACAATCAGGTGTAGATTTCATTGCTAAACAGCCTTTACTCGAGCCTTTCAGACCTCCCATCTTCCCTTTAAGCAGTCTGTCCCTCCAAGTACCCCCATGTGTACCCCAGGAACACCTCGTCTGCACCAGCTGACCTAATTCATCACTGTTTTCCCAGCTCCTTCAAATCGAGACACACACCTCCCACATCCCACCCACTTGGCTTTTCTAAGATAGGGAGGAGGTCTTCACGGATAGCTCAGTTGATGAAGAATCTGTCTGCAATGCAGGCAACCCCAGTTCAATTCCTGGGTCGACAAGATCCCCTGGGAAAGGGAAAGGCTACTCACTTCAGTATTCTTGGGTTTCCCTTGTGGCTCAGTTGGTAAAGAATCCATCTGCAATGCGGGAGACCTGGGTTCGATCCCTGGGTTGGGAAGATCCCCTGGAGAAGGGAGATGGTTAGTTGGCACCACCGATTCAATGGACGTGAGTTTGTTCAAGCTCTGGGAGTTGGTGATGGACAGGGAAGCCTGGCATGCTGCAGTCCATGGAGTCACAAAGAGTCCGACACAACTGAGCGACTGAACTGAACTGAGTCAGATAAGTTGAAGATAGGGAGACTCTTCCCTGGGGTTCTAATGAGTGCCCCATGGGGTCACAGGTCACATCTCTCTCAACCTCACAACAGGCAGGAGTGGTGCCTATCTGTTACTTGAATTCCTTGTTCCTTTCCCTGGACGGGTCTCCCCCTTCTCTTAAAATGACGACACTGTGTATAATCAGCTGCCGACAGCCTCAACCCACCCCAGTCAGTCCCATTCCAGCCCCTGGCCGGCACCAGCTCTGATGGCGCCATCCAAAATCCGAAGCATTTTTCTAACCTCTCCCAGCTCTCCACCCACTTCTTAATCTTTCAAGAACAAATTCTCCCCGACCCCAGAATTTCTTTAAAAAGAAGGAAAAGAAGATGAGTTTCTTCCATTTTGACAGTTAATGAAATAAACTAGGTGTCAGGTTTTTTTTACTAAAATCTGATTCAGAAATGAACAGCCCTGAACTGGGTTTGGATTTTAAGGACAAACCCAAAAGAGCTTGTGAGGGTTTTTTTGTGTGTTTTTTGTTTTTAAATTCCCCCAAAGTAGCCAGGAGGTGGATTTGCTAAGCTGTGGTTATTGGCATGAAGGATTGCGAAGGCAGGAAATTCCCTTCATAGCTACCTCTCTTCCTGAAGCCTGCTGGGTTCAGAGACTAGCCTCCTCCATGGCTACCTCTCCAGGGTTCCAGCCCGGCTACCCACTGGCTCCAACAATGAAAGGCTAGGCCGATGGGCCACTTACTGTAAATTACAGCTTCATAGTGTAACTTCACACCCATTCATCAGATCCCTCCCAGGCAAGAGTTCAGGGAAGAAGATGGGATTTAACTCACAGACAAACTAACCACTTCCTCCATAAAATTTCAGCACTGTCCTCCTTCTGTGGAATCTAGTCAAAGAGCAGCCAAGATGCCCACCCCAGAGAACTTTCCATTCTGAGAAATTCCTTCTAAATCTTTCATGCCTACCTCCCCAGAAAACACACACACGCTACATTCGCCTAGCTGTAACAAACATTCCAAAAACCTCAGTGGATTAACATACTGAAGAGTTATCTGTCTCTCATGTTTTAACACCTGCTTACCAAAAATTGCCTTGATTGTGAATTTCATTCTAAATTATATGTCTTGCCTTCTGGTCATAATTCTTGGAGGAATTGTGACTTATACATTTTCATGTAACTGAGATGTCCCTCTTTACAGTCTGTAGTCCAAATAGCAAACCTCAACCACGCCTCAGGTGGTAGTAGCTGGAAATCCAGTTTGTATTTTCCAAAGCCCCAACTCCTTTTCTCTATATATCCAAAAACATCTGAGTTCTTATTAGTATGTAGGTAGGGGATAGAGGAAGAGAAAATGCAAAGGAAATGAGAAGCCTTGGGAAAGTTGGCACGGGTCAAACTTTATTTAGTCTGCTCTAGCTCTGCTAACATCAGTGGCAGCCTAGTGGCTGGGGAAGAGTTTTATTTCCATGATTGTAGAGTTAAAATAAGCAAAGTGCCTCTTGGAACCCACCCCTGGACTAGGCTCAGTCAAGAAACTACACCAGAGGGAGGAAGATTTGGAGGAAAGTGATCAGAAGATACAAAATTTCAGTTATAAAACAAATAAATACTAAAGATGTAATGTGCAACATGATGACTACAGTTAACACTGCTCTGTGATATATGGAAAAGTTGGTAAGGGAGTCGATTCTAAGAGTTCTCATCACAAAGAGAATATTTTTTCTTTTTTTTATTTTTTCTTTTTATTGTATCTACAAAATCACTGCAGATGGTGATTACAGCCATGAAATTAAAAGACACTTACTCCTTGGAAGGAAAGTTATGACCAACCTAGATAGCATATTGAAAAGCAGAGATATTACTTTGCCAACAAAGGTCCATCTAGTCAAGGCTATGGTTTTTCTAGTGGTCATATATGGATGAGAGAGTTGGACTGTGAAGAAAGCTGAGTGCCGAAGAATTGATGCTTTTGAACTGTGGTGTTGGAGAAGACTCTTGCAAGTCCCTTGGACTGCAAGGAAATCCAACCAGTCCATTCTGAAAGAGATAAGCCCTGGGATTTCTTTGGAAGGACTGATGCTGAAGCTGAAACTCCAATACTTTGGCCACCTCATGCGAAGAGTTGACTCATTGGAAAAGACCCTGATGCTGGGAGGGATTGTGGGCAGGAGGAGAAGGGGACGACGGAGGATGAGATGGCTGGATGTCATCACCGACTCAATGGACGTGAGTTTGAATGAACCCTGGGATTTGGTGATGGACAGGGAGGCCTGGCATGCTGTGATTCATGGGGTCGCAAGGAGTCAGACATGACTGAGCAACTGAACTAAACTGATATGAGATGATAAATGTTAATTAATTGTGATAATCAGTTCACAATATATATAAGTCAATTATGCTGTACACCTTAAACTTATACTGTGATGTATGTCAATGGCTTCTCAGTAAAACTATGAAAAAAAGAAAACCACAGCATCAGGAATCTGTACTCAATGCCCTGTGGTGACCTAAATGGGAAGGAAATCCAAAAAAGAGGGAACATATATGCACATTAAAAAGCAGAGACATCACTTTGCCAACAAAGGTCCATATAGTTAAAGCTATGGTTTTTCTAGTAGTCATGTATAGATGCAAGAGTTGGACCATAAAGAAGGCTGAGGGCCAAAGAATTGATGCTTTCATACTGTGATGCTGGAGAAGACTCTTGAGAGTCCTTTGGACAGCAAGGAGATCTAACAAATTAATCCTAAAGGACATCAAGCCTGAATATTCATGGGAAGGACTAATGCTGGAAGCTGACACTCCAATTTTTTGGCCACCTGACATGAAGACCCAACTCATGGAAAAGACCTTAAAGTTAGGAAAGACTGAAGGCAAAAGGAGAAGGGGCAGCAGAGGATGAGATAGTTGGATGGCATCACCGAATCAATGGACAGGAATTTGAGCAAGCTCCTGGAGATGGTGAAGGACTGGGGAGCCTGGTGTGCTGCAGTCCAGGGGGTCACAGAGTCGGACACGACTTAGCAACTAAACAATGAACAACAGCAATATGTATATGGATGACTGATTCATTTTGCTGTACAGTAGAAACCAACACAACACTGTAAAGCAACTCCACTCCAATAAAAATTAATACATATGTAAAAAAAGAAAACTACACCAAAACTCTGAGCTTGTCTCCCAAGTACTCCTTCATCTGCTTCTCAGCTACTACTGGAGAACTAAGTCAGGATGGGATCCAGCAACCACCTCTGGACCCAGAACCATTACCCCTTTGTCTCCAGCCTAACTCGGATGGACCCATCAGATCTCTCTCTCTCTCTCTCACTTTGAGAATCCAGTTGCCCACCCCTGCAACTGGCTGTGATTAGAGCCTCATGGTGCCAAACACAGTGGATCTCCCTAATTCTGCAGTCAAGTGCTCTGCCTTGAGCTATACCCCTTTCTCCCTAATTCTGAATTTCAGGAGGAAGGCACAAATATATACAACAGATTGTATTAATGTTTACCAAACATTCCATTCTTCCATCCTATGGGAGAATTACACATTCTTGCCCTGCTGAACTCAGGAATTTCCCCATGACTTGTTTTAGCCACTGAAATATGGGAGGAATTGAAATGTGGGACGTGTGTCCCTTTGGAGCAGAAACTGTAAGAACCAGAGTGTGGTTTGCCTGAACCTTTTTTCCTCTGCTATGATGGCCAAGGAGTGCTTCATATAGAAGCTGCTCCACTAGTCAGGATCCCCAGACATCAAGAAGTCAAGCCATGGCCAACTCAGGATATATAGGTCACATGAATGAGAAATAAATTTGTATTATTGTTGTTGGGAGTCACTGGAAGTTTGGGGTTATTTGTTAAAGCAGCATAACCTTGCAAATTCTAACTAATATCCAGTTCTTCCCTCCCTGAGTACCCAGGGATCCTTGTGCAAATGAGACCACCTTCTCCCCAGAGCATTTCACACCAAAAGAGGCTTCTCCAAGAATTCATTTTGCATCTCCTCTCCAAGTCTCCTGCCTGCTTTACATCTGTTTAGTAAATGAGGAGTCTCAACATGTGCCTTGAGGTACCCTTCAGCTTCAACTTCTACAGAAAGTGTTTGGTGGTAAAATTTGCTAAAAAGGGGGGAAAAATAATCTCTCATAAGGCAGAGCCACTGCTTCTGTTTTCCCCAGAATGGCTTGTACACAGTGGACACCAATGAATGCTTGTCATCTGGGATAATTCTGAGAAGAATTCACAGCATTCTTAGCATAGTTAGAAAACTTGAGTGATGGATGGGAACACCAAGAATTTTCCATCCAAATCTCTACTCACGCCATGGCCCTATTTTAACAACCTTCCTTCTGGCACTGGGAAAAGTTGAGGGCAGGAGGAGAAGGGGGTGACAGCAGATGAGTTGGTTGGATGATGTCACTGACTCAATGGACATGAGTTTGAGCAAACTCCAGTGTATAGTAGACAGAAGCCAGGCGTGCTGCTGTCCATGGGGTCACAAAGGGTCAGAAATGACTGAGCAACTGAACAACAACTCTAAACAAACAAATAATCCTAGAAGCAAAGAGTATGACTAGTTACTTTTGATCTGAGAAAGACAAAGATCCCAGACAGGGCAGGTCAAGCTACCTGATGGAGAATGGAGATTATGCAAGTCATCATGTCTACACAAAGCTGAACCGATCATCACACAGCAGATGTTCTCATGACACAGAAACCAGCATCAGAAGCTCTGCCAGTACAGCCTGGTCTTGACAGTATTTACACCAGAGGAGAGGTCTAACCCCTTTGGTTCAACTAGGCCATCAACTGGTGGGCTACTTTGATGCGCCTATGTCACTCACTTCTCTGGCTGGCAGCACCTGGCCGCTGAGGCCCCATGTGGACACGGGAGCTGAATCAGCCCAGTGCTCCTCTCGGCCAGTGCACATAGCTGGGGGGGGGGTGGGGGACCAGCCTGGCCTGCCTAGCATGAGCCTGCATGTACGACTGAGTCACTCCAGTTGGCATCCCTCAAGGGCCAACAACGTTTCTGCTTCGGAGGCTGGCACTTCATAATTACAGCTGTGTTTCTGTTGTACCAAATTACCTCACTTAAGAGCCTGAAAATAGCATCCAGACTGAAGGTGCTGGTTGCACAAAGAGGGAAGCTTCGCAAGACTCAGAACCTGGGTGCTGAGCCAGAGGGCAGGGCTGGAAGCTACACCCAAAGTCCTAACGGAGAGAATCCTATGACTCCTCTCTTCTCTCCTCGTGATGGAAACAGAACAGTGCCACGAAATCGTCCACTCCCAAACTGGAAATGAGAACTACCCTGCAGTTCTGTCTCCGTCTTCATTCATTCACTCATTCACGTATTCAATATCTTTATGTACTTCCTCTATGGAACCTACTCACCTTGCCCTCCAGATCACTCCCCTGACCCCTTTGCCCTGTGCCTGGGAGACTGACTTCCACAGACCACATCACCAAGCTCCCTTGCCCTCTAACTGCCAGATGGGCTAGGCTAATGGGAGCAGGAGAAGGAAATTAGGAAGTGGGAGAGGTGCAAAGTCAAAGTGGTAACTCCCCTGTTCCCTTCCTGCTGGGCCAGGTTTTGCAGTAGTTGAATTCTGCTACCTGGGCCACAGCTCCTGGCAGGTGGTCCCTCTGCTAAGATCACTGCAGAGTTCAAATCGTCATCTTCTCCCTTCAGGCCCAGAAGGAGTATATGAATTGTCTAGGGATGTTATAACAAAGTCCCACAAACTAGGTGGCCGAAAACAGTAGAAATGTAAAGCCTCACAGTTCTGAAAGCTAGAAGTCTGAAAGCAAGTTGTTAACAAGGCCATGCCTCCTTGAAACTTGTAGAGGAACTTTCTCGTGTCTTCTAGCCTCTGGTGGTTACCAACAATCTTTGGCATCCCTGGCTTATAGGTACATCATTCCAATCTCTGTCCCCATTACCACGTGGCTGTCTTCTCCCTGGGTGTGTCTGTGTGAGTCTCCTCTTATGAGGACACCAGTCAGACTGGATGAGAACCCACCCTAATGACCTCATCTTCCCTTGACTACATCTGCAAAGGCCCTATTTCCAAATAAGATCACATTCACAGAACCTGGGACTTAGGACTTCAGACTTTCTTGGGTGACCTATTGGGATAACAGCCTCCCACCGTGGCCAGTCCCCAACCTGGGACTGTTCCAATAGTCCTTTTACTCCTTTATAAACAATTCCTTCATTCTCATCTTTTCCAATTCCTTTTTAGAAAGTGCCATCTGTTTCCTGCCAGGACTCTGACTGAGACCTCTATTGCCTGGCTAACCTAGGGAACCTAGTAGGTGCCAGAAGGTACCAGAAATACAAAGATGGGCGAACACTACACTGTCCTGCCTTCATAGGGTGCACAGTCTGCCATTTAATCAGCTCAATCAAAATATCACAGAGTAACAGTGCAGCTGGGATGCGATTCAAAGGAGAGGTTCACAGCGCCTTGGACATGCTTAATCGGGAGAGAAAATGTAGTCAGGGAGGTCAGGCAGGGCTTCCCAGGGAGAGGGGCCCTGCTGCAGCCAGAATGTGGAGGATGAGTGGAGTCAACCTGATAAAGAGGGGGCCTTGCCTACACATCCCCACTGGGGCCAAAGGAGAGGACCCAGAAGAGGGGAGTCAGTGTCCCCATTTCCCTCCAATGGCAGGTCTACCTTCACTCATATCCCAGTCCAGACACAGGTGACTTCTCTTCAGGAAGGATAAACACCCTCTTCCATCCTCACAGCTGCAGACCTCAGCAGAGAACCCCGGGGCAGTGAGAGCTCCCAAGTCAGGGAGTAAGAGCCCACCCCCAGGGCTACAGGTAAAGAGCAGCAGCATGTCACGGAGGGCACAGCAGGGAACAAGCACCCCAGAAACCAAGAAACAGAACCAACAGAGACGCCCAGCATGCACCTCAGCCTCGACAGGTCCAGTATTAAAATCACAGCATCCGTCTGTTCCCAGTTTCACTGGGGTCACCCCAGAACTCCTCATCTGCTCCTCCTCTGAGAAATCATATGTGTTTCTGATTTTACCTCCTCAATCTTTTTTTAAAGTGTATTTTTATTTTCTATTTTTGGGCTGCACTGTGCAGCATGTGGGGTTTTAGAGCCCAAATCAGGGATTGAACCCACATCCTCGGGATTGAACCCATATCCTCTGGATTGGAAGCATGGAGTCTTAACCACTGGACCACCAGGGAAGTGGTTACCTCCACAATTTTCTCAAACCCGCACCTTCCTCTCCTTCGCCGCTGGCTCCTGCCCTGTTTCAGACCCTCACCATCTCACCCTAGGACTTGCGTCTGCTCCTTCCCTGTCTGACCTCTACTCTGGCAAATCCACCCACAGAAAACAAGCCATCCCACTTCCCTGAAGGTGGCCCTCCCTGATGCTTCCCTCCCAGGAGGGTACAGTCCAGGTGTCACACACAGGGCTCTCCTTCCCACCAACCTGCTTGCTCTGTTCATCCTCGATCTTCCAACAAGGCCAAGCCACTTTTATTTATTTGTACACATCCCATCATCTCTCCCTCTTTGTGCCATTTTTCAGGTTGTCTCATCCTTCACCATACCCTCTCCCACAATCTAATTAAATCCAACTCAGGCCTAAAATCTTAATTCAGGTGTCAACCCCTCCAAGAAGCCTTCCTTGACACCCCTCCCCTCTCATTTCCTACCATAGGCTCTTCCATCATTAAATCTAACATCACATGCTCTAAATCTCTGTGGAGCTACTTCCCCCACCAGAATGAAGATTCTTGATGGTAGGGTCCATGTCTAACTTGGTTTGCGATATCTATTGCCTGGCATAGAGGAGATGCTTTAAAAGTAGATAAATGAATGAGTACATGACAACCATATGTGGGTAGACTGTGCCACTTCTGTGCTGGAGTCAGAAGCCCTCAAAATGAACAGAATTTCCACACACACACACACACACAACCATCACTATTAGTGGGTCCCACCCAGTATTCCGTCTACTGATCATGCTTCCAACATACAGAAGCTGCTTTAATGGTGTTTGTTTTGCTCCGCCCCTACCCTAGTAGGTAGTATATGGAAGCGTCTGCCTTGCAGATATTGTGTGATTTATCCTTTTTAAGCTGCAGTTTTCCATGTGTAAAATGGATGCTATTACAGTATCCACTGAACAGAATTACTGTGAAAATTGAATGAAATAAAATAAAGTGTATGGTCAGAACTTAGTAAACAGTAGATATCACTACATTGGAAAATGGTGCTGATGAGAGACACACAGGTAAATGCAGTGGGAATTCAGAGGTGAGAATGCACGTGAACACTGTTGTTTTTAGTAAAACATCCCTCCCCCTCAAAAAAAGGTTTTTTATACATAATCGATAGCTCTGGGAAATTCCACTGTTGTGGGTTTACTGTGTTGTTATAAAAGGCAGTGTTTGCATTCACTTGCCAGGCTTAACAGATGTGCATGCAATGGCAGCAAGAACCAGAAACGCATGGAAAGAGAAAAAAATCAGTGCGTTAGGCCAAGATTTCCCAAGACTTCGGTCAGGCTCCTGGAGAAATTGTGCACGTTCACCTCCTGCTGCTGGGCGAAGTGGTGGGAGGGAAGGCCTGGCTCATCATCTTACAGAATCAAAAGCGTTATAAACTCATTTGTTCCCAGCCCAGGTCCAAAAGCTAATCCTCATCCTAGTGATAGTAGGTGATCATTTGATGAGTCCCATCTGCAGATGAGAAAGTCCAGGACTGGAGGCCAAGATCATGATTCCTGTTGTGGTTTCCCGGGGGCCAGGCCAGTTCCTGTTCATCTTCCCTCCTCAGCAACCTCCTCGCTTACAGAAGTCCTCTTGGCAAGACAATGGGAGGAGTGGAAGCTTTTTCAGCTTCAGCATCAATCAACAAATATTCAATGGGCAACTTCAGAGCACCCAGTCTGTGCCAGATCCATTGGGCAAGTTTTGCAGATTTAAAAAGGATGTACACTGAACAGCAAAGGAAACCATCAATAAAAGGAAATCTACAGAATGAGCTGGAGAAGGTATTTGCAAATAGTGTATCTGATAAGGGGTTAATATTCACAATATATAAAGAATCCATACAACTCAATAGTGAAAAAACAAACAACCTGATTAAAAAATGGGCAGAGGAAATAAATAGATCTTTTCCCAAAGAAGTACAAATGACCAACAGATCCATGAAAAGGTGCTCAACATCACTAACTGTCAGGGAAATGGAAATCAAAACCATAAGATATCACTTCATATCTGTTACAATGGTCATCATCAAAGAGACAAGTGATCAAAAGTATTGATGAGAATGTAGAGAAAAGGTAGCCTGAGTTGGTGGAAATAAAAAGTGGTTCAGCCACTACAGAAAACAGTTTGGAGGATCCTCAAACAGTTAAAAATAGAACTACCATAGGATCCAGCAATCCCATTTCTGGGGATATATCTGAAAAAATGAAATCACCATCTCAAAAAGATGTCTGCACCCCATGCTCACTGCAGCATGATTTACAGTAACCATAGAAACAACCTAAGTGTCAATCAACAAACAGATGGATAAAGAAAATGTGGTGTGCATATACACAGTGGAATGCTATTCGGCCATTAAAAAGAAGGAAATCATGCCATTTGCCTCACCATGGGTGGACCTTGAGGATACTATGCTACGTGAAATGTCAAAGAATGACAAATACCATATGATCTCACTTGTACGTGGAATCTAAAAAAGCCAAAGTCACAGAAACAGAAAACAGACTGGTGTTGCCAGAGCTGGGGGAGAGGGGAGTAATGGGTGAAGGTGGTCACAAGGTACAAACTTTCAGTTATAAGATAAATCAGTTCTGGGATGTAATGTATGTCACGGTGAGCACAGTTATCTGCCTCTTACCTTCCAGCCCTGCACTGCCCGATGCAGTAGCCTCTGGCCATATGTGAACTGTTACTCGAAATGTGACTGAGCTGAATGGAGATGTGACACAAGTGTGAAATATACACTGGCTTTCAAAGACTTGGTGTAAAAGAAAGGAATATAAAATATCTTCTTAAACTTGTGTTTATTACACATAGAAATGGTAATATTTTAGATATATTGGGTTAAATAAAATGTATTATGACAATTGATTTCCTATGTACTTTCTCAGCATGACTACTGGAACATTTTGAATTACATTTGTTTTTCAAATTCTATTTCCATTGGAGAGGGCAGTTCTATATTGACCTCACAGTCTGCTGCGAGCATTAAATCAATAAACCCAAGAAGAGCACTTAGCACCGAGCCCAGAACAAAGTACCCAATAGCTAGTCTGAATGTTAGAAAGACCAGTGTTTTTCCAAACTTATAGAGCCACGTTTCCTTTTTCAAGCAACTTCCTCTAACAGATTTTTTTTAAAAGCACTTCTGATTAAAACAAATGGGTGTCCTCTCCAGTTGCCCATTCACCGTGGGCACCACCTCCACAGCTTGGAAACCCATGGGGTGAGATCAGCTACACCTATGGCTAATTCATGTTGATGTATGGCAGAAATCAAGCCAATGCTGTAAAGCAATCATCAATCAATTAAAAATAAATAAATACAGTTTCTTAAAAAAAAAAAATGTCCTGCAGGCTTTTGCATCACACATCTGTAATTTCAGAGAAGGTAAGAACGTGGTACTGGACAAAATCAAGGTGTCTGTGGCAGAACTTTCCAAATGGTCATGGAGAGTTTCCCTGGTGGTCCAGTGGTTAAGAATCAGCCTGCAAAGCAGGAGACGCCAGTTCAATCCCCAGTCTGGGAAGATCCCACGTGGGGCAGGGCCATTAAGCCCATGCACCACAACTAGAGAAAGCCTTTGTGCAACGAGCAAGGCCCAGCACAGCCAAAAATAAACTAAAAAAACAATTTTTTTTAATGGTCACAGATCTTAAATGTTCTCACCACAAAAAAAGAAACGATGATTCGGTGATGTAATGGAGTTGTTCGCTAAGGCTATGGTGGAAATCATGTTGCAAAAGAGAAGCATATCGAATCAACATGTTGGAGGACGTCCCTGGTGGTACGGTGACTAGGTAACCCACTTGCCAATGCAAGGGACATGGGCTCAATCCCTGATCCAGGCTGATCAGGAAGATTCCACATGCTGAGGTTAACCAAAGCCCGTGTGTCACAGCCACTGAGCCTGTGCTCCACAACAAGAAAAGCCACCACAGTGAGAAGACCAGGCACCGCAACAAAGAGTAGCCCCAACTCACCGCAACTAGAGAAAGCCCACACAGCAGTGAAGACCCAGTGAAACCAAAGGGCGGGGGGGAAAGAATTCAACGCGTTGTACACCTCAAACTTACTTACACGATGTTATATGTCAAGTATATCTCAATAAAAATTAATCAAATGCCAAAAGTATGATCATGGAAAAAAACTACTAGTTTGCTTGGGAGAATCAAAGTGGTTTGGTACCATGTCTAGACAGTCCAGAAATCAAGGTGTCATGAATGCAAACGGGGTCACCTGTGGGCCCCTGGATCATCACCTGCCCACACAATACCTACACACCACAGCAGCTCTCTCCTGCTTCTCAGGAGGGCTAGCTCCACAGAAGGGTAACAGGGGACGCTCAGCCCAGACTCCACAATGACTCTGCTGTTCTGAAGGCAGCTCTGGGTC
Organism: Bos grunniens; assembly: GCF_055505025.1. Classification (NCBI taxonomy): domain Eukaryota; kingdom Metazoa; phylum Chordata; class Mammalia; order Artiodactyla; family Bovidae; genus Bos; species Bos grunniens. The sequence goes on from NC_141168.1 coordinate 20,679,806, forward strand.
CAGTGGGTCCTGCTGTCTGCCAGGCAAGTCTCCCAGCTCTCGCTGTAGCTCTCGTCCCTGGCGCTGATGTGAGTGTGTGTGTGTGTGTGTGTGTGTGTGTGTGTGTGTGTGTGTATGTACAGGGACAGCAGCCAGCTCTTTGCCGGGCTCTCTAACAAGTTCCGCGAGTCTGTTTGTTAAAGAAAAATTCCAGTGGGTGCATCCAACACATGGAACTCAAGAACAGAAATTATATTTATCCGCCCCACTGCCAAAGAGATCACATGCCCCGTGAGTCACTCCAGATGTGCTCAAAAACAGAGTCTCTCTGTGGAAGCCCAGTGCCCCAATCCCAGGGAGAGTAGGAGTAACAGAGGTCCCACTCCTGTCCTCCCCAGGAGTAACAACCACTCTACCCTTGGGAGGCAGGAGAGGGCGTCTCTGCACATCTGAAGACGGAGGGGTGGTAAGAACCTCACCACTGGCCTGGGAGGACCAGGACAGGCATACCTGTGGCTCCTGGGGTCCCCTTGGGTTCGAGGGCGACGTCTCCCTTTTTGGAGGAAAAGATGTGTTGGAAGACATTGCTGCTTCTGCTGCTGTATTCCGATGCTCAGGCCACTCTGTCTCACAGGTGGACCAGGGGTGAGTTGTCTTTCCTTTATTTGTTTGATGCTTATGATTCTTTCTTGAATATCATTAGGAATCTTGAGGGGTGGAGGGAACAGAAGGAAATTAGAAGCCCTGTGCCCTCCTTTGATCTCCTCTCTATCAAACGCTTTATGCTTCTCAACAGGCTAGAAGGTGTTAGAAGGTGATGGGGGAAATGACACCCCAAAAAATCAAAGCCACTGAGAAAATGGGATTGAGGTGGAGAGTGCAGAGAGCATCCCTCCCTGACAGGCCGGGGAGAAGGTCATCTTTGTTTTGTAGAATGTGGACAGACTCCTGCAAGTGCCCTCCAGGCTGCCAGCTGGGCAGGGCATGGGGAGAGCAGGTGCCCAGGGCTGATGCTAATATGATGGCAATGGGGGTGCTGGCCGGCCAGAGTTCTGCTCCCTGGGACGTGGCGTGTCCACGTGGAGGGCTCCACACTGCTTCCTGAGCAGGAGTGGTCACACCTTTCCAGCTGGAGACAGCTGGCCCAGCAACAGAAGAGGAATAGTAATCCCCTCAGCAACCTCGTGTCTGCCTGGCTGCTCCCACCCTGGCCAGGCTCCCCTGGAAAGGAAGAAGCCCAGCAAGGCTTCTCCCCACGGCCGACTTCCTTCCCCTCGGGACACGGCTCCTCAGAGCTGGCCTGGCATCTTTTTCTGGTTCCCGTGGGCAGACACTGGCAGCACCTCTGGTCAACTAAGGTTTATCACTTAGGAAGCGAGGGGCCCATCATGCTGACCACTGCATGCCGATCTGAACTGAAATCTTTCTGCTGCCTAAAGTCAGTGAGATCTCTGTCCTGGAAAGAACTGGAAAAAGAAGTCAGGTTCGCTGGTATTCCCAGAGATCCAAAGTGGGGTGAAGACGGCACAACAGCAAGGGGATGAGCCCCCTCTGGTTCTCAAGGAGAGAGTCAGGGAAGGAAGAAGGGGCCAGCTGGGGCATGGAGCAGCATGGAGCAGGTGGATCTGATATGGGGAAAAGCAAGAGTCAAGGCACTTATTAGGGTTCTTACTCCCTCACTTGTAAACCTGAGATTAGGGACTTGTCAGTTCTCTATACTGGGCTGTGAAATGATTCTTGTCTATGGGGTCGTACAGAGTCGGACACGACTGAAGCGACTTAGCAGCAACAGCAGGGACAATAATTAATGAAGCATTTCCCCCTTTTTTTTTTTCTGGTAAACATCACCCACACACACACACTTCCCTGCTCATCATGTGCACAAATTGGGGGAGCAACACTTGGAAGCACAGAGCAAAGAGACCTTGGTGTTGTGTTCTGTCGTTTACCCCTGTGTGACACTGGGCCTACCTTAATTTGCCTATTAAAAAAGGATGATAATATCCACTCTTCCTAACACACAGGCTGTTAGAAAGCCAAATGAGATGGTTTGATTTTTTTTTTTACGAGTCTTGTAAATACAATATAGCTGCATCATGAACTGCAAGGAACTCAAAAAAGTTCTGCCTCTAATTGGCTGTGTGATGTCTGGCAAGTCTCTTGACCTCTCTGAGCTTTAGTTCATGAACACATAACATATTATAACATATGTTATAACATAATAACATAATATTAATGTTAATAACAACATAACATAATAACAAAAAGTGACCCTCATTGCGTTGTCATGTGAGGGTCATATTCAAATATGTAAATAAAATGCTTCCTAGATAATGAGGAGCTATATCAAGGTCAACTATTACCTACCACTTAAAAAAATTTCATTAAAGAAAGTGTGAGGTTCTCAACAGAAAACCTACAGGTTCTACAGCAACATCCAGAGAGCAGTTGCTCCGGCCCTCTAACTCACTCTTCTCTGGGGAAGGTCTGCCCTCCCCCCACCCCCATATCGATAACAATCTATGTAAAGACACAAAGCCAACACAGCTGAAATAGAGGCCTCCATGAGCCCGCTGATACTAAGTGTTGGATTAGCGGTTCATGTCAGCGTTCAGAGCCAACAAATGATATGGGAGCCCTTCCAACCATCATCAAGTCTTCCATGCGGTTGATTTTTTAAAATTCATTTTTAACATTTTGTCTAATCATGAAAATAATCCACAGTTGTCATTTTTTTAAGATGGAATGAGAGTCACACCCGAAGAAAACCAATTTTTCCAAACACATAAACTGTCTCTTTCACCTTCATCCTTACCCCAAGCCCACCCCCGCCTCCACCACCAGGCCTAATTTAGAAGAATTCCCTATGGAAAGAGTCGGAGGGCGACTTCTCCCTACAAAGTCCTCCTCCACCCGTCCCGCAGCACCACCCCAGCCTCCACCCTCCCCCTCCGCCTGGCCCCTGGGGTGAAAGTGGAGAAATAAACCCAACAGGAATACACCCTGCGGCAGGACATCTTTTTTCCCCTACCATTCTCCCCGCCTCTCCCTCAGACACGCTCTCTAGGATTCCGCCCTGGGAGGAGGCTGCTCCAGCCTCACCGACTGGATTGAGACTAAATGGCTCACCTGTGGTTAGCGAGGCCTCCTGGAAGTGGACACACCTGGCCCAAGTCCTCATCCCACCCTGTCCTGCCGGCGCATCACTTGAGGGACTGCAGGGAACCTAGCCAGTCTTAAAAAACAGAAAGAAATACATGCATGAATTCCTATAAATATTTAATTTTTATTCCATATACATGTTATTTCTTGTTTAAGTAGTTTCATAAGGAAGGTGGCTCTTCGGTGTCCTTTTCAGCTGTCCAGTTCAGTGTTTTGTGGATTTTCAATCATGAATGTTCTGTGGAGGGAAGGGCCCCAGGTAGGGACTGACTCACTGGTCCAGCGTGACCGAGTAGCCACTTCGTTTGCTGCACGTCACTGCATTTATGCAGCTGTTATTCTGAACACTAACAGGTAGGAAAACTGGAGGAAGGGAAGAAGTTAACACGCCCCCAGATCCCTCCGTTGAAAGCCTAGAGCTTGACCTCACTCCTGTGCTCAATTTCTAGCAGCAGAGCCTTGCTGTCCTCATCCGCGCCTCTCCATCCCTTCCAGGTGCTCCCAGCATTCCCTGACTCCACTTGGGCGGTGGGGCTCCCCCTGGGCGGTGGGGCTCCCCTTGGGTGGTGGCATATTCTGGCCAAGGGGAGCCATCTCACAGCAGCCCTTTCAGAGGCACTCCAGGAAGACGCCCAGCACAGGGACTAAGATTCTGGCTTCTTCAGAATAGCACTGTGTTTCTAAAGGCAAGGTTTCCCAGCCACCCTCTGCCCCCCATCTAATGCCTGATGATCTGAGGTGGAGCCGATGTAATAATAGAAATAAAGTGCACAATAAATGTAACGCACTTGAATCATCTTGAAACCATCCCCCGCCCCAGTCCATGAAAAAATTGTCTTCCACGAAACCAATCCGTGGTACCAAAAAGTTTGGGGACTGCTGCCTGAAGGGCTGGCCCAGGAGCCAAAAAGTAAATGACATCAGTAGGATTTGGCAAAAGATCTTTTATAAATGAGGGCTTTTCCTTTCCACATCCATGGCTGTTTCCATAGAGTCGCTTCAACTGATTGATGAGAAATTTGAGTCCTTCCCAACAAGGTCTTTGGCACAGATGCTGTACACAGTTACACAGAAGCCACAGTCTTAATACCGTTCTGTTTGTTTGCTTTTTTAACCTATTTGAGAGACGGGAGGGAAGAAGAGATTTCTGTCACACATTATAAAAGTCAACAAGAAGACCAGGCTCAAAGCAAAAATAGGCTCTCCTGTTTAGGCAGGCTTCCGCCTGCAGGTCTGGGCAAGAAAGCTTGAAGGAGCTAAGGCATAGAGAGCAAGGCAGGTGCCAGTCTTGACTGAAATAATTAAAAGTAGCTTCTCTGGTGTGAAGAAAAGGGAGCCTTTCTTTGCTGTTGGTAGGAATGTAAGTTAGTGCAGCCACTATGGAGAACAGTATGGAGGTTCCTCAAAAAATTAAAAATAGAGCTACCATATGATCCAGCAATCCCACCTCTGAGAACATATCTGAAGAAAACTTTAGCTGCAAAAAATACACGCACCTCAATGTTCATAGCGGCACTATTCACAATAGCCAAGACACAGAAGCAACCTAGATGTCCATTGACAGAAAATGGATAAAGAAGATATGGTAGCGATATACAATGGAATACTACTCAGCCATAAAAATGAAATAATGCCATTTGCAGCAACATGGGTGGATCTAGAGGTTATTGTAGTAAGTGAAGTCAGACAGAGGAAGATAGATATCATATGATACCACTTACATGTGAAATCTAAAATATGCTACAAATGAACTTGTTTACAAAACAGAAACAGACACAGAAGACAAACATGCAGTTACTAAAGGAGAAAACGGGTGGGAGAGGGATGAATTAAAAATTTGGGATTAGCAGATACAAACTGCTGCTGCTGCTGCTGCCAAGTCACTTCAGTCGTGTCCGACTCTGTGCGACCCCATAGACGGCAGCCCACCAGGATCCCCCGTCCCTGAGATTCTCCAGGCAAGAACATTGGAGTGGGTTGCCATTTCCTTCTCCAATGCGTGAAAATGAAAAGTGAAAGTGAAGTCGCTCAGTCGTGTCCGACTCTTAGCGACCCCATGGACTGCAGCCCACCAGGCTCCTCCTCCCATGGGATTTTCCAGGCAAGAGTACTGGAGTGGGGTGCCATTGCCTTCTCTGCAGATACAAACTACTATATATAAAACAGATAAAAATAAGGACTTACTGTATAGCACAGGGAACCATATTCACATCTTATATAACCTATAATGGAAAAGAATACATGTATTTATGTGTGCTCAGGTGCTTAGTCATGTCCTACTCTTTGCAACCCCATGGACAGAAGCCCACCAGGCTCTTCTGTCCATGGAGTTTTCCAGGTAAGAATACAGGAGTGAGCTGCCATTTCCTACATCTGAAGATCTTTGGCTTCTACTCTCAGGGAGATGAGAAGTCACAGAAGTTCCCCGGCAGAAGATTGATATCATGGAACCTATGTTTTCACAGAATTGCTCTAGTTGCTTTGTTAAGAATACAGTGAGGTGGATGGACTTCCTTCCAGTGGTTAAGACTCCGTGCTTCCATCGCAGGGAGCATGAGTTTTATGCCTGGCAGGCAAACTAAGATCCCTCCTTGTGTGGCATGGTCAAAAAAAGGAATGCAGTGAGGATGCTGATGGCAGCCAAAGATGGAAGCAGAAGCACTATTAGGAGAAATGTTCATGGTTTAGACACCTGGAGGTTAGCAGGGATGTGGTAAGAAGTAGCCAGATCCCAGGTATGTTTTGAAGGTAAAGCCAACAAGATTTGCTGATTCGTTGGGTGTGAAATGTGAAAGATGAGAAAAGGCAAGGATGACTCATGACTCCCAGGTTTGGGCTTGAGCAGCTGGGAGAAATGGAAAGACAGCAGACAAAGCAGGAGAGGAGGAACAGGTGCAAGGGGTGGTGGGGACTGGCATTGGGTCAGGCATCTGGAAAGACAACTATTACAAATCCAAAAGGAGATTCCCGTAGGCAGTTGGGTATCTAGAAATCTGACCTGGAAATACAAAGCAGACGATCAGTACGGAAGTCAGGGTGGTGAGGAGAGAGGAGTCTCGCATCCTGACACAGGCTGAAGCCAGGAGTCAGCAATACGAAGAGATGGATGAGGAGTAAGAGCGGCCGGCAAGAGAGGATTTTTTTTTAAGCAGCAGCAAGCAGCAATGTGTTTTCATGCCAATTTGAAAACTCAGTAGAGAAGGGAAAACTAATGATGTGCGAGAGAAAGGTAGAAAGGTGAGTGAGTCTTTATTGGAGACTGATCCAAGGCTCTAGATGAGAGCAGGGAAACAATAACAGAAGGGAAGTCAGAGGATCCAGGCAAGAGGTGGGTAACTGGTATCAGGAGAAAGGAGGAGGTGTGGAATCATCTATTTCATGCTGAAATAGAGTGAAAGGAATCAGGAAATGTGAGTAACGGTTAGGCAGCATTTCAGACCCCTCTTGAGAATGTTGTTGTTCAATCGCTCAGTCGTGTCTGACTTTGAGACCGCATGGACTGTAGCACACCAGGCTTCCCTGTCCTTTACTATTTCCAGGAGTTTGCTCAAATCCATGTCCATTGAGTCAGTGATGCCATCTAACCATCTCATCCTCTGCCACCCACTTCTCCTCCTGCCTTCAATGTCTCCCAGGATAAGGATCTTTTCCAATGAGTCAGCTCTTCACATCAGGTGGCCAATGTATTGGAGCTTCAGCATCAGTCCTTCAGTGAATATTCAGGACTGATTTATTTTAGGATTGATTAGGTTGATCTCCTTGCAGTCCAAGGGACTCTCAAGAGTCTTCTCCAACACCACAGTTCAAAAGCATCACTTCTTTGGCACTCAGCCTTCTTTATGATCCAACTCACATCTGTACATGACTACTGGAAAAGCCACAGCTTTGACTATACATACCTTTGTTGGCAAAGTGATGTCTCTGTTTTTGAATATGCTGCCTAGGTCTGTCACAGCTTTTCTTCCAGGGAGCGTCTTTTAAATCCATGACTGCGTCGCTGTTTGCAGTGATTTTGGAGCCCAAGGAAATAAAATAATTTTGCATAACACATTATAAATCAAAGTTAGAGATCTGTTTTAAAAACATGTGTGATTCATTTAAGAGTATGTTTTACACCATATGCATTCATTCATTTCTAATTAACTACAAGTATACTTCCTGTAAGACCTCCCTGGTGACTCAGACCAGGATCTGCCTGTAATGTAGGAGACCTGGGTTCAATCCCTGGGTCAGAAGATGCCCTGGAGAAGGGAATGGCTACCCACTCCAGTATTCTTGCCTGGAGAATTCCATGGATGGAGGAGCCTGGCGGCCTACAATCCATGGGGTTGAAAAGAGTCAGACATGATTGAGCAACTAACACAGACAACACACACACACGAACGAACACACGTACACACCCTGTCAGTGAGATTGGAGGAGTTTTTGTTCACCTGGTTTTTGGTTTTGCTTTGTTATTATTAATTTTTAGTTTGTATTGAGTAGAGTTGATTAACAGTGTTTTATCAGTTTCAGGTGTACAGCAAAGTGATTCAGTTATACATATACATGTATATTCTTCAACTTTTTTTTCCTATTTAGGTTCTTACCGAGTAGTGAGCAGAGTTCCCTGTGCTATACAATAGGTCCTTCTTGGTTATCTATTTTAAATATAGCAGTGTTGGGTTTTGAAGCCCATGAAACCTGGATTTTAATCTCAGTCCTTATTACAAACCAGTTGGGTGGCCGAAGGCAAGTTTCTTAGCCTCCAAGTTTCTTCATCTATAAAATGGAATGTGAACACTTACCTCACAAGGTACAAAAAGCCCCCTGCCCCACACGCACCGTCAAACAGCCACAGCAGCCTGAGGGGTATGTGCAGAAGTAGGGCATGGGAGGAGGCGGGGAGGGGCCATCTTTGAGATTCCTGTGCTCCCCACACAGACTTTCTAAAGCAATAACCAGCCCCAGGCCAGAGGCTGACCTTATTTCTAACAATCTTCCCCAAACTGTTATTATTTTAAAAACTTTAAGAACAAGGGCTACTGGAAACAATGTTTCCATTATTAAACACAGCTTTCATCAGGAAGCCTTTTCTTCCCAACTCTTGAGAATTAGTGGTCCACCAGCGAGTCTGCACCTTAAAGGAAGTGACTGTTCCCGGGGAAATAATTGAGTGAAGAAAGTGCAGGTCTGAATAACTTTAGGGCTCATGCTGGGACCTTGTTCCCTTCTCTGCCCTTCCCCTGCTGCTGAGTGATTTTTTATTTTTTTAAAGAGAACAAGACCTTTCATTTCACAATCACAAAGAAGACATAAAGAAGTTGCTCTCAGATCCTCGAAAAGGGGTTTCATGGTCAGAAGAAGACATAGCCCACATCTGTTCCTCCTCCCGCCAAGGAAAGCGCAGCCCTCCTTGTGTCTCCATCTCTGTATCCGAGAACACAAGGGTCTCGGTCTCTTCAGTTCAGTTCAGTTGCTCAGTCGTGTCTGACTCTTTGCGACCCCATGGACCACAGCACGCCAGGCCTCCCTGTCCATCACCAATTCCCGGAGTTTACTCAAACTCATGTCCATTGAGTCGGTGATGCCATCCAACCATCTCATCCTCTGTTGTCCCCTTCTCCCGCCTTCAATCTTTCCCAGCATCAGGGTCTTTTCAAATGAGTGAGTTCTTCGCATCAGGTGGCCAACGTATTGGAGTTTCAGCTTCAGCATCAGTCCTTCCAATGAATATTCAGGACTGATTTCCTTTAGGATGTCTCTTTCACCTCTTCAGATGCCCGCATAAGGCCCTGTCAGATGGGAAGCAGCTCTCAACTCTAGCAGCGCACCCGCTGCTTGGCAGTGGGTCTGGATAACCCAGTGGTTACGGACCCTGCCTGTCTTTTGCAACACCTGGGAGCTGTCAGGAGTCCCGAAGCCTACATCCATCCACCCCAGAGATGCCTGAGAACTGGCCTGGGAGGTAATTTTGGGCATTTAGGCCTTTAAAGTTTCCAGGTGATTCTAAGGCATGGTCAAAGTTGAGAACTTGGAGTGGCCACTCAGCCTGGCCAGCTCCTTCTACGCAGCCTTCGGTCAAGCACCCTCTGATTCTCAACCCAGGCTGCCATTCGAAGCACCTAGAAAGCTTTCAAAAAGTTGACTATCCCAATCACACCCTAGTCACTTCAATCAGAACTTCTCCGGGTGCCCTGGGTGACTCTCACGTGGGGTCAAGCTTGCTAACACGTGGAGTAGATGCCTTGTCCTCTTCAGCTCCACAGGCAGAGGCCGCAAGTGAGCAGAGGCTCACTCCAGCCCTAAAATCTATGCTTCTGTGGGAAAGGGGCACTTTTCTGGCAAAGAGAACAAATTCTGCTAAAATTCTGGGCGAGGAACTACTGTTCTGGAGTTCATAGGCTCTGTCCCTCAAGGTGGTCTTGGGAAGTAGGGCTGTCCCTCTGCCCGTCCAGGTCCCCTTCAATGTAAGGATCCAGTCTGCAACATCTGCATCTTGTGTGCACCCTGAAAGCCTGCCAGGTTCTCCACCAGGCAGACAGAAATCTGAAAAAGCATATTTATCCAAGCCCCTGAGGAACTTGTGGGCTAGATAATAAATGGATTACAGAGACGGCAGTATTACAGCAGTTCTACAGCCAGGCAGTTTTTCCACGAGGTTGGGATCCTACCAGTGAGCTTTTCAGGAAATGTCCTTTACATCAAAGATGTTTCACTGTTATCACTTCTGATAGAAATCCTTCTAAATGCTTCTGCAGTTCCTTTCTTCAACATTGTACTCTGGACATCACTGGACCCTTCGCTGATGGCCCAAGGTCACCATATTCAAGAAACAGAGCAATAGTGTATAATTATGCAAATTGTGTTTTGCACAACTTCAGGGGATTAACCTTCCCTTGAAGTCTCACCCGTTTTTATAGCTATTCGCCCAGTTTTCTGGTAGATCACAACCAAGTGTCTCAAAGAAGTGTCCCATTTTTCTTACATCTGGCAGTGGGCTTGCCAATCCTTTCTGCACCGTGTCTTGGGACATGGAGGGGTTAAGGGGATGGATGGGGCCACCTGCTTCTAGCCTGATGGATCCAGGAGAAGTGCAGTTTCTAATGACTATTCCTACAGTGGGCTTCTCGTGTGGCTCAGTGGTAAAGGATTCACCTGCCAATGCAGGAAACTTGGGTTCGATCCCTGGGTCAGTCAGATCCCCTGGAGAAGGAAATGGCAACATACTCCAGTACTCTTGCCTGGGAAGTCCCATGGACAGAGGAGCCTGGCAAGCTCTAATCCATGGGGTCACAAAGAGTTGGACACAACTTAGTGACTAAACAGAAACAACAATTCCTATAATATTCTGTCTTCTCTTTCTCATGTCCTCTGTCAGCTCCTCATTCTTGGTCCTCTCTGCCTCTAGCAGTTCGCCCATCTTCTCCCAGCTATTCCATCTCTATGCAGCCACTGAGGAACTTCTGTGTCAAGTCACTGATTTTATATCCAATGTGTTTCTGAGTCAAGCCCTTGGCGCCACACACCCCCAGAGCCAGGGTCAGGGTCTGTGCAGCTCTCTTCCTACACGTCGTCACCTGTGCTTAGATTCTTGGCAGCCCTACTCCAGGTGGGAGGGGAGTAAGGCAGAAGTCTGAGTCTGGTTCAAATGGTTGTCAATAAACATAAACCAGTACACTTCATTCTGATGAAGTGCTGAAATGTGCAGTGTTAGTAGGGAACAGTAGTATTAGGGAGCTGTTTGTTGAATTGGGGGTGGGGGTGGGGGGTGGTCAACTGTTTGCTCATCTCTTTTTTTATTTGTATTGAAATATAGTTGATTTCTAATGTGTTAGTTTCAGGTGTACAGCCAAGCGACTCAGTTATATGTATCAAGATTCTTTTTCTAGATCCTTTTCCATTACATGTTATTACAAGATATTGGGTATAGTTCCCTGTACTATCCAGTAGGTCCTTGTTGCTTATCTATTCTATATATAATAGTGTGCCTCTACTAATCCCAAACGCCTAATTTACCCCTCCCCTCCACCTTTGGTAACCATCGGTTTGTTTTCTACGTCTGTGAGTCTATTTCCATTTTGTAAATAAGTTTCATTTTATTTTAGATTCCACATATAAGCAATATCATGTATGTTTTCCTCTGACTTCCTTCCCTTAGCATGATCATCTCTAGTTGCACCCATGTTGCTGCAAATGGCATTACTTCATTCTTTTTGATATCTGAGTAACATCCCATTGTTTATGTATATGTGCCACTTCTTTATCCATTCATCTGTCAATGAACACTTAGGTTGCTTCTATGTCTTAACTACTATAAATGTTTTTGTTCTAACATAAAGGCCCGTGGGGATTCATACTCCTTAGACATACATATTTTTCAAAACTTTCTGAAATGATTCTGATAAGAAGCCAGGTTTGAAATTATTGGTGTGAAATAGTAACCTCTGATATGCCTGGGACTCTCTGGGACACAGCAGGGCGGTCTGTCACCTCTCCCCCTCTGCATCCACCGCCACTCGGAGTCACTTTCAGGAATGGCTGGCTGACCTTGGAGTTCACCCGCGGGGAAAAGCCAGTGCACACAGCAAGCTCTCAAGCTCACTCTTAATTTCTTGCAGCTGTGCTCTTCCCTGCCGCCTACCGGCCGAAGAGATCCTCAACGCTGCCCTTGAACCCCGTCCTGCAGAGCTCCCTGGAGGAAGTAGAACTGCTCTATGAGGTAGGCAGAGGGCAGAATGAGCAACCCAAGTCACGGAGAAGGCATTGCTCCTTCTCTGTGGTTTTTGGAGGAGTGACCTGAGCCCCTGACAGTGAGTGGCCTCTGCTGCCTGGGGAACCAGACTAGACTTGTGTGTGGAGGTCCCAGAATCCTGCCCACCTCAAAGGCAAGTGGTCTTCGTACTCCTCTCTCCTGTCCCACCTGTCATCCCAGGGATGGACAACATTAGGAATTCAGTGGAGGCAAAATTAGAGATTTGGACTGGGCTCAGAGGTGCCCCTACCAGCACCCAAGCAGCAGAACAGGGCAGTCTGCCCCAGCCAGGGCTTTAAGCCAGGATGGGTCAGCAGCGCCCAGACGATGCCACACCTGTTGTCTGAGCAGAGCCGAGTCTTGGTAACCTCACACAGGGAGAGCCCCATTTTCAAGTCTGGGGCCACCCCAAAGGCTCTCTTCCTCTGCCTCTCACACCTCTGGCACCACGACCCCACTTCTCCTCCCGACCACGGTGAATTTCCCAAGGCCCCGTGGTTTGGTTTAGGGGTGAAAATGCAGGCTCGAGATCTGAGCTTTAGTTCTGCTTCTGCCACCCGTCGGCCACGTAACCTTACATAAGCCACCACGTCTCTCTGGACCGTAGTCTCCTCAGCTGTTAAACAAAGGGCTCCCGTGTTCACCCAAGTCCCCCTTCTGCCTTGAGGTCCTCAAAGACCAGAACTGTCTGCCTGAGAAGGAGACAGCCTGCCGCAGCCACGTGGCTGAGCCAGGCAGCAGATTTCAAACCCTGCCTCGGGGAACAAACTGGAAAATGCACAGCCTTTGCCAAGACATGAACATGGGAGTCTGAGGAACAGATCTGCTTTAGGAAGATAACAGACAGTAGCATGGAAAATGGGTCAGAGCTGGGGAAAGCCAGAGACAGAGGGAAGAGTCAGGACTTATTAGATTCCTGATACGAGCCTGACACAGAGCAAATGACAGACCTTACCCCTACCCTTAAAGAACAGGTAACAAACGAGGACAGATCTCTGTAACCCACTTAATTCCTAGCACAATTCTCTGTATCCTTTGAATTCCCAGATTTTGATTTTAAAGTATCCAAAACAGTCAGTTTGTGCTGCAAAAGAGTTTTGGTTGGCGGGAGGGAGAAAGGAGAGAAGGGGGTGACTTGGGACACTGGAAACAACAGTCACTTAACAGTGGATTGAAGCAGGCTCAGTGTTAGACGCCGCCCATATTTGTCCTATTTACTCCTCACACTATCCCAGTGAAGTGTTCTTAACCACATCACAGAGGGATACAACGAGGCTGAGAGAAGTAAAGTAACTCATCCAAGGTTACACAGTGGGAAAGTCAGACCCGGGACCCAGGTCTCTTGATTCCGAAGCTCTTTGTGAGCCACCTCCCTTACATGAACACATGTAATCATGAATCTGGTGATGCCATGTCCTCAATAACCATGGGTGCCTCATGCCTTTCCACATCCCGTGTTTCTCCCCAGTTCCTGCTGGCCGAACTTGAGATCAGCCCTGACCTGAAGATCTCCATCAAGGACGAGGAGCTGGCCTCCCTGCGGAAGGCCTCGGATTTCCGTGCCGTCTGCAATGACGTGATCCCCAAGAGCATCCCCGACATCCGGCGGCTGAGTGCCAACCTTTCCAGCCGCCTGGGCATCCTCAAGAAAGAGGACTTCGAAAGGACAGCGCTGACCCTAGCCTACACGGCTTACCGCACGGCCTTGTCCCAAGGGTATCAGAAGGACGTCTGGGCCCAGTCCCTCCTCAGCCTATTCCGTGCCTTGAGGCATGACTTGATGCGGTCCTCAGGTCCGAGAGCATCTCCCTGAGGGACTGGCCTGCTCCAGGGCCACGGAGCAGGGACCGGCATACAGTAATCCAGAAATTCCTCATTCTCTACTCCATTTACAGAGACCAGCCACAGAACACACACTGCCAACTCAGAGCTGCAGAGATCAAATAAGGAATCCTGCTGCTCTTTGCCCCTTGTAACTTCTTGATAAGCGAAAGATTGTGATTTATACCATAATGTGACCTGAGATGGAAAAAAAGGGCTGCGATGGTAATTCAAGATGCCTCCAGAGGGTGAATGGTTGGCCTGGCGAATTGCAGCAGTATAACATATGCTTTAACACTGACTGCCCATGACACAAACACCCAGGAGTGAGGAAAGAGACAGGAGAGACATCATAAAAGTTTGGACATGACGGGAAGGTGGTGGGGGGGGACAAATTTCTTTGGTCCTAAGAGATGAGGGTGCTGGATTGAATGAACGTCTTTCCAAAGTTCTGTAATAAGATAAAAAGAAACTAGTATGTGTGTGTGTGTGCGTGTGCGCGCGCGAGTGCGCGCCAAGTCGCTTTAGTCTTGTCCGACTCTGTGATCCCATGGACTGTCACTTTCCAGGCTTCTATGTCCATGGGATTCTCCAGGCAAGAATGCTGGAGTGGGTTGCCATGCCCTCCTTCAGAGGATCTTCCCGACCCAGGGATCGAACCCGCCTTTCCTGTGTCTCCTGCATTGGCAGGCGGGCTTTTTACTGCTAGCACCACCTGGGAAGCTCTAAAGAAACTAGAGCCATAGCCAAATAAATATATTGTTAACCAAGGGCCTACTTCTCAACTTTTTCAAAAGCCCCCAAGAAGAATCAGTCAGAAAATCAGTTATGACTTATATACCAAGCTTCTTCTTTCCTGAAGGCTGGTCTAATTTAGCAGAGAAATATGGAGGAGGCCCACAGAAATGCTACTGTAATGCCTTGCCTTTTGAACAGAGAAGCCAAGCTAATGCAGAGAGGGTCATCCTGACAAGAGAGGTGGCACCCATGCCCTGGTCTGTCTATTCTAATGCTACAATTATTGAGCAGCCTCAGAGAATTAAGTGCACCAAATAAAAGTGATTTTCAGATGACAAAATGTTAGCCCTTCAAATGCCAAATCTTTCATTTCAGAATTATTCACTTGATATATTTTAAACTATACATATGAAATGCCTTACATTTTTATTTAGTATCTTGGAGACATCCTAGAGTAGGAGTTAGATAAGATCTAAGATCCCTTTACTTCTAAAATTTCCACCGTCATTTAACTATGAAATGTTACGGGGGGACACCTGCACCTGCATTGTCCAGTCTGCTGGACTGCTTGTATCAACCCTGAAAGTTCCCAGGCTTTGTTAACTCTGAATCTGGTATATTTCTGCAGCCTTCCTCAGAGTCAGGCTGTAAGAGTGCACTTTCCTCTGCTACCAACATAACTTGACCTTTGCAATTTGTTCTTTCTAACTGGCCATGGCCTGAAAGATAAGATTGCAAGTCTTTTTAGCATTCTATGTTAAAGAAGAGTTAATCCAAGAAGGTCCCTGCCAGGAGTAAATCACCTCAATTCTAATTAAGATTCCTCACCAGCTCAGAGATGTTTCCAGCTTCTCCAAGGTTTACGACTGGGTTCAAGAGGCTAAAATTGCAAGAAGCCTAATCTTTGAATAAGCGAGGACTCACTGAGCTAAATCTGATTCTGAAATGGGTTTTTAACAATTGTTGTTTAGTGATGATGAAAGCTGGTCTCGACTTCTTTAAAATCTTTGAATAAGGGAGCCTACCTAGCAGTACAAGCTGCAGGATCTTTTGAAGAAATATCAGGATGAAGAAATATGTATTTATCATCAAAGAAAAGTCTCATTTTGCATCCTCACTCTCAGGCTCAGAAGACTAACCAGCCAGTCTCTCGTTCTCATTCCCCAGTTATACATTTTGTACACCCCCCAGATACAGATTCTGATATATACCTTTCCATTCAATTTCTTTCTAAGATCACATGTTCTCTTTGACATCATCACTCCACTTGTCTCTTTGTGGTCATCGGTGTCTCTGCTGCTCTGTCTTTGGGTCCGATTCTGATATCCCTATATCCATTCCTCAAGGCACGTCTTGATTTCTTCTGGCTAACCTCTCACTGTCTCTGCCTGGCTCTCTCTGATGCTCACTGTCTCCTTCAGGGATTGCTGCTAAGTCTGCTAAGTCACTACAGTCGTGTCCAACTCTGTGACTCCATAGACGGAAGCCCACCAGGCTCCCCTGTCCCTGGGATTCTCCAGGCAAGAACACTGGAGTGGGTTGCCATTTCCTTCTCCAATGCATGAAAGTGAAGTCGTTCAGTTGTGTCTGACTCTTAGCAACCCCACGGACTGCAGCCTACCAGGCTCCTCTGTCCATGGGATTTTCCAGGCAAGAGTACTGGAGTGGGGTGCCATTGCCTTCTCCACCTTCAGGGATTGCTGTCTGATTAAAACAAAGGCAAAACAAAGGTACAGACAAGTTAGGCATTGCCCAAAACTTAGATTAGCCTCACAGCCTACCTTCAGCGTTGGGGCTTTGCCTGCATGAGGGTTGGGGAGGGGGTCAGCTGAGGCCTCAGTCCCTGGACACTGCGTACTAATCTGACAGTCAGTCCTGCATCTGCTCTGGGGCTCCATGCCTATGAGAACGGATCTAAGAGCTTTCCTCTAGTCACCAAGCAGAAAGGCCCACACTTGGTGCCCTGAGCACCATGTGAGGACACACAGCTGCTCCCAAGGGCAGGAGATCCCTGAATAGGAGAGGGTTGTTCTCAGGACTGGTGATAGCAGTGGCAGTTCATTCATTCACCCTGCCACAAATAAATTAAAGGCACTTTTGTACTGATAAATCGGGTCCAAACTTATGTGGCAGTCAACTGAAAAAAAAAAAAAAGGAACAAGAAGGACACAACCTTTTTAAAGACAAATGAAATTTTCATTTTTGTTACTAGATGTGTGCGTGTTCAGTCATTTCAGTCGTGTCTGACTCTTTGCGACCCTATAGACAGTAACCCTGCAGGCTCCTCTGTCCACGGGATTATCCAGGCAAGAATACTGAAGTGGGTTGCCATGCCTTCTTTCAGGGGATCTTCCCAACCCAAGGATCAAACCCACATCTCCTGCAGCTCCTGCATTTCAGGTGGATGCTTTACCACTGAGCCACCAGTGAAGCCAGTTATAGTAGACATTGAAACACTATTTTAGTCTTAATACAAATTGTTTACCCACAAAGAGTTTTACAGCAATGACTTCATTCATAAACAAAATCAAATATTCTTCTCAACACCACCACCCCAAATCGTGACTCTTTGCCTGGAGAGCAGTAAAGGAGTAGCCTGGACAGCAGTGGACTCTCCCATTTTGTCTCATGAATGCCACACTACACACTACAGTCACAACCAGACACATTTGTCATATTCACTCAAAGAATAATTCCGAGTGTGACATCAGTGGAAACTTGCCTGGACTCAATGGAACCCTTCTGCCATTTCTAGATGCTGGGTAATTGCAGCATCTAAAAATCTTGGAAGTTTCTTCTATAGTTGGCATTCTCATGGCTACCTCTGGTGTCCTCCCTCAAGGACACTGAAAAACATCTATAGGCTGAAACTTCCATTGCTGTGTCCTCTCACCTGGAATCTAACTAAAGGAGAATCACATAAGTAGTGAATCAGAAGATATTTCAGGGGCATGCGCAGGGCATGCATGCATGCATGTTAAGTCTCTTCAGTTGTGTCTGACTCTTTGAGACTTCATGGACTGCAGCCCACCAGGCTCCTCTCCAGGCAAGAATACTGGAGTGGGTTGCCATGCCCTCCTCCAGGAGATCTTCTGGACCCAGGGATCGAATCCGCGTCTCTTGTGTCTCCTGCATTGGCAGGCAAATTCTTTACCGTTAGTGCCACCTGGGAAGCAGGGCACGGATCTAAAATTAAATGCTTGTAAAATGGTGCTCCTTACTTCCCTAACCCATTTTAATGTCTTTCTTTTTTTTTTTTTTATTGTGGTTATAAAACATGTCATATGAAATTTACCATTCGAACCGAACCATTTCTAGGAATACAGTACAGAACATTTAGCTACATGCACACTGCTGTGTGAAAGATCTCTAGGACTTATTCATGTTGCAAAAACAATACCTATGAAACAACATTCCACTTTTCCCTCTCCTCCTGGCCCCTGGTAACTACCATTCAACTTTCTAATTGTTAGACTACTTTTGATGCCTCATATTAATGGAATTTGTCTTATATTTCTGAAGCAATGTGTAAAATTTCCTTAAGAAAATGTTTTGTCTGAAAAAATGGAAAGAGTCCTGAAGGTGAACTACTGATATGACTGTGTCACATAATTTTATTTAACAAATATTCACTTGCTCCTGCTGCTGCTGCTAAGTCGCTTCAGTCGTGTCTGACTCCGTGCGACCCCATAGATGGCAGCCCACCAGGCTCCTCCGTCCATGGGATTTTCCAGGCAAGAGTACTGGAGTGGGTTGTCACTGCTTTCTCCGAATATTCACTTATGTTGTAATAAAATTCTCCAGGCAAGAGTACTGGAGTGGGTTGTCACTGCTTTCTCCGAATATTCACTTATGTTGTAATAAAATTCTCCAGGCAAAAACACTGGAGTGGGTTGCCATTTCCTTCTGCAATGCATGAAAGGAAAAGTGAAAGTGAAGTTGTTCAGTCATGTCTGACTCTTAGAGACCCCATCGACTGCAGCCTACCAGGCTCCTCCGTCCATGGGATTTTCCAGGCAAGAGTACTGGAGTGGGTTGTCACTGCTTTCTCCGAATATTCACTTATGTTGTAATAAAAATGTCATGATCGAGTTTCCAGGCTCAGTGGAATCCTTGTTATCTCAGATTATCTCACCAAAGAATTTGAAGTGGCTCACGGGTTTAGCATTGAATGTTGACTTCCACAGCTGTCTGCATCCACTCTCTTTAATGTTTGCCACCAAAACATCACACACATGTCACTGTTCTTCCTGAGTTTCAAAATCATCACAAAAAATGAGGCTTGAATGTAGTAAATATGACAGTCAGTCTTTAATAAGCACTTAAAGAGATGAGTCATAGTAGCTCATCCTCCAATGGCAAGACAATTTCAAACCAGGTCACCCACAGCTGCTCCTGCTTTAAGGGTCAAGAAGAACTGGTTTTCAAGACTCACCTTTCCAGATTCACTTCACCTTTAGCCTGGGGAGTGTTTTCAACTGGCATAGCTGCAGACCTTAGAATGCCATTTTTGGGTTCTGTGAATTCAAGAACATGAATTTCATAACCCTTGACTTCCCCACAGCACCTCTCAGATCAAGGCAATGCTGCCAAAGACCACCAATTATAAAAGTGTGGGTGCTTTCTCTCTCTCTTTCTTCCTTGCCCCATATCCACATGACCTTTCTGAGAAAAGAGAAACGCTTCTCTTCTTCTATAAGCAGCAGAAAGAGTCCAAAGTCTGCAAAGGCCCTATTCTTGAACCCATCCATTTTTTTCTGCCCTCCCACCTCCTCCTTGCACACCAGTCAAAGGAAGCCTTCGGCTTCTATTTTGGTAAAGAGCCTCAGAGAGAAGCATTTGAACACCTTCTCCAGCCAGGACCATGGACGTCCTCCAAATGCCTCTGAAATAAAATTGGTGTCTAGACTTTTCCAGAGAGGCAGTACCCTTCCCACTCTCCCTAAAAGGTCTGTGGTCTTTCTGAGAGGCTAACGTCCTCTGCTGACTTTGATGCTTTGTATTAACCTGGGCACTGAAGTAAATGGTCTTTGCCACCAGGGAAGTCTGAAAGACTTAATGTTGTACAGTGGTGGTGGTGGGTGGTTTAGTTGTTAAACTGTGTCAGACTCTTTGCGACCTCGTGGACTAGCCGGCCAGGCTCCTCCTGGAATTCTCCAGGCAAGAATACTGCAGTGGGTTGCTATGCCCTCCTCCAGGGGATCTTCCCAGCCCAGGGATCAAACTCGCGTTTCCTGCATCTTCTCCGTTTCAGGCACATTCTTTACCACTGAGCCACCAGAGAAGCCTCTTGATGTTGTATCCTCTGGGGCAAATGTCTCCAGGGTTGATGTTTCATTTTCTCCCTGCTACCAGACATATCTTCCTGAGGACTAGGTCAGCAAGTGGCCCTCAAAGAGAAAGCTCAGTGTCTTATGCTTTGGATCGTTAAAGCAGTGTGTTGGGAGGTGGGATTATGTTTACCGTGATGGTCATCACTCCGGCCCCTAGGATGTTTGAGGAACAAAAATAAGCTTTGCAAGTTTCTTGGGTTCTGCGGAATCAGCAGGCCCCTGCTGGGACCAATCCCGAACCACCTTTGGAAGAGATACTGACTCATTCTTTCCAACGTGCTGATTGGCTGCGATGAATGGGCGTGGCTACCGCCTCTGTCCCGCTTCCCATAGGTGAAGGAGTGTTAAGGTGGGCCTCTAGCAGGATTTTGTCCCGTGACGGAAAAAGGAATGTCTTGGGGACTTTTTTTTTTTCCTGCTCTGGAGGCCCAGGCTCAAGGCAAATTTATAATGGGAAACCAATTAGAAGGAAAGAAGTCTGAACAGAGTTAAGGTGCCAGGTCCTGGGAGAAGAGACCAGCATGCTCTGCTGACAACCCTGGGGGTTTGTTTTAAGGGAAGGGGGGCGGGGACGACTAGACTTTTTAAGGGAAGGGGGCACAGCCGGCTCAGGTAGAAAGTGAAGATGGTACTGCCCAAAGCAGGCCATCAGTGAGAAGAATGATGGAGGGCGCCACAGACTCTTGGCATCTTTTATTTTTTCGAAGCTTTTAAATGACTTCGAGGCCAGACAGCTGCAGCAGAGGTGTACTCTTGATCGATTAAGGGGGCTTTTGCTAAGCTGTAGAATAAAGTGACTCCATTACTGATCTAGCAAAGGGAGCGAGCCACTATGGTCCCGTGGGTCATGCTTTCCTGCTTCCTTTTTGCTGGGCATGAGGCTATGCTCACCAATCCCACCTAAAACCGGAGGCGAGGAGCCCGGCTTTTGGTGTAGACAGGGGCTCTACCTGCCTTCCTGTTCTGCCCATAAAACGAAAGAGGACTCTTGGAAGCCGAGGAAGGTTGGAGAAGTCTTTCTGGACGGAGGCGAGCGTCGCCAAGCAGCACAGCACTTGGCTGGCGCGGGCTCCGAGGGGCGGAGGTCCAGGATGGGCTTGCTGAAGGGACTTCTCGGAGCCAGGAAGCTGCTGCTCGTCATCCTCGTGCCGCTCCTGCTGCTGCCCCTGCCCATGCTCCACCCCAGCAGTGTGAGTACCGGCCCGTCCCCTCCGGGGGCCAGTGGGTCAGCTGGGAGGTCAGAGGGGAGGTCGCTGGAGGGAAGAGGGGCGCTCAGTGCAGAGTTCAGCATGCTCTTCTGTCGGTGTCAAGAAGTGGAAATGCTTTCCTGGAGGAGGCTCACATGCTTTCTGCCCCAAAACTGCCATTTTCAATCCCCAGTTCCCCCAATCTTATGGCCCCCAACCGGGAGTGAGATAAGAAGAGGGGGTGGGTCATTGGCTGAAGTGGCCCGTCAGTGGGCTAGGTGAACACCGATAAGGATGCTCTGGACAGCGGTGTTTGCCAGGAGTCAACATGTGACCATGGCATGAGAGAGCAACTGGACATGCAGGAAGATCTCCCCATAGAGGAGGGGGCAGGGAGGGAGGGGATTGTGGACCCCAGCCTGGGGTGTGCTGGGGAGCAGTCCCCAGCCGGGCTCTTGTCCATCGAGCCAGGGTCCTTGGGTGACCCACAGTGGGCTCTAATAACCACGATTGGAAACTTAATAAGTTCCTCCTGAACTTTAAGTTGAAAGTGGAACTTGGCTGCCTGCCCTGGCCCCATGCATATGGCCCTTTGATTATCTGTATCCTCTCTGTTTCCTTCTCTGAGCGGTGGAAGGAGAGACAACAAATGACTTGATTTAGAAAAAAAAAAAAAGAGTAAGAGCCCGCAGCTCTAGACAGTGACTGAATTTTTTTGTCCAGGTTGGTGTGAGCCGAAGACCCAGAGCTTCCCTTTCTTTCTTTCCTCTGGCTCCTTTTCTCCTCCTCCCCCGCCTCTCCTCCCCATCCCTCCTCCTGCGTCCCTCCTCCTCTCCCTCCTTGTGTTCCCTCTCTTCCTCCTTGGCCTTCTCCTCCTCCCAGTGTCTTTACCCCTTTCCCCAGCTGGCACTACCCTTGAGACTTTAGGAAAAATAAGCCAAGAAAGGTTAATCATGTTTGTGGGAGGGGAAGGGCTGTCTTTCCATTCAGCTCCCTGAGTAACTTAGTAACCAAAAGTAATTATAAAGTTAGAGGGGATTAGGACTGTTTCTTAAAAACAAACTGGTTTAAATCTTCAGTAGAACAAATACCTCAGAGTGCCAGGGAGCCGCTGATGAAAGCCGGGCTGGGATTAGCAGACAGTGATTGGTGCTGACAGTTTTCCTGGCTGACATACTAGTCTGCTTTTGGCTTTGTCCCCAATAGGGTGATTTTCATTTCTGTCCATATTGTTGTTTTGTTTTACTCAATGTCAGATGGATTTAGGGAATGCCAGCCAAGTGGCACCCACTCTTCTCCATGGCAGCATCAGGCACCCCCATCCCCCACCCCACAATTTTCCTAAGTCAGCTCTGTCTCTGGGGACCATGACTGCAGAGCGGTGTTGCCATTTCATTCTGGGAGCCTGTCTTTGAGCTTCTCGGTTAACAATGCCTAGTGAGAAGAACCCATGAGAAGAAAAAGAACAGAAAAACAAATCATTGAAGAAGGCAAAATCATCCATAAATTTTGACAGAAGAGGGATGTTGTGGGGGGAGAAAAGAGAAGAGAAAAGGAAGGAAAGGTGAGCCTCTGCTCTGTTGGGGTCTATACATAATTTTTGAATAGGTTTTTAAAGATGGACTCACTAAGATCAAGAGGCACTTGATTTAAGCCCTTCACTGACTTATCGCCTTCTGTCCAACTGAGTTTCACCTTAGGGTAGGGACAGCCACACTGGTGACATTTGGTGGGGGGTGGAGGGGAGGGGAGAGAAAATTCTCTGTCACAAGGGAAG
This sequence comes from Bos grunniens, assembly GCF_055505025.1. NCBI lineage: Eukaryota > Metazoa > Chordata > Mammalia > Artiodactyla > Bovidae > Bos > Bos grunniens. The sequence goes on from NC_141168.1 coordinate 20,702,537, forward strand.
GACCATGCTGGGTACTGTAGGATGTTCAGCAGCATTCCTGGTCGCTGCCTGGTAGGTGCCAGTGCAGCCCCTGCCATTGTGATGGCCAGAGATGCTTCCAGATGCTTACAACATCCCCTGGGGGCCAAAATCACCCCCAGATGAGAATCAGTACCTTCAGAAAATGGGCTTCCCTGGTGGTCCATTGGTGAAGAATCCACCTGCCAACGCAGGAGACACGAGTTCGGTCTCTGGTCCAGGAAGATCCGTTGGAGAAGGGAATGGCAACCCACTCCAGTATTGTTGCCTGGACAGAGGAGACTGGTGGGCTGTAGTCCATGGGGTCGCAAAGAGTCAGATACAACTAAGGGGTTAAATAACAGCAGAGCTTCCCAGTCTGTGATAACGGGGTTGGGAAGGTAGATGATTCGAACCCCCTACAACCTTTGGGACCGCCAGGTGGAACCTGGGTGGACCAAGCCCTCAGAGGTGAATGCAGCCTGCTTGCCACTCTCCCCTGCGTGGCCCACAGCGGCGATTCCTCCGTGGGTCACAGTGTCGGTAAGACGCTACTTCTCTCTGCAAGGAGGAGGCACATCACAGAGGATGCGGTCACAGCACCCACAGCTGGCACAGGCCACCGCAGAGACTGGCTCCCGTCACTTCAGCCCCCTTGCCTCACACTTACATTCTGATATTTAATCCTTGAGATTCCTAAACGGCCTTGTTTTCTCTGGACTGGAGCTGAGAGGAGTGACCTAGGCAGAAGGTCCTGGCCTGTAGTTCTCATGGTCCTTCAAGGGACAAGCCACAGCTACATTTTGGGAAGGATTAGAAGGACCTCCCAATTTTTCTTGCCCAGCTCCCTAGAGCCAGAGGCCCAGACTTGGACCCCTGTATGACAGAAGAGGAAGTGGAGGCCGGGGCAGGGGTGCATCCATAGCTAAGCCCAGCTTCAGCGTCCCAGTGGGATAAAAGTTATACCCAACTCCGAGACTAAATTCTCAAAAGCCCTTGCAATCATTTATGACACCAAATAACCAGACCTCAAGCTCCTTCCAGTGGGGTTTCATCGAGGTGGTCGAACTGTGGGGAAAGCAGCAGATGCAAGCACCAGTTGGCAGCAGAGTCAGGAAGCATCTGCTGTGGGGAGACCCACTTTTGAACTCACTCCCATGTTTGTAAACAGGAGCCAAGAAGAACTGACAACAGGGCTGGGGGCTTCCAGAACATTTTCTTCAGCAGATAAGAGAGACCTGCTAGCCAGCAGAAGAGCCCAGTTCAGTTCACCCAACACGGACTAAGTAACCTGCTGGACCCCGGGGCCAGATGCAGGGAACCAGAATACAGAGTGTTCTGGGTTATCGCATATAAGCTTCTTGCTGAATTTGAAATGGTTGAGAAGAAGCAAAAGGAAATTTATGTGAATTCCATGAATGAACTGAGTGTGAAATGGAAAGGTTATCTGAAGGTGGTCCCTTACCCATTCTTCTAATGAAAGTTAGAAAACTCTAAGGAAAGTTCAGATAAAAATGATGGTGGGAGGGCTTCCCAGGTGGCACTAGTGGTAAAGAACCCGCCTGCCAAAGCAGGAGACATGGGTTCAATCCCTGGGTCCGGAAGATCCCCTGGAGGAGGATGTGGCAACTCCAGTATTCTTGCCTGGAGAATCCCATGGATGGAGGAGCCTGGTGGGCTACAGTCCATAGGGTCACAAAGAGTTGAACACAATTGAGTGACTGAGTGCAAAAAGAGAAAATGCTTGTGAATATGAATATAAAAATACATAGAAAATAAAAACAAAAAGCTATTTTAAAAAATTGATGGCAGGAGAAACTTCCCTCGTGGTCCAGTGGTTAAGACTTCTTGATTCCAATGCAGGGGGCACATGTTTGATCTCTGGTTGGGGAAGTAAGATCCCACGTGCCGTGTGACACAGTTAAAAAAAAAAACGATGGTAGTTTATCCTGTTCTTAATACTGCTGAATGAAGGTGGCTTGGTCACTTCCTCCAGTAACCTGTTCTAATTCCTAACCGTAGTTACAATCAAAAAGTTTACCTTGGCTTATCTAAATTCTCCTAATTCAAACCAAAATGCTTGGTAGAAGGAAATAGCACTCTTGCGTGCTCTCTCTCTCTGTGCCGCCCTCCCTACCCCTGCTTCATTCCTGGACCTGTAATGATGAAGCCATAAGGACTGAAGTTTCTTCAGAAGGAATAAGGGCTTCTCAGAGAGAGAAAGACATTCTATTTCCTTTTCATCAACTAGAACCAACACCTGCCATTCCGTTTCTTTCCCAGAAAGGAAACGGGAATGAGTGAGCTCAGGTGGGCTGAAGAATTTTGAACCCCTTTAGGTATTTTTATTTCTGCAATAAAGGGAGCATGTCTCTAAGTTGCATTCTTTTTCAAAGGGAGCCTTTCCTTCCCCCACCCCCGCCAGTATTAGTTCTGTTGTCTTATCAGCACTTCCAAAAGTTTTAACTTCTCTCTGATCTTCTGGCCCCAGAGGAAACCTCAGTGGGAGCCCCAGTCAACAATTGCTGGGCCCAGTTCCCATTTCTCAAACCCCAGCCCTCTAATCCATGCATATCAGGAGGGAGCAAGGTCCCATCCAGCCAGGCTGGATTAATCTCCCCTGACGCCCCTCACTGATCACAGCGACCTTTTGTAACTTTTGTGTCAGAGTCTGAGGACACTTGTTCTGAACCCAAGGGAGAGATAAACAGAACAAGGTTTATCAGGTTCCTTGATCGCCAGCCAGCCTCAGGGGAGGTCAGACCTAAGCCCAGATGGTTTAGAACTAGGTATAAACAGAGGAATCCACAGCCAGCTTGAATCTTCTACTCAGGGCCCTCCAGAGTCCATGGTTAAGGCCTTTAGACAGAAACCTTTCCCACCACCATTAATCAGCACCATTCCTGGTAACCAGACTCACTGGAGCTCTAATTTTTTTATAAAAATATTATACTTTATTATTATTATTCTGTGCACCCCAAGGCTGTTCAAATAACAAAGCGGGTGGGCTGGGAAAAACCCTGGTAAATTTCCAGGCCCTCCTTTCCAGGCAGAGAGCAGTCCCATTCCCTTTGTCAGAAGGATGTTTCCATGTGTATCAGGCAAGCAGAATAAAGTCCCAGACTGGTTAGGGCACTGGTTCTCAACAAGGACAATTGCCCCCTTCTCCCACTGCCAAGGGACATCTGGAATGTCTAGAGACATCTTTAGGTTTCCCGGGTGGCTCAGCAGCAAAGACTCCACCTGCAATGCAGGAGATGCAGGTTCAATCGTGGGTCAGGAAGATCCCCTGGAAGAGGGCATGGCAACCCACTCCAGTGTTCTTGCCTGGAGAATCCCATGGACATAGGAGCCTGGTGTGCTACTGAGCACACACACACATTTTTGGTTGTCACAACTGCGGAGGTACTGCTGACATCTGGTGGGTGGAGGCCAAGGATGCTGCTAAATGGTTTACGAGGCACAGGACAGTTCCCCACCCCCACCCTCGCCCCCCCAGCCAGGAGTGATCCCGCTTCACATGGCCCAGTTTCAGAATTCACACGTGAACCAGTTACACAAATCGATCTTTGCCTTCAGCCACCCCAAGAACTTCTAGCATCGGATCAACTTGACACCAAAACATTCCGTATGAACTCCTTTATGATATACCTTTATGATATACGATCTTGGATCTGGACACTGCAGTTAATTTCTGTCCCTACCTGCTCAGTTTCAGGGACCAGTAGAGCCGTGATAGCATGACTGTCCAGTGGCCTCCCTGTGGCAAACTCATGCAAACCACATGCCAGACATCAGTCTCCCCAAGGAGCAGCCATACCTTCACCCACCAAAATATGATGGCACATGCCCACCAAACTGCTGCCCTGGTGGCTCATTGGTAAAGAATCCACCTGACTGTGCGGGAGATGCGGGTTCAATCCCTGAGTCGGAAAGATCCTCTGGAGAAAAAAATGGCAACCTACTCCAGTATTCTTGCCTGGGAAATCTCATGAACAGAGGGGGCTGGCGGGCTACGGTCCATGGGGTCACAAAGAATCGGACGTGACTTAGTGACTGAACAACAACCCAGCAAACTCCTCTGCCACGTCTAGCTTTGTCCCCACCCCCAGGGCTGTGTGCCAGCGCCCGTGGTGACGTCTGTGTGACTGCTGCCTTTGCCCTGGCTCTCTTTTGGATTCTCGGTGGCAATGCTGTCTCTAACCACCCACTTTCCTCCCTTTCCAGGAGGCCTCATGTGCTTATGTGTTGATCGTGACCGCCGTGTACTGGGTGTCCGAGGCAGTGCCTCTTGGAGCTGCAGCCCTGGTGCCTGCCTTCCTCTACCCGTTCTTCGGAGTCCTGCGATCCAGCGAGGTTAGACCACTGGTGGCCCCTGCCTGGTCCCTGCCGGGCCAGTGAGAGAGGGCTGGAGGTGAAGGGAGACTCACAGAGCGTTGACGAGGGGCTTCTCTCACCCTCTGGACCAGCCCATTAGCACTAAGCCTTTGCACCCGCTGTTCTGGACCCCGTGCTCCTTTCCTTCAACCCATGACCTGCACCTCCCTCGAACTGCCGCTTTCAGGAAGCCTTTTGGATCCAAATGCTCCTTCAACCCGAGAACCTTTAAGAACCGTGTGATTAGCACATTCAGCCAGATTGCTCCCCATTCCTTTCTCTGTCTTTCGATTGTCCCTTTAGACTCTAAACACTCAAAAGAGGAGTCAGGTCTTGGGTCTTTGGAATCTCATGATAAAGTTGAGCCTCTGTGGAGCAGGGGCTCAATAAATGCTTACCGACAGAGAAACTTACCGTGTTTCCCTGAGGCCTGACAATGTCTTCATTCACTTCCTCTAAAAAACATGTCTCCCCCTTCTCCCCCAACTCAGGATTACCGCATATTCTTTCCTTGACTGCTGTCTACCTAGACTCTGCCCTCTGTTCACTCTCTCTGGCATTCTGACAGAAATTGTCAACAGGAAGCCCTGAGTGGTGCCAAATTTGAGGGCAAACAGTTAAGCCTCCCACAAATAGGAGAGAAGAATATCACAGCCAGACACCAAGAGCAAGATGAAGAACGGTCCTCATTCATTAACACCTGGTTCCATTTGGACTATCTCGTTATAGCACCTGGTCCCTTCTTAGGGTTTCTGAAGAAGGCTGAATGTAGAGGTTAGTTAAGGACAGAGGCTCAGAAGAAAAGAGGAAAGGGACCTATTGTTTGAATGCCCGCTAAGACTCAGGCACAACCCCAGAAGTACTATATTAGTTAATACTCCCAAGAGCTCTACCAGGTAGACATTACTATTTCCATTCTACAGAATGAGGAAAGATGTTCAGAGTTAAGATCACATAGCAGGAAATAGCAGAATTGGATTCAAACGCATACCTATTAGATTTCAGTCTATGTACTTGCTTACTGTACCATCAGGAAAATACCCCATTATGACATAGCTGCATGGTGGGTTACTACTAAGAACTGTGTAACTCTTCACTTGTGTGATATGAGGAAGGAACAGTGAACCTGGGTCCATAGGATGCCTTAACCATGGATAACAACTTTTTGTGAAAGTTCAAAGATAAAATTAGGCCCCCCTCTAATTGCAGTTAGTCACATCCTGTAGGAGACCTGGGTTCAATCCCTGGGTCAGGAAGATCCCCTGGAGAAGGGACTGGCAACCCACTCCAGTATTCTTGCCTAAAAAATCCCATGGACAGAGGAGCCTGGCGGGCTACATTACATGGGGTCACGAAGAGTCAGACACAACAGAGCGATGAACTAATTGCTGTGAAGTCACTCAGTCGTGTCTGACCTTCATGACCCCATGGACTGTAGCCCACCAGGCTCTTCTGTCCATGGGATTCTCCAGGCAAGAATACTGGAATGGGTTGCCATTTCCTTCTCCAGGGGATCTTCCCAGCCCAGGGATCGAACCCAGGTCTCCCACATTGCAGGCAGAGGCTTTAACCTCTGAGCCACCAGGGAAGCCCCAACTAATTGCTGTACCTGACTACAAATTAACATGTCCTTCTACTGGATGGACTCAACTGGCCAGTTTTTGTTTGGCTTTTTTTGGTTTGCAACATTTTGGTTTAGAGGTGGTTAGTACCTGGAAAATCCCATGGACGGAGGAGCCTGGTGGGCTGCAGTACATGGGGTCGCTGAGGGTCGGACACGACTGAGCGACTTCACTTTCACTTTTCACTTTCATGCATTGGAGGAGGAAATGGCAACCCACTCCAGTATTCTTGCCTGGAGAATCCCAGGGACGGGGGAGCCTGGTGGGCTGCCATCTATGGGGTCGCACAGAGTCGGACACGACTGAAGTGACTTAGCAGCAGCAGCAGCAGCACATTAGTTTGTTTGTTGGTTGGCATTTAGTAGTCGTAACAGCTTCAGACTCTCCAAAAAGGATACGATCCCCCAAACGCTCAGCAGTGCTTTTATTCCTGAACTGGGTCTAACACCAGTATCCTGGGACCCACATAAAACTCGCCTGGGACCTGAAGCACTAGCCAGTCTCTCCAATTGTCCCCCTTCCTTTGTGGAAAGAGAACAGGTAGCTCAGGTCTGTATGCATGCCTAAAAGAACAAGCATCAGTATTACTTTCCTTAAGAGAAAAGTATGAACTTGTCTGGCAGGTTTCTCTTCAAAATTGTGACAGCAAAAGCCAATGAGTCAAAAAAAAAAAAAAAAAAAGCCAATGAATCAGAAGGTGAAAATAGAGAGCAGAGAAAAAAAGTTATAGAAAGAATTGAAATTTAAGTAACATTTTAAAAGTGAGCTAACTATTCATTAAAAAACTAATATCTTTTTATTTCACTACAGGCAGCCCAAAAGCCAACAGCATGCTTCAACCTTAAAGTAGATGATGTCTTTACTTCTCCAAGGGCTTCCTGCAGCAGGATCCTACAGACTGGTGGGCCAAGCAGCCCCTCCACACACTAGGGATGTTGCTAGGCAACAGTTCATCCTAGGGTCTGCCCATCTTACCGGAAGGAAGGCTCAACCCATGAGGAGTCTAGGGAGGCAGTTGTTTTCAAAGGCAACGGCACTTTGTAAGGAGAAAAAGAAGACTGTCTGGGGAGAGATTAGGTGTTGTTATTGCTGGAGCTGGAGGTGGAAAACACTGGAAGAGCCAGGGAGCCAGTTTTATCATTTGAGGTGAAAAATTCTACCCCATTGGCCTGATAAAGTGGCTTTGGTTGGTGATGATATTTAACAGCTGGGCTCCAGGGTGCAATTTAGACCAAATATAATCTGTTTAGCTAGTCTTTTAAACTCGGATTAAAGGAAATGCCAATTGGGGAGAGGACATGGGTGACAGCCCTGTGTGAGCCTGTTGACTTTGCAGACAGAGAACATATCTATTCTTCAGCCATTGACTTATCTCCTATACCAGCATATGCTTTAGCTTTCTGGGAAAAATGAGGTGGGGGTCTACAGGAACCCCCTTCTTCAGATACAGCATGCATTTGTCACTCCCTAAACCCACCTGTGCTTTCCCAGCCCCTTGCCAGACTCAGGCCACTCTCTTCCACCTTGGAAAGTTCTCTCAAATCCTTTAAGCTTTTAAAATCCTAGGCAGTTACCCTGTTGCATGAAGCCTTTCCAAAAACTTCCCAACACTAAATGTGTTGGTCCCTTCCTTTGGACCGCCCCGATATCTTTGTCCTTTGATTTGTTTAGTTGGAGTATAATTGCTTTACAAAGTTGTGTTAGTTTCTGCTGTACAACAACAGCAAAGGACGCAAATAACAACACACACACACACATATACATATATATATATATATCTCCTCTCCCCCTTGAACCTCCCTCCCACCCCTCCAGGTCGTCACAGGGCACCGCGCTAGTCCCTGTGGTTTGCGGTAGCTTCCCACTGGCTATCTCCTTTACACATGGCAGTGTATATATGTTAATGCTACACTCTCGTCCCTCACTGTGTCCAAATGTCCGTTCTCTACATGTGTCTCTATTCCTGCCCTGCAAATAGGTTCATCTGTGCTATCTGTCCCTTAAATGGTACAGGAGAACATCAGATTAAAACCTTGCTGTAGACGTATGGTCTCTCCACCCAGCTGCACACCTTCTGTCCTCTCTCCACCCAGCTTCACCCCTTCTAGGATTTACAATGTCTTTTACATCCAGTCCACTCTCACGCCAGCCTCAGTTAACGTTTCTCCACTGCGGTGTTCTTGATGGCGTGTGTCAGTAGTGTATTCTCCATGTGAAGGAAGGTGAGTGAATAGGATCAGTGTGACCCTGAATCTGTGGCTTCTGTCTCTCAGGTTATTCAGTCAACATTCAGAAAAATATTTTTTTCTGAGTGCTGTACTTACTGTGTGCACTGTGGGATGTTACAGATACCTTGCAGGTGACAAAACATGAAAAAGAAATCTATTTTTGCCCTCTTGAATCTCATAGCCAATGCTTTGGGTTTCCCACTGGGGCTGGATATGTGCATATAAGTGGCTAAATTTTACAGTGATGGATTGTCAGTCTGCCGGTTAAGAGGTCATTGTGCAAAGCTTAGATTGTCGTCTCTCAGCTGAACTCAGGTGCCGAAAAGAGATAGAAATGGCTCCTGACCTTGAGAAGTTTCTGTTCTAGTAGAGAGAAAGTATAAACCACATGGAGTAACACAGAAGACTCTATGCAGTATGCAGCTATTATTGGCATTGCAGAGGATTTACACAATTTCCTATGAGAGAATGTTCTAGATAAATGAAATTTACCCTATCAAGTGCCCAAAATGTATACTGACTGCTTTTTGATTGCGGGCTTTCCATAAAGCTTTACAATTTCCCTGGTCTTTTAAACAGAAGTTGCTGAACATAAATTAACTTTTTCTTTGGATCCTTCAGTATTTCCAGGGATAAAAATTTCTCAATCAGAGGAGCCCATGTGGGCCAGATAATAGCACAGTTGAGTAGCTTGAGTACTGGTTGAATAGCTGAACATAAAGGATCTTTCATAACATGTTGGCATGGTGCTGGAGAGAGAACACAAATGAAAATATGAAAGGCATGTTACTGGGATTGCAGATGACTCAAAGCTGGATGGACCAGCTAATGTACAGCGACAGAATCAATGCTGCCAGGAAGAGGCAATGGACTGGGACAGGCAAAACGAAGTGTAATAAGGATGAATGTCAGCAGTTTGTGTGAAAAAGACCCTTGGCTTTCAGCTGAGTACAGATTCGGTGTAAGCTTTCCATCCAAGGTGGCTGCCAAAATGCAGAGGTCCTTTACATGCAGTATCTCTTAATGGGCTTCCCTGGTGGCCCAGTCAGTAAAGAATCCACTTGCAATACAGGAGACCCTGGTTTGATCCCTGGGTCAGGAAGAACCATGGAAGAGGGAAATGGCAACCCACTTCAGTATTCTTGCCTGGGAAATCCTGTGGTCAGAGGAGCCTATCTTTTAATCCTCTATAAAGTGACTATTACGTTCGCTGTCCAGGGCAGTAAATTCTGGATAAGTTGCTCATTCAGAGGTGGGTACCTGAGATGTCTAAAATGTAGCTGAGTCATATGAGAAAGGAAGAGAGGCCTCGAGAAGGGCATGAACTGTGGCTTGTGCAGCTCAACACACCAAACTCAGAGGGGCCAAACCAGAACCAGAGGCAAAGCACCATAAGGAAGAGTCCCCTCTTTGGGAGGGAAGACTCTGAAATGGGGACCCCATGTGGTCCTGTTGTTCCTGTCCCTAGAAGCACAAGCTGGATGACTGAATCAGGGACATTAGAGGTAGACTCCATTCCTTGGGTGAGGGCCTGGGCTCTAAGGGCCCTTTGACTTTAGGATTCTATCAAGCATATAAGCACCAGCCACTGCTCCCCTTTGCTGGTGCCCAGAGCTCAGTTCTGTATTTCAGATTTGTTTTTAGGCGTGTTTTTGTTTGTTTTGCTTGCATTGTGACTCTCATTACTATCATCATATCTGCCTTGAAAGTCCTCTAAGCCCTTCTAATGTATTACAGTAGCCGGGAACAGTACCTGTGTCAATCAAGTGAGCTGAGAGTCACTGTTTATAGGAGAATGGCATAGAGGTGGGGCCCAGGGGTGCTCTGGGGAACTAAATGGCATGGTTTGAATACTGAGGCTTGGAAAGAGTCTCAGGGGTGCCCAGGGTCAGGAACTATTTCTGGTAGTGATTACACCTGCTATCTACCCACCAAACACATGTGCACACGCGTGCGCACTCACACACACACACCCTCTGCTGTCTCAGTGGCCTACACTGCAGGCCTCTAGCAACTCCCATTTAGATTCTAGCTCCTGCCAGGGCCAGAGAAGAGGCAAGGCAGCTCCAGCTGTAAAAACAAAACAGCCTCTACAGCCAAGTGGTGCTAGAGTCTGATATCCTGAAATCTGCTTCCCTATTGGCTTCTGATCTTTCTGACCCACTGATTCCTGACGGGTGCCCAGACCCTGACTGTTCGTTTAAATCTGGGGGCATTTCATATGCCACTCTCTACTCTGTCTTTCTGGCCTCTGCTTACTATAGAGGCTGACACCCTCGCCCCCTTGACCTTCCACCCTATGCCCTCCCCCCAACATATACAAGCCCGTGAGGATAAACTCAGCATCTGTGCCCAGCCACCTGCCTGAATCCAGGCTGCCCATCACCCACAGCCATGCAGATACCGCCCAGAGCTGAGCCCATGCCCAGGCCACAAGGGGGGCCCAAACCCAGGAACCTACAGATCTTGCAGCCCTTTGAGGCCAACCCAGTGTTTCCACAGGAAGAGCAGAAACTGGGGGCACCTGGTAAGTCAGCACTTCTAAGCTCTGCAGGAGTTGGACTGACTTCCGGCCAGGTCAGCACCCATCTGGGTCTCTCTGCTTTAACCTTCTCTACGGTAGGGTTTGCAAGGCATGTTTTTTTAAGCAACAAAACCTTTTTTTGAAACTAAATCTCAATATATGAAACTGATGGGAGAGGAAGTCCTACTCTGATTGGTCATGAGGGCTCAGAGCCCTGGCTGCCTGGGCCCTGCCCGCTGCAACAGCTTATGGACACCCCATTCCCTCAGCAGCCCCTGAGGTTTCAGGGGCAGCGAGTGGTTTGCAAACCTCTGTCCTCAGGGAATACAGACAGGTGGTTAGGAGGGTGTCTGAGCTTGCACAGACTTAACCAGTAGAATCAGCATTCCTGCCCCCAGGGAAGGGCAGAGAGGCAGCTACACTGGACATAGCTTCTTTGCCAGGGAGATGGTTGGGATGGTGTCGTGAAGTCTCCAGCTCTGACGGGCTTAGCTCAGTGCTGAGGGGGACCTGCCCAGGATCCCATCCTGGACTCACTGCAAATTGTTCAGATGAACCAAAAGAGCCTCAGTATAGGCATCTCCAGCGACCACCACCCATCTTCTGAGGGACTGCCACCTTCCCAGCACGTGACAAGGGTCACCACCAGCTGACCTCCAAGCAGAGCCTGGGTGTGTGCAGCCAACAGCAGGGTGCTGACCGGCCGCATTTCTGACAGTACCCGTGCAATGCCACCCATGTCCGTGTCAGGACACAGTCAGATCCACACATCTGGCCAGCCTCTGGCTGTCACTACCATGAGCAGGGACAGTGGAAACATGGCAAGGCTCAGGATCCAAGTTGGGAGCAAGGTAGATCTGAGTTTGAATCCAGTTGTGTCACTAACTAGTCTTGAGCAAATTGTGTGTTGGCTGAAATAAAAGTTGCAAGTTAAGTTTTATTTGGGTACCTTACTGAGGACTATGGCCTGGGAGACAGCCTGGGTTACTGAGGAACTGCTCCAAAGAGCTGAGGCAGGAGCCAGGAAATATATGAATTTATTTTTCTGGGAAAAAAACATGTAGTCAAACATCAGAAGACTACTGCTAATCACAACAGACATCTCCAGTTAATGATTTTAGTGTTTTTCTATTTATGAGAAGATATAAGAATCTGGAGCCATTGAAATGATTCCTTAGATATCCATCTTAACTATTTAGGGCCAATACCCAAAGTATAGAGGCTTCCTGTTTTTCTCCATCCTGCATTCCCCTCAGGGTGCATGACTGCAGGAGCTAAGGGCTTGATCCTTATAGAACTGGAATGGGCAACATTCTTTTCTTTCCCTGTAACCTCTCTAAACTGTAACCATTTTACTCACCTGGAAAATCAGAACGATAGAAGTACCTGCCTCATGGGGAGCTGTGAGGATGTTAAAAGCTTTCTGAGTGAGAAAGTGCCCATCAGAGTGCCCAGCTCATCTTCACGAATGATTGGTTGGTCCATCTCTGTCTTTCTTCCTGACGATGCCCTTGATGATGTTCTTAGTGAGAAAAGCACTGAACCAAGATCAACATCCAGATTTCTATTCTCCTCAGACTTCTATGATTAAAGCCACAACTGCCCTCTTCCTATTAAAAAACAACAGCAACAACTTTGTAAAAACAATTAAAACCTGACATATCTAGAGAGCAATAAATAATCCCACGACCAAAGAGAGTGATGTTTTTAAAAGCTCGTCACTAAGAGATGTCACCTGCAATTCACTAACAATGAACTAGTTCATTAATATACTGCGTTGCTCAGCACTTAGGTCTTTGTGCCTCTCAGTCCAGGCTGGGTTAGAAAACGCTAGAGATGTCCTCACCCTTCACTTAAGAAAGTTTGGAAGAATCTTTTTCTTTGAGATCCACCTTGCTCCTTCTTATTTCATTTCTTCCTCTACATGGTCATGCTGGCATACCTGATTCCTGACCCTGAATCTCATCTTGAAGCATTTCATCTTTTCACTTCTTTTAACAATAATAATGGGCCTTTTCTGAGGACTTCCTATATGCCAGGCCTGTCTCGAATCATTTTACTTAAGGCACACATAGGATGGATTCAAAGTGTTGTGTATTACTACATAACCCAGACGAGGGTATCTGGGTTCAATGTTTGGTCCCAGACCATCTGTGGGAGCAGGCATTTGAACCCAGGTCATCTAAACTTCAGAGCCTGAGCTTGCTATCCTCTGCTCCACCTTTTCAAAGCCGTCTCTTCGAGCCCATCTCTTCTTAAACACTGTCCGGAAATACCTCTGCTCTCCAAGCCCAGGGTTTTGGCACACCGAGAAAAACCACAGAGCAGAAAAGCAGTAAAGGCAATAACACTGCCAACATAAATGTCACAGAATCCACGCACTCTAGCCACGGGAGGAGCTCTCATCTCAGAATCTAATTTTTCTTTGCAAATAGTTCTAACAATTTCTGTTATCTGGTTTCCCAACTCACAGAATATTAGTCTTGGAAATTAGATAGTGGGGAAAGGAAGGCTCATGGCAAATGTGAGGATGCAACACGTTTTAGAAAATGATTAAAATAATCCTTAAGAATCCTGGAACTCCCAGAGGGGTTCTGAATAACCAAGGTTTTATTGTAAAAGAAAAATCAGTGGGCTAGAAAACTAACCGACACCACCACCAGACAGGTTTTACTTATTGTGCCTCAGCCTTCTCTGTGTGCTAATGTCCATGGACCTGGACAGCAGGGCCACTGAGTAACAGAACCACCAGGAACCCCAGCTGTCAAGGTGGCAGGCCAGGCTAGCTGGTGTGCACGTGTCATTTCATCTTCACAACAGCTTTACAAAAGACTGGGAGTCATATAGTCCTCATTTATTTTTTTAGATGAGAGAAATGAAGCCCAGAGAGGTTGAATAACTTCCCCAGGGTCACACAGCCAAGTCCTGGCTGACGCCAGAGCCCTCGCTCTTCCCCACTTGACGGTACTATCTCGTGATCACAGACCACACCCAGGCTAAATCACCAAGCACGTGGCATCACTCACAAGGGGGAGGGGGATGTCTGAACAGACCTGAGCTCACCAAACACCACATGAGAAAACAGCACAGTTGCTTTCTAAACAACTAACAGCTATCCCGCTAAAGCTGAGCCTGAGGCTGCCATTGGACCAGGCCCAGGTATTTGGGGCCGGCGTCAGGACTGGGATTGTGAATAAAGATAAGGAATGTGGGCTGGCCCATGCTGTCTGGGGGACCAAGAATTTCCCCTGGGGTTGAATTAGATGAGTGGTTTCCAGTTGGCTATCATGAATGGCATGTCGCATGGTAGCTTTAGATTCAGAGGGACCTGGATTGATATCTCGACTCCACCCCTCACATCGGGGACCCGGAACCTCTTCCCTAACCTCTCTGGGTCTGTTTCCTCACGTTATGAGAAAGTAAATGCAAAATACAACATTCCCGGTATGCAGAAGGCACTCTCCACAGTTTGGTTCCTTTCTCCTTCCCTTTGAGAGGAACCCAGAGAAAGTAGCCCCACCAATTGTGCAGGCTCTGAGCCTCCTGAAAGGCCATCACAAACTGGAGTTCTATTAGGATTTGTGCCAAAGAGGCAGAAAATCGAAAGGCTGTCAGTCGGTCCCCTGGGAAAGTAACCCTGGTAGCAGTGAATCTTTAGAAGATTCACAGAGGGCCATGAGTCATGGGGCCAGTGGGGGACCGTCGCCCAGGTCTAGCAGTATCTCAGATCTTCTGCAGGTCTCCCTCCTTGATCAACAGAGGAAAGGGAAACACTGATTCCACCACCAAGCTGCCTCTCAGCTGCCTGGGACCATGAGCGGGCAGTGAGGAAGGTCCAGTTCAGCCAGCCCTGGCCTTCCCAGCAGTGCTTCTACCTCCCGAGAAGGGGCAGCACCTCCACCCACCACCAGGGTCCAAGCCCTCCCTGTCCCTCCCAGAGGGCACTCTGCTCCCGAGTCACAAGCCCAGCAGAGCTTCCCTGTCCTCCGGGAGAATTAGTGTCCACGAGGGCTGGGGTCCAGGACGAGGACTAGGTTAACCAGAAGCACAGGGCTTTTCTTCCAGCAAATGATCAGAGAGGAAAGATGGTCCTTCTGCAGCACAGAACTCATCAGTCAGACACAAGGAAATCTCCGTGGGGGAACAAGAGAGAAGAGGGCAATGGAGCTGGCTGCCTTCTGGCACAGCTCTTATCTTACCAAAGTGCTCCTAGCAGGGTTAAAAAATCAAATAATATTGAAAAAGATCATAATAAAAAAAAGAGCTGTCTCTTCCACCTACCTCCCCCAACCCAGAGCCAAAAACTTAACTTTCCTAACTGCTTCTTCTGGTATTAAATGCCACAGACCTATATAATATTCCTATATTAACTGTGGCTTCCCAGGTGGCGCTAATGGTAAAGAACCTGCCTGCCAAAGCAGGAGACATAAAAGAGGTGGGTTTGATCCCTGGGTTGGGAAGATCCCCTGGAGGAAGGCATGGCAACCCATTCCAGTATTCTTGCCTGAAGAATCCCATAGACAGAGGAACCTGGTGGGCTACAGTCCACAGGATCGCAGAGAGTTGGACACGACTGAAGCGACTTAACACACACATATTAATTGTTATCACTTTTAGACATTATCAATTATCTTCTGACTATAGTCAATGAGGGTTTTGTACTCTTACATCACCCAATTCTCCTCCATCTCTCAGTACAGGCATATAATTCAGTAATCAAATTTCAACACAATGGTTATGTAAATTCCATCTACTTCAAACGTCACAGAATTTACTATATTTGCATTTCCTTCCCTGTTCAGTTTTGATTTTTCTTGCAGTCAGAAGTGTTATTGTTTTCTCACTTTAAGAGAGTTTCTAAGTTAGGAGTTCAACTTTTCTATATCTTTTCCTTTCAGTTTATATCATGGCCCCATTGTTGGGAACAACTCTATTGTATGTGACTCAGTATTTACTGAGTGTCTACTTTTGCAATTTATCCTATTAGGTGTTAAGAGATATAGAAACATGTTCTTTGGCCTTTTGCAGCCTAGAATTCAGTTAAGAGACAAGAGCTGCTGCGGCTGCTGCTTAAGTCGCTTCAGTTGTGTCTGACTCTGTGCGACCCCAGAGACGGCAGCCCACCAGGCTCCCCTGTCCCTGGGATTCCCCAGGCAAGAACACTGGAGTGGGGTGCCATTTCCTTCTCCAATGCATGAAAGTGAAAAGTGAAAGGGAAGTCGCTCAGTCGTGTTCGAGTCTTAGCGACCCCATGGACTGCAGCCTACCAGGCTCCTCTGTCCATGGGATTTTCCAGGCAAGAGCACTGGAGTGGGGTGCCATTGCCTTCTCCGAAGAGACAAGCGAGGCACACAAAAAAGAAACAGTGCGAGCATGAAGCAACGATTTGAGCATCGCCCTGTGCCCTCTGTAATGCGTGTGGAGTTAATAGGACCCACAAGGAATGTTCTGGAGCTAGAGGCTAGAGGCACACAGAAGGTTTTCTGGGTGGGGCACCAGGCCTGAACTGGCTTTGAAGTCTCATCTAGGCGGAGATAAGAAGTGAATATTCCAAGGGAGGGGATCAATGAAGAGATGGTCCTGGACCCCAAACATAGGAAACATCTTTGAACAGGACTCGGTCTCAATTTTCTCATTATTAAAATGCAAGGAGAAGCTGGCAACTGGTACTATGGTTGTTTGAGAGAAAACCCCTTATCTTAGGAAATAAACACTGAAATACTTAGGGATAGAGGGCCAAAATGTTTGTAACCTTCAAATGGTTCAGAAACAAACAAAAATGGATACAGTGTAGGATGTTCCTTGCACTACTATCATTTTGGAACCCTTTGGAACTTTGTAATTATTTGGCAAGTTATAAAGACACCTTCAAGAACTCTATCTTAAGGAAATAATCACATTCATATAAACTTAATGATTTAAGCAGAAAATTATTGTTTGTTCCATTGTAGCAAAGAAAGAAAGAAAAGAAATCAACTTAAATATTCAACAAAAGGAAAATGGCTAAGAAAATTCTATAGTACTTCATGCTGCCAGGAGCATGGATTTTTCCAGTAAATTTAAGTCTCAAAAGAAATGATCAAAGTACAATGTCAAATGATAAAACAGAGGATAAAAGCCAGCACATATAATATAATTCCAATTATATATCTATATAGACATTAAAAATTGAAGAAAATATACCACAGTATTAACAGTAGTAAGATTGAAGGTAATTTTATATTTAAGTTTTCTATATTTTAAAGTTTTCCATAGTGAACAGGTGTTTTTCTAATAAGAAAATGAACATAGTTTTATAAAAACTAAAGAAAATAAGATTAGTGGACAGACCCAGGGTTATTTTCATAATTTTTAAGGACATAGCTCAGTTGGTAAAGAATCCGTCTGCATTGTAGGAGACCCCAGTTTGATTCCTGGGTCAGGAAGATCTGCTGGAGAAGGGATAGGCTACCTACTCCAGTACTCTTGGGCTTCCCTTGTGGATCAGCTGGCAAAGAATCCACCTGCAATGAGGGAGACCTGGGTTTGATTCCTGGGTTGGGAAGATCCCCTGGAGAAGGGATAGGCTGTATTCTGGCCTGGAGAATTCCATGGACTGTATAGTCCATGTGGTCGTAAAGAGTCGGACACGACTGAACGACTTTCACTTCACTCACAAGATAGAATTGTTAATGTTTATTTTTTGAAATCATATTCATAATGGGTGTTTTTCATATCTCTTAAAAAGTGGAGAAGACTATTTACCCCATAGAGTTATTGGCAGGATTAAATGAAATAATCTTTGTAATGTGCTTAGCCAACTCACTGGAAAAGCCCCTGATGCTGGGAGAGATTGAAGGCAAAAGGAGAAGAGGGTGGCAGAGGATGAGCTGGTTAGACAGCATCACTGACTCACTGGACATAAACTTGAGCAAATTCAAGGAGATAGCAAAGGACAGGGAGGCCTGGCGTGCTGCGATCCATGGGGTTGCAAAGAGTCGGACACGACTTGGTGACTGAACAGCAAAGCAGCACAGCACCCGCTCAAGGTAGAATATATATATGTAATATTGTTGTTGTTTAGCTGCTAAGTCATGTCTGACTCTTTTGTGACCCAGAGACTGTAGCCCACCAGGCTCCTCTGTCCATGGAATTCTTCAGGCAAGAATACTGAAGTGGGTTGTCATTTCCTCCCCCAGGGGTTCTTCCCAACCCTGGGGATCAAACCCCAGTCTCCTGCATTGGCAGGTGGATTCTTTACCATTGAGCCAGCAGGGAAGCCCATATATGTAATATACACCATAGCTAGCTATTTTAATAAACCTCATCTCCCTGCTTCTTGCTTGCCAGCCTGTAGTGGACAGTGAGTTTAGTCGGACGGGGGCTGGGCCCCGGGTCGGGTAGGGGTGACCCACCCTGGCCTCCGCAGGTGGCGGGCGAGTACTTCAAGAACACCACGCTGCTGCTGGTGGGCGTCATCTGCGTGGCCGCGGCCGTGGAGAAGTGGAACCTGCACAAGCGCATTGCTCTGCGCATGGTCCTGATGGCTGGAGCCAAGCCGGGCATGTGAGTCACACTTAGTGCATCTCCCCAGCTCCCAGTGGGCCCCCTGGACACTCAGAGGGATGTCCGCTTGAGGTTTTCTACCAAAAGGGATGGGAGGACACCAGGGCCGTGAGGCTCCCTCCTCCCCTGCAGGGCTCCCGGTGCAGCGGGTTACAACATCTAAGGGGCTCATTCAATAAAACAAGATGGACCAACATAAACTGTTTCCCAACCTTTTTTCCGGTGCATCACGTAACAGGCTGGATGAGGAAGTGGTGTCTTCTCCTCTGTCATCTAAGGAGGCGTGGCAGTTTCCTGCCAACCACCCCCAGCTCTTGTTGTCACTGGTTCAGACCACAGGCCTGTCAAACGTGGTGTCTGACCTGATCTGCAGTCCCTCCGCTGTCTCCTCTTCTCTCTTTGCTGTCAGGAGGGGCACTTGGGAATGTGTAGGAGGTCAGGATTGATGGTCTTGTGTAAACTCACTCCCACTCTGTTGGATAAAAACTGTGCCCTTCCCTTTGGAATACTGTCCTCACCTCCTAGCTTAAAACTTTCTTGCAACCCTTTTTCCCTGGTTCCTTTGGAAATCCAACAGAGCATAAATAAATAATATGGTATTTGTTTTCAACATTAGTCATTAGATGAATACAGGTTATAATTCAAAAGATGTTCCCGTCTCCCACTTAACCACAGCTTTAACTCACAGCATAATTCTCAGTAATACCCCCTCACTTAGTAATACCCCCTAACTCAATAATAACCTAATATTGTACCCCACACTCGACCTGCTGGACACAGTTTGGCACTTCCCCACATGATATTTGGACTCTGCAGCTCTTTAAAACCCCTGAATACCATCTTTGAGAATTTTTATCCCATTGTGTTTCCACTCATCTCTGTTCACCGTACCTCCCACACCCGTGGGGCCCTCTGTTTGCTGGTGAGGGTCCAAATTACACAAACTGTTGTCTCCATCAGCCTAAACAGAGGCGGGCTCTGGCACCCACTCAGTCGTGATCCATAGGCTAGACATGCCGGCCCCAAACTGCACAGTCGGTGACCCCACCTACGGTGATCCACGCGGGACGTCTTTGCGTTGACTTCTCTTACGAAATGAGAACTATGTCTGTGCACAGTGCATGTCTTCAGAGTCAGGGAGAACTTGAATGTTCTCTGTGTTAGCCTTTCTCCAAGCCTCAACTCTTTAAGATACCAGCTTGAAAAAGTGCACACAGGGAAACTGAACACTGGGGCCTTTGAGGGCTAAGCTTTCCACGTGTTAGTAGTGGAACAAGTAGTGGGCGGAACCATGAGCTTCATCCATTCATCTCTATTTGGTCGCTAATAACTATGGTGACATGGCTGCAAAGCAAGGAATGTGAAGGTATTCAGAGGTTTGCTGGCTGCAAGGGCCAAAAAAGAATTCCTTTATACCCATACAAAAAAACACACATCAAGCTAACGTCATCGAGCTCTCTCCACAGAGAGATGAGGAATCAGTTAAGTCCATGCCCTGTGACCCTATGACCAAAGCTACTCTTTGCTTAAGTAAGGGCTTTTTCTGGTGGGGGGCGGAAATGCCAAGGCCACACTAGCCCATGAAGTGTGCTTCACTCATTCAACACATCTTTACATCTTTAATGTTTACTCTGTGCCAAGCCCTGGGAGTACCAAGTATGAAATAAAACCCCAGTGTTCGGATAAATGCCAGCACTGGTGGGTTGGTAGGAGGCCCTGGGGAGCCCCGTGAGGTCAGAGGTTGGACCTGGGGAGGTGGGCGTGCTGTGAGGCTACCCCCCACCCCAAACCCCTCCCTGCCTTCCAGGCTGCTGCTCTGCTTCATGTGCTGCACCACGCTGCTGTCCATGTGGCTCTCCAACACATCTACCACTGCCATGGTCATGCCCATCGTGGAGGCCGTGCTGCAGGAGCTGGTCAGTGCCGAGGAGGAGCAGCTCGTGGCTGGCAACTCCAGTGCCGAAGAGGCCGAGCCCATCAGTACAGTTTGCTGGAGTTCATCTCCCCCTTGCTCCTCCACCCCTCCTCCAGTGACACCGCCCAGCTCGGCACCCACTCCCTCCACCCCCCCTCACCTGCTTCCCTCCCCTCGTCTTCTGATGTCCCCCTCCCCTGCCCTTTATCCCCTAACCTCCAGCCCTGCTCATCCAGAGGCTCCCTGTGACTCCCATTCCCAGCTGTTCCTTCTTGCCCTGCTTCCAGCACCCTCTGCTGCTCCCTGCCCCCTGATGCTCCAGGATTAGCCCAGGACCCCAGGCTTTTGTCTGTGTCCCTGAGTCTCACCACATCCTCAGAGGGGACGGAAGGGGAGTTGCCAGGCACCAGGCCCAGTGGGAGCCTGCATGCTCCTGGGTCCCCCTAGTCCAGCCCCAGCCCGGAGTCCCTGCCCTTCAGGGTCAAGTCCGGACTCCATGTCTCACTTTCTGCTTTCCTTTGCTGCTGTAGATCTCGATGTAAACAACAGCCAACCTCCCCTGGAACTCATCTTCGTCAATGAAGAGTGAGTATGACTGCCCTCCTCCCAGACAGAGCCCCTCCAGGTCCATCCCAGAGGTCAGGAAAGAGCCTGGGGAACAGCCCTTTCAGCTGGGTGGGCCACACTCACAGCTTAGCACACCACCACCCCTGCCCGCCCTGATTTCCTCTCTGCCCAAGATCCTGAGGGCAACTCCCTTCAAAACTGGGTACTGCAGGGCTCAGAGAAGAGGGGGAGAGACTATGCTGAACCTGATGGGACATACAGACTGTACATACATCTCCCAAGTAGAATTTCATCTAAATTGATGTCCCTCTTGGGAGAATGATATTTTTTAAATCTATCAATGAAGAAAGTCTTGCATATTAGATATCGCTGGAGACTATTAGAGAACCACAAAGTATTTTATAGGTATTAGATATGGTCTTGCTAGGTTTGGTCTTGTTACATACGGCAAGGAAAAATTAAGTGGCATGTAGGGGATAACAGGACAGTTGGTGAGAGCACCACGTGATGATGAAAACAAGCTCTTTTAGAAAAGGAGAAATCTGGTCTTACTCATGTGAGGCAGATTCATGAACAGCTGATTTCTTCTGGACATCTGATATCAATATATGGTCTTCAAGGAAGACTGTGATGAATAGGGCATTTTAAAAGTTGGATTTGTACTAGAGCTCCGTTGCGCAATTTGCTCTTTTCATAAAAAAATGGGGAACCCACAGTGAGTGAGACCAGCACCATGTGGAGAAACAGATGTGGGGGGCCATCCTCCCACCACTGTTACCGATCATAATACACTGGCCTTCCCTCCCCACCCTTGATGATGTCTCAGGCAAATCCCACAGCTCCTTCCAGATATTAGAACAATCTCATTTTCAGATATTCAGCCATCTGGTCCAGGCTCGTGTCAAAACTTCACTCTCATTTGAAGCTTCTCCCCACACTCTCGTGCTCACACTCAAGCCCCCGTAAGCCTAGGTCTGCAGGATGAGAGGTGACCGTGAGCGGGGGAGACGTCTGGCTTTTTCTCCATCTTCCTCTACCTTCCCCTCCCCTCACCAACCCTCTCTGCTACTTCTGACTTCTCCAGGGTCAGGACAGAGGCTGTAGGGAGCAGGAAAGATACAGGGGCACAGAGGGTCTTGGCTGGAGGTTTTGGAGAGTGCGGCCAGTGCCCGGGGACTCAGGTCCTTACTCTTTCGCACATCAGGCATTTCCCTTCAGCGTCTTCAGTGTCCCCTGGAGGCCACCTCTGCACAGGGCCCGATGGCATGAGGGGCTCTTGGAGAACTGCTCGGCCTCCTTGGTTCTGTGTTCTGGTGGCTCAGTCCCTAGCCCTTTCCATCTGGGGTTGCCTCCGCATCTGTGGTGGGGCCTTTCACAGTGAGCAGCGGCCCAGCCACCCTCCCTGTGGGGCTCCCCCTCAGCAGGAAGCACTGGACACCGAAAGCACTAGCTGCTCCTGGTGCGGGCGTCCTTTCCCTTCTCACTCTGGCCTCCTGGGCAGCGCTCATTGGCCTCTTGCCCTTGTTCTTTTCCAGATGAAAACACATGTCCCAAACTCCAAAGCCGAAGCTCAGGGTGTCCCTGGACTCTCTCAGCAGCACTGGGGGTGGGGGGTGGGTGTCTGGAGAGGGGGTTGCCAGGGTTGGTGGTGGTGAGAGGGCGGCAGGATGGCAGTCTGAGGGGCTCCTCGCCAGCCTCCTCACCCGATTTGGGAAGGAGGACAGGGGAATATCACAATACTCCCCCCAGGCTGACAACGCCCTCCAATGAACGCTTCCCTCCGAGCTCCACCAACTCCTGATAGAGCCTGGAGGTGGGTGACGACCGCAGGGCCCCACATCCTGCCTATGTGTCCAGCACCTCACTGGCTTTCCCAGTGGCTGAGCTCACGGGACCCACTGTCCTCAGAGCTAAGACGGACCAGAAACGTGCCTTTAATGCTGAGTGGAAGTCAGTAAGGCTGGTGTTACATCCCCACCTTCCTCTGTCCCCAAGGCAGAGCTGGAGAGCGGCCGGGGTGGGAGGGACTCGGCACCCACGGTGACTCCCACCCTGGGGGGTGCAGCTGCTACTGAGAAGCTCGCCCCTCTCTCCTGTGCCTTTTACCACGTGGCCCTGGCCCTCCCTGCTCCTGTTCGCCTTAGAGAAGCATTTCACGTTTCTCCTAGATGGTCAGCCCATGAGACCACAGTCCAGGGCCCCAGGCTCTCCAGGCAGGCAGACATGTTCCTCTCTGGTGCCATCACTTAGTACCCAGGCCCCCCGGGGAAGCTAGTAACCTCCCTCTGCCTAGACTCCTACCCTGTAAGTGTAGGTAACAGTACCTGCCCCACAGATCTGCTGTGAGGATTAACAAGGTCATGAGGATTGAAATCCATTCATGAGTGCTCAGCTCCATGTTAGCTATTATTAGGAGTCTCGGTTTCCCTTCAAATGCAACACCCTGCCCTTGTCCCCACAAATCCTTACCACATCTCTCAAAGGTGAGATTTGTCTTCTTTGTAGCCAAGAACACCCAAGTCTAGAAGGGTCCTTTATACCAAAACCCAATGTGGGGAGAATCCCCATCTCAGCCATTCTGGGCCACTGCTGTTTTCCCCACCTTCTTTGTTCTCTTCCAGCACGTCAAATGCAGACTTCAATTCCCTGATGCAGAACAAGGTATGGCCTTGGGTTTCCTCTGTGCTTTGAAATACTTAAAAGACCCTCAAGATGACTCATGGGGCCTTCCCTGGCAGTCCAGTAGTTAAGATGCTGCCTTTTCATTGCAAGGGGTGCAGGTTTGATCCCTGCTTGGGGAACAGAGATCCTGCACACTGCACCGTGCAGCCACAAAAAACGTTTATACAAAAAAAAGGTAACTCAAAGACAGAGATGCCTGGCAGCTTGTCGAGAACCCAGTGACCTTCTCAGATGGGAGGGCACAGAGGTGCTCACCTGAGCCTGGACATGTGAGGCTTCGAGCAGTTCTGAACCCCAGGCCTGGTTTCTGGGCTTAGCTTCACAAAGGGACAGGCTAACTAACCTTTCTTCACAGAAACCCAATAGTCAGCCATCCACGGATTCACCCTTAGACTCCTTTCAGGAGGGGTTCATTTACAAAAATCATACTACAAAAGGGGACAGTTTAAAGGTGAAAGTCAAGTTGCCCACACACTGCTCAGCCTTGCCCCTCCCCTGGGGCTGGTTTTACATCACTTCTCACCTCAGTCCCAATGGATGGGCCTTGATCGGTCCAAACTATGGACTTGGTTGTGTGCATTTTCTTTTTCATTTTCTCTGTGTTAAAATGAAGGGTTCTTCATGAGCTAATGGAGTTCTAGAAAGCCAAGCTCTCCTCTAAGGACTGAGCCATGTTTTTCCATATTTCAAAAGCCTCTTCATATGGGGAGCTTGGCTCCAGTCAGACAGGAACCTGTGAAAGGGAGGCAGGCACAGTGGGGGTGGCTGTCTACCACCTGTTCACCCTGGCTCTGCTCCCCAAGTCCCCAGGGAGGGCAGGCAGAGGCATGGTGCCCCCCAGGGTGATCCAGTGGCTTCTCCAGACCCCACATCCTCCTCCTGATGGTGTGATGGTCTTTGTCCTGACAGAACCGGAATGGTGTGCCCACAGTCACCAACTCTGCCGAAACAGCAAACCTCCCAGGCAGGAAGCAGCACCCATCCCAGGTAATGGAGAAGTACCTCCTGATCCTGTTTCCTTCGTGACACACCCAAGCTCCCAGGGGTCACTGTTCCTGCAGCTGTGAGGGTGTCAGGCAGGCAGGCTGTCACCAGGCCACTTTAGCCACCTGTGTGTGAGGTCTGTGTGTGCCGCAGAGACAAGGCATCCCACTCACTGCTGACTTCGGCAAGTTATCCCACTGCCTGAGCCCCAGTCTCGTCAGCTTTAAAACTGAGGCTCAGTCTAGATCAGAAGTGTCCACACTACTCCTCAAAGGTGCTTTGGGGCCACTGCAAATATTGTGTTCACATATCCTGAGATTTTTAAGGCAACTGCTTTTCTGTTCCCTGATTTTCCTGGAACTTTTATCACTGAAACAAAAATGCAGAAGTAAAACAGATGTGAAAGCTGGCGTCACACTGCAACTCTTACTTATAACCCTAGATTTTAAGTTTTTGTGTTCATCAAAATCATCTCAATTATGTGACATCCGTCTCATCATAAACAAATACCATTGTTTATTGAATACCAAGCACTGTGCCATGCATTTGCCCTCTAGTCTTGGCCCAATGAGGTAGCAACTTTGAACTGCATTTTTACAGAGATGCAGAGAGATGTACCCAAGGCTTTGGAGCTAATAAGAGGAGAACCTTGATTCAAATGCACTTTCAGTTAAAACATCGATATATGCCCATTAAACGCCGTATTTGTTTCCTGTATTGGAGGTCCATGTCAGTTTTCATTAGGAGAAAGGATCATGGGAAACCACTGGACCAGAGACTCTCTGAGGTCTTCTCTAGCTCTTATAATCAAGGACTCTTTCAGGAGAATGTGGAAGGCTCCAGCCTTTTCTGGGCCCTTGTAGGAAGATGGGGCAGAGGTTATGGGCTTTGAGAATTGTGGCAGGGTGGCCTCTGCCCCCCGGTCTCCCCATGGCCTGGCCTGGTGACATTTGTACCAGACTACTCCTAGTCTCATGGACCTGGCAGGACAGAGGGGCACTGGCTTCTTAAGCCCAGAGCTGAGATCAGAGGTCAGAAACCTCTGACCCTGAAAGGCCATCACGTGGACCATGCAGGGCCTGAGAAGACCAGGCCAAGGCTGAGATTCCTATGCAAATTGAGGGGGAAGAGAAAGAGGGGAGGAAAAATCAATAGGCAAGAAGAAGTGAGAAAGAAGGGAGGAGAGAAACACACTTTGACTCTCTGTCCAGTGAAAGCTGGACTCTTTCTATAATGCAAAGCTTATTTTTTAGTCATTTCCCAACCAGGACTGTATTGTAACTCCACAGAGAATAACCATCTTCTATTTGGTACTTAAACATGAAGTGGAGAGCAGTCAGTTTTACTGGAATTCAAGTAAAAAACATAACTGTTAATATTCATAACAACAAAAATAACAATATTAATAGCTTACCATTTGTTAAATACCAGGAAGGGTTCCAAGTACTTTCTATTTACTCTTTACAACAACCTGGCAGAGGAAACTGGATTTTCCCCATTTCATAGAAGAAAAACTATAGTTCAGATGGGGATGACCTAGCAGGGCAAGAGTAGAACTAGGACTGGGACCCATCTGACACCCAAGCTCAGAACATTTCCATTGCACAATGGTCTTTCATGCTTTGTGGGCCAGAAGCCCAAGTTGGGTTAGAGAAATTCACTGACTTTCCTTTGGTAGGAAAAGCCACCAGTCCTCACCCCCAGCTCCAGGAACCAGGAGCTCAAAAGAAAGTACAAGTCCCAGCATGACCAAATGATCTGCAAGTGCCTCTCTCTGAGCATCTCCTATGCCGCCACCATCGGGGGCCTGACCACCATCATCGGCACCTCCACCAGCCTCATCTTCTTGGAGCACTTCAACAAGTGAGTAATCCACTTGGTCAACAAGTATTTACAAACCATCATGTGTCAGGAACAGACCCAGCTGCTAAGGATATGACAGAAAATAGAATCAGAGCAGCTTTTGTACCAAGGGCCAAGAGAAATGATTTTGTACCAAGAGAAATGATCAAGTCATTACAGTTAAATGTGATGAGAAGGGTGGGATTCTGCAAGGGTGGTGGGAGCGGGTGGGGGAATAGTCTAGAGGGAGGAAATGCCTCCCCAAAGAGGTGACAGTGAAAGTAGAGACCTGGAGCCTGAGCTGGAGTAAACGAGACAAAGGGAGATCTTCCAGACAAAACAGTGTAGGAGGCTCAGAGGCAAGAGAGCAGAGAAAATAAAGACAATGGCAGAGGGCGAAAGGAGGCCAGGGAGGTGGATACGCAGACCGCACAGGGCCTCACAAGGCCCATGAAGGAACTTGGACTTCATGCGAAAAAGCTGGGAGAAGCCTTTGAAGAATTATAGGCAGGGAGTGAGGTGATCACATTTACAGTTTTGAAAATGCATTCTGGATTTTAAAAATGGACAATGGAATTTGGGAAGGAAAAGGCAGGAGGATGATCCAGGCTGCTGCTGCCAGTGCCCAGGACAGACCTGATGGCAGCCTGTATAACAGTGGAAGGAGAAATGGCCTGAACTGAGCGAGCTTCTGAGGTCGGATTAGGAAAAGCCTGAGAGAGGGGAAGCCCTGGACTCATTTTCAGAGTCGGGGCTTCAGCAGCTGGGGAAACAGAGCTGCCCTTGACCTACATGAGGGTAAAGATGAGGAAATGCTGATAAAGAAGTGGACATGTCCGGGTGGACACGTCCCTGGATCTCAAGAGCCATTTTTAGGCTAAAGACACAGATGTGGAGTCGGGGTGGCCACCCGTGTCACCCCCAGGCCACCAGGCTCACAAGGGCCTCATGTGGGTTTTAAGGTCCTGCTGTCAGTGAACAAGCGGCCCTACATTTGCCTTTTGCACTGGGCCCCACAAAGTAGATGATGGCTGGTCCTAGTGACTTGCATATGGAACCTGAAGCCCTAAGAGTGACGGAGATTACTCAGGGAGAACACACAGAGTAAGGAGATCAGGGGAATAAACATTAAGCACAAACATTTAGGGACTTCCCTGTTGGTCCAGTGATTAAGACTCTGCCTTGCAATGCAGGGGACATAGGTTCTATCTCTGGTCAGGCAACTAATATCCCACATGCCTCAGAGAAATGAACCCACACACCACAGCTCAAGAGTACAGGCACCGCAATGAGAGATCCCCTGTGCTGCAACTAAGACCTGACACAGCCAAATAATAGGTAAATATTTTTTTAGAAAAACATTTAAATTAGACTAGAAAAGAGAGAATAAAACAGTATCAGACAGAGAAGAGGAAAATCTAGTGTCATTCTACCCAAAGGAAGAAAGTGGTCCATATTGTTTAAAGTTGTTGACTGACCAGGCAAAGTAAGGACAAAAATGTATCCGTTAGATTTCTTGATATGGAGGTTACTGGTGATCTAGGCAAGAACAATTTGGTCAAGTGACCTGAAAAGAAGCCAAATTTCAGTAGTTTGAGGAGTAAGATGGAAATGAAGAAATGCAGAGTTGGCTGTGAAGGGAAGGGGAGAGATGGGGTGATAATAAAGGGAGGGTAAAGCATGGCGAATAAATGGAGAAACAATGGAAATAGGCACAGACTTTATTTTCTTGAGCTCCAAAATCACTGCAGATGGTGACTGCAGCCATGAAATTAAGACGCTTGCTCGTTGGAAGAAAAGCAATGACAAACCTAGACAGAGACATTACTTTGCTGACAAAGGTCCATATGTCAAAGCTATGGTTTTTCCAGTAGTCATGTGCAGATATGAGAGTTGCACCATAAAGAAAGCTGAGTGCTGAAGAATTGATGCTTTGGAACTGTGGTGTTGGAGAAGACTCTTGAGAGTCCCTTGGTCTGCAAGGAGATCAAACCAGTCAATCCTAAAGGAAATCAATCCTGAATATCCACTGAAAGGACTGATGCTGAAACTGAAGCTCCAGCACTCTCCACCTGACAATCTGTGAAGAGCCAACTCATTGGAAAAGACCCTGATGCTGGGAAAGATTGAAGGCAGGAGGAGAACATGGGTTTGAGCAAGCTCCGGGAAATGGTGAAAAACAGGGAAGACTGGCGTGCTGCATTCCATGGGGTCACAAAGAGTTGGACATGACTGACTGACTGACAAAGTGGGGTCAAGAATGGGGTTTTAAGATGAAAGACATTTAAGCACTGATAGGAATGATCCAGATGAGAGAATAGTTAAACACTCGAGAGAGGGGATGACTGACAGAGTGATGGCACTGAGAAAACCAGAGGGGATGGGATCCAAGCAGGGAGAGAGGAAGGAAAATGAGGAAGGAGATGGGAGGAGGAAGGATCCAGCACAGTTTAAGACCTAACTCCCCAGGACCTGAGCTCTTCACACCACAGTACTCTGCCCAAGCTCTGAGTTTCTGCCCTTCTGGTTTAGTTTCTGGGACAATTCCTATTCCTTTAGTCTATGTCTTGGGTGGTAAATTTATCAGAATCTTTACATAAATTAAGAAGAAACAGATCTGAGTGAGTCTCCTGAGTGTGATGTTTATACACTTCCATGATATCAATTTTGGTGGCTTGGATGCCATTTTAGCTTATTTCATAATTCTTGGCTGGGCTCAGTACAGCTGCCACTGTCAAGTGACTTCTCGATAATATATTACCATACTTTTATCATTAGCTGTACTGTTAACTCTGCTGTATGTCTTCTTAAGGACCATTTAGCTTCAGTTCAGTTCAGTTCAGTTCAGTCGCTCAGTCGTGTCCGACTCTTTGCGACCCCATGAATCGCAGCATGCCAGGCCTCCCTGTCCATCACAAACTCCCGGAGTTCACTCAGACTCACGTCCATCAAGTCAGTGATGCCATCCAGCCATCTCATCCTCTGTCGTCCCCTTCTCCTCCTGCCCCTAATCCCTCCCAGCATCAGAGTTTTTTCCAATGAGTCAACTCTTCGCATGAGGTGGCCAAAGAACTGGAGTTTCAGCTTCAGCATCATTCCTTCCAAAGAAATCCCAGGGTTGATCTCCTTCAGAATGGACTGGTTGGATCTCCTTGCAGTCCAAGGGACTCTCAAGAGTCTTCTCCAACACCACAGTTCAAAAGCATCAATTCTTCGGCGCTCAGCCTTCTTCACAGTCCAACTCTCACATCCATACATGACCACTGGAAAAACCATAGCCTTGACTAGACAGACCTTTGTTGGCAAAGTAATGTCTCTGCTTTTGAATATGCTATCTAGGTTGGTCATAACTTTCCTTCCAAGGAGTAAGCGTCTGTTAATTTCATGGCTGCAGTCACCATCTGCAGTGATTTTGGAGCCCAAAAAAATAAAGTCTGACACTGTTTCCAGTGTTTCCCCATCTATCTGCCATGAAGTGATGGGACCAGATGCCATGATCTTCGTTTACTAGCCCCCAAAATACTACATGGAAATCCACCCTTTTCTAACCACTGACCTGGTTCTTTCCCTTCCAGCCAGTATCCAGCTGCAGAAGTGGTCAACTTTGGCACCTGGTTCCTCTTCAGCTTCCCCATCTCCCTCATCATGCTGGTGGTCAGCTGGTTCTGGATGCACTGGCTGTTCCTGGGCTGCAAGTGAGTCCTGGGGCTCTGAGAGCAAGGCTCTCCCATCCCTCCAGGGCCATGGCCCAAGCCCTGAGGGTGACACCTAACTGGGAGCTGCCAAGTAACCATCAAGGATGCCCAGAAGAGAAGGCAGTGGAGTAGACGAGGACTCAGGCATCATGTTTTCTAGAGACTCCAAACACACATGGACTTTGCACCTCTCTATGAGCTCTGTGATGTAGTGTTCCTAAGGTCAACTGACTGATTGGTTAGAGGAAGGGCTGGATTCATAAAGGTCTGAATCGGAGAGTAGTTAATGTAGTTTCATGGAGAATAATTTGAACTAATTTCTAAAGAAATGACTCCAAGTAGAAGTTGCCTTAGGCTTAATTTTATAGACGTGACTGATTTATACTTAATAGTTGTATGAAATATGCTTATATCACTCAAAATAACATTAGACATTCCTCTTACAATACTATTTCTAATATTAATCTACTTAGCCAGCTTTCCATTACTGATGCTTGCTCCAAATTTGATCAGTTTCAAACACATAAAGGAAAGATATACCAGATGTTTTGCTATTAGTCCAGGGGACCCAACTTTCCCACTGCTTAGGGGATGTTCTCTGAGCTTTTTAAAAAAATAATTCAAGAGACAATCATCAAATCAATGACAACTGTATACTTCTATGCTCCCAGTATTGCTAATTGAAAACTTATACCCACGTTCACCCCAAACAACCCTGTCTCTAGACAGATACACACACACACGCTGTGTGCTTGAAAAAAATAAATATACAAGCGTCTACATACATATGCCGCATCACAATGATTCTCACTTATGTAAAGGATGAGTGTGTAGGGACTTTCCTGGAAGTCCAGTGTCTAAGACTCTGCGTTTCCAATGCAGGGGGCACAGGTTCGATTCTAATTCGGAATAGAACAGGATCCCACAAGCCACACGGTGTAGCCTAATTAATTAGGTAATTTAAAAACCCAACTGGGAACGGGGGAAAGATGAGTGTGTAGAAACAACCAAACATAAATACCCTCACACAAGTCCATGAGACATGACTTCACATTTATATACCAGAGATTCACTGGGAAGCTGGGGAGAAGGCTGCTGAGGGGCTGTGTTATCTTGGCAGACGAAGTCGCATGATAGGTGGGATGAGGGGACAGAAGAACCGTCACAGCCAGCCAGTAGTTTAGTGTTTGCTTAGACTTGCTCTCCACTTGCTTTCAGAAGTGGCCTTCATTCCTCTGCTCATTCTTCCCTTCTCAGTTTTAAAGAGACCTGCTCTCTGAGTAAGAAGAAGAAGACCAAAAGGGAGGAGTTATCAGAGAAGAGGATCCAAGAGGAATATGAGAAGCTGGGAGCCATTACGTAAGAATCAGCCCTTCCCCCTTTTTCTCTTTCCCAGGAGAAAACCACAGCAGGTAAAGTGCGCAAAGCAGCAGCCTTGTTCTCGGTGGCCTCCTGAGCTGGGGGAGTTTTCCTTAAGTACAAATAGAGGTGCTATTTAATGCCAAAGTCAAGCTGGCCCCCAGGCCCTAGGGGCCACCCTTCCCCGTTGCAGTATTCCACGTAGTTGAGCAGAAGCTGCATCTCAGGTCTCCAGTCCTGGAACCCTGATCGCAAGAGCATCCCGAAGCAAAGGGAGGAGGCCAAGAGGAAAGTCCCCGTTCCTGGAGGAGGTCTTCCTGTTTTCTCTTCTAGCTACCCGGAAATGGTCACTGGATTCTTCTTCGTCCTGATGACCGTGCTGTGGTTTACTCGGGAGCCTGGCTTTGTTCCTGGTTGGGATTCCTTCTTTGAAAAGTAAATGATACCATCTTTGTGAACGACCGCCTCACCTGAACTCTTCAGGCAGTACCCACCAGGGTCCTCTCCTAGACTCTTAGGAATAGTCAGGAACCCAGGAAGTACTCTGTCCTCTTAAAAATTCCCCTTTCTTAGGGAAGTTGCAGTGCAGTCTCTGGAAGAAAATAGACTTTGGAGTCTGCCTCCAGGGTTGGGGTCAGGAGCTGCCACTTACCATCCACATGACCTTGGTCTTGTTACTTAAGTGCTTGTTTCGAGAGTGAAAGGAGAAAATGTAGAGTAAAATACCACCTGTAAAGGCTATGGTCACAGTGGCCGAGGCGTGTCCTGCCCCCCATATTTCCGAGGGCCAGGGCCACAGGCCACAAGCTCTCAGCGCCAGCTTGTGACCCTCCCAGGAAAGAGAACTCCTCCTTTTCTCTTCTCCTCTATCTAAAATAACTCCTGCTCACTCCTTCCAACAGGTCCATAAATTCACACTAAGACATCTACCCTAGCCAGGCCCTGCCTCCAGACATTAAATCCACCAGTGGATGGCATGGGAGCAGCTGGCCAGAAGGAAGGCTGAGGTCCCCACTAGACTAGGTGCCCTGGAAAGGCACCACGTTCAGACAGGCTGTCCCAGGCCCGGTGTGACCCCTGGGCCTCCTGACTCTCCTCCTCAGCTCTGCTTGTCTCTGGCAGGAAGGGCTATCGCACCGATGCCACGGTCTCTGTCTTCCTTGGCTTCCTCCTCTTCCTGATTCCAGCGAAGAAGCCTTGCTTCGGGAAAAAGAGAGATGGTGAGAGGAGTTCAAGGGAAGAGTCGGGCCTGGCTCCAGTCAAATAATGGTCTAAGTTCAGAATTTCTGGAAGGAGCCTTACCAAAGCCCTTCTGACTCCTCCCGGCGTAGCAGAGTATCCTCTCGTTCAACAACGAGACCCCTGTCTCCACGAATCACACCAGGAGGGTTCACCTGGCTCTGCCTCCCTGTCATCTAGGGGAGGACCGGGGGCCCTCGCTGGGCATGGAGTCCATCATCACGTGGAAGGACTTCCAGAAGACCATGCCCTGGGAGATCGTCATTCTGGTGGGAGGAGGCTATGCCCTGGCTTCTGGCAGCAAGGTAACCCTTGAGTCGTCTTATTGGGCCAAGTATTTTTCATTATGTAAAGTATGTAAAGCCAGTGGCTTTACCTAGTGAGTCCTTATGGTTCTGGGAGGGAAGATTAAAAGGTGCATCCAAGTCTCTGGGAAGGGAAGCCAGGAATGGACATCATGTCCCACCTGGAACGTCTAAATGTCAGTACTGGGAGCAGAGTTAGAGTCCCAGCACACAGGCATGCACACCTCGGGTATGGGCCCACACCGCTGCAGACAAGAGAAGTCCTGGACTTTGTAGCCATCTCCTTCTGGGGATCTGACAGTGGTGAGAGGTATAAGGGCCCAGAGATGCCCCAGACTGATCCCTCAGTTAGTCTGTATGCCTATCCTGGGGCCTTTTGGAGAATGTATGCTAAACCGGGTGTAGATGCCCCCCGATTTCCTGAGTGGGAGGATTTGGGATGAGATCTTTGAAAGGGGGCTGGTGGGAAAGAGTTGATGTTCCTAACCCTTTCCTGAAGTAAACAACTGTTAATAATCAGGTTAAGGTTCTGTTTGCTCCTCTGTCTTCTCTGTGTGTTTAACATTAACCCATCAACTCGGCTCAGTTTTGACTGCCCAGTGTGTGGGCCTCAGTGCTATCTGCATCAGTAATGAGGTCCCTGGGTCCTCCGCTTGGAAGGAGCCATGGAGGACACCGGGTCCCCTAGCCCACCCAGGAGAGACTTCTTCCCTCCAGGACACCCTGGCTGACAGGGACAGCCCTGCACAGCCAGCAGAGAAGTCACTCTTGACTTTCAGCTCAGGTCTTCTGGATGTCTTCCACTCCTTGGTCTGGCTTTCTTCTCAGGAACCCTCTCCTCAGTAATAATTATTAAAACAATAAAGACACATTATGTTCCCCTAGATCATGTTTTCTTCCAACTAAAACTCCCCCAGTTCCTTTAACCATTCTTCATAAGGGTATTGTCCCCTGACCACACTGGTCTCTCTCCTTAGGACTCATTACACTTTGCCTTTGATCAAACACAGTCCAGGGGTGGTCAGTCTCCTGCAGAGTAGAGCAGTTATTAATAATAACTCAAGCCCCATCCTTTATTTTATGGAAGCTTTTACAAGGCTTCATTGGCACTCATGTCAATGTTTACACTGAAACCACAGTCAACTAATACCCTTCGTTCTTTTCATTGTTAGCCATCATTAAGCTTCAAGCCCTTCAATCAGTTCTGTATATATGCTTTCAATATTTCTGACTCCAAGTTCATAATATCATGTTTATCCTTGTTGAATTTCAGTGGTTAGTTTTGGCCACTGAGCCCAGCCTGGCAAGATTGATTTTTTTTTTTTTTTTTTTACTAAAATTGTACATGTACAGTTGGTATGGCTATAAAACCTACTCACTCTACTACTTTAATAATATAATTTAGATACAGTATGTGTGATTCCTCCTGAATCTGAAATAATTTCAGAGTCTTAACAGTAGTGAGGAAAATTCAATAAAAATGTTTTCATACCAAGGGTTTAAAAAATAAAAAATAAAGGTTTCTTTTATTGTGTTTTTTCCCCTAACTTTACAGTCTAATTTATCAGTTTATTTCAAATTATAGTATAAGCTAGTTCTCCTGGGAAAAAAAATGCCCTTATTTTGCTTTACTTACAAGTACTATTGGAGAACATGATAAATAATACTCCAATTCTTTATAAAACATACTGCTTCCACTCAGCTAACTTCTCTGCCTCCTCTGTCTTTGTCTGGTGAGCAGAGTTTTATGTGTCACAAGCAATAGCAATTACAGAGGTTTGAGGCACTGCACCCACCATTAATTGAGGTAGTCCTCACGTATTGTATTTACAGCTCTCAGTCAGTGGAGAAAAAAAAAAAAAAAAAGGAAGTGGCTCAAGGTAAAAATGGCTACATGAGAGAATTCTGAAGCCCTCTGGTTAGCAGTTGTCTATGAGCATGCCATGAAGTGGCCCAGGTGCTGTGGAGATGAAATAAGCTTTTGATGAACTTGGAGAAGAGAAAGAGCGGCCTGCTGACAACACAGTGAGGCCGTCCTTAATAGCAGAACATGAGTAAGGCCTGCAGCTTGAGCAATCCTAGAATGTCTCACCCTGTTTCTTGCCCTAGTCCTCATTTCTTCATTGCATTTGCAGTCTGGAGGGTGAACAGGAAAAGTCAGAGCATGTCAACTAGAGAAGGGAGAAGGGGGAGGTGGGAGAGCTGGAGAGTGCATACGGCAACCTGGGGTTTTTTAAGGACATAAGCTCAACTGTGCCCTTCATTTTTAGGGGATGGGAGAATCCTCATCACTGGCAGATGAACATCTTCCAACCAAATGAATTACTCCAAGTGGAAATATTCATTTGTTTGAGTTGATGTGTGTAGGTGTTGCTAATGGAAAAGGTTCAAGCCTTTATTTCATATTGACAAGAAGTATGGGCAGATGGTAGATCCTGATGGCAGCTGTGATGAGACCTGAACCCAACACAGGCTGAGGCTGAATGACCATTTCCAGGCTAGTGAGGTGGCACCTTCGCCACGACATGGAGACAGACCTGTAATTCCTCTCTCCCTCATTACTCACGTAAAATTTCTAATGCCCAGCCCTGCCTACTCAGGCCCCAAAGACCAGAGGAAAAGTTACTATCCCAACATGGTGATAATTTGTTCCCTTTCCTGGGTGATAATAGAAATAGATTTCAAAAGCAGGAGTAAGGATTACACGTGGCAACCTGTGCAAAGGGCACTGTTGAGTGAACGGGCAGCATGACACTGTCAGAGGCTGGAGAAAGAGTGGCAGGTGCGAAGCTGAGTGGCCCACCACCCCCAAGGTTTCCAATCCCCGCCAAGTTGCCATAGCGCCAAGGACCACAGCAAGTGGAGGCTCTCCGTGCCCTGTGACAACGACTGACCAGGCGGCTCTAAGACTAAACGTGCAATCAATTAAAAAAAAAAAAATTTGCTGAGACCCTTGTGGTCCAGTGGCTAAGAGTCCACACTCCCAGTGCAGGGGGCTCGGGTTTGATCCTTGGTCAGGCAACTAGATCCCGCATGTTGCAACTAAGACTCAGCACAGCTAAATAAATAAATATTAAAAAAAAAAAGAATCTGCTGGGCCATGCAGTGACTTAGTCATTTAAAAAAAAAAAAAAACAGGAATGCCTGTGGATCCAGCCTGCCTAAAAATAGGGAGGCAAATTAGATGGCTCCTGGTGGTCCTGTCCAGCACCCACCATCCCTGACCTTCTGGAGGCTGAGTGCCACTTTCTCCTCACTGCACCGCCTTGTCTCCCTGCAGACCTCGGGCCTCTCCACGTGGATCGGGCAGCAGATGCTGTCTCTGAGCAGCCTCCCACCATGGGCTGTCACCCTGCTGGCATGCATCCTGGTGTCCATTGTCACAGAGTTTGTGAGCAACCCAGCCACCATCACCATCTTCCTGCCCATTGTGTGCAGTCTGGTGAGTAGAGCAGGGCTCTGAGACGTCCAGTAACTGATAAGTAAAAAGATAATAAAAGCAAGAGCTCTAGAAACCCTTTCCCAAAAGTCTACGCTTAGTTTAGGGGAAGTTCTGAATGGAAACAAGAATGGACAAGATAACTGTAAAACCCTAGGATTCTAATACCCCACAATCCCCATCCATCTTCCTCTCCTATGGAAGTGAAGTGAGTCACTCAGTCGTGTCCAATTCTTTGCGACCCTATGGACTATACAATTCATGGAATTCTCCAGGCCAGAATACTGGAGTGAGTAGCCTTTCCCTTCTCCAGGGATGAGACCTAACAGGAGGGTGGGAGAAATAGCTACAGAAAATGGAGACAAAATGTTCCCAGAAGTACTCTCAGCTGCAGAGACCAAAACCACAGCTCTGTCATCACTGCCTCCACCCAGCTTCTCTGTCCAGGAGATTCTGAGAATTATGAGCAATGCCAGCCTCGTTCCTGGGTCTCAGAACAATTTGTGATTAATGGAGTAGGTGTTTGTGCAGTCGGATGGTGGGGGTGGAGCCACTGGCAGATCTCAGCCTGGCTAAGCAGCCCCAGAGGTGATCCACCAAACACAATGCTGCCTCCATCCCATTCTGTGAGGTGGAACCTGTAAGGTGAAGGCTCTTCCTCATCACCAACAAGATAATATCTTCCTACTCTATCAGCCCCAAACTCCTCCCACTCAGCCACTCTCTGCTCACTGCTCCCTCCAACTTCTCCCTCTCCTCAGCCTGCCTGTGTGAGTGCAGGAATGCACTTAAAACATGGTACCATTGAGGGTAAGACCACAGGTTCCCACAGGTTCAAGTCCCACATAAGGCAGTTATTGTACCTTGGGGGAAAAAAATGTAGTTCTGCACGCCAAGAGCGAGAGATGTCTACCTCCATCAATGCAACTTATTCATGAGATTTGTGTTGCAAGAATTTCTCAGCTGAAGCATCAAAATTTAAAACTACTCCCTTAGACCAGCACCAAGAAATGAAACATCCCTTCTAGTAGGGAGGTAACTTGGAGTCCATGTTTTCATGGGGAGTGAGCAGTAGGGACCCATCCAAGGAGCCCGGGACTACGTGCTTTTGAGGGCATGGTTTAACTGTCCGTTGCACATGGTATCCAATCAAGGGCAGCTGACACCCAACCATCATTTAGGCACACTCGTGATGGTAAGCATGGCAAATGCAAGTCTAACCTCCATGCTAATGTTTCTGTGAATTCTCTTTTCCTAGTCTGAAACGCTGCAAATAAATCCACTCTACACCCTGATCCCGGTCACCATGTGCATCTCCTTTGCAGTGATGCTGCCAGTGGGCAATCCCCCCAATGCCATCGTCTTCAGCTATGGGCACTGCCAGATTAAAGATATGGTGAGTCGTGGGTGGCCTCTTCCCACCAGGCCCACCTGCCATGAAGACAGGGATGACTGGCCCTATATAGCTTTCTAAAGTTTATTATTTTATAGGCAGTACCCCTGATCTGTATTAGCTCAGCCGCAGGGTGGCAGAAAGAATGGTTCTGGTGAAAGGTTTTCCTTTGGTCCACAAGCACCAAGAATAGCAATCATGTGCTCTCCCGAGCCCTAATCTGGGAAAAGAGTGGGAACGTAGACAGAAAAGGCTGGGACCGACCCGGGGTGTGACCCACTCTGGAAGCCGAGAGCTTGTTTTAGTCTTTGCTCAGTTCCTGCACTGAACTGTGGGGATTTGGCCCAGAGCTGCTGGCTTATTCATAAAAGGTTAAGTGTGAGACACTTCATGAACTGAGGGTGAAAGATACTTTGTAAGAACAAGATTCTCCTCCCTGTCCAACCCTCTCCCCAAGCAAGATA
Organism: Bos grunniens; assembly: GCF_055505025.1. Classification (NCBI taxonomy): domain Eukaryota; kingdom Metazoa; phylum Chordata; class Mammalia; order Artiodactyla; family Bovidae; genus Bos; species Bos grunniens. The sequence continues at coordinate 20,740,714 of NC_141168.1, forward strand.
CCCCCAAAGCAACAACTGTAAAATGAAGCACCCATAGCTCATTTCTCAGTTTTCAGCGAGGCTCACAAAACACGGCTTGGAGGGGACACTTTGCGGCTGGTTTTAGTGTGGGGCCACCCTCCACCCCTCAGCCTGCTGCTTGTGCCCTGCAGGTGAAAGCTGGTCTGGGGGTCAATGTCATTGGCCTGGTGACAGTGATGGTGGCCATCAATACATGGGGAATAAGCCTCTTCGACCTCAACACGTTTCCTGCCTGGGCCAAGGTCAGTAATATCACTGATCAGGCCTGACCCCTGTGGGTGAACGGCCCAACCCCAGGAGCGACCAGCACCCAGCAGAGTCTGACCAACAGGCTGAGAGGACCACCAGCACAGGACCCCCTCAGAAGATTCCTCCGTCTTCCACCTCCAGTGAGGTGCAGAGAGCCTCCAAGCACAACGCACAGGCCCAGACGTCACTGTCTTCCGCTCTGCCCTCCTTCCTCAGCGCTGCAGCGCAAGGAAACCTAAAACCCTTCTCCCCCCTTTGTAGCTTGTCTCCCCAACCAGCTCTTTCTGAAAGCCAGCAAGAGACAAAAGTCTGTCTTCATTGCCCCTCAGAGGCTAAGCCTCACAAACTGGCCAGTCCCCCTGGGTTTGATGTTATTCTTAAACTCTCAGTCCCGTTTAGGAATAGAAGGAGAAAACCCAAATCATCCTACCAAGTGCAGAGAGTGAAACCAATGTCATCTCCTCAGGGGAAAAGTCTCACCCAGAACCTGAGACCTGACGTCGGCTCCTTTCTCTTAGGTGTTTCTCACCAAGTTCTCTCCACAAACGGGCAGTTCTTAGGGAGGCCTCTTTGTGGCCATCAGTATTCTTATCACTCCTCTTGTAAGTGTCTCTCTTCAATGGCTTCTCTATACCTTGGCACCAAATCCCTGCAAAGAAAATAGTGTCCCCTTCAGAATGAGGCTGGTGCTGTTCTCTGTCAAAGGAGGCAGAAAGAAGACACATTGAGATCAGTGTCTCTCTCTCCACTCAGCACTAACCATCAATACCACCGTGCTGGTTAAGTGTTGGGAGGAAGGAAAAACCTTCATAGTTCGTACCTGTCTTACTGAGGAGGCAGAAACTGTGATTAAGACCATAGCACTATTAATGATATGTCGATGGGTTTTCTTCAGGAGGCAATGAGTAGTTCATCCCTAAGACAAGCACAGAAAGGTCCAAACACATCCGTCACTTTCTAAAAGTTGATGAGCCCCTGGAGGGGAGGGGAGATGTCTTATGTCTCTTAAAGTCTGCAGCAACTTATATGGTACAGTGAACTGTGTGCGTGTCTGCTCAATAAATGTCTTCCTTGAAATGACTCCTGAAGTCCAGGCCTCCTCCTTCTTCCTGAACTGCACCCCTATTCCCATGACATAAGTCTTTGCCACAGGACTGGATGTTGCTCCCAATCCCTCCAGCGTGACACATTTCAGATTTTTACCATCAACTACTTGCTAAATACACCTTACGGGAAAAGGAGGAAACCATAGTTACAGCACTGCTTGAATTGATTTTAAGTTACTAATGACAGCAAGTGCAGTTTCCCCACAATGATTTACCAGTAAAGTAAATCACTGTCGGGAAACTGCACTTGCTGTCATTAGTAACTCTCTTAGTTTATCATATGTCTGTGAGTTACAAAGTTTCTTTTGTGCCAATCAAAAACCTGCACCAGGTTTAACCAGGAATATTACTGCTGCTTCCTGTTAGCGTAGGCCAAATTATGTGGCCACTTACAAAAGTGGATGAGCCCAAATGAAATACCAATGTTAGGTACACTACGGCTGGTCTGAGGAAACAGCATTGCTACCGGTCATGTTGCTTTGAAATATTTCTGAGTCAGGATGTCACTCCTGTTGTCAGGGTAGCCAAATGGTCAAAGTGTCTGACCTATTACAGAATTTAAGACACCAAACCTTTAAGTCAGACAACAAGGCAATGCACAGATAATCAATAAGATGCTGGGAGTATAAACAAGCAAAAGAAAGAAAAGGTGGCAGAGAATTAAGTTGACTTCAGACTTTCTTGGTGGTCCAGTGGCTAAGAATCCGCCTGCCAATTCAGGAGACACCGATTCAATCCCTGGTCTGGGAAGATTCCCCATCCTACAGGGCAACTAGGTCCACAAGTCCTAGGCCCATGCTCCGTAACAAGAGAAGCCACTGCAACGAGCAGCTCTCACACAGCAACTAGAGAGAAAGCGCACACGCAGCAACGAAGACCCAGTGCAGCCAAAAATAAATTAAAAAAAAAAAAATTCAGTTGACTTAGAATGATTGGCCCCTGTTCAGCTATTTGAGACCCTGACTCGTTCTGAAACAGAGAGCAGAGCAGCTCCACGAAGCTGCTGCCACGTCCATCAGGCGGCTAACACTCTCGAGCAGTCAGTTCAGAAAGGGTGTTTATTTTGGTCTGGTCAGCAGACCAAACAGCACTGTTCTGTCCCCAGACCACAGATTCAGTCCAAAGCAGCCTGCTCATTCCAGATGTGACTAACGAGCATCAGCTGTGACTCACAACTCCTTGTCTTCTAGAATCGCTCTGCTGCTGGACAGGACCTAACAGCTCTGCTTGGTAGTGCTGTCTTTTGCAAATACATTAAATCTGATTCTTCTCTTCTTATATCACAACTCTATATGGGTGGAAAAGCTGTAAATGATCACCTGATACCAGCTCATTTTATACCTGATGAAACTGAGAAACAAAAACCCAAGTAGAGTTGCCTCTTATTCTTGATTATACATCAAATTTTGCTTAAAGTTGTCTCGGACATTCCTTTAAGTCACCCATGAAGTACACAGTATACAACCTTTTATGTTAGAATTCACATGAAACAAAGACTCGTGTGCCATTTTAGTAAGTAAAAAATGGCTAGTTTTTTCCTCCACTGTCAGAGTAGATCTCTTATTTAGCTGAACCCAAATAAAGTAGGTGGCTTCATGTTTAGCCACCTGTTTGAAAAGTGCATCTCAACACTAGGATCACTCTCAGGCGAGCGAGAAAACTGAACCACCATTAAGACAGGGAGCTGAGAGCACCCAAGAGCTCAGGCAGCTGTCCTGGGGCCGCCCTCACTGAACAGATCTGAGCACACCGTCTACTCTATTTACAGGGTGCCTTCCGCTCAGCCCAGCCTGGTACAGCTGTGCGTGTTAAGAGTGGCACTTTTCACACGCGGGCGCAGGACTCGGGTTTTGCAATGTCCCACCACACCCCAGGCACTTTCCACAAAACTTCACTGTTGGCCTGTTTCTCTCCCATGCCATCTGCTAGGTCTTCAGTGCTTGACTATGTGGCATCCAGATTTAGGAAAGGTATAAATAGAACATGTGAAAATCCAAGTTTCACAGACTCCCTATTAAGACCAGGCAACATCTCCAAGTATTTCCCCTTCACTGTCCTGCTCCTTTCCACGAGGCAAGGCGTTAACAGACAGTGGGGGAAAAAAGAACTCACTCATCTGAGTAAGGCTGGGAAATGCTATGTGCAAAGTTCAGGCCGAGGAGCTGAAGAAAAGTCTCCTTTGCTTCAGTACAGTATATAGTGTTCCGTCAGGAGGAGTAACAGACAAAGTATTTAAAATGTGGGAGAGCTTAGCAGAAAAGCAAACACCAGCACAGTATCTAGGGAGTGAACCACTCAATGGAAATGAAAACGCTATGCATGTCACACATGCTCCATGGACAAGTATGGACAACTGGAAAACCCACACATCCTAACTTTTCTCTAGAGTCACAGAAATGAAAATTGAGTAAATGAGTTAGAAAGAAGAAAACAAAACTGTCCCTTTAAACCAAAAACTGCTTAATTATCAGAAGAGAGGTCTAAAGACATCAACTGGTAACTTCAATTCATAAAATACAGTGCCAAGTAAGGTTCTTTTGGCTTTTTCTCTTTCTTTGGGTATTTTGTTTGGAGGTTACAGTTTAAGGATAAGGTTTCTAGTTCAATGTATTTTTTAGGTTCCCAACATCAACCCTGAAGTCTTACTTTTCACACGAGTAACTTTAGTAGTGTTTTATGTAACCCTCCTTTTAAAGTCAGGAGTAGCAGAAAGTCTCCTTAAATGACAACAGTGATTTTCACTTTTTAAAAGGCATGTCCCTCAGTGGTTCTTCCCATCCGTCCCCTGCTTTGTGAGGCAAAGCTCTCGACAAAACACCCAGGGAGTGCACCAGTCAGTGCCCTCATTACCGTCACCACATCCCCTAAAATCCGTGGTGGCTCTGGGTTCCTCCAACACTATCTCAGTGAAGATAACCCTGCCTGAGAACTCAGAGCTCCTTTTCACTCCTGCAAGGACCTAAAATTAGGAGAGGGTCTCTGAAGGTGACCAGGAAGTTGGCCTGTGTTCACTGTGGAGCAGTTTACATGGTGAAGGGCATTTCCTGGATGGCTCCCACTGGAAGAAATGATCCCCCTCATCGAGGTTAAGTGTCACTTCTGATAGAAGCTCTAAGTCCAAATGAGTTTCAATTACGTATGATTATAGAGACCTAATATTACAACATCTAAGTGACCCTCACCCCCAGAGCAGCCAGTCTGGGAGAACACATCCACAAATAACAATGCTCCGTAGGTGATAAAAAGAATCTGTCTTTGAAAACAGTTTTCTGAGTTTGTGGCATTTTGAATATTCTGAAGGATGGTAAATCTCTCTCCTTCAAGGCTGCAGTTCACTCTGCTAACAATTCAGTCATCCAAGAGCAAACCTTGCAAGCCAGGTGCTTTGGTCAATGTGGATACTACAGATTTTCATCAACAAAGCGAGTGACCAAAGAATAACAACAAATTTTGCACAGTTCATAGACTTTTGCTCCAAAAGTGAGTGCAGGGGGTGGGAAAAAAAAAGTATTCAGACCCAAAGCAACATGTTTGGACGAGTATCTACTATTTATTGGCTGATCTGCAAAGCGCTGTGCTACACATCACACATTATTTCAGCTGTTTCTCACGGAAGCCCTCTGAGGTAGGTACAGAGAATGCAACAGTTTCAGAAAAATAAGCTGCTTGCCCCGATCACACTTCAAGGGACAAGTCAGTCCATAATATGATCCTAATCTGTCTCACACACCAGTACAACTCAACAGGGACAAAACTCATCTCCATGTATGAAAGATCCGTGTTTTCCAAGAGAAGCAGAATCACTTCATTTTATCATCACAGTAACAGTGGCATCACTGTCTGAAAAAAAGGTCTCTAAGCCATTCTTCCAGTTTACTGATTCTGCTAAAATGTCCTCAGAAATGGCATTATCAGTGAAGCTGCCCAACAAGCTCTCTGAAACAAAATGCCCAGTGAGATGGGACTTTATTTAAATTTAGTGCACATCACCCTTCTAGGACTTCAGGATGGAGATATCCCCCTGCATTGACAAGTATAACATCAGGTTTAACATTACCACTGTAGTAGTAAGACAGGAAAAAAACTTAGCCTTTCTCAGGAGCGGATTAAATACATTATAGTATATTCGCTCAGTACAACCTTCTGCAGCCGAAAAATGAAAGCAGTCCTTTGTCCCTTCCAGACGGCCATGTAATGATCCCCACTGGGGAAGACTCTGCATACAGCTTTTTATCATTTGTATAAAACCCCCATGTATGTGTGTGTATTTAAGCACAAAATCTTTCCCAAAAGGATACAAGAAACTAGTGACAGTGTCTGACTCCAGTGGGAGGAACTATGAGCTGGAGGATAATACAAATCACTTTTGTATTGACCCAGAGGAAAGTTATGTATTTAAACATTTTTTTACAACTAAAAAATTTTATGGACTGATTATGCATTGAAAAATTACAAAAGTAATTTCTGATTGCAGGAGAAAAACACAAAGTCTTATGAGAATCACTCTAAAGTTATAATGTATACACTTTTTTAATATAAAAATGCAGAAAATTTCCTTTATAGACAGTTTCTCATAGATCTATCATGTAATGTCAAAAGTATCTGTAATCGCATTAACTATGATTCTCATGACTGAAAAGAGATTGATCAAATACATCTAGAAAAAACAGGCACACTAGATTATGAATTCTACTGAAGACAAAGAACATTATTTTAAATACTTTTAAATTCCCCAATTCCTGATAGGATTCTCAGAACACAGTTTCTTGGTTAATGAATAGTAAATTGATTTATTGGTGAAATTAGCAACTATGGAGCTTCCTGATGATATAAAATCAGTAGATAATTCACAGAAACTAGCTTCCAGATTTTCATTTTAATTACTACTGTGAAACAACATAATTTAGTACCAAATGTTTAAAAACCCATTATAATTACCAGACTCTGAAATACGCATCATTTGGATCTCATCAACTACATAAAATTCATCCATTTTTCTTTTGAAAAAGGTAGTAGAAATCCCAAAGAATAAGGGAGAGACTACTAATTAAAGGTATGATAACTAATCGAGCACCATGCTTTCATTCTCAGGACCTCCCAAGAGGCTGGAAGGAGGAAGGAAGTAGTGAGGATGTTGGAGAAATAAGGGTTGCTCTTAACTTCTGGCCCCTTTTGTGCTGTGAGGCAATGCAAGGTCTAGCGAAAAAGAAAACTGTGGAGGCTGGAGATTAAAACAAAAGCTTTTGGTTCAAATGGTAAAGGAGGCCCTGGAGAGCAGTAGACTCAGTTTATCCAGAAGGCAGTGCTGGAGTTGGCTTCAGCAACTAGGGGGTTTCTTCTTGGCGTCCACGTCCTTTTTAATTTCTTCAAGTTTTTTAGCCAGGTTTGGTATCTTTAAAGAGAAAAGAGAATATCATCATTTTATGTCTACTTAGTCAGTATTTTTTCATTTTTCTTCCTCTAAAGTGAAATGGCTTCTTAACTTTCCTCTAAAAGAAACCTGATAAACAGCGGTGTTTCTTAACCTCAGAATTGCCTAAGAAAGATCCCTCCCTCCCCAAAAGTCAGACCCTGAGTTCTACTTCTATATACCCACTGAACTCCCTCAATCCAGTGCCAAGCAAAGTTGTTCAGTTCAGTTCAGTCGCTCAGTAGTGTCCGAGTCTTTGCAACCCCATGGACTGTAGCACACCAGGCCTCCCTGTCCATCACCAACTCCTGGAGTTTACTCAAACTCATGTCCATTCAGTCGGTAATGCCATCCAACCATCTCATCCTCTGTCGTCCCCTTCTCCTCCCGCCTTCAGTCTTTCCCAGCATCAGGGTCTTTTCAAATGAGTCACCTCTTCACATCAGGTGGCCAAAGTATTGGAGTTTCAGCTTCAACATCAGTCCTTCCAATGAACACTTAGGATTGATTTCCTTTAGGATGGACTGGTTGGATATCCTTGCAGTCCAAGGGACTCTCAAGAGTCTTCTCCAACACCACAGTTCAAAAGCATCAATTCTTTGGCACTCAGCTTTATGGTCCAAATTTTCTTTATAGTCCAAGCAAAGTTGTACATGTAAACAATAAATGTGACGTAACTTAACAAGCACCTGCCTAGAAGACCACATGACTCCAGTTTAAGGATGACAGTTAATTCTCTTTGTCACACTAAAAACTTCACTACAAATCAAAAGTTAAAATCATGTCTTCTTTCCTTGTCTCCTTAAAAGAAACATTACATTTCAGGATTCCCATTCATGGGCAGTTGTGTCACCTGATTTTCAACTTACACATCTGTAAAGTGAAGCTAATACAACTCCCTACTTCACGGAATTCTGTCCTTACATGTGTAGCACTAAATGGATCCACCTCCAAACTACTCAGTCATCTCTACAGCCGGGTAGCAGGGACTGGAAAGACTGTCCAGTGAAGTCTCACTTTACGTGATTTTCCACAGAACTGTAAGACTCCCAACAACATTACTCTGCGCTAACAAACACAGCTCACGGTCACCATAAGACCACCTAAACTGATGGGATTTTGTTCTCTTAGGGTGAAATGTAGGTCAGGTGCTTCTGTGAGTTCTATTTTTTCAGACAATGGAAAATCTTTCTATAAAATTCAGGACTTTCCTCTCAGACCTATGGACCACCTTGTTTATGCTGGAAGGCATACTTTACTTCAAGAAACACAAGTTACTATACACTAGGTATGTGGAATCAAGGAAGACATGAATATGGTCACTTACGTCATAGTTCTGAGCCAGATACATTCCCACCACGTTGCCAAGAGTAAATCCAAGCTGTAAGAATAGAATAGGAAGAGTCACACTGGAGACTGAGTTCTGTGCCACCTGATACCAACCAGACGACATGGACAGTGTTCTTACCAAACCAGATGACACAGAGAGTATTCTCCTAAGGAACTCAGGACAGTTAGAAGACCTTAGTGCCCAGTCCAGAGGAGTGCATAGCATGAAGTTCACATCTTTCTTCTATAAAATAGGCATGGAAATATCCTCCCACAAGGTTAAATAGTATATGGTAGAACTAAACACATCGACCTTACAAAGACTTGGCTGTAAGTTCTAGAAACTCAAGCCAAAATCTGATTTTTGTTAAGAGCCACAGTTTGGTATTTTTTTAATGGGGGGTGGAGTGGTTATGAGATTTGTTATTTCTTGCTACATCAAGTAAAAAGTATCCAATTTTAAAAAGTATCTAGCTATATCATAGAATTTTAGAAAATGAAGGGACATTCACAGTTCAAGCTTTTCAATTTTTAAGAGGCACCTTGTCTAAGACATGAAGTAACTTGTTCAGGGTCTTTCATCACAGGAGCACAGGACAACCTAAAGCAGATTCACACTCAAAAACTAAAATATACAATGACAGAAAGCAAGAGACTGTCACACAACTGAAAGAGCGTATGGCTTACTCTCTGGCTTGGGTGGGGTCTAATGGGCAGGGCACTTAAGACCTGCAGAGACCACAGGTCCCCCAACCAGCTCTGAATCAGTGGCAAGAGACACATGCACAACCTTAAGAGAACTCACCCCACTCCAGTACTGTTGCCTGGAAAATCCCATGGATGGAGGAGCCTGGTAGGCTGCAGTCCATGGGGTCGCTAAGAGTCGGACATGACTGAGCGACTTCCTTTCACTTTCCACTTTCCTGCATTGGAGAAGGAAATGGCAACCCACTCCAGTGTTCTTGCCTGGAGAATCCCATGGATGGAGAAGCCTGGAGGGCTGCAGTCCATGGGGTCGCTTCAATCAGACACGACTGAAGCGACTTAGCAGCAGCAGCAGTGTTTCTCACTGGGTGACTGTCTTCCTGAACAAAAACTGCTTCATGAAAATCCCTGCACACCAAAAGAGCTTCAAAGTTCCTTCAGCTTGGAGTTTTAACGATGATCTATAATTTCCTGCCTTTCCTCCACCCTGCCCTCAGTGGGCTTCCCTGGTGGCTCAGATGGTAAAAAAAATCTGCCTGCAATTCAGGAGAGCCAGGTTCAATCCCTGGATAGGGAAGATCCCCTGGAGATGGGAACGGCAACCCACTACAGTATTCTTGCCTGGAGAATTCCATGAACAGAGGAGCCTGGTGGGCAACAGTCATGGGATAGCAGAGAACTGGACACGACTAAGCATCTAACACTTTCAACCAATAATTTAAAATGCCCAACTGAACACATAACTTCTAATTTTATAAATTTGAACTTGCAACTGATTTTTTATTATTTTCTTTAGTTACTGTAGCTCCTAATAAATACACAGCAGAGGTTAACATAGAAAAATAAAGCATTGCACTTAGCACCAGTGGTTGAATTATCTTCAAGTTGGAGACGCATATGGAGACAGAACACAGCTGGATCCTTTCTAAGCCTTAAGCTTACTAAGGTTTAAACACCCATAATTTAAATGGGTTTGTTAGTAAGAAGCAGAAAAGAGACTATCAAGTCAAAACATACACTGTTTTCTGAACATTTGATTATTCAAACATAGCTTGTGAAATACTTTTACCAATGTGGCACCAAGAAGCCAAATGATTTTTTCCCACGCCCATGGGTTGAAACCAGGAAGTAAGAGGTTTTCCAAATCCAGAAAGAGTATTAAATTTGCTTAAAAAGAGAAGGGGGAAAAATCACCTAAGAATGTTAGCTCTAACACCAAACAGAAAGAACAGAAGGTTGAAAAATTTCAAGAAAAATAAATTGTGGTTCTACACTATCTAGCTGTGTACCTTCAGGCAAGACACTTAACCTCCTTGGTGCTATGCTGATTTGAGGCTTCTGACTTACAAAAAATTATACTAACCATCTTCCTTCCAGCTTCAAAATTCTAGGATTCTTGGTTCTTACCAAGTGTGTCTCAAAATGAATAAGGCAAATCTAAATATGATTTCATTTTGGCAATTTCACTAGCACCAGGGCAATTAAAAACAAAAACAAAAAAAAAACAGTTATTTGAAACACAAAACAAAAATCATGGGTCTCTAGACAAGTCATGAGTCTCTGGACAAGTCATCCAACTCGTTTCAAAATACTGCTATGTCTACCAATGGGATATTGTGAAACTACATACACAACTTAGAGAAATGGTGCACATGAAGAGAAGCTGGAGGAAAATGTATGACAGTAGAAAAGCATTTGTATGTTGTTCATGGAATACTCGATAGGCAAGTTTAGAGAGGTAAGAAATTTTAATCGGAATAAATAAAGGATTAAAAAAAATAACATCTGTATCTGAGGAACGAGGTGGCACCCCACTCCAGTACTCTTGCCTGGAAAATCCCATGGATGGAGAAGCCTGGTAGGCTGCAGTCCATGGGGTCGCTAAGAGTTGGACACGACTGAGCGACTTCACTTTCACTTTTCACTTTCATGCATTGGAGAAGGAAATGGCAACCCACTCCAGTGTTCTTGCCTGGAGAATCCCAGGGACGGGGGAGCCTGGTGGGCTGCCGTCTATGGGGTCGCACAGAGTCGGACACGACCGAAGCAACTTAGCAGCAGCAGCAGCAGCAGAGCTCAGGTCACGAATGAGCCAGAAGCCTCTCCACAGGGCAGGAATGCTTAACTTCCTCCAAGTCAAGACCTGGAGGCCTCCTCAGTGGTCCATCCGGATGGCTGGATTCTATCGCCACGGCCCCCCCACCCCTACCCCCATCCCCAAAGTACTCCCTGCAGAGAAGATAAGCAGAAGGAAGGGAGTGCCTTCCTCCCAAGCTCAACACTAAATACATCCTGATTATGTCCTTTCTGCAATGATTCTGAGACTCTAGGAATATGTAGCTGCTTCTCACAAACATATTGGGGACAATAAATGGTAAAACACCAGAAGTTTGGGAACTGAGGAGTGACATGAGCAAAGCTACGTAGAGGACAAATGGGTGAGAAGAAATCTGAAAAGCATCCTCCCAAATACATCTGGCCTCTAAAGGTTTTGATTGAAGGATTGCAGTCCCTTATATACCAAAAATCAGTTTCATATCCAGCCCTGTGACAAGATTTCAAAATGGTCTCTTTTCTTAAAGAATTTATATGATGTACAGAAAGAAAAGCTACAAGTTAAGCACAATATTATAACAACAGACAGGACCCTGCACAGGACCTTGAATGTAACAGATGCATGAAAAACCAGAACTGGGTCATGCATTAAGTAACAAAATGAATGACACAGAAGTGCTTCTTTTAAGAAACCATACCTGAAAGAGATCAGTGTACCTCAACTTGTTATTAAAGGCTCTAAAGATGCTAAGGAAGTGTTAAAATTTAAACTGGCAAAGGGACGTGACTCTGGAGAATCAAGGTACAAGACAGGAATGACAATGTGATGACCTGAATAAAAGAAATAGGCCCAATGAGAAAAGAAGATTTGAACAAAAAATGGAGAGAAATACCAGTATGGAGAGCCAGGTGGGGCTAACTGATGGACTTCAAAAAACCAGCAAGCACGTTTAGTTCTCATGCCAAAGGGTAGGAAACCACTGCCTGCTCTTTACCAGCAGCAACGTGATGAAGCACCATTCTGTCAGCATTCACCTGACAGCTGTACCCAAAACAGCGGAATAGAGAGACAAGCAGAGAAGGCAAGCAAACACGAATGGTTTTTCTTCTTAAAAATCAAGATCAATGGAGTAGAATAAAGGGTCCAAGAATAAACCTTTACATTTATGGTCATGTGATTTTCAACAAGGGTGCTAAGCAGCCAATGGGAGAAGGATGGTCTTTGCAAGGAACGATGCTGGGACAACTGCATATCCACATAAAAAGGAACAAAGCTGACACCTACTTCACATCACAAACAAAACTTAACTCAAAAGGGATCAAAGACCTAAATATAAGAGCTTAAACTATAAATCTCTTTTAAAAATGGATAAATCTCATTTTGTCAAAATTTAAAGTGTTTGTGTTTCAAAGAATACCAAGACGGTGAAGACAACCACAGAATGAAATATGTGCACATCATGTATCTGATAAAGGACCTGTGCTCAGAATATATAAGGAACTCTTGACTGAATGATAAAAAGACAACCCAATTTTAAAATGAGCAAAGGATTTGAAGAGACATTTCTCCAAAGAAGAAATACAAACAGCCAACAATCACATGGAAAGATGCTCAACATCATTAGTCATTAAGGAAATGCAAATCAAACCCACAAGGTGCCTCATTACATCCACTAGGACGACTTGAATGAAAAAGATGAGCAAGTGCTGGCAAGGAAAGGCAGAAAATGGAACATACGCTGCTGGTGGGGATGCAACCTGATGCAGCCACTATGGGAAAGTCTTGCGAATCCTCCAAAAGCTGAGCAGAGTTACCATCCGATGCACCAATTACACTTTAGGGTATATAAGCCATAAAACTGACACAGGTATCTACACAAAAAAACTTGTACATGAATGTTCACAGCAGGAGTATTCTTAATAGCCAAATGGTGGAAACAACCCAAACGTCCATCAACTGGTGAATGAATTAACAAAATGTGGTGTATTCATACGATGCAATATAGCCATAAAAAGGAATGAAGCACTGATCCATGCTAAAACATGGATGAACCCTGAAAACATTATGCCAATGAGAGGTAGTCAGAAAAGACTACATATTATATGATTTCACTAAAAGAAAAGTCCAGGACAGGCAAATCCAGAGAGACACAAAATGAGTTACTGTCCAGGGTTGGGTGTGAGGGGAATGAGAAATGAATGCTAATGGTATGGAGTTTCTTTGGGAGGCAATGAAATATAGTTGTTGTTTAATCACTAAGTCATGTCTGACTCTTTGTGACCCCATGGAATGAAGCGTGCTAGGCTTCCCTGTCCTTCACTATCTCCCAGAGTTTGCACAAACTCATGTCCATTGAGTCAGTGATGCCATCCCACCATCTCATCCTCTGTCAGCTCCTTCTCCTCCTGCCTTCAATCTTTCCCAGCATCAGGGTCTTTTCCAATGAGTCAGCTCTTCACATCAGGTGGCCAAGGTATTGGAGCTTCAGCATCAGTCCTTCTGATGAATATTCAAAGTTGATTTCCTTTAAGATTGACTGATTTGACCTCCTTGCTGTCCAAGGGATTCTCAAGAGTCTTCTCCAGCATTACAATTCAAAAGCATAATTTATTCTTCAACGCTCAGTCTTCTTTACATTCTGTCAGATCCATAAATGACTACTGGAAAAAACATAACTTTGATATATACAAACCTTTGTCAGCAAAGTGATGTCTCTGCTTTTTAACACTCTCTAGGTTTGCCAGGGCTTCCCTTGTGGCTTAGCTGGTAAAGAATCCGCCTGCAGGAGACCTGGGTTTGATTCCTAGGTTGGGAAGATCCCCTGGAGAAAAGAAAGGCTACCCACTCCAGTATTCTGGCCTGGAGAATTCCATGGACTGTATAATACATGGGGTCACAAATGGTAGGACACAACTGAACAACTTTCACTTTCACAGGTTTGCCATAAATATCCTTCCAAGGAGCAAGTGTCTTTTAATTTCATGTGGAGCCCACGAAAATAAAATCTGTCACTACTTCCATGTTTTCCCCTTCTATTTGCCATGAAGTGATAGAATCGAATGCCATGATCATAGTTTTTTTTTTTTGAATGCTGAGTTTTAAGCCAGCTTTTTTCACTCTCTTCTTTCACTCTTATCAAGAGGCTTTTTTTAGTTCCTCTTCTATTCCTCCAATTAGTGGTATCACCTACATGTCTGAGGTTGTTGATATTTCTCCCAGCAATTTTGATACCAGCTTGTGATTGATCCAGCCCAGCATTTCGCATGATGTATCCTGCATAAAAGTTAAATAAGCAGAGTGACAATATACAGCCTTAACGTACTCCTTTCCCAATCTGGAACCAGTCCTTTGTTCCATGTCTGGTTTTAACTGTTGCTTCTTGACCTGCATACAGGTTTCTCAGGAGATAAGTAAAGTTAGATATAAAAATTAGATAGTGGTGATTCTTGCACAAGTCTGTGAACATACCACTAAATCCAACTGTATGGTTTGGGAACTACATTTCAAAACTATTAAAAAAAAAATAAAGTAAGATTTGGGACTTTTCCGGCAGTCCAGGGGTTAGGACTCTACCCTTCCCCTACAGGGGGGCAAGGGTTTGATCCCTGGTTGGGGGACTAAGATCCTGCATGCAACATAGCCCAGCCAAAACAAACAGTAAGAATGGGTAGAATATCAGCTATATGGGACAAAATTGAGAAAATCAAAGACAACTTTGAGGTTTCGAGATTGGACAAAAGTTTAAAAAGAATGGAAATGTCAGATGAAAAAATGAGGACCATTAGACTAAGGCTTTGTTTTGTATATGAGAGGTCTACTGAAAATGTTGTCTGTCAATTTTTTTTTTTAAATATATAGACACATGAGGGGCTTAGTTACAACACTGTATCTCTTAACATAAAGAAGCACCAAGTCCTAAAAAGCAGAGAGTCAACTTCGAAGCAATCTGACTCCTCTGGATGATGCTCAACTCCTGCCCCCAACAAAAAGTTGCTATGTGTGTAGCTCCATAAATAAAGCTACAATTTTTATCTGGAAATGGTTACTGGCAATAATTCAGAATGAATACTACCTGACATGTCTGAAATAAGACCCATTAAATCACGTATTCAAAAAGTACACACCCAAACCAAGTTACAACATAGAATCTGAACCATCTTATATTTGCCAAGAAGGATTTATGAAATCTAAAAATAATCTGATTGTGTTTAGCAAATATAACTAGCATTCAAAAGGACACCTAAAAATGTTTCACAGTCTCAGATGAAAAAAACTACACACTGACAAGAAAACCAAAAGTATACATTATCTGACATTAATAAAAAGATAAACCGACAATTTTACTTCTCAAGCTTAGTCTCAGCTATAGAAGCTGTCAGAGGATCTCTCTGTTCCAAGGAAGCAGGGGAAAAAGTTACCTTTTTTGCGCCTTAGTCTTTTAAACACTCAACACTTGGTGTAGAGATAATCATCAAATGTTTAACAACTGCTTCAGTAACAATAAAACTCAAATTCTACCCCCCTCTACTAACACTACATAGAAGTACATTATTAAGGTGTAAGCTAGGGTTTATATTCTATACTTTTCCTTAAAGAATGAAGAAAGAAAAACAACCAAAAAAAAAAAAGCTATTAATTCTTCAATTGAGCCAGTAAATTAAACAGAGACATTCATGGAAGTTAGCCAGTAACACTCTGAATAGCAGGGCATCAGGTAGAACTGGTGTGACTATTCTCAAAGAAGCTAATTCAAATATTCAAATATCTTATGAATATCTGACAGTAGTAATCAAGTAAAAAAGGAGTATCTAATTATAAATAAATGAAATCAATCCCAAAGTACTAAGTGCCATTTGCTTGGGAAATCTAACTATAAAGTATGTTTCCTCTTCCTGTGACCTTTATGATCTATTCTAGAAAGGCAAGACAAAATAAAATATTGTACATCAAGAGGCAGTAAACAAAACACAGCGCATCAGCAAATGATCTGAATGGGCCACACAGATTAAATGCCTTGTGTTAGAAATCTAATTCATATTAACATATTAAAGGAGAAAAGTCATGATCACTAGATGGGGAAAAAGCACAATAAAATTCTATTGCCTATCTCAATAAAAACTCCTAAGAAATAGAAGTGACTGAGTAGAGTGAAAGTCGCTCAGTCGTGTCTGACTCTTTGCAACCCCATGGACTACACAGTCCATGGGATTCTCCAGGCCAGAATACTGGAGTGGGTAGCCTTTCCCTTCTCCAGGGGATCTTCCCAACCCAGGGATCGAACCTAGGTCTCCCGCACTGCAGGCGGATTCTTTACCAGCTGAGCAACAAGGGAAGCCCAAGAACACTGAAGTGGGAGGCCTATCCCTTCTCCAGTGGATCTTTTCGACCCAGAAATCAAACCGGGGTCTCCCACATTGCAGGTGGATTCTTTACCAACTGAGCTATCAAAAGAGTTCCATGAATCTGTTAGAAAATATAAGAAACACAAACATCCTACTAAAACCTGAGAAGCATTTCCACTCAAAACAGAAACAAAACTAGGACATTCACTCTACTTCTACTACAAGGCCTGACTTGAGAGTCAGAACAGGAGAGCGGGAAAGAAGTGGAAAAGAACACAGAACTGTCATTTTTGTCTTCCCTGGAGATACGAGTGCCTTCATAGTACTGCCTTCTCCGATTCACTGCGAAGTGAATCTACAAACTACTGGAGCTAAAAGGCAGACAAGGATGCTAGGTACAGAATCAATATTATCATTAGCACTTCTATACATCAGCAACAACTAATTCAACAGTGGTGAAATTGAGTCATCCTAAAACTAAGTACCCTTGCCTAGTTTATGATTAACCAACCTCTTTATCCAAAACTTCATTCCTGGCAACTCAAGACTCTCTGAGTCTGCCCATGTGTCTATCCACACATAGTGTACTCTTTTTCCTCCTAATCAACACTTGACTTGTTTCACTACAAAAAACAAACAAAAACTTCATCCCGTTTTCTTGTCCCGTCTGACCTCAACCCTGTGCTAAATGAACACTAATCAACCAGTGTTAGATGACTAAAGTTGTTGCTAATGCTGTCATTAATAAAACAAGGTCCTACTGTATAGCACAGGGAACTACAGTCAGTACCTTGTGATGAACCGTAATGGAAAAGAGTACAAAAAAGAATGTTTATTTGTATATATGTATGGCTGAATCACTTTGCTGTACAGCAGAAATTACCACATTATAAATCAACTGTACTTCAACAAAAATTTTTAAAATAGTATCATTAATGTACTAAAAGTGCTACTGTCAATAACATCATTAATGTACCAAAACTGGTGTTGTGCATATCATCACTAATATACAAACTCAGGTTCCTTCTCCAGGATAAGATGAGCTAACAGACTCCTGAGTCACAGGCCACAGAACTGTAAACCAGGGACAACCCTGACACCAAAACTACTACTAAGAAAGGTCACAGAAACATCATAAGACAATGGCCCCAGCTTCTTTGTTCTCCCCTCTTTAAAAGCCCCACTCTCAAAGACCAAGCTGGAGCAGATCTGAGCCTTGTGCTTGGTGCCCTGTAATACAATCCTTACTTTGCAGCAAACACTGCTGTCAGAGTTTAGTTTTCTGTACAACAGGCACACAAGCCCTCTGCTCAGTTATAATGTAATGATAAAAAAGATGTCACATGAGCCAACAACAAAACTAAAAAGGCACCTAGGCATACTGGGTAAAACTAAACACAGTAAAAGTGAAACAACAATAAAAAACTACTAAGCAGAACTAAAAAGTACCTAGAAAAAGCAAGACTATCACTAAGAAATTAAAAAAAAAAAAAAAAACCTGATGAAAGACCCTAAATAAATGGGAAGATGGATCACAACAATGTAAAGCTTTCAAGAGTGAAGTCATCAGGATGGCTTATGGAAAAAGGTGGGAGCTGGGCCACTAAGAGGAGCTGTGAAGGGAAGAAGGCGGATAAGGGGGAAGTGGGACGACGTGACAGCAGCAAGGTCCATACCCTGGGGTGGACCGGTGAGATTAGCCCAGCAACCCACGTCAGAGGATACACGTTGAAGGGCGGTGGGAAAGGAAACCTTAAAAATCAAGTGACAGTGGTCGTGACTTGATGGGGAAGGACACAGGGACCTGCCACAGTTTCCGAGCACGTGAATAAGACAGATCATCCTGGATGCCTACTCTGGCAGCTGCGAGACAGGACAGAACCAAGGGGTTCAAGGGAAACACAACGAACCAGAGGCAACAGCCTTGCTACTCTACGGCCGATCAGATTATACTGGGAGTGCTATGTTTAAAAAAAAAAATTCAAAAACCAGAATATTCAGAGAAGGATGACCATAAGAAAGAGTGGAAGAAGTAGAGATGGACAGCCTCAAGACAAGACTGGTGGGAGCAGGGAATTAGAGAGCAGCACCAAGGTATTTTTCTTAAACAGGTAAAAGGTCGTCATGTGAACTAGAACTGCTTTTTAACATCAAAGAGTAGAACCAGGTAAGAAGACACTGACCAAAAGTGCAAGAGCACCTGAGAAAACGGAGAGCCTGCTGTAACTGGAGGTGACTGGATATGAACTGGATGCCTCCTCAGAAGCAGACTTCAGCACTTAAGTCTTAAGACTTATTCAACTAGAGAATCTAAAATAATTTCTCTAACTCATACCTAACTAGGCTAGTGCAGCCAGTCCAAGGATGGAAGGAAGAAGACCTGCTCTACAAACCTGGCAATGGAAACACAGAGACAGAACTTGTCCTAAGGTAAGTAATGAAGACTTGATGGCTTAAAGCAAAAATAACTCTGAGTGCTTACTATGCGCAAGGCAGCATTTTAACTCCTTTTCAGGAATTAATTCATGTTCTTCACAACCCTGTTAAAGCAGGTACTATTGCTGTTCACTTTATGTTGGGGAAACTGAGGCACAGAGCAGTTAAGTAACTTGCCCAAAAAATATACAGTACATAAATGTGCCAGACACAGCAAGTAAATGACATGAAGAATGAAGGAGAGAACTAAGTCGAGATTATGTCAATATTTCAAGTTAATGAAAGCCAGGGCTAGGGGAGAAAGAAGTTAGGTGTGGAGTGCGGGGTGGGGAGGGAAAGAGGTAACGGGTCCCCCACATGTTGGGTCTAAGAGGGTTGGACAAGAGATGTTCAGGAGGCAGCTGATGATGGGGAACTGAACTCAGAAAAAAGGACTCAAGGTAGTTTTGGAAGCGGTCAACGGAGGTGAAGGCAAAGCATGACAAGGAACACGTCCCCTAAGGGTGTTAAAAAAAAAGAAAGTCAAGGTCTGAGACCTGAGAAACACCCAGAAACCAAAAGAAGGGAACAGCAGCCAGTACAAACCGGAGAGCTTAGATAAGGCAATTTCCCAACTGGTATGCCGAGATACTGCTGCTCTCGGCCCTTGGAGCAGCCAGGACCCGGGGCTTGCCACCTGTACTCTGTGCAGCTTCTTTCAGAAAAACAAGTCCCCGGGTGGTACACTGTGTGAGAATACTGAAAAGCGCTGAGACGCGGGATCCAAAAGCTGAGGAGGACAGATTAAAGAGGAGGAATAAGAGTAACAGAGGCTGCTCCTGCGAGAGAGAAGAGAACCAACCCATCACCCCATGAAAGTTCAGAAGGCAGCACACACAAACCATCAGCAGAGCCCATCACACCAGGCTTCCCTCGAAAGGCTTCGAAAGCTTCCTTAAATCAAACCGTGGCTACACCATGCTGGAAGTGAGGAGGCCACTGCAGTAAAATCAAGGTGGAAAGAGGCGCCAGGACCACAGGAATAAGTTTCGACATGTACGGGATGGATAACGGGCAAATACTGTAATCCAAAGAGAAATGAGGAATGAAGAGAATATATTAATATAAGCAACACGATCAGGTGCAGTGGTCCTCAAATGGTGTTCCAGGAAATGACAACTGCAGGAAACATCTTGGAGGGTTCCGAAACGGGTGGTGACAATACACCCTCCAAGATATTTTCTATCCCATTACTTTCCAAACCTGTTCAGCACGACCTTTCTGAATCCATGTCCTTCCAGTTACCAATGAGCTACAGCTGAAGTAGGAGACTCAAGGACATCATCTTACACTTTGGGGCCCATACTGTTTTTAACCTGAGTGCTTCCTACAACTATAAGGCAGTAATTATTTCTACTGACTCCTAGTCAGGGCACTGGAGAAACTTCCAGAGGTGTAGCCATGTCTTGGTTAGGCAGTTCACTGTCAGGGATACCCTCTTTTGGTCTGTAAGATTGAAAAATCAACTGCCATCTCAAAAAGGACAGAGGGACACTTTTTCTTCTTTAATCTCTTTGATAAAGAATATAACAATTGGAACGAACACAACATTGTAATTACTCTCCAATAAAAATTGAAAAAATTAAAAAAAAAATCATCCCAAACTGGGAAATAAAACAAAAGGACAGCATCTCGTTTCAGCATGCGGGGGGGGGGGGGGGGGGGGGGGCGGGCGGAGAATGTAACATTTGGGAAAGTATCTCATTCCAAGAGTACTCAGTTTCCATGGGCCACCTGGAAGGTTTTCAGAATACTCGACTCTTATCACTCAGAGTTTAAGAATCAAGTTTTGAAGGCACAAAAGCCTGGGAAGAAAGACTCTCAGGCTGAAATCCGGCAAGTCCTCCTGAAACCTTCAACAAGGCAATCTTTGCCAGAAAACCTGTTTCTAACTTAAGGAGAGCCATGAAAAATAATTTGCTTACTCACGGTAACACTCATTTTCCCCCAGAATGAGCATTCTGGAAAAATTACTTGTTCACCACGGCCTGACTCACGTATGTCAGCAACCAGCTATCCTCAGTCTGGAAGCTATAAAAGGTCTGAGGAGGGCTCCCTCGGTCTCTAACTCCGGCGGCTCACGAATTTCGAGTTTATTCCTGGCCCTCCTGTGTTCTCAAAGATGGCAACCAGCAGGGCTCCAAGCCGCGGACGGGGTACGTGTTTAAGTCGGGGGTGGGAGGGCCGAAAAGTCATTAAGGAGCCAACACAAGGAATGCACACAAAGCACGCGTGGCCCATCATACAACACCTTTGAAAAAACACCTACGCTCTGACACCTCAAAAGTTTTAGGGACTTGAACGGCGTCAGAAAAATGGTGAAAGGATATGAGTGAGGCAGAACAAAAACACCCACCGCCCACCCGGACAGGCGACGAGCAGGAGCCAGGGTTTGCGGGACCCACGCCCAGGCACCCCCCAAGGCCGGCACGAGGCGGGGCGTCCGGAGCCCCCGAGAGCTCTGGGCCAAGCTCCGGGTCGCTCCTCGGCAGCTCCACTCACCAAGAACTGGAGCATAGTGTCGGAAAAGTGGGCGCAAACAGCGGCTGCAGCTCCGAAAGCCGTCGGGACCTGCCTCCCCCGGCGCGATGGGCGGCGCCCGCGGCCAACTTCCGGCTCACGCCCCGCTCCGCGCCTCTCGCCTTGCTTCACCCGGAAGCTGTTCCTGGCGCCCCCCGTAGTGGAGCACCTGGGGATCACCTGCTGAACTGCGAGGTGGCGAGAGGTCTGGCGAGAGGGCGCTGTGGCCCGGTAGGAGAAAGTCCCAAGGCCCAAGTCAGGCTGGAAGCTTTGAACATTCAGATTCTAGAGCCCAGTCCTCAAATACCGCTTCTATAAACCTGGGTCGGGGCCCAGTAGTCTGTGTGATTACCGGCATCCCAAAGACCAGTCTTTGAACTCCCTGACCTAGAAGGACCACAGGCAAAGCAGAATCACCTGTGGAGTTTTTGCGGTATACTCCACTGGGGCTTCCCAAGTGGCACTAGTGATAAAGAAACTGCCTGCCAATACAGGAGTCTCGAGTTTGATCCCTGGGTGGGGAAGACATGACAACCTGCTCCAGTGTTCTTGCCTGGGAAATCCCATGAACAGAAGACCCTGGTAGTCCACGGGGTCTGTAAAGAGTCAAACGCAACCTACTGATTAAACAACCACAGTTTATCAAAACTAAAACCCTAATAACTAGGAAGAATGTACTCACCTCTTTTTGATTTTCTAATTCCAGCAAACTAACACAGTAAAAGCAACACATTAAGATCCTATATTTATTTAGTATTGTTGAGGAATGGGCTGCGCTGATAGCTCAGTTGGTAAAGAATCTGCCTGCATTGCAGGAGAACCCAGTTCAATTGCTGTAGGGAAGATCCCCCGGAGAAGGGATAGGCTACCCACTCCAGTATTCTTGGGCTTCCCTTGTGGCTCAGCTGGTAAACAATTGAATAGATGATCTATGCTCCAAAAAATGATTGAGGAATAGGTGGCCTATGCTCCAAATGCTTTAAAAAACAAAAAACAACCATCTAAAATCTTTTTCAATCTCCTTTAAGGCTTTGCTGAAGAGCACAGGCAACATCCACATCCACCAGCCTCTCTCCCAGTGCCCCAGGGAACAATGCTGAGTCAGGTGTGCACCCTGTTAGCCTCCCCCTGTTATATTTATTACACAAACAGCATTTCTTGTCAGCCTTCAAAGCAATATACAGTACAGCTGCAGTTCTTCCAGCTTCTCTTTTCCACACACTTCTCCACTGCCCTAACTTCTGATCCCCATTCTGCTGTTAATTTTGGAAGAAATGGTGGCAAAACAAAATAATGCTCAGTAAATCCCAAATCTTAACTATCCCAAACTAGCTCTCTGTCCTATGGAAGGCTTCACCTATCAGAGGGTTATAAAATGCTTTGATTCTGTGCCTCAGGCTCTTTCCTGATATTTCTGTGTTCATGCCTGTGTGCAACATGATAAAGCTTACCATATGCCTGATTAGTGGAGCAACAGTCAGGCTTACTGGAGAAGGAAATGGCAACCCACTCCAGTATTCTTGCCTAGAGAATCCTGTGGACAGAGCAACCTGGTGGGATGTTGTCCATAGGGTCGCACAGAGTTGGAAACAACTGAAGCAACTTAGCATGCATGCATGCACTGGAAAAGGAAATAGCAACCCACTCCAGTGTTCTTGCCTGGAGAATCCCAGGGACAGAGGAGCCTGGTGGGCTGTCATCTATGGAGTTGCACAGAGTCAGACATGTCTGAAGCAACTTAGCAGCAGCAGCAGCAGTCAGGCTTACTATGTCTTGGACCAGTTACTTATTCATTCACATCTCTCTAAAAATGCTCTTTATTAACAGGATGCTTTGCAGTTAAAGATTGATGTTTGTCAGTGTTAGGCAATAGATTAATTTCAAAATATAACAATGACAAAGTCTTTTTTAAATGCCTAAAATGTCATGGACATTTTATTAAGAAAACAAATTATAGAATTAAGTATTAATTTTCTGCCACTACTTGAGGGTCAAGACTCTTTCCCCTCTCAGCAGTCTCTTCTATATACTGGGCTGAAATAATTGGTGACTGGAAAGTGGGCCATGGACTTTCAGATGATGTAGTCACATGCACATAAATACTACCAAGCAAGAAATAAGAATGCTAACAGCGGTCACCCTATTAACTATGTGTAAAATACAGGTAGATGATTAATTTGAAAAATTCCATAATTATTTTAGGGAATAAATACAAGTGATTATTTCATCATTTACATGCAGGAAAGAAAAAAATACCTTTAGAAAAGGGATGCCTTGACTTTGAGACATTTCTGTAACACACTGTATTAAGTATACTTTTCTATTAAAAAAGCACTATCATAAAACGTGTAATACAGCTACAAAGGAAGAAAAAATAGAGGTTTTTCAGACTATGCCTTTAATTTGGCATTCAGAATAATACCCCTGGGAAAAACCAGCACTGGGGAAGCACTGTTTGTTGAATTCCTGATAATGCTGACCATTTTCGAGATAAAATTTCAAGAGACTGACCACGTGTTTGTTTTTTTAAAAAGTTTTTTTTTTTTAAACTAGTGAGCACGGCACCAGGCAAAGAAGTTTACAGAAAAGAAGTCCATATATAAAGAAAGAAATATCAAAATATCTTCTGGTCATAATTTAGAAGGAAACTATAAAAAGGAGACAGTTTTCCCCAATTTGTCTCTTCCTCAGAAGAGTATAAGCACAGGCTCTCAGTTCCGTGATATCCTCAGCAGGCCTCGGATGCGTCTGACGAGAGCTTGTATGAAACTATAGCGAGATCGCACTTTTGAATACAATCCTTCAATGTCCAGAAGTTTCTTCTGTAGTGATTCTCCAAAAGCGCTGATAGCGTCAGCCAGAAGCTAGAGGTAACACAGGTGACACTTCATGATCAAGAAGTCTCAAATATTCCTTTTATTCTTTGTCTTCCTATTTAAAATACCTTTGAATTTTTGTAATGTGATCCTTTCTCAGATGCCAAATTAACTCAACATTCACATTTTCCACCCTGAAGTTTATTGGTATAATAGTAACATTTTTCCTTCTTGTTTAAGTACATACAGTTTTAGAATTGCTTTAAATTGCAGTTAACTGTTGATATATGGAGTTTCCAGACCATAACGCCTATTAATTACTGAACTCTTAACTACTTTCTAGGCACTACCCTGGCATCTCACACATGAAGGCCTCATTTAATTCTGACAAAACACTTCAAGGTTGAATTATCATTTCCATTTCTGAGCTGAGGAAATGGAGGCTCAGAGGCTAAGAAAGTTGCTCTGAGTCACAGAGCCATTAGGTTGCTATCCCAGAATTCAAATCAGGTCTTTGCATGCAACTGTGAAAACTATTATCTTACTCACATACCAGGCTTTCCCTTTGTACTTGCAAAAAAAGAACAAGAGTATGAGCACAGAACGTTACCTGGTCTATATCATGCTGGCTCACTGTAGTTAGCCCACTTCTAAAATCCAGATTGCTTTCCGAAGCGAAGGAATCTAGAGATAAAAGACACAAACTAGGTTTGCAGGTGTGTCTCCTCCACAGAAGAGAAGAACCCAATGACAGTGAACCACAGTGTCTGTGACCAGCATGGGTCAAAGCTGAGGACTCTCTTTTAGCTTTCAGTAAATGGAAGCCCCTAGGAAGCATTTCGATGTTCCAAGCCAGGGTTCTCAAGCTTTCCTTCTGGTTCCTGCCACTTAAGGGATCCAATACATGCTCATTAGTCACAAAAGATCCCTTTTAGCAATGAGCAGTGTGGCCAAGGCTGACCCATTTCCACTCCTCTGGACCAGAGGACTCTGGACCTGTGTCAGCCACGAGAGAAGCTGAGGAGCAACTGAAGACAGCCTCTAAGATGCTCTTGTGCTCTGCACAATTTCCCATGGACAGGAGGGAAATACAAAAACTAGCTATGCCAAGTAACTAAGTAGTTACCTAGTACATGCTTTGTAACCAAAACAGTCAAAAGTCGGTTGAGTGTAACTAGATTTTCAAGGTGCTAAAATGTGTAGGCTCCGTGGTTCTGTAGTGAATCCGTGGTTCACTAATTTTCAGAATACAGTTTACCTTGTAGCCTTCTGCTTTTAAATAAGGACCTGGAGGCAAATAAGGAATCCTGAGAATCGGTGGGTGTGCAGTGTAACAAGTAGTACTCCAGATGGCGCCAGAGAATAAACAGGCAGGTCTCTATGATGACTACAGCGGAGAGGCCAGATTCAAGGAAAACAATCTCATCACATGATTTTACAAACCAGTTTCTGAGACTGCACCATTCAGTGATGTACCCACAGCTTCAGTCTAACAAGCTGGTTGTAAGGTCTCTCCAGAAAGCAGCAAGCTGTGCTGAGAGGAAGGAGATCAGGCCCTGGGGTGCAGTGCTAGCAGAGCCTTCAGTGTCCTTATCTCCTGTCTAGACACAAAGTATCTGCATATATTATGAGTATTACTAGTTATTCTAAAGAGTAAGAAAAAATTTTCCATTTAGAAATATGTCAGGCATTTAACTAGAAAACAATAATAGTAATTATGTCCCTTTCCATTTGGTTCTGATACCCAAATAATGTGAGAATAAGAGTTCCTACATTTGAAGATTCCCTTAGAGGTCACCCTTCAAGCACCCTGCAGTCTCAATGACTGCATTAAGGATACAAGAACAAAGGGAAAGCAGTTTAGCTCGATTGTTGATCAGCTTCACCAAACGCCGTCTTGCTAGAACATATTTCTGGGCAGTGGAGATTTTATCAACACCAGCAGGCATCACTGACTGACACAACTTAAAAAAAAAAAATCAAACACAGTATTAAGAATGACACATATTGTAAAAAAAAATTTAATGAAAATCTATTATAAGCAGTCATTTGTGATAAGTACTGTGAAAAACATTCAAGTGGATTTAAACATCCTTGACAAGAGTTTAGCATCTAGTTAGGAAGCTAGTAATTTAAAAAACAAGAGCCAAAGAAGCAGTTGAATTCATAAATGAATGTTCATCTGTGGCTTTTTGAAAAAGTCCAGTCCCTCAAATAGATGTTTCCAATCTGTTGATGGGCCAACCAACCCTGAATTTCCTGTCAAATTAAAACAAAACGAAACAGTGCATTTTCAGGCAGTAAATGCCACACTGCCGTGGAGAATATCTGTAACAGCCATCAGGTATCTTCTGAAGAAACTACAAATGAGACTTGTAGAGTGTAACAAATGTACGATCATAAGCCAGAAACTCCCCTGGTCCCTCTCCCATCTGGCATACCTGCAAGCACAACAGGTCAATTTAACTGCAGACCCTGGGTGTGGCGCCAGGCGTGCTGCGGGGGTCTGGGGAAGTGCCACGTGCTCTACTGTGACACTGTAGCTCCTGCGAGTGCCAGCGTCACCCGTAAGCCACACACGAAGGGGAAGGGCTGCTGGAGGTAAACCACTCAACTTCGGAGATCACCTGAGCCCACTCAGTAACACCTGCCCCCACCTGTACTTGCTGGCTGTGTGGCTTTGAGTAAACCCTCTCCCAGTGCCTCAGTTTCCTCATTTCAGAAAGAGGAGGAGCAACAATATCTGCCTCATGTATTCAGGTGGCACGTGGAGCTCAGGGCTGGGCACATCATGAACTCTGACGTTCCCTAGAGTTATCAGAAGGATGCAACGAGGGAGTGGGCTCTGACTAGTCCAGAGGGCGACATGCTATAATTTGGAAAAGCTGGTGTGAGCCAGGAATGGCAAAGTGGATCAATAACCAGGCTGCCACACAGGCCGCCAGGAGGCCTCAGCACTGGCCGCAGGGCGTTCTACAGTTCAGCTGTGCCAAGTGGAAGGAAGGTGGGCTGCTTAGGGCGCAAGCTCAGTAACGCAGCCTCTGCAGTTACAGCAAGTGCCAGGGAATGGTTCTGGGTCATTGAGAGAAGGGGTCAAGTCTGACAGGCCATTCCATTTGTCTGAAAAATTCACTTAACAGATACTGAAGTTGTGGGAGGGACAGAGACATCTTACCTAAGGAGATCACTTCTAACTGAAAAAGCATCTGCAATAGAAACCTAAGTTTCTCAGCACAGATGTTTATAGTATAAATTACCAAACTCTTTATTCAAAGGCCAACTGCCTTTCTACTGAGAAAAGCAGGTGGTTTTCTTGAACAGGTGCAACTTTCGGTCACTCAGTCAAGTTTCTACACTTATGAAGTGTGGTACTTAGGTGAGGGACTCTTCTTCAAGCCACCACAGAAGAGTCATTGGAGTTCCTTTTGTCTCACTGTATGCATCATCTTATCAGTCTGACACTGGTCCCCTGCCTTATCAGGTAAAGCACTGGTTTCTCAGACGTCTCCATTGCCCATTATTAAGATTCATACCTCTTTTATCTCATCTGGGGGAAGCTGCTCGACGTTCTGTAGCTTGTTGACACTCCGTCGATGACTGTCGTAATAGCTGAAGAAATCATTAGCGCTCTGTCTCAGCAGGTAAACGATAATGCCCAAACCAGGCAGGTGCCAGTATGGAACCACTGGCACTTGGGTATCTAATGGAGTTGATAAGAAAAAAAAACCAATGTTCTACCTACAGCCATTTTATATGAATTTCAAATGACCTGTTTTTTTTAAAAAAGGAAAGCCCAGGAATTTAAAGGCATGTAAACTATTATTAAAAACAATCCAGGACTACTTTTAAACACCACTAACAGCTCAAAGGTGTGGTTAAGAGCTACTGTAATGAGGTAGGTACATAAGGCTAGAGCCTTGAGACAATAAGTAAGTCTGGCTGATGGACACTGAGAAAGCTTACCCTTTACTGGGTGAAGACCTCTTTGAGAACTCTATGGAAGCTATACGCCTATACACCCATCTCTCTACCAGCCCACCACCCCATATGCACAGATACAGCTTACAGTTTCCTGACCCCAGGTGAGTAAGTCCTGCTTCACCCTATGGCTTTACTTATATGAATTCATTTCCAGTCTGCATCTTTCTGGTTGCTGAGTTCCCAGCTCAAAATCATTCTTCCAAACAGACAAGTAGAATACTAACTCATAGCTAAAAAACAGATAACAGAATTTTTAAAGTTTAATTCTTCCACCACAATAGTTCCATTTGGCTAGCAAAACAAAACGATCTGCCTTTTACGTGACCACTTTCTGAAGAAGGTGGAAAGGAACAATGTGATGCTGGAAAAACTGTCTGTAGAGGGAAGAAAAGCTAGAGAGCAGTAGCGTTATTCTAGACATGGTCTGTGTGGTACAAATAAAGCAATTTCCTCTTGCAACGAAGGGATTTCTTTGAGAAACACCTTAGTAATTTCAAGTTTAATTTGAGACAAACTTTGTTTAATGGCCCCAACTGCCATGAATACTGAGGGAGAGATCTATACTTGCTTCCTTCACTGCCATCTCCCTGAACTTTGCTCCAAAGTCGGATCTCACAGACCTTCACATGGAGGGAAAAAGAAGAGTCCTCTGTCAACGGATTTTGCCTAGACTCATCTGATTTGCCAGGTCTCCTTTCCCAGTCTTCAGTGAGGATGTGACAATCTTTATGACACAGGTCATCACAGAAAGCCTTCTCCTAGTGAAATTAGGTATGCTGGTCCCCGGATAACATTTGTGAGACCTCGACTTGATAGGAAACTATCCACAAATATGATGGTCTAATGCTGAGCGTATTTCAAATTTCTTCAGGAATTCTTATACAATAATTTGCTCCAGTCTAGAAAATATTCAGAGGCACCAGACTTAGACATCAGATGAGGATGGCTCATGAGATATTTAATTACAGAAATAGATTCTGCGGGAAAGAGAATGAGGTCAAGGAAATAGAAGTGCTACAGGAAAGGGTTCCTTGATCACAAGGAACAGTAAATATACTAGAGGATAACAACAATACAAGAGCAATAATAAAAATAATAATAGCTAACACTGACGTGCTGTCAGGCACTGTTCTAAAGCACTTTATACTTATTAACACATTTAATCCTTACAATAATACACTAGAGGAGACCTTGTTATTACTTCTACTTTATAGACAAAGAAACTGAGTCACAAAGAGCTAGGTCATTTTTCTTAAGTCACCTGTAGAACTGGGATTCAAATCCAGGCAGTTCATCATCAGGCTGTGCTCTTAACCCTAGGTTAACCACTAGGTTAAACTGTATCTCTGTAACTATTCTAGAACCTACTGAATATCTACCCATTTATATGCCTAGAATTGGCAGAAAAGAATATGCTTATTAGTCCTTAAAAAAATCTGAAGAAAAATAAATCCAAATTTATGTGGTCAATTGATTTCTGACAAAATGTATCAAAGTAATCAAACAAAAAGATAAATCTTTTCAGCAAATGGTACTAGACCTGGACACAGGCTCATCACTAGTCATCAAGGAAATGCAAATTAAAACCATAATGAGATATCACAACACACCAAGTCCAACAGCTGAAACTTAAAAAGACCAACAAACCAAGCACTGGCAAGGATGTGGATCAACCAGAACTCTTTACAAGGCTGGTGGAAATACAAAATGATTCTCATTCTGTAAAACAGAATGGCAGCATCTTACTTAGTTAAACGTATCACACAAGCCAGCAATTGCATTCCTAGGCATCTGATCAAGGGGTATGAAAACATATGTCCACATTAAGATCTATACCCAAATATTCATAGCAGCATTATTCACAACAGTGAAACATCTGGAAATAACCCAAATGTCTATCAACTAGTGGATAGATAAATGCATATGGAATACCAGCCAGAAATAAAAAGAACAAAATAGTAATACACACACATGAGTGGATTTCAAAAACACTGAGCTAAATGAAAGATGTCAAAACACAAAAAGACTACATGTTGTATGATTCTATTTATATGAAATTCTGGAAAAGGCAAAATAATAGACACCTTGACCAAAGGGTCAAAGGAAACAATCAAATGCAAAGGGACAAGAAGAAACGTCAAAGGATGAGGGAATTATTCTATATTTTAGCTGTGGTAGTAGTTCCATACTGTATAAAATTACAAAAATTACTCAAACAGTCCACCTAAGATGGGTGAACTCTGTTGTATTTAAATAATACTTCAATAAAATTCTCTTAATTCCATTACCTAGGACATTTATAACAGAGTAAGACAAACCCTAAAATGATTCTCAGAAATCTCAGATAGAATGTTTCTTGAAATTACCATCAGTCCATCACAATACAACCACCAAGATCCAAAAGGGCTTTTGGCCTTTGAGTGTCCCATGGAAAACGGCTTTAACCAATCCATAATCCTGCCTTAGACTCCTAACCTTCCCTACTGGGTCATTTGGAAATCACAGGCTACATGAGCCTACTAAGTATCTAAATTTTACTGTGCTATGGTATGGCACATACCATACATTGGTATCATACAAAATCCAATTGAGATACTAAAAATTCAGTTTAACATGATTTAACATATAAACTATCTGCAATATTTTCACACTTCTCACCTAGCTAGCTTAGTCTCCAATCCCAGACTCTATGGGGTCTCACACACTATATAAAACTATCCTCTCCCCACATGGCTCTTCCAGATTCATTCACAGAAAATCTTAAATTTCTCTATTCTTTCAAGCTCTCCAGCCGTATCCACAGGTCTGACAACAGTAACTCCTTATAACTTCTTCTTAAAGAAGTCGATTTAAAAATTCCCCATTCATTACTGGTTTAAAAAAAAAAAAAGGTGCACCTTACTGGAGCCAACTAGAGGTTCTCATAATCCTAGCAACTTAATTCCTCAAATACAGAAAGAAAGAAGCAGCTCACCTTGGCGGGGCCCATCTCTGTTAATGGTTTCCGAAAGGCTAGGGGTGAACAGACACACAGCATGCTGGAAGGTAGGGGAACTCTGTAACATGAGTGATTGGCAATATTCCATGACATTGGCACAAATCTACAAAGCAAGAACAGCAGTAACAAAAATATCAGCTCCCCAAATGCCTCATCTCATGGAAATCCAGATGTGAAGGAGAAAAAAATTAAGACCAATTTGTAAAATTACAACAAAGTTACAAATCAATTTAAAAATTATCCACATGTACTGTTTTTCTCAAATATTTCCAGAAACGTTAAAACCTTAAAGAATAGTTACATAACTGTCACTCCTCTTACCTGCTGCATAGCCAGTTCGATCTCATCTTTCCTGCTCACTCTATCTCCCTCCACATTATCATCTTGAAATTTAAACTGACGCAGTTTGTCAGAGCCACCAAAGCGACTTAGTAGTCCTAAGCACTGGCGCTGAGGAAGGAAAAGACAAAAAATGAACAAAAGTTCACATCTAGCTGGATATGTTTAAAGTCAGTGACCTTTCTTGAGGGAGATAAAGAAAAAACTCAGCTCAGTGGAGAGTTAAATCCTCCTTAATGTTTCTGATTTCTGATTTCCAACTATGTCAACTATAAGTTAATAATACTAAAATTCATCTTTTTGCAAATGTATTTACTTGGCAGACAACTCATTAAAAGAATATTATTTTTTTTTAGCAGTTAACACTCACTAAAGTCTAAGTGTTTGCCCCAAATTTTTTGTATCATACCAAATAATTCCTTAGTAGACACCCATTAAATAAACACCAATCAATAAACACTGAGAAGCAAAATGAGATGGTGAACAGAAGCAGATCCGTGATCATTTTGTCTACTAAGGCTCAAATTTAAAGGCTCTGACTCCTGTGGCTTCTTCTGGAGATGTCATCAAGGAGTTGGGAACACAGAGGTGACCTTGGCAGATAAAATACAAAGGTCATTTGTTTGACATGTTGGTACTTTTCACCTGAGAATACAATCATTCCTACAGTTCTCAGCAGGAAAGGACAAGCTTTGCAAAACTGCAATATGTCCAAAATCAGAGATGTGGGTTCCAATTGCAGGCACATGACTTTTTGCTATTTGTCCTGGGACTAGTTACTTAACTTCTTCAAGCCTCTGTGCTCACATTTCTAGAGTGATAATAGCAATTTTCACCTTGGAAGTTATTGTTTGGATTACCTGAGACACTGAATTATATTTAAAGTGCTTAGTATAGTGTTCTGCGCACAGGATGTGCTCAGTCGTGTCTGACTCTTATGACCCCATGGACTGTAGCCCACCAGGATCCCCCGTCCATGGGATTCTCCAGGCAAGAATACTGGAGTGGGTTGCCATTCCTTCTCCACCGCACATACTAAGTGCACAATAAAAATGTGTTTGAAACACTGGTATTACATATACACACACACCTATATACACATATATACCTACATGTTATATAATATCTACTTTAAACTCATGTTGGAGTAAGTTTGGATAAGGCAAAACAGACTAAGGAAACTGTAATATAAATTTATTTTGTCAAAACAGCTGTATCTATTTTGACAACTTACAACTGGCTGTTTGCTATGCTGACAGATAAAACAGATGCAGCAACACATTTCCAGAGGCCACCTTATGAAAGATGCATCAAAAATATTTTTTCATCCCCACCAATTAAAAACATTAGAAGACTGAGGAAAAAAAAAAAATCCAGAGTATTTTGGTCTGGTTACAGACAACACAAGCCCTTCTGGAGTGCTATCTGACAGTGACTCAAAATGTACTACTTACAGACCCTGGGTCCCAGAGATAACAGTAATATCACATAAAAATGTATACACTAAAAAGCTGATGGCAGCATTTTTCTTTTGGAAACTTGAAAAACAGTTCATGAAAAGAGGACTGGTTATGACAATTACTGTATAAAAACAATGGAATATAAATTCTACTATATAAATATAATTCTTCTGAGGCCCCCAAAAGTGAAGATGTCTAGATCAAAGCAGGCCAGGAGGCTCCCAGAAGGACTGTGATAAAATACTGAATTAATAAGCTATCTACTATGTTTGAATATATTGAAAGGAGACTACACAACTGGAGGAGAGTTTGAGAATAAATCAGAAGCACAAAAACCAAGCAAATAAAAACAAACAACATTTACTCACTCTAAGGAAAACATAATGTTTAGAAAACTAACATATGGTCCATCCATGGCTTATTTATAAATGACATTTACACAGTAATAACAATATAACACTAAATGTTAATCTAATCAAAATTATGATATGATTTGTTGAGTTGGGGGTGGGGGCATGTTATAAGAGATACACATATCATATGGAAGAATAGGAGTAAAGAGATCAAAATTCTTATCCTCTTTGATGGAAGGTTGATAGATGATTCTTAAAACTGGAAAATTAAATAGTAGCAACATAAGCAAATTATTTAGAGATATGAAAGATTCAATTAAAACCATTGCTGGGTTTACCCAAATTAAGGAAGCTATAAAAGGATCAGAGAGGATTGTTGTATTTTATTATAAGTTTTACTACTGCTCTTTAAAGATGTAAGAATCAAAAATTTTTTTAATTTAGAAAATAAAAAAGAAGTAAAGAATCAGCTACCTGGAATCTTCCAATATGTCCCTGTAGCTCCATTAGTGATCCTTCATTTACATCAACATCAAGTTCACTTAGTATACCTAAAAAATTTAGAATGTTTTTAAATGTAGTTTTGTAATTGACAAAATATAGACATTAAAAAACTAGGAAGAGTAGTTTTACTCTTTCACATTCTTTAATGCATGAATAGACACAGACTCTGCCATGAAGGAGGTTTGAGAAATATCTGACAACTTTACAGATTGTTAAGTGTACCACCACACGTTCAGTCATATGCAAAATAAATCTAGATTGGATCAGTGATTCAAAAGTGCATTTTAAAAAGTCTTTTGAAAAAAACCTATTTTTTATTTATAAATATAAAACAAAATTTTCTAAACTCCACAGTTAATTACTTTCTCATGAAACAGTTCAGAATATACAAAACACTAAGAATGAAATGCATTCCTTTTTTTTTTTTAATTCTTCTATGCATCATTTGATTTTTTTCCTTTTCCCTTAAGCAAAGTATAACTTACACATACAGAAAAAAGCTTCCATTCAATTTTTCAGTTTGGGCCCACTACAAAATCCCTAAATTAAGCTGATCAACCTTTTATAGTACCATGGATTTCCTTTATTTCTACTGAGCCCTCCAAGTAAACCCATGGGCCATTATTCCCATTGGTTTATTTCTTTGTTCCATTACTGCAGCCATACAGAGAACCCAGGTGACCCTGTCCTAGCCACCCTAACTTTCTATGTGTTTTCACAATCCTTTTAACCCATTTCTTACTTCCAAGCATACGCTTCGTAGCACATAACCCAGAACCTTATCCTTTGTTCCTCGTAATGACAAGCTCTCCTTTTTAGATTTCCAAGCCCGTCACAGACCTACAGAGGACACTCGCATATCTGGCAGGTGCTGTCACGTTACCTCACCTGCACTCCCCTGCTCCACTAGATCCAGTCCCTTCCCATCCTCCACCTCCACTTGGAGTCTGCTCCCAAATCACTGTATTTAATTATTTTCTAACATTACTCTGCCATAGAGGATTTTTCCTCACTATTTGAAAATGTGTTCAGGTCTCCCTTGTACGCCAAAACAAAGCAAAATCAAGCAAAAACCTCATTAATATCAAATTCTTGAAATATTTTTTCTACATTTGCTGCTTCTGATTTTTATGCCATCCTTTCCCATTTTAACCTCTTGAGAGTCAGAGTTTGCACTTAACACTTTGGCTTTTTCCTGTTTCTCCTTAACCTTTCTTATCTTTTCAACCTGCCTTGCTCTTCCCCAGTTCTTTCATTCCTCCTGCTGACTCTATTTAAAGACAAGCAATTTTTAGATTCTTTTTTTTTTTTTACTGCACCACGCGGTGTGCAGAACTTCCCCAACCGGGGATCAAACCCGTGTCTCTGCAGAGGAAACACAGTTTTAACCCCTGGACCACTGGGGAAGTCCAATTCTCAGATTCTTAAGACTTCTGCTACAAAGCGTCTCAGTACTGTGGACCATATGTATCCCCTCAACTCTAAAACACTTTACAGAATATCCATGGGTCACAGATAAAAAATTAACCTCCTAAGTACTTGAGAAGGTACAACGTATCTGGTACTGGGCTAGCATTTTAAACAAAAACATAGGATGAAATTGTAGGATAATACAAAACCATGCATGTAGCCAAGGGCTGAACTGGGAGTAGGGTAACAGGAACATAAATTCTTTTCAAAAATGATTTCAAAACATTAGGAGGTACTTGGCATTATCTTTTAAAATTATTTTAAAGAGTATATACCAAGTCTACCAGCTCAAATATACAAAAATGTATATGTAAATACATACATACAAAGTTATTAAATGCCACACTATTTGAAAATTTTAAAAAGACTGGAAACAGTCAACATGTCATAGAGGTTTGGATAAATACCTCAGAACTGGAAAACTATTCTGCCAATTAAGGAGTGAGGTGGGAACTATATATGCTGATGAAAAAAGTTCACCAAGACATAATGGGCACAGGGGGCGAGTTATAGAGCAGTGTGTATAGTATGATTTCATTTTGCAGGGAGGAAAAAATTTTTACACCACATACAGAGAAACCACCACAAAAATAAAGTATAAACTGATAATCGGTTCTTTCCAGGGAACAGGGATTGCTATGTCAGAGTGCTTTTACTCTATTTTATTTGTTTGAATTTATCATGAGCATGTTAAAATACGTTGAGCTTTTCTGAATGTAATTTTAATATGGTGACAGGGTCAAATGGGCTTTTCTGAATGTAATTTTAATATGGTGACAGGGTCAAATGCAAAATTCAGAATGTTTCAAGTATTTTTAAAAAGCAATGAAAGGAAATTCATCAAAAAAATCACCTTGCCAGAGTATCTGATAAAAGGCTCATGGCTTCTGGATTAAGATGGCAGAATGAAGTAGAATCACAGAATGTCCCTTCTACAACCAACCTACGAATAAATGAAATTCACCAAAAAAAGGAAAGGCGCCACCGTATACCACAAATACTGAAGAATGGTGGTGGTTAAGGGAAAAAAAAAGATTGAAAAAATTCCAGGGGAATAAGTAACATGATTCATCGCATGACCCTCATCCCAGCCCTCAGAAGCAGTACGGAGGAAAGAGGGTAAGCCAACAAACTCTTGCAATTTACAAAGAAGCATATTAGACTGATGATGTAAATTAAGTAATCAGGAGAAATCCAAGTAAAAGCCATTAGGAAGAGAACCACTATACAGCACTATGGGACCACAGTAAAGGCAAGTAGGCTGGCCTGTCTTGGCATCATTCAAGGCCACCGGAATGAACTGGGGAAATGACCATAATAAGCACACAGGACTAAAACACGACAAGGTGAGGTAGAGTTGACCCTGGGATCTCCTCAGAATGAGCACAGGCTCTGAGTACCTTAATAAACACTGCACTCAACCCTGCCAAACTCTTCCGCCCAACATAAAGGGTTCAGGCACAGAGGAATGTCCAGAGAGGAAAAAATCTTGGGGTCATTGCGGCAGAATCAGGGGTTGGCCTCAGACTTCTCCACAGCAACGTAAAAATGGAGGCAGAATAGCTGAGTAGTTAAGCACACAGGCTCAGAAGCCACGGCTCCTGGAAAGCCCTACAGCATTATCCGTGTGACTTGGGACAAGCGAACCTCTCTGTGCCTCAGTTTCCTGACCTGTAAAAGCTGGATAATAAAGGTTCTAACTCTCAAGACTGTTGTGATGATTATATCAATTAACATGCTAAGTGTCTAAAACACTACCCAGCATATAAATGCTTAAAAATGAGTTATTGTCATTAATATTAGGCCATGCTGTCATTCAAGAATAAGGCAATCTTCAGATGCTCGTAAATATTAAAGAATTCAAGGAATATTATATATTTTTTCTTGGGGAAGAGGACCTCAATACAAGTTAAAAATTCCAAGAGATAAATCAAAAGAAAGAACTCAGAAATGGTGAAGTTGTAAGAGGAAAAAAAAAACAACTGGTGCATTTCTATGAATCCAGTTAAATATACAAGTAAAATTAAATAGCTGAAGGTATTATGGTTCCAGAACTGAATGAAAATTATATTTACTTCACAAAGTAAAACTATAAATAAACATAACGTGAGGGGGGAAGAAGCATAAAATAACTCACACTTAATCTTTCACATGGAGTTAGTTGATTCTGTCTAAAATTCATACGTAGTAAAACAAATTTTTTTAATGACCAAATTATCTTACTGATTTATCATAATCTTTTCTTAATCATAGCGATCTTTTAAGAACTAACATCTCTTGTAGGAACTAACATTTCTTGTACACCTGTATTAAAGGAAAGTCTGTCTAGAATTCATCAATGTCTTCAGTTTCTCTTCAACTAGTTTTTCATCTGTAAAGTTTATGTAAAATTAAATAGCTGCTTTCTAAAACTGCATGCAAAAGGCATCCCATTTTCATATATTATCTCTATATGTCTGTTTCTTTCCACCATGCCCCCTCACCCACCAATACACACATACACATCAGACACTGGCTAAAAAGCTACTTACTGAAAGTTAACATTTGGCAATTTCTAGATAATGGGATTTGAGCGTTAATTACTTTAACTTTCTGAATTTTTTATACTGACCATAAACCATTTTTACAAACATATGACTTCACAAAAGGTAGTTAACTTTGTTAGTTCCAATCTCAAATAAGTCATATATAGCTGCAAAGTAATAACAACCTCATTCTACTAAGTGTATGTCTATAAAGCCATTGTTTAAAAATTCAACATAATCAACTCACCAGGAAGTGCTGCTTTACTTATGATTCCCGTCAGCAGAGCCAATTCCTGCAAAGACCCTGCACTAATGTCCTGACAGCGCAGAATTGCTTGTATGGTATCTGAATGAGAGATGAGAAACTGCAACACCTACCAAAGAAAAAGAGAGGGAAAGGAAAAAACAGAGGTGGAAGAGTAGAAAAGTATATTATAAATTTATATCCATCGGTTTAATAACACTGACGCAATAATGTAATGTAATGAAGAATATTAGATAAACAGTTGTCCTTTGTATTTACATAGTTTATTTCTTCAAGAAGCCAACATTCGTAAGAAAGCTCAAGATAAGGATTATTTCCAAGTTTAGAAATTTAATACACTTAAGAGCTATTGCAGAAGAGTATAAAATAAATTGGAATGACTGCATAAAAACCATTATCTGACCCGTACTTTATTTTAAAATTTTTGTCTAAATGGATCTAGAACATGAATTTAAAATGAATGTGTATAAAAACGACTTTCTGAATTCAAGCTGGCTCTATGAAAGTCTGACTAGTGTGATACGGGAACAATCACATAAAAGCTTTTGTCTAACTCTCCTTTTGATATGGTGAAAATAAAGGCGATACAAACCTTGACCTCCAAACTCTGCCCTTCCAGCTTAGCGTTTAACAGTGTCCCATAACAGAGGACTCTACTCTTTTTCACACCCAAACATCTTCTCAACTAGATTACAGATGCCTCAAAGGCAGGGACTACACCACAACAGGTTGAACATTTGAATCTCTCAGGAATTGTGCCCCTTTATTTTTTCAATATAGATTCCTGGCCTCAGCCCATCATTGCTGGACATGCAACTCAGTAATCTGTATTTTTTAAAGAAGCTATTCGGGTAATTATGCTATGCTCAGGTTAAGTTTGGTCTTATTTCACATCTACTAAAAAATATTAATCTCAATAAAGTAGAAGGCAGAGTCTTTGCATGTTAAAGAACTAACTCAAAGGCCACATATGAAAGGGATAGAATGTCACCAAGACCAATGCTGTATAAAATCAGGTGCCGCACTAGAAACAGCAGCATTCTATCTTGGTGAGGCAAGCCTAAAGACTGATGGCAGGGAAAGCAGATAAAATCACCATAAATTATTAGGACACAGTTTCTGAGAGTATCATAAGAACAGAGCAATACAATAAAAAATGGCAGATTCATGAATGATAAGCCAAATTAACTAGCGAAAGGCTAAATTGTATATTGCATTATTAAAGAAATAAAGAAACATATTTTTGAAGATTTCCCTGGAAAGCACTGAAAATAATATCACAACTAAATGTAGCGATACCATCTATCTTTTGTATTTTCTCTAAGGCCTAATAAAGTGTATAGCATTCACTAATAAATACGCGGTTAAATTACATTTTAGAAATCAGTTTATTTCTATCACAGTAACTGCTTCCTTCTATAAAACAACTGATTTAGATCCCTTGCTTCCCATCTCACTATTCTATTAATTAGCTGAAGTTCAGAGCAAAGTACATGGGCCTAAGGAAATCTATGTGAGCTGTCCATCTTCTGCATTTGTAAAATAAAGGTTTTGTACCTGATGATTTCTGCACTAAGGTTCCTCTTACCTGCCCTGCTGCCTGCAAGTGCTGAGCCATGCTGGACGTAAGGATGACCTGGCACAAGCGAAGGGCTGGAAGGAGAATCTGGCGGTATCGGTCTCCTGGAGTAGGGATGAACACTGGGGGGTCTCTCATGCCAAACACGCTTGATTCACACCCAGTCGACAAGGAGACAGCAACAGTCCAAGAGTTACGGCACATCCCAACAGTCCCTGACCACCCCCACGGCAAACAACCACAGGCGACTGATTAAGATGCGACGCTACTAACGAGGACTCTGTATCCCACATGTACAGTGAAGACAGTTATGTGAATCTTGAAAAAAATCTTAGTAAAGAAGACAAAATTCCCCAAACATACTTATTCTATTCTAAATGTTCCCTTAAGCCATAGAGAAACAGAAACAAAAGTTGCTTTCTCCAAATTTCCCTCATGTACACAAAGCCAAAAAGGAATCTACATTGTCTATTATATAAAATAAAACAAGATTTTAAAACCTAAAATGAGGTTGTAAAATAACTTAACCTTTAAGTTTAGGTCTCAGAACCACTGTATTAATAAACTATTTGCTTACTGTGAATATTTTATTTAAATTTTTGGACCAAATAAAATGATTGCCTGTTGAGAAGGGAATGAAAGCAGAATATGGAAATAAAAAGAGATAACAGAAAGGCTTTCCAAAGATGGGCAATAATAACACATCATGAAGGGAGGAATATAAATAACTTAATCCCCTTCACCTAAGTTGAAAGTAAAAACTCGCATGTTTAAAACTTCAGAAAGTGATGTTAATTTTTCTCAAAGTAAAATATGTCTATAGCTAAACCTGAAAAACTCAAAACATGCAATTTGGCAATGGATCTTTTGAAGCAAATTACTAAAACTGAAATAATGTTATTTGATAGTAGGCGGGTAGGCTACATATAGGCTTAACAATGTCAGAGCCACGTAGACAAAAAAGAAAAAACATCCACATTCAAACTCAACTGAGAAATCTGCTAGTTTGGAACTTAAAATAATTTCGTTTGAAGCTTTCAAATTAGCAAGCAGTTGGCAAAATGTTAAAATGAGAAAAACATAAAATATTACTCAAGTCATCAAGAAAAGAAAATCCACCACAAATTATAATTTCATTACAGGACTTTAAAAGACAGTATAATGGAAAATATGTACTTGCACTAAACAGAACAATCAAGTTTGGAAAAGTAACATCTACTAACAAAATGCTCTCCCATCTTCCTCTTATATCACTGCTCTAAAATAAAAAGCACTCGCCTCCCAGGCGGTGCTAGTGGTAAAGAAGCTGCCTGTCGGGAATGTAAGATACACATGTTCAATCCTTGGGTCAGGAATATCCCCTGGAGGAGTGCATGGAAACCCACTCCAGTATTCTTGCCTGGGGAATCCCATGGACAGAGGAGCCTGGGGGCTATAGCCTATGGGGTCACAAAGAGTCAGACACGACTGAGCACGCAGAAATGTCTCTACTCACTTTTACCCTGACTAGCAACTTTCATTTATTAGCATCAAATGGCAGGGGGGGTATGACCAAACAAAACCATCAAGATGAGAGTACTGCTCAAACAGAATTATAAAGGGCAAAATTATGTTTGAAAATCTTTTTCCTTAATGAACCTTTACTGGTAATTTAAAAAAAGCCAAATGATACAGACACTTACCCCTGTGGGTCCATTTCTGGGCGCATGTCATAGACTTGGCACTGTGCCAGCCTCACAATCACGCCAGACCTCAACAGCTCTAAAGCACCCTGCTGAATCTTGGCCACTCTTGTGAGAAATGCCTAAGAAGTTACAGAACAAAATTCATCAGTACAGAGATCGCAGTCACGGGTCTCATTTAAAAACGAGGCTTTCTCATAGCACATTTCTTCTTTAAGTTGAAGTATAGTTGATTTACAATGTTGTTTTTATTTAATTCTTGGCCACACCCTGAGGCATGTGGGATCTTAGTTCCCCGCACCCCCTGCACTAGAAGGGAAACTCTTAACCACTGGACCACCCCACCATAGCACATTTCTAATCTGTAATCATTGGTGACTAGCTAGGAAGGGGCACATTATACCTCTATGGCTTCCCTTGTGGCTCAGCTAGTAAAGAATCTGCCTGCAATGCAGGAGACCTGGGTTCAATCCCTGGGTTGGGAAGATCCCCTGGAGAAGGGAAAGGCTACCCACTCCAGTATTCTGGCCTGGAGAATTCTATGGACTGTATAGTCCACGGGGTTACGAAGAGTTGAGCATGAACAAGCGACTTTCACTTTCACCACAGGATCTTCATGAGGAATAAACGGTAGAGCATATCTGAAGTGCCACACAGGCCTTGCGTGGGTTACGCATTCAAGTAAAATCATCACATGGGCTTATGCAGGGCAGGAAAGACTGTTTTGCTCACAGCTATATCTCTACTACCTCACGCAATACCTGGCATGTAACAGATATTTAACAAATAACTGTTGAATAAATGAAGGAGGGAGGGAAAACAGAATTAATGAAGAATCTAAGATTTTAGTGCTTCTCTTATTGTGACATTCATGGTATTTTTAAGCAGGAGGAAACAGAAATTAAAACAAGATTTGGAGGAAAGGAAATTAAATATATATACTAGAGTGAAAAATCCTGTGCTTAAAGTAGAGCCAGCACATCTACAGTGGAACTTCCTCAGGCAACCGGCACAGGCTGACTTTCTTCGGGAAGGTCATGCATGCTCACTCTCCTCCTCAGGGAGCACTGAGTGTCACACGGATCTGGCATCACCAGCAACAGGAGTGAGTGAGCAGCAGTCTCAGCACCCAGCCAGCCTTCATAGGACCGTTTCAGCTCAACTCCGCACGCTCAGAAGATGCATTCCTAGCACATGTACCCAAATTTAAAACTATTCAGAAATGATTATGGCAGGTATGATAAAAATATTAGAAACATAGGCCATGTTCATTTTCTTTAATATAGCTTTAACCTCAACAGGAAATGACCTGTTGATCTAACCTCAAGTGAACACAAAGCCTTACCATTTTGGATTCATAAGTATATAGGGCTTTTAAAAGGGGAGGCTGTGGAGTGAGTAAGCTCTGCAAAGTACGGTCATCTTCTACCAAGCTGTCCACCAGCACCTTCAGATAGCCACTGTTAGACAGATACAGGAGCCACTGCTGCTGCTTATCCACGGAGACAATTCGATCAAGGAGAGCCAGCGCCAGCATCTGAAGGAAGAATAAATCAAAGTCCAAAATGTGGAGATGGCTACCAAGTCAACAACAGTAACTCCCTTTACCTGGAAATGTTTAGAAGTTTTCTTACAAGGAGAACTGTTGCATGCAATACAACTCTCTCCTTTTTTTTTTTGAGAAGTTGAAAGCTATGTATCCAGAATCTTGATTTATTAATAAAAGGAAAATGTTCAGGGTAAAGCTACATTTCTGAAACAAAACCTAACACATTAAAATAATAGCATTAAACATATTTTAACAGAATCTAAACATTACTTGTTGGAGGAAAGGAGGAAATTGATTTTTAAAAATAGCATTTTCCCCAATGAAGTGTTACATGCTCATTATAGAAAACACAGAAAACAAACAAACAAACAAAAAAATATATGGAAAATACACTAACTGATAAAGACCACTTTGGCCTATTTCTTCCCAGATACTATGTTTTTAACATAATTAAGAGCACACTACATGATTCAAATGCTATGTGATTTTCCACCAGTAGGAAATTATCTTCTCAATATATTATCACCAGTATGACATAATATTTTAAAGATACATAAATGTAAATATTTCTCAAAAAAGAAGAACAAGATATATTCAATATAAAAGCTATTTATCCCCATTCTCTTATTCAAGGATCTTTATTAACCAGCACCTCTGCTGTTTCTACCAGTATAAGGCAAATCTCAAAATTAGCAAAAAGATTATTCTGAGGGCCCAGTCTGAACTAATAGGGATTATTAATGTAAGTGAACGAAACATATGAATAAACAAAATATAAGTTTCAAATTAGAGTAAATAAGAAAATTCACTAAAATATATTACAGAAAATAATTCCTAGTATATAACATCCATTTGAAAAGCTGATCCAACTTATGCCTTAATACAAAGTCAAAATATCTGTCCAAGTACAATACTGAGCAGGAGTTACTGTACCCTTCCAATCTCATGACCATCACAAGCATCTCGACAGACCACTTCCATGAGGGCGGCACCATAGCTCTCGATGATGGCTATGTTTTCTCGCTGTAATTTACTAAACACATCTTCAGGGGCAGTCAGCCTTTCCCACATGGTTTTCTTGGCTAAAGGGTTACAAAAGAAGACATATAAAACACTCCAGCAAAAAAATAGCTTGCTAACTGAATAATTACACCTTATACATTTCCATTAATGCCTGCGCACAAAGGCCCATCAACCAATGAGTCTGGGCAGGTAAATTTCAAGAATACAATGCATTATTCCATGCATATACACTAAGATAACAACGGCATTAGGAAAAGGAGAAACTATCCTTAAAGAAATCAAAATGAATTAGAGGCTCCAGGAGAACCAATTCCTGTATTTATTCTGCTAATTGATCTGGTTTTATCTTTTATTGAGATCTATGAGAATTTGGCTACAAAGGATCAGGTACAAAGTAGACAAAGATCTGCTTCCAAAAAGCAGATATTTTATTCTTTTATACTTTTTAATTGAAATACTTACTAAAAAGGAAAATGTATACTCATTATGAAGACAACTTAAATTTAATTCAAGGTACAATGGTAATTAAAGATAGTATTATAAACTTTACATAGATTTCTGGAAAAAAGTTTCATAAATATACTATATAAAGCAATATAGCTGAAACTAACTTATGATTTTCCCCAACTAGGATAATGGCATCAGTTTTCAAACTGAGGAAAAATTCTTAAGACAGGGTGCTCAGAATGGAGAATAAAACAAAGCAGACATAATCATGAAAAATAATGCCACAATGTGGTCTATATTTCACTATAAAGTCTGCAGCAGGCAAATCTTCAGAGTTTTAATATTTTTTCCCTAAAATATTTTCACCACTACTTTAGTTTTATTTTAGTCATATTTCATGTCCAATAGTGTCAAAGGAGGGTATGAGATTATAAATCTTCTCAATCATGTCACTTCCTTAGGTCATCTGGTCCCATCTACTTTTCTATTTCACCTCC
Organism: Bos grunniens; assembly: GCF_055505025.1. Taxonomy (NCBI): domain Eukaryota; kingdom Metazoa; phylum Chordata; class Mammalia; order Artiodactyla; family Bovidae; genus Bos; species Bos grunniens. The sequence continues at coordinate 20,785,415 of NC_141168.1, forward strand.
TTCCATTCTCCACCTCCACACTACCACCACACTAGCCATTCTGTCCCTCAAACTCAGCACTTACTTCAGTCTCAGGATCTTTGCACCAACTGTTCTCCATATTCTTCCCTAGATTGTAGCTTGGCTACCCCAGCCTCTATTCAATATCACTTCCCCAAATACACCCAATACTCCCTCCTCCCCCATCCCCCACACAACATATCACAGTACTATTTTATTTTCTCCACAGTACTTATTTGCTAGATTTACTAAAATAACGTTATTTGAGGGGGAGATGGATTTCCATGCTTATTCCCTGTCTCCCCACATTGACCACATCAAACATAAGCTTATTAACAATGGGATTGTGTCTTGTCTACTTAGCACACAAGTAGAAGCTCAAATACTAATCATTGACTGATCGACAGATTAAAGGAAAGTTTAGAAACTCTGCTCCAGGGAGGCCACCAGATGCCCTCGGGGGGGAGTTCCATGGTGAAAGGGTTCTCAGGAGCCTAGTCTGAGGAGATACGGCTTCTCCTGTTCTACACACAGAACTGCCACAAAATTATGTGAGTTGAGAATTTGGGCAAGTCTGAAAGCCACCGCTTTACAGGTTTAATGCTTTTTAGCCATGAATTCCTTAGTTCAAACATTATGATTGAAATGAGGGTAAAGAGATGCTGGCATATCACTCTAGAGATTCTTCCTCAAAACCCCTGAGGAACCCCTGCAAGAACCTTGGGGCCTCATAGTGAAATCTGAAAAACAAGGGATTACAGAAGATCAGTTAAGTATCCAAGAAATATTTGATTTCAAACTGTGAACAGATCTCAGAGTTCCAATATTGACAGCACTACCTAGAAATAAGAAAAATCTAATTCTTTCTTTAAAACGGGTAACAGACTTGTGGTTGCCAAGGAGGAGGGACGGAGTGGGAATCTGAGATTAGTAGATGCCAACTATTATATATAGAATGGATAACAACAAGTCCTACTGTATAACCCAGAGAATTATATTCAATATCTTGTGATAAATCATAATGGAAAACAGTTTTTAAAAAAAGCCCTATCTTTAAAATCTTCATTTTTTAAGAAGATAAATTAATTCATTAGAAGTCACCAAAATGATTTCTTCTACTCAATCTGTCCCTTCTTCCAACATACCATATAAATCACTGCCACACATACTTTCCTAAACTACGAACTTATCAAGTTACTCAAAAATGTTAAATGTCTATTGCTTCATTCTACTAGCTCTAACACTATAGTTTCATTTCCAAGGTCATTAATAATACGGTCCCATCATCTCAAATTGGCTTAATTTGCTATCAACCCTCTCCCCTGCTTATGGCCTGATTCTTTACTCCCTCCTAGTCTGGGCCTCACTGAAAAGCCCCCCATTTATTCTTATGTAAATGCAACCTGACCAGAAAAGTCCAGCAAAATCCTTCATTTCCTTTCTCCTTTTAAATCCTATAAAACTTGTAATTTATAATTGGGGTTGGCAAACTAAGGCTGGTGGGCGAAATGTGATCTCCCACCTGTTTTTGTAAATAAAATTTCAATGTAACATAGCATATGTCTCTGGCTGCTTTTGCACTATAATGGCAGAGTTAAGCAGTTGCAGCAGAGAGCACACGGCTTGCAAAGCCTAAAATTGTTACTATCTGGCCCTTTACAGAAAAAGTTTGCAGGCATCCACTCTATATCATCCAATTTAAAGCTTATTGTTAAGCCTTAAACTTATATATATAAGCACATATACTTAAACATATATATAAGCACATATACTGCCATTTCTACTAGGATATAAGATTTTATGAAAGCAAGAACCCAATTCATGCTTTCTGGAACAACTTAAAAAACTTAAAACCACCAAATGATTACTAATTTTTGTTTGTATTGTGAAAACTAGAAATAAGCTAAGGGTCTAAAAATGGGTAGGGCATTTGCTAAATATCCATAAGTGGCAAAATCCATAGAGGCATTAAAATGTTATTAAACGAGAGGGGAAAAGCTCATAATATACTAAGTAGAAAGAAAAAGGAAGATACAAATAAATCAATACAAAAAGATAGTTGGCTATAACCAAAATGTCCTGATAGCTATCTTAGAAGGGTGGAGTGTGTGACTTTTCTCTTCCTTTCATTTATTAGTATGTGGCTATAACCAAAATGTCCTGATAGTTATCTTAGAAGGGTGGAGTGTGTGACTTTTCTCTTCCTTTCATTTATTAGTATGTCCTAAATTTCCTTCAATCAACATTTATTTTTAAATAAAAAAGAAAAGCTAGATGCTATTTTTTTAAATACCTGATTATTTTCAGTCAGGTTCTAAGGTCCTAAGATCTGACTCAAGTTGTAAAACAAAAGGAGTGGTGAGAAATGCACATCTAAATTCACATCAAGCAAAAAGTTTGCACCTACTACACACCAGCTGTAGTTGGTATTTTTAAGTCACTTATTGGAGTTGAATTCAAGAGAACAGAGTCAACAACAGGCAAGATTCTCTATGAAATCCTTTCAGTCGCACCACTTCATGACCAAAATCACAGGTGTACTTAAACTATGATTCTAGATCATATTAACACCTAGACCATAAAAACTGAAAATCTCACAGTACGATTCTCAAAACTTTAGTAACAGCAATAGATCATCTTTTCTAGTCTCCTTTAAAAAGATGACTGGATACTATAATTTCATAAACAAAGAACAAGAAAATTCTTATCAAAAGTCACAATAGCCCAAAAGAATTATGAGCAGAGCAGAAAATTCATCATTCTTACTATAATTTCTGATTCTTATTTACTGAATACTATCAACTTGTCAAAACTAAAAAGAAAAGCCAATTTAGAAGAAAATAGAACATATGAGAAAAACATAATAAAACTACTTAAAATTGCAACAATAATTTTAAAATAAAGAATTCAAACTGACATCTTCCATACAGCTCATCAATCAATTACAAATTAAAGTTGAATGATAAGCTCCTAGAGAATAAAAAGTTAAAAACGAATCTGGTTTAAAAGCAATAAAATCCATTTTACGGAAATTAGAACAAAACAGTCAAACAGGGCTAATCTCAGAAATTAAAGAGGATGCACCTCCACACTGAGGTGTTAACATAACTTTATAGGTTGGCTTTATCAACTTTTAGTGAAAACATTAATCTGATTAAAAATATGCTGAAAATATATATCTTTGTCATTATCAATCTATTTTTAAATGTGAAATGTTTTTACAATACTAGAGTTTAAGAAACAGTTCAATAAAGAAATCAAGAATATAATAATTGTGGTTCATATTAAACATTTAAGCTCTGGTCAGATTATCCACCTTTTGTTTCTAGTGGTCACTGGTAGAAAAGAGAGAAAATAAAAAGTGAAAAGAATAGAGAGAGGTATTTATGACAATAATAGCTATCAGGAATTACATATGCAAAAGAAATGTCAGATTTCAACTACACTGTTCTTAATTAGGGAAACACATAAGATTCTCCAAATAATTTTGTCAAAAGACATATTCTTTGGTTTCTCCCCAGATATACAGCATTGCCAGCTCAAGGCGATAGGATCCACCCATAAGGATTTTCAAAAAATTAACTGTATGTTTAAGAGACATTTGAATTTCCTTTTCCTTAAACAGTCTGCTCATATCTTCTGCTCATTTTTCTGTTGGGTTATTGATTTGTAGATGCCCTTTACTTATTAGACTTCCCTGGTGGCTCAGACGGTAAAGTGTCTGTCTACAATGTGAGAGACCTGGGTTCGATCCCTGGGTTGGGAAGATTCCCTGGAGAAAGAAATTGCAACCCACTCCAGTACTTTTGCCTTGAAAATCCCATGGATGGAGGAGCTTGGTGCAGGCTACTATCCATGGGGTCGCAAAGAGTCGGGCACGACTGAGCGACTTCACTTCACTTATTAGAAATTAGTCACGCATGAAATAAGTTACAAATATATTGGTGACATTTTCTACCAAATTACAGTAAGGAAAAACTACAGATTACAAAAAGATAAAATAAAAAGATGAAGATGTGATGTTCCAAGATCAGAAGAATTCTGTTACAAATTGAGAAAACTGAATTCTAATTCTCAGATGTCACATACAACCAAGTCACTTAACCTCTCTAAGTCAGATTCCTATTTTACCAAACAGGGAAAATGGCTGCCCAGTATTCAATATATATGGTTATGTAAAAATAAAGTAAAAGTGGTATGAAAAATTAAGTATGTAAACATTAAAATTCACTTTTGGTTTTAAAACAACAGAAGGTATGTACAGTGTCTTGCACAACAATATGTGCTCAGTAAGAGTTTTTAAATTTAGTATTTCTAATTTGAAAATTAAAAATACTAGTATCTAGAAAATACTGTGCTACCTAAAACAAGTCAAAATAAGCAGTAATTATGACTAAGAAAAAAACTAATTAAGGGATAAAACTGCTCCAAAAACAGATCATTTGAAAATTAAAAACAAAGGAGAATTTTCTTTTATGGTCACATTGCTTTTACCACATCTTGGTAATAACTTCTTATAAAGCATGTTATAAAGCTCCACCTAGTGGTTATGTGATGATTTTTGCCAATTCAACTAAATCCAATGCTAAAATTTTTGTAAATCAAGAGGAAAATGGGGGAGGTATGCTGGCAGATTATCGCTCTTAAAAAGCTCCTATTTGTTTAAAAACTTTCTCTGAAGTATTATTTTTAATGACCTAAAACTACTTTTGTGCATCATTTATGCCAGTAGGACATTCCCATAAATGCATGATCTGGCTATTACTACCTTCTAAGGATATTATACAAAAAATATAGCCAGTAAAGAATAATATGAGATAATCTGAGTCTTATACACAGAGTGTATAAGAATATAAGTGTTTTTAAGAATCTGTATATAAAACAAATACTTATGAAGGTTATAAGAAGGTGCCTATGACAAGTTCTTAAATATCAGTGTTAAGTCTGGCAGAGTATTAAATCTTTTGAACAGTTAAAAACATTTTCCAAACATGGCAATCAAAGAATATATATAATTACTCTTATTTTAAAATGCTAATTATATGGGAATTCTGTGGTGGTCTAGTGGTTAGGACTCCATGCTCTCATTGTGAAGGGCCCAGGTTCAACCCCTGGTCAGGGGACTAAGATGCCACAAGTGAACAGCATGGTCAAAAAAGAAAAAAATACACACACACACACACACACACACACACACACACACTCTCTCTAACTACAGTTTACAAAGCCTCTATCGTTATTTTAAATACGTAGACCTTCTGAGCAAGAAACTCAGCTCTGTGACATTTACTCAAGAAAACCTTCACATTAAGTACAAAAAGACTTATGTATACTATTGATGAGAGTTTAAACTGGTAGAAAGCCATTCGGTAGAATCTGTTGAAATAAAAAAATGCACATCCTCTTTCACATGCAAATTCCACTATAAAGTATCCTTCTTGAGAAATATATAGTCATATAAAAGAATATTTGATGCAGCATTTTTGTAATAGTAAAAAATTAGAAACAATTTAACTACTTATGAATGAGGCAAATGATTAAATGTTACTTCTATACTAAACTAAACTAAAGAGCCTCTTGATGAAAGTGAAAGAGGAGAGTGAAAAAGTTGGCTTAAAACTCAACATTCAGAAAACTAAGATCATGTCATCTGGTCCCACCACTTCATGGCAAATAGATGGGGAAACAGTGAGACTTTATTTTTTGGGGCTCCAAAATCACTGCAGATGGTGACTGCAGACATGAAATTAAAAGATGCTTGCTCCTTGAAAGAAAAAGCTATGACCAATCTAGATAGCATATGGTTTTTCCAGTAGTCATGTATGGATGTGAGAGTTGGACTATAAAGAAAAGAATTGATGCTTTTGAACTGTGGTGTTGGAGAAGACTCTTGAGAGTCCCTTGGACTGTAAGGAGTTCCAACCAGTCCATCCTAAAGGAAACCAGTCCTGAATATTCATTGGAAGGACTGATGCTGAAGTTGAAAGTCCAGTTCTTTGGCCACCTGATGCGAAGAACTGACTCACTGGAAAAGACCCTGATGCTGGGAAAGATCGAAGGCGGGAGGAGAAGGGAGCAACAGAGGATGAGATGGTTGGATGGCATCACTGACTCAATGGACATGAGTTTGAGTAAACTCTGGGAGTTGGTGATGGACAAGGAGGCCTGGCGTGCTGCAGTCCATGTGGTCACAAAGACTCGGACACGACTGAGCGACTGAACTGCCTTGACTTCTATACTGCAGAATGACAGCTATTTTAAAAGACATGTACTGTTAATGGGACCAGAATGAGCAGGAGTTAGAAAAATATGTAAGCTAAAGTAGTATTTGAAGGTTTGTGCTTACATTCCTTTTGTACTGTTTCCACTTTTTTCCTCTTTTTTAATGTGGCTGCCCCAGGTCTTAGCTGCGGCACACAGGCTCTTTAGCTGCAGCATGTGGGCTCGAGTTCCTGACCAGGGATCAAATCCGGGCGCCTATATTGGCAGTGCAGAGTCTTAGCCACTGGACCACCAGGGAAGTTCCTATTGCCACAATTTTACAAAACCAAACATTTTCCTTTGACTTTATAGTAAGGACTTCAATGACTCCGTAAAGACTCATTTATTATAGCTTTGCTTAGCCAAAAGGTCAAAAGGTGATTAAAAAAAAAACATTTGAAGTAACCGATCTCTAAAAACAGAAAAGATTAGCGCTTACCCACTTCTAAGGTGTCTGGCTCATCCGGCCTCTGGGCAATCTGCAAGTAGTAAAGCAGGGAGCCATACAGGTGCGTCCGCACTCGCTGGAATCCACCGCCTAGGAAAATACAGCAGAGTAAAAATCTTGTTTCAAATTAAAGTTAAAACAAATACAGAAGTCGTAATTTGTAGAAAATTTAGACGAAAAAAGAAAAACCTGTCTTCAAAATGAAGTCTAACAGTTTCTTCAATATGATGTGAAGTGAAGAATCTCCAATAGAAGCAAACCCCACCAGTGGGTTCTCTGTGGGTGGAGGTGAGGTGAACGAGCTATCGAGACTGAAAGCACAATGGACCTCTCCAGGCCCCAAGACTAAGGGTTGCTTCTGCTCCGTGCGAACGGCTTGGCTCAGGTGAGCAGTCAGGGTGAACACAGCACCTGCTACCACAGGCATTAATTCCTGCGCTGCTTCATCATCCAGGATCTTAAAGCAGAAAGACAAACCACAGTGAGGGCCCTGCTTTCAGCTACAGTCATTAACATGTCTTACACATGCAGCTTCTCAACTACCAAAGAATTTAAAACTGCAATTGTACTATTCAAAGATAAAAGCTAATACAAAGAAAGAAATTTAAATAGGATGCTGAGTAAAATGTTCTTAACCAGAAGGGAGCCCTAGCAGAATTCCCCAGAGGTTTTTAATGGAAATTAACATAATGGCCTCCCCACTAGAGCCTCCCATTTAATAGGTCTAGGGTAGGGATCTGTCATGTAGATTTTTTAAAAAGCTCCCTAGGGAATTCTCACACACACACACACACACACACACACACACACACACACACACACTGTTTGAGAGCCATTATTGTACAGTTACAATAAAACTTTCCTTAAGGAAAGTTTTAACACTGGCGTTGCACAACTCTATTGACTCCAAATCTAAAATGGAAAAAAAGGTGGGGTAAACTATATATTTAAATGGGATCAAAATTTGTTCAGCAGCATACAGTAATTTAGGAAACGTCACCTTATCATGCACATCTTGTAAAAGATCACGAATAATCAGTTGGCGATCCTCTGCTTGAATGAGGTCCTGGGGACAGGCTGTCAGGATAATTTCTACCAGCTGCCTCCATGACTCCAGAGCATGCCGTTTTGCATGAAGACACTGCAACAGTTTGTTTCTTCCTACAACGTACTGGAGTATGGTGCTAATTTCCTACAGCCGCAGAAATTGAATTGCAAGGTTAACACTAAGACAAAGTCTTACCAATAGACTGCTATTTTTAACCCTGTCAGTTAATCTGAAAACATTTACAGTATCCTCTGGAAACCTTCCCATGCCTGCTAGACAGCAGATTAACTTTTTATGTTACACTGGTGGCCAGAATATTATTATTTTTCATAAAAAATAATAAAGCTCTGTGTGCATGTGTGTATGTTTAAGATAGGTGGCAGAGGTGATGTGGGTGGAAATGAGTTTTTCACCCCATCTTCTTTCTTCTTTCAACTGTCTATTATACTTACTCTGTAACACTGGTGCTGCTGCTGCTAAGTCGCTTCAGTCGTGTCCAACTCTGTGTGACCCCATAGACGGCAGCCTACCAGGCTCCCCCGTCCCTGGGATTCTCCAGGCAAGAACACTGGAGTGGGTTGCCATTTCCTTCTCCAATGCATGAAAGTGAAAAGTGCAAGTGAAGTTGCTCAGTCGTGTCTGACTTGTAGCGACCCCATGGACTGCAGCCTACCAGGCTCCTCCGTCCATGGGATTTTCCAGGCAAGAGTACTGGAGTGGGGTGCCATTGCCTTCTCTGACTCTGTAACACTAGAGTTCCCTAAAACCCAAGTTCGACAGCACGTTTCCTCGATGTGTCTTCTATTTCTTTGCCTCTGGCTTTGGCCTAGCCAGCTGTGTTTCCACATATGTGGTCCTTCCCACTGGATCTCTGACCCCGTAGCTCTCCATTTGTGATGACAAGTGACTCTTCCCTCACTGACTGGGAACAAGTAAAATCTATTACACAATATGAAAAGGTTGTAAATCCTCAACTAGCTTAGCAGAAAAGATATGGTTTTTATTCTGGCCTCCAGACATTAACTTCAGTTCAGCTTTTAACATTACAAAGTCAAAAGTGAAAGACTCCATTTCTATCAGATCCACTTCACAATTGTAAAAAGCATATCAGAACTCTCAAAGAGGCAGGATCCAATCATGCCTGTGAAATGATTAGAAAAGTCTGTGCTTAATTTGCATGTAAAACACATATTAGAATATCTTGGGTCATGCTGGCTCAGTGTGACGAACTCCACTGTGTATCTGTGTATATGAATAGAGCAAAATGTGAATGCTTTTAACAATAATAAAATGGCAATGATGGGTGACTTTTAATTTTTAAATAGTTTCCTAATAATGAATTAGAAGTCAGTTCACTGTTTTGTCATCTAATTGGCGATTTAAGTAGCTTAAGGAGTTAAAAGGTGTCAGCAGGGCTTACATCCATCAGGAGAGGTCTCTGTCCTATGGCTGCCATACCCTGAAGGGCGTTCACTTCGGCCACAAGAACTCTGTGAAGAAGCTACATAATTGAGAGGAGGGAGAAAAATAAGATCATTCCCGACATTGGTACAACAATAACCTAGCAGTTACTTTAAACTGCCCTAGAGGGGAAAGTTTCAGATAACTTTATATATAATTTAACTGTGGTACCGTCCAATTTCTGTCAAAAACAGGAGGGATCCCTCACATTCCAGAAAGTAGTACCAAAGAGTCTCTGTGGCAGGAAAGTTGGTCCAAATGCACAGGATATCTTCTTCCTACTAGTCAAGTCATTACCACCTACCTGGTAGAGAGTTAAATAATTAAAACCACCCCAGAGTGACAGCTGGGTGGCATGACTACTAACACAAAGGAGACAGGAAACCTGACAAAGAGATAAAATTAGTGCGACCTATTCAGTTTTCTTTCCTTGCTGCTTGAAAACTGTAAACCACTGTCTAATAAACCAACACCTCTATAAGAAAAAAAAAAAGTTATTTTTTCCTAATGACTCCAAGACTGAACCACTTGATACTGCACACACTCTAAAGCAATGCTCACCTTGACATTGCAGACTGTCTGTCCCCGTAAATTCTTGTGTTCACAGTTAGCAATGACTTGTTCAATCTGGGCCCGATCAAAGAAATCCAACTGCAAAGGCTCAGGGATCTCCTGACTGAAGTCAATGGAGTCGAGAATATTGAGAATTTTGCGACGTACTAGAAATAATGAAAAGTCGTTTTATTTTAGCTGGGACATTGAAGAGAAAAGCAAACCACAGTACTCCGCTCACTCTCAAAGACAGTACTATATCTATGTTCAGAAAGGGCCTCAGTCTGGAAATTGAAGATTGTATTGAAATCTAAATTGGATTTTATTTCTAACACATTCATTTGCAAAAATGTTTTTCCCATGCTATCATCTTGCTATAAAAAGTTTTTTTTGTTGACAAATAATTTTTACATAGCTTTTCAACATCAGTTCAGAAATTGCAGATACAGGCATTAATTACCTCCTGAAATTTTAATCAATTTAATATATACATATCTAGCTTCCCTTGTAGCTCAGTCGGTAAAGAATTTGCCTGCAGTGCAGGAGACCCGGGTTCGATCCCTGGGTTGGGAAGATCCCCTGGAAAAGGAAATGGCAACCCACTCCAGTATCCTTGCCTGGAAAATCTCAAGGACAGAGGAGCCTGGTGGGCTGCAGTCCATGGGGTCACAAAGAGTCGGGCACGACTGAGCGACTAACATTTACTTACTCACTTACAAATTTATTACAAATCCAAAGAGCTTCACCTTTTGTAGAAGTGTCAAAGTGCAGGAACCCAGAGACAGATCTATTTTCATCTTCCATGCCTCCTTCCCCATCTGTTGGAGCATCAGTAATAAAAGATCAGAAAAAGAACACATTCATAAAATTTATTTGGAAATAACAAATATCAGGTTATTTTATTTCTATGTCATTGTTTCTAGGTCAAAGAGCCCCTTGCAAATGGATAATTAAAATGCAAAGATGACGAGAACTTATCAACAGCATTCATCTAATTCTTTCTGTTTCTATCAGATCCACTTCACAATTGTAAAAAGCATAATCAGAACTCTCAAAGAGGCAGGATCAATCATGCCTGTGAGATGATTAGAAAAGTTTGTGCTTAATTTGCATGTAAAACACCCATTAGAATATCTTGGGTCAGGCTGGCTCAGTGTGACGAACTCCACTGTGTATCTGTGTATATGAATACAGCAAAATGTGAATGCTTTTAACAATAATAAAATGGCAACGACGGGTGACTTTTAATTTTGTGTTCTCAAGGGAAAAAATTCTAAAGGCAGAAAGAACACGTTTGGCCTACAATCACAGACTAACCATAAGATTCAGATTTGCACTTGCGTTCACAAAGACCAGTCAGCAGCACGACAATACAAATGCCAACATGCACATGTTCACCTGAGTAGGGCTTCACTGGCATGTCATCCAGCAGGAGGTGCAGGAGCCTCTGGGTGTGTGAGCGCTGGCGATTCAAAGAAGTCACCCTTAGTTCTATTGAGGCAGTCTTCATCAGCCATGACATCTGGTTCAGCATAGATATTTCATATTCTGGAATTTAAATATATATGTTTAGTTTCCCAGTATATGACACAAAATCAGAACAGACATAGTCTGTAACTTGTCAGTATTTTCCCATGTAACATAGTCAATGATTTATGAAACTATGCACCATAATAATTTGTCACTCTGTAAAATTAAAAAAGAAAAAAACAGATGCCAAGAGAAAAAATAAGCCAGTGTATGTCTATGAAAGGTAAGCAAAAGCAACTGAAGAACAAAAGAGAATCAAGTTTCTGTTGCTAGAATAACTTCACACAGATCTAGAGAATTCTGGATCTATCATAGTTTGACATTAATAGAGAATTTAATACTTAAAAAGATAATCCAAGTACTTCTCAACTATTTATCTTGGCAAAAAAAGACTACCATAAAATTTGATTTTTATTTCAGAAAAAAATACATCTTAAAAACTAAAATAAATACATAATTTGCATAATTTTAAAATGCATAATTTTCTGCTATCTTAAGATTATCAACACCATTTTGGTCTAACATATAGTTAGGATTGGGAATCACTTATACAATAAAAGTTTTTGAATCCGATGTTATTGTAATATGCCTGGCTTTGAAGTCCTAAATTATGAGTTTTATAAACATACAACGCTACTACTACTGCTAATAATAATTATAAGCAAAGCTACATCAATATTTACAAAGTAGATAGCAAGATAGGCAAGATAGGAACTCTTTTTTCCAATTAGGAATGAAAAAGGGTTTCTTAAAAATCTTGTTATAAACAATATATTGGGGTTAAAAATAACATATACTGATTATGAAAATGAAGTCAAACTCTTCTGCCATTAGGTAATTCCCAAGTCTCTCACACCATACCCTAAGAAGTAAAGCAGGGGCTTCCCTAGTGACCCGGTGGTAAAGAATCCTGCTGCCAATGCAGGAGACACGGGTTCCATCCCTGATCTGGGAAGATCCCACATGCTGACAAGCAACAACACTTGGTGCCATAGCTACTGAGCCTGTGCTCTAGAGCCCTGGAGCTGCAACTACCGAAGTCCTGGCACCCTAAAGCCCTTGTTCCACAACAAGAGGAGCCACCTAGTGAGAAGGCCCACTCACCACAGCTAGAGAGAAAAGCCCTGCAGCAGTGAAGACTCAGCACAGTCAAAAATAAATAGAAGCTTTCTAAAAAATCCTTAAAAAGCAAATCAGAGTTGACAATTACTAGTAATGGCAACTTATGAAATCTGTGAGCCTAGAGGTCCTAAAACATAAAGACGATACAAAAAAACTTTTAAAAAACCTCAATAAAACGATTACTGGCTAGATATAATACGAATGAAGAAAATTGTTATAAATTGATCAAAAAGAAAATTACATAAAATAGAATCCTATAAAACACAGGAAGCCTGGGTAACTGTGTGACCAGGTCAATAAACTAAAGGTATAGTTTCTATCATAATTAGCTTCCTATTTTTCATTTAAAGACCTGATCATACACAAGAAAACAAAACACAGATTTTTACAAAACAATTTCACTCAAAAAAATATCCAAATTTCTGAAATCTTATGTAAATATTTTCTTAAACACAATTTTAAAATTTTGATAGTAAAAATTCCATCCTTAACAGGCTATTTGAAAATAATTTTATGCTGGCAGTTAAAACATCAGGTTTCTCAAGCACAAATTACAAAAACAACACAAGGGAACACAGAAGCAAAGTAATAAAATGAGGACAGAATTCCACAAATTCTAAAACTGCTACCCCAGTTTAGTTCAGTTGCTCAGTCGAGTACAACTCTTTGCGACCCCATGGCCTGGCAGCACGCCAGGCCTCCCTGTCCCTCACCAACTCCAGGAATTTACCCAAACTCATGTCCATTGAGTTGGTGATGCCATCCAACTATCTCATCCTCTACCATCCCCTTCTCTTCCCACCTTCAGTCTTTCCCAGCATCAGGGTTTTTTCCAATGAGTCAGTTCTTCATATCAGGTGGCCAAAGCATTGGAGCTTCAGGTTCAGCATCAGTCATTCCAATGAATATTCAGGACTAATTTCCTTTAGTATGGACTGGCTGAATCTCCTTACAGTCCAAGGGATTTTCAAGAGTCTTCTCCAACACCACAGTTCAAAAGCATCAATTCTTCAGCACTCAGCTTTCTTTATAGTCCAACTCTCACATCCATACATGACCACTGGAAAAACCATAGCTTTGACTAGACGGACCTTTGTTGGCAAAGCAATGTCTCTGCTTTTTAATATGCTGTCTAGATTGGTCATAACTTTTCTTCCAAGGAGTAAAAGCCTTTTAATTTCATGGCTGCAGTTACCATCTGCAGTGATTGTGGAGCCCAAAAAAATAAAGTCACCCACTGTTTCCACATCTATTTGCCATTGAAGTGATGGGACCGGATGCCATTATCTTAGTTTTCTGAATGTTGAGTCTTAAGCCAACTCTCCTCTTTCACTTTCATCAAGAGGCTCCTTAGTTGTTCTTTGCTTTCTGCCATAAAGGTGGTGTCATCTGCATATCTGAGGTTACTGATATTTCTCCCAGCAATCTTGATTCCAGCTGGTGCTTCATCCAGCCCAGCATTCCACATGATGTACTCTGCATATAAGTTAAATAAGCAGGGTGACAGTATACAGCCTTGATGTACTCCTTTCCCGATTTGGAACTAGTCTGTTGTTCCATGTCCAGTTCTAACTGTTGCTTCCTGACCTGTATATAGGTTTCTCAGGAGGCAGGTCAGAAAGTCTGGTATTCCCATATCTTTCAGAATTTTCCACAGTTTTTTGTACTCCACACAGTCAAAGGCTTTGGCATAGTCAATAAAGCAGCAGCAGGTGTTTTTCTGGAACTCTCTTGCTTTTTCCAAGATCCAATCAAAATTTGATCTCTGGTTCTTCTGCCTTTTCTAAAACCAGCTTGAACATCTGGGAGTTCATGGTTCATATACTGCTGAAGCCTGGCTTGGAGAGTTTTGAGCATTACTTTACTAGCATGTGAGATGAGTGCAATTGTGTGGTAGTTTGAGCATTATTTGGCATTGCCTTTCTTTGGGATTGGAATGAAAACTGACCTTTTCCAGTCCTGTGGCCACTGCCGAGTTTTCCAAATTTGCTAGCATATTGAGTGCAGCACTTTCATAGCATCATCTTTTAGGATTTGAAATAGCTCAACTGGAATTCCATCACCTCCACTAGCTTTGTTCATAGTGATGCTTCCTAAGGCCCACTTGACTTCACATTTCAGGATCTGGCTCTAGGTGAATGATCACACCATCGTTATTATCTGGGTTGTGAAGATCTTTTTTGTATAATTCTTCTGTGTATTCTTGTTACCTCTTCTTAATATCTACTGCTTCTGTTAGGTCCATACCATTTCTGTCCTTTATTGAGCCCATCTTTACATGAAGTGTTCCCTTGGTATCTCTAATTTTCTTGAAGAGATCTCTAGTCTTTCCCATTCTATTGTTTTCCTCTATTTCTTTGCATTGATCACTGAGGAAGGCTTTCTTATCTCTCCTTGCTATTCTTTGGAACTCTGCATTCAAATGGGTATATCTTTCCTTTTCTCCTTTGCCTTTAGCTTATCTTCTTTTATCAGCTATTTGTGAGGCCTCCTCGGACAACCATTTTGCCTTTTTGCAGTTCTTTTTCTTGGGGATGGTCTTGATCCCCTCTTCCTGTACAATGTCACGAACCTCAGTACATAGTTCTTCAGGCACTCTATCAGATCTAGTCCCTTAAATCGATTTCTTACTTCCACTGTATAATCGCAAGGGACTTGATTTAGGTCATACCTGAGTGGTCTAGTGGTTTTCCCTACTTTCTTCAAGTTAAGTCTGAATTTGGCAATAAGGAGTTCATGATCTGAGCCACAGTCAGCTCCCGGTCTTGTTCTTGCTTAGTATATAGAGCTTCTCCACCTTTGGCTGCAAAGAATATAACTGATCTGATTTCGGTGTTGACCATCTGCTGATGTCCATGTGTAGTCTTCTCTTGTGTTGTTGGAAGAGGGTGTTGACCAGTGTGTTCTCTTGGCAAAACTCTATTAGCCTTTGCCCTGCTTCATTCTGTACTCCAAATTTGCCTGTTACTTCAGGTATTTCTTGACTTCCTACTTTTGCATTCCAGTCCCCTATAATGAAAAGGACATCTTTTTTGGGTGTTAGTTCTAGAAGGTCTTGTAGGTCTTCTTAGAACTGTTCAACTTCAGCTTCTTCAGCATTACTGGCCGGGGCATAGATTTGGATTAACTTCTTTAGCATTACTGGTTTAGGCATGGACTTGGACTTGTCTAAATGCTACCCCAAAATGTTATAAAATTAAAATCACTCAACACAGACTTTACACATTTGTTTTAATAGTAAGGGAGAAAAATGTCCTACCTTTGTTAGAAAATGGCAAATGCTGCAATTGAGAAAATAAGAAGTCCTGGCTGGTTCTCAAGTACCTCATAGTAGGACCAGACGTATCAGAGCATGCACATAACTGGTAAATCACCTACAGAATTACAGTAACATAAGAAAATCCCCAAATCAGCTTTTTATATTACAGATTTTAATAAAAAGGTTGAACTTAAATCTACTAAGTGGAAACTAAGAACCATAAACAACTAAAGCAAAAAGGATAAACACATGTATATATAAAACAAAAACAGAGTAACAAGCAGTTCTTAGCACACTAACTCAAAATATACTGAAATACAACTGGAGAATGCTAACAACATTCTTAGAGGACTAATCTTAAAATCACCCTAAATATATTAACATATATACATGTAGTTAAATAGTAAGTTTTAGTATTTTAACTATTATTAGCAGCAAATTACTCGGAAGTAACTTCTAAAAACCAAGGTTATATATTAATTAGTTGATATAATTGTTGGGATCTAAGAATCCCTTGTGGGAATTTAATCCTATGTATCCCCAAAGAGCAATGGTTCAGTATTCACCAATTCAGTGTTCTCTGTGACTTTATAAAATTAGTAACAACTGAATGTAAATTCAATACAGATCTAGAAACACAGTCTTAAGAAAAATACAAAACAGCAAAGCATAACTTAAGACATTGAGTAAAGCAGAGCAAAAAAACTGGCAACAACCTAAGTGTAATTTATATTGTAGCACATAGAAAGTATCTCCCCTCCCTCGGTGGGAGGGAAGAACACAAAATTGTAAATATATATTTAATATATACAAGGAAAAGACAGGAAGGGAACACAAGGTAAAGCTTAAATACTTGCAGACATATGCTTGTCTTTCAAACAGCCTTGATATTATATTGTTTTTGACACTATAAATACTGAACTTCTCAAAACAAAAGTTATTCATATTAGATGTTAAGTTAAGAAGATACAAGAACAGATGCTCCAAGATATGGGGGAGGTAATACTGCTCGAGGGAGAATGACAAAGAAAGTGAATTCCAAAAGCATGACAAACCACTCTACAGGGGTTTGCCTGACACCCTTCCTAGTTTCCAAGACCAAGTAGGAAAACTCTCCACTGGTCAAGAGAAGACAGCAAAGACACAAGGCTCAGTGTCTGCTCTTCACTCAGACGGCCTTGTGCTGCTGGATGATAAGTGTGTCAGTAAGGCCCAGAGTGTTTCCCTTTCACATAATTACATTTATTCTTAAACAAGCTCTTCTTAGAGCTTTAATTTTTTTCTGAAACACAGTGAAGTATAAACCTAGAGGTAAAGGATGCCTCTTTGGTTAACAACAGAGCAGTGCTTCTTGTTAAAAATGCAGATTCTGACCCAGAAGGGCTAGAGTGGGGCCTGAAATTCTGCACTAACAAGCTCCCAGGAGGTGATGCTGCTGATGCTGTTCCACATTTTGAGTCACAGAACATATGTATTAAACTGGCAATCTGTTGGTTTAGACGTGATTTGTTTGGCTGGTACAGTGTTTAGGAAAGTAGAGGATCTGACAAGCCAGGGTCTGCATTCCAACAGGGAAAAGATGAGCAGGGGCTGAGGAGCAGGGTAGACGGTCTCCAGTCTGCTGGATTCTCCTCTCCCCCGGCCCCTCTCCCCACCTATTTGTCTTAAATCTGGTTTTATTCACTTCTTACACCTGCCTAACTCCTTTAACCCAGATGATTAACCTTATCAATTGCTTCTACCTAAGTACATCAAAATCAGTAACACTGTGCTAAAATACACGTCAAGTTTGTTCCCTCATTAAGGGATTCACAGGAAGACCGAGCTGTAGTACTGAGAAGTGAAGTTTGGAGAGCCAGAGGATAGAAGACAGTAAAGAATAACAAAAAGGAAAATACAAGAATAACAAAAATCTCCAGGTTACTAGAAGTTAATGACACATTTCTTACCATGAAAATGAGAATCAGGGTGTCACTTAAAATGAGAAATTAGTTGTATCTTATAAAGCCTAGTTCTTAAAATACTTATAATGTGAAGAAAACAAGAAATAAAAGAATAAAACACAAGTAAAACAAACAGTTCTCAATAAAGTTTAACTTACATTAATTTGACTATCTATCTACCACCTTACATACAGCTATATGTATAATGCTCATGGTTCTTAAAAAGTACTTTCACTTACATTCTTGCCTTCTCATTGAAGTCTCACAATAGCCCATTTCACAAATTTAAAAACTAAGAGAAGTTTCATGGCAGACCCAAGGTGACTTAGCTAGTTAAGGGGCAGAGACAGGAACCAGAGGTTTCTGACCCTAATCCACTTACTCTCTCCACCAAAAACAAACAACTTGAAACACAGCATCCTTGGAAAATTTCTGTATCAACTGGTCTAAATCCATCCCTTATTTTTCAAGAGATCAACATACAGGATCTTGTAGATCTATAAGATCTTGAGTTTGTGCTTTATGGATTTTACCCATAAATGAAAGACTGGTCAAATCACTAGATGAACTCATTTCAACTCAGTCCTACTGTGGTACTTGCATATCTGTGATGGATTCGAGCATAAGCTTCTGCTCATAGGTGCTACAAAGTCCAGCCCTCTGTATACCTGGTAACACAGCTCAGCGAGTTGAGGGGATTCCTTCACGGCCAGTGGGCCTGTTCTCCCTTCAGTTCCCTTCTCCAAGATGTTCAAGATGGCGTGAAGGCAGGTCCGAGGGCAACCTAACACTCCTGCATGAAACCAAAAGAAAATTCAGCTTCTCTTTTCAAATTTTGGCATTAAAAACCTTAGAATACATTTATAAAACTTAAAGTTTTGTACACATACACTCTACTGTAAATATCGTTTCAAATACTGATACAGAAAATTTATTAAATACTAATTTTCCAAGGCTTAATTTATCTAGACTTCATCTAAATCCCCAAAAAATCAACCTGTCACATAATTTTTTATACATTATTTCTTTCAGTGAATTATCCCACTAGCTCAGAATTCAATACACAACCGTTTAGCAACAAATATGAAAAAAAAAATAAATGGCTATGTGTCTTGTGGCGATACCTGGGTCTTGCAGGTTTGTGGTACTGACAGGTTTCTTTAATTCAAAGCCCAACAGGTAGAGAGCGAGATTGGGTGGATTGCGTTCCAGAGAGGTAATGAGAAGATTCAAGATGTGGATTCTTGTTTCATGACGGATTCCAGCTAATTTCTTTTCAAGTTCTGAGCCTAGACGTGGAAATAACACAGCAATAAAAAGTTACCAAGGGTCAAACTGAAAAATATAAAACTTGTATCTCAAACCTCAGATGTTTTCTTTAGCTTTAGTTTACTTGATTAGCTGTTACATTAAGTTCAGATTTAAGACGTTTCCCAAAAGTCTATTTACTGTTATGCTAGCAAATTCTCAAAATTACCTATGTCACCACTAGACATTCAACAGTTTTTTTATTTACATAAAATAAAAAATACACGTTAATCTAAGACATACCCTCTTCTAGACGTACAAATTCTTCTGTATCTTCACTATCCAAACACTCTACAAAACCAGCCATCAGCTTCTGACTTACACTCTGAAATCATATAAAGATTTTAAAATGACAAGTTATTAAAAGGTTCTAAGTATTAGAGAAACTATAATATGATATATAATTATAAATGCTTGGCTATAAAGACAAAAGGCAAATCTGCTCCAAGGAAAGTATTAGGTTTTAGCTACATTTTTAATTAATATAAAACTCAGTTCCTTAACTGAGTGCCATTTAGCTTGCTATAGAAATAAGTAAAGAGGACTTCACTGGTAGAGCAGTGGATAAGAATCTGTCTGCCAGTGCAGGGGACACAGGTTCGATTCCTGGCCCGGGAAGATCCCACATGCCATGGAGCAACTGAGCCTGTGTGCCACAGCTACTGAACCCACGCTCGAAGGCCCATGAGTGGCAACTACCAGAGCCTGCACACCACAACTCCTGAGCCCACGTGCTGCAACCACTGAAGCCTGTGCACCCAGAGCTAGCGCTCAAGAGAAGCCAGCACAATGGAAGCCTGTGCATCACAACGAAGAGCAGCCCCTCCTCTCCACAACTAGAGAAAGCCACACAAAGCAGAACAACCCAGCAAAGCCAAAAGTAAATAAAGACAAGTAATTTAAGAAACAAAAACTTTTAAAGTTTATGGCTTTTAAAACTTGCTTCATTAATTTTCTTTCCCAAAGAATCAAACTAGTTTTTAAAAACAATAACATTAAATTGCTATTTCATAACCTCTTCATTATATACTCTATGCTATTGATCTTAACTAAAATATAAAATAAAATTCTCATTTTTTCTCTTTAGAAATGTATTACTTACACCAGTTTTATATTTTTGGGCTGAGAGATTAGATACTACTCTCTTTCCTTTAAGAACTCTATGTATGTGTGTGTGTGTGTGTGTGTACACACTAAGTCATGTCCAACTCTTTGCAACCTCATAGACTATAGCCCTCCAGGCTTCTCTGTCCATGGGATTCTCCCCAGGGATTGAACCCGTGTCTCCTGCTTGGCAGGCATATTCTTTACCACTGAGCTACGTGGGAAGCCCTTAAGAACTCTAGCAGGATACTAAAACTGGTAATAATTCAAACTCGAACACCAATGAACTGAAAGCCTGCATCCAAAGTCTTCTAATTAATTATGTGGCTTCATGAACTTCATCCAAAAACCAGATTAGACATCTAAAATTTACTATAAATAGTGGTTCTCAACCTGGGTGGTACTGCCCCTCTAAAAGGCCCTTAGAATTATATGAGAGCATTTTGAGTCTTCAGGACCAGGGACTGCTACTCAAAGACAGTGGCAGGGGACCAGGGATGCTAAAAGTCCTGTATTTGAGAGACAGTTACGCTCAAAATGAAGATATGTCCCACCCAAAACACCAAAAGAGTCCCTGTTTCAAAATACCAAAACCCAATAGTATTCGTCAGCTAGCTAGAGCAGTAATTTCCAGCATAAAATACACAAGGGGAGGAATGTCTATAAAGAGAAAGAAAAATAACAGATTCTCCAATTATAGCTATTCAGTGAATAGAAAGAGAACTAGACTAAAAGAAGAAAACATCTAAAACACTCTACAGTGTATCAAATGAAGTGACACAACTGTGGGTCACCAAAAAGCCACAGAGGCTTCCCTGGTAGCTCAGTGGTAATGAATCTGACTGCCAATGCAGGAGACACAGGTTCCACCCCTGTGGAGTGGGAGATCCCCTGGAGAAAGAAATGGCAACTCACTCCAGTATTCTTGCCTGGGAAATCCCATGTACAGAGGAGTCAGGCATGCTACAGTCCACAGGGTCACAAAGACTTGGACATGAGTTAGCAACTAACCAACGGCAAACAACAAAAAACACCACAAAAGCAGACAACTCACAGCAGTGAAATCAAAACTGCAGAGGCTCACTCAGCACAGAGGCAACTGAGGAAGAGTGAAACAAAGGATGCAAAAAACAGACAGAAGGCACACTTAAAAACCTCACCCGCCCTTTAACGTGCTTGTGGAAGCACATTAAACGGTCTCCTTAGGCCATACAGTTACATACTATAATAAGTATACATATTAAGAGTATCCCTGGGAATGGTATTATCGTCAAACACAAATCATAGCCCAGTACATGGTAGGCTTTCATCCATCATATACAAATATACTTACTCTCAGAATTTTCCCACATACAAGAATAAGATGTATTCTGGATGTACCAAAAAAATAATAAGAAAAGCAATAACAAAATCAGTTAGTTACCTGGTCATGTGTGAAATCTCCAACCAATTTTATTTGAATATTGGAATTGCAAGAGATACAGCAGAGGATCTTGGCACTTTCAAAAGCCAATTCTGGATTAGTATTGCCATGATACAGGTATCTTTAAAACAAGAAAACATTTGAGGATCAATGCGATGAAATTTTTGCTTCTTACTATACTCAATACAGAACATTCACAACCAGGGCTCTCCTACCCATACTGCACTTTTGGTAAGTTAGACAAAGGTTTCCCCTTCTATCAATAACTAGATGTAACCTGTTATGGGGGCTTCACCAGTGGCTCAGTGGTAAAGAATCTGCCTGCAATGCAGGAAACACAGGAGACTTGGGTTCAATCCCTGGGTTGGGAAGAACCCCTGGAGGAGGGCATGGCAACCCACTCCAGTATTCTTGCCTGGAAAATCCCACGGACAGAGAAGCCTCGCGGGCTACAGTTCAGAGTCGCAAGGGTCAGACAAGACTGAAGTGACTGAGCAACCTTGTTATGGGTTGAATGGTGTTTCCCCAAAATTCACATGTTGATAGCCAAACCCAGAATGATCTTATTTAGAAAGAGTCTTTGAAGATATAATTAACCAAGTAAAGATGAGACCATTAGGGAGAGCCCTAATTCAATGACTGATAGCCTTATAAAAAAGGGAAAAGTAGACACAGCCACACACACAAGGAGAATGCCATGATGTAAAGCTGAAGGCAGAGACTGGGATGATGTGTCCACCATTTACTGAACACTAAGCACTGCCAGCAAACGACGAGAGGCTCAAACACACACAATGAAAAGTTTGCTCCCCAGCCCTATATTCCCCAAACATCCAACTTCCCTACAGGAGACAGTATTAAGATTTCGTCATTTTGTACTTTGAAATATTTAGGGCACAAAATAAATTAGAAAGAAGAAAAAGAAATTACAAGGTTCAGAGTCATTAAAATCAGAGTTGCAGAAGAAGACAATAATAAAATGAGACCAAAAAAATGCTTAAGTGATGCCTTACAGATCTGATCACATTTGGACATCAAAGTTAGAATGCCATCTGATTCACGTCGTCATTTCTCTACCTACACAAGGAACTCACCTGGCAATGTTCACCACATTATCTGCCTTCTTGGTTCTGGGATTGATTCCCTGCAATAGCTGTTCTAAAGGAGAGACGATCAGAGCCAGCTGACTCTCTCTCAGCAGATCCATGAAGAGGTTTTCCTTCTGCAGAGTAAGATTGAGAAGTGCAAGGCAATGCTGCACTGCTTTCTCCAGGTGCTTCTTTCCTACAGAGCAAAATCAAAGTTAGAGAGTTCTACACGAATCTCAGAAACTCAGAATCAATTCTCAGGAAAACAAGAAAAAGGGGAAGTTCCAGATTCAAAAAGTCCTCAAGTCTTCAAACCTAATAGCAGTTAACTTCACAGAACTGCTCACTCAGACAAGTCACTGTAACTGTTGTGACTCAGATTAGTTTAATGCAATGGCTTCTCAGTAATTTTTCCTGCATTCTTTCCCTAATTATTTAGAACAGAGTCCTCAGATGGGAGTGAGTCTGGCCCCAGAGGACATCTGGCAATATCTGGAGACTTTTGATTGTCACAGCAAGGGATGCAGTACAGGCCTCTAGTGGGTAGAGGTCTACAACACACAGGACAGCCTCCACACTAAAGAATTATTCTGCCAAAAATGCCAGTGGTGCTGAGGCTGAGAAGCTGATTTAGAATAATACATAACCACCGTGGAAAATGTGGAAAACAAAGAGGCAGAAAATATGAACAAGGGCTACATAGAGTGCCACCATTCACACTTAAAACTCATGGGCTCTGGAGTCAAATTACCTAAGTTCAAATCATAGCCTTGACCCTGGAGAAAGATGAGAAACCCCTTCATGCATCGATTTCCTTATTCATTAAATGGAAATAATATCATCTACCACACAGGCCTTTCATACAGATTAAA
This sequence comes from Bos grunniens, assembly GCF_055505025.1. Classification (NCBI taxonomy): domain Eukaryota; kingdom Metazoa; phylum Chordata; class Mammalia; order Artiodactyla; family Bovidae; genus Bos; species Bos grunniens. The sequence continues at coordinate 20,808,834 of NC_141168.1, forward strand.
TATATTAATACATGTAATGAGCTTTTAAAATTGCCAAGTGCATAGTAAGCACTTAATAAATAATAATAACTTATAGTAATAGTAAATGAAATTTATTGAACACTACATACCACACACTATAGTAAATGCTTTTACAAATACAATGGAGAAAACAAAACAAAAAGTACTTTAAATTTAGAGATGTTACAGTTGTAAGAGAGAACTATGATTACCTACCAAAGACCCTGCAATAAGACAGTTATAATGAGAGTCTCTGTATTTCAGTCTGCTTTCACTTTTAATTTACTTTCATGATATGACTCACTAAAACAACATGTAGATACAGAGGAAATCTTATGGTGAAAAGAAGTTCAGAGGTCATCTACTTCAAAGCTTCAATTTACACACGACAAAAACAGCAAAACTGTTTTCAAGCTATGGCGACATTCAGGCACATACCAGGGAAAGGAGCATAGGTATCAAGCTGTTTAACACCTTCCTCCAGTAAACTAAGGGCAAGCTCCAACATGGGTGACTCATTCAGAAGGTGATACATCAGACTAAATCCCGGCGGCTTATAGGCTATTATTTCTTCTCCTAAATAGAACATAACATAGTCCAAGAGATGGTGAATTAGTATTCTTGTCACACCCTTTTTATGAAACATGAGATTCGTAAATTAAATAATATCTAAACAAATGAAGCAAGCTTCAACTTAGAGACAGTGACCCAAACTATATACAATGGTTATTTCCACAAGGGCTGATCTGCACATAGTAGTTGGTTCACATGGTACACTGATATGTTAACTCATTAATCTGTAGGCAATGTTCTTACTCTTTCATTCGGTGAAATTTTACTTTATTTTCTCTTGCTTAGAACAATCAAAATGACTAAAACAATGTAACAAAACACATAAAACTATAATTTAGTTTATAACCAGAAGTAATTTACATCTTATGCATAGTAACTTATAAATTATAAATAGGTTTATAAACAGCTGACACTTTGTTTGAAAGTGACAGAATTAAACTACCTTGTAGTTCCACAAACTGATCCACAAAATCTTCAAGTTGAGGTTCATAATCTCTGAGCAATTTATAAAACACCTCCAGAACAACCTCAGCAACTTCCCACTACAGAAAGACACAAATATTTCAGTAACAATAACAGTTCAAGGTGATAGACTGGGTAACTTTTTCATCCCTCTCACTTTCCTCCAGAAAATGTGTGAAGCCCGTTTTCTACTTTGTTGAAGCAATATAGAAAGCCCAATTCATTCTGCTTTGTTTTGCTAAAGGACAGTCGACTGGTTAGTTTTTCAAGGTAAAACAGGTATAAAAAAATTAGTAAAAGAAACATTTCTAAAAAAGAAACATTTCTACAGCAGATATTTGAGCTTTGTTAACAAATCTAAAGCACCCAATATCTATCCATATAGGATTCCATTTATAAATTAAACTTTATAAATAAATTTAGTTCATAAATCTACCCCAATTTATAATGAAAAACCATCACGTTTGAACACTTCTCCAAAAGCGTCAAACATTCAGTTTCTCTAAGGATCTCAGCTGGACAGGATCTGAGAAAACATCTCATCAACTCTTATTCTGCAGGTGAAGTAAGGGAAGCTCAGAGCACTGAATGATTTCCCGAGACCAGAAAGCTTGGCAGCCAACATGCTGGAGGTCCAGCCCCACACTTCTAATTCCCAGAGCAGTGTTCACAGCTCTAGCCAAAGTTAAGAATCACTGGTAGGCTTCCTCCAAATGACCTCATCTTTACCTCTTTGTTTAAAATGTTTTTAAAAGCTATGTAACACTAAGGAAAAATATTTATGCCAAAGGGAAAATATACTGTACAGATGTAACTGTACAGACAGTAAAATTAAACTGTTTAAAAATATCTACTACATAAAATTTTAATAAGGCTGAGTCTAGTAACTGTAGACAGTGGTTTTTAAAATTATTACTTTAGTCATTATTTCCACTGCATATAATTTTATCAAAGCAGATTTTTAAAACTATGACTATGACAATCTTAATTTTAAATTATTTTAATTACTCATTTTTCTCTATTTTCTAAGTTTTCCAAAATCATTTAAATAAAAAAATGTTTATCACCACATGATAATGGACTTTAGGATTACTAAATATATATGCTGCCTCAAACACTGTTTATATTTATTTATCTCAATCCAAAGCACTGTTTTTGTGACAAGCTAGTGTTCTAAAATACAACAACATAAATTAAACCTAAAAAAGACTTTCTAGTGAAATAAATTCAAAAAATTGAGGGAAATTTTCTTAGGGTAATATGTTAGGAAATCATTGGTAGCTGGAAGAGAAGCAGTGCTAGAAATATAAAAATGAATGGGTGAAAAATACTAAGCACAGAAAATGAGTGGCTTACTAAAGCTCTAAATCCTTAGGTCATACTGACCTTTTTAGGAAAAAGCAAGTAAGATATTTAAAAGAAATGCCAAGAAGTATCAGAACATTTTGTTGAAGAGACTGCAATTGTTAGCATCCATTATCCATCTTAAATGACTTTTATTAATAAGGCATGACTGCTACTAATGCTTTCATCCAATAAGGAAATACATGTTAATGTTGCCTTTAGTGGAGAAGGCAAAGGCACCCCACTCCAGTACTCTTGCCTGGCGGATCCCATGGACAGAGGAGCCTGATGGGCTGCAGTCCATGGGGTCACTAAGAGTCGGACACGACTGAGCGACTTCACTTTCACTTTTCACTTTCATGCATTGGAGAAGGAAATGGCAACCCACTCCAGTGTTCTTGCCTGGAGAATCCCAAGGACGGGGGAGCCTGGTGGGCTGCCGTCTATGGGGTCGCACAGAGTCGGACTGAAGCGACTTAGCAGCAGCAGCAGGCCTTTAGTAAAACATATACCCCTGTTGGTATTGATTTTTAGCCACATGAGAAGCAAAACTTATAAAGCAACTGACAAAAAATAAACTTCAGCTATCTGGGACTAAATATTAGAAACTAACTATGTCCAATAATATGGCAATGAAAAATAAGCTATACGAGATACAAGTAATGATTATGCAGTCATTAAAAAGACTCTTCTCAAAGAATCTTTAATAGCATGAAAAAAATCCTCAAATACTATGTTTAGTGGCCAAAAAGGGATATAAGCTAATATTACTAAATGTTTCAATTTAAGTAGATATGCAAAGGAAAAAGAATAAAAGCAGTTATCCCTTCCTTTGGTAACAAGATTATGGGTGATGTAATTTCTTCACATATTTTTCTGTATTTTCCTAGTTTCCCAAAGTAGCATGAACTAAATTATTTTATAATCATTAATACAACAAATAAACCCAACAGGTTCAAAAACGGCAAACTATAAAAATAAACTAGAAATGTCCCTGTAAGGTATTCTGTCCGCGAGGGTATTCTGTGAACCAATAAACAGTATTATAGACTAAAGTGAATTACATCAGAACCTGAAAGGGTCTCTTACATAGCTTAGTGGTTATGAGCTTAGATCTGGAATCGGAGTCCTAGATTCAAATCCTGGTCCTGGACCTTAGGCAAGTTCCTTAACCTTGCTAAGCCTCCATCTGTAAAATGGGAATATTAATAGTACCTGCCTCTCAATACTATTATAATTACATAAGATGATATATACAAAAGCTCAGTTGTGAGTTTACTACGAGACCAAATATGAGCATAAATGTCAGTGTTCCCTCGGCCTCTCTCCAAGGCTTATATATCTAATGAACCACAGTGTGCCTTCCCACTAAGCCAAGACTCCACAACCCAGAAGGGCTACTTACTAACCAATATTAATTGATGTGCAAGTTAAAACTTATTTCAGTCCTTAATCATCTCAATAAAGGACAGTGTATTTCCAACTGCCAAAGGTATATCATTTTTGGTTCAATTTTGGTCAAAATTTGTTCAATTACGGATTTAATGACTATGACTTCATATCAATTAAATGGTGGTGATGGTTGGTGATTCAGTAGTTAAGTCATGTCCTACTCTTGCGACCCCATGGACTGTAGACCACCAGGCTCCTCGGTCCCTGGGATTCTCCAAGCAAGAATACTGGAGTGGGTTGCCATTTCCTTCTCCAGGAGATCTTCCCAACCCAAGAACCAAATGTGGGTCTCCTGCACTGCGGGCAGATTCTTTACCAACTGAGCTATGAGGGATGCACACATTTTTTTTTTTTGGTATAACCAGACTCAAATCTGAAAATTACATGAGCAAACTGGGAAAAAGTTGAGAGAAAAACTAAGAACAGAAATTTAGAAAACAAGGACTTCTGAAGATAAACTAAAGAAATCAAATTTACGTGGCAAGGGTACTTATCCTGCTTTGAGCACGAGATGTGTTCTTGAAAATGCATAATAACCCTCATTTCTTAAATTGTACTGTATTTTATAAAGCAAATAGTAACACTCTCCCCTCTTTGAGACCATGATCAAAGCATCATCATACAAAAAGCCAGCAGTGTGCTTCTCTGTTATAAATCAATTAAATTACTGATCACTAAAGTCAGTGCTTTGGTTTTAATGCTTGAATGTATTTTTTAATACATTTAAACCAATCAGACAATGGATATGTCAGTGTAAGACTATAAATTTTACTTTCAAAAGCTAAAATGAATTTACAGCATCTCATACCTCTAATAAAAGAAAAAGCAGCAATAAAATAAATAAGGAGACAAAAGTTTTTCTCTGAACATAACCTTTTCAGCTGCTCTCCGGTAAGCCCTTGTACGGAATCGGAGAAACACAGAATCTCGCAGGAACTGCAAATAAGGGTCAAAACCAGGGGGCCGCAGTCCAGCACCCAGATTAGAAGGAAAGGAGCTCTCCACCAGGATACTAATTAGCTGGCAAAAGGCGCGAGTTAAAGGGTATTCTTCACACCGGGATTCTATTTCATTTAGTTCCACCTTCCAAAGAAAAATAAAGGAAATTCAGTAACATAAAACCACTAGCTTTAAAGTGCAAAGCATTTTTCAGACTTTAACTCATTACTACCGGTATACTATCACACTCAAAGACCCACAAAGACATTACCATTTTTCTATTTAGAGGTAAAGATACAAAAGTTAAAAACAGATATCAAATGTTTCTTTTAAAAAAAAGAGGAAGGGGGCATAGAGAGAAAAAAGGAAACTTAAACAAGTAAATTGACACTTCACAGCTGACCCAAGTAGCCAAATTAAACTGAGTTCAAACCAAACTTTCAGTCTTGATGGCTGCCACTAACATGCTTTTCCAGCTCTGAAACCAAAAGTGTTTTGATCTCTTTCATAAAGTTTCATCTACATTTCAACACAGAAAATCCTCAAATGAAAACACATCAAATTTGAAAACTACAGAAACTTAATACGGTAAGAATATATTTTTCTTAGTCTTTTAATCATGTGAATGCATGACTATAGAATTTAAACTAAAAGGAAACTTTTACCTCAATACCAATAGCTTGCCTCTGGCTTGGAACCCGAACGGTCTGCAGTATCTTAAAATAATAAGAAGAATGTGCTGTTAGCAGCATTCCTCATTGATCAGTGAAAATCAGTGGCTTTCAATAATATAATAGTCACATACATCACCCACCACATCTGTACGTCTTAGTGTCGATCAGAAATGACAACCGAGAAGTCTCCAGTGAACTTTCATGAGCAACTGTGTCCACATTCAGGGAGAACTTCCAATTACTTGGGCTTCAGAAAACTGGTAATTTCTTAAGTGCACACAAGATGTATTTTCAACAAATTTATTCTCAGATATTTTAGGCATAAACCTTAAAAGGATTTATGGGATGAAATCTCACCAATGTTCAAGACACTAGTCTTTTTCACAACCAGCCCTACTGTTGGCACCAAAAAAACAAGAAGTAAATTTGTTAAGAACAGGTCTCTTATGTGAACAGAAGTTTTGGGTTAAGAAGTTCTGTCCTGACCTTGCTGGAGGCATAAATAGTCTGGTATATAATAATTATACTCAATGTCAATACTTTATTTTTTGCAAATTCCACTATTAGGTGTAATCCTCTTTAAGGAAAAAAAAAAAGCCTTATCTAAGACAGAAATGTCTAAACCCAATCACACATATCTCAGGAATAAAGAAGCACTAAGCACTCAGGACTGACAGGATGTGGTCCACTGGAGAAGGGAATGGCAAACCACTTGAGAACCCCATGGACAGTATGAAAGGGCAAAAAGATAGGACACTGAAAGATGAACTCTCCAGGTCAGCAGGTGCCCAATAAGCTACAAGACATCAGTGGAGAAATAACTCCAGAAAGAATGAAGAGACGGAGCCAAAGCAAAAACACCACCCAGTTGTGGATGTGACTTGTGATGGAAGCAAGATCCGATGATGTAAAGGGCAATACTGCATAGGAACCTGGAATGTTAGGTCCATGAATCAAGGTCAAACAGGAGATGGCAAGAGTGAACATTGACACTTTAGGAATCAGTGAACTAAAATGGACTGGAATGGGTGAATTTAACTCAGATGACCATTATATCTACTGCTGTGGGCAAGAATCCCTTAGGAAAAATGGAGTACCCATCACAGTCAACAAACAAGTTCAAAATGCAGTCCTTGGATGCAATCTCAAAAACGACAGAATGATCTCTGTTTCTTTCTAAGGCAAACCATTCACTATTATAGTAATCCATGTCTATGCCCTGACCAGTAATGCTGAAGAACATGAAGTTGAAGAGTTCTATGAAGACCTGCAAGATTTTCTAGAACTAACACCCAAAAAAGATGTCGTTTTAATTACAGGGGACTGGAATGCAAAAGTAGGAAGTCAAGAAACACCTGCAGTAACAGGCAAATTTGGTCTTGGAGTACAGAATGAAGCAGGGCAAAGGCTAATAGTTTTGCCAGGAGAACGCACTGGTCATAGAACACACCCTCTTCCAACAACACAAGAGAAGACTCTACACATGGACATCACCAGATGGTCAACACCTAAATCAGACTGATTATACTCTTCTCAGCCAGAGATGGAGAAGCTCTATAGAGTGAGCAAAAATAAGACTGGGAGCTGACTGTGGCTCAGATTATGAACTCCTTATTGCCAAATTCAGACTGAAACTGAAGAAAGTAGGGAAAACCACTAGACCATTCAGGTATGACTTAAATCAAATCCCTTGCAATTATACAGTGGAAGTGAGAAGCAGATTTAAGGGACTAGATCTGATAGACAGAGTGCCTGAAGAACTATGGATGAAGGTTCATGACACTGTACAGGAGGAGGGGATCAAGACCATCCCCAAGAAAAAGAAATGCAAAAAACCAAAATGGCTGTCGGAGGAGGCCTTATAAATAGCTGTGAAAAGAAGCGAAAAGCAAAGGAGAAAAGGAAAGATATACCCATTTGAATGCAGAGTTCCAAAGAATAGCAAGGAGAGATAAGAAAGCTTTCCTCAGTGATCAATGCAAAGAAATAGAGGAAATCAATAGAATGGGAAAGACTAGAGATCTCTTCAAGAAAATTAGAGATACCAAGGGAATATTTCATGCAAAGATGGGCTTAATAAAGGACAGAAATGGTATGGACCTAACAGAAGCAGAAGATACTAAGAAGAGGTAACAAGAATACACAGAAGAACTATACAAAAAAGATCTTCACAACCCAGATAATCACAATGGTGTGATCACTCACCTAGAGCCAGACATCCTGGAATGTTAAGTGGGCCTTAGGAAGTATCACTATGAACAAAGCTGGTGGAGGTGATGGAATTCCAAATGAGCTATTCCAAATCCTAAAAGATGATGCTGTGAAAGTGCTGCACTCAATATGCCAGCAAATTTGGAAAACTCAGCAGTGACCACAGGACTGGAAAAGGTCAGTTTTCATTCCAATCCCAAAGAAAGGCAATGCCAAAGAATGCTCAAACTACTGCACAATTGCACTCATCTCACATGCTAGTAAAGTAATGCTCAAAATTCTCCAAGCCAGGCTTCAGCAATACGTGAACCATGAACTTCTAGATGTTCAAGCTGGTTTTAGAAAAGGCAAAGGAACCAGAGATCAAATTGCCAACATCCGCTGGATCATCAAAAAATAGAGAGTTCCAGAAAAACATCTATTTCTGCTTTATTGACTATTCCAAAGCCTTTGACTGTGTGGATCACAATAAACTGTATAAAATCCTGAAAGAGATGGGAATACCAGACCACCTGACCTGCCTCTTGAGAAACCTATATGCAGGTCAGGAAGCAACAGTTAGAACTGGACATGGAAAAACAGACTGGTTCCAAATCGGGAAAGGAGTACGTCAAGGCTGTAGATTGTCACCCTGCTTATTTAACTTATATGCAGAGTACATCATGAGAAACGCTGGGTAGATGAAGCACAAGCTGGAATCAAGATTGACAGGAGAAATATCAATAACATCAGATATGCAGATGACACCACCCTTATGGCAGAAAGTGAAGAACTAAAGAGCCTCTTGATGAACGTCAAAAAGGAGAGTGAAAAAGCTGGCTTAAAACTTAACATTCAGAACACTAAGATCATGGCCTCTGGTCCCATCACTTCATGGCAAACAGATGGGGGAACGGTGGAAAGAGTGACAGACTTTATTTTGGGGGGCTCCAAAATCACTTCAGATGGTGACTGCAGCCATGAAGTTAAAAAATGCTTACTCCTTGGAAGGAAGTTATGACCAACCTAGACAGCGTATTCAAAAGCAGAGACATTACTTTGCCAACAAAGGTCCATCTAGTCAAGGCTATGGTTTTTCCAGTGGTCATGTATGGATGTGAGAGTTGGACTATAAAGAAAGCTGAGCTCCAACGAATTGATGCCTTTGAACTGTGGTGTTGAAGACTCTTAAGAGTCCCTTGGTTTAAAAAAAAAAAAAAGAGTCCCTTGGATTGCAAGGAGATCCAACCAGTCTATCCTAAAGGAAATTATTCCTGAATATTCATTGGAAGGACTGATGTTGAAGCTGAAACTCCAATACAGTGGCCACCTGATGCAAAGAAGTGACTCATTGGAAAAGCCCTTGATGCTGGGAAAGATTGAAGCCAGGAAGAGAAGGGGACAACAGAGGATGAGATGGCTGGATGGCATCACCGACTCAATGGACATGAGTTTGGGTAAACTCCGGGAGTTGGTGATGGACAGGGAGGCCTGGCGTGCTGCAGTCCATGGGGTCGCAAAGAGTCGGACACGACTGAGCGACTGAACTGAACCGAAGCACTGAGGACAATACTAAGTGCTGACACGCTTCTGAATGAAAACAATGAAGTATCAGTACTGAAAGAAAAGTGGCCCAGCGTCTCCCCGCACATATCAACTTTCTTCATTTTTATAAAGTATCATTAACACCTTCAAGACACATATGTTAGAAATCAACTAGAATGCTGCTTCAAAACAGTAGCTTCTACCAATGTGTCTGAATCACAGTTTCCCTTATGTCATATTATTTTGAAGACAAATGCAAGTTCCACCTAACCATTTCTCTAGAAATATCTCTATAGAACACATTCTTATTTTCCTTTTTTACTCCATCATTTATAGAATAAGTCCATCTTGACATAAAAATTCCAATAGGGCTTATATCTAAAGAAATAAGAATTGATAAGACACTTTACTTGACTGTTATAAGACAGGAAGGGTCACGGAAGGAAGCAGTTAAAAAGAAAACTAGGCATCCCCCACATTTAATGAGTACAGATGACTTCTGAAGGCTTATTGCAGGCTGGTACCCAAAGACAGACTTGAGGAATTCTGTCCATTTATTAATCTTACACACACTGAATAACAAAGTCTTAAGAAAAAACCAATCTCTAGTAACCCAGTAAAGTTGTCAACTGATCCAAGAGAAAAATCCAAGCCTATTAGTTTCTGAAGTCACGCTTAGTACCAAAATCATAACTTTCCATTCAGGAAGTTCACGGTGTACTTTAAGTTTCAAACAGATGCACTTGCTTGTACAATAGTATCAAAACTCATTTCCAAACTGCAGTAATGTAAATAAGAGAGCACACAGTACTACCTGAGTATACTCTAACGACTGCCAGAGAGAAGCAGCAATTTCAGGAGATTTTCCAAACGCTGCAAGTGTCTTCAGTAGTTCGGCCTTTAGTACAGGAGGGATACTGCACTGCAGGAGGCCCAGAATCACCACCACGGGCGTCCACTGAGGATGCTCACAGAGTGCCAAACGAGCATTTTCACTCTGTGAATTGAACACAAAAAGATCAAGACAGGCTTTGCATGTTTAAAAGCTAAGAAAAATGACCGGTAAAATCATCTAAATTGCTAACACTTACACTGAGTATTCACAGGCTCAATTAACACGTACTGAAACAGAGCAAACGCTTGAACTCTACCAGTAGATCAAATCAGATCACAAATTCAGTTAACATAAAAAAATGGAGAGAAAAATAGCTTTTACTGAATTACAGCTCTAAGACTAGAAAACAATATATACAAATGGAGATAAACCGTCTTCCAGGGTCACATAAATCTTACCTAGGCATTTTAAATCCTTTCTGGAACAATGTCATATATAAATGAGAAAAATGCCTTGTCCTTTTCTGAGAAAAAAAATAGAAATACACACACACACACACATAGTACCAAGTATCACTCTAATTTAATTCAACAGCAAATAATTACAAACTTTATGTTTTGACTGAATAATGTTTAGCATTATTGGAAAAACCAATAAAGTTAGAAGACACTCTTCCTGTTCTTCTGAGAGAATGTCAGCCAAAGGAACTTAGCTTTGCACTAGTGAATAACAGAAACAACCAGAAGAACAAATGGGACCTAATTAAACTTAAAAGCTTTTGCACAGCAAAGTAAACCACTAACAAAATGAAGACAACCTATATACAGAATGGGAGAAAATATTTGTAAATGAAATGACCAGTAAGGGATTAATATCCTAAATATATAAATAGCTAAATACAAACAACACGATTAGGCTATTATTTTCATACACGCTTCTGGCAGTAAGCAGGGAATACCACACCCTTTAAAGGTGAAGAAACAAAGAACTTAGAAGAACAGAATGCCAAATATAAATGCTAAATTTATCGCTTATAAGCTTTAAGCACTATAAGAAAACTTGGGGGCTCCTTAAAATGCCACCATGTTAGAATACAAATAAAATTATACTGTACTCACATGAGGCGGGTGGGTTACCTACCCAAGTAATGATGGTAGATGTCAGCTGCAGAAAAGCAATCAACCCATCTTGCTCCTTCTGGGTGATACCGCGTGAAGGGAGGTGACGGTACTGGACACTATCGGCACTCGGAAGATCCTTCCGGAGGTGCTCGTGGTAAAGCATCAAGGAGTGAAAGAAATGTTCCCAGGAAACAGGACTGCCACCTGCTCCCTGAATATTTTCAACTGTAAAGAAACACAGCACAGAATTTCCTTTCAAAACTGTCTAAGTACCTGCTTGGAAATGGAGGGAGAAAATAAACATAAAACAATACATTTTGTTTGCCTTTGTCCTAGATATGTTGTGTGTTGAAAATCGGTTAGAAATCCTCTGTAAACTAAAACTCTGGATTAATTTTTCCTGGGACTAAGACATGGGTAGTGCCTATGCAAGTACAAAGGCAAATTACTTTGGATGTCAGTTGCCCTGCCCTGCCCTGCGTGTATGCTCAGTCATGGCCAGTGCTTGGCAACCCCATGGACTGCAGCCCACCAGGCTCCTCTGTCCATGGGATTTCCCAGGCAAGAATACTACAGTGGATTGCCATTTCCTTCTCTAGGGGATCTTCCTGATCCAGGGATTGAACCCACATCTTCTGCATCTCTTGCACTGGGAGGCAGATTCTTTACTGCTGAGTCACCTAGGAAGCCCTGAATATCAGTTACCTACTTCTAACCCAGGACGTTTCTCCGTGTTGTCATGTAACTATTCAGGGCTGCTTTTCCCATGAGCAGTTCCCAAATGTGGAGCTTACATTAAATTCCCAAAGAGATAGATAACTACAATCTTGATTAGCAGATTACAGTACTCTATTACATACTAAGCACTGAGAATAAAAGCCTAGCAGACAAGACAAAGAAGCCTTAACAAAAGGGTCAAAACCCCAGTCTTGGAGTCAGGCAGATCTCAATTATGGCTTGCCTATGCCTTGTGACCTTAAACTACTTCACTTTGCTAAACCTGTTTCCTCAAATGTAAAAATGAAAGTAATCTACCTGACAGATATTTAATAAATATTTGTTTCTCTTCCCTTTTGCACTATCTTTGGTGTAGTTGGCGGTTAGTCACTAAGTTGTGTAGGACTTTTGCGATCCCGAGGGCTGGAGCCCATCAGGCTCCTCGGTCCCTGGGATTCTCCAGGCAAGAATACTGGAGTGGGTTGCCATTTCCTTCTCCAGGAGATCTCCCCAACCCAAGAATCGAACCCAGGTCCCCTGCACTGCAGGCAGATTCTTTACCAACTTAGCTATGAGGGATGCACACATTTTTTTTTTGGTATAACCAGACTCAAATCTGAAAATTAAATGACCAAACTGGGAAAAAGTTGAGAGAAAAACTAAGAACAGAAATTTAGAAAACAAGGACTTCTGAAGATAAACTAAAGAAATCAAACTTACGTGGCAAGGGTACATACCCTGCTTTGAGCACCAGATGTGTTCTTGAAAATGCGTATTAACCCTCATTTCTTAAACTGTACTGTATTTTATAAACAAATGGTAACACTCTCCCCTCTTTGAGACCATAATCAAAGCATCATCATACAAAAAGCCAGCAGTGTGCTTCTCTGTTATAAATATAATGTATACGCCCAGTAGAACCCAGCACAAATAACCAAATGCTTTAACAAGTAGAAGGATACTGAATGTCATGACAAACTTAGAAAACATCTGGATTTTTCTTACCATGACTGCTCCCATTGACTTTGAGCAGGCTGAAACAGTAGTGGGCACACTGGGGCCCATTGGCCAATCCCTGCAGCATCTTCAAGTAAGGAATATAAATAGTTGGAGGCAACAGGTCACCCATTTGCCTAACAAACTTTGACAAGACAACCTGAAATACAGAGAAGCCAACAGTTTACATAAAGCATAGCTTAACTTTAAGCCAACATGGAGTAGCCAATAAAGACTACATATGAACCAAAACTAAGTACTCTCATTTAACTTTCCCCAAGACAAAATAATCTGGAATTCTATTATGAAAAACTGCATTTCCAAGGTTATCATTAGTAATTTAATGCAACTACAGAATATCTTTGTGAACCCAACGTACATCTAAATGCCACAAACACAAACTACTGCTCATATTCTAAGTATGTAAAACAATTGAAGAATTTACTCATCTAAAATTAACCAGCAAATTCAAAGATACACTTAGAACCCAGAGTTCCTAAACCCCACTAAAACTTAGTATGAAGATCTAGGATCCTGGAAGAATTTTTGATAGTAACCTAAACATACTGTTTTATCTTCTTGCCGATACATGTTTCTATACTGTTCTTTAAGTTCACTTCTTAGGTTTCTCTTTTCTCCTGCTTAAGCCATAAATCTATTATCAACAACTAAATATATTACTTAGACTAATTAGTTGGAACCCAAACCAAAAATGTCACACATCTCTGGAAATTTTTGTTAAATCTGTTGTGTTTAACAATGATCTTATGATCATATAGAAAAATATCCTTATTTTCAAGAGATATTAACAACCAATGAGAGGTGAAAAAGTCATGCTGCCTATAATTTACTTTAAAATAACCCAGCAAAAAAAAAAAAAGCAGTAGAAATAACAAGAGCAGAAGTAAACACAGCAAGATGTTAACAGCTATTAAATTAAGATACTGGGTGTTCACTATAATTATTCTCCCATATGTTTGAAAATCTTCATAATGGAAATTATTTTAATCTCTAAAGAATTTTAATAAATCCTTCCCTGAAATGTATTTTTTAAGTGAGGAAAAAAGTGAAACAATAAACGTAAGAAATACAGTTTAAAAAAGGGGGTCTTGACCTTTGCCTCTTAGCACAAATGAAAATTATAGTCATGGCATGAAACCATTTAAAATAGAAAATCCCAAAAAGATGAAGACAGATATGGTAATCCCTCTGATTTGCTAATGCATAACATATTTTAAAAGTTAATACAGGATAGAAAATGAACTTTTTCCTACACTATCTACTGACTCATAGGCATTTTGGCATTAATTATAACTTCTGAGCCTTTTTCCTTCAGTATTTGTACCTCTCCTATCTTACCCAACTTGCTAAGAAAGATGGATATTCATTGTTATGTCTACAGAGAACAGAATAAGCTAATAAATATTAATTTTAATTAGTCACTTATTTAGTCATACACGTATTTAGTGACTCACAATGAAACTAGACACTTTTCTACAACTAATGATTCAATACATAGCTAGCATCTAATAAAAGGCTGACTGTATACACTTTGAAATGATCAGATCAATTTGAGAGTTTCCATTTCCTTAAATAAGTATAAACACCTAAAGGTTACAAGTGTTCATTTTGCATGAACAGCAATAACATGAGGAAAATACCACTCTTCATGTTTTAATGATTTCCAAGGTAAAAAGTAGGAAAACCAAGAGCTCACCTGGCGTTGAGGGGGTCGCTGGTGAGCCACTCCAAGATAAGAACCCAGGATAGTGGAAGTCTGAAGAGGCTCTGACGGACACCAGTATTCCAGGGCAAGTTCCAAATTGAAAGGATTCTTTTTATACAGCTCACCGATCTGCAAAGTGTAAACAAAAACTGTGTGAAAATGTCTGTAACTCAAAAACTACTTTTAAATAAAAAGTTACATTTTATTGAATTCACCTGCATGTTTAAGATATTAAGCCTGAACCTTTCCAAAGTTAGGGAAAAAAGATCTGAAATTTTCCAAAGTTAGGGGAAAAGTAACAGAGAGAGGGAGATGATGATCCAATATAACAACTTACCAAGAGCATTAAGTGTTCCAGATCCCTTCTAAGCGAAATGGGGGGATCGTTCCCCATCTGCATACTCATGTGAATCATTCGAGCATCTTCATCTGCCCGATTCCTCAACTGCTTCACCTATGAAGTTTATTACAGGCAGTTCATATGTAAATTTATTACATGGGTTAATAATAATGAAACAGAAAATCAGGCAACTAAGTTATTACATAAAAGAAAAATATTGTTTAAATATCAACTCCACTTTAGTCATGGAAATGAATATACCAGGAATTTTATTACAATATTATATTATCTATGATTTCTAAGATCTTAAAACTCAGTGCAATTCCCACTATAGATAATTTTAACTACAGTGTTTCTCAATTACTGACATTTTGGGCAGGGCACTTCTTCACTGGGTTGAATGATTCTGAACATTTAGCATTCCTAGTACTACTTAGCGGAGAAGGCAATGGCACCCCACTCCAGTACTTATGCCTGGAAAATCCCATGGACGGAGGAGCCTGGGAGGCTGCAGTCCATGGGGTGGCTAAGAGTCGGACATGACTGAGCGACTTCACTTTCACTTTCCACTTTCATGCATTGGAGAAGGCAATGGCACCCTACTCCAGTACTTTTGCCTGGAAAACCCCATGGACAGAGGAGCCTGGTAGGCTGCAGCCCATGGGGTTGCTAGAGTCAGACACAACTGAGTGACTTCACTTTCACTCTTCAATTTCATGCATTGGAGAAGGAAATGGCAACCCACTCCAGTGTTCTTGCCTGGAGAATCCCAGGGACGGGGAAGCCTGGAGGGCTGCTGTCTGTGGGGTGGCACAGAGTCAGACACGACTGAAGCGACTTAGCAGCAGCAGCAGCAGTAGTACTACTTAGTGACTACCAATATTGACTACAGTCAATATTAGTCTAGACTAACAATTAGGAAAAAGTTAAAGCCTTAACCTTTTCTAAAGCTTTATTTCCACAAATATAAAATGAAAACATTTCTTTCTACTCAAAATTTTCAGCATGTCAGTCTATCATGTCCTTCAAGGCTGATGAGGTCTGAAGTTATCTGTTAAATTCTCCTTGACTATTCTAGTCGAAGTGAGCTATCCTTAGCCTAAAAGCCACAGCAATTTACTGTCTATACCTTCGTTTACTTCCTATTACTATCTATATTTTTCTGTGTGTATTTTTCTGTATGTATCTTATTTCTCCAACTAGATTATATATACATTCTTTGCTGGCAGGGAATGAGTCTCCTACTTATTTGTCTTCTTTACAATTCCCAGCATAGTTACCTGGAACACAGGAGGAATTCAATGAACACTTGATTTATTATAGGATGAGTAAGCACTTAACTCTGTTTGCTAAAGACCCTGATGCTGGGAGGGATTGGGGGCAGGAGGAGAAGGGAATGACAGAGGATGAGATGGCTGGATGGCATCACCGACTCGATGGACATGAGTTTGAGTGAACTCTGGGAGTTGGTGATGGACAGGGAGGCCTGGCATGCTGCGATTTATGGGGTCGCTAAGAGTCAGACACAACTGAGCGGCTGAACTGGAACTAGACTCTCTCTTTTACTTCCTGCCACCACTTCCTTGGCACAAAATGGCACACAGAAATATGCTATGAAGGAACTGTCTGAAATGGCTCTAAGAATCCCTTTCTGGAACAAAGCTATAGCTCCAGCACTTTATTTAAATGTAACCTCACACTAGAGGTGGGCAGGGCACCTGGGCCTTATTATTTAACAAAAAAAAAAATAAAGAAAAACTAACCTTTGCATTAGTTTCTTAAACCCATTACCTGTATCTATGTGGAGGTCCATTTTACACACTACAATTAAGTGTTTAAACATTTATCTACAAAACTGGAGATTCTCCACTATGCATCTTCCAAATCATGTATAAATAGCATTAAATAAGGCAACCTTAACACTGATTCCTCAGGATAGCACGGAGTTAATAATTTTCTGCCCACAGAAGCATTTTCACTTGCTTACTACTTTCTCATTATAAACCACTCTCAATGTCAAATATTACTTCCTTTTAGTTTGTTCTCGGTTAATGAGTCTTATATTATCTTCTACCACTCTTACTCACCCTGCATTATTACACTTACCTTCATTGGCATAAGTGCCAAGAAATCTGTAATGAGATTGTGGATTCTACGAATGTAAAATTCCTCTTGATAGAAGTTTTCTGACACCACTACAGATTCAGTGAGGAATAGGAAAACGTTGTCAGCAATTGCAAGCTCTGCCATTGCTTCATCTGCTTCTGTGAATTCAGCCAGAGCTAGAAATGTATTTAGAAAAATAGCACATGGAGGAAAAGTTACTAGATTATAGTACTTCATAATATTCTCCTGATAGGTCAAAATTCAGATCTCTTCTCAACCTTTCGTTTGTGTATATTTTGAGTTACACACAAAATAAGACAGTGTGTAACTGTAATTGACTAATAAACCCCAAAGAACTACCAAAAAAGTGCATTAGAAAACCATCTGCTCTTCACAGTAACATTAAGAGTGATAAAAGAAAATAAACACTTAACAGATGTATGATGTAACACATATGTAGTCAGAAAGCTATTATCAAAATATTAACAAGTTTAAATGATGCCAAGGCTTTAATCTCAATGAAATGAACTGGATCATTTGGCAAAAGTCTTCAGTCAACAAGTGAAAATCAAAAACATGACCACTTAAGCAACTCTATTAATTTGGTAAACAAGTAGCAAAAACTGAAAAACTAAATAAATCTTAGCCTAAAGACAAAGTGGTCTATTTGTAATATTTTTAGCTTTGTACTTGGAAAACTTTAAACAGATAAGTGAAAAAAGAGAAAACAAGTATAATGAACCTCCACATCCCCAACACCTAGCTACAATATTAACCATTTACGATTAACTTTGTATCATTTAGATCTCCATGCATTCTTCCTCTCCACTTAATTTAGACTGAAGTCTATACCAATGGCACCCAACTCCAGTACTCTTGCCTGGAAAATCCCATGGACGGAGGAGCCTGGAAGGCTGCAGACCATGGGGTCGCTGAGGGTCGGACACAACTGAGCGACTTCACTTTCACTTTTCCCTTTCATGCACTGGAGAAGGAAATGGCAACCCACTCCAGTGTTCTTGCCTGGAGAATCCCAGGGACGGGGGAGCCTGGTGGGCTGCCGTCTCTGGGGTTGCACAGAGTCGGACACGACTGAAGTGACTTAGCAGCAGCAAATACCAGACAATTCAACACTATACTTCTAAGTATACAACTCAAAATGGCACTTAAAAAAAAAGGGAAAAAATTAACCACATATGTAATGTCATTAGTATTTTGCCACATAATTCAAAATCAAAACTACAGTCAGTGGTCAAATTTACAACTGTCCCATAAATGCTATTAAAGATTTTAGTTTTGTCTTTTTGCTTCTTCTCTTCGGGCAATTTGTTAGAATCTGTATCCAAATAAGGTTTATACACTGCAATTAACTGATACATCTGTAGGCTCCTCTTACATCTTTTTCATTTTTCTCTTGCCCTTTATTCTGCTGAAAAAACTAAGTCTTATATTGTAGCATTTTTCACCATGTGGGTTAGCATTGCGTCCCAGTGGTATAGTTACTATATTCCTTTTCCTCTTAAAAATTGATAAGTTTGATCTTAAGCAGCTTAATTGATTACATTCCATTTTTTCAGTAAAAGTGTATCATGGGTGATGCTGCATCTTTCCATCAAAAACTACATTGCTGTTCACTTCTTTTAAACTTTAAAAATGCTAGGTAATTTTGTGATAATCTGGCTTTGGAAAATAACTGTTAAATAGCTTATTCTGTTTCACTGTCATAGAGACCAAATATGATCTGTTCCTTAAGGTACATTTTCAATGCCTTGGAATAGATATAAACCAGGATATTCTCAACCAGAGGGAAAGAGATTGGCTGGTTTTTTTCTTTTTTTGTTTATATACTGTTTGGCATTTTGAAATAAAGCCTGTATATCTACCCATATTATACAAACTCGAGAACAAAATAGTTTCTTAATTATTTGTTATTACTACTAATAACAATTACCGAAATGGTTAATTAAATATATAATAACAATAATAATTAGTTCCAAGTCTTCACTTGAATTCAGAAATACTAGAATTAAGAACTACTTTTTAAAGACTACTTAGGCAATAAAGTACACTAATACATTAATGTAAAATGAGTTTTAATGTCTCAAAACAGTACACAAAAATTTTATAGTTTAATAAAACTCAAAATACACTTTTATAAAATAATGTAATAAACACATATGATAAAATTTACAGAAGTCTATAATAAAGAGTAGAAAACAATTTTTCAAAATTCAGATCTTGGTAAAACTTGTCTGGATTCAAGAAATCACCATTTCTGCAATATAAGATAAGTTATTCATTTTTTCTAGTAATTTTTAAAATATAAATTAACAGAAAAAAATTTGTATTTAAAATGTTCATTATAATGCCCCTAACTTCAAAGATTATGAAAGGATATGAGCACGCAAAACCAAAGAGATTAAGTAGCCAAAGATCTAGGACTTGAAACCAGGTCCACATTTCTAGACTATTCTTATCTACTATTCAGTAATGAAGTACAGCATATTCTATGTGCCCCTCAAGATTAGGGCAATGGTACAGTAATTTACAGTATATGAATTTAATTAACTATCACAAAGCTACTTAAAAGTACATAGGGTCATTTTATGCCCCAAAAGTACTGAAATAAGACTCATAAATGAAGAGGCATAGTTAAAAAACAGAATTTGTACATAAATGTAAATGTCTAATTAGCCTTTTATCAGCTTTAATATAAACAACACTCAGCCAAAGAAAAATCTGTAAGATAAAAAAAGCTTTCCACAGCCCACTTGGGAGCAACATGAGACTAGTGAACATGTTCTGGAATCACACAATTGACAAGCTCCTGGAATCTGCGGACACTCTAAAACTAGAAAACTGACGTGCATGCTCAGCCACTCACTCATTTCCCACTTTTTCGACTCCAGGGACTGTAGCCCTCCCACCAGCCTCCTCTGTCCCTGGGATTCTCCAGGCAAGAATACTGGAGTGGGTTGCCATTGCCTCCTCCAGGGGATCTTCCCAACCCATGGATCGGACCCATGTCTCCTGTGTCTCCTGCACTGACAAGCAGATTCTTTACCACTGTGCCACCTGGGAAGCCCATGGACTGTAAATTTTAATAAAATCTTTCCAAATTTACCATAAAAACCTACAGAAGTGACAATTTCAGGGGCTTCAAATGACAACAAAAGCTTATTTCTCATCCTGTTACAGTAAACCACTAGTATGATGATAAACCACGTGCATGATGAACATACACGGCAGAAGAGGATACGCTACAGCAGAAAACATCGTTAGAAGTCAGAATTCCACATCCATTACTGACCGAACCAAACACCTCCTAACACACTGCATTTTTAAATAATACTAGTTTTTAATCTGACACAATGTGAGAAAAATTTGTTTGTGAACAAACCCAAGAAGAAAAAGTTAAAATACATATATATGTATGTTACACTGTCATTTTCAAATTTCAAACTCTTAAGAAAAAAAGAAGCTAAAAGAGAATTATCACTAGCTACAAGAAAGGGAAAATTTTTTTTTGAATAGTTTCTTTTGAGAGACAAGAAAAAAAGGAAAACATTCATTCACCACAACTCTAAGTATCTTCCTAGGCTCATGTTTAGACTTGTCAAATGTCACACCTTTTCTGAAATATTAAATGCAGATACATCGTTTCTCATAAGAAAATGACCTACAAGCAGTTTACCTGTCACATCAGGCAGCTGAGATATCCCCCTCAAGGCCAGCGCCCAGGCAAGCCTCACTGTGGCTTGCAGCCCTGGCAGCTTCCAAGGCTGTGAGTCCTGAAGGCGAGAGTGAATTGTTGCGATGTATTGTCTCTCTGTCAACAGCGGAAGTTGATGAATCATATCTGAAAACAAAAACAGACACTATACCAAAAAGTAGAGAAAATTTCCACTTTTGATGTATAGGAATGATATCTAAGAATAAGAAAGTCAGAGAATTTCTATAAAAAAAGACTAAACATTAATCTTTGAAATAAGTACACTATTGTAAAAACTGTACAAACTAAAACTGAAAGAAATGACAATAATCCTAAATTTTAGTTTCATTACTTTCAGTGATTTTTTTTTGGTAAGTGTTCTATTAACAAATTTGAAAAAAGTTAAACAGCCACTCATTTTTTTCTGTGCACTAATTCCAAAATATAAACCAACATTAAAGATTAAAGAAAGATACTTTTATGAGATAAATAATAGCCTGAATTTAAAGTATTAAAAAGAAAACCCTGACCAAAACAAAGCATGCCAACTGCAAACATGCATCTAGTCTGATTATAACATAAATGAAACAACCAAATAATTAAGGTATTTTCAATTATACTATGGTACTTCAAAAAGCACAAGATCCCAAATAAATCTAAAATAGTGGGAAACATCACTGATCACCTACAAATTTTATTTTGCTTCATTGTTTTCTTATTTTTTGTTTTGATGTCATTCTGTGAATAACTAGTTCAGTGGTTCCAACCTTAAACCAGAAAGAACACTTTCTTTAATTTTCTGTATTTTTAAAGTTTATGTCTACTGTTATACATGAATTAGTAATTCACTACTCCCATTAACAAAGATATTCAGAAAGATCAACAAGTAATTAAGATGAGATAATCCAAATAAGTACCCCAAGCCTATGAAACTTCCCATTCTATTTAGCATTTCAAAGTTCCAGCTTACAAACTTCCATTAACACAGCCAACACCCACTTAATTCTGTGCTTCATTTCATTCAATACAGGAAATCTGACCAATGCACTAACTGGCAGCATTCCTATATGAGTAGCACAGGTCAATGGACGTGAGTCTGAGCAAGCTCCAGGAGATGGTGATGGACAGGGAGGCCTGGCGTGCTGCAGTCCATGGCATCGCAAAGAGTCGGACACAACTGAGCGACTGAACAACAAAGCACAGGTGCTGCCTGTGATGTGACATGACGTATCACCCGACAATTCGACTGGAGGTACGGGATAGCTGTGTTTTACATAAGCCTTTCCTAACGGCTAAGGATGATCTCCAAAGACGAACGGGAACCGTCTGTTCTCTTCACATATCTAATGAAAGGCTGGGATGATACAATCAAAAGCGGACAGGGGATAACTGTCGGAATAATTATAAATATTTATGACATTAAATGGGCTTCCCAGGTGGCGCTAGTGGTAAAGAACCTGCCTGCCAAGGCAGAAGACATAAGAGAAGCAGGTTCAATCCCTGGATTGGGAAGATCCCCTGGAGGGCATGGCAACCCACTCCAGTATTCTTGCCTAGAGAATTGCATGGATGGAAGAGCCTGGCAGTTAAAAGGGTCACAAAGAGTCAGACGTGACTGAAGCGACTTAGCATGCACGCATGACATTGAATAGCAATAATCTTCCTTTGTGAGAGTCATTTTTAAGATCCTCAGCTCTAAGCAATAACATTTATAAGGTTGTTGTTTAAGTTGTTTAGTCGCTAAGTCATGTCTGACTCTTTTGTGACCCCATGGATTGTAGCCTGCCAAGCTCCTCTCTCCATGGGATTTCCCAGGCAAGAATACTAGAGTGGGTTGCCATTTCCTTCTCCAGGGGATCTTCTCGACCCAGGGATCGAACGTGTATATCCTGCACTGCCAAATGGATTCTTTACTGCTGAGCCACCAGAGAAGCCCATTTACAAGGTTAGCAAGAGAAATTCTATCTACTTCACAGAAAACAACATCAAAGATGATATGTTACTAAAAATTATAGTCATCCTCCCTTAGAATGTAAGGTTTAAAACGTGAATAAATAATAAACAAGCAAGTTATGCATGCATAATTCACAAACACACATTGCAAATCCTTTAGCCACTTTCCCATTTTAAAATCCCAAACGATAAAAGAAACATCAAACGGGGTTGAAATTACTTTCAAAATGTGATCTTATATCTAAATATTCAAATATGGATGCATTACACACAAAGGAATAAACTTTACAATTTATATTTTAGTTGTTAGACTGTCACCTTTCTTAAATGTCATCTCCACAATTAAATCTGATTTTTTAAAATAAATGTATTAATGGATACAAAGTTCACTACCATCACGTTCCTCTGTGCTTTCTTCTATAAAGCTGCTATCGAAGCAGTACAAAAGCGCCATAAGAAGAGCCAGGTTCACTGCATCCAACGAGCCATTGGCCTCAACCGTCACTCTTTCCAAATGTCCGATAAGGAGGAGAGTGTCATCTTTGCCTAAAGGTGACTGGCAAGCCCAGGCGAAAAGGCTTTCTGCCAGAGACTGCCTGCACTCCTTGATGAGATCAGAAACCTAGAAATAAAGGTGAAGGTGAATGATTATCATTATAAATGAATTACTATGAAGCCTGATCTTATTCCAAAGTATCAACTATCTATTATAAAGGTGAACTAAATAAACGTATCTGAGTCCATAAGTGACCCTAAAACCTCAGCTTTCCGATTCTGAAATCCTAACTCCAGTTTCCTCTACAGGATAACCAATTTCTTAAAGGCCTCATTCTAGAAAAAGTGCTAGCATGGCACATAGTGACTAGAAAGAGACTGAAACAAGTGCACGTCAATGTCATGAACTGACCACACTTCAGTGTTATTAATTTTCCTACGCATGTATTAGAAGAATGTTCTGGCTGACATGGCTTTTCTGCCTTCAAGATCTGACGCAGACAACTATGAATTGACGCATCTAACACTCACCTCTTTCCGATGTTTTTCACTACCCAGACCTCTCTCACGCTGCAGTTTCTCAAACTCATTGTTAACATCAATCTGTGACACCAGAGTAAGAACTTTGTAAGTCAATCCTTGCTCCATCAGCTCATCAGTAAACCGTGTTGTCATAGAAACGAGCTCTGGACTGTGATAAAAAATCAAGTTACCATGAATGATAGTGTTTAAACTTCCTCATCACATGGATATAGCAAATACTCTTTTGACAATAATGTTGGATAACTGGAAACAACCAGGATGAGTTATAACCTAGCTCTTTTCATTGTTTTCAGATCACTGTGTTTCAGTAAACTTCTAACCACAAATAACTGAGTAATATTTCATTTTTAAATGAAATAAAGCAGGTTTAAACTCTTGTGTTATTCCTGGCACAAAAAGGGAGGGTTTATTACTCAACTTATGTTATACATACCAAAGACAAAGTTTTGTTTCTAAAATTATAATTCTTCAAGCAATTTCTAATTAAGTCCTGAAATCTTAGCATGCAAACAGACCTGAGTTCAAGGGTCCATGTCTTTCCTCGTCGGGACTGTATCAAGGCTTTCAGGGAATTTGCAATGCACCGCTTTCCATCCCAGTATAAAAGAACAGCTACTAATCCTCTGGTGAGGCCAGGAAAATGTGGCTGTTGGTGCTCTCCTGGAAAAGGAAGTTGAGAAATAATTTAGGAAGTAAACATGTATGTGTTTAGGCTGCGACAAAAATCATGATACCAATGCTCAGTTCAAAGAAATTATGAAATCTCAGGGTTATGTATGGATGTGAGAGTTGGACTGTGAAGAAAGCTGAGCGCCAAAGAATTGATGCTTTTGAACTGTGGTGTTGGAGAAAACTCTTGAGAGTCCCTTGGACTGCAAGGAGATCCAACCAGTCCACCCTAAGGGAGATCATTTCTGGGTGTTCATTGGAAGGAGTGATGTTGAAGCTGAAACTCCAATACTTTGGCCACCTGATGCGAAGAGCTGACTCACTGGAAAAGACCCTGATGCTGGGAAAGATTGAGGGCAGGAGGAGAAGGGGACGACAGAGAATGAGATGGTTGGATGGCATCACCGACTCGATGGACATGGGTTTGGGTGGCCTCCGGGAGTTGGTGATGGACAGGGAGGCCTGGTGTGCTGCGGTTCATGGGGTTGCAAAGAGTCGGACACGACTGAACGACTGAACTGAACTGAAGGGGCCCTACCTCAGGGTTTAAGGGGCTCTACTTCAAACACCTATCCATCGTTTTATTCCCTTTCACATAAAATCTTTCAAATATTTTTAAGATTCTTCCCCTAGTAAATTAAATAACCTTTTCTTATGTTTCTACTTTTACTTGCTCTTTTGCACTACTCCCCTTTGAGTAAATTCTACTTTGTCTTTTCTGAACAACCTTGCCTACAGTTTCATTTCCTATGGTTTTCTTCTACCCTTGGCCCAGTCACTCCTACACTCTCCTCCCTTCTCTTCCCCAAATTTGTCTCACTGCCTCACAGTTCTCACAGGCGACTTCTGCCCGGCTGTCCCTTGTCTTCTGAGCGCACACCTACTCCACCTGACACGTGCCTAATTACTCTCAACAACCACTGGAAGCCCCGTGATCTCTGCGGACTTCTCTACAACCTGAGGTCAATTTAAACATCTCCCCGCTGGGCCGTCCCCAAACTTTGCATTACTGCACTTAATGGGGCAAAATTACTGGTTTCTATGTCTTTCTCAGTTATTAGACTATCAGCTCCTTTATGTATAGTGTAATAATTTCACTTATAATAACTTATAAGCTAGCTGAGGTTTTATTCATCTTTATATCCCTGGAATCTTAACACAGTGCCTGACATATAATATGCACAGGAAAAATATTTGGTAAATTAAGTTTTGAATTCAACTCACAACTGGAGCATGCCCAGTTAACATCTCCATCACAGAATGGGAAAATGACCTTAGTCATTCTCAATATCTTACTTCTTTTAATATAACCTTAGGTCAAAAGCCAGATATTATTCTGGCAGCTACATGGTTATCTTCAGATATATTAGACTGTCTTTCAATTAAAATGTCCACCTGGCTTCTTCACATGGCTCCCCAGCTATGACTAAAATGAACTACTTATTTTACGGAAATTTCAATCTTTTTTCTATATTGCAGCAGGACAAATCATTTCAGTTTTTCCAGATACTATAATTCTTATGCTTAAAGCCCCTGCCAACAACTTCCCACTGCAATTAGAATAAAATCCAAACAATGTTCACGGCCTGCAAGACTATGATCTGACCCCTATGATGTCCTTGTCTTCTTTCGCTCTCGCCCTCATTCATGATGTTCTGCCCACTGTGGTCTTTGTGTCCTTTGGCATGCCTCTGCTCGCACCTCAAGCTCTACAATCCCTGGAACACCCTTCCCCAACAAGTCTGGTACCTTGTCATCATACAGGTTCCAGAGCGAAGGCTCCAATCTCAGAGAGGCCTTCCCTTAGTACACTCCTTACACAGTTCCCTCTACCAGCCCCCATCTCTACCCCACTGCCGTGTTTTACTTCCTTCCTAGAACTCAGTATTATTGACATTATCTTATTCTTTACCTAGGAACTTCCCTTGTGGTTCAGATGGTAAAGAGTCTGCCTTCAATGAGGTAGACCTGTGTTCAATCCCTGGGTCGGGAAGATCCCCTGGGGAAGTATTATATTATGCCTGGAGAATTCCATGGACGGAGGAGCCTGGCAAGCTACAGTCCGTGGGGTTGCAAAGAGTCAGACCCGACCGAGCAACTTCACTCAGTCATGAATATTCTTTACCTATTCATTGTCTGAATCACCCCCTCCAAAAGAAATGCCAAAAAAGCAGTGACCTTACCTTCTTACTCCTTGTATGACAAGAAATGCTCTGTGCTATAAAAACGTCTGAGATGCAGTCAGCTATTCGTTGCGAGTCAATGACCGAGAAAAAGTCTATCTTAAAACAGTTAAATTTCCTTAAACAACTCTGACCACTAAACGAAAGCCTTCCCATTAGTCAAAGATAAACAAAAGGCAATATTGTGAATATCAAATACACTGCATCTTTAGAAACTACTGCGGAATCTAAATGGTGTAATATTTGAAATTACAAGCGAATAATTGTATATGTATGTACTGCCTGACCATAGGTTAAGTGTCAACCTACCAGCCAAAAGAAGTTCAACAGCTGCCAGTTCTCCAATATCAAAAAGGTCACTGAGGATAAAAGCCTCTTTAATGAGCTGTTCGGGAAGAAGTCGGGTTCCCTGTTGACCCTGAATGGCAACTCCCTCTGTGCTGGCTTTCTGAACCTTCTCATGTTGTTGAACGTTTTTTGGCTACAACAGTAAAAATAAATAAATAGGATCATTTCATGAAAATGGCACATGGAAACAAGGTGTTAACTGTTACCTAGAGAAGTTCATTCACAAAGCAGTCTGACAACAAGACCAACAGTATTTCTTATCATATGATCTACAGTTAGAACTTTATGAGGTAACATTTTACATCACTTTCAACTTTTTACACTATGATTACCTTCTTCTTTTTTTTTTTTTTTGATTACCTTCTCAATAACTATTTCTGCTCAACTTGGAAAGGTTGAGAAATCACACAAAACAGCATCCAACTTTTCAATTATCTAAGGAACTTTCCAATAATATCTTTAAGAAGTATAAAAACAATCAATCTTCAAGTGGAAGACAGCAAATGGAAATGAATTGCTGAATTAAATAGGAGGACTAATGATAGCTTGTTAGTATGTTATTTTAAAATGTAGTCTTATTTGCAAAAAGATTTACCTGCAAATATTTAACATATAACATAGTACAGAATTACTTGATGGGCCATAAAATCTTAGGTATTTCTACATTGAAAAAGGCCATATAGTCATTTAATCCACCTTCTCTATTTGCAGAAGGGAAAAACTGATGCCCAGAGAAGTCAGGTGGCTTGCCTATGGTCACACAACTCTTCAGTGGGAGAGCCAAGACTGGAACTCAGTTCAACTGGCTCCCAGGCCAGGGCTCTTTCTGGTAAGACAAACCCATAAATAGCTCTTAGATAGCCTTGCTAGTGTATAAAGAAAACTGTCAAACAGCAGGGAAAGGAGTTTCCAAATATGAACCCCCACTGCTGAAGTAATCTACTCCTCATTGAAAAGTATGTCAAGATGCAGTGATTAACGATATGTAAGAATTAACTCATTCAGTTAACACAATTTACATAACGTTATAAAGAATTAAAATGTTGAAGTGTACCTGAAAATAAATAAAAGAATCAACCTTACTAAGTTTAGATGGATTAACTGCAAGTCAGAAATTCCAAGAAGGCTTCTATTTCCGGAATATGTAGACCTTCTAAAATCGTATTCAAATACTATCAAGATACCTGCTAGCTAGAATTAAAAGCTATATTAACTTCCATGGAGAACAGAAAGAAGAAAATAATTGCTCCTAGGTAATCTTTAGAAAAAACTTTAATCAATAGACTAGAACAAGTAACATATTGCATTTAAATGCATTAAGAATTTACTTGCTCCTTCAATCTTGAAAGGAAAAAGCAAATTCAAGAAGCAAAAAAAGAAAATCTCCTACAGGATTTCTGAACAATGAGATGAAGTCAGGTTTGTGCTTCTTCAAAATCATGTCAAGGAGGTGGACCGCCTCAGGTTGTCTTCTCCAAAGAGCATTTCCCACAGTCTGCCAAATGTCTTTGTAAGGGCCCCACAGACTAGCGGCTTAAAGGAAAAATGAATAAAAATCAGCATCAAGTAGAACATACATTTGGAAAAGAAGGCAAAGTTATTGTCTATGCATTTTAGTCACACTCACAGAAACTTTTAAATATAAGGCATTATATATACAAACCAAACATTAATATAAGAGTATTAGAATTCACAAGCAATAACACAAACATCATTTTACCTAACTTAATACAAAGTAAATCCTGACTTTAAACTGAAGCATTAGTGGAACCTGGTTTTGTCACTTTATTAGTTATGTGACATGCAGTGAGAAACTAACCTCTCTGAATTTCAGTTTCCTTATATACAAAATAAGGACATCACCTGCTTCATAAGGTTGAATGGACTAAGAATAAACTAAGTAAAACATACAACACAGTGTCTGGCATATCACAGTCACTCAATAAATGTAACTGCCTTTCCGTCCCTCCCTATCATCCAGAGGAAAAGCAGGAATGGGGGGAGGAGGAACCAGAGTCTGTAAAACTTAGAAGCTGAAAAAAAGTATTTTACTTTGCCTGGGACACTAGCTGTTAAAAAACAGCATAGAAATACAGAATTCTTCTGTAAACTCATTTAATAAAGAATCACATTTTTCTTTGTAAAGATACTAAGAATAATAAATAATACTTACAGAGCTATTGCTATGTGCTACTAAGTACGGTTTGAAAAAAATGACACAGAAGCCCAAAGTTTCTATTTGCAAACAATTAGACATGGTACCCCTATATGTTAATAAAGACTCTGAAAGGGAAACTAACTAAAACCACTCACTCACTCAAGTGATGCACTAACTATAGCTCAAACCGTGAAGAGTGGGCTGCAAACATGTTTAACTGATATCTAAGAAAACACAAATCCCACTAAAGTCACCAGGACAGTCAGAATGACATGCAAGATAACTGTAACCTAACTAAATGCATTACAATCTTATGAACAGTGTTGTCAGAAGGCAGCAAAGTACTGTGCAAAATTTTTTAAAGGGATCTGTAAGAAAGTAAAAGTCACACAGTCATGTCCAACTCTGTGACCCCATGGACTATACGGTCCATGGAATTCTTGAGGCCAGAATACTGGAGTGAGTAGCATTCCCTTCTCCAGGGGATCTTCCCAACCCAGGGATGGAACCCAGGTCTTCCACATTGCAGGTGGATTCTTTACCAGCTAAGCCACAAGGAAGCCAGATGTGCAAGAAGAGGACAGACTAAACCAGTCAAGCTGGAGCATCCATTCACTGGACTGAGGGCCTTCCACGTGCCAGGGACTACAGAGCAAGCAGAACAGACAGGATCCCTGGGCTTATGAACTTATGGATTGATGAGAAAGACAGGCATTAAATGCAGAATTCAAAACACAACCAACAGTATAATGAAAGGCATGATGAAGAAGTAGAGTCCTATGAGAACATACAAAAGGAAGCATCTAGCTTGATGTGATGGGCAGGGAGGAAGCTGTGTCAGGTCTTTGCTATGGGGATGTGATCGAATGGGGATCAATTGTCTCGATCTTACATAGAGAACAATCACCCAACTCCAGGCTTTGCTTTTCCCGTCTCGACCCTAAACTTGCCAATCTTCTGATGGAAAATACAGCATGTCATATAAACTTTCCAGAATAAAATGTGCTCAGGAAATGAGGACCCATGCAGATGTACTTCCCACTAAAGATCAATTAATTGACATACTGGTGTACATATCTGTCTGAGGGTGAGTAGAGAAAATAAATTACTGGTATCTACTGGACTCTGGATACAACTAACAAATATCACAGCTCCAGGCCTGCCAAGATGAGGACCTGACCCTGGATCCTGGTGACTGCCTATGAGGGGCCAGTTGGATAGTGGCTACCTGACTTCCCTAGAGATCATTTTCTTGGCTCTTTCCAGCTGCTGAGGACAGAGCAGGTTTGAGCCTTGTTTTCCTGGCCAAGATGGAATTTTTCCCATTAGCAAATGGGCAAGTTTCAAGTAGTAGATGACAAAATGCACAGATGCTCAGTCACTCAGTTGTGTCCGATTCTTTGAGACCTGGTGGACTACAGCCCGCCAGGCTCCTCTATCCATGGGATTCTCCAGGCAAGAATACTGGAGTGGGTTGCCATTTCCTTCTCCAAGGGATCTTGCCAATCCAGAAACTGAACCTGCATCTCCTGCATTGGCAGGCAGATTCTTTACCACTGAGCCACACGGGAAGCCCCAGAAGACAAAATAAACCTGGACAATGGTGTGATGGACAGACTAACTAGAATATGAAGTGTCAGGACCCAAGGACGATCAGTAGGTAAGTTACTCATGAGGTGATGGAACCTTAAGCAGGATGAGGGCAGTAAAACAGAAAGGCTCGAGCTGTTGGTAGAGTCAGAACTGGTTCCTGATTGGCACGCAGTACGAAGGAAAGTTACCAAAACTGACTTGTAGGAACTTCCTAGCAGTTCAGTGGGTACGGCTCAGTGCTCCCAAAGCAGGGGGCCCGGGTTCAATCCTTGGCCAGGGAACTGAGTCTCACATTTGGCAACTAAGACCCAATGCAGCCAAATTAAAAGAAATAAATAATTAAAAAAAAGAAAAATGACTTGTAGGCAAATGTGAAAGTTGCCTAACCACAAGTATTTTTAAAATCTGAAAAAAGCTAACAAAAATAGACTGTCTGTAAAAATAATACTTAATAGAACCTCTGATGAACGATTCTTTGCAGTACACATAGCTTAAATAAGTTCAGTGAAATCCAGAGAAAATTCTACTTCCCTCCTTTTATGGGAAGGCATCCAATAACAGATCAAAAATCCCACCTATTCACTCATTCGTCATGGACTAGATATGCATAAGCTCTCAGTGTAGTGAGGAAGCACATTTCCCACAGTCACACTTCAGGGCAATCTCCAATATGGGGTAAGGGCTACGACAGTGAAGCACCCGGGCAAAGACCGCACAATAGAGGAATGTGACCTTGCCGGGGAGATCAGGGAAGGCAAGGATGCACTGAGCAAGGGATGGTTATTAGGCTGAAATGCGAAGGATAAAAGGGGGAATGGAAGGTGGTAGACATAACACAACAAGGAAAAAGGACAGCACATGGGTTCCCAAGGCAAGAGGAAATGCTGCTTTCTCAAACTGCTGAAAATGCCAAGAGAGCCAGAGTACCAAGAAGGGTTCGCAAGGAGGGCAACTGGCACACCATGCAGGGCTTACTAGCTCCTGCTAAGGATTTTGGTCTTACCCGTGAAGATCAAGTGAGAAAAAGATCTCACACGTCTGCTGGACTTACTGAAACAGAAAAGCATGTAAAAGTTGAGAGCTGTTTAGGAGGATGAGAACAGACTAGAGAGGCTTCCCTGGTGGCTCAGCAGGAAAGAATCTGCCTGCCAAGGCACAAGATGCAGGTTCAATCCCTACATTGGGACGATCGCCTAGAGAAGGAAATGGCGACCCACTGCAGTATTCTTGCCTGGGAAACCCTATGGACAGAGGAGCCTGCCGGGCTACAGCCCATGGGGTCGCAAAGAGTCTCATGCAACTTAGTGACTAAACAACAAGATACTAGAGTGGGTGGAGGAGGAGAAGGTATGGAAATAGTCAGTGAATATTGATGAGTGTTTGAAAGATCTGACTGTGAAGAGGAGCAAGAGGACGGTAACTGGGGTGCGGCATGAAATCAAGAAAGAGGGCAGTTGGTGGAAAGAAAAGGAACAAGACACAGAGGCAAATCGACAAGAGGAAGGAGTAACAGGGATAAGGCTGTAAAGGGTAGCATCTACCTTAGACAGGAAGACACAGGGCAACTGACTCAAGGGTGTAGATATACCTACCTTTCCAAGTTTAAGGGTGAAAAAAGAGTTCAAGCCTTTTGGCTTCTTTCTGTGTGACTAGGAGACTAAGGGATCGGTTGGAGGTTAAAGATTTGATGAGCATGGAAAAGGTCTGAAATAGACAATGCTATGAACAGGACAAAGGTGACCAGATAACCCTCCAAGGATTGTCAGTGTTAATGGCTGCTTACCCACAAGCCTATAGGTCTACTCAGCCAGGCTGACATGGGTCACAGTACTAGTAAACCATGCAGCTGAAACTCAGGCATAGGTCGTTGAACTCTACAATCTAGTTTTTTCCCTTTCTACAATTCTAAGATGTTTAAGTTTTTACTTGAACTATGATAAAAAGCACATAGCATAGAATTTTCCATCTTAAATGTTTTTAAGTATGCAGTTCAGTAGCATTAAGGGCAATCATACTGTTATATAACAGATCTCCAGAACTCTTTCATCTTGCAAAACTGAAATTTTGTACCTGTTAAACAAGCCCTCATTTCCCCCTCCCCCTCAGCCTCTGGCAACCAACATTTTTTGCTTCTGTGTGACTACTTTCAATCCCTCACATAAGTAGAATTATACAGTATTTGTCTTTTTGTTACTGGCTTACTTCACTTAGCAGAAAGTCTTCAAGGTTTTAGCATAGGACAGGATTTCCTTTTCAAAGCTGAGTAACATTCCATTATAGATGTGCAGACCACACTATTTACCCATTAACTTGTCAATGGGCGTTTGGGTTACTTTCCTGGACATCTTTTTTTTATTTTTAACATTCTCCTGGGACTTCCCTGGTGGTTCAGCGGCTAAGACTCCACACTCCCAATGCAGGGGGCCGGGTTCGATGTCTGGTCAGGGAACTAGATCACACATGTCACAACTAAAGATCTCGCACGCCACAACTAAGACACAGTGCAGCCATATAAATAAATAAGTATATATATATTAAAAAAAATTTCTCCTGACTCAGCTCTTAAAAATGTTTCCTTTCTATGTGGCCAATTAAACACTCCTGCCACAAGGCATTATTATACAATCTATACTCTTTGCAGCTGTTGGCAACAGCAATTTCCTTCAATGATTTATGTTTAAGAATAGTAACTTACAATGAGTATATATACTAAAGAAAAGTATGCTAAGTCGCTTCAGTCATGTTCGACTCTGTGCGACCGCACAGACGGCAGCCCACCAGGCTCCGCCATCCCTGGGATTCTCCAGGCAAGAACACTGGAGTGGGTTGCCATTTCCTTCTCCAATGCATGAAAGTGAAAAGTTAAAGTGAAGTCGCTCAGTCGTGTCCGACTCTTCGAGACCCCATGGACTGCAGCCCACCAGGCTCCTGCATCCATTGGATTTCCCAGGCAAGAGTACTGGAGTGGGGTGCCCTTGCCTTCTCCAAAGAAAAGTATATAACCACACATATAACATGCAAGACTTGTTTTAAGTTTACATCTGGGTGGGAGGGCAGGACAGCAATATTAAGAAAGTAACTTCACTGCTAACATTTAGATACATGAAAATTCTATGTAATGAAATGAATTAGGTTTTGCTTAAGCAGGGCTTCCCTGGTGGCTCAGATGGTGGAAAACGTCTGCTGTAATGCAGGAGACCTAGATTCTATCCCTGGGTCAGAAAGATTGCCTGGAGAAGGGAATGGCAACCCACTCCAGTATTCTTGCCTGGAGAATTCCATGGACAGAGGAGCCTGGTGGGCTGCAGTCCACAGGGGTTGCAAAGAGTCAGACATGACTGAGTGACTAACACTTTCACAAGTAGGATCACGTAGAAATTTAAGTATCAAAGACTGGCTTCAAGGGGAAAAAAAAAAAAAAAAAACTGGCTTTAAATCATTAGCTGTATAACCTTGAAGAAGTTAAGTACTCTAAGACTCTTATCTCCAAATCTGTAAAATGATGTATTTAATACCAACTACCCCAGAGCTGTATAAGACAGACTAAATGAAAGCACAACTCTAGGTCTAGTGCCTGGAAAATAGGAGGTGCTCAATAAACAGAATTCATTATTACAAAATAATTTATCATAGTGGTTCTGAAAGGGTTTGATTTACAAAAGTCAGATTTAGACAAGTTTTCAAAAATATCATCATGTGAAAAGAATAAGTGAAAAGTGAAAGTCGCTCAGTAGTG
Organism: Bos grunniens; assembly: GCF_055505025.1. Lineage (NCBI taxonomy): Eukaryota > Metazoa > Chordata > Mammalia > Artiodactyla > Bovidae > Bos > Bos grunniens. The sequence goes on from NC_141168.1 coordinate 20,843,244, forward strand.
TCCAACTCTTTGTAACCCCATGGACTATATACAGTCCATGGAATTCTCCAGGCCAGAATACTGGAGTGGGTAGCTGTTCCCTTCTCCAGAGGATCTTCCTAACCCAGGGATCGAACCCACACTGCAACGCAGATCTCCCGCATTGCAGGCGGATTCTTTACCAGCTGAGCCACCAGGGAAGCCCATGAAAAGAATGTATCAGCAACAAGAAAAGACTGTACAGAGACAGAAAAGGCGCCCAGCAAAAGAGTCCTCTTGAGTGAAATGCTCTACAAGCATTTATCACCCAGATATGCTCTTAACTACCCATGAAGCTTAGCACGGCTCAATCAAGGCATTCTAAGCAGGAAATTCTTCATTTCCCAGGCACGTTTCAGGCGCCACAACACTTCTGGCATCCTCGGCCCGCCCACTAGGCGCCTGCAGTGCATCCCAGGAATTGTGACAATCAGAATGCACCCACTCTTTCAAACGCCCAGGTGGGGACAGGGGTACGGGTGAGGAGGCGGGGTACTCGCCCGACTGAGAATTGACAAGAGAACCCAATCCAAGTCCTTCAAACTTTCTTCTCTCCCTTCTAGATTCTGCCCGTCCCCGACGGTCTACTGCTCCAAGGGTTCAGGAGCATCAAGGGACGGGCCACAAAAGCCAAGTCGGGAGTCACGGCACTCTGGACCACCTTCCGGATTGCAGGCTTCATAACCAAGGGACCTTGCTTTCTGTAGAACTACCCATCCACCCACCCTCCCACCCAACCTAGAGGGGCCCCAGCGACTATTTTGAGGTGGGAGTTTTCATTTTAAGCCTGCGCTCGTGGCTGAAAAATATCTCCGGTCTCCTGGCCCCATTGCCAGAGACTTGCAAATCCTGCAGGAATTCGGACCGCAGACACATACTGGGATAGGTAATGGAAGGCACTAGACTAGGCCCTGGTTATGAGAACTGCCCGTCCTGTTCCAGTGGACCAAGCCTCCCTGTCTCGAACCTTAAGACCCAATTCTAGGGCTAGAGCCGCAGTGCCGACACGCGCCATTCAAACTGGGGAGGGGCGGGACTCTAGCCCCGAAGCTAAGGAGAAGCGGACACTTATGCACAAGTGGGGTCGTGGACTCCGAGAAAACTCACTGCCTGGGTCTCTCCCTAAAGGACGGGTCAGCACCTTGCCCACAGCTTGCATTCTGCCCCGGCCGCACCTACCCGAGTTTACCGCCAACAGAGTCGCCATCTTGGAGGCGCAATAACGGAGCCCTCCTGCCGCACGGAAGCCCCAGAAGAGGGTGAGGCTGCCCGGAGCGACGCCTGATAAGGAAAGTACCACGCTGTCCTTCTCGAACTGCACTCTCGACCGACCCAGGCGTACGGATACCCGAAAATCTGCCCTGAGTCACAGACGTCAATTTTCGCTGGGATTATTCCCATTCAAGTAAAGGCGAGGGCAACTAGTTCGGAGACGCGGGGTCTTCGAATTGACGTCCATCGTGCAGTGCATTCTGGGACTTGTAGTTCTGTTTCTAATGATTTCAGTTGGTTAGCTAGGGACTTCTCTGAAGTCCCGGGATTAAGACTCCGTGCTTCCACCGTAGGGAGCACAGGTCGATCTCTAGTTGGGGAAAGAAGATCTTGCTTGCCACGAAACTCATCCAAAAGGAAAAATAAATAAAAGGAGAATTTTTTTTTTAAAAAGTCAGTTCACTGAAGCAGAAAAAGATTAGTTATTGAAATGACACCCACTTATGATATTATGAAAGCCGTAAATTCAAATAATCTTACTTTAAATCTTCTTGCATCACTCCCTTACTTTGGGGAGTTGAGTAGGATGTACGGTGACAAGCCTCAAAAAGCAACTTGACCGGTTACAAACTAAATTTTCATTACATTTCATCTATATACCAAGCATATTGTGTGAATATAGTTGCATGCAATTAAACAATCATAATTTTTTATTATGAAAATTTCAGATGCGTACAAAATTAGAATAATGAATGCTCAGCTTAGATAACTGGTCAATTCCTGTACCCCACTCCCAACATGAGAGATTATATTGAAGCAATTTCCAAACATATCATTTCATAAACACCAAATATCTTCCTGCCTAAGCACCTCCAAATAGCCGGACCTTCTTTTTTCACTTGCTGAATTTTAGTTTGCTAATTTTCAAACTAAAATACAGTCTTTACCATTTGCTATCACATGCCAGATATTTATTAAGAATTTATCAAACAACAAGGCACTACTGTATAGCACAGGGAAATATATTCAATATCCTGTGATAAAACATACTAAAAAAGAATATGACAAAGAAGGTAGGTATATATGTGCATAACTGAGTCACTTTGCTATACAGCAGTAATTAACACAGCACTGTAACTCAACTACATTTCAATAAAAAATAAATTTAAAAAAGAATTTGTTTTAAATTAAAAACAAAATATGCCAGATATTTATTCAGTTCAGTCACTCAGTCGTGTCCGACTCTTTGCGACCCCATGAATCGCAGAACACCAGGCCTCCCTGTCCATCACCAACTCCTGGAGTTCACTCAGACTCATGTCCATCGAGTCAGTGATGCCATCCAGCCATCTCATCCTCTGTCGTCCCCTTCTCCTCCTGCCCCCAATCCCTCCCAGCATCAGAGTCTTTTCCAATGAGTCAACTCTTCCCATGAGGTGGCCAAAGTACTGGAGTTTCAGCTTTAGCATCATTCCTTCCAAAGAAATCCAGGGCTGATCCCCTTCAGAATGGACTGGTTGGATCTCCTTGCAGTCCAAGGGACTCTCAAGAGTCTTCTCCAACACCACAGTTCAAAAGCATCAATTCTTTGGCACTCAGCTTTCTTCACAGTCCAACTCTCACATCCATACATGACTACTGGAAAACCCATAGCTTTGACTAGACGGACCTTTGTTGGCAAAGTGATGTCTCTGCTTTTGAATATGCTATCTAGGTTGGTCATAACTTGCCTTCCAAGAAGTAAGCGTCTTTTAATTTCATGGCTGCAGTCACCATCTGCAGTGATTTTGGAGCCCAGAAAAATAAAGTCTGACACTGTTTCCACTGTTTCCCCATCTATTTCCCATGAAGTGATGGGACCAGATGCCATGATCTTCGTTTTCTGAATGTTGAGCTTTAAGCCAACTTTTTCACTCTCCACTTTCACTTTCATCAAGAGGCTTTTGAATTCCTCTTCACTTTCTGCCATAAGGGTGGTGTCATCTGCATATCTGAGGTTATTGATATTTCTCCCGGCAATCTTGATTCCAGCTTGTGCTTCTTCCAGCGCAGAGTTTCTCATGATGTACTCTGCACATAAGTTAAATAAGCAGGGTGACAATATACAGCCTTGACGTACTCCTTTTCCTATTTGGAACCAGTCTGTTGTTACATGTCCAGTTCTAACTGTTCTTCCTGACCTGCATACGGGTTTCTCAAGAGCCAAAAGCTCTATACAGTCAACAAAAACAAGATCAGGAGCTGACTGTGGCTCAGATCATGAACTCCTTATTGCCAAATTCAGACTTAAATTGAAAAAAGTAGGGAAAAACCACTAGACCATTCAGGTATGACCTAAATCAAATCCCTTATGAATATACAGTGGAAGGGAGAAATAGATTTAAGGGACTAGATCTGATAGATAGAGTGCCTGATGAACTATGGATGGAGGTTCGTGACATTGTACAGGAGACAGGGATCAAGACCATCTCCATGGAAAAGAAAGGCAAAAAAGCAAAATGGCTGTCTGGGGAGGCCTTACAAATAGCTGTGAAAAGAAGAGAAGCGAAAAGCAAAGGAGAAAAGGAAAGACATAAGCATCTGAATGCAGAGTTCCAAAGAATAGCAAGAAAAGATAAGAAAGCCCTTCTTCAGCAACCAATGCAAAGAAATAGAGGAAAACAATAGAATGGGAAAGACTAGAGATCTCTTCAAGAAAATTAGAGATACCAAGGGAACATTTCATGCAAAGATGGGCTCAATAAAGGACAGAAATGGTATGGACCTAACAGAAGCAGTAGATATTAAGAAGAGGTGGCAAGAATACACATAAGAACTGTACAAAAAAGATCTTCATGACCCAGATAATCATGATGGTGTGATCACTCACCTAGAGCCAGACATCCTGGAATGTGAAGATAAGTGGGCCTTAGAAAGCATCACTACGAACAAAGCTGGTGGAGGTGATGGAATTCCAGTTGAACTATTCCAAATCCTGAAAGATGATGCTGTGGAAGTGCTGCACTCAATATGCCAGCAAATTTGGAAAACTCAGCAGTGGCCACAGGACTGGAAAAGGTCAGTTATCATTCCAATCCCAAAGAAAGGCAATGCCAAAGAATCCTCAAACTACTGCACAGTTGCACTCATCTCACATGCTAGTAAAGTAATGCTCAAAATTCTCCAAGCCAGGCTTCAGCAATACGTGAACCGTGAACTTCCTGATGTTCAAGCTGGTTTTAGAAAAGGCAGAGGAACCAGAGATCAAATTGCCAACATCCGCTCGATCATGGAAAAAGCAAGAGAGTTCCAGAAAAACATCTATTTCTGCTTTATTGACTATGCCAAAGCCTTTCACTGTGTGGATCACAATAAACTGTGGAAAATTCTTCAAGATATTTATTAGAAATATTTATTAAGAACATTGTTGTCATTACATTATCTCACTTAATCCCTGAAATAATCCTACTAGGGAAATATAATTATAGCTACTTATCTCAGAGATGTTTTATGTACCTTACAACCTCACTTTCTCAACTCCTCCTGCATTTCACTGAGTTTGGGACAAATTAGAATTTATATTCCCATTTTACTGTTGGAAAAAAAAATAATAATTTAGACAAAATCACAGAGTATGTTGTTGAGAATAACAAACATTCATTCTTTAGAATGAATATATGGAATGACACAGTGTACATTAGGTGGAACACAACAGTCAGTGGTAATATTTTTGAAAGTCATTGTCAAATAGAGACAAATGCCAGATTGCGATAAAAGTGATTTTAAGGCGAGAAAGGGAAGAGCAAATGAAAAGGTAAAGGGATTTTTCCTGAAGTTTATCACGAAAGTGAGAAGAATTTTGAGCAGAAACTTGGCAGGAAGTAGCATTCAAAGATTTTCTTTCTCAGCACAACTATTATGAGCCTTCCCCTCACACTCTTTAAGCCCACACATTTCCCTCTTGGTAGATCATTCACGTTCGATGAAGGAACTCTTTAAGTTCCTGCAACTCCCCCTCGCCCATCATCTCATGGACAAGCATGCTCTCATAGGTTTCCCCAATCCATAGCAATTGGGGTATTGGCATTATAACTCTCGTAAAACTGTTCTCAGTATGGTCACCAGTGATTGTCAAATCTCACAAGCACTTTTCCAAATACCATAGAAATTCTTTTCTCCCTTGACTTGTGGGGTACCACTCCTCCTGGTTTTCCTCCTGTCTTTATAGTTCTTTTTTAAATAGTTATTTCAAAATCTCCTTTATGCCCTTCTCTTTCTCTTCTCATTATTAAATGTAGTTCTTCCCTTTTGGTCATCCCAGCCAGGATTCTTTTTTTTTTTTTTTTTTTAATGTTTATTTACTTACTTATTTGGCTGTGCCCAATCTTAGTTGCAGAATGCAGGTTTGTTTGTTTTTTTTAGTTGGGGCATGGCAACTGTTAGTTGCAGCATGTGGGAATCTAATTCCCTGACCAGGGATCCAACTTCGGCCCGTTGCACTGGTACTGGGTGCGCAGAGTCTTAGACTTGGCCCATCAGGGAAGTACTCCACCCCCCACCAGCCTCTATTCTACCATTCTGCATACTTCTGGGAAATCTATGGCTTCCTAAAGCCACCTGCTTGCTGATGAATTTTATATCTTTAACCTGGCCCTCTCTCCTAGCATTCAAATTTGTATATCCAACTTGTCCACCGCACACTTTTATTGATTGTCATACAGGCATCTCAAAATTAATTGATCCAAAGCTTAAATGAGCACCTTCTTTCATAAAACTCAATCACTTGAGTTGCCAAAGTCACACACTTGAGAATCATTCCATATTCTTCCTTCGATTGCCATATCCTATTCATCTTGCCTTGTAAATATTTCTGAAGCCCTTTTCTTCTTCTCTGCTCCCTGTGCCATTGCTGCATGAGGCCTCATCATCTTATACCTGCTATTTCACAAGAGCCTTCTCACCGGTCTTCCTAATTTCCATCTCACCCATTCCCATGGTCTCCCAAAGTGATATTCAAATACGCAAATCACATCATGTGCTTGAAGTGAAAGTTGCTCAGTCATGTTGGACTCTTTGTGATTCAAAGGACTATACAGTCTATGGAATTCTCCAGGACAGAATACTGGAGTGGGTAGCCTTTCCCTTTTCCAGGGGATCTTCCCAACCCAGAGATCAAACCCAGGTCTCCCGCATTGCGGGCAGATTCTTTACCGGCTGAGCCACAAGGGAAACCCTAATCATGTGCTTGCCCTAATCAAAATTTCTCAGAAACAAACAAACAAAACTTCTTAAAGACCTAGTCCCTAAGGGTAACATTGGGAACTTCTTAACAAGGCACTCATGCCATTTCCTGATCTGGTTCCATCCTCTTCTTCAACCTCCCTAGCCTTTTTCTTCCTCAAGTGCCCTTTTTACTCTAATCACTCTCAAGTATTTGTTATTCCCCAGGTACAACATGCTTTCTTGTACCATGTACTTGTGCAGCTACTATACTATCTGCCTAGAATGTCTAGCTTTCCTTCTTCTTCCCTCTGTCGACCACCCACCAAGTTATCACCACCCACAACCCTGGATTCAAGGCATTATGTGATCATCTGCCACACTGATGACTCGCTTGGACCAAAAGTGTAAGTAACACTGAGTGAGTTCCAAGTCTAGCATCTGAGAGGCCTTGCTGCTTCCACTTTTTTTTTTTTTTTTTTTTTGCTGCTCTGAGACATCATGAAAGGAAATCCCAGCCAGCCTCCTTGAGAATGAAAGACCAGGAGAAGAGAAGTCTAACTAGCCTCCAGCTAAACCAGCTAAGAGTCTAGACTTGAGTAAGGCCATCTCGGATCCTCTATTCCTAGTTGAACCATCACTTGACTGCAAACGGGTAAGTGAGTCCAGCCCACATTTTGGAATCATGAGCAAGTAAAAGGCTGCTGTTTTAAGCCACAGTTTTGTGGTTTGTTATGTTCAGTAAACAACTGATTTCCTCCCAGAGAGCACAACTATGTCTTTTTATATTTGCGTTCCCTTCTGCTGCCACATCCCTAGCTTACAGTCACAACTCAGGAAAAAACAATCTGCAGAACCTGGTGCTTCCAAGATCTACTGGCAGGGAGAGAGGACTCGTACACGCAAGTGTGGCTAAGAGTACAGAACCTAGAGCTGGCTTCCTGGGCTCAAATTCTTACATATGAGCTGTGAAACCCTCCTTAGTGATTTAGTTTTCTCATCTGTAGATGGGGGTGATAAGATGAGCATCTACATTGTAGAGTCGTTAAGAGACTTATTTGTAAAGTGCTTAGACTGTGCCTGACCTTCAGTGCTATGTGAGTGTTTTTTAAATGAACTTTTGCTAAGGCAAAATAAGTGTAAGTGGAGGTACAGTCAACTACTTCAGTTCAGTTCACTCCCTCAGTCATGTCTGACTCTTTGTGACCCCATGGACTGCAGCACGCCAGGCCTCCCTGTCCATCGCCAACTTCCCAGAGTTTACTCAAACTCATGTCCATTGAGTCAGTAATGCCATCCAGACATCTCATCTACTTAGGAGGAATTTAACCAAGTTGTTGGAGTACACCACAAACATGAAAGCACCCAGCCATTGAACAATTTGTGATTTATCTGGGGAGAGGGGTAGGACTGTGCCCTAGTCTAACTGATCTGTTATTTGTAATTTCCTTCCTTGCTCCAATTTATTGAGTTTTAACTGTACACACAAAAGTCTTTGAAATCTTAAAATAAGAAAGGTTAATTCTTTTTTCCTTTTTTTAAAAAATGAGGTATAATTACATACACCATATTAGTTCCAGGTGTACACCATAATGCCGCAACACATGTATGTACTGCAAAATGATCATTCATAATAAATCTTGTTAACATGGTCACCATGTTACAGATTTTTTTCCTGCAATGACAGCTTTTAAGATTCATTCTCTTAACAACTTTCAAATATGAAATACAGTATTATTAACTATGGTCATCATGCTATAATTCAACCCCATGGCTTATTTATTTTATGACTGGGAAATGTGTACTTTTGATTGTCTTCACCTCCACTCATCCTCCAACTTCTGCCTCTGGCAACCACCAATCTTTTCTTTGCTATGTATGAACTTGGTTTCATATGGTTTGGGTTTTTTGTGTTGTTTTGGGGGAGGCCCATTTTTTACCATGCCACGTAGTTTCTAGGATCTTAGTTCCTCCACCAGGGACTGAATCTGGACGTTCATGGCAGTGAAAGCAGAGTACTAACTACTGGATCACCAGGGAAGTCCCAAGATTTCATTCTTTTTAACAGCTAAATTATATCCCATTATATATATATATATATATATATATATATACACACATACATATAATATAGCATTTTCTTTTTCATTTATCCATCAATGGACATTTCGGTTGCTTCTACATCTTGGTTTTTGTAAATAAGATTGCAGTGAACCTGAGGATGTACAGAGCTCTTCTGGACAGCTAACTCTTATTTGGAGTCCAGGGAAAATTACATGAAGAAAATGGCACTTGAATGGACAGATGCTAGAATTTTACATGGTTGCGAGAGCGTATGGGGCTGGGAGAGGGAACAGATCACTGAAAAAGTGACAAAGCCCAAGTTTTCATATTTACAGATCTGCAACAATTCCTCTGGACAGGCCTTAGACATTGAGGTGAGTTTCAAGTTCTGAGATTTTCCATATCCAGCCAGTGAGGACTCCAGGCATGATAGACTCACCATCATGTTTGACCCCAGTCAGTAGCCAGCTGTGGAAAGTTTGCAATGGCAGAACTATTAGCCGTGGAACACTGGCAGAGGAGGAAACAAACCTTCCCCAGATTTTCCCTGAGAGAGTCACAACCACCATGCAGCAAATAATTCTGTGTAAAAGCTTCCCTTCAAAGGCAGGATTATTCCTATTGCCTCCTAATTGGTCTTCCTGCTGCCAGTCTCACTCATGCCCACTCTATCTTCTGCACCATAACCAGAGGGACCATTTCATCCTCTCCCTAAAACCCTCCGAGTTCTTGTCAGTGCCCTGAGGGCAAGTCCACCCTTCTTACAGTAGTTCAGTTCAGTACCTCAGTCATGTCTGACTCTGCGACCCCATGGACTGCAGCACACCAGGCCTCCTTGTCCATCACCGACTCCCAGAGTTAACTCAAACTCATGTCCATCAAGTCGGTGATGCCATCCAGCCATCTCATCCTCTGTCATCCCCTTCTCCTCCCGCCTTCAATCTTTCCTAGTATCAGGGTCTTTTCAAATGAGTCAGTTCTTCTGATCAGGTGGCCAAAATATTGGAGTTTCAGCTTCAACATCAGTCCTTCCAATGAATATTCAGGACTGATTTCCTTTAGGATGGACTGGTTGGATCTCCTTGCAGTCCAAGGGACTCTCAAGAGTCTTCTCCAACACCACAGTTCAAAAGCATCAATTCTTTGGCACTCAGCTTTCTTTATAGTCCAACTCTCACATCCATACATGACTACTGGAAAAACCATAGACTCAACTAGACAGACCTTTGTTGGCAAAGTAATGTCCCTGCTTTTTAATATGCTGTCTAGGTTGGTCATAACTTTTCTTCCAAGGAGTAAGCGTCTTTTAATTTCATGGCTGCAGTCACCATCTGCAGTGATTTTGGAGCCCCAAAAGATAAAGTCTGACACTGTTTCCACTGTTTCCCCATCTATTTCCCATGAAGTGATGGGACCAGATGCCATGATCTTCATTTTCTGAATGTTGAGCTTTAAGCCAACTTTTTCACTCTCCTCTTTCACTTTCATCAAGAGGCTCTTTAGTTCTTCTTCACTTTCTGCCATAAGGATGGAGTCATCTGCATATCTGAGGTTATTGATATTTCTCTCAGAAATCTTGATGCCAACTTTTGCTTCTTCTTACAGTAGAGCACAAGGCAGTTCACTATCTGCCCCTTCAGGCCTCCTTACTTTAATCTCACACCTCCTCCCATAAGGCTCGTTAGTGATGACTGTGGTTACTTAGATACACATTCTTAGCTCCTCCAGCATCCATAGCAATTCCTTCTTCATGGAGTATTCCCTCTGGCATTTTGATGCTTTGGAACTGCAGTACTGGAGAAGACTCTTATGAGTCCCTTGGATAGCAAGAAAATCAAACCAGTCAATTATAAAGGAAGTCAATCCCAAATACTCATTGGAAGGACGGATGCTGAAGCTGAAACTGCAACACTTTGACCACCTGATGCAAGGGCCGACTTATTGGAAAGGACCCTGATGCTGGGAAAGATTGAGGGCAGGAGGAGAAGGGAACGACAGAGGATGAGATGGTTGGATGGCATTACCAACTCAATGGACATGAACTTGGACAGACTCAGGGAGATAATGAGTGACAGGAAGGCCTGGTGGGCTGCAGTCCATGGGTTTGCAAAGAGTCAGACATGACTTAGCGACTAAACAACAACAACAATTAGACTCACAACTTTTGGCCTCTGAATCCTTGTTGGCATGATCTTCCTCTTCTAGAATACCTGTAGCCCCTTCATCTAGTTACTCTTCTCAGGTGTCACTTTCCCCCATGGAGCTCCTACCTCAGCCTGGACGATATGCCCTCCTGTGCTCTCCAATAATGTACTATAATTTCCCCCAGTTTGTCAGTCCTTCTGGACAGAAAGCTGCACACAGAAAAGGAGAGGCACCCAGGAGCCGACAAACATTTGTTGAATGAATAAAGGTGAGGAGAGGTCAGGCTGCTGTCTTCTACTCATTACCTGACTATACCGTGGGCTCCTTGGAAAATGGCTCCATATACCACCATTTCTCTTGTAAGTGCCTGAAAACTCCAGGAAAAGAAGGCCGGTCCCTCTTTTCCTGATGCATGGATTACCAATACAGACTGAAGGGGATAGCGTTCTCCATACTCCCCTACCTGAAACACACCAGGGCTCTAGCTAAGAAATTAGCTGGCGGAATCCCCTTGTGATAGACGTGAATCTGAACAAACTCTGGGAGATAGTGAAGGACAGGGAAGCCTGGTGTGCTGCAGTTCACGGAGTCGCAAAGAGTCAGACATGACCGAGTGACTGAACAGCAACAACCCTTTGAGAGGTTTTCCTATATAGATAAGGTGGGAACTTTGGTTCTGACAGGAGACATATGCCACAGCAGCACATGACATAGAAAATGAAAACGAGCAGGGGTAAAGGAGTGTAAATGTACTGGTGGCAACGTCAATTTATCTGATCAAAAAAGAGTCTGGATTGTACTCCGGGAATTAGCATGAATACTTGGCTGCAGTCTGGGACACCAGTGTGTGAAGGAGAATGGGGAGTCACTGAGGAAAGCAGAATTCTGTCTGAGTGTGATGAAAGAGCAGGACATTCATCCTATCAGAATACTCAAAGTGAAACTATGTACAAGGAACAAGAAAGCATTAACTGAAGTAAACTACCATAGTGTTCCGAACATGACGTAAACTCCAAAACAAAGGACAATAGGAAACATTGCCAAGTGCAAACAAATGCAAAAGTAAATAAATTAGAGAGAGATTTTTTAGATATCAGATCACCATGAAGCTGTTGTGTGTATCATTTCTCTGCTTCCATTCGGCTTAGGGTCCTTCTTCAGCCACGTGCATTTTCTATCTTCTCTTGCTGCTTCATGAAAGAGTTGCGATTTCAGGAAGGAACTGATCAACAGTGTAAGGTGTAGCATGCTGGTAGAGTTGAGAAGAGATTTTGAGACAGGTTGCCCTGAATCTAAATTTCTACCTTTCCAGCAACTCACTGTGTGATTGTAAGCAAGTTTTTTTCAATCTCTCTGAGTTTCCTCATCCATTAAAATAGAAGTAACACTTTCCTTGAATTGCTGTGAAGAATCATAAACTAATATATGAACTTGACATAAAATACTCAGAAGATATTCTGCGGTGGTCATAGGATGATCAGAAGGAAGAACAGTGAAGGTAAAATATGGGGATTACACAAAGAAAAGAGGAGCCATTGAATAAGAGTGTCTGATAAAGCTATACTAATATAGTCTGCCCTCTGTATCTGTGGGTTCCACAAGTGAGGATTTAACCAACCACAGATCGAAAAAATTTGGAGAAAAAATTACAGAAAGTTCCAAAAAACAAAACTTCTGTTTGCCTTGTGCTGGCAATTATATACATAGTATTTACAATGCTTTAGGTATTACAAGTAATTTAGAGATTATTTAAAGTATGAGAGGGGAAGGACGTGTAATATAGTTATATGCAAATTCTATGCCATTTTATATAAGGGACTTGAGCATCCTCAGAATTTGGTATTGGTGGGTGGTCCTGGATCCAATCCCCTGTGAATACCCAGGGATGACTGTATTAATAATAGCATAGCATCAGTGAACTCTTTTAATGAGTCTCCCATGGTAGGGTTAACTCAGCCATGTTGTACAACCCTATACATTTTAAGCTGCCCATTTAATAAGCATCAGTTCAGTTCAGTTCAGTTCAGTCACTCAGTTGTGTCCAACTCCTTGCGACCCCATGAATCACAGCACACCAGGCCTCCCTGTCCATCACCAACTCCCAGAGTTCACTCAGACTCATGTCCATCGGGTCAGTGATGCCATCCAGCCATCTCATCCTCTGTCGTCCCCTTCTCCTCCTGCCCCCAATCCCTCCCAGCATCAGAGTCTTTTCCAATGAGTCAACTCTTCGCATGAGGTAGCCAAAGTACTGGAGTTTCAGCTTTAGCATCATTCCTTCCAAGGAAATCCAGGGCTGATCTCCTTCAGAATGGACTGGTTGGATCTCCTTGCAGTCCAAGGGACTCTCAAGAGTCTTCTCCAACACCACAGTTCAAAAGCATCAATTCTTCAGTGCTCAGCCTTCTTCACAGTCCAACTCTCACGTCCATACATGACCACTGGAAAAACCATAGCCTTGACTAGACGGACATTTGCTGGAAAAGTAGTCTCTGCTTTTCAATATCCTGTCTAGGTTGGTCATAACTTTTCTTCCAAGGAGTAAGCGTCTTTTAATTTCATGGCTGCAGTCACCATCTGCAGTGATTTTGGAGCCCAAAAAATAAAGTCTGACACTGTTTCCACTGTTTCCCCATCTATTTCCCATGAAGTGATGGGACCAGATGCCATGATCTTCATTTTCTGAATGGAGTAGGGAATGGCAACCCACTCCAGTATTCTTGCCTGGAGAATCCCATGGACAGAAGAGCCTGAAGGGGTCATCCATAGAGTTGAAAAGAGTCAGACATGACTGAGTTTAGTTTCCTCATTTCTTCATCTTTCCCCACTAAACATGAAGAGTCATGTCTTATTACTATAAGTAGTAATAAGACTAATTTAAATGCATTTGAAATTAGACAGAAAATTAATGTGGTCGCTAAAACTTAGTTGGGTATACTGTGATTTTAAGATTTTAATATTCAGTCGTAAGTGTGACAATGCCAAAAAATGTGGTTTTTCTTAAAAAGGTACTATCTACCATTGAAATATTGTTGCTTCTTGGTTTCTAAAATTACATCTGCACAGTACCTAGACCAAGTCTGGGGACTCATTTTTTTAGATTGTGATAAGATAAACACGGTGGAACTAGTGGTAAAGAATCCACCTGCCAGTGGAGGAGATGGAAGAGACATGGGTTTGACCCCCGAGTAAGGAAAATCCCCTGCAGTAGGAAATGGCAATGCACTCCAATATCCTTGCCTGGAAAACTCCATGAGCAGAGGAGGCTGGCGGGCTACAGTCCATGAGGCCACAAAGAGTCAGACATGACTGACTGAGCAACTGAGCACGCACACACACAAGATAAACATAACCTAAAATTATGACCACTTTGGGGTGTATGGATCTATGACGTTAACAGCATTCATGCTGTTCTCAAAGCATCACCACCATCCATATCTCCAGAATTTCTTCATCTTTCCCCACTAAACTTTGTACCCATTAAACAACTCCCTATTTTCCCCTCTTCCCAGCCCCTTGGCGACCACCATTCTGCTTTCTGGTTTTATGAATTGACTACTCTGGGTATCTCATGTAATAGGAATCATATAATACTTGTCCTTCTGTGACTGGTTTATTTTTACTTAGCATAATGTCAGGGCTCATCTGGGCTGCCGTCTCTGGGGTCGCACAGAGTCGGATACGACTGAAGCGACTTAGCAGCAGCAGAAGCAGCAGGGCTCATCTACATTGTAACAGGTATCAGAATTTCCTTCCTTTTAAAGGTTAAATAATAGCCCATTGTATATATAGACCACATTTTCTTTATCCATTCATCTGTTGAACACCCGGGTTGCTTCCACATTTCTGCTATTGTTAACAATGCTGCTATTAACATAGGTGTAGAAATATTTCCAGCCCCTACATTGAGTTATTCTGGAATGATACCCAGAGTGGAATTGTTGGATCATATGGTAATTCTGTTTAGTTTTTTTAATGTATTTTTAAATTATTATTATTTTTGGCTATGCCACGACTTCACATGAGTTTTCTCTAGTTGCAGCGAGCAGGGGCTTCTCATTGTGTTGGCTCCTCTTGCTGCAGGGCATGGGCTCTAGGCATGTGGGTTTCAGTAGGTGTAGCACGTGGGCTGTAGAGTGCAGGCTCAGTGGTTGTGGCACACAGGCTTAATAGTCGTGGCCTGTAGGCTCTAGGGTGCATGGGCTTCAACAGTTGCAGCACACAGGCTCAGTAGTTGAGCACGGAGTTGGTAGCTGTGGTGCATGGGCTTAGTTGCTCCGCAGCACGTGGAATCTTCTTGGACCAGGGATCGAACTCCCATCCCCTGCATTGGCAGATAGATTCTTATCCACCGCTCCATGAGAGAAGTCCAAAAGAGAAAATTTAAATCAGCATAATCTCAGAATTTTTTTTGGTTGACAATATTAGGAAACCTTGGTTATGATTCAACCCTAAAGCTAGCTGATGCTTATGAAAATTCAGTCCATCTTCCTGAGTTCAGACAGAACAAGGCATAAATATGACAGAGAAGAACACATCTCCCAATAAATACCATCTGTCTCAAAAACATGATTATAAATTTAGGAAATATATGTAGACAGGAGGTTTGAATCTACTGTTTAAGTATAAATATGAGGCATTAAGGATTGATACTTTTTAAAGTGAGGTTTATCTTATTTTATTATTTTTAATGTATTTTATTTATTTATATTTGGCCATGCTGCACAGCATGTGGAATCTTAGTTCTCTGACCATGGCTCGAACCTGTGCTCCTTGCACTGAAAGCACAGTATTAAACACTGGACTGCCAGGGAAGTCTCCCTAAGTAGATACTTTTTAAGTGTAAAAGTCACTGGTATCATTTCATAGTTGCAAATAAGTTCTGTAAAGTCATCATGGAGATATAGGAAGGAAATAGTCTTGACATTCTGCTACTGCTGCTAAGTCGCGGCAGTCTTGTCTGACTCTGTGCGACCCCAGAGATGGCAGCCCACCAGGCTCCCCTGTCCCTGGGATTCTCCAGGCAAGAACACTGGAGTGGGTTGCCATTTCCTTCTCCAGTGCATGAAAGTGAAAAATGAAAATGAAGTTGCTCAGTCGTGTCTGACTCTTAGCAACCCCATGGACTATAGCCTACTAGGCTCCTCCGTCCATGGGATTTTCTAAGCAAGAGTACTGGAGTGGGGTGCCACTGCCTTCTCCTAGTCTTGACATACTATTATCTTATTTTATGTCAAGACTTCAAAAGGAAGGTGATCCTTTGATAGGAGTAAATACCAACCAAATCATAAAACAGTAACTCCTAATAAAATACATGTTCTGTGTAGGGGGCTTCCCTGGTGGCTCAGATGGTGAAGAATCTGCCTGCAAGGCAGGAGACCCGAGTTCAATCCCTGGGTTGGAAAGATCCCCTGGAGTAAGAAATGTATTCCAGTATTCTTGCCTGGAGAAACCCATGGACAGAGGAGCCTGGCAGGGTATAGTCCATGCGGTCACAAAGAGTTGCACATGACTGAGTGACTGACCCTATGATAAAATACATGTCTGTGTGGATAGGGATATTTATTTTATTCACTCTGCCTCTCAAGTACCTAGAACAGTATCTAGCATTTCACAGAAGATGATCAATAAATATTTGCTGAGTGAATAAATACACGGGAGAAAAAAGGTGGTGCACAAGGCAGTGTGAGATTGAGAGAGAAAAAACTACTGAGAAGGACCCAAGGGGGGGAAAATCACAGACAAAATTAGACAATATTTTTAACTGAATGAAAATTAAACATGTCTTACTTAATATTTTGTAATAGCTTACACTGTTGGTGGGAATGTAAATTGGTGCAGCCACTATGGAAAACAGTATGGGGCCCTCTCAAAAAAAAAAAAAAGACAAAAACTGAACATAGAGTTACTATGTGATCAAGCAATCACACTCCTGCACATATATCCCAACAAAACTATAATTAAAAAAGATACATGCACCCCTGTGTTCATAGCAGCACTGTTCACAAAAGCCAAGCCATAGAAACAACCTAAATGTCCATCAACAGATGATTGGTTAAAGAAGATGTGGTGAATATGTATAAAATGAATACTATTCAGCCATAAAAAGAACAAATAATACCATTTGCAGCAACATGAATGCAACTAGAGATTATCATACTAAGTGAAGTAAGTCAGAAAGAGAAAGACAAATACTATATGATATCACTTATATGTGGCATTCTAAAGCAAATGATACAAATGAACTTATTTACCAAACAGAAATAGAGAACAAATATATAGTCACCAAAGGGGATAGTGGGAGGGTCGAGAGATAAATTAGGAGCTTGTGATTAACATATACACACTTATTTTTTTCCTTTTTATTCTTTTTTAAAATATTTATTTATTTTTAATTGATGATTGCTTTAAAATATTGGCTTGATTTCTGCCATACATCAACATGAATTAACCATAGGTGTACAAATGTCCCCTCCCTCTTGAATCTCCCTCCCACCTCCTGCCATATACACACTATTATACACAAAATAGATAAACAACAAGGTCCTATGGTACAGCACAGGGAACTATACTTAATATCTTAAATAACCTAAAATGAAAAAGAATCTGAAAAACGAATATATAGGTGTGTATAACTGAATCACTTTGCTGTACACTTGAAAATAACACAACATTGTAAATTAACTGTACTTCAATAAAAAATAAATAAATAAAAGAAAAGAAGGGGCGAAAAGAAGGAAAAGTATGAAATTTTTTCAACAAACAGAAGCAGTCCAGCTCTTGAATACAGATGTGAGTGGCAGTACTACTTACAATTATGCAGGACACCATTTCTACTCAGGGCCAACCAAGAGAGGTTTGAGTGACAATACCTGAATCCCAGCCTCCCCAGAGGGTCATCCCCCCAACAGGCCCTCTTGGCTTTCTTGACCTCTAACTCATCTCAGATGATCACCCCACTCCTAACCTG
Organism: Bos grunniens; assembly: GCF_055505025.1. Taxonomy (NCBI): domain Eukaryota; kingdom Metazoa; phylum Chordata; class Mammalia; order Artiodactyla; family Bovidae; genus Bos; species Bos grunniens. The sequence goes on from NC_141168.1 coordinate 20,860,852, forward strand.
CTCACTCATGGGTGACCTGATGGAGCTCTGGCAAGTATTGCCCTGTTTGCTGCTCAGGTAGGAAACCTGTATCAGCAGCGAGCAGAAACTCTCCAGGGCGACACCTCACTTGCAGGAGCTGCTGCTGGCCTTCTGGCTCCTGGGTGTTTTGGATCATGACTCCAATTTGCAGAGTCCTCATTTCACCTGCCACCCAGGCGTCCAGTCAGTCCTGGACCTCTACTGCAGTGGAACTGTGTCCTTATAGCTAACCTTAATTTGCTGAATCTGAAATATGGAGCTGCATAGCGCAGTTCAGCTTCAGGGCACAGGCCATTAGCTATGTAGGTGGCTCATTCCCTCCTTCTGCCTCACCCAGAGGGAGAAAGGCTGATTGCTCAACAGGGTAAAGGCAAGGTGAGGTTGAGGACAGAGGGAGGTGAGCTAGGTGCTGCCCATCACCTAGGGCCTGAACTGAGATGGTAAAAACTGTAGCAAGCCAAAACCCCCAGCAGGTTTGGGAGGCTAATAGGAGACAGAGCCTGGGGCCATTCCCAGGAAATGTGAAAGCCAGGAAATTGTTGCAGAGGGCAGCCTGCAGCCTCAGCCTAAACCTAGAGGTGCTACTGATGTTTGGACATCATCCTGTATGGGACTATCACAGTGTGATGCCAACTAGCATTAAGATGATTTGACTCAGCGATTTTGAAATTGCAAGTTGTGACTCCAGTAGATCCTGAAATCAATTTATTGGGCCTGTGCCTCAATATTTTTTTTACTGAAAAAAAATACATATAACAAAATATCAGTGTCTCGTGTAAGAAGAGCATGTTCTGATTTGTAAAACTTTTGTTTCAGCTCTATTTTGTATGATGTAAATAGGTCTCCATGGAATGGATACTTGTGTAATGTATGGCTGAATCCTTTTGCTGTCCACCTACAACTATCACAACATTGTTAATCAGCTATACTCCAATATAAAATTAAAAGTTAAAAAAATAATAAATAAACTAGGTCTCCAGGTAAAATGTATTTCCAACAAAGGGTTATGCCAACAAACTTTGCTGGCAATGACTCTCCCTAACTCCCCTTGCTCTGATTTTTTTTGCAGTCCTATCCAATAATCTATTGATTTGAATTTAGCTACCCATGTAAAAAGATGGCATTAATCAATAAACACAGGAATTCAGTTGCCTGACAGTGTTACCTCTCATTGTAAATTAATCAATTGGCATTCCAATTCTACTGTTATCACTCTATTGTGAATTTTTCTAGCATGAGTCAACTCCTTGCTGCACACATTCCACTGGGTAATTAATAAAACAGATTTCTAAGTCAACCAAAGCAAGGGCTCCGTATTAGAAGAGGGTTATTTCAAAGCAACCACAGCCTTACTGATCTTTTCCCTGCCTTCTCATCTGTCTGCCATCTATCCTCCTCCCAGCAGCCAGGGTGACCTTTTAAAAATATAAATCCAGTCATTGCAGCCCCTGTTTTAATGGTGTTGAAGTGCATTAAGTTGAACCAAGTGAAAGTGGAACTGAGCAGGACCCTGTGGAGCTCCTGGGCAGAGAAGACTTCCTGTGTCCACTGTTTCTTATTTACAACCAAGGCCAGGACTGGACTCAGCCTCCATGACTTTCCCTGAGCTCCCAAGGGCAGCTTGGAACAGTTGCTAATCAAGGGAGCGAGAGGATGCAGAGACAAGGGAGGAGCAGCCAAGACAATAGTGCAGCCTTCCGTCAGAGCAGTCTGGTTCTACCTCAAGGGATACATTTAACAGTATGGAGCTCTTTGGCAGCTCAGATGGTGAAGAATCTGCCTGCAATGCAGGAGACCTGGGTTCGATCCCTGGGTCTGGAAGATTCCCTGGAGAAGAGAATGGCAACTCACTCCAGTATTGTGTGTGGAAAATTCTATGGACAGAGGAGCCTGGCTGACTACAGTCCATGGGGTCACAAAGAATCAGACACAACTGACCAACACACAGACTTTGAGCTCTTTACAGAACTAAAGACTCCCATACTTTGGCCATCTGATGCAAACAGCCGACTCATTGGAAAAGACCCTGATTGAGGGCAGGAGGAGAAGGGAGTGACAGAGAATGAGACGGTTGGATGGAATCACTGACTCAATGGACATGAATTTGGATAAACTCCAGGAGACAATGAAGGACAGGGAAGCCTACTGTGTTGCAGTCCATGGGGTCTCAAAGAGTTGGAGGTGACTTAGTGACTTAGCAACTAAACAACAACAACAGAATTAAAACCCCAACAAATGGAAGATGTTAGCATTCTTCACTCCAGAGAAGACCACCCGAGGCCAGATTAAAGGAACCAGAGAAGCTCAACAAGAGACTTCCTGAGACCAGATTAAAGGAGTACAGGCCCTGCACACATCCTAATCCTTATCAGCAACCCCATTCTTAAAGCTTGCTATAAAACTCCTTATCAAACCTTTCTCCGGTTGGGACATAAAATTTTGATACAGTTTGTATCATTTTTTTAGAATTCCACATACAAGTGATATCATATAGTATTTGTCTTTCTGTTTCTGACTTACTTCACTTAGCACAATAATCTCTAGTTGCATCAAATGGTATTTCATTCTTTTTACAGCCAAGTAATTGTTCACTGTATACATATATACCACATCTTCTTTTTTACATAGCGTCTTTTCACAAGCCTGCTACGACCCCGTTTAACTGGCAAAGCAATAATGCTATTCTTTTCTACTTCACCCAAACTCTGAGGTTCGATTTGGCAGTAGTACACGAAGGCTGAGTTTTCGGCATCAAAATCACCGGTCAAAACTGAAGATCAACAATTTTATGTTCATCAATTTAATAAAAATAAAACAGAAACGCCACAACTATAAGGATTTATATGATCTGGATCCAATTTCCTTATTTTACTCATCTGTATATCTTCATCATGCAATGGTTTCCTCTCCCACTTTTTTTCCTTTTGACAGCCCACAATAAGAAATATATGTACAGGCTTCCCTGGTGGCTCTGTGGTTAAGAATCTGCCTGCCAATGCAGGAGACAGGTTCGATTCCCGATCCAGGAAGATTGTGCCTCAGAGCAAATAAGCTCAAGAGCCACAACAATTGAGCCTGTGCTCTAGAGCCTGGGAAGCACAACTACTGAGCCCAGCTGCCCTATAGTTTCTGCTCTGCAACAAGAGAAGCTCTCATCACAGCTAAAGAGCAGCCCCCACTCACTGCAACTAGAGAAAAGCCTGAGTAGCAGTGAAGATGTAGCACAGTCATAAATAAGAAAACTTTTTTTTTTTTAAGAAATATGTTTACAGCATCATCCACGATCCACATGTATGTAAGCAAGTGTAATGCATTTCTGGTCTTGAATGGAATATTATTTCCTACGAGAAGCTTTCTTTAACCAACCTATGCAAATGGATCCCACCCTAACCTTGATTCTCTACCATTCAGTTCAGTTCAGTTCAGTCACTGAGTCATGTTCAACTCTTTGCGACCCCATGGACTGCAGCACACCAGGTTTCCCTGTCCATCACCAAGTTCCAGAGCTTGCTCAAACTCATGTCCATCAAGGCGGTGATGCCATCCAACCACCTCATCCTCTGTCATCCCCTTCTCCTCCTGCCTTCAATCTTTCCCAGCATCATGGTCTTTTCCAATGAGTCAGTTCTTCACATCAGGTGGCCACAGTATCGGAGTTCTGAAACTGAAACACTAGTCCCTCTAATGAATATTCAGGACTGATTTCCTTTAGGATTGACTGCTTTAATCTTGCAGTCCAAGGGACTCCCAAGAGTCTTCTCCAGTACCACAGTTCAAAAGCATCAATTCTTCGGCGCTCAGTTTTCTTTATGGCCTAACTCTCAAATCCATACATGACCACTGGAAAAACCATAGCTTTGACTAGACAGACCTGTGTCGGCAAAGTAATGCCTCTACTTTTTAATATACTGTCTAGGTTGGTCATAACTTTTCTTCCAAGGAGTAAGCGTCTTTTTATTTCATGGCTGCAGTCACCATCTGCAGTGATTTTGGAGCTCAAAAAAATAAAGTCTGTCACTGTTTCCATTGCTTCCCCATCTATTTGCCATGAAGTGATGGGACCAGATGCCATGATCTTAGTTTTCTGAATGTTGAGCTTTAAGCCAGCTTTTTCACTTGCCTCTTTAGTTCCTCTTCACTTTCTGCCATAAGGGTGGTGTCATCTGCATATCTGAGGTTATTGATATTTCTCTCAGAAATCTTGATGCTAGCTTATGCTTCATCTAGCCCAGCATTTTGCATGATGCACTCTGCATATAAGTTAAATAAGCAGGGTAACAATATACAGCCTTGACGTACTCCTTTCCTGATTTGGAACCATTCTGTTGTTTCATGTCCAGTTCTAACTGTTGCTTCCTGACCTGTATACAGATTTCTCAGGAGGCAGGTCAGGTGGTCTGGTATTCCTATCTCTTGAAGAATTTTCCACAGTTTATTGGGATCCACACAGTCAAAGGCTTTGGCATAGTCAATAAAGCAGAAATAGATGTTTTTCTGGAACTCTCTTGCTTTTTCCATGATCCATTGGATGTTGGCAATTTGATCTCTGGTTCCTCTGCCTTTTCTAAATCCAGCTTGAACATTTGGAAGTTCACTGTTCATGTACTGTTGAAGCCTAGCTTGGAGAATTTTGAGCATTACTTTGCTAGCATGTGAGATGAGTACAATGGTGCCATAGTTGGAACATTCTTTGGCATTTCCTTTCTTTGGGATTAGGATGAAAACTGATCTTTTTCCAGTCCTGTGACCACTGCTGAGTTTTCCAAATTTGCTGGCATATTGAGTGCAGCATTTTTACAGCATCATCTTTTAGGATTTGAAAGAGCTCAACTGGAATTCCATCACCTCTGCTATCTTTGTTCATAGTGATGCTTCCTAAGGCCCACTTGACTTGGCTCTAGGTGAGTGATCATACCATCATGGTTATCTGGGTCATGAAGATCTTTCTTGTATAGTTCTTCTGTGTATTCCTGTCACCTCTTCTTAATATCTTCTGCCTCTGTTAGGTCCATACAATTTCTGTCCTTTATTGAGCCCATCTTTGCATGAAATATTCCCCTGGTATCTCTAATTTTCTTGACGAGATCTCTAGTCTTTCTTATTCTGTTGTTTTCCTCTATTTCTTTGCACTGATCACTGAGGAAGGCTTTCTTATCTCTCCTTGCTATTCTTTGGAACTCTGCATTTTAATGGATATATCTTTCCTTTTCTTCTTTGCCTTTCACTTATATTCTTTTATCAGCTATTTGTAAGGCCACCACAGACAACCATTTTGCCTTTTTGCATTTCTTTTTTTGGGGGGATGGTCTTGATCACTGCCTTCTGTAAAATGTCATGAACCTCCGTCCATAGTTCTTCAGGTACTCTGTCTATCAGATCTTACCTCTAAATCTATTAGTCACTTCCACTGTATAATCATAAGGGATTTGATTTCTAACACTGATCTCTAACATTGCATCCTATTAATTTGGTATAAAACTTGTGGCTCAGGGGGAAAGAATCCACCTGCCAATTCAGGAGACATGGGTTCGATCCCTGGGTTGGGAAGATCTTCTGGAGAGAGAAATGGCAACCCACTCCAGTATTCTTGTCTGGAGAATCCCATGGACAGAGGAGCCTGGTGGGCTATATAGTCTGTCATCATTTGGTCGCTAAGTGGTGTCTGACTCTTTGTGACCCCATGGACTGCAGCACGCCTGGCTTCCCTGTCCTTCACTATTTCCCAGAGTTTGCTCAAACTCATGTCCATTGAGTCAGTGATGCCATCAAACCGTTTCATACTCTGTTGCCCCCTTCTTTTCTTGCCCTCAATCTTTCCCAGCATCAGGGTCATTTCCAATGAGTCAGCTCTTCCCTTCAGGAGGCCAAAATATTGGACCTTCAGCTTCAGCATCAGTCTGTCCAATGAATCTTCAGGACTGATTTCCTTTAGGATTGACTGCTTGGATCTCCTTGCTGTCTAAGGGACTCTCAAGAGTCTTCTCCAGCACCACAGTTTGAAAGCATCAATTCTTTGGCGCTCATCCTTCTTTGTGGTCCAACTCTATCGTCCATGGGGTTGCAAAAGAGTTAGACGTGATGAAACAACAAGTATCATCTGAAGTTCTACATTTACTTACTTCCTTTTGATAGAGAGAAAAGCAGCCCCCTGATATCCAGAAGCTGGCTAGATATTATTAATCAGTTAGGCCTTGGTGCTGCTATGAGTCGGCCCAGCAATCATAACTAGATCTTGATGTGTTCCCACTGAACATAAACAATGTCACACAATATCAAGGACAGATAAAGGCACTCTGTGACCATGATGAATCAAGACCAAAACAAGACCACTCTGTAATCAATTTGAATAGAGAAAAAAATGATAACATTGTCCAAGTTATAAAATACCAAATATCCTCCCTTCAGCTAATAGGAGGGACTTCACTTCTTTCCCAACTACAGTTTTAGCCTTACTCCAGTTTGCCCTCCCTAGAGATAAGATAGATTCATGTGATGTATCATAGAATTATTCCTTCTTCCTGAAACCACTCAATCTAGACCAAACTTCTGTTTGCTTGAATCCTCCCTCAAATTACCCAACCCAAACCCAAATCCTTTAAGTCCTTTCTAATATATTTTTACTGAAATGCCCCATGGATCCCCAACGTGTGTATTCTTGTTTGCAGCAACAAGTTAATAAACTCAATTTGTTCAACTATACTTGCATTCCTGGTATATTATTTACCAACCTATTCCCTCAACTTTGCAGAGTACCTGATACTTATGAGGTGCTTAATAAATATCTTAGATAAATAAATAAAGAAAGAGTAATTAGCGACTTACTTTCCACCTTCCTGGGCAGAAATGGGGGACCTGTCTGGGTGACTGGCTGACCTTCCCAGACACTGTTCTGCCTTGCTGTGTAACTTTATAGCTATTAGCTTTCCTTAAATTCTTTGTACTCTCTTCTCTGAAATTCTCTCCTGCTAGGGATTTTCAATTCTTTTAAGCATGGTCAAACCAAATTCTTCCATGATCTTGGCTTTCTGAATCCTTAGCATATAAATATTCTCTGGATGGCAACAGGCAAAGCCCAACTCTCACCCCTGGGTCTGCAGAGTGGTCTCCTGTGATGCTCTTTCCAAGCAAGAATTTCTTTGACAAACCCTTCCTGGCTCCTTCACTCACCCCACCTGGTTTCTAGCATAACAGTTTATCTCCCTGTTGAGGTTCACTGTTAAACCTTCATAATTTTAAATTATTTTTTTCTGATTATAACAATAGCACATGCTCATTACAGAGCATTTAGAAAACACAGAATAGTTCTAAGAATAAAAAACTGAAATTAGCTCTAATAACCATAGCTAGAGACCTTGCTTTAATTCCAGCTGGACACATTGATATTAATATAAATTATTAACCTTATATATTTACTTTGTTTCTTATATTCTCAATAAGAACATCATGAGCCTTATCTTCATCATTAAATATTCTTCAGGATCACTGTTTTCCGCTTTGTCATTCTGCTCAGAGAACATTTACGTGCTAAGAACTCAAAAGCCAAAATATTAATCCTGTGCATGAGCATACAATCCTACATTTATGTAGTCGAGCTCCTAATACTGCATATTGAGGCTTCTTCTAATTTTTCATTGTTACAAATGCTTTGATGAACATCTTTATGTATGAATCTCTGTCCACAATCCTTGCAAATGTTTCCTAGAAGTAATATTATTAGTTTAACAAGCAAGTATTTTTTAATGCTCTGTGTCAATATTACAAAATTGTTTTAAAGACATTACATTCCTTCCATAGAATGGACCTGATTCTCCAACCTTCACCAATAGTAAATATTATAACTTTAAAATTTTATTATTAGGAAGTTTTTTTTTAAAAAGTGATATCTAGTTTTAAAAAATTGCATTTTTTATTGCTTGTCAAGTTTGGGAATTTCTTCAAAGAAATCTCTTTAGGAATCCAAGTACTCTCCCTATGCTATGTTTAAAAACATAATTAAATGAAGCATAATATCTTTAAAAGTGTCATTTTTCTCATGTAACATATTTACCATAGACAGTATGTTGTGCTCAGTCATGTCCGACTCTTTGCTACCCCACGGACTGTAGCCTGCCAGGCTGCCCTGTCCACAGGATTTCCCAGGCAAGAAGATGGGAGTGGGTTGCCATTTCCTCCTCCAGGGGATCTTCCCAACCCAGGGATTGAACCCACATGTCTTGCATCTCCTGCATTGGTAGGAGATTCTTTACCACTGTGCCACCTGGGAAGTTACCCAATTTACTATAGGACCCCCCATAAATATGAACCAGAACAGAAACAAGTCTGATACTGAGATAATATTTTATATCAAAACTGTGCTGGAAAAGCCAGGATATGCAGTTGCCATATTTATATTCCATGTTGAATTCAGAATTATTGGGGGGGAAGAAATTGCCAGGTCGTAATTTCAAGGGATGAGGATTTAGAAAAAGATTTCTATAAATTTTGCTTATTTATTATGTGCTACTGGGTTAAGCCATGACTGAGATTAGAGACGTGAGTGAAGAGAAGGAAGTATATTCCAGACAGAAATACATCTCTGCCAAAGGTTCAAAATACCCAGACATTTCCCTAGTGGTGTTTTGCAATTCTTCATATTTGCATTTTTCTCATTACAAAGACCCTAGCCTGCAGCCAGAGCTGTTTTACCCGCTTGAAAGTCTCTGAACGAAACTGCCTGAATCCAGATTTCTATTTTTAACCCCTTTGAAACTCTTTTTGAATAAATCACTTGATCTGAGTGTGTGGAATACGCTCTGAATAGCTTCAATTATGTTACATTCTATTCAGGTAAATTCAATCCAACAAACATTTATTGAGAACCCACCAGGAGAAACAAACAAACAAAAAAGAGGTAACATAGGAAGAACACACACGTCAACACAACCACAACACACCATGACTCTATGTGATACAGATGGAAATAAAGGACCACAGGTAAGGAACAGGGAGAAAAACTCCTCTTACCTCTTATTTTGTTGAATGGGTGGTTCAAAAGTTTTCCAGGAAGTAAAGGAGAGAGAAAAGAGAGAGGATGGGGTGAAAAAGAAGAAAACAGTGTTAGTTTCTTTCCCATACTCACAAACCCACCCTTCTTGCAATTTAAGCCCTAGTTAGGTTTCCAAGATCGATCTAGAATTGACATAAGTAGCCAAACTTTGGGGCAAATGGCTGAGGATTTATTGGGCAACATGAATGGGCCAGAGGAGTGACCAGCTATGTGGAAAACTAGATCAGATGTTATATGCATATGGCTATATTTTTTTTTTCCACTTTGTTGAGATATGATTGACATGTAAAAAGCTGTATGTATTTAATGTACACAGCTTGATATGTTTGGGTTAAGTATATACTTGTGAAACCATCATCATCAAAGCCATAAATGTATCCCAAAGTTTCCTCTTACCTCCTTCATTAGTGTTGTTATTTGTGTGTGTGTGTGAGACAAGAACACTTGAGTTAGTCAGCAAATTTTAAAAGTAAACAATAGTTACCTATAGGTACTATTCTGTATAGAAGATCTTCAGAACTTAATTATCTTGCATAACTGAAACTTTATACTCTTCAACCTCATTCCCCCTCCCCCAGCTCCTGGAAATCACGTCTACTCTCTGCTTCTATGAGTTTGACTATTTTCTTAAAATTTTTTATATATTTATTTTCAGCTGGGCAGGGTCTTTGCTGCTATGTGAGCCTTTCTCTAGTTGTGGCAAGTGGGGGCTTCTGTCTAGCTGCTGTACACAGGCTTCTCATTATGGTGGTTTCTCTTGTTGTGGCTGGAGAAAGCAGTGGCACCCCACTCCAGTACTCTTGCCTGGAAAATCCCATGGACAGAGGAGCCTGGTAGGCTGCAGTCCATGGGGTCACTAAGAGTCAGACACGACTGAGCGACTTCACTTTCACTTTTCACTTTCACGCATTGGAGAAGGAAATGGCAACCCACTCCAGTGTTCTTGCCTGGAGAATCCCAGGGACAGGGGAGCCTGATGGGCTGCCGTCTATGGGGTCGCACAGAGTCGGACACGACTGAAGTGACTTAGCAGCAGCAGCTTGTTGTGGAGCACAGGCTCTAGGGCAAGAGGGTTTCAATAGTTGTGACATGAGGGCTGAGTAGTTGTGGCTCCCAGGTTCTAGAGCACAAGCTCAATAGTTGTGGCCCACAGGTTTCGTGGCTCTGCTGCATGTGAGATCTTCCTGCATTAGGGATTGAACCTGTATCTCCTATATTGGCAAGTAGATTCTTCACCATTGAGTCACCAGGGAAGCCCTGAATTTGACTATTTTAGATTCCACGTATAAGTGAGATCAGCTGTATTTGTAATTGAATAGACCTTTACAGGTTACAAAGTCTTCCTTCCTTCCTGTGTAATCTCAATTGTCCCCATAACAACTTGGTAAATGAGGAATTATTCTTCTCCAATTTTACAGATGAGAAAACTGAAGATCAGACAAGTTAGATGACTTACCCAAGACCATCCAGAAAATGGCAGAGCCAGGCATGAAACCTAAGTCTTCTGAGTGCAAGTTGAGTGCTCTTTCCAGTAGAGGAAAGCCAAAATACAAGAGCAGGCATTTGGTATTTCCCATGCATGCAATGACTCCAGCTTCTATCATTTTAAAGTCCCCAGTAAAACCTGTTTAGAACCTAGAGTTCAGAGGGGAGGAAATGAGGAGGAAGTTTTTAGTTATACCACTGATTTAGACAAAAGATGCAGGGAAAACATAACGCTCTAAAATTTTCACTTTTTCATAAAAGGAGAGGTAAAGCTAAAGAAGAGAGCTAGCCCACCAGCACCTCTGTCCGTGGAATTCTCCAGGCAAGGATACTGGAGTGGGTTGCCATGCCCTTCTCCAGGGGGTCTTCCCTGGAGACCCAGCGATTGAACCTGGGTCTCTGCAATGCAGATTCTTTACCATCTGAGCCACCAGGGAAGCCCTAAAGAAGAGAGCTAGACAAGATCAACTACAAGAGTATTATCATATGTCATTCTATTTTCATGATGTAATAATACTTATTTTTAAGTAATAATACTAATGCTCAAGTAATACTTATTATTAAGATACTTAAAAAGTGCTTACAATATTCCAGGTACCGTTTAAGTATTTTAGATGTATAAATTCATTGATTCCTCACTATAACTCTAAGAGGCAGATATAATTATGATTCCCATTTTATAGATGAAGAACCTGAGGTACAGAGAGGTTAAGTAAGTTGCTCAAGTTCACATGAGCAGTAAGTGATGGGGCCATGATGCAAACCCAGAAAGCTGGGCTTCTCAGGGTCACTTAACCACTAGTCTCTACTGCCCCTTCTGGTGCCCGAAAAGTTCCTCCCAAGAACATCCAGACTTCCCTTTGATATGGATTAGGGATGTCCCTCCATACTGTGTTCCCCTAATGCCTTCTACATCCCCTATCAAAATACTCCTTACATTTTCTGTTATCACAAGTTTGTGTCTTTCTCTATCATCTCAAAGTTAAAGAGGCAGATTCTGTGACTCTTATTCACTGCTGTAGCCCAAGCATCAGGCTCAATGCCTGGACCACATAGTTGCTTGATGCATATTTGTTAAACTAATTTATAAGTTAATCTAACTAGCACTTCTATGTTTACTATGGGTCAGGCACTGTTCAAAGGACAAATATTAAATACTCTATAAAGCAATATGTACTATTTTACAGATAAGGAAACTGAGGCACAGAGAAGATGAATGATTGGGACAAGGTCACATACTAGTAATGTTACCAAGTTACAAAGATTAAAACCCAGGCAGTCTGATTTCAGAGTCCACATTACTACTAAATTGAATAAATACATGAATGAATGAATGAAGCCTCTGTCTGTATGCACTGTATAATCTAGGACTGCTGCCCCTTAGGCTTTTGTGGTCAATTAGTTTTCCAAGTGGCTTCTTGATGGCTTCCTTCATGACTCCGGCTTATTTTTCACTGATCTCCCCAGTAAAAAGATGATGAACATTAACAATTGCAACTTGGCTGAGTTAAGTACCAGACATTTCTGTCTCAGTGACTCTGATTTTTATTTAGTCTCTACAAATGTCTCAAGGTGGAAATAGTTGTCTAAATCTTTGGAAAAGAACTAAAGAACTGGATTTTCACAGCATTGCTAGACATAAGTAGAGTGCCAAATGGGAAAAAATGGCTAAAAGAATGATTTTATTTCCAAACATGTAGCATTATTTTGCTGCAATCTCTCAGGTCCCAAGTAAATTTTGTGAAAAAATATTGAAACAAAATTAAAAATGCATATTTAAAATATTCTAACAGAAACTTCTATGACATTTTCTGCAGTTTATTACTTACTTAATTGTTCTACAAAAGCTTGTGCTGTGAAAATTGAATCCTGCTTTCTTAAAAACTATTTGATACCTACTGGACTACTGATAGGAAAAAAAGGCATAGTTTGGAAGTAAATGTGCCTGAACATAAGAAAAACTTTTTTTTTTAAATTCTTGAGTCTCTTTACTGGTATTTCAAGGACTTGGAACGAGAAACTCACACAGAACTGCGCCCTCAGTGATGGAGCAAGAGTTATCATGGCCAAGTTTATATTTTATCCCACTTCATTCTCATCAATATATGAAACCTGTTTGCAGCATATGGGCCACTTCAGTGTGTAGCACTGGGCCTGGTTCCAACAGGTGTTCAATAAATGCTTGTTGAAGAGGGAGTAACACAGAAGATTAGACCTAGAATGACTCTCCCAAAATGCAGATCAGCCTCTCCAAAGAGATAATGTGAAACCTCAAATCCTGTTTTCCCCAAGTTTTTGTTGCAATCAAACCCAGGAGAGAAATCAGAAAATATTTAAACCATGAACCCAAAGTCATTAAATGGAGTTGTTTCTCAAGGTCTATCAGATTAATCATAAATTATTACAGTTTTGGTCTTTGTGTCTGGATTTTCTCCTCAGTAGAAATAATTTATTTTATTTTGGTACCATATTGAGCATGCAATGAAAACAGTCTCTCTCTCACTCTCTCTCTCTCACCTCTTCCTCCAGCCCACAGATTCCATCTCTAGAGGGAATCACCATTACTAGTTTCTCGTATATCCTTCTGAAGACATTCTTTGCATACACACACACATTTTTTTCACAAATAATAATATACCATACACACACTTCTGGTTTCTCCCTTTTTTTTACACACCAGGACGTGATGGACATGGCTCCACACCAGTATATATGCATCTGTATCATTACTTAATATGACTATACAGAATCCCATCATATGAATATACTATAATTTCTTTAGCCTGTCTACTATCATTGGACAATTAAAACTTTTATAAACAATTACAAGCTATTATAAACAATCCTGAGAAGAAAATATCTAACATATAGACAACTAGTATTTCAGAGGGAAGTAGTATTAGGTAAACACTGAGAAAGAAAGCACTTTGAAACCCTTTTGCTGTGCTGTTTGCTTAGTCGCTCAGTCATGTCCAGCTCTTTACAACCCCATGGACTGTAGCCCACCAGGTACCTCTGTCCATGGGGATTCTCCAGGCAAGAATACTGGAGTGGGTTGCCATCACTCCTCTAGGGGATCTTCCCAATCTAAGGATCAAACCCAGGTCTCCCACATTGCAGGTGGATTCTTTACTGTCTGAGCCACTGGAGAAGCCCTTGAAACCCTTTTAGGGGTACTCATTTTGAAAATTTTAAAAAGGAAAATATTTTAAATTCTCTAATAATGTAGGAGGACAGTGAGTATAATAAGAATTAGAGGCTTGTAACATGTAAAAAAAAAACTGGAGTTTTTGAAACGAATGTTCTCTTTATGAGTACGTTGGTTTAAGAGTTAAGTTGTTTGGATAGCAGCACAAGATGGTTAAAGAGAAATAACTTTAGCTACATGTACACAGATTTTTCCACTGTACAAAAGCCTTCTTTTACATAAAGACAGAACTTTCATTTATTATTATTATTGGCTGTGCTGGGTATTTGCTGTGGCACAGGGGCTTCTCTAGCTGTGGTTTACAAAAGCCTTAAAGCTGGAAAAGGTATAGAACACGGGACTTACAAGTTTGAAATGATTAAAGCTGAGAGAAGAGTCCTAGTCACAAAAACAGAGCAGAAAAAACAGGTTCAAATAGTGTTGCAGATAAACATGGCAAAGAAAAAGACAGAGAACAAGGGCAAGGGGGTTAAAATGGAACTACAGGCTAATCTCAAGTTGAAAAGAAAGGAAAATATCCAAAGGATGGCTCTTCAATGATCAGCCCAAGCAGGGTCAGCATGAAATGCATGGAAGCCTCCTGGCTAACAGGATTTTACGTCTCCACAACCAATACTGATTCAACTTGGAAGAGTATCAGCCAGGGGAAACCAGGGAAACAAAGCAAAAACGCCAATTAATATGCCAACGAGTTTTGCCTGAGTATCTGGACAGCTAGAGACCATGCATGTGACCTAGGCTCTGCAGTTAGATGCTCTTTCTGGGACTCTGAGTGATGCAAGGAGGCAGACTGAGTCAGACTGACCTGTGGCAGTATGCAACAGAGGCAACAGGGCCATTTAAGCCATGCAGAACAGTGGTGATGGATGTGGTGGCTGTGACATTTATGCTCTTAACCAGATTGCTGCAGCTGCCAGCCCCCTGGTTCCTGCCTGTTTTCCAAGCCTGGTTCTCCATTTCTCAGCCAACTGAGTGAGTCATCCAATGTCCTTCTAATACATTTATTTCCCACTTTTGTTAGCCAGGCCCCATTGTCGTTCTTTGTCTTCAAGAACCCCAACTGATACAGTGAACATACAGTGATTGGGGCCAGCCTCCAACAGGATAAGAGCAGAGATCCTGAGAACTGGGTCCAAAATGGGAAAACCTCTAACACTGACCTATAGACTTGGTCTCATCATGCGAGGCCAGAAAAGTAAAAGGCAGGGCAAGGTATTAAAGGCTGAACTGGTGTCTGGGGATTAGATAACCCTCCTTTCTTCTAGTGGGGCTTCCCTTGTGGTTCAGCTAGTAAAGAATATGCCTGCAATGTGGGAGACCAGGGTTCAATCCCTGGGTTGGGAAGATCCCCTGGAGAAGGGAAAGGCTATCCACTCCAGTATTCTGTCTGGAGAATCCATGTATAGTCCATGGGGTCGCAAAGAGTCAGACATGACTGAGCGATTTTCACTTCACTTCACTTCTCTTCCAATGAGATTATCAGGATTATTGGAGGAGAAATGTCTGAATGCTTTTCTCCCCAGCAAGTGGGAACTGGTTGCATGTACGAAAGAACGACAGAGAATCAAGAGGAAACTGATGAAGATATCCAGGGCAAAACTGCAGATTTCAAATCCAGTTGTTCAAAGGGAGCTTGGTGGAAAGAGGCAAAGGCTCTATAACTTGGGAACAGTAAGACACCATGAGCAGGTTGCATGGTTCTTTGTGATACCAGCACAGAGGGAGTTGAGCCCTTGAGCTCATTTGCTTTGCTCACTCAAAGGTGCCTGGTACATTGCAGGTCCTCAATAAGTATGTGTTGAATGAATGGAAGAATTGTTAAAATCAGACACCTGCCAGTGACAGATTTAATCTTCTTGGACTCCAAAATCACTGCAGATGGTGACTCCACCCACGAAATTAAAAGACACTTGCTCATTGGAAGAAAAGCCATGACAAACCTGGACAGCATATTAAAAAGCTGAGACATCACTTTGCCACCAGAAGTCTGTATAGTCAAAACTATGGTTTTTCCAGTAGTCATGTATGGATGTGAGTTGGATCATAAAGAAGGCTGCGTGCCAAAGAATTGATGGTTTTGAATTGTGATGCTGGAGAAGATTTTTGAGAGTCCCTTGGACTGCAAGGAGATCCAACCTGTCAATCCTAAAGGAAATCAACCCTGAATATTCACTGGAAGGACTGATGCTACACCTGAAGCTCCAATACTTTGGCCACCTGATGTAAAGAGCTGACTCACTGGAAAAGACTATAATGCTGGGAAAGATTGAGGGCAAGAAAAGAAGGGGGGCGACAGAGGATGAGATGGCTGGATGGCATTGTTGATTCAATGGACATGAGTTTGAGCAGATTCTGGGAGATAGTGGACAGGGAAGCCTGGTGTGCTGCAGTTCATAGGGCTGCAAAGAGTCAGGTACAACTTAGTGGCTGCACAGCAACGGTGCCACCATTCGCTGGTACTTCATCGGGGCACCTCGTGTAGGTAGGATGGGGTCATATTTGGAGCTTCAGTCTAGACCTGTCCGACTCCAAAGTTCAGATTCTTAGTCATTGGGATATACTGTTTACTTCCTGGACTCCAGTAGCGTAACTGCTCAGGGTTCTGCCCCCTGTCAAGTCACATGAAGGCGCCCATCATGACTCCTGGTGCTCACTAAACTGTCACTTGTCCCAGTCACCATCGCCTCCCTCTCTGTGCATTGTGGAAGATACGCTGGATTTTTCAAGGTGCCAAAGCTCCTCTGAGTTCTGGGCAAATGTGCCCTGGATGTCATGCTTATGAATGAGTATCAGCGACGTGAAGCTCGTACATCAATGTCACACAGAGACTGTAGGGACATTGCTCTTTCAGAGTTGACTCATAGCTCATGTTCCCTTCTTTCCCCAGTACATACACCTGCATTACTCAGATATGAGTTTACGGAGGGGGCTGAATTGCGATGCAGATCTGAGTAACACACATGAGTCAGTATCATCCCCTGGCCCTCTAATGACTAAGGCTTTCTTACAGTCCTTTATGCCACATTCTTCCCTGGAGACTCATGTCTCTCAGGAGATTCTTTGGATCTTCTACAGATAGAATTCTGATGACCATCCCTCAGCCTTCCAAAGATATCAGACATATCCTATAATAGCAGTAGATACAAATAAGATTCTCCCTGGGGTCCTTCCTGGACAAGGTTAGCAGTTTCAATCACACATAATAAATTCTCTTTAAACTGCCATTC
Source organism: Bos grunniens (assembly GCF_055505025.1). NCBI lineage: Eukaryota > Metazoa > Chordata > Mammalia > Artiodactyla > Bovidae > Bos > Bos grunniens. Next base: position 20,877,839 of record NC_141168.1, read on the forward strand.
AATAAAATCAACAAGGTGAAAGAAATTTTAAATTGTTTCCATGTTATTTGAAAATAAGTTAAAAGCAAAATGATAGTGATAGAAAGCAGGTCTGCAGTTGCTTGAGAACTGGGTAGGGGGAGAGGGCTGACGGCAAAGGGGTACGAGGAGTGCAGGCACTGCCTCGTATCATTCACTTATTTAGTGGCATACTAGATCTTTGTTGCAGCCTGTGGGACCTTGAGTTGCAGCCCAGCCTTGAGAAACGCTGGGCTGGAAGAAACACAAGCTGGAATCAAGATAGCATCTTTTTCTTTTTATAGTCCAGCATGTGGAATCCCTTTTTATAGTCCAGGGAATGAACCCGGGCCCCCTGTACTGGGAGTGTGGAGTCTTAACCACTGGACCACCAGGGAAATCCTTGTCCTCTATCTTGATTGTGCTGGGGGTTCTGTGATTGTCCTACCTGTTGGGTGAGCTTAGAGCCCTTCAGAAGCAAACCCAGAGGTAAGAACTTGGGTGAAAGAAGTTATGTGGGAGATGATTCCAAGAAATGCAAAAGTACAGAGGAAGCATGGAAAGTAATACAGGGAAGAGACAAAAAAGGACACATTAATAATGGGAATACCAGACCACCTGACCTGCCTGTTGAGAAATCTGTATGCAGGTCAGGGAGCAACAGTTAGAACTGGACATGGAAAAACAGACTGGTTCCAAATAGGAAAAGGGGTGCATCAAGGCTGTATATTGTCACCCTGCTTATTTAACTTATACGCAGAGTACATCATGAGAAACGCTGGGCTGGAAGAAACACAAGCTGGAATCAAGATTACCGGGAGAAATATCAATAACCTCAGATATGCAAATGACACCACCCTTATGGCAGAAAGTGAAGAAGAACTAAAGAGCCTCTTGATGAAAGTGAAAGAGGAAAGTGAAAAAGGTGGCTTAAAGCTCAACATTCAGAAAACAAAGATCATGGCATCTGGTCCCATCACTTCATGGCAAATAGACGGGGAAACAGTGGAAACAGTGGCTGACTTTATTTTTTTTGAACTCCAAAATCACTGCAGATGGTGATTGCAGCCATGATATTAAAAGATGCTTAATCCTTGGAAGGAAGTTATGACCAACCTAGATAGCATATTCAAAAGCAGAGACATTACTTTGTCAACAAAGGTCTGTCTAGTCAAGGCTATGGTTTTGCCAGTAGTCATGTATGGATGTGAGAGTTGGACTATAAAGAAAGCTGATCGCCAAAGAATTTATGCTTTTGAACTGTGGTGTTGGAGAAGACTCTTGAGAGTCCCTTGGACTGCAAGGAGATCTAGCCAGTCCACCCTAAAGGAGATCAGTCCTGGGTGTTCATTGAAAGAACTGATGCTAAAGCTGAAACTCCAATACTTTGGCACCTCATGCGAAGAGCTGACTCATTGGAAAAGACCCTGATGCTGGGCAAGATTGAAGGCGGGAGGAGAAGGGGACGACAGAGGATGTAATGGTTGGAAGGTATCAGCAACTCAATTGACATGAGTTTGGGTAAACTCTGGGAGTTGGTGATGGACAGGGAGGCCTGGAGTGCTGTGGTTCATGGGGTCACAAAGAGTCAGACACGACTGAGCGACTAAATTGAACTGAATGATGCATCTACTGTAGTGGGCAACTGGTGTTCAATCCTGCCTTGTTGTGACTTGAGGTGTATGCCATAATCTTTCACTGTTTCTTAGACATTTTATTTTAAATATTATCTTTAGGATTAACTTAAAAGCTAAGATAATGTAAATTTCCTCCAGCAAATTTTTGTTTTCTTCAACCAAGTACCTGATGGTTCATGCAGTCAAAGGCAAGACTGGGTTACTGAGATGACCCACTGGAGGGTACCTACCCTTACTTTTTGAAATAGGGGTGTTCTGGGTCCCAGTCAAGGGCAGAAGATCTCCACCTTCAGATGTTTTGAATCCCAACCCCTGTTTCTTAAACCTCAGGTGTCCATGAAGTTACTCCAGTTTTAAGCTATTCCCCTCAGATTAACAAATGTCTCCAGAGTAAAGGCAGTAGCTCTTTAGCATATTTAACAGGAGGGGTATCTTTACCTTTGGAACCTTTGTCTCTCAGATGCCCCTCATCCCCTTTATTTGGTATAAGCAAATGCTCCTTGGACAGAAATGGCTTCAGTTAATCCCAAGTTCCAATTCTTTCCCAGGTTTAAGGCCTGCCACATTGATGCTTTTTAGTAAACGCTTCTTGGTATTTATCCAACTTCTTCTCAGTTGTCTTTAGTGAAGGGATAAAGTGACTCACTTAACGAGGCCCCAAAAGCCACGAAGTGAAGAGAGACAAATCTAGATGATCCTAGAGATTCACTCCTGTCCCTCTTGTAGTATTGTGGTAGATTAGATTATTGTTCAGCAAATTTTCATTCTATCTAACCCAACTGGCACAGCGGTAAAGAATCTATCTGCCAATGCAGGAGATGCAAGAGATGCGGGTATCACTGGGTTGGGAAAATCTCTTGGAGTAGGAAATGGCAACTCACTCCAGTATTCTTGCCTGGAGAATCAATCCCACAGACAGAGGAGCCTGGTGGGCTACAGTCCATGGGGTCACAGAGTAGACATGACCGAGCACAGCACAGCACAGCAACCTTCCTAAGAAGAGTCTACTTTCCAGTTCTTTTGATGTTGAAGCTGGCTGGGTGACTAGCTGTTACCCAATGTGCTTGCATATTTGGACTTGCCCTCCTGCATCTATCTCCCTCATTGCCATGAGAACTTTCCTCAAGAAGATGCTGCCCCTTCAGCCTGGGCCCCAGAATAAACACACACGAAAGCAGTCTTGAGCCCAACCTGCAGAACAGCCAGCTCCAACTGGACTTGCAGATGGAAGCAGAGGCACCCAGGTGAGCCCAGTTTAGGTACACTGACCACCCCCCCTGCCCTCCCCCCACCCAGCTAATCTACAGTTGCATAAGAGACAGCAAATGATAATTCTTTTTAAGTCACTGCTTTTAGGGGATGGTTAGATAGTACTGTTTCTGTAATAACTACTCATACCAGTATGTGAGTTATCACAACAGAAAAAAAGGCTATTATCAGAATCTGAACTCCAGAAGCTTCTCTCTTCTAACAGGTCATTCCTCAACCAGGAGATTCTCATTTTTACACAATTGCCTAGATGCTCCCCATTTTCCATTCTGTATAAGTGTCAATAGTATCTTGAGAGTTTGGTTTATCACTTGGAAAACTCCCTTACAGGGAGTATACCCCGTATATTTATGTCAGGCTTAAGCATGTGTCTCTATGGGATAAATGAGGAATAATATCTGTGCTGCATCTCCAGAATGTTTTCCTCACTAAATCTTATTTGCATTTATACTATGTAGCACGAGCAGTGTGTGTGGGCCTCTGTTCCTTATGCACAATAGTGGAAAGGTTGATCAAAATCATTTTGCATGCTATTACCAAAAAGAAATCCTAATCTCTCAGCTGAACACCCATCACCCAAACTTAACAAATCGCTTTTGTCATGTGCATTTTTTGCAGTTTCATATTGATTGCTGACATATAGGAATGCTCTTGATTCCTGTATATTGATGTGTTCAATGACCTTGCTGAATCCTCTTTAGTTTTCATTATTTGTTCATATATCCTCTTTTGAATTTTCTATGCTGACAATCATATTTGTATATAATGAGTAGGTCACTTTTCTTCCTAGTTTTCTTATATCTTTTGTTTCCTCTTTATGTCTTTTTGCATTGGCTAGGCCCTCTGGTATGAAATGGGATAGTAACAATGATAGCATGACATCCTTGCCATATTTTAAAGAAAATGCTTTTAAAATTCCACTATTATGTGTAGTGTTTGCTATAGGTTTTTAGTGGATTAAGGAAGTTCCTTTTTATTTCTGTTTTGCTAAAATATATATTTTAATAATTGACCATTGTCTTTTATTGAAAGCTTTTTCTGCATCTATTAGAATGATTACATGTATTTTCTATTTTAATCTGCTGATGTGGTAAATTATGCTGCATTTAACTCCATAAGTGAAGAAGTTGAATAAGAAAGGCATTATCGATTTCTTTGAATGATTGGTAAAATGAGCCTGCGAAAATATTCAGATGTGGTGTCTTTCAGCTGGGGAAACCTGATTAGTAATTCAATTTTTTCATGAGTATGTTCCTGAATAATATAATTGTTTTCACCATGAAGCAAATCACACAAAGGAGTGTACAAAATGTATTTGCATCTATTAAAAATAATAGTAACCTGAACACCTGTAGGTCTACAAGATAAAGAAATAGCATCAGTCCTTTAGAAGTTCCCTGTGTAACCCTCCAAGGTCAGGTCTCTTTCTCCCCCATGTAGGGATAACCATGTCCTGAATTTTGTATAAAATATGTCCTAATTTTTCTTTGTAGTTTTAACTCTACCTATGTATCCCTGCGGAGAAGGCAATGGCACCCCACTCCAGTACTCTTGCCTGGAAAATCCCATGGATGGAGGAGCCTGGTGGGCTACAGTCCATGGGGTTGCTAAGAGTCGGACACGACTGAGCGACTTCACTTTCACTTTTCACTTTCATGCACTGGAGAAGGAAATGGCAACCCACTCCAGTGTTCTTGCCTGGAGAATCCCAGGGACGGGGGAGCCTAGTGGGCTGCTGTCTATGGGGTCGCACAGAGTCAGACACAACTGAAGCGACTTAGCAGCAGTAGCAGCAGCATGTATCCCTGGGCAATATTATTTAATTCTGCCTATTTTTGAACTCCATATAAAATGTATCATACTGTTGTATATTTATGTATGATTTTCTTCTTTTGCCCTGTATTTTGTTTTCGGAATTCATCCTTTGAAATTGAAATGTGTAAACTCGGGGTCAGATTTTGTCTTTATTTTATATTTTAAAGTTTTTTCATCATGGACTTTTTGCATTAATGTTGATTTTTAAACGTATAGTATCAAAATGTTATTTACCTTGATGATTGCATCTTTGAGAGCTTGCTTAAATTCTGTGCCCAAGGCAAGAGCCTCTCTCACTTCGCCCTAATTGCAGCCCTGCCATAGTCTAAACTAATTATCTCCAGGTTGCACTTTTGCAAGAGCTTCCTAACTGGTCTCTCCACTTCTATATAGTCTTGCCAGCCATCTTTGATCTACTCTTCACGTGATGGCCCCACTGATCTTTTGAAAAGACAAATTGATTATGTCACTTCTCTTTTTCAAACCATTCAATTGTTTCAATCTACTTGCAACAAAATCCAAATTCCATGTAAAACCCTTAGTAGACTAGATTTTACCTTCTTCCCTAACTCCATGTTCTACCACTCTGCCTTTGAATGCTCTGACTTCACTGGTAAACTTTCCATTCCTGGAATATGGCCAAATTCATTCCCACATTGGGATCTTAACACAGGCCGTTTTTTAAATGGGTAGCAGTGTTAATTGCTCAGTTGTGTACTTTTCGGACCCCATGGACTATAGCCTGCCAGGTTCCTCCATCCAGGCAAGAATACTGGAATGGGTTGCCATTTCATTCTTCTCTCTTCTTTAAATGGGTGATTCCTTCCAATCCTTTAAATTTCAGATTAAGTCATCTCTTTAGAGAGGCTGTCCAATTTAAAGTAAATCCTCTCATGATGTATCTATTTCTCTGTTCTTTTTCCTTCTTAATACTTTGACAACAAATAAGTAGAGTTTTACTTGCTTTTTAACTTATTTTCTGTCTTTCTTTTTAAACTCTAAGATCTTTGAGGGAGCTTAGTGCTTTGCTCACTTCGACATAACTCAATATTTAGCACTCAAATACCAAATCATTAAAACTAGAAAAGATAAATAAGAACAATAAAATTCCAAGCAAATGGATTTTTGGGGGAAAAAAGCCTCCATGTAAAATGGCATTAATATTCAGTGATACAAAAGCAATCTGGCCATAACAAGGGTCATAAAGCTGACCATTTCCTTTGACCCTGTAGATCTATATTTGAGACTATAAGAATATAACTTGAATTTTTTAAAAAATATCCATATATTAATTATTGGTTAAGGTTAAAAAATATGGGAAATAACCCATAATGTTTTCTGTTTTCATTCTCCTTCTCCAGCCTAGATAAACCCAACTGTATGTTGTTTCTTTGGCAGAACCCAAGCAGATAAGCATTATTAGAGATAAACCACTAAGTTAGGCAAAATACATTCGGCAGGACTTTTAAGATCACCCAACTCAGATGGGCAATCATTTCCCTGAAATGCTGTTGTGTTATGGATGAAGCTGTTCTTCTCCCTACAGATGTTATTTCAATATTCACCATTCTCCTGGGATCAAAGGAGCCACTGTCTACAAAGCCAAATAAATCAGAAAACCTGAGAGTTACTCATGGGACTGCCTCCTGGTCCATTATATCACTAAGTCCTATTGTTTCCACCTCAGGAAACAGATCTTGAACTCATCACGTCTATGCTATCTTCACTGCCACCACTATCAGAACCACGATATGGATAACTGAAATGTTCTCTTAATTAGTTGCTCCATTTCATTCTATAGCTTTTATCCTATCCATTGTCCACACAGCAGATTGATCTGTTTTTTAAATGTGTAAGACTAATTCATACACATAATAGATCCATATAGCAATTTATAAAGACAAAGTTGTATACTCCCTCTACCCCTTTCCAACTGAAACTCCCCAAAGTAACCAGCTGCCCATTCTTTTCTCTGTGCTCTGCTTAAATATAGATTCTTTCTTATTTCTAAAAAATGGGTAACATTATACACAATATATAATTTATTTATTTTTTACATAATAACATGTCATGGACATTCCTTCAGGTTGATATACAGTTCTTTCCCTTTCTATTTTTTATATAGCTGTATATTATTCCAGAGAATAGAAGTACAGAAATTAAATTGGCAACTTCCTCAGTGACAAACATTCCATAGCATGGCCTTTTAAAAATGTAAGTGAGGTCATGCCTCTTTCCTTCAAAACTTTCCTTTTCCTGTGGAGTAAGATCCACATTACCTACAATGGCCTGCAAGGCTCTGGTATGATAAGGCCCTTGCTTCTTTTAAATTCACCTTATACCCCCACCTCGCCTTGCTCACCATAATCCATGCTGCTGCTGCTGCTGGTAAGTCACTTCAGTTGTGTTCGACTCTGTGCGACTCCATAGACTGGCAGCCCACCAGGCTCCCCCGTCCCTGGGATTCTCCAGGCAAGAACACTGGAGTGGATTGCCATTTCCTTCTCCAATGCGTGAAAGTGAAAAGTGAAAGTGAAGTTGCTCAGTCGTGTCCGATTCTTCGCGACCCCGTGGACTTCAGCCTTCCAGGCTCCTCCATCCATGGGATTTTCCAGGCAAGAGTACTGAAGTGGGGTGCCATTGCCTTCTCTGCACCATAATCCATACTGACCTTCTAATAAGGTTTTCCTCCCCCCCCCTCATAATTCTTGTATATTTTTAACTCTTAACCTGTAAAGATTTCCCCTGACTATCGTCCTCTTGCTCAAGAATGGCAACCCACTCTAGTATTCTTGTCTGGAGAACCCCATGGACAGAGGAGCCTGGTGGGCTACAGTCCATAGGGTCGCAAAGAGTTGGACACGTCTGAAGTAACTGAGCACACACAGATGCACACATCTTCCTCTTGCTCACTCATTTAAATTAGGTTTACCTCAAAATAATTGCATTTGCAGCAACACGGATGCAACTTAAGAGATGATACTAAGTGAAATAAGTCAGAAAGAGCAGGACAAATACCATATGATATCATTTACGTATGGAATGTAGAATATGGCACGAATGAATCTATCTACAGAGCAGAGATAGACTCACAGACATAGAGACCTATGGCTGTGGGTGGCAGCAAGGAGGGAGAGGGATGGATTGGAAGTTTGTGGTTGGTAGATACAAACTATAAAAAACAGAAAACAAAAAAGAGTTTCCCCTCCTAAACACTCTCATAACATCTTATAAACACTTTCATGGTACTCATCACCAGTTATAATAATCTATAAGAAATTATATTTATATATTGTATTTATTTAAATGTCTGATTATTTCATCTGTCTCCTCCACTAGGTACCATGTTCTATGAGGACAGAGACAATGTTTTGCTGTATCATACCACCAACACCACCAACACCTCCTAGTACAATACTCAAAGGCAGAAAACATTTATTGAGTGAATAGATTGTATATGCTATACCAAGGAATCAATCATTGTGTGTGCTTAGTCACTCAGTTGTGTTTGGCTCTTTGTGACCCTATGGACTGTAGCCTGCCAGGGCTCCTCTGTCCATGGAATTTTCCAGGCAAGAGTACTAGAGTAGGTTGCCATTTCCTCCTCCAGGGGATCTTCCTAACCCAAGGATTGAACCCACATCTCTTGGGTGTCTTGTATTAGCAGGAGGATTCTTTACCACTGAGCTACCTAGGAAGTCCTAAGGAATCATTGGGCAGTGAGGTAATATAATTTAATGTTAATTAATTTTAAAAATGATATGAAAAAAAATATGTTGGATGTCTATATGGGCATTCATGGATGTCTATATGGGCATCCATGGATGTCTATATGAAATTATACATACAAACATACACATATACATATATGAAAAACTGGTAAAATACTGTAAAAGGAGCATTGGCATGGGAGGGTTGTGACTCTGTCTCTAATTAGTTGGTGACCTAGTAAATGTCACTTTAATCTCCAGGAATAAATGACTGTCAGTAGGTATGGTATTGCCCCCCTAGTACTGAATACTTCTGGAGGTACTATTGACTTTTAGAGGATAGGGGCCAGGTAAGCTAGTCAATGAGTGAAAGTTCCTCAGTCCCATCTGACTCTTCAAGATCCCATAAACTATACAAGTCCATGGAATTCTCCAGGCCAGTATATTGGAGTCAGTAGCCATTCCCCTCTCCAAGGGATCTTCCCAATCCAGGGATCGAACCCAGGTCTCCCACATTGCAGGCAGATTCTTTACCAGCTGAGCCACCAGGGAAGCCCAAGACTTCCTGCAAAACATGGGAATCTTCCTTATATGAAAATTTTTTGTGTGTCCTTCACATCTTTTAAATGTCCTCAGTATAGGTGAAAAACCCGTGTGTGTATATATATATATATATGAACAACTATTTTGCATATGAACACAAGGGTTTTTTTTTTTTTTTTTTTTTGCTTTTTAAAAAATTTATCTTTTAAATGGAGGAAAATTACTTTACAGTGTTGCATTGGTTTCTGTCATACAACAATGAAAATCAGCCATAATTATATATATATCACTTTCCTCTTGAGTCTCCCTCTCTTCCCCACATCCCACCCTTCTAGTTCCTCACAGAGCACCAGACTGGGCTACCTGTGTTACTGAGCAACTTCTCACCGACACTGTTTCTAATTATTATACAATTCTAACAGAGAATGCTTTGGGATTGCATCTACAGTGGACGCTGAGGACAGATTAGCATTGTCACCAGAGGTGGCCACATCACCATACTTGTGTCAGTTGGTAATTGGAGCTTTCACATTCCTGGAGATTTACAGGAGCCAACAAATGATGATTTGATTATATTTTCTAGACTAGCTATGTCTGAGCATTTACATACTGAACTACAAATCACTTTTTTGTACTGTTTATATTATATATAGGACATTATTTTGATTTAAAACAAAATCATGTATGTAAATGAAATTTATAAATTATCCCTGAATTTCATTTTAGGCTAATACAAGAGACACTGTGAAGACACTGTTCTTAAAAAAAGGTATGTAGGATAAGGTGATGGATTAAATGATGATTAAAGATTTTTTCTGGAAGTCTTATAGTGGTGGTTCTAATCTTTAATAAGGTTAAGGATTCTTTTTATTTTGGTCTTTGCATTACTTGGCTTATATTTCACCATATAATTGGTGATTAAAAAAACAAACACACATTAAAAAAAAAACACGCCTCCTCTACTGAACGTTATTACCTAAAGGTGGTGAAGCCAAATGATTTTCCCAATTTTGCTTGCTAGATAATAATCTCATGATTCTACAATTTCAAATTTTGGGGAAATTGTGAGTTTATTACATATTTTAGGTATTCACCAAATAATTGTGTCTAGGCTTGACAGTGAAGAAACTGAAACACAAATAACTAATGTATTTTTGAAAAATGAAAAAGCTGCTCACTACGGGCTTAGGTTCACAGATTTAAAACTGCAACCTCTCCCTATTCCCCTTCTGTTTTTTTTCATCAGTTACAATGCACTATGCATTTTAATCATACGTTGCTTCCTCTCCCTTTTCTCTCACCCTAACACACACACTGGAATAGATACAGGAATTCCTAGAATAGAAACGGAGAATGCTATCTATTTTGCTCACCGTCGCCTCCCCATGTATAGAACAGTGCCGGGCACACAGGAGGAGCCCATGAGTATCCGTTGTATGAATGGGTGAGGAATACACGCAATAAGCAGAAACGACTGCGTGGAGCGCCACTTCCACCAGAATTCTAGGAGGACTGTGGGCGGGACCAGTAAATTGACTGATTTTTGAGATTGAGGATTCCTCAGCGCTCGTAGAAATTGCGAGTGCATTCTTATATTCCTTGGCATGTACTGATGTGTGAAGGGTTTGTGAACTCCGCGCGCAGAGCTGTGCAGGCTGGAAACCGAACTAACACTAATATGCAAAGTCCGCATAATGTTCTCAAATTGACCTCATCAGAAACACATTTTTGTAAGTGAGTGGGTCTGCCGTTCTCTTGTACTTCTGTACAGGACAATTTAGGATTACCTCTTCAGTGGAGATTAATGGTGAGGATGGGAAGAAGGGTGGTGGCTCCAAAAAGCGCAAACAGGGGAAACGAGATAACTCTCACTTTTCGAAAAACGAACGCTAATTCAGTATCTCATTCCCACCCTAGATCAAATCCCGCGCTCCTCCTACCCCCGCATCTGCCTCTACCCCGCCCTCTCTGATACCTATAGTGGGCGGAGCAGAGAAAAGACGTTCTCGGCTCCCCTCAAATTGGTTATGCCCGCCCCGAGTTTTGGTTTCCCATATTTGAGCAAACACTGAGGAAACGGAACCGCTAACGTAGGCCGCCGACCAAATGACAGCGGAGCAGCACACACGAGGGCCGAGAAGGAAGCAAAACACGAAAAAAAGGCAATAGTGTAGCAGCCACGTGAGGCAGGCGATGCCAGCCACCCTCCGAGTGAGAACTTCAACTCCCGGCTTGCAGCTGGGCGGTTGCCCTCCCAGAACTACAACTCCCAGGGTGCTGCGGGAGCGGCCACCCGCCGCTCCTCCCGCCCCTCCCCCGCCCCTCCCGGCCGGATCGGCGTGCGCCTGCGCACGGGAGGCCGGAGGAGTCTTACCCTAATGTAAGATGGTGGCCCGTCTGGCTGTGGAACCCACCGAAAGCTGAGAGTCTCTCTCTCAGCCGTAAAGGTCGGACTCGCTGAAGCAATCAGACCCGGTTCTGAAGAGTTTTTTTCCCCGACACTCGTTCAGTGGTCTCTCGTGAGGACGCGGCAGCGCGTGGAGTCGGCTAAGGGAAAAGCGAGGCAAGGCAGGCGGGTGAGTCTATGCGGGGCTGGGCTTTAGGGGAAACCCAGGGCTGACCGGCTACGAGAGAGCGGAGGCTTCGCTGGGACTGTGCAGGCCGCACCCCCCTTTCTCCCCACCCCCCCCCCCCCCGCCTCATCTTCACCCTCCTCCTTCTCGATCTTCCTCCTCCTCCTCTTCCTCCCTCTCCCCTCTACGCCACAGCAGTTACCACCAGGAAAAGGGAGCGGGGCAGAAGGCAGCGCGGCGGCGAGCGCCGGCTGCTTCGAAAATCTCTTCAATTGGGCAGCTGAGGCGGCTGCTCGTCTTCAGCGCTTTCCTCTACATTTTTGTAGGAGCAGCAATCTTAAGTCTCAGGACTCCTTGTTTTTCCAGCCCCCTTGCCCCTCTCTGACGTCCTTTCCCAGTGGACCCCGTCTCCCAGGACCAAAGCCATCACTCCCACTCTGACCGGTGCCGCTGCTGCTGCTCATTAATCCTACTGCTCGTTGCCCACTCGTCCTGCTGCTTGGTTTTTTTTTTTTTGTTACCACTCTGGAGTTAGCCTTTGCCCCCCTCTGTTGCTTGCAGTCAGCCCCTCAGCCTGTCTTGCTACCCTGGAGCTTCCGATTTGCTGTCTTTCCTTTAACCACATCTGTCATTTAAAAGCTGCCCCTTAACTATCTCGATTGTGCCGCTGCTCGTTCTAACCCACCTGTTTCACAGCTTTCTTGGGTATTGTCCTTTCCTTCCCTCTTTCCTAACTGATTCTTTCAGCATACTCTTCCAGAAAAAAAAAAAGAAAGAAAGAAAGAAAGGGACGCCCCGTGTTGGCCCCTGAAAAGTCAAGGAAGTTGGGAAGTGAATGAAGTGAGGTAGGATACTATTAAACATTTTGAGTGAAGATCGTTTATCAAGGCTACTCCGGAGAGGAGCGTCTTCGTTTTGCTCCCAGTAATCAATTTGTGGAGTATTTGCTCTGTTGGGACGTGGTTTTGTTTTGTTTTTCTTTTTTCATTTTGGACCGGTTTCTCCATGCTACCAAACGTTCTTCTGAATTGCATCTCCCCAGGACACTTAGTATGGGCTTTGATGATACCAACAAATATTAGCCTAGGCGTTTAAAAATAAGATAAATCTGACACACAATCAAATTCATCTGTGAGCTTCACGAGCAAATATAAGTGGTATTTTGATTATATGCAGGTTATATGTGGGTTAGGGATTCCTTCCAAATTGAGAATTGATTATTGACTCAGTGTTACTGATGTTCAGCTTAATTGATGACATTTTATTTATAGTTTGAGTGGAAATTTCCTCTCTGGCTAATACCAGATTGACTTAATATTTTTGGATTTGGTAAGTTCTTTCTTTTAACATTTCTAGAATGGTAGGTATCAGAATACATTATCTTCTTTTGAAAACCATTAGGTATATAAGCAAAAGAAAAATCGGTTTTTTTCTAGAACGAAATCCCTCATTTTTTTTCATAGGAAAGAAGGGGGCTGGGAAAAGAAATGACAAAGCTGTGCACATAAATGCATTTGGTAACATTCACTGTCATTATTGTTTACATTAAGAAACAGAAAGCTAGAAGCCAAGGGTGGCTTATGATGTCTGTTTTGGTGAAAGCAAAATTAAAATGTCCTGAGTAATGGCATAAAGTGAAGAAGGAGCTTTTGCTATAATCAGACTACTGTAAAGTAAAGAATTACCAGAAAAACAGACAGGATTATGTAGATTAGATACATACATCTCAAATTTAAACATGAATAATACATTGTATTCATAAGATATATATAAAAATGTTAAAAGTCATAGTAGCAATCTCATGCAGCAATATACCTCTTACTTGCAAAAGTAATAATACCTCAAATGTAAATATAAATACATACAGCTGGCCTTTAAATCACTTTTGGAGATTACTGCATTAATTGTGATTTTTACAGATTTTATCTGTAGTACTTGAGGAATCTTATATTTGACATTACATTCACTTGATTGTGATAAATGGTCTGTTTCATCAAATGTAAACCAAGGTTAGGAAAAGATACTTATAAAGCTTTGTTTTTCCTTTCAGCCAGTTAAGCCACAATTTGGGGAAACTGAATTAATCCCTACTCTTTTGAGATTTAGAAGCAATTCATGTAGCAAACCTTGGGTTGAGTTATAACCTGAGCTTTTTTTTTTTTTTTTACAAGTATTACTTTTAGTTTATATTAGTAGGAAAATATTTAATACAATTGATCTTCAACTCTAAGCAAAAAATACATTTCATTTTTCTTTGTAATACACTGGTGGAGAAGCTTTCTACTATGAACAATCTGAATGGGTTTAGAAACCTTTGGCAGTCATGCTTTGCTGAATTGTAAGCTGTGTATTCTAGGAGAGGACAGTCTGGCAGAAGAAGGTAAATGATTTTAATATATCTTTTCTTTTGTAAAGCTATTTTGCTTCAATAAAAAATGTTCTCAAGTAGTTTTCTCCACTCTATACTTTTTTTACCTGCAGTCATCAAATTCTTATTTTCAGCACTGTGAAGTCAAAATGAATTCACTTTGGGATCTTTAACACATCTGAAGAAGATAAGTGCTTTGATATTTTGATAGGAAATAGAGAGCTGAGATTTCAAAATATTTTTGTATGGTTTATTGCAGCTTCCTAATTTTATGGGTTTTTTGTGGGGAGGGGGAGATAGTTTGAAATACTTTCTGCTGGGTTCAGTAGTTGAATTCTTCAATTAATAGATTATTTCTAAAGGAGGGTTTTTGAATGTGAATTACTTAAGGTAAACTTGTTATAAAATTTGTTTATATAAAGTTCTGTAGACAAACCTTTTATGAGGGATAAGACTATAACCACATGGCAAAGTGCAGAAAAATTGTTTTGTAATGCCCTTCAACTTCAGTCTGAATGGAGCACTACTGATAACTTGCAGTTTATTACTTTGTAAAAGAAAGAGAGCATTGCTTAAGGATGAGCATCTTGCATTAGGGGAGTTTTATTTTTAAGATGATGTTTTATATATATATATTAAGTTAATGAAAAAATACCTTCTCAGTTTAAGCACTATGATTTTAGAAATCTTCCCTTTCTCTCCTTCACTACTCCTGTCTTAAGGTTAAGCCACACTGTTGATTAAAACATTTTTTTTTCTTTTTGGTGCCTGCAAATAGCACTTGATTGAATCTGTTTCAACTCAGTGTTACTATTTTTATATACCATTCAAGTGAAGTAGAAAGTTTTAATTTGTGAAAACTTAAACATTTGCTGAAAATTCAGTTAGTTTTTTGTCATTAGATATACTACTGTCTTCTGACTTTTTGTGAAGGAAGTTACATTCATCTCAGCTGGTTCTAAAGAAAAACAGTAGGGAAATAGGTTATAGAGATTTTTGGTGCTCTAGAAATAGTATAACTAGAATGTACTACATACTTTTCTCAAAGGATTTCTTAATCTAAGTGAAACTTGTAAATGGTTTTCATCCCACTGGAGTAGCATGTATTGGATAAAATTTGTTAACACATTTTGAGATTAAAAAAAATTTGTGTTTAACTCAGATATTAGGAAAAATGTGCAAATGGCCCATTCTTTGTGGTAATACCCATGATATTTTAAAAAGTAATGTTTTTTCTCAAAAGTCAAGAGTATACAAATGATAAAGATGGGCATTATTTACTCAGTGATGTGATGAAAAAAGATAAGTGGGACCTTTAATCCTATATTTAGTGGTTTTATGAAAATGTTTTTGATATTTATGTGGTCTTCTTTATTAGAAAAGATTGTGTGGTAAATGTCAACTTTTTCAGGTGTAATAATATTAATTCAATAGGTTTTGTCTCATTTCTTTTTCATAGCATGATTCTTGTATTTTTTTAATGAGAAAGTAGTTTATAGAAGAGAAAATTTCAACATTCTTTTGGCCCCTTAGATTAGCTTTCCTATCTAGCAGTTTTTCTTTTACTGGAAGAGGGAAATTACATGCTACTAAAAAGAAGATCATTACCTTTACTTGCTAGGAAAATGAAACTTTAAAGATAGGGCAAGTACAAGGCAATTTGAATATGTTTATTTTTCTTCTAAGAAGTTTATTTGTGAGTATGGTTTCATTCTTTCTAAACTCTGTTTATATAAGAAAGTTGTCTTGTTTTAAGCTTTAATTGTATTGGGTGATGGACAGATGATGTATTGCTATTAGGATAAAGCTTGCTGTTTATTTGTTGTTCAGTTGCTCAATCGTGTCAGACTTTGCAACCCATGGACTGCAGCACACCAGGCTTCCCTGTCCTTCACCATCTCCTGGAGTTTCCTTAAACTCATGTCCATTGAGTCAGTGACGCCATCCAGCCATCTCATCCTCTGTCCCGCCCCTCTCCTCCTGCCCTCAATCTTTCCCAGCATTAGGGTATATGAGATATCTGTTCACAGTCACTGGGTTTTTAGTTATGGTATCTAAAACCTACCCTCTTGAATATTTAGAGAAATTGTGGAGAAGGGGAAATCAAAATAATCAGATTAGTGTGTATATATGCCTAAAACTAGTTGGGAGAAAAAAAAGTTAAGGCAAAGAAGCAGTGTAATTAGAATAAAATGTCAACATTTAAAGATAGTAGGTGTTTGTATTACTGCTTTTAAAAAGAGTTAGTTAATGATGATGTAGAGAAATGGTGGTTGAATTTTGATAAGTAGCTGTAGACTGAACTACCAAAGGGGTGGAGCATTCCTTAGTAGTAGCAAACAGATGCATTAAGGCAAATATCTGAAATTTCTTAAACATAATTTTCAGTTCTCAGAATAAAGAGGAAGTGCTCATTTTTCTGATTATTTAATACTCTACTAAGTCAGTCTCTGTTAAGAGCAATAGTGTCTTCAGATTGTAAATTTCTTGAAGTAGCGTTGACTGATTTGGCTTATTGAATGTTGATTGTAGCAGCCTTTTTTTTTTTTTCCTTTTGTATTTTGCTTTTTTTTTTTAAAACAGCTGATTTTCAGCTGTTGTTTGGGTGGGTCCTTTTGTGAATGCTGTAATTGAATGAGAATTTGAAATATAAACAGTATTGCTTTTGGTAGTAGATTAATTTTTCTTTTGATGATTATCCTTCCATTTAGATTTTTTTTTCTTTAATTTTTAAATTAATTCTTAGTTGAGAATTAGAATCATACAAGTTCCCTGCCAAGTTAGATCTTTCCAGAATTTTTTTCTTACTTTAAATAGGGACCTGGGTATTTGTTGGGTAAAGAAAAGTGGTATTCTATGCCTTGGTTTTGTCATTTAAAATCAACTATAGACTTATTAGTATTAAAAATTAAAAAACTTATTGTGGAAAATTTAAACAGAAGTAGACAGAAGTCTCTGACACAGACAGAAATGTCTGTGTCAACTTCAAAGATCAACTCGTAGTCAACCTGAGTTCACCTGGTACCTTCACTTAGTTTATTCCTTGTCCCCCTACTCTTTGACCTGGATTATTTTGAAGCAAATCCTCATCTTCACAATTATTTCATATGAGCTAAAAATCTTTTGACATAAAAATCCTTGTTTTTTTTTTTAAGCAAGATTATTCAGTCAATCTGTCAAATAGCCTTTAAGTATTTATTACAGATGTGCTTCTTGGGAAACGGTTCAGCCTCTTCTAAGAGTTTATTATCTGGTTGGGTGTACTTCCATAATTATTAACTAGCGCTAACCAAAACATAATAGATCTAATGCTTTGATTCATAGGTCTGAGTCCAGTATGTTAGTGTAGAGATATTTAGAAGTAGGGCTTCTTGAGAAAGTAGGACTTGAATAAAGAATATGTACTGTCTGTATAGGCAGAGCGTCTTCAGAAGGAGAACATTCCATACATTCCGTGTGGAGCATGGAAGCAGGAGCAGACACGTTGAAGGGGACCAGCATGATGTGAGAGAGAGAGGAGTCTGATCTCAGTGGAATAAGGTGCTAATTTCTGAGAATGGTGTCAGAGAAATTAGTATGCTAGAGTCAGGCTAGATTATGAGGTGTATTCAGTGTCAGGTTGAATCTGATGTGCTAAATAGTAAGGAGCCAGTAGGTTGGTTGGGGCAGGAGATGACATAGTGAAAGTACTTTCTAGAAAGATCCCTCCTTCAGTAGTGTGCAGTGTATTGTGGGGTGGACAGTTGAGTGAGAAAAATTAATGAGTAGACTATGGAGGTAAGGCACCATCTGAGAGATGTTGGTGTGACATCTCATAGATTCCATCTTCTCTTCAGTCCTTTACATCCAGAAATGACAACAAGGTTTTGGAGAGTAGAGAACTGAAGAAATGTAGTCTCTTTGTCTTTGATAGTAAACTGCAGTTTGTTATCCAAGCCCAGCTTTTGGAAAGGAAGTGATGGCATGATTTCTCAAAATAACAATCTCAAAAAATTTCAGCAGAAAATAACCACCAGTGTTTTCAAATAATTTTAGTTATGTGTTCACTGAGAAATAAGAGTTTAGAAAATAAAATCTTTATTGCATGATGATGAGATGGAACATATTTCATCTGTAAAATAGTAATTGATGCCTTATCTGCTTAAATGTGTATGAGTTCAGGATTACTAGGAAATGTATGTTTGAACAGCTTGTAACCAGTATATATTATTGGGTGTCTTTAAAGTTTAATAGTGACCTGATGAAAGCAGAAGGAATGGCATAAAATTCTGATGAATAGACACTAATATTGTCAACCCCAAGCTCCTGTAAGGATGAATAAGGATAGGTCAGCAGGCCAAAGAAGAATGTAGGGCCATTATTAAGTGAAAGTTTATTCTTTGATTTATTTTGATTATACTTTGTTTTGCAGAGGTATTCTAAACATATCTGGTTAAACAACAGGCTTATTTGGAATTTTTTTTTTAAGTTTTGAGACCCTGGAAGTTATTCTTTGTTTTGGTTTGTTTACTCTTCATTAAACCAACTTTCTTCATCTATTGTGTATTTCTGGAGAGCATGCTTGCTTTGTTTTGTGAAGGAAAATTTCATTTTGTATCTTAAAGCAACGGGGGAAAAGTAGATTTCTTGTTCTGGCTTTGTAAATAGTAGATGGTTTTCATTTCTTCTCTTTCTGATTCCCTCAATATGACACTTAGTCCCTTTTTACAACATTTAGCATGTAGATCTCAAGAATTATCACAATTGAGTCTGAAAATATGTCAAGCTTGGGGTGCTTACAGCTTCAAAATGACTTATCAATCATTTTCTTTCCTATTATTAATATAAAAGATCTACCATAATGCCATGAATATTTTGGGAAATTATAATAAGAATAAAGATAATAACATAATATAGTGCTTTGTTGGGAAATATGTGTTTTTCATTGATGTTCCTTCCATTCTGTACCTCCTTAATCCTGGTAATGTGACAGAGCTATTTCTGACATTTTTCCCCTTCTTTATTTAGCGGGTTATGTGTGCTGTCTAATATGGTCACTAGAATAAAAGCTGTTGCTTTCTCCTTTGGTATATTTTAA
Source organism: Bos grunniens (assembly GCF_055505025.1). NCBI lineage: Eukaryota > Metazoa > Chordata > Mammalia > Artiodactyla > Bovidae > Bos > Bos grunniens. The sequence continues at coordinate 20,896,828 of NC_141168.1, forward strand.
CAGAGCCTTTCATATTTTAATTTTGGATTTAAGATTGAATTGAGATCGCCTTTGTGCAGAAGAATCTTGAGGATTATGCTTCTTTCTCATTCCCAGTGTACATGGAAAGGAAGTAAATTATCAAATATGCAGTATAGGAGAGCCTTAGTATTTGAGAATATTTTCAGTGGTGGCTACCAATCTATTCTTTTCCTCCAGGAACTTTTAATTTAATGCCTTGAGTATGGAGCCACGATGAAGGGGTGGTAGTGAAGTGAAAGTCACTCAGTTGTGTCCAACTCTTTGTGACCCATGGACTATATAGTCCATGGAATTCTCCAGGCCAGAATACTGGAGTGGGTAGTTGTTCCCTTCTCCAGGGGATCTTTCAAACCCAGGTCTCCCGTGCTGCAGGTAGATTCTTTACCAGCTGAGCCACCAGGGAAAGGAATACTCGAGTCGGTGGTCTGTCCCTTCTCCAGGTGATCTTCCCGACCCAGAAATCCAATGGGGGTCTCCTGCCTTGCAGGCGGATTCTTTACCAGCTGAGTTACCAGGGAAGCCCCGAGGGGTTGATAGGGAGGGGAGCAAATGGTTCCATTCTCCAAAAGGCTCTCCCAGATTTTAACAACTTGAATTAATGTCAAATTATTAGTATTTTGCATAGCTTTATTCATATAAATCTTGGAAAAGGGCCCTTTTTGTGTGAGTGGCTTTGGGAGTGTCTTGAGTTGCTACGAGGGCAGGTGCATTGCAAACCTAGGAAAAGGGAAGATAGGCAGAAAATACAACGAAAGTCTTCAAATTCTAATAACGGCCACAGTGCATTTTTGCCTCAGGCATTGATGGTACTGGCTCCCTTGCTGCCTTTGGCTACGTACTTTAGGTTTTCTAAGTTAGGGTACTAGTTGGGAAGGCTACAAACTTTAGCCTTTTCTAAGTCAGATTAGCTTCCTTCTCCAGGCTTCGGCATTTTAATCTCTCTAGCTCAGAACCTGACAATTGTGTCTTTAATCTGCCAGGAAGAAGGGGGAAATGGGAAAGAGGAGAAAGTGATATGTATGATACTCCTCATCTGTTCCTAAGTTGGCATAAGATTATTCTAGGATTATTTTATACAAGAACCTCTTCCTTTCATTTTTAATTGTATGTAATTAGTTATAAAATAGCTTCATAAATTTCCTAAATGAATCCTTAGAAATATTGTAAAATGTGCTTTGGCCATAGAGTTGGTGATATGTTGCAGGGTATGGATATAAGTTAGGTGCTTAGTGGTACTTCTTTAGGAATGTCTTGCTTCTATTAAAATCTTTTTTGTTATACTAGACCTAGTATAAATGTGAGTTTTGCTTCTAGAAAGTAAAGCTAGTGGTCTTTGTTTGTTTAAGGTAGTTACCTTCCCTGCACTGTATTCTAATCTGTTTGATCCTAATGAAAACAAGTATGACAATAAAATACTTTAATAGCCATGCTAACAAAATACCATTTGTTAGTCATGTGTCCCTATCAGTTCAGTTCAGTTGCTCAGTCCTGTCCAACTCTTCACGACCCCATGAATCGCAGCATACCAGGCCTCCCTGTCCATCATCAACTCCCGGAGTTTACTCAAACTCATGTCCATCGAGTTGGTGATGCCATCCAGCCATCTCATTCTCTGTCATCCCCTTCTCCTCCTGCCCCAATCCCTCCCAATATCAGAGTCTTTTCCAATGAGTCAGCTCTTTGCATGAGGTGGCCAAAGTACTGGAGTTTCAGCTTTAGCATCAGTCCTTCCAATGAACACACAGGACTGATCTCCTTTAGGATGAACTGGTTGGACCTCCTTGCAGTCCAAGGGACTCTCAAGAGTCTTCTCCAACACCACAGTTCAAAAGCATCAATTCTTAGGCACTCAGCTATCTTCACAGCCCAACTCTCACATCCATACATGACCACTGGAAAAACCATAGCCTTGACTAGACGGACATTTGCTGGCAAAGTAATGTCTCTGCTTTTGAATATGCTGTCTAGGTTGGTCATAACTTGCCTTCCAAGGAGTAAGCGTCTTTTAGTTTCATGGCTGCAGTCACCATCTGCAGTGATTTTGGAGCTCAAAAAAATAAAGTCAGCCACTGTTTCCACTATTTCCCCATCTATTTCCCATGAAGTGATGGAAGCAGATGCTATGATCTTAGTTTTCTGAATGTTGAGCTTTAAGCCAACTTTTTCACTCTCCTCTTTCACTTTCTTCAAGAGGCTTTTACTTCCTCTTCACTTTCTGCCATAAGGGTGGTGTCATCTGCATATCTGAGGTTATTGATATTTCTCCTGTCAATCTTGATTCCAGCTTGTGCTTCTTCCAGCCCAGTGTTTCTCATGATGTATTCTGCATATAAGTTAAATAAGCAGGGTGACAGTATACAGCCTTGATGTATTCCTTTTTCTATTTGGAACCAGTCTGTTGTTCCATGTCTACTTCTAACTATTGCTTCCTGACCTGCATATAGGTTTCTCAAGAGGCAGGTCAGGTGGTCACTGGTATTCCCATCTCTTTCAGAATTTTCCACAGTTTATTGTGATCTACACAGTCACAGGCTTTGGCATAGTCAATAAAGCAGAAACAGATTTTTTTTCTCTGGAACTCTCTTGCTTTTTTGATGATCCAGTTGATGTTGGCAATTTGATCTCTGGTTCCTCTGCCTTTTCTAAATCCAGCTTGAACATCTGGAAGTTCATGGTTCATGTATTGCTGAAGCCTGGCTTGGAGAATTTTGAGCATTACTTTACTAGCGTGTGAGATGAGTGCAATTGTGCGGTAGTTTGAGCATTCTTTGGCATTGCCTTTCTTTGGGATTGGAATGAAAACTGACCTTTTCCAGTCCTGTGGCCACTGCTGAGTTTTCCAAATTTGCTGGCATATTGAGTGCAGCACTTTCACAGCATCATCTTTCAGGATTTGGAATAGCTCAACTGGAATTCCATCACTTCCAGCTCAACTGGAATTCCATCACTTCCACCAGCTTTGTTCGTAGTGATGCTTTCTAAGGCCCACTTAACTTCACATTCCAGGATGTCTGGCTCTAGGTGAGTGATTACACCATCATGATTATCTAGGTCGTGAAGCTCTTTTTTGTACAGTTCTGTGTATTCTTGCCACTTCTTGATATCTTCTGCTTCTGTTAGGTCCATACCATTTCTGTCCTTTATCAAGCCCATCTTTGCATGAAATGTTCCCTTGGTATCTCTAATTTTCTTGAAGAGATCTCTAGTCTTTCCTATTCTGTTGTTTTCCTCTATTTCTTTGCATTGATTGCTGAGGAAGGCTTTCTTATCTCTCTTTGCTGTTCTTTGGAACTCTGCATTCAGTTGCTTATATCTTTCCTTTTCTCCTCTGCTTTTCTCTTCTTTTCACAGCTATTTTTAAGGCCTCCTCAGACAGCCATTTTGCTTTTTTGCATTTCTTTTCCATGGGGATGGTCTTGATCCCTGTCTCCTGTACAATGTCACGAACCTCTGTCCATAGTTTATCAGGTACTCTATCAGATCTAGTCCCTTAAATCTATTTCTCCCTTCCACTGTATAATCATAAGGGATTTGATTTAGGTCATACCTGAATGGTACCCTATATGTATATATAAATATATAAAAATTATTTTGTCATGCCTAGCAAATATTTTCAGCAGCTTTGGAGAACTTTGAATAACATATGATGTGTTTGTGTTTACAGATTGTGCTTTTTATAATGTACTACTAAATTCTACAATCTTTAAAACTTGGCATTATATTAAAAGCAATATTGCTCTTAGAGTAAAGGAGTTAAATGATTTTTTTTTAATACAGTTGAACATAGTTTTCATTGGCCTCTAGATTTCATTGCCAGCCCTTTGAATTCCTATTTTTATTTATTGCTTCTGCTGCGAGTATTATGCAGTTTAGTATGGAACCAGGTTGCCTGAACGTGAATCTTGACTTTACCACATTCTTCTTGTCAGACCCAGGGCAAGTGACTTTATCCTATCAGGGCCTTAGTTTGCTCATTTGTAGGATGCTGCCATTAAGATTGTTGTGTGGAATAAATGATTTAATGTCTATAAAATGTGTGGAATAGTGTTTGGCATATAGTCTTGTCTTGTATGTGTGCTGAGTTGTGTCTGACTTTTTGCAGCCCCATGGACTGTAGCCCTCTGGGCTCCTCTGTCCGTGAGATTTCCCAGGCAAGAATACTGGAGTGGGTTGCCATTTCCCAACCCAGGGATTAAACCTGTGTCTCTTGTGTCTCCTGCATTGGCAGCAGGATTCTTTACCACTAGCGCCACCTGGGAAACCCTTGACATGTAGTTAGCCCTGTAGAAGTGTTTGCTGTTTTTACACATTTGAAAGGATTTAAAAAAAAATCTGTTTCTGTAGACTTTTTATTCAGTATACTTTTTTGTGTCTAGGTAGTGGACATACGTTTTCAGTAGTTATTTGACCAACTAGAAATACAAGTAAAGTGTTTTAGCGGGTAATCCAAGTACTGACCTACCTAGCATTCTTTTGAATCAAGGAATAATAGAAAGTGAATTTGGATAGGTGTAATAGAAAATAATTATGAGTGTTTTAAATAAAGACAGAGAAATTTAGATGTGATTGGTAAGAGGGGAATCATTGCAGTCACTTCAAATTCGTTTTTTTAAGTTGGGGAGAGATGTGTTTAAAATAGTGTTTCAGTTCAGTTCAGTCGCTCATTCGTGTCCAACTCTTTGCGACCCCATGGACTGCAGCATGCCAGGCCTCCCTGTCCATCACCAACTCCTGGAGCTTGCTCAAACTTGAGTCGGTGATGCCATCCTACCATCTCATCCTATGTCTTCCCCTTCTCCTCCTGCTTCAATCTTTCCCAGCGTCAGGGTCTTTTCCAATGAGTCGGGTCTTCACATCAGGTGACCAGAGTATTGGAGCTTCCGCTTCAGTGAATATTCAGCCCTTCCAGTGAATATTCAGGATTGATTTTGTTTAGGATTGACTGGTTTGATCTCCTTGGTTTCCAAGGGACTCTCAAGAGTCTTCTCCAACACCATAGTTCAGAAGCATCAATTCTTTGGCGTTCAGCTTTCTTTATGGTCCAACTCTCACATCCATACATTACTACTAGAAAAACCATAGTATTTAGGGGAAGATGGTTTTGAGTATCTGTGGTAGCATAGATACTTGATTTTATGTGGATAAGATATTATTTGTTTATTCTGTTCATTGATGTATCCAGAGTGACTCAAACAGTGCCTGGTAGATAATAAGATGCTTGATAAATGTTTATTGGATGAATGACCTTGAGGGGGACTGAGATAACAGACAAGTATAAAGGAAAGTAAGCTTTTGGGATCCCTACCTTTAAAGGGGTAGAAGTAAAAAAAAAAAAAAAAGGTATTATTAACCGAACAACTGGAGAAGTAAAAAGAAGGTGAAAAAGTATGTCTCAGAAAACAAACGAAGAATTTCCTAGGGCACAAGTCACAGGGATAGGAAGATCCAGTATGATATCACTTTGACTTCAGGAGGAAAGAAGGAATTGACACAATTCAGTGCAACATTCCAGGAGAATGAGACCAGAGAAAGCTCTTTGGCTTGTGGTGGGATGGTCACTAATCACATTAGAGCAGTTTCATTAGTCTGGGAATGTGAATCAGATTGAGGGGAGCTAAGGGAAATGGTAAGTAGAGACTGTAGGTAAAGACTGTTCAGTAGTAAGGAATGACTGTAAAAAATGTCAGTAAAACATTATAATAGCTTTCATAATTATTGAGTATGTAATATGAGAGATTCTGTTTATTAGAAATGAGAAAACGAGGCAGTCTTTATGCTGAATGTTCTTAAATTTCACAGTATAGAAGACTTATTATACATGCTGCTTCAGGGCTCTGCCACTTGCTAAATAACTCTGTAGTCTTGAGGAAAGTTGTTTAATCTTCTTGTGCATCTGTTTTCTTCCTTGTAAATGATGGAGATCTAGGTCATAGATCTGGTATGTTTATAGATCTATATTATATCTTAGATCTGTTAATCTTTTTAAAATGCTTAAAAAATGCTTGGTATGTAGTAAATATTTGATAAATATTACCTGTTATTACCATCCACTGCTGAAGTGAGGGTAAAGAGTAGGATTGGACAACAGAAGATAAGAAATAGAAAAAAAGATTAATAAAATCGTTGCCAAGTAGTGGTAAGAACTGAATAGAAAAGCCTTAGTTAGAACCTTTGCTCTGACTGTCCCTCTGCCTGGAGAGCAGTTTTGCAGTTACTGTATAGCTGTCTCCACTCCCTCAGACCTTTGTTCACGTAGTGTACTTTTCATTAGGCCTGCCCTGTTTATTTACAGTTAACATTCAAGCCTCTCTCCCCTAGTATTTGCATTGTTTTACTTAAAAAAAATAAGTTGTCACTTCAGTTGTGTCCGACTCTTTGTGAACCTGTGAATTGTAGCCCGCCAGGCTCCTCTGTCCATGGGATTCTCTTAAGCAAGGACACTGGAGTGGGCTGCCATGCCCTCCTCCAGGGGATTGTCCCAACCCAGGGATTGAACCTGTTGCTCTTGATATCTCCTGTATTGGTAGGCAGGTTCTTACCACTAGCACCATCAAACATATTGTATAATCCACTTACTTATTGTATATACGGGTTGTTGTCAATCTCCATCTACTAGGATGGGGATGTTTGTTCCTTGATAGACCCAGGTTCTGGGAATAATATTTGGTACATAGCAGGTGCTCAGTATATGCTCGTTGAATGAGTACAGTATTTCACCATTGAAGCGAGGTGGGTGGGGAAAGCAATTTAAGTGGTGCTGGGGATACAATTTTGGAGGAAAAGCCAATTTTCTGAGATTGATGCATACTATATAGAAGTTGATCTTCTCAGATCCACTTCCTCTTCTCAAGTGGGTTTTCTGAGTCCATTTTGGTACTGGTTTACCTGGAAATCACTTGGAAAACCCATCAAGCTGAGGAAAGAAAAATGTTAAGACACCTCTCTTTTCCTATAATAATTATATTTTACTTTTGATTAGCTGATAAAAGCTTAAATTTTTGTGTTTATTAGAATTTAGGAACTGTTCTCTAGACTCTTTATATTATTAATTTTTAAAAACTCTACAGCCTCCCGGATACATTGCAGTTTCCTCCTATGCCATCATTAGGGGAAGGAAAAGCCCTTTGCACTGAGACAAAGGGCAGTGCTTCCTCAGACTCTCACGTTCTATTGACAGGGAGCTTCTGACACCTCATTTCCCTTTCTGGCAGTCACAGGCTTGACACCACTGCTCGCCCGAAGTCCAAATCTCATTATATCTTTTATCCCTTTTTATGTCAGTTACTGCCATTCTCCCAAGTGACAGTTCATGTCTCACACTTGAATCCTGACAAAGTTCTGTTTCTTACCTTTTCAGTCCTTTCCATCATCAGCAAAATTTCTTGTATCCTTGTTTGTTTCCCACCCCCCCCCCAAACACTTCTCCACTTCCTACTGTTGTGAAGACACTGTCATCCTTGTATGTGTTGGCTATAATATTTTTCATTTCATTTTTATATGCTATCATCAAGGGTCAGTGGTGAGTTTCATGTACTGAGATTTAAGATTACATTTCCCATGATGACCTCTTCCATTGACTAGGAGTTAAAAAGGGAACCTGGTTTATATTGTCCAAAAACCCTTAGGTTTGCTGGCATTTCTTGCATTCTGAGCTACTCATCTTTTCTTGACTTTTAGCTCATAGTATACTGTCATCCTTGATAATAACACTATCCGTTTAAAAATTCTTGATAGTTGCAGTATACACCATTTGTGTTGTTTCTATTACTTTGACCTCTTAAGTTCTAAAATTCTTCTTTAATGATTTTGCTCTCCACCCTATCTCAGCCACCACTTCATGGTCGTGTCTTTTTTTTCTTTTTCTAGCTGTGCTGCATGGCATGTGGGATCCCAGTTCCCTAGCTCAGGATTGAACCTCTGCCCCCTTTAATGGTAGTGAGGAATCCTAACCACTGGACAGCTAGGGAAGTCCCCATCAGTTGAGTTCAGTTCAGTCGCTCAGTCATGTCCAACTCTGCAACCCCATGAATCACAGCACGCCAGGCCTCCCTGTCCATCACCAACTCCTGGAGTTCACTCAAACTCACGTCCATCGAGTTGGTGATGCCATCCAGCCATCTATCTTATCCTCTGCTGTCCCCTTTTCCTCCTGCCCCCAATCCCTCCCAGAATCAGAGTCTTTTCCAATGAGTCAACTCTTCGCATGAGGTAGCCAAAGTACTGGAGTTTCAGCTTTAGCATCATTCCTTCCAAAGAACACCCAGGGCTGATCTCCTTTAGAATGGACTGGTTGGATCTCCTTGCAGTCCAAGGGACTCTCAAGAGTCTTCTCCAACACCACAGTTCAAAAGCATCAATTCTTCGGCGCTCAGCCTTCTTCACAGTCCAACTCTCACATCCATACATGACCACTGGAAAAACCATAGCCTTGACTAGATGGACCTTTGTTGGCAAAGTAATGTCTCTGCTTTTGAATATGCTATCTAGGTTGGTCATAACTTTCCTTCCAAGGAGTAAGCGTCTTTTAGTTTCATGGCTGCAGTCACCATCTATAGTGATTTTGGAGCTCAAAAAAATAAAGTCAGCCACTGTTTCCACTGTTTCCCCATCTATTTTCCATGAAGTGATGGGACCAGATGCCATGATCTTAGTTTTCTGAATGTTGAGCTTTAAGCCAACTTTTTCACTCTCATCTTTCACTTTCATCAAGAGGCTTTTGAGTTCCTCTTCACTTTCTGCCTTAAGGGTGGTGTCATCTGCATATCTGAGGTTACTGATACTTCTCCCGGCAATCTTGATTCCAGCTTGTGTTTCTTCCAGCGCAGCGTTTCTCATGATGTACTCTGCATATAAGTTAAATAAGCAGGGTGACAATATACGGCCTTGACGTACTCCTTTTCCTATTTGGAACCAGTCTGTTGTTCCATGTCCAGTTCTAACTGTTGCTTCCTGACCTGCATATAGGTTTCTCAAGAGGCAGGTCAGGTGGTCTGGTATTCCCATTTCTTTCAGAATTTTCCACAGTTTATTGTGATCCACACAGTCAAAGGCTTTCACATGGTCATATCTTATACCTTGTTATTACCAATAATGTGAGCCCTGCCTCCCATGATTTTCAAGTCATGCAACCCCTCTCTGACCACCATGTCTTTTCACTCCTTCCAGGCACTCCCCAACTCATCAATCTTATTGTCATTAGGACCTCCAGTCCACAGATTTCTGTTTTCTTTTGCACTGTTCCACCACCTCCCCATCCCCCACCTTGATTTTGTTTCTTCCCTTCTTACCTAGTGTACATTCATTACCTAGGTGTCAATCATTATATTCATGAGTTAGTGAGAGATTATTCTAGTCTGTCTTATCTTAACTAAACCTTGAAGGCATATTTAATGTAGACTTTGATTATACCGATGTTTGTGGGTGGGGAAGTTGTCACGGATGGCTCATGGCCTGCTTTTCACCTCACTCACCCTCCTCTCCTCCATCCTACACACAAAAGACCTGACAACCTATATACCAGAGGAAATTGGGAAGAGAGGTTATGGATTGGTTACTATTACAGAAAGTTACTTTGAATGGAAGACTGGACCACCCTTTTAAATTAGAGATCCATTGGGACTTCCCTGGTGGCCCTGTGGTTACAATTCCATGCTCCCAATGTGGAGGACACAGGTTTGATCCCTTGTCAGGGAACTAAATCCCACGTGCCGCACAGTGTGGCAAATAAAACAGCAATCTGTTGTTATTTCACTACTGCCTCTACCTCCTTTAGCAACACTTGCTTCCTCCCCAGCTCATGCCAGGCTCAGTGTCCTCCCTCTACGCCTGCCCTTTCTCTGTTTTTCCCTACTTCCACGTGGATGTATTGTATTTCTTAAGAAATTTGGCTCTGTTTGAATTAGTATTTTATACTCTAAACTCTTCTTTCAGATATCTTGATAGTCCATTCTGCCATCTGTGATGTGAGTTGGTTTTACTTTTGTTGATCAAGTTTCCAACAGAATGATACTGAACATGACAGCAAAAGGGTAATTGATAGAAATAGGGAAATCATGTGTAAAATGGTGGGGAAAATGAAAGATATGTTTTTTGGGTATTCTGAATGTACTTGTCATAATGCTCATGATTTCTAGAAGAGTTACACTGTATTGCAACATGTAGAGACGCTTGGAGATTGGTTGAAAAAAGAACTTCATAGTTCATTCCTTTTATCTTTTCACTTCTGTTCTCTGAAGCAGATGTTCTTGAATCAGTTTTCTTTTGATTCCCTTGCAGAATGTTCTCTTATACTGGGATCAGCAGTCATATTACAAGTTGGGATATTGTGTGTATGTTACTACTGATATCAGATCTTTTCATATTTTAGTACTTAGGACCATAGATTTGTACCAAGAGATTGGTCTGAAGATATATATATATGCGCCTGTTTTCTCAAGCTGTTTCAGAGTTGTGTTGTTTACTGTGTTACCCATGAGCTATGTGTTGGCTTTTGAGCATTTGAAATGTGGCTAGTCTGAATTAAGTTGTGCGCTAAGTGTAAATTAATAATTACATGTTGAGTTGATAATATTTTGGATATATTGGATTAGATAAATTACCTATTCTTTTTCTCAGTGTGCCTAGTAGAAAATTTACAATTACGTATGTGGTTTGCATTTTATTTCTCTTTGACATTGTTGTCTTATCTTACTTTTTCGTTTGTTCTAACAGTTTCAATTATTTTAATCCATTATATAGTCTCTAAAAATAATTTTGGTGTTATGTAATATGAAAGGATTTTTCCCCCAAATTTAATATTTTTATGTTGTTACGCTTATTAGTATTCACTTTCTGAAACCCTGAGTTGTCTTTTTCTTTTCCTTTTTTTTTAACCTTTTGACTTCCGTCTTTTCTTCTCATGGTACTATATAGGCATCTTATGCGTTCTGTATATTGCCTGGGAGAATTTTGGAGGAGTTTAAAAAGTATAAGAGTTTATCTTTTATTTACTACTTAATATTTAGGACTACTAATAGTATATTTTATAAATCATTATGTTACTAATGTAAAATTTTAAAATTTAAAGTAAAGGCAATTTGTATCTGGTAGAAAAGAAAAGGGATTGAAAATTTCACATTGAAAGTCTGCTTGAACATAAAACCCAGCAAACAAATAAATACACAAGCAAAAATGCACTGACTTAGTTTGCTGTTACAGGTTTTATAAACTTTCATAAACTTGGACCTTAGCACCATTGCTACTGTTTCTCCCTCCATGTTGCAGTCCTTTGAGGGTTTAAGTTTTTTATTTTATTTCTCTTACCTTTTCTGATCTTTGGGAAAAAAAGGATTCATATTGAGTTCAGGGAATACCTTTATATGGTTAAGCCTTAAACTGTTTAAAACAGTTTGTAGCTGTTTTAAACAGTGGTGTTTTAAAAAGTGGTGTAGTTCAGATCTGGGTAATTTTTAAGTGAATAAATGATTTGGGTAACTGTGGCTTATATTTTAAAGTGAGATGTTGACTTCTGAGCTCCAAAATATATTTCAAATTAATCTATCATATGTTGTTACCATCAAGGTATTAACAAAAATGGCTTTATTAGGCATTTGAAAATTATTTACTGGAGAACTATTTTATTATCCTTACCTACTTAGAGAATAGTAGGTACCTACATATTGAAAATTTATGTAAAAGCATATTCGCAAGAAAGTATATAAGAAAAAAATTTGGCCAACAAGTTTGAATTTTTTTTTTTTTAATGATTGGAATTGATAAAATACAGGTTTAAAAATGAAAATTGGGAGAAAGGGTATCTTGGGAGAAAATAGTAGAGAAATAGAGATAATAGGAATTGTGGGAAGGAAGTAGAAAAGTGAGCTCATAAAAGTGCACATTCTTAGATGCTCAATGGATGGATAATTTTGATACTCTTTGATAGACTGAAACAAAGACTTCGCTACTTGTCAGTTTTCTGGATCTTAGAATACCCTCTTTAACTTTTTGGTTCTTCCTAAGTTTTGAAGATAGGCCTGATGTCTGTTGGCTGTGCAGACTTAGATTTGGGTTGATCTGTAAGAATAATTTCTGAATCCATATATGTTGTGTATATCATATGTTCTTTTTTAATTTGCTGAGTAATATTTAATGGTGTGGATATATCACAGTTTGCTTATTTGGCTTATTTGTAGTTTTTTTGCTTTTCCTAGTTGAGTTGTTTTGAGCATTTGTGTACACATTTTTGCTTGTGAAAACTGTGAAAACACAGTTTTCATTTTTGGGGGATAAATTCCCAAGAGCATGCTTACTTGATCATCAGATAAGTGCATATTTAGTTTTAGAAGAAGCTGTAAGACTATTTTCTAGAGTTACTCTATGATGTTGCATTTCTGCAAGCGTTGTATGAGTGATTCAGTTTCTCTGCATTTTAATCAGAGTGGGTGTGTATTATCCCTATTTTTTATTATAGTCATTCAAATAGATGTGTAATATTTCATTGTAGTTTTAATTTGCACTTCCTTATGGTTAAAGTTGTAGAACCCCTTGTCATGTCCTTATTGGTCATTTGTATATCGTCTTTGGTGAAATGTCTGATGTCTTTTGCCCATTTTCCAACTTGATATTTTTCCTCTTGAGTTGTGAGGGTTCTTTATATATTCTAGATATGAGTACTTTGTCAAGTACGTGGTTTGCAGATTTTTTTTTCCCAGTATGTAGCTTGTCTTTTCATCTTCATAGGGTCATTCATAGAAAAAACTTCTAATTTGATGAGGGCCAATATGTTAAATCTGTTTTATGTATTGTGCTTTTTGCTACAAGTCTAAGAACTCTTAGTCCTAGTCCTAGTCCTGAGTCTTGAAGATTTCTTTCTAAATTTTTTCCTAGAAATTTTATTGTCTTTCATTTTACATTTAGTGTATGATCCACTTTGAGCTACTTTTTGTATAAGATAGGAGGTTTCAGTTGATTTTTTTTTTTTCTTTTTAGTCCATTTGTTCCAGCACCTTCTGTTGAAAAGTCTCTTTCCCCTATTGAATTGCTTTGCATATTGTTGTCAACAATTACTTGGACATATTTGTGTGGACCTATTTCTGGGTTTTCTGTTCCATTCCATCCATCCATGTGTCTATCTCCATCAGTACTACACTGTTTTGAGTAATGTAGCTATGTAGTAAGCCTCAATATCAGGCTTACTATATAATTTGATTCTTTAGGTCTTAAAGTTTTAGGTCTTGTAGGATCTTCTTTCCATACAGATTTTATTTTATTTTTTATTTTTTTTTTTTTTATAAGGAAAAAAAAAGGAAAAGTTATTGGGATATGCCAAACGGCTCAACCATGGATGGATTTGCATTGTACCTCTAATGTAAATATTGAGGTTAATCTAACCAGAATTCTGATATGAGTCTTGCAGGGGAGTGGCAGAATGGGAGTGCATGCGGTAGGGGTGAAAGAAGGCTGGCTCCTTATCTTCCCATGGGCAAACTGAAGGAGCATTCTTACAACTGAAAGATCAAGAAGGAGCAAAAGAAGCACGGTCTCAGCTCCTTCCTACATCGCCTTACATCTTGGCTTGAGTGATATGACCAGGTGCCACTTTTCCTGACTGCCCTTGCTGGCTCTCTTTCAGGCAGTCTTGTGCATACCTTTATTAAGGCACCACCATAACTTTTTATTTACTTTTCTGCCATACAGATTTTAGAATAAGCTTATTTATACCTGTAAAAAAAAATCTTTCTGTGACTTGCTAAGAATTACATCTATATCAATTACATATATTATGTATGGAGTATTGTTCTTCACTGTGTTGTGTCTTCCAGTCACTGAACATGCTGAGTCTCTAGTTCTTTAGGTCTTTTTAAAATTTTTTTCATCAGCATTTTGTAATTTTCAATATATAGACCTTGCCCATTTTGTTAGATTTATACCAAAGTATTTAATTTTGTTTGGAGTGATTTTTAAATGACATTGTGTTTGTAGCTTAGGTTTTCATATGTTTATCAGTATATAGAACTATGGTTGCTTTTTATGTGTTAATCTTTTATCATTTGACCTTGCAGAACTAATTTATTAGTTCTATTAGTTCATTTTTTTTATAGATTACCCAGTATTTTCAAAATGAAAAGTCACGTTATCTGCAAACAAGGACAGATTTTTTCCTTCTGTTCCAATCTGTTTGCCTTTATTTCCTTTTCTTAACCTTGTTTGCTGAACTTCCAATCTTGAAAAAGATTGGTGAGATTGGCCATCTTTGCCTTGTACTTGAGCTTATGTGGGAAACATAGTTTTTGCCATTAAGTTGTGATGGTATCCATGGGTTTTTTTTTAATCGATTTTATTTATTTATTTTTAACCAAATTTAGGAAGTTCTCCTCTATTCCTAGTTTACTGAGAATTTTTATTTTGAATTTTGATAAAAGCTTTTCTTTCCATTGATATGATCATGTAATTTTTCTTCTTTAGCCCTTTTATTTGGTGGATTACAGTGATTGATTTTCCAGTGTTGAACCAGCCTTGCTTTCCTAGAATAAGTCCAATAATCTTTTTAGATGTTTCTGGATTTTATTGGCTTATATTTTGTTCAGGAATTTTGCATCTTAAGTTCATGGGAAATAGTGGTCTGAAGTTTTTGTTTATGTTTTTTGGTACTGTGTCTGTCTGGTTTTGATGCCACAGTGATACTCACCTCATAAAATGAGTTAGGAAGAGTTCCTCCTCTTTTCTGGAAGGTAGTATAAAAATAAAACTAATTCTTTAAATTTTTGGTAAAATTCTCCAGTGAAGCCATCTGGGCCTGGGAATTTCTTTTTCCTGAGTTCTGAACTATGGAGTCAATTTTTTTTTTTTTTAATGTTTATAGTGAAGTCGCTCAGTCGTATCTGACTCTTTGGGACCCCACGGACTGTGGCCTATCAGGCTCTTCTGTCCATGGGATTTTCCAGGCAAGAGTGCTGGAGTGGATTGCCATTTCCTTCTCCAGGGGATCTTCCTGACCCAGGAATCGAACCTGGGTCTCCTGCATCGCAGGCAGACTCTCAACCATCTGAGCCACCAGGGAGGCCTGATAATGCTTATCAGTTCAGTTCAGTTCAGTCGCTCAGTCGTGTCCGACTCTTTGCGACCCCATGAATAGCAGCACGCCAGGCCTCCCTGTCCATCACCAACTCCTGGAGTTCACCCAGACTCACATCCATCGAGTCAGTGATGCCATCCAGCCATCTCATCCTCTGTCGTCCCCTTCTCCTCCTGCCCCCAATCCCTCCCAGCATCAGAGTCTTTTCCCATGAGTCAACTCTTCGCATGAGGTAGCCAAAGTACTGGAGTTTCAGCTTTAGCATCATTCCTTCCAAAGAAATCCCAGGGCTGATCTCCTTCAGAATGGACTGGTTGGATCTCCTTGCAGTCCAAGGGACTCTCAAGAGTCTTCTCCAACACCACAGTTCAAAAGCATCAATTCTTCGGCGCTCAGCCTTCTTCACAGTCCAACTCTCACATCCATACATGACCACAGGAAAAACCATAGCCTTGACTACACAGACCTTTGTTGGCAAAGTGATGTCTCTGCTTTTGAATATGCTATCTAGGTTGGACCTAACATTCCTTCCAAGGAGTAAGCGTCTTTTAATTTCACGGCTGCAGTCACCATCTGCAGTGATTTTGGAGCCCAAAAAATAAAGTCTGACACTGTTTCCACTGTTCCCCCACCTATTTCCCATGAAGTGATGGGACCAGATGCCATGATCTTTGTTTTCTGAATGTTGAGCTTTAAGCCAACTTTTTCACTCTCCACTTTCACTTTCACCAAGAGGCTTTTAGTTCCTCTTCACTTTCTGCCATAAGGGTGGTGTCATCTGCATATCTGAGGTTATTGATACTTCTCCCAGCAATCTTGATGCCAGCTTGTGTTTCTTCCAGTCCAGAGTTTCTCATGATGTACTCTGCATAGAAGTTAAATAAGCAGGGTGACGATATACAGCCTTGACATACTCCTTTTCCTGTTTGGAACCAGTCTGTTGTTCCATGTCCACTTCTAATTGTTGCTTCCTGACCTGCATACAGATTTCTCAAGAGCCAGGTCAGGTGGTCTGGTAGTCCCATCTCTTTCAGAATTTTCCACAGCTTATTGTGATCCACACAGTCAAAGGCTTTGGCATAGTCAATAAAGAAGAAATAGATGTTTTTCTGAAACTGTCTTGCTTTTTCGATGATCCAGTGGATGTTGGCAATTTGATCTCTGGTTCCTCTGCCTTTTCTGAAACCAGCTTGAACATCAGGAAGTTCACAGTTCACATATTGCTGAAGGCTGGCTTGGAGAATTTTGAGCATTACTTTGCTAGCAGGACTATTCAAATAATCTCTTTCATCTTTTATTGAGTTTTGGTGATAATGTAGTTTTTTTAAAAAATTGTTTTTTTCTATCAGTTTTATTGAGATATAATTGACATAGAGCACTGTGTAAGGTTAAGATGTACAGCATAATAATTTCACTTACATGATTATCAGAATAAATTTGGTGAACATCCATCATCTCATGCAGATACAAAATTAAAGAAATAGAAAAAATTTTTTCCTTGTGATTAGAACTCTTAGGATTTACTTTCTTAACAGCTTTCATATATAACATACAGCATTGTTAACTGTATTCATCGTGTTGTATGTTACATCCTTAGTATTTATTTATCTTAAAACAGAAAATTTGTACCTTTTGATCACATTCATTCAATTCACCCCCCACATCCCCTGTTCCCTGACTCTGGTAACCATAGATCTCTTTTTTTAAATGAGTTTGTTTGTTTTTGAAGTGTTACTGACCTCCAACACTATGTTAGTTCCTGTTATATACAACATAGTGCTTTTGTATTCCTATACATTTCAGAATGATCACCTGATGTCTAGTTGATATATATTTATTATATTCCTCAACATCATGTGTGGTTTTTAAATAATTGTTTCTAAGTTGAATTTATTAGTATGAAGTTGTTCTCAATATTTCCTTATTGTTATTTTAATGACTGAGAAATCTGTAGTGATAATCCCCTATTTCCTTCTGATAGTTAAGATTCAAGTCTTTCTTCTTTTTGTTAGTCTTGCTTGAGGTTTATAAATTTATTTGAAACAGAGAACCAGCTCTTTGTTTCATTATTTTCTCTGTCTTATTTCTGTTTTCAATTTTATTGATCTCTGTCTTTATTATTTTCTCTTTTATGCTTGCTTTGAGTTAATTTTCCTCTTCTTTGTAGTTTCTTGCAATAGGAGCTAGGAAGTTTAAGGCCTTTTTTTTCTCCTAAATAAACATTTAGGGTCATTCATGCTTTTGAACTGTGGTGTTGGAGAAGACTCTTGAGAGTCCCTTGGACTGCAAGGAGATCCAACCAGTCCATTCTGAAGATCAGCCCTGGGATTTCTTTGGAAGGAATGATGCTAAAGCTGAAACTCCAGTACTTTGGCCACCTCATGCGAAGAGTTGACTCATGGGAAAAGACTCTGATGCTGGGAGGGATTGGGGGCAGGAGGAAAAGGGGACGGCAGAGGATGAGACGGCTGGATGGCATCACTGACTCGATGGACGTGAGTCTGAGTGAACTCTGGGAATTGGTGATGGACAGGGAGGCCTGGCGTGCTGCTATTCATGGGGTCGCAAAGAGTCAGACAGGACTGAGCGACTGAATTGAACTGAACTGATTTTCCTCTGGGCACTGCTTCTGCTGAATTTCGCGTTTGATACATTGTAAGTTGGAGTCCATTTTGGTCAGTGATCATGCTGTTTATGATACCAGTTCTTTGAAATTTGTTGAGGTTTTATGGCCCCGGATATTGTTTATCTGGAAGAATGTTCTATGGATGCTTGAAAAGAATATATGTTCTACTTACTTTTTGACTCTATTGGAATACCACCTAACTCTCCCTGTGGAACTCTCTCCTTGCTGCCTGGCCCACCCATTCTATTTGGTTCATGTTCCTTATTATTGGTTTGTAGAGCATCATTGACATTTATTCTTTATTCCTCTCCTTATAATTTTTTATTTCCCATAAATTCTTAATTTTTATGTCTCATTTGACATTTTCTATAGTTTTAAACAAAATTTAATATTGTCACTAGTCTTTAATGTTGGCACTGTAGTTTGTGCTTACACTAATGGCAGATTGACCTTGAATTATTACTACTCCAAGGTGAAGTATGGTGGTGTGTTTTTATAATTCTTTAAAAAGTCACTCATAAAGTATGATTCTCAGGATAAATTTAGACTGAATAGGAATTGTATGCCAGGCATATTGCTGTGCATTAAATAGGAGGAAAATCTGTGTTTTCAAGGTACTTCATTGGACACAAGATGAACACTTCTGCAGTGTTTCTAATAGTATAAGACAGATGCTTAATGGAGAGGTACTATAGAAATTCAGAAAAGGCGTAATTAAAGAATGGAGGCAGGATTAATTTGTGTAGCCTTGTGAAAAAAATAATATAGTTGAACCTTGAACAGTGTGGAGATTAGGGACACTGACCCTCCATGCAGTCAAAAATCCAAGTATAAAGAAAATTTAAAAAGAGAAAATCTGTGTTTAAGTTATAGTTGCATGCTAAGTTGCTTCAGTCGTGTCTGACTCTTCGCGACCCTGTGAACTGTGGACCGCCAGCCTCCTCTGTCTGTGGAATTTTCCAGGCAAGGATACTGGAGTGGGTTGCCATTTCCTACTCCCCGGGATCTTCCCCACCCAGGGATGGAACCCACGTCTCTTACGTCTCCTGCATTGGAAGGCGGGTTCTTTACCACTAGTGCCACCTGGGAAGCCAAGTTATAGTTGACCCTCCATATATGTGGTTCTTTCTTCCATGTCCCAGATTTCTCTGTATCTGAGGTTTTGCATTTGTGAATTCAGCCAGCAGCAGATCATGTAGTACTTGTAGCATTTACTGTTGAAAAAAATTCCTGT
Organism: Bos grunniens; assembly: GCF_055505025.1. Classification (NCBI taxonomy): domain Eukaryota; kingdom Metazoa; phylum Chordata; class Mammalia; order Artiodactyla; family Bovidae; genus Bos; species Bos grunniens. The sequence continues at coordinate 20,915,761 of NC_141168.1, forward strand.
GTAAGTGGATCTGTGCTTTTCAAACCCATGTTGATCAAGGGTCAACTAGAGGGAAGTTTCTGAATACCAAGAAGGAGCTTCAGTTTGAACAGGAGGCAGTAACAGATTTAAAGGTTCTCATTCTGAAGAGTGACTTGAAGAATGGAGTATAAAGCATTGGCATAACCTGGGAGATTGTTAGAAATGCAAATTTTAATACCCTATCTTACCTATAGAATCAGAACTTACATTTTTTAATAAGATAGGTAATTTGTATGCATGCTTAAGTATAGTAAGACTGCTAAATTGAAGATTATGTTCAAGTTTTGGCACTGGGCAACTGAAAACTGGGTGGGCCATTGACAGGAAATAAAAAGCCTGGGTGGCAAAAAAACTGTGATTATTTTTTACTCCCAGGCTATTAGAGAACTTTTTGTTGATAGAAAATGAGCATAATGATAACATTGGAGAAAATCTTGAAAAATGAGTGGAAAAAACATATAATTCCAAAATCCTAAAATAAATAGCATCTTCATTATTTTTGCATGTTGTCTTGATTTCTTATTAATATGTAACTTGTTTTTATATTGTTGTATACTTTAAAATTCATTATATAAATGTTTTATATTTCTTTACAACTTAAAATACATACATACACTCTCATCCACATTTTAAAAAATGCAAATTAAAAATAACAGTGATTCCAGTATTTACATTTTTAGATTGGTAAAGATTAAAATGTTTGATTCTAATAGATTTTAGTGAGAATGTAGATTGGTGCAGCTTTTTAAAGGGTGATTTGGCAGTGTTTGTTAAAACTAAAAATTGCACATAACATTCTTGATCCAGCAGTTTCACTTCTAGGAATATGTTATACAAATATACTGGCTCTAGGTCAATTGATCTACAAGGCTGACTTGTCACATTTATGTTTTTTTGTATCAGTCAATCCAAGAAAACATTTTTTTAATGAGTATAGACAAAATAGCATTATTTTATAATAAAATTTTTCAGTTTACTCTGATTTCTTTCCCGTTCTTTGAAGAGTTATGTTTTTTCCCCCAGCACTTTCTGATTTCTTTATAATCTTTTAAAAAGTTATTTAACGGTTATTTTGTGTTTCCTTCTAGCATTTTAATAATTTTAGGGTTCTTTTGTCAGTTTCAAAGTGCATCTACCAGCGTTTGTTTTTTAATAAATTTTTTTAAATTAAAAATTTTTATAAGTTTTGAAAAATTTGCAGTTACGTATATTGGATGGAATTATTTTAATAACTTTTAAAGATTTTTGATGGGATTTGGTTTACAGCCCCCCCCCCCCTTTATTTTAAGGAATATTGGAAGCTAAGGGTCATAGATTGGTTGACTTTTTTAATGAACATATTTAATATTCAGAAAAACATTTCACAATCATAAATATTAATAAATCAGTGTAAATATTACATGCATTTACCATAGATATGTGCTAAAAAATATCTAGAGCAGCTATTGCTGAGACATGCTAATATTTTTTTAATTGCTATAAAAATTAAGAATATTATCTCGATTGAGGCCTTGGGGAATAATAATAAAATTACCTAAAGAGTGGAGTAATGAAATATTTCATTCAAACAAGAATGTGAAAGAACTGGAAAGAGTGGCCTAAATCTTGCTACAAAAGACAAAAAATTTAATGACTGGAAATACAAAACTAACATGTATTTACTAATAAATATAAAATGCTTATAGAAATATTTATAAATAAGAACTATTTATAAATGAGATTTCTCTATTTATTACTATATTAACAAATATAAATATTTATACGTGTGTGTTAAGTCACTTCAGTTGTGTCCAACTCTTTGCGACCCTATGGACTGTAGCCCATCAGGGTCCTCTGTCCATTGGGTTCTTCAGGCAAGAATACTGGAGTGGTTTGCCACGACCTCCTTCAGGGGATCATCCCAACCCCTGGATCAAACCTGTGTCTCTTGTGTCTCCTGCATTGGCAGGTGGTTCTTTACCACTAGTGCCACCTGGGAAGCCCATTTATACATATAGGTAGCTATAAATATAGATATATTTTTAAATTAATAAATATATTTATACATATAGACTATACTCTAAATATGTGTGTTATAGCAATGTTACAGTAAGCCAATACGGTATATATTGATATAAAATATAATCAGGGTCATGTGTCTGATTTGTTGAGATCTTTGAGATGAATATGTAAATTTGGTAATTTCAGTGAATTTATGCAGACTGAATTTTGGAGATTGGTTTGTTTCTGATAATACTAACATACCAAAACATATGTGGAAGAGTGTGCATTGCAGTATTGTAATACCAAAAGGCTGAAACTGCTGAAATTCATGTCAGCAGAGTTTACTAGATTATGTGTGCATCTATATGATGGAATATGTTACAGCCATGGAAAAGAAAGTAAAGGTAAATGTATTAAGATAGAAAAATTTGTAGTGTAAAGTAAAAAAGGTTCAGAACAGTGCACACAGTCCTTTTCATTTTCAGTTAAAGAAAAGATGCTTATGAACATATATTTATATATACATTGGGTATATCTGGAAGAGTACTAAAAATTATTTATTGTGGTTGCCACTATGATCCTAACAGGTGGAAACAAAGTTAATAGGTACCCTTATTGTGTGTTAATCTTGATCAGTTTTACTAACTAGTAAAAGTAAAATTAAATATTTGCAGCATATATTCCTTGTAGAAGATGTGAAAATGACATGTAGAAGACAAGTCTCCCAATGGTGATGTTTGTTAAAAATTTTGTTTTACTGTGTTTCCTTTCAGTTTTTTTATATTTTACTTTTTTGTGTTAGTTTACTTACCACAACATTGGTGTTTTTCACTGTCTTTTTAAAGCAATTAGTTTCATTTACCTATGTATAGTTCTGGTGTTTGTTAGTTTTCATTTGAACTTGCCTATACAAATTCACTTTTCTTATATACTGTACATTGGAATTTTGTCAAGAAGAGTTGACTCATCCGTTTTTGCTGGGATGTTTTACCATGTACAGTTTTGGTTATGGTCTGCTTAATTTTGTTAATTAACTCTGCCATTAATATTCTTTATGAATTGGGCAAAAAACTGACATCTTATTTCTTAGCTAATCCGTGAGAAAATTGTAAGCATCTTTTATTCAGTACTGTAGGACTGCTAACTCCGTCATGTTCATTGAGTCTCAGAATTCTTTCCATTCTTTTGTATTTCAGTTGTTCTCCCTAAAAGTTACTGGTCATGATTTTGACCTTTTTGTTTTGGAGGCTTCCTGTTCCAATGATGAGAGTTTAGAATGCAGAATTCCGTTTGTATGTGACTTATTCATATCTTTGATAAAATTTTGTTACATGGTTGCTATTAGTTATTCTGCTACATAGATGACACTTGCAGAGTAGTGGGAGACCATCTCATTCATGGAAATACCGATCTTCACACTCACTGAAACCAGAGTTCAGCCTGTTGACCGCAAAATTGGTATTAATTGGACTCTCAGGTGCTAGGCAAAGTTGAAATAGCTTACATTTCTTTTAGCTAAATTATTTGCCTTAGCTGTACTTCCAGACATAAAAACACTGGAGCAGAGGACTTCATTATATAATTTGCATGGTTACTGATTTTCAAAAGAATTGAATGAATTTATAATGCCATCAGCAGTGTATAAACACCTCAATTTCAATAGATTTTCTTTGGAATTAGTTATTATTATTAGAAAATATTAACTAGGAGTAAAATGATCTTGTGGAGTTACATTTTCATTTGCTTTGTGTAGAAATTCAGTAGGAACAACAAATTAGAAGTGGGTTTGGAAAATGTTAACTTCTAACTAGAGCATTTGGTTATGCAACCATCACTACATTATTGTTTTGAATCAAAAGTTAAGATTGGTTATTAGCATAATGAAATAGAGTGTCCCTGGAGCGAAAGTCATGAAGAGTACTATTGTATTCTTGGAACAGAGGAGTTCTTTTGTCTTATGTCCCCCTAGGCTGAGAATAGAATAATATGCTACTTTTATCCTGCAGCTAGACAGTCACTGTGCTTAAGTCTATCTCCGTGTGTCTGCTTGGTTCAGTCAATTAAAAAACTTACTGTTTGTTTGTTTGCCAAGTTAGTAATGTCATAATATATTTTGCAAGGAATTGAATAATAAACTGTTTTTGTCATGTTTTAATAGTTTTTTGTGTTTATTTTTTATTTAACAAAAATTTTAGTGTAGCCCCATTTTTATTGTTTTTGAATCTAGTTTTTAAAACTGTAAGTAATTTAGGAGAAACTAGAAATAATCTTTTAAATTAAGCAAATCACTAGTTCAGTTGTCAGAAAGTAAGCACTACTAATTTAAGTGAATATTTTTATTTACTTTCTTATTTGTGACCTTTTAAGACTTATTCAGCCTCCAAACCATCCAGCAATTTTGTTAAAAACTGATTCTATGGCAGGTTAATCTTTCTTTTTTTTAATACCAGCAAGATAAGAAATTATAATTGCATCTTTTAAAAGATTTATTTTTAACTCACTTAGAATTTCTTATTTGTGAGGCACATACTTAAGGTTCTTTTTTTTTCTCCTCTGTTTAATTTCTTTTGGAGCCAGTCATTATCTTTAGAGCCAGTTTAAAAGGGTTGTTTTGATGCTTTCTGCCACGACTGACTTGTAGCAAGGAACCTTTAATATATTGGGTTGGCCAAAAAGTTCATTCTAGTTTTTCCGTAAGATGTTATGGAAAAACTTGAACGAACTTTTTGGCTGACCTAATACAGTATAACAAGATCTCATTTGGCTAGTAAGTGTGTCTTCCAGCTCTCTGCTAGGTGTAGGACACTGCCTTCAAAGTGTTGGCATGTAGGCTAGCTAAATTCCAAGGTTTGCTTATATAGTGTAAGACGTGAATAATACAAGTCGTTGTGTATATAGGAGCTGAATAAAAGGAAGGAAAAGAACAATGAGTAATTTAATTTCAAGGCTGTTTTCTACATTTAACTTTATCTCTTGATGATTTTACATCCTAAACCTAATTTTATTAGATCTCTTTAAAATTAGTCTTCAGCATGATTTTTTCATAAGCAGTTATCTTACTTACAATTTTAGTACCTTATGCTTCTAAGCTTGTATTACAACTCCTAATAATTTATAATTGCAAGATATTCTATAGTTTAATAGTTGTTTGAGGAATCTGAAGTTTTATAAGATGGATATCTTATAAAGTCATTTGTAATACAGTAGTTTCTTTCAAGTATCAAGTTTTTCCAGTAGTTTGAATGGTCTCTGAGTGGTTTTGTATGCATAATGGTTTTTTATCAACTAGAATCCCTTGTCCTAATAAATTTACTTGTAGTTTAGGAAAATTGTCTATTCTGAATATTTCAGGATTCAGTCTTGTAGAGGAGAGTTAAAAGACTTCCCTCTCTTCCTCCCCTCAACTCCCTCTTCTCACCCCCAGTGCTTTGCTTTGGTAGGAGTCTTTACCACCAACTGAATAGTGAAATATGTAAGTTTTGACAAATGCATGCACCTGTGTAGCTACACCTGTTTCAAGATCTGTAACATTCCAGTTACCCCAGAAATCTCTTATGCCTCTTACTACTCAGTACCTGTCTCCCAGAATGCATCTCTGTTCTTATTCTGTTACCAGACCTTAGTTTTGGCTGTTGATGGAATTTTACATAAGTGGAATAATTTTGTGACTGATTTCTTATACTTAGTGTAATGCTTCTGAGATTGTCCATGTCATATTTATCGGCAGTTCCTTTTTATTGCTGAATAGTTGTAGTATTCCAGTGAATAAATATACCACAGTTTGTTTATCCATTCGTATGTTGGTGGACATTTGTGTTGTTTTCAGTTTGGCTAACTGTGGATAAGGCTGTTTATGAACGTTCATGGATAAGTTCTTTTGTGAACATGTGTTTTCATTTTTTTCTGGGTAAATCTCTAGAAATGGAATTGCTAGGTTATGTGGTAAGTGTCTGCTTAAAAACTGTTTTCCCAAGGCCAGAATTTGAGGGCAGTGGAAGTGAGAGATACTTTTAAAGGCTACACCATGAATGATCTTAGAGATCATGTTAAAGAACATTTATCCCAAGTACAGAATAAAGCCATGGAAGGGTTTAAGAGACCACTTTTGAAGAGTGGGTTAAAAGTGAGGCTGAAGATGGAAGACCCTGTGAAGAGGACTCTTTCCTTGCAAATGACATAAAACTTGACCCAAACTGGCTTAAACATGAGAATATTTTGGATCACATAAACAAGAAAGCCCAGGTAGTATCATCAAAACCATAAATATTAAATATGTGTCTGAGTTAAAAATTTATATTTCATCAGCCTTCATATCACTGAGCTCTGTATGTTTATTCAAGTGACACCAACCCCCGTGCGTAGGAAAGTAAGTGCATTGTGCATATTAGATGCTCAATAAATATTTTGGTGAATGAATGAATGTTCATGGGCATCTCTGAGAGTCATATTGAGAGTCATTCTTGAAACCTCTTTATCTTTCTTTCTCTAATATCTAGTCTACTTTCCTGTCAAAATATTTCTTAAACTTGTTCACTCTTGTTGATCTCTGCTGTCACTGTGCTCTTTTTTTTCTCCTACCTGTCTGTCTCTGGAGTGTCTTTGTGGTCTTCATAAACATGCTTCGTCTCCACTGCAGTCTCTACAAGGTTGGAATCACTCTGGCCTTGGTCTTGTGTGTTCATTTCTTTCTTTGTGCTCTTTCCTGGGTATAAGGTAGATTTTTTTTTTTTTTAAGGAAGATTAAGAGTGTGATATTAGGAGTAAGGCATGAGGTCTTAAGTGATTGTGGCATACAGTTAACTACATACTGCTTTGCTTTAAGGAGAAAATAGAAAATATGCTAATGGTTATAACAAAACTATGTTCAGGGAAGGAGTAGATACCGAAAATTTGTAGGAAAATTTCTAGTAGAGTCCTTTTGATTTGCTTGAGAATTGAGAAAATACTCAAGAAAATAGAAAACCAAAATTGTTCCTTTGGTTTTCAATCTACAAATTAAATATCCACAGTGTAATCTTAATGTACGTTACAAGTAATCTGTAATAGTTTTGTTTTTCCAAGCTAATAAATGACTTTAAAATCTGTGACGGAAAAAAAGTTTGCTACATAATTCAGTTAAAACACCAGCATTTATATTTTCTCTTTGCTCTTGACTATCCTTATCATTCTACCCTATATTTTCCTCAAGACATTCAAGTTTTCTGTAAATTTTACCTCTTTACATCATAGACTGTTAATGAAAAAAGGTTGGCTCATAGTGATGATGGGGAAAGTTGCAACAGCATGGAGTAGACAGAATTGCACAGTAGTTTGCACAGCTATGTTTAGAACATAGCTGACTTATTTTTAAATCTGGAAGAACCTGAAATTTGCCTGTCTAAATAGAGTAAAGGTCATTGAGTGTATAATAAATTCATTAGTCCTTAATTTTTCTCCCCGCCCCCCAACAACAACAGCAGTAACTTCATTATGATCACCAACTCACCATCTTCAGTGCCTAACACTATATCTGACACATAGTAGGAACATAGGATTTGCTGCTTTAAAGTGATGCACTTCAGTTCCCTGGAAAATTCACAGATGGTGAAATATAAAGTGAACACTGCTAAAAATACTCAGTCCTAGAAATGGAAATGTATTTTATGGAGGAGTAAGAATTTGACCTAAATATCTAGTCTATAAGTTTTTTAAAATGTGAGTTTATTTCTTGTTTATCTTTTTTTTAGACATTTAAATATAGCATGTAACCCTGCTCCAACTAGTGATCATTGTGTTGTACTAATATGACTTTCTTTGAGTATATTTTTCTTAAAAGCATTGTTCTTAAAAAATTTAACTATAGTCACACAAGTAATGAAGTTTTAGGAAAATTCAAGCTGTACAAATAGAGCAAAACTCCCTTTTAATTGAACCCCACTGCCCTTTGCCCATCCATATCACTTAGTTAACTCTTCTAGTCAATTTGGCATTTATACTTCTGAGATTTTAAACATATGCACAAATATACACACTTAAAAAAAAAAAAACGTTTAAAATTACAGTTGCCTGCCTTAAGTGAGTTTTAGGAGTCTTACTGCACTTTAGAGTTTTAGGAACATTTCTACACTTAGAGCACTCCTGCTTATTTAACCAAGTCATGTCCTTTTTAAAAAAATTAGTTTACTAAAACCAGAGAACAGCAACCTAGAAAATAAGCCAGACTTATTAAGAATTTGCTTTAGTGGCCAATCCGTCTTCCATATCATCTTCTATAATTTATAAGTTAGTAATATCAAAAGCAATCTGATGTGTTTGATACAATGTGCATACAAAGAAGTACTCTGCTAATTCGGACTGTCCTTCAATCTAAATTAGTAAAACTTATGTTTGCATACGGAAAATTTAGGAAAAACTTTTTTTACACCATAGCTAGCTATTAATTTAACACTAACATTAAGAGCCATTTAATTAACATCAAAATGAAGCAGGTCAAGGGTAACAGAGTTTTGCCGAGAGAGCACACTGGTCATAGCAAACACTTTCTTCCAACAATGCAAGGGAAAACTCTACTCATGGACTTCACCAGATGGTCAACACTGAAATCAGATTGATTATATTCTTTGCAGCCAAAGGTGGAGAAGCTCTATACACTCAGCAAAAACAAGACCAGGAGCTGACTGTGGCTCAGATCATGAACTCCTTATTGCCAAATTTTAAATTGAAGAAAGTAGGAAAACCACTAGACCATTGAGATATGACCTAAATCAAATCCTTACGATTATACACTGGAAGTGACAAATAGATTCGAGGGATTAGATCTCATAGACAGAGTGAAGAACTATGGACACAGGTTCGTGACATTGTACAGGAGGCAGTGATCAAGACCATCCCCAAGAAAAAGAAATGCAAAAAGGCAAAATGGTTGTCCGAGGAGGCCTTACAAGTAGCTGAGAAAGGAAAAGACGGGAAAGGCAAAGGAGAAAAGGAAAGATACACCCATTTGAATACAGAGTTCCAAAGAATAGCAAGGAGAGATAAGAAAGCCTTCCTCAGTGATCAATGCAAAGAAATAGAGGAAAACAACAGAATGGGAAAGACTAGAGATCTCTTCAAGAAAATCAGAGATACCAAGGGACCATTTCATGCAAAGATGAGCTCGATAAAGAACAGAAATGGTATGGACCTAACAGAAGCAGTAGATATTAAGAAGAGGTGTCAAGATTACACAGAAGAACTATACAAAAAAGATCTTCATGACATAGATAACCACGATGGTGTGATCACTGAACTACAGCCAGACATCCTAGAATGAGAAGTCAAATGGGCCTTAGGAAGCACGACTACGAATGGAGCTAGTGGAGGTGATGGAATTCCAGTTGAGCTATTTCAAGTCCTAAAAGATGATGCTGTGAAAGTGCTGCAGTCAATATGCCAGCAAATTTGGAAAAACTCAGCCGTGGCCACAGGACTGGAAAAGGTCAGTTTTCATTCTAATTGCAAAGAAAGGCAATGCCAAAGAATGCTCAAACTACCACACAATTGCACTCATCTCACACGCTAGTGAAGTAATGCTCAAAATTCTCCAAGCCGTGCTTCAACAGTATGTGAACTGTGAACTTCCAGATATTCAGGCTAGATTTATAAAAGGCCGAGGAACCAGAGATCAAATTGCCAATATCTGTTGGATCATCGAAAAAGCAAGAGAGTTCCAGAAAAACATCTACTCCTTTATTGACTACACCAGAGCCTTTGACTGTGTGGATCACAACAAACTGGAATATTCTTAAAAGAGGTAGGAATACCAGACCACCTGACCTGCCTCCTAAGAAATCTGTATGCAGGTCAAGAAGCAACAGTTAGAACTGGACATGGAACAACAGACTGTTCCAAATCAGGAAAGGAGTACATGGAGGCTGTATATTGTCACCCTGCTTATTTAACTTATGTGCAGAGTACATCATGAGAAATGCTGGACTGGATGAAGCACAAGCTGGAATCAAGATTGCTGGGAGAAGTATTAATAACCTCATATATGGAGATGACACCACTCTTATGGCAAGGGTGAACGAAAGAGGAAAGCAAGGAAGAACGAAAGAGCCTCTTGATGAAAGTGAAAGAGGAGAGTGAACAAGTTGGCTTAAAACTCAACATTCAAAAAACTAAGATCATGGTATGCGGTCCCATCACTTCATGGCAAATAGCTGGGGAAACAATGGAAACAGTGATAGACTTTATTTTTGGGGGCTCCCAAATCACTGCAGATGGTGACTGCAGCCATGAAATTAAAAGACATTTGGTCCTCGAAAGAAAAGCTGTGACCAACCTAGACAGCATATTAAAAAGCAGAAACATTGCTTTGCCAACAGAGGTCCATCTAGTCAAGGCTATGGTTTTTCCGGTAGTCATGTATGGATGTGAGAGTTGGACTATAAAGAAAGCTGAGTGCGGAAGAATTGATGCTTTTGAACTGTGGTGTTGGAGAAGACTCATGAGAGTCCCTTGGACTGCAAGGAGATCCAACCAGTCCATCCTAAAGGAAATCAACCCTGAATATTCATTGGGAGGAGTGATATTGAAACTGAAACTCCAGTACTGTGGCCACCTGATGCGAAGAACTGACTCACTGGAAAAGCCCCTGATGAAGGTAGGAGAAGAAGGGGACGACAGAGGATGAGATGTTTGGATGTCATCACCAACTTGATGGACATGAGTTGAGTAAGCTCTGAGGTTGGTGATGGACAGGGAATCCTGGTGTGCTATACAGTCCATGGGGCTGCAAAGAGTTGGATGTGAGTAAGTGACTGAACTGAATTGAATTAACATCAAATATCAAAACTTTGGGCTTTATTAAATATTACAATTTTCTTGAGAATGATGGCAGTTTTTAATTTTAGAATCACAAGATGCTGGATTATTTAATATTTCCTAAGTAACATTTTATTTTTTTCCTATTATCAGTTGTTACATAGTCCCTTTAAGGTACTTTGTGTTTAATTGTGGGAGGTTTAAGCACCTTGTATTTTTAGAATTTTAGAACCAGGAGAGATCTCAGTATTTAATACAATCCCCTTATTTTACAAACAAAGAAATCCACAGAAAGTCAGTAGCTTGACCAGCTACCCAAAACAAGTTATGGTAAGAATCAGAACTGTAACCTAGATCTCCTGCTATATATATATAATATATATATATATATATATATATATCTTATTTTCTGGTGCTTTCTAGTCTTGAGTCTACTTGAAATAGAGAATGAGCTTAATATTCACGTTTCTTTCTTTCCTTGGTAAAAAAAATCTGCCAGACCCTGTGATGGCCAAAAGTACTTTGGGAAAAGTGAAATTTCCTGTGAGAAAAAGACTTTGTCTTGGTGATATGTGGTTGATACTTTGTCTTGGTGATATGTGGTTGATACTATCTTTTATTTCTCCATTTCTTTTTTCCTCCCCTTCTTCTCCTTTCTCTCTTAGAGTGCACATACAAAGACTGTCAAGTAGACCTATTATAAGGAAATTGGACCTAGGGAGATGGGCTGAAGCTGGAGTAGGTTATGTTTTGTAGCTTCTCTGGTGGCTCAGTGGTAAAGAATCCAGCTGCCAATGCAGGAGACTCAGGTTTGATCCCTAGATTAGGAAGATCCCCTGGAGAAGGAAATGGCAACCCAGCCAGTATTCTTTCCTAGGAAATCCCATGGATGGAGGAGCCTGGCTGGCAGTGGTTCGTGGGGTTGCAAAAGAGTTGGACACAACTTAGCAACTGAACAATAGCAACAGCAACTTACTATACTGGTTCTGATGTTCCAACCTAGTTACTAGGACCAAAAGAACCAAAACCAGTAGATTCATGAAGCATCCCAGAGTTCACCAAAGCTGGCAGTATTATAAACATATTGAATTGTCTTTCCGTTAGTTTTCCACCATGCATCTATAAAGTCTATCTTCTGTTTTCTTTTTAAAAAAACTTTTCCTTTTATCCTTCTTCAAGCATTCTTTGCTTAGTATATATTTTACAAAAGAGCATAAAATATAAACTGAATATATTCATAAGACATACTCTTTTAATTCTTTGTAATGTCACTGGTCTTACCCTTATTGTTTAAATTGTATAATTTGCTGATGCTGTTAAAAACATTTTAGTGAAATCATATATTGGTAAACAACTTACTTTTTAATATTTATTGCATTTCTTTCACCTTTTTTTTTTAATAAAGAGTTCATAGGTGATACAAGGACAGGCTATGGGATAAGATGGGGACAATTAGGTGATGATGTTTACTGCTGTAGCTGTGAATCATTACGTAGCCAGAGTTGGGAGAGCACTGTTTGTTAACAGTAGCCTTTCAAAGAATATCTTCGGAGTATTTGATCAGTTCAGTTGCTCAGTCATGTCCAACTCTTTGAGACCCCATGAACTGCAGCATGCCAGGCCTCACCATGCCTGTCCATCACCAACTCCAGGAGTTTACCCAAACTCATGTCCATTGAGTCGGTGATGCAATCCAACCATCTCATCCTCTGTCGTCCCCTTTTCCTCGTGCCCTCAATCTTTGCAGCATCAGGGGCTTTTCAAATGAGTCAGTTCCTTGCATCAGGTAGCCAAAGTATTGGAGTTTCAGCTTCAGCATCAGTCCTTCAAATGAATATTCAGGACTGATTTCCTTTAGGATGAACTGGTTTGATCTCCTTGCAGTCCAAGGGACTCTCTAGAGTCTTCTCCAACACCACAATTCAAAAGGATCAATTCTTCGGTGCTTAGCTTTCTTTATCATCCAACTCTCAAATCCATACATGCCTACTGGAAAAACCATAGCCTTGACTAGGTGGACTTCGTTGGCAAAGTAACGTCTCTGCTTTTTAATATGCTGTCTAGGTTGGTCTAACTTTTCTTCCAAGGAGTAAACATCTTTTAATTTCATGGCTGCAATCACCATCTGCAGTGATTTTGGAGCTCAAAAAATAAACTCAGCCACTGTTGCCACGGTTTCCCCATCTATTTGCCATAAAGTGATGGGACCGGATGCCATGATCTAACTTTTCTGAACGTTGAGCTTTAAGCCAACGTTTTTACTCTCCTCTTTAACTTTCATCAAGAGGCTTTTTAGTTATTTTTCACTTTCTGACATATGGGTGGTGTCATCTGCATATGTAAGGTTGTTGATATTTCTCCTGGCAATCTTGATTCCAGCTTGTGCTTCTTCCAGCCCAGCGTTTCTCATGATGCACTCTGCATATAAGTTAAATAAGCAGATTGACAATCTACAGCCTTGACGTACTCCTTTTCCTGTTTGGAACCAGTCTGTCATTCCATGTCCAGTTCTAACTGCTGCTTCCTGACCTAAATACAGATTTCTCAAGAGGCAGGTCAGGTGGTCTGGTATTCCCATCTCTTGAAGAATTTTCCATAGTTTATTGTGATCCACACAGTCAAAGGCTTTGGCATAGTCAATAAAGCAGAAATAGATGTTTCTCTGGAACTCTCTTGCTTTTTCGATGATCCAGCGGATGTTGGCAATTTGATCTCTGGTTCCTCTACCTTTTTAAAACCAGCTTGAACATCTGGAAGTTCATGGTTCATGTATTATTGAAGCCTGGCTTGGAGAATTTTGAGCATTACTTTACTAGCGTGTGAGATGAGTGCAATTGTGCGGTAGTTTGAGCATTCTTTGGCATTGCCTTTCTTTGGGATTGGAATGAAAACTGACCTTTTCCAGTCCTGTGGCCACTGCTGAGTTTTCCAAATTTGCTGGCATATTGAGTGCAGCACTTTCACAACACATCATCTTTTAGGATTTGAAATAGCTCAACTGGAATTCCATCACCTCCACCAGCTTTGTTCATAGTGATGCTTCCTAAGGCCCACTTGACTTCACATTCTAGGATGTCTGGCTCTAGGTGAGTGATCACACCATCATGATTATCTGGGTCATGAAGATCTTTTTTGTATAGTTCTTCTGTGTATTCTTGCCACCTCTTCTTAACATCTTTTGCTTTGTTAGGTCCCTACCATTTCTGTCCTTTTTTGTGCCCATCTTTGTATGAAATGTTCCCTTGGTATCTCTAATTTTCTTGAAGAGATCTCTAGTCTTTCCCATTCTGTTGTTTTCCACTATTTCTTTGCATTTGATCACTGAGGAAGGCTTTCTTATCTCTTCTTGCTATTCTTTGGAACTCTGCATTCAAATGGGTATATTTTTCCTTTTCTCCTTTGCTTTTCTCTTCTCTTTTTACAGCTATTTTTCAGGCCTCCTCAGACAGCCAGTTTGTTTTTTTGCATTTCTTTTTCATGGGGATGGTCTTGATCCCTGTCTCCTGTACAGTGTCACGAACTTCCGTCCATAGTTCATCAGGCACTCTTGTCTATCAGATCTAGTCCCTTAAATCTGTTTCTCACTTCCACTGTATAATTGTAAGGATTTGATATAAGTCATACCTGAATGGTCTAGTGGTTTTCCCCACTTTCTTCAATTTAAGTCTCAATTTGGCAATAAGAAGTTCATGGTCTGAGCCACAGTCAGCTCCTGGTCTTGTTTTTGCTGACTGTATAGAGCTTCTCCATCTCTGGCTGCAGAGAATATAATCAGTCTGATTTAGGTGTTGACCATCTGGTGATCTTCATGTGTAGAGTCTTCTCTTGTGTTGTTGGAAGAGAGTGTTTGCTGTGACCAGTGCGTTCTCCTGGCAAAACTCTATTAGCCCTTGTCCTGCTTCATTCTGTACTCCAAGGCCAAATTTGCCTGTTACTCCAGATGTTTCTTGGCTTCTTACTTTTGCATTCCAGTTCCCTATAATGAAAAGGACATCTTTTTGGGGTATTAGTTCTAAAAGGTCTTGTAGGTCTTCATAGAACTGTTCAGTTTCCGCTTCTACAGCATTACTGGTTGGGGCATAGACTTGGATTACTATAATATTGAATGGTTTGTCTTGGAAACGAACAGAGATCATCCTGTCATTTTTGAGATTGCATCCAAGTACTGCATTTCAGACTCTTTTGTTGACTATGATGACTACTCCATTTCTTCTTAGGGATTCCTGCCCACAGTAGTAGATATAATGGTCATCTGGTTAAATTCCCCCATTCCAGTCCATCTTAGTTCGCTGATTCCTAGAATGTTGAAGCTGAAGAGTTATGAACATTAGCAAAATCACTGATTCTGATAAGCACCTTTTAAAATTGTAAATTTTTTGCACAGCAGCCTTTATAATTTTAAAATTTAAATAAAACATTTTAATAATCTCATCAGGATAGAAGTTAGGTGATCTTGTGGTGGTTAAAAGAAGAAATCAAAGTAAAAATAACTAAGAATTAAACTTATTATGCTACACTGTCAAATAAAATGTGATGACTGGCACACCCCCCAAGAATTCTAAGGTAACTTTCTGTCTTCATGGGTCTTTTTATAAAACATGATCTAAATTGGGTCAGCAAACTGGCCTGCAGACCACGTCCTGTCCTTGGATTGTTTTTGTAAGGTCCATGAGCTAAAGAATGGTATTTTACAGTTTTAAAGGTTTGTAAAAACAAAAAAATAAACAACAAAGATTGTACATGGCCCTCAGTGCCTAAAGTATTTGCCATCTGGCCTTCAAAGAAAAAAATCTCCATTATCTGCCCAGAATCACCAATAAGACCCTAAATGGTCACAGAGAATCATTTTAGGCCATTTAAAGTTAGTAAAAATAAAAGATATGAAAAAAATCAACAGAAATGTACTGTTTGTTACAATATTGTTCACAGTGATAAAAATTTGAAAACAAATATTTCGTAACAGGGGACTGACTAAATAAATTACAGGACATCTGTGTAGAAGAATATTATGCATTGAGAGACATCACCCATGACTTATGAAGGGAAGATAGCATTAAGCACGGGGCCAGAGTCCAGAATAGGGTGCAGCATGATCCTTCCCCCTTTTAAATTATGTGAACATTTATAATATGTAATTGAGGTGTGTGGATACAGAAAACTTTATGTAGTAGAATATGAGATTGTGGGGAACTTCACATTTTTTTAATTGTTGCAGTTTTGTAATTGCTAATTATTTTACAGTGAACTTAGATTAAATTTGAAAAAATTAACAATTAGTTTTAAGTCACAAAGAGAAGAGCTAACATAGTATTAGAAGTATGAATGCTCTGTTGAAACTTAGACGTTTTTGGGCAAATGAGAGAAAATAGAACTGTCGAAATCCTCTTAATGTATTACCCTTAGACATTCAATAGGCTGAATGTGTAATAATGGCATTTCAATGGGCTATTCAAAGAATAAAGAATATGAGGTATATTCTTAACAATCTGAGGGACTGTGTATCGTAGAGAACACTCCCTTCCACAAAAAATTTGTTGGTGTCATTTTAAGAGAAAATTTTGATTTAGATCATGAAATTTAAATTAAACTGGCACTTGTTCTTTTTCCTTTCCTTCTTTTCCTTTGCACAGTACAAAATTGAGGGACAATTCTTATATAAAACTAGACACTTGACCTTTTACATATGTATACAAACTTGTCTCCAACACCCAGATCAAAATGTGAAACTTCTACAATCAGGTGGTTCCCTCTTTCCAGGCAGTTTCACTGTTCCCACTAAGAAGTAAGCATTCTGACTTCTGTTGTTTGTTGTTTAGCCAGTAAGTCCTGTCTGAATCTTTGTGACCCCATGGACAGCAGGATGCCGAGCACCCCTGTCTTTCACTATCTCCTAGAGTTTGCTCAAACTTATGTCCATTGAGTTGGTAATGCCATCCAGCCATGTCATCCTCTGTTGCCCCCTTCTCCTCCTGCCCTCAGTCTTTCAGAGCATTAGGGTCTTTTCTAATGAGTCAGCTGTTTGCATCAGGTGGCCAAAGTACCAGAGCTTCAGCCTCAGTCCTTCTAATGAATATTCAGGGTTGATTTCCGTTAGGATTGACTGCTTTGATCTCCTTGCAATCCAAGGGACTCTCAAGAGTCTCTTCCAGCACCACATTTTGAAAGCATCAGTTCTCCGGTTCTCAGCCTTCTTTATAGTCCAGCTGTCACATCTGTACATGACTATGGGAAAAACCATGCCATACTATGCTAAGTCGCTTCAGTCGTGTCTGACTCTGTGTGACCCCATAGACGGCAGCCCACGAGGCTCCCCCGTCCCTGGGATTCTTCAGGCAAGAACACTGGAGTGGGTTGCCATTTCCTTTTCCAGTGCATGAAAGTGAAAAGTGAAAGTGAAGTCGCTCAGTCTTGTCTGACTCTTAGCGACCCCATGGACTGCGGCCCACCAGGCTCCTCCGTCCATGGGATTTTCCAGGCAAGAGTACTGGAGTGGGGTGCCATTGCCTTCTCCGGGGAAAAACCATAGCTTTGACTATATGGACCTCTTTTGGCACAGTGTTGTCTCTGCTTTTTAATACACTGTCTAGGTTTGTCATCACTTTCTTCCAAGGAGCAAGAGTCTTTTAATTTCATGGTTGCAGTCAATGTCCGCAATGATTTTGGAGTGAAAATTTGTCACTGTTTCCATTGTTTTCCCATCTATTTCCCATGAAGTGATGGGACATGATGCCATGATCTTAATTTTTTGAATGTTGAGTTTTAAGCCAGCTTTTTCACTGTCTTCTTTTACCCTCAACAAGAGTCTCTTTCCTCTATGCTTTCTGCCATTAGAGTGGTGTCATCTGCCTATCTGAGACTGTTGATATTTCTCCTGGCAGTCTTAATTCCAACTTGTGATTCATCCAGCCCGGCATTTTGCATGATGTACTCTGCATTTAAGTTAAATAAGCAGGGTGACAATGTACAGCCTCGTGCTCCTTTTCCATTTTGGAACCAGTCTGTTATTCCATGTCCGGTTCTAGCTGTTGCTTTTTGACCTGCATATAGGTTTCTCAGACAGGTAAAGTGTCTGGTATTCCCCTCTCTTTTAAGAATTTTCCACAGTTTGTTGTGATCCACACAGTCAAAGGCTTTGGCATAATCAATGAAGCAAAAGTAGATTTTTTTTTTTTTAATTCCCTTGCTTTCTCTATGATCCAACAGATGTTGGCGGTTTCATCTCTTATTGCTCTGCCTTTTCTAAACCAGCTTGTACATCCAGAAGTTCTTGGTTCACATACTGTTGAAGCCTAGCTTGAAGGGTTTTGAGCATTACATTACTAACATGTAAAATGAGCTCATTTGTCCAGTAGTTTGAACATTCTTTGGTGTTGCCTTTGGGATTGGAATGAAAACTAACATTTTCCAGTTCTGTGGCCACTGCTGAGTTTTCCAAATTTGCTGGCAGGTTGAATGCAGCACTTTAACAGCATCATCTTTCAGGATTTGGAATAGCTCAACTGAAATTCTGTCACCTCTACTAGCTTTGTTCATGGTGATGAGTCCTAAGGTGCACTTAACTTCACACTCCAGGATGTCTGGCTTCAGGTGAGTGATCAGTTCAGTTCAGTCACTCAGTCATGTCCGATTCTTTGCCACCCCATGAATCGCAGCACGCCAGGCCTCCCTGTCCATCACCAACTCCTGGAGTTCACTCAGATTCACGTCCATAGAGTCATTGATGCCATCTAGCCATCTCATCCTCTGTCGTCCCCTTCTTCTCCTGCCCCCAATCCCTCCCAGCATCAGAGTCTTTTCCAATGAGTCAACTCTTCGCATGAGGTGGCCAAAGTACTGGAGTTTCAGCTTCAGCATCATTCCCTCCAAAGAAATCCCAGGGCTGATCTCCTTCAGAATGGACTGGTTGGATCTCCTTGCAGTCCAAGGGACTCTCAAGAGTCTTCTCCAACACCACAGTTAAAAGGCATCAATTCTTCGGCGCTCAGCCTTCTTCACAGTCCAACTCTCACATCCATACATGACCACAGGAAAAACCATAGCCTTGACTAGACGGATCTTTGTTGGCAAAGTAATGTCTCTGCTTTTGAATATGCTATCTAGGTTGGTCATAACTTTCCTTCCAAGGACTAAGCGTCTTTTAATTTCATGGCTGCAGTCATCATCTGCAGTGATTTGGGAGCCCCAAAAAATAAAGTCTGACACTATTTCCACTGTTTCCCCATCTATTTCCCATGAAGTGATGGGACCGGATGCCATGATCTTCATTTCTGAATGTTGAGCTTTAAGCCAACTTTTTCACTCTCCTCTTTCACTTTCATTAAGAGGCTTTTGAGTTCCTCTTCACTTTCTGCCATAAGGGTGGTGTCATCTGCATATCTGAGGTTATTGATATTTCTCCCAGCAATCTTGATTCTAGCTTGTGTTTCTTCCAGCACAGCGTTTCTCATGATGGACTCTGCATATAGGTTAAATAAGCAGGGTGACAATATACAGCCTTGATGTACTCCTTTTCCTATTTGGAACCAGTCTGTTGTTCCATGTCCACTTCTAACTGCTGCTTCCTGACCTGCATACAGATTTCTCAAGACGCAGGTCAGGTGGTCTGGTATTCCCATCTCTTGAAGAATTTTCCACAGTTTATTGTGATCCACACAGTCAAAGGCTTTGGCATAGTCAAAGCAGAAATAGATGTTTTTCTGGAACTCTCTTGCTTTTTCAGTGATCCAGCAGATGTTGGCAATTTGATCTCTGGTTCCTCTGCCTTTTCTAAAACCAACTTGAACATCAGGAAGTTCATGGTTCACGTATTACAGGTGAGTGATCATACCATAGCAATTATCTAAGTCATTAAGACCTTTTTTTGTAGTTTTTCTGTGTATTCTAGCCACCTCTTCTTAATCTCTTCTGCTTCTGTTGGGTTCTTGCCATTTCAGTCCTTTATTGTGCCCATCTTTTCATGAAATGTTCCCTCGATACCTCCGATTTTCTTGAAGAGATCTCTAGTCTTTCCCACTGTATTGTTTTTCTCTGTTTCTTTGCAGTGTTTACTTAAGAAGGCTTTCTTATCTCTTCTTGCTATTCTCTGGAACTCTGCATTCAGTAGGGTATATCTTTTACTTTCTCCTTTGCTTTCACTTCTCTTCTTTTCTCAGCTATTTGTAAGGCCTCTTCAGACAACTACTTTGCCTTCTTTCATTTGTTTTTCTTGGGGATGGTTTTGGTCACCACCTCCTGTACAGTGTTATGAATTTCCATCATGGTTCTTCCAGCACTCTTATCTACCAGATCTGATCCCTTGAATCTATTGGTCGCCTCCACTGTCTAATCATGAAGAATTTGATTTAGGTCATACCTGACTGGTCTAGTGGTTTTCCTTACTTCCTTCATTTTGAGCCTGAATTTTGCAATAAGGAGCTCACAGTTTGAGCCACAGTCAGCTCCAGGTCTTCTTTTTGCTGACTTTATAGAGCTTTTCCTTTGGCTGCAAAGAACAGAATCAGTCTGATTTCAGTATTGATCATCTGGTGATGGCCATGTAGAAGTTGTCTATTGTGTTATTGAAAGAGGGTGTTTGCTATGACCAGTGCATTCTCTAAGCTCTGTTAGCCTTTGCCCTGCTTTACTTTGTGCTAAAGGGCCAACCTTATGTGTTATTCCCAGTGTCTTTTGACTTTTACTTTTGCATTCCAACCCCCCATGATGAAAAAGCATCTGACTTTTGGCTAGCTTATGTAATGAAATCTTGTGCTCCTTTATGCTTGGCTCCTTGCTCTAGACATCATAATAATTTTGAAATTTATTGAAGTAGTTATTTGTAATAGTAATATCTTTTCTGTTGTGAAGTAGTATTCCATTGTATGAATATAGCACAGTTCATCCACTCCTCTGTTGATGGACGTTTAAATCATTTCCTTTTTTTGTGGGGGAAGGAAGTGAAGCTATTACGAATAATGCTGCTATGAAGATTCTTGTACAAATCTTTTGTTAGTCATACACACTCATGTTACTTGAGTATATATCTAGCTGAGGAATTTCTGGGTTATAGAGTAGGTGTGTGTTTAACTTTATTAAAAACTGCTAGTTTCCAAAAATAGTTGTCCTGTTTTACACTCTAATCAAAGTATGGCAGTTCTAGTTGCTTCGTGTCCTCACTAACACTTGAAATTGATTATAGCAATTTTGGTGATTGTGTAGTAATGTCTCAGTGTAGTTTTTATTTGCTTTTCCCTGATGACCAGTGATGTTGAACACATTAATTGCTTATTGACCATTTTTGTAAATTGTATTGTCTTTTATTATTGATTTGTAGGAGTTCTTTATATATTTTGGGTATGGATTCTGTTAGATGTTTTGAGCTTTATCTTGCAATATTAGCTTGCCTTTTCACTTCATGAAAATCCATTTGGATTTGGATTGCTTTGAATAAATAATTTGAGGATAGTTGATATCTTAAAAATATCATGTCTTCCAGTTTATAAGCATTGTGAATTTCTCCATTCATTTCTGCAGTATTTTGTGGTTCAGTATAGAGGTGTTTCAGATCTCAGTAAATTTATTCCTAAGTAATTGATGTTTTATTTAATGCTAAGTGGTGTTGTGGTTTTACTTTCTGTCTATATTGTATGTTACTAGTTTTTAGAAATGCAGTAGATGTTGGTGTATACCTTTTTATCCAGTGGTCATGCTAAGTTCACTTAGTTCAAGTAGTTTTTCTGTTCCTTTGGATCTTCTATGTATGAAGTTATATCATTTGCAAATAAAGACTGGTTTTAGTCTCACGATCTTTATTTGTTTATTGTCTTGCTCTACTGGCTAGGACATCTAGTAAAAAAAAGTTGTTCTTTTTTAATTGTGGTATAATTGCTTTACAGTGTTGTGTTAGTTTCTGCTGTACAATGAAATGAGTCAGCTGTATGTAGACTTATGTCCCCTCCCTCCCATCTGTCTAGCAAAAGGTTTGAATAAGTCAGTTGAGAGCAGACTGTCTTGACTTTTTGATTTCAGGAAAATTTTTCAGTATTTCACCAATTAGGTATGATGTTAGCTGTAAGCTTTTTACAGATACTCTATTACATTGAGGAAGTTTCCTTTTGTTTCTAATTTGCTGAGTTTTTATCATAAATAGATGTTAAATTTTGTCACTTTTCTGCATCTTTCAAGTTGATCATGATTCTTTATTTGGTTAATGTGGTGATTTCCACTTACTGATTTTTTTAGTGTGTTTGTAATGTTTTATTTCAAAGTATTGTTTAATACCTTTTGTCGTTTACTTTATAATACATTTAAAATATACATATGAATCAATAAATGAGGATGAAAGTAATGGGCTATTAGAGCCCACTGATAACTGATTTACATATGAGCAGCTTTATCCTGATTTCCTGACCATCAAGCAGCTTCATCTTCACATGAACTTGCTCACTAAGGCCGTGGGTTGTGCAGGTATCTGGGCTGCTTGACATTAGATTCTATTCTTTAGTGTCGCTGGCATCCTGGTATACTCTCCTTGGCAGTTTGTTCAGTTACCCAATGACTAACTTTTGAATGTTAAATTAACTTTTCATCCCTGGCATAATCACAGTCATGATATATTTTCTTTAATGTATTATGTTAAGTTTCAAAGATTTTTTTGGTCTGTGTTCATGAAGATTCTTTTTTGGGAATTTTCTTCTCTTGTCATGTTTTTGTCAGGTTATGATAGCAGAATATACTACCTCATAAAAGGCCTCTGGAAGTGCTTCCTCTTCTGCTCTTCTCTGTAAGAGTTTGTCTGAGTTTTGTGTTACTTACCTTTTAAATTTTTTGAGGACTAATTCATGAAGCCATTTGAAAATATTTTAAAATACAAATAAAATTGCACTAACCTTTAGAGGCAGTCTAGATTTTCTATTTGTTTGGGGTCAGTTTTTCTTTTTTTTTTTTTTTTTTCATTTTTTATGATTTTTGGCTGTGCTCTGTGGCTTGCAGTATCTTTATTCGCCAACCAGGGATAGGACCCATGCCCACTGCAGTGGAATTGGGGAGTCTTAACCACTGGACTGCCAGGGAAGTCCCTTGGGTCAGTTTTAAAAACCTGTGTTTTTTTTTTGTTTGTTTGTTTTTAACAGAATGTAGGCATTTACTTTTATGCTTTTATTTCTTCTTGTGGTATGTGAAATGTTCCCATTTTATTATGATATTGGTAATACGTGTTTGTCTTCATTTTCTGTTTTTAATTGTTCTTTACATATAATAATATTGCTTAATTTTAAAGTTTTATTTAACATTGACTACAGCTTTTGAAAACAGCAGACTGGTTCCAAATAGGAAAAGGAGTACGTCAAGGCTGTATATTGTCACCCTGCTTATTTAACTTCTATGCAGAGTACATCATGAGAAACGCTGGGCTGGAAGAAGCACAGCTGGAATCAAGATCGCTGGGAGAAATATCAATAACCTCAGATATGCAGATGACACCACCCTTATGGTAGAAAGTGAAGAGGAACTAAAAAGCCTCTTAATGAAAGTGAAAGAGGAGAGTGAAAAAGTTGGCTTAAAGCTCAACATTCAGAAAACAAAGATCATGGCATCTGGTCCCATCACTTCATGGGAAAGAGATGGGGAAACAGTGGAAACAGTGTCAGACTTTATTTTTTGAGCTCCAAAATCACTGCAGATGGTGACTGCAGCCATGAAATTAAAAGACGCTTACTCCTTGAAAGAAAAGTTATGACCAACCTAGATAGCATATTCAAAAGCAGAGACATTACTTTGCCAACAAAGGTCCGTCTAGTCAAGGCTATGGTTTTTCCTGTGGTCATGTATGGATGTGAGAGTTGGACTGTGAAGAAGGCTGAGCACCGAAGAATTGATGCTTTTGAACTGTGGTGTTGGCGAAGACTCTTGAGAGTCCCTTGGACTGCAAGGAGATCCAACCAGTCCATTCTGAAGGAGATCAGCCCTGGGATTTCTTTGGAGGGAATGATGCTGAAGCTGAAACTCCAGTAATTTGGCCACCTCATGGGAAGAGTTGACTCATTGGAAAAAGACTCTGATGCTGGGAGGGATTGGGGGCAGGAGAAGAAGGGGACGACAGAGGATGAGATGGCTGGATGGCATCACTGACTCAATGGACGTGAGTCTCAGTGAACTCCGGGAGTTTGTGATGGACAGGGAGGCCTGCCGTGCTGCGATTCATGGGGTCGCAAAGAGTCGGACACGACTGAGCGACTGAACTGAAATGAACTGAACAGCTTTTGAAATAATGTTAATAGTAATGATAGCATCCTACATTATTCCTGATTTTACTGAAAATTCCTTTAATGTTTTGTTATTAAAATGTGTTAGGCTAGATACCGATTATCATGTTATAGAGTAATCTTTTTATTCCTGTTTTGTTAAGAGAGTTCATAAGGACATAATAGTGGATTTTTATTAAGTGACTTTTAAGTACTTCTGGAAGTGAACAGTTGTTTTTTTGTTTGTTTGTTTTTACCTTTTGAGGAGATAAATACTCCTATTATGAAGTCCTTGCACTTCTGGGAAAACTCTAGTTTAATACTGTTGAATTTAGTTTTGCTAATACTGTGTTAGGATTTTTGTATTTATGTTTTTATGAGAATGATCTGTAGTTTTCTTTACTCAAATTTCGGTATTAAGCTTATGATATAGTCTCCTCATCTGTTTTTCCTCTCCCTCGTTTTCTCAACCTTCATCCTTCTCTACAGTTACACCTACACCTAAAGTACAGGGCACTTTATACTTGTTCCTCTAAGACCTGTTTATTGATTAGTCTTTGTTTAGGAGACATAATCTTATAAATCTAATTTTGCTACTTCAGCAATTTTAGTTTTGACCTAGTAGGTTGTAGTCTACATTGTTACTCAGAAACATCAAGCTAGTTCTTCTGATTCTCAGTTTGATATAGATTTCTGCTTGGTTAGTGTATTCTTATACATTCCTGTTGCTTTGAAGGAGAATTTTTAAAAAAATCCTCATTTTGTGCATTCAAGCTTCTAGAAGCATTGTAGATATTTGTAACAATTTACTATAATTTGCCTTGTTCCCCAAAATTGATGAATAATAAGTGCTGAAATTCTAGCCATTATCAAAAGTTAGACTCTTCCACAGGTTGTAAGTGTAGTAACAGAAGTTTACAGTTATCTTAATAGTCTAAACTTTTAGTCTAAACTTAAACTTAATAGTCTACTTTTGGCTGTACTCTTTTCTTGTTAAAACATAATTTAGACTCTAATAATTGTTTTATCTCACTTCTATACCTTTACTTTTTTACCTCTTGGATTTTTCATTATTTATATTTGTTTTCATTATTACTCCTTTTTGCACCTGCAACAGAATTTCTTCTTTTTATGAAATATGAAACTATACCCAATTCTAAATGTCTTCATCGTTTTCTCACTCTTTATATGCATATAGTTATGAATATCTAGAAGTTTACTGAGGGCCTCAAAATCAGGACCATTTTGTAAACGTTTAGTTAGTGCTGGTTAACATCATTAGGGATAGTTTTACTTACTGCTTCAACATGTATTATGAAAAATGATCTTGGTTTCATTGTAGCTGTCATGTGATAGGTTAAGTATTTCATGTCAATATTTCTCAGGTACTCTATTTATTTCCTGAATTTTGTCTAATTGGCAAACTAGCCTGTGTCCACAAATTATTTCAGGTCTGTGGAGTTTTATAGTTAAGAGTATGAGGATGCAGAAAGAATTTTTAGTATCTTAAAATAGTGCTTATAGTTTGTTTCTCATATCATGCTAGGGCCCACTCAGCAGGACATGTAAAAGTAAATGCTTAGAGTGGAGGCAAATCATTTGCCTAATAAAATACTAAAAAGATTTCCTCAGGAACGTTAGGAGAAATAGATTTGAAAGTAGTCCAAGACAGACTCATGCTCAAATTTGTGAGTTTTCCATGTTAGTTTAGAGCAGGGGGTCATGGTGCTTATTTTTTGTAGGGCCAAAGGGAATGATTTTTAAATTTTCAGGTGGTTAAAAAATAAAAAAAGTAATATGATATGGGAAAATTAAGTGAAATTCAGATTTTAGTGTTTATAAATAAAGTTTTATTGGAACATTGCCACACTCATTTAGGTATTGTCTGTAACTGCCTTTACATTTCAGCAGAGAGTTGAGTAATTGCAAGTCTGTATGGCTTCGCTCATAACTCAGTAAAGAATCTGCCTGCAATGCAGGAGACCCGGGTTTGATCCCTGGGTTGGGAAGATCCTCTGGAGAAGGAAATGGTAACCCACTCCAGTATTCTTGGCTGGAGAATCCCATGGATAGAGGGTCCTGGAAGGCTACAGTCCGTGGGATTTTAAGAGTTGGGCACGACTGAGCGATTAAGCCATCACATGGCCCACAAAACATAAAATTTAACATTCAACTGTTGTCAAAAAATATTTGCTGATCCTTGGTTTAGAGCCTCTTCTCTTTTAATGTTACATTTTTTAAAATGAGGCTTTTAGTTTCTAAGATAGCAGTGGTATGGATATATATGGATTAATATACATTCCACAATTAAATAAACAGTGTATTATTCTTCATCTCAGAATTTAGACGCGCATATGTTTGAGTCATTTTTTGTAACCCCCTATTTTAGAAACCAGACTGTTACCCGCCTCGCCCCCCATAGATCTGGTTTTTTTTGATAAGGTAACTACTTCTGTTGACAACCTGCACCAGTATGGTAGAGAACTGATTGGCACACTGATTAATTAATCTCTGGTTTGATTTTGTACAGGTTTAATTTTATCTTATTAATAAGACTTTCATCAGGCTTAGCCTTTAATTTTTTTATACTCTTGGCCTTCTGAGAGAGCATCAGACTAATGGAAAACATTAAGGCTACTAATCTAATCACACAGTCAAAAGTTTTCATCTCAATAAAGAGACTCTATTGTCTCTTTTTGTCAATTGTACCAAGTTTTTTACTAATTTAAAATAATTTTTCCCATTATAAATGTTTATTTTCTAAAAATTAGGAAGCAGAAGAAAATAAAAGGAAGACAAGAAGCTACTCATAATTGCCCTGCTAAGTGATAATGTCTGCTACTTTGGAATATTTCTTTTTGAGTCAGCCTCTGTATCTCCCTCCATTTCTTCCAGTTGTAGGAATCTATTACTTGCTATACATTTGCCCATGGTACAGTACTTGAACACAATGGATACAGTCTTTACACTCAAAGAATTCAAAGTTTAATGTCTTTAAAATTATCTTTAAAAGTTAATTTTGCTATTATGGAGAAATACATTAGCCATCTTTACAAAAATTATAGACAAGGCTCAAGTTTCTAATCCATTCCCTTTTCTTCATCATTTCATAGATGTAACCACTGTTACCAGCTTGTGTTTAATTTTTCTGATTTTGTATATGTTGTTATAGATTTTTCTCATCTTATTATGGAATTACTTTCCAGTAATTCCCATCTGAAAGAGATGGGAATACCAGACATTCAATTGAACGTTCTGAAAGAGGTGGGAATACCAGACCACCTGACCTGCCTCTTGAGAAATTTGTATGCAGGTCAGGAAGCAACAGTTAGAACTGGACATGGAACAACAGACTGGTTCCAAATAGGAAAAGGAGTAAGTCAAGGCTGTATATTGTCACCCTGCTTATTTAACTTATATACAGAGTACATCATGAGAAACGCTGGACTGGAAGAAACACAAGTTGGAATCAAGATTGCCGGGAGAAATATCAATAACCTCAGATATGCAGATGACACCACCCTTATGGTAGAAAGTGAAGAGGAACTAGCCTCTTGATGAAAGTGAAAGTGGAGAGTGAAAAAGTTAGCTTAAAGCTCAACATTCAGAAACGAAGATCATGGCATCCAGTCCCATCACTTTATGGGAAATAGATGGGGAAACAGTGGAAACAGTGTCAGACTTTATTTTTTGGGCTCCAAAATCACTGCAGTTGGTGACTGCAGCCATAAAATTAAAAGACGCTTACTCCTTGGAAGGAAAGTTATGACCAACCTAGATAGCATATTGAAAAGCAGAGACATTACTTTGCCAACAAAGGTCCGTCTAGTCAAGGCTATGGTTTTTCCTGTGGTCATATATGGATGTGAGAGTTGGACTGTGAAGAAGGCTGAGCGCAGAAGAATTGATGCCTTTAAACTGTGGTGTTGGAGAAGACTCTTGAGAGTCCCTTGGACTGCAAGGAGATCCAACCAGTCCATTCTGAAGGAGATCAGCCCTGGGATTTCTTTGGAGGGAATGATGCTGAAGCTGAAACTCCAGTAATTTGGCCACCTCATGGGAAGAGTTGACTCATTGGAAAAGACTCTGATGCTGGGAGGGATTGGGGGCAGGAGGAGAAGGGGACGACAGAGGATGAGATGGCTGGACGGCATCACTTACTCGATGGACGTGAGTCTGGGTGAACTCCGGGAGTTTGTGATGGACAGGGAGGCCTGGCATGCTGCTATTCATGGGGTCGCAAAGAGTCGGACACAATTGAGCAACTGAACTGAAAATTGAACATCTAGTCAGTCAGAAGTACATTTAGTACACCTAGCCTGCCAAACATTACAGCATGGGCTAGCCTACCCTTCCTTGTGCTCACAACACTTATATTAGTGTACAGTTGGGCAGAGTCACCCAGCACAAGCCTTTTTTCATAGTAAAGTATTGACTGTCTCATGTAATTTATTGAATAAGTGTAATGAAAGCAAGAAACAAAATGGTTATCTGGGTACAGGATAGTTTAAGTGTATCTGTTGTTTACCCTTGGGAAGGTGTGGCTGGCTGGTAGCCGTGGCTCACTGGCTCATTGCCACTGCCCAGCGTCACAAGAGAGCATTGTACTACATACTGCTAGTCTGCAAAAAGATCAGAATTCAAAATTGAAAGTACATTTTGGCTTCTGTTGAATGCATTTTGCTTTCGCATCATGATAAAGTTGTAAGTTGAACCATTATAAGTTGAAGACCATCTGTATGTTTGTATATAAAGAAAGCATATGGTTTCTTCTTTAATGTAAAAACTGTTATATAGTACTTGCAATTAGCTTTTTTCATTCAATCTGTTTATAATGTAGGGATCTATCTTAGTCTTTTAAATTGCTGTATAGTGTTTCATTTTATTGATATGTTGCCATTTCCTATTCATGGACTTTTTTTTTTTTTGGCTATGCTGCAGCATGAGGATCTTCAGTTCCCTGACCAGGGATCGAATCCATATCCCCTAAAGTGGAATTGCAGAATCTTAACCACTGGACCACCAGTGAGTTCCTTGATGGATGTTTAGATTTCCAGTTTTTTTCTCTATTACAGTGGTGCTGGAACTATTTGTACATGGTACCTTATTAAAATGTGCAGTGGTTTCTCTAACAAAGGTACAGGAAAGGGAATTAGTGGATCTTAGTGTGTATGTGGTTATCCTTGAGAGTTTACTATTTGTATTGTTCTTAAAGTTGGGTCTTATAGCAGTTTATTTATATCAGTCCTCTCCCAACCGACATTTTATTATTGTTTAGTGTTTTATTTTATCCTTGTCAAATCCAACAAGTTATATTACTTTATGTAGAAGTAGAATATTCTATAGAAATATGATTCAGTTTACATATAATTTTTTTATATTCTTTCCTCACCGTCTTTTTAAATCTCTGACTTTCCTTTATCCTGAAGAATATCTTCACAAATGCCTGTAATGGAGGTGGCTTACTGATAAAACTATCTTTATTTTTGTCTGCTTGTTTTAATTTAGCCTTTTGTTTGTTAATTTTTTTTTGACATATCCACACCGCTTTATGTTTTATTTTTGGCTGCACCGAGCCTTTGTTGCTGCATGCGGGCTTTCTCTGGGTGGGGAGCACTGGGGCTTCTCAGTCGAGTTGCACAGGTTTCTTGCTGTGTTGGCTGTCTTGTTTAAGCACAGGCTCTGGGTGCAGGGCCTTCAGTAGCTGCAACACGGGATCAGTAGTTGCTACTTGCTGACTCCAGGGCACACAGGATTCAGTAGTTGCTACTTGCCGACTCCAGGGCACACAGGATTCAGTAGTTGCGGCACAAGGGCTCATCGCTTGTGGCCCATGGGCCTTAGAAGGGTACAGGCTTCAGTAGTTGTGCTGAGGGGGCTCCATTGCTCCACAGCATGTGGAATCTTCCTTGACCAGGGATTGAACCCATGTCCCTGCATTGGCAGGTGAATTTTTAATCTACTGTGCTACCAGGAAGCCTAGCCTTACTTTTTAAAATTTTTATTTATTTACACATTTGTTTGGCTGTGTTGAGTTAGTTGTTGGCTGTGTTAGTTGTGCCATGCAGGGTCTTTGGATGCGGCGCACAGACTGTCTGGTTGCAGCACGCAGCCTCAGTAGTGTGGCACGTGGACTCTGGAGCTCTCCAGCTCAGTAGTTGTGGCCTGTGTGCTTAGTTGCGCTGTAGCATGTGGGATCTTAGTTCCCCGACCACTCCAAGGTGGATTCTTCACCACTGGGCCACCAGGATGTCCATTCACCTTGCTTTTTAAATCACTTATTTTTAGTTTGTTATCATGGTAAATTTAAGCATACTTGAAAATAGACCAAACAGTGTAATGGAATCC
Organism: Bos grunniens; assembly: GCF_055505025.1. Classification (NCBI taxonomy): domain Eukaryota; kingdom Metazoa; phylum Chordata; class Mammalia; order Artiodactyla; family Bovidae; genus Bos; species Bos grunniens. Next base: position 20,946,114 of record NC_141168.1, read on the forward strand.
AGTTATTACTACCCCTCAGTTTCCACAGTTATGGACTTTTGCTATTCATCTCTTCCTCGTTTTGTGTCTCCTTTCCTGCTAGAATATCTCATCAGGAGATGTGTAAATATTTTAGAATGTATTTCCTGTAGAAGAGCTTTTTAACAAAATAAACTCAATACTAGTATGATATTTAACTAATGTCTTCTAATAACCAGTCCATGTGAAAAGCTGCATTATCTCAAATGTTGTTTTATCATTTACTTTCAGTCTTAAGTGTTATTGTTTTCAAGTAGCACAATTGTAGGTTGACAGTAATTTTCCGTTGCTGAGAAATCTGCTGTCAAGTCGGATTATTTTACTGGGTGAAGGATTCTTTTTCAGTGTTTGCTTTTGAGACTCTTGTTGCCTTTAGTGTTCTGCATTTTACTGTCTTGTGTCTGGGTGTGGATTTGTTGATCTCACTTGGGTATGTTGTACTTTGTGGGACAAGGGGTTATTTTTAACCATTCTATTGGCATTTTAACCATTCTGCAACTATTATCTTTTTCTTTTAAGACTTTGAAGAATGTAAGAACTGCATATTCAGAAACATATAAAATGTGTACATGTAGAACATGTACAGTTTAAGGGTATAGCAAACATCTTTGTAACCATTTCCCAGGTCAAAAATAGAATATTTCATTGAAGATGAGTCAAAGAAATGGAAAGATATCCCATGTTCTTGGATTGGAAGAATTAATATTGTTAAAATGGCAGTACTACCCAAAGCAATCTACAAGTTTAATGTGATCCCTACAAAATATCCATGATGTTTTCCACAGAACTGGAACAAATAATCCTAAAGTTTCTATGGAACTATAAAAGACTCAGAATCCCAAAGCAGGAGGCATAACCCTCCCAGACTTCAAACAATACTACAAAGCTACAGTTATCAAAAACATCATAGTATTGGTACAAAAACAGACATATGAATCAATGGAACAGAATAGAGAGCCTAGAAATAAATCCACACACCTGTTTCAATAGTGATCACACTGAAGTCAGTCAGTCTTTGATAGAGGAGGCAACTGTCTTCAACAAGTTGTGTTGGAAAAGTTGGACAGCCACATGTAAATCAGTGAAATTAGAGCACACCCTCACAACATACACAAAAATAAACTCAGAATGGCTTAAAGACTTAAATAAAACTCCTAGAAGAAAACACAGGCAAAACATTTTCTGACGTAAATAGTACCAATGTTTCCTTAGGTTAATCTTCCCAGGCAATAGAAACCAAAGCAAAAATAAACAAACGGGATCTAATCAAACTTGTAAGCTTCTGTATAGCAAAAGAAAACAAAAAACGAAAAGACAGCCTACAGACTGGAAGAAAATATTTGCAAATGATGCAGCTGATGAGGGCTTAATTTCCACAATATAAAAACAGCTCAACCATTTCAATAAGAATAAGAAAAAAATAACAATAAAAAACCTCCAAGCAACCCAGTTGAAAAATGGGCAGAAGACCTAAATACATATTCCTCCAAAGAAGACACAATGGCCAATAGACCCATGAAAAGATGCTTAACACCCACAATTATTAGAGAAAAATGGAAGTGTTAGTCACTTAGTTGTATCTGACTCTTCATGACCCCATGGACTGTATGTAGCTTGTCATCTCCTCTGTCTGTGAAATTCTTTAGGCAAGAACCCTGGAGCAGGTTGCCATTTCCTTTTCCAGGGGACCTTCCTGACCTAGGAATTAAACCCAGGTCTCCTACATTTCAGGCAGATTCTTTACTGAGGTACCACATCACACTGGTCAGAATAACCATCATTATAAAGTTTATAAACAACACATGGTGGAGAGGGTTTAGAGAAAAGTGAATCCTTCTACTCTGTTGGTGGGAATGTAATTGGTGCAGCCAAAAACTAAAAATAAAGTTTTATTTTACCTGTTCAACTTTGTATGAGCACAGCTACATTCTACTTCTTTCTTCCTTGTTCAGTACTGTGTTTGTGGGATTCGTCTTTGTTTTAGCGTCACTGTAGTTTTTCATTTTCGTACATCCATTGTTTTTTCGAGCATTTTTTTCTTTTTCTTTAGTATTCCCATGACGTGTATGTTGATGCACTTAATGGTGTTTTACATTTCTCTGAAGCTCTGTTCATTTTCTTCAGTTTTTTTCTCACTCTGTTTTCTAAATTGCACAATCTCTATTAATCTATCTTTTCTTTCACCAGTTCATTCTTCTGCTAGTCTACATGTACAGGCTTTGACCCCGCTAGTGACTTCATATCAGTCATTGTACTTCTAACTCCAGAATTTCTGTTAAAAATAGCATCATTCTCTGTATTGAAATTCGATATTTGTGAGATGGTCATCATACATTCATTTTGTTGTTATTCAGTCACTAACTCGACTCTCTGTGACCCCATGGACTGTTGCATGCCAGGCTTCCCTGTCCTTCACAATCTCCTGGAGTTCTCTCAAGCTTATGTTCATTAAGTCGGTGATGCCATCCAACCATCTCCTCCTCTGTTGCCCTGTTCTCTTCCTGCCCTCAGTCTTTCCCAGCATCAGGGTCTTTCCCAATGAGTCGGCTCTTCTCATCAGGTGGCCAAAGTATTGGAGCTTCAGCTCTAGCATCAGTCTGTCCAGTGAATACTCAAGGTTGATTTCCTTTAGGATTGACTGATTTGATGACCTTGCAGTCCAAGGGACTTTCAAGAGTCTTCTCCAGCACCATAGTTTGAAAGCATAAATTCTTTGGCACTCAGCCTTCTTGATGGTCCAACTCTCATATCTGTACATGACTACTGGAAAAACCATAGCTTTGACTAGATTGACCTTTGTTGGCAAAGTGATGTTTCTGCTTTTTAATGTGCTGTCTAGGTTTGTCATCGGAGAAGGCGATGGCACCCCACTCCAGTACTCTTGCCTGGAAAATCCCATGGACGGAGGAGCCTGGTAGGCTGCAGTCCATGGGGTTGCGAAGAGTCGGACACGACTGAGCGACTTCACTTTCACTTTTCCCTTTCATACGTTGGAGAAGGAAATGGCAACCCACTCCAGTGTTCTTGCCTGGAGAATCCCAGGGACGGGGGAGCCTGGTGGGCTGCCGCCTACGGGGTCGCACAGAGTCGGACACGACTGAAGCGACTTAGCAGCAGGTTTGTCATAGCTTTCCTTCCAAGGAGCAAGTGGCTTTTAGTTTCATGACTGCAGTCACCATCCACAGTGATTTTGGAGCCCAAGAAAATTAAATGTGTCACTGTTTCCACTTTTCCACCATCCTTTTGCCATGAAGTGATGGGACCAGATGCCATGATCTTAGTTTTTTGAATTTTAAGCCAACCTTTTCACTCTCCTGTTTCACTCTCATCAAGAGGCTCTTTAGTTCCTCTTTACTTTCTGCCATTAGAGTAGTATCATGTGCATATCAGAGGTTATTGATTTCTCCTGGCAGTCTTAATTCCAGTTAGTGATTCATCTAACCCAGCGTTTCTCATGATGTACTCTGCATATAAGTTAAGCAAAGTGTTAGTCGCTCAGTTGTGTCTGACTCTTTGTGACCCCATGGACTGTAGCCTGCCAGGCTCCTCTGTCCATGGGATTTCCAGGCAAGAATACTGGAATGGATAGCCATTCCCTTCTCCAGGGGATCTTTCTGACCCAAGGATTGAACCCGGGTCTCCTGCATCACAGGCAGATTCTTTACTATCTGAGCCACTGGGGTGTCTTAAGTTAAATAAGCAGAGTGACAGTGTACAGCCTTGGTGTACTCATTTCCTGATTTTGAACCAGCCCATTGTTCTATGTCCAGTTCTAACTGTTGCTTCTTGGCCTGCAAACAGATTTCTCAGGAGACAGGTAACGTGGTCTGATATTCCCGTCTCTTTAAGAATTTTCCAGTTTGTTTTGATCCATATAGTTAAAGGCTTTAGTGTAGTCAGGGAAGCAGAAGTAGATTTTTTTTTTAATTGGAATTCCCTCACATCCAGTGAATGTTGGCAATTTGATCTCTTGTTCCTCTGCCTTTTCTAAATCTAGCTTGTATGTCTAGATGTTCTTGATTCCAATAGTGTCGAAGCCTAGCTTGAAGGATTTTGAGCTTTACCTTGCTAGTATGTGAAATGAGCACAATTGTATGGTAATGTGAACAGTGTTTGGCATTGCCCTTCTTTGGGATTGGAATGAAAACTGACCTTTTCCAGTCCTGTGGCCACTGCTGAGTTTTCCAAATTTGCTGACATATTGCGTGCAGCACTTTAAAAGCATCATCTTTTAGGATTTGAAATGGCTTAGCTGGAATTCCATCACTTCTGCTGTCTTTGTTCATGGTAATTATTCCTAAAGCCCACTCCAGGAATCATTCACACTCTAGGATGTCTGGCTCTTGGTGAGTGACCTCACCATCGTGTTTATCCAGGTCATTAGGACCTTTTTTTGTATAGTTCTTCTGTGTATTCTTGCCACCTCTTCTTAATCTTTTCTGCTTCTCTTAGGTCCTTGCTGTTTCTGTCCTTTATTGCATGAAATGTTCGCTTGGTATCTCCAGTTTTCTTGAAGGGATCTCTAGTCTTTTCCTTACTGTTTTCCTCTTATTTCATTGTACTGTTCACTTAAGAAGGCTTTCTTTTGTCTCCTTGCTATTCTCTGGAATTCTGTGTTCAGTTGGGTATATATTCGCCTTTCTCCCTTACTTTTTGCTTCTCATCTTTCCTCAGCTATTTGAAAGGCTTCCACAGACAACCACTTTAGCGTTTTGTATTTCTTTTTTTGGGGGATGGTTTTGATCACAGCCTCCTGTACAGTGTCATGAACCTCCATCCATAGTTCTTCAGTCACTCTGTCTGCCAGATCTAATCTCTTGAATCTGTTTGTCACTTCCACTGTATAATAATCATAAGGGGTTTGATTTAGGTTGTACCTGAATGATCTAGTGGTTTTCCTTACTTTCTTCAAATTAAGTCTGAATTTTGCGATAAGGAGCTCATGATCTGAGCCGTAGTCAGCTCCAGGTCTTGTTTTTGCTGACTGTATGGAGCTTGTCTGTCTTTGGCTGGAAAGAATCTAATCAGTCTGATTTTGGTATTGACCATCTGGTGATGTCCATGTGTAAAGTAGTCTGTTATGTTGTTGAAAGAGGGTGTTTGCTGTGACCAGTGCATTCTCTTGACAAAATTCTCTAGTCTTTGCCCTGCTTCATTTTGTACTTCAGGGCCAAATGTGGTATCTCTTCCTGCTTTTGCATTCCAATCCTCTGTGATGAAAAGGACATCTTTTTTTGGTATTTGTTTTAGAAGGTCTTGTAGGTCTTCATAGAACCATTCAACTTTAGCTTCTTCGGCATTAGTGGTTGAGGCTTAAGACTTGGATTACTGTGATGTTGAATGCTTTGCCTTGAAAATGAACCGAGATCATTCTGTTGTTTTTGAGATTGCACCCAAGTACTACATTTCAGACTCTCTTGTTGACTATGTGGGCTACTCCATTTCTTGTAAGGGATTCTTGCCCACAGTTGTAGATATAATGGTCATGTGAGTTAAATTCTCCCATTCCTGTCCATTTTAGTTCACTGATTCCTAAAATGTCGATGTTCACTCTTGCCATCTACTTAATTTTGTATCCAATTTACCTTGACCTAACATTTCAGATTTCCTATGCAATACTGTTCTTTATAGCATCGGACTTTGCTTTCACCACCAGATGCATCCGCAACTGAGTGTCGTTTCTGCTTTGACCCAGCCTCTTCATTCTTTCTGGGGCTGTTTATCTGTTCTTCACCAGTATCACATCGGACACCTTCTGACCTGGGCGCCTCATCTTCTGGTGTCATACTTTTTGCCTTTTCATACTGTCCATGGAGTTCTCGAGGCAGCAATACTGGAGTAGCTTGCCATTCCTATCTCCAGTGGACCACATCCATTCCTTTACTTCTTTAATTATGATTTCCTTTAGTTTTTTAACATATTAGAAGTGGCTCCTTTGAAGTTTTTGGCTATTAAATCCAATGTATTGTGGCTCTCACAGGAAGTTGTCTGCTTTTTTTTTACCCCTGGTGTATGGGTTATACTTTCCTGTTTCTTTGCACAGTTGTAATTTCTGGTTGGAAACTGGACATTTTATATAGTATTGTAGTGACTCTGGGTACTAGTGTCCTGCTTTTCCCAGGGTTTGTTATTATTATTTGCTTATTTGTTTAATGAGTGGGTGAATTAATTCAGTGAACTCTGTTTCCCTCTGACTGTGTTAAGCATTTGTTTGTGTTCCTGGGGGGTGCAGAGTTGGATATGTCCACGTGTATCTTGGGATGACTGTGTTTTGGACAGGGCCCTCCTCCATGCTTTCCTTGACCACATCCAGATGTTAAACTCTATAGCTTTCCAGGTGACTGCTCCATTGATTTCAACAATGCCCTAGGATATAAATTGTTTCTCAGCCTGATTTTTTTTTTTTTTTTAATGAGCTCACTGGAAGGCATAGATTTTTAGGTCACAGCTTGAAGTTTGTTTTGTGACCATGGGCAGGATCATCCCAGCTGTTAAGAAGAACCTGATTCTTCTTATTCTTTCCTGCAAACTAGCTGGTTTACACTTCATTCAGCTTGTGTCTGACTACTCTCATTTGTCTTTCACCACAAGCTTCCTGGTTTTCAGATTGTGCTTAGGTTTGAACTTAAAGACTCCATTACAGATGAAGTTGGTTTAGGGGGGAAGAGATCCAAAGTTACCAGTTTTAAGACCTGCTTTACCCCTCTGTCAAAATCTCTTGCTGAGCTCTGATACTGAGAAGGAGAGGCAGTGGCGTGCTTTTTTCCTCTGTGTGACACTCCCAGTTTAGTAACTGAGCACTCATTGAAAGAGTGTGCAGTAGCCTCAAGTCTTGTCTTACCTTTCCTGGTGCAGGATCCCAGCTTTATAAAGTAGCTGTTGCAGGGCAGTCTGGGTCCTAGTGTTTTCAACATGCAGCAGCAGCAAAGGTGCTCTTTGTTGTGAATGGCAGTTGGGTGGAGGAGGGGCACCTTCACCTGTTGGTTGCACTTACCTGGGACTTAGCTAAGAGCATCAGGTAGCTTTGGGAGGATGAGAGGTGCTAATGTCCTGTCCCTCCTAGGCAGATGCTCTCTGAGTGGTAACTGTGTTTAGGGAGCACCTTGTGTTCTTGGCGGTGCCAACCTGGAATAGAGTTCCCATCTCACCAAGCTGAGAAGGGAGGAAGAGAGGGGGCAGGTTTTGGTTCCAATACCACATAGTATTGTTTTTCTTCTTGATTTTCTTGAGTGAGTGTTTTTTCATTTCTCTTGTGCTCTTAGTATTTCCAGATACTTCAAATGATACATTTTAAATAATTTTCAGCAGTTTTGCTGGGGAATGAGGTCATGGAGCTACTTACACTGTCAGTCTGGAAGTAGAACACAGAGAAAACTTTTGAAAATATAAGTCACATCCACAGCCATTCCTCTCTCTAAAACTCTGGTTCTCTTCATTTATTTTACAAAGAAAGCCAAAACTAGGGAGGTTCAAGAGTGAGGAACATATGTATACCTATGGCTGATTCATGTTGATGTTTGGTAGAAACCAACACAATTCTGTAAAGCAGTTATCCTTCAATTAAAAAATAAATAGCTTAAAAAAAAAAAAAAAGCCAAAACTGTTCTAGTGCCTTGTGATGAATCCTTCCAAGATCCTGAACCCCTACTCTGACCTTATCTGAAATTGTTCTTCTCCTTGCTTATTCTGTTCCAACCTCTCTGAATTTGCTGTTTTTCAACCATTTTAGGCAGTTTTCCTTTTTGGGGTTTCTCTGCTGATTTTTTTCTTGCCTTTTCTTTTCTCTTCTCACATATCAGTTCAGATCAGTTCAGTTCAGTCTCTCGCTCATGTCAGACTCTTTGCAACCCCATGGACTGCAGTACTCCAGGCTTCCCTGTTCATCACCAGCTCCCAGAACTTGCTCAAACACATGTCCATTAGTCAGTGATGCCATCCAACCATCTCATTCTGTGTTGTCCCCTTCTCCCCCTGCCTTCAATCTTTCCCAGCATCAGGGTCTTTTCCAGTGACTCAGTTCTTTGCATCAGGTGGCCAAAGTATTGGAGCTTTAGGTTCAACATCAGTCCTTCCAATGAATATTCAGGGTTGGTTTCCTTTAGGATGGACTGGTTGGATCTCCTTGCAGTCCAAGGGACTCTTTAACAGTCTTTTCCAACACCACAGTTCAAAAGCATCACAGTTCTTCAGTGCCCAGCTTTCTTTGTGGTCCAGCTCTCACATCCATACATGACCACTGGAAAAACCATAGCTTTGATTAGATGGACCTTTGTCAGCAAAATAATGTCTGTTGTTTTTAATATGCTGTCTAGGTTGGTCATAGCTCTTCTTGCAAGGAGCAAGCGTATTTTAATTTCATGGCTGCAGTCACCATCTGCAGTGATTTTGGAGTCCAAGAAAGAAAGTTTGTCACTGTTTCTCTATTTGCCATGGAGTGATGGCACCTGATACCATGATGTTAATTTTTTGAATGTTGAGTTTCAAGCCAGCTTTTTCATATGCATGGCTTATTCAGGTTCCTCCATTAAAATGTTACCTTCTTAATGAAATCTACTCCAGTTGGCCAATTTCAATTGCATCCTGACTTTGGTATCTTCTGTTAATTTGAGCAAACTCTGGGACATGGACAGGGAAGCCTGGTGTGCTGTGGTCCTTGGGGTCGCAAACAGTCAGACACAGCTTAGCAATTGAACACACACACACAGCATTATCACCTTTTATCATACTTAATATACTGACTTATTATGCCTTTTGTTTTGGGTTTGAATTGGGACAGGAAACCAAGGTTTGCCCTTTAGGGTCACCAAAGTATCTCAAGGACTTAGACTAGAATTTGAAACAAGAGCTTAATAACTATTTCTTGAATCACTAAGTGAGTAAAGGATACAATGAACTTTTAGGTGGCAAAAATCTTCACTGGTCAGCCATCTGACTTTTCTAATTAAATCTTTTTACCTAGAGAGAATCATAAGTAATGTTATTGGTATACTAGATGCAGTTAGAACAACCAGTTAGTTTTCTTGTAAGAAAGCTTAAATATGCCTTAAAAAAAGATAAACTTGTTCTGCCTACGATACTTTCCATAGTAGAACTCTTTTCCAAATTGGCTTGAATTAGATACTTTTGCTTCAACCATTTTAAATGTGTTTGAAAACTTTTATTTAAAGGAAAATTGTAGCAAACTTTTTTCTTTAAAATTGATTTTTCACAAAATGATCATCTTCAAGTTTTTGTACATGTAAGTTTTCATAGTGTTAGGTTTTTGAAAACATATTTGTTTGCATTTCTTTATGGCTTTGATTAGATGGTTTGTCATCTTTGTTGTCTTCATATAGCTGATAAATTGGTAGATTTTATTGAACAACTTCCCCAAATTAACAATCACATTGCTCTAACTATGCAAATGAGTACTATATGCAAGTTAGAAATTATTTTTTAGTAGTGTTACATCATAAGAAAATAGAAAAGCCTTTGCCTTTTTCACTGATACATTCAGAGAAGTGTATTACTATGTCTGCTGTGTATTTGCTGCATGAAAACTTGTAGAGATTGGCACAGTTTTGTTCAGTGACTCTTCAAATATGTGCTTACACATGTATGGATGAATGAAGAGGTACTTTCCTTTCCTTCAGCTCCCTTCCTTCCTCCATCCTTTCTTGTTTTCCTTCTATTTGACACTTATTTGTTAAGTGTTTGCTCTCTGCCAAGAATTCTAGGATTTTTGGATACGTTAGCAAGCAAAACAGTCTCTATCTTCATGGAGTTTGCTTTCTGTTGGATAAACATTGTTTGTCTTCCACCCTTATCTGCCCCTTCTGCAAAAACTGCTTAGGGGACGTGATATATTATGTGAAGTGACTTGTATGCTGATGAGTACAGGGAATTCCCTGACAGTCCAGTGGTTAGTACTCAGTGCTTTCGCTGCCGGTACCTGTGTTCAGTCCCTGGCTGGGGACCTAAGATCCCACAAGCTTCACAGTGCTGCCAAAAAAGAAGAGAATATGAAGTACAAATAAGTTGCTGAATAAAGAACAAATTGGTGTGGAAGTAGAGAGCAATTCCACATAATCAATTTTTTTGTATAACTGCAGCTTAACCTTTTATGAAAGAGACTTTAAATTCTTAGGTAGATATTTTTCTGTAAGAAAATATCTAAACATGATGTTTATTTCTATGAGAAAGTAAGTAAGCTTTCCTAACTTTGGTGGAGGCAATCTTGAGTTCTGTTGTAAATGTACATTTATGGTATATGTATATTGATACTTTGGTATTTAATTTAAGAAGGGGAAGAGGTACTGGCACTGATACTCAGTCAGTTGACTTACCTTGCTCTTTCACTTAGCAAACTGTTCCTAGCTACCATTCAATCTGCTTTTGCCTTTGTGTAGTTTATATATGCTTTATATAATGAACAACTTAGAATGTTCTTTCCTATTTTTGAAGAGGATTGTCAGTCAAAACTGATGTATAACAAATAATTCATTCCTTCTTTTATTCATTATTCATTCATCAAATACATGAGTGCTATTTATTCCCAGCCAGGTGTAGCTGCTTGGTACATGTGACACACCAGTTAACTTCTCTCCTGAAGTTTCCATTCTATTGAGAATAGACTGTTAAAGAAACAAGCATTTATAGTTATGAAACATTGACTAAGTAAAATGTAAGCTGTGTGGTATTGTACTTACATTTACTATAGGTTTTTAAAAAATATTAGTTTATAGTTCTGTGTATATATTGAATGTAAGGTTTTAATGGAAACTTAAGGGGCTGTTCTTTTTTTTTTACTTTTATTTTGTATTGGGATATAGCCAATTAACAAACAATGTTATGATACCTTCAGGTGAGCAGTGAAGGGACTCATCCGTACATATACATGTACCCATTCTCCCCCAAACTTCCCTCCTGTGCAATATGCCACATAATACTGAGCAGAGTTCCTTCTCCTGTACGGTAGGTCCTCATTGTTTGTCCACTTTAAATATAGCAGAGTGTACATGACTACCCCAAACTCCCTAAACATCCCTTTCCTCTAACCCTCCCACTGGCAGCCATAGGTTTGTCCTCTAAGTCTGTGAGTCTCTTTCTGAAAGTTCAATTAAGATAGTGTTCTAATTACCATTCAAAACTTGTGTATGTATATGTCATATCTATAAATAGCTTTTCTATTATGTGTAATTATAGTATACATTCCTGTATACTGTATTCAGGAATGTAATTTCTATGTAACTATTCAATGGACTTGTATCACACACATGTTTAAGTTACCACAAATTCACTGCCAGATTGACAGAAAACTAGAGGAATAATTTGGAGAAGGAAATGGCAACCCACTCCGTCGTTCTTGCCTGGAGAATCCCAGGGACGGAGATGCCTGATAGGCTGCCGTCTCTGGGGTCACACAGAGTCGGACACGACTGAAGCGACTTAGCAACACAGGATTAATTAATTTAAATAAAGCAACCAAATACTTAAAAACCTTTTTTCAAAAGTGCTGTGTATATAGCGTGTATATAGTGTATATTTGAATTTTTTAGTAAAATACATGTAACATAAAGAACTATACAGCAAAGAGGTTAATGATCCAGATAACCATGATGCTGTGATCACTCACCTAGAGCCAGACACCCTGGAATGTAAAGTCAAGTGGGCGTTAGGAAGCATCACTACGAACAAAGCTAGTGGAGGTGATGGAATTTAAAATAGCTGAGCTATTTTAAATCCTAAAAGTTCATGCTGTGAAAGTGCTGCACTCAATATGCCAGCAAATTTGGAAAACTCAGCAGTGGCCACAGGACTGGAAAAGGTCAGTTTTCATTCCAATCCCAAAGAAAGGCAATGCCAAAGAATGTTCAAACTACTGCACAATTGCACTCATCTCACATACTAGCAAAGTAATGCTCAAAATTCTCCAAGCCAGGCTTCAACAGTACGTGAACTGAGAATTTCCACATATTCAAGCTGGATTTGGAAACGGCAGAGGAACCAGATATCAAATTGCCAGTATCCATTGGATCATAGAAAAAGCAAGAGAATTTCAGAAAAACATCTACTTCATTGACTACACTAAAGCCTTTGACTATGTGGATCATAACAAACTGCGGAAAATTCTTAAAGAGATGGAAATACCAGACCACCTTACCTGCCTCCTGAGAAATCTGTATGCAGGTCAAGAAGCAACAGTTAGAACCAGACATGGAACAACAGACTGGTTCCAAATTGGGAAAGGAGTAGGTCAGGGCTGTATATTGTTAACTTGCTTAATTTATATGCAGAGTACATCATGTGAAATGCCAGACTGGATGAAGCACAAGCTGGAATCAAGATTGCAGAGAGAAGTCAATTGCTTCAGATACACAGATAATACCATCCTTATGGCAGAAAGCGAAGAGGAACTGAAGAGTCTTGTGATAAAAGTCAAAGAGGAGAGAGAAAAGGCTGGCTTAAAACTCAGCATTCAAAAAACGAAGTTCATGGCACCTAGTCCCATCAGTTCATGGCAAATAGATGAGGGAGACAATGGAAACAGTGAGAGACTTTATTTTCTTGGGCTCCAGAATCACTGCAGATGGTGACTGCAGCCATGAAATTAAAAGACACTTGCTCCTTGGAAGAAAAGGTATGATCAACCTAGACAGCATATTAAAGAAGCAGAGATATTACTTTACTGACAAAGGTCTGTGTAGTCAAAGCTATGGTTTTTCCAGTAGTCGTGTATGGATGTGAGAGTTGGACCATAAAGAGATCTGAGCACCAAAGAATTGATGCTTTTGAACTGTGGTGTTGGAGAAGACTCTTGAGAGTCTCTTGGACTGCAAGGAGATCCAACCAGTCCATTCTAAAGGAAATCAGTCCTGAATATTCATTGGAAGGATTGATGCTGAAGCTGAAACTCCAATACTTTGGCCACCTGACCTGCCTCTTGAGAAACCTATATGCAGGTCAGGAAGCAACAGTTAGAACTGGACATGGAACAACAGACTGGTTCCAAATAGGAAAAGGAGTACGTCAAGGCTGTATATTGTCACCCTGCTTATTTAACTTATATGCAGAGTACATCATGAGAAACGCTGGGCTGGAAGAAGCACAGCTGGAATCAAGATTGCCAGGAGAAATATCAATAACCTCAGATATGCAGATGACACCACCCTTATGGCAGAAAGTGAAGAGGAACTCAAAAGCCTCTTAATGAAAGTGAAAGTGGAGAGTGAAAAAGTTGGCTTAAAGCTCAACATTCAGAAAACGAAGATCATGGCATCTGGTCCCATCACTTCATGGGAAATAGGTGGGGAAACAGTGGAAACAGTGTCAGACTTTATTTTTCTGGGCTCCAAAATCACTGCAGATGGTGACTGCAGCCATGAAATTAAAAGACGCTTACTCCTTGGAAGAAAGTTATGACCAACCTAGACAGCATATTGAAAAGCAGAGACATTACTTTGCCAACAAAGGTTTGTCTAGTCAAGGCTATGGTTTTTCCAGTGGTCATGTATGGATGTGAGAGTTGGACTGTGAAGAAGGCTGAGTGCCAAAGAATTGATGCTTTTGAACTGTGGTGTTGGAGAAGACTCATGTGAGTCCCTTGGACTGCAAGGAGATCCAGGCAGTCCATTCTGAAGGAGATCAACCCTGGGATTTCTTTGGAAGGAATGATGCTAAAGCGGAAACTCCAGTACTTTGGCTACCTCATGTGAAGAGTTGACTCATTGGAAAAGACTCTGATGCTGGGAGGGATTGGGGGCAGGAGAAGAAGGGGATGACAGAGGATGAGATGGCTGGATGGCATCACTGACTCGATGGACATGAGTCTGAGTGAACTCTGGGAGTTTGTGATGGACAGGGATGCCTGGCGTGCTGTGATTCATGGGGTCGCAAAGAGTCGGACACAACTGAGCGACTGATCTGATCTGATTTGATAGTTGATTTACAGTGTTGTTACTTTCTGCTGTAAAGTTAATCAGTTATTCATACACATATATTCACCCTTTTATAGCTTCTTTTAATATAGGTCATTACAGAGTATTGAGTAGATTTCCCTGTGCTATACAGTGCATGTGTGCGTGCTAAGTCACTTCAGTTGTATACGACTCTTTGCGACCCTGTGGACTTTAGCCTGCCAGGCTCCTCTGTCCATGGGATTCTTCAGGCAAGAATTTTGGAGTGGGTTGCCCTACCCTCCTCCAGGGATCTTCCCTACCCAGGGATCGAACTGGCATCCCTTATGTCTCCTGCGTTGGCAAGTGGGTTCTTTACCACTAGCGCCATCTGGGAAACACGCGCTGTACAGTAGGTCATTATGATTTATTTTATATATAGTGGTGTGTATGTCAGTCCCAGTCTCCCAATCTATCCCTCCCCTCTTATCCCCCTGGTAACCATAAGATTAAACCCCTAATTTTATACATGAGAAAACTGATAGTGGCAAAACTGGGTCTGTAAACTGGGATTCCTGAATTGTTTATAAATATATATGTCATTAAAAAACTTATATTTTGAAATAATTATAGATTCATTAGATATTTCATTTTTCTAATTATTAACACAAGTCAGGTTTAATTTTCCTAAAGGAGATGAAAATAATTTCTTTTTTAATTTAATTTTTTTGTCATTTGAATTGCAGAAAGGTTTGTCATAGCAATACAGATAATACAAATTTTCAAAATGAAATTAGTACCTCCATTTTATCTTTTGTGATATGGGTTACATTTTGGTGTAAAACCTTTAATATGCTTTATTTTCTTTGAGAAACAAAATATACACATACAGGTTTTATATATTTGTATTGAAGTTACTGTATATTTATGTTAGTTGCTTTTACAAATTTAAAAAAATCTGTACAATAAACATCTTTTGATTCAGCACACATCAACTTAATAGCTGTATCATTATTTTCATAATAATTTGCCAACTGATGGACAGTTAACATTGTTTATAGTTCTAGTCATACGGGCAATGCTGCAAAACCTACAACAAAGTACTTGGTGCATATGTGAGTATTTATGTAGAATAAATTCGTAGGTGGTTTAAAGGAATGGTTAAATGCACAGATTCTGGGGCTAAAGACTTCCTGGAATGAATTCAGGCACCACCACTTAATAGCTGTGCAATTTAAGGCAAGGTGGGGCTTCTCTGGGGGCTCAGATGGTAAAGAATATGCCTGCAATACAGGAGACCCTGCAGATTCTATCCCTGGTTCAGGATGATCCCCTGGAGAGTTCAGTTCAGTCACTCAGTCATGTCTGACTCTTTGCGACCCCATGGACTGCAGCACGCCAGGCCTCCCTGTCCATCACCAACTCCTGGAGTTTATTCAAACTCATGTCTGTTGAGTCATGATCC
The DNA here is from genome assembly GCF_055505025.1 of Bos grunniens. Taxonomy (NCBI): domain Eukaryota; kingdom Metazoa; phylum Chordata; class Mammalia; order Artiodactyla; family Bovidae; genus Bos; species Bos grunniens. The sequence continues at coordinate 20,961,471 of NC_141168.1, forward strand.
ATCTAACCATCTCATCCTCTGTCATCCCCTTCTCCTCCTGCCTTCAATCTTTCCCAGCATCAGGGTCTTTTCCAGTGACTCGGTTCTTTGCATCAGGTGGCCAAAGTATTGGAGCTTCAGGTTCAGCATCAGTCCTTCCAATGAATATTGAGGACTGATTTCCTTTAGGATTGACTGATTGGATCTCCTTGCAGTCCAAGGGACTCACAAGAGTCTTCTCCAACACCACAGTTCAAAAGCATTAATTCTTCTACTCTCAGCATTCTTTATAGTCCAACTCTCATATCCATACATGACTACTGGAAAAACCATAGCTTTGACTAGATGGACCTTTGTTGACCAAGTAATGTCTCTACTTTTTTCATACCTTTTCTTCCAAGGAGCAAATGTCTTTTAATTTCATGGCTGCAGTCCCCATCTGCAGTGATTTTGGAGGCCCCCAAAATAAAGTCTGTCACTGTTTCCACTATTTCCCCATCTATTTGCCATTAAGTGATGGGACCAGATGCTATGATCTTAGTTTTCTAAATGTTGAATTTCAAGCCAACTTTTCACTCTCCTCTTTGATTTTCATCAAGAGGCTGTTTTGTTCTTCTTCACTTTGTCTCGCTTGTGTCCGAATCTTTGCAACCTCATGGACTGTAGCCCATCAGGCTCCTCTGTCCATGGGATTCTCCAGGCAAGAATTCCCTGAATGACATACCCTGAATGGCAGCCTACTCCAGTATTCTTGCCTGGAGAATCCCATAGACAGAGGAGCGTGACGGGCTACAGTCCATGAGATCGCAAAGAGTTGGACACAACTGAGCGACTAACACTTAAGGCAAGGTACTCTTTGTGTTCGAATTTACTCTTTGTAAAGAGGAACTTATTTCAGTGATGATCTCTGCTTTGTGGGGAGACTAACTTTGACAGGCTGGTGCAGGGAAAATGCTATCTCACTGTTTACTAACTAAAGAGGTTGATCATCTTTTTGTATATTGTAATCATTTGTACTTCTTTTGTGAACTATTGATCATATTCTGTTCTCATCTTTTCTTCTGACTTATTTGCCTTTTAAACATTGCTTGTAAGATTCCTTTGTATATTCAGGACAGTAACGCTTATATACAGTGAATATATCCTTTATTCTATTGCTTGCCTTTAATTTGTTTAGTTGATTATATTATCTTTTATGAATTTATGTTTTTATCTTAGGAAGACTTTCTGTATTCCAAGTTTTTAAAAAATTCTATTTTCTTCTAACACTTTAATAGTTTATTTCACTGTGTAACTCTTTAGATCATCTGGGATTTATTTTGATTGCAGTGTGAGATGGCTATATACTGTTTCTTTCTCAAAATAGACAGAGCAGGATCCTGTTACCCTTTATAAATTGGGTCCGTCCTTACCATATTGATGTTGTCTCTTTTATCAAATATTGAAATCTAATTCATTATCTGTTTCTAAATTCCTTATTTAGGTTTTTTGATCTTTTGTCTGTTTTTGTATCGGTATCAAATTATTTGTTACTATAGCTTTGTGGTACAGTTCAATATCCGATAGCACAAATTCCCAGGTTCCCCCTTTGAAAAGTTTCAAAGCATTTCTCATGCATTTACTCTTTCATGTAAACTTTAGAGTTAATTTGTCAAATTATATAAATAAAAATCTCTGTTATTTGACATAACATTTTAATTTAACAGTGACTTTTGCCTAAAATTTTCAATTCTCCATAATCTAAAAAGATAAATTATTTAATTTTTTAAAAGACTTTGAAACATGGAGGTCTGTTTGTTCTCTTTCTCCTTTCTCTAGGCTTTTAGTAGCCTTTCTACAAGAAAAAGGAATATTTTCATTTGTTTAATATGTGCTTATTTTCCCAGAAATGAAATTTTTATTGGCATGTTAATACCTGTTTAATTGTAAACAGCTAGCTTCTGTGGCACATTTTTTCAGCTCTTATATTTTCTGTGGTTATGGTTTGATATTAACACATACTGGACATCTGAAGCCTCTCTTCTTTATTAAATTTATTTGTAAATTAGGACACTTTTTTAGACTACTATAATACTCTTAGTTACGTGGCAGTATTATTACTACTAGCTTTTAGGTCAAATATAAGACAGTTTAAATTTAGAATATGTTGTAACATGAATGTGCTTCTGTATAGTATTTATTACTCTAAAATGTGCTATGGTTAGTACTGGTTTTGTATTAAATGTTTTAGCTAAAAGAGGAACTTCTTTTCCTCCTGTTGAATCAAAAAATGTAACAACCTCTCAGGTCTTTTATCTTGACATGGAAAATGCTCAGAATTCCATCTTCTGAGATAGCAAAAATTGATCTGACTAATATTTTTCATTGTTGATAATATGATTCTTGATTGTTGAAAATGCCATTGTTTTTCAGTAGTAAGCAGTGTATTTTGTTTTTTCTCATGCAGGTCTTTGAAGTTCTACGGTTTAGTTCTCAGTGCTGAACTTCCTTCTCCCTTAAATTATTATAAACTTTTGCTGCTGTTTAATAAAAGTGAAGATGTCTCGCAGTCCTGACGCAAAGGAAGACCCTGTGGAATGTCCTCTTTGCATGGAGCCCTTGGAGATAGATGATATCAACTTTTTCCCTTGCACCTGTGGCTACCAGATTTGCCGCTTTTGTTGGCATCGAATTCGCACTGATGAAAATGGGCTTTGTCCTGCATGTAGAAAGGTAAATGCTCCAAAATAACTTTGTGTTTAGTTTTTTCCCCCATGCCTATGAGCAAGTAGATTTTAATAGAATCTACACAACTCAGGTGAGATGAAGTGTGACATTATATTCTTAAGATATCATGAAGTGTAATGAACACTGCCCTAGGAATCAGAGTCTCAACATTATGGTTAACTAAGTATATTACCTTCCTAAAGTCATAGAACCTCTCTGGTTGGCCTTTAGTTTTCTTATCTGAGGAGACTGACAGTCAGTGGTGGTGGTGGTTTAGTCGCTAAGTCATGTCTGACTCTTGCGACCACGTGGACTGTAGCCTGCCAGGCTCCTCTGTCCATGGGATTCTCCAGGCAAGAATACTGGAGTGGCTTGCCATTTCCTTCTTCAGGGAATTTTCCTGACCCAGGAATTGAACCCGGATCTCCTGCACTGCAGGCAGATTCTTTACCAAGGATTAGGAGTAGTGAGAGGCAGTAGATTTAGATAGGATAATGTCAGATTGGAAAAACAGAGTCAGTTTTACATCTGGGGAGAAATTTACTTTAGTTTTCTAGTACAAAATAGAGAAGTTTTGATATTTACTGAAAGAGTGTGAATTAAAATGACAAGAGAAATCCTGGTTCAGAAGGTAACTCTTACTCATTTGTTGACAATTCTAGGCTGACGAGTGCTCTCCCTATTGTACACTTAAGGAAACTAGGCCTTCTTAGTAATTTGTCTAAGGCATCAACTGATGGGTAATAGGTTCGGTGGTCAAATGCAAGTCCTTTGAATCCCCTCTAAATAAAAAAAAATGTATGATTTTTAAAGTAATTTTCTGGGTCTAGTTGTTTTACTAAGCAGATACAGCAGTTATAGTGTAGTGAATGACCTATTAGAATGAGTAGGATTGCTGCATCTCTGTTTTGAAGGTCTTTATTTGTTACTTTAGGGGTTTATGCAAATATCTATTTTTTGCCTTCTCTTTAATGTCTGTGTATGATTTAAGCTTTCTTTTCTCTTTACCCATTAAAAGAGCTCTTGGGTTCATTATTACTAAATTTTGATAAAGTAGAAATGTGTTTTAGATACCTGCATTATTTAAAAAAGAAAAAAAAATTAACAACCAAAAACTCAGAAGACAATGCATTGTCCAGTCTTTTATTTAAAATCTAGTGGGCAGTTAACATATGTTATATGAATGAAAAAAGGTGAGATCTATTTAAGTGTTAATTAATGTAGTTACAAAACTATATATATAAATATGTTTTATAACAATACAGGTAGAAGAGTTGAGGATGACAGCAAGATTTTGAACTGAACAACTAGAAGTAGAGAATGGCTGTTAACTGAGATGGGGAAGACTGTAATAGGAATAGGTTTTTTGAGAATATCAGGAACTTGGTTTTAAACATGTTAGGTTTGAGATTCCTATTAGAGATCTAAATGGAGATAGTGAATAGACAGGTGAATTTATTCAAGTTGGTTTGGATATGGAGTTATAACTTTGGAAGTTATCAATATATAGAATGTTTTTGTAAATTAATGACACTGAGTGAAATCACAAGAGAGGGTCAGTGGAAAAGATGGAAGATTATGCTTTCCAACATTTATAGAAAAAGAGAAAATCCATAATAAAGAAATATGAGATGAGTCATTTATCATAAGTAGACCAGGAGTATATTTTTTTTCTTCCTGTTGATTTAATATCCACAACTCTTAGAACCTCTCCTTAGTCTCTTAACTATCAGACCTTGCTCATACCTATCTCATGGCATGAGTCGTGGAATGCAGATAGTACAGGTCAGGCAAAGTCTTCGAATCTGACTTAGCTTTGCCGGAGAGTGCTGAACACCCAAAATTATGAAGCTACCCATCTCAGTCAGGGACCAGAAGATCTTTACATCTTTGGAGACCAGCTTCAGTGGTTATGTTAACACAGAAGGAAACCACAGGTGTTTCTGGAGAGGACCATGAAGCTATAATTTACATGTAGCCCAACCCTGTGGGCAAAAGTCTATAGAAGGCATTCTGTGAGATGGCCAATTGAGATGATTTAACTAAACTTGGAGATGCAGGTGGAGGCTAATAAAAGCCAGCACCTGATTTTGGCCCACAATATGATACCTGTCTTTTTGCAGAAAGGGCCTCTTTTGTTTACATAGCTTTGAAAAGCAGAGAGAGGAAGGTTTTAAAAACATGAAGTTGAACATTTCTCTTTGGTCCTAGTTGCTGAGCTTGGTGGGGTCAAGAGGACCTTAGCGCCTCCCTAAACATAGGCGCAGGTCATTCTTTAGACTGCCTTTGCATGTTCTTTTAGTGCAGCGTATCTGAGAAAAATACCTGGTGGAAACAGCAGCTGTGGGAACATGGGTGGTACATTGATGTAGCACCATACAGTGCTGGTTCTCATGAAAACTAGAGACTGGCCAAGGAAGTAAAACTTCAACAAATGTGTTATTTTAACCTCAGAAATAATGGAATCTACTGCATCCATGAAACAAGAATAAGATGGTGTAAAAAAATTCAGTGAACAATAAAGTTATTGAAAATTAAATATGATAGCAGATATAAGGAAAGAGTTGGAGGATGAAGTTGAAATGATCTCTTAACAAGTAGTGCGAAAAAGCAAAGACTATTTGACAGAAGAGAGAACTTTGATTTGAGGATCAGTCCAGAAGGTCACATGTCAAATAAGTTAGTGTTCTAGGAAGAGACTACAATGATAGAGAGGAAAATTATCTTCAATAATATGACTGAAGAATAGTCCCAGGACCAAAGGTTATATTTTCATATTAAAAAGAAACAAAAGAATACAAAAATATTAATTTAAAAAGATACATATGTTCCTTGTATTGTTTATAGTAAAAAAGATATGAAAGCAATATAACGATGGATGAATGAATAAAGAAGATGCGATGTGTACACACAAACACTCACTGACGCACTCACCCTTGGAATATTACTCATCAAAAAGGTAGAATCTTGCCATTTGCAACAGCATGGGTGGACCTTGAAGGGTCAATGCTAAGCGAAATAAATTAGAGAAAGACAAATACTGTATGATTTCACTCATATGTGGAATACATAAACAAAGCAAAATAAATGAACAAACAAAATAAAAACACAGAGATACAGAGAACAGAGTAATGGTCATCAGAGGGGAAAGGGCAAAGAGGGAGGGTGAAATAGATACAGAGAACAGAGTAATGGTCATCAGAGGGGAAAGGGCAAAGAGGGAGGGTGAAATAGATAAACGGCATCAACTGGTGACAGATAGAAACTAAATTTTTGGTTGTGAGCATGCTGTAGGGTACACAGAAGTAGAAATGAAACGTTGTACACGTGAAACTTACAGAAGGTTATAAACTAGTGTTACCTCAAAAAAAAAAAAAAAAAAGAAAAACCCCAAGAATCAAAAATGCCTATCAAGTGCCAGGCACAAACTTTTTAAATAATAGTTGTTTAGGTACTAAACAAAATCAAGAACCTTTTTAAAAATGTTTGTTTATGGCTGCACTGGGTCTTTGTTGCTGTGTGCAGGCTTTCTCTAGTTGTGGTGAGCAGGGCTTGCTTCTCTTTGTTTCAGTGTATGAGCTTCTCATTTGGTGGCTTCTCTTGCTGTAGATCACAGGCTCTAGGCACGTGGACTCAGTAGTTGTGGCACCCTTGCTTACTTGCTCTGTGCCATGTGGAATCTTCCTGGACCAGGGATTGAACCTGTGTCCCCTGCATTGGCAGGCAGACTCTTACCCACTGTACCCCCAAGGAAGTCCAACAAACTTTTATTTTTAAATATCAAAATAACAAAGAGAAAGAGGTTCTACCAGTTTCCAAAGAGGAAGAGGTAGGTTGCACATAAAAGATCAGGAATCGGTCATTTTAGACTGATAAGTGGATAGCTAAACATTAGCCTTTCCACGTAAGTTTTTAAATTCATTTGTCATTTTGTACAAAAAGCCTACAGGAATTTTGATTGAGATTGCATTGAATAAACAGGTCTATTTGAGGAAAAATGACATCTTAAAAATGTTGATTTATGTAGTTCATGTGGAGAAAAATCCCATGGACGGAGGAGCCTGGTAGGCTGCAGTCCATGGGATCGTGAAGAGTTGGACATGACTGAGTGACTTCACTTTCACTTTTCACTTTCATGCATTGGAGAAGGAAATGGCAACCCACTCCAGTGTTCTTGCCTGGAGAATCCCAGGGACAGGGGAGCCTGGTGGGGTTGCACAGAGTCAGACAAGACTAAAGCGATTTAGCAGCAGCAGCAGCAGCATGTAGTTCATGAATAAGGTTTATTTTTCTACATTTCAGAAACACTGTTCTGTAGTTGCAGTGTACAGAGTAGTGCAGCATGTTTTGTTATATTTGCCTATGACTATTTTGTTTTTTGAGCTGTGGCACATGATATGCCTTTTAAGATTTCATTTTCTAATTGTTCATTTTTATAGGTAGAATAATTGATTTTTGTTAAATAGATTTGTTAGGATTTTCTAAATAGATGGTTACACCTTCTATGAATTAAGACAGTTTTATTTCTTCTCAGTCTTTATTTTTTAAAAATTATTTTCTTGCCATATTGCACTTGGGTAAGTTGGACATGACTTAGCGACTGAACAACAAAGCTCTACACTATATTCTTGGATGAAAGTGTTACAAGCACATATCCTTGTTTGTTTCCCATCTTAGTGGGAAGGCATGGGGTATTTCATTATTAAGTATGTCACCATTTTTTTGTAGATGGTCTGTATCTGGTTGAGGACATTTGCTTTTATTCTTTGGTTACTGAAAATTTTTAATCATGAGTGGGTGTTGCATTTTGTCAGTGCCTTTTCTGCTTCTGTCGAGGTGATCGTGTGTTATCTCCTTTGTTCTGTAGAAACAGTGATTTAGGTTGATTGATTTTTTTAAAAAAATCAACCTTCCCTTCCAAGGGTAAATCTTGTTTGATTTATGTGTCATGATGTATTATCCTTTTTATTTTCAATTTGCTAATATTTTCATAAAGAGTTTTGTATCTGTGCTATGAGAAGTATTTATCTGTGGCTTTCTTTTGTATTGTTTTTAGATTTGGTACCAAAGAAATACTTGCTTCAGGAAGTGTTTCCTCCTCATCTGTATTCTGAAAGAGTGTACATGTGACTGGTTTTAATTCTTTTTGATTTCCTTCCCAGATTCAGTGTTGACACTCTATCAGGAGGGCTATTATGAAAACTGGATACCACAGGATTCTTCCATATCGATTTCTGGAACTCTTTTTGTATTAGTTCACTCTTTGTGGTATTTTTGCCCTGTAAATTTCAGTTGCTTCAGCCTCTTCAAATTTTGAACACTGTCCCTTCTGCTCAATGTGACTGTTAGAACCAGTGCCAGGGTCCAGTAAGTGCCAGAAGAGCAGAAAACTGGGACACTCATAGTTTTTATCTGCCTTATTTCTTTTCTCTCAGAGGTCATAGATCTGCTTGCTGTTCATTCCCTGTTGTTCAATGTCTGAAAACAGTTATTGCATACATTTTGTCTAGTTTTCTAGTTGTTTATGCTGGTATCCCTAGTCTCTTAACCATCTAATCTGCCATAGCTGGAGGTAAAGGTGTAAAAATAATATTTGAACTTTGTAATAATGTAATTATGACTATTGGCCTAACGAAATTAGAATGGAAGGTTAGAAAGTGGGCTTGGAATATGTTGTTAGGCTGGCTGAAAGAGAGCTAAATCTTGATTTTGCCTAATATAATAATATTTAATACTGAAAAAATCAAGAAGTAGCAGTACAAGCATGTTATTTAATGATGTGATAGTAAATGACAAAAGAATCATGTGAAAGAATAAACAGATTATTTTTAGGGAGAGGCAACTGTTGAGGGGGAAGCATATAGGGGACTGCTCTATTTCCTGATAAACCTTGTAGAGCTAGGAACACGTAAGAAATAGATCATTAAACTAGGAGGGGAAAAGAGTGGGCAAATGGAAACCATAGGAAAGAAAGTATAATTGTACTGATATTATTTAGTCATAATCAGATTCAAGATCGACACATTTTGAAAGTAGTTAAAGAGGATATTTTTCTTACTGATTAAAGATCCCCTAGAGTCACAAAACTTTTATTCACATAGTAGAGCTCTGAAGTATGTTGAGCTGATGTAAATACCAGGAGAAACTGCACCCACTTTCATAATCGAGGGGCTTCTAACTTCTGTAGTTTAGAACTATGTCACACAGAGTCAGACACGACTAAAGGGACTTATTAACACATATGCACATGAAGTACACAGAAGGAATGAAAAATTTGATTAACACAGTTAGCAAGTATGTGTGTTTGTGCACACATACAACTTTGTACAAATAAATTTGTACAAAACTTTAAAATACAGTGTATCGGGCCCAAAAATTGACTATCGATCAGTTCCAAAATGTAGAACTCACTTGTGTATTTCTATTTATTTTGCTTGAGGTTTGTAGGGCTTTTTGAATCTGTGGATTTGGTGAATTTCATTGTTGCTGTTCAATCGCTAAGTTGGGTGTGACTCTTTGAGACCCCATGGACTACAGCAGGCCAGGCATTCCTGTCCTTCACTACCTCCTGGAGTTTGCTCAAACTCATGTCTAGTGAGTTGGTGATGCCATCCAACCATCTTATCCTCTCTTGCCCTCTTCTGCCTTCAGTCTTTCCCAGCATCAGGGTCTTTTCCAATGAGTCGGCTCTTCGCATCAGGTGGCCAAGGTATTGGAGCTTCAGCATCAGTCCTTTCAATGCATAGTTAGGGTTGATTTCCTTTAGGATTAACTGGTTTGATCTCTTTGCTGTCCATGGGACTGTCAAGAGTCTTCTCCAGCCCCACAATTCAAAATCATCAAATCTAGAGTTTCATTAGTTCGGGAAAAAATTAAGCTGTTATCTAGTCAGCTGTTGCCGTTTTTCTCTTTCCTCTCTTTCTGGGACTCTGATTAAATATTTTCCAGTTCTTCTCACTATCTGCCATGTCTTTTAATCTCTTTTTTGTTTCTTTTTCGTCCTTTAATGCATTATAGATGATTCCTTCTAATCAATTAATTTTTTTAGGTCTAGTCTCAGTGCAGTTCAGTCACTCAGTCGTATCTGACTCTTTGTGACCTCATGGGCTGCAGCACGCCAGGTTTCCCTGTCCATAACCAACTCCCAGAGCTTGCTCAAACTCATGTCCATCGAGTCGGTGATGCCATCCAACCATCTCATCCTCTGTTGTCACCTTCCCCACCTGCCTTCAATCTTTCCCAGCATCAGGGTCTTTTCAAATGAATCAGCTCTTCGCATCAGGTGGCCAAAGTATTGGAGGTTCAGCTTCAGCATCAGTCCTTCCAATGAATATTCAGGACTGATTTCCTTTAGGATTGACTGCTTTGATCTCCTTGCAGTCTAAGGGACTCTCAAGAGTCTTCTCCAACACCACAGTTCAAAAGCATCAATTTTTCAGTGCTCAGCTTTCTTTATAGTCCAACTCTCACATCCATACATGACTACTGGAAAAACCATAGCTTTGACTAGGTGGACCTTTGTTGGCAAAGTAATGTCTCTGCTTTTTAATATGCTGTCTAGGTTGGTCATAGCTTTTCTTTCAAGAAAGCAAGTGTCTTTTAATTTCATGGCTGCAGTCCCCATCTGCAGTGATTTTGGAGCCCAGGAAAATAAAGTCTGTCATTGTTTCCATTGTTTCCCCATCTATTTGCCATGAAGTTCTGGAATCTGATGCCATGATCTTCGTTTTTTGAATGTTGAGTTTTAAGCCAGCTTTTTTGGTTTTCTCTTTCACTTTCATCAAGAGACTCTTTAGTTCCTCTTTGCTTTCTGCCATGAGGTGGTGTCATCTGCATATCTGAGGTTGTTGGTATTTCCCCCTGCATTCTTGATTCCAGCTTGAAGTCATCCAGTCTGGCATTTTGCATAATGTACTCAGCATGTAAGTTAAGTAGTGTATAAGTTCTAGTCTACTGAATTTTAAAATTTTGTTTTCCATTTCTGAAAGTAATGTATGTTCTTTTTTGCTACTTGATTTTTTAAAAAAGATTTTTATACCCTGCAGATATTTTCAAGTTTGTCATATATTTGTTTAAACTGATAATCATCCTTGTTTTAAAATCTGTCCAATAATTCCAGTTGCTGAAGTCTGTGAGGGATGTTTATGCTGGTTGTTGTTCGTGTTATTTCTTTCTGTGATTTGTTGTCTGATGGGCTTCATGGTTGTCACTGAGTCATTTGTGCAGTTCTCTGAGGCCCAGGATAAATTTGCCGTCCTGTAGATAGGCTTTGGTTTGCCTTCTGCGGGAACCTGTGAACGTTGCCATTAGGGATGCCTTAATATTTTGTTCTCTCAGGTGCACATCTTCCCTGGGGCTGGTTTCACCTTCTCTAGGATGGTTTTTTCCTTCACTCTTTTCCTTTTTTCTTATCTTGTTCTGACCTTTCTGTAAGTCTGTACTTAACCCTAAGAGAATATGAGCCCTTTAGGGGTGAACTGGTCTCATCTTATCATGGGAGTGATCTCCCCAGAACTCTTCACCTTAAACTGGTTTTGGACTTTGAATGCTGTGCTTCTTCCCTCATTTGTCCCTCTGTCCCATTGGTTGTTACTCAGCCTTTCCACTTATCTCTTTGGGTTTTGACTTTTATCCAGAAATTTGCTTGGGACTTCACCGCTGCAGATCATTATTGTTTTTAAGATGTTGGTTTGAAAAGTTTTACCCAGTATTTTTCATTGTCTTTAGCAAGAGGAAAAGATGAAGCTGTAAATTCATTTATTAGAAAATGAAGAGCAAAAATAAATGAACTTATTTCTGGGTTAAGAAACTAGGAAAAGAATAAACATTATGACAGTAGAAAGTAGGGATTAAGTAGAATTTAATGAAATAGGAAAGCTGTATTTCCATAAAAGTTGGAGCTGGTTCTTAAAACAACCAATAAAATAATCAAAGTCCTGGTAAGTCTGATCAGAAAATAAAACGGAAGACACATCTAAATATACATGTAAATTGGGAATAAAAGTGGAAACATAACTACACATATGAAAGGAATTAAGTGATTATATTAAAGACTATAAACCATCTTAATTAGTAGTTTGGCAATCTATTGACAAATTAACACTAACTAAAAATATTTTGCTCATTTAAAATGCTTCTCCAGAAGCATTAGTTTGTAACATGGAGTAGAAAATTTTAAAGAAAAATTTTTTGCTTATAGCTTTTTATTTGATCCTGTATTCCTAGAATATTAGGTTTAACATTATCTGTTTCAGTCAAAAAGTAGACCAGATGTATTTTTCTTTATATTCATTTTTAGTACTAAGGTTACTAGTTTTGTGAGTCATAGTGTTTTTCTGCAGCTGTTCAAGTTATGTGTTTTCATCTCCCATCTTTAATCTAGCTTCTTTCCTCATCTTATTGTATCATATGATTAATTTTCTATCGGATTTGTAGAGTAGGTATTTAATGGTGGTGTGTGTGGAGGAGGAACCATCATAGAATGTGTGCTTTACCAGCTTTTTATGAAACCTGTAGACAGGTTGAGACTAATAAAATTTTGTATATTTTTCATTTGTGTTTAGGTTAAATTACCAGATTTCTATTATCTGAAACAATTTATTTAATTCTTCCTAACAACAGAGATGCAGATTCACAAATATGTTAAGATTAAGAAGTTTTTTTTTTTTTAATTTTTTTTTCTAGGGATTTTTTTCTAGGAACAGCCCCCTCTATGCCACTTGAACAGATACCAAAATCCGTGGATGGTCAGGTCCCTCATATAAAATAGCATAGTGTTTGTGTGTAACTTACACACATCCACCCATGTAATTTAAATCATCTCTAGATTATGTATAGTCTCCAATATCTAATGTAAATGATGTATAAATAGTTGTAAATACAATGTAAATGCTATGTAAATAGTTGCTAGGTGCATGACAAATTCAAATTTTGGTTTTTGGAACTTTTTTTCTAGAATTTTTTCCCCCCAAATAATTTCATTTGGTTGAATCTGAGGATGTGGAACCTGCAGATATAGAAGGCCAGCTGAAATAATAACTGGTTTATTGAATGCTTCTGTGCAGGACATAGTTTTAATCATTTTATAAGTGTGTTGCCTTTTTAAAATTCTCACAGAAACCCTCTGAATAAAGTACTATGATTCCCATTTTATGGAAGACCGAGGCAGACAAATTACATAACTTAGCCAAGGTCTCTCAGTAAAGAAAAATCCAAGATTCAAAGCCAGTTTGCAGCTCTCATTCAGGCTGTTGGTAGTCTTGGCATTAGCAGGAGGAATGAAAACAAAATTGTAATGATGAGAGAGAAGAACATTACAGTGGTGTAATTGCCGGTATTTATTGAGGGATTACTGTGGGCCAGTTACAATGATTGCTTTACGAGTGTTATTTTTACACCAGCCTTTAAGATGATTTTCATTTTACTTACATGGATATGGAGACATAGAGTTCTATTGACTTGTCTAAAGCCATGTGGATAATAAGTGCTGAAGCTAAGTTCAAACTCCTGAGCCATAGTATCTGTGTATTGTATATTTGCCCATCTCCTTTGACAGGAAATGTCTACCTATTAAAGAATAAGTACTTCATTAATCTTCAAACACATAGTATGTTTTCATTAAATATTTCTTGATTGTAATACAATAAATCCATATTTAGATGATATTTTGTACTCTTTGCCCCTTACTAGTACCTTAAAAGCTTAATTTTTCTGTAAACTGTGTACTGGCATTGTTGGTAATACCAGGTTGGTTTTTAAAATTTTAGAATCTTTGGTGATATTTTAAGTTTCAGCACTAAAAGTGGTTTAAAAAGTATTTAAAAACACTCTTATGTAACATTTAACTTTTATTAAATAAAAAGTTTAGAAGATTAGAAGATTCAGAAAAAGGGAGATGTAGCAAATAAGTGCATACACATCATCCAGCATTTGAAAATTATTTATTCATAGTTTTCTGTTCATTTAATGCTAACTCTGTGTTTGTTTTATGCCTAAAGCCATATCCAGAAGACCCAGCAGTTTATAAACCACTCTCCCAGGAAGAACTGCAAAGGATAAAGAATGAGAAAAAACAGAAACAAAATGAGAGAAAACAGAAAATATCAGAAAATCGCAAACATTTGGCTAGTGTACGTGTTGTACAAAAAAACCTCGTCTTTGTTGTAGGTCTGTCTCAGCGCCTAGCAGACCCAGAGGTAAGTTGTCTTCTCTTTTCTTCCTCAACTTGGCATTTTTTCTTTTTGTTTATTTGGAAATAATAGCTGGCCCTGCCCGATGGCAGGATTTACCTGAAAATTCTAAAACTTAGAAGATAATGGGAAATGATTTTTTAATAATCACTAAGAAACCAGTGACCAGTTGTGATCTTAGGCCAGTGTCTTAATCTTTCTTGGCTCATTTTCTTCAGTTGTGAAACTGGGCAGTTGAATTAGATCTCTGACGTCCCCTTCAGTGCTCATAGTCTGTGGAAGTTGGATAGTGCCTCTGTTGTACTCTTAAGGCTCATGTGACAGGACTGCTCTGTTTCTTTCCTCTTTTCTGTAGCTGTATTAAGGATCAACAGTGGAGATGTACTTTCATGAACCCACCAGAGATCTGTATTTTTTTTAAAATCACACTGAAGTGGTGAACCTTGATTATAAAACAGTGATAGAATTGTTACTCTACTGTGTCATCGTTCTTTATTCATTCATTTTAAGCCAACTTTGGGGAAGGAGAGAGAATTCAGAGGGAAACAGTGGTTGAGGTTCTTTGTGATTCATTGAAAGCAGGGGAGGTCTTAACCCTTTTGTTTATTTATTACATAACTCTTCTCTCCTTCCTCCACCAGGCTTATTAGAGTAATGTTGAACTCATTACTTTCCTTAATGCCCTTGCATACGTGTCTGCTAATGTTTAGTTCCTGATACATGAGGAGATGCTGACTAGATTGTTGGGAAGGCAAATAAAAACTGAATGGGAGCCAGAATGTTCACTTAAGTTGGAGAGAGCTGGATTTGAGGGATCTGTCGGAAGTCCTCCTTGAGAAGGGTTTATAGTAATGCTCAGGATGGCAGCAATCAGAGGAAGGATTATAGTGAATATGCTTAGGGAGGCGGCAATCTTTGAACTGGTCTAAGAGGGCTAAAGGCCCCAGAAGGAGGAAATAATAAGGCGTCTAAAAATTGATTTTGTAAAAATCAGTTTAGAAAGAATAAGAAATATTTATTGCTGATTAGTTAACTATGTATTGAGGCTGTGAAGGGCTTCAAGATCTGTAGAGGAGAACATCAGGGCGACCTTACTAAGAAGTCTCTGTCATGGGTAGTCATTGTGGAGGCAGCTCACGAATCACTAGGGTCTAGGTCCACGATGCTGGCACTAGTGGACTACAATGATCTTCAAGAGACGAGGTTTTCCAAAGCCAAAGGGGTGGACCTGGAGTTCATATCTGTAATAAATGATAAGGAAGGAGCTCATTTTAGGCCTGTGATTTAACCTCAGCAGCCAGTTCTCCCTTTTTCCTAAATCATATAGCATTTAACTCCCCAGACAGGCAGAATCCCGTTTCACTCTTGAACGCTGCCACAACTTTGTATCAGTGCTTCTGTCTTCCTCTTTAAACAATACTTTTTTCCAACAAGAGAACATTTCTTGCCTAAGCAAGTTTTTAATTTACCTACCTCTATTTATTCCTTGGCACCCCACTCCAGTACTCTTGCCTGGAAAATCCCATGGACGGAGGAGCCTAGAGGGCTGCAGTCCATGGGGTCACTAGGAGTCAGACACGACTGAGCGACTTCCCTTTCACTTTTCACTTTCATGCGTTGGAGAAGGAAACGGCAACCCACTCCAGTGTTCTTGCCTGGAGAATCCCAGGGACGGGGGAGCCTGGTGGGCTGCCGTCTATGGGGTCGCACAGAGTCGGACACGACTGAAATGACTTAGCAGCATTTATTCCTGCTAATCTTATTGATTAGAATCTGTGTTTGCTTTTCTGAAGCTGCTACTCCAGTAAAAAAGAATTTTTGAGGGGTGGCGTTCATGTACCTTGTGGGATCTCAGTTCCCTTGACCGGGGATTGAACCTAGGCCATGGCAGTGAAAGTGTGCAATCCTAACCACTAGGCCACCAAGGAACTCCCTGCTATGCCAGTAAATTAATGGAACTTTAATTTTGATTTAACAACTCTTGGATATGGATGTGCTTGGTTTTATTAATACAAAATCCAGTTGCTTGTGGTACTGGAGGCTTACCGAGCAGCACCCAGATGCTGGATAAAAATGAAGCCATAGCCTCAGTCTGATGTTTGGTTTACAGGTTTCTGCTTCTTCTTAGAGATGTGACTTAGATCTGTAGTTTGTTTTTACTTATGTACAGAGATTTATATTCATTTCAAATGACACAATGTCAGCAAGATTAATCTGAAGAACTATTACACAGAAAGAA
This sequence comes from Bos grunniens, assembly GCF_055505025.1. Classification (NCBI taxonomy): domain Eukaryota; kingdom Metazoa; phylum Chordata; class Mammalia; order Artiodactyla; family Bovidae; genus Bos; species Bos grunniens. The sequence goes on from NC_141168.1 coordinate 20,977,584, forward strand.
ATGAATCTAGGGAATGACTCGTGAAAGAGAATACTTTATCATGAATGTAAATATACCTAAAAAATCACTGTCTTGGTTTTATACTTTTGAAAGCACTGTTGCTTGGTAAGAGGACAGTGAATTTTCTTAAACATTAGTTTCTCTCATTTGTTTCTCTTGAAACCCTAAGAAAACCCTAAGAAAAGGTTAGTGTTTTAGTTATTAAAGCCTACTACTTCTAAATAATACCTTAAAATTTTTTTAAAATGTAACTGCCTGACTCTTTCAGATTGGAACACTTCATTAGAAATCACCAAGTTTCAAATTGTTAGGGTAACTTTTAGTCAAAGAAGATCCCTTTCATTTACTTATTTTTGGATGCTGAACAATTTGATATTTGGCTGAATTCTGATTAGCAGAATAGGAATATTTAGGAAAATTTAAAGCTTATTTTGAAAATAATTTTTGTATATCTGACAACTTCATACCAAGATTGATGGTCAAATGTATCCATTTATCACTTAATAGGAAAAAAACCTATCTTAGAAGATGTGGTAGTTAGAGATAATGCTTAGAGTAAACATCTCCTAAATCCTAAAAATTTCAATTTGTCAGAACCTTATTCATTTGTTCTGTAAATTAGCTCTTGAATACTTACAGTCTGTTAGGTACTTTGATGTTGGAGATGAAATGGTTTAGCAGGCCAGACACAGTCTCTACCCTTAAAAGCTTATAGACAGTGGAGAAGACAGAATTAAGTACTTGTAAGTGTGCTGAGTATTTATAAATAGGGAGATACAGGGCTTTTTGAGAACATATAAACATAGGTAATTTAGCTAGTGCGGAGATCCACGAAAAGCCTCCCTGAGGAAAGGATGATTAAAAATGACTAGGGATTAGCTGGGTAGCAAATAAGGGCAGAAGTGTCCCAGGTGTATGGTGGCATGAAAGAGCTGCTTGTTTGAGGAACTGAAAGACTTTAAAAACATAACCATTTTCTTTTACAAATGGGAAACTGAGGCATAGAGAAGTTGAGTGACTTGCCTAGGATCACTTAGCTGTTTCATAGCAGACCCAGGACTAGAAACCACCCTCATTCCCTCACCCCGCACCCCACCTCCCTGGTCTTAGAACTCCTATTCCAATGTATTTTACAGCAGTGGTGTATATGGTTCCTTCATCCACACATTTGTCTATTCATCTTTCCATCTGTCACTACATTTTTTATTTTCTATGACATGTCCATGAACATTTGTGTTCCCAAAGTATAGGAAGACATTTTACACATTAGGTATGTCATTGGGCATTTATAATTCTATCATATAACCTTTTATATAGTAGTTAGTACTCAAGTTGACTCACTGTGAAGTAAATATAGGACTTTGAATATATAGGTAATGTGGTTATATGCAGGGTGTTCTGCCTACTACCCATACTCTTTACTTTTTTTATTTACTGTTTTGCTAGTTGACTTATGTTTAGATAGAACCTCGATTGTGCAACTTAATATAGAACATTGAAATTACTTGAGTTTCCCTTGCCTGGGCGGGCTGTTTTTACCACCCATAGATCATTTCCTAATACAGTAAGGCCCACCAGTGTTTTACACATGTATTATTCTTTTTGTTCAATGCTGCTGCTGCTAAGTTGCTTCAGTCGTGTCGTACTCTGCTCGACCCCATAGATGGCAGCCCACCAGGCTTCCCCATCCCTGGGATTCTCTGGGCAAGAACGCTGGAGTGGGCTGCCATTTCCTTCTCCAATGCAGAAAGTGAAAAGTGAAAGTGAGGTCGCTCAGTCGTGGCTGACTCTTAGCAACCCCATGGACTGAAGCCTGCCAAACTCCTCCGTCCATGGGATTTTCCAGGCAAAAGAGTACTGGAGTGGGGTGCTATTGCCTTCTCCGTGTTCAATGCTGCTGCTGCTAAGTCACTTCAGTCGTGTCCGACTCTGTGAGACCCCATAAATGGCAGTCCACCAGGCTCCGCCGTCCCTAGGATTCTCCAGGCAAGAATACTGGAGTGGGTTGCCATTTCCTTCTCCGATGCTAACAGAGTTTAATTATTCCATAAGCATCTATTGAGTACCTGCACTGTGCCAGGCACTGTCTGAGACACTGAACATAAACCAATAAAAGGTTGCCCCTGTTTATTTATAAAAGCAGCTATATACTGTGAGAAGTGCTGTGTGTTGTGGAGGCACAAGAGATGGCACCTGACTGTGGGGGCGGCGAGGAAGGTATGTACTTCCTAGCTATCTTTGGTATAAAATGCTTCAGTCAGTTCAGTTGATCAGTCGTGTCTGACTCTGCGACCCCATGAATCACAGCACACCAGGCCTCCCTGTCCATCACCATCTCCCAGAGTTCACTCAAACTCACGTCCATCGAGTCAGTAATGCCATCCAGCCATCTCATCCTCTGTCGTCCCCTTCTCCTCCTGCCCCCAATCTCTCCCAGCATCAGAGTCTTTTCCAATGAGTCAACTCTTTGCATGAGGTGGCCAAAGAACTGGAGTTTCAGCTTTAGCATCATTCCTTCCAAAGAACACCCAGGGCTGATCTCCTTTAGAATGGACTTGTTGGATCTCCTTGCAGTCCAGGGGACTCTCAAGAGTCTTTTCCAATTCAGGCATAGGAATTATACAAGTGCTTCTGGATTAAAAAAAAAAAGCTTGGTCTTCAAATGATTTGTTTGGCTGGAAAGTTGAGTGACATGGTGAGAGATGAGGCTGAGGAGGTAAGTGGTAAGGGATAACGAAGGGCTTTTAAAACATGCTAACGAGTTTGCACTGTATCTTAAAGACAATGGGAAGCTATGGACTAATCTTAAGAACAGAATGACATGGAGAGATTTGTGCTTTGGAAATACTATTCTGGCCGCTCACTGTAATTATATACAAGTCTTAATGTTTTTTATGAAAGTATTGCTCAATTATTGGCCAGAATTTATTTCCATAAGTCAGTCTTTAACCTTTTCAGACCCAGTATCCACGTTTTTTTAAAAAAATAGTATTTTGTAACACCCTTTGAGTTTCATGAAATGACTTCTTGATAATATAATTTGTCTAGGTAGATACATAATTTGAAAAAATGAGGGAGAAATTAAAGTATAAGAAGGCTGTTTCTATGTGTAAATACTTGGTACCGCTACTCAGGGTGTGGCCTCTGGGCTGCTAGCATTAGTATCACCTGGGAGCTTATGGTGTAAACTCTCAGGGGCTGAAATAAGTATTTCAGCTGGATCCTCAAATGGTTTGTGTGTGTATGTAAGTTTGTAAAGTACTTTTTTTCCCAGTACGTTATGAAATAGGAGCTTGCATCTGCTTGTAGAATCACTGTGAATATGACAACTAAAAGTGCAGATTGTTACAGATGTATGTGCTGACAGCATGGGTGCCATGAAGAGTTAATGATGTGTGTGACTTTTCTGAAGAACTCTTAGTAAAATTTCAAACAAAGCATTTGCAGTTGTCCCTTAATTACATAGTGTTTGCTTTTAAATCCAACATGTGTTGAAACTGTGGGAAAGTGCTTTATGTTTATGATTTGTTTCTAGATTCACTTAATTATAAACAAGCATCTTGGCTAGATGAATGTCTTGTAGAACATTCAAAAGTTGTGTAGGATGGTTCTTTGTGGTGCAGGGCTAGCCTGAGTGCTATAAGCTGTCCCTGGCTCTCATCCACTGAGCGCCAGTAGTGTCTCCCAGTTGCTTTGACATAACGTTCCAGCATCCCCTGATGCTGCCTTCATTGAGAAGTACTTCCATAAACTTGGATGTGATATGAGATGCTGATGCAGCACAACCTTTGACCAGGCTGAGTCCCTTGAAGCAAGTCTTTTGGCTGAGGCCTTTTGCTGAATTGGTACACATCCAGCTGGAATATTGAATGCAGTTCTGTTCTCCACTGGCCAGAAAGTTTTTCAAGATACATACTCTTCCCATAACCTCTATCCTAAGACTCTTTGAACAACCCAAGAGCACTCTAAATGTCATATCCTTCAGAAGATTTGGGTGGAAAAAAGATTGAAAGTCAGTGTAGTCACTGCACCTTCTAATCCATTAAAATTGGCTGCAGAAAACATAATAACCCTATACTTATAAAAACCTAAAATAAAGTAAGTTAAAAAAAATTATATTAATCAAGTTGAAAACTGTTAAGAATTCATGACACCCCAGCCGCAGACTGTTTCACAAAACTTTGGTTCTGTCAGATGTAGAGTATATTAGCTAAGATGTTAAGTATGCGAGAATTATCAAATAAGAGTATTTGGAGAAGATACTTTGCACACACTTGAACAGATAAGTGCAGAAAGCTTCAGTTGAGATGTAGCTTGCTATTTGGAAAGATTGTAGGAATAGTGGGTCTATAGGTTGTTGTTTAGTCGTTAAGTTGTGTCCAACTCTTTGCAACCCCATAGACTGCAGCATGCCAGGCTTTCCTGTCCTTCACTATCTCTTGGGGTTTGCTCAAACTCATGTCTATTGTGTCAGCGATGTCATCCAACCATCTCATCTTCTGTTGCCCCCTTCTCCACCTCCCTTCAGTATCTCCCAACATCAGAATCTTTTCAAATGAGCTGGCTCTTCGCATCAAGTGACCAGAATATTGGAGCTTTGGCTTCAGCATCAGTCTGTCTAATGAATATTCATAGTTGGTTTCCTTTAGATTGACTGTTTGATCTTCTTGCAGTCCAAGACACTCAAGAGTCTTCTCTAGCACCACAACTTCGAAAGCATTAAGTCTTTGGCACTCAGCCTTCTTTATGGTCCAGCTCTCATATCCGTACATGACTACTGGAAAAACCACAGTTTTGACTATACGGACCTTTGTTGGTAAAATGATGTCTCTGCTTTTTAATTAGCTGTCTAGATTTGTCATAGCTTTTCTTCCAAGGAGCAAGTATCTTTTAATTTCATGGCCACAGTCAGCATCTGCAGTGATTTTCTAGCCTGAGAAATTAAAATCTGACATTGTTTCCACTTTTCCTATTCGCCATGAAGTGATGGGACCGGATGTCATGATACTCATTTTTTGAATGTTGAATTTTAAACCTATAAATAAATACTATGTAGGTCTGTAGGTAAATTTTGGAAAAGAACAGTTTAATTTTGAGGTAGTTGCAAATCCTGGGAGAGAGGATTAAGTTAGTTTGCAGGACAAGCTAAATGAATGCATGTAGTGATCACAGAGTAAAGGAGATGACATAAGTATGAGGGAAAATGACAACCAAGAAGTAACCAGGTAATAGAGAAAAATTCATTCATTATTTATCAGGGAAAGAGAGAAAAACACAGAAGACAATTGAAAAATGGTAAAATTGACATAAGGAAAATTTGTTGACACACACCGAGTAATAAATCATAATGCATGAAAGTTTGAAAAACATTCTGTTACCATATTTGGAATTTGTAGCTTATAAACAGTGCTTTAATATAATACACAGTATTTTATGTACAATAGATTTATGAGTAAAACTGTCTCTACTTGTGTCTGTTTTTGAGTTTCTGTTTAACCATCATTTACGATACGAAAATATCTGAGTCCATCTAATTGCTGTTCTATTATTTTAAAACTGTTATTGTTTTTATTTTAAAAGATATATGTTACTTATGCAATTAAATTTTAATAGAAAATTTTAAAAAAATACATAATCTTGGTCATTGTTCTGAGACCTTATAAGGATCATCTATTAATGAAAGTGTGGTTAAGATAGTTGATCTGTTCTGTGTTTAAGAATACTGTCAAATTAAGATCCCATAGATTATTGGTGTACATGTTAGAATGTAGTAATGTGAGACTTAGTCTCAGTTTCTATTCAGTGGGTCAGTAAAGAATAGCTTTTAGATTTTTGTTGATGATTTCCTGCAGTTAAGTTAACCACACAAATTGTAATCAGTAAGTAGTCACATTTATTGGAAAACTTTAACAATTATTTTCTTTTCACTGAAGAGGCATGGTGCATGTCCCCATTATAAGGATAAAGTTGATGAAGTGGGGAAAGTTTATACCTTATTTCTTCTTCTTTTATAGGTTTTAAAACGACCAGAATATTTTGGGAAGTTTGGTAAAATACATAAAGTTGTCATCAATAATAGCACATCATATGCAGGCTCACAGGTAACTAACTATATGGATTTTTACCTTTCCTCCCTACGGTCAGGGCTTGACCTGGGCTGTTCAGAAGGAAAACTTGGTTTCTGTGATTAGAAAGCTTGATGGTCAAGCATTTACACCATATAGTGACCTCTATTGGTAGGGTGGGGGGATTTTTTGGTGTTTCTTTGATCCTTTCAAAACTTAACAGTGAATTGATAATATTAAGAGGGAAGTAGTAACAGAGATTTAGTGATGGTTTGAAGGGGAGGGGGAATTGAGTCTATAATCAACCAGTTAAATTATATAGTGATTTCTAATTAATATTTTCAGATATTGTGAACTTAATAGAGCATTTTTGTTATGCTGATATTAGCAGCTAGAGTACTCTTAAAGGTTCCATTTGTTCTGAGAACATAGTTTGACACTGTCTTCACATCTTATTTTTTCAAATCTAATTTTCAAAGTTTGTTTTTTTTTATAATGTTGATAAGCCTGTCAGATGACTTTTATAAGAAAATTACCAAGCCAAAGATATTTCATTCATACATATTTTAGTCTGCTTAAAATCAGATAAAATTCGTTAAGTATGATTATCTTAAGATGGGCTAGTATATAGCTTAATATAAGCTACTACTACTTCTAATCATTGTCATTATTATTAAAGATAGTGGTAGTAAAGGCCTTTAGAATTCCTTTGGCAGGTTGCAAGTTAATTTTTTTTTTTTGAGTTTTTGTTGAATTTGATTCTAACAACAGTGGCTTTTCACTTTAGGGTCCAAGTGCCAGTGCTTATGTAACCTATATACGGTCGGAAGATGCTCTCAGAGCCATACAGTGTGTTAACAATGTGGTGGTGGATGGCAGAACACTTAAGGTAATATGGTCCTCTGGGGTTTTTTTTTTTTAAGGGGGAAGAGATAACATGTATTAAGTACAGATGAACATAGCTGTTACATATTAATGAAGGAGTCTTATTTAAAGAGTGCTTCATAGGTATCCATTCTAACCTATGACAGCTAATTTGCTTATCACTTACCTGTTAGGGTCCTGTTCTACCAGGTAGAAGTAAACACATACCTTATTAGGGGATTAATCCTAAAGAAAAAAATCTCCTGTATTTACACATATTTTCCTTTGTGAAAATGGATTTATTCTTCTTTACGAAATAGATGATGGTTCCAATTTGTTGTCCTTAAATATTTGGACATTGATAAGTTCAGGCTTGAGTGAAGGGTCCCACCAAGCAATGCTTCAAGTAAGTTGAAAGAAGGATGGCATAATTAGAAAAAGGAATTTGTCTTATGTGCCTAACCGCTTAAAACATTGAACAGATTTTGCCTTCCTACTCTCCTGATTTCTAGGGAAAGGATTTGGGTGCTCAAGCTCTGGAAACCATAGACGGAGGGTTTTGTTTTTTTTTTTTTTGAATCTTTCAAATGATCATCATATTTAATAAAAATCTGCTAATAATAGTTGAATTCTCTAGTATTCACAGCCATACTTTGTTTTATTGTGTCTTTGCCTCATTTGAAAACACTAGATACGGAAATTCTCATTCTGGTGTCAGTTTACGTTTTGGGTCTTTTTCCTTCTTCCCTCCTCTTCCTGCAGGCATCTCTAGGTACAACAAAATACTGCAGTTACTTCTTAAAGAATATGCAGTGTCCAAAGCCTGACTGCATGTACCTACATGAACTGGGGGATGAGGCGGCCAGCTTCACAAAAGAGGAAATGCAGGTAGTAAAGTAATGTGAATTATCAACTTTGCAGCAAAGGAAGTATTTTTCTATATAACTTAAAATTGCAAAAGCAAAAACTAAGAATTTTATTTTTATTAAACTGTTATTACTTTAAATTAGCTTTTTCCAAATATGTGGTTGTTCTATGGAATATCAGTTCTGCAGGACATTGTTATAATAAAAAATGCATCTGTGGTCCCCTAAGTTTTGAAAATGTAGGCAAAACTAAAGCTAAGTGGAGTATTGTAAATATGAGGTTCCCCTCTGCCATCTCTGCAAGTGTGCTAGAAAATAATACTCTGTTAAGTGCCACTGAAAAGCTTAATTGTTTTTATAAAATGATTCTACCCATGCAAGTGTCCACTGAGTCAGTGTCCTGTAAAGGGTGAATTGAAGGCTTATTATCCTGTATTCTTTTTTACATTTCCTGTTCTCCTGTCTTCTTTCAATTGGTAGTATAAACTTGCCTTTACAAGTAAAAATATTGACCATACGGCATATTAAATGAGCATATGCCAAAGCACAATGCTGCACTTCCCCATTATAGGTGAAGACTTCAGATTGTTGCTGTGGACTTTGCAGGAATACTTCTCCTTTAGAAGGTGGGGGAGCATTGACTATTGCCTTTCATTCTTCAGGTCAAACTAGAGACAGTCTAGGAGGGGCTCCTTTCAGAGCAGATTGTTAAATGGAATGAAATATTACCCTTTTGACTTGGAGTTATTACTGATTAAATCACATTATAATAAACACATTGGAATTTCTTTACAGTATGTATGGTCTGTATGATCCAGAAGCAGTGTTAAGAGACTTTCCAGGTGGTCCAGTGGTTAAGACTTCACCTTCCAACACAGGCGCTGTAGGTTCGATCCCTGGTTGGGGAGCTAAGATCTCACATGCCTCACAGGGAAAAAAACCAAACAATAAATATTGTAACAAATTCAGTAAGGACTTTAAAAATGGTCCATGTCAAAAAAAAAAAAAAGAGCTTAAAAAAAAAACCAAACCCCAAAACTAAGTTCTCTGTGATATTTAATGGGGACAGATGACTTACTTGTTTCTTGCTTATCCAGTAAATGGTTCTTGACTTTTTTTCTTCTTTTGAATGAAACTTTCTTGGATGAAATCTAAGGTTGAGCCATTTCATGCTGTATTTTGACTAATGAGAACTATGCTTTACTTATGGGTATTATTACAATAAAAATATCTGTCAAGGAGTTTCTAAGCCCCAGTTGATCTCACTTAAGTATTATTAAAAAGTAAAAGAAAATGGATGGGCAGTCCATTGGAATTTATTTGTAATGCTATTTAACCTGTCTCTGTAAACTGCCCCTGTTAAACCATTTGAATACCAGTTTGAGCTCTTTGTGGCTAATGAAAGCCATAATATCTCCTGAAGTATTGCTTGCAGAAAGAATTTTCAAGGCTTTTTTTTATTTTAAAGATGTAAAATCCACATCTAAACTGTGTTTTTTCTTAACAGTTTAAAATTCATTTCATGTTGTTGACCTGTATTCATCTCTCTCTTTGAGTTTAAAATTACTTTGAAAAGGCATTTCTTCATTAAAACATTTTTTCAGTGTAGAAAGGAAACGAACAAATTATATCATGGCAAAAACTAGGTCTTTCCTTGTTACTGCGTAACTCAAAATTCAGTACCATATGAAATATTTGTATAGTTGAACAGGCAAGAGCCCTCTCAGAACAGGGAACAATGCATTGTGCAATATATATGAGACAGTTGTGCTGGATCACATGATACTGCCCTTGTTTTGATTGCTTTGTTTTTGTTTTGATCTGTTCTGGTTTTGGTTTTCCCATAACATCTCTTTAGATCACACTTTAAAAATAATTAACAACCCTGAAGGTAAGTAAAAATGTCCTTGCAGTCATAATATACATGCAAAGAATAGAAAGTTATTCAGTGTAATTTCATTGTAATTTATTTTTGCGTGTGACTAGTTGCACAGTCAGTTGTTTAATTTCTTCCATCATGTTTGTAACACTGCATTTTGATAGACAGCTACCAACTCCAGAAATACAGAGCTCTCTTTGTCATATATAGGGCAGGGATTGGCAAACTTTTTCTGTAAAGGGACAGTTAGTCAATGTTTTAGTTTTTCTGGTCATATGGTCTCTGTAACAACTACTCAAATTTGCTGTTGTAGCACCAACAAGGTCATAGATAATATGTAAATGAATGAGCATTACTGTTCCCTTCAAACTTTATTTACAAAAACAAAGCGGCTGGCTCTAAATTGCCATCTTCTGGTCCAACGTTTAAATATATTCATTTTTATGTAAATGTGTTACTTAGTCTTAGGATAATGAAAAATATAGTAAAATCCTTCATCTCTGAGTTACTTTTAGTGTTAATCTCTTCTAAAAAGAGAGATTGATTTTCCAGTGATCTTCAGAAAATTCTGTAATGACCTGTTAGAAAACTTAATTCTTTTGTGGAAAGATGGGGAAGTAAATTTAAAAGGGCCCCTCTAGTTTTTTAAGCTAGCAAAAATGTTGTCCATTAATATGTTTTTTCTCCACATAAAGTGGTTGAAGATGTGCTTAATTAATGGAATATGTCTCCTGTAGTTTTGTTGAAACTTTCATTGGTCTAGAAGTTCCTGTGACATCTTCCTCACAGGTTTCTCTGACACTGTGACAAATCCTTATGTATTTTATTTAGGATAGCTTTAATAATTCAGAAAGTACATCAGCATTTTATACCAGCCACTTTGTGAGTCCCACTGCAGTTTTAATTTCTTCTTTCACTAGGCGGGTAAACACCAAGAATATGAACAGAAACTCCTTCAGGAATTATATAAATTAAACCCCAATTTCCTTCAACTGTCTACGGGTTCAGTTGATAAGAATAAGAACAAAGTGACACCACTGCAGAGGTATGATACGTAAGTACCGATACTAGTGTAATCAAATACCTTAACCTTCGTGTCTGTCATTCTTTTCTTTTCATTCTGCATCTTTTTCAGGCAGGATCCTTCTTGAGAGTGTCTGTCATTTGTGCAGAATTGTTGTACTGTAGGAAATGTTGAGTCACAATTTCTGGGTTTGAATATTTGCTGCCTGCTGCTCCCTGGTAATACTTCAGATGAGCCTCTCGATGCTTCCCCTTTGCATTGATTTGCAGACTACCCTGAGCCCCAGGAACACTCTCCTTGATAAAAAGGGAAATTAAGAGATGTGGGTTATTAAAAGGCTCTTGTCACCTAATGGAGGTTTCCTTCCTGATGTAATGGTGGGGTGTGGGGTGTGGGGGGGTGGCACAAAATACTGTAAAAGGGACAGAGGGTTATTAATCTGAAGCATTTTGTGTTGGGGATACAAGTATTCATGTTTGTCTTGTCTCAGGAATCACCAAAGTCTTATGTCCTCTGAGTGAGGAGGGTATCCCATATACAGATCTTTTTCATCTTGGAGACAACTTGTTTTTGCATAGACCTATATTCTGTTCATGTTTAAACAAATTTATAATTTTATGTATCGAATCTCATTCTGATATGGTGATCGTCACATCTTGGATTGTATTTGGGTTTGGCCTGTCAGAAAATGATATGATTAATAAAAATGATAAATGGGGGTTACACTTTATTCTGAATATATCTTACGTTTGTGTTTGGATCTTGTTTTTTTTTTTTTTTTTTGTAAATTTGGTAAGTCTAACTTTTATAAAGTGAATTCATCTAAAGTAAATAGCTGTAATCAAATAGGTCAGTTTTCTTTTTTAAAAAATTTATTCCAAAGTTGAATTTGTTTAAATGATGCTTTAAAGGTCTGGGTATTACATAGTCCTATTACAGTCCCATATCTGTTTAGCATTAGAATAATGTAAGGGCCATTTTTAAGCATAGCTAATAATAACCACATGGATTGTTGTTAGAGTCAGTTTCTTCAAAACTTATTCTTATATTTAAATTCTTGGAAGTCCTTGTTAAGTTTATTCACTTTGATAGTGAAGATTATTTATAAACGCAATTCAAATTTAAAAACTTCCTTTTATTTGCACACACATATGTACATATATATATATATATATAAATATATAGGTGACCATAGAGCAAAACATAAAATTATTATATAATAAACTACATGAAATTTATTTTATCAAAGCTAAGTATAAAAGTTAAGTCTAAAATCTTTGGGGGTTGATAAACTTTGACCCTTTCCATTGATCTTTTTGTACCCACCCCTATGTTTATTTTATTAAGAACCTATGCTGTTATTTACCTCATTGGTTGCTAACTCTGTAGTACATTATGTAAGAATTTGTAGTAAAAATTTATTTCAGATGCTTTTAAATACACGTCTTTATTCTCATTAAAAGTGTTGTCATTCTAATTAAAGTCATGTTCTGGGTTTATAGCCCCTAAGAGAATGCAGAGCAGAAATGTAAAATTTAGATGATCTCTTTGTGACAGCATTTGTTATTCCCTGAATATAAAAGTAATGTTGCTATTGAAGGAGAGCTGAAAAATATACAAATGCATAAAGAAGAAAGTAAATATTGTATGTGATCTCAATACTCAGACGTTTTCACTAAAATGATTTGGTGTATCTTCCTTGCAGTGTGTGTTTCCTTGTAGTCCTTTTCCTTTCTGTGAATGTATATATGCAGAAAATCGCATTGGTTTGTTACATTTTAAAATTTAATACCCATTATTATGAATACTTTCCCATGTTATGAAAACATAATTTTTATGACTGTGTAGTATTCCATTATATGTGAGTATTGCACATTTATTAAACCAATCTCCTGCTGGTGTATATTATCTTACTTTCATTTTGGTGCTATTATTTATAACACTGTGATAAATATTTTTTCATGTAAACATTTTGGTTATAGTTTTGATGATCTTAGAACTGCTAAGTCAATGTTTATGGGTATTTCCTTGAATTAAGTATTTTTTTCCTGCACATTTGCCAAATTTGATAAAATCTTTCATTTTAATTTGTTTTTGATTAATATACTGAACTTCTTATGCACCGTGAATTCATATCTCTTTGCCATGTTTTATTGGTGTATTGAAGTGTTTTCTGTGCAGTATATAGGCTAGCTTCTCCCGTTAGTTGACCAAGTCTATTTGTTTCAAAATATTTAAGTCTTCTGTGTCGCTCAAGAAAGTTTTTTTTGGTCTGTTCCCTACATTTTTAAGTCAAATCTCCTACCATCACCTCTTCCTGTCTAAGAATTTCTAGGAACTAAAAATTAAGCAAGAGTGTCAGAAAGTGGTATAATCACAATATGAAAACACCTTATTATTTTTAATTTATTGGGCTTTTTTCTTTATATTAGAAGTGAAAATTGAAATTTACCAACATGTCTTTTCAGCATTTTAACAGTAGTTAGCTGTCTTTAACTTATGTTTTTGTGATGACTTATTAATATAGATTTACTAATATTTTATTAACTTTGCCTTCATATAAAGTATAGCAGAGCACATTTATAATTGTTTCAATTACAGGAGAGGAGTGTCATAGCAACCACAAGTTGTAGGGGAAAAAAGAAAAGGGGGGAATTGAAACAGTATACCCATTTAGTAACTTTGCCCAAAATCAGTGCAACTGAACTTCAGCTGGGACCAGAATAAATTTTGACATGATTACCTTTGCTTAACATAAGTACATGATAAGTGAAGGATTTTTGAGAGAGAGAGAAGAGTTTTTTTTGTTTGTTTATTTAATGCAAGGCACCCCCCGTCCCCGCCCCAGGATTTGTTAAGGACAATTGATGGCCCAGGCTACATAGAGTTATCGGTGTTTTGTTTTGTTTGGCAAGCTCCTATAGCTTGTTTTATTTGCTTGCCAACCCCTGACAGAGAGTAAGTTTGACTGTCAATATTACTGAACATCTGCTTTGGTCTCCACTTGTACCTTATCACCATACAGGGTACAGGTAGGGATGAATTTGTAGACAAGTTTTCTTCTTCCCTCAGGGAAGACCTGCCAAGTTAGAATGAAGAGCAGTACAACTCTTTCTGTGGTCCTACCCCAGAGAGAGAACATTTTTCTTATTTGAGTTGAGAATTAAACTTTTAGGGACAAAAAGAATGGCCCCTTTTCTTTTCTTGGCATTCCTGTGTAGTGAGCAGCAGTTTTAGAAGAATTTCAAGAAAGCAAAACTTGAAAATTTATAGATTGACATTAAACTGAAATGTACTTTTCTCACGTGTAATTAAGGCAGATTATAAATATTAAGAATATCATAGCTACTAATCATTACTGAACCCCAACATGGTCCCTTGATACACATTAATGTTAGTAAGTGAAATTTTCTATGTCTTATATTCCTGTATCACTTAAATGAATAATTAATTAGAGGGTGTGTATCATTTGTTCTTCACACACATCCCTCCATTATTATGGGTTTGAGAGTATATCAGTCAGATTGGGTTTTGACTGTGGATATGCTGTTTCTCTATTAGTTATTTTGAAATGATGAATAAAAATGTAGTTAAGGGGAAATAAGGGAGCCATGCAGTAGTGATGCTTAAGGACTAGATATTCTGTTTTTAAGTTCAGGGCTTTGAAATACCTTTATTTACATTGAGGTACTATTTGTGCACCAACTGAAGACTTAGACAGGGCAGTAGTAGCTAAATGGCTGCTATATGCCCAGGACAGTGTATAGGTCTGCTTACCTTGGGGGGACAGATTACGGAATGTGCAGATCACGCAAGTCAAGTTTATGACTTGATATTGTGACTCAGAGAAGACACCATTGAAGGAATTGAGATGTTCAGCTTTACATTTAGGTAGAAAGAAAGTTGAATAAAAATTTGATGTCTTCTGTGTTCATTTAGTAGTTCTGTGTGGTAGACATCATTGTTATCTTACTGCTGGCAAGAATACTAAATCTCAGAGAGTTTAGGTAATTTACCAGTATCCTCCACAAGTAAGTGATAGACCAGATTCTGACCAAAAGTCTCAGTCAGTTTTAAGCCCAAGCTCATTCTTTCACTCTGCCATTTCTTAATCTAGAAGAGGCGAAATTTAAGACTCTAACATGAATTAAAAACTCTAGCATGAATCAAACTAAATCAGTTAAACTATGCCATAACGGTATGTAGTTTGACCTTGGAAGATCTCTAGTACTTAAGGCTTATACCTCAGGATAAATATAATGGATGTACTATTAATCCCAGGGAAGGCTTAAGCAAAACCTTCCCTAAACCACAGATTGGTGGCAGTAGAGGATAAGCTAAAGAAATGGTGAAAAGAAAATTTCTCTAGAAATTTGTCCATTTTATCACATTGAAGGAAAAGGTGTATTTTTAAAAACTATATGCAGCTATATTTGTATTGAAAGTCAAATATAAGCTCTAATAGACTGAAGGCATAATGAGAGTGCCTTATTTATTTAACAGAATGGAAGTAGGCACTGCCTGAATCATATTCTTCTGTCCTAATATCATTTGGTAAACCCCTGAAATTTAGAAAGGATATGGTCCAGATAATTATATAAAATAGTCTTGAGTAGAACGTGTTAAATCATATATAGACTTCTGAATATCTGCAAACTCTGAAATCTTCTGTAAAATTGTGTGTGTGTGTGTGTGTACTTTTCTGGAGGGAGGATCCATGACCTAAAAATAGTTATAAATTACTGGTGTATGTTGATACCTATAGAGGTGAATTCAGGAGCAGTATAAAGCAGTAATTCTCAAAGTATGGACAAGTGTCATGAAAGGTAGCCTACATTGTTTTTGTAAAGTGGACCCCCAGTAAGGCATTCCGTCTTTTGAAGTAGGTAAATTATTTACATTTCTCAACTTTTATTTTTGTATAAAGCTAAGGCTGCTTACTGTTAAATTAAGTAGGTGGTAAAGTTTGCTAAAATTGGGTATTTATATTAAAATTCATGAATTATTAAATTTTTCTGAACTTATTTCTCAGTCTTTCCTTATTTTTCTTAAGAAATCTTACTTAGTCCCATGATATATTTGGATATATAAAGTTACTGCACATGTGCACATACATACTGGAAAACTAGTCAGTCAGCTCTGGTATCTTGCTCCACTGAAGTAGAATATTTTCAAAAAGTTTAGAGAGCCATGGGTATTTTTTCCAGAGGGTGGTTGTAATAAGTGCAAGGAAGGGAGGGGAAGGGTGGGTATCGGTAGGAATGGGTTAGAGATCGAAGTTTTTGGTGCCTTTATTTCTTAGAAGAAAAGACACGTCAAATATCTTTTTAAGATCAAACTTTATTACTGAAATACAAAATTATAATGAATAGATGGAGATTTTGCTTTTTGTTTTTGAAAGCTTGCAATAGTTTATGATGTTTAGGATGGTGGATGTCCATCTTTCAGTTTTAATATTAAGGATAATTAATTTTTTGTGCTTACCAGTAATAAAAGCATTTATTTTCTTTCATATTTGGTATGTCCTGGAGTTATGAGAAACTTGCAGTTAGAATCATACTTGCCAACTACAATCAGTCTAGGTTTACTGAGGCATTTTTCTCTTGCCATGTTAATTGTGTCATGTAACTTAAGATGTGGCCATATATTACTAGCAAAGTAATTTTAGTGTCAATGTGTATTTGAAGCCCCTGTATCAAAATAAACTCTTTAAAAGCAAGCTTCCTGTCTGTAACTTAAATTTGTCCTTTGCAGTAGCAAATGTTTATCTCAGTTATTTAAGACTTTGGCGAGCATGAAAAATGAAAGTGAATTATTCTCAACGAATAAGGGAATATTTAGGAGCAGTATAAGTATGTACTTGGGTATATAGTAACACAACAGAAATTTGGAAATGTCCATTATACTGACATTTGCCTTAAATTTTACTTTATGTTCAAAATGCAACAAAAATTAGTACAACCTTGAAGACTTTTTATCTTTTGAATATGCTAAACCAGGAAACTAAACCTCACTATTTTTCTTATCCAACTCCCAGTCCTTGAAAATGTTTTTTTCTGTTTCCTCTACTGCATAACTGCTTGTTTTATGTTATAATTTTTAGAAAGCAGCAAAGAGACTATCTTTAGGAATTTGGTTGGTGTCACCACCAAGGAAATTAAAGGAAATCAAACTCAAAAATTGCCCAGTGGGCCAGTTAGAAACTAGCAAAGTTGACTGAGCATCTGAAGATCCAGAGAGAGGCACTTTGCAGATAGTTGTGAATTTGGTTTCTTTAACTGTAAAACAGAATTTAGATTTGATGTTAATGATTCCTTCTAGCTCTAAAGCCTAATAATTTCAGAGACTTTGAGGAGACTTGATACTTTTTCACTGTATTCCTTTTCCACTAGAACAGTGATCATCAGACACCAAATATCTCAATTTGGACTGAGTCAGAATCTCCAAGGACAGAATCTAGATATTGACTCTATTCTTTAAATAAATAAATATAAATGTTTATATTTTGCAAAGCTACATAGCACCAGATTCCAACTGTTGGGTTAACTGGAAAATATTTACTCCTGAGAAATCTGTAATTTCACCATAGATTTCAGAACTATTTAGGACTAGAATTAAAAAAAAAAAAATTTAGTGAGACTATGAAAACATGTTTACAAATTTTTATCTACAGGGATTTATACACACAGCATTACCTTCTAGAAATAATACCTTGATTGTGTTATGAAACCTAACTTTAGTTCAGTTGAGTCGCTCAGTCATATTCCACTCTTTGTGACCCCATGGACCAGGCTTCCTTGCTCATCACCAACTCCCAGAGCTTGCTCAAACTCACGTCCATCAAGTTGGTGATGCCATCCAACCATCTCATCTTCTGTCATCCCCTTCTCCTCCTGCCTTCAGTCTTTCCCAGAATCAGGGTCTTTTTCTTTCACATCAGGTAGCCAGAGTATTGGAGTTTCAGCTTCAGCATCAGTTCTTCCAATGAATATTCAGGACTGATTTCCTTTAGGATTGACTGCTTTGATCTCCTTGCAATCCAAGGGACTCTCAAGAGTTTTCCAACACCACAGTTCAAAAGCATCAATTCTTTGGCGCACAGCTTTTTTTATAGTCCAACTCCCACCTGACTACTGGAAAAACCATAGTTTTGATTATATGGACCTTTGTCAACAAAGTAATATCTGTTGTTTTTAATATGCTGTCTAGGTTGGTCATAGCTTTTCTTGCAAGGAGCAAGCGTATTTTAATTTCATGGCTGCAGTCATCATCTGCAGTGATTTTGAAGCCCAAGAAAGTAAAGTCTGTCACTGTTTTCATTGTTTCCCCATCTATTTGCCATGAAATGATGGGACTGGATGCCATGATCTTTGTATTTTGAATGTTGAGTTTTAAATCAGCTTTTTCACTCTCTTTCACTTTCATCAAGAGGCTTTTCAGTTCCTCTTCACTTTCTTAGGTTTCACTTTTTATGAAACCTAACTAACTATTAGAATTTCCTAATCCCACTTGAAACCAGTGCTTATCAGTCAACTGTGTGATTCATGTGTCTTGATTTCTCTCTCTTCATATTGTTACTGGACAATGATGATTCCAAGGCTAACATGCTGTTCTTCCACTTCTTAAACCAACTGAACTATGAGTGTAGCCACTGCAGCCAGGACCTTGCGTATTTGTTACTACAGCCCAACTTGCAAAAATTCTGTTGGGACATTCTGGCCTTTCTTGGGGCCATACCTAATCGGCTGAGATGATCTTTGATCTCTTTAATTCTGCTCCAGGCTCAAAGGGCTCAGTCGAAGCAAGGAGAGGAAGACCTCAAAGAACCTGTGGAAAGCCAGCAGCATGAGATTGAATCCTGGACCCTGGAATTAAGGGCTTGATGGAGAAACTGGTAAAATCCATCAGCCAACTGAAATGCCAGCAGGATGTCTTTTGCCTCCAATGTAAGAGCCAGACCCAGTGAGGATACCCTTTTTGGACCCCTATCAGACCAGACAGCAGCAGCTTTTTCAGGAAATTCTCCGTGAACTGGTCTAAAGGAGTAAGGAGGTGTTGGATGCCTCCAAAGGACTACTGGGCCAGTTACCCTAATTAAAGTATTGCTGTTGAAGTTGGAGGCATGGAATGTTCAGCAGCACAAGGCCTGCAGTGCAGTGCCCCTGGACCATTG
The DNA here is from genome assembly GCF_055505025.1 of Bos grunniens. NCBI lineage: Eukaryota > Metazoa > Chordata > Mammalia > Artiodactyla > Bovidae > Bos > Bos grunniens. The sequence goes on from NC_141168.1 coordinate 20,996,455, forward strand.
GCTGGATCAGCTGGAGAAATGTTCACAGCTAAGCTGTTGTTTCACCTGAAGAAGCTGATGGAATTGAGTTGCTCAGTTATATATCAGGACGACCCTCTGACCCAAGGGGCAGACCTGTGAAAGGTCCCATACAGAGAGTTGCTTTTATGTCTGTTCCACAAAGCCTTTTTGGTAGAAACCCAGCCGTGCACAATTCCCCTTTGGCCCCTCATCCTCAAGGCTGGGAGGAAGTTTACTGTTCAAACAAGGCTGCTGAAGAGATTCCAGGAAGGCTGTGGGTCACTGACTGCAGAAGTCTCCACTGACAGTAATCTTCCTCAATTATAGTCATCCCTTGCTATTCATGGGGGTTGATTCCTTAGGATGCCAAAATCCTCGAAGGCTCAAGTCCCTTATATAAAATGGTGTGCTTTTTGCACATAACCTACACACATCCTCCTGTATACTTTAAATCATCTCTAGATTACTTATGATACCTAATGCAATGTAAATGCTAGGTGAATAGTTGCTAGCACAAGGGAAATCCAAGTTTGCTTTTTGGAACTTTTCTGGAATTTTTCTCCTCTGAATATTCTTGAATCTGAATAGGTGGAACCCACAGATGTTGATGACCAGTTGTACAAAGTTTATAGAAGTTCAACATTCTGACTTCAAACCAGAAAACTTTGTGCCCCAAGAAGAAGCAGAGTCAGGTTTTAATTTGGTCTTTGGCTCCCTGACTCCGGAGCAATGTTCAGGTGGTTCTGGAAAGGGCAACAGTAGGGGACTGCTGGGTGCAACAGGAAGTGCGCATTATCAGCTTCATGGTCGGATACAACTACCAGGATCTGAAGCAGGAGCTGAAAACAGACACCTTCTCTTTGATGATTATTTCTAATGTGAACGTACTCTTGATTGCCTGGTTCTTGATTCTTTGGTTCAGTCTGATCAGTTCAGACCCCTAGAATCAGCAGTTCTTTTCCAGTACTGCCAGGGATGCCAGCTTCTGAAGACCATCTCTGGCACCTTTCTGCTGCACTTCAGTGAATCATTGGAAGGGGGCATTATCTGCTCCTGGTTGAATGATGATGAAGTGCAGCCCTGCACCAGGAACGTACTCCTGTCATTCTTGCTAGCTGAAGTAATCAACTACTAACAACCTCTTTGAGGAGAACTTACCTGAGAACCTGCAGTACTTCCTCCACTCCTGAAGCCCGAGGGATGAGGCTTTTGGGTGCTATTATAGGAGGAAGTTAATTTTCAGGAACAGAGGAAATACCTGAAACATAGACTCATTGTGGTCTCTAAGAGACAAGTGGATGAGCTAAAACAACCACTAGAGCCAGAACTGGAATCATTAGAGGGGAAGCCCAGACTGGCACAGGGAGCCAGAGCTAAGCCTGAAGTTAGAGTCACTGCTTGAGCAGGGCTGGATCTGGAACCAGCAGTAGAGCGTACTCTAGGCATGCTATCACAAAGAAAGCCAGAGCCAAACCCAGGACCTGAACTGGAGCTGGAGCCTGTTCTAGAGTCATTCCCACGGAACCCTAAGAAACAGGTGTCTATCTTCATTAGTAAATGTGATATTTATGTTTGCTTTCCTTTCTTAACCTTCTTGGCATTGATAATGGGTGGATGTATGTTGAATGTAAAACAACAAATTTTATTAGTATGACAGAGCTTAATGAAGAAGGAATTTGGACACTTGATCCCAGGGGGTTGTGAGAACTTTGGCTGGTTAGTGGTAACTCTGAGATACATGTTTTCTGTTCAGCCATCAGAGTGCAAGAAGTGTACATTTATTGCAGTTAGACTTGGGAAATGTACTTTTTCTTTCTATTGAGTTTATACATTCATTTGCAAGGACTCCCCCATCTTTATTTTCCGTTTTGACACTGATAGTTGCATTTACTATGGCAGGTTTAATTTTAATTGACCCATGTTTTTTACATAACAAAAACTTATTTTTTTACAACCCACATAACAAAAAACTTTCTAGTTATATCCTTATTCCTAAAGCTGTCATCTATTATTCCTTGAATTTGTTAATTATTCTTAAAATAAATTGAAGAATATACTAAAATTGAATGGGACTTAAGCTTACTAAATCTTGCCCTGATCCTGATTTTTCAGTAGCTGTCTTTGAATTGATGACACTGATATCAATAAGACCTTCCCAGATGAAGTGTTAAGTATTCATGAATCAGTGTTTATGAAACTGCAGTTGGTATGGTGGAAAAGATGCTATAAATTATTCTAATTAGTTGTAATCCAGAAACAGTCTCAAGGTTTAATTCTGAATGCTATAATGTTTTCATATATTACCCTTGACGTTAGCAAGATTGACCTCATCTAAGTTGAAAATTATTATTTAGTGCTTTCTAATGATGATAATTGAGGTGGTGAACCAAGATGAAGACACTGATGTTTTCTTTTGTGATATTTTGCTCTCATCTTTCTGTTTCTATGACTACTCCTTCCTCTCATTTTTAAGCCCTTATTCCCTATTGTAAGAACAGTGCAAATTTGGGGAAGGTGACAGTGTAGATAGCACCAGGAATCAATCTCTCCACCTGGACAACAATTGCACTTGCATAATCTGTCTAATGAAACTGTTCTTGAACTCTTGAGGTCTTTTGAAGGCTTGCAACTTTCAGGAAAAGATCTGGCAGTTAATTTTGATCAACTTCCACTCTTAGCACAGTAGCTTCCCACCCCCATCCCCAGCCACATGGCAGGTGCTGTGTACATGTTCCTAGAGCAGCTTGCCTATAGCTTGTGGAAGACAGGATGGACAAAGTGGACCATGTCCTCAGATATTGAGGATCTCTGCTCTGATTGCTGATCATGGCTTCTGATCACAGGTGCAGACAGAGAGGCAGGCAAGCATTGTTGTATCTCCTCTCGTAGTTACAAGTCCCTTCCTCTCTGACTGAAGTGATTTGCAGAGAATTTGATGGACTGATACCCACTTGCCATACCCCTTTAATTTTTACTTTTTCTCCTTTTGGGACCTGGGCATTAAAGACTAGGACATTCAAAAACAGCTACATATAAGGAAAAAATTAGAAAGTCACTCTGCATGTCCAGGGAAGGCTCAAAAAAGACCTGAGAAGACCTTAAGTTTACAGCTAAGACTAATTCTCAGTACAGAGATAGCCTGCAACAATCAAAAAAAAAAAAAAAACACCAAACACAGCAACTGGTAACAAAAAGAGCAAATACTGGGGAAAGGGGAGAATCTGCTTTCCAGAGGTAACATGTTACTAGATAGATTCAAATGGACAGTGTTAAACAAAAAAATCAGAAGGCATACAAAGAAACAGAAAAGAATGATCCATTCAAAAGAAAATAATAAATCAACAGAAACTGTCTTTGGAAAAGACCTAAATGGCAGATATACTGGACAGTCTTTAAATCTTATAGATTCTTAAAGAATTAAGGAAAGTTGTAGAGAAAGAAAAGTGATGTGTGAAGAAAAATGGAAGCATCAATAAAAGGTAGAAAAATTTAAAAGAAACTAAAAAATTCTGGAGATGAAAAGTACAATAATTGAAACAAAAAATGCTCTGGAGGATTCAAAGACAGATTTGAGAAGACAGAAGAAAGAATCAGCAGACTTAAAGATAGGGTGATGGAAATTATCTAGTCTGAGGAACACACAAAAATTGAGGAAAGGTGAACAGCCTAAGGGACTTATAGGCTTCCAGGGGACCAGCAGATGCGTTATTGGAGTTCAGAGGAGAAGAGAGAAAGATGCAGAGAGAATATTTGAAGAGATAACGACTGAAAACTTCCGAAGTCTGCTGAGTATAAACATCCAAGAAGCTAAACAAATTCTAATTAAGGTGAATTCAGAGACCCACAGTGAGATACTTGAGACAGTATAATCAGAGAGGGCAAAGGAAAAAAGAATCTTGCAAGCAGCAGGAGAAGCAAATCATCACATAGAAGGGAATCTTCAGTAAGATTATCAGCAGATTGCTTATTAGAAAGTTTGGAGGCCGGAAGGCAGTGGGCTGATAGACTCAAAGTGCTATAAAGAAAAAGTATATATACACCAACCAAGAATCTTCTGTCTAGAAAAACTCTTCTCAAAGAGTGAGGGAGACACTAAGATATTGCCAAATAAACAGAAGCTAAGGGAATTCAGGACCTCTAAACCTGCCCTGCAAGAAAAACTCAAGAAGTCTTGCAAGATGAAATAAAAAGACATTAAGCAATACCCTAGAGCTGTATGGAGGAAAAAGATCTCAATAAAAGTAAACCTAGTGTTATAACAATGGTTTGTAACTATGCTTTTTTCTTCCTGTAGACCTTAAGAGCAGTATGTTTAAGGTCCAGTACATTAGTATAAAAGCTAATATCACCCTGCTTCGTGACTTCAAATCTTGTTTTCTACATAATTTAAGAAACTGCATTCAGAAGAATTATTAGGGGCACACAATGTATGAAGATACAGTTTTGTGATATCAGTAACCAGAAGGGCTAGGGAAAGGAGCTATGAGTTTTGGTATATTGTTAAAGTTAAGTTAGTGTAAATTTAAGGTAGACTGTTGTGACTTTAGGATATTAAATGTAATTCCCATGATAGCAACAAAGAACTCTAGAATGTACACAAAAGGAAGTGAGAAACATTTCACTACAGAAAAATAAGCTAAACATAAAAGAAGATAATAATGCAATAAACGAGGGGGGGAGGCTATGAGACATATAGAAAACAAATGGCATGGTGACATAAATAACTTTTTACTACCAGTTATGTTCAATGTAAATGAGTTCAGTTCTCCATTCAAAAGAGATGAGCAAAATGGATAAAAATACATAGTCCAGCTATATGCTGTCTATGAGAGGCTCACTTTTGACCCAAAGTCACAAACAGGCTGAAACTGAAAGAATGGGAAAAGATATTCCATGCAAATAGGAATCAAAAAAGATTAAAGGTGGCCCTACTCATAGCCCATGGACAGAGAAACCTGGCAGGCTACAGTCCATGGAGTCACAAAAGAGTCAGACACCACTAGCAACTAAACAAAAACTACTTCTAATATCAGACAAAATAGACTTTAAATAAAAAAGATTAATGAGACAAAAAGGACATTATATATTAATAAAAGCTCAGTACAGCAAGAAGATAGAACAATGATAAACATTTACACACTTAATGACCAAAATATATGAAGCAAAACCTGACAGAATTGAAGGGAGAAATAGTTCTGCAATCCTAGCTAGAGACTCAGTACCCCACCCATAATAATGGATAAAACAACCGGACAAAAGATAAGGAGAGGATTTAAACAACACAAACATATACAGAACACTAGATACAGTATATGTATCTAGTGTACAGTATATGACCACTGTACCTAGTGTTCTGTATATGTTTGTGGTGTTGTTTAACAATAGAATACACATTCTTCTCAAATGTACATGGGACATTTTCTAAGATAGACCATATGTTAGGCCACAAATCAAGTCTCAGTAGATTTAAAAAGATGAATATACAAGGTATCTTTTCTGACCACAGTGGCATAAAGTTAGAAATCATTAACAAAAGGAAACCTAGAAAATTCATAAGTGTGGAAATTAACACTTGAACAAATGGGTTCAAAAAGACATCACAAGGAAATTAGAAAATACTTAGATGAATGAAAATGAAAACACAGCATACCAAAACTTCTGGGAAGGAGCAAAAGTGGTGCTAAGGGGGAAATTTATAGCTCTAAGTGCTATATTACATTAAAAAATAAAAAAGATCCCAAGTCAACAATCTGACCTCACAGTTTAAGGAGCTGGAAAATGAACAAATAAGCCCAAAGCTAGCAGAAGGAAGAAAATAAGAAAGATTAGAGCAGAGATAAGTGAAATAGAGTATAGAAAACAATGGAGAAAATTGAGGAAACCAAAAGTTGGCTCTTCAAAAATATCAACAAAACTGACAAAACTTTAGCTAGGTGAACTGAGAAAAAAGAATGTCTCAAATTACTAACATAAAAAACTGCAGTGGGAACATTGCTACAAATTCTCCAGAAATAAATATGAAAGTACTATAAACAGTTGTACACCAACAAATTGAATAACCTACATGAAATGATTCCAAGAAGCACAAAACCTATCATGACTGTGTTACAAAGAAATAGAAAGCATGAATAGATGTATAACCAGTTAGCATATTGAATTAGTAATAAAAACTTCCCACCAAAGAAAAGTTCTGGACCTAATGGCTCGATTGTTGAATTCTACCAAGTATTTAAGGGAGAACTAGTAGCAGTCTTTTTCAAGCTTTTCCCCAAAATTGAAGAGAAGAGAATGATTCCTAATTAATTCTATGAGACCAACATTACCCTGATAACCAAAGCCAAAGACACTGTAAGAAAACTTCAAACTCCTAACGAACATTGATGCACATATCTTTAACAGAATACTCACAGAGTTCAGCATGTTGAAAAGATTAAATACCAAGACCGAGTGTGATTTATTCCTGGAATGCAAGGATGGTCTAATGTATGAAACTTGAACAGTACAATATGCCGTATCAACAGAATGTAGGTTAAAAGCCATATGATCCTCTCAATTGATGCAGAGGGAGCATCAGACACAAACACTTTTGTGACAAAAACCGTTAACAACCTAGAAATGGAAGCCACTTTGGCATAGTAAGAGCCATATATGAAAAACCAAAGTGAACATCATATGCAATGGTGGCAAGATTGAAAGCTTTTCCTGAGACGAGGAACAAGGCAAGAATGGGATGCCTGCTTCCACTACTTCTCTTCAACACAGCATTGCATTTTCTAGCCATAGCAATTAGCCAAGAAAAAGAAGAGGCATTTAAATTGGAAAAGAATATGTAAAGTTATCTCTTTGCAGGTGGTATGGCTTTATATGTAGAAAATTCTAATGATGATACACAGAGAGAGACACATACACACCTGTTAAAATTGATAAATGAATTCAGCAGTGTAGCAGTATATGAAGTTAACATACAGAAATCATTTGCATTTCTATACATGAACAGTGAACAATCTGAAATGAAATTACAAAAGCAAGTTCATTCACAATAAGATAAAAGAATAAAATACATGGCTGAAGTGACTTAGCACACATGTACGCATGCAATACTTGTATAAGAATATGAAACATTGCTGAAAGAAGTTTAAAAAGACACATAAATAAATGAAAAGACCAATGTTTATGGCTTGGGATACTTAATATTAAAATGTCAGTTCTACCCAAAGCTGTCTACAGATCCCAGTCCTGTCAAAAATCCCAGAGTTTTTAACAGATGAAAAATCCATCCTAAATTCATGCAGAATCTCAAGGGACAAATAGCCAATATAATCTTAAACAAGAAGAATAAAACTGGAGGACCCATACTCCCTGATTTCAAAACTTATACAAAGCTGCATTAATCAAAATAGTATGATATCAACATAAAGATAGTCTACAGACCAGTGAAATAGAGAGCTCATAAATATTAACTCATATATAGCCAAATGATTTTTGACAATGTCACCAAGACCAGACTACTGAGGATAGGACAATCTTTTCAACAAATGGTTCTGGGAAAACTGGATATTCACATGCAAAAGGATGAAGTTGGTTGCCTGCCTAACACGATATTCAAAGATCAATTCAAAATGGATCTAGCATCTAAATTTAAGACCTTAAACCTCCCCTTGCCCCCCAAAAAACCTTAAGAGAAAATGTAGGATAAATCTGATGACATTGAATTTGGCAGTGATTTCCTGGAGATAACACCGAAAACACAGGTAACAAAAGAAAAAATAGATAAATTGGACTTCATGAAAACTTAAAAATATTATAAATCAAAAGACACTATCCACAAGTCACAGAATGGGAGAAAATATTTGCAAATTATAAATCTCTTAAGGAATATTAACCAGAATATGTAGAGAACTCCTAAAACTGAACAGCAAAAAGTGTCAAATTCAAATATGGGCAAAGGACTTGAATAGACATTTTCCCAAAGAAGATTTGTGAATGGCCACTAAGCATATGAAAAGATGAACATCACTAATCGTTACGAATATACAACTGAAAATTACAGTGAGATACCCCCTCAGACCCATTCTCCTCGCTATAGCCACCATCAAAAAAGCAGAAAACAAGTGAAGAAATGTGGGGATATTGGAGCCCTTGTGTACTGTTGGTGAGAATTTAAAATGGTACAGCCTTTGTGGAAGAAAGTATGGCAGTTCGTCAAAAAATTTCAAAATAAAATTACCATATCATCTACCAATTCCACTTCTATATATAAGTGTAAGAGAATTGAACGCTGTATTGAAGCGGTATTTGTGCAGCATTACCCACAGTAGCTTGAATGTAGAAGCAGTTTCAGTGTCCATGGATGGATGAATGGACAAACCAAAAATGGTACAGGGATTTCTTTGGAGGGAATGATGTTGAAGCTGAAACTCCAGTACTTTGGCCACCTCATGCGAAGAGTTGACTCATTGGAAAAGACTCTGATGCTGGGAGGGATTGGGGGCGGGAGGAGAAGGGGACGACAGAGGATGAGATGGCTGGATGGCATCACTGACTCGATGGACGTGAGTCTGAGTGAACTCTGGGAGTTGGTGATGGACAGGGAGGCCTGGGGTGCTGTGATTCATGGGGTCGCAAAGAGTCGGACATGACTGAACTGAGCTGATACAATGTAATAGTATTTGGCCTTAAAAAGGAAGGAAATTCTGCTGTATGTTACAACATGATGAACTTTGAGAACATTATTGTTTATGAAATAAGCTAGTCACAAAAAGATAAATACTCTGTGATTACAGTTTATACACAAGGCATTTAGAGTGGTCAGAGTCATCAAAACAAAGTACATGGTAGATACTGGAAGGAGGAAAAATAGAGAGTTGTTGTTTAGTGGGTATAGAATTTCATTTTTATAAAATTCAAAGTTATGGGAATGGATGTTGGTGATAGTTGTACAACAAGGTGTATTTAATACCACTGAAGTGTATTAATCTTTCTAAAACGTTGCTTTATTTGTATTATTTCTGTGCTCAAAAAAATTTCTAGTGGCCTCTGATGTCTTTCTCTTCTTACCTCCCATTGTTAAAATCATCCTATATGTTAGCTAAACTAATTACCTTTCTCTCAACCTTTTCTACAACCTTTTGATTCTTGAAATTCTTGCTAATCCTGCCTTTAATGCTGCCTGTCACCACCCGACCCCACTTCTCTTCCTTCTAACATGTAAATATTTTTTAAGGGCCTAGTTAAATTTGAACTTCCCTAGGAAACTTTTCCCAGTTGCCCCTCTTGGAGGGGCTCCTCTTTCTTCTGAAGATTTATGGCACTTAGTGTTTAAACTTAGTCCATTTAATAGTTGACACTGACTGGTGTTTGTTGTTGTGCACCTGTCTTGTTACCCAGCTACCTCTAAGTTTAGTGGGCCCAGAACTGTATCTTAAAATTATTAGGATTACCCTCTTGACAATAATATGAATTCATTTATTGATATACTGTGAATAGTAAGTAAAAGTGTTCTTCAAGGAAGTTTCAGACTTACCAGTCAGATTCAGGAGCATCTGGCAGTGTTTCTGTAGAAGATGCATTCAGATTGGATACTAGTTCTTGTGAAATTATTCCAAAACAATCAAATACGGTACCAGTAAGTTGTTGGTTTGTAAGGTGACTTTATATATGTTTCCAGACAATAAAATAATTTTCAGAAATTTGGAATCTTAAGTTTTTTTTGCTATAGTATTATATCAGAAGTAAGTATTAGTTATATGAGTGCCAAAACTTTTGTTCATGTGCTGGATTAAAGTTTGTTATAGAAATTGCTTGCTTGATCAGTGTTGTAATGTTTATAAAGATTTCTGTTTTAAGTCAAATGAGTTAAAATGTACTTGAAGTTAGCAAATCTGTGTTACTTTACTGTGATACTGCATTTTCTCTTACGGAAATCAAGTTTTACTACTTTTGTTTGAGGCACGAAAGTTTCTTTCTGTTAGTCATGTGTGGTGTGTTTGTGTTTATGTGTGTATATGTATATACTTACATACGCCTTCTCTTAAGGTTATGATTAGGCTATTGAAGTATTAAAAATGTATTGATTTTAAGAACCTGTAGATGACATTTCAGTAACTTTTATGCCCTCTGTTAAGCACCTAGAAAAATAGAATTTTTTCAGAATTTTAATGGGGAATGTGTTTATCATGGGCACAAACTAAATAATGGATTAGTATACTTTTCCTCCCCAAAACTGTTGTTTCACTCATTGTTTTTGGAGAGTCTAATATTAGACTGTAAGTCACTCAAGGATAGAGATTTTATCTTAACACTTTGTGTCCCCAACATCTAACCTAATATTTTGCATCTGAGTGCTTTAGTAAATGCTAAGATGAAAAAATGTCTATTTTTCGGGCTTTGATTGTAGGAGAATAAATTTACTCTAATTTTTATTTTTTTACAGCCCTATTGACAAACCTTCTGATTCTCTCAGCATAGGGAATGGTGATAATTCTCAGCAGGTAAGATTGTGATACTGTATTCCCTTATTTACCTGCCATCTGCTGAAATAAGACCTTCTATGCAAGTGAATTTTCTAGATAGTGAAAAATACTTTAAATACTTAATTTAAAAACACTTTTAGTGAACATCTTTGTTACATGTATAATAATTAGCTGTCTTTTTCTCCACAGAATAGAGCATAATGTAACCCTTTCTTGATGATGCAGAAGTATCATTATGACCATATGTTACAGTTGCTGTTCATTGTTCAAGTCCCTAAGTCATGTCTGACTCTTTGTGACCCCATGGACTGCAGCACACCAGGCTTCTCTGTCCTGGAGTTTGCTCAGACTCATGTCCACTGAGTCAGTGATACCATCCAACCATCTCATACTCTCTTGTCTCCCTTCTCCTCCTGCCCTCAATCTTTCCCAGCATCAGGGTCTTTTCCAGTGAGTCAGCTCTTCATATATCGGAGCTTCAGCTTCAGCTTCAGTCCTTCCAGTGAATATATATTTATGGTTGATTTCCTTAAGGATTGACTGGTTTGAGCTCCTTGCAGTCTAAGGGACTCTCAAGAGTCTTCTCAAGCACCACAGTTTGAAAGCATCAGTACTTTAGTGTTCAGTCTTCTTTATGGTCCAACTCTCACATCTGTACATGACTACTGGAAAAACCATAGCTGTGACTGTTTGGACCCTTGGCAGCCGAGTAATGTCTCTGCTTTTTCATACGCTGTATAGGTTTGTCACAACTTTTCTTCCAAGGAGAATTTTAATTTAATGGCTGCAGTCACCATCTGCAGCAATTTTGGAGCCTGAGAAAATAAAATATGTTACTCTGCTATGTACCAATACATTAGTGTCCTTAGAATCCCTCATATTCTTGGTCTTTTTGACCTGACACGAAATGGTCCCAGACTAACATGCCTTCTGCATTCTTGATTTTGAGTTGTTTCTCTGTCCTGTGCTCCCCTGTCCCTTGTTGTCAACTTTAACTTTCTTTTTTTTTAAAATCTTATTGAGTTGATTTACAACATTGTGTTAATTTCTGCTGTACAACAAAGTGACTCAGTTATACATATTCTGTCTCATATTTTTTTCCATTATGTTTTAGGGTATTAAATATAATTCTCTCTGAAATGCAGTAGGATCTTTTAATCCACCTTATATATAAGTTTGTATCTGCTAGTTCCAAACTGACTTTAATTTTCTGTTTCTTTCAATGAACTTTCCCCCAAGTTTCCCTCATTCCTCAAATGACTTTGGGCTTTGAAATGGTTAAATCAACTTCAAAGTTGTATCCAGTATGATACTGAATGAGGTCCTAATCTGTAGAGCATGCTTTGTATCATATTGTCTGGTTGTTAGCTTTTCACTACACCTCCTTACATTCTTTATACCCTCTTACTTAAAAAAAAAAAGTGTTCTAATCTCTTCTGTAAAGAATGTGCAGTTTCCCACAACGTGAAATCTAAATTACACTGCTTTTCTAAACTTTTTGTTCATGAGTTCCATGAAAGTATTTGAAAATCTGCATGTCCCTTTGTATATTTTAAGTTAACATTAAATATTTTTTTCATAATAAGTTAAAAATAGTCACAAAGGATGTAATTTCCAGCTTATTATAAGTTTTTGTATTTTTAAATAAATAGGGACGGGGGATCCTGGTAGGCTGCCATCTATGGGGTCACACAGAGTCGGACACAACTGAAGTGACTTAGCAGTAGTAGTAGCAGACTATATTGGTTTTTAATTAGTATTCGAGAGATTTAAGTATCAGAATGTTTTGTTACTCCCTCATCCATTTACACAAGCTTGTCTTTAACAATGGGAAATTTTACATCCTTCCTTGACCTGATTTTTTTTAATAAAAAAAATTAATCATTTAACATAAAAGCTAAAATTGTATTGGAAATTTACTTCTTAATGAAGCAGATAGGGCTTTTTAAAATTAGTTTTCTTGTATCCATGGATGAATATTACCCTTTGGCACAAGGAGATGTTTTAGCAGCCATCTAATCGTGTTTTTGTTTTCCTAAATAAAAGTGCTGAGATATCTTGTTCGTATATATAAGTAAATGAAAGAAAGAGTATTATGTCTATATCACTCAAATTTTCAAACTCTTGAATTTTAAATACCTAAGAATCATATTAAGATTTATTATAAAAATTAGTTTTAATGATGTGTTTGGAAACAACTTGATTAGATATTTTCGTCTTGTTTAAAACCAAAGTATTGGGAATCACTTAGTTTGCCAAAGAAAATGTAGTCCTTAAGAGTCAGACACTCTGTCATTACTAATCTGAATATTTCTAATAAAGTTGTGTTTGGCTTCCAGAAAGTTTTCACTCTTGGGCAAAATACTTTGATTAGATCCCAGAGAGTAAGAAATAGTGAGAGAAATTAGGTTGTAAAACGAGAGGATACTGGCTGTGTCTTTTCAGGAGGGTCAGTTTTGTTATATAGAAGAGTACATATGTAAGTTGATGTTTTTTCAGCTGCACTGTGTGGCATGTGGGATTCTAGTTCCCCTACCAGGGATCAAACTGCGAGTGCTCCTTACAGCAGACGTGTGGGATCTTAACCACTGGACTGTCAGATAAGTCCGAAGTTGATGGATCTTTTTGAAAATTCATACAGTCCTAAAAAAAGTCTCTTAAGTATCCCGTTTTTGAAGATCACTATTCTAGTACCTTTCATTGCAAGCCCTTTAAATTATGGCTTATTGTTGTATATAATATAAATTTATGTTGATTATTCTTTTCTTTTCCTATTTTATTTAGATATCTAACAGTGATACACCTTCACCACCTCCTGGTTTATCAAAATCCAATCCAGTCATCCCCATCAGTTCATCCAATCACAGTGCACGGTCTCCTTTTGAAGGAGCAGTAACTGAGTCACAGTCGTTATTCTCAGATAATTTTCGCCATCCCAACCCTATCCCAAGTGGGCTTCCTCCTTTCCCCAGCTCCCCACAGACTTCCAGTGACTGGCCTACAGCACCAGAGCCACAGAGCCTCTTCACATCAGGTACAGAGGAACACTGCATGTGTTAGTAATTATCCTCAGACTAAAATCAGCCCTTCACTGGGTGTGCTGTTACGCTGTTTTTATCCTCTTCTTTTTTCATAAAAATGTAAACATTTAAATTGCAAGAAATTGGATGGTTTTGAGAAGAGTTGTGTCATCTAGAAGTTACTGTGTTAACAGACTTCTCCAGAAATGAAGGATTAGATCATTTTTTCAGTATTCAAATACTTATTCCTCTAGGAAGTATTAATAGTAAGGGCTTACAGTTTTTAATTAGATTTGTATTTATATAGTTATATTTTAAAAAGTGTTTTCCCAGCTGACAAAAGAAGTATGTTAGTTAATATCGAAAGTTATATTTTGGAATTTGAACCATTTCCAGTTTCATTCATTTGTTCTCATTAATGTGAAGGATAGCATAAAATTAAGACAATGTAAAAAAATATAAAGATTAAATAGATACTTTTTTCATTGTTATAGTAGTATATAAAGCATATATTCAAAATTATTTATACTTGTGTCTTTGAGAAATACATTTTAAAAATAAACTCTAATTGAATTCTCTGACCATATTTATTACTTTATTTAAACAACTGATTCTGGGTTTTGATGATGAATAATTGAGAGTATGATTTGGGTTTCAAGTAGTACTTTGTTTTCCTTGATTAGCAAAATCAGTCTGTATCATTCAATTTTTGAAGTTAGTAACTTAAAAATGAAATCATTGTTTAAAGTATCTGAGGCCAATTATAATTTTACAGTCTTAATGTTCTAATAGATCATAACAGATTTTGCATGTATTTATTTGCCTTTGTGTTACATAGTATGATGTTTCACTAGTATGGAAGTGAGATATATGTTTTAAATTCATCCCTGATTTTCTTCCCATCAGAAACAATCCCAGTATCATCCTCTACAGACTGGCAAGCAGCGTTTGGCTTTGGTTCTTCTAAACAACCAGAGGATGACTTGGGTTTTGATCCCTTTGATGTCACTCGAAAAGCCTTAGCAGACTTGATTGAAAAGGAACTGTCAGTCCAAGACCAGCCTTCCCTTTCGCCCACATCTCTTCAGAACTCCTCGTCACACACTACAACCGCCAAAGGTCCAGGCTCTGGATTCCTGCATCCTGCTGCGCCTACAAATGCCAACTCTCTGAATAGTACCTTTTCCGTCTTGCCACAGAGGTTCCCTCAATTTCAGCAGCACCGAGCGGTTTATAATTCATTCAGTTTTCCAGGCCAGGCAGCCCGCTATCCTTGGATGGCCTTTCCACGCAATAGCATCATGCACTTGAACCACACAGCAAACCCCACCTCAAATAGTAATTTCTTGGACTTGAATCTCCCGCCACAGCACAACACAGGTCTGGGAGGGATCCCTATAGCAGGTAGGTTCGTTTATAGCCTTTGAGAATTTGTGAATAACTCTTGCCTACAGGTTGTTGGGTGGGTAGGGAGGGTACTTTTGGATAACAGAAAGTATTTATTATTAGTCTTGGAAATTTCAATGGGAAACACTTTATCATAATCTAAAAAAATTTTAATTGGATGGATGCCTTGTAATATTGAGCTTTATAAGGATGGTGGAGTATTATACCTGGTTATTGCTCGGAAGCATTTTACTTAATAGCATAGTTACCATACTTTCTTATGGCATATAAGTCTTTCAAATGCAAAAAGAAATGGGCTCTGAAATTATGGTGCCATAATGTCCAATACCAAAAATTCTGATTATACATTCTAAAAGTAAACTGGTTCAAAAAAATTTTTTAGAGATGATAATTAGTGAGAGCATGAGGGATAAAGCCACCCTCTTAACTCCTTTTCACAATTTATTTTGACTGATAGACACACACTCACATCAAAACTCTGCTTATATAATAAAGGATATAATATTTGGGAACTCTTAATTTTCACAGACATATCATATGTGCATAATTATACTTTCTGTGAAAAAGAAATTGTTCAAGGAGAGATTTTTTTCCTTTTGGTCTGTCATGCTTTTGTTTCTGGGGTAAATATTAGATTCCTGTCAGTGATGCCAGAATATTTCTGATTTTGTACTGCTACCCTTGAAGGTTTCAGAACTTTTGGCATTTAAGGTCTTATGATATTTTTTTAGATCAAGTGACTTCTACATTTAAAGGAATCTTTCTTATTAATAGTTTTTCAAAGTTTGATTTGGGCTTTAGATATGACTGTTGAAAGAGTTTGTTTTCTCTTGATTCTGAAGAGAGTCAAGTAGAATAGAATAGTCCTTCACTCTGTTACATAACTCATAAAATTTATTTTTATCCCTTGTCTTGGCCTTTGTGATATGGCATGGCACAGTATTACTGTAATAATGTGCTATCACCAGCAAGACATTTGTTCTCTTGTTTTTAGCAAGGTTGATAGATAAATTTTCAGAGATCCATCAAAATTTTTTGGTTCTATTCTCTTTGTGACTGCAGCATTTGAATTTCAAGACAAGTAGGTAGGTTAAGAGAATATGGTGTGTGGCTTTTGATACAGTCAAGTTAATTTACATATAAGTGTGATAGCACATGGGGTCTGTAGCTCAGTTGCTAAAGAATCTGCCTGCAGTGCAGAAGACCCGGGTTCAATCCCTGGGTTAGGAAGATCCCCTGGAGAAGGAAATGGCAACCCACTCCAGTATTCTTGCCTGGAAAATCCTCTGGACAGAGGAGCCTGGCAGTCTCCCATCCATGGGGTTGCAAAGATCAGACATGACTTAGCAACTAAACCACCACCACCATGATAGCACCTAATGTAATGGTTTGCACGTTGGTGGGACTTGTGATATTTGTTCGTTTGATTATGGTAGTTAGTAGGTAATTAAGAGTGACATTTTTCAATCCTCTTCTACATGATATTCACTTAAGAAATACTAAGTGTTCAGTTCCTGGTACTCATTTTTTTCCAAGACAATATTAGAATGTAATTTTGTTTTGTTTTCCTTTGTTTCAATCATTTAGAAGTGTGGAATTTAAATTACTAGTAGTGCATCTCAAAACATTATAACACCAAAAATTTAATTTCCCCTAAATATTCTAAACATTTAACAATAGAATATTAGACCAATTACTATGAATATTTGGGTATCTGCCCAACAATGAACTAGGCCATGTGGATAATGCAGAAAAACTTTAAAATGCAGATATTATTCCCAGATACTGTATAGTGTAGTTGACAAGATGAAATAAGACTGTGTATGAAGGTGGTAACTATTTGATGCTGGAATGCAAGATACATCAGTGGAGCCTGTAAATTGTTGGGGAAGCATCATTGAAGAATTAGGACTTGATCTGTATCCTGGATTTGGGTTAGCAGGAGGAAAAGGGCAAGACCTTTTGTGTTGGTAGAAACTCCCGAATAAAGGCATAGAGACAAAATCTAGTGTGTCATTACATTAAGAAACAGTAGAACTGCCTGCTGTACCAGGAGGTGCTTCATGTGTTTTAGAGAGTGGAGCTAGGCCAGGGAGGCAGAACAGCGTGGGCTTGATATGACAGGAAGGAGGATGCCTTTGTGGAACTCTAGTTCTTAGCTGTCTTCTTCGTGTACTTTCATTTGACTTATTATGTGACCATCCTCAAAAACTATCTGTTCTTCTATTTCATAGTTACCATATTGTCCATTAGTGTAAAAAGAGCAGTTTTAAACCAAATATTTTTTAAGCTGGTAGATATTCCAGAAATGCCACAGGGTTGATGAGTAATCACTGATTTTTGAAGGTAGCTGTCCTTGTGTTAGTCATTTGAAATCTTCATCTAGAATAGATACTTTATGAAGAAAAATGTGGCATTAAATCATGATCCTATCTTCATGGGTTTTTCTTTTCTTTTAGCATATACTCAACCATAGAGCATAAAATACTTTTTTTTTTTTTCCCCAGAAATTCTAAGAATGAAGTCACCGACTACAGATTCTGAATCATTGTTCTATTTTCTGGGAGGTGGGGAGAGTTTGTTATTTCAGTTTCTTGACTGTGCATACTAGCTTGGTATTTAAGTGGTGACTTATAAGTAAGCTTATTTTTAGAGAACTCTTAAGGTTCCCATGGCTAAAGAAATTTTAGTGTTAATGTACCAAAATATTTAAAATTGGTATCAGGAGTTATACAGAACCCTTCCATGGCCTATATATATTTGGCAACTACCTCAGGATGCTGAATGTGCGAAGCCTCAGATGATTGAGGTTTTGCAGTAACAATTAGAAGTGACAAACTAAAATTCTGGAAAACTGTGTACATCTTAACTGTAAATTATTTGAAGCAGTTTAATATGTAGGCAATATCTGCCTCCCACCCCTAGTTGTAACTCAGCTGTACTTGAGTTGAACTGTTGAAAAAGCTTTAACTCTATTTTCTGCAGTGAATATCATGGTTTCTTACACAGGGTAACTGTTAAGAGCTTCATAAAGGAGAGTACATATGTTTCAGCAAGGTCTGCCACTTAAGATATGCTTAGATAGTATTCAGTACTGGAAAAATCATGTATATTTATTCTTTAGATACGTAGAGCAAGATGGGGTTTCTGACTTTTAGTTAGGAATAAATAGTTACCTTTGTATCTTACAAATGTCTGTGTTTATTATACATTTGTATTTAAATTTTAAGTTTTGGTTTGTTTCAGTTAATTATTAAAAATTGATATGTCTGAAATCTATCATGGGAAGGACAGTTGCCAGAGGTTTGACATAAACATGGTTTCCATTTCCTCTGCCTAATTGAAAACATTTTTTAAATGTTGAAAATTAGTTATTTCCTTAGGTGAAATCTTTTTAGCAGCATTTTCTTGGCTGCATATCCAGTTTTCTAAATTGAGAAGGATTTTTGGAATAAATATTCTTGAGGGAAAACTTGGATTAGTAACCAGTAATAGTGAAGTCCATTCAGATCTTCCTTGTTATTGGAACCATGTGCTTTTGTTTTAAAAAGTAACTTTTCCTGTTCTAAAAAATGACCTGCCTGTTCAACTCCTTCATTTTAGGAATGGCAAAGCTGTTTTCTGAAAAGGTTAAATAATTTGTTAGAAGTCACACATTCAGTTAGTAGTAGATTTAAGATAGGAACCCAGGTCTCAGATTCAGCAACTGAAATGTTTCTCACTACAGTATTGATGTGTTCCTTCATAAATGAACATTACTGGCATTTACTTTAACTTGGCTTTCTTCCCATAGTAATTGATTTTTGCTCTCACACTCTTGGGAGGTCCCTTTTTTATCTATTCATGAGACAGTTAGCCCAGCTCAGGAATATAACCTGCAGTTACAAAATAGAATGCATTTCACTGACTTGATGAAAATTAATCTCTTGCTTAGTTCTTACGAGTACCACGTCCTCACCAAGAACTCTAAAATTTCTTTTACACAGCCTTCTTGCTATATATTTGGTATTTATAGAATATTTGCCAATTTACTGTAAAACTATGAAATAACCTTTTCTAAAAACTCAGTCTTTTTCTTCATGGTATCCCTTAAACTATCTTTCCAAGTGTAACTTTGCAGATTTGTTTTTCAAAGAACTTTCTGCCAGGATGTTTTTATTCTATAGAGCTAAAAATTATTTGGGAAACAAATAATAGTCTAAGTCTGTGAGCATTGTTGTTTCAAAATATACCTAGAAAAATATTTGAAACTGTTCAGGATTAGATTTTTGTTCGTGTTTTTGTTTATTCAAATTTTACTTAAGAGAGGGCATTTAAAGAAAATTCTTTGTTTCTGAATTCACTGTTTTAACAGTGACTTGATTGAAATTTGAGTCATTTGTGAAACAAGTCACTTGTAGTCATTATCAATTATAATTGGGAGAACTGATCTCATTTCATGTATAGTTCTTTGACCTAGAAGTAGTCATCTTACTTTCAGTCAATTGGATCATTGTATTGTTAGTATTTTACTATTTTCTCATTATTTCAAAAGTGCACATTGAATTTTCAGATGCTATATGGTAATTTGCTAAACTAATATTTATATCTTTTTATTTCTTTTTTCTAAACATAATGACTGCTTTTAAAACACGGATTTGTCATTTTGCCCTTTACAAAACTCACATTTTCACTTCTGTGAATTTAGTTTTAATTCCCTCCCCCCCCCCCCCAAAATACTACTTACTATTAGGAGTATCTATATAAAAGGTCCAATTGGCTTGGAAAAGAATGGCTTTCCTGGTCTCTTTTTTTCCTTCTTGTATAATTCTGAATCTATTGTTTGTTCTTAAATCTGACATCGTATTAAATTTAAGGGTGTGATTAGAGTGTAACTGCTTTCTAGGTACTTGATAAGTTTATATTTTAAAATTCATGTCTTGTTTCACACCCGCATTCCAGCCATTAAGCATGTATTTTATATATGTATCAGTATTCCAAATATTGAAATCATTTTTAAAGGGACTGTTAACAAATCTAGTCACCCATAACTAGACCATGACTGACTTTTCCACAGGGGAAGAAGAGGTGAAGGTTTCGACCATGCCACTGTCAGCCTCTTCCCATTCATTACAACAAGGACAGCGGCCTACAAGTCTCCACACTACTGTGGCCTGACAACAGAACTGAGAGGAGAGGATTAGACTCTGGGGTGCTTGCATGGGCAACCGGATTTTTGCATGATTCCTTTCTGATTTTGCATTTAATGTATACACCCAAAAGAGCCAACATAAACGTTCCTCATGCCTACAACTAGTGTGTTACCTCATATAGCTGCTAAAGTATTTCTTCATTAGGCCTTTAACACAATTTATTAGCATAATAATTTTGGCATTGTTTCTCATGAGTGATACTATTTTTTTAACTCACACAAATAAACTTGTAGTACTAATTAAGATCCCAGATGAGATTAGCTAGAATTGTTACTTTGGCTCTGTTATTGAAAATATTCAAAGATAATGGTAGTTTCTTGTTTTCTGACTTGTGAAAAAATGGTAATATCCTAATATATTCATGAGAAATTTGGAAATTAAGAAGATAATGTCTATTGCATTCTTTGAATACTTGAGAAGAAAGAATACATATAAAACAAAATTGGTGGTGTCATTTAATGCCCAGAAGGATGTTATCAGCAATTGTTTGTAGTTGTATGGATTTATGTCCTATATTATGCATTACCTGTTTAGAAACTGTTTTTGTTCTTTCTCATTTGCACATTTGCACTTTCTTTTTGAATGGTTGTTAATTATATAGAGACTCTTAAGAGATAATTATTATAGACTAAATGCAATATAATCTCTTTCCTAATGCACTGCCTAGTATACCAGGAAATGCCTCAGAAACAGAATTTCAACTTACAATTGATTTATCAGAAAGTTGAATATGGGGTAAATATTGTATGTGAGAAGCAACCATAGTAGTGTAAAACTTTTATTGAAAAAATGGTAGTTCTGTGAGATATTTGTTTGGAAATTTCATTGTTTCACAATTGAAATGTGATAATAAAACTATATTACAAGTTCCTGACCAGAATGAGACTAAGGTGGAAGAGAAGAGATTGGGGATCCTCTAAAATTAGGCCACGTAAGTTGTCATAGGTAATTTTAATCACAGAGAATAGTGGTGTACTTTATTAGGATATAATGTGAAGTGATTTTTTTGGATAATAAACAATTTCTTGAAATAGTTTTAAAGCTGATAATGAAAGAAAATAAGCTGAGTTCAGTACTCAGCATTAGACACAGCTGGTTCAGAAAACATGACTGTTCTGCCTAAATTAAGCATCTGGGAAGAAAAGGGAAAGTCAGATCTCCTCATGGGATTTTCAAAGGACAATTGTGATATAAAAGATATGCCTTAATTTAAAAAAATATTAAAAGAGTAGCATGAATACCAAAAAAGGAAGCCTAAAGATTTAAAGTAATGATGATGATGATAATAATAATGAAATACCTTACTGGGAACAGATACTAATATCATGTTGGAGTTGGAGTTTTCAGGGTTACCTCTCTATGTAAAGTCTAATAACTTTCCATTAAATAAAATACACAAATGGCTTTGTCCTGAAGTATAGGGGGTAGACTAAAATCCATTCTTAGATATTCTTCAATTTGGTTAGCTGAGAGTATAGAAACAACTATCTAGCCATTTAAATTATTCTTGTAAAATTTCTGCATACATGACAATCTCAGCTTTTGATTTAGGAGTGACTTTAGGACAGCATTATAAGAAATTTAGCAAATACAAACAAAATACCGTAAATTCGTTAGAAGCCTTTTAGTATGTATTGAATATGAAGCCTTTTAGTCTGTGTTGACTGTGGTTTCATTTTTGCTGTAAGAGGCCAAGACATCCACTTAATGCCTCCTGTGGTGCTGAGGCTCCTGGGCCTTGTGGACAAACTCCGGTTCCCTGCTAGGGCTGACCTAGTGCATAGTTTTCTCCAGCCTTCAGAGCCAAGCCTTTCATTGCTTGAATCTTCTTATGAAAACATAAGAGGTGGTTAGCTCTCCTTTACTTTCTTCTCTGTGTTGAGAAATATACCTGTTAAACAAGGCTTCTCTCCTGTGGTAGCTTTCTCTCCTTTCTCATTCCTGGCCATTGCCACAAAACTGTCAGAATTTATATGACTTACTAGAGCCCAGCACTGTCTTCCTGCCTGCTTCCCCTCCTATGCCATCTTATACATACACACTGTAAACAGAAAACGCTTTCTTGGGTAATTAGGCTTCAACTTAGATATTTTCATTTGGATGAAAGATGATCATTTAAGTAACTTTGTAAATCTGAGACTTTGTAAGCCTAAAAAATTAAGCTTCACTGTTTTGCTTTGTATGTTATGGTTTTTTAAAGTGAAGTCCTAAAATCAGTCAAAATTGATTGTACTAAAACTCAGAAGAAATTACACAACACGTACAAGAAAGTACTGCTTCACATAGCAAGTAAGTTGATGAAGCCAAGTGATGGTAAAGAATGAGAAATTCTAAAAACTTCAGATTAGTTTTTGATAAATTCCTTGCATGATTGATATGTCATGCACAAGGGAAACTTTATATGCCTTGATATCCTTAACTTTTCAAAAGTGACTCATCGTTTCCTTAAATCAGAAATGTTTAACCTGGAATACAAAACTCCTTGGACGTGCTTATGAGTTGTATGTGTGTATAGATGTTCATTTTTTTTTCTGGAGAGAATATTCATAGTTACTAGACTTGTCAAAGCATTTGGTGACCCACCTCTCCCCCCGGCTGAAGTGGGAGAAAATGTTAAAAAAACATTTAGAGCGTCACTTCTTAGTGTCACTGTAGGATATAGACTTGGACTGAATAATTTTGATCATATGATGAATGTCAAGTGCCTCTTTTTATTTTCTTAAAGATTCCATTAGGAAATATTTTCTGATTAATAATACTTTCCTTTTCATTCTACTGTTGCATTTTGTTTTTACAGGTGGTACTTTTGTATACTCTCCTCTTATTTCAGCAGAGCATTAATTAAATATTTAAGTGCCTGTTCTGTGTAGTGGCTCGAGGTAGATCTTGAGGGATACCAGTTAAATAAAGTATAGATCCTATTATATATTATCAAGGATAACAGTCTTGTGACAATTTTATTTCAATTATTTCTATAGGGTCACCTCTTGATATATTTTAACTACAAGAACAGTGATAGTAGTCCACTCATTTCATTATTCATTGCTTTGACAGGGCAACGAAGGATATTGAATACTGATACTTGAAATTTTGAAATATATGATAATTTAGAGTGAAAAAAATTTTAACAGGGGAGACAGACATTCATTATTCTAATTGAAGTATTGCTCAGTTGTGGGCATATACTCATGTCTTATTCTTTAGTGTTGTGGTAGTTAAGTATAGATTCCTATATATATATATATTCTTTTAAAGAAAGCTTCATTGCATTGTGTGCACATTTTTACTGACATGGCTCCTATTTATACAGTATTCCAAGCACCTTCAAGACTGACAGCTCTCTTCTGATGTAATACAGGTACATAGGGAGCTACTCATACAGAGGCATTACCTCAGAGAGTCAAGAGCAAGGAACGAATTGCAGGTTTATTGAAACTCACAAAATGAAG
Source organism: Bos grunniens (assembly GCF_055505025.1). Taxonomy (NCBI): domain Eukaryota; kingdom Metazoa; phylum Chordata; class Mammalia; order Artiodactyla; family Bovidae; genus Bos; species Bos grunniens. Next base: position 21,019,995 of record NC_141168.1, read on the forward strand.
ACCACCAAGTTACGTGTGCATATATAAAAATAAGAGGACATTTTATCCTATACTGAGTTGTAAGGTTTTGGGTTCTTTGGTTTATTTGATGATGAAGCTTTCCCATATCTGCTTAAGAGGTGCATAGCATATAGTTGAGAGCGCAATAACTTAAAAAAATTTTTTTTTCTTTGAAAGAGGTGATACTGCAAAATGAAAATATATATGTCTTTTTCTATAAAATTTAACTAAGTCATTTATCTGGTTTCAAGCTAGTTCTTCTGCCGTTAGTGCTATGTCTTCCTCCTCTCAGTCTTTTTATCTGAATATCTACTATGTCGTCTCCCTGTGCTGAATAGTCACACATGAAATGCTGAGTGAGCCAGTTAGACACTTTGCTGATACAGAAGTAAAAATGGGATTTAGAGAAAGAAGTTATTCAGGCAGATTTGGAGAAAGGCTTCGTAGGAAATGTCTGACTTTTTGCTTTTGAAGGATGGCTTGAAATTAAATGATGGAATTGGAAAATACAGTAAAGGGAACAGATTGAATGAAAAATTGGGGATGGAGATTAGCATGGTCTTTGAAGGGTCAGGAGAGGATAGTAAGGAGATGGACTTGTCTGAGGTATTACAGGTCATGTAGGAAGGTGAGGTGAATGTGCAAAAGCCTTGATAACTAGGAAGAAGAGTTCAGTCTTGATGTGGATGTGGTCAGTGGTAGAGAACTACATTTCTTTGGCAAAGATGTAATTTGATTGCAGCGTTTTAAGAAGATTGATACATTTGCTGGAAATTAGTACCAGTTAGAAAGTAGTTCCTGTATGTCATTGCTGACCAGTGAAAATAAGGTGGCCTGGACACAAATAGTAATACTAGTAGGATTGCAGAAGAAATTATGAATTAGAAGTCAGAATGAGATTCAGGGAAAGGCCTTTGGGTTTGGCCATGTCTCTGCTGCTGCTGCTGCTGCTTCTAAGTCGCTTTAGTCGTGTCCGACTCTGTGCGACCCCAGAGACGGCAGCCCACCAGGCTCCCCTGTCCCTGGGATTCTCCAGGCAAGAACACTGGACTGGGTTGCCATTTCCTTCTCCAATGCATGAAAGTGAAAAGTGAAAGTGGAGTCACTCAGTCGTGTCCGACTCCCAGCGACCCCATGGACTGCAGCCCACCAGGCTCCTCCGTCCATGGGATTTTCCAGGCAAGAGTACTGGAGTGGGGTGCCATTGCCTTCTCCAGGCCATATCTCTAGTGATCTTTAAAAATGCTGCTTTCATAAAAAGATACAGATGGAAGGGCAGATTTCTAGGATTTATGAGGAAATGTCAAGGATGTAGATGCAGCAGTCATTGACTAAAGACATTTGGCAACAAAGAGGAAGGGAAAAACAAGATGCTAACTAGACGGGTCGTAGATCTTAGAAGGCATTGCTTTAAGATAATGCTGAATATCTAACGCAGAATTTACAGAGTCGAGTGAGAGAACAGCGTAGATAGTATAAAAGAGAAGATAGGCTAACCAGTGGAGTAAAAGATTTCTGTAGGTGTTTGGAATAGATACACCCCCGAGATGAGGTTAGGCTATAAGCTTAACTTAATCGAGATGGGCTATATCTTCCTTTGTTATTTGTAAAAAAAACAATCTGAAAATCTAGGTGAAAGAAGATGAGATTAGAGAAAATGAGATTAGATGAAGGTGCTCATGTGAGTAATTCTCGGATGCATATAATGTGAGAAAATGGGGGTGAAAGACTGGAGTTGGGAACCTGTTTTTTTTAAAAAAAAAAAAAAAAAAGAGGGAGAGAAAGAAATAAGTCTGTGAGAATAAGCCAAGAAATTCATCAGAAAGAAATTTAAGAATTGTTGAGTCAAGATAAGGATCAAATTTAAAAGAGTCAGATATGTATAGTTTTGTATGTTGTGATGATTCAACAGGAGTGGACAAAGCATATATGAGAGTTTGTTTAGAGGGTGAAGAAGAAAGAACCCAAAGATATTTGAAAAGGTAAAACTGATGATATAATCTTGTGATCCAGAGTTCATTGATTTTATATGTTGATGAGGACAAAGAACCAGTATAGTATTGTTAAGAGAAGGACAGATTAGGAGACTAGTCAGTGTGATGACCACTCAACACTACATGACAAGTGAGAACCAGGAAAAGGATTGTAGATAGATGTCTAACATTAGGGCTAGAGGTTGGAAAGAAGGCAAGCTTTCCTTACCCCTGTGGTCTTTACTTGTCCAGCTTTCCCTCTAGTTCTTTTGTTCAGAGTAGGACGTCAGACTGTGTGAGAGAGAATTGTAGAAAGCATGGTATTACCAGAGGAATCCTGGATCATGTTTCCTATAAGTTGAAGGTGATCCAGAGGATAACATCCCACAGTGGAGTGAACATTACTTCCTCAAAGCACAGAAGGAGGATGTGAACACATAGTCCAGGGGAAGGCCTGGGGAAAGCCAGAGGTGAGATTGGACGGCGTAGGTATCCCCAGTGAGTGTGTTACTTATGATGTGAAAGGTTTAGGCAGAGGAAGTAGGTGCATGTGAAGAGTCTGGTAGCTTGGAGCTTTGGAGAGTCTACCCTAAGTTTGAGTTATATAAAAATCTGGTTTACACCTATTGGTACCTAGAATTGAAGGCAGGCCTATGCAGTATAAGCTGCTTGAGAATTAGACTGAAGTACCTAGAAATTCCATGAACCAGATGGAAATTACTGTACTCAAGAACCAATCCATTTTCTTCAGGTTCCTTCACACCAGACTTCATAAAGCAGCTGTTGACTTCACTTTGTTCTTAGCCAGCTTCACATTTTATGATTATTTTCAAGGTTCCTGGAAGCTCCAACCCAACCCCTAAGAACTGTGCTTTGAACAGTTTGCTGTTGCAGCTCCTGGTTGGTCCTAAGACCTACTATTGTCCTGTGTTATAAGCAACAGCCTCAAAGCTTTTTTTCCCTTCCATATAATTTATAAAGCCTTTAAAGAACTCAGTACCTTTTTTTTAAGTTGAAATTCAAATAACGTACAATTAACTACTTTAAAGTGTACAATTTGGTGGCCTAGTAGGACTGTTCTTTAATTATCTTAATGTTAAAATTGAATAAATGATCCACTCTGGCTGTGAGAAATTTGGCCCGTCCTTGATGGGGCTGTGTGGTAATAGCTGAATCTAGACTCAGGTAAAAAAGTTTAAAGTAACTGTCTGAGTAGTTCTTAAGTGGTAATTTTCTGTCTTCATGACATTTGACTAGTACATTACAGAAAAAAAGGCTTCCTTAGCAAGGAAGCCTCACTCTATGTCTGAGGGTGATATTGAGTGGGTATGTGTGCATGTACATTGATTTATACATAGTGATTTCCATTTAAGTCCTCTACTTAGTGAATATGGCAGAGGAAAACGTCTCAGACCATCTCCCTATGACTTTTCGTGTATTTATTCCTTCTGTGTTCTTATTAATTCTTGCGTTTAGGATAAGAGCTGTATTCATATTCCGTCATTCTCTAAAGTTTTTTTCTTTTTTTTTTCTTAATGGGAATTAAAGTCCTGTTCATATGCAGCAAGGTTACAATATAGGTGCCTACTTCACCCCTGGTTATGCTTTATCTGAACAAATATTTTCATAGCTTTTTCTCATTGGTTTTCACTTCCACTACTGAACATACCCATCCCATATACTCTTTAGGAAAACCTAAGGAAAGGATAAAAAGAAGAAAAAGATGTTTTATTATACAGTCCTAAAACTTCAGAGCTGTGAAACATAATAGCATAGCCTTTAATGATCCTTCTTTTGAAGACCAAATAATAATAATGATATTAATAAACAAGGTTCAGAAGGATTGTGGTTTGCCCACAATCACATTCTAACAACAGTTTAAAGTTTTGTTAGCCCTCACCAATGAATATGTGTTCGTATATGTAATTCAAGGAGAAGAAAACTTCAAGATTCAGAACATATCTCTTCTATAAACTTCATTGTGTCTTACAGTTTATTATAGTAGTTCTCACAAGTCAAGGGCTTTCAACTGTGAATATCAGTGCAAATAATGAATTTAAGGTGTTCAGATTGTCCATCTGTGGCAACTGTTATTACAGACCCTGTAAGTTGTTAAAACAGCCTTGTGTTAAATGTGGCCTAGTGATCTTGGAGTAATTTTAGTGGGGGGAGATTGAAACTTCACAGGTACTCTTAATGTGAGTATATGTAATTCAAGAAGAAAACTTCAAGATTCAGAACATTTCTCTAAACTTCATTGTGTCTTACAGTTTATTATAGTAGTTCTCACAAGTCAAGGGCTTTCAACTGTGAATATCAGTGCAAATAATGAATTTAAGGCATTCAGATTGTCCATCGGTTGGCAACTGTTATTACAGACCCTGTAAGTTGTTAAAACAGCCTTGTGTTAAATGTTGCCTAGTGATCATGGAGTAACTTTAATGGGGGGAGATTGAAACTTCACAGGTACTCTTAATGTGACTTAAATACAGATGTCAGAACCAAAATAAAGGGTAAAACAGAGTTGGAATTTAATTTACCCAGGACTTTTCTGCAGTGCCAAAGAGCATTTAAGCATCAACCTGCATGACCACTAGACTGCTGATATCTCTAATACTACAGAATGAAAAAAATTCTTACGGTAATGGCACCAAGATGTACTGCACCCACACCAAAGGGGTGATCTCAGATTCATCTCTGAAGAGCTACTGTATGCTGCACCGTGTAAAATGATAGAATATCTGCTGATTTTTTTTCCAATCAAGGAGGTTGTTGTTTTCAGCATAGTGAAAAAGAGGGGAAGCTCCACAAGGATTTAAAGTTGATAATACCATCATCGTCTCCAAGAAGAAATGCAGGGAAGCTGACTGCAATCAACTTTTATAGCCTAGTGCTGTTTCCTAATATGGTGAGATCTCTTCCCAAGGACTGTACTGGCATTTCTACTCTGTTGTCATCAGTCTTGTGTATGGAAGTAATGTGTCTATGCAGCAGAACGTAGTAATCTGGAATATTGCTGGGATGTTTTTAAACATTGTCAAGAAAACTGACACTGAAGCCATTCTTTTTTTTTTCTTTATTATGTCTATAAATTGAGTACTCAGTAAAGGAAAAGGAGGCCCTGGGTTATGACTTCATCAACAAAGTAGGAAGATTGCTTACTGACCTTAAGCTGAGTGTTATTTTACTTATGTTGTCTCTATTAAAATAATACATTTTTATTAAAATTTGTGATTATGAATTACTGATAGCCCTATTCCCTCATCCCTAACTTAGGGTGTGATTTGCTACCAGGTATGGGCTGCGATTCATGGGGTCACAAAGAGTCCGAAATGACTGAGCAACTGAACTGAACTGAACTGATGGGTTTTGGGGGATTTTTTGTTTTTACATCTAAACTATTAACATTCACTAATTAACCTAACCATAGTCTTCCCCAGCCCTAGTCCTAGATAGGAATGACATTTCTTGAGTCAGTGCTGCAAAACCTCACCTTTATTTTAAATGGCAGGTGATTGGAATGAAGCCTATTATTGAACTAAGCAAAGATCTTTCATAATTTCCAAATAAATACATATAACCCTGCAACTTTTGTTTTATAACACACTTTCTGGTTTCAGTTCTTGACTGCTGTGAGTCTTATTCTGGTAGCTTGTGCTCGCCTCTCTGTCTAGTTTTTCTTCCTTTGTGCAAAGAAAAAGTTGCTTCTTTCTTTCTCCGTGTAGCTGACCACAGTTAGAGGGGGAGGTCTTGACTAGATCTTAAGGTGCACTTCCTGTGTGATAGCCCTGTAGGACCCTTGACAGGCCTGAATTTTCCCTCTTCAGAGGAGAAGAAAGGGCTCTGTCAGGTTCCTGAGTGTTCACTCAGTGTCTCTATGGTCATTTACCTCCCAATTTCCTTCTCAGTCAGTCTCTGTTCTCTCTTAAAAATCAAAACAGCACATTTAAGCAGAAAGCACAGTCTGGGTTGGAAGTAGATTGAGTAACAAATGTCTGATTGGTAGGCTTTTTACTTTACTAGATTGCCGCTATTCACTTACTTTTACTTCTAAGTAATTCTAGCTCTTTAAAAATACATTCTGGACAATACTACTGAAATTCAGTGTTTCACAAATATATGTGATTTTTAATAAAACTATTTTTTCCACTAAAAATTCTAGTTCCGTATAAAGCTCCAGGAGATGGTGAAATAGGAATTGTTGTTTCTAATTTATATTTAAGACTAAATATATAATTTATATTTTATTTTAAAACTGTTTCATCTGATCTTTCTCTCTTTCCTTCCTGCTTTCCTTTCTTCAACACTGATTGAGAATTGGTCTGTCAAGAATATCTCTGGCATTCCTTGAAGGCTGAACTACAATAAATCATAGCCAAGGATGAGCACTTAAATATATTTTTAAAATAATTTTTAAACTAAGGCCACTTAGTGAACCTGATGGTAGGCATATAGCTGTTTAAATTCATCAGCAGGTAGGCCTTTTGAAATCCTGTCCTCCAAAGGAGTATTATCTTTTATAGGTCTGAAAAGAATACAGTCTTATTAGGATTAAATCTCTTTAAATTGAGGCATTATTTGAAAAATTGAAAGCAAGAAAATATGTGTATTTTCCACAGTATAAATAGGAAGAAGAAAAAGCAAAATAGTCTTTTTTTTAAGATCATAAATTTCACATATGTATGTGAAAATAAAAGAATAAGTAATTTCAATTTATATTCTTGTTTTGAAAAATCAAATGTTTATAAAACAACCTCAAAACAAATTTTAACAAATACCTCTGCTTTGTGAAAATAGTACAGTGAAGAAGAAAGATGTATGCTTGATCTGTTTGGTTGGAAGTGTTTATTACTATGACCATATTCATTATCTGTTTCTTTTAGTTTTAGTATAATGATGAGGACTTTATTTCCTAAAATGATTTTTTTTCTAAAATTAAGAAGCAGTTTCTTATTTTAATGCCTAAAAAGATAACTTTCTAAAAATAAAGCTCATAGTTGGGTTATAATTCAGAGCATGGAAAATCATATTTCAGAGCTTGGATAATTTTTAGTCGTCTTTTCAGGGTATTTTTGTGTCTTTGATATAAACCCTTAAGATAGGAGCCATCCTTCAGAAAAAGATGAGACTGACTGATCTTCACTGTCAAAACAAAAGTGAGCTGTGTAATAATCAAATGAAGTAAAAACTGGCTTTAGTGTTTTTTAATAACTTTTAGAAAATTTAGAAATCTTTAAATTTGGAAGATTATGAACATAAAAAGTCTTAAAATTTCAATGGACATATAACCCTATGAGGATTTCTTGCATGGGTAGCAAGATACTTTGGTCTGAATGCAAGCCTAAAGGGAACTTACACTCCCTTAAAAAATATTGTATTGGTACTAAACAATCAAAAGCTATCACTGCTTTCTTCAAAATAACCAAAAACTCCAGTGATCTGCTGAAGAAATAGAAAATAAGCAGAACAGCGTGATTTGTAGTACGCTGCTGCAAAATGTTATAGCATCAAGCCCCAGACATAGCCAGTAAACGTTTGCTGAATGAAAACTTGTGGTTGAGAAGGTGATGTTTGTATCTGATTATTTCTGGAGGTATGCACAGCCTGGGTCTGGATCTGCTTTGTGTTAAATCTGGACTTGTGGAGACATTAATCAGATTCGTTTACAAATAAGTTATCTTATCTCTTGGTTGAACTGTGATCCTCAGTTCAGTGTAACGATTTGCCTCATCACTCCATGATCAGTCCTTCTATCTTCTCTACCTCTGAACTCTGAAAATTCAGCTTGCGACTATTCCTTATTTTCCCAAGACCACTGTGCTCCCTCCTCCATACACACAGGCTTTAAAAAATTTCACCTAACCAATAACCCTTCTTACCTCCAGTGTCTCGTTTGTGATACTCACAAACATGTACACACAATTCAGAAAGCCTTTATAAATACCTTATTTTCTAGAACTCTACTTATGTGAGTGCTGAAGAGCTACTTGGGGAACTTAATACTTTGATAAACAGGGTGCTCTCACTAGGGAACTTAGGATTGTTAAAGAATGTTTTTTCTTGGCTAAACCAAAATCTTTTTCCCATTTGTGCTTCTTGTCAAATATGTGAAGGCAGTATCCACTTGTCTAGTAACTTCTAGACATAGATAAGACATCCTTAGTCCTTTTAACCTTTTCACATTTAACATGGTTTCTAGTTCTCTTTAGTCTATTTCTCCTCCACATATTTTGACATTACATTGAATAGCTTTCTTGAAATGTAGAGGTCATAGTTTAATAATCCAGATGTGATTAGAGAATCTACTTTATCATTAACACTTTTCTTATTACTAATATTTGTATATTCCTTTATAGTTTACACAGTCTCTTTATAAAAATATCCTGTGGAGTAGATATTATCCCTATTTTGTGAATGAGGAAACTGAGGTTCAGAGTGGTTATCATTTGTGATTGGCTCAGTGTCATACAGTTGATAATTTGGACATTTCACATCTATTTATGTGGGCTTAATGTTATTTTAAAAAAAATTCTATTACCTAATTGTTATGAAATGGTGTAAGTAAAACTACTAAACCTTTTTCATACATGTGACTGGTTAGTTAGATCTCTCCATCCTATACTTTGCAAATGTATTTTTAAAAACCTGAATGTAACCATGTTAAATTGTGTGTTTGGATTTGGTTTGTATATTTGGTTTCCTTGTTTGTATATTACCATCTCAACAAGTTTATCGTATGAGACTATGTGATTATAAAGTGAGAGATAAATGTTATTAATAACATTAATAGTGAAGAGTTTAAGGATTTTAATTTAAGAATAGTTGTAGTTTTAATTATTGATTCTGTCATCTGTAGACTTGGCTTTTTGTTTGCATGTTTAAATAAACGTTGTCGGGAGTCAAAGATAAACCAAGCACTATCTCAGGAACTTCCAGACTAACACACAGTGTCTTTAGCTCTGTAACAGTTCATCTAAACCCTGCTGTCATCCATGCTGTACTTTAGAATCTTATACCAAAAGGTTACCATTAGAAAACTTCCAGAAACTGCTGAATTCAAGATATATCATAGTTATATCCTAGAAAGTCTGTAGTCTGTCCAAAGAATAAATTACTTTGATATGCTTGGTTCTTTATGGAAATGCATTTTGGCTTTCATTGACTGCTCTATTCCATTTGTTTTATGGCATTGATGTTTTGGTGGGATAGAAATGGAGTTTAGCTGTGAAGTCTTTGAGTTTGGGCAAGCAACTGAAGAAGAAAGGAAATGGATCCCGGAATTAGGAGGACGACATTTCCAGTGGGAAACAATTGTCAGTGGAAGCTGCTTTCACGACTGCTGTTCACCTCAAAGTTAAACTTCCTGTGTATTTCATTAGGAAAGGAGCTGAGGTTTTAGTCCAAAATGTTGCGTATTATTTCTCATGACAAATGACCCCAAATGCAAACAGTAGAGCAGTGCTTGCAAAACCTCTCATGTTCACTTCTAAAGAAATCAGGTGTCTTCCAATCGGTTTCAAAAATTTCCCCAGAACCCATTTTAAGCATTTAGCTTACAGAGCTGCCTTTTCTTTCTTTCCTTGTAATTCTCTTAACAATGGTTTTGTGATGACGTCACTTGAGGATGAATTCCCTGGAAGAGAACCCATGTTGCACCTAGAAATTTTAAGCCTACTGAAACTGAGTAGATGTTCTTTTACTGTCTTTGTATCTCTTGTGACTTACAGTTCTCTCTCCACGTTGCTTATTCTGTCCTTTCTGGTTTGAGGATCATGCTCTTTTATAAAGAAGATGGAACGAGGCAGATGAAGATGGAACTACATAGCTCTGACTTTCCTCAGGACTTAACATTATGACAGGCTGAGCCGTTGCCTTTTCCTAATTTTCTTCTGTTCCAAACTTAGCTTTTTTTTTTTTTTTTTTTTTTGCCTTCAGCATTTTTCACAAGCTTCAGATCATTATGGATTCTGATTTTAATCCTCAAGGATTATGATACTCTTATCCACAGGTAGGTTATGTAACTCTATCCAGCTTTTCACATCTTATCCCATGAGACTCTCCCTGCACAAGAACTAGTTTCTTTAGATTTTGCCCCAATTTATTTTCCTTATTAGATTATTATATAGTCTGAACATAGAATGTTCATATTTTTGCATCTTCTATCGTCTATGGAATCACTGCCTCCTATAACCGCGGGACCACGCTGACCCACCTTTCTTTTTTCTTTAAATTAAAAAAAAAAACTTCTTTGGAAAGACGTTTTCTCAAAAAAAACTGGAAGCAAACGTTCAGGGCTCCTCATTTAGGAAACATTAAATACCTCTTGAGGTTCAGAAACTGTTCACTGTACACAAAGAGGATCAAATCAAGGCCCTTTCTGAAGGAACTCACAGGGTAGTAGGAAAAAACTGATAGACAAATGAATGCAATTCACTGAGGTGGTTACAGAAGTAGCCAGGATGCCAGCCATCCAAGAACTCCGTCAGTTAGTCTCATTCCTTCTTAAAGTCCTAAGGTGATGTCACATACTTTAGGGCTTCTATTGTATTCACAATAGCCAACCTGTGCTTTGTTGGTCAGAAGTCCAGAAGAAAAATTTCCCTGTGTTTCCACCTTGGGAAAGGCGGGGTCGGGGGTCAGGAGATGAATTTTATCAGGTTTATTTTCTCCTGGCAGATTCAGATCTCAGAGATGTCAGGGTGGTTGACATTCTCCATGTCCCCGCAGTTTTATAATTGGGTGAAATCATATTCTGATGGATCCACGTATCTTCTCCCGGGTAATAAGCTCCCTCAGTCATCCTTGGATGTCCTCATAGGGCTTTTGTTCATAGTTCTTAGTTTCGTGCTCACTTAAATGCTTTCTTTCAAGCTTCCAACTTCAGATTTTGTCAGTTTCTTACATTGGATTGTTGTCCCTCCCATCATTTAGTTTTGTGTACTCTGGTTCAGGCTCCACCTAATAATGCTTCTGAGAATGTATTGTCTTCTCCTCCATTGACTTCTCAGTTACCTTTTTCCTCATTCTAAATGAGACTTTATATATAGACTTCTTTCTATAGATACTTTTTCCTGTTGTGTTTGTTTTTTCTTTTTTTCCTTAAATAGATTTTGCTTCTTCAGATCCTTCATAAAGCAAACATCTAGATGTTTTCCCGGCTCTCATTAAAGGATCTGATTCTTCTCCAAAAACAAGCTTACAGATCCTTGTAGGAACATTCTAGAAGAGAGAAGTGCACATTGTGCAAAGCACATCTATGTATCCTGTACCATGCACTGTGTTTTGTGATTAGCTGCTTCTGCTGCTCTCTGTTCAGTATGGAATGCCTTTCCCTTTTCCACATCAGCTTCTCTTCCCCTGAGCGTCTCCAGCCATCGTTTGTCCTGCATGCAGAAAGGCCAAGTTGTTCATTTTCTTCCTTGTGCCCTACAGGACTTTGTTTATATCACGGTACTTATTATCACATGCCATGTCGTTTTTTAAACATGTCTGCCCTGCTCTTCTCTTGGCCTTGAGTCCTGCCAAGGCACAGACTGGATGGTAGTGTGCACACTACTATCAGAATGGATATGATTACTGACTTCAGCACTTTTGAACTATTTACTCACTGTGCACTTTATGTACTTGATATCCTAGTACCAACAACCCAATGGGCTAGGTAGTAGTTTCATTTTCCAGAGTCAACTTAGTCTCCTCATTTATACTACAATGAAACTACTACTTAACTCATTGGATTGTTGGTATTAGGATATCAGGTACATAAAGTGCATAGTGAGTGAATAGTGTCTAGAGTAGAAAAATGGATAGAATATAGCTAATAGGCCTGTTTACTGTCTCATGCACATAATGTTAGAATATCTTTTTTAAAAAAGTATTCCTGATTTGGTAAATTGGATTTTAAAAGTTACATTTATTTGTGTTTTGACATCTCAAGCACTATTGAAAGCATATTTTAGTGGCCTCTTTTCTTCAGAGAGGACTTTTGGGCCCCCACACTTAGCTGATTCCTCCTTTCAGAAGGATTTGCACCCCTTTTGGTAGAACAGGTCGAATTGCTGCATTATACAGATAATAGGCCTTTTCGGGGAAAGTGGTTTTTCAGCTCCTCTCAAGTTGGGAATTTGATTCAGCAGGTATCCTGAAGCATGTCTCGTTTCTAAGACACTGAGCTGTATTCTCAAGAAGGTATAAGACAGCCTCCTTCAGGCGTGTCAGCAGAGCTGTGAGAGAAGATGAGAGTACACGTGAGAGTGTGCCGGGTGTCTCAGCACGGTGTGCGGCTGCAGGAGCGCGGTCCAGACCGCTGTGCTCTCGTCCAGGATCATCTGTGGGGGAGACTTGGGCTTTTGAAAGAGTAAAGATTAATTGAAGAGATCAGGAAAGCATTCTAGACAAGGAGGAAGGAAGGAAGTAGAGACAGTCCAGAAAGCCTAAATCATATTTAGCTGATCCTCAGGGCCTCTTTTTTCCTGTTTGTGTCATTTCTACTCTGAGTTCTTAGAATGTTTCACTTAATTTAATCTCTACTTTCAGATCTATTCAACCCTCAAGATTTTGTGCACCAGCAAATGTGCTGTGCAGTAGTGGTCTGTTTTGCTTTTTATAACGAGCATAATTCTAGAAAATCTGAGGATCAGTTCTTTTTGTTCAGACGGAATAGCTTTTTTTTTTTTTTTCATAAACAAGCTGATTTTATAAATCTGTTGGAAAGAATTCATTCACATTTTAGTTAATAAATTGAAATGATTGTTGTGACTGTCTTAGAGAAAAGCATTCCTATATCATAAAGGCTTTCTTTTAATTTCTGATATAAATTTTGTGTGCTCTTTAAAGTTTGGTTTTATATATAGGACAAGCATAATTCATTTGTATTTCAGTTGTTTAGAGATATGTTGAAGTATAAGAAAGTTTAGGCTTTCTTGAAATCATATACTGATGGAGATAGACTCCATCCCCAAACTCACAGAAATTAATATCTAACAGGGCTGGGGGAGGTGGGGAGTTTAGCAAGGGGTAGAGTGGCTAAGACAGGCCATACTCAGTGTCCTAAAAATGAATATTTGAAAGTCTAAGTAGCAAGAATTAATCATAATGGGAACTAAATTTCTGATAGACAGCCCCTTGTACCAAGAAAGACTTGTTTCACAAGAAAAGGAAGATTAAAGCTTTTTAGAAAACAAGATCAGATTGAGGAGACTTTGGGGAGTAGCGGTGAGATAAGGATTAAAAACTGAAGAGCAGAATAAACTCTTTTAGGAATGTTTTGGGATTGGAACTCTCAGTGAGTACTTCCCAGTTGAGTTAGACTGCTAACAGAAATTTAACTTAAAATAAGAGGTCTCTGGTCCTAGGGACTGTAGGCGGGAACAGAGTAACGAAAGGATCAGGGCTGAATATGTGGACCAGTTGTCCCTGCCCAAACAGGAAAGTGGAGACATTGATAGATTTGTGACTGTAGTTACATCTAGCTAGTTTAATTAATAAGACCTATGTGTTTATAATAAAAAGGCCTTGTGGAGGGGAACCAAAGAGAAGGTAGAGGCAAGAATGCCAAGTGGAGATAAAATCATGACCTGGTGGTATATATTGTATTAGAGTAAACAAAAACTTGGAATAGCCTTTTATTTTAGAGTTCCCCATGTTTTATTTCACCATGTTATTATACATAGATCCTCTGTCTTCTATCTTAGCAGGTCTTGTTTTTCAAATGCAATCTTACCTGCTACCCTGAAATGTGAAATAGATGAAATCAGGAGGTGGGAGCAGACGTGTTGTCCTACCCTTATCCCCTTAACTTCTTCCTTAGTGTCTCCTAAGGTGGTTTTGCAGTCTGTATAACCAATTTGAAAATTTTTCTCTTAGATAAAGATTTTATGCAAGCCAGAAAAGATCACTGGCTTATCACCAGTGATGATTTATCATAAGGAGCAGATTTTCCTACAGTCTTGTTCTGTGTAGCAAAGTTTTACATTTTATAATAACATATTGCAGTTAACCTGAGGAACAGAAAGGAGAGAAAACCACTTGAGTGCTGTAACGTGTGCTCTTACCTAAAGCCATTCAGCTTTTCCTGCTTTTGATTTTCTGTGAAAGGCCTGATGTCAGAACACAGCTTAATTTGATTTTGTAATATGTTATAATCATTGCTTATAAAATGGATCTTTATGTGTATTTTCTAGCAAATAGTTGGGCTAGGTATGTAGAAATGCCAAAGATAGTTTTAACATGTCATGGATTTTTCAGGCTCAGGGCATCTGTGAACTTTAAACTCCATGAATGAGAGGCTACAACTCTCACCTGCATTTCTACACGTGTGCCTACCTAGCCTCTCTTTTCACTAAACTTTTATAGCATTTGTTAATCATGTACAACACCATGACATTTCTTCTGTCGGTTTTATAGACTGTGGTTGTTGAGCTTTTCCCCATGTTTGCATTGTCTCACCATCTAGACGTTAAGCTGCTTAAGAACAGAAATTAAGGCATAAGGGCTTTGTCCTCCCTGCGTACCATAGGCATTCACTAAATAGTTGCTTTGACTTTTATTTTGGCAGCCTTAACACATACATTTTCTGTTGTTGCTAAAAACTAGACTTGTCATCTTGCTTAATGCATATGGACCGAGTCTTAGGCTACCAGCAAACTGGCAGAATTTTAACTATAATTTCTTCCTTAATAAAATGTGTTCTGAGCTAGGTAAATTGAAGTATACTGATGTTTCTTACACAGTGGAATATGAGAATGTGATATAAGGCATCTTGAAAGTACTTTAAATTCTGTCTTTGAGTTCTGTTCTAAAAAATAAAACTACTACAAACAACTTCACCTGCTCTCCTGCCCTCGAATTATTTAGAACCGAAAATAGTGGTTTTGTACATATTTGAAAATTACAAATTGAAAGTAAAATTTTAACATCATAAAACATTTAAACATATCAACAATCCCTTAAAAATACGCAATCCTTCCCTAATGTATTACGCTGTGCTATGCTTAGTCAGTCAGTCGTGTCCGACTCTGCGACCCCATGGACTGTAGCCCACCAGGCTCCTTTGTCCACGGGATTCTCCAGGCAAGAATACTGGAGTGGGCTGCCATGTCCTCCTCCAGGGGATCTCTCCAACCCAGGGCTCAAACCCAGGTCTCCCACAGTGCAGGCGGATACTTTACCATTTGAGCCACCAGCAAAGCCCAGTGTATTATGCTACTTCTAATTAACTACGTTAACACTAAAATTAGTATCGTTTAGTATAAAGTATGTTCAGTGACATGATTTTCATTGTAGTTTGCTTATGGTAAGTTTATTGTTGTTTATTTATTTGGCTGCTCATAGCTGTGGCATGTGAGATCTAGTTCCCTGACCAGGGATCAAACCTGGGCCTCCTGCTTTGGGAGCACCGGGTCTTAGGCACCGGACCACCAGGGAAGTCCCTGCTTACGGAAAGTTTAAAGGGCTTTCTCATGTCTTGTTTGTGTTTGTACTGTGTTGGTGGTGAGAAGGCTTATTAGTAGGTTGACTGCACAGCACCTCTGGGAGAATGCTGGATATCAGCTCTGCATTCCTGGGAGGAGACTATTGTGCACAGAGCCACTTCCTGACAACTGAGAAATGTCCTTACCTTGGCTTTTTGGAAACCACTATCTATTCAGTACTGAGTATTAAAAAAAATTGTTGTTAGGCATTTATCAAGTAATAAGTGGGCTTCAAATTGCTTTTCCTTCTCTTATTTGATCCTTATAAGAGAAAAAAGCAGATGTTATAAAATAGGGTCCTGGCATACTAAGGGGCGGCTTCCCTGGTGGCTCAGAGGTTAATATGTCTGCCTGCCATGCAGGAGACCTGGGTTCGATCCCTGGGTCGGGAAGATCCCCTGGAGAAGGAAATGGCAACCCATTCCAGTATTCTTGCCTGGAGAATCCCATGGACAGAGGAGCCTGATGGGCTACAGTCCACGGGATATTAAGAGACTTGCATGCACTTAAATGTTCAAGGTTATGTTAATAACGGTTGCCTTATAGAGTCCATCTGCAATTTTCAGCCCAGTGTTTTCTCCATTACAGCTATTGACTTGTACGTAGTGAATTTATATGCCAGTGTGAAGTCCTGTATAAGCAAAGGGAAATGAAGTTGCATCAGGTTGCATCCAGGTTGCTATTTAAAAGGAAATATGTATTCGAATGGAATTATTTAGAGTCCTAGAAACAAAGGAATCAACTTCCTTTGTGTCAGTGGTTGTCAACAAGGGATAATTTTGCCTCTCCACACCCCAGTAGCTATTTGGCAATGTCTGGAGACATTTCTCATTGTCAGAATTGGCGGTGGGGGGGGTGGGGGTGTTGTGCACAGGAGCTACTAGCATCCAGCAGTGCTGCTAAACACCTACAGGGCAGAGGACAGCCCCTGCATGACGAGAAACGAACTGTCATTTCTCCTGAATGTCAGTTGTGCCGAGGTTCATCTGCCCTGTGTATTGCAAGGAATGGAATTACCCGAAGCCCTCTCAGCCAGAAAAGATTTGGGCCAGAGGTGGGGTGGGAATGTGGGCAGGGAGGTAGAGTAGGTAATTACAGGTGTGGCTGTTGAAGTTTGGATGGATTTATCTGATTTCCTTTTTCTTGGTCTTTCTTTGTGCCAGCACTTGGCATAGCAATAGTAGAGAAAACAGTGAAGAAAACTTCTTTTTGCAAGCAGCTGAGAAGAGTGGTCCCGTACCCTGAGCTAAGGATGTCAGTCCACTTCTTGTGACACTTGCAACTTCACTGCAAGCCAGCCAGCCATGCTGTCAGGCTCCCATGATGTCTAGGCATATACATGACTCTGTTTTTTGGCAAGATTGTAAGAGTTATAAACTAGCCAATTTATTTCCCAAGGTATTTTATAATCATAGTTCACCTTGGGAGGATCTAAGTTCCTCGTTGTTTCTATATCATGTGACATCTGTGAGTGTCTTTGGCCAACATACTCTTGCTTGATCATTACCCTAAAATCAAAGGAAATAGATGTTATTTTTTAGAGGACTTTTTAAGTTCACAGCAAAATTGAGTGGAGTACAGAAAGTTCCCATATAGCTCCTGCCTGTGAGCAGATATCTTTGATTTTATTGTAATACTAATTTTCAGATAAACTTTATATAGTTGCAAATGTTATTCTGTTAATGCAGAGTTCCTTAGTTCCAGCTTTCACTAAATGTAAAGCAAAAGTAAGGAGAAGATGGGTTTTTACTAAGTTACGGGTGTTTGTTTGTTTTTCTTTTCTTTTTCCCTGTGTAGTAGAAGAGGGAACCTCAGTTTATCTTAATAGGCTTCTTGTTGAGTTTGGCTACCTAAAGTTCAAGGGCATTAATCTTCCTTAAAGTTTTCCCATGTAGTTGTACATCACCTTTTTATATTGGGGAGATTTTTTTTTCCCTTCCTGTGAAGTTTTCCTTATTTAGAATTCCATTTTTAGTTAACTGAAACCTTGAGAGTCCCTTGGACTGTGAGGAGATCGAACCAGTCCATCCTAAAGGAGATCAGTCCTGGGTGTTCATTGGAAAGACTGATGTTGAAGCTGAAACTCCAATACTTCGGCCACCTGATGAGAAGAGCTGACTCATTGGAAAAGACCTTGATACTGGGAAAGATTGAGGGCAAGAGAAGGGGATGACAGAGGGTGAGATGGTTGGATGGCATCACCGACTCAATGGACATGGGTTTGGGTGGACTCTGGGAGTTGGTGATGGACAGGGAGGCCTGGTGTGCTGCGGTTCATGGGGTCGCAAAGAGTCGGACACGACTGAGCGACTGAACTGAACTGAACTGAAACCAAGTTAAGTTATTCAGTCTGACAGTGTGACTGCTTTACAGGTTAGAATGTGCCGTAGCCACCAAACCTTGTAATTGAGAGTGTTCTAGGACTTTATTAGTGTGATTTTGTTAATGCCTCATACAGTTGGAGTCAAGAGGAGACTGCTGGTTGTGTTGTCGATGAGAATTTTTTCACCCTGGCTGCCAAGTCTTGTTTGTTCCTTTAGTGAAATATTTCTTCTGCAAGTCATGACTGATGGACATTCTATAATGTTTCTGTGTTTTTTTGCTTCCTTTTCATCATGGGTCTCACAGCCCCTGGAATTTGCCTTAAGCATTTAACTTGTTAAAAAGCTAAATAATAGTCTATACAAATACAAGGCAAATAAATAGTCTATACAAAATCTAGAGCTTGGTGTTACTTAAAAAAAAAAATCTCAGATAAGGTCTGGCTTTCAAGTGTTGACTATATAAGTTATGTGACTTGGACAAATTATTCTAGAGTCTGTTTCTTTATCTGTTAAATGCACGCTATTCCTCCTGCTCTGCATACCTCACAACATGAGCATCAAATGAAATAATGACTTTGAGAGTGCTTTGTGAATTATGCAACACAGTGCAAGTATGAGGTAGGAAGCAAATAGAAGGGTGAGCCTTAGGGAATTACACTGATGGTGAATTGGAATTTTGTTTGAAGAGTTTACTTTCCTTTCTACTGACTCGTACGGTGTAGATTGTGTCTTCATTTTAGTAAATTCAGAGATGACTTGCTGAATTTGGTTGTAGTTTCTGTCTTCTTATAAATAACGTCAGTAGGGTTAAAAGCTTCGCTGACTGAAACATTTTAATTTAGCATAGGTCAGTGATTAGGGCAAAGGAAAAATTATAAAAAGAAAACTAAATTCACCAAATAGCCTAGACTGTACCTGATGAAGTGTCATTGTCATCATCATCATCATTAATGGTGATTTCTCATCAGTTCTGTAGAACTCAGTTTTCTGTGCTCTTCTCAAGAACTGCAGTTCGTAGTTTGACCTACCGTCCTAGTCTCAATAAGACAGTTATTCTAAGTAGTAATTACACTTTACCCTTCCCCTCCCCCCAAGCAATTAGTTACATGCCATGTGGATTCTGGATGGTAGCAGATCCAGTGAGTTTAGTCACAATTTATGAAAGCCTTTTTATCTTGATAGCATCTTATCATATTTGATGCTATTTATAAATAGAGCCAGGGAACTAACCATAAGGCTCCAGGTCTTGTGTTGTGAATGATTGGTAGAATTGTAAGGACAGAGTGGGCAGGCCACTGGAAATGATTCCGTTTAAAGGGTAGCTTCGCCCCTGCCTCCTTGGCCTTGTGACTAATGGAAAAATACTCTCTTCAGATTCTAAAGCCTATTCATTATGCCTTTCTCCTCTGAAATACATGATCAGTTTTATAATCAGGAAGAACTTTATTTTTTTTCTATTGGCTTATGTTTGCTTTTCATAAAATGGCTTTTTTTTTTTTTTTTTTTTTCATTTGATGGGCTCAGAATACAATCCTGAACTTCACAGGCTTGCTTTCTTTATGTATAGCATAGATTACCTCAGCTGGCTACATGCCCCACTAACTGAAATTTCATAATGTAGCTGGAACCAAATCATGCTCTGGAGCAATGAGTCTTTAAACTGGATTGTTGGCTTACATAAGCAAATGGTGAAGCGTCTGTCAGGACAAGAAGCTCCCTCTCCTGATTCTTGAGCAAGTTTTTCCACACTGATTTCAGGGGCTCCGAGCTCATGAGCAAAATCCTAACCAAGTTTATCTTGCTAGGACAACCCATTCTAGATGCTCAATAAAGAAAGAATAATTCTTCTCCCACTTAACCACAAAAGAACAACATATGTTTCTAACGTCAGCTTTTTATTTTTTTTTATCTTTCATTTTTTTGTTGGTAAATCTCCCAGACAACAGCAGTTCTGTAGAGAGTTTAAATATGAAGGAATGGCAGGACGGGCTAAGGGCACTTCTACCCAACATTAACATCAACTTTGGTGGACTGCCCAATTCTTCCTCCCCCTCCAACGCCAACCACAGTGCACCAGCCTCCAACACTGCCACCACCGACAGCCCGAGTTGGGACCGCCCTGGCAGCTGGACAGACCCAGCCATCATCACAGGTAACTTTCTTGCTCCTTCAGCTCCACTGACTGCCACCCGTTTGGTTTTTAGCACAGATGATCTAAAAGCAGAGGTCTCGTCAACATAATCTTCCCCCAAAGTCACAAGTGTGTGGCAGCTTCTTTGATCCTCTGGGGTCACGTAGCCTCAGTTGTAAACTCTGTTGGCCTCGTTGGGTAATAAGGCGTTTGGTACCTAGGTTGCTTCCTTTGATGTCAGTAGGTGCTCACGTCTGACAGCATGCGTGCATTTTGTAGGTCTCAAAGTACAAAAGGATCCGACTTATCCTCTTAAAGGAACATACTCCACTTTAAAACATAAAGCTCTCTATTATAAGGCTATCTGGTCCGTGTATCCCTGCTAGAGAAGGAGAAGCACAATTGGGAAATACCGTCATGCAATCTTGGGGACTGGTTTTTGCAACTCCACCTCTCTGACACGGGGGGATAATGTCTGTATAGTTGAAGAGGAGACGTGGGTTTGTGTGACAATAAATCATGGTTGTTGTGGGTGGAGGATAAATGCAACGTAAGGCTGAGAACATCTTATTTGGACGGAGTTGAAAATTGCATTTCTTATTGGATAAACTAAGCACCTTAAAATATTTGTTTGATGAATTTCTTATTCTCTCTGCACAGACTCACCATCTTCTTCTTGTTTTGTTTTCTCTCCTTAGGTATTCCAGCATCTTCAGGAAACAGTTTAGACTCTCTTCAAGATGACAATCCTCCACACTGGCTAAAATCCCTTCAGGCCCTCACAGAGATGGACGGCCCCACTGCCCCTCCGTCACAAACCCACCACAGCGCCCCCTTCAGCACACAGATCCCTCTGCACAGAGCCAGTTGGAATCCCTACCCTCCTCCTTCAAACCCTTCCAGCTTTCACTCCCCACCCCCAGGCTTTCAGACAGCCTTCAGACCCCCCAGCAAAACCCCCACAGATTTATTACAGAGTTCAACACTGGACCGCCACTAGGGAAAGAGGGGAATCCATTAGAAAATGCAGGATTTGTCCCCCCCTGTTTTCTCCCTCTCAGCCCACCCACAGCTCCCTTCTCATCTCTTACGTTCTGAAGAATCCAGTTCCTGATCAATTTTTTTTTTCTCCCTACCCCCAGATGCAATGCGATCACAGGGTCATTAACCATCTTTCTTTTTTAATTGTAAACGTTTCTGTTGATCCAACATTCAAGTGACACTGTTGAATGTTTTCTAAAAATGCCTTTTTAAGGAGGAAAAAAAAAATCAAAGGGCAGTCTCGAAACTTAGAAAATTACTGTTTGTCTGTTGCACATAATAATGATATAATCTGCTTAGCAGAAAATGACGATTAATCTCTAGGAAAGGTGAAGTAAATGCATTATCAACTGCAGAAGTTTGAAAACCAGGTTGAAATGAGATTGCTAAATGCATGGGGGAAAGCAGTGGTCCTGGCATCCATCTTGTATTCAGCTTATCACTATTGCAGGGAAAATGCTTTTAATTTAATTTTTAATTATTTTGGAAAGTTGATGGAGAGGACTTGATTGTGTTGTTAAGCTTAAGAATTTATTGGAAGTTGATGGAAAGATAAATTGATCTGTAGTAGTAACTGGCCTGTTGCTAAAGAGTTTATAAGGAGGGGAGAAGTGATTTTTTTAAAGGAGAAAAAATTTTGACTTTAGATTTAAAATAAATTCAGATGTTTTAAAGAAAAAAAGTATTCACAGATTTAATACCTATGCATAATATATAAGAGCTGAAATATAAGTGATTTTGTCAATCTTTCTCCTCTGTCAGAATCTTTTTTTCTTTTTACCGTAAATTCACCTGACTGAGGGCACTCTGAGATAGCACTGCTCTGGGGCCATCTGATCACCATCAGGAGCAAATCTCTGACCTCCTTGCCTGCAGCTTTTACTTAACCCTGTAGTTTCTGGACGTTTGTGCAGTATTGAAAAGACAGGAGAAAAGAAAACAGAAACCTGGTTATAACCTGATGCTAAAACTAAAAAAAAAAAGGAAATGTACCTCTTTCTTCAGAATTAAAACTAAAATCTTAAATAAAACAGAAAACTTGATGATGACCCTTGGGTTGTTCTTGTTTTTGTTTTTCCATTTTGTTGCATGTGAATTTGAAACATTTTGTGGTAACAGTCATCGGGTGTATCCATGGGTTTTACATCTTCAACAATAGGGAAGACGGGTTAAAAGAAGAAACTAGAAAAAAAATTAATCTTATTGTCAGGCGTTGCCATGTGTGATGACCAGCCCATCTTCAAGAGTTCCTCTTCCAGTGGCTTTCAGTAGAAGATGCTTCTTTGTGCTGTTGCATTGTGTGGGCCACACCTTCCCAACTGAGAAGCCTCTCGTGCCACAAAGGAGCACATAGGCTGTGTCGTGCTGAGACGGTGGTGGTCTTGGGGAGACCTGGCAGGACCAGCAGGCAGGGTGCCATCCAAGTAGCAGCACGTGTGCGTGCTACGATGGGAAAGAGGAAAGAGATCGGAAACACCGATGGCAGGAAACCCACAGAGATGTCTTTCGTGACCAACTGTTCTAGGGAGGACCTAAGAGGGGGAGTCACGCCACTGACCAACGATGAGGATGAGGTTGCTAGAAATCTGCGTGATTTGGGTTACATTCAGAAGTCCAAAGCTGGAGTTGGTATATTTCCAGCTACCTCCATTAAGCAGATCTTTGTGGGATGAATTAAGTAGATCTTTTGAGATTTTACGTTCTGGTTTTTTTCAGGTTGATTGGCCTTCTTACCTTTAATCTGTACTTCAATTTGATACCAAAAAGTTTTTTTAACAATCTTTGAAGAATGTGAAGCAGATTGTCTCAAATACATGTCACCACAAGTAGATATGACTGGGTAAACAGCAAATTGTGTTTTAAAAAATTAACCACAATGTAACCTGTGATAGGAGAAGACTATAGGCTGTAGGCTTTCTTTGGTCTGTAAGCTTTACTTCAGTTGCCTACATCTTCCAGTTGCCTAAATCTTTACTTTGTGCTGCAGAGTGGTGGCCCAACACACAAGTAATATCAGGTAGTCATGAATTATAATCAAGGCTTTGGGGCATTCGGGCCAGGGGGGTTGGTATATCAATAAAAATGTAAAAGGAGGGCAATTCTATTTTGCATGGCTATGCTATGATTGTGTATATGCTTAATGAATCATATATACGGAAGACCTTATAAAATATATAAATACCATTTAAAGAATAATAAAACCCTATATGCTTACCACCTCAGTTAGAAATAGAACTACAATATCTTGAAAGACCTCCTATCTCTCCCTTTCCAATTTTCTTTCCTTCCCATCAACAGAACCATGATCTTGATATCTGTGCTAATCTTTCTTTTTAAAGTCTTGCCATGACATATGTATCCCTGAATAATGCATTGTTTCATTTTTTATTTTATTTTTTTAAATTCAATTTAATTTAACTTTACAATATTGTATTGGTTTTGCCATATATCAAAATGAATCTGCCACAGGTATACATGTGTTCCCCATCCTGAACCCTCCTCCCTCATTTTTTAAAAAGCTTAAGTTGAAAACCAAAACCTAAATGTGTAAGGAAGAGCAGTATTATCAGTATCAGATCCAGGGTTTTAGAAGATAAATTGAACAGATTCTCTAGGTCATAGTCTGGCTTTAGTTTCTCTGATAATTTATGAAAGCCAGTTCTGGGGAAGACTGCAAGGTCATGAGTGAGTCCTGGAAAAGGGATGCCAGTGGGGCATCTGACAGGGCTGCCATGAGCCTGACCCTGGGCGTCTGGCAGAGACTCTGATGGAGTAGTCTGCTCTCTGTTTCCTGTGTCCAAGCTCTCTGTGGTTTCCCTCCAGTCCTCTGGAGTTGATCAAAGCCCAACCTATGGGAATGGGGTGGTTTAAAAGACACGTCAGGATCAATTTACCAGGGCATGGAGGGGAGAAAATAAATTTTATAAGATTTGGTCAAAATCAGATAAGTGCAAAAAAGAATCTGGACCAAACCAATTTAGGCGGTCTGTTGGCATAACAGCAATAGAAATCTTGGTACTGACAGCCCTCAGTGTCTGTCTGTGGGCTCACAATTCTTAGATCTGATGCACTGCTGACAGTCCTAGTGTTTCCTTTACCTCTTTCCTTTCTTGGGTCTTTTTCCCCCTGTATTCCTATATGCCATATCTTTTGGTCTTTTTTCCTCTAATTTTGTTGGAGTGACATCTTCCAGAAACTCCTTGAGAAATGCATGTGGGAAATAACTATTTTAGTATTTTGCATACCTGAAAATACTGTTTCAGTTGATAGTTTGGTGGATAGAAGATATTTTTTCCTTTAGAACTTTGAAGGCCTTACTCTCTTGTCTTCTTGCTTCCAGTATTACTGTTAAATCCAAAGCCACTCGTATGTAATCCTTTTGTCTCTCTCTCTCTCTCTCTCTCTGGAAGCTCGTAGAAATTGTCTTCTGTGTTCCTTGGTATGGGTCTATGCTGAACACAGTGGATACACACTAGGTTTTTAAAACCTGGTGACTCATGTCCTTCAATTCTAGGAAATTTTCTTATTTCATGAGTGAATTTCTTGCAGTTATTTTCTCTGCTCTTCCTTTCTAAAAATGCCCTTATTCTGGACTTTCTCCTTTTTTTTTCCAATTTGCCAACTTGGTCTTTTGCTCTTTCTAGGAAGCTTTATCTCGAGTTTGTTTATACGTACAGTTGTCTTCTTGCATTGTTTCTGTTCCTCCCCATTGGTTTTACCTCTTTGTTTGCTCTGATCTCTGTCTTTCATATTAGAGACTTCGCAGATCCTGGTAACTCTTGATATCCGCTCATGAATAAGACTAAAAAGCTGACAGGAAGTTTTGTAAACACGAAGGCATGCCAGCTTTGAACTTCACTTTGGGAAGGTCTGGAGGGGCTCTGTTGGGAAAGACCTATTGTCGCTGTCTTTGGGCTTTTTCTCCTGGGCTGGTCAGATTGTCTAAAGAAGAGTCTCATGATGGCTGGCCACGGGGAGAGGGGCTGAGGCCAGAGCTGCTATGGGGGTCTCTGTATTCATTATGAGTATGTTTACTTCATCCTTGCTTTCAGTCCTTTTCTCTCCAGAGACTGTCTCCAAGTAAATACCTGCCCAGTTAAGAAATGTGTGGTTGCACTATGGTGTGGAGTGGGGGACTGAATCTAGGGAACTAACTTCTTGAAACAGCTTTCTCAGTAAGCTTTATTTTACCTCCGCCCCACACATTTTATCCGTGGTTCTCAGGGCACCTGGCATGGTCAGTCTGTGCCCTGGAGGGTTCTGTGGTGTGAATTGTGTTGGGTCTTAGCATTCCCTGCTGCTAGCGTGAAGTTTCTCATCAGCCAGGTGACTCAAACCGCTGCTTTCTTGGTCACCGCATTTTGCTCTGTCGTCTCTGGTCAGGGTCTCCCTGCTTTTTTCTTTATTCTAATTTTAAGTTAAGTATGTAGGTTTAATCTGCCATCTTAGTCCAGTTTTGTGCTCTGATTTTATAAGCTAATCGGCGTAGTTTTTTTAGGCAGTAAAGTGGAGGAACAAGCACTAGCCACCATGTTGTACATACATGTGTATATATCGTTTGAATGGCACCTGCCCACGTTTGTTTTGTTGACCTTGAAGTGGTTTCTCTCTTTTTAATATCCTCTTTTCCATTGAAGCTCTTTTGATTTACAATCATTAGTTTGTTTTCCCAAAGCTCGTCATACAGGGGATTTTTTTAATGGTTAAAATTTTAATCTAGATGTCCACATTTACTGCAGTTTTAGGGGACATAGCAAGTCAGATGGATGTGGGTCATTTTCTAGGCTACACTGAGTTAGAGCAATTCTAGAAATTGCAGAGGAGGAAATAGCCTACCCTTAGCGCTATATGAATTATATTTTGTGAACAAGTAATAAGTGTCAACAGTGTGTTTCCACAAGGATTATGCCATGACAACCCATAATGCAGTTATAAAGCTGAATGCAGTTAGCACTCTTCACCACCTGCCTGAATTTAAAGACATGGCATCCATTGCACATGTTATTCAAGTTCAAGTTTTTACCATCATCATTTGATTTAAGGTCCTTATTATATTTAGGGTATGTAAACTTTAAAAAGTTGACAGCTTATATTCCTTAAACATAATCTTGAAACGTATCCTTTGTCAGATATGGCTATTTCCACTCAAGCGATCTATCCAAGTGAAAGATGACTGAGGACGTTAACGTGAATTCTTTAAAAACCAAATACTTATTTTGTCACAAAAATCAGTACTCAATTCCTTGTGCTTAACACATTATTAACTTAGTCTAGACATAGCTTTTAGACATGTAGGCAATTTCCTACCAGAAGGAACTGCCTTTGAAAATTCATTTCTAAAATTGCCACTGAACAAATTGATTTAAAGAAATGAGTACATGATTACGGGGGGAAAATCCCTTTAAAGGGTAAGATAACAGTTTCTATTGGTGGTAACCCAAATAATTTGAGCATGAACGTAAACATTGGCCCAAATGTTCAAGGCACATCTCATAAGAATTGGCCATTCTAAAGCATTCGGCGCTTTGCTCCGTCTCTGGAGGAAACTCAGTGTGTCCGCAGGTGTTTGTAAGTGGAGTCCTTGCACTTCCTTCCACAGCTTCCCTCCAGAGCCGATGGGAGTGGTATATATGACCAACAGAGTAGTTCAAATAGAATATTTGTGGTAGGTAGGCTGGGTTAAAACTCGGAGAAGGCGATGGCACCCCACTCCAGTACTCTTGCCTGGAAAATCCTATGGATGGAGGAGCCTGGTAGGCTGCGGTCCATGGGATCACGAAGAGTCGGACATGACTGAGCGACTTCACTTTCACTTTTCACTTTCATGCATTGGAGAAGGAAATGGCAACCCACTCCAGTGTTCTTGCCTGGAGAATCCCAGGGACAGGGGAGCCTGGTGGGCTGCTGTCTATGGGGTCGCACAGTCTGACACAACTGAAGTGACTTAGCAGCAGCAGGGTTAAAACTAAGACTCATAAATAAGAGAATTTAAAGAGAAATATGTAAAGAGCCGACTCTAGAAAAGACCCTGATGCTGGGAAAGATTGAAGGCAGGAGGAGAAGGGAATGACAGAGGATGAGATGGTTGCATGGCATCACTGAGTCAATGGATATGAGTTTGAACAAGGCCTGGGAGATGGTGAACAGGGAAGCCTGGCATGCTGCAGTCCATGGGGTTGCAAAGAGACAGACATGACTGAGCCACTGAACAACAACAAAGAGAAACAATGATCTGTGGGGTATTTTTGTTTTCAGCTTTAGTATTTGCAAAACTGAGATACTATTAATAAAATACCTAACCTAAGGTCCAGAAGATTATATACAGCCCAGAGGGTTATATATATATATATATATATATATATATATATATATATATATATATAATGTTTCAGTAGTGTGAATTCCCTGGCTTTTATCAGTCTCTTTAATATGCAAAAAGAAGTTGAGTTTTGTCCTGAGTCACAGATTTAATAGCAGAGCTAAAGCTCATTGTTACCCTTTCTCAGCTACATTTATCCATTACTTTGCTCATACTCCATTTCTGTTCTGAAGCTCCAAGTGCTTTGCCACCTTTCTTGTTTATATTTGTAAAATGACTAAGATAAGGATGGAATTATCTGCTTCCCCCTTGTTTTATTTTTCTTCCTTATTTTAGCAAAGTGGTGGTGAAATAAAGGGTGTGAAGAGATACTTCTTGTCCCAAATCATAGAGTGTGAGTCAAAGGTTGATTGGGAAATAGAACGCTGAGGGACTTCTTGACTATGTTGTGCTTCTGTTGAGTTTTGTTTACATAGACTACCAAGTTAGCCAGTACCTCCTGGATTTTGGGCAGATAAGAAAAATGAACAAGGTAATTGTTTTCAAATATTTGAAGGGCAGTTATGTAGGAGAGGAAAAACAATGAAGGACCCAACTGAGACTGAGATGTAAAGGAGAAATTTGAGCATACTTAAGTCTAACATTTTCAAACATCTACTTTGGGCTGGGCATTATGCCAGGTGCTTCAGGAGGTACAAAGATAAGGTGATTCCTGTTCTCTTACTCTGAAAAATTTTGGATAGTCAGCCCTAAGACTGTGGACTTCTCTGGTGGTCTTCGTGCTTCCATTGCTGGGGGCACAGGTTCAATCCCCAGTCAGGGAAATGAGATCTCATATGCCACCCTCCAAAAAACAAAATTAAAAACTAAGCCTGGATATGAATGTCTAATGTATGAAATAATCAAACTAGCTCAAAGAAATACGAGCTTTGGATAAACTAAGACTTGGGTGGGGGGACAGCCTGAGCAAAGAAAGGCTTTGTGATGAGGTTGCATAGGCCATGTTTAGGGACTGCATCTCAGTTTGGAAGGAACCTGGGTTTATGCAGGGGACTTGTGAGAAAGAAGGCCTGCAAGAGTCCTGGACTCTGATTTTGTTGGAAATGAGCCTGTTTCCAGTTTCTGTTTTAGGAGAGAGACATTATAAGACTGTACTTTGTAAATACACAGCCTGAGGCAGGAATGATGAAGATGGGAGAGACACTGAAGTGGGATTCTTTAGGTTAATGGAAAACCCCAAGAGTCTGGGGTTTTGCCTCAAAGGGACTGTTGATGACCACCTGAAATTTTCTATGAAATAAGGTATGTGTGTTCCATCAAAACATAGGAAAGTCCACGATACAATAAAAGGTCTAGCTAGAGAAAAAGAGAAATAGTCCAGGTGAAGGTTACTGATTGATAAGGGGTTGAGAAGATGAGAAGGGGCAATAATTCAAAAGATATTTAAGAATCTTGAATTTTTCCAAGTGACAGGTTAAGGATTAAAAAAATTTGGAGGGGGGCGGGAAACATGTTGAAGTTTCTAGAAGTTTCCACTAGACTGTAAGTTCTGAGAGGAAGGAACACATCTACCTGTTTGTTTGTTTAGGCCATACTGAGTGGCATGTGGGATCTTAGTTCCCTGACCAGGGATTGAACCTGCCACCCCTTCAGTGGAAGCGCATAGTCTTAACCACTGGACCACCAGGGAGGTCCCCATCTCTACCTGTTAGCCATGCTGGTCCCAGCACTTACCAAAGGGCCTGGCACATAGTAGCCTCTCAATAAATGTTTACCTGAGTGAGAGTAAAATCTAGTATGGCTGTGGTTTGCAGCCAATAGCTGGAATAAATAACTGCATTGTGCTTAAAAGAACTGTGGACTCGTGAAAAGGAACTAGTTTGAAAAGAAGGTGATTTTTATTGAATGTGTTGAGTTTGAGGTTTCAGCAGGTCATCAAGATGGAAGTGTCCAGGAAATAGATGGAAATTTGGATGCAGAACTTAAGAGGAAAGGCCAGAGGTAGAAAGTATAGTTTTGGAATCATCTTTATAGTGGGGAGAAGTGAGATAGAAACCTGGGGGGAATGCAGGACTGTTTCTAGGCAAGACTTACTCAAAATGGCATCCTGTGTGAGGCTTTCGTCAGGAAACCAGGGGTTTCACAACCCCCAGGAAGGCTGGGAGAGGAAAGGCTAGGAGAACCTCACTGGCTTGCAGGAGATCTGGACATGCTGGGGTCCGAGGAAAGCCTTCACCCAAGAGCTCCCTCTCAACTGACTGCAGTGCTATGTTGGGATTCTCAGGTGGCTGTGGGAAGTAGCTACCAAAACCCCGTGTTTGCCAGTGGCCAGTGACCTGCCCATAGCTGCTGATCTAGGAGTAAAACTTTTTCTTTCTCACCTTTCAGATTTCACTTTTGGGCCTCTTATCAGCAGGGCCTAGCCTGGGATCCTGTTGAAGGGAATCTGAGAACTGTGATGCAGAGGAAAGGGTGGCAGGATGTGGGGCTGATGATTAATTGTCAACAAAGCTGGCACCTGTGATTTAGAGCAGCTAAAGTGGGTCATGTCACTTCCCTTCAAAACTTTACAAAACCCCCACTCCCAACACGTTCCTAATGAAGTTTAAGTTTCGCTAGGGTGGTACCCAGTGACTTCTCCCCAGAGCATAGTGATATTCTGTGTTTCACAAGACTGTCTGTTCCATGCATTTCCATTCTCTCAACTTGGAATATCCACACCAATCTCATCTTCAGCCTGGTAATCTGCTCCTTGAAGCTTGCTCTCAAATTTTGGTGGTCCTTGGTACCTTTTGTACCCTGAATAATGTTTTCTTTCTTTTTGTCCACATGTTCCCAGGGCTTAGCATACTGCCTGCCATTTTATTTGCATAAATGAGAGAAGGAAGGAAACTTTGGGTGGTGGGCTGCTATTAAATTTTATTGGTAGGTGATCAGTAATGATCTTCAAGGGACTGGTTTTAATACAGAGGAGGTACTGAAAGCCACTTGCAGTAGGTTGAAGAATGAGTAGGAATTAAAGAATTAAGAGACATGAATGGCCAAGACATTTGATAAAGGGATGATGACAACACAATTTCAGAGGCCAAATTAGAGTACAAGCAGCTTCCTGCCTGCCCCACCCCTCCACCTGCCCCCAAGGAAGCCATAAGCCTGTTAGAAGTCAGAGAAGACAAAACTGCCTGGAAAAGGAAATTTGAACAAGAAGGCCGAATTCAATCAAGAGCACATGTGGAGGTTTACTCATAGAAAGAGGGATATTTTTTCCTCCAAGTTGTTAATAGTAGCAAATACAAGAGAGGGTTTCGATATTAAAAACAAGAAATCTTTTCTTTTTTTAGCATATATATTTTATTTAAGTATGGTGGTGGTTTAGTCGCTAAGTCGTGTCCAACTCTTGCGACCCCATGGACTATAGCCCACCAGGCTCCGTCCATGGGATTCTCCAGGCAAGATCACTGGAGTGGGTTGCCATTTCCTTCTCCATTTATTTAAATACAGTTGACTTAAAATATTTCATGTGCACAGCAAGGTGATTCAGTTATACATAAGACAAGAAATTTTAAGAGAACCCATAAGCTCAGTATAATTTGGAGGCCGGGGTAGCCTCAGGGTTTGGAGCTTAACAACAGACAAAATGTTTAATTAGCACTTAGGAAAATGTAGCAGGAAGGTTTAAAAAAAATGGATAAAAAGAGTGGTAAACAAGTAGCAAGGGCCTAGTTGAGGTTAGCATATATCTGAAATGGACCCAATCAGAATAATTTGATGTCGTCCCCAAATACTTAACAGTTTTACAGTGAAGAAAGGCAAGCAGGCAGTAGAGAGTACCCGGACTTTTAGAAAATAGACATGTCAGAAAACCCTGGGGTTGGTGCTTTGGGAGAGTGGGGCTCTTACCACCAGGTTCAGACCCAGAGAAGGCCAGCAGTAGGGGATGTTCTTAAGCCATGTGCCGGTCTCCTGGGGCAGGGCTTGGTGCCAATGACGTTGTGCACATGCACTAAACAGCCTCTTCTCAGGGCAGAGCCGAATAGGAGGTTGGTGGTGGTGGTGCCATACCAACCAAGAAGTTGGACTTCTCCCTGGTCCTAAAAGTTGCTTCCAACATTTAGGATTTTATGACTATTTTAGGATTGCTGTAGAAGTTGACAATCCCCAGAATTCAAAACTGAGTGTGAAATGTAATAGACTATATACAGAATTATTAAAATAAAATTCACAATAATCAAATTTCATATGTTGATTTTCTTCCAGGGGTATCTGTGTTCTCGCGTAAATAGTATCCCCTTAATTCTTTTATTTTTTTTCCACTCAAAATATTTCTTGAGCCAGAGGTACTAGGCTATGATATGCTCTAGGGATACAGTTGGTTTTAAAACAGACATAGGTCCTTCTTTCTTAGAATTCATCCTTGAGTGATAGTGCTGACCATTGAACAAACAGTCCAGCAGTGACCATGCACTCATATCAAAAATGCAGAGGAAGGAATTCTCTGGTGGTTCAGTGGTTAGGGCTCTAGGCTTCCATTCATGGGGTCTGGAGTTTGATCCCTGCTCAGGGAATTAAGCCCTGGAGAAGGAAATGGCAACCCACTCTAGTACTCTTGCCTGGGAAATTCCAGGGGCAGAGGAGCCTGGCAGGCTACAGTCCATGGAGTTGCAAAGAGTTGAACACAACTGAGCGTGCTTGCACGTCAGGGAATTAAGAGCCCACAAGCTTTGTGGCTTGGTGAGAAAAAGAGTGCAGAAGAATATGCTTATCACCCTAGGGTAAGGAAAGCATTTATAAGCAAAATGCAAGACCCAAAAGGAAAAATACTGATTCATTTACTAAACCTAAATTTAAAACTTATAAAACAAACACTATAAACAAAATTAGATCAACAGTAGGCTAGGGGAGAATCCTTGCCTCCTATGTATTAATAACCATAATCTAGCTGAGAAACCCCTGAAATGAAACAACAAGAAGTGCTACTGCTGACTCCATGGCCTTGGGAAGACTGCCCTACCAGTGCTGGCCTCTTCATCCACCCATCAAGATCTTATGCTCATGTGGCCGTGAGGCTTGAATGAAATATTGTGAATGAGCATGCTTTGCAAAGGAAGTACAATGCAAATGCAAAGAAAGAGTGTGTAACGATTTACTGCTAATGTGCTTTCTTCTCCTGAAATACTGCTGTCACGTGGCAGGCTGGTGGCTGGGAACACGCGCATACGCTTATGGTCATGTGGATTTCGTCAGTGTCAGTCAAGGAGCCTCCCAGACAGCCCTCCACAGGCCACACTGCATGTGGCTGTCACTCCCCCTGGGAATGGCACCCACAGTTTCCTTTCAAGAAGACCTTCAGTTTAAGTGACTTCTAGGTTTGAATTCTGCTACCAACCCTCCTGGGGAAAAGCCACTGCTTTGGGTTTGATTGCCTCAGACAATCAAGATGACAGCTTTGAGTAATTACCCTTATTATATTTGACACTTAAAGAGCTTCTAATCATAAGCAGCTGTTGTGATAACCACTGTTATTCCAGGTTTTCATGTTGGGAGCAGATGCCCCTACACAGTATATGGAAGGGTATCTAAAGTGTGTTTCAGAATCCTGTATCTAAGAAGACTTTTAGGGACCACCAAATGTGTCCTTATATATCAAAGAAGGCTGGGACGTCCCTGGTGGTCCAGTGACTAAGACTCTGTGCTTCCAACGCAGAAGGTATGGGTTCAATCCCTGGTCAGAGGACTAATATCCCACATGCAGCCAAAAAAAACAAAAGAAGGCTGAATTGTAACCCCACATAGACGGATGAATATTTTGCTTATTTATCCCTTGAATTTACGTTTTACTAAGTACCCACCAGCTCAGTTCAATTCAGTCGGTCAGTCGTGTCCGACTCTTTGTGACCCACCAGCTAGAGTGCCTTAAAAGAAAGGAAAGGATGTGTTCTCAACCACTAAAGAAATCACAGGCTCAAAGGGGAGACTGACATCAATATTTCTTAAAGCATTTTGAATGAGAAATATAAGACATAATAGGAAGTACATAAAACCTAGATGTGCCCAGTGATCTAGTAACATGGTGGAGGGAGGGATTGGATCAGTATTGGAAGGACAAGGCCAACTTCCCCAGGGAAGAAACACAGAAACTGGGCTTCAAAGGATGAGTAGGGCTTGCTAAGTGAAGACCAAAGGTTTGAAGGAGGGCAAAAAGGACAGAGAGGATATGACATTCCAAGCAGAGGAGGCGGCAGGTGCAGGACACTCGAGAAAGGCATAGGAGGACTTACCTGGTGGTGTGGGAGTAGCAAGAAGTGGCACTGGAAAGGTAGGTGGCGGCCAGGTTTTGAAAGGCCTTGACCACCATGCTAAAGAGTGTGGATTTTCTTTTGTGGTCAGTGTGAAAGAGTCTTTTCATGTCTTAGAAAGGTAATTTGGATTGTATTGTACCAAAAGCGTTGGAAAAGAAAAACAAGATGTAGTGTCTGTGTGTGTGTGTTGCTCAGTGGTGTCCCGATGGACTGTAGCCCACCAGGCTCCTCTGTCCACGGAATTCTCCAGGCAAGAATAGTGGAGTGGATTGCCAATTCCTTCTCCAAGGGATCTTCCAGACCCAGGGATTAAACTTGCATCTCCTGCATTGGCAGTCGGGTATTTTACCACTGCACCACTTGGGAAGCCCCAGACATAATGAAACCAGTTAAAACATGATTGCTGAATTGGAAGATTCGGTGCCGGGGTCCAGCCCCGGTGGAGTCAGGGGTTTCGAAGGGGAGACGGCATCGGCGATCAGGAAACAACAGCTTATTTAAATGTTAATTTAAGATATAAAGAGTGGTTAAATAAGGATAGCTCAGTGAGAAAATTTAGTGGAGAAAAGAGGCTGAATAATTCAGCCAGAAGGTGAGAGAAAGAACGACATGGGGAGACCAAGCTTCGGTGAACAAGGCCCACACTTTATTTTCCAAAGTAGTTTGTATACCCTAAGTTATGCATAGAGGATAATGGGGCAAGGGGTAGAGTCATGCAGTAAGCCAGGCTTTCTTCCTGCAAACTTATCATATGCACAAGTTTAGGTGATTTGCATCATCTTCTGGCCCGGAGGCCTGTTAACATTTTAAGACCCTTTCTTCAGAAAACTTATTTTTTCTCTAAAGGTGATTAGTCAGGTGCCACCCTCCAAAAGCATTAGATAAAGTTGCATTCCTATAGGGCAAAGGTGTGGTGGAGTATAACAAGAAAAAGAATTAACTCAAGGGTCCAAGGTCACAAACATTAAAGCTACTACTTACACCAATTATATTAATCAGTACACTGCCAGGGACACAGCAGGTAAGGGATATGGAGACTTAGCAGCAAACATTGGCCCAACAAGTGAAAAACCCTTCACCAATACGATTTCTAATCAATCTTTTAACTGCTCAAAGGAATCTGTATTTAGACAGTTTAGAACATCTCCTGCCTCTCACAGTTGGGAGGCTCTGAACAATCACATGTGGCGGAAAAACCTATTCAGGCAGGCTAGAGGACTTCCAAAGGAGTTTGTAGGTTGAAACACTGTCACACCCAGGAATTATTAACTGGAGCTGTAAGTTAACTCTTTTTTCAGAGAGAGGTAGTGAAGGACAGCCCCCCGTAAAGTCAGAGGTGTAGGTGAGAGCACAAAGCAGAAAGTAGGCAGACTCTGGTTTTGAGGGTAGATGCTCAAGAATTTCCAGGGGGACTCCTGAGGCTCGATCCCGCCTTTGCGTATGCCGAGCCTCCTTCCTCATGACTTTGCCACGGGCAGAGCTCCTGCTCCCGGTAATTCGGGTTGACATTTATACACTATTGATACTGTGTATAAAATAGATAACTAATGAGAACCTAATATATAGTACAGAGAACTCTACTTAATGTCTTTGGTGAGTAAAAGGGGAAGAAAGTAAAAAAAAGAGCAGACATGTATCTGTATAGCTGATTCACTTTTGCTGTACAGCAGAAAGTACAACATTGTAAAGCAACTATACTCCAATAAAAATTTAAAAAGAAATAATGAAAATTGTAAAAACTACTGAGAATAAGCCAGATGCAAAAGGACAAATATTATATGATTCCACTTGCATGAGGGGCCTAACATAGTCAGAACCATAGAGAAAGTAGGATACTGATTACTAGGGCCTGGGGAAAGGGGGTGAGGAGTTTCTGTTGAATGGGTACCATTTCAGTTTGGGATGATGAGAAGGTTCTGAAGATGGATAGCACAGCAGTGTGAATGTATTCCATGCCACTGAACTGTATACTCAGAAAGGGTTCAAATGGTAAATTTTATGTTATGCATATTTGACTTTAAAAAAAAAGAAAAAGCATTTGTCCTGGTAAGAAAGTGCACATGAATCTGAATTGAAATAATGAGTTTAAAGAGGAAAAAAATAATTAAATTTTCCCCCTGTAAGAGTGATTTAAGTTGAAAAGACATTCCTGAGAGGTAATTGGCAGGACTTGTGTCTGGATGAAAAGATCAAGGAAGAAGGAAGCAGAGATGACAGAGGTCTTTGGTTTCTACACAGCTGTGTGTGTATTGGCTGAAGAAGAAGGGAAGGAGGAGTTTGATGCTGGGTGATATCATCTACAGTGGACAAAATACATGAGTTCATGCACACACATGCGCATGCACATACACACATATCAGGGAAGAGCATAGAGTTAGAGATGACACTTCAGGGGTGGGTAGTATGGAACTGAAATCATTCAGGGATGAGTGAGGAGAAAAAAACAAAAAGAGAACCATAAGCAGGCTTTTGGAGAACACCAGCTTTGTGAGACTGGAGGACACAGACAGAAAAGAAGAACCAGAGTGGGGAAATGGCTTTATGGAAGCGAAGAGAGGAAAGAGTGTCATGGTCAATTAGGTCAAACGCTATGGAGGTTAGTTAGGATGAAGACAACACAGTTGGCAGACTAGATGTTTGGGGTCACCGATGACCTTTTTGGAGGGAAGGTAGCCGAGCAATCACAGTGGGGTAAGAAGTACGTGGGGTGTAAGGACATGGACGTGGTCAGCGGAGAGTAATTTCTCAGAAACACGTGTGAGATTCTTCATCTCCTTTGCAAATAACACTAGAGGTTTTATCATTAACCCTCACTCTTAATTGTATATGGCTTCACACGTCTGATTTCAGTGAGAAGCCCACTCAGCAGGGTGAGGAAAGCTGGGGGTGGGGCTGGGAGTTGAGGCCCACTCTGCTCTGCCTGCGCATTTGAGCACAGACTCCCAGGAGGCAGAGAATCCTAAATGCAAGCAGGCTCCCAGGTGGTTATAAAGGTGCGTGTGTCAGGGTGGAATGACAGGACCGACTTATTCACAGCGCGCCAGCGGGATTTGTAACCCATCAGTGGACATGGGGTGTGTAGGCCTCCTTTTGTGTGTGTGCCCGGGGCTGCCCACGTCAAGGGTCCAGGGTCCCCAAGCCGTGCTCCTGACATGGGCAGGCAGCCTGTCTTCTCTCTAGAGGTTTATAGGGACACAGAGTATCCTGTTCCTCGTTCATCCTGATATCCTTAGGACATCTTCTTCCTTAAGTTCAGTTCCCTTAAGGCACAGGATGCGGTGAGTTAGAAAGATCTTTCTGTTGACATGGTGAACGCTGCTGACGGGGACAGAGCCTGCAGTCGGATCTCGGCTGGGTGCTTGCTCTCTCCAGCCCATTCTAGGATAGGTCTGGATTGGGCCCCACAGACGATGGGATGGAGAAGACAGGACGGATGGCTGAGTGAGGGACAGCTCTGTCTCCCACCTCGCTCACCAAAGAACCCAGGGTGGGGATGGGGGTAGGGGGAATGGGGAAAAGTCTCCACACGGCAGCCTGCCCAGGATACCTCCTTGCAGGTGGAGGGGGAGCCCAGGGCAGCAGGGATCATGCTGCTGCCCCTCCCAGCTTTCCGGGGATCCCGGCTGTCCTGGGTCCCAGCCCCGGGGAGGTGTGTCTTCCGAGACCTGAGCAGAGCGCAGGCCCCTTGGCCCCTGGAGCTGCTGGCAGGGCCCCTGGTGAAGACTCCAGAGGGGAGACTCTGGCCTGCCGGTTGACCTGAGGAGGCCTCCATGGGATGAAGGATGAAGTGGGAGAGAAGGGAGGGAGGGAGATGTGAAGGACCCAGGATGCCATCTGTAGGGGCCTGCTGTGGGGTTGAGTGTCTTGGTGCTCAGCGCTGTCTTGCTCTCCTGACTCGGATGTTTACTCTGCCTCTGGGGGGAGGGTGGGCCTCCTTCCCTGTTTTCACCAGACTCGGGGATGGGCGCTTTCTCCTGCGGCATGTCCCTCCACTGCTTTCCCCTGCCTTTGAGGATAAAAGCCAGCGAGGGCAGTCTGCTGCCCGTTCTAGCCAATTTCCAGTCACTCACAGCGCTCCCCACTCCTGTATCACCACGAACCCATTTACCATCTAACGAGAGGCACTGATTGGCTATGGGAGTGAGGTCTGTTCACCCCGTCCCCCTGTCATCAGGCAAATGGAGTCCAGGTAGCCATCCGGTCACTGGGCATCGAGTGGGAAGAAGGGCCGGGACGTGGGACCTTGAGGGAGCCCGCTCAAAGCCCAGGCACAGCTGAGAGCCTGGGTGCATAGGAGGAGTCAGCCAGCACTGTGGGCAGGGCAGGAGGGCGGCCAACAGGAGGCCGCTCCAGGGGAGGAAGCCCACCTCTGCAGGAGCTGAGGATGTTGGCCACTGACAAGGGAAAACTGAGCTGGAGGACCCTAAGTCACCAGTAGAAAATATGGGGGCAAGAAACCGGTTACCAGATCCAGACTCTGGGCCACAGGCAGCACTCAGCCCATCACTCCCTGGTGGTGGTGGTTTAGTTGCTGTTGTGTCTGACTCTTTGTGACCCCATGGACTGTAGCCTGCCAGGCTCCTCTGTCCATGGGATTCTCCAGGCAAGAATACTGGAGTGGGTTGCCATTTCCTTCTCCAGGGGATCTTCCTGACCCCGGGGTTGAACCCGAGTCTCCTGTAGTGCAGGCAGATTCTTTACCAACAGAGCTACGAGGGAAGCCCACCACTCCCTGGCCTGAAGGAAAAATTCCATTATGGTAGCTTGACCTCAGAGTGACCAGGACTGCCACCTTGGTGGACTGCCCAGGCCTTCAGGCACAAAGATCAGGGCATGATTCAGCTTGAGACATTCCCTCTGAAAGCCCCAGCTATAGGGGTGGTGAGTTGATGGAGTAAAGGGCAGGAAGGTAGCTCTGCATCCCCAGTCCAGCCCTGTCCATCAGTCCCACATGCCTCTTCCTGTGTAGGGCCACCTCCCTGGGTAGTACCTGGGGAGAGCAGAGAGAAGCGGGCTGGTCCTCGGAGAGGCACTTGGGAGCCAGGAGTGGTTTTGTGGGCTTCCCTTGGAGCCACAGATGTCGCACGTCAAGCCCTTCTGGCACCTTCCAGTCAGCTTGCCTTTCCTTCCCACTCCAGGATGTCAGCACCATGGACAGGACTCAAGCCCAGAGCTGGGGAGGTGAGATGTGTTCAGGTTCAGGCCAGGTGGAGCGAGATGGTGATGATTTCTCCACTGGGTGTCACTGCTCCCCTTGTTCTCCGTTACACGGGCTCCGCCTGACTGCAAGGTCATGACGCAAAGGAGGCCCCTCCCTCTCCACCAAGTAGGGAACAGGGAAGGAATTATCTGGGTCAGTCCGGAGAAGGCTGGCTGGGAGCCCAGCGATGGCTTTTTAGTCTTTGATGCTACTTAGGAGGAAGGACCCCACTTGACCTCAGCGGTAAGATTAGGGTCTGTTGCACTCACTGCCCTGCGGAAAACATCCTTGGAGGGCTCAAGGGTTCCGTGAGGCCCTGGCCAGTCACAGTGCGCTGGCCCACCCTCAGGGACTCCAGATTGCAGCACTGCCTCGCCAGGGACAGAACAGCACAGTGCAGCCTGTTACCTGACACCCCATTCAGCACCGGGGTCCAGAGAGTGGCTGAGCCTGCCTCGGTGATGTCAGAGCTGAAAGGAGAAAGGCAGTGGCCTGGGCCCTGGGGCTTGTTAGAAGGACTCAGAGGAAATGCCAGAACTAAGAGAACTCACGTCCAAGAGAACAGCCTGCCAGTCCTGCAGATATCATATTTCTGAGCAGAAAAACCCACAGGCATTTGTATCACTGCTGCTGCTGCTAAGTCACTTCAGTCGTGTCCGACTCTGTGTGACCCCATAGACGGCAGCCCACCAGGCTCCCCTGTCCCTGGGATTCTCCAGGCAAGAACATTGGAGTGGGTTGCCATTTCCTTCTTCAATGCATGAAAGTGAAAAGTGAAAGTGAAGTCGCTCAGTTGCGTCCGACCCTTAGCGACCCCATGGACTGCAGCCCACCAGGCTCCTCCGTCCATGGGATTTTCCAGGCAAGAGTACTGGAGTGGGGTGCCATTTGTATCACAGAACATCCCAAATGATCTCGGAAGTCACTTGGCAGTTCCCACTGTCCCCAAGTCCGGATGTGTGTCTGTTTCATCTTCATTGGCCAGGCCTAGAGCTGAAGGAGGGGCTTCCCAAGTGGTGCTAGTGGTAAAGAACCCGCCTACCAAAGTAGGAGACATAAGAGACAAAGGTTTGATCCCTGGATGGGGAAGGTCCCCTGGAGGAGAGCATGGCAGCCCACTCCAGTATTCTTGCCTGGAGAATCCCATGGACAGAGAAGCCTGGCGGGCTACAGTCCACAGGGTCGCAAAGAGTCAGGCGTGACTGAAGGGACTTAGCATGGATGCAGGGCTGAGTGAAGCAATTTTTGTATCTCTATGCCAGGAAACAGTTATGGAAGAAAGTGTGTCATCAAGTGTAAAATCAGCCAAAGTGCCATCCACTGGTACCATGACCTGGTTTCACCCCCAACAGAGCCAGCCTTTAACTGGCTATGGGAGCCGCCTCAATGGGGGCACATGGGACAACAGAAGAGGGAGCGGGTGGGCGTGCAGCTTCTGTGCCTTCAGCCCCACCCACTCCAGTCCTCCCTGCACAGCCTCCCCCACCCCACCCTGAACCGACAAGATCTGCACAGAGGCCACCCTCCTGGCAGGACATCTTTCTTTGTTCCCTCCAAAATCCATTTTGTTGGTTTTTTTTTTCATTCAAGTCATCTAAAGGGCTAAGGGCACAAATTGGGTTCCCAGAGTGGTCACTGGCCTGAGAACACTTTTCTAAGCTAATTACTGGAGGTGTGATGATGGTCCAGAGTACCAGGCTGTTTCTCTGCTGGGGAGCAGGATACTGTGTTGCTGTTGCATGAAAACAACTCCCTCTGGGTTCAGCAGACAATAGGGGTCAGGGCTTCACTGCCAGAAGGGTGCCTTGTGAGGCTGCTGGTCGCCATGTCTGAGGCAGGAGGGAAGGTCAGGCCTGAGTGACAGGTCCCTCAAGAGGCTCTCACACAGCGTTCTCCTGGCCTGGGTCCTAGTTTATTCAAATGCTCCTGCCATGACGTGGTCATTTTATGCCACTCTAATTCTTATTTGCCAGGCTTCTGAGCCTCCATGTACATTTTTAGAGTGTCTGGTTTCAGACTAAAAAAATTTGGAGAGGGGGAGCCTTGTAGTATATGGGATCTTAGTTCCTTGACCAAGGATTGAACCCATGTCCCCTCAGTGGAAGCATGGAGTCCTAAGTACTGGACCCTCAGGGAAGTCCTTCAGCCTAAAATTTAATATGCCTTCCCCAGACACATACTTTTACTGAAAGAGGTGTGGTGGGTCTGGCTGCTTGCCACTCAAAAACTAATAAACAGGCCAGGTTAGTGGAGAGGAGAGTTTGCTTT
Organism: Bos grunniens; assembly: GCF_055505025.1. Lineage (NCBI taxonomy): Eukaryota > Metazoa > Chordata > Mammalia > Artiodactyla > Bovidae > Bos > Bos grunniens. Next base: position 21,061,019 of record NC_141168.1, read on the forward strand.
ATTTCAGATGCCAGCAACTGGTGAGGGGGGGGGCAGATATCTGTGCAAAAGCCAGCTTCACCCTCACCCCCTAAAAAGCAGGGGTGAGAGCTTTTATAGACAGTTGGGGGTGATGGGGCTTCATGCAGAAATAGCACCGTCATCTTTAACAGTCATCTTCAGATTGGTCATCAGTGGTCTGACCAGCATCATCTTGGTTGTTTTAGGTACAATTAACCTTCAGTTCCAGGGTCCATTTGTTCCCATTTCTTTCTGTCCAACTCTCAGAATTGTGGCGGCTCGTGTCCTGGGTACAGTCTGGTCATCATGTGGTTAACTTCCCCACCTGGCGTTCCAGTACCTATAAGACAGCTCCCAGGCTATGGCTCAGAATATTATCTATAGCCCTTTAGAAAGAACTCAAAGTCCTTGACTCTGCTTAATGACTACGTTTTTAGTCTCCTCTGACTGTTCTCCTTTGTCTTTATATGTTCTCATTTCTCTGATTAAATTATTCTTTGACTAGAGTTTCTCCACTGACAGAAGGCAGGCAGAGGACATGGAAGGGGGGGCAAGGACCATCGGACCCTGCTCTGTTTCACTGGCACTGAATCTACTGTTACAATGCCTTTTGGTTTCTACCTGCCCTGCTCCATCATTTCACGTTTCATCCTTTCCCTGCCCCCATCCTCCAAACACACTCACAGCATCCACCAGAGACCCTCTTGGTCATTGAGGGTCCTGGCCACTGAAGTCATTTCTCCCAGACTGTCTTAGGAGAAGTGTGCTTGACTTGATGACTCTGGACTTCTTAGACCCCCTCTGGGGACTTCTGAGCCTACCCCTCAGATTCTTCTGAGTGTCGATCCAGGGAGTGGCATTGCTTGGGAAACTTGTTCACATCTCCAGCAGCAATCAGAGTGGCTCTCAGATTTTTCCAGGACACCAGACACAGGGTGGATGAGGGTCTAGCCCTTTGCACTTTCCTGATCCTGGGAAAGAAAAAAAAAGTCAAAACTGAAACCAGACAGTATCAGAAGGAGGGTGTGTAGACTTATGCAGGTGTGTGCAAGTTTCCTGAAAGGAAACTTCTGTGAGACATGGACCTACTAGACCTCCAAGTTCAGCCTGGGTGGCTCACTCTTCAATCACCCTCAACAGAACTGCCCTCTCCCACACCCCTCTCCTGTTTATAGTTTTCAGAGCTGTTGACACAATGTAATAGCTTCCCTCTCCTTCTCCACAAAGCCAACTCACTAAGCCTGATTGTGCTGCTGCTTTTTGGGGGGTTGCCCTGGGGGTGAGGGGCAGGGATCTTAGTTCCCCAGCCAGGGTTTGAACCCATGCCCTTGGCAGTAAGAGTGCAAAGTCATAACCTCTGGACCACCAGGACATTCCCTGTGCTGCTGCTTTGGTATCAGCAGCTGTGTCTCACCCCCCACTTCCCAGCCCTCTACACACCTTGCTCCTACCCAGAGCAGATTTGAGGGAAGGAAGGAAGCAGACATAAGTAAGGACTGACTTTTGTGACTGTCCAGTTGGATCCCAGACCAAAAGCCAGGTGACTAAGAAGTAGGCCCTCAAGCCCCAGGGCTGTCCTGAGCCCTCTAGCAGCCACTCTCCCCTGAGATCTCTGGTGCTTTCCCTCCCTCCTATCTCAGCTCCAACAGCAGTCTATTTTGTCCCACCAAAGTGCAAAGCTTGTTTAGAAAGGATGGCAAAGAAAAGTTCTATTTCAGACTCACTTTTCTCTCCCAAAAGTCTCCTATGGTCCTTCTCCATGGGCCCTTTCCAGGGAAGAAGTGTCATTACAAAGGTGTGTGTGTGTGTGCTCAGTGGCTCAGTTGTTTTCAACTATTTGCTTCCCCATGGGCTTTGCTCACCAGGCTCCTCTGTCCGTGGGATTCTCCAGTCAAGAATACTAGAGTGGGTTGCCATTTCCTACTCCAGGGGATCATCCCAACCTAGGGATTGAACCTGAGTCTCTTACATCTCCTGCATTGGCAGGCAGATTCCTTATCACTGTGCCACTTGGGAAGCCCTCATTACAAAGGTGGCAAATGTAATACCCCTGAGGAGCTGCTCTGGTGAGCAGTGGGCTCTTGAGAAACTCCAAACCTCTCCATCCAGCATCATATTAACTGTCAGTTCAGTCAGTTCAGTCGCTCAGTCATGTCCGACTCTTTGTGACCCCATGAATTGTAGCACACCAGGCGTCCCTGTCCATCACCAACTCCTGGAGCTTGCTCAAACTCATGTCCGTCGAGTCAGTGATACCATCCAACCATCTCATCCTCTGCCCTCAATCTTTCTGCCCTCAATTCTCCTCCTGCCCTCAATCTTTCCCAGCATCAGGGTCTTTTCCAATGAGTCAGCTCTTCGCATCAGGTGGCCAAAGTATTGGAGTTTCAGCTTCAACATCAGTCCTTCCAATGAACACCCAGGACTGATCTCCTTTAGGGTGGACTGGTTGTATCTCCTCAAGAGTCTTCTCCAACACCACGGTTCAAAAGCATCAATTCTTCTGTGCTCAGCATATTAACTGTATTTTCTTATTTTCTGGCATCTGGGGCTCACAGAAAGGCTGCCCCATGGAAGAGGAGGTATTGGAGTCTCCACCTCTTTGTGGACAAGAGTTGAAAGTCACAACTTAATGACTGAGACATACTGAATATGTCTGGAGAATGTGATTCAATCCAACTGTTCTTCGCGGAGGAGCTACTGTTGTGCGCCACTCAGAGTGATGGGGAGTGGTGAGCCATGGGGCTCTGAGAAGGCAAATTGTGAAAGCCATCATAGGCCATGCCAAGGATTCACTTTACTGTAACCTTGGGGCACAGGTGAGTCAGGAAGAGTTTTACAAAGGAGAATGACAAGACTAGATTTATGTTTTAAGAGATGACTCAATGAAGTTAACTTAGATGAAATTAATATAATGCATTTGCTACTCCTGGACAACTGGACACACATGTGAAGCATTTAGGAGGTGAATTGGACAGGACTTGAGAAGGACTGTGTATGGTGGACTGAGCTCTGGCTTGGTGTAGGTGGACATTAGTGTCCTTCACTGAGATGAGATGTGTGTGTCCTTGGGACCTTAGTCTCTTCTATAGTTCTTTCCAGATTTCATCATCTAGAATCCTACTTTACAGAAACTTCTCTGCAAGAAGATGAAGGGAAAAAGGGGAGAAGCAATATTTACCCTGGTGGGCTCTGAAGTCAGCTGCTGGTATTTTGCCAGACCGGCATTCAGAGAAGGGCTGAGTTCACATGGATCTTGGTCAGAGCTGGGCAGAAACCACCCCTGATGCCCACCTGGTGTACCTCTCAGGAGGAGCATTTTGATATGTAGCCTAAGCTCTGCTGCTTCTCAGTCTCCTTAGAAATGTTCAACGGGAAGATGGATACCATGTGCAGGAAGTATTTAGGTCAAACTCCTATTGAGAGAAATTGAGCGAAGAAAAGGCCAGAGGCTAAAGCCACTCTTTTCTTGTAAATCAAATCACAGGGGAATTCCACACATGCCAGATGGTCTTAGTCTATTTGGGCTGTAATAACAGAAATACCATAGACTGAGTGGCTTTAACAACAGTTCTGGAGGCCGAAAGTCCAAGATCAAGGTGCTGGTGGGCTCAGTGTCTGGTGAGGACCTGCTCACTGGTTCACAGGCAGTCATCTTCCTGCTGTGTCCTCACAGGCCAGAAGGAGTGAAGGAACTCTCTGGTGTCTCTTTAATAAGGGTGTTAACTCCATTTATGAGGGCTCCACCCTTACGTCCTAATCACTCCCTCAAAGGCCCCCACTTCCAAAGACCATCATGTTGGGCATCAGGATTCAACATATGAATTTGGGGGGAGCACAAGAGCACAGATCTTAGAAGGTCTCTGGCCCTGGGCTCCCAGCCCCCACCCCTCACTGCCATCAACCCCTGGATAGCAGAAGAGCTGCGATGGAGCCCAGTGCCAAGACACCATTGTCTCCAGTGTAACACTGGGGATGGTGCAAAGAACGGCCAACCATGGGCATCTCCATGATATCTATTCCCTGATTCAAGCTGGAAGGTAGAGTGTGGGGAAGACACTCACTCACTCTGCTTTGTCCGTGGCTCACACAACCACAGTTGCTACTCCTAGAGCAGTTTTCTACTTGTGTAAAGCATCAGCCCTCCTCCTTAAGGTTTCCATAACAAGACTGAATTCCTATAAAAAAAAATGTAGGTGGGCAAAGAGGAGAAAACATTCATTTTTTTGTGTGTGACCCTCCATTCTACTAGGATGGTAGATGTTCAACCTTTCCGGCTGGGGTTTCCCCCTTTCCTGGAGTTTGTGGCTAAGTTCGGGAGCGCATGGGTTATGCCAGGGCTTTAGGAGAGGTCCCATTTGGCCTTGAGTCACTTGTGCTCAGGGCTTCCCTGGTGGCTGAGATGGTAAAGAATCTGCCTACAATGCAGGAGACCTGGGTTCAATCCCTGGGTCGGGAAGATACCCTGGACCAGGGAATGTCAACCCACTCCAGTATTCTTGCCTGGAGAATTCCATGGACAGAGGAGCCTGGTGGGCTGCAGTCCGTGAGGTTGCATGACATGACTGAGCAACTAACAGCTGTGCTCAAAGGGGTCCTCGGAGATGTCTGTTTTCTGTCTGGTCCATGCTCTTCAGTTCACGTATGTCCCCATGAGAAGGCCCTCATCATTTCAGGCCATCAGCTATCATGACCACCTCTGATTCTCTGATTCTTTGGCTTGAGGACCCAGGAATTATTCAGTTGCCTCAGTCTCCTGCGAGGGTGCCACTGGGTCCCTGCCACTTGGACCCATTGTGCAGATGGTCCCTTCAGGGTCTTGCTGTCCTCTTGTGGGACTCTTTCCCCAGGAAGTGGGATTCAGCCACTTCTCGGAGATCCACAAGGCTCTGACATTTTCCATTTCCGCTCATCATCAACCCCCTCAACTGTCTGCAGTGTGAAATCCTTCCCTTTATAAATGGTGAACATTTTTTTGTTTTAGTCTGAGGAACCCAGTATTATTATTATTTCTAAAACATTATTCTTCCACAGTGTCTTCCTAATAAATTTGGTGTCCTCACAAAGGTGGGGACATTGGCTCTGCCCTGCACAATGAGTGCCTGGCTCTGTGGGTCAGCCACTCCTAGGGTCTCTTGAGGGCAGCTGGCTGAGACTGGATACTAGGCAAAGATCTCTTCTCCCTTCCTGGCATCATACCTGCTCCTTGCTCTCTCCTTCCCATACAGGGGCCCAGCATAACTTTCCCTGAATATGGATAAGTCTCTGAGTGTCTTCCCTGAAAGCGAGGGTAGGGGGTGGGGCTTTATTCCCTGGGGTCTCGGCTTTAAAGGCAAGCAGTGAATGTGGGTGGCCACCTGCCCCCAGCCTCCAGCTGTATCTGCTTCTTCCAGTCCTTGTCCCTGAGTCTCAGCCATCTGCCATCATACGGGTGTAGGGTCAGCTGGGGGTAGGATTGTGTGGGACCCTCAGTGCTCCTGCCTCTGTGCCCCTGGTCTCCTGAGACCTTCCCAACCACACCTCACTTTCACACTTTCAACGGAGAGTTCACAAGTCTATGGGTCAAACCACCCTTGAAAGGGCAGAAAGTCCTAGAAATACAGCAAAAAGGAAACCCATAAGCCCCAAATTCTGAAGAGATCTCTTGAAACTATGCCTCATTTGCTCTAGCTTTCCTAGGAGTTCAGAATCCTCCCCAAGCTCAGTTTCTGCATTGAGCCTGGACCCCATCTTTGGGTGGGCACCTGGGACCTCTCCAGTAAAGTGCCCCCCCTTTCCTACCTGATGGCCTATGACCCCTGCCTGGTCCCAGCCAGTGGTGCCAGGTCTGATAAATACCCTCTACCCGGGATGAAAGTGAAAGAGGAGAGTGAAAAAGTTGGCTTAAATCTCAACATTCAGAAAACTAAGATCATGGCATCTGGTCCCATCACTTCATGGGAAATAGATGGGGAAACAGTGGAAACAGTGGCTGACTTTATTTCTGGGGACTCCAAAATCACTGCAGATGGTGACTGCAGCCATGAAATTAAAAGATGCTTACTCCTTGGAAGGAAAGTTATGACCAACCTAGATAGCATATTGAAAAGCATATTGAAAAGACACTACTTTGCCAACAAAGGTCCGCCTAGTCAAGACTATGGTTTTTCCAGTGGTCATGTATGGATGTGAGTGTTGGACTATAAAGAAAGCTGAGCGCCGAAGAATTGATGCTTTTGAACTGTGGTGTTGGAGAAGACCCTTGAGAGTCTTTTGGACTGCAAGAAGATCCAACCAGTCCATCCTAAAGGGGATCAGTCCTAGGTGTTCATTGGAAGGACTGATGCTGAAGCTGAAACTCCAGTACTTTGGCCACCTGATGCGGAGAGCTGACTCATTGGAAAAGACTCTGATGCTGGGAGGGACTGGGGGCAGGAGGAGAAGGAGACGACAGAGGATGAGATGGCTGGATGGCATCACCGACTCAATGAACATGAGTTTGAGCCAGCTCCAGGAGTTGGTGATGGACAGGGAGGCCTGTTGTGCTGCAATCCATGGGGTCGCAAAGAGTCAGACACGACTGAGTGACTGAACTGAACTGAACTGGTACTTCTTATTGATCACGTGGCCAGTTCACTTGCCTGCAATAGCACAGAACTTGCTTTGGAAAACTTGCTGGGCTCCTCCACCCAGATGCTCCCTATTATGGTGATGGTGCCAAGTGATCATCTCCTTTCTACACCTTCCTTCTGCTTTCCTTCCCTTTCATTTGGAAAAACTGCCCCTTCCCCATTCTAGGTGTCCCGCAGACAGCTGCCAGCTGTAGGACTCCACCACCACCCCAGTGCCATGGGGTTGCACAGAGTCGGACACGACTGAAGCGACTTAGCAGTATGTTGAGGTTGTTTGCATTGGAATCAATTTCAGGTTATTTTCATTGCTTTTGAAATTTAACAATCATTATTCGTGAAGGGAAAAACCTTGGTTGGTAAATGTTGTATAAGTTATTCCAGAAAAAGAATCAGTCAAGGACTAGAGATAAAAGTGGAAGTTTGGGATTTTTCTTTTCTTCTTTTTTTTGGCTTCAAATGACAGAAAAGGCAAAAATCAGATTGATTTAAGCCAAAAAGAGAACTTATTAGCTGAGGTATATGGCTTGATATATGGATTCATGTATGGACCAGACTAGGGCCTGGTCTCTCTTCTTCATATTGGCCTCCTTCACAGACTCTGCGTGTCATGAGGTGGCTGTTGGCAGCTACATCCTATAGGTTCAGGTTTAGTGACGAAGAGAGAATCCCTCCCTTCCCCAAATCCCAGCAAAATTCCATTGCATCTGTTACTCTGGTTGGCTATCATGCCCATCACACATCCACGGCAGTGGCCAGGAGCTTGCAGCACTCCACCTGGCCTCTCATCTTCATGCCAGAGATGCAAGAGATGCAGATTCGATCCCTGGGTCCGGAAGAACCCCTGGAGTAGGAAATGCCAACCCACTCCAGTATTCTTGCCTGGAAAATTCTATGGACAGAAGAGCTTGGCAGGCTACAGTCCATGGGGCCACAAAGATTCAGACACAACTGAGCAACTGAGTACACAACTGGCCTCTCACCCTCAAGCCGGGCAGCCAGGGGCAGAGTAAACTCTGCCTGAAGCCCATGGACTGGCTGCTGTGGGGCCAGGATGGTTCCGCTCCGAAAATCGGGGAAGACTAAACAGATTCTCAGTGGTAAAGCCCTTAGTTTAGCCTGACCTTCTGAGAAACTGTTGGCCTCTTTCATTCTTGCCGTCAGGTGTGCCTTGCCCCATGGCTGTCTCCCGGCAGATTCCCTCCGACGACCGCCAACTACCAATTTATCTAACCTCAATCAGTTCAGCTCAAGCCTCCTTGTGTAGCCTATTCCACATACAAAGATGGTGCATTCAGTGGGGGCTATTATGCATTATAGATTGAGAGGCCCGGTGCCTTTCTCCTCCCAAAGTGCCTGGGGCCTGAGGAACTGTCTCAGATCTTGGATTAGAAGTTCATGTGTGAAAATGTAATGGAAGAGTTTTTAACTCCTTCATGTGTTTGAGGAATCCTCATAGGTTCCCAGCTGCGGCTGCTGCTAAGTCGCTTCAGTCGTGTCCGACTCTGTGCGACCCCATAGACAGCAGCCCACCAGGCTCCCCTGTCCCTGGGATTCTCCAGGCAAGAACACTGGAGTGGGTTGCCATTTCCTTCTCCAATGCATGAAAGGGAAAAGTGAAAGTAAAGTCACTCAGTCATGTCCGACTCTTCTCGACCTCATGGACTGCAGCCTACCAGGCTCCTCTGTCCATGGGATTTTCCAGGCAAGAGTACTGGAGCGGGGTATCATTGCCTTCTCTGATAGGTTCCTAGAGAGACCACATATTCTTAAAACCAGTTTCTTATTCTTATTTCATATTCTTAAAACTGTCATTGCTTGAATTAATTACTAAATTTCCATGGTGTTGGAGAAGACTCTCGAGAGTCCCTTGGACTGCAAGGAGATCAAACCAGGCAATCCTAAAGGAAATCAATTCTGAATATTCATTGGAAAGACTGATGCTGACACTCCAATACTTTGGCCACCTGATGCAAAGAGCTGACTCATTAGAAAAGACCCTGATGCTGGGAGGGATTGGGGGCAGGAGAAGGGGACGACAGAGGACGAGATGGTTGGATGGCATCACTGACTTGATGGACATGAATTTGAACAAGCTCTGGGAGTTGGTGATGGACAGGGAGGCCTGGTGTGCTGCAGTCCATGAGGTCGCAAAGAGTCAGACACGACTGAGTGACTGAACAGCAAGATTTCTGTAACTTGTAACACAGGGTAGTAAATAATCATATGTGACTGTATTGAATGTGTAGTGGAGAATCTCAGACTAGTGTGTGTATAGGGTGGCAGGATCATTCTAATCAGGGAGGTAGGGCTGAGCCAACGTCTGGGACAGCTGAAGAAATGGGAGAGTTGGGGTACCACTGAGGCTTTGGGGTGAGAGATGGTAGCAGAAGCTGAAACCACATAACTCAGATGAGACTTGAACCCACTCTTTTTTAATTAAAATCACACACCTAGTCTCAAGAATTACTGAAGTTCAGGTTTTACGTCTCAGCACAGAAAGAACTCAGTGAGAGACAAAGCAATAGGTAATACACAGATTTATTTAGAGAAATACACATTCCCCAGACAGTATCCGGACAGTTTCAAAAGGCAAGAGCAGCTTGAGGGCATGAGGTCATCTCAGAATGTGAGTGCTGTCATGGAAGAAGCACACTGCACAGAGTGTGGGCCATCTCAGGAGGCAAGAGGCCCCGAAACATGGGATGGTTAGTTTTTACCGACTGGGTAATTTCATAGGCTGGGGATTCCCTGGTGGTTCAGTGGTAAAGAATCTGTCTGCCAGTGCAGGAGATGCAGGTTCGATCCCTAGGTTGGGAAGATTCCCCTGGAAAAGGAAATGGCAACCCACTCCAGTATGCTTGCCTGAGAAATCCCATGGACAGAAAAACCTGGTGGGCTATAGTCCATAGGGCTGCAAAAAGTCTGACAGGACTTAGCAAATAAACAACAACAATTTTGTAGGCTAATGAGTGGGAGGTTTATTTCAACTATCTTGGAAAAGCGGTGGGGATTTCTAGGAATTGGGCCAGTGCCCATTTTTTGGCCTTTTATGGTCATCCTCGGAAGAGTCATGGTGCCTGTGGGTGTGTCATCAGCATGTTAATATATTATAATGAGCCCCCAGGGGCTGCTGGGAGTCAGTTCTTCCACCATCTAGTTGGTTCTAGCCAGTCCTCAAGGGCCCTTCCCTCCTGTTTCAAAGCCAGGCCCAGTCAATGATGACGGGAGGGACAAATCTGTCGAAGTAACTTAGTTTTTTTTTTCCTTTTTTGGCTCTCAGGGTGGTGAGATAGTTCCTTGACCAAGGATTGAACTGGAGCCCTTGGGATTGAAAGCACCAAGCCCTAACCACTGGACCACAGGGAATTTCCTGAAAATTACTTCTAAGGTGCAGAAGGTGGAGGAAAAGTAGTGGGGGCTGGCTTGGCTCCTCACAGCACTGAGCGAGAAGGGAACAGCGGCAGAGACCACAGGCCAAAGGGCCAACGCTGGGAAGACACCCAACACAGAGCCATGTGCTGAGGTTGAAGAGGGAGGAAGATGCTGAGCATGCTGTACAGGCAGCCAGGTGAAGGGGTGAGAGGAGCCCATCTCTCTGCTTTGCCTTCCTTGTGTGGCTAACCCAGTGCCATTTTACCTCAGCCTATAGAAGAGCTTAATTGTACATCCAAGAAATTGGCAGTGAGAGGAAAGGGCAGAGTCTGGCGAGGCCAGACCTCCATTGTGGGGAGGGCAGAGTCTGAGAAGACGCCTCTTTCCTCACTGTCCCTGAAGGTGACCCCAACTCTGCCCTTGCCCGCAGGCCTGTGAGGGTGGAGGGGTGCGGGAACAGTACAGTCAACTCCCCACTCCTGGACTCTCCTGGCCCCCCCCCCCCCCACTTAAGCCAGGGCTTCCTGGAGCAACGAACAGAGCTTGTGCTGTTCATTGTCCTTGTAAATGTTGGCGCCGGCCCTCTGTCCTCACCTCCTGCCTCTCCCTGCCCTGGGGACTGCAGAATTAGCCTGCTCTGGGGATCCCAACCCCCCCGGACCCATCCCCTTGAGCTGAGCAGCCTCACTTCCCCTTCTCTGGTGAACTTGGGGCCCCTGGTGCCTTTTGGGGAAGAGTCACACTTCCTTACCGGGTGGTATAGGGAAGTTTCTCTGACCACACTTCCTGGACTGTGTCCCGTGAGCCCTCTTCAGGCCCAGAACACTTGCCTGTCCCTGATGGTCATCTCCTTGAGCCCCGTGGGCTGTAGGATAAGATTGTCTGGGTTTGAATCTCAGCTCCTGCATTTGCTACAAATCTTGGGCAAATAGCTTAACGCATCGACACCCATATTTCTTAATCTTAGAAAAATCTGAATTTATAGGATTTTTAATCCTTTTGTAAAATAAGGATATGAGTGCTAGTTTGTAGTGAATATTTCGTAAGAAAAACAAAAAAGGTATGGTGCAATGTTCAGTTAGTATTCAGTAAAGGACAACTACTTAATGATCGTTGACTCTTCTGACCTTGATTTTTCTATTATAGCTTAAGTCAGCTCTGTCCCCTCCCATGTCAAACTTCTCGTTGTTGTGCTTTGCAGGGCTTCCTCTTGGATGGACTCCTATCAGTGTCTATGTAGGTCCCACTATGTGTTTCCTGAAACGTGGGTCCATCATTATGAATAACAGGTATTTGTTTACATTGGCCTTCATGTGCATACACGCTAAGTTGCTTCAGTTGTGTCTGACTCTTTGCAACCCTGTGGACTGTAGCCAGCAGGCTTCTGTGTCCATGGGATTCTCTGGGCAAGAATATTGGAGTCGGTTGCCATGCCCTCCTCCCGGGGATCTTCCCAACCCAGGGATTGAACCCACATCTCTTACATCTCCTGCATTGGCAGGCAGGTTCTTTACCACTAGCATCACCTGGGAACCCCACTGAACTTTATCATAGAATGGTGTTTATTGAGAGTTTTAGAGGAGCATTTTAGTACTCTGTGTGGGATAAGACCGAGACTCTGCCTTCCTGGATTTGTCTCTCCAATAGGTAGCTTACTAGAAGTTTCTACATATTAGGGAGCCAGGCACCCAAGTTGTAGAAGCATTTTTTCTCAGCCTCTCACCTGAGGTCTTTGCTCCACCCATGAGCCTTAGTAGCCTCTCCCAGGTCAGCATTTAGGGCCAGCAGTCCCTGCCTAACGGCTGTGTCAGTGTATCTCAGGGGCCAGGCTGCTTGTGTCACTTTTGCAATGTTTTCATTCCAGTTCAACCAGTCACTAGAAACGAGCTTTAGAAAACAGAAAGGTCCCTATGTCTGGCCCAGAGCCTCACCCCCTCTTCTCTTGCCCCTGGGAACCTGGTTTCCGGAAAGTGCTGTCCTGCCACATCGCAACAGGCTGCCCTGTGATTTGTTTCCTTGGTGCCATGGGGGATCATTAACTTCTCTGCAACTACCCACACTTTTCAAACGATGCAACGCTTACGATCACTGGATGTACCTTGGTCCCCTGAAGTGACCTAAGAGGGCTGGAGGGGGTGTCTGTTAGAGACCAGTAGGTGGGGCTTGGAGGCCCCACCCTCTTGGAGCCTCATCTTTCCCTCTCTCTTATTATTTTGGCAGGCTGTAAGAAAGTAATCTTCCTCTCTAGCAGCGGCTTCGTTTCTTTTCTGTTCTGAGAGGAAGCCAAAAAGAGAAGACCTCAAGCGGCCATGAACTCTGCCATCACCAGCTGTGAGCACCCCAACCCCTTGGTGAGTGCTGGTAGAAGAGAGGGGATGATAGAGGTGGGGTGCGTGTTAAGTGTTAGTCTCTCAGTCGTGTCCGACTCTTTGCAGTGTCATGGGCTGTAGCCCGCCAGGCTCTTCTGTCCATGGGATTCTCCAGGCAAGAATACTGGAGCAGGTTGCCATTCCCTTCTCCAGGAGATCTTCCTGACCCAGGGATCAAAACCAGGTCTCCTGCATTGCAGGCAGATTGGTGGGGTAGCCGAAAAGAGGAAAGACCCTGGAGAAAGGTCCCAGTGTGGAGTCCTAATGCAGATTCATGAGGAAGGTGGCTTGTGTTCCAAGTGAGATGTTGAATTTTCACAGCTGTTCTCCTGCTGCCACCATTGCAAGGCAAAGATCCCACCCTCAGTGCTGAACTCCGTGAATGAATTACAAAGGAAGAAGGGAGAGCTGAAAGGCCCTCTGTTTTACTCTGTTGAATCTAAGTGTTTGTTTTCCAGGTTTCTCAGCATTATGATTTCTTTGATCAGAAAGCCTTTCTGAAGCAAAGCAAAGAGAAAGAGGAAAGCAGAGAGAGAGAGAATGAGAGAGGGAGAGAGGCACGGAACTACTGTTTACCAAATGGCTGATATGTCCTAGTATTATGTACTTTATTTTCCTCCTTCAAGCCACTGAGTCATACACCTCTGTTCCCATTTTACATATAAGGAAGCTGAGGCCCAGAGAAGTAAAGGGACAATAACCCATCTGGAGGCCTCTCCAGCTCATCCTTGAGCCCTGCTCCCACCATTCTTTCCTGCCTAGTTTGGCCACCTAAAAACCAGGGCCGGGGGTGGGGGGAGCTGACTGAGTGGGGACCCTCTGCCCACCATAGCCAGACAGAGGCTCTCCCCACCAGGCCCAGCCATGGTATCTGTGCGACAGGTGCCACACATGAGCCTGGGCTGGGCCCTCAGAACTGTCCCCTGGAGCCCGGCTGCCAGACCTTGCCCACTGCTAGTCAGTCTTCTGGTAAAGGGACTGTGGCTGACTCTTCTGGAAAAATTTGACAGGCATCTGAGAGAAATTTCTTCTCCTCTCAGAATTCCTATTGCTAAAAGTAAAAATTTAACTGGGTAAATTTAAAGCTTGCTGCTGCTGCTAAATCACTTCAGTCGTGTCCAACTCTCTGCAACCCCATGGACTTGGCTTTATTTTTTAAATTGTTATTATTTCTTTTGGCCACACCTTGCAGCATGCAGGATCTTAGTTTGCCCACCAGGATTTGGACCCAGGCCCCCTGCAGTGATTCCACACGGTTAAGTGTGGAGTCTTAACTGATTGACTGCCAGGGAAGTCCACATAATTGGCTTTATTTAATGATTCATGAAATGGACAGCATGCCATCATAGAAGGTAGAAGGGAGCTTTGAGGAGCTGTACAAAATGGAGGAGTTTTATAGGCAGAAGGAGGCATGGCAAAGTTATTCTATCAAAGAGTGGATTGTTTCAGGCCAGGTCACTTTCCTGAAAAGCAGGGGTCTACCAGGCAGATCACCTCACTAGTTCTGACCAGATAATTCAAGACGGACTAGTGAAAAGTTACATCCCTGTGAGAAACCAAAACTGCATGCAATTAATTAGGTTAGGCATTAGGTTAGAACTTCCCTGGTGGCTCAGACTGTAAAGCGTCTGCCTACGATGCGGGAGACCCAGTTCAATCCCTGGGTTGGGAAGATCTCCTGGAGAAGGAAATGGCAACTCACTCCAGTATTCTTTCCTGGAAAATCCCATGGACGGAGGAGTTTGATAGGCTACAGTCCATGGGGTCGAAAAGAGTAGGACATGACTGAGCGACTTCACTTTCTTTCACTTTATTAAGTCTTGGTTGGCTGATATGGGCTTAGCATTAGTTACTCCATTTTGGACCTTTAAAAATTTTTTTAAACACTTCTGTCACGATCTCACGGAGAAGGCAATGGCACCCCACTCCAGTACTCTTGCCTGGAAAATCCCATGGACGGAGGAGCCTGGTGGGTTGCCGTCTATGGGGCTGCACAGAGTCGGACACGACTGAGGTGACTTGGCGGCGGCGGTCACCATCTCATAGAAGCAAAAAAAAAACCACAACAACAACAACTTGGGAAATAAGTTGAAGACTCTATTTCTGAAAGCTGTGATTTTTTTCCACATCTTTAGCACACCTGAAGCCAGTAGGTAGGGTCTGGGCACATATCTGTCTTTATTCAGTGAACTGTCTTGTCATTTTCCTCAAAGCCTCGGTCTCAGCACCCAGATTAAAAGGCCACTTTTCTGAGATGTTTTGGTTTTCATGTGCATATTGCTTTGTTAGCAACTTCTAGGGATATAAACATGGGGAAGACAGATTCCCCAGCCATGTTTGGAGAGACCTGGACAATCCCAAAGGCTAGAGTCAGTTGACTGGAAGTGTTAGGAAACAAACCTAGGGGGCAAGTTGGGGAGCGGGAGGCTGTGTTGGGGGTGGATGGAGTCAGAGGGCCAAGGGATTCATTTCCCCCCAGGAATCCTCCTTCCTACTGCTGTTCCCTCTGTGCCAGCCTCCTCCTGCTCTGCTGCTCTGCTCCAGAGAGATGACACGCTGTCCCTGTACACACAGGAATGCACCTGCCAGCAACTGCCCTCAACCAGGAGAGGAGAGTTTCATTCTCCCATTTACAAGGGGACCTGGGACAAGTCATGTAATCTCACTGAGCCTCCATCTCCTCTCTGGAAACTGGGTTGTGAGAATCAAATGAGAGGATGCACTGGAAGCTCTTTGCAAGCTGTAAAGCACTATAAAATGCCACACTTCAACAGAATGCCTCTTTGAGCAAGTGTTTTGGTGAAATTACAGCCCGTGTTTTGAGCTGATAGACTCTTCCAATCAGAAGAACAGCTTGTGGCCTGTCTTCTCATACCAGTGCTGACTCATGCGGAAGCTTCGTTAAGAGTTTATTCTTCCTTCAAAAAGGGGCTTGTAGGCATTCTTCTGCCACTATAAGAGTCATAGACTTAAAAACAAAGTATTTACTTGGCCATGCCAGGTCTTAGTTGCACCATGTGAACTCCTGGTTGAGGCATGTGCCATCTAGTTCCCTGACCAAAGGTTGAACCTGGACCCCCTGCATTGGGAGCTCAGAATCTTAATCACTGGGCCACCAGGGAAGTCTGAGAGTTACAGAATTTTACTGACCAGGGATTCCCCTGGGATAAAGTCACTTCCCCCATCTGGATATGCCCTGAGGTGGGGCTTTTTCCACCTCCATCTGGGAAGCCCCTGCTCTACAATATCTCTGGGATGTCACATTTCTATGTATATCTTTAATATGCTAGTGACTCATCTCTGACACACAGGAATCTTAGCCCACTGTGTACCTGTTTATTTGATTTTTTGCCCCAGCACTTTATGTAAGTGACACAAAGTGCTTTACAGCAAAAGATGTATTTTGATCAGGCTCTGTGCGTTCTACCAGCCATAGCTGACATGCTTCACAGAAGTCACACACTCTTATCAGAGTGAAGAACCAGCTGTTCTCAAGGAAGATAAGTTTTTCTCCACTCTTAAGTACTAATTTTTTTCCATGTTGGGCCTCATACAAGGACAATTTCCCAGAAAAGTGTTGTAAAGCAATTACAGAAGTGGTTTCCATAGCCTCATCAGGTCCAGATTGATATCCAGACAAACTTAGAATATTCAGTCATCAGGCAGAGAACACTCTTTGAGTCACTGACTTTTTTTTTTAAGATTTTTTCTGATGTTGACCGGAGAAGGCAATGGCACCCCACTCCAGTACTTTTGCCTGGAAAATCACATGGATGGAGGAGCCTGGTAGGCTGCAGTCCATGGGGTCCCTAAAGTCAGACACGACTGAGTGACTTCACTTTCACTTTTCACTTTCATGCATTGGAGAAGGAAATGGCAACCCACTCCAGTGTTCTTTCCTGGAGAATCCCATGGACGGAGAAGCCTGGTAGGCTACAGTCCGTGCGGTCGCACAGAGTCGGACACGACTGAAGCAACTTGGCGGCGGCAGAGGATGTTGACCAATTTCAAAGTCTTTATTGAATTTGTTACAATACTTCTTCTCTTTCATGTTTTGCTTTTTTGGCCACTGGGCATGTAGGATCTTAGCTCCCTAACCTGGGATCGAACCCTCACTCCCCTTATTGGAAGGCAATCTTAACCACGGGACCACCAGGGAAGTCCTGAGTCATTCAGTTCAGTTAAATTCAGCGGCTCAGTCCTGTCCGACTCTTTGTGACCCCATGAATCGCAGCACACCAGGCCTCCCTGTCCATCACCAACTCCCAGAGTCCACCCAAACCCATGTCCATTGAGTCGGTGATGCCATCCAACCATCTCATCCTCTGTCGTCCCCTTCTCCTCCTGCCTTCAATCTTTCCCAGCATCAGGGTCTTTTCAAATGAGTCAGCTCTTCGCTTGAGGTGGCCAAAGTATTGGAGTTTCAGCTTCAACATCAGTCCTACCAATGAACACCCAGGACTGATCTCCTTTAGGATGGACTGGTTGGATCTCCTTGCAGTCCAAGGGACTCTCAAGAGTCTTCTCCAACACCACAGTTCAAAAGCATCAATTCTTCGGCACTCAGCTTTCTTTACAGTCTATCTCTCACATCCATACATGACTACTGGAAAAACTGTAGCCTTGACTAGATGGACCTTTGTTGACAAAGTAATATCTCTGCTTTTTAATATGCTGTCTAGGTTGGTCATAACTTTCCTTCCAAGGAGTAAGCGTCTTTTAATTTCATGGTTGCAGTCACCTTCTGCAGTGATTTTGGAGCCCAGAAAAATATAGTCAGCCACTGTTTCCACTGTTTCCCCATCTACGTGCCATGAAGGATGGGACCAGATGCCATGATCTTAGTTTTCTGAATGTTGAGCTTCAAGTCAACTTTTTCACTCTCCTCTTTCACTTGGATTGAGGCTCTTTAGTTCTTCTTTACTTTTTGCCATAAAGAATGAAGAGTCATTCATTGACCCTTAATGGCGGGGGGCGTGGGGGGGGTGGTGGTGGGAGAAGGCCCCAAACTAACATCCCCCCTACTGTCCCCACCAAAACCTCCCCCCACCCCCCGCTGCCCCTTCACCTTTCTGAGAATTCCAAGGGGTCTTGGGAGAAGGTATGAGGTGAGTTTGCCAGAGCTGTACCTGTCCGAGTCGTGTGAGTTCATTCACAGGCGCACATAACAGGAAGCCACATACACTTTTGAGTATTTTTGCAACCCTCCCAGAGTCAGAAGGAGACATGGAGTCTGAGAGAGAGGAAGTGATGTGCTAATGGCTGCCAAGCAGGGCACTGACAGACCACCGCGGCCCCAGTTCAAACTGCGTGCTCTGCTGTTCTGTGTAGCCTACGCAGCGTCAATCAACGAGCCAGCCAATCAACAACCATTCTTTTCCTTCTGCCCCTCCTCTTTTCTTTCGCCGGTTCTTCTGCTGTTGTGCTCAAGGACTGCACCACGCGGTCACTAAAACCTCGCGATAAGTGTTCCAGAGTTCCCTTGGGCACCTCCAGGCTATCTTTGGCTTGGCCTTGACCTGCTTAGGCAAAACCACCCTTCTTTCACATTCAATCTAAGTACCGAAGCTGCATCAGGACAGCCTTCTTTTCAGGAATCCAAATAGGATCAGCATAATGTTTCCAAAGAGTTCTAACCAGCTATGGATTTATTTTAAAAAGTCGATGAGAGAATCTTTTATGGTCATTAATTTATGCATGTGTTCATTTATTAATTTATTTATTTTTCACTCAACAGATTGTGCTGTGAGCACTAACTCTGTGCTAGCGATGGAGTAGAGAAGTTATGGGACTTTATGGGCTTTTGGATGAGGAAACCGTGTTATGGCTGTGAGGCATGCTGGGGCAGTAGTCCGGGAGTGGAGAGAAGTCAGGGAAGGCTTCCTGCAGCAGAATTGGGAGGCATGCTTCCAGGCATTGCTGAATAGATGAGTAGAAGCAAAACTCTTACATTTAAGTTTCAGAAACTAAATAATAGATTCATGGGCAAACGCTGCACCTAGCCCCAGGAACAGGGTGACTCTGCAGGGCTGTGCTGTGGCTGACTCAGTGCACCCACTCTCTGCAAGCCTGACCGCAGCCCCAAGCTCCTCCCGCTGCCTGGACCTTAGCGCTCTGGGAAATTTTCTCCATCGCCAGTGGTGGGGCCCCCGCTTACTGGGAGAGCTGAGATCCGATTTGTGGTCCATCGCATGGAGGAGGAGGACTGGCTTCCTCTGTCTCCACGTGGAGATGGCACATCTATCCCACCCACTCTCCACGTCAGCCAGAATTGTCCTTAGTTGCAGCTTCCCTGGTGGGATCTGAACAACACCCTTAAAATGGCAGGTCTTAACTGGGGGTGATTTTTACCCTGCTGGTGACATTTGGCAATATCTGGAGTCATTTTGGGTCGTCACAACTGAGGGTGAGGGCAGGAGCTTGCCACTGGCATCTAGTGGGTCCAGGCCAAAGATGCTACTAAATATCCTAGGGTGCATGATACACCCCAACCCCTGCCATGAACACACACAACACAAGGAAGAATTATTCTGTCCAAAATGGCAATGGTGCTGAGGTTGAGAAACCCTGTCTTAGAATATGATGTTCCAGTGCTGTTCTGGAAGAGGTAGGGGACAAACACCCAGTTCTTGATCTGGTGGCTTTCTTGTCTCTCTCCACTTCAAAGCAACTGGTGACCCCTTGTCCCTGACTCATCTGCTTCTCCTACTTCTCCAGAGCAGGACCACTGATCCTTAGGGAGAGTAGCCATGGTGTCTGTGCCCACAATTTTGCTCCCATTTCTTTTAAAATCAGAAGGAAAAAAAACAATAATTTTTAGACAAAAGAGAGATTTTTCAGTACATAATAATGTATCTTTATATCAATATAGTCACAAAAAATAGCAGATTTTTTGTATAGGAGAAGCCCATAGCATTGAAGTGATTAGCATTCCCAGGAGTCATAGTGCAGGTTCAGTTCAGAAGTTGTTCTTTGAGGCTGTGTTGAGTAAAGGGTGCTTGACTATGGAGGTTGGTGTTGGTATGGGTACCTTTAACATCCTTTCCAGAACTTTCTCTGTGAGAAGCCCACACTATCTTCAGGGCACCCTGGCTGTGCCACTGTGTGGAACCTGCTATTCTTCTGTGGTCTGACCAGGGCCCAGGACCCTGCTGGGGCTTGTCACCTAATTGCCTGATCTTCATGCTGGTGGCCTTGCCCCATTCTGGCCACACCAAAGACACTGTTTTCCTATTCCTCTCACCTACAGTTGCTCTAATGTCACTCCATCTATAGATGCTCTAATGTCACTGAAGTGTGAGTTAAAAGCCTTTGAAACATAGGGCCAGAAGCTTATCATAATTATAGCAGCTAATACTTATTAGGTAGGTGCACCATGCAGGCGCGACACTGGACTATGTGCTTCATGCTCTGTTTTTTTCCCCCAGGTTTATTAGATGTAATTGACATATAACATTGTGTAAGCTTAAACTGTCCAAGACATTGACCTGATACAATTATATGCTGCAAAATAATTACCACCATAGCAGTTATTAATAGATTCCTAAGTATCACTAATGATCAAGAACTACCTGCCAATGCAGGAACTTAACATATTTGGGTTTGATCCCTGGGCTGGGTAGGTCCCCTGGAGGAGGGCATGGCTACCCACTCTAGTATTCTTGCCTAGAGAATCCCATGGACAGAGAAGCCTGGCAGGCTACGGCCCATGGGGTCTCAAAGAGTCGAACATGACTGAAGTGACTTAGTGACTAGGCAGCAGTTCTTAGTAGTTAACCCCTCCATCACGGCATGCAGTCACCACTGCAACTTTCAAATATATAATACAGTATTATTAACTATAATCACCACACTGTACATTAGTTTCCCAGAACCTATTCATGTTATACTATTTGTTTATATCCTTTGAGCAACTTCTCCCCATTTCTTCATGTTCCAATTTAATTTTTTCATCTATGAAGTAGGTGTTATTAACATTTTTGTTACATAGATCAGAAAAATAAGACTTATAAATGTTAATAATTTGCCCAAGTTTGGTAAACTATATAGCCAATAAATTGGAGGAGAGAGTTTATGATTCAAAGTTAATTTGGAGTAACCTGATAGGAACTTGGCTATTGACCCTAGAGCATTCTATATGCTCTACACTTATTTACATTTGTGTTATGTCCATTCATTCCTCCATTTACTCAGTCTACTTGAGCATTGGGGTTGTTCTAGAAGCTGGGACAAAAAAGGAGAGTAAGGGACAGTGAATGCGTTCTAGGAACTCAGTTCCAGTAGAAGAGATGGATAAGGAAATAGTCCATTATAATAAACACATTATGATAAGGGCTTTGGCACAGGGCTGGCCTCTGGGAGCATAAACAAGGACAGCTACACCATCTGGGTCAGAATCCCCATTTCCTTGCATATTTTCTTGAGAAACCCAGTTTTTCTTTTTGGCTACACCATGTGGGCTCTTAGTTCCCAGACAAAGGATTGAACCCATGCCCTTGGCAGTGAAAGCATGAAGTCCTAACCACTGAATGAGTTATCAAGGAATTCCTCTGCCCATTTTTCTGACCATGGAGTTGATCCCCATTTGTTCTTCCACAAAGTATATTTTCTGTTAGGGCTTGCTGCAGATGTATAATATAGAAAGTCACTGGTCTTTTGAGTCTGAATCTAGAAACCACAAGCTGGCCAGAATATACCACAATACCATTGTTCTTGCTTCTAGAAAGCTGTCCATCTGTCTGGTTGTAATATGAAAGTGAAACTAAGCAGGAGCCTCTGGTGATCCTGGGCATAGAAGCCTTTCCATGTCTCTTGTTCCTTGTTTGTGGGGAACAGACTCCAGCCTCCATGACCTTCTCTGAGTCCCAAAGGTTAGATTCAAACAGTTGCTAATCAGGGAAAGGAGGGGATTCAGAGACAACAGAGAACAGCCAGGAAACAATAGTGCAGGCTTTGGGCAGAGTCCTGGTTCCACCTCAAGAGATAAAACAGTATCTTTATTTTCTTGGGCGCCAAAATCACTGTGGATGGTGACTGCAGCCATGAAATTAAAAGACATTTGCTCCTTGGAAGGAAAGCTATGACAAGCCTAGGCAGCATGTTAAAAAGCAGAGATATCACTTTGCCATCAAAGGTCCATGTAGTCAAAGCTATGGTTTTTCCAGTAGTCATGTATGGATGTGAGAGTTAGACCACAAAGAAGGCTGAGTGCCGAAGAACTGATGCTTTCAAGTTGTGGTGCTGGAGAAGACTCTTGAGAGTCCCTTGGACTGCAAGGAGATCAAACCAGTCAGTCCTAAAAGAAATCAATCCTGAATATTAACTGGAAGGACTGATGCTGAAGCTCCAATACTCTGGCCACTTGACGCAAGGAGCACACTCACTGGAAAGGACCCTGATGGTGGAAAAGATTGACGGCAAAAACAAAAGAGAATGACAGAGGATGAGAGGGTTAGATAGCATCACTGACTCAATAGATATGGATTTGAGCAAAGTCTGGGAGAGAGTGAAGGACAAGGAAGCCTGGCACGCTGCAGTGCACGGGGTCACAAAGAGTGGGACATGACTTAGTGACTGAACAACAATAACAAAAGGACTAAAACCCCAAATGAATGGTAGATGTCACCATTCTTTTTATTTATTTGTTTTTAATTGAAGGAAAATTGCTTTACAGAATTTTGTTGTTTTCTGTCAAACCTCAATATGAATCAGCCATAGCTATATATATATCTGCTCCCTCTAGACCCTCCCTCCCATCTTCCCCCCATCCCACCCCTCTAGGTTGATACAGAGCCCCTGTTTGAGTTTCCTGAGACATACAGCAAATTCCCATTGGCTATCTATTTTACTTCATAGAAACACAGTAAGTTTCTATGTTACTCTTTCCATACCTCTCACCCTGTCCTCCCCTCTCCCCATGTCCATAAGTCTATTCTCTCTGTCTGTTTCTCCATTGCTGCCCTGCAAATAAATTCTTCAGTACCATTTTTCTAGATTCTGTATATATGCGTTAGTATATGATATTTATCTTTCTCTTTCTGACTGACTTCACTCTGTATAATAGGCTCTAGGTTCATCCACCTCATTAGAACTGACTCAAATGCATTCCTTTTTATGGCTAAGTAATATTCTATTGTGAATATGTACCACAACTTCTTGATCCAGTCATCTGTCGATGGACATCTAAGTTGCTTCCATGTTCGAGCTATTGTAAATAGTGCTGCGATGAACAATGGGATACATGTGTCCTTTTCAGTTTTGATTTCTGCAGGGTATATGCCTAAGAGTGGGATTGCTGGGCCATATGGTGGGTTTATTCCTAGTTTTTTGAGGAGGAAGATGTCACCATTCTTTATTCCAGATTAAAGGAACCTCAAACTCATCAGATCATGTGTGTTAGTCACTCAGTCATATCTGACTCTTTGCAACCCTATGGCCTGCAGACCACCAGGCTCCTGGTGTCCATGGAATTCTCCAGGCAAGATTACTGTAATGGGTAGCCATTCCCCTCTCCAGGGGATCTTCCCAACCCAGGGATCAAACCTGGGTCTCCTGCATTGTAGGTGGATTCTTTACTATCTGAGCTACCAGGGAAGCCCAGGAACAAGGTTCTCATCAGATTACCTGCTACTGCTGCTAAGCCACTTCAGTCATGTTCGACTCTGTGTGACCCCATAGACAGCAGCCCACCAGGCTCCCCCGTCCCTGGGATTCTCCAGGCAAGAACACTGGAGTGGGTTGCCATTTCCTTCTCCAATGCATGAAAGTGAAAAGTGAAAGTGAAGTCTCTCAGTCGTGTCCGACTCTTAGCGACCCCATGGACTGCAGCCCACCAGGCTCCTCCATCCATGGGATTTTCCAGGCAAGAGTACTGGAGTGGGGTGCCATCGCTTTCTCCACAGATTACCTGAGACCAGATTAAAGCCTGCCCTGTACACAGCCTTCTCTTGTGTTGTTCGAAGAGGGTGTTTGCTGTGACCAGTGCGTTCTCTTGGCAAAACTGTATTAGCCTTTGCCCTGCTTCATTCTATACTCCAAGGCCAAATTTGCCTGTTACTCAGGTATTCCTTGACTTTCTACTTTTGCATTCCAGTCCCCTATAATGAAAAGGACATCTTTTTTGGGTGTTAGTTCTAGAAGGTCTTGTACGTCTTCTTAGAACCGTTCAACTTCAGCTTCTTCAGCATTATTGGTGGGGCACAGACTTGGATTACTGTGATATTGAATGGTTTGCTGCCGGGAGCCAGCGTGAGGAACTCCGCCCATGGCAAAGGTCATGAGGAAGGAAGCTCAGCATACGCAAAGGTGGGATCGAGCCTCAGGAGTCCCCCTGGAAATTCTCGAACATCTACCCCCATAACCAGAGTCTGCCTACTTTACTGCCTTGTGCTCTCACCTACACCTCTGACTTTACGGGGAGCTGTCCCCCACCACCATCTCTTTCTCTGAAAAAGAGTTAACTTACAGCTCCAGTTAATAAGGTTCCTGGGCATGACAAGAGTGTTTTAGTTCACAAACCCCTCAGATGGCTCTCTAACTTGCCTGACAGGTTTACCCGGACTCCTACAGCTATGCATACGATTGTTTACAGTCTCTCAACTATGAGAGGCATGGGGAGCTTAAGATATTCAAATAGTATAGAGCCTCTCGGAGAGTTAGACATTGTCAGAATAGAACTAGTAGAAGATTTAATTGTTGAGCCAATGCTTGCTGCCAAGTTTCCACATCCCCTGTATTGTATCCTTGGAAGTGTATTAATTAATATAGTTGGTATGTAGAAAAAATAAGTAGTGGCCTTGGTGTTAACAACTTTAGACCCTTAAGGTAATAAATTCTTTCCTTTGTTGTAAACCCACTGCACCTCTGCCCTATAGGAATGCAACTTTATCTAACACCTTTGGAGGATGGTGCCAAACTTTAAAATAATTACTCTTAGAGAAAATAAGTCTTATGGTTGACAAACCTTTGTCAGAGTCATAAAATGTTAACAGGCCTTCTGGCCAGAAGGTGATGTGAATCACCTAAATCATTTGTATAGTTTGCAGAAAAGAAACCCTGGTTTCAATAAGGATCAAAGACTGCTGACTTTGCATGATTTAACACCCCCTATTATCCTCTATGTGCAACTTAGGGTATAAAAGTCCCTGTTGAAAATAAAGCTACAGGCCTTGCTCACCAAAACTTGGTCTCCCCATGTCGTTCTTTCTCTCACCTTCCGGCTGAATTCCCATCTGAAGCGTGGAAGCTCGCCAAGCCTACTAATTTTGCCTGGGCTTCTAAGATCTGACAGGAGAGGCCTTAGTGTCTCCTCTCCTTTGGGAGAATGGAAGGATGCCTGCGGCCTACGTAGGTGGTGCAAATTCCTTGTCTTGGAATTTTATTGGTTTTCCACGTAAACCCAGTTATTCAGCCTCTTTTCTCCACTGAATTTTCTCACTGAGCTATCCCTATTTAACCACTCTTTATATCTCTAATTAATACTTAATTAAGCTATTGCTATTCTAATCGCTGACACCGTCATCCTGAGGAAATTCCTGGATACAACCGGGGCAGGACCCCAACAGTTTGCCCTGGAAATGAATTGAGATCATTCTGTTGTTTTTGAGATTGCATCCAAGTACTGCATTTCAGACTCTCTTGTTTACTATGATGGCTACTGCATTTCTTCTAAAGGATTCTTGCTCACGGTAGTAGATATAATGGTCATCTGAGTTAAATTTACCCATTTCAGTCCATTTTAGTTTGCTGATCCCTAAAATTTTGATGTTCACTCTTACCATCTCCTGTTTGACCACTTCCAATTTGCCTTGATTCATGGACCTAACATTCCAGGTTCCTATGCAATATTGCTCTTACAGCATCGGACCTTGCTTCCATCATGAGTCACATCCACAACTGGGTGTTGTTTTTGCTTTGGCTCCATCACTTCATTCTTTCTGGAGTTAGTTTTCCACTGATTTCCAGTAGCATATTGGGCACCTACGGACCTGGAGGGTTCATCTTTCATTGTCCTATCTTTTTGCCTTTTTATTCTGTTCATGGGGTTCTCAAGGCAAGAATACTGAAGTAGTTTGCCATTCCTTTTTCCAGTGGACTGTGTTTTGTCAGAACTCTCTCCACCATGACCTGTCCGTCTTGTGTAGCCCAACATGGCATGGCTCATAGTTTCATTGAGTTAGACAAGCCTGTGGTCCATGTGATCATATTGGTTAGTTTTCTGCGTCATAGCAAACACCTTCTTCCAACAACACAGAGAAAACTCTACACATGGACATCACCAGATGGTCAACACTGAAATCAGATTGATTATATTCTTTGCAGCCAAAGAAGGAGAAGCTCTATACAGTCAGCAAAAACAAGACCAGGAGCTGACTGTGGCTCAGATCATGAACTCCTTATTGCCAAATTCAGACTTAAATTTAAGAAAGTAGGGAAAACCACTAGGCCATTCAGGTATGACCTAAATCAAATCCGTTACAGTGGAAATGAGAAATAGATTCAAGTGATTAGATCTGACAGAGTGCCTGAAGAACTACAGGCAGTTTTGTAACATTGTACAGGAGACAGGAATCAAGACCATCCCCAAGAAAAAGAAATGCAAAAAGGCAAAATGGTTGTCTGAGGAGGCCTTACAAATAGCTGTGAAAAGAGAAATGAAAGGCAAAGGAGAAAAGGAAAGATATAACCATTTGAATGCAGAGTTCCAAAGAGTAGCAGGGAGATACAAGAAAACCTTCCTCAGTGATCAGTGCAAAGAAATAGAGGAAAGCAATAGAATGGGAAAGACTAGAGATCGCTTCAAGAAAATTAGAGATACAAAGGGGCTATTTCATGCAAAGATGGGCATAATAAATGACAGAAATGGTATGGACCTAACAGAAGCAGAAGATATTAAGAAGAGGTGGCAAGAATACACAGAAGAATTATCAAAAAAAGATCTTCATGGCCCATATAATCATGATAGTATGATCACTGACCTAGAGCCAGACATCCTGGAATGTGAAGTCAAGTGGGCCTTAGGAAGCATCACTACGAACAAAGCTAGTGGAGGTGATGGAATTCCAGTTGAGCTATTTTGAGTCCTAAAAGATGATGCTGTGAAAGTGCTACACTCAATATGCCAGCAAATTTGGAAAACTCAGCAGTGGCCACAGGACTGGCAAAGGTCAATTTTCATTCCAATCCCAAAGAAAGGCAATGCCAAAGAATGCCCAAGCTACCACACAATTGCACTCATCTCACATGCTAGCAAAGTAATGCTCAAAATTCTCCAAGCCAGGCTTCAACAGTATGTAAACCATGAACTTCCAGATGTTCAAGCTGGATTTAGAAAAGGCAGAGGAACCAGAGATCAAATTGCCAACAACCGTTGGATCATCAAAAAAGCAAGAAAGTGCCAGAAAAACATCTATTTCTGCTTTATTGACTATGCCAAAGCCTTTGACTGTGTGGATCACAATAAACTGTGGAAAATTCTGAAAGAGATGGGAATACCTGACCACCTGACCTGCCTTTTGAGAAATCTGTATGCAGGTCAGGAAGCAACAGTTAGAAGTGGACATGGAACAACAGACTGGTTCCAAATAGGGAAAGGAGTACATCAAGGCTGTATATTGTCACCCTGTTTATTTAACTTATTTGCAGAGTACATCATGAGAAATGCTGGGCTGCATGAAGCACAAGCTGGAATCAAGATTGCCAGGAGAAATATCAATAACCTCAGATATGCAGATGACACCACCCTTATGGCAGAAAGCGAAGAAGAACTAAAGAGCCTCCTGATGAAAGTGAAAGAGGAGAGTGAAAAAGTTGGCTTAAAACTCAATATTCGGAAAACTAAGGTCATGGCATCTGGTCCCATCTGCTGCTGCTGCTGCTGCTAAGTCGATTCAGTCGTGTCCGACTCTGTGCGACCCCATAGATGGCAGCCCACCAGGCTCCCCCATCCCTGGGATTCTCCAGGCAAGAACACTGGAGTGGGTTGCCATTTCCTTCTCCAATGCATGAAAGTGAAAAGTGAAAGTGAAGTCACTCAGTCGTGTCCGACTCCTAGCGATCCCATGGACTGCAGCCCACCAGGCTCCTCCGTCCATGGGATTTTCCAGGCAAGAGTACTGGAGTGGGGTGCCATTGCCTTCTCTGCTGGTCCCATCACTTCATGGCAAATAGATGGGGGATCAATGGAAACAGTGGCTGGCTTTATTTTGGGGGGCTCCAAGGTCACTGTAGATGGTGTCTGCAGCCATGAAATTAAAAGACACTTGCTCCTTGGAAGAAAAGCTATGATCAACCTAAACAGCATATTAAAAAGCAGAGACTTTACTTTGCCAACAAAGGTCTGTCTAGTTAAAGCTATGGTTTTTCCAGTGGTCATGTATGGATGTGAGAGTTGGACTAAAAAGAAAGCTGGGCACTGAAGAATTGATGCTTTTGAAATGTGGTGTTGGAGAAGACACTTGAGAGTCTCTTGGGCTGCAAGGAGATCCAGCGTGTCCATCCTAAAGGAAATCAGCCCTGAGTATTCATTGGAAGGACTGATGCTGAAGCTGAAACACCAATACTTTGGCCACCTAATGGGAAGAACTGAGTCATTTGAAAAGACCCTGATGCTGGGAAAGATTGAAGGTGGGAGGCGAAGGGGATGACAGAGGATGAGATGGTTGGATGGCATCACTGACTCAGTGGAATTGAGTTTGATTAAGCTCCAGGAGTTGGTGATGGACAGCGAGGCCTGGCATGCTGCAGTCCAGGGGTCACAGAGTCAGACACAACTGAGTGACTGAACTGAACTATAAACAGCCTAATCTTATTAGCAGCCCCAAGCTTGAGCCATTGCTATAAAATTTCTCACCAAATCCCTCTGGTTGGAGATACACAGTTTTCGAGGGCAGGAGCCACTGTGTTCCCCTTTGCCTGGCAAAGCAATAAGCTATTCTTTTCTACTTCATCCAAAACTCTGTCTCCAAAATTTGATTTGACAATGGTACATAGAGGCCAAGCTTTTGGCATCAAAATGCACTTGATTCCTCTTGAAATGCTCAAACGTATTTTTGTCTTTTTCCCAGCAGAGGTGTGATGGTGTGATCAGCTCCCATGAAGGTGACCAAGGCAGCAAGAAGGATGGCCAGCTCAAGAGTCCCAGCAGCAGCCACATGGCTTATAGCATCCTGGATATCCCACCATGGTATCTCTGCATCTTCTTGGGGATCCAGGTAATGCCACACAGAAGCATTGGGTACAAGGAGGCTCTGTCTCAAAAGGCACATCGACACACACGGGTCAAATTAGTCAAGATCTAACTTCAGTTGCTCATGTTCTTGGTTTCCATGCCTTTGACCTTTAGGGGACTCAAGGCTCTCTTTTCTCTTTTTTTTCTATTTTCTCCCAAGGAGTTTGAGGATGGGGGCAGGGAGTTAGGGGAAGATTCTTCCCCATGCTAAGCTACTAGGTCACATCAAGGACACCAACTGGGCCATTGTGAGTTTTTTTTTTTGTTTGTTTGTTTCAAGTTATCAATTATAATTTGTTTGGAAACAACTGATATGTTTGATAACCAGTGCTTGGGGAATATTGGAAAACAAGCATTGTCAAATACTTGTTGGAATGTTATCTGGTGCAACTTTTCTATTAACTGGTAAAACACATGTTATTTAACCCAGGCCCTAATGCTTAAGAATTTCCCTGTAGATATATACCCAGGGGTCCAGTGGTTAGGAGTCCATCATTTCACTGCCAAGGCATGGGTTCAATTCCTGGTGGGGGAACTAAGTTCCCACAAATTGCGTGACATGGCCAAATTAAAAAAAATTTTTTTTAAGAATTTCTCTCTAGATATGCTGGCAAGACTTGTTAAGATAAGTACAAAGATATTCTATTAATTAATCATAAAATCACAACAAGAAACAAAACCCAGAAACACCCCCAAAATATCCATCTTAGAGAACTGTGGCATATTCTAAAAAATAATTTTTAATGTAGCTGTTAGAAAGAGAAAGATATATTTACCTTGCAGTTAAAAAATAATCACCAGCATAGATTAAGTGAAAAATGTCAAGTAAATAACTGTGTATAGTGTGATCTTTTTTTATGTTAAAGACTAACAAACAAAAATAGAGATAGAACAGCAGAAATAAGTATATGTAGTAATTTTTGCATGTTTTGAAGGAATCATAAGAAACTAATAGAGGTATTTAACCTTGGCTTTTGAACTGTGGTGTTGGAGAAGACTCCTGATAGTCCCTTGGGCTGCAAGGAGATCCAACCAGTCCATTCTAAAGGAGATCAGCCCTGCATGTTCTTTGGAAGGACTGATGCTAAAGCTGAAACTCCAGTACTTTGGCCACCTCATGTGAAGAGTTAACTCATTGGAAAAGACCCTGATGCTGGGAGGGATTGGGGGCAGGAGGAGAAGGGGATGACAGAGGATGAGATGGCTGGATGGCATCACTGACTCAGTGGACGTGAGTTTGGATGAACTCCGGGAGTTGGTGATGGACAAGGAGGCCTGGCATGCTGCGATTAATGGGGTCGCAAGAGTCGGACACGACTGAGTGACTGAACTGAACTGAACTGAAGAACTAGAAAAAGGAAAGTAGCTTTCAAATTTCACTATTTGTTTTGTAACTTTTTGTAGCTTGAATCTTTAATCTCATAGATGGACTCATTTTCATTTTCATCCCAAAATGTTCAATGTGGAATATCAGGGATGGGATATACTTTTTTGTTTGCTTCCTGGTGCTTTTCCACAAAAGAAGAGAAGCAAATGGATTACTATTTTTAAAAATATTATTGTGAGCCAATAAAATGGATAATGTAGATACTTCATTATGAAAGGCATTATGAAAGGGTGTTGAATTTTGTCAAATGTTTTTTTCTGCATCCATTGGGGTGATAGGATTTTTATTTTTCATGTTATTAATATGGTGTATCATATTTACTGATTTGTATATATTTAACATTCCAGGGACAAAAATCCTACTTAATCATGGCATATGGCCCTTTTAATGTACTGTAGAATGCTGTTTTCTAGGATTTCATTGAGCAGTTTTGCATCTATATCCATGAGGGATAATTTTCTGTAATTTTCTTTCTTCGTAGGATCTTTATCTTGCTGTGGTATCAGGGTTATGTGAAAGTCGCTCAGTTGTGTCTGACTCCTTGCGACCCCATGGACTGTAACCTGCTAGGCTCCTCTGTCCATGGGATTTTCCAGGCAAGAATACTGGAGTCGCTTGCCATTTCCTTCTCCAGGGGATCCTCCCAACCCAAGGATCAAACCTGGGTCTCCTGCATTGTGGGCAGATTCCTTACCGTCTGAGCCACAACCCCATCAGGGTTATACTGGATTGTAAAATGAGTTTGGGAGTGGTCCCTCCTCTTCAATTTTTGGAGGAGTTTGGGAAGGCTTGGTGTTAATTCTTCTTTAGATATTTGATAGAATTTGCCAGTGAAACCATCTGGTCTTGGGCATTTCTTTGTTGGGAAATTTTGATTATGGTTTTAGTCTCCTCACTAGTCATTGGTCTGTTCATGTTTTCTATTTCTTCATGATTCAGTCTTGGTAAATTGTGTCTTTCTAGTAATCTATCCATTTCTTCTAGGTTATCCAATTTATTGGTGTGTAATGGTACTATTGTTTTATGGTACTTTGCATTCCTATCGTATCATGTCTCATTTTATTTGAGTCCTCCTTTTTTCTGAGTTTACCTAAGGGTTTGTTTATCTTTAAAAAGCTCTCGTTTTGTTGATTTTTTCCTATTGTTTTTCATTTCATT
Source organism: Bos grunniens (assembly GCF_055505025.1). NCBI lineage: Eukaryota > Metazoa > Chordata > Mammalia > Artiodactyla > Bovidae > Bos > Bos grunniens. The sequence goes on from NC_141168.1 coordinate 21,092,144, forward strand.
TATTCCTGTTCTGATCTGTATTTTTTCCCTTTCTTCTAACTTGAGACTCAATTTGTTCTTCCTTTTCTAGTTCTTTGAGAAATAAAGTTGTTTATTTAAGACCTTTTTTCTTTCTTAATGCAGGCATAGATTGTTATAAACTGTCCTTTTAGAACTGCTTTTGCTGCATCCCACTAGTTTTGGTATGTTGTATTTCCATTTTCATTTGTCTTAAGTTACTTTTTATTTCTCTTTTGATTTCTTCTTTGACCCATTGGTTGTTCAGGAGTGTGTTTCTTAATTTCCACCAGCTTGTGTCCAGTTTCCTTCCTCTTATTGATTTCCAGTTTCAGACCATTGTGGACAGAAAAGATTGTTGGTTTGATTTCAGTCTTCTTAAATTTGCTGATGCTGTTTTTTGACCTAACATATAATCAGTCTTGAAGAATGTGCTCAGGCCTGGTCAATGGTCTTGCCCTCACCTTGTGCCTTATTTTAATAATGAGCCTCTTGTCATTCCTATTCTTAAGGCCACCTCCTTGGTTCCTGTTATGTCCTCCCACACTGCATCCCTACCTTGGTTTCTTACCTAAAACAGCAGTTCTCAGCCCTGGGGTCCTGCCTTTGAACCCCAGACCTTCTGGTTGTGTCCCTGCTTCTTGCTGCCAGGGCTTCCTAGTTCCTGCCACTTGCCTGGATCTCCTCTGAGACCAAAGATTGAGCCTCCAGTAGATGGAATAGGATTAGGTGGAGTAGGCAGCCACAGCATCTCTAAGTTTGTCTCCTCTCTCTGTTCTGCCTACAGCACTTCCTCACGGCCCTAGGGGGGCTTGTGGCAATACCGCTCATCTTGGCTAAGGACCTGTGTTTGCAGCATGATCCCCTGACCCAGAGCTACCTCATCAGCACCATTTTCTTCGTCTCTGGCATCTGCACTCTCCTGCAAGTATTTTTAGGAATCAGGTAGGTAAAACTCCTCTCCATGGATTCTGACTTTTATCTCCCAGGGTAGCAATAAGGTTTGCTTGGCTTGTAGCCTGAGATGAGTTAGAAAGCTGGTGTGACATGATAGAGGGAGCACAGGATCAGAAGTAAGCACATAAGTTCAAGTCCCAGCGCCAACATTTACTACCTACATTAGCCAGAGTTCTTCGTTAAAGTAATACAAATAGCTACAGATGGCCATGCTTGAAACCTTTTACCTTTGTAAATTCTACAAGGCTTGTGCTAGTGAACATGCTGTGGGGACTCCTCCCTGGACTTCAGAAGGAACAGTGCAAGTGAGGGAATCTTCACTGTAAGTCCGCTTGTGACCTAATCTGTGCCAAGTCTGTGCCCAGTTTTGGAGATGCAGAGGAAAATGGAAAACTTTCCCTATGATGTGCTTCTGCCCAACCTGTCTTATGAGAAAATGACTTGAGAGGAAAAATTACTGTTTATTCTTTTTTCCCTTCCAGTTTCATTGAGATGTAATTGACAGACCACACTGTGTAAGTGTGCAGCATAATGAATTGACTTACATACATCAAGAAATGATTAGCACAGTAGATTTAATGAACATCCATCATCTCACATAGATACAAAATTAAAGAAACAGAAAAAAAAATTTCTTTCTGATGAGAACTTTTTTCCTTTATGAATTATCTGAATCAAACTACAAGTGAAGTCTGTTACAAGGTAGCTGATTATTTTCAAGATAGGCTGCCTGTAGAGTGTCTAGCGGAGAAGGCAATGGCACCCCACTCCAGTACTTTTGCCTGGAAAATCCCATGGACAGAGGAGCCTGGTAGGCTGCAGTCCATGGGGTCGCTAGAGTCGGACACGACTGAGCGACTTCACTTTCATTTTCACTCTCATGCGTTGGAGAAGGAAATGGTGACCCACTCCAGTGTTCTGGCCTAGAGAATCCCAGGGACAGGGAAGCCTGGTGGGCTGCCGTCTATGGGGTCGCACAGAGTCGGACATGACTGAATCGACTTAGCAGCAGTAGCAACAGCAGCGGCAGCAGAGAGTATCTAGAGAATATTCCTTCCTAACCTAGTCTTCTTGCCTAAATCAAATCAAATGCTCTTTCCAAAGTGCTGCTTTTGCAAGTTATTTACAGGAGATATGCCAGTGCTTAAAGTCTCCCATTTTTTGTTGAGGAGAGGGGTTTAGAGCCTGCATCTTTGTCAAATTATTTCCCTTCTCTCTCTTCCTTCTTCTGTCATCATCTTTGAGGCCAAGATTTTCCCCAATCCCCCACTAAGCACTGAGAGAGGTTTAAGGTTTGGTCTGGTCTGTTTCTCAAGTCCCTGATATCCAGGACCCCTCCTACCTTTCCAGGATCAGTCCCTGGAGTGACAGGTGCTGCAGTAGAGAGGCCTTGCAGCCACCTGCCTGGACACCCAGGAGGCCCCACCCCTGAGCCGCCCCATGGAGACTTACATACGCAAGGCTCTTCTGGGTGGGGAAGCTCCTTGCCTTAAATTGAGATGGTGTTCACTATAATAATGGAAAAACATTGATCTTGGAAGCTGGGGGCCTGAATTCTAGTTCTGGCTTCTGTGTTGTGGGAAGCTGCACAAGCCATTCACCCTCTCTAAAACCCAGTGTTCTCGTCTGTAAAATGAGGGAGTTGAAGTGTGTCACATCGATAAGTCCTTCCATCTCTAATATGTGGACACCTGTGCTGTTGACAGAGAAGATGATGCAGTACTATGTTCCAACTGGAATCTCAGTACTGAGGGTGCTTGTGGGCCTCGCCTTCTGGTAAACCCTGTGAGAGACAAAACAAAATCAGAAGATAGAGTTAAAAGAATCTGCAGCCTAATTAAACATGCAGAGAAACAGGGAAATAAAATTAAGAAAGAAAGCCATGCTAATGTCTTAGACTAAGGTGGGGACAGGAATACACCTGAGATTATTTCCCTGAAATAGGCTTCCTGTTTAGAGACTAACAAGTACAGTTGCTCATTAGAGACATTAGAAATTATAAAACTAGCTGATAGCCTGTGAATCAAAGGTCTAGTAGATTTGATTGATTGCAGGTTATCCAATAACAGTATTTAATGATGTACTTTTTAGACTGCAAACAAAAATGCTGATATTGCAATAAGATTTCAGAATATGTTAATGATTAAAATCATGTTAAATAGTCAAAGGGAATGATAAGAGGCAAAAAAACAGCTTCCCTGATAAGAGCTGAAGAATGCAGTGCCCATTGTGGGGCAGGCAGCTACAACCCTTGGCAGAGAGATAGCTCCCTCCCTGGTGTGACTTTAGGGGTCTTGGGTGTATCCCCCAAGGGCCTTCCCACTGAGGTGCTCAGTTCTGAATTTATGTAACCATTCATTTCAAAAGAAAGCATTACGTTTAAATGCAATCACTAAAGGAAATGAAATATTGACTGTGTAATTCTGGGTCTTAATTCCATTCTGGAATAATTCTATTTCTAGAATTATTCATTTTCACCTGGGATTTTCTTTTTCTGGAGTGGTTCCAAGTGATATATCTCCCTTTTTATTTTCCTGGGAATGTCTCAAGTGTGGAGCCAGTATTTCTGCCCAAAGAACATTCAGACCTGGCTTCTATGTAGTCTTGCCCAAATCAGCCTGGGTCCTTTTCTTCCATGGACTTGCCTACAGCTGGGCCCTGATCTGCCCGAGCTCTGTATCTGTTGCTAGGTTCTGCAGAAAGTCCATGCCCATTGCCAGAGGTCTTCAGCCACCTTGCCCTTGCCTCCATGACAAATCGCACAAGCCACCAGATGTGCCACTGGAAGTCTGTGCGTGCTTGCTAAGTCACTTTAGTCATGTCCCATTGTGACCTTATGGACTGTAGCCTACTAGGCTCCTCTGTCCATGGGATTCTCCAGGCAAGAATACTTGAGTAGGTGGCCATGCCCTTCTCCAGGAGATTTTCCAAACCCCGGGATCAAACTTGGGTCTTCTGCATTGCAGGCAGATTCCTTGTACTGCTGAGCCACCAGGGAAGCCCATGAGAGAAATACATCTTATGGATACTGATAATCATTTATCTAGTTAAAGATGGCAAAAGGAATCAAAGAAATGTTAAAGGTTATTTCTGGGTGATACACATTATATATGAAAGGTATGTACCAATATTGTACGTGTGCTGATAAAGTTTACCTACTCAATGGTTAAAAAAAAATGATTAGAAAAAAATGTTAATAATTGTTTCTGGGTTGTGGAATTATGGTGATTTATGCTTTGTATTTTTATTTACCATTAATTTTCTTTAGAGTTCATGTGTTGCTTTATAACTGGGAGAAATAAGAACCATTTAAAACTTTTTCTTAGAAAAGTATCAGGGCATCTTTCATGAGCCCCACACCCTTTGAATCTTTCAGTTCAGTTCAGTCAGTCAGTTGTGTCCGATTCTTTGTGATCCCATAGACTGCAGCATGCCAGGCTTCCCTGTCCCTTACCAACTTCCAGAGCTTACTCAAACTCATGTCCATCGAGTCGGTGATGCCATCCAACCAGCTCATCCTCTGTTGTCCCCTTCACCTCTCACCTTCAATTTTTCCCAGCATCAGGGTCTTTTCCAATGAGTCAGTTCTTCTCATCAGGTGGCCATATATTGGAGTTTAAACTTCAGCATCAGTCCTTCCAATGAATATTCAGGACTGATTTCCTTTCGGATGGACTGGTTGGATCTCCTTGTAGTCCAAGGGACTCTCAAGAGTCTTCTCCAACACCATAGTTCAAAAGCATCAATTCTTCAGCGCTCAACTTTCTTTATAGTCTAACTCTCACATCCATACATGACTACGGGAAAAACCATAGCTTTAACTAGACAGACTTTGTTGGCAAAGTAATGTCTCTGCTTTTTAATATGCTGTCTAGGTTGGTCATAGCTGTTCTTCTAAGGAGCAAGTGTCTTTTAATTTCATGGCTGCAGTCACCATCTGCAGTGAGTTTGGAGCCCAAAAAAGTGAAGTCTGACACTGTTTCCACTGTTTCCCCATCTATTTGCCGTGGAGTTATGGGACCAGATGCCATGACCTTAGTTTTCCTAATGTTGAGTTTTAAGCCAACTTTTTCACTCTCCTAGCTCACTTTCATCAGGAGGCTCTTTAGTTCTTTGCTTTCTGCCATAAGGGTGGTGTCATCTGCATGTCTGAGGTTATTGATATTTCTCCCGGCAATCTTGATTCCGGCTTGTGCTTCACCCAGCCCGGCATTTCGCATGATGTACTTTGCCTGACAGCAAAAGTCCAATAGACTTCCCATTACCGTCTTGGAAGTGGGGCTGGGAGATATGGCTCAAGGCTCCAGGCTTGAGACAACCTCCCAGATTCTGCAACCTTTGTCTATTCACCTGCTTTTATCTCTGTTTCCCCAATCTGTTCCCCTGTGGTGGTCAGCATTAAAGCCCTTAAAAGGAAAAAGAAAAGAATAGGTGTGCAAATCTTTGGGGGAGATCAGAAGGGAGGACTGGAGCAATGTGGGTGGCTGTCAAAGGCACTCTCAAGGCAGTAGGTAGTGATGGGTTTAAAGAAGACAGACAAACAGCCTTCTCCTACCAGAGAAGGAGATCTATCCACTTCCCCTTTCTTCTAGGCAGAGGCAAGCACTCTCATCCCTCCAAGCTGATTATTTAGCTATTTCCCCCGGAGTCTCTAATTAATACACTTCTGTCTTATGCACTAGTGACTGAAGTGCCAATATGGATGACTGACTTCATTTTCTTTCACAGCCCCTCACTCCTACCACATATAAGCACATTTTCCATCTTCCTATGATCACATCCTCCCAGCATAGGTCAACATTGAGTGTTCACATTATAATGTTGTTGTTTAGTTCTAAGTAATGCCTGACTCTTTTGAAACCCCGTGGACTGTAGCCCACTGGGCTCCTCTGTCCATGGGATTTCCCAGGCAAGAATACTGGAGGGGGTTGCCATTTCCTTCCAGGGGATATTCCCAAACCAGGAATCGAACCCATGGCTCCCGTCTTGCCAGGCGGATTTTTTACCACTGAGCCACTGGGGAAACCTGTGTGTTTTCTCTAAAATTAATATCTTTAAAAAAATATTTTAAAGTTTCTGTTTATTTTCATTTCAACGATAAGCTCCCTGCCTGTTGTATAAATCTCTTCTTGATAATTTCATTGCATCAGGGCTCTCTGACTTGCTGTAGTCTGGAACAGTCGCTACGTGTGTCTGGTGTATATTAGATGTGTCATCTTGAGATGCCTCTTTACCCTTTATCCTGGCAATTCTCTTCATGTCAGTTTTCAAGTCTAGATCTCTTGATCCCATGCCTTTCTCTTCTTCTTGGTGGAACATGATTACACAGTAGTTTACTGAGAGACCACATGGGAGATAAATTTTGTAAGACTCTCCATATGGGAAAATATCTTGATCCTATTCTCATACTTGATTGATAACTTGGCTGGCTATAGAATTTTAGGTTGGAAAAAAAAATTTTTTTTTCAGAATTTTAAAATCCCTGTTCCCTTGCCTTCTAGATTCCAGTGTAGTTTTAGGAACTCCAGAGTCTTAGGCAACCTTCCCCCTTCTGCTGCAGAATTTTGTACAGGCCCACGTTGTGCTGAGTCTATTTAACTGGAAGAGATCCATTTAGTCATAATGTCTAACATACAAGATTGACTATGATCATCCTACTGCTATATCCAATAAACAACTGTTCAACTAGGATTGACTTTTGAGTGTCCATGTTGGTCTCTGCAAGGTCAAATTTTAGCAAGAATCTTGCTCAATGCCTGTAGCCAGAATATCCATCCTCACTCTCTGATTGGGTTCCTCATTCTCCATCATCCCCAGGTGATGTCTCATCACCTTGTCCTGACTTCATCCTGAATCCTCTCCTTACCACGATGCTTCCTCTTAGTAATATTCTATCCACTGAACCCCACCCTCCTCCTTGGCTATGAATTCTCACGTTTCCTTGTCATATTGGGAGTTGAGCCTGATCTCTCTCCCCTATTACAAAATCCCATTGTAGTAGCCTCCTTGTAGTAAAGCCTGCCTTAACATCTAACAAGTGTCATGTATACTATTTTTATGAAGTGCATGAGAACTCAGAGAGAAGGATTGAAACTTAACTTTCCAATACTTCCGAAAGGTTAGCTGTTCCTACTTTATGGGCCCAAATGGAAGTATTCGTATATACAAACAGAGGAGAAAAATTACATAATCATTACCATAAACTGTTTAAGAAGTTTGTTCTTACCACATGTCCTCTTATCAATTGTTCTTATAACAAACATACTGGGTCACAATTTGGCCCCATGACTCATATTTTCTGATCAGGGCTCTGTATTTCCCAGTTGAACCCTGCCACTGGCACCTCCCCCAGTATCAGCCTCCTCATACAGAGACAAAGCAGCATTGTGCTACACACCCTGCAATACTCTTGAGATAAGGATGAGAAAATGCTGTGTAACTTTAAAACACTATATAAGCTTAGATGTTGATAGTACCCCCACAGACACATATCTGTGGCTTTGACCACTTAAAATACCAATCCTATCAAATTTCTAAGTACCGTTCCTGAGACTAGATTTTGCAAGTTGTTGTAAAGGAAAATGGTGGGGAATGTTCTTCAGACTTGAGCATACAGATGAGATAGTAAAGACTGAAGGGAAGGGGAGAATGGACAGGGAGAGTCTTAGGAAGCACATCTTAGAGAACCAACCTCCAAGAAATGGGAATGCCAGACAACAGCTTTAAAAACAAAACAAAACAAAAAGCCCACACTATAACATCTGTTATTTAAGGAAACATTAAGAAAATGTTTTGGTATACAGACCTTTTCCAACTCTTTGCAACCCCATTACAGTCCATAGAATTCTCCAGGCCACAATACTGGAGTGGGTAGGCTTTCCCTTCTCCAGGGGATCTTCCCAACCTAGGGATCAGACCCAGGTCTCCTGCATTGCAGGTGGATTTTTACCAGCTGAGCCACAAGGGAAGCCCAAGAATATTGGAGTAGGTAGTCTATCCCTTCTCCAGCAGATCTTCCTGTCTCAGGAATCAAACCAGGGTCTCCTGCATTGCAGATGGATTCTTTACCAACGGAGCTATGAGGGAAGTCCTCACATGACTGAAGCCAGGCTTCAACAGTATGTGAACCGTGAAATTTCAGATGTTCAAACTGGATTTAGAAAAGGCAGAGGAACCAGAGATCATATTGCCGATATTAGATGGATCGTAGAGAAAGCAAGGGAATTTCAGAAAAACATCTGCTTCTGCTTCATTGACTACACTAAGGCCTTTGACTGTGTGGATCACAACAAACTGTGGAAAACTCTTCAAGAGATGGGAAGAACAGACCACCTTACCTGCCTCCTGAGAAACATGTATGCAGGTCAATAAGTAACAGTTAGAACAGGATATGGAGCAATGGACTGGTTCCAAATTGGGAAAAGAATACCCAAAGGCTGTATACTATCACCCTGCTTATTTAACTTGTATGCAAAGTACATGATGTGAAATGCCAGGTTGGATGAAGCACAAGCAGGAATCAAGATTGCCAGGAGAAATATCAATAACCTCAGATATGCAGATGACACCTCCCCTATTGTAGAAAGTGAAGAGGAACCAAAGAGCCTCTTGATGAAAGTGAAAGAGGAGAGTGAAAAAGCTGGCTTAAAGCTCAGCATTCAGAAAACGAAGATCATGTCAACTGGTTCCATCACTTCCTGGCAAATAGATGGGAAAACAGTGGAAACAGTGGCAGACTTTATTTTCTGCAGATGGTGACTTGCAGCCATGAAATTAAAAGACGCTTGCTACTTGGAAGAAAAGTTATGACCAATCTAGATAGCATATTAAAAAGCAGAGACATGACTTTGCCAACAAAGTCTGTCTAGTTAAAGCTATGGTTTTTCCAGTAGTCATGTATGGATGTGAGAGTTGGACCATAAAGAAGGCTGAGTGTTGAAGAACTAATGCCTTTGAACTGTGGTGTTGGAGAAGACTCTTGAGAGTCCCTTGGACTGCAAGGAGGTCAAACCAGTCCATCCTAAAGGAAATCAACCCTGAATATTCTTTGGAAGGACTGATGCTTGAGATGAAGCTCCAATATTTTGGGCACCTGATCCAAAGAGCTGACTCATTAGAAAAGACCCTGATGCTGGGAAAGATTGAGGGCAGGAGAAGGAGACGACAGAGGATGAGATGGTTGGATGGCATCACTGACTCAGTGGACATGAGTTTGAGCAAGCTCCGGGAGTTTCCCTGATGGACAGGGAAGCCTGGCATGGTGCAGTCCATGGGGTCACAAAGAGTTGACATGATTGAGTGACTGAACTGACTGAGTGACCCTTTCCAGAAGTAACCACACATTTCAGGGGGAATAATAATGAAAATTATTCTATTCATTGAGCTCTTCCCCAGGCATTGTGCTAATCACTTACATATATTTTATCTTCACAGTTACTCCTTGGGACATTACTACTATATTTTGTCAAAGAGGACACTGAGGCTTACAGAAGTTGGGCAACATGCCTTGGTCACACAGCTGATAAGGCAAAGTCGTATTCAAACTTGCCTTTGGTCTATACCATGCTCTTAACTGGTGTTATAGCGCCATGGTGAAAAACCCCAAGACATCCTGGTTAACTCTATGACCTTGGGCTCCAGATCCGTTATCTATAAAATGATAAGGCCAGGTTGGATATGCTTCAAATGGCCCTTCTATTTCTAAAGTGTTGAATTTTAAAAATCAACAATATCTGTGGTTCACAAAAGAATTAGAAGGCACATGTATAATAATTGTGAATCATATTCAAGGTAAAATTTTTAAAATAAGATGAAATTAATTGTGAAATTAAAAGCAGCTCTGAGATACACATAAAAGTCATCATAAAAGGTAAAATGTATATAGAACAATGAAAGCCTTGTACTGATACTGAATGCATGTATCTTAAACAGGTACCAAGAAAAGTACATAAAAGAAAAACTAGTAGAAATGCAAGAAATATACATAGATCTCTGTCAAAAGAGTATCAATAAGAAGTTATGAGCAAGGTGGTAATGCTCATAAAACAAGGTGGGGAGGGGGCAGGAATGGATGGAAAATGGGATTGGAAGATCTGAGTATAGGAGAGGGAAGGAAGAATTTATGGATATGTTGTGTGAATCTAACTGTAGGACATAGGAATCAGTTCAGTTCAGTTGCTCAGTCGTGTCCGACTCTTTGCGGCCCCATGAATTGCAGCACGCCAGGCCTCCCTGTCCATCACCAACTTCCGGAGTTCACCCAAACTCACGTCCATCAATTTGGTGATGCCATCCAGCCATCTCATCCTCTGTTGTCCCCTTCTCCTCCTGCCCCCAGTCCCTCCCAGCATCAGAGTCTTTTCCAATGAGTCAACTCTTCGCATGAGGTGGCCAAAGTACTGGAGTTTCAGCTTTACCATCATTCCTTCCAAATAACACCCAGGACTGATCTCCTTTAGAATGGACTGATTGGATCTTCTTGCAGTCCAAGGGACTCTAAGAGTCTTCTCCAACACCACAGTTCAAAAGCATCAATTCTTCGGCACTCAGCCTTCTTCACAGTCCAACTCTCACATCCATACGTGACCACTGGAAAAACCATAGCCTTGACTAGACGGACCTTTGTTGGCAAAGTAATGTCTCTGCTTTTCAATATGCTATCTAGGTTGGACATAACTTTCCTTCCAAGGAGTAAGCGTCTTTTAATTTCATGGCTGCAATCACCATCTGCAGTGATTTTGGAGCCCCCCCAAATAAAGTCTGACACTGTTTCCACTGTTTCCCCATCTATTTCCCATGAAGTGATGGGACCGAATGCCATGATCTTTGTTTTCTGAACGTTGAGCTTTAAGCCAACTTTTTCACTCTCCTCTTTCACTTTCATCAAGAGGATTTTTTTTAGGACATAGGAATACACTCTAGTAAATTAATGAAAACAATTCATCTTGCTCTTGAACATAAAATGTATTTAGTAGTTTCAAAAAGGTAGAGGGAATTCCCTGGTTGTTCAGTGGTGAGGACTCGGTGCTTTTGATGCAAGTTCCCTTGGTGGGTGAACTAAGATTCTGCAAGCTGAGAGGTACAGCCAAAAAAAAAAAAAAAAAGTAAAAAGTGCATCTATCATGTTAGTACATTATCCCAACTACATGTAATAATCTTGAAAAAAAAAATAACATGAACAGAGTTAGAAAAATGTTGAACTAGTTGAAAATTTTGAAATATCCCTTAAATAAGTTCTAAGTTAAGGATATAATAACAGAAAATATTTTTTAAGTGAAAACAAATCTCACCATCAGTAAAACTGTTTTAAATATATTTTGGCAGTGTCTAATTTCTATGTAATGAGTAAAACAGTTTATAGACAGGGAAAAACAGACATTAAAAATCACATCTTTTGTGACTTAATGAAATGCAAATTCACTTTTGTCAGGATTTCATTATATGCCTATTAAACTAAAAAAATGAAATGAGAAAACCCAATGTTGATAGATTTTGTAATACTAACCTTGGTGCTGGAGGGATAGAAGAGAAAACTAGACTTCTCTGCCCTCAAGGAACCCAGTAATACTGAAATGGCTGAGGCCATGGTGGTATAGCAATGATGGATTGTTTATAAGTATAACTGTAAACTGTTTAAAGAATCCCTGAGAGTGAGTTACTGTAAATGACTAGTTTGTTAGTACAAGGGCTAAACAGGAAATATGTAACTAGAATATAAGTGGGAGTTTTGTCTCACTCACTGTGGCATTTCCAATACTTGACAACCAGTGCCTCCCACAGAGCAAGTCCTCAGTAAATATTTGTTGAATGAATGAAATGTGCATATGGAATTACAGCAAAAAACTGAAACACAAATCTTGGATTACATACTGTCTGTACCTATGATATGCAAAGGTGTCTATGTTCATTTTAAAAGCTCAAAAGGGATTTTGCAATGATATAGTGTGTTTCCCTTCTCTGTCAAGATACTTAGCTTCATAATTTCTATGAATTTTTAATTGAAGTATAGTTAATTTACAATGGGAATTTACAAGAGGAACTAAAAAGCCTCTTGATGAAAGTGAAAGTGGAGAGTGAAAAAGTTATCTGAGGTTATTGTAATGCTCAAAATTCTCCAAGCCAGGCTTCAGCAATATGTGAACTGTGAACTTCCAGTTGTTCAAGCTGGTTTTAGAAAAGGCAGAGGAATCAGAGATCAAATTGCCAACATCTGCTGGATCATGGAAAAAGCAAGAGAGTTCCAGAAAAACATCTATTTCTGCTTTATTGACTATGCCAAAGCCTTTGACTGTGTGGATCACAATAAACTGTGGAAAATTCTGAAAGAGATGGGAATACCAGACCACCTGACCTGCCTCTTGAGAAATCTGTATTTAGGTCAGGAAGCAGCAGTTAGAACTGGACATGGAAGAATAGACTGGTTCCAAATAGGAAAAGGAGTACGTCAAGGCTATATATTGTCACCCTATTTATTTAACTTATATGCAGAGTACATCATGAGAAACACTGGACTGGAAGAAATACAAGCTGGAATCAAGATTGCCGGGAGAAATATCAATAACCTCAGATATGCAGATGACACCACCCTTATGGCAGAAAGTGAGGAGAAACTCAAAAGCCTCTTGATGAAAGTGAAAGAGGAGAGTGAAAAAGTTGGCTTAAAGCTCAACATTCAGAAAATGAAGATCATGGCATCCGGTCCCATCACTTCATGGGAAATAGATGGGGAAACAGTGGAAACAGTGTCAGACTTTATTTTTCTGGGCTCCAAAATCACTGCAGATGGTGACTGCAGCCATGAAATTAAAAGACACTTACTCCTTGGTAGGAAAGTTATGACCAACCTAGATAGCATATTCAAAAGCAGAGACATTACTTTGCCAACAAAGGTCTGTCTTGTCAAGCCTATGGTTTTTCCAGTGGTCATGTATGGATGTGAGAGTTGGAATGTGAGGAAAGCTGAGTGCCGAACAATTGATGCTTTTGAACTGTGGTGTTGGAGAAGACTCTTAAGAGTCCCTTGGACTGCAAAGAGATCGAACCAGTCCATTCTTAAGGAGATCAGCCCTGGGATTTCTTTGAAAGGAATGAAAGTAAAGCTGAAACTCCAGTACTTTGGCCACCTTGTGCGAAGAGTTGACTCATTGGAAAAGACTCTGATGCTGGGAGGGATTGGGGGCAGGAGGAGAAGGGGACGACAGAGGATGAGATGGCTGGATGGTATCACTGACTCGATGGACGTGAGTCTGAGTGAACTCCGGGAGTTGGTGATGGACAGGGAGGCCTGGCGTGCTGCAATTCATGGAGTCGCAGAGTCAGACATGGCTGAGTGACTGAACTGAATTTACAATGTTGTGTTACTTTCAAGTATATAGCAAACTGACTCAGTTATACACATATATATATAAATGTATATTATATATAGATTCTCTTTCATTATAGATTATTATAAAATAGATTATAGTTCCCTGTGCTATACTGAGGGTCCTTGTTGTTTACCTATTATATATATAACAGTGTATACATGTTAATCCCAAATTCCTAATTTATCTCTCCCCACCATAATTTTTTTAACTAAAAAATCGTTCATACATACCCATTCCATCACCCATGTTTCCTGCCCTGTGTGTGCCATATATTCCAATCTCTTTTGGAGCCTGATGGGTCTAGATTTATGAATCTAGATCAGTTGTTCTCAACCCTGGCTGATGTTAGAATCACCTGGAGGTCTAAACTCTCTCCATGCCTGGGTGCACCCGTGAACTCATCTGAGGCTGATGCTCAGCCCTTGCTAGTTCCTATGTTCAGGCAGGACAAAATCCAGTTAGGCAGTAAAACTCTTACGTATACTTTATGTTTTCATTAAATAAAATGGGTTCGTTCTCAAGAAGACACTTTAAGCTATCTTCATGGAATTCTGATTTCAAAAGTAGTCTTCTAGTATTGTTAAGAACAAGTATCTAAACTGGGTAAGGTATATATGACAAATGCAAGCAAGAGGCTAAGATCCTGTTCCACTCTCCCTCCGCACCAGTTCTATTATAATATGCAGGTGAGGAGACTAAGTCAGCCTTAACAGCTTCTGACCTTCGAGTAAGACAGGGTTATTGGAGGTTGACTTATCAGGCTATGTTCACCTTGAAGGGAGACAAGTCAGATGGACACTGCTGGAAGTTCTCACAGAGGCCAGAGTGAGATGCTGACCAGGAAGAAGGAAGGCTTGTGTGGGGGACACGCCCTGATAATGGACCTCAAGCATGTTCAGTCCATGTGATAGAAAGGAATCTGGAGGTAGAGGTCTGGAATCGCCTTTCATTTTTGAAGGCGCAAAGGAATCTGGCCACCCAGATTCTAGGCTGTGCATCTCTTGTCGGTGGAGGAACTTAACGTGTGTGAACTGTGCTTTGATCCTGGGGTCTGGGGAAGTTTCTCTGGGACTGAGGAAGACAGTGGCACCCACCAAACGTGTTCCCTGAGCTCTGTGCTGCCCCAGATCATTTTCCAGTACGTGACTCTCTGCTCCTGGGCTCGCAGGTCTGCTGGTCTTATCCTCCCCACCTCTCCTACCTGTCCAAAGTTTGGCACAGTTTGTGGATCTGACTTGGAGATTGATAGGAGTTCCCTCGGAGAAGGCAATGGCACCTCACTCCAGTACACTTGCCTGGAAAATCCCATGGACAGAGGAGCCTGGTAGGCTGCAGTCCATGGGGTCGCAAAGAGTCAGACACAACTGAATGACTTCACTTTCACATTTCCCTTTCATGCATTGGAGAAGGAAATGGCAACCCACTTCAGTGTCCTTGCCTGGAGAATCCCAGGGACTGGGGAGCCTGGTGGGCTGCCGTCTATGTGGTAGCACAGAGTTGGACACACCTGAAGCGACTTAGCAGCAGCAGCAGCAGCAGCAGCAGGAGTTCCCTATAACTGAGAACTGCAGGACTCATATGTTGCCCTGAAACCAAGGGAGGACTTGGGATGAAAAGGCCTCTGCTGGGGCCAGTGACAGGCCAGTGTTAAAGGGGCTAATGGGTAACTGTCTCCTTTCCCTTCCTCCAGGCTGCCTATTCTCCAGGGAGGGACCTTTGCTTTCTTGGGACCCTCCCTGGCCATGCTGTCTCTTCCCACCTGGAAGTGCCCCGCGTGGACACTCAATGCCAGCCAGGTGAACACCAGCTCACCTGAATTCACTGAGGAATGGCAGAAGAGGATCCGAGAGGTATTGGGTTGAGGGGTGGGGTGCGAGGAATGGGGTGGTCCTCAAAAGGGGCTTCGGAGTTGACTCATTTTCTCAGCTCACTGCTAGGCAAGACTCCAAACTTTAAGACACTGGTCCTTGTTTAATTCAGTTGTGTCATTCAGGGAAAGAAACTGGTGGATTGAAGCAGACTTTAAAGTTTGGCCATGCTCCAGGATAAGTTGAGCTGAGTGAGTGTTAGTTGCTCAGTTGTGTCTGATTCATTGCAACCCCCTGGACTGTAGCCCACCAGGCTCCTCTTTCCATGAATTCCCCAGGCAAGAATCCTGGAGTGGGTAGCCATGCCTTCCTCCAGGGAATCTTCCCAACCTAGGGATGGAATCCTGATCTCCTGCACTGCAGGCAGATTCTTTACACTCTGAGTCACCAGGAAGCCCATGCTCCAGGTTGGCTTATCTAAATGATAGATTAGGAAGCCAGGACACAGGATTGTCAGCAGAAAGCCCAGCCACACCCTCAGGGACAGTAGGCCTCATAGCTTCCAGACTCTAACATCCTCACCTGGCTTCAGAGGTGAGGTGTCAAGCATGGCTCATGGGTGGAATAATATATGAGAGGGAAGGTCGCCTGAGATTTCTAGAAAGTCCAATCATCTCCCTCCCAGACTGACCTTAAATATGTAAGCCTGGAGCGGCTCAAAGGCGCCCCTCCTCTGAAGCAGGGGCAGAGTTACACAAACACTATATGGTGTGGGGTTCTTCTTGTTGTTCCGTCGCACCGTCATGACTGACACTTTGTTACCCCATGGACTGCAGCATGCCAGGCCTCCCTATCCATCACCAACTCCCAGAGTTGACTCAAACTCATGTCCATTGAGTCAGTGATCCCATCCAACCATCTCATCCTCTGTCATCCCCTTCTCTTCCCGCCTTCAATCTTTCCCAACATCAAGGTCTTTTCAAATCAGTCAGTTCTTTGCATCAGGTGGCCATAGTATTGGAGTTTCAGCTTCAGCATCAGTCCTTCCCAAGAATATTCAGGGTTGATTTCCTTTAGGATGGACTGGTTGGATCTCCTTGCAGTCCAAGGGACTCTCAAGAGTCTTCTCCAACACCACAGTTCGAAGACATTAGTTCGTCAACTCTCAGCCTTCGTTATGGTCCAACTCTTACATTCATATATGACCACTGGAAAAACCATAGCTTTGACTAGATGGACCTATGTTGGCAAAGTCATGTCTGTGCTTTTTAATATGCTGTCTAGGTTGGTCATAGCTTTTCTTCCAAGGAGCAAGCAACTTTTAATTTCATGGCTGCAGTCACCATCTGCAGTTATTTGGGAACCCAAGAAAATAAAGTCTGTCACTGTTTCCATTGTCTCACTATCTATTTCCCATGAAGTGATGGGACCAGATGCCATGATCTTAGTTTTCTGAATGTTGAGTTTTAAGCCAGCTTTTTCACTCTCCTCTTTCACTTTCATCAAAAGGCTCTTTAGTTTCTCTTCACTTTCTACCGTAAGTGTGGTGTCATCTGCATATCTGAGGTTATTAATTTTCTCCTGGCACTCTTGATTCCATTTGTGCTTCATCCAACCTGGCTTTTCACAACATGTGCTCTTCATGTAAGTTAAATAAGCAGGGTGACAGTATACAGCCTTGACGTACTCCTTTCCCAATTTGGAACCAGTCCGTTGTTCTGTGTCCGGTTCTAACAGTTACTTCTTGACTTGCGTAAAGGTTTCTCAGGAGGCAGGTAAGGTGGTCTGGTATTCCCATCCCTTGAAGAATTTTCCACAAAAGTTCTAGTGTAGTCAATGAAGCAGAAGTAAGATGTTTTTCTGGAATTCCCTTGCTTTTTCTATGACCCATCTAATATTGGCAATATGATCTCTGGTTCCTATGCCTTTTCTAAATCCAGCTTGAACATCTGGAAGTTCACGGTTCATGCACTGCTGAAGCCTGACTTGAAGGATTTTGAGCATTATCTTGCTAGCATGTAAAATGAGTGTAATTGTAGGGTGGTTTGAACATTCTTTGGCATTGCCCTTCTTTGGGATTGAAATGAAAACTGACCTTTTCCAGTCCTTCTAGTACAAGGTAGTTTGCTCAGGCATTACTCTAGCCCTCACTTATTGTCTTAGTGTGCCTCCCCCAGGCTCACTAGGACTGGACCAAAGGCTTCCAAAATTCAGGGCTATGGACCTAGAGCAGAGTCTGTTAGTAGATATCCCTGGGAGTCTAGCTGACAAGCCTTAGTGAAGCCAGGGTCCATCCAGCATCCCACCCAGTCCGAGTTCAGCAGCCTCATGGCTGCAGTAAGGGTCACATCCTCAGAACGTGACAGACGAAGGAAGAGGGAATACAGAGGAGACACATTCCTAACAAGATTCCTATTCTTACCCAAGTGTGACCAATGAGAGGGAATAGAATTGACAAAACACTCCAATGGGGGGTGGGGCGGAGGGACAATGATGTAAGTCCTGATCTGACTCCAAAGGCCTGAGAACCAGGAGTGTTGATATCTGGGGGCAGGAGAAGACAGAAGTCTCAGCTCAAGCAGCAAGCGAAAATGTTCTTCCTCTGCCTTGTGGTTCTGCTGAGTCCCTCAAAGGATTGGATGGCACTCATTCACATTGGGTGGGCTTCCCTGTTGCCACTAATGGTAAAGAACCCGACTGCCAGTGCAGGAGACGTAAGAGACATGGGTCCAGTCCCTGGGTCAAGAAGATCCCCTGGAGAAGAGCGCACCAGTATTCTTGCCTGGAATATAACCAGTACAAACCAGCTCCAATATTCTTGCCTGGAGAATCCCGTGAACAGAGGAGCCTGGCAGACTGCTGTCCATTGAGTCACTAAAAGTCTGACATGACTGAAGTGATTTAGCAGAGAGAGATGCTCATTTTGGGTAGGGCTATCTGCTTCATTCAGTTCACCAATTCAAACACTAATCTCTTCTGGAAACACCGCAGAAATAATGTTTTATCAGCTGTCTGGGCATCCCTCAGTCCAGTTGACATATAAAATTCACCATCAAATTGTCTATATGTTCCACTTTAGTAAACACTAGGAGAAGGCAATGGCACCCCACTCCAGTACTCTTGCCTGGAAAATCCCATGGACGGAGGAGCCTGATGTGCAAAGTCCATGGGGTCGCTAAGAGTCGGACACGACTGAGCGACTTCACTTTCACTTTTCACCTTCGTGTGTTGGAGAAGGAAATGGCAACCCACTCCAGTGTTCTTGCCTGGAGAATCCCAGGGACGGGGGAGCCATGTGGGCTGCCGTCTTGGGGTCGCAGAGAGTCAGACACGACTGAAGCGACTTAGCAGCAGCAGCAGCAGCAAATACATTTCTGAAATGGATGTTCCAGTTTACCCTCCTGCCAGCATCATATGTGAGTCCCAGTTACTCCACAATCTCACCAACATTTTCTAGCTTTTTCATGTTAGCCACTCTACTGAGTGCATTATGGTAAACTTGTATCATTCTTTTATGATGCTATTGAATGATATAGAATTAACTGTAATTGTCCTCATCTTATAGGTCTATTTGAACACCTGGACTCATTTCTGTTCCTATGCTTGCCACATTAACAGATGTGTTTGTGTGTGTGTGTATGTATGTGTATGCTCAGTCATGTATGATTCTTTGTGACCCCATGGACTGTAGCCTGCCAGGCTCCTCTGTGCATGAAATGTTCCAGGCAAGAATACTGGAGTATGTTGCCATTTCCTAAACCAGCAGATCTTCCCAACCTAGAGATCAAACTCGAGTCTCTTGCATCTCCTTCATTGGCAGGCAGAGTCTTTACTACTGCACCACCTGGGAAGCCCTTTAACCAGTGACTAGACATTACTTTGCCAACAAAGGTCCATCTAGTTAAGGCTATGGTTTTTCCTGTGGTCATGTATGAATGTGAGAGTTGGACCGTGTAGAAAGCTGAGTGCCGAAGAATTGATGCTTTTGAACTGTGGTGTTGGAGAAGACTCTTGAGAGTCCGTTGGACTGCAAGGAGGTCCAACCAGTCCATTCTGAAGGAGATTAGCTCTGGGATTTCTTTGGAAGGAATGATGCTAAAGCTGAAACTCCAGTACTTTGGCCACCTCATGCGAGGTTGACTCATTGGAAGAGTTGACTCATTGAAAGAGTTGACTCATTGGAAAAGACTCTGCTGCTGGGAGGGATTGGGGGCAGGAGGAGAAGGGGACGACAGAGGATGAGATGGCTGGATGGCATCACTGAGTCAATGGACATGAGTCTGAGTGAACTCCGTGAGTTGGTGATGGACAGGGAGGCCTGACGTGCTGCGGTTCATTGGGTCGCACAGAGTCGGACACGACTGAGCGACTGAACTGAAATGAGAGTTCAATATAATATAGATTTTGTTATTTATCATTATTTCTGTGACTTCCATTTCATCAAGTATCATGTAAATCACCTGTGAGCTCATAGTTAGTCTATGACCTGTCTATGACCTTTTAATCTAAAAGTTCAGACAACAGACCACGTCCTACATATGCCAGCATCACTGTAGGTACTGGCTACTTTCACAGTGTTCATTCCCTGTTGTCCATTCAGTACAGCCCAGTATACTTTGGGTCTAGCTTTATTAGATGTGCTTCAGTTTCATAGAATCAACTATGATGCCAGCACCCCTCATCCCAGATTGAAGATGTATCTAGAAGTATGACTAAGTAATCATTTTCTTATTCCCATTTAAACACAATGGGCAAAAGTAGCATTATTTGATGCAAGATTTGGTGACTCCAATTCTTTCTGCCACCATCTTTTTCTTTTTTCCCACCATGAGCCCTTCTCAACCCATTTTCTTGCTCCTAAAGGGGGTTTTGAGTTTTTCTCCCCTAACTTTTAATTAGTGGGCAGGAAAAATAACATTGCTAAACCTTCCTTTGTGTGTCCTTTCCCAAGGTACTTTCACATGATTTAATAAATATACTGTCACTGGATTCTTTCCACTGGGTAGGATGCATGTCTTCTTCTGAAAAATACCAGACTTTCCAATCCAGCCCATAAATACCATCAGAATACCAGGAAGTCAAATTAAATTGATTCTAGTATCCCATCTTAAGGAACACAACCAAAGCTCTAGTCCTGGGAAAATAAGATTTATTTACCCTCTGCTCCATCTGCTCCACTGGTGACTCGCTTTTGTGCCCCATTTTCAGCTTGATCTTGAGCTTACACTGTGTTACCCTGCAAAGCCTACCCTTCCTGCCTTTGTCACCCACATTTTATTGCTTCAAGCACATATTCTAATTTTTCAGTAATTTTACTGCTTTGGGGTGAAGTGTCATGAAATATGGAGAAGGCAATGGCACCCCACTCCGGTACTCTTGCCTGGAAAATCCCATGGACGGAGGAGCCTGGTAGGCTGCAATCCATGGGGTCGACAAGAGTCGGACACAACTGAACAACTTCACTTTCACTTTTCCCTTTCATGCATTGGAGAAGGAAATGGCGACCCACTCCAGTGTTCTTGCCTGGAGAATCCTAGGGACAGGGGAGCCTGGTGGGCTGTCATCTATGGCGTCGCACAGAGTCGGAAACGACTGAAGTGACTTAGCAGCAGCAGCAGTCATGAAGTATGAAAAGATCAATGGATATTGTATTTCTTGCTCCATCCCTGTCATGTTCATGCTGTGAACAGTGATCCTTGACCTGTTTAATATATAAGTCGATCTTCATGGTGACTTCAGTCTGAGTTGCTAGTCTCTATATTGTAGCCTGGGCCAGGGCTTCAGTGATAGGATAAGCAAAGTTCAAATCAGAAACACTGTCCATACCAGGTTTTTCTTGTTGTTCAGTCAGTAAGTCATGTCTGACTCTGGGACCCCATGGGCTGCAGCAGGCCAGGCTTCCCTGTCCTTCACTGTCTCCTGGAGTTTGCTGAAACTCATGTCCATTGAGTTGGTGATGCCATCCAACCATCTCATCCTCTGTCACCCCCTTTTCCTCCTGTCCTCAATTTTTCCCCAGCATCAGGATCTTTTCCAATGAGTCAGCTCTTCACATCACGTGGCCGAAGTATTGGAGTTTCAGCTTCCAATGAATATTCAGGGTTGATTTCCTTTAGGATTGACTGGTTTGATCTCCTTGCTGTCCAAGGGACTCTCAAGAGTCTTCTCCAGCACCACAGTTCTCCAGAACCACCAGGTTTTTAAAGAGTGTTAAAAACCTTCCCTACTCTGTGGACTGTCCAGTTCGGGCAGCCTACCAGCTCTGTGATGGGCCATTTATCCTCATGTTCTCCCACCAGAGGAACCTGTGCCCATCACTGTCATCAATCAATCAATCATTGTCATCAATCTGGATCATCCTGTCAGATAGAGATGGAGATTGTGCAGTTTTTGAGCCCACGTGTGGGTGGCTTGTGACCCGAGGTGTCATCTCCTGGACCATAGTGACTACATTCAAAGTCATGCTTCCCTCCTCTTTTGTAAGACATGGGGACATCGATATGAACCACCAGTATTTGAGATTTGACTATTAAGTCCTGTCCCATAAAAGGTGAAATTTCAGTACAGCCTCTATGACCGACTTGCCAGACCAAAGTGCTAGTCCATTGGCCACAGCTTGAGAACCTAAAATTCTAAAGGGATGATTCTGGGTAATTTCATGTCCACTGCCACATCACACACATTGTTCATTGGCTGGACTTAGACTTGCCTTCCTTCTCCATCAAAGCCCTTCCACTGAAATGTTACACTCTTTCAGTCTCAGTCTTTCTCAGGTGGATGAGCAGCACCTTCAGCAAGACTGCAACTTGCTTTTTGAATTCGAAGACCCACATAGTGAGATCCAAATCTTGGTTGCTCAAGTTAGATTATCTTGTGAAGTAGTGCCCTCCCAGGGAAGGCAGGGACTGTCACTTATTCATGGATCCTATGAACTCCTCCTTGTGTAACCGTGTTTTCTTCTCCTGCATGTAACTATTTCCTTTTAATCAGCAAGTTCTGTTGATGAGACTTAGCATGCACGCACGCCCCTTCCTTATTTGAATGTCTTTCTGACATCATTCAAGATATCATTGAGATTTCTGATCTTGGAATTATCTGGTGCCGGTCAGTAGTGCTCTAATTCCAAACAGTGCCAAGTAGCAGACTAGTTAGGAATGGCCTTTCAGAAGGAGAGTGGCTGAGCAGCTCCTTTGGGCCACCTCTGCACCAAATGCCCCACTCAGAGCTGTAGCATCTGGCATCTGCCAGGGTCAGCCCTCTTTCGGCGTGGACTCAACCACCAACACTTCTGTTATCTCAGGAGTGCTGTGCTGGTTGGGATGCTGGTCTGAGACCAGTCTGAGCCATAACTTGTGAATTTCAGCCAGAACTTTCTGCTGTTCTTCCCTTTCAAAAACAGCCTTTCTGCACATGCCTGTGCTCTGATGTGCAGTCCAAGAGCACACCAGACGCGATGTACTTCAGTGATCTATCAAGTCCTTGTGCTTCCTTTCTTTTCTCAAGGTGGACTCAGAGTTAACAGGGGTTTTTAGTATTTAATAAACTTTTCCGTGTAGCTCTAGACCAAGACATACCTAAGGATTTCACTTGTCAAGCTGGTGGGCCCTGGATTTTTGCCAGGTCAATTGGCTAACCTTCAAATGCCATCTGTTGAACCACTTTTTTCAAAGCAGGGTGTATTTCTTCTTCAGTGCAACCTATTTGTATTATATCATCAATAGCATGAATCACAAAACACATGTGGTTTGAGGTTTGGTTTTATTTCTGCTCTCCCCCAGGGAGGCAATACTTGGCTTTGGTAAGTGCAAATTAAAACTAAGCAAACTACAGATGGTGACTGCAGCCATGAAATTAAAAGACGCTTAGTCCTTGGAAGGAAAGTTATGACCAACCTAGATAGCATATTCAAAAGCAGAGACATTACTTTGCCAACAAAGTTCTGTCTAGTCAAGGCTATGGTTTTTCCAGTGGTCATGTATGGATGTGAGAGTTGGACTGTGAAGAAGGCTGAGCCCCGAAGAATTGATGCTTTTGAACTGTGGAGTTGGAGAAGACTCTTGAGAATCCCTTGGACTGCAAGGAGATCCACCAATCTATTCTGAAGGAGATCAGCCCTGGGATTTCATTTGGAGGGAATGATGCTTAAGCTGAAACTCCAGTACTTTGGCCACCTCATTCGAAGAGTTGCCTCATTAGAAAAGACTCTGATGCTGGGAGGGATTGAGGGCAGGAGGAGAAGGGGACGACAGAGGATGAGATGGCTGGATGGCATCACTGACTCGATGGACGTGAGTCTGAGTGAACTCCAGGAGTTGGTGATGGACAGGGAGGCCTGGCATGCTGCGATTCATGGGGTCGCAAAGAGTCGGACATGACTTAGCGACTGAACTGAACTGAACTGAACTGAAAGAATAAGAAGTGGAAATTTTAATTAACTATCAAGTTAAGAAAAAAAGGGGGGGGGATTTTATTCGAGCCAAACTGAGGACTATAACCCAGGGAGCAGATTGTCAGGAAGCTCTGGGAACTGTTTCACCTGTTAGAAGTCAAAGGCATAGTCATATACATTTTTGAGAAAAAGGATCATATGTTAAAATGACATACTGATATTTCATGTAGAGTTCACCAGGGATACATTGTCCAGGTAAGCACATAGAAGGGAGCAGCAGGTCACCATGACTCCCAACAGAGCTGAGAAAGAACACTATTCTTTCAAGAAGTTACCTTGCTACAACCTAGAGGGGTGGGATGAGCAGGAAGATGGGAGAGAGGTTCAAGAGGGAGGGAACATATGTATACCTATGGCTGATTCATGTTGATGTTTGGCAGAAACCAACAATTCTGTAAAGCACTAATCCTTCAATTAAAAGATAAATAAAAAATTAAAGAAGTTACATTGTTAACATCAGGAGAAAGAAAAAAAACAACAACAACACTGCTTTACAGTTTATCTGACCCTTCCATCTTTGAAGAGCTCCGGTTAATGTGTAATGTGGGTGGACACTGCATTTTAGGGAGGGAGGAGGCCCAAATAAACAGAAGGAGTTTAATATTTAGTTTTTTTTCTTGTCTTCCTTTGTTGTTGTTGTTGTTCAGTCGCTCAGTTGTGTCTGACTCTTTGCGACCCCATGGACTGCAGCACGCAGGCTTCCCTGTCCTTCACCATCACCCAGAGTTTGCTCAAACTCATGTCCATTGAGCTGGTGATGCCATCCAACCATCTCATCCTCTGTCGTCCCCTTCTCCTCCTGCCTCCAATCTTTCCCAGCATCAGGGTCTTTTCCAGTGCGTCAGCTCTTCACATCAGGTGACCAAAGGATTGGAGCTTCAGCTTCAGCATCAGCCTTTCCAATGAATATTCAGGATTTATTTCTTTTATATATCTTGGTTTGATCTCTTTGCAGTCCAAGGGACTCTCAAGAGTCTTTTCCAGCACCACAGTTCAAAAGTATCAATTCTTTGGTGCTGAGCCTTCTTTATGGTCCAGCTCTCACATCCATACATGACGACTGGAAAAACCACAGCTTTGACTATACAGACCTTTGTTGGCAAAGTAATGTCTCTGCTTT
Source organism: Bos grunniens (assembly GCF_055505025.1). Taxonomy (NCBI): domain Eukaryota; kingdom Metazoa; phylum Chordata; class Mammalia; order Artiodactyla; family Bovidae; genus Bos; species Bos grunniens. Next base: position 21,116,840 of record NC_141168.1, read on the forward strand.
TTTAATATACTGTCTAAGTTTATTATAGCTTTTCTTCCAAGGAGCAATCATCTTTTATATTTAATTTTTTTTCTTGTCTGCCTTAAAATATGAATTTTGTTTCATCTGTTTCTTTACCCTGATCTTCTGGATGCCAGGGGCACGATTTCCCTTTCACTTAGACTTACTGAGAACTGCCGGGGTCCAGCCCTGGTGGAGTCAGGGGTTTCAAAGGCGAGAGGGCATCAGCGATCAGGAAACAACAGCTTATTTAAATGTTAATTAAAGATATAAAGAGTGGTTAAATAAGGATACTCAGTGAGGAAATTCAGTGGAGAACAGAGGCTGAATAATTCAGCCAGAAGGTGAGAGAAAGAACGACGTGGGGAGACCAAGCTTCAGTGAACAAGGCCTGCACTTTGTTTTCCAAAATAGTTTTTATACCTTAAGTTATGCATAGAGGATAATGGGGGAAGGGGTAGAGTCATGCAGTAAGCCAGGCTTTCTTCCTGCAAACTTATCATATGCACAAGTTTAGGTGATTTGCATCATCTTTTGGCCTGGAGGCCTGTTAACATTTTAAGACCCTTTCTTCAGAAAACTTATTTTTCTTTAAAGGTGATTAGTCAGGCGCCACCCTCCAAAAGCATTAGATAAAGTTGCATTCCTATAGGGCAAAGGTGTGGTGGAGTATAACAAGAAAAAGAATTAACTCAAGGGTCCAAGGTTACAAACATTAAAGCTACTACTTACACCAATTATATTAATCAATACACTGGTAGGGACACAGCAGGTAAGGGATATGGAAACTTAGCAGCAAACATTGGCCCAATAAGTGAAAAACCCTTCACCAATACAATTTCTAATCAATCTTTTAACTGCTCAAAGGAATCTGTATTTAGACAGTTTAGAACATCTCACGCCTCTCAGGGTTGTGAACTAAAACACTCTTGTCACGCCCAGGACAGCCCCCCATAAAGTCAGAGGTGTGGGTGAGAGCACAAAGCAGTAAAGTAGGCAGACTCTGGTTTTGGGGGTAGATGCTCGAGAATTTCCAGGGGGACTCCTGAGGCTCGATCCCGCCTTTGCGTATGCCGAGCCTCCTTCCTCATGACCTTTGCCACGGGCGGACCTCCTGCTTCCGGCAGAGAACTATAATTCCTTTTTTTAAAACTTACTTTTGGCTGGGCTGGGCCTTCGTCGCTGCACATGGGCAAGCGGGGGCTACTCTCTAGTTGTGGTGCGTGGGCTTCTCATTTCAGTGGCTTCTCTTGTTGCGGAGCATGGGCTCCAGGGTACCTGGGCTTCAGTGGGTGAGGCACATGGGATCAGTAGGTGCGGCTCCTGGGCTCTAGAGCACAGGTTCAATAGTTGTGGCCCATGGGCTTAGTTGCTCTATGGCATGTGGGATCTTCCTGGATCAGGGATGGAACCCGTGTGTCCTGCACTGGCAAGTGGATTCTTTGTCACTGAGGGACCAGGGAAGACCCAAGCACTATAATTTCTTATACAAGAATCTCTTGCCTTCGTTCTATCTGAGAAGAAAGGTCCAACAAGTTAATTTGTCTCCTCTCCTGCCCGAGCTCTTCTGTTGCTCCAATCCTTCCTGTGTTCTAATGACGTGGCTGCTCTAACACTGTAATAGTCAGAAGCAGTTACCTTGTTCTGAGGACACAGTGCTAGTAGTGAGAGGATGTTTAGGGATGTGGGTCATGCTGAGCTTGCACCGAGCACAGGATCCCAAGCGACAGACATAACCGTGTTTCTTTAGTGCGTTCACTATTCTTGTGTTTCTGAGTCCTCTAACAAGCTGTGGCTCTTGGACCAAATCTAGCCTGTAATCTGTTTTGTGCTGTGCTCAGTCGTGTCTGACCCTTTGTGACCCCGTGGACTTTAGCCAACCAGGCTCCTCTGTCCATGGGGATTCTCCCGGCAAGAACACTGGAGTGGGTTGTTATGCCCTCCTCCAGGGGATCTTCCCAACCCAGGGATCGAACCCAGTTCTCCTGCATTGCAGGTGGATTATTTACTGTCTGAGACACCAGGAAGCCCAAGAATACTGGAGTGGGTAGCCTATTCCTTGTCCAGGGGCTCTTCCTGACCCAGGAATCAAACTGGGGTCGCCTGCATTGCAAGTGGTTTCCTTACCAGCTGAGTTACCAGGGAAGTTACCCAATCTGTTTTCTACTCCTTACCAATTAAGAATAGTTTTTACATCTTATTTATTTATTTATTATTGGCTACACCATGCTGCCTGGTGTGTGGGACTGAACCTTTGTCCCCTGACATGGAAGGGTGGAGTTGTAACCTCTGGACCGCCAGGGAAGTCCTGGGTTTTATGTTTTTAAGTTGTTTAAAATTAAAAAAAGAATATGTGACAGAAACTATATGTGGCTCACAAAACCTGAAATGTTTACTATCTGACCAGTTACAGAAAAAATTTGCCAACCCCTGCTCTAAAGCACAGGGCCCCGCTCTAAAGTTCCTCTTGCGCGGATCCAGAACAGAAGCCTCCACTCTTTCTTTCCCACATCATTTCCAAGTGTCTGAGAGTGAGCACAAACCCGGAGTTGTAGCTGTGGTATTTTAGCTCCATCTGCTGGTCCAGGGCTTTTCACCAGTGCTGTAAACATGGGAAAGTTTTTGCAAGTTTCAACTTCCTTTCACTGATTAATGGATTGGTTTAATTCACTGAGCCAGCCTATTGGAATTCAAGGTAGATTTTTCCATGTTTCACTGGGTTTTATTTGTTGACACACATCTCAAGTCTTGAAACCACCAATGGTTAGCAGTCCAACTCTACATCACAATAGTAGCCACAAATGAAAGTCAGGCATATACAGGACCAATAGTCATGTCATTTCTTTCTGGGAGATAAGAAGTAATAGAGAGGACAGGTAAATAGTCATTATGTTGTAAGAAAATGGTGGTAGGAAAGAGATGGCGAGCTCAGGTTTCAACACATTAGACCAATTTCAACTTCACCTTCTGGTATTATGGTAGTTTAAAAACGTTTATATAGTTGTGTATGCTTATTTATAAGTGAAATGAATGACAGCAATGATAAAATGGTCAGGTGGGAGAAATTAGGATTGTTTTGTTACTATAAGTTATTCATGCGACTCAGAAAGTGGTATAGTGTTATTTGAAAGTGGACTTGAGTTCACTGTAAATGTTTATTGCAAACTCTAGTGAAACCACTAAAGGGAAAACAATGGATAATAGTTATGCTAAGAAAGGAGAGAAAATGGAGTCATATAAAAATATCAGTTAGCAATCCCACTGCTGGGCATACACACTGAGGAAACCAGAGGGAAAGAGACACATGTACCCCAATGTTCATTGCAGCACTGTTTATATTAGCCAGGACATGGAAGCAACCTAGATGCCCATCAGCAGATGAATGGATAAGAAAGCTGTGATACATATACATAATGGAGTATTACTCAGCCATTAAAAAGAATACACTTGAATCAGTTCTAATGAGATGGATGAAACTGGAACCTATTATACAGAGTGAAGTAAACCAGAAAGAAAAACACCAATACAGTATACTAACGCATATATATGGAATTTAGAAAGATGGTAACAATAACCCTGTGTACGAGACAGCAAAAGAGACATTGATGTATAGATCAGTCTTATGGACTCTGTGGGAGAGGGAGAGGGTGGGGAGATTTGGGAGAATGGCATTGAAACATGTACAATATCATGTATGAAACGAGTCACCAGTCCAGGTTCGATGCACCATACTGGATGCTTGGGGCTGGTGCACTGGGATGACCCAGAGGGATGGTATGGGGAGGGAGGAGGGAGGAGGGTTCAGGATGGGGAACACAGGTATACCTGTGGCAGATTCATTTCGATATTTGGCAAAACTAATACAATATTGTAAAGTTTAAAAATAATATAAAATTTAAAAAAAAGAAAGAAAAAAAATAAATAAAAATATCAGTTAAAACCACCAAAGGCAGAAAAAGAGTAGAAGACAAAAAAAGAAATGAAGACCAAGGGCAACAAATAGAAAATAGTAATGGATATGGTGAATATTAATCCAACTAGATCAATAATTACTTTGAACATCATTGCTCTAAAGGCACTGATTAAAAGACCAGAGATTGTCAGAGTGGATAAAAAAAATAAGACCCCACCGTATGTTGTCCAAATGAAACCTACTTTGATTATTAAACAATTTTATTGGAGTAGAGTTGATTTACAGTGTTGTGTTAGTTTCAGATGCACAGCAAAGTGAATCAGTTATATATACATCCACTCCTTATGTACAGACCATTACAGAGTACTGAGTCGTGTTCCCCATGCTATACAGCAGGCCTTTATTAGTTATCTGTTTTATATATAGTAGTGTGTATATGTCATCCTCAGTCTTCTAATTTCCCCCGCCCCTATCAGGGGATTATCTCCTGATAACCATAAGTTTGTCTGCTACATCTATGACTCTATTTCTGTTTTGTAAATAAGTTCATTTGTACCCTTTTAAAAAAGATCTATATATAAGTGATATCACATTATATTTGTCTTTCTCTAGAAACCTACTTTAAATATAAAAATACATGTAGATTAAAAGTAAATAGATGGAGAGGAATATATTAACACTAATCAAAAGAAAGCAGGAATCATACTTCTTTCTTTCTTTTCTGGGAAATCAGACTTCAAAGCAAGGGATAAAAAAGACAGTATAACACCCAAATAAGTAAAGTGAAAAAAGAGAAATAAACTCAGTGAGTCCCATAGCTCAGGGGTTGGCAAACTACAGCCTATGAGCCAAATCTGGCCGGTTGCCTGTCTTCTGTTTGTTTTTTTTGAATGAGCCGCAAGCTAAAAATGATTTTATATTTTAAATGGTTGAAAAAAATCAAAAGAAGAATATTTCATGACAAGTCCAAATTGTACAAAATACAAATTTCAGGGCCTGCCCATGGAGTTTAATTAGAACATGGGCAAGCTCATTTGTTCCCATCGTGTCTGGAAAAGTTTTGACTGAGCCTGGACAGCCCACAGAACCTCAACAATTCACTCTCTGTCGCCTTTGCCAGCCTCTGAGTCTGAAAGTAGGAAAACAGAGAAAAGTAAAGCAGCAAGACGGTCAATACACTACTGGGTAACACCAGTATTACAAATCATCAGCATTATCACCATGATAACCTTGAAGTCTACTTTCTGAAAAACTTCACATAATGTGAAAATGTCCAACAGACAGTTGGCAATAGAGGACTGGAGAGAGGAATGAGGTCAGAGCTCGCCTTCCATTGGTTCCCTTAGGGTCCAGCTCTGTCCCCTGCCCTGCCTCTGAAGGTACCACGGATCCCAGTGGCCTGGGCTGGGCCGAGGCCCCGCCCCGCCGCAGGCCCCGCCCCTCTGCAGGCCCCGCCCCGCCACGGGCCCGCTCTCAGTTGATGAGCCCCACTCTTCCTCTTCAGCTTCAGGGAGCCGTCTTGGTTGCCTCCTGTGTCCAGATGCTGGTGGGCTTCTCAGGCCTCATTGGCTTCCTCATGCGCTTCATCGGCCCCTTGACCATTGCTCCCACAATCTCCCTGATGGCCCTGCCTCTCTTCGATTCCGCGGGTGACAACGCCGGGATCCACTGGGGGATTGCTGCCACGTAAGTACCCTCCTGGGTGGGAGGGCCATTTGAGTTCCCTCTAGAGGAAAGTTTACCCAGTTAGAAGAGTGAGTCCTGGATATTGGCAAGCTCAGGTGGTTTACAAGTACTTTCATGAACATTTTTTGTTGTTCAGTGGCCAAGTTGTGTCGGACTCTTCCTGACCACATGGACTGCAACCTGCCAGGCTTCCCTGTATATCTCACCATCTCCTGGAGTTTGCCCAAGGTCATGTCCATTGAATAGATGATGCCATCCAACCATGTCATCCTCTGTTACCCTCTTCTCCTTCTGCCTTCAGTCTTTCCCGTGTCAGGGTCTTTTCCAATGAGTCAGCTGTTCGCATCAGGTGGCCAAAGTACTGGAGCTTCAGCTTCAGCATCAGTCCTTCCAAAGAGTATTCAGGGTAGATTTCCTTTAAGATTGACTGGTTTGATCTTGCTTTCCAAGGGACTCTCAAGAGTCTTCTTCAACACCACAGTTCGAAAGCATCAATTCTTCAGCACTCTGCCTTTTTTATTGTCCAGCTCTCACATCCATACATGACTACTGGAAAGACCATAGCTTGGACTAGATGGACCTTTGTCAGCAAAATGATGTCTTTGCGTTTTAACACACTGTCTAGTTTTGTCATAGCTCTCCTGCCAAGAAGCAATTGTCTTCTAATTTCATGGTTTGCAGTCACCATCTGAAGTGATTTTAGAGCCCAAGAAGAGGAAATCTGTCACTGCTTCCACATTTCCCCCTTCTATTTGCCATGAAGTGATGGGACCAGATGACATGATCTTAATTTTTTTAATATTGAGTTTTAAGCTGACTTTCATTCTCCTCTTTCACCCTCATAAAGAGGCTTTCTAGTTCATGTACATTATAATACCTCAAAAAGCAGTGAAATGGCAATTTAGAATGTATTATTACTATTTATTTGTTATTAGTCCTCACAGACAATGAGTTCATCACAGGCAGTGTCTAAACATACTTAGTGCAGGGTTCACAGATGGCTGATGCTACATGTCCCTTGCCTCCTAGGTTTTCACTGAGCAAATATTTGTACACCTCCAGCTCCTGGGAAGGGTACAGAGACATAGCCCAGCTCTCAAGCATTTGGTAGTTTAGCGGAGGGTTAAGACTTGAGTCCAAGTACCTGTGATACCAGGAGACACTGATGAGGGTCCCAGAATGTCAAGCTTATTCAGGGAATGGGGTGGTGACAGCCAGCTTGTGGGGGATGGAGAGGGCAGGGGAAGAGTGTCAGGAAGGCTTAGGAGTGGGGTGGGGAAGAGGCCCTCAACATTTAAACAGAGCTTTGGAGGAATTTGGCAACAACAGATGGATGTGTTCATTCACATGGGCTTTGACCCTGGCCTCAGTGGCTCCAGTCTGGATCTATGCAGCTGTCATGCTCATTTCTCAGGTCCCAAGGAATAGTAGTCCTCTGCCCACTCTTCCTCGTCAGCCACCGGCAGCCTCTGAAAGGGCCCGCCCACCTGTTCCCAGCTGGCAGGATGCAGAGCAGGGCCTAGATGAGGACCTTCCTAGCGCAGCCCCTACTCCCCAGACCCAGAGGCACATGGTGGCCCAGCTTCCTGGATCCTCGCTCTGGATGAGCCCCAGCTCACCAGGTTGGGTGTGGTTTGTTTCTGTTTCAGGACCATCTTCCTCATCGTGCTGTTTTCTCAGTACCTGAAGAACATCTCAGTGCCCGTGCCCGTTTATGGACGAGAGAAGAAGTCTCACACATCTAAGTTCTACCTGTTTCAGATCTTCCCTGTAAGAAGCACTCCCCACCCACTGCCATCCTTAACTGACTCACTTGGAGAGTGAGGGGCAGCCTCTTGCTCACCCAGTTGGGCCTCAAGTCAAATGCTCTCTACCTGCAGTGGCCTTTCCTCCTCGGCCTCCCCTAACTGCTCCTCCCCACCCTGCCCATGGGTGGTGGGAGCATTGGCTTAATGCCCTACAGCTCCTCCCTCAATGCTTCTCTCCTGCGGGAGCAGAGAGCTTGCCCCAGGTTGCCACAGTGGTCACCAGTGTGGGACAGCTTCCTCATGTTTCCCGGGATGTCCTCAGAGCATGGCCCTGGGGGAGGTAGCCAGAATCACCACTATGGGTGCAAAACGAAGGGCCAAGATGCTTAGGTTCTTTCTCATTGGTTCCTGGATGATTCAGACGGTGCCTCCTTTTTCAGAGCCTTCTCTGTTGAATTTGTTCCAATCTGTCAAGCAGGCACAGTTGGCAACCCCATAAAGGTGTTTTCAGGTTTGGTTCACCTATGACCTACATTCTGCATTATAAAAATGATACTTCCATGTAATGATCTCATTGATCCTTCCACAACCCTGTAGGCCAGTGGTTCAGAAGTTCAGTGTGCATAAGATTCACTTGGGAACATTGCTAAAAGTACAGATGTCTGGAGTTCTACCACCAGAGATTATAAATCAATACATCTGAGGACCCCACTTTAAGAAATCCTGCTTCAGGCTCTGCAGAGCAATGGCTGAAATTCCATTGTACAGATGAGCAAACTCAGGCTCAAGGAGTTTGAAGCAAGTCATGTGACCAGCAAACAGTAGAAAGGGAGTCAGCTTGCAGTCCTTCTGACCCAGGCCTTGTCTACTATGCTGGACATTTCTGCCTTTACCTGGCATAAGGTCTCCCTTTGGTTTACTGTCTGTGTTCCTTTACTGTGTTACTTATCCCCTGACACACAGATTTCTGTTGTCACTGGGAGGGTTCCTAATCCAACACTTCCTCATTTTGAAGAGCTTTTCTGAATTCTCTCTTTTGCCCAACCTTGCTGGGAGGTGTGGACAGGGGCAGGGAGTGGGACCAGGTGTGAAGGGCACCTCCCTTCCGCAGGTACTGCTGGGGCTCTGCATCTCGTGGCTGCTCTGCTTTGTGCTCACAGTCACCGACGCCCTCCCTTCAGCACCCACAGCCTACGGGTACCTGGCCCGCACTGACACCAAAGGCAGCGTCCTGAGCCAGGCTCCGTGGTTTCGCTTCCCTTACCCAGGTAATGAGCAGACTGGGCCCTTGTTGCCTGGGACACACGCTTCCTAGGTCTGTCCATGGGGCTCAGGGCACCAGAGTGGGTGGTGAATAGAGCCAGGGGGTGGGGGGAGAATCTTCTCCAAGGGATCTGACAACAGCCTGTGGTGGGGAAAAGCACAGAGGAACCCCGACCTCTAGCCAGCATCTGGGGCTCCTCCTGGACTCGGTGGGTCCCTCACAAGGGAGGCTCGGGACTGAATGAGAACATTTCTGGGTTGGAGGTCAAGGCCATCCCTTAGGCCTCTTCTGGTCTCCTTTCCCTGCAGTTCTTGGCTCAGGTTGTGTGAATAAGCACGTTTCAGTGGTGATGGGCAGGGGTGGTCTCGGGGGCTAGGGAGCTACGGCCTCCCTGAGTAAGTACCTTGACTTCAGAATGCTTCAGGGCCTTCCTGGGAAGAGGCCGGGTTGCTGGTTCTTTGTGCGCACTGTGACCTCAAGGTCAGGGCATGGGACCCACCCCCAGGGAGGCACGGGTAAGGCAGGGTTTCAAGACAAAGTCTCAGGACAGTTGTGGGGCTGGAAGACATGTTGCCCAGCTTTTAAAGCCTTCCGGAGAATCCTCTCGGAAAGAAATTATTTGGGGTCCAGTAACCTGTTGTCTTCTGGGTTAATATTCCCTCTGCATTGCATTTTCAGGACAGTGGGGCCTCCCCACCGTCAGCCCGGCTGGGGTCTTTGGGATCATCGCAGCGGTAATCTCCTCAATGGTGGAGTCAATAGGCGATTATCATGCCTGTGCCCGCCTGGTTGGGGCACCACCCCCTCCAAAGCATGCCATCAACCGAGGCATTGGCATCGAGGGCCTGGGCTGCCTGCTGGCAGGGGCCTGGGGGACAGGGAATGGCACCACCTCCTACAGCGAGAATGTGGGCGCACTGGGCATCACCAGGGTAAGGCTGAAGACAGTGGTCCACGGGTATGTGTGTGTGGCAGGGGTGGGTGGTGGGTATGCAGGCTAAGTACCTGGATCTGTCATCCATGTCTTAGTCTCTTATTGTCGCTGCAACAAATTACCACAAACATAATGGCTTTCAATAACCCAAATGTATTATCTTACCAATCTGGAGGTCAGAACTCCAACACAGGTCTCACAGGACTACAGTAAAGTTATTAGCGGGGCTACGTTCCTGCCTGGAGGCTCCAGGGAGAATCCATCGCCTTGCTTTTTCCATCATCTAGAGGCTCCCCACATCCTTGGCTATGGCCTCTTTCCCCCATCTTAAAGCCAGCAACATTGCATCTCTCTGACCTTTCTTCCCTTGTCACGTCTCCCTTTGACTACACCTGGGAAAGACTATCTGCTTATGTGGGTATGTGTAATTAGATTGGGCCACCTGGGTAATTCAGGATACTCTCTCCATCTCAAAATCCTTAAGTCCCGACGTCGGCGAGTAAGGGGGGGTGCGTGTGAGGTCATCGCGCGGGCGGGCGGGCGGGGTAATAAAAAAAAAAAAAATCCTTAAGTCCCCTTTGCCGTGTGAGTTTGGGATCAGGATGTGGACATCTCTGAGGAGCCATTATTCTGCTACTGTTCTGACCTTCTTGGCTGTGGTCACCTGTGCCTGCGTGTCCCAAGGGTGCCTCTCACTCAGCATGGCCTCTGATGTTCAGCCCATGCCCCCATCTTACCTCTCCTCATTGTAAACCTTGTCCTGTAGATTCACCCAGGGCATCCTTATCGTCTCTGACCTGCACCCCTCACAGTGGATTCTGTCTTCTCTGTGTGCCTGTGGCCCTCCTGTCCTCTTTTCTCCAAGCAGGACCACAGCTTGATCAATCATCTCTCACCTGAACATGGCAGCATCCCTAACTATCTCTTCCCAGGATCTTGCCCATCTGTCATCTAGCTGCCACCTGGCTGCCCAAGGATCTTTCTAGAACCCAATTAAATTAGTTCCTACTTAAAATCTCTTCTGGGCTCCCATTTTCCACAGGAAAGCCCCATAAGTTCAGCACGAACTCTTCAAGATGGTGCTTTCTAAGAAGGCTTAGAAAAGAATATTATTACGATGTTGCTTTCCTGTCTGCTTCAGTGCAGAGGTGTGGTATTTCCCAGAACAAGTGAAGTCAGCTTTGGAGAATCCAGAGCCCGCTACTCATTTCCCCTCGCTGCATTTTCTGATCGTGCCCTCAGACCTATCCACCTCTGTATCTGCATGGCCTCGGGCCCACAGTGAGAGCTAAAACGCGTGAGCAACAGCACAGCCAGCACCCAGCCCTGGAGCAATTGACACCATGGAAGCCTGGGTATTTTCCCAAAGTTTCCAAACCCTTAGTGCAAGTGAAAGGAATGTTTTTCCATGTGAGGACCACTGACCCACACAGAAATATAACAGGAATGGGCTACATGAGTAAAAGGCAGCAACTATTTTTCCTGCTAAAGGAAGCAAATATCATGCAGAACAGAAAATTATACTCAATAAATGGGACAAAAATTTTTTGATGTATAATTTCTAAATTAAGGCTGTTTAGAGTAGAAGGAAGGAGGGGGGAAGAAAGGTACATGAGCAGGCTGCAAATCGAGTTGTTCAGTTGCTCAGTTGTATCCTACCCATTGCGACCCCGTGGACTACAGTTCAGTTCAGTCCAGTTGCTCAGTTGTGTCCGAATCTTTGTGACCCCATGGACTGCAGCACGCCAGGCCTCCCTGTCCATCACCAACTCCAAGAGTTTACTCAAACTCATGTCCATCGAGTCTGTGATGTCATCCAATCATCTCATGCTCTGTCATCGCCTTCTCCTCCTGCCTTCAATCTTTCCCAACATTGGGGTCTTTTCCAATGAGTCGGTTCTTCCCATCAGGTGGCCAAAATATTGGAGTTTCAGCTTCAGTATCAGTCCTTCCAGTGAAGATTCAGGACTGATTTCTTTTAAGATTGACTGGTTGGATCTCCTTGCAGTCCAAGGGACTCTCAAGAGTCTTCTCCAACACCACAGTTCAAAAGCATCAATTCTTCAGCGCTCAGCTTTCTTTAGTCCAAATCTCACATCTGTACGTGACTACTGGAAAAACCATAGCTTTGACTAGACAGACCTTTGTTGGTGAAGTTCTGTCTCTGCTTTTTAATATGCTGTCTAGGTTGGTCATATATTTTCTTCCAAGGAGCAAGCATCTTTTAATTTCATGGCTGCAGCCACCATCTGCAGTGATTTTGGAGCCCAAGAAAATAAAATCTGTCACTGTTTCCATTGATTTCCCATCTATTTGCCATGAAGTGATGGGACCGGAGGCCATGATCTTAGTTTTCTGAATGTTGAGTTTCAAGCCAACTTTTTCACTCTCCTCTTTCACTTTCATCAAGAGGCTTTTTAGTTCTTCCCCTTCGCCATAAGGGTGGTGTCATCTACATATGAGGTTATTGATACTTCTCCTGGCAATCTTGATTCCAGCTTGTGCTTTATCCAGCCCAGCATTTCTCATGATGTACTCTGCATATAAGTTAAATAAGCAGGATGACAGTTGCTCAGTCGTGCCCCACTCTTTGTGACCCCATGGACTGCAGCATGCCAGGCCTCCCTGTCCTTCACCATCTCCCAGAGTTTGCTCAAACTCATGTCCATTGAGTCAGTGATGCCATCCTACCATCTCATCCTCTGTCGTCCCCTTCTCCTCCTGTCTTCAGTCTTTCCCAGCATCAGGGTCTTTTCTAATGAGTCAGCTCTTCGCATCAGGTGGCCAAAGTATGGGAGCTTCAGCTTCAGCATCAGCCCTTCTAATGAATATTCAGGGTTAATTTCCTTTAGGATGGACTGGTTTGATCTCCTTGCAATCCAAGGGACTCTCAAGAGTCTTCTCCAACACCATGGTTCAAAGCATCAGTTCTTTGGTGTTCAGCCTTCTTTATGATCCAACTCTCATATCCATATGTGACTACTGGAAAAACCATAGCTTTGACTAGACAGACTTTTGTGGACAAAATAATGTCTCTGCTTTTTAATATGCTATCTAGGTTGGCCATAGATTTTCTTCCAAGGTGCAAGCATGTTTTAATTTCATGGCTGCAGTCACCATCTGCAGTGATTTTGGAGTTCAAGAAAATAAAGTCTGCCCTTGTTTCCATTGTTTCCCCATCTATTTGCCATGAAGTGATGGGACCAGATGCCATGATCTTTGTTTTTTGAATGATAAGTTTTAAGCCAGCTTTTCCACTCTCCTCTTTCGCTTTCATCAAGAGGCTCTTTAATTCCTCTTTGCTCTCTGCAATAAGGTGGTGTCATCTGTGTATCTGAGGTTATTGATATTTCTCCCGGCAATCTTGATTCCAGCTTTTGCTTCATCCAGTTCAGCATTTCGCATCATGTGCTCTGCATATAAGTTAAATAAGCAGGGTGACAATATACAGCCTTGATGTACTCCTTTCCCAATTTGGAACTAGTCCATTTTTCCATGTCCAGTTCTAACTGCTGCTTCTTGACCTGCATACCGGTTTCTCAGGAGGAAGGTAAGGTGGTCTGATATTTCTGTCTCTTTAAGAATTTTCCAGTTTGTTGTGATCCACGCAGTCAAAGGCTTTAGCATAGTCATTGAAGCAGAAATAAATGTTTTTCTGGGTTTTTCGTGCTTTTTCTGTGATCCAGTGGATGTTGGCAATTTGATTTCTGGTTCCTCTGTCTTTTCTAAATCCAGCTTGTGTATCTGGAAGGTCACGGTTCACATACTGTTGTTGAAACCTGGCATAGAGAATTTTGAGCGTTACTTTGCCAGCATGTGAAATGAGTGCAATTGTGCAGTAGTTTGAACATTCTTTGGCGTTGCCCTTCTTTGGGATTGGAATGAAAACTGACCTTTTTCAGTCCTGTGGCCACTGCTGAGTTTTCCAAATATTGACATATTGAGTGCAGCACTTTCACAGCTTCATCTTTTAGGATTTGAAATAGCTCAGCTGGAATTCCTTCACCTCCACTAGCTTTGTTCACAGTGATGCTTCCTAAGGACCACTTGACTTCACACTCCAAGATGTCTGGCTCCAGATGAATGATCACAGCATTGTGGTTATCTGGGCCATTAAGTTATTTTTTGTATAGATCTGTGTATGCTCGCCACCTCTTCTTAATATCTTCTGTGTCTATTAGATCCCTACTGTCCTTTATTGTGCCCACCTTTGCATGAAATGTTCCCTTAGTATCTCCAATTTTCTTGAAGAGATCTCTGCTGCTGTTGCTGCTAAGTCGCTTCAGTCGTGTCTGACTTTATGCAATCCCATAGACGGCAGCCCACCAGGCTCCCCCATCCCTGGGATTCTCCAGGCAACAACACTGGATTCGGTTGCCATTTCCTTCTCCAATGCATGAAAGGGAAAAGTGAAAGGGAGGTCACTCAGTCGTGTCCGACTCTTAGCGACCCCAATGGACTGCAGCCCACCAGGCTCCTCCATCCATGGGATTTTCCAGACAAGAGTACTGGATGGGGTGCCATTGCCTTTAGTCTTTCCAATTCTTTTGTTTTCCTGTATTGGTTTGCCTTGTTCACTTAAGAAGGCTTTCTTATCTCTCCTTGCTATTCTTTGGAACTCTGCATTCAGATGGGTATATCTTTCCTTTTCTCTTTTGCCTTCACTAGTTTTTGGTTCTCTCCTAGTTGGTGGGGTGGGAAGTGGGGGACAAGTGGTGGCGTGAGGGGAGGAATTAGGTTGGTCAGAGACTTCCCATCACTTCTCTAGGGTGTGATGGGATGTCACACAAGCCCAGATGTCAGTCCTGAGACCAAAAGAGACCCAGGGCTGCATGGTTAATTCTGTGGTGGTAGGATTTGGGATGACCTGCCATTCATGAGATCATCAGTGTATCCAAAGGGCGTTGGTTGAACCTGAAAGTTGATTCATTGTGCTTAGATTCATGCTTAGTTCCCACAGTTCATTGTTAGGCTTGTAAACAAAACAGAAGTTTCCTTTGATGTGGTAAATTCTTTTTTTTTTGATAGGCAAGAAGTAGCTTTATTAATATAGGATAACTTTAAGAGCTGCCGTGGGCAGGTGAGGGAGGCCTGCTGATGTGGTAAATTCTTATCACATGTTTTCTTATGAAGTCAGTTAAATAAACTGTGCTCATGGTCTTCTCAAGGCAAGAATACTGAAGTGGTTTGCCACGCCCTTCTCCAGTGGACCGTGTTTTGTTAGGCCCTGAATAGCGGGGGCATGCCCTTCACACTCCATGTGGCCAGAGGACAGGACTGGTGCCCTGGTTGTGCCACTGCTGGTCCTCGCTGGGCGTGTCAACCTGCACCAGCCACCAGGTGGCAGTCAGTGGTCAATGTGCTCTTAAGCTGGGAAGAGAAATAAGCAAAGGTGAATTCTGCTACTCTATCACTGCATTAACAGACTTCAAGTTGTTGACATTGGAGTATTTTAAAATTTTTAAACATTGTGGTAGAAGACACATAACATAAAATCTACCATCTTAATATTTTTGAAGTGTACAGTTCAGTACTAGTAAGTGTATCCACCCACAATGCTGTGCAACAGATCTCCAGAGCTTTTTATTCCTACAAAACAAACTACCCTGGAGTATCATTTTAATGTTTTTGTTCATTTGTTTTTTTTTTTTTACATTTTGGCTGGGCCACATGGCATGTGGGATGTTCCTTCCATGACCAGGGATGAAGCTTGCACCCTGGGAAGCCCTGTCAAACATTGCCCATATATGCATGGACTTATTTCTGGGCTCTCAATTCCGTCCCCTTGGTGTATGTGTCTGTTTTTATGCAAGCACCATACTGTTTTGATTACTATAGTTTTGTAGTATAGTTTAAAATCAGGAATTGAGATGCTTCCAGCTTTATTTTTCTTTTTCAGAATTGCTTTATCTATTTGGCATCTCTTGTGCTTACATACGGAGAAGGCAATGGCACCTCACTCCAGTACTCTTGCCTGGAAAATCCCATGGATGGAGGAGCCTGGTGGGCTGCAGTCCATGGGGTCGCTAAGAGTCAGACACGACTGAGCGGCTTAGCATCAGCAGTGCTTACATAAGCATTTTAGGGGCTTCCCTGGTGGTTCAGATGATAAAGAATCCCCCTGCAATGCAGGAGATCTGGCTTTGATCCCTGGGTTGGGAAGATCCCCTGGAGAAGGGAATGGCTACCCACTCCAGTAGTCTTGCCTGGAGAATTCCATGGAAAGAGGGTCCTGGTGGGCTACAGTCCATGGGGTTGCAAAGAGTGGACACAACTGAACAACTGACACTATACTACTATATGTAAGCATTTAGGATTTTTTTTCTATTCCTGTGGAAATGCTGTTGAAAATTTGATAGGGATTGCATTGAATCCATAGATGGCTTCAGTAATATGGACAGTTAGCAATACTAACTCTTCAAGTCATGACATAATATACCTTTGCATTTATTTGTGTCTTCTTCATTTTCTTTCCTCAAAGTCTTATAGTTTCCACCTCCTTGTTTAAATTCATCTTTAAATATTTTATTGTTTTTGATGCTATTATGAATGGGTATGTTTTATTTCTTTTTCAGATGTTTTATTATTAGTGTGGAATGTGGCATTTCTGTACATTGATTTTCTATCCTGTAACTTTACTGAATTCACCGATTAGTTCTAACAATTTCTTAGTGCAGTCTTAGGATTTTCTACATATGAGATCATATCATCTGCAAATAAAGATAATTTTACTCCTACCTTTTTCATTTGGATGCCTTTTATTTCTTTATGTTACCTGGTTCCTATAGCTGTGGACTTCCAGTAATGTGTGGAATAGGAGTGGTGAGAGTGTCACCCTAGTCTTGGTTCTGATCTGATCGTAGAAGAAAAGTTTCCCACCTTTCAGCCTTGAGCATGATGTGAGTTGTGGGCTTTTTACATTTGCCTTTAGCTACATTCTTTCTATATTTGACTTGTTGAAAGTCTTTTTTTAATCAACAAAGGATGTTCAATTTTGTCCAGTGCTTTTTCTGCATCTATTGAGATGATCATATATTTTTATCTTTCATTGTATTAATGTGGTGTATCACATTTATTGATTTGCATATGTCGAGACATCCTGGCATCCCAGAGATAAATCCCACTTGATCATAGTGTATGATCCTTTTAATGTGCTGTTAAATTTGGTCTGCTAATATTTTGTTGATAGTTTTTGTATCTATATTCATCAAAGATATTGGTCTGTACAGTTGACCCTAGAACAATATGGGAAATGGGGTGGGATTAGGTGCACCAACCCTCCTCACAACCAAAAACCCTTGCATAACGTACAGTTGGATCTTTGTACATGTGGTCGCTCCATATCCGTGGTTCCATCATATCCGTGGTTCCACATTCACAGATTCAGCCTACCATGGATTGTTTAGTGCTGCTGTGTTTACTGTTGAAAAATATCTGCATGTAAAGGAACGTGCTGCTACTGCTAAGTCGCTTCAGTCGTGTCCGACTCTATGCAATCCCATAGACGGCAGCCCACCAGGCTCCCCCATCCCTGGGATTCTCCAGGCAAGAACACTGGAGTGGGTTGCCATTTCCTTCTCCAATGCATGAAAGGGAAAAGTGAAAGGGAAGTCGCTCAGTCGTGTCTGACTCTTGGCGACCCCATGGACTGCAGCCTACTAGGCTCCTCCGTCCATGGGATTTTCCAGGCAAGAGTACTGGAGTAGGTTGCCATTGCCTTCTCCGGTAAAGGAACCTACACAGTTCCAAATCATTATTCAAGGTTCACCTGTACGTTCTTTCCTTGTAGTGTCCTTATCTGGCTTTGGTACTGCCAGGGTAATGCTGGCCTCCTATAATAAGCTTGTGAAGTAAGTATTATTAATTCCACCTGGTAAATTTGAAGGCTGATATTTGGAGAGGTTAGATAACATGCATAAAAAGCACAGCTAGTTAGAGGCAGAGTTGGAACTGGCTCTCAAACTCCATTCTTAAGCATTGGGCCACTCCTTCCCAAAAGAGACTTCTTGCCACTTCTTCACAAAAAGCTGCCCAGAGAAGGAGCACTGGAGTCAGGACTTGAAGATAGGTATGAGAGCAGCAGAGAGGAGAGGTGAGGGCAGAGGCTGGGACCCAAGATCACACCCTCATCCTTTCCCTAGCCCCATGAGAAGAACAGGGGGCTCCTCCTGCAGGTCCCCTGGAGCTGTTGTTTGTGATTCCCCAGGAAGAGTGCAGAGGTCTCCAGGGCATGTGGCCTGGTTGGAGCTCAGCCACCATCTGTATCCCTTCTCCCCGCGTGCTGCAGGTAGGAAGCAGGATGGTGATTGTCACTGCGGGCTGCGTGCTGCTCCTGATGGGCGTATTTGGGAAGATCGGGGCTGCATTTGCCACCATCCCAACACCCGTGATCGGAGGCATGTTCCTGGTGATGTTCGGGGTCATCACTGCCGTGGGGATTTCCAATCTCCAGGTGAGGCAAGGCACCCTTGGAAAAGCAGAAGCATTGCATCTCCTGAGAGGAGCCCATGGGGATGGAGATGAATGGAACAGCCCGGGGACAAGGGAGGAGAAGGGCATCCTCTAGTCCTAGCAAATGCACCGGCCCCAAATGGAGGGAAGTAACCAGGAACATACAAACTTCTGAAAAACAAAATTGGATCCGTTTGTATTGAATTATCCAAACCACTCAGCTCTCAGGGTCAAGGGGGAGTTGGGACTTGACCCAGAGCCTATGCCCTCTGAATCCAACCTCCCCCTCCAGCCTCCAGTGATGGGCGAACAGGGGCACTTTAGAGGGGTGCTTGGTGTTCAGTATAGGTGCTGATGGCTCCGGGCCTCTCTCTTGCAGTACGTGGACTTGAACTCATCCAGAAACCTCTTCATCTTCGGCTTCTCCATCTTCTGTGGGCTTGCCATTCCCAACTGGGTGAACAAGAACCCAGAGAGGCTCCGCACAGGTGATTCTCCATCCTCTAGACTGTGACCATTCCAGGAGCAGAGCCGGTGGGGCCCTTGGTTCCTGGCAATTCCTGTCACTTCTTTTAAATTAACTATAGTCACCATGTTGTACATTACATCGCCATTACTTATTTCCAGTTTTGTTGAGATATAACTGGCATACATCACTGTATGATTCCAGGTATACAGCATAAAGTTTTGATGTACATCCATTATGAAATGATTACCAAAATAAGTCTAGTTAAAACCCATCATCTCACATGGATACAATAAAAAGAAGTGGGGGGGAAAAAGAAAAACATTTCTCCTTGTAGTGAGAACTCTTAGGGTTTATTCTGTTAAGAACTGTGTGGTTGACGTACAGCAGCATTAACCATAGTTTTCATGTTGTACATTACACTGCTCATCCTTATCTCATAACCGGAAGTGTGTACCTTTGATCACCTTCCTCCAGCACCTCCTTCTCCCACTTCCCGCTTCTGGTAACTGCAAATCTGATCTCTTTTTCTGAGTTTTTATCATTTTTTTAAGAGTCTACATATAATAAGTGAGATCATACCTATTTGTTTTTCTCTCTCTGATTTATTTCACAGCACAGTGCCCTCAAGGTCTATCCATGTTGTGTAAATAGCGACATTTCATTCTTTTCCTTATGGCTGGATAATATCCATTGTAAACATACACATTTTCTTTAGTTGCTCATCCACTGATGAACACTTAGGTTGTTTCGATATCTTGGCTGTTGTAAATAATGCTACTGTGAATGTGGCTGTGCATGTGTCTTTTTGAGTTGGTGTTTTCATTTTCTTTGAATAAATACCCAGAAGTGGAATTGTTGGGTCATAATGATGGACAGGGAGGCCTGGTGTGCTGCAGTTCATGGGGTTGCAAAGAGTCGGACACGACTGAGTGACTGAACTGAATGGTAGTTCTGTTTTTAATTTCTTAAGGAACTCCATGCTGTTTTCCATATGGCTGCACTAATTTACAGGCCCATCAATGATGCATAAGGTTTTCTATTTTTCCACACCCTTGCCAACACTTCTCAGTTCTTTTTGGGAAAAGCCATCCTCACAGGTGTGAGATGAATGTCTCACTGTGGTTTTGATTTGCATTTCCCTGCTGTCAGTGATGCTGAACACCTTTCATGTACTCGTTGGTCATCTGGACATCTTCTTTGGCAAAGTCTCTGTCAAGATCCTCTGCCCATTTTGTAATCCCTGTCACTTTTGTCTCCACTGTAGGGATTCTTCAGCTGGACCAAGTCATCCAGGTGCTGCTGACCACAGGCATGTTTGTTGGTGGATTTCTGGGATTCCTGTTGGACAACACCATCCCTGGTAGGGCTCATCTCTGCCCTGTAAGCTGGCAGTTTGGGTAGACAGTCAGCATTAGGGCCAGCCACATTGCTTCCCTAGCCCCAGTTCCCATGTGAGGCTGGCCACAGCATACCCTGAGTGGGTCCAGGGTCTGGGTGGGGTGATTTAAAGTCCCTGTCTACAAATATAGTCACATTCTGAGGAACGTGAGGAGTGGGGTTAGGGTTCAACATATGATTTTGGGGGTGGGTGGGTGAGCACAGTTCAGCCCATAGAAGGACCCTAAGGTGGGAAATATACCAGAAGCAAAGCGCAAAAGGCACAGCCCCAGCTCTCTTAGAGCCTGCAGTCTAGCTGGGGAGGGAGAGAACACAGTATAGATTCATATCCCAACCAAAGCCATAGCTGGTGTGCTGTGCTCCAGGTGCTCTGTACTGAGTGTACAGAGAGCAGCAGGACATGCCCGGCCTTCTGGAGCCTCACAGGCTCATAAGAAAGGGACACACAACCACAGACCCTTACACTACAGGGCACCGAGTGTGGCGATGAGCACAGCAAACCCATCAGTGCTGAGGATGTGTCCGGGGAAGGGTGCAGAGCTGTCCTCACTGGGGGCTTTCCCTGCCTTGAAAGGACCTTTGTAATAACTCCTGCTTATTCTGGTATTCTGTTTTCCACATTTCTTCTCTCCACCAAATATAAAAGACACCTGCATTCCAGAAACATTGAAACATAGAAAGGTCCACCTCGGAAGAGGAGGAAAGAACAGTGGTTCACAGAAAGTCGTACCCTAGAGCTCAGAAACTCCTGGTGATGAGCTGAGTTGTTGTTGTTGTTTAGTCACTCAGTCACATCTGACTCTTTGTAACCCCATGGACTGCAGCAAGCCAGGCCTCCCTGTCCATCACCAACTCCCGGAGCTTACTCAAACTCATGTCCATCGAGTAGGTGATGCCATCCAACCATCTCATCCTCTGTGTCCCCTTCTCCTCCTGCCTTCAATCTTTCCCAGCATCAGGGTCTTTTCCAGTGAGTCAGCTCTTCTCATCAGGTAGCCAAAGTATTGGGGCTTCAGCTTCAGCATCAGTCATTCTAATGAATATTTAGGGTTGATATCCTTTAGGATGGACTGATTGGATCTCCTTGCTGTCCAAGGGACTCCCAAGAGTCTTCTCCAGCACTATAGCTCTAAAGCGGCAGTTCTTTGGCGCTCAAGCCTTCTTTATGGTCCAACTCTCTCATCCATTGAGTTGAGTTGGGTGGAGTTGAGCTGAGCTGATTCTTGGGGTGGGCTGGGAGAAGGAGAAGGACGAGCTGCCGGCTGGATCAGGGAATTGCGAACTGGCCTCTCCAGAGCCTCCTCCTGCCCAGGTCTGCCAGCTCCCTTGGGGCCCAGTCCCGACCTCGCTCTCTGTCTCCTATTAGGAAGTCTGGAGGAGAGAGGCCTTCTGGCATGGAATCAAGTCCAGGAGGAGTCTGAGGAGACTACGAAGGCCTTGGAGGTCTACGGCCTCCCCTGGGGGATCAGCACCAGGTTCTGCACATCCTCCTGCGCCCAGTACCTCCCCTTCTGGCCCAGGGAAGGCAAGGTGGGAGTGCGCCACCTGTCGCTCTGCCCCGCGGACTCAGAAGAGGGGCCCCGGAGCGCCGCAGACACCCGGATGTGAGAAGGCTTCTTCTGCACCGCCCCCACCCAGTGTGCTCCTCGCCCCACCCACTATGGGAGGTACCCTGTCGACCTGAGCGTCTCTGCACCCCACACGTGATGGCAGAGTTAGATAAGTGTTAGATTAAGGCCAGGGCAAGCGTGCTGTGACCCCCGTCAGCGAGTCAGCGAGGTCTAGCCTCAAGCTACATCCTTACACCATGCTCAGCCCTCCCGTCTCCAGGGTAAACCAGGGCAGCCCGGTATCCATGCAGAAAGCCTCTAGGCAGTATTGATGGTTGGGAGGCAGAGGCTTTGGGTGGGGTAGGGAACAGAGATGGGGCTGTTAGCTGAAAGGTGACAGTAACATTTCTCTTCCTCAAAGAAGTAGGAGGCCTGCTGACCCCTCCCATCCAGGTTCCTCCCATCCAGATTCCTCCCAATCAGACCCCTCCCCTCCAGGCCCCTGCCATTGGTAAACGCTGAGCTTGTGCTAAGTCATTTCAGTCATGTCCGACTCTATGCAACCCTATGGACTGTAGACGGCCTGGCTCCTCTGTCCATGGGACTCTCCAGGCAAGAATACTGGGGTGGGTTGCCATTTCCTCCCCCAGGGGATCTTTGCCCCCAGGGATGGAACCCACCTCTCTTACCTCCCCTGCTTTGGCAGGCAGGTTCTTTACCACTAGTGCCACCTGGGAAGCCCCTGTAGACACTGAAGGGTCTGCAAAGCTACAGTCCCTGCATATGCCCAGTGCTAGTCCTTGGAGTCAGATTGTGCATCACAGGATGGTATGGTGAGGCAGTGAGCACTGGGGGTGCGGGTCAGATGGCACCAGGTTTGGACCCTAAGACTTAACCTGCACTTCAGGTTCTCACAGGGACATGAAACAGCCAAGGCCTTGGAAAGGCCTTCAGTGGAGTGGAGCCACTGTTGTCATGATTTATAAACTGTAAGAGCCAGGTGAACCTGCTCTCTCTGCATCCTCAATGGATTAGTCAGGATTCTCTAGAGAGACAGAGCCAATACGGGGGGTGTGTACATACATACATATATATGTATATACACATATGTCTACAGATATATATATATATATACACACACACACATATGGGGAAGGCAGATGGAGAGATTGACTTCAGGATTGGGTTCAGGTGATTGTGGAGGCTGGCAAGTCTGAAGTCTGCAGGGCAGGCCATGCAGGCTGGGGTGAATTGCAGCTGGAATCTGAAGGCAGTCACTGGAAGAATTCCCTCTTCCTGAAGGAGGTTAGGGCTTCTCTGAGAGCTCAGTTGGTAAAGAATCTGCCTGCAATGCAGGAGACCCTGGTTCGATTCCTGGGTTGGGAAGCTCTGCTGGAGAAGGGATAGACTACCCACTCCAGTATCTTGGACTTCCTTTGTGGCTCAGCTGGTAAAGAATCTACCTGCAATATAGATCTGGGAGATCTGGGTTCGATCCCTGGGTTGAGATGATCCAAGGTGAAAGGCTCCAGTATTCTGGCCTGGAGAATTCAGGGCCATGGGGTTGCAAGCGTGGTCTGTTCAGTCCTTCAACTTATTCGATGAGGCCCACCCACACTATGGAGGGTAATCTGCTTTACTCAAAGTCTGCTGATTTAAAGGGTAATCTCTTCTAAAAAAAAAAACAAAAAAACACAACCTAAAACCTTCATAGAAATATCTACAAAAATGTTTGACCAAGTACCTGGTACCATGGCCTTGCCAAGCTGACATGTAATAATAACCGACACCCCCAGTACACAGGCCCAAGGGCACTGATGCATTCTGCCCAGCAGCCTCAGCAAAAAGCATTGCAAGTGCTGTGGGACCTGACATGGACTCCATTCAGGAGTCTTTATTGTCAGAAGAAGCAGATATAGGTTTGAGGTCAGCATTGCTCCTGGGCTTTTAGAGCTTGTAGGATGTGGGGTGGACGCCAGAGCTCCCTAGAACCCATCAACACAATGCCCTGAAGCAGGTGTGCTGCAAGTATCCAGTGTCATGGGACAGATCCTGGCCATCCTGTTCTTGAAAGACTCACGGCCTGGTCCTTGGGTGCATCTGGTACCCCCTGAAGAGGAGCACAGCGGGAGCAGGTGTGTGCCCTGCAGAAGGCCAGCACCTCATTCAAAACAACCCCCAAAGACCGACACACAACCACACTATTCTTAAATACTTTATAACAACCAGAAACTACAACCATCAAAATGCTTTTGGGGCAGCCCACTACAAAACGCCAAGGCAGGGGCAACTTGGGCTGCCAGAACTCAAAGCCGGAGACCATCAGCCTCCTCCATCCCCTCCTGCTTCCAGCCCTCCCGCATCACAGATCTTCATCATCAAACATCTCATCTCATCGTCAACAGAAAGGTCCGGTTCTTGCAAAACACTGGTAGAAGAGGATTCAAGTTTTATCTGAGGGCTCCAGGCCTCAGGCGGGGGAGATGGCCCCACCATCTCAGGCACGCCTCCTCCCTCTGCTTCTCCCCCACATCTCTTCAGCGGTATCTTCTCCTCCAGCTTCCAGCCAGGAAGTTACGAGCAATGAGGGGCAGGGAGTCCATTTCCATTTCACTCGACTCCGTACTCTACCGTCTCCAGAAGGGCTTCTCCTGGATACAGTAGAACTGGCTTCTCTCCTCTCCTGGGGATTTCTAAGAACCCATGAGCGAGACAGGGGCAATCTTAAAGCTTTATCCAAATGCCCTCAACAGAGGATGATGAATTATACCACGATGCACACACCCATGGAATACTCTGCAGCTGCTTCCAATAAAAAGAATGGGCTCCTTCTCTGTGGGACACATGATTTCCAAAGAGCGCGGTCCAGAGCAGTGTGTATGGTGGGCTACCATTTGTGTCTGATGTGTGTGTGCTCAGTTGTGTCTGACTCCTTGCGATCCCATGGACTGTAGCCTGCTAGACTTCTCTGTCCCCGGGATTTTCCAGGCAAGAATATTGGAGTGGGTTGCTACTTCCTTCTCCAGGAGATCTTCCCAACCCAGGGGTCAAACCTGGGTCTCCTGCATTGCAGGCAGATTCTTTACCAGTAGCGCCACCTGGGAATACCATTTGTATTTGATAGATTATATAAGTAGCTGGAGAATATTTCTGGATGACTGAATAAGAAACTGGTCATGATCATTGCCTTTGGGGGAGAGAATGCAATAGGAACAAGGAACATTGGTTAGCTATTTGGGGATCATTTTGAAAAGAAACAGCATTATGTTAATTTAGCAAGTGTTTCTCATTCCCTTAACAATGACACCAGCTACCTGATGCCCCATTACCCCTTCCCGTAAAAGTACATTCCTGGGTTTGTGTTATTCCTGCATATCCCCACCCCAGCAGAAAATCACCCCTGTAGTTTGTTAGCGCTGCTCGTTAGGGGTTGATTCCCTTGGGCCTTGGGAAGCACCCCTAATCCAGCCAACCATCTCATGGATGTGGGGCCAGATCGGGGGTGATTCTGAGAATGAAACTCCAGAGAATGGTCCTCATCTGTCCTGCCCTCCTGATAGGGGTGGGCACATCAGAGCCAGAGTATCCAAGAGAGGGAAGAACTGGTCAAAGGAAAATCACCAGACCCCTTGTTTAGGGTGAGAATGGTGGCAAAGGTTGAGAAAAGGGGGAGCTGGAATGTGGAGGATGCCCTGAGGCCAAACATCAGGGGAGGGAGCCACACAACTGGAGTCTGTCACAGAGTGCCTGAATGTCATTCCAAATGTTCTGCTTCCTTCAGTCAGTTCAGTTCAGTCATTCAGTCGTGTCCTACTCTTTGCGACCCCATGAACCGCAGCAAGCCAGGCCTCCCTGTCCATCACCGGCTCCCGGAGTTCACCCAAACTCATGTCCATTAAGTCAGTGATGCCATCCAACCATCTCTAAGCCCCTGCACATGATGATGAGGGATTCTTCAGCTGCAGGTCTGTGAAATCGCTAGGCTGCTGGAGGTGTCTGCTGGGACTGGGTGCTGAAGTGTGTTGAGTAGCATTTCCCCCAGTTCATGCCCACCTGGAGCCTATTTGAAACTAGAGTCTGTGCAGATGTGATTATCTAAGGCTGTAAGCTGAAGTCATCCTGGATTTGGGGTGTGCCCTTGATCCAAATGATAGGTGTCCTTACAGGATAGAGGGACACAGAGATCACAGAAGATGGAGGCAGCGATGCAGCTACAAGTGCAGGGATCTCCGGCACTGCTGGGAGCACCGGGAGCTAGGAAAAGGCATGACAAATTCTCCCCTAGAGCTTTCAGGGGGAGCATGGCGGGTCAACACCGAAACTGGGCCTTCTGGGAGAATAAATTTTTGTTGTTTTAAGCCCCTGAGTTTGTGGTAATTTGTTACATGAGTCCTAGGAAACCAATACAGGCACTGGGATGAACGGGAAAGAGAATGCAGTTGCCCTCTTTACACACCCTATACCAAGGCCTGAGGCCTCCTGAATGAGGACGCTCTTGGGCAGCTTGTTCAAGACACAGATTCCCGGGGCCACATCTCACAATACTGAATGGAAATCTTGAGTGCGGGGACGTCAGGAATCTGCATTCCAATGAGCTCCCAAGGTGAGTCAAGTCTGAGCGCCTCTGCTTTACATGAGCTCCAGTCCTGCCAGTTCTTTCTTTCCTGCTCTGTGTAAGTAACGAAGTGGGGAAAACAAAGACTGTCCCATCCATCTGCTCTCAAAGCCTTGGTAAAGTGACCTGACTTCACTGTGTCCAGAGCAAGGGACTCAGCGGTCAGGGTTTGGCGGCCAAGGGTTGGTGGGGGGTGCAGAGAGCCAACTGCAGGAAACGGCCTTGGCTCCAAGTGGTCTCAGCAGAGGAAAGGGAAGGGTAAGCAGGAAAAGGGCCACACTGAAAAGCTGCCCTGATTATTTTTGGACTTTTCATCACTATCACGTACCTTTTAAAATAAACAGCTATATTTTTGCTAAATCAGTGGGAAAATCCATGGCTCTGAATCTGAAAGGGGCTGTCTCCTTGGCAGCTCATGAATAACCCCCTCCCTCCATGGAAACTTCCAGGAATGGACCTTCTAACCAAGACCCCCACAATGCATGTCACGGTGGGCTGCACAGTCAGCTTTTTGGAAGCAGAAATTAATATCCTTCAAAAGCTGACAGCAAATATTACCCCAGTGTCTCAGAAAATGATGAACTAGTTCAGCCTCTCAAAAGGCATCGAGGAATCACCCAGGTAGGAATGCCTGCCAAGGGCCAGGCCTCTGAGGTCTGGTCCCTGCCTCAAGGCTCCCAGGCTCAGATGTGCCCTGAAGAGCATCCGTCTGCCTCTTCCCTGACATCCTCCTTCCACAAGGTGCATTAGACTAAAGTCAAATATCCATGGAAGAACGTTCCCCCGTGGTGTGAAATGGGGGAGTTGCAGCCAGTGCTCCCCTCCAGAGCCCACCATCTGAAGGGAGGCGAGCCAAGGCCTGACTGCACCCTGCTCCATCCTACCTGTTTGAACTGAGTGTTAACACAGCAAAAGCCTTTGAAAAAATCGACGTTCTGCACGTACAGCTGAAACTTGTCCTCGGGATTTTTTGAGTTGCAAACAGCCAGTGAGGAACTAACGGCAGAAAAGAGGAAGAAACAACCGTTAGAATCCTAACTTTTTACCTCTGCTTTGTTGTTCAGTCACTAAGTCATATCTGACTCTTTGGGACCCCATGGACTGCAGCACGCCAGGCTTCGCTGTCATTCACCATCTCACGGAGTTTGCTCAAATGCATGTCCATTCATTCGGTGATGCCATCCAACCATCTCATCCTGTGTTGCCTGCTTCTCATCCTGCCCTCAATCTCCACCTCTGCTTGCACCCTCTGAAAATATCTGGATTACAATGAGAACCAAACACTTTGAAGCACGCAGCTGGACCCTCCAGAAGGTGGCCCAGCGCCTTCTGTGGAAGGTTTGCACGGCCCCAGTTCCAGAATCATGTCTGGAAGCTGCTGGGGAAGCAAGACTACAGGGAGGCTGGCCCATGGGTCCTAGTTTAGTGTTCTGAGCTGTGGCCTGGGGAACAAGGAGCAAGATTTCCTCTCCGCCTAAAGTCAGGCTCTGCTCCCACCCGTGACCTCCCAGGCTCAGGAAGCACAGGGCACGATCGAGGTCAGTCCCTTGACATGCCTCTGGCTCAGGAGGTCTAAAGTGAAACGCCAGCCCTGCCTGGCACAGACGGCTGCCCTGAAGATTCTTTTCCTGCTGTTTCCTGGAACAAGAGGAGAAGCCTACCAATAGGACTGTAATCAGGCCTGGACAGCTTGTGGTGCTTTGACCTCACTTCCTCCTGGAATGAGGCCTCACAGTCAGCTTGGGAACCCTGGTAGCAATCCTCTGCCTTTTCTAGGGAAAGATAAAAAAAAAAAAAAAAATTTTTTTCCCCCTGATAGGTTGTTTTCTGTTCCACCAGCAGGGTGAGGAGTTAACAAAATTATTTGCCAAGTACACTTTGGCCACTTTTCACAGAAATTGTTTACATAGCGAAGCCCAACAAAGAGATAGCAATCTCTGTCTCCAGCCAGTTTCCGCAAAATCAAACTTTATACAGCTGGGAAGAGTCACCACGGAAAATCGTTTTGAGATTTTTGGCAAGTCTGGCTGGGCTGGGTTGGGGGAGGGAGGTGGCAGTTGAGTTGCTGACCTCTGATCTGCCTTCAGGCCCCCAGGGCTCTGGGCTGGAGCCACAGGCCTCAGAAAGAATGGAGATGTTCTTTGGGATCATGAGAACATGAATGTCACCTCACTCCCAAGGCAGAAAGCTACATGTTCTTGCTTCTTAACGAAAAAAAAAAAAAATGTTATTTATTTGGCTGTGTGGGTCTTACTAGCAGCACGCAGGATCTAGTTCCCTGACCAGGGATCGATCCCAGCCCCCTGCTTAGAGAGTGTGGAGTCTTAACCACTGGTCGCCTCTTTTTAACCAAGTATCTGAGGGTGCTGTGCCTTTAGGCTGTAAGACCACAGCTTTTCAAAGTAGCAAGGACATTTTAGTCCTAGACTCTCTCTTTCTGAGAAAACACAACTGTTTTTTATGTGTGTGTGTGTTTAAAAAAACCAAGCTGCTTCTTGTTTTAAAATCTCCCCAGATGCTCTTCTGACTTCAGGGGGTCATCCCTCCTTCTACATCCTTCCCATCAGCACTGTGAAAACAGCTTCTCCCCTTGTGCAGCTCAGAGACGCTGTCACTCACCCCAAGGCTCAGGCATGGGGCCTGTTTCCATGTTGGCCCAGACTCTCTCTGTCCACCTCTCAAACCAGACTGACTGCTGTAATCCACCCACGACCACCTCACCCCAGGAGACAGTGCAAACCACCTACAGTTGACAACTCACTGATGTATCTCAGCCCTGGGTCACATCGGGAGAACTGTCTCTGCTGAAGAAGCCCCAGAGAAGATCTTCCCCAGGGCAATGGCACAATCCTAGGACCAGCCTTTTCTGAACCACAAGAAAAAGTGGGTTTCCAAGAACTTCCACTGAATTATGCTCCCTTCTGAGAGGCTGCAAGGGAGAGGGTCCTAAACACCCCAACAGGGACACCCACACACCCACACACAGTCTCATACCCCTCCTCACCTGGGGCTAGATGTGCCTGGAGCTTCACTTTTGTCCAGGAAACTTGCCACATCGAAGGCTTCTTCAAAAAGGATCTGAAAGAAACCACAAAACTTCACATGTCAGAAATCCGCCACACTCTGATGTTTGCTCTGGACTGCCGAGAGATAGAAAGGCTTCCTACCACTTGTCCCCATAGGGGTGCATGTTAAAGCTGAGGCCCAAACCCAGGGTCTCTGCTTGGTGACCTTTACAGGGGATGAATATTAAGTTCTTGACCACCCAAAAAAAACTGCCAACCCCAGAGAGTGACTGAGAGGTCCCCAGAGGGGAAGCACTGGGGACCATGGTCTCCTCTTTCTAAAGAGGGTGGGAGCTTAGGCGGGAGAGGCAACAGCCAGAGGTGAGCCTCTGTTTACACAGGAAAGGGCTCATCTACACCGCCCGAGGGACAGACTGAGCCCCCCATCCACAATCTAGCAGTTTCATTCTAGGGGAACAGAGGTTCAGGGGCTCAGGGGTTAGGCTGCAGAGAGCCCACTCCCAGGGTGGATATGCCACAGTCAACCCGCTCCCTCCCACGTCCCTGCCCCAACCTCACTCCACCTTGGGAGTCCCTTGCAGTCACACCAGTCACTTGGGGTGCTTGTTAAAACCACAGATTCTGAGCCATCCCCTCAAAGACTCGGATTCAGTGGGTCTAGAGTAATAGCCAAGCGCCTGCCTTTTAACTAAACTCCACTTGAGAAGCCTGGAGGGTCAACAATAAACTAGAGACCAAAGGGCAGAGATTTGGAAAAAAAAAAAAATCTGTGAGAAAGGATGCAATCCTTAGAGCAGGAACTAGGCATCCTGGATAGGTCCTCCCACACACTGGGCTCATCTGTGAATTGGAAGGACTGGATGAGGCAACAGTAGTTTTCCATGCCTGGGTCCTGATGTCTAGGAAGCCTCCCAGAGAATGGGGCATCCTGGGCTGTCCACTGGATCATAGAAAAAGCTAAAGATTCCGGAAAAGCATCTGCTTCATTGACTACTTCCAAGGTAAAGCCTTTTGACTGTGTAGATCACAACAAACTGTGGAAAATTCTTAGAGATGGGAATACCAGACCACCTTACCTGCCTCCTGAGAAACCTGTATGCAGGTCAAGAAGCAACAGTCGGAACTGGACATGGAACAATGGACTGGTTCCAAATTGGGAGAGGAGTACGTCAAGGCTGCATACTGTCACCCTGCTTATTTAACTTATATGCAGAGTACATGTGAAATGCCGGGCTGGATGAAGCACAAGCTGGAATCAAGATTTCTGGGAGAAATAACAATAACTTCAGATATGCAAATGACACCACCCTTATGGCAGAAAGGAAAGAGCAAGAGCCTCTTGATGAAGGAGAAAGAGGAGAGTGAAAAAGCTGGCTTAAAATTCAACATTCAAAAAATAAAGATCATGGCATCTGGTCCCATCACTTCATGGCAAATAGCTGGGGAAACAATGGACACAGTGAAAGACTTTATTTGGGGGGTTCCAAAGCTCCAGTACTTTGGCCACCTCATGCGAAGAGTTGACTCACTGGAAAAGACTCTGACAATGGGATGGATTGGGGGCAGGAGGAAAAGTGGATGACAGAAGATGAGATGGCTGGATGGCATCACCGACTCGATGGATGTGAGTTTGAGTGAACTCCAGGAGTTGGTGATGGACAGGGAGGCCTGGTGTGCTGCAATTCATGGGGTTGCAAAGAGTTGGACACGACTGAGTGACTGAACTGAATGGTAGTTCTGTTTTTAATTTTTTAAGGAACATCCATGCTGTTTTCCATATGGCTGCACTAATTTACAGTCCCATTAATGATGCATGCCACTGCTAAGTCACTTCAGTCGTGTCCAACTCTGTGCGACCCCATAGACAGCAGCCCACCAGGCTCCTCTGTCCCTGGGATTCTCCAGGCAAGAACACTGGAGTGCGTTGCCATTTCCTTCTCCAGTGCATGAAAGTGAAAAGTGAAAGTGAAATCGCTCAGTCGTGTCCGACTCTCAGGGACCCCATGGACTGCAGCCCTCCAGGCTCCTCCATCCATGGGATTTTCCAGGCAAGAGTACTGGAGTGGGTTGCCATTGCCTTCTCTGTCACCTCCATACATGACCACTGGAAAAACTATAGCCTTGACTAGACAGACCTTTGTTAGCAAAGTAATATCTCTGCTTTTCAATACACTATTTGGTCAGAACTTTTCTTCCAAGGAGTAAGCGTCTTTTAATTTCATAGCTGCAATCACCATCTGCAGTGATTTTGGAGCCCCAAAAAATAAAGTCTGACACTGTTTCCACTGTTTCCCCATGCATAATGGTTTCTATTTTTCCACACCCTTGCCAACACTTCTCAGTTCTTTTTGGGAAAAGCCATCCTCACAGGTGTGAGATGACTATCTCACTGTGGTTTTGATTTTCATTTCCCTGCTATCAGTGATGCTGAACACCTTTCATGTACTTGTTGGTCATCTGGACATCTTCTTTGGGAAAGTCTCTGTTAAGATCCTCTGCCCATTTTTTAATCCCTGTCACTTTTGCCTCCACTGTAGGGATTCTTCAGCTGGATCAAGTCATCCAGGTGCTGCTGACCTTGGGCATGTTTGTTGGTGGATTGCTGGGATTCCTGTTGGACAACACCATCCCTGGTAGGGCTCATCTCTGCCCTGGTCATCTCTGGTCAGCATTAGGGCCAGCCGCGTTACTTCCCTAACCCCAGTTCCCATGGGAGGCTGGCCACAGCATACCATGAGCGGGTCCAGGGTCTGGGTGGGGTGATTTAAAGTCCCTGTCTACAAATAAAGTCACATTCTGAGGAATGTGAGGAGGGTGGTTAGAGCTTCAACATATGATTTTGGGGGTGGGTGGGTGAGCACAGTTCAGCCCATAAAAGGACCCTAAGGTGGGAAATATACCAGAAGCAAAGCGCAAAAGGCACAGCCCCAGCTCTCTTAGAGCCTGCAGTCTAGCTGGGGAGGGAGAGAACACAGTATAGATTCATATCCCAACCAAAGCCATAGCTGGTGTGCTGTGCTCCAGGTGCTCTGTACTGAGTGTACAGAGAGCAGCAGGACATGCCCGGCCTTCTGGAGCCTCACAGGCTCATAGGAAAGGGAGACACAACCATAGGCCCTTACACTACAGGGCACCGAGTGTGGCGATGAGCACAGCAAACCCATCAGTGCTGAGGATGTGTCCGGGGAAGGGTGCAGAGTTGTCCTCACTGGTGGCTTTCTGTGCTCCCTTCTTGGTCCTCCGACAGTTTCTTGAAAGGACCTCTGTAATAACTCCTGCTTATTCTGATATTCTGTTTTCCACATTTCTTCTCTCCACCAAATATAAAAGACACCTGCATTCCAGAAACATTGAAACATAGAAAGGTCCACCCCAGAAGAGGAGGAAAGAACAGTGGTTCACAGAAGGTCGTACCCTAGAGCTCAGAAATTCCTGGTGATGAGCTGAGTTGTTGTTGTTGTTTAGTCACTCAGTCACGTCTGACTCTTGTGACCCCATGGACTGCAGCAAGCCAGGCCTCCCTGTCCATCACCAACTCCCGGAGCTTACTCAAACTCATGTCCATCGAGTAGGTGATGCCATCCAACCATCTCATCCTCTGTGTCCCCTTCTCCTCCTGCCTTCAATCTTTCCCAGCATCAGGGTCTTTTCCAGTGAGTCAGCTCTTCTCATCAGGTGGTCAAAGTATCGGGGCTTCAGCTTCAGCATCAGTCATTCTAATGAATATTCAGGGTTGTTTTCCTTTAGGATGGACTGGTTGGATCTCCTTGCTGTCCAAGGGACTCCCAAGAGTCTTCTCCAGCACTATAGCTCTAAAGCGGCAGTTCTTTGGCGCTCAAGCCTTCTTTATGGTCCAACTCTCTCATCCATTGAGTTGAGTTGGGTGGAGTTGAGCTGAGCTGATTCTTGGGGTGGGCTGGGAGAAGGAGAAGGAGGAGCTGCCGGCAGGACCAGGGCATTTCAAACTGGCCTCTCCAGAGCCTCCTCCTGCCCAGGTCTGCCAGCTCCCTTGGGGCCCAGTCCCGACCTCGCTCTCTGTCTCCTATTAGGAAGTCTGGAGGAGAGAGGCCTTCTGGCATGGAATCAAGTCCAGGAGGAGTCTTAGGAGACTACGAAGGCCTTGGAGGTCTATGGCCTTCCCTAGGGGATCGGCACCAGGTTCTGCACGTCCTCCTGCACCCAGTATCTCCCCTTCTGGCCCAGGGAAGGCGAAGCGGGAGTGCGCCAGCTCTCGCTCAGCCCCTGGGACTCAGGAGAGGGGCCCCGGAACGCCACAGACACCCGGATGTGAGAAGGCTCCTTTTGCACCGCCCCCACCCAGTGTGCTCCTCGCCCCACCCACTATGGGAGGTACCCTGTTGACCTGAGCGTCTCTGCACCCTACACGTAGTGGCAGAGTTAGATATGTTTTAGATTAAGGCCAGGGCAAGCGTGCTGTGACCCCTGTCAGCGAGTCAGTGAGGTCTAGCCTCAAGCTACATCCTTACACCATGCTCAGCCCTCCCGTCTCCAGGGTAAACCAGGGCAAACCAGGGCGGCCCGGTGTCCACACAGAGAGCCTCTAGGCAGTATTTTGATGCGTTGGGAGGCAGAGGCTTTGGGTGGGGTAGGGAACAGAGATGGGGCTATTAGCTGAAAGGTGACAGTAACATTTCTCTTCCTCCGCAAAGAAGTAGGAAGCCTGCTGACCCCTCCCATCCAGGTTCCTCCCATCCAGATTCCTCCCAATCAGACCCCTCCCCTCCAGGCCCCTGCCACTAGGAAACGCTGAGCTTGTGCTAAGTCATTTCAGTCGTGTCCGACTCTGTGCAACCCTATGGACTGTAGACCGCCAGGCTCCTCTGTCCATGGGACTCTCCAGGCAAGAATACTGGGGTGGGTTGCCATTTCCTCCCCCAGGGGATCTTTGCCCCCTGGGATGGAACCCACCTCTCTTACCTCCCCTGCTTTGGCAGGCAGGTTCTTTACCACTAGTGCCACCTGGGAAGCCCCTGTAGACACTGAAGGGTCTGCAAAGCTACAGTCCCTGCATATGCCCAGTGCTAGTCCTTGGAGTCAGACTGCATCACAGGATGGTATGGTGAGGCAGTGAGCACTGGGGGTGCGGGTCAGATGGCACCAGGTTTGGACCCTAAGACTTAACCTGCACTTCAGGTTCTCACAGGGACATGAAACAGCCAAGGCCTTGGAAAGGCCTTCAGTGGAGTGGAGCCACTGTTGTCATGATTTATAAACTGTAAGAGCCAGGTGAACCTGCTCTCTCTGTATCCTGAGTGGATTAGTCAGGATTCTCTAGAGAGACAGAGCCAATACGGGGGGTGTGTACATACATACATATCTGTGCCTATACATATATGTCTACAGATATATATATATATATGTACACACACACACATATGGGGAAGGCAGATGGAGAGATTGACTTCAGGATTGGGTTCAGGTGATTGTGGAGGCTGGCAAGTCTGAAGTCTGCAGGGCAGGCCATGCAGGCTGGGGTGAATTGCAGCTGGAATCTGAAGGCAGTCACTGGAAGAATTCCCTCTTCCTGAAGGAGGTTAGGGCTTCTCTGAGAGCTCAGTTGGTAAAGAATCTGCCTGCAATGCAGGAGACCCTGGTTCGATTCCTGGGTTGACAAGCTCCACTGGAGAAGGGATAGACTACCCACTCCAGTATCTTGGACTTCCTTTGTGGCTCAGCTGGTAAAGAATCTGCCTGCAATATGGGAAACCTGGGTTCGATCCCTGGATTGGGATGATCCAAGGTGAAAGGCTCCAGTATTCTGGCCTGGAGAATTCAGGGCCATGGGGTCGCAAGCGTGGTCTGTTCGGTCCTTCAACTTATTGGATGAGGCCCACCCACACTATGGAGGGTAATCTGCTTTACTGAAAGTCTGCTGATTTAAAGGGTAATCTCTTCTAAACACACACACACACACACACACACACCCCTAAAACCTTCATAGAAATATCTACAAAAATGTTTGACCAAGTACCTGGGTCCAATGGCCTTGCCAAGCTGACATGTAATAATAACCGTCACCCCCAGTACACAGGCCCATATGCACTGATGCATTCTGCCCAGCAGCCTCAGCAAAAAGCATTGCGAGCACTGTGGGACCTGACATGGACTCCATTCAGGAGTATTTATTGTCAGAAGAAGCAGATATAGGTGATTCTGCCTTGGTGTCCTGGAGCACAAGATTGAGGTCAGCATTGCTCCTGGGCTTTTAGAGCTTGTAGGATGTGGGGTGGATGCCAGAGCTCTCTAGAACCCATCAACACAATGCCCTGAAGCAGGTGTGCTGCAAGTACCCAGTGTCATGGGACAGATCCTGGCCGTCCTGTTCTTGAAAGACTCACGGCCTGGTCCTTGGGTGCATCTGGTACCCTGTGAAGAGGAGCACAGCGGGAGCATGTGTGTGCCCTACAGCAGGCCAGCACCTCATTCAAAACAACCCCGAAATACCGACACACAACCATGCTATTCTTAAATACTTTATAACAACCAGAAACTACAACCATCAAAATGCTTTCGGGGCAGCCCACTCCAAAATGCCAAGGCACGGGCAACTTGGGCTGCCAGAACTCAAAGCCAGAGACCACCAGCTCCTCCATCCCCTGCTGCTTCCAGCCCTACCGCATCACAGATCTTCATCATCAAACGTCTCTGTGCACCTCAACATTATCATCTCATTGTCGACAGGAAGGTCCGGTTCCTGCAAAACACTGGTAGAAGAGGATTCAAGTTTTATCTGAGGGCTCCAGGCCTCAGGCGGGGGAGATGGCCCCACCATCTCAGGCATGCCTCCTCCCTCTGCTTCTCCCCCACATCTCTTCAGCGGTATCTTCTCCTCCAGCTCCAGCCAGGAATTTACGAGCAATGAGGGGCAGGGAGTCCATTTCCATTTCACTCGACTCCGTACTCTACCGTCTCCAGAAGGGCTTCTCCTGGATACAGTAGAACTGGCTTCTCTCCTCTCCTGGGGATTTCTAAGAACCCATGAGCGAGACAGGGGCAATCTTAAAGCTTTATCCAAATGCCCTCAACAGAGGATGATGAATTATACCACGATGCACACACCCATGGAATACTCTGCAGCTGCTTCCAATAAAAGGAATGGGCTCCTTCTCTGTGGGACACATGATTTCCAAAGAGCGTGGTCCAGAGCAGTGTGTATGGTGGGCTACCATTTGTGTCTGATGTGTGTGTGCTCAGTTGTGTCTGACTCTTTGCGATCCCATGGACTGTAGCCTGCTAGACTTCTCTGTCCCTGGGATTTTCCAGGCAAGAATATTGGAGTGGGTTGCTACTTCCTTCTCCAGGAGATCTTCCCAACCCAGGGGGTCAAACCTGGGTCTCCTGCATTGCAGGCAGATTCTTTACCGGTAGCGCCACCTGGGAATACCATTTGTATTTGATAGATTATATAAGTAGCTGGAGAATACTTCTGGATGACTGAATAACAAACTGGTCATGACCATTGCCTTTGGGGGAGAGAATGCAATAGGAACAAGGAACATTGGTTAGCTATTTGGGGATCATTTTGAAAAGAAACAGCATTATGTTAATTTAGCAAGTGTTTCTCATTCCCTTAACAATGACACTAGCTAACCTGATTCCCCTTTACCTCTTTCCCTAAAAGTACATTCTTGGGTTTGTGTTCTTCCTGCATATCCCAACCCCAGCAGAAAATCATCCCTGTAGTTCGTTAGCGCTGCTCGTTAGGGGTTGATTCCCTTGGGCCTTGGGAAGCACCCCTAATCCAGCCAACCATCTCATGGATGTGGGGCCAGATTGGGGGTGATTCTGAGAATGAAGCTCCAGAGAATGGTCCTCATCCACCATGCCTTCCTGATAGAGGTGGGCACATCAGAGCCAGAGTATCCAAGAGAGGGAAGAACTGGTCAAAGGAAAATCACCAGACCCCTTGTTTATGGTGAGAATGATGGCAAAGGTTGAGAAAAGGGGGAGCTGGAATGTGGAGGATGCCCTGAGGCCAAACATCAGGGGAGGGAGCCACACACTGGAGTCTGTTACAGAGTGCCTGAATGTCATTCCAAATGTTCTGCTTCCTTCAGTCAGTTCAGTTCAGTCGCTTGGTCGTGGCCTACTGTTTTCGACCCCATGAACCGCAGCAAGCCAGGCCTCCCTGTCCATCACTGGCGCCCGGAGTTCACCCAAACTCATGTCCATTGAGTCAGTGATGCCATCCAACCATCTCTAAGCCCCTGCACACAATGATGAGGGATTCTTCAGCTGCAGGTCTGTGAAATCGCTAGGCTGCTGGAGGTGTCTGCTGGGACTGGGTGCTGAAGTGTGTTGAGTAGCATTTCCCCCAGTTCATGCCCACCTGGAGCCTATTTGAAACTAGAGTCTGTGCAGATGTGATTATCTAAGGCTGTAAGCTGAAGTCATCCTGGATTTGGGGTGTGCCCTCGATCCAAATGATAGGTGTTCTTACAGATGAGAGGGACACAGAGATCACAGAAGACGGAAGCATCGATGCAGCTACAAGTGCAGGATCTCCAGCACTGCTGGGAGCCACCGGCGGCTGGGAAAAGGCAGGAGAAATTCTCCCCTAGAGCTTTCAGGGGGAGCATGGTGGGTCAACACCGAAACTGGGACTTCTGGGAGAATAAATTTTTGTTGTTTTAAGCCCCTGAGTTTGTGGTAATTTGTTACATGAGTCCTAAGAAACCAATACAGGCACTGGGATGAACGGGGAAGAGAATGCAGTTGCCCTCTTTACACACCCTATACCAAGGCCTGAGGCCTCCTGAATGAGGACGCTCTTGGGCAGCTTGTTCAAGACACAGATTCCCGGGGCCACATCTCACAATACTGAATGGAAATCTTGAGTGCGGGGACGTCAGGAATCTGCATTCCAATGAGCTCCCAAGGTGAGTCAAGTCTGAGCGCCTCTGCTTTACATGAGCTCCAGTCCTGCCAGTTCTTTCTTTCCTGCTCTGTGTAAGTAACGAAGTGGGGAAAACAAAGACTGTCCCATCCATCTGCTCTCAAAGCCTTGGTAAAGTGACCTGACTTCACTGTGCCCAGAGCAAGGGACTCAGTGGTCAGGGCTGGTGGCCAAGGGTTGGTGGGGGGTGCAGAGAGCAAACTGCAGGAAACGGCCTTGGCTCCAAGTGGTCTCAGCAGAGGAAAGGGAAGGGTAAGCAGGAAAAGGGCCACATTGAAAAGCTGCCCTGATTACTTTTGGACATTTTCATCACTATCACGTACCTTTTAAAATAAACAGCTATATTTTTGCTAAATCAGTGGGAAAATCCATGGCTCTGAATCTGAAAGGGGCTGTCTCCTTGGCAGCTCATGAATAACCCCCTCCCTCCATGGAAACTTCCAGGAATGGACCTTCTAACCAAGACCCCCACAATGCATGTCACGGTGGGCTGCACAGTCAGCTTTTTGGAAGCAGAAATTAATATCCTTCAAAAGCTGACAGCAAATATTACCCCAGTGTCTCAGAAAATTATGAACTAGTTCAGCCTCTCAAAAGGCATCGAGGAATCACCCAGGTAGGAATGCCTGCCAAAGGCCAGGCCTCTGAGGTCTGGTCCCTGCCTCGAGGCTCCCAGGCTCAGATGTGCCCTGAAGAGCATCCCTCTGCCTCTTCCCTGGACATCCGCCTTCCACAAGATGCACTAGACTAAAGTCAACTATCCATGGAACAGCGTCCCCCCATGGTGTGAACTGGGGGAGTTGCAGCCAGTGCTCCCCTCCAGAGCCCACCATCTGAGGGGAGGCGAGCCAAGGCCTGACTGCACCCTGCTCCATCCTACCTGTTTGAACTGAGTGTTAACACAGCAAAAGCCTTTGAAAAAATCGACGTTCTGCACATACAGCTGAAACTTGTCCTCCGGATTTTTTTAGTTGCAGACAGCCAGCAAGGTACTAACGGCAGAAAGGAGGAAGAAACAGCAGTTAGAATCCTAACTTTTTACCTCTGCTTTGTTGTTGCTGTTCAGTCACTAAGTCGTATCTGACTCTTTGGGGCCCCATGGACTACAGCACGCCAGGCTTCGAAGTCGTTCACAATCTCACAGAATTTGCTCAAATGCATGTCCATTCATTCGGTGATGCCATCCAACCATCTCATCCTATGTTGCCTGCTTCTCATCCTGCCCTCAATCTCCACCTCTGCTTGCACCCTCTAAAAATATCTGGATTACAATGAGAACCAAACACTTTGAAGCACGCAGCTGGACCCTCCAGAAGGTGGCCCAGCGCCTTCTGTGGAAGGTTTGCACGGCCCCAGTTCCAGAATCATGTCTGGAAGGTGCTGGGGAAGCAAGACTACAGGGAGGCTGGCCCATGGGTCCTAGGTTAGTGTTCTGAGCTGTGGCCTGGGGAACAAGGAGCAAGATTTCCTCTCCGCCTAAAGTCAGGCTCTGCTCCCACCCGTGACCTCCCAGGCTCAGGAAGCACAGGGCACGATCGAGGTCAGTCCCTTGACATGCCTCTGGCTCAGGAGGTCTAAAGTGAAACGCCAGCCCTGCCTGGCACAGACGGCTGCCCTGAAGATTCTTTTCCTGCTGTTTCCTGGAACAAGAGGAGAAGCCTACCAATAGGACTGTGAATCAGGCCTGGACAGCTTGTGGTGCTTTGACCTCACTTCCTGCTGGAATGAGGCCTCACAGTCAGCTTGGGAACCCTGGCATCAATCCTCTGCCTTTTCTGCTGCTACTGCTGCTAAGTCGCTTCAGTCGTGTCCAACTCTGTGGGACCCCATAGACGGCAGCCCACCAGGCTCCCCCGTCCCTGTGATTCTCCAGGCAAGAACACTATAGTGGGATGCCATTTCCTTCTCCAATGCAGGAAAGTGAAAACTGAAAGTGAAGTCCCTCAGTCGTGTCCGACTCTTCGAGATCCCATGGACTGCAGCCTACCAGGCTCCTCCGTCCATGGGATTTTCCAGGCAAGAGTACTGGAGTGGGGTGCCATTGCCTTCTCTCTGCCTTTCTAGGGAAAGATTAAAAAAAAAAAAAAATTCCCCCCCCCCCCCCTGATTGGTTGTTTTCTGTTCCACCAGCAGGGTAAGGAGTTAACAAAATTATTTGTCAAGTACACTTTGGCCACTTTTCAAAGAAATTGTTTTCATAGCGAAGCCCAACAAAGAGATAGCAATCTCTGTCTCCAGCCGGTTTCCGAAAAATCAAACTTGATATAGCCTGGAAGAGTCACCATGGAAAATCGCTTTGAGATTTTGGGCAAGTCTGGCTGGGCTGGGGTGAGGGAGGGGGGTGGCAGTTGAGTTGCTGACCTCTCGGAGAAGGCAATGGCACCCCACTCCAGTACTCTTGCCTGGAATATCCCAGGGACGGAGGAGCCTGGTGGGCTGCAGTCCATGGGGTCGCTAAGAGTCGGACACGACTGAGCGACTTCACTTTCACTTTTCACTTTCATGCATTGGAGAAGGAAATGGCAACCCACTCCAGTGTTCTTGCCTGGAGAATGCCAGGGACAGGGGAGCCTGGTGGGCTACCGTCTATGGGGTCGCACAGAGTCGGACACGACTGAAGCGACTTAGCAGCAGCAGCAGCATCTGCCTGCAGGCCCCCAGGGCTCTGGGCTGGAGCCACGGTCCTCAGAAAGAATGGAGATGTTCTTTGGGATCATGAGAACATGAATGTCACCTCACTCCCAAGGCAGAAAGCTACATGTTTTTGCTTCTTAACGAAAAAAAAAAAAAAGTGTTATTTATTTGGCTGTGTGGGTCTTACTAGCAGCACGCAGGATCTAGTTCCCTGACCAGGGATCGATCCCGGCCCCCTGCTTTGAGAATGTGGAGTCTTAACCACTGGTCGCCTCTTTTTAACCAGGTATCTGAGGGTGCTGTGCCTTTAGGCTGTAAGACCACAGCTTTTCAAAGTAGCAAGGACATTTTAGTCCTAGACTCTCTCTTTCTGAGAAAACACAACTGTTTTTCATGTGTGTGTGTGTGTTTAAAAAAACGAAGCTGCTTCTTGTTTTAAAATCTCCCCAGATGCTCTTCTGACTTCAGGGGGTCATCCCTCCTTCTACATCCTTCCCATCAGCACTGTGAAAACAGCATCTCCCCTTGTACAGGTCAGAGACGCTGTCACTCACCCCAAGGCTCAGGCATGGGGCCTGTTTCCATGTTGGCCCAGACACTCTCTGTCCACCTCTCAAACCAGACTGACTGCTGTAACCCACCCATGGCCACCTCACCCCAGGAGACAGTGCAAACCACCTAGAGTTGACAACTCGCTGATGTGTCTCAGCCCTGGGTCACATCGGGAGAACTGTCTCTGCTGAAGAAGCCCCAGAGAAGATCCTCCCCAGGGCAATGGCACAATCCTAGGACCAGCCTTTTCTGAACCACAAGAAAAAGTGGATTTCCAAGAACTTCCACTGAAATATGCTCCCTTCTGAGAGGCTGCAAGGGAGAGGGTCCTAAACACCCCAACAGGGACACCCACACACCCACACACAGTCTCATACCCCTCCTCACCTGGGGCTAGATGTGCCTGGAGCTTCACTTTTGTCCAGGAAACTTGCCACATCGAAGGCATCTTCAAAAAGGATCTGAAAGAAACCACAAAACTTCACGTGTCAGAAATCCACCACACTCTGATGTTTGCTCTGGGCTGCTGAGGGATAGAACGGCTCCCTACCTCTTGTCCCCAAAAGGGTGCATGTTAAAGTTGAGGCCCAAACCCAGGGTCTCTGCTTGATGACCTTTACAGGGATGAATATTAAGTTCTTGACCACCCAGAAAAAACTGCCAACCCCAGAGAGTGGCTGAGAGATGGGGAAGCACTGGGGACCATGGTCTCCTCTT
Organism: Bos grunniens; assembly: GCF_055505025.1. NCBI lineage: Eukaryota > Metazoa > Chordata > Mammalia > Artiodactyla > Bovidae > Bos > Bos grunniens. The sequence continues at coordinate 21,158,714 of NC_141168.1, forward strand.
TCTAAAGAGGGTGGGAGCTTAGGCGGGAGAGGCAACAGCCAGAGGTGAGCCTCTGTTTACACAGGAAAGGGCTCATCTACACCGCCCGAGGGACAGACTGAGCCCCCCATCCACAATCTAGCAGTTTCATTCTAGGGGAACAGAGGTTCAGGGGCTCGGGGGGTTAGGTTGCAGAGAGCCCACTCCCAGGGTGGATATGCCACAGTCAACCTGCTCCCTCCCACGTCCCTGCCCCAACCTCACTCCACCTCGGGAGTCCCTTACAGTCACACCAGTCACGTGGGGTGCTTGTTAAAAACACAGATTCTGAATGGGAGGAGCTAAGATGGTGGAGGAGTAGGAGGGGGAGAACAATTTCTCCCCCACAAATTCATCAAAAGAACATTTAAACGCTGAGTAAATTCCACAAAACAACTTCTGAATGCCAGCAGAGGACATCAGGCACCCAGAAAAGCAACCCAAGTCTTCAAAAGGAGAGAGAAGAAATACAGCTCCAACCACCAGAACACCGACACAAGCTTCCCTAACCAAGAAACCTTGACAAGCCTCCTGTACAAGCCCACACAGAGCGAGGAAACACCACAATAAAGAGAACTCCACAAACTGCCAGAATACAGAAAGGACACTCCAAACTCAGCAATTTAAACAAGATGAAGAGACAGAGGAATACCCAGCAGATAAAGGAACAGGATAAATGCCCACCAAACCAAACAAAAGAGGAAGAGATAGGGAATCTACCTGATAAAGAATTCTGAATAATGATAGTGAAACGGATCCAAATTCTTGAAATCAAAATGGAATCACAGATAAATAGCTTGGAGACAAAGATTGAGAAGATGCAAGAAAGGTTTAACAAGGACCTAGAAGAAATAAAAGAGAGTCAAAATATAATGAATAATGCAATAAATGAAATTAAAAACACTCTGGAGGCAACAAACAGTAGAATAACAGAAGGAGAAGATAGGATTAGTGAATTAGAAGATAGAATGGTAGAAATAAATGAATCAGAGAGGATAAAAGAAAAACGAATTAAAAGAAATGAGGACAATCTCAGAGACCTCCAGGACAATATTAAATGCTACAATATTCGAATCATAGGGGTCCCAGAAGAAGAAGACAAAAAGAAAGACCATGAGAAAATACTTGAGGAGATAATAGTTGAAAACTTCCCTAAAATGGGGAAGGAAATAATCACCCAAGTCCAAGAAACCCAGAGTCCCAAACAGGATAAACCCAAGGCGAAACACCCCAAGACACATATTAATCAAATTAACAAAGATCAAACACAAAGAACAAATATTAAAAGCACCAAGGGAAAAACAACAAATAACACACAAGGGACTTCCCGTAAGGATAACAGCTGATCTTTCAATAGAAACTCTTCAAGCCAGGAGGGAATGGCAAGACATACTTAAAGTGATGAAAGAAAATAACCTACAGCCCAGAGTACTGTACCCAGCAAGGGTCTCATTCAAATATGAAGGAGAAATCAAAAGCTTCTCAGACAAGCAAAAGCTGAGAGAATTCAGCACCACCAAACCAGCTCTCCAACAAATACTAAAGGATATTCTCTAGACAGGGAACACAAAAAGGGTGTATAAACTCAAACCCAAAACAATAAAGTAAATGGCAACGGGATCATACTTATCAGTAATTACCTTAAACGTAAATGGGTTGAATGCCCCAACCAAAAGACAAAGACTGGCTGAATGGATACAAAAACAAGACCCCTACATATGTTGTCTACAAGAGACCCACCTCAAAACAGGGGACACATACAGACTGAAAGTGAAGGGCTGGAAAAAGATTTTCCATGCAAATAGGGACCAAAAGAAAGCAGGAGTAGCAATACTTATATCAGATAAAATAGACTTTAAAACAAAGGCTGTGAAAAGAGACAAAGAAGGTCACTACATAATGATCAAAGGATCAATCCAAGAAGAAGATATAACAATTATAAATATATATGCACCCAACACGGGAGCACCACAATATGTAAGACAAATGCTAACAAGTATGAAAGGAGAAATTAACAATAACACAATAATAGTGGGAGACTTTAATACCCCACTCACACCTATGGATAGATCAACTAAACAGAAAATTAACAAGGAAACACAAACGTTAAATGATACAATAGACCAGTTAGACCTAATTGATATCTATAGGACATTTCATCCCAAATCAATGAATTTTACCTTTTTCTCAAGCGCACATGGAACCTTCTCCAGGATAGATCACATCTGGGTCATAAATTTAGCCTTGAAAAATTCAAACAAATTGAAATCATTCCAAGCATCTTTTCTGACCACAATGCAGTAAAATTAGATCTCAATTACAGGAGAAAAACTATTAAAAATTCCAACATATGGAGGCTGAACAACACGCTGCTGAATAACCAACAAATCACAGAAGAAATCAAAAAAGAAATCAAAATTTGCATAGAAACTAATGAGAATGAAAACACACTAACCCAAAACCTGTGGGACACTTTAAAAGCAGTCCTAAGGGGAAAGTTCATAGCAGTACAGGCATACCTCAAGAAACAAGAAAAAAGTCAAATAAATAACCTAACCCTACACCTAAAGCAACTAGAAAAGGAAGAAATGAAGAACCCCAGGGTTAGTAGAAGGACAGAAATCTTAAAAATTAGGGCAGAAATAAATGCAAAAGAAACAAAAGAGACCATAGCAAAAATCAACAAAGCCAAAAGCTGGTTCTTTGAAAGGATAAGTAAAATTGACAACCCATTAGCCAGACTCATCAAGAAACAAAGGGAGAAAAATCAAATCCATAAAATTAGAAATGAAAATGGAGAGATCACAACAGACAACACAGAAATACAGAGGATCATAAGAGACTACTATCAACAATTATATGCCAATAAAATGGACAATGTGGAAGAAATGGACAAATTCTTAGAAAAGTACAACTTTCCAAAACTGGACCAGGAAGAAATAGAAAATCTTAACAGACCCATCACAAGCACGGAAATTGAAACTGTAATCAGAAATCTTCCAGCAAACAAAAGCCCAGGTCCAGAAGGCTTCACAGCTGAATTCTACCAAAAATTTAGAGAAGAGCTAACACCTATCCTGCTCACCCTCTTCCAGAAAATTGCAGAGGAAGGTAAACTTCCAAACTCATTCTATGAGGCCACCATCACCCTAATACCAAAACCTGACAAAGACGCCACAAGAAAAGAAAACTACAGGCCAATATCACTGATGAACATAGATGCAAAAATCCTTAACAAAATTCTAGCAATCAGAATCCAACAACACATTAAAAAGATCAAACACCTGACCAAGTGGGCTTTATCCCAGGGATGCAAGAATTCTTCAATATCCGCAAATCAATCAGTGTAATACACCATATTAACAAATTGAAAAATAAAAACCATATGATTATCTCAATAGATGCAGAGAAAGCCTTTGACAAAACTCAACATCCATTTATGATAAAAACTCTCCAGAAAGCAGGAATAGAAGGAATATACCTCAACATAATAAAAGCTATATATGACAAACCCATAGCAAACATTATCCTCAATGGTGAAAAATTGAAAGCATTTCCTCTAAAGTCAGGAACAAGACAAGGGTGCCCACTTTCACCATTACTATTCCACATAGTTTTGGAAGTTTTGGCCACAGCAATCAGAGCAGAAAAAGAAATAAAAGGAATCCAAATTCGAAAAGAAGACGTAAAACTCTCACTGTTTGCAGATGACATGATCCTCTACACAGAAAACCCTAAAGACTCCACCAGAAAATTACTAGAACTAATCAATGATTATATGTAAAGTTGCAGGATATAAAATCAACACACAGAAATCCCTTGCATTCCTATACACTAATAATGAGAAAACAGAAAGAGAAATTAAGGAAACAATTCCATTCACCATTGCAACGGAAAGAATAAAATACTTAGGAATATATCTACCTAAAGAAACTAAAGACCTATATATAGAAAACTGTAAAACACTGGTGAAAGATATCAAAGAGGACACTAATAGATGGAGAAATATACCATGTTCATGGATTGGAAGAATCAATATAGTGAAAATGAGTATACTACCCAAAGCAATTTATAGATTCAATGCAATCCCTATCAAGCTACCAATGGTATTCTTCACAGAGCTAGAACAAATAATTTCACAATTTGTATGGAAATACAAAAAACCTCGAATAGCCAAAGCGATCTTGAGAAAGAAGAATGGAACAGGGGGAATCAATCTACCTGACTTCAGGCTCTATTACAAAGCCACAGTTATCAAGACAGTATGGTACTGGCACAAAGACAGAAATATTGATGAATGGAACAAAATAGAAAGCCCAGAGATAAATCCATGCACATATGGACACCTTATCTTTGACAAAGGAGGCAAGAATATACAATGGATTAAAGACAATCTCTTTCACAAGTGGTGCTGGGAAAACTGGTCAACCACTTGTAAAAGAATGAAACTAGAACACTTTCTAACACCATACACAAAAATAAACTCAAAATGGATTAAAGATCTCAACGTAAGACCAGAAACTATAAAACTCCTAGAGGAGAATATAGGCAAAACACTCTCTGACATACATCACAGCAGGATCCTCTATGACCCAGCTCCCAGAATACTGGAAATAAAAGCAAAAATAAACAAATGGGACCTAATTAAACTTAAAAACTTCTGCACAACAAAGGAAACTATTAGCAAGGTAAAAAGGCAGCCTTCAGAATGGGAGAAAATAATAGCAAATGAAGCAACTGACAAACAACTAATCTCAAAAATATACAAGCAACTCCTACAGCTCAATTCCAGAAAAATAAATGACCCAATCAAAAAATGGGCCAAAGAACTAAATAGACATTTCTCCAAAGAAGACATACAGATGGCTAACAAACACATGAAAAGATGCTCAACATCACTCATTATCAGAGAAATGCAAATCAAAACCACTATGAGGTACCATTTCACACCAGTCAGAATGGCTGCGATCCAAAAGTCTACAAGCAATAAATGCTGGAGAGGGTGTGGAGAAAAGGGAACTCTCTTACACTGTTGGTGGGAATGCAAACTAGTACAGCCACTATGGAGAACAGTGTGGAGATTCCTTAAAAAACTGGGAATAGAACTGCCTTATGATCCAGCAATCCCACTGCTGGGCATACACACTGAGGAAACCAGAAGGGAAAGAGACACGTGTACCCCAATGTTCATCGCAGCACTGTTTATAATAGCCAGGACATGGAAGCAACCTAGAGGCCCATCAGCAGATGAATGGATAAGAAAGCTGTGGTACATATACACAATGGAGTATTACTCAGCCATTAAAAAGAATACATTTGAGTCAGTTCTAATGAGATGGATAAAACTGGAACCTATTATACAGAGTGAAGTAAGCCAGAAAGAAAAACACCAATACAGTATACTAACACATATATATGGAATTTAGAAAGATGGTAACAATAACCCTGTGTACGAGACAGCAAAAGAGACACTGATGTATAGATCAGTCTTATGGACTCTGTGGGAGAGGGAGAGGGTGGGGAGATTTGGGAGAATGGCATTGAAAGATGTATAATATTATGTATGAAACAAGTCGCCAGTCCATGTTTGATGCACGATACTGGATGCTTGGGGCTGGTGCACTGGGACGACCCAGAGGGAGGGTATGGGGAGGGAGAAGGAAGGAGGGTTCAGGATGGGGAACACAGGTATACCTGTGGCGGATTCATTTTGATATTTGGCAAAACTAATACAATATTGTAAAGTTTAAAAATAAAATTAGTATACCTGTGGCGGACTGATTTTGATATTTGGCAAAACTAATACAATTATGTAAAGTTTAAAAATAAAATAAAATTAGAAAAAAGAAAGAAAGAAAGAAAGAAAAAAACGCAAAAAAAAAAAAAATAAAATTAAAAAAAACAAAAACAAAAACACAGATTCTGAGCCATCCCCTCAAAGACTCAGATTCAGTGGGTCTAGAGTAATAGCCAAGTGCCTGCCTTTTAACTAAACTCCACTTGAGAAGCCTGGAGGGTCAACAATAAACTAGAGACCAAAGGACAGAGATTTGGGGAATAAAATCTGTGATAAAGGATGCAATCCTTAGAGCAGGAACTAGGCATCCTGGATAGGTCCTCCCACACACTGGGCTCGTCTGTGAATTGGAAGGACTGGATGAGGCAACAGTAGTTTTCTATGCCTGGGTCCTGGTGTCTAGGAAGCCTCCCAGAGAATGGGGCATCCTGGGCTGTCCACTGGATCATAGAAAAAGCTAAAGAATTCCAGAAAAGCATCTGCCTCATTGACTACTTCCAAGGTAAAGCCTTTGACTGTGTAGATCACAAAAAACTGTGGAAAATTCTTAGAGATGGGAATACCAGACCACCTTACCTGCCTCCTGAGAAACCTGTATGCAGGTCAAGAAGCAATAGTCGGAACTGGACATGGAACAATCGACTGGTTGCAAATTGGGAAAGGAGTACGTCAAGGCTGCATACTGTCACCCTGCTTATTTAACTTATATGTAGAGTACATGTGAAATGCTGGGCTGGATGAAGCACTAGCTGGAATCAAAATTTCTGGGAGAAATAATAATTTCAGATATGCAGATGACACCACCCTTATGGCAGAAAGGAAAGAGGAATTGAAGAGCTTCTTGATGAACGAGGAAGAGGAGAGTGAAAAAAGCTGGCTTAAAATTCAACATTCAAAAAATGAAGATCATGGAATCTGGTCCCATCACTTCATGGCAAATAGCTGGGGAAACAATGGACACAATGAGAGACTTTATTTGGGGGTGCTAAGCTGAGAAATGCTGGGCTGGAAGAAACACAAGCTGGAATATAGATTTCTGGGAGAAATATCAATAACCTCAGATATGCAGATGACACCACCCTTATGGCAGAAAGTGAAGAGGAACTAAAAAGCCTCTTGATGAAAGTGAAAGTGGAGAGTGAAAAAGTTGGCTTAAAGCTCAACATTCAGAAAACTAAGATCATGGCATCTGGTCCCATCACTTCATGGGAAATAGATGGGGGAACAGTGGAAACAGTGTCAGACTTTATTTTTGGGGGCTCCAAAATCACTGCAAATGGTGACTGCAGCCATGACATTAAAAGACCCTTAGTCCTTGGAAGGAAAGTTATGTCCAACCTAGATAGCATATTCAAAAGCAGAGACATTACTTTGCCAACAAAGGTCCGTCTAGTCAAGGCTATGGTTTTTCCAGTGGTCATGTATGGATGTGAGAGTTGGATTGTGAAGAAAGCTGAGCACCGAAGAATTGATGCTTTTGAACAGTGGTGTTGGAGAAGACTCTTGTGAGTCCCTTGGATGGCAGGGAGATCGAACCAGTCCATTCTGAAGGAGATCAGCCCTGGGATTTCTTTGGAAGGAATGATGCTAAAGCTGAAACGCCAATACTTTGGCCACTTCATGGAAAGAGTTGACTCATTGGAAAAGACTCTGATGCTGGGAGGGATTGGGGGCAGGAGGAGAAGGGGATGACAGAGGATGAGATGGCTGGATGGCATCACTGACTCGATGGATGTGAGTCTGGGTGAACTCTGGGAGTTGGTGATGGACAGGGAGGCCTGGCATGCTGTGATTCATGGGGTTTTACAAAGAGTTGGACAGGACTGAGCGACTGAACTGAACTGAACTGAAAGGTCAACTACTTAATGACCATTGACTCTCTTCTGACCTTGGTTTTTCTATTATAGCTTAATCAGCTCTGTCCCCTCCCATGTCAAACTTCTCATTGTTTTGCTTTGCAGGGCTTCCTCTTGGATGGACTCCCATCAGTGTCTATGTAGGTCCCACTATGTGTTTCCTGAAACGTGGGTCCCAGTACTATCTGTTCCAGAACATTCCATCATTATGAATAACAGGTATTTGTTTACATCGGCCTTCATGTGCATACACGCTAAGTTGCTTCAGTTGTGTCTGACTCTTTGCAACCCTGTGGACTGTAGCCAGCAGGCTTCTCTGTCCACGGGATTCTCTGGGCAAGAATATTGGAGTCAGTTGCCATGCCCTCCTCCAGGGGATCTTCGCGACCCAGGGATTGAATCCACATCTCTTACATCTCCTGCATTGGCAGGCGGGTTCTTTACCACTAGCACCACCTGGGAACCCCATTGGACTTTATAGAATGGTGTTTATTGAGAGTTTTAGAGGAGCATTTTAGTACTCTGTGTGGGATAAGACTGAGACTCTGACTTCCTGGATTTGTCTCTCCAATAGGTAGGTTACTAGAAGTTTCTACATATTAGGGAGCCAGGCACCCAAGTTGTAGAAGCATTTTTTCTCAGCCTCTCACCTGAGGTCTTTGCTCCACCCATGAGCCTTAGTAGCTTCTCCCAGGTCAGCATTTAGGGCCAGCAGTCCCTGCCTAACGGCTGTGTCAGTGTATCTCAGGGGCCAGGCTGCTTCTGTCACTTTTGCAATGTTTACATTCCAGTTCAACCAGTCACTAGAAACGAGCTTTAGAAAACAGAAAGGCCCCTCTGTCTGGCCCAGAGCCTCACCCCCTCTTCTCTTGCCCCTGGGAACCTGGTTTCCGGAAAGTGCTGTCCTGCCACATCTCAACAGGCTGCCCCCTGATTTGTTTCCTTGGTGCCATGGGGGATCATTAACTTCTCTGCAACTAACCCACACTTTTCAAATGATGCAACGCTTACGATCACTGGATGTACCTTGGTCCCCTGAAGTGACCTAAGAGGGCTGGAGGGGGTGTCTGTTAGAGACCAGTAGGTGGGGCTTAGAGGCCCCACCCTCTTGGAGCCTCATCTTTCCCTCTCTCTTATTATTTTGGCAGGCTGTAAGAAAGTAATCTTCCTCTCTAGCAGCGGCTTTGTTCCTTTTCTGTTCTGAGAGGAAGGCAAAAAGAGAAGACCCCAAGCGGCCATGAACTCTGCCATCACTACCTGTGAGCACCCCAACCCCTTGGTGAGTGCTGGTAGAAGAGAGGGGATGATAGAGGTGGGGTGTGTGTTAAGTGTTAGTCTCTCAGTTGTGTCCGACTCTTTGCAGTGTCATGGACTGTAGCCGGCCAGGCTCCTCTGTCCATGGGATTCTCCAGGCAAGAATACTGGAGCAGGTTGCCATTCCCTTCTCCAGGAGATCTTCCTGACCCAGGGATCAAACCCAGGTCTCCTGCATTGCAGGCAGATTGGTGGGGTAGCCGAAAAGAGGAAAGACCCTGGAGAAAGGTCCCAGTGTGGAGTCCTAATGCAGATTCATGAGGAAGGTGGCTTGTGTTCCAAGTGAGACGTTGAATTTTCACAGCTGTTCTCCTGCTGCCACCATCGAAAGGCAAAGATCCCACCCTCAGTGCTGAACTCCGTGAATGAATTACAAAGGAAGAAGGGAGAGCTGAAAGGCCCTCTGTTTTACTCTGTTGAATCTAAGTGTTTGTTTTCCAAGTTTCTCAGCATTATGATTTCTTTGATCAGAAAGCCTTTCTGAAGCAAAGCAAAGAGAAAGAGGAAAGCAGAGAGAGAGAGAGAATGAGAGAGGGTGAAAGGCATGAAACTGATATGTCCTAGTATTATGTACTTTATTTTCCTCCTTCAAGCCACTGAGGCATACACCTCTGTTCCCATTTTACATATAAGGAAGCTGAGGTCCAGAGAAGTAAAGGGACAATAACCCATCTGGAGGCCTCTCCAGCTCATCCTTGAGCCCTGCTCCCACCATTCTTTCCAGCCTAGTTTGGCCACCTAAAAAGCAGGGCCGGGGGTGGGGAGAGCTGACAGAGTGGGGACCCTCTGCCCACCATAGCCAGACAGAGCCTCTCCCCACCAGGCCCAGCCATGGTATCCGTTGAACAGGTGCCACGCATGAGCCTGGGCTGGGCCCTCAGAACTGTCCCCTGGAGCCCAGCTGCCAGACCTTGCCCACTGCTAGTCTCAGTCTTCTGGTAAAGGGACTGTGGCTGACTCTTCTGGAAAAATTTGACAGGCACCTGAGAGAAATTTCCTCTCCTCTCAGAATTCCTATTGCTAAAAGTAAAAATTCAACTGGGTAAATTTAAAGCTAGTTGGCTTTATTTTTAAAATTGTTATTATTTCTTTTGGCCACACCTTGCAGCATGCAGGATCTTAGTTCGCCCACCAGGGTTTGGACCCAGGCCCCCTGCAGTGATTCCACACGGTTAAGTGTGGAGTCTTAACTGATCGACTGCCAGGGAAGTCCACATAATTGGCTTTATTTAATGATTCATGAAATGGACAGCATACCATCATAGAAGGCAGAAGGGAGCTTTGAGGAGCTGTACAAAATGGAGGAGTTTTATAGGCAGAAGGAGGCATGGCAAAGTTATTCTATCAAAGAGTGGATTGTTTCAGGCCAGGTCACTTTCCTGAAAAGCAGGGGTCTACCAGGCAGATCACCTCACTAGTTCTGACCAGATAATTCAAGATGGACTAGTGAAAAGTTACATCCCTGTGAGAAACCAAAACTGCATGCAATTAATTAGGTTAGGCATTAGGTTAGAACTTCCCTGGTGGCTCAGACTGTAAAGCGTCTGCCTACAATGCAGGAGACCCAGGTTCAGTCCCTGGGTTGGGAAGATCTCCTGGAGAAGGAAATGGCAACCCACTCCAGTATTCTTTCCTGGGAAATCCCATGGACGGAGGAGTCTGGTAGGCTACAGTCCATGGGGTCGCAAAGAGTAGGACATGACTGAGTGACTTCACTTTCTTTCACTTTATTAAGTCTTGGTTGGCTGATATGGGCTTAGCATTAGTTACTCCATTTTGGACCATTTAAAATTTTTTTAAACACTTCTGTCACCATCTCATAGAAGCAAAAAAAAAAAAAAAACAACTTGGGAAATAAGTTGAAAACTCTATTTCTGAAAGCTGTGATTTTTTTCCACGTCTTTAGCACACCTGAAGCCAGTAGGGAGTGGTAGGGTCTGGGCATATATCTGTCTTTATTACGTGAACTGTCTTGTCATTTTCCTCAAAGCCTCGGTCTCAGCACCCAGATTAAAAGGCCACTACTCTGAGATGTTTTGGTTTTCATGTGCATATTCCTTTGTTAGAACCTTCTAGGGATATAAACATGGGGAAGACAGATTCCCCAGCCATGTTTGGAGAGACCTGGACAATCCCAATGGCTAGAGTCAGTTAACTGGAAGTGTTAGGAAACAAACCTAGGGGGCAAGTTGGGGAGCAGGAGGCTGTGTTGGGGGTGGATGGAGTCAGAGGGCCAAGGGATTCATTTCCCCCCAGAAATCCTCCTTCCTACTGCTGTTCCCTCTGTGCCAGCCTCCTCCTGCTCTGCTGCTCTGCTCCAGAGAGATGACAGGCTGTCCCTGTACACACAGGAATGCACCTGCCAGCAACTGCCCTCAACCAGGAGAGGAGAGTTTCATTCTCCCATTTACAAGGGGACCTGGGACAAGTCATGTAATCTCACTGAGCCTCCATCTCCTCTCTGGAAACTGGGTTGTGAGAATCAAATGAGAGGATGCACTGGAAGCTCTTTGCAAGCTGTAAAGCACTATAAAATGCCACACTTCAACAGAATGCCTCTTTGAGCAAGTGTTTTGGTGAAATTACAGCCCGTGTTTTGAGCTGATAGACTCTTCCAATCAGAAGAAAAGCTTGTGGCCTGTCTTCTTATACCAGTGCTGACTCATGCGGAAGCTTCATTAAGAGTTTATTCTTCCTTCAAAAAGGGGCTTGTAGGCATTCTTCTGCCACTATAAGAGTCATAGACTTAAAAACAAAGTATTTACTTGGCCATGCCAGGTCTTAGTTGCACCATGTGAACTCCTGGTTGAGGCATGTGCCATCTAGTTCCCTGACCAAAGGTTGAACCTGGACCCCCTGTATTGGGAGCTCAGAATCTTAATCACTGGGCCACCAGGGAAGTCTGAGAGTTACAGAATTTTACTGACCAGGGATTCCCCTGGGATAAAGTCACTTCCCCCATCTGGATATGCCCTGAGGTGGGGCTTTTTCCACCTCCATCTGGGAAGCCCCTGCTCTACAATATCTCTGGGATGTCACATTTCTATGTATATCTTTAATATGCTAGTGACTCATCTCTGACACACAGGAATCTTAGCCCACTGTGTACCTGTTTATTTGATTTTTTGCCCCAGCACTTTATGTAAGTGACACAAAGTGCTTTACAGCAAAAGATGTATTTTGATCAGGCTCTGTGCGTTCTACCAGCCATAGCTGACATGCTTCACAGAAGTCACACACTCTTATCAGAGTGAAGAACCAGCTGTTCTCAAGGAAGATAAGTTTTTCTCCACTCTTAAGTTCTAATTTTTTTCCATGTTGGGCCTCATACAAGGACAATTTCCCAGAAAAGTGTTGTAAAGCAATTACAGAAGTGGTTTCCATAGCCTCATCAGGTCCAGATTGATATCCAGACAAACTTAGAATATTCAGTCATCAGGCAGAGAACACTCTTGGAGTCACTGACTTTTTTTTTAAGATTGTTTTCTGATGTTGACCAATTTCAAAGTCTTTATTGAATTTGTTACAATACTTCTTCTCTTTCATGTTTTGTTTTTTTGGCCACTGGGCATGTAGGATCTTAGCTCCCTAACCTGGATCGAACCCTCACTCCCTTCATTGGAAGGCAATCTTAACCACGGGACCACCAGGGAAGTCCTGAGTCATTCAGTTCAGTTCAGTTCAGTTGCTCACTCGTGTCCGACTCTTTGCGACCCCATGAATCGCAGCACACCAGGCCTCCCTGTCCATCACCAACTCCCAGAGTCCACCCAAACCCATGTCCATTGAGTCAGTGATGCCATCCAACCATCTCATCCTCTGTCGTCCCCTTCTCCTCCTGCCTTCAATCTTTCCCAGCATCAGGGTCTTTTCAAATGAGTCAGCTCTTCCCATGAGGTGGCCAAAGTATTGGAGTTTCAGCTTCAACATCAGTCCTACCAATGAACACCCAGGACTGATCTCCCTTAGGATGGACTGGTTGGATCTCCTTGGAGTCCAAGGGACTCTCAAGAGTCTTCTGCAACACCACAGTTCAAAAGCATCAATTCTTCAGCACTCAGCTTTCTTTATAGTCCAACTCTCACATCCATACATGACCACTGGAAAAACCATAGCCTTCAGTAGACGGACGTTTGTTGACAAAGTAATATCTCTGCTTTTTAATATGCTGTCTAGGTTGGTCACAAATTTCCTTCCAAGGAGTAAGCATGTTTTAATTTCATGGCTGCAGTCACCTTCTGCAGTGATTTTGGAGCCCAGAAAAATATAGTCAGCCACTGTTTCCACTGTTTCCCCATCTATTTCCCATGAAGTGATGGGACCAGATGCCATGATCTTAGTTTTCTGAATGTTGAACTTTAAGCCAACTTTTTCACTCTCTTTCACTTGGATCAAGAGGCTCTTCTGTTCTTCTTTACTTTTTGCCATAAAGAATGAAGAGTCATTCATTGACCCTTAAATGGCGGGGGTAAGGGGAAGGCCCCAAACTAACATCCCCCCTAATGTCCCCACCAAAACCTCCCCCCACCCCCTGCCGCCGCCCCTTCACCTTTCTGAGAATTCCAAGGCGTCTTGGGAGAAGGTATGAGGTGAGTTTGCCAGAGCTGTACCTGCCCAAGTCGTGTGAGTTCATTCACAGGCGCACATAACAGGAAGCCACATACACTTTTGAGTATTTTTGCAATCCTCTCAGAGTCAGAAGGGGACACGGAGTCTGAGAGACAGGAAGTGATGTGCTAATGGCTGCCAAGCAGGGCACTGACAGACCACCGCGGCCCCAGTTCAAACTGCATGGTCTGCTGTTCTGTGTAGCCTACGCAGCGTCAATCAACCAGCCAGCCAATCAACAACCATTCTTTTCCTTCTGCCCCTCCTCTTTTCTTTCGCCGGTTCTTCTGCGGTTGTGCTCAAAGGCTGCACCACGCGGTCACTAAAACGTCGCGATAAGTGCTCCGGAGTTCCCTTGGGCACTTCCAGGCTGTCTTTGGGTTGGCCTTGACCTGCTTAGGCAAAACCACCCTTCTTTCACATCCAATCCAAGTATCGAAGCTGCATCAGGACCGCCTTCTTTTCAGGAATCCAAATAGGATCAGCATAATGTTTCCAAAGAGTTCTAACCAGTTATGGATTTATTTTAAAAAGTCGATGAGAGAATCTTTATGGTCATTAATTTATGCATGTGTTTGTTTGTTTATTTATTTATTTATTTATTTTTCACTCAACAGATTGTGCTGTGAGCACTAACTCTGTGCTAGCAATGGAGTAGAGAAGTTATGGGACTTTATGGGCTTTTGGATGAGGAAACCGTGTTATGGCTGTGAGGCATGCTGGGGCAGTAGTCCCGGAGTGGAGAGAAGTCAGGGGAGGCTTCCTGCAGCAGAATTGGGAGGCATGCTTCCAGGCATTGCTGAATAGATGAGTAGAAGCAAAACTCTTGCATTTAAGTTTCAGAAACTAAATAATAGATTCATGGGCACATGCACCGAGCCCGAGGAACAGGGTGACTCTGCAGGGCTGTGCTGTGGCTGACTCAGTGCACCCACTCTCTGCAAGTCTGACCGCAGCCCTGAGCTCCTCCCGCTGCCTGGACCTTAGCGCTCTGGGAAATTTTCTCCATCGCCAGTGGTGGGGCCCCCGCTTACTGGGAGAGCTGAGATCCGATTTGTGGTCCATCGCATGGAGGAGGAGGACTGGCTTCCTCTGTCTCCACGTGGAGATGGCACATCTATCCCACCCACTCTCCACGTCAGCCAGAATTGTCCTTAGTTGCAGCTTCCCTGGTGGGATCTGAACAACACCCTTAAAATGGCAGGTCTTAACTGGGGGTGATTTTTACCCTGCTGGTGACATTTGGCAATGTCTGGAGTCATTTTGGGTCGTCACAACTGAAGGTGAGGGCAAGGGCTTGCCACTGGCATCTAGTGGGTCCAGGCCAAAGATGCTACTAAATATCCTAGGGTACATGATACACCCCAACCCCTGCCATGAACACACACAACACAAGGAAGAATTATCCTGTCCAAAATGGCAATGGTGCTGAGGTTGAGAAACCCTGTCTTAGAATATGATGTTCCAGTGCTGTTCTGGAAGAGGTAGGGGACAAACACCCAGTTCTTCATCTGGTGGCTTTCTTGTCTCTCTCCACTTCAAAGCAACTGGTGACCCCTTGCCCCCGATTCATCTGCTTCTCCTACTTCTCCAGAGCAGGGCCACTGATCCTTAGGGAGAGCAGCCATGGTGTCTGTGCCCACAATTTTGCTCCCATTTCTTTTAAAATCAGAAGGAAAAAAACAATAATCTTTAGACAAAAGAGAAAAATTTTAATACATAATAATGTATCTTTATATCAATATAGTCACAAAAAATAGCAGATTTCTTGTATAGGAGAAGCTCATAGCATTGAAATGATTAGCATTCCCAGGAGTCATAGTGCAGGTTCAGTTCAGAAGTTGTTCTTTGAGGCTGTGCTGAGTAAAGGGTGCTTGACTATGGTGGTTGGTGTTGGTATTGGTACCTTTAACATCCTTTCCAGAACTTTCTCTGTGAGAAGCCCACACTATCTTCAGGGTACCCTGGCTGTGCCACTGTGCAGAACCTGCTATTCCTCTGTGGTCTGACCAGGGCCCAGAACCCTGCTGGGGCCTGTCACCTAATTGCCTGATCTTCATGCTGGTGGCCTTGCCTCATTCTGGCCACACTGAGGACATTGTTTTCCTATTCCTCTCACCTACAGCTCCTCTAATGTCACTCTACCTACAGATGCTCTAATGTCACTGAAGTGTGAGTTAAAAGCCTTTGAAACATAGGACCAGAAGCTTATCATAATTATAGCAGCTAATACTTATTGGGTAGGTGCACCATGCAGGCAGGACACTGGACTATGTACTTCATGCTCTGTCTTTTCCCCCAGGTTTGTTAGATATAATTGACATATAACATTGTGTAAGCTTAAACTGTCCAAGACATTGACCTGATACAATTATATGCTGCAAAATAATTACCACCATAGCAATTATTAATAGATTCCTAGGTATCGCTAGTGATCAACAACTGCCTGCCAATGCAAGAGACTTAACAGATTTGGGTTGATCCCTGGGCAGGGTAGGTCCCCTGGAGGAGGGCATGGCTACTCATTCTAGTATTCTTGCCTGGAGAATCCCATGGACAGAGAAGCCTGGCAGGCTATGGCCCATGGGGTCTCAAAGAGTCGAACATGATGAAGTGACTTAGTGACTAGGCAGCAGTTCTTAGTAGTTAACCCCTCCATCACGGCATGCAGTCACCACTTCTTTTTTGTGCTGAAAACATTTAGGATTTACTCTCTTTAGTTCAGTTCAGTCGCTCAGTAGTGTCCGACTCTTTGCATCCCCATGAATCGCAGCACGTCAGGCCTCCCTGTCCATCACCAACTCCTGGAGTTCACTCAGACTCCTGTCCATCGAGTCAGTGATGCCATCCAGCCATCTCATCCTCTGTCGTCCCCTTCTCCTCCAGCCCCCAATCCCTCCCAGCATCAGAGTCTTTTCCAATGAGTCAACTCTTCCCATGAGGTGGCCAAAGTACTGGAGTTTCAGCTTTAGCATCATTCCTTCCAAAGAAATCCCAGGACTGATCTCCTTCAGAACGGACTGGTTGGATCTCCTTGCAGTCCAAGGGACTCTCAAGAGTCTTCTCCAATACCACAGTTCAAAAGCATCAATTCTTCGGTGCTCAGCTTTCTTCACAGTCCAACTCTCACATCCATACATGACCACAGGAAAAACCATAGCCTTGACTACATGGACCTTGGTTGGCAAAGTAATGTCTCTGCTTCTGAATATGCTATCTAGGTTGGTCATAACTTTCCTTCCAAGTAGTAAGCATCTTTTAATTTCATGACTGCAGTCACCATCTGCAGTGATTTTGGAGCCCCCCAAATAAAGTCTGACACTGTTTCCACTGTTTCCCCATCTACTTCACATGAAGTGATGGGACCAGATGCCATGATCTTAGTTTTCTGAATGTTGAGCTTTAAGCCAACTTTTTCACTCTCCACTTTCACTTTCATCAAGAGGCATTTTAGTTCCTCTTCACTTTCTGCCATAAGGGTGGTGTCATCTGCATATCTGAGGTTATTGATATTTCTCCTGGCAATCTTGATTCCAGCTTGTGTTTTTTCCAGTCCAGTGTTTCTCATGATATACTCTGCATATAAGTTAAATAAACAGCGTGACAATATACAGCCTTGACATACTCCTTTTCCTATTTGGAACCAGTCTGTTGTTCCATGTCCACTTCTAACTGTTGCTTCCTGACCTGCATACAGATTTCTCAAGAGGCAGGTCAGGTGGTCTGGTATTCCCATCTCTTTAAGAATTTTCCACAGTTTATTGTGATCCACACAGTCAAAGGCTTTGGCATAGTCAATAAAGCAGAAATAGATGTTTTTCTGGCACTTTCTTGCATTTTTGATGATCCAGTGGATGTTGGCAATTTGATCTGTGGTTCCTCTGCCTTTTCTAAAACCAGCTTGAACATCAGGAAGTTCACGGTTCACATATTGCTGAAGCCTGGCTTGGAAAATTTTGAGCATTACTTTAGTAGCGTGTGAGATGAGTGCAATTGTGCAGTAGTTTGAGCATTCTTTGGCATTGCCTTTCTTTGGGATTGGAATGATAACTGACCTTTTCCAGTCCTGTGGCCACTGCTGAGTTTTCCAAATTTGCTGGCATATTGAGTGCAGCACTTTCACAGCATCATCTTTCAGGATTTGAAATAGCTCAACTGGAATTCCATCACCTCCACTAGCTTTGTTAGCAACTTTCAAATATATAATACAGTATTATTAACTATAATCACCACACTGTACATTAGTTTCCCAGAACCTATTCATGTTATACTATTTATTTATATCCTTTGAGCAACTTCTCCCCATTTCTTCATGTTCCAATTTAATTTTTTCATCTATGAAGTAGGTGTTATTAACATTTTTGTTACATAGATCAGAAAAATAAGACTTATAAATGTTAATAATTTGCCCAAGTTTGGTAAACTATATAGCCAATAAATTGGAGGAAAGGGTTTATGATTTAAAGTTAATTTGGAATAACCTGATAGGAATATAACTTGGCTATTGACCCTAGAGCATTCTTTATGCTCTACACTTATTTACATTTGTGTTATGTCCATTCATTCCTGCATTTACTCAGTCTACATGAGCATTGGGGTTGTTCTAGAAGCTGGGACAACAAAGGAGAGTAAGAGACCGTGAATGCATTCTAGGAACTCAATTCTAGTAGAAGAGATGGATAAGGAAATAGTCTATTATAATAAACACATTATGATAAGGGCTTTGGCACAGGGCTGGCCTCTGGGAGCATAAACAAAGACAGCTACACCATCTGGGTCAGAATCCCCATTTCCTTGCATATTTTCTTGAGAAACCCAGTTTTTCTTTTTGGCTACACCATGTGGGCTCTTAGTTCCCAGACAAAGGATTGAACCCATGCCCTTGGCAGTGAAAGCATGAAGTCCTAACCACTGAATGAGTTATCAAGGAATTCCTCTGCCCATTTTCTGACCATGGAGTTGATCCCCATTCGTTCTTCCACAAAGTGTATTTTCTGTTAGGGCTTGCTGCAGATGTATAATATAGAAAGTCACTGGTCTTTTGAGTCTGAATCTGGAAACCACAAGCTGGCCAGAATATACCACAATACCATTGTTCTTGCTTCTAGAAAGCTGTCCATCTGTCTGGTTGTAATAAGAAAGTGAAACTAAGCAGGAGCCTCTGGCGATCCTGGGCACAGAAGACTTTCCATGTCTCTTGTTCCTTGTTTGTGGGGAACAGACTCCAGCCTCCATGACCTTCTCTGAGTCCCAAAGGTTAGATTCAAACAGTTGCTAATCAGGGAAAGGAGGGGATTCAGAGACAACAGAGAGCAGCCAGGAAACAATAGTGCAGACTTTGGGCAGGGTCCTGGTTCCACCTCAAGAGATAAAACAGTATCTTTATTTTCTTGGGCGCCAAAATCACTGTGGATGGTGACTGCAGCCATGAAATTAAAAGACATTTGCTCCTTGGAAGGAAAGCTATGACAAGCCTAGGCAGCATGTTAAAAAGCAGAGATATCACTTTGCCATCAAAGGTCCATGTAGTCAAAGCTATGGTTTTTCCAATAGTCATGTATGGATGTGAGAGTTAGACCACAAAGAAGGCTGAGTGCCGAAGAACTGGTGCTTTCAAGTTGTGGTGCTGGAGAAGACTCTTGAGAGTCCCTTGGACTGCAAGGAGATCAAACCAGTCAGTCCTAAAAGAAATCAATCCTGAATATTAATTGGAAGGACTGATGCTGAAGCTCCAATACTCTGGCCACTTGATGCAAGGAGCACACTCACTGGAAAGGACCCTGATGGTGGAAAAGATTGACGGCAAAAACAAAAGAGAATGACAGAGGATGAGAGGGTTAGATAGCATCACTGACTCAATAGATATGGATTTGAGCAAAGTCTGGGAGAGAGTGAAGGACAAGGAAGCCTGGCACGCTGCAGCGCATGGGGTCACAAAGAGTGGGACATGACTTAGTGACTGAACAACAATAACAAAAGGACTAAAACCCCAAATAAATGGAAGATGACATCATTCTTTTTATTTGTTTATTTGGTTTTTTAATTAAAGGAAAATTGCTTTACAGAATTTTGTTGTTTTCTGTCAAACCTCAATATGAATCAGCCATAGCTGCTCCCTCTTGACCCTCCCTCCCATCTTCATCCCTATCCCACCCCTCTACGTTGATACAGAGCCCCTGTTTGAGTTTCCTGAGACATACAGCAAATTTCCATTGGCATCTATTTTACTTCATAGAAACACAGTAAATTTCTGTGTTACTCTTTCCATACGTCTCACCCTGTCCTCCCCTCTTCCCATGTCCATAAGTCTATTCTCTCTGTCTGTTTCTCCATTGCTGCCCTGCAAATAAATTCTTCAGTACTATTTTTCTAAATTCTGTATATATGCATTAGTATATGATATTTATCTTTCTCTTTCTGACTGACTTCACTCTGTATAATAGGCTCTAGGTTCATCCACCTCATTAGAACTGACTCAAATGCATTCCTTTTTATGGCTAAGTAATATTCTATTGTGAATATGTACCACAACTTCTTGATCCAGTCATCTGTCGATGGACATCTAAGTTGCTTCCATGTTCGAGCTATTGTAAATAGTGCTGCGATGAACAATGGGATACATGTGTCTTTTTCAGTTTTGGTTTCCGCAGGGTATATGCCTAGGAGTGGGATTGCTGGGTCATATGGTGGGTTTATTCCTAGTGTTTTAAGGAGGAAGATGTCACCATTCTTCACTCCGATTAAAGGAACCTCAAACTTATCAGATCATGTGTGTTAGTCACTCAGTCATATCTGACTCTTTGCAACCCTATGGCCTGCTGCCCACCAGGCTCCTGGTGCCCATGGAATTCTCCAGGCAAGATTACTGTAATGGGTAGCCATTCCCCTCTCCAGGGGATCTTCCCAACCCAGGGATCAAACCTGGGTGTCCTGTATTGTAGGTGGATTCTTTACTATCTGACCTACCAGGGAAGCCCAAGAACAAGGTTCTCATCAGATTACCTGCTGCTGCTGCTAAGCCACTTCAGTCATGTCCGACTCTGTGTGACTCCATAGACGGCAGCCCACCAGGCTCCCCCATCCCTGGGATTCTCCAGGCAACAACACTGGAGTGGGTTGCCATTTCCTTCTCCAATGCATGAAAGTGAAAAGTGAAAGTGAAGTCTCTCAGTCGTGTCAGACTCTTCGTGACCCCATGGACTGCAGCCTACCAGGCTCCTCTGTCCATGGGGTTTTCCAGGCAAGAGTACTGGAGTAGGGTGCCATCGCCTTCTCCGCAGATTACCTGAGACCAGATTAAAGCAGTGCCCTGTACACAGCCTTCTCTTGTGTTGTTCAAAGAGGGTGTTTGCTGTGACCAGTGCATTCTCTTGGCAAAACTATATTAGCCTTTGCCCTGCTTCATTCTATAATCCAAGGCCAAATTTGCCTGTTACTCAGGTATTCCTTGACTTTCTACTTTTGCATTCCAGTCCCCTATAATGAAAAGGACATCTTTTTTGGGTGTTAGTTCTAGAAGGTCTTGTAGGTCTTCATAGAACCGTTCAAATTCAGCTTCTTCAGCATTATTGGTGGGGCACAGACTTGGATTACTGTGATATTGAATGGTTTGCCTTGGAAATGAACTGAGATCATTCTGTCATTTTTGAGATTGCATCCAAGTACTGCATTTCAGACTCTTTTGTTGACTATGATGGCTACTGCATTTCTTCTGAATGATTCTTGCCCACGGTAGTAGATATAATGGTCATCTGAGTTAAGTTTACCCATCCCAGTCCATTTTAGTTTGCTGATCCCTAAAATTTTGATATTCACTCTTACCATCTCCTGTTTGACCACTTCCAATTTGCCTTGATTCATGGACCTGACATTCCAGGTTCCTATGCAATATTGCTCTTACAGCATCGGACCTTGCTTCCGTCATGAGTCACATCCACAACTGGGTGTTGTCTTTGCTTTGGCTCCGTCTCTTCATTCTTTCTGGAGTTAGTTTTCCACTGATCTCCAGTAGTATATCGGGCACCTATGGACCTGGAGCGTTCATCTATCAATGTCCTATCTTTTTGTCTTTTCATACTGTTCATGGGGTTCTCAAGGCAAGAATACTGAAGTAGTTTGCCATTCCTTTCTCCAGTGGACGGTGTTTTGTCAGAACTTTCCACCATGACGTGTCCGTCTTGTGTAGCCCAACATGGCATGGCTTACAGTTTCATTGGCTTAGACAAGGCTGTGGTCTGTGTGATCATATTGGTTAGTTTTCTGTGTCATAGCTAACACCTTATTCCAGCAACACAGAGGAGACTCTACACATGGACCCCACCAGATGGTCAACACTGAAATCAGATTGATTATATTCTTTGCAGCCAAAGCAGGAGAAACTCTATACAGTCAGCAAAAACAAGACCAGGAGCTGACTGTGGCTCAGATCGTGAACTCCTTATTGCCAAATTCAGACTTAAATTGAAGAAAGTAGGGAAAACCACTAGACCATTCAGGTATTACCTAAATCATATCCCTTACAGTGGAAATGAGAAATAGATTCAAGGGGTTATATCTGATAGACAGAGTACCTTAAGAACTACAGACACAGGTTTGTGACACTGTACAGGAGACAGGAATCAACACCATCCCCAAGAAAAAGAAATGCAACAAGGCAAAATGGCTGTCTGAGGAGGCCTCACAAATAGCTGTGAAAAGAGAAATGAAAGGCAAAGGAAAAAAGGAAAGATATACCCATTGAATGCAGAGTCCCAAAGAATAGCAGGGAGAGACAAGAAAGCCTTCCTCAGTGATCAGTGCAAAGAAATAGAGGAAAGCAATAGAATGGAAAAAACTAGAGATCTCTTCAAGAAAATTAGAGATACCAAGGGGCAATTTCATGCAAAGATGGGCACAATAAATGACAGAAATGGTATGGACCTAACAGAAGCAGAAGATATTAAGAAGAGGTGGCAAGAATACACAGAAGAACTATACAAAAAAGATCTTCATGACCCAGATAATCATGATGGTGTGATCACTCACGTAGAGCCAGACATCCTGGAATGTGAAGTCAAGTGGGCCTTAGGAAGCATCACTACGAGCAAAGCTAGTGGAGGTGATGGAATTCCAGTTGAGCTATTTTGAGTCCTAAAAGATGATGCTGTGAAAGTGCTGCACTCCGTATGCCAGCAAATTTGGAAAACTCAGCAGTGGCCACAGGACTGGCAAAGGTCAGTTTTCATTCCAATCCCAAAGAAAGGCAATGCCAAAGAATGCCCAAGCTGCCGCACAATTGCACTCATCTCACACACTAGCAAAGTAATGCTCAAAATTCTCCAAGCCAGGCTTCAACAGTATGTAAACCATGAACTTCCAGATGTTCAAGCTGGATTTAGAAAAGGCAGAGGAACCACAGATCAAATTGCCAACAACCGTTGGATCATCAAAAAAGCAAGAAAGTGCCAGAAAAACATCTATTTCTGCTTTATTGACTATGCCAAAGCCTTTGACTGTGTAGATCACAATAAACTGTGGAAAATTCTGAAAGAGATGGGAATACCTGACCACCTGACCTGCCTCTTGAGAAATCTGTATGCAGGTCAGGAAGCAACAGTTAGAAGTGGACATGGAACAACAGACTGGTTCCAAATAGGAAAAGGAGTACATCAAGGCTGTATATTGTCACCCTGTTTCTTTAACTTATATGCAGAGTACATCATGAGAAATGCTGGGCTGCGTGAAGCACAAGCTGGAATCAAGATTGCCGGGAGAAATATCAAGAATCTCAGATATGCAGATGACACCACCCTTATGGCAGAAAGCGAAGAAGAACTAAAGAGCCTCCTGATGAAAGTGAAAGAGGAGAGTGAAAAAGTTGGCTTAAAACTCAATATTTGGAAAACTAAGATCATGGCATCTGGTCCCATCACTTCATGGCAAATAGATGGGGAAGCAATGGAAACAGTGGCTGACTTTGTTTTGGGGGGCTCCAACGTCACTGTAGATGGTGTCTGCAGACATGAAATTAAAAGACCCTTGCTCCTTGGAAGAAAAGCTATGATCATCCTAGGCAGCATATTCAAAAGCAGAGACATTACTTTGCTAACAAAGATTCGTCTAGTCAAGACTATGGTTTTTCCAGTGGTCATGTATGGATGTGAGAGTTGGACTATAAAGAAAGCTGAGTGCCAAAGAATTGATGCTTTTTAACTGTGGTGTTGGAGAAGACTCTTGAGAGTCTCTTGGGCTGCAAGGAGATCCAGCCAGCCCATCCTAAAGGAAATCAGTCCTGAGTATTTTTGGAAGGACTGATGCTGAAGCTGAAACTCCAATACTTTGGCCACCTAATGGGAAGAACTGAGTCATTTGAAAAGACCCTGATGCTGGGAAAGATTGAAGGTGGGAGGCGAAGGGGATGACAGAGGATGAGATGGTTGGATGGCATCACTGACTCAATGAACATGAGTTTGATTAAGCTCCAGGAGTTGGTGATGGACAGGGAGGCCTGCCGTGTTGCAGTCCAGGGAGTCACAGAGTCAGACACAATTGAGCGACTGAACTGAACTGTACACGGCCTAATCTTATTAGCAGCCCCATGCTTCAACTGTTTCTATGAAACTTCTCACCAAATCCCTCTGGGTGGAGACACACAGTTTTCGAGGGCAGGAGCCACTGTGTTCCCCTTTGCCTGGCAAAGCAATAAGCTATTCTTTTCTATTTCCTCCAAAACTCTGTCTCCAAGATTTGATTTGACACTGTATATAGAAGTGTCAAATCAAATGGCATCAAAATGCACTTGATTCCTCTTGAAATGCTCAAACGTGTTTTTGTCTTTTTCCCAGCAGAGGGGTGATGGTGTGCTCAGCTCCCATGAAGGTGACCAAGGCAGCAAGAAGGATGGCCAGCTCAAGAGTTCCAGCAGCAGCCACCTGGCTTATGGTATCCTGGATATCCCACCATGGTATCTCTGCATCTTCTTGGGGATCCAGGTAACGCCACACAGAAGCATTGGGTGCAAGGAGGCTCTGTCTCAAAAGGCACATCGACACACACGGGTCAAATTAGTCAAGATCTAACTTCAGTTGCTCATGTTCTTGGCTTCCATGCTGTTGACCTTTAGGGGACTCAAGGCTCTCTTTTCTCTTTTTTTTTCTATTTTCTCCCAAGGAGTTTGAGGATGGGGGCAGGGAGTTAGGGGAAGATTGTTCCCTGTGCTAAGCTACTAGGTCACATCAAGGACACCAACTGGGCCATTGTGAGTTTTTGTTTGTTTGTTTGTTTCAAGTTATCAATTATAATTTGTTTGAAAACAACTGATATGTTTGATAACCAGTGCTTGGGGAATATTGGAAAACACGCATTGTCAAATACTTGTTGGAATGTTATCTGGTGCAACTTTTCTATTAACTGGTAAAACACATGTTATTTAACCCAGGCCCTAATGCTTAAGAATTTCTCTGTAGAGAATTCCCCAGGGGTCCAATGGTTAGGAGTCCATCATTTCACTGCCAACGCATGGGTCCAATCCCTGGTGGGGGAACTAAGTTCCCACAAATCGTGTGGCATGGCTAAATTAAAAAAAAACTTTTTAAAGAATTTCTCTCTAGATATGCTGGCAAGACTTGTTAAGATAAGTACAAAGATGTTCTATTGATTAATCATAAAATCACAACAACAAACAAAACCCTGAAACACCCCCCAAATATCCATCTTAGAGAACTGTAGCATATTCTAACAAGTAATTTTTTAATGTAGCTGTTAGAAAGAGAAAGATATATTTACCTTGCAGTTAAAAAATAATCACCAACATAGATTAAGTGAAAAATGTCAAGTAAATAACTGTATAGTGTGATCTTTTTTTATGTTAAAGACTAACAAATAAAAAGAGAGATAGAACAGCAGAAATAAGTATATGTAGTAATTTTTGCATGTCTTGAAGGAATCATAAGAAACTAATAGAGGTATTTAACCTTGGCTTTTGAACTGTGGTGTTGGAGAAGACTCCTGAGAGTTCCTTGGGCTGCAAGGAGATCCAACCAGTCCATTCTAAAGGAGATCAGTCCTGAGTGTTCTTTGGAAGGAATGATGCTAAAGCTGAAATTCCAGTACTTTGGCCACCTCATGAGAAGAGTTGACTCCTAGGAAAAGACTCTGATGCTGGGAGGGATTGGGAGCAGGAGGAGAAGGGGACGACAGAGGATGAGATGGCTGGATGGTATCACTGACTCAATGGACATGAGTCTGAGTGAACTCCAGGAGTTGGTGATGGACAGGGAGGCCTGACGTGCTGCGATTCATGGTGTCGCAAGAGTCAGACATGACTGAGCGACTGAATCTTCTTAAATTTGCTGATGCTGTTTTGTGACCTAATGTATAATCAGTTTTGAAGAATGTGCTCAGGCCTGGTCAATGGTCTTGCTCTCACCTTGTGTCTTATTTTAATAATGAGCCTTTTGTCTTTTCGTATTCTTAAGGCCACCTCCTTGGTTCCTGTTATGTCCTCCCACACTGCGTCCCTACCTTGGTTTCTTACCTAAAACAGCAGTTCTCAGCCCTGGGGTCCTGCCTTTGAACCCCAGACCTTCTGGTTGTGTCCCTGCTTCTTGCTGCCAGGCCTTCCTAGTTCCTGCCACTTGCCTGGATCTCCTCTGAGACCAAAGATTGAGCTTCCAGTAGAAGGAATAGGATTAGGTGGAATAGGCAGCCACAGCATCTCTAACTTTGTCTCCTCTCTCTGCTCTGCCTACAGCACTTCCTCACAGCCCTAGGGGGGCTTGTGGCAGTGCCGCTCATCTTGGCTAAGGACCTGTGTTTGCAGCATGATCCCCTGACCCAGAGTTACCTCATCAGCACCATTTTCTTCGTCTCTGGCATCTGCACTCTCCTGCAAGTATTTTTAGGAATCAGGTAGGTAAAACTCCTCTCCATGGATTCTGACTTTTATCTCCCAGGGTAGCAATAAGGTTTGCTTGGCTTGTAGCCTGAGATGAGTTAGAAAGCTGGTGTGACATGATAGAGGGAGCACAGGATCAGAATTAAGCACATAAGTTCAAGTCCCAGCACCAACATTTACTACCTACATTAGCCAGAGTTCTTCATTAAAGTAATACAAATAGCTACAGATGGCCATGCTTGAAACCTTTTACCTTTGCAAATTCTACAAGGCTTGTGCTACTGAACACACTGTGGGGACTCCTCCCTGGACTTCAGAAGGAGCAGTGCAAGTGAGGGAATCTCCCTGTAAGTCTGCTTGTGACCTAATCTGTGCCAAGTCTGTGCCCAGTTTTGGAGATGCAGAGGAAAATGGAAAACTTTCCCTATGATGTGCTTCTGCCCAACCTGTCTTATGAGAAAATGACTTGAGAGGAAAAATTACTATTTATTCTTTTTTTCCTTCCTGTTTCATTGAGATGTGATTGACAGACAACACTGTGTAAGTGTACAGCATAATGAATTGACTTACATACATCAAGAAATGATTAGCACAGTAGATTTAATGAACATCCATCATCTCACATAGATACAAAATTAAAGAAACAGAAAAAAAAATTTCTTTCTGATGAGAACTATTTTCCTTTATGAATTATCTGAATCAAACTACAATTGAAGGCTGTTACAAGGTAGCTGATTATTTCCAAGGTAGGCTGCCTGTAGAGAGTGTCTAGCGGAGAAGGCAATGGCACCCCACTCCAGTACTTTTGCCTGGAAAATCCCATGTACAGAGGAGCCTGGTAGGCTGCAGTCCATGGGGTCGCTAGAGTCGGACATGACTGAGCGACTTCACTTTCATTATTCACTCTCATGCATTGGAGAAGGAAATGGTGACCCACTCCAGTGTTCTTGCTTGGAGAATCCCAGGGATGGGGAAGCCTGGTGGGCTGCCATCTATGGGGTCACACAGAGTCGGACACGACTGAAGCGACTTAGCAGCAGCAGCAGCAGAGAGTATCTAGAGAATATTCCTTCCTAACCCAATCTTCTCTAAATCAAATCAAAGGCTCTTTCCAAAGTGCTACTTTTGCAAGTCATTTACAGGAGATATGCCAGTGCTTAATGCCTCCCATTTTTTGTTGAGGAGAGGGGTTTAGAGCCTACATCTTTGTCAAATTATTTCCCTTCTCTCTCTTCCTTCTTCTGTCATCATCTTTGAAAGCCAAGATTTTCCCCAATCCCCCACCAAGCGCTGAGAGAGGTTTAAGGTTTGGTCTGGTCTGTTTCTCAAGTCCCTGATATCCAGGATCCCTTCTACCTTTCCAGGATCAGTCCCTGGAGTGACAGGTGCTGCAGTAGAGAGGCCTTGCAGCCACCTGCCTGGACACCCAGGAGGCCCCACCCCTGAGCCGCCCATGGAGAGTTACATACACAAGGCTCTTCTGGATGGGGAAGCTCTTTGCCTTAAATTGAGATGGTGTTCACTATAATAATGGAAAAACATTGATCTTGGAAGCTGGGAGCCTGAATTCTAGTTCTGGCTTCTGTGTTGTGGGAAGCTGCACAAGCCATTCACCCTCTCTAAAACCCAGTGTTCTCATCTGTAAAATGAGGGAGTTGAAGTGTGTCACATCGATAAGTCCTTCCATCTCTAATATGTGGACACCTGTGTTGTTGACAGAGAAGATGATGCAGTACTATGTTCCAACTGGAATCTCAGTACTGAGGGTGCTTGTGGGCCTCGCCTTCTGGTAAACCCTGTGAGAGACAAAACAAAATCAGAAGATAGAGTTAAAAGAATCTGCAGCCTAATTAAACATGCAGAGAAACAGGGAAATAAAATTAAGAAAGAAAGCCATGCTAATGTCTTAGACTAAGGTGGGGACAGGAATACACCTGAGATTATTTCCCTGAAATAGGCTTCCTGTTTAGAGACTAACAAGTACAGTTGCTCATTAGAGACATTAGGAATTATAAAACTAGCTGATAGCCTGTGAATCAAAGGTCTAGTAGATTTGATTGATTGCAGATTATCGAATAAACAGTATTTAATGATGTACTTTTTATTTTTTGTTTTTATTTATTTATTTTTTAAATTTATTTTTCTCCCAAATCATCCCACTCTCTCCCTCTCCCACAGAGTCCATAAGACTGCTCCGTACATCAGTGTCTCTTTTGCTGTCTCGTACACAGTGTTATTGTTATCATCTTTCTAAATTCCATATATATGCGTTAGTATACTGTATTGGTGTTTTTCCTTCTGGCTTACTTCACTCTGTATAATAGGCTCCAGTTTCATCCACCTCATTAGAACTAATATGAGAATTCTTTTTAATGGCTGAGTAATACTCCACTGTGTATATGTACCACAGCTTTCTTATCCATTCATCTGCTGATGGACATACACACTGAGGAAACCAGAAGGGAAAGAGACACGTGTACCTAGATGTCCATCAGCAGATGAATGGATAAGAAAGCTGTGGTACATATACATAATGGAGTATTACTCAGCCATTAAAAAGAATTCATTTGAATCAGTTCTAATGAGGTGGATGAAACTGGAGCCTATTATACAGAGTGAAGTAAGCCAGAAGGAAAAGCACCAATACAGTATACTAACGGATACATATGGAATTTAGAAAGATGATAACAATAACCCTGTGTACGAGACAGCAAAAGAGACACTGATGTATGGAGCAGTCTTATGGACTCTGTGGGAGAGGGAGAGAGTGGGATGATTTGGGAGAATGGCATTGAAACATGTAAAATATCATGTATGAAATGAGATGCCAGTCCAGGTTCAATGCATGATACTGGATGCTTGGGGCTAGTGCACTGGGACTACCCAGAGGGATGGTATGGGGAGGGAGGAGGGTTCAGGATGGGGAGCACATGTATACCTGTGATGGATTCATTTTGATATTTGGCAAAACTAATACAATTATGTAAAGTTTAAAAATAAAATAAAATTAAAAAAAAAAAAACAGTGCTGCGATGAACATTAGGGTACACGTGTCTCTTTCCCTTCTGGTTTCCTCGGTGTGTATGCCCAGCAGTGGGATTGCTGGATCATAAGGCAGTTCTATTCCCAGTTTTTTAAGGAATCTCCACACTGTTCTCCATAGTGGCTGTACTGGTTTGCATTCCCACCAACAGTGTAAGAGGGTTCCCTTTTCTCCACACCCTCTCCAGCATTTATTGCTTGTAGACTTTAGGATCACAGCCATTCTGACTGGCATGAAATGGTACCTCATAGTGGTTTTGATTTGCATTTCTCTGATAATGAGTGATGTTGAGCATCTTTTCATGTGTTAGCCATCTGTATGTCTTCTTTGGAGAAATGTCTATTTAGTTCTTTGGCCCATTTTTTGATTGGGTCATTTATTTTTCTGGAATTGAGCTGTAGGAGTTGCTTGTATATTTTTGAGATTAGTTGTTTGTCCGTTGCTTCATTTGCTATTATTTCTCCCATACTGAAGCCTGTCTTTTCACCTTGCTTATAGTTTCCTTTGTTGTGCAGAAGCTTTTAAGTTTAATTAGGTCCCATTTGTTTATTTTTGCTTTTATTTCCAATATTCTGGGAGGTGGGTCATAGAGGATCCTGCTGTGATGTATGTCAGAGAGTGTTTTGCCTATATTCTCCTCTAGGAGTTTTATAGTTTCTGGTCTTACGTTGAGATCTTTAATCCCTTTTGAGTTTATTTTTGTGTATGGTGTTAGAAAGTGTTCTAGTTTCATTCTTTTGCAAGTGGTTGACCAGATTTCCCAGCACCACTTGTGAAAGAGATTGTCTTTAATCCATTGTATATTCTTGCCTCCTTTGTCAAAGATAAGGTGTCCATATGTTCATGGATTTATCTCTGGGCTTTCTATTTTGTTCCATTGATCAATATTTCTGTCTTTGTGCCAGTACCATACTGTCTTGATGACTGTGGCTTTGTAGTAGAGCCTGAAGTCAGGCAGGTTGATTCCTCAAGTTCCATTTTTCTTTCTCAAGATTGCTTTGGCTATTCAAGGTTTTTTGTATTTCCATACAAATTGTGAAATTATTTGTTCTAGCTCTGTGATCTTACCGTTGGTAGCTTGATAGGGATTGCATTGAATCTATAAATTGCTTTGGGTAGTATACTCATTTTCACTATATTGATTCTTCCAATCCATGAACATGGTATATTTCTCCATCTATTAGTGTCCTCTTTGATTTCTTTCACCAGTGTCTTATAGTTTTCTATATATAGGTCTTTAGTTTCTTTAGGTAGATATATTCCTAAGTATTTTATTCTTTCCGTTGCAATGGTGAATGGAATTGTTTCCTTAATTTCTCTTTCTGTTTTCTCATTATTAGTGTATAGGAATGCAAGGGATTTCTGTGTGTTGATTTTATATCCTGCAACTTTACATATAATCATTGATTAGTTCTAGTAATTTTCTGGTGGAGTCTTTAGGGTTTTCTATATAGAGGATCATGGCATCTGCAAACAGTGAGAGTTTTACATCTTCTTTTCCAATTTGGATTCCTTTTATTTCTTTTTCTGCTCTGACTGCTGTGGCCAAAACTTCCGAAACTATGTGGAATAGTAATGGTGAAAGTGGGCACTCTTGTCTTGTTCCTGACTTTAGAGGAAATGCTTTCAATTTTTCACCATTGAGGATAATGTTTGCTGTGGGTTTGTCATATATAGCTTTTATTATGTTGAGATATATTCCTTCTATTCCTGCTTTCTGGAGAGTTTTTATCATAAATGGATGTTGAATTTTGTCAAAGGCTTTCTCTGCATCTATTGAGATAATCATATGGTTTTTATTTTTCAATTTGTTAATGTGGTGTATTACATTGATTGATTTGCGGATATTGAAGAATTCTTGCATCCCTGGGATAAAGCCCACTTGGTCATGGTGTATGATCTTTTTAATGTGTTGTTGGATTCTGATTGCTAGAATTTTGTTAAGGATTTTTTCATCTATGTTCATCAGTGATATTGGCCTGTAGTTTTCTTTCTTTTTTTTTTTTTTTTTTTTGTGGCGTCTTTGTCAGGTTTTGGTATTAGGGTGATGGTGGCCTCATAGAATGAGTTTGGAAGTTTACCTTCCTCTGCAATTTTCTGGAAGAGTTTGAGCAGGATAGGTGTTAGCTCTTCTCTAAATTTTTGGTAGAATTCAGCTGTGAAGCCGTCTGGACCTGGGCTTTTTTTTGCTGGAAGATTTCTGATTACAGTTTCAATTTCCGTGCTTGTGATGGGTCTGTTAAGATTTTCTATTTCTTCCTGGTCCAGTTTTGGAAAGTTGTACTTTTCTAAGAATTTGTCCATTTCTTCCACATTGTCCATTTTATTGGCATATAATTGTTGATAGTAGTCTCTTATGATCCTTTGTATTTCTGTGTTGTCTGTTGTGATCTCTCCATTTTCATTTCTAATTTTATGGATTTGATTTTTCTCCCTTTGTTTCTTGATGAGTCTGGCTAATGGTTTGTCCATTTTATTTATCCTTTCAAAGAACCAGTTTTTGGCTTTGTTGATTTTTGCTATGGTCTCTTTTGTTTCTTTTGCATTTATTTCTGCCCTAATTTTTAAGATTTCTTTCCTTCTACTAACCCTGGGGTTCTTCATTTCTTCCTTTTCTAGTTGCTTTAGGTGTAGAGTTAGGTTATTTATTTGACTTTTTTCTTGTTTCTTGAGGTATGCCTGTAGCTATGAACTTTCCCCTTAGGACTGCTTTTACAGTGTCCCATAGGTTTTGGGTTGTTGTGTTTCCATTTTCATTCATTTCTATGCAATTTTTTATTTCTTTTTTGATTTCTTCTGTGATTTGTTGGTTATTCAGCAGCGTGTTGTTCAGCCTCCATATGTTGAAATTTTTAATA
Source organism: Bos grunniens (assembly GCF_055505025.1). Lineage (NCBI taxonomy): Eukaryota > Metazoa > Chordata > Mammalia > Artiodactyla > Bovidae > Bos > Bos grunniens. The sequence continues at coordinate 21,191,082 of NC_141168.1, forward strand.
GTTTTTCTCCTGTAATTGAGATCTAATCTTACTGCATTGTGGTCAGAAATGATGCTTGGAATGATTTCAATGTTTTTGAAATTACCAAGGCTAGATTTATGGCCCAGGATGTGATCTATCTTGGAGAAGGTTCCGTGTGCACTTGAGAAAAAGGTGACATTCATTGTTTTGGGATGAAATATCATATAGATATCAATTAGGTCTAGCTGGTCTATTGTATCGTTTAAGATTTGTGTTTCCTTGTTAATTTTCTGTTTAGTTGTCTATCCATAGGTGTGAGTGGGGTATTAAAGTCTCCCACTATTATTGTGTTATTATTAATTTCTCCTTTCATACTTGTTAGCATTTGTCTTACATATTGCAGTGCTCCTATGTTGGGTGCATATATATTTATAATTGTTATATCTTCTTCTTGGATTTTTCCTTTGATCATTATGTAGTGACCTTCTTTGTCTCTTTTCACAGCCTTTGTTTTAAAGTCCATTTTATCTAATATGAGTATTGCTACTTCTGCATTCTTTTGGTCTCTATTTGCATGGAAAATCTTTTTCCAGCCCTTCACTTTCAGTCTGTATGTGTCCCCCGTTTTGAGGTGGGTCTCTTGTAGACAACATATGTAGGGGTCTTGTTTTTGTATCCATTCAGCCAGTCTTTGTCTTTTGGTTGGGGCATTCAACCCATTTATGTTTAAGGTAATTATTGATAAATATGATCCCATTGCCATTTACTTCATTGTTTTGGGTTCGAGTTTATACACTGTTTTTGTGTTTCCTGTCTAGAGAAGATCCTTTAGCATTTGTTGGAGAGCTGGTTTGGTGGTGCTGAATTCTCTCAGCTTTTGCTTGTCTGAGAAGCTTTTGATTTCTCCTTCATATTTGAATGAGATCCTTGCTGGGTACAATAATCTGGGCTGTAGGTTATTTTCTTTCATCACTTTAGGTATGTCTTACCATTCCCTCCTGGCTTGAAGAGTTTCTATTGAAAGATCAGCTGTTATCCTTATAGGAATTCCCTTTTGTGTTATTTGTTGTTTTTCCCTTGGTGCTTTTAATATTTGTTCTTTGTGTTTGATCTTTGTTAATTTGATTAATATGTGTCTTGGGGTGTTTCACCTTGGGTTTATCCTGTTTGGGACTCTCTGGGTTTCTTGGACTTGGGTGATTATTTCCTTCCCCATTTTAGGGAAGTTTTCAACTATTATCTCCTCAAGTATTTTCTCATGGTCTTTCTTTTTGTCTTCTTCTTCTGGGATTCCTATGATTCGAATGTTGGGGCGTTTAATATTGTCCTGGAGGTCTTTGAGATTGTCCTCATTTCTTTTAATTCGATTTTCTTTTTTCCTCTCTGATTCATTTCTTTCTACCATTTTATCTTCTAATTCACTAATCCTATCTTCTGCCTCTCTTATTCTACTATTTGTTGCCTCCAGAGTATTTTTGATCTCATTTATTGCATTATTCATTATATATTGACTCTTTATTATTTCTTCTAGGTCTCTGTTAAACCTTTCTTGCATCTTCTCAATCCTTGTCTGCAGGCTATTTATCTGTGATTCCATTTTGATGGAATTAAGAAAGAAAGCCATGCTAATGTCTTAGACTAAGGTGGGGACAGGAATACACCTGAGATTATTTCCCTGAAATAGGCTTCCTGTTTAGAGACTAACAAGTACAGTTGCTCATTAGAGACATTAGAAATTATAAAACTAGCTGATAGCCGGTGAATCAAAGGTCTAGTAGATTTGATTGATTGCAGGTTATTAGATAAACAGTATTTAATGATGTACTTTTTACACTGCAAACACAAATGCTGATACTGCAATAAGATTTCAGAATATGTTAATGATTAAAACCATGTTAAATAGTCAAAGGAAATGATAAGAGGCAAAAAAAAAAAACAGCTTCCCTGATAAAAGCTGAAGAGTGCAGTGCCCATTGTGGGGCAGGCAGCTACAACCCTTGGCCGAGGGATAGCTCCCTCCCTGGTGTGACTTTAGGGGTCTTTGGTGTATCCCCCAAGGGCCTTCCCACTGAGGTGCTCAGTTCTGAATTTATGTAACCATTCATTTCAAAAGAAAGCATTACGTTTAAATGCAATCACTAAAGAAAATGAAATATTGACTGTGTAATTCTGGGTCTTAATTCCATTTCTGGAATAATTCTATTTCTAGAATTATTCATTTCTACCTGGGATTTTCTTTTTCTGGAGTGGTTCCAAGTGATATATCTCCCTTTTTATTTTCCTGGGAATGTCTCAAGTGTGGAGCCAGTATTTCTGCCCAAAGAACATTCAGACCTGGCTCTTATGTAGTCTTGCCCAAATCAGCCTGGGTCCTTTTCTTCCATGGACTTGCCTGGAGCTGGGCCCTGATCTGCCCGAGCTCTGTATCTGTTGCTAGGTTCTGCAGAAAGTCCATGCCCATCGTCAGAGGTCTGCAGCCACCTTGCCCTTGCCTTGATGACAAATCGCACAAGCCACCAGATGTGCCACTGGAAGTCTGTGCGTGCTTGCTAAGTCACTTTAGTCATGTCCCATTGTGACCTTATGGACTGTAGCCCGCTAGGCTCCTCTGTCCATGGGAATTCTGCAGGCAAGAATACTTGAGTAGGTGGTCATGCCCTTCTCCAGGAGATCTTCCAAACCCCGGAATCAAAATTGGGTCTTCTGCATTGCAGGCAGATTCTGTACTGCTGAGCCATCAGGGAAGCCCATGAGAGAAATACATCTTATGTATACTGATAATCATTTATCTAGTTAAAGATGGCAAAAGGATCAAAGAAATGTTAAAGGTTATTTCTGGGTGATACACATTATATATGAAAGGTATGTACCAATATTGTACGTGTGCTGATAAATTTTACCTACTCAAGGGTTAAAAAAAATGATTAGAAAAAAATGTTAATAATTATTTATGGGTTGTGGAACTATGGTGATTTATGCTTTGTATTTTTATTTACCATTAATTTTTCTTCAGAGTCCATGTGTTGCTTTATAACTAGGGGAAATAAGAACCATTTAAAACTTTTTCTTACAAAAGTATCAGGGCATGTTTCATGAGCCCCACACCCTTTGAATCTTTCAGTTCAGTTCAATTAAGTCACTCAGTTGTGTCCAACTCTTTGTGATCCCATAGACTGCAGCATGCCAGGCTTCCCTGTCCCTTACCAACTTCCAGAGCTTACTCAAACTCATGTCCATCGAGTCGGTGATGCCATCCAACCAGCTCATCCTCTGTTGTCCCCTTCACCTCCCACCTTCAATTTTTCCCAGCATCGGGGTCTTTTCCAATGAGTCAGTTCTTCTCACCAGGTGGCCATATATTGGAGTTTAAACTTCAGCATCAGTCCTTCCAATGAATATTCACAACTGATTTCCTTTAGGATGGACTGGTTGGATCTCCTTGCAGTCCAAGGGACTCTCAAGAGTCTTCTCCAACACCATAGTTCAAAAGCATCAATTCTTCAGTGCTCAACTTTCTTTATAGTCTAACTCTCATATCCATACATTACTACTGGAAAAACCATAGCTTTAACTAGACAGACTTTGTTGGCAAAGTAATGTCTCTGCTTTTTAATATGCTGTCTAGGTTGGTCATAGCTTTTCTTCTAAGGAGCAAGTGTCTTTTAATTTCATGGCTGCAGTCACCATCTGCAGTGATTTTGGAGCCCAAAAGAATAAAATCTGACACTGTTTCCACTGTTTCCCCATCTATTTGCCATGGAGTGATGGGACCAGATGCCATGATCTTAGTTTTCCTAATGTTGAGTTTTAAGCCAACTTTTTCACTCTCCTAGCTCACTTTCATCAGGAGGCTCTTTAGTTCTTTGCTTTCTGCCATAAGGGTGGTGTCATCTGCATGTCTGAGGTTATTGATATTTCTCCCGGCAATCTTGATTCCGGCTTGTGCTTCACCCAGCCCGGCATTTCGCATGATGTACTTTGCCTGACAGCAAAAGTCCAATAGACTTCCCATTACCGTCTTGGAAGTGGGGCTGGGAGATATGGCTCAAGGCTCCAGGCTTGAGACAACCTCCCAGATTCTGCAACTTTTGTCTATTCACCTGCTTTTATCTCTGTTTCCCCAATCTGTTCCCCTGTGGTGGTCAGCATTAAAGCCCTTAAAAGGAAAAAGAAAAGAATAGGTGTGCAAATCTTTGGGGAAGATCAGAAGGGAGGACTGGAGCAATGTGGGTGGCTGTCAAAGGCACTCTCAAGGCAGTAGGTAGTGATGGGTTTAAAGAAGACAGACAAACAGCCTTCTCCTACCAGAAAAGGAGACCTATCCACCTCCCCTTTCTTCTAGGCAGAGGCAAGCACTCTCATCCCTCCAAGCTGATTATTTAGCTATTTCCTCCGGAGTTTCTAATTAATACACTTCTGTCTTATGCACTAGTGACTGAAGTGCCAATATAGATGACTGACTTCATTTTCTTTCACAGCCCCTCACTCCTACCACATATAAGCACATTTTCCATCTTCCTATAATCCCATCCTCCCAGCATAGGTCAACACTGAGTGTTCACATTATAATGTTGTCATTTAGTTACTAAGTAATGCCTGACTCTTTTGAGACCCCGTGGACTGTAGCCCACCAGGCTCCTCTGTCCACGGGATTTCCCAGGCAAGAATACTGGAGGGGGTTGCCATTTCCTTCCAAGGGATATTCCTAAACCAGGAATCGAACCCATGGCTCCCGTCTTGCCAGGCGGATTTTTTTTTTTACCGAGCCACTGGGGAAGCCTGTGTGTTTTCTCTAAAATTAATATCTTTTAAAAAATATTTTCAAGTTTCTGTTTATTTTCATTTCAACAATAAGCTCCCTGCCTGTTGTATAAATCTCTTCTTGATAATTTCATTGCATCAGGTAGCTATCAGCTTCATCTTCTTGATGAACTACCCCCTGGGGCTCTCTGACTTGCTGTAGTCTGAAACAGTCGCTACGTGTGCCTGGTGTATATTAGATGTGTCATCTTGAGATGCCTCTTTACCCTTTATCCTTTATCCTGGCAATTCTCTTCATGTCAGTTTTCAAGTCTAGATCTCTTGATCCCATGCCTTTCTCTTCTTTTTGGTGGAACATGATTACACAGTAGTTTACTGAGAGACCACGTGGGAGATAAATTTTGTAAGACCCTCCATATGGGAAAATATCTTGATCCTATTCTCATACTTGATTGATAACTTGGCTGGCTATAGAATTTTAGATTGGAAAATTTTTTTTTTTTTTCAGAATTTTAAAATCACTGTTCCCTTGCCTTCTAGTTTCCAGTGTAGTTTTAGGAACTCCAGAGTCTTAGGCAACCTTCCCCCTTCTGCTCCAGAATTTTGTACAGGCCCATGTTGTGCTGAGTCTATTTAACTGAAAGAGATCCATTTAGTCATAGTGTCTAACATACAAGATTGACTATGATCATCCTACTGCTATATCCAATAAACAACTGTTCAACTAGGCTTGACTTTTGAGTGTCCTTGTTGGTCTGTCCAACATGACACAATGGACACATGAGTGTCCAATTTTAGCAAGAATCTTGCTCAATGCCTGTAGCCAGAATATCCATCCTCACTCTCTGATTGGGTTCCTCATTCTCCATCATCCCCAGGTGATGTCTCATCACCTTGTCCTGTCTTCATCCTGAATCCCCTCCTTATCCTGATGCTTCCTCTTAGTAATTTTCTATCCACTGAACCCCACCCTCCTCATTGGCTATGAATTCTCACCTTTCCTTGTCATATTGGGAGTTGAGCCTGATCTCTCTCCCCTATTACAAAATCCCATTGTAGTAGCCCCCTTGTAGTAAAGCCTGCCTTAACGTCTTTAACAAGGGTCATGTATACTATTTTTATGAAGTGCATGAGAACTCCGAGAGAAGGATTGAAGCTTAACTTCCCAATACTTCCGAAAGGTTAGCTGTTCCTACTTTATGGGCCCAAATGGAAGTATTCATATATACTAAGAGAGGAGAAAAATTACATAATCATTACCATAAACTCTTTAAGAAGTTTGTTCTTACCACATGTCCTCTTATCAATTGTTCTTATAACAAACATACTGGGTCACAATTTGGCCCCATGACCCATACTTTCTGATCAGGGCTCTGTATTTCCTAATTGAACCCTGCCACTGGCACCTCCCCCAGTATCAGCCTCCTCATACAGAGACAAAGCAGCATTGTGCTACACACCCTGCAATACTCTTGAGATAAGGATGAGAAAATGCTGTGTAACTTTAAAACACTATATAAGCTTAGATGTTGATAGTACCCCCACGGACACATATCTGTGGCTTTGACCACTTAAAATACCAATCCTATCAAATTTCTAAGGACTGTTTCTGAGACTAGATTTTGCAAGTTGTTGTAAAGGAAAATGGTGGGGAATGTTCTTCAGACTTGAACATACAGATGAGATAGTAAAGACTGAAGGGAAGGGGAGAATGGACAGGGAGAGTCTTAGGAAGCACATCTTAGAGAACCAACCTCCAAGAAATGGGAATGCCAGACAACAGCTTTAAAAACAAAACAAAACAAAAAAGCCCATACTATAATATCTGTTATTTAAGGAAACATTAAGAAAATGTTTTGGTATACAGACCTTTTCCAACTCTTTGCAACCCCATTACAGTCCATAGAATTCTCCAGGCCACAATACTGGAGTGGGTAGACTTTCCCTTCTCCAGGGGATCTTCCCAACCTAGGGATCAGACCCAGGTCTCCTGCATTGCAGGCAGATTTTTACCAGCTGAGCCACAAGGGAAGCCCAAGAATATTGGAGTAGGTAGTCTATCCCTTCTGCAGCAGATCTTCCTGTCTCAGGAATCAAACCAGCGTCTCCTGCATTGCAGATGGATTCTTTACCAACTGAGCTATGGGGAAGTCCTCACATGACTGAAGCCAGGCTTCAACGTACGTGAACCGTGAAATTTCAGATGTTCAAACTGGATTTAGAAAAGGCAGAGGAACCAGAGATCATATTGCCAGTATTAGATGGATCATAGAGAAAGCAAGGGAATTCCAGAAAAACATCTGCTTCTGCTTCATTGACTACACTAAGGCTTTTGACTGTGTGGATCACAACAAAATGTGGGAAACTCTTCAAGAGATGGGAAGAACAGACCACCTTACCTGCCTCCTGAGAAACATGTATGCAGGTCAAGAAGTAACAGTTAGAACAGGATATGAAGCAATGGACTGCTTCCAAATTGGGAAAAAATTATGCAAAGGCTGTATACTATCACCCTGCTTATTTAACTTGTATGCAAAGTACATGATGTGAAATGCCAGGTTGGATGAAGGACAAGCTGGAATCAAGATTGACAGGAGAAATATCAATAACCTCAGATATGCAGATGACACCACCCTTTTTGCAGAAAGTGAAGAGGAATTAAAGAAACTCCTGATGAAAGTGAAAGAGGAGAGTGAAAAAGTTGGCTTAAAGCTCAACATTCAAAAAACTAAGATCATGGCATCAGGTCCCATCACTTCATGGCAAATAGATGGGGAAACAGTGGAAACAGTGGCAGACTTTATTTTCTGCAGATGGTGACTTGCAGCCATGAAATTAAAAGATGCTTGCTACTTGGAAGAAAAGTTATAACCAACCTAGATAGCATATTAAAAAGCAGAGACATGACTTTGCCAACAAAGTCTGTCTAGTTAAAGCTATGGTTTTTCCAGTAGTCATGTATGGATGTGTGAGTTGGACCATAAAGAAGGTTGAGGGTTGAAGAACTAATGCCTTTGAACTGTGGTGTTGGAGAAGACTCTTGAGAGTCCCTTGGACTGCAAGGAGGTCAAACCAGTCCATCCTAAAGGAAATCAACCCTGAATAGTTTTTGGAAGGACTGATGCTTGAGATGAAGCTCCAGTACTTAGGGCACCTGATCCAAAAAGCCAACTCATTAGAAAAGACCCTGATGCTGGGAAAGATTGAGAGTAGGAGAAGGGGACGACAGAGGATGAGATGGTCGGATAGCATCACTGATTCAGTGGACATGAGTTTGAGCAACCTCTGGGAGTTGGTAATGGACAGGGAAGCCTGGCATGCTGCAGTCCATGGGGTCACAAAGAGTTGACATGATTGAGTGACTGAACTGACCGAGTGACCCTTTCCAGAAGTAACCACACATTTCAGGGGGAATAATAATGAAAATTATTCTATTCATTGAGCTCTTCCCCAGGCATCATGCTAATCACTTACATATATTTTAACCTCACAGTTACTCCTTGGGAGATTACTACTATATTTTGTCAAAGAGGACACTGAGGCTTGCAGAAGTTGGGCAACATGCCTTGGTCACACAGCTGATAAGACAAAGTCGTATTCAAACTTGCCTTTGGTCTATACCATGCTCTTAACTGGTGTTATAGCGCCATAGTGAAAAACCTCAAGACATCCTGGTTAACTCTATGACCTTGGGCTCCAGATCCGTTATCTATAAAGCCAGGTTGGATATTCTCCAAATGGCCCTTCTATTTCTAAAGTGTTGAATTTTAAAAATCAACAATCTGTGGTTCACAAAAGAATTAGAAGGCACGTGTATAATAATAGTGAGTCATATTCAAGGTAAAATTTTTAACATGAGATGAAATTAATTGTGAAATCAAAAGCAGTTCTGAGATACACATAAAAGTCACCATAAAAGGTAAAATGTATATAGAACAATGAAAGCCTTGTAGTGGTACTGAATGCATATATCTTAAACATGTACCAAGAAAGTGCATAAAAGGAAAACTAGTAGAAATGCAAGAAATATACATAGATCTCTGTCAAAAGAGTATCAATAAGAAGTTATGAGCAAGGTGGTAATGCTCATAAAACAAGGTGGGGAGGGGGACAGGAATGGATGGAAAGTGGGATTGAAAGATCTGAGTATAGGAGAGGGAAGGAAGAATTTATGGATATGTGTGAATCTAACTGTAGGACATAGGAATCAGTTCATTTCAGTTCAGTCGCTCAGTAGTGTCCGACTCTTTGCGACCCCATGAAGTGCAGCACACCAGGCCTCCTTGTCCATCACCAACTCCTGGAGTTCATCCAAACCCACGTCCATCGAGTCAGTGATGCCATACAACCATCTCATCCTCTGTCATCCACTTTTCCTCCTGCCCCCAATCCCTCCCAGCATCAGAGTCTTTTCCAATGAATCAACTCTTCACATGAGGTGGCCAAAGTACAGGAATTTCAGCTTTAGCATCATTCCTTCCAAAGAACACCCAGGACCGATCTTTAGAATGGCTGGTTGGATCTCCTTGTAGTCCAAGGGGCTCTCAAGAGTCTTCTCCAACACCACAGTTCAAAAGCATCAATTCTTTGGTGCTCAGCTTTCTTCACAGTGCAACTCTCACACCCATACATGACTACTGGAAAAACCATAGCCTTGACTAGACAGACCTTTGTTAGCAAAGTTATGTCTCTGCTTTTCAATATGCTATCTAGGTTGGTCATAACTTTCCTACCAAGGAGTAAGCGTCTTTTAATTTCATGGCTGCAATCACCATCTGCAGTGATTTTGGAGCCCCCAAAAATAAAGTCTGACACTGTTTCCACTGTTTCCCCATCTATTTCCCATGAAGTGATGGGACCAGATGCCATGATCTTCGTTTTCTGAATGTTGAGCTTTAAGCCAATTTTTTCACTCACCTTTTTCACTTTCATCAAGAGGCTTTTTTTTTAAGGACATAGGAATACACTCTAGTAAATTAATGGAAACAATTCATCTTGCTCTTGAACATAAAATGTATTTAGTAGTTTCTTAAAGGTAGAGGGAATTCCCTGGTTGTTCAGTGGTGAGGACTCAGTGCTTTTGATGCAAGTTCCCTTGGTGGGAACTAAGATTCTGCAAGCTGAGAGGTGCAACCAAAAAAATAAAAAAATAAAAAAAATAAAGGGTAAAAAGTGCATCTATCATGTTAGTACATTATCCCAACTACATGTAATAATCTTGAAAAAAACAACATGAACAGAGTTAGACAAATGCTGAACTACTTGAAAATTTTGAAATATCCCTTAAATAAGTTCTAAGTTAAGGATATAATAACAGAAAATATTTTTTAAGTGAAAACAAATCTCACCATCAGTAAAACTGTTTTAAATATATTTTGGCAGTGTCTAATTTCTATGTAATGAGTAAAACAGTTTATAGGCAGGGAAAAACAGACATAAAAATCACATCTTTTGTGACTTAATGAAATGCAAATTCACTTTTGTCAGGATTTCATTATATGCCTATTAAACTAAAAAAATGAAATGAGAAAACCCAATGTTGATAGATTTTGTAATACTAACCTTGGTTCTGGAGGGATAGAAGAGAAAACTAGACTTCTCTGCCCTCATGGAACCCAGTAATACTGAAATGGCTGAGGCCATGGTGGTATAGCAATGATGGATTGTTTATAACTGTAAACTGTTTAAAGAATCCCTGAGAGTGAGTTACTGTAAATGACTAGTTAGTATAAGGGCTAACCAGGAAATATGTAACTAGAATATAAGTGGGAATTTTGTCTCACTCACTGTGGTATTTCCAATACCTGACAACCAGTGCTTCCGACAGAGCAAGTCCTCAGTAAATATTTGTTGAATGAATGAAATGTGCATATGGAATTACAGCAAAAAACTGAAACACAAGTCTTGGATTACATACTGTCTGTACCTATGATATGCAAAGGTGTCTATGTTCATTTTAAAAGCTCAAAAGGGATTTTGCAATGATATAGTGTGTTTCCCTTCTCTGTCAAGATACTTATCTTCATAATTTCTATGAATGTTTAATTGAAGTATAATTAATTTACAATGGGAATTTACAAGAGGAACTAAAAAGCTTCTTGATGAAAGTGAAAGTGGAGAGTGAAAAAGTTGGTTTAAAGCTCAACATTCAGAAAACTAAGATCATGGCATCTGGTCCCATCACTTCATGGGAAAAGATGGGGAAACAGTGGAAACAGTGTCAGACTTTATTTTTGGGGGCTCCAAAATCACTGCAGATGGTGACTGCAGCCAGGAAATTAAAAGATGCTTACTCCTTAGAAAAAAAATTATGACTAACCTAGATAGCATATTGAAAAGCAGAGACATTACTTTGCCAACCAAGGTCCGTGTAGTCAAGGCTATGGTTTTTCCTGTGGTCATGTATGGATGTGAAAGTTGGACTGTGAAGAGGGCTGAGCGCTGAAGAATTGATGCTTTTGAACTGTGGTGTTGGAGAAGACTCTTGAGAGTCCCTTGGACTGCAAGGAGATCCAACCAGTCCATTCTGAAGGAGATCAGCCCTGGGATTTCTTTGGAAGGAATGATGCTAAAGCTGAAACTCCAGTACTTTGGCCACCTCACTCGAAGAGATGAGTCATTGGAAAAGACCCTGATGCTGAGAGGGATTGGGGGCAGGAGGAGAAGGGGACGACAGAGGATGAGATGGCTGGATGGCATCACTGACTCGATGGACATGAGTCTGAGTGAACTCCGGGAGTTGGTGATGGACAGGGAGGCCTGGCGTGCTGCAATTCACAGGGTCGCAAAGAGTCGGACACGACTGAGTGACTGAACTGAACTGAATTTACAATGTTGTGTTACTTTCAAGTATATAGCAAATTGATTTAGTTATACATATATATATATATAAATGTATATTATATATAGATTCTCTTTCATTATAGATTATTATAAAATAAATTATAATTCCCTGTGCTATACAGAAGGTCCTTGTTGTTTACCTATTATATATGTATTAGTGTATACATGTTAATCCCAAATTCCTAATTTATCTCTCCCCACCATAATTTTTTTAACTAAAAAATCGTTCATACATACCCATTCCATCACCCATATTTCCTGCCCTGTCTGTGCCATATATTCTAATCTCTTTTGGAGCCTTATGGGTCTAGATTTATGAATCTAGATCAGTTGTTCTCAACCCTGGCTGGTGTTAGAATCACCTGGAGGTCTAAGCTCTCTCCATGCCTGGGTGCACCTCTTGACCAGCCTGTGAACTCATCTGAGGCTGATGCTCAGCCCTTGCTAGTTCCTATGTTCAGCCAGGACAAAATCCAGTTAGGCAGTAAAACTCTTTCGTATACTTTATATTTTCATTAAATAAAATGGGTTCGTTCTCAAGGAGACTCTTTAAGCTATCTTCGTGGAATCCTGATTTCAAAAGTACTCTTTTAGTATTGTTAAGAACAAGTATCTAAACTGGATAAGGTATATATGACAAATGCAAGCAAGAGGCTAAGATCCTGTTCCATTCTCCCTCCACACCAGTTCTATTATAATATGCAGGTGAGGAGACTAGGTCAGCCTTAACAGCTTCTGACCTTCTAGTAAGACAGGATTATTGGAGGTTGACTTATCAGGCTATGTTCACCTTGAAGGGAGACAAGTCAGATGGACACTGCTGGAAGTTCTCACAGAGGCCAGAGTGAGATGCTGACCAGGAAGAAGGAAGGCTTGTGTGGGGGACACGCCCTGATAATGGACCTCAAGCATGTTCAGTCCATGTGATAGAAAGGAATCTGGAGGTAGAGGTCTGGAATCGCCTTTCATTTTTGAAGGCGCAAAGGAATCTGGCCACCCAGATTCTAGGCTGTGCATCTCTTGTCAGTGAGGGAACTTGACGTGTGTGAACTGTGCTTTGATCCTGGGGTCTGGGGAAGTTTCTCTGGGACTGAGGAAGACAGTGGCACCCACCAAACATGTTCCCTGAGCTCTGTGCTGCCCCAGATCATTTTCCAGTACGTGACTCTCTGCTCCTGGGCTCGCATCTCCAGGACTGGGATTAGGTCTGCTGATCATATCCTCCTCACCTCTCCTACCTGTCCAAAGTTTGGCAAAGTTCATGGATCTGATTTGGAGATTGATAGGAGTTCCCTCGGAGAAGGCAATGGCACCCCACTCCAGTACTCTTGCCTGGAAAATCCCATGGACAGAGGAGCCTGGTAGGCTGCAGTCCATGGGGTCACAAAGAGTCAGACACGACTGAGTGACTTCACTTTCACTTTTCACTTTCATGCATTGGAGAAGGAAATGGCAACCCACTCCAGTGTTCTTGCCTGGAGAATCCCAGGGACGGGGGAGCCTGGTGGGCTGCCATCTATGGGGTCGCATAGAGTCAGACACGACTGAAGCGACTTAGCAGCAGCAGCAGGAGTTCCCTATAACTGAGAACTTCAGGACTCATGTGTTGCCCTGAAACCAAGGGAGGACTTGGGATGAAAAGGCCTCTGCTGGGACCAGTGACAGGCCAGTGTTAAAGGGGCTAATGGGTAACTGTCTCCTTTCCCCTCCTCCAGGCTGCCCATTCTCCAGGGAGGGACCTTTGCTTTCTTGGGACCCTCCCTGGCCATGCTGTCTCTTCCCACCTGGAAGTGCCCCGCGTGGACACTCAATGCCAGCCAGGTGAACGCCAGCTCACCTGAATTCACTGAGGAATGGCAGAAGAGGATCCGAGAGGTATTGGGTTGATGGGTGGGGTGCGAGGAATGGGGTGGTCCTCAAAAGGGGCTTCGGAGTTGACTCATTTTCTCAGCTCACTGCTAGGCAAGATTCCAAACTTTAAGACACTGGTCCTTGTTTAATTCAGTTGTGTCATTCAGGGAAAGAAACTGGTGGATTGAAGCAGACTTTAAAGTTTGGCCAGCTCCAGGATAAGTTGAGCTGAGTGAGTGTTAGTTGCTCAGTCATGTCCGATTCTTTGCAACCCCCTGGACTGTAGCCCACCAGGCTCCTCTTTCCATGGAATTCCCCAGGCAAGAATCCTGGAGTGGGTAGCCATGCCTTCCTCCAGGGAATCTTCCCAACCTAGGGATGGAATCCTGATCTCCTGCACTGCAGGAAGATTCTTTACACTCTGAGTCATCAGGAAGCCCATGCTCCAGGTTGGCTTATCTAAATGATAGATTAGGAAGCCAGCACACAGCCACACCCTCAGGGACAGTAGGCCTCATAGCTTCCAGACTCTAACATCCTCACCTGGCTTTGGAGGTGAGGTCAAGGATGGCTTATGGGTGGAATAATATATGAGAGGGAAGGTTGCCTGAGATTTCTGGGAAGTCCAATAATCTCCCTCCCAGCTTGACCTTAAATATGTAAGCCTGGAGTGGCTCAAAGGCCCCCCTCCTCTGGAGCAGGGGCAGAGTTACACAAACAGTATACGGGTGGGGTTCTTCTTGTTGTTCAGTCACACCGTCGTGACTTGCCGGGGTACAGCCCCGGCTGATCCAGAGTATTCGAAGGAGAGACGGCGTTGGCGACCTATTCAAATATTCATAAAAGATATAAAGAGTAATAGAATGAGGATAGCTCAGTAGGAAAATTCAGTGGAGAAAAGAGGCTGAGTAGCTTGGTTTACATGGAAAATCAATATAACCTGTGGCACCAGGTTAGCTCTGACCACAGAGGCCTCAGGCGCTGTCTGGAATAGCGGAAGGTGCCCCACCTTAGACACCTTCTCGAGTGGGTCTTAGAAGCCCAGGCAAATAAATGGTCGAAGAGGACCTCCGTGCTCCATATGGAGACTCAGCTGGAAATTAAGGAGAAGAATGACATGGGGAGACCAAGCTTTGGTGAACAAGGCCCGTAGCTTTATTTTCAACAGGGGCTTTTATACCCTAAGTTACACATAGAGGCTAATAGGGGATGCAAAGTCAGCAATCTTTGATCCTTATCAAAAACTAGGGTTTCTTTCCTGCAAATTTATCGTATACAAATGGCTTAGGTGATTTACATCATCTTCTGGCCAGAAGGCCTATTAACATTTTATGACTCTTGACAAAGGTTTGTCAACCGTAAGACTTATTTTCTCTAAGAGTAATTATTCTAAGGTTTGGCGCCATCCTCCGAAGGTGTTAGATAAAATTGCATTCCTATAGGGCAGAGGTGCAGTGGGTTTACAACAAAGGAAAGAATTTATTACCTTAAGGGCCTAAAGTTGCTAACACCAAGGCCACTACTTATTTTTTCTACATACTAACTATATTAATTAATACACATTCAAGGATACAATACAGGGGATGTGGAAACTTGGCAGCAAGCATTGGCTCATCAATGAAATCTTTTACTAGCTTTATTCTGACAGTTTCTAACTCTTTGAGAGGCTCTAAGCTATTTGAATATCTTAAGCTTCCCGTGCCTCTCGAGGCTGAGAGACTGTAAACAATCGTATGCACAGTTGTAGGAGTCCAGGTAAACTTGTCAGGCGAGTTAGAGAGCTATCTGAGGGGTTTAGATGTAAACACTCCTAATGCCCAGAAACTTTAATTGGAGCTGTAAGTTAACTCTTTGTCAGAGAGAGCGAGATGGTGGTGGGGGACAGCCCCCAGTAAAGTCAGAGGTGAGAGCACAAAGCAATAAAGTAGGCAGACTCTGGTTTTTTGGGGGTAGATACTCGAGAATATCCAGGGGGACTCCTGAGGCTCGATCCCGCCTTTGCGTATGCCGAGCCTCCTTCCTCATGACCTTTGTCCTGACTGGAGTGCCTCTCGCTGGCTCCTGGCAATGACTGACACTTTTTTACCCCATGGACTGCAGCACGCCAGGCCTCCCCATCCATCACCACCTCCCACAGTTGACTCAAACTCATGTCCATTGAGTGAGTGATGCCATTCAACCATCTCATCCTCTGTCCTCCGCTTCTCCTCCCACCTTCAATCTTTCCTAGCATCAGGGTCTTTTCAAATCAGTCAGTTCTTCACATCAGGTGGCCATAGTATTGGAGTTTCAGCTTCAGCATCAGTCCTTCCAAAGAATATTCAGGGTTGATTTCCTTTAGGATGGACTGGTTGGATCTCCTTGCAGTCCAGGGCATTCTCAAGAGTCTTCTCCAACACCACAGTTCGAAGGCATTAGTTCTTCAACTCTCAGCCTTCGTTATGGTCTAACTCTTACATTCATATATGACTACTGGAAAAACCATAGCTTTGAGTAGATGGACCTTTGTTGACAAAGTCATGTCTCTGCTTTTTAATACGCTGTCTAGGTTGGTCATAGCTTTTCTTCCAAGGAGCAAGTATCTTTTAATTTCATGGCTGCAGTCACCATCTGCAGTGATTTTGGAGCCCAAGAAAATAAAGTCTGTCACTGTTTCCATTGTTTCCCCATTTATTAGCCATGAAGTGATGGAACCAGATGACACAATTTAGTTTTCTGAATGTTGAGCTTTAAGCCAGCTTTTTCACTCTCCTCTTTCACTTTCATCAAAAGGCTCTTTAGTTTCTCTTCGCTTTCCACCCTAAGTGTGGTGTCATCTGCATATCTGAGGTTATTAATATTTCTCCTGGCACTCTTGAGTCCATTTGTGCTTCATCCAACCTGGCATTTCACAACATGTGCTCTGCATGTAAGTTAAATAAGCACGGTGACAGTATACAGCCTTGACATACTCCTTTCTCAATTTGCAATCAGTCCATTGTTCCGTGTCAGGTTCTAACTGTTGCTTCTTTTTTTTTTAAATTTTATTTTATTTTTAAACTTTACAATATTGTGTTAGTTTTGCCAAATATCAAAATGAATCCGCCACAGGTATACCCTCGTTCCCCATCCTGAACCCTCCTCCCTCCTCCCTCCCCTACCCTCCCTTTGGGTCGTCCCAGTGCACCAGCCCCAAGCATCTAGTACCGTGCATCAAACCTGGACTGGCGACTCGTTTCATACATGATATTATACATGTTTCAATGCTATTCTCCCAAATCTCCCCACCCTCTCCCTCTCCCACAGAGTCCATAAGACTGATCTATACATCAGTGTCTCTTTTGCTGTCTCGTACACAGGGTTATTGTTACCATCTTTCTAAATTCCATATATATGTGTTAGTATACTGTATTGGTGTTTTTCTTTCTGGCTTACTTCACTCTGTATAATAGGTTCCAGTTTTATCCATCTCATTAGAACTGATTCAAATGTATTCTTTTTAATGGCTGAGTAATATTCCATTGTGTATATGTACCACGGCTTTCTTATCCATTCATCTGCTGATGGGCATCTAGGTTGCTTCTATGTCCTGGCTATTATAAACAGTGCTGCGATGAACATTGGGGTACACGTGTCTCTTTCCCTTCTGGTTTCCTCAGTGTGTATGCCCAGCAGTGGGATTGCTAGATCATAAGGCAGTTCTATTCCCAGTTTTTTAAGGAATCTCCACACTGTTCTCCATAGTGGCTGTACTAGTTTGCATTCCCACCAACAGTGTAAGAGAGTTCCCTTTTCTCCACACCCTCTCCAGCATTTATTGCTAGTAGACTTTTGGATCGCAGCCATTCTAACTGGCGTGAAATGGTACCTCATAGTGGTTTTGATTTGCATTTCTCTGATAATGAGTGATGTTGAGCATCTTTTCATGTGTTTGTTAGCCATCTGTATGTCTTCTTTGGAGAAATGTCTATTTAGTTCTTTGGCCCATTTTTTGATCGGGTCATTTATTTTTCTGGAGTTGAGCTATAGGAGTTGCTTGTATATTTTTGAGATTAGTTGTTTGTCCGTTGCTTCATTTGCTATTATTTTCTCCCATTCTGAAGGCTGCCTTTTCACCTTGCTACTAGTTTCCTTTGTTGTGCAGAAGCTTTTAAGTTTAATTAGGTCCCATTTGTTTATTTTTGCTTTTATTTCCAATATTCTGGGAGGTGGGTCATAGAGGATCCTGCTGTCATGTATGTCGGAGAGTGTTTTGCCTATGTTCTCCTTTAGGAGTTTTATAGTTTCTGGTCTTACGTTGAGATCTTTAATCCATTTTGAGTTTATTTTTGTGTATGGTGTTAGAAAGTGTTCTAGTTTCATTCTTTTACAAGTGGTTGACCAGTTTTCCCAGCACAGCTTGTTAAAGAGATTGTCTTTAATCCATTGTATATTCTTGCCTCCTTTGTCAAAGATAAGGTGTCCATATGTGCGTGGATTTATCTCTGGGCTTTCTATTTTGTTCCATTGATCAATATTTCTGTCTTTGTGCCAGTACCATACCAGCTTGATAACTGTGGCTTTGTAATAGAGTCTGAAGTCAGGTAGGTTGATTCCTCCAGTTCCATTCTTCTTTCTCAAGATCGCTTTGGCTATTCGAGGTTTTTTGTATTTCCATACAAATTGTGAAATTATTTGTTCTAGCTCTGTGAAGAATACCGTTGGTAGCTTGATAGGGGTTGCATTGAATCTATAAATTGCTTTGGGTAGTATACCCATTTTCACTATATTGATTCTTCCAATCCATGAACATGGTATATTTCTCCATCTATTAGTGTCCTCTTTGATTTCTTTCACCAGTGTTTTATAGTTTTCTATATATAGGTCTTTAGTTTCTTTAGGTAGATATATTCCTAAGTATTTTATTCTTTCCGTTGCAATGGTGAATGGAATTGTTTCCTTAATTTCTCTTTCTGTTTTCTCATTATTAGTGTATAGGAATGCAAGGGATTTCTGTGTGTTGATTTTATATCCTGCAACTTTACTATAATCATTGATTAGTTCTAGTAATTTTCTGGTGGAGTCTTTAGGGTTTTCTATGTAAAGGATCATGTCATCTGCAAATACTGAGAGTTTTACTTCTTCTTTTCCAATTTGGATTCCTTTTATTTCTTTTTCTGCTCTGATTGCTGTGGCCAAAACTTCCAAAACTATGTGGAATAGTAATGGTGAAAGTGGGCACCCTTGTCTTGTTCCGGACTTTAGAGGAAATGCTTTCAATTTTTCACCATTGAGGATAATGTTTGCTGTGGGTTTCTCATATATAGCTTTTATTATGTTGAGGTATGTTCCTTCTATTCCTGCTTTCTGGAGAGCTCTTATCATAAATGGATGTTGAATTTTATCAAAGGCTTTCTCTGCATCTATTGAGATAATCATATGGTTTTTGTTTTTCAAATTGTTAATGTGGTGTATAACATTGATTGATTTGCGGATATTGAAGAATCCTTGCATCCTTGGGATAAAGCCCACTTGGTCATGGTGTATGATATTTTTAATGTATTGTTGGATTCTGATTGCTAGAATTTTGTTAAGGATTTTTGCATCTATGTTCATCAGTGATATTGGCCTGTAGTTTTCTTTTTTTGTGGCGTCTTTGTCAGGTTTTGGTATTAGGGTGATGGTGGCCTCATAGAATGAGTTTGGAAGTTTACCTTCCTCTGCAATTTTCTGGAAGAGTTTGAGCAGGATAGGTGTTAGCTCTTCTCTAAATTTTTGGTAGAATTCAGCTGTGAAGCCGTCTGGACCTGGGCTTTTGTTTGCTGGAAGATTTTTGATTACAGTTTCAATTTCCGTGCTTGTGATGGGTCTGTTAAGATTTTCTTTTTCTTCCTGGTCTAGTTTTGGAAAGTTGTACTTTTCTAAGAATTTGTCCATTTCTTCCACGTTGTCCATTTTATTGGCATATAATTGTTGATAGTAGTCTCTTATGATCCTTTGTATTTCTGTGTTGTCTGTTGTGATCTCTCCATTTTCATTTCTAATTTTATGGATTTGATTTTTCTCCCTTTGTTTCTTGATGAGTCTGGCTAATGGTTTGTCCATTTTATTTATCCTTTCAAAGAACCAGTTTTTGGCTTTGTTGATTTTTGCTATGGTCTCTTTTGTTTCTTTTGCATTTATTTCTGCCCTAATTTTTAAGATTTCTTTCCTTCTACTAACCCTGGGGTTCTTCATTTCTTCCTTTTCTAGTTGCTTTAGGTGTAGGGTTAGGTTATTTATTTGACTTTTTTCTTGTTTCTTGAGGTATGCCTGTATTGCTATGAACTTTCCTCTTAGGACTGCTTTTAAAGTGTCCCACAGGTTTTGAGTTGTTGTGTTTTCATTTTCATTCGTTTCTATGCAAATTTTGATTTCTTCTGTGATTTGTTGGTTATTCAGCAGGGTGTTGTTCAGCCTCCATATATTGGAATTTTTAATAGTTTTTCTCCTGTAATTGAGATCTAATCTTACTGCATTGTGGTCAGAAAAGATGCTTGGAATGATTTCTATTTTTTTGAATTTACCAAGGCTAGCTTTATGGCCCAGGATGTGATCTATCCTGGAGAAGGTTCCATGTGCGCTTGAGAAAAAGGTGAAATTCATTGTTTTGGGATGAAATGTCCTATAGATATCAATTAGGTCTAACTGGTCTATTGTATCGTTTAACATTTGTGTTTCCTTGTTAATTTTCTGTTTAGTTGATCTATCCATAGGTGTGAGTGGGGTATTAAAGTCTCCCACTATTATTGTGTTATTGTTAATTTCTCCTTTCATACTTGTTAGCATTTGTCTTACATATTGTGGTGCTCCCGTGTTGGGTGCATATATATTTATAATTGTTATATCTTCTTCTTGGATTGATCCTTTGATCATTAGGTAGTGACCGTCTTTGTCTCTTTTCACAGCCTTTGTTTTAAAGTCCATTTTATCTGATATAAGTATTGCTACTCCTGCTTTCTTTTGGTCTCTATTTGCATGGAAAATCTTTTTCCAGCCCTTCACTTTCAGTCTGTATGTGTCCCCTGTTTTGAGGTGGGTCTCTTGTAGACAGCATATGTAGGGGTCATGTTTTTGTATCCATTCAGCCAGTCTTTGTCTTTTGGTTGGGGCATTCAACCCATTTACATTTAAGGTAATTACTGATAAGTATGATCCCGTTGCCATTTACTTTATTGTTTTGGGTTCGAGTTTATACACTGTTTTTGTGTTTCCTGTCTAGAGAAGATCCTTTAGCATTTGTTGGAGAGCTGGTTTGGTGGTGCTGAATTCTCTCAGCTTTTGCTTGTCTGAGAAGCTTTTGATTTCTCCTTCATATTTGAATGAGATCCTTGCTGGGTACAATAATCTGGGCTGTAGGTTATTTTCTTTCATCACTTTAAGTATGTCTTGCCATTCCCTCCTGGCTTGAAGAGTTTCTATTGAAAGATCAGCTGTTATCCTTATAGGAATTCCCTTTTGTGTTATTTGTTGTTTTTCCCTTGGTGCTTTTAATATTTGTTCTTTGTGTTTGATCTTTGTTAATTTGATTAATATGTGTCTTGGGGTGTTTCACCTTGGGTTTATCCTGTTTGGGACTCTCTGGGTTTCTTGGACTTGGGTGATTATTCCCTTCCCCATTTTAGGGAAGTTTTCAACTATTATCTCCTCAAGTATTTTCTCATGGTCTTTCTTTTTGTCTTCTTCTGGGACCCCTATGATTCGAATGTTGTAGCGTTTAATATTGTCCTGGAGGTCTCTGAGATTGTCCTCATTTCTTTTAATTCGTTTTTCTTTTATCCTCTCTGATTCATTTATTTCTACCATTCTATCTTCTAATTCACTAATCCTATCTTCTGCCTCTGTTATTCTACTATTTGTTGCCTCCAGAGTGTTTTTAATTTCATTTATTGCATTATTCATTTTATATTGACTCTCTTTTATTTCTTCTAGGTCCTTGTTAAACCTTTCTTGTATCTTCTCAATCTTTGTCTCCAAGCTATTTATCTGTGATTCCATTTTGATTTCAAGATTTTGGAGCAATTTCACTATCATTATTCAGAATTCTTTATCAGGTAGATTCCCTATCTGTTCCTCTTTTGTTTGGTTTGGTGGGCTTTTATCCTGTTCCTTTGTCTGCTGGGTATTCCTCGGTCTCTTCATCTTGTTTAAATTGCTGAGTTTGGGGTGTCCTTTCTGTATTCTGGCAGTTTGTGGAGTTCTCTTTATTGTGGCGTTTCCTCACTCTGTGTCGGTTTGTACAGGTGGCTTGTCAAGGTTTCTTGGTTAGGGAAGCTTGTGTCGGTGTTCTGGTGGGTGGAGCTGTATTTCTTCTCTTTCCTTTCGAAGACTTGGGTTGCTTTTCTGGGTGCCTGATGTCCTCTGCCGGCTTTCAGAAGTTGTTTTGTGTAATTTACTCGGTGTTTAAATGTTCTTTTGATGAATTTGTGGGGGAGAAAGTGTTCTCCCCGTCCTACTCCTCCGCCATCTTAGCTCCTCCTCCTAACTGTTGCTTCTTAACTTGCATACAGGTTTCTCAGGAGGTAGGTAAGGTGGTCTGGTATTCCCATCCCTTGAAGAATTTTCCACAGTTTGTTGTGATCCACACACTCAAAGGTTCTAGTATAGTCAATGAAGCAGAAGTAAGATGTTTTTCTGGAATTCCCTTGCTTTCTCTATGACCCATCTAATATTGGCAATATGATCTCTGGTTCCTATGCCTTTTCTAAATCCAGCTTGAACATCTGGAAGTTCATGGTTCATGCACTGCTGAAGCCTGACTTGAAGGATTTTGAGCATTACCTTGCTAGAATGTAAAATGAGTGCAATTGTGGGGGGTGGTTTGAACATTCTTTGGCATTGCCCTTCTTTGGGATTGAAATGAAAACTGACCTTTTCCAGTCCTTCTAGTACAAGGTAGTTTGCTCAGGCATTACTCTAGCCCTCACTTACTGTCTTAGTGTGCCTCCCCCAGGCTCACTAGGACTGGACCAAAGGCATTCCAAAATTCAGGGCTATGGACCTAGAGCAGAGTCTGTTAGTAGATATCCCTGGGAGTCTAGCTGACAAGCCTTAGTGAAGCCAGGGTCCATCCAGCATCCCACCCAGCCCACGTTCAGCAGCCTCATGGCTGCAGTAAGGGTCATATCCTCAGAACGTGACAGATGAAGGAAGAGGGAATACAGAGGAGACACATTCCTAACAAGATTCCTATTCTTACCCAAGTGTGACCAATGAGAGGGAATAGAATTGACAAAACACTCCAATGGGGGGTGGGGCGGAGGGACAATGATGTAAGTCCTGATCTGACTCCAAAGGCCTGAAAACCAGGAGTGCTGATGTCTGGGGGCAGGAGAAGACAGAAGTCTCAGCTCAAGCAGCAAGCGAAAATGTTCTTCCTCTGCCTTGTGGTTCTGCTGAGTCCCTCAAAGGATTGGATGGCACTCATTCACATTGGGTGGGCTTCCCTGGTGCCACTAATGGTAAAGAACCCAACTGCCAGTGCAGGAGACATAAGAGACATGGGTCCAGTCCCTGGGTCAAGAAGATCCCCTGGAGAAGAGCACGCCAGTATTCTTGCCTGGAATATAACCAGTACAAACCAGCTCCAATATTCTTGCCTGGAGAATCCCGTGAACAGAGGAGCCTGGCAGACTGCTTTCCATTGAGTCACAAAAACTCTGACATGACTGAAGTGATTTAACAGAGAGAGATACTCGTTTTGGGTAGGGCCATCTGCTTCATTCAGTTCACCAATTCAAATACTAATCTCTTCTGGAAACACCACAGAAATAATGTTTTATCAGCTGTCTGGGCATCCTTCAGTCCAGTTGACATATAAAGTTCACCATCACATTGTGTATATGTTCCACTTTAGGAAACACTAGGAGAAGGCAATGGCACCCCACTCCAGTACTCTTGCCTGGAAAATCCCATGGACGGAGGATCCTGATGTGCAAAGTCCATGGGGTCGCTAAGAGTCGGACACGACTGAGCGACTTCACTTTCACTTTTCACTTTCGTGCGTTGGAGAAAGAAATGGTAACCCACTCCAGTGTTCTTGCCTGGAGAATCCCAGGGACGGGGGAGCCATGTGGGCTGCCATCTTGGGGTCGCACAGAGTCAGACACGACTGAAGCGACTTAGCAGCAGCAGCAGCAGCAGCAAATACATTTCTGAAATGGATGTTCCAGTTTACCCTCCTGCCAGCATCATATGTGAGTCCCAGTTACTCCACAATCTCACCAACATTTTCTAGCTTTTTCATGTTAGCCACTCTACTGAGTGCATTATGGTAAACTTGTATCATTCTTTTATGATGCTATTGAATGACATAGAATTAACTGTAATTGTCCTCATCTTATAGGTCTGTTTGAACACCTGGACTCATTTCTGGTCCTATGCTTGCCACATTAGCAGGTGTGTTTGTGTGTGTGTGTATGTGTGTGTCTGCTCAGTCGTGTATGATTCTTTGTGACCCCATGGACTATAGCCTGCCAGGCTCCTCTGTGCATGAAATGTTCCAGGCAAGAATACTGGAGTATGTTGCCATTTCCTAAACCAGCAGATCTTCCCCACCTAGAGATCAAACCCGAGTCTCTTGCATCTCCTTCATTGGCAGGCAGAGTCTTTACTACTGCGCCACCTGAGAAGCCCTTTAACCAGTGACTAGACATTACTTTGCCAACAAAGGTACATCTAGTCAAGGCTATGGTTTTTCCTGTGGTCATGTATGAATGTGAGAGTTGGACTGTGAAGAAAGCTGAGTACCGAAGAATTGATGCTTTTGAACTCTGGTGTTGGAGAAGACTCTTGAGAGTCCCTTGGACTGCAAGGAGATCCAACCAGTCCATTCTGAAGGAGATCAGTTCTGGGTATTCTTTGGAAGGAATGATGCTAAAGCTGAAACTCCAGTACTTTGGCCACCTCACTCGAAGAGATGAGTCATTGGAAAAGACTCTGATGCTGGGAGGGATTGGGGGCAGGAGGAGAAGGGGACGACAGAGGATGAGACGGCTGGATGGCATCACTGACTCGATGGACATGAGTCTGAGTGAACTCCGGGAGTTGGTGATGGACAGGGAGGCCTGGCGTGCTGCGGTTCATTGGGTTGCACAGAGTCAGACACGACTGAGCGACTAAACTGAAAATCGAGTTCAATATAATATAGATTTTGTTATTTATCATTATTTCTGTGACTTTCATTTCATCAAGTATCATGTAAATCACCTGTGAGCTCATAGTTAGTCTATGACCTGTCTATGATCTTTTAATCTAAAAGTTCACACAGACCACATCCTAAATATGCCAGCATCACTGTAGGTACTGGCTTCTTTCACAGTGTTCATTCCTTGTTGTCTATTCAGTACAGCCCAGTATACTTTGGGTCTAGCTTTATTACATGTGTTTCAGTTTCATAGAATCAACTATGATGCCAGCACCCCTCATCCCAGATTGAAGATGTATCTAGAAGTATGACTAAGAAATCATTTTCTTATTCCCATTTAAACACAATGGGCAAAAGTAGCATTATTTGATGCAAGATTTGGTGACTCCAATTCTTTCTGCCACCATGTTTTTCTTTTTTCCCACGATGAGCCCTTCTCAACCCATTTTCTTGCTCCTAGAGGGGGTTTTGAGTTTTTCTCCCCTAACTTTTAATTAGTGGGCAGGAAAAATAACATTGCTAAACCTTCCTTTGTGTGTCCTTTCCCAAGGTACTTTCAAATTATTTAATAAATATATTGTCACTGGATTCTTTCCACTGGGTAGGATGCATGTCTTCTTCTGAAAAACACCAGACTTTCCAATCCTGCCCATAAATACCATCAGAATACCAGCAAGTCAAATTAAATTGATTCTAGTATTCCATCTTAAGGAACACAACCAAAGCTCTAGTCCTGGGAAAATAAGATTTCTTTACCCTCTGCTCCAACTGCTCCACTGGCGACTCACTTTTATGCCCCATTTTCAGCTTGATCTTGAGCTTACACTGTGTTACCCTGCAAAGCCTGCCCTTCTGTCTTTGTCACCCACATTTTATTGCTTCAAGCACATGTTCTAATTTTGCAGTAATTTTGCTGCTTTGGGGTGAAGTGTCATGAAATATGGAGAAGACAATGGCACCCCACTCCAGACTCTTGCCTGGAAAATCCCATGGACGGAGGAGCCTGGTAGGCTGCAGTCCATGGGGTCAAGAAGAGTCGGACACGACTGAGCGACTTCACTTTCACTTTTCCCTTTCATGCATTGGAGAAGGAAATGGCAATCCACGCCAGTATTCTTGCCTGGAGAATTCCAGGGACAGGGGAGCCTGGTGGGCTGTGGTCTATGGGGTCGCACAGAGTCAGACACGACTGAAGCCACTTAGCAGCAGCAGAAGCAGTCATGAAATATGAAAAGATCAGTGGATATTGTATATCTTGCTCCATTCCTGTCATGTTCATGCTGTGAAAAGTGATCCTTGGGCTGTTTATAAGTTGACCTTCATGGTGATTTCAGTCTGGGTTGCTAGTCTCTATATCGTAGCCTGTGCCAGGGCTTCAGTGATAGGATAAACAAAGTTCAAATCAGAAACACTGTCCATACTAGGTTTTTCTTGTTGTTCAGTCAGTAAGTCATGTCTGACTCTGCGACCCCATGGACTGCAGCAGGCCAGGCTTCCCTGTCCTTCACTGTCTCCTGGAGTTTGCTGAAACTCATGTCCATTGAGTTGGTGATGCCATCCAACCATCTCATCCTCTGTCACCCCCTTTTCCTCCTGTCCTCAATTTTTCCCCAGCATCAGGATCTTTTCCAATGAGTCAGCTCTTCACATCACGTGGCCAAAGTATTGGAATTTCAGCTTCCAATGAATATTCAGGGTTGATTTCCTTTAGGATTGACTGGTTTGATCTCCTTGCTGTCCAAGGGACTCTCAAGACTCTTCTCCAGCACCACAGTTCTCCAGAACCACCAGGTTTTTAAAGAGTGTTAAAAACCTTCCCTACTCTCTGGACTGTCCAGTTCAGGCAGCCTACCAGCTCTGTGATGGGCCATTTATCCTCATGTTCTCCCACCAGAGGCACCTGTGACCATCACTGTCATCAATCAATCAATCATTGTCATCAATCTGGATCATCCTGGGAGACACAAACAATGTCAGATAGAGATAGAGATTGTGCAGTTTCTGAGCCCACGTGTGGGTGGCTTGTGACCCGAGGTGTCATCTCCTGGACCATAGTGACTACATTCAAAGTCATACTTCCCCCCTCTTTTTTAAGACACAGGGATATTGATATGAACCACCAGCATTTGAGATTTGACTATTAAGTCCTGTCCCATAAAAGGTGAAATTTCAGTACAGCCTCTATGACCGACTTGCCAGAGCAAACTGCTAGTCCATTGGCCACAGCTTGAGAATCTAAAATTCTAAAGGGATGATTCTAGGTAATTTCATGTCCTCTGCCACATCACACACATTGTTCATTGGCTGGACTTAGACTTGCCTTCCTTCTCCATCAAAGCCCTTCCACTGAAATGTTACACTCTTTCAGTCTCAGTCTTTCTCAAGTGGATGAGCAGCACCTTCAGCAAGACTGCAACTTGCTTTTTGAATTCAAAGACCCACATAGTGAGATCCAAATCTTGGTTGCTAGAGTTAGATTATCTTGTGAAGTAGTGCCCACCCAGGGAAGGCAGGACTGTCACTTATTCATGGATCCTATGAACTGCTCCTTGTGTAACCGTGTTTTCTTCTCCTGAATGTAACTATTTCCTTTAATCAGCAAGTTCTGTTGATGAGACTTAACATGCGTGCACGCCCCTTCCTTATTTGAATGTCTTTCTGACATCATTCAAGATATCATTGAGATTTCTGATCTTGGAGTTATTTGGTTCCAGTCACTAGTGCTATAATTCCAAACAGTGCTGAGTAGCAGACTAGTTAGGAATGGCCTTTCAGAAGGAGAGTGGCTGAGTAGCTCCTTTGGGCCACCTCTACACCAAATGCCCCACTCAGAGCTGAAGCATCTGGCATCTGCCAGGGTCAGCCCTCTTTCGGCGTGGACTCAATCACCAACACTTCTGTTATCTCAGGAGTGCTGTGCTGGTTGGGATGCTGGTCTGAGACCAGTCTGAGCCATAACTTGTGAATTTCAGCCAGAACTTTCTGCTGTTCTTCCCTTTCAAAAACAGCCTTTCTGCACATGCCTGCGCTCTGATGTGCAGTCCAAGAGCACACCAGACGTGATGTACTTCAGTGATCTATCAAGTCCTTGTGCTTCCTTTCTTTTCTCAAGGTGGACTCAGAGTTAACAGGGGGTTTTAGTATTTAATAAACTTTTCCATGTACCTCTAGACCAAGATATACCTAAGGATTTCACTTGTCAAGCTGGTGGGCCCTGGATTTTTGCCAGGTCAATTGGCTAACCTTCAAATGCCTTTTGTTGAACCACTTTTTTCAAAGCAGGGTGTATTTCTTGTTCAGTGCAGCCTATTTGTATTATATCATCAATAGCATGAATCACAAAACACATGCGGTTTGAGGTTTGGTTTTGTTTCTACTCTTCCCCAGGGAGGCAATACTTGGCTTTGGTAAATGCAAATTAAAACTAAGCAAACTACAGATGGTGACTGCAGCCATGAAATTAAAAGATGCTTAGTCCTTGGAAGGAAAGTTATGACCAACCTAGATAGCATATTGAAAAGCAGAGACATTACTTTGCCAACAAAGGTACGTCTAGTCAAGGCTATGGTTTTTCCTGTGGTCATGTATGGATGTGAGAGTTGGACTGTGAAGAAGGCTGAGCCCCGAAGAATTGATGCTTTTGAACTGTGGAGTTGGAGAAGACTCTTGAGAGTCCCTTGGACTGCAAGGAGATCCAACAGGTCCATTCTGTAGAAGATTAGCCCTGGGAGTTCTTTGGAGGGAATGATGCTGAAGCTGAAACTCCAGTACTTTGGCCACCTCATGCGAAGAGTTGACTCATTGAAAAAGACTCTGATGCTGGGAGTGATTGGGGGCAGGAGGAGAAGGGGATGACAGAGGATGAGATGGCTGGATGGCATCACTGACTCGATGGACGTGAGTCTGAGTGAACTTCGGGAGGTGGTGATGCACAGGGAGGCCTGGCATGCTGTGATTCATAGGGTCGCAAAGAGTCCGGACACGACTGAGCGACTGAACTGAACTGAAAGAATAAGAAGTGGAAATTTTAATTAACTATCAAGTTAAGAAAAAAAAAAGGGGGGGGAGGGATTTTATTCGAGCCAAACTGAGGATTATAACCCAGGGACCAGATTGTCAGGAAGCTCTGGGAACTGTTTCACCTGTTAGAAGTCAAAGGCATAGTCATATACATTTTTGAGAAAAAGGATTGTCACGCGAGTGTATGTACCTCGGTTCTTTGTCTCGTCACAACAAAGATTTGGAGCAATGGACATTAAAGCCCTCGGCACATCACAGCTCTCGGGTCTTGGTCAAACCGTGTTACAGCTCTTAGGCAAATCAGTGTTACAGCTCCATTTTATTTATAAGATAGCAGGAGAATCCAAGACTTGAAGAGAAGAGAGTGAAGGAGTGCGTGGGGAGGGAGAAAGAGAGAGAGAGAGAGCGCAAACACACGGGAGGGAGAGTGGGGGAGAGAGAGAGAGAGAGCGGGTGCACGTGGGAGAGAGAGTCCGTGAGAAAGCGCTTTGGCTCCTCCTTTTATGTTTTTTTCCTCCACCTGGGCCTGCCCTATGCAAATTGGGCTTAGCCAGGAGTGCTGTTTGTTTTGTTTGTTCTGCCTGAAGTCTTCACTCTGGTCCTCGGACCTTCCTTGTCTTTTAGCCACCGCCATTTTGGACTCCTTTTCCCTATTCTACCTACCTAACAGGATCATATGTTAAAATGACATACTGATATTTCATGTAAAGTTCACCAGGGATACATTGTCCAGGTAAGCACATAGAAGGAAGCAGCAGGTCACCATGACTCCCAACAGAGCTGAGAAAGAACACTATTCTTTCAAGAAGTTACATTGCTACACCTAGAGGGGTAGGATGAGCAGGAAGATGGGAGAGAGGTTCAAGAGGGAGGGAACATAGGTATACCTATGGCTGATTCATGTTGATGTTTGGCAGAAGCCAACACAATTCTGTAAACCACTAATCCTTCAATTAAAAGATAAATAAAAAATTAAAGAAGTTACATTGTTAACATCAGAAGAAAAAAAAAAAACAAAAAACACTGCTTTACAGTTTATCTGGCCCTTCCATCTTTGAAGAGCTGCGGTTAATGTGTAATGTGGGTGGACACTGCATTTTAGGGAGGGAGGAGGCCCAAACAAACAGAAGGAATTTAATATTTAGTTTTTTTTCTTGTCTTTCTTTTTTGTTGTTGTTCAGTCGCTCAGTTGTGTCTGACTCTGCGACCCCATGGACTGCAGCATGCAGGCTTCCCTGTCCTTCACCATCACCCAGAGTTTGCTCAAACTCATGTCCATTGAGCTGGTGATGCCATCCATCCATCTCATCCTCTGTCTTCCCCTTCTCCTCCTGCCTCCAATCTTTCCCAGCATCAGGGTCTTTTCCAGTGTGTCAGATCTTCGCATCAGGTGACCAAAGGATTGGAGCTTCAGCTTCAGCTTCAGCATCAGCCTTTCCAATGAATATTCAGGATTTATTTCTTTTATATATCCTGGTTTGATCTCTTTGCAGTCCAAGAGGCTCTCAAGAATCTTTTCCAGCACCACAGTTCAAAAGTATCAATTCTTTGGTGCTGAGCCTTCTTTATGGTCCAGCTCTCACATCCATACATGACGACTGGAAAAATCACAGTTTGACTATACAGACCTTTGTTGGCAAAGTAATGTCTCTGCTTTTTTAATATACTGTCTAAGTTTGTTATAGCTTTTCTTCCAAGGAGCAATCATCTTTTATATTTAATTTTTTTCTTGTCTGCCTTAAAATATGAATTTTATTTCATCAGTTTCTTTACCCTGATCTGCTAGATGCCAGGGGCACGACTTCCCTTTCACTTAGACTTACTGAGAACTGCCGGGGTCCAGCCGCAGTGGAGTCAAGGGTTTCGAAGGGGAGAGGGCATCGGCGATTAGGAAACAACAGCTTATTTAAATGTTAATTAAAGATATAAAGAGTGGTTAAATAAGGATAGCTCAGTGAGGAAATTCAGTGGAGAAAAGAGGCTGAATAATTCAGCCAGAAGGTGAGAGAAAGAACGACATGGGGAGACCAAGCTTCGGTGAACAAGGCCTGCACTTTGTTTTCCAAAATAGTTTTTATACCTTAAGTTATGCATAGAGGATAATGGGGGAAGGGGTAGAGTCATGCAGTAAGCCAGGCTTTCTTCCTGCAAACTTATCATATGCACAATTTAGGTGATTTGCATCATCTTCTGGCCTGGAGGCCTGTTAACATTTTAAGACCCTTTCTTCAGAAAACTTATTTTTCTCTAAAGGTGATTAGTCAGGTGCCACCCTCCAAAAGCATTAGATAAAGTTGCATTCCTATAGGGCAAAGGTGTGGTGGAGTATAACAAGAAAAAGAATTAACTCAAGGGTCCAAGGTTACAAACATTAAAGCTACTACTTACACCAATTATATTAATCAATACACTGGTAGGGACACAGCAGGTAAGGGATATGGAAACTTAGCAGCAAACATTGGCCCAACAAGTGAAAAACCCTTCACCAGTACAATTTCTAATCAATCTTTTAACTGCTCAAAGGAATCTGTATTTAGACAGTTTAGAACATCTCACGCCTCTCAGGGTTGTGAACTAAAACACTCTTGTCACGCCCAGGACAGCCCCCCATAAAGTCAGAGGTGTAAGTGAGAGCACAAAGCAGTAAAGTAGGCAGACTCTGGTTTTGGGGGTAGATGCTCAAGAATTTCCAGGGGGACTCCTGAGGCTCGATCCCGCCTTTGCGTATGCCAAGCCTCCTTCCTCATGACCTTTGCCACGGGCGGAGCTCCTGCTTCCGGCAGAGAACTATAATTCCTTTTTTTAAAACTTACTTTTGGCTGGGCTGGGCCTTCGTCGCTGCACATGGGCAAGCGGGGGCTACTCTCTAGTTGTGGTGCGTGGGCTTCTCCTTTCAGTGGCTTCTCTTGTTGCGGAGCATGGGCTCCAGGGTACCTGGGCTTCAGTGGGTGAGGCACGTGGATCAGTAGGTGCGGCTCCCGGGCTCTAGAGCACAGGTTCAATAGTTGTGGCCCATGGGCTTAGTTGCTCTGCGGCATGTGGGATCTTCCTGGATCAGGGATGGAACCCATGTGTCCTGCACTGGCAAGTGGATTCTTTGTCACTGAGGGACCAGGGAAGACCCAAGCACTATAATTTCTTATACAAGAATCTCTTGCCTTCGTTCTATCTGAGAAGAAAGGTCCAACAAGTTAATTTGTCTCCTCTCCTGCCCGAGCTCTTCTGTTGCTCCAATCCTTCCTGTGTTCTAATGACGTGGCTGCTCTAACACTGTAATAGTCAGAAGCAGTTACCTTGTTCTGAGGACACAGTACTAGTAGTGAGAGGATGTTTAGGGATGTGGGTCATGCTGAGCTTGCACCGAGCACAGAATCCCAAGCGACAGACATAACCGTGTTTCTTTAGTGCGTTCACTATTCTTGTGTTTCTGAGTCTTCTAAAGCAAGAGTCAGCAAGCTGTGGCTCTTGGACCAAATCTAGCCTGTAATCTGTTTTGTGCTGTGCTCAGTCATGTCTGACCCTTTGTGACCCCGTGGACTGTAGCCCACCAGGCTCCTCTGTCCATGGGGATTCTCCCGGCAAGAACACTGGAGTGGGTTGCTATGCCCTCCTCCAGGGGATCTTCCCAACCCAGGGATCGAACCCAGTTCTCCTGCATTGCAGGTGGATTCTTTACTGTCTGAGCCACCAGGGAAGCCCAAGAATACTGGAGTGGGTAGCCTACCCCTTGTCCAGGGGCTCTTCCTGACCCAGGAATCAAACTGGGGTTTCCTGCATTGCAAGTGGTTTCTTTACCAGCTGAGTTACCAGGGAAGTTACCCAATCTGTTTTTTACTCCTTACCAATTAAGAATATTTTTTACATTTTATTTATTTATTATTGACCACACCATGCTGCTGGGTGTGTGGGATTGAACCTTTGTCCCCTGACATGGAAGGGTGGAGTTGTAACCACTGGACCACCAGGGAAGTCCTGGTTTTTACAATTTTTAAGTTGTTTAAAATTAAAAAAAGAATATGTGACAGAAACTACATGTGTCCCAGAAAACCTGAAATGTTTACTATCTGACCAGTTACAGAAAAAGTTTGCCAACCCCTGCTCTAATGCACAGGGCCTAGGGTAGAGGTTCTTCTTGTCCAGGTCCAGAACAGTAGCCTCCACTCTTTCTTTCCCACATCACTTCCAAGTGTCTGAGAGTGAGCACAAACCCAGAGTCGTAGCTGTGGTATTTTAGCTCCATCTGCTGGTCCAGGGCTTTTCACCAGTGCTGTAACATGGGAAAGTTTTTGCAAGTTTCAACTTCCTTTCACTGATCAATGGATTGGTTTAATTCACTGAGCTAGCCTATTGGATGGAGAAGGCAATGGCACCCCACTCCAGTACTCTTGCCTGGACAATCCCATGGACAGAGGAGCCTGGTAGGCTGTAGTCCATGGGGTCGCCAAGAGTCGGACACGACTGAGCAACTTCACTTTCACTTTTCACTTTCATGCATTGGAGAAGGAAATAGCAACCCACTCCAGTGTTCTTGCCTGGAGAATCTTAGGGATGGGGGAGCCTGGTGGGCTGCCATCTATGGAGTCGCACAGAGTCAGACACCACTGAAGCGACTTAGCAGCAGCAGCAGCAGCTTATTGGAATTCAAGGTAGATTTTTCCATGTTTCACTGGGTTGGTTCTATTTGTTGACACACATCTCAAGTCTTGAAACCACCAATGGTTAGCAGTCCAACTCTACATCACAATAGTAGCCACAAATGAAAGTGAGGCAAATACAGGACCAATAGTCATGTCATTTCTTTCTGGGAGATAAGAAGTAATAGAGAGGACGGGTAAATAGTCATTATGTTGTAAGAAAATGGTGGTAGGGAAGAGATGGTGAGCTCAGGTTTCAACACATTAGACCAATTTAAACTTCACCTTCTGGTATTATGGTAGTTTAAAAAAATTTATATACTTGTGTATGCTTATTTATAAGTGAAATGAATGACAGCAATGATAAAATGGCTAGGTGGGAGAAATTAGGATTGTTTTGTTACTATAAGTTATTCATGCGACTCAGGAAGTGGTATAGTGTTATTTGAAAGTGGACTTGAGTTCACTGTAAATGTTTATTGCAAACTCTAGGGCAACCACTAAAGGGAAAACAATGGATAATAGTTATGCTAAGAAAGGAGAGAAAATGGAGTCATATACAAATAGCAGTTAAAACCACCAAAGGCAGAAAAAGAGTAGAAGACAAAAAAAGAAATGAAGACCCGGGACAACAAATAGAAAATAGTAATGGATATGGTGGATATTAATCCAACTAGATCAATAATTACTTTGAACATCATTGCTCTAAAGGCACTGATTAAAAGACCAGAGATTGTCAGAGTGGATCAAAAAATAAGACCCCACCGTATGTTGTCCAGATGAAACCTACTTTGATTTTAAAAAATTTTATTGGAGTGGAGTTGATTTACAATGTTGTGTTAGTTTCAGATGCACAGCAAAGTGAATCAGTTATACATACATCCACTCCTTATGTACAGACCATTACAGAGTACTGAGTCGTGTTTCCCATGCTATACAGCAGGCCTTTATTAGTTATCTGTTTTATATATAGTAGTGTGTATATGTCATCCTCAGTCTTCTAATTTCCCCTGCCCCTATCAGGGGATCTCTTATCCCCTGATAACCATAAGTTTGTCTGCTACATCTGTGACTCTATTTCTGTTTTGTAAATAAGTTCATTTATACCCTTTTAAAAAAGATCTATATATAAGTGATATCATATTATATTTATCTTTCTCTAGAAACCTACTTTAAATATAAAAATACATGTAGATTAAAAGTAAATAGATGGAGAGGAATATATTAACACTAATCAAAAGAAAGCAGGAATCAGACTTCTTTCTTTCTTTTCTGGGAAATCAGACTTCAAAGCAAGGGATAAAAAAGACAGTATAACACCCACATAAGTAAAGTAAAAAAAGAGAAATAAACTCAATGAGTCCCATAGCTCAGGGGTTGGCAATTACAGCCTATGAGCCAAATCTGGCCGGTTGCCTGTCTTCTGTTTGTTTTTTTGAATGGCCCACAAGCTAAAAATGGTTTTATATTTTAAATGGTTGGAAAAAATCAAAAGAAGAATATTTCATGACAAGTCCAAATTGTACAAAATACAAATTTCAGGGCCTGCCCATGGAGTTTAATTAGACCATGGGCAAGCTCATTTGTTCCCATCGTGTCTGGAAAAGTTTTGACTGAGCTTGGACAGCCCACAGAACCTCAACAATTCACTCTGTGTCCCCTTTGCCAGCCTCTGAGTCAGAAAGTAGGAAAACATAGAAAAGTAAAGCAGCAAGACGGTCAATACACTACTGGGTAACACCAGTATTACAAGTCACCAACATTATCACCATGATAACCTTGAAGTCTACTTTCTGAAAAACTTCACATAAGGTGAAAATGTCCAACAGACAGTTGGCAATAGAGGACTGGAGAGAGGAATGAGGTCAGAGCTCGCCTTCCATTGGTTCCCTTAGGGTCCAGCTCTGTCCCCTGCCCTGCCTCTGAAGGTACCACGGATCCCAGTGGCCTGGGCTGGGCCGAGGCCCCGCCCCGCCGCAGGCCCCGCCCCTCTGCAGGCCCCGCCCCGCCGCGGGCCCGCTCTCAGTCGATGAGCCCCACTCT
The DNA here is from genome assembly GCF_055505025.1 of Bos grunniens. Taxonomy (NCBI): domain Eukaryota; kingdom Metazoa; phylum Chordata; class Mammalia; order Artiodactyla; family Bovidae; genus Bos; species Bos grunniens. The sequence goes on from NC_141168.1 coordinate 21,226,338, forward strand.
TCCTCTTCAGCTGCAGGGAGCCGTCTTGGTTGCCTCCTGTGTCCAGATGCTGGTGGGCTTCTCAGGCCTCATTGGCTTCCTCATGCGCTTCATCGGCCCCTTGACCATTGCTCCCACAATCTCCCTGATGGCCCTGCCTCTCTTCGATTCCGCGGGTGACGACGCCGGGATCCACTGGGGGATTGCTGCCACGTAAGTACCCTCCTGGGTGGGAGGGCCATTTGAGTTCCCTAGAGGAAGGTTACCCAGTTAAAAGAGGGAGTCCTGCATATTGGCAAGCTCAGGTGGTTTACAAGTACTTTGATGAACATTTTTTGTTGTTCAGTGGCCAAGTTGTGTCGGACTCTTCCTGACCACATGGACTGCAACCTGCCAGGCTTCCCTGTATATCTCACCATCTCCTGGAGTTTGCCCAAGGTCATGTCCATTGAATAGATGATGCCATCCAACCATGTCATCCTCTGTTACCCTCTTCTCCTTCTGCCTTCAGTCTTTCCCGTGTCAGGGTCTTTTCCAATGAGTCAGCTGTTCGCATCAGGTGGCCAAAGTACTGGAGCTTCAGCTTCAGCATCAGTCCTTCCAAAGAGTATTCAGGGTAGATTTCCTTTAAGATTGACTGGTTTGATCTTGCTTTCCAAGGGACTCTCAAGAGTCTTCTTCAACACCACAGTTCGAAAGCATCAATTCTTCAGCACTCTGCCTTTTTTATTGTCCAGCTCTCACATCCATACATGACTACTGGAAAGACCATAGCTTTGACTAGATGGACCTTTGTCAGCAAAATGATGTCTTTGCGTTTTAACACACTGTCTAGTTTTGTCATAGCTCTCCTGCCAAGAAGCAATTGTCTTCTAATTTCATGGCTTGCAGTCACCATCTGAAGTGATTTTAGAGCCCAAGAAGAGGAAATCTGTCACTGCTTCCACATTTCCCCCTTCTATTTGCCATGAAGTGATGGGACCAGATGACATGATCTTAATTTTTTTAATATTGAGTTTTAAGCTGACTTTCATTCTCCTCTTTCACCCTCATCAAGAGGCTCTCTAGGTCATGTACTTTATAATACCTTAAAAAGCAGTGAAATGGCAATTTAGAATGTATTATTACTATTTATTTGTTATTAGTCCTCACAGACAATGAGTTCATCACAGGCAGTGTCTAAACATACTTAGTGCAGGGTTCACAGACAGCTGATGCTACCTGTCCCTTGCCTCCTAGGTTTTCACTGAGCAAATATTTGTACACCTCCAGCTCCTGGGAAGGGTACAGAGACATAGCCCAGCTCTCAAGCATTTGGTAGTTTAGCGGAGGGTTAAGACTTGAGTCCAAGTACCTGTGATACCAGGAGACACTGATGAGGGTCCCAGAGTGTCAAGCTTATTCAGGGAATGGGGTGGTGACAGCCAGCTTGTGGGGGATGGAGAGGGCAGGGGAAGAGTGTCAGGAAGGCTTAGGAGTGGGGTGGGGAAGAGGCCCTCAACATTTAAACAGAACTTTGGAGGAATTTGGCAACAACAGATGGATGTGTTCATTCACATGGGCTTTGACCCTGGCCTCAGTGGCTCCAGTCTGGATCTATGCAGCTGTCATGCTCATTTCTCAGGTCCCAAGGAATAGTAGTCCTCTGCCCACTCTTCCTCGTCAGCCACCGGCAGCCTCTGAAAGGGGCCCACCCACCTATTCCCAGCTGGCAGGATGCAGAGCAGGGCCTAGATGAGGACCTGCCTAGCACAGCCCCTGCTCCCCAGACCCAGAGGCACATGGTGGCCCAGCTTCCTGGATCCTCGCTCTGGATGAGCCCCAGCTCACCAGGTTGGGTGTGGTTTGTTTCTGTTTCAGGACCATCTTCCTCATCGTGCTGTTTTCTCAGTACCTGAAAAACATCGCAGTGCCCGTGCCCATTTATGGACGAGAGAAGAAGTCTCACACCTCTAAGTTCTACCTGTTTCAGATCTTCCCTGTAAGAAGCACTCCCCATCCGCCGCCATTCTTAGCTGACTCACCTGGAGAGTGAGGGGCAGCCTCTTGCTCACCCTGATGGGCCTCAAGTCAAATGCTCTCTACCTGCAGTGGCCTCTCCTCCTCGGCCTCCCCTAACTGCTCCTCCCCACCCTGCCCATGGGTGGTGGGAGCATTGGCTTAATGCCCTACAGCTCCTCCCTCAATGCTTCTCTCCTGCGGGAGCAGAGAGCTTGCCCCAGGTTGCCACAGTGGTCACCAGTGTGGGACAGCTTCCTCATGTTTCCTGGGATGTCCTCAGAGCATGGCCCTGGGGGAGGTAGCCAGAATCACCACTATGGGTGCAAAACGAAGGGCCAAGATGCTTAGGTTCTTTCTCATTGGTTCCTGGATGATTCAGATGGTGCCTCCTTTTTCAGAGCCTTCTCTGTTGAATTTGTTCCAATCTGTCAAGCAGGCGCAGTTGGCAACCCCATAAAGGTGTTTTCAGGTCTGATTCACCTATGACCTACATTCTGCATTATAAAAAAGATACTTCCATGTAATGATCTCATTGATCCTTCCACAACCCTGTAGGCCAGTGGTTCAGAAGTTCAGTGTGCATAAGATTCACTTGGGAACATTGCTAAAAATACAGATGTCTGGAGTTCTACCACCAGAGATTATAAACCAATACATCTGAGGACCCCACTTTAAGAAATCCTGCTTCAGGCTCTGCAGAGCAATGGCTGAAATTCCATTGTACAGATGAGCAAACTCAGGCTCAAGGAGTTTGAAGCAAGTCATGTGACCAGCAAACAGTAGAAAGGGAGTCAGCTTGCAGTCCTTCTGACCCAGGCCTTGTCTACTTTCCTGAACATTTCTGCCTTTACCTGGCATAAGGTCTCCCTTTGGTTTACTGTCTGTGTTCCTTTACTGTGTTACTTATCCCCTGACACACAGATTTCTGTTGTCACTGGGAGGGTTCCTAATCCAACACTTCCTCATTTTGAAGAGCTTTCCTGAATTCTCTCTTTTGCCCAACCTTGCTGGGAGGTGTGGACAGGGGCAGGGAGTGGGACCAGGTGTGAAGGGCACCTCCCTTCCGCAGGTACTGCTGGGGCTCTGCATCTCGTGGCTGCTCTGCTTTGTGCTCACAGTCACCGACGCCCTCCCTTCAGCACCCACAGCCTACGGGTACCTGGCCCGCACTGACACCAAAGGCAGCGTCCTGAGCCAGGCTCCGTGGTTTCGCTTCCCTTACCCAGGTAATGAGCAGACTGGGCCCTTGTTGCCTGGGACACACGCTTCCTAGGTCTGTCCATGGGGCTCAGGGCACCAGAGCGGGTGGTGAATAGAGCCAGGGGGTGGGGGGAGAATCTTCTCCAAGGGATCTGACAACAGCCTGTGGTGGGGAAAAGCACAGAGGAACCCCGACCTCTAGCCAGCATCTGGGGCTCCTCCTGGACTCGGTGGGTCCCACACAAGGGAGGCTCGGGACTGAATGAGAACATTTCTGGGTTGGAGGTCAAGGCCATCCCTTAGGCCTCTTCTGGTCTCCTTTCCCTGCAGTTCTTGGCTCAGGTTGTGTGAATAAGCACGTTTCAGTGGTGATAGGCAGGGGTGGCCTCGGGGGCTAGGGAGCTACGGCCTCCCTGAGTAAGTATCTGGACTTCAGAATGCTTCAGGGCCTTCCTGGGAAAAGGCCGGGTTGCTGGTTCTTTGTGCGCACTGTGACCCCAAGGTCAGGGCATGGGACCCACCCCCAGGGAGGCACGGGTGAGGCAAGGGTTCAAGACAAAGTCTCAGGACAGTTGTGGGGCTGGAAGATGTGTTGCCCAGCTTTTAAAGCCTTCCGGAGAATCCTCTTGGAAAGAAATTATTTGGGGTCCAGTGACCTGTTGTCTTCTGGGTTAATATTCCCTCTGCATTGCATTTTCAGGACAGTGGGGCCTCCCCACCGTCAGCCCGGCTGGGGTCTTTGGGATCATCGCAGCGGTAATCTCCTCAATGGTGGAGTCAATAGGCGATTATCATGCCTGTGCCCGCCTGGTTGGGGCACCACCCCCTCCAAAGCATGCCATCAACCGAGGCATTGGCATCGAGGGCCTGGGCTGCCTGCTGGCAGGGGCCTGGGGGACAGGGAATGGCACCACCTCCTACAGCGAGAATGTGGGCGCACTGGGCATCACCAGGGTAAGGCTGAAGACAGTGGTCCACGGGTATGTGTGTGTGGCAGGGGTGGGTGGTGGGTGTGCAGGCTAAGTACCTGGATCTGTCATCCATGTCTTAGTCTCTTATTGTTGCTGCAACAAATTACCACAAACATAATGGCTTTCAATAACCCAAATGTATTATCTTACCAATCTGGAGGTCAGAACTCCAACACAGGTCTCACAGGACTACAGTAAAGTTATTAGTGGGGCTGCGTTCCTGCCTGGAGGCTCCATCGCCTTGCTTTTTCCATCATCTAGAGGCTCCCCACATCCTTGGCTATGGCATCTCTCCCCCATCTTAAAGCCAGCAACATTGCATCTCTCTGACCTTTCTTCCCTTGTCATGTCTCCCTTTGACTACACCTGGGAAAGACTCTGCTTATGTGGGTGTGTGTAATTAGATTGGGCCACCTGGGTAATTCAGGATACTCTCTCCATCTCAAAATCCTTAAGTCCCCTTTGCCGTGTGAGTTTGGGATCAGGATGTGGACATCTCTGAGGAGCCATTATTCTGCTACTGTTCTGACCTTCTTGGCTGCGGTCACCTGTGCCTGTGTGTCCCAAGGTTGCCGCTCACTCAGCATGGCCTCTGTGATGTTCAGCCCATGTCCCCGTCTTACCTCTCCTCCTTCTAAACCTTGTCCTGTGGATTCACCCAGGGCATCCTTATCGTCTCTGACCTGCACCCCTCACAGTGGATTCTGTCTTCTCTGTGTGCCTGTGGCCCTCCTGTCCTCTTTTCTCCAAGCAGGACCACAGCTTGATCAATCATCTCTCACCTGAACATGGCAGCATCCCTAACTATCTCTTCCCAGGATCTTGCCCATCTGTCATCTAGCTGCCACCTGGCTGCCCAAGGATCTTTCTAGAACCCAATTAAATTAGTTCCTACTTAAAATCTCTTCTGGGCTCCCATTTTCCACAGGAAAGCCCCATAAGTTCAGCACGAACTCTTCAAGATGGTGCTTTCTAAGAAGGCTTAGAAAAGAATATTATTACGATGTTGCTTTCCTGTCTGCTTCAGTGCAGAGGTGTGGTGTTTCCCAGAACAAGTGAAGTCAGCTTTGGAGAATACAGAGCCCGCTATTCATTTCCCCTCGCTGCATTTTCTGATCGTGCCCTCAGACCTATCCACCTCTGTATCTGCATGACCTTGGGCCCACAGTGGGAGCTAAAAACGTGTGAGCAACAGCACAGCCAGCACCCAGCCCTGGAGCAATTGACACCATGGACGCCTGGGTATTTTCCCAAAGTTTCCAAACCCTTAGTGCAAGTGAAAGGAATGTTTTTCCATGTGATGACCACTGACCCACACAGAAATATAACAGGAATGGGCTACATGAGTAAAAGGCAGCAACTATTTTTCCTGCTAAAGGAAGCAAATATCATGCAGAACAGAAAATTATACTCAATAAATGGGACAAAAAATTTTTGATGTATAATTTCTAAATTAAGGCTGTTTAGAGTAGAAGGAAGGAGGGGGGAAGAAAGGTACATGAGCAGGCTGCAAATCGAGTTGTTCAGTTGCTCAGTTGTATCCTACCCATTGCGACCCCGTGGACTACAGTTCAGTTCAGTCCAGTTGCTCCGTTGTGTCCGAATCTTTGTGACCCCATGGACTGCAGCATGCCAGGCCTCCCTGTCCATCACCAACTCCAAGACATTACTCAAACTCATGTCCATCGAGTCTGTGATGTCCACTGAGTAGGTGATGCCATCCACACATCTCATCCTCTGTCATCGCCTTCTCCTCCTGCCTTCAATCTTTCCCAACATTGGGGTCTTTTCCAATGAGTCAGTTCTTCCCATCAGGTGGTCAAAACATTGGAGTTTCAGCTTCAGTATCAGTCCTTCCAGTGAAGATTCAAGACTGATTTCTTTTAAGATTGACTGGTTGGATCTCCTTGCAGTCCAAGGGACTCTCAAGAGTCTTCTCCAACACCACAGTTCAAAAGCATCAATTCTTTGGCACTCAGCTTTCTGTAGTCCAACTCTCATATCCATATGTGACTACTGGAAAAACCATAGCTTTGACTAGACAGACTTTTGTGGACAAAATAATGTCTCTGCTTTTTAATATGCTATCTAGGTTGGTCATAGATTTTCTTCCAAGGTGCAAGCATGTTTTAATTTCATGGCTGCAGTCACCATCTGCAGTGATTTTGGAGTCCAAGAAAATAAAGTCTGCCCTTGTTTCCATTGTTTCCCCATCTATTTGCCATGAAGTGATGGGGCCAGATGCCATGATCTTTGTTTTCTGAATGTTAAGTTTTAAGCCAGCTTTTCCACTCTCCTCTTTCACTTTCATCAAGAGGCTCTTTAATTCCTCTTTAATCTCTGCAATAAGGTGGTGTCATCTGCATAACTGAGGTTATTGGTATTTCTCCCAACAATCTTGATTCCAGCTTTTGCTTTATCCAGTCTGGCATTTCGCATCATGTGCTCTGCATATATGTTAAGTAAGCAGGGTGACAATATACAGCCTTGATGTACTCCTTTCCCAATTTGGAACTAGTCCGTTTTTCCATGTCCAGTTCTAACTGCTGCTTCTTGACCTGCATACCGGTTTCTCAGGAGGAAGGTAAGGTGGTCTGATATTTCTGTCTCTTTAAGAATTTTCCAGTTTGTTGTGATCCACACAGTCAAAGGCTTTAGCATAGTCAATGAAGCAGAAGTAAATGTTTTTCTGGGTTTTTCTTGCTTTTTCTGTGATCCAGTGGATGTTGGCAATTTGATTTCTTGTTCCTCTGTCTTTTCTAAATCCAGCTTGTGTATCTGGAAGTTCACAGTTCACATACTGTTGTTGAAACCTGGCATAGAGAATTTTGAGCATTACTTTGCCAGCATGTGAAATGAGTGCAATTGTGCAGTAGTTTGAACATTCTTTGGTTTGCCCTTCTTTGGGATTGGAATGAAAACTGAACTTTTTCAGTCCTGTGGCCACTGCTGAGTTTTCCAAATATTGGCATATTGAGTGCAGCACTTTCACAGCTTCATCTTTTAGGATTTGAAATAGCTCAGCTGGAATTCCTTCACCTCCACTAGCTTTGTTCATAGTGATGCTTCCTAAGGCCCACTTGACTTCACACTCCAAGATGGCTGGCTCTACATGAGTGATCACAGCATTGTGGCTATCTAGGCCATTAAATCCCTTTTTGTATACTGCTATTACTAAGTCACTTCAGTCGTGTCCCCATAGACGGCAGCCCACCAGGCTCCCCAATCCCTGGGATTCTCCAGGCAAGAACACTGGAGTGGGTTGCCATTTCCTTCTCCAATGCATGAAAGTGAAAAGTGAAAGTGAAGTCGCTCAGTCGTGTCTGACTCTTCACAACCCCATGGACTTCAGCACACTAGGCTCCCGCATTCATGGGATTTTCCAGGCAAGAGTACTGGAGTGGGGTGCCATTGCCTTCTGTGTATTCTGGCCACCTCTTCTTAATATCTTCTGTGTCTATTAGATCCATAGTGTCCTTTATTGTGCCCACCTTTGCACGAAATGTTCCCTTAGTATCTCTAATTTTCTTGAAGGGATCTCTAGTCTCTCCCATTCTTTTGTTTTCCTGTATTGGTTTGCGTTGTTCACTTAGGAAGGCTTTCTTATCTCTCCTTGCTATTCTTTGGAACTCTGCATTCAAATGGGTATATCTTTCCTTTTCTCCTTTGCCTTTCACTAGTTTTTGGTTCTCTCCTAGTTGGTGGGGTGGGAAGTGGGGGACAAGTGGAGGTGTGGGGGAAGGAATTAGGTTGGTCAGAGGCTTCCCATCACTTCTCTAGGGTGTGATGGGATGTCACACCAGCCCAGATGTCAGTCCTGAGACCAAAAGAGACCCAGGGCTGCATGGTAAATTCTGTGATGGTAGGATTTGGGATGACCTGCTGTTCATGAGATCATCAGTGTATCCAAAAGGCGTTGGTTGAACCTGAAAGTTGATTCATTGTGCTTAGATTCATGCTTAGTTCCCACAGTTCATTGTTAGGCTTGTAAACAAAACAGAAGTTTCCTTTGATGTGGTAAATTCTTTTTTTTTTTTTGATAGGCAAGAAGTAGCTTTATTAATATAGGATAACTTTAAGAGCTGCCGTGGGCAGGTGAGGGAGGCCTGCTGATGTGGTAAATTCTTATCACATGTTTTCTTATGAAGTCAGTTAAATAGATTGTGCTCATGGTCTTCTCAAGGCAGGAATACTGAAGTGGTTTGCCATGCCCTTCTCCAGTGGACCATGTTTTGTTAGGCCCTGAATAGCGGGGGCATGCCCTTCACACTCCGTGTGGCCAGAGGACAGGACTGGTGCCCTGGTTGTGCCACTGCTGGTCCTCGCTGGGCGTGTCAACCTGCACCAGCCACCAGGTGGCAGTCAGTGGTCAATGTGCTCTTAAGCTGGGAAGAGAAATAAGCAAAGGTGAATTCTGCTACTCTATCACTGCATTAACAGACTTCAAGTTGTTGACATTGGAGTATCTTAAAATTTTTAACATTGTGGTAGAAGACACATAACATAAAATCTACCATCTTAATATTTTTGAAGTGTACAGTTCAGTACTAGTAAGTGTATCCACCCACAATGCTGTGCAACAGATCTCCAGAGCTTTTTATTCCTACAAAACAAACTACCCTGGAGTATCATTTTAATGTTTCTGTTCGTTTCTTTGTTTTTTTTTTTTTACATTTTGGCTGGGCCACATGGCATGTGGGATGTTCCTTCCATGAACAGAGATGAAGCTTGCACCCTGGGAAGCCCTGTCAAACATTGCCCATATATGCATGGACTTATTTGTGGGCTGTCAATTCTGTCCCCTTGGTGTATGTGTCTGTTTTTACGTGAGCACCATACTGTTTTGATTACTATAGTTTTGTAGTATAGTTTGAAATCAGGAATTGAGATGCCTCCAGCTTTATTTTTCTTTTTCAGGATTGCTTTATATATTTGGCATCTCTTGTGTTTACATAAGCATTTTAGGGGCTTCCCTGGTGGTTCAGATGATAAAGAATCCCCCTGCAATGCAGGAGATCTGGCTTGATCCCTGGGTTGGGAAGATCCCCTGGAGAAGGGAATGGCTACCCACTCCAGTAGTCTTGCCTGGAGAATTCCATGGACAGAGGGTCCTGGTGGGCTACAGTCCATGGGGTTGCAAAGAGTGGACACAACTGAACAACTGACACTATACTACTATATGTAAGCATTTAGGATTTTTTTTTTCTATTCCTGTGAAAATGCTGTTGAAAATTTGATAGGGATTGCATTGAATCCGTAGATGGCTTCAGTAATATGGACAGTTATCAATACTAATTCTTCAAGTCATGACATAATATATCTTTGCATTTATTTGTGTCTTCTTCATTTTCTTTCCTCAAAGTCTTATAGTTTCCCCCTCCTTGTTTAAATTCATCTTTAAAAATTTTATTGTTTTTGATGCTATTATGAACGGGTATGTTTTATTTCTTTTTCAGATGTTTTATTATTAGTGTGGGAAAATGTGGCATTTCTGTACACCGATTTTCTATCCTGTAACTTTACTGAATTCACTGATTAGTTCTAACAATTTCTTAGTGGAGTCTTAGGATTTTCCACATATGAGATCATATCATCTGCAAATAAAGATAATTTTACTCCTACCTTTTTCATTTGGATGCCTTTTATTTCTTTATGTTACCTGGTTCCTATGGCTGTGGACTTCCAGTAATGTGTGGAATAGGAGTGGTGAAAGTGTCACCCTAGTCTTGGTTCTGATCTGATCGTAGAAGAAAAGTTTCCCACCTTTCAGCCTTGAGCATGATGTGAGTTGTGGGCTTTTTATATTTGCCTTTAGCTACATTCTTTCTATATTTGACTTGTTGAAAGTCTTTTTTTAATCAACAAAGGATGTTCCATTCTGTCCAGTGCTTTTTCTGCATCTGTTGAGATGATCATATATTTTTATCTTTCATTCTATTAATGTGGTGTATCACATTTATTGATTTGCATATGTCGAGACATCCTGGCATCCCAGAGATAAATCCCACTTGATCATGGTGTATGATCCTTTTAATGTGCTGTTAAATTTGGTCTGCTAATATTTTGTTGATAGTTTTTGTATCTATATTCATCAAAGATATTGGTCTGTACAGTTGACCCTAGAACAATATGGGAAATGGGGTGGGATTAGGTGCACCAACCCTCCTCACAGCCAAAAACCCTTGCATAACTTATAGTTGGATCTTTGTACATGTGGTCCCTCCATATCCGTGGTTGCATCATATCTGTGCTTCCATCATATCCGTGGTTCCACATTCACAGATTCAGCCTACCATGGATTATTTAGTGCTGCCGTGTTTACTGTTGAAAAATATCTGCATGTAAAGGAACCTGCTGCTACTGCTAAGTCGCTTCAGTCGTGCCCAACTCTGTACTACCCCATAGACGGCAGCCCACCAGGCTCCCCCTTCCCTGGGATTTTCCAGGCAAGAACACTGGAGTGGGTTGCCATTTCCTTCTCCAATGCATGAAAGTGAAAAGTGAAAGGGAAGTCACTCAGTCGTGTCTGACTCTTGGCGACCCCATGGACTGCAGCCTACCAGGCTCCTCCGTCCATGGGATTTTCCAGGCAAGAGTACTGGAGTGGGTTGCCATTGCCTTCTCCAGTAAAGGAACCTACACAGTTTCAAATCATTTTTCAAGTTACACCTGTACTTTCTTTGCTTGTAATGTCCTTATCTGGCTTTGGTACTGCCAGGGTAATGCTGGCCTCCTATAATAAGCTTGTGAAGTAAGTATTATTAATTCCACCTGGTAAATTTGAAGGCTGATATTTGGAGAGGTTAGATAACATGCGTAAAGCTGCACAGCTAGTTAGAGGCAGAGTTGGTACTGGCTCTCAAACTCCATTCTTAAGCATTGGGCCACTCCTTCCCAAAAGAGACTTCTTGCCACTTCTTCACAAAAAGCTGCCCAGAGAAGGAGCACTGGAGTCAGGACTTGAAGATAGGTATGAGAGCAGCAGAGAGGAGAGGTGAGGGCAGAGGCTGGGACCCAAGATCACACCCTCATCCTTTCCCTAGCCCCATGAGAAGTAGAGGGGGCTCCTCCTGCAGGTCCCCTGGAGCTGTTGTTTGTGATTCCCCAGGAAGAGTGCAGAGGTCTCCAGGGCATGTGGCCTGGTTGGAGCTCAGCCACCATCTGTATCCCTTCTCCCCGCGTGCTGCAGGTAGGAAGCAGGATGGTGATTGTCGCTGCAGGCTTCGTGCTGCTCCTGATGGGCATATTTGGGAAGATCGGGGCTGCATTTGCCACCATCCCGACACCCGTGATCGGAGGCATGTTCCTGGTGATGTTTGGGGTCATCACTGCCGTGGGGATTTCCAATCTCCAGGTGAGGCAAGGCACCCTTGGAGAAGCAGCAGCATTACATCTCCTGAGAGGAGCCCATGGGGATGGAGATGAATGGAACAGCCCGGGGACAAGGGAGGAGAAGGGCATCCTCCAGTCCCAGCAAATGCACCGGCCCCAAATGGAGGGAAGAAGTAACCAGGGACATCCAAACTTCTGAAAAACAAAATTGGATCCGTTTGTATCGAATTATCCAAACCCCTCAGCTCTCAGGGTCAAGGGGGAGTTGGGACTTGACCCAGAGCCTGTGCCCTCTGAATCCAACCTCCCCCTCCAGCCTCCAGTGATGGGCGAACAGGGGGCACTTTAGAGGGGTGCTTGGTGTTCAGTATAGGTGCTGATGGCTCCGGGCCTCTCTCTTGCAGTACGTGGACTTGAACTCATCCAGAAACCTCTTCATCTTCGGCTTCTCCATCTTCTGTGGGCTTGCCATTCCCAACTGGGTGAACAAGAACCCAGAGAGGCTCCGCACAGGTGATTCTCCATCCTCTAGACTTGTGACCATTCCAGGAGCAGAGCCAGTGGGGCCCTTGGTTCCTGGCAATTCCTGTCACTTCTTTTAAATTAACTATAGTCACCATGTTGTACATTACATCGCCATTACTTATTTCCAGTTTTGTTGAGATACAACTGGCATACATCACTGTATGATTCCAGGTATACAGCATAAAGTTTTGATGTACATCCATTGTGAAATGATTACCAAAATAAGTCTAGTTAACACCCATCATCTCACATGGATACAATAAAAAGAAGTGGGGGAAAAAAAGAAAAACATTTCTCCTTGTAGTGAGAACTCTTAGGGTTTATTCTGTTAAGAACTGTATGGTTAACATACAGCAGCATTAACCATAGTTTTCATGTTGTACATTACACTGCTCATCCTTATCTCATAACCGGAAGTGTGTACCTTTTGATCACCTTCCTCCAGCACCTCCTTCTTCTCCCACTTCCCGCTTCTGGTAACTGCAAATCTGATCTCTTTTTCTGAGTTTTTATCATTTTTTTAAGAGTCTACATATAATAAGTGAGATCATACCTATTTGTTTTTCTCTCTCTGATTTATTTCACAGCACAGTGCCCTCAAGGTCTATCCATGTTGTGTAAATAGCAACATTGCATTCTTTTCCTTATGGCTGGATAATATCCATTGTAAACATACACATTTTCTCTAGTTGCTCATCCACTGATGAACACTTAGGTTGTTTCGATATCTTGGCTGTTGTAAATAATGCTACTGTGAATGTGGCTGTGCATGTGTCTTGTTGAGTTGGTGTTTTCATTTTCTTTGAATAAATACCCAGAAGTGGAATTGCTGGGTCATATGAATGTACAGGGAGGCCTGGTGTGCTGCAGTTCATGGGGTTGCAAAGAGTCGGACACGACTGAGTGACTGAACTGAACTGAATGGTAGTTCTATTTTTAATTTCTTAAGGAACATCCATGCTGTTTTCCATACGGCTGCACTAATTTACAGGCCCATCAATGATGCATAAGGGTTTCTATTTTTCCACACCCTTGCCAACACTTCTCAGTTCTTTTTGGGAAAAGCCATCCTCACAGGTGTGAGATGAATGTCTCACTGTGGTTTTGATTTGCATTTCCCTGCTGTCAGTGATGCTGAACACCTTTCATGTACTCGTTGGTCATCTGGACATCTTCTTTGGCAAAGTCTCTGTCAAGATCCTCTGCCCATTTTGTAATCCCTGTCACTTTTGTCTCCACTGTAGGGATTCTTCAGCTGGACCAAGTCATCCAGGTGCTGCTGACCACAGGCATGTTTGTTGGTGGATTTCTGGGATTTCTGTTGGACAACACCATCCCTGGTAGGGCTCATCTCTGCCCTGTAAGCTGACAGTTTGGGTAGACAGTCAGCATTAGGGCCAGCCGCATTGCTTCCCTAGCCCCGGTTCCCATGTGAGGCTGGCCACAGCATACCCTGAGCGGGTCCAGGGTCTGGATGGGGTGATTTAAAGTCCCTGTCTACAAATATAGTCACATTCTGAGGAACGTGAGGAGTGGGGTTAGGGTTCAACATATGATTTTGGGGGTGGGTGGGTGAGCACAGTTCAGCCCATAAAAGGACCACAAGGTGGGAAACATACCAGAAGCAAAGCGCAAAAGGCATAGCCCCAGCTCTCTTAGAGCCTGCAGTCTAGCTGGGGAGGGAGAGAACACAGTATAGATTCATATCCCAACCAAAGCCATAGCTGGTGTGCTCCAGGTGCTCTGTACTGAGCGTACAGAGAGCAGCAGGACATGCCCAGCCTTCTGGAGCCTCACAGGCTTGTAGGAAAGGGAGACACAATCACAGACCCTTACACTACAGGGCACTGAGTGTGGCGGTGAGCACACCAAACCCATCAGTGCTGAGGATGTGTCCGGGGAAGGGTGCAGAGTTGTCCTCACTGGTGGCTTTTCATACTCCCTTCTTGGTCCTCCGACAGTTGAAAGGACCTCTGTATGTAGTAACTCCTGCTTATTCTGATATTCTGTTTTCCACATTTCTTCTCTCCACCAAACATAAAAGACACATGCATTCCAGAAACATTGAAACATAGAAAGGTCCACCCTGGAAGAGGAAGAAAGAACAGTGGTTCACAGAAGGTCATACCCTAGAGCTCAGAAACTCCTGGTGATGAGCTGAGTTGTTGCTGTTGTTTAGTCACTCAGTTACCTATGACTCTTTGTGACTCCATGGACTGCATCACGCCAGAACTCCCTGTCCATTACCAACTCCCAGAGCTTACTCAAACTCATGCCCATTGAGTAGGTGATGCCATCCACACATCTCATCCTCTGTCGTCCCCTTCTCCTCCTGCCTTCAATCTTTCCCAGCATCAGGGTCTTTTCCAGTGAGTCAGCTCTTCTCATCAGGTGGCCAAAGTATTGGAGCTTCAGCTTCAGCATCAGTTCTTCTAATGAATGTTCAGGGTTGTTTTCCTTTAGGATGGACTGGTTGGATCTCCTTGCTGTCCAAGGGACTCCCAAGAGTCTTCTCCAGCACTATAGCTCTAAAGCGTCAGTTCTTTGGCGCTCAAGACTTCTTTATGGTCCAACTCTCACATCCATTGAGTTGAGTTGGGTGGAGTTGAGCTGAGCTGATTCTTGGGGTGGGCTGGGAGGAGGAGAAGGACGAGCTGCCGGCAGGACCAGGGCATTGAGAACTGGTCTCTCCAGAGGCTCCTCCTGCCCAGGTCCGCCAGCTCCTTTGGGGCCCAGTCCTGACCTCGCTCACTGTTTCCTATTAGGAAGTCTGGAGGAGAGAGGCCTTCTGGCATGGAATCAAGTCCAGGAGGAGTCTGAGAAGAGTATGAAGGCCTTGGAGGTCTACGACCTCCCCTGGGGGATCAGCACCAGGTTCTGCACATCCTCCTGCGCCCAGTACCTCCCCTTCTGGCCCAGGGAAGGTGAAGTGGGAGTGCGCCAGCTCTCGCTCTGCCCCTGGGACTCAGAAGAGGGGCCCCGGAGGGCCACAGACACCCGGCTGTGAGAAGGCTCCTTCTGCACCGCCCCCACCCAGTGTGCTCCTCGCCCCACCCACTATGGGAGGTACCCTGTCGACCTGAGCGTCTCTGCACCCCACACGTGATGGCAGAGTTAGATAAGTGTTAGATTAAGGCCAGGGCAAGTGTGCTGTGACCCCCGTCAGCGAGTCAGCGAGGTCTAGCCTCAAGCTACATCCTTACACCGTGCTCAGCCCTCCGGTCTCCAGGGTAAACCAGGGCAAATCAGGGCAAACAAGGGCAGCCTGGTGTCCACGCAGAAAGCCTCTAGGCAGTATTTTGATGCGTTGGGAGGCAGAGGCTTTGGGTGGGGTAGGGAACAGAGATGGGGCTGTTAGCTTAAAGGTGACAGTAACATTTCTCTTCCTCCGCAAAGAAGTAGGAGGCCTCCTGACCCCTCCCATCCAGGTTCCTCCCATGCAGATTCCTCCCAACCAGGCCCCTCCCTTCCCGGCCCCTGCCACTGGGAAACGCTGAGCTTGTGCTAAGTCATTTCAGTCGTGTCCAACTCTGTGCAACCCTATAGACTGTAGACCGCCAGGCTCCTCTGTCCATGGGACTCTCCAGGCAAGAATACTGGGGTGGGTTGCCATTTCCTCCCCCAGGGGATCTTTGCCCCCTGGGATGGAACCCACCTCTCTTACCTCCCCTGCTTTGGCAGGCAGGTTCTTTACCACTAGTGCCACCTGGGAAGCCCCTGTAGACACTGAAGGGTCTGCAAAGCTACAGTCCCTGCATATGCCCAGTGCTAGTCCTTGGAGTCAGACTGCATCACAGGATGGTATGGTGAGGCAGTGAGCACTGGGGGTGCGGGTCAGATGGCACCAGGTTTGGACCCTAAGACTTAACCTGCACTTCAGGTTCTCACAGGGACATGAAACAGCCAAAGCCTTGGAAAGGCCTTCAGTGGAGTGGAGCCACTGTTGTCATGATTTATAAACTGTAAGAGCCAGGTGAACCTGCTGTCTCTGCATCCTCAATGGATTAGTCAGGATTCTCTAGAGAGACAGAGCCAATATGGGGGGTGTGGACATACATACATATCTGTGCCTATACATATATGTCTACAGATATATATATGTACACACACACACATATGGGGAAGTCAGATGGAGAGATTGACTTCACGATTGGGCTCAGGTGATTGTGGAGGCTGACAAGTCTGAAGTCTGCAGGGCAGGCCATGCAGGCTGGAATGAATTGCAGCTGGAATCTGAAGGCAGTCACTGGAAGAATTCCCTCTTCCTGAGGGAGGTTAGGGCTTCTCTGAGAGCTCAGTTGGTAAAGAATCTGCCTGCAATGCAGGAGACCCTGGTTCGATTCCTGGGTTGGGAAGCTCTGCTGGAGAAGGGATAGACTACCCACTCCAGTATTCTTGGACTTCCTTTGTGGCTCAGCTGGTAGAGAATCTGCCTGCAATATGGGAGACCTGGGTTCGATCCCTGGGTTGGGATGATCCAAGGTGAAAGGCTCCAGTATTCTGGCCTGGAGAATTCCGGGCCATGGGGTAGCAAGTGCGGTCTATTCGGTCCTTCAACTTATTGGATGAGGCCCACCCACACTATGGAGGGTAATCTGCTTTACTCAAAGTCTGCTGATTTAAATGTTAATATCTTCTAAACACACACACACACACACACACACACACACACACACCCCTAAAACCTTCAGAGAAATATCTATAAAAATGTTTGACCAAGTACCTGGGTGCCATGGCCTTGCCAAGCTGACATGTAATAATAACCGACACCCCCAGTACACAGGCCCAAGGGCACTGATGCATTCTGCCCAGCAGCCTCAGCAAAAAGCATTGCGAGCACTGTGGGACCTGACATGGACTTCATTCAGGAGTCTTTATTGTCAGAAGAAGCAGATATAGGTGATTCTGCCTTGGTGTCCTGGAGCACAAGATTGAGGTCAGCATTGCTCCTGGGCTTTTAGAGCTTGCAGGATGTGGGGTGGACGCCAGAGCTCTCTAAAACTCATCAACACAATGCCCTGAAGCAGGTGTGCTGCAAGTACCCAGTGTCATGGGACAGATCCTGGCCGTCCTGCTTTTGAAAGACTCACGGCCTGGTCCTCGGGTGCATCTGGTACCCCGTGAAGAGGAGCACAGCGGGAGCATGTGTGTGCCCTGCAGAAGGCCAGCACCTCATTCAAAACAACCCTGAAAGACCGACACACAACCACACTATTCTTAAATACTTTATAACAACCAGAAACTACAACCATCGGGGCAGCCCACTCCAAAATGCCAAGGCAGGGGCCACTTGGGCTGCCAGAACCCAAAGCCGGAGACCACCAGCCTCCTCCATCCCCTCCTGCTTCCAGCCCTCCCACATCACAGATCTTCATCATCAAACATCTCCGTGCACCTCAACGTTATCATCTCATCGTTGACAGGAAGGTCCGGTTCTTTCAAAACAGCAGTAGAAGAGTATTCAAGTTTTATCTGAGGGCTCCAGGCCTCAGGCGGGGGAGATGGCCCCACCATCTCAGGCATGCCTCCTCCCTCTGCTTCTCCCCCACATCTCTTCAGCGGTATCTTCTCCAGCTTCCAGCCAGGAAGTTACGAGCAATGAGGGGCAGGGAGTCCATTTCCATTTCACTCGAGTCTGTACTCTACCGTCCCCAGAGGAGCTTCTCCTGGATACAGTAGAACTGGCTTCTCTCCTCTCCTGGGGATTTCTAAGAACCCATGAGCGAGACAGGGGCAATCTTAAAGCTTTATCCAAATGCCCTCAAAAGAGGATGATGAATTATACCACAATGCACCCACCCATGGAATACTCTGCAGCTGCTTCCAATAAAAGGAATGGGCTCCTTCTCTGTGGGACACATGATTTCCAAAGAGCGCGGTCCAGAGCAGTGTGTATGGTGGGCTACCATTTGTGTCTGATGTGTGTGTGCTCAGTTGTGTCTGACTCTTTGCGATCCCATGGACTGTAGCCTGCTAGACTTCTCTGTCCCTGGGATTTTCCAGGCAAGAATATTGGAGTGGGTTGCTACTTCCTTCTCCAGGAGATCTTCCCAACCCAGGGGTCAAACCTGGGTCTCCTGCATTGCAGGCAGATTCTTTACCAGTAGCGCCACCTGGGAATACCATTTGTATTTGATAGATTATATAAGTAGCTGGAGAATATTTCTGGATGACTGAATAAGAAACTGGTCATGATCATTGCCTTTGGGGGAGGGAATGCAATAGGAACAAGGAACACCGTTCATGGGTTAGCTATCTGGGGACCATTTTGAAAAGAAACAGCATTATGTTAATTTAGCAAGTGTTTCTCATTCCCTTAACGATGACACCAGCTAACCTGATTCCCCTTTACCTCTTCCCCTAAAGAGGAACATTCCTGAGTTTGTGTTCTTCCTGCATATCCCACCCCAGCAGAAAATCACCCCTGTAGTTTGTTAGCGCTTCTCATTAGTGGTTGATTCCCTTGAGCCTTGGGAAGCACCCCTAATCCAGCCAACTATCTCATGGATGTGGGGCCAGTTTGGGGGTGATTCTGAGAATGAAGCTCCAGAGAACGGTCCTCATCTGCTGTGCCCTCCTGATTGGGGTGGGCACATCAGAACCAGAGTATCCAAGAGAGCGAAGAACTGGTCAAAGGAAAATCACTGGAACCCTTGTTTAGGGTGAGAATGGTGGCAAAGGTTGAGAAAAGGGGGAGCTGGAATGTGGAGGATGCCCTGAGGCCAAACATCAGGGGAGGGAGCCACACACTGGAGTCTTTCACAGAGTGCCTGAATGTCATTCCAAACGTTCTGCTTCCTTCAGTCAGTTCAGTTCAGTCGCTCAGTCGTGTCCAACTCTTTGCGACCCCATGAACCACAGCACGCCAGGCCTCCCTGTCCATCACCGGCTCCCGGAGTTCACCCAAACTCATGTCCATTGAGTCGGTGATGCCATCCAACCATCTCTAAGCCCCTGCACACGATGATGAGGGACTCTTTAGCTGCAGGTCTGTGAAATCGCTAGGCTGCTAAGAGGTGTCTGCTGGGACTGGGTGCTGAAGTGTGTTGAGTAGCATTTCCCCCAGTTCACGCCCACCTGGAGCCTATTTGAAACTAGAGTCTGTGCAGATGTGATTAACTAAGGCTGTAAGCTGAAGTCATGCTGGATTTGGGGTGTGCCCTCGATCCAAACGATAGGTGTCCTTACAAGATGAGAGGGACACAGAGATCACAGAAGACAGAAGCAGCGATGCAGCTACAAGTGCAGGATCTCCGGCACTGCTGGGAGCACCGGGAGCTGGGAAAAGGCAGGAGAAATTCTCCCCTAGAGCTTTCAGGGGGAGCACGGCGGATCAACACCGAAACTGGGCCTGGGAGAATAAATTTTTGTTGTTTTAAGCCCCTGAGTTTGTGGTAATTTGTTACATGAGTCCTAGGAAACCAATACAGGCACTGGGATGAACGGGGAAGAGAATGCAGTTGCCCTCTTTACACACCCTGTACCAAGGCCTGAGGCCTCCTGCATGAGGACACTCTTGGGCAGCTTGTTCAAGACACAGATTCCCGGGGCCACATCTCACAATACTGAATGGAAATCTTGAGTGTGGGGACGTCAAGAATCTGCATTCCAATGAGCTCCCAAGGTGAGTCAAGTCTGAGCGCCTCTGCTTTACATGAGCTCCAGTCCTGCCAGTTCTTTCTTTCCTGCTCTGTGTAAGTAACGAAGTGGGGAAAACAAAGACTGTCCCATCCATCTGCTCTCAAAGCCTTGGTAAAGTGACCTGACTTCACTGTGCCCAGAGCAAGGGACTCAGTGGTCAGGGCTGGTGGCCAAGGGTTGGTGGGGGGTGCAGAGAGCAAACTGCAGGAAACGGCCTTGGCTCCAAGTGGTCTCAGCAGAGGAAAGGGAAGGGTAAGCAGGAAAAGGGCCACATTGAAAAGCTCCCCTGATTATTTTTGGACTTTTCATCACTATCATGTACCTTTTAAAATAAACAGCTATATTTTTGCTAAATCAGTGGGAAAATCCATGGCTCTGAATCTGAAAGGGGCTGTCTCCTTGGCAGCTCATGAATAACCCCCTCCTTCCATGGAAACTTCCAGGAATGAACCTTCTACCCAAGACCCCCACATGCATGTCACGGTGGGCTGCACAGTCAGCTTTTTGGAAGCAGAAATTAATATCCTTCAAAAGCCGACAGCAAATATTACCCCAGTGTCTCAGAAAGTGATGAATTAGTTCAGCCTCTCAAAAGGCATCGAGAAATAACACATGTAGAAATGCCTGCCAAGGGCCAGGCCTCTGAGGTCTGGTTCCTGCCTCGAGGCTCCCAGGCTCGGATGTGCCCTGAAGAGCATCCCCCTGCCTCTTCCCTGGACATCCGCCTTCCACAAGATGAACTAGACTAAAGTCAACTATCCATGGAAGAACGTTCCCCCGTGGTGTGAACTGGGGGAGCTGCAGCCAGTGCTCCCCTCCAGAGCCCACCATCTGAGGGGAGGCGAGCCAAGGCCTGACTGCACCCTGCTCCATCCTACCTGTTTGACTTGAGTGTCAACACAGCAAAAGTCTTTGAAAAAATCGACGATCTGCATGTATAGCTGAAACTTGTCCTCCGGATTTTTTGAGTTTTAGACAGCCAGCCTGGAACTATCAGCAGAAAGGAGGAAGAAACAACAGTTAGAATCCTAACTTTTTACCTCTGCTTTGTTGTTGCTGTTCAGTCACTAAGTCGTATCTGACTCTTTGGGACCCCATGGACTGCAGCATGCCAGGCTTCGCTGTCATTCATCATCTCACGGAGTTTGCTCAAATGCATGTCCATTCATTCGGTGATGCCATCCAACCATCTCATCCTCTTGTTGCCCGCTTCTCATCCTGCCCTCAATCTCCACCTCTGCTTGCACCGTCTAAAAATATCTGGATTACAATGAGAACCACTTTGAAGCACGCAGCTGGACCCTCCAGAAGGTGGCCCAGGGCCTTCTGTGGAAGGTTTGCACAGCCCCAGTTCCAGCATCATGTCTAGAAGCTGCTGGGGAAGCAAGACTACAGGGAGGCTGGCCCATGGGTCCTAGTTCAGTGTTCTGAGCTGTGTCCTGGGGAACAAGGAGCAAGATTTCCTCTCCACCCAAAGTCAGGCTCTGCTCCCACCCGTGACCTCCCAGGCTCAGGAAGCACAGGGCACGATCGAGGTCAGTCCCTTGACATGCCTCTGGCTCAGGAGGTCTAAAGTGAAACGCCAGCCCTGGCACAGAGGCTTCCCTGAAGATTCTTTTCCTGCTCTTTCCTGGAACAAGGGGAGAAGCCTACCAACAGGACTATGAATCAGGCCAGACAGCTTGTGGTGCTTTGACCTCACTTCCTGCTGGAATGAGGCCTCACAGTCAGCTTGGGAACCCTGGCAGTAACCCTCTGCCTTTTCTAGGGAAAGACCAAAAAAAAAAATTTTTTTTTTTTTCCTGATTGGTTGTTTTCTGTTCCACCAGCAGGGTGAGTAGTTAACAAAATTATTTGCCAAGTACACTTTGGCCACTTTTCAAAGAAATTTTTTACATAGCCCAAGCCCAACAAAGAGACAGCAATGTCTGTCTCCAGCCGGTTTCCGCAAAATCAAACTTTACACAGCCGGGAAGAGTCACCACGGAAAATCGCTTTGAGATTTTGGGCAAGTCTGGCTGGGCTGGGCTGGGGGAGGGGGGTGGCAGCTGAGTTGCTGACCTCTCATCTGCCTGCAGGCCCCCAGGGCTCTGGGCTGGAGCCACAGGCCTCAGAAAAAATGAAGATGTTCTTTGGGATCATGAGAACATGAATGTCACCTCATTCCCAAGGCAGACAGCTACATGTTCTTGCTTCTTAAAGAAAAAAAAAAAAAAATGTTATTTATTTGGCTGTGTGGGTCTTACTAGCAGCACGCAGGATCTAGTTCCCTGACCAGGGATCAAAACCGGCCCTCTGCTTAGAGAGTGTCGGGTCTTAATCACTGGTCACCTCTTTTTAACCAGGTATCTGAGGGGGCTGTGCCTTTAGGCTGTAAGACCACAGCTTTTCAAAGTAGCAACGACATTTTATTTTATTTTTTTTTTATTAACATGATAAAAATTTATTTCTGGTTCAAATCAAGAAAAGGTACTAACTAAAATGATAAAATAACTTAAAGGTAGCAGAACAAAAGCATTATATACCAAAATTATTTTACAGATATATTATTTATAACTAGTTAGAAGACATAAAAATTACAATTTACAATAAGAAAAAGATTAAACACTTTGCAATAAACTTTAAATGAAAGGTATACAAACTCTATAAGGAAAGACATAGACTTCCTGAAAGCTATGAAAAGAGACTTGAACAAATGAAAGACACTCCCAGTTTTTTAGGATTCAACATCATAAACTGTCAATTACCTAAGTTAATGAAAAATTTAACACAAACCCAACAAAAACATGAATAAACGTTTTTAGGGAGGTGCATGTGTGGTAAGTCACTTCAGTCACGTCTGACTCTTTGCAGCTCTACAGACCGTAGCCTGCAAGGCTCCTCTGTCCATGGGATTCTCCATGCAAGAATACTGGAGTAGGTTGCCATTTCCTCCTCCAGGGTATCTTCCCCACCCAGAGATCAAACTCGTGCCTATTACATCTCCTGCATTGGCAGGCAAGTTCTTTACCACTATTGCAGACAAATTAATATTTAAAAAATCATGTGGAAAAACCCACCCATGTAAGAATAGTCAAAAAGATATTAAAAAGGAAAGGCAAGGAGGAAGGTCTAGCTCAGTTATAAAACAATCTATAATCTTTATAGCAACGACATTTTAGTCCTAAACTCTCTCTTTCTGAGAAAACACAACTGTTTTTTATGTGTGTGTGTGTGTTTAAGAAAACCAAGCTACTTCTTGTTTTAAAATCTCCCCAGATGCTCTTCCGACTTCAGGGGGTCATCCCTCCTTCTACATCCTTCCCATCAGCACTGTAAAAACAGCTTCTCCCCTTGTGCAGTTCAGAGACTCTGTCACTCACCCCAAGGCTCAGGCATGAGGCCTGTTTCCATGTTGGCCCAGACTCTCTCTGTCCACCTCTCAAACCAGACTGACTGCTGTAACCCACCCACGGCCACCTCACCCCAGGAGACAGTGCAAATCACTAGAATTGACAACTCACTGATGTATCTCAGCCCTGGGTCACAACAGAAGAACTGTCTCTGCTGAAGAAGCCCCAGAGAAGATCCTCCCCAGGGCAATGGCACAATCCTAGGACCAGCCTTTTCTGAATCACAGGAAAAAGTGGATTTCCAAGAACTTCCACTGAATTATGCTCCCCTCTGAGAGGCTGCAAGGGAGAGGGTCCTAAACACCCCAACAGGGACACCCACACACAGTCTCATACCCCTCCTCACCTGGGGCTAGATGTGCCTGGAGCTTCACTTTTGTCCAGGAAACTTGCCACATCGAAGGCATCTTCAAAAAGGATCTGAAAGAAACCACAAAACTTCACGTGTCAGAAATCGCCACACTCTGATGTTTGCTCTGGGCTGCCGAGGGATAGAAAGGCTCCCTACCTTTTGTCCCCAAAGGGGTACATGTTAAAGCTGAGTCCCAAACCCAGGGTCTCTGCTTGGTGACCTTTACAGGGGATGAATATTAAGTTCTTGACCACCCAGAAAAAACTGCCAACCTCAGAGAGTGGCTGAGAGATGGGGAAGCACTGGGGACCATGGTCTCCTCTTTCTAAAGAGGGTGGGAGCTTAGGAGGGAGAGGTAACAGCCAGAGGTGAGCCTCTGTTTACACAGGAAAGGGCTCATCTACACCACCCGAGGGACAGACTGAGCCCCCCATCCACAATCTAGCAGTTTCATTCTAGGGGAACAGAGGTTCAGGGGCTCGGGGGTTAGGTTGCAGAGAGCCCACTCCCAGGGTGGATATGCCACAGTCAACCCGCTCCCTCCCACGTCCCTGCCCCAACCTCACTCCACCTTGGGAGTCCCTTGCAGTCACACCAGTCACTTGGGGTGCTTGTTAAAAACGGATTCTGAGCCATCCCCTCAAAGACTCGGATTCAGTGGGTCTAGAGTATTAGCCAAGCACCTGCCTTTCAACTAAACTCCACTTAGGTAGTCTGGAGGGTCAACAATAACTAGAGACCAAAGGGCCGAGATTTGAAAAAAAAAAAAAAAAAAATCTGTGATAAAGGATGCAATCCTTAGAGCAGGAACTAGGCATCCTGGATAGGTCCTCCCACACACTGGGCTCGTCTGTGAATTGGAAGGACTGGATGAGGCGACAGTAGTTTTCCATGCCTGGGTCCTGATGTCTAGGAAGCCTCCCAGAGAATGGGCCATCCTGGGCTGTCCACTGGATCATAGAAAAAGCTAAAGAATTCCGGAAAAGCATCTGCTTCATTGACTACTTCAAAGATAAAGTCTTTGACTGTGTAGATCACAACAAACTGGAAAATTCTTAGAGATGGGAATACCAGACCACCTTACCTGCCTCCTGAGAAACCTGTATGCAGGTCAAGAAGCAACAGTCGGAACTGGACATGGAACAATGGACTGGTTCCAAATTGGGAGAGGAGTACGTCAAGGCTGCATACTGTCACCCTGCTTATTTAACTTACATGCAGAGTACGTGTGAAATCCCGGGCTGGATGAAGCACAAGCTGGAATCAAGATTTCTGGGAGAAATATCAATAACTTCAGATATGCAGATGATACCACCCTGATGGCAGAAAGGAAAGAGGAATTAAAGAGCCTCTTGATGAAGGAGAAAGAGGAGAGTGAAAAAGCTGGCTTAAAACTCAATATTCAAAAATGAAGATCATGGCATCTGGTCCCATCACTTCATGGCAAATAGCTGGGGAAACAATGGACACAGTGAGAGACTTTATTTGGGGGGTGCTAAGCTGAGAAACGCTGGACTGGAAGAAACACAAGCTTGAATATAGATATCTGGGAGAAATATCAATAACCTCAGATATGCAGATGACACCACCCTTATGGCAGAAAGTGAAGAGGAACTAAAAAGCCTCTTGATGAAAGTGAAAGTGGAGAGTGAAAAAGTTGGCTTAAAGCTCAACATTCAGAAAACTAAGATCATGGCATCTGGTTCCATCACTTCATGGGAAATAGATGGGGGAACAGTGGAAACAGTGTCAGACTTTATTTTTCTGGGCTCCAAAATCACTGCAGATGGTGAGTGCAGCCATTAAATTAAAAGACACTTACTCCTTGTAAGGAAAGTTATGTCCAACCTAGATAGCTTATTCAAAAGCGGAGACATTACTTTGCCGACAAAGGTCCGTCTAGTCAAGGCTGTGGTTTTTCCTGTGGTCATGTATGGATGTGAGAGTTGGATTGTGAAGAAAGCTGAGCACCGAAGAATTGATGCTTTTGAACTGTGGTGTTGGAGAAGACTCTTGTGAGTCCCTTGGATGGCAGGGAGATCCAACCAGTCCATTCTGAAGGAGATCAGCCCTGGGATTTCTTTGGAAGGAATGATGCTAAAGCTGAAACTCCAATACTTTGGCCACCTCATGCACAGAGCTGACTCATTGGAAAAGACTCTGATGCTGGGAGGGATTGGGGGCAGGAGGAAAAGGAGATGACAAAGGATGAGATGGCTGGATGGCATCAGTGACTCGATGGATGTGAGTCTGAGTGAACTCTGGGAGTTGGTGATGGACAGGGAGGACTGGCATGCTGTGATTCATGGGGTTGCAAAGAGTTGGGCTTGACTGAGCGACTGAACCGAACTGAAAGGTCAACTACTTAATGACCGTTGACTCTCTTCTGACCTTGGTTTTTCTATTATAGCTTAATCAGCTCTGTCCCCTCCCATGTCAAACTTCTCATTGTTTTGCTTTGCAGGGCTTCCTCTTGGACGGACTCCTATCAGTGTCTATGTAGGTCCCACTACATGTTTCCTGAAACGTGGGTCCCAGTACTATCTGTTCCAGAACATTCCATCATTATGAATAACAGGTATTTGTTTACATCGGCCTTCATGTGCATACACGCTAAGTTGCTTCAGTTGTGTCTGACTCTTTGCAACCCTGTGGACTGTAGCCAGCAGGCTTCTCTGTCCACGGGATTCTCTGGGCAAGAATATTGGAGTCGGTTGCCATGCCCTCCTCCAGGGGATCTTCCCAACCCAGGGATTGAACCCACATCTCTTACATCTCCTGCATTGGCAGGCGGGTTCTTTACCACTAGCACCACCTGGGAACCCCATTGGACTTCATGGAATGGGGTTTATTGAGAATTTTAGAGGAGCATTTTAGTACTCTGTGTGGGATAAGACTGAGACTGCCTTCCTGGATTTGTCTCTCCAATAGGTAGCTTACTAGAAGTTTCTACATATTAGGGAGCCAGGCACCCAAGTTGTAGAAGCACTTTTTCTCAGCCTCTCACCTGAGGTCTTTGCTCCACCCATGAGCCTTAGTAGCCTCTCCCAGGTCAGCATTTAGGGCCAGCAGTCCCTGCCTAACGGCTGTGTCAGTGTATCTCAGGGGCCAGGCTGCTTGTGTCACTTTTGCAATGTTTACATTCCAGTTCAACCAGTCACTAGAAATCAGCTTTAGAAAACAGAAAGGTCCCTCTGTCTGGCCCAGAGCCTCACCCCCTCTTCTCTTGCCCCTGGGAACCTGGTTTCCAGAAAGTGCTGTCCTGCCACATCTCAACAGGCTGCCCCCTGATTTGTTTCCTTGGTGCCATGGGGGATCATTAACTTCTCTGCAACTACCCACACTTTTCAAATGATGCAACGCTTACTATCACTGGATGTACCTCGGTCCCCTGAAGTGACCTAAGAGGGCTGGAGGGGATGTCTGTTAGAGACCAGTAGGTGGGGCTTGGAGGCCCCACCCTCTTGGATCCTCATCTTTCCCTCTCTCTTATTATTTTGGCAGGCTGTGGGAAGTTAATCTTCCTCTCTAGCAGCGGCTTCGTTTCTTTTCTGTTCTGAGAGGAAGCCAAAAAGAGAAGACCTCAAGCGGCCATGAACTCTGCCATCACTACCTGTGAGCACCCCAACCCCTTGGTGAGTGCTGGTAGAAGAGAGGGGATGATAGAGGTGGGGTGCGTGTTAAGTGTTAGTCTCTCAGTCGTGTCCGACTCTTTGCAGTGTCATGGGCTGTAGCCCGCCAGGCTCTTCTGTCCATGGGATTCTCCAGGCAAGAATACTGGAGCAGGTTGCCATTCCCTTCTCCAGGCGATCTTCCTGACCCAGGGATCAAAACCAGGTCTCCTGCATTGCAGGCAGATTGGTGGGGTAGCCGAAAAGAGGAAAGACCCTGGAGAAGGGTCCCAGTGTGGAGTTCTAATGCAGATTCATGAGGAAGGTGGCTTGTGTTCCAAGTGAGATGTTGAATTTTCACAGCTGTTCTTCTGCTGCCACTGTCGCAAGGCAAACATCCCATCCTCAGTGGTGAACTCCGTGAATGAATTACAAAGGAAGAAGGGAGAGCTGAAAGGCCCTCTGTTTTACTCTGTTGAATCTAGGTGTTTGTTTTCCAGGTTTCTCAGCATTATGATTTCTTTGATCAGAAAGCCTTTCTGAAGCAAAGCAAAGAGAAAGAGGAAAGCAGAGAGAGAGAGAGGATGAGAGAGGGTGAGAGACATGGAACTACTGTTTACCGAATGGCTGATATGTCCTAGTATTATGTACTTTATTTTCCTCCTTCAAGCCACTGAGGCATACACCTCTGTTCCCATTTTACATATAAGGAAGCTGAGGCCCAGAGAAGTAAAGGGACAATAACCCATCTGGAGGCCTCTCCAGCTCATCCTTGAGCCCTGCTCCCACCATTCTTTCCAGCCTAGTTTGGCCACCTAAAAAGCAGGGCCAGGGGTAGGGGGAGCTGAATGAGTGGGGACCCTTTGCCCACCATAGCCAGACAGAGCCTCTCCCCACCAGGCCCAGCCATGGTATCTGTGAGACAGGTGCCATGCATGAGCCTGGGCTGGGCCCTCAGAACTGTCCCCTGGAGCCCAGCTGCCAGACTTGCCCACTGCTAGTCAGTCTTCTGGTAAAGGGACTGTGGCTGACTCTTCTGGAAAAAATTTGACAGGCACCTGAGAGAAATTTCCTCTCCTCTCAGAATTCCTATTGCTAAAAGTAAAAATTCAACTGGGTAAATTTAAAGCTAGTTGGCTTTATTTTTTAAAATTGTTATTATTTCTTTTGGCCACACCTTGCAGCATGCAGGATCTTAGTTCGCACACCAGGGTTTGGACCCAGGCCCCCTGCAGTGATTCCACGTGGTTAAGTGTGGAGTCTTAACCGGTCGACCGCCAGGGAAGTCCACATAATTGGCTTTATTTAATGATTCATGAAATGGACAGCATACCATCATAGAAGGTAGAAGGGAGCTTTGAGGAACTGTACAAAATGGAGGAGTTTTATAGGCAGAAGGAGGCATGGCAAAGTTATTCTATCAAAGAGTGGATTGTTTCAGGCCAGGTCACTTTCCTGAAAAGCAGGGGTCTACCAGGCAGATCACCTCACTAGTTCTGACCAGATAATTCGAGATGGACTAGTGAAAAGTTACATCCCTGTAAGAAACCATAACTGCATGCAATTAATTAGGTTAGGCATTAGGTTAGAACTTCCCTGGTGGCTCAGACGGTAAAGCGTCTGCCTACAATGCAGGAGACCTGGGTTCAATCCCTGGGTTGGGAAGATCTCCTGGAGAAGGAAATGGCAACCCACTCCAGTATTCTTTCCTGGGAAATCCCATGGACAGAGGAGTCTGGTAGGCTACAGTCCATGGGGTCAAAAACAGTAGGACACCACTGAGCAACTTCACTTTCTTTCACTTTATTAAGTCTTGGTTGGCTGATATGGGCTTAGCATTAGTTACTCCATTTTGGACCTTTTAAAATTTTTGTTGTTGTTGTTGTTTTATTTGTTTTTTGTTTTTTTAATTTTATTTTATTTTTAAACTTTACAATATTGTATTAGTTTTGCCAAATATCGAAATGAATCTGCCACAGGTATACCTGTGTTCCCCATCCTGAACCCTCCTCCCTCCTCCCTCCTCCCTCCCCATACCCTCCCTCTGGGGTATGCACCAGCCCCAAGCATCCAGTATCGTGCATCGAACCTGGGCTGGCGACTCGTTTCATACATGATATTATACATGTTTCAATGCCATTCTCCCAAATCTCCCCACCCTCTCCCTCTCCCACAGAGTCCATAAGACTGATCTATACATCAGTGTCTCTTTTGCTGTCTCGTACACAGGGTTATTGTTACCATCTTTCTAAATTCCATATATATGCGTTAGTATACTGTATTGGTGTTTTTCTTTCTGGCTTACTTCACTCTGTATAATAGGTTCCAGTTTCATCCATCTCATTAGAACTGATTCAAATGTATTCTTTTCAATGGCTGAGTAATACTCCATTGTGTATATGTACCACAGCTTTCTTATCCATTCATCTGCTGATGGGCCTCTAGGTTGCTTCCATGTCCTGGCTATTATAAACAGTGCTGGGATGAACATTGGGGTACACGTGTCTCTTTCCCTTCTGTTTTCCTCAGTGTGTATGCCCAGCAGTGGGATTGCTAGATCATAAGGCAGTTCTATTCCCAGTTTTTTAAGGAATCTCCACACTGTTCTCCATAGTGGCTGTACTAGTTTGCATTCCCACCAACAGTGTAAGAGAGTTCCCTTTTCTCCACACCCTCTCCAGCATTTATTGCTAGTAGACTTTTGGATCGCAGCCATTCTGACTGGCGTGAAATGGTACCTCATAGTGGTTTTGATTTGCATTTCTCTGATAATGAGTGATGTTGAGCATCTTTTCATGTGTTTGTTAGCCATCTGTATGTCTTCTTTGGAGAAATGTCTATTTAGTTCTTTGGCCCATTGTTTGATTGGGTCATTTATTTTTCTGGAGTTGAGCTGTAGGAGTTGCTTGTATATTTTTGAGATTAGTTGTTTGTCCGTTGCTTCATTTGCTATTATTTTCTCCCATTCTGAAGGCTGCCTTTTCACCTTGCTAATAGTTTCCTTTGTTGTGCAGAAGCTTTTAAGTTTAATTAGGTCCCATTTGTTTATTTTTGCTTTTATTTCCAATATTCTGGGAGGTGGGTCATAGAGGATCCTGCTGTCATGTATGTCAGAGAGTGTTTTGCCTATGTTCTCCTCTAGGAGTTTTATAGTTTCTGGTCTTACGTTGAGATCTTTAATCCATTTTGAGTTTATTTTTGTGTATAGTGTTAGAAAGTGTTCTAGTTTCATTCTTTTACAAGTGGTTGACCAGATTTCCCAGCACCACTTGTTAAAGAGATTGTCTTTAATCCATTGTATATTCTTGCCTCCTTTGTCAAAGATAAGGTGTCCATATGTGCGTGGATTTATCTCTGGGCTTTCTATTTTGTTCCATTGATCAATATTTCTGTCTTTGTGCCAGTACCATACCAGCTTGATAACTGTGGCTTTGTAATAGAGCCTGAAGTCAGGTAGGTTGTTTCCTCCAGTTCCATTCTTCTTTCTCAAGATAGCTTTGGCTATTCGAGGTTTTTTGTATTTCCATACAAATTGTGAAATTATTTGTTCTAGCTCTGTGAAGAATACCATTGGTAGCTTGCCGGGGACCAGCCCCGGCTGATCCAGGGTATTCGAAGGAGAGACGGCGTAGGCGAAGATCAGGAAACAATTGCTTAATTAAACGTTAATTAAGGATATAAAGAGTAATGGAATAAGGATAGCTCAGTAAGGAAATTCAGTGGAGAAAAGAGGCTGAATAATTCAGCCAGAAGGTAAGAGAAAGAACGACATGGTGAGACCAAGTTTCGGTGAACAAGGCCCGCACTTTATTTTCCAAAGTAGTTTTTATACCTTAAGTTATGCATAGAGGATAATGGGGCAAGGGGTAGAGTCAGGCAGCAAGCCAGGCTTTCTTCCTGCAAACTTATCATATGCAAAAGCTTAGGTGATTTGCATCATCTTCTGGCCCGGAGGCCTGTTAACATTTTAAGACCTTTTCTTCAGAAAACTTATTTTTCTCTAAAGGTGATTGGTCAGGAGCCACCCTCCAAAAGCATTAGATAAAGTTGCATTCCTACAGAGCAAAGGTGTGGTAGGCTATAACAAGAAAAAGAATTAACTCAAGGGTCCCAGGTTACAAACATTAAAGCTACTACTTACACCAATTATATTAATCAATACACTGCCAGGGACACAGCAGGTAAGGGATATGGAAACTTAGCAGCAAACATTGGCCCAACAAGTGAAAATCCCTTCACCAATACAATTTCTAATCAATCTTTTAACTACTCAAAAGAATCTGTGTTTAGACGGTTTAGAACATCTCCTGCCTCTCACAGTTGGGAGGCTCTGAACAATCACATGAGGCCGGAAAAACCTATTCAGGCAGGCTAGAGGATTTCCAAAGGAGTTTGTAGGTTAAACACTGTCACACCCAGGAATTATTAACTGGAGCTGTAAGCTAACTTTTTTCAGAGAGGTAGTGGGGGACAGCCCCCCGTAAAGTCAGAGGTGTAGGTGAAAGCACAAAGCAGAAAGTAGGCAGACTCTGGTTTTGGGGGTAGATTGCTCGAGAATTTCCAGGGAGACTCCTGAGGCTTGATCCCGCCTTTGCGTATGCCAAGCCTCCTTCCTCATGACCTTTGCCAGAGGCGGAGCTCCCAGTAGCTTGATAGGGATTGCATTGAATCTATAAATTGCTTTGGGTAGTATACTCATTTTCACTATATTGATTCTTCCAATCCATGAACATGGTATATTTCTCCATCTATTAATGTCCTCTTTGATTTCTTTCACCAGTGTCTTATAGTTTTCTATATATAGGTCTTTAGTTTCTTTAGGTAGATATATTCCTAAGTATTTTATTCTTTCCATTGCAATGGTGAATGGAATTGTTTCCTTAATTTCTCTTTCAGTTTTCTCATTATTAGTGTATAGGAATGCAAGGGATTTCTGTGTGTTGATTTTATATCCTGCAACTTTACTATAATCATTGATTAGTTCTAGTAATTTTCTGGTGGAGTCTTTAGGGTTTTCTATGTAAAGGATCATGTCATCTGCAAACAGTGCGAGTTTTACTTCTTCTTTTCCAATTTGGATTCCTTTTATTTCTTTTTCTGCTCTGATTGCTGTGGCCAAAACTTCCAAAACTATGTGGAATAGTAATGGTGAAAGTGGGCACCCTTGTCTTGTTCGTGACTTTAGAGGGAATGCTTTCAATTTTTCACCATTGAGGATAATGTTTGCTGTGGGTTTGTCATATGTAGCTTTTATTATGTTGAGGTATGTTCCTTCTATTCCTGCTTTCTGGAGAGTTCTTATCATAAATGGATGTTGAATTTTGTCAAAGGCTTTCTCTGCATCTATTGAGATAATCATATGGTTTTTATTTTTCAATTTGTTAATGTGGTGTATTACATTGATTGATTTGCGGATATTGAAGAATCCTTGCATCCCTGGGATAAAGCCCACTTGGTCATGGTGTATGATCTATTTAATGTGTTGTTGCATTCTGATTGCTAGAATTTTGTTAAGGACTTTTGCATCTATGTTCATCAGTGATATTGGCCTGTAGTTTTCTTTTTTTTGTGGGATCTTTGTCAGGTTTTGGTATTAGGGTGATGGTGGCCTCATAGAATGAGTTTGGAAGTTTACCTTCCTCTGCAATTTTCTGGAAGAGTTTGAGCAGAATAGGTATTAGCTCTTCTCTAAATTTTTGGTAGAATTCAGCTGTGAAGTCTTCTGGACCTGGGCTTTTGTTTGCTGGAAGAGTTTTGATTACAGTTTCAATTTCCGTGCTTGTGATGGGTCTGTTAAGATTTTCTATTTCTTCCTGGTTCAGTTTTGGAAAGTTGTACTTTTCTAAGAATTTGTCCATTTCTTCCACGTTGTCCATTTTATTGGCATATAATTGTTGATAGTAGTCTCTTATGATCCTTTGTATTTCTGTGTTGTCTGTTGTGATCTCTCCATTTTCATTTCTAATTTTATGGATTTGATTTTTCTCCCTTTGTTTCTTGATGAGTCTGGCTAATGGTTTGTCAATTTTATTTATCCTTTCAAAGAACCAGCTTTTGGCTTTGTTGATTTTTGCTATGGTCTCTTTTGTTTCTTTTGCATTTATTTCTGCCCTAAATTTTAAGATTTCTTTCCTTCTACTAACCCTGGGGTTCTTCATTTCTTCCTTTTCTCGTAGCTTTAGGTGTAGGGTTAGGTTATTTATTTGACTTTTTTCTTGTTTCTTGAGGTATGCCTGTATTGCTATGAACTTTCCCCTTAGGACTGCTTTTAAAGTGTCCCACAGGTTTTGGGTTGTTGTGTTTTCATTTTCATTCATTTCTATGCAAATTTTGATTTCTTTTTTGATTTCTTCTGTGATTTGTTGGTTTATTCAGCAGCGTGTTGTTCAGCCTCCATATGTTGGAATTTTTAATAGTTTTTCTCGTGTAATTGAGATCTAATCTTACTGCATTGTGGTCAGAAAAGATGCTTGGAATGATTTCTATTTTTTTGAATTTACCAAGGCTAGATTTATGGCCCAGGATGTGATCTATCCTGGAGAAGGTTCCATGTGCGCTTGAGAAAAAGGTGAAATTCATTGTTTTGGGATGAAATGTCCTATAGATATCAATTAGGTCTAACTGGTCTATTGTATCATTTAACGTTTGTGTTTCCTTGTTAATTTTCTGTTTAGTTGATCTACCCATAGGTGTGAGTGGGGTATTAAAGTCTCCCACTATTATTGTGTTATTGTTAATTTCTCCTTTCATACTTGTTAGCATTTGTCTTACATATTGCGACGCTCCCGTGTTGGGTGCATATATAGTTATAATTGTTATATCTTCTTCTTGGATTGATCCTTTGATCATTATGTAGTGACCATCTTTGTCTCTTTTCACAGCCTTTGTTTTAAAGTCCATTTTATCTGATATAAGTATTGCTACTCCTGCTTTCTTTTGGTCCCTATTTGCATGGAAAGTCTTTTTCCAGCCCTTCACTTTCAGTCTGTATGTGGCCCCTGTTTTGAGGTGGGTCTCTTGTAGACAACATATGTAGGGGTCTTGTTTTTGTATCCATTGAGCCAGTCTTTGTCTTTTGGTCGGGGCATTCAACCCATTTACGTTTAAGGTAATTACTGATAAGTATGATCCCATTGCCATTTACTTTATTGTTTTGGGTTCAAGTTTATACACTGTTTTTGTGTTTCCTGTCTAGAGAATATCCTTTAGTATTTGTTGGAGAGCTGGTTTGGTGGTGCTGAATTCTCTCAGCTTTTGCTTCTTTGAGAAGCTTTTGATTTCTCCTTCGTATTTGAATGAGATCCTTGCCAGGTACAATAATCTGGGCTGTAGGTTATTTTCTTTCATCACTTTAAGTATGTCTTGCCATTCCCTCCTGGCTTGAAGAGTTTCTATTGAAAGATCAGCTGTTATTCTAATGGGAATTCCCTTGTGTGTTATTT
This sequence comes from Bos grunniens, assembly GCF_055505025.1. NCBI lineage: Eukaryota > Metazoa > Chordata > Mammalia > Artiodactyla > Bovidae > Bos > Bos grunniens. The sequence goes on from NC_141168.1 coordinate 21,260,784, forward strand.
GTTGTTTTTCCCTTGCTGCTTTTAATATTTGTTCTTTGTGTTTGATCTTTGTTAATTTGATTAATATGTGTCTTGGGGGGTTTATCCTGTTTGGGACTCTCTGGGTTTCTTGGACTTGGGTGATTATTCCCTTCCCCATTTTAGGGAAGTTTTCAACTATTATCTCCTCAAGTATTTTCTCATGGTCTTTCTTTTTGTCTTCTTCTTCTGGGACCCCTATGATTCGAATGTTGTAGCGTTTAATATTGTCCTGGAGGTCTCTGAGATTGTCCTCATTTCTTTTAATTCGTTTTTCTTTTATCCTCTCTGATTCATTTATTTCTACCATTCTATCTTCTAATTCACTAATCCTATCTTCTGCCTCTGTTATTCTACTATTTGTTGCCTCCAGAGTGTTTTTAATTTCATTTATTGCATTATTCATTATATTTTGACTCTCTTTTATTTCTTCTAGGTCCTTGTTAAACCTTTCTTGTATCTTCTCAATCTTTGTCTCCAAGCTATTTATCTGTGATTCCATTTTGATTTCAAGATTTTGGAGCAATTTCACTATCATTATTCAGAATTCTTTATCAGGTAGATTCCCTATCTCTTCCTCTTTTGTTTGGTTTGGTGGGCATTTATCCTGTTCCTTTATCTGCTGGGTATTCCTCTGTCTCTTCATCTTGTTTAAATTGCTGGGTTTGGGGTGTCCTTTCTGTATTCTGGCAGTTTGTGGAGTTCTCTTTATTGTGGCGTTTCCTCGCTCTGTGTGGGTTTGTACAGGTGGCTTGTCAAGGTTTCTTGGTTAGGGAAGCTTGTGTCGGTGTTCTGGTGGGTGGAGCTGTATTTCTTCTCTCTGGAGTGCAATGAAATGTCCAGTAATGAGTTATGGGATGTCTATGGTTTTGGGGTGACTTTGGGCTGACTGTATCTTGGAGCTCAGGGCTGTGTTCCTTGCTGCTGGAGAATTTGCTTGGTATGTCTTGCCCTGAAACTTGTTTCGCCCAGAGAGGTCTACAGCGTTATATGGAGAAGAGAAGAGTGAGGAGGGAGTTAGAGGTGACCCGAATGAGATGAGGTGGAATCAATAGAGGAGAGAGTGGGCTATTCAGTAATCTCTTCCTTATGTGCACTCCACAACTGGACCGCTCAGAGTTGTTCACAGAGTTATACAGAGAAGAGAAGAAGGAGGAAGGTGGCAGAGGTGGCCAGGAGGATAAATGGGTGGAATGAAAAGGAGGAAGACAGATCCAGCCAGTAATCAGTTCCCTAAGTGTTCTCCACCGTCTGGAAAACACAGAAATTCACAGAGTTGGGTACAGTAGAGAGGGGTTAGGGAGGAGACACAGGCGACCTGGTGGAGAAAAAGGAGAGTCCAAAGGGAGAGAGAGCAGTTAAGCCAGTAATCTCGCTCCCTAGTGAAAAATGGGTCCTGATGATTGGGTTCTTAAAGGTACAAAATTGGTAACAAATACATAAAAGAAAAAATTAAAAATCTAGAGTAGAGTTTGGAATTTCAAAAATATGATGTAAAAGAAAAGAAGAAGGAAAAGAAAGAGAGAAAAATGAACAAACAAAAACAAACAATTTCGCAAAAATTATAAAGAAAATATAGGTACAAAATTGATAACTAATACCAAAAAGCAAAAGTTAAAAATCTAGAGTAGAGAGTGGCCGAGAAGGCGGCGCTGCGGACGGCAGCCCGAGAGTAGCGCCCGCGATGCGGCCCGTGGGACCGCGCCGCGACCGCTGGGGCTGGCCTCGAGGAGCGCCCGATACCGCCACCGCCGCGTGCGGAGCGAGCAGGAGATGTGGGACATGTGGATTTGGGATGTGAATTCATTTGAAAAGCCACTTTGGGGTTATGAAAGTGATTTCTGATGAAACTGGATTGGAATAATTTTTGTGATCTTTGTATATTTATATATATATATATTTTTTAATTTTGCATTTGACTTAAAGTGCCATGAGAAAATTTGCATACTGCAAGGTGGTCCTAGTCACCTCCTTGATTTGGGTACTCTTGGATATGTTCCTGCTGCTTTACTTCAGTGAATGCAACAAATGTGATGAAAAAAAAGAGAGAGGACTTCCTGCTGGGGATGTTCTAGAGCCAGTACAAAAGCCTCATGAAGGTCCTGGAGAAATGGGGAAACCAGTCGTCATTCCTAAACAGGATCAAGAAAAGATGAAAGAGATGTTTAAAATCAATCAGTTCAATTTAATGGCAAGTGAGATGATTGCACTCAACAGATCTCTACCAGATGTTAGGTTAGAAGGGTGTAAAACAAAGGTGTATCCAAATAACCTTCCTACAACCAGTGTGGTGATTGTTTTCCACAATGAGGCTTGGAGCACACTTCTGCGAACTGTCCATAGCATCATTAATCACTCACCAAGGCACATGCTAGAAGAAATTGTTCTAGTAGATGATGCCAGTGAAAGAGACTTTTTAAAAAGACCTCTAGAGAGTTACGTGAAAAAATTAAAAGTACCCGTTCACGTCATTCGAATGGAGCAGCGTTCTGGATTGATCAGAGCTAGGTTAAAAGGTGCTGCTGTGTCTAAAGGCCAAGTGACCACCTTTTTAGACGCGCACTGTGAGTGCACAGTGGGGTGGCTGGAGCCTCTCTTAGCCAGGATCAAACACGACAGGAAGACAGTGGTCTGTCCCATCATAGATGTGATCAGTGATGACACTTTCGAGTACATGGCAGGTTCTGACATGACCTATGGTGGGTTCAACTGGAAGCTCAACTTTCGCTGGTATCCTGTTCCCCAAAGAGAAACGGACAGAAGGAAAGGTGATCGGACTCTTCCTGTGAGAACACCTACAATGGCAGGAGGCCTTTTTTCAATAGACAGAGATTACTTTCAGGAAATTGGAACATATGATGCTGGAATGGATATTTGGGGAGGAGAAAACCTAGAAATTTCCTTTAGGATTTGGCAGTGTGGAGGAACTTTGGAGATTGTTACTTGCTCACATGTTGGACATGTGTTTCGGAAAGCTACACCCTACACATTTCCAGGAGGCACGGGGCAGATTATCAATAAAAATAACAGACGACTTGCAGAAGTATGGATGGATGAATTCAAGAATTTCTTCTATATAATTTCTCCAGGTGTTACAAAGGTAGATTATGGAGATATATCATCAAGACTTGGTCTAAGGCACAAACTCCAATGCAGACCATTCTCTTGGTACCTAGAGAATATTTATCCTGATTCTCAGATTCCACGTCACTATTTCTCTTTGGGAGAGATACGAAATGTGGAAACAAATCAGTGTCTAGATAACATGGCTAGAAAAGAGAATGAAAAAGTTGGAATTTTTAACTGTCATGGTATGGGAGGTAATCAGGTTTTCTCTTACACTGCCAACAAAGAAATTAGAACAGATGACCTTTGCTTGGATGTCTCCAAACTTAATGGCCCAGTCACAATGCTCAAATGCCACCACCTAAAAGGCAATCAGCTTTGGGAGTATGACCCGGTGAAATTGACCCTGCAGCATGTGAACAGTAACCAGTGCCTGGACAAAGCCACAGACGAGGACAGCCAGGTGCCCAGCATCAGAGACTGCAGCGGAAGCCGATCCCAGCAGTGGCTTCTTCGGAACGTCACCCTTCCAGAAATATTCTGAGACCAAATTTATAAAAAAAGGAAAACGTAAGGACTGACTGGGCTACCTCAGCATACATTTCTGCCACATTCTTAAGTAGCAAAAAAAGGAAAAGTGCTTTCCTTCTGCAGGATGTAAGGTTTATCAGCCATTAAAACTTTATAGACTGCCCTCGCTTCCACTAGCTGTGAACCAGCCTTCCTGTCCCAGGACATGCAACTACGTAGTAGCGAGACTGTGCACACTGATGTTTACAAGATTGAAAGAGTCGGTCATCAAGAATCATCATAAAGAATACTCAGACTGAAACAGTCTGCGAACTGTGCTTTCCAGAGAGCTGCGCCTTTTATGGTTTGCGTGCACAGCAGTGAGTTCCGCTGACTGTGCTGTCATAATGAAGAGACGTCGATTTTTTTTCTGATTAGAACTGGTAGCCAGTATATTAAATACTGATATAAAAATAAATGAACTGGAACCAGATTCAGAATCATGAAAACATTTTTACAATTTAAAAAACAAACTATATTAAACAGGGTTTAAAGGAAATTAGAACTATGAAAAGTACAATTTGTTATAGTATAGTATCAAATTTCTATATAGATTTTATACCTCAGTGGGGAAAAATAACTGATTCCAATGACATTTATTCTGTTTTCATCTGTGATAGTCATGGATGTTTTTTTTTTCCCTTGGGGTGCTGAAATTGAGCTGAAAAAAGTGGCTCTTTGAATGTAGTTTTAATTGCTTTCTACAGGTTTTTTTTTTTTTTTTTTTTTTTTGGTTTGTGGGCTGTCGGAATAGTAATTTTTAATTGCCTTCAAAAAATGGAGATTTAAAGTGGTGTCTGGTCTCGGTGAACAAGTTAGATATCTCAGTTGCTCTTGGGTCAACTGGCTTACAGACTTTGCTCACACACACACAAATTTCTTATTAGAGTTTCAACTTCCTAACTTGATTCAACTGATTATGCTTACTTAACACCCAAGATTCATACTACTGTACTACAGATTTGTTTTCACAGCAATAAATCTTCTGTTTTTGTTTATGATTCCACTCAACAAAAGGCCTGCAGAAGTGATGTATTTGGAGATGATACGTTTGATGGTTTTTGGAAAATTTTTTTCACTCCATATTTGGATGTGCTTCCTTTTCAAGTGCATATTTAGATTAGGTTCTTGAATTGTAATGTTGATCTGCTGCTTTTTTTTTTTTTTAATAAAATCCGACTGAAAATGTTTAAAAAAAAAATCTAGAGTAGAGTTTGGAATTTCAAAAATACAATGTTAAAAAAAGAAGAAGAAAAAGAAAGAGAGAGAAAAAAAAAACAAACAAACAAGAACAAACAAAGTCGCATAAATCTTAAAAAAAAATACAGGTACAAAATTGATAACAAATACCAAAAAGCATAAATTAAAAATCTAGAGTAGAGTTTGGAATTTCAGATATACAATGTTATTTAAAAGAAGAAGAGAAAGATACAGAGAAAAAGAAAAAGAAAAAAGAAAAAAGGGTCACAGAAATTATAAAAAACAAACAAACAAAACTATAGGTACAAAATTGATAACAAATACCAAAAAGCTAAAATTAAAAATCTAGAGTAGAGTTTGGAATTTCAAAAATACAATGTTAAAGAAAAGAAGGGAAAAAAAAAGGTCAAAAAAATTATAAAAAATATATATATATGAAGTTTGCTTTAAAAAAAAATAGGGTCTTCTTTTTTTTTTTTTTTGCAAAGTAATCGGTTATAAAAGTGGAAATTAAAGGAATAATAGAGGACTTAAAAATTTTTTTAATTAAAAAAATAATTAAAAAGAAAGAAAGAAAGAATGATCGTATAAATGGTAAAAATATATCTAGGACTTTCTCTGGTTTTGTTGTGAGTATTGTGGGTTCAGTTCATTTTTGGCTAGTTCCTTGGTCCGACTTATATTTCTCAAGATCTATAGGCCCCTTCCTATGTAGTTGGTAGTAACCACAGGGTTTTAATCTATTGCCTGTAGCTTCCAAGGTGGTTCCCTCTGTTATAGCTTTTTCTTATAGTTTGCTGGTCTCTTCAGTGTCTGGTTTCCGCCCTGACACAAAGGGGATGGTGGAGGACACTTTTTTTTTTTTTTAGGCTCACTTGTTCAGTTGTGCTGAGGGGAGGTAGGAAGGGATGCTGCAAACAAATAACACTGGCGTGTGCTTGCAGTGCCTCAGCCACACTGGGCCTGCCCCCCGTTCACGGCACGTGTAGCCTCTCTGCCCACACTGCTCAGGCTCTAGGTTGCTCCGCTGGGAACCATCTGTGGCCGGCCCTGGGCTGCCTGTACTTCCCAGGTCCAAGCCGCTCAGGTTCAGGCACTCGGGTAGTCCTCAGAGGCGCAGACTCTTGGTTGGGCCTGCATTTTGTGCCCTTCCCAGATCCGAGCAGCTCAGGTGATGAGGTGTTTGGCACGCACAATTGCTGCGACTTATCGCCTCCCCGCCGCTCAGTTATCTAGGTGTACAACCGGCACACCTTCTCAGGCAGATGTTGACCGTCCAGACCCCCAAGAAGTTTTAGTTAGCAAAGAAGCCTGCTTACAGTTTTATAGATAATGTCTCTCTGGGGCTGCGATTGTCCCCTTCTGGCTCTGGCTGCCTATCACCGGAGGGGGATGGTCTGCCGCCGGCTATCTCTGTTCAGTCCTTTGTTCTGTGCGTGGGCCTGGCGGTGTCATAGGTTAAGGCTGGCTTTTCGCGTGGTAGATATCCCACAGTCTGGTTTGCTAGCCCAAATTATTTCGCTCAGATAGTGCTCGGGGTATTCAGGCCAGATTCTTGTGATGCAGCCCGCGCCGAGCCTTCCTGCCCAGCCCCCGCTTGCTAATGGTGGATGCAGGCTTCTGCGCTGCTTCTCCGCTGGGGGAGTTACCGTAGGGCTCGCAATGTGCGGGTTTTAATTGTTTATTTATTTTTCCTCCCTGTTATGTTGCCCTCTGTGCTTCCAAGGCTTGGCACAGATTCAGCAGTGAGAAGGTTTCCTGGTGTTTGGAAACTTCTTTCTTTTTAAGACTCCCTTCCAGAGACGGAACTCCATCCCTCCCTCTTTTGTCCCTTTTTTTGTCTTTTATATTTTTTCCTACCTCCTTTCAAAGACTTGGGTTGCTTTTCTGGGTGCCTGATGTCCTCTGCCGGCATTTAGAAGTTGTTTTGTGGAATTTACTCGGCGTTTAACTGTTCTTTTGATGAATTTGTGGGGGAGAAAGTGTTCTCCCCGTCCTACTCCACCACCATCTTAGCTCCTCCTCCCCTTTTAAAATTTTTTTTAAAACTTCTGTCACCATCTCATAGAAGCAAAAAAAAAAAAAAAAAAAAACAGCTTGGGAAATAAGTTGAAGACTCTATTTTTGAAAGCTGTGATTTTTTTCCACATCTTTAGCACACCTGAAGCCAGTAGGGAGTGGTAGGGTCTGGGCACATATCTGTCTTTATTCAGTGAACTGTCTTGTCATTTTCCTCAAAGCCTCGGTCTCAGCACCCAAATTAAAAGGCCACTACTCTGAGATGTTTTGGTTTTCATGTGCATATTGCTTTGTTAGAAACTTCTACGGATATAAACATGGGGAAGACAGATTCCCCAGCCATGTTTGGAGAGACCTGGACAATCCCAATGGCTGGAGTCAGTTGACTGGAAGTGTTAGGAAACAAACCTAGGGGGCAAGTTGGGGAGCAGGAGGCTGTGTGGGGGGTGGATGGAGTCAGAGGGCCAAGGGATTCATTTCCCCCCAGAAATCCTCCTTCCTACTGCTGTTCCCTCTGTGCCAGCCTCCTCCTGCTCTGCTGCTCTGCTCCAGAAAGATGACAGGCTGTCCCTGTACACACAGGAATGCACCTGCCAGCAACTGCCCTCGACCAGGAGAGGAGAGTTTCATTCTCCCATTTACAAGGGGACCTGGGACAAGTCATGTAATCTCACTGAGCCTCCATCTCCTCTCTGGAAACTGGGTTGTGAGAATCAAATGAGAGGATGCATTGGAAGCTCTTTGCAAACTGTAAAGCGCTATAAAATGCCACACCTCAACAGAATGCCTCTTTGAGCAAGTGTTTTGGTGAAATTACAGCCCATGCATTGAACTGATAGACTCTTCCAATCAGAAGAAAAGCTTGTGGCCCGTCTTCTCATACCAGTGCTGACTCATGCAGAAGCTTCATTAAGAGTTTATTCTTCCTTCAAAAAGGGGCTTGTAGGCATTCTTCTGCCACTATAAGAGTCATAGACTTAAAAACAAATTATTTATTTGGCCATGCCAGGTCTTAATTGCAGCATGTGAACTCCTGGTTGAGGCATGTGGGATCTAGTTCCCCGACCAAAGGTTGAACCTGGACCCCCTGCATTGGGAGTTCAGAATCTTAACTGGGCCACCAGGGAAGTCTGAGAGTTACAGAATTTTACTGACCAGGGATTCCCCTGGGATAAAGTCACTTCCCCCATCTGGATATGCCCTGAGGTGGGGCTTTTTCCACCTCCATCTGGGAAGCCCCTTCTCTACAATATCTCTGGGATGTCACATTTCTATGTATATCTTTAATATGCTAGTGACTCATCTCTGACACACAGGAATCTTAGCCCACTGTGTACCTGCTTATTTGATTTTTTGCCCCAGCACTTTATGTAAGTGACACAAAGTGCTTTACAGCAAAAGATGTATTTTGATCAGGCTCTGTGCGTTCTATCAGCCATAGCTGACATGCTTCACAGAAGTCACACACTCATCAGAGTGAAGAACCAGCTGTTCTCAAGGAAGATAAGTTTTTCTCCACTCTTAAGTTCTAATTTTTTTCCATGTTGGGCCTCATACAAGGACAATTTCCCAGAAAAGTGTTGTAAAGCAATTACAGAAGTGGTTTCCATAGCCTCATCAGGTCCAGATTGATATCCAGACAAACTTAGAATATTCAGTCATCAGGCAGAGAACACTCTTTGAGTCACTGACTTTTTTTTTTAAGACTGTTTTCTGATGTTGACCAATTTCAAAGTCTTTATTGAATTTGTTATAATACTTCTTCTCTTTCATGTTTTGTTTTTTTGGCCACTGGGCATGTAGGATCTTAGCTCCCTAACCTGGGATCGAACCCTCACTCCCTTCATTGGAAGGCAATCTTAACCACGGGACCACCAGGGAAGTCCTGAGTCATTCAGTTCAGTTCAGTTCAGCGGCTCAGTCCTGTCCGACTCTTTGCGACCCCATGAATCGCAGCACACCAGGCCTCCCTGTCCATCACCAACTCCCAGAGTCCACCCAAACCCATGTCTATTCAGTTGGTGATGCCATCCAACCATCTCATCCTCTGTCGTCCCCTTCTCCTCCTGCCTTCAATCTTTCCCAGCATCAGGGTCTTTTCAAATGAGTCAACTCTTCGCATGAGGTGGCCAAAGTATTGGAGTTTCAGCTTCAACATCAGTCCTACCAATGAACACCCAGGACTGATCTCCTTTAGGATGGACTGGTTGGATCTCTTTGCAGTCCAAGGGACTCTCAAGGGTCTTCTCCAACACCACAGTTCAAAAGCATCAATTCTTCGGCACTCAGCTTTCTTTATAGTCCAACTCTCACATCCATACATGACTACTGGAAAAACCATAGCCTTGACTAGACGGACCTTTGTTGACAAAGTAATATCTCTGCTTTTTAATATGCTGTCTAGGTTGGTCACAACTTTCCTTCCAAGGAGTAAGCGTCTTTTAATTTCATGGCTGTAGTCACCATATGCAGTGATTTTGGAGCCCAGAAAAATATAGTCAGCCACTGTTTCCACTGTTTCCCCATCTATTTGCCATGAAGTGATGGGACCAGATGCCATGATCTTAGTTTTCTGAATGTTGAACTTTAAGCCAACTTTTTCACTCTCTTTCACTTGGATCAAGAGGCTCTTTAGTTCTTCTTTACTTTTTGCCATAAAGAATGAAGAGTCATTCATTGACCCTTAATGGCGGGGGGCGGGGGAGGGGGTGGGAGAAGGCCCCAAACTAACATCCCCCCTACTGTCCCCATCAAAACCTCCCCCCACCCCCTGCTGCCCCTTCACCTTTCTGAGAATTCCAAGGGGTCTTGGGAGAAGGTATGAGGTGAGTTTGCTAGAGCTGTACCTGCCCGAGTCGTGTGAGTTCATTCACAGGCGCACATAACAGGAAGCCACATACACTTTTGAGTATTTTTGCAATCCTCTCAGAGTCAGAAGGGGACACGGAGTCTGAGAGAGAGGAAGTGATGTGCTAATGGCTGCCAAGCAGGGCACTGACAGACCACCGTTGCCCCAGTTCAAACAACGTGCTCTGCTGTTCTGTGTAGCCTACGCAGCGTCAATCAACCAGCCAGCCAATCAACAACCATTCTTTTCCTTCTGCCTCTCCTCTTTTCTTCAGCCGGTTCTTCTGCGGTTGTACTCAAGCACTGCACCACGCAGTCACTAAAACCTCACGAAAAGTGCTCCGGAGTTTCCTTGGGCACCTCCAGGCTATCTTGGGCTTGGCCTTGACCTGCTTAGGCAAAATCACCCTTCTTTCACATCCAATCCAAGTATCGAAGCTGCATCAGGACAGCCTTCTTTTCAGGAATCCAAATAGGATCAGCATAATGTTGCCAAAGAGTTCTAACCAGTTATGGATTTATTTTAAAAAGTCAATGAGAGAATCTTTATGGTCATTAATTTATGCATGTGTTTATTTATTTATTTTTCACTCAACAGATTGTGCTGTGAGCACTAACTCTGTGCTACTGATGGAGTAGAGAAGTCATGGGACTTTATGGGCTTTTGGATGAGGAAACCGTGTTATGGCTGTGAGGCATGCTGGGGCAGTAGTCCGGGAGTGGAGAGAAGTTAGGGAAGGCTTCCTGCAGCAGGTTTGGGAGGCATGCTTCCAGGCATTGCTGAATAGATGAGTAGAAGCAAAACTCTTGCATTTAAGTTTCAGAAACTAAATAATAGATTCATGGGCAAACGCTGCACCGAGCCCCAGGAACAGGGTGACTCTGCAGGGCTGTGCTGTGGCTGACTCAGTGCACCCACTCTCTGCAAGCCTGACCGCAGCCCTGAGCTCCTCCCACTGCCTGGACCTTAGCACTCTGGGAAATTTTCTCCATCGCCAGTGGTGGGGCCCCCGCTTACTGGGAGAGCTGAGATCCGATTTGTGGTCCATCGCATGGAGGAGGAGGACTGGCTTCCTCTGTCTCCACGTGGAGATGGCACATCTATCCCACCCACTCTCCACGTCAGCCAGAATTGTCCTTAGTTGCAGCTTCCCTGGTGGGATCTGAACAACACCCTTAAAATGGCAGGTCTTAACTGGGGGTGATTTTTACCCTGCTGGTGACATTTGGCAATGTCTGGAGTCATTTTGGGTCGTCACAACTGAAGGTGAGGGCAAGGGCTTGCCACTGGCATCTAGTGGGTCCAGGCCAAAGATGCTACTAAATATCTTAGGGTGCATGGTACACCCCAACCCCTGCCATGAACACACACAACACAAGGAAGAATTATCCTGTCCAAAATGGCAACGGTGCTGAGGTTGAGAAACCCTGTCTTAGAATATGATGTTCCAGTGCTGTTCTGGAAGAGGTAGGGGACAAACACCCAGTTCTTGATCTGGTGGCTTTCTTGTCTCTCTCCACTTCAAAGCAACTGGTGACCCCTTGCCCCCGATTCATCTGCTTCTCCTACTTCTCCAGAGCAGGGCCACTGATCTTTAGGGAGAGTAGCCATGGTGTCTGTGCCCACAATTTTGCTCCCATTTCTTTTAAAACCAGAAGGAAAAAAAAACAACAATTTTTAGACAAAAGAGAAATTTTTTAGTACATAATAATGTATCTTTATATCAATATAGTCACAAAAAATAGCAGATTTTTTGTATAGGAGAAGCCCATAGCATTGAAGTGATTAGCATTCCCAGGAGTCATAGTGCAGCTTCAGTTCAGAAGTTGTTCTTTGAGGCTGTGCTGAGTAAAGGGTGCTTGACTATGAAGGTTGGTGTTGGTATGGGTACCTTTAACATCCTTTCCAGAACTTTCTCTGTGAGAAGCCCACACTATCTTCAGGGCACACTGGCTGTGCCACTGTGCAGAACCTGCTATTCCTCTGTGGTCTGACCAGGGCCCAGGACCCTGCTGGGGCTTGTCACCTAATTGCCTGATCTTCATGCTGGTGGCCTTGCCCCATTCTGGCCACACTGAAGACATGTTTTCCTATTCCTCTCACCTACAGCTGCTCTAATGTCACTCCACCTACAGATGCTCTAATGTCACTCAAGTATGAGTTAAAAGCCTTTGAAACATAGGACCAGAAGCTTATCATAATTATAGCAGCTAATACTTATTGGGTAGGTGCACCATGCAGGCAGGACACTGGACTATGTACTTCATGCTCTGGTTTTTTCCCGAGGTGTATTAGATGTAATTGACATATAACATTGTGTAAGCTTAAACCGTCCAAGAGATTGACCTGATACAATTATATGCTGCAAAATGATTACCACCATAGCAATTATTAATAGATTCCTACGTATCGTTAGTGATCAACAACTGCCTGCCAATGCAGGAGACTCAACAGATTTGGGTTTGATCCCTGGGCTGAGTAGGTCCCCTGGAGGAGGGCATGGCTATCCACTCTAGTATTCTTGCCTGGAGAATCCCATGGACAGAGAAGCCTGGCAGGCTATGGCCCATGGGGTCTCAAAGAGTCGGACATGACTGAAGTGACTTAGTGACTAGGCAGCAGTTCTTAGTAGTTAACCCCTCCATCATGGCATGCAGTCACCACTTCTTTTTTGTGCTGAAAACATTTAGGATTTACTCTCTTAGCAACTTTCAAATATATAATACAGTATTAAAGCTAGAGGAGGTGATAGAATTCCAGTTGAGCTATTCCAAATCCTGAAAGATGATGCTGTGAAAGTGCTGCACTCAATATGCCAGAAAATTTGGAAAACTCAGCAGTGGCCACAGGACTGGAAAAGGTCAGTTTTCATTCCAATCCCAAAGGAAGGCAATGCCAAAGAATGCTCAAACTACCGCACAATTGCACTCATCTCACACGCTACTAAAGTAATGCTCAAAATTCTCCAAGCCAGGCTTCAGCAATATGTGAACCGTGAACTTCCTGGTGTTCAAGCTGGTTTTAGAAAAGGCAGAGGAACCAGAGATCAATTGCGAACATCCGCTGGATCATGGAAAAAGCAAGAGAGTTCCAGAAAAACATCTATTTCTGCTTTATTGACTATTCCAAAGCCTTTGACTGTGTGGATCACAATAAACTGTGTAAAATCCTGAAAGAGATGGGAATACCAGACCACCTGATCTGCCTCTTGAGAAATTTGTATGCAGGTCAGGAAGCAACAGTTAGAACTGGACATGGAACAACAGACTGGTTCCAAATAGGAAAAGGAGTACATCAAGGCTGTATATTGTCACCATGCTTATTTAACTTCTATGCAGAGTACGTCATGAGAAACGCTGGACTGGAAGAAACACAAGCTGGAATCAAGATTGCCGGGAGAAATATCAATAACCTCAGATATGCAGATGACACCACCCTTATGGCAGAAAGTGAAGAGGAACTAAAGAGCCTCTTGATGAAAGTGAAAGTGGAGAGTGAAAAAGTTGGCTTAATGCTCAACATTCAGAAAACGAAGATCATGGCATCCGATCCCATCACTTCATGGGAAATACATGGGGAAACAATGGAAACAGTGTCAGACTTTATTTTTCTGGGCTCCAAAATCACTGCAGATGGTGATTGCAGGATGAAATTAAAAGACGCTTACTCCTTGGAAGGAAATTTAGACCAACCTAGATAGTATATTCAACCTAGATAGAGACATTACTTTGCCAACCAAGGTCCGTGTAGTCAAGGCTATGGTTTTTCCTGTGGTCATGTATGGATGTGACAGTTGGACTGTGAAGAAGGCTGAGCGCCGAAGAATTGATGCTTTTGAACTGTGGTGTTGGAGAAGACTCTTGTGAGTCCCTTGGACTGCAAGGCGATCCAACCAGTCCATTCTGAAGGAGATCAGCCCTGGGATTTCTTTGGAAGGAATGATGCTAAAGCTGAAACTCCAGTACTTTGGCCACCTCATGCGAAGAGTTGACTCATTGGAAAAGACTGTGATGCTGGGAGGGATTGGGGGCAGGAGGAGAAGGGGACGACAGAGGATGAGATGGCTGGATGGCATCACTGACTGGATGGACATGAGTCTGAGTGAACTCCAGGAGTTGGTGACGGACAGGGAGGCCTGGCGTGCTGCAATTCATGGGGTCGCAAAGAGTCGGACACGACTGAGTGACTGATCTGATCTGATCTGATTATTAACTATAATCACCACACTGTACATTAGTTTCCCAGAACCTATTCATGTTATACTATTTGTTTATATCCTTTGAGCAACATCTCTGCATTTCTTAATGTTCCAATTTAATTTTTTCATCTATGAAGTAGGTGTTATTAACATTTTTGTTACATAGATCAGAAAAATAAGACTTATAAATGTTAATAATTTGCCCAAGTTTGGTAAACTATATAGCCAATAAATTGGAGGACAGAGTTTATGATTCAAAGTTAATTTGGAGTAACCTCTTAGGAATGTAACTTGGCTATTGACCCTAGAGCATTCTATATGTTCTACACTTATTTACATTTGTGTTATGTCCATTCATTCCTGCATTTACTCAGTCTACATTGAGCATTGGGGTTGTTCTAGAAGCTGGGACAACAAAGGAGAGTAAAGGACAGTGAATGCATTCTAGGAACTCAGTTCCAGTAGAAGAGATGGATAAGGAAATAGTCTATTATAATAAACACATTATGATAAGGGCTTTGGCACATGGCTGGCCTCTGGGAGCATAAACAAGGGCAGCCACAACATCTGGGTCAGAATCCCCATTTCCTTGCACATTTTCTTGAGAAACCCACTTTTTTTTTTTGGCTACACCGTGTGGGATCTTAGTTCCCAGACAAAGGATTGAACCCATGCCCTTGGCAGTGAAAGCATGAAGTCCTAACCACTGAATGAGTCATCAAGGAATTCCTCTGCCCATTTTCTGACCATGGAGTTGATCCCCATTCGTTCTTCCACAAACTTTATTTTCTGTTAGGGCTTGCTGCAGATATAATATAGAAAGTCACTGGTCTTTTGAGTCTGAATCTAGAAACCACAAGCTGGCCAGAATATACCACAATACCATTGTTCTTGCCTCTAGAAAGCTGTCCATCTGTCTGGTTGTAATAAGAAAGTGAAACTAAGCAGGAGCCTCTGGTGATCCTGGGCATAGAAGCCTTTCCATGTCTCTTGTTCCTTGTTTTTGGGGAACAGACTCCAGCGTCCATGACCTTCCCTGAGTCCCAAAGGTTAGATTCAAACAGTTGCTAATCAGGGAAAGGAGGGGATTCAGAGACAACAGAGAGCAGCCAGGAAACAATAGTGCAGACTTTGGGCAGGGTCCTGGTTCCACCTCAAGAGATAAAACAGTATCTTTATTTTCTTGGGCGCCAAAATCACTGTGGATGGTGACTGCAGCCATGAAATTAAAAGACATTTGCTCCTTGGAAGGAAAGCTATGACAAGCCTAGGCAGCATGTTAAAAAGCCGAGATATCACTTTGCCGTCAAAGGTCCATGTAGTCAAAGCTATGGTTTTTCCAATAGTCATGTATGGATGTGAGAGTTAGACCACAAAGAAGGCTGAGTGCCGAAGAACTGATGCTTTCAAGTTGTGGTGCTGGAGAAGACTCTTGAGAGTCCCTTGGACTGCAAGGAGATCAAACCAGTCAGTCCTAAAAGAAATCAATCCTGAATATTAATTGGAAGGACTGATGCTGAAGCTCCAATACTCTGGCCACTTGACGCAAGGAGCACACTCACTGGAAAGGACCCTGATGGTGGAAAAGATTGACGGCAAAAAGAAAAGAGAATGACAGAGGATGAGAGGGTTAGATAGCATCACTGACTCAATGGATATGGATTTGAGCAAAGTCTGGGAGAGAGTGAAGGACAAGGAAGCCTGGCACACTGCAGTGCATGGGGTCACAAAAAGTGGGACATGACTTAGTGACTGAACAACAATAACAAAAGGACTAACCCCCCCATAAATGGAAGATGACATCATTCTTTTTATTTGTTTATTTGGTTTTTTAATTGAAGGATAATTGCTTTACAGAATTTTGTTGCTTTCAGTCAAACCTCAATAGGAATCAGCCATCAGTTCAGTTCAGTCGCTCAGTCGTGTCCGACTCTTTGCGACCCCATGAATTGCAGCACGCCAGGCCTCCCTGTCCATCACCAACTCCTGGAGTTCACTCAGACTCACGTCCATCAAGTCAGTGATGCCATCCAGCCATCTCATCCTCTGTCGTCGCCTTCTCCTCCTGCCCCCAATCCCTCCCAGCATCAGAGTCTTTTCCAATCAGTCAACTCTTCACATGAGGTGGCCAAAGTACTGGAGTTTCAGCTTCAGCATCATTCCTTCCAAAGAAATCCCAAGGCTGATCTCCTTCAGAATGGACTGGTTGGATCTCCTTGCAGTCCAAGGGACTCTCAAGAGTCTTCTCCAACATCACAGTTCAAAAGCATCAATTCTTCAGCGCTCAGCCTTCTTCACAGTCCAACTGTCACATCCATACATGACCACAGGAAAAACCATAGCCTTGACTACACGGACCTTGGTTGGCAAAGTAATGTCTCTGCTTTTCAATATGCTATCTAGGTTGGTCATAACTTTCCTTCCAAGGAGTAAGCGTCTTTTAATTTCTTGGCTGCAGTCACCATCTGCAGTGATTTTGGAGCCACAAAAAATAAAATCTGACACTGTTTTCACTGTTTCCCCATCCATAGGTATATGTATATCTGCTCTCTCTTGAACCTCCCTCACATCTTCCCCCCTATCCCACCCCTCTAGCTTGATACAGAGCCCCTGTTTGAGTTTCCTGAGACATACAGCAAATTCCCATTGGCTATCTATTTTACTTCATAGAAACACAGTAAGTTTCTATGTTACTCTCTCCATACATCTCACCCTGTCCTCCCCTCTTCCCATGTCCATAAGTCTATTCTCTCTGTCCATTTCTCCATTGCTGCCCTGTAAATAAATTCTTCAGTACCATTTTTCTAGATTCTGTATATATGTGTTAGTATATGATATTTATCTTTCTCTTTCTGACTGACTTCACTCTGTATAATAGGCTCTAGGTTCATCCACCTCATTAGAACTGACTCAAATGCATTTCTTTTTATGGCTAAGTAATATTCTATTTTGAATATGTACCACAACTTCTTTATCCATTCATCTGTTGATGGATATCTAGGTTGCTTCCATATTCTAGCTATTGTAAATAGTGCTGTGATGAACAATGGGATACATGTATCCTTTTCAATTTTGGTTTCTGCAGGGTATATGCCTAGGAGTGGGATTGCTGGATCATATGGTAGTTTTACTCCTAGTTTTTTTAAGGAGGAAGATGTCACTATTCTTCATTCCAGATTAAAGGAACCTCAAACTCATCAGATCGTGTGTGTTAGTCACTTAGTCATATCTGACACTTTGCAACCCTACGGGCTGCAGACCACCAGGCTCCTGTGTCCACGGAATTCTCCAGGCAAGATTATTGTAATGGGTAGCAATTCCCTTCTCCAGGGTATCTTCCCAACCCAGGGATCAAACCTGGGTCTCCTGCACTGTAGGTGGATTCTTTACTATCTGACCTACCAGGGAAGCCCAAGGACAAGGTTCTCATTATATTACCTGAGACAAGATTAAAGCAGTGCCCTGTACACAGCCTTCTCTTGTGTTGTTTGAAGAGGGTGCTTGCTGTGACCAGTGCGTTTTCTTGGCAAAACTCTATTAGCCTTTGCCCTGCTTCATTCCATACTCCAAGGCCAAATATGCCTGTTACTCCAGGTATTCCTTGACTTTCTACTTTTGCATTCCAGTCCCCTATAATGAAAAAGTGAAGTCGCTTAGTCAAGTTCAACTCTTTGCGACCCCATGGACTGTAGCCTACAGGCTCCTCCATCCATGGGATTTTTCCAGGCAAGAATACTGGAGTGGGTTTCCATTTCCTTCTCCAGGAGATCTTCCCAACCCAGGGATTGAACCCAGGTCTCCCACATTGTAGGCAGATGCTTTACCATCTGAGCCACCAGGGAAGTCCTCCTATAATGAAAAGGACATCTTTTTTAGGTGTTAGTTCTAGAAGGTCTTGTAGGTCTTAATAGAACCAATCAACTTCAGCTTCTTCAGCATTATTGGTCGGGGCACAGACTTGGATTACTGTGATTTGAATGGTTTGCCTTGGAAATGAACTGAGATCATTCTGTTGTTTTTGAGATTGCATCCATGTACTGCATTTCAGACTCTTTTGTTGACTATGATGGCTACTGCATTTCTTCTAAGGGATTCTTGCCCATGGTAGTAGATATAATGTTCATCTGAGTTCAATTCACCCATTCCAGTCCATTTTAGTTCACTGATCCCTAAAATTTTGATGTTCACTCTTACCATCTCCTGTTTGACCACTTCCAATTTGCCTTGATTCATGGACCTAACATTCCAGGTTCCTACACAATATTGCTCTTTACAGCATCGGACCTTACTCACATCACCAGTCACATCCACAACTGGGTGTTGTTTTTGCCTTGGCTCTATCTCTTCTTTCTTTCTGGAGTTAGTTTTCCACTGATTTCCAGTAGCATATTGGGCACCTACGGACCTGGAGGGTTCATCTTTCAGTGTCCTAACTTTTTGCCTTTTTATACTGTTCATGGGGTTCTCAAGGCAAGAATACTGAAGTAGTTTGCCATTCCTTTCTCCAGTGGACGGTGTTTTGTCAGAACTCTCTCCACCATGACCTGTCCGTCTTGTGTAGCCCAACATGGCATGGCTCGTAGTTTCATTGAGTTAGACAAGGCTGTGGTCCATGTGATCATATTGGTTAGTTTTCTGTGTTATAGCAAACACCTTCTTCCAAAAACACAGAGAAGACTCTACACATGGACATCACCAGATGGTCAACACTGAAATCAGATTGATTATATTCTTTGCAGCCAAAGAAGGAGAAGTTCTATACAGTTAGCAAAAACAAGACCAGGAGCTGACTGTGGCTTAGATCATGAACTCCTTATTGCGGAATTCAGACTTAAATTGAAGAAAGTAGGGAAAACCACTAGACCATTTAGGTATGACCTAAATCAAATCCCTTACAGTGGAAATGAGAAATGGATTCAAAGGATTAGATCTGATAGACAGAGTACCTGAAGAACTACAGACGCAGGTTTGTGACATTGTACAGGAGACAGGAATCAACACCATCCCCAAGAAAAAGAAATGCAAAAAGGCAAAATGGTTGTCTGAGGAGGCCTTACAAACAGCTGTGAAAATAGAAATGAAAGGCAAAGGAGAAAAGGAAAGATATACCCATTTGAATGCAGAGTTCCAAAGAAGAGCAGGGAGAGATAAGAAAGCCTTCCTCAGTGATCAATGCAAAGAAATAGAGGAAAGCAATAGAATGGGAAAGACTAGAGATCTCTTCAAGAAAATTAGAGATACCAAGGGGCAATTTCATGCAACGAAGGGTACAATAAAGGACAGAAATGGTATGGACCTAACAGAAGCAGAACATATTAAGAAGAGGTGGCAAGAATTCACAGAAGAACTACCCAAAAAAGATCTTCATGACCCAGATAATCATGATGGTGTGATCACTCACGTAGAGCCAGATATCCTGGAATGTGAAGTCAAGTGGGCCTTAGGAAGCATCACGACGAACAAAGCTAGTGGAGGTAATGGAATTCCAGTTGAGCTATTTCAAGTCCTAAAAGATGATGCTGTGAAGTGCTGTGCTCAATATGCCAGCAAATTTGGAAAACTCAGCAGTGGCCAAAGGACTGGAAAATATCAGTTTTCATTCCAATCCCAAAGAAAGGCAATGCCAAAGAATGCTCAAACTACTGCACAAATGCACTCATCTCACACACTGACAAGGTAATGCTCAAAATTCTCCAAGCAAGGCTTCAACAGTATATAAACCATGAACTTCCAGATGTTCAAGCTGGATTTAGAAAAGGCAGAGGAACCAGAGATCAAGTTGCAAACAACCTTGGATCATCGAAAAAGCAAGAGAGTGCCAGAAAAACGTCTACTTCTGCTTTATTGGCTATGCCAAAGCCTTTGACTTGTGGATCACAACAAACTGTGGAAAATTCTGAAAGAGATGGAAATACATGACCACCTGACCTGCCTCCTGAGAAATCCTGAGAAATCGCCTGAGTATGCAGCTCAGGAAGCAACAGTTAGAACTGGACATGGAACAACAGACTGGTTCCAAATAGGAAAAGGAGTTCGTCAGGGCTGTATATTGTCACCTTTCTTATTTAACTTATATGCAGAGTACATCATGAGAAACACTAGGCTGGATGAAGCACAAGCTGGAATCAAGATTGCCAGAGGAAATATCAATAACCTCAGATATGCAAATGACACCACCCTTATGGCAGAAAGCAAAGAACTAAAGAGACTCTTGATGAAGGTGAAAGACGAGAGTAAAAAAGTTGGCTTAAAACTCAACATTCAGAAAACAAAGATCATGGCATCCGGTCCCATTACTTCATGGCAAATAGATGGGGAAGCAATGGAAACAGTGGCTGACTTTATTTTGGGGGGCTCCAAAATCACTGTAGATGGTGTCTGCAGTCATGAAATTAAAAGACACTTGCTCTTTGGAAGAAAAGCTATGACCAACCTAGACAGCATATTAAAAAGCAGAGACATTACTTTGCCAACAAAGGTCCATCTAGTTAAAGCTATGGTTTTTCCAGTGGTCATGTATGGATGTGAGAGTTGAACTATAAAGAAAGCTGAGTGCCAAAGAATTGATGCTTTTGAACTGTGGTGTTGGAGAAGACTCTTGAGAGTCTCTTGGGCTGCAAAGAGTTCCAGCCAGTCCATCCTAAAGGAAATCAGTCCTGAGTATTCATTGGAAGGACTGATGCTGTAGCTGAAACGTCCAATACTTTGGCCACCTAATGGGAAGAACTGAGTCATTTGAAAGACTCTGATGCTGGGAAAGATTGAAGGCAGGAGGAGAAGGGATAACAGAGGATGAGATGGTTGGATGGCATCACCGACTTGATGGACATGAGTTTGAGTAAACTCCGTGAGTTGGTGATGGAC
Source organism: Bos grunniens (assembly GCF_055505025.1). Classification (NCBI taxonomy): domain Eukaryota; kingdom Metazoa; phylum Chordata; class Mammalia; order Artiodactyla; family Bovidae; genus Bos; species Bos grunniens. The sequence goes on from NC_141168.1 coordinate 21,281,567, forward strand.
AGTGAGGCCTGGCGTGCTGCAGTCCATGGGGTCACAAAGAGTCGGACACGACTGAGTGAACTGAACTGTACACGGCCTAATCTTATTAGCAGCCCCATGCTTGAGCCGTTGCTATAAAACTTCTCACCAAATCCCACTGGGTGGAGACACACAGTTTTCGAGGGCAGGAGCCACTGTGTTCCCCTTTGCCTGGCAAAGCAATAAGCTATTCTTTTCTACTTCATCCAAAACTCTGTCTCCGAGATTTGATTTGACACTGGTGCATAGAGGCCAAGCTTTTGGCATCAAAATGCACTTGATTCCTCTTGAAATGCTCAAACATGTTTTTGTCTTTTTCCCAGCAGAGGGGTGATGGTGTGCTCAGCTCCCATGAAGGTGATCAAGGCAGCAAGAAGGATGGCCAGCTCAAGAGTTCCAGCAGCAGCCACATGGCTTATGGCATCCTGGATATCCCACCATGGTATCTCTGCATCTTCTTGGGGATCCAGGTAATGGGACACAGAAGCATTGGGTGCAAGGAGGCTCTGTCTCAAAGGGCACATCGACACACACAGGTCAAATTAGTCAAGATCTAACTTCAGTTGCTCATGTTTTTGGCTTCCATGCTGTTGACCTTTAGGGGACTCAAGGCTCCTCCAGGCTCTCTTTTCTCCCACGGAGTTTGGGGATGGGGGCAGGGAGTTAGGGGAAGATTCTCCCCCATGCTAAGCTAATAGGTCACATCAAGGACACCAACTGGGCCATTGTGAGTTTTGTTTTATTTTGTTTTACCAAGATAGCAATTATTATTTTTTTGGCAACAGCTGAAATGTTTCATAACCAGTGCTTGGGGAATATTGGAAAACAAGCATTGTCAAACACTTTTTGGAATGTTATCTGGTGCAACTTTTCTATTAACTTGTAAAACACATGTTATTTAACCCAGGCCCTAATGCTCAAGAATTTTTCTGTAGAGAATTCCCCAGTGATCCAGTGGTTAGGAGTCCATCATTTCACGACCAAGGGCATGGGTTCAATCCCTGGTAGGGGAACTAAGTTCCCACAAATCGCGTGGCATGGCCAAATGAAACAAAAAAAAATTTTTTTTTAAGAATTTCTCTCTAGATATGCTGGCAAGACTTGTTAAGATAAGTATAAAGTGGTTCTATTGATTAATCGTAAAATCACAACAGCAAACAAAACCCAGAAACACCCCCAAAATATCCATCTTAGAGAACTGTGGTATATTCTAACAAATAATTTTTTAATGTAGCTGTTAGAAGGATATATTTACCTTGCTGTTAAAAAATGATCACCAACATAGATTAAATGAAAAAAGTCAAGTAAATAACTGTGTATAGTGTGATTTTTTTATGTTAAAGACTAACAAACAAAAATAGAGATAGAACAGCAGAAATAAGTATATGTAGTAATTTTTGCATGTTTTGAAGGAATCATAAGAAACTAATAGAGGTATTTAACCTTGGGTTGAGGAACTAGAAAAAGGAAGGGAGCTTTCAACTTTTACTATTTGTTTTGTAACTTTTTGTAGCATGAATCTTTAATCTCATAGATGGATTCATTTTCATTTTCATCCCCAAATGTTCAATGTGGAATATCAGGGATGGGATATACTTTTTTGTTTGCTTCCTGGTGCTTTTCCACAAAAGAAGAGAAGCAAATGGATTACTATTTTTAAAAATATTATTGTGAGCCAATAAAATGGATAATGTAGATACTTCATTATGAAAGGGTGTTGAATTTTGTCAAATGTTTTTTTCTGCATCCATTGGGGTGATAGGATTTTTATTTTTCATGTTATTAATATGGTGTATCATATTTACTGATTTGTATATATTTAACATTCCAGGGACAAAAATCCTACTTAATCATGGCATATGGACCTTTTAATGTACCGTAGAATGCTGTTTGCTAGGATTTCATTGAGAAGTTTTACATCTATATCCATGAGGGATATTGGCCTGTAATTTTCTTTCCTCGTAGGGTCTTTATCTTGCTGTGGTATCAGGGTTATGTGAAAGTCGCTCAGTTGTGTCCAACTCCTTGCGACCCCATGGACTGTAACCTGCTAGGCTCCTCTGTCCATGGGATTTTCCAGGCAAGAATACTGGAGCCGCTTGCCATTTCCTTCTCCAGGGGATCCTCCCAACCCAAGGATCAAACCTGGGTCTCCTGCATTGCGGGCAGATTCCTTACCGTCTGAGCCACAACCCCATCAGGGTTATGCTGGATTGTAAAATGAGTTTGGGAGTGGTCCCTCCTCTTCAATTTTTGGAGGAGTTTGGGAAGGCTTGGTGTTAATTCTTCTTTAGATATTTGATAGAATTTGCCAGTGAAATCATCTGGTCTTGGGCTTTTCTTTGTTGGGAAATTTTGATTACGGTTTTAGTCTCCTCACTAGTCATTGGTCTGTTCATATTTTCTATTTCTTCATGATTCAGTCTTGGTAAATTGTGTCTTTCTAGTAATCTATCCATTTCTTCTATGTTATCCAATTTCTTGGTGTGTAATGGTACTACTGTTTTATGGTACTTTGCATTTCTATCGTATCATGTCTCATTTTATTTGAGTCCTCTCTCCTTTTTTCTGAGTTTAGCTAAGGGTTTGTTTACCTTTAAAAAGCTCTCATTTTGTTGATTTTTTCCTATTGTTTTTCATTTCATTTATTCCTGTTCTGATCTGTATTTTTTCCCTCTCTTCTAACTTGAGACTCAGTTTGTTCTTCCTTTTCCAGTTCTTTGAGAAATAAAATTGTTTATTTAAGACCTTTTTTCTTTCTTAATGCAGGTATAGATTGTTATAAACTGTCCTCTTAGAACTGCTTTTGCTGCATCCCACTAGTTTCGGTATGTTGTATTTCCATTTTCATTTGTCTTAAGTTACTTTTTATTTCCCTTTTGATTTCTTCTTTGACCCATTGGTTGTTCAGGAGTGTGTTTCTTAATTTCCACCAGCTTGTGTCCAGTTTCCTTCCTCTTGTCAATTTCCAGTTTCAGACCATTGCAGACAGAAAAGATTGTTGCTTTGATTTCAGTCTTCTTAAATGTGCTGATGCTGTTTTCTGACCTAATATATAATTAGTCTTGAAGTGGAGAAGGCAATGGCACCCCACTCCAGTACTCTTGCCTGGAAAATCCCATGGATGGAGGAGCCTGGTGGGCTGCCGTCCGTGGGGTCGCTAAGAGTCGGACACGACTGAGAGACTTCCCTTTCACTTTTCACTTTCATGCATTGGAGAAGGAAATGGCAACCCACTCCAGTGTTCTTGCCTGGAGAATCCCAGGGACGGGGGAGCCTGGTGGGCTGCCAACTATGGGGTCGCACAGAGTCGGACACGACTGAAGCGTCTTAGCAGCAGCAGCAGCAGCAGCAGTCTTGAAGAATGTGCTCAGGCCTGGTCAATGGTCTTGCCCTCACCTTGTGCCTTATTTTAATAATGAGCCTCTTGTCTTTTCCTATTCTTAAGGCCACCTCCTTGGCTCCTGTTATATCCTCCCACACTGTGTCCCTACCTTGGTTTCTTACCTAAAACAGCAGTTCTCAGCCCTGGGGTCCTGCCTTTGAACCCCAGACCTTCTGGTTGTGTCCCTGCTACTTGCTGCCAGGCCTTCCTAGTTTCTGCCACTTGCCTGGATCTCCTCCGAGACCAAAGGTTGAGCCTCCAGTAGAAGGAATAGGATTAGGTGGAGTAGGCAGCCACAGCATCTCTAAGTTTGTGTCCTCTCTCTGCTCTGCCTACAGCACTTCCTCACGGCCCTAGGGGGGCTTGTGGCAGTGCCGCTCATCTTGGCTAAGGACCTGTGTTTGCAGCATGATCCCCTGTCCCAGAGCTACCTCATCAGCACCACTTTCTTCGTCTCTGGCATCTGCACTCTCCTTCAAGTACTTTTAGGAATCAGGTAGGTAAAACTCCTCTCCATGGATTCTGACTTTTATCTCCCAGGGTGGCAATAAGGTATGCTTGGCTTATAGCCTGAGATGAGTTAGAAAGCTGGTGTGACATGATAGAGGGAGCACAGGATCAGAAGTAAGCACATAAGTTCAAGTCCCAGCACCAACATTTACTATCTACATTAGCCAGAGTTCTTCGTTAAAGTAATACAAATAGCTACAGATGGCCATGCTTGAAACCTTTTACCTTTGCAAATTCTACAAGGCTTGTGCTACTGAACACACTGTGGGGACTCCTCCCTGGACTTCAGAAGGAGCAGTGCAAGTGAGGAAATCTTCACTGTAAGTCCGCTTGTGACCTAATCTGTGCCAAGTCTGTGCCCAGTTTTGGAGATGCAGAGGAAAATGGAAAACTTTCCCTATGATGTGCTTCTGCCCAACCTGTCTTATGAGAAAATGACTTGAGAGGAAAAATTTCTATTTATTCTTTTTTTCCTTCCAGTTTCATTGACATGTGATTGACAGACAACATTGTGTAAGTGTACAGCATAATGATTTGACTTACATACATCAAGAAATGATTAGCACAGTAGATTTAATGAACATCCATCATCTCACATAAATATAAAATTAAAGAAACAGAAAAAAAAATTCTTTCTGATGAGAACTTTTATCCTTTATCAATTATCTGAATCAAACTACAAGTGAAGGCTGTTACAAAGTGGCTAATTATTTCCAAGATAGGCTGCCTGTAGAGAGTATATAGCAGAGAAGGCAATGGCACCCCACTCCAGTACTCTTGCCTGGAAAATCCCATGGACAGAGGAGCCTGGAAGGCTGCAGTCCATGGGGTCGCGAAGAGCTGGACACGACTGAGCGACTTCACTTTCACTTTTCCCTTTCTTGCGTTGGAGAAGGAAATGGCAACCCACTCCAGTGTTCTTGCCTGGAGAATCCCAGGGACGGGGAAGCCTGGTGGGCTACCATCTATGGGGTCACACAGAGTCGGACACGACTGAAGTAACTTAGCAGCAGCAGCAGCAGCAGAGAGTATCTAGAGAATATTCCTTCCTAACCTAGTCGTCTTGCCTAAATCAAATCAAAGGCTCTTTCCAAAGTGCTGCTTTTGCAAGTCATTTACAGGAGATATGCCAGTGCTTAAGGTCTCCCATTTTTTGTTGAGGAGAGGGGTTTAGAGCCTACATCTTTGTCAAATTATTTCCCTTCTCTCTCTTCCTTCTTCTGTAATCATCTTTGAGGCCAAGATTTTCCCCAATCCCCCACCAAGCACTGAGAGAGGTTTAAGGTTTGGTCTGGTCTGTTTCTCAAGTCCCTGATATCCAGGACCCCTCCTACCTTTCCAGGATCAGTCCCTGGAGTGACAGGTGCTGCAGTAGAGAGGCCTTGCAGCCACCTGCCTGGACACCCAGGAGGCCCCACCCCTGAGCCGCCCCATGGAGACTTACATACGCAAGGCTCTTCTAGGTGGGGAAGCTCCTTGCCTTAAATTGAGATGGTGTTCACTATAAAAATGGAAAAATGTTGATCTTGGAAGCTGAGGGCCTGAATTCTAGTTCTGGCTTCTGTGCTGTGGGAAGCTGCACAAGCCATTCACCCTCTCTAAAACCCAGTGTTCTCGTCTGTAAAATGAGGGAGTTGAAGTGTGTCATATCGATAAGTCCTTCCATCTCTAATATGTGGACACCTGTGTTGTTGACAGAGAAGATGATGCAGTACTATGTTCCAACTGGAATCTCAACACTGAGGGTGCTTGTGGGCCTCGGCTTCTGGTAAACCCTGTGAGAGACAAAACAAAATCAGAAGATAGAGTTAAAAGAATCTGCAGCCTAATTAAACATGCAGAGAAACAGGGAAATAAAATTAAGAAAGAAAGCCATGCTAATGTCTTAGACTAAGGTGGGGACAGGAATACACCTGAGATTATTTCCCTGAAATAGGCTTCCTGTTTAGAGACTAACAAGTACAGTGGCTCATTAGAGACATTAGAAATTATAAAACTAGCTGATAGCCTGTGAATCAAAGGTCTAGTAGACTTGATTGATTGCAGATTATTGGATAAACAGTATTTAATGATGTACTTTTTAGACTGCAAACACAAATGCTGATACTGCAATAAGACTTCAGAATATGTTAATGATTAAAACCACATTAAATAGTCAAAGGGAATGATAAGAGGCAAAAAAACAGCTTCCCTGATAAGAGCTGAAGAGTGCAGTGCCCATTGTGGGGCAGGCAGCTACAACCCTTGGCAGAGGGATGGCTGCCTCCCTGATGTGTCTTTAGGGGTCTTGGGTGTATCCCCCAAGGGCCTTCCCACTGAGGTGCTCAGTTCTGAATTTATATAACCATTCATTTCAAAAGAAAGCATTAAGTTTAAATGCAATCACTAAAGAAAACAAAATATTGACTGTGTAATTCTGGGTCTTAATTCCATTTCTGGAATAATTCCATTTCTAGAATGATTCATTTTTACCTGGGATTTTCTTTTTCTGGAGTGGTTCCAAGTGATATATCTCCCTTTTATTTTCCTGGGAATGTCTCAAGTGTGGAGCCAGTATTTCTGCCCAAAGAACATTCAGACCTGGCTTCTATGTAGTCTTGCCCAAATCAGCCTGGGTCCTTTTCTTCCGTGGACTTGCCTGCAGCTGGGCCCTGATCTGCCCGAGCTCTGTATCTGTTGCTAGGTTCTGCAGAAAGTCCATGCCCATCGCCAGAGGTCTTCAGCCACCTTGCCCTTGCCTCGATGACAATCGCACAAGCCACCAGAGGTGCCACTGGAAGTCTGTGCGTGCTTGCTAAGTCGCTTTAGTCATGTCCCATTGTGACCTTATGGACTGTAGCCTACTAGGCTCCTCTGTCCATGGGATTCTCCAGGTAAGAATACTTGAGTAGGTGGCCATGCCCTTCTCCAGGAGATTTTCCAAACCCCGGAATCAAAATTGGGTCTTCTGCATTGCAGGCAGATTCTGTACTGCTAAGCCACCAGGGAAGCCCATGAGAGAAATACATCTTATGTATATTGATAATCATTTATCTAGTTAAAGATGGCAAAAGGAATCAAAGAAATGTTAAAGGTTATTTCTGGGTGATACACATTATATATGAAAGGTATGTACCAATATTGTACATGTGCTGATAAAGTTTATCTACTCAAGGGTTAAAAAAAATGATTAGAATGAAATGTTAATAATTATTTCTGGGTTGTGGAATTATGGTGATTTATGCTTTGTGTTTTTATTTACCATTAATTTTTCTTCAGAGTCCACGTGTTGCTTTATAACTGGCAGAAATAAGAGCCATTTAAAACTTTTTCTTAGAAAAGTTTTAATGGTTAACTTTTAACCATTTAAACTAAGTTTAAACTTAACTTTTAAACTTAGAAAAGTTTTAATGGTTAACTTTAACATCAGGGCATGTTTCATGAGCCCCACATCCTTTGAATCTTTCAGTCCAGTTCAGTTCAGTCAGTCAGTCGTGTCCGACTCTTTGTGATCCCATAGTTTCTCCAGGTCGCAATACTGGAGTGGGTAGATGTTCCCTTCTCCAGGGGATCTTCTCAACCTATGGATCAGACCCAATTCTCCCACACTGCAGGCGGATTTTTACCAGCTGAGCCACAAGGGAAGCCCAAGAATATTGGAGTAGGTAGTCTATCCCTTCTCCAGCAGATCTTCCTGACTCAGAAATCAAACCAGGGTCTCCTGCATTGCAGATGGATTCTTTACCAACTGAGCTGACTGAAACCAGGCTTCAACAGTACGTGAACCGTGAAATTTCAGATGTTCAAACTGGATTTAGAAAAGGCAGAGGAACCAGAGATCATATTGCCAATATTAGATGGATTGTAGAGAAAGCAAGAGAATTCCAAAAAAACATCTGCTTCTGCTTCATTGACTACACTAAAGCCTTTGACTGTGTGGATCACAACAAACTGTGGAAAACTCTTCAAGAGATGGGAAGAACAGACCACCTTACCTGCCTCCTGAGAAACATGTATGCAGGTCAAGAAGTAACAGTTAGAAAAGGATATGGAGCAATGGACTGGTTCCAAATTGGGAAAAGAATACCCAAAGGCTGTATACTATCACCCTGCTTATTTAACTTGCATGCAAAATACATGTTGTGAAATGCCAGGTTGGATGAAGCACAAGCTGGAATCAAGACTGCCAGGAGAAATATCAATAACCTCAGATATGCAGATGACACCACCCTTAATGCAGAAAGTGAAGAGGAACTAAAGAGCCTCTTGATGAAAGTGAAAGAGGAGAGTGAAAAAGTTGGCTTAAAGCTCAACATTCAAAAAACTAAGATCATGTCATCTGGTTCCATCACTTCCTGGCAAATAGATGGGAAAACAGTGGAAACAGTGGCAGACTTTATTTTCTGCAGATGGTGACTTTCAGCCATGAAATTAAAAGATGCTTGCTACTTGGAAGAAAAGTTATAACCAACCTAGATAGCATATTAAAAAGCAAAGACATGACTTTGCTGACAAAGTTCCATATAGTAAAGCTATGGTTTTTCCAGTAGTCATGTATGGATGTGAGAGTTGGACCATAAAGAAGGCTGAGTGTTGAAGAACTAATGCCTTTGAACTGTGGTGTTGGAGAAGACTCTTGAGAGTCCCTTGGACTGCAAGGAGGTCAAACCAGTCCATCCTAAAGGAAATCAACGCTGATTATTCTTTGGAAGGACTGATGCTTGAGATGAAGCTCTAATACTTTGGGCACCTGATCCAAAGAGCCGACTCATTAGAAAAGACCCTGATGCTGGGAAAGATTGAGGGTAGAAGGGGCCGACAGAGGATGAGATGGTTGGATGGCATCACTGACTCAGTGGACATGAGTTTGAGCAAGGTCCAGGAGTTGGTGATGGACAGGGAAGCCTGATGTGCTGCAGTCCATAGGGTCACAAAGAGTTGACATGATTGAGTGACTGAACTGACCAAGTGACCCTTTCCAGAAGTAACCACACATTTCAGAGGGAATAATAATGAAAATTATTCTATTCATTGAGCTCTTCCCCAGGCATCATGCTAATCACTTACATATATTTTATCTTCACAGTTACTCCTTGGGACATTACTACTATATTTTGTCAAAGAGGACACTGAGGCTTGCAGAAGTTGGGCAACATGCCTTGGTCACACAGCTGATAAGACAAAGTCGTATTCAAACTTGCCTTTGGTCTATACCATGCTCTTAACTGGTGTTATATCGCCATGGTGAAAAAACCCAAGACATCCTGGTTAACTCTATGACCTTGGGCTCCAGATCCGTTATCTATAAAATGATAAGGCCAGGTTGGATATGCTTCAAATGGCCCTTCTATTTCTAAAGTGTTGAATTTTAAAAATCAACAATCTGTGGTTCACAAAAGAATTAGAAGGCATACATATAATAATAGTGAATCATATTTAAGGTAAAAATTTTAAAATAAGATGAAATTAATTGTGAAATTAAAAGCAGCTCTGAGATACACATAAAAGTCACCATAAAAGGTAAAATGTGTATAGAACAATGAAAACCTTGTAGTGATACTGAATGCATATATCTTAAACATGTACCAAGAAAGTGCATAAAAGAAAAATGTAATTTTTCTTGCATAGTAGAAATGCAAGAAATATACATAGATCTCTGTCAAAAGAGTATCAATAAGAAGTTACGAGCAAGGTGGTAATGCTCATAAAACAAGGTGGGGAGGGGGACAGGAATGGATGGAAAATCGGATTGGAGGATCTGAGTATAGGAGAGGGAAGGAAGAATTTATGGATATGTTGTGTGAATCTAACTGTAGGACATAGGAATCAGTTCAGTTCAGTTCAGTTGCTCAGTCGTGTCCGACTCTTTGTGACCCCATGAATTGCAGCACGCCAGGCCTCCCTGTCCATCACCAACTCCTGGAGTTCACTCAGACTCACGTCCATCAAGTCAGTGATGCCATCCAGCCATCTCATCCTCTGTCGTCGCCTTCTCCTCCTGCCCCCAATCCCTCCCAGCATCAGAGTCTTTTCCAATCAGTCAATTCTTCACATGAGGTGGCCAAAGTACTGGAGTTTCAGCTTTAGCGTCATTCCTTCCAAAGAAATCCCAAGGCTGATCTCCTTCAGAATGGACTGGTTGGATCTCCTTGCAGTCCAAGGGACTCTCAAGAGTCTTCTCCAACACCACAGTTCAAAAGCATCAATTCTTCAGTGCTCAGCTTTCTTCACAGTCCAACTCTCACATCCATACATGACTACTGGAAAAACCATAGCCTTGACTAGACGGACCTTAGTTGGCAAAGTAATGTCTCTGCTTTTCAACATGCTGTCTAGGTTGGTCATAACTTTCCTTCCAAGGAGTAAGCGTCTTTTAATTTCATGGCTGCAATCACCATCTGCAGTGATTTTGGAGCCCCCAAAAATAAAGTCTGACACTATTTCCACTGTTTCCCCATCTATTTCCCATGAAGCGATGGGACCAGATGCCATGATCTTAGTTTTCTGAATGTTGAGCTTTAAGCCAACTTTTTCACTCTCCTCTTTCACTTTCATCAGGAGACTTTTTTTTAGGACATAGGAATAAACTCTAGTAAATTAATGGAAACAATTCATCTTGCTCTTGAACATAAAATGTATTTAGTAGTTTCAAAAAGGTAGAGGGAATTCCTTGGTTGTTCAGTGGTGAGGATTCAGTACTTTTGATGCAAGTTCCCTTGGTGGGTGAACTAAGATTCTGCAAGCTGAGAGGTGTAGCCAAAAAAAAAAAAAAAAGGTAAAAAGTGCATCTATCATGTTAGTACATTATCCCAACTACATGTAATAATCTTGAAAAAAATAACATGAACAGAGTTAGAAAAATGCTGAACTACTTGAAATTTTTGAAATATCCCTTAAATAAGTTCTAAGTTAGGGATATAATAACAGAAAATATTTTTTAAGTGAAAACAAATCTCACCATCAGTAAAACTGTTTTAAATATATTTTGGCAGTGTCTAATTTCTATGTAATGAGTAAAATAGTTTATAGACAAGGAAAAACAGACATAAAAATCACATCTTTTGTGACTTAATGAAATGCAAATTCACTTTTGTCAGGATTTCATTATATGCCTATTAAACTAAAAAAATGAAATGAGAAACCCCAATATTGATAGATTTTATAATACTAACCTTGGTGCTGGAGGGATAGAAAAGAAAACTAGACTTCTCTGCCCTCAAGGAACCCAGTAATACTGAAATGGCTGAGGCCATGGTGGTATAGCAATGATGGATTGTTTATAAGTATAACTGTAAACTGTTTAAAGAATCCCTGAGAGTAAGTTACTGTAAATGAGTAGTTTGTTAGTACCAGGGCTAAACAGGAAATATGTAACTAGAATATAAGTGGGAGTTTTGTCTCACTCACTGTGGTATTTCCAATACTTGACAACCAGTGCCTCCCACAGATCAAGTCCTCAGTAAATATTTGTTGAATGAATGAAATGTGCATATGGAATTACAGCAAAAAACTGAAACACAAATCTTGGATTACATACTGTCTGTACCTATGATATGCAAAGGTGTCTATGTTCATTTTAAAAGCTCGAAAGGGATTTTGCAATGATATAGTGTGTTTCCCTTCTCTGTCAAGATACTGAGCTTCATAATTTCTATGAATTTTTAATTGAAGTATAGTTAATTTACAACATTGTGTTAGTTTCAAGTATATAGCAAATTGATTCAGTTATACGTATATATATATGTATAACATTTATATATATGAATGTATATTATATATAGATTCTCTTTCATTATAGATTATTATAAAATAGATTATAGTTCCCTGTGCTATACAGAGGGTCCTTGTTGTTTACCTATTATATATATAACAGTGTATACACGTTAATCCCAAATTCCTAATTTATCTCTCCCCACCATAATTTTTTAACTAAAAAATTGTTCATACATACCCATTCCATCACCCATATTTCCTGCCCTGTCTGTGCCATATATTCCAATCTCTTTTGGAGCCTGATGGGTCTAGATTTATGAATCTAGATCAGTTGTTCTCAACCCTGGCTGATGTTAGAATCACCTGGAGGTCTAAGCTCTCTCCATGCCTGAGTGCACCCGTGAACTCATCTGAGGCTGATGCTCAGCCCTTGCTAGTTCCTATGTTCAGCCAGGACAAAATCCAGTTAGGCAGTAAAACTCTTTCGTATACTTTATATTTTCATTAAATAAAATGGGTTCATTCTCAAGGAGACTCTTTAAGCTATCTTCGTGGAATCCTGATTTCAAAAGTACTCTTTTAGTATTGTTAAGAACAAGTATCTAAACTGGGTAAGGTATACATGACAAATGCAAGTAAGAGGCTAAGATCCTGTTCCATTCTCCCTTCACACCAGTTCTATTATAATATGCAAGTGAGGAGACTAGGTCAGCCTTAACAGCTTCTGACCTTCTAGTAAGACAGGATTATTGGAGGTTGACTTATCAGGCTATGTTCACCTTGAAGGGAGACAAGTCAGATGGACACTGCTGGAAGTTCTCACAGAGGCCAGAGTGAGACGCTGACCAGGAAGAAGGAAGGCTTGTGTGGGGGACACGCCCTGATAATGGACCTCAAGCATGTTCAGTCCATGTGATAGAAAGGAGCCTGGAGGTAGAGGTCTGGAATCGCCTTTCATTTTTGAAGGCACAAAGGAATTTAGCCACCTGGATTCTAGGCTGTGCATCTCTTGTCAGTGAGGGAACTTGACGTGTGTGCACTGTGTTTTGATCCTGGGGTCTGGGGAAGTTTCTCTGGGACTGAGGAAGACAGTGGCACCCACCAAACGTGCTCCCTGAGCTCTGTGCTGCCCCAGATCATTTCCCAGTTCGTGACTCTCTGCTCCTGGGCTCGCATCTCCAGGACTGGGATTAGGTCTGCTGATCTTATCCTCCCCACCTCTCCTACGTGTCCAAAGTTTGGCAAAGTTCATGGATCTGACTTGGAGATTGATAAGAGTTCCCTCGGAGAAGGCAATGGCACCCCACTCCAGTACTCTTGCCTGGAAAATCCCATGGACAGAGGAGCCTGGTAGGCTGCAGTCCATGGGGTCACAAAGAGTCAGACACGACTGAGCGATTTCACTTTCACTTTTCACTTTCATGCATTGGAGAAGGAAATGGCAACCCACTCCAGTGTTCTTGCCTGGAGAATCCCAGGGACAGGGGAGCCTGGTGGGCTGCCATCTATGGGGTCGCATAGAGTCAGACACGACTGAAGCGACTTAGCAGCAGCAGCAGGAGTTCCCTATAACTGAGAACTGCAGGACTCATATGTTGCCCTGAAACCAAGGGAGGACTTGGGATGAAAAGGCCTCTGCTGGGGCCAGTGACAGGCCAGTGTTAAAGGGGCTAATGGGTAACTGTCTCCTTTCCCCTCCTCCAGGCTGCCCATTCTCCAGGGAGGGACCTTTGCTTTCTTGGGACCCTCCCTGGCCATGCTGTCTCTTCCCACCTGGAAGTGCCCCGCGTGGACACTCAATGCCAGCCAGGTGAACGCCAGCTCACCTGAATTCACTGAGGAATGGCAGAAGAGGATCCGAGAGGTATTGGGTTGAGGGGTGTGGTGTGAGGAATGGGGTGGTCCTCAAAAGGGGCTTTGGAGTTGACTCATTTTCTCAGCTCACTGCTAGGCAAGACTCCAAACTTTAAGACACTGGTCCTTGTTTAATTCAGTTGTGTCATTCAGGGAAAGAAACTGGTGGATTGAAGCAGGCTTTAAAGTTTGGCCATGCTCCAGGATAAGTTGAGCTGAGTGAGTGTTAGTCGCTCAGTCGTGTCCGATTCATTGCAACCCCCCTGGACTGTAGCCCACCAGGCTCCTCTTTCCATGGAATTCCCCAGGCAAGAATCCTGGAGTGGGTAGCCATGCCTTCCTCCAGGGAATCTTCCCAACCTAGGAATGGAATCCTGATCTCCTGCACTGCAGGCAAATTCTTTACATTCTGAGTCACCAGGAAGCCCGTGCTCCAGGTTGGCTTATCTAAATGATAGATTAAGAAGCCAGCACCAGGATTGTCAGCAGAAAGCCCAGCCACACCCTCAGGGACAGTAGGCCTCATAGCTTCCAGACTCTAACATCCTCACCTGGCTTCGGAGGTGAGGTGTCAAGCATGGCTCATGGGTGGAATAATATATGAGAGGGAAGGTCGCCTGAGATTTCTAGGAAGTCCAATCATCTCCCTCCCAGCTTGACCTTAAATATGTAAGCCTGGAGCGGCTCAAAGGCACCCCTCCTCTGGAGCAGGGGCAGAGTTACACAAACACTATATGGTGTGGGGTTCTTCTTGTTGTTCAGTCGCACCGTCATGACTGACATTTTGTTACCCCATGGACTGCAGCACGCCAGGCCTCCCTATCCATCACCAACTCCCAGAGTTGACTCAAACTCATGTCCATTGAGTCAGTGATGCCATCCAACCATCTCATCCTCTGTCATCCCCTTCTCTTCCCGCCTTCAATCTTTCCCAACATCAGGGTCTTTTCAAATCAGTCAGCACTTCACATCAGGTGGCCATAGTATTGGAGTTTCAGCTTCAGCATCAGTCCTTTCAAAGAATATTCAGGGTTGATTTCCTTTAGGATGGACTGGTTGGATCTCCTTGCAGTCCAAGGGACTCTAAAGAGTCTTCTCCAACACCACAGTTCGAAGACATTAGTTCATCAACTCTCAGCCTTCGCTATGGTCCAACTCTTACATTCATATATGACTACTGGAAAAACCATAGCTTTGACTAGATGGACCTTTGTTGGCAAAGTCATGTCTGTGCTTTTTAATATGCTGTCTAGGGTGGTCATAGCTTTTCTTCCAAGGAGCAAGTGACTTTTAATTTCATGGCTGCAGTCACCATCTGCAGTGATTTGGGAGCCCAAGAAAATAAAGTCTGTCACTGTTTCCATCGTCTCCCCATCTATTTCCCATGAAGTGATGGGACCAGATGCCATGATCTTAGTTTTCTGAATGTTGAGTTTTAAGCCAGCTTTTTCACTCTCCTCTTTCACTTTCATCAAAGGGCTCTTTAGTTTCCCTTCGCTTTCCATCATAGGTGTGGTATCATCTGCATATCTGAGGTTATTAATATTTCTCCTGGCACTCTTGATTCCATTTGTGCTTCATCCAACCTGGCTTTTCACAACATGTGCTCTGCATGTAAGTTAAATAAGCAGGGTGACAGTATACAGCCTTGATGTAGTCCTTTCCTAATTTGGAACCAGTCCATTGTTCCGTGTCCGGTTCTAACTGTTGCTTCTTGACTTGCATGCAGGTTTCTCAGGAGGCATGTAAGGTGGTCTGGTATTCCCATCCCTTGAAGAATTTTCCACAGTTTGTTGTGATCCACACGGTCAAAGATTCTAGTGTAGTCAATGAAGCAGAAGTAGATGTTTTTCTGGAATTCCTTCGCTTTCTCTATGATCCATCTAATATTGGCAATATGATCTCTGGTTCCTATGCCTTTTCTAAATCCAGCTTGAACATCTGGAAGTTCATGGTTCACGCACTGTTGAAGCCTGACTTGAAGGATTTTGAGCATTACCTTGCTAGAATGTAAAATGAGTGCAATTGTGGGGTGGTTTGAACATTCTTTGGCATTGCCCTTTTTTGGGATTGAAATGAAAACTGTACAAGGTATTTTGCTCAGGCATCACTCTAGACCTCATTTACTGTCTTAGTGTGCCTCCCCCAAGCTCACTAGGACTGGACCAAAGGCATTCCAAAACTCAGGGCTATGGACCTAGAGCAGAGTCTGTTAGTAGATATCCCTGGGAGTCTAGCTGACAAGCCTTAGTGAAGCCAGGGTCCATCCAGCATCCCACCCAGTCCAAGTTCAGCACCTTCATGGCTGCAGTAAGGGTCACATCCTCAGAACGTGACAGATGAAGGAAGAGGGAATACAGAGGAGACACATTCCTAACAAGATTCCTATTCTTACCCAAGTGTGACCAATGAGAGGGAATAGAATTGACAAAACACTCCAATGGGGGGTGGGGCGGAGGGACAATGATGTAAGTCCTGATCTGACTCCAAAGGCCTGAAAACCAGGAGTGTTGATATCTGGGGGCAGCAGAAGACAGATGTCCCAGCTCAAGCAGGAAGTGAAAATGTTCTTCCTCTGCCTTTTGGCTCTGCTGAGTCCCTCAAAGGATTGGATGGCACTCATTCACATTGGGTGGGCTTCCCTGGTGCCACTAATGGTAAAGAACCCGACTGCCAGTGCAGGAGACGTAAGAGACATGGGTCCAGTCCCTGGGTCAAGAAGATCCCCTGGAGAACAGCATGCCAGTATTCTTGCCTGGAATATACCCAGTACAAACCAGCTCCAATATTCTTGCCTGGAGAATCCTGTGGACAGAGGAGCCTGGCGGACTGCTGTCCATTGAGTCACTAAAAGTCTGACATGACTGAAGTGATTTAGCAGAGAGAGATGCTCATTTTGGGTAGGGCTATCTGCTTCATTCAGTTCACCAATTCAAACACTAATCTCTTCTGGAAACACCGCAGAAATAACATTTTATCAGCTGTCTGGGCATCCTTCAGTCCAGTTGACATATAAAGTTCACCATCACATTGTGTATATGTTCCACTTTAGTAAACACTAGCAAATACATTTCTGAAATGGATGTTCCAGTTTACCCTCCTGCCAGCATCATACGTGAGTCCCAGTTACTCCACAATCTCACCAACATTTTCTTGTTAGCCACTCTACTGAGTGCATTATGGTAAACTTGTATCATTCTTTTATGATGCTATTGAATGATATAGAATTAACTGTAATTGTCCTCATCTTATAGGTCTATTTGAACACCTGGACTCATTTTTGCTCCTATGCTTGCCACATTAACAGGTGTGTTTGTGTGTGTGTATGTGTATGTGTATGTGTGTATATGCTCAGTCGTGTATGATTCTTTGTGACCCCATGGACTGTAGCCTGCCAGGCTCCTCTGTGCATGAAATGTTCCAGGCAAGAATACTGGAGTATGTTGCCATTTCCTAAACCAGCAGATCTTCCCGACCTAGAGATCAAACCCAAGTCTCTTGCATCTCATTCACTGGCAGGCAGATTCTTTACTACTGCGCCACCTGGGAAGCCCTTTAACCAGTGACTAGAGTTCAATCCTCAATGTAGATTTTGTTATTTATCATTATTTCTGGGACTTTCATTTCATCAAGTATCATGTAAATCACCTGTGAGCTCATAGTTAGTCTATGACCTGTCTATGACCTTTTAATCTCAAAGTTTACACAGACCATGTCCTAAATATGCCAGCATCACTGTAGGTACTGGCTACTTTCACAGTGTTCATTCCTCGTGTGGGGATTTTCTCCCTGGGACTTGGAAATGGCAAACCTGAAAGAACAACACTCGGACAGTCTCTGCAAGGACTGACAATTTTATTCCTGCAGTCAAGCCTTTTTATAGGAGCAGGGAACAAAGAGCTTAGAGCGTACAGCCAGCAGAGCACATACAAGGCTAAGGTATAATCAGTAAAAATACTTCAAGGACCAGCACGTTTTTAATGGACCATGTGTTTATCTCATGACCCATTTTTCTCAAGCAACGTCTTTAATGTTTAATTGTTAAATCTTGGCGCTGAGCATAGCCAAAGGCAGGAAATGTTCTTCAGCAATCAGTACACAATGCCTGGGTACTTCTGGCCCTTCACCTTTTCCCCAAGGACCCTCTCCTTCAAGGCTATTTTGCACTGTGCCTCCCAACATATCCTCCTTTTGTTTTTAGTTTAAGCATGGCAGCTGCTAGTTGGACTCCGTTGTGAGAGGCACGGAGTCTTGAGTAGAGACATCTGTGTCCTATAACCAATGACAGAAAAAGCAGAGCAATTAATACATATATAAAAAGGTTGCCTCCTGAAAACCAAGTTCCAGGATTCAGAGAGGATAATGTTTTGGTTAAAGTATCATAAAATTGGGTGCTATACAATTCCTTAGGTATTTTAACTTGAAAATTAGCAATTTGTTGTTTTAGAAGGTTAATGTCCAAACTTGAGTTATCCGTGAGATCCTGCAAATGTGCTTTAACTTTATCCCAAGGATACTCAGTGCCATTACAGGGCATGTTAGTCAGACAGAAAGAAGTAAAATTCCAGTGACAACGTGTATGTGTTTGGAAAGTAAGTTGCTATATTTGATCTCCTATATTAATTACCACTGCTTGTAATTCATTAATTCGTGTTTGCAATCGCTGATCTATTTGAGCTTGTCGAGTCCAGAGATCATGGGAATCTTTGTGCCAAGCAGTTATAAAATCATGATTCTGTATAGAATTGTGTAGTGCCATACCAGATAGGGTTCCTACTGTAACAATAGATATTAGACTAAGAATACCAGCAATAACCCATCCTATTATGCGCTTTGACCTCTTTAAGCCATTTTTGAGCAGAACTGAGAGAAATACAGAGTCGGTCCATGGTTCTGTGAGGTTAACAGGAAGCCACAATTCAGATCTCTGCTTGACTATTGCAATATTGACATTATGATGTGAAATAGTATGGTTTAAACACGTATACAAGGCACATGCTATACAGTTAACAATCTTAGCAGAAAGATCTATATCAAAGTTACCTACAATAAACATGTATGGGAAGTGCACACAAGGTTGGATATAACCTGTACTGTTGGTGATGGACGGGGAGGCCTGGCGTGCTGCGATTCATGGGGTCGCAAAGAGTCGGACACGACTGAGCGACTGATCTGATCTGATTGTATAAAAAGGTATAGTTTTGAGGTTTTAAGGCTTTTGCAGTCCCATACACACTGGCAAAGTGCTCCAATGCAGCAGGAATCTTCCACACATGCCATTGCTCAGGTCCGGGGTTCAGACGTTGACGTTTTCTCTTCAGCTCCTCTATGGTCATTGACGAGACCCTTCGTGTCAGCTGCGTCACCTGTCGGGGGAGTCCAGTCTCCGGGTACTTCTCAGTAATGGACATGGCGAAGTGGAACCCAGATTTCTTCTCCATCTGCAACAACAAGACCATAACCTTTGCCTAGGAGTCGTAAGATTCCTGGCAGCCATTGATTAAACTATTTATACCATATTGGTGTGTTGGCTTCTAACAGTTTCTTACTGTTTTCCTCTACAAAATGTCTGCTGCACGAGTATTAGAACTATCTTTTATTAATATTTTAAAAATTTAAGGAATAAAGAGTTAAAGATAATAACAATTGAGGGTTCATAGGATAAGAAGTGTATCTTCTCTTCCATATTCCCCCTTTTAGTTTTAATAAATGAGTTTTAAGAGTACGATGGGCTCTTTTGATAATTGGTTGACCCTGGGGATTATAGGGTGTCCCCGTGATGTGTGTTATATTCCATTCCAGTAGAAATGAACGAAATGAGTGAGAGGTAAATGCAGGCCCATTATCTGTTTTTAAGACCGAAGGTATCCCCATAACAGGGAAGATGAGTAAAAGTGTGGAAATGGTGTGTTTGTTGGATTCTGAAGAGATAGGCAGTGCCCATATAAAACCTGAAAATGTATCAATTGAGACCAAAAGCAAAGAAAACTTTCCTAAGGAGCAATGAGTGAAGTCAGATTGTCAAAGGGAGTTAGGCTGTTGCCCATGAGGATTAACTCCTGAAATTGTGGTATGTAAGTGCAGAGGAGCGCAGATGTCATAGGATTTAATGATATGTTTCGCTTCAGTGAGGGGAATATGGTATTTAGAGTGCAATCTTTTAGCATTGGTATGAAGATTAGCATGTTCATCAATAGCAGATGTAAAGACAGGAGCTATGAACCTATCAATAGCATCATTTCCTGCAGCCAGGGGGCCAGGTAAACCTGAATGAGCACGTATATGTGCAATGAAGAAGGGTTCCATACGTGATCGAATTAAGGCTTGAGTCTTTGAAAAGAGAATATATAATTCTTCATCTAGGTTGTATAAAAAGGCAGTAACAAAATCGGGGAAAAGGGAAGCAAGGTATCTGGAATCAGTATATATATTACAGGGTAATGGTTGAAGAGACAGAAGAGCATATAAAGCATATAATTCAACTCTTTGTATTGACGAATAGGTAGTAGGTAATTTCTCTTTGATATCAGGGCCGACAATCCCAGCTATGCCTTTCTTGTTGCCATCAGTGAAATAGGTAGGTGCATTTGAAATAGGCTGGGATGCAATGATATTAGTTACTATAAATTTAGTAAATTGTAGGAAGTCCCATAATTTTCCTTTAGGCAAATGGAATGAGATAACATTCTGAAAATCATTTAATGCTATTTGCATGGTCATGTTATATTGTAAAGCAATTTGTAATTCTCTTTTTGTCAAGGGGACATGTATTGCATATGGATTAAATCCAGTTAAGGTTTGTATATGGTTCCTTCCTGATACAATTAGTTGCCCTATTTTCTCAATGTATGATACGATTTTTTTTGACTGTTTAGTATGTAGATATAACCATTCTATTGGGCTTTTTTGAGCTATGATTGCAGTAGGTGAATGTTTAGTAGGAAATATATATAAATAAATAGGTTGGGTATGATCCAGCCGAGTTGAGAAAGATTGTTGAACGTGTTTTTCAACAAATTTTAGTTCTTCTTTTGCTTCTGTTGTTAGCTGTCTAGGACTATTAGGGTCAGGAGGTCCTTCTAAAATGTTGAATAAATTTTGTAATGTATAGGTGGGAATGCCAATGGATGGCCGAAGCCAATTAATATCTCCTATCAACTTTTGAAAATCATTTAATGTGCGTAGAGAATGCATAGAGATTTGAGGTTTTTGAGGTTTTATCTTAGACTCTTCCATAACATGTTCTAAGTAATTAAAGGGTGCTTTCAATTGAATTTTATCTGGCGCAACAAGCAGGCCATGATTTTGAAGAGTGGTAGTGATTTTGTCATATAACTGTTGTAAATAGAGTTCAGATTCCATGGAGAGGAGTATATCATCCATATAATGAATTATGAAAGCAGTAGGATATTTATCTCTAATGGGTTGTAATAAAACAGATATGAGATATTGGCAAATGGTAGGAGAGTTCATCATTCCCTGAGGTAAAACCTTCCATTTAAATCTTTGATAGGAGCCATGTGATTTATAGAAGGAACTGAAAAAGCAAAACGTTTTCTATCTTTAGGATGTAAAGGTATAGTAAAAAAGCAATCTTGTAAATCAGTAATAATTATAGACCATCCTTTTGGCACCATGGAAGGGGAGGGCAATCCAGGTTGTAAGGGCCCCATAGGAATCATGGTATTATTAACATTTCTTAAATCTATCAATATTCGCCATTTTTCTGATTTCTTTTTTATGACAAAAATGGGAGAATTCCATGGGGAAAATGAAGGCGCTATATGATTTTTCTGTAGTTGCTCAGTTATTAATTGTGTGAGAGCTGCCAACTTTTCTTTAGTCAGGGGCCATTGAGGTGTCCATATTGAGGTATTAGATTCCCAATCGAGAGGCAGCAGTGTTAACCTAATGGCCCCCATTAAAAAGGCTCATTCAGAGAAATCGTGGCTTTCGTTTGTTCAAGAAAATCCCTTCCCCATAAATTAATGGGGATATTGGTAATATATGGTTTGATGTAAGCTACAATTTGATCAGGACCATAAGCTTGTAAATAGGATGCACTGACAAAAGTTTTAAGGCAATGGCACCCCACTCCAGTACTCTTGTCTGGAAAATCCTATGGACGGAGGAGCCTGGTAGGCTGCTGTCCATGGGGTCTCGAAGAGTCGGACACGACTGAGCGACTTCACTTTCACTTTTCACTTTCATGCATTGGAGAAGGAAATGGCAACCCACTCCAGTGTTCTTTCCTGGAGAATCCCAGGGATGGGGGAGCCTGGTGGGCTGCCATCTATGGGGTCGCACAGAGTTGGACACGACTGAAGCGACTTAGCAGCAGCAGCCTTGCTTACCCGTTACAGCCTGGAAGGAGCCACAGTCTTACCCCATTCAAGGGGCCATTCTTCAGTTCTAATAATGGAAATGTTGGCTCCTGTATCCAACATACCTGTGAAATCTTTTCCCCGTATCTTTAGAGTAAGCATAGGCTTTTGATGTTCCTTTAATAAGGTAGATAGTGCGGCGGTAAGATTGGTGCTACCAAAACCCCCCTGCCTAATTTTATCAGATGCCCTCGATGGTCTGACATATGGCAAAAGTAATAATTGTGCAAAGCACTCCCCTTTTTGTAAGTATATATTTCCTAATTTTACGACATTCACCATGACATGTATCTCTCCTTCATAATCTTCATCCATAACTCCAGTCAACACTACTAAACCTTTCATGGTACAACTGCTACGTCCTAAAATTAGTCCCATTGTTCCGGATGGGACTGGACTGTAATATCCAGTGGGGATTTTATGAGGATTGTATAATTCTATTAACTCCGTGTCATAAGGACTAGGTATATCAATGCAAGCACTCTTAGATGTAGCTGCTTGTAGTGTCATAATGTGGGGTCCTCCTTTTGTAGTGGGGCTAGAGGATAGCCCCTTTATTAGTTTCCTTGTTGTTTTTGTTGTACCTCTGTAGTTATTGCATTTCCATCCTTATCGAATTTGGAATGACATTCATTCAACCAATGGAACCCCTTTTTACACTTTGGGCAAACTCCTGGGGGCCTTTTTTTTTTTTTTTTAGAAGTAGTATTATTTTTGGCTTTTTTCCCTGGCATTCGGCATTGTTTTTTCATATGGTTGGCCTTCCCGAAGTTAAAACATTAAGCATTGGTAACCTTTTGCACATTAAAAGTTTCTAGTGTCGCTAATTTTGCTCTATGGGACATAGATCCGATATCTCTATAAGCTTTCCAGTACTCCATAAGACAACCAGTTTTTCGAATTTGTCTAAGCATGGATTGACATTCCTCATTGGCATTTTCACAGGCAAGTTGTTTTAAAATAATATTTTGTAAGGTTTCATCTTTGATAGATTTTTCAATGGCATCCTTTAATTTTCCTATAAATTGGGAATATTCCTCTTCATGTCCTTGGGTAATCTTAACAAATGAACTATCAGAGTTAACATTATCAACCTTTGCCCATACTCTGCAAGAAATTTCTTTAATGAAATGCAGCATTTGAGGGGTAATATTAGCTAATTGCGTAGTCGTATCAGCCATGGCTCCTGTTCCAGTAAGTATATCATAGGTTAAATTGGCGGGGTTACCATGAGATTGCTGGTCAATCACCATCTGTTGGGCTTCATCATTAACCCACATTTGCCATTGAAGTAATTGTTGAGAATTTAGAATCATCTTCGCTACTTGAAAAAAATCATATGGCATCCAATGATCAGCCCATCCTCTGAGGAATTCTACACAATAAGGAGACGTAGGTCCATACAGAGTGCATGCTTTCTTAAAGCTAGACAACATACCAAAATCTAAACCAGCCCAAGCATTCTGGCCTTGGGCAGGTTGATCAAACTGTATTGGAAAAGCGAAAGCGCAAGCAGGCATCTCCAGAGGAGGATTGAAATGGTTAGTACGAGCAAAGTTAGCAACTGCTGTTACAGGTGGAGCAGAAGGGAAAACCTCAGATTTGGGCCGTCCGTTGAATGAAATGACTTCCACTCTAAGTGGTTTCAGTTTTGATGCATCCTGTATACATATGTCTCCAAGCTGTTTTCCTAGGGATTGTGTCTGATTGAGCATAACATTCTTATATTTCAAAGCACCTTGCATATCTTGTTCCTTAAGCTCATATTCATGTAAAGACTGAACAGTTTCCACTTCCAAATCAATATTATGCCCTTAAATTTGTTCTATGACAGCCCGTATGAGTGACCATGTAACCCACCATTGAGGGGGAACATGGACTCCTTGCCGATATGCTCGCAAAACATTATTCTTAACTCTTTTCCATATGTCTAGATTGAGCATCCCTTCCTCTGGGAACCATGGATTATGTTCCAGTAAAATATGATAGCAGTCGTTCAACTGATCTCTTGAAACACTAACGCCATTTTGTTTCAAAAAGTGATGCATTATAGAAATGAAAGGAATCTTACTGCTATGTTGTCCCATCCTGCTTACCTCTTTCTGCAGGACTCGCCGCTTTGTTCAGTCTTCCTATCAAGTCCCTGTTTGGGCGCCACCTTGTGGGGATTTTCTCCCTGGGACTTGGAAACGGCGAACCTGAAAGAACAACACTCGGACAGTCTCTGCAAGGACTAATTTTATTCCTGCAGTCAAGCCTTTTTATAGGAGCAGGGAACAAAGAGCTTAGAGCATATGACCAGGAGAGCACGTACAAGGCTAAGGTATAATCAGTAAAAGATACTTCAAGGACCAGCGCGTTCTTAATGGCCCATGTGTTTATCTCATGACCCATTTTTCTCAAGCAACGTCTTTAATGTTTAATTGTTAAATCTTGGCACCGAGCATAGCCAAAGGCAGGAAATGTTCTTCAGCAATCAGTACACAATGCCTGGGTACTTCTGGCCCTTCGCCTTTTCCCCAAGGACCTTCTCCTTCAAGGCTATTTTGCACTGTGCCTCCCAACACCTCGTTGTCCATTCAGTACAGCCCACTATACTTTGGGTCTAGCTTTATTAGATGTGTTTCAGTTTCATAGAACCAACTATGATGCCAGCACCCCTCATCCCGGATTGAAGATGTATCTAGAAGTATGACTAAGAAATCATTTTCTTATTCCTATTTAAACACAATGGGCAAAAGTAGCATTATTTGATGAAAGATTTGGTGACTCCAATTCATTCTGCCACCATCTTTTTTTTTCCCCATGATGAGCCCTTTTCAACCCATTTTCTTGCTCCTAGAGGGGGTTTTGAGTTTTTCTCCCCTAACTTTTAATTAGTGGGCAGGAAAAATAACATTGCTAAACCTTCCTTTGTGTGTCCTTTCCCAAGGTACTTTCACATGATTTAATAAATATATTGTCACTGGATTCTTTCCACTGGGTAGGATGCATGTCTTCTTCTGAAAAACACCAGACTTTCCAATCCGGCCCATAAATACCATCCGAATACCAGCAAGTCAAATTAAATTGATTCTAGTATTCCATCTTAAGGAACACAACTAAAGCTCTAGTCCTGGGAAAATAAGATTTCTTTACCCTCTGCTCTAACTGCTCCACTGGCGACTCACTTTTGTGCCCCATTTTCAGCTTGATCTTGAGCTTACACTGTGTTACCCTGCAAAGCTTGCCCTTCCTGCCTTTGTCACCCACATTTTATTGCTTCAAGCACATATTCTAATTTTGCAGTAATTTTGCTGCTTTGGGGTGAAGTGTCATGAAATATGGAGAAGGCAATGGCACCCCACTCCAGTACGCTTGCCTGGAAAATCCCATGGACGGAGGAGCCTGGTAGGCTGCAGTCCGTGGGGTCGCTAGGAGTCAGCAGTACTGAGCGACTTCACTTTCACTTTTCACTTTCATGCATCGGAGAAGGAAATGGCAACCCACTCCAGTGTTCTTGCCTGGAGAATCCCAGGGATGGCGGAGCCTGGCGGGCTGCAGTCTATAAGGTTGCACAGAGTCGGACATGACTGAAGCGACTTAGCAGCAGAATCAGCAGTCATGAAATATGAAAAGATCAATGGATATTGTATTTCTTGCTCCATTCCTGTCATGTTCATGCTGTGAAAAGTGATCCTTGAGCTGTTTAATATATAAGTTGATCTTCATGGTGATTTCAGTCTGGGTTGCTAGTCCCTATGTCGTAGCCTGGGCCAGGGCTTCAGTGATAGGATAAGCAAAGTTCAAATCAGAAACACTGTCCATACCAGGTTTTTCTTGTTGTTCAGTCAGTAAGTCATGTCTGACTCTGCGACCCCATGGACTACAGCAGGCCAGGCTTCCCTGTCCTTCACTGTCTCCTGGAGTTTGCTGAAACTCATGTCCATTGAGTTGGTGATGCCATCCAACCATCTCATCCTCTGTCACCCCCTTTTCCTCCTGTCCTCAATTTTTTCCCAGCATCAGGATCTTTTTCAATGAGTCAGCTCTTCACATCAGGTGGCCAAAGTATTGGAGTTTCAGCTTCCAATGAATATTCAGGGTTGATTTCCTTTAGGATTGACTGGTTTGATCTCCTTGCTGTCCAAGGGACTCTCAAGAGTCTTCTCCAGCACCACAGTTCTCCAGAACCACCAGGTTTTTAAAGAGTGTTAAAAACCGTCCCTACTCTGTGGACTGTCCAGTTCAGGCAGCCTACCAGCTCTGTGATGGGCCATTTATCCTCATGTTCTCCCACTAGAGGCACCTGTGCCCATCACTGTCATCAATCAATCAATCATTGTCATCAATCTGGATCATCCTTGGAAACACAAACAATGTCAGATAGAGATGGAGATTGTGCAGTTTCTGAGTCCACGTGTGTGTGGCTTGTGACCCGAGGTGTCATCTCCTGGACCATAGCGACTACATTCAAAGTCATACTTCCCTCCTCTTTTGTAAGACACGGGGACATTGATATGAACCACCAGTATTTGAGATTTGACTATTAAGTCCTGTCCCATAAAAGGTGAAATTTCAGTACAGCCTCTATGACCAACTTGCCAGACCAAAGTGCTAGTCCATTGGCTACAGCTTGAGAATCTAAAATTCTAAAGGGATGATTCTGGGTAATTTCATGTCCACTGCCACATCACACACATTGTTCATTGGCTGGACTTAGACTTGCCTTCCTTCCTCCATCAAAGCCCTTCTACTGAAATGTTACACTCTTTCAGTCTCAGTCTTTCTCAAGTGGATGAGCAGCACCTTCAGCAAGACTCCAACTTGCTTTTTGAATTTAAAGACCCACATAGTGAGATCCAAATCTTGGTTGCTAGAGTTAGATTATCTTGTGAAGTAGTGTCCAGGGAAGGCAGGGACTGTCACTTATTCATGGATCCTATGAACTCCTCCTTGTGTAACCATGTTTTCTTCTCCTGAATGTAACTATTTCCTTTTAATCAGCAAGTTCTGTTGATGAGACTTAGCATGCACGCACACCCCTTCCTTATTTGAATGTCTTTCTGACATCATTCAAGATATCATTGAGATTTCTGATCTTGGAATTATCTGGTGCAGGTCAGTAGTACTCTAATTCCAAACAGTGCCGAGTAGCAGACTAGTTAGGAATGGCCTTTCAGAAGGAGAGTGGCTGAATAGCTCCTTTGGGCCACCTCTGCACCAAATGCCCCACTCAGAGCTGTAGCATCTGGCATCTGCCAGGGTCAGCCCTCATTCAGCATGGACTCAACCACCAACACTTCTGTTATCTCAGGAGTGCTGTTCTGGTTGGGATGCTGGTCTGAGACCAGTCTGAGCCATAACTTGTGAATTTCAGCCAGAACTTTCTGCTGTTCTTCCCTTTCAAAAACAGCCTTTCTGCACATGCCTGTGCTCTGATGTGCAGTCCAAGAGCACACCAGACGCAATGTACTTCAGTGATCTATCAAGTCCTTGTGCTTCCTTTCTTTTCTCAAGGTGGACTCAGAGTTAACAGGGGTTTTTAGCATTTAATAAACTTTTCCGTGTAGCTCTAGACCAAGACATACCTAAGGATTTCATTTGTCAAGCTGGTGGACCCTGGATTTTTGCCAGGTCAATTGGCTAACCTTCAAATGCCATTTGTCGAACCACTTTTTTCAAAGCAGGGTATATTTCTTCTTCAGTGCAACCTATTTGTATTATATCATCAATAGCATGAATCACAAAACACATGTGATTTGAGGTTTGGTTTTGTTTCTACTCTCCCCCAGGGAGGCAATACTTGGCTTTGGTAAATGCAAATTAAAACTAAGCAAAGAATAAGAAGTGGAAATTTTAATTAACTATCAAGTTAAGGAAAAAAAAAAAAGAGGGATTTTATTCGAGCCATACTGAGGATTATAACCCAGGGAGTGGATTGTCAGGCAGCTCTGGGAACTGTTTCACCTGTTAGAAGTCAAAGACATAGTCATATACATTTTTGAGAAAAAGGATCATATGTTAAAATGACATACTGATATTTCATGTAAAGTTCACCAGGGATACATTGTCCAGGTAAGCACATAGACAGGAGCAGCAGGTCACCATGACTCCCAATAGAGCTGAGAAAGAACACTATTCTTTCAAGAAGTTACATTGCTACAACCTAGAGGGGTGGGATGGGCAGGAAGATGGGAGAGAGGTTCCAGAGGGAGGGAACATATGTATACCTATGGCTGATTCATGTTGATGTTTGGCAGAAACCAACACAATTCTGTAAAGCACTAATCCTTCAATTAAAAGATAAATAAATTAAAGAAGTTACATTGTTAACATCAGAAGAAAGAAAAAAAAAACTGCTTTACAGTTTATCTGGCCCTTCTATCTTTGAAGAGCTCCGGTTAATGTGTAATGTGGGTGGACACTGCATTTTAGGGAGGGAGGAGGCCCAAATAAACAGAAGGAGTTTAATATTTAATTTTTTTTCTTGTCTTCCTTTGTTGTTGTTGTTGTTCAGTCGCTCAGTTGTGTCTGACTCTTTGCGACCCCATGGACTGCAGCACGCAGGCTTCCCTGTCCTTCACCATCACCCAGAGTTTGTTCAAATTCATGTCCATCGAGTTGGTGATGCCATCCAACCATCTCATCCTCTGTCGTCTCCTTCTCCTCCTGCCTCCAATCTTTCCCAGCATCAGGGTCTTTTCCAGTGTGTCAGCTCTTCATATCAGGTGACCAAAGGATTGGAGCTTCAGCTTCAACATCAGCCCTTCCAATGAATATTCAGGATTTATTTCTTTTATATATCCTGGTTAGATCTCTTTGCAGTCCAAGAGGCTCTCAAGAGTCTTTTCCAGCACCACAGTTCAAAAGTATCAATTCTTTGGTGCTGAGCCTTCTTTATGGTCCAGCTCTCACATCCATACATGACGACTGGAAAAACCACAGCTTTGACTATATGGACCTTTGTTGGCAAAGTAATGTCTCTGCTTTTTTAATATACTGTCTAAGTTTGTTATAGCTTTTCTTCCAAGGAGCAATCATCTTTTATATTTAATTTTTTTCTTGTCTGCCTTAAAATATGAATTTTATTTCATCAGTTTCTTTACCCTGATCTGCTAGATGCCAGGGGCACGATTTCCCTTTCACTTAGACTTACCGAGAACTATAATTCCTTTTTTTAAAACTTATTTTTGGCTGGGCTGGGCCTTCATCGCTGTGCACGGGCAAGTGGGGGCTACTCTCTAGTTGTGGTGCATGGGCTTCTCATTTCAGTGGCTTCTCTTGTTGCGGAGCATGGGCTCCAGGGTACCTGGGCTTCAGTGGGTGAGGCACGTGGATCAGTAGGTGCGGCTCCCGGGCTCTAGAGCACAGGTTCAATAGTTGTGGCCCATGGGCTTAGTTGCTCTATGGCATGTGGGATCTTCCTGGATCAGGGATGGAACCCGTGTGTCCTGCACTGGCAAGTGGATTCTTTGTCACTGAGGGACCAGGGAAGACCCAAGCACTATAATTTCTTATACAAGAATCTCTTGCCTTCGTTCTATCTGAGAAGAAAGGTCCAACAAGTTAATTTGTCTCCTCTCCTGCCCGAGCTCTTCTGTTGCTCCAATCCTTCCTGTGTTCTAATGACGTGGCTGCTCTAACACTGTAATAGTCAGAAGCAGTTACCTTGTTCTGAGGACACAGTACTAGTAGTGAGAGGATGTTTAGGGATGTGGGTCATGCTGAGCTTGCACCGAGCACAGGATCCCAAGCGACAGACATAACCGTGTTTCTTTAGTGCGTTCACTATTCTTGTGTTTCTGAGTCCTCTAAAGCAAGAGTCAGCAAGCTGTGGCTCTTGGACCAAATCTAGCCTGTAATCTGTTTTGTGCTGTGCTCAGTCGTGTCTGACCCTTTGTGACCCCGTGGACTGTAGCCCACCAGGCTCCTCTGTCCATGGGGATTCTCCCAGCAAGAACACTGGAGTGGGTTGCTACCCCCTGGAGTGGGTCCTCCAGGGGATCTTCCCAACCCAGGGATCGAACCCAGTTCTCCTGTGTTGCAGGTGGATTCTTTACTGTCTGAGCCACCAGGGAAGCCCAAGAATACAGGAGTGGGTAGCCTATCCCTTGTCCAGGGCTCTTCCTGACCCAGGAATCGAACTGGGGTCTCCTGCATTGCAAGTGGTTTCTTCTTCTTTTTTTTTTTTTTTTTAAACTTTACAATATTGTATTAGTTTAGCCAAATATCGAAATGAATCCGCCACAGGTATACCCACGTTCCCCATCCTGAACCCTCCTCCCTCCTCCCTCCCCTACCCTCCCTCTGGGTCGTCCCAGTGCACCAGCCCCAAGTGTCCAGTACCGTGCATCGAACCTGGACTGGCGACTCGTTTCATACATGATATTATACATGTTTCAATGCCATTCTCCCAAATCTCCCCACCGTCTCCCTCTTCCACAGAGTCCATAAGACTGTTCTATATATCGGTGTCTCTTTTGCTGTCTCGTACACAGGGTTATTGTTACCATCTTTCTAAATTTCATATATATGCGTTAGTATACTGTATCGGTGTTTTTCTTTCTGGCTTACTTCACTCTGTATAATAGGTTCCAGTTTCATCCACCTCATTAGAACTGATTCAAATGTATTCTTTTCAATGGCTGAGTAATACTCCATTGTGTATATGTACCACAGCTTTCTTATCCATTCATCTGCTGATGGGCATCTAGGTTGCTTCCATGTCCTGGCTATTATAAACAGTGCTGGGATGAACATTGGGGTACACGTGTCTCTTTCCCTTCTGGTTTCCTCAGTGTGTATGCCCAGCAGTGGGATTGCTGGATCATAAGGCAGTTCTATTCCCAGTTTTTTAAGGAATCTCCACACTGTTCTCCATAGTGGCTGTACTAGTTTGCATTCCCACCAACAGTGTAAGAGAGTTCCCTTTTCTCCACACCCAATCCAGCATTTATTGCTTGTAGACTTATGGATCGCAGCCATTCTGACTGGCGTGAAATGGTACCTCATAGTGGTTTTGATTTGCATTTCTCTGATAATGAGTGATGTTGAGCATCTTTTCATGTGTTTGTTAGCCATCTGTATGTCTTCTTTGGAGAAATGTCTATTTAGTTCTCTGGCCCATTTTTTGATTGGGTCATTTATTTTTCTGGAGTTGAGCTGTAGGAGTTGCTTGTATATTTTTGAGATTAGTTGTTTGTCAGTTGCTTCATTTGCTATTATTTTCTCCCATTCTGAAGGCTGCCTTTTCACCTTGCTAATAGTTTCCTTTGTTGTGCAGAAGCTTTTAAGTTTAATTAGGTCCCATTTGTTTATTTTTGCTTTTATTTCCAATATTCTGGGAAGTGGGTCATAGAGGATCCTGCTGTGATGTATGTCAGAGAGTGTTTTGCCTATGTTCTCCTCTAGGAGTTTTATAGTTTCTGGTCTTACGTTGAGATCTTTAATCCATTTTGAGTTTATTTTTGTGTATGGTGTTAGAAAGTGTTCTAGTTTCATTCTTTTACAAGTGGTTGACCGGTTTTGCCAGCACCACTTGTTAAAGAGATTGTCTTTAATCCATTGTATATTCTTGCCTCCTTTGTCAAAGATAAGGTGTCCATATGTGCGTGGATTTATCTCTGGGCTTTCTATTTTGTTCCATTGATCAATATTTCTGTCTTTGTGCCAGTACCATACTGTCTTGATAACTGTGGCTTTGTAATAGAGTCTGAAGTCAGGTAGGTTGATTCCTCCAGTTCCATTCTTCTTTCTCAAGATAGCTTTGGCTATTCGAGGTTTTTTGTATTTCCATACAAATTGTGAAATTATTTGTTCTAGCTCTGTGAAGAATACCGTTGGTAGCTTGATAGGGGTTGCATTGAATCTATAAATTGCTTTGGGTAGTATACTCATTTTCACTATATTGATTCTTCCAATCCATGAACATGGTATATTTCTCTATCTATCAGTGTCCTCTTTGATTTCTTTCACCAGTGTTTTATAGTTTTCTATATATAGGTCTTTAGTTTCTTTAGGTAGATATATTCCTAAGTATTTTATTCTTTCCATTGCAATGGTGAATGGAATTGTTTCCTTAATTTCTCTTTCAGTTTTCTCATTATTAGTGTATAGGAATGCAAGGGATTTCTGTGTGTTGATTTTATATCCTGCAACTTTACTATAATCATTGATTAGTTCTAGTAATTTTCTGGTGGAGTCTTTAGGGTTTTCTATGTAAAGGATCATGTCATCTGCAAACAGTGCGAGTTTTACTTCTTCTTTTCCAATTTGGATTCCTTTTATTTCTTTTTCTGCTCTGATTGCTGTGGCCAAAACTTCCAAAACTATGTGGAATAGTAATGGTGAAAGTGGGCACCCTTGTCTTGTTCCTGACTTTAGAGGGAATGCTTTCAATTTTTCACCATTGAGGATAATGTTTGCTGTGGGTTTGTCATACGTAGCTTTTATTATGTTGAGGTATGTTCCTTCTATTCCTGCTTTCTGGAGAGTTCTTATCATAAATGGATGTTGAATTTTGTCAAAGGCTTTCTCTGCCTCTATTGAGATAATCATATGGTTTTTGTTTTTCAATTTGTTAATGTGGTGTATAACATTGATTGATTTGCGGATATTGAAGAATCCTTGCATCCCTGGGATAAAGCCCACTTGGTCATGGTGTATGATCTTTTTAATGTGTTGTTGGATTCTGATTGCTAGAATTTTGTTAAGGATTTTTGCATCTATGTTCATCAGTGATATTGGCCTGTAGTTTTCTTTTTTTGTGGGATCTTTGTCAGGTTTTGGTATTACGGTGATGGTGGCCTCATAGAATGAGTTTGGAAGTTTACCTTCCTCTGCAATTTTCTGGAAGAGTTTGAGCAGGATAGGTGTTAGCTCTTCTCTAAATTTTTGGTAGAATTCAGCTGTGAAGCCGTCTGGACCTGGGCTTTTGTTTGCTGGAAGATTTTTGATTACAGTTTCAATTTCCATGCTTGTGATGGGTCTGTTAAGATTTTCTATTTCTTCCTGGTCCAGTTTTTGGAAAGTTGTACTTTTCTAAGAATTTGTCCATTTCTTCCACGTTGTCCATTTTATTGGCATATAATTGTTGATAGTAGTCTCTTATGATCCTTTGTATTTCTGTGTTGTCTGTGGTGATCTTTCCATTTTCATTTCTAATTTTATGGATTTGATTTTTCTCCCTTTGTTTCTTGATGAGTCTGGCTAATGGTTTGTCCATTTTATTTATCCTTTCAAAGAACCAGCTTTTGGCTTTGTTGATTTTTGCTATGGTCTCTTTTGTTTCTTTTGCATTTATTTCTGCCCTAATTTTTAAGATTTCTTTCCTTCTACTAACCCTGGGGTTCTTCATTTCTTCCTTTTCTAGTTGCTTTAGGTGTAGGGTTAGGTTACTTATTTGACTTTTTTCTTGTTTCTTGAGGTAAGCCTGTATTGCTATGAACTTTCCCCTTAGGACTGCTTTTAAAGTGTCCCACAGGTTTTGAGTTGTTGTGTTTTCATTTTCACTAGTTTCTATGCAAATTTTGATTTCTTTTTTGATTTCTTCTGTGATTTGTTGGTTATTCAGCAGGGTGTTGTTCATCCTCCATATGTTGGAATTTTTAATAGTTTTTCTCGTGTAATTGAGATCTAATCTTACTGCACTGTGGTCAGAAAAGATGCTTGGAATGATTTCTATTTTTTTGAATTTACCAAGGCTAGATTTATGGCCCAGGATGTGATCTATCCTGGAGAAGGTTCCATGTGCGCTTGAGAAAAAGGTGAAATTCATTGTTTTGGGATGAAATGTCCTATAGATATCAATTAGGTCTAACTGGTCTATTGTATCATTTAACGTTTGTGTTTCCTTGTTAATTTTCTGTTTAGTTGATCTATCCATAGGTGTGAGTGGGGTATTAAAGTCTCCCACTATTATTGTGTTATTGTTAATTTCTCCTTTCATACTTGTTAGCATTTGTCTTACATATTGTGGCGCTCCTGTGTTGGGTGCATATATAGTTATAATTGTTATATCTTCTTCTTGGATTGATCCTTTGATCATTATGTAGTGACCATCTTTGTCTCTTTTCACAGCCTTTGTTTTAAAGTCCATTTTATCTGATATAAGTATTGCTACTCCTGCTTTCTTTTGGTCCCTATTTGCATGGAAAATCTTTTTCCAGCCCTTCACTTTCAGTCTGTATGTGGCCCCTGTTTTGAGGTGGGTCTCTTGTAGGCAACATATGTAGGGTCTTGTTTTTGTATCCATTCAGCCAGTCTTTGTCTTTTGGTTGGGGCATTCAACCCATTTACATTTAAGGTAATTAATGATATGTATGATCCCGTTGCCATTTACTTTATTGTTTTGGGTTCGAGTTTATACACCATTTTTGTGTTTCCTGTCTAGAGAATATCCTTTAGTATTTGTTGGAGAGCTGGTTTGGTGGTGCTGAATTCTCTCAGCTTTTGCTTGTCTGAGAAGCTTTTGATTTCTCCTTCATATTTGAATGAGATCCTTGCCAGGTACAATAATCTGGGCTGTAGGTTATTTTCTTTCATCACTTTAAGTATGTCTTGCCATTCCCTCCTGGCTTGAAGAGTTTCTATTGAAAGATCAGCTGTTATTCTAATGGGAATTCCCTTGTGTGTTATTTGTTGTTTTTCCCTTGCTGCTTTTAATATTTGTTCTTTGTGTTTGATCTTTGTTAATTTGATTAATATGTGTCTTGGGGTGTTTTGCCTTGGGTTTATCCTGTTTGGGACTCTCTGGGTTTCTTGGACTTGGGTGATTATTCCCTTCCCTATTTTAGGGAAGTTTTCAACTATTATCTCCTCAAGTATTTTCTCATGGTCTTTCTTTTTGTCTTCTTCTTCTGGGACCCCTATGATTTGAATGTTGTAGCATTTAATATTGTCCTGGAGGTCTCTGAGATTGTCCTCATTTCTTTTAATTCGTTTTTCTTTTATCCTCTCTGATTCATTTATTTCTACCATTCTATCTTCTAATTCACTAATCCTAACTTCTGCCTCTGTTATTCTACTATTTGCTGCCTCCAGAGTGTTTTTAATTTCATTTATTGCATTATTCATTTTATATTGACTCTCTTTTATTTCTTTTAGGTCCTTGTTAAACCTTTCTTGCATCTTCTCAATCTTTGTCTCCAAGCTATTTATCTGTGATTCCATTTTGATTTCAAGATTTTGGATCAATTTCACTATCATTATTCGGAATTCTTTATCAGGTAGATTCCCTATCTCTTCCTCTTTGGTTTGGTGGGCATTTATCCTGTTCCTTTATCTGCTGGGTATTCCTCTGTCTCTTCATCTTGTTTAAATTGCTGAGTTTGGGGTGTCCTTTCTGTATTCTGGCAGTTTGTGGAGTTCTCTTTATTGTGGCATTTCCTCGCTCTGTGTGGGTTTGTACAGGTGGCTTGTCAAGGTTTCTTGGTTAGGGAAGCTTGTGTCGGTGTTCTGGTGGGTGGAGCTGTATTTCTTCTCTCTGGAGTGCAATGAAATGTCTAGTAATGAGTTATGGGATGTCTATGGTTTTGAGGTGACTTTGGGCTGCCTGTATCTTGGAGCTCAGGGCTGTGTTCCTTGCTGCTGGAGAATTTGCTTGGTATGTCTTGCCCTGAAACTTGTTTCACCCAGAGAGGTTTACAGCGTTATATGGAGAAGAGAAGAGTGAGGAGGGAGTTAGAGGTGACCTGAATGAGATGGGATGGAATCAATAGAGGAGAGAGTGGGCTATTCAGTAATCTCTTCCTTATGTGCACTCCACAACTGGACCACTCAGAGTTGTTCACAGAGTTATACAGAGAAAAGAAGAAGGAAGAAGGTGGCAGAGGTGGCCAGGAGGATAAATGGGTGGAATGAAAAGGAGGAAGACAGATCCAGCCAATAATCAGTTCCCTAAGTGTTCTCCACCGTCTGGAACACACAGAAATTCACAGAGTTGGTTAGAGTAGAGAGGGGTTAGGGAAGAGACACAGGTGACCTAGTGGAGAAAAAGGAGAGTCCAAAGGGAGAGAGAGCAGTTAAGCCAGTAATCTCGCTCCCTAGTGAAAAATGGGTACTGAAGATTGGGTTCTTAAAGGTACAAAATTGGTAACAAATACATAAAAGCAAAAATTCAAAATCTAAAGTAGAGTTTGGAATTTCAAAAATACGATGTTAAAGAAAAGAAGAAGGAAAAGAAAGAGAGAAAAAATGAACAAACAAAAACAAACAAGGTCACAAAAATTATAAAGAAAATATAGGTACAAAATTGATAACTAATACCGAAAAGCAAAAGTTAAAAATCTAGAGTAGAGTTTGGAATTTCAAAAATACAATGTTAAAAAAAGAAGAAGAAAGAGAGAGAGAGAGAGAAAAAAAAAAAAAAACAAGAACAAACAAGGTCGCATAAATTATATATATAAAAAAAAATACAGGTACAAAATTGATAACAAATACCAAAAAGCATAAATTAAAAATCTAGAATAGAGTTTGGAATTTCAGATATACAATGTTATTTAAAAGAAGAAGAGAAAGAAACAGAGAAAAAGAAAAAGAAAAAAGGGTCACAGAAATTATATAAAAACAAAAACAAAAAAAACTATAGGTACAAAATTGATAACAAATACTAAAAAGCTAAAATTAAAAATCTAGAGTAGAGTTTGGAATTTCAAAAATACAATGTTAAAGAAAAGAAGGAAAAAGAAAAAAAAAGGTCAAAAAATTATTTAAAAAAAACATATATATGAAGTTTGCTTTAAAAAAAAATAGGGTCTTTTTGTTTTTTGCAAAGTAATCGGTTATAAAAGTGGAAATTAAAGGAATAATAGAGGACTTAATTTTTTTTTATAGGCTCACTCGTGCAGTCGCACTGAGGGGAGGTAGGGAGGGATGCTGCAACCAAACAACATTGGCGTGTGCTCGCAGTGCCTCAGCCACACTGGATCTGCCCCCCGTTCACGGTGCGTGTAGCCTCTCTGCCCACGCTGCTCAGGCTCTAGGTTGCTCCGCTGGGAACCATCCGTGGCCGGCCCTGGACTGCCTGTACTTCCCAGGTCCAAGCCACTCAGGTTCAAGCACTCGCCTAGTCCTCAGAGGTGCAGACTCTCGGTTGGGCCTGAGTTTTGTGCCCTTCCCAGATCCGAGCAGCTCAGGTGATGAGGTGTTTTGCGTGCGCGATTGCTGCAACTTACCGCCTCCCCGCCGCTCGGTTATCTAGTTGTGCACCGGTACACCTTCTCAGGCAGATGTTGACCGTCCAGACCCCCCAAGAAGTTTTAGTTAGCAAAGAAGCCTGCTTACAGTTTTATAGATAATGTCTCTCTGGGCCTGCGATTGCCCCCTTCCGGCTCTGGCTGCCTATCACCGGAGGGGGATGGTCTGCCGCCGGCTATCTCTGTTCAGTCCTTTGTTCTGTGCGCGGGCCTGGCGGTGTCATAGGTTAGGGCTGGCTTTTTGCGTGGTAGATATCCCACAGTCTGGTTTGCTAGCCCAAATTATTTCGCTCAGATAGTGCTCGGGGTATTCAGGCCAGATTCTTGCAATGCAGCCCGCGCCACGCCTCCCTGCCCAGCCCCCGCTTGCTAATGGCGTGTGCAGGCGTCTGCGCTGCTTCTCGGCTGGGAGAGTTACCGTAGGGCTCGCAATGTGCGGGTTTTAATTGTTTATTTTTCCTCCCTGTTATGTTGCCCTCTGTGCTTCCAAGGCTGGGCACAGATTTGGCAGTGAGAAGGTTTCCTGGTGTTTGGAAATTTCTCTCTTTTTAAGACTCCCTTCCCGGGACGGAACTCCATCCCTCCCTCTTTTGTCCCTTTTTTTGTCTTTTATATTTTTCCCTACCTCCTTTCGAAGACTTGGGTTGCTTTTCTGGGTGCCTGATGTCCTCTGCCGGCATTCAGAAGTTGTTTTGTGGAATTTACTCTGCGTTTAAATGTTCTTTTGATGAATTTGTGGGGGAGAAAGTGTTCTCCCTGTCCTACTCCTCCGCCATCTTAGCTCCTCCTCCCCTGCAAGTGGTTTCTTTACCAGCTGAGTTACCAGGGAAGTTACCCAATCTGTTTTTTACTCCTTACCAATTAAGAATAGTTTTTACATTTTATTTATTTATTATTGGCCACACCATGCTGCTGAGTGTGTTCTACTGAACCTTTGTCCCCTGACATGGAAGGGTGGAGTTGTAACCACTGGACCACCAGGGAAGTCCTGGTTTTTACATTTTTTAAGTTGTTTAAAATTTAAAAAAGAATATGTGACAGAAACTACATGTGGCCCACAAAACCTGAAATGTTTACTATCTGACCAGTTACAGAAAAAGTTTGCCAACCCCTTCTCTAAAGCACAGGGCCCAGGGTAGGGGTTCTTCTTGTCCAGATCCAGAACAGTAGCCTCCACTCTTTCTTTCCCACATCACTTCCAAGTGTCTGAGAGTGAGCACAAACCCAGAGTCGTAGCTGTGGTATTTTAGCTCCATCTGCTGGTCCAGGGCTTTTCACCAGTGCTGTAAACATGGGAAAGTTTTCGCAAGTTTCAACTTCCTTTCACTGATCAATGGATTGGTTTAATTCACTGAGCTAGCCTATTGGATGGAGAAGGCAATGGCACCCCACTCCAGTACTCTTGCCTGGAAAATCCCATGGACAGAGGAGCCTGGTAGGCTGTAGTTCATGGGGTCGCCAAGAGTCGGACACGACTGAGCAACTTCACTTTCACTTTTCACTTTCATGCATTGGAGAAGGAAATAGCAACCCACTCCAGTATTCTTGCCTGGAGAATCTTAGGGACGGGGGAGCCTGGTGGACTGCCGTCTATGGGGTCGCACAGAGTCGGACACGACTGAAGCGACTTAGCAGCAGCAGCAGCAGCCTATTGGAATTCAAGGTAGATTTTTCCATGTTTCACTGGGTTATATTTGTTGACACACATCTCAAGTCTTGAAACCACCAATGGTTAGCAGTCCAACTCTACATCACAATAGTAGCCACAAATGAAAGTGAGGCAAATACAGGACCAATAGTCATGTCATTTCTTTCTGGGAGATAAGAAGTAATAGAGAGGACAGGTAAATGGTCATTATGTTGTAAGAAAATGGTGGTAGGGAAGAGATGGTGAGCTCAGGTTTCAACACATTAGACCAATTTAAACTTCACCTTCTGGTATTATGGTAGTTTAAAAAATTTTATATACTTGTGTATGCTTATTTATAAGTGAAATGAATGACAGCAATGATAAAATGGCTAGGTGGGAGAAATTAGGATTGTTTTGTTACTATA
Organism: Bos grunniens; assembly: GCF_055505025.1. NCBI lineage: Eukaryota > Metazoa > Chordata > Mammalia > Artiodactyla > Bovidae > Bos > Bos grunniens. The sequence continues at coordinate 21,320,641 of NC_141168.1, forward strand.
AGTTATTCATGCGACTCAGGAAGTGGTATAGTGTTATTTGAAAGTGGACTTGAGTTCACTGTAAATGTTTATTGCAAACTCTAGGGCAACCACTAAAGGGAAAACAATGGATAATAGTTATGCTAAGAAAGGAGAGAAAATGGAGTCATATACAAATATCAGTTAAAACCACCAAAGGCAGAAAAAGAGTAGAAGACAAGAAAGAAATGAAGACCAAGGGCAACAAGTAGAAAATAGTAATGGATATGGTGGATATTAATCCAACTAGATCAGTAATTACTGTGAACGTCATTGCTCTAAAGGCACTGATTAAAAGACCAGAGATTGTCAGAGTGGATAAAAAAAGAAGACCCCACATATGTTGTCCAGATGAAACCTACTTTGATTATTAAACAATTTTATTGGAGTAGAGTTGATTTACAGTGTTGTGTTAGTTTCAGATGCACAGCAAAGTGAATCAGTTATACATACATCCACTCCTTATGTACAGACCATTACAGAGTACTGAGTCGTGTTCCCCATGCTATACAGCAGGTCTTTATTAGTTATCTGTTTTATATATAGTAGTGTGTATATGTCATCCTCAGTCTTCTAATTTCCCCCACCCCTATTAGGGGATCTCTTATCCCCTGATAACCATAAGTTTGTCTGCTACATCTGTGACTCTATTTCTGTTTTGTAAATAAGTTCATTTATACCCTTTTTAAAAAGATCTATATATAAGTGATATCATATTATATTTATCTTTCTCTAGAAACCTACTTTAAATATAAAGATACATGTAGATTAAAAGTAAATATATGGAGAGGAATATACTATATTAACACTAATCAAAAGAAAGCAGGAATCAGACTACTTTCTTTTCTGGGAAATCAGACTTCAAAGCAAGGGATAAAAAAAGAAAGTATAACACCAAATAAGTAAAGTAAAAAAAGAGAAATAAACTCAATGAGTCCCATAGCTCAGGGGTTGGCAAACTACAGTCTGTGAGCCAAATCTGGACCGTTGCCTGTCTTCTGTTTGTTTTTTGAAAAGTCCGCAAGCTAAAAATGGTTTTATATTTTAAATGATTGAAAAAAATCAAAAGAATATTTCATGACAAGTCCAAATTGTACAAAATACAAATTTCAGGGCCTGCCCATGGAGTTTAATTAGAACACGGGCAAGCTCATTTGTTTCCATCTTGTCTGGAAAAGTTTCAACTGAGCCTGGACAGCCCACAGAACCTCAACAATTCACTCTCTGTCCCCTTTGGCAGCCTCTGAGTCAGAAAGTAGGAAAACAGAGAAAAGTAAAGCAGCAAGACGGTCAATACACTACTGGGTAACACCAGTATTACAAGTCATCAGCATTATCACCATGATAACCTTGCAGTCTACTTCCTGAAAAACTTCACATAAGGTGAAAATGTCCAACAGACAGTTGGCAATAGAGGACTGGAGAGAGGAATGAGGTCAGAGCTCGCCTTCCATTGGTTCCCTTAGGGTCCAGCTCTGTCCCCTGCTCTGCCTCTGAAGGTACCAGCATTCCCGGTGGCCTGGGCTGGGCTGAGGACCCGCCCCACTGCAGGCTCCGCACCGCCCGCCGCAGGCCCCACCCTGCCTCGGGCTCTCACTTGATGAGTCCCACTCTTTCTCTTCAGCTGCAGGGAGCCGTCTTGGTTGCCTCCTGTGTCCAGATGCTGGTGGGCTTCTCAGGCCTCATTGGCTTCCTCATGCGCTTCATCGGCCCCTTGACCATTGCTCCCACAATCTCCCTGATGGCCCTGCCTCTCTTTGATCCCGCGGGTGACGACGCCGGGATCCACTGGGGGATTGCTGCCATGTAAGTACCCTCCTGGGTGGGAGGGCCATTTGAGTTCCTTCTAGAGGAAGATTACCCAGTTAAAAGAGTGAGTCCTGGATATTGGCAAGCTCAGGTGGTTTACAAGTACTTTCATGAACAACTGTTGTTGTTCAGTGGCCAAGTTGTGTCAGACTCTTCGTGATCCCATGGACTGCAACATGCCAGGCTTCCCTGTATATCTCACCATCTCCTGGAGTTTGCCCAAGGTCATGTCCATTGAATAGATGATGCCATCCAACCATGTCATCCTCTGTTACCCTCTTCTCCTTCTGCCTTCAGTCTTTCCCGTGTCAGGGTCTTTTCCAATGAGTCAGCTGTTCACATCTGGTGGCCAAAGTACTGGAGCTTCAGCTTCAGCATCAGTCCTTCCAGAGTATTCAGGGTAGATTTCCTTTAAGATTGACTGGTTTGATCTTGCTTTCCAAGGGACTCTCAAGAGTGTTCTTCAACACCACAGTTCAAAAGCATCAATGCTTCAGCACTCTGCCTTCTTTATTGGCCAGCTCTCACACCCATACATGACTACTGGAAAGACCATAGCTTTGACTAGATGGACCTTTGTCAGCAAAATGATGTCTTTGTGTTTTAACACACTGTCTAGTTTTGTCATAGCTCTCCTGCCAAGAAGCAATTGTCGTCTAATTTCATGGCTGCAGTCACCATCTGAAGTGATTTTAGAGCCCAAGAAGAGGAAATCTGTCACTGCTTCCACATTTCCCCCTTCTATTTACCATGAAGTGATGGGACCAGATGACATGATCTTAATTTTTTTTATATTGCGTTTTAAGCTGACTTTTTCACTCTCCTCTTTCACTCTCATCAAGAGGCTCTCTAGTTCATGTACATTATAATACCTTAAAAAGCAGTGAAATGGCTATTTAGAATATATTATTACTATTTATTTGTTATTAGTCTTCATAGACAATGAGTTCATTACAGGCAGTGTCTAAACATACTTAGTGCAGGGTTCACAGACAGCTGATGCTACCTGTCCCTTGCCTCCTAGGTTTTCACTGAGCAAATATTTGTACACCTCCAGCTCCTGGGAAGGGTACAGAGACATAGCCCAGCTCTCAAGCATTTGGTAGTTTAGCGGAGGGTTAAGACTTGAGTCCAAGTACCTGTGATACCAGGAGACACTGATGAGGGTCCCAGAGTGTCAAGCTTATTCAGGGAATGGGGTGGTGACAGCCAGCTTGTGGGGGATGGAGAGGGCAGGGGAAGAGTGTCAGGAAGGCTTAGGAGTGGGGTGGGGAAGAGGCCCTCAACATTTAAACAGAGCTTTGGAGAAATTTGGCAACAACAGATGGATGTGTTCATTCACATGGGCTTTGACCCTGGCCTCAATGGCTCCAGTTTGGATCTATGCAGCTGTCATGCTCATTTCTCAGGTCCCAAGGAATAGTAGTCCTCTGCCCACTCTTCCTCGTCAGCTACCGGCAGCCTCTGAAAGGGGCCCACCCACCTATTCCCAGCTGGCAGGATGCAGAGCAGGGCCTAGATGAGGACCTTCCTAGCGCAGCCCCTACTCCCCAGACCCAGAGGCACATGGTGGCCCAGCTTCCTGGATCCTCGCTCTGGATGAGCCCCAGCTCACCAGGTTGGGTGTGGTTTGTTTCTGTTTCAGGACCATCTTCCTCATCGTGCTGTTTTCTCAGTACCTGAAGAACATCGCAGTGCCCGTGCCCATTTATGGACGAGAGAAGAAGTCTCACACCTCTAAGTTCTACCTGTTTCAGATCTTCCCTGTAAGAAGCACTCCCCACCCACTGCCATTCTTAGCTGACTCACTTGGAGAGTGAGGGGCAGCCTCTTGCTCATCCTGATGGGCCTCAAGTCAAATGCTCTCTACCTGCAGTGGCCTCTCCTCCTCGGCCTCCCCTAACTGCTCCTCCCCACCCTGCCCATAGGTGGTGGGAGCATTGGATTAATGCCCTACAGCTCCTCCCTCAATGCTTCTCTCCTGCGGGAGCAGAGAGCTTGCCCCAGGTTGCCACAGTGGTCGCCAGTGTGGGACAGCTTCCTCATGTTTCCCGGGATGTCCTCAGAGCATGGCCCTGGGGGAGGTAGCCAGAATCACCACTATGGGTGCAAAACGAAGGGCCAAGATGCTTAGGTTCTTTCTCATTGGTTCCTGGATGATTCAGATGGTGCCTCCTTTTTCAGAGCCTTCTCTGTTGAATTTGTTCCAATCTGTCAAGCAGGCGCAGTTGGCAACCCCATAAAGGTGTTTTCAGGTCTGATTCACCTATGACCTACATTCTGCATTATAAAAAAGATACTTCCATGTAATGATCTCATTGATCCTTCCACAACCCTGTAGGCCAGTGGTTCAGAAGTTCAGTGTGCATAAGATTCACTTGGGAACATTGCTAAAAATACAGATGTCTGGAGTTCTACCACCAGAGATTATAAACCAATACATCTGAGGACCCCACTTTAAGAAATCCTGCTTCAGGCTCTGCAGAGCAATGGCTGAAATTCCATTGTACAGATGAGCAAACTCAGGCTCAAGGAGTTTGAAGCAAGTCATGTGACCAGCAAACAGTAGAAAGGGAGTCAGCTTGCAGTCCTTCTGACCCAGGCCTTGTCTACTTTCCTGGACATTTCTGCCTTCACCTGGCATAAGGTCTCCCTTTGGTTTACTGTCTGTGTTCCTTTACTGTGTTACTTATCCACTGACACACAGATTTCTGTTGTCACTGGGAGGGTTCCTAATCCAACACTTCCTCATTTTGAAGAGCTTTCCTGAATTCTCTCTTTTGCCCAACCTTGCTGGGAGGTGTGGACAGGGGCAGGGAGTGGGACCAGGTGTGAAGGGCACCTCCCTTCCGCAGGTACTGCTGGGGCTCTGCATCTCGTGGCTGCTCTGCTTTGTGCTCACAGTCACCGACGCCCTCCCTTCAGCACCCACAGCCTATGGGTACCTGGCCCGCACTGACACCAAAGGCAGCGTCCTGAGCCAGGCTCCGTGGTTTCGCTTCCCTTACCCAGGTAATGAGCAGACTGGGCCCTTGTTGCCTGGGACACACGCTTCCTAGGTCTGTCCATGGGGCTCAGGGCACCAGAGCGGGTGGTGAATAGAGCCAGGGGGTGTGGGGGAGAATATTCTCCAAGGGATCTGACAACAGCCTGTGGTGGGGAAAAGCACAGAGGAACCCCGACGTCTAGCCAGCATCTGGGGCTCCTCCTGGACTCGGTGGGTCCCTCACAAGGGAGGCTCGGGACTGAATGAGAACATTTCTGGGTTGGAGGTCAAGGCCATCACTTAGGCCTCTTCTGGTCTCCTTTCCCTGCAGTTCTTGGCTCAGGTTGTGTGAATAAGCACGTTTCAGTGGTGATAGGCAGGGGTGGCCTCGGGGGCTAGGGAGCTACAGCCTCCCTGAGTAAGTATGTGGACTTCAGAATGCTTCAGGGCCTTCCTGGGAAAAGGCTGGATTGCTGGTTCTTTGTGCGCACTGTGATCTCAAGGTCAGGGCATGGGACCCACCCCCAGGGAGGCACGGGTAAGGCAGGGGTTCAAGACAAAGTCTCAGGACAGTTGTGGGGCTGGAAGACGTGTTGCCCAGCTTTTAAAGCCTTCCGGAGAATCCTCTCGGAAAGAAATTATTTGGGGTCCAGTAATCTGTTGTCTTCTGGGTTAATATTCCCTCTGCATTGCATTTTCAGGACAGTGGGGCTTCCCTACCGTCAGCCTGGCTGGGGTCTTTGGGATCATCGCAGGGGTGATCTCCTCAGTGGTGGAGTCAATAGGCGATTATCATGCCTGTGCCCGCCTGGTGGGGGTACCACCCCCTCCGAAGCACGCCATCAACCGAGGCATCGGCATCGAGGGCCTGGGCTGCCTGCTGGCAGGGGCCTGGGGGACAGCGAACGGCACCACCTCCTACAGCCAGAATGTGGGCGCACTGGGCATCACCAGGGTAAGGCTGCAGACATTGGTCCACGGGTATGTGTGTGTGGCAGGGGTGGGTGGTGGGTATGCAGGCTAAGTACCTGGATCTGTCATCCATGTCTTAGTCTCTTATTGTTGCTGCAACACATTGCCAGAAACTTAATGGCTTTCAACAACCCAAATTTAGTATCTTACCAACCTGGAGGTCAGAACTCCAACACAGGTCTCACAGGACTACAGTAAAGGTATTAGCGGGGCTACGTTCCTGCCTGGAGGCTCCGGGGAGAATCCATCGCCTTGCTTTTTCCATCATCTAGAGGCTCCCCACATCCTTGGCTATGGCCTCTTTCCCCGATCTTAAAGCCAGCAACATTGCATCTCTCTGACCTTTCTTCCCTTGTCATGTCTCCCTTTGACTACACCTGGGAAAGACTCTGCTTATGTGGGTGTGTGTAATTAGACTGGGCCACCTGGGTAATTCAGGATACTCTCTCCATCTCAAAATCCTTAAGTCCCCTTTGCCATGTGAGTTTGGGATCAGGATGTGGACATCTCTGAGGAGCCATTATTCTGCTACTGTTCTGACCTTCTTGGCTGCGGTCACCTGTGCCTGTGTGTCCCAAGGGTGCCTCTCACTCAGCATGGCCTCTGTGATGTTCAGCCCATGCCCCCGTCTTACCTCTCCTCATTGTAAACCTTGTCCTGTAGATTCACCCAGGGCATCCTTATCGTCTCTGACCTGCACCCCTCACAGTGGATTCTGTCTTCTCTGTGTGCCTGTGGCCCTCCTGTCCTCTTTTCTCCAAGCAGGACCACAGCTTGATCAATCATCTCTCACCTGAACATGGCAGCATCCCTAACTATCTCTTCCCAGGATCTTGCCCATCTGTCATCTAGCTGCCACCTGGCTGCCCAAGGATCTTTCTAGAACCCAATTAAATTAGTTCCTACTTAAAATCTCTTCTGGGCTCCCATTTTCCACAGGAAAGCCCCATAAGTTCAGCACGAATTCTTCAAGATGGTGCTTTGTAAGAAGGCTTAGAAAAGAATACTATTACGATGTTGCTTTCCTGTCTGCTTCAGTGCAGAGGTGTGGTGTTTCCCAGAACAAGTGAAGTCAGCTTTGGAGAATCCAGAGCCTGCTACTCATTTCCCCTCGCTGCATTTTCTGATCGTGCCCTCAGACCTATCCACCTCTGTATCTGCTGGCCTCGGGCCCACAGTGGGAGCTAAAACACGTGAGCAACAGCACAGCCAGCACCCAGCCCTGGAGCAATTGACACCATGGACGCCTGGGTATTTTCCCAAAGTTTCCAAACCCTTAGTGCAAGTGAAAGGAATGTTTTTCCATGTGAGGACCACTGACCCACACAGAAATATAACAGGAATGGGCTACATGAATAAAAAGCAGCAACTATTCTTCCTGCTAAAGGAAGCAAATATCACACAGAACAGAAAATTATACTCAATAAATGGAACAAAAAAATTTTTGATGCATCATTTCTAAATTAAGGCTGTTTAGAGTAGAAGGAATGATGCTAAAGCTGAAACTCCAGTACTTTGGTTACCTCATGCGAAGAGTTGACTCATTGGAAAAGACTCTGATGCTGGGAGGGATTGGGGGCAGGAGGAGAAGGAGACGACACAGGATGAGATGGCTGGATGGCATCACTGACTCGATGGACGTGAGTCTGAGTGATCTCCGGGAGGTGGTGATGGACAGGGAGGCCTGGCGTGCTGCGATTCATGGGGTCATAAAGAGTTGGACACGACTGAGCAACTGAACTGAACTGAACTGAGAGTAGAAGGAAGCAGCAGGGCAGAAAGGTACATGAGCAGGGTGCAAATCCAGTTGTTCAGTTGCTCAGTTGTATCCTACCCATTGCAACCCCATGGACTACAGTTCAGTTCAGTCCAGTTGTTCAGTTGTATCTGAACCTTTAATTCCTCTTTGCTCTCTGCAATAAGGTGGTGTCATCTGCATATCTGAGGTTATTGATATTTCTCCCGACAATCTTGATTCCAGCTTTTGCTTCATCCATTCGGGCATTTCGCATCATGTGCTCTGCATATATGTTAAGTAAGCAGGGTCACAATATACAGTCTTGATGTACTCCTCTCCCGATTTGGAACTAGTCCATTTTTCCATGTCCAGTTCTAACTGCTGCTTCTTGACCTGCATACCGGTTTCTCAGGAGGAAGGTAAGGTGGTCTGATATTTCTGTCTCTTTAAGAATTTTCCAGTTTGTTGTGATCCACAGAGTCAAAGGCTTTAGCATAGTCAGTGAAGCAGAAGTAAATGTTTTTCTGGATTTTTCTTGCTTTTTCTGTGATCCATTGGATGTTGGCAATTTGATTTCTGGTTCCTCTTTTCTAAATCCAGCTTGTGTATCTGGAAGTTCATGGTTCACTTACTGTTATTGAAACCTGGCATAGAGAATTTTGAGCATTACTTTGCCAGCATGTGAAATGAGTGCAATTGTGCAGTAGTTTGAACATTCTTTGGTTTGCCCTTCTTTGGGATTGGAATGAAAACTGAACTTTTTCAGTCCTGTGGCCACTGCTGAGTTTTCCAAATATTGGCATATTGAGTGCAGCACTTTCACAGCTTCATCTTTTAGGATTTGAAATAGCTCAGCTGGAATTCCTTCACCTCCACTAGCTTTGTTCATAGTGATGCTTCCTAAGGCCCACTTGACTTCACACTCCAAGATAGCTGGCTGTAGATGAATGATCACAGCATTGTGGTTATCTGGGCCATTAAGTCCTTTTTTGTATAGATCTGTGTATTCTCGCCACCTCTTCTTAATATCTTCTGTGTCTATTAGATCCATACTGTCGTTTATTGTGCCCACCTTTGCACGAAATGTTCCTTTAGAATCTCTAATTTTCTTGAAGAGATCTCTAGTCTTTCCCATTCTTTTGTTTTCCTGTATTAGTTTGCCTTGTTCACTTAAGAAGACTTTATCTCTCCTTGCTATTCTTTGGAACTCTGCATTCAGATGGGTATATCTTTCCTTTTCTCCTTTGCCTTCACTAGTTTTTGGTTCTCTCCTAGTTGGTGGGGTGGGAAGTGGGGGACAAGTGGTGGCGTGAGGGGAGGAATTAGGTTGGTCGGAGACTTCCTATCACTTCTCTAGGGTGTTGTAGCTTCCAGCCCAGATGTCAGTCCTGAGACCAAAGAGGCCCAGGGCTGCATGGTAAATTCTGTGGTGGTAGGATTTGGGATGATCTGCCATTCATCATCAGTGTATCCAAAGGGCGTTGGTTGAACCTGAAAAGTTGATTCATTGTGCTTAGATTCATGCTTAGTTCCCACAGTTCATTGTTAGGCTTGTAAACAAAACAGAAGTTTCCTTTGATGTGGTAAATTCTTTTTTTTGATAGGTAAGAAGTAGCTTTATTAATACAGGATGACTTTAAGAGCTGCCGCGGGCAGGTGAGGGAGGCCTGCCGACGTGGTAAATTCTTATCACATGTTTTCTTATGAAGTCAGTTAAATGAACTGTGCTCATGGTCTTCTCAAGGCAAGAATACTGAAGTGGTTTGCCATGCCCTTCTCCAGTGGACCATGTTTTGTTAGGCCCTGAATAGCGGAGGCATGCCCTTCACACTCCGTGTAGCCAGAGGACGGGACTCGTGCCCTGGTTGTGCCACTGCTGGTCCTCGCTGGGCGTGTCAACCTGCACCAGCCACCAGGTGGCAGTCAGTGGTCAATGTGCCCTTAAGCTGGGAAGAGAACTAAGCAAAGGTGAAATCTGCTACTCTATCACTGCATTAACAGACTTCAAGTTGTTGACATTGGAGTATTTTAAAATTTTTAAACATTGTGGTAGAAGACACATAACATAAAATCTACCATCTTAATATTTTTGAAGTGTACAGTTCAGTACTAGTAAGTGTATCCACAATGCTGTGCAACAGATCTCCAGAGCTTTTTATTCCTACAAAACAAACTACCCTGGAGTATCATTTTAATGTTTTTGTTCGTTTCTTTGTGTTTTTTTTTTAACATTTTGGCTGGGCCACATGGCATGTGGGATGTTCCTTCCATGACCAGGGATGAAGCTTGCACCCTGGGAAGCCCTGTCAAACATTGCCCATATATGCATGGACTTATTTCTGGGCTCTCAATTCTGTCCCCTTGGTATATGTGTCTGTTTTTATGCAAGCACCATACTGTTTTGATTACTATAGTTTTGTAGTATAGTTTTAAATCAGGAATTGAGATGCCTCCAGCTTTATTTTTCTTTTTCAGGATTGCTTTATCTATTTGGCATCTCTTGTGCTTACATACGGAGAAGGCAATGGCACCCCACTCCAGTACTCTTGCCTGGAAAATCCCATGGATGGAGGAGCGTGGTGGGCTGCAGTCCATGGGGTCGCTAAGAGTCGGACACGACTGAGCGACTTCCCTTTCACTTTTCACTTTCATGCATTGGAGAAGGAAATGGCAACCCACTCCAGTGTTCTTGCCTGGAGAATCCCAGGGACGGGGGAGCCTGGTGGGCTTCTGTCTAGGGGTTCGCACAGAGTTGGACATGACTGAAGCAACTTAGCAGCAGCAGCAGCAGTGCTTACATAAGCATTTTAGGGGCTTCCCTGGTGGTTCAGATGATAAAGAATCCCCCTGCAATGCAGGAGATCTGGCTTGATCCCTGGGTTGGGAAGATCCCCTGGAGAAGGGAATGGCTACCCACTCCAGTAGTCTTGCCTGGAGAATTCCATGGAAAGAGGGTCCTGGTGGGCTACAGTCCATGGGGTTGCAAAGAGTGGACACAACTGAACAACTGACACTATACTACTATATGTAAGCATTTAGGATTTTTTTTTCTATTCCTGTGAAAATGCTGTTGAAAATTTGATAGGGATTGCATTGAATCCGTAGATGGCTTCAGTAATATGGACAGTTAGCAATACTAATTCTTCAAGTCATGACATAATATATCTTTGCATTTATTTGTGTCTTCTTCAGTTTCTTTCATCAAAGTCTTATAGTTTCCACCTCCTTGTTTAAATTCATCTTTAAATATTTTATTGTTTTTGATGCTATTATGAACGGGTATGTTTTATTTCTTTTTCAGATGTTTTATTATTAGTGTGGAATGTGGCATTTCTGTACATTGATTTTCTATCCTGTAACTTTACTGAATTCACTGATTAGTTCTAACAATTTCTTAGTGGAGTCTTAGGATTTTCTACATATGAGATCATATCATCTGCAAATAAAGATAATTTTATTCCTACCTTTTTTATTTGGATGCCTTTTATTTCTTTATGTTACCTGGTTCCTATGGCTGTGGACTTCCAGTAATGTGTGGAATAGCAGTGGTGAGAGTGTCACCCTAGTCTTGGTTCTGATCTGATCATAGAAGAAAAGTTTCCCACCTTTCAGCCTTGAGCATGATGTGAGTTGTGGGCTTTTTATATTTGCCTTTAGCTACATTCTTTCTATATTTGACTTGTTGAAAGTCTTTTTTTAATCAAGAAAGGATGTTCCATTCTGTCCAGTGCTTTTTCTGCATCTGTTGAGATGATCATATATTTTTATCTTTCATTCTATTAATGTGGTGTATCACATTTACTGATTTGCATATGTCGAGACATCCTAGCATCCCAGAGATAAATCCCACTTGATCATAGTGTATGATCCTTTTAATGTGCTGTTAAATTTGGTTTGCTAATATTTTGTTGATAGTTTTTGTATCTACATTCATCAAGGATATTGGTCTGTACAGTTGACCCTAGAACAATATGGGAAATGGGGTGGGATTAGGTGCACCAACCCTCCTCACAGCCAAAAACCCTTGCATAACTTATAGTTGGATCTTTATACGTGTGGTCCCTCCATATCCGTGGTTCCATCATATCTGTGGTTCCACATTCACAGATTCAGCCTACCATGTATTGTTTAGTGCTGCATTGTTTACTGTTGAAAAATATCTGCATGTAAAGGAACCTGCTGCTACTGCTACGTCGCTTCAGTCACGTCCCACTCTGTGGGACCCCATAGACGGCAGCCCACCAGGCTCCCCCATCCCTGGGATTCTCCAGGCAAGAACACTGGAGTGGGTTGCCATTTCCTTCTCCAATGCATGAAAGTGGAAAGTGAAAGTGAAGTCGCTCAGTCGTGTCCGACCCTCATTGACCCCATGGACTGCAGCCCACCAGGCTACTCTATGGGATTTTCCAGGCAAGAGTACTGGAGTGGGTTGCCATTGCCTTCTCCGGTAAAGGAACCTATGCAGTTCCAAATCATTGTTCAAGGTTCACCTGTAGGTTCTTTGCTTGTAGTGCCCTTATCTGGCTTTGGTCCTGCCAGGGTACCAATGCTGGCCTCCTATAATAAGCTTGTGAAGTAAGTATTATTAATTCCACCTGATAAATTTGAAGGCTGATATCTGGAGAGGTTAGATAACATGCGTAAAGCCGCACAGCTAGTTAGAGGCAGAGTTGGAACTGGCTCTCAAACTCCATTCTTAAGCATTGGGCCACTCCTTCCCAAAAGAGACTTCTTGCCACTTCTTCACAAAAAGCTGCCCAGAGAAGGAGCACTGGAGTCAGGACTTGAAGATAGGTATGAGAGCAGCAGAGAGGAGAGGTGAAGGCAGAGGCTGGGACCCAAGATCACACCCTCATCCTTTCCCTAGCCCCATGAGAAGTAGAGGGGGCTCCTCCTGCAGGTCCCCTGGAGCTGTTGTTTGTGATTCCCCAGGAAGAGTGCAGAGGTCTCCAGGGCATGTGGCCTGTTTGGAGCTCAGCCACCATCTGTATCCCTTCTCCCCGCGTGCTGCAGGTAGGAAGCAGGATGGTGATTGTCGCTGCGGGCTGCGTGCTGCTCCTCATGGGCATATTTGGGAAGATCGGGGCTGCATTTGTCACCATCCCGGCACCCGTGGTCGGAGGCATGTTCCTGGTGATGTTCGGGGTCATCACTGCCGTGGGGATTTCCAATCTCCAGGTGAGGCAAGGCACCCTTGGAAAAGCAGCAGCATTGCATCTCCTGAGAGGAGCCCATGGGGATGGAGATGAATGGAACAGCCTGGGGACAAGGGAGGAGAAGGGCATCCTCCAGTCCCAGCAAATGCACCGGCCCCAAATGGAGGGAAGAAGTAACCAGGAACATCCAAACTTCTGAAAAACAAAATTGGATCCGTTTGTATCGAATTATCCAAACCACTCAACTCTCAGGGTCAAGGGGGAGTTGGGACTTGACTGAGAGCCTGCACCCTCTGAATCCAACTTCCCCCTCCAACCTCCAGTGATGGGCGAACAGGGGGCACTTTAGAGGGGTGCTTGGTGTTCAGTATAGGTGCTGATGGCTCCGGGCCTCTCTCTTGCAGTACGTGGACTTGAACTCATCCAGAAACCTCTTCATCTTCGGCTTCTCCATCTTCTGTGGGCTTGCCATTCCCAACTGGGTGAACAAGAACCCAGAGAGGCTCCACACAGGTGATTCTCCATCTTCTAGACTGTGACCATTCCAGGAGCAGAGCCAGTGGGGCCCTTGGTTCCCGGGAATTCCTGTCACTTCTTTTAAATTAACTATAGTCACCATGTTGTACATTACATCGCCATTACCTATTTCCAGTTTTGTTGAGATACAACTGGCATACATCACTGTATGATTCCAGGTATACAGCATAAAGTTTTGATGTACATCCATTGTGAAATGATTACCAAAATAAGTCTAGTTAACACCCATCATCTCACATGGATACAATAAAAAAAGTGGGGGAAAAAAGAAAAACATTTTTCCTTGTAAGTGAGAACTCTTAGGGTTTATTCTGTTAAGAACTGTATGGTTAACATACAGCAGCATTAACCATAGTTTTCATGTTGTACATTACACTGCTCATCCTTATCTCATAACTGGAAGTGTGTACCTTTTGATCACCTTCCTCCAGCACCTCCTTCTCCCACTTCCCGCTTCTGGTAACTGCAAATCTGATCTCTTTTTCTGAGTTTTTATCATTTTTTTAAGAGTCTACATATAATAAGTGAGATCATACCTATTTGTTTTTCTCTCTCTGATTTATTTCACAGCACAGTGCCCTCAAGGTCTATCCATGTTGTGTAAATAGCGACATTGCATTCTTTTCCTTATGGCTGGATAATATCCATTGTAAACATACACATTTTCTATAGTTGCTCATCCACTGATGAACACTTAGGTTGTTTCGATATCTTGGCTGTTGTAAATAATGCTACTGTGAATGTGGCTGTGCATGTGTCTTGTTGAGTTGGTGTTTTCATTTTCTTTGAATAAATATCCAGAAGTGGAATTGTTGGGTCATAATGATGGACAGGGAGGCCTGGCGTGCTGCATTTCATGGGGTTGCAAAGAGTCGGACACGACTGAGTGACTGAACTGAACTGAATGGTAGTTCTGTTTTTAATTTCTTAAGGAACTCCATGCTGTTTTCCATATGGCTGCACTAATTTACAGGCCCATCAATGATGCATAAGGGTTTCTATTTTTCCACACCCTTGCCAACACTTCTCAGTTCTTTTTGGGAAAAGCCATCCTCACAGGTGTGAGATGAATATCTCACTGTGGTTTTGATTTGCATTTCCCTGCTGTCAGTGATGCTGAACACCTTTCATGTACTCATTGGTCATCTGGACATCTTCTTTGGCAAAGTCTCTGTTAAGATCCTCTGCCCATTTTGTAATCCCTGTCACTTTTGTCTCCACTGTAGGGATTCTTCAGCTGGACCAAGTCATCCAGGTGCTGCTGACCACAGGCATGTTTGTTGGTGGATTTCTGGGATTTCTGTTGGACAACACCATCCCTGGTAGGGCTCATCTCTGCCCTGTAAGCTGGCAGTTTGGGTAGACGGTCAGCATTAGGGCCAGCCGCGTTGCTTCCCTAGCCCCAGTTCCCATGAGAGGCTGGCCACAGCATACCCTGAGCGGGTCCAGGGTCTGGGTGGGGTGATTTAAAGTCCCTGTCTACAAGGTCTACATCCTTACACCGTGCTCAGCCCTCCTGTATCCAGGGTAAACCAGGGCAGCCTGGTGTCCACACAGAAAGCCTCTAGGCAGTATTCTGAGGAATGTGAGGAGGGCGGTTAGGGCTTCAACATTTGATTTTGGGGGTGGGTGGGTGAGCACAGTTCAGCCCATAAAAGGACCCTAAGGTGGGAAATATACCAGAAGCAAAGCGCAAAAGGCACAGCCCCAGCTGTCTTAGAGCCTGCAGTCTAGCTGGGGAGGGAGAGAACACAGTATAGATTCATATCCCAACCAAAGCCATAGCTGGTGTGTTGTGCTCCAGGTGCTCTGTACTGAGCGTACAGAGAGCAGCAGGACATGCCCGGCCTTCTGGAGCCTCACAGGCTCGTAGGAAAGGGAGACACAACCACAGACCCTTACACTACAGGGCACCGAGTGTGGCGGTGAGCACAGCAAACCCATCAGTGCTGAGGATGTGTCCGGGGAAGGGTGCAGAGTTGTCCTCACTGGTGGCTTTCTGTGCTCCCTTCTTGGTCCTCCGACAGTTTCTTGAAAGGACCTCTGTAATAACTCCTGCTTATTCTGATATTCTGTTTTCCACATCTCTTCTCTCCACCAAACATAAAAGACACCTGCATTCCAGAAACACTGAAACATAGAAAGGTCCACCCCGGAAGAGGAGGAAAGAACAGTGGTTCACAGAAGGTCGTACCCTAGAGCTCAGAAACTCCTGGTGATGAGCTGAGTTGTTGTTGTTGTTTAGTCACTCAGTCACCTATGACTCTCTGTATCTCCATGGACTGCAGCACGCCAGGACTCCCTGTCCATCACCAACTCCCGGAGCTTACTCAAACTCATGTCCATCGGGTCGGTGATGCATCCAACCATCTCATCCTCTGTCCTCTGTGTCCCCTTCTCCTCCTGCCTTCAATCTTTCCCAGCATCAGGGTCTTTTCCAGTGAGTCAGCTCTTCTCATCGGGTGGCCAAAGTATTGGATCTTCAGCCTCAGCATCACTCCTTTAAATGAATATTCAGGGTTGATTTCCTTTAGGATGGACTGGTTGGATCTCCTTGCTGTCCAAGGGACTCCCAAGAGTCTTCTCCAGCACTATAGCTCTAAAGCGTCAGTTCTTTGGCGCTCAAGACTTCTTTATGGTCCAACTCTCACATCCATTGAGTTGAGTTGGGTGGAGTTGAGCTGAGCTGATTCTTGGGGTGGGCTGGGAGGAGGAGAAGGACGAGCTGCCGGCAGGACCAGGGCATTGCGAACTGGCCTCTCCAGAGGCTCCTCCTGCCCAGGTCCGCCAGCTCCCTTGGGGCCCAGTCCTGACCTCACTCGCTGTCTCCTATTAGGAAGTCTGGAGGAGAGAGGTCTTCTGGCATGGAATCAAATCCAGGAGGAGTCTGAGGAGACTACAAAGGCCTTGGAGGTCTACGGCCTCCCCTGGGGGATCGGCACCAGGTTCTGCACATCCTCCTGCGCCCAGTACCTCCCCTTTTGGCCCAGGGAAGGCGAGGTGGGAGTGCGCCAGCTCTCGCTCTGCCCCCGGGACTCAGAAGAGGGGCCCCGGAGCGCCACAGACACCCGGATGTGAGAAGGCTCCTTCTGCACCGCCCCCACCCAGTGTGCTCCTCGCCCCACCCACTATGGGAGGTACCCTGTCGACCTGAGCGTCTCTGCACCTCACACGTGGTGGCAGAGTTAGATAAGTGTTAGATAAAGGCCAGGGCAAGCGTGCTGTGACCCCCGTCAGCGAGTCAGCGAGGTCTAGCCTCAAGCTACATCCTTACACCGTGCTCAGCCCTCCAGTCTCCAGGGTAAACCAGGGCAAATCAGGGCAAACAAGGGCAGCCCGGTGTCCTCGCAGAAAGCCTCTAGGCAGTATTTTGATGCGTTGGGAGGCAGAGGCTTTGGGTGGGGTAGGGAACAGAGATGGGGCTGTTAGCTGAAAGGTGACAGTAACATTTCTCTTCCTCCGCAAAGAAGTAGGAGGCCTGCTGACCCCTCCCATCCAGGTTCCTCCCATGCAGATTCCTCCCAATCAGACCCCTCCCCTCCAGGCCCCTGCCACTGGGAAACGCTGAGCTTGTGCTAAGTCATTTCAGTCGTGTCCGACTCTGTGCAACCCTATGGACTCTAGACCGCCAGGCTCCTCTGTCCATGGGACTCTCCAGGCAAGAATACTGGGGTGGGTTGCCATTTCCTCCCCCAGGGGATCTTTGCCCCCTGGGATGGAACCCACCTCTCTTACCTCCCCTGCTTTGGCAGGCAGGTTCTTTACCACTAGTGCCACCTGGGAAGCCCCTGTAGGCACTGAAGGGTCTGCAAAGCTACAGTCCCTGCATATGCCCAGTGCTAGTCCTTGGAGTCAGACTGCATCACAGGATGGTATGGTGAGGCAGTGAGCACTGGGGGTGCGGGTCAGATGGCACCAGGTTTGGACCCTAAGACTTAACCTGCACTTCAGGTTCTCACAGGGACATGAAACAGCCAAAGCCTTGGAAAGGCCTTCAGTGGAGTGGAGCCACTGTTGTCATGATTTATAAACTGTAAGAGCCAGGTGAACCTGCTGTCTCTGCATCCTCAATGGATTAGTCAGGATTCTCTAGAGAGACAGAGCCAATACGGGGGGTGTGGACATACATACATATCTGTGCCTATACATATATGTCTACATATATATATATATATGTACACACACACACATATGGGGAAGGCAGATGGAGAGATTGACTTCAGGATTGGGCTCAGGTGATTGTGGATGCTGACAAGTCTGAAGTCTGCAGGGCAGGCCATGCAGGCTGGAATGATTTGCAGCTGGAATCTGAAGGCAGTCACTGGAAGAATTCCCTCTTCCTGAGGGAGGTTAGGGCTTCTCTGAGAGCTCAGTTGGTAAAGAATCTGCCTGCAATGCAGGAGACCCTGGTTCGATTCCTGGGTTGGGAAGCTCTGCTGGAGAAGGGATAGACTACCCACTCCAGTATCTTGGACTTCCTTTGTGGCTCAGCTGGTAAAGAATCTACCTGCAATATAGATCTGGGAGATCTGGGTTCGATCCCTGGATTGGGATGATCCAAGGTGAAAGGCTCCAGTATTCTGGCCTGGAGAATTCCGGGCCATGGGGTTGCAAGCGTGGTCTGTTCAGTCCTTCAACTTATTCAATGAGGCCCACCCATACTATGGAGGGTAATCTGCTTTACTCAAAGTCTGCTGATTTAAAGGGTAATCTCTTCTAAAAAAAAAAAACAAAAACAAAAAAACACAACCTAAAACCTTCAGGGAAATATCTATAAAAATGTTTGACCAAGTACCTGGTACCATGGCCTTGCCAAGCTGACATGTAATAATAACCGTCACCCCCAGTACACAGGCAAGGGCACTGATGCATTCTGCCCAGCAGCCTCAGCAAAAACATTGCGAGCACTGTGGGACCTGACATGGACTCCATTCAGGAGTCTTTATTGTCAGAAGAAGCAGATATAGGTGATTCTGCCTTGGTGTCCTGGAGCACAAGATTGAGGTCAGCATTGCTCCTGGGCTTTTAGAGCTTGTAGGATGTGGGGTGGACGCCAGAGATCCCTAGAACCCATCAACACAATGCCCTGAAGCAGGTGTGCTGCAAGTACCCAGTGTCATGGGACAGATCCTGGCCATCCTGTTCTTGAAAGACTCATGGCCTGGTCCTCGGGTGCATCTGGTACCCCGTGAAGAGGAGCACAGCAGGAGCAGGTGTGTGCCCTGCAGAAGGCCAGCACCTCATTCAAAGCAACCCCAAAAGACTGACACACAACCACACTATTCTTAAATACTTTATAACAACCAGAAACTACAACCATCAAAATGCTTTCGGGGCAGCCCACTCCAAAACGCCAAGGCAGGGGCAACTTGGGCTGCCAGAACTCAAAGCCAGAGACCACCAGCCTCCTCCATCCCCTCCTGCTTCCAGCCCTCCCGCATCACAGATCTTCATCGTCAAACGTCTCCGTGCACCTCAACATTATCATCTCATCGTCGACAGGAAGGTCCGGTTCCTGCAAAACACCGGTAGAAGAGGATTCGAGTTTTATTTGAGGGCTCCAGGCATCAGGCGGGGGAGATGGCCCCACCATCTCAGGCATGCCTCCTCCCTCTGCTTCTCCCCCACATCTCTTTAGCGATATCTTCTCCTCCAGCTCCAGCCAGGAAGTTACGAGCAATGAGGGGCAGGGAGTCCATTTCCATTTCACTCGCCTCCGTACTCTACCGTCTCCAGAAGGGCTTCTCCTGGATACAGTAGAACTGGCTTCTCTCCTCTTCTGGGGATTTCTAAGAACCCATGAGCGAGACAGGGGCAATCTTAAAGCTTTATCCAAATGCCCTCAACAGAGGATGATGAATTATACCACGATGCACCCACCCATGGAATACTCTGCAGCTGCTTCCAATAAAAGGAATGGGCTCCTTCTCTGTGGGACACATGATTTCCAAAGAGCGCGGTCCAGAGCAGTGTGTATGGTGGGCTACCATTTGTGTCTGATGTGTGTGTGCTCAGTTGTGTCTGACTCCTTGCGATCCCATGGACTGTAGCCTGCTAGACTTCTCTGTCCCTGGGATTTTCCAGGCAAGAATATTGGAGTGGGTTGCTATTTCCTTCTCCAGGAGATCTTCCCAACCCAGGGGTCAAACCTCGGTCTCCTGCATTGCAGGCAGAGTCTTTACCACTAGCGCCACCTGGGAATACCATTTGTATTTGATAGATTATATAAGTAGCTGGAGAATATTTCTGGATGACTGAATAAGAAACTGGTCATGATCATTGCCTTTGGGGGAGGGAATGCAATAGGAACAAGGAACACCTGTAGGCCAGAGACTACGTTTTCTTTGTACATCTTTTGGTAACATTTAAACTTTAAACCACATTCATGGGTTAGCTATTTGGGGACCATTTTGAAAAGAAATAGCATTATGTTAAATTAGCAAGTGTTTCTCATTCCCTTAACGATGACACCAGCTAACCTGATTCCACTTTACCTCTTCCCCTAAAAGTACATTCCTGGGTTTGTGTTCTTCCTGCATATCCCACCCCAGCAGAAAATCATCCCTGTAGTTCGTTAGCGCTGCTCGTTAGGGGTTGATTCCCTTGGGCCTTGGGAAGCACCCCTAATCCAACCAACCATCTCATGGATGTGGGGCCAGATTGGGGGTGATTCTGAGAATGAAGCTCCAGAGAATGGTCCTCATCTGCCGTGCCCTCCTGATAGGGGTGGGCACATCAGAGCCAGAGTATCCAAGAGAGGGAAGAACTGGTCAAAGGAAAATCACCAGACCCCTTGTTTAGGGTGAGAATGGTGGCAAAGGTTGAGAAAAGGGGGAGCTGGAATGTGGAGGATGCCCTGAGGCCAAACATCAGGGGAGGGAGCCACACACTGGAGTCTGTCACAGAGTGCCTGAATGTCGTTCCAAACGTTCTGCTTCCTTCAGTCAGTTCAGTTCAGTCGCTCAGTCGTATCCGACTCTTTGGGACCCCATGAACCACAGCACGCCAGGCCTCCCTGTCCATCACTGGCTCCCGGAGTTCACCCAAACTCTTGTCCATTGAGTCGGTGATGCCATCCAACCATCTCTAAGCCCCTGCACACGATGATGAGGGACTCTTCAGCTGCAGATCTGTTAAATCGCTAGGCCGCTAGAGGTGTCTGCTGGGACTGGGTGCTGAAGTGTGTTGAGTAGCACTTCCCCCAGTTCACGCCCACCGAGAGCCTATTTGAAACTAGAGTCTGTGCAGATGTGATTAACTAAGGCTGTAAGCTGAAGTCATCCTGGATTTGGGGTGTGCCCTCGATCCAAACGATAGGTGTCCTTACAAGATGAGAGGGACACAGAGATCACAGAAGACAGAAGCAGCGATGCAGCTACAAGTGCAGGATCTCCGGCACTGCTGGGAGCACTGGGAGCTGGGAAAAGGCAGGAGAAATTCTCCCCTAGAGCTTTCAGGGGGAGCATGGCGGGTCAACACCGAAACTGGGCCTTCTGGGAGAATAAATTTTTGTTGTTTTAAGCCCCTGAGTTTGTGGTAATTTGTTACATGAGTCCTAGGAAACCAATACAGGCACTGGGATGAACGGGAAAGAGAATGCAGTTGCCCTCTTTACACACCCTGTACCAAGGCCTGAGGCCTCCCGCATGAGGACACTCTTGGGCAGCTTGTTCAAGACACAGATTCCTGGGGCCACATCTCACAACACTGAATGGAAATCTTGAGTGCGGGGACGTCAGGAATCTGCATTCCAATGAGCTCCCAAGGTGAGTCAAGTCTGAGCGCCTCTGCTTTACATGAGCTCCAGTCCTGCCAGTTCTTTCTTTCCTGCTCTGTGTAAGTAACGAAGTGGGGAAAACAAAGACTGTCCCATCCATCTGCTCTCAAAGCCTTGGTAAGGTGACCTGACTTCACTGTGTCCAGAGAAAGGGACTCAGTGGTCAGGGCTGGTGGCCAAGGGTTGGTGGGGGGTGCAGAGAGCAAACTGCAGGAATCGGCCTTGGCTCCAAGTGGTCTCAGCAGAGGGAAGTGAAGGGTAAGCAGGAAAAGGGCCACATTGAAAAGCTGCCCTGATTACTTTTGGACATTTTCATCACTATCACGTACCTTTTAAAATAAACAGCTATATTTTTGCTAAATCAGTGGGAAAATCCATGGCTCTGAATCTGAAAGGGGCTGTCTCCTTGGCAGCTCATGAATAACCCCCTCCCTCCATGGAAACTTCCAGGAATGGACCTTCTAACCAAGACCCCCACAATGCATGTCACGGTGGGCTGCACAGTCAGCTTTTTGGAAGGAGAAATTAATATCCTTCAAAAGCTGACAGCAAATATTACCCCAGTGTCTCAGAAAATGATGAACTAGTTCAGCCTCTCAAAAGGCATCAAGGAATCACCCATGTAGGAATGCCTGCCAAGGGCCAGGCCTCTGAGGTCTGGTCCCTGCCTCAAGGCTCCCAGGCTCAGATGTGCCCTGAAGAGCATCCGTCTGCCTCTTCCCTGACATCCTCCTTCCACAAGGTGCATTAGACTAAAGTCAACTATCCATGGAAGAGCGGCCCCCCGTGGTGTGAACTGGGGGAGCTGCAACCAGTACTCCCCTCCAGAGCCCACCATCTGAGGGGAGGCGAGCCAAGGCCTGACTGCACCCTGCTCCATCCTACCTGTTTGACCTGAGTGTCAACACAGCAAAAGTCTTTGAAAATATCGATGATCTGCACGTAGAGATGAAACTTGTCCTCGGGTTTTTTTGAGTTGCAGACAGCCAGCGAGGTACTAACGGCAGAAAAGAGGAAGAAACAGCAGTTAGAGGTAAAACTAACTTTTAACTTCTGCTTTGTTATTGCTGTTCAGTCACTAAGTCGTATCTGACTCTTTGGGACCCCATGGACTGCAGCACGCCAGGCTTCGCTGTCATTCACCATCTCACAGAGTTTGTTCAAATGCATGTCCATTCATTCGGTGATGCCATCCAACCATCTCATCCTCTGTTGCCCGCTTCTCATCCTGCCCTCAATCTCCACCTCTGCTTGCACCCTCTGAAAATATCTGGATTACAATGAGAACCAAACACTTTGAAGCACGCAGCTGGACCCTCCAGAAGGTTGCCCAGCGCCTTCTGTGGAAGATTTGCACAGCCCCAGTTCCAGCATCATGTCTGTAAGCTGCTGGGGAAGCAAGACTACAGGGAGGCTGGCCCATGGGTCCTAGTTCAGTGTTCTGAGCTGTGGCCTGGGGAACAAGGAGCAAGATTTCCTCTCCACCCAAAGTCAGGCTCTGCTCCCACCCGTGACCTCCCAGGCTCAGGAAGCACAGGGCACGATCGAGGTCAGTCCCTTGACATGCCTCTGGCTCAGGAGGTCTAAAGTGAAACGCCAGCCCTGGCACAGACGGCTTCCCTGAAGATTCTTTTCCTGCTGTTTCCTGGGACAAGGGGAGAAGCCCACCAACGGGACTGTAATCAGGCCTGGATAGCTGGTGGTGCTTTGACCTCACTTCCTGCTGGAATGAGGCCTCACAGTCAGCTTGGGAACCCTGGCAGCAACCCCTCTGCCTTTTCTAGGGAAAGAAAGAAAAAAAACAATTTTTTTTTTCCCCCTGATTGGTTGTTTTCTGTTCCACCAGCAGGATGAGGAGTTAACAAAATTATTTGCCAAGTACACTTTGGCCACTTTTCAACCAAATTGTGTTCACAGCCCAATCCCAACAAAGAGATAGCAATGTCTGTCTCCAGATGGTTTCAGGAAAATCAAACTTTATACAGCCGGGAAGAGTCACCACGGAAAATCGCTTTGAGATTTTGGGCATGTCAGGCTGGGCTGGGGGTGGGGGACGGGGTGGCAGCTGAGTTGCAAATGCTGACTTCTAATCTGTCTGCAGGCTGCCAGGGCTCTGGGCTGGAGCCACAAGCCTCAGAAAGAATGGAGATGTTCTTTGGGATCATGAGAACATGAATGTCACCTCATTCCCAAGGCTACATGTTCTTGCTTCATTTAAAAAAAAATATGTTATTTATTTGGCTGTGTGGGTCTTACTAGCAGCACGCAGGATCTAGTTCCCTGACCAGGGATTGATCCTGGGCCCCTGCTATGAGTGTGTGGAGTCTTAACCACTGGTCACCTCTTTTTAACCAGGTATCTGAGGGGGCTGTGCCTTTAGGCTGTAAGACCACAGCTTTTCAAAGTAGCAACGATATTTTAGTCCTAAACTCTCTCTTTCTGAGAAAACACAACTGTTTTTTATGTGTGTGTGTGTGTGTTTAAAAAAACCAAGCTGCTTCTTGTTTTAAAATCTCCCCAGATGCTCTTCTGACTTCAGGGGGTCATCCCTCCTTCTACATCCTTCCCATCAGCACTGTGAAAACAGCTTCTCCCCTTGTGCAACTCAGAGACTCTGTCACTCACCCCAAGGCTCAGGCGTGGGGCTTGTTTCCATGTTGGCCCAGACTCTCTCTGTCCACCTCTCAAACCAGACTGACTGCTGTAACCCATCCACAGCCACCTCACCCCAGGAGACAGTGCAAACCACCTAGAGTTGACAACTCGCTGATGTATCTCAGCCTGGATCACAATGGGAGAATGGTCTCTGCTGAAGAAGCCCCAGAGAAGATCCTCCCCAGGGCAATGGCACAATCCTAGGACCAGCCTTTTCTGAATCACAGGAAAAAGTGGATTTCCAAGAACTTCCACTGAATTATGCTCCCCTCTGAGAGGCTGCACGGGAGAGGTTCCCAAACACCCCAACAGGGACACCCACACACAGTCTCATACCCCTCCTCACCTGGGGCTAGATGTGCCTGGAGCTTCACTTTTGTCCAGGAAACTTGCCACATCGAAGGCATCTTCAAAAAGGATCTGAAAGAAACCACAAAACTTCACATGTCAGAAATCCACCACACTCTGATGTTTGCTCTGGGCTGCCGAGGGATAGAAAGGCTCCCTACCTCTTGTCCCCAAAGGGGTGCATGTTAAAGCTGAGGCCCAAACCCAGGGTCTCTGCTTGGTGACCTTTACAGGGGATGAATATTAAGTTCTTGACCACCCAGAAAAAACTGCCAACCCCAGAGAGTGGCTGAGAGATGGGGAAGCACTGGGGACCATGGTCTCCTCTTTCTAAAGAGGGTGGGAGCTTAGGTGGGAGAGGCAACAGCCAGAGGTGAGCCTCTGTTTACACAGGAAAGGGCTCATCTACACTGCCCGAGGGACAGACTGAGCCCAGGATCCACAATCTAGCAGTTTCATTCTAGGGGAACAGAGGTTCAGGGGCTCGGGGGTTAGGTTGCAGAGAGCCCACTCCCAGGGTGGATATGCCACAGTCAACCCGCTCCCTCCCACGTCCCTGCCCCAACCTCACTCCACCTTGGGAGTCCCTTGCAGTCACACCAGTCACTTGGGGTGGTTGTTAAAAACAGATTCTGAGCCATCCCCTCAAAGACTCGGATTCAGTGGGTCTAGAGTAATAGCCAAGTGCCTGCCTTTTAACTAAACTCCACTTGAGAAGCCTGGAGGGTCAACAATAAACTAGAGACCAAAGGGCAGAGATTTGAAAGAAAAAATCTGTGATAAAGGATGCAATCCTTAGAGCAGGAACTAGGCATCCTGGATAGGTCCTCCCACACACTGGGCTCGTCTGTGAATTGGAAGGACTGGATGAGGCGACAGTAGTTTTCCATGCCTGGGTCCTGATGTTTAGGAAGCCTCCCAGAGAATGGGCCATCCTGGGCTGTGCACTGGATCATAGAAAAAGCTAAAGATTCCGGAAAAGCATCTGCTTCATTGACTACTTCAAAGGTAAAGCCTTTGACTGTGTAGATCACAACAAACTGTGGAAAATTCCTAGAGATGGGAATACCAGACCACCTTATCTGCCTCCTGAGAAACCTGTATGCAGGTCAAGAAGCAACAGTCAGAACTGGACATGGAACAATGGACTGGTTGCAAATTGGGAAAGGAGTACGTCAAGGCTGCATACTGTCACCCTGCTTATTTAACTTATATGCAGAGTACATCATGTGAAATGCCAGGTTGGATGAAGCACAAGCTGGAATCAAGATTTCTAGGAGAAATATCAATAACTTCAGATATGCAGATGACACCACCCTTATGGAAGAAAGGAAAGAGGAATTAAAGAGCCTCTTGATGAAGGAGAAAGAGGAGAGTGAAAAAGCTGGCTTAAAACTCAACATTCAAAAAATGAACATCATGGCATCTGGTCTCATCACTTCATGGCAAATAGCTGGGGAAACAATGTACACAGTGAGAGACTTTATTTGGGGCTTTCCAAAGCTCCGGTACTTTGGCCACCTCATGCAAAGAGTTGACTCATTGGAAAAAGACTCTGAGGCTGGGAGGGATTGGGGGCAGGAAGAAAAGGGGACAACAGAGGATGAGATGGCTGGATGGCATCACCGACTTGATGGATGTGAGTTTGAGTGAACTCTGGGAGTTGGTGATGGGCAGGTAGGCCTGACGTGCTGCGATTCATGGGGTCACAAAGAGTCAGACACGACTGAGCGACTGAACTGAACTGAAAATCACTGCAGAGGGTGACTGCAACCATGAAATTAAAAGACACTTGCTCCTTGGAAGAAAACCTATAACAAATCTAGACAACAGAGACATTACTTTGCCAAGAAAGGTCCGTCTAGTCAAAGCTATGGTTTTTCCCATAGGGATGTTCCAGCTGGACAATAAAAAAGACTGCTGAAGAACTGATGCTTTCTAACTGTGGTGCTGGAGAAGACTCTTGAGAGTCCTTTGGACACCTAGGAGATTAAACCAGTCTGTTTTAAAGGAAATCAACCCTGAATATTCATTGGAAGGACTGATGAAGTTGAAGCTCCAATGCTTTGGCCACATGATGCGAAGAGCCAATTCGTTGGAAAAGACCCTGATACTAAGGAAGGATAGAAGGCAGAAGAAGGGGACAACAAAGGATGAGATGGTTGGATGGCGTCACCGACTTAAGGGACATGAGTTTGAACAAACTCCAGGAGATAGCGAAGAACACGGAAGCCTGGCGTGTGCAGTCCAGGGGGTCACAAAGAGTCGGATACAACTGAGTGACTGAACAACAAGGGCTGTTCCCCCAGCATCAGAGGCAAACGGAGGTTCTCTGACTCGAAGACTCCCCAGAGAGACACCGGACATCTCCTCAAAGAAACCACCTGCTGTGGAACGTCTGAAAAGTCAGGGCAAAGCAGGGGGGTGCTGCATGCAAGCTGAATGTCCTGCAAAGCACTAGATTAGGAGCAGAGAAGCAAAGAACTGCCCACCCCGCTAGAGCACGGAAGGAGAGATGCGGCCCCAAGTGGGAGCAGCAGCCTTCCGCGGCTGTCCTAATTCTGGAATAGCAGCTGAGGAGCCCACTTTGATCTCAGCGCTCAGCGACCGCTAACGCCCACCAGCGCGCCGCTTCGCTCACCATGGCCGGGGTTAACAGCCTGAACTCCGAGCATTTACAGTAAAGGCGTGGGTACCTCCACTCTATTCCCTAATGCTCTGTGGGGTGCGAGGGAACTGACCCGCTCTCAGGTATTGGTCCTGATTGGTCCAAACGGAATTCTATCTCGGTTATTCATTGGCTCAGTAATCTGACAATCTATACAATTCTGACCAATGAGAGGGCAGGAGAGGGAGGGTGGAAATTTCTGGAGATGTTCCTCCTTGATGCTTAAGAAAGAGCCAGAGGCAGTCTTTTCTCTTGCCTGATGTAGAGGATGTATGGATGTGAGAATTGGACTATAAAGAAACCTGAGCACCGAAGAATTGATGCTTTTGAACTGTGGTGTTGGAGAAGACGCCTGAGTGTCCCTTGGACTACAAGGAGATCCAACCAGTCCATCCCAAACGAAATCAGTCGTGAATATTCATTGGAAGGACTGATGCTGAAGCTTAAACTCCAATACTTTGGCCACCTAATGCGAAGAACTGACTCCTTGGAAAAGATCCTGATGCTGAGAAAGATTGAAGGCAGGACGAGAAGGGGATGACAGAGGATGAGATGGTCGGATGGCATCACCGACCCAATGGGCATGAGTTTGAGTAAACTCCGGGAGTTGGTGATGGACAGGGAGCCTGGCGTGCTGCAGTCCATAGGGTCGCAAAGAGTTGGACACAGCTGAGCAACTGAACTGAACTGAACTGATGCAGAGGAGGAGGAATAATAACTTGATTGCTACCGGCCGCCATTCCACAATTATACCCTGTGCGGGAAATGGGGAGGGCGGGAAAGGTGAGATGCCAGCCTTGAGAGGAGGCAGAGCAGGGAAAAGGAAAGAACCGAATCTACGGCCACCTGGCTGGGAGACATAGCGGAAGTCCTCCTGCCGTGCTGGCCCTCCCGGGTGGGCAGAGTACATCACCTCTTGGTTTAATGAGCGAGTACCTGAAGCTGAAAAAATCCGACTGGATACAGCCTTCTAAGCCATCTCTTCTATAATCCCCATGGAAAGACCAGGAAGGTAACAGGAGAAAAATAAATGTTCTGTGGTTGTGCATATATGTCGGGAAAATCAGAAACGTACCACGCCAGCATCCAGACAGCACCTCCAGGTAGCTGTGGGAACCCTGCTAACTTCCCCGGGCGTCTCCAGGCACAGGTGATGGAGTCATTCCTATCCACCCTTTCTCACCCGTGGGTCGGCTCACCTCCTCAGGGGTGGAGATCAGCGAGCAGCTGGCCCCCTGGCTGTCAACCCCGCTGTCCTTCACGCTGCCCTCGGGGCAGGCCGGCTCTGGACAGGACCCCACGAGGCCCTTCTGTGTCCGCTCCAAGGCCTGCAAGATGAAGGTCTTCCTCTCCTCCGAGAAGGTCTGCCACAGATGGGAGATGGCCGCGGACACGATGGGGAGTGTCACCTCATTGGAGGAGATGAACTCGTTCCTGATCAGAAAGTCCATCGTCCTCTTGTAAAAGTTGAGGTATCTGCAACCAAAAGGGCAGTGACCCCCAGACTTGAACCAGCAGTCCAAGGTCCCCCGACTCGGGGTGGCTCCTTGGGATCCCGTGGTGGGGAGTGGGGTGGTGAAGAGCACAGGCCTTGCCCCGGGCTGTGGTTCACCAGGGACTCAGCCTCACTAGTCTCTGCCAGCCCTGACCCTAGCAGTGCAGAGCCAGCTTGGGGGCCACAGGCAACTTCGTTTTGTGTTTTGGGGTCCCTTCCTAAGTCCTCCCAGCGCCCTCTGTGAAGCTCACTGCCCGACAGAAGAGAGGATGAGAGGCAGGGCAGGCTGACTGTCTCACCAGGGAAACATGGCTTCAAATTTAGAGCCCAGGAATATGCAGACATGATATGAGCTCGCTTAAATTTGGAAGCTGTGGAGTAAGCCTCTTTCTGTTGGGCCAACTCCTCCAAGCCCACATACAAGGATGTGTTCAGCCTTGAGTTTGCGGAGGAGCAGTGAATAGCAGGTGGAATCTGGGTTAGCCATTCACTGCTTCCCTTGCTCCAAGACCAGTAATGCTGCGGGGGTGGGGAGGCACTTTAGCCCTCAAATCCCAGCAGACCCCCACAGTGTCACCCCAGATAAAGTCAGTCTAAGGAAATACAGTGCATGTGCTGTGCAAATGTGGTTTCAAGACTTTCTCTAGCCCCTCTGCCAACCCCATCCCCAAGCCCTTCCTGTGTGGAAATCTGGAGGGCCCGTGACTCAGGGCCTGCAGGCTGCTCCCACTGGAGCACTTGTCCCCTTCCCCATGGGCACCAGGCCTTTCACACCGTTCAAATTCCAACAGGTCTGGCAGCAGAGTGACGGAGGAGCGTGAGAGCTCCACTTTTTTCTCCTGTTCCTCCTCCACCTCCTCATCCTCTTCCTCCTCTTCTTGGTCTTCCTCCTCCTCCTCCTCTTCTTCTTCCTCCTCAACATCCTTCCCGGCTGCCTCGATGGAGCACCAAGTGTCTGAGCCTTTCCAATGAACTTTATTTGACACCAGACTGGGGAGGAAATAGAAACAAGACATTTACAGACTAATTTCCCTCATGAACATCAAGACTAAACATTTTAACACAGTTTTAGCATATTTTATATATGGCAATGGCACCCCACTCCAGCACTTTTGCCTGGAAAATCCCGTGGACGGAGGAGCCTGGTGGGCTGCAGTCCATGGGGTCGCTAGAGTTGGACACGACTGAGCGACTTCACTTTCACTTTTCACTTTCATGCATTGGAGAAAGAAATGGCAACCCACTCCAGTATTCTTGCCTGGAGAATCCCAGGGACAGAGGACCCTAGTGGGCTGCCATCTATGGGGTCGCACAGAGTCGGACACGACTAAAGTGACGCAGCAGCAGCATATATATTATATCTGTGCATAAGTGGGCTTCCCCATTGGCTCAGTGGTAAAGAATCCGCCTGCCAATGCAGGGGACACAAGACACACAGGTTTGATCCCTGGGTCAGGAAGACCCCCTGGAGTAGGAAATGTCAACCCGCTCCAATACTTTTGCCTGGAAAATCCCATGGACAATGGAGCCTGGTGAGCTACAGTCCATGGGGTCGCAAAGAGTTGGACCTGAGCAGGCAGGCAACATGGTCCTCTTACCCTACCTACTCTACCCTGCTGCTGCTGCTGCTGCTAAGTCACTTCAGTCGTGTCTGACTCTGTGTGACCCCATAGACAGCAGCCCACCAGGCTCCCCCGTCCCTGGGATTCTCCAGGCAAGAACACTGGAGTGGGCTGCCATTTCCTTCGCCAATTCATGAAAAGTGAAAGGGAAGTTGCTCAGTCGTGTCCGACTCTTCGCGACCCCATGGACTGTAGCCCACCAGGCTCCTCCGTCCATGGGATTTGCCAGGCAAGAGTACTGGAGTGGGGTGCCATCACCTTACATATGTATAAATACATTATGACCCAGTGAGGTTTATCCTAGGAATATGAGATGGCTTATTCAAGCTTTGAAAACCAATCGGTGTAGCTTACCATATCAACAGACTAAAGGAAAAATATTAATTTCAATATGTGCAGAAAAGCACTTGGCAAAATTCAACATTCATTCATGGCTTTTAAAAACTCTCAGCAAACTAGGAATAGAAGGGAATTTCTTCAACCTGATAAAGAGCATCTATAAAAAGCCTATAGCTAACAGCATACTTAATAGTAAAAGATTGTTTATCTGCCAAGATCAGGAACAAGAGAAAGATGTCCTCTCTTACCACTTCTATTCAAAATTATGCTGGAGATTATAGCCCATCCTATAAGGTGAACTAAAGAAATGAAAGGTGTACAGACTGGATAGGAGGAAATAGAACTGTGTTTGCCGACAATGTGATTATCTATGCAGAAAATCCCCAAGAAACTAAAAATGTGTGGCCAGAACTAAGAAGGAAGCAAGGTTTCAGAATACAAAGTCGATATACAAAACCCAATAGTATTTCTGTATACTAGCAATGAATAACTGGAAATTGAAATTTTAAAAATTAGCATTTACAGTAGCACCCAAAATCATGGTTAAATAGTTGGGTTTAAACTAAAAGCTCCACCTAGAAAAGAAAGCAATGAATAAATTGGACTTCGAAGTTTTTAATTCTGCTCTTCAGAAGACAGTTTTAAGAGAATGAAACAATATGACACAATTTGGAAAACCAGGACTTATACCCAGAATCTCTTCATACTGATAGGAATAATCCCCAAGGTATCAGATTGAGTTAAAAAGCAAGTGCACCAGAAGGAAACATAGGAGGGGTCTCAGTCTCTCGCTCTCTCTCTTTCTGTTTAATTTCAGAGTGGAAGAAGTCTTTCTGCTATTTACCTGACATCAGGTGCCATTGTAGATAGACAGATTAGACTTCATTTTTGCATGGACAAAACAAAAAACAGAAATGCTGGAATAGTAAAACAACCAACCAAGGTATGATTGTTTGTAATCTATATACTAGAAGGAGAGCTGATTTCTCATGATACGTAAAGTGCTTCTACCACTAAACAAGAAAAAGACCAGCAACCGAACAGGAAAATGGGCAAAAAATAGGTTAAAAAAAAAAAGCTTCCAGGAAGGGAAATACAAATGACCCTGAACAAAGGCACTTAAGCATATTCATAATTTAATTAATTAATTAAAAATATAATAATTATAAAATGCAATTAATCTAGTCCTCTACTGGTAGCACAGTTTTAATTATTGCAGTTTTATAATAATTCTAGCGAAAAATCTTCCCTAATTAATATGATTCTGAAAGAAATTTAGCCATCCACATGCGGGTGATACGAGTATTAATAAGATTTTAGTATGTCATAGTGTTCATATGTTAAATCAGGAGGGAGAGCATGGCTTACGTAATAAATGAAGTGTGGAGTCAATAGCTAACATCTGCCTCACTGAGATCAACTCCCAGGCTGATTTCTAGGTGGGGCCAGTCTGATTTGTAAAACGTGGCCACAAATACCCTGCCACGTATACTCAACACACACATGTGCATGCTCGCGCACACACACACACCACTTGCCTTTTCCCCTCCACATGACCAAACTATGGATTATGATTATAGGTGATTACATCCTTCTTAATACTTTTCTGTATTCCCACAGTGTCTACAATGTGAATTTAATTAAATCATTTCTCTCCTGATTATTTCCTTTAGGATATATATATATATATAGTACACACTCGCTGTTTAAAAAAACTGGAAATACAGAAAAACACAGAGAAGACAATATAAGAAATCAGTAACCCCGCCCCAAACGAGGGGGACAACATCACTTGGCCTCCGCGGGTTGTCGGGAGATTCTGATCACAAGCCGTGTGCAGTCCCCTTTTCAGAGTGAGTAAAATTGTTTACACACATACTCCGGCGCCTCCTCGGAGGCCGGTCTGAGCGCACACCGTGCTGGGAACGCCCTGGCGCCACCAGAGGTGACGAGGGCCCGGCCACTGTGCCCAGAGTCCAGGCCGCGCTTGGAGCAGCTGCGCAGGGTAAGGTGGCGCGGGGCCTGGGCCACCCTTTGAGAGCACAGCAGAGACGGAGGCTACACAGTGCATGTCAAAAGGTGTGAGCATTAAATGTCCCACGTGAGATCACAGAAGTGTGGGAGAGACGTTGCTCAGGCAGCCTCTCTTGTCTGAGTGTGCTGTTACAAACGAGGTTCCCCTTTCAGCACCCCTTCCCCTTGCAGCACCCGCATCTACTACTTTTTCCTTTCTTCTCTGACATCCTTTTTAGCTTTTCTTAGGTTCCTGTAAGCTAGAAAGTAGGCAGAGATTTAGATTTCCCTTATCTTCTTATGTATCCTTCAGTAAAACCATTAGGTAAGTTTTTCTTTTAAGCTATAGTACTATATGAATACTGTGATCTCATTTCTCTAGAAAATAATGTGCAAATAAAAAAAATGAGGATATTCTTTACGATTAACATTGATTTTCTTTGAGTGGTGAGATAAATACTTTCATGTTCTTTTTCGGGTACTTCTGTTCTTTTTGACATTTTCTGTTAATAAGTAGCATTATTTTTATATTCAGGAAAAATCCAATACATGTGATTAGGATAAAACAGAGAAGAGAACTCTCCAGCACAAAGCTGTTCTAAATAGATAAGCAGTGCCTCTCACTCTGTTCTGCATTCTGGAGGGGAGGGTGGGCTGCCGAGCCGCAGCAGAACTTTCTGCTATGGTAGAAGAGCGGCACGTCCTGGGTTTCCTGGTGCTTGGGGGTCTTACCTGGGGTTTCTGGAGTACATGCTGGCATATTTTTTCTTGGCCTCCTCTAAGCTGTTTGCATTCCCATCCTCCAGGTTGAAAGATCCTATCAAGGAGTTGAAGGCAAGGGTCACACGTGATAAAGTTGGGACTTGGTCCAGTCTCTCCTGCCTTTCTGGACTGTATGGACCACGGGTGGTCACTGAGCCCACCTAGGTTCAGTGTTAAGGGTCAAGAGCCCAGTTTCACCTCTCTTTTTAGATGGGAGGGGACAGGGACAGGGGAAGAGCTTCTTGATCTGGCCCTTCTCAGTCAAGGCATGGAGAGCACCCCTTTGAGAATTCAGCTTCCACTGACTCATGAAACCCCAATGTCCAGCCTGAGGGCCAAAGAAGGGAGATAGCTTCTGCCCTTTGCTTTCGAGTTGGACAGCCCCGGTCCACTTCTCTGGCCTCTCAAGAGGAGGTCAAGCACCTGGGAAGAACTCCTCTTGCTCACACAGCCTGCTGACATTTGTCCGTCCTGCCAGACCCTAAGCTCGCTGAGGACAGGGGCATGGATCTCATCGTACCCCTGGCCCAAGCACAGTGCCTGACACACAGTAGGCTCTCAGTAAATACATGTTCACTTGGCTTACCCCAATCTCTCTGTTTTCAACAGAAAAAACCAACAAGCCCTACCTTGGGAGGCAGAGGGGTGGCAGGTATGGATTGCTTACCTTTCAGCTTCAGCAGATTATCCAAAGTTTGTTCCAGTTCCTGAATATGATTCTTCGCCTTATTCAAAACTTGCCACTGAGGACAGAGACAGACAGTGCGGAGAAGCCAGCCTCCCCGCCACAGAGTTGGTTTTGTGGACACAGAAGCCCCTTTCCTGGCCCAGAGCCACCCCACCTCGGGTGCGAAGTCTCAGTCTTTGACATCGTCGACAGAAAGGGTAGGAGTTAGTTCCGAGCCACAGAAGGCACATCATTTACTTTGTATTCTGGGAATGATTCTCACAGAAATACCAAAGCATTTGGAAACCATTAAGCTGTGTTCAGCAGACAGGGCTGCAAAGGACTATAGACGCGCTGTGAAGTTGGGATGGACAATGTCTGCAGAGGCGGCACAAAGCCCCGTCCTCTCCCCATTAACTTCTGATCACTTCGCACAGTGTGCTACAGGTGGGTTAACAGTAAATGTACTAGTTTAGTACTAGTAAATGTACTGCTGCTGCTGCTGCTAAGTCACTTCAGTCGTGTCCGATTCTGTGCGACCCCACAGACGGCAGCCCACCAGGCTCCCCTGTCCCTGGAATTCTCCAGGCAAGAACACTGGAGTGGGTTGCCATTTCCTTCTCCAATGCATGAAAGTGAAAAGTGAAAGTGAAGTCGCTCAGTTGTGTCCGACTCTAGCGACCCCATGGACTGCAGCCTACCAGTCTCCTCTGTCCATAGGATTGTCCAGGCAAGAGTACTGGAGTGGGGTGCCATTGCCTTCTCCCAGTAAATGTACTAGTTAGTAAAAATACAAAAATGTATTTTTGTTTGCCAAATGCATACATTCTAGTTGACCTAAAGTCTTTATCAAGTGCTCTGTCAACTTGAACTATGAATTTCCTGTCCTGCAAAAATAGAAGCACAAGCATTTCCTTGCTCCCTCCTTCCCTTTCTTCACCACTGTATATAACATTATTCAAGTCAAAATGGTAACTGCAAGATTATGCAACAATGAGAAACGCTGAATATTGTGTATTATGCAGACCGCCCAGTGCCTGTGAGGAGTCCCAGACCTTCCTCAGGCACGCACAAGGGCAAAGACCTGCGTGCCCAGCCCGGGGTCACAGAGTAAACAAAACTGCCCTGCTTTAAGGCCGCTGACATTCTAATAGGGAAGGTGAGCGTGGAGACAACCACTCATCACACAGAACACACAACAGCTCCTCTTAACAGGAAAATTCGGTAAGCACCGCAGAGGACTGTGGGAGCACCCTGCAGGGGAGGTGGAGGGACCCACCCTCCTGGAGGCCCAACTGAGCCCCACTGGTGCGTGAAAAGGAGACTGGAGGGCGACTAAAGGTACCCCACTCTGCAGACCCATGGGACGGCGACAGGAGACCCAGCAGATCATGGGGATCTTGGACTGCTCCTTTAGAGCAGGGCCCCTGCCGTCCTACACCATCTGCTGGCCCCCGTCCCGGGCTCAGAATTATACTGTTGGGTCAGCAAGGACTCTGTCTGCTCTCAGGATACCTGGGGCCGACAGGCTGCCCAAACCCCAGGCTTGGGAGGCGAGGACTTTCCATCCCTCTGGTCTAGGACGGTCACCTGTGTCCTCGCAGCACAGCCACCCCATGCCCACCTTGCAGTCTGACTGCGTCACCTGGGCCAGAACAGAGCCACGTAGGCCAGGTGCCGTTCACTGCAACTCTGTTTCTACAACATTTTTGGCAGGCTGATTTTCTTAGGACCTTTGTCTGAGTTGAATTATGTCCCCCTAAAAAAAGATGTGTTGACGTTCTAACCCCAAGCCTGTAAGTGTGACCTTATTTGGAAGCAGGGCCTTTCTCGAGGTAATCAAGTCAACGTGTGGTCATGAGGGTGGGCTCTAACACAGTATGACCAGTGTCCTTATAAAAAGGGGAAATTCGGACACAGAGACAGATACACACAGTGACTGGAGTGACGCCTCTGTAAGCCAGGGAACGCCAAGGATTGCCAGTAAATGGCAGAAGCCAGAAAAGGCAGGAAGTGTTCTCCCCTAGGGCAGTCAGAGCGAGCCCGGCACCTGGATTTTGAACCTCTAGAGGCTAGACCTTGAGACATTTCTGTTGTTCTAAGCCACCTCGTGTATGGTATTTTGTTTTGGCAGCCACAGAAAACTAGTACGACCTTGCTGCCACACATGTGTGCATCTCACTCTAGGAAAGCAAATCCTTTCTGCATGGACACTACAAATGCAAAATTCAGTGTTCTGCCTCCAGGAGGAGCGCAAAGGAAGGACAGGACAGAAGATATTTGATTTCCAGGCTGCCCCCTGGCTGTGCCATCCCAGGCAAATAGTCTAACTTTCTGCAGCCTCAGTTTGTTCCTCTGCAGAGTGAGGGTGACATGAACAGAGCTGGGAGGAATAAATGAGGTGATGCACGGGGAAACGATACTAGCATTCTAAACCACCTAGGACTGTGCTATGCTTTTCATGCTCTTTCTTGTTAAACTCCACGGCAGGCCTCAGGAAGCCGTGACTGGTGTCCCTGTTTAACTGGTGTGTTAACTGAAGCTTAGCCAGGAACCTACCTCACGTGGACTGACGCCACTTAACAGGCAGGCTCTCCACCACCACATCGTGAGGTATAAATTTTCAGGGGTGCAGAGGGTTTTCCTCTAGATTTACTTGCACTCCTTACTGCCAGCCCCCAGTACCTGTTTTTTCCTTCAGTCATGCTGCCTGTCTGCACACTTTGTCACTGGCCGGGGGCCTTGGGGTTGTTGTGCACCCCTGGACGCATGTCACCCAGGGGACACGGAGCAGAGTTGTTCTGGACAGGCTCTTTGCTGAGAGGCCCAGATATGGGCCTCTGAGGTCAGGCTAGTGCGCAGTGAGTAGGTAAGGCGCGGCTTTCAGGCTTCAGCCACATGCAGCAGCAGAGTGCTGTGAGGCGTCCACAGCTGGATGTCGGGCAGAGGAGCAGCCCTCCCCCACCCCTCACCCCCTACATCCTTCTAGAGGAGCAGGTGGGAGCTCTGTTGAGATTCTTCCTGCCCCCCTTGGATCCGGGCACAAGGGCACTTGGGGCACCTTCCTCTGTTTTCCACAGAGGCTCTGGCCCTGTGCCCACCAGTGGTGGGGGGCAGTGCTCTTCTGTTCACCTGCTCTGGAAACAGCACCAGCCTAGACGGAAACCCACAGTTGCAGGGCAATGGGCTGGTCCAGAGAGATGGACCGTGGAAAGAGGGCCTGGCCTGGATCCCCAAACCTGGCCTCTCCCTGACAGCTGGCAGGTCCTGTCTGAATTCCAGTTCCCTCCGTTAAAGAGGGTGAGGGGCCTTGAGGCTAGCACAACCTCCCCCACGTTGGAGACCTCCTGATTGCTCCCTCTGGTGATACCAACTCCATCCTTCCATCACCACCCTAACCCACGCGAACCTTCTGTGCTCCGCCAGAGACACCAATCAGCAGTACAGTAGCCCAGGAAGGAGAAAGGTAGAATTAAGATCAGGAAAAGACAAATGCTTACCGGGAGAGTCCGGCCACCTAGGGAAAGACCTGGTGAGTGCATGAAACCTGAGGGACTCACATCCGCCTGTAGTGGGGGGTGTGCTTTGGGGTAGAGGGAGTTGTGTGTATTGCAGTGGGAATGCAGGGTCTGGGCAGTGGCTGAAGGCTCACCACGGCCCACAAGAGGGACGGGCATTGGTATGGCCGGCTCATCCGGCCTCTCAGTGGGTCATTTCCCTCCTGAGGCCAGGCTTGTCCGCAGCGGGTAGGAAGGGCCCAGAGTAGACAGAGCCCCGTGAGGTGTCCACTGCGGGCTGCTGACCCACCCGAGCTGCAGGCCTCGAGGGTGGAGCTCCAGGCCAGTCCCCACCCTGGCTCCACAGTCTTCCCAGGTGTGGGAGCTTTTCCTCCCTACCCTCGATCCCCGTACCTTTGAGGCTGTGAGATCAGAGTGGGAGTAAACAGCCTTCCTGAGGTTGCCGAAGAGCCCTGACAGGGTGGCTCGGTGGCGGGCCTGGGACAGGCGTCTGCGGGCCACCCGCTGCTCCAGCTCCTGGAGGACCCGGGGCATCATTCTTCTGCCGGCGTTGCCGCCTTTTCTTGCAGTCTCCATGAGAAGCTGCAAGGTGCTAGGCTTGGCTTGGCCCTAAATAGTAAAGGTAAAATATTAAAGAGAAAGGAAGGTAGATTGAAGCCAAAAGGGGAACAATTCCCAAGTAAAAGTTCCCAAACCAATGAGTATAATCGACAACAGATACACAATCAACCATAGGTGATACAAAACCTGTTATCGAAGCTCGACTCCCGAAAACCCAAGGTGCTCATACCTGACTGACAAAGAGCACTGCTGCTTTACAGCAGGAAGTCTCCAGGACCTTGCAGGTTCTCACTAGATTCTTGTTAATTGACCACGGTGCCAAGGAGGCCAAGGAGGGCAGGCCACACCCTGAGGTGTCATTCTTTACAGTCTGTGAGGTGGGGCAGGTGTCTCCCAGCCCTGTGAGGTCTTTCCTACCCTGAGAAGGCACCCCTCTTTGGGTTGGGAGGACAGCCACAGAATCAGAGGCCCATCCAGCCTGAGGGCTAGTTTACATTAGAGGCCACCTTTTATAGTCTCCAATTTCCAGACACGGACAAATCTTTAATAGGAAGCAAAGTGAAACAGTGAAGTGAACAGGAAGCCCAGAGAAAAACAAGTGTTTCCCAGGTGGTACTAGTGGTGAAGAATCTGCCTGCGATGCGGGAGACCTGGATTTGAACCCTGTGTCAGGAAGATCCCCCGGAGGAGGAAATGGCAACCCACGCCAATATTCTTGCCTAAGTCCCATGAACAGAGGAGCCTGGTGGGCTAGAGTCCATAGCGACGCAAAGAGTCAGACATGACTGAGGGACTAAGGACAGCACACAGTACAGGGAAAAACAAGAACCTTTTGAACTTAAGAATATGAGTCTTCTTTACCTGTTTAAATTAAAAAGAAATGCATGTGCCTGGATACCAGGGCATTTAGGTTGACATTTAGGCTGAGGTAAAAACACCAAGGTCCTCCCAGGATCTCAAATTCTCTAAATAAGTCTAGGAATATGAATGCCAAAGGCCTCTGGGCTTGTGGGGAGTCTAGAGCTCTCCTGTGCCAATGCTGATAATTTGACTTTCCTCTCAGGTTTCTTACCCAAACACATTCCTCTGGAAAGATCTGCCCGGCTGTGGAGAAGTTTGCCGCACCGGATGAGGGTGCAGTCCTCCGCCTCTCCTATAGGGGGCAGACGCTCCCATGAGTTGCTGCCTCCAGAGGCTGCCTCCACTGCCTGTCTCCCCACTGCCCCCCCTCCCACCGCCGCCGCGACCTCCACCCCTGGTTTATACCTGTCTAGAGTCAGCTTGTCCTTCAGTTCTCAATTTAAGCCCCAATTTCTCTGAGAATCTTTTCAGACCCAGGTCACACTGGCTTCTCATTTGAATCTTGTTTTGTCAGCAAATCAGTAAGATCCTTTGTCAGGATCCATGTATTCAGCATCTTAAGTGTCTCTCCGAGAGTGCATCAGAATAGATATAAGACAGGATAGCGGGTGGCAGAGGATGAGAGGGTTAGATAGCATTCTGACTCAATGCACATGAATTTGAGCAAACTCTGGGAGATAGTGAAGGACTGGGAAGCCTGGAGTGCTGCAGTCTATGGGGTCACAAAGAGTTGGACACAACTTAGCGACTGAACAACAACAAGGACAGCATTAAGAGAAAACCTTGGGGGCAGGGAGTAATAGTGCGTTGGACACTGACCCCAAAGTTCTCTCTGGATCCTAAGCATTTGCAGTCTCATGAATTCAGTTCTTGACAAGATTCACAGTGAGAAGCACATAGTTGAGAAACTTCAAAAACAATCTTTGAAGGTGATGCTGGCCAGCTCCCTGTCAGACAGGTAGGGAAGGATTATACAGGGGCAAGAACCTGGATACCTTATTCTGACTCAGGAAACAGGGCATGTTTGGAGGGTGAATGTGAATGTCTGGGCATCTGATACACATGAGAATTGGGGAACTCATTACAGGGACAGTAGGTGAAAGGAAGCTAGTCATATGAATCCACAGTGGGTAGGATGATGGAAGGTTGCTCCTAGAGATGGTACCCGGCCAATGAGACGAACCAGTGTGGGAAAAGCAGATGGATTATGGATTGGAACAAGACTAGAGCTCTAACTTTATGTTAACCAGCAATGTGACTATTCTATGAGCCTGGAAACCTGAAATTTTAATTTCTTTATCTGGATAAAGAAGGTGAAAAAGTCTTTAACTAGATTATAGTTTTAAGCTGTTCACCTTTAAGGTCACTGTCACAAGTCTGTGATCATTTGGAGCAAGGGCAAGCAACACAAGCTGCTCATTCTCCAGCAGAAGTGGAGTTAGAGCACACGGCAGCATGGGCAGCTGATGTGAAGGAATTCTGGGGACTGTGGCTCCTCAAACAAATGTTTACCAGGTACTTTGTGCACAGCCCATCCATTCTGCAGGAAACTAGGGCCAAAAATAGTATCAGGCATTTCAGAATGACCATAACTCTGAAATCTTTTCCTTTTAAAAAACTTTTTACTGTGCCTTCAGTCCTGTTCATTAGATCAGCATGCTACCCATAACCTTCAGTCTCACAAAGTTAGAGGACAGCTTCATTGATGCATTCTTCTAAAAAGACATTTTGTGGAGGTTTGTATTCTCATGCCACAATTTTTTTTTATCATTATCACCTCTCCTATATAAAGCATACATTCACTATCAAAGACTTTCGTACTGAAACACCACTTAATACCCACCTAGAGTTAAACTTAAAAAAAAAAAAAAAAACTCCCTAGGCTAAACTTAAAAAAAAAAACTATGACGTCACCCTTTCCAAGTTTCGAAGTAACTTTCAATCATTTTAAATTATCAATCCCTAAAACATTTAAGTGTGAGCCAGTTGCATTAGAGCTTCCCAGGTGGCACTAGCAGTAAAGAACCCCCTTGTCAATGCAGGAGACATCGGTTTGATCCCTGAGTGGGGAAGATGCCCTGGCGGCGGGCAGCCTGTCAGGCTACAGTCCATAGGATCGCAAAGTCGGACAGGACTGAAGTGATTTCTCACACACACGCACACACACACACACAGTCTCATTAGCAAACCCTAAGCAAATGCATACAAGACACTGGATGTTTTGCAACCCACCAGTAGCTTCCTTTGGTACCCTATGCTTATAAGATGGTGTTAAAAAAAAAAAACCCTCAGAATCATTCTCAGAAATCTGTTGGGTGTCAGGATGACATATACAAATGTACAAAAGTTTGGACCCAGACCTAAATGGCCACCTGTTTGGACCCACAAGTTTCAATCAGTAGCATGTATTACATAAACCACCCACAAGGCCAGTGCACTATTCTGGAGGTGAATGCGTGGCGTTTAGTCCACTCTCACCCTCGCAGGGAGATGAACACCTGGGCACACGGGCCGCGGGAAACCATGCCAGTGGTGGCAGTGGGTCACCAGCCTCACATGCCAAACACAGTGTCTTCCCACTGGGCCCGACTTCAGCACAGGCGCGCGGACCAATCGCAGTGTGTCCCTGGGCCCACAGCCAATGAGGATGCGCGGTGGTGGACCAATGAGGTGCAGGCAGTGGAAGAAACAGTGTAACATATTGTCCGAAGGTGACACAAGGCGGCGGGGAGGGGGGCGGGGTGGGTTGACCTTTTCACCTCGCCGCCGACTCTTTTCCAAGAGAGGTCGAAGTGGGGCAGGGAGCGGATCCCTGTGTCACCACACGGGCTGTATGTACCCACCGAGGACTAAACGGATGTCCTTCGACTGGGTCCGCTGGCCTGACCTACAGCCCCAGTATCCTCATCTCTCAAACGGGGCTCTGACACCAGCCTGAACAGGATTTCCCTGAGGCTTAGAGAGGACGTTGTCAGTACAGGGTCCAGAGCACAGGTTCCCTGTCTCGGGGGAAAGATGAGAGCAGGCAGATGTAAGGAAATAGACAGATACAAAGCGGGGGTTGTGTGTGTGGGGGGGTGGGGTGGTGGTGGAGACCGGGGGATTGATGTTTTAAACTAGGGAAGAAGAAAAAGGGGTGGGCCGTGAGAGAGGTTGCACATAAGCGGCCTTTGAAGGTGGGATCAAAATAGCAAGAAGAAAAGAGAAACGGTGCTTACTTTCTGAGACAAGAGGAAACAGGTACTCTTCCAGCTTAGGCAAAAAAAAAAATAAATAAAATTCATTTTTCCCCCAAATAGAGATTCGTGTGTCTAGGTGTCTTTCTACTTGAATTCCTGCTCCCCTGAATGTTTCGGGGATGGTCTGCTCCCACTCCTTCAGTTTGAGGTTAGAAGGTCCCAGCAGCCAGGCGCCCCTTGCTGCTCTTGGAACAAGCTGCTTCACCACGGGGAGGGGTGAACCTGAGGTCGAAAGGCCTCCTTCAGGGGAACTAGAGGCACTTGGATTTGGATTCTGACTGGGGATTTACCTCACAGTGAACGTGAGGACCATGAGATCTACCTAACACAGACAGACAGGGTACCTGGCCCCCCTGTGGATGCTCTTGAAATTCAGCTTCAGAGTTTGGTGGAACACTAAATTAAACCGTGTGTTATGTAGAAAGAAACTGTCACATGGAAGGCACCCAGGAAGAGCAAATTCTCCTCCTCCTTTTCAAGATAAATATTAAACATTCGTTTTAAAACAAAATTCTCCCTAGCCTGAGGCTCTGTCCCTTCTGGCTGTCCAGGACCCTGTGACCTAGGGTCATGGAGGATCCCTGAGGAACTGCTTTTCTCCCCTGCCCCCTCCTTTGTTTTTCCTCCCTGCCCCTGCTCCTCGCCTCCCAACACCAGTCTCAGAGTTGTTGAGACCCCTGTGCGACTGAGGGCATTCAAGAGCCTGTACAGTACTCTTGCCTGGAAAATCCCATGGACGGAGGAACCTGGTAGGCTACAGTCCATGGGGTCGTGAAGAGTCAGACACAACTGAGCGACTTCACTTTCATTTTTCACTTTCATGCATTGGAGAAGGAAATGGCAACCCACTCCAGTGTTCTTGCCTGGAGAATCCCAGGGACGGGGGAGCGTGGTGGCTGCCGTCTACGGGGTCACATACAGTTGGACACGACTGAAGCAACTTAGCAGCAGCAGCAGCACACCTCTGTCTTGGAGAGCTTTATCTTTGCACTAAGAGGGCACACAGAGGTCCAGAAACCGACCTGCCCAGCCCTTTGTCTAGTCATCCCCTCTCCACCACTACCAAACATGTCTGGCTCCCTGGATGTGGCCATTGAGGAGCAGGTCTGCACCCAGAAAAAATGCAGTCCTGGGGTGGGACGTTGCTGAGAGGGTTCCTTACCTGCCACAGCCATGTTTCTTTCTTGAAAATGAAGACCTCTGGCCCACCTCAGTCAGCCTTCCTCACTGCCGTGAGGCAGAAGGCTCTGCTCACGAACTCTGGGACCTCTAGGTGGCCTTCTCACCAGTTTTGGATACGATCAGAGTTCTCCCCAGTAACAGCCACACACAGACACAGCATCACCTTCTGACCCTGACTCCTCCCTCCCAGTACCAGAGATCCTGCCGTGAAATATCCCTCCTCATAGTAACATGGGTCCTGCCCCAAATACCTCCCCTGCCAAAGGAGCATAGGTCCCGCCCTGAAATACCCTCCCCTCCACCAGCACGAGAGCATTTCTTTCCCTCAGATAAGCTCTACAGCAGTCCCAACAGGGAGCCTTCTAAGGTTTCTGCATGATGACAGCCCACTATGGCCACCCGTGTTCTGCATCCTCAGCCCTAACTTTCTGGTTGGAGAAACAGCCTTTTTCACTTGTTCTCCATTGTTGGGGATGACATGTTTAAGATCATTTAAAAATCAAAATGGAGGAACTGTGATTCAGACGTCTAAAATGGAGCTGGTGGCCATTGCGGATGTGGTTTCAGACACATTACTGCATCAATTCCTGAATTTTTTGAACTATATCAAATTCAAGGATGTCACCAGATATTTTCAAAACATCTGGTAGCAGCTGGCAGCTGCAATCGTATGGTCTCAAGGTTTATGCTTGTAACTATACAACCATTTTGGGCACCAACCAATCTCTGCTTAACAAGCACCCTTCTTGCCAGCTCCAGTCCTAAATCTTGACAAACAACTTATGTAAATTTTATAGGTTTTGTGTATACAAGCCACCTCTATTTTGTGGTCCTGTGGAACATAATTCAGGTGCTTATTGAATCTGTGTCTACTGGGCTAGACTCCTCACTTTGGCTCAAATGAAACTCTCTTCTGTCCCTTATTATAGATTGTTTATTGATTATTTGCATCAATGTTAATTCTATCCATTTCATGCGATAACAAGCAGGGGTCTCAGACTCTATCATGTTTGTATCACCCAAACAAAATGAGAGTGATGGATTGTGTATTGAGCATCTGCGAAGCTCTTCATCCTCATGGATGATCTTGAGGAGTCTTCTCTTCCCCATTTCATAGATGAGAGAAGCCAGCTCAGAGAAGGGCAGTCACCTGCCTAAAGTCTAAACTCTTTGGGCTCTCTCTGGTTTTCTGCTCGCCATGCCTCGTTGGGTAGCATTTAGTGAAAGCAATGTTAACTTTTTTCTGCTGGAGAGAAATTTGCATGATTTTGTAAGTTTCCGAACAGAAGGTTCTCAGCTGTGAACTGAGGTCTGTGGACAGTGGCATGCAGGGAAGGATGAGGACGGTAGAGGCCCACAGAAGGTTACAGTCTCCGACTCCAGTTAGGAGCTCCCAGCTGCTCTTCTGTCAAAAGCAATCCTAGATGGCCTTCTGCCTTTCATCTCCTTTGCATAGGGCCAGATTCTGGCTTCCAGAAGAGCCTGAGAATTGAGTAAGCTCCTTCACGAGGAACAGGTATTGCTGAGTCAGCTTGGCTGGGCACTGTCTGCAGTAGAAGGACAGATATGTGACTCCCAAGACACATCCCAGGGTGAGAGTGTCCA
Source organism: Bos grunniens (assembly GCF_055505025.1). NCBI lineage: Eukaryota > Metazoa > Chordata > Mammalia > Artiodactyla > Bovidae > Bos > Bos grunniens. The sequence continues at coordinate 21,365,169 of NC_141168.1, forward strand.
TCCTCTCCTGACCTCCAGAGTAAAACTCCCAAAGGCTCAGGGCCTGTCATCATGACTCAGCACCACAGGACATCCCTCTGGGGGTTCTGTTTAAAGTGTATGAAAGTGCTGTGAAATGGAAAAAGAGCAACAGAAATACTGATGAAGAAAGCTGAGGCTTGAAACTATAGAATTCCTAGAAGAAGACATAAGGGAAAATCTTCAGAACATTGGTTTTGGCAGTGGTTTCATGGGTGTGACACTGAAAACACAGGCAATGAAATAAAAATATACATCAAACTAAAAGGCTCATGCAGAGCAAAGGAAACAGTCAAAAGGCATTCCAGAATGGGAGAAAGTATTGTATATCTGAGAAGGGATTAATATCCAAAATATGTAATGAACTCCTATTACTCAATAGCAAAAACCCAAATAACCTTTGTAAAAAATGGGCAAAGGACTTGAACAGAGGTTTCTGAAAAGAAGACATACAAACAGCCAACAGCAATATGAAAAGGTGCTCAATACCACCAATCATCAGCGACATACACACCAAAACCACAACGAGATGTCACCTCATACTTGTTAGGATGGCCATTATCCAACAAAGTATGGCAAGAATATAGAGAAATTGGAACTATGTGCACAGTTCCTGGGAATGTAAAATGGTGCAACAGTTAGGGAAAACAGCATGGAGTTTCCTAGAAAGATTAAAAATAGAACTAACTATCCAGCAATCCCACTTCTAGGTATTTATCTGAAAGAACTGAAACCAGGATCTTAAAAAGATGTCTGTACGCATGTTCATTTCAGCATTATGCACAGTAGCTAAAGGTAAAAACAACTAAATGTCCATTGACAGATGAATGGATAAAGAAAATATGGTACACACAATGGAATATTAGTATATAAACAATGGAATATTATTCAGTCATAAGAAGATGGATAAACCTTCAGGACATTATACTATGTGAAACAAACCAGTCACGGAATGACAAATACTGCATATGTGAGATATTTAGAGTGGTCAACCTCATAGAAACAGAGTCCAGAAGAGGCAGTGAGGAGGCAAGGGGGCGAAGCCTGGAGGCCAGGTAAGCTCTTTTAATAACACAGGTGAGAAAATATGACACCTGGTGGTGGATGAGGTTAGAAATCATTGGATATTGAAGGCAAAGCCCACAGCCCATTGTGATGGGTTGATGGTAGGAGGGCACCCACAGAAAGAGGGGAGTCAAAGGTGACTCCCTGATTTTGAGCCTGGAGAGCTGAAAGGATGAAATGAAAGGATGGGGAAGACCATGGGGCAGGCAGGCTCAGTTCTTATACATCAAATCATTGGTCAACTCCTTAGTCAGTTGCCACATAAAGTGAATTTTAACTACACAAATAATACACATTCCCCTTGTAAAATGAAGACACCTGAGCCCACCCTGGTCTTCTCTCCACCTTTATAGATTTAGCTACTGTTATTAGTTTGATATGTCTGCTCCCAGATGCTTTGCTAAATGTTTACATACCTACAGATAGTCCCTTGGAAAATATAGTTTTGTGAGCTCTGGGAGGAAAGAAACTTTACATAAATATATCACTCTGCAACATGCTGTTTTTATTCAAACATATAAATTGGAGATGAGTTCATATTTGTATTTGGGGATCTACCTCATTTGTTTTCATGGCTGCATAATATACGTTCAGTTCAGTTCAGTCAATCAGTTGTGTCCAACTCTCTGTGACCCCATGGACTGCAGCGTGCCAGGCTTTCTTGTCCATCACTAACTCCCCGAGCTTGCTCAAACTCATGTCCATTGAGTCGGTTAGAGAACTATAAAGGAATTCATTTGAAAGTAGAGAAAACTTTTGCAAGGTGTATTAGTCAGGGTTCTCCAGAGAATCAAAATGCATTTATACACAGAGAGAGAGAAAGAGGGAGAGAGAAAGATTGAGAGAAGTATGGGGAACAGGCAGGGAAGCTGCCTCATTTATTGCAGAAGGCAGAAACAGGATTGTAGAGAACAAGGAGTTGTTTTTTAGGAAATGGGACAACAGAGATGGGATTCCCCCATGCTGTCCTCTACACGATGTTTGCGAAAGCATATTACTTACTAACTTAGGAGGCTTGAATGGTTTCAGCAGTGAAAATGAATGATTTTATAGATTCATAAACTCATGGATTCCTGCCGCTGGCAGTTTAATGCTATTATTGGCGGTTTACTGCCCTGTGTTAATGGAGACTTTGGTTCCACGTGGGGTGGAAGGCACAGGCCTGGAGAGGCAGCCAAGTTCTCACTCTAATTTGGGATACTCCTTAAGGAATGATCACGGTGTCTGGTGATCACATGGGTCACTTTCAGTGTTTGGGATAATTTTAGAGATAATCTTTAAACAGATAGACCAAGGTCCCCAGCAAGTGCCTTATGCCAGAATGAGGCCCATAAACTATAAGCGCTGGAAGGTCCTCATGGTTCTTCTGACTCAAGTTCTTCATGTTGCAGATGAAGAAATGGGACAACTTGATTAGTAGAGTTCAAGTGTAAGGTCCTGTATTTTGTTCTGAAAACTGAATTGTATAAGCAGAGGATTGGGAATTTTTATGGTCAAGAATTTGCCTGCAATGCAGGATACCTGGGTTCAATCCCTGGATTGGGAAGATCCCCTGGAGGAGGGAATGGCAACCCACTCCAGCATTCTTGCCTGGAAAATACCATGGACAGAGGAGCCTAGAGGCCTACAGTCCATGGGGTCTAAAAGAGTCAGACATGACTGAAGTGACTAACACTTTCACTTTCACTTTATATTTAAGTCTTGGGGAGATAGTTCATAAAAGCTGTGTGTGAGTTGGTACTAAGATATGGTTATGAAAAATGAATGTGCTATATTTAAAGATACCATCATATTTATAAAATAAAATTAATATGTGTTCATGGTAAGGAATTTGAAAAACATTAAAAGTATAAAGAGTCAGAGATCACCCATAAAATTCATCATCTCTACTATATAAAGCCAATAACTGTAGCTATTTTCTGCATACGTATGTATCAAAAATATTATATAAGCAATCATATTGCATCTACAATTCTGTATTGCACTTCTTAAAGTTAGTTTTTGAGATAATTGTATTTCTTACACGTGCAGTTGTAAGAAATAATACAGAGCTCCCATGTACCCTCCAGCAAATTTTCCTCAGAGGTAACATCTTGAAGAACTATAATATCATATCACAATCAGCATATTAACCTTTATAGTCCACTGATATTATTAATACTACCCCTTTTACTTGTACATATGTGTGTGGTTATGTCTTTACAATTTTATCATGTGTGTAGATCCATGTATCCACAGCCAACTCGAAGACCCAGAATAGTTCCATTACCACAAGATGCTCTCATCTGGCCCTTTAATAATCTCACCCCCTTCCCCTCGTACTCCTTCACTCATTCCTGACCTCTGGCAACCACTAATCTGTTCTCCATGTCTAAATTTTGTAGTTTCAAAAATATTAAATAAATGGAATCATACCTGCCTTTTGGTGTATATGTATGCATATATAACGTTTTAGAATTGTTTTCTTCCACTCAGCATAATTTTCTGGAGCTCTATCTACTTGTTGTGTATCATTAATTCACTTATATTTATTGTTGAGTACTATTTCATAATATGGCTATACCAGTTTGATTAACCAGAGGAAGTCAGGTAGGTTGGTCATGTTGCCTGTTGACCTTGTTTGTTTTAGCCTCTACCAAAAAGAGGTGAAGAACATCTGGGTTGTTTTCAGTTTTGGGCAATTAAGTAAAGCTGCTATGAGCATTTATGTACAAGCTTTTACGTGAAGATACGTTTTCAGTTCTCTGGGACAAATGCCCAAGAGCGTGGTGACTGGGTTGTATAGTAATTGTGTGTTTAACTTATAAGAGACTGCCTGAAAATATTTTGGAGTGTGAATCACACTTTTAAAAAGCTTTTACTTGAAGGATAATTGCTTTACAATTTTTTTTTTTAATTTTTTAGCTGCACCACACAGCATGCCAGATCTTAGCTCCCCAACCAGGGATCAAACCTGTGCCACTGCAGTGGAAGCACGGAGTCCTACCCACTGGGAAGTCCCCAGATCACACATTTTTGACATGTAGTGTGAACATTTCTCTAAGTAATGAAATATGCTTTGAAAAAAAAAGATTTAAAATAATGACCTGATATTGCATGGGATGGGTTAGCAAAACTTATTCCAGTTTTTCCCTGATATTGGACATTTTGGTTGTTCCAGATTTCTTTTTCCTTGTAGAAATCATGAAGAGAGGCCTGCCTGTGCAGTTGGTGTAAAGAACAGGTCAGCTGGCAACTGTTCTTGTCATGCCCAAGGATAAGCAGGTTCTGAAAGGCTGTTTTGTGCTAACTTTACTGCACAGGGATCTGAGGGAGATATCACAATGCCACACTTATTGTCATTCAATAAAAAATGTAACTGTTGCACACACACAGACTGTGCATGGTAGTACTTGTGTCAACAACAGCCCCTTTGGCCTATGTTGGAAGACTAACATAATTGGAAACTCTTTTTCAATTTACAAGGAGAAAGACACCAGAATGCTACAACTCTTCCTGTGTCAAATGCCAGGATAATTAGGTGGACCCCTGGTGAGCTTGGACCTAGGAAAAGGGTAGGTTACCTCTAATGGCCCAATTTTCATGGCCTAGTCATAGTCTTGTCGTAGGACAGAACTCAGGATGTCTGCTGGAAGAGATGCACTTGAGGGCTTCAGTGGGCTCTGCCCTTGGTCACTCACTTGATCTCTGTGTTGTGGTTGTTTAGTCACTAAGTCATGTCTGACTCTTTGCGACACTCTGGACTGTAGCCCGACAGGCTTCTTATCCATGGGATTTCCCAGACAAGAATACTGGAGCAGGTTGCCATTGCCTTCTCCAGGGGATCTTCCTGACCCAGGGACTGAACCCATGTCTCCTGCACTGCAGGCAGATTCTTTTACCACTGAGCCGGTGGGGAAGTCCCTGATTTCTGTGAGTCTGAGTGCAAAACCTTTTCTGATGGACAGACACACTATTTATTTTGTGAATTGATATGCTCAGTCAAGTACTGTGAGCCAGTAGCTTCTCTCTCTCTTTTCACTAACTTTGTTTCTTTGGTTTCTGATCCATCTTGGGCTGGTTCTGCAGTTCAGCAGCCAGTGGAAATGCAGTTTCCTCATCCCTAAGTTCTTGGAGTACAACTCACTGCAGCCTCTAAGTACTTACAGTTTCCACCATTGTAAATAACTTCCATTATTACAAATAATTTGAACTCTTAGAAACAACCCATTCTACATGAATCTTGTTTTTGTAAAAATTATTCTTAAGGGAAATTTTAGAAGCAATAGCCACTGAGTTCAAGAGTATGAACATTTTGCAGGGGAGTAATCACTTATAATGTCATCCCTAGAAAATTAGCTCAATCTGGACCTTGGTGAGAATGTACACTTCATTTTATGTTGATCAACACCAGGCAATAGATTTTTCAATGGAAATTTGGTAAGGGAAAATAACATCTATTTTAATTTATGTCACTGATTTTCAGTGGGGTTGAATATTAATGTGCAAATAGATCATGCCAGGCCACTTCCAGTTTTCAGAAGAGCCCAGGACTTTTTATGACACTGACCACAGTAAGAAAATATGTCTCTGCTGAAGACAGTGGCAATGGAAGCTCTGTACTAAGCATGTAACTTGGAGTCCCAGGCAGTACAGTCACGTGGACTTCATTCATTCATTAATTCAACAAATAGCTCTTGAGCACCTCCTTTCAAGGGACTATGCTAGGCACTGGAGGATCAACAAACACACTCTGCTCCCAGGAGTTTCTAATCAACGAAACGAGACAGACAGTTCCAAAGCAATGTGATAAGCACAAACAGGGTGCTAGGCCAAGGGAACAGAGAGTGGGAAACACCAGTGCCACCGGAGTGGTGAGGGCCAGGGATGACTAGGCTGAGTCTTAAAGGACAGGAGTTCAAGGGAACAACTGCAGACAGAACAGGCAAAGGATGGGGGTGACAGGAAATATCAGAAGTTGTAGATTAAACAAAGGGCAGCCCAGAGCATCAGGATCAGAAGTAAGGGCAGGAGGGACTTCCCTGGCAGGCCAGTGGTTAAGACTCTGTGCTTCCAATGAAAGGGGCATCAGTTTGATCCCTGATTGGGGGCCTAAGATCTCACATGCCTCCCAGCATGTCTAAAAAAAGAAGTATGAGTAGGAGGTGAAATTCTAAGATAATTCCAGAAACTGAGAGAGCTCCAGAGCTCTTATACCTTTGACCTGTTATCTGTGGTACCCAGGGTTAAACTGATTGATCCCTGTCCCAGGTAGAGTGCTCCAGCCATGAAAGAAACCCTGCGTGGTTAGTCTGAGCTCTAATACTCTTCAGGAGGGGGACATAATTGTCCTCACTTAGCCACGCGGCCTATCTCACAAGCTGACTAATTCAGTGATGCTGCTGTGAGCACTAGAGGACTTAGAATCAGAAACGTCAACCTGAGAACTTGAATAAATCATTTAGGCTCCCTAAACCTCAGTTTTTTATTTCTAAGATGAGGAGAAAAAGACTTCATAGGGCTGAATGAGGTTCAGATGAAATCAGTCAGTCAGTTCAGTCGTTCAGTTGTGTCCGACTGTTTGCAACCCCAGGGACTGCAGCACGCAGTCCTGTCCATCACCTGTCCTGTCCATCACCAACTCCTGAAGCTTGTTCAAACTCATGTCAATCAAGTTGGTGATGCCATCCAACCCATCTCATCCTCTGTTGTCCCCTTCTCCTCCTGCCTTCAATCTTTCTCAGCATCAGGCTCTTTTCCAATGAGTCAGTTCTTGCTTGGATGGTGCCTGGGAATCTGCATTTGGGCCAATTTCCGAGGGATTCGTGGGAACACATATGTCTGAGACTCACTTATTTCATGGAAATGGAGCCTAGAAGGGGTCAGCTGCCAATCAACAGAGCTTCAAGCACAAGCGACTATTTTAAGCCTAATAGTAATAGTAATAACTATAAGTCAGACACCATCTTAGGGAGTGGGGCTATGCATGCATGCTTAGTCACTCAGTCATATCCGACTCTTTGTGACCCCATGAATTATAGCCAACCAGGCTCCTCTGCCCATGGGATTTTTTCCAGGCAAGAATACTGGAATGGGTAACCATTTTCTCTTCCAGGGATCTTCCTAACCCAGGTATTGAACCTGATTCTCTTTAATTGCGTTCTTTACCACTGAGCCATTGGGAAAGCCCCAGTGGGACAAGAGTAGCAAACAATTAAGACAAAATTCTCTGTGTTCATGCCGCTTATATTTTCAAGGGGGGCAGGGGACAGATAATAAATAAGTAAAATATCTAGTATGTCAGGTGGTGATATGTGCTATGGAGAAAGATACAGCCAGGCAAAGGGGCTAGGAGTTCTGGAGGTGACAGCACTGCAATTTTGTACAGGATGGTCAGACTTTTCTGACAAGGTGACATTAGTGCAAACGTGCACAGCCTGCTTCCTGCGTTTGCTCAAATGAGCCATCCATGTGGGTATCTGGAAGAAGGCATTCCTGGTAAAGGAAAGAGCTCCTACTAAGGCCCAGAGGAACTGTCTTTTGTTGATCAGAAAACCAATTTTAGTTGGTTTTATAGACTCTGGTCTGAAACTACCATGGCAGTTGGAGGTAGGGAAGTGGGGGAGGGGAGGGCTGTGGCTTCTGGTGCCTTTAAAAGGGGAATCTAACTCGAAACTTTCCTGTAGCAGGAGGTATTGGCATTGGCTACTTGTCAGGATTTCCCAAGTTCCCTTTTGAAAATCTGAGATCCCAGTCAAAGTATTAATAGGATTTGCCCCAGTTCTCCTAGTAATCACAGGAGTGACTCTTCTTGCCTGCCCTGTGTGGCAAGCCTGTTTGCTTGGGGGACACTTACACCTGTGGAGACAGGTAAAGTGGGCAGAGAGGAACAAGTCTCTACTTTGTCTTGCCATGGGTTTTATGCTTTGTTACCTTTTCAAGTTTCTCTAGTGCAGATTAGAATGCCTTTGGGGCTCAGTTTCCATGTAGTAAGATTGGAGGATCTGGGCAGAGTGGCAGTAATGATTCTGAGTAGTACTTTGACAAATACAGTAAGTCCGTGGCATATGAATGAGTTACGTTCTAAGAGCCTGTTCATAAGTCTAATTTGCTTGTAAGTCCAACAGAATTCTTCCCTGGTGGCTTAGATGGTAAAGTGTCTGCCTGCAATGCGGGAGACCCGGGTTTGATCCCTGGGTTGAGAAGATCTCCTGGAGAACGAAATGGCAACCCACTACAGTATTCTTGCCTGGAGAATCCCACAGACAGAGGAGCATGGTAGGCTACAGTCCATGGGGTCACAAAAAGTCGGACACGACTGAGCGAGCTTCACCAACAGATTTACCCTAGGTACCCACTAACACAATTGACTATATAGCACTGCACTTATAATACTGTAATAGGTTTATAATTTTTTTCACACAAATAATACATAAAAAATAAACACAAAAAATAATGAAAACATTTGTAATCAAATAGTACAGTACCTTGAAAAGTACAGTAGTACAGTACAACAGCTGGCATACAGGAGCTGGCATCAAGTGAAAAGGCAAAAAATGAAGATACTGTACTGTTATACTCTATATCGTGCTGTAAAGTACACAAAACCACAACTATTTGTAGAGGATGCACACATGTGACAATGCATGCCAGACACATGGGCTAACACGTGATTGGACATGTGGATACATGTTTGTATCTTTGAAAGCTTGCAACTTGAAGATTCATATGCAGGGGACTTACTGTACAGAAAGCCATACCATTAGAGAGAAGGGAACAAACCTTGCAATTTACTGATGGGCTGTTTACTGTGCTAAGCATTTTACATACATTATCTTATTACATTTTCATTATTACTCTGGAAGGTAGGTGGAAAGTGAGGCTCAAAGATATTGAATATTTCCCTGCTTATATGCACTTTATAAAAACGTCAAAAAAGCAGTAAAAATTAGGAAGTAAAAGTCCCTCGGAGTCTCACCTGGGAGAGAAAACAACTACAAGCGATTAGTGTGTGATCTTCCTGAATTTGTAAAATGTACACAAAAGCACTCATCTCTCCCCCACTCCTTTCCTCAAGAAACTGGGATCATATTATACATTCTGTTCTGAAACTTGCCTTTTTTTTTTTTTTTTTCTTTTCTGGTAACAGTGTGCTTTGATTGTCTTGCGGTATTGATAAATCTTATTAATGAAACTAGGTTTTGGGGGGAAGTTAGAGCTCCCTGATAACACCTGGTTGTGTGATTTCACACAAGTTACTTTGCCTCTAGGACGACAGTTTCCCCCATTTGTAAAATGAGGGCAGGCAGAGCACAGAGGATTCGGCGCTGTAATGCCAACGATCAGGGCATCTCAGCCCCCAGCCCGCCTCGTGACTATCTGGGATAATCTCCAAGGTCCAGCCCTACTTGACTTGGACGGCAGCCGCCCCTTTCAATAACTCAGATGACACAGCCGCCGCCGGCGCTGCCAGTAAAACCCAGCTAGCAGTGCTGCTTTCTTTCGCTCTTTGAGCTGGGTGATAGTGACGAGAGCAGCTGGGCGGGTCCGGGGGCGGGGCGGAGGCGGGGCCATAGGCGCGCGGCGCGCAATGCGTGCGCGCTGGTAGGCCGGCCTCGGCGTGACGGGCCGGTGCTCGCGCCCGGCCCCGCCCCGCGCGGCCTTAGCTCCGCCCCTTCGTCCCTCACCCGGCGCAGCCCCTCGCGGCGCTGGCGCAGAGATGGCGGAGGCCGTGGAACGCACTGACGAGATGGTCCGAGAGTACCTGCTCTTCCGCGGCTTCACGCACACTCTGCGGCAGCTGGACGCCGAGATCAAGGCGGATAAGGAGAAGGGCTTCCGGGTGAGGGGCCGGCGAGCGCGGCGCGGGCAGAGGCGGCCCCGAGGGAGCCAGGAGCTGGCTGTCCCCCAGCACTGCCCTCCGGGGCGGGAGCGGCGCTGTCACCGCGCCAGGGGGATCATTGCCATCAGTGCGTCCGGCACTCGCTTGACAGATGAGGAACTGAGGCCCTGAGAGGGGACGTGACTTGTCTGAAGTTGCCAGCGAGTCAGGAGCATTGCCGAGGCCGGAGCCCAGGTGCCCTGACTCCTGGTCCAGGGCTCTGTTCTTCACCCCAGTCTCCCAGCAGGTGCCGGCCAGTCATTGGCTGGATGGGGATGAGGTTTGAGGAGCTATGGTTGGGTAGACGTTTGGGTTTGGGGAACAGAAATATTCTAAAGTCGGCTTCCAGTGGCATTGGGAGCAAAGGGGTCTGCAGCCCGTGTTGAGCTAGGTATTTGAAATGGCTTTGTCAGTGACCCATTGGCAGTTTTGCTTCACCTCTGAGGAAGACCTTGTTGTACATTTGAAAACATAACTTTGCTCAGACATGATTTTCTGTTGAGTTCTTGGAAGTTATATGTGTGTGATTTGTGTGTATGTCTGCTGGCTTCAGTTGGCATTGGCAGGTGAGTTGAGAGAGGCAGTGAGCTAGCAGCAGAACACCGGAGGGGAGTTAGGAGACCTGGGTTCTTGTCTTGCCAAAGTTAGTGGCTACTTGGTGGTGGCTAAAGCAAATCATTTCAGCTCTCTGAGCCTCAGTGTCCTGATCTGTAAATGGGGTAGGGGGGGGAGGTGGTTTAGAATGGTATCAGTATTCAAAACCTGTTCCTTCTTGTGTCCTCCGATATGAGTGCTCCTCACAAGGAGGGGACCCCTTTTGGCTGACACTCTCAGCAGCTGCCAGGGCTTTAGTGGTGCTTAGAGGACTTGAAGGAAACAGTATATCTAACATAAGCCTTGGAATCCTGGAATGGAGGAGGAGCATGGAGGTTGTCTCACTCCCTCTTTTTTGCTTTCTGAAATCTTAGGTCACTAAGACCGGAGAGTTGAAGTGACATTACCAAGGTGGTTGAATAAATTAGAGCCAGGTCGAGGCCCTGGACTCTGTCTGGTTCCTGGACCTGAGTGCTTTTACACCTGAAATTTCCATGCTTGCCAAAGGGTAGAAACGCGTATCTAACATTAATAAAAAAAAACTTGAAACCTATTATGTTACAGTGTTTTGAAAGTTTTATAGATTGCTAACTTAAAGAAAAAAAAATTGAAGCATCCAGAAGCTGCAGCAAGAGGAAAAAAGTATTAACTCTGTGGCGTGAAGAGAGAATTCCGTTTTCCATCACATCTTTCTCCAGGTGGACAAGATTGTGGACCAGCTGCAGCAATTAATGCAGGTGTATGACCTGGCTGCTCTTCGGGATTACTGGAACTACCTGGAGCGGCGGCTCTTCAGCCGCTTGGAGGACGTGTACAGACCCACCATCAACAAGCTGAAAACCAGCCTGTTCCGCTTTTATCTCGTCTACACAATCCAGGTGTTTCTGGTTCAGGGATCTCTTGGTGGAGAAAATTCTTGAATCCAGAAATAGATTTTCTTTTAACGCCTAGGGACAGCTCTTCTCTGTTACTCAGAAAGGGTGGAACAGTCACAGTGAAAATTATTTTTGACTGTTTTCCAATTTTTTTTTTCCCCTTCTCATCTGTAGATCATCTGACTTATCTTCCTCATTCCTATTTCTCGTCTTGTCTTAAGCACATTAGCCTGGGTGGTGTTTTGAAGAATATAAGAAGCTGGGTTAAAGTTTGAGTAAAAAGGTTATGACTGACTTGTGGGGTGGGGGATAGTAAATCACTTAGGTTATTTGAAAATCAACTAGGAATTAATTTTTAGGGTGGCATTTATCACTAGAGCTTTAAACAAGCTTCTTTGAAGTTATAAGGAACTTGAGAAAAGAGTGATGATTTCTTTTATGAAAAGTTCATAGATCACGTTTGGTGACTTGCTCAGGAGGCCAGTATTCAAAGGCTCTCTGTGATGTGGTGGTGAAGAGTCTCACCTCTGGCCTTCTGTCTCTCTCCTTTCTTTGCCACCTCTTCCATGTCTTGGCAGACAAACAGAAGTGACAAGGCTCAGGAGTTCTTTGCAAAGCAGGCCTCGGAGCTCCAGAATCAGGCTGAGTGGAAGGATTGGTTTGTCCTGCCCTTCCTGCCATCCCCAGACACCAACCCCACCTTCGCCACCTACTTTTCGCGCCAGTGGGCCGACACCTTCATCGTGTCCCTGCACAACTTCCTGAGTGTCCTGTTTCAGTGCATGCATATCCTATCAGTGGCCGGGGGGCTGGCAGCCCAGCCTGAGGCCAACCGACCACGAGATCAGCGGCTGCTGCCCTTAATGCAGTCATTTCTTCTACCAAACGCCCAAAGATCATCATGTTGTCACGTGATGGGGCTGGGCAGACTGTGGTTATTTTGATCTGGGAGGGTGGGAGTTGTAATTCTTAGTTCTGCTGCTGAATAGTTGACATGGGTGGGTGGGGAGACTGTCCTCGCAGTAGGGGGATAGGAGCCCTCAAGTAGGGCGGGGCCTCTCCCAGCAAGCACAGCGAAACCGACCAGCCTCCAGAGCACCCTCTCTGCGCATGCTCCATGCCCCCGCCCCAGGATTTCACTGGGCTTTGTTGGGGTTAGGTAGGGGGTGGAAACACTTCTAGGGCTGGAACATCCTTTCTGTGTTAGTGTCTGGGTCACTGTCTTCACAGGGACCTCAGGGTCCCTCAACTTGTCAGAGGACAGGGCAGCTTTAAGAATATGTGGAGAGATTTAGGAGAGAGAAAGGACATAAATAATTTCCAAGCCTACCTTATGTACCCTTTTGTTGTGGAAAGCTGGGGACATCCTCGCTCACTTGTGCTCTCTGGCAGGAACTCCCCAGTAGGAGAAGGGGGTCTGGTTCGAATGGGGCTGCCTGGTGAGTCGCTGATAAGCTGGGCGTTGTGGAGGCCCACCCATCATTGCCTTTTGGTCTCTGGGAAGACCGTCTTCTGGTGGAGGTAGGAAGGGAGTATCTCCTCTTGTGCTGGGGTGAATGTGAATTACCCACGTTGGCCCTTTTTCTCCCCCTGCTGCCACTCTTCATCCTGAGGGCTTTCAGACAAAACTCGCAGGGGGCCCAGCCCAGAGGTGGTCAGGGCTTGACCCCATGGGCCCTCCAGGGAAGCTCGCTGCCTGACTGAGGCCCTGCCAGCATAGTGCTCTTCTGGACTGAAGCTGTATGAGGTGGTTGGGAAAGACTGACACTGTGACCTCATATGTGGATCCTCCTAGGTGGCTCCTAGTCTGCAAAAAGCTTGCTTCTCAGCCTGAACCTTTGCCAGGGAGAGGCTCACCCTGAGGAGGGGAAAGGCGAGCAGCCAGTCCTTCCATGCAGCTGGTAGAGCAGCTGGCCATGTGCCCACAGATCCACTGGGCTGGCTTTTCGCTGAATGTTGCTAAAGCTTAGACTGAGTGTCAAGCCCTCAAGATAAACTCTTTACTGCTGGCATTTGGGAGAAAGCATCAGGTCTGGATGTATGTCCTCTGTGGGCTAGCCAGGCAGGTTGTCAGGTGTCCGTGAGTCTGTCTGAACGAAGTCAGGCCAGACCCAGGGTCAAGGGAGAGACTGGTCATAAAGCTGTGAGAAGCCCACAGCACATTCAAGGGTGTTGCTGCAGTGTCTAGAGTGTTTGGAATGGCTTTTAATCGTTTTGCAGGCAGGCTTTTTCTTTTAAAACATGTTTATTGAATTGTGTTATTGCAGAGTTTGTGATAGAATATATATTTTAATTGGCATTTTTTCCCCAGCTTTGTTGGAATATAATTGACAATGAGACATTGTGTATATATATGTATATAAGGTGTAAAACTTGAGGATTTGGTGTATGTATGCATTGTGTCATGACCACCGCAGTCAAGTTGATTAAAAGGCAGGCTTATTCTTTAACTCGGTACACCGGTTCCTGTAATCCTGAACTTTGATGCGGAGTGCCAGAGGACCAACCAGGTTCAAGAAGAGAATGAAGTTCTGCGCCAGAAGGTTTGTTCTGAATGTCACTTGCTCCTTGGGAAGCACTTCTGCTTTTCATGTGTGAAATTAGGCAGTGGCGGTAGAGGGTGAGTCAGTAGAGGACAGCACTGGTCTCAGGGGGCAGTGAGTCACCAGAAAGGCAGGGTTGGGAGCTGTGACAAACCTCTGAAAACCAGAGGCAGGGTTGCTGTTTTAAGTCATAGCATGAGCAATGTAGTAACAGTCGTGAACTTTTAAGAGGAAAACGACTCTATGCATGGATGTCTCTTTGCAGCTAACCTGCTTGTATATCTCTGCTTCCCATTCCCAGGCCTGTTCCACTCATCCCCACATCTGTCTTGTTTATAGCCCAGATATGATTTAATTTTTCTCAGGTTTTTCTACTTTGGTAAAAGAACAGCTCCTGGGGAAGCTCACATTTGCCTTTCCATTTGCCTGAGCATTTCTCTACCCTTGAAATTGATGCACCATCAGAAAAGGGAGGATTTTTTAGAAAAAGGAAGCTTATAAGCTGTTTCGGTTTTGGGGGTTTAACGTTCTTAGGTTTGGGCCTGTGTGTATAATTATCTTCAGGGAAAAAGTAAAAAATGCTGACCTTCATTAAAAAAAAAATTTTTTTTCCACCTGAGTTCCAAAGTCTGGTTTTGTAGATGCCCAAGAGGAAAGCAGGAGTGGGTGGAGCTAGTTTTCTCAGTGAATTCGGGAAGAAGCAAGTCAAATGGTAAAAGGGAAGCAAGTCAAATGATAAAAAGCAAAAAGAAGTAGGTTCCATATTATCTAATGGTCTTTAGTTTTCTCACCTCCTTGTCATCAAGTCACACCAGCCTCACCTATCTTTCCTGCCTGTGAAGAGTGAGACGGGCTCCCCAAGGCTGAGGGCGAGTGGCCTTTGAGTCAATGTGGTTGGGTTTTGGACGTGATGTGTCTGATCTTCCCCAGGGAGGGAAGGCTAGCTGACATCCCCATCTCACTCACCCCCACCTCTATGTAGCTGTTTGCACTGCAAGCCGAAATCCACCGACTGAAGAAAGAGGAGCAACAGCCAGAGGAGGAAGAGGCCTTGGTCCAGCACAAATTGCCTCCTTATGTCTCCAACATGGACCGCCTGGGGGACTCAGAACTGTGAGTGTGTGCCGTGCCCCTCCTCGCTCTGTCCCCAGCGTTCTCCCTTCCTCCTGGTGATGCCTCCAAATTGCCAGGAACCTCCTGGGCTCCCACTGTTCTAGTCTGAGTTTTCTGTGTCTCTGGGCCTGACCAGAGGCAGGGGAACTACAGGCTCTGCCAGGAGCTTGCACATCCAGGTGTGTGCAGCCTGGGTTAATACACGCAGCCGTTGTCGTGAAGCCCTGGGAAGTTTCTGTGCTCTGAAAGGAGCGCCTCGTGGATGTCAAGATTGCCCACGCATTTCTCCATAGAAGCATGCTCTTGTCTCAGGGTTCAGAGTGGTAGGCAGGTTGGGAGAGAGGTATTTGAGCAGCCTTAAAAAACAGCCATTGAAAGCCAAAGACCCAGATGATGATGATAATAGCAGTGAAAGAGACCGCAGGCACCACCGGTCCCAGGATCAGTGATTGGTGAGTCAGGATGCAAACCCAAGTAGTCAGATTCCAGATCTTCCTGTGGCCCAGTCCTGCAGCAGATGAAACTGCTCTGGTTTCTTAGCTAGTGCCTGCTGATGGAAGTAAAGTGCAAGCCAAAAATCGAACTTAAAAACTTTCAGTAGCTAGGGACGGGGGAGCCTGGTGGGCTGCCGTCTATGAGGTCGCACAGAGTAGGACACGACTGAAGCAACTTAGCAGCAGCAGCAGCTATCTTAAAAAAGGTAAATTTTAATGATATTTATTATTTAGCCCAGGCTTCCCTGGTGGCTCAGATGGTAAAGAATCTGTCTACAAGGTAGGAGAATCCAGGTTTGATCCCTGGGTCAGGAAGTTCCCCTGGAGAAGGGAAAGGCAACCCACTCCAGTATTCTTGCTTGGAGAATTCCGTGGACAGAGGAGCCTGGCAGGCTACAGTCTGTGAGGTCTGACACTCGTGTCAGCAGAGTCCGACACTACTAAGCGACTTAACACTTTCCGTTTTATATAGCCCAACTCTTTCAAAGTATCATTTCAACATATAATGAATATAAAGTATTCATGAGCTATTTAACAGCTCTTTTTCATGCTAAATCCGGAATTCCAGTGTGGATTTTATGCCTGCAGCACTTCTCCATTTGGACTGACCACATCTCAGGTGGTCAACACCACATGTGGCCAGTGGGCAGTAGACAGCTCTGCTCTGAGCTTTACCACGGCCCTCAGAGCCACAGCCTTCCCCATTGTGCCAGGTAGGCTGCGAGCTCCCTTTGTGAAAGAACACCAAGCATCGGGCCGCCTTAAAGCCCAGATGTGCAGACCTGGCCGTGGCTCTGGTTACTAGCAGCATCCATAGCCCACACGGTGCGTGCCCGGGGTCTCCCAGGTCCCATCCAGTGCCGTGACCTTGTGCTGTGTCTGCTTGTCCAGAGCCATGGTGTGCAGCCAGAGGAACGCCTCCCTATCCCAGTCGCCACGCGTGGGTTTCCTGTCCTCGCTGCTGCCTCAGAGTAAGAAGAGCCCCTCAAGGTTGTCGCCTGCCCAGGGCCCCCCTCAGACTCAGAGCTCGGCTAAGAAGGAGTGCTTCGGCAGCCAGGTAGGTGCAGGGCCTGCCTTTCTAACTCTCGCCAGGAGGCCTCCGACACCCCACGCGTCACCCACGTGAAGACTTGCCTACCCTCCCTTTGGACCTGCAGGTGGGAGGGTGGATGGTGACAGGAGGAAGTGTGCTCTGAAGGGTCCCTTCCCCTTTCTCATCATTTCCTCTAACTCACGTGTGCTTATGGCTAAAATTTGGTTATTCAAGCATGAATTCAAGCGATTCTGGACTTTAAAATTTTTTGGTGATAGGAAGTAGTGTGTAGATAAAGAGTAAAGTTCTAGATCAGTGTGGTATTTCTTTTACTACAAGTTCTTATTTTCTGATACTACAAAGGATTTTTTTTTTCTTTCATAAAAGCTTGCAAGAGAATTTCTTTTATGCCAGCATATGTCCAAAACTGACTAGTTTTCCGAGCGGAGATGGTCAGAATTCATTGCTTTCAGAAATGCTGGCCAGAGTGAAGCTTTCACAGATCCAGAGTTATACTTTATTGCTTGGGTAGGGACTGTTTCCCTCTCGAGATTTTTATTGCAGATACAGTAGGTTGTCATCATCTCTGCCTCCCTCTCCTGCTGCCCTTGGGCTGAGAACAGTTGCAGGTGACACAGCAGCATGGGGCTGCCTGGGGAGACGGGGCTGTCCACACTGCCACTGGGATGCAAGGGCCTTTAGCACAGCATGTGGATTTCATACTGTTCCTCAGTGCAGATGCTGAGCAGGACATGGGGGAAGAAAAAGCATGGGCTTCGGACTCAGGCAACCTTGTTTAGCATCCTTGCTCACATCTCCCCGCCCACTTGGCATGGGAATGATAAGAGCATTTACTCCCTATGGGGAGAGGTATTTGAGTTGAAATGAGAGCCCTCGGTATATGCAGTGCCTGGCAGATTATGAGCTCACAATACGTTGTAGTTGTTGTAGTTGGGAAGGTTTTAGCCTGTAATAGATGATGTATGGAGTGCTACATCCCTTGAAATGTACATGAAATGATGAAATTCAGTTTCATTAACTTGAAAGAAAGCATGGAGATGGGGTCTTTGTGCTTTGGCCTGTGGCCATATCTTTACATGTTCAGGCACTAAACTGAGGGTGAAATGGGATTGGAAATGTTTGTGAGGTTCCTATTCAGGAGACAAAGGTAAGAAGGTGTAATTTGCAGCAAATGTTCCTTACTTTACCTTTAAAATTTATTCAAACAAAGCTTCTGGCATGTTAACAGAGCAAAGGTAGCACTCTTTCCATGTCCTGGATATAGACGATAAATGTTCTCAATCTGAAAAATCCAGTGGTTGGCTCACTCGTTTTCTTTAATGATATATTTGACTCAGCAGTGATGTTTCAGCTCCAAAAATAACTAGTATATCTGAGATTCAAGAAAATCTTAGAATTTAGAGTTGGAGGAAGTTTAAAGGTCATCTGGACCACCTCCTATTGGCTGGAGGGTGGGCCAGATGACCTTTATTTGATTGATTTCCCCCTGTGCTGGGGAGCTCACTGCTTGTGTTTGGTGGGGGGCGGGGGGGGCGGTTGGCCTGTTTGAAAGTTGTTAGTTGAAGCCTCTGTGATTTTCAGTCATAGGTCGTAGTTTTGCCTTCAAGCTGCATAGAATAAGGCTTCTTTCTGTCTTTTCCATGCTAAACACTATGGTCATTCCTTCCTTTCTGCCCTATTTACCCATGTGGCGTGATTTCTAGACTCCTCACCATCCTGGTTCCCTTCTTTTGGAGGGACATTCTAATTTTTTAACTCCCCTATATGGTTGATGGCCAAATTCGAGTTTACAATTCAGGATGCTCTCTTACCAATACCAAATGCTGTTAGTTATATGATCACTTCCTCTGATTTTAATGATATATTGCTTTTAACTCAATAGAAAATGACTTTTTTTTTTTTTTAAATAAGCCTGGGTCAGGAAGATCCCCTGGAGAAGGAAATGACAACCCGGTCCAGTACTTTTGCCTGGAAAACCCCTTGGACAGGGGAGCCTGGCGGACTACAGTCCATCGGGTGGCAAAAGAGTCGGATATGATGTAGTGACGAAACAACAGTTGTAAGCCTCAGTCATATCAGCATTTTTCCCCCTGTGATCGGCCCCTGTAACTGTTGTTGTTAGCACTGAAAAGTTTACTACATCATAGACGTAAAGTCTACAGTGATACATTCTCTGTGCTTTCACTCTGAATCTGGGGGCAAAATTTTGCAAGTAGCTGTAAACCCACAGTTCCCAAGCTCTTCTGGGCTCTCTGTTATAGAAACCCCCTCAGGCACCTCCTCAGCAGGCTCCCCAACTGCAGTGTCACCCCATCCTCCCCTCCAGTTACAGTTTCACTCCTTCCACACCCGCTCAGTCGCCTTGCGACTGCGAGGGGGAGTTATGGTTATTACAGAGATAACCTCTAATTGACGGTAATGTAAAGAAAGCAAAGCGTCCACAGACTTGTATATTTGTAACTCTTATTAGTATCAAATTATCCTATAGCTCCCATGACATCAGCAGGAAGAATGCTGCCCCTGGGGCCGTTTCCATGGATCTCAGCAGGATGGAGAAAAGGGAGTCCCCCTCCCCATCTTTGATTCTGTAATTTCTCTGTTACTTGGGCCTGTCTTCTGGGTAGCTTTTTTTGCCTCAGGTGAGGCCAAACTACTGGAACTTGTTTTCTGTTCCACTTGGACGATTGCCTGGTAAGTCTATTCAGGCTGCCGAAAACGAATTTAGATCCTTCTCTGGAGTGAGAGGAGAGAAGGTCAGATGATAAAGCAGGATAAAGGTACCTCTCTTGAACTGTAGGAGACAGGTAGATTATGATAGATTGGGACAAGATAATTTGGACTGTTGGAATGTTACATGAATCCAGTAGTGAAGATTTTTATAAAGTTTGCTCTTAAAATAAAACTTGGAATTACTGGGTGTGTCCCAGTGAACATTTACTTAAGTCATATGCCTTTGTAGCTGGACACAGGTTTACTTTACCTACTTATTTAGGTGTTTGGTGGATAGCTGCACTCATCAGCTTTTAGTGTGCTATTGTTTTTTGTTGATGTTTCCCCTTCTCTTGTATGGGGATTCCCTTGTGGCTCAGCTGATTATCTTAGATACAGTTTAAAGAGAAGCTCTAAGTAGGATCTGCTAGGTCACGTTTAGGTCTGTAGCTCTCTTGGTATAAATTACCCTATCGTTATAAAGATAGTTTTTCTTATTTATATGTTAACACCTGTTTGAATTTTCATTTTGGAGTCCTTTCCAGCCTGTAATACACTGGACAGCTTCCTTACCGTCTTGACTCAAGAAGGAAGTACTGCTTTTGTTCTTCCTAATGTTGTAACATACTTGCTGGGGAAGTCTTACAAGTGCCTTTTGTGTCCGCTGGAGGAATTTGAAGTCTATCTTAAGCCCCTCTATTCCATCCACTTGGGCCAATTGAATTGGGTACTCTTAACACCACCTGTTTGGAGAGAAGGCAATGGGACTGAGCGACTTCACTTTCACTTTTCACTTTCATGCATTGGAGAAGGAAATGGCAACCCACTCCAGTGTTCTTGCCTGGAGAATCCCAGGGACGGGGGAGCCTGGTGGGCTGCCGCCTGTGGGGTCGCACAGAGTTGGACACAACTGAAGTGACTTAGCAGCAGCAGCAGCAACACCACCTGTTAGAGGAAAAGACACCGTGTATCAGGTGTAGCAGGTGAGTAAGGACAGACAAGCATTCCACCAAGTGCCTGTGCCTGTTCTGCATCCTTCCCCACCTTTGGCCCCAAAGTGGGATACCCCTGTAGTCTGTGTACTTTCCCGGGGCATGCACACAGTAGTAAATGGATGCTTTTCCCTTTTCTTTTCTTCTCAAGTATCCAGTATAAAGATTTCTTGGTCAGGCTGATAAGTCTGAATCATAGTTGTGCCAGGCTAGTTTGCTTGCCAGGATCCCACTATTTTGAAAAACAGCTGTCAACCCAGGAAGCTGATCTTCCTCCTCTCAGCACTGTTTTTGTAGCTAGCTATGGGGTTCCCATTGCCACCTTTGTGGTCCAGAAAACATGGCCTTTACTGCCAGCTCTTTTATCTTTTCTATCAGAATGGTAGAGCCTTTGGAGATGTGTTTTGGAATTCATTTCTAGTTTTATTGAGTCCTGTTTTTTTTCTTAGTAAATCAAGCTAAAGGTTTGTCTATTTTGTTTGACTTTCAAAAAACCAGCTCCTGGTTTCAATGATCATTTCTATTGACTCTTCTTTCTTTTTTAAAGATTTATTTATTTATTTTTATTTTTGGTTTTGCTGGGCTTCATTGCTGCATATGGGCTTTCTCTGGTTGCAGAGAGCGGAGGCTTCTCTTCTTTCGGGGCACAGGCTCTCGGCTTGTGGGCTTCAGTCACTGGGGCTCATGGGCTCTACAGTGCAGGCTCAGCAGTTGTGACGCACAGGATTAGTTGCTCCATGGCCCGTGGGATTTTCCTGGACCCGGGATCGAATCCATGTCCCCTGTATTGGCAGGCAGATTCTTAACCACTAGACCACCAGGGAAGTCCTCTATTGACTTGTTAATCTATTTCTTTGTTTTCCTTTCTGATCATTGTTATTTCCTTCCTTCTGTTAACTTTGGGCTTTGTGTATTCTTCTTTTTCTAGTTTCTTGAGGTGTACAGTTAAGTTGTTTACTTGAAATCTTTCTTTCTTCCTAATGCAGGTGTTTATTATTAGAAACTTCCCTTTTAGAATCAGTTTTGCATAGGTTTTGGTATATTGTGTTTCCATTTTTACTTGTCTCAAGACATTTTTTGATTTATCTTTTGGTTTCTTCTGGGACTCATTGGTTGTTCAGGAGCGTGTTGTTCAGTCTCCATATATTTATGAACTTTTTAGTTTTATTCTTATAATTGACTTCTAGTTTCATCCATTGTGATGCTTGCTATGACATTAATCTCCTTACATTTATTAAGGCTTACATTTATTAACATATGATCTATTCTGGAGAATGTTACATGTGTGCTTGAGGGTGGCATGTTCTGTAAATGTTTATTAAGTTTACCGGGTCTAATGTGCAGTTTAAGGCCAGTGTGCCCCTAGTGATTTTCTGTCTGGATAATCTCTTCATTGGTGAAAGTAGGCTATTTAAGCCTCTACTATTGTTGTATTGCTGCCTATTTCTCCCTTCAGGTCAGTTAATATTTGCTTTATATATGAGGTGCTCTGAGGTCAGGTGCATAAATATTTGCAAATATGATGTCCTCTTGTTGAAATGACCCTTTTATCATTATAAAATGGCCTTCTTTGTCTCTTATTTCAGTCTTTGGCCTAAAGTCTCTTGTCTGGTATAGTATAGCCTATAGGGGTTTTCCAGGTGGCACAGTGGTAAAGAAATCTGCCTGCCTATGCAGGAGAGGCAGGAGACACAGGTTTGATCCCTGGCTTGGGGAGATCTCCAGAAGGAGGAAATGGCAACCCACTGCCAAATTCTTGCCTGGAAAATTCCATGGACGGAGGGGCCTGGCAGGCTACAGTCCATGTGGTCGTAAAGAGTTGGACATGACTGAGCAACTGAGCCCGTTATAGCCTCCCCTGTGAAGTTCCTTAGTCTGAGCAGTTTGCCTTCTGGATCAGTCAGAAGGAATAAACGGATGTGTGTAATGAAGGTTGGCAGCCTTGGATCACCTGCTAGGGAGTGAACCACCCCCCACTCCACCACCCACCCTGGACCATGTGAGGGAACATGGTTCACTCAGGACCACGTGTTACTTTTGGGAAGGTAAGAGAAGTCATCTTCCACTTTCTAAGACGAAGGGACCTGTCCAGAGCTCCTTGGACCATGGGATGCTTCTCCAGAATGGCCAGAAGCACTGAGAGAGGGGCCTCTCTTGGTTGTTAATTAGATTCCAGGATTATGACATTCCTTCTTCTCTTTTCTATTCAGGGTCACTTTCTTTCATGTGCTTCCATCATGGTTTTGCTTTCTTCAGGTTTTTCAGAGCATGGGGCCACTGTCAGATCTGGGTGTGAATTACAGTTCTGTTGAGTTTTCCCTGTGCAGAACGAGAAATTAAACCTCTCTACACAACTGCTCCCCATCTTAAAATAATGCCTTATCTTTAAGGGAATGTTTGTAAGATTCTTAGCGTGGTACCTTACATATGGTAAATGCTCAGTGAGTAATATATATTGACATTATTGTTGTTGATTTTCTTCTTAGTTTATTTTTTTAAAAATCTTGACTAAGAAATTTACTGTTCCCCAAATAAGTCAGAATTCAGAGATCAACCACTCTAGAGAAACTATCTGTGACAATCACAAGTACTTGGAGGTGTAATAAACACCTTCAGGTACCACTGGAGGTCGCTTCAGTCAGAAAAACAAAACTAACCAACCCTGTGTATGTCAGCCACAGTTAGGCTCCTAATAGCCTTTAAAATTTCCTTTCTTAACTGTTCATATGACCTCAGGGTCCCAGGGAATCTATGTCAATCATTTAAAGTTGTTTGGTGTTAACATAAAATATAACAAGTAGAAGAACTAAAAGGCCACCTGTAGACTTTGGTTGAATTTATTCTCTTTGCTTAGGACTTGTGTACAAATGATTTGTGAGTATGTTGGTCTCAAACTGAGTGGCTATTGGTATCTATATCCCTTTGCTAAGAGTGTTAAAAAAAAAAAAAAAAAAAGGAGAGGGGGTAGGAGTGTGAGCATCATAATTTGTGGGAATTAGATTAGAAAAAGAGAACCCAGGCAGATCATCTGGAAAGGTGATTAGGTGGCAGCTCCTTTTTAAAAAGCTCTAGATTAGAAATCTTCAGTCTCTATGGGAGTGGGGTGGGGATTATATACTCAGTTGTGTTCAACTCTTTGTGGTCTCATGACTGCAGCTCGCCAGACTCCTCTGTCCATGGGGTTCTCCAGGCAAGAATACTGGAGTGGGTTGCCATGCCCTCCTCCAGGGCATCTTCCTGACCCAGGGATGGAACCCATGTCTCTTGTGTCTCTTGTATTGGCAGGCAGCTTCTTTACCACTAGTGCCACTTGGGAAGCCCCAGTTAGTTGCTCAGTTGTGTCTGACTCTTTGCCATCCCATGGACTGGAATTCTCCAGGCAAGAATACTGGAGTGGGTAGCCATTCCCTTCTCCAGGGGATCTTCCTGACCTAAGGATCCAACCCGAGTCTCCTGCATTGCAGGCAGATTCCTTACTGTCTGAGTCACCAGGAAAGCCTGGGGTGGGAATTAACTGAGTTCATTTGCTGTAACGTTGGTTGACTTTATCTCATTGCTATCAAAAGGAGCCAGAAGATGCCAGTTTCTCTCTTGTCCAGTTTATTCTGCCCCAAAGTCCTTGAGTTTCCAACTATTTCTGTTAAAAGACTTTATGGCTGCCCAGTAATCATTTCCAAATACCTCAATATTTGTTAACATTGACTGGCTTAGTCATGCCCTTGGCCCAAAACAAGAGAGGGTATTGTGTGTCTTTTTCCCCTGTAGAGGGGTGATTATATTTTGCGTAATTTTTTTTCCTATTGCTGAAACACATTGTTGCTTTTAAATATAACACCAGCATAGGGCCTGATCTGCCTCATAACTGTTGCTTCGCTAAGTGCTAACTAAACTAAATAAAGTTAACTGTTGCAGATTAGATCAGGAGGATATGTGTGTATCTACCTCCAGGCAGTAGATGTGGCAGGCAGAAAAGTGCTGAGGAGTTGTCCTCTCAGGATGGGGGAGTGGAGAACAGGAAGGAGGAGGTGCAGACTGCTCGTGTTTTGCCCTTGACCTTGCTCATGGGCTGAGATAATAACATGTTTTTTTTCTTAATATTTATTTATTTAGATTTGACTGTGCTGGGTCTTTGTTGCTGCGTGGGCTTTTCTCTAGTTGCAGAGAGCAGGGGCTACTGTGTAGCTGCAGGGTGCTGACTTCTCATTGTGGTGGCTTCTCTGGTTGCGGAGCACGGGCTCTAAAGCACGCAGGCTTCAGTCCTTCCAGCTCCCGGGCTCTAGAGCACAGGCTCAATAGCTGTGGCACACGGGCTTAGTTGCTCCCCAGCATGTGGGATCTTCCCGGACCAGGGATCGAACCTGTGTCTCCTGCGTTGGCAGGTGAATTCTTTACCGTTGTAACAGCAGGGAAGCCCGAGATAGTAACACTCAGCATGGACAGGGAGGAGCCTTACATAGGACTACTTGGCTCCTGCTCCCCTCCTTGCCCAGGCCCACGTGAGAAAACACATTTCACAGACTGGTGTCTCATCCTCCAGACCGCCAAGGGCAGGGAGCCGGCCGGCGCGCCCAAGGATGGGAAGAGCCTCTTCGGTGGGCTGGCCCCTGGGGAGTCCAGCTGGTCACAGCACCGGCAGCGGCGCCTGCAGGACCACGGCAAGGAACGGAAGGAGCTCCTCTCCATGACTTTGCAGGTGCAGCTTGGCCTCAGTGTCTCAGGAACACCCCACAGACCCTCCTCCGTGGTGGAGAGCCATGGGATATGGCAGCAGGGAGGGGTGGTGCAGGGCCTGCTCTTACCTCTCTTGATTTCTTTTGCTATGCGTTGTGTGGTTTTGCCTAACTGGCTTTAACCACTTGCACTTTGGTGGTTTTATTCCAGAATAATCTGGTTTTCCAGTGATCCCTTTTCCCGATGTAGTGTTGCCCTAAACAGGGGCCATAAAATGCTGGCCTCTGAAGATGTCCAGAAGACGAGCTCTGTGAACAGTGGGTTTGGGACCCCCTGTGTGCTCTGTCCTTCCCCATGTTTAACCGTGCCTGTTAGTGTGCTCATGTTACGGGTGCTCGGAGTCCGGGGAGAGGGTCCCCTGGGTGTAACCCAGCATCGCCCAGACTCGCTCAGTCACGGGCCTTTTCTCTGCACTCCCTGCTGGATTCGCTGCCCTGAGGGCCATGTGCCCACAGGGCTGCCGTGCGGCGGCCCCGGCCCTTGCCAGGCTGGGTTCAGAGACTCTTCTTACTGGTGAATGTGGGTTGGGCTTTCCCTCCCTGGTAGTATAAGCTGCTGCTTCTTCAGTGAAATACTCGGGATTGAAGGCAAAGCCCCAAGGGATTTACTGCCTTGTCACCTTGTTGACCGTTTCTCTCCTAATCCAGGCTACTTGCCTGTTTTAAAGGCATTTTGGGGGTTAGCAGCCCTGAACTTGTTCCGGTCCGATGGCATAGAGCCTTCTGGCTTGCATCTCAGGTCCTTCTGGGCTGTAGGATTAAAGGTGCACCAGAGCTCAGCCACTCCCGAAGGCCCCTCTGAGCTCTGAGGTCTCTGTTCCTCTGTTCTTTTATTCTATTTTTTCTGTAAAACTGCTCTTTCTGGGTCCCTGAGGAGTGCTTCCAGGAATCTCCAGAACCAGGGGGGTGGTAGAGAGCACCCTCCTGATGCTCCGTGGCATCACAGTTATGCCTAGATGAGCAGGTGGTAATCGTGGTGGCCAGCAGCCAGTGCCCTCAGGAGGCAGGGATGGACAGCAGCAGCCCCCTGGGTGGCAGAGTGTGTGGGTACCATTTGGTGCCCTGCCTTGCTCTGGCTTAGTTGCTGTCCTCGGGCCTAGCCCATCACCCCAGTCTCTTGGCACCCCTTCCCAGGAGGAGGTGCTGGTGGGCGGCCAGGCTTACGTCGAATGGACCTGGCTTCACGTCGGCATCCCACCCCCGGGGCCAGCTTTTGATCCTAGGCAAGGTTACTCCAGCTTTCAGTCTTAGTTTCCACAGCTGTAAAATGGGTTACTAACAGGATCGCAGATGGTTGAGGGAGCACTACATGAGACAGTCGGTCGTGTTCGCAGTGCCTGGCGTGCAGTGGGCACTCCCTCCCTCCCTGATTCTTGTTATCATTGGCCTGGTCTGTCAGGGTTGTGCGTGTCCTGGGTCTCGTCAGCTGGGACCGGGAGCCCGTGGCCCACACTTCCCTCCTCGTGGTCTCTGGGAAGGGGCTGCCAGTGAAGCAGGCTCTTGGAGTTCAGAGCTCTTTCTTTTAGACCCCACAACCACCAAGATCCTCCCCCAAAGGCCGTGGCCTGGTGTCCTAGACACCCCCAGCCTGTCCCCAGATATGGGGAGCAGCTGGGCCCAGCGCTGACCCCTCACCTCTGACTTGTGCCCGCTTTGCTTGACACAGTGTGCGGAGAAGAAGCCCGAAGCTGGTGGCCCAGAGGCAGACCCCTGCCCGGAGCCCCTCGTGGAGGCGCTGGAGACGCTGACGCGGGTGCCCACTGCGGGCCCTGAGGGTGGGGGGGTCCGCCCCGAGCAGCCGTTCATCGTGCTGGGGCAGGAGGAGTACGGGGAGCACCACTCTTCCATCATGCACTGCAGGTGGGTGCTGGCCGCTGGGGGGGGGCCTCGGGGGAAAAGGGGTTGGGCTCCCTGGGGAAGCCTGCGGTCTGGGGCTGTGCATGTGAAGGCGTGGCAAGCAGGATGATGAGGGATAACAGAGATGCAGGTGGTGGGATGGCCCCAAGGGACCGTGAACTGTCAGAGGAGGGCTGGACAGCTGGCACTGGGGCTGTTGTTGGTCAAGTCAGCTCCTCCACTCCTGATCCTGGAGAGTAACGTCCAGAGGGTAGGTGATGCCCAGTGGGCCCAGCGCATAATGGATGCTTTATGAGTAGTTCTCAGACAGATGAATGAATGACTATTTCTAGAAGTAGTCCACACCCGTCCTTGGAGCTTGGGCATCTCTCAGCAGGAGAGTCAGAAAAGGCAGTCCTCTGGGCCTGGGCTGAGGAGGGTGGCAGACTCAGGCGGGGATGCTAATGGCATGCCTCTTTGTCTCATCTCAGGGTGGACTGCTCGGGGAGAAGGGTCGCCAGCTTGGATGTGGATGGGGTCATCAAAGTGTGGTCCTTCAACCCCATCATGCAGACCAAGGCGTCCTCTATCTCCAAGTCACCGCTGCTCTCTTTAGAATGGGCCACCAAGCGGGACAGGCTGGTGAGTGGTCTTGCCCGTGGCTGGACCTGTGGTCTTAAGTGAGGACCTACCAGGATTCTCCCCTGCTGCCCCAGCACCACGGGCTTGGTTGGGACTCCAAGCCGAGCCCCTCCGCTCTCTTCTCACTACGCACTCGAGGACCGCACCTCCAGGACTGTCCTGAAGGCAAAGATGGCCTCCTCTGTTTTTCCCAGAGGCCTTTATAGGCCCAGAGCCAAAGCTGTCCCCAGGACATGCAAATGGGGCTGTCACCCAGACCCATGACCAGCTGAAGTCTCTGCCGATGGAGGTGGTGGTGGGCCAGGAACCAGTGGGCAGGACCGGGGCGGCTGGCATTGAAACCGGAAGACGGGGGTTGGAGGGCAGAGGGTCTCCTTGCCAGCTCAGCCTATGGTGATACCTACCTCCCATTCCAGATTCCTTCAAGGTCAGCTCTAGTGTCTTTAATTTTTAAAAGAGGTCCATTTTAGCCGGTTTCCCCTGTACTACCTGGAGGAGTGGGGGTGGGTCACCCTGCAGCCTGCCCTCCACCCCATAGGGATGGGCCTCGCCCTCCTGTGAGCCTCCCTGAGGGGGCCTAACCCTGAGCTGTCCCTCTTCTTCCAGCTGTTGCTGGGCAGTGGTGTGGGGACAGTGCGCCTCTACGACACGGAAGCCAAGAAGAACCTCTGTGAAATCAACATCAATGATGATATGCCCAGGTGAGCCAGATGCCGCTACCCCCAGTCACTGTGCTTGGTGGGCTGGTCTTGGCCGAGTCTCTGAGCCCAGCTCCCCCTTCCTTTGTGGGCGGGCAGAGTGCTGAGCTGGGCTCCCCGCCGACACCCCCTGTGTGTTGCAGGATCCTGTCTCTTGCGTGCAGCCCCAGTGGGGCCTCTTTCGTCTGCTCGGCTGCAGCTTCGAGCCTCACTGCCCACGTGGACGTGTTGGCACCAGACATTGGCAGCAGGGGCACCAACCAGGTTCCGGGCAGGCTGCTGCTCTGGGACACGAAGACCATGAAACAGCAGGTAGGAGTTTCTCATGGTGCCCCGGGGCTGGGCGGGGCGGGGAGCACACAGGTCGCTCTGCCCACTGTTTCTTCGGTCTCTTCCCTCTTTGCTTGGAGCTCCTCACACTTTGATTTGTGAGATTTCAGAGCGTGTTGAAAAGTAGTAGTACTCCAGTTGGGCCGATTGCTGGCAACTGAAGTCATTCGGAAGGTGTGACAAACTTAGAATTCACACACAGCCTTCTAGTGGGCCCTTTTGGCTTAACTGAAAAATGTAAACATTTTTTTTAATATTTAAAACTCTTTTTTTTTGAGTAGTTTTGAAAATGAAAGTCGCTCAGTCGTGTCCAACTCATTGGGACCCCATGGACAGTCCATGGCAGTCTCCAGGCCAGAATACTGGAGTGGGTAGCCTTTCCCTTCTTCAGGGAATCTTCCCAACCCAGGGATCGAACCCAGGTCTCCCGCATTGCAGGCAGATTCTTTACCAGCTGAGCCACAGGGAAGCCCCAAAGCCTATAGCACCCAGTAATCCCAGGCGGTCTCCCATCCAAGTACTAAGCAGTTGTGACCCTGCTTAGCTTCTGAGATCAGATGAGATCGGGCGCGTTCAGGGTGGTGTGGCCATAGAAAGGGTGCTGTGAGTAGTTTTAGGCTCACAGTAAAATGGAGAGGAAATTTCAAAGATTTCCCCATGCACGCTGTCCCCACACGTGCCCAGCCTCCCCTGCTATCAGTTTCCCTCACTGGAGCAGCACACTCGTTACAATCGATGCACCTACACGGACACATTGTAATCACCCCGGGTGCACAGTTGACATCAAGGTTCAGTCTTAGTGTTGTGTGTTCTTTGGGCTTGGACAGATGGGTAATGACATGTGCCCTCCTGCCCCATTCCATCCAGCAGACATCTGTACATCTGTCCTCTGGTGTCTCCGTTCTACCTTATCCCACCCAGTCTGATCAGGTCCTTTTTAATCTTGTTATTTCTGCCTGCAGTGCAGGAGACCCTGGTTCGATTCCTGGGTCGGGAAGATCCCCTGGAGGAGGGCATGGCAACTCACTCCAGTATCCTTGCCTGGAGAATCCCCATGCACAGAGGAGCCTGGAGGGCTGCAGTCCAACGGGTCGCAAAGAGTCAGACATGACTGAGTGACTAAGCACATTTTCTGCTGAGGGCCTTTCTCAGGATTTTTAATTTTATGTTTACTTGTGTTTTCCAATTTTTTCATTGAATATTGAATACATAGAAGAGAATATTAAAATCACAGGTGTTTGGAATAAAGAGAAAACTGTAAAATGAGTACCTGCCGTGTCAGGGTTTAACAGTGGGACGCTACTGATCCTTTTTATGCTCTGGCGTGTCTTTCCTCAATCTTGGTCTCCTTCCCCCTTTCAGACAGAACCTGCCTTGGAATTGGTTTCCTATTGTCTCACATTTTAAATGTGGTTTATCCTTTTTATAGCTCCAGTTCTCCCTGGATCCGGAGCCCATTGCCATCAACTGCACAGCCTTCAATCACAATGGGAACCTGCTGGTCACGGGGGCAGCTGACGGCGTCATCCGGCTGTTTGGTAAGCGACTGTGCTCACGGCAATCCTGGTCCCCTCGTCCATCAACCCAGGGAAGAGAGTTGGGTTTTTGCCAGCTGGACTAGAGGCTACTGTGAAACCCCGGTTCAGGATTCTCCTGAGAGAATCGGTCAGCGTCTGCTTCAGGACCCCCCTAATTACCCTGGTCCTGATCTGAGTCAGTGGACATGGGAGGGGTTGGAGCTTAGCAGTCCTTCAGTCCTGAGCTCTTGAGTGATGCTGTCCTGCCCTCTTGGTATGGCCACTTCATTGTCCCTGTGAGAGCAGAAGGAGGGTGGGCTTTGGAGTCATCAGCATGTTCTTTAAAGCTCCTCACGCAGGCCTGCCCCAGGAGACCGGAACCAGCGCCTCTGCAAAGGCACCGCTAGGTGCTATATCTTTAACTGACCTCCAGGGCACCCTGGTGGGAAGTTACAGCGCCTTCCTGGGAAGGACTTCTGTGTCCTCCTAGACTTGCAGGCTCCACCCCAGGATTCCTGAACCTCACCTTTGACCAGTGAGAGAAGCTTTCATTTAAGACGGGTTAACAGAACACTAGGCACGGTGGAGGAGAGAACTAGTGAACTGAAACAGCCCATGCCGGCTCTTCACCACGGTCAGCTCTGTGACTCCTGTTGGTCCTGGGGGGGCCCTCTGCCTTCAGCTCGGCTCCTGCCCAGCAGGCACAGGGAGGGTGCGGTGCCTCTGCCTACGGGCAGGTGCCTCCCCAGGGCCCGGGTGGGAACCCTAGCGGCATCTTGTTGCCTCAGACATGCAGCAGCACGAGTGTGCTATGAGCTGGAAGGCCCACTGCGGGGAGGTCTACTCCGTGGAGTTCAGCTACGATGAGAACACTGTGTACAGCATCGGCGAGGACGGGAAGGTAAGCGGGAGCGGGCTTTGGTCAGGAAGCTCCCTTCCTCTGGCTTAGTAGGCATCTAAGATTCTAGAGGGCCCCGCAATAGCACAGTGGACTGAGTTCAGTCCTGACTGTACCTTTTACCAGTGCTGTGACCTGGGGCCTCTCTCTACTCAGTTTTGTCTTCTGTAAAACAGAGATGAAAATAGTAACCGGTCTCATAGGATCTTAGTGGGGTCTACATGAGTTCAGTGGGAGTCGACTGTCATGAAAGGGGAGGACCCACATCCTTTCTCCTGGTTGTAGCAGAAAGGACGCATCTCCCTGACCCACCCTGCTCGTGGGTTCCAGTGCGGCCAGGGTGTACTTGAGTGAGCTTGGTCACTGGGTGATCACAGCATGGGTGGGTAGAACTTTCTAGGCCGGGGGGCTGGAGACAGCTGTGCCCAGAGTTGAGAAACATAAAAAGGGAGCTGGGGAAGAAAGTAAAAATAAGTCCCCTCTTTTAGAGTCTCCCTGGAAGAATTCGTTAGGATCCCTGGGAAGGGAGCTGGGGCAGGCAGAGCTGGGATAAGGACTTACTTTTGTGTGTCCCCTCCTGGGCCTTCTGGATTGTATCCCTGTCCCCCTCTCTTATCCAGTGAAGACAGTCGTTACAAAATGCATCCTTCACTTGAAAACTCTTGAGAAAGGCTTTTTAAATCAGAGCTTGACTTGCTTCATCTGAGTTGAGTTCTCAGTCAGGAGGAGGTCACAGCAGGCAGCCTGGCCCTGAAGGAGGCCGAAGGGTGTTTGCGCTGTAGTCTCTGAGCTCGGCTTGTACTCCACTGCCCGTGTTCCATCGGCTGTGCTGCTGAGAAACTGGAAGTGTATTTGGGATTTAAGAAAAACCTAGCTAGGTTCTAACCCTACGAATAATATTAACAACAACAGTAGTAGTAACAATCACTGGAGCATTGCGCCAGCTCGAGCGATGGGAGTCCAGGCCGGTGCCTACACTCTTCTGCTCCTGACGTCAGGCCAAAGAGAAAGTTCCGACCTGGACATGATGTGTCTGACTCTTTCTAGATTTTCTTTCCTTCAAAATAAAAAAAATGCTTACATTGTGTCGGGAGGCATTGGGACTGGATGGTCATCTCCCTACCCTTCCTGGGGCCTGTGGATCCCCCTCCACTTCCTGGGGGCCACCTCACTACTCCCTGCACCCCGCCACCCCGCGGCCCTGCGCCCTGGCCACACCGCTGAGAGCCCTATACTCGTGCTTTTTGGGTGCAGTTCATCCAGTGGAACATCCACAAGAGCGGCCTGAAGGTGTCCGAGTACGGCCTGCCCGCCGACGCCACGGGCCCCTTCGTGCTGTCCGGCTACAGCGGCTACAAGCAGGTCCAGGTGCCCCGGGGCCGACTCTTCGCTTTCGACTCGGAGGGCAATTACATGCTGACGTGTTCTGCCACGGGGGGCGTCATCTACAAGGTACCTGGGGGCCTGGTGGGTGGCAGGGATGTTCCTCCCCAGAGGCCTGGGCGTGGTTGAGCTCGAGCCCCGTCCCTGTCTCTGTCCCTGCCCGGTGGCCATGGAGATGCCTCTGGCCTGGGATGGACAGCATCTGGGCCTCCCGGCTGCAGGCTGGCTCGAGGGAAACCGTGGGGATGGGAACGAGGGTGGCCTGCCTGTCCTCCTCTCTGCTCACCTATCCCTGCCCCTTGATGAGACTCTGCCCCTTTTCTGCCTGCTTCCCTGGGAATAAGAACAATTATAGAACATCGAGAACTAGGAAGAAGGGCTGTGTGTTGGTTTGGGTGAGTGCCCAGGGGGTCTGTTCCAGTTACTCTAATCTGGCCTAGATTTATTGTTTGATGAGACGTCCTGTGGGTCAAGGACATTACAAGCCACGGCTGGGATGGAAATTCAGGGGTGTGATGTGTCACATGGCAAGTACGTTGTCCACTCTGTTTTGTCCCTCAGTCGATCTGCTTGTCTTAACCGTCTCATCACAGCCTCTCTGGTTCATGCACCTTGTTTGTGTATATAATCGAGTGAAATTCTAAACCTCTCCATCTGGACTCGTCTTACCAAGTAGACGGGGGGATGAGGCTTTATGTTGTGGCCTCAGCGCGTAGTTCCAGTTCCACGTGAATGCAGTGGTGCTGTATCTGTAGGCAGAAGGAGTCACGGAGTGGGATGCTCTCTCTTGGGGGCTCACCGTCCACAGGCAGCCGTACCCCAGGGGTCAGCCATGGGTGGGTGTGGCCTTGGCACGGGCAGTGTACACCGGAGACACTGTGGCCCCTCTCCTGGTGCTCACACTCAGGTGAGAAGGAGACACAAGCATCAGTGGTGGGGACACTACAGAGCTGAGGGCTCAGAGGGGAGGAAGCCGGGTGGGGACCGAGGCCTTGGGGAAAGGGGCGCTCGGCTGTGGAGTCATGGCCTTTGGAGGAGGAGGAGGAAGGCGGGCCTTGGGGTCCCACGGGGCAGCAGGGAGCAAGAGGTGAGGGGGAAGGGGCTGCAGAAGCCCCTTCTGCAGGGAAGTCGGGAGCCTTCTTGACCTTAACAGTGGTGCCAGGGAGCCTGGGTTTACTCAACAGGGCTCCTCTTCTCTATAGATGAGGACGACTCGGGTGGCTCTTGCCCTCCCCTTGGAAATTAATTCCATAGTTTGTGTTTACTTATTTGTTTGTTTCAATGGATATTTTAATAAAAATCTTTTTTAAGCTTTATTGAGCTACAGTTGATAAATCACTCAATAAGCTATATGTTTAAGGTGTACAATGTGATGCCATCATATAAAGTTCCATAATTTCTTGTAATTGCTATTGGGAGATACTGTAAAGAGCTTTCTGTTTAAAGCCTAATTTTATTTCATTATTTAAAGACTTGGTTGAGTTCCAGGTGGGCTCTCCTTTTGCTCTCTGTATGATTGTGTGTGTGTGTGTGTATTGTTTTATTTTTGATCCTGTAGGCTTTGTCACTTGTCCTGATCAGTTCAGATCAGTTTGTAGTCAGACTTGCTCTTTAACCAATTAATGAGTTGAAAGCTTTCCCCGCCATATCCTTTAAAAATGTCAGTTCAGTTGTGTCCGACTTTTTGCGATCCCATGGACTGCAGCACACGAGGCTTCCCTGTCCATCAACTCCCAGAGCTTGCTTAAACTCATGTCCATTGAGTCAGTGATGCCATCCAACCATCTCATCCTCTGTCGTCCCCTTCTCCTCCTGCCCTCAATCTTTCCCAGCATCAGAGTCTTTTCAGACACCCACAGCAGGGTAAAGGTAGCAGAGAGAATTCTGCCTCTTAGAGTGTGTTCACTTCAGTTCAGTTCACTCAGTCGTGTCCTACTCTTTGCGACCCCACGATGTTAGGGACTTATTTCCCCCTTTGGTTAAAGGAGTAAGTATAGTCAGGAAATTGAAGGTATTGCTGGTCCAAGTGGCGAAGCTGAGACTTTCTGGCCAGAGGGACATGTGTGCCTGGGCACATCCTGGGCTTGGGGTGGCAGTCCCTGGGCTCAAGGCAGTTTGCCCCTGGAAGTGGATAAACTGCATGTGTTTATGAGCAGTGCCTGATGATGTTGCCTCCTGTCCCCTTGCAGCTGGGCGGGGATGACAAGGTTCTGGAGAGCTGCGTGAGCCTGGGCGGCCACCGCGCCCCTGTGGTCACTGTGGACTGGAGCACAGCCATGGACTGCGGGACCTGCCTCACTGCCTCCATGGATGGCAAGATCAAGCTGACCACCCTCCTAGCCCATAAAGTCTGATGGGACCCGCCCCGAGGGTCACCCACAGAAGCTGTATTATCCTAGGATGCAGGCAGAGAAGACAGGAGAAGAGGAAGCTCCCCTCACGGCCCCCTGCCGAGTGGGCAGTCTTCTGGGAGAGGTTGCCTAAAGTGCTTGGGCACTGTCCAGAGACTCAACTGGAATGGGAGCCACGTGCAGTGGTGGCACATGCTCCCCAGACATGGGCTTGCTGGGTCTGCCAGGAGCGGGTTCCAGATGGCAGGGGAAAGCTCAGGAAGAAGGAGAAGCGTTGTGGTGGCTGCTCTGTTGGCCCAGAAGATATTGGAAGTATTTTGTATATATTTGCTCAGTTTTCTTTTTTAAAAAAAGAATGCTCTTGTGGTCACCTGGCCTCTCTTTCTGGAACATGTGTGTGCAGCAGTGTGTCTGCCTTCACCTTTTGCCCTGGTGATGGTCATGGCAAGCCCAGGTCCCGTGCCCTGGCCCTGACCTCACCAGCCACGGGGTTGACCTTTATCAGAGGGTTGCTCTTGCTTCACCATAGAAATAGAACATCTTCTCTCTCCGGTTCCATTGGCCAACCAAGGTTTGTGCCATTCCTTGGTCTTTGGACTCGTGTCAAGGAAGCTATGGGCTTCCCTTGTGGCTCAGCTGGTAAAGAATCTGCCTGCAATGCGGGAGACCTGGGTTCGATCCCTGGGTTGGAAAGATCCCCTGGGGAAGGGAAAGGCTACCCACTCCAGTATTCTGACCTAGAGAATTACATGGACTGTATAGACCACAGGATCTGAAAGAGTCAGACACAACTGAGTGACTTTCACTTTCAAGGAGGCTATAGTGTCTCTTCTTTTCCCTGAGAGTTGGCAGCTTTTGTTCCAGAAGCTTCTCAGCACAAGGGCAGGATCTGAGGTGTCTGCCCCTTCCATCCGAGTGGCCATGGTTTCCCGGGACCTGTCAAGGGGGCTCCTCCTGTTCTGTCAACTTTCCATGCTTGAGTTTGAGCAGAGCCAGCCACTGGCGCCCTCTGCTGGTGAGTGGGCAGAGGACAGGAGCAAGTTGGCCAAGGCTGGGAACCTAGGGTTCTCGCCTTCTTGGTGTGTCCACAGCCTGGCCCTCTGCTTCCTGGCTGGGTGGGACTTTGAAAGGGCAGATACCCTCACAGGGTGGAGAAGCACAAGAGGATGACTGCCTTCTCCCGCTTGCATTTCCACCTGAAGCGCTGGGGTTTCAGGCCTGGACCTCAGGCTCCGACACTTGACAGGGCAGCCTTGTCATCAGGCTCTGCTCAGAACAGTTGTTGCAGAGGCTCTTTGGGCTCCAACCCAGATCTGGGGTGCAGGCCTGGTGAGGGGGTGCTCCCAGTTACCTCCTTTTGGAAAATCGTGAAAAGATGGGTATTAAGACTTTGGCTCTGATCTGCTGGCAGTTGGGAAGAAAGCAGGGAGGCTCAATTATGAGAAAACATGAGAGACTTAGCGATAAGTAGTTACTAAACATTTTTACCCATTTCCACCTGGTAATCCTCCTTCAAATGAATAAACCCAAGACTTTTCCACCTATAATTTTCCCTATCTTCTGCATTGAAGCAGCAACCTTATTTCTCTCCCCCAGGGATTCTGTGGGACATTTAAAAAGTGGTCATGAGTTTCATTTGCATGAGAGAATTCATGGTTTAAACTTTTCCTCTCTCCATCTTGAAGTTTCTGTCTTAATGCCCATTGAGGGCATGTGGGCATTTTCTCCATACATGTGGTCTCCACAGCTTGCCAAAATGTCTTTAAGGTTTGTAGAAAAACAGCACTTGAAAAGCTATCCCTTCTTTCATTTCCTTTATGCTCCATCTCCCTCTTGTTTTGAGCTCTGTTCACAGCTGATGTGACCAAGGCTCCACCAGGAGGGATGGGGCAGGGGGTTCCACATCACTTTGAAGCTGCCTAAAAACACAAAACGAAAACAATAGCCTCGGACCTTTTGAAATTAGCAAGTACAATGCGTGCTGCGAGCCACCCTGCCCCTCCTGGCCTGTCTCTCTCCGACCCCCACCCCATCCTGAGTGCCTGTCAGCGTGCCTTCTTCCTGGGGTTCCTCCCTGTCCCTCCAACCCCTCCCCCCAAGGTGACGTCTCATCCTCCAATAAAGCATGTCGAAACTTAAATTACCTCTCCTTCACGATACCAGCTTGGCACCTACCCGGGAACCACAGGGAGGTCCCTCCCCCGGTGCGAGCAAGGCCAACCAGATGAAAACCATCAAGCCAGTCCAGCCCCGGTGCCCCGACCCCGCACACCCAGCACAGCTGTGGCCCGGCTCTGGGCTGCGCTGTGTGAGAACAGTGAGGTGCGTTTTCCTTGTTATCCTCAGGACCTGCCTGCGCTTGCCTGCTCCTGCTCCAAGACCTCAGGCCCCCTGAGCTCAGCATTCAGACGGCTTCAGGAGCTGACTCCCACCCATTCAGATTCCTCCACTTGGGTTTCTGGTCCCTGCTCGGGCCTTCGCACAGAAAGGTTTTTATGCAGATGGGCCGCCTACATTTTTCAGCTGGCTAAGGGAAGAGGTTTTTAAGGAGAGAAAGGTAGAGGAAGAGGTTCTCATGGTAGTAAGTGTTCCCCATTCCTTTACTCACAAAATGATGCGTCTCTGCTGATTAGACTTGGGCTTGTCTTGGCTCACAACTTGTGGGAGTGGAGGTCAGTGAGGTCACTAGAGGTGAGTGATGTTGGAAACTTTGGGAACCAGAAGAAAAGCAGGTCCTGCCTCATGAAGAGGCTGGAGGCAGAGCCCAGGTTCAACCCACAGCTAAACGACTCCAGTGCCCAGCAGGTTGTTTTTGTGATTTGAAATCCTTCATTTATCTCCTTAATCCTTGACTGACTGAAAGTTTCCTGGACCAGCCTACCTACCTAGGATTGAGGACTAGTTATGAGGTGAAAGTGCTTTGGAGAAACCAAAGTCACCACACAGTTAGAAGAAAGATCTGGCTCTGATTTTCCAAGCTCTGGATCACACTCCCCTATCCTGTGCCTCTAGTATATGGAAAGTAATTATTCTATTATTACATGATTTGTTGTAAGTCACACTTCAAATGGGTGTCTTGATAATTTCACATTTGGGGGGTAGATGATTCTGATCATCCTTTTGCCTCAAAAACACAAATGTTTGTGTTTTTAGTCATGTCTGCCACTTGGGGTCTTTTTTTGCCTGCCTTTTCAAGCTATTTCAAGCTGTATGATTTTATGTAAAACTAGATGCTAACTCCACATGTGAACCGCAGCACTCGGCATCAAGTTGAAAGCAAAGTGAAGACACCTGGGCAACTTTATGGAGCAGCCCTGTTCTCAGAGGGAACACCTCAGTCACCAATTTGAATATTAATTATTAGTAATTCCTACTTTCTAAATAAAAAATGTAAACAATGTTTTTAATTTCTCTTCCTGCACCCAAGGGACTCACCTTGCCACCACTCGCCCTACCTGGGGGTACATGCCTCCAGCAGGGAGCCTTGAACTTGGTTTCTCTGGGACTTCTCCTCTTCCCCCTCTGCCCTTCCCCATCAGAGCTTTCCAAAATGAAACTACCCCTCTCCCCTCTCCTTAATTTCTGGTTGGAAGGAGGGGCCTGGGAATTGCCCCTTTAACAAAGTCCAACCAGCAAGCCACAGGACCGGAAAAGGTCAGTTTTCATTCCAATCCCAAAGAAAGGCAATGCCAAAGAATGTTCAAACTACCACACAATTGCACTTATCTCATATGCTAGCAAAGTAATACTCAAAATTCTCCAAGCCAGGCTTCAACACTACATGAACCGAGAACTTCCAGATGTTAAAACTGGATTTAGAAAAGGCAGAGGAACCAGAGATCAAATTGCCAACATTCGTTGGACCATCAAAAAAGCAAGACAGTTCCAGAAAAACATCTGCTTTATTGATTATGCCAAAGCCTTTGTGTAGATCACAACAAACTGGAAAATTCTGAAAGAGATGGGAATACCAGACCACCTTACCTGCCATCTGTATGCAGGTCAATAAACAAGTTAGAACTGAACATGGAACAACAGACTGGTTCCAAATCGGGAAAGGAGTACATCAAGGCTATATATTGTCACCTTGCTTATTTAACTTAATTGCAGAGTATATCATGAGAAATGCCGGGCTGGATGAAGCACAAGCAGGGATCAAGATTGCCAGGAGAAATATCAATAACCTCAGATATGCAGATGACACCACCCTTATGGCAGAAAGCAAAGAAGAACTAAAAAGCCTCTTGATGAAAGTGAAAGATGACTGAAAAAGTTGGCTTAAGACTCAACATTCAGAAAAGTAAGATCATGGCATCTTGTCCCATCACTTCATGTCAAATAGATAGGGAAACAATGATAGACTTTATTTTTTGGGCTCCAAAATCACTGCAGATGGTGACTGCAGCCATGAAATTTTCATTCGCTCCTTGGAAGAAAAGCTATGGCAAACCTAGACAGCATATTAAAAAGCAGAGACATGACTTTGCCAACAAAGTCCAAGTCCAAGCTATGGTTTTTCTAGTAGTCACGTATGGATGTGAGAGTTAGACTATAAAGAAAGCTGAGTGCCGAAGAATTGATGCTTTTGAACTGTGGTGCTGGAGAAGACTCTTGAGAGTCCCTTGGACTGCAAGGAGATCCAACCAGTCCATCGTAAAGGAAATCAGTCCTGAATATTCATTGAAAGGACTGATACTGAAGCTGAAACTCCAATGCTTTGGCCACCTGATGAGAAGAACTGACTGATTTGAAAAGACCCTGGTGCTGGGAAAGATTGAAGGCGGGAGGAGATGGGCACGACAGAGGATGAGATGGTTGGATGGCATCACCGACTCAATGGCCATGAGTTTGAGTAAACTCTAGGAGTTGGTGCGGGCAGGGTGGCCTGGTGTGCTTCAGTCCATGGGGTCACAAAGAGTCAGACACAACTGAACTACTGAGCTGAACCAGCAAGCCTCAAATGGAGCCACATTTGGTAACTGTTAAAAAAAAAATACTGTTAAAATTATTCACGACCCTTGTTAACAAACAGTAAGGAAACTATTAGAGGGTCTACTAGGTAGGGTTTTGCTGTGGGGGAGAGGTTGAACTCAACTCCCAGTACAAGGGAAGTGGCTGGGTGGGGGGTTCAGTGGGTGGATAATCACTAAGAGGAAACACCAGGGTGAAGTGGGCTTCTGGCTACATCAACCTAATAAGATTATTGCTGGGTTAGTTCAGTCACTCAGTCGCGTCCGACTCTTTTCGACCCCATGAATCGCAGCACGCCAGGCCTCCCTGTCCATCACCAACTCCTGGAGTTCACCCAAACTCACGTGCATCGGGTCAGTGATGCCATCCAGCCATCTCATCCTCTGTCATCCCCTTCTCCTCCTGCCCCCAATCGCTCCCAGCATCAGGGTCTTTTCCAATGAGTCAACTCTTTGCATGAGGTGGCCAAAGTATTGGAGTTTCAGCCTCAGCATCAGTCCTTCCAATGAACACCCAGGACTGGTCTCCTTTAGGATGGATTGGTTGGATCTCCTTGCAATTCAAGG
Organism: Bos grunniens; assembly: GCF_055505025.1. Lineage (NCBI taxonomy): Eukaryota > Metazoa > Chordata > Mammalia > Artiodactyla > Bovidae > Bos > Bos grunniens. Next base: position 21,405,408 of record NC_141168.1, read on the forward strand.
GACTCTCAAGAGTCTTCTCCAGCACCACAGTTCAAAAGCATCAATTCTTCGGCACTCAGCTTTCTTTATAGTCCAACTCTTACATCCATACATGACCACTGGAAAAACCATAGCCTTGACTAGACGGACCTTTGTTGGCCAAGTAATATCTCTGCTTTTTAATATGCTATCTAGGTTGGTCATAACTCTCCTTCCAAGGAGTAAGTGTCTTTTAATTTCATGGCTGCAGTCACCATCTACAGTGATTTTGGAGCCCCCCCAAAATAAAGTCTGACACTGCTTCCACTGTTTCCCCATCTACTTCCCATGAAGTGATGGGACCAGATGCCATGATCTTCGTTTTCTGAATGTTGAGCTTTAAGCCAACTTTTTCACTCTCCACTTTCACTTTCATCAAGAGGCTTTTGAGTTCCTCTTCACTTTCTGCCATAAGGGTGGTGTCATCTGCATATCTGAGGTTATTGATATTTCTCCCAGCAATCTTGATTCCAGCTTGTGCTTCCTCCAGCCCAGCGTTTCTCATGATGTACTCTGCATAAGCGGCCGGGTCATCAAACATGACCTGGGGGAATGGCGGTGGATGAGAATCAGGTGTGGAGGGTGGGCGGACTCCAGCTAATCCAGTATTAGCAGTATTCTCGGTAAAAATGGACAATGTGGAGATGCACGCGGAAGTCCAAAAGGCAGGGCCTTGTTGTGAAGGGTTCAGATCCCCCTCTGAATTTGGTCAAGGAGAGACTTGGTCAGGACTCGGGTCAGCGGAGGCCAGAGTGCTCCCGCACACCTTACCAGGCGAGTCCTGCTCCAACGACGAGGGCGCAGACCACGCGGCCCGCCGGCAGGGGGCGCGCCGGGTCCTCCACGCCAGCGGGCGGCCGGGAGCCGGAAGTGCGGGATCGTAGGGGAGCTGGGGCCGGGCCGCGGGGCTCCCCGCTCCCTACCACCGTCCGGATCCGCCTCCCGGGGCCTCCCCGGAAGCCAGGGAGGGCGCGCGGGCCCCGAGGTAGGAAGCCCGGCCGGAGGAGTACCGGGAACGCGGGCGGGTGGGTCGCGCGTCGCCCCTCGCCCTCCTCTGGCGGGCCGGCCCCGCTCACATCGCGCCCGTAGCGGCGCGGGGTCCCCGAGAGCAGGGAGGCCGAGAACTGGGGGCTCCGGGCGGGTCGCTGCGCCCGCGGGGCCGCCCCAGGCCCTCACCCACCCCCCCACCCCCGGCCGGCGGGGCCGAGGGCCAGGGCCTGGAGGGCCCAGGTGCCAGTCCTGAGCGGCCTTTTCAAACTTTTTTGTTGTGACTTTGTGCGAATTGCTAAATGTCAGTTCTTCGTCTGTAAAATGGGTTTCAGAATACCCATCTCATGGTGAAATCAGTATATTCACTGAGCACCACAGCTGTGTTTGTGCGGGGTGGTTAGCGTTGCTCATTAGATGTGGCAAAGATTGAGGGCAGGAAGAGAAGGGGACACAGAGGATGAGATGGTTGGATGGCATCACCGACTCAATGGACATGAGTTTGAGCAAACTCCGGGAGTTGGTGATGGACAGGGAAGCTTGGCTGCTGTAGTCCATGGGGTCACAAAGAGTCGGACCACACTGAGCGACTGAACAACAACATTAGATGTGGGAATGACTATTACTGCCTCTTGAATTTTCACAGAACGTGCGCGCTGAGCTGTTTTCAGGGTTAACTGCTCACTGGCGGGTAGAGATGTGCACCCTTTGAGTCACAGGTCGGGGCTGAGTTTCAGGAGGAGGGGCAGGGCCGGAATCCAGCCGGGGGGGGGGTGGGTGGGGAGAGGCCAGGTTAGATGAGAACTGGCCCCCGACCCCCAAAGCCCTCGCGTCTGGATTCTGCACATTCAGGCACAGTGATATCTGACCCCCCCACCCCCACCCTCCGCGACTGCTGGCTGAAATCTGACCGGACAGAAGTATCTTTGGATTTAAGGGAGTGGGTGTTGGCCAGTGAAACCTCACTGTGAATCAAAATGGCCTTGGGGTTTCTTATAACCACTCCTAGATAGAGGGAAGGAGAAATCTGTGATGGGAGGAGGGGAGGAAGAGAGCATTGAGAGATGTTTTAAGGGTAGGATTGTCTGGGCACCCTGGGGACAGTGAGCATCTCCGGTGGAGAGGAGGAGGGGCACCTTCCTTCCTCCTGTGTTGAGGGGCTCAGTGCAGAGGCTCCTGGGAGCATGGGGCCCCACTGCTGGTGGGGGCCCTGGGCCCTGAGTGGAGGGCTGCTTCTCCATGACCCCCATCGCCTGCCCACTCCACACCTCCCTCTTCATGCCCTGTGAATGATCCATCTGAGTCTCCTTGGCCCTGCTCACCTCTGGCCTGCCCTAACCAGTCACTGTGGCTGATGCCTCAGAATATTCTTATTTATTAGAATTCACTGGACTTTGTTCTTTGTAGGAATTAAAGCTGGATTGTTGATGACGAACGGACCTACAGTTCCTGGTGTGTGATGAGAGAGTGGGATTTGCTGTCCTGAAGTCACTAAGCTTGGACCCTGGTTCCTCTTCATGGGAGACTAAAGAGATGGAAGACTTAAAGTCTGAGAATAAAAAGAGGGTGCTGCCCACATGGATGACAGCCCAGGTGGCTGAAAAGAGGGCACCGCAGGTGAAGACCCCCAAGAGGACACCAGCCACGGTGCCAGCGGCTGCAGCCAGGTGGGGCAGCTTCTGTCCTGGGGGATTAGGACGGGGGAGGGATTGAAGGCCTCACAGTTGCTGGGGCCCAGTCATCCAGTGTTGGTGGAACAGTGAGGGGGGTGTTTCAGTCCACAGGCGTCTCATCCGCTCTCAGGGGGTGTGCAGGCTGCAGGTGGCTGTGCCCTGCTAGGCTGGCACTGGCTTCTGCCTCTGTCAGTGAGTCTCCACCCTCTGGCCCTCATGCATCAGCTCCCAGATGGTGGCTCCAGCTCTTGAGTTAAACACACACCAGCTAAGCTCTCAGACAGCAACTGTCCAAATTGTCAGTATCTTCATTTGCCACAGAAATTATGACCATCCAATGAGGGGGTAGGTGGACTAGTGATCCCATCTTCCTGCGGATATATCTTCAGGGACAGGCAGACAAGCTGCAGGTTGCCGGACCGGCTGGAAATCAGAGACTAGGGGCGTGGGGGGGAGGTTGGTTGAATGGTGATATTGGTGGGGGTCTCCAGGCTGTCAGGGAGGGGGTACCTCTGTCCTCTCCTGGCCGTAGTCTCAGGTGCTTACTGTCCCTCTCTCTTTCCTTTCTAAGTTTTCTTCATTGACCAGCCTTGCTTTCTGATCTTTGCTGTGCTGTGCTTAGTCGCTCAGTCGTGTCCAGCTCATTGCGAACCTGTGGACTGTAGCCAGGCTCCTCTGTCCATGGGGATTCTCCAGGCAAGAATACTGGAGTGGGTTACCATGCCTTCCTCCGGGGGATCTTCCCGACCCAGGGATTGAACCCAGGTCTCCTGCATTGTGAGAGGTTTCTTTACCACTGAGCCACCAGGGAAAGCCCTCCTTTATTGTATTCACTCATGGGGGTGAGGGGTGGCATTCAGACGTGTCTTGGCTTATTGGACCTTCTTGTATCGTGAGCGCGTGCGCGTGCGCGTGTGTGTCTCAGGAGCCAGCCATCTCATCCTATTTCTTAGTGGAGTTGATGGATGGTGGGAAACCCCACGGTTGCCCCAAGAACCCCTGTGCCAGTCACTATTTCCAAGGATGCAGAAGCCACAGCAGTGCCCTGGGGAAGCTACTGCTCTCAGCCCTGGCAGACAGGCCCCAGGATGCGACTCTGGGTCTCATTCTTTCCTGCTGGTGATTCGTGCCTGTCTCTAACTTCATGCTCTTCTCTCAGATTTCCTGCCATGAGGACTGTGTACTGCATGAATGAAGCCGAAGTCGTCGATGTTGCTCTGGGGATCCTCATTGAGGTACAGTCAACTGTCTTTTATTTTTGTAAATTTTATTTATGTATATATTTTGGCCGTGCCGGGTCTTCGCTGCTACTCGGGGATCGGGGGCTGCTCTCTGGTTGCGGTGAGAGAGTTTCTCATTGCGGTGGTTTCTCTTGTTGTGGAGCATGGGCCCCACATGGGCTCCCATGGGCTTCTGTAGCAGGCACAGCACGGGCTCAGGAGTTGTGGTTCCTGGGCCCAGTGATTGTAGCGTGTGGGCCCTGGATCGTACAGGCTTCTGTAGTCGTGGCACATGGGCTGAGTTGCCCCGAGGCTTGTGGGGTCTTCCCGGACCAGGGATTAAACCCGTATCTCCTGCATTGACAGGTGGACTTCTCACCACTGACCCACCAGGGAAGCCCAGCTGTGTCCTTTCTGATGACTGGAGACTCCTGGCGGGAGTTTGTGCTAATAAAAGAGGCACTCTGCCTGTTAGCAGCCGGGCCCGCTCCAGGGGAGGGGTGCACCCGCCGGGCCCTTGGGGCTGGAGACCTGGGAGGCCGTGGCCGTGTGAGGGAGGGTGGCCCTCCCTGTCTGGGCGGCTCTCTGCTGGTGGTGGGTGGAGGGGCGGGCAGGAGTCGTGAACCACTCGTGTTCTCTGAGGGTCTCCTTCGGGCGAGGTGACTTCTGAGCGTTGTCCTTAGCACCTCACCCCTGAAGCCCTGGCTTCCAGAAGCGGCTAACGGTTGTCCCACCTTCGAGTGGTGTAGCCCCTGAGAGTTGCTCAGGGCCTTTTATATATTCCTGTCTCATTTAACGCTTGCAATAACCTGCCGGTCGATACTACTGCTAGTCCCAGTGAGTGAGGCCCACACTCAGGGTTCGCGTCCTGCGCTCCTTCCGTTCTGTCAGCCTGCCCTTCCGTGTCCGTTGGGTCCACTTGTCGTCCCTGCGCTGCTGTTCCTGGGGCCCCTGCCCGCCGCTCGCCCTGCTGGTCCTGATTTCTGCACCGCCCGAGAAGGGGGGCAAGGAGGGGCAGAGTCTGGTGAAGGGAGGGGGGCCATCTGTGATTCGGGAGCTGGGCCCGGCTCCCCAGCGCTGGCTTTACAGATGCTACTGGCTACGTTCTGTGTCCTTGCATGTTAGGGAAGTAAAACCCATCTGTTTTGCCTGCCGTTTCTTCTGCTCAGGAGGACCGAAAACAGGAAAAGCCGTTGGAGCCGCCACCTCTGGCAGGCGCTGATAAGCCAGAGCGCTCCCCGGCCAGCCCAGCGCCACCGTCCCCAAGTCCCCGCTGGAGCCGAAGCGAGGACAGTGAGGAAGAGGACCGTGGGGCAGACGGCCCTGCCCCGGGGCCTGCGGGTTCTGACACGGCCTGCAGCAGAAGCCTCGAGGAAGACCAGGATGAGCTAAAATACGTCAGGGAGATCTTTTTCAGCTAAGGGACACACTTCCAGGACTTGCTGCTCAGAGCGGCTGAAGGAAGCTGGGCTTCCCCTCTTAGCCCGAGCGCTGCCCTCAGACAGCTGTGCTGTGACAGCTTCTGCTCCCAGCGTCAAGCCTCCCTGGGCTGGGTGGGTTCACCGGGGGACGTGAGGAATCAAAATGAGCTCCCCCCCAAATTCCTGCTCTCTGCTCTCCCTTCTCAGGGGCCTGGGAGCTCGACATTGTCTTATTCAGGTACCTGGTTCCAGGGAAATGAGATCATGGGGGTCAAACTTACTGGAAATGGAGAGTCCACTTAATACTTTTCCAGGAAAAACAAGCATGGCTGCTAAGTACACTGCAGTTCCTAGGTTTGGCCACCTTAAGGAAGAAGCCTATTTTTAAAATCACTTCTGTCACGTGTCAGTCGGTCAGTGAGCCCTTGTTGGTCCAACCCTGAACTAGACACCTTCCCCCAGGGCTGGGCTCCCGCCTGAGAGCCTGCCTGTGGTTCCATTTACAGATTGGGAGGTCTCCCGACCAACCGACAGCCCTCCTCCCCTGGCCTGCCACCTTCTGCACCTTTCTAGGCCTTGGCCTTGGTCCCTGGGCAGTTAGAAAGTAAGAATGGGATAGGAGCCCCAAAGAGACACAAAGGACAAGACCTCACACTGGAGTCCGTGTTTCTGCCTCTATTCAGCGTGGCTTTGCATGGGCATGGGATGAGGCGATCACGTGCTGTACAGATTGTCAGTGTAACAGATGCTGAAGAATACACAAAGTGCCCCCGTGCGTGAGTGGTGCTCGTATCCTTTCCGGCACAGGGTGAGAGGGGAGGGGATGCGGTGTTTACATGGACGTGGGCCGGCTCAGGCCGTTCATCGTCCTCTTCTGACCAAGGACCTGGCGTCCTGGGCTCCTGAACGTCCGTGTCGCATGCTGGGAGCGGACTGCTCGTGCGCAGTGGTTAGACCCTTGTTCTGTCTGTCTGCAGGTCCACGAGCCTTTTCAGTGGAACATTCAAAACCGCCAGGCTCTTCTCTGTGCCTTTCTGTCCTGTGAATCTCTCAGATCACTCCTTGGCCTTTGGGAGCATTGTCTCGAATGGAGATGGGGCGCTTGCTAGGCTGGGTTCCCGGGGACACCGAGGTGTTCCTTCATAAACTGTCACCCGGTTCCCATCTGGCATTTGGCAGCTTGTCCTGGAAATCTGGCCCCAGTGACAGGAAGCCTTATCTCCCCATTGTTCTGAGGATCAAGTCAGAATGGCTTGCTCAGGTCAGTTAACTAAAGCAGGAATTCTTGCAACAATGAGCTACTTGGTTCTCGGGTGTTCTTAGAAGTCCCAAAGGACAGACCACCCTATCCTAAAAAGTCTTGTCCTCCTTGACATTGGGCACCCACCCCCTCCGCAGTGGGTCCAGTCTGCTTCAGCTGGAGCTCAGTGCTGGCTGTGAAACAGAGTGGCCGAGAAGACACACCGGCCTGTGCGTTCTCTGGCAGCCTTCTCTGAGCACAGTTCAAAGCGAACCCTTGCGATCACATAAGCCTTTAGACGGAGCTAGTAGCTCCCCAGCTCCTGTCCTTTGCCCTCTGAGGGAACACAGCTGTGGCCACAAGCAAGAGGATGAGCAAGGTCTGGGCAGCGCCCAGAGCTAGAGACCCAGGTCCCAGGAGGGAGAGCTGGAGCCACTTCCAGGTGTAGGTGAGGAAGAGGCCCAGACCGCTGGCCAGCAGCACGGAGGACGTGGCCAGGAAGCCCACAGCCAGCTGCCACTCCCCCTCATTGTTATTGCACCAGGCCAGGAGGAGAGGCAGGGGGACGAAGAGGGTGAGGACCAGGGCCCCGTAGACGCCGAGCCTGGCCAGGGCCAGGCCCACCCGAGGCACGCCCAGGGCCTCCAGTTCTGGGAACTGGTAGCACTGCAGGGCGCCGGTGCCCTCGTGCCAGAGACAGAAGTTGTAGAAGCCAACCCTGAGGTTGGGCAGGTCCACAAGGTTGCCGGCCTTCCAGAGGAGAGCAAAGAAGAGCAGGCAGATGGTCGTGATCGTGAGGGTCATTGTGACGAGGAACAGCAGCTGGCTCCGCCGCTTTGACTTCAGGACAGTCATCTTCATGCCCTTCGCAGGGCGTCTCCTGGGTTCCTGTAGGGGAGGTCACACAGTGAATGTCCAGCTCGCCCTGCCTCCCTCCCAGTTTCTTCTCAAACTCCTGTTCTGGAAGTCTACAGAAACTTGTGGCCTACTTCCTTCAAGACAAAACCAAACCCAGCCCCAGCCATGGCTGCCCATCGTGGTAGGCAGTGCAGGGAGTGGTGGCCAGCAGTGGCCCCTGGGGACTGCCCTGGCGATCAGCTTCTGGAAGCCCCCCTTGGGAGGCACAGCCCCTCCCCTTTCCCCATGCTGGCTGGAGGTCTGCCTGACCACCCCCCTCTCGTCCTGCACGTGGACAGACAGAGGAAAGCCATGAGAGGGGACAGGGTGTGGACAGGCTGTAGGGAGGGTAGTGTCCGCCACGCAGGCTGCTGCCACAGGTTACTGTGGATGGCGCAGCTCATCAGCTGCAGAGATTTATTTTCTTGGTTTTGGAGGCCGGCAAGCCCCAAATCAAGGCGCTGGTGATTCAGGGTGTAGTAGGGGCCCGATTCCTGGTTCCCAGACTGTCTACCTTTTGTTGTGTCCTCGTGGGGTGGAAGGGACAAGGGAGCTCTCAAGGGCACTGATCCTATTCAAGAGGAGATAGTGTGAATCCCTGCTCTATCCCTCATCACATCCCAAAGGCCCCACTTCCAAATGCTGGGGGTTAGGCTTCAGTGAGCAAATGTGGAGGGACACAGACGTTCAGTCTGCAGTAGGCGGCTGATGAGAATAAGGATTTATCAGCAACCTCTTTGGCAGAGACAAAGATGTATCAAATACTAAAATGATGTGTTTAGTCCATGTTTTTAGAGTGGTAGGGTGAGAAGTTTTAACCAGTCCAGCCCATGGCATGGGGAAAATTGCCAACAGGAACATAGTTTGCATAGGTTTGCATATTAACAGATATTTGTAAGCCTGTATTAAATTTTTGATGGATGTAGGAATTTCGGGGTGTCGGATGGACTTCCAGGGCTGGAATCCAGATTTATACCACGTGCAGTGGGAAATAAGATTCCACTTGCTTCAGTGGTCCAAGAACCAGTAGGCTGGGAGTTAGGTTGCCTGTGTATAAATGCTCCGTCTTACATGTCTTATTTCAAGCCTGTTCCACTTGGGCTTGAAAAAAAGGTTATTATCAAGGTTAATGCAAAAAGATGCCTGGGGCTTCTCAGAGGAGATTGTACAGCCGCCTCACAGGGCAGCTCCCCAGGCACCCAGAGCCTTTGTTTTCGACTTCCTCTCTCTCAACTGACCTTTTGGAGCTTTTCAAAGAGAACGAAACAAAATAAAGCTGGAGCTGAGAGCCGGTGAGCAGACGTGTGGGTGGCAGTCCTGGTTTCCTTCTTCTCAGCCCTGCAGGCAGAGAGAGTTCAGTCCCAGCTACACTGTCTGGGGCGACTGAGAACTTGAACTTGGGTTCTCCAGGCAGGCCCTGCTCCCTGGAGTCTTCTGTCCGTCGCTTGGCCCCTGCCCGCCGTCCCACTTCCCGACCGCCACCCCCTCAGCTGCCGCCCCTCCTCATTCCAGTCCAGTCCAGCCGCTCAGTCGTGTCTGACTGCGGCCCCGTGGACTGCAGCACGCCAGGCCTCCCTGGCCATCACCAGCTCCCCGTTCTCTGCCTCTCTGGGTCCTGCTGGTTTTTCACCACCTTTCTCAGACTATTTCAGCCCACGCTCTGATGTAGCTGAAGGCCAGGATGTGTGTTCCCCCCCCCCCCCCGCTGTAATCTTTCTGGGGAGCAGTCTGTCTATTTTATCCCCCGAATGGTGCCTGATACGCAGTAGGAACTTTTTTTTTGAATGAGTGAAAATGTCACATAGCATCCTTTAGGTACCGCGCGTACTGATCTGACGTATATCTAACAGGACAGCAGAGCTTCGAGAGGTGAGGGGCTGTGCTGTGTGTCCGCTCCGCACTCAGTGCTGGGGTGTCCCCCCGTGCTTCTCGGGCTGTGGACAGAGAGCTTGGGGGCTCGGCCTAGCTTCTTTCTTCTAAACGTGTCCCAGTGAAAGGATATGGTTATTTGGTGGGAAAACCCTCGGGCACCCTTCTCTGCCTTCCTGAGAGCCTACCCCGATTTTTTGCTGGTGTTGGCCTTTAACAATCCTTGTAATCTTGTTCTCAGCACAGTGAGCTCTTTAATTCCCTTTAATGTTAAGCCTGTGCTTCCCTCAGCGGGCAGAAGGGAGACTGCTGAGTCACTGTTGCTATTTTTAAGTGAAGTCTTTCCTGTTTTTAATAAAGTAATGCATGTTGGTTGTAGAAAATCAGAAAAATGTGAAAGTATGGAGACAAGACTAAAAATTGTTGATAACGTCAAGGTTGTAGAAATAACCACCCAGCAACACATTTCCTTCTGTAATATTTTATACAGTTGGGATTGCGTAAATTTGTGTGTATCCTTTGTAAACATCACTGTAGCATGAATATTTCCCTTTGTCACTAGCAGTGCTTCCTAAACAATATTTTTAATGGCTGGGTTAGCTGTACTACCGTGCGTGGTTTACATATCCTGTTCTATGACACTGTTTTGGTGTACAGTTTATATATTCTGTTTTACAACACTGTTTGGCAGCTCTGTAAATAATGCCATGGTGACTGTCTTTGTGAATCAGTGTGTTCCTCCACCAGAAGTTTGAGAGTGCTTGTCTCATCATCTCTATTGAATTTTCTCATCTTTTCATCTTTGGTGATGAAAAATGACACAGCATTGCTATTGTTGAGTAAGGTTTAATGTTTTTCGAGTGTTTGTTGACTCTCTGGTTTTTGTTTTTTTTTTTCTGGGGGGGTGGAATGCTGTCAGTTCCTTTCTTTTTCCATCGTTTTTAGTTTTGGTTTTTGTTTGTCAGTGTACACGAGCTCTTTATAAATAACGGCTGCTAGCGTCTTGCTGTCGTAACGGCCATCATAAAGCATAAGGCTTTTGTGGCAGTGGGGCCCCTGAACCAAGACATGGATCTGGACTCAGTACAAGTATGTGGCTTCACGTTTGTCACCAGAGGAAAATACTCTCAGACTGTTCATCTGAGGCACTTCTTTTTTTGTTGTTTTGTTTTAGTTTAAGCACCTCTGAAGCTTTCACATCAATAGCTTGATGGTAGGAAGGGGCACAGACATAGGGTCCTGGTCTTCTAAATTACGTTCTTGCCACTTTCGTGTTACGAGTGAAACCTTCCTGAAGTTGTGTCTGAAGGATTAGAGCCCCGGCAGGTTGCCACCCTGCCAGTCCCTCTGGCAGCCCACGTCCTGAGTGCAGGACGCCTGGCAGAGAGCGGTGCCCGGGGAGCTTTGCCTAGCATGGGTCCATCCCTGGCCTCTCCCCTGACTGTAAGGAACACTTGAGAAGGGCTGACCGAGCAGGAAGGCCGGCTCTCGCCACCGACACTGGTTTGTTCACTTCAGATGGCCGGAGGCCCAGCGCATGCTCTCTCTAGTTGCAGAGTCAGAATGGACTTTCCAAACTGCCCATCGACCTTCTGTTACAGAGCAGGTCTGCAGCTACAATCTCCAGCTCCCAGACACTTTCTTATATGCTGGGATATCTGCCAGCGTAATCATTATGTGCCTTGTATACAAATACTGATCATGCACTTATTTATAACTTCTGATTTGTCACCAGGTCTTCCCTGGTGGCTCAGTGGTAAAGAACCCTCCTGCCAATGCAGGAGACGGGGATTTGATCCTTGGGTTGGGAAGATCCCCTGGAGGAGGAAACGGCAACCCACTTTGGTATTCTTGCCTGGAAAAGTCCATGGACCGAGTAGCCTGGCAGTGACTAAAACAAAAACACTAAAAACAATTTGTCACTGCTCTAATCAGGTTTCACATATTCCATTTCCAACTGTCCCAACATGAGAGATGCCCACACAACTCCCTGTCTGCACTGACTTAGCAAAAATACCCTCACACCCCTGTAGTCACTCGTCATTCTGTTTTTTTCAATTCATTCTTCCTGCCTGAAGGTCTACTGACATTCAGTAGCAAGACTTTATATGTACAGTTGGGCCTTATTGAGTTTCTCGCCATTTGCCAGAGTTCACCACCTGTCTGTCTGTCCCAGGTGATGCGTGCTGGGGGCTCCTGCACTGTCCCTCATGTCAGGCCACCAGGGGAAATTCTCCTTCATCCATGAAGTGTTTAATAAGCCCTTCTAGGTGCCCATGGGAGAGGCCGGCAAGTGTCTACAAGGGTGCCCTTCAATCCCAGAGGGTGGGGACGAGACTGGAACGCCTGAATTCCTGGGCCGGGGAGGAACACAGTGTGCTGTGCCCGACCGGTGTCCTGGAGCCTGTTACCCGGAGAGACTCTGGAGGCCGCAGGCATCCACTTTCCTGGGACGACGTCTGCGGTAATGTGGCCTTCCTCCTGCTTCCTCAGGAACAGGGCTCCCAGGGCTGTTAGTGCCCCTGTCGCCCCTGGACGCCTTCTCCCCTTATTCCTGCTCTCCAGCCCCTCCCTCAGCTCCTGCCACTTTGGCTTCCTTGAGCATCCCCCGAAACCTTCAGACAGGCTCGGGCCTCTGTGCTGGCATGCCCCCGCCTGGAGTGTTCTTCTGTTAGCACGTGTCTGCTGCCTCCCTTGAGGTCGCTGCTCAGAGATCCTTTTCTCAGTGACGCTGTCCCTGGCTGGCATCTTGAACCTGTGACGGCTTCTCCACGGCACGCTGCTCTCCCTCGGTAGCATTTCCCACCATCTTAACATCCTAAATACTTTGTCTTCCGCCTACAGCCCTCAATAGAATGTAAACCTCATGAGAGTAAGGAATTTTATGTTATGCGAATTAGACAAAAGTCTATGGCCGTCTGTCTCTATCAAAATCTGTCTTTAACTGTTACACCCCCAGCACTCCCTGGCAGGTCTGTGAATATCCACCAAACAGCCTCTGAATGCAGCGTGCACGTCCAGCCATGGCCCACAGAGCTTCATAAATGCCTCCCTCTGATTTTTTTGACCTACTTCTCTGTCCTGGCTCTCTTCCTTCAGGTCCTTCTCTGTTTATTTTTTTTCTTCTTCCCATTTCCTAAACTTCAGTTTCCTCAAGCTCATCCCCTCTTTCTCAGACGTGTGTAAGCCTTAGTTTCAGGGCTGGACAGTGAGGCCACCTGCAAGGATGGACTGCCGTGTGACTGACGGCTGAGGCTGCGGACCAGCCGCTGCCACGGCCCTGAGAACTGCCTGGTAAGACCTGGGTGTTATCATTTGCTGCCATCAGACGCTATAGAGCTTGCCAGTTTTGTGGAACAGACGCTCAAAAGAAAAACAAGTGGGTCTTCAGATTGTTATGGGCTACAAATTCATCTCCCGGGCTTTTTCTTCTCATTAATGACTTAAGAAAGCTGTAGGGGACCATAGAGGGCAGAACTTGCTTCGAGAAGTCTTTGTGATCACTGGAAGGTGTGTCTGAGAAGGAATCTAGCTCGACCGAGGACTTAATGATTAAATACTAAACTTCACAGTCTTTTTGCGTGTCAGTCCAGTGTTAAGTTCACTGTGGGAACACATTTACTGTTATCACGTCCATGTTCCAGAGGGGAAAATGGAGGCTTCGTGAGGCTCAGTAAATTCCCCAGGCGAGGCTGGTGCAGCCTGTAGGGCAGGACTGTGAAATCAGTGTAAGAGCCTGAGCTCCGCCTCCCCAGGCCGGGCCCCCCGCACGCGTCCTCCCGTCTCACGCTTACATCTATAATGGGCAGATACCCCAGCATTTTCATCTGGCACAGCGGGGAAGCTGTGGAGCAGTGCGGCTGAGCATCGACGTTGAAGCTGTGTGTCCAGGATTCAGATCCCCGCTCTGCCATTGACTAGCTACGTGAACGTCTCTCTGCCTAGGTTTCTCATCTGGAAAACGGGTATAATAGAACGTGTTTTGTAGATGTTGTGGAAATTAAATGAAGTGATTTACGTGCAGCCTGGGGAATATTACCTAGTAAGTATTACTTAAATTATTATCATCGTGGAGAGGAAGTTGAGGCTCAGAGAAGTGAGTTCTGGGGGAGACAATGGGACTGGTGTTCACAAACAGAGTGTCCCTGGAGGGCCTGGCCTCACTGGTGTCTGGCGCCGATGGCTCTGGGATGCGGTTAGGGACGTGGCGATCAAGCGCATGGACCTTAGTGCCAGACCAGCCGGGTTCAGGCCCTGTCCCGTCACTCACAGCACGTGACCTTGAGCGTTTCACAGGCTTGGCCGCGCCAATATCCCTGCCCTCAGAGCACCCACTGGCCTGTTCCTGGGGGTTGTTGTGAGACTGAAGGGAGCTAATTTGATCCGAACAAGTGGACTGCTGCCCACAAGGTGGTGGTTCAGGGGAGGAAGGGGAGACGAGAGAAGAGCCAGGAGAGGCGGAGGGTGGGGCTGCAGCGGAACGGAGAGGCAGCGAAGCCCAGGGGAGAAAACGCGAGCAGAAGAAAGTCAGAGAAACAGAGCCTGGCGGAGGAGAGGTCCGGCTTGCCAGAGGAGGCCCCGGCCCTGATGGGAGCGTGTCTGGCTGTGCACGACTGGGGACCAGTGTGTTCATGGTTTGGGTGTGGCTTCTGACAGAAGCAAACAAAAAGGGAAGAAGGAAGGGAAACATGTCATATTTCCTCCAGCAGAAATGTGAGCCCAGGTTTTTATTTCTGAAAACGAGGCCACAGAAGCGTTGCCCGAATGTTTTAAGACGGCAGCAGCACCTGGGTTTCAGAGGCTGCGTGGACAGCCGGGCCAACGGTGGCTTTTTATGGAACACCATGACGTCTGGATTTATTTAATTTTTCCATGTAAATAAAGCAGCTCGGCCAGCAGAAACATGACTACACCATGAGACTGCAGAGTGCAGCGCCCGCTGCCCCTCCGCCTCCAGCGAGCCACCGGGATAGACTGTCTCAGCAGCTCCATTAATATTAACTCTCTGTTGGTCCAGTCGTTTTGTTGCTCATTAGCCCTGCTGGCAAGCAGACTATCCAGCTGGGAACAAAGGTCAAAAAAAAAATTTTAGTTTGGGGGAACAATCCTTAAAAATGAGGAAGTGCCTGCACCTTGGGACCCATTCTTGTTTGGTTTTTATTGGGAGGACTGCACAGTGCAGTTTACAGGAGGCTAAGATTCACAGGACCCAGGAACTTCCCTGGCGGTCCAGTGGTTAAGACTTTGCCTTCCAATGCAAGGGGTGCAGGTTCGATCCCTGGTTGGGGCGCTAAGATCCCACAGGGACCAAAACATAAAACAGATGCAATATTGTTACAAATTCAATAAAGACTAAAAATGGTCACATCAGGAAAAAAAAAATCTTAAAAAAAGATTCACAGGACCTAAACGAGAGTTTGAAGACAGATAACAGTACTAGAAACCAGTGACTGCCTTTGGCTGTCCCTCTTCTTTAAAACCCTTAGTTTCCTGACCAGGGATCAAATCCACGCCGCCTGCGTTGGAAGTCGGAGTCTCAACCACTGGGCCCGGGGAGGTCCCTTCAGTAGCCCCTCTGGATTGTGCTGCTCCTGCCCTCTCTGCCTCCTGCACTTGCCCGGAGTCACTGTCCCCCTCGCACTGACCAAGCCAGGGTTTCATCCTGTGACCCCCGGGGTCACACAAGCAGGATGGTCCCGAGTCACAGGCTCTGGACAGTCAGCAACACGCAGGGCAGCTGGGGCACCAAACACCGAGCACTTGTTTTCACAAAGCTAATTCTAAGTTTTGAAGCGATTTGGGAAAGCAGATAAACAGGATGGCGTGAAACAGAGAGCCTGGCAGCAGGAAATGATGAGCCTCCAGGGGAGGGCCTGTGTGCCAGGCGCGCGTTTGATCCGTGACCTGAGGGCTTTGAAAGAGCCAGGCAGAGTCTTCCAGAAGGAGGGGGCAGTGGTTAGATGTACCGCGCTGGGAGAGGAGCAGACTGGGGGCAGGGTGGCAGCCTGCTGACCAAGGGGACAGGGGTGGGCAAGCGCACCGGGTCCCTGGGGCCTCAGAGGCCAGGGTGAGAGGTGTGGATTACGTCCTCACCTCAAGCCCCTGCTCCCCGAACCTGAGGCACGTGTCCCAGGCAGCAGGGCTGGGGGTGTGGAGAGCTCCTGAGTTGGGGTGGGGGCAGTGCCGGGCCTCGTCTCTGGCAGTCCTGCCCAGGAGCCCTGCTCTAAAGCTGGTGATCGCAGTTTGCCCCAGCAGTCAGAAGGAAGGAGGAGGAGGAGGTGAAGACTGATAGACCGTCACTAAGCCTTAGTCCTTCAGTTTTGCCAAAGGTATTTTGCAAGTTGGCCGGAGGGAACCAAGTCTTCTAGGACTTGCCCTCCATCCCCACACAGGAGGGTGCGCCTCTCATCTGGAGCCTGTAACGCACATAAAATGGCTTCATAACTCTAGCAAGATAACTCAGCCAGTCACAGACAAACTGAGCTGCACATGTGCTGAGGCCTCCTCCTCCGTCCCTCCGAAGGCGGATCTTCCCCTGGTCACTCCTGGAGGGGCGCTAACTGAGGCCTGGTGCTTGCCAGTGGGTGGGATGCTCGGGAAGGGGCTGACGTTGCGGCTCCTGTGTGTTCTCTGCTCTGCCAAGGTCTCTGCTGTGAGACCTCCACCTCCCTCCTGCTGCCGAGTGGGCAGTAGGTCTGTGTCCTCACAGAAGATCTGGGGATCTCCTCCCAAAGCCCACAGGTTTTGGCTGATAAAGTTCATTTGTGTATTGAGGCTCATAAAATGAGGTGGCTCCAGTGGCCCAGCCCAGGTCACAAATCTAAACCCAAGTCAGCCTGCGCGAGAAATACCTGTCAAGGAAACCTAACATACACCACTCACAGCGCTCCAGCAGCCTTAGCCAGTTCACCTTCCCTAGGAAGCAGGGCCTGCTGGCTATGAGGTCAGGGTGTCCTTACAAGTCATATGACCTCCTCCAGTGCTCTGTGGGACTCGCTTTTGTCCCAGTTCCCTAGGAAGGGTGCTCCCCTGCTCGTGAGGTGCTATGCTCCCTTGATCTGTGGCTTGTTTTCCCGTGAGTGAAGGAATGAGTCAAGTAGCCACTAAATTGTTTCAGGTTTGTCCTTTTGACAGGGCTGAGAAAACTAAGGTGTGAGTCCAGGGGTACAGAATAAAGTGTCTCAGTTTCTATAGAACCTACTATAGAACCTGCTTTGGAGGATTAAACCTCCAAAGATACTTGTTATACATTACGTTACTTGAAGATGCAATTCACTGGAAGAGACCAAAAGTAGACTGATCACTGAGGTCACTGCAGTGCCCAGCTCCCAGGTAGAAGTAACTGAGGGGGAAGTGAGATCAACAGAAGAGGATGGACAGGGACTGGACGGACGGCTCAGAGAGCAGACTATCAGAAAAGCCACGCCTAAGAAGACATAAGAGTGGCATTATAATTCAGTGGAGGGAAGGGCTTTCCTTTAACTAATGCTGAAGCAATTAGTTAAAACCATTTTAGGGACTCATCTCCCTCCACATACCAAAATAAATTTCACATGGACCCAGCAGTGAGATGTAAGGAACAAGCAGACAAAAAAGATCTATAAAAAAGTAGATATTTGATTTATGAACGAAAAAAGAATGCTCTGAGCTTAAGAGCAAATTGAAACCACAAAGGAAAAATGGTACGGATTTAACCAGGAAAATATACATTTCTATACAATAGAAACACAAAATTAAAAGTCAGTGAGCATGGAAAAATATTTGCAACCAATATGGAATGGTTAATATACCTAATATAAAAAAATCTTTATGCCAAAAAGTTAAAAAAACATTTAATCCCCATGAAAATGGATGAGGCACATGAAGAGATATTTCACCTGAGAAGGAATGCAAAGTAGTTAACTGTAAAAACCTCTTTTTTCCTTATTTGTAGCCTCCACCAAACGTGCAAGGATTTTCCCCCCACCAGGAATTCTCCGCGACACCTGGATGTCCTGTAGTTCCATTCTGATTCTGTCTACCTGGAGGAGGCACCTCCCACAGGCTGAGGGCACAGAGCCCCCGGTCACAGGCCTGTGTCGTCACCTGTGCTTCTGACCAACCAGCAGCAGCTTGGAGGTGCCCACAGCCCCCTCCTTGGGTCTGATTAATTTGCTAGAGCGGCTCACAGAACTCGGGCCAGCAGTCTACTTTATTAGAGTACTGGTTCAACTTAAAAGGACACAGTCCAGGAGCAGCCACCCAGAAGACGCATGGGGCAGAGGATGGGGGGTGGGGTCGCGGAGCTGCCATGGCCTGTCTAGGCCTTTCACCCTCCCGGCGCCTCCATGTGTCCACCAGCCCAGAAGCCCTTGAACCCTGTCCTTTAGGGATGTTTTATGGAGGTTTCATTACTCAGGTGTGATCAATGGAATCATTGGCCCATTGGTGACATACTCTTATCTCCACCCACTCTCACCTCCCTGGAGGTTGGGGCTGAAGGTTCTAACCCTTTAAATATGTGGTTGTTTTCCCTGGCAACCAGCCCCTCTCCTTAGGGACTTTCCAAAAGTTGAGTCATTAACATAAGCACAGAGGTGGTTGAAAAGGGTTTGTAGTGAATTAAAAAAGAAAAACAAAACCACCTTTACCTCTATTACCACTTAAAAAATGCCAAGGATTTTAGGAGCTCTGTGCCAGAAATGGGGACGGAGACGGAACATCTATTTCTTATTGTAAATCACTCTGTCACATTAACAAACATGAAAAAAAGTCTACACCTCAAGTAATATAATCAAAGATATGCCAAATAGTCTTTGAGTTTCCCTATCAAAACTGCAGATAAAAACATTTGATACCAACAGTGCAATAAAACTGACATCTTCATAGAATAATGGTGGATGTGAAAATTCTTAAACTTTCTGGGAGGCAGTAGAGCAAAAAGCACTAAAAACACTAAAAATCATCATACCCCTTTGGGCAATTAATTCCCCTTATTAGTCAGGCAGCAATCAGAAATGCCATCAGTGATTTATATACAGGAATGTTTATCATAGTATTACTTTAGCCAAAAATGAGAAGCAACATTAGAATCAAATTATGACATATCAAGATAATAAAACTCTATGTAGCCTTTAGAAAAACCAGGTCTAAAATCACACTATACAGTGTGACTGCAAGAAAGATACTAAGGAAATGTTCTAAAATGTTGATGTTAGTTCTGGTATCTTTGGGCACTGTGGGCAAGAGTTCTTTTCTTTTCACATTAAAAATATTTCCAGAGTCATGCGTTCTATTTATGTAAAAGTGAAATTTAGAAAACAGTGTTAGCGATTAGATAAAGCAGGTGGGTTGGCCGGAAAGAGTGTTGAGAAAGGGGAATATGCAAAATCTAAAGGAGACTGTTATAGGCACGGATTCAGGAGTTTGGGAGAGATAAGGTTTAGGAAGAAGATACTGAAAAATGCACTTCAGTTGTCACGAGGGAGGAAGGAAAGACAATCCCAAATACATATGTGTTTACTTTTTCCCAAGGAGCGTTTGATTTTACAGGTGAAGAAGCTAACTGGAAATTTTAGGGGAAACATCTGCACCAACAGAACTAAAATCCCACTATGAATTTCCATCAAGTTGTGAAAAGCAATGTAGTCTAATAACACCAGGTCTAAAAATCTCTTAGACCCTACTGTCTTCTTTCTGAGTCGAGAGCACAGGTTTTTCTGACAGTCTTAGTCTACAGTGTGTATTTTCAGGAGGACTCATGGTATTCCTGTTTAGCTACTGCAAGTCTGTGATCTGCCTTTGTTTGGCCGCCTATTTCCACTTCATGCGCCATAGACGATTTGTATAGACTCAGTGCAAAATCCCACTGCCCATCGCTGTCCTCTGCATTTCTAACCGGTCATACTGGCATTACCTGCACCGCTTTAGAGGCCACAGGCCCACAGGCTGATGCGAAGGGAGTAGGGGGAAGGAGGTGGGGAGAGCTGAGCTCATGGAGGTGGGTCATCTGTGGGGGTGGGGCGGTGGTCCCCAGACCCTGACTACCGGTTGTTTTCTTGGGTCCGTGGCTAGAATGCAGGGTCTGAGAGGAAAGCCCACTTGTCTTCAGAGCAGCACGCATCTGGGCGAGCTGTTGGGCACACAAGGCAGGTACTTACCGAAAAGAAGATGCAGAATGCACAAAGCGCTCTTCACGAGGAGGAGCAGGAAATCAGGTTCAGTGGATTCTTCTCTCTCGCTGGCTTCCTAGTGTCCAGCCTCCAGAATCCAGGCCGGTGGAGAGGGGCCGGCAGATCAATGCAGCCCCAGGCTTATGACTGGCTGGGAGGCACGTCGTGCCTAAGTAAACAGCTCTCTGAACTTTGGCACATTTCTGCTGACTGATGACACTGTCCCCTGATTTCACTTTCATTTCTTGCCGGTGGCTTGTGACTTTCAGAAAGAAAGAATGTAAACAACATTGCTCTTCCCCAAACCGGGCGCTTTACCCACACCTGAGCCAACCAGCCAGCAGACCTAAATAGCCAGGTGAGTGTCTGGGTGATAACACACAGTGATTTCAGAAAGGAGACTGGCCAAGACGCTTTCAAAACTCCTCATGTTTTAAACCAAGATAAACACAACCTAGAATCTTACTCAGAAGGGACCCTAAAGATGGACTAGTCCAAGATCCCAGACCCCGCTCACCTCGGGGAAGCACCTATGCCTCTGTCCTTGCCTTTTCAGAAATCAGCTTTGTAGGATGACTGGGGGTCCCTGGACACAAAACCGTGTCTTCTTAGCGTCCTCACCAGGGTGTTTAGGCCCATGCTAGAGCAGCTGGAACATCTCCTTTCAAAATAAGAGCAGAATGGAGCTCTTATTTTTGTAATCATAGGGGCTCCTAGCCAGAGTTTAAAAATTGCTTTCTGTGCTCACATGACCAGCTGGAAATTCCGATTTGGGGTTAAGCTCGGTTAAGTCAGTAGACAGCTACCTAGTAATATTGCTGAATCCTTCACGGTTCTTCTTCCCCTCCCTGTCCTTCCTGCAAGGGACTTCTTAGAACTGCTGCATTTCTTTCCCCCCTTTTTATTTTCTTTAAAGTCAAACCCTAGAAAGAGGTGATGTGATCTAATGAAAAGAAGAACAGAAACACTGGGATCAGGGAGCTGTGCTGCAGGTTAGCAAATTATTTAACATCTCTGAGCATCAGTTTCTCATCTATAGAATGGAAACAATACCTACTTTGCATGGCTGTTGTAGAAATTGGAGATTATGCATCAAGGTTCTTAGTACAGTACTGGGCATACAGTAATGATAACTGTTATTATTAAAAGCAGGATTTCTGAATGTCTTCATAGCCTTCATAGTAATGCCTTCAAGGCAGAGACAAAATTAATTCTTTTGTACTAGTATAAACTAGTCATGAAAATTGAACACTGGTGAATGAAGTGACAGAGAATAGGAGAGATAGAAGTATACATTTAAAATTTTTATTTAAAGTTAGAATGCACACAGTTTTTAGAGTCAAGAGTTTGTTAAGCTGTTACGGAAACCAGCAGTCCCACATTATCCCCTTCTTCTCCAGGGTTAGCACCTCACCTATTTTACCTGATTCTCTAGGTATTTGCGTTTACATTTACATTCAGTTCTGTATGTAACATGCTTGTAATGCTATGACTTGGTTCTTCAGTTTCAAGCATAATTTTTATACATGCTTTCTTCCTCCTCACTCCTGTTCCACAAGTACAAGTCCTCATTCCCTCTTTCAAGTTGGTCATTATTTGTCTAAACTGATACTTACTGTCTACAATATTATAACTATGTAAATACCATATATCAATAATCTCAGATATGCAAATGACACCACCCTTATAGCAGAAAGTGAAGAACAACTATAGAGCCTCTTGATGAAAGTGAAAGAGGAGAGTAAAAAAGTTGGCTTAAAATTCAACATTCAGAAAACTAAGATCATGGCATCTGGTCCCATCACTTCATGGCAAATAGATGGGGAAACAGTGGAAACAGTGACAGATTTTATTTTGGGGGGCTCCAAAATCACTGCAGACAGTGACTGCAGCCATGAAATTAAAAGACGCTTGCTCCTTGGAAGAAAAGTTATGACCAACCTAGACAGCGTATTAAAAAGCAGAGGCATTACTTTACTTTGCCAACAAAGGTCCATCTAGTCAAAGCTGTGGTTTTCCAGTGGTCATGTATGGATGTGAGAGTTGGACTATAAAGAAAGCTGAGCACCGAAGAATTGATGCTTTTGAACTGTGGTGTTGGAGAAGACTCTTGAGAGTCCCTTGACTGCAAGATCAAACAAGTCCATCCTAAAGGAAATCAGTCCTGAGTATTCATTGGAAGGACTGATGTTGAAGCTGAAACTCCAGTACTTTGGCCACCTGATGCGAAGAACTGACTTCTTGGAAAAGACCCCAATGCTGGGAAAGATTGAAGGCAGGAGCGGAAGGGGACGACAGAGGATGAGATGGTTGGATGGCATCACCGACTCAATGGACATGAGTTTGGATAAACTGTGGGAGTTGGTGATGGACAGGGAGGCCTGGTGTGCTGCAGTCCATGGGGTCGCAAAGAGTCGGACGTGACTGAACAACTGAACTGAAATACCATGTATAGTAGCTGAGCCAGGTGGAAAATGATGATTTCCTTTGTTTTCCTGCATGAATGTTTATCTTATTCCTCAGGCGCTGCTCGCCTGAAGTCTCTGTCTGTTCCCTTGGTTTTCTGTGGGTTCTATTCTAACCCAGCCCTGAAGTCTGCACGGTATTTTTCTCTTTTCAAGGAATTTATATGCATGGTGTCTGATCTTCTCCCAGGATAATCTCCCCCAGTGCCTTGCAGCCTGCTCCAGTCTGGACTGATACCCAGCTGTCATCCTGCCATTTCATTTCACCACCACCATCTTGGGGTTTACTGCCTCTGTCCAATGTTGGATCACATATTTCCTGCATCAAAGGCTTTTTTCAATCTATTCTTTATCTACTCTTAAATTTGATCAAATATAGAAGAATATAGAATTTTAGGTTAAAAATAATTTGCCTTTAAAGTCTTGTTCCATTCCATCTAGCTTTCACTAAAGTTGAGAAGGTTAAAGCCGTCCTGTTTTCTGGCTTCCAAAATGGCCTCCTGTCCTAATCTCATCCTTGTAGCTTTGTCTTGTAAGATGACATTGTTATTTTAGTAGGTTTTTGAGAAGGAGCAAAATTAAATATGTGTCCAGTTTGCTAGTTTTTACTGAAAGTCTAATTTTTTTTCTTTTAAACCCTAGGAGGGCGCTCTCTGGCTCTCTTTCACTGGTTTGCTCTGGCGACACAATGGCCTTCTGAGCTTGTTGCTTTATCAAACTCCTGTGTGTGCTGTGCTTAGTCACTCAGTCGTGTCCGACTCTCTGTGACCCCATGGACTGTAACCCACCAGGCTTCTCTGTCCATGGGATTCTCCAGGCAGGAATACTGGAGTCGGTAGCCATGCCCTCCTCCAGGGGATCTTGCCTACCCAGGGATTCTTTACCGTCTGAGCCACCAGGGAAGCCCCACAAATACTGGAGTGGGTAGCCTATCCCTTCTCCTGGGATCTTCTGAATTCAAGAATCGAGCCCAGGTCTTCAGCACTGCAGGTGGATTGAGCCACCAGGGAAGCCCAATCAAGCTCCTAGACTCCCCTTAACTGCTAACCACTCACATCTCCATTGTTTTTGACAGCATCCTTAGAAACTTCTCCACATTCCATCTCAAACAAACCAGTGTGCAGGGGGAACTCCAGAGCTCTCAGCCTTGGTCACACTGCACAGAGTGGCATTTGCCTCACTCTCCACTGGGGTGAAGGGCCAAGTGGGTTGTGGTTTAAGTGCCATGAACTCTCACTGCCCTTACTGAGATTCAGTAGACTTTTTAAAATAAATGTTTCTTCACTTGTTATGTGTTGTTGGGACAGTTTCTTTTTAGAGAAATATTTATTTGGCTTTGCTGGGTCTTAGTAGCAGCACGCGAGATCGTTAGTTGTGGTGTGGTGTGGGATCTAGTTCCTTGACCTGGGATTGAACCCTGCCCCCGCATTGGGACTGTGGAGCCGTAGCCAGTGGACCACTAGGGAAGTCCCTTACAGTGATTTCTAAAGACTGTTTTTTTTTAAACCAGTTTTGGTATTCTCACTGGGGAGTGGATGGAGGGTTTTCTCAGGTTGTAGTTCTAGAACTGGATTTGTGCCCCTTTATTATTTTTTAAAGGGAAATTTTTTAACTGCAAAAAATCTAAAGACTTTTAGATAGCAAAGAATATCATGAACAAATCTGAAATGATAAATTGCAGAAAATTACAAAATAAGAAATAGTGGTTGTAAATTAATAACAGTACTGATAGGTTTAACTGGAGATGTCTTTGTGGTTGTTTAGGTTTTTGTTTTCTTGAAGCTGAAAAACCAGTAACAATTTATTGAGGTAAATATTAAGCTACTTATATAGACTTCTAATAGATACATATATTGTAATAGTCTTTTGTCCCCCCTCTGTTTCAAATATCTCCATCTAGTTTTGTAAAACATTGATGATGGTTTAATTAAGAGTAAAAATACAATACTTATATCTTCTAATTCTAGGGGGCTTCAGTTCAGTTCAGTTTAGTCGCTCAGTCCTGTCCGACTCTTTGTGACCCCATGAATCGCAGCACGCCAGGCCTCCCTGTCCATCACCAGCTCCTGGAGTTCACTCAGACTCACGTCCATCGAGTTGGTGATGCCATCCAACCATCTCATCCTCTGTCGTCCCCTTCTCCTGCCCTCAATCTTTCCCAGCATCAGGGTCTTTTCAAATGAGTCAGCTCTTCGCATCAGATGGCCAAAGTATTGGAGTTTCAGCTTCAACATCAGTCCTTCCAAAGAACACCTAGGACTTATCTCCTTTAGGATGGACTGGTTGGATCTCCTTGCTGTCCAAGGGACTCTCAAGAATCTTCTCCAACACCACAGTTCAAAAGCATCAATTCTACAGTGCTCAGCTTTCTTTATAGAGTCTTCTCCAACACCACAGTTCAAAAGCATCAATTCTTCAGTGCTCAGCTTTCTTTATAGTCCACCTCTCACATCCATACATGACCACTGGAAAAACCATAGCCTTGACTAGACGGACCTTTGTTGGCAAAGTAATGCGTCTGCTTTTTAATATGCTGTCTAGGTTGGTCATAACTGTTGGCTTCTTACTAAAAAATATATCACAGAAGCACCCACTGAAGGAAAACCCAAGGGACTTTGCTTCAAGTAGTCAGAGAACACCATCAGAGTGCTGCTCCAGGAGCAGCTGGACAGCTAGTTCTGTGGCCGTCTGAAGGCCCTCTGTGGCTCCAAAGGCACAGATGCCAGACCTCTGGCTGTTAGGATGCCATGGACCACACTGTCTGCTTCTTCCCCTGTGGAGTAAGTATATCTAAAACAAACAAGTGCTTGGCATGCACACTAGACCATTGGTGAGGCAGGGCAAGGGAGGCCTAGTTGAATAAAACGTTACACGCTTTGTTCTGTTCACTGTTGCACACATAGAAAGTGATATTTGTCCTGTGGGTCAGGGAAAATGTAAAAGGCTGACAGCAGTCAGAACCCACAGCTCTGGCTACTCTGGGCCCCACCTGGTGTTGCACAAAACCAGAGAACAGAGTGGTGTCGCGCTGTAACCTGTTCTCTGAACACAGGCACGTCAGGGCACAGTGGTGAGACGTGCCGGAGTAGAGGACGCACGAGCCACATTCCTACGTGAGGCTTCTTCTCCAGATTTGGAATTTCCTTCTGTAGCCTTGAAGTCTGATCCTGCCTACAGAGGCTTCCGGGATCTCTCTTCTCTGTAGGCCCTTTTGAGCCTGTGTTGGTCAGTGCAGAGGAGCCGGGTCAGAGAAATGAGGGCCTCCCCCAGGGTGTTTCCTCACTAATCTGGAGTTCGGTTAGAACTCGGGAGAAATCAAGAGGAAATGTTGACGTCTTCACCTTTTGTGTCATTTCAGTGGACCTTGTCGTAGTTCAGTCCGGGTGTTCTCAGATGGGATGACTCTGCCCCAGGTGCCTGCCCTCAGGTGGCCCATCGGCACAGAGTCATCTTCAGAACTGTTGTTACCTCTGCTGAGGGAGTGCGTCATTCTATCAGTGAACTGTGCCATCTTTTATTTCTTTAAACAGAACTTTACTCTCTTGGTATCTCTCTAGCAGACTCAGACCCAGAGTCTCTCTTGTCCATCACGGAGGACTCTTCCATGAACAGTTCTCTCCTCACAGACTTTTCCCAAAGAAGAAAGGATAGAACAATCTGCAGAGACTGTTCGGGGAATCCTGGAGGGGCCTCTAGGATTTGGGTCAGTGGTCCACCTAGGAATGTGGAGAACAGAGGCTCTTACCAGGCTTGGAGGTGAGGGGTGAAGATGGCCAAATGCTTGATGAAGTGATAGTTGTTTCTTTGTTTATAGTTTATTAATTTGAAAGACAAGTTGCCAACTAGGAGTTCCTACCCTGTTTCTGAAAGTAGAGAGTTCGGCTGTGGTAGTGTAGAAGGAGATGTTCCTATGAAAAACAGTGACAAGAAAACCCCTTTTATGTGCAGAAAGGGTGCTCAGCTTTCTGGGATAAAGGTGAAATACAACTTTTTTGGTGATAACGGGCAGATCATTCTTATCTTAAAAGCCTAATTATAAAAGAACAATTTAATGGTATCAGGATGAAAGCCCTAGAGTTAGTGTATATCTTTGTTTCCTATTATAAAGCCCTTCTGCCAAGGTCAGTAGCATCAGTGCCAAGTCAGAAACCCAGGCTCTACCAGGCATCACTGTTGCCTTGTGTGGGGAACCAAAGATGGTACAGAATCTGGGTCACGTCTGCAGAGAGGATGGGGTCACAGCTCATACTTAGCCCACCTATCACAGTGGCCTTCATTTGAAAAGTTTTTTCTTTTTTGCCGGACATGGGAAATTCAGGTTTGCCAATACCACACTTGTCTTTTTTTATGGAGCACTCCATCCTTGCTCAAGGGCCGTGCTCATCTTCTCTGTATCATTCCAATTTTAGTATATGTGCTGCTAAAGCGAGCACCACACTGTCTTGATTAATGCTCTTTTATAGATTATAAGTCTTGGAGTCAAATAGCATCAGTCCTGTCACTTCTTCTGCCCTTTCGATGTTGTGTTGGACATTCTGAATCTTTAATCTTTCTATATAAACTGTAGAATCAAGTTGGTTGATAATTTGCTAGAATTTTGATTGGAATTTTGTTGAATCTGTAGTTCAAGTTGAAAAGAACTGACATTTTAATGGTAGTGAGTCTTCCTATCCATGTATACATGGAATATTTCTCCATTTATTTACTCTTTGATTTCTTTCATCAGAATTTTGCAGTATTCCTTATGTAAATCTTGAACAGTTTTGATTTATACCCAAGTATTCGAATTTTTGGTGCTGATGTAAATGGTATTGTGTTTTTAATTTCAAACTCTAGTATTCATTGTTGGTGTATAAGATGGTGACTTTTGTATATTAACTTTGTATCTTGTAATCTTGCTATAATTGCTTATTACTTCCAGCAGGTTGTTTTTTGTTGATTCTTTGGAATTTTCTACATAGATAACCATATATTCTATCAACAAATACAGTTTTATTTCTTCCTTATATTTTCTTATCTTATTGAATTACCTAGTGCTTCCAGTATGATGTTGAAAGGGAGAGCAGACACCTTTGCCTTTTATCTTAACAGGGAAGTATCTAGTTTCATCATTAAATACAATGTGAGCTATAGATTTTTTTGGTAGATATTTTTTAATCAAATTGAGTAAATTTCTCTCCACTCTTAATTTGCTGAGTGTTTCTATTCATGAATGGGTGTGGGATTTTGTTCTTTTTCTGTATATATTGATGTTATATAATTTTTCTTCCTTATTCTGTTGTTGTGAGGGATTATATCAATAACTGAATACTGAATCAGGCTTGCATACCTAGATTTTATAAAGTCTACTTGACTGTGGTATATAGTTC
Source organism: Bos grunniens (assembly GCF_055505025.1). Classification (NCBI taxonomy): domain Eukaryota; kingdom Metazoa; phylum Chordata; class Mammalia; order Artiodactyla; family Bovidae; genus Bos; species Bos grunniens. The sequence continues at coordinate 21,432,718 of NC_141168.1, forward strand.
TTTTTATACATCATTGGCTTCTATTTTCTAATGCTTTGTTGAGGATTTTTGCTTCTATGTTCACAGAAGATATTGGTCTGTAATTTTCTTTTCTTGTAATATGTTTGTCTGGTTTTAGCATTAGGGTAATGCTGGTCCCATAGATTATGTTATGAAGTAGTCTTTTTGCTTCTATCTTCTGGAAGAGATTGTAGGGAACTGGTATAATTTCTTCCTTAAATTTTTGGTAGAATTCATCAGTGAACTTGTCTGGGCCTGGTGATTTCTCTTTTGGCAGGTTATTATTTATTGATTTTATTTCTTTAATTCATATAGGCCTCTTTAAATTGTCTATTTCTTTTTGTGTGAATTTTGACAAATTGTGTCTTCCAAGGAATTAGCCCATTCCATCTAGGTTATCGCATTTCTGGGTCAAGAGTTGTTCATAATATTCCTTAATTATCTTTTTAATTTCTATGGGATCAATGTTAGTGGCCCCTCTTTTGTTTCTGATGTTAGTAACTTGTGTCTTTTTTCTTAGTTAACATGGCTAGAAGTTTGTAAATTTTATTTACAATGGAATTCAGTGCTGAAAAGAAATGAGTTATCAAGCCATGAAAAGACATGATAGAACTTACATGAATATTACTAAGTGAAAGATGCCAATCTGAAAAGGCTACATACTTTATGATTCCAATTATATGATATTCTGGAAAAGGCAAAACTAGGGAGGCAATAAAAAGATCAGTGGTTGCCAGGGTTTGAGTGGGAGAGAGGGATGAATAGGCAGAGCATCGAGAACTTTTAGGGCAGTGAAACTCGTTTGTATGATACTATAATGGTAGATACATTTCATTATACATTTGTCCAAACCCATAGAACGTATAACACCAAGAGCAAACCCTGATGTAAACTATGGACTTTGGATGATAATGAGGTATCAGTGTAGGTTCATCAGTTGTAACAAATGAATCATTCTGGTGGGATGGTGATAATAGAAGTCTACCTTCTGATTAGTATTGCTGTGAACCTAAAACTTCTCTAAAAAATAAAGTCTATTAAAACCAAAACCAGAACATAACAGTTACTCTTTTAATACCCCAATGAGCTCTCCTTGAACCCTCTTTGGCCATTGGAAATATTGTTGAGAGTACCTTCCCCAACCTCAGATCTTCCTAGTTGCGTTTTGCTCCTGGGACCTAATGAAGCTTGTGGCCTGTAACTAGCTCTCCTGATTCTCAGTGGCTTTATCCTGTAGTGGCCACCACTGTTGACCTGCAACTCCAGGCAGATTGACTCTCTTCTCACTTATCTCATCCATCTTTATTTGCCCGATATACCTGTTTCTCTGCAGTAAGTCACTAATGGTTTCTAGCACACTGCAAGATAGAAGTTAAAGAAACAATGTTTGTTGACTGATTCATTAAAGTGCCTAGTAGAAACATTAAGAGCAGTACATGTCATCCTTGCCTTGAGGTCTTGGTCTTTTAGTGTTGTGTGAATAAATCATTTCAGAAGAAATCAAAAGTTCAGACTTTATCCTGACAAAAATTAAATATCTGAGTGAGTTTTCATTTTCTATATTTTTCTGGACTTCTTTTTAACTCTGAAAGATGTCCCCTCTGAAGAAGACAGGCCATCTGAAATTTGTAGTTTAGTACATGCACATGGACAGGCGGGAGGGGGCAGGGATGGAGGGGCCAGGAGGGCTTTCCTTTGGCTTTCTTTTCTTTTTCTTTTTACTGTGTTAGCATATGTTGTCTCTCATCCACAGTTTTCAGAGCAGCATAAAGCTGGATTATGTGTCCCTCTGCAACTTCAGGTGAAAGGCGGGCTGTCCATGCTTCTTTTTGGGCTGCTCTCCCTTAGTTTTAGTTGGATGGGGGGCTGTCTGCATAGTGCCTTGCTGGCTGGATCCTTCAGCTTGCAGACTCTTGTCTGCATCCTTCTCAGAACTTGAGGGAGTCATCTCCCATTTGCTGCTGGCAGCTTTCATGTCTTTAGTCTTTGTGGCCTTGACTCGAGAATATTTTCTCCTCTTCTTGGGCCCTCCAAGAGGCAGCGAACTTTCAGATGATTTCCAGTCCAGAGGCTGGAGCCATTTTGAAGTGCTTACTATAAGAGTCCTTTGGCTTATCAAAGGGAGATTTCTGGGTGGTGTCCAAGATGTGCTGCATTTCCTTATGTTTATGTTAGAAGATGGCTTTTGTCTAGGAAAGAAATGAAATATGTGAGCTTCTGCTCAATATGTACCCTAAGTATTTGTAGTCCTTAGGTACTGTCATAGTATAAATCTTTTTTTTTTTTCTCCTTTGCTGAGTTCATTCTCCTTTAAGACTCTTACCTTTATTTCTATGAGAATGATCTAACTTCATTTCTGGTCATGATTTTAAAGCATTATTCAAACCTTGTATTTTTAAATGCCCTGAGGATATGTTTATTTGGATACCTGTCCTGACCCCAGGCTTCCTGGTATAATTGCCACTCTGGGCCTCAGCCCTTTCTTACATTAATGCATTCAGCTGAAGTCAGTGCTCTCTAAAATTCCACCTTGCTCTAAAAATCTACTTTGTGTATTCTATTAGAATTAATTTAGAGTATATGCACTGTGCCCCCGCCCCGCTCACCCCCTATATTCAGTAAAGAGATCAATATAAGTCCGAGAGAGAGAAGTTTTCCTCAAGAGAGTGAGGTTTTCAAAATTACTAATTGTCACTACCTAAAGTCCCTCAATTTTTCTTTAGAATTCCATTTTTTAACCACAAAATCTCAACCATGTTTTTAATTAAACTCTTAATTTTGAGATAATTGTAGACCTACCTAGAGCTGGAAGAAATAATATAGAGATGTACCCTTCATCCAGTTTCCCCTAAATTAAATATCTTGAAAAATTACAAACAATAACACAGTTAGGATACTGCCATTGACAGAGTCCAGATACAGAGTAGTTCCTTCACGTTTCCCTTTTACCGTCGTACCTACTTTCCTCCTTCCTCATCTCCTCAACTCCGGGCAACCAATTTGTTGTCCAGATTACATGATTTTGTTATTTCAAGAGTGCTGTACAAGTGAACTTATATTGAACCTTTTGGGATGGACCTTTTTTTCACGCAGCAAACTCTGGAGATTCATCCAGGTTGCTTCGTGCATCAGTAGTCCATTCTGTGTTTATTGCTGAGGTCATGGCATGGATGTACCAGTTTGTTTAATGATTCATCCATTGAAGGACATGTGAGTTGTTTCCGGTTTATAGGTATTAGAAATAAAGCTGCTATAAACCTTTGTGAACAGGTTTTTGTGTGAATGTAAGTCTTCCTTTCTCTGGGATTAAAGCTCAGGAGAGCAATTGCTGGGTCATATGTTAGTTTTATATTTGGCTTGTGAAGAAACTACCAAGCTGTTTTCCAGAGTGAAAACATATATATTCCTACCAGCAATATATGAGTGACCCAATTTCTTTGCATCGTCATCAACACTTGGTGTTATTATTTTTTATTGTAGCCATTCTGATAGGTATGTAACGATGACTCACTGTGGTTTTATTTTGCATTTCCCTAGTGGCTAATGATGTGGAACATGTTTTCATGTGTTTATGTGCCATCTGTATATTGTTTGGTGAAGTTACAGTTCATGTCTTTTGCTCATTTTCTAAGTGATCTATTTGTTTTCTTACTGTTGATTTTTTCGTACTCCTATTGGTTTATTTTTATTTTTTAAATTGAAGTAGAATTGATTTTCAATGTTGCATTAGTTTTGAGTGTACATAAAGTTATTCAGTTGTACTATACATTATGTGTGTATATATATATATATATTCTTTTTCCTATTATTTTCCATTATGGTTTATTACAGAATGTTGAATATAGTTCCCTGGGCTATACAGTAGGACTTTATTGTTTATTTATTTTATATATGTAGTTTGTATCTGCTAATCCCAAACTCCTAAATTATCTCTTTCCCTTCCTTTCCTCCTTTGGCAACCATGAGTTTGTTTTCTGTGTCTGTGAATCTATTTCTGTTTTGTAAATGAACTCATTTGTATCATATTTTAGATTCCACATATAAGTGATACCATATCATTTGTCTTTCTCTTCTTTCGGTTAGTATGATAATCTCTAGGTTGGTCCATCTTGCTGCAAATTATTTCATTATTTTTATGGCTGAGTAATATTCCATTATATATACATCTCTATTATCCATTTATCTATTGATGGACATTTGGTTGCTCCCATGTCTTGGCTATTGTAAATAGAGTTATTCTGAACATTGAGGTGTATCCATCTTTTTGAATTAGAGTTTTCTCTGGATATATGCCCAGGAGTGGGATTGCTGGATCATATGGCAACTCTACTTTTAGTTTTTTAATGGAACTTCATACTGTTTTCAATTGTGGTTGCCCCAGTTTACATTCCTACCAACAACGTAGGAGGGTTCCTTTTTTCTCCACACCCTCTCCAGCATTTATTATTTGTAGACTTTTTTGATTAATGTGTATCTCAGCATGTTCCTCCTTGGGTTTATCCTGTACAGGACCCCCTGCACTTTCTGGACTTGGGTGACTCTTTCTTTTTCTATGTTAGGAAAGTTTTTGACTATGATCTCATCCAATGTTTTCTCAGGCCCTTTCTCTTTTTCTTTGGGACCCCTATAATTCGAATATTGGTGCATTTAATGTTGTCCCAGAGGTGTCTGAGACTGTTCTCATTTCATTCTTTATTCTGTTCCATGGCAGAGATTTCTACCATTCTGTCTTCTCAGTCACTTATCTGTTCTTCTGCCTCAGTTATTCTGCTATTGATTCCTCTAGTGTATTTTTCATTTCAGTTATTTATTGTTCATGTCTTTTGTATTCTTTGTAGACTTTTTAATGATGGCCATTCTGACCAGTGCAAGGTAATACCTCATTGTGCTTTTGATTTGCATTCCTCTAATAATTAGCATAGTTGACCATTTTTTCATGTGCCTATTGGCCGTCTATATGTCTTCTTTGGATAAATGTCTATTTAGGTGTTCTGCACATTTTTTGATAGGGTTGGGTTCTTTTTTAATATTAAACTGTATAAGATGTTTGTATATTTTGGAAAATTAAAGCTTTATTGGTTGCATCATTTGCAAGTGTTTTTCCCAGTCTGTATGTTGTCTGTTCATTTTGTTTATGGTTCCTTTGCTGTACAAAAGCTTATAAGTTTGAGTCTCATTTGTTTATTTTTGCTTTTATTTCTGTTGCCTTGGGAGACTGACCTAAGAAACATTGCTACCATTTATGTCAGAGAATACTTTGCCTATGTTCTCTTCTAGGAGTTTAATGGTGTCATGTCTTATATTTAAATCTTTAAGCCATTTAGAGTTTATTTTTGTGTAGGGTGTGAGGGAGTGTTCTAACTTGATTTACATGTGACTGTAGCTTTCCCAACACTACTTGCTAAAGAGACTGTTCTGCATTGTTCTTGACTCTTGTTGAAGACTGATCCTAAGTGTATAGGTTTATTTCTGGGGTCTCTATTTTTTCTGCTGATTCTTATGTCTGTTTTTGTGCCAGTACCATACTGTTTTGATTACTGTGGCTTTTTGGCATTTTCTGAAGTTTGGGACAGTTATGCCTCCAGCTTTGTTCTTTTTCCACCAAATTGCTTTGGCAATTCTGGGTTTTTTATGCTTCCATATAAATTTTAGGATTATTTGTTCTAGTTTTGTTTAAAATGTCATAGGTAATTTGATAGAGGTCACATTAAATCTGTAAATTGCTCTGGGTAGTGTGGCCATTTTAACAGTGTTAATTCTTCCAATCCAAGAGCATGGAATATCCTTCCATTTCTTTGAATCATCTTCAGTTTCCTTTATCTATGTTTTATAGTTCTCAGCATATGGGTCTTTGACCTCCTTGATCGCCTCCTTTGTTCTTTTTTTTTTTTTAATTTGATTCTAAACAGGATTTTTTTTTTTTCACTTTCCTTTTCTGATACTTCATTATTAGTATATAGAAATGCAACCTATTTCTGTATGTTAATCTTTTATCCTGCTACCCTGTTGAATTCGTTTATCAGTTTTAGTAGTTCTTGGTGGAGTCTTCAGGATTTTCTATATGTATTGAATCATGTCATCTGCACGTCATGACAGTTTTACCTCTTCCTTTCCAACTTGGATACTTGTTGTTTTTTCCTTTTCTGATGACTGTGGCTAGGAATTCCAGTGCTATGTTGAACAGAAGTGGTGAGAGTGAGCATGCTTGTCGTGTTTCAGCTTTTAGTGAGCCTTTCAGCTTTCCGTCATTGACTATTATGTTGGCTGTGTGTTTATCATACATAGCTTTTGTTGTGCTGAGGTAGGTTCCCTTTGTACCCATTTTGGTGAGAGTTTCTACCCTGAATAAATTTTCAAATGATTTTTTTTTGCCTCTGTTGATGATAGAGGATCATCGATCATCTACCTGATGATCATGTGCTTTTTGTCTTTTCTTTTGTTGATGTAGTTGTATCACATTAATTGATTTGCATATGTTGAGCCATCTTTTGACCCTGGGATGAATCCAGCTTGATTGTGGTGTATGATCTTTTTTATATGTTGTTGGATTTGGTTTGCTAATATTTTGCTGAGGATTTCTGCAGGCAGAATATTTTAGGCTATGTTTTGTTATTCAACTGCCACTCTATGTCTTTTAGTCTGTTGACACTTAAGGTAATTATTGATAGATATGAATTGTCATTTTAAACCTTGTTTTCCAGTTGATTTTGTATTTCTTCTTTGTTCCTTTTTCTTTTTCCTTTTGTGGTTTGATGGAGTTTTTAGATTGCATAAAAATTCAATTTTTATTTATCTGTAGTGTTTTTGAGTGTATCTTTTTAAGTATCTTTTACATTACCCACGAATAACTTATCACATCTAATGGTGTAATTTTCCCAGGTTGAGTGGAATATAGATATCTAACCTTTCTTTATGTCCCCCTTACCTTCTCATATTTGTAATTGTCTTAAATATTTTTCTTTAGATACATTTAGAACCGTATCAGTGTAATAACTTTTGCTTCAGCCATCAACATATTTAGAGAACTTGAGAAGGAAACCCTATTATATTTACCTACACATTTGCTCAGCATTATCTATTTCCTGATGTTCCTCCTCTATTTTTTCTGTTTAAAAAAATTCAGTCATTCTTTTAGTGTAGGTCTTCTAGTGAAAAATTCTCTTTAGTTTTCCTTCATCTTAACATTTGTTGAGCTCTCCTTTATTTTTGCTGTGTGTCAGGTTGTGGGTTGACAGTTCCTTTCTTTCAATACTTGAAAACATTGTGCCACTTCTAGCCTCTATAGTTTCTGCTGAGAAATTGTCTGTATTTCAACTTGTTTCCCTTATAAATAAGGTGTCATTTTTCTCTGGCTGCTTTCAGGAATTATTTTCTTTAGTTTTCAGAAGTTAAATTTTGGAATATCTTGGCATGATTTCTTTGAGTTTATCCTGTTAATGGTTTGCTCAGTTGTTTGATCTGTAGGGTTATGTCTCTTGCCAGATTTGGAGTAACTTTTGAGTACCTTTGAGTACCTTCTCAGCCTTGCTGCTTTCTCCTCTCTTCCGGGGACTCTGAAAACATGATTGTTAGATTTTGCTTTATGGTTCCAAATTCATTTTCTTTTCTTTGGCTCCTGTAAGCAATACTGCAATGAACATAACTACAGAAGTCTTCTGGCCCTTCCTGAGGCTTTTTTCCCCTTAGGACTGGTTTCTAAAGGTGGAATTTCTTAAAACAAATGTAGATAATAAGGATTTTCATATATTATTGGATTGCCTTCCAGAAATTGTACCATTTCTATTCCAACAGTCAGTGAGTGAATTCTTCCATTGAGAGACAAAAATGAGAGAATTTCATTATTGTTTTAATTTACATTCCTTGCATTTTAGTGAGACTGAACATTTTAAAGTGATTATTGGTCCTTTTTTTCTTTTGTGAATTTCTGACTCATAGCCTTTGCCCATTTTCCTATTAAAATATTCATGGTTCTGTCATTGATTTGTATGCAGTCTTTGAATATTAAGTATGTTGGCCCTCTGTTTCTTATATTATGAAGAGAAATGTCAAAGCATACTGATGAAAGACTCTGCATTCTAAATGTCTAGTTAGGGTTGAGTCCAGTTGCTACCTATTTGAACAAATTTGAGAAACAGACTTTGCATCTCAGTTTCCTTATGTGTAGAATGTAGAATGTGTTTGTGTAAACAAAGAATGTTGTGTAGCACAAAGAAAGTACTTCATTAAATCTGTTGATAATATTAGTATTATATTTCTTACTTTCAGCTTGTCATTGTCTTTTATTTGTATTCGTTTCCTTTTGGTCTTATAGATCCGAACTAATGAGTGGTTTCATGTAAATAATCAAATAAGGCCTGATAACCTTACTCCTTCACATATCCAGTGTTTTCTTATGGCTTTGGGCCTTTGTCAAATATGGTGTAGCTGCCTATATTAAGAGCCTATGTTTGTTTCTTAGGATGTGGAATCAATAAACCATGTTTCTTTATAAAAGAGTACATGTATTAAATAGCTAAGAATGACAAAATTGTATTGACTTACTGATGTTGGATTTGAAAGCTGGTTCTTGGGTTGAATACCTCTTTTATCTGAGTGGTTTGCACATTTTTAGTGCTATGCATGATGGGGAGCAAATACTGCAATATTTCTTGAGTTTGAGCTATATTTTTATCCCTGTAGATTCTTTTCTCATCATCTGTCCAGTTTATATCAGCCTTCTTGCTTTGGAAAGATGGACATTCTTTCATATTGCTTTTTAAGTTGTGATGCAGATCTGGGGAGCAACCATAAAAATATATATAGATACATAAACTGAGTTGATTAAGCAGTTACTTAGCATTATCTGCCAAAGATTCTATCTAAGAATTCTTATCCATCTGAAGCTTATGGGGCAGAAAATAAACAAATAAAACATGTCAGATAATAAAATTTATGGGAGAAAATAAAGCTGGGAAGGGGAATAGAGAATTCTTGGGGAGGGGCTGATTTCTGTTTTTAAAAAGGTGGTCAAAGAAGGCCTCCTTATGATGCTACCATATCAGAGGACTTAGGGAGCGAGTCAAGCCACTGTCGGAGGGAGGAGCATTCGCAGCAAGGGGAACAGTAAGTGCAAAGGCACTGAGCCAGGAGCATGGTCGTGTGTGCAGGGCGCACCATGATGAGACAAGTGGCTAAAGCAGAATCAATAAGCAGAAAGATATAAGCTAGATAGGTGACTTAGTTCACATAAGGCCTCACGGGCCATTGTAAGAACTCTGATTTTTACTGAGTGTGAAATAGGGAGGCCCTGGCAGGCTTTGAGGAGTGTCACATCTCACTCAGATCTGCTTTAATAGGATCATGCTGGTTGCTGAGTAGAGAAGAGACGGAAGAGGTGCAGGGGTAGACAGGCAGGGAGGTCTCATGGAAGGCTACTGAAGGAATCTGTTAACAGGAGAGCGCACGGCAGCTTGGACCAGGGTGGTGGCAGTCATCAGAGGGAGGGGTGCAAGCAGGGGAGGGAAGAATCCTGAGTATATTTTGAGATTTTCCAATGAATTAGATGTGGGGTGAGAAAAGAAGAGAGAAATCAGTGGTAGCCCCAAAGCTGCTGTTTGAGGAAGTAGAAGGACAAGAGAGAAAACTATGGGAAAACTCTGTTAGAAATTCCTTCTTTATTATTTATTAATAGATGATATGAAGGAATTAGTTTATTTTGTTAGTTGTGGTAAGAGTATAATAACATTAAAAAGGTGTAGAGAACTGTTTTAAAAAATAAAGTTCATTTGAAAAGTTGTTTATTCCACTCCATACTCATTAGGATGGCTATTGTCAAAAAACAGAAAATGATAAGTGTAGGCAAGGATGTGGAGAGATTAAAACCCTTGTGCATTGCTGGCTGGAATGTAAAATGGTGTAGTTGATACGGAGAACAGTATGGCGGTTCCTCAAAAACTGAAAATAGAATTACCATAGGGTAATTGACGGTCCAGCAATTCTACTTCTGGGTATATCCCCAGAATTGATTGCATCTTGGAGAGTTATCTGTACACCAGTGTTCATAGTAGTGTTACTCACAGTAGCCAAAAGATGGAAGCAACTCAAGTGCCCGTTGACAGATAAATGGATAAGCAAAATGTGGTATATATATAATGGGATATTATTGAGCCTTAAAAAGGAAGGAAATTCTGATACCTGCTACAACACAGATGAACTTTAAGGACATTATGCTAAGTGAAATAAGTCAGTCACTAAAAGACAATGTGTTTTTTTTTCCCAAATATTCAATTCCACGTATATTGGATACCTAGAATAGTCAAAGTAGGATAGTTGCCAGGGGCTAGGAGGAGGGGGGAATGGGAAGTTGTCATTTAATGGCTATGGCATTTCAGTCTTGCAAGATGAAAACAGTTCTGGAGGCTGTATACAACAATGTGAATGTATTCAACACTGCTGAACTTTATACTTAAAAATACTTAAGATGGTAAATTTTATGTCATGTGTATTTTAACAGAATTTTTAAAATTCAATATATATAGGTAGAGAGAGGGGAAAAAAAGAACCCTAAGTAAAACTTGAAGGAAAATTGGTAGACATTTTAAAGGATGTAGCAGTATTATTTATAATTATGATGCCTAAATTGATATATATGTTGACAGCATAAGAAAAAAGTAGAATACACTTAGAATAAAAGCAAGAAATACATTATGTTTTATATTAAAAAAAAGTTTATCTAGTTAAGAGACATAGACTGAACTATTTATGGGCAAAACAATATGATTTGCTGACTTTGCTTTAATTACTTCAGCAAAAAAAAAGTAGTGGGAATATAAGTGAAACAAGAATAGCAGGACGCTGATAACTATTAAAAGGTGGGTGACAGGCACCAGTGGTTCATTATTCTATTCTACTTTTGTTTATGCTTGAAATATCCACAATAATGCTTTTGAAAAAGGAACTGTCCATTACTAAAAAGAAAGGAAACAGATGACTAAAGCACTCACTGAATTAAACTAGACTTGAAAGACAGTTAATGAGGGTATGTATAATTGCAATATCTGGCAGTGCTGGCAAATAAAATGAATTCATCTATAGTCTCTTGAGAAGCTGTGCCTAGGCTGTTCACTGAAACATTATTATGTAGCTGGCATGTTTAGTTTGGTAAATAGATATGAAAAATATATAGTCCTTGCCTTAAATATGCCAACAATTGGGACTAGAGAGAGAAGTAAAGCATCAGTTAGAATATTATATCTATAGGATAAGGCAAGGTACTTACTGTAGCATTGCTGAAGAGGTACTTCCAGCCATACTTAGAGCTGGAAAAAGCAATATTCCTAATTCCTAATTAATCTGAGACTTGATGCACAGGTATGTCAGCTAGTTAAAAAAAAAAAAAGAGTAGTAATCTAGGTTCATGTCTATGTCCATGTTCATGTCAATGGACATGAGCTTGAGCAAACTCTGGGAGATGGTGAGGCACAGGGAGGCCTGGCGTGCTGCAGTCCATGGGGTTGCAAAGAGCTGGACACAACTGGGCAACTGAGCAGCAGCAGCAGTAATCTAGGGAGTGGGACCAGCATGGCACACTCAGGAAATCACAAGTATGGTTTAGAAGGACTAGAAATCAGATAGGTGTGAATAAGTGGTTCAAACTAGAGACCTCGTCTGTAATAACAGTACTTCTGGGAGATTTCCTGAGATAGGAATCATGTGTGACTGGTAGATGCTTAATGCTTTAAAAAGTGAATTGTTAGGAGGCCTTTATACATGGAAGTGATATAATTAGATCTTCATTTTTGAAAGATCAGAGTGGCAGCCAGGAGGTTGTCAGGTTGAAGAAAAGTGAGGCAGAGGGACAAGTTAGGAGGCTAATTTAGGGGAGGCAGAAAGGGAGTCTGAATCAAAGGAACATATATCTATGACTCATTACAAATATAAACTCTCCCAGAACTGGAGAAGTCTGCCTAGGCTGCTGGTGAATCTCCGACAGATCCAGTTCATCTCCACTTGAATAGCCCAGTAATGGGAAAGGACAGACTTCTGGGAGAAACTGAGTGATGCCGTATTTGAGGAAAATGTATAGCCCTAAATGTATATATGATAAAGGAGGAGGCAGCGTCAAAAACTAACTCCCTCTGAAATGACTTACTTCAGTAAAAAAGAAAACTGCAGAATTTGTATGTCATCAAGATTTATCAGGACATGTTTAAAGATAATATAATAAAAAAAACCATGAGAATCTCAGCTCAGGAAAGATGGGAAGGTTGAGAAACATAATTTTAAATTAAGAGCAGTGGGTGGGTGGGAGCAGTAGGGAACACTAAAAATCAAATCTCCCCTTTGCAGCAAAATTCTGTAAATATATAAATTCTATAAATATGGTCTCCAATTTCTCTCGTTTTAAGATACACTTTAATTAGACCTGTACCTCTATCATTCTACTGAAATTTCTCTGAACAAGATCCCCAAATAAAACCTACATGTTATAAAATCAAATAGTAAAACCATCTCACTTAATCAGAAGCATTAGACCTGGCTGATTATGCCCTGTTTGCTACACTTTCTCACTTAAGCTTCCAGGACAGCACATTCTCTTGCTTTCCCTCCTAACCAAGGCGGGGCTTTCCAGTCTTTTGTTGGGTTCTTACTCTTTTCCTGATCCATCAGTGTTGGGGGTTCCCAAGGACTTGCTCCTTAACCCTCATCTATATCTACACTCACTTAAATCTTATCCAGCTTCATGCCTTAAAATACTATCTTTATGCTGAAAATTCCTAAATGTATCTTCAGCCCAAATCTCTTCCTTTAACTCTGGACTCATATATCCAACTGCCTATTCAGTACCTCCACTTCAGTGTCTAAAGGCATGTCAAAGGAACATGTCTAAACTAAACTGATGCTCCACTCTTGGTCTTTGCCATCTGGCAGCTGACAGTTCAACTGAGCTAGTTGCTCTGGCCCAACGCCCTAGTTTCAACAGTTGTAAATACCTGTGAAACCATTACCATAAACCAAGATCTAGAAAAGATGCTCACTAAAAGATTCCTGGTGCTCCTTTACAGTCCATTCTTTCCTTCCTCCCCTACTCTGTCCCTTACTCGAGGAAGCCGTGATCTACTTTCTGTCTCTAGAGATTAGCTTGCTTTTCATACACATGTGATTTCCTGTAGTTTTCACTTTTCTGCATCTGGTTGCTTTTTGCCAGCACTGTGACTTTGAGATTCATCCATGTTGTGTGTATCAGCTCATTACATTTTTATTCTATGGTATGGAAAGGGCATCAATAAAAGAGGTGATGGGAACAATGCAATTAAATTGACTTTTTCAAGGCTATATTAAATAATTTTCTTCTGTATTCAACTTGTATAGAAATTAAATAAGGCAAGTATTTTTCAGAGTCAGGAGTAAAATGGCTGTCTATCTTCTCTGTTTATAAAAACAGTTCCCATAATCCAGATTTCATACAATTTATTAATGATGATATGGTAGAAGCCACCTTGGCATTTATTAAAATCCTAAACATTAAAAAAACACCTTCTGTTGGTATCCTTGTCTTCTCAGTCCAAATGGGAGTCTGTTTGTTCAGAGGACACTTCAAGGATGTCACTTTGATACAGTTTCCATACAAATCATTGTTCCTGGGCTGAACTGTTTCCTGGTTTTTCTTGTCAGTTCCTAAAACACATCTCTGTTGGTCTCTGCTAAGCTTCTGAATCACAGTTTGGGAGCTGAAAGAAATTGGGTACTCTGATTTCAATATTAACAATGAACTATCTAAGAGTAGTGAAATGCCATGTTATGTCTCTATACACATGTCACAGTATGCAAGGTATTGTTACAGATATTACTTTACTTGGGGCTCTCAGCAGTTCTGATACAGACAGGATGGCCAATGTTATCCCCATCTTATATCAGAAAGGGAATGTTAAGGAATCAGAGAGGTTAAACTATTCGCTCATGATAACATAGCTAATAAGAAGGAGGGGCAGGTCTAGAATGTACGCCTTCTAACTCTAGTACTTTGTCTATTACTTTCTCTCATGTTATTTTCTTGTATTATTTCATTTACTTCCATAGATAAGATGTGAAAGTGGAATTCCATGGAATTCTCCAGGCCAGAATACTGGAGTGGGTAGCCTTTCCCTTCTCCAGGGGATCTTCCCAACCTAGGGATCAAACCCAGGTCTCCCACATTGCAGGTGGATTCTTTACCAGCTGAGCCACAAGGGAAGCCCAAGAACACTGGAGTGGGTAGGCTATCCCTTCTCCAACAGATTTTCCCAACCCAGGAATAGAACCGGGGTCTCCTGCATTGCAGGCGGATTCTTTACCAACTGAGCTATCAGGGGAAGCCCCTTAGATAAGTAATATATTTTTAAAAAGTTAAATATTAGTTTAAATTAATCAACTTTAGATCCAAGTATAGGAATGACCAAAGGTGGTTTCTTAACCTAAATTTCTAGTTTTTGAGGCAACAGAAGCCTACATATTTCAACAGAACCCATTGTTGAGCAGAAACTAAGTTCTTAGAAAAGAGGCCAAGGAAGGAAGAACAGGCATACCATGTTTCCTCTGTTGTGCAAATTCAGTCTGTTCTCATACTTAGAAACCCACTGTTGAGATGGTTGTTCAGATCATTGTTCCTGAAGACGGGGAAACTTGCCAAGGGGGCTTGTGATATAATAATTACTGGTTTAGACAAAACTACAGTGTTTATCTCTGCTATCCCTGACTTCTCTTCCTATCCCTTTTCTAGTTTTTAGGTACTAATATCAACCCTGTGTGACCAGTGCTTCAATTGCTATTATAGAAAGTAAAACATCTGACAGTCATTCATTCTGAATATTATCTTAGACCAGAGGGAGAAACTCAGTTAAAGCAATGATGACTGCATAGAAATAAATGTCTAGCTGCAGATGTTGGGCATCCACTGGGATAGTTTAAGGACACTGAAATCTCAGAAGCCTTCAAAATGCATCCCAGGGGCTCTCCTGTGCAGTCCTAGACGCTATGTCACAGATACTATGTAGACTGTGCGGACACAACTAGAAACTGTCATCAAAAAGTCACTTTTACCTGTTACTTTAATTCAAAATCAAAATCTGTTAAGATGGAGGAAAGGGAATGAGGTAATCTGGTAGAAGAAATCTGGTGTAGTTCTCCTACCTCAGATACCTTTTTAGAAGCCAAGCAGGGACTCGTCCAGGTATTTTTGCTAAAAAAGAGAATATACCATAAAATTTCTGAACTTAGATTTTAAGGTTAACAAAACTTAATTTTTTACTTTCTTGACAATTGCCTCAATTGCTAGCTTAATTCAACCTGCCACTGTCTCATTCAAACATATGAAATATATTCGTGCATATTTTCTCTAGAAACCTTTAGATGAAACTGTTTCAGGAGAAGAGCAAACAGCAGAAATATCTGTCCAATAATTATCAAGCAATTCAGAACTGCATTCTGCATGTCAGGGTCTAGGAAGGGCATCTACATGTATAGCAGATTGACTAACTTTTAGAGCCCCAACTCAGGACACAGCTATATCAGACCAAAGAATCAGGATAATATGTAATGAATAAATACTCATACACACATGATTATTATTTTTAACATATAGTATAAATTAGCTGTTTATTTAAAGTTATATATTATTCTGTATTATTTGCTATTCTGTTACATAAATGCCATTATTTAAGAAGAACAACAGGACTAGTTAACAGTGGCAGTTAGTAGTAATTAATAGTGGAACCAATTAAACAGTATGGGTGAGAATACTAGAACACTATGAATAGTGTTTTCCTCTGATGCGGATTTTAACTTTTTATAGAATATTTACATTTTATAGGCAATATTATTATGTCTTCTTAAGATACATAAGACCTTTTAAAAAGCTGAATGTAATACAGTAGGGCTAATTAGATATTACTTATAATTAATAAAAATTGACATGTTTATGTCCCATGATAAAATAAGATATTTTTGCTCTTTATGTGTCCTCTTCCAATCATACTTCTCTCCATTGCCTGCAGCCTTCAGTATATCCTTCTTTTATGTAGTGGTAAAACTGAAAACATTCAAAAGTCAAGGAGTGCATCAAGGCTGTATGTATATTGTCACCCTGTTTATTTAACTTATATGCAGAGTTCAGTTCAGTTCAGTCGCTCAGTTGTGTCTCTGATTCTTTGTGACCCCATGGACTATAGCATGCCAGGCTTCCATCACCAACTCTCAGAGCTTGCTCAAACTCATGTCCATCACATGTAGAGTACATCATGTGAAATGCCGGGCTGGATGAATCACAAGCTAGAATCAAGACTGTTGGAAGAAATATCAATAACATACATCATATGTGTATATCCATCATACGCAGAGTGAAGCATGTAAAATGCTGGGCTGGATGACCAAGCTGGAATCAAGACTGTTGGGAGACATATCAATAACCTCAGATATACAAAGGATACCACCCTTATGGCAGAAAGCAAAGAGAAACTAAAGAGCCTCTTGATGAAGGTGAAAGAGGAGAGTGAAAAACCTGGCTTAAAACTCAGCATTCAAAATCTAAGATCATGGCATCCAGTAACATCACTTCATGGCATATAGATGGGGAAACAGCGTAAGACTATTTTTGTGGGCTCCAAAATCACTGCAGACAGTGACTGCAGCCATGAAACTAAAAGATGCTCCTTGGAAGAAAAGCTATGACAAACCTAGACAGCATATTAAAAAGCAGAGACATCACTTTGTCAGTAAAGATCTGTCTAGTCAAAGCTAATGGTTTTTCCAGTAGTCACATATGAATGTGAGAGTTAGACCATAAAGAAGGCTGAGAGCTGAGGAACTGATGCTTTTGAACTGTGGTGTTGGAGAAGACTCTTGAGAGTCCCTTGGACTGCAAGGAGATCAAACCAGTCCATCCTAAAGGAAATCAGTCCTGAGTATTCATTGGAAGGATTGATGCTGAAGCTGAAGCTCTAATACTTTGGCCACCTGATGCAAAGAGCCAACTCATTGGAAAAGACCCTGATGCTGGGAAAGATAGAAGGCAGGAGGAGATGGGGATGACAGAGGATGAGATGGTTGGATGGTATCACCGACTCAATGAGTCCTCTTTGAGGAGGACATGAGTTTGAGCAAACTCTGGGAGATGGTGAAGGACAGGGTAACCTAGCGTGCTGCAGTCCATGGGGTCGCAAAGAGTCAGACATGACTGAGCTGAGCGACTGAACAACTGAGGTCACCTTTTATGAAGCCCACATTACACTGACCCCTGGTGGCAGGCCAATGCAATGACATCAAATTAGATATCCTGTCAATAAAGAAATATGAACATGGAATATGACTTATTAGCAAGTGAAAAGTGAAAGTGTCTGACTCTTTGCAACCCATGGACTGTATAGTCCATGCAGTTCTCCAGGCCAGAATACTGGAGTGGGTAGCGTTTCCCTTCTGCAAGGGATCTTCCCAGCCCAGAGGTCGAACTCAGGATCTTCCCAACCCAGGGATCGAACCCAGGTCTCCCGCATTGCAAGTGGATTCTTTACCAGCTGAGCTACAAGGGAAGACCAAGAATACTGAAATGGGTAGTCTATCCCTTCTCCAGCGGATCTTCCCAACCCAGGAATTGAAATGGGGTCTCCTGTATTGTAGGTAGATTCTTTACCAACTGAGCTATCAGCGAAGCCCCTTATAGCTTGCTGAGCTATGAGGGAAGCCCCTCAAGCAAGCAATAGCTTGACTTATTAGCAATAGCTTGACTGCAGTCCGTGGGGTCGCAAAGAGTTGGACCCAACTGAGCGGCTGAACACCAACAAAATTAGCAATAGCAGGTTTCTAGACTTGTAAGAATTAGTTTCCATCTTCCCAAAAATGTCTGTTCACTTTGTATCTACAGGCTTGTTTTAGTAGACTGACTTTTGGGCATTTGACTCTTCAGTTCAGTTCAGTTCAGTCGCTCAGTCGTGTCCGATTCTTTGCGACCCCATGAATTGCAGCAGGCCAGGCCTCCCTGCCCATCACCAACTCCCGGAGTTCATTCAGACTCACGTCCATCGAGTCAGTGATGCCATCCAGCCATCTCATCCTCTGTCGTCCCCTTCTCCTCCTGCCCTCAATCCCTCCCAGCATCAGAGTCTTTTCCAATGAGTCAACTCTTTGCATCCTTAAATTTGGGCTTCCCATGTGGCGCAGTGGTAAAGAATCTGCTTGCCA
The DNA here is from genome assembly GCF_055505025.1 of Bos grunniens. Taxonomy (NCBI): domain Eukaryota; kingdom Metazoa; phylum Chordata; class Mammalia; order Artiodactyla; family Bovidae; genus Bos; species Bos grunniens. Next base: position 21,450,907 of record NC_141168.1, read on the forward strand.
GTACAGGAGACACAAGAGACGCTGGTTTAATCCCTGGTTTGGGAAGATCTCCTGGAGGAGGAAATGGCAACCTACTCCAGTATTCCTGCCTAGAAAATTCCATGGACAGAGGAGCCTGGTGGGTGACAGTCCGTGGGGTCACAAAGAGTTGAATATGACTGAGCATGCATGCATATCCTTAAATTCATCATGTAGGGTTCTCCATGTCTACAATGTCTATTGTTTTTATTATAGATACTCTGAAGCACACTGGATATTATCAGATGTTAAACTTCTTTTTCTCAGGGAAGAGTTTTTTCAAAGCACAGATGTAATTCAAACTGAATGTGAATTTCAAATAAATTACAGTTTTTAGTGGTGTTCAACTTGACTGCTCTTTCTGGTGACATATTTTTAACTTCTGAGTCAGTCTTATTTCCCATAAATGTCACTTTTTTCACTGTATGAGTTTTTGTCATAACCTATACATAATATCAAACAACTGAGGTATAGTTCATCCTATTCTGTGCTCCTTATGACCTATTCAAAGATGATCGAATAGATTTAGAGAAACAGCATATAAGTTGTTTTACTGTGGTCCTGTCCTTTATTCCCTTCTTCAACGATTTACAAGTTAGACAAGGCTGTTCTTCTTGTCCCACATGTTGAAAATGTTACTTAATGGCAGACCAGCATTTTAACATCTTTTCTATGGCTATCAATAATGATAGCCACCTTGTAGGCACAGGTCTAAGGAAATACCCTCTTTCATTTCTGTAAAGTAAAAAATCTCATTAAGTACTTTGCATGTTCTGAGGAAACTAAAACGTGACCCAAAAAGTTCATTATGTTATCACAGGACAGCAAATCACTTTTTAAAATACAAGGTGTGCAAGACATTTAGGAGATCAGAATTTTTTAAAAATTTTTTCTGTTAAGAAATTGACAGACTGAAATATGCAAAAGTATACATTTTGTATTTTCATTGTCAGTCAGCCATGCAGATAGATGAGCAAAGTCTAGTATGTATTTGGACAATGTATTAACAAATCTGGTTGATGTTTCCTGTGGTTTCAAAAATAATCATAGAAATCAAGATTCTCTGAAACCCCATTTTTCAAATTCAACTACTTAAGAGCCAGAAGAAATGTATTTTTGATTCAGTGTATCATGTGATAACTGTTCAGTTCAGTCGCTTAGTCGTGTCCAACTCTTTGTGACCTCATGGACTGCCAGGCCTCCCTGTCCATCACCAACTCCTGGAGTTTACCCAAACTCATGTCCATTGAGTCGGTGATGTCATCCAACCATCTCATCCTCTGTCGTCCCCTTCTCCTTCTGCCTTCAATCTTTCCCAGCATCAGAGTCTTTTCCAGTGAGTCAGTTCTTCACATAAGATGGCCAAAGTACTGGAGTTTCAGCTTCAACATCAGTCCTTCTAATGAATACTCAGGACTGATTTCCTTTAGGATGGATTGGTTTGATCTCCTTGCAATCCAAGGGACTCTCAAGATTCTTCTCCAACACCACAGTTCAAAAGCATCAGTTCCTCAGCGCTCAGCTCTATAGTCCAACTCTCACATCTATACATGACTACTGGAAAAAACCATAGCTTTAACTAGACGGACCTTTGTTGGCAAAGTAATATCTCTGCTTTTTAATACGCTGCCTAGGTTGGTCATAACTTTTCTTCCAAGGAGCAAGCGTCTTTTAATTTCATGGCTGCAGTCACCATCTGCAGTGATTTTGGAACCCCAAAAAATAAAGTCTGCCACTGTTTCCCCATCTATTTGGCATGAAGTGATGGGGCCGGATCCCATGATCTTAGTTTTCTGAATGTTGAGCTTTAAGCCAGCTTTTTCACTCTCCTCTTTCACTTTCATCAAGAGGCTCTTTAGTTCTTCTTCACTTTCTGCCATAAGGATGGTGTCATCTGCATATCTGAGGTTATTGATATTTCTCCTGGCAATCTTGATTCCAGCTTGTGCTTCATCCAGCCCAGCGTTTCTCATGATGTACACTACATATGTTAAATAAGTAGGGTGACAATATACAGCCTTGACGTATTCCCTTTTGTATTTGGAACCAGTCTTTTGTTCTGTGTCCAGTTCTGTTGCTTCCTGACCTGCATACAGATTTCTCAAGAGGCAGGTCAGGTGGTCTGGTATTCAAATATCTTTCTGAATTTTTCAGTTTGTGGTGATCCACACAGTCAAAGGCTTTGGCATAGTCAATAAAGCAGAAATAGATGTTTTTCTGGAACTCTCTTGCTTTTTCCATGATCCAGTGGATGTTGGCAATTTTAATTTGCCAACAGATGTTGGCAAGTTTAATGCTTACTTTTTTCATATTTACCATGTGTTTAATGTTTGCTGTATTAGCTATTGCCAGAGACTTGGAATTCCTACAATAGCCTTATTTTTGTCTATCCTGTTGTCTTTGGGGTTCCCTAAGAACTACTTATCAGATAGAATATATGTCTTGCTTGCAGCTCTTTCAGCTATAAACTATGTTACTATACTGGAGTCATGTCAATGTGGTGGTAAGGCATGGGGGAAAGGAAACATCTTGTAATCTTTTGAAATCTTGGTCTTTTAGTGGGTCTGTGTCCTTGGGCTGTGACCTTAGTAAGTATTTCTTGGCTTTTCTTCCCCCTACCTTTCAGTGGGAGGGGGCTGGCTGGGCAGATGGAAGAAGAGTAACATATATCCAGAACATTCTCCCTAACAAAGGTGTACTCTCCAAATCCAGTCCTTCACGTATTGGAGGTAAAAGCAGCAAATCCCTTACTATGTTTACATTGTAGGTCTCTCTCTTCTTCAAAGAGTCGTTTTAGCTCTTATATATGGGTCACTCATTTTGAATTGTGTGTATGGTGTAAGGAATGAGCCCTACCACCTACTTCATTCTTTTGCATGTGCATATCTAGTTGTCTCAGTACCATTTTTAAGGCTATTTCTTCTTCATTGAATTGTCTTGGCACCTTTATTGAAACTCAATTGACAATGAATGTAAGGGTTCACTTCTGCATTCTCAATTCTACTTCACTGATCTCTGTATCTACCCTTATGCCAGTGCTGCACTGTTAAGATTACTGCAGCTTGGCAGTAAGTTTTGAAAATTTAAAGTATGAGTTTGTGAACTTTGTTCTTCTTTTTTGAAAATTGTCTTGATTATTCTGGCCTTTTATATTACCACTGCATTTTAGATTCAGCTTGTTAATTTTTGTTTCTGCTGAGATTTTGATAGGATTGCACTGAGTCTGTATATCAATTTGGTGAATACTGTCTTCTGATGTATGAACCTGGGGGAATCTTTCCATTTATTTAAATCATCTTTAATATATTTCAACAGTTTTCTAGTTTTCAGTGTAACAGTTTTCTAGTTTTCAGTGTACAAGTATTATACCACTTTTATTAAATGAACTCCTCAGCATTGTATTCTTTTTGATGCTTTCTAAATAGAATTGTTTTCTTAATTTCACTTATAGGGTGTTCACTGCTAGTATACAGAAATACAATTGATTTTTTTAACAGATTTATTGCGATCTAATTCACATACCATACACTTCACCCATTATTACAATTCTGCATGTTTTTTATCTTGCAACCTTGCCAAACTCTTTTATTAGCTTCAGTAGGTTTTGTATGTGCATATGTGTATGTATATGTGTGTGCATGTATTCCTTAGGATTTTCTATACATAAGATCATGTGTACTGCAAATAGAGGTAGTTTTACTTCTTTGCAGTCTGGATGCCTTGTATTTATTCTTCTTTCCAGACTGTCGTGCCTAAACCTCCATTATGTTGAATAGAAATATTGAGAGCAGACACCCGTATCGTGGTCCTGATCTTGGGGTGAAAGCATTCAGTCTTGTACCATCATCTATGACATTAGCTGTGGGATTTTCATAGATGGCCTTTATCAGGTTGAGGAACATCCCATCTACTTCTAGTCTGGTGAGTGTCTTTTTTTAGAAAAAAAAACATCATGGAAGATGTTGGCTTTTGCCAGACATTATCTCTGCATTTACTGAGATGATTGTGTGCATTTTGTTCTCTATCCTATTAATATGTATATTGTTTAATTTTTTAAAAACTTTTTATTGGGTAGCTCAGTGGTAAAGAATCCATCTGCCAGAATGGATAAGAAAGCTGTGGTACATATACACAATGGAATATTACTCAGCTATCAAAAAGAACACAGTTTAATCAGTTCTAATGAGGTGGATGAAACTGGAGCCTATTACAGTGAAGTAAGTCAGAAAGAAAAACACCAATACAGTGTATTAATGTATATATATGGCATTTACAAAGATGGTAATGATGACCCTATATGCAAGACAGCAAAAGAACAGACTTTTGGACTCTGTGGGAGAAGGCCAAGGTGGGATGATTTGAAAGAATAGCATTAAAACAGGTGTATTACCATATGTGAAATAGATCACCAGTCCAAGTTCAATTCATCAAACAGGGCACTCAAAGCTGGTGCTCTGGGACAACCCTGAGGGATGGGATGGGGAGAGAGGTGGGAGGGGGGTTCAGGATGCGGGACACACATACACCCATGGCTGATTCATGTCAGTGTATGGCAAAAACTACTACAATATTGTAATTAGCCTCCAATTAAAAAAAAAAAAGTATCCGTCTGCCAAGCAGGAGATGCAGATTCAGTTCCTGGGTTAGGAAAATCCCCTGTAGAAGGAAATGGCAACCCATTCCAGTATTCATGTCTGGGAAATCCCATGGACAAAGGAACCTGGTGGGCTATAGTCCACAGGGTTGCAGAGTTGGACACAACTTAGTGACTAAACAACAACAGCAAAAGTTGATTTACAATGTTGTATTGGTTTCTGCTTTACAGCAAAGTGAATCAATTATACATATATCCACTCTTTCTTAAGATTCTGTTGCCATATAGGTCATTACAGACTGCTAAGTAGAGTTCCCTGTGCTATACAGTAGGTTTTTATTAGTTATTTATTTCATATATAGTAGTGAGTATACGTCAATCCCAATCTCCCAGTTTATCCCTTTCCCCTTCCCCCCTTGGTAAGCCTAAGTGTGTTTTCTACATCTGTGACTCTTATTTCTGTTTTATAAATAGTTTCACTTGTACCATTTTTTAAAAAAGATTCCACATATAAGCGATATTGGGGCTTCCCAGGTGGCACAATTGGAAAAGAACCCACCTGCAATTGCAGGAGGTGAATGTTTGATCCTTGGGTTGGGAAGATCCCCTGGAATAGAAAATGGCCACCCACTTGAGTATTCTTGCCTGGAAAATCCCATGGGCAGAGCCTGGTGGGCTACAATCCACGGCATTGCAAAGAGTCAGACACAACTGAGCAACTAAGCACATGCACACTCTCACACACACATGTGCACACATAAACACAAGCAATATCATATGATATTTGCCTTTCTCAGTCTGACCCACTTCACTCAGTATGCCAATCTCTAGGTCCATCTGTGTCCCCGCAAATGGCATTATTTTGTTCTTTTTATGGCCAATATTCTATTGTATATATGTACCACATCTTCTTTATCTGTTCCTCAATTGATGGCCATTTAGGTTGCTTCAATGTCCTGGCTATTGTAAACAGTGCTGCAGTGAACAGGGGTGCGTGTATCCTTTCAAATTATGGCTTTCTCTGGATATATGCCCAGGAGTGAGATTGCTGGATCATATGGTAGCTCTGTTTTTAGTTTTTAAAGTTACCTCTGTACTGTTAAGCATAGTGACTGTACCATTTACTCCCACTAACAGTGTAGGAGGGTTCCCTTTTCTCAACACCCTCTGCAGCATTTGTAGATTTTTTTGATGATGGGTATTTTAACCAGTGGCAGGCGGTACCTCACTGTAGTGTTGATTTGCATTTCTCTATTAGTGATGTTGAGCCTCGTTTCATGTGCCTCTTGGCCATCTGTATGTCTTATGAATGTCTGTTTAGATCTTCCACCCATTTTCTGATAGGGTGTTTTTGTTTTTTTTTTTATGTTGAGCTACATGAGTTGTTTGTATACTTTGGAGATTAATCCCTTGTTGATGGCTTTGTTTGCAAATATTTTCTCCCATTCTGTGTGTTTTTGTTTTGTTTTGTTTTCAATGGCTTCCTTTGCTGTGCAAAAGCTTTTAAGTTTGATAAGGTCCCATTTGTTTATTTTTGTTTTTATTTTCATTACTCTCAGAGGTGGATAATTTTCGTTATGTTAAACCAGCCTTGCTTTTCCAGAATAAATCCTACCTGGTCACTATAAACTTTTTTATATGTTGCTGGACTCAGTTTGCTAGAATTTGGTCCTACTATTTTGTCTTAATTTTTAATAGATACAAAGGTAAAGAAGAAATGCTATTTATTTATTAGGCCCCTGGAACCCTAACAATTACCTTTTCAGAGAAACTTTCTCTGATGCTCCCTCATCCCCAGACAACTCCTGTATAATAGCACAGTAAGTAGCATTTATCCCATTATGTTTCTATTGTCTCTCTACGTGTTTGTCAAATTCTCTTTGCTTCTTGAGAGCAAACTATATACTGTAACCCAGTCTCTAGCACAGTCATTGACCAGTATAACTTGAGACCTCTGCAAAGCAGATAATCACCAGAGTCTTAAAGAAACATGAACAAAGAGGAAAAGGAGATTATGTAATAAAGGATGATTATAAAAGAGAGTGACTAAGACACAGGAGAATAGTATCAGGAAAATTTTACTTAGCTATTCAGAATGAAAATATATCAACAGATGTTCAGATTTCTGCTGGGGTTATTTTAAAATACTCATGGAAGACAAAGAGCAGACTCCCTCAGCTCCTCTGCTGCACCTGTCTTTTCTATCAAGTAGAGTTTCTTCTGATCAGACAGGGGGAGAATAAACATTAGTACTCATCTTCAGTCCCAGACATGTACATCTCAAGTACGAAAATAATTTGCATATAAATAAGATCACAAAACTGTTGACACTAACCTTTTAAGAATTCAAGGAAGTGAGTCTCCTCTTGCTGCTAAATGCCTAAAGACTCCATCCATCATCCATCACAATCATGTTCATTTAAGGATCAGTTCCTTCAAGAAAACATTCCCTGGGATTTCCAGGCTGGATTACACCCCGCTCTTTGAGGACATAATTCATGCATATCACTCATTCTATTTTACTTTAATGAACTGTATATGTGTCTTGTTACACTTTCTTAAATAATAAGCAGCTCATCTTGTTGGAGAGGGAGGGAGAATTATGTTTCAGCCAGAGAAGACAACGTGAGCAACGGCAAGGAGGTGAGAAGACTAATGTATTTTGAGGCTACAAAAAGATCACCATTGCTGAAGTGTAAAGGAAAGGCAGAGGATGGCAAGAGGTAAAACTGGAGAGGCAGTCAGGGGCCTGTTCACTGGAAGTATTGTACATGAAAGCCACTCAGGATGAATGAGGGTTGGATGGGCCAGTTGGTGCTTGGCCTCCCTCCGATTCTCACTATAGCTCCCAGTGTGGTGAGTTTAAGTGTGGTCTGCAGATCACGAACATCAGAATTATCTGTGGTACCTTATTAAAAATGCAGATTTGGGGGTCAACAACAAATGCCAGCTCAGAAGTCAAAGCTGGGATTATCATAAGCTCCCCAGATAATTCTAAAATTTTAAAACCGCATGTTCCATAAGACAGCTGGCCCATAATCTTCACAATGCCAGTGCTGAGTGAAAGGGAAGAACTGAGTACATGCTCCAAATTAAAAGAGAATCAAGGGATATGGCAATTAAATGCAGTCCATGAAACTGAATCAGGGAGCAGTTTTGCTCTAATGGACATTGGTACATTTGGCAAAACTTAACTACAGTATGATACAAAATAGTATTGTATCAAAGTTGAATTTCCTTAAGAGACTATTCTTGTTCTTGGAAAATAAATGCTGAAGGTCTTTAGCAATAAAGAAGCATGATATTTATAAAAAAAAATGGATTTGGGGGAAATATAGCTAGATAGGTAGATAGATCTTTGTACTTTTTTAAATTATTTAAAAATTAAAAGTTAAGAAAATTGAAAGAGAAAGCCTAGAACAAATTTAAATCTCAGGACTGTGTCAACTTCAACCACTGTTAGAAAACTGGGAATTACTGACACGCTTTATTTTGGACAGAGGTATTAATCGGATTTCTGTTTTTGATAGATTACTTTTATGGTAGTATGAAAGGTAGAATTAGGATGATAGTACTGGCTTAGGTCTTTGTGGTTCAGTAGGTAAACAATGCAGGAGACCCGCGTTCAATCCCTGGGTTGGGAAGCTCCCCTGGAGGAGGGCATGGCAATTCACTCCAATATTCCTGCCTGGAGAATTCCATGGACAGAGAAGCATGGTTGGTTACAGCCCATGGGGGTCGCATAAAGTCAGACATGACTGAAGCAACTTAACACACACACACACACACAGATGGCAAGGAAACCACTTAGAAACTAAAGTGTTTCTGATAAATATGTGATGAGTCTGAAAAGAATGATGGTAGTTAAGATGAAGATAAAAGGGATTATGAGGTAAAATCAACTGGATTCAGTGGCTCTCTAGATATGAGTGGTGGAAGTTAAAGAAGAAAAAAAGGTAACTTATCAGGTTTCTAGTTTGGTAGTTACTTAGATAGTACTTGCTACCAAAGACATAGTGAATACCGAGGAACAGCATGCAGTGTGGAATTAGATGAATTAGAATTTGGCTGTGAGGGACATTTATGTGAAGATACACAGCAGATAGATATAAGAGGCTGAAGCTTTGACAAGAGGTCAGATATATGTATAGATATGTGAGTGTGTATAAGGTATATACATGTGTGTGGTACAACAATGTGACATAATTAAGAATGAGTTCATAAAAGGCTGAACCGAAGAAGACTTAGTTTAACAAGAATAAATTTAAGACTCCTACACCAGACCAAAACTGAAGTCAGAGAATGGAGGAAACGTAGTGGCAGTATCAAAATAAAACTTTATAGGTTTGAGTGTTTGTAAATCTAGTATGTCAGTATTTTAGGATAATTTTCAAAAGAACATATGTAATCTTAGACTGCATTAATGTGGATCTGGTATCTAGAAAGAAGCAAATGAGAAAGATAATTTATTGTATATTGTTAGGCATCCATATCCATGGGTTCCACATCTGCATTCAACCAACTGTGGATCAAAATAGTAGGACAAAAATTTCAAGAAGTTCTCAAAAGCGAAACCTGAATTTGCTGTGCACTGGCAACTGTTTACATAGCATTTACACTGTATTTATTACTTGTCAAGTGTCCTGGTACCAGTCTGAGTATTACTTTGAAATGTATGTGCAGAAAAAGAATAAGAATACTACATGTTTATATATAAAAGAATTTGAATCTCAGCTTTATATAATAATAAAAAGTAATTGTTAACTCCTTGGTGAGACAGATAAGTGTTTTATTCTCAGACAAACTATGACTCAGCTGCTAAGTCTATTTCTCTAATTTTAACAACAGAAACTGCAGTAGTTTACAGAAATGTCTCATGGGGGACAGAGCTTGTTTTTACAACATTTTAAACTCAGAATTGGAGAAGGCAATGGCACCCCACTCCGGTACTCTTGCCTGGAAAATCTCATGGACGGAGGAGCCTGGAAGGCTGCAGTCCATGGGGTCGTTGAGGGTTGGACACGACTGAATGACTTCACTTTCACTTTCCACTTTCATGCACTGGAGAAGGAAATGGCAACCCACTCCAGTGTTTTTGCCCGGAGAATCCCAGGGACGGGGGAGCCTGGTGGGCTGCCGTCTATGGGGTCACACAGAGTCGGACACGACTGCAGTGACTTAGTAAGTATTATATTAATCTAGAGATACTGCAGGATATGCATGGGTTATATGCAAATATGCCATTTTATATAAGGGATGCATCCTCAGATTTTGGTCTGTGAGGTTCCTGGAACCAGTTCCCCCTCAGATACCAAGGAATGACTGTCCTAGTTAGATGACATCTGCAATACTGTGTTCAGTTTCCTTCAAGCTTAAATAGTGACAGAAAAGAGTAAAATATGATAGTAAAGGGACTTGACTCATATTATGGATGGCTGAAAGAAATGAAAGTTTCAGGTAAATAAATAATAGCTTTAAAAAATATTTATGATCTGTCATGTGGAAGAGGCATTACATTTGTTCTTATTGCAAGGAGGATTAGGGAAAATGAGTTGGTCAGAAATGTTTACCTTTAAAGTTTCCTTTTTTTTTTTTTTGCTCTGTGTTGTTAAAGAGGTGAGTTAAAATTTACAGGGACATGTGCTTTAAACTCAACATAAAAGAGCATTGCTCTCAAGCAGTGGAATGAATTGACTGCAATTTGGTAAACTGCTTGTCACCAAGTGTTGTCAGTCAAAGGCTGGATGTGCTTGGGTCCTGTCATCTGTAGGAGGTGAGAGTAGGGAACTCTTAAGGCTCCTCTCTGCTTTAAGATTCAGTGAGATGGGAATGAAAAGATTAGACAATGAGATGAGTGATCTGTTTTGATTTGTTTTGTTTTGTTTTGATTTGGTAAAATTACCAGAAATCAAATTGACATATAAGGAAGTTCTACTGTCTTCTATATATTTCTAGAGTTAGAAAAATCAAAATTTGAGGTACAGAATTTCTGGGAAGGTGAACTGTTCTTTGGCAATCCAATTTGAAGATAATCTTCTAGTTTCTTATGTATAAATCGTGACCAGATACATATTATTAAATAGCCCACATTCAGATGATAGGTGACCACTCATTACTGTCTATATTCCCATCTTACAAACCTTGATTAGGGAGCTGTCTTCTGAAATAATCAAATATACAGTCATCTGATATAGAAGGCCTTGTATCTAGAAAAGATTGTAAAAGTCCATTAGCAGCAAGAAAACAGCTCATTGACTCTTTTACATTTCTTATTTTTATCTTTTTATAAATAAAAATGCTAGATGCTAGCAAATAATGTGCAAATAGTAGTTTAGCTCAATGAAATTAATACAAACAGTTCTCAAATCTTATGAATTTTGTTGCATTTTTGCTATTTATAGGTAAGGTCTAAAAAATGTTCATACTCTTTGGGTCAGCAGTTCCTTTCTAGGAATCTATTACAGATAAATAATTAATCACAAATAGTGAGTTAAAAAGTCTTCATTGTTTACGATAGAAAAAAACGTGAACAAAATAAAATTTTAACAATGGAGTGTATCTAAATAAATTAAGGTTCACTAATACAATGGAATACTTTGCCACCATTTAACATTGAGAGAAATTAATAATATACTGTGATTTTAAATGCAAACATTTAAATCTTGCAAAAAAACCTTGAAGATTTATTTGTCTGTGTGATTAACATGGACTGTACATGTATAGAAAAAATGTCTAAAATAAGTATTCTAAAATATGTTCTTTATTTTTAAATTTTGACATTAAATTTAACAGAAGAATATATAAAAGTTACATATTAAAAGTGACAGATTTTCTTGGCTTATCACCACAAGAAAGAATTTAAAGTATAATGAAGTAACCATCTTAATTATAATAAAATTCCCTCTTAGGTGTGGTTTTTATTTCCATTTCTATTTTTAATTAGCCTACTGCATCGCAGTGGGACATACTAAGAGACAGCACTGGAGTGCTGCAGTCCATGGGGTTGCAGAGTTGGACAAGACTTAGCGACTGAATAATAACAACAATTGCATCATAAACTAAATGGATTTATGTACATTTATACTGGGCTGTGCTTCGTTGCTCAGTCATTTGCAACCACATGGATTGTAGCCTGCAGGGCTCTTCTGTCCGTGGGGATTCTGCAGGCAAGAATACTAGAGTGGGTTGCCATGCCCTCCTCCAGAGGATCTTCCCAATCCAGGGATTGAACCCTGGTCTCTTGCATTATAGGCAGATTCTTTACTGTCTGAGCCACCAAGGAAGCATGTACATTTATATATACTTTTAATCATTACCTGAGATCCTTTTTGAAAATAAGTGTGGTATAAATATATTAAAAATATATATACACATAAAATTAAAGAATTATTTTAGATAAAATTAAAATGCTTAAATTACATGAATATTTTTCAAAGGACCTCAAGTAAAGATAATGAGATAAAAATTAAGAAAAAAATACCAGAATATATATTTCTGAATCTCTAACATTTCTGGTATTTTTTCTCTTAGAGATTTATATTTATATTTATATTTATATTTATATTTATATCAGACTTAGCAGATTCTCACAGAAGCAAATGAGTAGTCCAAAATTTAATTTCTCTCTTGGCCCATCCTTTATTAATTTATGAAACAAAAGGACCATGATGTTTTTTAAACATAAAATCCCTATATTCTGTTTGGGGAAAAACCTTTCAAATGAGGGATATCTCTCAACCCTCAGCGTGCTTCCTGGACAGCCTGTCCAGACTGTAGACACTGCACCTGTTAACACTGCACTTAACTTGTTTGTTTGTTTGTCTCCCCCTATTAAATGATGAGTTCCTAAGCGGTAAGAAATATAGTACAATATATTCTTAATAACCCTAGCACAAAGCACAGTGATAACCTCCAAGTTGTAATACAAAAAAGTGTTGAGGAGTTAATCGTTTATCAAAGGGTAAAAGCAGAACATTACCTGTCACATCAGAATCTGATTCTTTGTGTCTTTGAACTAAATGTCCTTTATCACAAACCTAATGGAACATAGAACCAGAAGGAAAACAGTACTATATTATAAACATGAAAATGAGGTACATTTTCTACGACTTATGGTAATTTTCAACATTTCTCATTTTATCCTCATAGATTTAGAATGGACAAAAATAATCTTTTAAATCAGTACCTTCTAACATCTTTCACAACACTACTTTTCTTCTCCACCGATGACAGAAGAAAATGTTAAATACTGTATTTTGGCATTAAAGGGAGTTAAAATTTTTTTTACTTCATATAGAACTTATTTATGATGAGAAAGAGACAAAAAGTGTATGCTTTATAATTTCATTTACTTAAGATTAAAGGAAGAGAAGTACAAAATGAATGAAAATATATAAAATTGTATGAAAAAGTATAAGCAATTGCAAAACTGTGTTTATATAGGAAAGCTGAAAAAATAATTTCTCATAGCTTGTAAAAAAAAGTTTACAGTAAGAAGACCATACGCATGACACTGCTGTCTGTCTGTCATGAAAGGAGATACCTTGCCGTCTGACCTAGCTGGACTAAAAGAGACACAAAACACTGTGGAATTGTGACTGCTGGTCTTGAGTAGTGTACACAAATCACGTGAGTGTGAAAACATTCTGAAAGTCTCTTAGTCATGTCCAGCTCTTTGCGACCCCATGGGCTATACAGTCCATGGAATTCTCCAGGCCAGAATACTGGAGCAGGTCCCTTTCCCTTCTCCAGGGGATCTTCCAGACCCAGGTCTGGATCAAACCCTGGTCTCCCACATTGCAGGCGGATTCTTTACTAGCTGAGCCACCAGGCAAGCTGAAAACGTTTTAGATACTTCCAAACTATTTCAAAATTCTCCAAGCCAGGCTTCAACAATACGTGAACTGTGAACTTCCAGATGTTCAAGCTGGTTTTAGAAAAGGCAGAGGAAACAGATCAAATTGCCAACATCGACTGGATCATCGAAAAAGCAAGAGAGTTCCAGAAAAACATCTATTTCTGCTTTCTTGACTATGCCAAAGCTTTTGACTGTGTGGATCACAATAAACTGTGGAAAATTCTGAAAGAGATGGGAATACCAGACCACCTGACCTGCCTCTTGAGAAATCCGTATGCAGGTCAGGAAGCAACAGTTAGAACTGGACATGGAACAACAGACTGGTTCCAAATAGGAAAAGGAGTACGTCATGGCTGTATATTGTCACCCTACTTATTTAACTTATATGTAGTGTACATCATGAGAAACGCTGGGCTGGATGAAGCACAATCTGGACTGCCGGGACAAATATCAATAACCTCAGATATGCAGATGACACCACCCTTATGGCAGAAAGTGAAGAAGAACTAAAGAGCCTCTTGATGAAAGTGAAAAAGTTGGCTTAAAGCTCAATATTCAGAAAACGAAGATCATGGCATCCAGTTCTATCACTTCATAGCAAATAGATAGGGAAACAGTGTCAGCCTTTATTTTTCTGGGCTCCAAAATCACTGCAGATGGTGACTGCAGCCATGAAATTAAAAGATGCTTACTCCTTGGATGGAAAGTTATGACCAACCTAGGCTGCATATTAAAAAGCAGAGATATTACTTTGCCAACAAAGGTTCATCTAGTCAAGGCTATGATTTTTCCAGTAGTCATGTATGGATATGAGAGTTGGATTATAAAGAAAGCTTCTTTTTAGATAAAATTGAATGGCAGTACCACCCCCCCCCCACAAAAAAAAGATATAATCAGCATGAAAATGGGAGGTGGGAGGAAATTGTAAAAATCAAAACTTGATTATTGAAGGGAGAGAGATAAGGAAGTATTCTAGAAAAAATTATGCAAAGTTAAAAGTACCAATATTACATAATCATTATAAAGAATTTAGAGAGACAAAGGGTGAAACTAGGCTGAAGAAAATTCACTTGTAATAAGACTTGATTTGATGAATTCACTGTAATTTTTAGCTCTCCTCCTTTGATTGCAATATGACTGTGAACCATGATAAAACTATTATCTTCATCTCATAGAAAATCACCAGGCCAAGACACTATAAAACTCCTAGAGGAAAACATAGGCAAAACACTCTCTGACATAAATCACAGCAGGATCCTCTATGACCCACCTCCCAGAATATTGGAAATAAAAGCAAAAATAAACAAATGAGACCTAATTAAAATTAAAAGCTTTTGCACAACAAAGGAAACTCTAAGGAAGGTGAAAAGACAACCTTCAGAATGGGAGAAAATAATAGCAAATGAAGCAACTGACAAAGAATTAATCTCAAAAATATACAAGCAACTCCTGCAGCTCAATTCCAGAAAAATAAATGACCCAATCAAAAAATGGGCTAAAGAACTAAACAGACATTTCTCCAAAGAAGACATACACATGGCTAACAAAAACATGAAAAGATGCTCAACGTCACTCATTATTAGAGAAATACAAATCAAAACCACAATGAGGTACCATTTTACGCCAGTCAGAATGGCTGCTATCCAAAAGTCTACAAGCAATAAATGCTAGAGAGGGTGTGGAGAAAAGGGAACCCTCTTACACTGTTGGTGGGAATGCAAACTAGTACAGCCACTATGGAGAACAGTGTGGAGATTCCTTAAAAAACTGGAAATAGAACTGCCATATGACTCAGCAATCCCACTGCTGGGCATACACACTGAGGACACCAGAAATGAAAGAGACACGTGTACCCCAATGTTCACTGCAGCACTGTTTATAATAGCCAGGACATGGAAGCAACCTAGATGTCCATCAGCAGACGAATGGATAAGAAAGCTGTGGTACATATACACAATGGAATATTACTCAGCCATTAAAAAGAATACATTTGAATCAGTTCTAATGAGGTGGATGAAACTGGAGCCTATTATACAGAGTGAAGTAAGCCAGAAAGAAAAACACCAATACAGTATGCTGCTGCTGCTAAGTCGCTTCAGTAGTGTCCGACTTTGTGTGACCCCATAGATGGCAGCCCACCAGGCTCCCCCGTCCCTGGGATTCTCCAGGCAAGAACACTGGAGTGGGTTGCCATTTCCTTCTCCAATGCATGAAAGTGAAAACTGAAAGTGAAGTCTCTCAGTCATGTCTGACTCCTAGCGACCCCATGGACTGCAGCCTACCAGGCTCCTCTGTCCATGGGATTTTCCAGGCAAGAGTACTGGAGTGCGGTGCCATTGCCTTCTCCGCCAATACAGTATACCAACACATATATATGGATTTTAGAAAGATGGTAATGATAACCCTGTATCTGAGACAGCAAAAGAGACACAGATGTATAGAACAGTCTTTTGGACTCTGTGGGAGAGGGCGAGGCAGGGATGGTTTGGGAGAATGGCACTGAAACATGTATATTATCATATGTGAAATGGATCGCCAGTCCAGGTTTGATGCATGATACAGGGTGCTCGGGGCCGGTGCACTGGGATGACCCAGAGGGATGGAATGGGGAGGGAGGTGGGAGGGGGGGTTCAGGATGGGGAACACATGTACACCCATGGCAGATTCATGTCAATGTATGGCAAAACCAATACAATATTGTAAAGTAATTAGCCTCCAAAAAAAATAAATAAGAAAATCACCAAGCCAGTGTCCTTATGGTTGGTTGGTTTAGCTGCCAAGTCATGTCCGACTATTGCGACCCCATGGACTGTAGCCTGCCAGGCTCCTCTGTCCATGGGATTCTCCAGGCAAGAATACTGGAGTGGGTTGCCATTTCCTCCTCCAGGGGATCTTCCCAACCCAGGAATCAAACGTGGGTCTCCTGCATTGCAGGCAGATTCTTTACCAACTGAGCTACAATCAACTCTTAGTGTCCTTTATGAATGTGATCTATAAATTCTCATTTTTTGTTTTTAAATATTTATTTTTAATTGGAGGATAATTGCTTTACAATATTGTGTTGGTTTCTACCATAATGATCTATAAATTCTAATCACAGTAATCTACAAGTATTTGTTTTTGCTTAAAGTCTGCAAGATTAATTACTCAAAGTATCCTGGTAGGGAATAAAGGTTACTAAAATAGTTTAATACTTTTTAAGGGATACATTGATATCTTATAAGCAATCATTTAAGAAATAGTTGAAGAGCATGAGCTTAATATGACCTCAGGCATTAAACTCAGTTAAGATGATAATGTTCACTCTTTTTACCAAATATTATTAAAAAATGAGAAAAAAAATTCAAAAGTTCTTGGAAAAGTAGATTCTGTTAATCCACATTTGGCAGATGGCAGTGTATTTGCTGCTGTATCTGCTGAATGAACTTGTCATGGCTAACCTTAGATTTCCCACTGGATTACTATTATTAACACCAAAAATATTTGAGTAGAAATCTTCTAACCTGAGGCTGGTATTCAGGTTGACTTCTGGGCTCTCTGCAGGTAATAGATGCTTTATGGACTGACCGATGGGATCCAAAGAGGATTTTTTTCTGGATCTCATCGACTTGGGATGTTGTCCTTCATCCGTGTTTGTCAGGCTTATTTCCTAATTAGACAGTTCTTTTGATCTCTGGGTAGGGTACTAATCCTTCCCCTACCCTTTCCATCCCTGACCACACTCTCTGGGAGGGCAGTGGTTTTGGCAGAAATCTCTCTGACTCCTTCCCTGACTATACCCAGCTGTTAAATTCTGCTAATTTCTGGCTGGTAGGTCTATTGCTGTAGCAATGCCTTGGGGGTATAAATTGCTCTACAGGCTAATTCAATCAAATCTGCGTTCCTCTGAAGGGATAATTTGCCAGGTCAGGGTTTCAGATTTATACTGACCCTGCCTTAGACTCCTCCTACCTGTTCCCCTGCCCCCAGTTCTGTGAACTAGCCAGCCTATACGTTTGGCCCATATCTCCAAAGAATCTACCAATCTAATTCAAATCGCCTTTCTCTATATTTCAATTTTTGAGAATGCTGTTAATTAAGCTTGAATTTCTCCAGGATCTGTTGCAAATTAAGTCTTTTACTTTGGGAAGACATTAGGAGCTGTGTTGTATCTGGTCTGCTGTGTCATCTAACATCTCTGTTGCCTTACTGACCTTCTGTCTAGAAGTTCTGTCCACTGATGTCAGTAACAGTCTCCTACTATTACTGTATGCTTGTAGGTCTTTCCCTTTATGTCTGCTGGTACCTGTTTTATGTATTTAGGTGATCCTGTATTGAGTACATTTGTGTTAACAAGTGTAGTATCTTCTACTTGTATTGTTCCTTTTATCATTATATAATGTCCTTTGTTTTTCCTTATGGCCTTTGTTTTAAAGTCTGTTTCATCTGATACAAGTATTGCTAGCCCTGCTTTCTAATTGTTTCCATTTGGATGAAATGCCTTTTTCCATCCCCTCACTTTTAATCTTTATCTTTTCCCCTAAAGTGAGTCTCTTGTAGGTGGCATATTTTTTATTCAATCTGCCACTCTGTCTTTTGATTACAGAATTTAGTCCACTGACATTTAAAGAAATCATTAATAAAGTATGTACTTACTGCCATTTTAAACATTTGTTTTCCAGTTTTTGTAGTTATTTCTTCTTTTTGTTTTCCCTTTTGTGGTTTGATGGCTTTCTTCTGTATTATGCTCGAGTTCCTTTCTTTTTGGTTTTTGAGAATCTATTGTACCTTTTTGATGTGTGGTTACCTTGGTTTTCAAGTGTTAACCCATAACTGTATCTTACGTGTTCTAAATGAATAGTCATACAAGTTCAAACACATTCTAAAAGATCTACATTTTTATATTCTCCTCCTCAACATTTTGTGATTTTGGTTTATTTTACATTTTGATGCTTATCCTTTTACTATTAATTGTAATTATAGTTGCTTTTACAATTTGTTTTTGGATTGCTTTAATCTATGTACTAACTTCGGAGAAGGCAATGGCACCCCACTCCAGTACTCTTGCCTGGAAAATCCCATGGACAGAGGAGCCTGGTAGGCTGTAGTCCATGGGGTCGCAAAGAGTCAGACACGACTAAGCAACTTCACTTTCACTTTTCACTTTCATGCATTGGAGAAGGAAATAGCAACCCACTCCAGTGTTCTTGCCTGGAGAATCCCAGGGACGGGGGAGCCTGGTGGGCTGCCATCTCTGGGGCTGCACAGAGTTGGACACGACTGAAGCGACTTAGCAGCAGCAGCAGCAGCATGTACTAACTTACTGCTACTAAGCTGCTTTAGTCGTGTCCAACTCTGTGCGACCCCATGGACGGCAGCCCACCAGGCTCCCCCGTCCCTGGGATTCTCCAGGCAAGAACACTGGAGCGGGTTGCCATTTCCTTCTCCAAAGCATGAAAGTAAAAAGTGAAAGTGAAGTCGCTTAGTCGTGTCCGACTCTTTGCGACCCCATGGACTACAGCCTACCAGGCTCCTCTGTCCATGGGATTTTCCAGGCAAGAGTACTGGAGTGGGGTGCCGTTGCCTTCTCCGATGGACTGAAGTGATGTTCAGTCTTTTTATATATTTGCCTTTCCTGTTGTTATTCCCCTTTCCTATAGATACTTGCTTCTTTTCTATATACAGAAGATCTCTCAATATCTCTTTTAGGTTAGGCTTAGCATTGCTGTACTCTTAGTTTTTGCTTATCTGAGAAATTCTTTCTCCATCTATTCTAAATGATACTCTTGCTGGGTGGAGTATCCCAAGTTGCAGAGTTTTCTCTTTCAGGACTTTGACTATATCATGCCACTTACTTCTGACCTGCACAGCTTTTGCAGAGAAATCAACCTTATAGGGGTTTCCTTGCAAGTGACTGTTTTTCTCTTCTTGCCTCGAGAATCCTCTTTAACTTTTGCCATTTTAACTGTGTCTTGGTTTGGGTCTGCTTATCTTCTATGGGACTCTCTATGCTTCCTATACCTGGATATCTGTTTCCTCTTTTAGATTCTAGGAAATTTTCAGCCATAATTTCTTTAAAAACAGTTTTGATCCTCTTTTCTCTCTATTCTCCTTCTGGTACCAAAATTATGCATAGGCTGGCATTCTTTATGCGGCTTCCCTGGTGGCTAAGACTGTAAAAAATCTGCCTGCAATTAAGGAGATGTGGGTTTGATCCCTGGGTCGAGAATATGCCCTAGAGAAGGGAATGGCTACCCACTCCAGTATTCTTGCCTGAAGAATTCCATGGACAGAGGAGCCTGGTCAGCTACAGTCCATGTGATCACAAAGAGTTAGACACGACTGAGCAAGGCACTCTATAATATCCAACAGCTCTTGTATATGGCTTTCATTCCCCCCCACCCCCCAATTTGGCTTTCTGTCTGCTGTTCTGATTGGGTGATTTCCATTATTCTGTCTTCCAGATCACCTGGGTTCAGTAAGGCTCTGCTGCCCTTAACTATGTGCTCTGTCTCAGAGGAGGTGAGTGCTGAAGCAAGTGGGGCCCACGTGGTCACAGTGAACCTGTGTCAGTGAAGTCGCCTGCAGTTCTGCCCAGAGGCAGCCCGAGGTCGTGTCCCTTCTCCGTTGTGTTTGTCCCAGACTAGTTCTAGGCTGGGGCTGAGAGGTTGGGGTGCTGTAGCTGCAGGAATGGAGGTCCCTATGCTGCCACCTGGGGCCCTGGCTGCCTCTGTGGGAGTGCCCCCCAGGGCTTCTCCGCCCCACATCCAGCTCCAAGCTGGGGTGTGAGGTGGGGAGGACCAGGGAAAGGAGCCGCTCTGTATTCCTCCTCAGGGATGTCTGGTAGAGACATGCGGTTCTGGATGCCACTTGGTGTGCATGCCAACAAAGTCTGTTGCCACAGTACCCGTGCCCCACATGCAGGTGCTGACAGCTTGTGCTCCACTGTGCATGCAGCTTCGGTTGTACAATATAAGAGGTCTTCTGCCCGGTTCCCGTCGGTTTTCTGTGAGAACTGTTCCACAGGTGGTTGTA
Source organism: Bos grunniens (assembly GCF_055505025.1). NCBI lineage: Eukaryota > Metazoa > Chordata > Mammalia > Artiodactyla > Bovidae > Bos > Bos grunniens. Next base: position 21,471,390 of record NC_141168.1, read on the forward strand.
TTTTTGATGTGTTTGTGAAGAGAGATGAGCTCCACATCCTTCTACTCTGCCATCTTGCTGCACTTATGCAAAATTTCTAATAGGAGTGTCACGCTGAGAGTGGGGACAGTGGCACTTTTCTTTCAGTGGTACCCCACTTTCAAAGCTAAGAAGTCGGTGGGAAGAGGGCAGTAGTCTCAGGTCTTCTCTATGTGCTTCTTCCAGTGTGGAACTAACACTTTACTAACCAAGATAGAGCCAGTTAGGACCAAAGTATTTTCAGTGATGTAGCATCCAAACTAGAGCCTTATTTTCAAGAACGGGGTCTGGATAGATAGAAAGAAGGGAGTCCCCCACCTCTTGGCTGCACTTACCTGGAACTTAGCTTTAGCAATAGGTAGCTGGAGACAGAGTAAGAAATTCAAGTGCCCTGCCCCTACTGGTATATGATAGCCCTTTGTCTGGTATCTGGGGGGAGAGGGGACCCTGTGTCCTCCACTGCAGAGTATCAGTGAGCTGGGGCCAGGGGGTGTGCAGAGTCTTGATTCAAATACCACAGGTTCTGGGGGGTTTTTTGTTGTTGTTATTTTTTGTTTTTATCATAGTTTAGATTTTCCTGAGTAGATGTTTTTTTCATTTGCTGTATGCCCCAGGACCATTTCCAGAAACTTTAAATTAAAAAAAAATAATAATTTTCACCAATTTTTGCTGGTGAAAGGGTTTCAGAGCTCCTCCTGCTGTCATGATGAAAGGCAATCTCAGCACCACCTGTTTTATACTCTTGTATTCCCCATTAAGTTTTCTAAGTTTTATCTCTTCTTGCTATCCTGAATGCCTCTTTGTAAGAGACCTTAAATAGTTTTCTGAGTAAGGTAATTATAAGTGAAATTTAAATATAGAACCTTAATAAGACCCATCTCTCACCTGCCAAGACTCTTTTGTAGTTTTATAAATAGTAAGTAATATGAGCAAAATTTTAATCATTAAGTTTTCCTGGGGAAAAATCATTAAGCTTTCCTGGGTGTAAGAGGAAATAACTTGCCATTCTCTTGTTTTTTCCAAACAGCCATTAGCAAACATATCAATGAATATTTACCTCTTGTTCTTCTTCTCTGATGTTTTGATGTCTTTCTATGGTAGAGTTTCTTTCCTTCTTTGTTTTTAGTTGTTTTTTCTTGGTTTTTATCTAGGTAAGAGATTCATATTTAATCAGTGTATCAAAGATAGTATGTATGCAGATATAAAACTATTTTGAGACTTCTAGGAAGGTGAAGTACTTTTTCTTTTCTCTCCTTTCCACTAAGTACAACTAAAACCCCTGGCTGTTATATACAAAGTAAACACAAGAGGCTCTGAAAGGAGAAGAGGAGGCAGACGATGAGGGATTTCAGGAGCAGAAGGGCTGCCTGATGGTGAGTAGTTCTGTGTGTTTTCTTTTTGCCTCATCTATCCCAGCCTTAGAGCTGGAGAAGCCAGAAACCCAGAAGTGCCAATGAGTGAAGATAAAATGCCTGAACACTTCCCAAATTTGATCAAAGATGTGAAGGTAACTATCAAAGAATCTCAGTCAACTTCAAGTTAGATAAAATGCCCACACTAAGTCACATAAACTTTGAAAGCAGTAAGACTGAAGCAAACTGTTACCTGCAAGGGATCCTCAATAAGATCATTGCCAATTTCTCAGAAACTTTGGAAGCCAGAAGACAATGCAGAATTTAAAGGAAAAAACAAAACAAAACAAAAAACCCCCAGCAGAATGGTCCTTCAAAATTTAGGGAGAAATTAAGACATTTCCAGATAAACAAAAGCTGAGGGAGTTTGTGACCACTTGACATGCCTTGAAAGAAATGCTCAAGGGATTTCTGCAAGGTTAAATGAAAGGGCACTAGGTAGTAACTTGAAGCTGTAGAGAAAAATAGAGGTCTAAATGAAGGTAATAAATACATGGGAAATTATGAACGTTAGTATTATTGTAATAATGATTTGAAACAGATCTGTCATCTACATGAAAAAAAGTGTTAGTTGCTCAGTTGTGTCCAACTCTTTGGGACTCCATGGACGGTAGGCCACCAGGCTCTGTCCATGGGCTTCTCCAGGCAAGAACACTGGAGTGAGTTGCCTTGCCCTCCTCCAGGGAATCTTCCCAATCCAGAGATTGAACCCAGGTCTCCTGCATTGCAGGCAGATTTTTTACCATTTGAACTAGCTGGGAAGCCCCACATGATTATGTCTACATGATTAAAGAGGAAAAAAAAGTAAAGAAAAAAAAAAGCATTTATTAGTCTAAAAGCTAATACTACTATTACTTTAGCCTATAAAATTTTAAGTCGCTCAGTTGTGTCTGATCTTTGCGACTCCAAGGACTATAGCCCACCAGGCTCCTTTGTCCATGGAATTTTCAGGCAAGAATACTGCAGTGGGTTGCCATTTCCTTCTCCAGGGGATCTTCCCGACTCAGGGATTGAACCTGGGTGTCCCACATTGTGGGCAGATTCTTTATTGTCTGCGCCACCAGGGAAGCCCTGTAACCCCAAACCTTATTTGTTACATAATTTAGGAGACTAATACACTTAAAGAAATATTAGTTTATGTTTTTGGGCACACAATGTATAACTATGTAATTCTATGACGTATACAACTGAAAGCGTGGGGGTACAGCTATAAAGGAACAGTTTTTGTATGTTTTGAAGTTAAGTTGGTATAAATTCAAATTAGACTGTTATAACTTTAGGATAGTAAATATAATCACCATGGTGAAAGCAAAGAAATGATTTATAAAATATACACAAAAGGAAATAAGAAAGGAACTGAAACATTTCACCACAAAAAATCAACTAAGCACAAAAGAAGACAGTAATGCAGGAAAAGGAGGAACAAAAATACTATAAGACATATTGAAAACAGCACAAGGACAGAAGTCAGTCTCTTTATCAGGAATTATTTCCATTGGATTAATGGATTAAATGGATATTAATGGATAATAATATGGATATTATTAATGGATAATACATGGATATTATTAATGGATAAATGGATTAAACTCTCCAATCAAAACAGAGCGATTGGGAGAATGGATAAAAACACATGATCCAACTATATGCAGTCTTAAAAGACTCAGAAAGATCCAAACACAGAAACTGGTTGAAAGTGAAAGGAAAGAGATATCCTATGCAAACAGCAACCCACAGAGGCAGAGGAGGCTCTATTAGACAAACACAGACTAAATTTTAAAACATTACTGGAAACTACTTTTAAAAGGACATTACAGGTTAATAAAAAATTCAATACAACAATAATATATAACAATTATAAATATTTACATACCTAATGATCATCAAAATATATGAAGCAAAATAGAACCGAAGGGAAAAACAGACTGTTCTACAATAATAGTTCAGTTCAGTTCAGTTCAGTTCAGTCGCTCAGTCGTGTCCGACTCTGCGACCCCATGAATCGCAGCATGCCAGGCCTCCCTGTCCTCACCAACTCCCGGAGTTCACTCAGACTCACGTCCATCGAGTCAGTGATGCCATCCAGCCATCTCATCCTCTGTCGTCTCCTTCTCCTCCTGCCCCCAATCCCTCCCAGCATCAGTCTTTTCCAATGAGTCAACTCTTCGCCTTCAATACCCTACTTACAATAATACGGAACCAATCAGAAGGTTGTAAAGAAAAAGGATTTAACACATTAAATCATCTAAACTTAACAGACATACACAGAAGACTGTACCCAACAACAGAGTATACATTTCTCCTCAGTTGCATATAGGACATTTTCCAGGATAGAACAGATGTTAGGCCACCAGTTGAGTTGTAATACAGTTTAATAGATAGTATACAAAGTATCTCCCTCTGACCACAATGGGATGAAGTTAGAAATAAATAACAGAAGAAAATCTAAAATATTCAAAAACTTGTGGAAATTATACACACACTTTTTTAAAAAATGGATCAAAGAAGTCACAAGGGAAATTAGAAAATACAGAGTTGAATAAAAATGAAAACACAACAGAGTGAAATTCATGGGACACAGCATAAGTGGCACTGAGGAGGGAATTTATATCCATAATCACATTAAAAAAAATTCACAGATGGCAGAAGGAAGTAATAAAGATTAGAGCAGAGATAAATAAATGAAATAGAAAAACTGAAGAAAATGAATCAAAAGGTCAACAAGGTTGACAAATCTTTAGCTAAATGGACTAAGGAAAAGACAAATTACTAAAATCAGAAATGAAAGTGAGGATATTAGTATCAATTCTATACAAATATAAAGGGTTATAACAAAGTCTTGTGAACAAGTGTATGCCAACAAGTTGGATAACCAAGATGAAATGGATAAATTCCTAGAAACACAGAACTTACCAAGAGCATCTCATGAAGAAATAGAAAATATGAATAGACAAGTAACTAGGTTAAGGAGACTGAAATCAGTAATCAAAATTCTCCCAACTAACAATAAAGCCCCGATGGTTTGTTGGGTGAATTCCACCAAATATTTAAAGAACAACTAATGCTGATCTTTCTCAAACATTTCTAAAAAATTTTGAAGAGGAAGGAACATTTTGTAATTTATAAGGCCAGAGTTACCCTGATACCAAAGCTATACAAAGACACTACAAACAAGAAAAGGAAGCTATATAGACCAGTATCCCTTATGAACACGCTCAACATCACTAATAATTAGGGAAATGCAAATCAAAGCCACAGTGAGGTGGTATCTCACACCTATTAGAATGGCCAATATTAAAAAACAAACAAACCAGAAAATAACGAGTGCTTGCAAGCATGTAGGTACAGTAGAGCCTGCATGCACTGTTGGTGGGAATGTAAAATGGTATAACTGCTGTGAAAAACAGTATGGAGGTTCCTCAAAAAATTCAAAGTAGAATCACCGTAGGATCCAGTAGTTTCCTTTTGGGGTACACACCCAAAAGAATGAAGAGCAGCAGCATCTTGAGGAGATGTGTGATCATATTCACAACAGCTAGAATGTGGAAGCAACCTTAAGTTTCCACTGAGAGATGAGTTAGCAAAATTCAGTGTAAACATACAATAGCATATTATTTAGCCTTATAAAGGAAAGAAATTCTGAAATATGCTACAATATAGATGAACCTTGAGGACATCATGCTCGATGAAATAAGCCAGTCACAAAAAGACAAACATTGTGCAATTCCACTTATATGAGGTACTTAGCACGGCAAAATCCATGAAGAAAGAAGAGTACACAGTGGTTTCCAAGAGACATGGGAGCAGAGAATGGGGAGTTACTAAGGCTGTAGAGTTTGCTTTTCAAGATGATAAGAGTTATGGGATGGTGGTGATGGTTGTACAACAGTGTGAATGTACTTGTACCAATGAATTATACAGTTAAAAAGGTGTTAAGATGGTAAATGTTATGTGTAATTTTACTACAATAAAAAAACCAATCTCTATATTTTTGAGGGGCTACTGGAAAAGAGGGTATATACCAGACTTAGAATTGTGAGAATGAGAGGCTAGAATTCCATTTTGCCTGCAAGAGAGGAGAGTCTGAGAATAGAACCAACCCAGAAGAGGCAGAAATAACATTAAAATGGAGAAAAAATTTTACATCCTGGTGTATTCTTTGAGCCCCTTATTTAAGCCATGGCTAAAGCCAGCCTTATCCCTAGACTATTTCCCTTACTAAACCGACCAATTCCCCTTTTAGCTAAGCCATCTTTTGGAACAGTTTTTTGTTTCTTTGCAATGGATGGACTTCTAATACACACCCTCAGAATATGATTTAGTAGGTAGAGAAGAAAACAATCTCCATGTCACTAAGTGGAAGCTCCATCTTGTAGCTCAGGCCTGGAATTCTGGAGACCTCTTTCTCTCCTTTGTATTTTTCAAATTTGTACCCAAGCCATCAGCAAATTCTCTAGACCCTGTCAGATGTATCTAACATCTGGTCACGTCTCATTGTCTCTACAGCTACCACCTTGGTCCAGCTACCACTTCTTCTTGCCTGGGTAACTGCAATAGCCCCTTAAATGGTTTCCCCTCGTGATTCATCGTTCTGCTCTCAACACAGCAGCCAAAGTGACCTTGCTAATACAAAGCCCATCATGTTACTCCTCTAACCCAAACTCTCCAAACTCAAGAGTAAAAACTGAAGTCCTAAGCCAGGTTTTACATGATCTATTCCACCTGCTCCCCAGTGTCCAACACCTATTTCACGTTCTCTTACTCCTGTTCTCTTTGTTCAATCTTCTCTACCCAGATTAGTATCCTTGGTCTTCCAAAAGATAACAGACATGTTCCTTCCTCATGGCCTTTGCACTTCTAGTACTCCTAGTCTAGGAATAGGTCCCTCCTAGATCATTCCCCAAGTTTTACTCTCCTTACTCCCTTGATGTTAGATTTAGACATAGGAATTTATTTAGCCAGTGGAATGATACACGGGAACTTTAAACATACTTTCATGGTTTGGCATGCCTCCTGAACTCTTGTGATTTACCATGAGAGAAACCATGAGAGAACATGCCCCAGCTGGCTGCTGGTATCTATGTAGAAGGAAGAAATGTAGACCAGACCTGAATCAGCCCACAGTCTGGACATGAGTTCAGTGGATCCCTGGTCAGTCCAATATAGCCATAGATGACCCCCAAACAGGAAAAAAGATATTTGCTAATATAAGCTATTGACATTCTGAGAATTGTTTTAATGAATAAAATATGAATAGTTTAGACCTGATACCTAAAAGTGGGATGCTGTCCTAATAAAACCTAAACTATGTGGCAATCATTGGCTTGGTGACTAAATAACAGGTGGTTACAGGAAGGCAGAAAACACAAGTTATGTAGAGGTGACGCATTTAGTGAAACTGCCTTCTGTGAGAGAAGATGTGCCTAACAAACCTGAGTCACTGGACAAAGAGACTTTGAGGCAGAAAGTTTATAGAGTTATGAGTTGGTGGTTGCTAGCTTCATTTGATAAGGTGCTACAAGAAAGAATTCAGCTCAAAAATACTTGAATAAAAAAATGGAATTGAGAGGGAAAACAGCCCCAAATTCTAGAATTTGTAGGTTGGCTTCAATAACCTTGAGGCAAAGATCAAATCAACATTAATGGCTTTCACATCTGTGGTAGACAATCTCTAAGATGACCTCTGATGATCCCTGTCTGTTAGCATTCATGCTCTCCTGTGGCCCTAGGTATTGGGCTCAACCTGGTGACTCACTTCTAATGAATGGTATATGGCAAAAGCGGTGGGATTCTGCTTCTGGGATGAGGCTACAAGGAGACTGTGCCTCTAGCCTGTGTGCCCTCTTCTACTGTCTTACTTGCTCGTTCACATGAAAGCCAGATACATGTTGTGAGCTGTCATACAAGAAGAACACATGGTAAGGAACCAAGGGAGACTTCAGCCCTCAGCCAACAAGGAACTGAGTCCCTCAGCTCAGCAGCCTGTGAGGAGCTGAATCTTATCGCCAACCATGTAAGTGAACTCGAGAAATGGATCCTTCCTCAGTCAAGTCTTCATGATTCCACAGCCTTACCAATACCTTCATTGCAGTCTTTTCAGAGAACTTAGGAACCCAGATAAGTCACTCCTGGATTCTGATCCCAGAGACTATGTGATAATAAATGTTTATCATTTTAAGTTGCAGAGGTTTGGGGTAATTAGTTACTCAGCAAGAGGAAATGAATACAATATCTGTCTTGGTCCATTCACCTGCTCTAACAAAACAGTTACCACAGACTGGGTGTCTAATAAAAAAAGAAATTTATTTCTCATATTTCTGAGGCTGGAAGGTTGAGATGAGGATGTGGTATGGTCAGGTGAGAGCTTCTTTTTGGTTTGTGGACTGTCTGTTGCATCCTAACAAGGCAGAAGGGGCTAGGGATCTCTCTGGGCCCTCTTTTACAAGGTGCTAATCCCATTCAGATGGCTCGGCCCTCATGACACAATCACCCCCCAAAGGCCCCACCTTCTAGTACCATAATACTGGGCATTATAATGTCAACATATGACTTCTGGGAGACAGAAGTATCCAGACCATTCCACCACTAAACCTCCCACATTGACATCCTTCTCAAAAGCAAACTTCATTCATTCCATCCCAACAACCCCTAATGTCTTAACTCATTCCAGTATCAACTCGAAACTCCAAAGTCCTAGCTAAATATCATCTAAATCAGATATGGATGAAACTCAAAATACGATTCATCCTAAGGTAGATTTCCTGTCCAGTTGTGAAACTATGACCAAGTTATGTGCTTCCAAAGTACCACCGAGGGACAGGCATAGGATAGACATTCCCATTGTAAAAGGGAGAAAAAGCGAAGAAGGATGAGGTGATGGGTCCCAGGCAAGCACAAAACCTAGTAAAGCAGATTCAGTGAGATCGTCATGGTCATGAATAATCCTCGTGCCTCCGTGATCTGCCTTCTGGACCCACTGGGGTGGCAGTATCATCCAGCAGCTTGGCAGGCTGCCACTCATACCTGGCTCTCTGTCAGTATTCTGTCCACACCACAGTGCACAGCTCCAGACAGCCCACCTCCATGGCCTTCAACAGAAGCCATCTGCCCTGTTAACACCTAGGCGTTAGCGTCCCTGATGATCTCTTAGTCCCTTTGGGGCTTTTAAAAATTTATCTTGCTGACACAAACAGATGGAAAAATACACTGTGTTCTGGGATTAGAAGAATTAATATTGTTAAAATGACCATAACTATCCATGGTAACCTACAGATTCAATGCAATCACTATCAAAATACCAATGGCACTTTTCACAGAACTAGAATAATTTAAAAATCTGTATGCAAACACGGAAGACCCTGAATAGCCAAAACAATCTTGAGAAAGAGGAACAGAGCTGAAGGAATCATGCTCCCTGACTTCAGACTGTACTACAAAGCTTTAGTAACCAAAATATGGTACTAGCACAAAAATAAATACAAAGACCAATGGAACAAAACAGAGAGCCCAGAAATAAACCCACACACGTATGGTCAACTAATCTACAACAAAGGAGGCAAGAATATGCAATGGAAAAAAGAGTCTCTTCAGAAGGCAGGGGTGGGAAAACTGGACAGCTACACGTGAAAGAATGAAATCAGAACATTCGCTAATACCACATACAAAAATACACAAAAAATGGATTACAGACCTAAATGTAAGACCAGAAACCATAAAACTCCTAGAGGAAGGCACAGGCAGGACAGTCTGACATAAATTGTACCAATATTTTTTATATCTATCTCCTAAAGCAAAGGAAATAATAATAAATGGGATCTAATTAAAATCATTTGCACAGCAAAGGAAAGCAAAAACCAAAGAAAAGACAACCACCTACTGAGTGGGAGAAAATATTTTACAAATGATGTAATTGATAAGGGTTAATATTCAACATATATAAACTGCCATATAACTCAACATCAAAACAACAACCCAATTTAAAAAATGTGCAGAAGAACTGAATAAACATTTTTCTAAAGAGAAAATGCAGATGGCCAACAAGCACATGAAAAGATGCTCAACACAGCTAATCATCAGGGAAACCACGATGAAATATCAACCTCACACCTGTCAGAATGGCTATCATCAAAAACACAAATGACAAGTGGTGGCAAGATTGTGGAGAAAAGGGAACTCTCAAGCACTACTGGCAGGAATGTAAATTTGTGCATCCGCTACAGAAAACAGTATGGAGGTTTCTCAAAAACAGAACTACCACATGACCCAGCAGCTTCACTCCTGGGTATATATCCGGAAAAAAAAAAAGAGCACTCGTTTGAAAAGATAACAATCCTTCCAATGTTCACAGCAACATTATTTACAGTTGGCAAGATAAAGAAGCAATCAAGTGTCCATTAACAGATGAATGGGTAAAGAAAATGTGGTGTGTGTGCGCGCGCGCGCGGGTGCATGGACTACTACTTAGCCATAAATAAGAATGGAATTTTGTCATTTGCAGCAACATGGATGAACTTGGAGGGTATTATGCTGAGTGGAATAAGTCAGAGAAAAACAAATACTGAATGATATTACTTGTATGTGAATCTAAAAAATGTGAAAATAGTGAATGTATTCTAGTGAATATAACAAAAAAGAAACAGACTCACAAATACACAGAACAAACAAGTGGTTACCAGTGGGGAGAGAAGGGAAGAGGGAGAATACAGGGATAGGGGATTAAGAGGTACAAACTATTATGTATAAAATAAGCTACAAGGATAATTGTACAACATGGGGAGTATAACCAATATTTTATAATAACTGTAAATGGAGTGTAACCTTTAAAAATTGTGGATCACAATACTGTATACCTGTAACTTTGTACATCAACTATACTTCAATAAAAAACAAAAAACCTGTCAAACTTGTGAAGAACATTACACATTTCTCAGCTACAGAGCTCTGTAGTATTGAAGCCATACTGTAAAACTCAAGAAGTTCTGATAGCCTTCCTTTTATTCTATGTCTCCGTCCCCTTCAGTTCAAGCTTGTCTTAGTCACCTCTTAATACCATCACATTGGGGGTCAGGGTTTCAACATGTGTATTCAGTGGTGGGGCACAAACATTCAGTACACAAAACCACCTAAACTCCCTAATCCTCCTCCTGCTCTAATTTCCTCCTTAGGCACTTCTCATCATCTAACACATCATACATTTTACTTGCTCAGTTGGTAAAGAATCCACTTGCAATGCAGGAGACCCCAGTTTGATTCCTGGCTTGGGAAAATCTGCTGGAGAAGGGAAAAAGCTACCCACTCCAGTACTCTGGCCTGGAGAACTCCACAGACTTTATAGTCCATGGGGTTGCAAAGAGTCAGACAGGACTGAGTGACTTTCACATTTTACTTACCAACTAGAATATAAGCTATGATGGGAAGGATTTTTTTTTTTTTTAATTTTGTTCACTGATCTATTCTCAAGCATGAAGTCAGAGCTCAGTACATAGCTGTTAAGTAAATAAATAAATGAATATAGAACTAACAGTCAGGCAATGTATGTTATGCTAACAACTCTTATTAACAAGTAGTATGGCTTTTGAAAAGTAATTTAATCTCTCTGGATCTTAATTTTTCTCATCAATAAAGCAAGGGTATTAAAAGAGTCTAAGATTAGAAAATTCTATGATTTAAGGATATGGTACATAATAAGAAAGTAACAATTATGCTATACAATAATTTATACAACTGCAGACTCTTTTTTTTTGCCTGGTTGTTAGTTATAGTAAGAAGAGTACCTATTTGGCATACCCATATCATAGGCATAAATTTTCAATCGTACCTGAGAATTTAACTTGAGAAGATCAGTCTGAGAGTCATTGGATTCTGAACTGTCAGAGGCATGGCTACTACAAAAAATAATAAATTACTTTACATAATGTTTTGGTGGTGTTTTAAAATTTCAACTGTTACTTTTACTTTATTATGTCATTGGAATGGCAGAAATAGTTCTAGTTATAAAAAGGATGTTTACAAAGGTGGTGTAGATGTTTGATAGTTCTAGGCATTAGAAGAGAATATTAGAGGAATGATGACTGAAATTGATTGGATCATGTCAAACTAGAAGAGAGTATTAGAGGAATGATAACTGAAATTGATTGGATCATGTCAAATATAAACAAATTCATGAGTTCGAAATGATACTCTATCTGCAAACAAACTTTTGAGTCACCATTGGAGGTTACAGGGGCACTAACTCAAAGTCTGAAAACTTATAAAGGTTAAGAATCAAACATTTGTTCTGATTTTCCTATAGGAACTGCACTAAAATTAGTACCTTCCTTCTTCCAGTAACATTCCCTTGGCATTAAATTTTGCACTTATCATTCACTAACTTAGATTATTTATATGGTGTCTCTATAAATGTGTCGATTCTCTGTGGGTAATGACAGCATTAAAAACAATTTGAGATGTCTTTCACATATAGTACATAGTGGGTACTCAATATCATTTGAATAAATGAAGTCTTGATAAGTTCTGGCTGAAGTAACGTGCATGGGGAAAATTTTCCTCAATCTCTAGCCAGGATTTTCAGTACAGACTGACAATTACATCCTTGAATTGTTATAACAGGCCTTCCCTAACCAGGAATGGAACCCTGGTCGTGGTGGTGAGAGTCGAATCCTAACCACTAGAGAGCATGTAGAATAACACAGCAAATTACATTACTTTCACTATCTTGACCTACCTAGTCTCTAGATCCAATGTAATTTCTTTCAGAGAAGTATCTGAATCATCAATGACTTTTTCCAAGTTTATATGTTTCTCCATTTCGTCTAATTCTTTCAGGCATTGATAGTACTAGGGGAAAATGATAGGTAAGTTAATTATAAATAACTTATTTCCTAATTAAAGTAACTGAATATTTATAGACACCTGGAACATCAAGTACAACAAAACACTGAATGAACAGTCAGGATGTTAGAAGGAACAAACTGCTGCAGGCCCAAAGGCAGGTGATGTTATCTGGGCGTCTGGAGTCTGATGTATGAGCAAACGGACTTTACTTACCTTGGTTCGGTCTGGATCACAGTAGTCCAAGAGAGAGTCACAAAAGTGATATCCCATTGACTCCAAGTCTTTCGTGTTGAAATGAGTGCCTCTTTTATTACCTAAAACATCAATAAGTTTATCCACCTTTGATGATGAGTTAAACATTTTTTTTCTTAGCAGGAAGGCCTAAGTTGCAAAACAGAGTATAAACAAAACACCTGATATGATTCCATATTCTGTCCTCTGGATCTTCTACACTGGGGCAGGTCATTAAACAACTGACTGTTTTCCCTTGTTCCCTCTCCACCACCTGGACCAAAGCTGACATCTAAAAACACAGATTAATCTGTGTTGCAAAGCAGAAGAAAATTCAGTCAGAAAGTTATGAACTACTTGGTTACCAGTTATAAGCACCCTGATCATCGCTTAGAGAAAAACCTGCATAAATATTTAATGTTTTCATCATCATTAACAGTGTTATATCAATTTCAAGGTGCTTAAAAATTAGCCAGAAGTAATATGTCTGGATTTCTGGCACCTTCCTTTGAGTTGATACATTTTCTAATATTGTGAGTTACCCTAATATGAGGCATTCTAAGGATATGTTAAATGTGACTAAAAGCTTCCTTAAATGGAACTAGAGCACATGTTTATTTTACTTCAAGGAACCAATTAAAAAAAAGAAAAACAAAGCCCAGTCAACTTTGTCTTAAAAATAGCCAATCTACTAAAGATATTTCTATTCTGATATTTTAATTATGAGCATTGCTTTTTCTTGAAATCATTACAGTTGTAGGAACTCTTCTAAAAGAAAAACCCCAAACAAGCAATTAAAGATCAGATCATGAACCCACCACTTAGGTATACTATATATGTGGTAAAACTTCGTTTTCTAAACAAAGGAAAATGAGGTGATCAAGATACATACAGTAGGCATTTGTTAATTCATCCTATTTATAGAATTGATTAGATTACTGGTATGTATCTACGTAGGAAGAAACTGCTCACTATCCAGTTGTCAAACACTATGAATCTTACATTGAATGTGCTCCTTTGGTTTAACTCTGACAGTCATGAATGAGGGCCCTCAATCTTACCCAGAGTAGATCCACAAAAAGTGGCCTCCATGGTGAAGCTGTTCCTGATCCCCATTTTCCACATCACCACCCTTCCTGTTCCCTCTTTGCTCTTTTGAATATTAAACTTGCAGGATGAGAATGAAAACTGAAAAGAAGCAAATAAAAATGAGACCCACTGCTTTTCTAATCACAATGTCTGTCATAGGAAGTAGGGTTAGAAATGAAAAAGTAGGTGTGCAAAAGCATAATTCTCTCTAAAGCTAAAATAAAAGCTTCTGGAGCTGCTTTTATTTCCTGATCAGTGGAAATAGCTCATTTTAAGGATGACATATTTACATTTCTGAGAATTATAGGCTTGAATTCTGAAATAAATTTTACTTTATATATATATAAAACATATGCATTCAAAACCCAGTTGACTAATTCTTGATAATGTTGACTTTAAAAGGTTACAGGAAGGAGTCTAAACATATTTAGGAATGAAGATCAGTGTTGTAGATTTTTAGATACTGATGCTTTATTATCACATGAAAGATAATTTGAAAATGACCCTGAAAGATTGTTATAACATCAGTATCTACAATGAGTTTTTATAATTTAATTACCATACAATTGAAAAAATTTACTTTGTGTTCCATCCTGTGAATGTTAACACATGTATGTTATTGTTTAGTCACTAGGTCTTACTCTTCTGTGACCCCACAGATTGTAGCCTGCCAGGTTCCTCTATCCATGGGATTTACCAGTGGGTTGCCATTTCCTTCTCCAGGGAATCTTCCCAACCCAGGGACTGAACTTGCATCTCCTGCATTGGCAAGTGGGTTCTTTACCACTGAGCTACTAAGAAAGGCTAATACATGTAAAGGTTTGTGAAAACTGTCAACAAATTGGCACTTGCCAAGGGAGCCTGCCATCTACCTCTATAAGGATTAAGTCATGTGCTATAGCAGCTGCTGACCTCCAATACTCCCCCTGAAGGAGTTTAGGGTGGAAAGCAGGAATGAGACACTATGCTACGGGCAACTGGCAGGACAGGTCTTTAGATAGTTAGATACCGTCAGGAGCTGATTTTACGAGCCCAGTTCTTATATCTCCTCATATCTAGAAAAGCATTAAGGTCCTTCATGTTGACGATTGTTTCTCGAGACTAGCAGAAGCTTCACAAGACCAGCAGAAACTTTCTACAAATATGTGCTTGACTGCATGTACTTCCTGTTTACCAAAACTACATATATATGTGTCCTTTCCCGCTACCTCTTTGAACAGTTTCTCAGAGCTATCTGAGGTACTGTCTCCCAGGCTACAGTCCTCACATTGCCCCAAATAAAACTTACTCGCAACTTTCATGTTGTGCATTTTTTTTAGTTGATAAAACACTACCAAAAATCAGAATATAGAACAATTCTATCAGCTCTAAAAAACTCCCTTGTGCCATCCATTTGGAGTCACAAGTCTTTTGCTTATTTTGGAGCTATGGTAAACGGTTTTGCTTTAAATTTTGGTTTCCAATTGTTCACTGTGAGTATAGAGAACTGCAGCTGGCTTCTGTGGATAGACCCTGTATCCTTTGACATTGCTAAACTCACTCAGTTATAGTTTTTGTGGATTGCATGGATTTTCTATGAAGACAATCACATCTGCCTTTCCTTTCTAGTCTGCCTTTTATCTTTTTTCTTCCCTTACTGCACTTGTTAGAACCTCCAGTTTAAGGCTGAATTGAAGGGGTAAGAGTGGATATCCTTGTCTTGTTCCTGACCTTAAGAGAAAAACAGTCAAGTCTTTTATCATCAAGTGTAGTGGTAGGCTAGTGGGCGTTTTTCCCTTATATTTCAAATTACTGGTTATTAAACATTTCACATCATTGCTTTCTATGGTCAACTGTACAAACCAGTCAAAAAAACTAAATAAAAAAGCAGTTTACTGAATAAGCCTATCCATTCGGCTGTCCTGCATGGACAATATATAGTAAAGGAAAAGTCAAAATCTTAAAGGAGCTTACTTTATCTGGACAATTTTTGCTCAGCATAAGTGGAAAGATTCGTTGCTGTAAGTATAGTGCTTTACATCTATCACTACCATCACAGCCATACATGAATATGTTCTCTTTCTTGCTATGGCCATGAAGGTCACAATACAAAATAACCTCTCGTTTCTCCATCAATCTACCAAGAAGAAAAAGAACAAGTTATTGCATTTTATCTCTGCATTTTTCTTCTGTGGTTGTAATTATGAATTAACAAGTCTAACATCCAAATAAACAGCATTTCTTATGTCCTAGTTTTCAATTTCTTACTTCTGCATATTATTAATATATAATTTTTAACACCTACAATAAGCTATTAATTGTATATAAAATACGAATGCTTTAGCCTTCCACTATAACGACAAAATTTACCTTATTTCCAAAACTTTCTCCAACAATATTTCTCTGCTTTTTGGTTGTCTCTTGTTATACACTGAAAACAACTCACTCCTATCTTTGCCCACTAACTCTTAGATTCTTTCTGACTGAAATACCTTCCTTCTTCATCTTTGTAAATACAAATACTACCCCTTATCCATCAACACTGACCTCAGGTCGCACTTCCTCTCTAACTAGTGAAGCTCCCCACCAAATTTTTCTTTTCTTTGAACTCCTGTAGTATTTAATATTGGTACCATTTACTTGACACTTACCTAAATAGAATTTTAGATTTTCCATAGTTAATCTCGTTATAGAAAGGGAATGCTTCAAAATCTCTAAAACGGTGCAATGCATACAAGTACCCAAATATGTGTTAAAACTTGTGCCTGATGACTCGATACTGAAGCCAGTTAACATTCACCTTTTGAGTAACGTGAATAAATACCATTTTGAGAAAAATGGTACCAAAGTTTGAATTGATTATTTTTCTGGTAAATTTCTAATAAATAATTTACAGAAATCATTTCTCAAGAGCACAATTCTTTTAGCCTGTATAATTTAGGCATTCAGTGAATATTAAAGTAATAAAAAATAAGCCCCTCAAAACTGGTTGATAAAAATAACTAGTAGGCTTTCAAAAGGTGAAAAAGTGGTGGTATTAAAGTGGTAGGATTATGGGCATTTTTGCCTTGATTTTCATATTTCCAAACTTCATACAGCTACTCAAATAACTGAAATTACGTACACTGTTATATCTGGAAGGATAAATACAACTGTTAACAATTTGTACTAATATGAAATGTACTACTTTTATAACAAAATATTAAATCTTAAAATCAAAATATTCAAAGTTAGGTTTTTTTCAAAACAGTACTTTTTTAAACTACAGTGAAATTCCAAGCTGAAATCTGTTACATATATTAATTTATTGCCCTTTTTCATTTGATGACCAATAAATTGATATAACATAAGATTGACATAAAGCCATCAAATGATCATTGCAAATTTTTAGAATTAGATTATAAAACTATACATTTTAAAATCATTTCCCCAGTTTTAATGAACATCTGGTTTCTTTTAAGTGAGTCAAAATAAACTCTAAGTAATTAAATCTCAAAGAAATATTAATTACTACTTTTGAAGTGAAACAAAGCAACAGGGTCTCTCATTTTACACTGAATCCCTTTAGAAACAGTTGGGAGTTTTTTCTTACCCACAGTTAAGATATACTAAGTATCTTACACTAAAATCTATTATTTTCAAATACTCTAAATATATTTAATCTTAGGCATACTTACAGCTGCTCACCTTTCCACACATATGTGACTGTCTTTTATTCCATTTACTGCCTATGATTAATTGCATTAAGGTAGTTCTTTCTCTTGGAAGTCTTTCTGAAACTTACTGAATAGATTCCTGCCTTAAGCTTCTTATGAGACAATTTAAGAAGAACTAAGATAAACAGCTTTCACAGAGACAAGCCAAGGGGCTTTGGCTGTAATCCATCTTGTGTTGGGCCAGGCACCCTTAATGTCAAAGAGCATTAAGGAGACATTATAAATACTCAAATGGGCTCCAAAAGTTCCTTTCTATTAAAAATAAACTTTAAATTCTGGAATAAATTCAGATTTACATAAAATTGCCAAAAATAGTTGACAGTGTCCATATGGCTACCACTCAGTCCATTTTCCCCTAATGTTAACATAACCATGAAATATTGTCAAAAACTAGGGAACCAACATTGGTATATTACTGTTAAACTCCCAACCTTATTTGGATTTCACGAATTTTCCCAATAATGTCCTTTTTCTGTCCCAGAACCCAATAGAAGATACCACATTGCATTTACTCAGCTCTTTTGTCTGTCATCCCCAGGAAACTAAGTCAGACATGGGTTATTCTTTATCACTTAAATATTTCCCAAGTAACTTCAGAGAATCCTGAAATCCACATCTGTGAGGGGTATAAAACCAGGGTTTTCACTTCTTTTTGTGGGGATCTGCATTTCCCTCTCCATGTGTCTAAGATGAAAGGATTAACATGAAAGCTGAGGCTGAACTCAAGACAACTAGAGCCATGCTGGGAGCTTTGGAAGCCTGTCAGCTCCTCTCAGGGACTGGAGGTATCCCTGAGGTGGTCCTTCTTCAAATGGGGCTCTGACACTTGCACTAGGAGCCCTGGTGACGGAGCGGGGTGAGAATACAAACACTCTGTAACAGTACTTATCAATGTAACATTTGAACAATCCTAAAAAGTTTACAAAGAGTTTTTACACCTACATCTAATTCATTAACTCCTTTTCTTTTTACATTTGAGGAAACACTGAATACATTTAGAACTTCCAATATTCCAGTAGTATTGGACACTTTATTCTGGGCACTTTAGTAATAATCTCATTTAATCTTCCTGTCTGTGAAGTAAGTATTACTATTCCCACTTTACAAATAGATGAGGAAATGGAGGTTTGGGTTTGTTTCTAAACTGCTCAAGATTACACAGTTAGCAAATGACAGAGCAAGGATTCCCATTTGATGTGTTTTCATTTCAGTCTCCACGTTCTTAACCAAAAAGGTTAAGAGGCTTTGGACTTGGAATGGGTACTGTTTCACTCCAATAAATCTTTCTACTCTAGCAACGCCTGTTCCTGATTGTTATTACTTGAATCTGTTAAAGAATTCACTCAGTAATCCAACAAGTCTTTAAATATTACATGCATTTTACTGTTCTGATTCTTTAGAAAATTTAAAGCTGTTCATTTCTTTCTAGGGGCAAACAGACTATTCATGAAAGCTTAAATAAGTATGCAAACTTATCATCATCCTAAGAGACTCAACACAGAGCAATGTGTGGTCAATGCAGTACTCAAAGACTCTAGATGTAATTAATTTTCTAGATGTAATTAATGAGGGATTCTCAAGGATTCCAAAAGAAACATCATTAGCTTTAGGAAGAAACCAAATTTAGGACAGGCAAACTTAAGTTTCACTAAGCTATTAAAATGTTATTATTTAAAAGAAAGCTAGTGAATGTAGTGGCATAATGCCAGAAAGGTATAGAAGCAGAGGTGGGAAAAATGAGGGAAAAAATTAAGTAGCTGTAGTTAAACTATCTTAAGGAAAGTTAAGAGTAAAGTAAGTGCAATTGTGGGAGCAAAATTCTTACTATCAGGTTTACTAAATAAACAGAGGGTAATTTGAGGCTTATTTTACCTCCGGATCATGTTCCGGGTATACCAGACAGAAGGAAATGATTCCTTCAGGAGAGATGTATAGTTACGGTTTAAATCCCGTCCAGCTAAGGAACACCGATAATTTCCTACAATCACACCATCTGGATTCAGCATGGGTACCACCTTGAAGACGAACGTGTCCCGAAGCAACTTTGCATCACTTGAGTTTCCTAAAATATAATCTAGGAAGCCTTTCATGATCCAAGAGCTGTTGGTTTCTCCTGGATGTACCCTTGCAGTCAGAATCACGGCCTTTCGCTTTCTTGACTCACTGTTCTTCAAGGGGGTAGTAATCGTTAAAATATACACCATGTTCCTAGCAATTGTGTGGCACAAGACACGTATTTTACAGAACTTTGACCGTACTGGGTCGTTATTGATGCCAGACAGGTATTCTTGCAGGTTTGTGTAAGTGTACGGATAGCAGTGAGCAAAGTAGCAGGTATCTTTACTGTGTGGAAATTGAAACGTCCATGTAAGTGAAAAATGATGGTGCCTATCTTGCCCCTGGTTGTTTCTATAATACTTGATTTGGTCTCCTATTCTCTGCCAGCCAATATTATGAGCACTGGCCTCTTTCTCAGAATAAAACAGTGGGCGCATACCCCGATTATAAAGACTAGCAGGCTTGGTGAAATTGATAATAGTGAATCTGTAGACTATTCCTGCTTGAGTATTAGTGACTTGGAAATAGTACCACTGGGTGTGTTTATTTGTGAACAGGTCAGGTCGCACAGTCAGCTGGTATTCATATTCTCCCCTAATACACAAAAAAAGGAAGGGGGGAGACATAAAAATGTAAAAATGACATTCAAGTTTAAATAATAAAAGTAATAATAAATATACAAATAATATATTTGTATATCTACCTATTCATGGAAAGCTTTTTACTTGGGAAACAGTGTTTATTAAGCAGTATCTAATACCAAGTAATTGAAAAGATCACTGTTTTGAAATTTTCTCTTTTAACTGGATGTGAAACTAATTCTATGCTAATTCTGAAGCCTTTTTATCCCTTTGTAATTCAAGAGAGCACATTAAAAAAATGGGCATTTGACAAAAAATTATGTATTTTAACCCAGTTATGTTTCCTATAAAGGAAGTGATTAAAGAGTTCTTAAGTTTTTAAGAATTAAAGTCCAGTGTCTTTTTCTTTTTTTTTTACTTCAGACACATATTTGTTTTATCTTAGATTCTAACTCTAGAGATCTGAAATACAATCTCTAACAAAGGTTAAAAACATATATAAATTACTATGAGCATATGAATTACAAAATTTTAAACTCTTTGAGAGGACAGGAACTATATTTGATAACTATTTGCATTCCCCATACTTAATCATTGAAGATACTTAAATAAAAGCAAATTAAATTCATTAATACATTACTTATATATACAACAATTTCACCTGGTTAGTTGTGACTTTTTTCTTTACCAAGTAACTTCCTATTCTATCAGCATTATGCACTTATTACGTGTGTATATGTGTGTGTGTGAATTGGTGAAGTGAATGTTGCAAAACCTTAAGAGCTGTTGAATCTAGGTGATGAGTGTAGGTAGAACTATATTATGCTCTGTACTTTAGTGTATGTTTAAAATTTTTCACAAAATTTTTTAAAAAAAGAATATCCTTGAATTGTGTGCATATTCCCAAGCATGTTTTATAGAATACTCATCTGAAGACCTATTCCATTAAAAAGTTGGAGAACCAGTGTTCATGTGTGTTTAACAGTTCATACTGGCATACTGAAAAAGTACACTACAGAAACCTGCTTAACTTTCATTCATAGCTCTCAAAATTGTTTGAATCCAGAACCTTCCATACCTACCCTCTTATGATAAACTCTAATTAGCATCTATACTTCAAGAAATTATAGTTCAGCAATGGATACTAAAACTACTGTACCTAATCCAGCAAATAGTTGATAGTCTAGCTCCTCAAATAAAAATAATTAAAACCTACACTTTGACTACCTTCTGTAGATTACCACTCTCAAACCTTGCTTCAAACATCAAAGTATCATCACAGTTATCCACAGGCTGCTTCAAGGGTGTCCGGTTGCCCCCAACTCGGGAATACACAAAACACGGCTCTTTGTAGGCTGATGAGAGACCATAAAGATGTTCAAGCCATATCTAAAGTCTATAGGCTATTCTGCAAAGAGTTTGGAGCTATAGTATAATTGAAGTGTCACTAAGGGTTATAAATTTTAATATGACACTAACATATAGGTTTATGTTGGAATAAGAAAGTCTGAGTATTTAGATTAGAAAAGCCATGCCTAGAATAAATTCATGTATTTCTCACAGTAGAAATACATGAATTCTACTTCTGGTTATAATGAAGTAATTGTTCCTGAAACTGTCTTTTCACTGTAAATGACTATAAAACTGGATTAAAAAAAAAAAAAAAAACATACGAATTAACCATTTCCACGCATTCAGACAACACAAAGATTAGAACTACATAAAGTTCTTGAAAAAAGATAAAAACATGAAATAAGCTCATGTTTTAACTTTAGATTTCTTCTTGGGAGTACTTTTTACCTCTTAGAAAGATGTCACTTAAGGATAGCATAACAGTCTTGTTGAGCTGAGGAGGCACAACTGTTGCCTGGGGCTGCTGAAATTAGCACCCTAGGTAGTAGAAGAAAGCTACACAGAGGGGGGCTTCAGTAATCTACATGGTGGTTGCTTGGCTGAAGACCTGGCTGTACAAGCACAGGATATGATTAAGGAAGACAGGACAGAGTGCTCCTGAGATAGCAGAGGATAAACATTCTGGGATATATTGAAATTCCAACTTAGCTAGAATAGAAAGGCTTCACTGAGCACTGCAGGCATTTAACTGTGACTCTACAAAGGTTGAATATTAGGCATAAAAACCACATTTAGGAGAAGGGTCATGACCTAGAATGAATGACAAAATAAAAACAGATCTGTTTTATAAAGAAAGTAAACCAATTCTAAAAGAAGCAAAATGATTTGTCAGGAATTTAGCTGCCTTGCAGAAAAAAAATTCAATGCAATTAAAAAAAAGAAAACTCCAAAACATGTCTTTCACAATTTCCCACATGTGATAAAAAAAAAATTATGAAGCATACAAAGAATGAGGAAATGTGATCCAATAAATATTTATATATTTAACAGACCCCAAGATAACTCAGATGGTACGATTAACAGAGAAGGACTCTGAATTTATGTTAAAAGGAAAAGATAATGAATAAACAGATCAACTAATAAAAAAAGGAAACTATAAAAAGAATGAAATGAAAATTCTAAAAATAAAAAGTACAATAACAGAAATGAAAGATTTACCAGATGGGCTTAAGAGAAATTGAATATTGAAAAAAAAAAAAAAAGACTCAGTGAACTTACAAACAAATGAATACAATTATCCAAACTCAAGACCAGAGATTATAAAAAGGAACAAAGATCCAGTGAATGTGGGACATAACTAGAAATCTACCACATGTATACTTGAAATTCCAAAGGACAGAAGAGAAAGAATATCATGGAGAAATTACGTGAAGAAATAATGGTTGAAAATTTCTCAAATTTGGATAGACAGAACTATTAAACTATGGATCCAAGATGTTCAGCAAACTCCAAGCAGGATAAATACAAAGATAAACAAATCTAGGCAGATCATAGACAGAAGACACAGCATATATAATGTGGAACAATGATATAAATTATGTCTGACTTTTTCTTAAAGAGAACAGATGTCATGAGATAATGGAACAATATCTTTAAAGAAAAAAATGTGAACCCCAAATTCTTTATGCCCAGTTGTTTGGGGACTTCTTCCTCCTACAGCTACAGGTCTCGACACCAGTCTGATCTCTTACCCTTTCATGCCGAGGAGAAACAATGGTTCTGTTCTGTTGACAACTCAGTGTTGTCTCACCATCCCTTATTACTCTCCCTTGATTCTGTCCACCCTTTTATAAGATATCTTTTCATTAAAATTTCTTAAATTACATTTGCCATCCAATTCCTGACAAGACCTTGACTGACTCACCTCAGCTACTTTAATTTTATATCTCATTTAAGTTATGTGTGGAAGTTATAAGGTAGGTCAGCTGGGTAAATATTTGAAATCAAATTGAAAAAAATCAGAGGTGCTTTTCTCACCTCAGTTATTTAAAAATGCATGAATATATGATTTCTGTAATTGCTTACTATATAGGAAGCAATCTCTGTGAATTCCTCTATTTTGCCAGCTCTTTAAATAAAATACATGTTCCCTGCAAGTTATCTTTAATATATACTCTAAGATATACAAATGTGATGGTGAAACTGTACAGGAGTCCCATACTTCCTGACATTAGGGTTTCAGAAGCAGCAGTTTAGAATACAGGTTGAGACTTCTATGTTTGATTATTAGTACACTTGATGCCAATTATTAATCTTGAGTGTCAAGAACACTTTCCTGAGATATAATCTTGGATAATATTTGTGATGTGGGATTTTTTTTTTGGCAATCCCAAGAGATGCATCAAACTGGCATGAAATGAAAATAAACCATTTGAAAGACTGCATGAACGTGACCTATAGACAGACAGGTGCAGAGCACTCTGCTGGATATATCTTTGAAAACTGATGCGAAGTTTAATTCCATCTCAATGAAACTCTTCAGTCTCATGGTCAGCATGAAGCTTCATTTTAAAATAACTGTGCATAAACTGCAGTATGCACCTTCAAGAATACATTTAGCACTGAATCAACATCTGCATCAATATTAACCAAACATAGTTATGGAGTCAGGGATTTCCTGGTAATTGGCAATTTCCACTACAAACAGCAGAACAAATACAAATAGATTAGCCCAGACACCAATTTATTATATTTTATCGCAACATGTCTCATTATGTACTCACCATCTTCGGCTAGATAAACCACAGTTTCTTCCTTGGAGTTTGCATAAAGGGGTTCCATCTCCAGGCCCGTGGGGATGTACATTGGCTCAGGATTTGAAGGGGTCCAATCTGGAGAAAAATCATTATTTGAATATGACTTCCAAATAAAGCAGTAAGATTTTATTGTATATTTTCAAATTATTCATTGATAGATCTAGGCTCAAATCCAGCAAAGCTGGATTCTCACTGAAAGTAATAATGAGCATGGTCACACTTTAACAAAACCCCTAACATTTTATTTGCACCCTGTGCTCAGTCACTCAGTCATGTCTTTTTGTGAAACCCATGGACTGTAGCCTACCAGTCTCCTCTGTCCACGGGATTTTTCAGGCAAGAATACTGAAGTGGGTGGCCATTTCCTACTCCAGTTTGCACCTTGGTTCTAAGTCATTATATAGTTCACGATTATTTTGTGCCACCACAGATTTAACACTGAAGATTCTATTTCTCCTGGGTGCTTGATGCCTCTCTAACTTATCTTTGGGAAACTTACTTCACCGTTTTATTCTCCCTTTCCCTGCATCTTCAGTCTTTTGCTTCCTAATGGTTGCCCCCTAAGCTTGCATGCATGGTTCAAGTTTCTTTTGTCTCCCCATTGAAAGGCTATCCTTGGAGCCACACTTTTTCCTTTACCTATACCAGCTTTCCTACTCTTCATTATCTTTAGCACCAGATTTTTGACCATGATCTATCTGGTTGGGAAAAAATGATTTCACGGTCCAAGCACCCCTTGTTGTTCCCACTCTTTAGTGGACAAGAATTTGGTGACTCATTCTACTTATTCTACGTATTATTGGATGCTCTGTGTCAGACTGTGCTTCACTCTGGGAATAGAAATGCTCCAGTAGAGGGAGCCAGCCTCTGCGATCCCAAATACATTTGCTGAAACAAACAAAAGAACTTGGTGATGAGAAACAAGTGTTGCTGGACAAATACGTTTTTGGTGTTTTATGTACAACTGCTTCAGCAGCAGAAGTGTATCTGACATGATGAATAAGGGTCAAGTCTAGCTACAGAAAAAGCACAGAGCAGAATATCAATGAAAATATTCAACAGTGTACTTTGTAGGGTTAATAACACACAATACAACTGATAACAATAAAGCAAATTAAAATTTAGAAGTGAGACTCTCATTAGTTGAAAACAATCAACTCAAACCAAAATTAACAATGAACTGATAATACAGCACCTGTTTTAAAATTTCAGGGAATTTTAGCTATTTACTTTTTTTTTTTAACCATCTTGATACAAAAAGCTGTACAGTCTGACCTTTAAAAAGTACAGTAATCTCATTTTATATCTTCATGCAATTTGAGGATACCTTTTCTCACTTAGGTTACAAAGTTATTTCATTTTCTTCTCCCTCTTATTAAAAGTTTCACAGAGGAATTAACCTAATGTCTGTGTACAAATGCAATATGACTTGCCATCCCTGTCAACTTTGAGACTACTTTAGAAAACCTATTGACAGGCTGTATTCCTATAACTGTGGTATTTTATTAATAGAAATTCTTTGGGTATTGATTATAAAAGGTGTTCCTCTCCCAAGATTAATTTATGTTCCACTTTCCAATGCTGAATAAAAGGTTCAGAATAAGTCATGAGCTATATCCGGCCCATGGGCTATAGTTTTATTACTATAGAGCCTGGACTCTAAGCCTTAGCTTTTCCTACATAAGAAATCTCCCCAAATATTAGTGACATAAAACAGTAATTTATCTATCTCAGCTGAGTGATTCTTCTGGTATGGGTTAGGTCCACTCATGTATCTTGATCAGCTGCAGGTTTAGCTGGAGGCTGGCTGATCTAGGATAACCTCAGCTCATCTCTGCTTCACTCTCATTATCTAGAAAGCTAGCAAGGAATCGTTCCATGGTGGCTGGACAGGGTTTAAGAGAAAACAAAACTGTACAGTCTCTTGAGGCCTAGGTCAACACTGGCATGCTTTCTTTTCTGCCACACTTAATCTGGCTAAAGCAAGTCACAAGGCCATCTCAGATTCAAGGGATAGGGCAACAGTACACCTCTTCGTGGAAGGAGATGCAAAGTGGTATTTCAAAGGGTGAGGATACACGGATCCCCATGGAGAATTATGGCTACTTTTTAAATTGAGAAAAATTTACATATTATATATAATATGATGTACTCATAAAACTGTACAGTTTAATGAGTTTTAAAAATATATAATCATGTAACCAATACACCTATCAAAATACAGAACAGTTTTCTTTATCATCTTAGAAAGTTTCCTCTTGCCCTTTCCAAGTCAACCCCTACCACTGGTTTCTGTGACTGTAAACCAGTCTGCCTGTTCTACAACTTCATATAATTGGAATCATATATAGTCATCTGTTTCTGGCCTCTTTAACTCAGTATGTTCTTGGAATTCATCTATGTTGTGTTTACCAGGTTTTTTTTCCTTTTTATTGTTGATATGTATGCCATTGTATGGCTATATCATAGTTTGGATATCCATTCACCTACTTCTGAACTGGTTCCAGTTTTTGACTATTATGAATAAATATGAAAATGAAAATTATTGCAACTATTTTTGAGGACATATATTTTAATTTCTCTAAACACCTAGGAGTAGAACCATTGGTCACGGAGTAGATACATATATATTTTTTGTTGTTTTTGTTAAAAAAAACCTACCAAACCTTTTGTATTAGAATCCCAGTTCTACATTCTATTATTTGGAGTTGTCAGCCTCCTTAAATTAAAAAAAAACAAAAAAAACTGTTGCCATCCCAGATGTAAAGTTCTTATCTCACTGTGATTTTAATTTTCATTTCCTATGTTGAACATTTTTCCATATGTTCCTTAGCCATTATATGTCTTGCTTTAAGCAAAGTTTGCTCAAGTGTTTTGCTCATTTTTAAGTTTTTTTCTTTTTAATATTGATTTGTAATAATTCTTCATATATTCTGCATACAAGTCCTTTGTCAGATATACATTGGGAATGTTTTTTTATAGACTGTGGCTTGCCTTTTCATTTTATTAACTGTGTCTTTTGATGAGAATTTTTAATACCAATGAAGTCAAGTTTATTAATATTTTCATTGTTTCCTTTTTCTTTCTCGAGTCTCCCTACAGTATTGTTGCCTTATTCTATGGTTACGAAGATACTGTCTGGTTTTCTTTTAGGACTTTAACATGTCAACTTTTATGTTTAGGTCTACAATCTATTTTGAATTAATTTTTTGTGTATTAAGTGAGATAGAGGTTAAGGTTTATTGTTTTCTACATGGATCCCAAGTCATTACAGCACAAATTATTGAAAAGAATTTTCCCTTATTCCCACTGGATGGTTTTGGTGCCTCTGTCAACAATCATTTGCTCTCTTTCTGGATTCTATTCTGTTGCACTGACGTATTTATCTTTTTTTGCCAATTATTTGTGCTCACTTTTCAAATCTACCAAAACATACTTCTATCCATAGCTCACATGACCAGAAACAAACCAAATGTTTAAACAAATTGTTTATTAGGAATTATACTTATGAAAAGTACAGAAACAAAAATATAGCTCAGTGATTTATCACAAAGCAGATACCACTCAGGTCAAGAAATACTATATTGCAGGTATCACAGGTGCCCCACTCATGTCCCCTTCTAATCACTACCTTTAAAGGTAACCATTAGCCTTCCAGTGTAATCACTTCCTACTTTCCTTTATAATTTTCAACTTAAGTATTCACATATATACCTATATATAATATATAGTTTATATTTACACAAATATACACCTGAAACTATAGTTTTGTTTTGCCTACTTTTGAACTTTACATAAATTGAACTACATAGTATATATTCTTCCGTGCTTTTAAACATATATTTTGAAATCAGTCATGGTATGTGACTGTAATTTGTTCATTTTCATTGCTATATAATATGTAACTATAAAAATATTATAATTAATTTATCAGCTTCTTGTAATGGCCATTGGTGCTCTGTTGGTTTGGGGGTATTATGAACAACAGTGCTACAAACAGCGAGCATATGTGCCCACATTCCTCTTGGATATATACCTGGGAGTAAGGATTCTAGATCGTAGGGCATGTGTAGTTTCAATTTTAGTAGATAATACAAAGCTGTAATCCAAAGTAGTTATACCAACTTACATACCCACTAGCAGGCTATGAAGGCTGTAGCTGCTGCACATTCTCACCAATGTTTAGTACAAGTTAAAACCTGGTCTCTCATGATTTCTAAGAAATAGTATACTCAGCCTTGTTAATAATCGGAAACGCACATTAAAACCACAATGAGACATCACTTCATAGTAAGGTTCAGGATATGTTTACTGGCTGTTTGGATATCCTTTTTAATAAAGTGCCTGTTCAAATCTCTTGCCTGTTTTCCAACTGGGCTGTCTTTTCCTAATTATTTGTAGAAGGGCTTTTGTATATTCTAGATGTGACCTCTTTGACAGGTATATATTGCAGACTGTAAGTATATAATCCCAATCTATAACTTGCCTTGGTTTTTTAAAATAATGTACTGAAGTTCTTGACTTTGCTATAGTCAAAATTTTCAAACCTTTCCCTTACAGTTAGCGTTTTACTCCTTTTTATTAATATGTTCCATTAATAGAATATATTCCATTTTATTCTTTCCCAATTTTAGTATCATGAAGATATTATCCTGTATTATTTTCTGGAAGTTTTGTTGTTTTTAAATGTAGATGTACATTTACATCTACAACCAACCTGCACTTGATTTCTGTGTAGAGTAGGAGTGGAGTGAGTTTTTATTTTTTAAATACTAAAATCCAGTTATTCTAGCACTATTCATTGAAAAGACTACATTTTAATTATTCTTCTGAAGTTTCACTTTTATTATAAATCAGGTGTCTATTTGATCACTTTCCAGAAAACACTGTACGCTTCGGCTATCACTCTCCAATCTCCTAGCCTTCAAGCCTCTAAGCAACCATTAATCTACTTCCGGTATATACTTGCCTATTCTGGACATTTCAGATAAATGGTATCAAACAATGTTTGTCCTTTTGCATCTGGCTTCTAAATGTTTTCAAGGTAAATCCATGTTGCAGCATGTATCAGCACTTCCTTTCTTTTTATGTACAATTAATAGCCCATGTGGATATACCACACTTTGTTTATCCATTCATCCACTGATGGACATTTGGGTTGTTTCCACCTTGGGCTATTACGAGTCATATTGGCATATTAACACTCATGTACTTTTTTTTGGACATGTTTTCATTTCTCTTAGGTATATTACAGGAGTGGAACTGCTGGGTCAGATGGCAACCCTGATACACTTTGGAGAGAAGTACCAAACTTTCCCAAAGTAGCTATAAGATTTGAGGGTTCTGATTTCTCATCAATTTTGTCATCTGGTTTTTTATTTTAGTCAGCCTAGTGACTGTAAAATGGTATCTCATTGTAATGTTAATTTGCACTGCCCTAGTGACTAACAGAAGCAAAGATATTAAGAAGAGGTAGCAAGAATATACAGAAGAACTGTACAAAAAATATCCTCACAACCAAGATAATCACGATGGTGTGATCACTCACCTAGAGCCAGACATCCTGGAATGTGAAGTCAAGTGGGCCTTAGAAGCATTACTACGAACAAAGCTAGTGTAGGTGATGGAATTCCAGTTGAGCTATTTCAAATCCTGAAAGATGATGCTGTGAAAGTGCTGCAGTCAACATGCCAGCAAATTTGAAAAACTCAGCAGTGGCCACAGGACTGGAAAAGGTCAGTTTTCATTCTAATCCCAAAGAAAGGCAATGCCAAAGAATGCTCAAACTACTGCACAACTGCACTCATCTCACACGCTAGTAAAGTAATGCTCAAAATTCTCCAAGCCAGGCTTCAGCAATATGTGAATCGTGAACTTCCAGATGTTCAAGCTGGTTTTAGATAAGGCAGAGGAACCAGAGATCAAATTGCCGACATCTGCTGGATCATGGAAAAAGGAAGAGAGCTCCAGAAAAACATCTATTTCTGCTTTATTGACTATTCCAAAGCCTTTGACTGTGTGGATCACAATAAACTGTGGAAAATTCTTCAAGAGATGGGAATACCAGACCACCTGACCTGCCTCTTGAGAAACCTATATGCAGGTCAGGAAGCAACAGTTAGAACTGGACATGGAACAACAGACTGGTTCCAAATAGGAAAAGGAGTTCGTCAAGGCTGTATATTGTCACCCTGCTTATTTAACTTATATGCAGAGTACATCATGAGAAACGCTGGGTTGGAAGAAGCACAAGCTGGAATCAAGATTGCGGGGAGAAATATCAATAACCTCAGATACACAGATGACACCACCCTTATGGCAGAAAGTGAAGAGGAACTCAAGAGCCTCTTGATGAAAGTGAAAGAGGAGAGTGAAAAAGTTGGCTTAAAGCTCAATATTCAGAAAACGAATATCATGGCATCTGGTCCCATCACTTCATGGGAAATAGATGGGGAAACAGTGGAAACAGTGTCAGACTTTATTTTTGGGAGCTCCAAAATCACTGCAGATGGTGATTGCAGCCATGAAATTAAAAGATGCCTACTCCTTGGAAGAAAAGTTATGACCAACCTAGATAGCATATTGAAAAGCAGAGACATTACTTTGCCAACAAAGGTCCATCTAGTCAAAGCTATGGTTTTTCCAGTGTTCATGTATGGCTGTAAGAGTTGGACTGTGAAAAAGCTGAGTGCCGAAGAATTGATGCTTTTGAACTGTGGTGTTGGAGATGACTCTTGAGAGTCCCTTGGACTGCAAGAAGATCCAACCAGTCCATTCTAAAGGAGATCAGTCCTGGGTGTTCTTTGGAAGGACTGATGCTAAAGCTGAAACTCCAGTACTTTGGCCACCTTATGCAAAGTGTTGACTCATTGGAAAAGACTCTGATGCTGGGAGGGATTGGGGGCAGGAGAAGGGGACGACAGAGGATGAGATGGCTGGATGGCATCACCGACTCAATGGGCATGAGTTTGAGTGAACTCTGGGAGTTGGTGATGGACAGGGAGGCCTGGTGTGCTGCAGTTCATGGGGTCTCCAAGAGTCGAACACGACTGAGCGACTGAACTGAACTGAAGTCACTAAAGATGATGAACATCTTTTCATGTGTTTAGTGGCCATGTGTTCTTCTTTAGAGAAATGTCTGTTCAGATCCCTTGCCACTTTTAAATTGGGTTGTCTTTTACTGTGAGTTATGAGAGTTCTGTATGTTCTTTACAAGTCCTTTATCAGATATAATTGTTTGCAAATATTTTCTTCCATTCTTTAGGTACTTCTTTGTTTTTGATAGTTTCCTTTGTAGAATGAAAGTTTTAAGTTTTGATAAAATCCAGTTTATTCATTTTTCTTGTTTCTGTGGCTTATACTTTTCATCTTCTAACTAAGAATCCATTGCCAAATCCAAGATCATAAACATTTAGCTCTATGTTTTTTTTTTCTAAAAGGTTTATAGTTTTGGCTCTTACATTTAGTTCCTCATCCATTTTGAATTAATTTTTTTTATACGGTGCGAGGTAAGTATCAAATTTAGTCACACTGCAAATATGTGTATATAAATGGCAAAAGCAGATATCCTTGTCTTGTCTTTGATCTTATAGGGAAAAGCATCTAGTCTCTGTTCTGTTTCACTAATCTCTCTATACATATATCCCTTCACTAATACCACAAGGCTGTGACCACTGTAGCTACATAAAAGGTCTTGAAATCAGGTAAGCTGATTGTTCCCACTTTATACTTCCTTTCAAATTATTCTAACTATTCTAGTTATTTTACCTTTCCATATAAATCTGTCTATATCTTCAAAAAGTCTTGACAGGAATTACCTGGAAACTGTATATTAATTTGGGAAGAACTGACACCTTTACTAGATTGGGTTTTCCAATCAATGATCATGGTGTATTTCTTGAGATTTATTGACATCTTCTTTGATGCCTTTCATTAGTATTGTGTAGTTTTAAGCATACAAGTATTAAAGGTGTTTTGTTAAATTCAAACCTAAGTATTTAAATTCTCCAAGTGATTGCAATGACATTGTTGTATACTGTGGTAGGGGTTTGGATTACACAGATGTATGCATTTGTTAAAATTCACAGACAGATATACTTAGGTTTGTATATTTCATTGAATGTAGAATTTAGCTCAAAATAAAAAAAGAATTACAAAGACTGAACTTTAGAGGTGAAATGTAAGAATGGCTACAACTTACTCTGAAATAAATGGAATAAGATGTCCCTCTTCTTGCTCCAGGTCCATAATTTATGGGTTTCTATTAACTTTATCAGGCACCTGGGTCTTATTTCAGGACCCAGGAGTATGTCAAGGCTGTATATTGTCACCCTGCTTATTTAACTTAT
Source organism: Bos grunniens (assembly GCF_055505025.1). NCBI lineage: Eukaryota > Metazoa > Chordata > Mammalia > Artiodactyla > Bovidae > Bos > Bos grunniens. The sequence continues at coordinate 21,503,824 of NC_141168.1, forward strand.
ATGCAGAGTACATCATGAGAAACGCTGGGCTGGAAGAAGCACAAGCTGGAATCAAGATTGCTGGGAAAAATATCAATAACCTCAGATACGCAGATGACACCACCCTTATGGCAGAAAATGAAGAGGAACTAAAAGCCTCTTGATGAAGGTGAAAGAGGAGAGTGAAAAAGTTGGCTTAAAGCTCAATATTCAGAAAACGAATATCATGGCACCTGGTCCCATCACTTCATGGGAAATAGATGGGGAAACAGTGGAAACAGTGTCAGACTTTATTTTGGGGGGCTCCAAAATCACGGCAGATGGTGATTGCAGCCATGAAATTAAAAGACGCTTACTCCTTGGAACAAAGTTATGACCAACCTAGATAGCATATTGAAAAGCAGAGACATTACTTTGCCAACAAAGGTCCGTCTAGTCAAGGCTATGGTTTTTCCAGTGGTCATGTATGGATCTGAGAGTTGGACTGCGAAGAAAGCTGAGAACCGAAGAATCGATGCTTTTGAACTGTGGTATTGGAAAAGACTCTTGAGAGTCCCTTGGACTGCAAGGAGATCCAATCAGTCCATTCTAAAGTAGATCAGCCCTGAGATTTCTTTGGAAGGCATGATGCTAAAGCTGAAACTCCAGTACTTTGGCCACCTCGTGCGAAGAGTTGACTCACTGGAAAAGACTCTGATGCTGGGAGGAATTTGGGGCAGGAGGAGAAGGGGACGACAGAGGATGAGATGGCTGAATGGTATCACTGACTCGATGGACGTGAGTCTGAGTGAACTCCGGGAGTTGGTGATGGACAGGGAGGCCTGGCATGCTGTGATTCATGGGGTTGCAAAGAGTCGGACACGACCGAGCGACTGAACTGAACTGAACTGACTGAACTTTTAAGCGAAGGTATGACTCAGCTATGGCTTTCTGTGGCCTTGACACAGTAAAAAAAAAAAAAACTGTAGCTGGACTTTAATTGAATATTATTTACCAGTATCATCAACCATAAGGTATTATTCAGTCAGTGGTTACAGGACATAAAGATAATTGCAGAGAAACATACACGTACGTGCACATACACATACACATACACACATATGAACGTGTGAATAGGTAATGGATCTGTTTAACAAACCCCCCTTACACCCCACTAAATCTCATGCTCTATATGCCCATAATGCCCTGCCAAATCCCCAAAACAAGGCAAAAATATATAAATACATAGAACTTGGCCGTCTACCTAATAACAAAGACAACTTAATACCCAAGATTGTTGCTGTTGTTCAGTCACTCAGTTGTGTCCAACTCTTTGCAACCCCGTGGACAGTAGCATACCAAGCTTCCCTGTCCTTCACTATCTCCTAGAATTTGCTCAAACTCATGTCCACTGAGATTAGACAGAACAAGAAAATAAACCCCAATCGTATCAATAAACTACTTAGATATTTGCCATTTATATAGACAGACATCTCCTAGATCCCTAGACAGCCATTTTAGTCAAAATTTTAACACTAAATCTAACATAAATCACATAAAAAACAATATACATGTTATTTCAGTATATTACAACATGTTAATATAGCTTAAAGCCTGAAAGCAAGGCACTGAAATTGCCAAGATGAGTTCACTAACTCTATAAACATACAGGTTTGGTCCTAGTCTTTCTATTAGTTTTAATAAAATTACACAATGCAGGCATCAAGCACACTAACATTAGTAGCTCATAACAGCTTGTTTAACCACACCCCTATAGGAAGCAGCTGTGATAAAAATTAAGCTAGAAACAAAAGTTCAACTAAGTTATACTAACAGGGCTGGTAAATCTCATACCAGCCACTGTGGTCATAATGATTAACCCAAATTAATAGAAATATGGTGTAAAGCATATTAAAGAGTAATATAAAATACAGTTTTAATTAAGCGATAAAAAGCCGTAACTAAAATAAAAAGAGAATACGAAAGTGACTTTATTATTTCCTGATTACACAACAGCTAAGACCCAAATTGGGATTAGATACCCCACTATGCTTAGTCCTAAACCCAAATAATTACAGGAACAAAATTATATGCTAGAGTACTACTAGCAGCAGCTCAAAACTCAAATGACTTGGTGGCACTTCTCACTCCTCTAAAAGAGCCTGTTCTATAACCAATAAAGCCTGATAAACCTCACCAACCCTGGCTAATGCAGACTATATACCACTATCTTTAGTAAACCCTAAAAAGGAGCAAAAGTAAGCATAACTGTTATACATAAAAACATTAGGCCAAGGTGTAACTTACAAAATTGGAAAAAATGAGCTACATTTTCTACTTTAAGAATTTATGTTCACCAAAAGAACATTTTTTATGAAAGCAAAAAACCAAAGGAGGATTTAGTAGTAAATTAAGAATAGAGTACTTAAACTGAATAAGGCCATGAAGCATGCACACACCAACCATCACCCTCCTCAAGTATTGTAATAATTTCCTATAATCTAATAGCAAATACTAATTATATAAGAGGAGAGAAGGCATAACAAAGAAAGCATACTGGAAAGTGTGCTTGAATAACTCAAAGTATAGTTAAAATAATGCACCCAGTTTACACCTAGGCCATTTCATAATTTATGAATACTCTGAATTAAATCTAGCCTAATACCCTTCTCTATTCTACTAGTATAAGCAAACTAAAATATTCATTCAACATTCAAAGTGTAGGAGATAGAAACTTAATATCTTCTGGCACTATAGAGAAAATAGTTAGGGAGTGATGAAAGAAGCCTAAAAACTAACAAAAAAACAAAGTTTACCCCTTGTACCTTTCACATAATGATTTAACTAGCAAGCATTAACAAAGAGAACTTAAATATCCCAAAACCAGATGAGCTACTTAGGAACAGTTTATTAAAACAAACTCATCTATGTAGCAAAGTAGTGAGAAGATTCTAATAAGCCTGGTGACAGCTGGTTGTCCAGGAAAAGAATTTTAGTTCAACTTTTAAAATTACTAAAAATCTTTTATAAGTTTTAATGTATTTTTAAATGTTAGTCTAAAATGGTATAGCTTTTTAGAAATGGGTACAAACTTATCTAGAGAGTAAAAATAAGCAACACCACAGTTGGTTCAAAAACAGCTGGCAATTAAGAAAGTACTAAAGCTCACAAATAATTTTACGTTAATAATCAGTAACAAGCAAATCAACTCCTAAATTTATATTGGACTAATCTATGAACTAATAGAGGCAACAATGTTAATATGAGTAACAAGAAGTATTTTTCCTTGCATAAGTTTACATCAGAAAGGCAATGACAAAGAATGCTCAAACTACCGCACAATTGCACTCATCTCACATGCTAGTAAAGTAATGCTCAAAATTCTCCAAGCCAGGCTTCAGCAATACGTGAACCGTGAACTTCCAGATGTTCAAGCTGGTTTTAGATAAGGCAGAGGAACCAGAGATCAAATTACCAACATCTGCTGGATCATGGAAAAGGGAAGAGAGTTCCAGAAAAACATCTATTTCTGCTTTATTGACTATTCCAAAGCCTTTGACTGTGTGGATCACAATAAACTGTGGAAAATTCTTCAAGAGATGGGAATACCAGACCACCTGACCTGCCTCTTGAGAAACCTATATGCAGGTCAGGAAGCAACAGTTAGAACTGGACATGGAACAACAGACTGGTTCCAAATAGGAAAAGGAGTATGTCAAGGCTGTATATTGTCACCCTGCTTATTTAACTTATATGCAGAGTACATCATGAGAAACGCTGGGTTGGAAGAAGCACAAGCTGGAATCAAGATTGCGGGGAGAAATATCAATAACCTCAGATACGCAGATGACACCACCCTTATGGCAGAAAGTGAACAGGAACTCAAGAGCCTCTTGATGAAAGTGAAAGAGGAGAGTGAAAAAGTTGGCTTAAAGCTCAATATTCAGAAAACGAATATCATGGCATCTGGTCCCATCACTTCATGGGAAATAGATGGGGAAACAGTGGAAACAGTGTCAGACTTTATTTTGGGGGGCTCCAAAATCACTGCAGATGGTGATTGCAGCCATGAAATTAAAAGACGCTTACTCCTTGGAAGAAAGTTATGACCAACCTAGATAGCATATTGAAAAGCAGAGACATTACTTTGCCAACAAAGGTCCGTCTAGTCAAGGCTATGGTTTTGCCAGTAGTCATGTATGGATCTGAGAGTTGGACTGTGAAAAAGCTGAGCACCGAAGGTTGATGCTTTTGAACTGTGGTATTGGAGAAGACTCTTGAGAGCCCCTTGGACTACAAGGAGATCCAACCAGTCCATTCTGAAGGAGATCAGCCCTGAGATTTCTTTGGAAGGAATGATGTTAAAGCTGAAATTCCAGTACTTTGGCCACCTCATGTGAAGAGTTGACTCACTGGAAAAGACTCTGATGCTGGGAGGGATTGGGGGCAGGAGGAGAAGGGGACGACAGAGGATGAGATGGCTGGATGGCATCACTGACTCAATGGACGTGAGTTTGAGTGAACTCCGGGAGATGGTGATGGACAGGGAGGCCTGGTGTGCTGCAATTCATGGGGTCTCAAAGAGTCGGACACTACTGAGTGACTGAACTGAACTGAAATATTAATACAACTCAACATTAAACTATTTATCAAATATACTGTTAATCCAATACAGGCAGGCACCCAAGGTAAGATTTTTAAAAAGTAAAAGGAACTTGGCAAACACAAACCCTGCCTGTTGACCAAACATCACCTCTAGCATAACCAGTATTAGAGGCACTGCCTGCCCAGTGACAATTGTTAACATCCTGACCAGGCCAAGGTAGCATAATCATTTGTTCTCTAAATAAGGACGTGTATGAATGGCCACACGAGGGTTTTACTGTCTCTTAGTTTCAATCAGTGAAACTGACCTTCCTGTGAAGAAAGAGGAATAACAAAACAAGATGAGAAGGTCTTATGGAGCTTTATCAACAACAACAAAAGTAACTAAACCACCGAGAGGTAACAAAAATTTATATAGGTGGACAATTTTGGTTGTGGTGACCCTGGAGAACAAAAAAGCCTCTAAGGGTTTAAAGTCTAGACTTACTAGTCAAAACATATTATGACTTACTGATGCAAAAAACTGACCATCAGAACAAGTTAGCATAGGGATAACAGTAAAATCCTATTCTGGAGTTCATATCGACCTTGATGTTTACAGCCAGGCTTGATATACCTAGTATAAATAATACTAGGTTTAGAACCTTGATGTTGGATCAGGACACCCCAATGGTGTAACCACCATTAAAGGTCCATTTGTTCAACAACTAAAATCCTACACGATCTGAGTTCAGTTCAGTTGCTCAGTCGTGTCCGACTCTTTGTGACTCCATGGACTGCAGCATGCCAGGCTTCCCTGTCCATCATCAACTCCCGGAGCTTGCTCAAACTCATGTCCACTGAGTCAGTGATGTCATCCAACCATCTCATCCTCTGTCATCTCTGAGTTCAGACTGAAGTAATCCAGGTTGGTTTCTATCTATTATATACTTCTTCCAGTATGAAGAAGAAGGCAATGGCACCCCACTCCAGTACTCTTGCCTGGAAAATCCCATGGACGGAGAAGCCTGGTAGGCTGCAGTCCATGGGGTCGCTAAGAGTCGGGCACAACTGAGCGACTTCACTTTCCAGTATGAAAGAACAAGAGAAATAAGGTCTACTTTAAAAACTATGTTAAAACTAGTTAATGACACAGTCTCAACTTAACAGATACAAAACATCTACCCAAGACCAGGGTTTGTTAAGGTGGCAGAACCCAGAAATTGTATAAAACTTAAAGCCAGAGATTCAAATCTTCTCCCTAACAAAATGTTTATAATTAATATATTAATACTTGTTATCCTCTTCTTTCAGTCATAGCATTCCTAACATTAATTGAATGAAAAATTTAGGTTATATGCAACTAAAAAGAGTCAAATATCACAGGACCATGTGGTCTATTACAACCCATTGCTGAACAGTCATTTTATTCATTAAGGAACCACTATGACCGGCTGCACCCTCCATTTCCATATTCACCATGTGTACCAATCCTAGCCCTAACTCTAACCCTAATCATGTGAATCCCCCTAGCTATACCCTACCCCCCTCATTAATATAAGTCTAGGAGTATTACATATAGTTATAACAAGCCTAGCTGTAAACTCCACCTTATGAGCTGGATGGGCTTCCAACTCAAAATACTTAATCGGAGCCTGATGAGCAGCAGCACAATTTCATATGAAGTAACACTAGTAATTATTCTTTTATGCTGCTTAGTCACTTTAGTGCGACGCCAGAGACGGCAGCCCACCAGGCTCCCCCGTCCCTGGGATTCTCCAGGCAAGAACACTGGAGTGGGTTGCCATTTCCTTCTCCAATGCATGAAAGTGAAAAGTGAAAGTGAAGTCACTCAGTCGTGTCCGACCCTCAGCGACCCCTTGGACTGCAGCCTTCCAGGCTCCTCCGTCCATGGGATTTTCCAGGCAAGAGTACTGGAGTGGGTTGCCACTGCCTTCTCCGAATTATTCTTTTATACGTTCTCTTAATAAGTAGATCTTTCACCCTTAAAACCCTCATCACAACACAAGAACATTTACAAATAATCTTCCCATCATGACCCCTAGCTATATGATTTATTTCTACTCTAGCAGAAACTAACTGAGCTTTTTTTTTTGACTTAACAGGAAACTCTGAACTTTATCAGGTTTCAATGTAGAATATGCAGCAGATAAATTTGTTGTATTTTTCTTAAGCAGACATTATCAGAATAAACATTTTCACAATAATCCTGTTGCTAGGAGCACTCCATAGCCCTATATACCAGATCTATACACAACCAACTTCATTATCAGAACACTATCACTAACAATCTTTTCCTATGAATCTGGAAAAAAAATTTCATACTGCTAACACTTGTTGTTGTTCAGTTGCTAAGTTGTATCCAATTCTTTGCAAACCCATGAACTGCAGCACAACAGGCTTCCCTGTCCTTCAATATCTCCCAGAATTTGCTCTAACTGATGTCCACTGAGTTCGCGATGCCATCTAACGCTAGTCCAAATCATATGACATGTCTCATTACCCATTATAATATCAGGCTTCTACAATACCAAGCATCCCTCCATAAACATAAGAAGTATGTCTGATAAAAGTAACTTTGATAGAGTAAATAGAGGTTTAAATTCTCTTACCTTTAGAATCATAGGAATTGAACCTACCCTTAAGAATTCAAAATTCTTTCTGCTACCACATAATACCATATTCTATAGGAAAGTCAGCTAAATGAGCCATTAGGCCCATCCCTAAAATGTTGGTTTATACCCTTCCTGTACTAATAAATCCCATCACATTATCATCATCCTAACCACCATTACCTCAGGAACCATAACAACCAGATCCCACTGACTATTAATCTGAATTGTTTTTGAAATATACTAGCCATTCAGTTAAGTTCAGTTGCTCAGTTGTGTCCAACTCTTTGCGACCCCATGTATTACAGCAAGCCAGCTTCCCTGTCCATCACCAACTCCTGGACCTTATTCAAACTCATGTGCATTGAGTCAGTGATGCCATCCAACCATCTCATCCTCTGTCATCCCCTTCTCCTGCCTTCAGTCTTTCCCAGATAGTTGGTAAGAAGTTGCTGTATAACACAGGGAGCCTAGCCTGGCACTCTGTGAAAAAACCACCAAAAAAAGTGTTGAGAGAGACACGAAAATTTCAAAACCCAGAAGTCATAGAAAAACAGTAGACATACTGATTATATAAAAATTAAAAATTTCTGAATGATAAAGTGACAAACTAAGAAGAAAAGAATGCCAGGTCTATGACATAGTAAGCCAACCCATTCCAGTATTGTTGCCTGAATGTAGGAGCCTGGCGGGCTGCCGTCTATGGGGTTGCAGAGTTGAACACAACTGAAGCCACTTAGCAGAAGCAGCAGCAGCAAGCCAACCTCCTGAATATGTAGGTAGCATTTACAGACCAAGAAGAAAAGGAAAAGTACAACCAACAACAAAATGGGCAAAGTATTTTTATCAAACAGTTCACATAAAAAGTCAGTAAATATACTTATTATTCATTTGTATGTCTATTTAAATTCTTAGCCCATCTTTTAGTCTGGTTATTATTCTCTTATTGAGCTACAGAAATTCTTACATATTTTAGAGATTTTGTGATGTGAAAGTCACTCAGTTGTGTCCTAGTCTTTGCATGGAATTCTCCAGGCCTGAATACTGGAGTGGGTAGCCTCTTTCCCAACCTAGGGATCAAACCCAGGTCTCCCACATTGCAGGCAGGTTCTTTACCAGTTGAGCCACAAGGGATTAACCCTTATCAAATATGTTTTGCAAATATTTTTCCTCATTCCACAAACTGCCTTTTAATGATTTTGATTATTTCCTTTGTGTGCAGAAGCTTTTTAGTTTGATGTATATTTCCATTTGTCTCTTTTTGCTTTTGTTGCCTGTGTTTTTCCTGTCATACCCATGATATCACTGCCAAGAACAATGTCATGAAGCTTCCCTCTTGTTTTTTTTCTAGCAGTTTTACAGTTTCAGACCTTAAGTTTGTCTTTAGTCTGTTTTAAGTTGACTTTTTATAAGATAAAGTCCCAATTTCATTCCTTTGCATGTTGACATCCAATTTTCTCAACATTTTTAAACAGACTATCTCTCCCCCATTGTGGATTCTTGGCACTCTTGTTAAATATCAGTTGGCATATATGCATGGATTTACTTCTGGAGTCTGAATCTGCCTGCCAGTGCCGGAGACCCAAGTTTGATCCCTGGGTAGGGAAGATCCCCTGGAGGAAGGAAATGGCAACCCACTCCAGTATTCTTACCTGGGAAATCCCATGGACAGAAGAGCCTGACAGGCTATAGTCCATGGGGTCACAAAGAGTTGGACATGACTTAGTGACTAAACAACAATTCTGTTCCATAGGCCTATATTTGTGTCCTTATGCCAGTGACATACTGTTTTTGTTACTGTAGTTTTTTGGTAATATATTTTGAAATCAGAATGTGTGATGTCTCCAGCTTTGTTCTTCTTTCTCAAGACTGATATGACTATTTGTGGCCTTTTGTGGTTCCATCTGAATTTTTAGAGTTGTTTATTATTTCTATTAAAAAATACCATTGTAAAATTTTGATAAAGATTGCATTGTCAACATCAAAAATCTTTAGAGAATTGTAAATCAAAGCCACAGTGAGACATCGTCTTATACATGTTAGGATGGTATGGAGAAATGGAGTATTTTCTGCCCTATCAATACACAACGATGTCACAGCAAGGAACTAAGGATGTGAGTAATCAAATTGTAGGATGCTGGCCCCAGATAGCTGGGGAATGAAAGGAATGATTTCAATAAGCCCAGACTTAGAAAAAGATTTCAATATGAAAATGATTTCACTAAGCCCATACATAGAAAAGCACTAAATTCCTTGAGATAATCTGGTTTTCCTTAATTAACAATAATCTTTTGATGTTCAGACTACCTGCCCCTTGCTGCAAACTTCTGTATAACCAGACTCCTCCCCCTGCCCCCTTGGAACAGCTGTCTCAGGGTTACTAGAGATGGCATCTCCCCAGCTTGAAGTCCTAAAAATTTCCCACCAAATAAAACATAACTCTCACCTTCTAGGTTGTGACTACTTTTTTAAGTTGACAATGGCTATTATCCAAAACCCAAAAGACAGTGTTGATGAGGATGTGGAAAAAATGGAACTGAAAAGTGAGTATAATATAGACTAGATTTCAAAGACTTCACATTAAAAAATGTAAAATATTTTAAATATATTTGGAATAAATAAAATATATTTTGAAGTCGATTTCACTTTATCTTTTTAAATGTAACTACTAAAAAATTAAAAATTATATACATGGTTTGTGTTATATTTTTGCTGGAACATACTGTTTAATACCAAGAGTGTTTTTACTGAAGTCAAGTTTGGCACAGTAAGTCTGCCAATGTTTGAATCCCCAAAACTTGCTAAGAACATACCAATATGTTCGATTTTTTCATCAATGACCTCACAGTGGTATGGCCACCGTGTTGGGCTCAGCGGACCAGAAGACGAGACACCATATAAATCTCGTGGTTTACGAAGACGTGGCACCCATCTCCCTAGCTGATATTCCAACAGTATCTGTGTAGTCCGGGGGAAAAATGGGTCACTAATAGAGTCAGCTGAAAAAGGATTCAAATACAATCATGAGTGATAAGAAGGATAAACCCCAATTCCTATAATTATTTTACATAGTCTATTTTTTCTAATAACATTAATTTATGAATACTTGTGGATATTGTTATAAAATGTTATATTTCATGGCATTAAAAAAAGTAATGAAATTTTAAAATAATTTTCATAATAGCTAGAAAATATCTGTTGACCTTATATACTATTAATTTATGCTAAATTCTCACTGCTACTCTAAAAATACTTGTTTCTTACGATTTTTCTAGCAAACTGTCTATGGCTAAGCCTTCTTAAACTTAATCAAACTGAGGCTGCAACATTTGTCTAATGCATTAAAAGACACACACTGACCTTAATTCCTGACCACCTACTGGAACTATATTCTCAGAGCTTGCTAGTGAACTCTGAGATACAAGATCTCAATTCTCATTTCAGGGTCACTATGTGATATAACCCCAGGAACATATTTGCATAAAGTACAATAGGGTTGTTCCAAGTAGGTAATGCGGTGGCCATCTTTTTATGGGATAATTATGGACCATCAACGTGATGTTGATAATCATCCCTCTTTAAGCTCTGTTCCCTTGTTTTTTTAATGATGCTATACTTCCTAGTTTTCTTTTATTTTCCACATACTTGGTTCTCCATTTTGTCTCACTGACTCCTTTGCTCTTTCACCTCTGAAATGTGGGTTTTTAGATTTAATTCTTGGCTATTTTTTGTACGACAGCAGATATACCAATGGCAACCCACTCCAGTATTCTTGCCTGGAGGATCCTGTGGACAGAGGAGCCTGGTGGGCTGCCGTCTATGGGGTCACACAGAGTTGGACATGACTGAAGCGACTTAGCAGCAGCAGCAGCAGATATACCAATTGGACTAGGAGTCAGACAAACTGAGTTCTATTCTACCACTCTGTTTTTATATGATTTTGGTTGGCCAATGCAGCCTCTTTGAACATAAATCTTACTACATGCAAATAAGGGATAATATTACCTTCCCTTGCTACTTCTCAGGACTTTTACTTGGATCCATTTACCCAACAGTTATTAATCATCTAGCATTCCATTGTGTGAACAGGCGACATTTTGTCTAATTTACAGTATGACTCAAAAATGACAAGGTAGCTATTTATGAGTTAGAAAATAAAATTAGATTTGTACCTCTCACTATTTTGTAAATTCATATAGAAATTAAATATAAAAATTCAAACAAGTAGGTAAAAGGACTTAGAGGAAATTTAGAAGATTATATTCATGATCTTGGCATAGAGAAGGTCTTTGTAGCTTTTAAACAGATATAAAAATAAAGAGCCATAAATAAGTAACAATAAACTTACCATCAAAATAATTCTAAGTAACAGAAACAACGTAAACAAAGTTAACAAAGAATCGTCACAAATGGGCAATTCATAATAAGGTAGATATAAATAGTCAAGCATAGGAAACAATCCTCAATTTCTGTAGCAATCAAGAAACGTTAGCTAAAATAGTGAGTTACTGTCTTTCTTCCAACAGATAGGCAAAATTTTAAAGAGAAAAATGTGGGGGAAGAAGTCTGCAAAATCGTACTATAAATTTTCTATAAGAATGGGTATAGGTATGTATACAAATGAAAAGAAAAAGGTCTAGAAGGATACATGCCAAACTGAGAACAGTGGTTATCTCAAAAAGGAAGATCTGTTTTAGGATGGTGGTGAAAATGATCAAATAAAGATAAAAACCTATCTTCAATTTCAGAATATCTCTGACATGTGAATATTTAGAAGAAATATTTTAATGTATATTTGAAAGTGCTCTAAAACAGTGTAAAAAATTTTTAAATCAAGTATACATCAAGATGGTCATATACATGTACATTTGCAAATGAATGACTTTATTATAGAAACTCTTCACACAGGCATACTTCATTTTACATAAGGATGTATTTCCAGAACATAATGTTTAGGAAAATTAAAATTTGAATCATATTATAGTTGCATTTAAAGGACTGATTATTTAAAGAAACGTCAAAGTGGACTTTTCTGGCATTCCAGTGGTTAAGACTATGCTCCCAGTGCAGGGGGCATGATTTGGATCCCTGGTCAGGGAACTAAGATCCTGCATGCCACCACACAGCATGGACAAAAAAAAAAAAAAAAAAATGCAATGTCAAGGTAAATTCTTATGTTAGGTGAAGTCCTCTATAATGACCACTTTCATTTAGTTTATATAAAAATCAAACAAACCTTAAAAGTTTGAACTTCAGGGGGAGATCAAGATGACAAAGTAGGACCATGAGGTGCTCACCCCTCCCAACAAATACATTTAAGAAAACCTCCATGTGGCACAATTCTCAGAGAAAACTAACTGGAAACTGGCAGAAGGTCTCCTATACAACTGAAGCAGCAATAAAGACCTTCATGTAACCCAGTAAGACAGATAAAAAGGGCACCAAGTCAGGTAGGACTTGTGCCTCTGAGAGGGATCTGTAAGGAAGAGAATGCTGCATGTGCAGACCCTTACCCTGGGGAGGGAGCAGACAGACTCACAATCAGGGCATCCCAGTCCTGGGTCCTGCACAAGGAGACAAGCCCCCTTGCCTGCTGGGAAATCCACTGAGACAGAGAAAAGGGCTGGAGGAACCTAGACTCTACTTGTGAGGGGTGCACATGAGTTGGTTGACAGGGTGGAGAGAGCCTTGCACTGGCAGCTGCTGCCTTGCTGCACTTTCCAAACCGAAGGGGTGAGCACCCTGTCCCCACTCACTCCATACTACAACCTGGCATCAGATAAGGGCAAAGATTTCGTCTAACTACACAGAATCAGACCAGGGTGCCTGGGTGTGATGCTGGCAGAGCTGTGAAGAGCACTGTTTGTGTACACACCAGGCAGTGCCACAAGAATGTGTGAAGCAGCTAAGTGCTAAACCTTGGGTACACAGGCCATGGTCAAGAATATGCCACAACTTGTTTCCCAGTGACTGCGCTCGGGCTCCGTCCACCCCACGCTGCAGCTCAGCGCCAGATGTGGAGCAGACAGGTCCAGGGAGAAGTGTGCCAGAGAGGCAGCCCAAGTCCCAAGGCGGCAGCACAGCCACCTCAGTTCCTGCAGCCACAATGTCCACATCCTCAGCCCCAGTCCACTCCACACCACAACCGTGTACTGTATCTGGGACAAACACAATGGGCAAAGGGATATGACTTTGAGCTGCTTCTGAGAAGAACTGTGGATACGTACACAAGTGATGCACAGGTGCATTGTGACCACAGGAGCACACCTGCTTCAGCAATCACCTCCTTTGGGAAGGGGCATACACTCAATGGAGGCTTATCCGACCCAACCCTCAGGACTTCTATTCCCAAAACCGGGGAGCAGACAGAACCCAACGAGGCAATGACAACCACAAAGAAAGATGAAACCCTAGCCTACATGGAGCACAGCCTCTAGACACTACGAAACCAATCACACCTCTTCACTTACCAAGGGGTCAAGTGACCAAGCTCCAAGTTCAAAAAGGAAGTTATAAAAATGGTAAAGAAATTAAGAAAGATTATCATTAGAAATGCAAATCACTGGAACAAGGAACTAGACTACAAAGATGAACCAATTAAAATTAGCTAATTCAACTGCCAAGATGAAAGCCAATCCAGAAGCAATGAATAGCAGACTAAGTGCCACCGAAGAATGAACGAGTGATTTGGAAGGTGGGATAACGGAAATTACTCAATCAGAACAGGAGCAAGTGTGTGTTAGTCACTCAGTAGTGTCCAACTCTTTGTGACCCCCTGGTCTGTCTCTGGAATTCTCTAGGCAAGAATACTGGAGTGGGTTGCCATTCCCTTCTTCAGGAGATCTTTCTGACCCAGGGACCAAACCCAGGTATCCTGCATTGCAGGCAGATTCTTTACCATCTGGGCTAGAATAGCAGACAGAAAGACAAAAAAAAAAAAGCAACATACAAGACTTAATGGAATAATATAAACAGTGCCAACCTATGTATAAAAGGGGCTCCAGAAAGAGAAGAGAGAGGAAAGGGGATCAAAAATGTATTTGAAGAAATTATGGCTGAAACTTCCTGAAATCTAGAGGAGGAAGCAGATATTCAAGTACAGGAAGCACCAAGGGTCCCAAACAAGAGGAACACAAACAGATCTATATCAAGACATATTATAATTAAAGCAGCAAAAGTTAGAGACAAAGAGAAGATTCTAAAGGCAGGAAGGGAAAAACAGTCAGTTACAAGGGAACCCCCATAAGGTTAATTTCTCTGCAGAAACTGTGCAGGTCAGAAGGGAGTGGCATGATATAGCCAAAGTCCTGAAAGAGAAAATCCTGTAACCTGGGATACTCCACCAGCAAGATTATCATTTAGAATAGATGGAGAGAGAAATGATTTCTCAGACAAGCAAAAACTAAAAGAATACAGCAACACTAAGTCTAAACTAAAAGGAATATTGAAAGGTCTTCTCTGATAGAAAAGAAGCAAGTATCTGTAGGACAGGGAAAATCACGACAGGAAAGGCAAATATACAAAAGGACTGAAGATCACTTAAATAAGCCAGTACATAAACTAAAAACAATCCAAAAATCCTGCAAAATCTATTATAACTATAATTAATACTAAAAGGATAAGCATGAGGATATAAAACACAACATCAGAATCATAAAATGCTGGCAAGAGAGTATAAAAATTTAGCTCCTTTAGACTGTGTTTAAACTTGTACCGGGATTCCCTGGTGGCGAAGATGGTACAATGTGGCAGACTTGAGTTCGATCCCTGGGCCAGGAAGATCCCCTGGAGAAGGAAATGGCAACCCGCTTCAGTATTCCTGCCTGGAAAATCCCATGAATGGAGGAGCCTGATGGGCTACAGTCCATAGGATTGCAGAGTCAGACATGCTGAAGCAACTTGCTTTCTTCTTCTTTCTTTCTTTAAACTTGTATGACTATCAGTTTAACATGACATTCCAAAACCTATGGGATGCAGCAAAAGCTGTTCTAAGAGGGAAGTTTACAGCAATACAGTCTTACTTCAGAAAACAATAAAAATCTCAAACAACCTAACCTCACACCTAAAGCAACTAGAGAAACAAGAACAAACAAAACCTGATGTTAGTAGAAGAAATCATAAAGATCAGAGCAGAAATAAATGAATCAGAGACACAGAAAACAACAGAAAAGGTCAACAAAACTAAAAGCTAGATCTTTGAAAAGATAAACAAAATTGATAAATCTTTAGCCAGACTAATCAAGAAAAAAAGGAGGGCTCAAATCAATAAAATTAGAAATGAAAAAGGAGATGTCACAACAGACACTACAGAAATACAGAGGTACATAAGAGATGATGACAAACAACTATATGCCAATACAACAGACAACCTAGAAGAAAGGGACAAAATTCTTAGAAAGGTACAACCTTCCAAGACTGAACCAGGAAGAAACAGAAAATATAAATAGACCAATACAAGTACTGAAATTGAAACAGTGATTTAAAAACTTCCAACAAACAAAAGTTCAGGAGCAGATGACCTCCATTATCTTTAGGCAAATTCTATCAAACATTTAGAAAAGTTAACACCTATCCTTCTGAAACTCTTTCAAAAAATTCCAGAGGAAGGAACACTCCCAAGCTCATTCTGAGACCACCATCACTCTGATACCAAGACCAGACATAGACACCACACACACCCACCCACACACACCCCTCACACACAAAATTACAGGCCAATAGTACTGATGAACACATATGTGAAAATCTTCAACAAAATACTAGCAATCCAAATCCAACAATATATTAAAAGGATCATACACCATGATTTATGCCAGGAATGCAAAAATTCTTCAATATCTGCAATTCTTCACACTGTAATAATGCAGTGTGATACACCACATTAACAAACTGAAGAATAAAAATTATCATCTCAATAGCAGAAAAAGTGACAAAATTTTAAAAAAAATTAACAGCCATTTATAATAATAAAAAAAAAACTCTCCAGAAAGTGGGCATAGACTGAATTTACCTCAATATAATAAAGGCCTCTGTAACAAACCCACAGCTAACATCATTCTCAAGGGTGAAAAGCTAAAGGCATTCCCTCTAAGATCAGGCACAAGGCAAGGATGTTCAGTGCTGCCACTTTTATTCAACATAGTTTTGGGAGTCCTAGTCATGGCAATCCAAGAAGAAAAAATAAATAAATAAAAAGGAGCCCAAATTGGGAAAGAAGTAGTAAGACCATCACTGTTTGCAGATAACATGATGCTATACATAGAAAATCCTAAAGATGCAACCAGAAAAGTACTAGAGCTCAATGAATTTGGTAAAGTTGCAGTATACAAAATTAACACACAGAAATATCTTGCAGAATTTCCTATACACTAACAATGAGAGATCAGAAAGAGAAATTAACGAAACAATTCCATTTACCATCACATCAAAAATAATAACCTACCAAAGAAGACAAAAGACCTGTACTCTGAAAATTATTAATATTAGACACTTATGAAAGAAACAGAAGATGACACAAATAGGTGGAAAGATATATGATGTTTTTGGATCAGAAGGATCAATATTGTCAAAATGACTATACTACCCAAGGCAATCTACAGATTCAGTGCAATCCCTATCAAATTACCAATGGAGTTTTTCACAGAACTAGAAAAAACTTTTTTCAGTTTCTATGTAAACACAAAAGACCCCAAATAGCCAAAGCAATCCTGAGAAAGAAAAATGGAGGTAGAGGAATCAGGCTCCCTGACTTCAGACTATACTACAAATCAGTATGGTACTGGCACAAAACGCTGATGCTGGGAAAGACTGAAGGCAATACAAGAAAGGGACAACAGAGGATGAGATGGTTAGATAGCATCACTGACCCAATGGACATGAAATATGAGCAAACTTGGGGAGATAGTGGAGGACAGAGGAGCCTGGCATGCTACAGTCTATGAGGTCACAAAGCTTCAGACATGACTTAGCGATTCAACAACAACTGGCACAAAAATAAACATGTATATCAATGGAAAAAGACAGAAAACCCAGAAATGAGCCCCTACCCTTATGGTCAATTAATCTATGACAAAGGAGGCAAGAATATACAATAGAGAAAAGACAATCTCTTCAATAAGTTGTGCTGGGAAAACCGGACAGCTACATGTAAAAGAATGAAATTAGCAAGTTCTCTTAATACCATACACAAAAATAAATTCAAAATGGATCTTCCTGACCTAGGAAGTCTCCTACAATACAGTCAAGATTCTTTATGGTCTGGGCTGCCAAGGAAATCCATAATTTATGTGATTATATGCCATGAAATTAAAAGACACTTACTCCTTGGAAGGAAAGTTATGACCAACCTAGATGGCATATTCAAAAGCAGAGACATTACTTTGCCAACAAAGGTCCGTCTAGTCAAGGCTATGGTTTTTCCAGTAGTCATGTATGGATGTGAGAGTTGGACTGTGAAGAAAGCTGAGCGCCGAAGAATTCATGCTTTTGAACTGTGGTGTTGGAGAAGACTGGTGGGGACTCTTGAGAGTCCCTTGGACTTCAAGGAGATCCAACCAGTCCATTCTAAAGGAGATCAGCCCTGGGATTTCTTTGGAAGGAATGATGCTGAAGCTGAAACTCCAATACTTTGGCCACCTCATGTGAAGAGCTGACTCATTGGAAAAGACTCTGATGCTGGGAGGGATTGGGGGCAGGAGGAGAAGGGGACGACAGAGGATGAGATGGCTGGATGGCATCACCAACTCGATGGACGTGAGTCTGAGTGAACTCTGGGAGTTGGTGATAGATAGGGAGGCCTGGCCTGTTGCAATTCATGGGGTTGCAAAGAGTTGGACATGACTGAGCGACTGAACTGAACTGATGTTAAAGAGAGATGTTAGAATTACAGAAACTCCCTGCACTGATTATTTGCTTACTCGTCTAAGACAGCAGGGATGAGCTGCTGCTTTATTCTGTAGTAAATATGGGACTGTTTTCATTTCCTGACTCTTCTGTTAATCTCCGCCAGTTTTTGGATCACAGGAAACTAAGTTCAGGCCTCTGAGACTGGGCTCCCCCCGACCCAAGGAGCAGGCTTGGTGGGCTGCAGAGGCATGATGGAGGCATTCACTTCCTCTATCCTGTGCCCTAATCACTCAGACATGACTTCGGCTTAAGCTTCGAGCCTTTATTCTACACCACAAACAATCCCCCATATATTAAAACACATCACTCTCTTTGCAGACAGTGTCTCTTGAGTCTGGGCCAGTCTTCCCAGGAGGTGGAGGGATACCCACACTTCTAGGGGTATCCTGAAGTTTCTATCAGAAAGGTCTGCTCAGGATCTTGCATTCTGGCAATGGAGAGCTTCAGCCTCCAGCCTCAGTTCAGCTGATCAGTCGTGTCTGACTCTTTGCGACCCCATGGACTGCAGCAGCACGCCAGGCTTCCCTGTCCTTTACCAACTCACGGAGCTTGCTCAAACTCATGTCCATTGAGTCGGTGATGCCATCCAACCACCTCATCCTCTGTCATACCCTTCTCCTCCAGCCTTCAATCTTTCCCAGCATCAGTCTTTTTCCAGTGAGTCAGCTCTTTGCATCAGGTGGCCAAAGTATTGGAGTTTCAGCTTCAGCATCAGCCCTTCCAATGAATATTTAGGATTGATTTCCTTTAGGATTGACTGGTTGGATCTCCTTGCAGGCCAAAGGACTCTCAAAAGTCTTCTCCAACACCACAGTTCAACAGCATCAATTTTTCGGCACTCAGCTTTCTTTACAGGCCAACACTCACATCCATACATGACTACTGGAAAAACCATAGTTTTGACTAGATGGACCTTTGTTGGCAAAGTAATGTCTCTGCTTTTGAATATATTATCAAGATTGGTCATAACTTTACTTCCAAGGAGCAAACGTCATTTAATTTCATGGCTACAACCACCATCTGGAGTGATTTTGGAGCCCCAAAAATAAAGTCAGCCACTGTTTCCCCATCTATTTCCCATGAAGTGATGGGACAAGATGCCATGATCTTAGTTTTCTGAATGTGGAGTTTTAAGGCAACTTTTTCACTCTCTTTCTTCACTTTCATCAAGAGGCTTTTTAGTTCTTCCTCACTTTCTGCCATAAGTGTGGTGCCATCTGCATATCTGAGGTTATTGATATTTCTCCCAGCAATCTTGAACCATCTTGTGCTTCATCCAGCCCCACATTTCACAAGATATACTCCGCATATAAGTTAAATAAGCAGGGTGACAATATACAGCCTTGAAGTACTCCTTTCCTGATTTGGAACCAGTCTGTTGTTCAATGTCCAGTTCTAACTGATGCTTCTTGACCTGCATACAGGTTCCTCAGGAGACAGGTCAGGTGGTCTGGTATTTCCATCTCTTTAAGAATCTTTCCATAGTTTGTTGTGATCCACACAGTCAAAGGCTTTGGTTTAGTCAGTAAAGCAGAAGTAGATGTTTTTCTGGAACTCTCTTGCTTTTTAGATGATCCAGTGGATGTTGGCAATTTGATCTCCGGTTCCTCTGCTTTTTCTAAATCCAGCTTGAACATCTGGAAGTTCACGGTCCACATACTGTTGGAGCCTCACTTGGAGAATTTTAAGCATTACTTTGCTAGCATGTGAGATAAGGGCAATTGTGCAGTAGTTTGAACATTCTTTGGCATTGCCTTTCTTTGGGATTGGAATGAAAACTGACCTTTTCCATTCCTGTGGCCACTGCTGAGTTTTTCAAATTTGATGGCATATTGAGTGCAGCACTTTTACAGAATCATCTTTTAGGATTTGAAATAGCTTAACTAGAATTTCATCACCTCTACTAGCTTTGTTTGTGGTGATGCTTCCTAAGGTCCACTTGACTTCACATTCCAGGATGTCTGGCTCTAGGTGAATGATCACACCATTATGGTTATCTGGGTTATGAAGATCTTTTTTGTATAGTTCTTCTGTGTATTTTTGTCAGCTGTTCTTAATATCTTCTGCCTCTGTTAGGTCTATACCATTTCTGTCCTTTACTGTGACCATCTTTGCATGAAATGTTCCCTTGGTATCACTAATTTTCTTAAAGAGATAAAAAACTAAAAATAGAACCACCATATGATCAAGCATCCCTTCATGGATCACAGGCCTTGTCCTGAAGAAGGAGCCTGAATAACTCAAAGAAGCTATGAGCCATGCAGTGCGGGGCCACCCAATACAGATGGGTCATAGTGGAGAGTTCTGACAAAACATGGTCCACTAGAGGACAGAATGACAAACCACTCAATCCAGTATTCTTGCCCAGAGAAACCCATGGACAGTATGAAAAGGCAAAAAGCTATGACCCTGGAAGGTGAGCCCGTCAGGTTGAGAGGTGTCCATTATACTACTGGGGAAGAGCCGAGGGCAATTACTAATAGCTCCAGAAAGAATGAAGCAGCAGGCCAAAGCAGAAACAACACTCAGCTGTGGATGTGTCTGATGGTGAAAGTAAAGTCCTATGCTGTAAAGAACAATATTGCATAGGAATCTGGAATATTAGGTCCACAAATCAAGGTAAATTGAACATGGTGAAGAAGGAGATGGCAAGAGTGAACATCAACATCTTAGGAATCAGTAAACTAAAATGAATGGGAAGGAGTGAACTTAATTCAGGTGACCATTATGTCTACTACTGTGGGCAAGAGTCCCTTAGAAAAAATGGAGCAGAAAAGTAAGGAGAGATAAGGCGGCCTTAAATGAACACTGCAAGAAAGTAGAGGAAAACAATAGAATGGGAAAGACTTAGAGAGCTCTTCAAGAAAACTGGAGATATCAAGGGAACATTTCATGCAAGGACAGCACAATAAATGACAGAAATGGCAAGGACCTAACAGCAGCAGAAGGTATTAAGAAGAGGTGGCAAGAATACACAGAAGAACTATACAAAAAAATGTCTTAATGACCCAGGTAACCATGATGGTGTGGTCACTCACTCACCTAAAATCAGACATCCTGGAATGTGAAGTCTAGTGGGCCTTAGGAAGCATTACCATGAACAAAGCTAGTGGAGGTGATGGAATTCCAGCTAAGCTATTTAAGATCCTAAAAGATGATGCTGTTAAAGAGCTGCATTCAATATGTCAGCATTTTTAGAAGACTCAGCAGTGGCCAAAGGGCTGGAAAAGGTCAGTTTTCATTCCAATTCCAAAGAAGGGGAGTACCAAAGAATGTTCAAACTACCACACAATTAGTGCTCATTTCACATGCTAGTAAGATTATGCTCAAAATCCTTCAAGCTAGGCTTCAGCAGTACACGAACTGAGAACTTCCAGATGTACAAGCTGGGTTTCGAAGAGGCAGGGGAACCAGAGATCAAACTGCCAACATTCACTGGATCATAAAGAAAGCAAGGGAATTCCAGAAAAACATCTACTTCCACTTCATTGATTACACTAAAGCCATTGACTGTGTAGATAACAATAAACTGGAAAATTCTTAAAGAGATGGGAATACCAGATCACCTTACCTGTCTCCTGAGAAATTTGTATGAGGGTCAAGAAACAACAGTTAGAACCTTACATGGAATGACTGATTGGTTCAAAATTGGGAAAGGAGTAGGATAAGGCTGTATATTATCACCCTGTTTATTTAACTTATATGTGCCAGTGGTACAGAACCTGCCTGCCAATGCAGGAGACTGTAAGAGATGTGAGTTTCATCCCTGGGTCAGGAAGATCTGGATAAGAGCATGGCAACCCATTCCAGCATTCTTGCGTGAATCCCATGGACAGAGAAACCTGGCGGGCTACAGTCCACAGGGTTGCAAAGAGGTAGACACGAGTGAAGTGACTTAGCACACATGATTTAGCACACACACATGCAGAGTACATCATGCAAAATGCCAGGTTGGATGAATCACAAGCTGGAATCAAGAATGACAGAAGAAATATTAACAACCTCAGATATGCAGATGATTCTACTCTAATAGAAGAAAGTACAGAGGAACTAAAGAGCCTCCTGATAAGGGTGAAAGAGGAGAGTGAAAAAGCTGGCTTAAAACTCAACATTCAGAAAACTAAGATCATGGCATCCAGTCCCACCACTTCATGGCAAATTGAAGGGGAAAAGTGGAAACAGTGACAGATTTTATTTTCTTGGGCTCCAAGATCACTGTGGATAGTGACTACAGCCATGAAATTAAAAGACTTGCTCCTTTGATGGAAAGTTATGACAAACCTAGACAGTGTATTAAAAAGCAAAGACATCACTTTGCCCTCAAAGGTCCATCTAGTCAAAGCTATGGTTTTTCCAGTAGTCAATATGGATGTGAGAGTTGGACCATAAGAAAGCTGAGTGTCGAAGAACTATTGATGCTTTTAAATTGTATTAGAAAAGAGTTTTGAGAATCCATTTAACCACAAGATCAAGCCAGTCAATCCTAAAGGAAATCAACCCTGAATATTCATTGGAAGGACTGAAGCTGAAGTGCCAATAATTTGGCTACCTGATGCAGAGTCAACCCACTGGAAAAGACTTTGATGCTGGGAAAGACTGAATGCAAAAGGAGAAGTGGGTGGCAGAGGATGACATGGTTAGATAGCATCATCAACTCAATGGACATGAATCTGAACAAACTCTGGGAGGTAGCGAAGGACATGGAAGCCTGGCGGGCTTTAGTCCATGGGGTCACAAACAGGTGGACTTAGTAACTGAACTTAGTAACTGAACAACAACACCATCATGATCTGGCAATTCCACTCGTGGGCATATATGCAGAAAAGACCATAATTCGAAAAGATAATGCACCCCAATGTTCATTTCAGTACTATTTACAATAGCCAAGACATGGAAGCAACCTAAACGTCCATCGACAGAGGAATGGATAAGATGTGGTACATATATACAATGGAATATCACTCAGCTATAAAAAAGGACAAATTAATGTCATTTGCAGCAACATGGATGGACCTAGATATTATTATACTACGTGAAGTAAGTCAGACAAAGACAAATATCATATGTATCACCAATATGTGGAATCTAATTTTTAAAAATGATACAAATGAACTTATTTATGAAACAGAAATAGACTGATAGATTTTGAAAACAAACATGGTAATCACAGGGGAAATGTTGTGGGGGAGGGATAAATAAGAAACTTGCGGTTACATACAGACCGCATCATATGTAAGATAGATAACCAGCAAAGACCTACAGTATAACACAAGGAATTCTACTCAATTTTCTGTAATTAACTTTATGAGAAAAGGATCTGAAAAAGAAATGAATATACGTATATGTATTAATCAATCACTTTGTTGCACACCTGATACTAACACAACACTGCAAACCAACCATATTCCAATAAAATTTAAAAACAAACAAAAAGAACCCCAAACAATCTAGTCAAAAAATGAACAGTTAAATAGATATTTTTCCAAAGAAGACACAGATGGCCAACAGGCACAGGAAAAGATGCTCACCACTGATAATATCAGAGAAATGTAAATCAAAAGAACAATGAGGTTATCACCTAACACAGGTCAGAATGACTATCAAAAAGTCTGCGAAGAATAAAGCTGGAGAGGGTGCGGAGAAAAGGGAACACTTATACACTGTTGGTAGGAATGTAAATTGGTGTAGCCACTATGGAAAACAGTATGGAAGTTTCTTAAAAAGCTAAAAATAGAACAGCCATATGATCCAGCAATCCCATTCCTGGGATTTATATCCAGAAATAACTAAAACTCTAATTCAGAAAGAGACATGCATTCCAGTGTTCATAGCAGCACTATTTACAATAGCCTAGATTTGGAAGTTATCCAAGTCCCCATCAATAGATGACTGATTTAAGATGTATTGTATACATATATATAATAATAAAATATTACTCAGCCATAAAAATGAATGGGATATGGCCATTTGCAACAATATGGACCTCAAAAATACATGAATGGACCTTGAGAACATTATACCTGTATGTATGTAAGCCCAAGTTCCTTATTTATCCCTCCCCCACATTTCTCCTGTGGTAAACATGTTTGTTTTCAAAAATCTATCAGTCTATTTCTGTTTTGTAAATAAGTTCATTTGTACCATTTTTTAAAATACCTGTGAAGTTAGACAGAGGAACACAAACTTCAATATGGTTTATATGTGGAATCTAAAAAACAATACAAATGAATCTATATACAAAATAGAAACAGATTCATAGACATAGAAAACAAATTTATGGTTATCGCAGGGGAAAGGAAGGGGGAGGGATAAATTAAGAGTATGGGATTAACAACCTACTATACATAAAATAGATAAAAACAAGGCTTTACTGAATAACACAGGCAATTACATTATCTTCTAATAACCTATAATGGAAAATAATGTGAAAAACTATCTATATTATATATATATAACTGAGTCACTTTTCTGTATACCTGAAACTAACAGAATACTGTAAATCTCCTATACTGCAATTAAAAAAAATGCTCAAACTCCAAAATACTCTTATTAAAAATACATCTCTCCTTACCAATAACAGAATAATAATTCCTGTGTTATTCACTCTGACTTTTCTAGCTTTCTCTCATTTTTCATCTACTTAAGGTCTTATCAGAAAGAGAAGGGAGAATATATGAATAATTTCAAACCTGTTAGAAGTGCACACTGATGGATGTCTTCATTTACAAACTTCATAAAGTTATCCTCATCCTAAAACAAGAGAATTTAAAAATATTTCTATTTTAAAAACAGCTTTTCAATCCAGAAATATTTTACATCTTAATGCTTAGAACTGAATGTGTCTTTAATCTTTAATAAATGAAAAAATTAAAGGGTTATTATCAGCTGTTGGTCTCAAAGTACCCAACACTTTGACATCCTGAAACAAAGTTTTCATCTTTTATTTCTCTTCTTCAAGGCAAGGCCATATTAATGATTGTAGAGAAGAAATAGTTTAAAGATTTTTGTTAAACCTGGCAAAACAATTCAAATTCAATATAAAATTAACCGGAAAATGGAAGAAAGACAAGAAACTCAGAAAGCCGCAGACATTTTAATGGGTTATACCTCATATGGGGAGTTTATTTTGGGACCTTAACTTACATAGATAATTTATACTTTACTAAAATGTGAAGGGAATTTCTTAGAAATATGTGCTGGAACCAGAAGAAATCTTTTTAACTACTGCTGAGCTATTTTGTTTATAGAGAAAAACTACTGTTTCTCCCCTCCCCGCTTTCTTCCTCTATGTACTTTTGCTACATCACTGCCACAGGAAACCTATTATGGTGACACACAGTAGGTTTAGAAATAGGAGGTCGCACTCTGAAGATAACTCAGAGAAGTCTTACCCAAAATACTTTCTCAAATAAACCCCAATATAGATTCTCTTTTTACATAGGGCATACTGCACACAGTTACAGCTTTGCTTTCAATCAATTTATTTCCCAACTTCAGTGACAAGTGATTTAAGTATCCAACTGATTGTTAGTCAATTGAATTGATAACATTTTTACTGGGAATTCGTATTTTATAACAAGTTTTAAGTAGGATAAAGTTGAGAAAAACATACTGATTCATCTTCATCACTGATTGTTCTGTCTGAATAGTCTTCCTTTTCTGAATCTTCTGACATCTCTTCCAGTATCTGGCTTGAAATTTCTTTTATTATGTAGGTTGGCTATAAAACAATTTGTAAGGAACTTGTTTGGTAGTTTTCTTTTTAAGCACACATTAAATGTTTATCCCCAAATATATTCAATTTAATTAATAGTGACAAAAGGTTCCTCTATAAAGTAAATTAGGACACAGCTAATTAAACCTTTAATTTCAAAGATTTAAATAATTTTCTATTTTTATTAGAGACAAAAATCACAAAAGAAAAAACAAGTAAATAATTTAATTGAAAAAGGAATTTCCAGGGTACCCAGTCAAATCATTTACATCCTCTATTTACAATTAAATACCATACAGCGATAGAAAGTTCAGAATGAGCCTGAGGCATTAAAAAAAAATCATGAATCAAAGAAAATTTACAGTTACTGATTCAGGCATTGAGTTTCAATAATATAGTTAATATTTTTTCTGCGTAATTTTTCAAATGAAAATAGGCTTTTATTCTCTGTATTTTGGTTGATATTCTGTAGATACTGTCTGTTCTAAATATTCGGTTGTAAGTCTTACTGGAATTTCAATCAATACGACAACGACCATTAATCCTCCCAATGCGAGTATTCTCTTAAATGGTAAAGACAATGAAATAATAGAAATTGCTTGTCAAGAGTCTACTATTTTTGAGAGACTAAAGGAATTTACTAATTTTGAAACTACTGGTTTACGCTCTTTTCTACAAAAAGGGTTTTAGAGCGTGGAAGACATAAAGACGCTCTTTTCAACAAAGTGTTTAGAGCGAGGACTCTATAAAGCCCAAGCTCCATAGCGGAAAAACTACGAATACAACAGAAAAGTCTGTCTTATGGGTGATTCCTTCAGTAGTAAGAGACTGAAGTTTCCGTTTGGGGACCGCAACTCCAATTCTGGAAAACTAGACTGGTATAAATTTTGGTTCTGTGTTTTTAGGTGAAAATAAGAGGCGCACCAACCTGCTGCAGGGTAGAACCTAAGCGCCAGGGACGCCACAGACACAGGCAGATCTAAGGGGCGCTCCCTCCGCGCGCTTCTTCTATCTCAGAAGCGACACTGCCGGCACCGCCCCGCCCAGTCGTGCGGGGGGCCTTCCGCGGGCAGGAACAACTTCCTCGGCTGGAAGGACAGTGAAGCCACAATTCCCGGGGGGCCCAGGTGTTCCTCCCACACTTACTTCGCGACCCAGCAGTAGGGGGAAGGGCACATTTTCTGGGGCGCTATCTTTCCCCTTAGGGACTGTCCCCCTCGGCACTTCCCTGTCCCGTCGCGGCCACCTCCCCCTCGCCCCGAGTTTCCCGGCCAGGTCAGTCGTCCCGCGGCCCGGCCAGCCGCCTCTTCCGTGCCGGGAGCCGCAGCTCTGCCCCAGACGCCAACAGCCCCAACACTGGATAAAACTCTACCGCAGTTGAGCAGCCCCCGCCACGCCCTTCACCTCGTGGCGCGCCGCACTCGTTACCAGGGCAACGGGGTCACCCTCGAGAGACCTCGGGCAGACAGCTACGCTGCATTTCCCCTGAAGTAAAGGGAAAGCTCAACTGGAATTCCATCACCTTCACTAGCTTTGTTCGTAGTGATGCTTTCTAAGGCCCACTTGACTTCACATTCCAAGATGTCTGGCTCTAGGTCAGTGATCACACCATCGTGATTATCTGGGTCGTGAAGATCTTTTTTGTACAGTTCTTCTGTGTATTCTTGCCATCTCTTCTTAATATCTTCTGCTTCTGTTAGGTCCATACCATTTCTGTCCTTTATCGAGCTCATCTTTGCATGAAATGTTCCTTTGGTATCTCTGATTTTCTTGAAGAGATCCCTAGTCTTTCCCATTCTGTTGTTTTCCTCTATTTCTTTGCATTGATCGCTGAGGAAGGCTTTCTTATCTCTCCTTGCTATTCTTTGGAACTCTGCATTCAGATGCTTTTATCTTTCCTTTTCTCCTTTGCTTTTTGCTTCTCTTCTTTTCACAGCTATTTGTAAGGCCTCCCCAGACAGCCATTTTGCTTTTTTGCATTTCTTTTCCATGGGGATGGTCTTGATCCCTGTCTCCTGTACAATGTCACCAACCTCATTCCATAGTTCATCAGGCACTCTATCTATCAGATCTAGGCCCTTAAATCTATTTCTCACTTCCACTGTATAATCATAAGGGATTTGATTTAGGTCATACCTGAATGGTCTAGTGGTTTTCCCTACTTTCTTCAATTTAAGTCTGAATTTGGCAATAAGGAGTTCATGGTCTGAGCCACAGTCAGCTCCTGGTCTTGTTTTTGCTGACTGTATAGAGCTTCTCCATCTTTGGCTGCAAAGAATATAAACCTCATGCGAAGAGTTGACTCATTGGAAAACACTCTGATGCTGGGAGGGATCGGGGGCAGGAGGAGAGGGGACGACAGAGGATGAGATGGCTGGATGGCATCACTGACTCGATGGACATGGGTCTCAGTGAACTCCGGGAGTTGGTGATGGACAGGGAGGCCTGGCGTGCTGCGATTCATGGGGTCGCAAAGAGTCGGACACAACTGAGCGACTGATCTGATCTGATCTGAAAGGGAAAGCTGTACTTGGATGGCATCACCGACTCAATGGACTAAAGTTTGAGTAAGCTCGGGAGTTGGTGATGGACAGGGAGGCCTGGCCGTGCTGTAGTCCATGGGGTGGCGGGGAGTCAGACACGACTGAGGGACTGAACTGAACTGAACTGAAAGGGAAAGTGCTGAAGATGACGGGAGCTAGGGAGAGACACACAGGCGTCAAAGTGCCTCTGGCTGCAGGAAGGTGGCTAGCAAGAAATCATAGGGGCGGACAAGTATTTGTTCCCTCGGTGCTGCACCTCAGCTGTCTGCCTTTTCCCTTCTCCGAGGAGACAGTGGAGCAGACTGGTTAAGGCTTGTGCTTTGTTGAACTTTATTTGTAGCCACACAGTTGCATTTTGCACAGTTGTGTGGCCAATAATCTTTATTGGATTTGGAAAATGAGACTTTTCTTTTTAAATGTTTGATAGAAGAGTCAGAGATAAACCAGGGTGAAGTCTCGAGATTTTTATCAGCTCAGAGATACTTTAAGAATAATAATCATGGTTCAGTGATAAAGAATCCGCCGGCCAATACAGGGGACACAGGTTCAATCCCTGAGTCTGGAAGATTCCCCTGGAGAAGGAAATGGCAACCCACTCCAGTATTCCTGCCTGGAGAATCCCATGGACAAAGAAGTCTGGCGGGCTACAGTCCACAGAGTCGGAAATGGCTCAGACACGACGCAGTGAGTAAACAGCGACAACAACGGTGTGGAGGACATTATGCAAATTACATTACATGACTGTTTCATGTAATTAAATATGATCTTCCCATAACAGACTTAGTCATTATTCCTGTATATTCAATCTTGATTTCCCCCTGGTCTTTAGCTAATTGGATACTTTATTTGGAATAGTTTTCCAAGTACAGCTAAAAAAAAAAATCTTTGGTGCCTGCATGAGGCATTACGTGTCATGAGATTTGTAATATTGTAGAAATGGAGATGATGGACCATAGCAAGTTTCACAGTACAATAAAGAGCAAAGCAATAGCTTAAACATGGAAATAGATTAATAGTCTCTGGTTAAATTTTGTCAGTTTCCAAAAAATAACATAATTTTTTGAGGTCAGAGCTTTGGAAGATTGGCCCTTCCAGAAAAAGAAATAGAGCACATTATTAGATCACACTTTCTTGGAAAATAATAACCCTTTATAATTGTACCTGGTTTTATGTCATCAGTTCATTTCAGTCTCAGTCGTGTCCGACTCTTTGCGAACCCATGAACCTCAGCACGCCAGGCCTCCCTGTCCATCACCAACTCCTGGAGTCCACCCAAACCCATGTCCATTGAGTCAGCGATGCCATCCAACCATCTTATCCTCTGTCGTCCCCTTCTCCTGCCCTTAACCTCTCCCAGCATCAGGGTCTTTTCAAATGAGTCAGCTCTTCGCATCAGGTGGCCAAAGTATTGGAGGTCATACATGTTACTACAGATGACATGCATAGACAATTTTTATATATGGAATCTATTTTGTGTTGGATTTTAGAGTCAAGATTGCAAGCCATAGTGTCAGACACACAAGGTGAAACTCCAAGAAATGATCTAACCAAGTTACACAAGAAATGGATGGCAGGGCTGGAACTTAGGTCTCAAGATCTTTAGTTCAAATGTTTACGCAATCGTATTTCAAGTGATCCTACAGAGAAAAATTTTAGTGTGTAATAAAAATTAAAAAACTTTGAAAATTTTTTACTCATTCTTTCATTAATTCAACAAGTATTTATTCAATCCCTACTACTTGCCAGGGATTGTTCCCTGTGGAAGGCTTTTGAAGGGAATAAAACAGATATTTCTTGTGGAGATTATGTGCTACTGGGAGAAGACAGACCAATCAGTTCAGTCGCTCAGTCATGTCCGACTCTTTGCGACCCTGTGGACTGCAGCACACCAGGCCTCCCTGTCCATCACTAACTCTCGGAGTTACTCAAACTCATGTCCATTGAGTCAGTGATGCCATCCAACCATCTCAGCCTCTGTCGTCCCCTTCTGCTCCTGCCTTCAATCTTTCCTAGCATCAGGGTCTTTTCCAACGAGTCGGCACTTCACATCAGGTGGCCAAAGTATTAGAACTTCAGCTTCAGCATCAGTCCTTCCAATGAACACCCAGGACTGATTTCCTTTAGGATGGACTGGTTGGATCTCCTTGCAGGCCAAGGAACTCTCAAGAGTCTTCACCACCACAGTTCAAAAGCGTCAGTTCTTCAGCACTCAGCTTTCTTTATAATCCAACTCTCACATCCATACATGACTACTGGAAAAACCATAGCCTTGACTAGATGGACCTTTGTTGGCAAAGTAATGTCTCTGCTTTTTAATAAGCTGTCTAGGTTGATCATGGAGAAGGCAATGGCACCCCACTCCAGTACTCTTGCCTGGAAAATCCCATGGTTGGAGGAGCCTGGTGGGCTGCAGTCCATGGGGTCGCTAAGAGTCGGGCACAACTGAGCGACTTCACTTTCACTTTTCACTTTCATGCATTGGAGAAGGAAATGGCAACCCACTCCAGTGTTCTTGTCTGGAGAATCCCAGGGATGGGGGAGCCTGGTGGGCTGCCGTCTATGGGGTCGCACAGAGTCGGACACAACTGAAGCAACTTAGCAGCAGCAGGTTGATCATAACTTTGTTTCCAGGGAGCAAGCATCTTTTAATTTTATGGCTGCAGTCACCATCTGCAGTGATTTTGGAGCTCCCCAAAATAAAGTCTGCCACTGTTTCCACTATTTCCCCACCTATTTGCCATGAAGTGATATGACCGGATGCTACGATCTTAGTTTTATGAATGTTGAGTTTTAAGCCAACTTTTTCACTCTCCTCTTTCACTTTCATCAGGAGGCTTTTTAGTTCTTCTTCACTTTCTGCCATAAGGGTGGTGTTAAAAAAGCACCCAGCTGATAATAATTGGCGTGGAGAGAAATAAAATGGAAAATTAAAGCGCATAGGGAGTACTCTGGTGGGTGGACCTCAGTAGATGTGGCTCTCCTGATGAACAGTCCAGGAAAGTCTCTCTGAACAGACTTTTGAGCAGAGACCTGAAGCAAGGAAAGGGATGAGCCACGTGGATGTCTAGGGGGAGACCTTAGCAGGCAGGAGAATCAGCAAGTACAATGGTTCTGAGAGAAGACCATGTTATGAATTATACTAGGCAGAACTGTTTAGCCCAGGGGTCCCCCACCTATGGAATCTAATGCCTGATGATCTAAGGTGGAGCTCATATTATAATAACAGAAATAAAGTCAAGTGAAAGTTGCTCAGTTGTGTCTCTTTATGACCCCATGGACTGTAGCCCACCAGGCTCCTCTGTCTCTGGAATTCTCCAGGCAAAAATACTGGAGTGGGTAGCCGTGCCCTTCTCCAGGGGATCTTTCCAAGCTAGGGATTGAACCCATGTCTCCCACATTAGAGGAAGATTCTTTACCATCTGAGCCAAAAGTGCACAATAAATGTGCCTGAATCATCCCCAAACCACCCCTTACCCCTGGTCTGTGGAAGAATTGTCTTTCACAAAACTAGTTCCTGGTGACAAAAAGGTAGGGGACTGCTGGTTTAGCTGGAGTCATTACATTTTAAGGAAAGAGGTTTCATTAGGACCTCTTTCTTCCCCAGATGAATTTAAAATGATGTCCTTAAGCACCTGTTGCTTTTTAGCTTTTTTTTTTTTTAAGAAAAACTTACTCTCCTATTTGACAGTAGAATATAGTGAAAATGAAATTCTTTGCCTTCAAATTAAAGTGGAAGGAGTAAACGTCATCCCAAAGGTCTATTATGGCATATTGAGTTTTTGTTCCCCTTGTCTATGATCTTATCAGAGGTTAAGGGATACACTCCACATGGAGCAGCTTCTGCTTCCTAGGAAGTCCGCTTTACCTGTGCAGTAACTTTTCCTCCTCCAGTTTTTGGATGGATTCATCTCCTCTAAGCCTGCAGTATAAAAGGCAATAGTAAGAAAAGAAAAGAAAAACCCAAAAGGTACAGTTATTGGCATGGCAATCAGGAGTTAAGGTCACTTTAGCAACATATGGCCAAATGTAAATTGTGTTAGGAATGTGATTTATTCTGTGTGGTCATATCATTTTGAGCAGAGACTTAAATGAGAAGATGAGATGACTAGGGTAATCAGTTATTTATGACATCACAGAAGTCAGTGGTTATGTGGCTGTAGAGGCCTTGTCATCATTTGGCTGAGGAATCCGTATGGATCCCAGGAGCACCTGGGGTTATCTGATATTTGATATGCAGTACATGTTCAATTTCAAACTCGATTCAGTGTCCTCCTCATTACCTCCCAAATCTGTCCCTAGCTCTGGTGACTTAGAAAGTGAGAGGAAAGTGATGTTCTACTATTTACATTCATCCCCTCTTTCTTCCAAGTGCTAGTTCCTTGTCGTGTGAGGATGATTCAGGGCTGGGGGAAGGGCAGATATCTCATGGCTGGGCCAAGTTGCAGAGTCTGCCGTGGTGGCCTTCAGTGCTGTTATTGTTCTTTGTCCGTGTGCTTCAAGAGGAGCACGGTGGCTCCAACTTGCCCCTTGACAAGGGGCTGTCTTCAAGGCATGCTCCTAGGAAATAGCAATCTCTTGTGAGGAATTACGGGGAACAGAGTTTAGAATGTTGATTCTTTATTTACTACCTCGTAATGAATTTGGCTTGGATAAGGATCCAAATTTCTGTTTCCATTTACTTTTCTTCCAGCACTTGCTTCTATTAGTACTTGGCAAAGGTATTTTGTAGAAAATAAATGTGTTTTACTGAAATAATAATGCTTATTTTGGCAAACTCTTTTCTCATTAGGAAGCCAAAGCTAATAGCAATTGCATTTATCCATGGATACCAGGCTAAGTGAACGTATATCTAAAACTAAAGATGTACAAATGTTGATAGTAAAGGGGTAGAGAAAGTTATACATCAAATACACACACACCACACACACACAAAGGTTGAAAATAAAAGAGTCGAGAACCGACTGTAATGCTCTGTTGTAACCTAAATGGGAAGGAAATCCAAGGAAGAGGGAATGTATGTACACATGTGGCTGATTCACTTTGCTTCATAGCAGAAACTAACACAACACGGTAAAGCTACTCCAATAAAAAAAAAAAATTGAAAAATAAGAGACCAAAAACTACAACTAATCGTTGAGGCAATGAAGTTAAAAAGAAAAAAGTAAAAGGGTAGAAGTAAAGTTAGCAGTTGCCAAGTCTCAGTTGCTCAGTCTGACTCTTTGGGACCCCATAGACTATCGCCCACCAGGCTCCTCTGTTCATGGGATTCTCCAGGCAAGAAAATTGGAGAAGGTTGCCATTTCGTACTCCAGGGGATCTTCCCAACCCAGGGATTGAACTGCACCTCCTGTGTTTCTTGCCCTGGCAGGCAGATTCTTTACCACTGAGCCACCTGCGAGTGCTAACCAAAAGAAAGCCATGGAAGCAACGTTAAGAATAGAAAAAATAAACTTTAAGGCAAAAATCTTTTCTATAATTAGAGCATCACTTCATAATTGTGGTGCTACCAGTAAAGAGCCTGCCTGCCAATGCAGGATACTTAAGAGACACTGTTCAATCAATCCTGGGTCAGGAAGTTTCCTGTGGAGGAGGACATGGCAACCCATGCCAGTATTCTTCCCTGGAGAATTCCATGGACAGAAGAGCCTGGTGGGCTACAATCTATTGGGTCACAAAGAGTTGGACAAGACTGAAGCAACTTAGTAGGCACATGCACTTCGTAATACTAAAATAATTCAATTCACTTGGAAAATGATTCCAGATTTCTGTATGCACCAAAACCATGAGCTTAAAATATGAAAGCAAAATTAATATATTCACAAGTAGAAATAGACAACTCCATAATAATAGAGGGGGATTTTCACATTCCTTTTTCAGTCATAGCTAGAAGAAAGGAACAAAACATTAGTAAGGATATAGAATGTTTGGACAACATGATTAATAAGCTTAAACACAAATAGACACAGCACTCAAATCAAGACCTTATTAGGCCATCTCCTTATTCTGTGGAAGATGTGTTTAGGATCATGAGATCTTATCCATCTTTCTACTTGGAACACACATGCAAGCAAGAGTAGAAAAAACTCCCTAATACAGACCTGTTTCTACATCACACACAAGACCGTAACATCTTTGAGCTCAAACCCTGAATATGCACATTGTAGGACTAACTTTGACCCATCCCTAATCCTATCAGTTTGGTACTAGTACTACAGGCTGTATGCTTTTCATTGCTTAATTTTGTGATAGACTTTGATGATAAGTATCTTATTGTCTAAACTTAGAGTCCTTATGAGGATGGAAATGTCAAAAGTACTAATGTTTTTAAGGTACAGTAGTTTGCTAACTCTTTATCAGTCTTATGAACAGGGCTGAGGGGACTGTTCAGAGCCTCTGGACTCACAATTTAAAACCTTTATGAGGGGACTTCCCTGGTAGTGCAGTGGTTAAGAACCCACCTTCCAATGCTGGGGACACAGGTTCAATCCCTGGTGGGGGAAACTAAGATCCCATATACCATGATGGGAACTGAGCCCGCGTGTGCTAGAGTCCCTGCTCTGCAATGAGAGGCCTGAATGCCACAACTGCAGAAAGTTCGCACACAGCAATGAAGACCCAGCACAGTCAAAATAATACAAGTAAATAAATAAAACCTTTGTAAGACGAGCCTCAGATTTCAAGTAGTGCTACTTAAATATATAAAACTGCTATGAAAAAATACCTTTGGATTTAAATATAATCACTAGTGTCTTGCAAATAGTATTTTATAGACAAATAGTATATATTGAAAGTGAAAGTGAAGTCGCTCAGTCGTGTCCGACTCTTTTCGACTCCGTGGACTGTAGCCTACCAGGCTTCTCCGTCCATGGGATTCTCCAGGCAAGAATACTGGAGTGGGTTACCATTTCCTTCTCCAGGGGATCTTCCCGACCCATGGATCGATCCCGGGTCTTCCTCATTGGAGGTAGATGCTTTAACCTCTGAGCCGCCAGGGAAGCCCCCTGCAGAAGGCAATGGCACCCAATTCCAGTACTCTTGCCTGGAAAATCCTATGGACAGAGGAGCCTGGTGGGCTGTAGTCCATGGGGTCGCTGAGGGTCGGACCTGACTGAGCGACTTGACTTTCACTTTTCACTTTCATGCATTGGAGAAGGAAATGGCAACCCACTCCAGTGTTCTTGCCTGGAGAATCCCAGGGACGGGGGAGCCTGATGGGCTGCCGTCTATGGGGTCGCACAGAGTCGGACACGACTGAAGTGACTTAGCAGTATAGCAGTATATATTAAATGGATATTTCTACTATAAAAGACACTGCCTTTTAGAAAACAATACTGCCACCGCAGGAGCAAGAGCAATGACTTGTGACAACATGGGGAATGAGAGGAGGAGAAAGGAACATTTGATAATTTTTTTTTAAGAAAAAGTTTTTAATCCCTCTTTTCAAACTTTCCATATATGTTTGATCAGTTGTCCCAGTCAGAGCGATTCTTAATGTTCTGTTGAAAAACTGCTTGTAATAAGAAGTATCTAATAATATGAAATAGCTTTCTTCCTTAAAAAATGAATCCAAGACTCAATCTGAAATACACATTTTGCTATGCCATCATCTTTATTACATCAGACAGAACTCTTGTAATCAATATAGTACATAAAACAAGTGAGGCAAAGACATTTGGAGGAATTCCATTTATTGTGGATGCATTTTCACAATATATATTTATTGCAGCGATCAATTATCAGTGAAAAATATTGTGTTTATAAAATTTTCAGGAATGGCAGATTCACAGAACATGCTAGTCACCTTGCAGGTTTATCTCTTAAAAAGATAACAAAGAGAATTGTAATGAAACAAGTAAACGAGGAGTTTCTTTTTCAAAAAATTAAATTCAAACCAAACAAAAATCTACCCTAAAAGTTATTCCATCCAAATACTGGAATAAAAGTCAGGATCAATCGATATATTCTCTTCTTAACTTTAGACTTTCTAGAAAAAAATATATAACAGTGATCAGGAGAAGCTCTTATTCAAAAGTACAACAAAGAAACTTTATCTCGATATAGGCCATAATTCAAACTTTGATCCATTTCACTCCAGTCGTGGGAGTCAGTGCTAACTCAGACACTGCACGTGAATTCTAGTTCATCTTATCATAGACTCATGTCTACTCTGTCATGGGTGGGTGACTTGTGCAATATTGCTGGCTTTACTTTCTTTGGCCTAGGTGTGCTAAAAGCTAGAGGAGTCAACAACTCTATATTGATTTTCGAGGAAAAGAGCCTCTGGAAGGCGCTAGTCACTCCTCATGCCAGCCCTACCCTGGCAAGCTCCCCCAGGGAACATTGTGGATTAGAAAAGGGTCATTTGGGAGGCTCCCTCATTGTGGTAGGAACTGATACTAAGATAACTTTGGTAAGTCATGAGGTATAGGTTTATAGAACTACACTATACGTATAGCTCTATGCTAGAACATATTGCCAAGACACTGGAGTACTCTTATTTATTGTGAAGAATAGATGAATGCATATGAGCTAAAAGAAGATCTGATATCTGGATTGTGTGTGTACAAATGATGAGTTGACAGACTCTTGGGGAAAAAGGTAAAACTAATGAAAATTACATATATATTTTTTGAAAGCTCAGCACATTATCAACTTATGGCAAGTACCAATGACTAATAAAGGTAGAAAAGTTTAACTAAAAAGATGTTAAAGATGTAAGTAGGTCATGACTCCTAAATAGTGGCTTTTGCTTACTTTTCTGCTTCCAGAGATTAGTCAAAGTTGGTCTTAGTACACTTATTTATGGAATTCTAAGCTGTACAATTTTGTCACTAAGATTCTTGTCTTTAATTTTCAGAGAAGGAAGAGAACTCAGATAGCATTTAAGCCAATCTATTGTGAACTTGATTCTTAAGAGTGAAGTTCTGAGCAAGCTTTAAGTTTGGTAGATTTGGTACAATTCACACTGGACTTCAAGATTGCTCTTAATTATAAACTAAGTACTATGTTTTATAGAAAATGTCAATGCATTTTGACACTTTGAATCTCTCTTATAGGTTATCCAGCATTGGAAACATATCGATACCTATTCTGCCATGTTGCTATTGGCAAATATGAAATATTAATATAATATTGTGATTTTTAGTTTTTAAAAAGCAGTGATATTGGCTAGTTACAGGGACATACTGCTAAATATAATAGCCTAGCACATAAAAAAGCTTTCTACCATTAGTGTGTTTGTGTACATGTATGCACATACATACATGATCAGGGTCATCTAAAATGTGGTTTACTATCACTACCAAAGAAATCCACAAAGCAACCAACCTAAAGAAATCAGTACCACTGTCAGCTAACATCATAACCCAATTTAGATATTCATCAACATGAAAAAAGTAATACCTTAACCGTACATCTTTCTATTTTGAAGAGAAACATTGCAGTATCTCAAATCTGAAGTGGGTTACTTTCACAAAGTGTTATAATTGCCTATAAGATAATTTCTTCCATGCTTTATTCTAAAGTGCAGAAATGACATGACTTCTGTTTTGTTTTTAAACCACTAGGTTTCATTTTTCTGGATACTGCACATTCCTCAGGCAATTTCCAACTCGGATCTCCTTTTGTTGACTTTCAATGTGGCTGGTATCACTGTTCAGACACAGAGTTAGGATGATCAGTAGAAAAGTCTCTATTTCACAGCATGGGTTTCTTTAGAAACAGGCTCCTGTGCAAAGGCAGTACTTTTACCATGAACATTTCTAGACTGTGATTATTAAATATAGTGATAATATACATGGGTTTACTGGGATAATGAAAAACAAAACAAAAGGAAATGAACCCAATTTAGTAAATCAACATAAATATAAAACAGAGCAAATTAGCCCTCTTCAACTGAGCTGGTCCAGCATCTTGAGCGGCTACTTTGGGTTCTTTCTTGAACTGTCTCAAACCTGCTAAGAGAAGAAAGCTTTAAATAGGCAGGCCATGGTGTTTCAGCTAGACATTTTGTGTCAGATTAAAAAAAAAGAATCATAATATGGCAGGAATAAATGTTTATGAAAGGGAGGATTATTGTTGGCATTTCATTTAAATATGCTCCTGTTCTTTCAGTCTATCCTTTCCTCTGTTGTTTTTTTCACTTTCCTCTTTTTTTCTTCTTTATATTCCCTTTTTCATATCTTGATCTGGAGCCTTGCTCATGGCATTCAGGGTCAAAGAGGTTTGTTGTTTTTTTTTTAACTACTATAAGGGCCAGGACTCTATGATATGCATCCCAAGATAGGCATGCATGACTGAATGGCTTAGTCTAGGCCACATCAAGGCATGATGGTAAAGCGGACTAGGCTTATCTTCAGTTCTCTCCGGTTTTTCATTTCCTACTTCCTATTCATACACCCCTACCCTAGAAACATGTCTGATCCATGGTCTCATTGTACACCATTTCTTTTCTTCTGCTAGCTGATAAAAGTCTTTGCTGAAGTATTCATGAATGTTGAGTTGTTGTGAATCCGCAATTTCAAATAGATAGTTTCATTTCAAAGGAATTACTGCATGACATGACACTAGTGAGTTTGACATTTTGGCCCAAAGGAGCTGTCTACTTTGCTACCTCATAAACTCAGCTCTGGGACTGCTGGTTATGTTATTATTATTACTGTAGAAAGAGTTTCATGGTATAGATCAAAGAGGAGGGGCTGGTATGTGTGAAGTCTTACCCTTTATCACAATGTTGCACAATTTCAGGGAGTACCGTTTGTGTTGTATTGTATGTGAGTGGTGCTGTCTGAGTCTGACCATCCCAGACCGTATCTTTACTTTCTAGAACACTGCCTCAGAGGAATGCTGTCCAGAGGGGATCTATTAAACTTGTGATGATGGCCTATGGACAGCTATCTCCTACTCAGAAAGGAGACTATATAAACATTTGGACTGTCATTTATGAAAGATCTTTCCTAGAAGGGTCATAATGGCTTAGGCCAACAAAACTTCTTCTTCTTTTTTTTTTAATGAACAACTGAAAAATGACTCCTTTCCCTTCCACCAGGAGAAAACTGTATAAGAAACTCAGAATGTTATATTTTCTATTGAGTATGCAATTCTCATAAAAACCCCATCATGTATAATAGTTAAGAATGCAGGCTCAGATCTGACTGCCTGAGTTTAATCCAGGCTTTGCTCCTTGTTTGCTGTGTGACTTTGAGAAAGTTACTTAACTCTCTGTGCCTCATTTTCCTCAGATCTAAATGGGGCTAATAATAATAATGGTGACTGAAAAATAAAATAAATAATGGTGACTGGAGGGTCAAATAAGATAAGGTAGGTTGAGAAGGTAGAACAGTTTCTTGTATATAGTGTATGTTCATTACATGTTAGCGATTTGTAATGGTGATAATTATTACTGATACTTTTAATATATTTAGCGATTATTTAGAAAGCTTATTTAAAAGTCATTTAAGTAGAGAGGCTGGCCCAGTGGATTTTATGACAAGAATGTAACAACTGAGAACTAATAGAGAAGATGGAATAACACACTCAGACTTAACAGCCCAGACTTTAGCACACAGAAGTAGGAAAGAGGAAGCAATTCTTTCCCTTTTGTGAATTGCAGTGATTCTTCAGATGCTTTTGAGATGTTCTTCAGTCCTAAGTTGCTTAAAAAGTGCTTCTGTGTATGGAGTTCTACCCTGGCCATAAGCAGACTAGTCTAATTTTACTAACTGTTACTCCCTGATTTTTCTTTTTTCAATTTTCTCTCTACCAAAAGAGAAGACTGGAATTATTACTTGAAATAAAATGCTACAACAAGGGGTCCTGTTTTTAGTTTATGCATCATTTAGGTATTGTCCAGAGTCCCCTTTATGAAGAATAAGCAGAAGAAGAAAAAAAAGACAAATCCAAACATCCTTAGCCACTAGTTTTCATAGGGTAGCAAATTTTGCTAACTTTTGAATGTTATTTTAATTTTTTGTCATATCAGCCTTGAGTCCTAGGCTGCTGGCAATGCGACCCCTTAGAATGGCTCCAGAAAGCAGCTTTCAAACTACCCTGTAGGGAGAGAGAAGTTTCTTCCCTGGGCAATCTGAAAATTCTGATCTTCAAACCTGGACTTAGAATATCTTAGAAAGAGTTTCATGGTATAGATCAACACCCCTTTCACTACGATGTTTCTGGAAAGTCTGGGAACCATCTCACGGATCTGGACTATTTACCTCGTGTAACTGACAAACCTACCACGCTGAAGGCTCCATGACACTGCCCTTCACTGTACCATATACAGGTCTTTAGAAACTGATGGTTACTCAGGCAAGACTGTGGATCAGTGCTATTTCTCATTTGACCCTGGGACCTCACACTGCAGGATACAGTAGGAAATGAACCCATGAAAAACAAATCTCCCAGTAGATTACCTTAGTGGGGGAAGTGACCTTGTCCACAGATTGCTTTTCCCAGAGGTTCCTCTTGCCAGATACATCTCCTGGCCTCAAATCCTAATGAACAGAAAGCAGAAAAATTAATATGTGGCTCTTTGTATGTTCTGGCCAGGTCTAAATAAATCACATGTTGTTTATTTGTGTAACACACTTTATCCGAGTGATGTGAAATGGTTTGAATCAAAAGGATTGCTAACCATTGTTTGATTTTATATAGACCCTGACCTATGTTGTGACACGAGAATGGGCTCAAACTATCCAGCACTGAGGTCCCGTTATTCACTGGGGACTTACTGTTTATTGACCTGTAAAATTGGAATATAAGCATATTTAAAATGAGATAGCCTATTTTTAACTTTCTATGTCCTTAGAAGTGAATAGCACATAGGTTTTAAATAATTTTTGGTATGAAAGTGAAAGTTGCTCAGTCGTGTCCGACTCTTTGCGACCCCATGGAGTCCATGGAATTCTCTAGGCCAGAATACTGGAGTGGGAATCCCAGGGACAGGGGAGCCTGGTGGGCTTCCGTCTACGGGGTCACACAGAGTCGGACACGACTGAAGCGACTTAGCAGCAGCAGCCTTTCCCTTCTCCAGGGGATCTTCCCAACCCAGAGATCGAACCCAGGTCTCCCGCAGTGCAGGTGGATTCTTTACCAGCTGAGCCACAAGAGAAGTCAACAATACTGGAGTGGGTAGCCCATCCCTTCTCCAGGGGATCTTCCTGACCCAGGAACCGAACCAGGGTCTCCTGTATTGCAGGTGGATTCTTTATCTACTGAGCTATCAGGGAAGCCCAATTTTTTGGCATACTCCAACATAAAATAAAAAGTTTAAAAATTAAAAAATACCTAAAATAAATAAATAATTTTCAGGGGATTGGATAAACACTTCATCCCTTGCCAATTAGCTTTCTTTTTGGCCTCACGGCCCCCAGCCCTTAAGACTAATGCATATCAGCTGGACTTCCAATGGCCAACCCTGCATCTCTTCGCCTGAGGACTTCCTCAGGCTACAGGTGCCCACTTTGCCCACCCAGGGGGCAACCTGGATGTTCAGAGTCATCCCTAAGAGCAGTCTTCAATCACTCATCCATGAGATTTGGTGCGAGACTATTTCTTAGACTCGCTCACGCCTCAGGTAGGGTAACTAGAAGCATGTGTTTTGTGATGGCTTCTAGGTTTTTCCCAGTGGGGTTACGTTTAAAAGCTCACGTAGTGAGTTGCTTAATAAACATTCTTAATTGGCTGTTTTCTTTTCCCGCCTCACTTCCTATAGTGTTTTCTTCACGTCCCAAGTACACTACTTGCACAGGAACCACTATTTTAGGGCAGCCCAATCTAGGACACTTTTGTAATTACACTTTTCTCAGACTAAAATAATTTTATGTTTTCTGAGAAGCAAGTGGTAATTCAGAAGTGTATCAGGAGAAGCCAGCCCCATGAAAGTAAACATTTACTACAAACTGTACCCATAAGAGAAACTGACAGGTTGATGACATATGCAAGAACCCGTGAAAATCTTGGGAAGAAAACACTAAAATACGATAACAGCTATATATCTTGGATTTTTTATTTACTACCTCATAATGAATTTGGCTTAGACAAGGATCCAAATTTCTGTTTCCATTTACTTTTCTTCTAACATTTGCTTATATTAGTCCTTGGCAAAGGCAGTTTCTGGAAAATAAATGTGTTTTACTGAAATAGTAATGTTTATTTTGGCAAACCCTTTTCTCATTAGAAGGCAAAGCTAACAGCAATTGCATTTATCCATGGACACTAGTCTAAGCGGACATATGTTTTTTCATAGATAACTATTGAGATTGTAACGTTGAAGATGCACTGGTTAATAGTATCATGTGAAGCAGTTCAGATTTACCTTAATCTTATTATTAATAAATTTCTGGATTTTCACTGTGATGTGGATTCCTGATATTCTGTTAGAGAGTTACACCTATTTAACTTGGAACCAGTAAGCAACAAATCAGGTTGTTTTTGAAAAGTTCCACTGTATATTTCCATGTAGGCAGAAGCTGCCAAATTGTCTGGAAGACTGTTTAAAAAATTTGGAGACTATAATCAGGAACATGCTAATGGTAGCTCTGGAAAGTGGCTATTACTACTTTATTTATTTGATTTATATAAGACAAATACTTTTTTTTTTAATGTGAATACTCTTCTACTGAGGAAAATGAATTGTATCTCCCTTAAATCCTGCCTATGAATCTTTTGAGGTCACTTAAAGAGTTTAGAGAGTCCATTTAAAGAAAATATTAACATCCAAGTAGCAAACTGGCATTTTAAATCAAATGGGAAATATAAATGAAATTACCTGACTGGACTACTACATTTTAGAGAAAGACCCACTCCAGAAGAACAGGGAAAAATGAAGGCAGGAAAGCAGACTTCCAGTCAACCAGAGATCAAAGAATGAAGAAGAGAATTCAGCTGAGAAGGACAAAGTTGGTATTTTTTTTAAACAAAAAGAAAGATAAATTAGCATTTTAATTGCTGTATATAACATGTAGTTTAGACACAAAGAACAGACAAACCAGGTACAACAGACATATTCAGAATTTTACACAGTGACACTGAAGTCCTGTAAATTCTACCCACAAATAGCAATAGATGTCCCAGCAAAGAATAAGGTATAGATCAGTGTTTAAATAAGTTACTGATTTTTAGAAACCCCAAGTAATATTGATTTGACAAGCTTCTGAGCACTTTTAATTACATGAAAATTAATTCATAGCTAGCAGCAGAGGATGGTTTTTATCTTAGGTGAAGTTTAGAACTGAACACGAATCTCTTTTCCTTCTTCTTGAGGTTTCACTGGGTGAGCACTATTTTGGTAAGAAAACTTATCTCTGATTTTTCCTTAATGGCCACGTGCCACACATCTGGAAACACAACCCTGGCTTTCCCCTCCACGCACATATGCCAAGGAATAGAAACCAAGGGCTAAGAATAAATCGCTTATGGCCCCCAATTAGAAGGGTGGCTTTGGGAGCCTCCTCTCTACTGTTGTCCTTAGGCAATCTTCTGACATCCTGAGCTCAGCGTCGGCCTGACCAGAATCCCCAGGCTGTCAAACTCACATGCCTTTCATGAAGAGACAGGTTAGAAACACAAAAGCCGAAAGTGGCTGGTGGAAGAAAATTTTAAATTTTGAAAAAGAGGGAATTGACAAATTAAAGAGTGCATACCTCCACACCTCAAAAATGTGTTTGAATTATAATTTTAAAAGGGAAAATAAAGCATGATGGCCTGGTCTACACAGATCTTAGCTGCAGGCCACCAGAGTGAAAAACCCTGGATAAGACCTAAACAGCCTTTCTTGACCTGACTTTCTAAGCCGCCTTCCTGGATTTAACCTTTTGTCTGATAAGTTTCATGTACTCATATCTACAGGACCCTTCCGGCTCTTCCCAGTAGTTTGGACATTTTCATTTCCTTTCTGTTGAATCCTTATTGTCTGTGGTTCACAATCCTGCCTTGTTGAACTCCAAGTTATTTCTTTTCCTGAATGACATGTTGCTGGTCTACTACACTTGGAATGTGCACAAAGCTCAAAGTTGCTTATTAAGAATACTCAAGCTGGCCTTTTATCTATAACATCAATTATGTATCATTATCTTTCGACCTGGCCTTTATCAAGGAAGCCACACTAGTCTACAAAATCCAATGGGACATGGGGAAAAAGAGATCATTCTGATGTATACTAATTGCCACCTTCTTCTTTCCTTTTCTTCTCTACACAGTATTATAGTAGTTGCCAACCTTTTTGGCATGACGGACCCGTTTCAAGGAAGACAATTTTTCCGTCGACCAGGGGTAGGGGAGAATAGTTTCAAGATGATTCAAATGTGTTACATTTATTGTGTACTTTATTTCTATTATTATATTACACTGTGAAATATAATGAAATAATTATACAATTCAGCAAAATGCAGAATCAGGCGGTAATGCAAGTGATGGAAAACAGCTGTAAATAAAGATGAACCTTCACTTGCTCTCCTGCCACTCACCTCCTGCTGTGTGTGACTCAGTTCCTAACAGGCCACAGACCACTACTGGTCTGTAGTCTGGGGG
This sequence comes from Bos grunniens, assembly GCF_055505025.1. Lineage (NCBI taxonomy): Eukaryota > Metazoa > Chordata > Mammalia > Artiodactyla > Bovidae > Bos > Bos grunniens. The sequence goes on from NC_141168.1 coordinate 21,548,688, forward strand.
TTGGGGACCCTGCCCTAGTAGACAGTCTAGCAAATTACTTATTAAATATTAGATAAAGCAGGCAATGATTTTGTAATTTCCCTGTAATGCCTGTTTGTCCTGCCATTTTTAGGAGGTCATCAATAATTCCCAGAAAATGGGGATTTTTGTGGAAACCTTGACTCAGCTATACCTATTGTAATACTAACTGAATTGAATCTTTTTAACACTCCCATTAGGATGAAATAGATGATAGGCTTATCAGTTAAAGTGTTGATAAAAGAGTATGGGTCAGGTCCTTGACCAAATATATGAGTGTAATCTGGGACTGAAATGAAACAAGGTTGCAAATACATGTAAAAAACTGACCACCTCCTTTAGCAACGTGCCATATTCATCCAAGAAGAAAGAAGAAAAACATACACCTCTTTCTTCTTATCTTGCTATCCTGAGAAGTCTTAAATGGGTCCACAAACTTGCTGAACTTGTATTATATGCAATGTTTTAGGGGAGAGGGTCCTTAGATTTCATTAGGTTTTCAAAGGGATAATTCAATAAGGTTGATAAACACTGGTCTCGAACCATAAAACTTTATATTACCTGCCATTAAAAAATAATTTCCATTCTTTATATCACCTTGGGTGCTAGGGAAACTTGAGGCACTAAAGATCACATACCTTGAGGGTATCATCCCTTGCCTTGTGTGTGCTAAGTCACTTCAGTCATGTCTGACTCTTTTTGACCCCGTGGACTGTAGCCTGCCAGATTCCTGTCCATGGGATTTCCAGGCAAGAATACTGGAGTGGGTTGCCATGCCTCCTTCAGGGAATCTTCCCAAGCCAGGGATTGAACCTGTGTCTCTTAAGTCTCCTACATTGGTAGGCGGGTTCTTCACCACTAGGGCCACCCAGAAAGCCCTACTATCTCCTTTTATAGGCCTCCTTTCGTATATCTGAGGACTTCCCTGATGGCCCAGAGGGCAAGGAAATCTGCCAGCAATGCAGGAGACACAGGAGATGTGGGTTCGATCCCTGAGTCAGGAATATCCTCTGGAGGAGGAAATGGCAACCTACTCCAGTATTCTTGCTGGAAAAATCCCATGGACAGAGTAGTCTCAGGGGCTACAGTCCACAGTCACAAAGAATCTATATCTATTGGGAGCAGGAAAAAGATTTCTTTTCAATAGTTGTAAACTAGGTTCACATTAGTTTTATATCTCTGTGAGGCCTTTAGGTAAAGAATCTCAGGCTGAATATTAATTGATTATAAGGAATTGTACCCAAGAAGAGTACGGAAATATTTCCATTTTTTCTTTTTTCAGTTGGAAAGGTGATAAACTCTAGTGACTTTGGAGATTAAACATGGAGCCAATGGGTGCAATTAAATGCTCAATGGTGCAGAGACCTAGGGTTTGGGAAGCTTTTCTTCTGCCTCTGGAATGGGGTAGTTGTGACAGCAGAGTCTTTTGCTACCTTGGGCACCAACAAAGCTATAAAAGCCAACTGAACAGAGAAAGCTCACCAGTGGACAGTAGGGAGCTTCATAAGTCTTTTGATTATAATGATAAATGCACGGCAACTACCATATACATTCACTGAAAAGGTTAAGAGAATATTTTTAGTAAGAAAGCCATGCTTAATAAGAAGATTTTAAATTTCCAAAAATAACATTCATAACCAGTTTTTATAGTTTCTAGTCTTACTGTTGTTTTGTTTTAAATGGCTTTTCTTTGGAGGTGTTGACAAGGAAATTACAGCAATTATTTCAACAACTACCTAATCACTGTATTTTTGGGTTAAGTTACAGAAATTAGGCAAATTAGAAAATGTGAGTTCGATAGCCAGCATAACATTCTAAGTCTAGGGGTGCTCTTGACACAGAAATGGCCGAGATCATTTGACATTTTCAAATTCCTAGCTTAACTCATAGAATAGAAACTAAACACGCAGATAGTTAAGAGGGCAAATCTGAACTGCCTCCGCGATCCAGGAGGAGAGGTGATGACCGTTCCGTTCTACCTTCTGGGTAAATGACAGTGCAGCTGCTCGGGACTGCTCTCTCTCATCTGAGCCCCTCCTTGTTTGTTACTCAGCAGTCGCAGCCAAGAACAGGGGCCCTGTTTTTCCCAGACAAAACTCCCAACAGCCTGTTTTCTTCAGTTGCTGGAAGCTGAGCTATCAAAGACATTCAGAAAAACCTGGAGCTACTTACAGAAGGCTTGGGAGCAGGCGACTTGCTTCCCTCGGGCGTTTTGGTTAGCCATTCGTTGATGCGGCTGGAGACCCCCACCTTCAAGCCGGCGGTTTCCTGTAAAGGTCAAGCATCCAATGTTAAAGGGGAAAAAAAAACTACCTGGAAATTCAAAGCAACCTCAAAATACTATTCAGTATTATTTCATACAGCACCAATCAATTGCTGATCATTATACGGACTATTTTAAGGAAAATGAACCTTGAACTTGATATTGAAAGCGTATGATATCTGGTTTTCTTCCCCCTGCACTTCCCCTCCCCTGCCAATCCCAAGGTTAGTGATGAACTCCGGGCATTGTATTTAGAGGCCTCTGGCCAGGGCATAGTATACAACCTCAGTATACAATCACATACCATAGTATATGAACCTCAGGAACACACTCTTTCTGAGCTTGCTTTTGTGGTCATTGCAAAAGAAAGTAAGAATTATACTTTCTTCACTGCTTTTGTAATTAACTATGTAATTCCTAAAAGAAAAAAAAAGGAAAAAAAAGGCGGGGGGGCGGGGGCGGGTGGCGGGGATCCAACCTCCAGAATGAAAAGACAGCAACCCTTGCTCACCTTGTTTGGTGTGCCCGAAGCAGAGGGGGATGAGAACACATTGCCTTTCTCCCACATGCTCTTGATGTTGCGGACACCTTCGGCAGGAACAGGAAGGTCCGAGGCTGCTGGCTTTGTAGGTTTTGCAGCTTTTGTTCCCTGAAGTATGTGAATTATTTTTAGGATTGGTGCTGATAAGTTTGTTCTCATAAAACTATAGTAAGCCTGTCTGCCTCAACGTTATCACTCAACAAATTCATTGGGTAAACACCTTCACCAAAAGTGACTCATAATTTCCATACATTTTGATAACATCTCTATTTCCGAATAAACCATTATATCTACTTCAGAGGATCTTTTCAAATTGAAATATGCTTTTCATTAGCATCTCCCCCCGCCACTTATTGTTATAGTGATATGCTACTTCATTTCTTCAACAGACACTTCTTGAGTGCCTGCTGTGTGCCAGGCACTGTGTTAGGCTCTGGGGACATGGTGGCACTCAAGAGTCTGCTCTGTAAGCCCCACTGGACTGACATTAGTAGGACAGATGGTAACTAGTTATTCAGTATTATTTCACCTTGCAATAAGTACTATGAAAGATGAGTGTGGAGCTGAAAGCATGCCAAGAGACCACAGAACAGGACAGTGGTACTTAGTTTAGGGGGCTTCCCAGGTGGCTCAAGTGGTAAAGAATCCACCTGCGCTGCAGGAGATGCAGGAAACATGGGTTTGATCCCAGGGTTGGTCAGATGCCCTGGAGGAGGGCACAGCAACACACTCCTGTATTCTTGCCAGAAAAATCCCATGAACAGGGGAGTCTGGCAGGCTACAGTCCAAAGGGTTGGAAAGAGTCAGACAAGACTGTGCAACTGAGCACGCACTTAGCTGCTGCTGCTAAGTCGCTTCAGTTGTGTCCGACTCTGTGCGACCCCAGAGACGGCAGCCCACCAGACTCCCCTGTCCCTGGGATTCTCCAGGCAAGAACACTGGAGTGGGTTGCCATTTCCTTCTCCAATGCATGAAAGTGAAAAGTGAAGTCGCTCAGTTGTGTCCGACTCTAGCAACCCCACGGACTGCAGCCCACCAGGCTCCTCCGTCCACGGGATTTTCCAGGCAAAAGTACTGGAGTGGGGTGCCATTGCCTTCTCCGACACACTTAGTTAAGGGGGGCAAAAGTAGGCCACTTTGCGGACGAGACATTTAAACCCAGATCTAATGGAAGACTTCAAAGAGGTTGGTGAAGGAAAGCACAAACACCGTTTCATGCAGAGCTAACAGTATATGCCAAGAAACAAAGATAGGGATGTGCCAAAACATCGAGAAAGACTGAGAGACCACTGCAGGGAGAATATACTGGAAGGAGGAATGAACGGGTGTAAAAAAGAAAGATGTGCATCCAAGATACTTTTCCAGCAGTAGTGATGCACACACCCTAAATCATGCAGTTTCTCTCCTGGTCCTGCTTTGGGGCCTGTGGCATGTGTCACCAAGGTGGGCAGCCAGGGTGAGTGGCCCCACTGCTGGACTACATAAAGGCTGAAGCCATAGTCTTGGCTTCATTAACCCTGTTAGAGTTATGACCAATTCAACCACAGAAAAAAACTATTTGCAATTTGTCTTATTTGTCTTATATTTTAGTGGCCATTTAATCTTCTGAAAATCTCCTCGTGAATGTTAGGACTTGATTATTCACTTGGTAAACCATCCAGAACGCTTTCTTATTCCCTCTCATCATTACAAACTATTTTATAGGCATCTCCACTCTGCAGTACAAAGGGCAGGATCTAATCAAATTGAACTGATCCAGTTACATCATAGCAGACAACTGAAACGAAAGTCTACACAAAGGAGGAAAAAAAATCAGTATTGCATCCTGATCAATGGCACCCTACCCTCTTAGTGCTTTGGTACTTGGAAATGTACATTATTTCCAAATTGAGTAGAACTCCTAGGTCAACTGGCAGTGGGGAAAGAAAGCTGGATTAGACAGAGGCATAAAACTATGATCCTTCAAATATAAAACAATCAATTTGAAATTGACTATTAAATTCCAGCTGGCTATCATCTTTATATTAATTTATACTACTAATTTATTTGATAATAAAAGTTCTTATAGACAAAGAAGGACTAGTCATGGTTGTAAAGGACCTGTTTAAACTATATATGGGAACACCTTTTATAAGGAATTAAGAATATTGAAGATATACTTGTGAACATATAAATAATACAGTTAAGTAACAAATTCATTAAAAAAAATTACACCTTCATTAAAGAACACTCAGGTGGAAAGTAGTAAATAATTTATTTAAAACTTTTCTATAATTTATCTTTACTATTGCTTTCTCTATAACTAGTTCAAAATAATAAAGCATCATTAACATTCTAACACTACTGGACTTGATTATTGTCCTAAGTGTTTCTCTGATTGTTTATACAATCAGAGTTGATTTCTGTTTGACCATAACACTGAGGCTACAGTCTGTGGGTTCGCATAGAGTCAGACACGACAGAGTGACTAACACTTTCACTTCAGTTTCCTAACATCGAGGACGTCTCTCACCTCAATTGCACTGGTGTATTGCTCCAGTCTGCTGTCAATCTTGGAGACTACTGCTGCTTGATGAGTTGATTTGACACCACTGTTAAGTAAATAAACACACACAGACATGCATAAAAATATGAGAGAATTTTCCCATTACATCAAATGGTTGATGATTCTCAATTCAACAATCAACCATATTTACCTTTTCTGCACAGACTTATTCAAAAATTCTGCTCGCTCTTCTATCTAGGAATAGGAAAAAAAATAAAACCAGTTAATATTTTCAGCTTATAAAGAGGGTTTCTCAGTCCATACTATTATTTTTCCTGAACCTGGGGAATAAAAGCACCAAAGAGTGTCAAAGAGTAAGAGGGTGCTGTGCACAGCACCTCTGCTAGGGAGGAAAATGACACATTAGGTATTTGATAATGAGGTTTGTGATACTGGGAGATGAAGGTAGGATTGGCAGAAGACAGAGAAATATGAAGTTCTGGAAACAAAGACTAGATAGAATGGAATAAAAATGCCTCTGAAAAAACATAAATCAACAGCAAAACAATCACATTTCAAGACTAACTTTTTTTGCTTTTGCTTTCTGACATACTTTAAATTTTTTTCATTTTTTATTGAGGTATAAATGATATAACATTAGTTTTAGGTATACAGCATAATGATTTGATATTTGTATATATAAGAATGATAACCAGGAACTGTGATCTGTTCACTTACTGCTTAGCCTGGTTTCCTAATTTTGATAGCTATTACTGAACTTAATTTGCCCTGAATGTAGAAGACCGATATGGGGCTGAGTGAAACTGGGGCACAGCTCACCAGGAATGGCTGAGGCTTCTCATGAAAACCCTAGTAGTCCAAGTGGGAAATAAGGAAATAAGCCCAGAGAAACTCCTATGAGTATACTGATGGATAGTTTGCCAAGTTGCTTCAGTCGTGTCCAACTCTGTGCGACCCCATGGACTGCAGCCTACCAGGCTTCTCCGTCCATGGGATTCTCCAGGCAAGAACACTAGAGTGGGTTGCCATTTCCTTCTCCAATGCATGAAAGTGGAAAGTGAAAGTGAACTCGCTCAGTCGTGTCTGACTCTTAGCGACCCCATGGACTGCAGCCTACCAGGCTCCTGCATCCATGGGATTTTCCGGGCAACAGTACTGGAGTGGGGTGCCATTGCCTTCTCCGACGGATAGTTTAGTATTTTTTAATACATATTTTTTAAAGCTAGAAATTTTTGCTACAACTAAAGCTGCTAAATCAAGCATTGTATTTTACTAAAACTGCATCACTCAAATCCAAATGTTCTTCATAAGCCAGCAAATATTTGTTGACTCCTTATGATACCCAACTCCAGGCTAGAAATAGCCTTTGCCATGCATCTTCTGTCATCAGCAAATAGTAACACCTTTGCATATGACTGCATGTGCAAAGCACATAGGTCCATTTTCTGTCCTGTTCAGGAATCTACTGGATTATAGTTACTGTAGAATTGTGCATATCAACAACCTCAAATAAGCAGATGATACAACTCTAACGGCAGAAAGCAAACAGGAACTAAAGAGCCTCTTGATGAGGTTGAAAGAGGAGAGTGAAAAAACTGGCTTAAAACTCAACGTTCAAAAAACTAAGATCATGGCATCTGGTCCCATTACTTCATGGCAAATAGATGGGGAAAATGTAGAAACAGTGACAGATTTTATTTTCTTGGGCTCCAAAATCACTGTGGATGGTGAACTACAGCCATGAAATAAAAAGATGCTTGCTCCTTAAAAGGAAAGCTATGACAAACCTAGACAGTATATTAAAAAGTGAAGACATCACTTTGCTCACAAAGGTCCATATAGCCAAAGCTATGATGTTGAAGCTGAAACTCCAATACTTTGGCCATCTGATGCGAAGAGCTGACTCATTTGAAGAGACCCTGATGCTGGGAAAGATTGAGGGCAGGAGGAGAAGGGGATGACAGAGGATGAGATGGTTGGATGGCATCACCAACTCAATGGACATGAGTTTGGGTGAACTCCAGGAGTTGGTGATGGACAGGGAGGCCTGGCGTGCTGTGGTTCAAGGGGTCGCAAAGAGTCAGACACGACTGAGCAACTGAAGTGAACTGAACTGATGGTTTTTCCGGTAATTATGTAGAGATGTGAGCATTGGCCAATAGAGAAAGCTGAGTACCAAAGAATTCATGCTTTCAAATCGTGGTGCTGGAGAAGACTCTTGAGAGTCCTTTGGACAGCAAGGAGGGAAAACCACTCAATCCTAAAGGGAATCAACCCTGAATATTCATTGGAAGGACTGCTGAAGCTGAAGCTCCAATACTTCGTTTACTTGATGCAAAGAGCTGACTCACTGGAAAAGACCTTGATGGTGGGAAAGATTGAGGGCAGGAGGAGAAGAGGCGACAGAGGATGTGATGGCTGGATAGTATCACCAATTCAATGGACACGAGTTTGAGCAAACTCCGGGAGACACTAAAGGACAGGGAAGCCTGGCGTGCTGCAGTCCACGGGGTCACAAAGAATTGGACACGACTTAGCAATTGAACAACAACAACAAGAATACTGGAGCAGCTGACCTTCGCCTACAATCTTTGAAATGTCAATGGCTTTTTCTAGACTGTTGGCCTAGGACTCAGAGATTATTAATAAATAACCTTAAGCTTTTTGGAAAACATGCTTCACTCCTAATATCAGTTGAACAATACTTTTATAGATGTTAGTGAGGGCACTTCATCCTTTCCAATGATTTCTTACAAAGATAAAATCTAACTCATTAATATTAAACTTTATGCAAAAATGTGCTATCAGTATCCCCGAGTTTATGAGGTGTAAAGGGTTTAAAACCCTTATTTTTCTGATTTTAACATGAACTTAGAAGTGTATTTTTGGAGGAAAAGTTCCCAGCTAAATTTTTTCTGAATGAGATAAAATACATTAGAACCACATAATGTACTGGCACTTGTAATATTATTCACTCATCTATCCATCCAACCTTTATCCCTGACAACCTGTCTGTCAAACAACCAACAAACCAATAAATTATATGTGAGCACCGCTTACTCCTTGGAAGGACAGTTATGACCAACCTAGATAGCATATGAAAAAGCAGAGACATTACTTTGCCAACAAAGGTCCATCTAGTCAAGGCTATGGTTTTTCCTGTGGTCATGTGTGGATGTGAGAGTTGGACTGTGAAGAAAGCTGAGCACCGAAGAATTGATGCTTTTGAACTGTGGTGTTGGAGAAGACTCTTGAGAGTCCCTTGGACTGCAAGGAGATCCAACCAGTCCATTCTGAAGAAGATCAGCCCTGGGTGTTCTTTGGAAGGAATGATGCTAAAGCTGAAACTCCAGTACTTTGGCCACCTTATGCGAAGAGTTGACTCATCACCAGGAAAAGACCCTGATGCTGGGAGGGACTGGGGGCAGGAGGAGAAGGGGACGACAGAGGATGAGATGGCTGGATGGCATCACAGACTCGATGGACGTGAGTTTGAGTGAACTCCGGGAGATGGTGATGGACAGGGAGGCCTGGCGTGCTGCGGTTCATGGGGTCGCAAAGAGTCAGACATGACTGAGCGACTGAACTGAACTGAACTAAACCTATTATACAAAATTAAACACCAGTGGTGTATAAGATAGGGCTCCAATTCTGCACGGAGTCAGTAGGGGAGACTAGCAGAACACATAAATGAAAATTTTAAAATTCAGTGGTAGATAAACAGCAAAGTCCTACTGTAGTACAGGGAACTACATCCCGTCTCCTGGGACAAACCATAGTGGAAAAGAATATTAAAAAAGAATGTATATGTGTGTAAAACTGAGTCACTGTGTTATACAGAAGAGACTGGCACAACATTGCAAATCAACTGTACTTCAAAAAAAAAAAATTTAGAAATTATTAAAAACCTAAACAGTAGGTGAAGGTGAAGTCGCTCAGTCGTGTCCGACTCTCTGCAACCCTGTGGACAGTAGCCTACCAGGCTTCTCCGTCCATGGGATTCTCAAGGCAAGAATACTGCAGTGGTTTACCATTTCCTTCTCCAGGGGATCTTCCCGACCCAAGGATTGAACCCGGGTCTCCCGCACTGGAGGCAGACGCTTTAACCTAGTAGGTACCATATTAAAGATTAAAAAATGGGAGAGTTGGAGAAAGCTTTTCAGATGTTCTAGTATTTGAGCTGATTTTTATAGTTTATAGTTTACACGGCTTTATAAATGAGTTCATGAAAGTGAGGGTGGGGAGTGTGTGTGTTGGAGGGTAAAGGACATTTTTAGTAGAGCAGACACACATACAAAGATTTGGGGAACCAAGAAGCAAGCAGAGCAGTGGGACTGAAGAATGGAGAACCGCTAGCATCTTTGTAGCACCTGTAGCATCGTTCTGACCTGGGGATCATCTTGTTAATGTTGGCAGTCACATTTATTCACATTATGGCTCTTAGACTCTAACGTCTCCTTCTGTATCTACAGTATTCAATACAGCTTGATCTCATCATCACATTTTGTCAGGACTTATTGATGCATTTTTGCTGGCAAATGTTTGCACTTAGTGACTCTGGGTAATGTAACAATTTCTACTAAATTTGTAAATTACTTGTTCTGTGTAAGGAGTTTAAAGAGAGAAACTGGTTCTTCTATAAACCAAGAGGTGGCACTGTGGTCCTAATAAAACGGGAAAATCACACACATTTCAGCAAACTGGTGCTCTTCTTAACTCCACACTCCTTCCACCACGAGTATATGAAAATAATAATAATAAAAACAAAATTATAAATTTAATTTACTTAAAACTTATTCTTTGTATGTCTTAGGTAAGAAAGCTCATTCACTGCCAGCATAATTTAACTATGAGAAACCGGGTTCTGAGCTTCTCAGACGAGGAACGTAAGCCATGAGAAACCAACAAAATACACCAGTGGATAATATCGTGTGGTCAGATGTCAAATGTTTCTCCTCCCGCCGGCATTCGACAATCTTAGCTTGTGACCATTTATAAAAGCTGCAGGGCCAAAAGTGTCAACAGTTGCAGGAATTTCAATTGTAGGACATGAAATGAAATTATAAAACAAGAGCCACAGCAGGTTCTTCAAGGCACATACTATGGAGAAAAACACTAGATTGCCTACTCTTGAAAGCACGTCTCTGTTACACAGAAACTGAAAGTTTCTTTTTTATATGTCAATTTTGATGGCTCACACATGCCTCTCTACTAGAACACTGTTGTTCAGTTGCTCAGTCGTGTCTGACTGCGACTGCAACTTGCCAGGCTTTCCTGTCCTTCTCTACCAGAATAAGTAGATAAATGGCTTTGTGGGAACTCTGGAGTCTGGTTGATGGAAACACTAGAGAAGCTAAGTTGGGAACCTTGGTAGAGAGATGTTTGAAGAAAGAGGATGGGTTGCAGTTTCTTTTGAAAAACAAAGTAGAAATTATAAGTCTCGATAACTACAACTTTTCTCACGTTCCCACACACAGTTCAAGGAAAGCGTAGGTCAGGTGGCGATTGAAGGAAGGTTGAAAGAGAGAGGACACTTCTTTTTTTTTGATTTTCGATGAGCCAGGAAGAAATGGACCCAGACAGAGGGGGACCGAGTGGCTGTGCAGAGATGGTCTAAAGTGAGCAGGGTTTGCATCTTTCTGCTCTTTCTCCTTCAGCTGCTGCTGCTGCTGCTAAGTCACTTCAGTCGTGTTCGACTCTGTGCAACCCCATAGACGGCAGCCCACCACGCACCCCCACCATCTCCGGGATTCTCCAGGCAAGAACATTGGAGTGGGTTGCCATTTCCTTCCCCAATGCATGAAAGTGAAAAGTGAAAGTGAAGTCGCTCAGTCATGTCTGACTTTTAGCGACCCCATGAACTGCAGCCTTCCAGGCTCCTCCATCCGTGGGATTTTCCAGGCAAGAGTACTGGAGTGGGGTGCCATTGCCTTCTCCGTTCTCCTTCAGCAGGGGTATGCAAATAGAGTTTTGCCTGTGTTCTCCACCCACCCATAAACTAAGAACATTTTACATTGTTAAATGGTTTGGAAAAGCTCAAAAGAATATTTTGTAACATAGGAAGACTTTATGAAATTCAAATTTCAGATCCATAAATGAAGCTCACTTACTCCACACAGCCTCTCTCTCCTCCTTCTGCTCCACTCAGAGACCTCACTGAGCTGGTAGTCTGCACTTGGTTACCCTTGTAATTCTTGAGTTTTCCTGAGGCGGTCAATGATATGAGTGCCCTATGGACAGTGACCTTGCTTTGTGCTTCCCTCCTTCATAGTTCATTGCACATATTAGATTTGTTATAAATATCAAATAAGAAAACTCCTCCTGAAGCAGGCCTTGAGATGAGATTGAAGTATAAGGAGCTTATTTGGGAGGGGTTAGAACCATGGCAACCCACTCCAGTATTCTTGCCTGGAGAATCCCGGGGACAGAGGAGCCTAATGGGCTGCCGTCTATGGGGTCGCACAGAGTCCTACATGACTGAAGCGACTTAGCAGCAGCAGCAGCAGCAGCAGCAGCAGCAGCAGCAGAACCATGGTAAACTGGGACCCAGACCATCCTAAAGACTAAAGGAAATGTTCTAGGAATAAAACATACTGGTTTCCATGTGAAACAGGTAATAAGTGTAAGTGTAAATAACTGACTTTTGATCAAAATGTACACACACTGATAGACATACACACACACACACACATTAACCAGCTGCAGCCTGGCTATGATTCTATACTGCCTTTACCTGTTGTCAGGGCTTTGTAACCTAGCTAGGATGACAGAAAATAAAAACGGCTCAAAGTTCCAATCTCTAAAGTTTCATTCGTCCATGTATTTATTCAATAAGCACGTACTCCCTACATCAGTGAGTATCTTCACTGTGCCAGGGACTCAAAACATGCTAACTGTATAAGCAAAAATACATATTTGAGTCTACGCTCTTGTCTCTCCATCTCAACCAGCCCATCATCGCCCTGAGTCAGCTCCTTCCTGCTCATTCTCTCAGCAGCGCTTCTGTCTTCCTTTATTAGGAGCTATGCCCACTGAAGGGAGTAGTCAGACCAAACTCATCCTGGCAAGGGAGCCTATCCGAGTCACATTTCATCTCCTTTGCTGATAACAGCTTTGAAATTTGACCTGTGCCATCCCCAGCTGTCCTGCTCTTAATAATGACAAAGAAAAATAATGAAATTAGCATGAAAAAGCAGCTTAAACCTTTAAAATACATTTGCCTATTTTATAGTTTCAATGTTTCTGCTTTTAATTGCTCAAAGTAATAAGGCACACAGAGAGTGTGGGTCAGTGAAATCCAGAGGTAATCAGCAGAGGTCATTTTAATCAAAGATCTAATAATCAAAAGACACAAAGTACTCCACTTGATTTCTCTCCTATCTCTATCTTGAAAATGAAAAAAAGCTATGAAATTGCTGACGGAGCAAAAAGATAAATGGAACAAAAGCTTTGAATAATCAATAACTAAATCAGGGGCTGAAATCATGTTTCTATCATATTTTAGTAAACACAAGAAGGTTTTCTGGGGGAAAATACCTTGAGAGATGAACCTTTAGGAGTGAAACATTTGAAGGGCTTCTTGTCCTCTGATAAACCATCTTCCGGCATCTTCTGGCGTTTCTCAGCAGCTTCTGCCCTTCGCCTTTCAATCTCTTCCTTTAGCCTCCTCTTCTCTTCCTAAGAAAGAGCAAATAACAAGGACGTTAATATCAGCTTCAAGCCCAAAGGAAAGAGTGCTGTAGGGGAATGGTCATAGTCCTAGAAGAGAAAGATCCGGGTTCTAGAAAAGATGCTAGCCCTTCCTCAAGGGTGGCACCAGAGGTTAAGCCTGAGCGCTTGAGTCCAGCTGCTGATGTGCACTCTGGCACTGCCCCTTCCAAACTGTGTGACCTTGGCCATGTTACTTATCTACCCCATGCCTCAGTTTCCTCATTTGTAAAATGGGGATAATAATAGTATCCACCGACTAGGGATTTAACACAGACTAAATGAGAACGCTCAGGTAGAATGCTTAGACTCATGCTCAGCAGGACAGTCATCACAGTCATCACCTCGTCAAGTCATCAAACACTGGCCTTTCATTTTGTGTACGTAAAATAAGTTCTCACTTCTACCTACTTCCTAGGAGAGATGTGAAGACAAATGAGATCATCCATATGCCAAGGCACACAGTACTATATTTACTAAATTGTACAAGAGATGGTTTCTTGCTTGTCCCTTCCTTAGCTGAGTAGATTATTTCTAGATAGCTTGACAAATCTGAAATGGTGTAGATACTGCCCCCTAGTGGTGAAACCACGGATGTTTACAATCCCTCTCATCAACCCCTCGGTGCCTTCATTCCTGGCCTAGAACACTCTGTCTTCTCATCAGGCTGCACATCCTCTAGGAACAGTTTTCTGACAGATTTATGTAGTCTTTGTAGTTTTCAAACTGGATGTTCTCAAGCAGGAACTGGATGTTCATGTGTCATAGGATGCTGCAGAAAGATCCTGTGTATTGTGGACTGAATATTTATGCCCCCACCCTCCCCCACCAAATCCCTGTGTTAAAATCCTAACCCCAAGAGTGATGGCATTAGGAGGTGGGGGTTTGGGGGCCATGAGAATGGAACCTAAAAGAGGCTCTAGGGAGCTCTCTCACGCCTTCTGCCCTGTGAGGACACAGCGAGAAGACTGCTATCTGTGAACGGTTGCACCAGACACAGAGTTTGCTGGCATTTCGATCTTGGACTTCATAGCCTCAGAACTGTGAGACAAACATCTGTTATGTCTTATCAGCCACCCCGTCTGCAGCAATTTGTTATAGCGGCCGCCACTAAGACACTGTGCTTGGTAGGAGGTTAGACCAAATCATCTCTGAGGTCCAATTCAGGTCTCAGAGGCCATGTTTCTCCTCTGCTTTCATTGATACTTTGCTCCTCTAGAGAACAGCAATAACAATAACAGGAATGAACACTATGACTTCCTGAGTGTCTATTATGTACCAGGCACCCTGAATATCATGATTTAATCACCTCCACAATCCTGAAAGTAGATATTTCACAGATAAGGAAAAGAGGTCTCACGGTCTAGTGACTCTCCCAAGGTCCCAGCTTGCCAGTGTCAGAGGGTCTGATTCTAAAACAAACATTCCAATTACCTTCTAACCAAAGGTCGCAGGCTTAAGAAGAGCTGGAGTTGAACGAGACCTTGGAGTAATGTATCCAAACTTTCCGCACAGTTTGGGGAATGTTTGTATAGGATCCATGTCAGAAAGTCATCTAAAGTCTTGTTGCATATTCTAAATGATGGGAGATCACAGTCTCTGGAGATTTGTGTGGAAAGCTCTAGGCGGAGTTGGAGAAGCTGGGTCGCAGCAGCAAATCTATCACTTATTATTAGTCAAGTGACTTCACACAAGTCAGTCAAACTACTTGATTCCCATTTCTTTGTCCATAAAATGAGGATAAATAATGTACCTCAGGATACAAGGAAAAAATGCTCTTTGTAAACTACTGCAATGCTACAGTAGTTGGTTAAGCACTTTTTCAATTTTCAAAATTTGCCTTCTTGTAACTTTATCTGTCATTTTCAGTTCTGCTTAAGATGGAACAAATTCATCTGCTCATAATCACTGGGCTCCTGCTACACGCCTGGCGCTGTGCTGGGTCCTGGGTGTACAGCAATGAACAAAGCAGGTACTGTCCCTGCCTGTGAAAATCTAGTTACTTACTCTTCCACTTAACACACCCCCAAAACGATTTTTGGGAAAATCTTCTCTATGAAACCTCTTCAAATATCAAAAAACAACTACCATGTGACTCTTGGTTCTTGTAACTGATCTGCAGACTTTTTCATCCTTCTCTCCTCTCACAGTCTTTACTGAGGGACATTTACAGGTTCATGCGTTAAGACAACGAAAAGTGGGACCTCGGGAAAATTACAAAACCTCTCGGTGCCTTAGTTTCCTGATCTGTAAAATGGGGATGAGAAGACTATCTATATCAGAGAGATCTTAGGAGAACTGCATAAATTAATGTGTATAAATTTTTAGAACCACACCTAGCACACAGCAAGCTGCTGCTGTTGTTCAGTCGCTAAGTCGACTCAGACTCTTTGTGATCCTAAGGACTGCAGCACACCAGGCTACCCAGTACTTCACTGTTTCCAGGAGTTTGCTCAGATTCATGCATTTGTAAGAATTCACGTTCAAAAGGGCAGCAGCAGTTCACCAGGGAAGAAACTATTTTCCAGGGTCAGAATGTTCACAGAGACGCGTACTCGTGAGCTTGGGTAAGTGAAGGCTCGAGACCACCGCGCTCCGCCCCGCCTTACCTCCTCTCTCACTTTTCGCTCTGCTTCCTCCTGCTTCTTCCGCTGCTCCTCCTCCTCTAGGACTTTCCTTCGCTCCTCCCTCTTCTTCTTCAGCTCCTCCAGTTCCAAGGCCGCCTCCTGCTGCTTCTGCTTGAGCTTCTCGAACTCCTCACTCTCCGTCTCCCCACGGCGGCGGCGCAGCTCCTCCAGCCGTTTGCCGGCTTCCACCTGGGAAGTGCCTTCAGCCTCCTTGGCCTCGCTGACCCTCCCTCCAGCGCGGCTGCAAAGGAGTGGGACACTCGTCTGCCTTGCAGCCTACCCTCACCGCCCCTGGAAGCGGGGGAGGTCGGTCTGCAGGCCTTGCATCCCACACGGAAATCTCCACTGCCCTCACTGGACAGCGGACCCTCACGGCTAAGTTGGGGTCCATCTGGAATTCCCAGGTCTGAATCCGAATCCCCTCTCTGCCACTTACCCTGGGTTCCCTAGGTAGTACAATGGAAGCAAACAGGCACTGTTGGTGGGGCTGTCAATTGGTACAACCACTACGGAAAACAGTATGGAGATTCCTCAAAAAATTAAAAGTAGAACTGCCATATGATGCGGGAATTCCACTTCTGGATATTTATCCAAAGAAAATGAAAACACTAACTCAAAAAGATACACGTAACGCCCATAGTCATGTGGCATCATTTACAATAGCCAAGACATGGAAACAGCCTAAGTGCCCATTGGTGGATGAACGTATTACAAAAATGTAAAAGTACATACAGTGGAATATTATTGAGCCACAAAAATGGAGGAAATCTTATATAAATACTCATTAGCAGGTAGTGAGGGCATTCTTAACTATATCTAAACATAGGTGGCCCATTTCTGACACTTTTGTAACAGATGAATTACCATGGTCTAGTACCATTTATTCCATGCAGAGAATAGCACTGGTGTTTCCAGTTATGAAGCAAGAGGAGGAACGGAAAAGGAGTCCAAGATTACATAGTTACCGATACTGGTTTTTTGCATGCATCTCATGCTTTTAAAATAGTGAGATTGTTCTGAATAAACTATGTCCTTTAGTACTATGCTTTTCAAGCTGCATTTTGTAAACTCTATTTAGTGGACTTTAATTAGCATTTAGAAGAACCAAGGAGAAAATATCAGAGGGTATTGCATGGAACAAGGGAAACGACCTTTTCTTGACATTCTTGTTTCAGTTATAAATACATATGTAGATGTGTACCGGGATATGATGTAAAATTTATATCTTACTAGGAGTTGAGGTTAAAAAGTTAAAAAATATCATTTTAGGTTCTTGATAGCTAAAGGTCAACTCTTATTTTTAACTCAGTCAAGGTTGCTGCTGCTGCTAAGTCGCTTCAGTTGTGTCCGACTCTGTGCGACCCCATAGACGGCAGCCCACCAGGCTCCCCCGTCCCTGAGATTCTCCAGGCAAGAACACTGGAGTGGGTTGCCATTTCCTTCTCCAGTGCATGAAAGTGAAAAGTGAAAGTGAAGTTGCTCAGTAGTGTCTGACTCTTAGCGACCCCATGGTTAGGGGACCCCTTAAGACTTGATATTGCTCTTTCAAAGTCTTAAATGTCCATAGGCCTGTGACTCCAGAGAGGAACCCTCTCCTTTCAGTTAAAGTCTCTCCATCTTCAGAGAGTTGGTTCTTCCTGTTCTTAGTGTTTTGTTTGGTAGGACTGCTAATACATAGAAACTTTTCTGGACTCCACTAGGTGTCGCTCAATCTTCATTTTGGACATTCAGATGCCCATCATTAGGGACTTGTTAAATCAGTCATGACCCATCCACCCAGTAAAAACACTCTAACATAACTGTAGGCTTATACTCACTGGTGCAGAAAGCTAGCAAAAAGATACACTGTTATGCTCAGTGAAAGAATCACTTTAAAACAGAGATTTATAATTATACACATATATACATCTATGTGTGTTTTGAATGTATACACATAAAGAGTATCTGGGGAAAATGTTACTGGTGGTTTCCTTAGGTGATGGGTGCTTAACTTTCTCCTGAATTGAGATTTTCATGTCATACTTTAGAGAAAACATCTAGCTATAAGAAAATGGGTCTGTCAAAGGGAAAAGTAATTAAATCAACAAAAGGAGCTATGCTCAAAACAGGAACAAGAATTTTGACCGCATCACATCTGCTCAGATGTGCTGGGATGGCCTGAGCATTAGGGTACCACTAATATGGAAATTTCTTCCAGAAGGTTCTCTTTCTGTGGCTTTGCTAGGTGAAAGTCGAGATGAATATAGACCTTTCACTATGAACACAGCTAGTTTTCAGTTAGACTAATAGGTACTAAGCTAATCCAAATAGAGGCTCTCACTCCTCCCCAGCTCCCCTCACTGTATAACTATTTGGAGCAAAGTGAGGTGTCTCTGCTTCTACAGGGATCAATTTCTAATTGAAACTACAACTAACGTACGTTGGCAGCTAAATTAAAAACTAATAATACGGTAGCAGTTTGTTTCGTTTTCTTCTGTCAAAACATAGCAAAATTAAAGCAAGAGTCCCAATTATGATTCTCAGTCCTCTGTCTGTTGCCGTCTCTTGTGACTTGTCTTTTCGAGTTACCCAGTTTTCTGGATTTCCAAACAATGGGCATGTTAATTGTCAATTTGAGTTTTGACTAAAACTGGTTGAGAAGCTTGCTAATTATTAACCAAACTTCTTTCTACTGACAGATTTATAAAGTTATTTCTCTTAATAAAATTGTACTTGCACCTACAGCACGTATTTTAAACTATCAAGTAATTCTTATTGCTGTTCAGTCGCTAAGGTGTGTCTGACAATCGTAACCCCATGGACTGCAGCACGCCAGGCTCCCCATCCTTCACCATCTCCGGGAGTTTGCTCAGACACATGTCCATTGAATTGATGATGCCATCCAACCATCTCATCCTCAGTCACCCCCTTCTTCTCTTGCCCTTAATCTTTCCCAGGATCAGGGTCTTATCTAAGTAATTAAACAATAATATTTTTAGGTAATATTCTTTGAACACTTTTCATGAACTTGACACTGTTCTAGGGCTCTAACACATTAAAGGACTGGCACTTCAGCAAGCTCTGCACTCAGCTTACCAGCCTGAATCAGCTTGATTTCTAGACTTTCTATGAATTCCTAATAAATGTAATTTTTACATTTACGTTCTTGCCAATCCCAAGTAACATCTAATAGGTTCTTCCCTTCTCATTCCTTCACACTTTATTTAGGCTTTGTATACACATCTTTTCTTCCATGTACTTTCAGCTCTTTTGTAAAACTGTGACTAGATTTTTGCTCAAATTTTTGTGTAGAAAAATTGTGCGCATAACAACTATATTTACCTAACACTTTAGCATCTTAAAGCGGCTAGAAATGTCTGTCCCTCATAGTTCTGCTTGCTTCTGAGTGTTACCCATGCTTTGGTGTAAGAAGCAGTCTGACTTCTATACAATACCTGCTTGGAACTTTCTTATTTGAAGTATTGCAAAAAAAACAGGGTCTATAGGCAAGGGACCCGCCAAAGAACAACTCTCTGGGAATCCACATTACAGGGACCCCACTCTTTTCCAGAATGTTTGGCACAGCAGCCGGTGACATAACAGAGACTGCAATTTGGCACCAGCAGTTGGACCTAGTGTGTGTAGGAATGGGGCACAAAGAGTCAGGTAGTCAGGTGTCCATGGCAGGCTTCTGTAACTTGAGTTCTACAAAGCTGGGCTGGGGTGGGGGGAATCTCCATATTCAACCTAGAAGTGAGGATTTGCCTGCATATACTTGATCCCTGGGTCAAGAAGATTCCCTGGAGGAGGGCATGGCAACCCACTCCAGTATTCTTGCCTGGAGAATTCCATGGACAGGGGAGCCTGGTGGGCTACAGTCCATGGGGTTGTGAAGAGTTGGACAGGACTAAAGCGACTTAGCATGCACGCACTTGTCTATCTGTCCTAAACTTAATCGCCCAGATGTATTCAATGTGATAGGAGAGGGGATGAAAAAGGGGAATCTGAAGCTCTGCAAGAGGGTTTTCCAAACTGGAGCATTAGTTGCTCACCCTCTTCCTCCCTCTTAGAGATTCTCCAAGGCAAAATAACATCAAAGGCTCTCTAAGTCCTGTGGTAAAGAGACGTAACTTATTTAGTTTAACTCTGATGCCGGGAGGGATTGGGGGCAGGAGGAGAAGGGGATGACAGAGGATGAGATGGCTGGATGGCATCACCGACTCGATGGACGTGAGTCTGAGTGAACTCCGGGAGATGGTGATGGACAGGGAGGCCTGGCATGCTGCGATTCATGGGGTCGCAAAGAGTCGGACACGACTGAGCGACTGAACTGAACTGAAATGACTGAATGTTTCCGAAGTATCTGGCCACAGGGCAATCTTCCTTTTCTGCAACAATTAATTTACAACGTTTAGAAAATACATCCTTGAAAATGGTATTGAGAAATTTCTTTTATGAAGTCTGCTGGACCCTACAGAGAATGAATCAATGACATGAACTCCGGTGATAATGTTTTCTAATAAGCTGATCTTACGTGAATGTATTAGGTCAGTGAACAAAAACATAGATACCAAGCAGGGTTGATCTGCCTTGTCAAATAATGGGAAAAGCAGATCAAACCTTGTCTGAGCAGGGCTTGCTGTTCTGTTAGTGACTGATAGCCTGATCTGCTGACGGAGTATCTCTAAGACAATGGCCAGTGACCTCACAACACAAGTATGTTGCCTGTTAGCACGTTTCTGTCTGGAGTCACAGGGTAGGGAGACTGACTTTTTTTTTTCACACATGAGCACAGTCACTGTTAACTTCTTACCTGAAAGTATTCTCGGCGTGTTTAAGTTTGTGGGTCATGAATTCTCCATTCTGAGACTTCACTTCTGTAAATCCCTTCTTTGCATCCAAGAACCTCTTAACGTCTTTGCTTTCTTTGTCCTTTTTAGTCTTCTCATCTTTGAGCTAACCAATGGTACATATCAGGAAGGAACATAACGATAAAAATCTTATTAGGTTTCGGTTGGTATCACCAAATAAAACCCAACATTGTTAGGAAGCCAGAAAACTGAGAAGTTAAACAAACCACTGGAGAATGATGTGGTAGACCTGGAATCAGAGGAAATTCTTGGAGCATGAGCTATGGTCCTCCAGCTTCTGAGCAAAGACCCTGACCACAATTTTAGGAGGTCAGGATCATCCCTTATTTCACTGAGGTTTTATTTTCAAAAGTGACGGAGGTGTTACCATTTGGAAACCATTATGTTATGGAAACTCCACATGAGAGGGGTTGTTTTCAGTTCCCACCGGGAAGAGCAATTATTAGTGTGGCCTTGATGGGAGAATGGCCAAGTTACTTGGACAGGTTTCTTCTTGGATGAAGGGTGCTTCTTTGAGAAGGACTTGAATGTGTTGAGGAGGAAATAAGAAACCTACTGAGTTAGCCAGATCTGTCAAGTCAGTCTTGGCTGATGTCAGAGGAAGACCACCCTAGTATTTTAATCAAATGAATAACTAGAGTCTTCAGGATAGAAGACATAATAACCCTACCTTTAGAGGGATGACACAGAGACCTGCGGGGCCGTGTCTGTAGTCATCTAAAGCATTAAAGATAGAACGCAAAGGAAAAATTCCAGGGCTGACCTTGACTTCCATTGAAGGTGATAATTTAGTCTCTGAAAGTGGCTTTGCGATTGTTGTGGGAGACAGAGGAAGGTGGTACATGGAGAGCAGGTATTAGCTTTAATTTTTTGTGTGCACATGTAGGCTTTGTGTTACAAGTTCCTCACAGTGAGACAGATTGTTTCAAAGTATACTGAATTTGCATAGCTTTTTGGGGGGAGGTAAAGGAGTTCAAATTACCTTTATCATCTCACCCATTCTTAAAAAATGAGTGTGAGAACAGCTGAGGTTCATTACTGCTCATTTGAAGAC
The DNA here is from genome assembly GCF_055505025.1 of Bos grunniens. Taxonomy (NCBI): domain Eukaryota; kingdom Metazoa; phylum Chordata; class Mammalia; order Artiodactyla; family Bovidae; genus Bos; species Bos grunniens. The sequence continues at coordinate 21,570,254 of NC_141168.1, forward strand.
AAACAGTGACAAAGCACTAACATTCTAAAGAGACCAAAGGAGGAGGGTTTGGGTGTAAGAACTCAGGGCTCCAGGGGCTGCCAAGAACGGTCCCACCCCTTACCTGATCACTCACCTCTTTGCAGTTGTTATGCTTCCAATACCTAACCCCCACCAAAGTGCATGTTTTACTAAGAAAAGGGTTTTTTTTTTTTTGCTTTTTACTGATGGGTCTTCAGTAGTCCTTTGCCTGATTGCTTTTGCTGAGTATTATTTGATTAAATTACTATCGATGGACTATTCACTACCATGGTGCCCTAGCTAGTTATGACTTTTAATTTTTCTCCAAGTGGCATATATCTAGGACATCCCTTGGACTTGCCGAAGAGGAAGGCTGTTATTTTGCTATTCTTTCTGAGTGCTTTGTCTGAAAGTCAGGAAATCTGAGTTTTAGTTTTAGTGTTGTCAACAATCTAACTGTTACTTTAAGTCACCTGACATCTCTGGAATGCTGGCTCCGTGTGCATGAAAAGAGAGGGTTGGGCTAGATGATCCCTTCCTAATCCTTCATCCTGTGCCTTCCTTCTTGGCTCCAGATTTGTGCTGAGAGGCTCAGAGAAGAGAAGGAAGCTCCTGGTCTGTCCCGCAGCTTTAATTCGACTGTCCTTGCTTGGTGGTAAATCAGTGTTTATTGGACAGGCAGGAGCAAGCAAGGTCTCTTTTCATTCTGACCTACCATTGTTGGGAATAGCCCGAGAAACTATGGATGGGAGTTTATATCCTGGTTAAGAAGTATCTGGGGATACACATTTAAGGGTGAGGGGGGGTCCCCTTGCAGTGAACCCATGAAAGAAACTGTGAGTCACACCTTACAGTTTGTGGAGCACTATACAAAGAGAAACTCATTTCTCTTATTTTGGAGTCAGAGATATTCAAATGCATTATCTAATTTACTGACCAAAATAAAATATAAATATATTTTATAAATAAATATAAATAAAATATATATAAATATATAAATAAAATATAAAATAGATTTATAAAACCATACATGTCTAACAGAAGAAACATCCTTTTTTTTCAAGTTCTTCCTGTATTAGCAAAGTTGTGGTGCTTATATTCTCTTTGGAAGACTTAAAAAAATTCCCAAAGAAATAATGATAATTTAATGCTGACTGCAAATTATTTTTTCTTTCTGGGAAATGAATAAATAAATTCCGTAACACTTTAAGGAGCACAGTGGGTTGGCTTCTATAGCAGATTCAGCCTAAGCTAATGGGATATTCTGAGCCCACTGGGAAAAGCATTAGAGCCTCTAGATCAAAATGTTACCAAGAAGAGAATCTGTGCTGATGGATTAACACAGGGCCATGTATCCTGAGTAGGAAATGGCAATCTGCTCCAGCATTCTCACCTGGGAAATCCCATGGATAGAGGACCCTGGTAGGCTAGTCTGTGCATGCTAAGTTGCTTCAGTCATGTCTGACCCTGTTGCAGTAGCCCGCCAGGCTCCTCTGTCCATGGGGTTATCCTGGGCAAGAATACTGGAGTGGACTGCCATGTTCTACTCCAGGGGATCTTCCTGACCCATGGATTGAACCCACGTCTCTTGCATTTCCTGCATCGACAGGCACGCTGTTTACCACTAGTGCCACCTGGGAAGCCGGGGCTACAATCCACAGGGTCACAAAGAGTTGGACACAACTGGGTATAGCACAGCCAAAAAAAAAAAGTGATCAGTGGGGTAACACATGGGTGTATGTGTGTAGGGGTAGGAATTCCAGTGACATACTCTTGTGCCAGAGAGACACTCAAAAAGTTGTGAACAAGTCTAAAGGGACTGAGACACCAGTTTCTCTGTTGTACTGCTTTGTATCATTTGATTCCAGAAGAATGATAAGAACAGGTGCAAGTTACACTTTTTCAGACTAAGTTGAACATACTTTTGTTAGATTCAGAAGCCTCACTTCCTGTTCCAGGCCCAATGTCTATCACATGAATGGCCCTGTCCATGGACAACATGGACTTCCCTGGGGAGCTGAGGCTCTACCCAGACCCACAGAGGCAGAGTCTGTGTTTCATAAGATCCCAGGTGACCAGCATGTACCCTGATGTTTAGTGAGAGGCTCTGGCCTACGTGATATGAATATTAGTTTCATTATTATATGAACAGCTCTGCTGGAAGCTGTTTTCCTATTAGAGGCCAGAACAAAAAACAAGCTCTGGGGTGAAGAACTAAAAGGAGGCATTTTACAGGGAGGCATTTTATATTCAATATCCTATGATAAACCATAATGGAAAAGAATGTAGATAAAAAAAGAATATATGTATATGTATAAAGGGCTTCCCAGGTGGCTTAGTGGGTAAAGAATCTGCCTGCCAATGCATGAGACACAAGAGATGTGGGTTTGATGCCTGGGTTGGGAAGATTAACCTGGAGTAGGAAATGGCAACCCATTCCAGTATGCTTGCCTGGCAAATCCCATGGACAGAGGAGCATGGTGTGCTACAGTCCATGGGGGCGCAGAGAGTCGGACACAACTGAGCATGAACTCATGCACACACACAATATATGTATAACTGAATCACTTGCTGTACAGCATAAATACAACACTGTACTTCAACAAAAATTTTTTAAAAATTAAAAGAAGGCATTTTATAGTTGGGGAAAAGAAAAAGTTAAATTACGTTTCAGGGTTACTGGTCATCTGTGATTCACTGCCACAAACAGTTAAACTGCAGTGGGAGAAAGAAGGTTTTGTGTAAGGCATTGGAGTAACTTCTGGAAATGTAGCTCACCTGATGTTTGTGTTTCCTTTTCTTGCTAACTCCATGAAAGGAAAGACTTTTGTTGAGAGTAGAGAACAAAAAGCGGGATGGGGGTAGAAGGAGGGCATTTAAAATGGCCACATCACATAAACTATGATTTAAAGTTATCTAAGTGGAGTAGCTACACAAACAGGTGGAGAGGGGAAAACCTAGTTATTCAACTAGTAATTTATATATGCAATGTTAAAACAGGAATGGAAGTTTTTGTTTTTGTTTTTCCCCAAAGCTTGGGTTAAGGAGCTAATCTGTTCTTGTGGCAAAAAGAGGCCAAGTTTTGGGACACTGGAATGTGCTGGAGGGCAGACTGAGAAAGGGGCAGGACTAAAATCAAACCACGGCCATTGTTGAACTGGGGGCCTTATCTGAAAAGAAGCTAAAGGTTGATGGGATGGCTGCTGGTGAGCTCCCTGTAGTTCACAGACACAAAACGTGGACACAGAATGCCTTGGTCATTAAAAACAATCCACATCTGACTGAACTGAATGAAATGCAGAATCCATAGAGTCATTCCGCCTCTCCTGCTCCACAGAAATGTAATCACCGAGCTATGATTTCATGCCCTCTTCCTCCTGTACTTAGAGATATTCCCCCCAAGAAGTTTCTGTATAGCAGAGGGAGCTCAGCTCTCTGATGACCTGGATGGGTGGGACGGGTGGTTGAGGGGGAGACTCAAGAGGGAGGGGGTATGTGTCTACACATAGCTGATTTCATGCTGTTGCACAGCAGAGACCAATACAGTGGTGTAAAGCAATTATACTCCAATTAAAAATAAGTTAAAGATATTCCCCCACACAAAATGCTAGCTTTAGAGATGAAGCTAAATAATAATATATGTGGGATATATAAATATATATGTGGGAAGCGAAATAAATAATATATGTGGGATATTTCTGAGTTTAGTCCCAAAGTAATGTTCATTTTTTGGAAATGAATTTGTAGCTGTTTTTCTGTTACAGAAGGAGAACAGTTGTTTCCCAACATGTTCAACAAATTTCTCAGCAGCCTCATTAGAGCCAAATTTAGTTTTCTAGTTTTTAGCATTCATGCTTTCTCCTGCTTTTAACTGGGCAGTGTTCACATTTGGTTTTTACTCCCAAGCCACCATAAGTTCTACTAGAAAATGGGAGGAACACATACCAAAAACAAAATAAATATAACATGAACTAGAGTTCTTTTTACATGAATCTTAGGAAAAAAAGGTTTAAGAAAATAATCATTCTCCTATTAAATCTCATCTATTTGCTAAATATAGATTTGTCTGTGTCTTATTCTGTGCTATAATGGGCAGAAAAATGTAGCAAGAGTCCATCTGAGTTGGAGCTCAATAACTACAATTCAGTCCCACAAGTAGAGTACTTCAAATCTTATGTTTGATAATTTAGTTTACCACGATCAAGTACTTTGAGCTTATTAAATACTATCATCATTTTTAGGATTGCTTGGAGCTAACATAAGCATGATGGTTAAAACAAGATCAGGCTTTCTTTCTTTCTCCTTTTTTTTTTAAGCTGTGGTATGTGGCATGCAGGATCTTAGTTGCCCAACCAGGGATCAAACCTGTGCCCCCTGCATTGACAGCGAAGAGTCTTAACCACTGGATGGCCACGGAAGTCCTGAGGTCAGGCTTTCTGATGTGGCATTTTGATTATGTCGGGACATAATGACATGCTGTCTGCAGCAGCCTCTGGTCCACTGACTTGTTTACTACTTACCTACAGTCAAACACCCTGGCACCAGCTCCTGTGTGTGCCTCAGAAATGCAATGCAGAACACTGTGCCAAGCTTTTCTTTTGAAAACCAAATATCATCTTCAGTTCATCAGATTTTCTACTGAGAGGTGTGGGAGTGTTTTCCCTTGGAAAAGTTAAATCATTAATCAAAGCCAGTTGGAAATATTTCATGATTGAAATGAAAGTAGGATGGCTCAAAGAAAAAAAAAATAGCTTTTTTTGAGGAGAGTAGAAAGCAGGAAAGGTTGATGAGAGAAGTATTTCTCAAGCTTTCTGACTGTGACCCATAGTAGAAAAGACAATTTATATCACAATGCAACGCTTCGTGGCCACGATGCCCTCTGATATTTTCTACTCTACTTCATTAAAACAATGCAGATTGACACTTTTAACTAGTTTTGCTTTCAATTGATTTCACCATTCAATGGATCATGAGCCACGGCTTGAAAAATACTGGGTTAGAGGTTACAGTTTTGAGATCATCTGACCTGAAACGTCATGGAACACTGCTCTCTGTGCTTTATGACTAGGTTCCTTCTCAGTGATATTTACCTCTTCTTTTTTGAAGGCAGCCTTGTCTTCTTGGGACTTTTCTCTTTTAGCTGGCACTTTAGCCCCCCTTTCTTCTTCCTTTTTATTTTCAAGAATGGTAAGGTCACTTATTTAAAAGCAAGAGTGAGAGGGTGCTCAGGTCACTCTGCATGTGGCGTGAAGTGACTTCTCTGTGGCTGTACCAATCCTCACATTTCCCCAGTGCCAGTGGTTCTAACAGCAATGTGGGATAGTTTCCTCCCACCAAATCTTTCCTCGTGTGCCTGCCATCGTGCTCACTGAGGTCCAGCGTGATGTGGTGCTTCTCGTGAGTGTTGAAAACCTCCTGAGTGTTTGGTGCATCTAGTTCCTGATCATCTCTTACGATAGCTGTGTTTATGAGCCCCTTGTAAGAAGCAGAAGTGAAAGATGACTTGAATGCAATGCAGGCTTAGCGACAGAGAGTTCTCTTTGGAAAGCTGAATACACAAGCATCTCTATAGTGCTTTTAATGTAGCCTTGCAGACAGAGAAAAAAAAAAATGTTTCTTAGATTACAGACACTCCCCCAGCCCCATTCCACTCTTCCTGTGCTACATAAATCTGTATCACCCAGATGGTAAAAGAAGCAGAATGTGTGCTTGTAACTACCAACCAGTTTTAAGTTGATGCTGCCCCAGATGAATGGCTTTCTGCAAGTCTACATTAGGCTCAGGTCTACATGACGGCAAGTCAGGATTCTGACATTTTTTTAATAAAAGGTCCAAAATGGCTCCTTTCCCTCCTTTATTACCAGTTAATTTCAAGGGGGTTATTTTTGTGTTCTTAAGATATTTCTGACCATGATTCGTCATGTCAGTTTCCCACCCCAACTTTTAGCATCTTCTATTAGATGCCAAACACAACAGATGAGGTGAGGAGTTATGGTCCTGCTGCCTCATGTAGACCTGTGGAGAGAGGTAAGTTGTTAGAAGGAATGAGTTTAGATGCAGGTGCAGAATCATTTCAGCGCAGCACCACCACACTTGTCATCTTTGGGTTAATTCATTTTTTCTGGTATTCATAGCAATCAAGCACAGAGCAATTCACTTCTCTCTGGTTGTATCAGTACATTTGGTTGGTGGGATATTTAGCCCTCAGTTGATTGCTCTATGCTTGCATATTGCTATGACCTAAAAAAATGAACAGCTTGCCAAACGATTAAGCACGTGGGGCCTTAGGAATGTGGCCTCAGTCCCAAATTTGATGTGCATTACATTTCTCGCAAGTTGCAGGCATCACACACTTGGTGCAAAAGGTTTACTGTACCTGTTTCTTTGGGACAGCTGTATGAGGTTTATCTTCTTGTACTTTCTTTTCATTGACCCCCTTCCCTGCTGTTTTCTCCTCTACCTTTTCCCCTTTAATCTTTTTCTCTTGCATTTGCCCCTTTTTCTCTTCTAGTTGCTTCTTACGTTTTTGCTCTTCTATCTTAGCTCTCTCTTCTTCCTCTGCCTTCGCCCTCTGCCTCTCCTCTTCTGCCTTTCTCTCCTGCTCCTTGATCCTCTGCCTCTCCTCTTCTGCCTTTCTCTCCTCCTCCTTGATCCTCTCCCTCTCCTCTGCCTCCTGTCTTTCTCTCTCTTGGGCAGCTGCTTTTTCTTCTGCTTCCTTTTTCGCTTTCTCCTCTGCTATTTTTCGGTCTTGCTCAGCTTTAATTCTTTCTCTTTCTTCTGCTTCCAACCTGGCCCTTTCTGCCTCAGCTCTTTCCCTGGCTTCCTCTTCCATCTTTTCATTCTGGAGAATCTCATCTGAGCCCCTTTCCCCCTCCTCCTCGGTCTTAGGCTCATCTGTACTGATCTGCCCATTTTTCAGTGGCATTACTGTTTCCTGCTGGGTGTCTGCTGTTTTCTCGTCTACCACCACCTCTACCTGATTTTCTTCAATGCTCCCTGGCTTTGGCTTCTCTTCTTCTTCTTCCTCCTTTTCTTTCTCTTCTTTCTTTTTCTCTTCCGCTTCCATCCAATCATTCTTCTGGTGTGACTTGGTGACTATTTCCGTTTCCTCCAGCTCCTGCCTTTCCTGGCGACTTTCACTTCTTCCTTCCTTCTCCGCCGTTTCATTGTCTGTTGTGTCGTTTTGCATTCTTCTGCTGGAGAGCGACAAACTTGCATCTGTTATTGTTGGGTCAAACTCCTTCTGTCGCTCCAGGGCTTCCTGGAGGCGCTTTTGGCGTCTTTCCTCCCGCCGAGCCAGTCGCTCCAGGAGAGCAGCCTCATCATCGCCCTCCGCCTGAGTGTTGGTGGTGGTTGTCTTGACCTCCTCGTCAGGCACACTGGACAACAGAAACAACACCAAGGACAGCTTGCTGATTAATCGGTCAGCTGGATTCATGTACTGTGCCACGTGGGAACTACAGCAGATACATAGAGAAATACATATACACACACTCCCCATATATAACCCCATATTAGTACATTCCTGCCTGGATTTCAATGACACATATGCAAACCTTTGTCCATGGTCTTTCTCTGGCCATGGTGAGTCTATTCTGTAAACAGAAGAGCTGAGCATTAATGCCCCCTGGGCACTGTGCCTCTAGCAAAAATTGATGAGCATTAGTGAATAAATACCTCAGCTCTCTTCACCTTTGGAATCAGATAGCTCCGAGGTACCTGCAGCACACTAGATCTTAGAGCGCCCAGTGGAGGTGAGCTCCAGATACTCACAGTGGTAATTTGTTCAGAAAGAAAACCTTGATTTGGTTGCATTGCCTTCTCTGCCTCACTTTCCCACACTGCTACCAGCTTTTCCTAGGATCACTTTAAAAATAAACTGTACTTAAATCTTTGTTTCAGAATCTGATTCTTGGAGAACTCAAATTAAGACAAGGACCAAACTGAAGAAACAAATTCCTCTCATATCATATAGTGTTCCCACATGTTGCCAAGTCATCTGGAATTCCTGATCTGGATTTCTGGAACACAAAGTACTTTGAGAGGAAGGGAGTGTATGTATTAATAATAGTGCACAGATGCTATATTCAGGCTAATAACCCCCACGGTGGGGACATCCAACTGTCCACCACAATTCATGCTCCTCCTTCCTTAGTCACAGGAAGTCATTGCCCATCAAGTCATTGCCTAACCCTCCCTTCTTCCTTGCACCTGGGTGGGGCCTCATGACCAATAATTCCAATGAAGTATGAGTAGAAGTGTGATGTCCAGGCCAGGACAAATAAGAAGCAGAGGTACATTCTCTTCCTTGTCAATCTCTGTCTGCTGGCTAGATCAGAGGACTCCAAAGCCCCTGAGGTTGATAGACTCGCAAGGGGACAGAAGATAGGGGGCAAGTTCTACCAATCAGAAATACCCAGTTTGGGAAATCATTGTTAAAGCAGCTGATGTTGCTCTAACTAATATATACATAATATACCGTCTACATTCTTTGTCAAGATTTCCATGAGGAAAGGGTCTCTTGCCCTTCTTTTCTAGAGTAGACAAAGAACAGTTAGATTTGATGTTTATAAAATAAGAAGAGAAAATCTCTAAAATCCAAATCGCAGCATGTCCATCACCATGCTCACTACTGTGGGATGCTGGCTGGACACTGCCCAAGCCAGGCGTGTCGGTCTTCACTGCAGGAAACAACTAGTCATGTGATCCTAGGACTGTGACCAGAGTTGGAAAAGTATGTCTTGCAGTGTTTTGAAACTCCATCAAATTTCATGGTTCATACCAACCTTGGCCCTTTTGAAGTTCAAGTTCACTTAATTTTGGAAAAACACACTTCACCTTTAACAATAAGAAATGGCAGAGTAGAGGCTAGATTTTAAACTTTCTTGGCCTTCGCTGTTGCTGTAAGGCATCATGTTGATGAATTAGACACATAAGGGTTAAACTTCTCTGAAAACGCAAATAGCTTAGAATTTAAGGGGAAAAATCTATGTATGTGAGGCATTTGGACCAAATGAATTTAAATAATTTTTAAGAGGTACCCCAAATTCCAAAATGCTAGTTGGCTTAAAGAACTCTTAAGAAATAACAGATTCTACTGAATCTTTTTTTGCTATTTGCTATTTATAAATCAGGATAGCTATTATCAGTAGAAGCTGAGTACCAATTACAGTTGCTTAGCCCCAAGAATACTTATTCTTCATGTCAGAGGTAAATTACATGAATATGAGCTACTAAAAAAAAAAAAAAAAAGAATTTTGTACTCAATCAATAGCATGAAATAACTAGTAATAGTAAATTGTGAAAGAAGAGAAATACAAGTAGGAGCAAGATTTTAAAAGCAAGAAAACTACAGGCACCAGTAACTTTTTATGGCATTATTGATTATTCCCTAATAGCCAGATTCATGGAAGGCCTTAAAATGTAAAATGTGGTATTTAAACTCTTTTTTTCCCATCTCCCTCAGCTCAAAAATGGAAAAGGAAGTGATGACCATACTGCTCTGATTTATAAGATTCTGCTACCATCTTCCTAATAATGGCCAAGATTATTATGTGCATTTTACATGTGTTATCATCTCATTTAAATTTAATGACATGCCTTAAACAAAGGTATAATTTTTATTTCCATTTAACTGAAAAAATAGAGTTAGTGAAGGGAGGGTCAGGTTGGGATTCAAAGCCAGGTGGTGAACCCCAAAGAACAAACCTCAACCTCTTGGCTATACACCCTCCCTAATTAGGAGGTACTTACTGAGGGATGAGGTCTGTTTGTCCACCTAACCAAGAAGCTTCCTGATTGAGTCATCCTGCCAGCATTTTTGCGACTGCCTTCAGAAACCTTCTGTGCACCCACTGAAATTCACGTTAAAGAGGTCAGAACTCTTTCCCTTCAGAATTTTCTATGTAGATTGAATGAAGGGGATTATCAAATACAGTTTCCTCCCAATATGCACAAAATAAGAGAATCTAAAACCAAAACCACACAAAAGATCTTATATGATGATTTCATTATATGTAACCATTCCATAATTTTAAAATCAAATTATCTTTTGCTCCATTCCCCCTCAAACATCCTCATCTTTTCTGTACCTTGGAGCATATACATGACATATACTAACTATTAGCATAATGCACCGTGTGACCTTGTATGTGTGAACTTTTAAAAGTCCCTTTAGAAGAAGCGAGGGCTTCCCTGATGGTTCAGATGGTAAAGAATCTGCCTGCAATGCAGGAGACCCTGGGTCAGGAAGATCCCCTGGAGAAGGGAATGGCAACCCACTCCAGTATTCTTGCCTGGAGAATGCCATGAATAGAGGAGCCTGGCGGGCACAGTCCACAGGGTCGCAAAGAGTCGGACACGACTGAGCAACTAACACACACTTGTTATAAGAAATTGAACTTATTACTAAGATATCTCAACTTTCCTGATTTCCACCAGGACTGATATAGGGGAAAATGCAGTACTAAACTCATAAGCTTCTTTGAATAACTACATTAAATCAAACAGGATTCTGCACCTTGCAGAATATTACCGAGAACAGAGAATACTGGGTTAGGGTGTATATTAGGAAGAATAAGACATCTGCAATTCATGCCTACTTTTAAAATTGAAGTATTCTCTCTGCTACTGGTAGGTGCAGAGGACTATTAAACTAATATATCTTTAGTTCAGAACAGATAACAATACCTTAAAGAATGAATGTAAATAGTTTTCCTTATTTAAGAATATGACCCGTGATTTTTAGTAAATAAAAAATTTACTAGATTACAAAGAAAATATCCTTCAATTGGGGTTTGTTTAGGGGACGGGATAGGGGGTGAGAAGAAAGGAGTATTGGTGTCCTGATGTCTAAATCAGATCAACTGTCCAGTCTGGTGAGTTGCCAATAATGGCCGCACAAGAATTTAAACAAGCTAGAGAGAGTGTAGAGACTGAGTTGGGCTGAGAAGGGAGTGCTTCGCCCAACACAATTCTTTCAACAGACTGGCTAAGAAGCGACTGAGAAATGTGCCCTTCCGAAGAGGACAGTACCTGTTCTGGGTGTTGACCTCCACCTGGTCGGTCACCTGCCCCAAGGCTTCTTCCTCTTGCTTCTGCCGCAGCCTTTCCTGTCGGGCGCGGCGGCGCCGTTCCCGGGCGGCCTCTTCCTCGTCATCGTCATTCCGCTGGTAGGCGATTCTGCAACATTGAAAACACCACCTCTTGAGCCAAATGCCAACCATCATTACCAGCTTCTTGGCAGGATCGACCCTGAACGTGACTACTTACTGAACCACAGAGTTCTAAGAGGACGGTTCTGTTTCTTAACATTTAGAGACCTGATCTGATGAGTTTTTAAACTTTTAAATATCTGAAAAGCATTAGTCCAATAGCTACAGAGGATAATTGACAATGATCAAATAACAGCTTAGACTGAAAAAATTTATACAACAGCAACTGCCTTTGAAGACTGTGGGTTAGCTTATTTAGATTTCTTTACTAAGCTGATGATTAGTAAAGATTTAGAAGCAGAAATCCAACGAATTGAACTGAAAGTAATCAAAACATTCATCGAAAAGATTCAGCATGTTGTATGAATTATTTGTGGATACATTTTCACAAAGGTCAGAAAAGAATCAAGTTATGTTACCAAGCCAGGAATCTGGCATTAACAAGCCAAATAGCTAACTAAAAACCAAAGCAGGATATCCTCTTTGCTTGGATTTATTTTTTCCCTTGTAGTTCCTTTTCATGGAAGAAAGAAGGTCTCATTGACAACTGAGAAGAGGCTTCACACTCAGGGCAGGGCCCTCTATGGATATGTGTGTGTGCTCATTGTGACCGACCCTTTGTGACCGCACGGACTGCAACCTGCAAGGCTCCTTTGTCCATGGGGTTCTCCAGGCCAGAACACTGAAGTGGGTTGCCATCTCCTCCTCCAGGGGACCTTCCTGACCCAGGGATCCGACCTGCGTCTCTTATGTCTCCTGCATTGCAGGTGGATTCTCTATCACTGAGCCACTGGCAGTGCCCTCGATGGCCCCCTCCTTTGTTCTAAAACTGCTTTAGTGTCCCACCACCCTCACACTGGGGCACCTCATGGGAGCCTACAGGTGTGTATTTAGATAGAACCTGTGGGCTAAGGCGTGCTGCACTCCATGGGATCACAAAGAGTCCGACATGACTTAGAGACTGAACAACAGCAGCAAGAACAGCAAGTAGAAGAGGCGGAGAGGGTTTCACAGGCATATGTGATATTTAGCTTCCTGGATTAATCTGAAGCAAAGAGCTATTTAGGGAAGTTATACAATTGGAATCACTAGTTAGATATGTTTCCTCTAATATTTATTCCCAAGTGATGAGTTGGAGCTGGAGTGCAGCAGATGCCCAGACTCAAAAGGAGAAGGCCTACATGGTTAGCCTGGATGTTCTGGAGAGAGGGCTATGGCTGAGATACAGAGCGCTGGGAAGGCACAGCAGTGCTGGGTGACCTGATGGTTCCATGGGTTGGGATGCAGCTGCGTTGTGCACCAGACTGCTTTTTACATTGGAGTTCAAGTGCTTTTTTTTTTAAAACAGTGTTACTTACATATCTACAAATAGAAATGCAGATATGTAAACATAACATGCCTATCAATCATGACTAAGCTAAAATAATTTACAAATGAAATCATACAATTTATACCAACAAAACAAACCTAACAGGGCAGATGAAGTTTGCTCCTGTTGGATTTACAAACTAGGTATTTTTAGATCCAGTACTTTATCTTTTGACTTCAATAATACAAATGCTATGAATGTTTTTGGACCTAGGTATCTTACAAAATAAGATGAACAGTTCTGAAGGTTGGTTGGTTTGCTCTTTGCTACTTAAGAAACTCTGACTTCATACTTGCTAAAATGTGCTGGTGTGCAAAATTCAAATGCCAGTATAAATAAACTGTCACTTAGTAATTCTATAAAGCTGACTGGTTTATTTCCACAAATATGGAGGGAAGGGTAGTGTGATACAGTTAAAGGATAACTAGATTAATATTCAGAAAACCTGGTTTCTACAACTGGTCTCTCCCTAGCTTGCAGCTCTTTGATTAACCTGCGTTACACTGCCTTGTCTGGAAGTGGGTGATAATCAAAAGAAATCATGGTGTGTTGTGGTAAGGCAAGCTACAGTGTAGTATTTTGTTGTTAATAGGAAAGTGCAGTGGAGGAGCTGCTTTGTGAGGAAAGATGAGTTCAATTTTAGACTTGTTGAATTCGAGGTGACAGCATGACAAGATTCAAATGTTCTTTTCTAATTCAATCACATTGTAGCTTGCAGTCAAAAGCCCTTCCCAGTGGTTTGGCTTCAGTCTTCAGATTCTTGGCTTCATATTCCTTTGGCTTATTTCTCAATAGACAACTTTAACCACAGCAGGGAGAATGAGTCCTTAATGATGGCTTCCCAAGCTAATCAAACAGAAAGTCTTAATTTGCCTTTCTACATCTCTGGTTCAGCCATGAGGTCTTGGCTATTACTTGGGGCCTTCCTTTTCCAAGACAAGCAAGTCACATAAAAGCTCCATATGGGACACTTTATGCCAGAAACAAAACTCTCCCATCTCCTAAAAATGGAATCTCATTTGAAGCCCTTAATTTCCCATTACACTTGAACAATTTGAGATGTTACTGTCTCCTCCCACGCACCCAATGAGCTTCATGGTGGAGGCTGTTGGCTTTTAGTTCTGACACCACCTAGATCTGCCATCTGTCTTGGCCAGGTCACACTCAGTCTTCCTTCATCTCAGAATCCTCATTGGAGGAGTGACCTTGAACAACCAGATCATCTCCACTGTCTCTTCTTACTTCATACGGCTTCAGTTCAGTTCAGTTAGGTCGCTCAGTCGTGTCCGACTCTGTGACTCCATGAACCGCAACACGCCAGGCCTCCCTGTCCATCACCAACTCCTGGAGTCCACCCAAACTCATGTCCATTGTGTCGGTGATGCCATCCAACCATCTCATCCTCTGTCGTCCCCTTCTCCTCCTGCCCTCAATCTTTCCCAGCATCAGGGTCTTTTCAAATGAGTCAACTCTTCATATCAGGTGGCCAAAATATTGGAGTTTCAGCTTCAACATCAGTCCCTTCCAGGACTAATGTCCTTTAGGATGGACTGGTTGGATCTCCTTGCAGTACAGAGGACTCTCAAGAGTCTTCTCCAACACCACAGTTCAAAAGCATCAATTCTTTGGTGCTCAGCTTTTTTTATAGTCCAACTCTCACATCCATACATGACCACTGGAAAAACCATAGTCTTGACTAGACGGACCTTTGTTGGCAAAGTAATGTCTCTGCTTTTTACTATGCTGCCTGCTGCTGCTGCTGCTAAGTTGCTTCAGTCGTGTTCGACTCTGTGTGACCCCAGAGACGGAAGCCCACCAGGCTCCCCCGTCCTTGGGATTCTCCAGGCAAGAACACTGGAGTGGGTTGCCATTTCCTTCTTCAATGAATGAAAGTGAAAAGTGAAAGGGAAGTCGCTCAGTCGTGTCCGACTTCCAGCGACCCCATGGACTACAGCCCACCAGGCTCCTCCATCCATGGGATTTTCCAGGCAAGAGTACTGGAGTGGGGTGCCATTGTCTTCTCTGACTATGCCGTCTAGGTTGGTCATAACTTTCCTTCCAAGGAGTAAGCATCTTTTAATTTCATGGTTGCAATCACCATCTGCAGTGATTCTGGAGCCCAGAAAAATAAAGTCAGCCACTGTTTCCACTGTTTCCCCATCTATTTGCCATGAAGTGATGGGACCAGATGCCATGATCTTAGTTTTCTGAATGTTCAGCTTTAAGCCAATTTTTTCACTTTCCTCTTTCACTTTCATCAAGAGGCTCTTTAGTTCCTTTTCACTTTCTCCCATAAGGGTGGTGTCATCTGCATATCTGAGGTTATTGATATTTCTCCCAGCAATCTTGATTCCAGCTTGTGCTTTTTCCACCCCAGCCATTTCTCATGATGTACTCTGCATAGAAGTTAAATAAGCAGGGTGACAATATACAGCCTTGATATACCCCTTTTCCTATTTGGCTTACAATTTACCAGTACATTCCATCAGTAGAGTCTTGTTTAGGACACACAATTGCCAGAGCTAAATTTTTGAGGACATTTATTTATTTTTAATGTTTTTTGTTGTGGTAAAATATAAAATGTACTATTTTAACCGTATTTAACTGTACAGTTAGTTCAGTGGCACTAAGTATATCCACACTGTCATGTAACTCTCACCATTATCCATCTCTTGAATGTTTCACCTTCCTAAACAGAAACTCTGTCCCCATTAAACACTAATTCCCAATTCTCCTTTCCCATCCCCTCACCCCCGGCCCCTGGCATCTACCAGTGTACTTTCTGATGCTATGAACTTGACTATTCTAGATCTCTTGTATAAGTGGAATCAAACAGTATTTGTCTGTACCTAAGTGTATTGGGGCTTCCCTGGTAGTTCAGCTGGTTTAGAATCTACCTGTAATGCAGGAGACCCTGGTTTGATTTCTGGGTTGGGAAGACTCCCTGAAGAAAGGATAGGCTACCCACTCTAGTATTCATGATCTTCCCAGTGGCTCAGATGGTAAGGAATCACCTGCAATGTGGGAGACCTGGGTTCAGTCCTTAGGTTGAGAAGATCCCCTGGAGGAGGGCATGGCAACCCACTGCAGTATTCTTGCCTGGAGAATCCCATGGGCGCAGGAGCCTGGCGGGCTACAGTCCATGGAGTTGCAAAGAGTCAGACATGACTGAGTAACTTAAGCACAGCACAGCATAGCAATGTGTATTGGGATGTATTTTTAAGGTTAGCTTCATTTATGTCCTACAGATTGTACCTTCCTTTTTTCCCTGTGCTATATAGTAGGTTCTCATTAGTTATCTATTTAATACATATGGCTATTAATAAAGAAACATGTTAAAATTGTTTTCAAAGTTAAAAACAAAAAAGGAGACAAATGATTTCATGGTATTTTGAATCAGAATGTGCCCAGTTGCTGGCTCAATGACTTATCAGTTGACTTTATACGTGAAATTGTGTCCATGCCAAATGACTTGATATGTGTGGAAATTCTTTGAAAGTGAGCCTCCCTACACCAGCTCTCCAAGGTCACAGCACACAGTGGCTGCTTAGCTTTCAGACTTCTCCCATGACAACTACCCTTCATACTACTACCACAGATTTATTACTTTTCTTTCAAAATTGAAAAAACTTAATTGTTAAATTTTTTTCTAGCTCCAAAAGTAACATGCATTTATTGTTTTCTTAAACCAGACATTTAAAAATGTATAAAAGAGAAAGTAAAAATCAGTTTCCTAATCACACCCCTCAGATATAAATATGATTAATATTCAATGCAATCTACCAGAACTTGTCCTATCTTTACATGAAAGTGTTAGTCTCTCAGTCATGTCCAACTCTTTGCGACCCCATGGACTGTAGCCCACCAGGCTCCTCTGTCCGTGGCATTCTCCAGGCAAGAATACTGGAATGGGTTGGGTTGTCATTCCCTTCTCCAGAGAATCTTCCTGACCCAGGGATCGAACCCAGGTCTCCTACATTGCAGGGAGATTCTTTACCATCTGAGCCACCAGGGAAGAACTATGCATGCATAGACATTTTAATTTTTAACCAAGTTGGATCATGATATATACATTATTTTAGAAACAATTTCTCTAATTTACCTTATTTATTACTATTTTAACACATTAGCAAAATATAATTTTCAACAGCAACACAGTATTCTTTGACTGGATGTATGTAGTAAATATATGTATATGGTGTACTATAATCTATTTAACCAGTTTTCTACTGACAGGCATTTAAGCTTTTTCCAAATTTATGTTCTTATAAACAATGCTGCAAAGGACCGACCTCACTACAGATATACTTTTACCACTTGTTCAATTACTTATCTAGCAAATATTCTCAAAAGTTAGAATTTTTGAGTTTAGGAGTATGCTCATTTAAAGGCTTTTTGATACACATTGACAAACTGCCCTCCAAAAAGGTATGTCACGTGTGAGTGTTAATTTCACCATAATAAAAACTTACTCAAAATGACAGTTGAGAACACAGTATCCTTAATACACCCACGTGATAGCACAACTGCTTTAGGCTTTGGTTAAAGACAAAATGTTAACATTTCTGATTTTCCACACACCACATTTACATGTATTGAGATGCTGCTGACCAGTAAAAATCATACCTAACCACCCACTGGGTTGCAATGAAAGCATAACAATCCATTTGTTCTTTCTGTGAAACTTCAGCAGATGCTGGCAGTAACCAGTCTACTGTATCCTACGCTACAAAGATAATTGATGTTCCCAGATGATTCACAAGCAGTGGGTTTCCTCTGAATCATCTGAGAAAGATTAAATATGTTTATTAAAGTTTTAATCAAATGCATTTTATTTAAAAACAAGTAATCCCAAATGATCATTTGATAATGGTGAAAAAGGAGAGTGAAAAAGCTGGCTTAAAACTCAACATTCGAAAAACTAACATCACAGCATCCAGTCCCATCACTTCATGGCAACTAGAAGGGGAAAAAGTGGAAACAGTGACAGATTTTTATTTTCTTGGACTCCAAAATCACTGTGGATGGTGAGTACAGCCATGGTATTAAAAGATACTTGCTCCTTTGAAGGAAAGGTATGACCAACCTATGCAGCATATTAAAAAGCAGAGACATCACTTTACCAACAAAATTCTATATAGTCAAAGCTATGCTTTTTCCAGTAGTCATGTACAGATGTGAGAGTTGGACTATAAAGAAGGCTGAGGACTGAAGAATTGATGCTTTTGAATTGTGGTGCTGGAGAAGACTCAAGAGTCCCTTGAAAAGCAAGGAGATCAAGCCAGTAAATCCTAAAGGAAATCAACCTTGAATATTCACTGGAAGGACTGATGCTGAAGCTGAAGTTCTAATACTTTGGCCACCTGATGTGAAGTGCCAACTCATGGGAAAAGACCCTGATGCTGGAAAAGATTGAAGGCAAAAGGAGAAGAGGCCAGCTGAGGATGAGATGGTTAGATAGCATCACTGACTCACTGGACATGAGTTTGAGCAAACTCTGGGAGATAGTGAAGGACAGGGAAGACTGGGGAATGCAGTCCATGGGGTTGCAAATGCAGTCCATGGGGTTGGACTCAACTTAGCAACTGAACAACAATAACAAAATCTCAAGTGATATGTAAAGCACCTCTTATTAAATGAAATGTTCAATTAACCAGAATCCCTGACTTTCCCACCCAGCCTAGGTGTAAGCAGGTTTACTCTGGAGCATTACACTTTGTTACTGAGTAACTGCCTTTCCTCATGTTTTAGAGAACACTTGGAGAAAGGCGTGATTGATCTTACCACAGGAAGGCAAGTGCTGAGGGCAGCAAAATGGCACATCAGATGTCTGGGAGAGAGACGATCTTGTGTGTGTGTGTGTATGAATAAGTGTTGCTGCTGCTGCTGCTGCTAAGACACTTCAGTCGTGTCCGACTCTGTGCGACCCCATAGACGGCAGCCCACCAGGCTCCACTGTCCCTGGGATTCTCCAGGCAAGAACACTGGAGTGGATTGCCATTTCCTTCTCCAATGCATGAGAGTGAAAAAATGAAAGTGAAGTCGCTCAGTCGTGTCCGACTCTTAGCGATCCCATGGACTGTGTAGCCCACCAGGCTCCTCCATCCATGGGATTTTCCAGGCAAGAGTACTGGAGTGGGGTGCCTTCTCCGGAATAAGTGTTGACCAATCTCAAAAGTCAATAGTAATGACATGATGTTATTTGATTGTGTCAGTGGTATGAAAAAAGCAGAAAGGACTGGCTTTTCTTCCATTCCCAGAACCACTGCCTAAATATCCTGGTGTTATATTATAAGAAAAAACAGATCTATGCACTGGGAAAACTCTCTTGGAATGCTGTGGCTTTCACACCAAAGACTTTTTAAGTCTTTACCACCAGACTTCTATTGCCTCAGTGTATTCAAGTAACATGGTAATCATGTTACGAGCTGTGCCTTTTAGATAGAAAGTTCAAATAAATAAAAGTTTTGCAGACATGGCGAATAATGAAACCACTGAGGACTCAGCGTCTTTACATTTGGCTGGGCTAGGGTCTAAATGTATACTAGATGAAAGAGGAAGTGGCAGAGACTTCCACAGTCAGATACTGGAGCAAGCCACTAGCTGTCAGCCTGCCCCAACGTCCCCTGAATCCCATCTTCTCCAACAAACACTTCTCAAGACTTGCTCAACACTGGCAAAATTCTTTTTATGATTTCATCTACAGTTTAGAGTTTTTTTTTAACCCCATGTTCTCCATAGTTAGAAGAATATTACCCTCAATCTCCTTTGATTTTTTTCTTAAAAAAAATTTTTTTTTTTTTGGCTGTTTTCTGATTTGAAATCTAGTACACAATCCTTAAACTTTCAAGTAAAAATTCTGGCAATAACATTTTATTAACAAGATCTCTTATCAGGAAACTGTGTTTAAAAATAGAACAAGAAAAAATAATAACTATTTTTATGAGAGGGCTGATTTTATTAAAAGTTTAAGAGCACTACAGAAAAGATTTAATTTTCCATATCTTATAGCAGTAGTTAGTAACACTTGAGAAATATGAATCCCTTTAAAATATCAAGAAAAAATAAAATATTATGGCAATTGCTTATACATTTGTTATCTATTAAAAATGTCTTATAAAGTGCCTATAAATTCAACACTGTATAGAAAGGAATCTGTATTTTATAAAGCAGTATATTAATACATATTTGGAGAACAGTTTTTCATACCTTAAAAAATTATTTATCAGACTACAGAAACACTTGGTGTGGATATAAACTTGGGACTCTCTCAGTAATTTCATTGCTGGAGAACCACTGGTATATAGAAGATTACCAGAATGCCACTGAACAGACTTGGACTTATCCCCTTCAAGTCCTTTTCCATCCTTTAGTATTCCTTGTTCTTGGTAAGCACACATGCAGACCCACTGATTAAGTGACAAAAACCTTGGGGAAAACAAAAGGCTCAAGGCACTAAAATGAGGCCTGTGTACAAAAGACTTAAAGAGAGCTCATTCAGATCAAAATTTCCAAGTCTCTCTGTCCCTTGATTGTTTCTGCCACATTCTTCTACTTCAAAAAGAGAATATTGCAACTAAAATTCCAACAGAACAAATAAATTCGCTACCTGAAAGAAGGACTTCTACCAGTAGCTCATCATTTGTGGATTCACAGTGAGTTGCAGACCAGTAGACACTTAGCTGAACCCCAAGTTCAGCTTTCATCTCCCTGTATCCCTCCATAACTCTGCTTTCATGCAAGGAGTCATCTGATAGAAGGTGGTGCTGGCTGAAAAAGATTCCAGGTGGTAACTGAGATACTCAACCCCAAATGTGATCTTGCCCCCAGTTTTCCGCAGCTGTACATTCCCCACGTGGGCCAGACTCAGGAGGAAGACAGCCTGGGGTTTAGCCACAAAGGCCAACTTCTTAATTACATTTCTTTGATTTCCATCATTCTTGGTTCTGACAATGTCATTGTCTTGACCTGGGTTTTACAATGGGATCCAACTTAGAGCTAAAACCTCCTTTGGGCTGAAAATATACTCATCAGCTATTAGGAGGCAGAATGATTCATACATATTTTCAGTATTGTTTTTCATGCACCAAAAAACCCCAGTGATTTTTTTTTTCATAATATGAAATGCAAGCGATTCTTGCTCAAATGTTTTCAGTAAAATTTCGGGCAATGCTGTGATCAGGAGGGAAAAATCCTGAGCTACTGAAATGAGTCATATTTGCTCTACAGATTTATTGTGTATTTGAAAGTTAAAAAGAGGTTTATAGATACATTCCAGGCTCTTAAATATGATTTTGTTTATATGTGGTATCTGTAAAATGTTGTGGCTTCATTTAATGCACATGAGGTCCAATTCTGAATGTTTTTCCTTGGATTCCTTAAAAGAAAGGCACTGAAAATTACAGTGGAGGAAAAAAATCAAGAAAATAAAAGTATTTTCAGGTCAGAATATGTTTAGAAATGAATTAATAGCCAATAGTCAATTGGTCTATTAGTAATTAATGCAGGCCAAAATGAAAGAAAGCCCCTCTCATTTAGAATGTGTGTGTGTATATATATATATATATATTTTTTTTTTTTTTTTTCCTGGTAATGAAGGTAAAAATATGCTGAATTTCACTGTAGGATTCATTGCTATGTCAGGGTATGCCTTTTGTGGGAGTGCTGGCATGCAAGGGGATATGATACTCTGAAGAAGTTTACTTAGGAAGAAAGGTATGTCCCACTCCATCTCCTCATACACACACATATGAGAATTACTAAGTTTGCAAACCAGCCATATATTTCGGTTCTCAGTAGTAAGACACTGTGTGCTTGCACACTTCAGGGTTCTTATATATGTTGTCACCACAAGTTATCATCACCAGTCTACCATATGCTTTATATACTGGTGACGGCCATAATCACAGGAGTTTCTATAACCACAGACCATGATGAGGAAACATTTGTTGCAGAACACATTAGAAAGAAACAACCATCAGGCAGTGGGAGAAAGATCTCTCCACTTGCCTCCTCACACTCTCGGAGCAGGCTGGTTCTTAGAATCGTAACTGTGACGTCCTGTCAGATAAATAGACCGGGTCTGATTGATCATGTATCAGGGAGTACAGGGAGTTCCAATTGTGACTCAGGTTTCTATGGCTAAGGGCTTATGTGAACACAGTTCTCAGAAGGGTCCTGCTCTGGCAGATTCCTAAGCTTAGAGACTCACTTCTGAATTGATACACATAGTCACAGGCAAGTTTTAAAAAATGAACTCTAGTTGTTTGGGATCGGTATTTTAAATTAAAAAGATGTTTAGCATGAAGTCTATTTTACCTATGAATGAGTGTAAGTACATGACCACTTAAAAGAAAAATAACGAAACAATAGCATGTGCCTTCTACCCAGCTTAAACCACACCAGCACCTGGGAGCGCCTTACATGCTCTTCTTCAATCCCATCCGCCTCTCTTTTTCAAGGCCTCCAAATAACCTTTAGCCTGATTTTTTCCTATTTTAATTATTTTCTTGCTTTTCTTTGTAGTTTTACCCCAACAGATATTCCCCTAAACAATTCGGTTTTCAGTTTTGCCTTCTTAGAACTTTATATAATCATACTGTATGAATCCTGTGATTAGTTTCTTTTACCCAGTAGTATGCTTCTGAGATTCATCTATATTTATATAAATACCTGTAGTTTATAATGACAGATGAGACATAGGTTTCCCAAACATTTCTTGAGATTCTAGTTTGGATGAGATAAATGTCTAATTTTTTATCCAATGGGTGCCATGTTTTTTTAAAACTCCACAGATGGTTGGTGATATTCAGTAGAAATAAAATGAATAGAATCGGGATTTATTTCTTTTTGAATTGCTATTTTTTCACATTTTTTAAAAGAACAATGCTTCTGTCAAATCTATTAAACACGGATTTTGGAGGGATAATTCCATGGCAGTTTCCTGAGATAAAGTAAACTCTATTTATTCTGTCACAAACAGGACTGAATTTGCACCACTCCCACGATCCCACCCTATTCAAACAATAAGCTTGGTCAGATACAGTTTAGTTTTAATTTATAAATGTTTAGAAAGTGTAGTTATGGAAAGAGAAGGTTGATGACGGAGAAGATATATTTTACTTCTCACTTGATAATTCAAGTTAAGCTTTGATTTGAAATGAATGACAAGGAGTAAGAGAAATGTTTAAGTGGCTAGTAAGATAATTAAAATAAAGCAACCAAACTTTCCTCTCTTAACTTGAATTTGAAACTCAACTGGTATAAAATGTGGCTGGGGGATAAACCTAATTATTACTTGTGTTTTCATAAACATTACTTTTTCTTCATCCTCAACCTAGGATTCTTTGTCTAGTAAGAATCTTAAATAAAATATGATCATTAATAAACTTAGACTTTTTAAGATGCTATCAGTCAAAAGTAAAATCTGACTTGAGGCTGTTTCCTGATGTATCTATGTAAGGACAATCTTGTTTTAATGTGCATAATAGATGTGGTCAATAAACCTCGGGCCTAGGTAATTTATTTTCAAATAAAACGTGATAAAATAATTCATAAGACCCAGGTATCTATGACTGGTAATGCTACATCTTGCCAGTTCTTTCTCTCCCATGTAGGTCTGAACGTGGATATACAACTGATTGAAAAAAAAAAAAAAAACTACCTGAGAGCAGGGTGCAGGTAAAACCCCACCCAAAGGCCAATTTGGATGCAACTACATCTGACCACAGATATATAATCAAGCATATTCTTTTCACAGTCAAAAACAATCTCCTAGAAGCAGAAATTTTCATTGCCATCTTCAAATGTGAATACACGAACTCATTTTAGATGAGTCTTAGTGTGATCTAGAAATTCACATATTACCCCTAAATTTGAAATACTTGTATGATGCAGTACAAAGGCCCATAATTCCACGTGGTGGGGCTTTGAATTATGGTACTGCTATCACATTGCCAAATATTGGACAAAAGAAACAAAGTGATTGGAAAAACAAAAACAAGATGTCCTTAAGAGGAGATGAACCTGTGAGTAATTAGAAGGAATTCTTGTAAGGGAAAGCAGTATATTTCAGACATGCTGATGGAAATGGTACATGGCGTGTGGGTATTGCTAACTGAAGTCACATGTCCTGTGTCAGCTGAGAGGATTCTCAGCATCCTCTCTACATAGGCAGTGCTAAATGCAGGGAAATTTATGGGTAATGGATTTTCATAACAGGCCTTTTATGATCTTCTCCTCCCCCAAAAGTGCCCTCTGGAGCTTTCGTGCTTCCACTCTCCTTTTTCTTAATTGGAAAAAGATTTAGTATTCATTTCCTCTTTTCTAGCACTCTCTTGGCTCCATTTCCCTTTGGGTGGCATGGCCTCCCATCACCACCCCCCCTTTCTCTCCCTCCTCTCTTCTTCAGAAACCAAAAGCTCAAATATACTGAGAGATATGACACTGGAGCATGGTTTCTGGCAACTCTGGTGAGTGAAGGGACTGTTCTAACACGAAAGCACATTTGAGGGGTGATTACTACGTCCCCAACTCTAGAGGTATCACACAACCTGACCTGACATCTATGGGTTTCCCAGGTGGCACTAGTGGTAAAGAATCCGCCTGCCGACAGAGGAGATGCGGGTTTGATCCCTGAGTCCGGAAGATCCCCTGGAGGAGGAAATGGCAACCCACTCCAGTATTCTTGCCAGATAATCCCATGGACAGAGGAGCCTGGTGGACTACAGTCCATGGGGGCGCAAAGTCAGACATGACTGAGTGCACACATACCCATACGTAACATCCAGCTGGCTCATAGCCTCCCTGCCTATGCTAGGACCACAGAGTTTTGTTTACAAGCAGTAGCAAGCAGAAAGACAAACTTCGGATAGAGACAGGAAATGGAAAATGAAAGGCTAAATCCTGAAGCTTGGACCTGTGGGAAGAACACTTATTCTTGCAGGGGACTTGGGAGCCAACAGCTGCTGATGGTCCAACCTCCCTACTGTTAGGAAAAGAAGTCAAGGGGTCTGCTCTGTGCTTGGTGGATCATCTTCCTCAGTCAACAGAAATGTTAACCTACACTGGGACCTGCACCATGGGTAAGGGATAAAGCAGACACCTATTTGTTGTGATTTGATTAAAGAGCCAGCCTAACCAAACCAAACCAGATAAAAACCTTCTTCCACGGTTAAATAGAAGACCCCTATAAAAATGTGAACACTTAAATAGTTAATGTAATATTCAATAGCTAAGCTCCCACATTTATGCATGTTAATTGAAGTAGAATCACCAACAGCTTAAGAATCAGACAGCCAGGGCTCTGAGAGAGGGGGACATGGGCATTAGAAACATTCTTGGATAACACTTAAATTGCTTGAGGTACCTGTCCTGTACCAGCAGATTGATATCCCAACAGCAGAGTGTAAACCAACAAGGCTTATGCAATCTTCTGAGTAGATACCAGTGCAATCATTAGTTCTTTAAAACTGTTACCTAGTACAGGAGGCACTGCTTCAGTAGGGGAGATAACCAACTTAAAAAAATTTTTAATTACAAATGACAAAGTTACAGCATTGGCACTGCTTTATAGGTTTCTGAAAGTGTATTAAAGTGTTAGTCACTCAGTCGTGTCTGATTCTTTGTGATCCCATGGACTACAGCCTGCCAGGCTCCTCTGTTCATGGAATTCTCCAGGCAAGAATACTGGAGTGAGTTGCCATTTCCTATTTCAGGGGATCTCCCTGACTCAGGGATCGAACCTGGGTCTTCTGTATTGCAGGCAGATTCTTTACCATCTGAGCCACTAGGGAAGCCCTTATAGGTTTCTAATCTTGTATGTATTCTTCTCTACAACCAGATGACTGATCCACGCAGAACATAGACTTTGAAAAGGACAAAGTGGGACATCAGAGTGGTGGGCCATGAGCAGTCTAGATTCTGAAGAAGTGGTGGGTGATGTGCCAGATATGAATGTGGCATTTTAACTTACGGTATTGGGATGCTTATTGTTAATGCTACTCTTAACATGCAAATTGACACCTAGGTGACTGGAATTAATCCATTCATTCAACACACATTTACTGAGTATTTACTCTATTCAAGCCACTGAAGGTGGAAACCAAGATGAAAACCCTGAAAAGAGTTTGTAATCTGATAGGGAAGCTAAAAAATGTATAAGAACGAAATAGTAGGTAGAATGCAGTAAATATCAGAGGAAATGTTGATGAAATGATTTGAAGTTTAGAAGAGGAAGAAGGCAATTCCAGCTAAGGGATCAGAGAAGTACATGGAGAAAGTGTAGATCTTTAGTACTAGGGCTGGGGGTGGGGACAGAAATGGATCCTCCCGCATACAAAGAGCTCAAATAGCAAGGTTGCAGAGTCAGGAAATATGGACATGAGAAAGCAAACAATCCAGCCTGGCTGGGGCTTGGAGTACATGAAGGGTATTAGTGAGGCTCCAGTTGTGCTTGGCACACGCAGAAGGACAGCTTCCAGTAACTGGAAGAGTAAACTGACCATTTTACGAAGCTTAAGGCGGGAGGCTTCTTCCATGGCGGTGGCCCTACGGAAACACACAGGGAGGCTTTTCCAGTTTCAGTCTCCACTCCAGGTGTTTCATTTCACTCCACAGCTTTCTCTGAGAAATAAAGGGCCAGCTACCCAATATCAAGGGCTTCATAAATCTTAGCTTCAAGAGGAGACTTCAGTTCAGCAAATCCTACAATCATTTAGAACAGAAGCACTGTGGAGGATGCTTCAAGAACAATACACTATGATTTCCAATTTTTCAGAGTGGCATTATGTTCTTTTATATTCTTGCCACATTCTCCACTGTCTTGTCTCCACTTTGCCCACATAGAGTAAGTCAAATTTTGACTTATTCCGCTTGTTCATCAAATCCCAGATGCAGTCTACCACTGTGGCAATCTGGCAAGATATTAAAAACATAGAATAATTAAACTGGAAGGAATGTTGGAGGTTATTTTCAATCTATGCTATACATGGTAACGTGGGGTTGAAGAGGTGAAGTGACTCACACAAGCAATTACAAAATCAGGACTAGACCCAGGTCTTTATATCCCATATTTGTTTTCTTCCTAACCTATGACACTATGGTCAGCTTTATTAGGGTATTCTGTAGATTAACAAACGGCTCCAGTCATCTAAATCAGAGATTGGCAAACTATGGCCCCAGGGCTAAATCCAGCCCACATTCTATTGTTGTAAACAAAGTTTTATTGGAGCATAGTCATCCCCAGATTGGCATTCAAATGTGAAAGCAGTCACATACAGAGCTGAGTAATTATGACAGACAGTGTGCTTCCCACAAATTTGAAAATATATATGTATATACACATATATGCTTATGTACATATATGAACACATACACATACATGTATATATTCAATTATTTATAAATAATATACATGTAGTACTGTTTAAATGTTTATAGATTTATAAAACAGAAAAAGATATAATGATGACAAAATAGAATATTTAGAATATTTAAAATAAGTTTAATTTGTTAATGTTCATAAAATATTTTTTGAAAACTCTGAGTTTAACACGCTGGATCAGTAGTTTGAAAATCGGTCTATAAGTTCAATTTATTTTTGATAGTTGATTTTAAATGACAGCTATAACTTAATTAAAAAAACAAAAACTCTTAAAAGGTAGATACAAATAGAACACATCATTGGCTTGGCATTTTTACACATTATACTAATAGAGTCCATCTCCCCCAACTATGCAGATCTTGGTGAAATTTGCCTAGGAAATTTATGTTTGTCGTGTTATTAACCAGTTCGCTTAAAGTCAGCCAAAGCTATTTTAGTTTTACATTTTTAAATAAACAGCTTCAAATCCACTGTTATGTTTTGCTTGGGAGGTTTCTTTTAATAGATTAGAAAAGGCTGGTCCCAAGGTGAGGTTTGAAAACCAATAGTCTTAGGTACATCTTTTAGACCAAAAAAAAAGGTCACAAAGCAATGGGATTATTTCCCAAATGATTTCTCTGCTGCATGAGCGTCCTCTAAAAACAGTTACCTTCCTCACTCTTTGCGGAAAGCTCTTCACTGAAAGGTACAGGTGACCTGTGCGGCTCAGTAGGTAAGCACTCGCAGCATTAGTGACACCTAGAGCTCGTTCTCAACTTGCCCTGGGTTCACATGGTCAGTATTCCCGTCAGGCTGCAGTTTCTACAGAAATCCTTCAGAGTCCAGAAATCTGAATCCATTTCACAAAGGCTGCTGCTGCTGCTGCTGCTAAGTCGCATCAGTCGTGTCCGACTCCGACCCCATAGTTGGCAGCCCACCAGGCTCCCCCGTCCCTGGGATTCTCCAAGCAAGAACACTGGAGTGGGTTGCCATTTCCTTCTCCAATGCATGAAAGTAAAAAGGGAAAGGGAAGTCGTTCAATCGTGTCTGTCTCTTAGCGATCCCATGGACTGTAGCCTACCAGGCTCCTCTGTCCATGGGATTTTCCAGGCAAGAGTACTGGAGTGGGGTGCCATTGCCTTCTCCATTCACAAAGGCTAGTTTACTTTAAACTAGATAAGCTATACCATCGGCAGATGCACTTACCAGCTACAAGTAAACTGCAAGGAGTCACAGTATGGGAAAGAGCAAGGGTCGCCTCACCTCTGGGGGAGGAACTCCTGCTCTTCCTTCAAGACCAGTCACATGATTGGAAATGGGAACTAAGTGAAGGTGTCAGGGCCAGAAAGCATAATAAGCATCAGTCAAGCCTCATTTCCTATTAGTTTAACTTCATTTATACCTTCTTGCCTGCTCTTTGACTGCGCTCTTCCTGCCTCTCTGTTTTTACCTAGAGGGCGCTTCTCTACCCCTCAGGGACAGCTCAGATCTGTGTGAGTCTTACCAGACATAATGGAAGTCAACTGGAAGGAATTCCTTCTTTCCTTGAAATCTTTGCGGTTTTTCCAGATATTTTTCAGTATTGCTTTATTGTTCTTTGTGTAACGTCCTATCTCTCGTACATCTTCCCTGGTGGCTCAATGGTAAAGAATCTGCCTGCCAATGCAGGAGACACAGGAAATGAAGGTTTGATCCCTGGGTTGGGAAAATCCCCTGGAGAAGGAAATGGCAACCCACTCCAGTATTCTTGCCTGGAAAATCCCATGGACAGAGAAGCCTGGCAGGCTACAGTCCATGGGGTCAAAAAGAGTCGGACACGACTGAGCACTCATGCATTTTTCTCTCTCATACTATTTCATGTTTATTGAAAGCAAGAGTCATGTTTTATACATATTTTTAGACCTCCTCTCCAATGTGTTTGCATAAGGTACGTATTTAATAAGTATTTTTAGTAGTAAATTCAAGAAAGGCATACAGCAAAAGACAGTGAGCAATACGGCTAATTAACAATGATGAAGGCTAATTCAGTTCCTTGCATATGAGATGAACTGCCTAAATTTATGTGGATTTAACTGAATCAGATATGGAAAGGACAAATGAGGCAACATGAAGCTATTTAAAAGTTTTAGTGTCAAATACAGGACAACAATGCTTCCCCAAAGGACAGATCAATGAGCTGTGACTCAGTTTCATGAATAGGGAAAGGCCAACAATTCTACACGAGGCTCACAAGTATTTACTGAGAAAATGATGTTTAGAGTGATTAGAGCTTTATTAGAAGCCACCCCCAAAGGATGTCCCAAAGGCACACGTGTGCATGAACATGCACACTCATTCAGAAGTTTTGTGAGTCTCCGAGAAGGCAGACGCTCTACAGTGGCTTGTGAATATGAGTCAGGAAATCTAGCTGTGCGCATGGCCATACTGCATGGGCCATGGGACTTGCTCTCTGACCATGAGTTCCAGCAGTGGGAGCCTAATCATTCACAGCGGGAAGAAAGCACCTCTCAGGTTTGAACTTCAACACTATGAAGTAATAGAAGAGAGCTGTATTACTTGGAACTGGGAGTGCCAGTGGCAGCTTCCACGCTATGCTTGGAGACAGAAGAGGGTTAGCAAAGAAATGCAGGGGGTAGAACCCCAATACCTCACATTTCTCTCAAGTCCTTCCTGCTAGAAGTTGGGAACAGCTACTAGTTAAAGCCATCTTACAGTGTCTCTGTGAGTACCTGGAAAATGTAGCTCACTGGCCAAAAATGCCAAAATTGTAATGCACTTATTATAAATTTGTTTCTCATTTGAATGCTATTTTCTCTATGTATGAGATTATGTTGTAACTACATACAGAAATCCTCTTAGACTTTAGACTTAGACTCTGAGTTTAGAGCTGGAAAATGTATGTTTTCCTGGGTAAGAAGAACCAAATGGTTATGAACAGGAAAGATATTTGACTTTAGAATATAGTCAATAGTCAGGGACTAAAGTTAAACTGAGTCAACTAGTGTTTTCTCATTTGTTTGCAGATCCTGGCCTGCTTCAGAGGCTTGTGTGTGTGAGTGTGTGCACATGCACACCTGCCATCAGCCTGTCTCTGTTCCTGCAAGAGGACTGGCCTCAGTATGGTTTGTGAGCAGAGCAGGAACTCTTTGTTTCCCTGTTACTCTGGCGCATGCCTCCTCCACCACTCCCATCACTCTCTCTTGTATCATTTTCCCTTATAAAATCCTTCTATCCCTCTATATTCTCTCTCCTCTCACTATCAAGCCTAGTATTGGTTTTGGCCTTTTGCAATGTGCGTAGAAAGCAAAAATACTTCAGTACAAGTAGGTAAACTAAGCAAATTTGAGTTATGCAGTCCCTTAGAAATATATTTATGTGCTTTAGTCAAAACAGATTCTGTAACTCATGGGATAAATTGTTAAGATAATAAAAAATAGCTAATTCCACTATATCATGGGAAGTCTTGTTATTTTACATCTATTTTCAGAGTTAGGCTTCTAAATTAGTTTAATCTACTTTGTAGCTAACCTAAACTCACCCAGAGACGTATCTACAAAGGGCTCATGAAGTGATTTTATCTCCAGACATCTTGAAGCTTCCCCGGTGGCTCAGACAGTAAAGAATCTTCCTACAATGCAGGATACCAGGGTTCAATCCCTGGGTTGGGAAGATCCCCTGGAGAAGGGAATGGCTACCTATTCCAGTATTCTTGCCTGGAAAATCTCATGGACAGAGGAGCCTGGTGGGCTGCAGTCCATGGGGCTGCAAAGAGTCGGACACGACTGAGCAACTGACACTTTCCAGACATCTTACCCACTTGTCCAACTGATCAAAATAAACAAACAAACAAAAAAGGAACATTTCAATTTGGTTATTAAACACTCAAGAATTGATGCTTTCAAACTGTGGTGTTGGAGAAGACTCTTGAGAGTCCCTTGGACTGCAAGATCAAACCAGTCAATCCTAAAGAAAATCAACTCTGAATATTCATTAGAAGGACTGATGCTGGAGCTGAAGCTCCAATACTTTGGCCACCTGATAGGAAGAACTGACTGATTGGAAAAGACCCTGATTCTGGGAAAGATTGAAGGTAGAAGAAGGGGATGACAGAGGATATGACTCAATGGACATGAGTTTGAGCAAGCTCCGGGAGATGGTGAAGGACAGAGAAGCCTGGCAAGATGCAGTCCA
Organism: Bos grunniens; assembly: GCF_055505025.1. Taxonomy (NCBI): domain Eukaryota; kingdom Metazoa; phylum Chordata; class Mammalia; order Artiodactyla; family Bovidae; genus Bos; species Bos grunniens. The sequence continues at coordinate 21,601,389 of NC_141168.1, forward strand.
TGGGGTCACAAAGAGTTGGACGTGACTGAGCAACTGAACAACAACAACAATTAAATGTCTCTGAACACTAGGTTGACTATTTTTGATCCAGGCATTAGTAGCCATAATCCCCAATGACACTGTACTGCTGAATTGTGCTCTCTAGGGCTACACTTTGGAACACAGCGTCCAGTGGCCCTTTCCAGACCCCATTTTAAATGAGCTCACAGAGGTCTTTGACACTGTTGACCATATTTTCCTATGTGAAATACTGTGCCTATCATTTATGAAATATTTTGCAGTTTCCTCTATGTCTTCCTCAGCTCTAGTCTTATTCAACATACTTGCTGTCCTAAGTAATCCCATCCATGTTTCTAACTTGTAAGTCAATTTTTAGGTGATGGTTTTCTAATCTATAGTCCATATAAATTAGAGTGTAGGCTATTCTCCTGAATTTCTAAATGACCTTTTTCTTTGATAATGAAATTTCCAGTGAAGAAGTTGAGAGTAATAAGTTATTCTGGACATCTGATTGATCATGACTTTTCCAAAATTCAAAACTTCTCTCTATGGTGGTTCTACACTCTCAGATCCTCTTGTTTTCAAAGATGGATCGCTTAAAAATAGTTGTTAAAAATTTCTCAGTCATATCATACTATCCTTGCTAGAGATACCAAGTTCATAGTTTCAGGATGTGAAGTTTGGTTAATATTAGAAGAAAAGTCAAATAAAGAAGCATTTATTAACTAAATTAAATATCAAGAGATGAATAGCTTGTATAAACACAGAGAAAACATTAAAATATAACATCATTACTTACACCTTTAAAATGGAATCACTGTTTTTTGACTAGTTGGCAGAGAATTTCACTCCTTTACATGCATGGAAAGTAAAGTTCAAATGATACCCATATGTCTAGAAGTTGATTTGGGTTGAAAGCACAAGTCTCTATTGTTAGGTTTAAAACAACTGAACTGAACTTACCAACCTGAGAAGAAACCTGTCTAACTCGTTTCATATACATGTTGTATTCTCTTTTAAAGAGGTTTCAAAACCTCAGAAAGAGAGAGACGCTGGCCCTGCCATCCAGGACCTTGGACAATACAATAGAGGATGCATTCAGAGCAGCAGTTCTCAACCTTGGGTGCACATTAGAATCACCTGGGGGAGCTTTTAAACATCTTTCTGCCCAGGCTGTGCCCCAAACCAATTAAATCAGACCCACTGTGGGTTACGATCCAGGCATTAAAGCTCCCCAAGTGGTTCTAGGTTGAGAAACACTGATTCATAATGAGTGACTGAGGAACAGTTCTGGCCAGATGCAGCCACGTTAAATGGCAACGGAGAGTCATTCAAAAAACAAGAGTGGAGACAGGAGTAGTGGGCAAGTAGTTTGAGATCAGAGTGGAAATAGATGGGGACACTTGTCCTTATGATCCTAGATATTCTTGTTTCTTTTATTTTTTAAAATTAGGGTATATCAATATTTGCTGGCAGCAAGTGAATGTTATGTAATATTTTTGTGCAGATAAAAATTGTAAACCTATGAAACACTGGTTAAGTATGCTGAGTGGTCTATTGCATGTTCTTTCCATGACCAAATTTGACTGAGTCTGATGCCACCTTCCTTCTGGTGGCAGCCCCTCAACCTCCATTCAGGATGAAAACTTCATCTCACTCCAAATTCCTATCTTTTCCCCCATCGTGGATGATCTGTGTCAAGATGATACTCTTGAAGCTCAGCTCAGCTTTAAGCAAGAAAACAATTCTGAGTGCCTGTTTGACAGAATTTGAACTCCAAAAGAGAAAAAAAAAAAAAACTAGTTCGGGAGCCAGCCAAACCAACGAGGTACCTGCCAAACCACACCTTATCCTCCTCAATCAGCAAAAATATCATCCACCGCCTGACTCCTCTTAGCTCACCAATAGGAGCTTGTTCATTCCCTTATTAGGACACTGGCAGTGGCGAGGGAGACTGCTCGTGTCTGAGGCCCAGGAGTGGCTTCTACAACATGTGCAGTTCATCAAAAATGAGCAGAGGGTAACAGGCACCGAGGGAGGGGACTGGAAAAATTAAATCCTCTCTGTATGGGAGGAGAATCCATCTTGGTAGGCCACAATTATGGTTTTGGATTTTAAAAAAAAAAATTTTTTTTTAAAGCCAAACCAAAAAAACACAATCTTAATATTTTTTAAATGCAGTTTTTTTTGTTTTTTTTTGGAAGGGTGTTTTTGAAACTTAGAAATGCAGGCAAGAAATTTTAAGTTGAATGCTTCCAGGGAGTTGAATACGTATAATCGGTGAGTACCTGGTCTTAACCTAAAGAAGGGCTAGGCTTAGATGGCCTGTCCCAGTTTTAAAGCTATACCCAAACCTAGAGGTGTCATTTGCATCTTCGGTTTTGAACCTGAAGCAAAATAAAAACCCTGACTCCTTCTGTCTTTCTACTTCTCACCTGGCTACGCTCTGACTCTTGTCCTAGCTAAACACTTTCTTCCTTTTTTCACAGTGTTCCACCACTTAAACCAGGCTTTTTTTTCTTTTTTTCTAGGACTTTAGTACAACTGGGAACAGCTTCCAAGTCAAAATGAGATGCTGCCCTGTTATGATCTGTGTCAGCAGGGCTGTCTTGTCAATCCCATCCTGTTTAGTGGCTGAGCTGTTTTCAGAGCCAACTCAGAAACTCAGATCCATCCACACAATTCTAACTTTAACTAGAGTTTATAAAACACTTTCAGCACGTACACGCTCTCAATAGTGGGGCAGACGCTGCTATCATCCTTGTTTCGCCACTGAGGAAATAGGCTCAGAGAAGATGAGGGACTTATGTTCAGAGTCAGGACATCATCGTAATTTTGAACTATTCTGACTGATGCTCTCTTCCATCTCAATGATGTCATAGAATTGTGGTGTTCTGCTCAGATGGAGCTCTGAAGCCTACCACAGAGATTTTAAGTCCTCAAGCTCCCCTGCTGCTGCTGCTGCTGCTAAGTCGCTTCAGTCGTGTCCGACTCTGTGCGACCCCATAGACGGCAGCCCACCAAGCTCCCCCATCCCTGGGATTCTCCAGGCAAGAACACTGGAGTGGGTTGCCATTTCCTTCTCCAATGCGTGAAAGTGAAAAGTGAAAGTGAAGTCTCTCAGTCCTGTCTGACTCTTAGAGATCCCATGGACTGCAGCCTACCAGGCTCCTCCATCCATGGGATTTTCCAGGCAAGAGTACTGGCGTGGGGTGCCACTGCCTTCTCCGTCAAGCTCCCCTAGGGACTTTTTTTTAAAAAGTGCTTACGCCCCCCCCTCCCTCCACCAGGAGACTGGAGGTGGCTCCAGGAGTCACCTTGCCATCTGGGTGCTGTAGCCAACAACTCATTCCACTAAATTTTACACCGTGTTAAAGTTTTAAGTTCAATATTTCTAAGGCTAATGATCCAAACACAATAGCCATTATCCATTTGAAATAATAACATTGGTGATAAAAAAAAAAGAGGAATGTATAAGACCAGCCAACCTTGACTTTGAATGAATGAAGCAAACAATTTTTTAAAAACAAATTGTTTAAAAAAAATGAGGGGGCTTATTCAATGGTGATATATAACTCCCATTTGTACAGTACAGGAAAACCTCAGCGATACTGCAGTTTCAGTTCCAGACCACGGCAATAAAGCAAATATCACAATAAAGCTAGTCACACAAATTCTGTGGTTTCCCAGGGCACGTAAAAGTTATGTTATGTTATATTGCAGTATATTAAGTGTGCAATAGCACTATGTCTAAAAAACAATTTATATACCTTAATTAAAAATACCTTATTGCTAAAAATACCAAAAATTATGATAGTAATACTAAAGATGAGAAGAGTTGACTCATTGGAAAAGACCCTGATGCTGGGAAAGTTTGAAGGCAAAAGGAGAAGGGGGCGGCAGAGGATGTAATGGTTAGATAGCATCACCAACTCAATGGATATGAATTTGAGCAAACTCTGGCAGATAGGGGAGGATGGTGGAGACTGGCATGCTGCGGTCTATGAGGTCGCAAAGAGTCGGACATGATTTAACAACTGAACAACAACACCAATACCAAAGATCACTGATCACAGATCTCTATAACAAATACCGTGACAATGAAAAAGTTCAAAATATTGCAAGAATCACCAAAGTGTGACACAGAGACACAAAGAGAGCAAATGCTGCTGATTAAATGGCATCAATAGACTTGCTCAATGCAGCATTGACATAAACCTTCAATTTGTAAAAAAACACAGTGTCTGTGAAGCTCAGTAAAGTGAGACCTGCCTGTACTGACCAGGTGTCAGGCAATGCACAGGATGCACCTCATCTAACCCTTACACCAGCACTGAACACACACAACAGATCCCATCTACAGACGAGAGGAACAAACCTGGCCCAGAGATGTCAAGTCACTTGCCCAGGCTTATACCTGTAGGATCTTAGCTTGCATGTCTGGCCGACCCCAAAGTCTGGGCTCTTTGCACAACTATGACATAGCTTGTCTCTTTCGTTTCAGGTCTCAGTTCTTTGACAGGGCAGGACTGAGAAGTTAAGATATGGAAAAGGTCAAAATTACTCAAAGAGTTTATTTTCTTTTAAATAGCATAAGAAAGCCACGTGATTATTAATGGTACAGCTCTCCCATCATGGGGGAAAGGTACACTCACTGCCTCTTTGTAGGGCCCTTAAAGCAATCTGTAGTCCCCTGGGTGGGTTGTTTAAGGTTAAAGAGTCATGAAAGATCAAAGACCCTCACCAGACCACTCGTCTCACCCCATCCAGCCCTGCTCCACCAGGAGGAGAAGCTTGCTCATCAAGCAGGATCTGATGTCATATTACAATTGCTGCCAGATTCTCCCACTCAAAGACCAGAGGTTAGAGCTGTGAAAGTACAGGCCTGGAATAACATCCGTGTTAGCTGGAGAAAGGAGGGAGCCGCCGGGAGTCAGCCAGGAGGCAGAAGCCAGGCATTACACACCCACACAGGGAGGAAGAGGGCTAGTGAATCAACCTCTTTGGCCTCATTTTCCTCATCTGTAAAATGGACATGAGTTTGAGCAAGCTCTGGGGGTTAGTGATGGACAGGGAAGCCTGGTGTGCTGCAGTCCATAGGGTTGCCAAAGTCAGACACGACTGAGTGACTGAAATGACTGAAAATGGAGATAATGGCACTCAACGCGTCCTGCTGTTGAAGAATTAAATAAACTCATATTTGTAATGTACTAGCATAGGGCTTGGCACATTCTAAGTACTGTATGAGTGCTAACTATTATTATTATTACTATTATTTTTACCATCCTTCTCTTCCTCCTCTTCATCATCATATAGAAAATAGGTTCTGTGCTTATGTCTTCCAGGGCATGCTGCTGTTTCCCAGCATGAAGGGGAGAACTGGGCAGGTAGATTTTTCTACTCAAGGATCTTAAACTCCTTTTCACTGAGAATATTAACACCAGAGAAAGCTTAGAAATGCAGAACAAATGTAGGGAAATATTCTTTTGTTGGTATTCCTTTATTCTTTCTCTGTTGACTACCTTGTCTCTGTATTTTTTTTTTTTTTTTTTTTGAGGAGTGGAGTGTGGAGAGAAAAAGTAGGGGCTAAAAATGTGCAATAAGTGGAATGCCTTTTATCTCTCATTTTCTCTGTCTCTCTCTTAGTCCCCGTGTCACTTGTCGTTAAAATGTAAAATTTATCATCAGACAGCTTTATCTTCCCATTCCAGAAAACACATGCATGCCAGTAGAAGAGGATAATCCCCTTTTCTATTATTCTTTGGGGCTGGCTTAACACCCAAACTTAGTGGGGAACTGATGGTTCAGAACTCTACACATAGAGGTTGGTTCTGAGTGTCATTGGAATGGCTTTAAACAGATGGCCTGACACTGCCCCCATATCCTTCAGTCAGCTGGCATTTTAATTGTACTAGAAAGTTATCCCACTTACTGCTTATGAATTAAACTATGCAATGTCATGTTAAAGTATTTTAAATCTCTCAGAACCTGTAATGGGTTTAAGCGTGTCCTCTCTAAAAATGACAGGTTGGGGGCTTCCTAGTGGCTCAGTGGTAAAGAATTCACCTGTCAATGCAGGAGATACAGGTTCTATCCCTGATCTGGGAGGGATAGAACATGTCTTGGAGAAGATCCCACATGCCTTGGAGCAACTAAGCCCATGCACCACAACTGCTGAGTCTGTAGAGCCGAAGATCCACAACTACTGAGCCCACGTGCTGTAACTACTGAAGTTTGAGCACCTAGAGCCCGTGCTCCTTGACAAGAGAAGCCACCACAATGAGAAGTCTATGCACCTCAACTAGAGGGTAGCCCCCTGTTTGCCACAACTAGAGAAAGCCTGGCAGCAACAAAGACCCAGCACAGCCAAAAATAAATAAATAAATAATAAAATTATGAAAAAAAAAAAATGATTGGTTGGTGACCTAACCCCCAGAACCTCAGAAGGTGATCTTATTTGGAAATACGGCCTTTACGGAGGTAATCAAGTCATGATGGTCATAAGGTGCGCCCTCATCCAACAGGACTGGAGTCCTTATAAAAAGGAAGAAAATTGGACACAGAAAGAGACATGCATGGCAGGTAGACTATGTGAAGAAACAGAGAGAATGTCAGAGGAAGGCAGAGGACTGGAGTGATATATCTACATGCCAAGGACAGTCAAAGATGACCAGGAGACCAAGAGAAGCTAGGAGAGAGGCCTGGCACAGACTCCCCCTCATGGCCCTCCGAAGGGAACAACCCTGCCTGTTGGTTTAATGTATGTAGTATGTTGGTTTAAAGTATGTAGTGCTTTGTTAAGGCAGCCCGAGGAAACTAAGACAGTACTCAGTTTAAGGATCGAATGTTTCTGCTGAAGCTCCAATACTTTGGCCACCCGATGCAAAGAGCCTACTCACTGGAAAAGACCCTGATGCTGTGAAAGACTGAATGCAAAAGGAGAAGGGGACAACAGAGGATGAGATGGTTAGATGGCATCACCAACTCAATGGACATGAATTTAAGCAAACTCCAGGAGATAGTGGAGGACAGAGGAGCCTGATGTGTTTCAGCCCATGGGGGTTGCAAAGAGTTGGACACTACTTAGCGACTGAACAACAACATGGTTCTACTTTGTTAATTTCTCTCAGCAATTACAAGCACCTTCTACTGTTTATTTTGGTGTGTGGTTCATTACATTGAATTAGTAGCCCATCTAATTCATGAAGTTGCCTTCCATTGTAACTTATAATTTTATTTCCTCATATGCTCAGTTCTCACCTTTGCTGTGTTCCTTTTGCTCCTCTGGTGTCTGAGGGTCTTGGTTTGAGATTTACCTGTAGCTCTAGGTGGACTCATAAAACTAGCCTTCTTAAGCTCCTGGATGGAGGGAATGTTTTACAGCATCTCCCTTCCAGCCTGCAAGTCTTCAGATCTGAGAGAGACAGACTTATAATGCTTCCCTGGGTCAAACTGAATGTTTAATTAAGGTCAGAAGTTTAAAAATGTATACAAGGGAGGGAGAATAAGTGGAAAGTAAATCTTTCCCATGATGCTAACCCGTACAGGCCTGGCATGGTTCAATTTATGACTTCAAGGCTGTTTCCCTTGGGGTGAGAAGAGACTATGCTATACGTACATACTTCTTGGGTGCCCTTCACTCACTGAGGTTAAAAGGAAAGCCCCATAATGCTTGAGCCTAAGGAGCTTTTGTCCTTTAGTGATCAGGAAGTACCTGTGTGCGTGCCTGCTAAGTTGCTTCAGTCATGTCCAATGCTATGTGACCCTATGGACTGCAGCCCACCAGGCTCCTCTGTCCATGGGATTCTCCAGGCAAGAACACTGGAGTGGGTTGCCATGCCCTCCTCCAGAGGATCTTCCTAACACCGGGACTGAACCCGCTTCTCCTGCGCTGCAGGTGGATTCTTTACCCACTGTGCCACCTGGGAATCCCTCTGGAAATATCTACTACTCAGCAAACTCACATCAGAATACCACTTCCACATAAGGTATCTCCAGGATACAGAAGGTTTGCTCAATTTGTGGAGACCTCAGCAAACTTTAAAATGTAGAGGTAAGGCCCAGGTTTGTTGCATTTAATTCTAGGGACTCTGTGTACCCACATAATTATGTGGGGTCTAATTGTGTTGTCTCCAAAAATGCATTGAAGTCCTAGCCTCCAGTACCTCAGGACACGACTTTATTTGGAATTAAGATGTAATCAAGTTAAGATGAGGTCATTAGGGTGAACTCCAATCCACAATGATTGGAGTTCTTATAAAAAGGAGAAATTCAGACACAGAGACAGACAGCGGGAAGATGATGTGAAGAGAAATAGGGAGAATGTCATGAGAAGTAACGGAAAAATTGGAGCTATCCTGCCACAAACCAAGGCCCAGCTGGGGCCACCAGCACCCAGAAAAGGCAAGGAAGAATCTTCCCCTATAGGATTCAGGGGGCGCATAGTCCTGCAGACTTTACCTTGACATCAGGCTTCTAGCCTCTAAAACTGTGAGAGACAATGAGTTTCTGTGGTTCTATGCCACCTAGTTCGTGGTACTGTTATGTGACCCTAGGAAACTAATACAACTCATCACAGTCATTCACAGTTCTGTGAATACAGTAAGTTCACTACATATGAACAGGTTCTGTTCCGAGAGGGCATTTGTAAGTCCAACAAAGTTAGCCTAAGTACCCAACTATCACAATTGGCTATACAGTACTGTACTGTAATAGTATACTTTTCACATACATAATACATAAAAAAAAAAAACCCAAAAATAAAAAAAACCATTTTTAATCCTGCAGAACATTACCTTGAAAAGTATAGTAGTAAGCTAATACATAGAGGCTGGCATTGAGTGAACAGGCAAGAAGAGTTACTGAGTGGAGGAGGAAGTGGAGGTGGGAGATGGTAGAGCTGAAGGACTGCCAAGGAGACGGAGGGCAAGCTGCAATTTCATGCATGCCTGATGTTGACGGAATGCATGTTCGCATCTCTGAAAGTTCACTACTTGAAGATTCATGTGTAGGGGGCTTACTGTACCAGGAAGCTACCTCAGACTCATTCCCTTAGGCATCCAGTTAATGCCAGTAATTATCACTGTCTATCACCCCACACACATCTTTTTGAGCTAAGTGCCAGGCACCATGCTAACCACTTTACATATCTTTTCCTCATTTTATAGACAAATAAACTGAAAAAACTCAGTGAGATTAGGTAATCAGCTCAAGGGCACATAGTTAATAAAATGATGCAACTAGGATTTGAGTCCAGCTCTAACTTTATCTGCACTTTTTCAAAGTTAATATTCTTAATTTATACTCTCCTTCTCTATCAAGCTTACTTAGAGATTGGTGGCATCAAAGTTTTTGGCAAACAAATCCCTACTTCTTACTATGTCCTCCTTCACAATGTGTCTGGTTTAGGCCAGTTTTGGAAAGTAGCAATTTTATATTTTGCCCCCAAAGCCTATTTTTAGCAAGTTTCTTTTAACTTTAAGAGTTCTCCAAAGTATTGCAGTATGGGTTATAGTTTTTAAGTAGGAAGTACATGGAACAACTAAAATCTGAGATGAGGAGCTCCTCTGATTTTTTAAAAATAGATGGATTTTTTGAACACATGTCAACCACAAACTGAATTCACCCGGCTTTTGCCCCAGCATCTTACACCCCAGTAGCTTTGTTGGTGTAAGATATCAAGCCATTTCTCTTCTAGGGTCTGTAGGAAAAGAAGAGCTCTTACGGGAGAGGAAGATGGATAATTTAACACTGATTGATTATCTGCTGTGGTTTATACACCTTCACATAACTAATTCCTTTGATTTTCACTAAACCTGCAAGACAGATACTAAACCTTTCTTTCCCCCCACCTGCTCCACCCCACATATGAAGAAACATAGGCCCACTGAAATTAACAGACCTGCTTAATCACACACTTATCAAAGATCAAAGTCCAAACAGATGTGGGAGTCAGGTTCTAGTTTTCACCTGCCAATAATGTGCCCATTTAGCGCTTTGAAAGCTGGGTCTGAAAGAGTACGGAGACCTTTTTCCCAGCCAGCAGGGCTGTTTCACTCTGGAAAGACTACCTAAGAAATAGCAGAGGTGAGTGACCAGCTCCTCTTTAAAGCCATCTCTTCTGCTTCAAAAGTTCAGTATACACTGGCCACCGTGGACCTTAAATTTACTCTTATTAAAAAGTTGTGTGAACACCATTATTTTCAATTCAATTCTTAGACATATCATATTAATTCATTAAGAAGCTATAGGAATTACACAAAAGCTATAAATATCATGAAACCATATTAAAGTTAGGTTGAAAAAATTCCTTAAATTTTTTATATTTCATGTACCCTTCTCTGGAAACTATGCAAGATAATTATGAACTGTGGCCTTTGGTGGGGTATCGCTGATCTGTGCAAGAATGTTTTCACTCTTCAAGGAGCAAAAGTGGCTAATTATCTTGGGGTGAGTATAGTCCTTACTTTATTATATTGTTATTTTATCTCTTCCTGGTGCCTCAGTTGGTAAAAAATCTGTCTGCAACACGGGAGGCCTGGGTTCAATACCTGGGTTGGGAAGATCCCCTGGAGAATCGCATGGCAACCCACTCCAGTATTCTTGCCTGGAGAATCCCCATGGACAGAGGAACCTGGCAGGCTACAGTCCATGGGGTCACAAAGAATCGGACACGACTGAGTAACTAAGCACGTATTATCTCTGTTGCATATAAAGAGTAAGGCATAGTGACTTACAGAATTGAGTTCTAGAAAAGGTGAGTGCTTATTCCTTGTAACTATCAGAAAGAAGTCATGGAAAGAAAAGACAGAGCTAGCCTGGAAGAGCCTGTCTAGTGTGGGTTAGACCTTCAATAGGAATTCATTAGCATAGAAAATACCAGCCTAAAATACCAGGGCCTAAATAGCAATATCAAGATGTAAGAAGCATTCTAATCAATGTCTGCATGAGATGAGGTTTACAATAAAGGTTATAAAAAAAAAGTGAATGGTCAGTGAGAAAAGTACCATATTTTCTTTAGAAATTTATTGTTTTAAACCGTTTTTAATAAAGCTATCTCCTTTACTCATTACTTTTATTTAATGTCAGTTGTTTTTAATAAAAAGCAGTCTTAATAGCAGTGGAAATGAGCATTTATCGATGCAGTGGGCCAGAGCAGATACTATCAGGCAAAGCACACTCCTTCACAAATTGGCTCAGAAGTAAAAATCCACCGACCACCTAGTAGCTTCCTTGATTTTACAACCGGAAAAAGGATTTAAGGGCAGAGAAAAGAGGATGACCTGGCTGAGCTTCTTAAATACAAACCTAGTTACAACATCCCAAACAAATGTCACTCTGAGATTTTCATTTGTGAAGTTGCATAATATTATAGCCCATGCAAGGATCTTTCCACAACTCTATAAAGAACAAATGGTCTCCCCAAGTTGTTCCTCTGATATTAAATTTTAATTGGGAAAAATAAGGCTATTTAATAATAACTTGCATTTGTTTAGTACTTAGTTTTTTTCCATATACTTTGACACACATCACTGTACTGGATGGTCTTACCACCCTGCAAGTTACACTGAGCAGACACGAGCATTTCTATCTTACAGCTGCATTGTAGCAAGATGAAGTGGCTTCCTGGAGATCACAGGGCTTATTGCTGAAGGAGTTAGACCAGAATCAAGACCCTCTGATTCCCACTTGAAAAGCCTCTCTTTAAGTATCTAGGCTGATCTCTGAAACAGGCAGCTATCAGGGTCAGGGGCTACTTAGTAGGTTATGACTAGCATTTTTTAATGAAATATAGACTAAAGAAAATATCAGAGGGCAAAAAACTATATCACTATATTGGAAATATCTGTATTTTCATGTTACTGCAGCATTGCTCACAATAGCCAAGGTATGGAAACAACCTACGTGTTCATCAATGGATGAATGGAGATCCATATACATGTGTATGTAAATATATATAATACGCAATATTGTAATATATACATATGTACACAGTAATGTGGAATCCTATCAGCCTTTAAAAAGGACACCTGAAACTAACACAACACTGTAAATCAACCATAGGCCAACAAAACTTATTTTTTTAAAAGAAGGAAATTCTGCCATTTGCAACAACATGAATGAATACGGACAGCATTGCGCTGAAATAAGCCAGACAGAGAAACACGAATACTGCATCCTATCACTTACATGTGGAACTTGAATAAAAAATTTAAACGAGAATACTGATTGCCAAGGGCTGGAGGCTAGGGGAAATGGGGAGAGGCTGGTAAAAGGCTATAAACTTATAGTGATAAGGTGAATAAAGTCTTAACGATCCAATGGATAACATAGTGACTACAGTTAATAATACATTGTTGTCAACTGAAATATGCTAAAAGAGTAGAACTTAAGTGTTCTCACTAGAAAAGGAAAGAAAGCTAAATATGATAGGTGATGAACATGTTAATTAACTATGGGACTTCTTTTACAATACATAGATCTATAGATCATCATATAGTACATTTTAAATATACTATAAGCTTATTTGTCAATTAGACTTTAATAATTGACCTGGAGAAGGGCATGGCAATCCACTCCAGTATTCTTGCCTGGAGAATCTTGTGGATGTATAATAATCTTATCTGTCAGTCATACTTTAATAAAAGTGAAAAAAATCAATAGTACAACTTGAAAAAAGAAAATATCAGAGGGCACTGTACATAGCAAGAGTGAGCATTATTTTGTGAAACATTTGTTTCGAATAGATATATGGGTATATATATGTGGTGCCTGTGTACTTAGTCAGTTCAGTCGTGTCTGACTTTGCGACCCCATGGCATGCACCAGCCCAGGCTTCCCTGTCCTCCACCATCTCCCAGAATTTGCTTAAACTCATGTCCATTGAGTCACTGACATACTGAGTCACAAAATAAATTTATTGTATTTAAGTTTATACTCAAGTATAATAGAAACTAGTATTCCTTTCAGAGGGTCAGAGGGAAAGAGAAAACAGGGAAACACAGCCAGCGCTGGTCAGGTGTCTGTCCGTTCTGACGGCAGCCCCCTGATGGACCGGGGGATGTGTGTCTGCTGGGAGGTGGGTGTGGGATGAGAACAGAGGAGCATTCCTGCAGTGGGCGGGAGGTCAAAAGACTAGATAATCTTGAAGCCAGAGCCTGTGCTTTGTTCTTTTTTATGTTCTTAGTGCCTAGTCCCAGCAGCACTAACTGGCACAGGAAACCCTCAATGAATATTTGTTGAATGAATACATGGAAATGAGTGAGGTTTACAGATTTTTAAAGGCTCCTCTTAAAAACTCAATTAGGCTTGGAAATGAATTCAGGCAGTCCTACATTTATGAAAAGCTTGTTTCCAAAACCTTAATTTGCAAATTGGTTTTTGGAACTTCAAACATTATTATACATGGCAGTTGGGATCTCGGGCCAGCCCACAACCACCTTTTAAAACCCAGGATATATCTGAAGCTAGTACTGAGAATTGAAACTGCATTTCTACAGGGGAAAAGGGCATCCTCACTGGTCCAGTTGGGAATGCCAGAGGCATATTAGCCTCCAGATGGCAGAGGAACACCTCCCCAGCCCCCATTCCTCTGGCCTCAGCTAGCCTGGCCTCTGCAAAGCCATTTTGGGGGAACTGGGGAGGGGGTGTGAGAATCAGTAGGAAGTGAGCGCTCATGTCAAGGATAGAAATAGGTTAAAGGTAAGAAGAGGGAAAGAGAAGTGAGCAATGCAAATTGCATCAACCAGGGGGGAAAGAAAGGCCTGTTGCCACCAGGCACCCAGTCAGTGCTCTTGTGGCCAGGTGGCTAGGAAGACACATGAAGAAAATCGAGACCATTTCCATAAAGATTTGGTACAGTCACCATTCCAGCAGAAATTCAGCAATATCGTTCACAGAGTGCCCAATGCTGGCAAAGAGTAACTGCCCGTTTCTCTGCCATTCTTTCTTATTTTTTATCTACTAACAGAAAGTGGTAATTTTACCCTTAACCAGATAAGAGGTCCAGTGAAGTCAACCATTTAAAGCCAAACTTTGAACTCCAAAGTGAACAAAAATGGCCAGTTTGGTATACAAATCAAAAGTCACAAAATGTACATGCCCTTTACTTGGTAAGAGAGGAGACGCCTGAATGTTCCTCTGCCCAGACTGTTGACTTTTTCCTTGAACACAGTTGTAACAAACGGGGTTTCCTGATAGTCTTGGCTACTGTGAGTAGTGAGTGGAACCACTAGACCCGGATACGCTTATTTCCCTGTCATGTTTTTAACTTAGTTTCTTCAGAAAACGGTGGCATGAACTAAAAAATTTCCTACGTTTCTTTGGTATCATGGTTTAAAAATTTATATACCCTTCTACGTTTGTTACAAAAGGTGACCGAAGCATGGCTATCTACAGGAAACCCCATATCTTGACTCAAGAAGATTTCACCTGGGCTTTGGGAAAATGAGAAAGTAAGTGGTGAAAATATCAGACCGCGGGTGACAGAATCTCTCAATAATCGTACCAGGAACAAATTAAACAGCACCTTGAAAACTAGAAAGAACTGAAAAACCATTCACAACTGCCCCTGAGAATAACATGACCCTGGGTAGGTCTCGGCATTTAGGAATCTTAATGTACCTCATAAAAGAAATACTTCCAATCTTGCTCCGTAGGTGATGAAACTGAGAGAAATTATCTGATGCAAATGCAAAGCAATTTAGAAATCGTTTCGTTGGGCATCTGTTTTGGCATTTAACTTAAAACTTCTTCCCAAGCAGAAGGTCCAGAAGCTCTGGTGTGTTCAAATGACTCCGATGAAAAGTGTAAACTTAGATGAACTGAGTTTGATTTATCCAATAATGGGAAAGTTAAAGAATATTTTTTGATCATTGATTGGCACCATGCTGGAAGCTGAAGGTCCAAAGAGTCAAAATAGTTCCTACCCTCAAGTGAATTACCATTTATTGCAAGAGGACAGGCATGCTCACCACTATCTGTAGTTTAAAGCTAATAATAGAAGGATGGACAACAAAGGTTAGTGGTGTGGAGACAAAAGAGGAGCGGAGGAAGCCTTGTGGAGAAAGGGAGCGTTTGACGAGGGCCCTGAAGGACAGGAATGGAGTCAGAAGCACATGAGATAGAGCCGCTCATCCCTACTGTACTCTCCAATCACACCCCGTCTCTCCATTGCCTCTACCTCCCACCATACTCCCTTGTCTTTTCCCTATCCCACCGCACCCTACCCACTCCAAAACTTCCTTGGAACCCTTGGTCTCCATAGAACACTTGAGAAGCCCCAATCTTGTTCAATTCCTCCATTTCGGAGGGGAAACTGAGGCTTATAGAGTGTTCTCCACATAAGATATAGGGTGAGCCAAGGAATGGAGGTGGCTTTTATGTAATGAATCTGGGGACCAGTGAGTAATCTGATTTGGCCAGAGCAGGGGGCAGTCAGAATGGGAAGGGATACAAAAGGCAGATTGTGGAGAACCTTGAATGCCACGTGGAGGACAGTGAGCTCTATCTTCAAGGGTGAGGGGTGGGAGGGCCGGAGGGGACACGGTCAGAAAGGGGACAGAGACTGAAGCTGGAACCAGATAGGAGGCAATTAGAACTGTCCAGGTGTGTGTGTGGGGGGGGAGGGGGGCAGTAACTGCTGAAATTCAGGTAATGACAGATGAGTAGATAAGAGTGAGAGAGATATGGAGAAAGTAAACTGATAGAAGCAAGGGCATGATAAAGCGGGAAGAGTCAGGACCAGGAATTCACACTGACACACACACACACACACACACACACACACCGCCCCCCCCAGATTGGGCTCTTTGCCCTGCATTCCAGGCTCTGTTGTTGATCAGCTGTGAATACGGGGCCAGCCCTTTACCCCATGTGCCTCAGTTTCCTCATTGGAAATTGAGCCATTGAACACAATTGGAGGGTTTCTCAAATTCCACGGACACCTAGGATTCCAAGGAAGTTTTGGTGGAGTGGGTAGAGTGGGGTGGGGTAGAGAAGGATGGGGAGTGGGGGTGATGAGCAATGGGGACTACAGCGGTGAAGAGAAGCTCTAGATCCAAAACCACCCATTTGATCAGAACATCTCCTTTATGTAACAGAATTCCTCTTAACAGTAAATTTGCTAAAAAAAAAAAAAAAACCCAACCAGTCTGATAGCCATACAGATAACCTCTGACACCCCTTTTCGCTCTCACACTTGAGTGATTACACGCAAAGAAACTGGTTATCCAAGGGATCTGCCAATGCAGTGGACGTGGGTCTCGTTTTTTAGGACCCTGTTGAGTTCCTGTTTATTTGATGAACTGTTACACAGATGCTGGAGCGACTGGAACAACAATTGTCATGCTGAATCGACGCCAAAACTTTCAAAAACGGGACAGATTTACTGAAAGGCCATCTGGTGTTCTTACTCTTGTGCGGTACCTTTTCCCAAGACCCAGAGAGTTTTCCAAACCTCATAAACGCCAGCGCGAAAAGGGCCCTTGCCTGCAAGTACAAAGACACTGGCTTCCCCGCTATTGACTGCTGTCTGGCTTTGGGTGAGAGGAGTTGCCCCTTGGGGTTCCAGTTTCTCAGTCTATAGGATTCAGCAAACAGCCCTAGGGGCCCCTCTAGCTTGAACATTCTAAGATTCCAGGATCCTAAACTTTGGAGCCTGTTATCTGAACAATTCTCTGATCAATAGCATGTGCTCTGGGTCTTGTTCTGTCACAGTCAGATGGTCAGTGTATTAAGGGCTTTGGGCTGTTGACTCTAAGGATTGGGCAATGTGTGCTTTAGCCAAAGTCTCTGAGCCCTGCAGATGGATCATTCCGAGCAGAGGGCTCAGGTCTAAATTAACAGCAGATCTTTAGAAACCCGATGCTTTGTGGATCGGTATTTGGAATAAGAAAACTCAGTGCCTAGGTATCAACCCCCCGCAAATGGTCTACGAACCACCCCAAAAAATGGAACCGAGGAAAACCAATCAGAACCACCACCAAGTTGAGACCAAAAAAGTTCCATACGGGTCTGAAACTTACATACTCACTGCCTTCCTTTGCCTCCTGGCTTCTCCTCTCTCCTCCCACTCCCACAATTAAAAAGCATTTTAAAAACAGCAATTCCTTTATAAGAAAGAAGAAGAAACCCCCGAAGAGGTGAAGCGAGCACTCACTGGGAGAGCGCGGCCAGGCTGCGTCTTCCCTGAGATCCGGATCCCGCGAGCATGTCTGCAGCTGGAAGGGCGGCGGGCGGGCGCAGAGGTGCTGAGACCCTCCGGCGGTCAGGGCGTGGACCCGGCCCGCGGAAGTGCCATGTTATCTGGGCTGAAATGCAGTGTGCGGGATGCTCCCGGGTTCTCCCTTTGTGTTAACACTTTGGTCTGTCCCTGTGACGAAAGTCTGGGCTTGTCCTTTGCCAAATCTACTCCTCCCCACCCTTTCCCTCCGCACAGGATCATCAGAGAGCTGATTGTTATTTTTTACTGTAATCTCTCTAATAGAGGCTCATCATGTTTAGACGTAGGTTGTAAAGGGCCCAGATTGCTTCGTGATTTCCACAATGTTTATGACTGGACAGCGAGGCCCATGATCCCCAGTAGCTTTCATGATGAACACTTTATATGATCAATTACAAAGAATCCTTCTAAGGTAGAGAACTAGTTAAAGAAAAAGACACTGATTGATCCACGTGCCCAGGCTTTTGTAAAACAGTCGACCCTGGAATCACTCACATACACAATCCAATGCTAAAGAAATCAACGGAAATCAGCCCACCAAAAAGTTCATCCGGGTGCAGTTCTCAGGCCCTCCTTCTGAGCTCTGTTCTCAATTAGAATTGGTGTAGGTGGCTTCCAAAGCAAACAATTCCCACTGAGAAATCAAATCTGAGAAACCTCTATTATCCCTTTTATTCAGGGGAAGATGCATGATATAAAAATGCATACAAAGGCAAAGGGAAGAGAGCCAGTGGATCAGAGATATGCTGTGTTATACAGGGCATTTGGTGAAGTGAAGGCAACAGCCTGAGGAAGGAACATGTTGCAACAGCGGGCCTGGTCTGCCCCCGTGGCACTTGGTGGGATGATCTCATCAGCCAGGCCAGGCAAGGGAGCCTGGTCAGCAAGAGCTTGGAAAGCAGCCAGATTCCAGCCCCTGTGGAGGGGGTGGTGTTGATTCTATCTGGAGATGACACTCCGTGTAGGCCTGAGTTGTGAATGTGTTTCTTCATCTCTAACAAGCAATGAACAGATTGCTGCTGGGGCACCAAGATACTGATGGGACTGGCTTTCTGTTAAATCAGTTGAACGACTCAGATCTCCACAATGTAAGGTTAAGATGATTCTTTTGGTATATAGCAGGAGAAACAGTCCCCTTCACACATTGATTCACATCCTTCACGTGATTTAAAAAAAATCTTTGCGATCTATGGCTTCACATTGCAAACATGGATGCAAAAGCACTGAGTATTTCAAAAATTCATCCCATGTCACGGGGAGGAACCAAAGCAGGTACTCTTGTGCTCAACTTAAAGAAGTTTAATTTAGTTAGATTAAATCCTCTCTTCACTTTACTAACTAGAAAATGTTGGCTGTTTTTCTGCTTAAGTCCTATGCTTTTCTCAAAGTCATAGTTTATAGAGTAATAGAGTTTAATGAATTTTAAAGTTAATTATCTCCGTATACTATGAAGAATGGGCTTCCCTGGTGGCTGAGATAGTAAAGAATCTGCCTGCAATGCAGGAGACCTGGATTAGATCCCTGGGTAGGGAAGATCCTCTGGAGAAGGGAATGGTAACCCATTCCAGTATTCTTGCCTGGAGAATTCCATGGACACAGGAGACTGGCAGGCTGCAGTCCATGGAGTTGCAAAGACTCTGACACTACTGAGCGACTAAATACACACACATAATGAATATACACCTTTAAACATCCCTTTGATTACGTATGTTATCACTCAATGTATATAGACTACTTAAAGTGCACAAGACACTCATAAAATTAGAGATTACACAAGAGGCTTTAATAAAATACTGACTTGGTTTGAGTTTATTGCTCCAAAGCTGTGATAGATACATGCATTGAGGCATTTTGCCATTCCTTTTTCTATCATATTTTTCCCATTTAATTTTTTTCCTCTAAAATTCAGTGATTTGCTGTGGCAGGCAGAATAATGTTTCTCCCAAAGACATCCAATGTCCTAATGCCCAGAACTTGTGAATATGTTACCTTACACGGCAGAAGGGATTTTCCAGATGTGATTAAGTTAAAGGCATTGAGGTGGAGAGATTATCCTGGATTATCCAGATGTGCTCACTCTTAGTCACAAAATGTCTACAATGAGATAAGCCTCTCCCGCTGAGGTCACGAGGAGATATGGCTATAGTGGCCAGAGAGATGACCTTGCTGGCACTGAAGATAGAAGCACGGGGCCAGGAATCCAGGAATGTGGCGGCTTCTAGAAACTGGAAAGGCAGGGAAATGGATTTGCCCCTAGAGCCTCCAGAAAGGAATGCAGCCCTGTCTATCTATACCTTGAGGTTAGCCTGGAGAGAACTGTGTTGGACTCTGTACCTCTAGAACAATAGGTAGTAAGTTTGTGCTGTTTTAAGCCACCACGATTGTGGTTCTTTGTTACAGCAGAGATAGAAAACCAATGCATTTGCTTATGGGACTCAACTTGACCTTGGGAATACATTTCACCTCCTGATTTCCTGTTTCCCACTCCCACTCCAATTTTGAGGTGGCAAGTATAATTTTGGCATCATCAGAATAAATTCATAAAATCGACTAGCCTGGAAAAAATTCAGTGGTTCTTCCAGGCCAGACTTTTTTTCTCCACATACACACACACACACACACACAAACATGCACACACACATAGAGGAGAGCAAGAATTTAGTAATTTTCCACTAACATGCTGACACTCATGCACTGAAAATACACTAATGGCCAGCTATATAAAAGATATCCACCGAGTTATTTCCCTAGTTGTACAGATAGAAAGAGAGAAATCATGCACTCTTGTAGCTGGCCCCTTGTAATTAATGGAATGTGTTTGGGAAGTAGCTGTCTGTCTTCAGTTTGTAAAACTAATGGATGTCGTAACTCCTGCTACCCAATAGGGTACTAACATGACAAGAGCAAAGAGAGGAATGAATCTGGGGCTCGGTCAGACTCCAGTATGGAAGAGGGAGAGCACAGAGGACAATGAGAGGGAGACTGGATGCATTTGAGAGGCAGGAAGATGAGAGACTCA
This sequence comes from Bos grunniens, assembly GCF_055505025.1. Lineage (NCBI taxonomy): Eukaryota > Metazoa > Chordata > Mammalia > Artiodactyla > Bovidae > Bos > Bos grunniens. The sequence continues at coordinate 21,621,629 of NC_141168.1, forward strand.
CAAGACGAGAGCGGGGTTGGAGTAGGCAGCTGCTTCCAGGTAGCCCTCTGAGGTCCAGCCGCCAGGGCTTGAGAGGCAAGGTGAGAGGAATCAGAAAGAACATACCAGAAGCAATTTGTGAACAGCGTCTGTTTCTGCAGAGACCAGCAAGCACATGTGCTTTCACTGTGTAGCACAGATACAGGTACTCAGGGTCCAACTGCCAGAACTGGTGTCTCTGAGAGCCAAAGTAATGATCCTTCATTGGTACTAAGAACAGCTGGGCCAGTCATCCTTCAGCAAGAGAGTAGGCCTCATACATGTGACATTTCTGGCCTCTTTTACTAGTGGAAATGAAAATCTGGGTCACTCTTGAGTTACTAATCAGTTCAGTTCAATCACTCAGTTGTGTCCAACTCTTTGTCACCCCATGGACTGCAGCAGGCCAGGCTTCCCTGTCCTTCACCAACTCCCAGAGCTTGCTCAAACTCATGTCCATCGAGTCGGTGATGCCATCCAACCATCACATCCTCTGTTGTCCCCTTCTCCTCAGGCCTTCAATCTTTTCCAGCATCAAGGAAATTACTGATAGCACCCTCCATTTCTAGAGAGTTTGTTTCATTTTTCGTCAAAGAGATTCTGGGCTGGGAAGGTTTGAAGGAGGTCAGTGCTATAGAAAGAAATAAGCTCCCACCACAGGGTGGTCCTCTATTAATAAAATATGATTAAAAATAACTTTACTTCATGGAGGTAGGAGCTCCATGATCTGTTCCAGATTTTATGGTCTGCAATGGTTGTTTAAGAACAGCTTCTACCTTGGAGCAACTCCCTAGGGAAAAGAGAGGTATGTGGGAAGTGCCCTGTGGACTACCCTCAGGCACCCAAGACAGACAGACACACACACACCTCGTACAGAAACGCAACTTAAGGATATCTAAACACGTGAGAGGCAACCATTCAAGTAATTTAAAGAGGGTGTTTCAAAAAGTTCTTGAAGAAAGTTTTTCTTGTAAAGAAATTCAGACACTACACTCTTAGAATGAGGCAAAAGATCTTGCCTAGACAGCCGCTAACCAGGAACAGGAGCGAAGGGGTTAACTACATCTTTCCTCCTTTCCTGTGGCCTCTCAGAGTCTTTCTTCCACAGCTGGGGCATCACCCTCCTCCCCATTCCCCTCCCTGAATGGTACTGAGCATGTTTCACTTAAATGATATTGCTTTGTTTTTTCCCGGGACTACTGCTTTTTTAACAGATTTTCCTGAGAAACCTTCTTGTGAAATGCTTCTCCCTTTTCCATCTCCTTTTGCAGAAATTACAGACTACTCTTCCTTCTTTCTTCTGCTCTCTACCATCCAGTATTTTCCTTGTCTCTCCTTCCATATCATGTCTTAGCTAAAGTCTGTAGTTCCCACTGTGGAATGTGTGTTGGGCTGGGCAGGGGAGGGGGTAGAGGGCTGTATGGACTGTTCTAGAAAGTCATCATTTACCCCTCCTCATAGTCTTTCAGTGCAGCACCCTGTCCATCACAAGAATGTTTACGGCCTTTGCTGAGACAATTCTCTGAACTATTCTCTGGTCTCACTCCAGGCCTGTTAACACAGCTTGGGCTGCTACATTCTCTTGTCTACCTCATAATGGTGGCCATATAGTTTCCATTCCAGCACCTTCCCCCTACCTAACACTATTTGGATATTTATTACAAGCAAGTCATAGAGTTAAGAGCCATGAGGCCTCCAAAGATAAGAAGGGCAGTCCCAAAGGGAGATAAGATATGCATTCTAAAATATTAATGCAAGATGGAGAGTGAACAGTATTCTGAAAGTGGCACAGCTGAAGTCCTCTACTTCTAAGGTGACATCCCATGGTCAAGGTCCCAGTGTTTAATCACTCTTAAATGCTCAATTTATTCGGTGATTGAACTAGACTTCCCGTGCCTGAAATAGAAATCCACTTATCTCTGTTAGGGCCACAGGTATTAAGTCATCCTTCAGTCTCGTCTTTTCTAGGCTAGATGCCAATGCCTATTTTCCATCCTTTTAATATCAGCCTGAAATTTAACAACTCTTCAAACGGGAAACCAAAATTGGACATAATAAAGGCTTGACCAAGGCTGAATGTGGCTGGCTGAAGTCCCAGCACTGCCTGCCACATTCCTGTTAACACATCCTAACATTGTTTTCATGTTGATAATAGCATCTCTTATAGAGATCATTCATTAATTTTTGTGCTAAATCCAGGGTGGCTTTTTTTTTTTCTCCAGATTTGTTGTTTAGTCAATCTATCTCCAACATTTATATGTTAAGCTATTTTTGTTGTTATTAATTACCCTCATACGAAGTCCTTCATACTATTTCCAGAGGCTCATTTTTCAGTTCTTTCAGGTTACTCTTTATAGTATTTTTCTTGCCCTCCTGCTTGAAACACAAAATATGATTTCAAGAAAGGAGGACATGCTCTTTCAGAGAGCATATATACACCTACATTTCAATGTCTGGGAATTCTAATGATCTATTTGAAGCAGCATAGAGTTCAAGGCCCTGGACTGCACTCCGAGTATATTTACATATTTCTACCTCCCATTATTAGGCTGTGAGCTCCTTGAGGATGAAGACTGTGTCTTACCCATCTTCATACCCCATCCTCTCACCCCAGTTAGCACAATGTCTGGCATAGAGCAGCCCTTCTGTAATATGTGCTGCATAAGTAAATTAGGGCACACAGCTTCATAAAGAGCAAATAATGGCCTTGACCAAGTTAATTTGTTTTTTTCTGTCATTGAGTTGAAATGAGAGGATAATTGATGTGTCTGGTGGCCCAGCCTCAGGGCCAGTTATGCCCACCACTGGAACTGAGATGCATCTGGGCAGGTGTGACTGTGTGGTGAAGGGGGTCTAGGGAGCTGATCCACATGGAGGTTTGGCGCATTGTCTGCTATCCCATGCCTTGGAATTGGCCCCTGACCTAAGACCTATTGCCATACCTGTTTGTGCCCTGAGGACCAAGGTGGGCTTCAGGGAAGCGGAAAGTGTTTTCTGAGTCTAAAAGGGAAACCACTCACCAAAACCACAAGATGTTTGCTGAGTCTAGGCTGAGTTTTGGTAGCCTGGTGACAAAGAGGGGCAGAGGAAAGGGCCCCCCCGCCCCCCAACACACACACTTCTATAACCACAGCCGTTCTGGAATTCTAGAAGAGTGAAGGAAACGCAGGACCACTTTGGAAACTTGAAAGTTTGTAGTAAGGGTGTGAGACAGCATCTTTGACATGGAAATGGAGGGTCTCAAGTAAGCCCCAGGGCAGTGGTGGAGGGTGGGGGCAGGGCCTCACTGTGGCAGGGAATCAGCGGCAGGAGCCACAGAAGGTTGCAAATGGTGGGTGAATGCACCATTTGTTAGGTTTTATGAATCAGACTTCTAGAAACAGAAGGACTCTTTTTCTTAAAAAAAGTTATTGGTGGAGTTAGTCTTGCATCAGCAGGGATCATTAAGAATTATACCACTAGTAATGTCATTTTGTTGACATCCATAGGCAGATCTGATTGAGGATATATGGGTGCCGGTTATAAGGTTTCTGTACGTTTCTAAAATTACATTTTATTCTAAATCTTAGACAAACTACAAGGAGTAAGCAACTATAATAAACATCTGTGTGCTCACCATTCAGCTAAAGAAAGAAGACTTTCAGAGTCACTCAGTGCGCCATGGGTTCTCCCAGGATGACCTTCTCCCTTTCTCCCTTTCAGGAGGTAGTGTTCCTCCTCAGTCTGTCTAATCTGCTTTCTTGAGATCTAATCCTGTGAACTATTCTTCCCCTCTTCTCCTCCCGGCTGGCCCAGTGGGCTCACCATCAATGCCACCCTAGTATGTATTTGGTTCTAGAATAAAACAGGATGGGTGCACGGGAGTGAGACATCATTTCAGTCTGCCTTGATGCTTCTGTATTTTCACGGTGAAATGTAGGTCCTCTGCTCAAGACCCCACCATTCAGTTAAAAGGAGGGCACTCTCTCCTTCTCAAGGCCAAACATTGAACCCCAGCATTACCTTGCTAATTTGTCCCCTTAGGAAATCGTGACCTCCAGCTGTACCCATCGGCAATCTAGCACATGAACATCCTTGGTGCCATGTACCCTAACATGGATCATAAAGGAGACTTTGGTTCAGTGGAAAGATTATTGGCATTTGCCACTGTTTTCCCAATATCTCCTGAAGTGTTCTGCCTTTACCCAATGAGGCTATTCTTTCTCCTTTTCCCTAAAACGGCCTTTTAAATTTCCAGTGATTCTTTAAGAACCAGTGTCTGGCTCCACCTCTATAAAGTCTTCCTAGTTTTGGCTTTATTTCTTCGTAATCTATCATCTTAGGAGGAGCTATGAGAAAGTTCGAGCCCACTCTTGCTTGCATGTGAGAAATAGTTGTGTTATGTGTGACTCAACCCTTCCAGCTAACTTGCTGTGAGGTTCCATTTCTGCTTAAATTCTTTTGCAGCAATTATTTAGGTCTAGTCTCTAAGCTCTTTTTAAAATCTGAGGGCTCTAGCTAGCTGCACTACTTTCTTTTCCTGGAAAGAAAAGTTACTATCTTAAAAAGATTATGCCTCCAACTCCCCTCCACCCTCCAGCTTGAAACACATTTTTAAAACAGTAAGACAGTGCTTGGAAATAGTAGGGTTCTAACATCAGTTTCTTGAATGAATGGTTGCTAGTGCACATTTATAAACCCCTGGTTCTGGTCTCAGAAAATAATAATATATACCTTATATAATTCTAGGGAAGAAGTGTGTACATGAAAGATATGGTCTCTGCCTGTAGGAAACTGGATTTGGCCCTTGGTGATAACTTTAGAATATAGATTTCTTGCATATAGACACAATTAAACTGTGAAGGAAATTAAGAAACTATCATGGGGACTCAATATAATTCTGGTGCAGAGAAAAAGTCACATCTTCAAAGGAAGCATGGTAGTTCATAAGCCACGGAATTCACAGTGTGTATCACTCTTGCTCAAATATCTAAAGATTTCCACACCATAAATTGATTTTCGAATGTCCACTTTATGCATCTGGATATAAAATTTACACATGGCTTTCAGAGCTGGAATCAAATCCAGATTTTTTTTCCAGAGATACAGTGTAAGGTCTGAAAAAAACTTGATTTCTTTATTAGGTGGTCAGACCTGGATTAAAATATCTATTTGTTCCTATTGCTAGAGAAATAACCCATTGTGTGTTTTGGATACTTTGGAGGTAGTGTTTACTATTTATATTACATAAGTGACACTTTTTAAGGTACTGTCCTATTTTGTGATTAACAGATCACATGAATTAGTATTATAGAAATATCTATTTCTATAGATAGAAATTGATGAATGGATACGAGAGTCTTATTTACTCACTGTTCACGTGTTTATACCTCTTCTCACCTGTTTTCTGGCAGGGATGTTTCCTAACACCTCTTTGACATCTGATACAGCCTAAAATAGTGTCAGACATATGGCAGATGCTGAAATAATTCTCATCATTTGCTCTCTGGGTTAAAGGGGGACAGCGATGGACTAGAGATGCTGCATGAAGAAGGCCAGATAGTACCAGGTCCTACCAGATACTCCCACGGAGTGGTCTTTTTCAGAGTGTTTCTCATGGTACAAGTTCTAGACGCTCTGCTGCCCCAGCCACTGAATCTTGAGAGTTCTCAGGATGGACAGGTCTCAAAGAGACTGACTGGCTCACAGACTCACGAGAAACTGATGTGTGCATCAGAATGCCCAGTTAAGGCCAGTTAATTAAGATAGAATGGATGATCTCCTTCTTCAGTGCCTGGGGAGCTCCTATTTCCCAACCAGGATGCCCCCAATTCCCACGCCAGAGTGTCAGGAAGTCTCATTCACCAGAGACTGATTTATGACATGGAGTCAGAACAAAGGGAAGGGAGAGCACCATAAAGAAGATTTCACCCAAATTAAGGGGAGATGTGGGGAAATATCTCCTTCAGTGGAGAAAATATCTATCACATCACAAGAATGAACAAACCCTGAGAGTCAAGGTCTATCTTATCTGGATATTCCTAGATACCCAGTGCCAACCCTGGACCTGGCACCCATGCAGACCTCTTCTACTAACCCATTCTTTTTCCAGACTTACTGATACCATCAGGAATGTGGACTGAATGTTTGTGTCTCCTAAAATTCATATGTTGAAATCCTAACCCTGGATGTGATGGTACTAGGGGATGGGGCCTTTGGGGGATAATTAGGTCATGAAGGTGGTATCCTCATGAGTGGGATTAGTCTACTAGAATAGACATGAGAAGCCTTGCTTTTTGTCTCTCTCTTCTGTATAAAGATGCAACAAGGAAACAACCAACTGCAAATCAGGAAGAGGGCTCTCATCAGACATCAGATCTGCCAGTAGCTTGATCTTAGACTTCCCAGCTTCCAGAACTACACGAAATAAATTCTATTTAAGCCACCCAGTCTCTGGCATTCTGCTACAGTAGTCCAGACTGACTAATAGAGTAGATTGCAGTTAGATTCCATTTGCTTACATCTGGGAGACCTAATGTAATTTGACACGTGTTGAATGTATTAGAAATGTTCTTTTGTATAATTTTTGAGTGTCTTTATGATATGCCTTGAGACAAGAGGTTATAAGTAGACTAGGAGGAAGCTCTTCAGCTTTAGGACACTATATTACTTTGAAGTTATTGAGCAATGAAATAAAAATATTATTAAGACCAAGGCAAGAAAAACAAATAGAGCTCCATTTTGTTCATTAGTTTACAGAACAGGACAGGGAAGGGGTTTTGATGAAAACATTTAATTTAAAAAATCATATTCATTTTTCTTATTTAGAAGTCAAAAGCCATCTGGAAAGCTTTTTAAGACCTCATGAAGACAACAAAGAAAATAAAGTGGATGATACTTATATAAAAAGGAGCATTCAGTCAAGTCAAATCTGAAAGCCAGTGACCTGAAATATGCATTCAGTTTTCTAAACTATGTTTCAAAGTAGAGAAAGCTGATGTAATCTGAGATTCCCATAGGTATTTTAGAATTCAGTGTCTTTCTAGGATAACTTCAAATTATCTTTCCTTTTGACTCTTTTTCAGTGAATCTAAGAATTAAAAATTAAATTAAAAATTAAAAGATACAATTCTGAGACTATTCTATAATGCTTCCAAGCCTATCTGTTCTGGGTGTTCCAGTTCATTAACTTCATTTTAATTATAAATTTTAGGGTAACAAATCAACCAAAGGTTATACTTTTATAATTAAGAAACCTAGTGCCTACTGTGTTGTATCATAGCCAATGTTTACTAAATTAATCTGAATCTTAGAGTTTTGATTAATAACTATTTATAAATAGTTTACTTATAAATAAACATTTATTTATAAATGCTTCTCTTCTTTCTTCCAAACAATACTTTTGGAGGTGTATAAACTATTAATAAAAACAAAAAGTTTTCCATTTCACTGAAAATAAAGTTAACTGTCCATATCTTGGTTTAAAAGTCTTGGGTTTTCTAACATCTTTCTCTATTCTTTTTTTCCCCCTTGGTAAAACATCCCAATGCTAGAAAACAGTGCACTATTTAGAGTCTAAACTTTAGACCCAACTTGTGTGTTAAACACTCTCTATTTCAGAAAGAGTGTTAGTAAATACTCATCTGAGGTTGACCCTAACTCTCATCTACTTCTGCCCATCCTCCTGGGATTAGCTGAAGAAGTTTACTCCTCTAGACCACAAACTTGGTCTTTCATTAGAGAAATTTTTGATTATATAGTTTGTTCACTGTTGGACTCTTTGGAGCTTGGTACGAACCCTGTAATTCAATGATTATCTGGTCTCACAATGCACATGTTAATTGCAAATAACACTTAAGAGTTTGAGTATTAGAGCAAATAGGCCAGCTAAAGGGAATCTGCTGCTGCTGCTGCTGCTGCTAAGTCCCTTCAGTTGTGTCCGACTCTTTGCAACTCGGACTGTAGCCCACCAGGCTCCTTCGTCCATGGGATTCTCCAGGCAAGAATATTGGAACGGGTTGCCATTTTCCCTTCTAGGGGATCTTCTGATGTAGGGATCGAACCCAGGTCTCCTGCATTGTAGGCAGATGTTTTTACTGCTGAGCCACCAGGGAAGCTCAAAGGGAATCTACTCTTACCATATTAATATCATTTGCCTTCATGAGGCAACTAAATAAACATAATGGTCAAAAATTACATGGAACAGAAGTCCACTATCCTTAATAATCAGAGAAATACAAGAGGTAAGTTTCTTCATATCTCTAGAGACAAAAACAGGAAGTCAGAATTCCAGTGGTTTGTCAGGAGAGTGATGGAACCTCCAGCACTGTATGGATGGTGCTGGTACTCAGGGAATACCCCAGAGGCCACCAATGTTTCTGAGTCCCCCCGAAAGTTTATTTTTTTTTAAAGACCATTAAGAAAAAAAAGTCTTTATTGAATTTATTAAATATTACTTCTGTTTTATGCTTTGGGTTTTGTTTTTTTTTGTTTTTGTTTTTTTTTGCCTCACGCACGTGGGATCATATCTCTCTGACTAGGGATTGAACCCACACCCCTTGCTTTGGAAGGTGAAGTCTTAACTACTGGACCACCAGGGAAGTCCCTAAATAGCTTATTGAAGTAAGCAAAGTTCTGCCTTGCTACACAGATATAAATTGAAGTAGCTGTTTTTTCATTCATTTCTTCAGCATTGAGTATGAGTCTGTGGGGAAATAAAAGTAAGATGTAGTTTTGGATTTGGAGTTGCTTTCAGTTTGGTGGGGGAAACAGACATGTGAACAAATAAGAAATAAAATGGGTGATAATAATTACTGTACCAGAAAAGTGCTACGGGAAACCCAAGGTGGGAAATCAATCACTTTGACTGGGGACTCTTCCAGAGGATGACTGTTGAGATGGGGCTTCAAGGTAAGAGTTCACCACTGATAAGAGTTTCAGAAGGAAAGGACAGTGGTGTGGAGCAGCACAAAATCCCTCTAAGCCTGAGGGCTTTTGCTCACTTAGATGCAAAATCAGACAGGTAAGTGACCTAACAGCAGGATTTAATTCTGAATGGGATAAAGTCATCATTTTAAAATCTTTTGAATTTTCTCTTCAATTCACCACTAGGAAAGGGAAGATAAAAATGGTATCTTTTAATCTGCATTTGAGGTCTTAAGGCCTCTGCAGGGGTGACAGGCTCTGGGGAGAGTGGGAGGTAACATTTTACAGCGTTTTCTTTGAGTCAGATTTTTGAAAGACTTGAATGCCCGAGGGCCAGTTAGACAGCATAACACAGCAGAATGTGAAGTGTGAACATTCTTCTGGAACACATTATATGACCAGAAGGTCTGAAACACAGTATATGACCAGAAGGAAACTTGCCACAACACATAGAGTTAAATGGAAGTGAATTTGACTTAAACGAATCATACAGGCATCTCTACCTGATAAGCGTTTGTCATGTGCAGCCCGACACTTTTGATGGTATTTGTCTGTATGTCTTTTCATTTTCTCCGCTACCCTGAGAAGTGTTAATTCTATTTTACTGTTGAGGAAGCCCAGATCTGCTCAACCTTTATACAGGGTCCTTTTTCTTTAATCATTGATCTAACAGGTACTTTCTTTCATGGAGTTAGAGGCAGTTGGAGGGGTCAGGCGCAGCACAATGCAGAGAGAAGAGCACCGGAACTAAAGTAAATAACAGAGTTTCCAGACTTAACGCTGCCACTGACTGTGTGCTCTTGGATGTGGTGCTTTGCAAGTCTGAGTTCAATGATTTGAATTTCTAAACTCTTTCCTGAGCGTGCAGGGAAGAGAGTCTTAATTTCTGATCACACAACCCAACATGATGCCAGGATGTTTCCTAGCAGTAATTCTGGCTTCAGTCACCATTCTTACCGAAAACTAACTCCTTTCTGAAGGGCACGTCTCCCTAGTTCACACTACCATCGCTCTGATAAATGTTTCAATGAGATAGAACTTATATTCACGTGCCTCTGGTATAAGACACTTAGAAATGAAAGGATTAGGAATTTCCATCCTGCCTCAGCCTTGAATTTTATAAAAGCTTCATCCTGTTCAGTTCATAAACCATCCATAGCAATGATACTCCCTGGGCAGCCAGGATATACTCTGAGGGTGCCGGCTCAGAAAACATACATATATTAGGAATGTTTTGCTTTCATGGTTAGTTAGGTCGGAAGAGTTAAAGGCTTTTGAAAGGGGAGTATCAGCAAGGAAGGGCATCAGATATCAACTCCTTGTATATCACAACTTTTGTCCAAGTCCCCTTAAATAGTAATTTCTCATCCTCTTCATCAAGGAAGGAGAAATGGCCAGGGAATATTAGATCTCCAAAATGGGCCCCTACTAAAAAAAAATTAGATTTACACAACAGTTTTGATTAGAGAAACAGAAGGACTCGTCAAGGAGAGAGTGGGCAGAGGCATATAGCTACTATGGCTACCAATAGTGCCTTGGGAAAGATGCAGTGTAATTATAACTGCTGAGGCGCCTTGTCTTGGAATCTGCACGACAACCCATCATCTCATCATGTTTGTCTGTTTGTTCACTTCCTGCTCAGTAGTTTTCCATATTAGGCTCCTGATTTCTCCAGAAAGTCTTGCCAACAGTGCAAAACTTTCTGTGGGAATGAAAAATGGATTGACTACTATAATACTGAATGGACACAGTAGAGTTACTAGCTCCAAAGATAAAGTACTGTTTCAATGGCCTAGTTGCTGGGCCCAGCTCTGGAAGTTATCTAGTTTTCATTTGGAGAGCCCCTCATTGTGCAGAATTCCCATGGGCAGTAAGACCCAGACCACTTAAGAAACTAAAAAGCACATATTGAGCAATCTTCTGGAATCTACCAGTTGGATCCCTAAATAGTATAAGAAGATGGAAGCCAATGAATATGTGACATGGAATAGAACATGTCACTCACAGTGGAAAATATGAACATCAGAAGAATTTCCTATTCTAAACAGTGTGCAGTTTAAAATACACTCTCTGGAGACTCTCCTGAATGTACAGGCTTATGGCTGCTATTTATAGAGGCTGATGTGTATTTTACCAAGATTTTTATTCCAACAAAGGAACTGTATGTGATGTAGGGGGTTATTAAAATGGAAAATACACCCTCACATTTTAATTTATTTAGTTGGTAATAATCTCAGATGTAACATCAAATCTCACTAATCTAGAGTAACTGAAAGGACTCCTGCATTGCAGGCAGATTTTTTACCATCTCACCCACCAGGGAAGCCCAAATGAAAGGAAGGCCCGTACAAATTATGTAATATTTTGAAAGAAATTCTGTTTTGAAAATATGTTCAAGAATGTCTGGTGACTTCAACCAGACTAAAAAAATTAGAAAATTGTTTAAAATTTGCATACATAAAAATGAATTATAATTAGCAAATTAAGGCTTTAAATGAGGGTGAATTCTTCCAAAATTCTTTAAAAAGTTGTGTTCTCAAGTGCTTAATAACTAAGCCATGGAATGCAGCTTGCATATTTAACATATTAATCAAATCCTTTATTTACAAATAGTTCAAATTTATACTTTTCAGCAGTCTCATAAAGATTTTAAAATGGAAGAATCTGAATATTAATGAAGATTTATGAGACTGAAAGCTGATTTTCCGACTCCTGATGAACATTACCTATTTTATAGCAAACTCATGAAAAGAACTGGTTTTGCTCATAAGGTATGCACATTATTCTTCTTTAACTTCATTCACAGATGGATGAGAATCCATTTATATAGCCACTGTTCATTCCAACATGCTCATGTTTCACATCCAGTGGTATGTTCTTGTAACAATGTTAAGAACTTTTGGGCTAATAAAGGTCAAGAATTTCCCTAGAAGACTTCAAAGCAACTGAGATAGATTCTCCTTGAATAAGAATTTGGAATAGTCTGTAATCATTCCTGTCCACTATTCCCACCTGGTCAAATGATGGCTGCAATGCAGATCTCTTATGCTTGGCTGGTCAGTCAGAAAACCAGTGAGCAGAATAGATGTATTCAGCATACATATTTGATAGCCTTCATTACACTTTATTTGATTTTGATGAGCATTCTTTGCTTGTAGAGAATTCTTTGTTTGTAATACTTCTCCAAAGTTCCCAGCTATAGACACAGAAGGACTTCTTTGGTCCTCTATGTTTAGAAAGGCAAATTTGTTGCCCTCTCAGAGAATAGCGGGCTTCTCAAGAACACCTTCACTTGAGTCTGGAAAGAATCTTTGGAAAACTTTGGATCACAGGGTCCTAGTAAAACTATCACCTAGGTTCATATTATCTTATTTAGAATTTTATTTTTCAAGGTTCTAGTTACCTCTGTGGGTGGGGCGGTGGTGGCAAGGGAGTGGGTTGGAGAGGGAGTTTCAGTGGTACTAGAAATGTTCTAGGTCTTAAGATGAATAAGTTTATAGTGTATGCATTACAATGATTTATAACCTCTGTATTGTTGTCGTCTAGTTGCCCAGTTGTGTCTGACTCTTTTGCAACCCCATGGATGGGGATTTCCCAGGCAAGAATACTGGAGTGGGTTGCTGTTTCCTTTCTCCAGGGGATCTTCCAAACCCAGGGATCAAATTTTGTCTCCTGCACGCTCCTGAGCCACCGGGGAAGCTCTATAATCTCTGTACACATTACATAATATTATTTCGTATGTATTGGCTTTTCATAACTAAAATGAATAAAATCACTAATTTAGAATAAAGTGATTAAAAGTTATTTTGTAAAAATTAGGCACATAACTTCTTTATTTTATTAGTACAGTTTTATGTTGAGAGTCTTTAAATTACTTCTTTAGCTGTATTGAAACCACAATTATGTAATATGAAAAAAAGACCATGATTCAACTAGGCAGGAAAAAAAACCTATTTAGAATATGTGGTTAACTAATACATAAATTATCAAGATACAAAATTCTTGATATGTTAGATACCAGACTACCCTATATTTTTATCTTGGTTTCAAACTAGTATGGAAGAAAAAAAGACTTTAAAATAAGGAGGTAGATTTTCTTTTCAGCATGGAGACTTCATATCCATAACTCTCCCATCACTTTCAAAGTGACTGCTAGAACAGATTTGAAATAGAGTAGATTGGAAACCAGATTGTCTGAAGACATAGGGTCTGTGCACATGCTCAGTGATTCAGAAACCCCAGAATGTAGCTGGAGAGGGGTTTAGTTTCTTGGGAGATGACTTTAGAGAAGGCTTTCCCAATAGCTCCTTCCTTACTCTGTCTTCTAGCCAGCTGAAAACTAGCACCGACAACATTTACCATGCACTAATCATGGGGCTTCCCTGGTGGCTCAGATGGTAAAGAATCTGCCCGCAATGCAGGAGACCCAGGTTTGATCTCTGGGTCTGGAAGATTCCCAAGAGTATGCTTGCCTGGAGAATTCCATGGACAGAGGAGCCCGGTGGCTATAGTGCATGGGGTTGCAAAGAGTAGGACATGACTGAGCAACTAACACTGTCACTTTTCCTTTTCAATCATATCATGTATTCATGCCATATATAGCATATATATTCTACTATCTATCCATTTGTCTATCATCAGTCATCTATCTACCTAGTGCTTTGTAATCTATATGAAACCCCACGAGGAGGAACTGTTATGAGGCCATTTTTCTGATGAGAAAATGGGCTCAGAGAGACTAAGTAGAATCATCTTTCCTAACCCAGCCAGGACTCGCACCCAAGTCTGCATGATTCTGCTTTCTGGGAGACATCCTCATGTCTGAGTCCCACTCAAAGCTGCCCATTCTCCCAAAAGATTGTCATGATAAAGGTGAAACATGAGATCCTCTTTAATCATATCAGTTCTTACCTCTCTCATTTTTAGAGAGAAAAATCCTTTGATGAGTTTGAATTGCTCAAATAAAACTGGTAAGGAAGGAGAAATCCTACATGATAACTTAGTATCATAATTAAGCTTGGTATAAAGAAATCTTGCCAAGACAACATATGTCAAATAAAATGCTTCCAGAATTGATGGCAACGGGGTTCTCTTTGGAAAATCACCACAGTTTTCTTTTCCTTCTTGACTAAGATGGCAAAGTTCGATTCCTAGTTGCTAACAATTAACTTTTCATTGTGCCTATCTACTTATCTTTCTTTGCTTTTCATTTTACTCACTGTGAAGTAATCTTACAGTCTCCTTTTATTTTGTAATATTATCCAAAAGCTGTTTTTAAATTTAAAAAACATCTTACACTCTAGTGTACACTATTTTCCCCAAAGCACGCTCTGTTTTCCTAATCAATAGCCATGGCATCTTTATTCCCCAAAGCACGCTCTGTTTTCCTAATCAATAGCCATGGCATCTTTATTCCCCAAAGCACGCTCTGTTTTCCTAATCAATAGCCATGGCATCTTTATTCCCCAAAGCACGCTCTGTTTTCCTAATCAATAGCCATGGCATCTTTATACACACTTCCATTATTCAGGAGCCTGCACCGTGCCAGCAGGCTCTGCCCCAGCTTAGCTGGGTGATCTTGAGGAGGTCCACATCCCTTGAGATAAGTTTCTTCTTGTGTAAAATGAACTTTTAAAATTCATTAGATCAGGGATTCTTGGCCCCATGTTGAAGGGCCCCCACGAGGTCTGTGGATGGAGGACCATGACGCCATTGAAAGTAAGTGCCAAGTTTTGTGGGTGCATATATAAATTTTTCTTGGAGGAGTCTCTATATCTTTCATCAGAGACTCAAAGTAGTGTGTGGTCCAAAAAAGAAAAAGTAATATTCCGCTGAAGCAGATTATCTATAAAGTTAGTGACAGCCATAGATTTCATGAGTGACGATGTGACTAAGTCCCATCCTAAGGGTAAACACAATCTTATTGAGAAAAATCCAAAGAAAAGTCAAGAGGATTTATGCTAACAACCTCCTTTGGCTAGGAGGGAGAAAATTTGATCTTCTCTGTTTCTATTTTTCTGTGAAATGGGAATAACATGGGAGATTTTTTTTGAGGGCAAAGAAAACAATGACTTTGTCTACACATGTAAGTAATTTACCTGAATAAGCATAAAGGGTAGTTCAATCAAGCCCAATGACCTCATTTTCTCTGTTGCCACATAACTTCTTTGAATGATTCCCCTCTGTATCTTAGGGAGTTATTTTGGCATTGTAGAGATGATGGATCTTCAACCAAGACAGCCAGTTGAAACAGGAAAAATTCTATTGATCAATTTATTACAGTGAGAAGGTTTTGAGATTTAGGGCAGGCAGAACCAGACTGTGGTCCACAGCTATAAGAATTTGGACATATAACTTAATCTTTCAGACATGCAGTTTCCTCAGCTATAAAATAGGGATAATAATATCCAGGTCTGCTGTAAGCTGAATGGGTCCCCCCACTAGATTCATATGTGAAACCTAATCGCCAATGTGATGGTATTTAGAATTGGGGACTTTGAGAGGTGATTAGGTCATGAAGGTGGAACCCTCATGAATGGGGTAAGTGCCCTTTTTAAACAAGACCTCAGAGAGTTCCCTCACTCCTTCTGCCAGGAGAGGACACAGTAAGAAGTCAGCTGTCTGTGAGCCAGGAAGCAGACCCTCACCACACAGTGATTCTGCTGTTGCCTTTATCTTGGACATTTTAGCTTCAGGAACCACGAGAAATAAAGTTCAATTGTTTATAAACCACTCAATCTACAGTATTCTGTTATAACAGAGTGAACAAACTGAGATAATGTCATACAGTTGTTTTGATAATTAAATGATATAAGGTGTTTAGGGGCTTTCCCGGTGGTGCTAGACATAAAGAATCAGCCTGCCAATGCAGGAGACGCAAGAGACGCGGTTTTGATCCCTGGGTGTGGAAGATCCTTGGGTAGGAAATGGCAACCCACTCCGGTATTCTTGCCTGGAAAATTCCATGGGCAGAGGAACCTGGTGGGCTACAGTCCATGGGGCTGCAAAGAGTCATACATGACTGAGTGACTGAGCATACACACACACACACACACACACACACACACACACACCAAGTGTATAAAGTGCATCACCTAGCCTGGCACTTGGCTGATGCTAAACAAATGATGGTTCCTTTTCCTTTTTAACACTGGATGAAAAATCTGGTTATACTTTTTTCAACTTGAGAACTATTTTTGCTGAATTGAACTCTTCAGGTAATATTCTCAGTTAAGTTTTATATGCTATATTTAAGATAAAGACTTATAATGAATGGATTAATTTCATAGCTACAATATGTGATTTTGAAATACTCATACAGCAGTTATATTTGTGCAATAGACTTATTTATGGTCAGAAGTTTTCATTCTTTCCCAACTTCAGTAGAAAGTATTCAGCAAGTATCTTAGCAAGTGTCTTAGCAAGTGTACAGATCAATACAGGAAAGAAGGATGAAACAAATCATAATGACTGACCTGATGGACAAGTGAAAATTCAAACCCAGTAAAATATTATTTTGTACCAAAAGCCTACCAAAACATTAATATGACTTTAATAATAACATCTAACATTTATTGAGCATATACTCTATGCCAGTCATTGTGCTAATCTGCCTACATGGGTTAACTAGCTTATTGTTTACAATGATCCTGTAAGGTAGAATAATTATCCCCATTTTTATACATAAAGAAATTGAAGCATGAGATGTTTAAGTTATTTGTCATGAGGTTACCCGACCAGTAGTTGTCAAAGTCAGGATGGAACTCAAGTCTGTCCGACTTCCTCATTCACATACTTAACCACTACATTGTCCTGTCTCTCCTCAGGTGAGTGAAGACTGATACATTACAAGTCATATATAGAAATTGTTTAGAAAATTTCAGTACTATTTTATTTCTCTTTTTTTTTTTTCAGTGCTATTTTAAACTATATTGACTCATGTATGTGCCACATTTTTTTCCATCTAAGAATGAAGTTACAGGTCAGCATGTGAAGTCCTTAAGAATCTAGATTTTTCATTCCTACTGAACAAGTGTCACCTCAAGCAGATCCTGAATTCTTGATCTACTGATCCTCATAAAGTAGGATACTTTTAGGACTAGAAGGATTGTTAGGTTAGTGGAAATTGGTCCAACTATGCCATCTTCATCGTTTATAATTTGATCATTTATACATCAATAGAGGCAATAAATAATGTCTATTTATGATGTGTGAGAAAGAGAGCAAGAATGTGAATATGTGTATATATTTTGATTTTCATGTGACTAGACACAAATAAATAATTAAAGATCCTTTAAGTGAAAATTACCTCCTTCTCTCAGTGCCCCTACATTCAAGTTAGGCTGACCCTGCTACTGCTGCTAAGTCACTTCAGTCGTGTCCGACTCTGTGCAACCCCATAGACGGCAGCCCACCAGGCTCCCCTGTCCCTGGGATTCTCCAGGCAAGAACACTGGAGTGGGTTGCCATTTCCTTCTCCAATGCATGAAAGTGAAAAGTGAAAGTGAAGTCGCTCAGTCGTGTCTGACCCTCAGCGACCCCATGGACTGCAGCCTTCCAGGCTCCTCCATCCATGGGATTTTCCAGGCAAGAGTCCTGGAGTGGGGTGCCATTGCCTTCTCCGAGGCTGACCCTACATAACATCAAATAAATATAAGAACCTTACAGAAATATTTTTAAATCTCTTTCAAATGAATTACTGGAAAAAAATCTTTTAACTTAAAAGTAAAAATGCAGATACAAATCTTAACAATTTTTTGTTCCTCTGGAGTGATGAATTTGCTGAGAGAACTGAAGGGAAGTTTTGAGCAAATTTAACTCCTCTAATAATTTAGACAGTTTCAGAGGAATATTTTATTTAACTTCCTAGTTGAAAATAATTTTCTGATTACAGAGTAACAAAAAACTGTTTTGATTTGAAATTTCAATGTCACAGCACTAAGCACTATAAATAAAAGTGTTTTTGTATAATCATTGATTGGTCACACCATTAAATCATGTAAAAAGGTTTCAGTGATAGAGTTCTGGGAGGCTACTACTTAGCCTCAATGAACTTTAAAAAATTGTTTTTTTTTAGTGAAATAAAAATATTTACTTTCAAATGTCTAATCATCAGTATATTTCAGAGGCCTATAAAAATGCATGAACGATGACAACAGCATGAGTGTTTTCGCTCCCTCTATTTACATATATGAGCCGCTGAATCTGATAACAACTGTACAATAGCAGCCTTTCTTCTGATCAGAAAGAGAAACTCACATTCGGGTATGGAAAGCAGGAGCTGGGAATGCAATGAGTGCACGTCTTGGAAGGCAAGAGAGCTGCTTTTGAAAGCAAGCTAAATGCAGGGAAAAGTATGTCTCACTGAAGCTCTCTTCATGGATAAACCATCACTGCAGGTTTCTCAGCAGATACCTCAAAGCTCAAAACCCTTTTGTCCAAATGTAATAGAAGATCTCAGTTTAAATTGATGTGAACTCTTAAGAAGAGTCAATCCTAAAGAGTTTCACAAACCAGTCCGTCCTAAAGGAAATCAGTCCTGTATATTCATTGGAAGGACTGATGATGAAGCTAAAGCTCCAATACTTTGTCCACCTGATGGGAAGAGCTGACTCATCTGAAAAGACCCTGATGCTGGGAAAGATTGAAGGCAGGATGACAGAGAATGAGATGGTTGGATGGCATCACCAACTCCATGGACATGAGTTTGAGCAAGCTCCAGGAGCTGGTGATGGACAGGGAAGCCTGGCGTGCTGCAGTCCATGGGGTCGCAGTCAGACATGACTGAGTGGCTGAACTGAATTGAACTTCTTACTGAGACAGACCTTGTTACCAGTCACATCCTCAAAACTCTTCACTCAACAGCAAATTCCTGCTCTTCATCTTCCTAAGGTTCCTGTGTCCTTTGAGAAGTGTAGAAAGAAAACCTCCATATTTTTTGTTTTGCTTTACGGTACATATAAAATATTTCTTCAATTTTTTGTGTGTTGCATAGAATCAGATTAGATAAGTAATTTAATATTGATGTTTATTGAATAACAGTCAATAAATAAAAGTAATCCAATGAGTAATAAATAATTATTATTTAAATAATTTAAATACTAGTAAATTGTTATTTAAATAATAAACACTAGATGATTAGTTGGAGAAGGAAATGGCAACCCACTCCAGTGTTCTTGCCTGGAAAATCCTAGGAACGGGGGAGCCTGGTGGGCTGCCCTCTATGGGGTCGCACAGAGTCCGACACGACTGAAGCTACTTAGCAGATGATTAGTACTGTGTTAATACTTACATGTATTATCTCTTTATATCCCCACAAAAACCCTATGAAGTGGATAGTCTTATTTCCCCCATTTTACAGATAATGAAAAAGAATGTTAGGAAGAATGAATAATATGTAAGATCATGTAGCTAATTAGCGGCAGACCTTGGATTTGACAGCACAGCTGTGTAATGCTCAAGTCCATGCCCTTGACTGCTAAGCTCTACTGCCTCTCACTGTTAGGCCTCTCCGTGTTGCTTCGTTTACACAGAACGTGTGTTTTATTCACACATACATTTTATTGGTGCTGTGTCCAGTCCATTTTTGCCAGATACACACAAAATGCTTGGCATTGCGGGTGGGGGGGGACTTGTTAAACAGAGAGAGAGCTGAACTTGACCTCTTTGAGAATGTATCCCTTTGCCCTACATTTTGCCCTTTGAAAATGTATTCCCTGATGATACAAAAGGATGTTTACGCATAATCCAGGATAGATAATTAGGAGGAGATGGAAATAGAAACAAGCGGATCGAGTGTTGATAAAGATGCACATGGACCAGGGGGAAACACATCAAGATGCACTAAGAAATACAGAGGCAGAACTTCTTTTTTTTTTTGAGACAGGACTTCTTTGGTGGTCCAGTGGTTAAGACTCTATGCTTCCATGGCAACGTGCACGGCTTCAATCCCTGGTTGGGGTCTAAGATCCCACACGCCGTGCAGCATGCCAAAAATTTTTAAAGAAAGAAAAGGAGTACAGAGACAGAGGTAGAAAGGGATTGAAATAAAAGAACAGAAAGGGAAGCAGAATGAATGAATATACCTATTCATTTTGTATCCCCATGACATAGGTAAAGAATAATAGACAGCAGAACAAATTGTTTGTTCAAATAGGTAATTGATTCAGAAGTACAGTTTAATTTGAGATGTATACAAATAGCATTTTTTTCTTAGAAATAAAACATTTAGGATTTTCACAGATTATCTGATGAATTCATTCTGCCTATTGAAATTTTTTTCTTCCCCTTTTGATCAAGTTGGCTCTAAAGTTACTAATTCATCTATGATACGCACTTTGTGGCTATTGGGATACTGCCTGGATTGGTGAGAGCTCATCCCTTTGGTTCAATATAGTATCTTGTACTTTAGAGATATTCCATATTTTTTGTACCAAATAGATACAACAGATAGTCTTTGGATTTTTACCAGATCTAAAGACTGAATGAAGTATTTCCTTTACCAAGTCTAAAGTCTTCATCTTAAGGACTCAGAGTGAAAGTCAAGTGAAGGACAAGGACGAGGGTTAATTGCTCAGTCATGTCCGACTCTTTGTGACCCTGTGAACTGCGGCTTGCCAAGCTCTTCTGTCCATATGATTCTCTAGGCAAAAATACAGAGTATGTTGGACAAGTGAATAGTAAAAAGATGCATAGGTTAAGGCACGACAAAGAAGGGAAGTATATTTTTGATGTAACTAGGCTCCCAGTCTAGGTGATGGCAGGCAAAATGATTTGAAATGCACTGGACTGCAAACCCTTGGAATGAGGGTGAGCACAAGAGTCTCAAGGCAGTTGAGGTGCAGTGAAGAACTGTCAGTCCCAAACCCTGAAAAGCCAGCATGGCCCAAAATGTACAGTTATCTTTTTAAGTAATCTTTTTTAAAACTCTATTTCTGAGAAATAAAATGTGTAAAGAATCTGGTTCATTTTAATTCATGGTTTTAACATCTGGTGAGAGTACAAGTTTTAAATTATTTATCATTGCAAAGTAGAACAGCACCTGCTAGTCAAACTCAATAACAACTAATTAAAATAACAGGGTATTTTTATTTGGAAAGGGTTTGTGGGTAAGAAGAGGAAAAGTCAACAGCCTCTTCTCTGTGTTACCGTTTTCCCCACACTCTCTGCAGGGGTACAGCATACAAAGGGCATAAGCCATCTTTAAAAACTATCAGTGAATATCAGAGTACATATTACATTTAAGGACGTATGAGTACAGTTGCTTGATCACCACCTGGCTTTACACAGGTTGAAAAGAATTAAGCACACTTTCCCCAATTCTGTCATTCTGTTGGTCTATCCTCAGTGCCCCCAAATAAAGCTTGAAGCAGAGTAGAAGCCCAATAAAATTTGATGAATGAGTGAGTGAGTGAATGAATGAGCTTGCAGCCTTGAGCTTTAGGGCCACTCCAAATCAAGGCTGAGTTCTTTCTTTTAGTTCCATAAACCCAAAGGAGAATTTGATCTTCTCCATCCTGATCCCAGGTACAATGCCAAAGCCTATAGAATCTTATTTTTCAAAATGGAAATCTGCCTTATTGTTTTATTTGCTTTTAAGCCAAGAAACACATGATCATTGTACAAACTAGACAATACCAAAAGCAAAAGAAAAATAAAAATTTTTGCCAATCCCTTACTCCAGTCACAGATGAAGAAGCCAAGATTTAAAGCTAAAAGAAGAGGGACTTGCCCAGGGTCTTATGCCCTTTCAGATGCTTTTAGATGGCTCTTAATTCCTGATTCTGGACATCTGTTTCCTGTACACACCCTGAAATTTCCCATCAAAGTTGGTTGGACCATAAAGCCTGACCTTCACCATTTCCATAAATGATCAGATTTTACAAAATCCTATAGGGTGGACATGGGATTGCTTAACAAATTACAGAATAACATAACTAAAGTGTTCTCCTTGAAACATTAAACTTAATACGTACAGATATAAGGAAGTCTTAAGTATTTATCTAAAAGAAAAAGAAAGAAAAGGATTCACATGAACTATAATATCCCTGAAGAAATGTAAGTTGAACAAAAGTAGTACAAATTTGTGTGAATTTGTTTTAGGTTATTAAGTGTACCTAGCTAAGCTTTACTGGGTGTATTTCTTTCACGATTGACTTTAAAGGAAGACATATCCTTCCACACAAAACAAAAACTGGAAGAAACGAACCGTGTAGACGTATGGAAAATTCTTAGGCAAAATTCTAAAAGAATGTAGCTCATTCACTGTAATTATAGTATGGGTGTAACCACAACAAATTCATCCTATTATTCCTTTCCTGTTGAGTTCCCGTTTCCCAATTCACACAATCAAGGAAGAAGTTGAAGATACTGACCTAGCCTGATGCCCAGCTGCCTGTACCCACTCTTGAATCCCTCTAGCCTCAATTCTGTTAGATCTGCCCCCTTGTCCTGGCCTGGTCTGTATTCTGATTCTGCTGTACTTTGGTGTCCTAGCACATCATGAAGAATATAAAGACAGAAACTATGTCTATTTATATTTCCCCGTTTTTCACGGTTCCTAGCAGAAGGCAATGGCACCCCACTCCAGTACTCTTGCCTGGAAAATCCCATGGATGGAGGAGCCTGGTAGGCTGCAGTCCATCGGGTTGCTAGGTGTTGGACACGACTGAGCGACTTCACTTTCACTTTTCACTTTCACACATTGGGGAAGGAAATGGCAACCCACTCCAGTGTTCTTGCCTGGAGAATCCCAGGGACGGGGGAGCCTGGTGGGCTTCCGTCTATGGGGTCGCAGAGAGTCAGACACGACTGAAGCGACTTAGCAGCGGCAGCAGCAGCATAGTGCTGATGCTGAACAAACATTCACAGGGTATAGCATCTTGTAGACCTTCAGGAGAAACTGAGGTCACATAACACATCATTGGAAAGGATAAGAGGGACACTCCAGTGGGTCTGGACACCCCTACAGAACTTCCATATACACTCATCATGGTTGTCCCATGCTATCCCTGGTTCTCCTCCTCTCCCTGATTTTTTGTCTCCTGTGATGGTTTCCATTTCATCTTTTATTTTTTTTTAAGATTATTTTTTCTTTTTTGACGTGGACCATTTTTAAAGTCTTTAATGAATTTGTTACAATATTGCTTCTGTTTTCTGCTTTGTCTTTTGGCCACGAAGCATGTGGGCTCTTAACTCCCTGCACCCTGAGGTAGAAGGCAAAGTTTCAATCACTGGACCACTGGGGAGCCCATCCCTTATGTATTTATGACCTCTCTCTGTCTCCACTTGCTCTCATATCACCATTGCTACCATCCATTTTCTGTTTTTGTGCTACCGTCGCTACACTGAGTCTGCCCAAACTGACTTCTCTAATAATAATTTTTCTCCCATTTTGAATAAAGATTGGAGTGTCTATCTTTCAATGTCTGAAGGAAATCTCTTTTTGAATGTGGTTTTACCTGAAATTAAGCACTCTCCCCATGCCTACCCAAGCATGCAACACTTTCCAGTTTCCCCTTCCAGTTCCCCAGACTTACAGTCTGTAGGATTGTCTTGAATTTCTCCCTCTCCTGAAAGATTTGCTAATTCTCCCTCTAAAGATGCTCACATTTGATCTTCATTTCCATATTTGCTGCCCTGATTCAGTCCTCATCATTGTGTGTTCAACACTAACCCTTCCAGTACCCCACACTCTAGCCCACTGTATATAACATCCCACAGTATGCTTTCATTCTTGGTGAAGTCTCTGTTGCCTTTTATATGAAATAGAAACACCCAAGATATACAAATCTAACTCATTCTTCCCTAAGCACTCAGCAGGTTTCTTGCACCAGGATTCTTATTCCCTCCTCTGAGCTTCTGCAGATGTTACTCCCTCCTCTACACAGCCCCCCTTGTATTCGTTCATCAGCACCATTGTTAACTTCCTCCATGACTCTCCACTTCCAGGGAGCCTTTCCTGGCTAGTTTCATCACAGTATGATAACTGCCTTTCCTGGCATTAATGTTTAGTTCTGGTTATATCGCTCTGTTGTTTCTTACTTGTTTAGCTAAGGATAATGGTTTTGAAAAATAATAACATACAAGAAAGATGGTACAAATGAGCCTGTTTGCAGGGCAGGAATAGAGATGCAGATGTAGAAAATGGACGTGTGGACACAGCGGGGGAAGGGGAGGGCGGGACGAACTGGGAAAGTTGCACTGACGTGTATACACTACCATGTGTATAATAGCTGGCTAGTGGGAAGTTGCTGATTGCATGGAAGCTCAGCTCTGTGCTCTGTGATGACCTAGGGGGTGGGATGTGGGGGTGGGGTGGGAGGGACGCTCAAGAGGGAGGGGATATATGTATACATATAGCTGACTCACTTCATTGTACAGTGGAAACTAACATGACAGTGTAATGCAATTATACTCCAATAAAAAAAATAGTAGCATACATTTATGTTCCAGGTACTAGTCTAGGCCATTTATTAAGTTCAATAATCTTCACAACAACCACAGAAGCTACATAGATGTCATGCCTATTTTACAAATAAGGCAGCTATGGTGTAGAGAGAAGTCCCTTGCTCATGGCCACAGAGCTCATAAGTGAGAGGTGGGATCCGAACCTACGGAGCCCAGGTACTGTTCATGGTACCACGTGGCATACAGCAATCCACTCTGACCAACTTAATCAAAGGCAGTAATCTTACCTTCTTCTTTTGAATTCTCTACACAAATAAGTAGATCCCATGCTTTAAATCCTGGAGGAGGGCACAGCAACCCCCTTGGGTATTCTTGCCCTGAGAATCCGCCTGGAGAGAGGAGCCTGGCAGGCTACCAGTCACACAGAGCCAGACATGACTGAAGCAATTTAGCCCATGCTTTAAATATATTTTGCTATCAGTGTAAGTTTCTAGTTTTCTACTACAGAATCACTAAGGTATTATCTTACTACCATCTTTTGGAATTACTAATATTATGAGGCAAAATCTATTTGGTTTTAAATAACTGTTTAACATTTTTCTTTCTGTGAATGCCTATTCTGCTTTCTCAAATGAATGTCTGAGGTAAGTCACATTAAATGCCACTGTCCTTTGCTCTGAGGCCTAAAGATTTAAAAGATGCCTTTATGTCCTGTGTTTCGTATGTCACTGCTTTATTTCCCCAACCTGCCCTTGAAAGTCACACAACAGAGGCCTCACACAACACAACAACTTTCAATTACAATCTCCACAATAACACACTCTGCCAGCTACTAACCCTTAATATGTCCATTACTGGATTTGGCTGCTTTTCTCATAAGAATAAAAATTTGTCCTGAGGTCCATCCGGATCTTATTGCCTTTATTCTTTCAGACCGAAGACTTTCATTTCCTAAATGGTTTCATTATTCAATATTTGTCTTTTTTTTTTTTTTGGCATTTCAATATTACAAGTGATTTTAAAACTTTTATCTATACATTGTCTTTGCCATTTAAAAGTCTATGGATAATATGAAAGACACAGATTAAATCTCCAATCTCTCTTTTTCTTGATGTTTGTTTCCCCAGAATATAGAGTCTTAATGGCTGGGAATATTTACTACAACTGCTTTGGCAAACAGTTTAGCATGCCATATATTTGGCCCTTGAGGCCCATGATCTTTGAGGCCTGAAACCAACATTGTGTATAACAGAACAGAGAAACCTTACCTTTCTGCTTCCAGACGCATCTCTTCTCGCTTTTGCCTTCTGAGTTCTCTGCGACGTTCAAAATCATCCATGGTGTGGGTTCAGATTTAGGGAGACCAGAGAACGTCTGGATCTAAAGGGGAAGAAGCAAAATCGATATCATAGATGAGTCATCTCAGCCCCTCACCATTATTTTATCCCCCTTTTTGTTTATTCTTAAGAAAAACACTTTAGAAGATGAATGAGGTAGCCAGTGATCAGTTTTGGACTCCCAAGCCAAGCTGTGTCCTTTATGTGCTAAATTCAGTCCCATTCATGCAACTTAGAGACAAATAAGTAAAATCCCAGAATCTCAGGGTTTGTTTTTTTTTTTTTTTCTTTTTTTTAAAGCAAAGACCTTGAGAGACAGAGAGGTCTGACGACTTGAAATATTGCTGGGATCACTCGAAAGCTACTGACTGATATTGTTCTTTGTAACCTGCTGAACTACAGACCAAAGTTATAAAAATCAGTGAACAGAGAAAGAGAAAAGGGAAACACAAGTGAGAAAAAGAAAAGTGGCAAGAAAAGGAATGTCTGGAACTAAGAGAAAAGCAGTAGTAAAGAGAGAAATAAAATAATACAAGCATCCAGGCATCATTTGCATATCCTAAAAGAATATTAATATCAGAATGATACAGCAAGAGTACCATGACTAAACACAGTGCAGCAGCATTTTTCAAAGCAGTTACATATGATCAAACTGTTTTCAGAGCTCAGAAGTCACTGCTTTTTGTAACCCAACCATTTTCTCCTTTCCTACCTCCTCCGCGATGGTTTTAATCCCAGAAAGATCTTCCCTTTCCAGCTCTTCAACTGAGGAGTCCGCTTTTCCTGCGTCTCTGTGCCATGGAGTCAAGTATTCCAGAATTCCCCTGCAGCCCCCAAACCCAAAATGACTACCAGAAAAGGGGAAGCGGGCTCTTTTTGTCCTTGCTTTGTTTACAGAGCTGTCAGTGGTTAGTTAAACTCGGCCTGGAATCTGGCATTTAAGGCCTGCTTGAAGATTGTTTCCTGTGTGGAGCGGGAGGCCTCCACTTCCTCTGGAATCCTAGACTCTGTGCTGCACTCAGATCACAAAAAATATTTTCCAGCCCTTTCTGTGCACATGAGACAAGCCATTTGCCCTGCGTAAGAAGAGAGAGACGTGCAAAACCTGAAGCCATCCCCTAATGGCATCTTTGTGTGAGGGAGTGAAAAGCAAAACTTAGACTTTAAGGCCAAGTTCAGAAACCTTGTGAAATCACTAGATGCTTTTATTTTTCCAAGCATTTCCCCCCCTTAAAAAAACCCACAAAAACAAAAATAAAATCTCAGCCAACCAAAACAAAACGATACAACGTTTGAATTCCCCCTCCCTTCTTATTCCCTAAGGTATTATTTATACTGCTCATAAATCCTTTAGAAATTCAAATTTGGGTGTTTATTTGGGGATTTTTGACTTTTCAGTGTTTTTCTATCTGCCTCTTACAAAGAGTTTTTTCCAAATATTTAGCTAGTTATAAAGGAAAAAAAATCAGTTTTCTTTTTTGAAAAATTACTTCAGCAACCAAGAAAAAATTTCTTTATATTTTTCAGTCTGATCTCTCCATAGTTATCAGAATGGAAAAAAAAAAAGAAAGTGATTCAAGGGTCTCCTGAGAGGCCACGTGTCTCCCTGGGGTGGGCTCCTGTACTGAGCACAATGCAGGGTGCATGAGGACAGCCCTGGGTGCAGCGGGGCAAAGGCTTCTTCCTTCAGTAAAGTCTTTTGTGGTATATACACCACTACTGGAATAACTATAGCAACAGCAAACAGAAACAGGAGAAAGAGGTTCTGTCTGTAAGCAAACAATTTCACTTTTCTTAATTTATCTAGTAGCTTGAAGAGCAGTCTCTAAGCCTCTGGGTCTCGCTCCAGCCTCATCAAGCCGAGGAGTCATGCTGGTGGTTTGCTGGCAGCGGCAGCTGGGTTTTTTCTCAGACTATACCTCTAGTGCAGGTGCCTATGAGTGGTGAAACAAACATTTCCAAGCAGGGAGGAGATGCGCACGGCTGGCAGAGCCAAGCGGCATCCTGGAGCATTCGGGAAGTGCAGCTAATTAACATCATGTGGTCGCTGTGGTTGGCCACCCTCACCGGCTCTCGACCCACGCAAATTTTTTCCCCGACCCATTCCCTCCTCCTACTCCTCACCTTTTATCATGTGTGTGCGTGTGTGTGTGTGTTAGCCACTCAGTCATGTCCAACTCTTTGTGACCCCATGTCCTAGAGCCTGCAAGGCTCCTCCATCCAGGGGATTCTCCAGGCAAGAATACTGGAGTGGGTTGTCATTCCCTTTTCCAGGGGATCTTCTGACCCAGGGATTGAACCCGGGTCTCCCACATTGCAAGCAGATCCCATCTTTTATTATTTGGGTGTTTTTCTTCTTCAACCATATAGGAACTCTACCTAATCAGGTGTTTGCTCGTTGAATGAAGGCACTAGGAGGAAGAAAGAGGGAGTGAGCGCTCAATGAAGCGTCTACACACATGATGGCTTTCTGGGCTCTGCTTGGCGGATGTGTGACGGGTATACTTGAGGTGGTGGAAGAAGCACATTTCTGTACCGGGTGGTGCGGGATGACTCTCTTTTGGGACACGTGCTGTGTTTGGGGAGAAGTTGTCTGTGCTTGTGAAAATGGCTCTTTGCTGGTCCCACTGTAGGATGGAGCTGGAAGTCTTCTCAATCCTCACACCCTTATATCATCACAGAACTTCTCTGAACCTTCCTGGCACTGTTCCTCGTAAGGAGAGCCATGTCTGGGGAGAATTGTAAGTGAATTTTCCCCTCTTTTGGAAGCAGCAGCTCCCATGTCCTCAGCTAGTAATCTCTCATTTCCTCCCTGACCCCCAGTCGATGCTGAACTCCTTCCAGTAACATTGGACAGGAAACAAACTCTCCATCAACCAAGTGATGACATGTCAAGGCAGAGAGCTTCTGTAAACAGTGGGGCTCGTGAGTGTCGCAAGTGGACAGAGTAGCTTGAAAGACAGACGCAGACGAAAGGAGGTAAGTATCCACGAATGTGACAGATGGGTTCTTGAAGAGCTTTATGAAATCTAAATTTTTGTGCTGGGGAGATTGTAGTCATGCTACTGAAAAACCTTGGTGTGACTCCTTTTATCAAGGGAGAAAAAGCATTTTACAAAGGCAGGAGAACCATCACCTACTAATATACCTGTCTTTTCAATATGGGTTCTCAAATACCAGATTTTCTTAAAATAGGGCATGTCTATGCTGGTACAACTAAGGAGTAAGTCAGTGTCAGAGATTTCAAATTACTTAACATGCTGCCCTTCCTTTGGGTAGCGGCACTATCAAGCCGATGACACAGGTGAATGGCGCTGTGAGCGGGCCTCCTGTGTGTCTACCACGTTTCTCACCTCCATGCAGAGCATCCTGAAGCTTCCTCCTTCCCTTTCCTTCTCTCTGCTTTCTTTTTCCCTCTCAACTTCTTTTTGGGGGATGAGGAGATACTCATCAATATTTCTTCGGTCATTTCCTTTTTTTATGTGTCTCATTCTGTGATACTTTCTTTGTTTCCTCCCTTATTCATTTCCCTCTCTGTATTGGGAATTAAAATCTACTTATTAAATCCAATCTAGGATTCTTTTCCTTAAAAATATTGAGTTTAATTTCCAATGTGCGTCTTTCAATCACGAATTCTAACTATTATTATATTTCACCTTTGCAAAGTTGTTTTTTTTTTTTTTTTCCTTTATGGATATGTGACCTTCACTAGAGATATTTCCTGAGACACCTTTATAAGGAGAACTAGTTTCTGCTTTTGTTTGGGACAGGGTTGGTGGCAGGTAGGAAGTCATCTTAAATATGTGTGTGCACATATGTGGGTGTGTATGTGTTTGTGTGTGCATGTGTGAAGTTGCATGTATTAATATGTATATTCACACACATGCACACAGGTGTAAAAATAGTCAAGGCAGTAGGTGGTAGCTAGCTGGCCAGTATTGGAGAAGGAAATGGCAACCCACTCCAGTGTTCTTGCCTGGAGAATCCCAGAGACAGGGGAGCCTGTGGGCTGCTGTCTATGGGGTCACACAGAGTCGGATATGACTGAAGTGACTTAGCAGCAGCAGCAGCAGCAGCTGGCCAATACTCCATTATTAGGGGGAGAAATTTGTAGAGAAAGCTAAGTTCTATCTACCTTCAAATCATCATAAAGTGAATGGTGAGTGATTGCAGGAGGTCCTTGGAATTTGGGGCAGTGCCAACACTGGTCTCAGAACACAGCAAGAATAAAATCTGTTGTGTCAGGGATGCTAAGTCAATGCAACTTTCAAAAGTAACCAACATGAATCAAATATGTACTATGTGCTGGATCATATTTTTTAAATTAAAAAATAAAATTTTTTTAATACATTTTTTTTTAGTGTAGTTTTAAGCTGAAGGAACAATAGAAATGGACCAATGAACTGGTTCCAAATAGAGAAAGGAGTCCGTCAAGGCTGTGTATTGTCACCCTGCTTATTTAACTTCTATGCAGAGTACATCATGAGAAATTTCAGGCTGGATGAATCACAAGCAGAATCAAGATTGCTGGGAGAAGTATCAATAACCTCGGATATGCCTATGATACCACTTTAATAGCAGAAAGTGAAGAGAAACTAAAGAGCCTCTTGATGAAGGTGAAAGAGGAGAGTGAAAAAGTTGACTTAAAACTCAACATTCAAAAAACTAAGATCATGGCATCCAGTTCTATCACTTCATGGCAAACAGATGGAGAAAATGTGGAAACAGTGTTAGATTTCACTTTCTTGGACTCCAAAATCACTGCGGAAAGTGACTGCAGCCATGAAATTAAAAAACACTTGCTCCTTGAAAGAATAGCTATGACAAACCTAGTGTATCAAAAAGCAGAGACATAATTTTGCTGACAAAGGTCTGTATAGTCAAAGCTATGGTTTTTCCAGTAGTCATATATGGATGTGAAAGTTGGACTATAAAGAAGGCTGAGCACAGAAGAACTGATGCTTTTGAACTGTGGTGCTGGAGAAGACTCTTGAGAGTCCTTTGGACAGCAAGAAGATCAAACCAGTCAATCCTAAAGGAAATCAAGCCTGAATATTCCCTGGAAGGGCTGAAGCTGAAACTCCAATACTTTGGTCACCTAAGACAAAGAACTGATTCATTGGAAAAGACCCTGATGCTGGGAAAGATTGAGGGCAAGAGGAGAAGGAGGCACCAGAGGATGATATGGTTGGATGGCATCACTGACTCAATGGACGTGAGTTTGAGCAAACTCTGGGACTTAGTGAAGGACAGAGAAGCCTGGTGTTCATGAGTTGGATATGACTAAGTGACTGAACAACAACACAGTTTAAGGAAAAACTGAGCAGAAAGTAGAGTACCCATATATTCCCTCACCTTTACCCCGACCCTGTGTTTCTGTGTTTGCACTGAACTGTGTATTCCCCTCCAAAAGATACGTTGAAGTCCTAACCCCCAGCACCTCAGAATGCGACCTTGTTTAGAAATTGTGTCTTTACACATGTAGTCAAGTTAAGATGAGTGTTAGGATGGGCCCTAATCCTGTATGACTGGTGTCCTTATAAAAAGGGGAAATTTGGACTTAGAGACAGATAAACACAGAGGGAAGATCATGGGCAAACACATGAGAACATGGTGCGGCAGGAAAGCCTCAGGCTACAAGCAGCTAGGAGTGAGACATTCCCTGGGGTCTTCAGAGGGACCCTGCTGACACTTTGATTTCTAGTCTCTGGAACTGTGAGATAATAAACTTCTATTCTAAGCCACGCAGTTTGTGGTACTTTGTTACAGCAGTCCTAGCAAACTAATACAGCCCATTACTAAAATCTTGCAGTGGTACATTCATCATAATTAACGAGCTAATATTGATTTGTTGTTTTTGTTACTCAGTCACTAAGTCACGTCTGACTCTTGGTGACTCTATGGACTGTGTTATACCAGGCTTCCCTGTCCTTCACTGTCTTCGGCGTTTGCTCAAATTAATGTCCACTGAGTCTGTGGTGCTACCCTCTTCTCCTTTTGCCTTCAGTCTTTCCCAGCATCAGGATCTTTTCCAACTCTCACGTCCATGCATGACTACTGGAAGCACCGCAGCTTTGACTATACAGACCTCTGTCAGTAAAGTGATGCCTCTGCTTTTTAACATGCTGTCTAGGTTTGTCGTAGCTTTCCTTCCAAGGAGCAAGCGTCTTTTAATTTCTTGGCTGCAGTCACATCTGCAGTGATTTTGGAGCCCAAGGAAAGAAAATCTGTCACAGCTTCTACTTTTTCCCCTTCTATTTGCCATGAAGCATTGGGGTTGGATGCCATGATCTTAGTTTTTTGAATGTTGAGTTTTAAGTCAGTTTTTTCACTCTCCTCTTTCACTCTCATCAAGAGGCTCTTAAGTTCCTCTTTGCTTTTTGCCATTACAATTGTATCATCTGCATATCTGAGGTTGTTGATATTTCTCCTGGCAATCTTGATTCCAGCTTGCGATTCATCCAGTCTGGCATTTCACATGATGTACTCCGCATATGTTAAATAAACAGGGTGACAATATACAGCCTTGTTGTACTATTTCCCCAATTTTGAACCAGTTCATCATTCCGTGTCCAGTTCTAGCTATTGCTTCTTGATTGGCATACATGTTTCTCAGGAGGCAGGTAAGGTGGTCTGGTATTCTCATCCCTTAAAGAATTTTCCAGTTTGTCGTGATCCACACAAAGGCTTTAGCACAGTCAATGAAGCAGAAGGAGATGTTTTTCTGGAATTCCCTTGCTTTCTCTATGATTCAACTAATGATCTCTTGTTCCTCTGCCTTTTCTAAACCCAGCTTGTACATCTGGAAGTTCTTGGTTTATGTACTGCTGAAGCCTAACTTGAAGGATTTTGAGCATAGCCTTACTAGCATGTGAAATGAGCACAATTGTCCAGTAGTTTGAACATTCTTTTACACTGCCCTTCTTTGAGATTGGGATGAAAAGTGACTGACTCTTTCCGGTCCTGTGGTCACTGCTGAGTTTTCCAAATTTGCTGACACATTGAGTGCAGCACTTCTACAGCATCATCTTTTAGGTTTTTAAATAGCTCACCTGAAATTCTATCACCTCCTCTAGCTTTTAAGGTTCATGTTTACATTAAGTTTCACACTTTGGTACATTCTACGGGTTTTGCCAAACACATAATGTTATGTATTTAGCATTACAGTATCAGACAGAATAGTTTCATTGTCCACATTCATGCATTTCTGTCCAGTCATGCATTCATTCCTGGCTCAAATTTCATTCCTTTATGCCTTTCCTGAGGACTCCAGTTTGGTAGTGATATCTCACTCTTTGAATATCCATCATTCAGTTTTGATAATTTATAACATACTGCCTTGCCCTGGCTTATTAGTTGTTCTAACTAGTACTTAAATATGTTACTGATAATTTACTTTCCATACGCTTTCATTCTTAAGGCCACTTAGGAATAGAAACAGCCTTTTAAAAGCTCTTTTCACTCTTGGGACATAGTAGGCACTCAGGAATTGTAGCTGATTTGAACTATTAGATTTTTATTCTTGATTTTACCATGCTGAGAGTGAAAAATGTAACTCAAGCTGAATCATCTCTGTGGTTTACTGACTGATCAGTGTTTACAAAGCGAATTAAAGCCTGTAGGTAACAGGCTATATATGAATCTCAAAAGTTATATAAACCCACATCTGCAGTAGTTACACAGTAGACCTGGCAGTGTTTTCTTTCTGACGATAGAAAATGAACTTTTGTCCTTTAAAAAAAAAATCAATTTATCAACCTGCTTTACTCTTTTCTCAACTAAATAGTTCATTTGGGACTCAAAATCCAAATAAACACATGGATTCTAACATACAGTTTGGACTTAACTTTACCTCAACCTTCACCATTTTGCTCTAAAAATCTGTGCTACTTTTTAAAAAATGCCAGCACTAAGACACATGTGTCAAGACCAGGAACACGGAAATAAAAGTGAATGGGATCAATCTGAGGAACTCTGCCTTCTCAAGTTGTTTCTTGTCTCTCATCAATGGAATACAGAACACAACGCCCTACTAAGAGCAGATGAACATGTTATGACCTGTTTTTTCTTTCCTCCTCTGCTCAGTCTTTCATTATTACTTTTTTCTCTATTCATAATTTCTCCACTTGCAAAACACGAAAACAGAAGTCTTAATGTTACAAAAATCAATGTCTTCACGGCCTCCTTTCCACCTTAAGAGGAGTGGACACTGGGCGTTTTAGATTTGTGAAGGGATGGTGTTTATCTACACTGGCCTCCACACTGGGGAAGACCACACACTTCGGAATTTTATGTCTCATCTCCAAGCGTTACTACCCATCTGGAGCACTTTAAGTTGTTCACAGTCCCGTGGCATTTCACTGATCTTCCCAAATGAGAAAAGTAGATTCACCTCCATTTAAAGGAAGAAGACTGAGACAGATAGGACTGTGGCATCAGCCCCTGCACCACAGCCCATCAGTGGAAAACCAGGACTGGTGTTTAGACTCATCTCTAAACCAAGCTGAAAAGTTTTCTTATAAGAGTGAAAGAATTAAAAACTTGGAATACTATTCCTTTGGTACCCTTTTCGAGAGTTTAAAATACTCTTTCACAGCAAACTCCAGGACAGTTAGACCAAAAGACACAGAACAGAACATATCAAATCAGCAAAGGCATATGGCACTGTTGCTCTCATGGCCCAGAAAGAAAAGCATCAGAAATCATGGGAGCGAATTGCTACGGCAAAGACAGAAATTCTCCACCAATCTATGCCCAGGTGAGAAAAAAATGCATAGCTATGCTTTAAAAATTCCTAAATGTGCTTTCTAAATGCATACCTGATACCAGAGGCTAATTCTGATGTCACATCAGGGTAGGATCCTTGTCCCAGTGGACCTATCCAACAATGGGTAGGGCTACTGAGAAAATGTGAACCCAATTACTGGAAATAGTCAGGTAGAGGTGAAATGGCCATCTGTTTAGGGTTGTAGTGGAAAGCTATTTTTTGAGATTCTAAGGCCGGGTTGCTCAATATGGTTGTCACTAGTCACAGGAGGTAATTTAAATTAATTAAAATTAGAAATTCAGTGCCTCTGTCTCACCAGCCCCATTTCAAGTGCTCTGTAGCCTCATGTGTCTAGTGGCTTCCATGTAAGACAGCACAGAGAACATTCAATCATCACAGAAAGTTCTATTGGACAGCCCACTGTAAGGCCTTCCAACTCCTAATATGAAGTGACTTTACCATGGTGTTACGCAGTTCAGAGACGTCTCTGTCTTCAAAGACCTTATATCTCCTAGAGTAGACGGAATGGAAATGAGGGGTATGGTATGGGCAGCCTCTCAAAGCAGGGATGTGCTCATTTAATCCTCTCATTAGTAACTTCTTTGTTGATCTATGAGAGATCTTTCAGATCTGCAGTCTTGCTGTTCTGAGCACACTTTCAACTGGGAAGTGAAATGACTGCTCAGTGAATGCAAAAGAAGCTGAGACACTGTCTGAAGAGAGATCACACTTCGAATTGCACAACGAGACCCAAGAGTGGCTTACTTGGAACAAAAGGTCAGAGGCCATAGCTCTTCACCAATTATAAACATGGTACGGAGGTCACCATATTTTACATAACAGTTTAGTTTTACTTGTGCATGACTCTCTGACCTTTCCAGTCTATTCAGCTATAAAAATATCAGCATCGCATGAGTCTGCTCTTCATGATTGGCTTCTCATCTAACATTTCCAATTTAGTGATCAACAACAAGATCCAGAGCCTTAGCCAGGTATCCTGCTAGTACAAGAGATTAATAAGGTGACAGAATTTAGATGTACTCAGTCGTGTCCGACTCTTTATGACACTATAGACCATAGCCCTTGGAAGAAAAGCTATGACAAACCTAGACAGCATAGTAAAAAGCAGAACCTTTGCCAACAAAGGTTCGTATAGTCAAAGATATGGTTTTTCCAGTAGTCATGGATGGATGTGAGAGTTGAACCAAAAAGAAGGCTGAGTGCTGAAGAATTGATGCTTTTGAACCGTGGTGTTGGAGAAGACTCTTGAGGGTCCCTTGGACTACAAGGAGATCAAATCAGTCAATCCTAAAGGAAATCAGTCCTGAATATTCATTGGAAGGACAGAGAATGAAGCTGAAGCTCTTATACTTTGGCCACCTGATGCAAAAAACCGACTCACTGGAAAAGATCCTGATGCTGGGAAAGACTGAAGGGAGGAGGAGAAGGGGACGACAGAGGATGAGATGCTTGGATGGTGTCACCTACTCAATGGACATGAGTTTGAGAAAGCTCCAGGGGGTGGTGAAGGACAGGATGTCTGGTGTGCAGCAGTACATGGGGTCACAAAGAGTTGGACATGACTGAGTGACTGAACAATAACAAGACTGTAGCTCACCAGGCTCCTCTGTCCATGGGATTTTCCCAGCAAGAATGGTTGCCATTTCTTCCTCCAGGGGATCTTTCTGACCCAGAGACTGAATCCTCGTCTCTCACATCAAAAGCAGATTCTTTACCACTGAGCCCATGGGGAAGCCCATAGCAGGATACAAATCCATTTACACTGCTGGGAACAATTCAACGGTATGCCCTAGTGATACTTTGTACTGGTGACATTTTTGCACATGAAGGACATGTTATCACGATCAGGGGATTAATTATTCCTTAGTAAATTATTCAACATCTACTCATCATGATCATCAAATGCACTTACTATGTTTTAGAATTTTGAAGCAAGTTAGAGACTATATTCTTGGAAGAGGCAATGGCACCCCACTCCAGTACTCTTGCCTGGAAAATCCCATGGATGGAGGAGCATGGTGGGCTGCAGTCCATGGGGTCGCTGGGAGTCCAATATGACTGAGTGACTTCACTTTCACTTTTCACTTTCATGCATTGGAGAAGGAAATGGCAACCCACTCCAGTGTTCTTGCCTGGAGAATCCCAGGGATAGGGGAGCCTGATGGGCTGCCGTCTATGTGGTTGCACAGAGT
This sequence comes from Bos grunniens, assembly GCF_055505025.1. Lineage (NCBI taxonomy): Eukaryota > Metazoa > Chordata > Mammalia > Artiodactyla > Bovidae > Bos > Bos grunniens. The sequence continues at coordinate 21,658,276 of NC_141168.1, forward strand.
TGGACACGACTGAAGTGACTTAGCAGCAGCAGCAGCAGCAAAGACTATATTCTAGGAGTTTGTAATCTAAGATGATAAGCTTTGAAGCCAAACTGAGGGACGTTATCCATTATGTCCCTCAAATGTAATAGATACACAATTTAACATATAAATCTGCAACGAAGTTAAATAACAAATTGAAAAGTGCCTAGACTGCTTCCTCCTTCCTTTCTCATGAATCATTTAGATGGTAGTTTCACCCATTTGTTAGTTTGGGAATTTCTGGACTTTCCTTCAAATAAAGAATGGCTCAGAGTGTAAGCCCGCTTACGACAAGCAGAGATGACAGGATCTCTGAATCTTGTATTCACCGACATGAGTATTTACTGATACCTGTATTATTGGAGCTTGCATTTTAATTAGTGAACACATATCTGTCTTCCCTAGAAGGCTGTATGGAGAAGGAAATGGCAACCGACTCCAGTATTCTTGCCTGGAGTATCCCTTGGGCAGAGGAGCCTGGCAGGCTATAGCCCACAGGGTTGCAAAGAGTTGTACGGGACTGAGTGACTAACACACAGAAGGCTGTAATCTCCTAGTGATTATCACTTATTTTCGTCAACCCTCAAAGTTTTTAACTATTTTTTTTTTCTCTTATAGTCAGCACTAAGTTCACACTTATTGAGTTAAAGTGGGTTCCAGGGCATTGCTTATTTTTGGATTTAATTGGTAAACAGAGGAACTTGGCTAAGACGTGATCAAAAGGTCATGCCTCCAGTTGAACTCTTAGTAACCTTGGGGATGGTGGTTCACTACGAAGCTCTATTTTTATTGAGATTTGTAGTTGTGGTTGTTTTCTTCTAGTGGAAAAGAAACTTGTCTTAGAAAGACATTCTGGTTTCAGAAAAGAAGGGTATTAGGCCTTTGTAACTGAGGGAATTTCTGGGACGTTCAAAGGAAAAGGAGAAAGAAGAGATGACAACGAATAAGAAGAGAATCAGGGTTGAACACGTCAAATTTCCAAGGCCTTTGGATATGCTTTGCCACTCCTCCATCATAATTAGAAAACACTGACATTCAGAGCTGATTTAAATGCTTCCATCAGTCAAAAAAAAAGTGTTGCCTGATTTTACTCTGTAACCATGCTTGGTAATTAGAAACATAAGGCACTGTTCTGGATGTTTTCTCAGGAACCTACCCTGCCCGGCTTGGTGTCACTACCCATTGGCTACAGGACCTTTATCTGTTCTCACCATCTCTCTTAGGAGCTCCTACCCAGGTCACAGGAAGAGTGTGAGGTTGCCATGGGCATTCCTGGAAAACCTGGAGACCTCCGGCGCCACTTTAGACTCTAAAATACACGGAAGAAACTCATTTTGCCTGCTTGTTTCCTTACCGAAGCTCTATAAATCTGTATTGCATTTGGAAGGCAGCAGTTCAAGTATGGCAAGATAAGCATTCAAACCAGAAGATTAAAAAGAAGGATCGTTGCAATGACCAGCATGAAATAACATCCTTTTATTTATTTCTGAAAACAAGAAAGCCATTTCAACAGTGTCTTCCAGAGTACCTCACAGTCTTGCTGGGAAATCTGTGCTTTGCAAAATGTGGATCAGAATATGATTTAAGAAGCAGCAGCAGTTTTTTACTTCTGACAAAATTCACAAAGAAAATGGAAAAATACTTGTAATCAAGGGCTTCAACTCAACAGTCACCTAGCTTGTCAAATTAAAACATGTGGCAACCACCTGCCAAGCGTCTTGAAACAACGATAACTTCTTGTTTTTCTACCTGACCTGTAATCTCTTCAGAACACATTTGCATTTTCCAAATTTTCACACTTAAACAATGCTGTCCACACCATGTATAAAGATGACTAAGCAACTCTGTATTAAGTAACCAAAGCGAGTCCTGCCAGTTTCAGAATAATTAAGTTTCTGCAGTCTAATATAAACAGTTCCAAGAACTACATGCGGCCTACCAAAAGTATATATTACAAGTAGTCAACACTGAGGCCAGCTGGCAGACAGATCAACCTATTAAAGTAGAATTGTTCAGAATTCAGAGTATTATTTTTCTTTCCTCCCATTATTTTTTCTGCATCCAACTTTGTTTCTTTGGGAATGTTTTCAAGTATACAAAGCAAGAAAGTGTTGTGGAATTGCACCTCCTGTAAATGAATGAGCATTTCTCTTGAGATTCTTTAGAACTCACAAGTAAGTCCCATTTCAATCCTGTCTACACAGACAGTAACAGTAAAACAGAGAAAGTGAATCCGCTTTGTCCCCACTCAGCTAAAGTGTTGGTATTTTGCTTGACCATCAGAAAAGTAAACGGTGACCACCAGACAAGTGAATGAGCACACAAAGCCATATGCCCATCAGACAACTGAAACAGCTTTCTGACTATAGATCTTTGTACTGTCTACCAGGGAGCTTGCTGGATCAAAAATTGTTACAAACAAGGCTAATGTCATAGGTTTAATCCTACCAGGAATGAGTTAACTATTTGAGAGGAAAAAGAAGTCCTAAACTGTTGCCATGTGCTTTCACATTAATCTTGGCCAGCCACATTGCAGATGTGGTCTGACAATTTTCAGTTGAGAGAACATAGGGATGATTAGACCAACCCATCCTGCCATGACCTGCAGGAGACAGTATGCCCAAATGAGTGGGAGTGTGTCATCACACAAAAGGCTTCTCTATATTCAACTGAATTTTAAGTCCTAATGTCTTCTTCACTGAGTTTAAATTCATGTATATCCAAGAGATGCTGAAACTGAAGCTCCAATACTTTGTCCACCTGATGTGAAGAGCCAACTCACTGGAAAAGACCCTGATGCTAGGAAAGCTTGAGGGCAGGAGGAGAATGGCATGACAGAAAAGATGATTGGATGGCATCATGGACTCAGTGGGCATGAATCTGGGTAAATTCTGGGAGATAGTGAAGAAGAGGGAAGCCTGGTGTGCTGCAGTGCATGGGGTCGCAAAGAGTCAGACACGACTGAGTGACTGAACAAGGACGACAACAACAACATATTCAAGACTGGTAAAGGCTCTACACCCATCATCACAATCAAAACTTCAAAAACAACATTCAACAAATAGTATGAATTACCATTTGCTACCTTGCTGGGTGTGGCAGATAGGTTGTGAATGCAACTACTCTGCCCTCACTGTGCTTATAGTCTGATGGTGGAGACAGGCAATAAATCAATAAAATATAAACTGGGACGGGGTTAGGAAAGGAAAATATAAGCTACTATGAGAGAGAACTACAGGAATGACTCATAGTTTTCTTTGTATATTTTTTTGCTTTTTAATATTTTTTTGCGAACTTTTTATTTTGTATTTGGAAATAGCCAATTAGCAATGTTATGATAGTCTCAGGTGAGCAGTGAAGGGACTCAACCATACATATACATGTATCCATTCTGCCCCAAACTCCCCTCCTATCCAAGCTGCTACTTACCATTGAGCAGAGTTCTAACTCAAGGTTTCCTTTGGGTTAAAACAGGATTTAAGAAGTAATAGCTTTCTCAAAAAAGAATGTTAATACACTACAGACAAGCATTGATAAAGGGAACATAAATGTATGAGACTGAGGTTTGTATTTATTAAATATATGTCAACATCTAGATTGTGCCGGGCACTTGCACAACAACACGAGGTGTTGATAAATCGAACTTGTCTCTACTTTTCTGTCCTAAAAAAGTGAGTGCAGAGTAAAGTAAAGAAGCTAGTCAGATCTGAAGGATGGTGAACTAGTCTCACCCTTTCTCTCCAACTTCAGATCCTATGTAAGTAATGTAAAAATAATGACCTATCAAATATGGTCTGCCAGAACTGGTACAGACATAGGGAATCCACTTAAGATATTAATTTCACATGGCTAGAGTGGAGGGCATCTTTCTAGAAACCACCCAACTCAGTGACCTTCCAACAACAAAAGCATGTTTCCCACTCTCCACTGGGCAGAAATTTGTTGATTCAAATGTAGCTGGTCCACTTTGTTTTTTCAAATTTTGGTTCATGATTCCAAGAAATGAACAACCCGTAATAAATTTACTCCAGTGGCAACACATCTCATGACCAGCTTTTCTACTTTGAATACCACAAGCAGACCTTTAATTTGTTGACACACAGCCCCTGGACATTCATGAAAACAAGATGTTCTCTTGCTGCTTTTTAAGTTAAACAGATTTAAGTCAGGGTCTCAGCTGAATTTCAAAAACAGATGTTCCATAGCAAAAGGGCTGAACTGACCCCAGCAATGAGAGGCTGTTTCACTTGAACTTGAATATTCTTTTGTTAGTAGGACAAGCGATCAAATCCTGGAACTGAAAACAGGCGCAACCCAAGGTTTACTACTGTCTCTATTCAATGACTGCCCTGTGGGTCTGGGAAGACTGGGTATCCGGGAATCTTGGTTTAGGGAATAAGTTGATGCCTGGGAGGTTTAGGTGCCTGGGTTTTGAAGGGGTTAGTGAGGAGGGATGGTCTTTCCCCCAGCCCCCCTCCCCACACCCGCCAAAGCGACCATCCTGTTTCCCTGACCACCTCAGAGGCCCTGCATGGACTGACTCCACTGTACCCACCACCTCTCCTGACCCCACAGTCAGGCCACTTCCTTAGTCCTGCAACAATCCAGCTAATATTTTTGCCTCTGGGCCTTTGTCCCTGTTTCCTCTCTTCTGTAACCTGCAGTCCCCTCCATTCCTTCTGCAAATCCCATATATTTTTCTAGAGTGTAGCTCAGTCTTCTCTTTATTCCAGAAGCATCCTGTCTTTCAACTCTGTAGCATTGTTAGCACTGTTCTTTTGGATGGTCAATACTATACAGCTTTGTTATTCAAATGTGTTATAACCTCTCTTTCTCTTGAGCAAATGTGAAGCTGCTCAATGCCAGGGCCTGCGTCTCCTTTGATATCCCCTCACAGTGCTGGGTGTTTTGCTCTGCCTTTACAGATACATGAGAATGGTTGCTGAGCTGAACTAAATGAAAAACTTCTGGCCTAAAAATCCAAGTTCCAAAAATTCCACACCTCTGGCCGTTCGTACCCTTTGCGCTTTCTGGGGACCTTATAGAACTGTACTTGTCAGCTTCCTTGTGGGCAGCTGGGGCCAAGTGACTAGTTCTGGCCAATGAGTTGTGAGCAGAAGTATCCCGTCACTTCTGGGGCAGAGCATTTATTTGTTGATATGAGATCCTTCAGGGTATTTTTTCTCTCTGCCCTGGGGTCCCCAAGTAAGGATGGCAGTGATGTGGACCAGAGACTCCTGCCTATCCAGGGTTAGAGAGAAAGCATGAGTGAGCAGCCTTTGTGTTGAAGTCACTAAGATTTTGAGTGGTCCCCAACCCCAGCATAACCTAGCTCGCCGTGACTGACATAGCCATGGTTAAGTTAGTCCATGACAAAAATGATCTTGTGATATTAGGCACTGCTTCATGAAGATATTTATTCAACTTACTGATTTTCTGTTTCTGTTCTATGGCTTCTAACATAGAAATAGGAATGGGTAAGCTAATCAGGTAAGGCTTCAGGGAGTGGAAATGGCTCACTGGCCCCATCTGCCTACTCCAATGAGTCATAAAACTGCTGCTAACTGCAGGAGTGCTCACATGTGACGTGTTCATTCACTTACACCAGGAATGACAAACTCAAATGCTTCTAAGGACCCAAAAGGTAAATACTTGGGGAGTGGTGGCCTGTGGGGAAATGGAGAATGAATGCATCCCTAAAAAAATTCAAAATCAAAATTTCAAGAAAACCATGCTGGGCAAAGGAAGCCCACTTGCAGGTCAGTGTGGACCTCAGGTTGCTTGTTAGTAATCCCTAATTTATACAATCATTCTTTAATGGCTCTCATGTGCCAGACTAGGCACTGTGAGGAGTTAAAGGGTAAACTTATGTGAATTCATCTATTAGCCTTCATTCTAGATGGAGAAGTTTATTTATTTAGTCAATGGTTGTATAGCATGTGCTATGTACCCAGTACAGTTCTAAGAACTTTATAAGTATCTTTGTAACAATCTTTATTGAGTCCATTTTACAGATGGAAAGACTAAGGCTCAGAGAAGGTGTGTCATTTGCCCAAGGTCACAGTTCAGTTCAGTTCAGTCGCTCAGTCGTGTCCGACTCTTTGAAACCCCATGAATCACAGCACGCCAGGACTCCCTGTCCATCACCAACTCCCAGAGTTCACCCAAACTCATGTCCATCGAGTTGGTGATGCCATCCAGCCATCTCATCCTCTGTCATCCCCTTCTCCTCCTGCCCCCAATCCCTCCCAGCATCAGGGTCTTTTCCAATGAGTCAACTCTTTGCATGAGGTGCCCAAAGTATTGGAGTTTCAGCCTCAGCATCAGTCCTTCCAATGAACACCCAGGACTGATCTCCTTTAGAATGGACTGGTGGATCTCCTTGCAGTCCATGGGACTCTCAAGAGTCTTCTCCAACACCACAGTTCAAAAGCATCAATTCTTCGGTGCTCAGCTTTCTTCACAGTCCAACTCTCACATCCATACATGACCACTGGAAAAACCATAGCCTTGACTAGATGGACCTTTGTTGGCAAAGTAATGTCTCTGCTTTTTCATATGCTATCTAGGTTGGTCATAACTTTCCTTCTAAGGAGTAAGCGTCTTTTAGTTTCATGGCTGCAATCACCATCTGCAGTGATTTTGGAGCCCAAAAATGGTCAGAGTTAGCAAATATTAGAGCCAGGATTTACATCCAGGCAGCCTAGCCCTTAGAGTCTGTGCTTTGTAAGACTATGCTACTTCTCACAAGAAGCAATACAAGGTAGCTTATGGCAAGAACCTCATTGATGAAAAGACCATGTAATTGCGTAAAGGATCCATACTCAGCTACAAACAACCCTGTCTAGAATTTGTTTCCTGTTGGAAGGATTTGGCTTGCTTGATGTTAGGAGGAGTCCATATTTGATGTTTATCAATGAAATGAAAATGAATCTTGTTGATGTTCATTTGGGCTTTGGCAAACTAATTTATTATTTCATTTAAGTGGGGTTCACTTTAGAAAATAAGCTGAATTCATCCTAAAGTCTTTAAAAAGTAAAACACACTTTGACTATTTCTTTTTGCTTTTTCATTTAATTAATTTCAGACAGGAAGCAAAATCTTCTAAGATTATCTGTTAGTGTCTGTCTTAAGACAGATTTTGTGGGACCCGAAAATTATCTGGGAGTCCTTTAAGAAAGAGAATACAATGTTAAACATAAAAACTTAGGCAGGGGTGTGACAGACATCTGTTCAAATGAGGGGCTCTGTGGCTTAACACACCACTGCTTTCACAGTGAATCACTCTGGGTCTCTCACCTTCGATTCTTTGAGCATTCCAATAAAAAAATGACAAACTCTTACTTTGCTCTTAATTGAATGACAAACCCTTACTTTGCTCTTAATTTTCAATTATTTTGATACTACAGTTATGTCTGTCCCTAAAAAATTCTTCTTGAAAGCAGAATTTAGGAAATAAAGAAGGCAGGGGACAATTAAGCATCATTCTTCAAAGCAATTTTCAGAAAAGTAGAATTCGAGATATAACCAGTGCTCTGCAGTGTTTTGCCTGTAAACCACATAATTAAGAATGATAGGTAAATGAGACAGCAGAGATATATAAAATATTATGACTCTTTGTTAAGATAAGGCCAATTAAATAAAAGAACCAGAAATCACAATTTATGTCAATGAGTGTATTATTGGAGTCACTAGATTTTTCTACTGCATTCAATAAAAAAAGTCCATTTTATAGGAAGAATGAAGGAACACTAGAATTGTTAATGTAGCCCAGACCTAATATAGCACCGGCTAGAGAAGTTCCAATTCAGTATATAGCTGTGGAGTGAATACATTAATGAGTGACTGAATATGTATGTTTGAAGAGCAAGAAAAGGACAGACGGTGCTAACAGTGGTCGCAAGCCTCCCCCACCAACACTGACTTATAACTGCATCTTTTAGTTCTAATCCATTAGCCAGCAAGCTGGGGGAGGCAGTAGATATGTCCCCAGAGTCCCTCATGATAACAAATGTCTTTATGTTTATACATCTTGAGAGTCTGTGATGGAGTCAGATTCACAGTCATGGGTATAATATACTTATGGGAGGAATCTTTTGAAGAACTTGAAGAAAGTGCTTTCAGAAGAGCGCCTTCCTTCAGGTCTGACAGATGTTTGTACTCACGCCCTCTCTGCATTCTCTGAATATGATAAACACACTTCTCTCCAAACTCAGGATGCCCCGTTCCACAGTATGTCGTTCTTGGTCATTAAATAATAGGACTTGATATTAATGTTGGCTGTCTCCATCCCTCTTTAACAAAGTGTTTTCAGCCAAAGATATTAAACTAGTCAGCCTCTCTTTTCCCCTGTCAGAGAAACAGCCAGCCTCCTGAAATCACAGCTCATTTATACCATGTTGGCGTGAATATTCAGACTCCATTTGTCTCCAGCTCTTAAAGACTGGTGTTAGAGTGAATGATAGACATTTTGTTTTGAATTAGCAAAAAGGAGGAGAAAAAAAAAAAACCCAAGTAATAAGTTTGGCCTTAAAATATCTGTTTCAGGGAATGCAGCTCTGCTTTTTCCTCCAGTAAAAGTCGATTAAAAAAAAAAATCTAGATTTAATTTGGCATTAAGTTGGACCTGATACAGAAAATAGTAGGAAGGAAAATGTCTTAGTCTTCCCTCCCCACCACCCCCCAGATTGAGCCTTTAAACCCTACTGGAGGACTGTTCCATGGACTAGTGCAAGATGTTTGCAGCTTTGTTTTGTTGAACATCCCAAAGCAAACTTTGGAAGTAGTTGAGTCTGTGTCCTTGAACTGTACAAATCCTGTCACAGTTGGAACCTCAGACTTCTGATAGTTTTGTTTGAAAGCTAAATAGCAGGATCATTCTTTTTTTTTTTTTTCCTCTTTATGGCATACTCACTCATGTTTTTTGGAACAGAAGTCTGGAAAGGAGTTCTAGGCAAGAGCTCCTGGCACCATTGTTTTTCTCCCTGCTATCTGTGCCTTGATCTTGGTTTGCCCACCCTGACAAAACCTCTTTCCATCAACAGCCATGCTGGGTAGGAATGTGTGCTTAATGGAGGTGCCTCCTAAGGCCAGGTCAATTCCCTGGCCAGGGAAACACCACCACTCGGCCAAAGTTACAAAATCTGCACGTGGTGATGCTGGAATGTCCTGTCACCTTCCTTATCATGAAAGTTTCAAGAACTGGGAAGACCTGAGAACTCATGCTCCTTGAGTCCTCTTGATTCCTAAGCAAACTTGGGCGTCGTTCTGCAGCTACTACCAGAAATCTGTAGAAAAGACTTTTAGTGCAAAAGTGATCCCTTCAGATTCTGCTGTAACAAGTATAGACACACTTGAACTAAACAGGAAGCTGAATATTGTGTCAACAGTGTCCAGAGAGGCTTGTTCTGCAAAACTCAAGAGAAGATACAGGGAAAAAAACTTTCTCTTTCCATACCATCTGGAGCTTCAACTGACTCTAAAAATACTGGCCCACAGTGGTCATACAAACTCCCATTTATGCTGTTCTAAAACAAGGCAAAGCCTGCCAGGTGCTTACAACTTATACATGCTCATAGGAAAAGTATCTTTCTTTTCATATCCTATAGTATAGTGAAGTTGCTCAGTCGTGTCCAACTCTTTGCAACCCCGTGGACTGTAGCCTACCAGGCTTCTCCGTCCATGGGATTCTCCAGGCAAGAATACTGGAGTGGGTTACCATTTCCTTCTCCAGGGGCTCTTCCCGACCCAGGGATCAATCCCGGGTCTCCCGCATTGGAGGCAGACGCTTTAACCTCTGAGCCAGCAGGGAAGCCCAAATCCTATAGCTGACTGAAATGAATGAAATCCAGTGTGGAGGCACCTCTGCTGGCTACTGGCCACCATTCATTTGGAATACCCGACCTAGGCCATGCAAGGATTGCAGAGCTGTTTTCTCTTGACTTCAGAATTTCTCCCTGCTCATTTTATACAAATAGCAATTAATGTAAAATCCACTGACACAGGTGTGATTAGCACTTTAGGTCACGGAGTGAAAAGGGCATCTTTTTCCTGGCAACTTGAAGAATACCAAGAGGAAAGTATGGAAGTGGGGGATGCTTGAAGAAATCTGGTATCTCAAAGTTTATTTTTAAGAAATGGAAGGGGGTATGTAGAGAAGGAGGACATTTACAAACCTCTGACAGTCTCTCCTGCTAATAATCAGACAATCCAAAGAAAGATCATGGGTTTCTGCTAGAGAAAGAGAACCAATGGAGAAAGGGGAGGGGGGTGGGCACAGAGAAGCAAGGAAAAGAAATGACACTTTAGAAAATAACAGAGAAATGAATGAATAGTTTTCCTCCTTTTGTTTGTATCACACTAAGCAGGAAAAAAGTGGGAAATTCAGGGCTGGGGTGAAGGTGGCCCAATTAGAAATCACTTTTGATGGTGAGACCCAGAGAGGAGAAGCTTGCTATGGCCACCATGACTCAGGGCCTGGTCCGCTCATGCTTCATTAGCCCCCATTCTGTCCTGCGCATGAAACATGAAAATATCACTAAAACCTCCTTGAAGGCATAGGAAGTGTGGGGAGACCAATGGACTATGGAAGGGGTTCAGTGCAAAGGAGGTACATTCCCCTCAACTGAGTCCTTTACTGACTGTCTGGACAAGACGATGTTCCACGGCAGAGGAGTCCCAGCCGCCTGACCTTCTGTCTCTTTGGACACTGAGGAGTCTAATTCTGGACCTCCCCTACTGTCCAGTCTGATCAGCTCTGATTGTGACGGAGGAAATGGTCCTAAAGGGAAGTGCTGATGTAGGATAGCCCTGGGCAAGCAGCTGGGGAGTCAAACACATGCTTGTGGTGGAGTTGGCTAGAGAGGAGCAAGCTCGGGTAGAGAAAGCTCCTCAGGAATGGTTTGGGGCAAAGCCCTAAAGGAGAGGACAGAAGAAGGTATAAAATAGGACCAAAGGAATAAGTGAAGAGAGAAATAGACATCCACAGTTGCTAATACACATGTTCTTACATTAGAAATGCCATTTAGATTTCTTCCTCCTGTTATTCACCAGGAAAACTTTCTACATGCAGTTTCTCGTGGCATTGTTAAACCGCTGCTCCTCTCCCTCTGCAATCTTTCTGGGTGGCCTCATAATTCCTATGTGTAGGTTATGATTATGAAAATTTCTATCTCTAGTTATTACCTGGGCTTCAGACGTGCATAGCCCTTGTATTCTAGACACACACCCTTGGATGTCGCACAGGCCCTTAAACTCAGCAGGTCTCAGTCTAAACTCACTGTCCTTCCCTCTTGGCTCCCAAAAGAGTGTTCTCAGTATCTGGGGCAGGTCCATATTATTTACTCTTTGAGGAGCAAGGTAAGTCTCCTGCCATCAGTTAATCATATATATATATTTTTTTTTTTTTTTTTCTTTTTCAGTCTCTCTCTCCAGCTTTGACTTATTTCCACTTTTTGGAAGTCAGGAGACAGGCAGCAAGTATGGAGAAAGCACCACTAATAATCATTATTTGGAGGTAGTCTTAAAGCAAATTACAGGTTCAGAGACTTGTATCTTACCTCTCCATTCATTTATTCATTTAATAAGTACTATTGAATGCTCACTATTTACAAAGCCTCCTCTAGTGCTATGAAAGATGTAAAAGGCACACTTTTCAGCTTCAAAAATTATGTAATGAAACAGGGAAGTGAGAGATGTATACAAAGGACTGCAACATACTGCAGGAAAACTAGATATTCTAAGAGTGATGTAAATGCTAAGGTAGTTCAGGAGAGGAGACTCAGAGAGCCGTCCATACGCAACAAACTAAAAATCAGCATATAGGGGGAAAAAAAGATCAGATATTAAAGACTGAGTTGTGTTCCCACAAATTCATATGTTGAAATTTTAGCTCCGAATAACTTAGAATATAAACAACTTTGGAGATCTGGTCATTAAAGAGGTAATTAAGTTAAGATGAAATCTTTAGAGCAGGTATTAGTCTGATATGCCTGTGCCCCTTCTAAGAAGAGGAAATGTTGGACACAGAGAGAGCACTCCAAACATGTGCTGGCAGTGGGGTGCTAGTGAAGACACAGGAGAAGAGGGCCATCTGCAAGCCAAGGAGAGAGGCCTTCGAAGAAAACAAACCTGTCGCCTCCTTCACCTTGAACTTCCAGCCTTCATAACTGTGAGAAAATAAATCTCTGCTATGTAAGCCATCCAGTCTGCGGTATTTTGCTCTAGCAGCCACAGAAAACCACTTCTCCCTACCGGTGCCAGCCTTGGAAAAATTGTGAATGAGTGAAGTTTCCTTTAGCTTCTCCATCCTCTACCTCCTGAAAGCTCCTCTTGCTGCTCCCCAGGTAGACTGTCTACTGGTAGAAGTTCTTCCAGGTGAGGAGGATTTGCTGAGAGTGAAGGGTACTTCCTTCTGAAATCATTGTTTGCTCAAAGGTGAGCTCCTTTACCCTGAAGACTGACTCATCATCTCTCTATTCCCTCAAGTCAGCAACATTCTTGGGAAGTGAGAACTGCATTGTTGATTGGGGACTGTTTTGCTTAATATACTATAGATGCAGGGAAAAAAATTAAAAATAAAGCAAAAAAAATAATACTACAAAACAGGTAAACAATTCTTTCAAACTTGTTAGATTACTTGGTAAATAAACTATGAAGGACATAGCAGAACCCTTGGTTTCTCACAATGCATCTTTAGGTGCAAGAATTTAGACAATCAGGCAGAAAGGATATGTAATTGCTAAGATCAGAGCCCTCCCCACCAACAAAACCACATAAACTCTACTCACAGGTAAGCAGTCAAATGTCTGCTCGTGAACCTCTGGTTGATTACCAATCTCTATGAATTCGGCTGGATGATCTTCAACTTTTCAATGATTACCTGGCATAAAAGGATGGAAACATAGTGGAGTGAATTTTAGTTAATGTCGAACTATTCCAAATATTTAAGATACAATTTCTTTCTCAGGTACTGATGTTGGTTAGGACCATTAAAGGGAAATAAAGCACAGATATAAATAGATATTGCATTTGCATTTTAAAGAAAATTAATACAATTATTACAGAGTCAGTCCCTAAATTCTTCTAAATAATAGAGGGGAGAGATGGTTTGTACAAAGCAGGGAGCACTACCAATGCCAAAAATCAAAGACCAAAGGCATTGGAATATAGTCAGGGACACGGCCTTTTCTAAGTTCACCTTCAAAACCTTCTAAACCTCAGACTCTCAAAGTCTTTTTGGACCGTTTGCTTTGCCCAAAGTCTTCTGCTATTGATGGTTAGGAGCTTGGTTAATAGGTAAAAGAGGAGGGTCCAGAAGAATACAAATAATGATAGAATGCACTAGGAGATAATCTAGAGGTAACTCTCTTATACTTGAAACACAGCAACAAATATTAAATATTAGACCAAAGAAATAATGAACTGCAACAGCAAATCACCATTGCATCCCTAACCTGCCCCAACATGATGCAGCGAGGATGCTGTGGGTATGAGTGTGGGAAGTGCAGCTCTGGGTTTTAACGTTTGCCTTTTCTGGCAGAATAATGGGGCCCACATGGACCTTAAGGACACACCCTGCCTTCCCCCACCCCATTCTTTGGTTTTTTGCATTGGAAAAAATTAGAAGTTCTTGGAGTTTAGGGACTGGCTTGGAATCACACTGCTGGGAATCAATCTTAGATTCCTAGATTCTCATTTCAGATTTCAAAGGTAAAATGCAAACCAAACAAAAACCTGCCAAGCATGGTATCAATGGTTTGTATCCATCTCAGGAAGGCTGGTTTGCAAACTAAGGATGGGGAACCCTGAGGGTCTTGTAAATTGTTTAGCAGGGCCAGGTGTTATTTCTTATTCCATTTCTTTATTCCTGAGCAGTCACTCAGGCTACCTTCAGCTCCCCTCCCTCAACCTCAACATCTCCTCCTATTTGTCCAAAATGCACACTTCAACTGTTGTATTGTCGTACATCTACAGTACCTTGCTCAGGATTCTGGAGATGTGGGCATTGATCTTAAGGAGCCTAATATCTAGCTGGAGTGACAAAAGATATAATTATCCTTCTAGGTTACAATGCCAGAACGTGGTAAGAGCTCCAAATCCCATTTAAATTCCTTTCCTTCTACTGTGGGCCTCATATTGGAGGACTTTCTCATAAAACTGCAGAAAAGGGGGACAAGAAAATCTGTGAGACATCTGCTAGCTGGAGAAGTTGCTCAAGCCTGGCTTACAGTCTAGTTCCCTGCAGCTCCTAGGCTTCTGCCAGCATGCAGCAGGGCATCAAGAAATTTTGTTGAGTGAGTGAACAAAACCTATGAGTTAGAGGAGGGTGATGAACTCCTCAAAACTGTAGGCCAGATTTTGTGTATTAACTTTCATTCATTTCTGAAAGTAGTCTCTGCTCCCTTTTTCCCTCCCCCTCAAATTAAGAACCACTGCCTAAATGATTAGGATAACACAAGTACATGTGCGTTAAGTTGCTTCAGTCATGTCCAACTCCTTGAAATCCCATGGACTGTAGCCCTCCAGGCTCTTCTGTCCAATGGATATTCCAGGCAAGAATACTGGAGTGGGTTGCCATGCCCTCTTCCAGGGGATCTTCCCTACCCAGGGATCGAACCCACGGCTCTTATGTCTCGAGCATTGGCAGTGGGGTTCTTTACCATTAACACCACCTGGGAAGCCCTGGCATAGCACGAGAGGATAGAGTTTAGACGAGAACAAATCCCATGAGTAAATTTAAAAATAAATAAGGATTGAGTGCCTAGTCCCCATGCTGCCACATCCAGACCTACTGCATCTATTCCCTGGCCTTCCTTTCATCATCTCTAGAATGCAGGGAAGGCATGATCCCTGACCCTCCTAACTTCAGGGCAGCTTCAAGGGCCTAAGAGTTAGTTGATGGTCTTGACCTTGGCTGTACACTACAATCACTCAAGGAGCTCTGAAAAAATGACTCAACCCAGGGACCCTCCTTTGATCAACCTAACAAGGATTTGGGGGGTTAGGCCCCAGGCATATGTGTTTCTCAACTGTCCCCAGTGAGTCTAAAGTGCTGGCAGGTTGCAAGTCACTGAGATAAAGACTCAGACTTCTTTTCCAAGTCATTGACCCCTGTCCACATGTAGGGTGCAGGTGGGAGAGACTCCCCTCCAGGTCCTGCTCCTCTGTATGTGCCAGGAACATATCTGAGATTTGCCAGTGAAGAAACAGCCATTGAACCTGGCTTCATGGCACTTATGGTACACTGTCCCCCTAGAATCGAGGTTCTCAGACTGGCTACATATCAAAATCTTCTGGGAGAGCTTTTTCAAGAAAATATGACATGGGAAATTCCAGAGAGGTGTCCAGAAATTTGCACATTACAAGAAGTTCCTTACATTCAGATGCTGATGCAGATTATAGTACTCACTCCACATGTTGCTCTTGCTATTGTTTAATTGCTAAACCACGTCTGACTCTTGGCTACCCTGTGGACTGGAGCCCTCAGGGTTTCCCAGGCAAGAATACTGGAGTGGGTTGCCATTTCCTTCTCCAGGGATCTTCCCCACCCAGGGATTGAACCCAGGTCTCCTGCAGTGGCAGGGGGATTCTTTACCACTGAGCTACCTGCGAAGTCCACCCCTTCCACATAGGCCTCTCATTCTTGACCCTCAGGCTTCATAGAAGGAACAGAGGACTAGAAGAAATCAGGGAGTTACTTACCTAATGAATGAATCAAGAGATTTAAACTTATAGGGAAAAAAAATCCTCAGTACCTTCCCCCAAATCCTCTGGCAGGGTCACTACTTAATTGCTTAGTTTCCTTTTCCCTGGTCCCAATTCCCTCGGTATTTTTATTTTTAAAATTGGGAACAAATAAAGAAAAATATAAAGAAATTGGGGATCTGGGGAAATGTTTCTTTTTTGGTCTGTCCAGTGTTCTTGCCTGGAGAATCCCAGGGATGGGGGAGCCTGGTGGGCTGCCGTCTCTGGGGTCGCACAGAATCGGACATGACTGAAGCAACTTAGCAGCAGCAGCAGCAGCAGCAGCAGAGTCTATGTATATGTTAATGAACCATCTTGTTAGCGAGACAAAGATAGAAAGACTTTTGAGAGAAACCATAAGGTGAATAGCAGAGTGACTAAACACAGAGTTTGTCTTCACATATACTTTTTATTTTCAGATTGAGGACGGAAGGGCCAGAAAGTTGATGAAGCTCTCACTTCCTGTTTCAAGACCATTTTCAACTGTCCGCTACCTTGCAACTTCAGTTACTTGCCTGGGTGAACCATTATTCGCTGGCTCCCTTTAAGCTTTCCGTTCGGTGCCCAGCATATAGAGACGGACTGACTTGGCTCAGAGGCAGCTGCTGAAATTCTCTGCAGGCAAAGCTAAGTCTAGACCGGACATGGTAAGGAAGGGAACGACCGGAGATGAAGAGAGAGGGGCCGGAAGAGCGAACTGGGCGGCGTGAGGCAAATGAGCCCCGCTGCCTCGGTCCAGTCGCCTTCCCAGCCAGTGGCAAACGGCCAGGTGCTATTTATTGCTCCTTTGATTGCACTGTCTGCTCAGGCATGTGGGGAAATTGGGGTTTTATACGAAAGCATTCATTATGGGAGAATCAAGGTGTAATAAAAAGAAAGGAGGAATTTCTCTCCTTTCAATCAGCTTTCTAGTCTTCTAAGGGGAGTGATTTTCTTAAAACCCTCAGGAAACCTCTAGGTAAAGCCATTCAGTAGCATGAGGAGCAGGACCTAGCACCTTGCTAGGTTACGCAAATGGAAAAATACTGACAGTACATACTTGCAAAAAGTGGTTATGCTTCTCCTTTAAAATTCCTATCACAAGTCTTAACAGAAAGATGCCGTTTTCCAAAAGGATACCAAGAGGTCGGATAAAGGAGAGTATCTCAAATGATAACTTATTATAACAGGCAGTTATCGAAAAGGTTCAATTAGAGATCCTTTGTAAAGAAGAATAACTTCATGGAGTCAACAAGAAGAACTGGGTTTTCATTAATTTATATATTGCCCTGTGGAGTTGAGTTAGGATCCTTTGATTTCAACATTAATATTTATATTAAAAAATCCCCCATGACAATTTTGTAATACACTCAGCTCTCCTCATGGAGATTCTGATAACTACTGTGTGTTAAGGGTTTTTGGTGCCAGGCCCTGGGCTAAGCTCCTTTCATATATCTCACTTATCATTATAACAACCTAATGAGATACATGTTCTTAACATAGGAGAAGCCCTGAGAAATTTGTTGTGTTTGACACATTGACCCAAATTCACCCAGCTAGTAAGTAATGAAGCCAGTATTCAAATCTGGGGGCAGACTCAGCCTGACAGGTGTAGGACAAGGATACACGCCCACATTCATTTACAGATTGAGTGAGTTCTCTAAGCCAGGACGGCACACACAGTGAGGAACGAGGACTCTGCTCTCATGGAAGTTATATTCTGGTGGAGCAGATAGCACGCATATTTCCAATAGTGAGTAAATAAAAGAGCCTAATGTGATAGAGGGTCACTGAATGCTGGGTGGTGCTCGATGGTCTCTCTGAAGAGGAGATACCTAGGCTGAAAATATATTTCTAGTTTAAGGAGTCACTCATGTGAAGAGTGTTTCTGGAAGAGCCTTTGAGAATCCTGGTGGGAGGTAGAGGGTTTTATGAGATGACTGTGTGTTCTGTGATCAGGAAACTCTTCCAAGTTGTTCAGTCCATATGGGATTCGGGCTTAACTGTCCATTAGCAGAATATACAATGCTGAAAGATGTGCTGAACAAAAAGGGACTTCCAAAAAAAAAAAAAATGATTGTCAGAGTACCACCTTTGCCAGAAAGCATGAGGATGGCAGAGGTGCTGGTCGTCTGTCTCCAGCCATCGGGGAGCATGCCAGCGATGCACTTGGTTACCTGGGCATCCAATGCCCAGGACAATAGATGTCCCCCTGCACTCCTGTTAACTTGGTAAACTTGAAGAGAGCTGTCTTTTGTGGGTTTCCATGAGCTCCTTTCGGTCTTGTGCATTGGAGAATAAGGCAGAATATTTTTTAATAATAAAAGAATGAAACACTACAGGATATAATCCTTGGAATGGGAAAGGAATGGTAAGAAGCTATTTCAGACTTAGTTGGCAGGAAGTCACATAATTTGTGGGAATGGAAATTAAAATAAAATATTTAAAAATAGATCTATGGGTTTTAGTCAAAATGCGCCAGTAACAATAAAACATTAATAATTGTCTCTTGTGAATTGTCTCTGTTTTACATTTATAGTTGAATATGGGACCTAGGAGTATTTTGGAAGAGAAGAAATATGTGATCTCAGGGAATTTGGGTCACTTAAGTAAATACTAATGAGTGAGTTGACCTTGACCAAGTTATTGAAGTACTCTTGGCCCCTCAATTCTTTCATCTGTAACATGAAGCATTTGGAATAGATTTTTAAAGATCTCTCCAATTCAGAGGGTTTTTGTATAATTCTATGGTTTTTTAAGGAAAAAATATATAATGTGTATGTCTCAGTATCTATGAATGACCTTGTTATGGCTGGGAATAAAACAAGTTCAATCAAGTTCAGCATCGAAGGGGGTTCCCAGAGAAAAGAACTGCTTTTCAGGGACCACCTACACCACCCCTTCTCATTATTTCTAAAAGATAAATGTATCTTACAGTTCTTGGAGAATCTATTGAACACCCACTATGTGCAAGGCACTTGATATTTGTTATCTAATTAACCTTCAAAAGAAAACCGAAAATAGTTGTTTTAGTATCTTATTTCAAAGTAAGGATACAGATTCAGATTCATTGTTACATAGTTAACATGTATCAGAGTTGAAATTGCATCCCAGACTTGTTCAACTTCAAAGCTCTTTCTAGGACTGAACACTTGGAGTGGAAAGGACAAGAGTAAATAAGAGAATAAGAAACAATGTTTCTGAAAAGCATAGCAGAGTTTTTGCAGTATTATGGCACTGAGTAGGAAAAACTCAAAAGTACAAGAAGGAAGAACTACTTTGGAGTTGATATATCTATTTCTTAATTGTGATAGAAGTTACACAACTATCTGTATTTGTCAAAACTTATAGAACTGTACACTAAAAGGAGTAAAATTTTACCATATATTAATTATACTTTGATTAAAAAATGCAAGCAAGAAAAAAAAAAGAGGAAAGGGTCTTGGGATATAGTCTCAGACCTTTGGAGAGTTCATCTGTGGAGAAGGGGCAAACTAGAAGTCAAGGGAATCATAGGAAATGGCAGGTGAATTTCAAATTCAACTAAAGGGAATTTCCCCAATTGTATCAAACCACAAGAAGATAAAGTAACTCAGTCTGGAGGAAAGTAACATCACCTAGTACCTCAATTGGATACCCATATGGAAGAAAAGAAAAGAAAATCTTGGCTTTTATTTAATATCATATATCTATCATACACCCCCTCCTCCAATTCCAGATTCATTATAGATCTAAATGTGAAAACTTACACATTAAAGCTCTCAGAAAAGAGAAGATACCTCCATGATCTTGGGACAGGCAAAGATTTTGTAAATAGGGTATATAAATTATTAACCATAAAAGAATAAAATTGATAAACTGTACTGCATCAAAATTAAGAACCATAAAGAGAGTGAAAGGCAAACCACAGATTTAGAAAATGTATGTTAGCAAAACTTACATCTGACAAAGGATTTGTTTTTAAATATTCAAAGAATTCCCAAAAATCAATAAAAAAATATGACTCTATAAAAAATAAGTAAAGACTCTAATGGGTACTTCACAGAAAGAGGATATTGAAATGGCAATAAACATATGAAAAGTGATCAATTTCATTGATCATTAGAAAATTCTAATTCAAATTACACACTACTAGAATAGCTAAAATTGAAAAGACTGACAATTCAAAGTTTTGATGAGCAACTGTAACTCTCATGCACTGCTGTGGGAATGTCAGTTGGAATAATCACTGAGGTAAAATATTCTGCAGTATCTGCTAAAGCTGAATATTGGTCTAACTGGTGACCCAGAAAGCTTACTCCTATGTATATAGATGACAAAGATCCATGAGTATATTCATCAGAAAACATGAACTAGAATGCTCAGACCAGCACTACTCAAAACCCACAAAGTGGAAATTACCTCAGTGTCTATCAATAGTAATATGGATAAACTGTGGTTGGCAAACAACAAAATACGGTGTTGCAAATTAGAATAATATAATTATCACTCCCGTAATGAATTTCAGAAACATAATTTTAAATAACAGAGATTGGACACCCCCTCCCCCAAATTCTATAGGATTACATTACTATAAAATTCAACAAAAACAAACAAATAAAACAAAGAAAACTGTCACTAGGTGTCAGAAGTCAAAATGACGGTTATCCTGGGGCAGTGGGGGAGGGGAGGGGAGGAGGCCTGACTGTGGAAGCGGGCACGAGGGGGTCCTGGGGTGCTAAGTAACGTTCTGTTACTTGATCTGGGTGCTGACTACATCGCTTTGCTCATTCTGTGAAAACGAACCATGCTGTATAGTTATGATTTGTGTGCTTTTCTGTATGCTACACATCAATAAAAAGAGTATTTTAATAACATGTGAATAGAAAAAGATGAAGCCTCAATCTGGAAAGATGACAACTAAAGGGAATTTATGAGCTCAAAATATATACAATTATGAAAATTTAATATTCCCAGTCATATATTACTATATGTTAGAGCAGGAAAATAAAAAGAAAGACAAACACTGAGAGAAAACAAAAAAGGAATACAAATGAATGTACTCTGTAGGGGGAAAGTCGCAGTCGGGAAGGCTGGGATCAATTTGGCCAGTTATTTCTAAATTAAAAGTCAACACTGGATTATTTACCAATGACTTAGTGAACTTTCCACATATATATTTTGGCTTACTATATCTTAGAAGGGAAATATTGAATGTTTTTGCAAGTGGCCCATACCAAAGCAATTCAAATACAGGGACTACTTATCATCTTAAGATGCTCTAAAACCTCGCAGTGCATTCAGACCCTTGCTCACTAACCGCGGTGTCTCCTCTTCACTTTCCACCACTGCTCTTCCCAAATCTATCTCCAGTGCTTTCAGTTCAGTTCGGTCGCTCAGTCGTGTCCGACTCTGCGACCCCGTGAATCGCAGCACAGCCAGGCCTCCCTGTCCATCACCAGCTTCCCGAGTTCACTCAGACTCCGTGTACCTTAAGTTCTTGCACAAAGTTTCCCCTTCAGTTGCTTCAACTGTTTGTTTCCATTTAAGTCTTTGCCTGTGTATCTTGAGTAACACTTGCCTATAATGTGCTTGTATTTCAGTGTAAATTTTTATGCCTGTGGGAGAATCTCTTGATTTTTGTAGGATGCATTTTTCATATTCTTATGAGATTATGCATATGGATATACAGAGCTATTTGTATAAACTAGTAGATAAGAGGGACAACATGTATCAACAGAATACTATGTTAGGAATTTAGCTACCAAGCAGACTAAATAAAGCAAGAGAGTAAGGAAATTGCTCTTATAATTCAAGAAAAAGTCAATTACCCAATGAAAGTAAAAATTGTCTTGGCATTCTGCAACAAACAGTTTCCCTGGATTGCTAACAAAGCTTTACAGTATTCAGTCGGGTTGGAAATGTCTTTCCCTTAAAAGCAGCATGGAATTGTGAAAGAAGACAGGCTGTGAGGTCTTAAGAGAGATATATGAGCTTAGGTATCAGTTACTTATTTTTCCTAGTGGTAAAGAAATTTGCCTGCCAGTGCAGGAGACATAAGAGATGTGGGTTCAATCCCTGGGTTGGGAAGATCCACTGGAAAAGGGGATGGCAGCCACCCACTCCAGTATCCTTGCCTGGAGAATTCCATGGACAGAGGAGCTTGGTGGGCTATAGTCCATAGGGTCACAGAGTTGGACACAACTTAAGCAACTTAGCATGCATGCACAGCAGAGTCTATTTTAAAATGAGGATAATAATAACTGCTTTGAAGGGCTTTTACTCATCTGTGCCTATGTAGTATTTTGTTAATGTTGCTATGGAGGCATTGCCACAGTGGGCTGTCATCTTATGTGCATGGGCTTCTTTTAATTTATTTTACAATTAGAAAATTAGAGTATAATTGCCTTACAGTGTTGTGGTAGTTTCTTCTGTGCAACAATGTAAAGCAACTATATGTACACATATATCCTCTTCCTCTTGAGCCTCCCTCCCACCTAGCTCTCATCCCACCCCTCTAGGTCATCACAGAGCATCAAGCTGAGCTCCCTTTGCTATACAGCTGCTTCCCACTTGCTATTAATAATTTGTTTTACAGGTGATAGTGTATGTATGAGCATGAGCATCTTGATGGCAAGGAATGGTCTTACTCATAATTCTATCCCAAGCATTTAGTAAATTCCATGACATATAATACTCTGTAAAAGTTCACTGGTGAGTGAGTGAGTGAATGAGATAACATATAAAGCGTCCATTACTGAATCTAGAATGCTATAGGCTCCCAATGAATATCACCCCTTTCTTTTCCTCCTCCTTTTGTTATTCTCTATCTGGAAAGAAGAATTAATCAACCCTTAGCTTATTTTTATTAGATGGCCAGGACTAGCCAAGGCAGCCAAGGAAGTTTTTCTGAATTCCCCTTCAAATTTCATGGGAAGCCAAAGATACAGCTTGTATTTTTGTTCACAGAGGAGCCAATTTTGTACAAGTATGAAGATGAAAAAAATTCTTATTTGAACAGAACAAGATCACATAATGGTACAAAAGAAGGGCTTTGATATTGTAAAATGGTTCCTATTTGCTGCAGTCTTTCCTCTTTTTTTCTTGGACAATTTTTGAATAGGAATAATCCATTATGTTATTTGCATTGGCCAAGATTTTTCAATTGTTAATAGAAGAATAAGGGTGAATTTTTAGAGGCAAGATAATTTCTGATCAGAGAAGCCTTAAGAATGTGTCCGTGGCAGGGTGAGGGTTAGATGTTTATTTTTAAGCTTTATGAAAAGTTCTCTACTTGTCTGAAGCAAGCAGGAAAGCGAAAGTAATTTATGGTATTATGAAATTTCTGAGCTTCTCATGGGAAAGTAGCTGACGTCAGTGTTTGATAAGCTTCCCGTGGCTACAAACATATGAGACATTAATTCCTAAGAAAAATGCAATCTTTCTCTTTACAGAATCATGGTGTGCCTGCACCTGGCATTTCGTTTAACAGCCTCCCATCAGGAAAAACCTAATGTAGATATTTTTAGAAGTCCAAAGATTGTGGACTTGGCATTGTTTTTGTCAGCATCATCTTCATAAACATCAGCATCACCACCACCATTATTATCATTATCAACAAGCACTGGTGTTTGTTTATATTATTTGTAAGGCACTCTTAAATAACGGGGCTCTCATGAGTAATATTAAATGGTACACTTAATTTTTACATACATTAAAATCTCCAAAGCATACAGTCTTTGTGGCACTCATCTGCCTATGTGGTTATTTGTGGTTTCTTTATTTTTCAATTGAGTATATTTTATTTATCAGGTATTACTTTATTTTTAAATAACAGTTTTATTAAGATATAGTTCACACACCACACAATTCATGTCAGAGAATTTATCTGTTTAAGTGTGTAAATCAATAGTTTTAATACATTCAGATTTGTGCAATCATCACCACAATCTTAGCCATCTCCCCACCCACCATAATATCCCCTATATCTTCCAGCCCTAAGCAACCACTAAACTATGTTTTGTTTCTATAAAGTCCTCTGTTGTGAACATTTCATGTGAATAGAACCATACAACATGTGGTCTTTCGTGATTGAGTTATTTCACTTGCCACAATGTTTTCAAGGTTCATCCATATGGTAGCATGTATCAGCATTTCATTCTTTTTTATGGCCAAATAATATTCCATTGTATGAATACATCACAATTTACTTATCCATTTTGTTTGTTGATGGATGTTTTGTTATTTGCTTCTTTTGCCTATTGTGAATAATGTTGGTATAAACATTTGTGTACAGGTTTTTGCACAGACATATGTTCTCATTTCTCTTGGGCATATACCTGGGAGTGGAATTGCAGGGTCATACGGTAATTCTATGTTCAATTGTTTGAGGGACTATAAGACATTTCTCCAAAGTGGCTGCCCCATTTGATATTCCTACCAGCAGGGCTCTGTTTTTCCAACATCCTTGCTATGCAAGGTGAATAACTTGTAAATATTTGCTGTGCAGTAAACTTCAGGCATATAGAATAAGTTGGATAATTGTAAGTTTAGTTACAATTCATTAAACCAAACCCAGTAGTTCCACTAGACTCTCAGTTTATTACAATCTCAGTACTCAGGACTTTTGGATATTCAGAAAGAAGCAGTGTGGTAATCAAAGCAATTGGATTATTTATTCAATTCAGTCAGCTCAGTGGAAAATTTGAGCCCACTTTATTGATTTTGTGAATCAATATTCTTGTTTCTATTATATAATATGTACTTTGTTTACAGTATTCTTAGAACTTTTACTAGTGTTCCTTTTACTACTGATTAAAATTCAAGGACTGTATATTACACATTTTTTGTATGGCTGGTTGCTCAAGATGAGCAAAGCCACAAAGCAAAATAACACTGAAAGTGGAATGAACCTGTTCCTCTTCTCTACGTTGTAATCAACTAGCACTGCCCACCTTTCTCCTCCACTCCAGGGCAAGACCTGATTCAGAGCCTTAGGCACAAAAGTCTGACCGGGAATGTAAACAGTGGTAGGACTGAGGGCTTAGAACCTAGAATCAATTTGTCCTACCCATGTAACAAAGACAAAACCATCAATGTGTGTAGCCTTGAAAAAAAAATTTGCTGGTTGATGTCATTCCTCAGCATTTAAAAATTCAGTCTCTGCATAATGTATTTGCACATTTAACTCAAAGAGTGGACAGTGAAGGCTGCAACCCCATGGATGAGATAGAGGGGCCTTTGCACCAGAAAATGGGTATAACATCATGCTCACTCTGTCTCTGTTCATCATCACCCCCCCAGTTATCAGTCTGTGATTGTCTTGGAAACTGTGAACATCAGCAAACACAGCAAAATAACAATGCACAGGGGACCATTTTGTGCACAGGGCCCTGGGAAGGGCCAGTGGAATTCCTCTGATCAGTTGCCTTTTGACTTTTTCCCATAGACCTTGTTTTTGCACTGAAATGTCTGGAATGCTTGGTAGGGATGAAGTGGTTGGTCACAAGGCAATTATGCTTCTATCATCAATGGGATCAGTCATTTGTGGACTGATTTCCAAGTGACTAGTGGTATCATCAATGGACTAAGAATACAAACAAAAGCAATTTTATAGTAAACAGAGCTGTCATATTCCTTTTCCCAAATGATTTTCATGTCAACCCTGGATATCAGTAAGATAAATATTATTGGAAACATTTTATAAACAGGACCTAGAGAGTCCTGGAGAAGTTAAATGGTTTGTCCAAGGCCTCTCAGCTAGTGGTGAGTAGATACGGGTCTCCAGATCTTTTCTCTTTGTAGAACACTACTCTGACTCTAGTTGGTTACTTAACAACCAATTTCATTCAGCAGGAGTTGGTTGTTTTTTATTTTAAGACAAATCGATCACTATATTTATTTTTAGGGGACAGATAAATCCATTTATTTGACTCCCAACTGGTATCATGGGATAAAAATTTTCAAAACAACAATCCTGAGAACTACTTCTTTGTTACCCTTACAATTTGCACTGTCTTTGCAGTAATGACATGGTGTGGGGAGTGCTACAATCGATAAATCCTTCAAGTAATCATCTTAACCTCAAAGTACCTGAACATCTAAATAGATCTGTCAAGGTACGGAGGCCCACCAGAGGTTTTCCACATGAATTCTCAATCACAGCATCACTGCCCGTGAAGTGTCATCAGAAATCTGAGGTTACATGTGATTTACTCTTCATTAAACCATTAGGAAAGAGTCAAGGTTATCTCTGTAAACCTGACTCTCACTCAGTTGCATTCTCGGAATCTTTCTTGGGTGGAAGAAAAGGCCTTCTTCTCTGTGTTCCTGAGAGTGAGACTTCGCTGTGAATATCATTCCTCACACATGACACAGGGAGAAAAATATCTCGAGATCTGCTCGCCTTCTATTCCTATATCATGACACAAAACATCAGCCCAGTTTGAGATTCTATTTCTAGTTATGAAATGGAAACTGCTAAGGATGAGGCAGAGACAGGCTGACAAGATCTCTGCCCTCACTGAGCTAATTCCCTAGTGAGAAAAGTAAAAATATTAAACTATTTTTCACTTTTTTGTTATTTTTTTTGGCTTGAGTTCTTGAAAAAAAAATTTGTGATTAAGAAGCCCTTAACATATGATCTACTTTCTTAATGTCTTCTTCTTTCTATATCCCCAGTGCTTTGTGGAGTTCTGAGTACATGTTAGTTTCTCAGTAAATATGTGTGATGTCTCTAGATGTTCCGACTTTTCTATTTCTAAATCTTGACTTATTATCCAGGGTCATTTTTTCTGGGACCAGATTCAAACTGGATACAAATAGGGCAATCAGAATCTCACTGAAGCCTGTTACTAACAATTTCGTTGGAAATTATATTAGATGGTTGATGGTTGTGTGGACAATACCTCAGCTTCAATCCTTTATAGCCACAAACTTAAACCCAGGCTGATCTCTTAAAAAAAAAAAAAAATCTATGTGTGATTAAACAAATGGAGCATGGAGTGAAGATACAGATGGATCAATAAAACACATTTTCACATTAATACAATATTTCAAATTTAACATTCTATAGTAAATTTATCTCTAAAGAACAGCATTTTTTAAACAGCAGTGTCTTTATTCATATGCCAACAAAGATACCAAGAGAAGCCTCATCAGGGACAGCATTTATAGCTGAGTTCATTGAATTAAATGAAAAAGACAAATTAGTTCAATAAAATCTTTTGGGCAACTGCCACCACCAAATAATTTCATACTGGGTAGCTCTCTGTCTTTTGAAATGGCAATTCTGGCATTACAAAGGCACATAAAGACTGAATAGAGCTGACATGTATGTAAAACGTACCCTGCAGCTTTATAAAGAAAATGCACTTTTCAGAGACAACAATTCTTACATGTTTGGAACACAAAATAAGATTATGAGAAATCACTGCTAAGAATGAAAAATAAGTGATTGTGAATAATTCAGAACAACTAAGCTTGCATACAAATGCCATCCTAGAACTTTGGTTAGAATTACAAATACATTACACGAAATATACTAGAAATGTGAGAGGAAAACATTAAATTTAGCCAGGATTTAAATGGCATTGAGGCTGCATAGATACTTAAGCTACTCAGGTAGTGTTTTTTCCTCTATCTCTCTCTGAGCCCTTTCATTTCCTGATGTATCTCAAAAGGAAAAGCTCAGAGACAAAAATAAAAATTGTCCTTATTATGTTTTTAGGCTATTTGAATCTGAAGGGGGCAAATCTAGGAGAGCAGGCACTTGATTATAAGTTCCTTGAGTGAGGAGTAACATTTTATCACTTTACATCCCCAAGGATGTAACTTGTGCAGTACTCATCAATTATTTATTGACAGACTGAAAGACTGATGCTTGTCAAGACTACTTTTATTTCTATTTTACTCTGTTGAAAAAGGTTTCAGATCATTAAATCTGTAAAGTCAGATGTATCTCTGAATGCTCTGTAGATATACATCTTATTATGGAGAATATGGGCTTTCCAGGTGTCTCAGTGGTAAAGAATCTGCCTGCCAATGCAGGAGATGCAGGTTCGATCCCTGGGTCAGGAAGATTCCCTGGAGAAGGAAATGGCAACCCACTCCAGTGTTTTAGCCTGGGAAATCCCATGGACAGAGGAGCCTGGCCTGGTTGGAGAATTTTGAGCATTACTGCCGTCCCCGCTTCGAATACCCTGGATCAGCCGGGGCAGGACCCCGGCACATTACTTTGCTAGTGTGTGAGATACGTGCAATTGTACAGTAGTTTGAACATTATTTGGCATTGCCTTTCTTTGGTAATGTAATAAAAACCGACCTTTTCCAGTCCTATGGCCACTGCTGAGTTTTCCAAATTTGTTGGCATATTGAGTGCAGCACTTTTACAGCATCATATTTTAGGATTTGAAATAGCTCAACTGGAATTTCATCACATCCACTAGCTTCCTCCTTGGAAGAAAAGCTATGACCAACCTAGACAGCTTATTAAAAAGCAGAGACATTACTTTGCCAACAAAGGTCCATCTAGTCAAAGCTATGGTTTTTCCAGGAGTCATGTATGGATATAAGAGTTGGACTATAAAGAAAGCTGAGTGCTGAAGAACTGATGCTTTTGAACTGTGGTGTTGGAGAAGACTTTCAAGAGTCCCTTGGACTGCAAGGAGCTCCAACCAGTCCATCCTAAAGGAAATCAGTCCTGAATATTCACTGGAAGGACTGATGCTGAAGCTGAAACTCCAATACTTTGGCCACCTGATGAGAAGAACTGACTCATTTGAAAAGACCCTGATGCTGGGAAAGATTGAAGGCGGGAAGAGAAGTGGACAACAGAGGATGAGATGGTTGGATGGCATCACCAATTCAATGGACATGAATTTGAGTAAACTCTGGGAGTTGGTAATGTACAGGGAGGCCTGGCATGCTGCAGTCCATGCAGTCCCCAAGAATCAGATATGACTGAGTGACTGAATTGAACTGAACTGAGGAGCCTGGTGGGTTACAGTCCATGGAGTCACAAAAGAGTCAGACATGACTTAGTGACTAAAAGACAACAACAAAAGGGAGAATATACAAATATAAATTTCACTCTAGAAAATTTAGAAAATATAGAAATATATGTAGAGAACAATTTTAAAGTCTCTTAATCCCTCCTACTCTGAGATTTAAAGTTTAAATATATTTCCTTCTGGTTCTCTTTACTAACACATACGATAGTATTTTAAAAACAAATTTAATATGTTATGTATTCATATTTTTCACCTACATATATTTTCCTACACCATTCTTTTAACTTAATTAACAATGTCATGGTTTACATAATCATTCCCCTATGACTGGGCATATATTTCAAGTTTGGGCTGTTATAAGTAATATTGTAATGGTCATTCTTATATATAAACCATAATCCCCAAATCTCAATCACTTTGTTTCTAATTGTTAAGTAATGTAGAGGGTGTAGTGATGCTCAAGGGATCAACTTGATCACATTTTCTTTATGTGAATTCTTGTTTTCAAATAACCAGCTGGAAAAGTTGGAACAATAATTGCAATGCCACCAAAATACTCACAGATGAGTTACAGCAAATAATATATTCATAGCAAGACAAAATTGAAAAGACCTCTAGTGTTATCCATGCACTGCCAAGATTGTAGAACAACTTCCCATTCCCAAAGTTGTTTTAAAGAACCTAATTTTGGGAGACTCCCTTGGTGGCCCAGTGGGCCAAGGCTTCATGTTCCCAATGCAGGGGGCCTGGGTTCAATCCTGGTCAGGGAACTAGATCCCACGTGCTGCAGCTAAGGACCCTGGATGCCACGGCAAAGGCCTGGTATGCCACAACCGAGGCCTGGCACAGCCAAAAACCAAACAAATACCTTATTTTCAAGACCGACCAGTTGAAGTCTTGGGAAATGAGATAATTCAAAAGTGTATTATAAGCAAAATACACACAAAAGTGTACTGTAAGCAAACACATTATAGGTAGGTACACACAGTCACACAGTGGGAGAAAGGAGAGGGAATAAGCCCTAGTAGTGAGGTAACCCATAGCATCATAGGAGGTGGTTTGAGAAGGTCTGGTAGTGAAAGTCACTCAGTCATGTTCGAGTCTTTGCGACCCCACGGAGTGTAGCCTTCCAGGCTCCTCTGTCCATGAAATTCCAAGCCAGAATACTGGAGTGAGTATCCGTTCCCTTCTCCAGGGAATCTTCCTAACCCAGGGATTGAACCCAGGTCTCCCCAGATTACAGGTGGATTTTTTTTACTGTCTGAGCCACCAGGGAAGCCCAGGGAAGTCAAATAGTGTCAATAGTGGGCTTAATGCTTACCGTGCAAATACCGTGAAGGTAGAGTTTATACTTTTGTTTCCTCTCTACAACTCAAAACATTCAAGCACTGCTCCTTTTTCTTTCAGCAAAAAGAATATGTTAATAACTGAACATAATCCATATTTCCTGAGTTTTCCCATCTTCAAATATGGCACTAGCATTCACCTGACTGCTTGAGCCCTGACTCGGGAGTCTTTCCAGCCGCTTTGTCCTCACCGTATATTCCCCACTACTCCCCATGCAATAAATAAGCCCAGTGATTCTCCCTCCCGAATATTTAGAGAAGCAGTCCATTTATCTTCATAATTATTGCTACTGCTCTAATCCGAGCCACGTTATCTCTTCTGATCATTCCAGGAGACTCCTTTACACATCTTTCTGTTCAGATTTTCTGGCCTTCTGCAAATAAAGACCTTTTTAAAAAACACTAATCTGATCGGATCACTGCCCTGCTCAAAATACCTCTATGGCTTCATAGTGCGCTTACATTATAGATTCAATTATTTACACAACCTGCAGCTGCTATTTATGATCTGTCCCTGCCTCACTCTCCAGTTTCCTCTTGCATCACTAATTTTGTGATTTGGTCAGACTTTCAGTTTCTTGCATGGATCTAAATCTTGCAGGCCTTAGGTCATGCTGTTCTCTAAGACTAAAATGATTCCCTTACCTTTCCTTAGTAATACCAGCACATTTCTCACTTGGATAGCCCTTAGCTTTCCTTAAACCCACAAAGACAAAGTTTCTGCAACACTCACAAAACATGATTTTTTTGTTATAGCACAACCACAAGACACATGATTAAAGCTTTAAGTATTTTATCCATTTATATTGCTGAGGTATATAAATTAAAGATATTAGCTATGAAGATTTTTAAGATTTTTTCCCTTCATATTATTTTTTTTTTGTGGCTCTTGTTATTTATCTTCATGTACAATCACAATTTGTAATGACATTTATGTTTTGGTGTCTATGTATTTATTTAATGTTTGTCTTTCCTACCAGGTTGAAAGCTCCATAAAGGTTGTCTGCTTTTTTTTAAAACCATTGATCCCTTTGCAATTACCTAAAATATAGTGATCCCTCAACAAATATGTATAAAATGAATAATTGACCAAGAAACACTCAATATTTCAAAAGAATATCCAGTGAGAAGATAGGGAATCAATTAATTATAGATTAATTAATTTATAGGTTTATTATCTATTTGCAGATAGAGTATTTACTAAGTTTGTCATTGAACAAGTCCTCAATAAACTGAATAAATTAATGAATATTTGGATGAATTTTTATTAGATGTCAAAATAGCATATGATTAAATTCTGAATGAAAGGGAGATAACCATACCAAAGCAACCAGATAAATAACCTGCTGCTACACTTTTCTCTAAAAGTAGATTGGAAGAGAAAGTATACTTTCCATCGTTAATGGTTGAATCATGCATTACGTCCTTTGATTCTCATAAGAACATTGTGAGATACAGAATATATCATCTCCATTTGGTGAACAATGAAATTAAGTCCAATGTCTATGACTACTCAGACTGTAGTGGGTCCAGAACGCAGATGCTGAATTTCTAACATGAGAGACTGAGCGATAACAAGAGCAAGAGAAAATATGAGACAGTCAGTGTGACTTTGTTCTAATCTCTTCCTCCGCATCTGTGATAAGGTTAGTTGGACTTTTAATAAATTGATACAGCCCTTCATTAAGAAGCAAATAAATACCCAAATACCCAAAAGCAAATAAATTCCCAAGTCTTCAAGGTTAAAAATCTGATTTTGGTCTCAGTTGCTATTCCTAATATTTTTTGGGATTGGCAAGATTTTATTTTTCTTTCCAGCCATATATCAAAATATACTCTGAGCCACATTTGCCTCTTTTCCTTTTAAACTAATGAGAAAAGGCTCTCCAGAAAACTGCCTTGGTACAGAAAAACTGCTCATACACCAGCCATGATACTGGCTTATTTCCATATAACCTAATATGGCTAAGAAAATGTATGACTGGAACAGAGTGAGGATTGCCAAATTTAACAACTTTTTAGTAAGAAAACTGCCACAGAGTCCTCTGTTTAGACATAGAGTAATTGCCATTCAGATGCTAGTACTTATCCGTTCACATCAACAAAACTGTAAGGACTTCTGCGCAGTAACAAAAACCAGATACCTGCCCGCCTTGCCCACTCACAGGCAAGACGAATAAATAAAAGTTGCCCAAGAAGGCTCTCAGTGATAGTACATTGAATACGTTGCCCTTCTTGGGTTATAAAGGCTGAGTGACTGAGCATACCCAATTAAGATTCTGTAGGAGGGCCTCTGAGTTTGTGTAAAATCAAATAGCTTCACACAGAAGAAAGGATGAAAGAAAATTTACCATTTCCCATCATGGATTTATCATTCATTATCTTCTGCAAACAACATCTCTGACTGACATCTCTGCTTCTTACTCCTGGTACTCAGCTATAGATATCAATACTGTGTTAAATTCACCCTTTCTCTCATCACAAATACAATACACATGTGTGTGTGCTCCGTCGTGTCCGACTCTTAGGGACCCCATGGACTGAAGCCTGCTAGGCTCCTTGATCCATGGGAATCTCCAAGCAAGAATACTGGAATGGGTTGCATTTCCTTCTCCAAGGGATCTTCCCAACCTAGGGACTGAACCCATGTCTCTTGTATCTTCTGGACTGGCAGGTGGGTTCTTTACCAGCTTACCAGCTAAGCCATCGGGGAAGTCCACAAATGAATAGTCATCAAATCTGAGAACTCTCCTTGGGCTGTTTCAGTCATGAGGGCTTCCTTGTTTCCATTCCCACTACTGTTTTCTTTGTTCATAAACTTTTGTGCCTGGCCTGCTACAGTTGTCATCTGATCAGGCACTGCAATTTCTTCGGCTGTTTTGAGGCATGAGAAATGTTTTAGAGGCAGACAGACCTGGATCTGCACTGCAGATCTGCCACTTACTGGCTGGATGACTTTTGCGGACTGTTTTAATTTCTCCGTAAAAATGGGAAGCATCTATTTTGCACGGTTGTTGTGGGAACTAAGTGAGATCTCACATGGCAGTATGACACCCGCCATGAAGGAAACACCCGGTAAACGTCAGCAAGCTCCCACGTTCTGCATCTGTTCTCTTCCTAATCTCAGGGCGTTCTGCACACTCCTGCGCGAGGCTTTTTCCTAACTACCTGTGCAGAAATTCAAAGGGAAAAATATACCATTGACCTCGGAAATTTGCCTTGGTCATTGAGGAATGGCGTGCTGCCTAAAAATTCAGTCTGGCCCAAGTTAAAGAAAAACTAACGTCAACATTTTTGTTGTGACTTAGAGCTACTAAGAGCATAAGCCCAGGGCAGATGACTGTTTTGTTTTATGTAAATTGAACACTTTGATCTATTTTTGTTTCTGTAAAAGGGGAACAATGTTCCCACCCCCAAGTTGCTTGGGAGAGAATTAGGCAAAGAGTTAAAAAGCTGATTTTTACCCCTGCAGCCATTCCAGTCTCAGGTAACTTTTCATTTGCCCTCTTCCTCCTTAGGCCCCACTGGCCACCATGTCTAACATTTTCTTTTAAACTGTGATCCAGTTTGGGCTGTACCATGATGTCCTTCTAACACCTCAAACCATTCATCAGAGTCTATTAAACAGCACAGTTTTGTGGGAATCAGGAAAAAAGGAGTTTTTCCATGCATAGGGTGAAGCCGAGAGAGATAGGGAAGGGTGGAAAATTCTAAGAGGATGACAGGAATTTGGAGCAGGAGGTGACTGGAAAACATAGGCATTCCCAGCACTCTCTTTCTTGAGGATTCCTAGAAATATGGAGATTGAGGCCCCAATAACCCAGGAAGAGCTTTGTCATTTCCAGGTTACATACTTATGATGAACAATTAATCAACAATACAAAAAAGGTTATGATTAGTTTAAATAATTCGGACAACTGTCGCTGTGTAATGGAAAGTACTGGCTAGATGTTAAATGGCCTCAATTTTAGGTTCTGGTGACACTGCTAACTAGTCACGGGACTTTGGGCAAGTCATGAACTCTGCAGACCTCAAGTCCCTCAAGGGTAAAAGGATGAAGGGTGTATTGGAAGAGCTCTGCTATTTATGGATTAGATGACCCACAGTATTCAGGAAGGCTTCCCAGGGGGCACAGTGGTAAACAATCTGTCTGCCAAGGTAGGAGATGCAATAGTTGCGGGTTTGATCCCGGGGTTGGGAAGATCCTTTGGAGTAGGAAGTGGCAATCTGCTCCAGTATTGTTTCTTGGAAAAATTCCATGGACAGAGGAGCTTGGCAGACTATGGTTCACAGAGTTGCAAAGAGTTGGACACAACTGAATGATTGAGCACACACGCACACACACACACACACATAACACACACATACACACAGTACTCAGAAGAGACTTCACAGAGAAGATTGGCTCTCAGGGTAGAGTTAAGATTCAGGATAACTAGAAAAAAAAGGAGTGAGGATATTCCACTCTTGCTCAGGAACAGAGCAAAGCCATTTGAGCAGAAACACGCAAGTTAAATTCATGAGCGAGCACTTTCAAAAGTATGGCTGGGAGTGTTGGGGAAACATGCTGTATTGATTATGTCCTTGGATATCCATTTCACACTTTATTCTTGGAACAGTCAGTAGGAATTAGGGTTTTTAAATATAAATGATAGTTTGGAAAGATTCACAATCAGTGTCTAGAATGAGATGGGTCAGGGAGGAAATAAGTTTGGTGATTCTTGAAATCTTAATTAAAATGGTGACAATGAAACTTTGGATGAAAAGATAGTCGGTGAAGAATCTAGAAATGATGCATTTGTTTCTCTCCAACCTGTCCTATCTCCTCTGGTTAGTCTGTGGAGTTATCCTCTCTCAGATACAACACTTAACTCTAATACCTGGGTCTAAGAATTGAGCTATTAATGATTCATAAATCATTAGGAAGATTTATCTACAGGAAGTGCCACGATCATTTGTTTTTGTAAGTATAAAATGACTTTGGGCTATTTTGCAAATAGAGGTCTTTTCTTTAATTGTACGATTGAATATAATTTTATAAATTGAATAGATCAATAATCCACTCCAAATGACTTCAGTAAAAAAGAAATCTCCATCTTATTCTGAAAGAATACACACATTATACACACAGCAAACTTAGGCCTGCCTATACCTTATAAGGTTTTCCACGGTGGCTCAAGTGTCTGAGATGGTAAAGAATCTGCCTGTAATTCAGGAAACCTGGGTTTTACCCCTGGGTTGGGTAGATTCCCCCAGAGAAAGGAATGGAGCCCACTTCCATATTATTGCCTGGAGAATTCCATGGACAGAGGAGCCTGGTGTGCTGTAGTCCATGGGTCACAAAGAGTTGGACACGACTCAGCGACTGACACTACCTAATAAAGATTTAGTTCCTGCTTCTCACGTTTTTCTTGAAATCCAGCTAAAAGTAAGAGATTGTCTCAGAAAGAATGAGAACTTTCACCCTGAGGAAGGCCTGCCACACAGGAAACCTTGATCCTCCCAATCACCTTTCTCTTTTCTTTGACATGGGAAGGTTATTGCCACCTGGGCACAACTTGAAACCTAGCTCTTGGGGTTTGATGGTTATCTAGAACAAAATACCACCCTGCTGCTGCTGCTGCTAAGTCGCTTCAGTCACGTCTGACTCTGTGCGACCCCTGAGATGGCAGCCTACCAGGCTCCCCCGTCCCTGGGATTCTCCAGGCAAGAACACTGGAGTGGGTTGCCATTTCCTTCTCCAATGCATGAAAGGGAAACGTTAAAGTGAAGTCGCTCAGTCGTGTCCGACTCTGAGCGACGCCATGGACTGCAGCCTACCAGGCTCCTCCGTCCATGGGATTTTCCAGGCAACAGTATTGGAGTGGGGTGCCATTGCCTTCTCCAAATACCACCCTAGTGGTCCTCAAGATGTAGTCCTCAGACCAGCAGCATCAGTATAATATAGAAATTTACTCAAAACTGTGGAACTTTGGGGCCCCTCCTCACACCTACAGAATTAGAGACAGGGGAAGGGGCCTGGCACTGTGTTTTACAAGTCCCCCAGATGATCCCAGTGTTAAAGTGTGAGACCCACTATGTTAAAGTATTAGAGCAGATGCCCTTAGCAATAAAAGTGGTTAG
This sequence comes from Bos grunniens, assembly GCF_055505025.1. Taxonomy (NCBI): domain Eukaryota; kingdom Metazoa; phylum Chordata; class Mammalia; order Artiodactyla; family Bovidae; genus Bos; species Bos grunniens. The sequence goes on from NC_141168.1 coordinate 21,694,478, forward strand.
CAATAATTCAAGGGGTGGGGGTGGAAATAATATATATAAGACTTACTCAGCTGGTCTTTACTCAGCTGGTAAAGAATCCACCTGCAATGTGGGAGACCTGGGTCCCATCCCTGGGTTGGGAAGATCCCTTGGAGAAGGGAAGGGCTGGCTACCCACTCCAGTATTCTGGCCTGGAGAATTCCATGAACGTGTATAGTCCATGGGGTTGAAAAGAGTAGGACACGGCTGAACGACTTTCACTTTCTACAAATCTGAAAGTTAGGCTAGGAAATTATCTTTACACAGAGAAAGAAAGTGAAGTTGCTCAGTCATGTCTGACCCTTTTCGACCCCATGGATTGTAGCCTACCATGCTTCTCCGTCCATGGGATTTTCCAGGCAAGAGTCCTGGAGTGGGTTGCTATTTCCTTCTCCAGGGGATCTTCCTGACCCAAGGGATAGAACCTGGGTCTCCTGCATTGTAGGCAGATGCTTTACAGAGAAAACAATACTAATTTCTCTCCCTCTTTAATACTTAGACATTTTATAGCAATTTAAAGACCGTAAACTACCCTAGTTACTTTTTCTTTTTTGGCCACACCACATCGTATGTGGGATCTTAATCTCCAGACCAAGGATCAAACCTGCACCCACTGCAGGGTAAGCACAGTGACTTAACCACTGGATCACAAGAGAAGTTCCCTTAATTACTCATTAAAGTAAATGATTTGAAAGAAGGAATCCAAAATTAACTGTCTACTAGCATTAGCAAAGTTTGCAAAGCAGATTTGTTTTAACTGGGTACATAGCATCCTCTTAACAACCCTATGAAGTAGAATGAAACAGAGCTGGAATGAAATCCAAGCCTACCAGAATGTACGACCCCATTCATTTTCTATTAAACTTTCTGTCATCTTATAAATATTAGTTGCCTTGCCCTTTTCCCATCTCCCATTCCCTGCTTTATCTCAGTTTTGATGCTTTGAAATGACAGTTTCAGGCCAAATAATAGAAGAACCTCTTCAAATTATGGGTAGTAAACACTTGGAAAACATTACTTGCAGTGCTGGTACCAGGCTGAAAATGCATATAGGTTCAAGAAGAGTCTAGAGATATTACTGGATACTAGACTTAAAAGGGCCAAACAAAGGAAAGAAAAAGAAGGCTTGAAGATAACATTAAGTTCTAGAGGATGCACAGGTTTCATAATATAACATAAATTCCAACAATAGTCCCTTCTTGCCATTATCTCAGACATCAGGCTATAGAGCTTGAATTTGACCAAGTGAGAGATATCTTAGATTCTGATATGAATGACTTGAGTCTAATGACTTGAGTGTCAAATATTCTCTTCACTTTTTTATTGAGAAGTTATCATTAAAGTGGAAAGTGGAAAAAGCAGAAGATGCTATGTATATGCCATTCAGGCAACTGGAAAGAAATTTATATTTACCATATGCTAAGTGTGTGTCAAATGCCATACATCTCTTTTTTAATGTTTCAGACAAACCCATGAGGAGAGTGTTTTTTCTGTCTACTTGTAGATGAGAAAGTACAGGTTTGAGAGGTTAAGGAACTTGCCAAGCATCAGACAGAGGTGGAAGAGTTGGAACTAGAATGCACGTCTTAGTCTAGCTCCTTCCCACCGCTCCAAAGGGAAACATTCAAAAAGAAAAAAAAAAGAATTAAAGAAAGAAAGAAAAGGTTGTTCAGTTACCCAGTTATTTCATTCACTGTTGTTTGCACAGAAGCAACTGATGTCTTAAATCAATCTGATCAACTGCACAAGCACGGGCTGTTTGGATTTTTTATAAAGGTTTGATTGAAAGCCAGTTATTTCAGTGGCCGTATGTAGACCTGGACTTAATAAATGACCACCTTTGAGTCCCCCAAGGAAGAGCATGAAAGAAGCCGGAGGCAAGTCAATGGCAAATCGCCACCCCAAACAAATTGCGGCATGTAAGCTCCGAAACTTGAATTACCCTTTAAGGATTAAGGTTCAGGACTGTGAAAAATTAAAAATGTTGCCTAGCCGAGGAAATAGCATATGAATCAAAAATATCATTACTAAGCTTAACTGCACTCCTAATCTTCCACTTTCATGACATCTACACTGTTTTGTTATTCTTAATGGACCAAATCCCCTTTCTGGTAATGTTCTGGAAATTCTATTTTTGTGGTAATTTAAAAAGTCATATGGCATGTTCTTTACATTTGGTTTACGTAGGAGTTAAGACCACTTCAAACATACTTTTCTTTTTTAGTCTGATGGCTATTTAATATTGTGTCATTCACTGGTTGAAATAAAAGTAGGTTAATCTGCAAAAATACATGAACACCCAAAAAAGACTGAATTGTATCTTTAGAAATGATTTTTTTTTCAAAGTCAGACATCAAAGGCTGCATATTGCAGAAAGTTTATTTTGAGAGGCTTCAGTCAAAACAGTTTGGAAACTATGAAATGAGTCATTTTTTCTTAAAGAAATGTAACTTTGTCTATTCCCACTGCATTTTTGGTTTGGTAGGAGACATCTTTATTCCGCAGGATTTTAAAAGCATGTTTAAGATTCCATAGGTTTAGTATTACATCACTAATGGTTTCTAATGAGATCCAGGCAATAGCAAGAGGGGAGAAAAGAACAGCACGAAAACTGAATTCTACAACATCAAGTACCATGTGAAACATGGAAAAGTCCATGCTTTATCTATGGCTGAAGCCATCTGGCAAAAAAAAAAGGAGGGGGGGGTGTGGGGGAGGATTCACATTCTATCAACCAGATGTAGATGACAAGATACCTAATGTTTGACAATTTGGAATCAGTCATCTAAAGGGCTGGATTTTTTACTTTTCAAGCAGATGTGTGCTGCCGTGTAAAATCTGTGAAACATGCAAATATCTATTCTGTACTCATTCTACTGAGTGCTTGCTGTTGCTGTTTAGTCTCTAAGTCATGTTCAACTCCTTGTGACCTCGTGGACTGCAGCCTGCCAGGCTCCTCCATTCATGGGATTTCCCAGGTAAGAATACTGGAATGGATTGCCATTTCCTTTTCCAGGGGATCTTCCTGACCAGGGATCGAACCCATGTCTCCTTTACTGCTGAGCCATCTGGGAAGCATATTGAGTGCTTAAGTCTTTAGTTACTTGTTTGATTTTGTCCTCATAAACACCTTTTATGTAAGTATTATACCAATTGTACTTTTGAGATGATGTCAGGGTGTACATAAGAAGATAATGTGAAAACCAAACCTTCCCCAAGCCTTTAGCAACTCTGGCATTTCAAGGAACATAGATGAGGGGACAGTTGGGGTTGATAGGATGACCCACAGAGATTAGTAAATGATAATGGATAAATGGGATAAATGGAGACTTTCTAGAATTTTTGCTTAAGGGCTCCAAAGTTAAACTTTCCAATCTACAGATGGGTATGATCAGTTCAGTTCAGTTTAGTTCAGTCGCTCAGTCATGTCCGACTCTGCGACCCCATGAATCACAGCACGCCAGGCCTCCCTGTCCATCACCAACCCCTGGAGTTCACTCAGACTCACGTCCATCGAGTCAGTCATGCCATCCAACCATCTCATCCTCTGCTGTCCCCTCCTCCTTCTGCCCCCAATCCCTCCCAGCATCAGAGTCTTTTCCAATGAGTCAACTCTTTACATGAGGTGGCCAAAGTACTGGAGTTTCAGTTTTAGCATCATCCCTTCCAAAGAAATATGATAATAACCACTAACACCAGTTTCTGTTGAAGGGCGGAGCTGTGTTCCCTCCCTGTTATTTGACCTGAGGCCAAACTCTGGTGGAGGTAATGAAGATAACGGTGACCTCCTTCAAAAGATCCCATGCACACACTGCTATACTCGGTACCCCCAACCCTGCAGCAGGCCACCACCAACCCACGCCTCCGCCAGAGACTCCTGGACACTCACAGGCAAGTCTGGGTCAGTCTCTTGTGGGGTCGCTGCTCTTTTCTCCTGGGTCCTGGTGCACACAAGGTTCTGTTTGTGCCCGCCAAGAGTCTATTTCCCAGTCGTGTGTAAGTTCTAGTAGCTCTATGGTGGGGTTAATGGCGACCTCCTCCAAGAGGGCTTATGCCATACCCAAGTCTGCTGCACCCAGCCATACCCAGGTGCACTGTACCCAGAGCCCCTGCCCTGCAGCAGTCCACTGCCTACCCGTACCTCCTCAGGAGACACTCAAAGACAGTTCTGTCTCAGTCCCTGTGGGGTCTCTGGGCTGAAACTAGGCTGCATCTCTGAAGGTGCACTCCTAATCCTTTCCTCAGGATTCAGCTCTTTGGAACACGTTAATACACTTCTCCAGGAATTCCATTCAGTCACGTATCACATGCTCGAAGCTTAAATGATGAAAAATGTCTTTAAAAAGCAGAGACATTACTTTGCCAACAAAGGCCCATCTAGTCAAAACTATGGGTTTTCCAGTAGTCATGTTTGGATGATGTAAGAGTTGGACTATAAAGAAAGCTGAGTGCCGAAGAACTGATGCTTTTGAACTGTGGTGTTGGAGAAGGCTTTTGAGAGTCCCTTGGACTGCAAGGAGATCCAACCAGTCCATCCTAAAGGAAATCAGTCCTGAATATTCATTGGAAGCACTGATGTTGAAGCTGAAACTCCAATACTTTGGCCACCTGATGCAAAGAACTAACTCCTTGGAGAAGACCCTAATGCTTGGAAAGATTAAAGGCGGGAGGAGAAGGGGATGACAGAGGATGAGTTGATTGGATGGCATCACTGATTCAATGGACATGAGTTTGAGTAAACTCTGGGAGTTGGTGACGGACAGGGAGGCCTGGTGTGCTGCAGTCCATGGGGTCGCAAAGAGTCAGATACGACTGAGCAACTGAACTGAACTGAACTGAAGACCAGTTTATAACTTTATAGTGTCAAAACTTTCTCTGTCACAATCACATTTGAGCTTTGTCACAGGCCTGTTACACAGGAAGTTTTCTAAAAACCTACCCAACAATTTCATCTCAAAGCAACTCAACAATTATTGACCTGAGTCTGGAGTGTCCATATATAAAGTACTGTACTAGTCATAGTGGAGAGGCAGCAAAACAAAGGTCAATGAAGGCACAGTTTTTGTCTTCAAAGAATTTAAACAGGGAGACAGACACAACCAACTGTACCACAAAATAGAAAGCCGAGTATAAAAAATGCAATTGGGACTCTCCTGGTGGTCCAGTGGCTAAGAATCTGCCTTCCAATGCAGGGGCTGCTGCTGCTGCATCGCTTCAGTTGTGTCCGACTCTGTGTGACCCCATAGACGGCAACCAACCAGGCTCCCCCGTCCCTGGGATTCTCCAGGCAAGAACACTGGAGTGGGTTGCCATTTCCTTCTCCAATGCATGAAAGTGAAAAGTGAAAGTGAAGTCGCTCAGTCGTGTCCGACTCTAGTGACCCCATGAACTGCAGCCTACCAGGCTCCTCCGTCCATGGGATTTTCTAGGCAAAAGTACTGGAGTGGGTGCCATTGCCTTCTCCGCAATGCAGGGGACTTGGGCTCAGTCCCTGAAGAGGAACTAAGATCCCACATGCAGCAGGGCAACTAAGTCCACGTATCACAACTAAGACCCAAAGCAGCCAAATAAATAAAGGAATACATTTCAAAAATTTATATTAAAAATAAATAAAAATGCAATAAAACATACCTAATTCTCTTCAAATGAAGTAGCACAAGTTGCTTTAAGATCTGGAAAGGAAGTTTGAAAAGGTGATGATTAGAGGCACTGTTTGAGAAAGTTGAAATACTTTTATATAAGGAAGTATCCACATCATAGATTATTTATAGTGTTAGCTTTCACTCTTTAGACAATTATTCAATACTGACAGCATTCCAGGAGTGTGTTAGTTAGCGTCTTTCTTTAAAAAAATTATAACATTCAATTTTGTCAAAATTCTTATGAAAATCACCATAATATGACATTCAACTGAAGAATAAAATCTCAGTCTACTACATGCCTTATTTATACAATGTTGGGCAACACATTTGACAACTGAATCGATCAATTGTATGTCTTGTTCAGACACATGATTCTAGAAATTCCAGAAAGTCTCTCTTCATTCAATTTACCCATTATCATTCACCAAATAAATTGATTGTCACAACAAAGCAAGGAAGTATAACATTTTCCCACATACCGGGGAAATGAGGCAAAACTCATTTTAAGTCCAGACATTGCAATAGTAAAAGGTAGCTATTGGCATCTCATTAAATACAAAATTCTAAAACTGAACATTTCTGATTTCCCTTCTATGTATAACTTTAACTTAGCAAGCAGTACTGTACCTAAAACAAGATAGAGTAGCCCAAGGATTGACACCATCTTGAGCATCATCATCGTCTTCTTGGTGAAAAGTCACAAAGTTGTCAGTTGTTTTGTTAGTCTCAACAATTTTGTTAACAGGGCTTGGTAGCTCAGCTGGTAAAAAATCTGCATGCAATGCAGGAGATCTGCGTTTGATCCCAAGACTGGGAAGATCCCCTGGAGGAGGGAAAGGCTACCCACTGCAGTGTTCTGACCTGGAGAATTCCATGGACTGCATTGTCCATGTGGTCACAAAGAGTTGGACAGCATTGAGTGAATTTTACTTTCACTCTCATTTTGTTAATAGTTTAGGACTTTCCCCTACAAGTGTCTGGCCAATAGAATTTGGTGTGCTGAAGTTTACCCATTTTTGTAAAAATTATATACTAAATTTTTGAAGGACACAAGGAAAGATGGATGGCTAGACAGACAGACAGACTGGGGTTATAACTGTTGTTTTCACTACAGATGTTATCTTTAGACATTACCTGACTCTCCACTATAAAACTTAGGGAGATTTGTTTCCTTAACACTATGTTTTACAGTTCCTTCCCTATTTTAAAACAATATCATTATTATTTTTTAGTTGTTAAGGTATATAACATTTACATTTTAAATCATAATAGTAACAGTTGTTTAGCCTTAGTTTTATATTTAATTATAAATACAATCTAAGATTAATATAAAACAACATGTTACATTATGAGCCCTCTTTTAGATAATGGGAATGCTCACATATATTTTAAAGTTGAAACTTCTACCATATCCCACCACCCCCTGCTTCCTCCCACCTTACCTTCCAGGAAAAAAAAAAAAAATTGGCCAAAATTTCAAAGTAAAACACATTTTTTTTTTTTTTAAATTGGGCAACCATGGACATCTAGTGCTTACAGGGAATCTCATTTTAAATTATATGAATCACTAAATGTGCAAGAGAGTTGAACTATAAAGAAAGCTGAGCACCAAAGAATTGTTGCTTTTGAACTGTGGTGTTGGAGACGACTCTTGAGAGTCCCTTGGACTGCAAGGAGGTCAAACCAGTCAATCCTAAAGGAAATAAGTCCTAAATATTCAATGGAAGGACTGATGCTGAAGCTGAAGCTTCAATACTTTGGCCACCTGATGTGAAGAACTGACTCATTTGAAAAGACCCTGATGCTGGGAAAGACTGAAGGCAGGAGAAGAAGGGGACGACAGAGGATGAGATGGTTGGATGGCATCACGGACTTGATGGACATGAGTTTGAGCAAGCTCCAGGTAGTGGATAGGGAAGCCTGGCATGCTGCAGGCCATGGGTTTGCAAAGAGTCCAACACAACTGAGCAACTGAACTGAAAGGTATACGGTAGACCTTCAGATCGCTTAAACATTTCTAGTGGATAATACAGCCAAAATGTCTTCCAGTAGCCAGATGCTTTTTCTCTATTTTGTGTACTATTTTCTATATACTTTGTACTGTAACTTTTCTTTCAATACTCTGTATATCACACGAAAGTATCTGAATGGATCATCCAACATCTAGACTTTCATATATCTTTCAGCAGTCTTTTAGGCCCAGAAGTATTTTACCTGGAAGACTAAATGTGCTCTATTTATTTTTACCTGTGTTAGATTTCTCCTACACTTTACTGATCTTCCTTTAAAAAACAGAACTATTTTCTTATAGAAACCAATGGACTTTGGAGTAAAATGGTTTAAAGGGCAGCTCCTCTATTCATAGCTTTCGATTACTGTCCATCTGTGCTGTGCCTTGCTAAGTCTCAGTCATGTCTCACTCTGTGATCCTATGGCCTGTAGCCCACCAGGCTCCTCTGTCCATGGGATTCTCCAGGCAAGAAAACTGCAGTGAGTTGCCATGCCCTCCTCCAGAGGATCTTCCCGACCCAGGGAACCTGCGTCTCTTATGTCTCCTGCATTGGCAGGAGGGTTCTTTACCACTAGTGCTAACTGGGAAGTCCTACTGTCCATGTACACAGGGTCAAAATCATCAGGTCAGTCAGTTTAATCACAGTGTAGACAGACTACCCAACTACTCTCATCAACATGGACTGAAGTTACACTTAGACTATAGCTTAGAAGTTTCTGGTTATCATATATATAAAGAGGCATGACTCAAAGTTCCCTTTTTAGATTCAAATTCTCCTGAAAACCAAAACTGAACTGTGTAGAAGGCTGAAAATAAGCACATTAACAAAATTATAAGACAACGTCTGATTTTCACTAGACCCATTATTTCAGTTCCTGTTACCTTTTCAGGTATATTTTCATGGCTATCTCAATCCTTTCTTTAAAACTTGGATGATGACTAGAGAAACAGAAACTTTTATTTGGGGGATTATTAGTGTTCCACAATTCTTCTTTCCATTGGGCAATAAAGACTGGCCTCTGGTGGCAGAGGGATATTCAAGCAGCAGTTAACTAGAGCGTGCAGAACTATGGGATGCCATGTCTGGGAGGTGCCACAAACAGCCTGGTCAATTTTTACAACCTTGGCTGATAATTCTCTACTGTGAGGTCTGACTCTCTTCACTTACGAAATTGAAGCTATTTTTCCTTTTCCATCTCTACAGGGACTTTATGATTAAAAAATAATAAATATGATAAAAACAATGTGTTTTATGTGCAGTTATTGTGAGGCTCTACAGTGATTTTACAATGGCTTCTTAGCTGTTGACTGAACTTTCCAAAACTTTATAGAGATGGTTTCAACACTACTGGACTGGATTGAGGTTCTGAGGGTATGCAAGTACTTTTGTTAAGCAGTCTTGAGTATCCCAAACACTAAGGGTGTGGATATCACTTGGGCCCCACTACACCAACTCAAAACAGCACATTTATAGTGAGTATTTACTATGTGCTAGATAGACTGCTAAGAGCACTGAGAATAAAGCCATAAACAGGAAAGACATTGTCCCAGTCCTCTTAAGTTTGAAGTCTACTCAGTTCAGTTCAGTTCATTTCAGTTGCTCAGTCGTGTCCAACTCTTTGCGACCCCATGAATCGCAGTATGCCAGGCCTCCCTGTCCATCATCAATCACTCAAACTGACGTCCATGGAGTCGGTGATGCCATCCAGCCATCTCATCCTCTGGCGTCCCCTTCTCCTCCTGACCCCAATCCCTCCTAGCATCAGAGTCTTTTCCAATGAGTCAACTGTTCTCATGAGATGGCCAAAGTATTGGAGTTTCAGCTTCAGCATCATTCCTTCCAAAGAACACCCAGGACTGATCTCCTTTAGAATGGACTGGTTGGATCTCCTTGCAGTCCAAGGGACTCTCAAGAGTCTTCTCCAACACCACAGTCCAAAAGCATCAATTCTTCGGTGCTCAGCTTTCTTCACAGTCCAACTTTCACATCCATACATGACCACTGGAAAAACTATAGCCTTGACTAGATGGACATTTGTTGGCAAAGTAATATCTCTGCTTTTTAATATGCTATCTAGGTTGGTCACAACTTTCCTTCCAAGGAGTAAGCATCTTTTAATTTCATGCCTGCAATCACCATCTGCAGTGATTTTGGAGCCCCAAAATATAAAGTCTGACACTGTTTCCCCATCTATTTCCCATGAAGTGATGGGACAGGATGCCATGATCCTCGTTTTCTGAAAGTTGAGCTTTAAGCCAAATTTTTCACTCTCCTCTTTCACTTTCATCAAGAGGCTTTTGAGTTCCTCTTCACTTTCTGCCATAAGGGTGGTGTCATCTGCATATCTGAGGTTATTGATATTTCTCCCGGCAATCTTGATTCCAGCTTGTGCTTCTTCCAGCCCAGCGTTTCTCATGATGTACTCTGCATATAAGTTAAATAAGCAGGGTGACAATATACAGCCTTGACGTACTCCTTTCCCTATTTGGAACCAGTCTGTTGTTCCACATCCAATTCTAACTGTTGCTTCCTGACCTGCATACAGGTTTCTCAAGAAGCAGGTCAGGTGGTCTGGTGTTCCCATCTCTTTCAGAATTTTCCACAGTTTATTGTGATCCACACAGTCAAAGGCTTTGGTATATATAAATCAAATATCACAATGCAGTATGATAATCTTGCTATAGAGGAAGAATTGCGCATTGTCAGAGCACAGAGAAGGCAATTAGCCAAACACGAGTCTGTTAAGCTTTCCTGAGGAAGTGACATCTAAGCTGAGACTTAAGGTCTCAGCTTAGATGGAGTAAGAGGGTACGCAATAGCATGGAGAATCTTTTTTAATTTCCCAGAGAAAGTCATTTGTGCCTCAAATGTATTCTCCATGCTAGGGCCTTGGTTCTTTCTCCTGGGCCTCACCTGGGGTCACTCTTCCGTCTGGTCAGATTCCTTGTCCTCAGTTCCTCTTGCTTTGTACAGTATCAGAAGAGCTTATAGAGGAGAGAGGAGAAGAAGACATATGTCTAGAATTTAGATCTGGACTTACTGCCTTTCCTTTCAAAGAAAGGCCCTCTTTAGAGTGGTCAGTTCAGATTTTCTCCAGTGACTGAACATGGTTAAAATCTCTACCACATACTCCTGGCATCCAGTCTCCTGTCTTTTTCCTCCTAAAGTTTTCCATTCCAAACAAACAAAAATGTTGGCATGTGGACTACTGCCATCAGTCGATGGCTTGGTTTCGATCTTGGAGAGTGTCATAGACACCAGCCTCACACTGCATCCAGGGGCTTCCTGGAGCATGGCTGCCATCCGTCCTGCTTCCGTGGTGACCCACAGAAGCTCTGGCACACTGGTGGATCATCCAGTTACATTTTCCAGAGAGGAGTGATAATTGTGAGATTTACTGAGCAGAGAAATATGACCCATTAAATTCAACCTAAAAATAATTTTTGCTCTGAAAAAGAAAATCTAATTACCTTGGTCTTCACTATGAAAAATTGGGTTCATCTGGGTACAGAGACATGGAACCTTCCTTTGAAGTAGATCGTACATTCCAAAATATCTCTGGCAGAGCCTGGGGTCTGCTTCTGATTAGATAATTGACATAAACCTTCCTCCAATAAACACTGAACCCTTCAAAAACAGAGGAACCCAAGAATAAAATACATCTATGTTTTGAGCAGAAAGCCTTCTGTGATAATTGGTTATCAGAAAGCAGTTTACTTTTCCTTTTATCAACCAGCATTAAGACTTAAGATGCAAAAAGTATGCTGCATGAAATTGTAGCTGAAACTTCAAACCAGTCTTGGATCTATTCTAGATGGTATCAGGTTTATTACTGACCTTAAGGTAGTACTTCTGTATTTATAGTGTTCCATCCTTATCCCACAAAACTAAATTCATTGCTAATAACTTCTAGTTAAAAAATAAGTAAGTACTAGGAATACAAAGGGTACATCAAGGTGGTATATTGTCACCCTGCTTATTTAACTTATATGCAGAGTACATCATGAGAAACGCTGGGCTGGAAGAAGCACAAGCTGGAATCAAGGTTGCTGGGAGAAATATCAATAACCTCAGATATGCAGATGGCACCACCCTTATGGCAGAAAGTGAAGAGGAACTAAAAAGCCTCTTGATGAAAGTCAAAGAGAAGAGTGAAAAAGTTGGCTTAAAGCTCAACATTCAGAAAACGAAGATCATGACATCCTGTCCCATCACTTCATGGGAAACAGATGGGGAAACAGTGGAAACAGTGTCAGACTTTATATTTTGGGGCTCCAAAATCACTGCAGATGGTGATTGCAGCCATGATATTAAAAGACACTTACTCCTTGGAAGGAAAGTTATGACCAACCTAGATAGCATATTCAAAAGCAGAGACATTACTTTGCCAACAAAGGTCCGTCTAGTCAAGGCTATAGTTTTTCCAGTGGTCATGTATGGATGTGAAAGTTGGACTGTGAAGAAAGCTGAGCGCCGAAGAATTGATGCTTTTGGACTGTGGTATTGGAGAAGACTCTTGAGAGTCCCTTGGACTGCAAGGAGATCCAACCAGTCCATTCTAAAGGAGATTGGTCCTGGGTGTTCTTTGAAAGGAATGATGCTAAAGCTGAAACTCCAGTACTTTGGCCACCTCATGTGAAGAGCTGACTCATTGGAAAAGACTCTGATGCTGGGAGGGATTGGGGGCAGGAGGAGAAGGGGACGACAGAGGATGAGATGGCTGGATGGCATCACCGACTCAATGGACATGAGTTTGGGTGAACTCCAGGAGTTGGTGATGGACAGGGAGGCCTAGGGTGCTGTGATTCATGGGGTCACAAAGAGTCAGACACGACTGAGCAACTGAACTGAGGAATACAACATAGCTAACACTGCTGTATGATATATATTGATAGGAAGTTAAGAGAGGAAATCCTGTAAGTTCTCACCACAAAGAGAAATTGTTTTCCCTTTATTCTTTTCTTCTTTCTACGTTATCTATAAGAAAAGATGAACGTTAGCTCAACTTATTGTGGTAATCATTTCACAATCTACATATGAAAATCAAACCTTCATGCTGTATGCCTTAAACATACAGAGAGGTAAGTCACTTACACCTCAATAATATCTTGTTGCTAATAAAAATTGTGACAAGTAAAGAGCTGTTCTCACCTCAGAATATTTGGGTGTTTGCATTCAAAACAGCTTAAGTGTGTGCGTGCATGCTAAGTCACTTCAGTCGTGCATGACTCTTGGCGAACCTATGGACTGTAGTCTGCCAGGCTCCTCTGTGCATGGGATTTTCCAGGCAAGAGTACTGGAGTGGGTTGCCATTCCCTTCTGCAGGGGATCTTCCCAACCCAGAGATCAAACCTGTGTCTCTTATGCCTCCTGCACTGGCCGGTGGGTTCTTTATCTCTAGGGCCACCTGGGAAGCCCAGTTTAAGTACACCATGAAAAAACCAGCAACACAAAACAACTTGTGTGTGTGTGACTTGCCTCCGCCTACAAGAGTTGTGCTAAGTCACTAATACACATATATTGTGTATATATGGATCAAACTTGAAAACACTTAACTAAGAAAAAGGGGAAAAGGGAAAACTCCATGGTTTCATTAAGAAAAGGTTATAGCTCAGTGAGTTGAAGGTTACTCTGAGGAAAACTATTGTTTGAAAATTCCTATCTTGCTGCCACACACCTGTGACTTTTCAGGCAAATCCTATATGGGGAAATAAAAAACAATATCCTCTGTCTTGAAAGGCTTCTTATATAATGGAGCAAGTAAGAGAATTCCTGCCTCATTCAGCTTTCTAAGTGCTTTGTGCAAACTGATTTCTACCTTCCCATATGGTTTTTCCACTTAGCTTTTGTATACTTAATGAAAGGAAACAATAACTTTGTTCTGTCCTCAACATGCTGTACTTCATGAAGATAATCTTTTAGAAGAAATATAATTTTTTAAAAAAGTTCAGTTCCAAGTGAGTTTGTCTCTGAAAAGTGTGGAGAAGTGCTCAATAAGCAACACTCAGGTTCTTCCCTGTAAGAAGGTCAGGTTTTAGAAGACGAATGTGGTTGTTATGAATTATTTCTTGTTTTAAAAAGTCCTTCCTACATGAATGAGATCTGTGGGTTGTACCAAAGTTGAATCTTGGGTTTTGATAGTGTCCTGTAGTTATATAAGATATTGCCACTGGGGAAAACTGAGTGAAGGGTTCTTAAGGACCTCTGTGTACTATTTTTGTAACTTCCTGCAAATCTATAATTATTTCAAAATAGAAAGTTAAAAAATGAAAATAAATGTCAGTGGTCAAAAAGCACAAACAAAGAAAATAGCCCTTTCTGAAGGAAAGTGTCTGCTGAGACTATAACTGTTTGTTAAATGGAACTCTTCCTTGGACATAGTCCTGTAGACAGCAAGCTTGTCTACCTTACACTCCTCCTAAGGTACACTCTTGACAGTTTTGACCATACATAAGACTAGTGATAAAAAATGAAAATAAAAATAAAACCCAAACAATCACCATTTCCTAGCAAATGTAAACAGCAGTTCACTGCTCTGGTTATAACATTAACATTCTCTACAATAAATAATCCAACTCAATGAATTAACACCTCTAATAGCCACTGTTTCAAAAACAACAGATAAAATGATTATTTTTAAAGCCAGGAAGAAAACAGATTTCATCAGGGATTTCATCATTAATTTCACTGTTCTACCATCTGATTCAGTAAAACCTCACCTACTAAAGCCATGGGATGGTCAGTGAAATGTGACCTGCTCTGCCACCAATGAAAGTGTCTTTACTTGTATTTGGCAGAAAACGTTGATCATATGATCAGTGCCCAAAGTGTCCTTACTCTCTAAACTTTACCTATTAATTTGGAGATTCCAAAAGTCTTCTAAAATGCCAGTTCAGTCAAAGCAGTAACATAAACATAAATCTTCCAAACTCATTGAACCCACTCCAGTATGGCCTGGTGGGCTACTGTCCATGGGGTTGCAAAGAGTTGGACACAACCAAGAAACTAAGCACAGCATATACAAAACAGCCCACAGCTGGCTTAGAATGGCTGAATAGAGACTGTTTAGGAATGGTTTTGTTGCTGTGACTGTACACCTGATCTAAGAAAGATATCCTAAACTTATTTATTTTGAAATTTATTTATTTATTAATTTGGCTGCCTTGGGTCTTGGTTGCAGCATGCGGGATCTTTGGTTGCCATGCTCGAGCTCAGAAGTTGTGGCTTGTGGGCTTAGTTGCTTCCAGGCTATGTGGGATCTTAGTTCCCCAACCAGGGATCAAACCTATGTCCTCTGCATTGCAAGATGGATTCCTAACCACTGGACCATCAGGGAAGTCCCCTAAACTCTTTTAAATATTTTGGAGTAGCCTTTAAAATGCAAGCTAAATATAATTAGTCAAGTTCCACTTTCTCTAGCATATGAAAATTACTAACTGGAAGATGCAAGAACTCCAGTAATTTCCTTCAATAAAATGTTGTTAATTGATAAGCTGTGAGATTCTTAGTCTGAAGGTGATGGTAGGATCCTTCTGTTCCTCAACCTCATCTAATTTTTCTGGGAACACAGTTGCTGATTTGATATACACATATAACCAGATGCTGTTACACTTGATTTGATATAACATTTTGCTCTATTTTAAAACTCTATAGTCTATATTTGTGCATATAAGCTCTTGCACTTTTCCAGAAAAATAAAATATTAGGACTGAAGGAAGATTGCAACCGGAAGGAAAGTACCTAACTGAACTAAATTACCAAACCCTTAGCTAGGCTTGGAGAAAAACAGAAAGCAATGGGCAAAACTAGTGTTCTAGATCTGGTCAAGAGAAGACTAGATGGATTCACAACTCAATGACCCTGGTTAACATAACTGCAATTAATAGGAAGATTCTTAAGAAACTGATATTTCACAAAAGGAATATATACCACTTGACTTTTTAATAAACTTTTTTTAGAGGAAATATATTTTTAAATGCTTTATTTGATAAAAAACAACCTTTTGAGAATGTCATATATTAATAGTGTAAAGTATTCGGGCTTCCCAAGTAGCTCAGATGGTTAAGAATCTGCCTGCAATGCAGGAGACCCAAGTTCGATCCTTGGGTTGGGAAGATCCCCTGGAGAAGAGAATGGCTACCTACTCTAGTATCCTTGCCTGGAGAGTTCCATGGACAGAGGAGCCTGGTGGGCTGCAGTCCATAGGGTTTCAAAGAGTTGGACATGACTGAAGAGGTGGAACACGCACGCACACACAAGTAACTAACACACATTTGATCTCTACTTTCATTCTTTCCATGCATTTGGTTCAAACATCAGATTTCTCAGTCCAACTGCTTCAGTAAAGTTGTTCAGCTTAGTCAAAACCCTAGACCCTGTCAGCTTCTAGAAGTTAAAATAAAACTCTGGGACTGCGTTAAAGCCAGGAAGAAAACAGATTTCATTAGGGATTTCATCATTAATTTCATTATTATACTGTCTGATTCAGTAAAACCTCACCTACTGAAGCCATGGGATTGTCAATGAAATGTGACCTGCACTGGAACCAATGAAATTGTCTTTACTTGTAGTTGGCAGAAAACATTGTTCATATGATCAATGCCCAAAGTGTCCTTACTCTCTAAACTTTACCTATTAATTTGGAGATTCCAATTAGTAATTTTAATATGCTAGAGAAAGTGGAACTTGATTAATTATATTTAGTTTGCATTTTAAAGGCTACTCCAAAATATTTAAGAGTTTAGGGGACTTCCCTGATGGTCCAGTGGTTAGGAATCCATCTTGCATAGCTCTAAACATTCCCTCAACCTTAAAAAATCATAAGAAACCATTAGTTTGGTCACTCCTCCAGACCAATGACTAGGGTACAACATTGATGACCCAGCATGAGCTGGTACAAATCAGAGCAGCTGACTGGAGGAACACTGCTGGTGATTGTGAAGAACTAGGAGAAGCTGAGAGAAACACAGAGTGGGATGCAGGGCTCAGCTCTGTGAAGAAGGGAGAGAAGGAAGGTGGGTAGTAGGAATAATTTTTGATTAGAGAGCAGGTCTGAGAAAGTCAGGCAAGGACTTCCCTGGCAGTCCAGTAGTTAAGATTTCACCTTCCAATGTAGAGGATGTGGATTCAATCCCTGGTCAGAGAGCTAAGATCCCACGTGCTTGTGGCCAAAAAACCAAAACATAAAGCAGAAACAATATTGTAACAAATTCAATAAAGACTTTAAAAATGGTCCTTCCCCCAACCCTCAATCTTACAAAAAAAGTCAGTCAAGACCTAGGGTAGTCCTCAAAACCAAGTTGTCCACCAGAGGAGTCCCACATCTCCCAGGAACAAGCCTCCTTTAATATTCCTGGCAAGATTCCATGGGATCTGTGGTTTCAGCAAGAGCACAGACTTTAAAGTGCAGCTGCTGAGGCATCGAGCAATTATACCCCCAACAGCTGAAGAGCTGAGAGGCCATTTCATAGCTGCTGCTGTGGACTCAACTTTACCTTTCATTACTCCTGTACATTCACCTTTCACTGTCATCAGGTCAGTGAATTCTCCAGAAAGTCTTACAATAATGTCTGTACTATTGTGCTTTAATATAAATATCTCCATATGACATATTTTTGTCTCTGTCTTACTCCTGCTTGATCTTTAAGGCCCAGATGAAACCCCATCTCCTCTGAGTAGTCTTATTAGATCATGATGACTTCCATTTAAACTCTTTCTCCTGTTCTGGCTGGATCTGACCCCTGCCTTCTATCATTTAACTACATACTATTTTACCCTATTCTCTATGGTTATATGTCTGATCATGTAGCTTTCATCCATCCAGTTTCTAACAATCTCTAAGTCCCTGACTTTGCCCTTATCTGTAATCATCTCAGGGTTCACCACAGTGTGACAAGAAATATGGTTAATTGAAAGTAAATATCATTCTCAGAAAGACAATTCTAAATGCAGAATTTAAATTTTATAAGTAAATTTCAGGTTAGTATCAGCCACATCAAAGTCCCAAACCCACCCATCTTATTCCCTAAAGAGGTCTCAAGTCTAAGCCTCCTGAAACTAATTAGAATTACTATTTCCTTACAAAACAAGATGGCACCATTGACTAAGTATACTAAAGGACGAAGAGCAATCATAAGCAATGTTTGCTCTGGCTTGAGGGGATGCAGCTGGATATTGCTTTTTAAAAAACATTTTATTTGGCTATATTGAATTTTAGCTGAAATTCATTTTATATTTGTTTTATATTAATTCTATTTATATTCAATATAAATTCAATTTATATTGAAATGCATTGTGTCATGTGGGATCTTTTGTTGCAGCACATGGACTTACTAGTTGTGGCGTGCTGGCTTAGCTGCCCTGTGGCACGTAGGATCTTAGTTCCTCATCCAGGGATCGAACCTGCATCCCTGCATTGCAAGGTGGACTCTTAACCACTGGACCACCAGGCAAGTCCCCGATACTGCTCTCGAGGGCCACAAAAGTGAGGCCAGGTAGCTTACCAGATCATCCTAAACACACCAGTGAAAAGGGCAAAACTTGTGCTCAAAGCCCTCTCTCAGAATCTGGCAAGCAGTGAGGTAGGTCAGGATCAGGAGAATTGGGGCTTGGTCACCAGATTCATGTTCTGGCTGTGTGCTAAGCCACTTCAGTCATGTCCAGCTATTTGTGACTCCACGGACTGTAGCCCACCAGGCTCCTCTGTCCATGGGATTCTCCAGGCAAGAGTACTGGAGTGGGTTGCCATTTCCTTCTCCAGGGACCTTTCTGACCCAGGGATCGAACCCATGTCTCTCGTGTCTCCTGCACTGGCAGGCGGGTTCTTTACCACTAGCGCCACCTGGGAAGCCCTTCATTTACTGGAGTTATACCTGTTTACAGAGGATGACGCAGTCCAGTCAGAAAGACAGAGCGTGAAGGGCTTGGCTAAGATTGCCAGTAGGAGTCAACAAGTCTAGTGAGTTCAAAAGATTCAGGAGGGAGAAGTCTGTTGAGGAAAGATCTTGGGTGGGAGCAGAAGCTGCTTCTCACTTTGCTGATTCGTTTTTTTCCAACAGTAGATCTTTAAAGATTTACCATTCACTCAAATCCTTATTTGTTCATTCACTTGTTCATATTCCTGAGTGTATTACAGGAGAATGCTAGGACTAGGGACACAGACACAGGCATGAACTTCTAGTGTTTCAGAGGACTGTGAAGTAAAACAGTATCAAATCTTGGTGAGCTAAGGGCTAGAAAGAAGGGACAGATATTATGCAGGAGTAAAGGTGGCCTGTAGAGTTTTAGCAATCCTAGTAAACAACCCCTTCACAAGCCTCTACTGATCACTAAGTTGGCTTGGAAAAGAAGCCCCAGAGTTCTGCATGTTCCTGGAAAGAAATCCCTCCCTTCTCAGCAACAGTCCCAGACTTACTATCGAAGTCTGCATATGAGACTATCAGGACTGACTATAACATGCCCTACATTCTGCACGGCTCCCAAGACCGTCAGATCCTCCCACATGACCCACAGTCCAAGTCCAGCTGGCTCTATGCATCTCCTGTTCTGATCCCATAACATCCCCCTACCTGCTTTCTCTAGAACTCAGAATCCATCATCAACCAAGATCCCATATCACAAACTCTTCAGTTACTCCCTTCAATTTCATGCTTCATATATCCCTTTACAATTTACAGTCCTTCTGTCATCCACACCCGTGTATCACAGAGCTTGAGGGTGGAGGAGGTATCCTTTCTCCTCTTTGGCATTTTTCATCCCTCATTTCTCCCTAAAAATACTACCCATTACTCCTTCTTGTTACAGTAATTTACTGATTTCTGCATTACTCCCCTTCATTTCTAGAAGATTTTAGCTCCTGGTTGTAACTCTTTTCAACATGATACCTGCCAAAATTCTCAGTGATTCCAAATTTCATGTATGTGATCCTTCTAATACCTGGCCTCCTAGTTCCTTGAGCTCCTCTCCTCCAGTGATCTTGTTCTCCAACATATCTCAGCCACCCACCTCCTTTCCCAGATGATACCCCCATGATTCATTGCTCTAAACAATTCTTTCCATGTAGCAGGCAGGCAGCTGCACCCAGCTGGAGGAAACTCACAGCTAAGCTGACTGGTTTTACTTAAAATTCATTACTACTAAGGTTGAGTGGATCCTTAGTGCTACCTGAAAGTTCTATGTTTCCTGAGTCTAAACATCCTCTCTTCTCTTAAAACTTCCAAAATCTCCTCTTCCCTTACCAGCTTAGCTGATAAACTTGCTTCCTGTTTCACTGAGAAAATGGAGGAAATCAGATGGAAACTTCACAGGTTCCCACCACCATATTTCCCAATCTGCCTATAGCTGAATCCTTCCCAAGGGCATTGTTTTAGCAACTGCTACTTCTCTTCTGCATCATCAATATTTCTTTCTCCACCAAATTATTTCAACCATCAAACATGCCTAAATATATCTCATCTTCAATTAAGAAAAGAGAACTTTTATTAAACTCATGTGACACTTCAAAAACTATTATAATCCTCCGCTCCATTGTCAATAACAATTCTGAGGCTTCCAGGTGGGTCAGTGGTAAAGAATCCACCTGCTAATGCAGGAGACACAGATTCCATCCCTGACCCAGAAAGACCCCACATGCCATGGAGCAACTAAGCCCATGCACTACAACTATTGAGCCTGTGCTCTAGAGTCCAGAAGCCACAACTAAGGATGCCTGTGAGCCCTAGAGGCCAAGCTTCGCAACAATAAAAGCCACCACAGTGAGAAGCCTGAGCATTGCAATTAAAGAGTAGCCCCAGCTCCCCTCAACTAGGGAAAAGCCCGAGTGTAGCAACGAGACACAGAACAGCCAAAAATAAACACATGAATAAACACAAAAATAAAATTATTTTTTAAAAATCTGGAAGGAGTTGCCTTTACTCACAGTTCCTGTTTTCTTCCCATTTTCTCTTGAAATCCATACCAATCAGGCTTTTTATCCACTTTTCTTTCAGAGTCATCAGTACTTCTACGTTGCTAAATCCAATGATCGTTGTTTCACTTGGCCTATTAGCATTTGACATGGTCACTTCCTCTCTTTGGAAGTCTTTTCTTCCCTTGGTTTCTAGCACATCACACCCTCGTGGTTCTCTTTCTACTTCCATTAGCCATTCTTGGTCTCCTGGGATGGTTCCTGGCCTTCATTCTGATCTTTAAAAGTTGGAGGACCCTGGAAATTGTCCTAAGATTGTGTTTCTCTATCTAACTCACTTCCCTGATCACATCTTGTCACTTGGCATTAAATATCATGAAAATGCTGATGACTCTCAAAAACATTATCTTCACCCAGGACCTCTCCCCTGAACCCCAGATTTGTATATCCAACACCCTATTTAATAATTCCAATCAGATGAATAGTCGTTATGTTAAATTCAAAATGTTCAAAACCAAACTATGGATTTCCAACCCCCAACGTCTTCATTTTTCCTGAACTTGGTAAATGAAAATTCCTTTCTTCCAATTTTTTAAACTAAAATCCTTGAGCTCATTTTTGACTGCTTTTTTCCAATGATTTTCTGGTAAACATGTAAGAAGTTTTGTAACAGGGTGGGCAGTAGGAGAAGGTCCAACTTTTCCTGTATAAATACTCCCACAGTTATGCATTTCTAGTGGCAAAGATCACATAACTGAACACTAAGTTCAAAGAGATGCATGCTCGCTCTCTATCATGTAATATTCCCACCATACAGATAACCAAAGATGTAAATAACTTCAAGAGCTTAGGTAATTGTAAAATGTAGTAAAATAACTAGGAAATGATGAGGCTTTTTTTTTTTTTTTAGTATTCATTACCTTTGTTTTAATACAACTTTTAATTAGAAGTTTATATAATTAATTTGTAATACAGTTTGTGTTTAACAACTGGCTTACAAAATTCCTAAAAATTTAGCTATTGGTTCTCATGAGCTCTAATGAGCTGGCTCCAGAATACCACTTACTGTCTGTGTCTCTTTCACTTTTCAATTCATTAGCAAATCATGATGGCTCTATGTTCAAAATAAATATCTAGAAGCTGATCACTTTTCATTGTCTCCATCACTGCCACTCTAACTCAAGCCATCATTCTCTTTGAGCTCCATCAGCTTCCCCACCTCCTCCACTCTCCCCACGCCAGTCTGTTCTCAACACAGGAGTCAGGTGTAAATGCTAAGTCAATTCACATTACTCTTTTGCTTAAAACTTTCTAATTGCTTCCTGATTTACACAGAATAGAATCCCAAGTTCAACAAATGGTCCACAAGGCATTACCTGAAAGAATGGGGATAAACCGGAAGAAAGAAGAGAAATGAAAGAGAAGCAGAAGAAGAGAAGGAAGAAGGAAAGAATGAAAAAAGAAAAAGAGAGAAAGAAAATAAATGATAATGGTATGGACAGGTGGTGCTGTGAGAGCAGAGAGGTATAGAGACTGAAGAGCTTAGATAGGGGAGAGGGAAATTTTCCTGGAGGATAGAGCCCTTCAGTGGCCCCTGGGATACACAGTCAATTGAACCCCAATTTTGTATTCTGCTTGTTCAGTCCTTCTGTGTAGTTCCAGGTTTGGGAGAAGCAGAACTGGAGACTGCATTCTTCTTTCTTTATAGAAAATACCATACCAGCCTAGATGGCTAAAGGGATAATCATAAGAAGCAGGAGAGTAATGGTGGCAGGCTACGTATCAGGAGCACAGTCCTGTGACATTCTTAGTAACAGTCTGGTCTCGGAAAAAAAAATGGCTAATTGCGAATATTTGATAAGTGCTTAAAAGTTTTCCCCAAAGCTCCAAACCCTAAGGGAAGATAGAGTGTTCCCAGGCCAGACTAAAACCTTTTAACCTTAAGTCCCTCAAACATAAGTATGTTGCCAAGATGCCGAGTGGATATTTAAATCATCCACTTCCTGTTTCAGTGCTATCTCTCTGTTTTGGAGAGGGACCAAAAATGTTTCATTCCTTTTGGCACTGTTTTCTTCATTTAAAAAGGATTTATACTTCAGGGGTTTTGACTCCAGAAGGAAAAAAAAAAGGGAAAAGAGCACATACTTTGGATGTCAGATTCTGAATGTTTTGACCCTTTCAAACAAGAACCCACTACTCTGTAGCCAGTGGGGTGAGAGAACCAGATCGGGGATAGAACATGTCCACATGGGCTTCTAAAGTGACAAGCAAAGAGGGAAATTGGCCCACCTACAACAACTTGTTTAGGAAACATTAAAAATAGCCCATCCAAGAAGTAGATCTTTTGTAAATAGTTTTGTTTAAATGTAACTTAAGATAATCTAGCTAAGCATTTCCACCACGCCCAAGCTATCAGTCAATTAAGCGTCAAATGTGATGGAAACACAGCTATGGGTAGTTTTATGAAATTTTCATTAAAATGAATAGGAGTAAATAGAAGGTTCTGAATGGTGAATCTTAGACAGCCTTCTCTGAAGGTTCTCAACCAGGATGAGGGTTGGTGGGGGAACGGGTGAGGATAATTTCAGAATGTCCTGAGTAGCACAATTCACACTATCAGCCTGGATAGTTTGAAAAAACTCTCCAGCCAATTCTGATTGTACTTGGCAACCCTTCTCCCCAGTTATGAGTCCCCAGGGAGGCAGAATAATACCAGAAGTATCAATCGTGTCAGTGAACATTCCTGTCTTCAATTAACTGAATTCAATTCAGCATTTGTTGATCCTCTACTTTGGACTTGAAGTTGTAATTTACAGTTGAATTGAGGGCAGGATATACAAAGATCAATGAAAATTGTTCCTGCCTAATGGTGGAATGGAGAGAAAAGAATGGTAAACTCTTTTGGTCAGATGTAATACACAGAGGTTTAAGCTGTGGGAAACTTCTCCATCCAGTCTGACTGGGACAAGAAGGGGGTGGTGGTACATGAGCCGAACTATGGATTACTGACTTTCAATTGCAGAGAGCGAATGCAAAAGTACCCGCGGACCAAGAAACATTCTTCTTAGCTGATGGCTTGTGTTGATAGACATGTTTCTGGAAAATTATGTATGTAGCCTGGGTAGTTAGTCATTCCTCCTTGGTCCAGGAGATGCCAAGAGTCTTGCCCACACACACCTAGCAGCCGCACTGTCAGCTGGAAGGGAATGGGAGCTATACTCAGACTGAGAATACAAAGGTTGAGAACAGATGACAACCTGAGTAAACCTCACAGATAAACTCTGGGTTTCATTAAACTGCTACCCAATTAAAAAACTGGCATACACTTGGGTATGGGTAAAGAGACGAACTTCCGCCACCACAAAGAGGAGCATGAATGAAGAAGTCAATGGTTTGGTCCTCTCAATGGCCAGATCATCAGTTGTAGACTGTAACCCTCACTCCATGGAGCCGTTGCAGAGGGCACTTTTGACTTATGGTGCTATACAAGAATATATTGATGACTGGAAAAACAACACACAAAAATCCTACCAACAGTGTGTTCATAGTGCATATTCTTATAAATAAATCATGGTAATTATAACCAATCAGAGAAAGGGAGACTAGACCCTCATCAGGCATAATCTGGCAATTCAGAGGTGTGTCAGAAACTGGAAAAATCTAGAAAACACTGCTTAAGACAGCAGAGGATAATTCACTGGATGATTTGCCATCTCCAACCATTTGATTCTCTTCACACAGGCAGGATCTCTCTATTCCTTTAAAATGGAGGATTAGGCCAGTTGGGTTAATTAGACAATTGGCAACTAGTCACAATATGTTCACTGTAGTAAGCATTTCTGATTTTTAAGTTTATGCTATTTCTGAGACTAATATTAATCAATTTAAGTACTTTTATTAAAATTCAATATCTGCTAAGTGTTTTGGTGACCTTACTATATCTGTAAGCTATCCAAGAATCCTTTAAAAGTGTATAGTCTTTGGTTTTCTAAACTTTGTCAAATTATGGGGGAAAAAAATCTTTAAACTTGAGGGTGTTCTTGTGGAATTTGGCTCTCATGTCCCATTTCTGTCTGTATAGCTTAATTTTTTTTCTAGCAATGAAAATATGTTCTCATCACCTCTATGATACAAAGCAAGATGTTGGCTCACAGCCTCTTGAAATTGTGAGTAAGCTGCAAGGCATTAATATTTTTGTGGCTCCAAAGCTGATTTGAGGGAATTTTAATCTTATTGTCTTTGTTTTCCAATGTGACTACTATCCTAAACCTTTCTTTTCATGTTGGAAAACAAACAATGACAGACATGACTAAAACTGAC
This sequence comes from Bos grunniens, assembly GCF_055505025.1. Classification (NCBI taxonomy): domain Eukaryota; kingdom Metazoa; phylum Chordata; class Mammalia; order Artiodactyla; family Bovidae; genus Bos; species Bos grunniens. The sequence goes on from NC_141168.1 coordinate 21,719,374, forward strand.
AGTCAAAATATAGACAACTGTACCGCGTCGAATGTACATTTTGTTCTAGATGAAGTGTTGTTCTCATAGAAAAGACACGAGCTGAAAGTAACATATATCATCTTCATAAAAAAAAAATTAAGGTTACAAGAGGAGGGAACTAATATGTATTGAACTTCTACAGGCTCTGTGCTAAGTTATTTATATTATTTCATTTAGTTCTTATAACTTCCAGCCATGCCTTTTTTTTTACAGATGAGGAAATTAAAATTTGAAGGGGTTTTCAAAATTTTGCTTATAGGTCTTATATACTGTACAGACCCTGTGACTTTTGTCCTACACCAGGTTCTCACTTGTCTGTCAATTCTAATCTATCAGCTTCAGCTGCCTAGAATACTGCATTGAAAAGAATTCTGAAGGCATGAGAAAGAATGCTACGTTTAATTAGCAATGTCAGTCAAAGGCTAGCAGCATGATTGGTAGCAAGAATATTATTTGCACCCCCATTATTATACATAAGGGCCTTCCCATGTGGTGCTAGTGGTAAAGAACCTGACGGCCAATGCAGCAGACATAAGAAACACGGGTTCAAACCCTGGGTGCCGAAGATCCACTGGAGGTGGGCGTGGCGACCCGCTCCAGTATTCTTGCATGGAGAATTCCATGGTCAGAGGAGCCTAGTGCGCTACAGTCCAGAGGGTCTCAAAGAGCTGTACATGACTGAAGCGACTTAGTATGGACTCATTATATATAAATCATATTGGTAATTTTAGCTCGAAAGTGGAAAGCTTGAAGGAATATATTATCCTCATGGATTTTAGCCTCATGGATTTACTATCATTTCCTTTGTAAACATAGATTTTTTTATAAGTTAGTCTTTCCCCTAGTTGTACTATTTTCTTACCACCCTAGACTCTTTACCTACTTTTCTTTTCATCCCTCTGGAATGCGTTTCTCATTACTGGTTTTCAAAGAGTTAGTTCAGAGTTATGACCAATGTTACACTGTTGAAATTTTATTTTTAAATACTTCAGTGTATTTAATGTAATTTATACATGTGTGTGAGAGCTGGAGAATAAAAAAGGCTGAGTGCCAAAGAACCGATGCCTTCAAACTGCAGTGCTGGAGAAGACTCTTGAGAGTCCCTTGGACAGCAAGGAGATCAAACCCGTCAATCCTAAAGGAAATCAACCCTGAATATTCATTGGAAGAACTGGAGCTGAAGCTGAAGCTCCAGTACTTTGGCCACCTGATGCGAAGAACTGACTCGTTGGAAAAGACCCTGATGCTGGGAAAGACTGAAGGCAGGAGGAGAAGGGGACAACAGAAGATGAAATGGTTGGATGGCATCATCGACTCAATGGATATGAGTTTGAGCAAACTCTGGGAGATGGTGAAGGACAGAGAAGCCTGGTGTGCTGCAGTCTATGGGGTCTCGAAGAGTCAGACATGACTGAGCAATGAACAACAACAAATGCATGTGTGTGTAAATTAACTCTAACCTGTATGCTAGGAACTTCTGTTAATTAGTATATGAAGGACTCTAGTTAGGAATATACACTCCACAAAGTGTATAAGACTGATGTTTAAAATACCACTGAAAGTGAAAGTGAAAGTCCGACTCTTTGTGACCCCATGGACTATACAGTCCATGGAATTCTCCAGACCAGAATACTGGAGTGGGTAGTCGTTCCCTTCTCCAGGGGCTCTTCCTAACCCAGGGATAGAACCCAGGTCTCCCAAATTGCAGGCAAATTCTTTACCAGCTGAGCCACAAGGGAAGCCCCAAATACCACGATCTAAATACATACCTAAGAAGCCTATAAATTAGCATAAAGGATGCAGAAATAGCTTTTCATTTGGCAAATGAGTGGGGGGGGGGGTCAATATATATGATTGATTTGCCTAGAAAGACTTGTTCATGCATCTCATCCTAGTGTGTATATCGATTAAGAATCTGGCAAGCCCTGCATTGGAGAAGTGCCATAACTCTAGGATCCTATTTGGGCTTCAAATATGTCCATTTAAAAATTTGGACCTGGCTAGAAGGGAAACTGATGCTGTCATCAGAATATTGTAATACTTGCCGGGGAGTAAACCTTTTGTAAAAGGTGTTTTTCAGAGCAACTAAAAGGACAAAGCGAGAGCTTCTCCAAGTCTACAGAACAGATTTTCTAGTTGTTTTTGTGCCTACCGGCTAATGAATATTTGCATGTGTGCAGAACTTAGTTTCTGAGCCTTGTTTCCATTGTAACATACCTGGTTATCTGGCAGGTTATCTGGGAGGAAGCAGTGACTTCATCTGATAATTAGAGACTACTGACATTGACCATAAAGAGCCAGGCAAATTAGAGTAGGTCTTTTTACAACAACCAGTACTGTGGAAGTCCAGTAGAGACCTCTTCCTCCTTCTCTCCTCTCCCAACCCTCCAGAATTCCAGTTATTCACCTTGATGAAGGAGGGACAGGGGGAGTTTTTGAAGAGCCTCAGCCATGCAACTCTAAGCCACTAGACTATCCTGGGAGTAGAGGTGGGAGCAGAGCTTTGAATCAAATAAGAGATGAGATTGAAATTTTAAAATAAACATTTATCTTTCTTGAGTTTGGATGCTGGGTGGAGATGTATTTAAGGGACTCCTGTACTCTATGATAAAAGGAAGTTTGAAACAGAACAGTTAAAGGTACTAATAAGAAAAAAAAACAAACCCATAAAACCATGTTGTCTTTATACACCAAGTGATTTGAGACTTCTTAATAAACCAGTGATTCTATGTCTATTCTATTAATGTCTAAATATGTATGCAATTAGACGTCTCCAGATCTCATATTCTTCATGATTCTCAAGGTGCAAGGTTTATATTTCTCCCATTAGGAGAATCATCTCTGTTTAAGAAGTTGAGCATGGAAAAACATAAATAGGAGTAAGAACTAGCTTTTCCGACCATCATGACTGTTTTTTGAAAAGTGAAAGTGTTAGTTGCTTAGTCATGTTAGTTGCTTTGAAACCCCACGGTCTGTAGCCCGCCAGCTTCCTCTGTCCATGGAATTCCCCAAGCAAGACTACTGGAGTGGGTAGCCATTCCCTTCTCCAGAGCATCTTCCTGACTGGGGCCCATGTTCAGCAAGATCCTAGATGATCTTCTCCATCAAATCAGGGTATTAAAGAAAGAGAAAGAATGGGAATCAGGGAACAGGATTCAAATTTCAACCCACATGCAAAGGAAATTCCTTTCAATCCTAGGAAGGAAATTCCTAAGATGACTGTGAAGTAAAGATTTAGAACAGCTAGCTGTGCAACAAACCTAGAAAAATTCTAAGCAGTTTCCAAAAAGGATACCTTTAAAGAAAAAAAAAAGTCAATTTACCTGATGTATTTGACTGTACTGAAAAGAGTTTGATGTTTGCATTAATGATAGAAAGGTAAGCAGGTACAAGAAACAGAGTAACTATTAAATTATGAGAGTTGGGAGAAGGAAGGTAGTAATATAAGAAATAAAAATTAATAATAGTATTAATATATACTATGTGGTCAGCCAGGAGCAATATTTATACAGTAATAATATTAGAAAACTGGGGAATATGATGTCTATTTCTGACAGTAGTTTCTCTTCTGTCTCATAGATCTGTTTGTTCATTCTTACACCAATATCAAACTGGATTTTGGATTTTGGTAGTCCTATTAGTATTAGAGATTACCTGTTAACTTTCTATTGGAGAAGGCAGTAGCACCCCACTCCAGTACTCTTGCTTGGAAAATCCCATGGACAGAGTGAGCCTGGTAGGCTGCAGTCCATGGGGTGGCTACAAGTCGGACACAACTGAGCAACTTCACTTTCACTTTTTAGTTTCATGCATTGGAGGAGGAAATGGCAACCCACTCTAGTATTCTTGCCTGGAGAATCCCAGGGACTACAGCAGATAAGGATTTTGCATGCTTATACTGCAGGTTAGTTCCATTTTCAAATAATATGTGCAATATGTCTTATATAATATACACACCACATAAGGTCTAACAATTCTGGAAACTCAAGGAAAATAGTGTATATACTGTCTTTTTTTTTTTAGATTAATAATTGGTCCCATTGCTTTAAATTTAGAGACACTTCACTTGAAATGTTTTCTGAAGCTTGAAGAAAAATATATTGAGCAAATTATGTTAGAATGTAGCTAATTTACTATTTAAAATAAAGTCTGAGGGCTTCCCTGGTGGTCCAGTGGTTAAGACTCCATCTTGCAATGCAAGAGATACTAGTTTGATGCTAATTGCCGCAGAGCAACAGCCCAGGAGCCGTAACTCCAGAGCCTGTGTGCTGCAACCACTGAAGCCGGCACCTAGAGGCTGTGCTTGGCAACAAGAGAAGCCACTGCAAGGAGAAGCCTGTGCACCCCAGTGAAGAGCAGACTCTACTTGCTGCAAATAGAGAAAGCCTGGGGTTGCAGTGAAGACCTATCACAGCCAATAAATACATGTCTTTTAAAAAAATTAAGTTCATCCTATGTTTTCAGAATTTTCAAACATCCTATAGATCATGAATCATAACAAACGGGCTTATACATCGAATGATAAAAATCTTTGAGGATATTTAGAATTTGTCTATATGCCATTTATGAAAGAGCCACTTTATTTTCATTTGTTAAATGTTTTTAATTTTTATTTCACATAGAAATACTGATGTGAAAGGTTTAAAATTTATTAAGTAAATAACTATAGAAAGAAAGGCATTGTAGCAATATTAATAGCAGGCAAAGTAGAATTTAAGGTGAATTAATGATGAAAGGAATACTCCATCAGAAAGATTTAAAAATCACGAACATACATGTATCCATAACAGAGCCTTAAAACATGTGAACCATAGTAATGACAAATTTTACAAGTAGAAGTAAACAAATTCACAATCACAGCTCTCTTAGTAATTACCAGATTAAAAAACTAAAAAAATTAATAAGTATATAAGATATTTGAAAAATACAGTTAAACTCAATCAAAAAAGCTTTAAGTAAATGAGAAGTGTCAGAATATTCATTTTTGTTTCATTAGATAATCTAACATAAAAGCACCCAGTTTTTTAAAGAATCAAAACATTTGTGTTAATCTAGTGACCAAAGTTAATTAGCCATCAAAATTTTTATTCTCACTGTCTAGAATTTTCAAATCCTCTTTTTCTGTGTAATTGTTAAAGTGCTCTGTGATTTACCAAGTTAATTTTTATTAATAGTCCTGACTTTATGTATCATTTAAGCAGGATATTTGCCTCTTTAGTTTAATTTTTTCATCTTTTCTCATGTTCTATTTTTCTTTTCCCCAGTCCTCTAATCATTTTCATTCTCTTGGCCCTTTACTATCAGATGCTGAAAACTGTCATAAATATTTATGACCTGTTCCTTGTCTTTCCTGATGAAGAAAAACACATATATACCATTTCCATCTATTCACCAGCTATTCCCTCTGGGTGCAAACTGTAATGACTTCGCCTGATCACTGTGATGGCATTTGCTACCAAGTCTTTCATAAATACTAAATGGTGCATTTTTTCACGTTGTGCCCCAAGTAGAGCAGGTTCTCTTTATATATCAGAAGGCCAGTCCAAATGACACATGTTTGCTTTATCAACCTCTGTAAAAGTCTAGAGGTAATTTATATTGATTACATAATAAGAAACTCCATCCCTGGTACAACATGTTCTTTCAGCTGCAGAGCCACACCTGTAGAAATGCTAACTCACATCTGGTTCCATAAATCTGTTCTTTCTGATCCTCTGGAGAGATATTTTTATGTAAACTGTATAGCTACATGTGGAACAGGAAAGACCAAAGCAGATGGCTAAACCCAGTAACCATTTCCACTCCATGGCTTTAGCTTTTACTCTCTTCCTTGACTTTGATGTCTTCCTATCTGAGAGTCAGTTCAATCATTTCCTTTATGGAAGGTGTCTCTTACCAGCTTTATTTATACATAGATAACAAACTCAGTGATGATAATGTTCTTATCAGGAGGTTTTAAGGACAATCTTTGAGTCAAGACTATCACTTTCACTCACTGATTTGTAGATTCCTTCAATTAATTTTTTTGATATGAATATAACAAGAGGATACCTTCCTCATTAATATATATTTTCATTTTTATTGTTTTCATTGCATGTGTTACATCTCCACACAAAATCTACTTTAAAAACAAACCATTATAAAAAAACAAAAAAGAAAGCCTGGATACCTTGAATGCAACTGATTTCTAATGACTGTGCGACCTAATTTAGCTTTTTGTTGTTGTTTACTCGCTTGGCTATGTCTGATCTTTGCAACCCCAAGGATTGTAGCCTGCCACGGTTCTCTGTCCATGGGATTTCCCAGGCAAGAATACTGGAGTGGGTTGCCATTTCCTTCTCCAAGGGATCCTCTCAACCCCAGGACTGAACCTGTATCTCCTAGAAGTCTCCCGCATTGCAGGCAGATTCTTTACTGCTAAGCCACCAGGGATGCCCAAATTAGCTGTTATTCTCCCTTTAAGATGATTTGCCAATAAAAGTACAACATTAGAGAGGTAACCCTGATAGAAAGGACAATAACAAGCCTTTTGAGGGGAAGTCATAAAGCCAATGATCCACAGGGCATTAGAGCTAAGAGAGACCACATCTAGTATACCCTCTTCATTACAAAAACTGACAACCAAAAGGTTGAGTCACCTGCCTGACATCATCGAGTGGCTCAAAGGCAGAATTAAATGGACTCTTTCCACTATTATCTACTGCTAACTCATATTTCAGAGAAAGTTTGGAAGCTCAGCATAAGGAAGACTTTTACTGAGATAACTTCTATAAGGCAAGTCCCTCCATAATTTATGTTTTAGTAATAGGGTTTTTTTTTTTATATAAATTGTGGTGTTTTTAAATTGGCTAAAACCTATAGATTTCAAGGTCTGGGGGATCATGGATCATCTTTCTTGCCTTTGTTAGTGTTGAAGCTCTTACAAATAACTGATAGGATGCAGTTTCAGAGCAGAGTGTCAGGAGTTGAATATCCAGGTAAATAAACCCTGTCACGCTAGTACTTCTGCCTAAAACTGTAAAGTGATAGTGAGAGGTGTTGCTGGATGTTACCATTTGTTTGGGATGACCCATCTCAGTAAAGCAGCAAGAAGGTTCCAGAATCTGGCATCAAGGCAGAGCAGGCTGAGGAATCTGCCATCAGCCTCAAGGGAAACAAACCAGAATCCAGAGGAGTATTTGTGTATTTCAGGTGGAAAGTCCTCAGGGGATTACACAATCTTCATACATGCAATAATATTCCATCCATATCTCTAATGATGTACATATAAAACTTTTACTATGTAAAGCACAATTCTGTTTTAAGGGGCTTAAAAATTAAGCCAAGAATACTAGGCAAAATCTAAGGTGATCCAAATAAAGTATGAAAGTGAAAGTGTCGGTTGCTTAGTCATGTCCGACTCTTTGCAACCCCATGGACTATGTAGCCTACCAGGCTCCTCTGTCCATGGGATTCTCCAGGCAAGAATGACTGGAATGGGTAGCCATTCCCTTCTCCAGGGGATTTTCCTGACCCAGGGATCAAACCTGGGTCTCCGGCGTTTCAGGCAGATTCTTTACCATCTGAGCCATTATGGAGTTTTGTTAATAATGATGTTACAGATAATGTTTCATTTGCTGTGACACATGTGCACAGCAATGTTAACAACAGAGGATATCGGGTGTGGGTATATGAGAACTCTGCAATGTCCTTGCAACTCTTCTATAAATCTACAAATTATTATTCTAGAATAAAATTTTAGTTTAAAAATAATAAACAGCATGACCCACCCATAGGACTGCTTGTGCAAGCTTGGCCCGAACACTCTTGCTTGGATCAAACTCGCTTTTCTTCTACTCTTCTCCTTAGGTTCCTAGAGCATTTTTAAACTTTAACATATTTGGCTATAGATACTATAATCACAGACATTACAAAGCACAGCACTTTCACATATGTGATCTCATGTGTTAGAAATTTAAATGCTGATGAAGACAATTTTAACGAATCGGAGGGTGACAAGATTCTAAGATCTGCGACTGTTCGCTTTGTGGTTTGGTTTCAGAAAAGCTTGTAAAAAATCTTTTCTGACTACAGTAGGGAAAAAGCTCAGATTGGATGGTAGTTTGTCTTAACCACCCTTTTTCAGCACCTTGGTGTTTCAGATTGTCTCCAAACAAGATGCTGGTCAATACTGCTTTTTAGGGCAAGGATATAAAGGAATGTGCTTGTCCAAGAAGCCTTAAAAAGGCAAAAAAAAAAGGCGGGGGTGGTGGGGGGGCGGGTGGAGGGAAGAGAAGGAAAGGCTGAACCAGGGGTGGGGCAACTTACTTCCAGAAAGAGAAAGCAGAAGCTGTCAGGCACAGCATAATTTTTGGAAACTTCAAATGCTGAACTTAGAACCTAGAGAGTTTTCTTTAAGAATGTATTCAATATGACTTATATCTTTCCAGAAAACCAACTAGAAAAAGTCTTCATATTTCAAAAAAAAAGAAAACTATGTCCTAAAGATACTTTACTACATAAAGTGCCTTTATGTTTCAGATCTCACTGCTCCCTACCTGGGTTTACAGAGAAGGAAAAAGACTATTGTGAGTTTTATAATCAGGAAGCCTGAGGCATAGAAGTCTGTTCGAAGCCACACAGGTTATCAGCTGTAGACATGAAGCAGGCACCAGGGCCACTTTTTGGTGAGACCACCCACTTGGAATCTGAGGTACCCACAAACCGTAAGAACCAAGATAGCAAAAACTTAAACTCATTGCACATGCTCTCAGGAAAAAGAATTAGCAAACTATTCCCAATGGTAAGACTGTTTTAACAGCGTAACTAAAAGCAGAAATATGGAAAGCTATGACACATAAAAAATTCTCAAACCTCTATACTTTTCATTTCCTATTTATTCAAGCACAGGTGGGTCAGCAGTTCCAGGCTGGCTGATATAATCTCTGTACCCAATCTTAGGGGCACTAGAGAGCTCCTTGGCTAGATATTTCCATTCCGTCATTGCCATAACTGTATATTATACTTACCCTGCAGAGTGTTTGAAAATTGAGTTTTCATTTTATTATCATCAATATTTTAAAGAAGATATATCTAAGCAAGAGAGACATAAGGACTTCATGGCTAAAGCATATGGCTGCTGCTGCTGCTGCTAAGTCACTTCAGTCGTGTTCGACTCTGTGCGACCCCATAGATGGCAGCCCACCAGTCTCCCCCGTCCCTGGGATTCTCCAGGCAAGAACACTGGAGTGGGTTGCCATTTCCTTCTCCAATGCATGAAAGTGAAAAGTGAAAGGGAAGTCGCTCAGTCACGTCCGACTCCTACCCAACAGCTATAGAACATTTTCAATCAAATAAATCTCAATGGGAGAAGAAACAACAACAACAACAAAAATAGAAGAAGATCAGGGAGGGGCAAGTGCTGTGGCATCAGTATCATGCCTGCACTACCTGGAGAAAAAGCCATAGAATTGAGGGACTTCCCTGGAGGTCCAGTGGCTAAGAATCTGTGCTTCCAATGCAGGGGGCCTGGGGTTCCATCTCTGGGCAGCTAAGACACGGAGCAGCCAAATAAATAAGTAAATAAATAATAGAGGGGAAAAAAAGCCACAGAATTGAGTGCTGAACGTGATCCACCAGGAAGAGTCCACAACATGCCTAGCTGCTCTAGTCATATTCATCAAAAGTCAGAAATGACTTGAGTTTTTCACCAGGCAAACTGGGGTATAATCATTCAATGGACTGTCAGCAAAGCAATGGAAAGGGTGAAGGATACCACAGGCAGGGTCAGGGGTGAGCAACTGGCCGACTTGGTGACAGGGTAACTTTCACAAGCCACATAGGATGCCCCTTCGTGAAGTCTAGGAACAAATGGATGGAAGGGACAGAGGCCAGAACAGTGGTTCCCTGGGCCCAGGTACAGCAATGGGGAGAGGGGCTGGAGGAGAATGGATGGAATTCATCTCCATCTTGATCTGGAGGATAGTTATACGGGTGTATACATATGTAGAAATTCTTCCAGCTGTACCTTTAAGATTAGTGCACTTCACTGTATGTATATTACAACTCTGTGTACATTCCACCTCAAAAAAAGTGAAGGATGTCACACTTCAGCCTTGAGTCAGTCTTTCCCATAGGCTCCAAAATCAGACCAGAAGGTTTTAGTGAAAATTCTCTCTACTTTTTTTATAATCAAATCTCATTTTCTAATAAATTATTCCCTATCACCTTCAAAAGAAAAAGGAGGGGGGAAGATGAAAGGGAAGGAGATCCAGTAGTGGGAGGAGAAAAGAAGGATGGAGGGAAGAAGGGAGTAAACGTTAACAAAACCCTTATTTCCTTCCAAAACGTACCTTCTTTCAGTTTCCTTTATTTATTAATTTTTTGAGTACTTTAAAAAGGAGGGGAAATTATGATCCAAATTCTAAAATAACTAAATAAATAAAGGACAAAAGCAGCTTTTTCTGGCTGACACAGTGCTACATGCATGCATGCTCAATCACGTCAGTTGTGTCTGACTCTTCAGTCGTGTCTGACTCTTTGCGACCCCATGGACTGTAGCCCACCAGACTCCTCTGTCCATGGGATTCTCCAGGCAAGAAAACGAGTGGGTTGCCATCCCCTTCTCCAGAGGGATCTTCCTGACCTAGGGATTGAAACCCCAGGTCCTGTCTCCTTCATTGCAGGCAGAATCTTTACTGCTGAGCTACCAGGGAAGCCCAACACAGTGCTGTACTGTCGAATATTTCAGAATTGAGGGCTTGGTTTCCAGTAATTCACAAGAGGAAGCTATTTTGCCTTTCTCATTTTAGAGTTGAGAAGGCACATCCTTGTATGACCTTGAATGATAACTGATGTGATTTTTCAGAATGAACCGTAAGTTGCAGATGACTGAATCATAAAAAGAACTGCATTTGAAAGAGATCTAAGTCAATGTTTGTTCTTAATCTTTCACCTCAAAGTTTATTTCTACATATGTTAAGCCTATGGCTTCTCTGGTAGCTCAGAGGTTAAAGCGTCTGCCTGCAATGTGGGAGACCTGGGTTTGATCCCTGGGTTGGGAAGATCCTGTGGAGAAGGAAATGGCAACCCACTCCAGTATTCTTGCCTGGAGAATCCCATGGATGGAGGAGCCTGGTGGGCTACAGTCCACGGAGTTGCAAAGAGTCGGACACGACTGAGCGACTTCACTTTCACTTTCACTTTAAGCCTATAGCAGCCATTACTAGATTTTTAGTATATATTACTTTAGTGGCTAAAATACTCCAGTTTACTGAAGTCACAACACAGTCAGCTTTGATTATCTTTTTCAGGCCATATATTTTCAACTCTAAGTGTATACATGTACACATACTGAAAATATGCCCTGTAAGATCCCAGATGCATACAGAGAATGCATCCATGTGATAGTTCTAGGTATGGCTGCTTATGTAGGATAGAGATTGTTCTAGTCTCTGAGCAGAGGTGCTGAATTGGTGACAGTCCTATAAAGGACTCACTTGAGACCCATTTGATGGTGGCGGTGGTTGTGTGTGTTCAACAAACGTGCATGTGTGTCCTGCATGTATTATGGCAAACAGATGTGGCCTCTTTGAGATGCAGTCAAGATTGCAGCAAAACAAAGGGAAGAAGAGGAACTCGAGCGGTGACGTAGGATCTGGAACAGAGAAGAGGAAAGAAAAGTGAGGAGGGGATAAGGGAAAATAGAAACTCACAATGACAAAAATACAAAAAGGTTTCTCGAGTGGAAATAAAAAGAAGAATCAGAACATAAATGGTGTTGTTTTTTTAAGATCCAGAAATAGAGAGAGCCGTTGCTAAGTGAAGTGGGCTCTATGGAAGGCAGCAAACAATCATGGATGGATAACGGGTCCACCCCAAATTACCCAGGGCTGTCTCCGTTTAGAACTGTTATTTTAGGAAAATTATTAATAGCTCTTCCTTTCCCTCCTGGTTTAGATAATAAATGATAGAGTTACCATCTGTATAGACCACCTCTGGCCAAAGACAGAAAGTAGCCATAAGCAGGACTCAACCTGGGCAACGACATCAAGAAGAGCTTTAAGGAAGGGGTAAAAGGAAACAATAGCTAAAGAAAGAGGGGAAAAAAGGAGACCAGGTATAATGTGCAGACAGTTTGTAACCAGTTATGCCAAACACAGATAAAGTTAGAAAGGCCTTGTAGAGGAAACAGTGTATGAAAACTTAAAGATGGATGGGGAAGAGATAGAAGAAACCAAAGACAAGAGACGTGATTCAGAGCACAGATATGTTTGGGCTCCTATATTTCCCCCTGTATTGGGGGATTCGTGGTTATGAGCAGCATGTATAAAAATGACTTAAAACGGCCACCCTGGCTTTCCACCCTGTGTAGGCACACATGAAGTCCCATCTGCTGCTGCTGCTCCAAAGCTGCTCACCTCCTCCTTACTCTCTGCCTCTCAGCCTTGCAGGCTGCCACGAGCAAGCCTTCCCACCGAGGCCCCACCCCCACCTCTGATGGCCGCATACCAGACTGTCTGCCACTGTGGTTTCACAGGCTTCCACAGATAGGCCACAGTATGTGAAGCTGCCCTTCGCTGCGTCATTTCAGAGACCTCTTTTGACTTTTTCCTGGATCGGAATTTTGTGTTGCAAAAAGCAGAAAGTAAATGTCAAGGGCAAGTTCAAAAGGCCAAGTGATTTCTAGCTAAGCCTTGCTTACACCCAGAGATGGAATACCACCAGCAAGAGGGTCTTTGGTATTTAGAGTTTCAAAAAGTATGTCTCATAGATTTCTACCATTATTTTGAATTGGGGCATATTATGGGTTGAAGTGTGTCTCCCTCAAAATTCTTATGTTGATGTCCTAACCCCCAGTACCTCAGAATGTGACCTTTTTTGAAAATAGGATCTTCTCTGAGGCAATCAACTTACAATGAGGTCATTAGGATGAGCCCTAATCCAACACTACTGGTAACTTTAGAAGAAGAAATTTGCATACAGAGAGGATGCTATGTTTACATGAAGAAGGCCATCTAAAAACCAAGGGGAGATTCCTGAAGCAGATCCTGCTCTCACAGTCCTCACAAGGAACCAGCTCCTCTGACACCTTGATGTTGGACTTCCAGCCTCCAGAACAATAGGTTTCTGTTATTTAAGCCATCTAGATTGTGTTACTTTATTATAGCAGTCCTAGGAGACTGATATCCTAGAGATGCAGTCTGGTGGAAGATGAGAGTTAGGAGAAGCTCGCCAGACTAATTACAGTTTTTTTCATTTCCCTAAGAAGACTAAGGAATGCTTCTTTGAGTTGTCTGAAAGAGTCCCTATGGCAAGTGGGACTGGATGATCCTGAGGAAATAATTTTGATAGTTCATGCCTCAGTTTCTCCCTCCATGGAGTTGATCATAGGGCCTATCGTCTGAAATTCACACTATGACTGAGTGGCAAGGTGAAGGGTGATCACAGAAACATTCTGAGTTGGGGGCAGGAAGACCAAACTTCAAATGTGGAGCCTTATTAATAAATACACTAAGAACAGCTGTCATGGAAAGTAGACCCCCGGTTCTTTAGCTGATCACCAAAGTGGAGGACTTCCCTCGTGATCCTCACAGAATCAGCTGTCTCCACCTTTTGAGTACCTAAATTTGACACAATTAAAACCCAAAACAGCTTGATATATTTGGACAAAGAGTTTTCTTTCAGTACAGACTATCTCCTCTTGTGTTAGAGAAAACGCTTGTTAACCTGCTTGTTAAACTATCTCTGCTACCAGAAAAAGAAAACACAAAAATATTTCTGCACATGACTTTTTTTTTTTTAAGCTGTTATAGGCCTAGATCTCATCCTATTGAACACTCACTTGAATAACCTCTTGAGTCACTAGTGAAAGCAGTGGTGTTTAGCCCTGCTTCCTTATATGGCAGGGAAAGACAATGTGCTTGTCTATTTGAACTGCAGTGTGGCTCTCTGACAAATTATAATGACTGGTTATGGAAACCTCCTGCTCTGGTTTCCATCGCTCTTCCCGGGAAAGACACAGAACAGACAGCTGTAGGGAAGTGGAAAAGGTTGGAGTCAGGGAATTTCGTCGAATCTAGCTTAGCTATTTGCCAGTTGTGTGACTTTGGGCAACTGATTTACTTTTGAGAGTCTTGAGAGACTCTTGTACTGCAAGGAGATCAAACCAGCCCATCCTAAAGGAAATCAGTCCTGAATATCCATTGGAAGGACTGATACTGAAGCTGAAACTCTAATACTTTGGCCACCTGATGCAAAGAACGTACTCACTGGAAAAGACCCTGATGCTGGGAAAGATTGAAGGCAGGAAGAGAAGGGGACGACAGAGGATAAGATGGTTGGATGGCATCACCAACTTGATGGACATAAGTGTGGGCGAGCTCCGAGAGTTGATGATAGACAGGGAAGCCTGGTGTGCTGCAGTCCATGGGGGTCGCAAAGAGTCAGACACAACTGAGCAACTAAACTGAATTTGCTTTACTGACCTGAGATAGTTATCTTCTACTAGAACAGTGCCTGTCATGTAACAAGTATGCCAACAAGGTAGTTTACTGAGTTAGCTTACCTTCACAACCATCTCTAACTTAAAGGCTCAGGAGAGCTATCAGTCACTTTATTTGTTTGCTCCATCTTCCAAGGTCAGTGCTTTGCTCCCTAGATAAGTCTCAATCTTCCTCCTTCTCCCATTCTCCCTCTTTCCTCTCTACCTCTCTCACTCTAGGTCTAAAACACAAAAATCCTATGAAACAACCCAGTCTCAGGAATAATAAAACTCTTTAGCCATACTAGATAAAAGATGATTTAGAATGTTCAAGGCAGCAGACCCAACGATAAGTGTAGGAGAGAAAATCCTGTGGTTGAAAGGGATGGTGGGGGTTGTCTGCCTCTGCAGAGTAGGGCTGTCTGAGCTCCAGAGACAGATAGATCTAGTTAGAAAGTGGTTGCTGTTGCTGCTGCTGCTGCTGCTAAGTCTCGGCAGTCGTGTCCGACTCTGTGCGACCCCATAGACGGCAGCCCAACAGGCTCCCCCGTCCCTGGGATTCTCCAGGCAAGAACACTGGAGTGGGTTGCCATTTCCTCCTCCAATGCATGAAAGTGAAAAGTGTAAGTGAAGTCGCTCAGTCGTGTCCGACTCTTAGTGACCCCATGGACTGTAGCCTACCAGGCTCCTCCATCCATGGGATTTTCCAGGCAAGAGTACTGGAGTGGGGTGCCATTGCCTTCTCCAAGAAAGTGCTTATGCTGATCGAAACAGGGTTTCCTAGAACTGTATCTATTGGTCCTAGTTTTACTTCCCGGAGGACTGGACATGAAAGAATTTGGCTCCTTTTGCTCTGTCTACAGGATAGCAGTGGAGTAGGGAACTTGGGAGAATGGGTAGCTAAGGGCACTGGCACTTTTAAAAGGAGTCCCATGCCTACAGATAAGCTCCATAGGAAGCCATGGCTAGTAGCTGATGATTTTTAACTTAGTGCTTGTCGTGTGCAAAACAGTTCAACTCTATTATTTCTAGTCCTTATAACAATGACAAAAAGGAAAAAATGACCCCCTTGTTAAGGTAAAGAAATGGGCCAGATAATGGTAAGTTTAAGATTCCAGCTCAAGTCTTCCTGATTTTAAAGTGTGTTCTCAGATAGGCCACATCCCCAGAAACATACACAAGCTCAAATGGAGTAATTAGGCAGCACAGTGTGGTGGTTGAGAATGTGGACTGTGGAGCCAGTTTATCCAGGTTTGAATCCTGATTCTGCCACTTAGTATCTGTGTGACATTAGATGTGTTACTTAACCTAACTGTGTGACTCAGTTTCCTCATCTGTCAATCTGATTGTTAAGAAGATTTTTTATTTAATTAGCTACTTGGTCTGTGTCAGGGGCTGTTGTAAGCACTCAGGACTGATACAATTAGAGAGCAATCAATGAATTCAAACATGAATATTGGCTTCCGCTTTCTTATCAAGAAGAAATTATGGACATTTATTCCTTTAATTATTTAACTCACATATTAAGCACCTACTTTATGTGGGGCAAGGCACTTTTTTAGGCTCAAGTCAGAGCACTTGAAAAATCCAGACAAGGTCTCTGAGTTCATAGTGCTTTGTTTTAGGAGCATGGGAAACAATAAACAAGTAAACAAATAAACAGGCAGTCATAAGCATACATTATGAATATGCGTGTACCTAAGCATCAGGGTATCCTGATTGGCTCTTCAATTAATTTTACTGACTTGATATTTTAGGGTCAGTGGTGTGCTAATAAACGTTCGATAACAATCCCTGGGGGTTGGCAGGGGCGGGGAGTCTGATTTGTGTTATTTCCTAATTTCCAGGGTGTAAATACTTCCATCATCGTTGACCTCAAGCTTCCAACATGTCATCAGTGAATGAAGAATTGGGAGGAGAAGTTCTCTTGCACAGTATTTGGTGGTATTTCCATTATATGGATAAAATAGATGTAACTAACCTCGACAGCATAGTTAATAGTAAAGTGTAAAATAATTAGGAAGAGATCAGTTTTGAGTATTTTTTTTAACCTTGTTTTTTGCTATAATTTAACTGAAAGTCTATGTAATTTAGTTTTTAATAATGACTGTATAATGACTAGTTCTCAAAATCTTGAAAATTTAGCAATTGGCTTTTTGGAGCTAGTATGAGCTGGCTGCACACACTACTGGGTAAGGAGACATTTCAGAGGAAAAGAAGACTGAGTCACAGTTGTGTCATCACACAGACATATGTCCTAATCTGATTCCTTTTTAGTTGCTTTTTTCCAGCAAGCTCTGCTTTCATGCACGCTGTGGAAGCACTGCTCTGTAAACTAAATACCATCGGCACAAATATAGCAACCATTCCGGCATTCGTACTGGACCAGGTTGTTCATACGGATATGGTTTTAACTCTACCAGCCTTAGTGAATATAATTTATGTCCTTGGTGCTCTGAATATAGCAGATTCTTCTGCGCAATGCGGAGGTACCTCCTGACTGTTGTGTAAAGGAAAACCCTAGGGATGGATTTTCTGTCCTCCAAAATCAAATTACTCCCCCTGTCCATGAACTTGAGGTCTCTTGTCTCTTAGGGCTAACAGACTTCTGAAGGGGCCACCCAGGGAAGCATCCGAGGCCTCAGACTAAGAGGAGATAGACGGTGAGAGTGGAGGCTTTGTACATTCCTTACCACAAAGTGGAAAACAGAGAAAAACATTTTCTGTTTTTCTTGGTAAGCTAAATATCTAAAATAACCAATCTTCAAAACATCCTAAGGACAGAAACACTTAAAGAGACAATTTTTCTTCAATTCACCCTTCCCCTGAAGCCTAAATTTCACTTAGTAATGGTGGCTGGAACAGGAAGTGGAAATACCATGAGAAATTTTATTCTTGCCACATTTTCAGTGCTTTACAAAAGCAAACACTGGAAATCTCATCAGAGAGCTTGACCTTACAGGGTTGATAACTTTGCGGCCAAACCAAAAGAGTATTGGAAGCTGGAGGAATTTTCAGATAAATATTCTAGTGCTTCTGGAGAGACTCTTTAGCAATACTGATTATTTGGAATAGACAGCTGTAACTTTTGGAAAGAAATTATCTGAAACTAAACAACAAGGCTTCTGAGGAGTAAGTGATTCCATGGATCTACTATAAGTTATTTTAAGCACAGATGTACAGAACTGTTTCTGAGTCGGGGTGTTTTAGCAGAATCACAGGGAGTTTTCATAAACTGGACCCTATTCTAATCCTACTGTATCAAAATCTCTGTAGATGGGTCTCAGGGATGTTTTCAGAAAACCCTACAGTTGACTCTGATTAAGATCTCCTGGATTATAGGCAGATTGGGCTGCAGTGTACAATCCAAATCCATAAACTGTTAAAATGGGAGGGACATTTTCTTATGCT
The DNA here is from genome assembly GCF_055505025.1 of Bos grunniens. NCBI lineage: Eukaryota > Metazoa > Chordata > Mammalia > Artiodactyla > Bovidae > Bos > Bos grunniens. The sequence continues at coordinate 21,737,267 of NC_141168.1, forward strand.
ACCAGGAGAAGCAATCTGGTGTACTTGAAGATTAACAGCGTGGGACTCAGGACATGTGTGTTCTGGAACCACCTTTGCCACTAATTAACTGGGTGACCTTGGTCGAGTCACTTGGTCTGTTCTTTCATTCAGCAGATATTTACTGGACTTCTGTGGTGTGCCAGGCATTAGGTATATAACGGAAAAAAAAAAAAAAAGATGTTTCCTGCCATTATGAATCTTACTGACAAGAATCAAAGAAACCTACTAATATGTGTGTAATTTTACTTGGTGTGGCTAAGCTTTAATTTCTCATCTGGAAAATGAAGAGTAGATTACTGGTTCATTTTTTTTTTTTAAAGAATTTCTTCTTAAGACCCCAAATTTCTCGCCCCAACCTTTCCACACACAATATAATTACATGTTTTAGGTCCACTGATTGAGAAAACACAATACCAAAAGCTACTATGAATTCAATAACTGTTTACAATAAATTAACATTTTTGTCTTCATAATACACCTACATAATTAGAAAAATAGTAGCACATATTGTTTACTCAGCTTGTCAACATCATTTGCTGCATGTATGGACTTATTTACCTCTTGCAGTAACTCAGTGGCATCCCAGGGGTCCCAGGTACAGAGGTTAGGAAAGTACAGACTACGTTAACCTCATGAAATACGTGGTGCTTGAGTAGCAATGGCTCTTTTCTTATACAGCAGACATCACTATCAATGACAGCATTTAATTGCCCAAAGGAAGTTTAGCCTCAGCCTCAGAATCCTTCTCCACAGAGTATGCCAGATGGTCATTACCAACTGTTTAAAGTTGGCAAACAGATGAAAAATTATTATCATTCCCTGGGCTAAATGACTCCTAAGGCCTTGCCCAGCTTTTAAAAATCCATGAATTGTTTCTATTTAGTTCTGCTGTCTTGAGGGGCTTCCCATGTAGCGCTAGTGGTAAAGAACCCACCTGCCAATGCAGGAGACATAAGAGACCTGGATTCAGTCCCTGGGTTGGGAAGATCCCCTTGAGGAGGGCATGGCAACCCACTCCAGTATTCTTGCCTGGAGAATCCCATGGACAGAGGAGCCTGGCGAGCTACGGTCCATGGGGTTGCAAAGAGTTGGGCATGACTGAACTTAGCATGCACTGTTGTCTTGCAAACATCATCAAGAACTGAAACGTTTACTAAGAGTTTATTAGCTTTTATGCATTTAACTTACTAAGTACTGTGATTTACACTGAGATGTATTGATATGTGTGTGTGAAAGTTGCTCAGTCTGGTCTGACTCTTTGCGACCCCATGGACTATATAGCCCATGCGATTCTCCAGGCCAGAATACTGGAGTGAGTAACCTTTCCCTTTTCCAGGGGATCTTCCCAACCCAGGGATCGAACCCAGGTTTCCCACATTGCAGGAGGATTCTTTACCAGCTGAGCCACAAGGGAAGCCCAAGAATAATGGAGTGGGTAGCCTATCCTTTCTCCAGCAGATCTTCCCAACCCAGGAATTGAACCGGGATCTCTTGCATTGCTGGCGGATTCTTTACCAACTGAGACAGGGAAGGCCTAAGAGATGTATTGATAGTTATTTTTATTTATTAACATTACTAAGTCATTGCATATTTAATTTTAAAGATTGCCTTATTTTGTGGGGAGCCATATCACACAAATGACTTATATGAAAATACTCATGTTTTCTTTGGAATCTTTCTAAAATGGATAATTCTTGTCTTTTCAGTTATCAATGGTACAAGCTTCCAGGCCAATTCCTTTAAGACTGGTTCATCAGACCATGCTGAAGTGATCATTAGGAACTGTATGACTCTGACGGTGGGTGTTTGATTCTCTATAAATTCTGTCACATAAAAATTCAAATGATATTCATTGACAGCTGTTGGACATTTCAGCTAATTTGCTTTCCATGCCTAACTTTCTCTTCTAACTAAAAAATTGCCCACTGGGCTGTATTTTTCCCCAGGGGTGACGACTGCAGCCAGACACACTGGTAATTCATCCATAGGCATGCAAGTAACCCTTGATTTTCCTAAGGGATTTGCCAAAAACAATAGTTATTAGCTGAACCAATCACATTTTTTTTCCCTCAGAATTTAACCAGGAAGCGCAGAAAAAATTTCCCAGTCTGCAGGTCAACAAAAAGCAGCAGCCATTTGTGCTGCAGCTGAGTTACGTTAATGGTAGCACATGGACCTCTGCTGGGTTTCTTTGACCCACCTTGATTGCAGCCCCATTCTCCTTGGACTCTGGTCCTATCTTGGCTTCTATCCTTGGGTTTCCTTGAAATTCCATCCGTTTATTATTCCACATGTATCTTATCATTCTGTCCCTTTACTCAAGCTACTGAAGCTTATTAACATAAGGGTCTATTTGTTCCAAGCAGTGTGCCAAGAGTTCTCACATATGTTACTGTACCTGTCTGTACACTGCCTTGCTAAGCAAGCTCTTGGTTTTTAACTTCTGTCTGACTTCTGATTTTTGCTGTTTTTCTTTTACTTATCTGGCTGTAATTCACATGTTAGCCCATCGGTATATTTTATGTCTATGTGGCTTAGACCCTTCTGACTCCAGTGGAATGAAGGTCCTTGGTACTTCTGGCCCTAGGCTCTCTGGTGGGGGTGGGGGGCTCACCCTGGTCCTGCCCCTCTTTAGCACACGGTGAAATCTGCCCAGTTCCCCAGCTTGAGCCAAGAGGGGATGTAGCATGTGAGGGTAAAAGAAACTAATTACCTATTCCTACTTAATATATCCCCCTCCTAGTGAGATGACTTCCTTACAGTTCTGTGCTTTCATCTACATGTTTTCAAAACCATGTTAGAAGCCTCAGGAAATTATTAAAAAGTAATTTATCTTCAAGTTAGCCATCAGTGGTACACATACATTTTTTAAAAGAAAGGTCATGTTCTAAAATGAGCGCTTAGTAAGAATACCCAATTCACCTAAAATATTCCCCCAAATATTCATTTTCTTTCAACCATTCTTATCAATCCTTTTACTAAGTTCTCAGCATACACTTAAGAGCTTAACAGCAGCCTTTCCTGAATTCTTCAGCCCCTCAGTTCTCCACAGAAAACTGCTTCTCTAGAGATGATGTTTTCTTTGAAATGGAGGCCATATGAGGTAATCTCCTTCTATATATGTGTATATTTACACCATCCTGTCTTCCTCCCAAAGAATCTGGGAAACAGGGAAGGACACCTCCTCACACGTTCTGCTCCCATTCACTCTTGTCTCCAGGGAGAACCAACACTTTATCCCACTCCCCACCCCAACCTCTACTGGCTCAAGGGTTTCTCACAAGTCAGTCAGAAAAGAGGGTTCTCAGTGGACCTTGAGGGATTAGAGTTTTTATCAGTTTCTCAAAGGCTTCCATGAGAAAACAACGACAGCAGCACAAGGAAGGACAGCTGACAGAGCAGCCCTCGCAGCTCTTCCTCACAGCCACCCCATGAGCCCTGCCTTTTCCCCTCTGCTCACAACACTCATCCACCAGCAGCCAGCCTGAGAGCTGAAGAGTGGCTCTTTACCACAGAAACTGCTCTGCATCTGCTCTCAGCCTTCTCCCTTGACCTAAAAATGTGATGAGGCTTTCCCTATCTCGAGTATATCTAGGCTTGATCCTTCTGCTATTGTCTGGGCCTCACCCTACAGCCCAGCAGCCACTGTAAATTGTCTTTGTTGGATCAGAAAAGCCCCGTTGTTTGGCCTGGGGATGGAAGAACTAGAGAAATTGGTAGAGGCGGAGGCCTGGGGTAGGAAGTAAGGGATGCCACGCAGGGTCTGTCACAGGGGACCCAGCTGGGGGTGCTGAAGACTGAAGTGAGCAGAGATGAGAGGCCAGATGCATGGCTCTCTCTGGTCTCAATACCAACAGGAACCACAGCCAGGCACTCTCGATTACCTCAGCCTCCTCACAGACCCAGGCCTGACATGCTGGGATTCGTTCCACACTTTTGGCTGAGGGCAGAGAAACTGCCTCATTTACCGAGGCCATTCTGTTGTCAGCACCTTGTCACTAGTCTTCTATTCACCAGGATCTTCAGATTTCCTGGTTCCTGGATATGGCCTCACACCATTGATGACCCAGCTTATTTGATTCCTGAAACTTTTGTTGTCCTGGTCTCTGATTATGAAAGCCAAAGTTTAGTCAACACTGGGGTGGACCAGTATTCCCTAAACTCTGGGTTCTGGGTTTTAGAAAGAACCAGGAGCTAGCAGGTATCACTCAAAGGTCTTCAAATATGAGGAAGAATGGAGCAGATAATTAGGGGAAATAGATAAGAAGGGGAGATGCCAGCCAAAATGAGCATAATGTCCAAAGGACTCAAATTGAAGGCAGTGGAACGTACAGCCTGTAGAGAAGAAGGGGAAACAGCTTCATCTCATTCACACATCTTAACCACTGTGGGAGGTAGGAGAAGCATTAGAAGGCCCATTGCACAGATGAGGTTAAAGATTGATGACTTCCCTCAAAGTTCTGGGCTTTTTAAATAGGAAAACCAGTACTCAGACTGACTCTCAGGAGTGAAGCCAGAGCTACAAGTATCTCTTTAAATTAACCAACTACTCCAATCCTATGGGCATTTCTCCAATATCAAACTTGAATTAACTTGATGGATAAAGGCCTTTCAGTAAGGAGAAAATGTTTCTATTTTTGGGCCCTGGGAGAATTTACCCAGAAAATTCTTTTTTAAAGTCTGAAAATTCCTTGGCAGCATCTTTCTAACCTCCTCCTTAGTCCTACCATGCTATTTGCATACCACCCCGTCAGCATTTTCTCTGGTCCCTCACCATGGCCTCACCCTACCACATTTCCGAGACACGTGACAGGCTGCAGGCAGATGGGGAACCTGCCAGTCCCTCCTCATGCCCATGTACAGGTCATTTTTTTGTCTTGCTAAAGAATGACTAACCAGTAACCATCCTACCATGAAAATGACAAATGTTGATAACTACGTGTGTTCTTAAGAAAAGGTCTACTAAGGTACATTTTGAGGGCTTCTCCAGGGGGCTCAGTGGTAAAGAATCCCTCCTGCCAATGCAGGAGCCTCAGGGGACCTGGGTTCGATCCCTGGGTTGGGAAGATCCATTGGAGAAGGAAATGGCAACCCACTCCAGTACTCTTTTCTGGAAAATCCCATGGACAGAGGAGCCTGGTGGGCTACAGTCCATGGGGTCGCAGAGTAGGACATGACTGAGTGAGCATGTACATGGGTACATTGTACTCATCAGAACAGAAAATATGGCCAGGTACAGAACCACTCTATACCATCTGCCCCAGAGCAGAGCCTCAGGCCAGTCACAAGAGCCAATTAGAACTGCTAATGGCCTCACTGTCAGGGAATACTTATATGCATCTCATTCAAATCCTTTAAACTTCAGTTTGAATCTTTTCTTCAATGTAAGAAGTGTGAGTTTATTTAAAGCAGTCTTTTGATCTGAATTATTTAAATTGTACATTCTGCTGGTTTTGAATAATGAAAACAACCCAGCATGTTACATATGGATCAATTTATTGTCTGTTCCTCCTGTGTGCTGAGATCACTTTTCACTAGTGTCTTTTTAGTCCACATTTTTGCTGTTGTATTTCTTTTTATTAAATGATTTTAATCAAACAAAAATTTTTGCGCTGTGGTTTCATTGTGCTCCTTTGCTTTACTATTTGGGGAGATGAGTGCTAGCTAATATTCAACAAAAGTAGCAGAAAGAGTGGCCTGAAGTCCTACCTAAAGTATAATGCCCAAATCCCGTTGCTCCATCACTATGTAGAGTAGAACACTTGAAGCATTATTTTGAGAAAATGTATTTTTGTGGTTGTTTGGGGGGTGGGGAGCACACGGGGAAGGTAGGAGAGAGCAGTGGTAGCAAAGTTTGAACTGTCAGGGATTCAGAGATGTTGGTTTCAAAATGGAATTTATCCTCAAATCCCAAGATTATAGATTTCCTCCCAAACTACATTCCCTACATGGTTTAGAGAGCAGCTGAGAAAGAAACTGCTCTCCATATTTTGATTGACATTAAAAACACTGTGTAAATAGTTTGGAACTTGATCTCTTCGAGGGAATGACAATAATCAAACTGTAGCTTTGCCTGCAGCCTTTCTTTCACACTTACTCAGAACTGTTCCAGGAAGAGAAACTCACAGGGAATTCTGTTCTCATATATCACTTCTAGAAGGAGAGGGAAGCATTCTCACGAAAATTATCCTCAAACTTTTAAATACGAAGACAGAAGATTATTTAATGAATCTCAACACAAACCCACCTCTATTCATGGAATAAAATCAAATCGAGTCAGTCATTTGGAACTGGAAACCTTTAATATCCAGGTTTATTTTTGAAAAAAATGCTCAGATTTGCCTTTCTTGCCCCATACCACCTAGTCTTCACTTAAGTTCTAGACATCCACGTCTGGTTTTGCCAAACACATTAGAAGGATTTCACTATTCCAGCTCACAAGCCCATTTGCATAGTCTGATTAACAGATGAGATCCATGAATACCAAGTACTTTGTTCTCACTCATCTTTTTTTTTGACCATGTATTGCCACTAAAATTTCCCCACCCTTTACAATCATCTCTTTCTAAAAGGAGTTCCAGGCTACTACCAACTAGCTGCCTTGCACTACTGTTTAAGATGCCCCAATATGTCTGACTGTCTGGAAATGAAAGCCTGCTCCCTCCCTTCCCAGAACAAACTTGCAACCTACACCTTTTTCAAATTCTCCAGTGACACTCAGGCATGCTTTCAAACAGAAAATAGGATTTCTTAAGAAATAGTTTGGTCAGATGTGAAATGCGATTTTTAAAAACACACCCACTAGCACATGCATTCTCTCATTATTAGGTTTTATAGGAAACAGATCACGGGAGGCATCTTCTGTCTGGGCAAATAGCAGATCAGTTACATTAACCCAGCCCATGCTAAATGACAGTGCTCTTCCTCCCCCCACCCCCGATCTTATCTCCTTGCAGCTCTAGAAGTCAAGTCTTAAACACTGGTAGCAGAATAAAATGTAAATGTGTTTGGTTAAAAATGATCACTTTCGGCTTCTTATCCACCTAGAAAGTTATTGTTGCTTTTAAAGCAAAATCTCCGTAAATCTCTGATAATAAAAGATGCAGGAGAGACGGCTGGCATGAGCAAATAGGCACCGCACAACTCTTGACACTGGCCTATGGCAATCAGGTATAATCCCCAGGGCACTCCTGAACAAAAGGCTATCTTATCAAAGTTGCCAGTGGTCCCTGAATATAAGTTTCTCTATAATCTCTCCTCTCATCCTGACTCTAAGAACAAAACTTGAAATCTCATCCTGTTTGTCTTCCGGGAACATCTGCAGGGCAGCAAAGCCCAATCCCAAGCATTTGCGTGGTTTATTGACTTTTATAATCTTGCATCTCCAGCTACCTTGCCCAGGAATGCTGACTGAAACCCAGAGAAAGCCCCCATGCTCTCTGGAGGAGATTAAAAGAAAGCCCTCTGTGCCTTACCTCGTAGGCTGAAACTTCTTCCCGGGGACTAAGTTGGAAAGGAAGGACTGATTTCTTTAAGCAGGAGCACAGCAAGAGGGCAGGCAGGCAGGCAGCCTAATACACACTGCTCTATTCAATAAAACTCCAGACCGCCCTTCCTTAGCCCCTCCCAGAAGTCCATGCTAAGTGAACACATATCCCCTATGTTTACAGTCGGCATCGGTGGTATGCATTGTCCTGTAGTTTTTCTAATAGGCAGCCAATGACGACACCCCGGCCGAGGTGGATGCAGCCTGCCTGTGGAGATGCCTGTCATTCCCTAGGCATGCTCAGGAAATCACTCATCAGAAAAAACCAAGACCTAAAAAGCTCTGAAACTGTGTGCAGGCTGCCAAAACCAGCCTGCTACATGCCCTTTTTTGGTTATCCTTAGCAGGGCCTCTGGAAGTGAATCCATTGTCAGGAACAATCATAAGAAATGTTAATCTTGGAGAAAGAGGCTGTCTTGTAGAACACAAACGGAGCTTTAAAAAGAAAGCACGGTCCATGGAACTCAAACTTAACAGTCCATACGTTTATTGGGGTGGGGGCTGGGAAAGGCTTTTTAATTGAAAGAGTTGATAGCCTATTTCTTTTAAAAGTAGTTGTACATACAAAATGGAATTTAATTGTGTATGCAATTTTAAAGCCTGAAATGGCTAGGACCCAGGTCCAACGTACAGGCTAAATTTTAAACTGAAAGAGGCACAGCCTTCTAAAATATGTGCTATAAAAACAACTCATCAAAAAAAAAGCAGGTCTTTTTTTAGTAGAATAAGTATGCTGCCAGAAATTCATCCAGGCAGGGTCCTATAGACTTGGCTTATCCTCTTTGGTTTTCCACATCACCTTTCTCTCTCCTTCCCTCTCCCCTCTGTTTACTCCGATTTGGCGACAGAGAGATATTGCTGGAAACTGTGCACAACAGAGAGGGTGAGAAGGGACCTAGCACCTGCTTTGGAGTTGCTGCAGATGGACGCATATGCCCACAGAGAGACACTGCCATCCTGGCGTCTTCTTGAAAGTACTCCAAACTGCTCTACCTTGGTAGGATGCGTGCCGTGAGAGCATCAGGATTAGGAGATGCTGAACTGCAATTAACTAGATGCCGTCTCTGGGGTCGCACAGAGTCGGACACGACTGAAGTGACTTAGCAGCAGCAGCAGCCTGTGTCTATACATATCCTGTGGTCTTGTACTTCTCAATACAGAATTTATTCAGTCGATCAGTACTCAATTCAGTAACAAGAGATTGTGAGCCAGGTGCTGGGGCTAGGTGCTACATTTCTGCCTCATTCATTATTGCTCTGTGTTTGGAGACTGTTCCATTACTGACCAGAAGGAGTTAAAATATTTTCCCTGGCTAATTACAAGCCCAGAAGCATGGTCTTCAGAAATCTTAGGTATAACTTGTATAAGCCTTTTTCGTATTTAGGAAGATCCGAATTAGAAATGAGCTCTTCTTAGGAGAAAGTCCCTGCCCATTTTGCCTCCCTCAGAAGACTGGGAAAGTGACTGAGCCCCATCGGTGACTTCCTTCCTTCCTCAGTTTCGAAGCACTAAGTTACTCGAGGCATCTCTGTCAACCTACACTCACCTTTTTAGGGGAAAGGCTACTCTGACCCCTCTTTCCAACGGCTACTGCAGCACAGCCTAAAAAAAAAATCTACAGCAAAGGCTGCCAGGCGGAGGGAGAGGTGAGCTCCAGGCATCCCAAGTTGAAACCCAGAATGCACTTTCCCAGGGAAGCAGAATAAATAACGGCTTGTGGGAATAGGACAGTCACTGCTGCATTTCAAGTACGCTGTGGCTCAACCAGGCATTTGTGGAACACCACTGTTTATAAAAATTGTTCCTATGGGAAAATGCTCTCTGATCCCAATGAAATGATTTGGAAATAAACTTTGGGAACACAACCAGTTTGGGCTGCTGGGGACAGGTTGTAAAGATAGAATAACACTCCGCAGTCTGGTAAACTGCTGAGCTTGAACACTTGGTGGGGCAGGCATCCCTGAGCTCTGAAAACAACTCGGCTGGTGAAGTTTATGTGAAGATAGGACTTGTGTCCAGACAGGCTTGGTGCCTGTGATCTCCAGGCAGTATGACTGTAACTCAGTGAGGCCTGTTTCAATGTGCTGCTTTCCATGGCCACTGCTGATTATATCCTAAGCAGCATTCTCCCTGCTTGTTTGAGTAATACCCTTTGGTTGAGCAGGATCAGGGCATAATTTACCATCTATGAATAAAATAAGTACCAGCTTTCCAGAGGAAAGAAAAGTTGTGCTACAAATGGGGAAAGTATTATCAGCAGGAAACATGGAAAGGTCATGCATTTTGCATGGTTTTTAGGAGATAAATGGCTAAATATTTTTGGATTATGTCTTTAGAAAAGAGACATATGTTTCCCTAGATAAATTCTGAGTCCAGGGTTTTGTGGATGAGCAATCATTCAACCTATTTTGTGTATTTGAAAATAGACTTATTGTGCAGGAACTATGTATTTGGAAGAATAATTTAACAAATTTCATGTAATATACACCATGACATAGAAAAATTCTTTTTTCATTGTCCTTTTACTTTTAAAAAAGTAAACAGGAATAAAAAAGGAAAGGGAATAAAAAGAAAGAAAAGAAATATATGTTGCCAATCTCTGTTATGGGATAATAATATTCACTTTTTCCAGAAGTCATTTGTAAATGACACTAAAAATACAGGATTTACATAGGAAACTTCTGTGGAATATATTTCCCACTTGGATCATCCTAGATAAGGAACAGCTTGCCTAGCATAGGCTGTATCTACCTGATCAAACCATAACAACTCTAAAAAGACATTTGGAAACACCTGGATGATTCACTGTATTCTTTCATTTCCAACTGAGTATTTGCAAGCCTGCAGTGGTGAGCAGTTTTATTTTGCTAGTGTGTCAATTTGGGAAAAGTAAAAGCAAGCCATACTTTTCTCATTCAAAATGAAAATCAATTCATTGAGTTCCATGAAAAATATACATTCTTTCAACTTAAAATATCTACTTTATAGAATTGAACAGATATTTCAAACATTTTAAAAGGCAGTAAAACAACCTGTCTCCCACACACACATACCTTCTTTTACTCAAATGAAGTATGTCCAGAAACTCAAGTTTATAAACAATAAAATCAGATTGGTAGAATGTTAATATCAAAGTTGGGCAATAAAAATGGTTAAAAAAAAAAAAAAAAGAAGGAAAAAGAAACGAAAATTAGACTAAATGTACTTATGAACCTAGATGAAAAAAATAGAATATTGAATCTAACAGTGCAAAAAAAAGGGCCATTCAAATATGGGACTTACAAGCACCTCTCACGGGAGAGATTATGGGAGGAAGGTGGGAAGGGCAGGGGTGGGAAGGGATGGGGACACAGCTTCTGGCACCAAGGACTTAACCATGTTGGACCCAAAAGTGGGCCTGAAAACCTGAAGCTTAGGCTTCACAGCTGGGTTGTAAATCAGACCTGACCCCAGCAAACATGCAAGGTCACGGACAGGGTGCCTGAGGTGGTGACAGTGAACAAAGTGTATAGGACGTGCCCAGTGGTAGCAATGGATAAAAGTATACCAAATGGACTTTGAAGGACCACAGGTTTTAAAAGTCGATTGGTATCACCCCATACTGCTAGGGTAGTGGGGTGCATTTGATTTTCAAATTGGGTACTTTTAACACTTTAGTGCCTGACTGCTGTTCTTCACTGACTTGACTCAGTCACTCGTAGCTTTATTGGTCTGAACCAACTCCTTGTTCCCAGGTTGAAGACCTGCCTATCGTTCCAGTAATCCTGTTTCATTTGAATGAAGGGAGTATGTCTTAAATGTAAAGCTTCTGGTTCTCAACACTGTACTCTGAGGTCCAAATGACTGTCTGTCAATGTATAACCTGATGTCTCAACCCAGTAAGAAGAGTCAGTTCTTTGGTATTCACCAATGTGGGAGGCTTCACCAGAACAGGCTTTTTCTTTGGGCTCTGCTGTTTGTTTGCAGAACACCCAAGAGCAAGCAAACATGTTCTCTTCATAGCAGTACCTTAGGGTTTTGCCATTGTAAATGGGTCTAATGTGATACATGACAAGATCAGAGAAATTGGATGTAAATTTACATTTTTGAATATGCTTGTTGTTTCACACGATACATTTAGAGTATGCAGCTCCTTTTGCAGTTTTTATTTTTACTATTTAAGTTTGGAAATGATGCCAAATTTTTGTTTTTCTTTAATCAATGTGTTCTCTTCAGTGATATATATTGCATTATATATTGATGTGTGTATCAGTATATACTGATATGTATTACACTTACACAATACAAACACATAAATAAGAGGGGGTGAAAACCGTAGCTTTTGCATTCTCTATAGCCTCTACAGAGAGATCCTAAACAGCAAAATCTTGGTGTTGTGATGTACAGAAATGGAGAAGAGTATTAAACCATATTTAAGAATATATATATATATATATATATATATATATATATATATATATATATATAAAGGGCCAATTCTGTGATGGTCAAAATCTGAAAATCTGTTGATATATTATACACTATTAGCAGTTTAAAAGTCTATAAAAATAGAAAAAAGGAAAGTGAAAGCTCATCTCAATAGATAAAAAATAATGCTTGGTAGGACTGATTGGAAGGACTGATATTGAAGCTGAAACTACAATATTTTGACCATCTGATGCGAAGAACTGACTCACTGGAAAAGACCCTGATCTAGGAAAGATTGAAGGTGGGAGGAGAAGGGGATGACAGAAGATGAGATGGTTGGATGGCATCACCAACTCAATGGACATGAGTTTGAGCAAGCTCCAGGAGTTGACGATGGACAGGGAAGCCTGGCATGCTGCAGTCCATGGGGTCGCAAAGAGTCGGACATAACTGAGCTACTGAACTGAAACTGAAACTGAATGCTTGGTAAAATTAGTAATCACTTATAGGGAAAAAAGAAGGCTCTTGAAAAACTAGCACCAGAATCTTTGTAAACATAAGAGATATTTACCAGAAATATAGAGCAAACATCACAATTAATGATGAAATTTAAAAGTATTTGCATTATAATTAATGAAAAGACAAGAATGATTATTATCTCTTCTGCAATTAAAAAATGGATTGGAAGTCCTAGCCAAGACAAAGAAATAGAAAAAAGAAATAGGAGCTATTGAAATTAGAAAGAAAAACATGCTATTTGCTATGATATGATTTATTTATTTGCTATTTATGATATGATTATCTATGTAGAAAGACAATCATCAAATACATTAGAACTACTAAAAGAGGCTAGCAAGATTACTGCAATCAGGTTTTCAGTATTCAAAATTCAGAGTTTCTGTAACCAGCCATCTTTAATTTTAAAATATAGTGGAAAAATATGTTATTATTAGCAATAAAAGTGTGCATTACCTGGGAAATAAATGTAACAAAATATGTGCAAGAAAATTACAAAATGCTTATGTCCTGGATTTAAGGACATTAAAGTTCTGCTTGAATGGTGAAATATATCACTTTTATAAAATGGCAAACCTCAAAATTATAAACATGTACATTTTTCTCATATTAACCTATATATTTACTATTACAACTAAAATCCCTAAATGATCTACTTTATAGAATTTGACAAAATAATCCTAAAAGTAATATGGAAAAGTAAAGATCTAAAGAAAAGCACCAATATATTTATAGGACAATTCTAGTTAAAATAAGACAAATAGATTAATAGGATAAAGTAGAAAGCTTAGAAACAGTCCCAAGCATTTATGAAAACATTTAAAATAATAGTGAAGGCATTATAGATTAGGGAGAAAATGGTGTATTTTTCATGGTAAGGTCACAATCAATTATATGAAAATAATACAATTAGATTCAGAATTTCCACCCACAGCAAAAGAATATAGACTACATGAAAAACAAAACTTGAAAACGATTAGGAAAAATTATAGGAGAATATATTTAAGATAGAGGATGGCAGAATTCTTAAATCATAAAAAGCAGAACCTACAAATGAAAAGACTAAAAAAAAATTGAGGATATGGTTAAACTCAGCAGATTAAATGCATATCCCTCATTTATTTCTGCTCCTTTCCCAAATCTCATCAAAATGATAACAAAGAAATAAAAAATCATAAATAAATCCTACAGGGTGAAGAGTACTGGAAAAGAGTCAACACAGGTCGATATGAGCCAAATTCTGAAATATGGAAAGTGAACGGGATGGTTAGTAATTGACTTACCAGAGCTGAGAAACTGAACTCTGGCCCTGTGGAGCAGAAGGCCGATGGACAAGAAAGAAGCCAATTCTAGCCTCAGAACCAGGAAAAGCTCAGGATGTGGAAGCTTGGGAATCTCTGAGGTGAGAGATGGAGCAGAAAACAGGTTAGGCTGAAAATCCAAGTAAGGAACAGTTAGAAGTCTAGATACTCCTCTGCCCCGACCAACCCAGATACCCACTCCTCACCCAACCAGACAGACATGAAGTTTATTTTCTGAAGAGAAGTGCTGGCCTCAGAATGTCAGGCAAAGCAGAGGACAGAAAAGATGCCATGTGCTGAAAACAGACTTTGAAATGAAAGTCTGCTCAAGGAACATTGAGCCTGTACTCCACAGAAAGGAAACTGGGGGATCCCACTCCAGAGAACCTGGCGACCCATGGAAAAAGGATCTAAAGGCACAAAATTTGAGGGACCCTGGAAATGTTTATCTTATCACCCAAAACCCTTTTGCGAACTTCTGTGAATTGAAAGGAACTTTCAATCAACTCTTTAGCATCTCACTCTTAAATATGAACATCGAGTTAAAGAAAAGCTCTGGAAGAAAGATTAGAACAACAACAACAAAAAGAAACTCAGAGGAAAAAGGGGGAGGGTGAGAAATGGAAGAAAACTTCAAGAAAGCTATAATTACCATATAACTTCAAGAAAACAGTAATTACCACTCTCAGGAAGAGAAGAGAAGATATTGTAGCCACGAAACAAGAGAAATACTCTGTAAAAAGGTATTTGCAGGGAACAGGAAAGAACTATTGTAAATGAAAAATACTATGACAGAAATTCATAAAAGTTCAATTCAAGAAGTGGAGGATAAAGTTTAGAAAAATTTTCCAGAAAAGTAGAAGAAAAAGACAAGATGGGATAAAGAAAAGAAAAGAACATTAGAGAATCAACCAAAGAGCCAACATCTGAGTACTCCGGAAAATTGTGGGAAGGAAATTACAAAAGAAATAATAAATTAAAATTTCCTCAAACTAAAGGGCAGAAGTTTCCTGATTCAGAGGGCCCACTGGTCATCCAGTAAAATGAATGAAAACATATTGTATTCTGAAGTCATCAAGTTCTTGAAGTTATATATTTTAAAGGGAGAAAAAATAAGAGCTAAAACTAGAAACCAAGAAGCTTCAAAGACAAGGATCGGAAAACAGGGGATGCAAACCCACGACAGAGGTAAAAAGTGGTCCCATGATGATGGTGAAAGAAAATTCCAGGACAACAGCTGGTCCAGAAACCAATCAGTAGAGACTGGAGCAGAGGACTCCAGGCAAGATATTTTAAGAAAAAGGCAAGTAGATAGATTACTGATATGTTCTTGGGAAAAGTATTTATGATAGGTATGTAGAAAACAAGTAACTATATGATTGAGGTCATTATAATTTCAGGAAAAATTAAATATTTGTATGAGAAAGGAAAAGTGGCTATAGTACACTACACAGGTCAACTGTGAGAAAATTTTACAGCTGTAATTGTGTAAACATTACATGTTGAGTTCACCAAAACAGTGATGATGTAATTAGATTCAGAGGAGAATGAGCAAGAACATGTTAGTAGGATGATGCTAGATAAGAGAGCTAAATCTGCATTTTGTTTAGCAGGAAATTAGTAATAAATGCCTACTCTTGAACTTTTAATAGATAGTAGAATTAGTATATTGTTAGGAATATGAAAGCAATTACCAACTCCCCCTACAATAGTTCATTCATTCACAGAACAAATGTTTATTGAGTCTCACCCACATGCCAGGGCCTGTTCCAGGCATTCACTGTGAACAAATACATTTCGATGAAGGGAGACAGATAAACACATTAGCTAATACATAAATATATAATATGAGGCAGGGGAAGGTGCTGTACAGAAAAAATAAGAAAGTGCAGAGGAAGAGAGGAAATCAGAAAGTCCTCTTTGGAAAAGTTCTTCAATAGAGAAGTGGATTAAAAAAATAATGAAGGAGTAAGCAGTGAGACTACATGAAGGAAGGGCATTCCTGGCTGCAAGCAGAGCGGGTACATACTGAAGAATAACAGAGATTTCAGAGTAATTGGGAGAAGTGACCTCCAATGGCTCGGATCATCCAGAACCTTATGGCCACGGCAAGGACTTTGGGTTTTGTTCCAAGGCAGAGGGAAAGGCACTGGAAGATGTTGAGCAGAGAGAAAAGGGTCACTCTGGCAGAGTGCACACGCACTTGTGCAGAATAGGTGGCACGAATGCGAGGGAAGAAGCTGGAGGGAGCTGTTGCCTCCTCCTAGGCATGAGGTGCTCCTGGGACTAGGGCCGTTGTGCTCAGGGGACTGAGAAAGCACTGAATTTTGGACACATCTGGATGGTTTGAATGAGGGATGTGAGAAAAAGAGGAATCAAGGATATCTCCTTTCATGGTCCGGATAACTGAGTGGGAGTGTTATTTCATGAAACGGGGACCCCTGAGGGAGGTATAGATTTCAAGGAGGGGTGGGAATCACACGAGACATATGTTAAGCATATTAAGATGATAAGAGGTATCCAAGTAGAAGCACAGATAGGTCCTGGGATGAACAAATCTGGTGTTATGGGGGGAGGATGAGGCTGGAGATGCACCTTTGAGAGTTGTCCACTGATAGATAGTATTTTTAAACCAGGAATAAGTTACCTGGAAAAAAAAAAATGATGTAGGCAGTGAAGAGAAGAGGTGTGGGAACTGACACCCCATTTAGAGCCCAGAAAAGGAGGCTGAGAAGGAATCATTGAGAGCCATTGCCTGGGGGGAGGATCAGTTACAGGAGTGGGTGAGGTAGATGATGACTGCCTTTTATTGAAAGCTGCATGTATTATTTGACTTCAAAAATAATGTGGTTTGTAATAGATTGGATTCTTACAGCCAAATATTCACTTCCTCTGTGACTGGGATTAAACGCTTATATCCTCTGCCTTGTATCGCCACAGTGCTCCTCCTAGGAGGTCTTGACCTGGGTTTTGCTGTGAATCATGGGATGTGGCTGAAAGTGATGATGTGCCCATCCCAAGTGGAGGCTTTAAGAGGCATCACATTTTGCTTTTACTCTTGAGTGTCTGCCCTTAGCTCTGACAACAGGCGCCGTGGAATTGAATGGAGTCTCCCCATCCCCTGCAAAGATATATTCATCCAGAACCTGTCAATGTGATGTTGTTTGAAAATGGGGTCTTTGCAGATGTATTAATAATTAAGACTTTCAAGATGAAATCATACAGGATTATCTATGTTGTGCTTAGTTGCTAAGTTGTGTCGGACTCTTTTTGACCCCCTGGACTGTAGCCTGGATGGATTATCTAGGTAGGCCCTATATCCAATGGTAAGTGTCCTTATAAGAAAAGGATGGTCCAGTGGTTAAGAATCCACCATCAAATGCAGGAGACACGGGTTTGATCCCTGGTCTGAAACTAAGTTTCCCCACATGCCATGGGGGAACTAAGTCTGTGGGGCAACTAAGCCCATACATTTCAACTACTGAGTCCATGGACTCTGGAGCCTGAGCACCACAATTAGAGACAGGCCCTTGCACCACAGTGAAAGATCCCGCATGTTCCAGTGAAGTACCTGGGTGCTTCAAATAAGACCTGGCGCAGCCTAAGAAGTAAATAAATATTTGTAATGCTAAGGATGGCCAGCAACCACTAGGAGCTAGGAGGGAGGCATGGAACAGATTCTCTCTCAGAGTCTTCAGAAAAAGCCAACAATCCTGTCAACACCTTGATTTTGGACTCCTCACCTCCACAATGGTGGAAGAATAAATTTCTGTCATTTTAAGCCCCCCAGTTTGTGGTAACTTGTTATAGCAAAGCAGGAGTCCAATACAGCCCGGATCATGGCTGCTCTTCAGCTTGAGTTTCCGAAGAGGACACACAAAGAGCTCTGCTGGGCCAGTGAACACAGCCAGGGCCAGCAGAGCTGCTACTGACCAAGGAGTAAGAAATAAATGTTTGTCATAAGCCACTGAGATTTTGAAACATTTTTTTAACCCAGAAAAGGCTAAGTAATATTTATTTCTATAAAGTAAAAATTAAGCTAAAGAAATTTAAACTAAAGAAAATTTAGTTACTTCAAGATTTCAAGATGTAAAAACTTCTGTGCAACAAAAGCGTCATATAAAAAAAAAAAAGACAGCCAAGAGAAGATGTGCAAGGTATAAAACAAAAGATTAGAATCTAGAATATCAAAAAATGCCTGAAAATCAATTGTGGTAGGTATGGGAGGGAGAGAGAGAAAGACACAAAGACACACACAGAGAGAAAAACCCAGTGGAAAATGGGAATAGGATATTACAATCCACACAAAAAAATTCAAAGGCAAAAACCCATGAAATGATGCTCAAACTCATTCGTAACCAGACAATGCATGATCAAACATTGACACCAGTTCATAACCAGCAAATTGGTAAAGAAAAAGACATCTGATTTTGAAAAACTGAATATTGCTGGTAATGTGTATGTATTTTGTGTAAGAAAGTAAATTGGAACATTCACTTTGCAATGATTTGGCAACATCCAGTGAGTTCCATACATGCATTTCTTATCTAGCAATTCCATTTTTAGGTATATCTTCTTGGGAAACTCCCACATTCTTCAGCAAGGAGACATGTAAAAGGCAGCTCTTTGGAATATCATCTGTAATTGCATTATCATTGCAAAATTTCCAACAGCCATCAGTGAGGGAGAGGCTATATAAACTAAAGTATGGGATGGAATACTATATAGCAGCCAAAAGGGATGGATGATTGATCCTACTCCTACGAATTATATAAATACCTGTGATGGTAGAACCACACCAAGTTCAACATGCTACTGCCAAGTCACTTCAGTTGTGATTGATCCTGTGTGACTCCATGGACTGTAGCCTGCCAGGCTCCTCTGTCTATGGGATTCTCCAGGCAAGAATGCCAAAGGGATCTCCATGGGATTTTTCCAAGCAAGGGACTGAACCTACATCTCCTATGTCTCCTGCATTGGTAGGCAGACTCTTTACCACCAGACCACCTGGGAAGCCCCAAAATTCAACATAGTGGTTTCCCGTGAGAGGGAGAGAGAATGGTACTGGCCACCAAATCAAGGAACTTCAAATTTTTCTGCAGTGTATAAAAGGAGATCTCAGGCAATGATGACAAAATTATGACATTTGTTAATTCTACAGAGCATGTGCACAGGTTTTATTCTATCCTTAAACTTTTTTTTTTTTTTTAAAGAAACTGCTATACAGATGAGAACTCTCTCTCCAGGGCACTAGTATGTGGTCACCTATAGGACACTGGGAAAACCGTTGCCCTTCTTTGTCCTCAGACCAGTGGTGTTCCTCACTCAGGGCCAGCCTGACTAGCAGGAGAGGGGATCTGCCCTGAATGGGAAGTCCTCAACTTAGTCACACATTTGTAGTAAAGCTCTGACACCATGGAAACAGTAGTTACCCTTAAGGGCTAACACCTTAAGCCGTAGCCTATGTTTTATGAATAAGGTATGGTTGAAGGAAAAGCCTGCACTTATGGGGCAAAGAAGAAAGAAGGAGGGGCTGGTCTCCCAAGGCACCAGGTAGAAGAAGAAGGACATGGTTGCATGGGATAAGGGTGAGGACTTGACAAAATAGAAAGGGAGTGAGATCCAGTGAGAAGATCCAGTGTGGAGGGAAGAAGGGCCATCTGAGACAAGTTATTGTTCTCCACTTCCCCCCAACAGGACTAAACAATTCCCTCAGTGTCCAACAAGAAATCTCTGTCTCCCTATTTCTTATGGCTCCATGGTTTCCACTCTTCCCTCACTCTTTCTGTTGGATTTGCTTTCCCCCTCAGAGAAAGCAAAAAGGTTTCATTCACAAGAAATTCCTCTTGTCACTCAGAGCTGCAAACTGGATTCTTCTCAGATAGTTTTGTTTATTCATTCATTCATTTAACCAACCTCTGAACATCTATTACCTGAAAGGCTTAGTGTTAGGCTATGTGCCTTTTGTAATCTTGTAAAAACACTGCACCTGCCTTTAGAGAATCACTGTTCTAATGGGGAAGCTCAGACACGTGCACAAGCTGGACTCCCAGATGGCAAATGCTAACAGAGACCTCCTTACTCTGCCCGTGTTAACCCAGCTGTAGGTGTTCCCTCTCCCTGTCCCAGGCTTAGGGAAGGCTGACTGAAATCCAACCAACACCATGTGGTGAGACCTAGTGTCCACTTTTTTACCAGAAAATATATCTTCTGTCATTTCAGGGGGAAAAAAAAGTCAGTCTCATAATTGGCTTTGCATGGCAAGCATACTTGTGAAGGGTGCAAATAAGAAAATATTTAAAATATTTGATCTATTTTGGGTGAGGTTTTGTAGCTTTGGCCTGGCAGAATGTCATCTAAGAGGCAGTGATTTCTCTTGGGGGGAAGACTATTTTTAAGATTCAACAAAAGAGAAAACATATTTTCAAAGATAGTGGAGTCTGGAAATACATGGGGAAGGATGGCTGTCTGGAACAAGCAATCTAGCTATGTACTTAGATACATCTAACCACTGATCAAGCTATGCTGGGGTTGATCACATGATATCAGTGAGAGAGCACGTGTGAGACCTGAGATGTCTTTGCTGTCCAGCATCACCTCACCTCATGCGCCCTCATGCATGCCTCTTTCTGCACTGGTCATTGCCCTCTGTCCAAAACATGTTTGAGGCTTGGGGGAAAATCACCTTGCATCTTGTTTCTTTGAGCTTCACTCCTCTCTTTCTATGTCAAATTTCTCCAAACGATGCATTTATGATGCAGTCTCCCCCCGCCCCAACCCCCACTTCTTCCGTGACCTCCTTTCTTCTTGGCCCTGGACATTTTACCTTCTGTCCCCTCTTCCCCCGCTTCTGAGCAGTCCTGTCTGTGGCCCCTGAAGAGCTGACCCCTGTGCAGTCCTCCCCCAGCCCCCAGACTCTCTTGGCTCTGTCTTTGGGGGCTCCTGCCACTGGTGTCCTGACTGTTGTCTTACCTCTCTGATTTTCCCATTTGTTCTTTCTTTTCCCACAATTTGGACATCCCCCCTATGCCCAGGTCTGAGCTCTCTCAGAGAATAATAATATCTGTTTCACAGGGCAGATGTAAGAATTAAATGAGATAAATGGTTATGAAGTTGCTTTGTGAACTAAACGCTCATTTATTTATTCATAGGACAAACATTTATGAAGTACTTTCCCCATACTAAAACTTTTCTTGGTCCTATATAAGGCCCTGTATGGCCCCTTCCCATAAAGGGGCTTGCCTTTTAAATAAATGTATTTTTAAATAAAAATACATATTTAGCCCTGAACTTTAGGTTTTATCATGAATTTCCTTGCTCAGAAATCTTCACTATCATCTTACCAACAAAACAATAAAGTCAAAACTTGACTTGGCATTTTACAGTGATTTTCATAATCACCCTCTTTCTTGCTCCTCTGATGATTCTGATACAAATCACTCGCCCTCCCATTCTGATGATGCACCTTCTGCCTCAGGGACTTCAGTCACCTGGCTCCTCCTCCTTCATACTTCCTGAGCCCCAGATCCACCTGAAAACCGTCACTAAAATCTCAGCCTTCAGTTAACAGCCCTCCTTAAATGAATTACAAACCTGATGTCAAACTGATTCATTTTCTATTTATCCATTACTGACTTGATTATTTCATTTGGATTTTTATATCCTAGATTAATTAACTAACGATGGCTTAACCAGTTATTTCATTAATGGTTAATTAATTGATAATGAAAGCTATAAAGAAAGCCGAGCATCAAAGAACTGATGTTTTTGAACTGTGGTGTTGGAGAGGACTTTTGAGAGTCCCTTGGACTGCAAGGAGATCAAACCAGTCCATTCTGAAGGAGATCAGTCCTGAATATTCATTGGAAGGATGATGCTGAAGCTGAAACGCCAATACTTTGGCCACCTGGTGTGCGGAACTGACTCATTGGAAAATCCCCTGATACTGGGAAAGGTTGAAGGCAGGAGGAGAAAGGGATGAGAGAGTATGAGATGGTTGGATGGCATTACTGACTCGATGGACATGAATTTGAGTGAAGTTCGGGAGTTGGTGATGGACAGGGAAGCCTGACATGTTGCAGTCCATGGGGTTGCAAAGAGTCAGACACGACTGAGCGACTGAACTGAACTGAATTGATAATGCAAAAATATTTCTTGATTGTCTGCTATGCATTGTTAACACTATCAGGTCCTAGTGATGCAGTGGTAAACAAGGCACAGAGCTTTTAAAAACAGGGGCCAGGGACTTCCCTGGTGAACCAGCCAGTGCGAGGGACACAGTTTTAGTCCCTGGTCTGGGAAGATCCCACATGCCGCGTGGCAATATAGCCCGTGCTCCACAACCACTGAGACCTGCCTGCCTTAGAGCCTGTGCTCTACAACAGGAGAAGTCACCGCAAGGAGAAGCCCTCACACCACAGCTAGAGCGCAGCCCCTCTCCCAGCAACAAAGACACAGGGAGAATTAAGAATAAGTAGAAATAAGAATAAATAAGAAATAAGAAATAAAAAAGAAAGAAATAAAATAAGTAAAAAAAAAAAAATGAAATAGAAACAGGGATCATACTTAAAATTTGGGGCCATATATTATGCTTACTTAGGTCCCCTCAACACTGCTTTGGGGGACCAGAATTGGGAAATACAAGCAAATGAAATAGTAAGACCTTGACAAAAACTATTTATATTCAACTGTATGCAAATCTAGGACCAAAACTGAGAGTTCAAGTCAGTGCTTGGGGACTGGTGAGTGTGACTGGGTCTAGGCCAGGAACCCTGGAGTCTTGCTGTACCTCAAACAGAACTATCCATGTATAGGCTTTTGGGGATATTGGGTTCTCATGGCTCTTCTGGAAGGCAGGAAAGTTAGAGCCATGATAAAAATAACAGACAAGTGGGTATGACTAGTGTTGCCTTAGAAACTAGAGTGCTAACTTATTATCTAAAAGTTAAAATATATCCTGAGACAGAAAATTGAGGTGGCCATTTGAATTAAGTCTCCTTTCCAACAGGCAGCTTAGGATGCCGAGGGAGGTATTAGGGAAAGTTCTGACCCAAAGCCCAAGAGGCTGGCCAGTTTGGAGGGATGATTTCACTTCTTCAGTGGTGACTGACTAAAATGCCAGTCTTTAAGGAACATTTCTGTTGGAAGAATAGGACTCCATTGCTGAGAGAACTTCTCCTAAAACAGTACTGGGGGAATACTGGCATTTTCTTCTGTCCAAAGCTCTAAAACACCAGACTTCTCTTTGCCTATCCTACTATTTACATCGAATTCTTTCAACTTACATATCTCAAATTTATATATTATTTGTAATTGACTATCTTCACATAATCTACAGGAATCTATATTCCAAGAAATTATCTCCAGAGAAGGACTACCTCTATATCTGTTCTCTGTTGAGTGGACAATTTCTGGGAAGTTTTCATTTAAGTCAATTATTCATAATCTGTCCATATCTCTTTCTCTATATGCACACACAGTCACAAGCAAATACTCATCCCTGTATCCCAAAACATAATGTAATACCTAACACAAAATGTTATGGAATGAATGAATGAATTTTAGAGAAGCTGGGCTGGATGAATCACAAACTGGAATCAAGATTGCTGGGAGAAACATTAATAACCTCAGATATGCAGATGATGCCACCCTTATGGCAGAAAGTGAAGAACTAAAGAGCCTCTTGATGACAGTGAAAGAGGAGAGTGAAAAAGTTGGCTTAAAGATCAACATTCAGAAAACTAAGATTATGGCATCCAGTCCTGTCACTTCATGGCAAATAGATGGGGAAACAGTGGCAAACTTTATTTATCTGGGCTCCAAAATCATTGCAGATGGTGACTGCAGCCATGAAATTAAAAGACATTTACTCCTTGGAAGGAAAGTTATGACCAACCTAGACAGCTTATTAAAAAGCAGAGACATTACTTTGCCAACAAAGGTCTGTCTAGTCAAAGCTATGGTTTTTCCAGAAGTCATGTATGGATATAAGAGTTGGACTATAAACAAAGTTGAGCACCAAAGAATTGATGCTTTTGAACTGTGGTGTTGGAGAAGACTCTTGAGAGTCCCTTGGACTGCAAGGAGATCAAACCAGTCAAGCCTAAAGGAAATCAACCCTGAATATTCACTGGAAGGACTGATGCTGAAGCTGAAGCTCCAATACTTTGACCACCTGATGCAAATAACTGACTCATTGGAAAAGACCCTGAAGCGGAGAAAGATTGAAGGCAGGAGGAGAAGGGGATGACAGAGGATGAGATGGTTGGATGGCACCACTGATTCGATGGACATGAGTTTGGGATAGCTCTGGGAGTTGGTGATGGACAGGGAAGCCTGGCGGGCTGCAGTCCATGGGGTTGCAAAGAGTTGGACACGACTGAGTGATGGAACTGAACTGAATATCATTCCCAAGTTTGGGGATTCTTCTTATTTTGGAAACAGTTAGCTAGGAGAACTTTCAGCAACTCTTTCAAGCCAGCACTCTTAACACTCTTGCCTTCCACAGAAGAAAATCATTGCTAGGGACTGGTCAAGTTCAAGGACACCGATTGGGCTAGTTTTCTAGGCATTAGGAGCCTTAGAGTAGATCTCTTTAGGGTGAGATGCTCTACCTTTTCCAGATCACAGTATTAAGGAGAGCTGGGCCTACCCTCAGGAGAGCAGTGGGCCATTCATCTCCTCCACTCCCTCCTCACATACTTCCTCTTCATTTTTCTAGCTAATGGGCTTCTTCAATGGAGGGATAAAATCCAAGATTCAATCGTAGATTCAATTTAATCTAGCCAATCTCACTTGGCAGTTATCCTGGATTTGGGGCCAGATCTCCAGCAAACAGATGAAAAGATACTTCACCCAACACTGGATTCTGTACATTATTTCTCTTGAGAAACTCAAAGAGAAGGCTGCTTGATTGTGTGGATCTAATTTGAGTGTTCCTAGGTCCCTGCTAAATACCATCCCTTTGAGATAGTTTATAAACTGCAAAGACTTGGTTGCAAATATTTCAAAAGTAATAATAAGCCATATAATAATAATAACATACAAATAATGGTAACTATCTATATCTACCTATATATACACATATATTGTGTAAACTTATTTACACATAAATAATATATTAATTTATTTATACATAATGTATATATTAATTTAATACAATGTTATAGTACTCAATTTAATACATTATTTAATTTAAATAATACTCAACTTATTATTTATTATTATATATTAATTAACCTATTTAGCACTTTTATCCCAAATAACCATTTAATTCATAGTATCATCACTTTTCTCCTATACATTCCTGTAAAGTCAATCAGCAAATGTTATATTTACTAATGCGAAGCAAAGAAAGGTTAGGAACCTGCCCTCAGAACACAGAAACAGTATAGATCACAAATTAAGCAATCTTAATGTCAGGTAAGGGGTTTCCCTGGTGTCCAGTAGCTAAGACTCTGCAGTCCCATTGCAGGGGTCCTGGGTTCAATCACTGGTCAGGGAATTAGATTCCACATGCTGCAAGTTCCAGCCTGCCACAACACAGACCAAAGATTCTGTATGCCTTAACTCAACTAAGGCCTGGTGCAGCCAAATAAATAAGTAAAAGTAAATATTCTAAAATGATTTTTTAAGTCATTTAAACAGTCTGAGCTTTAGTTCTTTCATTTATATAACAGCTCCCTTGAAGAGTTGCTATGAAGATCAAATAGATTAATAAATGTGAACATGTTTTATAAACTGTTAAAAAAGTACTTAGCTTTGAGTGGTTATCATTATCAGCACAGAACAAAGATTAAAACCCAAGTGGTCTCCTGGCTGTCAGTTGTGTGTGTGTGTTTTTAACTTTAAGTTAATATACTGCAAATTTTCTTCTTGTGAGATCTTGACTCTTGATAGATTGTGGGACAGTGATTTTAGCAGCCGCAGAACTTTTTCGGATACTTGTCATTCTGAAGAAATTGGTGAAATTCCACTGTGTGCAGAGAAAAACACTAAAGTTTTTCTTAAATATTGGAATAAGATACTTTTGGAAAACTGGGTTGGGATGAGGAATGGGGGTGGGGAGAAGCAAAAATAAAACTTAATGTTGTTTTCACAACATTCTCTTATTTCACCTCTCCCTGCTGAAGACAACCATTCTCTTCAATTAATTGTGCAGTTTTGGTGTTACATGTCTTCTTCCCAAGTTTATTGGTATCATTTTGTGTGCATGCATTTTCAGCCACATGGGGATATGCCTAGTCCAGTGTCTCTTGGGGATTTTTAAACAAGCCTTGATTTGGGGAATTTCCATGCAATATCAGCTTCATCTGTGTGAAAGCCCTCAGGCTGGAAGAGAAAGGACTAGAAAAGGGTGCTGAGCTGAGTGACAGATAGCTGAGTGTTTTGTGGGTTATTTTAAGTACATATTTCCAGGAAGAGAATGCTAAGCTCTGTGTGAACTTGATTTTCTCACGTGTGAACATGAGAATAGCAATAAAGGCAGAATATTTCCCAGCACCCCTTTGAGAAATAATAAATAAATGTGATAAGGAACTGTTTCAGAAAATAAAACAGACTTTGAAATAAAAAAGCAGCCAGCCAGAAATCCACACGTTGCTGGAAACTGTTTCACATTTTAACCATTCCTGTCAGGCTAATGGGTGAAAATCAGTAACTTCTCCATCCTCACATTCTTATAATTGCACATTCATGTACATTCAATAGGTGCTATGGATATTTTAAAGAAAGAAGAGTTAACTTCATGTGTTTGTAAATATATTTAGACTCTTATCCCAAATGATTGGTTCATATAAAGTTTAACTATATATAACTAAAATTATTATATATATATACATATATATATATAATCAAATTGTGTCAACAGGGCATTCATTCCAGTTCTAAAATGAGATGGTTAGACTAGAATATCTCAAGGCATTTCCAGTTCTAAGAATCTGTGAATCTAGGCTTTGACTTTGACTTTTGCATTATCTCACACATGCTTTAAGAAAGAACAGAGTTGCAAAGAACAGTCAGAATAAGCTAGCATCACTCAAAAACACCAGCATATCTGGAGAGAAGGAAGAGGAAAGTTAGTTTTCATTCAGTTGGTCTACATGGAAAGCAAATATGGACAATGAGATTTATACCTCAAGTTGTTTTTTCTTTTAACCAATAAACAAATAACTAAATCTTGGATTTAAATAGATCTCAAAGAAAAGGATAAATTGACTTAAAGTTTTCTGGCTAATAAAGACAGATTAATGCCAAGTCCAATACTTTGGCCCCTGATGCAAACAGCCAACTCATTAGAAAAGACCCTGATGCTGGGAAAGATTGAAGGCAGGAGGAGAAGAAGATGACAGATGATGAGATTGTTGGATAGCATCACTGACTTGATGGACATCAGTTTAAGCAGGCTCCAGGAGACGGTGAAGGACAGGGAAGCCTGGTGTGCTGCAGTCCATGGGGTTGCAAAGAGTTGGACATGACTGAGAGACTGAACTTTTCTAATATCATATGTTGTAAAGCAATAAGAGCAAAACAGCAACTCTGAATGAAGCAAATCAGTCAAATGCCTAGAAAAAAGAAATAATAATAATGCTTTTTTAAAAAGTTAAGCTTGCACAACATTGTAAAGCAACTATACTCCCATTAAAAAAAAGGTTTTTTTTCTTTAAAGTTAAGCCTGGTATTAGCTTCTTTCACCTTGCAAATGTGTATTTAGTGCTGACTATCTGTCAAACTGGGCTATCAGATGAATCTTACACTTAAGTTCCCCATGGCCCTACAGAAAAGCTCAAATGCTTTATACTTTTGTTGCAAGTGATCTATTCATTTAAAGTTAAAAGATATAGTTATTAGTTTTTATTAATTTACTATGTACATGGTTAAATCAGGTTAAGCATTTTCAAGTCAAGCACAGTATTCGGGAAGAAAAAGTTTGGCTGCTTAGCTGGGCACCAGAATCTGGGCACCAGAGACATTGTGTAACATCCACCAGTTCTAATTATATGTTTATAAGAGCAACTAGACAGGGTCTTCAATGTAGGGACTCTATAAAGATGACAGACAGATTAATATGATAGACTGAGCCTCCTCTCAGAAGTGAGAATTTCACATAATTTATAACACAAAGTTTAACATAAAGTTGTATACTATGAATTAAAGCCAATATTGAATGGATTCTTATTTTAATCTCAACCTCTCAGTTATTAGTAGATAGCGATCACCCTAGTGTAGCTAAATGAGTACTTTCTCCAAATATTATTTTAATCATAAGACCATAGTGTAGAACCCCCAAATGCAGTCAGGAGTATAGGAAAAAAAGAGTATATAATAAAGGTAGTATTTTAGATAAGGGGATAGGATAACTATCCAATAATTTGTTGGGACTATTGGTTATGATTAATAGGAAAAATAATGTTTAGATTCCTATTTCACATCATTTACAAAATTTAATAATTTTAAGAAACATTAAAGATACAAGCATTAAAAAATAACTATGAAAACAATCAGAGGAAATTCAGGAAAATGTCTCATTACCTTTGGTAGGAAAGACCATTTTAAACAAAACAGAGAAGGCGAACAACATGAAGGAAAAGACTGATTAGGTATGATTATTCTACTATGAAAAAAATAACACAAGCAATGTTAAAAGACAGGAGACAGATTAAGGATAAAATGCTTACATAATTCATCACAAACCAAAGATGAACTGCCAAGTGTGACTATGTACATTGTACACTGCGCACCACCAGGGGGAGACTTTCATGTAGACCACCGTGTGAATGGTGTCCCTAAAGTTGCCTTGATCAAAATCCAAGATATTTAAAACACTCCTATGTCAATAAGAAGAAAAGATCAATAAACCATCCAATAGCAAAGTGTGCAGTTCTATTTCCAGTTTTTTAAGGAATCTCCACACTGTTCTCCATAGTGGCTATACTAGTTTGCATTCCCACCAACAGTGTAAGAGAGTTCCCTTTTCTCCACACCCTCTCCAGCATTTATTGCTTGTAGACTTATGGATCGCAGCCATTCTGACTGGCGTGAAATGGTACCTCATAGTGGTTTTGATTTGCATTTCTCTGATAATGAGTGATGTTGAGCATCTTTTCATGTGTTTGTTAGCCATCTGTATGTCTTCTTTGGAGAAATGTCTATTTAGTTCTTTGGCCCACTTTTTGATTGGGTCATTTATTTTTCTGGAATTGAGGTGTAGGAGTTGCTTGTGTATTTTTGAGATTAGTTGTTTGTCAGTTGCTTCATTTGCTATTATTTTCTCCCATTCTGAAGGCTGTCTTTTCACCTTGCTTATAGTTTCCTTTGTTGTGTAGAAGCTTTTAAGTTTAATTAGGTCCCATTTGTTTATTTTTGCTTTTATTTCCAATATTCTTAGAGATGGGTCATAGAGGATCCTGCTGTGATGTATGTCGGAGAGTGTTTTGCCTATGTTCTCCTCTAGGAGTTTTATAGTTTCTGGTCTTACGTTTAGATCTTTAATCCATTTTGAGTTTATTTTTGTGTATGGTGTTAGAAAGTGAGGAAACCAGAATTGCAAAAAAAAAGAAAAGTGTGCAAAGGATATGAAAAGTGAATTCAAAGAGGAGGAAATACAAGTAACAATAAACATATACAAAGATGTCAAATCTTACTCACAGTCAAAGAAGTGCAAATTGGAACAACAATGAAGCATATTTTCACCACATCAATAATGAGAAAACATTTCACATCAATTAAGAAACACCATTTCAGATCGACAAGATGTAAAATATCATTGTTGGCTAGGGTATAGTGAAATGGTATCCTCTTGCATTCCTGATATGAATGTGACAATACACATTTAATTAAAAATGCATATGCCCTAGGATCTAACAATTTTATTTCTCCATTTAAAGAAACCTCTACTCTCACACATATAAGTTATTCATGGCAGAATTGTTTGTAATCACATAAACTAGAAACATCTTATTTGTATGCAGATAGAGTTTAGTAGTTAAGTAGAATGAGATATCTGTATGTAGTGAAGTCAAAGATCTTCATTATATACTGTTGTGTGAAAGAAGTAAGTTTCATAATGACATGTATGGTATGATACCAGATATATAAAACATCCTCTCATACACACACAGTAATCAATTTTATAATATAATATGTATATTATATAATTATATGTATTATATAACATATATGTATGTCTTTGTATGTGAATGCACTAGAAGGATTATACCTCAGTTTATGGGGGTACCTCTGGGAGCCAACTGGGATTAGGCATGGAAGTCAGTTTTAGTTACTTTGAATGTTTACATTGTTGAACAGGAGAATATAGGTGTTTTTTATTGACATTTTTAAAAATTTACACTCCTATTCTGTGCTTGCACCCTTGAGACAAGTGTGCTATTAACATGTCACAAAGAAGACATGTTGCAGGAATTAAAAATGATAGTGGCAGCTGTACAAGCTAGAGTAACCAACACTAACATTTATTGTGCACTCCCAGATTTACCTAAAGACTATTACTTGTCATTCATTTTTCTTCCCCTCTACCCTTTATAATGTTCCTTCTTTCCACATCTCAGTGATAATTGGTGCAAAGGTTGGATTTATAATTCAATCTTACATAACTCAGGCTCAAATTTTATTGGCAGAAATGTAAGTTGCATAATTACTCGGCAGCAGTTACACATTCTTGACACATTTATTCCTAGAGCTTGAACTCTGTACATGCATGGACACATAAGAAATTCCCCACTCCTGATGCCTCTTCTCTGGCTCTTGGAAGTACCTTTATGAAGCATGATAGATAGTTTAACTTTTATAATTTGGATGGTTTGGAGTAGCCAAAAGAAACTAAACCTTCACATACTGAAATAATAATTTATTCCTTGGAGAGTTTTGGGCTGGATGTGCAAATACAAGCATAAAATGAAAAATTAATGTGGAAATTATTTGATTAGTTGTTTTGACTAGATAACAGATTTCTTTGGCATAACAAAGACAGATTCATTTTCTGACAGTCTTGAGATGCCCTGCTTAACCTATATGAAATAAGCATTCTGTCCAAGTCAAATACCCAAGACAGATCACCGAGCTCTTGAAAGTTATTATCTTACGCTCTCATGTCTGCTCTCATGATTCCTCTGCCACTTGAAGATTCCTGTTCACTTGCTCCTGGAAATCTCCTCCCAGCACATCTCAGGTTTAAAATGCTGCAAGAACAACAGTAACTGAAAAGAAACTAAGAGGCCTTGGACTAGGAATCAAAAGCCAATATAGCATAGATGATAGACATGATTTCTCTACTGACAGCAAAGGCTTGGAAGAAAAAGGCAGATGTGGGAGTTGAACATCCCAATAAAGAGATGATGATGAGAAACGAGATTTAAAAGACAAAACTATGGTCTTAGATACTGGGAGGAGTGACGGATGCATGGCCAGGGAAGTATGTATAACCAGAGTATAACTGACTTGATTGAAAAACTAAAGGAGGGGGAGACAGTCACCTTGACAAACCTATGAAAGTGGTACCTGTAGAGGACAACAAGTGTAAGATGAGAAGAAGAATAAGAGTATTGGGAGGGACTTAGTGTTTTGTACCCAGAGAACATTGGCGAGGAGAAGGAAATAACTGATAGACTTAATATCCTTATACTAATGATATCTGTCATGGATTATTTACTCCCTGCATATCACTATTAAACTTAAAAACAATCCTTTAAAGTAGGTACCATTACATTTTACAGACAGAGAAATGAAGCTTATAGAAACTAAGCTTATAGACATTTAAGAAGCTGTGTTTACAAGGCATGCACAGCAGGTAAAAGGGAAGGCAAGCATTTAGATATGGGCAATCTGGTCCAGGGGTCTTCTCATGGGTCTTCCCAGGAGGCATAGTGATAAAGAATCTGCCTCCCAGTGCAGGAGCCACAGGAGACACAGGTTCAATCCCTGGGTCAGGAAGATTCCCTGGGGAAGGAAGTGGCAATCTGCTCCAGTACTCTTGCCTTGAAATTTTCCTGGACCCAAAGGAGCCTGGCAGGCTACAGTCCATGGGGTCACAAAGGGTCAGACATGACTGAGCGACTGAGTGCATACACACACAATGTGGTCCAGGATTCACACTATGTCATACTGTCTCCCTAACCTACCGAGTGTGCAGTATAAGCAAAGTGAGCTTGAAATTATTACACACGTCCGACAGATAAGACTAGTACAGGAGTAAGAGCTAGACTTGATCACTGAAAATAAATTATGTATAGATAGTGGTACTGGGTTTCCGAGGTGCCACAGTGGGGAAGAATCCACCTGCCAATGCAGGAGACTCAACAGACTGGGTTCGATCCCTGGGCTGAGAAGACCCACTGGAGTAGGAAATGGCAACCCACTCCAGTGTTCTTGCCTGGAGAATTCCATGGACAGAGGAGCCTGGTGGGCTACGGTACATAGGTTCGCAAAGAGTCGGACATGACTGAAGTGACTTAGCATGCACAGATTTATTCTTTTAGTTACTTTGCTACCAGCTCTATATCTCATTAACAGGCTTTAAAAACATGTTAAATTCTCTCTGTTCAAATAACTAGTAGCAGTTGTATCTTCTGAATGGACCCGAACTAATGGAGAAAGCATTGGGAATGCTAAAGCCCTACGTGAGAAGAAAATATCAAAAAATAAAAAATTTTTAAAAATCCATGGCAACCAATGGGGTTTTGAAAAGGAATTTCATGATCAAGAGGAAGATCAAAGGAAAGCCAGATGTTTGGAGAGGATGGTAAAGTGGTTGGTGCCATTTTATTGGAGGATTTAGAAGTTAGGCTGGGTCATCAATGGGCAGAAATGTGCCAGAGGAAGTCGTCCATTGGAGAGGTGTTACTCAGAGGACAGGTAGGTCTCAGGATCCTGAGGGGCAGTACCTGTCCTGACTCAGAGTTCCCCAGTGCTCTCACCTTATCAGAACAGTTGTTTTGGGGTTTGTGAAGGGGTCGTTCTCTCTTTCTTCCTCTTATTTCTCTAGTTCTGGGAGACCTGCTTTTCCTAGAATGCTGTTCTTTACTGTGAATTGCATTCCCTAAAGAGGTCTCAGAATTTGCTCTTTCTGTGAGATCAAGAACATCTTTGCTCCAACCCTGAGCTCTAAATATCTATGTGTTCTCTAAATAAAATTCCAGAAATGTCACCCACTCTTGCTCCTCTGACTTCTCAGACATCTGTGTATTTCCTAGGCACTATTAAAACTCCCTGCTGTTTCTGAAACTCTGAAAAGCCCCTGTCTAGGGTTGGCTAAACAGAATCCATTCATAAAGTTAGAGTGTCCATCTCGGTCCCTAGCTGGGGGTGCATCGTGCCCTTCTGTGCCAGAAGCCCTTCAAGGCTAGACCCGCGGCACACCTGCCCTTGATCTCACTCTCTTGGCTTTGGCCTTGAGAGTCCTGTTCCTTGCTCTGCACTCTGGTGTCACTTCCATTGTTGGGGCCAGGGCTGACAGGCATTTCTCTGTATTTGTGAAGAAACATAAACAAGCCTCTGTTTGCATTTCTCTAGCCTCATTAGGCTAATCTCTAATTATTATTTCTCACCAATTTCTTCCTTCCCCAAAGTCCAAGTATCCAAATGACAGGACTTAAGTTCTGTGCCCCAAAGTTATCACTGCTGGAGATTTCAGCCCAGTTAGGCTCTTTGCACTGATTGCCCATAGATTCTCCCCAATCATCCCAAACTAATAGCAGTTGTTTCATCAAATCCACACAACCATGAGAGATAACATTATGCATTACAAACTGAAAAATA
Organism: Bos grunniens; assembly: GCF_055505025.1. Classification (NCBI taxonomy): domain Eukaryota; kingdom Metazoa; phylum Chordata; class Mammalia; order Artiodactyla; family Bovidae; genus Bos; species Bos grunniens. The sequence goes on from NC_141168.1 coordinate 21,770,828, forward strand.
AATTCTACCATTGCCACAACCAAAAGGCTTCCCAAGTCTCCCAGAACTCTCAGACATTGAGTAAACAGGACAGGAACTATCTTTCCTACCTTTTCTTCCTCCTTTTAATTCTTCTACCACTTGTTCCTCATCTTCTCATTACTTGCATATTAAGACCACATCGTACCAGGTATTATACATAGGGCAATCAGGAAATGAGAGGTACTAGCATATTAAAAGGAGACAGTTTATTTAAAAGTGCTATTTTAAAGAACGGCAGAGCAAACCCCACCCCACCTCTTTTTTTTTATGTAACCAGGGAAAATTTATCAGAGAAGATAGGTCTGAGAAGTGAAAGTTGAGTGGCAATTGCCCCTTGGAATTTAGCTTAACTTCACCCTTCCTGCATATGTTTTGATTTAAAATAATTACCTTTTGTTCAGCATTACTCTCAGCTCCCAACTCCTTCTGCTTTCAGTTCTCCAAGGAAGGCACCCCTGAGTACGGTGTGAGGGAGTCAGTTAAATTCAGACTTCTTGAAAACAGCTTGGTGTTTTCAACTAAATCTAGTAGTGGAATGTGGGCTTAACTGGCCCCACCCAATTTCTCCCACCCAGATATTTTTCCTTTTTGTCCAGTAAAGTGTCATCTGTTCCCAAGGAAGAAAAAAAGAAAGAGAAAGAAAAATGTTTACTTGAGTTTACTTGAGTTTACACTCTAAACTGCTCAGTTGATTCTGACCAAATTTAATATGCTCAGTATTGAGTTTTGATAGAGAAAATCAGGGAAGTATTTATTTGAAACTTAGAAAGTGGAGCTTTGACTTTTTCTATCCTTATTTGTAAGAACATTTTGGTCACAGGCAGTATACTGCTGCGCAGTAGATCTGGCCTTGGCTGCATTTATTTCATTGCTAAATAAATAGCAGTGTGCCTTTTAAGTACGAGGTACTATGCTAAATAGTGTGAAGATACAAATTACGATCCACATAGCCATAGGCTGTGTGGATCACAACAAACTGTGGGAAATTCTTAAAGAGATGGGAATACCAGACCACCTTATTTGTCTCCTGAGAAACCTGCATATGGGTCAAGAAACAACAGTTAGAACTGGACATGGAACAACTGACTGGTTCCAAATTGGGAAAGGAGTACGTCAAGTCCATATATTGTCATTCTGCTTTTTTAACTTATATGCAGAGTACATCATACGAAATGCCAGGTTGGATGAATCACAAGCTGAAATCAAGATATTTCCAGGAGAAATATCAACAATCTCAGATACGCAGATGATACCACTCTAATGGCAGAAAGTGAAGAGGAACTAAAGAGCCTCTTGATGAGGGTGAAAGAGCAGAGAGAAAAAGCTGGCTTAAAACTCAACATTCAAAAAACTAAGATCATGGCATCTGGGCTCATCACTTCATGGCAAATAGAAGGGGGAAAAGTGGAAGTAGTGACAGATTTTATGTTCTTAGGCTCCAAAATCACTGTGGGTGACTACAGCCATGAAATTAAAAGATGCTTGGTCTTTGGAAAGGAAGCTATGACAAACCTAGACAGCATAATAAAAACTAGAGACATCAGTTTGCCAACTAAAGTTCATCTAATCAAAGCTATGGTTTTTCCAGTAGTCATGTATGGATGTGAGAGTTGGACCATAAGGAAGGCTGAGAGCCAAAGAATTGATGCTTTTGAACTGTGGTTCTGGAGCAGACTCTTGAGAGTCCCTTGGACTGCAAGGAGATCAAACCAGTCAATCCTAAAGGAGATCAACTCTGAATTATTCACTAGAAGGAGTGATGCTGAAGCTGAAGCTCTAATACTTTTGCCACCTGATGTGAAGAGCCAACTCATTGCAAAAGACCCTGATACTGGGAACAACTGAAGCCAAGAGGAGAAGCGGGTAGCAGAGGCTGAGATGGTTAGACAGCATCACCCCTCAGTGGACATGAATTTGAGTAAACTCTGGGAGATAGTGGAGAACAGAGGAGCCCAATGTGCTACAGTCCATGAAGTCGCAAAGAATCAGGCATGGCTTAATGACTGCACAGTGACAAGAAGTACAATGCAGATCTTCCTCGACTTACAGTGGGGTTACATTCAGATATTGTAAGCTAAAAATACATTTAATACACCTAACCTACCAAACATCATATATATATATTTTTTTTTCTTTACAATATTGTATTGGTTTTGCCATACATCAACATGCATCCGCCATTGGTGTACATGTGTTCCCCATCCTGAACCCCCCTCCCACCTCCCTCCCTGTACCATCCCTCTGGGTCATCCCAGTGCACCAGCCCCAAGCATCCTGTATCCCGCATCGAACCTGGACTGGCAATTCATTTCTTATATGATATTATACATGCACTTAGAACACTTACACTAGCCTGCAGTTGGGCAAAATCATCTAAGGCATATTTTACAATAAGGTGTTGAATAATTCATGTAACTTATTGAACACTGTACTGAAAGTGAAAAACAGAATCGTTGTGTGGGTACAGAATGGTTGAGAGTGTATCCATTGTTTATCCTCACAGTGGCATAACTGACTGGGAGAGAAGGTTACTGCCACTGCCCAGCATCGGGAGCATACTGGACTGCATATCACTAGTCTGGGGAAAGCTCAAAATTTGATGTACAGTTTCTACTCAATACATATTGCTTTCATATCCTTGTAAAGTCAAGAAATCGTAAGTTGAATCCTAAGTTAGGGACTATCTATATATCACAGATCTTGCCTTCCAGGAGCTTATAAGTCAGATGAGATAAGTAGAAGAGATAAGATGTGAATATACACTGCTACAATGCAGCATAATGAAATAACTGCCATGAAATGGTGCAAGTAAAGTTCTGCAAAAGTCCAGAGAAAGGCAAGTCGCTCCTTTTCTCCAAGAAAGCCTTCCTGGAGAAACAGGAGTTTCATCTGCTCTTTCAAGAGAAAAGAGAGACAGGCCTTCCAAGGCTTAGGAAGGGCAGGAACTGAGGGGCCAGTCAAGGAGAGGGAGAGGCTCCTTTGATAAAATCAAGTGATAGTGACCAGGAAGATGTGGAGATAATATTTTCTGAAGAATTTTGCTCTGGCAAGCTTACTGGGATTGGTTTACTTTGATTAAATGTTCAGTTCAGTTCAGTCGATCAGTCGTGTCTGATTCTTTGTGACCCCATGGACTGCAGGGAAGCACGCCAGGCTTCCCTGTCCACCACCAACTTCCAGAGCTTGCTCAAACTCACGTCCATAGAGTAGGTGATGCCATCCAACCATCTCATCCTCATGAGTTTGAGCAAACTCTGGGAGATAGTGAAGGACAGGGAAGCCTGGAGTGCTGCCGTCCATGGGGTTGCAAATTATCGGACATGACTGAGTGATCGAACAACAGAAACAATTTCAGAGTAATTCAATCAGTGTCTGCATATATAGGTGAATCTCCTGTGCTTTCAATATCTTCAAAGTTTCCTACACAAAAATTACACACTCAGTCGTGCTCTGTCCCTCCCATAACCACCCCCATCCCCAAACACAAGTATTTCCTAATAAAAGAGAATAGAATAAATCTTTAGAGCTAACTCTAAAGAGGCAGGACCTCTGATTTTCTGCATTAAATATCTGACCTGAACTCTAAGCTACACATTCACTCTCATCAGCAACATCCGGAGGTGGTCCGTAGTCTTGCTTCCTGGGAATGAGGTCAAAAGATTTGGGGCCTGAGAGCAGGCTTGATACTTCTTTAGCACATTGCCTAGAAAGTGACAGTTCTTAGTAACACCACACATTGTCTTCTTTAACAAAAATAGTTCTTGGGACTTCCCAGGTGGTCCAGTGGCTAAGATTCCATGCTCCTAATGCAGGGGACCCGGTTTTGATCCCTGGTCAGGAAACTTGATCCCATATGCCACAACTAAAAGAATCCCGCATGCTGCAACTAAAGTTGCCGCGTGCCGCAACTAAGACCCGGCGCGGCCAAATAATTTTTAAAATAATTTTCATTAGTATGATGCACAGTGAGCTACTACTAGAGAAGAGGTTTCCCACTGGCCAAAGGCTTAACCATGGGGCTTGGTTCTTTCATCTTTCTGTCTTGATCTTCCCCTTGATAAAAGGTCAAGTGAGGCATATTACACTTTTAAGAGTTTATTTGAGCGAAAATCGATTTGAATTGGGTACCAGCAAACAAGAGTGCTTCACCATTTATATTATAGATGCTCGAGTAGAGACTTGATAGAGAAGAGGCCAAAACAAAGCAATTATCTGCTTGACTATAGCTTAAGCAGTTGCCTTATTTGGGAAAATCTACTTGGTTTGTTCTGATGGGTGCTCCTTAGGTTTGATTTCTTTACCTTGAGGTGTCTACAGGTTTAGGTTTGGGTTTGCTTAGGTTTGGCTTAGGTTAGGCTACTAAGGCATTAAAGCCGCTTTAATCTAATACCCTCCTTGTTTAATTAACTTCCTCGGGCTTCCCTGGTGGTCGAGTGGTTGAGAGTCCACCTTGCAATGCTGGGGACTCAGGTTCGATCCTGGTCTGGGAAGATCCCACATACCCCAGAGCAACTAAGCCCACAACTGCTAAGCCCGAGCTCTAGAGCCTGCAAACCGCAACTACTGAAGCCCACGCACCTAGAGCCTGTGCTCCACAAGAGAAGCCACCACAGTGAGAAGCCTGCACACGACAACAGAAGAGCAGCCCCTGCTCACTGCAGCTAGAGCAGACCCCATGCAGCAACAAAGACCCATCAGAGCCAAAAATAAATTCAAAAAAATAATTAACTTCCTTCAACATAGGTACTGCAGGAGAAGAGGGACACATTGTTTCCTAGACCTTAAAATATCTCACTGCTTTTTAAAATGATAGCAAACAACTGATCAGATAAGCAGTTAAGGAAGGGATGCCCAGAGAAATAAAACTAGGCATAGCTTTCTCGATATAAGAGAAGCCATTTTTGGCCTAAATCATTCTGTGACTCAAGCCTGGTCATACCCTTGACCAAGTCTCAGTAATTAATGATCTCTAGGGAACAAAAGAATGCAGAAACAAAGACTCTAATGGCACGAGAAATAACACTAGCAAAGATAATATACCACTTGTGAAGAGTCCCAGTTCTATTTGAAGGTAAAGATTAGCCTGAAGCACTCAACCACACAAGGTCAGCTGGAACGTAAAGGATGAGGCTGTTGACCTTTACTGACCCTCCTGACTTTAATTAGTTAAAGTTTGGTTTCTGCCTACAACTCAAACCCTTTCATGAATATCTTTAGCTTAAACTTCCCCAATTTTGCTGTCCGGGAAAACACTGCTTTGGGAAAGATCCCTGGTTCTCCTTACTTGCTGCAAGTATAGTAAGAAAACCTTCCATCTCCCCTTCCTTGGCTTGGTTGTGTCTTTTGGTTTGACATCCACCAAGAGGTGAACCCAAGTTTTCAGGTAATAGGACTGCACTAAGGAAATTAACCAACAGCCTGAGGATCATATAAACACTCAATTTATGGATGTTCATTCTTCAGCCCGAGGGAACAGTGATTTCTGCCATGCCATAGCATAAGTAAATTCGATTTCAGTAATGAGATACTCCATGATTGAAGTCATGCAAATCTCAAAAGGTGAATTCAACAAAAGGTGAGCAGAAATTAAGCTGCGGCATCACTGCAGATTATATTAGGATGCAGATATTTTAATAACCATTAGAGCTTTCTCATCAGTTCCAAGCTATTATTTTCCAGCACATGTTGCTTGTTGCTTGTTCACTAATAAAATGCTGACTTGAGTGACTGCACAAACACAGAACATGTCCCTTTGGAAAGAGATGACCAACAAAACAAAATCATTTTACCAGGCCTCAAAGAAAAGAAGCTAAGTATTTGCTGGGATCTCAGGGAGGGAAATGAACTCCAAGCTCCACTCCCCTTAGATTTGCACAGGATTGTCAAGAGCTGAAAAACTTCAAAGTATAACAAAACTATGGCTCAATTTTAGAAATATAAAGCATTTGGAGTAACTAATTTGGCCAAATATTTATGTTTTGGTGCATAGCTGAACAACTTATCAGACCTTCAGGAATTCTTTGTTTTTCATTTTTGTGCTTTTATTTCCTCTCCTATCTCCTCCTCCACTCACTAGAAGCAAAACACCCCTGGCAATGAAAGTTAAAGATGCTTCCCCATAGAGGCACCAAGCCAGAGCCTGGGGTGCGGGGAGCTGATCCCCAAAGCCACTGCCAACTGCAGTCTAAGCAGTAATTTTCCTTCCCCTTGATTCTCTTCTGGGAAGTTCTGGGAAATGTAGACGTCTCTGAGGCCTCCCAGGAGAGAAACAGAAATCTTTCCCCTGATGAGCATTCCAACTATCCTTGAAAGATCCCTTATTGACAGCACTTTAAAAGGCTGCTGCAGAGGGGCTAGCCTTTGCATCTGTACTAAAAGGGTGAAGTGGGCAGGAGAGTTCCCAGGAACTTCTGGGACTGAGGCACCAAACACTCTGCTTCTCTTTTCACTACCAACTCCTTACCCTTCACTGCCTGGGCCCACAATTTCTTTTCAGTTCTGACCTTAAAGAAGACCATTCCTTTAAAAGGAAGGATAGGTGACACAGCCTTTCTAACTCTCCGTGGTCACAGGGGTGAGGGAGATGTTTGGACAGCCCCTGCTGGAAATTATGCTGATTTGGTGGGTGTTTGTAAGAAAGGATAGAGCAACCACTCTCTTCTTTGGTTTTGGTTTCTCCCTGAAACCACCTCTGCTTTCAGGGAGGCCTGCAGTGACAAGCTGTGCATGCAAGTGTGCTAAGTAGCTTCAATTGTGTCTGACTCTTGGCGACCTGTGGATTGTAGCCCACCAGGCTCCTCTGTCCATGGGGTTTCCCAGGCAAGAATACTGGAGTGGGTTACCATTTCCTCTTCCAGGGGATCTTCCCCATGCAGGGATCAAACCCATGTCTTCTGCCTTGTCAGGCAGGCTTTTTGCATTTCCTATTAGTTTCTTTACCTCACTGGTGAACCACACCAGAGGTCCCAGGTGGGTCCAGACCAGCCCCTGCTATCAGAGCCCTACTGCTCCCAGACTCCACAGCCCACACTGATTCAAGCACATTCCAAGACATTCCACAGCTGGGAGGCCTGGAGCCTGGAATGTCTGGACAGGAAGGTGTCCCGGCTTGCTCCCCTCAACCCCAATCACATTTCCCAAAGATCTCAAAGCACCTCCCAAGGATGATCTCATTTTCTAACAGGTGTTTATTTAAGAATGTTCATCCCTACTGATAGTGATGACCCTTCTTTGCATTTATGTCACTTTGATTTTTTTCACATAACCTATGGTAAGAACATCATATTGGAAACCAAGATCTCAATTACTGATTAGATATGGAAACCCCTTTCCAGTACAGAGGGCTGTGAAATTTAACACTGAGGAAGAATGACCCTTCCAACTTCAAGCTTTGAAAGAAAAATATGTAATGTCGGACCCAGACATGTATCATATGTATACATGAACTTCCATTTCCAGAACTTCCATTTCCTTAAATATGAAATAGAAATAACACCTGCTTTATAAAGTTCCTATGATCTAGTGGTATAAGAGACATTTAATAAGTGTTTGTTGATAAACACTTGTTATGTTGATAAACATATGGGTGGATGAACTAATGTAGTCTTTCTGGGCTTGTTTCCTTATTCTAAACTGGCCACGCTTAATTTACAAAGAAATCTGGAGGATTAAAGAGCATCAAGTGTTTTTAAAATGTTTTTGACACCCGCCCCTCTCAGTTCTTTGTACAACTTGGTTTCTATGTACCACTCTACTCTCCCTCAGTAAAATGATTGAGCATGAGGGCTTAAGGCTGGGGATTTCAGAGCTTGCCTGAAACTTGCCCCGATTCCATCATTTGACCCCACTATGCCTTAGTTCATCCATAAAAGGGGATCGCTAGTAGGATCCATTTCATAGAGCTGCCATGAGGTTAAATAAGGGAATATATGTAAAATGTTTAGAGAAACGCCTTGCATAAGGAAAAATTCAGTCAATATTACCTGTAACCATTGTTGATGCTGTAATTATTAGGACCCCTTCATTCATGGAGCCTGCCTAGTGGATGAGACAGACTGTAGTGCAAAGCTGGAGAAATGAGCGTAATAGCGGTATGCTATGGATGCAAGGCAGCAGACATCTTTATTCACCACCTTCGTCACCTCCTCCATGGAGTCTTCAGTTCGTCACTGTTTCGACATACACAGAAGTTTACAGGCATAATTCAAAGACTTCCCTGGTGACACAGTGGATGAGAATCACCTGCCAGTGCAGGGGACATGGGTTTGATCCCTGGTGCGGGAAGATGCCACATGCCACGGAGCAACAAAGGCCGCGTGGCCCCACTGCCGAGCCTGCGTGCCACCTGCAGCCCTCACGCCGAGAGCCCTGCCAGCCTGTGTGCCACCACTCCTGCAGCTCTCACGCGAGAGCCCTGCTCCTCAACAAGGGAAGCCACTGCGGTGGCAAGCCTGTGTATCACAGCCGAGAGTAGCCCTGCTCACTGCAACCAGTGAAAGCCCTCACAAAGCAATGAAGACCCAGAGCAGCCAAAAATAAATACATTAAAAAATTATAAATAAAAATAATACCCAAGGTTTCATCTGAGGAGCACACTGCCTAATGTGTCTCATGATGGTCCCATGATGCTTTGATTAAAGCACATGTTTGAGAAGCCATATCACACTGTTGGCTCAAATTGAGCTTTTGGTTAAATAAGACCCCCAGAGCCATTTTACACCAACTGCTGCCAAGTTACATGTTCCCCATCTTGTATTTTTATAATTCATTTTTGGAACTAAAAACAAGACCTTGCATTTATCCTTATTACATGCCACATTGCTGGTTTTGGCCCAGCACTGCAGCACATCAAGATAATGAATCTTGATTCTGTCAGTGATCTTATATCTCATTTCTAGCCCCTCCAGACTTGTGTCACAAGCACATTTGATCAGCATACTTATTACATCCTCATGCAAGACACCAATAAAAATGCTGACCAAGACAAGGCTAAGAGAATAGCCCAATATTTCTGGAATTGCAGAACATACTTAAATGTGTCCACTAATCATCTGGGGTATAATTGATTAGACAGCTTTGAGCTCATTGAGTAGTACCCCTATTTCACTATTTTGTTCAAAAATGTCCTGATGAGGACCTCCCAGGTGGCACTAGTGGTAAGAACCTGCCTGCCAACGCAGGAGATGTAAGAGATGTGCGTTCGATCCCTGAGTTGGGAAGATCTCCTGGAGGAGGAAATGGCTATCCACTCCAGTATTCTTGCCTGGAAAATCCCATGGACAGAAGAGCCTGGTGGGCTACAGTCCACAGTGTAGCAAAGAGTTGGGCATGACTGTTGGCACTTAGCATGCACGCCTTGTTGATATTAAGATACACTGGATCTACAGTATCATTGAATATCATTTTAAATTTTCCTGGAGTGCTGCTATGCTATGCTATGCTATGCTAAGTCACTTCAGTCATGTCTGACTCTGTGCGACCCCATAGACGGCAGCCACCAGGCTCCCCCATCCCTGAGATTCTCCAGGCAAGAACACTGGAGTGGGTTGCCATTTCCTTCTCCAATGCATGAAAGTGAAAAGTGAAAGCGAAGTCGCTCAGTCGTGTCCGACTCCTAGCGACCCCATGGACTGCAGCCCACCAGGCTCCTCCATCCATGGGACTCTCAAGGCAAGAGTACTGGAGTGGGGTGCCACTGCCTTCTCCGGGAGTGCTGCTATCTCCTTTGAATTTGATGAGACTATTGATGTCTATATCCAGATTGTCAAAGAACAACATAGGGCATATAGTTTAATAGATTATTTAAGAATAAAGTTATGTCATTTGATTATCATTCTTGTAGTCCCATTTTAGGTTTTTATTTGAAGGGTGCATTTATTATCTGCTGTAAAAAAAAAAAAAAAAAAAAGAGTTTCCCAAACCCCAGTGACTTAAGACAATAGAAATTTATTTCTCACTCACAAAAAGTCATGCGAAGTTCTCCTGGTTGACAGTCTGCTTTCCATGTGTAATTCAGGAAATGTTTCTTCCATGTTATGGATTCACCCTTTTCTTGGTCCTTGGAGTCCTCTATATTCAGCAGCTAATGGAGAGAAAGGAGAGATGATGACAGGGGCAGGGTTCTGTGGTCCAGGCTGGGAAGTAGTACATATCACCTCTGCATATTTCACTGGGTAGAATTCAGTCACATAACCGCCTCTACCTGCATGGGAAGTTGGGAAATGTGGTCTAATTATGTGCCCAGCAAAAAGACGAAATGACTTAGATGTACAGTAAACCCAGCTCTAAAACAGACAGCAGACATAATTTAGGTGGGAGCCACATATTATTCCAGATCAAATACGAAGCTAAACCTGTGACTAGAGGAGTTCAATGGATCAAAAGTTTAAAAAGCCTGACTCTAATTCCAAGTCTACCATTTTTGGTTAAATATAGACTTGGAGAAAACACAGAACTGTAAGATTTCGGGGACCATGAGAGCACAGTCTTAACTCATTTTATCCATTGCTGTACCCCCAGCCCTAGCCCAGGGCCTGGCATGTAGTTGGTACAATAAAGATTTGTTCAACTGTTGAGTGAATCAATGAATAATCTTATATGCAAGGACAAGGAAATCAGACTTCATGCCACAGACCACAAGAAGACCATTAACTGTTGTAAAGCCTGGAAGTCTTGTGGTCACAGCAGCATTTTAGAAAGTTACATTTGAGAGATATCTTAGAGCTCTTGGAGGGAACTACATTAGGGGGCTACTGCAGCAGTCTTAACATGAGGACTTAAGAGTGTGGGGAAGAAAATATAAAGCACAGGTAAAAGGACTTCTGATTATGATGGTATGGCAGGCTAACATAACTTGAAAGCTCTTCCTTCCTAAGTATATCTAGGATTACAGGATAAAATATAACAAAAACAAATTTTTAAGCAAAGTTAAGATCATAGGAAAGAAAAAGAAATCACAGAAGGAGGAAGAATGAAACCAAAGAAGTTAGTATATGAACTGATGCTCCTTTTGCCCTCAGAACTGAAGTGAGTCACAGATCTTCACCAATCTTGGAACCTGGATTTTATTAATAATGAACCAAGGATATAAACCTGCAAAAGATGGGGATGAAAATAAGACTCCCACAGGAAGCCAAGATCCTTGATAGGCCTGAACCATCAGGGAGAGTATTGACCAGAAAAAAAATGTTCTAACCAGCACAGCAAGAGGACATGAACATTTATTTGGCTCCCTTAGTGGAAAAGAAGTCTTTCCTGAGAATTTGAAACCCGGGAACAACTCTACAGATGAATTTGTTTTTTCAAATTGCCCTACTGGAATGGCCCAGAAACTTCCAAGCCAAGAAATTAATGTAAAAACTGGTCCCCGTCTAGTAATATTTTGGGAGTGTCTGGCGTAGGCAGTTATAAAAGACACGCTAGAGAAACATTTCACAATTTAGAATACAGGTAGTTTCACAGAAATAAGCAAGTCCCACACGAGATGAGCTCACAATAAAAGAAATTACAAAACACTGGAGGGACAAATCCATCATGGGCAAGAGTCAGTAGAAATTATGAACAGGGACTTCCCTGGCGGTCCAGCAGTTAGGACCGAGCTTCCACTGCAGGGATGGTAGGTTCAGTCCCTGGCTGAGGGACTACGATTGTGCATGCTCCATGGCATGGTCAAAAAGTGTTTTTAAAAAAGAAACAAAAGATACTTCAGACAACAGAATTTACCTCCATCACTTCCCATCTCCCAAGGAATTGAGCTACTAAAACACTCTGAAAGAGAAAATGAAATAAGCATGCTCAAAATGACTGCAGACATTACAAAAGGAAAAGTGAAAGTGAAGTCACTCAGTCGTGTCCGACTCTCTGTGACCCCATGGACTGTAGCCCACCATGCTTCTCCATCCATGGAATTTTCCAGGCATGAGTACTGGAGTGGGTTGCCATTTCCTTGTCCAGGGGATCTTCCAGACCCAGGGATTGAACTCAGGTCTCCCGCATTGCAGGCAGACGCTTTACCATCTGAGCCACCAGGGAATCTAAAAGGAAATCTATGGAAAGAAAGAAATCTATGAAAGAAAGAAAATGAAAGAAAGGAAAGAAAGAAGAGAGAGAGGAAGGTAGGAAAAAAGGAATAAAGAAAAGGTAGATTTAAAGAACTGAATAGAAGGGGGTGGGGGAGAATGTATATATGTATATATTTGGCTGAGTCCCTTGGCTGTTCACCTGAGACTATTACAACATTGTTAATTGGCTATACTCCAATACAAAATAAAAAGTTCAAAAGAAAAAAATAAAGAACTGAATAGAAAGCTTAGAAACAAAATATAGTTATTGGAATTAAAAACTCGATGGATAGACAGTAGATTAGATGCAATCTATTGAAGAAGAATTAGTAAATGAGCAGACCAAGCTAAAGCAACATACCAGAATACAGCCCAGAGAAACAATGAAATGGAAAACTTGGAAGGGAAGTGAAGATAGAAAATGTAGAAATCATGAGAAGTTTCAATTAAGTCTAAAAAGATTTCTACAGGAATTTCCTGGCAGTTCAGTGATCAGGACTCAATGCTTTCACTGCCCAGGACCTGGGTTCAATCTCTGGTGGGGGTACTAAGCCACGAGTCACAGCCAAAATTTTAAAAATAATAATAAAATAAATTAAAGGATTTCTAGAAAATAAGGAGAGAGAAAGGTGCCAAGGCAATAATGAAAAAGATAATGAATGGTGAGAATTTTCTAATTTGATTAAAAAAAATAAAAAGAGTCCTCCCAGTGAAGCAGCAGGTACTACAGTTTGCCAAGAACATCATCTTTGTGATGTACCCTACCTACCATCCGATGAGTGTTCTCAGGGAACTTAAAGCCATCTGGACAGAGTTGTCATTAGCCAAATCAGATGACTCTGGCCAGGTGACATATTGTTTCATTTTGTTCTTTAAGGGATGGAGAGTAGCAGTCATTTTGTCTCTCTGTACACAACATGTGATTTCTCTTGGAAGCGTCTGAGGCTTAAAAAGAAAGGGAGGGGTCCTGCTGCTCAGAACCTCCAATTGCGATCATCAGTCTGGGAGTGTGCAGCTATAGAGGAATAGCCTGAGGGGAGTGGATGCATAGAGCCAACGTGCACGTCTAAGCATTTTTCTGTAGCTCTACACTGTCAGGTATGTATGTGTACATACAAAGAGTTTTAAGTACATAAACGTGCTGTCCTCTTTTACTGGGTCACACCCTAAATTGGAATTTGAGACTTTCTCCATAGGCTTTCACTGATCTTACACCTCCAGTAAGAGATTTTTGGACTTCATCCTATCTGTTCAGATATAACTCCCTTATTATTCTCTGCGTTTAAGGGAAATGTTTGCTGTGGGTTTTTGATGGTGGTGATGGTGGTTTTTAAAGCAGGAAAGACCTCTGCCTTCACTCCTTTCCCTTTAACAGGCACATCAAGGAGAAGGATTTACATTACCATTTCCCATGACAGGCACCACCATCAGTTCAGTTCAGTTGCTCAGTCGTGTCCGACTCTTTGCAACCCCATGAATTGCAGCACGCCAGGCCTCCCTGTCCATCACCAACTCCTGGAGTTCACCCAAACTCACGTCCATCAAGTCGGTGATGCCATCCAGCCATCTCATCCTCTGTCGTCCCCTTCTCCTCCTGCCCCCAATCCCTCCCAGCATCAGGGTCTTTTCCAGTGAGTCAACTCTTGGCATGAGGTGGCCAAAGTACTGGAGTTTCAGCTTTAGCATCATTCCTTACAAAGAACACCCAGGACTGATCTCCTTTAGAATGGACTGGTTGGATCTTCTTGCAGTCCAAGGGACTCTCAAGAGTCTTCTCCAACACCACAGTTCAAAAGCATCAATTCTTCAGTGCTCAGCTTTCTTCATAGTCCAACTCTCACATCCATACATGACTACTGGAAAAACCATAGCCTTGACTAGACGGACCTTTGTTGGCAAAGTAACGTCTCTGCTTTTGAATATGCTATCTAGGTTGGTCATTACTTTCCTTCCAAGGAGTAAGCGTCTTTTAATTTCATGGCTGCAATCACCATCTACAGTGATTTTGGAGCCCCCAAAAATAAAGTCTGACACTGTTTCCTCTGTTTCCCCATCTATTTCCCATGAAGTGATGGGACCAGATACCATGATCTTCGTTTTCTGAATGGCTTTAAGCCAACTTTTTCACTCTCCTCTTTGACTTTCATCAAGAGGCTTTTGAGTTCCTCTTCACTTTCTGCCATAAGGGTGGTGTCATCTACACCACCAAAGGCAGGAAGAATCTAGAACCAAAACCCTTTGAAGAGGGGCTTTTTAAAAAGTGCTATCACTGGCAAATCCATTAATAATCCCAGGGAAATAAAAATAGAATCTCGGTAATAAATTCTGACCATTTTTCTCCTTTCTTTTCCTTTGTGCTTCACCTAGTTTCACTTGCTCCTAGGATCCCCTGTATAGAGACATCACACTCTGCACTTCAGACCAGAGTTCCCGGTGCAAAATGGCTGCTCAGACGCTTTAGCTGGGCGGGCTTTGTGCAGAAGCTCTGCACTCGACCCTGCAGTGCAAGATGGTGGCAACGGGACGTGTGCAGAGATTCTGCACCCAGCACTGCAATCAGAAGCTTAAGTAGCACAGCTGTGTTCCGAAAGCACCCCTTGAGATCCTATAAGGCAGCCTCACCCACAGCCTGTCTGGAGAGGTGTACTCTACAGCAGGAGACCACACTTCTCCGTTCTTAGATCAGAGAATAAAGAAAGCTTTCCTGGGACTTCCCTGGCAGTCCAGAGGTTAAGACTCCATGCTCCCAATGCAGGGGGCATGGGTCCAACATCTGGCCAGGGAAAGAAGATCCTGCATGCTGCAGGACATGGCCAAAAACAAACCCAAAGCTTTCCTTTGCTTCTGAACTGAACTCTGCCTCATTCTACTGTCTCAAAGGACACCAGCAGGTGGACCCTTGTTAGGTCCCAACCTTAAAAGGTCAGTAACAGTAGGACACTGTATCTACTCATTCTTCTCCATTCTGGGATTTTAAGTAGTTCTTGTAGATATCTGATCAGTGTCCCTGTGGATTTTTTTTTTTTTTTTTTCCTGTTAGTATGGTAAAGAATCCACCTGCCAGGACAGGAGACTCAAGTTCGATTCCTGGGTTGGGAAGATCCCCTGGAGAAGGAAGTGGCAACCCATTCCAGTATTCTTGCCTGGGAAATCCCATGGATGGAGGAGCCTGGCAGGCTACAGTCCATGGGGATGAAAACAAGTTGGACACGACTTAGCAGCTAAACAACAAGCAATCAAAGTAATGTGATCAGTTTCCCAGATGGCAGTCATCAGGGTCCCTAAAATAGTTCTCCATAGGGTACTGCTCAGGGACTCAATCAGACCCCTCATAAAATGGATCCCAGCTGTGCTCTCAGATACCAGCTTTCAGAGGACTGTTCAGAGCTTCCAGGTTTACACACAGCACTTCTCCAGCCCTGAAGCTCACTCTCCCCTGAGCATCACACATTGCCTGTCCAGGGAAGCAGCATGAACACTGTCTTACCTTAAACGATTTCCCTAATTACTCAGTGGTTCCCTCTGAGTGGCTTGTTATATATCCCTACTTCCCAGCAGTGCTCAACCTCAGGCAGCCATGGAACTTCACAAAAAGTTTTAAATTCAGCTTTAAAATCCCTTAGGGCAATAGGATGGTGTGTAAATTAAGTCCCAGAAGCAGTCCAAGGGACATCTTAGTACTTGGACTAAGGACAGAAAATTGCTTCTGCTGAGAGAATCAAGTTCCACCTAGACACACACACACCCCCCAAGAGAAAGAGAGAGGCCATTCCTTTAGAAGTGTTTGACTGTTATTTAAATAAGTGAGCTATGTGATATGCACACACTCAGCAGATTATATGCATATATGGTATTACCACCCAAGTTTAAGTTCTAAGGTTTACTTCAATATTTCACCCTTCTGAACTCAGTTATTCAAATAGACTGAATGGTGTTTGTTAATGTGCAATAAGTTTTTCCATCAAGACTCTCCAAATAGATTAATGTGTCTAAATTTTGAATTATGTGCTGTGACAATGTGACATATCAATATTAAAGCACTTCAAAGAGACACATTTGTGTCACATCTATTTGGCACCAAATATCTTAATGAAAGTTGAAAACAGTGAGTCACAAATGCTAGTTTTCTACATACCCAGATGGTTGGCATTGTCGGAAGTGTCTGGGTGGTACAAAATGATTCACTGTTAAAAAAATAAAATGAATAAGTTTTCTTATGAATTTTGGAAAGAAATAAAAACCTGGCTGCTTTGATAGGATTTTTAAGAAATAACTCTTCATAGGAAATATTTTATCTAATAATTACCTTATTCTATCTGATGATACACAAAGCTCTAAGTGGGTCCATTTTCTCTGTAAGCCTCCCCTTATGCTATGCAGGCTCAAGAAGAATTTGTTTCACTGTGTTATGACCAGTTTTGCTTGTGTAAGTCTCTGGTAATGTCACTGTTGCATATTAGTAGCTCTTTAAATTTTAATAATTTTAATATAAATAATTTTATATAATACATTTTATATGTGATATTCCAGAAAAACATCTACTTCTGCTTTATTGACTACGCCGAAGCGTTTGACTGTGTGGGTCACAACAAACTGTGGAAAATTCTTCAAGAGCTGGGAATACCAGACCACCTTACCTGCCTCCTAAGAAATCTGTATGCAGGTCAAGAAACAACAGTTAGAACTGGATGTGGAACAACGGACTGGTTCAAAATTGGGAAAGGAGTACATTAAGGCTGTATATTGTCACCTTGCTTATTTAACTTCTGTGCAGAGTACATCATGTGAAATGCTGGGCTGGATAAAGCAACAAGCTGGAAACAAGATTTTCAGGAGAAATATCAATAACCTCAGTTATGCAGATCACCCTTTTGGCAGAAAGGAAAGAGGAACTAAAGAGCCTCTTGATGAAAGTGAAAGAGAAGAGTGAAAAAGCTGGCTTGAAACTCAATATTCAAAAAATGAAGATCATGGCATCTGGTCCCATCACTTCATGGCAAATAGATGGGGAAACAATGGAAACCGTGAGAGACTTTATTTTGGGGGGCTACAAAATTGCTGCAGATGGTGACTACAGCCATGAAATTAAAAGACTCTTTCTCTTTGGAAGAAAAGCTATGACCAACCTATAGCAGATTAATAAGCAGAGACATTACTTTGCCAACAAAGGTCCATCTACTCATAGCAATGGTTTTTCCAGTAGTCATGTATGGATGTGAGAGTTGAACCATAAAGAAGGCTGAGTGCTGAAGGACTGATCCTTTTGAACTGTGGTGTTGGAGAAGACTCTTGAGAGTACCTTAGACTGCAAGGAGATCAAACAAAAGTCCATCCTAAAGGAAATCAGTCCTGAATATTCACTGGCAGGACTGATGCTGAAGCTCCAATACTTTGGCCACCTGACATGAAGAATGGACTCATTGGAAAAGACCCTGATGATGGGAAAGATTGAAGGCAGGAGGAGAAGGGGATGACAGAGGATGAGATGGTTGGATGGCATCACCAACTCGATGGACATGAGTTTGAGCAAGCTCCAGGGGTTGGTGATGGACAGAGAAGCCTAGTGTGCTGCAGTCATAGGGTCATAAAGAGTTGGACACTCTGAGCAACTGAACTAAACTGAATATAAATAATTTTATGTAATATGTTTTATATGTGATATTTTGTAATAATATAACATACCAAGCTTATAATATATAAATTATATAATATAAATTGTTATATAATTACTATATCATTTCAGTTCAGTTCATAGCCTTGACTAGATGGACCTTTGTTGGCAAAGTAACGTCTCTGCTTTTCAATATGCTATCTAGGTTGGTCATAACTTTTCTTCCAAGGAGTAAGCATCTTTTAATTTCATGGCTGCAATCACCATCTGCAGTGATTTTGGAGCCCCAAAAAATAAAGTCTGACACTGTTTCCACTGTTTCCCCATCTATTTCCCATCAAGTGATGGGACCAGATGCCATGATCTTTGTTTTCTGAATGTTGAGCTTTAAGCAAACTTTTTCACTCTCCTCTTTGACTTTCATCAAGAGGCTTTTGAGTTCCTCTTCACTTTCTGCCATATGGGTGGTGTCATCTGCATATCTGAGGTTATTGATATTTCTCCTGGCAATCTTGATTCCAGCTTGTGCTTCTTCCAGCCCAGCATGTCTCATGATATACTCTGCATATAAGTTAAATAAGCAGGGTGACAATATACAGCCTTGATGTACTCCTTTTCCTATTTGGAACCAGTCTGTTGTTCCATGTCCAGTTCTAACTGTTGCTTCCTGACCTGCACATATGTTTCTCAAGAGGCAGGTCAGGTGGTCTGGTATTCCCATCTCTTTCAGAATTTTCCACAGTTTATTGTGATCCACACAGTCAAATGCTTTGGCATAGTCACTATATCATTTATGTGTAATAATTATCATATAATTTAATATAATGTAGCAGGCTATTGGGGCTGTCCTGGTGGCTCAGTGGTAAAGAATCCACCTGCAGTGCAAGAGCTGTAGGAGACTTGAGTTCAATCCCTGAATTGGGAAGATCGCCTGGAGGAGGGCATGGCAACCCACTCCAGTATTCTTTCCTGGAGAATCCCATGGATGGAGGAGCTTGATGGGCTACAGTCCATAGCGTTGCAAAGAGCTGGACACAATTGAAGCAACTTAGCTTGCATGCATGCACAGCAGACATTATTAAGCACCCAATATGTGTAACACTTTAAAAGATTTATAAAATCTAGCCCTTGACTTCAAGAAATCTATGATTTTATCAGAGAGAGGATTTTGAGTTCTTCGATGGTTTCCAGGAGAGATGTTTCCCCTAACCACCCCTGGGTTCTTGTCTCATCCCTTACTCCTCCCTTTGGAGGAATGAGTTACCATATGTAATTTCCAGAGTACTGACTGGGATGAGCCACTTACTTCTTGCCCATTCAGGAGCCCAGTCTTCTAACCCTGCCTGTGACTGGAGAGGCATCTGTCATGTTCTGGGGTTTCGTGTGTTAGGAAGACTTTTGTTGCAACACAGAGAAGCACCTTTCTTCAGAACCAGTTTTATTAGTAATAAAATGTTGTTTTGATCTTATCTGCCACTCCTTCCTCTCTCTCCTTCACTTCAGAACTCAGGTGGAGAGGAGAAGGGTGTAATTTCATGGGGCCCCTTCCAATCTCAACAAGGATAAGACTGGCAACAGGTAATTATAATACAAAGCACACTGTGATCAGCGCAGGGTGAGTTGGATGAGTTCCAACTTCGAGTAAGGTTGTTAGCAAAACACCAGTCACTTCTGTCAACAGAATTGCAAAGAAGCAGGATCAGCTCGGGAACATCCATGCCAGGGGCCTCCTGCTTCAGAACTTCCTGTGGTAATTTTATCATGTATAGCCTAAATTTAATCAATAGATTTCATTATCACTAACTAAATCTATACATACATAAATTGAGTTATTAAGTGATTTTGACTTAGAGTTTTTTGTTTGTTTGTTTCTTGCCACTGGCTGTAAAACTTTAGCATGTTCTTCTCTGGTGGTCCAGTGGCTAAGACTCCACATTTCCAGTGGAGGAGACCTGGGTCTGGTCTCTGATCAGGAAACTAGATCCCATATGCAGCAACTAAAGATAACTGCATGCCATAACTAAGACCTGACACAGCCAAATAAATAAATATTTTTAAAAAATTAACATGTGATTGTGTGGTGGTGGCCAGAGTAAATAACTGGTAGAGAGAAAAGAAAAAAACTGATGGGAAATAAACCTAGAGAGGTAGTTTGGGGCTAGAGGTGAAGGATCCTACATGTGTTGTGTGTGTTTGGGTCTTTATGCTTTAGGGCATTGGCACCATTAAAAGTGACTGAGCAGGAAAACAGCCAGCTCTGACATGTGTTTCAGGAGATGAACACAGTAGTGCTGTGTTGAATATCAGGTGCAGCGCAGTGGGGTGAAACTGGAAGTAAAGAGGGAGAAGTAAGGAGGGAGGGGATAAGGAGGGGATAAGGAGGGGATAAGGAAGTAAGGAGGGAGACCTATCAGGAAATTATGGCATTAAATAATGAGGGAAGAGGTCAGATCTTGAACTAGAGGGTATCAGAGGGTATAAAAAGGAAAGAAGAAACACAAAAGATACATGTTTTCAACAAATTGACAGAACTTGACTACTAATCAAATATGGGCCAAAAAAAAAAACAGGAAAGAGTGAAAGATTCTCCAACATTTTGAGCTGATGCGATTAGAAACTGTTTCTGTTTCTTAATTAACAGAAATAGGAAGTTAATGGTCAGCAGGGAAAAGGAGTTTAGATTTGAACCTGTTAAGTTATGACCAACCTAGATAGCATATTCAAAAGCAGAGACATTACTTTGCCAACAAAGATTCACCTAGTCAAGGCTATGGTTTTTCCTGTGGTCATGTATGGATGTGAGAGTTGGACTGTGAAGAAAGCTGAGCACCGAAGAATTGATGCTTTTGAACTGTGGTGTTGGAGAAGACTCTTGAGAGTCCCTTGGACTGCAAGGAGATCCAACCAGTCCATTCTGAAGATCAACCCTGGGATTTCTTTGGAAGGAATGATGCTAAAGCTGAAACTCCAGTACTTTGGCCACCTCATGCGAAGAGTTGACTCATTGGAAAAGACCCTGATGCCGGGAGCGATTGGGGGCAGGAGGAGAAGGGGACGACAGAGGATGAGATGGCTGGATGGCATCACAGATTCGATGGACATGAGTCTGAGTGAACTCTGGGAGTTGGTGATGGACAGGGAGGCCCAGTGTGCTGTGATTCATGGGGTCGAAAAGAGTCGGACACGACTGAGCGACTGAACTGAACTGAACTGAACTGAAGATCAACACACTGGGAGAACATGAGGGCGGAAGCTTCCAGCCAGGAGTTGGTGAAGCCAGATAGGAGCCATGAGGGTTGTCAGAGCGAGAGAGGAGGTTTCAGAAACGAGTCACTTGGACAGAAGACTCAAAGCCATGAGACTGGATGAGTTTTCCAAGAAGAAACGTGCAGAAGAAAGGATGGAGAACAGGGTCAAGGGCAGATTCTTAGGGGAAACTTATTTGGAAATCCAAATAACTTCCTCCAAAGAGGAAGGGGAGGAGACACAGGGATAAAGGAGAGGATAAGAAATGAATAAAGTTGAGAATTTCCCAGGCATGGAGACAACGGTTGGAAGTGGCAGAGCAGGGCTGATCATATAAGGTGGCTAAGCAGAATGAGAATAAAACAAAAATCACTGCCTTTGGTAACTGGCTGACTGCTGCTGCTGCTAAGTCACTTCAGTCGTGTCCGACTCTGTGCGACCCCATGGACTGCAGCCTACCAGGCTTCTCCATCCATGGGATTCTCCAGGCAAGAACACTGGAGTGGGTTGCCGTTTCCTTCTCCATGAACACTGGAATATTGACCTTTAAAAACTTACTATGGAGGTATAAGAGCTGAAGCCTAATTGCAAGAAGTAAGAAGGGAGCCAGTGGTATCAGAAAGAAAGCAGTTGACAAAGGCGACTTTTTAAAGAAGTTTTATAATGGACAGAGATAGAGTGAAGGCCCTTGCTCTGGGAGGTGTGAGGAAGCAGTCTAGAGGACCAGTGGTTTTGTTTATGTTTGTGGTTTGTTTTTTTTTTTTTTTTTTTTCTATTTTATTTTCGTTTTGGGGTTGGTTAGCTGGTTTTGGATAGGAAAAACTTACATGTGATTACAATCAGGGAGCAAGATCCATTGGCGGAGATAAAGAGAGGAAAGTAAGAGGCACAGTCTGTGAAACAGAGCAAAGCTTTAGTGCAGGTGGAGGAACTCCAGTCAAGAGACTGCTGCTGCTGCTGCTAAGTTGCTTCAGTCGTGTCCGACTCTGTGCGACCCCATAGACAGAAGCCCACCAGGCTCCACCGTCCCTGGGGTTCTCCAGGCAAGAACACTGGAGTAGGTTGCCATTTCCTTCTCCAATGCATGAAAGTGAAAAGTCAAAGTGAAGTCGCTCAGTCGTGTTCGACTCTTCTCGACCCCATGGATTGCAGCCCACCAGGCTCCTCGGTCCATGGGATTCTCCAGGCAAGAGTACTGGAGTGGGGTGCCATTGCCTTCTCCAGTCAAGAGACTACGATGCGTTAATTCATAAAATATGTGGAAACTAGAAACATGGTATAACATGGTCTTACTTGCAAAGCAAATGGAGATACAGACATAGATGCTAAGGATACTAAGGTGGAAAGGGGGGAGGATGGGATTAATGGGGACATTAATACAGATAACTATTGAGAATCTACTGTAAAGCACAGGGAACTCTACTCAGTGCTCTGTGGTGACCTAAATGGGAAGGAAATTTTTTAAAAAGAGGGGATATATGTAAATGTATAGCTGATTCACTTTTTTGTACAGCAGAAACTAACACATCATAAGGCAACTGTGTGTGTGTTAGTCACTCAGTCGTGTCCGACTCTTTGAGACCCCAAAGACTGTAGCCCTCCAGTCTCCTCTGTCCATGGGATTCTCCAGGCAAGAATACTGGAGTGGCCATGCCCTCCTCCAGGGGATCTTCCCAACCCAGGGATCGAACCTGGCTCTCCTGAATTGCAAGTAGATTCTTTACCATCTGAACCACCACTATACTCCTGTAAAAATTATCATTTTCTTTTATTTATTTTTTTAATTTTAATTTTATTTAATTTTCAGTTTTATTTATTTATTTTACTTTACAATACTGTATTGGTTTTGCCATACATTGACATGAATTTGCCATGGGTGCACATTTTCTTTTAAAAAAAGAGAGACTAGGATGGCAGGTTAGCCTAGGAGGCTGCTCCAAAGGCAGGTAGAAGCTGGGGAGGTAACATCAGAACCACAGAAGTCCAGGTGGACAGATGGAATGATGGAGAGACAAGGGGAGAGACCAGATGCTAGAGGTGACTGTGGGTCAACAGATAACAGAGCAGTGGGACCGAGGGGGAAGGATAGGTGGGTGGGAGCTGGGTAAGAACCGATTTCCTGTGGGTATATGCACTCTACATCTGCAAATCTCCCCACTCCACCACCTTCAGTCCCTCCCTGGCCCTCCCCCACACAAATGCCAGCCTGTCTGATATATAAAATCTTATGACTCGTGAAAGCCCGATGTCTAATTTTAATTCTAAAATTGCCTTCTACATTGCTGCTTTGTAACTTGTGTTGTTCTTAAGTATGGTATTACCCAGTGTTTTAATACTATTTTTCAATTCTAAAGAATGGATAAGGCCAAAAAGTTTATAAATAGGCTAATTCGCATTGCTCCTTTCTGTGTTTCCTCAAAAGAAAGGATGCTGGATAGAAGACATTTTTGAGATAGAATCTGTTATCAGTCTAAGTGCCCTAAGTCTGGGTGTTTCAAGAAGCTTAAATCATGGTGCAGTGCTCACGCTGCCACTTGTAAAGCCTATTTCTGCTGATAGTACCTGACTCGCCTGCTGATGAGCAAAGAACTAGAAAGCTGGAGTTATTGCAGGATGGTTTTGGCAGAAGCTTTTCTGTTTTTCTCCAGCATTGTCTGGCCTGGGTGCAAAAACTGAAGGATTGCTTGATGTTCTTTTGCTTTAGTGCTCTTTACTTATCTTCTAATGTTTCTGGTTGTTTGATTTTTATTTAGAATCAGATACTTTGGACGCTGTAGGGTAGGGAGGAAAAAGAGACCAAGAGAACCAAGATGGGATTTGAATGGAGTTTGAATTCTGGACTTTTCTGTGAAATGGATGTGTGCGTGCTGCGTTGCTTCAGTCGTGTTCTACTCTTTGCAACCCTATGTAGCCTGTCAGGCTCCTCTGTCCATGGGGATTCTCCAGGCAAGAACACTGGAGTAGGTTGCCATACCCTCGTCCTCCAGGGGATCTTCCAGACCCAGGGATCAAACCCAGGTCTCCTGTCTCCTGCAGTGGCAGGTGGATTCTTTACCACTAATACCACCCAGGATGCCTGAAAGGATAGTTCCGCAGAACGAAAACTCACTGTTTTCTTTAGAGGTAGTAAAATCCCCAGCAGAAACAAGAGCAGCAGCTTCACGGTTTCCTGTCTGTGAATACTTGGCGCTTGTGTGGTGCTTTGTGAATCCATCTCTCCAGTGAAAAGGCTGGAGAGTCCACAGAGACTGCCATCCTGGCCATTAAGTCTCCCGTCTGACTCTCCATTTAATGATGGCTCCAACAGGTTTTCTTTCTCTCATAAGCAACTGGCCTCACTGTTATGCATGTTGCTGACTTTGCTTTGCACAGGCAGCAAATCATTTTCTGTGCCTCTTTAAGCAGTGTTCAGAGAGTTTTGTGTAATAGTGCCCCCTCCCTCACCTTTGTCCTTGGACCTCAAGGTGGCAGACAGAGTTTGACGATTTCATCAGGAATGAAAGTAGTTGGGGACTTCTTCAAGAAGGCAGATCCCTGAAGTCAGAGCCATCGGCACAAGATGGCCAAGGGCCTCCAGTCAGAAAGAAGGCAGACCCTTAGCCACGGGGTGATCTGTGCTGTCCAGCCCCCTAGATCTGTCTTCTGTGTGTCCCAGAGTTCCCACCTGGACTCAGGCCTGCCCCGCATGGGCGGTGTGCTGTGCCCTGGACCTGAGCTCCCTTCTCCCTTTTATCAGTACTTAGCTGCCCTGTGTCTTGTTCAGGTCAGTACTCTCTGAGGTGAGAGGCAGCCACCAGTCTAGCACAGAGGCTAGACAGGTACAGAGCAATTTGAATCACAGCCCTGCCATTAACTGTCCATGTGACCTTGGGCAAGTTATGTGACTTCTCCGACCCTCGCTTTCCTCATCTGTAGAAAAGCAGCAATAATAATACCCCCAAGATAGGACCTCATGAATAATAGTGACTTAAACTGCATGTGAAGCACTCTGTTGTTATTGTTAGTTGTTAAGTCCTGTCTGACTCTTTGCAACTCCATGGACTGTAGCCCGCCAGGCTCCTCTGTGCATGGGGTTTCCCAGGCAAGAATACTGAAGTGGGTTGCCATTTCCTTCTCCAGTGGCTCTTCCTGACCCAGGGTTCAAACCAAGTCTCCTGCATTGGCAGGCGGATTCTTTACCACTGAGCCACCAGGGGAGCCCAAGGCACTCTGTAGTGCCAATAAGTGTTAAGTTAGTGCCGGAAAAACTTAGGCCTCCAAGATGTTAAAAGTGATTATCATTTCATGTGTTGTCCCTTCTATGTTTTTTTGTTTGTTTTTGTTGGGTATTTTACTGAGAGACTTATGGAAAGTGTCCAGGAATTAACTTTAAAGGACAGAACTATAGGGACAACGTAGAGATCCTCCCATCACTCTTCAGTCATACTAATGCAGCTTTCTAAAACACTGGTCCTTCCAGTCAGATATTCCCTACTACTTCCTTTTAAGCAAGGAGAATCCAGGCTGGTGGTGGGGGTGGAGGTGGGGTGGGGAAGCGGACTGCTTAAGAATCATCACGGATTAAAGACATAATCCAGGAAGCAAGTAACTAAACCAGAGTTAAAGTCATTCTCTACAGTAAACACCAGAGCACAAAGGAAAGAATGCATTTAACTGCCATTCTCTTTTTAGATTTTACTTTTCCCATCCTCAGTACAAAGGTTGGTAGTCAGTAGGATGTCCATAAAGGAATGGACATGTTAGTAAGAAAATCACCAAAAATGGGAAGTTAATAACACTGACTTAGACGATTTACTTCCGAAGGATCACTCACATATCTCAAATACATGTAAATATGACTAAAATGTATTCATTAGGAATAAAAAACAAAGGTGGGCTTAGATGGTGAAAACTGAATTCAGAAGAGTAGAAGTTGCATCAGCAATGCTAGGGCTCCCCAGGTGGTGCTAGTGGTGAAGAATCTGCCTGCCAATGCAGGAGATGTAAGATGCAGGTACAATCCCTGGGTGGAGAAGATCCCCTGGAGGAGCACATGGCAACCCACTCCAGTATTCTAGCCTAGAGAATCCCAAGGATGGAGTCAGACACGACTGGAGAGACTTTACACACGCACCAATGTTAAGGCCCCCCCCACCCCCCGCCTTCACTCTGCACTCATGGTTTGCAACATCAGTAGAACTCATAAAATGGACTTTGTTGGTAATTACTGTTACTACTTGGCTGTTCAGTTTCTGCACCCTCTTCCAGTTCTGAGACGATTTCTCTTCCTCCTGATGCCTTCTGGGGCAGAAGCTGAAAACTCCTTCTGTCAGCCTTCCTAGCAGCTGGGACTCAGACTATGGTGAAGCCCAGTTGTCCAATGCACCCATGGCAGCCTATAGTTAGTGGTCCAAAGAAACAGGACAAGGAGCATCCCTGTTGGCAGCCGGCAGCAGCGGACTCCACGATGTGGACTTTCCAGTGGCAGCAGCATCCGGGAAGCTGCAGCTGCACATGTGCCAGGTGACTTCAGAGGACAGATTGTGATGTCCAGCGAACATTATCCTCACTAGATGGGCTCCGCAGCAAGATTTTGGCTGTGGTCCTGGCTGCTGCCAGGTCTCATTTGTTCCTGATCGATTTCTAAGCCTGGTTCTAAAGTCTGTGAAATACACAATATCCTTTTATTAAATTTTTTTTTTCACTTAAATCAACCACATCTGTTTCAGTTGTTTGTAACTATAAAACCCTGACTAATACAACTGGTGAGACAAGTTTTTACTATGATGGCTGGGACTGCTAGCCATCTGCCAATTTTCTCCATTTCATCTTTTGGTTGTAGAACTCAGGATTTCAGCTGCATCCGCAGCAGCATCACGTCTTGATCTTAGGTCCCGAACTGAAAAAGTGAAAGTCACTCAGTCGTGTCTGACTATATAGTCCATGGAATTCTCCAGGCCAGAAAACTGGAGTGGGTAGTCCTTCCCTTCTCCAGGGGATCTTCCAGGGATCGAACCCAGGTCTCCCACATTGCAGGCGGATTCCTTACCAGCTGAGAGCCATAAGGGAAGCCCAATAATATTGGAGTGAGTAGCCTATCCTGTCTCCAGTGGATCTTCCTGACCCAGGAATCCAGCCAGGGTCTCCTGCATTGCAGGTGGATTCTTTACCGACTGAGCTACCAGGGAAGCCAAAAAAAGAAAAAAAGGATGTATGCTAGTGCTACCATCTATGTTTTCTGGGTCAGTTCAATCGATTGACTTTTCCCTTCGTTATGTATTTCCCAGCTTTTTTGCATACCTGGTAATTTTTGCTTGGATGGTAAACACTGTGAATTTTATCTTGTTAGGTGCTGAATAATTTTGTATTCCTATAAATATCTGAGTTCTGTTACAGGATGTGATTAAGTTACTTGGTGTGTTAGTCTCTTGATGCTGCTGTAGTAAATTACCTCAAACGTAGTGGCTCAGAACACTAAAAATTTATTCTTTAAGCCAGAAGTCTGAAACCAAAGTGTCAGTGGGGGCAGCTCCAGGGACTCCGGGGGAGATTTCATCTCTCGCCTCTTCCGGCTTCTGTCTTGCCTCTTCCGGCTTCGGTGGAGCCCAGCATCCCTTGACCATGTCACTCCAATCTCAGCCAGTTGTTTTCACATCGCCCTTGCCTCTGTGTGGCTCTACTCCCGCCTCCTTCTTTGATTTATTTATTTTTGTTCGCACTGGGTCTTCGTTGCTGTGTTTGGGCTTTCTCTTGTTGTGGCGAGTGGAGGATACTCTCTAGCTGTGGCATATGGGCTTCTCACAGCAGAGGCTTCTCTCGGGCGGTTCACTGGTTCTAGAGTGCATGGACTTCAGTAACTGAAGCGCCCGGGCTTAGTTGTGGGATCCTCCCTGACCAGGGATTGAAGCTGAGACCCCTGCATTGGCAGGCAGAGATTCTTAACCGCTGGACCATGTGGCAAGTCCTGTCTCCTTCTTATAAGGACACTTGTGGTGGCATTTGGGGCCTACTGGGATAATCCAGGATGGTCTTCTCATCTCAAGATCCCTAACACAGTCACACTTATAAAGATCCTTTTCCCCAAATCTGGTAACATTTCTAGGTTCCAAAGATTAGGACTTTTACCTTTGGGCTCCCAAATTATCCCATTACATTAGGAAATGATCTATTGATTTATTTATGTTTGGTTTTAGGTTTTGTTAGGTGGAAGCAGAGTAGCGTTTAAGCTAGAATTCATTTTGTCCCACTACTGAGGCAGAACTCTGAGAATTCTACTTGACGCCCTATGAATTAGAAGATTTTCTACTCTGGCTACTGTAAGAGGAGCTCTTCCTGCCTCTGGGTGAGCTCTAGAGAATTTTCCTTCCAATAGTCTCAGGCCTTGGCTAGTTCCTTCACACGCGTAGTGATCAGCACTCAGATGAAACCAAGGGGTGGGGGGTGAGGGGGCGGGGTTAGCGGGACCCTTGGCAGACCTCCAGAGTTATCTCCACGCAGCATTCTCTTTCGCGGTGCTCTGCCTGTGAGCCCTAACGACCTGGGCTTCCCAGGACTCCCAGCTTCACTCCACTCTCTCCACTCTGGATTTCCCCATCTTGCACCGAGGTCTGGGACACATTCAGAGCTCACCTCCTTTGTTTCCTCTCTTTCGAGGATTGCTGCCCTTTGTTGCCTGATGTCTTACATCGTGAAAACCATTGTCTGGCAGTTTGTCCTGTTGTTGTTGTTTGGAACATGAGGATAAAACCAGTCCCTGTTACCCCATTTGTCTGGAAAAAGAAAGCACCATTTTTTTCTTTTTTGGAGGCTAATTACTTTACAAATTGTATTGGTTTTTGCCATACATTGACATGAATCCGCCATGGGTGTACATGTGTTCGCCATCCTGAACCCCCCTCCCACCTCCCTCCCCATGTCATCCCTCTGGGTCATTCCAGTGCACGAGCCCCGAAAATAAAAATCATGAGAATTCCCTGGCGGTCCAGTAGTTAAGAAAATGCACTTACATTGCAAGGGGTGTGGGTTCTATTTCTGTTTGGGGAACTATGATCCCACATGCTGCATGGTGTGGCAAAAAATAATTTAAAAATTAAGAAATAAAAATTAAAAAAAAATCATGACCAAGTGTGCCCTCTTCTGCCCCTTTCTCTTTTCTTTCTCACTGGAATATGGGTATGATGGGGGGAGGTGGAGCAGCCCTCATGGACTATGAGGGTAAGAGCAGGCTGCTGAAGTTGATCGAAACTTGAGATGAAGGGACCTGGGTGCAGCTTTGCACTGCCTGTCCAGACTCTTACATGCAGAAAGATATATTTACTATATTGTTCAAACCATCGTGTATTTAGATCTCTGTTTTTCTGGTACCCAACTAATAGAATTATATACAGAACATCACAGTATCTTCTCTTTTTGCCCTTTCTGGCTAAGGGACTTGAAAACTGATCCAGTTTTTTGCTGGTGCCTCTGGGTCACAGCAGCAGCCTATAGACACACCCTCCTCAACAACTCAAAAATAATTTCCAATGGGAATCAGTGCATATGCATGTCTGTGTATACCTGTGTGTGTATGCATGTGGGTACTATACAGATCAACAGTCATTGTAACTTATTTTTCTTCTAACAAAGTTTCTAAGCAAAATAAGTAACACTTAATGCCTTTTTATGATATCTAACTTCTAGTCTAGGTGCCATAAAACTGTAACCTGTGGCCTAAATCTGGCTCATCACTTGGTTTTGTACAACCTACAAGTTAAAATAGGTTTTACATTTTGAAATAGAAAAAAAAAGATTTTTTGACATGTGAAAATTATATGAAATTCAAATTTCAGCATCTGTATTTAAAGTTTTATTAGAACACAGCCTTGTGCCTTCATTTATATGTTGTGGGTTCTATGCTTTAATGGCAGAGTTGAATAGTTGTGACAAAGACTATACGGTATGCAAAGCATAAGGTATGTACTATCTGGCCCTTGGAGAGAAAGTATGTTGACCCCTATTTTAGTCCAAAGAACACTTTTTAAAAAAGAAAACTCTAGCTCTACCACTTAATAGGCATATAGATGGCATTGGTATATGATACAAAGAGGACAGTCACACAGAGCAACAGCAATTGATAGACATTAAGTCCACTCACAGCATGTAAACAGTAGTGAATTCATACATCACAGTCAACAGCTGATGGGCATTGCTATTCCCCAGGTATTTCAAACCCTCATGGAGCACACAGCCTAACCAAGATTTTCTACTCACTCAGGCTATCAGATTTGGAATTAGACTCTTCTTGAGGTTTCTCCTCCTCCGCCCCCATCTCCAGAAAGAATAAGGAGATTCATATTTTAAAATTTTTGTTTATAAAGAGTGTATTGCTGCTACTAAGTCACTTCAGTTGTGTCTGACTCTGTGCAACCCCATAGACGGCAGCCCACCAGGCTCCGCCGTCCCTGGGATTTTCCAGGCAAGAACACTGGAGTGGGTTGCCATTTCCTTCTCCAATGCATGAAAGTGAAAAGGGAAAGTGAAGTCACTCAGTCGTGTTTAACTCTTCACGACCCCATGGACGAAGCCTACCAGGCTCCTCCGTCCATGGGATTTTCCAGGCAAGGGTACTGGAGTGGGGTGCCATTGCCTTCTCCAAAAGAGTGTATTGGAACACTTCAAATCCTCGGGATTCAAATTGACCAAGAGTGCAACCATACTGTAACGATAACTGTGTCTCTCTTCCTGACATAGAGAAGCTTCTTGCTTCTGTCTCATGCTTTATTCCATGGGTCAAAAGTTTTGGATTGTTGACTAATGAGAGAGAAAATGCTCATTATGTCACTGACTCTACCCTTAGTAGGATTCTAAGTTAAACACCCCTAAACTGTATGATCTCTCAGGCTCTCGTTTGTGTCTAAGGGAGGAGTAACACCCGTGAAGCACTAACTGTTAGACACAGGAGGATGTCAGATTCAACGGGTGATGTGAATATCCTGTGGACAGGAAATTAAGGAATAGTGGAACATTATCCTAAACGTCCCACTTTTGAAGGCTTCTCTGAAAGAGATAGGAGCGCTGATTATGAAACCAGATAAAGCAACACTATTCTCAGCAGGATTTGGATCCTGTATGCAAAGTAGAAGCCAAGGAGCCAGGCTGAACCTACAGGGTCCTCCTTCCATTCCATTGCAGAGAGGCCTGCAGAGGTGTTATCTGTTCATCTCTGCATCAAGGATCAAAAATATTGGGTTGAGGGAAGGTTCCAGCCAGCACAAGCACAAGCAAGACTTTCTCTGAGGCCTAGAGAGGAGCTGGCCTGGGCTCTCCACACAGACGCCCAGATCAGGGCAGTAGATCTGGAGGAGGGTGTCCGAGGAGTCAGAAAGAGAGGACAGGTGTGTGCAAGTCGGAGAAGCAAGATGTAGGCCACCCAGCCTCATCACTCTCAGAAGTGGAAGAGATCAGGTTGGCCATTGGGAGAGGGAGGTGACTGCCCCCATCTCTGAGACTCCCTAGTCAAAGGGAGCTGAGTGTGGCTTCAGAGAAAAAGAAGCAGGGACCTCCCTGGTAGTCCAGTGGCTAAGACTCCGTGCTCCCAGGGTCAGGGGCCCGGGTTCGATCCCTGGTCAGGGAACTAGATGTCACATGCTGCAGCTAAAAGACCCTGCATGCTGCTACTAAATATCCTGCATGTTGCAATGCTGTAACTAAGACCTGACACAGCCAACTACATAAATAAATAAATATTTAAACGAAAAAAAATAAAAGGAAAGGAGAGGGAGCAGAAGCAAGCCTCCTGGAGGGGCACGAGCCTTTATCTCAGCTCACTGATGTACCCCAACAGATGCAAAGGCTGATAAATGTCCTTAAAGATGCTGAAAGTGGCGCCGGAAGTAGACAAGAGGAGTGTTGAGCGCCCCCTGGAGGCCAGAACTGCCTACAGACCAGAGGCATCCAAGGTTGGAGCTGATCTTTCTAACACTCTCTTGAGGTGGTCTGAGTCCATTTAACAAGCAAGGAAACTGAGGCTAAAAGTGGGATTTAGGGAGAGAATGGGGTGTAGTGGAAAAATCACAGGCTTTGGAGTCAAACAAACCTAGGTGATTTAGCCCATTACTGACTATATGACATAACCAAGCTACCTCAAAGTGTTAATGTAAAAATAAAGTGAAATCATATTGCACGTGTAAGACTAGCATTAAGTCTGGCATGTAGGAGGTGTGTGGTAATTTTAGCTAATTTATTTTCGTTGTCCAAGGTGACAGCGTCAGTAAGCGCTGCAGGAGCTGGGGTCTAACCCTGATGTTCCTGATCCAGAAGCCCAGGCATTTGTCCCTCCATGATGACTTCGTCTCAGCTTCCCCTAAGAATAAAACCAAGATTCTCCTTTAAAAGAACTTTCCAGCTAAGCTGGTTCATCTTCGCATCTAAAAAATAAGATGGTTCCCAAACAACCCCTTTTTAGGGCTAGAGTGCTGCCCTTCCCCACAGCCTCCATGCTCTCACCTCTGGGGAAATATAAACACTCCTTGATGAGGGGCTGGAACTCAGAAGGCTGGCCAGCGTTGCCTTTCCCAATGATTTTTTTTTTTCCAGCTCGAAAGGGAAACCCTTGAAGGGAACCCCTCTGAGCAGTGAAGTCCATCCCTTTTATGGATAGATTCGCTTGCTGCCGCACAGCAAACCCTGAGCAAATTTTTTTGGCATGCATAAGGCTACAGATCTCTTTGTCCAAAAGGCAAACATATTTCTCTGAATTCATAACAGCAGCTCAGTTTTAAAGGTTTTCTGATCCCGTTGAACGCCTCCGCTGTCCAGACATTCTCAAACTTAATAAATAGTAAGAGGCTAAAACTGAAAAGGAAGGTCTCCTATTTACAAAAACGATTTGTCCAACTGGCTACTTCCAAACTAGGGTCTCTCGACCTGAACACTGTTGAAATTTTGGATGAGGTATTTCTTTGCACTGTGAATATTCAGCAGCATTCCTGGCCTCTACCTATTACCTGCCAGGAACACCACCTCAACCTACCCGCCAAGTTGTAACAATGAAAAATGTCTCCAGACATTATCAAATGTCCCTGGGAGTTAAAGTCACCCCTACCTGGAAACTTCTGCTCTAACATACCTGGTGTGAGGCTTAAAATGGGTTTTAAGCCTCTGGCTTTTAACCTTTCTTTCCATACCAGACAAGTTAAATCATTAGTGAGCCAAATGGGAATTTGGGGAGGAGGTGCCAAGAATGGCTGGATGTAAGGGTGCGGAGAGCAATGTATTATACAGCACGATACAGATGTAAGGTTAATTCAAACTCGCTTAACGTCAGGGCATGAGGACAGGGTAGGGCGCTGAGCCAAATGGACCTTTAACTACCCATCAGACGAACAAAGCATCTCTGAAATATGAAAATCCCAAGACCAAGATGCAGTAACTGCATAGGAACTTCAAAGTACCCTGAGTGCACTTCACATGAGATCTCATTTAATCTCTGTTACTTATAAAAGACACAGGTGTCATATGTTTTTATAGAGGGAACAAAAAACTTGAAAAGGTTAAGTAATTTATCCAAGATCAGTCAGATGATAACTGGTAGAGAGGGGCATAAGACTCAGAGCTGACTAGGGTGAGGTGTGCGTGCATGCTAAGTCACTTCAGTCGTGTCTGACTCTTTGTGACCCTGTGGACTATATCCTGCCAGGCTCCTCTGTCCATGGGATTCTCCAAGCAAGAGTACTGGAGTGGGTTGCCAGGCCCTCCTCCAGGGGATCTTCCCGATCCAGGGATCGAACCCATGTCCCTCATGTTTCCTGCATTGGCAGGTGTGTTCTTTGATAGTTAATATTAGAAATCAACCAGTGTTCCTGTTTGACCAAGGAGTTCAATACATCAGTTATTTTAATCATATTGTTTGGGTTACTCATATTGTAGTATTGGAACAGAGGTCAATTTAGCCTTTTTCATTTAGCCTTTTTTCCCATCCTTTCAGGTCAGGCAGCCCAAATGCTAGATTTGTCTTTTGGATCAAATACAACACCTTATTCTTCTAACCGCGGCTACTTCTAACAGACTCCCTCTTCCCTTGACAGGTT
This sequence comes from Bos grunniens, assembly GCF_055505025.1. NCBI lineage: Eukaryota > Metazoa > Chordata > Mammalia > Artiodactyla > Bovidae > Bos > Bos grunniens. The sequence continues at coordinate 21,804,811 of NC_141168.1, forward strand.
AGACTCCAGTGCCCCTGGAGTCACTACTGCCCAGACACTTGCTGGTTCTCCGCTTGATGTCTCTAAATCCTGGGCAGCTGGATGCTCTGATATGAACCATCCTCTGGAAATTCAGTCCCAGAAGTTAACTGCAACTAACCCTGTTTCTTATATTCCAGGGAAAGTCCATCTGCCCTTCTAGTATTTATCTTTCCGCAAAACCCACCCACCCACTTCCAGAAGGTACTGTGGATCAGTGTAAGTTAAACTTGAGAAAATAAAAAGGAAAGGAGGTCAGAAATGGAATAAGAAGTAGTAAAGGAGTGAGGAATGCACAGTACTGAAGAATATAGAACACAGAATTGGAAAGAAGAGCACACTAAAATCAGAAGATTGGGAGGGAAAACTAAGAGGGGGAGAGTGGTCAACAGACACAAAAGAGATGAAGAGGAACTTAACTGGAAGAAAGGAATAAATAGAGAGTGAAAGTTGCTCAGTCATGTCCGAGTCTCTGTGACCTTATGGACTGTAGCCTGCCAGGCTCCTCTGTCCATGGAATTCTCCAGGCAAGAATACTGGAGAGAGTAGTCATTCCCTTCTCCAGGGTATTTTTTCTCGACCCAGTGATCGAACCCGGGTCTCCTGCACTGCAGGCAGATTCTTTACCATCTGAGCCACCAGAGAAGCCCCTCAACAAAAAGAATCTGCCCCCAAAGCCATCTTTGTGACAGTTAACTTCTAGTTAGCTTTTTCCTCCCTGCAATTCAAGAATAGTTGATTTACAATATTGTGTTAGTCTCTGGTGATTTTTAAAAAATTGGTATATAACATTATATATAATTTCAAGTGTGCACTGCTAAAATACAACATCTGTATATATTATAAAGTGATCACCAAGAAAGATCTAGTTATTGTCCATCATTATACAATGAATTCATGCACTTCATCTACCTCCTTTCCCTTCCCCCCCCAATCTGCCTTTCTGTATCTATGAACTTGTTTTTGTGTGGTTTTTTTTAGATTCCACATAAGAGTGAGATCATACTCTATTTATCTTTCTCAGTCTAACTGATTTCACTCATTTAACGAAGTCTATTTGTTTCATTGAGAATGGTGAGAGAGATTTCATTCTTTTTCTGGCCGAGTAGTATTCCATTCTATACATGCACCACATCTTTATGCATTCATCTACTGATGAACACTCAAGTTGTTTCCATATCTTGGCTATTATAAATAATGCTACAATGGACATGGTTAGCTTTTAATTTGAATATCTGCCTGTGAATACATGGCAAGATGTCTGTGCACAACTCATATAGCAAAAGCCTTCACTTACTATAACAGAGCCCAACTTTTCTAGATTATTAAATTAAAGCCAGAATGGTTTAGCTACACTCTAATTTTGAGCTTCCCTGGTGGCTCAGTGGTAAAGAAACTGCCCACCAATGCAGGAGACCTGGGTTCTATCCCTGGGTTGGGAAGATCCCCTGGGAGAAGGGATGGCACCCCGCTCCAGTATTTTGGGCTTCCCTCATGGCTCACCTGGTAAAGAATCTGCCTGCAATGTGGGAGACCTGGGTTCAGTCCCTGGGTTGGGAAGATCCCTTGGAGAAGGGAAAGTCTACCCACTCCAGTATTCTGGCCTGGAGAATTCCATGGACTGTATAGTCCGTGGGGTCACAAAGAGTCAGACACGACTAAGAGACTTTCACCATTTTGGGAGAAAGATGCAGAGTATGAAAGCTACTGTTAGGGATTCAAAGAAAAGCCCCATGGTGGATCTCCAGTATAGATTCACACGTAGGTAGTGCCAAATAGTATCCCCATGACAAAGCATTGGGTTGGCTTTCCATAAATCACACCAGACAAGTGGCCCCACTACTATAAAATCTTACTTCTGTGATCAAAATAGTTTTTAAATAACTGTCTCAAAGATCCATAAAAAAGTTAATAGTTGCCATTTATTGATTACTTGCAGTTATTCCTACAGTGATGCTGTAAGGTGAGGACCATCATTCCCATTGGTAGGGATGAAGACATTATGGCCAAGAAAGGTTGAGCAATTTGCCCAGGGTCACACAGGCGGTCACCGGGATTGGCTCTAGACCCCTCTGTCTTTCCCCTAAGCTGCATCTAACCCTCCCCTCCTTCCACTCCCCCTAGCCCTGACGCTGCCATCTGGTTACATTCAGTGCTAGGGTAGAACAGTAAACTCAGAAAGTTTTACCCAGAAAGATTGAAACAAAATCATGCTTTGTGCTCAATTCACAGAATAGTAGAATTCCAGGGCTGGTAGGAACACCGGGTCATGAAGTCCCCTTGTCTCTATTTTCACAGATGAGTTAAACCAGGCTCAGTGAACTGAAAGGTCCAAAGTCACTACAGCTAACTAGGAAATTAAGTCAAAAACCCCATTCTTGAAAACATCCTATTCCTGAGCTTTTTCTTGTGCCCCTGAAGGCACATTCTTTTCTCCCAGAGGGCTGCTTGGAGGCTCTCACGCCAACTGTGGGGGCTCTGGAGCCTCCCAAATGTGCCATTTTGTGTCCCCCTGGGGTAGGCGGGGGTGTGGGAGGAGTGGCCCTCCGGGTTGTTGGAGTGCATGTTGGGAGGAGTTGCAGGAGGCCTATTTGGCAGGCGGAGGCTTTGCTAAGAAGTTATGTGGCAAAAACAAAATCAGCAGTTCCCAACTCCTTGCTTGATACTATTACTTTTATAATCTATGGTTCCCGTTAAATATGGTGTAACATAACAGGCTTCTAATTCAAAACACATTTGTACAAAATGTAAAAGACACGCTGTACAAGCCCGTGAATATAAGAAGCAGCGTTCCCTTCAGGCATCCTCTTGAAAGCAGACAATACTTCAAACCATCTGACGTTTTTTGCCTGTTTGCTTTTACACTTGGCGTTATCCACTCACTGCTGTTTTCCTATTGATCAACTGTTAAGTTTTGCATGGGTCCTCTTGCGGGTATGTGAATGCATGTTAAGCGCTTGTTTTCTTTCAGGACAGACATTCCCCGCTGTGCTTTTCCTGGATGTGGACTATTTTTATTATTTACTTTATGTTGCCATGGAGATGGGGAGATCCCAGATGTTAAGAGTTGGAATCTAGGGCCACAGGAGACATTTATCATTGTAATTTGTATGAAGTAGGCTCTTGTTCTCTGTGTCTGCAGAGCTGAGTGTTTATTTTATAAAAAAGTTACTAATGAGGACTCAAGCCTAATGAATAATATGAAACTCACCTTCACCTCCACCACACAACAGTGAGTGATCTTATTAGAGAGCAAATGGGGCTCCTGACAACACAGAGATGAGCAGCTGTTGGGTTTTTCCCTTGTAGGAAACAGAAGGATGCATCAGAACAAGGAACCCATTTATCATTCTTTCGCAGCTCCCCTGAAGAAAAGAAACTTTCCCAGTTTATTTCAACCATGCTCTGCCAGGAAACAAAGAAGCGGGGGGTGGGGGGCTTACCAGGATGCCACCTTCTTCACTGATACATGTTTGCAGAATATCAGTGAATGAAGTGTGAGTCTAAACAAAACAAAATATGGTGGGCAGTGCTTCCAGGGCTATGTGCTAACATCATACTCTAGTTACTACCCGGAGTGAGAGTTAAGTATAACAGCAAACTTTACTATTTTAAAGGCTCTTTGAAGCTCAAAGTGAATTGAAATAGAGATAAAAACAGGGACAGAAAAACTCCCTGCAGGTATCTTGGGAGGTTGATCCCAAACATTTTGGGTTTTAAACAAGTACCTTACAGAGTTCATTCTCCTGAGGGCCAGCAGTGGTAACTGGTGGTTACTGTCGCTCTGTCCAAACCACATGTGGTCCTTAATAGTTCCCTTCTGCACATAGGAAAGACCATTGATGCCTAAAGAAAACAAAGCAGATAAACACCCAATAATGACAAAAGACTGTCCTCACTTTATAATATTCAAGTGCTTCAAGAAATTACTCCTAGTTGTCCCCTCCAACCACCAAGACCTCTTGCTTGATCCCCTTCTCTCACTTCTACAGGACTCTGATGAACTGCATTTCTCCTCTACCCCCCCCCTCACCCGCCACCCGCTGTTTTCTTGGACTCCTGAACTTGACTTTTTGGCTCCCTCCAGGCTTTACTTGGGTGCTATATTTGAGATTTTCCATGGATCTCCACCAAGTTCCCTTAACCAGCTCCTTAATCTCCTCCTGTTCCCTTGTTTCAGGGAACCCCAGTCCAATATTTGCTCTCTAAAAATATTAGGACATATATCTTCATCCTATCGGTCTCCCCTCTTTCTTTTTTCTTTCACTCTCACTCTTTCTCCACTTCACCCTTTCCTTCTTGTTTGAAGCTCACATCTTCTCTTTAAACAATCATTTTCCCTTTCCCAGTTAGCCTTTGTAATTTGGCTTGAAAATTAACACTTCTAGAGCTAAAACATTACAAGAGGTAATGGTGGCAGAAAGAACATTGGCCAAGTTTAAGACTTTAGTTTTCATATTTACTAGCTTTAGGATATTGGGAAAGTTCTCAATGTTCCTAAACCTCAGTTTCTTCATTCAAAAATGAAAATAATAGTCTACACTAAGCAGAACTGTGAAGCTGGCATGGAAGAAAACCCCTGGTAGATTCTTATTAAAAGGTGATTCATTCATTCAATTGAACTAAAATATTCATTTGGCAAGTATTATTCATCCAGGTATGACATCTAAGTAATGGCGACAATATTTTTAGAAAGTAAAAAATCACAGATGCAGTTGTCAAGAACTATGAAGAGTCTGAGGTTTTACTCTTCTTACAAGCTAGTAAGTTGGCCTGGTACATTGGTGTGAGTGCTGACAGAAGGCATAAGACTGCTGGGTCAGAAACAAAGGACTTTGCTTTTTCTAGCAGTGTATGTGTGCTTGTGTGTGTGTGTGTGTGTGTGCACACATGTGTGTGCCTGCATTGCACTCAGTTGTGTCTGACTCTTAGCAATCCCATAGACTGTAGTCTGCCAGGCTTCTCTGTCCATGGGGATTCTCCAGGGAAGAATACTGGAGTGGGTTGCCATGACCTCCTCCAGGGGATCTTCCCCACCAGGGATGGAACCCTGGTCTCCCTCATTGCAGGTGGATTCTTTACCATCTGAGCCACCAGAGAAGCCTAGAGATTCTGTAATAGAGAGCAGTAAAGCATGCCTGCTCGTTGCTCTGGGAGGTGATGCCGTTTGTACATTCCAAAGCTCTTTACTATACAAATATCATTGAAAAAATCATCTAGATGCAAGTCAGTGCCTCTGCTTATAGAACATCCAGAAATGCAAGCGACCCATGGAGAACTGTCTCCAAACAGAACAAACTGTCAAGCATTTGCCTAATCCTGGAAAATCCCATGGACGGAGGAGCCTGGTGGGCTGCAGTCCATGGGGTCGCTAAGAGTCAGACACGACTGAGCGTCTTCACTTTCACTTTTCCCTTTCATGCACTGGAGAAGGAAATGGCAACCCACTCCAGTGTTCTTGCCTGGAGAACCCCAGGGAGGGGGGAGCCTCGTGGGCTGCCGTCTATGGGGTCGCACAGAGTCGGACACGACTGAAGCGACTTAGCAGCAGCAGCAGCAGCAGTGACAAATGGACAGCGTATTTGAAAGTTGAATGTAAGCTCAAGTCTCTTAGGTCCTTCTGCACTACAACAGAATCTATGTTAAACAATGGAAGACTGCTAATGGTGACATAAATCTGAACAGTAATTTACCACAATTTAAAAAGAGCTGAAAGCCAAGACTCATGCATTTCTAAGTATAGAACAAGTCTTACAGACCAGCTTTATCTGGCCACTTATCTTGGCTCCTATCTGAGATACATCATTATATTAAAGTTTCCTTATTTTCCCATTAAATGAAACCATAGATATAAACATGTAATTTATAGCAGCAGCAGTATAGTGGGTAGGAAGTGAAGTTCAGGAGTCAGCCTGCCCAGGTTCAAAATTCAACTTAATCACTGTAGAGCAGCCTGGAGGGTTATTTAACTTCTCGACTTTATCTTTGCCTCTGTAAAATGGAGATAATAATAGTGTTTCCTTCGTAATATTTATGAGTGGATAAAATGTTTTAATCCATGTGAAGTACTTAGAATGATGTCAGGCTTCAATAAATGTTAGCTATTTTTAACAATGAATATTCACACATTCCTTTGGAATATTCTTCTTCCTCAAGTGCCGGACTTTTTAAACTGTATTCAGCCTAGAACTTAGGATTTCAGAATAAATCCACAAGCACTTATAACCAAAACTGCCCTCTGTATTTTCTGCTCCTCACCACTAAATGACTTAAGTATAGTTCTGAAACCGTTTACCTCAGATTGGGACTTGAACCTATGTGCTGGGACTCTAATTCGTCCAAAACCCACCGTCTTCCAACTGAGATCACAAACCTGGTTTTAAGACCTAATGAAGTCCAGGTTCTTGATGTCTCACTGCAGAAAGAAGTCACTGAGAGACAAAGTTAGGCTGTCAGAGAGGCTGAGTGTGGCCTCAAAATGTGGTGTGGCTAGCTTTTATGGGCTGGGTAATTTCACAGGCTAATGAGTGAGAGGGTCATTCCAAGTATTTTGGAGAAGGGGTGGAGATTTCCAGGAATTGGGCCACCACCCACTTTTTGGTCTTTGATTGTGGACCTTGAAACTATCACGGCAACAACCCCAGGTGTCATTTAGCTTGCTGATGTGTTACAATGAGCGTATACTGATGGGCCAACCAGCTCATCTGCTGTCGCCCCCTTCTCCTCTTGTCCTCAATCTTTCCCAGCATCAGGGTCTTTTCCAGTGAGTCAGCTCTTCAAATCACTGACTCAATGGACGTGAGTTTGAGCAAGCTCCGGGAGATAGTGAAGGACGACCGGCGTGCTGCAGTCCATGGGGTTGCAAAGAGCCAGACACGACTGAGCAACTGAACAACAACAATTCTGAGGATCAGGGTCTAGTCGAAGTTGACTTGTCTGCCATCTTGGGCCCATTTGATTCTAATCAGTTTATATTGTGTCCTCTGGCTGAGTCATTCTTTCAAAGGTTGTGCCCTGCCCTCTTTCTTCCTGTTTCAGTTATATGTAAATAAGAAGGAAGACAAATCCATACCAAATAAAAGGTCCACCTTCCCTGAGCTTCCCTGAGCAGTCATTCAGTTAGTTTCAAGTGTTATTTCTATTCCAAGAAGAATGTTCTTTAATATACTTTATTCATGTACTTAAGGGAGATGAAGAAAATAGCATTTATGGATTCTTATCTGGAAAGAATCTGTTAGTATTATTATTATTGTTTGTTTGTTTCTTTTAGCTGTATCCCAAACATGCTATTTAATGACTAAATTGGTAAAGTCCAAAATAAGAATCTTTCTATTTATGTTTTCTTAGTCTTTTTAATTCTTGAATTCTCCAAAGGCAATCAGCACAAGAAATCCTCAGGCTCGAGGAAAATGTTTTCCAATCCACTAAACACATACTACCCTAGTTATAATTATCTGTACCCTCTTTCAACTGGAGCTGGAAGGGCCTTTGCAATCATGGCTTCAAACCCTTTGCTTTGTGGACAAGGAGCGCAGCCAGCAGAAGCAGACAGAGCCCCATCAGGCAATGGCAAAGCTGTGAGCTGGGTTCCAGTGCTGTCTGATGTTCTGCATCACACCTTTCCTTCTGCTCACCACTTTCTATTCCCTTATGTTTCCTTCCTTCTCAGCATCAAAGCAGGTCAACTTTGTATTGCATGAAATGTGTTGAATGAGATGGACTGAATAGAAATGAAATGTGTTTCATTTTAGCTGCTGGTGCTTTGCCTGCCGTTGTGAGCAAGGTAACCAGGTTACTCTGATTTCCCAGTTGGGCTCTTTCAGCTTATTAAGACTACTGTGGTCCTCAAGGAGGTGACACCATCTGGTTGACACTGTGATGGTGGACACATGATGTTGCACACTTGTCAAAACCCCAAGAATGGACTACACAAGGAGTGAAGCCTGCTGTAAACCATAGACTGATAGTTAACAATACTCTATCGGCATTGGGTCATCCATTTCAACAAGTCTACCGCAGTCAAGCAACATGCAAATACAAGGGAAACCAGTACTACTAGGGGAACTAGAGGGACATCAAGGAACTCTGTACATACTCCTCAGTTTTTCTGTAACCCTAAGACTTCTTTACAAAAAATCTGGGAATACCCTGGTGGTTAGGACTCCATGCTTTCACTGCCAAGGGCACAGGTTCAGTTCCTGGTCAGGGAACTAAGATCCTACAATCCATGCAGTGTGACTGAAAATAAAATAAATCTATTATATCTATTTTTAAAAACCTACAGTAGTCCATTCTTGTTATATTTGAGAAATAATGTGGTAATGGAGTTTCTTTACCAATGAAAATAGCCACAAACAAACAATACCAATAATATCTCATCTCATTTGGCTTCTGTCTTTGGTGTGAAAAAGTAAATTCTAGAAGTCATTAATCATATTGTTTAAATCCAACTTGGAAGGACACAATGTAAATATTTTTTAATAAAATTGACAATTTGTGTGGCACTATTCAGTGCAGTTCCTGGTGGCTCAGATGGCAAAGAATCTGCCTACAATGCAGGAGACCAGGGTTCGACCCCTGGGTTGGGAAGATCCCCTGGAGGAGGGGATGGCTACCCACTCCAGTATTCTTTGAGGGCTTCCCAAGTGGCGCAAGTGGTAAAGAACCCGCCTGCTAAAGCAGGAGACATAACGAGACGTGGATTTGATCCCTGGGTCGGGAAGGTCCCCTGGAGGAAGGCATGGCAACCCATTCTAGTATTCTTGCCTGGAGAATCCCATGGACAGAGGAGCCTGGCGGCCTACAGTCCATAAGGTTGCAAAGCGTTGGACACGACTGAAGTCACTTTGCAGGCAGCACACAATGGCTTTAAGATAGGGAGGGAGGTGGGAGGCAGGGTCAGGATGGGGAACACATGTACACCCATGGCTGAGTCATGTGAATGTATGGCAAAAGCCACCACAATATTGTAAAGTAATTGGCCTCCAATTAAAATAAATAAATAAATTAAATAAAATGAACTGTTCCTTCTGAGGTCTTTCCCTACCATTGTTTTCATACCATTCCTACAGATAGCTTATATTTTTGCCACTCTCTTTGAGAGTTTGTTAAAAACTGGTCTAAACACCTTAAAATTTCTTCTTCTTTGTGTACATGTCAAAAGTTTTTAAAACGAATGCATCTTTCTCATATTTGTCTGCATGAACTTATAATACAAAGCCAAGAAAAGTAGTGTTGTCCACCGGATCCGTGAAGATTTTGAAAATCTTAACCTTTGAATTAATTCACCAAGCACATTGGGTAATAATTCTTGAAGTTTGCACTATACTCTTGTCAGACAATGGTAGTGGTTGAATATTTATAGTAGCCAATTGCCTCCTTAGTAATGGAACATTTAATGAGGTTTCCCTGATGGAACATTCCATTCTGTCTCTCAGAGCCCATCTACTTTGAATGATGCGTGATGCTGCATGTAAATTTTCATTGTCAGATTTAATTTTAGTGTGTATTCTGTTTTCTAGGAACAGTAATCTCAAGACTGCAAGATGTCAATAGCCTTCTTTTATTCTCACTATATTCTGTTTCAAAATGCCACTGTAACTTGGCAGGCATTGTAGAACTATTTTGCAAATTTTTACTGCATGAAGTACATCCAGTAACTTTTAACACCATAAAAGGTGAACCCCAATGACAAATAATAACTACTGTTCTTCTTGTCTTTCAATGACTTCATGAGATACTTTTCCAGACAGGGCCTTGGTTTTCTGGAAAGACGCTTTTTCTGGTCAGATTTGTCATGATTAACTTGATCCTTTTCTTATTATAAATATAATTATTTCATATTACTATGGGGGATATGCTGAGGCTGAAGCTACTTTGGTCACCTGGATGCGAAGAACCAACTCACTGGAAAAGACCTTGATGCTGGGAAAGACAGAAGGCAGGAGAAGAAGGGGATGACAGAGGACAAGATGGTTGGATGTCATCACTGACTCAATGGACGTGAGTTTGAGCAAACTCCGGGAGATACTGAAAGACAGGGAAGCCTGGAGTGCTGAGGTCCATGGGGTCACAAAGAGTCAGACAGACTTAGTGATTAAACAATGACAACAATGGGGGAGATAAATATAAACCCTCTCAAAGACATAGACACATATGTGTGTGTGTTAAGTCATCTCAGTCATGTCTGACTCTGCGACCGTATGGACTGTAGCCTACCAGGCTCCTCTGCCATTGGATTCTCAAGGCAAGAATACTGGAATGGGTAGCCATTCCCTCCTCTGAGGGATCTTCCTGGCCCAGGGATTGAACCTTATTTCTTATGACTCCTGCATTGGCAGATGGGTTCTTTTACCATTAGCGTCACCTGGGAAGCTCACAGATACATATATATGTATTATATTTGTAAATATGAAGATTGAAAAGATGAAACAATTCATTAAAACCACAATAATGCGATACTATCATAATGCAATGCATTAAATGTCCACTTGTTATTGTGCAACTGATTTCCACTCCATGAGGAGAGCATGTGCTAAACACACGCACATAAGGCTTGCCCAGCATTTAACAAAGCATGGGCACTCCCGTGTTAGTGGAGGGTAGGCACTTGTAATAATTTACCCCAGGAAAAATGTACAGGCCTGAATTCAGGAACAGAAAGGAGCAGAGCTACTTTCTGTTCAGAGGCACATCTATCCATGAGACATCCAAATATATACATACACATAGACATAAAGAGAAATGCTATTTCTAGGTCTGAATTAAACCAAGTTCGCCCAACAGTACGAGTCACAGTAGTGGTGGTCCCAAATATGCTAAAACCTGGTGCGTGTCAAATTAGAGCATGTGTTTATTATCATAGTTTCTTTTTTTAAATAGTTGAAGTGTGTGTATTTTAAGAAGAAGCTATAATTCTACATTTATGGAATCTTTGCAACCAGGCATATGTTTGCTCCATGGGTAACATATGATAATACAGGAATGGAACTGACTCAAATGACCAGGAAAATGAAGCCCCCTCCACTCATTAGGCAAACATGAAGCCACAACTCATGCCAGCATGCAGAGATGTAGAGGAAGAAACAGCCTGAGAGAAGGAGATACCTGAATAGAGCAGGATCTTCTCCATAGAACTTCTCTGGCTGAGAAGCAGACAGAGACTGGAAGGGGAGACACCCAAAGGTCTGGACAGACCCTGCCGAGGAGGAGGGTTGTCCAGGAGATGTGGGATGACAATGACTAGCCCTCTCCGTGGTTGTGTAGGATCATGTCATGGAGCTGGAATGTCTTCTGCTCCAAACGAGCCCTCGTGGTTCAAGACATCCCTTCTCTCTGCTGTCTGGACTCACCTGAAATCCCTCCATCTACACTTCTGGGGTTTTTTTGTTTGTTTGTTCTTTGTTTTCCACTTCATTAGGTCAGGTGTGTGCCTTTTCCAAACTAGTGTTCTGTGAATCATCAGTCCATAGGAAAAAAAAAATTTTTTTCCACCTGGGATTATTATTAAGTTAAACTAAATTAAATGAGTTTCTTTACTACAAACTATCAAGTCTTTACTTAAACTATAATGTTTCTTGGGAATTTCCAAGGGAGAATATAATATATCATGTTTCCCACATTCATTCAGTTGAGAAATAAATTCTTTATTGAGTGCTGGTAACTATCTCCCCAAATTGTTCCAGAGAACACAGTCTGAGGAATATGGCATCTCCTGGAGGCCTCTGCTCTCAGTCACATTCACAGCCTATCATTCACCATTCTGTCCACATCTCAGGAAACTGGATGTTGGGGAGCCAAACACATAGTCAGCTAAACTCCTTAAAAGGAAACTGTTTGCTGTGGTTATTTTCCAGGTGAGAAGGAACAGGACGGAGGTCAGATAAGTTTGAATTAGAGTGAAAGTGTTAGTTGCTCAGTTGTGTCTGACTCTTTGGGACCCCATGGACGGTAGCCTGCCAGGCTCTTCTGTCCATGGAATTCTCCAGGCAAGAATACTGGAGTGGTTTGCCATTTCCTTCTCCAAGGGATCTTCCTGACCCAGGAATCAAACCTGGGTCTCCCGCGTTGCAGGCGGATTCTTTACAGTCTGAGCCACAGAGTGGAAATTAACAAATCAGTGTAGGCTCTAGGCAGGCATTCAGTAAACTCCCAAAGAGATGCGTGTGTATGCAGGGCGCCCAGGGAACAGGGACTGAAAAGATGGTGAGAGGAAAATAAACACTAACGTCACTTACTTCCCAGTGCTGACTTGCTTCGAAGTAATTTTAAGAACTCTCCAGAACTTTGTGTGTCAATATAAAAAAAGGGTTTAAAGTTCCTTTTACCATTTTGTATTCCTTGTGATATATACCTGAGTGCCTTGCATGTGATAGACACTCAATGAAGTCTTAAGGGAATTTCATGAATGAGTGAGTGCACATGATTCTAGGCCAAATAAGAAAAATAAAAAAGTAAAGCTTATTTTCAGGTGTGTTTTCTCCTGTCTTGGGTTTCAGTGTCTTTCTTCTCTTCTTTCCTTCTATTATGAAAACTTCCCACTAAGACATGCCTGTGTGCTGTGCTATGTCGCTTCAGTCGTGTCCAACTCTTTATGACACCGTGGACTGTAGCCTGCCAGGCTCCTCTGTCCATGGAATTCTCTAGGCAAGAATACTGGAGTGTGTTGCCATGCCCTCCTCCAGGGGAATCTTCCCAACAGGGACTGAACCCACGTCTCTTATGTCTCCAGCATCGGCAGGTGGGTTCTTTACCACTTGGGAAGTCCAGGAAGTCAGGAAGTGCCACCTGGGAAGTCCCAGGAAGTCAGGAAGACGTGCCTGATTCCACCTAAAAGTGCTCTTTTTTCAGGGGTAGGTTGTTATCTTGATGCAAGTCAAATCTTACTTAAAAGACTCTCTGACTCTATGGTGGGAAGGATCTCTGAGCATCAGAGTCTCTCCAGATCCTTGCAATATCATCACAAAAGAGAAAACCCACTCTTAAATGAACCCTAAGGAGCCATGAAATGAACACAATAAAATGATAGCCTATAACCTTTTGGATTCTACTTTCATTCCAGAGTACCCTCCAGGTATTGTGCCAGGTGGAATGTTTTCCAGGGGACATAGTCCCTGTGCCCTGGGCAGGAATGTGACTACTTTGTGGGTGACTCCAGTGCATGCCAGGAAAGCATGCCTATATCCAACTGAAACCACAAGGGGGAATTCTAGTGGTCAGGACGTAATTAGCCAGCAATCTGAGCATTCATCTTCCTGGTCCCATCTCTCCAACTGATCCATAATCAAAGGAGAATGTTACAGCTCTGCCAAGACAGATTTCAGACTAAATACTTTAATTTAAAAAGATATTGTTGGCCAGACCTCCAAGTGATGTAGATGAGAGAGGTGTCTGATGAAGGAAAAAGTTGGGGGAAAATGGTAAGAGATTTGGGCTTGTTGCTTGATTTTAAGTAAACAGAAGAGGAATATTTCAGGCATCAGGTCAAGAATTAAAAAGAAAAGGACAACTAGAAGAGTCTTGCCTCAAGCCTCCCGTGGGGCTTCCTTTTCTCCTCCTTCCCCTCTTTCCTGTCTGCCCCACTCCCGCTTCTTTCCTCTACCTTGCTACCTTCCTCTTTCTCTCCCTCCTTCCATCCCTTCTTCTCCTTTCTTTCGTTGGTACTTAAACACTGGGAACTGTGTTAAGCTACAGAGACATGGCATGGTTTCTGCTCTGAATATACCCAATACCCCCAGCTGCCCATTTTCCTTTCCCACTGACTTTATCTGAACATTCGTGTCCATTTACCTTTCTCTGTTTTTCCTACATTTTAGATGACAGCCTGTATTAGTTATTGCTCTCCTGAGAAAAAATCAATAGGAGATACACACACACAGAGACACACAGACACACACATATGTTGTATATATTGACCCTTGAATAAAGGCAGGGGTTAGGGGCACCGAGCCTCTGCACAGTCAAATATCCATGGATAACTTACACTCAGCCCTCCATACATGAATTTCCTTTGTATCCACGGTTCTGCATCTACAAATTCAACCAACCTCAGTCTTGTAGTGTTTACTATTGAAAAAATATCTGCATATAAGTAGACCTGCACAGTTTAAACCTGTGATGTTCAACATATATATATAGTTCTCTTTGAGAGAGAGATTTTTAGGAATTGGCTCACATGATTATGGGGGCTGCTAAGTCCAAAATCTAAAGGGCAGGCTGGAAGGCTGGAGATGCTGAAAAGAGTTGATGTTACAGTTTAAGTCCCAAAGCAGTTTGGAGGTATTATAGAAGTCCTTCTTCCTGGAGAGAGGTCAGTCTTCTCTTAACGTAAGCCTTCAATTGATTGGATGAAGCCCATCCACACTATAGAGGGTAGAGTAAAACAGTTTTCCTTTACTCAAGGTCTACTGATTTAAATGTGGGTCACATCTTTAAAATAAAAAAAAAAAAGTCTTCACAGTGACATTTAGACTGGTGTTTGGCCAAATATCTGGGTACTACAACCGGAACTACTTGACATATAAAATTAACCATCACACAGCCTCTCCCCCCACCCTTTCCAGGATCCTTTGGGATTCTTTCTTCTTGTGAGTCATCTCTGTACCTTGTCCCATCTTGTTTTTCTGTCAAATATCCCCCACCTTTACCGAGGAACACTGAGGTGACTTTGAGAGTGGCTAACATCTACTGAGCTCTTACTATTTGCCAGATACTGTGCTAAACTCTGCATGAGTTTCTTATTTAATTCTCACAACTTTATAAAGCAGTCATTATGATTATTATCTTCTCTCACCCAGAGAGGTGAGGCACTTTACTTAAGGTCCTACAGCTGGTACAGAGTGGGATAGGGAGTCAAGGCCAGTCATGTGGTGGCCAGGCTGCCTCCCTCAATATGAAGGATCAGTCAGTCAGTTCAGTCACTAAGTCATGTCTGACTCTTTGCGACCCCATGAATCGCAGCACGTCAGGCCTCCCTGTCCATCACCAACTCCCGGAGTTCACTCAAACTCACATCCATCAGGTCAGTGATGCCATCAAGCCATCTCATGCTCTGTCGTCCCCTTCTCCTCCTGCCCCCAATCCCTCCCAGCATCAGAGTCTTTTCCAAAGAGTCAACTCTTCGTATGAGGTGGCCAAAGTACTGGAGTTTCAGCTTTAGCATCATTCCTTCCAAAGAAATCCCAGGGCTGATCTCCTCTAGAATGGACTGGTTGGATCTCCTTGCAGTCCAAGGGACTCTCAAGAGTCTTCTCCAACACCACAGTTCAAAACCATCAATTCTTTGATGTTCAGCTTTCTTTATAGTCCCACTCAATATGCAGGATGGCCACGACCAAAGGCATCCTTGCCTCCTCCCACTCTCCAAGGGGCGGTTCTAGGTTGCTGAAGTCCTCAGCGATGAGAGGCTGCTGCTGCAGATTCTGCTGAGCCCCAGGGGGTAGCACACGGAGTGTTGCAGTGGACCCAGCAGAGGATGCCAGCAAGCATCGCTCCATGGGATGTCCTCACCACAACACACGCTCCTCTAGAGCACAGAAGGGCAGGGAAGTGCTAACCAGCCTGGCCCAGCAGAGGGCTTCCTGAACCCAGTGGCCAGACCATACCAAAACCCACGGCGATGGGCTATTCTACAGCCACCTCCAGTCATTCAGTAGGAGAAGGTTTAATGACATGGGCAAATGTTCATGAGGCACTAAATTAAAAAAAAAATACAGTTCCTACCAGTTTGTAAATAGGAACTCATTAAAAGTGTGTATTCCATATATTATATATATCTAACATATAAATGTGCTGTGTTAAGTCACTTCAGTCATGTCTGACTGATGACCCCATGGACCATAGCCCGCCAGGCTCCTCTGTCCATGGGATTATCCAGGCAAGAATATTGGAGTGGATTGCCATGCCCTCCTCAGGGGATCTTCCTGACCCAGGGATTCAACCTGTGTCTTTTACATCTCCTGCACTGGCAGGCGGGTTCTTTTACCACTAGTACCACCTGGGAAGCCCCAAAGCCCCAAGTAAGCATATATGTGTGTGTGTGTGTGTATATGTGTGTGTGTGTATGTATATGTGTGTGTATGTATATGTGTGTCTATATGTGTGTGTATATGTGTGTGTGTATATGTGTGTGTGTATATGTGTGTGTGTGTATATGTGTGTATGTATATGTGTGTGTGTGTGTGTGTGTGTGGATATATATATATCCACACACATAGAATGAAGATAGGCTCAAAAATGAAATATAATTATGAGTAAGAGTGATTTTTATGTTTCTCTGCATTGTCCAAATTTTTCACAAAAAATATATTTTGTATACATGTACAAAATACCACGTTTTTATGATAAAACATAAACACATTTTGTAACTAAACATTTAAATATAGTTTGTAAAAGTGTATAAAATATATACTTTTGTGATTCAAAAATGACCAACATAGAGAAACTTAAATATTTACCTCTTTCTTGGCAATTAAATGCTACACCAATCTATTTTAACAAATTAAGTCCTACAATTACTAGACTCAGACAGATCCATACTGAGATTATTGGTTACAGAAGGGATGTCAGCCCTTAAAGAGATAAGGCACCTTGCCCAGCAGGGAGCTTCAGCTCTCCCAAGAGGAACCTAATCCAAGGGGTTTGGCTTAATGACAAGAACTTTCATTGCAAAAATATTTTCCATTCTTTAATCAGAGCCTAATCCGAAGGAAACTTCGGATGCCCCGTCATGGTACTTTCCATTTTAAATCTCTACCTCCCTCTCATTTTAGTCTCAATAGCATTCCTTTGCTTTGCAAACGGTAATGAAAAAGCTGGGAATTGTAAAAGTCTTTGTCAAATTGTCACTCATTTTATTAAGCCCTCAAATGGTAATAGAGTGACTGAATTTTTAATCAACATTCCAGGACTAATGCAACAAATGAGCAATGTCTACCTTGTGAAGACAAAAACTTATTCCAGTTAACTTTCACGAATCCAAACATTTGGGGGAAATCTTTGTGTGAAACTCCTTCACAACCTATAGAAAGTCCTGTAAATGACAATAACAAATAACCATACCATATATTTATACATCATCCCAATTATCCTCAAAACAGCCCCCAAACTTTATATTACTTCCACAGCATGAAAGAGGCCCTGAGTTGTAAAGTGATTTGCCAAGAACATGGAGCTGGCAAATAAACCAGACTTCTGGCTCCAAGCGAAGTGTTCCTTCCACCTCACATCTACTTCATGCCTCTGAAAGTGGCTTGCGCTTTGGGAAACAGGCAGCTATAAGTTATTCAGAACGAAGTCCTGTAACTCAAGGGGATCTTCAATCAATGGCTAAATCAATGAAGAAATATTGATTGGGCACTGTTCGTGGAATGGTCCATGGATGTACTATCTGAGGAGACTATTAGATGAATAACTAGTGGTCCCAGCTGCCATCAAACTAAGTAAAGGTAGATTTTGGTCAAAAAAGGAGGTATCACTTTAATGTAGCAAGACCAATGGTGTGTGTGTGTGTGTGTGTGGTGCATTAGATGTGCTCTGAAAGTCTCCATTAGCATCCATTTCCCTGAAGGTACCAAGGACTTTTGAGATGTTAGGTGAGATGTTAGACTTTTGAGATGCTAGAACATGGGTTTTGATGGAAACAAAACATGCAAAATGATATCAAGTCAGCATTTACAAATATGGCTGAGGAAAACATCCTCTATTATGAACAGTAGGTACAAAATGGAGAAGGCGATGGCACCCCACTCCAGTACTCTTGCCTGGAAAACCCCATGGACAGAGGAGCCTGCTAGGCTACAGTCCATGGGGCCTCTAAGAGTCGGACACTACTGAGCGACTTCACTTTCACTTTTCACTTTCATGCATTGGAGAAGGAAATGGCAACCCACTCCAGTGTTCTTGCCTGGAGAATCCCAGGGACGGGGGAGCCTGGTAGGCTGCGGTCTCTGGGGTCACACAGAGTCGGACATGACTGACGAGACTTAGCAGCAGCAGAACATGGGTGTGCAAATACATCTTCAACAATAATTTGCTTTCATGCAAACTATAATGTATAGGATGGGTAAACAACAGGGTCCTAATGTGTAACCCAGGAAACTATATCTGATATCCTGTGATAAATCATATCCATATACTGTAATAAATCATAGCTGAAAAGAATATGGAAAAGAATGTATATAATTGAGTCATTTTGCTGCAAATATGTATAAATATATATTATATAATTGAGTCACTTTGCTGCACAGCAGAAACTAACACAACATTATGAGTCAATTATATTTCAATAAAATTTTTTAAAAGACCCTGCTTTGAATGATTTGGGGTTTATACCCAGAAGTGGAACTGCTGGATCATATGGTAGTTCTATATTCAATTTTTTGAAAACCACCATACTATTTTCCATAGCTGCTGTACCATTTTACATTCCCAACAGAGCATAGTAGTTTCAGCTTCTCCATATCCATGCTAATACTTGTTATTTTTCATTACATTATGCTTTTTCCTTTAGTAGCCATCCTAAGGGGCATGAGGTAGTATATCTTTGTAGTTTTGATTTGTGTTTACCTGATAATTAGTGATGTTGAGCATCTCTCATGTGCTTATTGGCCATTTGTATATCTTCTTTGGAGAGATGCCTATTCAAATCCTTTGTCCATTTTGGAATCAAGTCATTTTTTCAGTATTAAGTTTTATGAGTTCTCCATATAGCCTGGATATGAATCCCTTGTCAGATATATGATTTGCACATATTTTCTTCCATCCTGTGGGTTGTCTTTTTACTCTGTTGATTTTGTCTTTTGGGGCACATATTTTAAAATTTTCATAAAGCCCAGTCTATTTTTTCTTTTCTTGACTATGCTTTTGGTATCATATCCAAGACCTCATTGCCAAACCCAATGTCCTGAAGATTTTGCCTTGTGTTTTCTTTTAAAAGTTTTATAGTTTTAGGTTTTACATTTAGGTTTTTAATCCTTTGGGGGTTAATTTTTATCTATATTATTAGGTATAGGTTGGCCACAGGTGCTTTTTGAAATTGCAGACATTTTTCTGATATTCCTTTCTACAAACTTCAACAGCTACATAAATACAAGAGAACACCTACCCCTCAAAAATGCTCATTAGTTTCATATTTTGATTGATAGGAATAACCATATCTTTCTCACATTCTTTATTCAAAACATCATGTCACAATTTCAATAAAATTATATTTACAAAAGCTTTCCTAATAAATACAACTGCTTTGGAAGAAACACTGACAGCAGAAGCAGCTGTTACTGCTAAAAACTTTTGAGCTATATTACTATCGTCTCCTACACGGGTTCCTCGGGGATGGTCTTCCCCCATCATTATAGAAATGTGCTGTGATTCGTCTGTAACCCTTGGAGGCTCCAGTTTAGTCTCTAGCACAGAAGTGCCCTCCTGAGAGGGGCACAGATCAAGGCTGCACACTTTTCACCATGCAGTAAGTTCTCATTTCTTGCAGAATGAAGGATGGATACTTTATCTTTCTTGCCTTGGCAGGTTGGCTATTATGTCCCTTTTGGCTGCCCTTTTATTGTTGGCAGGTTGGCTACTATATCCTTTTTTGCCTCCCTGGTGGCTCAGTTGGTAAAGAATCCGCCTGCAATGCAGGAGACCTCTGTTCAATCCCCAGGTTGGGAAGATCCCCTGGAGAAGGGAACAGCTACCCCCTCCAGTATTCTGGCCTGGAGAATTCCTTGGACTATCCATGGGATCACAAAGAGTCGGACAAAACTGAACAACTTTCACTATCTTTATTGTTTATATTTGCAACTCTGAATTGTTTCACAATTCTAAATAGTCTTGAGTTCATCCCTATCGAATCTCTTACAATTATCCCTAATTTTTTTTTTTCTTTATTGGTTGACTAGTTTAAAGCTTTGTCAACTCCAAATTGGATAGGGAGACAATTGTAACACGTGTCAGTTCAGTTCAGTCGCCCAGTCGTATCCGACTCTTTGAGATCCCATGAATTGCAGCACGCCAGGCCTCCCTGTCCATCACCAACTCCCGGAGATCACCCAAACTCACGTCCATTGAGTTGGTGATACCATCCAGCCATCTCATCCTCTGTCATCCCCTTCTCCTGCTCCCAATCCCTCCCAGCATAAGAGTCTTTTCCAATGAGTCAACTCTTTGCATGAGGTGGCTAAAGTACTGCAGTTTCAGCTTTAGCATCATTCCTTCCAAAGAACACCCAGGGCTGATCCCCTTTAGAATGGACTGGTTGTATCTCCTTGCAGTCCAAGGGACTCTCAAGAGTCTTCTCCAACACCACAGTTCAAATTCATCAATTCTTCGGCACTCAGCTTTCTTCACAGTTCAACTCTCACATCCATACATGACCACTGGAAAAAACATACCCTTGACTAGATGGACATTTGTTGGCAAAGTAATGTCTCTGCTTTTCAATATGCTATCTAGGTTGGTCATAACTTTCCTTCCAAGGAGTAAGCATCTTTTAATTTCATGGCTGCAATCACCATCTGCAGTGATTTTGGACCCCACAAAAATAAAGTCTGACACTGTTTCCACTGTTTCCCCATCTATTTCCTATGAAGTGATGGGACCAGATGCCATGATCTTAGTTTTCTGAATGTTGAGTTTTAAGCCAACTTTTTCACTCTCCTCTTTCACTTTCATCAAGAGGCTTTTGAGTTCCTCTTCACTTTCTGCCATAAGAATGGTGTCATCTGCATATCTGAGGTTATTGATATTTCTCCCAGCAATCTTAATTCCAGCCTGTGTTTCTTCCAGTGCAGCATTTCTCATGATGTACTCTGCATAGAAGTTAAATAAGCAGGGTGACAATATACAGCCTTGACGAACTCCTTTTCCTATTTGGAACCAGTCTGTTGTTCCATGTCCAGTTCTAACTGTTGCTTCCTGACCTGCATATAGGTTTCTCAAGAGGCAGGTCAGGTGGTCTGGTATTCCCATCTCTTTCAGAATTTTCTACAGTTTATTGTGATTCACACAGTCAAAGGCTTTGGCATAGTCAATAAAGCAGAAATAGATGTTTTTCTGGAACTCTCTTGCTTTTTCGATGACCAACAGATGTTGGCAATTTGATCTCTGGTTCCTCTGCCTTTTCTAAAACCAGCTTGAACATCAGGAAGTTCACGGTTCACATATTGCTGAAGCCTGGCTTGGAGAATTTTGAGCATTACTTTACTAGCATGTGAGATGAGTGCAATTGTGTGGTAGTTTGAGCATTCTTTGGCATTGCCTTTCTTTGGGATTGGAATGAAAACTGACATTTTCCAGTCCTGTGGCCACTGCTGAGTTTTCCAAATTTGTTGGCATATTGAGTGCAGCACTTTCACAGCATCATCTTTCAGGATTTGAAATAGCTCAACTGGAATTCCATCACCTCCACTAGCTTTGTTCGTAGTGATGCTTTCTAAGGCCCACTTGACTTCACATTCCAGGATGTCTGGCTCTAGGTCAGTGATCACACCATCATGATTACCTGGGTTGTGAAGATCTTTTTTGTACAGTTCTTCTGTGTATTCTTGCCATCTCTTCTTAATATCTTCTGCTTCTGTTAGGTCCATACCATTTCTGTCCTTTATCAAGCCCATTTTTGCATGAAATATTCCCTTGGTATCTCTAATTTTCTTGAAGAGATTTCTAGTCTTTCCCATTCTGTTGTTTTCCTCTATTTCTTTGCATTGATCACTGAGGAAGGCTTTCTTATCTCTCCTTGCTATTCTTTGGAACTCTGCATTCAGATGCTTATATCTTTCCTTTTCTCCTTTGCTTTTTGCTTCTCTTCTTTTCACAGCTATTTGTAAGGCCTCCTCAGACAGCCATTTTGTTTTTTGCACTTCTTTTCCATGGGGATGGTCTTGATCCCTGTCTCCTGTACAATGTCACGAACGTCCGTCCATAGTTCATCAGGCACTCTGTCTATCAGATCTGGTCCCTTAAATCTATTTATCACTTCCACTGTATAACCATAAGGGATTTGATTTAGGTCATACCTGAATGGTCTAGTGGTTTTCCCCACTTTCTTCAATTTGAGTCTGAATTTGGCAATAAGGAGTTCATGATCTGGGCCCCCAAATCATTGAGTTCATTTGTCTCTGTATTGAGTCATAGAAAACTGTGTGCACACTTCACCTAAACCATTCCTTTCTACTCCCCAAACACAATAAAAATATTAGCACTCACATTTTATGAGTTTTCTATGTTCCAGGAAAAAAGAAATGTTGGGAGCTCGACATACATGTTAGTTCATTCAGTACTCAATGCAACTTTATGAATGGATGTTAAGAGACTTAATTTATAGATATATAAATCTATTTATAATTAAGTCTGAAGTTCGGCAAAGCACTCCTCAATAACTAAAAGCATAATATTACTTTCATAATTGCTTGAAAATGTCCCCATGGCACGTATCATATGCACCAATGCAGCTTTGGGGTTTGGAAGATATAAATTTGAATCTTCACCCTGCCATCACTTTACTGGGACTGTGGACAAGCCATTTTTACTCTCCTAGAACTGTTTCCTGGTGTGCAAGGTAGGGCAGTGGGGGCCAGGCACTCCCATTGGTGTGTATTGATAGCATAAGGGAGGTGCTATAATGGAGTGTCTACTTTTGGGTCAGCTACCCCCATTTCCAGGACATTTTGAGAAGGACAAGTTCACGAACTCCCCCAGAGTCTCAACATGCCTAAGAAACCTCTTCCTCAGAGTTGGGGTTTGGTCAGGACTCCCTAAGACCATCTTGAGTTCTAAGAGAAGGTGAGATTTTCATGAATCCTGAAATACTGCCAGAGTGGGTCTCCAAGGCTCACCTCAAGCAAAATGCATTGGGAAGGAGGTTCTGTGGTTCCTCGATGTTAAATTACAATAAGTTTAGCATCTCCACTGCTTATCCGCAAACTACCTCTTTGCTGGGGAGTTACCCCTGTATTTTGGGTGCATCCCAGCCCACTGGACCCCTGGCCACCTTTAGAGTATTACTATACGGTATTTACTAAGGTGACCCAGGAATATCTAGCCATTATTTTTAAAAAGGTGTTGAATGGGTTTGCAGAAAGATTTAGCCAGGATCTCTTTGTAGTTTGCAAAATTTTGTCAGAAAGGTCTCAGTAAGAATTACCCCTGCAGATTCCCGGTTATAAATATTTAAAAGCCTGAGCACACAGAACACCAAATTTGTCTATCAACTCTGCAGATAAAACTACCTATTATTTTTCCATGCAGTACTACACATTTCCTAATTTATACATGCCCCAAATCAAGCCGTTTCTGCCTTATTCAGAGGTTTGGCTTCTCTCTCGGGTTGGTCCCGTGAGTCAGCTGCTAAGAAGACCGATGTTTTTATTTGCAGTTTGTTCTCAGTCCTTGACCTCAGAGAGACTGTTTTCACAAGAGGTTAGGACTCTGCTGGGTGGGGACAGGGAGAGGTGGGGGTGATGGTGGTGAGGAGGTAGCTTTTTCCAGAAAAAGACCGTCCAAGGCACCTCTGCCCTGCACCGTGAGGCCTATGAAGAGTAAGGGCCTCCTTTCTTAGAATGCTTTTCTCCCTTGGCAACACCTGAGACCACTTGCACACCAGAATTAACACATCTTAGGGAGCAATAGGCTGAAGGGAAGCAAATCTGTCTTTGACTGAGGACCTGAGAATTTTCTGGCCATTTTTTAGAAAATGGCCCACAGTCTTATGCCAACTTTCTAGCTCCTTGTGTAGAAGGAAGCAGAGCAAAAATAACTAGATTATTATTGTTTAAAAGTGAGACAAAGGACTCACTTTTGTCTCAGCAGTTTAACTCACTTCTTTATCAGCAGTTTAAAAAATTAAGCCTAAAGGGAGTACCCTGGCAATCATGCTTCCACTGCAGGGGGCATGGGTTCTATCCCTGGTCAGGGAACTAAGGTTCTACATACCGTGTTGAGTTCAGTTGCTCAGTCATGTCTGACTACTTGCAACCCCATGGACTGCAGCATGCCAGGCTTCCCTGTCCATCACCAATTCCCGGAGCTTGTTCAAACTCAGAATGTTCAAACTATCACACAATTGTACTCATCTCACATGCTAGCAAAGTAATGCTCAAAATTCTCCAAGCCAAGCTTCAACAGTTTGTGAACCGTGAACTTCCAGATGTTCAAGCTGGTTTTAGAAAAGGCAGAGGAACAAGAGATCAAATTGCCAACATCTACTGGATCATCAAAAAAGCAAGAGAGTTCCAGAAAAACATTTACTTCTGCTTTATTGACTACGCCAAAGCCTTAGACTGTGTGGGTCACAACAAACTGGGAAATTCTTCATGAGATGAGAAAACCAGACCACCTGACCTGCCTCCTGAGAAATCTGTATGCAGGTCAAGAAGCAACAGTTAGAACTGGACATGGAACAATAGACTGGTTCCAAATCGGGAAAGGAGTATGTCAAGGCTGTATATTGTCACCCTGCTTATTTAACTTATAGGCAGAGTACATCATGTGAAATGCCAGACTGGATGAAGGACAAGCTGGAATCAAGATTGCTGGGAGAAATATCAATAACCTCAGATATGCAGATGACACCACCCTTATGGTAGAAAGTGAAGAAGAACTAAAGAGCCTCCTGATGAAAGTGAAAGAGTGAAAAAGTTGACTTAAAACTCAACACATGCCGTGATACAGCAAAAAAAATCGAAAAAAATTCTAAAAAAAAAAAATTAAGCCTAAAAAGCCAATCTGAGGTGCTGGTTAAAATGCAGATTCCTGGGCCTCGTTTCCAGCAATTCTGATTCATTAGTTCCAAGCCCACTGCCAACGACTTCCAGACTAGTTACAGGGTAACCCTGGTGATCACTTAGTCCACCCCAGCTGATACATCCCAAGACTTTAGACGTCTTTGAGTCCCAGCTTGGGGCCAAATATCCAGTCTTCATCAAACGCTTAGCCAGTCACTGCTTCACTGCTATTTGGTGTACCTGAACACATGGTCAAATACCTGAACACACAGTCCTTCTATATAACAACAGCTCGAAGTTTCTGTGTTCTTCTCCTTCTGTTGTCAGGGCCACCCCAATGCAAGGCAAAGAGAAACAAAAGCAACTGTTTTCCAGTGGAGTGAAAGGACTCTGTGGTCCATCTTTCTCTACCAGTGCTTGCTCCCTGGACCCATCCCCTCCTCTCACTGGTACACTGGTCATTTCTTATGTATTTTCAGTAAATTAATAGAAGCACAGTCATGTCAGGGTAAGCAGCACCTTTGAAAGGACCTGATCCCACCTCCTTACTTTCCAGGTAAGGAAACTAAAGGAGAGAGAGGTTAAGAGACTTGCCCAAAATCACAGAGCCAGCAGGGCCAATGGTGGGATTCAGATCCAGGCAGTGTGGTTTCAGAACTTACGCTTATAACCTCCATGCTCTATGGTGCATAAGTTTTTTTAATTAAAGGGGTTCCCATGGCAACTCACTCCAGTATTCTTGCCTAGAGAATCCTGTGGATAGAGGAGCCTGGTGGGCTGCTGTCCATAGGGTCGCACAGAGTCGGACATGACTGAAGCGACTTAGCAGCAGCAGCAGCATATTTTTAAAAAAATATATATTTATTTACTTAGGTCTTAGTTGCAGCACGCGGGGTCTTTGATCTTCACTGTGGCATGTGTGATCTTCTGTTGTGGTAGGTGAACTCTTGGTTCTGGCATGGGGGGATCTAGTTCCCTGACGAGGGATTGAACCCTGGGCCCTTTTGCATTGGGAGCATGGAAGTCCTAGCCACTGGGCCACCAGGGAAGTCCTATTCAGTGCAAAGATTTAGTGAGAGAGCTGAGCTGAGTGGAAGGTAGGCTGGCATAACTGTGTTGGGAAGACACAGGCAGAGTTCAGGGGCAAGGGTATCCTGCTATTCTTGTCATTTTGTTCTTCTGGCAGGGTGTCAGGTGGAAAAAGAGGAAAAGCTGCGCACTGTCTTGATGATCTGGAAGCACTGATTACATCAGAGAGGAGATTAAAACCCAAATTGTTGGATTACTTGGCTTCAATCACTTCATTCTTTCCCATAACTCACAAGAAGAGGCAGGTACCATAGACAGGACAGAGAGGCCTGGTCAGCTCCAGCAGCCTGGGGCGCTGCTCCAACTCTGTCTGTTCCTAACTCTACTGGGTACAGAACTTCCCTTCTTTGGGTACTATTCTTTCATCTGTAATTTGGAAAGAGGATGTTCAAGGTGATTGCTGAGGCTGCTTCCAATTCTACGATTGAATGTGTGTCCCACTGAAGAGCTGGCAGGGGTGTGTGTGTCATCTCTGGGCAGCTGAGGTTGAGGGTAAATGTCTTGATCACTTGCATTTCTGTTGACTGGTTTGTGTCAGTTCATACCCTTAGGAAAGGTAAGCCTTCACAGGCCTCCTAACTCCCCTCAGAATATTGCCAATGACAGGTGTTCAGTAATACTGCTGAATAATACAGGCTGTGCATAGGACCGGAGCCAGCTGGGGACTCCCAGAGTCTTGATAAGGCTGCCTTCCGTAGAATCTGCCTGCTTTCCTCCTCTTTAAGAAGTCACTCTGGAGTCTTGGGGGCTCAAAGACTCAACAAACAGATCTGAATGACCTTCTGACCCTGTCACCTCATGGTGACTAGGCAGGCAGACAGCCTATCTCCCTGACTCTTGTGAGGCTGCTCTCCCAACCTGTACAGATATCTGGCTGGAGGCAAAGGATCACTCATTTTGCTTCTTGTTTGGGTTGTCTGGGTGCCTTGGGGTGTTTTTGAGGAAACAGAAAGTATTCACTATCTTAAAAGTATCCCCCTGTCCTGCCTCCTTTCACCTACAGTCTCTTCATCACCAGTAAGTAGTCAATTTCATCTCTTCTCCAGTATCCATCTCTCCCACCTCCTGGGGTAGGGAGACAAATTCCATCCTGGTTTCATGAAGGAAGAGTTATGAAGGCCTGTGTCAAAGGCTAAGGCTGCATAAAACCCAATAAATTATTTGCTCCAGAGGAAAGAACTTCTGTGTTTTCATTATGCTATGGCCAGGTAAAATTTCACTTCAATAAATATCATTGTAAACATGCAGGTTTTTTTGTATAGTCCAGCTTTTTTTCATATTTCTTTGTTGACTTGGTACAACATGCCTGAGTTAATTCAGGCTGCTACAAAAAAAATTCCATATACTGGGCAGCTAATAAACAACAGAAATTTATTTGGAAGCTCTTGGAAGTCTAAGTCCAACATGCTAGGAGGTTTGGTGTCTGGTGAGAGTCATCTTTGTGGTTCATAGCTGAACTTTTTTTCTTTTTTGCTGTGTCCCCACATGGTAGGAAGAGTGAGGATCTCTCTGGGGCCTCCTTTATCAGGGCACTAATTATATTCATGAGGGTACCATTCTCATGACCTAAGCACCCCCAAAGACCCTACTTCAAAATACCATCACATTGGGCATTAGAATTTAACATATGAATTGGGGCAGGGGGACATAAACATTGAGTCTGCCGCAAGAGTCATTTAGTCCAACAAACTAATTATATCTCCCTTTTAGATCAAATACATCCCTTTCTCACAAAAGTAACCAATTGATAGAATCTACCTTTGTAAGAAGAGTAGATAAGTGTTCAGTGTAGTTATGTCTGACTTCAGGGCATTCCTGATCTCCAGAAAGCAGCAATTCCTGTTAACTCCTCTTTTGTCTCTTTTCACACTACAAATCCCACTGAAAGTGAAAGTTGCTCAGTTGTGTCCGGCTCTTTGTGACCCCATGGACTATATAGTCCATGGAATTCTCTAGGGCAGAATACTGGAGTGGGTAGCCTCTCCCTTCTCCAGGGGGTCTTCCCAACCCAGGGATTGAACCCAGGTCTCCCATATTGCAGGTGAATTCTTTACCAGCTAAGCCACCCCACTAATACACCTAAAACCTCAAATAATGCAGTCACACCCTTGGGGGTGCATGTTACCATGCTTTCTTCTACCAAAAGATGGAGCACAAAATTTTTCATTCCCTACTTCTTTCAGACTATCCAATAGTGTCTGGTGGTGAATTCTGTACACATTTCACCAAAACAAGCCAACAAAAAATGGAATGAAATATGCTCATTATTTTGCTCTATGGATTCCAGAAACTTCCCTCACATTCTTCCAAAATGGAGAAGCAATGGTCACAAATCTAGATGGCAACATTATGTAGAGGAACAAGTGTTATCAAGACATAAATGTGGTTTTATCTTAACTTTACCTGTTAGCTGTGTGATCTTAGTAAAGCAAACAGCCTCTCTGAGCAGAGGTCTTCATCTATGGGCTGAATGATCTCTTAGGTCTTCCAGGCTCACTGATTCTGTACCTTTGCTTCTCTGCTTATTTTTAAAGTTTACCTTTTAGCGTAGGATGTCTTTGTTCTTCTGCTTTTCTGATACTTTAAGAGAGCAAAAATTACTTTCAAAAAATATTTAATTTCACAGTTTGCCATATACATTACTTAAAATGTCAATTTCCCTATCCAGAAATGAAAACGTTCTTTGCTGTAGTTGACCGTTAATTGATGTTATTTCTTTCTACTTGGCATTAATGTGAAGGACCTAACTTTGGTTCATGAGGAAAGAAGGATTGTTTCTAAAATTTTGGGAGAAGAATGGAGGAAAAAAGATTTAGTGTTTGGCTTGCTTTTATTTTATTTCCTGGCTATCCAGGAAAGGGTGCCAGTCTGAAAACAGTTGCTGGCTGGAAGCCGAAAATCCCCATGTGATAATGTGTAGCATTTGAGTGCTTAACTTGAAAAGGGTGTGGGGATCCCCCAGAGTCCTGCCCACCCCTTACCCCTGCAGTTGGTGCCAGGGGTACCTCCTTAGGTGAAAACCCTCAGAGGTCACTTCTGGAAGAACTCCTTCTATAGTAACTGCACCAGGATGTATCAGAGAGAAGAGGGTCCTCACACCTACATTCAGATGCACGAAGGGTCTTCTGCACATTGTCCCTCACCTTCTTTCCTCCCTGGATCCTCAATGAGGCAGGTAAGTTATGTCCTGCATGAGAGAGCTCTTCCTATGCCCCCACCCCCTGGCTCAGACCCCTCCACGGAGCTGCAGTTGCCACCTTGCCCCTAGCCTGGGGCTCTAGCCAGGCAGGGCATTTGGCTCATCAGGCAGAACCAGCTGGATAACAAGTGGTCTCAGATAAGGTGCTATCTGACCACATTAAGGAGTGAACCTCTTCAGCACTATTTTTATTTTGTCTCACCTACAGGAGGACAGAGTGGGAAAGTGTAAACAGGCGGTGAGGTTGAAATGTTCAGACAACCCAGTGCCCCCCACCCCTCCTGTGCTGAGGCACGTGTGAAGGCCACCCAGGAAAGGGTGCCAGTCTGAAAACAGCTGCTGGCTGGAAGCCGAAAATCCCCATGTGATAATGTATAGCATTTGAGTGCTTAACTTGAAAAGGGTGTGGGAATCCCCCAGAGTCCTGCCCACCCCTTACCCCCGCAGTGGTGCCAGGGGTACCTCCTTAGGTGAAAACCCTCAGAGGTCACTTCTGAGGGACTTTCCAGCTGGAATAATCCCAGGAAGCCTCACCACCTGCTGTGTGGTGACCTTGATACCATCTTCTGATAGAAACAGCCAGAGGTGGGCAGGGGGCTTCTACCTCCTCCATAAAACCCTCTACAACCCTCACTTCACAGTCTGTACCTTAGCATCCTTCCATCCTCATCCTAGAGACTCTCACACTCCACCCCCCGTCACATCAAGGCATCCACAGTCTCCTACTTCCTTTCACTACTCTGTCACTGGGACGGACGCCTTTCCTCTGTCAGCCTCTTCTCAGCCTTTAAAATTCAGCTCAAATCATACCTGTTAAAACATAACCTTCTCATACTGGTCTTAGTTTCCTGTTCACTCCTGAATATGATACTTGTCAAAATCACTTCTTCACTTCACTACTTGATTATCAACTCCTTAAGGTCAGGGACAAGGTTATATACATATATCTTTCAGCCCCAGTGCTAAATACAGTACTTTTACACATGATGGTTACATTTATGCCAACATGTCTCCCCAGGTGGTGCTAGTGGTAAAGAACGTGCCTGCCAATGCAGGAGATACAGGAGACATGGGTTTAATTCCTGGGTTGGGAAGATCCCCTGGAGTAGGAAATGGCAACCGACTCCAGTATTCTTGCCTGGAAAATTCCATGGACAGAGGAGCCTGGCAGGCTGTAGTCCTTGGGGCTGCAGAGAGTAGGGTACAAATAAGCACAATAGGTCGTGGCTAGCTATGGGGCACAGTTGTTGGTCAAAACCAATCTAGATATTGCTGTAAAGATACGTTAAAGATGTGGTTAACTTTTAAATCAGTTAAGTTAGAGTAGAGCAGACTACTCTCCATGTATGGGTGGGCTTCATCCAATCAGTTGAAGGCCTTAAGAGAAAAAACTTAAGTCCCTCGAAGAGGAAGGAATTCAGCCTCCAAACTCCCTTTAGACTCGAGTCGCTACATCAAACTCTTGGAATTTCCAGGCTGCCAGCCTGTTCTGCAAAGTTTGGACTTGCCAGCCCCAACAATCATGTAAGTTCACTTCTTAAAATAAAACTCTCTGCCTCTCTCTGTCTCCATTTCCCTCTGTGTGTCTGTCTCTATCTCTCTCTCTGTTTCTCTTGCTCTCTGTCTCTCTATCTCTCCTCCTGTCTTCTGTCTGTCTCTCTCTTTTTCTATACACACACACACATACACATACACACATATAAAATATTGGTTCTGTTTCTGTGGGTAACCCTAATAACACAGTCCTTGTTTAGACCTCAGACTTAATTGCAAAAAAAGGAATATGGAAAGTGGGCAAAAAGCTGAATAGGAGAGGGAAAATGGCTGAAAATGTGTGGAAAGGTAGGCAGATTGCATGACCAGAAAAGAAACTACATGCCACTAGCTCTGAAATAATGATTTCTACATTTATTATGCACCTGGGTACCATATGTGCATAGAAATATTTTAATGCAATTGGATATCTTTAAATTCTAGAGATTCCCATGTAAATATCAAACTGTAAGGTAGAATGAGATTAAGATATGGAAATGGGGATTTAGGCCAACATAAAGCACATATAACAAAGCATATTTATATTTTGTAAGGGATTTTCTGGAATCTTTAGAGTCTTTTGGGACTGGATTAGGTCTTTGGGATTCCTAATCCCTTAGGAATCTTTAAGTTGTTTTCAGTATTTTTAGAAGTCACACTGCCGGCTAAGCCTGCATAAGCCCATTAAAATATCAAAGTTTGTTTGTTTTTACCCAGAATTCTCTTAAACAAATGTGATGACATTGATTATCCCTTGTTGCTCAATATCTCTATTTGTTCATTGTAATTATCTTTGTTTAATTTTTTTTAAAAAATGGAAATATAGCTCAACTAATTAACAAATATAAGATTTTGATAGAAAAATCTTTTGAGACATAGGGGACCTAAGAGGTGGAGAAAATGGTGATGGAAAGGCAGGAATCCTGACTGGATGGCTGCTGAGCTCCTTCAAGGCCCCAGAGCTTTGTGAAGTCAGCCCAGTAGCTTATTAACCACTAGCTTATGGTGGCCAAATGCTAAGTGCCTGTCCTCAAGTTCACACACAGGTGGCACCAGTGAGATGGCCTAGAGAAGCCATCCCAGCTAGCCAGTGGGTCTAGGTGAGAGGCAGGGCGCTGGAACAGCAACTGTGGCAGTTCTGCTCCTTAAGTCTTGGCCACGGGATGTTGAATCAACAGCCCTCAACCCAGAATGCCTAACTCTGAGTCCCAGCGCTGTCCCTCACTAGGTCTGTGACATCTTTGTGCCTCACTTTCCTCGTGTGTAAAATGATGCTGAAGTGTTCTAGAGTTGTTCTAAGAATCACACAGTTGAACATCCAGAGTACCTGCAACAGTGCCAGAAACAGAGGAAGCCTCCAAAAAGCGTAGATCCTTGTTATAGGTCAGACATTGTATGTAACATTTGGTATATACTTCCTCTTAGTCTCCAGAATAATCCCTCAAGGTAGGCACTAGTAGAGAAAACTGATGCTTAGAGAGCTTAACAAACTTGTCCAAAGTCACCCAGCTCATCAGTGCCAGAAGCTGGACTCAAGCAAACTTTGATATTCCTGACTACTGTATACCTGCCCCTGTGAGGTGTGAGGTGTGCCTGTGGGGGACACTGGATTACCTCCCTCACCATGTGCCTCTGCGGCAAGTCCAGCCTTCCCAAGCTTCCATATTTTCATCCATAAAACTAGAGGTTGTTTCCCAGTTTTGACAATGTATGATGGCTATGTGTACTGTTATCATTGGGGAAAACAGGATGAAGCATGATGGCAACCTTAAGTACTAATTTTGCAACTCCTCTGGAACTTCTAAAATGATTTCAAAGTGGAAAGTTTAAATGTTACAGTAGGGGTAAGCCACTTGGCATTTTCCTTGATGTCAGGCACTGTCTTTTGCACACAGATGGTGCTCATAAACGCTTACTGATGCGATTGATTCGATTTCTAGAGAGCGGAATGTAACCAGTATGGAGCAGAATGCTGTGTGTGACACAAAATCTAGAGGTCTCTCTGTAAAGTCTTGATTTATGGAGCAAGAACAGTAACTTAGATGTTGAAACATATTATTCTTTAAAATAACATTTTTCATGCAACTAAAATTTTATATTAAAAAATCCATCACATCAACAAACTAAAAAAGAAAAAAAATCATGCAATCAAATCAATAGATGCAGAAAAAGAAATTGGCAGAACCTAACACTCACCCATGACAAAAACTCTCAGTAATGTGCAGCACACAGAATATAGTCAATTTTTAATAATAAGTATAAATGGAGTATAATATTTAAAAATTTTGAATCACTATATTGTACACCTGAAACTTATTGTAAATCAACTATAGTGAAAAAAACTTTTAAAATCCTCCTTTGGGTTATCTTGTTAGTATTTTAATTCTTGGACTGTTTTATGTATTATAAATATTTTCCCAGCTAACCATTTATATTTCCATGTTCCTATATAGTCATTAAATATTTTTGAACACAATTCAAAAAGACCTCTCAGTAAAATGGGAATAGAAGGGAACTTTCTCAACTTGCTAGAAACTATCTGCAAAACTCTTACAGCTAACATTATACTATATTAATACTTATTGGTGAGAAAATTGGAGCTTTCCCACTAAAATCAGGTACCAGGCAAAGAGGTCTTCTCTCATCATTCCTTTTCAAACATCCTTAAAAATGAAGGAAATGAACTCCATGTTCATGGGTAGGAAAACTTTATATCATCAAGATGTCAGTTCCTCCCAACTAAATCTATAGACTCAATGCAATACCAATCAAAATTCCAGCAATTATCTTATGGATATCAACCAACCAATTTTAAAGTTTACATGGAGCAGTAAGTGACCTAGAACAGGCAACACAATATGAGATAGAAGAAAGAAGTGGGAGGCTGATGCTGCCTGACTTTAAGACACTTTAAAGTTACACTAATCAAGACAGGATGGCATTGGTGGAAGAATATACACAGAGCTCAATGGAATAGAATAGAAAGCCCAGAAATATATCCCTTTAAATACAGTTAACTGATCACTGACAAAGAAGCAAAGGCAATACAATGGAGCAAAGACAGTCTCTTCAACAGGTGGTCCTGGAAAAATCGGACATCTATATGCAAAAAAAAAAAAAAAAAATGCGTCTAGACACATACATTATATCCCTTCACAAAATTAATTCAAAATGGATCACAGACCTGATTTAAAATACAAAACTGTAAAACTATTGGAAGATAACATGGGAGAACACCTATACGATACTGGGCATGGTAATACATTTATAGACACAACATCAAGGGCACAATTCATGAAAAAATAATTGATAACCTGGACTTTATTTAAAAAGTTCTGGTCTGTGAAATCCAATGTCAAGAGAAATAGAAGGCAAGCCACAGATTGGGAGAAAATATTCTCAAAAGACATATCTGATAAATGACTGTTATACAAAAATACAAAGAAATCTTCAAAATCAACAATAAGCAACCAACCTGATTTAAAAATGGGCCACAGATCTTCACAGACACCTAACCAAAGATACATGTGTGTGTGTGTGTGTGTGTGAGCTCAGTCATGCCTGACTCTTTGAGACCCCCTGGGCTGTAGCCCACCAGGCTCCTCTGTCCATGGAATTTTCCAGGCAGGAATGCTGGAGTGGGTTGCTATTTCCTTCTCCAAGATACATAGATGGAAAATAAACACGTGAAAACATGCTCCACACCCTGTATAAGAACTCTCACATATTATTGGTGGGAACGTACCAGTGGGGTACACAACTATGTACAACAGTTTAGCAGCTTCTTACTAAACTAAATATACTCCTGCCTTATGATCCAGCAATCGCACTCCTTGATGCTTACTTAAAATAGCTGAAAACTTACGTCCACACGAAAACCTGCACGGGGATATTTATAGTAGCTTTGTTTATAATTGCCAAAGCTTAGAAACAACCAAGATATCCTTTAGCATGTGAATGGATAAATGAACTGTGGTACATCCAGGCACCTTAATATTGTTTAACACTGAGAAGAAATGAGCTGTCAAGCTATGGAAGGGCCTGTAGATAAGTTAAATGCATATTACTGTGAAAGAAGCCAATCTGAAAAGGCCACATATTGTGATTCCAAAAGTCTACATACTCTATGAAATTCTGGAAAAGACAAAACTATGGAGATAGTAAAAAGATCAGTGGTTGCCAGGGGTTTCGGAGGGTAAGGAAGGACGAATAGACAGAACACAGAGGATCTTTAGGGTAATGAAAATACTCCTTAGGATATACTACTGATGGATGTATATCATTATACATTTGACCAAATCTATAGAACGTGTACAACTCTAAGAGTGAACCCTAAGGTAAACTATGGACTTTGGATGATTATGATGTGTCGATGTGGGTTCATCCTTGACAACCAATGTATCACTTTGGTGAGTAATATTGA
The DNA here is from genome assembly GCF_055505025.1 of Bos grunniens. Lineage (NCBI taxonomy): Eukaryota > Metazoa > Chordata > Mammalia > Artiodactyla > Bovidae > Bos > Bos grunniens. Next base: position 21,839,786 of record NC_141168.1, read on the forward strand.
TCCTGGGGAAGACTATACATGTGTAGGGGCAGGAATATATATATGGAAAAGCTCTGTACCTTCCTTTCAATTTTTTTGTGAACCTGAAACTGGTCTTAAAAAATACAGTAGGACTTCTCTGGTGACGTAGTGGATAAGAATCCACCTGCCAATGCAGGGGACGTGGGTTCAATCCCTGGTCCGGGGAGATTCCCATTCTATAGAGAAACCAAGCCCATGTGCCACAACTACTGAGCCTGCTCACTGCAACTCCTGAAGCTCTTGCCTAGAGCCTGTGCTCTGCAACAAGAGAAGCCACCGCAATGAGAAGCCTGTGCACCACAACAGAGAGTAGTCACTGCTCACAACTAGAGAAAGCCTGCATGCAGCAGTGAAACACAGGGCAGCCAAAATAAGGAAATAAATAAAAGTGTTTTTTAAAACTACAATCTTTAAAAAGAAAAACAACCCAGAAGGCTGGATGTAGGGTTTGGAAGCATGGAACTACAGGCCCTTCCTGGGCTAGGACCACTGTCTGCAATAGAGCAAGCTTCCCCATCAGATTCTCTCCCAGCAGAAGCAGAGGTTGCGTGCACATCTGGCCTGTTGCTGGGGTCTGCCTGCCCCTCTGCTCGTCTCATTCAGTTTAGACACTGTCTCCCTGGTAAACACTAGTGTGCCCAACCTCCACCTCGACGCAATCACCGCTGCCTGCAGGAACAGCTGGAAATCCTTTCTGCCAGGTGTATTTTGTCCGATCCTTTTAGTCATTGAGGAGGTGAAAACAGAACTAAAAGGTTCTCTGTGTTTTGGGGAGTTGTGAAAATCTGGGACCGGCAGGTGGGCTCCAAGCACCATTCCCAGAAATAGCAACAAAGGGATTCTTTTAAAAGCCTGGTGTTTTCCTTTTGACTGAACACTCTCTTTGCAGCCAGAGGTTTTCCTCTGGGCTGAGAGATCTGTGTGCCTTTCTTTGTTCTACAGCAGCCAAGCAGAGTCAGGTCACATCAGTCAACTTCTTCATGCCTCAGTTTACCCATCTGTCATACATCCACTCTCCTCTGTGGGAAGCATGTCATTTGTACAGTGGGGAGGGGGAAGGGGAGAGGGAATTAGAATAAAAAGAAGGGCTTCTTTTTTCTTATTTCAATTCATGGCCAGAATGTAAACAGCAGCCTATTTCTAAAACTCGGCTGACAGAGGAATACCAGCAAGACAGTGCTGGCGGGCCTGGGACCAGGCTGAGCCGGAACGACTGACAGGGTTCTATCTTAGTCGCTTCACAAACAGCACTCACTGGGGGTTGCTTCCCAAGGCCAGGCCTCCTGGGCCGTCCTGGGCGTCAGATGGAAGTGATTTGGACACATCCGGCATGGCCTGAATTTGATCCTTTGGGTAAGATCTGAAAAAGAAAGAAGAGGGAAGGCAAAGCAAGTCCCTTAAAAACTATGCATACTGAAAGCCTGATATTTAATGCTCACCCCTTAGAGCTGTATTCCTAACTCTGGGTTTGTAAGACACATGTTTTATCCCCTAATCCTTTCCAAAAATGCATTCCATAAATTGTTAACATCCCTGCCAGTGGCCCCAGTAAACTCACATACCAGCTTTAAAGTCAACCCCTTTTAAACCAATGCTTCAGTTCTTTGAATTAAGGAGATATTATTTCCAGATTCCTACAGCTGCTAGTTTCTTTCCAAAGTTGCAAAAGACCATGTCTCTTTGTTGCTGTTAATTTTTAGAGAGAAACAGATACAGTGGTAGCAATACATGTATACAGTAGCTGTGATCCTCCACAGCCCCTTAGCAGCCTCTGAGGTACCCTGACACCCCACTCCCACCTGCCTCCTTGACACATGGCCTCAAAGCTCTCCATGTTCAGAATGGCCAGAAGTTCCCATATATGGTATTATATGCCAGTGCTATTATTATTGTTTTATAACCAAGATAGAGTGGTTTAACACGTGGGCTCCAGAGCTACACTGCCTAGGTGTGAAGCCCAGCTCTACCACTTGTAGCTGTGTGACCTTGAGCCACTTGCTTAACCACTCTGTGCCTGTGTTTCCTTGTTTATAAAACAAGAATGATGATAGCACCTACTTCGTTCACTAATGTGTATAAAGCAGTTAAGAAGGGCCTGAGCAGAATAAGTTCCACACAAGTGCTCGTTGCTATTACACAAGGTTGTGCTTTTGGCCATTGCGGATTGCTCTAATGTCTCAACCATCAACATGCAAATGTCTCGAAGAACCTGGGGACCCATTAAAATATATGCAGAGAACACAGGGAAACATGCCTAGTGATTTTCGGCCCCTCTCGGTCACAAAGGCTGCTGAAGGAGAGCATCCTAGACTTTATGGATCAACGTGGGCCTCACAGATGCTCAAGCCCTAACCTCTCATTCTAGAGACTCTTACTGACAAGCTGAGAGCAAACCTAGTGCCAGACCCTAGGTCTCCAGGTCCCAGAACAAGTTTTTCCTATGGCCTGGAGCTGCTCTCAGAGGGGAGAGCAGTCATTTCCCACCCAGGTCCTCATCACACCCAGTCCTCAAGTACTGAGTCTCCCTGTTTGAGTTTTCCCTGATTTGATCTCCTTTACATCTCTTTGCAGGAATAGTTTTGTTCAAATACAATTTTTTCTCACTGTTCTCCAGCGTCTAAGGATCTGCAGAGCTTCTCTCCCGTATGTGATGTGGCACTGATTTTCATGAAGAGGTAAAGAACCAGTTTCACTGCTTCTCATTTTTTATGTGACTTCTTATTCTCTCTACTGGTTAATAACTTACTTTCCCAAAAGGAAAGTGTTCAAGAAATGCTTACTGCCAACAAATGGGACACTGGAGCCCTGAGATCTATGTATGGAGACAATGATAGAGATATATATCCTCTGGCCCCCATGCACAATTCCTCAGCAGAACAAGGCTCATGAAGCACGTGCCTTGCTCTAAATCCAAACTGCTGAGTCTCAAAGCCTGTCTGTGATGTTCTTCTAGCGGAAGCTACCTTTGGATGAACTCAAAGAGAGTTTAGCCATCATTTGAGCCAGTGCAGCTGAAACTGTCCCAAGGTTTGGATGAGGTGCCACACAAGCCATGGGAGAAAGGGGGAGAGAGTGGGCAGAGTTTTGAGGCCTTCCTGCACTTCCAATGGGGCAGCTCTGCTTTCAAAGTGTCCCAACTGAGAAAGAAGGGAACCACGATCGAAAGTGCTGCCCAAGGCAATTAAGCACCCAAGATGACACAAGTGGCCACAGGTCTCTCAGCTAGTGGGTGGCAGAGCCTGGGATAGAATCCAAATCTTGGGGTCGCAGTGCCCAGGTCCTCTGCATCTCACTAGGTTGTACCAAAAACTGTGTCATATACAGATATCCCCAACCATGATACTATAGAATGCTCAAATAATGCTTTTTTAAAAAGCATTAAGAAAGGAAGTACCAGAACTTCCCTGGTGGCTTAATGGTGAAGAATCTGCCTGCCAGTGTAGGAGACTTGGGCTCGATCCCTGATCCAGGAAGATCCCATGTGCCTCGGAGCACCTGGGCTGGTGCGCCACAACTACTGAGCCTACAAGTCACGACTACTGAAGTCCACACGCCCTAGAGCCTGCGCTCTGCAACAAGAGAAGCCGCCACAGTGAGAACCCTGAGCACCGAGACAAGACTGTAGTCCCCACTTCCCACAACTAGAGAGAAGTCCACGGAGCAACAAAGATCCAGTACAGCCAAAAATTATTAAAAAAAAAAAAAAAGTAAGAAAGAAAGCACCGAAATCTCCATAAAGCATACACAAGACTATCTATTGCCAACAGACCCATGAGACACAGATATCGTCACACCCAGTTCTCTCCCCAGGAGCTGAAGATAAACAAGGTCAACACTGAGTGTAATCAGCTAGTCAGTAACTTTGTTTTCCAGGTCTTTCTTCAACATAAGTCCTTCCTCTGTTTTTTTTTTTTTTTGATGTGGACCATTTTTCAGGTCATTATTGAATTTATTACGATATTGCCTCTATCGTTTATGTTCTGGGTTTTTTGGCTGAGAGGCATTTGGGATTGTAGGGCTTACCTGGTTGCTCAGCTGGTAAAGAATCCACCAGCAATTCGAGAGACCTGGGTTCGATCCCTGGGTCGGGAAGATCCCCTGGAGAAGAGATAGGCTACCCACTTCAGTATTCTTGGGCTTCCCTCATGGCTCAGCTGGTAAATAATCCACCTGCAATGCAGAAGACCTGGGTTCAATCCCTGGGTTGGGAAGATTCCCCTGGAAAAGGGAAAGGCTACCCACTCCAGTATTCTGGCCTGGAGAATTCCATGGACTGTATAGTTTACGAGGTCGAGAGTGACATGACTGACTTTCACTTTCATTTGGAAATATAGCTCCCTGACTAGACATCAACGCCACACCCCTGGACTGGAAGGTGGAGTCTTAGCGCTGGACCACCAGTGAAGTCCTCAGTCCCTCCTCTGCTTTGTGTGCGCTTAGTCGCTTGGTCGTGTCCCACTCTTCGTGACCCCATGGACCATAGCCCACCAGGCTCCTCTGTCCATGGGGATTCTCCAGGTAAGAACACTGGAGTGGGTTGCCATGCTCTCCTCCAGGGGATCTTCCCAACCTAGGGATTGAACCCAGGCCTCCCACATTGCAGGAGGATTCTTTACCATCTGAGCTACCAGGGAAGCCCTCCTTTGTTTTAGCACCCCTTTTCCTCTGTCAAAGTGGTTACATGTGTGCTATTGCTTCAGTTGTGTCTGACTCTTTGCGACTCCCATGGACTGTAGCCTGCCAGGGTCCTCTGTCCATGGGATCCTCCAGGCAAAAATACTGGAGTGGGCTGCCGTCCTCCAGGGGCTCTTCCTAGCTCAGGGATCAAACCTACATCTCATGTCTCCTGCCCTGGCAGGTGGGTTCTTTACCACTAGCGTCATCTGGGAAGCCTGTGGCTCCATTTGCTGCTTACCTTTTCCTTATGAATGAATGTCTTCAGTATGCTCTGTTTCTTGGTGGTATTTGCTTTAAAATTTTTTTATCTCTAATGAGTTCATAGAGATTGTAAGTCCCTTATGAAAGGAATTTCAGGCATCTGTGGTGGCAAAAAGGAAAGACACTTTTTCTTAGTGGTTGGGAAGATCTTGTCATTATACTAGGTATTCATTCATTCAAGGTACCCTTAAGTGGACTTCGAAGGGCAAAGGATGTATCGATATTTCAAAGGCAGAAATCTCTACCTGGTCCTCTGGATCTGAGTAGAACCTGCAGTATCCCTGGCTGATTTTTTTTCAACTGCAGGCTACCTCAAAAGCCCTCACAGGTATATTTGCCAGATGTCTCCCTGGGGAGAGAGACCTAGGTAGCTTGGGTGCCTTCTTCCCCCACCTCCGCTCCTATGCTACCAAAAATCTGAAACTTTGCCTGCTTCTGCCAACTCCCCTGTGGTCTCAAGTGTTCCAGGAAATGAGGAGTCATTCTTTATTTCTTGCTTCATACGGGGAGGGCCCCACGTGACTCCCTGTGGCAGGGGGCGGCGGGGTGGGGAGGGTGAGTGGCTCAGCCGGAGCCCGCAGAGGCCCCGCTCAGGCTTCCTGGGGGAGGATGGGCTCTGTCCTTGCCCCTTGGCCTCGCCAGCCTGGAGATGGGTTCCACTTGGCACAGCTCCACCTCAGGGCCCTCTCTCCCTTCACACATCCCACCCTCACTGAGCTCTCCCCTCCCTCCGCCCCGGGGCTCCTGCTTGCATTCCTTCTATCATCTGGCTTTTTTTTTATGTTGTTTTACTTTGTATTTAATAATAGCTCCACATTTTTCTCTTTATCTGAAATCAAGAATCATGCCTGTATCATGTGTTCCCTTTAGGAATGAAATTTATGGCAACGCTTGCCATTGGATGAATTGCTTTTCATTAGCTTCGTACTTCTTAATGATTACAAATTGTTTGCCTGTACAAGAAACAATTCCATCCTGTTCTCCAAATTTCCTGGCCTTCAATTGCAACCAGAAACTGGAAGTCTTGGATTGCCCACACTTGTGGAGCGAGGTTCCTGGCTTTTTACATCAGGGTCTGGCTATACTGAGGGTGGGGAAGAGGGTGGGTAATCCTATATCTTTAGACTTCAAAGTTCAGATTATGGTCCATGGGCCAAATAAAAAGGGAACTTAGCTTTTCTAAGCCATAGACTGTTCTGTGTTTCAGTTCTCAAATCTATAAAGTGGAGTGAGAAAGACTGGAAGACAAGATATGGATATTTAATAACCAGTTCACTTTAAAAGCAGTTTCAAAAAACCTATACTTCATATAATGAATGGGGTTTTTAAAGGAAGCAGGAAAGAATATACCCACCAAAAGGGAGCAGTGGAATAAGTCCCAATGGAAAATTTGTGGCTTTCTGCGGTTGGAGTCATTTGGTTAAGAAATGATGAAATGACAAATTTCTGAAAAGGGTGTGTGTTTTGGAATTACTGAGGTCCAGGTCTCTGTGTGAGATTCGCGCAAGGCCAGCACTTAACTCCGATGCAGGATAAAGAGAAGGAAGTGGTCACCACCAGCATTCCTTCCCACCATGAGAGCACCTCCCTTGTCTAATGCTGCCCATCTGGCTTTTCATCTCCTGAACTTGGAATCCAGCTCTCTCAGCAAGCCTGTGTGCCCAGCATTCCCTGCGAGATAATCCATTCTTTAACTCTGTATGAGAATGGTTGGTAAACAGTTGCGGCTGGAGGCGTAGGGAGCTGGAGCCATCCAGGCCTGCACAGAGGACCTGCATGTGAAGTCGCAGCAGCTCTCTGAGCTGAGGGCCTGGCTCTGGGGAGCAGCAGACCTCCCTGCAGAGCATCACTGCTGCAATTGCCCACATCCCAGTTATTGGACTCTTTTGTTGTTGTTCAGTCATGCCCAACTCTTTGCAACCCCACAGACTGCAGCACACCAGGCTTCCCTGTCCTTCACCATCTCCCGGAGTTTGCTCAGACTCATTGTCCATTGAGTCGGTGATGCCATCCAACCATCTCTGTTGTCCCCATCTCTGCCATCCAATCATCCTCTGTCATCCCCTTCTCCTCCTGCCTTCAATCTTTCCCAGCATCAGGGTCTTTTCCAATGAGTCTGCGCTTCGCGTCAGGTGGCCAAAGTACTGGAGATTCAGTTTCAGCATCAGTTCTTCCAATGAATATTCAGAACTGATTTCCTTTATGATTGACTGGTTGGATCTCCTTGCCGTCCAAGGGACTCTCAAGAGTCTTCTCCAACACCACAGTTTGAAAGCATCAATTCTTCAGTGTTCAGCCTGCTTTATGGTCCAACTCTCTAGTCCTCACAGTGAGTAGGATGCCCCTTGGATCAACCCTAGGGATAGAATAAAGCAGACCAGAAGAACCAAACATCCCAGACCAATCAGTAATTTTTACCACCATACATGCAATGGTTCGCCTACTTAATCATCCAACAAATGACCACTGAGTACCAACTGAAGGAGGACAGGAGCCAAGCTGCTGTGACAACGAGGCATGCGCTATGCTGATATTGGCTTAAGAAAGTTTCTTTCTTTCTCTTCCCAGTTACATAAGATCATTCGATGACCCAAATTCCTTAACTATTGTGAACCTGTTTTCTGCCAGGGCAGTGCTGTTCAAAGTATGGTCCAGGGATAGGCAACATCAGCATCACCTGAGAGCTTGTAAGAAAGTTGAATTCTAGGCCCCAGTTCAGAGCTGTTGAACCAGTACTTCTGGTGGTGGGGCCCAGCAATCTGTTTTACCAGACTCTCCAGGTAATTCTTTTTTTTTTTTTTTAATTGTGGTAAAATACACATAAATTTATCATTCTAGCTATTTTTAAGCATACAGTTCAGTGCTATTAAACGCATTCACAATGTTGTACTACCATCACCACTAGCCATGTCCAGAATCCTTTTTATCTTGCAAAATTGAAACCTATTAAACAGTAACTTTCCATTTCCCCAGCCCCTGGCAAGCACCATTGTACTTTCTGTCTCTATGATAGTGACTACTCTAAATATCTTATATAAGTGGAATCATACAGCACATGTCTTTTTGTGACTAGCTTATGTCACTTAGCATAATATCGTCAAAGTTTACCTACATTGTAGCATATGTCAGGATTTCCTTCCTCTTTAAGGCTGAATACTGCAGAGTATGTACATACCATATTTTGTTTATCCATTCTTCTGGACACTTGGGTTGCTTCCATGTTTTAGCTATTTTAAATAATTCTGCTGTGAGCATGAGTGTACAAATATCTTTTCGAGACTTCACTTTCAGTTATTAAGGGTATGTACTTAAAAGTAGAAGTGCTGAATCATGTGGTGGTCCAGTCTTAATTTTTTAGAAACCACCGTACTGTTTCCCACAGCTGCTGTATCACTGAACGTTTTCTTGCAGCTGCTAAATGTAAAATTCCCGTCAACAGCGCACGAGTTCCAGTTTTCCTACAGGCTCACTAACACTTGTAGGTTTCTGTTTTATTTTTGGTAGTAGCCATTCTAAAGAGTATGAGGTGGCATATCTTTATAGATTTGGTTTGTATTTCCTTAAGGATTAGTGATGTTGAGAATCTTTTCGTGTGTTTATTGGCCACTAGTATATCTTCTTTGGAGAAATGTCTATTCGAGTCCTTTGTCCTTTTTTGAATTGAGTTGTTTATTGTGTTAAGTTTTCAGAGTTCTCTATGTATCCTGGATATGAATCCTTTAGCAGATATATGATATGCAAATAGTATTTCACACTCTATGGGTTGTCTTTTTACTCTGCTGATACTGTGTTCTGTTACACAAAATTTTTAATTCTCATGAAATCTGCTTTGTCTATTTTTGTTGTTGTTGCCTGTGCCTTCGGTGTCATATGAAGAAATAATTGCCAAATTCAATGTCATGAAGCTTTCTTCTAAGACTTTTACAGTTTTAGGTCTTATGCTTAGGTCTTTGAGCCATTTTGAATTAATTTTTATATACGCTATGTTGTGCTAAGTCGCTGACTCTTTAAGACCCTGTGGACCATAGTCCACCAGGCTTTTCTGTCCATGGATTCTCCAGGCAAGAATACTGGAGTGGGTTGCCATTTCCTTCTCCAGGGGATCTTGCCAACCCAGGGATTGAACCCAAGCCTCTTAGGTCTCCTGCACTGGCAGGCAGGTTCTTTACCACTAGCGCCACCTGGGAAGCCCCAGTTTTTATATATAATATTAGGTAGAGGTCTAACTGTGTTTTTTTGCAAATAAGTAGCTTTCCAGATGATGCTAATGCCTTTAGGTGTGAGAAGCCCTTGTCTCTAGCATTGTCCTCCTTCACACAGTCAGAGCCAGGACTTTGGCATGTTTTTGTGCCAGCTTGAAGGAAGGGAAGAGAGAAAGTAAATCCACAGCAGCAATTTCCTTTTAAGGATGTGGGGGTGGGAAGCTGAACACTTCATTTAAGCTCACATTCCACTAGTGAGAACTTAGAAATAGGGCCACGCAAGCTGCAAGGGAGGCTGGGAAAAGCAGTTTCTGGCTGGCTGGCTATGACCCTGCCTGCAGTGTTTATTACACAGGGAGAGAATGTGTCTTAGTGGGCAACCAGCAGCCTCTGCCACTTGTGCCATGTGCCAGGCACAGTGCTAGGGAGGAGATGATGCTCTACAGCAAGGCAGCCCATGCACTCAACAGGCTGGTCTAATAAGGTGTCCTTTGCCAGGGTAATGATTGAATCACAGGACCTGAGTGTAGGTTGGTCCCCTTAAACTATAGTGCATTAAATATGCAAGTCCTTCATCTTCTAAAAATGGTGTTAATATCTATGGACATTCACATCCTAATAAGGCCACCCAAGACATTGCTCTAAAGTGGGAATTGGTCAGCTCTGACCAGTGAACCAAATCAGACCCCTTGTAAATAAAGTTATTGGAACACAGCCACACCCTTTCATTTTTAAATAGTCCATGACTGCTCTTAAACTATGGATGACAGCAAAATTGAGTAGTTTTTGAGAGTTTGTATGACTCAGAATTGAGTAGTTTGAGAGTTTGTTTTGAGAGTTAGGATGACAATATTTATTAGCCAGCCCTTCACAGGAAACATTTCCCAAGAACTTTGCCTATAATGTGCTGAGCTCTTTTACCTATAAGAGTTATCAGCAAGTGTGAAACCATAGCAGAGATATGCAGAGATTAACAGACATTGATTTCCTCCAAGTTATGCTTTTCACAGGAGATGTTTGGCTGCTTATTCCCTACAGTCAACTGAAAGTCTCTCTGGCCAAGTCTGGATACTTGATAATTTCTTGTAAATGATAGGACAAATTTTGACAAGGGACCATCCTTTGAATTATTAGAATTTAGAAGATAATTGGAGGGGATAAGAGTATATTAGCAGAACTATTGACTGAGCTGAAGCAATATTTGTTCTATCACTTTTCCACAACCAAAACAATATAGTCAATATGTACATTTTGACTAGGGTGTCAAGGCAAACTCCATTCTAGACCCAGATTTTTATTTATTACCAGTTTGATATTTGGCAGGCTTCCCTGGTGGCTTAGCTGATAAAGAATCTGCCTGAGATGCAGGAGACCTGGGTTAGAAAGGTCCCCTGGAGAAGGTAACAGCCACCCACTCCAGTATTCTGGCCTGGAGAATCCCATAGACTGTATAGTCCATGGGGTCGCAAAGAGTTGGACTTGACTGAGCGATTTTCACTTTCACTGATATTTGGTAGGTCACTAAGTTTTTATGGGGCTCAATTTCTTCTCCTTTGCAACAGGGGATTACATATCTGCTCCTCCTGCGTTATGGGAGTAAGGTGAGGTGAGGTGAGGTGAGGTAAGGTAAGTGAAAAAAATATAGCAAACTAATAGCTCGGAGCTTTTGCTGCTGATACCTTAAAACATAGTGGCTTTTCATAATAACTATTTCTTTAGCTTGTGACTTCGTGAATTGGCTGGACTGTGTGATCTGGGCCAGCTTAGTTGATCATTGCTAGGCTCACTCATGCGTTCATGATGAATTGGCAAACTGGCTAGTGGATGGGCAGTCTAGCATGAATTCCGTCACAGGGCTGGTGTTTGTCAAGCTGTAGGTCTGGGTAACAGGAGTGACTGGGCCATGTGTATTACATCATCCGGGAGGGGTTTTAAGAAAAGACAAGCCCCATTGTGCACATTTCCAAATCTCTGCTTGTGTCACATTTTTCTGATAACCCATTGGCTGAGCCCAGAATCAGGTGGGAGGGGATACAGAGCTCCAGGTAAAGAAGCATGGATGAAAGGAGAGAGTGTGGTCATTTTTGCCATCTACCAGACCATTGCCAATTAGGATAGCAATATCAGTATTTCTAGCACCAAGTGAAGACATCCAAGTTTCTCACCTTTAAAAAATGGTGTTAATGTCTAATAAGATCACCAATGACATTGCTCCAGAGTGGAGATTGGCAAACTCTAGTCTCTGAATTAAATCAGGCCCACTGCCTTTGTTTTTGTAAGTAAAGTTTATTGGAACACTGCCACACCCACTCATTTTCATATAGTAGATGGCTGCTCTCACACTATGACATGGTAATTTTATTTTTAGGTTTTAAAGGAACCTCTATACTGCTTTTCAACAGCATCAGTGGGAGCTGCAGTAACTGAGCCCAGTAGTGGGGAGTCCTTGCTGGAGTTATTCTCATACAGTGCTTTGGATGTTATTCTCAACTGACTGGCCTTCCAAACTTAACTCTTTGGCCTTCCCAAAGAGTCTGTGAGGCATCTGATATCCTTGAAGAAATTCCTTTTCTGTTTAGACTAGAGTGGTTTCTACTGTTCCTGACTAAGGATCCTGACACTGATATTTTCTAAGGCTGGGGGTTTGTGGCTTTAAATACCCTATGCTGAAGAAGGCACAATGTTTGATTTTAATTTTTTTGCAAATAAAATGTTTAGCTCACCTACTCTTCGGTATACCTTCATATAATCCAATTAGGTTTCATATACAAGCTCTGGACTCTCTGAATAGCGAAGATGGCTTGAGAAAAGAAGGAAAGCAAACTCTACTTCCTCCAACTTGAAAAGCAAACACTTCAATTTTGTTTGAAAAAACTCAGCTCACGAGCTCCACTCAGTGTCCTGATGGACAATGTTTTCCCTATGCCGTTTGAGAAGGGCCTGTCCTTTCCTCATTGTGTAGTCTTGACACCATTGTCAAAAATCATTTGGCCGTATGTGATCAGGCTTATTTCTGGACTCTATTCTGTTCTACTGGTCTCTGCATCTGTCTCTTTGCCAGTCCCAGTGGCCTTGATTTCTGCTGCTTTGTAGTATGTTTGAAATCAGGAAGTGTGAGACCTCTGATTTTGCTCCTCTTTTTCAAGATTGTTTTAGCTACCGAAGGTCCTATGAGATTCAGTTTTAAGATTTTTTGGTCTACTTCTGCAAAAATGCCACTGGGATTTTGATGGAGATTGCACTGAATTTACAGACCACTTTCGGTAGTCTGACCATTTTAACATTAAACCTTCCAATCCATGAGTACCAGATGCCTTTCCATTTAATTGTATCTTCTTCAATTTCTTTTAGTAATATTTTGTAGTGTTCAGTATATAAGTCTTTCATCTCCCTGGGTACGTTTATTCCCAAGTATCTTATTCTTTCTGATGTTATAGTAAATGGAGATTATTTCGTTAAATTCCTTTTCAGTTTGGTCATTATTATTGTATAGAAACACAATTGATTTTTACATGTTGATTTTTTACCCTGCAACTTTGTTAAAATAATTTCTTACTTTTAACCATTTTTTGTGTGTGAAATCTTTAGGGTTTTCTTAAAGATTACGTTATCTGTAAACAGAGATAATTTTACTTCTTCCTTGTCAATTTGGGTGCCTTTTATATCTTCTTTTGATATCAGGGTGATGCTGACCTCATAGAATGAGTTTGGAGCATTCCCTTATTTTAAATTCTTTAGAAGAGTTTAAGAAGGATTAGTATTCATTCTTCTTTAAATGATTGGTACAATTCTGCTGTGAAGTCATCTGGCCCTGGACTCTTCTTTGTTGGGAGGCTTTTGATTATTGCTTTAATCTCCTTACTAGTTTTAGGTCTCTTCAGATTGTTTAATTTCTTATGATTCTTATGTTGGTTAGTTGGTAGGAATATATAATTTTCTTCCAGGTTATTCAATTTGTTGGTATATAATTGTTCACAGTAGTCTGTTATAACCCTTTTTATTTCTGAGACATCAGTTGCAATGTCCCCTATTTTATTTCCAGGTTAAGTTAACTGAGTCTCATTTTTTCTTAGTTATTCTATGTAAGGGTTTTCCAATTTTGTTGGTCTTTAAAAAAAACAAAACAGCTCTTATATAGTTCAGTCACTCAGTCATGTCCAACTCTTTGTGACCCATGGACTGCAGCATGCCTGGCTTCCCTGTCCATCATCAATTCCCAGAGCTTGCTCAAACTCATGTCCATTGAGCCAGTGATGCCATCCAACTAACTCATCCTCAGTCGTCCCCTCTCCTCCTGCCTCTTTCCCAGCATCAGTGTCTTTTCCAATCAGTCAGCTCTTTCCAGAAGGTGGCCAAAGTATTGGAGATTCAGCTTCAGCATCAGTTCTTCCAATGAATATTCAGAACTGATTTCCTTTATGATTGACTGGCTTGATCTCCTTGAAGTCCAAGGGACACTCAAGAGTCTTCTCCAACCAGTTCAAAAGCATCAATTCTTTGGCATTCAGCTTTCTTTATGGTCCAACTCTCAAATCCATACATGACTACTGGAGAAACCATAGCTTTGACTAGATGAACCTTTGTTGGTAATATCTCTGCTTTTTAATATGCTATCTAATTTGGTCATAGCTTTTCTTCCAAGGAGCAAGCATTTTTTAAATTTCATGGCTGCAGACACCATCTGCTATGATTTTGGAGCCCCACAAAATAAAGTCTGTCACTGTTTCCATTGTTTCCCCATCTATTTCCCATAAAGTGATGGGACCAGATGCCATGATCTTAGTTGTTTGAATGTTGAGTTTTAAGCCAGCTTTTTCACTATCCTCTTTCACTTTGATCAAGAGGCTCTTTAGTTCTTCTTCACTTTCTACCATAAGGGTGGTGTCATTTGCATAATTGAGGTTATTGATATTTTTCCCAGCAATCTTGATTCCTGCTTGCTCTTCATCCAGCCTAGCATTTCACATGATGTACTCTGCATATAAGTTAAATAAGCAGGGTGACAATATACAGCCTTAATGTACTCCTTTCCCAATTTGGGAAAATGTTGTTCCATGTCTGGTTCTAACTGTTGCTTCCTGATCTGCATACAGATTTCTTAGGAGGCAGGTCAGGTGGTCTGGTATTCCCATCTCATGAAAAATTTTCCACAGTTTGCTGTGATCCACACAGTCTTTAGCGTAGTCAATGAAGCAGAAGGAGATGTTTTTCTGGAACTCTCTTGCTTTTTCGATGATCCAGTGGATGTTGGCAATTTGATCTCTTGTTCCTCTGCCTTTTCTAAATCCAGCTTGAACATATGACAGTTCTCAGTTCACGTACTGTTCAAGCCTTGGTAGGAGAATTTTGAGCATTACTTTGCTAGTGTGTGAGATGAGTACAATTGTGCGGTAGTTTGAGCATTCTTTGGCATTGCCTTTCTTTGGGATTGGAATGAAAACTGACCTTTTCCAGTCCTGTGGCCACTGCTAAGTTTTCCAAATTTGCTGGCATATTGAGTGCAGCATTTTCACAGCATCATCTTTTAGGATTTGAAATAGCTTAACTGGAATTCCATCACCTCCACTAGCTTTGTTCGTAGTGATGCTTCCTTCTTAAGTCCCACTTGACTTCACATTCCAGGATGTCTGGCTCTAGGTCACACCATCATGGTTATCTGGGTCATTAAGATTTTTTTGTATAATTTTTCTGTTTTGTTGCCACCTCTTCTTAATATGTTCTGCTTCTGTTAGGTCCATACCATTTCTGTACTTTATCGAGCCTATCTTTGGTATCTCTAATTTCCTTGAAGAGATCTCTAGTCTTTCTCATTCTATTGTTTTCCTCTATTTCTTTGCATTGATCACTGAGGAAGGCTTTCTTATCTCTCCTTGCTTTTCTTTGGAACTCTGCATTCAGATGGGTATATCTTTCCTTTTGTCCTTTGCCTTTAGCTTATATATCCAGAGAAAACCATAATTCAAAAAGACATGTGCACCACAATAGTCATTGCTGAACTATTTATAATAGCCAGGGGATGGAACAGCTGAAATATTCATTGACAGAGGAATAGATAAAGAAGACGTAGTACATCTATACAATGGAATACTACTCAGCCATAGAAAATAATAAAATAATGTCATTTGCAGCAACATAGATTGACCTAGAGTTTGTCACACTGAGTGAAGTAAGTCAGATAGAGAAAGACAAATATATGATATTGCTAATATGTGAAATCTTAAAAAATGGTACAAATAAACTTATTTCAAAAACAGAAATAAAGTCATAGATAGAGAAAACAAACTTCTAATTACCAGGGAGAAGTGGGGGAGGGATAAATTGGGAGATTGGGATTGACATATCCACACTACTGTATATAAAATAGATAATAAGGACTTACTGTATAACACAGAGTACTCTTCTCAATACACTGTCATAGGAAAATAGAGAATCTAAAAACAGTGGTATGTGTGTGTGTGTATATATATATATATAACTGATTTACTTTGCTGTACAGAATACATTAGCACATTTAAACCAACTATCCTCCAATAAAAATTTTAGAAAAATCAGCTCTTGATTTTAATTTTGTCTATTTCTATTCTCTATCTCTGCTCTAATCTTTGTTATTTCCTTCTTCTCCCGAACTTTTCCTTTAGTTTGGTCTTTTCCTAATTCCTTGAGATGTAAAATTAGGTTGTTGATCTGAGAGCTTTCTTCTTCTTAATGTAAGCATTTGCCACCATAAATGTTCTTCTTATTACTGCTTTCACTGTATGTCATATGTTTTGGTGTGTTGTATTTTCATTTTATCTTCAGATATCTTCTAAATTCCCTTGTGATTTCTTTTTTGACTTGTTGGTTGTAGAAGAGTTGATTATTTTCACATTTTGGTGGATTTTCCTGTTTTCTTTATGCCGTTGGTTTCTAGTTCCATTCTATATGAAGAAGATATTTTATATGATTTCAGCTTCTCAAATGTGTGAAAACTTGTCTTGTAGATTACATGTGGTCTGTGGGAAGAATATTTTATGTGTACTTGAGAAAACTGTATTCTGCTGCTTGGAGGGAAATGTTCTGTATATGTCCATTAAGTCTAATTGGTCTAATTGTGCTGTTAAAGTCCTCTGTTTCCTTATTGATCTTCTTTCTAGCTGTTCTATCCATAGCTGAAAGGAGGAATTAAAGTCTCCCACTATTATGGTGTTGCTGTTCATTTCTCCCTTTGGTTCTTCAATGATTCATATATTTGGGAGCCTTAATCTCTCTTAAAATAATAAGGATTTATGATTCTTACAGGGATTGTATTTCTTGAGTAGAATGTAAATGTTGCTTTGGGGAGACTGTGTGTTATGTAGCTGAAGCTCTTCAGTGGCAACAAGGTCTTCAGCCATTGGACCACTCTTCTTTTCAGAGAAGACTTCCATAACCATTCCTGAAGTGTGGTGGCTTTCAGTTATATAAAAAAAATACCTTTACATATTTAGAAATATTTTTGTTATGAAAGTATATTTGTCAAGGTACATAAAATGTCTGTTAGCTTGATGGATATTTTAAAATATTTGGACAAAAGCATGTGGGCCTCCACTGTGCTCTTTCATTGGACCTCATAAACATTCAAAAAGAGTCTGGGAGAGAAGTTATAGGGACAGAATTGGTTATTATAGCAGAATGTTGAAAGCATCTAATTGCCTACTTTTGGGACATTTAAATTTTATCCAAATAATGGAATGGTATTTATCTATATAATACAATTGTTTGAAGTCTATGAAGCATAGAGAAATGCTTATGATGAAGAAAAGAATACAAAATTGAATACAAATTAAGAATATATCTATGTGAAAATTCGTACAAGGAAAAAAAATAGCTCTCTAGATTGCAGGATTAAGGAGTTTACTTATTTTTAACATATTTAGACTGATATACTTAACTCTATAATTTGAATAAAAAGCAAGAACATAGCTCCTTAACCTGTTTTCTCACCATTATAGCAGCTGCCTATGGAGAAATGCTCTGAGTTGAAGGGCTACTCAGCCTCACTTGCCTTCCACTCCACCAGCAGCAGGGTTTCCATTTCTGCTTCCATGAATTCACACAGTGGGAAGACAGCCACAAAGCATAGTACAGCTTCAGATCAAATATCTCTAGACAAGAACTATTTTAAAGAATATATCTACAAAAACTGGACAGTTTAATGCTCATGGGTGATAAATTTGGTGGATTCTGGAGAGTAAGTTTGCATGACCTTGCCTGGCACCCAGCTTTGTGAGGCAGAGAACAGCTGTGGATGTGACTGGTGATAGAAACAAGGTCCAATGCTATAAAGAGCAATATTGCATAGGAGTCTGGAATGTCAGGCCCATGAATCAAGTCAAATTGGAAGTGGTCAAATAGGAGATGGCAAGAGTGAACATCAACATTCTAGGAATCAGCGAACTAAAATGGACTGGAATGGGTGAATTTAACTCAGATGACCCTTATATCTACTACTGTGAGCAGGAATCCCTTGGAAGAAATGGAGTAGCCACCATGGTCAACAAAAGAGTCCAAAATGTAGTACTTGGATGCAATCTCAAAAACAACAGAATGATCTCTGTTCATTTCCAAGGCAGACCATTCAATATCACAGTAATCCAAGCCTATGCCCCAACCAGTAACTCTGAAGAAGCTGAACAGTTCTGTGAAGACCTACAAGACCTTTTAGAACTAACACCCAAAAAATATGTCCTTTTCATTATAGGGGACTGGAATGCAAAAGTAGGAAGTCAAGAAACACCTGGAGTAACAGGCAAATTTGGCCATGGAGTATGGAATGAAGCAGGGCAAAGGCTAATAGAGTTTTGCCAAGAGAACACACTGGTCATAACAAACACTCCCTTCCAACAACCCAAGAGAAGACTCTACACATGGACATCATCAGATGGTAAACAACGAAATCAGATTGATTATATTCTTTGCAGCCAAAGATGGAGAAGCTCTATACAGTCAGCAAAAACAAGACTGGGAGCTGACTGTGGCTCAGATCATGAACTCCTTATTGCCAAATTAAGACTTAAATTGAAGAAAGTGGGGAAAACCACTAGACCATTCAGGTATGACCTAAATCAAATCCCTTATGATTATACAGTGGAAGTGAGAAATAGATTTAAGGGACCAGATCTGATAGACAGAGTGCCTGATGAACTACTGATGGAGGTTCGTGACATTGTACAGGAGACAGGGATCAAGACCATCTCCATGGAAAAGAAATGCAAAAAAGCAAAATGGCTGTCTGAGGAGGCCTTACAAATAGCTGTTAAAGAAGAGAAGCGAAAAGCAAAGGAGAAAAGGAAAGATATAAGCATCTGAATGCAGAGTTCCAAAGAATAGCAAGGAGAGATAAGAAAGCCTTCCTCAGCGATCAATGCAAAGAAATAGAGGAAAACAACAGAATGGGAAAGACTAGAAATCTCTTCAAGAAAATTAGAGATACCAAGGGAATATTTCATGCAAAGATGGGCTTGATAAAGGACAGAAATGGTATGGACCTAACAGAAGCAGAAGATATTAAGAAGAGGTGGCAAGAATACACAGAAGAACTGTACAAAAAAGATCTTCCTGACCTAGATAATCACAATGGTGTGATCACTCACCTAGAGCCAGACATCCTGGAATGTGAAGTCAAGTGGGCCTTAGGAAGCATCACTACGAACAAAGCTAATGGAGGTGATGGAATTCCAGTTGAGCTATTTCAAATCCTGAAAGATGATGCTGTGAAAGTGCTGCACTCAATATGCCAACAAATTTGGAAAACTCAGCAGTGACCACAGGACTGGAAAAGGTCAGTTTTCATTCCAATCCCAAAGAAAGGCAATGCCAAAGAATGCTCAAACTACCACACAATTGCACTCATCTCACACGCTAGTAAAATAATGCTCAAAATTCTCCAAGTCAGGCTTCAGCAATACGTGAACCGTGAACTTCCAGATGTTCAAGCTGGTTTTAGAAAAGGCAGAGGAACCAGAAATCAAATTGCCAACATCTGCTGGATCATGGAAAAAGCAAGAGAGTTCCAGAAAAACATCTATTTCTGCTTTATTGATTATGCCAAAACCTTTGGCTGTGTGGATCACAATAAACTGTGGAAAATTCTGAAAGAGATGGGAATACCAGACCACCTGACCTGCCTCTTGAGAAACCTATATGCAGGTCAGGAAGCAACAGTAAGAACTGGACATGGAACAACAGACTGGTTCCAAATAGGAAAAGGAGTACGTCAAGGCTGTATATTGTCACCCTGCTTATTTAACTTATATGCAGAGTACATCCTGAGAAACTCTGGGCTGGAAGAAGCACAAGCTGGAATCAAGATTACCGGGAGAAATATCAATAACCTCAGATATGCAGATAACACCACCCTTATGGCAGAAAGTGAAGAGGAACTCAAAAGCCTCTTGATGAAAGTGAAAGAGGAGAGTGAAAAAGTTGGCTTAAAACTCAACATTCAGAAAACTAAGATCATGGCATCTGGTCCCGTCACTTCATGGGAAATAGATGGGGAAACAGTGGAAACAGTGTCAGACTTTATTATTTGGGGCTCCAAAATCACTGCAGATGGTGATTGCAGCCATGAAATTAAAAGACATTTACTCCTTGCAAGGAAAGTTATGACCAACCTAGATAGTATATTGAAAAGCAGAGACATTATTTTACCAACAAAGGTCTGTCTAGTCAAGGCTATGGTTTTTCCAGTGGTCATGTATGGATGTGAGAGTTGGACTGTGAAGAAAGCTGAGTGCCGAAGAATTGATGCTTTTGAACTGTGGTGTTGGAGAAGACTCTTGAGAGTCCCTTGGACTGCAAGGAGATCCAACCAGTCCATCCTAAAGGAGATCAGTCCTGGGTGTTCATTGGAAGGACTAATGATGAAGCTGAAACTCCAGTACTTTAGCCACCTCATGTGAAGAGTTGAATCATTAGAAAAGACCCTGATGCTGGGAGGGATTGGGGGAAGGAGAAGGGGATGACAGAGGATGAAATGGCTGGATGGCATCACCGACTCGATAGACATGAGTTTGAGTGAACTCTGGGTGTTGGTGATGGACAGGGAGGCCTGGTGTGCTGTGATTCATGGGGTCACAAAGAGTCAGACATGACTGAACGACTGAATTGAACTGAACTGAAATTCATTCCACTTTCCTGCCAGGGAAAAGACAAAGGAACAGATGAGATTCAGCACAGGTAAATCACAGGGATCCTTGAGAGCCTAAGAGCCCTGAGAGATAAGCAGATATTAGGCAGGAGATAAAAAGATGGAGTGGTGATGGAGGAGAAATGAGTACAAAGGCAGAGGCTTAAAAAATGTTGGTGTCCCTGAAAGTTTGTGTGAAGTACTGTGTGGTAGACCTTTTGAAAGATCACCCGGGAGAGGACTGAAGTAGAACAAAAGCAGATCATCTAGAAGACTGCTTAAATGTCTAGAGAGAGAAAAATGCCTTCTTAGTGCAGAAGGCAGCATGTGAGTCTCATAACGAGAGAAAAAGTAGAGATGTGACTCAAGGTGTGAGTGGTGGGGATAGAGATGAATTTGACAGCTAGGAGGAGAGAGAATCAACAAAAAATAAGTAATCAGAAGGAAAGTTAAGGGTGATGGCCAAATTCTGCCTGAGCATTTGAGTGCACCCATAGGACCAATGTTGCCAGACAAGTCTCCAGAAATGAAAAGGATCTGGTGTTAGTTTGTATTTCAGATTGAAAACTGTCTGCCTCCTTCTCTGGTTACAGTCCTACAGGGATCCACAATGTTTATATTTACATTTTATGTTTACCTAGGCTGGGCTCTGTAGTTACATAATCAGAGAAAGAAATCCCACAATCAACTCCAGGACTCTCTAGACATCACCTTTTGTAAGTAGCCAGAGCTAGGCTTACAGTCAAATTGAGAGGCATTTATGAATAAATACTGACCCCCAGTGTCTAGGTGCAGAAATAAAGATTAAATAAAGATTATAAAATACCAAGACTCTTGGGAGAGTACCTAGAATTCCAGCTACAAATAATGTTTCCTACAATCCAATTCAGAATCCTGGGGTGCTTCAGAAATAAAAATACTGACTAGTATTTTACTATACCAATGGCTAGTAGCTGCCTGGAGAACTCCAGTGAATGTTCTATAGAAAAAGTGTCAGAATGGATTAAATGACCTCAAACATGAGTGTACAACGATATAATGGTCTTGACCCTCTCTGCTCCAAGGTCCAGGTTTAAATACTCCAAAGTCTTCTCTGTAAAAGAGGAGATTTTTACACAATTAATTTGACTGATACAAACTCCAGCTGTGTTTTATTCTCCACCTAGGTCAACGCTGACCTTTCCTTGTGGCTCAGATGGTGAAGAATCTGCCTGCAATGCAGGAGATCTGGGTTCCAGCACTGGGTTGGGAAGATCCCCTGGAGAAGGGAATGGCAACCCACTCCAGTATTCTTGACTGGAGGGGAGCCTGGTGAACTACAGCCCATAGGGTCACAAAGAGTCAGACACAACTGAGCGACTAACACTGGGTCAATATTACATCAAATGAAATTTCCTCTCAAGTGGATGCAGGGCAATGTGGTTGGCTAATGTGCCCTTTTAAGTATCTGTGTGGCTAGAGTGAATTCATGAGAAATTCTTGAGTAAAAACTCTGAAGCAAAATAGCTCCTCCAGGTGCAAGTGCTTCAGGGAAAGAAAGGCACCACCTAACATCTTGGTCTGTGGTTGCTGCAGTTGCTATCAGATGGCATCTGTTTTCTGCAGACTGGAAGTGATGCACTGGCTCTTTGGACACAAGCTTATGTTGCATTCTGGTCTATGCTGAAGTTTTTAAGAACGTGGCATTGCAGAGAATTAAATGAAGCCGTCTTGAAAAGGTAGAGCTTCCTTCATGAAAACAGGGATTGTTTTCATGAACCTTGTTTTTAAAGTAAGAATAGACTTAAGGCTTAAGTGGCCAACCACAATATAAATAAAAGGCTGGTTTTTAGTGCCAATGAGAAGCATTCATTACAGGCTACTGACCCCCAGCAGTCTTAGTAGAATGAAGCATGGAGCAGCAGTAGAGACCAGAGCTGTTTCGAGGTCACACGTATTCAAGCTGAGGTATGACACTGAGCTGAGTGAAACAAGGGACATGGGAGATGATTGCTTCGGGGAGCTAAATTCCAAGGAAATGGAGGCCCAGAGATTAAGTGGACTTTAGGAGTCAAACAGGTGTCATTAGGAAGGGATGTCAGCCTCAGGCAGGAAAAGATTAAAGCCCAAGGTTTTGCATCAGGAGAAAGAAATTCTGTTTTTTCAGCTACAAGGTGATGGCAATCATAATCCTGTTTCTGACTTGTATTAGCAGAGAAAGTATTAATAATTGTTGGTCCAATATGTAACTGTAGCACTAGATCTAGCAGAAGTAAAATAAGCATACAACTATTTGTTTCTTGACAATATAGACTTAAGAAGGTTTTCCTTTACTAACAAAGACTGAAATTTTGAGAAGAAATAAAAAGTACAGAAACCAGGCACATTTATCCAGTCATTGCAAATAGCAAAAACATGTTTTCAATACGAGGCTGTTTTGGTTGCTTATCAATGTTTCCCATTACTTTTTCTTTGGTTCTATTTTGAAAAATATCAAACCTACAGGAAAGCTGGAAGAATAGTACAGCGTTATAAATTTTCCTCCATTTATCAATTATAATTTACTAATTTGCTTTCTGTGTCTGTTTAAATATGTATGAACACTGTGTTGGCTGAACCATTTGAAGGAGAATTGCAGGCATCATGACACCTCACCCTTAAATTTTTCAGCCCCTAAAATGTCTTTTGTAACTTTTAATCAAAATATCCAATTAAGGTTCAAATCTGATTGGTAAAACTCTACTCCCCAGGGTGATGGTGTTTGGAGGTGGGGCCTTTGGGAGGTGAGCAGGTTTAGATGAGGGTATGAGGGTGGATCCCCCATGATAAGAATAGTATTCTAAAAGGAAGAGACCAGAGCCCCCTCCCTCTCCACCGTGTGAGGACACAGCCAGAAGATGTCCGTCTGAAAACCAGGAAGACAGTTCTCATCAGACACTGAATCTGCCAGTGCCTTGATCTTGGACTTCCCAGCCTTCTGAACCATGAGAGGTGTTTATTTAAGTCATCTGTGGTGCTTTGTTACAACAGCCTGAACAGACTAAGACAAAGGTTTTATAATCCATCACTGTTATTCTTTCATCTCAAACTGCCCCAAATTTGACACCTGAAGCCAATGTTTATGTCCTACCAGTCTTTGGGCATTTTCTTCTTTTCTGACTCAAGGTGTTCTAAGCTCACTTTATCTGCTTCCAACCTGGAATCAACGGTGTTTTCCCAAACATCGCTGGATCTGTGAAACAGTATTTAGAAAACAAGATCAAGGTAACTAGGTGTGTTCATTATTACTAGGTTATGGCTTCCAGGCCCTTTCAGAGCACACAGCCAGAGCTTGGGGTGGGGGAAAGGGAGAAGAAATTATATACACATTCATACAAATATCTGCAGTTAAAAACTAGTAACATGGTGGTCTTTATCTTCCTCCACCTTCTCTCTCTTCTCCCTTTGTGAGTAACCTAATTTACAATAACATCAACAAATATGCTCAATTTTTAAACCTATGAAATTCAGAATTACTTAAGTAATTCTTTAAAACAGTCTCAGGAACACTTTCATCTTTAAATACTTGAATTTAACATCAGTGTTACCAAATCATCCCAAATTATCCTGCAGAAGTCACACAGAACAGACTAACAGCTCTCTAAAGAGCAAGGACAGATAATGCAACTGTATTTAGGACCTGAATTGGACAACTTAGCAATGGCTGTTTCTTAAGAGTACCAAAATGGACAAATATCAGAAGAAATTACTGGGGCTTCCATTTTAACTGGTTGAAGACTATTAAAGGAGTTTTCCTTCTCAAAATCTATCCTATTTGATATTCAGCATTTGTTTCAAAGCAATCCAGTGGGCAGAGTGAGAAGACCCACATAATGGTGGTCACAAGTCAATGAAGGTTTCCCGGGTAGCTCAGTGGTATAGCATCTGCCTGCCAAGTAGGAGACACCGGTTCGATTTCTGGGTTGGGAAGATCCCCTGGAGAAGGAAAGGGAAATACACTCCAGCATTCTTGCCTGGGAAGAAGAGGAGCCTGGTGGGCTCTGGAATTGCAAAAAGTCAGACATGACTTAGTAACTAAACAACAACAAAGTTAATGAAGTGGTAGTGGGTGATCAGTAAATGAGTATTGCTTGTGCTATTTAGTCTCAGCTTTTGTGGACGTTTAAAATGTTTTATAATAAAAAGATATTAAAAATATATTCCTGTTAAATCAGAGTAAGCATAAGTTTAAATGGCTAGCCCCAACTAAATAAAAGGCAAATAAAATGTGGCTCTATTATGTGAAAGTCAAACGTGATGATGACAATCTGGCTCATGTTTACGATTTTGTCTAAGGAACTTACATTTTTTGGACTTAATTTCCACATCTTAAAAGCTAGTCTGTATAGTGAGATTATCCTCCAATGAATAAAATTTCGCCTATTGTAGGCAAGAGTGACTTTAATTCTGCCTATCATTTTGCTAAATAGCTTTGGCACTAGAGGGATATTACACGATTAAAATATTCTTATAGTATGGCCATTTCATATTTCCCTTGGGACAAAATTTCCCTCACAGTCCAATGTGGAAACCCTCAGGATACAGCATAACATAGCATCTGCCACAGTCAGATCTGCTGAGAGGCAAGGCATGATTTATAAGATGAGTAGTGCTATAGAAGTGAGCCCCAAACTTGCAAAACCCAACCACGCAGAAGACAAAAGTGATCAAAGGAAAAGTGATCAGAGTCTGAAATGTTGAGGCAATTTTGTGTTTCTGAGGGAAGAGAAATATATGAAAGACTTTCCAGGTGAGAGGGAACCTGAACTTTGAAGAGAGACTTGCCACTTGTAAGAGCATAAAAATGAATTAAAAATGATGCTGGGGATGATGAACTTTCTGTCCAGTAAAGCCGGTTCCCCTACTTCATTCTGTCATAAACAGAGAGGGGCTGGAAAATAAAAAATTATAACTACATGGTAGGAAGGGGGTAAACATATGTGATCTCTGTCTTCTCTTTCCTGGAAGGATTTCTGCTTCTGGCCACCAAGTTGGCCAATTGCAGCCCAACAGGGATTGGCTTTAACCAAAAAAAGCATTTTGGCAACAAAGCTACAGAGCCTCTGGGGAGGCTTCCCAGGCTAGAAGACAAATAACCACTGCCATTAATGTGCACACAAAGGGCTGCATTTTAATAAAAGTGGTCATGACCCAAGATGAGAAATAGTCTGCAAATTTGGGGCAAAAGAATCTGGTTAAGCATGGAAATAGCCAGATCATGTTAAGAAATTTTCCTTGCACATCTTTATCAAGGAAATATACATGATGTAACGTATCCTAACTGAGGATGCTTTGTTAATTCAGTGCTCAAATTTGTACTGGATGATTTTAAGAACCTTTTTTCCTGAGGCAGAATTTTTGTTGTTTTTTTTTTTTTTTTTTTTTTTAAGAAAAACAAAGTCTCAATGTACTGGGATACAGGATTCATTTGAGATATTTAAAAATGAAAATTCATAGCATCTTGCTATGGCTATTATCTTACCACACTGGACCTGCATATAACAAGCATTACAGCCTGGGTAGAAAAAACTTGTCTAGGTGGTTCCAAGGCAAGCCAAACCTGGCCTGCCAAGGACCAAATTTCTAGATAAGCTATCATTTTTTAGATTTAAAAAACTCCCCCTTTTTATGGTCCCAGCTTGACATAGTACAGAGGATACCAAGGATCCAGGTTAGGCATACTTCGAGGTACCTACATCAAAAATCCTGAATACTTTGTAAACCGTGCAAAGAAAACAGGTTCACTAGGTGGTCTCGAGGTTAACGTGCTAAAGTTGTTAAAGATAATTGTACATCAAGTTTTCATAAATATCTCTTTTATTTCAGCCAAGATCTCAAAAACAATAAAACCAAAATTGTACCAGAATGTGTCAGCAACAATTATCCCTCTCTGAGGAAGTCTGTGAGATTCCAAAGTGACTAAGTGTGAGCACAGCTTTGTGCAAGGGAGCAATCATGCTGCTGGGGGTCCTCTGGAGGTGGACGTCTAGAGGTGGGGTGAGGGAAGAATCCAAATCTGGGATCTTGAGCTGCTTTAAGACATGGTCACCACTTGGGCTGGAAAATTCAGATGCCAGTTCCAGAGATAAAGCTGTTCAAAAATGGTCTGAGTTGAAGTTTAGCCATAGGTTTGGAATTCTAGGAAGACGGTAGTTGTGTCTGTGACCCTGATCTCTGAATTATCATAAAGAGTGCTATTTGGTTGGGCAACAGGACTGAAAAGAAGGACGGCAGCAGAAAAGACAGTAGTCGGTCAGGAATGTCAAGCAGCCACACTCCACGTCCTTACACATTGCAGATGTGGCCAGGTGTGAGCAAACCACGTTCTTTTCAGCCATCTTTATCAGCTGATGCTCTAAGTCTTCTTTATTTTTTATCTTTTGGCTGTGCTACACAGCACATGGGGTCTTAGTTCCCTGACCAGGGATGGAACCCGTGTCCCCTACATTGGAAGTTCAGAGTCATAACCACTGGACTGCCAGGAAAGTCCCTCTAAATCTTGATTTAAGGATCAGTGGAGACCAAGCAGTGGCAAGGGTTTTATAGTTAGTTTCCTTCTAATGCCAATTTTACCACAAAATGGATACAAATAAACTAACCCACCAATGGAAAACCATGAAAAACTCGTGATACCTGTAATAGCTATTATAGTTGTAAACTGTTAAGATGACTCTATCATTGAAACGTATGTCACTTGCTTTGATATAAGGCAGTAGCTTAATGGAGAAGGCAATGGCAACCCACTCCAGTACTCTTGCCTGGAAAATCCCATGGATGGAGGAGCCTGGTAGGCTTCAGTCCATGGGGTCGCTGAGTCGGACATGACTGAGTGACTTCACTTTCACATTTCACTTTCATGCATTGGAGAAGGAAATGGCAACCCACTCCAGTGTTCTTGCCTAGAAAATCCCAGGGACAGAGGAGCCTGGTAGGCTGCTGTCTATGGGGTCGCACAGAGTCGGACACGACTGAAGTGGCTTAGCAGCAGCAGTAGCTTAAAGAAATGATGACATACCTGTCTACAGCATCTAAAGACATCCTGTATCATTAAGATTGATGAGCAATCAATCAGTCTGTGGTCTACCCTGAGTACTGTAGACTATGTACCATGTTTTGCCCTCAGCAGATAAAGAACAAATGTCCACTGACAAGTGCCAGTATACCATTTCCCCTGTTCAAGTGAATGAAATTACACCCACTATATTCTAACTTCACCCTGACCTAAACTTCAATTTATAGAGAATTAAGCATGTCTGTGTGTTGAAACAAGTACAACTCTTTGTGTTACAGGAAGATGAAAGCAGAGACTAATTCAGTAGCCTGTACTTAATACTTAGGAATCATATGGAAATACTTTGGAGGTACCATTTTCAGACACAGAACTTATTTTTAAATCAATTTTAAGGAGCCCAAGATTAATGTTTAAAAACAAAAGAGAACATGAACAGCTATGGCTGTCTATATGCTGCTAATTCCAGCACTAGAGAGGAATTCCACCAGATGTCAAACAGGATGTCTCTGGACTTGAGACGAGCAAAAGGCCTTGCTGTTTGTAGCTGGCTGCTTTGGAAGAACCCATCTGTGACTCTCCCATTTAATGGGCCTCTGGTCTTACCTATCAGAGTACAAAAGACTAGTAATAAATACTTAAGTAGAGCATATTATCTAATATCCTTTATTATCATCCCAGAAATTTTCTATAAATACAAACGTCTTATTGAAGTGAAGGTCTGTCAATAGTGACTCAATACTGATTTACTGAATGAGGACGACCTTGAACTTAAGCTTCACTTGTTGCTTTTCCATCTCAGAAACTTAGGACATTGATTAAGCCCCACTGGTGATTAACTTAGTGACTAATTAAAAGGAGGCTGGCAGGGGTTAGCACATAAGGCTATGGGCATCCTAAAGCCTTTAACTGGGCCAACGTTAAGACCTAATTACCTCTACAAACTCTACCCCACAGCCTAGATCTGGAAAAAT
Organism: Bos grunniens; assembly: GCF_055505025.1. Taxonomy (NCBI): domain Eukaryota; kingdom Metazoa; phylum Chordata; class Mammalia; order Artiodactyla; family Bovidae; genus Bos; species Bos grunniens. The sequence continues at coordinate 21,868,097 of NC_141168.1, forward strand.
CAGGTGGGAAGACAGACAAAAAAAAAAGGGGGGGGGTGTGGGAGATGAGCACTCATAACACACCGCATGCCATTCCTTCTGCAGCTATTCCTAGCCAGCACGTGGGAAAAACTTTATTTGTCAGCTCGTTTCACTTTTCCTTGATCGTCAACTTTCTTAATGGCTGCTTGGATAGCCTCTTGGTCGCCCAGGAACTGGTGAGGCCCAACAGTACGCAGGTTCTCGTCCAGTTCCAGGAGAATGGGGACTCCAGTAGGAAGAGTAATGTTGATAATTTCTTCATCCGAGATACCTGGAGATCAAGAGGGGAAGAAACAAGGTGTTAAAGACAACCCAGGAGGAAGCTCTGGTTACGTATTTACGTGCACACTTACTTAGTCCCACATTAACTGTGTGTTTGGAACCATGCCAGATACTCAAAGATTCCAGCTATGGTCACTGGAAGCCAAGGACATTCCAGAAGATTTAAAAAAAAAAAAAAAAAAGAAAGAAAGATGAGACAGAAATTTACATCAAATCTTAGGAAAACATGTTTTGGGGCAACCTGTTGCTGGTTGTTTCCTAACTAAATGATTGACAGGTCTCGTCCTCTTGCCCTTTAACATTCCAACTGCTGGGAGAGCAAGGTGTGGTGGGATCTGAGTTTCCAGACCAGGGATTAAACCCACAGCCTTGGCAATGAAAGCATGGAGTCCTTAGCCACTGGACCACCAGGGAATTCCATCAGATCTTTTTTAAGGAACCTGAATCATAGGTTGTTCAACTTTGACCAGAAGAGCTGGAGTTGTAGCAAGGGTAGTAGCAGCCGTGGTGGTTATAGGTTTTTTGGTTTTTTTTTAATGAGTGCTTTAAACGATAAATAGCTAATGTACATTTCACATGCCACATACTTTTCGAAGTACTTTATGTGTGTTAACTTGTTTAATCAGATATGCACTATTATTTTTCCATGTAACAATTTTGACACAGAGAGCTTAAGCAAACAATTCAAGATCACACAGGCTGTAAACAAAGCCTGGATTTAAACCTAGCTGAGGAGAGCGAAAAAGTTGGCTTAAAGGTCAACATTCAGAAAACTTAGCTCATGGTGTCCGGTCCCATCACTTCACGGCAAATAGATGGGGAAACAGTGGAAACAGTGGCTGACTTTATTTTTCTGGGCTCCAAAATCACTGCAGATGGTGATTGCAGCCATGAAATTAAAAGACACTTACTCCTTGAAAGGAAAGTTACAACCAACCTAGACAGCATATTGAAAAGCAGAGACATTATTTTGTCAACAAAGGTCCGTCTAGTCAAGGCTATGGTTTTTCCAGTGGTCATGTATGGATATGAGAGTTGGACTCTGAAGAAAGCTGAGCACCGAAGAATTGATGCTTTTGAACTGTGGTGTTGGAGAAGACTCTTGAGAGTCCCTTGGCCTGGGAGGAGATCCAACCAGTCCATCCTAAAGGAGATCGGTCCTGGGTGTTCATTGGAAGGACTGATGTTGAAGCTGAAACTCCAATACTTTGGCCACCTGATGCGAAGAGCAGACTCATTTGAAAAGACCCTGATGCTGGGAGGGATTGAGGGCAGGAGGAGAAAGGGACAACAGAGGATGAGATGGTTGGATGGCATCACTGACTCAATGGACATGGGTGTGGGTGAACTCCGGGAGCTGGTGATGGACAGGGAGGCCTGGTGTGCTGCGGTTCATGGGGTCGCAAAGAATCAGACACAACTGAGCGACTAAACTGAACTGAAACCTGCTACTGCTGCTGCTGCTAAGTTGCTTCAGTCGTGTCCGACTCTGTGCGACCCCGTAGATGGCAGCCCATCAGGCTCCCCCGTCCCTGGGATTTTCCAGGCAAGAACACTGGAGTGGGTGAACTGAAACCTAAGTGTCTGTAATTAGTATACAATGTTTTTCAAGTTTTTCTGATTCAAAATGGACAAAGAGAAGAGAGGAGACCTGAAGAAATGGAGTTAAGCTAATTAAAAGGTAACCGAAAGTGTTCAAATTATCTGCTTTAAAAACAGACATTTATTATATAGACTTCTAAACTCTAACCATATGCTTCTGTGCTATATTAACAGAAAGGACCTAGGGAGAGCAAGTTCTGAGGCAAGTTCAAGGGTCCTCCTTTACTTGGAAGGTGAGAATGGTAGAATAAGTTAGTGGCAGTTAGTTATCAATGCACTCTGTTGTTTTTATTAACTAATGGTCATAACTCGGAGGCCCTCTCTGGGCCTCCACTGCCTCTGTCTAATTAAAAAAAGAAACACACACTCTTCTCTACCACCATTACACAGGGTGTGAGGTAGAAGGAACGGACTTAAAAAGAGAAACATGACAAAGGACAGCATGAAAAGTATTTCTTCTTTCTCCACTAGGAATTCTCTTCTAGGTTGAAGATTTAAAGAGTAGGCTACTAACACATTACTTTGTCCTGCGAAGCTCCCACCCTCACACTGCAACCCTACCTATGATTACCACTCCTAACTAAAGCTGGCAAGAACAAATAAATTCAGACCAGACAGCCAGCTGTTTAGCTGGGAGATGACTGCCTTGGATTTTAAGAGCCCTCGGGCTCTGTCAGGTCAGATCTGTCAGCTGGACGCACAGCAGCTGCCGCATGTAACCCCTGGAGACAGTCAGAGCAGAATGCAACAGCACGTGGTTTAGAGCCAGCTGACTGCTAAGGATATAGAGAAACTGAAATCCTAATACATTGTAAATTAAGAGTATAAGATCCTGTGGAATCTTTGGGAAACAGTCTGGCAATTCTTCAAACAGGTAAACACAGAATTACCAGGGGACCCAGCAATTTTACTCCTAGGTACACACCCAAGAGAAATGCAAACATATGTCCACACAAAAACCCATACCCAAACCCTCAGAGCAGCATCATTCATAACAGATAAAAGATGGAAACAGCCTAAAAGTCCACCAACTGATGAATGGATGAATTAAATGTGGTAGATCCAGACAATGGATTATTATTTGACAATAAAAAGGAATGAAGTTCTGCTGCTGCTGCTAAGTCACTCCAGTCATGTCCGACTCTGTGCGACCCCACAGACGGCAGCCCACCAGGCTCCCCTGTCCCTGGGATTCTCCAGGCAAGAACACTGGAGTGGGTTGCCATTTCCTTCTCCAGTGCATGAAAGTGAAAAGTGAAAGTGAAGTCGCTCAGTCATGTCCAACTCGTAGAGACCCCATGGACTGCAGCCTGCCAGGCTCCTCCGTCCATGGGATTTTCCAGGCAAGAGTACTGGAGTGGGGTGCCATTGTCTTCTCCGGAATGAAGTGCTGATACATGCTAAACATTGATGACCCCTGGAAACAGTAGGCTAAGTGAAAGAAGCCCGTCACAAAGGAGTATATACTGCATGGTTCCATTTATACCAAATGGTGCCTTCCCAAGATGGTTCAGCAGGCAAAGAATCCGCCTTCCAATGCAGGAGACACAGGAGACGTGGGTTTGATCCCTGGGTCAAAAAGATCCTCTGGAAGAGGCCATGGCAACCCACTCCAGTATCCTTGCCTGGAGAATCCCATAGGCAGAGCAGCCAGGTAGGCTACAATCCAAATGATCACAGAGAGTCGGACACGGCTGAACAACTAAGCACGCATGAGGGCCAGAACCGGCGAATCTAACAGTGACGTAAATAGGTGTGTGGTTGCTTAGGGCCAGAGGGGATGGGAGGACTGCGCAGTGACAGCCAGGTACGGGGTGTTGTTTTTTTTTTTTTGAGGGTAATGAAAATGTTCTGAAATTGACTGTGCTAATAGATGGACAACTCTGTGAGTAAACAACTCTGTGAAAAGCCACTGAATTATATACTTTAAATGGATGAACTGTATGGCATGTGAATTATATCTCTAGAAAGATGTTTGAAAAACTACTGAACAGATCCAGAGAAGTTTATGGTTCAAATCACAAGACAGTTAAGGTAGTAAAATTGGACTTTAAAAAAAAATTCCAACTTCCAGGACTTCAGCTCTGGTCATCTGACTCGTCGATGGCTATTTCCACCTCAGTACTAGGAGAGAGGAGAATGTTTATGTCCGTGTTCTGCCCTTGTGAAGGGCTGGGTGCTAACTGAACTCCAGAACCTATAGGTCTCATGTTTTCAAGACTAGTACAGGGATGAATGGGCTTCGCCTGCGGCTCAGCAGTAAAGCATCCACCTGCAGTGCAGTAGACCAGGGCTCGATCCCTGGGTTGGGAAGATCCCCTGGAGAAGGAAATGGTAATCACTCTAGTATTCTTGCCTGGGAAATCCCATGGACAGAGGAGCCTGGCACGCTACAGTCCATGGGGTCGAAAAAGAGTAGGACATAACTTGGTGACTAAACAACAACAACAGGGATGAACTGACTTGTCCGATCCCCTTGAAATAGCTAACACACGGGGATTATCATGGGCCAGGGTTAGGGGTTATGATGTGACCTCAGAGAAAAGTGCTAGGTCTTTGGCAAGGGTCAAGGGGCACACGTGGAACTCATCTGACCATGGCCTCAGATCTAACCAGGTGTAACAAGTGTTATTTTTAAGAGCGTTACTCTCAAGCTCATGCTTATGGCTTAGATAACAACCCGGCTTTGTGTGGGACCAAATGAAAGAGCAAACTAAACAAAGGCCACGAGAACTATAATATTTCACCTATAAAGAAAGGAGAGTTCAACAAAAATAGAAATATTTCCAATAAATAAAGTTGACATTCCACTTTAATGACTACTCAAGCCATTCACAGAGCAGACTAATTACTTACAAATATTTAAAATACTTAGACCACTTAATAATCAGTCAACAGACTTAGTGACTGACATTTTAAAAAAGCAAATTAGAAAAAACCACAATGAAGCCATTACTCATTCCTCAATTTTGGCATAAGTCACATTCTTTGTCCTAAGAGAGTTAAGCAAGCAGAACTCCTAAGGCTAAAAAATGCATCTGCATTGGATTAAATCAAACCAAATCAATACTATATTATGCAATATCATATTACAAATGCATTAACGGGAACATCATATGAAAGTTATAATGAGTGGCCAGATATCACATCCTCCATCTGATAATGGGTTTAGATTGTTTTAAACGACATCTAAGAATGTTCTGAAGGGAAATATCTAATCCCGAATCAACCCCTTCTCCAACTCCCAGCTGTTGTCTTTCATTCTTGAATCTTCCACGTAGGAGCATCTGAAAGTTAACTGCAATCCATTTTAATGACTGGGATATTTCAACTAAGAAATAATGAAAGTTTGATGGTAAGTCAAAGGAGTAACTCAAAGCCAATATGGGAAGAAATCTTAACAGCTTAATTCTCTGCACACAGGACCGACTTCAAAAAATCAAGACTGTATCTACAATGATTCCCCTGACCACTGAGCAGGAACAGGAACCATGGACAGTCATGAAGATCCCCACACAGATATACAGCACTACCCCTCTGCATTCTATCAGCGGTGGCTGAGCAAATACTCACTTCTCCCACCAGGATTGTAAGGCAATGTTTTACCCACTCTTGTGATGCTCATGCTTTTGAACGGGGCCTTATGCAAGAATTTAGTAATGTTTGTTCAACTGTAAGGAATTTTATCATGTGTTGGCTGCTGGAATCCAGAAATTTTTTTAGCTTAATGATCCGATATTACAACTATATGAATTAAGTAAAGGCTGTTAGGAATAGAATGTTAACAAAAACTCTAAGACATATAGTCTGTACATATAGTCCTCAGAGGACTATGTCAGAGGTACAGTACCGGCCAAATTTCAGGAGATCGAAACGGAGACTCACAGTGTGCCTCAGAAGTACAGACTTTGCATGTCCAGGTCCAGGTGCTGCATCCTTGCACCAAGAATATACGGCACCTGACTTAATGGACCCTTGGCACATGGCCGAAATGAATGAACCTGAACTCTCTAAGCTTTCAAATTAAATCTAGTCCCTTACTGTTGAAGCTCTCACTAAAGATTGTGATTCCTTTATCACCTTTTTAAGGAAAAAAAAGAGAGACGGTCAAAAAGGCTGAAGAAAAAGTCATTTGTATTTAGTGCACAAACAGCAAATAACTGAAATTAAATTTGTCTTCTATATATTTTCTTTGGTTTTCTCCAAAGTGTTTGCCCAAAATCTTTGAATATCAGGAAACAAGAGAAAAGATGTTTGGGGAGACAGATCTATACAGGACAACGTGTGTGTGCGTGCTCAGCTGCTTCAGTCGTGTCCGACTCTTTGTGACCTTGTGGACTGTAGCCTGCCAGGCTCCTCTGTCCATGAGATTTTCCAGGCAAGAATACTGAAGTGAGTTGCCATGTCCCCCTCTAGGAGATCTTCCTGACCCAGAGATAGAACCCATGTCTCTTGTGTCTCCTGTATTGGCAAGTGGGTTCTTTACCATAAGCGCAACCTGGGAAGTCCTGGGAAACCCCAATTACATGATGCATATTTTGGGGAATTAGAGAAAGAGGGCAAAACTCCGATCAAATTATACAAATGGGAGGTGACAGCCGCGCCCCCCTTCCTTTTCCCAATCACATCAGTCACAATTAAAACCCCACTGACGGGGACTTGTGATGAGAGTTCTGTATTCTTCTGTTGCCAAAATAAGAGCTGACACAAGATTCTGAATTTCATATATGTTCCACCTACTTTTAATTTTATTTCTTTTAGGTTTGAATGCTATCCATGTACAACTTAAAAGACTGGCCAGGGGAGAATTAGAAATTGGTTATTTGAGTAGTGTAACATGATGATAACATAACAGCCTCTGATTTAGAATAAGGCAGAGAGTAGAATCCATCCTACATCTAATTTTATAGTTAAATGCTTTACAATTTTAAAAAAGGAAGGTTTCTATAAATCAATAAGAGAAAGTGTAACCATACCGCTAGATAAGCATTTGCTTCACAGAAGAGAGGCCTGACTTTGCTACTTCTGAAAATATCCCACAAAATGCCAAAGGTGACTGGTCAGTCAGTCCCTGTCCCCACAGCAAGTCCCAGCTGACCTTTCCTCCTTAAGTCTCTAATTTCACTTCATCCTTCTTTGCCTTGTTACGTGTGCAGCTGCACACAGTTCTTCAGTGGGGCAAGCCCATCTTGCATGCCACTTTTACTCCAAACTTGAAACTGCCTAGTCCTTTCTTGAACCCAGACTAAACAATCCACTTCCGCTGGCAACAGGCAGACTACATCCAATGCTTCAGTTCAGTACCTCGCTTCTCCTCCAATGTGGGCCTTCAGGAAACAAACAGGAAGTGGCTCTGCCAACCACAGAGAAAGAAACACACACCCGTCTGGAATGCGAAGGAACAGGGAGCTATTAGATCCTAAGCCTGGGCTAGGAGTCATCGTGGTAGTAGCTGGTGAGAGGTGGGCCCTGCTGTAATCTCGACTTCTTAGTACAGCATGGGTAGTTGTTTATGCTGTTAAAAATCAATAAAGCAGCCCTTCATGTAGAGGCTTTCTTACTATATAGTATTTCATATATTTAAGTCTTTCTTCTGAAGGAATTAAGAACTACTATAAAGTTCAAAGTAAAGCAGTCCATGTCACTATACCAAACAGAAAGCCTTTGCACAGAGAAGGAAACTATCAACAAACCAAAGGCCAGCATTCTGAATGGGGAAAGATACCTGCAAAGTGATACATCCGATAAGGGGTTCATATCCAAAGTAGACAAGGAATTCAAACAATTCAGCATTAAAAAAAAAAAAAAAAAGCAACCTGGGCAGAGGACCTGAATAGATGTTTCCCAAAGGAGAAATGCAGATGGCCAACAGACACATAAAAAGACGCTCAGCTGTACTAAACATCAGGGAAATGCAAATTAGAACCACAGTGAGATACCATTTCATTCCTCTCAGAGTGGCTATCATCAGAAAGACAACAAATAACCACTTCTGGCAAAGGTGGAGAAAAGGGGACCCTGTGCACTGTTGGCAGGACTGTAAATTGGTGCAGCCATTATAGAAAGCAATATGCAGGTTTTTCAAAACATTAAAAATAGAGCCACTATGCTGCTGCTGCTGCTTCACTTCAGTCATATCCGACTCTGTGCGACCCCATAGACGGCAGCCCACCCGGCTCCCCTGTCCCTGGGATTCTCCAGGCAAGAACACTGGAGTGGGTTGCTCTAATAATTTCACTTCTGGGTATTTATCCAAAGAAAACAAAAACACTAATTCAAAAAAAAAAATACACACAAACCAATGTTCACTGGAACATTATTTATAATAGTCAAGAAATGGAAGGAACCTAACTATTCATTGATAAATTAATGGATAAACAAGATGTGGTGCATATACACAATGACACATTACTTAGTAATAAAAAAGATAGCTTGCCATTTGTGACAATATGGATGGATCTACAGGGTATTACACTAAGTGAAATCAGGCAGAGAAAGACAAATACCATGTGATCTCACATGTGAAACCTAAAAAACCAACCAAACAAAACAAATGAAAACAATCAATGATTGTTCAAATGAAAATTTAAAAACATGACTTACAGGCTTCCCTGGTGGCTCAGTGGTAAAGAGTCCACCTGCCAATGCAGGAGACATGGGTTCAATCCCTGGTCTGGGAAGATCCCACATGCAGTGGAAAAACTAACCCCATGCATCACAACTGAGCCCACGTGCTGCAACTCCTGAAGCCCACGCACCCTTGGGCCTGTGTTCCACAACAGGAGATGCAGTGCAATGAGAAACCCACACACTGCAAGGGGAGCAGCCCCCTCTTGCACAACTAAAGAAAAGCCCATGTAGCAGCAAAGACCCCGCACAGCCAAAAATACATTTTAAAAATTAAAAAAACATGATTTGGCTATACTAATAGCAGAGTAAGACATAGAAACAAAGCAAAACAAAATACTGAACCACAGTTTTCCAGTAAGTTCAAACACTTGTTCTAATTCCTACCAGAAACATGTATGCAAAATGCCCAGAACTGTGTTTAGCGCACAGCATGCGCTCAAAAAAGGGCCATCTCATATAGCTGTACCAGGGAGTGTCATTCACAAACCACAATGTAAAACCATAATAATATAAGACTCAATTAGTTGCATGAAATTACCTTTTTATACTTTACTTGCCAAAGATACTCAAGTCAGCTTCTCATAACAGTATTCCAAACAGAAAGATCAAGGGAAGGGCTACTTTTCAGGAAAAAAATTAAAACAGCTCAGGTGGTAAGTATCCTGTGGACAGAGGAGCCTGGTGGGCTGCCGTCTACGAGGCTGTACAGAGTCGGACACGACTGAGGCGACTTAGCAGCAGCAGCAGGTAGTAAGAGGAGACTCACTGAACTGGGTTTGGGCTTTGTTCACTTATCATGGTCATGGCTAAGCCCTGAGGTCTGTCTGGGTTTTACTTTAATTCAACAGCACCTGCCTTCTTTCCCACAGGCAGGATTTGACTGACTTTAGGACAGAATCAGGAGAAGAAATTGGCAACCCACTCCAGTATTCTTGCCTAGAGAATCCCGTGGACAGAGGAGCCTAGAGGGCTTCTGTCCATGGGGTCGCACAGAGTCGAACACGACTGAGCGACTTCACTTTCACTTTTCACTTTCATGCATTGGAGAAGGAAATGGCAACCCACTTCAGTGTTCTTGTCTGGAGAATCCCAGGAATGGGGGAGCCTGGTGGGCTTCCGTCTATGGGGTCACACAGAGTTGGACACGACTGAAGCGACTTAGCACCAAATATTTGAGAAACAAAATAACATCTTAGGAACTTTCTCCATTATCAGGGTACGTACAATCTAGAGTAGATGAGTAACACGTGTACACTCTTAGCCAAAAGATCTTAAGGCCCTTGGAGACTTCAGGGCAGACCAATTTCCCAATTAGTTCCGTGACTGGCTTATCATTCTTTCCAATCCAAAGTTACAATAAGGTATTTGTATACGACAGTATGCTGTCATTGACAGTATGCTGTCATTGATCCTCTCAGTTATCGTACTCTGCCCAACAGAAGGCAAGATGCTTTAAGTGTGTCAAACAATTTAAGAACAGTATGGGGGAAAACTGCCCACTTCCTTGAAAGATCCTGTTTGAAGGGGAGAATTTTACAGAAACATATCTAGAAAACAGGACTAGGAATCAGATCAGTCTACAACAACATTCATTGTTACCTTTGTGACCAATGCAAAGAATTTAGCAACTTTTGTACTTACAGGGAATATGGAATCGGGTCACACCCATTTCAAAGGTTCATTCTTAATACAGGTGAATAACCTTTATAATAAGATGACCATATAATTTATCATCCAAGCTGGGGCACTTCAGAAAGTGAAAGGAGATGCTGTGAATAACTGTACTAGGGTAATAGACATTAGTCAAAAACAGGGGGATGTATAGAAATATAAATTCACAGAAAAAATAAATTAGCAATTAAGATGGTAAATTTTATGGTTTTTCAAAAAAATATCTTCACTGTTGCATGAGGGCTTTCTCTAGTTGCAGGAAGTGGTACCTACCCTGTAGTTCTGGTGCACACACTTCTCATTGTGGTGGCTTCTCTTGTTGCAGAGCACAGGCTCTAGGCACATGGGCTCAGCAGTTGTGGTGCATGGGCTTAGTTGCCCCCACCACATGCGGAATCTTCCTGGGCCAGGGATTGAACCCGTGTCCCCTGCACTGGCAGGCAGATTCTTAACCACTGGACCACCAGGGAAGTCCTTTACATTTTTTTAACACAATAAACACATATAAACACAAATAAATTGGCCAGTCATCTTTTTCTATTAGAAAAATCTTGTATTTTCCCCTTAAAGTAAGGGGGTGTGTGTCTCTTGCTCAGTCATGCCTGACTCTCTGCAATCCCATGCACTGTAGACCACCAGACTCCTCTGCCTATGGAGTTTTCCAGGCAAGAATACTGGAGCAGGTTTGCCACTTTCTACTCTAGGGGATCTTCCTGACTCACAGATTGAACCCTCGTCTCCTATATCTCCTGCATTGGCAGGCGAATTCTTTACCATTGCGCCCCTTGGGAAGCCCTTTAAATAAGCGAGATTCACTTAATTTTTGGAATCTTGGAAAGTCAGTATCTGAATTCAATTTGTTGTTGCTCAGGGGCTCAGTTGTGTCCGCCTCTGTGACCCCACAGGCTGCAGCACGCCAGGCTTCCCCGTCCTGCACCACCTCCGGGAGCTTGCACAAACTCATGTCCACTGAGTTGGTGATGCCATCGAACCACCTCGTCCTCTGTCATCCCCTTCTCCTGCCTTCTATCTTTCCCAAATCAAGATATTTTCCAAATTCAATAGAATGTTTTGTTTTTTTTTAGATTGAGAATTTATCAAGTACCACATGAAAATTAGGTTTCCTAACCTTCCAAGAAGATCCACCAGCAAAGCAGGAGACCCTGGTTAGATCTCTGGGTTGGGAAGAACCCTTGGAGAAAACAATGTCTACCCACTCCAGTATTCTTGCCTGGAGAATTCCATGGACAGAAGAGCCTGGAAAACTATAGTCCATGGGGCCACAAAGAGTTGGACATGACTGAAGCGACTAACATGACACATGTAGCCTTCATACATGAACTCATGAAGGTTAATGACATATAAAATAACTAATGTTGGTATTCCTATTTGTGAGCATATACATCTACAATAAATTTTTTAAAGGGCTATGATCTCACTAAATTATCAGAAATGACATGGAAGAAATAAACACTTTCTTCTGATCTTTAAAAAGTGACTTATGCTTAATTCTTGGAGCTGTGGCATAGAATACTTGGATCTTCTTTTTCAACATACACTGTAAGAGAAATTTTAGTAGAGGGAATTAGCATTTAGAGGATTCCTAAAACAAGAGATAACAAATATTTATGATGTGACCCTAAAGCCTAGTCCAGTCTGTTTCCAGCACGTGAAGTCCTTTTCTTCCACGTTAGGCATGGACGTCACTACAGGGGATCTTAGCAGCAGCAAAGAACCTTGATGAATCTTAACAACAGTACCACCAGGGGGTACTATAGACCAAAAGGGAACAAAGCTGTTCTCCTCCCCAAGGATCGAGGAGCCAAGATCACAAACCACTCTTAAGACTTCCTCTGATTCATGTCAATGTATGGCAAAAACCACCATAACAATGTAAAGTAATTAGACTCCAATTAAAATAAATAATTAAATTAAATTAAAAAAAAAAAAAAAGACTTCCTATGGACAAACTGCAATCTTCACTCATTTGCTTCCCCAGCTATTGGCTTGTGCCTAATGATATATTCTGGTTTTTCTGCCAATTTTTTCCCCCTGAATGTCTGCCATACTTCCTGGTTACCAATCCTACCATTTCTACCTTCCCTATCTCCCTTCCATATACCTCCCTTGTCTTCTCCTGCAGACAACAGCCAGCCTTATACCTTTCTCTACACGTACCTTCTATTCTTTGTATAACTGACCTCTTCGAGCATGAACACTCCTGTTTTAAATCAGTTATTCCCCAAATGAAAACATTTTTTATACAGCTTGTTTACAGTGATAGGGATAGGAGTTATAATTTAAAGTTGCTCCTACTTCATTAATCTCTGAAAGGTAAGTTCAGTTCAATTCAGTAGCTCAGTCGTGTCCAACTCTTTGCGACCCCATGAATCGAAGCACGCCAGGCCTCCCTGTCCATCACCATCTCCCAGAGTTCACTCAAACTCACATCCATCGAGTTGGTGATGCCATCCAGCCCTCTCATCCTCTGTCATCCCCTTCTCCACCTGCCCCCAATCCCTCCCAGCATAAGAGTCTTTTCCAATGAGTCAACTCTTCACATGAGGTGGCCAAAGTACTGCAGTTTCAGCTTTAGCATCATTCCTTTCAAAGAACAGCCAGGGCTGATCTCCTCTAGAATGGACTGGTTGGATCTCCTTGCAGTCCAAGGGACCCTCAAGAGTCTTCTCCAACACAGTTCAAAAGCATCAATTCTTTGGTGCTCAGCCTTCTTCACAGTCCAATTCTCACATCCATACATGACCACTGGAAAAACCATAGCCTTCACTAGACTGACCTTTGTTGGCAAAGTAATGTCTCCACTTTTCAATATGCTATCTATGTTGGTCATAACTTTTCTTCCAAGGAGTAAGCATCTTTTAATTTCATGGCTGCAGTCACCATCTGCAGTGATTTTGGAGCCCCAAAAAATAAAGTCTGACACTGCTTCCACTGAAAGGTAAGTTAGTTCCATACAATCCATATTAAAGGAAGAAAGACCTTCACAAGAAAAGTTAATTGAAGCCTAAGAACAAATGCCCACTAATTTCTCACTCAGTCGTGTCTGGACTCTTTGTGACCCCATGGACTGTCGCCCACCAGGCTCCTCTGTCCATGGGGATTCTGCAGGTGAGAATACTGGAATGGGTTGCCATTCCCTTCTCCAGGGGATCTTCCCAACCCAGGGACTGAACCCAGGTCTCTTGCATTGCAGGTGGATTCTTTACCATCTGAGACACCAGGGAAGCCTCAGTAATGCCTATAAATCCATTTCTGCCCCAATGGTCAAAGCTGTGTTTTAATTTTTGTATTTATTCTATACTCCACATCCATGCACTTCTCCTTTGTTACCTGTCACTTCCATGTATTTGCCCCAAACTACTGCTTTCCAGGGCTATATCAAATCCTCTCATTTTTAAATCTCATTGATTATTTTGTAGCTTTAGTAATTCACATACAACTGACCCATACAACTGACCCATTGAACGTACACAATGGCTTTTAGCATATTCAGAGTTGTGCAAACATCACCACAATCAGTTTTAGAATATTTTCACCACCCCAAAAAGAAACCCTGCATATATAAGCAGTCACTCTTCACTCCACCCTCTTCCCCTCCAACTCAGTCCCAGGAGACAAACAATCTATTTTATTGTCTATATAGATTTGCTTATCCTGGAGATTTTATACCAGTACAATCCTACAATATGTGATCCTTTTTGATTGGGGTCTTTCATGTAATAATGATATCGAAGCTCATCCACATTATAGAATGTTCACTAGCTACTTTTTAATGCCGAATACTATTTAATTGTATGGACATACTACATATTTCATCTGTCCAGTCATCCACTGATGGGCATTTGGGTTGCTTCTACATTTTGTCTTTTATGAATAATGCTGCTTTGAAAGTTTGTGTACAAGTTTTTGTTTGGACATATGTTTTCATTTCTCTTAGGTATTGTTATGCACTTAACTGTATTTCCCCCAAAAAACGTATGTTGAAGGTAACCTCCAGCACCTCAGAATGTGATCTCACTTAGAAATGAGTTTTTATAGAGGTAATCATGTTAAAATGAGGTCACTGGGTTAGGCTCCAGTCCAATATTTTGGGTATCCTTATAAACAGGAAAATTTGGACAAGATGCAGAGACACACAGGTAGAACCCCAAGTGAAGATGAAGGGTTGCACTGATGCATCTACAAACCAGGAATGTTACAGATTTCTGGCAAACACCAGAAAATGCAAGAGGCAAGACAAGATTCTCTCCTACAGCCATTAGGGGGAGCAGGACCCTGCCAATACTTGATTTAGGACTTCCAGCTCCCAGGACTGTGAGACAATTATTATCTGTTTTTCTAAGCCACCCAGTTACCGGCCCTTTGTTACAGTCACCCTAGGAAATGAATACAGGAATGTATCTAGGGGTAGAACTGTTGGATCATTGTTTCACCATAAAGGAACTGCCAGATTGTTTTCTCAAAAAGCTGTATCATTTGGTTGTTTTCAATAAATTATTAGTGATTTCAAAACCTCCCTCAAATACAGTCAGCTCTTCTGTGTGTTACCTTGTCCTTGACGAGTAATTCTCTCTCCAACCCCACCAAGATGGCAATCCTCCTAACCACCATTTATTAAGCCTTCCCATATTTTTCAAAAAAGAATAATAACATGGTTAAATTACCAATGCACTAATAGAAGGGGGTATTAGAGTAAGCTATAGTTGGGGCTGTAGAATAATCTAAGCACTCTAAACGTTAAGACAGGCAAATAAGTAGTACCAGACAGCAGGAAATTGTCTTTAAAAGGAGGATTTCCAAGCTGAGATGGGGAAGAGAAGAGGATCCATAAGGAGATGATGGCAGTTTCTTGAACGAAGGGAATCTGGCCACAGAAAGATCTAAATTCCATCTCTGGAAAAAAGGAATTAGTCTGGGGAGAAGAGAATATATCTTCTGGAAGAAACTTTGAAATTCTGAATTTTGGTTTGTTGTTCTCCTGAAAGGAGCCTCAACTCTTCTTCAAACAATAAAGTACTATAATAAACCCAGTAATGATGAAGTTATATATACATATTAATCAAATATCTGACTATTCTGAACAAGGAAGAATAAAACTCTTTATACAGTTGAGTAAATAAGATACACATACATACCCACACATAAACAGATCAAGCACCATGCCTGGCCAATAAAGTTTTTAACAGCTAATAAAGTCTATAGATTTCAGATCTCTGCACAAGGAATGGATGTCAGGTATACGAGTTATGACTTGGCTCTTGGCCATGTTATAAAAATTAGAGGGGAAAAAAACACATGCTAAAGGTTTACATTAAAATCTCATAAAGATCACTTCATTTTGTTAACAATAACCTATTTTCATTTATTTCATGTGCAATGTCAACCTTTTCATTTTTCACAGCCTCGAATAGAAAAGCAAAGCAGAATGAAAAGGGAATGTTGGAGAAATACATTCTAATGCCAGTGAGCTAACTGCTGACAGTGACAAGAGACAGGAGAACACCAGACAGAGCCCATCACACAAAATGCACAACCATCAGGATTATTTGGGAAACGAGCGCATCAAGGCTGTATATTGTCACCCTGCTTATTTAACTTACACGCAGAGCACATCATGCAAAAAATGCTGGGCTGCATGAAGCACAAGCTGGAATCAAGAACGCAGGGAGAAATATTAATAACCTCAGATATGCAGATGACTCCACCCTTACGGCAGAAAGCAAAGATGAACTAAAGGGCCTCTTGATGACGGTGAAAGAGGAGAGCGAAAAAGCTGGCTTAAAACTCAACATTCAAACAACAAAGATCATGGTATCTGGTCCCATCACTTCATGGCAAATACATGGGGAAACAATGGAAACAGTGACAGACTTTATTTTCTTGGGCTCCAAAATCACTGCAGATGGTGACTGCAGCCATGAAATTAAAAGACACTTGCTCCTTGGAAGAAAAGCTATGACCAACCTAGACAGTGTATTAAAAAGCAGAGACATTGCCAACAAAGGTTCATATAGTCAAAGCTATGGTTTGTTCAGTAGTCATGTATGGATGTGAGAGTTGGACCATACAGAAGGCTAAGCACCAAAGAATTGATGCTTTTGAACTGTGGTGTTGGAGAAGACTCTTGAGAGTCCCTGGGACTGCAAGGAGATCAAACCAGCCAATCCTAAAGGAAATCAGTCCTGGAAGGATTGATGGTGAAGCTCCAATTCTTTGGTCACCTGATGTGAAAGCTAACTCATTAGAAAAGACCCTGATGCTGGGAAAAATTGAAGGCAGGAGGAGAAGGGGACGACAGAGGACAAGATGGTTGGATGGCATCACCAACTCGATGGACGTGAGTTTAAGCAAGCTCCAGGAGACGGTGAAAGTTAGGGAAGCCTGGAGTACTGCAGTCCATGGGGTCGCAAAAAGAGTCGGACTCGACTGAACAACAACCGGGATTGTTGAGTGAAGGGAGAAAGGAGAGAGAAAACCCCTGAAGATGTTACAGTGCAATCACGGTGCCCCAAACTGGTGAGCTCGAGTCCTTTGAAGAGTTCATGTTACTTAAGAGATAGGTAACAACAGTACTTTCTAGAACACAACATCAAGGAATTAAAATTAAAGCTACTGATTATCTCTAATAAGCCATCATTTTCTTTTCCTTCTCCTGAACTTTCTCCCAGTCGATGACTAAATCTGGTCTGGAAAGAGAAGACTGGAGCAAAACAATTATCCAGGAAACCTACGTCTGAAAATATAGCAATGGTTGTTTAAAGCTGGAAGAACATGAGCAAGACTAAAATCTATATAATTTTACTTATCGTGAAACACTAAACAACCAACAACAAAAAAAATGTACCTTGCATACCATTTCTACAGAAACCTCTTCCCTCCCCAGCCTCCTCTTACCTGGTTACTACAAAAGACACATAATCTTTTAAATCAGTGCTTCTCAAGCACTTGGAGAAGCCGAAGCAGCAGTATCAGCATCACCTGAAAATTCTTTGGAAAAGCAAATTATGGAGCCACACCCTGGGCCTACAGGCTCCAAGAGTGGGGCCAGAAACCAGGGGTGGTCCAAATGCTCCCTCCCTTCAGGTGATTCTGAGGCTTCCTGAAGTTAGAGCAAATAATACAAACGTAAAATACCCAGGATTTCTGATAGAACAAAACAATCCTTAAACGGCTGAAGTGACAGAAGGTGCTAGGGAAGGAAAGTCTATAATGTAAACTGTGCATTATTAGTTTAGAAACCATGTTCTTTCTAGACTAAGACCTGGTTAGTAATAGCATGAAGATGGTACCTTCCAGATATTTCAGGAGTGCCCGGCAGCTATTTCCATGAGCAGATATCAGAACGGTTTTACCACGCAATACTTCAGGAGCAATCCTCTCATTCCAATAGGGAAGGAGTCTCTCCAGAACATCCTTTAAGCTCTCGGATCGTGGCAGCTGATCCAAAGGCACATCACACACTTTATATTTCCGGTCGTTGTAGATTTCATGGTAGTAAGGATGGGACTCCTCGATGGGAGGAGGGGTCACGTTGTAGCTCCTTCTCCACAGCCTCACCTGCTCCTCGCCATGATTCAATGCCATCTGCTCCCTGTTGAGACTGATCAAGGCTCCGTAGTGACGCTCGTTGAGACGCCAGGAGCTCTCCACAGGAACCCACTCCTGCCCCAGCTCTTCCAGGATCAGCCAGGCTGTGTGGATAGACCGGTTCAGGATGGATGTGAACACGAGATCAAACTCAAAGTTTAGTGCTTTGAGTTGCTTCCCACAGTTCCGCGCTTCCTGCAGTCCATCACTGTTGAGTTTCTGATCCACCCAGCTACAAAAGCGGTTCTCTTTATTCCAGGCACCCTCTCCATGTCTTAACATAATCAGTTTGTACTTGGACATATTGATGGCTGAGCTTCTCTAGGGCCAGTGTTCAGTGACAACAATATATCTAGATGGAGAAGAAAGAAGAAGTATGAAAGTTACATGTTTCATTCAAATGACTACCTGGGAGTGGAAGCACAACTTTCCAACAGCAAGTTTCTAAAATACACTGGAATGATTCCTTGAACTGTTTTGACATCAGGCATCCAGCAACGCATACACACTATGGCACATAAGGGCAGAGTCTACAGATAATTACATGGAACCTAGTTAGCTGACTTAAATTTTCTGATGGTTAGATAGTATACGTTAATTGGATGACATAAAACAACAGAACACTTCATTCTAATGGCATGCTACATTTCCATCAGATAAAAAGGCAGTTCCTGCTTACAGAAGAGACGATTTAATAGAATGAGTTGTACATGTCTAAAATGATGACTTTAGAACTGGGAACTCCCAGCTTTGAGAAGCTGATTCAAGATGGAAGGAACACCCTTCTCATTCTGTTTTCCCTCTGGTGAAGAAAGAAATATTTACAGTCTTATCTTATTATAGAAGTTATTAAACATGCTAATTCAATAAACCACATTCAGCTGGTATGTAAATCACCGAGTGGAGAAAACTGGCTCTTCAATGCCATAGTCTACACCACACACACAAGAAAATCTAAGTTTCAACATTTAAACAATACTAAGATGATTCTGAAAGAGATGGAAATACCACACCACCTGATCTGCCTCTTGAGAAATTTGTATGCAGGTCAGGAAGCTACAGTTAGAACTGGACATGGAACGACAAACTGGTTCCAAATAGGAAAAGGAGTTCGTCAAGGCTGTATATTGTCACCCTGCTTATTTAACTTCTATGCAGAGTACATCATGAGAAACTCTGGGCTGGAAGAAACACAGCTGGAATCAAGATTGCCAGGAGAAATATCAATCACCTCAGATATGCAGATGACACCACCCTTATGGCAAAAAGTGAAGAGGAACTCAAAAGCCTCTTGATGAAAGTGAAAGTGGAGAGTGAAAAAGTTGGCTTAAAGCTCAACATTCAGAAAACGAAGATCATGGCATCTGGTCCCATCACTTCATGGCAAATAGATGGGGAAACAGTGGAAACAGTGTCAGACTTTATTTTTTTGGGCTCCAAAATCACTGCAGATGGTGACTGCAGCCATGAAATTAAAAGACCCTTACTCCTTGGAAAGAAAGTTATGACCGACCTAGATCAGATCAAATCAGATCAGTTGCTCAGTCGTGTCCAACTCTTTGCGACCCCATGAATCGCAGCACGCCAGGCCTCCTTGTCCATCACCAACTCCCGGAGTTCACTGAGACCCACGTCCATCGAGTCAGTGATGCCATCCAGCCATCTCATCCTCTGTCGTCCCCTTCTCCTCTTGCCCCCAATCCCTCCCAGCATCAGAGTCTTTTCCAATGAGTCAACTCTTCACATGAGGTGGCCAAAGTACTGCAGTTTCAGCTTTAGCATCATTCCTTCCAAAGAACACCCAGGGCTGATTTCCTCTAGAATGGACTGGTTGGATCTCCTTGCAGTCCAAGGGACTCTCAAGAGTTTTCTCCAACACCACAGTTCAAAAGCATCAATTCTCCAGCGCTCAGCCTTCTTCACAGTCCAACTCTCACATCCATTCATGACCACAGGAAAAAAACCATAGCCTTGACTAGACGGACCTTTGTTGGCAAAGTAATGTCTCTGCTTTTGAATATGCTATCTAGGTTGGTCTAAATTTCCTTCCAAGGAGTAAGCGTCTTTTAATTTCATGGCTGCAGTCACCATCTCTAGTGATTTT
Organism: Bos grunniens; assembly: GCF_055505025.1. Taxonomy (NCBI): domain Eukaryota; kingdom Metazoa; phylum Chordata; class Mammalia; order Artiodactyla; family Bovidae; genus Bos; species Bos grunniens. The sequence goes on from NC_141168.1 coordinate 21,888,015, forward strand.
GGAGTCCCCAAAAATAAAGTCTGACACTGTTTCCACTGTTTCCCTATCTATTTCCCATGAAGTGATGGGACCAGATGCCATGATCTTCGTTTTCTGAATGTTGAGCTTGAGGCCAACTTTTTCACTCTCCACTTTCACTTTCATCAAGAGGTTTTTTTAGTTCCTCTTCACTTTTTGTCATAAGGGTGGTGTCATCTGCATATCTGAGGTTATTGATATTTCTCCCAGCAATCTTGATTCCAACCTAGATAGCATATTCAAAAGCAGAGACATTACTTTGAGCAACTGAACTGAACTGAAGATGATTTCAACCAACCTTAGCATTCAATATGGTAGTCACTTAAATAATCTCTCACCTGACTCAAGATGACAGTTTTTGGCAGAAATAAATCTGGATACAAAACAAGCTATCAAATCAAGCAGCTGAGAGATGCTGCCTGTAGGAACAGATTACCAGAAGCAGGTCTGCAGGAGTGAGAGGAGCACACAGATAGGGAGGCCACAGCTCCTCCTCGCAACCCTTCAGCTGTCCTATCCATGCCAGCCACATCGCAGAGGAAGACTCTAGTAAGGTGGGACAGGCAACCCTAGAGTGTTCCTGAACCCCCTAACTGAAGCTGCTAGCCCAGAAATCTGGACCCACTCAGTCCCCTGGAGAAAATCTGCAGCCTGGCTGCACCAGCCTGCCTCACTGGCCTTTCACCGGACACATCCACACTGACAAATGCTACTCGGTTTGTGCACCCAGCACTTTCCACACCAGGGGGCACAGATTATACAAACATCAGGGCCTGGTATTCTGCCATTCTTGGCAACTTCCATGAACTGGAGATACTCTGTCCCACTTAAACTGTGATTCGCCCACAGTTATATAATAATCAGTGATGAAGTTAATTGGAATCTGGACCTAATTTCTTCCTTTCTTTAGTTAATTCCGAGAGATTCTGAAGTCGGAGGAAAGTCTTTACAACAAAGCTTTCAATTTCAGAGGGTCAAGAGCGGACCTGAGGGAAGAAGCAGATGGAGATGATCTGCAAGTGGTTGAAAGGTGACAGCAGTTAGGTTTATGACCTTCCCTTCTCATCGGGTGTCAGTGAAGTCTGACCTTCATTTAGTGCATTGCAAAGGGAAGCATCAGGTTATCGGAAGAGCCTGGGCTCAGGACGCAGGTGAAGGTACCTTGCAGAGCCGAGACTTTCCAGAGGGAGAACGATGCCTCTCCCCTCAACCCAGATGGGCATCAAGGGGCAGAAAACTCAAAATGGGATGAAAGGCAGCTAGGCAGTGTTTGGCTAGGTGATTACTGGTACCTGGAAGTGGAGTATCCATGAAACGAATGAAGCTCAAGCTTTAGGGCCCCTCACTTGAACAAGCTACTTCTAAGGTGCTGGGAGAGACCAATTAATGAATTCACATGGATGAGAACATGTATGTGTGTTTAATCAGCAAAACAAAGACACTTGGGTATTGTTTTTTTGAACAGCCCACCCCAATCCACTAAGTGCTAGAAGCTTCTGGCCCATCAAAAACTGGATTCATGCCCATGCAACATTTTATTTACTGCCCTGTTTTTGGTGGTGGTGCTGGAGGGGGATGGAGAAAAGAGAAGCTGTCAATGGTTCTCTACCTCAGCCCTTACTGTGTCTTGTCAAGCAAGAAGCTCCTTATAGCAAAGAAGTTATTTTTCACTTCAAATGAAGAGTGTGATGCACAAATATTGTAGGCAGATGCACCTCTTCAACATCTTTTGATGATGAACTATTCTGAGGGGGAAAAAAGTGTAGCAATATCATAAACACTCAGGCACCTATCACAAAGCTTTACAGTATTTTAATCAGCTCTATTTGTTTACTTTAAGAAATAAGACACTTTCTGTTTCTTCCCTCTCAAAATATATACACTGGAGCAGAGAAATAGTGCTACAGCCACAAAGACTCTACAAATACACCAGACCCTTATTATGGTGCACAGAGGGCAAACACAGGGTAAGATACTGAACTGGAACATCTACTTCAGGTCAATAAAGTCCCTTCCCTCTCTCCTCCTTGCTATCAACTAACCTTTGCCATTTAATTAATGGCTGAGTATTTACAAAGGAACTGTTGAGGTTTACAGCTTGCAATCTTTATGATTCAATCTCTGTAGGAGCTGGTAAGCCAAGTGTTTACCAACAAATACAACACTGCAGTTTCATTTAAAGTTTCAGGCAGGGACTGCAGATCTGTGCGGGGCTGCAGGGGTAGTGGGAACATTGCTGAACTGCAGAGAACATATGTGCTTCTCTGATGGATGCAACTCATGCACATTGACACATGGATGGAGCATCTGTATAATCTAGTCTTGCTGAGCTAAGGGTACCATTCTAGAACTTTTCTGGAGAACACAGAGAAGCTGAGGGCTGCTGGAAACAGAAGACTGGAAAGAATGCAAGACTCAGACCAGAAAAAACTTGTGGATTCTGTTTTGAAGAATAAATAATTTTTTTTTTTTTTTTTTTGGTAACATGATCATTTCAGCTTAGAAGCTCATAGGAAAAATGAAAGGAGTAACTACTACTTAGCTCCAGCCCATTTCTCTGTGAGACTGAGGAACTGAGGTCTTCAATTTTCCAATTTTCAAAAGAACTGGAAATGTAATTTCATGTGATAACTGATACAAATACTAGCAACTAACTAGAATACATTTTAAAAAACATGAGCTAAACAAGACCTGTCTGAGGGTAGCTTGAGTCTGCTAGTGTATGACCTGTGACTTAAAGGGGAAGTTCCTCCAGGTCACAGGTGAATGGGAAGCCCCACCCCCACCTCCTGGAGCTGGTCAGAGCCCAGGCCTCCAGGCTCTAATCTGGGCCCTTTCTCTGTGGTTGTCCAGTGCACTTTTTCAAAGGACAGACCTGCTAATCCCCACATATGCCAGGCTCCCTTGTTCCTGACCCTCCTTTCACCAAACCCTTGCCAGTGCCTTGCAGAGTCCCAGCTCTGTAATCAAACTCCTACTCAACTTTGGACTCTTCTGGAATGTTTCCTCCAGCTCTCAACATTGACCAAACTGAAAATGAACTGAGCACAAAACTATTCGCAGGTGTCTGCTTTTCCCTTTAGCAGGGTTATTTGTGCCTCATATCCTGGGGTGGAGGCAGCTGATGGTCAGGGTCCTGCTCCCTCCCTCTTGATGGTACCGCCTGACCAAATGCCTCCACCCCCACCATCTTCTGGGCAGGAGCAGGGAGCTTTGATTCTGAGAGTCGTGCAATATTCAGCCATAGTTATCTTACCCTCATGTATTAGCTACAAACTTCCTGAAAATTGAGTACCCTGTTTAAAACCCTCAAATTACTTCCTGTTGATCTTAGGACAAAACTCAAAATCCTTAATGTGACCAGTAAGGCTTTGGTTTTATTTCCTTAACATACCATGTTCTTTCTGGCCTCAGGAACTCTGCATACTCTGTATTCTACACAGAACCCTTACCCATCATCACCTCCCCTCTGACTGCCACTTCAATCCCACTCTGGTTTTTGGACCCACTAGTCATCAGCTGTGTCCAATCAAAATGTAATTCAAGCCACATATAATCGGCTTTTTAAAATTGGTCATTTTAAACTTTCTAAAAGTCATATTAAGCAGAAAAAAGTAGGTGAAAGTTTAATAATTCATTTTATTTAACCCTTTAGTTTCAAAGGATTATCATTCTAACATATGATCTATATAAAATAATTAATGAGGTATTTTTTTTTCTTAGTAAGTCTTTGAAACCTGATCTGCATTTTATACTTAAAGCACAACTCACTTTGAACTAGCCAAGTTTCAAGGGCTCCATAGCCACCCATGACCAGTGGTTACTATATTGAATGGTATGACTATAGTGCTTAGTTTAAATGTTATTTCCTCTAGGCTGGTGGTTTCTCAAACTTTAATGTGCATTGGAATCACCAAGAGAACTGTTTCAGATTACTGGGCCCCATTTCCACAGCCTGAATGAGTAGGTCTGGGGTGGGTATAACAAGATTCCAGGTGATGCTGATGCTGCTGGTTTAAGGATGATGCTTTCAGACTTCTGTGTATGCCCTTCTTTCTCACCCATTGAAAGTGGTGAGGTGCCTTCCCAAGGCCCCCTGCTTTATGACATTGGGTACAGTTGTGATGGGTCACTGTGACGGATCGCTTGTTCCCCGTCCGTGTGCCCTGTAACCTGCATTAGAGCTGATGACTCACTGCCTATCTCTGGAACCCAGCATGACTCTTGACACATACTAGGTACTTAGTAGGTGTGTTGACTGAATCAAAAGACAAGCAAAAATGATTAGACTGTGTAATAAGGCTAAGCGTGGTGCAACGAGTATTCAGAATCGTGTCCAATTCTTTGGGACCCCATGGACTGCTGGATGCCAGGCTCCTCGGCCCATGGAATTTTCCTGGTAAGAATATTGGAGGGGGTTGCCATTTCCTACTCCAGGGGATCTTCCCAGCCACATCTCTGACATCTCCTGCATTGGCAGACAGATTCTTTATCACTATGCCAGATGGGAAGTCCAGTAGTTTTTGTAGTAACTGCCAAAGCATAGTACAGTCAGTGGGGAACATCTCTGGCAATCCAGTGGTTAAGACTCCACTCTTCTACTGCAGGCAGTGTGGGTTCCATCCCTGGTTGGAACTGAGATCTCACATGTCACATGGTATGGCCAAAAAAACATATCAACAGTCAGTTGGCAGGTCCAAGATGTTAGGAAGATTTAACTCAAGAATTCCAATGTATTTTATGGCAAAGGCAGAGCCAAGAACAATCATCCATCATATTTTTGTATCTGTTACAGTTTAGCATGTTCCTAAATGGCCTTAACAATATGCACAGAGAAAAGAGATTGATTTGTTCAAACACACAGAGGCACTAAATGAGACTGGAGCTGTCATCCAGGCCCTGTGCCTCTGACACCCATGCTCTTTCTACCTCATCATGGAAGACTTGCGAGTCTGGGTGTGAGCATCTAGGCTCACTTGGCTTCACTTCACAGGAGCATCTCCAGTCACAGCTTGTCTCTCCAACCCAGGCAGACATTTCATGAGATGCTCACAAACAAGGTGAGTATAAAGGAGGGCTCGGCGTGTAACTGCTCGTGTGAACCTCAAGGCACAATGTCAAATCAGGCACCAGACACCCCCAACTTAGAAAGAGGGGCCATGCTAAGAATTAAAAACTATTCTTTTTAAAGGTGCTCATTTACCCTCTCAACAAGGGTTATTGGCACTTGAATTAAGTGCTGATTTTCGTCAACGATTTACTTCATACCCCCAAGGGGCCACACAGGTCACTGAGTGACCACACTTCAGGGTGCCTTCCTTTTTAAAATATGATGTGGCTCAAAGGAAAAAAATACTAAGCAAACATATCTTTTACATGACTCTGCATCTCCTCTTCCTGCCCCTTCCTCTTGGCTGTTTTTCCCTTCCTTCTGGCCATTATTTTTTTAGTCGTCTGACACCTCCCTTGTACCTTGCCCACTCTACTGAAACAGTCTCTCAAAAGACTGCTGATTAGTCACTTCTTAGTAAGTGGAGACCATCTTCACTCAGGACTCCCACTGCTTTGACCCCTCTGAAGCTAAGCACTTCCATCAAGGGAAGAAAAATTCTTCTAAGACTTCAGGGCTGCATTTCTCCCACCTCTTCTACTGTTACGTCCTGGTGCTGCCCACCTGTTGGCAACAGTACTAGGATGGTGAAGCATGTATCATCACGTACCTTCCCTACCCAGGGATTGAACCTGGGTCTCCTGCACTGCAGGCAGATTCTTTACCATCTGAGCCACCAGGGAAGCCGGTATGACGCCATGGCCGCTACCTTTCTTGGAGTGCTCATCGTGTGCTTGGGACGATTTGAATTCTCAACCACCATTCTATGGACAGGTTACTACAATTACTCCTATTTTATAGATGCAGAAACTCAGGAGAGGCTAACTTGCCCAAGAGGACAAAGACTGTAAGTGGCAGAGCAGGAGTTCAATATCAGGCCAGCTGGACCGCAGTGCCTATACATATGCCCTGACCCACTCTGCTTTACTACCATATTGGCACCCAAGGCTCTGTCTTCCTACCCTGGAAACCCAACTTTTCTCATGACTTTAATTACATTAAAATGGATGATGTATCCATTGACAGCCCCAGATACTCATCAGTCTGCCCAGTCTGGTCAAACAACTCATTCTTCAAACATATGCTGCAAATCTCATTTGAACATGGCATAAAGCTAGGCCTGGGGGGAACAGAGAATCGAACTTGAATGATGCCTCCAAGGGACTAATGGGGGAAAAGTGACGTGTGTGTATCACGACAGCAGAAAGTAATCCACAGCATGAGAAAGCACTTGATGTATAAGGGAGACGGAAAAGCAGTTTTTTTGTTTTTTTGAATAATGCTTCGTGGACATGGCACTATTTAAGCTGGATTTGAAAGGATGTTTAAGATTTATAGAAAAAAGAAAAGGAATTCTGCTCTAAGGGAACAGTGAATAGAGGTAAGGGAATGGGTATTTATGGAGAACCATTCAAACTGGTTTGCCTAGAACAGTCTTGCTTTAGACCTGTTTCCCCAACATAATTATTATAGGGCCCCTTTCACACTTGAAAGTCCCATCTAGAAAATTATATGATCACCCTATACTAAGTATAGGGTATAATAAGGAAGTAGGAGGACACTACTCTAGAAAGATAAGGCTGAACAGTGGCCCTGAAAGGACATTGTGCCAAAAAACACAGGTTATTCTGCAAGTACTGGGACATCATTAAAGCTTTAATAATGTGTATTTTAGGAGGATCAGGCAGCATTTACAAGTAAGGGAAATGTATGTGAATACTTATGAATCTTTTGCAACTATTCTGGCAACATTTAATGAAGACTTGGGGCAGCATAATTGCTGTTGAAATGGGATGAAGGTAATGATGTGAGAGACACTCCAGCTTAGCTGGAGGCAAAAAAAAGGGGGGGGGCAACTTTTTCTGTAAAAGGTCCAAGAGTAAATTTTTTAGGCTTTGTGGGTGATATGGTCACTCTTAAAATCACTCAATTCTGCCACTGTAGCTGAAAGCAGTCATAACCAATGCATATATGAACAAATAAGGTTATGTTCCAATAAACATATTGGAACTTTTTGTCTTTTACATATGGATAAAGAAATGAGAATTTCATATAATTTCCATGCATATGAAATATTGTTATTCTTTGACTTATTTCAACCATTAAAAAAATGTAAAAGCCATTCATAGCTTGTGGGCTGGAAAGATAGTAGGCCAGAAGGTCTTAGCTTCCTAAACCCTGGTCTAGCTGAGATTACTGGATCTACTAATCACATCAGCATTTTGAACATTTAAGCATCCTGTCATAGGATAATCCCAACATTATTAAAATCACCTTATTTTATTCTTGGCCAGCACTGCAAGTACTGTGAATAATGGAATCCCATTCATAACTGTTTTTAATCCTTCACATAAGACAATACTGAGCACATTTACATCAGTCTGAGTAGTTTATTTTGCTTCATCAAATTACTTAATAATGGGTTCAAGACAGAATAAGGAAAAAATTATTCATCTTGTTAACCAACTTCAAAAATATGTCACTTTGACATGCTTTACTTTTATTAGACATCTTTATAAATTGTCACAGTGCTTCACACTTCAAGTGAACTTGAACTGGCAACTCATGAACAGGTGGGGGAAATTATAGGATAAAGTCCAGTCTCAGCTTGTTTTCCGTTTCCAAAAATTGAGTAAGAAACGTGATCAATGATAGAATATTGAAGCAATATAAAATAAGGAATACAGAGCCAGAGTTGCTTTGATCCAAAGCCTTCTCTTCAATAATAAATATTCAAATGCTCCCCTAGACCATTTGGAGGTCTGAATCCTCACTTGCAGCTTTGAATGACTCTCAACCCCACTGCATTAGGGAGCTAGCTCTACAGAAGACAGACTGGCTAGACTTGAGGACAGGAAAAAGAGAGGTTAATCAAGTTTCTAATAAATTAAAAAGGAACAGTTCTTAAGGGAAATGAAATCTGGAGCTCAGTTCCTAAGATTCTCCGAGCCCAGCTCAATATGAAAAGTTCAAAGATGCCTGTATTCAAAAGTACCTCCTGTTCCTCATTTATTACTTTTCCAAAAGCTTGATGGTAATTTTTCCATTTGTATTTGCATTATAAGAACAACTATTTTACCAGGAGCAAACTCTATTACTTATCGGTGTTTTCCAGACACTACTACCCTGTCATTCTCCAACTCTATACCTTCTAACAGCCCTGACTGACCCCATGTTACAGAGGTAACAAACCATAGCAGGTAGACCCTTATTCACAGGGAAATGTCCAGCAACGAGATGTGTGTGCGTGGGGCATGTGGCCTGTTCCAGCTGGCATGGCATCACTCATGTGCGGAATACCCATTCAAGACTTCTCCTTCCTATCTCTGGTTACTTATTCCCCTACAGTAGTAGCATTTGTGTCAAAACAAACCATTTCCACCAAATCCCAAAAGTGTGAAGTCAAGAAACCTAGACTTTAGTCCCAGCTCTGCTACTTAATGACAGTGTCATCTTGACTAAGTTATCTGCTGCACCTCAGGTTCCTTGTCCATAAAGATGAGGATAATGAAATTACTGTTTCTCAAGGGGCTATGAGGAATACTAAATGAGATGATGGTGAAGCACGCTACCAAAGAATGCAAGGTATTCTGGGTTGAATGGCGCAGACTTTGACTAACACATGAAGACTGATACAGACCTCAGGCCCTTGAAAGTGATCCTACCTTGCTGACGGTTTGAGCAGAAACAAAAGCTGGGGATAAAATAAAATGAGGGTGGGGGTAAGGAGAAAAGGTTAAATTAGATAGGGGAAGGAGGAATGCAATCAATTGTTGTATGTGTTTCAGGGCAGGGGTGTTGATGGTAACATACAGTCCTAGAAGCATACCAAATACTAAGTGATATTCTATAATTCACATGCTTTGGTAAAGTGGCTAACATTTATTTTACATTTTATAAACTATGTTTTTTTTTTTCATATTTGTGGCCACGTTTCAGTTAAAGAGTTTTGTTATTCAGTGATACTTTTAGTCCTATTTTCCCATATAAATATCCCTTCACACCAGATTTCATTCCAAGGATGTTCAAGTGACCCATCATCAGTTCAGACACTGGCGTGTCCTCTGTGCTCTAGGCACAAGACAAAGATGAAGGTGTGGCTGAATTTAGATGTCATTACTTAATATAAATTTAAAATGAAATGTGCCACTTAATTTCAACCAACCATAGAAGGCAAAAGAGGAAAAGAGACTGAAAGATCTACCCAGACACCAACAGCAGCTGTCTCTGAGTAGTGGAATAAAGGATGACATTTTCTGTTTTACTTCTGTACAATGTTCATTCTGGACAACGACCAAATTTTCTACAATGACCCACTTGGTTTGGTTTAAATGTGGACACAAAAGAACCAGGTACGACCCTTGTAGCTGGGAGCTTTTGTTTGCTAACAGACTGGTTAGGAATTTACTGTAATGAGATTTTGCAGATGTACTTGTGGTGGAAAATGTTTAAGAATCTTTAGTTTAAAACAGACTTTGAACACAGGCATAAACCTCAGAAATAATCTAATGCAACATCCACTTTTTAAAGAGGCAGAAGTTAAGAGTCAGAGAATTGAAAGATTACACCTGGTAGCTCAGTTGGTAAAGAATCTGCCTGCAATGCAAGAGAATCTGGTTTGATTCCTGGGTCAGGAAGATCCCCTGGAGAAGGGATAGGCTACCCACTCCAGTATTCTTGGGCTTCCCTTGTGGCTTAGCCGGTAAAGAATCCGCCTGCAATGTGGGAGACCTGGGTTCAATCCTTGGGTTGGGAAGATGCCCTGGAGAAGGGAAAGGTTACCCACTCCAGTATTCTGGCATGAAGAATTCCATGGACTGTCTAGTCCACGGGGTTGCAAAGAGTTGGACATGACTGAGTGACTTTCACTTCACTAAGATCACACAACTTCAAGACTAAACCCAGGTGTCTTGACTGCCAACTCAGAGCTCCTTCCACAACACCATTTGACTGAATTATGCCTCTCTAAACCCCACCACAATTGAGTAGCATCTGTGGTATGTGAGGTGCATAGGAATACAAGGATGGAACAAACCTAGTCCCTTGGCCTCAGGGGAGGCAGTTTTAAAACACAAAATGACATGTGTTCTGCTTTCATTATAGAAACCCCTAGAAACTACTGGTGAAAGATTGCATCGGATTTTTTCTCCCCCAAAGTGGGCAGTTAACATTCTGATACCACTTATAAGCCATTAAGCCTCCATAATTTGGGAGGCGGTAAGGTAATGAGAGTTATAGTAAGTTAGCCAACAACCAATTATTCCTCGCAACTCAACTGTGAATTTCACTTCCATTTGGCATTCCTACTGTCTTTCTCCAGTAACATGGCGCTCATCCCTTGGCAAGAAGAAGAAATACACTTACTTTTTCATTTGTAGTGGTTCAAAGAACCTGTGATTTAGTTCCAGATTTGAACCCTCCATGAAACCACTGCAGATATTTACCTTTCTCCTTTCATGACGTTCAGGTTTTTTCTATCTACAGAGCCTTCAAGGGCCAAGTCTGCCATCGCCCTCAATATAGCGCCAAGGCCCTGAAAACACACCGAAGCGCCCTTTCAGGGGGAGTCCTACGATGAACGGGGCTGACTGACACCCGGTACCTGAGACGTCCAGGGGAGTAGAGTTATCACTCCCTTCGACTCTCTGTTTATTCTTGCCGTCAAGACACCACTACCAACGCGGGGTCCTCCTTTCCTTTGGCAGACTAGACAGGCTTATTCTGAGAAAGGGACAGCTGAACGGGACCTGCGGGATAAGTGAGAGTCGGAGCTTGAGGGGTGGGCGTGCGAGTGCCAGACTCCCACCACAGACTGAACCTGGGGAGGAAAGAAACTGGCCCTCCAGCGCGCTGAAATAAACCACCACATCATTGACAAATGGAAAACCTTCGCAACAGCACTATTAACAACAGCAACCACTCACCTGCAAAAAGGCCACCAGTAGCAGCCGCTCCTCGGAAAACCGAACAGCCAGCGTCTCCCAGGGCTCATCACTGCGGCCCGGCATCGACTCTCTTTTCTAGCCCCCGAGCCAGAAGGGGCAGGTCCTAGAGCTCTGACTATTGGAGAGTCGAGTTGTCAATCATTCACACCCCCGCCCTACTCCCAGGAACAGGTCAAGGTCTTTTCCGTTTTTCAAATCCCCTGAGTAGAAAATGAGGCTCTGATTGGCTCTTTGAGGAGACGAGCACACTTCCGGACCAGTGAGGAGCTAGCTCTGACGCTAGTGGGCGGGCTTGTTCCGGCGGGGAAGTAGAAAAACAAAACCCGGCGCGTCGCCTGGGCAATGGGTAAACCTCGGGAACTCTTAGGCTGAGGTGCTTGAAATCTCTTAGGTTGAGGTGCTTGAAAGCGCTTACGCGTCGAAAAGGAACTATCTGCCAACCTAGTGAAGTGTCGACGGAATCTTGAAGTGATGAGGTGATGCCTCCCTTTACTCATGTGAAACTGCAGCTTGGGGATGAAGGTGGGCACTCCTCGCGGAGGAAAGCTCCTGCTTTCCTGGTGTTTTAAATCCTAAACGGTGATTAAAGTAAAAGCCTTTAAAGTGCCCGACATATGGGCAGTAACTGGCCCTCACTCTCTCCTAATACTTTTGTAGATTCCCCGTAGGCACTCAGGGACTTCCCTTGTGGCTCAGCTGGTAAAGAAGCCGCCCGCAATGCAGGAGACCTGGGTTCCATCCCTGGGCTGGGACAGTACCCTGGAGACGGGAATGGCAACCCATTCCAGTATTCTGGCCTGGAGAATTCCGTGGACAGTCCATGGGGTCGCAAAGAGTCGGGACACGACTGAGCGACTATCGCTTTCACTTAGGCAGTCCTCTTACACTGTTTTGGTTGGAGGTAGAAAAATGTTTCGTGGAAGGCACTTGAGAGCTTAGAGGACAGATGAAGGGAGCATGGAGTGAAATGACAGTTATAAATTTGGAGGCCGCAATTATTGAACAAGAAGAACCTATGAAAATACCCGAAGCTTAGCATGCTACTGCTAAATCGCTTCAGTCGTGTCCGACTCTGTGCGACCCCATAGAGGGCAGCCCACCAGGCTCCCCCGTCCCTGGGATTCTCCAGGCAAGAATACTGGAGTGGGTTGCCATTTCCTTCTCCAATGCATGAAAGTGAAAAGTCAAAGTGAAGTCGCTCAGTCGTGTCCGACTCTTAGCGACCTCATGGACTGCAGCCTACCAGGCTCCTCGGTCCATGGGATTTTCCAGGCAAGAGTACTGGAGTGGGGTGCCATTGCCTTCTCCAGAAGCTTAGCATAGGGCCCTGTAAACTTCTAAGTAAGCTTGAACCACCACACAAGCCTTTGAAGCATAACTGTCAGAGCTTTTAGGTGGGCAAGAAAGATAGTAAGGATTGGTGTGTTTGCCTGACCACATGGGAAATTTCCCTTCCTGTATTTCTGAAAGCTGTCCTTCCTAGTGTTCAGTGTCTTCTTTTTGAGTTTTTCCTATTTCATCCTCATAACAAGTCCAGTAGATATCCGACAGGCAACCAGATCCTCAGAATAATTAAACATACATTTGAAAAGGTAATTTCCACATTTTAAACTCTGTGATCCACTATATTGAATTAAGACCTTAGCATTTGTAGTTAGTTCTATTATCTCATTTATCCTTAGAGCATAACAGTTTCTCCTAGGATCTCAAAGAACAGATCCTTCTGGGAGAGCACAAATCCAAGGCTTGACAAATCTCAGCAAGGGGTTGATAACATCCAGGGATAGTTGAATTCAGCTTGTATTTGTCATTAACTAGAGGTCAGATCTAAGCAACTGGAGGAGGTGACTTCCAGTCCGGACTCCCAAGAATGTAGCTTCCAAATCCTATACTCTTACCCACTTCCTCTTCCTTTTCTCCACACCAGGTGGGGACAAAGTGAGGGGAAACTTTCCTACAGGTTGACATCAAAGCTCTCTAGAGTGCCCACCAATGGAGAATAAAGACAGCCATTCACAAATGTCTGTCTTATAGCATTTGACATTTAGGGATACTTACTCTGGACTTAAAGTCTATTTACTGTTGTTATAGATACCTGTGGAATGCTAGCTTGTCACACAGAATATTAACAACACCAAACATCACCTGCCTTTTAGAATCTCATTGTACAGGTGAGTAATCTGAAGATTAAGAGATTTATTCAGAATTACTTAGCTAGGTGAGGGCAGAGCCTAGACAAGGATCTGCACGTGCATGCTCAGTCCAACACGACTTTTCTCAACTCCATGGACTATAGCCCGCCAGGCTCCTCTGTCCAGGGGATTTTCTGGGCAAGAATACTGGAGTGACAAGGATCCAAGGTTGCTAATTCATGATTCTGGGAAAATGCTTCCTCTTCTGTTGCCTCTCCCCTTCTCCTAACACACACACACACACACACACACAAAGCAATTAAAAAAAAAAAGTCAAGATTACTAAGTTGAAAATTTGCCAAGATCACTAATTTGAAAATTTGGGGCTTCCCTGGTTACTCAGTGGTAAAGAACCCACTTGCCAATGCAGAAAATGTGAGTTCGATCCCTGGGTCAGGAAGATCTCCTAGAAAAGGAAATGGCAACCTACTTCAGTATTCTTCCTGGGAAATCCCATGGACCAAGGAGCCTGGTAGGCTACAGTCCATGAGGTTGCAAAACAGTCGGACACAGCTTAGCAACTAAACAACAAAAATTTTGAAAATTTACTTCCATTAAGACCAGTCATGAGCATTTACTTCTGATATAATAAATAGTATAATGCTCAAAATTCTCCAAGCCAGGCTTCAGCAATATGTGAACCATGAACTTCCTGATGTTCAAGCTGGTTTTAGAAAAGGCAGAGGAACCAGAGATCAAATTGCCAACATCCACTGGATCATGGAAAAAGCAAGAGAGTTCCAGAAAAACATCTATTTCTGCTTTATTGACTATGCCAAAGCCTTTGACTGTGTGGATCACAATAAACTGTGGAAAATTCTGAAAGAGATGGGAATACCAGACCACCTGATCTGCCTCTTGAGAAATCTGTATGCAGGTCAGGAAGCAACAGTTAGAACTGGACATGGAACAACAGACTGGTTCCAAATAGGAAAAGGAGTTCGTCAAGGCTGTATCTTATCACCCTGCTTATTTAACTTCTATGCAGAGTACATCATGAGAAACGCTGGACTGGAAGAAACACAAGCTGGAATCAAGATTGCCGGGAGAAATATCAATAACCTCAGATATACAGATGACACCACCCTTATGGCAGAAAGTGAAGAGGAACTCAAAAGCCTCTTGATGAAAGTAAAAGTGGAGAGTAAAAAAGTTGGCTTAAGGCTCAACATTCAGAAAACTAAGATCATGGCATCCGGTCCCATCACTTCATGGGAAATAAATGGGGAAACGGTAGAAACAGTGTCAAACTTTATTTTTCTGGGCTCCAAAATCACTGCAGATGGTGACTGCAGCCATGAAATTAAAAGATGCTTACTCCTTGGAAGGAAAGTTATGACCAACCTAGATAGCATATTCAAAAGCAGAGACATTACTTTGCCAACAAAGGTCCGTCTAGTCAAGGCTATGGTTTTTCCAGTGGTCGTGTATGGATGTGAGAGTTGAACTGTGAAGAAAGCTGAGCACCGAAGAATTGATGCTTTTGAATTGTGGTGTTGGAGAAGACTCTTGAGAGTCCCTTGGACTGCAAGGAGATCCAACCAGTCCATCCTAAAGGAGATCGGTCCTGGGTGTTCATTGGAAGGACTGATGTTGAAGCTGAAACTCCAATACTTTGGCCACCTGATGCAAAGAGCTGACTCATTGGAAAAGACTCTTATGCTGGGAGGGATTGGGGGCAAGAGGAGAAGGGGACGACAGAGGATGAGATGGCTGGATGGCATCACTGACTCGATGGACGTGAGTCTGAGTGAACTCCGGGAGTTGGTGATGGACAGGGAGGCCTGGCGTACTGTGATTCATGGGGTCGCAAAGAGTCGGACACGACTGAGCGACTGATCTGATCTGATCTGATAGACAGTATGCAAATAACTCAATGTACCAGTTCACTACTTCAAACAACGTTTGGTGTTGTCTCAAATAAGAAATGAAAATGCAGTAAATTATTATAGCCATGTTGTCTTTCTTTCTGTTATGTGAGTATATCAAAAAGTCAATATTAGCACATATAGTACGTTAAGAATTAGTAGCAGAGTGTCTTATTCAGGACCTGAATAAAATACAATTTTATAGTAACCTACACACTGGGCCAAAATTATTTCACCACTATGTGAATGGAGCCACTACCTTTTACAGGTAGGGTTGAGCTGGTGCACCATTCATCAAATTCATTCAAGAACCTAGGCTCTTCTGCCTTAGCTCTCTCCTTTCTTCCAGAAGCTCCAAAGTATCTGGTCCTATATCCTCTGTACAGGTTTATCTTCTTAGCAATCTTACCACCATGATCTGGTTGTTTGCTGGTCTCCTGCCACACCCTGCCTTCTTCAAGATCAGATTACAAGCTGCTTCTCATCATCTGGGGTAACATACCCAAAATGTTTGGCTTCACCATTTTCCCAGTCAGTACACAACTCCTCTACTGAAGCCAAAAACTGGAAATGGCCTTTTGGATTAATCACAATTCTTATTTCCTTCTAATTTTTCCGCTATAAACCAATTATTTTAAAGTGGGGAATCTATAGTATATATACTGTTTCATGGCAATATTAATTCATTATGAACATCTCCTCATGTCATTTAATAGTCTCTAATTACAATTCCATCATGTGACTACCTTTGGGTATTCCGTCTCACAGTTCAACCAGTCTCCTACTCTTGTGCGTTGAGGTTGTTTCAGTTACTTTCAAAGTTTCAGGGACTTAAACGGGCTGCTACTTTCCTTAAATAACAGGGTGCTCTGGGAATGTCTGTTGAAAAGAAGCTGATAAAGTTGCCAGGCATTTTTCTCTCTGTGCCCTGGCACTGCAGAGCTAAGAAAGCTGAAGCCAGGGAAGCCTGAAGGTTCCTGGAGGGTTGCCCCTTCAGCCCTGCCTCCCTCCCCTAAGTTTCCTATTCTTTAACCTGAAGAAAAGGTGTTGAGATGAGAGAAACTGGGGGAGTGATTGACTTGGGCTCCACTAATAAAACCTTACACAACTCCTGGCATATGTGTTTTCATTTTACAGATGGGGAAAGTAGGGCACAGAGAGAATCTATGCAAACCTGCTAATTAGAGCATCTGAGTTTGATTCCTGGACTTGGTTCTGAAATTTGAACTCTTCCCCACCAAGCTCCTACTTCTTCTAAAAACTGATGGCTATAACTTCATTCTTTTTTTTTTTTCCTGTGAGAAATGTGTTGTCAGTCTCCTAAGATTTATTGGTTATCTGCTCCCTTAAAAAAAAAATATTCCCTCCTGACTGTCCAAGAATTTCTTCTGCCTCTGAGTTTCCCAAGTTGGCTCCTTCTTTGCCTAAAGAATGTATCCTCATTCTTTGATGAAGAATCGGACAACTTACCTTTTTCCCACCCATATATTTGCTTGTTTTCTTACTGAAGCATTCTCACTATATATGTTGGGAAGTCAGACTCATAAAGGGAAGTTCTTTCAAGCTGCATCAGTTTAACAATATTGCATAGTTCCCTTAGCTTTGGGGAGTTATGAAGTATGACTGTATAGAGAGTAATAAGTCTTTTTCTTTGGTTTGGTTATAAACTGGTTCTGAAGGAAGTTCTAAAAGAGGCTTTACAAAATTGTTTAGAGCCATGCAGCATCATTAAAATGGGTGTATCACCTCCCAATATGACACTTTGAAGGCAGTAACACATATTTGGAAGTGTAATTTCTGGAATGTTTTGTTAAAGGCTGTATGCATCATCAAATCACAGTTTTAACCAGGAAGACAACTTTTGGGGGACTTCCCTGGTGGTCCACTGGGTAGTACTCTGTGCTCCCAATGCAGAGGGCCCAGGTTCAGCCCCTCAGGGAACTTGATCCTGCATGCCTCAACTAAGAGTTCAAATGCTGCACTAAAGATCCTGCAAGCTGTCCCCATGCAGCTGAATAAATACTTTAAAAAAAAAAAAGATAGCTTTTTGCATCCCCCACCCCCACCCCGCCACACATATTATAGCAGTACCCTAACCCAAGCTACCATCGCCTCATGGCTGGATTTTATCAGTAACAAATCTCCCGGAATCCACTTTTGCTCCTTTTTAGCTAGACAGGGTGAGCTTTGTCATTGTGGTACAGCTAATCCCCTCCTTCCCCCAGCTTGAAACACCACAGCAGCTTCCCACTGTTCCTAATACTGGCCTTTCTTCTCCCCTATGGCCATTAGACCTTTGCACGAGCATTTTCCCAACCTAGAATGCTCTTCCTTTACAGGTAGTTAAAGCGCAGAAGACGAATCCAAGTTTCATAATTCCCAGGCTGAATCTCTAACGTAAGTGTGTTCCTGGGGATTTGTTGTTATCCAGCTGGGGGAATATATGATTTGGAGGTTCAAAGGAAATTCAGTAGCACAGTGGGTAAGAGTGTGGGCTTTAGGGTCAGTCTGCCTGGATTCCAGTCCTGGTTCTATCCTGTACTAACCACATGATATTGGGCAAATTTTTTTTTTTAAACACCCTTGCTTTATTTCTTCTGTTATATAATGGGCCACTATAAGGGTATCTTGGAGGAGGGCATAGCAACCCACTCCTGTATTCCCTGGAGAATCCCATGGACAGAGGAGCCTTGGCTGGCTACAGTCCATGGGGTCACAAAGAGTCAGACACAACTGAAGCAACTTAGCACGCACGTACAAGGGTATCTACCTCATAAAGTTATACTATTTAAATAAGTTAATACATGGAAAGAACTCAGTAAATTTTTTAAAGTCTCAACAATAAATGAAGGCCCCAATATAATTCCTTATGTGGAAGGTAAAATCAACATTGCTAATTTTCTCTTGTTTTCTTCTGGAGAAAAACAGATACAGCAAGCAACTGGGAGGCCTTCCCAGGGCAGCCAAAGGCTGGTCCTAGCAGATAAGGCTTCAGGGGCTGCACTATGTAGGGAAAGACATGTGATGACTTAGTCAAAACAGGTGCCAGGCCACAGATACCAGTGAACTGAGATAATATGAAGCCTAAAAGGGGTTAAGAAATACACAAGGAAAAAAAAGAAATTTAAAAAATCACAACAGCAGGCAAAAAGATAATATATTTACAGATGAAATCAGTTTCAGCTTCTCAACTAAGCCCCATCATGTAAAATATCTTCTACTTACGTGATAAACATTTTGGAGGCTATCTGAGGTCCCAGAACTTCTTACCAGAATGTTCTCTGGCAGCTTTGAGATCCATCATTTCTAGCTACTTCTAGGTACTATTTTGTATCTACAGGAGAGAAGCTACTCTCCTGTTTATTACTCTCCTATTTCTCTCTACTTACTGTGGATCTGAGACTTCAACTTGAGTGAGACAAAGCTCTTTGTATCCCCCATTTAATGACTCACAGAGTCTTTATTAATTAAATTTAGAAAATAGTTTGACTGGCTTCACTTACTAGTGAGTTTTCAAGTAAAGAATAATGAGAATACAGGATTTGTTATGAGTTTGGTAACCATGAGTGAGTTCCAGCCACTTGTTGACCTCCTTATGCCCATTGAATCTCCTGACTAGTCTCTGCCACCATCTCTCTGTGAGGTCAGATAAGAAGAGGGAATAGGTAAATCACCTGTTGTAGGCCACAGGATGTAAAAATTAGCAAGAAAAGCTATCCTCGTATGTGGTGTTCCGTAGACTATTATCAGACTTATGAGTTATGGCAAAGGCTCTACCACTTGATGGTTCTTGGAGAGATGATGTGCTGAAACTCGGGTGGTTGTGAGCCATGGTCACTCAGTGACAGCTGAGGTGAACTATAATGCCAAATGACCTAGTTTCTTCACCTTTGAAATGTTAAGCAAGTGTATAAAGGCCAGGCGTCTATAGCTTGCTAAAACTTCCCTTGAAAATTATTTTTAGGACCAGTAGGGAAAAAAAGCAAGAGACTTCCAGAAAAATATCTATTTTTGCTTTATTGACTTTGCCAAAGCCTTTGACTGTGTGGATCACAATAAACTGTGGAAAATTCTGAAAGAGATAGGAATACCAGACCACCTGACCTGCCTCTTGCAAAATCTGTATGCAGGTCAGGAAGCAACAGTTAGAACTGGACATGGAACAACAGACTGGTTCCAGATAGGAAAAGGAGTATGTCAAGGCTGTATATTGTCACCCTGCTTATTTAACTTCTATGCAGAGTACATCATGAGAAACTCTGGGCTGAAAGAAGCACAAGCTGGAATCAGGATTACCGGGAGAAATATCAATAACCTCAGATATGCAGATGACACCACCCTTATGGCAGAAAGTGAAGAGGAACTCAAAAGCCTCTTGATGAAAGTGAAAGAGGAGAGTAAAAAAGTTGGCTTAAAGCTCAACATTCAGAAAACTAAGATCATGGCATCTGGTCCCATTGCTTCATGGGAAATAGATGGGGAAATAGTGTCAGACTTTATTTTTTGAGGCCCCAAAATCACTGCAGATAGTGATTGCAGCCATGGAATTAAAAGATGCTTACTCCTTGGAAGGAAAGTTATGACCAACCTAGATAGCATATTCAAAAGCAGAGATATTACTTTGCCAACAAAGGTCTGTCTAGTCAAGGCTATGGTTTTTCCAGTGGTCGTGTATGGATGTGAGAGTTGGACTGTGAAGAAAGCTGAGCACCGAAGAACTGATGCATTTGAACTGTGGTGTTGGAGAAGACTCTTGAGAGTCCCATGGACTGCAAGGAGATCCAACCAGTCCATCCTAAAGGAGATTGTCCTGGGTGTTCATTGGAAGGAATGATGCTGAATCTGAAACTCCAGTACTTTGGCCACCTCATGCGAAGAGTTGACTCATTGGGAAAGACCCTGATGCTGGGAGGGATTGGGGGCAGGAGGAGAAGGGGACAACAGAGGATGAAATGGCTGGATGGCATCACCGACTCAATGGACATGAGTTTGGGTAAACTCCAGGAGTTGGTGATGGACAGGGAAGCCTGGCATGCTATGATTTATTGGGTCGCAAGGAGTCGGACATGACTGAGTGACTGAACTAAACTGAGGGAAAAAAAAACCTGTGTTCTCAGATCCAACCATATTAGGCAGGATATTAATAACAGGCCAACTTTTAACAAAATATTATGGTAGATGATTCATTTTTTTATCCAAAAATCATAAGTGTGTGTGTATGTATATACATTCCTCTTTGCCTAAAAACATTTAATTTCTTTATGCTTTGTTTTTCTGCCTTCTCTAAAATGGGTGAGAAAGAAGAACAAAAATAGGAAAGGAAGGAGAAAACAAGTGAAACCATCAGAAATACACAGGATCTGGTCTTAAACAGCAAATCAAACTAAAAAGTAACCAATTAGTCATTGAATGTCACCTAGTGTTTAAGAGATTGTATTAAGACATTGT
The DNA here is from genome assembly GCF_055505025.1 of Bos grunniens. Taxonomy (NCBI): domain Eukaryota; kingdom Metazoa; phylum Chordata; class Mammalia; order Artiodactyla; family Bovidae; genus Bos; species Bos grunniens. Next base: position 21,908,596 of record NC_141168.1, read on the forward strand.
TGAATTGAAGTGAAGTGCAAGTCACTCAGTCGTGTCCGACTCTTTGCGACCCCACGGACCATACAGTCCATGGAATTCTCCAGACCAGAATACTGGAGTGGGTAGCCTATCCCTTCTTCAGGGGATCTTCCCAACCCAGAGACTGAACCCAGGTTTCCTGCATTGCAGGCAGATTCTTTACCAGCTGAGCTACCAGGGAAACCCAAGAAGTTCTTAAACTTCCTAATTTTGAAGTTTTGAAGAAAGAGAATTAACAGTATTTTTAGTACTGACCATAAACTGCACCAGGAGCAAGAGAAATAAAGTGAAACATAGTCCTTGTCCTCAAGGAGCATGGCCCAGTAAGACAGAACTCATGAACTATGAATTACAGTCCAACAAATGCAAGTGCAATTATTGACGACTCAAGGTGTTTTGGTGGGTGGGGGAGGGGGAGTTCTTAAATGTGTGAGGGGAGGGGTTAGGGGTGAGAAGAGTTGATGGGATGTGAGAAATTTAAATACACAGGGGAAGAGGTAAAGTGAGCAGTGTTAAAAAAAATTGAGTAGACTTCTAGCCAGAATCCAAAACTGGATTGTGGAGATAGTTTCACAATTGTATTAAACTCACTGAAACTCATTTGGATTATATGCTAAAAATGGCTGAATTTTATGATATATATTTTTTTTTCTTAAGAACATTGGCTTTAGAAACAGATACCTGTGGACAGATTCCTGGCTCTGTAATTTACTAGCTGTGTGATCTTGGTCAAGTTAGTTAACCTCAATGTGAAGGAGGAATGATGATCTACTCTCTCTAGCTCAGGGTTGTTGCAAAGATTACATGGGATGGAGTATGTAAAGCTCCTGCTACATTATTATGCTCAGTATGAAATATTCCCTCTCACTGGGATGCTTAATGAAAGTTCGTATGTGCGGTCTACTAAACACCTCTCTTTGCTCTATTTTTCAAATGGTTTGGCAGCAGCTATAGCTTCTTTTGACTTCCTTTCAGTAGAATTTGAATATGAAACCCCCTCCTGAAACAGGAGAGAAGGGGACAGAGCACAACCTTTTAAAAAAAAAAAACGCCATAGGGACTTCCTTGTGGTCCAGTGGTTAAGACTCTGTGCTGCCAATGCAGGGGGCATGGATTCAATCCTTAGTCAAGGAACTAAGATTTCACATGCCCCAGTTCAGTTCAGTTCAGTCGCTCAGTCGTGTCCAACTCTTTGCAACCCCATGAATCGCAGCACACCAGGCCTCCCTGTCCATCACAAACTCCTGGAGTTCACTCAGACTCACGTCCATCGAGTCAGTGATGCCATCCAGCCATCTCATCCTCTGCCATCCCCTTCTCCTCCTGCCCCCAATCCCTCCCAGCATCAGAGTCTTTTCCAATGAGTCAACTCTTCGCATGAGGTGGCCAAAGTACTGGAGTTTCAGCTTCAGCATCATTCCTTCCAAAGAAATCCCAGGGCTGATCTCCTTCAGAATGGACTGGTTGGATCTCCTTGCAGTCCAAGGGACTCTCAAGAGTCTTCTCCAACACCACAGTTCAAAAGCATCAATTCTCCGGTGATCAGCCTTCTTCACAGTCCAACTCTCACATCCATACATGACCACAGGAAAAACCATAGCCTTGACTAGACGGACCTTTGTTGGCAAAGTAATGTCTCTGCTTTTGAATATGCTATCTGGGTTGGTCATAACTTTTCTTCCAAGGAGTAAGCGTCTTTTAATTTCATGGCTGCAGTCACCATCTGCAGTGATTTTGGAGTCCCCCAAAATAAAGTGTGACACTGTTTCCACTGTTTCCCCATCATTTCCCATGAAGTGATGGGATCGGATGCCATGATCTTCATTTTCTGAATGTTGAGCTTTAAGCCAACTTTTTCACTCTCCACTTTCACTTTCATCAAGAGGCTTTTGAGTTCCTCTTCACTTTCTGCCATAAGGGTGGTGTCATCTGCACATCTGAGGTTATTGATATTTCTCCCGGCAATCTTGATTTCAGCTTGTGTTTCTTCCAGTCTAGCGTTTCTCATGATGTACTCTGCATGTAAGTTAAATAAGCAGGGTGATAAGATACAGCCTTGACATCCTCCTTTTCCTATTTGGAACCAGTCTGTTGTTCCATGTCCAGTTCTAACTGTTGCTTCCTGACCTGCATACAGATTTCTCAAGAGGCAGATCAGGTGGTCTGGTATTCCCATCTCTTTCAGAATTTTCCACAGTTTACTGTGATCCACACAGTCAAAGGCTTTGGCATAGTCAATAAAGCAGAAATAGATGTTTTTCTGGAACTCTCTTGCTTTTTCCATGATCCAGTGGATGTTGGCAATTTGATCTCTGGTTCCTCTGCCTTTTCTAAAACCAGCTTGAACATCAGGAAGTTCACAGTTCACATATTGCTGAAGCCTGGCTTGGAGAATTTTGAGCATTACTTTACTAGCATGTGAGATGAGTGCAATTGTGCAGTAGTTTGAGCATCCTTTGGCATTGCCTTTCTTTGGGATTGGAATGAAAACTGACCTTTTCCAGTCCTGTGGCCACTGCTGACTTTTCCAAATTTGCTGGCATATTGAGTGCAGCACTTTCACAGCATCATCTTTCAGGATTTGAAATAGCTCAACTGGAATTCCGTCACCTCCACTAGCTTTGTTTGTAGTGATGCTTCCTAAGGCCCACGTAACTTCCCATTCCAGGATGTCTGGCTGTAGGTGAGTGATCACACCATCGAGATTATCTGGGTCGTGAAGATCTTTTTTGTACAGTTCTTCTGTGTATTCTTGCCACCCCTTCTTAATATCTTCTGCTTCTGTTAGGTCCATACCATTTCTGTCCTTTATCGAGCCCATCTTTGCTTGAAATGTTCCCTTGGTATCTCTAATTTTCTTCAAGAGATCTCTAGTCTTTCCCATTCTGTTGTTTTCCTCTATTTCTTTGCATTGATCGCTGAGGAAGGCTTTCTTATCTCTCCTTGCTATTCTTTGGAACTCTGCATTCAGATGCTTATATCTTTCCTTTTCTCCTTTGCTTTTCGCTTCTCTTCTTTTCACAGCTATTTGTAAGGTTTCCCCAGCCATTTTGCTTTTTTGCATTTCTTTTCCATGGGGATGGTCTTGATCCCTGTCTCCTGTACAATGTCACGAACCTCATTCCATAGTTCATCAGGCACTCTATCTATCAGATCTAGGACCTTAAATCTATTTCTCACGTCCACTGTATAATCATAAGGGATTTGATTTAGGTCATACCTGAATGGTCTAGTGGTTTTCCCTACTTTCTTCAATTTCAGTCTGAATTTGGCAATAAGGGGTTCATGATCTGAGCCACAATCAACTCCTGGTCTCGTTTTTGTCAACTGTATAGAGCTTCTCCATCTTTGGCTGCAAAGAATATAATCAATCTGATTTCGGTGTTGACCATCTGGTGATGTCCATGTGTAGAGTCTTCTCTTGTGTTGTTGGAAGAGGGTGTTTGCTATGACCAGTGAATTCTCTTGGCAAAACTCTAGAAGTCTTTGCCCTGCTTCATTCCATATTCCAAGGCCAAATTTGCCTGTTACTCCAGGTGTTTCTTGACTTCCTACTTTTGCATTCCAGTCCCCTATAATGAAAAAGACATCTTTTTTGGGTGTTAGTTCTAAAAGGTCTTGTAGGTCTTCATAGAACCGTTCAACTTCAGCTTCTTCAGCGTTACTGGTTGGGGCATAGGCTTGGATTACTGTGATATTGAATGATTTGCCTTGGAAATGAACAGATATCATTCTGTCGTTTTTGAGATTGCATCCAAGTACTGCATTTCTGCACTCTCGGCCGCTGCCCCTGACCTCGGACGTGGGGTAACTCCTCTTGGCCGCCGCCCTTCGGGCATGGGGTCCTCAGGCAATGCCAAAGAATTCTCAAACTACAGCACAATTGCACTCATCTCACATGCTAGTAAAGTAATGCTCAAAATTCTCCAAGCCAGGCTTCAGCAATACATGAACTATGAACTTCCTGATGTTCAAGCTGGTTTTAGAAAAGGCAGAGGAACCAGAGATCAAAATGCCAACATCCGCTGGATCATGGAAAAAGCAAGAGAGTTCCAGAAAAACATCTATTTCTGCTTTATTGACTATGCCAAAGCCTTTGACTGTGTGGATCACAATAAACTGTGGAAAATTCTGAACTGGACATGGAACAACAGACTGGTTCCAAACAGGAAAGGGAGGACGTCAAGGCTGTATCTTATCATCCTGCTTATTTAACTTACATGCAGAGTACATCATGAGAAATGCTGGACTGGAAGAAACACAAGCTGAAATCAAGATTGCCGGGAGAAATATCAATAACCTCAGATGTGCAGATGACACCACCCTTATGGCAGAAAGTGAAGAGGAACTCAAAAGCCTCTTGATGAAAGTGAAAGTGGAGAGTGAAAAAGTTGGCTTAAAGCTCAACATTCAGAAAATGAAGATCATGGCATCCGGTCCCATCACTTCATGGGAAATGATGGGGAAACAGTGGAAACAGTGTCACACTTTATTTTGGGGGACTCCAAAATCACCGCAGATGGTGACTGCAGCCATGAAATTAAAAGATGCTTACTCCTTGGAAGGAAAATTATGACCAACCCAGATAGCATATTCAAAAGCAGAGAACATTACATTGCCAACAAAGGTCCGTCTAGTCAAGGCTATGGTTTTTCCTGTGGTCATGTATGGATGTGAGAGTTGGACTGTGAAGAAGGCTGATCGCCGGAGAATTGATGCCTTTGACCTGTGGTGTTGGAGAAGACTCTTGAGAGTCCCTTGGACTGCAAGGAGATCCAACCAGTCCATTCTGAAGGAGATCCGCCCTTGGATTTCTTTGGAGGGAATGATGCTGAAGCTGAAACTCCAGTACTTTGGCCACCTCATGCGAAGAGTTGACTCATTGGAAAAGACTCTGATGCTGGGAGGGATTGGGGGCAGGAGGAGAAGGGGATGGCAGAGGATGAGATGGCTGGATGACATCACTGACTCGATGGACGTGAGTCTGAGTGAACTCCGGGAGTTTGTGATGGACAGGGAGGCCTGGCGTGCTGCGATTCATGGGGTCGCTAGGAGTCGGACATGACTGAGTGACTGATCTGATCTGATGGGGTTCTCAAGGCAAGAATACTTTAGTGGTTTACCATTCCCTTCTCCAGTGGACCACATTCTGTCAGATCTCTCCACCATGATCCGCCCATCTTGGGTTCCCCCATGGGCATGGCTTAGTTTCATTGAATTAGACAAGGCTGTCGTCCTATTGTGATTAGATTGACTAGTTTTCTGTGAGTATGGTTTCAGTGTGTCTGTCCTGTGATGCTCTCTTGCAACACCTACCATCTTACTTGGCTTTCTCTTACCTTAGGCGTGGGGTATCTCTTCACGGCTGCTCCAGCAAAGCGCAGCCACTGCTCTTTACCTTGGACCAGGGGTATCTCCTCACCGCCGCCCTTCCTGACCTTCAATGTGGGATAGCTTCTCTAGGCCCTCTTGCGCCTGTGCAGCCACCGCTCCTTGGAAGTGTGGTTGGTCCTCCCGGCCGCCGCCCCTGGCCTCGGGCGTGGGGATGTGCAACCAAAAATAAATAATGTTAAAAAAAAAAAAAAGAATTATATAGCCTGATGACTAGAACCAAATGGCTCCAAGATGGCAGATGAATTGTCTTCCACTAGACTTGAACCTCAGTATACAATCATTGTTACATATCAGCAAACTAAATGACATACCCACAGGTGCAAGGACAATGTCAAAGCAGACCACAAGGGTCAAAAAGGGTGTGGTGGCCCAATTCCTGGAAATCTCCACCCTCTTTTCCAAATAGCTGAAATATTCCTCCCACACATTAGCCTATAAAATTACTCACTCCTACAAAAACTGACAACCCCATACCCTGGGGCTGCTCTCACCTTCTGAGATGGCCTGCATTCTGTGGAGTGTGTTTCTCTCTAAACAATTTGGCTTCTTACCTATAACTTTGTCTCTCCCTGAATTTTTCCTATAAATGAGACCTCAAGAACCTGAGCTTCATTAAGTCCTGGAACCAGGTGTGTGATCACAATTAAAGGACTGTAGGTTCAAGTCCCAGTCTGAGTTACATGGTTTCGCCCCTCCCCCAATATTCTCCCATTTCTCTTCTTCCACTGCTTGCTAAGCACCTTCACCAAGCGTGTTACCCGTACTTCCAATGGTATTTCTCCATGCCTTTGCACATGCTGCGCTTTCCACCTGCGATGTGTTTATTACCTCCTTCACTTAACTAACCCTTAATCATTCTTTTAGTTTTTAGAATTTTAAAATTATGTAATATTTCAAACATACAGATGTTGGGATCTCCTACTTCCCCAATCCTGTCTCTTATTAGAGGCTCTCTTCTTGTCTGTGAGGTCAAGCCACAGCTTGCCACCCATGTGGGGATAGGAATAGCCATCATCATAGGTGGCAAAAGATAAAATGCTCACCACTGGCCAACCCCGGCCTCCCCAGGCCCAGAAGGTGACACTTGCTTCCAGAAATGGGGCAGAGGTGGTGGTATTTTATGACAATACATTTTGAAAATACAGATTAAATGAAAAAGTATATAAAAACTACATAAGTTACTAAAATTGACTCAAGAAGAAACAGAAGACCTGAATCATTCCATAATCAATAAAGGAATGGAATCTACAGTATAAAATCTTCCCCTACCAAAATCACTGACCTGGAACATTCTGTAGCTGAGGATTGCAGGAAATGCTTATTCCTAGTGCTTGATATTTGCTACCATGTGGAAGGAACTGTGTTGGCCTAACATAGCTGGCATCTGTCTAGCTCTCAAGGTTACTTACCTTCAGGGGAAAGGGGAAAAACTGCCTCATTAGTAAATATAGGAGAATAAGCTTGAGTTCACCTGACCTCTACCTCCTTTAATTGGCTTGTTTCAGACAGAAAGTGCATGAGTGACCTTATTTATAAAGGCGCTGCCCTTCCTGGATAAATCTTAGGTTATGGTGCTGCCTATCTAGGTGGATAGTCAGTCTGTCTAGGTTTGGGGATGGTATTAAGAAGCTTGCTTCTGCTAAGTTGCTTCAGTCGTGTCCGACTCTGTGCAACCCCATAGACGACAGCCCACCAGGCTTCCCCGTCCCTGGGATTCTCCAGGCAAGAACACTGGAGTGGGTTGCCATTTCCTTCTCCAATTAAGAAGCTTACTGTTGCCTTATTCATACTTGAGCCACATTATCTAACAACTTTTTCAAGCATTGTTGTTATTCAGTCATTAATTCATATCCGACTCTTTGTGACTCCATAGACTGCAGCATGCCAGGCTTCCCTGTCCTTCACTATCTCCCAGAGTTTGCTCAAACTCGTGTCCATTGAGTCAGTGATGCTATATAACCATCTCATCCTCTGCCACCCCCTTCTTTTTTTGCCTTCAATCTTTCCCAGCATCAGTGCCTTTTCCAATGAGTCAGCTCTTCACATGAAGTGACCAAAGTATTGGAGGTTCAGCATCAGTCCTTCCAGTGAATATTCAGAACTGATCTCCTTCAGAATGGACTGGTTGGATCTCCTTGCAGTCCAAGGGACTCTCAAGAGTCTTCTCCAACACCACAGTTCAAAAGCATCAATTCTTCAGCACTCAGCCTTCTTTATGGTCTAGCTCTCACATCCATACATGACTACTGGAAAAACCATAGCTTTGAACATATGGACCTTTGTCGACAAGTGATGTCTCTGCTTTTTAATACACTGTCTAGGTTGGTTGTAGTTTTTCTTCCAAGGATCAAGTATCTTTTAATTTCATGGCTGTAGTCACCATCCACAGTGAATTTTTAGTCCAAGAAAATCCACTTTTCCCCCTTCTACTTGCCATGAAGTGATAGGACCAGATGCCATGATCTTCATTTTTTGAATGTTGAGTTTTAAGCCAGCTTTTTCACTCTCTCACACTCATCACAAGGCTCTTAATCAAGCATACAGATGATATTCTGTTTCTACCTTTATTTTCATACACCTGTTTCATACACCTACATCTATTTCTTTTCACAGTTCAGTTCAGTTCAGCCACTCGGTCGTATCAAACTCTTTGTGACCCCATGAATTGCAGCACACCAGGCCTCCCTGTCCATCACCAACTCCCGGAGTTCACCCAGACTCACGTCCATTGAGTCAGTGATGCCATCCAGCCATCTCATCCTCTGCCATCCCCTTCTCCTCCTGCCCCCAATCCCTCCCAGCATCAGAGTCTTTCCCAATGAGTCAACTCTTCGCATGAGGTGGCCAAAGTACTGGAGTTTCAGCTTTAGCATCATTCCTTCCAAAGAAATCCCAGGCTGATCTCCTTCAGAATGGACTGGTTGGATCTCCTTGCAGTCCAAGGGACTCTCAAGAGTCTTCTCCAACACCACAGTTCAAAAGCATCAATTCTCCGGCACTCAGCCTTCTTCACAGTCCAACTCTCACATCCATTCATGACCACAGGAAAAACCATAGCCTTGACTAGATGGACCTTTGTTGGCAAAGTAATGTCTCTGCTTTTGAATATGCTATCTGGGTTGGTCATAACTTTCCTTCCAAGGAGTAAGCGTCTTTTAATTTCATGGCTGCAGTCACCATCTGCAGTGATTTTGGAGTCCCCCAAAATAAAGTGTGACACTGTTTCCACTGTTTCCCCATCATTTCCCATGAAGTGATGGGACCGGATGCCATGATCTTCGTTTTCTGAATGTTGAGCTTTAAGCCAACTTTTTCACTCTCCACTTTCACTTTCATCAAGAGGCTTTTGAGTTCCTCTTCACTTTCTGCTATAAGGGTGGTGTCATCTGCACATCTGAGGTTATTGATATTTCCCCCGGCAATCTTGATTCCAGCTTGTGTTTCTTCCAGTCCAGCGTTTCTCATGATGTACTCTGCATGTAAGTTAAATAAGCAGGGTGATAAGATACAGCCTTGACATCCTCCTTTTCCTATTTGGAACCAGTCTGTTGTTCCATGTCCAGTTCTAACTTGCTTCCTGACCTGCATACAGATTTCGCAAGAGGCAGATCAGGTGGTCTGGTATTCCCATCTCTTTCAGAATTTTCCACAGTTTACTGTGATCCACACAGTCAAAGGCTTTGGCATAGTCAATAAAGCAGAAATAGATGTTTTTCTGGAACTCTCTTGCTTTTTCCATGATCCAGTGGATGTTGGCAATTTGATCTCTGGTTCCTCTGCCTTTTCTAAAACCAGCTTGAACATCAGGAAGTTCACAGTTCACATATTGCTGAAGCCTGGCTTGGAGAATTTTGAGCATTACTTTACTAGCGTGTGAGATGAGTGCAATTGTGCGGTAGTTTGAGCATTCTTTGGCATTGCATTTCTTTGGGATCGGAATGAAAACTGACCTTTTCCAGTCCTGTGGCCACTGCTGAGTTTTCCAAATTTGCTGGCATATTGAGTGCAGCACTTTCACAGCATCGTCTTTCAGGATTTGAAATAGCTCAACTGGAATTCCATCACATCCACTAGGTTTGTTCGTAGTGATGCTTTCTAAGACCCACTTGACTTCACATTCCAGGATGTCTGGCTCTAGGTCAGTGATCACACCATCGTGATTAGTTACCAATTTTACAAATTTGGACTAGTGAAGAACCGTCTTAAAAACTTTTTATGTTGAACTACATTTAGACTGATAGAAAACGTGCCAGATTAGTACAGTTTCATGTATCCTTCACCCAGCTTCCCCCAGTGTTAACATCTGACATAAGCATACTATAATCATTAGAACCAGGAAATTAGCATAGGTACAGCACTACTAGCTAAACTGAAGAGCTTATTAAAGTTTTGCCACGAATCTCCCACTAATGTCCTTTTTCTATTCCAGGATTTCATCTAGGATCTCACTTTGCATTTCATTGTTAATTGTCCTTGGTTCCCTGAGGTCTGTAATAGCGCCTCAGTCTTTCCTTGTCCTTCATGACCATGATACTCTTGAAGAGTGTAGGTGATTTTGCCAAATGTCTATGAGTTTGAGTTGGTCTGATGTTTTTTCATGATTGGACTGAGGTTCTCTGGTAATGTGAGAATACCATGAAATACTATTATCCTCAGTGCATCATATATCACAGGGTTCATGATGTTGATATGTCTTCTTATTGGTGGTGTTAACCCAGTTGGTTAATATGGTTTCTGCCAAGTTTCTCCACCATAAAGTCATGTCTTTCCCTTTGCAATTAAAAAGTATGTTGGGGGAGATTTTTTGTAATCATGCAGACTTCACTTCTCCTCAAACTTTTACCCACCAATTTTATCATCTATTGATGCAACTTGTCTTCAAGTTATTTTTGTGGTATTGCATGGTGATTTTATTTTTTTCTTTCCTTTTATGTTAATTCAAATTATATCATAAAGAAGAGTTGTCCTATTTCTGCCATTTATTTATTTGATTATTTTATCAGTATTGGCTCATTTATTATACTTATGAATTATAATCTAACTCTATAATTATTTATTTTACTGCTCAAATTGTTCCAGCTCTGGCACTTAGGAGCTACTTTGGATTGGCCCCTGTATTTTGTTTTGCTTTTGGAGCATGTTATTACCATCTGGGAAAAGATATTCTAAGCTCATCTTTATATTACCTGCCTTGACCCTGGAATCAACCATTTCTCCAAGAAACTCTGGTTCGTTTTATTAGAGAGCAGTTTAGAATCCAACATATGAGCACAAGGTGTGAAATTGGCTAAAATTTCTGACAGTTTCAAGTTGATGAAAATAAGGGCTAATCGAAATTCATAGGCTTATGGGAACTGGTGCAAGCAGTCTGGAAAACAATTTTTCATTAGCCACTAAAGCGTAGGTAGGTACATTCCATGAGTCAGTAATTTCACTGGAGGAACTCTTGCACGTGTACAAGAGTTGTATGCAGTTTTGTTTAGACTAGCACATAATGGGAAACAACCCAAACGCCCATCAGTAGGAGAACAGATGAATAAACTGTGGTATATTCATACAATGGAGAATTCTAAAGCAGTGAAAATGAGCTACAGCTGTACATATCAACAGGAATAAATCTCAGATGTATAATATTAGCCAAAAAGAATACAGACTGTATGATTCCATTTATAGAAAGTTCATCAATAGGCAGAATAAAGCAATATAGATATTGTAGGGATGCATAAGTGATAAGATGATCGAACTAGAAAGAAAAGGCAACCATTATGGCAAAATTCAGGAGCGTGATTACAGTTAGGGGTGGAATGTGTGGAGCTTCACAAGTATTGGTTGTACCATATTCCTTAAGCTGGATGGTGGATTAATGGGCATTCATTTTGTTTAGATCAGACATATGTATGTGTGAAATACTGCATAATGAAGAAGAAAAGGGGAGGAGCTGGAGGGAAGGAAGGAAGAGAAAAGAAGGAAAAAAAGAAGGGAGGGAAGGAAACATGGATGGACGGAGGTAGGGAAAGAAAGAAACAAAAGAGCATCCCTGAACACAGTATCTTAGGATCTGGGTGGTTCAGATTCTGACACCAAATACCTCTTTGACTTTGAGTGAGTCACTAAACTTTTCAGAGCCTCCGTTTTCATACCAGTTAAATAGGTAAAATTTGTTCTTTGCCATGTATGCCTCACAGTGTTCTTTTGAGGGAGAAAATGAAACTACGTGTAGAATAGTACTTCAAAGAAGTAATAAAGTATTCTGAAATATAAAGGAAAAAGAAAGTTAATACCTCAAATCACCTTGCTTCCCAATGCCAGAAACCTAGTGTACCTTGATGTTTATATATAATTTTTTATTCAGCCACTATTTAACTTCTATCCTGCACACTCCTTGCTGAACTAACATATCAGGAGGAGAGCAGGTATTTGTTTATGCCTTTCCAGAAGGTTGGTTTGCTCTTCTGAGCGACTTACCCAGAGCATTTATGAGGTCTCAGACTGGAGAACTAAGGTGTTTCTCACCTGGAAAGGGCAACTTTAATGTGCTCCCTGGTGGTCAGAGGAGAAAGCACACGAGAAAGGTTGGCCATCAGCCTCAGTTTCAACAAATGCAACGATAATCTGTATAAGGTAAGGGCTACTATGCCTTACTACATGCCAGACTTTGTTCTAACTTCTTCATTTTCATGATCGCATTTAATGCTCATAACAGCCCTGAGAGATATGTCATATTATCCCCACTTTACAGATGAGAATATAGACTCTTGGACAGTTGAAGTAAATGACCCAAGGTCACCAAATGAGTGACAAGGGCCAATTTCCTCCTCAGGGCCATCTGCAGCCAAAGCCCATATGTATTATCTAACCCAATTGTCTGTTGCTCAACTGAGTTCTCCTGAGAGATCTTTACATTTCGCAGGTATAATCTCTGGGCTGATATGACTTCTCATCACCAGCCAATTGCACAAATAAAGCTGTGATTTTATTAGATACTACTAATTTTGTTTTTAAATTCCAGCTTTACTGGTAACACACCAGTGGGAGCCTCATGGGGAATACTAAAGAGCTTGAATTATTTGTGCTTAGGGAGGATCTTCCTGCTTTCCAGGTAGTTCAGTGGTAAAGAATCTGCCTGTCAGTGCAGGAAACGCAAGACAGTCAGTTCGATTCCTGGGTGGGGAAGACTCCCTGGAGTAGGAATTGGCAACCCACTCCAGTATTCTTGCTTGGAAAATCCCATGGACAGAGGAGCCTGGTGGGCTACAGTCCACGGAGTCTCAAAGAGTTGGATGCGACTGAGCACACAACGCGATGGACCTTCCTATTGTAGTTGAAGGACCCTTCAGAAAAAAAAAAAAACCAAAACAGGAAAGATCACCAAATTTCTAATTTACAGACTCAACCTATTTTTTTTCAGTTGACTCACTGTCCCTCTTCTTTGCTTAGAATAATCCTCTTTACCTATCTTGACTGGAGCCCACACTGGCTTCTTCTTCAGCCTCTGATTTATGCTATAATGACTGGCTCTTGGCCTTCTGCTTTTTAAATCTTTTATTCTATTAATAAATACATATTCTAGTATTTAAATAACTTTTCATATCTGAAATAAAGCATATTTGGGCACAATATAGTTTACAAATATGGCATTACAACCAGTTGTTATATTTTATTATTTATGTATTTTAAGAGGTTGGTCTACAGTTTTGAATGATTCTTGGTGAGATATTGGTCCCCAGGTTATTCTAACCTTGTAAGATGAATTGGGAAAATTCCTTCTTTTCTGATTTTGGAAAAATGTGAATATCATACATATTACCTTCATTCTGAATATTTGATAGAATCCTTTTGGTTAATCATCCTAGCTTGAAAGATAGGAGTGAAGTGGTAAAAAACATGTAAAGATGTCTATCCTCAGTCCCACTTCTCACCCCTGGTACAAACCAGTCTACTCAAGTTTTCTTTTTCTTAGGTCAGTATCAGTAACTCATGTTTCCTATGTAACATTCATTTCATCTAGATTTTCAAGTTTGTGGCACCAAAATTTTATGTAAAGTTTTCTTAGAACATTCAAATGTCTTTTTGACTGTACTTATAACCCTTTTGTTATTTAAGTTGGTATCATTTTACTTTGGCTGAAGTTACCGATGGCTCAGATGGTAAAGAATCCGCCTGCAATGCAGAAGGCCCGGGTTCAATCCCTGGGTCAGGAAGATCCCCTGGAGAAGGAAGTGACTACCCACTCCAGTATTATTGCCTGGAGAATTCCATGGACAGAGGAGCCTGGTGGGCTACAGTAGATGGGGTTGCAGCTCCTGACTGACAGTCTCCCATACCCACTCTAACCACCTTCTCTCTTCATGTATCCACCGCATCTTTTATCATTCCCTGCTGTATCCATCAATGGCCCAAAGGGACTATTTAAGTAACAAAACAGGTATAGTCCCTTTCTAGGTGATCTGTGAGCTATGGACAGCCTTTCTTGGCCATGGAGAGTTGTCATTATGTTGCTTACATCTTTTGCTCTCCTCACCTATATATACATACACCTGTCTTTCATGGGTCCCTGCTCTGTTAAGCCCAGCTGTGTCTATCCTATACATCCTCCCTACCCTGCCCCCATAGTTCACCTCTGTTATGGGGAAGAAAATTAAGATACCCTGTATATATCATCTTGAATTCCTAACATTACATAAAACAACTGAGCAGTCAGTGGTCTAAAGGAAGTTTATAGTGCTACAGGCAAACCCTCAACTGTATGGCAGCCTTTTACTAAATAAATCACTATAGAAACTCCAATCCAATTCTACTCAGCCTCACCCTAAAGGGAGGTGGAAAAGTAGACAAAGACAGTACACATTTAGTCTTCCCTTCATCAAAACCTCCCCCAAATCAGCTAAGCATATCCATCTTTCAGGATTTTAGGTCCCAACTTGACCCAGCTCACACATGTACGGCTCTTTCTTTCCCTCTTCACTTCTTTGCTAGTTACACCTCTGTCTGATACACCTTGATTCTTATGCACAGGTCAGATCTTTCCTGATCTCTAACTAAAGCTGTAGTTCTTGCTTATTCCTGGGTATATCCTTAACCACTGAGATTAGGAGTTGAACTATTACCCCAGAAAAATTGCCCTTATGATATAAATTATTTTTTAAAAATATAATAGAGGATTTATATTCATAGAAAATAATCCTTCTTTAATAGTGCTCCTTTTAGCACTACTTAGCACTGTGTGAACCGTGAACTTCCTGATGTTCAAGCTGGTTTTAGAAAAGGCAGAGGAACCAGAGATCAGATTGCCAATATCTGCTGGATCATGGAAAAAGCAAGAGAGTTCCAGAAAAGCATCTATTTCTGCTTTATTGACTATGGCAAAGCCTTTGATTGTGTGGATCACAATAAACTGTGGAAAATTCTGAAAGAGATGGGAATACCAGACCATCTGATCTGCCTCTTGAGAAATTTGTATGCAGGTCAGGAAGCAACAGTTAGAACTGGACATGGAACAACAGACTGGTTCCAAATAGGAAAAGGAATACGTCAAGGCTGTATATTGTCACCCTGCTTATTTAACTTCTATGCAGAGTACATCATGAGAAACGCTGGACTGGAAGAAACACAAGCTGGAATCAAGATTGCCGGGAGAAATATCAATAACCTCAGATATGCAGATGACACCACCCTTATGGCAGAAAGTGAAGAGGAACTCAAAAGCTTCTTGATGAAAGAGAAAGTGGAGAGTGAAAAAGTTGGCTCAAAGCTCAACATTCAGAAAACGAAGATCATGGCATCCGGTCCCATCACTTCATGGGAAATAGATGGGGAAACAGTGGAAACAGTGTCACACTTTATTTTGGGGGGCTCCAAAATCACTACATATGGTGACTGCAGCCATGAAATTAAAAGATGCTTACTCCTTGGAAGGAAAGTTATGACCAACCTAGATAGCATATTCAAAAGCAGAGACATTACTTTGCCAACAAAGGTCCGTCTAATCAAGGCTATGGTTTTTCCTGTGGTCATGTATGGATGTGAGAGTTGGACTGTGAAGAAGGCTGATCGCCGGAGAATTGATGCCTTTGACCTATGGTGTTGGAGAAGACTCTTGAGAATCCCTTGGACTGCAAGGAGATCCAACCAGTCCATTCTGAAGGAGATCAGCCCTGGAATTTCTTTGGAAGGAATGATGCTAAAGCTGAAACTGCAGTACTTTGGCCACCTCATGCGAAGAGTTGACTCATTGGAAAAGACTCTGATGCTGGGAGGGATTGGGGGCAGGAGGAGAAGGGGACGGCAGAGGATGAGATGGCTGGATGGCATCACTGACTTGATGGACATGAGTCTGACTGAACTCCGGGAGTTGGTGATGGACAGGGAGGCCTGGCGTGCTGCGATTCATGGGGTTGCAAAGAGTCGGGCACAACTGAGCGACTGAACTGAAATGAACTGAGCACTAGCACCAATAATAGTGCTTCTTTCAGCAAACAAGGTTATGTATGAAGTCATTAGTTCTGTAAAAGAAAAAGAAGAAAAACAATTCATTCAAAGAGAATTTTCTCCCTTTTCTCTGGAATGCAAAGCCACCCACTTGAACAATTCACATTGACCCAATTCAGCGGTACAGTGTTGTATAATGCACAAACATGGCCTGGAGTCAGGAGACTTTGGGTCTACTCCCCAATCTGTTATAGTAGCTGTGCATTGTTGTTGTTCAGTTACTAAAGTTGTGTCTGACTCTTTGTGACCCCATGAACTGCAGCACACCATGTTTCCCTGTCCTTCACTATTTTCCAGAGTTTGCTCAAACTCATATGACCTCAGGATAAATTGCATAAAACTGTTATCTAATTTATTTGTCTGTAAATTTAAGATATTAAACTATATAACCTTCAAAGATCTTTTAAACACAGCAGTTTCAAATCCCCAAAAGTACATGAGTAACTATCTTATGTTGGGGGCCCTGAGTAGTATGGGAAAAATATAGTCTTTATTCTCAAGAAACGTATCATTTCATGAAAATGTGACTTTATTTTAAGTAGTCAGATATAAGATGACAGTTTTCTTTTTCAATCTTTAGGGTGAACTTGGTTCAAATCATTTTAGCCCCATTTATAGCTATTATTTCTTCATCGTTTCAAACTGTTCATGTGGTTCTCAAGGCAAGAATACTGAAGTGGTTTGCATTACCTTCTCCAGTGGACCACATTTTGTCAGAACTCTCCACCATGACCCATCCATCTTGAGTAGCTCTACATGCAGGATGGCTCATAGTTTCATTGAGTTAAACAAGGCTGTGGTCCATGTGATCAGATTGGTTAGTTTTCTGTGATTGTGATTTTCATTCTGTCTGCCCTCTGATGGAGAACAATAAGAGGCTTATGGAAGCTTCCTGATGGGAGAGACTGACTGAGGGGAAAACTGGGTCTTGTTCTGATGGGCGGGGCCATGCTCAGTAAATCTTTAATCCAATTTTCTGTTGATGGGAGGGGCTCTATTCCCTTCCTGTTATATGACCTGAGGCCAAACTATGGTGGAGGTAATGAAGATAATGGCGACCTCCTTCAGAAGGTCCCATGAACGCACTGCTGCACTCAGTGCCCCCAACCCTGCAGCAGGCCACTGCCAACCCACGCCTCCACCAGAGACTCCTGGACACTCAGGGGCAAGTCTGGGTCAGTCTCTTGTGGGGTCACTGCTCCTTTCTCCTGGGTCCTAGTGCACACAGGTTTTGTTTATGCCCTCCAAGAGCCTGTTTCCCGAGTCCTGTGTAAGTTCTGGCAGCTCTATGGTGGGGTTAATGGCGACCTCCTCGAAGAGGGCTTATACCATACCCAAGTCTGCTTCACCCAGAGCCTGTGTCCCTGCAGCAGTCCACTGCTGACCTGTACCTCCATAAGAGACACTCAAACACAGTTCTGGCTCAGTCTCTGTGGGGTCTCTGGGTCCTGGTGTGCACATTTGTTTGAGCTCTCTGAGCATCTCTGGTGGGTATGGGGTTTGATTCTAAATGTGATTTTGCCCCTCCTACCATCTTGCTGGGGCTGCTCCTTTGCCCCCCCCCCACCTTTTTAATACTTTTTAAATTTTTATTTTTTAATTTATTTTATTTTTATTATTTATTTCTTTTTAATTAAATTGATCCTTTGCCCTTGGATGTGGGGTGTCTGCTCCAGTGCTATGCAGCTGCCAAACAGTATGAAAAGACAAAAAGATAAGACACTGAAAGGTGAACTCCCCAGGGGGGTAGGTGCCCAACATGCTACTGACCAGTGGAGAAATAACTCCAGAAGGAAAGAAGAGACAGAGCCAAAGCAAAACAACACCCAGTTATGGATGTGACTGGTGATGGAAGTAAAGGCTGATGCTGTAGAGTGCAATACTGAATAGGAACCTGGAACGATAAGTCCGTGAATCAAGGCAAACTGGAAGTGGTCAAACAAGAGATGGCAAGCGTGAACATCAACATTCTAGGAATCAACGAACTAAAATGGACTGCAGTGGGCGAATTTAACTCAGCTGACCATTATATCTACTACTGTGGGCAAGAATCCTTTAGAAGAAATGGAGTAGCCATCATAGTCAACAAAAGAGTTCTAAATACAGTACTAGGATGCAATCTCAAAAATGACAGAATGATCACTATTCATTTCCAAGGCAAACCATTCAATATCACAATAATCCAAGTCTATGCCCTGACCAGTAATGCTGAAGAAGCTGAAGTTGAATGGTTCTATGAAGATGTACAAGACCTTCTAGAACTAACATCCCCCAAAAGATGTCCTTTTAATTATATTGAACTGCAATGCAAAAGTAGGAAGTCAAGAAATATCTGGAGTAACAGGCAAATTTGGCTTTGGAGTACAGAATGAAGCAGGGCAAGGGCTAATAGAGTTTTGCCAAGAGAATGCGCTGGTCATAGCAAACACCCTATTCCAACAACACAAGAGAAGACTCTACACATGGACATCACCAGATGGCCAATACTGAAATCAGATTGATTATATTCCTTGCAGCCAAAGATGGAGAAGCTCTATACAGTGAGCAAAAACAAGACCAGGAGCTGACTGTGGCTCAGATCATGAACTCCTTATTGCCAAATTCAGACTTAAATTGAAGAAAGTAGGGAAAACCAGTAGCATTCAGGTATGACCTAAATCAAATCCCTTACAATTATACAGTGGAAGTGACAAATAGATTCAAGGGATTAGATCTGATAGACAGAGTGCCTGAAGAACTATGGACAGAGGTTCATGACATTGTACAGGAGGCAGGGGTCAAGACCATCCCAAAGGAAAAGAAATGCAAAAAGGCAAAATGGTTGTCTGAGGAGGCCTTACAAATAGCTGTGAAAAGAAAGAGAAGTGAAAGGCAAAGGAGAAAAGGAACGATATATCCATTTGAATGCAGAGTTTCAAAGAATAGCAAGAAGATATATAAAAGCCTTCCTCAGTGATCAGTGTAAAGAAATAGAGGAAAACAATAGAATAAGAAAGACTAGAGATCTCTTCAAGAAAATTAGAGATACCAAAGGAACATTTACATGCAAAGATGGGC
The DNA here is from genome assembly GCF_055505025.1 of Bos grunniens. Classification (NCBI taxonomy): domain Eukaryota; kingdom Metazoa; phylum Chordata; class Mammalia; order Artiodactyla; family Bovidae; genus Bos; species Bos grunniens. The sequence goes on from NC_141168.1 coordinate 21,927,553, forward strand.
TCAATAAAGGACAGAAATGGTATGGACCTAACAGAAGCAGAACATATTAAGAAGAGGTGGCAACAATACACAGAAGAACTATACAGAAAAGACTTTAATGACCGAGATAACCACGAAGGTGCGATCACTCACCTAGAGCCAGACATCCTGGAATGCTAAGTAAAGTGGGCCTTAGGAAGCATCACTATGAAAAAAACTAGTGGAGGTGATGCAATTCCAGTTGAGCTATTTCAAGTCCTAAAAGATGATGGAGTAAAAGTGCTGCACTCAATATGCTGGCAAATTTGAAAAACTCAGCAGTGGCCTTGGGACTTGAAAAGGTCAGTTTTCATTCCAATCTCTAAGAAATGCAAAGCCAAAGAATGTTTAAACTACCACACAATTGCACTCATCTCACACACTAACAAAGTAATGCTCAAAATTCTTCAAGCCAGGCTTCAACAATATGTGAACTGAGAACTTTCAGATGTTCAAGCTGGATTTAGAAAAGACAGGGGAACTAGAGATCAAATTGCCAACATCCACTGGATCATCAACAAATCAAGAGAGTTCCAGAAAACTCTATTTTATTGACTATGCCAAAGCCTTTGGCTGTGTGGATCACAACAAACTGTGGAAAATTCTTAAAGAGATGAGAATACCAGACCACCTGACCTGCCTCCTGAGAAATCTGTATGCAGGTCAAGAAGCAACAGTTAGAACTAGACATGGAACAACAGACTGGTTCCAAATTGGGAAAGGAGTACATCAAGGCTGTATACTGTTGCCCTGCTTATTTAACTTATATGCAGAGTACATCATGAGAAATGCTGAATGAAGCACAAGCTGGAATCAAGATTGCCGGGAGAAATATCAATAACCTCAGATATGTAGATGACACCACCCTTATGGCAGAAAGCGAAGAAGAACTAAAGAGCCTCTTGATGAAAGTGAAAGAGGAGAGTGAAAAATTTGGCTTAAAACTCAACATTCAGAAAACTAAGATCATAGCATCTGGTCCCTTCACTTCATGGCAAATAGATGGGGAAACAATGGAAACAGTGACAGACTTTATTTTTTTGGGCTCCAAAATCACTGCAGATGGTGACTGCAGGCATGAAATTAACAGACGCTTGCTCCTTGGAAGAAAAGTTATGACCAACCTAGACAGCATATTAAAAAGCAGACATTACTTTGCCACCAAAGGTCCATCTAGTCAAAGCTATGGTTTTTCCATTAGTCATGTATGGATGTGAGGGTTGGAGTATAAAGAAAGCTGAGCACTGAAGAATTGATGCTTTTGAACTGTGGTGTTGGAGAAGACTCTTGAGAGTCCTTTGGACAGCAAGGAGATCCAACCAGTCCATCCTAAAGAAAATCAATCCTGAATATTCATTGGAAGGACTGATGCTGAAGCTGAAACTCCAATACTTTGGCCACCTGATGTGAAGAACTGACTCATTTGAAAAGACCCTGGTGCTGGGAAAGATTGAAGGTGGGTGGTGAAGGGGACGACAGAGGATGAGATGGTTGGATGGCATCACGTACTCAATGGACGTGAGTTTGAGTAAGTTCCCAGAGTTGATGATGGACAGGGAAGCCTGGCATGCTGCAGTCCATGGGGTCACAAAGAGTTGGACACGACTGAACACCTGAACTGAACTTTCTTCATCTATTCTAATATCTCTCATTCTTGTTGTTGTTCAGTCATTAAGTCATGTCTGACTGTTTGCTACCCAGTGTACTGCAGCACGCCAGGCTTCCCTGTCCTTCAGTATCTCCCAGAGGTTGCTCAAACTCATGTCCATTGAGTCGGTAATGCTATCTAACCATCTCATCCTCTGCCGCCCCATCTCCTTTGGCCTTCAGTCTTTCCCAGTATGAGGATATTTCCCAGTGAGTCAGCTCTTCATATCAAGTGGTCAAAATATTGGACCTTCAGCTTCAGCATTAGTCCTGCCAATTAATATGTAGGCTTGATTTCCTTTAGGATTGACTGATTTGATCTCCTTGCAGTCCAAGGGACTCTCAAGAATCTTCTCCAGCACCAAAATTCAAAAGCATCAGTTCTTTGGCACTCAGCCTTCTTTATGGTCCAACTCTCACATCTGTGTATGACTACTGGAAAGTTGGTAAAGTGATGTCTCTGCTTTTATGCTGTCTAGGTTTGCCATAGCTTTCCTTCCAAGCAGCAAGCATCTTTTAATTTCATGGCTGTAGTCATCACCTGAAGTGATTTTGGAGCCCAAGAAGATAAAGTCTGTCACTGTTTCCTTTTTTACCCTCCTATTTGCCATGAAATGATGGGACTGGATGCCATGATCTTAATGTTTTGAATACTGACCTTTAAGCCAGCTTTTTCATTCTCCTCTTTCATCCTCATCAAGAGTTTTTTTAGTTCCTCTTCCCTTTCTGCCATTAGAGTGGTATCATGTGCATATGTTTGTTAATATTTCTCCTGGAAGTCTTGATTCCATCTTGTGATTCATCTAGCCCAGCATTTTGCATGTTGTACACTGCATATAAGTTAAATAAACAGCTTGACAATATACAGCTTTGTCTTACTCCTTCCCCAATTTTGAACCAGTCATTTGTTTCATGTCCAGTTCTAACTGTTGTTTCTTAACCTGCATACAAGTTTCTCAGGAGACAGGTAAGGTAGTCTTGGTATTCCCACCTCTTTAGGAATTTTCCACAGTTTGTTGTGATCCACCCAGTTATAGGCTTTAGCATAGTCAATGAAACAGAAGTAGACGTTTTCTTGGAATTCCCTTGCTTTCTCTATGATGCAACTGATGTTACCAATTTGATCTCTGGTTCCTCTGCCTTTTCTAAACTCAGCTTGTACATCTGGAAGTTCTCAGTTCACATATTGCTGAAGCCTAGCTTGAAGGATTTTGAGCATAACTTTACTAGCATGTGAAATGATTGCAATTGTATGGTAGTTTGAACATTCTTTGGCATTGCCCTTCTTTGGGATTAGAATGAAAACTGACCTTTTCCAGTCCCTCTTTCTAGCCCCCAGAAAAAGACACAGGATATAATCATGGCCCAAGAAGTAAATCCTGTTATGTAACACATCTACATGGCTTATTATTTATTTCACACTTCTTTTTTCTTCCAAAGTTAATAATGTTCAATTATACAGAACAAATAGAATAGAATAGAAATATTAGAATATAGACTTAAAATATTTCTCACACTTTCACAGCCAGGACTATGATGGACTAGATAGATGACTAAAAATTGAATAAATTTCAAATATAGTTTTTAATACATTATAACCTCAGATATGCAGAATGACACCACCCATATGGCAGAAAGTGAAAAGGAACTAAAGCGCCTTGTGATGAAAGTGAAAGAGGAGAGTGAAAAATTTGGCTTAAAGCTCAACATTCAAAAAACTAAGATCATGGCATCTGGTCCCATCACTTCATGGGAAATAGATGGGGAAACAGTGGAAACAATATCAGAATTTATTTTTGGGGGCTCCAAAATCACTGCAGATGGTGATTGCAGCCAGGAAATTAAAAGACGCTTACTCCTTGGAAGGAAAGTTATGACCAACCTAGATAGCATATTCAAAAGCAGAGACATTACTTTGCCAACAAAGGTCCGTCTAGTCAAGGCTATGTTTTTTCCAGTGGTCATGTATGGATGTGAGAGTTGGACTGTGAAGAAAGGTGAGCACCGAAGAATTGATGCTTTTGAACTGTGGTGTTGGAGAAGACTCTTGAGAGTCCCTCGGACTGCAAAGAGATCCAACCAGTCCATCCTAAAGGAGATCAGCCCTCGGTGTTCATTGGAAGGACTGATGCTGAAGCAGAAAATCCAATACTTTGGCCACCTCATGTGAAGAGTTGACTCATTGGAAAAGACCCTGATGCTGGGAGGGAATGGGGGCAGGAGAAAGGGACGACAGAGGGTGAGATGGCTGGATGGCATCACCGACTCGATGGATGTGAGTTTGGATGAACTCCGGGAGTTGGTGATGGACAGGGAGGCCTGGTGTGCTGCGATTCATGGGGTCACAAAGAGTCAGACACAACTGAGCAACTGAACTGAACTGAACATACAAAGTGATATCCCTACATGTCAAAAATGGAAAATGAAAACAACTAAATCTCAATGAAGAGCAGTTTAAACAAATGAAAAGGCTAGGACTGCCTTGAGGGAAAATGTCAATACCAGCATTGAGATTAGAAAATTAAACCTTTGGCTTTCGCCAAAATGGAAAATGAGACTCTTCCATTAAGCCAAGCTCTTTGAAGGGGACCAGAGTAGTTTCAGATCAGTTGTCCCCCCAACTCCTTCGTATTCATGAAGAAACAAATCTCTGTCCCTCATTGAGGACTTCTGCTTTTCAAAGATTAAATATAATCAAATATAATTAGCTCTCCCTTTCACTTTCAGAAATGCCCTAGTCTCAAGATAAATTGTACAGTCACTCCATAGTGGCCCACCCAGTGTTGAGGCACAAAGCCAGAGGACTTTCTGCAGAAGAAAAATATATATATATATATAATTAGAAAATTTAAAACATATCCTGAATGGAAGATAGGAGAAAACAGTAACAATACCTTTAAATTCTTGAGAATTTATATATTGAAATTAGCATAGAGTATAAAGTAATTATGAATCAAATGTTTTAAGAAATTAAAGATGGAATAAAAACTGGAAAAGGACCAAAATATAGAGCCAATAAAAAAATACCAAGCATTTTTGGAAAAAATAAATAAATTAGAACCTTTATAAATAAAACATAATTATTGAAATTAATAAGTCACTGGATGAATTAAACAACACAATATATGCAGGTGAAGAAAATATTAAGTCTGAAGGAAATGCTCAGTCTGTAATGCATAGAGACAGAGCAGTAAGTATGAAAGAGAGAGTCAGCCACATGGAGGATATAATGAGAAAGTGTAACACATCTAATTGGAGTTCCAGGAAGAAAAAATAGAAAAAAGGCAACATTTGAAGACACAAAGGCTGAGAATTTCCCCAAACCAATAAAAGGACACGAATCCACAGATGAGTCCAAGACAGAATAGATACATAAAAATAAAGTTATACCCAGATATATTTTAGTAAAAGCAAAGAATATCAAAGACAGAGAAGTTCTTAAACAGGCAGAGAAAAAAGATAAATAATTTACAAAGAACAACAAGTAGATATCTAGTTTCTCAATAGCAATTATGAAAGACAGAACACAGGAGAATTATATCTTCTGAAGTTCTGAAGAGAAAATAACCATCATCCTAGATTTCTAGATTTAGCAAAACTATTTTTCAAGGACAAGGGAAACAGAAACATAGTCGGGCTGACATAGACTGAATTTACCTCCAACAAACCTTCCCTAAAGGGACATTTTCACAAATGCACTCTTGAAAGAAGAAAAATGATTCTAAAAACAATTTCAGGATACCCATGTGCAAAAGAAGTTGGACACTTATCTTACACCATGTACAAAAATTAACTAAAAATAGATCAAAGACCTAAATGTGAAAATTAAAAGCATACCTTTGGAAGAAAACACAGAGGTAAATCTTCATAATATTGGAGTTGGCAGTGGTTTCTTAGATATCACCAAGTGCACAAGAAACAGAAGAGAAAATACACTGGACTTCATCAAAATTAAAAATTTTTCTGCATCAAAGGACATTATCAAGAAAGTGAAAAGACAACCTACAGACATGGAACTATTATTGTCAAATTATATAAATGATGTATCTAGTATCCAGAATTTATAAAGAATTCTTATAAATCAACAAAAAGACAAAACAATCAAAAAGTGAGCAAATGAGGTAAATAAACATTTTTCTAAACAGCATATACAAATGGCCAATAAGCACACAAAAAATGTTTGGCATCATTAGTTATTAGGGAGCTTCAAGTCAAAACCACAGGGAGATACCACTTCATACCCCGTAGAATGACTGATTTTTTTTATATAAAATAAACATCATAGATACAGAAAACAAACTTATAGCTATCAGGAGGGAAGGGTGATGGATAAATTAGGAGATTGGGATTGACATATACATAACTATATATAAAATAGATAACTAATAAGGACATACTGTACAGCACTGGAAACTACTCAGTACTTCGTAATGACCTATATGGGAAAAGAATCTAAAAAACTGGGTGGATAACTGATTCACTTTGTTGTATGCCTGAAACTAATACAATGTTGTAAATCAACTACACTCCAATAAATAAATTTTTTAAAACAAATATCTATGAGGATGTGGATAAATTGGAGCCCTTGTACATTGTTGCTAGAAAGTTTAAATGGTGCAGCCACTATGGAAAAAAGTTTGATAGTTCTTTAAAAAGTTAAATGAAGAATTACCATACGACCCAACAATTCCTCTTCTAGGTATATAACCCCAAAGACTGATGCTGCTGCTGCTGCTGCTGCTGCTGCTGCTGCTAAGTCGCTTCAGTTGTGTCTGACTCTGTGCGACCCCATAGACGGCAGCCCACCAGGCTCCCCTGTCCCTGGGATTCTCCAGGCAAGAACACTGGAGTGGGTTGCCATTTCCTTCTCCAGTGCATGAAAGTGAAAAGTGAAAGTGAAGTCACTCAGTTGTGTCTGACTCTTCATGACCCCATGGACTGTAGCCTACCAGGCTCCTCCGTCCATGGGATTTTCCAGGCAAGAGTACTGGAGTGGGGTGCCGTTTCCTGCTCCAAAGACTGATGACAGATATTCAAACAGATACTTGGACACAAATGTTCATAGCAATATTATTCACAATAGCCAAAAGGTAAAAACAACCCAAATGTCCATCAATGGATGATGGATAAATAGATCTGCTATATTAATACAATAAAATGTTATTCACCCATACACACACACAAAATAATTAAGTACTGATGCTTGCTACAACATGGATAAATCTCAAAAACATTATGCTAAGTGAAAAAAGTCAGACTCCAAAAATCAAATACTGTATGATTCCATTTGAAATGTCCAGAGTAGGCAGATCCACAGAGACAGCAGGTTACTGGCTGCTAGAGGCTGGGAAGAGGAAGGAAAGGAGAGTAACTGCTTAATTGGCATGGATTTTCCTAGTGGGGTAATCAAAATGTTCTGGAACCAGATAGTGATGATGGTTGCACATCATTGTGAATGCACTAAATGCCACCGAATTGTACACTGTAAATTGGTTAGAACTGAATTTTTATGTGAGTTTTACTGTAATAAAAAAGTTCACAGATATAAAGAAATCAGCAAACATGAGTAAAACCAGACATTGTATATTATATATTATGATAAATGATTATATGTGTTTTTCTTAAAATGAGATTAAAAAATAGTGCACAGTACAAACATGAGTTGAGAAACGGGTAATCAGAGTTAAAGTATTTTACAGTTCCTATGAGACCCCATGAGAGCCATTGACTTTCAAGTGTTTTTGACTGTAATCCACAGTTAGAAATTGCTACCCAGTGCACACAAATATGTATATGACTGAAACAAAAATTTCACAAAATAATGCTGGTTGAATGTGTTATATACTGATATTTTCTAATCTAATTAATTTCATTTTTTAAGTGCTAATCATGTCCCATTAAATTGATTTCATGACCCATTAAATGGATTATAATACACCATTTGAAAAAAATTAATGTAAAGAGCATGTGGTGACACCCAGTGAAGGCTCCCCTGGTGGCTCAACTACAGAATCCACCTGCAATTGCAGATTGAGGTTCCATCCCTGGATCAGGAAGATCCCTTGGAGGAGGAAATGGCAACCCACTCCAGTATTCTTGCGTGGAAAATCCCATGGACAGAAGAGCATGGAGTGTTACAGTTCATGGGGTCGCAAAAGAGTTGGACATGACTTAGCATCTAAACAACAACAACAAAGAAGAGAAAATAAGAGAAGAAAGGGTCTTGAGCAGTTCAATGTTGACTACGATGCTATATCCACAAGCATCAGCAGATGATGAACTGCCAGTATTTTTCAAAATCTTCTGATGATATCACCCTGTTCTAGGATTGGAATCTCCTTAAGGCAAAGTGTTTCTACTAGTGCATTGGAAACCTTTTGAAAAATTCTGCATTTGAATAGTATTCAATGAATTGCCAAGATAACGTTCTCTTGAGTTATTCAGTATGGATTTCTACAGCTGATGGAAAGCATTTCTTATCCATGAACATTGCAGAACAGTCTACCTCAATTTGAGGAAATCAGAAGATCTGAGTGGTGGTCTTATCCCTTGCTACCTTAGACAAGTCATTTCATTTATCCTGGTTTCAGTTCCCTTATTTGTAAAATTGAAGGGAAATTTATGTTTTTCCTAAAAAAGAAATCTGTATTCACTCTAACAAGTCTATGGAGACCCCTGATTTCATGCACTTACACATAATCATGTACAAATGTGTTGCATCTAGATGAAGGAAATTTAATGTAGACTCTCAAGAAATACCCAAAAGCATTGGCATTAATCTATTTTAAAATAGAAAGTGATATATGGAGCATATTTTTATACTTTTTCAGATATAATTGTTAATTTATAAGATGTTCATACTTTTTTCTTAATTAGTTGTTGATTGGGTGTGGTGTGTTTTAGTTACTGCCACTTTGGGAGTTTTACTAAGTTAAGAAAAGGGATTATACTGATCTGAGTATGTACCAGTAAACATACCCATATTCCATGGCAACTAAATGGCTGTTGCCATTTAACTGTTTTTCCAATTACTACAAGGTACCTCAGTGAACAATATTTGGTAAGCTTTGTTTACACATGAGAGACACGTGGCTGTTTTTCCCACCACAATTATTTGTTTATTAGCTAGTCATTGTAACCTTCCATTGTCTCAGATGAGGTATGACTAAGAGATTTGGTATCGGCAGTCTACCACTGTCTGGAAAGATTCCTATGAAATGAAACAGTGGAAAAGACATTCCCCATACCAGCTGTACTAAACTATTTTTAGTTCACCAAAAGCTTTTTGATAATTTTTGCTTACTGTATTTTTTAAAAAGTCATTTTTTGTGTGTGGAAAATTTCAAACATAGATAAATAACGTAGTATAATGAACCCCACTAATTCATCACTCAACTTCAACTATTAATATTCTACCACACGTTTCATCTATACCATCCAGTTCCAACTCCTCCATTTGATTATCATTATTTTCTTAGTTTTTAAGGTGAGATTTACATACTGAACAATTTTAACAACTAGACATACCTGTGTACCTACACCCTTACCAGATCTCCTGAATTTCCTGAAAAAAAGGGTACTCCTCCCTTCCCAGATGGTCCCCCTACTTCCACAAAGCAACCACTGACTTTGTTTGACCTTGGTTTTGCTTTTTCTATTTAAGTGGAAACATACAATTTTCTACATCTTTTTGGCGCTTAGATTTTTCTCTCAACGTTATGTTTATGAGATTCAGTAATGCTGTTGCATGTATTGGTACAATAATTCATCCTTTTCACTGCCAAGTGGTAATATACCACAACTTGTTTAGCCATCCTTGTTGATGGATTTTTGGGTTGTTTTCAATTTGGGGCTATCATGAATAAAGCTGTTATAAAATTTTTATACAAGTTCTTTTATAAATAAGTGTTTTCACTTATCTTGGATAATTACCTGCAACTGCAATTGCTGGATCACTAGGGTAAGTTCAATTCAGTTCAGTCGCTCAGTTGTGTCCAACTCTTTGCGACCCCATGGACTGCAGCATGCCAGATTCCCTGTCCATCACCAACTCCTGGAGCTTGCTCAAACTCATGTCCATCGAGTCGGTGATGCCATCTAACCATCTCATCCTCTGTTGCCCCCTTCTCCTCCTGCTTTCGATCTTTCCCAGCATCAGGGTCTTTTCCAATGAGTCAGTTCTTCACATCAGGTGGCCAAAGTATTGGAGCTTCAGCTTCAGCATCAGTCCTTCCAATGAATATTCAGGACTGATCTTTAGGATGGACTGGTTGGATTGCCTTGCAGTCCAAGGGGCTCTCAAGACCCTTCTCCAACACCACAGTTCAAACTCTTTAATTCTTTGGCACTCAGCTTTCTTTATGGTCCAACTCTCACATTCATACATGACTACTGGAAAAACCATAACTTTGACTAGATGGACCTTTGTCAGAAAAGTAACGTCTCTGCTTTTGAATATGCTGTCTAGGTTTGTCATAGCTTTTCTTCCAAGGAGCAAGCGTCTTTTAATTTTATGGCTGCAGTCACCATCTGCAGAGATTTTGGAACCCAAGAGAAGAAAGTCTGTCACTGTTTCCGTTGTCTCCCCATCTATTTGCCGTGAAGTGATGGGACCAGATGCCATGATCTTCGTTTTTTGAATGTTGAGTTTTAAGCCAGGGTTTTCACTCTCCTCTTTCACTTTCATCAAGAGGCTCTTCAGTTCCTCTTCATTGTCTGCCATAAAGGTGGTGTCATCTACATACCTGAGGTTATTGATATTTCTCCTGCAATCTTGATTCCAGTTTGTGCTTCATCCAGCCCAGAATTCCACATGACTTATAACTCTGCATATAAGTTAAATAAGCAGGGTGACAATATACAGCCTTGATGTACTCCTTTCCCAATTTGGAACCAGTCTGTTGTTCTATGTGCAGTTCTAACTGTTGCTTCTTGACCTGCATACAGATTTCTCAGGAGGCAGGTCAGGTGGTCTGGTATTCCCATCTCTTTAAGAATTTTCCACAGTTTGTTGTGATCCACACAGCCAAAGGCTTTGGCATAGTCAGTAAAGCAGACGTTTTTCTGGAACTCTCTTGCTTTTGCTATGATCGAACAGATGTTGGCAATTTGATTTGTGGTTCCTCTGCCTTTTCTAAATCCAGCTTGAAGATCTGGAAGTTCTCGGTTCACATACTGTTCAAGCCTCGCTTAGAGAATTTTGAGCATTACTTTGCTAGTGTGTGAGATGAGTGCAATTGTGTGGTAGTTTGAGCATTCTTTGTCATTGCCTTTCTTAAGGAATAGAATGCAAACTAACTTTTTCAAGTCCTGTGGCCACTGCTGAGTTTTCCAAATTTGCTGGCATGTTGAGTGCAGCACTTTTACAGCATCATCTTTTAGGATTTGAAATAGCTCAGTTGGAATTTCATCACCTCCACTAGTTTTGTTCCTAGTGATGCTTCCTAAGGCCCACTTAACTTTGCACTCCAGGATGTCTGGCTCTAGGTGAGTGATCACACCATTATTGTTATCTTGGTCATTATGATCTTTTTTGATCATAAGCCATTAAGATCATAAGCCTCTTATCCTTATTCATCAAGGGCAGACAGAATGAAAACAACAATCGCAGAAAACTAACCAAACTGATCACATGGACCACAGCCTTGTCTAACTCAATGAAACTATGAGCCATGCCGTGTAGGGCCACCCAAGATGGATAGGTCATGGTGGAGAGTTCTGGCAAAACCTGGTTCACTGGAGAAGGGAATGGCAAAACACTTCAGTAGTCTTGCTTGAGAACCTCATAAACAGTATGAAAAGGCAAAAAGATATGACATTGAAAGATGAACTCCTCAGGTCAGTAGGTGCCCAATATGCTACTGGAAAAGAGTGAAGAGATAACTCCAGAAACAAGAAACAGAGCCAAAGCCAAAACAACCCCCAGTTGTGGATATGACTGGTAATGGAAGTAAAGTCTGATGCTGCAAAGAACAATACTGCATAGGAACTGGAATGGTAGGTCCATGAATCAGGGTAAATTGGAAGTGGTCAAACAGGAGATGGCAGGAGTGACCACCAACATTTTAAAAATCAATGAACTAAAAGGACTGGATCGCTGGGTTAGCATATGTTTATAAGAAACTACCACACTCTTTGCTAAGGTGGTTATACCATTTTACTCTCCACTAGGAATACATGTGACTTCTAATTGTTCCACATTCTCATCAGTACTTGGTATTGTCTGTCTTAAATTTTAGGTGTTCTAGGGAGTGTAGAGTGCTGTGCTGTGCTTAGCTGCTCAGTTGTGTCCAACTCTTTGCAAGCCGGTGGACTGTAGCCCACCAGACTCCTCTGTCCATGGGTATTCTCCAGGCAAGAATATTGGAGTGGGTTGCCATGCCCTCCTCCAGGGGATCTTCCCAACCCAGGGACTGAACAGGTTCTCCTGCATTGCAGGTGGATTCTTTACCAGCTGAGCTACCAGGGAAGCCAGAGTGTAGAGTAGCGTGTCAATATTTATTTGCATTTCCTTAATGACTAAATGTGTGGAGCAGAAACATGTTTTTCTGGAACTCTCTTGCTTTTTTGACGATCCATTGGGTGTTGGCAATTTGATCTCTGGTTCCTCTGCCTTTTCTAAAACCAGCTTGAACATCAGAAAGTTCATGGTTCATGTATTGCTGAAGCCTAGCTTGGAGAATTTTAAGCATTACTTTACTAGCGTGTGAGTTGAATGCAATTGTGCAGTAGCTTGAGCATTCTTTGGCATTGCCTTTCTTTGGGTTTGGAATGAAAACTGACCTTTTCCAGTCCTGTGGCCACTGCTGAGTTTTCCAAATTTGCTGGCATATTGAATGCAGCACTTTCACAGCATCATCTTTTAGGACTTGAAATAGCTCAACTGGAATTCCATCACCTCCACTAGATTTGTTTGTAGTGATGCTTTCTAAGTCCCACTTGACTTTGCATTCCAGGATGTCTGGCTCTAGGTGAGTAATCACACCATCATGATTATCTGGGTCAGGAAGATCTTTTTTGTACAGTTCTTCTGTGTATTCTTGCCACCTCTTCTTAATATCTTCTGCTTCTGTTCAGTCCATACCATTTCTGTCCTTTATTGAGCCCATCTTTGCTCAATGCTTTGGTATCTAATTTTCTTGAAGAGATATCTAGTCTTTCCTGTTCTGTTGTTTTCCTCTATTTCTTTGCATTGATCTCCGAGGAAGGCTTTCTTATCTCTCCCTGCTATTCTTTGGAACTCTGCATTCAGATGGGTATATCTTTCCTTTTCTCCTTTGGTTTTCACTTCCTTTCTTTTCACAGCTATTTGTAAGGCCTCCTCAGACAGCCATTTTGCTTTTTTGCATTTCTTTTTCTTGGGGATGGTCTTGATTCCTGTCTCCTGTACAATGTCACGAACCTCATTCCATAGTTCATCAGGCACTCTGTCTATCAGATCTAGGCCCTTAAATCTATTTCTCACTTCCACTGCATAGTTATAAGGAATTTGATTTAGGTCATACCTGAATGGTCTAGTGGTTTTCTCCGCTTTCTTCAATTTCAGTCTGAATTTGGCAATAAGGAGTTCTTGATCTGAGACACAATCAGCTCCCGGTTTTGTTTTTGCTGACTGTATAGAGCTTCTCCATCTTTGGCTGCAAAGAATATAATCAATCTGATTTCGGTGTCGACCATCTGGTGATGTCCATGTGTAGAGTCTTCTCTTGTGCTGTTGGAAGAGGGTGTTTGCTATGACCATTGCATTCTCTTGGCAGAACTCTAGTTTGATTTTAAGAGTTCTGGCTGGGACTTAAATGGAGACTGGGGCATATCATAAACTCTAAAAGGAAAGTACTATGTGGAAGTTTATTGAAGAATATTAAGGACCTCAGCTTCAATCTTTCCCTTTGAAGGGATAATCCTGTGGCTGTCAAGCCCGTACAGTAATAGGATGGTTCAAATTTACAGCATGAGAAAGAAATATTACTTTCTTGGAATACAGGCATGAAGTTCCCATTGATGAGAAAGGCACTATATTCTCTTGCTGGCTGTGCTCTGTAAAACTCCTCCCCTGAACTGTTTCCAGGGTCTTCTAAGAAGATAGGCAGGAATTTTCTCAAGCCTCCCTTAGCCTGACCTTCAATGACTACCTGGGGGTTGAGGAGAAGAATGCAAAGATCTGTCTGGGAAGAAACTAGGGCTGCTACTGCAATGGTAACAGTTTATACTTTCTGTATCTTGCCACCCTTGGGTGCTGGTCTTTTGGTTTCCTCGCATTAAGAGGAAGCTTCAGTAGTGTCTGTATAGTCAGCTATGTCTCTGAAGTAGATACTGTTGGCACCACTCATAGCCCCTTGGCACTCAACATTCCTGTACACACTGGTAGTTTTCTGTTGCCCATACCTGCCTCCCTGTACCCAAGAGCTTTCTTTGACCACAGGAACATGCTGGGTGCCAGGCTGACTGGAAGTGCTGGGAAGTTAACATCTCTGGGAACAGCCCCCAAGCTAATGACAGATGAGAGTCAGTAGCCAAATTCTCCATTGTTCTCATCCTCTGGGTGGGACAATTCTCAGGCATGCTCTCCTCCTCCCAGGGCTGCACAGTAGAAATGAGCCCAGGGTCCCCACTACAGTCACATACTCATGAATACATCCTCCTTCACTGGCTGCCTTCCTTTCCCTGGCTCCTTGTGCCCTCCTCTTCTACTGCTGCTTCTTGAGGTCACCTTCCAGACAAACTAGCCTCAATCCTAGTCTCAAGGTCTGTTCTGGAGAACCTATTAGAATAGGTTTCTAGGCTAGTATAATATCAAGCAAACTGATAAAATTATATTAGAATAAACATACTGTTAATAAATCTTCTAACACTTTAAATGCTTCACTTGACATCCAACAAAAGACCTAGAATTCTAAAGACCTAGAATTCACTTCTTTTGAGTTTACCTGGTGAAAGGTTGCTGCTGTGAGCTGTGTGTAATGCCGGGATTCATGACCTCAGAAGGAGAGGATTTCCATCCGGGGTTAGAGATGAGGCTTGACTATTTGGAGCTTTTTGTGTAGCAAAGTTTTATTAAAGTATAAGAGAGATAGGGAAAGCTTCTGACATAGACATCAGAAGGGGACAGAAAGAGTGCTCCCTTGCTAGTTTTTAGCAAGGTGTTTTATGTCTGTTCAGTTCAGTTCAGTTCAGTCCCTCAGTCATGTCCGACTCTTTGTGACCCCATGAATTGCAGCACGCTAGGCCTCCCCATCCATCACCAACTCCCGGAGTTCACCCAAACTGAACGTCCATCGAGTCGGTGATGCCATCCAGCCATCTCATCCTCTGTCGTCCCCTTTTCCTCCTGCCCCCAATCCCTCCCAGCATCAGAGTCTTTTCCAATGAGTCAACTCTTTGCATGAGGTGGCCAAAGTACTGGAGTTTCAGTTTTAGCATCTTTCCTTCCAAAGAACACCCAGGACTGATCTCCTTTAGAATGGACTGGTTGGATCTCCTTGAAGAAGTCTCTCAAGAGTCTTCTCCAACACCACAGTTCAAATGCATCAATTCTTCGGTGCTCAGCTTTCTTCACAGTCCAACTCTCACATCCATAAATGACTACTGGAAAAACCATAGCCTTGACTAGACGGACCTTTGTTGGCAAAGTAATGTCTCTGCTTTTGAGACATTAACCTTATGCTATCTAGGTTGGTCATAACTTTCCTTCCAAGGAGTAAGCATCTTTTAATTTCATGGCTACAATCACTACCGGCAGTGATTTTGGAGCCAAAAAAAATAAAGTCTGACCCTGTTTCCAATGTTTCCCCATCTATCTGCCATGAAGTGATGCGACCAGATGCCATGATCTTAGTTTTCTGAATGCTGAGCTTTAAGCCAACTTTTTCACTCTCCTCTTTCTCTTTCATCAAGAGGCTTTTGAGTTCCTCTTCACTTTCTGCCATAAGGGTGGTGTCATCTGCATATCTGAGGCTATTGATATTTCTCCCGGCAATCTTGATTCCAGCTTGTGCATCTTCAAGCCCAGCGTTTCTCATATAAGTTAGAAAGCTATTAATCAGATAAGAGAGACAACCTCAAGGCTGAGGGAGTTTCACCAGGCCCCTCTCCCACAATATGCAATTTTGAGATAGGATAGCATGACATGTGTCATTCCCCAGCCATAAAACAATTAACAGGAATACTGGTTTGTTGAGCCATTAGCAGCCCAAGGTTTGAGGAAAGAAAAAAGTTAGTCTTAAGTGGAACCTTTATGAAGAAAGGCAAATTCCAAAGCAAATACATAGTTTCACTAACATATCTTAAGAAAAACATTTCCATTAGAAAAACACATTAGTTAACTCAAGGCAGAACCAGGTGTCATCAACACAGAATTAAAAGAAGCCTCTTTTAATTTTGACTCCCCTGGTGGCTCAGAGGTAAAGCATCTGTCTGCAGTGCAGGAGACCCGGGTTTGATCCCTGGGTTGGAAAGATCCCCTGGAGAAGGAAATGGCAACCCACTCAAGTATTCTTGCCTGGAAAATTCCATGGAATCTTCCTACCAGAGGAACGGTAGGCTACCGTCGATAGGGTCGCAAAGAGCTGGACAAGACTGAGCCACTTCACTTCACTGCACTTCAGAGAAGGAAGAAAAAAACATCTGCCACTTGCAGTTTATTTCTTCCTTTATTTCTTCCTGCCGCTTGGGGACCTCTGGCCTTCCTACCTGTTACCCTCTCACTGGAGCTATCCCCAAATCTGGCCTTCCTACCTGTTACCCTCTCACTGGAGCTATCCCCAAAGTGTTCCCTGATGACTCAGATGGTAAAGGATCTGCCTGCAATGCAGGAGACCTGGGTTCAATCCCTGGGTCAGGAAGATCCCCTGGAGAAGAGAATGGCTACCCACTCCAGTATTATTTGGAGAATCCCAGGGACAGAGGAGCCTGGTAGGCTACAGTCCTTGGGGTCACAAAGAGTTGGACACGACTGAGTAACTAATGTTGTTAGAGAATTCTCAGGTAAAGACTGAATTTAAGGAATAATACCCAAAACCAAGGAATTCTGTCCCTCATATTTAAGTTCAAATAGTCAGCTACTTGCTTTCTCAAAGCAAACTGATATCATGTATATTATTCCCAGTATATTAAGATACTTCTGTGTATAATAAAAAAAAATCCTTAATGTATTGATGTTTTGGTTTTACTCACCTTTGCCCATCTTAGGAACCAAAAATGGAAAGCAAGGATAATTTTGCTGAAGAAAGAAAGATGGCTGATGCTGGTGTGTATATAGACATGCATGTATGTGTGGACCCAGGAGACCTGTGCATTCTTTGCTCTCACACTCTCCTCCTTCAAAAACATGAATACAGCAACAACTAAAATATTCTGGCAAGTTCAGGTTTATGGATGTGGCATGGGTTGAAAAGTTTGGTAAACAATTCCCCTTAATATTTTTAAAGGTCAAGAATCAGAAGAGTATCACAAAATTGAAATGTCAGGGTCCCATAGCTCAAGATGCTAGAAATCTTCTGGCATCAAGATAAATTTTACTTCTCTAGCCATTAAAGTATTTCTTCTTAAATCCTAATCCCAAATCCAGAGATTCAGACCTGAATCTTGGCTCCATAGCCCCCATTCAAATAAGTGTCTTCCAGGTAATTCACTATTAATTTCACTGTTCTTTTTTTTCAAAAATGTTGTAATTCTTTCTTGATAAGGACTGAACCTTGTTCTAATTTCATGTTTAATTGAATTAAATATACTCTATGGTTTATATAAAGAACCTAGTGTTGGAGGTTTGTCTCACTATCATTTTAGAGAAATCCTTGATTCAACATAGTGCAATGCAAAGATATATTTTGATCCAGTCTTAGACTTTTTCCAGGTCTTTGGAAAAGACCCTGGTGCTAGGAAAGATTGAGGGCAAGAGAAGGGGACTGCAAAGGAGAGGTGGTTGGACAGCATCACTGACTCAATGGACATATGAAGTGAAATTTGCTCAGTCATGTCTAACTCTTTGTGACTCCATGGGCTATATGGTCCATGAAATTCTCCAGGCCAGAATACTGGAGTGGGTAGCTGTTCCCTTCTCCAGGGGATCTTCCCAACCCAGGAATCAAACCCAGGTCTCCTGCATTGCAGGCAGATTCTTTACCAGCTGAGCCACCAGGGAAGACCAAGAATACTGGTGTGGGTAGCCTATTCCTTCTCCAGCAGATCTTCCTGAGCCAGGAATTGAACTGGGGTCTCCTCCATTACAGGTGGATTCTTTATCAGCTGAGCTATCAGGGAAGCCCTAGTTTGAGCAAATTCCAGGAGATTGTGAAGGACAGGAAAGCCTGGCATGCTACAGTCCATGGGGTCTCAAAGAGTCAGACACAACTGATCAACTGAACAACAGACTTTCTAATCCTCCATCTCCTTACTCATCAATTCTTAACGAAAGACTTTGTACACTTCCTGTAACCAATATCCTTGTAAATGTAATACCTTTTTCACCCTCCCTCCCCACCCATGGGAGGAAACTGGGACAAGCTTTAATAAACACCTATTCTGGTTATTCTTTGATTGTCCCCAGATCCATTCTCTGTTCTCCTCTGATATGTTTTTTGTTCTGGGAGGCTGGCCTCTGTGAACTATGTCACCCTCTGACCAGTGGGAGATACCAGCAAAAGACGAGACTGTAGGAAGAGAGAGATGCCAGGGTGTTTATTCCCTCCCACTCTCTGCTCCACTGTGGTTCTATCAATGGCCTTATCATCCAAACTACAGTTATGGTTGGGCAATCCCTCTTGACTCCAGCTGTCAACCAGGCTCTGGTAATAGTGTTGTCTCCCTTTGTTGTTCAGGCTGGGGATTCCAACAGCCCTCTCTGTCTCATTTCTGGGGGTCTCAGTATCCGTCACTGGCTCCTGGCTCAATAAATGGTTCCTTTATAGAAAAGCCTCTGCACAACAAAGTTGAGTATGCTGTCTATTTGTTGCTCTCATGTTCATGCTCAGTCGCTAAATTGCGTCCAACTCTTTGTGACCCCATGGACTGTAGCCTGATGGGCTCCTCTGTCCATAGGATATTCCAGGCAAGAATACTGGAGTGGGTTGCCATTTCCTCCTCCAGGGATCTTTCCAACACAGGAACCGAACCCGCATCTCTTGCATTTACTACATCGGTAGGTGGATTCTTTACCACTGAGCCACCTGGAAAACCCCCTATTTGTTGCTTAGCCCCTGGCTAATACAGCCTCCTACCTTCTAGTTTTCAGCAGTCTATGATGCAGTGACAGGTCTAGGGATCACAGTCATCTCTCTGAACCTGGAATCAAGTAAGTACCGATGCAGATAAAGACATCACATTTCCCTCTGAGCACTCCCAATACTCAGAGGGAAACTTGATGTCAAAAAATAAAAAAAGAATAAAAATACAGAAGTGTTTGTCAGAAGCACACTGTGCCATTTGATCTAGAAGCTCATAAAAAAAGGGTTTGCATCTTCTAGGGTCAAGAATGGTATTTTCTGGGAACTGAAACAGAACTAGAGAAAATCTGATCATTTGTGGAACTACTGGTATATATATAATGCTTAGCTATGGTCCCCCCTATTCTGTGTAAGAAACCACCCCAAAACTAATCATTTAATCTCACAAAACTGCAGGTCAGCTGGGCAGTGGCTCTTCATCTTGCTTAGATGAGTCACTAGTTAAGACACGTTCTCACGGCAATGACAGAGTGCAAGAGGCAAGTCCAACCACTCAAGCAAGTGTGAAGTCCCTGTTTGTGGCACATCTGCCAAAGCAAGTCATATGGCCAAGGCCAAGGTCAAGGAGTGAAAGGGAGAGTGCGTAAATATTTTTGAAAATCTACCACAGCAGGTAAACTACAGAAAATTCACTCAAAGGCAGGCTACAATTTGTTCAATAAAATGGAGGAGAATTTGGGTTTGTTTACCTCTTATGCATCAAAAGTGAACTAGAGTGACTTTTTAAAATAGCAGGCTAAATTTCTTGGCATCTTGAAAGTTTCTTTTTTCTTTTTTTAAATTATTTATTTTTGGTTGGGCTGAGTCTTCGTTGCTGCATGAGCTTTCTCTAGTTGCCGTGAGCAGGGGTTACTATTCATTGTGGTGTAAGAGCTTCTCATTGGGTTGGCTTCTTTTGTTATGGAGCACTGGCTCGAGGTGCTCAGGCTTCAGTAGCTGCCAGCACTTGGGCTCAGTAGTTGAGATTTACAGGTTTTAGTTACATGAAATAATACGCAAAATCTTCCCAGACTAGGGATTGAACCCGTGTGTCCTGCATTAGTAGGCAGATTCTTAACCACTATACCACCAGGGAAGTTGTACAAAGTTTCTTAATGCAGAGATGATATTGCCTTAGAAACAGAGGCATTTGGAGTTTCTGGGTATTAATGTTATGGAGATTCCATGATCTGTTCATGACTAAACTGGGATTACCAGACTTGACACCTGAATCTAGCCTTGTCTATTTTTTTTTTTCCTTGCAAGTTTCAAATATCAAAAGAATTACTCTCATTCTGAATCCTGGAATGAGAATCAGCACATCCTACTGAATATGCTTGCTAGTAATTCCACAATGTGGATATCCAAAAAAAAGGTCAAAGGGTCTAAAATGAATACTTCCTTATCTGCACAGGCTCTTCTTAATTAGTGACTGATTTGTACTTTGAGATTTATTCAACTTGGAAGGGGTTAAAGTTGAAGATTCTAATAACTCTCACCAGTTTAATACCTACTAATCTTTTTAGCCCAAGGAGGTGGGGAAGTGCATCCCTTGCATAGGATTGAAATGGAGCAAAAAGTCCTTAATTATCTTGGTCATCTTTGGGAAGGAAAGCATTGTTTAAAATGGTGAACCCAGCAAAGAAAAACCAGCTAGAAAATCAGCAAGAAATCTTCATTATTCTCCTAGCACAGTGTGTCAACCCAATGAGTGTTTATAAATGATGAGTTAATTTCAAAAGAAACATTAGCTTGGTATTCTAGCTATCAAGGGTCAGTATAGAAATTGACAGTAGAGAGATATTAATATAGCTTGGAGTCATGACAAACCATGCAGATGAGATGATACTGGGACTGCATTTCAGGAATAAATCAGATTGAATAAAGGAAAAGGAAAATGCACCAGGAAACAGAGGGTGAGTAAAGTTTGGAGTGAGGAATGAACAGGATATGTGGAGTAGCCTGTAGGGGATAGTGAGAAGATAATCTTGATCAAGACGGGAAAGTTGTCATGAATTAGGTGAGACAGAGATTGTACTACCAGGTTAAGAGGGTCTTAATAGGCAAAGGCATTTCGATGTTACGCGGTGGATGTTTGAAACTGTTGGATTTCTTGGTGAGGAAATTATTTTAGTGCAAACATCTCTGGTGTTTTCCCTGTGACTCTAGGACAGCTTCTGACTTGATAGTAATGACTGTGGTCAATGAAACAGGAGATGAATCATGTGTATTTTGACTTCTTTACAAATTTGTTTTGAGCCTGAATCACAAAAAGAGTCTGAAGCCTTTTCCCATGATTTTTGTTGGCAGCAGCTGTATGTTCCCATGGGAACACACATACTTACCTGTCTAAACCTTCCTCTTTTATTTATGCCCTCAGCTTTGTTCACTTGGATGTTTTCATCTCTTCTATGGGGCATATTCACATAAAAGCTTAGAGCACAGCCTATTTTTCTTTCACAATTGAGGATTCACATCTTCAAATACATAAAACTCCAAACCAAATATGATGGAAGGAGGCATTTGGATAGACCGTGGAGTGGTAATGTCACTTTGAACACCATCTTCAGTAAAAATTTTAGCTTTGTGAAGTGATCAGATGAAGGAAAGATGGCTCAGTGAGCTTCTTTGGTAGCTAATTCTGGAAAGCGTTTGCTAAATTCTAATCCAAAATAGAATCTCCCTTGCTCGTGAATGAAGCTCGCAATGCTGGGAGTAACACTGCCCTTTTCATCTCCTGGAGAGAAGTTCTCCTCTGATCATAACAGCAAATCAGCAAACACTTACTGAACTTTTTACTCATAGAGGACACATTAATTTCCATGTCACTTTGTTCCTTTGCCAAATTCCAATGGCTTGAAATCCAAAATAGATGAGGTTAAATAAGAGCAGTTGTATATTTTTGAGAAACTCTGAGTTTAGTTACTATAGATTTTCTAAGCTATTGCTCTCCTCAGTTTATATTAAAAAAAAAAAAAAATCTACTGAGCTAGCTTCCAGACTAAGTGCTGATGATTCAGACATGAATAACACTTTCCCTGGAGTGTTTCAGGTAAGACAAATATATAGCGAATAAGCCATAATAAAATTTAATAAGTCCTTTAACTGAAATGCATGAGTTCTGTGGTACCGGTGAAGAAAACCACTCTGTGGTTCTAGGGTGGCTGTCACAGAGCAGAAGCCATTTGGGCAAGTCTCAAAGGATGAGCAGGGGCTCCCTAAATCCAGTAAGAGCACTTAAGGTGAGAACATAATGAGTAAAAACACCGGAACGTCAAAGTGCAGTGCTGGCTGTTATTTCTTTTCATTCCGGAAGACACAGGTCAAAAATCCAGGGAGAGACAAGTGTCTGGGAGTTTGCCCTCCTCAAGGATGCTCTTCTCAGCTCAGACATGCTGCAAGCAGAAATTTCAGGACTGCAGAATCAGGCTGATTAAATCATAGGGCAGGACTTCCTGGGGAGCAAAATATTTGCAAACATTTTCATGGAGATGGGACAATGGACTCAAGATAACTGCAGGTTTCCCAAACTATCAGGAAACACGATTTCTGGAGGAGGAGCCATATTCTTTTAGAAAGAATCTAAAGGAAATGCCCCAAGGTTTTAGGAACTTTGAGTGGTCCCAGCCTCCTTCTATAGTCCCTTGTGGTTTTCCTGAACATGCACTCTTCCCTTTACTAAACTGCGAGTTCATTCCCCTTACTGGTTTCCTAGGGCTACCATTAAGCCACAAAAGTGGCTTAATACAAGAGAAATTTATTCTCTGGTAGTTAAGGAGACCTGAAGTCTGAGACAAGGGTGTGAACAGGAGTGATTCCTTATGAAAACTCTGAGGGAGAATCTGTTCTGTGCTGCTCCCCTAGTTTCTGGTAATACCAGAAATCCCAGCACTCCAGCTTCTGCCTCCACCTTCAGAATGCCTTCTTCCCTATGTCTCTGTGTGTCTCAAAGCTCCTTCTCCCCTCTTTTTATCTGGATACCAGTCATTAGCTTTGGGCCCCATCCTAAATCCAGGATGCTCTCATCCCAAGATTCTCAATTACATCTGCAGAGATCCTATTTTCAAGCAAGGCTGCATTCACAGTTTCCAAGATTCAGAACCTGGCCATACCTTTTGGGGGAACCGTATTCAATTTACTATGTCTCCCCCTTTTATAGCCCACATTGATGTCTTCTGAGCACTTGTTTATGAGCTGTTAGACCCTGTGCAGAAACTGGGCACTGGGATGGAAAGACACAGTATCGTAACTCCCACTGGCAAGGAGTAAAACAAAGGTACAGATTATCCAGCTCTAGATCTCCAAGACTTTTCTTACTAGAATTTTTGACCAGAAACTCATCCAAGATGTGAACACTAACTGCAAAAGGTTCAGAGTAAAAATTTCTATTGGAAAAATGTGGGGCTACTTCAAACACACCTTTTTTTCCCTCCTTTTTTTTTTTTACACAATCTCTATGGTTGTCATATATTCAGCCTCTTGTGAATGAGAACAGATTATTTACGACACTAACAGTTAAATGGCAAGTTGGGTTCTGATCCCTTAGCTAATCAGTAGCTACACAGTCCCCCAGAGCCAAGAGGCTCAGCAAGGAAGGTCAGTTCACAACTTTTATTGAGGGCAGAGGGGTTCGCTGATTGTTTCCTGCTCAATCCCTGATGAGTTTTTGCAGAGCAACACTTTCAAAATGGGTTGAGTAAAACTACTTCTGCTTTGCTTCCCCAAAGTCACTTTTTTTCTGTTGGCTTATAATGTATTCCCAAGAATTTTGGAATTTAGGATGACTTTCCCAAGAAAATTTTATTTCTTAGCAAATTTAATGTCTTCCAGAAGCAAAATTATAGGTTTGGGATTGTAAATAAAGCCTACTCAAGCTTGGTCAAATCTAATTTCTCCTACTCCATGCCTGCATGCAAGCAGCTGACCACGGCTGGAGAAAGACTGCCCCGTGCTGACTCCTCTGATTTTAAATTAGTGATCACTAAGCTCAAGCAGTCTTTTGGTGCTACCTGGCCATTTCTCTCCACATGTCTCATCTACTCCCAATCCTGAATGACAATTTCACACCTTCTTCTCTATCAATTCTTCAACAGCTCTTTCTCCTCAGTTCTCAAATAGCAATTGACTTCCTTGTTTCTGTGAAAAATACTGCAATTCAGAAGAGAATTTCCACACACTCCCTCGCTATCCACACCCATGACCAGACCCTCTGCCTTCTCTCGGTTACTCTAGAATGTGTGCTCCCAAGGAAGCTCCCTCCAGCTGCGCCCCAGCCCCACTCCCTCTCCCTTACTGAGGGCATCACGTCTGTTGTTCTCCCTCTTAGCCCTGCATCATCAGCTTTTTTCCCTCTCGACTGGATGTCCCGTCAACATGCAAACCTGCTGCAACACTTACCATCTTAAACACATACACCTCTATTTTGACTCTCCACTGTTCAGTGTTTCTATACAAAACTATTTTAAAAAGTTGTCTATACAGCTGTGTCCTCTCTTTCTTTTGAACTCACTCTCTGTCCTGAACTACACCTCCAGAATTGATCCTGTCAAGGTTACCATGGCTTGCAAATTGCTGAATCCAATGGACAATCTCCAGTCCTCACTTTAGTTGGTCCTTCTACAGTATTTGACACTGTTACTGTCTTCCTCCTGTTAGGCGCACTTTAAAAAATTTTTTTATAACTTTCAATTTTATATTGGATTATAGCCCGTTAATAGTGCTGTGATAGTTTCAGGTGGACAGCAAAAGGAGTAAGCCATTCATATACATGTATCCATTTTTCCTCAAGGGCTTCCCTGATAGCTCAATTGGTAAAGAATCCACCTGCAATGCAGGAGACCCCGGTTTGATTCCTGGGTCGGGAAGATCAGCTGGAAAAGGGGTCAGCTACCCACTCCAGTATTCCTGGGGTTCCTTTGTGGCTCAGCTGGTAAAGAATCCACCTGCAATGTGGGAGACCTGGGTTCAACTCCTGGGTTGGGAAGATGCCCTGGAGAAGGGAAAGGCTACCCACTCTAGTATTTTGGCCTGGAGAATTCCGTGGACTGTATACTCCATGGGGTCGCAAAAAATCAGACAAGACTGAGTGACTTTCACATTCTCCCCCAAACTCCCCTTCCATCCAGGCTGCCACATAACATTGAGCAGAACTCCCTGTACTATACAGTAGGTCCTTGTTGGTTATCCATTTTAAATACAGCAGAGTGTACATATCCATCCCAAACTCCCTAACCCTCCCTTCCCCCAATCCTTCCACCCTGGGAAGTGTAAGTTCGTTCAGCACTTTTCAAACTTGCCTTCCAGGACTCCATTGTTTTTCACTGACCTCTCCTCAGTCTCCTTTGCTGCTTCCTCCTCGTCTTCTTGACCTCTCAATGGCAGAATGCTAGAGACACAGGACACCTCTTGTGTCTAACTTCACTCACTCTTGGGGTGATACTAGATCATTTCATGCTGTGGCTGCCCCACCAGTATTCCTTTAGGACTCACCTCTCCACACAGAAGGCTATTGCTGGGAACTTTACTTCTCATTCTCCCAGGGTGGGGGGAGGGGGTTGGCGGCCTGGGGAGCACGGGTTCTCCCGCGAGGAAGCTGGGAGTGCTGCGGCCTTAATGCCCCCAGAGCAGTCCTCAGCCCAAGATGGACGCTGGTTTAGCAGGTAATTCTCGGGTAGCTTTCCAGCCCCTCAGGATCCCTGTCACGGAGTCCAGGCTCACTGTGCTCACCACACAACAGGCCAGTAAATTGTGAGACAAGTTGTTGAGGCAAAGAACAATGACTTTAATCAAAAAGCTAGCAGACAAAGAAGATGACAGAGTAGTGCCTCTAAAACACCATCTTCTCAGGCCAAATTCCGGCTCCTTCTATACAGAAGAACGGAAGGGGGCGGCGCCCACTGCGATCCCAACCAGTGGCTGAGTGGAACTGCTAACTGTCACTCACTATGGGTCGTTCCCTGGGAGGAGGGACCCACTGCAATGCTGGCCAATGACTGAGCGGGACTGCTAACGGTCTCTCCCTAACTGCCAGGCACCTGCCCTGCCCCATTCCATTCCTTTGAAGCCTATCCTACCCTCTCTCCAAGAATCCCACGATGGGGCAAATTTCAGTTGCTGACAGAGAAAACATATTTCATAATGCACCTTTTATTAACTCTCTTCCTTTCCCCATCTCACTTCTTTACTGATAATTCTTGGACTCTCCTCACAAATAAACGATTTGCACTCAATTTCTTGTCAGGGTCTGCTTGGGGCTTACCAGGTGGCACTAGTGGTAAAGAACCCAACTGCCAATGCAGGAGATGTAAGAGACTCAGGTTCGATCCCTGGGTTGGGGAGATTCCCTGGAGAAGGAAATGGCAACCCACTCCAGTATTCTTGCCTAGAGAATTCTATGGACAGAGGAGCCTGGAAGTATAGACCATAGGGTCACAAAGAGTCAGACGCGACTGAAGCGACTTAGCATGCACACTTCCAGGGGAACCCAAACTAAGACAAATACTAATTGTATACCAGCGACTCTCATATTTATATCTCCAGTTCAAACATCTGTCAGATTCCAAAATCACTATATTCAGTAGCCTTCCCTCGCAGCTCTGTGTGGGTGTCTAATATCCATTTCACACTTAATGTGTCTATAAGTGAGTTCCCGATTTCCCCTCCAAACCTGCACTGCTGAAGTTGAGGTCACTCCTTTCACGTGTACATACAACCCAACAACGTTGTCTGTTGGCTCCATCTTATGCTCAAATCCTACCTTTCCTGTACCTATTAAGCCCCCATTCAAGCTGCCTTACCCTGTGTATTGAGATAATGTCCAAACTGTTTTCTCTCTTGGCCTCTTGCCCCATTAAGGTTTCTTTTGCTCAGTAGCCACAAGGATCCTCTTAAGCCAGAGTCAGATCATGTCATTCCGATCAAAACTTGCCAATGACTTCATCTCAGGGCAAAAGCCAAAGTCCATGATATGGCGTAGAAAGCCCTCTGTGGTCTGCTGCCTGTCTTTCCCTCTGATCTCATCTCCTGCCACTCTCCCACTCTTTCTGCTTTAGGGTCAGTGATTCCATGTGCCCCTATACATGCTCCTTCTGAGGACCTTGGCACTTTTTTCCCCTGAAATCTGGAACATTCTTATTCCAAATAACTGCATAGTTTGCTTCTTCTTTAAAGTCCCTTCTGAAATGTCACCTTATTTAGAAGGGCCTTCTTTGTAGGGTATGAGGTACATGTTATCTGATCATGCCCTTATCCAACTCTGCTTTCTCCTGCATGCTGCTTTTCTCACACTCCAATATTAGTTGGCTTCTGATTAGATTCAGTCAACTTAGGAGACTAGAGAGTTGGAAGAAGGAAAAGAGAAAGTGAAGTCGTGTCTGACTCTTTGTGATCCCATGGACTATAGAGTCCATGGAATTCTCCAGGCCAGAATACTGGAGAGGGTAGCCTTTCCTTTCTCTAGGGGATCTTTCCAACCTTGGGATCAAACCCAGGTCTCCCACATTGCAGGGGGATTATTTACCAGCTGAGCCACAAGGGAAGCCCAAGAATACTGGAGTGGGTAACCTATTCCTTCTCCATCGGAAAAGAGAGAGAGGGATATTTTCTCCAGCCTCAGGCTGCATTTCCAGGCAGCAGCAAGTCTCTCTGTGGCTCCTGTTCCCTTTGAACTGAGGTCTTCCAGCCTTCAGGATATGACAGCACAGAATCCTTGTGCCCCCACCATAGGATGGTAGTGGCTTCCAGCAGTTGCTGATTTCTGGGTTCCTTTGCTGTTACTTATTTGGCTTCTCAGATCTTCAATATCCATATAACCAGTTCTTTTCATTAAACTTCTCTCTTTTAAAATACTCAGATCTATTTCTGTTTTACTCATTGAATCCTGACTGAAAATTTATCAGTTTTCGTTCCAAAAGAAAATGTGTAATTTGAAGAGATTTTAATAAAAAGATTCTTCACATAAGTGTTGGTTTGGTGTTAGAAAAACAATAATGGGTGTACAGAAACTCCTGGCTAGTCACAGAATCTACAAAAAAATCCATACACACACACAAACTACCAAATCTAATAAATGAAGCAAAGTTGCAAGGTACAAGATCAACACTAAAAAATTAGTTGTG
This sequence comes from Bos grunniens, assembly GCF_055505025.1. Classification (NCBI taxonomy): domain Eukaryota; kingdom Metazoa; phylum Chordata; class Mammalia; order Artiodactyla; family Bovidae; genus Bos; species Bos grunniens. Next base: position 21,955,532 of record NC_141168.1, read on the forward strand.
TTTCTATACACCAGCAATGAACAATTTATTTAAAAAAATTTAAAAGACAATTTCACTTACTACAGCATCCAAAAGAATAAAGTACCTAGGAATAAATTTAACCAGAGAAATTAAAAATTTGCACACCAAAAACTAAAACATAGTTGAAAAAAATAAAGAATATTTAAATAAGTGGAAAGACATGTTCTGTGTTCATTGATAAATGACAATATTAAGATGGCAGAATTACCCAAAGCAATCTACAGAGTCAATGCAATCTCTATAAAAATTTTAGAGATGATTTTCACAAAAAAGGAAAATCTAATTCTCAAATTAAATGGAATTTAAGGGGTCCCAAATAGCCAAAGTAATATTGAAAGAGAAGGATAGAGCTGGAGGACACATATTTCCCAATTCCGAGACTTTTATAAAGCTCCAGTAATCAAATCTGTATTATTAGGATAAATATAGACAGATAGACCAATGTAATAGAATTTAGAATCCGTAATAAAACCCTTACATCTATGGCCAATCAATTTTAGACAAAGGTACCCAAGATCATTCAGTGGGGAAATCTCTTCAACAAGTGGTAGGGAAGTAATTTGATATCCACATGCAAAAAGATCAAAATTGGACCATATACATCACACCATATACAAAAAAATTAACTAAAAATATATCAACAATCTAAGTATAAGTGTTAAATCCATTAAACTATTAGAAGAAAACATGGGTATAAACCTTCATGAACTTAGATTTGGCTAGGGACTGGGGTAGGACATCAAAGGCATAAATAATAAAAGAAAAATATAGATAAATTGGACCTCATAGAATTAAAAAACCTTTGTGCACCAAGAAACATTACTGAGAAGTGAATGAGCAACATATTTATAATTTATGTTGCTAATGATACAACATAATTTATTTGGGATAATTTATTTGCTACTGATACAAATAATAAAAATCTAATATCCAGAATATACAAAGAATCTTTACAACTCAACACAAAAAAGATAACCTAATTTAAAAATAGGTTAAGGACTTGAGTAGACATTTCTCCAAAGAAGATATACAAATGGACAACAAGTAAATGAAAATAAGCTCGGTATCATTAGTCATTAGGGAAATGCAAATCAAAACTGCAATAAGATACCACTTCACACCCCCTAGGATGGCTATAACTTTTAAAATATTGATAATCGATGTTGGCAAAGATGTAGAGAAATTGAAACCCTCTTACCATGCTGGTGGGAATTTGAAATGGTGCAGCCACTGTGGAAAACAGTTTGGTGCTTTCTCAAAAAACCGAACATAGAATTACCACATGAAGCTGCAATTCCACTGCTAGGTATATACCCCAAACAACCAAACGTACTCAGATGCATGTGCATACATGTTCATAGCAGCACCATTCACAAGAGCCAAAAGGTAGGACAGTCTGGTTTCCGTCAGTGAATGACAAATTGTGGATAAAAAAATTGTGTCATATTCATATAATGGACTAATATTCAGCCATAAAAACAATGAAGTTGATACATGTTACAACATGCATGTACCTCAAAAACACTATGCTAACTAAAAGAAGCCAAACACAAAGGGACACCTTATGTGATTCCATTTATATGAAATATCCAGGACAGGGACATCCACAGTGACAAAAGGCAGATTGGCGGTTGCCCAAGCCTGGTAGGAGAGGGGGTTGGGAGAAACTGCTTAATGGGTTGGAGTTTCCTTTTGAGGTGAGGAGAATGTTCTGGAACTAGAGAGAGGTGATGACTGTACCGCAGCATGAGTGTATTAAATGTCACTGAATTATTCTCTTGGAAGAGGAAAGTTTATGTTTGTTAATATAAGATAGGAAGAGGGTTGGATGAGGGATAATATAGGGGTAGGAGAAAAAAAGGGTTATTATGTGATTATATGAAATCATCTGTGTGAAGTTTTTGAAAAGTATAAAACACTGTAGAATTTTTTAAAAATAATTTAATAAAAAATAAATAAATGAAATATTTAAGTACTGGACTGTAATAAGAAATCATATGTTCTAGGGATTCAGTATATTCTCCTGAGAAAAAAGGTTTTGAGTCTAACATGTTGGAAATTTAACAGAGAATAACACTGGTAAGTTATATGACTTGTGACTCATTTATGTTAAAACTAGAGTGTCTCTCTTGGCTATGGTGTTTTGTTTTTACTATACACTGCTGCTAGAGTTGGATGTTTTGGGTTTTGGTCTGACGACTGTACGGCAATGCACTGGATTTATTTGTTCACTTACTGAAGAATTTTCTATTGCAATAGGCTAGAATGGAAAAAATTAATCTAGCAAGATGGAACTTAGCAGACATGAGAAGTCCTTTCCTCAGATCTAGAACAGCAAACAGCCATCCAAGATCTGGCTTGGGGAAAAATGGTTTAACAGTATCACACGGGGAAAAATAAGGCTCTGGGGTTTCCGTTGGCTAGGAGCTGAATATGAGTCAACAGCAAGTTGTGGCTTCTTAACCAAACAAAACATAGCAAAACAAAACCTTAAAGACATCTTAGCTTGGGAAAACAGAATTGTAGTACCTGGGCCAAAGTGAAGAAATCATTTTGTTTCTCCTGCACTAATCAGCCCATACCTGGGGATCTGAGTACTGCCCCAGGCATTGCACCATGGGGGGACAGCGTCAGGCCACAGGTGTCCAGAGGAAAGGGATGGGAAAGTGCAAGGCTGAAACCATCCGCTTGAAGTGTGCCTGCAAGAATGGGGAATATAGTGAGGGGTATATCTGTGCTGGACAGGGAGATTCCACAGGGAGTTTAGAAGAGATAAATTACTTACTCTGTGCCACCCCCTTCTATAGAAATGACCAAAGGGGAACTTACTGTTGAGTGTCTCCTCTGGGCCAGTAAGTGATAACCACTTTACATGTGTTGTCACATTACTTCCCTGCACCACCTCTCTGGGCTTCCCCAGTGGCCGAGGTGGTAAAGAATCTGCCTGCAATGCAGGAGACCCGGGGTTTGATCCCTGGGTTCAGAAGATCCCCAGGAGAAGGGAATGGCTACGCACTCTAGTATTCTTGCCTAGAGAATCCCACGGACAGAGGAACCTGGGGAGCTACAATCCATGGGGTTGCAAAGAGTTGGACACAACTAATTGACTAATACTTTCATTTTCACCAACTCTCTGAGACAGTTATTGATGTCTTCAGTTCAGTTCAGTTGCTCAGTCGTGTCAGACTCTCTGTGACCCCATGAATCGCAGCACACCAGGCCTCCCTGTCCATCACCAATACCTGGAGTTCACCCAGACTCACGTCCATCGAGTCGGTGATGCTGTCCAGCCATCTTATCCTCTGTCGTCCCTTGCTCCTCCTGCCCCCAATCCCTCCCAGCATCAGAGTCTTTTCCAATGAGTCAACTCTTTGCATGAGGTGGCCAAAGTACTGGAGTTTCAGCTTTAGCATCATTCCTTCCAAAGAACACCCAGGGCTGATTTCCTTCAGAATGGACTGGTTGGATCTCCCTGCAGTCCAAGGGACTCTCAAGAGTCTTCTCCAACACCACAGTTCAAAAGCATCAATTCTTTGGCACTCAGCCTTCTTCACAGTCCAACTCTCACATCCATACATGACCACAGGAAAAACCATAGCCTTGACTAGACGGACCTTTTTTGGCAAAGTAATGTCTCTGCTTTTGAATATGCTATCTAGGTTGGTCATAACTTTCCTTCCAAGGAGTAAGCATCTTTTAATTTCATGGCTGCAATCACCATCTGCAGTGATTTTGGAGCCCAAAAAAATAAAGTCTGACACTGTTTGCACTGTTTCCCCATCTATTTCCCATGAAGTGATGGGACCGGATGCCATGATCTTCGTTTTCTGAATGTTGAGCTTTAAGTCAACTTATTCACTCTCCACTTTCACTTTCATCAAGAGGCTTTTGAGTTCCTCTTCACTTTCTGCCATAAGGGTGGTGTCATCTGCATATCTGAGGTTATTGATATTTCTCCCGGCAATCTTGATTCCAGCTTGTGTTTCTTCCAGTCCAGCATTTCTCATGATGTACTCTGCATGTAAGTTAAATAAGCAGGGTGACAATATACAGCCTTGACGTACTCCTTTTCCTAGCAGCATTCTAATAACTTGCTTCCATTTGAAGATCAGGCATATGTTTGCTAACGTAAGCATAGTCTTTAGGTACTGGGCTCCAGTATTCAACTTGAAGTTTAAGCAGTCAACTTCAGAAGAAGAAGGCCCTTTGCTCCCAGGGTCTGACACAGTGGTGTATCATTTACTTTCTGTACTCAGACCAGGAGTAGACTAGGGCAGGGCAGTAAGTGGATGTCAAGGAACAAAGGGTTTATCAGAAGCTGCCAAAGCTAGAAACAGTGCTTGAGTAAGAGGCACCTGTTTGTTTCCACTTCTGCTATTGCTGGCTGGTAGTCAGAGTAAGATCTTTAAGGTTCTCTTTGTTTGCCAAGTCGATCCCTCCAAGTGTATGATACAGCTAGTCACCCTACCCTTCACTGTCTTCTTTAGCAATTACCCGTTCATTGGTTCCTTAGCAGAGTCTTACTCCCACTTGCTTTATCTTAGGATTCAGCTTATAAATAAGAGCTTGAAGGTCATATTCAGGAAATTATTTGAAAAATACTGGGGAAAGTATGTGAATTTCAGTCAACCACTCCTATTCTTCCATGTGAAATATAAGACTCTTGAGAGTCCCTTGGACTGCAAGGAGATCTAACCAGTCCATCCTAAAGGAGATCAGTCCTGGGTGTTCATTGGAAGGACTGATGTTGAAGCTGAAACTCCAATACTTTGGCCACCTAATGTGAAGAACTGACTCATTTGAATAGATCCTGATGCTGGGAAAAATTGAGGGCAGGAGGAGAAGGGGACAACAGAGGATGAGATGGTTGGATGGCATCACCGACTCGATGGACATGGGTTTGGGTAGACTCCAGGAGTTGGTGATGGACAGGGAGGCCTGGCGTGCTGTGGTTCATGGGGTCGCAAAGAGTTGGACACGACTGAGCGACTGAACTGAACTGAGCTGAACCTGCTGTCCAGAGCATTTCTTTCTTTCTTTCTTCCTTTTTTTAATTCCCCCTTCCCCCACACACCACCTACAGTAACTACAAAATTGATCTCTTCTTTTTGTGAGTTATTTTTAAATTAGATGCCACATAAAGTGAGATCATACAGTATTTGTCATTCTCCATTTCACTTACTATAATGCAGGGCATTTCTGAGTGTGGTGTGCCTAATTCAGGCAATGAACACGTAACAACATCACGGATGCTTTCCCACCCTAGGAGGACATGCATAAAACTGTGAAGTACCAGGAATGGGGAGATTTTCACAATGGCCATGTGTTAAAGGTTGAAAGGTTGAAAACAGCTATTTAGCTTGGGAAAACCAAGTACTTGAAACTATATCTTCTTTAAAAGTATAGCTCAACCAGTTCCTAACTGTCATCTCCACTCCTACCTCCTACCACTCCTGTCATCTCCACTTTTATCTCCTACTATCACCATTTCTGATTTTCCAACATCCAAACTGATACAGCCAACATTTTGTAGACAACTGTGGTATATGAGAATCCTTAGAAAAAATGGAGTAGCCACATAGTCAACAAAAGAGTCCAAAATGCTGTACTTGGGTGCAATCTCAAAAATGACAGAATGATCTCTGTTTGTTTCCAAGGCAAACCATTCAATATCACAGTGATCCAAGTCTATGCCCCAACCACTAAAGCCAAAGAAGCTGAAATTGAATGGTTCTATGAAGACTTACAAGACCTTCTAGAATTAAAACCAAAAACGGATGTCCTTTTCACCATAGGAGACTAGAATGCAAAAGTAGGAAGTCAAGAGATACTTGGAGCAACAGACAAGTTTGACCTTGGAGTACAAAATGAAGCAGGGCAAAGGCCAACAGAGTTTTGCCAAGAGAATGTATTGGTTATAGCAAACACCCTCTTCCAACAACACAAGAGACAACTCTACACATGGACATCACCAGATGGTCAATACTGAAATCAGACTGATTATATTCTTTGCATTCAAAGATGGAGAAGCTCTATCAACAAAAACAAGACTGGGAGTTGACTGCGGCTCAGATCATGAACTCCTTATTGCAAAATTTAGACTTAAATTGAAGAAAGTAAGGAAAACCACTAGACGATTCAGGTTTGACCTAAATCAAACTCCTTATGACTATACAGTGGAAGTGACAAATAGATTCAAGGGATTAGATCTGATAGAGTGCCTGAAGAACTATGGATGAAGGTTCGTGACACTGTACAGGAGGCAGTAATCAAGACCATCCCCATGGAAAAGAAATGCAAAAAAGCAAAATGGCTGTCTGGGGAGGCCTTACAAATAGCTGTGAAAAGAAGAGAAGCAAAAAGCAAAGGAGAAAAGAAAAGATATAAGCATCTGAATGCAGAGTTCCAAAGAATAGCAAAAAGAGATAAGAAAGCCTTCCTCAGTGATCAATGCAAAGAAATAGAGGAAAACAGTAGAATGGGAAAGACTAGAGATCTCTTCAAGAAAATTAGAGATACCAAGTGAATCTTTCATGCAAACATGGGCACAATAAAGGACAGAAATGGTATGGACCTAACAGAAGCAGAACATATTAAGAAGAGGTGGAAAAAAAAAAAAAAGAAGAGGTGGTAAGAATACACAGAAGAACTATACAAAAAAAGACCTTAATGACCCAGATAACCATGAAGGTGTGATCACTAACATAGAAAGCCAGATATCCTGGAATGTGAAGTCAAGTGGGCCTTAGGAAGCATCACTATGAACAAAGCTAGTGGAGGTGATGTAATTCCAGTTGAAATATTTCAAGTCCTAAAAGATTATGGTATGAAAGTGCTGCACTCAATATGTCAGAAAATTTGGAAAACTCAGCAGTGGCCACAGGACTGGAAAAGGTCAGTTTTCATTCCAATCTCTAAGAAAGGCAAAGCCAAAGAATGTTCAAACTACTGCACAATTGCACTCATCTCACACGCTGGCAAAATAATGCTTACAATTCTCCAACCCAGGCTTCAGCAGTACATGAACCAAGAACTTCCAGATGTCCAAGATGGATTTAGAAAAGACAGAGGAACCAGAGATCAAATTGCCAACATCCATAGGATCATCGAAAAACCAAGAGAGTTCCAGAAAAACATCTACTTCTGTTTTATTGACTATGCCAAAGCCTTTGGCTGTGTGGGTCACAACAAACTGGAAAATTCTGAAAGAGATGGGAATACCAGACCACCTGACCTGCCTCCTGAGAAATCTGTATGCAGGTCAAGAAGCAACAGAACTGGACACGGAACAACAGACTGATTCCAAACTGGGAAAGGAGTATGTCAAGGCTGTAAATTGTTACCCTGCTTATTTAACTTCTATGCAGAGTACATCATGAGAAACGCTGAACTGGATGAAGCACAAGCTGGAATCAAGATTGCTGGGAGAAATATCAGTAACTTCAGATATGCAGATGACACCACCCTTATGGCAGAAAGCAAAGAGGAACTGAAGAGCCTCTTAATGAAAGTGAAAGAGGAGTGAAAAAGCTGACTTAAAACTCAACATTCAAAAAACAAAGATCATGGCATCCAGTCCCATCACTTCATGGCAAATAGATGGAGAAACAATGGAAATAGTGACAGACTTTATTTTCTTGGGCTCCAAAATCACTGCAGATGGTGACTGCAGCCATGAAATTAAAAGACACTTGCTCCTTGGAAGAAAAGCTATGACAAATCTAGACAGAATATTAAAAAGCAGAGACATTATTTTGCCACCAAAGGTCCATCTAGTCAGTTATGATTTTTCCAGTAGTCATGTATGGATTTGAGAGTTGAACCATAAAGAAAGCTGAGTGCCAAAAAATTGATGCTTTTGAACTGTGGTGTCAGAGAAGACGCTTGAGAGTCCCTTGGACTGCAAGGAGATCAAACCAGTCGATTCTAAAACCAGTCGATCAGGAAATCAGTCCTGAATATTCAATGGAAGGACTGATGCTGAAGTTGAAGCTCCAATATTTTGGCCATTTGATGCAAAGAACTTACTCATTGGAAAAGACCATGAGGCTGGGTAAGATTGAAGACAGAAGGAGAAAGGGACGAGAGAGGATGAGATGGTTGGATGGCATCACTGACTCGATGGACATGAGTTTGAGCAAGCTTTGGGAGTTGATGATGGACAGGGAAGCCTGGCGTGCTGCAGCCAATGGGGTTGCAAAAGAGTCGGACACAACTGAGCCACTGAACTGAACTGCAGTAGATGAATATATTACTAAAATATGGACTCTATCACAGGAATAATCACTTCAAGTGGGGAATGTGAATGATGCTTGCAAAAACCTGGCCCTGGATTCTCTGACTCTCAATTTTATTGTCTTTCTTCAGAACATTTTTAGCCGTACACAACTACGGCCACTCCTTTGTATTGATCCTCACTTAACTGTTGTTGCTCTTCAGTTGCTAAGTGAGGTCCAACTCTTTTTGACCCCCTGGACTGCAGCACCCCAGGCTTCCCTGTTCTTCCTTATCTCTGGAGTTTGCTTAAACTCATGTCCATTGAGCTGGTGATGCTATCTAACCATCTCATCAGCTGATGCCCTCTTTTCCTTTTACCCTCAATCTTTTCTAGCATCAGTGTATTTTCAATGATTCAGCTGTTCACATCAGGTGGCCCAAGTATTGAAACTTCAGCTTCAGCATCAGTCCTTCCAATAAAGAGTCAGGGTTAATTTCCTTTAGGATTGACTGGATTGATCTCCTTACAGTTCAAGGGACTCTCAAGAGTCTTCCCCAGCACCACAACTTGAAAGCATCAATTCTTCAGCGCTCAGCCTTCTTTATGGTCCAATTCTCACATCCGTACAAGACTCCTGGAAAAACCGTAGCTTTGACTAGATGGACCTTTGTCAGCAAAGTGATGTTTCTGCTCTTTTAATGTGCTGTCTAGGTTTGCCATAGCTTTGCTTCCAAGGAGCAAGCGTCTTTTGATTTATTGGCTGCAGTCACCATCTGCGGTGATTTTAACACCAAGGAAATAGTCTGTCGCTCCTTCCACTTTTTCCCCTTCTGTTTGCCATGAAGTTATAGGCCTGGAGGCCACGATCTTCATTTTTTGAATGTTGAGTTTTAAACCAGTTATTTCACTCTCTTTCACCTTCACCAAAAGCCTTTTTAGTTCCTCTTCACTTTCTGCCACTAGAGTGGTATCATCTACATATCTGAGTTTGTTGATGTTTCTTCTGGAAATCTTGATTCCAGGTTGTGATTATCCAGTCCAGCATTTTTTATGATGTACTGTGCATATAAATTAAATAAATAGGGTGAAAATATACAGCCTTGATGTACTCCTTTCCCAGTTTGGAACCAATCTGTTGTTCCATGTCCAGTTCTGTTGCTTCTTGACCTGCATACAGATTTCTCAGGAGGCAGGTCAGATGGTCTTGTATTCTCATCTCTTTAAGAATTTTCCACAGTTTGTTGTGATCCACACAAAAGCTTTAGCCTTTACTCAATGAAGCAGAAGTAGATGTTTTTCTGAAACTCCCTTGTTTTCTCTATGATCCAACAAATATTGATAATTTGATCTCTGGTTCCTTTGCCATTTCTAAATCCAGCTTGTACATCTGAAAGTTCTCAGTTTATGTACTGCTGAAGCCTAGCTTGAAGGATTTTGAGTATAACCTTGCTAACATGTGAAATGAATCCAATTTTATGGTAGTTGAAATATTCTATTCCAATATTTCCAATAAAGAAATATTTTCTATTTCGTTGCATTGTTCATTTAAGAAGGCCTTCTTACCTCTCCTTGCTATTTCCTGGAACTCTGCACTCAGTTGGGTATATCTTTCCCTTTCTTTTGCTTTTTGCTTCTCTTCTTTCCTCAGATATTTGTAAAGTCTCCTCAGCAACCACTTTGCCTTCTTGCATTTCTTTTTCTTGGGAATGATTTTGGTCACTGACTCCTGTACAATGTTACAAACCTCTGTCCACAGTTCTTCAGGCATTCTGTTTACCAGATCTAATCCCTTGAATCATCGCCTCCACTGTATAATCATAGGGATTTGATTTAGGTCATACCTGAATAGCCTATTGGTTTTGTCTACTTTCTTCCATTTAAGCCTGAATTTTGCAATAAGGAGCTGATGAACTGAGCCACAGACAACTTCAGGTCTTTTTTTCTCTGACTGTATAGAGCTTCTTCATCTTTGACTGCAAAGAGTATAATCAATCTGATTTTGCTGCTGCTGCTGCTAAGTCACTTCAGTCGTGTCCGACTCTGTGCGACCCAATGGACTGCAGCCTACCAGGCTTCTCTGTCCATGGGATTCTCCAGGTAAGAACACTGGAGTGGGTTGCCATTTCCTTCTCCAATGCGTATAAGTGGAAAGTGAAAGTGAAGTCGCTCATTGGTGTCCGACTCTTAGTGACCCCATGGACTGAAGCCTACCAGGCTCCTCCATCCATGGGATTTTCCAGGCAACAGTACTGGAGTGGGGTGCCATTGCCTTCTCCCAATCTGATTTTAGTATTGACCATTTGGTGATAGATGGGGAAACAGTGGAAACAGTGGCTGACTTTATTTTTCTGGGCTCCAAAATCACTGCAAATTGTGATTGCAGCCATGAAATTAAAAGACGCTTACTCCTTGGAAGGAAAGTTATGGTCAACCTAGACAGCATATTAAAAAGCAGACACATTACTTTGCCAACAAAGGTCCGTCTAGTCAAGGCTATGGTTTTTCCAGTGGTCATGTATGGATGTGAAAGTTGGACTGTGAAGAAAGCTGAGTGCCGAAGAATTGATGCTTTTGAACTGTGGTGTTGGAGAAGACTCTTGAGAGTCCCTTGGACTGCAAGGAGATCCAACCAGTCCATCCTAAAGGAGATCAGTCCTGGGTGTTCATTGGAGGGACTGATGTTGAAGCTGAAACTCCAATACTTTGGCCACCTGATGTGAAGAGCTGACTCATTTGAAAAGACCCTGATGCTGGGAAAGATTGAAGGTGGGAGGAGAAGGGGATGACAGAGGATGAGATGGTTGAATGGCATCACTGACACAATAGACATGGGTTTGAGTGGACTCCGGGAATTGGTGATGGACAGGGAGGCCTGGTGTGCTGTTGTTCATGGGGTCGCAAAGAGTTGGACATGACTGAGTGACTGAACTGAACTGAACTGATTTGGTGATATCCATGTGTAGAGTTTCCTCTTGTGTTTTTGGAAAATGGTGTTTGCTATGAATAGGTGTGTTCTCTTGACAAAACTGTTAGCTTTTGCCGTGCCTGCTTCATTTTGTACTCCAAGGTCAAACTTGCCTGTTACTCCAGGTATCTCTTAACTTCCTACTTTTGCATTCCAGTCCACTATGATGAAAAGGACATCTTTCTTTGGTGTTAGTTCTAGAACATCTTGTAAGTCATCATAGAGCTGTTCAACTTCAGTTTCTTCAGCATTAGTGTTTGGGGCAAAAACTGTGAATTACTGTGATGTTGAATGCTTTGCCTGGGAAATGGACCGAAATAATTCTGTCATTTTTGTGTACTGCATTTCAGACTCTTCTGTTGACTATGAGGACTACTCCATTTCTTCTAAGGGATTCTTGCCCACCGTAGTATACACAACGATCATCTGAATTAAATTTGCCTATTCCCATCCACTTTAGTCCACTGATTCCTAAGATGTTGATGTTCCTGCCATCTCTTGCTTGACCATGTCCAGTTTACCTTGAATTATGGAAAGAGGAGAGTGAAAAAGTTGGCTTAAAGCTCAACATTCAGAAAACTAAGATCATGACATCTGGTCCCATCACTTCATGGCAAATAGATGGGGAAACAGTGGAAACAGTGTCAGACTTTATTTTGGGGGGCTCCAAAATCACTGCAGATGGTGAGTGCAGCCATGAAATTAAAAGATGATTACTCCTTGGAAGGAAAGTTATGACCAACCTAGATAGCATATTCAAAAGCAGAGACATTACTTTGCCAACAAATCCGTCTAGTCAAGGCTATGGTTTTTCCTGTGGTCATGTATGGATGTGAGAGTTGGACTGTGAAGAAAGCTGAGTGCCGAAGAATTGATGCTTTTGAACTGTGGTGTTGGAGAAGACTCTTGAGAGTCCCTTGGACTGCAAGGAGATCCAACCAGTCCATTCTGAAGGAAATCAGTCCTGGGTGTTCTTTGGAAGAAATGATGCTAAAGCTGAAACTCCAGTACTTTGGCCACCTCATGCGAAGAGGAAGAGTTGACTCATTTGAAAAGACTCTGATGCTGGGAGGGATTGGAGGCAGGAGGAGAAGGGGACGACAGAGGATGAAATGGCTGGATGGCATCACCGACTCGATGGACGTGAGTCTGAGTGAACTCCAGGAATTGGTGATGGACAGGGAGGCCTGCCGTGCTGCGATTCATGGGGTCGCAAAGAGTCGGACACGACTGACCGACTGAACTGAACTGAACTGATGGACCTAACATTGCAGGTTCCTATGCAATATTGTTTTTTATAGCACCAGACTTTACTTTCACCACTAGACACAATCACAACTCAGCATTTTTTCTGCTTTGGACTTGCCACTTCTTTCTTTCTGGAGCTATTAGTAATTGCCTTCCACTATTCTCCAGTAGCATATTGGACACCTTCCGACCTGGGGAACTCTTCTTCTGGTGTCATATCTTTTTGCCTTTTTATACTGTTCATGGAGTTCTCAATGCAAGAATGTTGGAGTGGTTTGCCATTCCCTCCTTCAGTGAACCATGTTTTGTTCAGAACTCTCCACCATGACCCATTGATCTTGGGTGGTCTTTCATGGCATGGCTCATAGCTTCACTGAGTTATGCAAGCCCCTTCACCAGAACAAGGCTCTGATCCATGAAGGGGACCTCATTTAATACTCAAAATTTAAAACTCTGAAATTCTCTTAAACCACAAACTCTTATTCTTCTGTCTTTCTTATACCTATTAATATTTTCCTTACCCTCATCATGAACTCCAGACCTCTTGAATGCTCATATCCAAGTATTCAGCTCTGTCTTGGTTTTTCACTTGGCCTCTTTCCTAGCTTGGATCCCATGGACATCTGAAGTGACCAATGGCCACCAGGTGGCAGTAGAGTCTCAACTGTCCACCAAATTGGACACCAAGTAGGGTATGGTAACTGTTGCTTATATTGGGACCCTCAAGTTTGATGGGGCAGTGGAATTAAACAAAGAATAGATCATGCCGAAGGTCAGTCAGCGGGGGACAAGAAGAACTTGAGCTTCATATAACTAAACCAGCGAAGTGGCCAGACCTGAGCTATGATGGAGATGGCAGGGTTCTCCCAGGTTCATTGTCTGTAATCATTTCATACCTGTTTACATGGGTAGTCTCCTCCTGCTTTGAGACATCCCCTGCCCAATGGCTCTGAAGCTGCTTCTAGTTAAGAGTTAGTTACTTAATGCCAACAAGCCTCCAGAATTCTTTGTTCTTAACTGCCTTTCCAATTCCTATTGCTAGGTGGAATCAACCCTCTTGTCTCTCTCCTTTTGGACAGCCAGGTGCTCCTGCAGAAAGTTACAAAAGTCTACACATTGAATCAACACTAAATCCATGATATGTAACTTCGGTGGCAACCTCAAGGCTGCTCAAGTTTGCTTCTTTCATCCTTTGTTAACTGCTTGGGGCATTGCCCATAGGAGCAATTACAAGCCTTCGCCACTCCCAGAAATCCTGTTCTGCGTTTCGGCTCCTCAACCACAGCAGGTGATCTCACATCCTCCCTTGTCTGGAGAACTGAGACCATCCATCCCATCCTCTTGTGCAGGTCCTCTCCACAGCAGACTGAGCACAGGACCAACAGAGTTCTCTGTGTTACATTTCTTGAGTTGAATGGGAAAGATGTCAGAAATCCCATCTTCTTCAAGGCAAAGTAAGAAAACAGACCACCTACATCTCATCTCAGAATTAACTTACTCCTCTGAATGGTATGTTACTCTCTTAGTCAGCTCAGGCCGACAGAACAACACATCCGGGTGGCTGAATCAACAGAGTTATTCTCACAGTTTTGGAGGCTGGGAATTCCAAGATGTGGGCACGTTTGATTCTCGGTGAGCACTTTCTTCCTGGCTTGCAGAGCGCCACCTCCTCCCTACATCCTTATGTGGTCTTTCATTTATTTATTTTTGGTCTTCGTTGCTGTGCTTGGGCTTCCTCTAGTTGCAGTGAGCTTGGGGCTACTCTGTGTCCATAGGCTTCTCATTGTAGTGGCTTCTCTTGTTGCAGAGCACCGGCTCTAGAGCACTGGCTCAGTAGTTGCAGCTCATGAGCTTAGTTGCCCCACAGCATGTAGACTCTTCCCAGACCAGGGATCGAACCTGTGTCCCTCACATTGGCAGGCAGATTCTTAACCACTGACTACCAGTGAAGTCCCATGGTCTTTCCCTGAATGCATACAGAACACAAAAGGGATCCCTTTCTTCTTATAAAGCCACCAATCCCATTATTGCTTCAATGGCATAATCTAATCTGCTGGGGTGGTAGCTCTTACAAATCTCATCTTCAAAGACAGTGTTTTTAACAATATTCATTAAAAAATTCACAAACCAACATAAAATATATTCTATTCTCTCCAACTTTAATTTACATCATTCTTCTTATTCAATGATTTTTTATTCATTTATTCAATCATTCAATTGACAAGTATTGACTTAGCCAAGACTCCTATCTGCTTCATACTGCCAAGTACAGACATGATGATGGAGCACATTTGAAGCAGATAAAGAATATTTAAAAGGAAGAGTCATCCAGAATTTGCCAGACTCTCCATCCAGCATTATGGAAAGAGGATCCACCCAATGGCCAGCAGGCATAGGTCAGTATGCTCAGCTTGGGGCTCAGTCGCTGACTAAGTAGCTGTGGCTCATGGGCTTAGCTGCCACGCAGCATGTGGGATCTTCCTGGGTCAGGGATCGAACCTGTGTCCCCTGCATTGGCAAGTGGATTCTTAACCACTGGACCACCAGGGAAGCCCCTTACCCAGGTTTGGATACTAGTTTCTTTTATAGATTAAAGAGGGGAAGGTGAAGAAAGTAAAGTAAAAAAAAAGAGGCAAAAACTATTTACAAATATTTCCTGGTTCTGGCCAGACTGCAGAGGCATTGCATTAATTTCTTTGCAGCCATTCATAAGTGGGCCTGGTCAGGATGTTTCCCGTGAGCTAAACAATGGTATTTTAGCTTAATGCTCAGGCCTGGGAGGCAGGTGTCCCAGAGATGAGCCATTGTGTATACTATAAGCTATAGGCAACATTCCTCTGTGATAACCTTGCAGAAAAAGCAATAGAATACAAAGGTTAAAGTAAAAGAAACAGATTCAATATGGAGTCAGATTTGTTTTTCCCTATTACAAAAGGATCAGAATGGCATGTGATCACAGTATACCAAACTGAGACCTGAAAGTAGAAGATATATACCGTTAGTCGTGTCCAGTCTTTGTGACCCCACGGACTGTAGCCCACTGACCGTGGAATTCTCCAGGCAAGAATACTGCAGTGGGTAGCCATTCCCTTCTCCATGGGATCTTCTTGACCCAGGGATAGAACCTGGGTCTCCTGCATTGCAGGCAGATTCTTTACCATCTGAACCACCAGGGAAGCCCTCAGAAGATATAGGAAGGCATATTACGCCTCAACATAAGAAAGACTTCTCTTAACACAAGATTTTCCTGAATACTAGTTGTCAAAAGTGAATTCCTGGCCACCAGAGGAGGCTGGGCATTAGCCAGACTGTGATGTTGAAGACCTGGAAGATGTTCAGTGCTTCTAAAGCCCCACCAGCCTCGATAGCCTGTAAGTCTAGTCTGGCTGGCACCAGGTGAATCTCTTAAATCAGTCCTATCGTTTCCGCCACAGCCCAAAACACACAGATGCATGTTAGCCTTGGGGCTCCCTCGGCTGCTGGCTCTGGCCTACCTCATACAAAGAAGCAGGGCATAACTCCAGGGAGACAAACCTATTTATTCAGCAGAACTTGTAGAGCGTACAGCTGTGAATAGACTGCTTAACGTCTGGTAGATTTGCAAACAGAGGAAGAGCAAAGAGCATTTGGGTCACCAGGTCACCAGCCAGTTCTACAAAGATTAACCCACTGCAGTGGCTGACCAACAGTGCATCCTATACTTCAGATAGAAGAGATCAAGACGACAGCAGGAGGACGCACTCTGTGCTCCAGACGGAGGAAACAAAGACCATAATAGGATGTCCTGTGCCTGCAACAAACGGGCCCCTTAGAGAGTTAGATGTATATCTCAGGGAGAACTTTGATGAATCCGGCGTCTTGCATGTTCCCGTACATAGTAAAGCACTAAAATCACTGACTTGAGATATCTGTTGTTTGGACTAGTGTTGCTGCCAAAATCTTGGCTTTCTCTGCCCACCAGAGCAGAATAAGAAAATATGGAGACAGAGTCTGAAGGAAGTAGGAAGATAGCCTTAATCCTCAAGCCAGCAGAGGAGAGAACACAGTAGCCTTCTGCCTCAAGAACTGTGTCTCCCCTCCTTGGGGAATCGAGGGGATCATATAGTTGGGGCTCACAGTCAGGGGTTGGCAATAAAGAGCCAAGTTGTAAGGATCCTGTATTCTTCTTTATTTTTGAATCGTATCAAAATGGTCAATAGGCTGGCACCAGTTAGCCTGGTAATTTGGCTCTGGCAGTTGGTCTGGTAGTAAGTCCATTGTGCTTTGTGGCTTGCACAGCAACTTTCTTTCTGTAATGCCAAAAGAGGGAAAAACAAACTACAAGCTGGGGGGTTGCAGAGAGAGTGCTGTAAAGTCGAGCATCAGGATTTGACTAGCATAAAGTTAGAAGATAATAGATGCAGAGTGCAGCTCATGCAGAGTTAGAGGGTGACAGATGTGTAAGTGCAGGATGTAGTTTACACAATAGATTCGTCTTCTGAAAAGAAGGAAACTTTGTTATCAATGCAGACAGTAGATCAGGAACAGTTAAAGTAGAGAAGGACTCAAAAGGCAAAAGAGAGAAAGAAAATTGTTTTCTTATTTCACTGCAACACTAGCAGCAATCTTTTACCAAGATGTACTTGACTGCATGGATTCCCCAGTCAAAAAAAAAACAAACATATATGAACTATCATCCCTCCTACTTCTTAGAAGTAGTTTCTCAGAGCTATGAAGAGGCCATAGTCTTCTGGGCTATAGTCCTCAGTAAGACGCTGAATATAACTTAACTCACAACCCTCATGTTGCGCAGTTATCTTTCAGTTGATAGATTTGCAAGGTTGATAATTAGAATGAAGCAAAGGTGGTTCAGTGGTAAAAGAATTTGCCTGCCAATGCAGGAGTCCCAGGAGATACCAGTTGGACCCCTGGGTTGGGAAGATCCCTTGGAGAAGGAAATGGCAACCCACTCTAGTATCTTTGCCTGGAGAATCCCATGGACAGAGAAGCTTGGCTGGCTACAGTCCAGGATGTCATAAAGAGCTAGACAAACCTGAGTGTGCACACAAAGCAAATATGTGGGCTTTCCAGGCGGCGCTAGTGGTAAAGAACCTGCCTACTCATGCAAGAGACATGGGAGACTTGAGTTTGATCCCTGGGTTGGAAAGATCCCCTAGAAAAAGGCATGGCAACCCACTTGCCATGGCAAGTATTCTTGCCTGGAGAATCCCATGGACAGAGGAGCCTGGCGGGCTACTGTGCATAGGGTGGCAAAGAGTTGGACATGACTGAAGTGACTTGGCATACAGCACAGAAAGCAAATATTTAAGTTCCTGTCTGGGTGCTTGGCTTCTAGCTTATAGGCAGAAAAGTAATAAATTACAAAAAATTAGAAAACAGCAATTGCAGCAGTATTTTCCACTTTTGAATATCACCAGTTGGTTCAGAAATAAGTCAACCAAATCTGAAAGAAGAGGCACATTTAAAGTTCTGGAATCAGAGAAGAAAGGCGTAGAGACATGTATTTTCCTGACATAATGTTTTCCCTCTGCACTCTCAAGCAGAAATTAAGGAATTTGTTCAAGAGTTCAAGAGCCCTCAGGACTAGCTGGTTTTCAAATTGTTGCCAGGAAGTGGAAAGAGTGGGTCTAGGAAAAGCCATGTCTTCTGAGAGGCAGGCAGAAGGGAAGGAGCTTTATTTTGTCACTTGCGCGATTATTAATACTTTCAGAAGAGCTGTAGGTTCTAACTTCATTCTACTAACCTGTTTCTGGACTTACAAAAATACTTGGTGTTTGATTTATTCTGCAGAATATATTTAGGTGATGTGTGTGTCACTTTATTATGATAACTAACACCAGGAAAAAGAAAGGTTGTAAAGAGAAATAAATGAGCTGGGGTTTGTGGATATTTTTGATTTTCAGAAGCCTGCCCCCTCTAACTCCACTGCCCTTGCCTTGGTGGGAGAGAAAGAGACAGTGATATGTCTTTTGTCAACAAAAGGCCAAAGCCCAGATTCAAAGACAGGATGAGGAGGATGCATATGCAAAGTCATGGTGCAGGGAACTTGGCCAACCATGTAACAATTGATAAGATTGTATTTGGACGTGGTAGTGCCAAGTGCAGAGAAACAAACACACAGAAGGCAGTGGGGCTGCTCAGAAAGTGGAAACTGCTGACCTTGTTTCTGGTTATGTCCAGAGACTGATGTTTGTAAGTTTGTTAAGACAACTAATTAAAAAAGAAAAAAAGTCCAGGGTGATTTTTTTTTAAAAACCAGAAACCAAAATGTAGGCCCTCTGTATTTACTGCTTGCTGAATTCTAGGAGAAATATGTAAAAATAATCAGCAAATATTAATTCCTTTTAAAATTAAAAGCAAACTATTAAAACCCCTGCTTCTTGCTATATAAAGGAGTGGCCTGGGACCTTGACAAAACCCTTGGCATTTCTGTGTGCTTTAAAAAACATTAATTACATTCTTAATACACTATCAAAAGGAACACTCTTTCTGTCCTTTTGAGCTTCAGCCTTACCATTTTGATACATGACCACTAATTCTGTCAAACAGCTCTTATGATGGGATTGTCTGGTGTTTCCTCAAACAAACAACAAATAAATAAAATATGTAATATGTTAGATAAATAAACGCCATAGGGAAAAAAAGAAAACAGAGAAGAGAAAGAGGGAACACCAGAGAAGATGGATTAATTTTAAATAGTGTGGTGAAGGAAGGCCTTCAAAGAAGATGACAAACAAGCAAAGACCCAAAGAATCTGAGACACACAATGGCTCGCACTGTCTGAGGGTAGATAGAACATCCCGGGCAGTGAGAACCACCAGGACTGAGGCCCTGGAGCGCACACTCAGTGGTAATCTCAAACCACCCCTCTTGTGTAATTTTTAAACAATGGTCAAAGTCTTCTTCTTGGTCCTTTCTGCCTGTGTGGGCCCTGACCGTTCTGAACCAACAAAAGTGCTGAAAGCCAGCCCTGAAAGGTGAAAGGTGAAAACCTTCCCCAGAGTTGCTGGGAAAACATTTACCCTGATGACAACAGAAGAGAAAATACAAACTGGATAGAATTTTAAACACGATGTAATCAAATTTATAAAGCGTTTGCATTCAATATGTCAGCAAATCTGGAAGACCCAGCAGTGGCCTCAGGACTGGAAAAGGTCAATCCTCATCCCAATTCCCAAGAAGGGGAGTACCAAAGAATGCTAACCATTGGACAGTTGCACTCATTTCCCATGTTAGTAAGGTCATGCTTAAAATCTTGAATGCTAGGCTTCAGCATTATGAGAACCAAGAACTTCCAGATGTCCAAGCTGGGTTTAGCAAAGGAAGAGGAACTAGAGATCAAATTGCCAACACTTGCTGGATTATAGAGAAAGCAAGGGAATTCCAGAAAAACGGCTCTCTGTTTCATCGACTATGACTGTGTGGATCATGACAAACTGTGGAAAACTCTTAGAGAGATGGGAACACCAGACCATCTTACCTGTCTCCCGAGAAACCTGTATGCGAGTCAAGAAGCAACACTTAGAACCCTGTATGGAACAACCGGTTGATTCAACGATTGAGAAAGGAGTATGACAGGGCTATCTTCTGTCACCCTGTTTAACCAATACATTGGGCACGTCCTGAGAAATGCTGGGCTAGATGAGTTACAAGCTGAAATCAAGATAGGCAGGAGAAACATCAACAACCTCAGACATGGAGATGATACCACTCTAACAGCAGAAAGTGAAGAGGATTAAAGAGCCTCTTAATGAGAGTGAAGAGTTGAGTGAAAGAGTTGGCTTAAGACTAAATATTAAAAAAATTAAGATCATGGCCCAATTACTGCATGGCAAATAGAAGGGGAAAACGTGGAAGTAGTGACAGATTTCCTCTTCCTGGGCTCCAAAATCAATGCAGATGGTGATTGCAGCCATAAAATCAGAAGATGATTGCTTCTTGGCAGGAAAGCGATGACAAACCCAGACTGTGTGTTGAAAACCAGAGACATTGCTCTGCTGACAAAGGTCCGTATAGTCAAGGCTGTGGTCTTCCTAGTGGTCACTACAGTTGTGAGAGCTGGACCACAAAGAAAGCAGAACACCAAAGCACTGATGCCTTTGGACTGTGGTGCTGGAGAAGGCTCCTGAAAGTCCCTTGGACAGCAAGGACCTCAAACCAGTCAGTCTTAAGGGTGATCAGCCCTGAATATTCAGCTGAAGCTCCAGTATTTTGGTCATCTGATGTGCACAGATGACTGATTGGAAAAGTCCCTGATGTTGGAAAGATTGAGGGCAGAAGGAGAAGGGGACAACAGAGGGTGAGATGGCTGGATGGTGTCACCAATGCAATGAACATGAACTTGGGCAAACTCCGGGAGATGGTGAGGGACAGGGAGGCCTGGCCTGCTGCAGTCCATGGCATCGCAAAGAATTGGACAAGACTGAGTGAATGAACGACAACAATCAAACTCCACCTGTAGTATATTAAGTGTGTTTGTTTTCTGAAGTTGAAAGGCCAATTGAATGAAAATAATTTAAAGTGTAAGTGTTTCTATGATTTGACTTTCCCAATAAGTGTGTGAAATAACTGAGTTGGATGTTTGTTATTTTTTTAATACTTAATACATTTCTGATTATAAACATGAATTTTTTACTTTAGAAAATGTGAAAATTATGCAAGAGAATAACAAAAAATGAAATTCACTGGTTACCACCTAGGAAAAAATCTTGTATATATATTTTTATAGATAGACTTTACTTTGAAAGTGAGGTGAAAGTGTTAGTCTCTGAGTTATGTTCAACTCCTCGAGACCCCATGGACTGTAGACCACCAGACTCCTGTGTCAGAACACAGGAGTGGGTTGCCATCCCCCTCTGCAGGGGATCTTCCTGACCCACGGATTGAACTCACATCTTCTGCAGCTCCTGCATTGGCTGGCAAATTCTTTACCACTGAGCCACCTGGGAAGCCCTTATCAGACCATGCTTAAATACTAACGGGTTCAGTCTGGTCCTGAGAGTCCCTGGGACTTGTCTGCAGATCTCCATATTGGCTGGTACCCATCTTCCCAGCTCAATGAGAAAAATATGGCTGGAGAGACATACTTGGGACATGAGGACCACTTCTTGTTCACCTACTTCCTGTGACAAGCTTCCTTCCTTTTCCATATCCTGCCTCAGCATCCTCCCCTTCCATTACTCCTCATCCTCTCTCCCCGTAAGAAAAGGAAAATTCACTACATAATGACATAATCATAGAGTAGACAGAGTTAACACACCTGTAGTGTATACATTGGACTGGATGCCGCATGCTCAGTTGTGTCTGACTCTTTGCAACCCCATGGACTGTAGTCCTCCGTGGAATTTTCCAGGCAAGAATACTGAAGTGAGTTGCCATTTCCTCCTCTGGGCAATCTTCCCGACCCAAGGATCAAACATGAGTCTCCTGCCTTGGTAGGCAGACTCTTTACCACTGAGCCACCTAGTTGATGGCTGCTGCTGCTGCTGCTGCTGCTAAGTCGCTTCAGTCATGTCCGACTCTTCGAGACCCCATGGACTGCAGCCCACCAGGCCCCTCTGTCCATGGGATTCTCCAGGCAAGAGTACTGGAGTGGGTTGCCATTGCCTAGTGTGGCTTTATTCCCAGCAATCCAAAATCAATGAAAAAATATTAAAATGGAATCATTGTATTGGTTAGAATTATGAAATTGAAGAATCTAAGGTCTGAAAAGTTCTCATTATTTGAGATATAAATGTGAAAAATAAAATCAGAAAAAACGAGGAAGTTGCTTTTTAAAATATTTCTCCATATCCACATTTTAATTCACCTCTGGTTAAAATCAAGTGAAACAAAAAATGTCATATAACTTGCTAATAGGAATATAATCTTTTTATCCTATACCTAAGATTTTAAATTAAGGAAATCATAATCACATGAAGGAAAAAATTTTTAATTTTTAAAAGCACTCAAAACAATCTCATAGATTATGAATGTATAATAGCAAGAATGTAAAAATATGGATGTAAAGTGTAATACCATACTCTGTAACTTACAAGCTTCATGAGGTAAAAACAGACCCCCAAACTCTCTAGCAGAGTGCCAGGGAAACCATAGATACAGAAACAGTAGGCTCATTCCTCCTTCCACGGATGCCCCAGACTGTGGCCAAGAATGACAGGGCCTGGGGGCTCCCCTAGGAACCACTGGCTCCTCTGATATTTTCCACCTGGAGCCCTGGGTAAAAATTACTGGGGGAAATAAGCTGTTGATATTTTGATTGATATCAGAGCTAACTTCTCTGTGTTAAGTCTAAACTGGCCACACCTCCTCAGTGTTAATGACTGTCTCCTTCAGTTCAGTTCAGTTGCTCAGTCGTGTCCAACTCTTTGCGACCCCATGAACCACAGCACACCAGGCCTCCCTGTCCATCACCAACTCCCGGAGTCCACCCAAACCCATGTCCATTGAGTCAGTGATGCCATCCAACCATCTCATCCTCTGTTGTCCCCTTCTCCTCCTGCTCTCAATCTTTCCCAGCGTCAGGGTCTTTTCAAATGAGTCAGCTCTTTGCATGAGGTGGCCAAAGTACTGGAGTTTCAGCTTCAACATCAGTCCTTCCAATGAACACCCAGGACTGATATCCTTTAGAATGGACTGGTTGGATCTCCTTGCAGTCCAAGGGACTCTCAAGAGTCTTCTCCAACACCACAGTTCAAAAGCATCAATTCTTTGGCGCTCAGCCTTCTTCACAGTCCAACTCTCACATCCATACATGACCACAGGAAAAACCATAGCCTTGACTAGACAGACCTTTGTTGGCAAAGTAATGTGTCTGCTTTTGAATATGCTGTCTAGGTTGGTCATAACTTTCCTTCCAAGGAGTAAGCGTCTTTTAATTTCATGGCTGCAGTCACCATCTGCAGTGATTTTGGAGCCCAGAAAAATAAAGTCAGCCATTGTTTGCACTGTTTCCCCATCTATTTGCCATGAAGTGATGGGACCGGATGTGGCGGCTGCAATGGCACAGGAGCACAGCACCGCCTGAGAGGAGCTACCCCATGTCGAAGGTCAGGGGCAGTGGCCGAGAGGAGCTACCCCACATGCAAGGTAAGGAGCAAGCGGCTGCACTTTGCTGGAGCAGCCATGAAGAGATATCCCACATCCAAGGTAAGAGAAGCCCAAGTAAGACTGTCTCCTAAACCTCTCCAAAAGCCCTTTTGGAAACCATAGGAATGTCAGATGAGAGAGACTTATCTGAAGCAGTTTCCTGTACATGCCAGAGTGTCCAGTACGTCTGCTGGGACGAGAGACCTCTTGAGTAAACTAAATGCAAGAGGAACTTTTTCCCAAGAAAGGATGGACATGAAGGTGCTGCCAGGA
Organism: Bos grunniens; assembly: GCF_055505025.1. Lineage (NCBI taxonomy): Eukaryota > Metazoa > Chordata > Mammalia > Artiodactyla > Bovidae > Bos > Bos grunniens. Next base: position 21,979,345 of record NC_141168.1, read on the forward strand.
TAATCTTACTTGCTTCAAGCAGCATTACTATAGGTAGGAAATGCTGAGTGCCTGAAATTACCTGAAGAGAGCCTGCAGAAGGTAAGATGGGATGTTTGGGCAGATGGGAACCCACAAAGAGAAAAGTTAGCAACACCCTGCATAGGCAGAACTCCATCCAAGGTCTAACATTCTGAACTTAAAACAATAGACCTTAAGGGAACATGTCAAAGAGGGAATCCAGCCAGTAATATGCGCCTTCATGGATATAACCTCATCTGTCCTTGCCAGTCACCACACAGCACTCCCATCTTTCCAGTCCAAAAGCCAGAGACCCAAGAATATCACTTTATACAGGACCTGAGAGCAATAAATCAGGTAGCTGAGGACATTCATCTGGTGGCACCCAACCCCTATACCTTACTTTCTTTGGAGATTTCTGCTGGCTTACAGTTTTGGGCCTACATAGCTTCCCTGGTGGCTCAGATGGTAGAATCCACCTGCAAGGGAGGAGACCTGGGTTCCATCCCTAGGTCAGAAAGATCCCCTGGAGAAGACAGTGGCTACGCACTCCAGTATTCTTGCCTGGAGAATCCCATGGAAGAGGAGCCTGGTGGGCTACAGTCCATGGGGTCACAAAGAGACCTTTTATTGCACATCCTAAAGTCCTGAATCACAGGGATTTTTTGCTTTTGAATAAGATGACCCAGAGACCAAATTGAAACAGCAGTTCTGGTGGACTGTGCCTCCCCAGAGATTCAAGAATGCTTCTCCCAGTTTTAGGGAAGCCCTAGCCAAAGATCTAAAGGACCTACAGTTATATGAGGGAGCCTTTCTTCAGTATGTAGATGACATTTTGATTGCCAGTGAAACCGAAGATCTCCCAGAGCCTTTGAAACCTGGCTCATCCACTTATAACCTGAGTGGCCCTGACGAAGTGCCTTGGCCTCCCCATTCCTGCATTTCATCTTCTGAGAAATGTAAGCATATCTCCCTCTAAGGGGCAGGATTCAGTGAATCACACATACAAAAATCACCCAAATAGTGCTGGCGCATAGTAAACTCTCAATACCTGTTGGTTATTATTATTCTTTATTATTTTCAGTCATAGTATCCTCAAGTTTAGTGGAGTCTCCGTGATCAGATCTAAGAAGCAGAAAAAAACGTGTAAGTGGCTTATCTAAGTCGAATCTCCCCTTTGTACTCTGTTCCTTTGGTTGAACAAATCAGTCCAGATACAGCAACTGCCTAACCCCTGGACTTCAGCAGGGCAGGCTCGGTGTGATTTCAGACAAGCTTGGCTACAACAGGACACTGGTGGAGAGAATTACACTTCAGTAAGATGAAGAAGGAGAATGTGCATTAAGAGATTCAGCTTCAATATTCTGCATAGAAGGGATACTCCTCCAGACTTTTCAGCCTGCAGAGAAAACAGTCGTAAAGGATATGCCAATGTTAAACTCTGGGTTAAACAGCATTCTTCCTCATGGATCCTATGAGCTTTGTGCCCTCTCAGCTTCTCCCCTTCCCCCAAGATTTTATAAGAACCCAAGTCTTCCTCCACCTTCCATCAAACAGATCTGAAGGGTGTGCTAGGAGGGAGGGTGGGGGGACGGTGACCAGGATACCAGAAAGCTTCATGCTGCTGCTGCTGCTGCTGCTGCTAAGTCTTTTTAGTCTTGTCCAACTCTGTGCGACCCCATAGATGGCAGCCCACCAGGCTTCCCCCGTCCCTGGGATTCTCCAGGCAAGAACCCTGGAGTGGGTTGCCATTTCCTTCTCCGATGCATGAAAGTGAAAAGTGAAAGTGCAGTCGCTCAATCATGTCCGACTCTTAGCGACCCCATGGACGGCAGCCCACCAGGCTCCTCCGTCCATGGGGTTTTCCAAGCGAAAGAGTACTGGAGTGGGGTGCCATTGCCTTCTCTGAGAAAGCTTCATAGAATAACTTGGGCTTGTTATGATCACTGAATGAGTTAATGATACATGCACTGGGCTTAGGGTGCCTGGCACATTCTAAGCTAACACTCAAGAGATCTGAGCTGTATTTAATCCTATCATTCCAATTTTGTAAATAAAGAAACCAGCCTGGGAAATTTACCCAAGGTCACAAGTCTAATAACATTAAGTGTTAGAGCTGGGATTTGAACTGGGTGGATTCATTCCTTTTCCTATTTAGAAGGAATAGGAAAAGGAATGAATAGGAAAAGGAGTTCATCAAGGCTGTATATTGTCACCCTGTTTATTTAACTTCTATGCAGAGTACATCATGAGAAACGCTGGACTGGAAGAAACACAAGCTGGAATCAAGATTGCCAGGAGAAATATCAATAACCTCAAATATGCAGATGACACCACCCTTACGGCAGAAAGTGAAGAGGAACTCAAAAGCCTCTTGATGAAAGTGAAAGAGGAGAGTGAAAAAGTTGGCTTAAAGCTCAACATTCAGAAAACTAAAATCATGGCATCCGGTCCCATCACTGCATGGAAAATAGATGGGGAAACAGTGGAAACAGTGTCACACTTTATTTTGGGGGGCTCCAAAATCACTGCAGATGGTGAGTGCAGCCATGAAATTAAAAGACGCTTACTCCTTGGAAGGAAAGTTACGACCAACCTAGATAGCATATTCAAAAGCAGAGACATTACTTTGCCAACAAAGGTCCGTCTAGTCAAGGCTATGGTTTTTCCTGTGGTCATGTATGGATGTGAGAGTTGGACTGTGAAAAAGGCTGAGCGCCGAAGAATTGGTGTTTTTGAACTGTGCTGTTGGAGAAGACTCTTGAGAGTCCCTTGGACTGCAAGGAGATCCAACCAGTCCATTCTGAAGGAGATCAGCCCTGGGATTTCTTTGGAAGGAATGATGCTAAACTCCAGTACTTTTGGCCACCTCATGCAAAGAGCTGACTCATTGGAAAAGACTCTGATGCTGGAGGGATTGGGCGCAAGAGGAGAAGGGGACGACAGAGGATGAGATGACTGGATAAAATCACTGACTCGATGGATGTGAGTCTCAGTGAACTCCGGGAGTTGGTGATGGACAGGGAGGCCTGGCGTGCTGCGATTCATGCGGTCACAAAGAGTCGGACACGACTGAGTGATTGATCTGATCTGATCTGATCTGGATTCATTCCTGAGTCCCACCCCTCTAATGCCTCTGGGGGAAAAGCAGTTTCCTCTCCAGGAAGATATTACTTTACTTTTAAAATTTTATTTTATTTAGTTGTTCTGGTCTTCGTTGCGACACATAGGATCTTCAAACTTCATTTGGGGATGTGGAATCTTTAATTGTGGCATGTGGGATTTATTAATAGTTGCCCAACCATGGATAGAACCCAGGCTTCCTGCATTGGGAACATGGAGTCCTAGCCACTGAACTACCAGGGAAGTCCCTCATTTTACTTTTTTTTTTTTTTTTTTTTGCTGTTTTTACTTTTTTTTTTTAATTGGAGGATGATTGCTTTACCATGTTGTGTTGGTTTCTGCCATACAACAAGGTGAATCAGTCATAAGTATACATATATCCCCTTCCTCTTGAGCCTCCCTCCCACCTCCCTCATTTTACTTTTGACACCCCTTTTCATTCTAAGTAGCTGCTGCTTGTTGTTCTCCAACAGAAGTAAGGGCTTCCCAGGTGGCGCAGTGGTAAAAAATCCACCTGCCAATGCAGGAGACTCAAGAGACTCGGGTCCAATGCTTGGGTCAAGAAGATCCCCTGGAGTAGGAAACGGCGACTCACTCCAGTATTCTTGCCTGGAGAATTCCATGGACAAAGGAGCCTGGCGGGCTACAGTCCATGGGGTTGCAAAGAGTCAGACACGACTGAGTGACTAACACTTTCACTTTTCACACACTTAGAACTTTACTGGGTATTGTAAACATTTCCCAAGGCAAACTCCTGATTTCTTTCCCCCAAATGGCAATTCCATCTTGTGTGTGATTCAGGCAACACCAGAACCAAAGATCTGGAGCCTCCTTTGAATCCTAATGGCTCAGATCCGATTGGCTCTGCTTTCCCAATGTATTTAGAATAAGATGGTTCTCTCTACTTACCATTACCCAGGTCCAGCCACTGTCGTCTTTTCCCCTGGGTTATCACAACAGTCTCCCTGTAGTCTCTCAATTCAGAAGTCAGAGTGGGGCTTTTAAAGCACAAGCCCCATCATGCCACTCCCTGGCTCAGAATCCTCAACTGGCTTCTCAGCACCCTCAGAGCCCAAACCAAAGGCCTTCCTCACAGTGTCTACCTGGCTCTGCTTGCTCTGAGCCCCTGACACTGCTGACCTTGCCTCTTCTCCCTCTGCTGCTCACTCTCTCTGCTCCAGCCCCACTCGCCATCTTACTCAAGTGCTCTAAACACAATTCCACCTCAGGGCCTTTGCACATGCTCTCCTCACTGCCTAGAATGCTCTTCCCCAGGTATCCACACAGCTCATCCCTCACTTCCTTCAGGTTTCTGCTCAACTGTCACCAATCAGCAAAGCTTCCTCTGACTCCCCCTATTGTAAGGGATCACTCCCCCACCACTCTCCAGTCCCTATTCCCTTACTACCCTACTTGATTTTTCTGCATAGCCTTTATTGCAGTCTGATATATATATGTGTGTGTGTATACATACATATAAAGAGAGAGCTTATTTCTGTATTCTCTCAATAGAAAATAGAGAAGTTAGATAGAACAGGGAATGGAATGGAGTAGAGAAGGTAGACAACGCCTTCCTACAATTCACTTTCTTTGTCAGTTGTAGGATTCACACTTACTCAACATATTCATTTGTGAGTTTGTTTCTGCACGCCCTTACTAGAATGTAAGACTGTGAAGGCAGGAACTTTGTCTAGATGATATCCCAAGCACTAGAGAGTGCCTGGCACATAGTAAATGCTCAATAAATACTTAGTGGATGAAAGGGTGAATGACTGCCTCTGCCTTCTACCTATTGACAACATGTTCTCTCTTAAGATTCCACTTCGACATCCAGGAGTTCCAACAATATGCAGCAGTTAAGGATATGTCTACCCTGGTGCCTCAGATAGTAAAGAATCTGCCTGCAATGCAGGAGACCTGGGCTCAGTCCCTAGGTCGGAAAGATCCCCAGCAGGAAGGCATGGCAACCCACTCCAGTATTCTTGCCTGGAGGATCCCCATGGGCAGAGGAGCCTGGTGGGCTGCAGCCTGTGGGGTCGCAAAGGGTCAGATGCAACTGAGTGACTGAGCACACACGCCCACTCTTTTCTCCCAATGAGTCTAGGTATTCCAGTTTTGATTTTCAACACCGCCAGAAAATGACATTTGAAATAAAAGTAGTTCCAGTTGTCTTTCAATCCTTCTAGCTAAACTTCTACCAGTTGAGACAGACTCCTGGCAATCCTCCTAATTAACTCAGCCCGGCGCCACTCACGAGTTAAAGGTGTAGTACCGCCAGTTTCTGTCGAGGCTGAGTAGGGTCGCCATCTCCTCCTTGCTCAGTTTAAAGTCAAAGACCTGGAAAAGTGAGAGTTCCAGAACATCATCAGCAAGCCAGTGCAATTTGAGATCTCCAGCCACACTAGCAGGGAGCAAGCTCACATCCACAGCAGTAACTAGCCAAGGGAGTTTCTCCCCTTATGTCCACCAGACACGAATGGCTCTAAATTGGGTGCTACACAGAGACTGCCGTGTTTCTGAGGTTTTGTGTTCCAAAGCCTGTAAGCCTCCTTGCCTTACAGGCTCTGAACTGCACAGTGCACATGCCCCCGATGGACATGTGGGTTCCTCCAGGAAGGCAGGTCTTCTAGTACGATCTATACCTCTCCTGCTGCTGGGAGGCAGAGGCTTAGGCAGGACAGTCTGCTGTTGTGTGTGGCCCACAACATAACTGCTTAGGGACAGCCAAGACCTTCTCGGTCAGTGGTGAGAGGTACAGCTGTGCTCAGACCTGACAGGACATCACTGGCTGCTCCCCTAGCCCACCCTTGGTCATGGGTCATTCATCTCAGCCCTGAGGTCAGCTCCCTGGCCTGAGAGATGGCAAGGTGGTGAGAAGGTGGTGGAAGCCCACAGAAAACACAGGGACAGCATGAGAGACCTGGTGACGGAGTCTCTCCCATCCCCTCCTCCACTGAGAAAACCAGTTTGCTCCTTGGAAGAAAAGCTATGATCAACATAGACAGCATATTAAAAAGCAGAGACACTACTTTTCTGACAAAGGTCCATCTAGTCAAAGCTATGGTTTTTCCAGTAGTCATGTATGGATGTGAGAGTTGGACTATAAACAAAGCTGAGCACCGAAGAACTGATGCTTTTGAACTGTGGTGTTGGAGAAGACTCTTGAGAGTCTCTTGGACTGCAAGGAAATCAAACCAGTCAATCCTAAAGGAAATCAGTCCTGAATATTTACTGGAAGGACTGATGCTGAAACTGAAACTCCAATACTTTGGCCACCTAATGTGAAGAACTGACTCATTTGAAAAGACCCTGATACTGGGAAAAATTGAAGGCAGGAGAAGAAGGGAATGACAGAGGATGAGATGGTTGGATGGCATCACTGACTCGATGGACAGGAGTCTGAGCAAGCTCCGGGAGTTGGTGAAGGACAGGGAAGCCTGGTGTGCTGCAGTCCATGGGGTTGCAAACAGTCAGACACGACGGAGCCACTGAACTGAACTGAACCAGCCAGAACCTTACCTGAAAGTTCTCAGCAATGCGTGCGAGCGTCACAGACTTGGGAATTACAATCACGTGCCTCTGGATATGGAACCGGATCAGAACCTGTGCAGAAGGGGACTTCTCATTTACACTCATCTGCAACGACCACTCCCTCTACTTTTTCAGAAAATGAAACATCTCTGCCATTCACTATGTCTTTATTAAGTTACAATAGCTAATATACACTGAGCACTTTATAGCTATCAGATAACTTCTCAGTCCTCTGCTCAATCTCTCCCTTAATCCTCACAACAACCCTGTCTTCTTCCTTTTTAAAAAATAAAGTGACCTGGGATAGTGTTTGGGATCGTGAGGCTGATAAGTAGCGGACCTGGGATCTGAACCCAAGAGTTTTGGCTGCAAAGCCATGTTCTTATTCTTGGTCCTCCAGTCTCAACAGAACTTGTTAGAGGCCATCCCTGTTTCAGTGATAACCATGCTATTTCCTGGAGGTCCAAACAAACAGACTTTCAAGGAAAGGCCTTAGAGGGCTTCCTCTCTTGTTCGCTTTCCCTTCAAGGAGTAAAATGGGTGCTTTCCCAATGGTCCAGTGGTTAGGAATCCTCCTTGCCTTGCCAGGAATACTGGTTCGATCCCTGATCTGGGAAGATCCCACATGCCTCAGAGCAACTAAGCCCATGCACCACAACTACTGAAGCCTTCAGCAAGAGAAGCCACTGCAGTGAGAAGCCCATGCATGGCAACAGAGAGTGGCCCCCACTCACCCCAACTAGAGAAATCCCTCTCGCAGCAATGGAAACCCGGCATAGCCCCCAAAATAAAATAAATACAGGAGTTAAATGAAGACAATATTAAGAATCACACAAGACTAGTTTGTGGCAGGTTAAGAAACTACACATTATACTTGGGCTGTGGATTTTTTGTGCTTTGCAGCAATCTCATTAATCTTGGGATCGTCCAGTAGAGAAGGGTCCTCTGGTTTAGCCCTAGGGAGAGAAAGATGGTTGGTGTGCATAATCACCATGGCTACCATATATAGATGAATATTACTCCAGTGATGGGCCCAATGCTGATCTCAGTCTTCCTCATGCGGTAGATAAGGCAAAAGGATTTGAAAGCTTCATGTCTTACCCATGGGTCCACCCATGGGTTCTGAAGCCTCAGGAATTTTTGCAAAGGCTGGTCCAGTGCTGGGTGGCTAAACTGGAGTATTCCCAAAGGGTTGCCGGTTTTTTTTTTTTTTTTTCTTTAAGTTCCCATATTTTCCCCGCTGTTTGAGTATGCCAGGCACATTGCCTTACATGCATTTTTCTTTCTGATGGCTTTCTTAAAACAATGTCGAGAGAAAGATCAGATGCCTTACCCAGATCTATTTGGACAGCCTAGCGGGCTGTAAGCCATGACACTGATGCCCTTGGACTGACAGTACTGGATCAATTTCTCCTGCGTGAGATATGGGTGACACTCAATCTGTAAAAGCAAGAATTCTCATCACTGGGAAAATCCACCTGCTCTTTGAGCTGCTCATAGGGAGTTCTACACAGAGAAAAAGGTCTATCAGCAAAGGCCAAATCCTGGCCCCTGCTAGGCTGGCTAAACCAGACCCCAAGACCCTTCTCCCATGACCCACAAAGTATGTGATGCCTGACCTTCAAGATGAGACTTAGTGCAAATCATTGAACTTGCCTCCAGACATCTAAGAAATAATAGAGCAGAACCCTTACCCTTTACTAAACAATTTACCTGGTTAATCACTGGTTTGTATTTCAGTCCAGGTTTGTTCAAGAGTCTCTCGATCTGAAAGTGGTTGAAGTTGGAGATCCCAATGTTTTTCACCAGCCCCTCATCCACCAGCTCCTCCATGGCCTGTCATAGAAAGGGACAACTTTGGCCACTGCCAGAGGGACCCTAGTTTGGCTTAGTCCTCTCTGGGACAGGAATATGTGTGTGGATTAGCAGAACTAATAAAAAGAATTTGACTTCTAACATAAACCCACAGAGATAAGAGAACAGATTCTGCATGATTACAAAAGGCCATGACATTTTTGTACCCAGTTTTATGCTTCTGGATATGTTCCAGTGTCTCCTGGTTTATAGTCCGTGGGAACTTAAATAGAATCTGTATCCTGCTGTTGTGTGAAAATTGCATAAATCTTAATTACATCGAATTGGTTGATAGTGCTTTTCAGATCTACTATAGCCTTCTACTTTTCTGACTATTCATTCTATTAATTTTTGAGAGCTTGTAATTGACATTCCAACTAAAAATCTTAATTTATCTACTAAAAAGATAATTGTAATATATGGTGGAGCTATATGTAATCTTGTTCTGTATTTTCCAACTCTCCTGTAAATGTGTTATCATACGTCCATAATTTAAAAAATAAGAAAGAAGGGGGGGAAAGGAATTTTCCATCCAGCCCATGAGTAGAGAGGAAAGTAGGAGCAAAGCCTCTGAGGCGAGGACAAGCATGAGGTGTCCGGGGGACAGTCGAGCCAGTGGTTCTCAAACGTGGCTGCAATTTGGAATCACCTGACAGCTTTAAAACATACTGATGCCTAGACGGAAAACCACTAGACCATACAGGTATGACCTAAATCAAATCCCTTATGATTATACAGGCGAAGTGAGAAATAGATTTAAGGGCCTAGATCGGATAGATAGAGTGCCTGATGAACTATGGAATGAGGTTCGTGACATTGTACAGGAGACAGGGATCAAGACCATCCCCATGGAAAAGAAATGCAAAAAAGCAAAATGGCTGTCTGGGAGGCCTTACAAATAGCTGTGAAAAGAAGAGAAGTGAAAAGCAAAGGAGCAAAGGAAAGATAAAAGCATCTGAATGCAGAGTTCCAAAGAATAGCAAGGAGAGATAAGAAAGCCTTCCTCAGTGATCAATGCAAAGAAATAGAGGAAAACAACAGAAAGGGAAAGACTAGAGATCTCTTCAACAAAATCAGAGATATCAAGGGGACATTTAATGCAAAGATGGGCTCGATAAAGGACAGAAATGGTATGGACCTAACAGAAGCAGAAGATATTAAGAAGAGGTGGCAAGAATACACAGAAGAACTGTACAAAAAAGATCTTCATGACCCAGATAATCACGATGGTGTGATCACTGACCTAGAGCCAGACATCCTGGAATGTGAAGTCAAGTGGGCCTTAGAAAGTATCACTACGAACAAACCTAGTGGAGGTGATGGAATTCCAGTTGAGCTCTTTCAAATCCTGAAAGATGATGCTGTGAAAGTGCTGCACTCAATATGCCAGCAAATTTGGAAAACTCAGCAGTGGCCACAGGACTGGAAAAGGTCAGTTTTCATTCCAATCCCAAAGAAAGGCAATGCCAAAAAATGCTCAAACTACCGCACAATTGCACTCATCTCACACGCTAGTAAAGTAATGCTCAAAATTCTCCAAGCCAGGCTTCAGCAATACGTGAACCGTGAACTTCCTGATGTTCAAGCTGGTCTTAGAAAAGGCAGAGGAACCAGAGATCAATTTGCCAACATCCGCTGGATCATGGAAAAAGCAAGAGAGTTCCAGAAAAACATCTATTTTTGCTTTCTTGACTATGCCAAAGCCTTTGACTGTGTGGATCACAATAAACTGTGGAAAATTCTGAAAGAGGTGGGAATACCAGACCAACTGATCTGCCTTTTGAGAAATCTATATGCAGATCAGGAAGCAACAGTTAGAACTGGACATGGAACAACAGACTGGTTCCAAATTGGAAAAGGAGTACATCAAGGCTATATATTGTCACCCTGTTTATTTAACTTATATGCAGAGTACATCATGAGAAACGCTGGGCTGGAAGAAACACAAGCTGGAATCAAGATTGCCGGGAGAAATATCAGTAACCTCAGATATGCAGATGACACCACCCTTATGGCAGAAAGTGAAGAGGAACTCAAAAGCCTCTTGCTGAAAGTGAAAGAGGAGAGTGAAAAAGTTGGCTTAAAGCTCAACATTCAGAAAACGAAGATCATGGCATCCGGTCCCGTCACTTGATGGGAAATAGATGGGGAAACAGTGGAAACAGTGTCAGACTTTATTTTGGGGGGCTCCGAAATCACTGCAGATGGTGATTGCAGCCATGAAATGAAAAGACGCTTACTCCTTGAAAGGAAAGTTATGACCAACCTAGATAGCATATTCAAAAGCAGAGACATTACTTTGCCAACAAGGGTTCGTCTAGTCAGGGCTATGGTTTTTCCTGTGGTCACGTATGGATGTGAGAGTTGGACTGTGAAGAAGGCTGAGCGCCGGAGAATTGATGCCTTTGACCTGTGGTGTTGGAGAAGACTCTTGAGAGTCCCTTGGACTGCAAGGACATCCAACCAGTCCATTCTGAAGGATATCGGCCCTGGGATTTCTTTGGAAGGACTGATGGTAAAGCTGAAACTCCAGTACTTTGGCCGCCTCATGCAAAGAATTGACTCATTGGAAAAGACTCTGATGCTGGGAGGGATTGGGGGCAGGAGGAGAAGGGCATGACAGAGGATGAGATGGCTGGATGGCATCACTGACTCAATGGACGTGAGTCTGGGTGAACTCCGGGTGTTGGTGATGGACAGGGAGGCCTGGCGTGCTGCGATTCATGGAGTTGTAAGGAGTTGGACATGACTGAGCGACTGAACTAAACTGAACTGATGCCTAGACTCTTCTCTGGTGGTCCAATGGTTGAGAATCCGCCTCCCAGTGCAGGGAGCACGGGTTGGATCCCTGGTCCAGGAAGATATCACATGCTGCATGTGGAGCAACTGAGCCCGTGCACCACAACTACTGAGCCCGTGCACCTGGAGCCCATGTCCCAGGAGAGAAGCAGCGAGAAGCTGGTGCACTGCAACTGGAGAGTAGCCCGTGCTCTCCATAACTAGGGGAAGCCCAAGGGCAACTATGAAGACCCAGGGCAGCCAAAAATAAATAGTTAAAAATACATGTGTGTATATATATATATATATATATATATACACTGATGCCCAGATTCTACCCTTAGAGTTTCTTACCAAATTTGTGTAACATGTGGCCTCAGCACTGGGATCGTTAAAACTCCCCAGGTGATTTTAATGCATAGAGAGAACCACTAGGGTAGCTGATGTAGTCTTTAAATTGGACAAATAAAATTTAGAACTGATGAGATTGCAAAGTCCCCAAGCCGCCTGAGTTGGGCCATGAAGCAGTGTAACTGTTTCTGTGTACCGTGGGGCAGGTACAGGTGGGTGCATGATACATCTTGACGTTGTTCCACTCTTTTTCTCCCATCTGCTTCAGGGTGTTCAAGAAGGTTTCTGTTGAACTGGTTATGGGTCCACATAAACGTTGATTGCTTCAGTCCTGCCTTTTCTTCCTAGATGCTTTGAACCTGATCATCAAAATCTTTCATTTAGTAATCATTCTCAAATCCATTCTAAGGATACAGCAATGTGAAAATCAGGGTACTTTTTGCAGAGAACAATGATATAGTTGTCACAATGAAAACAATATATTAAGTATTCGTTAAGAATGAGGGCAACATCATTTAAAAGTGGACATTTAATTTCCAAATACATGGAGTTTTAAAAGTACCTTTGATACTACTTTCTCGTTTAAATGCTTTCTTCCCTGCACTCGCCCTCTGTGTTCTTTCTGTCTTCTAACCTTATTGAGGCTTTCAATGGATAAGTCAAAGAGCTCTCTCCTGGTAAATGTCACACTGCACTTGAAAATATGTGGGTTATATTCACATATCTTGATTTCTAACATAAATCCACAGTGATGAAGAGAACAGACTCTGTATGATTTCAATACATTTAGACCATAAAACTTTTGCAACTTGTTTTATATCCCTGGATGTGTTCCAGTGTCTCCCAGTTGATAGTCTATGAGAACTTGAATTCGTATCGTATTGTTGTGTGAAAATTCTGTAAATCTTAATTATGTTGAATTGGTTCATGGTACTTTTCAGGTCTACTATTTCCTTCTACTTTTCTGTCTATTCATTCTATTAATTTTTGAGAGTTTGATATTGAAACTCCAACTAAAAATCTCAATTTATCTACTTGAAAACATCATAACATTTAGTGGAACTATATGTAACTTTGTCTTGTGTTTTCCAAGTCTCATGTAAATGTGTTCTCATAATTTCATAACTTAAAAAAAAAGAAATAGAAAATAAGAATAAGGTCAAAACTTTTGTGGAAACAACACATATCTCACAAAGAATAATCCCTAAGATATTTCAGAGGTCTTGTTTTACCAAGGTAATGTATATGACAGAGCCCTCTTGTCAAATTTAATGCAAAAGCTTAGTCTATTGAAATCGTAGGCTCTGTGGTAGGTCTTATCATAACTTCCATTCTCAGGAATAAAACATTCACTGAATTGAGTCCATGCACATAAAACATTCAATTCAGTTCAGTCGCTCAGTCACGTCCAACTCTTTGCAACCCAATGGACTGTAGCACACCAGGCTTCCCTGTCCATAACCAACTCCCGAGCTTGCTCAAACTCATGTACATCAAGTTGGTGATGCCATCCAACCATCTCATCCTCTGTTGTCCCCTTCTCCTCCTGCCTTCAATCTTTCCCAGCATCAGGGTCTTTTCTAATGAGTCAGTTCTTTGCAATAGGTGGCCAAAGTATTGAAGCATCAGCTTCAGCATCAGTCCTTCCAGTGAATATTCAGGATTGATTTCCCACCATTAGATGGTTCATGAAATCTTCCTCCTGAAATATTTCTCTCACAGGAGGTTGTTTGTGGTAGGAAAATAAACATGTTGACTTTTTTAAAAACTAGCTAAGTACCAGAATTCACCTTTCTCTTTATGGGTACTCTTTTGGCACTAGCAGAAAGAAAGTAGTATATTTTCTTGAAAATTCAGGCTTCATAAATTTGTTTTATTGAGTATATCAAACAAGTGTTTAAGATTATGTAGTTGGATAAAGACTTGTGTGGTCGTTAGGTTAAACAGAATATGTAAATCTAAGAAAAACAGCATTTTTAAACTTGAAGTTTGAACCCACCTTCATGTATGTGGGCTCAACCAGCTTTTGGCTAGTACAGCAGTGATGTTCTGTCACATTTACTATGTGTTTATACTTAATTATATGCTCAAGATAGCAGAATGTTTGACAGAATGATGCCTTCATAAGATTTTCCCAAGAGAACTTGATTTACGTGTGTGTGTATATATATATATATATATATATATATATATACACACACATACATACACACACATATATCCCTGGAGGAGGGCATGGCAACCCACTTCAGTATCCTTGCCTGGAGAATCTCATGGACAGAGGAGCCTGGTGGGCTGCAGACCATAGGGTCGAAAAGAGTCAGACACAACCGAAGCAACTGTGTGTGTGTGTGTGTGTGTGTGTGTATACGCTCTTGCTCATGAGATATTGCCAATGGCTTATTATTTAGAATGGCTTTTAATCACATAATCACTGCTCTTTTATTATTGCTAACTTTTAAATGTCTTTCTGTTGTTTTTTGATGAATTTATTTTTATTTTTGGTCACACTGGGTCTTCATTGCTGCACGAGGGCTTGCTCCAGTTGTGGTGAGCAGGGGCTGCTCTTTTTTGCAGAGCACGGGCTCTAGGGCGCATGGGCTTCAGTAGTTGCTGCTGAGTACAGTCTAGAGTACAGTCTCATTATTGCGGTGCACCGGCTTAGTTCCTCCCAGGCACAGGGAATCTTCCTAGATCAGGGATGAAATCCATGTCCCCTGCATTGGCAGGCAGATTCTTTACCACTGAGTCACCCAGGAAGCTTTATATTATTAGTATCTATTGGAAGATCTTTCTTTTAAAAAGCACAAGAAACTGAGGTTTGGAGGAGTTAAATAACCTGCACTAAATTTGGAAAACTCAGCAGTGGCCACAGGACTGGAAAAGGTCAGTTTTCATTCCAATCCCAAAGAAAGGCAATGACAAAGAATGCTCAGACTACCGCACAATTGCACTCATCTCACACGCTAGTAAAGTAGTGCTCAAAATTCTCCAAGCCAGGCTTCAGCAATATGTGAACCGTAAACTTCCAGATGTTCAAGCTGGTTTTAGAAAAGGCAGAGGAACCAGAGATCAAATTGCCAACATCCGCTGGGTCATCAAAAAAAGCAAGAGAGTTCCAGAAAAACATCTATTTCTGCTTTCTTGACTATGCCAAAGCCTTTGACTGTGTGGATCACAATAAACTGTGGAAAATTCTGAAAGAGATGGGAATACCAGACCACCTGACCTGCCTCCTGAGAAACCTATATGCAGGTCAGAAAGCAACAGTTAGAACTGGACATGGAACAACAGACTAGTTCCAAATAGGAAAAGGAGTTCGTCAAGGCTGTATATTGTCACCCTGCTTATTTAATTTCTATGCAGAGTACATCATGAGAAACGCTGGGCTGGAAAAAGCACAGGCTGGAATCAAGATTGCTGGGAAAAATATCAATAACCTCAGATATGCAGATGATACCACCCTTATGGCAGAAAGTGAAGAGGAACTCAAAAGCCTCTTGCTGAAAGTGAAAGAAGAGGAGAGTGAAAAAGTTGGCTTAAAGCTCAACATTCAGAAAACTAAGCTCATGGCATATGGTCCCATCACTTCATGGCAAATAGATGGGGAAACAGGGGAAATAGTGTCAGACTTTATTTTTGGGGGCTCCAAAATCACTGCAGATGGTGATTGCAGCCATGAAATTAAAAGATGCTTACTCCTTGGAAGGAAAGTTATGACCAACCTAGATAGCATATTCAAAAGCAGAGACATTACTTTGCCAACAAAGGTCCGTCTAGTCAAGGCTATTGTTTTTCCTGTGGTCATGTATGGATGTGAGAGTTGGACTGTGAAGAAAGCTGAGCACCGAAGAATTGATGCTTGTGAACTGTGGTGTTGGAGAAGACTCTTGAGAGTCCCTTGGACTGCAAGGAGATCCAACCAGTCCGTTCTAAAGGAGATCAGTCCTAGGTATTAATTGGAAGGACTGATGGTGAAACTGATACTCCAATACTTTGGCCACCTCATGCAAAGAGTTGACTCATTGGAAAAGACTCTGATGCTGGGAGGGATTGGGGGCAGGAGGAGAAGGGCATGACAGAGGATGAGATGGCATCACTGACTCGACGGACATGAGTTTGAGTGAACTCCAGGAGTTGGTGATGGACAGGGAGGCCTGGCGTGCTGTGATTCATGGGGTCGCAAAGAGTTGGACATGACTGAGCGACTGAACTGAACTGAACTGACTGAAATTATTTTAATCAATACCTGCAATCCCAGGGCAACACTGTTTCAAACCCTGGTTTAAGAATAAACTGGGTATCCTCTGAAGTCAGGCATGTTGTAGTCTCCTTTGAGGATTTGGTCTTAGTTTTCAAAAATATAAGAAGTGTCAGGTGAACCCCAAAAGTCTAAGGTGATTAGGAAGGAGAAAATCATGATGAGGTAAAACCTCATTGAGCACCTGGGCTCCTTCACACTGGTGTAGACCCTTGTAGATGACTGAAGGCAAGTTTTCACTCCAGCCCACTGAGAATAAGACAGAACCTACCTCCCAAGTGTCTAAGAATGTTGCTTTACTGATGATGGTATTGCCTTTATCATCTTTGGGAACAAGGTCCTCCCCAGGCTGTAAATGCGAAACAAGAAGCTTAGTGCAGTGTGCATCTGAACACTTGATTCTGTCAAGTGAGGTTTCAGGATCCTGACTCATCCTAAACACCCACATCTGCATACCATTTTTTTTTTTTCCAAGCTCCACAGTATAAATTTCAAGAAGCTGAATTGAAATAAAATCTCTAGATCAATCTGCTAGAGTATAAAACATAAGTTCTTATATTTTAGAAATTACTGGACTTTTTTTTCTTCTTCTTTTGGCCATGCCACACGGCTTCTGAGATCTTAGTTTCCTAATCAGGGATTGAACCCATGCCCTTGGCAGTGAAAGCATGGAGTCCTGACCATTGGACCCTCAAAGAATTCCCAGAAATTGCTGGACTGATTTTAAAATCTATCATAAACTCATTCCAGAAGCCACCATTAGCCCCGGGGACATGGACTTCTCACAAACAGTTGGGGACAAAGTTCAATTTCATGAGGTGAGAGAGCTGGGAATTCCTGTCCCTCAGGCTCTCTGGCAGGAGCAGAGTCCTATTTCCTCACTGAGCACTGGCTACCTTTCAGCACGATCATACTTGGGCTCTTCTCCAAAACGGCATTCCCAGTGCATCAGTTAATGAGAGGATTGAACCCTGAAACAGCATTAAGTAAGAGCTGCCCTGGGAAGAGAGCCCTTGGCATGGAATCAGGACCAAAGCAGAGTGGCAGTTGCAGCTTGCCTGGGCTGCTAGAAATCATGGTTTTCTCAAATGTAACAGAGAAAGCCAAGGTGTGGGGTCACCTCCACACTGGTCCATGGACTTGGACTCCTTTTCAGGCCAGTGTCTTTCTGCTCCACCGTCTCATCCTGAAAACTTTCCTGTGGAGTCCTGAAGTGCAAGGCCTCTTGCTTCAGCTCCCCTTGGTCCCCAGCCTCCAGCCCCCAACCCTCCCCTCCCCACTCCTGACACAGCTGCTATCTTCCAACACGTGCCCAGGAACCAGAGATTGGGACGGGGAGGAACTTCAACCTGTAAAGCCTGTGGAAAGTGAATGAGGTAGAGGTCCAGATAGTCCAGTCTCAGATCCTTGAGGGTCTTCTGACAGGATTCCCTCACTAGATGCTTCTCCATGAAGGTGGGCCACAACTGCAGAGAGCAGAGCAGGGAGAAATCAGCAATGGACAGAGAAGGGGCTACCTTTCTCTGCTTTCCCTGCTTTTTGACCCTCAGCTTGAGCTAACCCCAGGGGCAGGCCATTTACAGCACAGCTGGTTAAGATGTATCATCCAGGGATGCAAGGTTACCAGGTCGCTCTGAAAGTCACTGACATCTCAAGTGTCAAGGGCAAGTTATCTTTTTGACTCACCTGGTATTCTATGTATTTGTTACATCAGGTACCATATTTGGGCACAGACTCAGTGTTTGTTTACAGGCACTATTCTCTTCCTCAGCAGTAGGGTTTCTGAAGTCATGGATTGTGGCCAGGATTTAAGTTCCTAAGCCTTTGGGAACAGGTGGTCCTCTACTGCTCTCCTATGTCTCTGAGCCCATGGGCCACCAATAATAACTCTATAAGGAATTTATCCAGGCGCAACCAGTGGGGTCTATTTGTCCCACTAGATACATGCACTTTCCAAGTACCTGTAACTAGTCCCTTTTAGTAAATTGGGTATAATGCATATTCAGTGATTCTCAACCCTCTCTCACCCCACCCCTCCCTCTTTTTATAACATTCTGTAACTTGCCTTTTACTAGCCTGAACTGAAGTGAAATTCATATATGACAATAAGTATGTCCCACCATTTTCCAAAGTACCTGCCAGCTGAGAACCTCTGGGCTACAACCACTGAGACCACAGTGCTGAAAGGTGGAGCTTCAGGATCCAATTGTAGCCTTAGCTCTTGGCTGCCAGGGGGAAGATGGAGCCCACCAATAGGGAACAGGGATGCTAAAGACACCACCCTGGCTCAATGGAGACTACTCCTCTGGGGGGAACCCACTCGAGAAGGGTGGGTAGCATCAGCATCAGTGCACGACACTGGATGATAATGTGGATGTTTGCGTCCAGGGATGTTATAAAGGCAGTGATGAAGACAGCTGGGGGAAATGACCTGAATTGTTCTTGTTGTTCAGTCACTCGGTCATGTCCAACTCTTTGTGACCCCATGGACCCAGAATGCCAGGCTTCCCTGTCCTTCACTGTCTCCCTGAGTTTGCTCCATTGAGTCAGGGATGCCATTCAACCATCTCGTCCTCTGTAACCCTTTCTCCTCCTGTCCTCAATCTTTCCCAGCATTAGGGTCTTTTCCAATGGGTCAGATCTTTGCATCATGGCCAAAGTATTGGAGTTTCAGCTTCAGCCTCAGTCCTTCCAACGAATATTCAGGGTTGAATTCCTTTAGCATTGAATAGTTCGATCTCCTTGCTGTCCAAGGGACACTAAAAAGTCTTCTCCAGCATCACAATTTAAAGCATCAATTCTTCAGTCCTCAACCTTCTTTATAGTCCAACTGTCACATCCGTACATGACTACTGAAAAAACCATGGCTTTGATTATATGAACCTTTGTTGGCAAAGTGATATCTCTGCTTTTTAATATTCCGCCTAGGGTTGTCATAGCTTTCCTTCCAAAGAGCAAGTGTCTTTTAATTTCATGGCTGCAGTCACTGTCCATAGTGATTTTGGAGCTCAAGAAAATAAAGTCTGCCACTGTTTCCATTTTTTTCTTCATCTACTTGTCATGAAGTGATGGGACTAGATGCCATGATCTTTGTTTTTTAAATGTTGAGTTTTAAGCAAGCTTTTTCACTCTCCTCTTTCACTTTCATCAAGAGGCTTTTTAGTTTCTCTTCTCTTTCTGCCATTAGGGCTGTATCATCTACATATCTGAGGCTGTTGGTATTTCTCTTGGCAATTTTGATTCCAGCTTGTGATTCATCCAGTCTGGCATTTCACATGATGTACTCTGCATATAAGTTAAACAAGCAGGGTGACAATATACAAACCTATCATACTCCTCTCCCAATTTTGAAACAGTCCTTTGTTCCATGTCTGGTTTTAACTGTTGCTTCTTGACCTGCATACAGTTTTCTCAGGAGGCAGGTAAGGTGGTCTGGCATTCCCATCTCTTTAATAATTTTCCACTGTTTGTTGTGGTCCACACAGTCAAAGGCTTCAGTGTAGTCAATAAAGCAGAAGTATATATATATTTTTGGAATCCCCTTGCTTTTTCTATGACCCAACAGTGGTTGGCAATTTGATCTCTGGTTCCTCTGCCTTTTCTAAATCTAGCTTGCACATCTAGAAGTTCTCAGGTCACATACTGTTGAAGACTAGCTTGAAGGATTTTGAGCATTGTCCTGCTAGCATGTGAAATGAGCACAATTATATAGTAGCTTGAGCAATCTTTGGCATTGCCTTTCTTTGGGATTGGAATGAAAACTGACCTTTGCCAGTTTTGTGGCCACTGCTGACTTTTCCAAATTTGCTGGCATATTGAGTGCAGCACTTTAACAGTATCATCTTCTAGGATTTGAAATAGCTAAGCTGCAATTCCATCACCCCCACTAGCTTGTTTGTAGTAATTCTTCATAAGGTTCGCTTGACTTTGCATTCCAGGATGCCTGCCTGGCTCTAGGTGAGTGATCACACCATCATGGTTATCTGGGTCATTAAGATCATTTTTGTATAGTTCTGTGTATTCTTGCCATTTCTTCTTAATTGCTCCTGCTTCTGTTAGTTCCTTGCCATTTCTGTTCTTTATTGTGCCCATCTTTGCTTGAAATGTTCCCTTGGTATCTCCTCCTTTTTGAAGGTCTCCAGTAGCCCTACCTACAAAGGTTCGTCTAGTCAAAGCTGTGGTTTTTCCAGTGGTCATGTATGGATGTGAGAGTTGGACTATGAAGAAAGCTGAGCACCGAAGAATTGATGCTTTTGAACTGTGGTGTTGGAGAAGGCTCTTGAGAGTCTCTTGGACTGCAAGGAGATCCAACCAGTCCCTCCTAAAGGATATCAGTCCTGAATATTCATTGGAAGGACTGATACTGAAGCTGAAACTTTGGCCACCTGATGCGAAGAACTGACTCCTTGGAAAAAACCCTGATGCTAGGAAAGATTGAAGGAGGGAGGAGAAGGGGATGACAGAGGATGAGATGGTTGGATGGCATCAGTGACTCAATAGACAGAAGTCTGAGCAAGCTCTGGGAGTTGGTGAAGGACAGGGAAGCCTGGCGTGCTGTAGTCCCTGGGGTCGCAAAGAGTTGGACACAACTAAGCTAAACTGAGCTGAGTAGCCCTACCATAGAGCATGTAAACTCCAGGACTGGGTTGCCCCAGGCCAAACAACTAATAGGAAGGGAGCACAGTCCACCCACAGCAGATAACTGGATTAAAGATTAACTGAGCATGTCCCTGCCCACCTGAACAAGACCCAGATTTCCCCACAGCCAGTCCCTCCCATAATGAAGCTTGCCTCTTAACCTCATCCAGAAGCAAAAACTATAATCCCAAAGCCTCCAGAATGAAAACCACAATCACAGAAAGCTAACCAAAGTGATCACATGGATCACAGCCTTGTGTAACAAAGCCATGCTGTGCAGGGCCACCCAAGATGGATGGGTCATAGTGGAGAGTTCTGAGCCAACAGGGATGCGCCATATAGTGAGATGAATTATATATATTTGTGCTAGGGTCACTGAGACTCTAGATAGTAAATGTGATCCACTAGAGCAGGGAATGGCAAACCACTTCAGTATTCTTGCCTCCAGAACCCCTCGAACAGTACGGAAAGACAGAATTCTGGGTGCTGACTAGATCCAACACTTCTGCCTGCTTTGAAGTGCAGTCTTCCCACCAGGTGAGCCCTGGGTACCTTGCTCACTATGAAGAGTTCTTCCCGCTTCACAGCCTTCTCTTGGATCTTCTCTTGGATGGCTTCCCCCACCTCATGCTCATTCTCGTAGGCATAAGCACAGTCCAAGTGGCGATATCCTATGTCAATGGCCCCCTTCACAGCCTCTCTGACTTCTCCTAGGCCAGACTGGAAGGAAAAAGAAAAAACCATCTCCCCAGACCACCTTCAACAGGCTGTCTTACTCAGCCCAGCTTCTCCAAACCAAGATTTCCCTGAGATCCCTTTTTCTAGGGGATACCTAGGAAGAAAGCATGCTTTGGAAAACTTTTCAAAAGAGAAGGAAGAAAAGTGAATTAACTTTATGATTAGAGCATCATGTCCCATCCTAGCTCAAGCCTATTCCCTTCTGATTCAGGTTCATGCTCCAGCCCAGAAATGTCTCCGGGTATACAGAAGTGAAGTGAAGTGAAGTCACTCAATCATGTCCGACTCTCTGCGACCCTATGGACTGTAGCCTACCAGGCTCCTCCATCCATGGGATTTTCCAGGCAAGAGTACTTGAGTGGGTTGCCATTTCCTTCTCCAGGGGATCTTCCCAACCCAGGGATCAAACCCAGGTCTCCCGCATTGCAGTCAGACACTTTACCATCTGAGCCACCAGGGAAGTCAAGGTACGTAAAAGAGACTGAAAACTTTTTCTAATGACCAGGCTACACACTGGATTTTGAAATAAACTAAAGGAATTTCCAGAGAGAAAGTAGTTATTACCTGATAAATTCAGGCTTATCTCATGCTAGGTGTGTGATCTGAGAAGATTGCTTAATTTCTCTAAATCTTGTCTGCAAAATGGGAATAATGACAAGAGAATCTGCCTCGTGAAGCTATTGCTGCTTCCCAGGTGATGCTAATGGTAAAGAATCCGCCTGCCAATGCAGGGGATGTAAGAGATGAGAGTTTGATTTCTGGATCAAGAAGATCCCCTGGAGAAGGGCATGGAAACCCACTCCAGTGTTCTTGCCTGGAGAACCCCATGGACAGAGGAGCCTGGTGGGCTATAGTCCATAGGGTCACAAAGAGTTGGACAAGACTGAAGTGATTTAGCACGCACTTGCATGAATATACATGAGGTGATTGTGGTAAGTGCCATAGTGAGTGTCAAATTTGAAGTACAGCACCAGGCATACACCTAAGAGTCAGTAGATAAAAGACATTATATAATTATTGTTTCAGAAAAGGAGAAATAGAAAACCTTGTAAAAATGGAATGTCTCCCCTCACTCGAAGGCAGAAAGTTTTTCTTTCTTCGAAGAAAAGAGAGAAGGAAAGAGAGAGAGGGAGTGGGGAAGGAAGGGAGGAAGAAAAAAGCGAGAAGGAAGGAAGGAAGGGCATTAAAAATACCACATTCTGTCTAATCTAGCCAAGCCAAAGAATGAAAGAAAAAGAAACATTTACGACTGATCAACCTATCCTTTCTTCTGGTGGGCTACAGTCCATGGGGTCACAAAGAGTCAGACACAACTGAGCAACTAACACTTCCACTTAAACCGCTTAAAACTTGATACTTGCTAAGAAAGCTCTCACCACTGCTGGAAAAAGTCAGTCTTGGAGCACTACCGCTGAATCAGCCCTGAGAAAGCAACTCAGTCCTGCCTCCAGCGCCCAATATTTACTTCCCCAAAACCCTTGTTTCTGGGCTTTCCCTCAGGACAGGAGGAAATGCCCAAAGGCCCTCAAGGGAAGAAGGTGTCCAAATATGTGCACACTTACTTTCCAGGTGCCCAGGCCCAAGATGGGCACCTTAGCCTTGGTACTGAGCTCCACAAAGGAGACCATGGTGCGTGCAGAAACAGCCCCGAGGGAGCCAGTTAGAGGTCTTCTGCCCCACTGAAATGTGCTGGCTGCAGAGGAAGCACCCTGCCCTGGCACAAGCAGGAAAGTCCTTTCATCCTTTCATAAGATTCAAGTTAATGAACATCAAACACTGTTACCTCGAGAAAGTTCTCCCTGATAAAAAAAATGCATGAATTATTTTATAAGAGTGAAATTTTATCAACAAATTAAAATAATGCACATGGAAAATTAAAATGTGCATCTATTTTAATTGTTCTTATCTTATTACTCAACTGTTGTAAAATTTTTTTTTCCCCTCAGAGCATGGAAACTATCGAAGTATAAGAATATGTTTGTCTGTTAACCACCTGGACAGGATCCTTGTATGCTAATATTCATCATATATTAGTGATTCTTGTCACTTTCTTAAAAAACAAACTTTGTGATTGAAAAAAAATGCTATGTACTCAAGTCCTAAGAAGCCCTAAACTTTTAGGCTTCTTTTCCCTTAAGACAATGTTCATGTGAGATTCCTCTTTTTCTTTTAATTTCAATATTTTTATTCACCTGAAAAAATTGGAAATAATGTAAGTGTGCTATATAGAAAACTGATCAAGAAATTAATTTGGGTTAGTGAAATTGTTAAAGTAATTTCTTATCAAGAAAAAATGATTTATACTCATTATAGTAAAACTGAAAAATATAGGTTATAAATAAGGAAATATTAATCACCTATATTCTCACCACTCATGATACCATTACAAGAGTAAGTACTGTTTCCTCCAGACTTTTGTATATATGTAAATGTATGTTCACGTGTGTGTATACACATTCAAAATATATAGTTAATACATTGCATATGTTACCGAACTCAGGTTTAACTGCTAGTCACTTAAGTAACCAATACTGAGTAGTATTGGTTTGGTGGAAAGGAAAGATAGCTTTATTGCAGAAGCCCACAGTTCTGGGGAGAAGGTGGACTCATGTCCCAAAAAACCAACTCATGACTCCCCAGGTTTTGCTCTGAGATAACAGAGGGAAAAGAGGAAGAGACCACATGCTTAGGAGAGGGTTATGGGGTGTGTGGGCTCAGCTCATGGACAGTCTTCTGATTGGTTGGTGGTGAGGTAATCAGAAGTCAACATCCCCAGCCTTCTGGTTCCAACTAATCTGAGGTCTCTGTGCTTTTCTCCAGAAAGGGGAGTATGTAGTCAAAGGAAATCTGTTTTTGTTTACCATGTGAAATGTGGTTCAAAATCGAATTTTTTTAATAGTGATTTTTTAAATTAATTAATTAATTTTTGACTACGCTGGGTCTTCATTGCTGTGGGTAGGCTTAGTCTAGTTGCGGTGAGCAGGGACTCCTCTTGCTGGGGAGCATGAGCTCTAGGCACTCAGGCTTCAGTAGCTGTGGCACATGGACTCTAGAGCACTCGGGCTTCAGTAGTTGTGGGTCAAGGGCTTAGTTGTTCTGCCGCATGCGGGATCTTCCTGGACCCGGGATCGAATTTGTGTCCCCCTGCACCGGCAGGCAGGTTCTTAACCACTGGACCGCCAGGAAAGTCCCAAAATTGACGGGTATTTTTGCAACACCATTTATACAATAACACACTCCACCGTTTGTGATGTTTCAGTAATTATTTGCAACTTTCGTTTTTTTTTAATATTATATTCTTTATAAAATATAAAAAGAAAAATCAGTAGAGAACACAGGATAGATTAAGAAAATAAAACCCACACATAGTCCCACATTTAGAAATGATTATTGTTAATATTTTGGAGCATATCTATGGATACCCAGTTGAGTTTGGATGCCCCAAAGTGGAGGAGAACTGTGCCTCATTTCCCAGGGTGAGGCTGTGGAGAAGGCATCAAGTCTAGGATGGGATCTCTTGGTTCCCAAAACTGTAGGGTCTTCATGACCACAGGAGGTGTCCGGATGAGTGGCTAAATGTAGTCTCAGAGTGTCCCATGAGCCCCAGGGGCTGGGAGAGCAGCCTGATTACTCACGTCCACTGGCAAAGCTGGCTGAAAGGAAGTGAAACCAAACAAGTGAGACCATTGCCCTGCACAAGACCAAAAGAGGCAAAGGTCTTTTGCAGAAGGAGAAAGGCTTTACTGCAGGGCAGCCAAGCAAGGAGACAGGAAGCAAAGCTCAGATCTGTCTCCCTGATGGGCTTTTGTGTTGGGTATTTATTGTGGAAGTAGGGAGCAAGATGGGGAGGCGGCTCTTAAATATTTGGTGGAAATGAAGGAGAAGTTTCAGGAATTTCGTGCACGGGATGACTGTCCTTCACGTCTCTTCACAGGTGGCATGTGCAGTATCAGGATAGTTCCACATGTTATACATGGTAGATTTTTGGCGAACGATGTACAAAGTTCACGATCGAGCATTTTAGTCCCTCAATGTGCCAGTGGAAAGTGCTGTTAGTTAGTAAGTGTTTCCGTACCTCATTTCCCTGGTGCTCTGTGAGACAAGCTTAGGGGGAGGTCTCTGTTAATTGTCTTGCTTCTACCTTATGATCCTTGAGTGTGTACATTACAGGGTAAGGTTTCAGAAGGAATCAGTGAGCCCCTGAACGTCTCAAGTCAGAGACTGTGAAAGTTGTGATGAACACAAGTTCGTCATGCATATGATATTCAGGAGAGCTGGATGGAGGTTGTAGAGTGGGCTGTATAACTAAGGATTCGATGGGAATAAGGCTATCTCAGATAACTATACAAAAGGATGGATGATCACACCTAAGGACCAGATATACGAATCCCATTTCAGGGAAAGTCAATGTATAGATGGTGATTCACACCAGGTACTTTTCCCACACTGCTGGATTTTGCAAGTCTGTTCTAAACCCTGCTGATACCTACAGAGAAGGAATCCTAAATTAGTGGATTTTAATCCTGAAATACAAGAAACTAAAAGTAAAGACCGGCAAAAAAGAAAGGCCGTGTAAGCTGAAAGTGTAACACAGAACATTTTCAGAAGTGGATATCATCAGCCAGAAGCAGTTGCTTGCAGTCCATTTTTTCATTCATGCCATCAAAAATTAATTTCAGTCTCACTTACAAATAAAAGCAAGCTTTAGTCCCATGATGAACTGAGGAATATCTGGTTCAGAATTTATCTCACAGGAAGAATGATCCAGCCACAAGTCTTACTCAGCTTAAAACAAACAAAAAACCTTCACTGTCAGATGAGAAGAGAGGTAATTCTGATTCTGATTTACTATTATTATTATTACTACTAGTAGCCATGTGCAATACATAATAGTGCATGTGTTAACACATTTTCTCATTTATTCTTCAAGTAGCCTCATGAGGTAGATACTATTACTATCCATTTCATAACAGAGGAACTGACACATTGAGATGTTCAGTAGTTTGTTCAAGGTAAATGGTAGAGCTAGGATATGAATACTGGTTATTGGGCTCTAAAGCCAAAGCCAGTGTGACAGAGGAGCCTGGCAGGCTACAGTCCACGGGGTCGCAAAAGAGTCGAATATGACTTAGCAACTAAACATAAGCAAACACCAGAGCAGGAGAGAGGCTGTAGCATCTGGTAGGGGATGGCAGTGGGGATTCTTGGGGACACTGACAACCAGTGGAGGTGGCTGACATATGATGCCAGTATCTGTAGGTCTTACACACTCATTGGAAGGGGTGGTGGTGCCAGCACATGGCAGACAATGGCCAACAGGGTGCGTCCATGAGCATGAGAAGGCCGTTCTCTGGTGCAGTGGTTACCTACTGCGGCATGATAAGTTATTCCCAAAATAACAGTTTAAAACAACAAACATTTATTTTCTCATAGTTTGTGTGGATTGATGAGTCACAGTGATCCATGACCAGCAAACCCAGACGTCCAGACTGATCAAGCATGTATTCAGCTATGTAAATTAAGGAAATATGAGTCATCTAGGGCATAAAAGAAAACATATTTTGAGGCAAGATTGCCAAAACAGGCAAAAGCTCTCAAGTTTCATTTCTGCTACCCATAAAACCATGTTATCACGAGAAAGGGTCCTCAGGTTCAGGGGTCCCTGGAGTGTAGAAGGAAGTCAGATGGGGTTTTGTCTTTGTTTCCATAAAAATACATGTTTCTAGATATCAATGTCTATGTTTTTCATTCATGTACTTGGGGAGTGGTCAGACACATGAACTGACTCCATCCATGGCATATGAACATCATTGCTTCACCCAATGTTTGAGTATTGATAAAATGCCAAGTGTTAGTCGCTTAATTGTATCTGACTCTTTGCAACCCCAGGGACTGTAGCCCACCAGGCTCCTCTGTCCATGGGATTCCCCAGGCAAGAATACTGGAGTGGGTTGCTATTCACTTCTTCAGGGGATCTTCCTGACCCAGGGATCGAACCCAGGTCTCCCACATTGCAGGCAGATAATTTACCATCTGAGCCACCTGGGAAGCCCATGGATTTATGTCTTCACCCTGTTTTATTTCTGTTCCTCATGCTGAGGCCATATGCTAACATTTTGGTGAATTGCTTTCGTGATACTGATGTGAAATCTGCCTGCGTTTGGAGTTTATACAAACAGTGTTGTGTTATGAGCATTTAGTCCATAGTCTCCACACAGTGCTCTGCGCTGTGCATTCTGCTTACAATCTCCATCTTTATCCAGGTAAAGAGACCCTTCCTTCTCAAGGAGAAGGACAGCTCAGGAGTATAGGATTCCCTGAGACAGTCTGTCAAGCAAGGGAGAGATCAGGTAGAAGAGGAAACACCCTGGAAAAGGAGAGAGGGAAAGGAAGGATGCTGTTGCCACGAGGCCAAGCACTTGTGGGCTATTTTCCCATTTCTCATCCCAGGTAACTTTACTGAGTGGACATCATTATCATCCTCCTATGGTAGAGAAAGAGCTTCAAGGAGATTAGGTAAATTATTCAGGTCAATTTATCTGCAGGAACATTGGTCACCTTAAAGGTCACACATAGACCCAGATTAGGCTTTTCCTTGAGCAGTGGTTCTTAACCTTGCCTGTACACTAGCATCACCTGGGGAACTTATAACCACTGACACTCAGAACCACCCACCTATACACACCCACACTCACTCAAGTTCAGATTTAGCTTGGCTCCAGGAGAACCCAGACACCAACTGAACTTAATTTTTAGTCTTAAGTGTGGGGCTTCCCAGGTGGGGCTAGTGGGAAAGAACCTGCCTGCCAATGCAGGAGATGTAAGAAAATGGGGTTCGATCACTGGGGTCAGGAAGATCCCCTGGAGGAGGAAATGACGACCCACTCCAGTATTCTCACCTGGAGAATCTCATGGACAGGGGAGCCTGGTGGGCTCAGGTCCATAGGGTCGTCCAGAGTTGGACACGACTGAAGAGACTTAGCACGCAGTTATTTGGTCACAGTTTAACATGCCCCTCAAGACAAGTGCTCTGAACCTGAGCAGAGGCTGGTGAGTTTCACACAGTGAACACACCCATGTAAACACACCAGAACAAGAAACAACACTACAGACACAGAAACTCCCTCACACCTTCTTGCAGTCACTCTCCAGATCCTCAAGGATGACCTTTCTCCTGACTTCTGACACCACGGAGCAGTTGTGCCTGGTTCTGAACTAATTGTGTGGGCTTCCCTGGTGGCTCAGATGGTAAAGAAGCCACCTGCGATACAGGAGACCCGTGTTTCGTCCCT
Source organism: Bos grunniens (assembly GCF_055505025.1). Taxonomy (NCBI): domain Eukaryota; kingdom Metazoa; phylum Chordata; class Mammalia; order Artiodactyla; family Bovidae; genus Bos; species Bos grunniens. The sequence goes on from NC_141168.1 coordinate 22,007,911, forward strand.
GGGTTAGGAAGATCCCCTGGATAAGAGAATGGCTACCCACTCCAGTATTCTTGCCTGGAGAATCCCACGGACAGAGGAGCCTGGTGGGCTACACTCCATGGGGTCACAAAGAGTCGGACATGACTGAAGCAACTTAGCAAGCATGCATACATTGCAGGCTAAAAGCCCATGGGGTCACAAAGAGTCAGACACACCTGAGCGACTTTACTTTTTTCATACATTGCATATTCTTTTGTGCCTCGTCCCTTTCACTGAAAAGTATGCTTGTAAAGTTCATCTGTGTTGCTGAATGAAGCTGTGGTCTGTTTATTCCTATTGTGGTGTAGTATTCCACTCTATGACATTTTGTTCAACTATTGATAAACATTAGGATCTTTCCAGTTTGGGGATATTATGAACTAATGATGATATTAACAGTCTTGTATGTATGTACTGGTGATTATATGTTCACATTTTTGGTGGGTATTTACATGGGAGTTGAACTGCTAAGCCTGAGGGTAAAACAGTGGCATTGTAAAAAGTTCCCTAGGGAGGTCCTCAAGGTGTTCCCAAGGCGGAGACACTCTTCTTTCCATTAGAGAGTATACCTGCAGCACTATGAAGATGTTTCTCATAATACCATCACTGGCACCTAAACCAACTCAGATTTCTTTGTTAAAAATGCAGATAACAGCATCCAGTGAACTAAAATGGGGAGCGGGGATGTGGTCCTTGGGAGTCTACTATTTTAACAACCACCATCCAAGTGGTTCTTACATACACCTAAGTTGAAGAACCAATGCATTATGCCATGCTGCAAAGAAGTCAATCCAGACTCGGTAATATATTTCTCCATCCAAGATCTTTTGAAACTGATGAACATACAACAACTAAAGGGAATGATGACTTTAATTGCCTTCAGGGAGGATTTATAGATAAGTACTACTTCTCTCAGGCATCGTTAATTTTGAAAGCTTGCTACAAGAATCAGGTCAGATCAGATCAGATCAGTCGCTCAGTCATGTCTGACTCTTTGCAACCCCATGAATCGCAGCACGCCAGGCCTCCCTGTCCATCACCAACTCCTGGAGTTCACTCAGACTCACATCCATCGAGTCAGTGATGCCATCCAGCCATTTCATCCTCTGGCGTCCCCTTCTCCTCCTGCCCCCAATCCCTCCCAGCATCAGAGTTTATTCCAATGAGTCAACTCTTCGAATGAGGTGGCCAAATTACTGGAGTTTCAGCTTTAGCATCATTCCTTTCAAAGAAATCCCAGGGCTGATCTCCTTCAGAATGGACTGGTTGGATCTCCTTGCAGTCCAAGGGACTCTCAAGAGTCTTCTCCAACACCACAATTCAAAAGCATCAATTCTTCGGGGCTCAGCCTTCTTCACAGTCCAACTCTCACATCCATACATGACCACAGGAAAAACCATAGCCTTGACTAGACAAACCTTTGCTGGCAAAGTAATGTCTCTGCTTTTGAATATGCTATCTAGGTTGATCATAACTTTCCTTCCAAGGAGTAAGCGTCTTTTCATTTCATGGCTGCAATCACCATCTGCAGTGATTTTGGAGCCCCCAAAAATAAAGTCTGACACTGTTTCCACTGTTTCCCCATATATTTCCCATGAAGTGGTGGGACCGGATGCCATGAGCTTAGTTTTCTGAATGTTGAGCTTTAAGCCAACTTTTTCACTCTCCACTTTCACTTTCATCAAGAGGCTTTTGAGTTCCTCTTCACTTTCTGCCATAAGGGTGGTGTCATCTGCATATCTGAGGTTATTGATATTTCTCCCGGCAATCTTGGTTCCAGCTTGTGTTTCTTCCAGTCCAGCGTTTCTCATGATGTACTCTGCATATAAGTTAAATAAACAGGGTGATAATATACAGCCTTGACGTACTCCTTTTCCTATTTGGAACCAGTCTGTTGTTCCATGTCCAGTTCTAACTGTTGCTTCCTGACCTGCATACAAATTTCTCAAGAGGCAGATCAGGTGGTCTGGTATTCCCGTCTTTTTCAGAATTTTCCACAGTTTATTGTGATCCACACAATCAAAGGCTTTTGCATAGTCAATAAAGCAGAAATAGATGTTTTTCTGGAACTCTCTTGCTTTTTCTATGATCCAGCGGATGTTGGCCATTTGATCTCTGGTTCCTCTGCCTTTTCTAAATCCAGCTTGAACATCTGGAAGTTCACAGTTCACGTATTGCTGAAGCCTGGCTTGGAAAATTTTGAGCATTACTTTACTAGCGTGTGAGATGAGTGCAATTGTGTGGCAGTTTGAGCTTTCTTTGGCATTGCCTTTTTTGGGGATCGGAATGAAAACTGACCTTTTCCAGTCATGTGGCCACTGCTGAGTCTTCCAAATTTGCTGTCATATGGAGTGCAGCACTTTCACGGCATCATCTTTCAGGATTTGAAATAGCTCAACTGGAATTCCATCACCTCCACTAGCTTTGTTTGTAGTGATATTTCCTAAGGCCCGCTTGACTTCGAATTCCAGGATGTCTGGCTCTAGGTGAGTGATCACACCATCGTGATTATCTGAGTCATGAAGAGCTTTTTTCTATAGTTCTTCTGTGTATTCTTGCCACCTCTTCTTAATATCTTCTGCTTCTGTTAGGTCCATACCATTTCTGTCCTTTATCGAGCCCATCTTTGCATTAAATGTTCCTTTGGTATCTCTGATTTTCTTGAAGAGATCCCTGGTCTTTCCCATTCTGTTGTTTTCCTCTATTTCTTTGCATTGATCGCTGAAGAAGGCTTTCTTATCTCTTCTTGCTATTCTTTGGAACTCTGCATTCAGATGTTTATATCTTTCCTTTTCTCCTTTGCTTTTCACTTCTCTTCTTTTCACAGCTATTTGTAAGGCCTCCCCAGACAGCCATTTTGCTTTTTTACATTTCTTTTCTATGGGAATGGTCTTGATCCCTGTCTCCTGTACAATGTCACGAACCTCATTCCATAGGGATAGTTTAAAGACATTTATATACTTCTGTAACTCGTGAAAGCACTCTTTGGTTAGATTGCTTATCCCTGGGGGTGATAGAATATGTTTCCTTTATTCACATCAAATGGGATTCATGAGATGGATCTAAGTCAAGGCCATAGCATTCTTATCTGTGACAGATAAAGACACACCAGTTTTCCACCAGGAGAACAGGAATGATTTCCTGTTTTGTTTAGTTTCTTTTCTTTTCTTTTTCTTTTTTTTGTTAAACACAAGTAACAGAAGTGCTTTCCAGGCCTGTTTAGTCTCTGCCCAGCCAGAGTGGGGTCCCCGCTCTGGTGTCCCCACACCCTGAGAACAGGACTCTTCTGTCTTACCTGGGCCCTGTCTCCAGGAACACAGCATCCATAGGCAGTTCCCCATGTAATTGGTACCTAATGCCATAGTTCCAACCCACTCCAGTATTCTTGCCTGGAGAATCCCATGGAGAGAGGAGCCTGACGAGCTACAGTCCATAGGGTCGCAAAGAGTCAGACATGACTGAAGTGACTTAGTACACACATATGCCTTTGTTCCTCAGGGCCCAGTTTCTTATCCCAAACACAAAATACTCTAGCTTCCCACCCCATACCCCACCACCAGCCTCATTCTGCTCCTGTTCACGCTGCTTCTAACTTGCTTTTTACTTTTTTTTCCAGTAGGCTGGTTGCCCAAGCTTCTTCTGAAACTAGGCCCTAGGCCCCTTCGTTTCTTAACATCCCAGCTCGGTTTAAAGCTCTTAGCTCATTTCCAGCTGAGCCCCAGCCATGGAACAGGCTCACAGCCAAGTTCACTGGGTGTTATATTTCACCCCCACACAGCAAGGGCCTTGTTATGACATTTGTGAACCCATAAAAATATTTTAAAGTATATTTTATGAGTAAGCTGGTATAAAGGATGAATTTATGATTATATATATTGCATTATATTATACATATTGTGCCTGGTTGTTAAGTCACGACAGTGATATCTGACTCTTTTTGAACCTATGGACTGTAGCCTGGCAGGTTCCTCTGTCCATTGGATTCCCCAGACAATAATACTTGAATGGGTTACCATTTCCTCCCCCAGGGGATCTTCCCAATCCATGGATTAAACCTGCATCTCTTTCATCTCCTGCATTGGCAGATAGGTTCTTTACCACTAGTACCACCTGGGAAGTCCACAAGAATACACAGAAGAACTATAGAAAAAAGCTCTCATGACTCAGATAATCACGATGGTGTGATCACTCACCTAGAGCCAGACATCCTGGAATTCGAAGTCAAGCGGGCCTTAGGATGTATCACTACAAACAAAGCTAGTGGAGGTGATGGAATTCCAGTTGAGCTATTTCAAATCCTGAAAGATGATGCCGTGAAAGTGCTGCACTCCATATGACAGCAAATTTGGAAGACTCAGCAGTGGCCACATGACTGGAAAAGGTCAGTTTTCATTCCAATCCCAAAGAAAGGCAATGCCAAAAAATGCTCAAACTGCCGCACAATTGCACTCATCTCACACGCTAGTAAAGTAATGCTCAAAATTCTCCAAGCCAGGCTTCAGCAATACGTGAACTGTGAACTTCCAGATGTTCAAGCTGGATTTAGAAAAGGCAGAGGAACCAGAGATCAAATTGCCAACACCCATAGGATCATCGAAAAACCAAGAGAGTTCCAGAAAAACATCTACTTCTGCTTTATTGAGTATGTCAAAAGCCTTTGACTAGGTGGATCACAACAAACTGGAAAATTCTTCAAGAGATGGGAAATACCTGACCTGCCTCCTGAGAAATCTGTATGCAGGTCAAGAAGCAATAGTTAGAACTGGACATGGAACAACAGACTGGTTCCAAATAGGAAAAGGAGTACATCAAAGCTGTATATTATCACCCTGCTTATTTAACTTTTATGAAGAGTACATCATGTGAAATGGTGGGCTGGGTGAAGCAATAAGATGGAATCAAGATTGCTGGGAGAAATATCAATAATTCAGATATGCAGATGACACCACCTTTATGGCAGAAAGCAAAGAACTAAAGAGCCTCTTGATGAAAGTGAAAGAGGAGAGTGAAAAAGTTGGCTTAAAACTCAACATTCAGAAAACTAGGATCATGGCATCTGGTCCCATCACTTCATGGCAAATAGATGGGAAAACAGTGGAAACACTGACAGACTTTATTTGGGGGGGCTCCAAAATCACTGCAGATGGTGACTGCAGTCATGAAATTAAAAGATGCTTGCTCCTTGGAAGAAAAGTTATGACCAACTAGAGAGCATATTAAAAAGCAGAGACATTATTTTGTCAATGAAAGTCTGTCTAGTCAAAGCTATGTTTTTTTCTAGTAGTCATATATGGATGTGAGAGTTGAACTATAAAGAAAGCTGAGCACCAAAGAATTGATGCTTTTGAACTGTGGTGTTGGAGAAGACTCTTGAGAGTCCCTTGGACTGCAAGGAGATCCAACCAGTCCATCCTAAAGGAAATCAGTGCTGGGTGTTCATTGGAAAGATTGATGTTGAAGCTGAAACTCCAATACTTTGGCCACCTATGCGGAGAACTGACTCATTTGAAAAGACCCTGATGCTAGGAAAGATTGAGGGCAGGAGGAGAAGGGGATGGCTGATATAGTTGGATAGCATCACTGACTCAATGGATATGAGTTTGAGTAAACTCCAGGAGTTGGTGATGGACAGGGAGGACTGGCATGCTGCAGTCCATGGAATCGCAAAGAGTCGGACACAACTAAGTGATTGAACTGAACTGAACTGATGTATTAGTTTACGCAGTTTATTGTATTAGGGGCTTCCCAGAAAATCCCATGGGCGGAGGAGCCTAGTAGGCTGCAGTCCATGGGGTCATGAAGAGTTCGACACGACTGAGCGACTTCACTTTCACTTTTCACTTTCATGCATTGGAGAAGGAAATGGCAGCCCACGCCAGTGTTCTTGCCTGGAGAATCCCAGGGATGGGGGGAGCCTGGTGGGCTGCCGTCTATGGGGTCATACAGAGTTGGACACGACTGAAGCAACTTAGCAGCAGCAGCAGCAACAGCAGGTGGCACAGTGGTAAAGAATCTGCCTGCCAATGCAGGAGATGCAGGTTCCATCCCTGTCAGGAAGAACCCCTGGAGGAGGAAATGGAAGTCCACTCCAGTATTCTTGCCTGGAAAATTCCATGGACAGAGGAGTCTTGTGGGCTACAGTCCGTGGCGTCGCTAAAGAGTCCAACAGGACTGAATGAGCACACATGCACATTATTATATTACATATTTTTCTTCTGAGTTTTAAAGATACGAAAATTAAAACATCCTTGCAGGTCCGTAAAAAATATCATAGACCCTAGACCCCATGCCTACTGGGTTTCATGGACCTATGGGCCCTGCACATAGCTCATTTTGAGATGGGACAGCCTCATCCTTTTTTGTGTGACTTTTTTTTTTCGTTAATAGGGTTCATTTTGAGGGTAGCTTTAGGTCTATTAGCAGAAACTAAACTATTTGATCAAGTGCCTGCTAATAGCCCCGAATTAAGTTTCAGAGCCCTAGATCACAAGTGCAATAGAAGTTTCTGTTTGTTCACGGTGAGGTAACAAAGTCAGCACATGTGAAAGTTGGAAAGGTGCACTTCTTTTGTGTAAAAGGATCTCAGCTAGAGGAGAGACATGGGGAGGAACGGCGAGGTGGGAGGGAGAGAGGAAAAGAAAGAAAGGAAGAGGATAAAGGGACTCTCTTACCTCGTAATTGTTTCCACTGTGAATGGGGTCTAGAAAAGGAGAGGGGAGCAGCAGTGACTCAGTAATGAGGGTTGCAATTCTAGGTTTAGTTGCAAGATGGCCAGATCCTGATCTTGTTCAAGTCGGTTGTGACTAGCTGGGTAGTCTGCAATACAGAGGACATGACAGAGTCTCGTGGCATGGCACAGCATAGATTTCAGCCTGCAGGTAGTGGGGTTTCTGTCTTTGTGGTCTCACTTGTTTGTGAGTTGGCTTTGATTGACTTTTTTTTTTTAATTATTTATTTTTATTTGGCTGTGCCAGGTTGTAGTTGCCGCATGAGGGATCCTTGATCCTCGTTGTGGCGTGCAGAATCTTCACTTGCAGCATGGGGGATCTAGTTCCCATTGAAGCTGAGCCCGCTGCATTGGGAGTGCAAAGTCTTAGCCGCTCCCAGGGAAATCCTCTGATTGACTCTTGAAGTGAACATTAACCTCTAGACTGTGGATTATGATATAACTTATTGAGGCCAACTGACATGGCATTTGCACCTATGAATAGAAAATCTTCAGACTCCAATAATGTTTGTTAAATGGTCTACTTCAATAACAGGTAACATACGCCTGTCTCATAACTGTGGCCACTAGGTCATAGTAGAAAGTCTCATGAATCGCACAGGGCCATCTTATTGTCCCAGCACATACTGATGCCATGGCAGTGCAAGTATTGTTGAATTAGTAAGTTCTTTGTGACTCACAGAATACTGAAATGTGTCTCACTTAGCCTTCACAATGTTTCTTCTAGAACCACTTAACCGATGATCCAATGAGAAGGAAAAAGATCTTTATTGGATAACTGGGATTAGAAAGGTGTATCAGCTGTTTCTGTGTGAATGAGCTTGTCATAACAACCACCATTTATTTGCTCATGAGTCTATGGGTTGGCAACTCGGGCTGCAATTCCTCAGCGAACTTGTTTCTGCTCCACATGGTGTCAGCTGGGCTCACACCTCCAGCTTCATTTGACTGAGGTGGCTGCCAGCTATGACAGCCGAGACCCCTCTCCACATGCCTGTCCGTCATCCTCGCCAGGTTTCCAGACCGAGGCATTTTACGACCTATTCTTAGAACGTCTGCAGTATTAATTCCACCACATTCTATTAGTCAAAGCAAGTCACAGGGCCAACACTGAGTCAAGATGTGGGAAAACAAACTCTACTTCTTGATGAGAGTTGTTACGAAGAATTTGTGGCTGCGTTTAATCAACCCCAGGAGGTTTAGTAAGAGCTTTGATTAGGTACCTTCCCGCTTCTTGGTTTTATACTTTAAGAAGCTGAATTTCTCTTTCATTTGGTCTGAGGAATATGTATGTACAATGTTTTACTTTGTGTAAGATAAAAGTTAAGAGAAAATGATCGGGTTAGCCAAAAAATTTCATTTGAGTTTTCAGTAACGTGAAAATCCCAAATGAACTTTTTGGCCAATCCAATACTTTACAGAAGAATAAGTGACAGGCAGCGATCATTTTTCACCTGTCCAATATTCCCACATCAATATATCCAAGAGGGAGAGGAAGCAGCAACTCATGTATCTGATGGGAACAAGGAGGAAAAGAACAATTCCCAAAATGGTGAGACACAGAACAGAGTGGATGATCCAAGAACAGAGCTAAGGATGAAGCCAGAGAAGTATATGGAAACCAGATGGTGCAGAGCTACAGAGCCATGCCCACAAAGGTAGATTTGTCATGAAACTTAAGTTTCAGTTGCCCTAATCTTTTTTCTCAGTAGAAGGCTTCCCCAGTGGCTCAGACGGTAAAGAATCTGCCTGCAATGCAGGAAACCTGGGTTCGATCCCTGGGTTGGGAAGATCCCCTGGAGGAGGGCACAGCAGTGCACTCCAGTTTTCTTGCCTGGAGAATCTCCATGGACAGAGGAGCCTGATGGTACAGTCCATGGGGTTACAAAGAGTCGGACAAGACTGAGCTACTAAGCACAACACAGCCCAATAGGTTTTTACTTATTATATTTCAGCTTTATTGAGGTATAATGGACAAACACAATTCTAAGATATTTAAAGTGCACAACATGATTTGATATATGTACACATTGTGAAAGTGGTCCCCCCCACTTTGAGTTAGTGAACACATTCCTCATTTCACATATTTGCCCTTTGTATGTGTACATGTGTGTGTGTATGAGAAAGAAAGAACATTTAGGTTCTATTCTCTCGGAAAATTTTAAGCATACAATACAGTTAACTATTGCTGCCATATTACACAATGATCTTCAGACTTATGCACCTTATAACTGAAATTTTGTACCCTTTTAATAACTTCTCCCTATTTCCCTGGCAACCATCATTCTCTTCTGTTTCTATGAGTCTGACTTTTCTTGTAGATTCCATGTGTAAGTGATGCCATGAAGTATTTGTCTTTCTCTGTCTTTTCACTTAGCCTAATGCCCTAAAGATCCATCCATGTTGTCACAAATGGCAGGATTTCCTTCTTTTAAAAGCTGAATACTACTCCATTGCATGTACATAGCACATCTTTATCCATCCATCTGTTGACATATATTTCGGTTATTTATATATGTTGGCTATTATGAATACTGCTGCAATAAACATGCAAGTACAGATATATTCTTGAGATCCTGTTTCCATTTTCTTTGGCTATATGCCTAGAAGTGAGATTCCTGAATCATACGATAGTTCTATTTTTAATTTTTGAGACACCTTCAGACCATTTTCTATTTGGATAACCAGTTTACATTCCCATCAACAATGTGTCAGAGTTCTCTTCCTTCCACATCCTTGCCTTGTGTCCTGTCTTCCTGATGGCAGCCATGGTGTCTTTATCTTTTATTTTTGATAGATTCATTATAATATATCTTGCGTGAGTGAATGCTCAGTTGCTCAGTCATGTCCGACTCTCTGCAACCTCATGGACTGCAGCCCACGAAGCTCCTTTGTCCATGGGATTTTTCCCTGCAGGAATAATGGAGTGGGTTGCCATTTCCTTCTCCAGGGGATCTTCCCGACCCAGGGATTGAACTTGAGTCTTCTGTGTCTCCTGCACTGCAGGCAGATTCTTTACTGTTGACCACTAGGATATGTCTGAGAGAAGGTCATTTTGCATTGAGATAAGGTATAATAGCATTATGAATACAGATGTCCAAATCTCTCCTCAGGGTCAGGAAGTTCTCAGCTATTATTTCTTTTTTTTCCTCCCTTTTAAAGTGCACAGTGTTTAATGACTAAGTAATTGCAAAAGTGAAAGTGAAGTGAAGTCGCTCAGTCGTATCCGACTCTTTTCGACCCCATAGACTGTAGCCTACCAGGCTTCTCTGTCCATGGGATTTTCCAGGCAATAGTACTGGAGTGGATTGCCATTTCCTTCTCCAGGGGATCTTCCCAACCCAGGGCTGGAACCCAGGTCTCCCACATTGTAGACAGATGCTTTACCATCTGAGCCACAACATCACCACTAATTCCAGAGCATTTTCATCACCTGAGTTCTTATTTCTTGATACAATCTTCCTGCCTCCTCTTTCTCTTCTTCTCCTGGAAACCTGTTTATTCTAATATCTGTATGTTTCCTTGCATCCCATAGATCATGTATGACTTCTTTGCTCTTTTTCTTCCACCCTTCTTTGTTTCCCTCTGATTGGGTTATTTCAAAGTTCCTGTCCTCTAGGTAACTTGTTCTGTTTTCCCTTTGATCTACTCTGGTACAGATTTTCTCTATTGCATTTTTCATTTCATTCTTGAATTCTTCAGCTCCAGAAATTCTGCTTGGTTCTTTTTTATGCTTTATATTTCTTAGTTAAATTTCTCACTTTGTTTACTTTTTTCCCTGATATCTTTGAGTTGTCTGTTTCTTGTAGCTCATTGACTTTGTCAGAACAGCCATTTTTAATTCTTCAGCAGCTAGATCAGAAGGGCTTACGCCTCTGAGCTCAGTTATTGGAGGATTATTGTTAATTTTTGGTGCCATTTCCTTGATTCTCTGTGTTCCTTATAGCTTTGCATTGATGCTTTTGCATTTGAAGTAGCAGTCTTCTCAAAAGATTACTAGTTGCCTTCTGACGGGGTGTATTTTTTTATTGGTCCTATTATATCTGGGCTTTCCCCTCTGCCTTTGTATAGGTCTACCTGCTCCACACGTCTTTCTTTTATTGCCGAATTCTCAAGCTTTTAGGTTGTCTCTAGTTCTTTCAACTCCTTCGGCTGACTGCTGGAATCTCTTGTTTTCCAGAAGGTGGAGCTATAGCTCAAGTTTGTGGCTTCTCCCTCATCCACAGATCCTGGTCTGTTTTTCTGATTGCACTGATTTTACCAGACTCTCTTGCCACTGCCCTCAGAGGCAAGCCAGCTAAAGAGTGCGGGGTGATGTGCCTTTAGTCCTGGGGCACTTGGGGTGCCTGCAGGCTGGTGGGGAGACCCTCAGGTGAGGTCCTCCCAGTGGCTTGTGGGCGAGCTTCCTGTTGGGAGTCCTGAGCTCAGTCCGCAGGAACTGCATCCCTTTACTGTCCTTTGGTATTTTTAATCTGCCTCTTTCCTGATCTCCTCCCACCCACCCATCACGAAAGTCCTGTCTCAGTGCTAGGGACACTGCTGGAGAGAAATGGGTTTCTCCAGCTGTGTTCTGTACTCAGCCAGAGACTCACTTCCCTTTCCCCTTGGGCAAGGTGTCCGTGGAACAGCTCAGCCCCTCTGTGTCAGTGTGAAGAAGGGGCAGCACTGGCAGAGTTCCTCTTATTTTCTCCACTGTGTGCAAACTCATGTGTTTGTGTTTTTGTTTTTTTTTTCTAACAGCTTTCTGAATCTTTTTTTTCAGAAGGCCAGAATTCTCTTCCAACACTGGCTATTTGCCCAAGTTAACACTCTCCGCATCTTCCCTGGCCACAGCCAAGAGGGTTTGGGGCAGGTTTGCTGGCTCTTCTGGTCCCACAGCCTTTTCTGAAGTCTGTCTGCCTATTAATAGATGCACAGGTAGGCAAGAGTCCTCTTGGGTCCCTTGGTGTATAGTCCTGGATCCCACAAGGTCCACAAGGTGTTTTTATTCATGGATGAAGGCCTAATTAGGTGTTTTTAACATGGACAAAAAGAAGGGACATCCTATGCTGACATGAGGATTATCAGTTCAGTTCACTTGCTCGGTCGTATCTGACTCTTTGTGACCCCATGGACTACAGCACACCAGGCATCCCTATCCATCACCAACTCCCAGAGTTTACTCAAACTCATGTCCATTGAGCTGGTGATGCCATCCAACCATCCCATCCTCTGTTGTCCCCTTCTCCTCCCGCCTTCAATCTTTCCCAGCATCAGGGTCTTTTCCAATGAGTCAGTTCTTCACATGAGGTGGCCAAAGTATTGGAGTTTCAGATTCAGCATCAGTCCTTCCAATGAATATTCAAGACTGATTTCTTTTAGGATGGACTGGTTGGATCTCTTTGCAGTCCAAGGGGCTCTCAAGAGTCTTCTCCAACACCACAGTGGGATTGTACATTTTTCTAAGGTTTCCTGTATATGTGTGTGTGTGTGTGTGTGTGTGTGTGCATGTGTGTGCTGTCACTTCAGTCGTCTGCAACTCTTTGCAACACTATGGACCATAGCCTGCCAAGCTCCTCTGCCCATGGGATTCTCCAAGCAAGAATACTGGAGTGGATTGCCAGGCCATCCTCCAGGGGATCTTCTTGACCCAGGGATCAAACCTACCTTTCTTATGACTTATGCATTGGCAGGTAGGTTCTTTACCACCAGCACCACCTGGGAAGCCCTAATGATGCCCATGTATGACCTAAGTCAGAGAAAACATTCAGTTCTCAGTTTCACCACTTTGTGTGGGTATGCTCAGTCACTCATTCACGTCTGACTCTCTGCTGAACATTTTTATTTGTGACTTTAAAATACTTAAAAGAAAAATAGAATAATGTTGAAACAAATTTGAGATAACTTCTTTGCAATCTTTAGAAAAAATTTAGTGGAGAACTACATTAACTCTTCTTGCTTATATGACGGTAAATGCTTTTCACAGATCAGTTGACTGATTCCCTCTCACTTTCCTTTCCACTGAAGCCGTACCTTGGTGTCCATGTTCACCCAGATCCCTGAAATAACTTCTAACTTGTCTCCATAGACCTATTCTTGTCTCTCTCTGAGCAGCGGTTCCCTGCCAAGTGACCCCAGCCCGGTATCAGCATCACCTAATATCTTAACTTGGCTGCCATAACAAAGTACCACAGCCTGGGTGGCTCAAACAACAGAAATTTACTTCTCATAATTCAAGAGATTGGAAGCGCAAGATCAAGGTGCCCACATGGTTGGGTTCTGATAAGAGCTTGCTTCCTGGATTGTAGACAGCTGCATCCTACCTGTGTCCTTACATAGCACAGAAAGTGAAGTCTCTCCTTCAGATCAGATCAGATCAGTTGCTCAGTCGTGTTTGACTCTTTGCGACCCCATGAATCGCAGCACGCCAGGCCTCCCTGTTCATCACCAACTCCTGGAGTTAACCCAGGCTCACGTCCATCGAGTCAGTGATGCCATCCAGCCATCTCATCCTCTGGCGTCCCCTTCTCCTCCTGCCCCCAATCCCTCCCAGCATCAGAGTCTTTTCCAATGAGTCAACTCTTCGCGTGAGGTGGCCAAAGTACTGGAGTTTCAGCTTTAGCATCAGTCCTTCCAATGAACACCCAGGACTGATCTCCTTTAGGATGGACTGGTTGGATCTCCTTGCAGTCCAAGGGACTCTCAAGAGTCTTCTCCAACACCACAGTTCAAAAGCATCAATTCTTCAGTGCTCAGCCTTCTTCACAGTCCAACTCTCACATCCATACATGACCACAGGAAAAACCATAGCCTTGACTAGACGGACCTTTGTTGGCAAAGTAATGTCTCTGCTTTTGAATATGCTATCTAGGTTGGTCATAACTTTCCTTCCAAGGAGTAAGCCTCTTTTCATTTCATGGCTGCAATCACCATCTGCAGTGATTTTGGAGCCCAGAAAAAAAAAGGCTGACACCGTTTCCACTGTTTCCCCATCTATTTGCCATGAAGTGATGGGACCGGATGCCATGATCTTCGTTTTCTGAATGTTGAGCTTTAAGCCAACTTTTTCACTCTCCACTTTCACTTTCATCAAGAGGCTTTTGAGTTCCTCTTCACTTTCTGCCATAAGGGTGGTGTCATCTGCATATCTGAGGTTATTGATATTTCTCCCGACAATCTTGATTCCAGCTTGTGTTTCTTCCAGCCCAGCGTTTCGTATGATGCATAGAAGTTAAATAAACAGGGTGACAATATACAGCCTTGACATACTCCTTTTCCTATTTGGAACCAGTCTGTTGTTCCATGTCCAGTTCTAACTGTTGCTTCCTGACCTGCATACAGATTTCTCAAGAGGCAGATCAGGTGGTCTGGTATTCCCATCTCTTTCAGAATTTTCCACAGTTTATTGTGATCCACACAGTCAAAGGCTTTTGCATAGTCAAGAAAGCAGAAATAGATGTTTTTCTGGAACTCTTGCTTTTTTGATGATCCAGCAGATATTGGCAATTTGATCTCTGGTTCCTCTGCCTTTTCTAAAACCAGCTTGAACATCAGGAAGTTCATGGTTCACATATTGCTGAAGCCTGGCTTGGAGAATTTTGAGCATTACTTTAGTAGCGTGTGAGATGAGTGCAATTGTGCTGTAGTTTGGAGACTAATCCCCTCATGGGGACCCCCACCTTCACAACCTCACTGAAACCTAATTACCTCCATAAAACTCCTCATCCAGATATCACCACATTGAGGGTTACGACTTCAACAGGTGAATTTGCCAGGGACACAATTCAGCCCATGGTGCTGCTACCAAAATTTTGGCTTTCTCTGCCTACCAGCATTGAATAAGAGAATACAGAGATAAGAGTTTGGAGGAAGTAGGAAGATAGCCTTAATCCTCAAGCCAGCAGAGAGAGCGCAGTAGCCTCCTGCCTCAAGCATTTTATCTCCCCTCCTTGGGGAATCAAGGGGATCATATAGTTAGGGCTCACACTCAGGGGTTGGAGATAAAGAGCCAAGGTGTAAGGATCCTGTATTCTTCTTTCTTTTTGCATTGTTTCAAAACATTCAATAGACTGGCGTCAGTTAGCCCAGTAATTTGTGTCTGGCAGTCTGGTAGTTGGATCCATTGTCCTTTGTGGTTGCACTGCAACTTTCTTTCTGTAATGCAAAAAAAAGGAAAAACAAACTACAAATGGTGGTTTGAGGAAAGAGCTCTGTAAAGTTAAGCATCAGGATGTGACTTGCATACAGTTAGAAGATAATAGATGCAGAGTGTGGCTCATGCAGAGTTAGAGGGTGACAGATGCATAGGTGCAGGATATAGTTTACATAACAAGTTCAGTTAGTCAGTTCAGTCACTCAGTCATGTCCGTCGCTTTGCAACCCCATGGACTGCAGCATGCCAGGCTTCCCTGTCCATCACCAAACTCCCAGAGCTTGCTCAGACTCCTGTCCATTGAGTCAGTGATGCCATTCAACCATCTCATCCTCTGTCATCCCCCTTTCCTCCTGCCTTCAGTCTTCCCCAGCATAAGAGTCTTTTCCAATGAGTTAGTTCTTCACTTCAGGTGGCCAAAATATTGGAGTTTCAGCTTCAGCATCAGTCCTTCCAATGAATATTCAGGACTGATTTCCTTTAGGATGAACTGGTTGGATGTCCTTGCAGTCCAAGGGACTTTCAAGAGTCTTCTCCAACATCACAGTTCAAAAGCATCGATTCTTCAGTGCTCAGCTTTCATTATAGTCCAACTTTCACATCTATACATGACTACTAGAAAAAAACATAGCTTTGACTAGACAGACCTTCGTTGACAAAATAATGTCTCTGCTTTTTAATATGCTCTCTAGTTGGTCATAACTTTTCTTCCAAGGAGCAAGCATCTTTTAATTTCATGGCTGCAATCACCATCTTCAGTGATTTTTTGGAGCCCCCAAAAATAAAGTCTGTCACTGTTTCCACTGTTTTTCCATCTATTTGCCATGAAGTGATGGGACCAGATGCCATGATCCTAGTTTTCTGAATGTTGAGTTTTAAGCCAACTTTTTCACTCTCCTCTTTCACTTTCATCAAGAGGCTCTTTAGTTCTTTGCTTTCTACCATAAAGGTGGTGTCATCTGCGTATCTGAATTTATTGATATTTCTCCCAGCAATCTTGATTCCATCTTATTGCTTCACCCAGCCCACCATTTCACATGATGTATTCTGCATAAAAGTTAAATAAGCAGGGTGATAATATACAGCTTTGATGTACTCCTTTTCCTATTTGGAACCAGTCTGTTGTTCCATGTCCAGTTCTAACTATTGCTTCTTGACCTGCATACAGATTTCTCAGGAGGCAGGTCAGGTGGTCCAGTATTTCCCATCTCTTGAAGAATTTTCCACAGTTTATTGTGATCCACACAAAGACTTTGGCATAGCCAATAAAGCAGAAGCAGTTGTTTTTCTGGAACTCGCTTTTTTTGATGATCAAACGGATGTTGGCAATTTGGTCTCTGGTTCCTTTCCCTTTTCTAAATGCAGCTTGAACATCTGGAATTTCTCTAGTCTTTCAGAAGACTAACAGAAAAGAAGAAAACTTAGTTACCAATGCAGACTACAGATTAGGAACAATTAAAGTACAGAAGGACTCAAAAGGCAAAAGAGAAAAATAAAATTTTTTCTTATTTCACTGCAACAATATCCCTCTTATCCAACCCACATCTGGATGCTCACCATTCAAAAGCCGATACAGAGGCCATGTTGGTGGAAAGAAAAGTTTGCTTTATTTTGAACGACAGCAACCGCAGTGGGGAGTGTGAGGGGGCCAGGTGTCTGTCCAAAGGCTGACTCTCCCAGTGACAATCAGTTGGGTAAGAGCTTTTACAGGCTGAAGGAGGAACTACATGCAGAAACAACATAATCAGCTCTGACAATCATTTTGAAACTGGTCATCAGTGGTCTAACCAGCATCAGGTCATCTTGATTGTTTTAAGCACAGTTAATCTTCAGAAGGGGACAACAGAGGACGAGATAGTTGGATGGCATCACCAACTCAATGGACTTGAGTTTGAGCAAACTCTAGGAGATAGTGAAGGAAAGGGAAGCCTAGCATGCTGCAGTCCATGGGGTTGCAAAGAGTTGGACACGACTGAGTGACTGAACAACAACAGTTAATCTTCAGTTCCAGGGTCGGTTTGTTTTCATTTCTTGAAGCCAATTCTCAGAATTGTGGCAGCTTATGTCTTGGCTTTAGTCTGGTCATCATGTAATTAACTTCTCATCCTGGTAGGGGTTTCAGTCTCTATAACACAGCTCACAGGATATGGCTCAGAATATTATCTCTAGCCCTTGAAAAAGGAACAAAAGGTCCTTGATTATGCTTAATGACTGGACTGTCATTATTTAGTCTCCTTTGACTATTTTCCTTTGTTTCTTCACGTTCTCACTTCTCTGATTAAACTTATTCTTTGGCTGAAGTTTTCCATAGACAAACGGAAGGCCGAGGATATGCGGGGGCAAGGACATAGAGTCCTGCTCCATTTCAGCACCTAGAACTTGTTTTAAGGCACAGTCTCAAGCCTTGCCCCAAACCTACTGATTCAGACACCCTGGAGGTGGGGCCCAGCGATTTATATTTTACCTAGGTGGTACTGATGCGTGCTCAAGTATGAGAACCGCTGCTGCAAACCACTCTCTTCACTGTACCTTTTTAACAATGAAAATGGATCATATCATGGAGTTCCCACTGCACTCACAGGGAAACACAGGCTTGCATTAGAACCTTCAAGGCCTCTGCACTTTGTCCTTTTTCTACCTTTTTTTCCCTTCATTTTGTGACTCCCTTGGCTTATCATGTGTCACACTTGCAGCCTTCCTTCAAAGTGAAAGTCAAAGTGAAAGTGAAGTCGCTCAGTCCTCTCTGCCTCTTTGCTACCCTGTGGACTGTAGCCCACCAGGCTCCTCTGTCCATGGGATTTTCCAGACAAGAATACTGGAGTTCCTTGCCATTCCTCAAAGATTCTAAGTTCTTTCCTGTCCCAGGGGTAAAGAAAAAAATGTTGCCTGCCATTCCAGTGCTTTAAAGATGAAACCATTAGCCCCTACAGTCACCTTCGGGGAATTCAGGATGGCTCCTAGATAGTTAAGATACATATCTAAGGAGAAATGTCAAATGACCCCAGAGTCTTGCATTTCCCCACGCAGAGAAAGGCACTAAAATCATTAACTTGACATGTTTGTTCCTTATGATTAGCAGTAATCTCTTGATGCTTGACTACATTTTTTTCCAAGCAAAAAAAGTTCAGAGACATCCTGGCTCCTCTTTTACCTCTTGGAGCAGTTTCTCAGAGGTATCTGACATTGTTTCCCAGGCCACAGTCTTCAGTAAGGCCTGTGGATAAAGTTTAACTCACTACTTATACATGCTGCATTTTGCTTTTAGTCAACACAGGACATAGGCACTTGATTTGTTTTTTTAATTTTTAAGATATTTAATTTAAAATTGTTATATATTAATACCATTAATATGAATTTTTATTTAGTTCATTATGGATGCTGAGTTTTGTGCTCAGCATTTTAAGAAAAACATTTTAAGGTGTCCGTTCTCAGGGAAATTCAGTTCAGCTCAGTCGTGTCCGATTCTGCGACCCCATGAATTGCAGCACGCCAGGCCTCCCTGTCCATCACCAACTCCCAGAGTTCACTCAAACTCACGTCCATTGAGTCAGTGATGCCATCCAGCCATCTCATCCTCTGGCGTCCCCTTCTCTTCCTGCCCCCAATCCCTCCCAGCATCAGAGTCTTTTCCAGTGAGTCAACTTTTCACATCAGGTGGCCAAAGTATTGGAGTTTCAGCTTTAGCGTCATTCCTTCCAAAGAACACCCAGGACTGATCTCCTTTAGAATGGACTAGTTGGATCTCTTTGCAGTCCAAGGGACTCTCAAGAGTCTTCTCCAACACCACAGTTCAAAAGCATCAATTCTTTGGCACTCAGCTTTCTTCACAGTCCAACTCTCACATCCACACATGACCACTGGAAAAACCATAGCCTTGGCTAGATGGACCTTTGTTGGCAAAGCTTTTGAATATGCAATCTAGGGTGGTCTTGAGAAACCTATATGCAGGTCAGGAAGCAACAGTTAGAACTGGACATGGAACAACAGACTGGTTCCAAATAGGAAAAGGAGTACGTCAAGGCTGTATATTGTCACCCTGCTTATTTAACTTCTATGCAGAGTACATCATTAGAAACGCTGGGCTGGAAGAAGCACAAGCTGGAATCAAGATTGTCGGGAGAAATATCAATAACCTCAGATATGCAGATGACACCACCCTTATGGCAGAAAGTGAAGAGGAACTCAAAAGCCTCTTGATGAAAGTGAAAGAGGAGAGTGAAAAAGTTGGCTTAAAGCTCAACGTTCAGAAAACTCAGCTCATGGCATCTGGTCCCATCACTTCATGGCAAATAGATGGGGAAACAGTGGAAACAGTGTCAGACTTTATTTTGGGGGGCTCCAAAATCACTGCAGATGGTGATTGCAGCCATGAAATTAAAAGACCCTTACTCTTTGGAAGGAAAGTTATGATTGAGATTAGAGTATAGGATAATGGTTGTCCGTTTTGTTTTTTTTTTTTTAACTGGCATAATTAGGTTTTAATTTTATTAAAAATTAGCACACAGACTCTTTAGATGTACAGGTTTCTGATTACTAACATATGCATAAATTCATGTGCCCTCTGCCTGAAATCTTCTTGTTTGGCTGTTCGCAGAGCTGACTTATCTCTGCATGTCTCAGCAAATTGTCTCCTCTGAAATGAAGCTTCCTTTCTTGACCAACTTGTGTAAAGTGGTATGATTACCCACTCTCCCCCCACAACTGCTCTCTACCATCCAATTTATTTCTCATGCCAACTCATTACAGCCTGAATTAGTGTTTGTTTACTTGTTTCTTTCTCCCATCTCAAGAATGTGAACTCCACATGGAAGAAACCTTACCTGTCTTGTTCACCACCGTCACTGCCTGGGGAGTACCTGGTACATAGCAGGTATTCAGCACAACTTTGTGTATGAATGAATGAATGAATGATTGTGGCTGGTGAACACCTTCATCTTTAAGGGAGTGGGCTACGCAGCCTGTTACATTCCTTCAAAGTTTGAGTCAGTGCAAATTTTAAAAAGTTAACCAACAGCTCTGTCTTCCTGCTGCTCTACTCTGTATCTGTCATTTATCATTTTCTCCACAATCAGAGGGAACTGTTTACCCCCGGAACTGGTTCTCCCATTTCTTCTCTGAGTTCGTGGCTTATAGTGGAAAGATCCTAGAGGAAAATTGGGGATAAAAGGTGAAGGAAGGATTATCCAAGAAAGAGCAAATAATTGAATGAATGAGTGGATTGTAGAACACCCAAACCAATAGAAAGAGAAACAGTTAGAATTAAAGGAAACCTCTCAATCTGGAAAAAGTCGGGAAAGCATGACAAAAACAAAATAAGGTTAGATAATAGAAATCTGAAAAGACTTATTACAATAATATGAATTTGTTGAATTTACCTATTAAAAATCAAAGAAAACTGTCATGTTTCTATGGACAGGGACACTGTCTTATTCATAATCTATTACTACATTGAATAACCTTGGCTGAGCACCTATGATTCTTCCGCAATTGTGCTAATGTTCATGAAGCAATCTTTACAACAATCCTCTGGTATCTTTTGAGGATTATGTATAATAAATAGTTATTGAATCAATATGATTAATTCAGTTCATGATCAAAATTTATCAAATTGGGTAAAAAAGCTGAATCTATATAACATGTTTTTAAGAGATAAATAAAGATGAGCTACAATAACAAAAGAACAACACCTCCCACTAGATTGATGAGGAAAACAACAAGAAAGTCGCAAATACTTATCCCCAAAAATAGAAAAGGAAAAATCATCACGGATATAGGAGAAATTTTAAATTTTTTGCAATTCTCTTATATAAGTCCATACAATTGCATTTTGAATTGTGGAACATTTGTGTGTTTAAGTTGCTAAAATGTACTTCAAAAGTAGAAGTATCTACTTACTAAACCCATAAGCATATGTGGAGAAAGATGAGAAATTTGTCAAAGAGCAGTATCTCTTTCCCTCCCACTCTCTAAAAAATTAAAGATCCAAACAGGTTTATAGACCAAGTTTCTTCAAACCTTTAATGAACAAATAATTACTCTATGTTTTGATTTTCTTTGACTTCCTTCCAAGTAAGAAAAGCTTCACAATTTCTCTTATGAATTCCCTGTGGCTCTGTTACCAAAGCATCACGATACTTCACCACAAGAAAACTATAGACTCTGTGACAACGTGGATGGACCTTGAGGGTATTATGCTTAGTGAAATAAGCAGAGAAAGACAAATACTATATGATCTCACTTACATGTGGAATCTAAAAAAAAAAAAAGAACGCCCACAGAAAAGGAGATCAGATTTGTGGTCACTAGAGGCAGAGAGTGGGGGTGGGGGAACTGGTAAAGGTGGTCAAAGGTGCAAACTTTCAGTTATAAGATAAATGAATCCTGGGACGTAAGGTACAACACCATGACTCTAACATTGCTCTATGATATATTTGATAGTCACTGAGAGAGTAGATCCTAGAAGCTCTCAACATGGAAAGTATTTTTTTGTATTTTGGTAACTATGAGAGGTGATGGATGTTAACTAAAGTAATCATGCCACAAGATATACATTATATCTCAATAAAACTGGCAGGGGAAAAAAGCTACAAACCAATACACTCATGGGTACTGGAGTAAAAATTTTAATAATATCAAAACATAGAATTTAACAACACTTATTCAAAAAGCTACCTTATGATACAAAGGAGGTCCCATTCTTAGATCATGCATTTACGGGCTAAAGCAGAGAAAGCCAGTCTGATCTGGTGGCTGAAAGTGAAGGGGCCAGGATGAGCAACAGGACAAAGTGTCCAGAGCTCTCAGAGAACACCGCAGCACTGAATGGGGAAGAGGCAAAACCCATTCAGGCTGGCTGCAACCTGAAGAAGCAGGGAGCAGTTCCAGCCTGGGAGAAGCAAGGCACCTCCATGCCACGGTGCTGGGGGCCCACGGCTTTTGGTATATTCCACAGAAACCCTGCCACCTTGATAGTGCTAGCATGGAAGCTGGGGCAAGATGGTCAGAGGTCAGAGGTGACTTGATAGCCATTAGTATGATGACTGGAGAAGACCCAGGTGGGAGAAATGGAGCAGGCTGAGAAATAAGATATTACTAACAGACTGCCCTCCTCTCAGCACTCTTGGTAATGAGTAAACATTTCCTGCGCTGAGTATCTGAGTTCAATGAAGGAAAGTCTCCACTTTAGGAAGAGCACTTAGCACAAAGACCACCTCAACCAAGATGTCGGCCCCCTTGCCACCTTACAAAGAATTATCGCCTTGTAATAGTGTAAAAGTTCAGATGTCTTGGGGCTTCTCAGGAGGCTTAGTGGTAAAGAATCCACCTGCCAGTCAAGAGACACAAGAGACCCAGGTTCGCTCCCTGGGTCGGGAAGATTCCCTGGAGACGGAAATGGCAATCCCCTCCAGTATTCTTGCCTGGAAAATCCCATGGACAGAGGAGCCTGGCAGGCCACAGTCCTGGTGGTCTACAGTCCATGGGGCCACAAAGAGTGGGCCACGACCGAGGGACTGAGCACTACTAAGCCACTATGTGTCCGGCATGGGCCAGCCACTGAGCTCAAGGCCCGGCTACAGTCCCAGCCCTCCAGAAGGCCACAGTTGTCTGCACAGGTGGCAGAGAAGGAGGAGGATGATCTCAGGCCCAGGGCCCATCCCCCACCGCATGCCACACTGTGGCTTTGGCACTTCAAGGGTTGGGGGCCACCAAGAGCAGAGCTGTGAGGACAGGACAACATTCACACTGAACAGGGCCGCCTGGACAGGCCAGGGAGGCCAGGGCAGGAGCCCGAGGGCCCCCAGGTGCCTGAGCAGGCCCCGGGCTCAGCTGTTGAGGCCTTGAAGTTTAGCCTACGTGACTCAGTGCAGTTGAACTGAAAGCGTGACTTTAACTAAGCTGTTATTTTGTTAAGAATCTCAAAAACAAGTATTCTCTCTAAATGGTTCAGGGGCAACCTCAAAGTTCAGAAGAAAATAAATGAAAAGGCTGTGCCTAGGAAGATTAGATGGCTCCATGGGACAGGGATAGGCTCTGGGGTTTTGACAGTGATTGTCCTGGGGCCTGGACCCGAGGCTGATAAGGGTATTTCCCAGTGCTGTCCCCACGACCTCTTACCTCCTCTCCACTTCTCATTTGGCCAGGATCAAAGACAGCCAGAAGCACCCTTTCTTTGTTGTTGTGCTTTCTTTCTTCTCTCACCGGTTTTGTCCTTACCTCACTCCTGCCTGACTTTGCTCAGAGTTTGTGGCCCACTTGATGTGTCAAGACTAAAGTTCAACAAATGAAGAATCTGTCCTTCCTTCCACCATTCTGCTCAGAAACCAAGTACAAACAGCAGCCGATGCAAAGCCCTCTTACAACATTTTGCAAAAATACCAACACTGACCCTGGCTCAGGCCACAGTACATGAGCACCTTGAAGGGAAACTCACAGGCTGCCCTGTTCTGAAATAACAGACAATAACTGAAACTGCTGTGAACCAAAGCAAAGCGTGCTTGCTGACAAGTTTCTTGAAGAACTTATCAACAGAGCCAATTAGCTTTGCCCTCCCTCCTGTGAGAAGAGAATGGAGGTGGTTTTATCCTGCAGTAATCTCACACTTTACTAGAGTGTGAGATGAGTGCAATTGTGCTGTAGTTTGAGCATTCTTTGGCATTGCCTTTCTTTGGGATTGGAATGAAAACTGACCTTTTCCAGTCCTGTGGCCACTGCTGACTTTTCCAAATTTGCTGGCATATTGAGTGCAGCACTTTCACAGCATCATCTTTCAGGATTTGAAAGAGCTCAACTGGAATTCCATCACTTCCACTAGCTTTGTTCGTAGTGATGCTTCCTAAGGCCCACTTGACTTCACATTCCAGGATGTCTGGCTCTAGGTCAGTGATCACACCATCGTGATTATCTGGGTCGTGAAGCTCTTTTTTGTACAGTTCTTCTGTGTATTCTTGCCACCTCTTCTTAATATCTTCTGCTTCTGTTAGGTCCACACCATTTCTGTCCGTTATTGAGCCCATCTTTGCATGAAATGTTCCCTTGGTATCTCTAATTTTCTTGAAGAGAGCTCTAGTCTTTCCCATTCTGTTGTTCTCTATTTCTTTGCATTGTTCACTGAGGAAGACTTTCTTATCTCTTCTTGCGATTCTTTGGAACTCTGCATTCAGATGCTTATATCTTTCCTTTTCTCCTTTGCTTTTTGCTTCTCTTCTTTTCACAGCTATTTGTAAGGCCTCCCCAGACAGCCATTTTGCTTTTCTGCATTTCTTTTCCATGGGGATGGTCTTGATCCCTGTCTCCTGTACAATGTCACGAACCTCATTCCACAGTTCATCAGGCACTCTGTCTATCAGATCTAGGCCCTTAAATCTATTTCTCACTTCCCCTGTATAATCATAAGGGATTTGATTTAGGTCATCCCTGAATGGTCTAGTGGTTTTCCCTACTTTCTTAAATTTCAGTCTGAATTTGCAATAAGGAGTTCATGATCTGAGCCACAGTCAGCTCCCGGTCTTGTTTTTGCTAACTGTATAGAGCTTCTCCATCTTTGGCTGCAAAGAATATAATCAATCTGATTTTGGTGTTGACCATCTGGTGATATCCATGTGTAGAGTCTTCTCTTGTGTTGTTGTTACACGCTAGTAAAGTAATGCTCAAAATTGTCCAAGCCAGGCTTCAGCAGTACATGAACCATGAACTTCCAGATGTTCAAGCTGGTTTTAGAAAAGGCAGAGGAACCAGAGATCAAATTGCCAACATATGCTGGATCATGGAAAAAGCAAGAGAGTTCCAGAAAAACATCTATTTCTGCTTTATTGACTATGCCAAAGCCTTTGACTGTGTGGATCACAATAAACTGTGGAAAATTCTGAAAGAGGTGGGAATACCAGACCACCTGATCTGCCTCTTGAGAAATCTGTATGCAGGTCAGGAAGCAACAGTTAGAACTGGACATGGAACAACAGACTGGTTCCAAATAGGAAAAGGAGTACGTCAAGGCTGTATATTGTCACCCTGTTTATTTAACTTATATGCAGAGTACATCATGAGAAATTCTGGGCTGGAAGAAGCACAAGCTGGAATCAAGATTGCTGGGAGAAATATCAATAACCTCAGATATGCAGATGACACCACCCTTATGGCAGAAAGTGAAGAGGAACTCAAAAGCCTCTTGATGAAAGTGAAAGTGGAGAGTGAAAAAGTTGACTTAAAGCTCAACATTCAGAAAACGAAGATCATGGCATCCGGTCCCATCACTTCATGGGAAATAGATGGGGAAACAGTGGAAACAGTGTCAGACTTTATTTTTTTGGGCTCCAAAATGACTGCAGATGGTGATTGCAGCCATGAAATCAAAAGATGCTTACTCCTTGGAAGGAAAGTTATGACCAACCTAGATAGCATATTCAAAAGCAGAGACATTACTTTGCCAACAAAGGTCCGTCTAGTCAAGGCTATGGTTTTTCCAGTGTTCATATATAGATGTGAGAGTTGGACTATGAATAAAGCTGAGCACCAAAGAATTGATGCTTTTGAACTGTGGTGTTGGAGAAGACTCTTGAGAGTCCCTTGGACTGCAAGGAGATCCAACCAGTCCATCCTAAATGAGATCAGTCCTGGGTGTTCTTTGGAAGGACTGATGCTGAAGCTGAAACTCCAGTACTTTGGCCACCTCATGTGAAGAGTTGACTCATTGGAAAAGACTCTGATGCTGGGAGGGATTGGGGACAGGAGGAGAAGGGGACGACAAAGGATGAGATGGCTGGATGGCATCACTGACTTGATGGACGTGAGTTTGAGTGAACTCTGGGAGTTGGTGATGGACAGGGAGGCCTGGCGTGCTGCGATTCATGGGGTCGCAAAGAGTTGGACATGACTGAGCAACTGAACTGAACTGAACTGAATCTCACACTGATCTACTGGAGTTCTTGTCCAGCTCCCTCTCTGCGTTTCCTTGACTGTCAGGAACACAGGCAGCAGCCTCATCAAACGCAGCAACAGGCATTTAGTCTGCCCCATGGATGCACTGGCCCAGCCTCTGTCACCAATATCTTCTCCCCTTCAGGTGTTCCCAGCCACTCCAATATGAATGGACTTCCCTAGTGGCTCAGACAGTAAAGAATCTGTCTGCAATGCAGGATACCCAGGTTCAATTCCTGGGTTGGGAAGACCCCCTGGAGAAGGGAATGGCAACTCACTCCAGTATTCTTGCCTGGAGAATTCCATGGACAGAGGAGCCTAGCAGACTATAGATCATGGGATTGCAAAGAGTCAGACACAACTGAGTGACTAACACACATCCCATTATGAAGATGTGTAGAATGGTCATGCTCTATCTCCCTGTCTTCTTCCTCATATTCAAATAGAGTTCTAGCATTACCAGTTCTTTAAAGTGTTTTCTGTTTCAATCAGTACTTTTCTGTTCCACAGTCCCAGCTTTAGTTCAAAACCATATAGAATCACCCCCAAATCAATGTCATGGCCCTTTGCTTCCCTTTGGCCCTCTCCTCCTCCTCCCTACTGCCGGTAGAGAGCTGCCCAAAGTGTGTTCCAGGGAATAGATGTCATATGGGGGGGCAGGGGGGAAATGGATGTATTCAAAACAGCTTGGAAAATTCTGGGTTAAGCAAACGTAAGCAGGCCACTTTCTGTGCAGGACTTGTCAGGGCCTTTAATACACTAACCATATGTATTGTGAATCTTAAAGTGGAAGTATAGTTGTGATTTTTCTAAACTTTTCCAGTCCTGGAAGACCATCCTCCCACTCTGATGTACTTTTGTTAGTAGATCATCCTTGACACGAGTGAACTGCAGAGCACACAATGAGAAACAATACTAAAGAAAACTTATTCCTCAAAAACTATGTGTTAATAGTCCAGGGTGTTTTTCCTACCTACTTAGAATTTTGTGTTGCATGGAAATGAAAAATATTCTTAGATATTTTATATTAAATTAAAATTTATGCCATATTTCATACCTATGAAAGAATAAACATAATGTATGAATAACTTATAAAAAATGAAATAGATAACCAAAAAAGCATATTGTACAGCACAAGGAACTATACTCAGTATTTTGTAAATAAATCCATAATATATAAGAATCTGAAAAAGGGTATCTATATAATTGAACTGCTGTGCTGTACATCTGAAATGAACATGACATTGTAAATAAACTATATTTCAATTTTGTACAGAATATTATAAAGGACAGTTGTGCTCCCCACCCTGCCCTCTGCCCCAGCTTGATGAACTAAACCAGTGGTCAGAAAACTTTTTCTGTAAAAAGCCAAAACTTCTCAAATGAGCAAATTAGCTTGGCCTTCTTTCCTGTGAGAAGAGAATGAAGGGTTGCCAACCATGTGGTGTCCAGACAGTCAACCCTGCTGTGCAGCATGAATTCACACGTTCCAATAAAGTGCTATTTACAAGCCAGGTGACAGACTAAATCTGGTGCAGGGGCTGGAGTCTGCCAGCCGCTGCACTGGCCCAGTTCCACTGGAGCACCTGTGTGTGCCTCCCCTCTGGCATATTCTGCTCATTTGTTGGTGCTGCTGTTCAGTCGCTAAGTCGTGTCCTACTCTTTGCCACCCCACGGACTGCAGCATGCCAGGCTCTTCTGTCCTTCACTATCTCCCAGCATTTGCTCAAACTTAAGTCCTTTGAGTTGATGATGCCATCCAACCGTTTCATCCTCTGCCACCCTCTTCTCCTGCCCTCAGTCTTTCCCAGCATCAGGATCTTTTCCAATGATGCTCTTCACATCAGGTGGCCAAAATACTGGAGTTTCAGCTTCAGAGTTGATTTCCTTTCGTTCATGCCAAGGGTTAACCCTCTTAATGGACATTTGATTTGTTACACTTAAAAAATTTTTATTTGCTATTTTGAAAATGCTACTGTGAAAAATTTCGACAGTTCTTCTACTAGACCTAAATAAATTTCTTTAAGGCAATGTCTTCTAATTTTTCGCACTTTTCCTAAAAGGGTTTGAAAAAAAATATGAACCTTCTTACATAAACCTTACTCTTTATGTTGAAATCTAATATTTTTGTCCAAATAAATTTTGCAAAATATTTACTTTTTGAAAGAGATTCTTGATTATCAATATTGCCATTTAAAAATAAAACATCACTCCTGAGATTTTTCTTTGACATTTAGAAAATTTACATCTTGCCTTTTGCTCCTTTAACTCATATCTCCAGGCTCCACTCACAGAATTTTATCTAATGTAGTACCTTCTTATGCTCGAAATATTTTTCTTGTTAACTAGACCTTGTTTCTCTCCAACAAAAATCGAGTTTTAAACTTTTAATGTTTTATTGTCTGTGACCACTTCCCTGTAGGCTCAGTTCGTATAAAGAATCTTCCTGCAATGCAGGAGACCCAGGTTCGATCCCTGAGTAGGGAAGATCCCCTGGAGGAGGAAATGGAAACCCATTTCAGTATTCTTGCCTGGAAAATCCCATGGACAGAGGAATCTGGTGGGCTACAGTCCATGGTGTTGCAAAGAGTCAGACATGACTGAGTATCTGAGCATATTGTCTATGACCATAAGGTTTCCAAAGATGGAGAAGCTCTATACAGTCAACAAAAACAAGACCAGGAGCTGATTGTGGCTCAGATCATGAACTCCTTATGACCAAATTCAGACTGAAATTGAAGAAAGTAGGGAAAACCACTAGACCATTCAGGTATGACCTAAATCAAATCCCTTATGATTATACAGGCGAAGTGAGAAATAGATTTAAGGGCCTAGATCTGATAGACAGAGTGCCTGATGAACTATGGACTGAGGTTCGTGATATTGTACAGGAGACAGGGATCAAGACCATCCCCATGGAAAAGAAATGCAAAAAATCAAAATGGCTGTCTGGGGAGGCCTTACAAATAGCTGTGAAAAGAAGAGAAGCAAAAAGCAAAGGAGAAAAGGAAAGATATAAGCATCTGAATGCAGAGTTCCAAAGAATAGCAAAAAGAGATAAAAAAGCCTTCCTCAGTGATCAATGCAAAGAAATAGAGGAGAACAACAGAAGGGGAAAGACTAGAGATCTCTTTAAGAAAATTAGAGATACCAAGGGGACATTTCATGCAAAGATGGGCTCAATAAAGGACAGAAATGGTATGGACCTAACAGAAGCAGAAGATATTAAAAAGAGGTGGCAAGAATACACAGAAGAACTGTACAAAAAAGAGCTTCATGACCCAGATAATCACGATGGTGTGATCACTGACCTAGAGCCAGACATCCTGGAATGTGAAGTCAAATGGGCCTTAGAAAGTATCACTACGAACAAAGCTAGTGGAAGTGATGGAATTCCAGTTGAGCTATTTCAAATCCTGAAAGATGATGCTGTGAAAGTGCTGCACTCAATATGCCAGCAGATTTGGAAAAGTCAGCAGTGACCACAGGACTGGAAAAGGTCAGTTTTCATTCCAATCCCAAAGAAAGGCAGTGCCAAAGAATGCTCAAACTAGCGCACAATTGCACTCATCTCACATGCTAGTAAAGTAGTGCTCAAAATTCTCCAAGCCAGGCTTCAGCAATATGTGAACCGTGAGCTTCCTGATGTTAAAGCTGGTTTTAGAAAAGGCAGAGGAACCAGAGATCAAATTGCCAACATCTGCTAGATCATGGAAAAGCAAGAGAGTTCCAGAAAAACATCTATTTCTGCTTTCTTGACTATGCCAAAGCCTTTGACTGTGTGGATCACAATAAACTGTGGAAAATTCTGAAAGAGATGGGAATACCAGACCACCTGACCTGCCTCTTGAGAAATTTGTATGCAGGTCAGGAAGCAACAGTTAGAACTGGACATGGAACAACAGACTGGTTCCAAATAGGAAAAGGAGTACGTCAAGGCTGTATATTGTCACCCTGTTTATTTAACTTATATGCAGAGTACATCATGAGAAATTCTGGGCTGGAAGAAGCACAAGCTGGAATCAAGATTGCTGGGAGAAATATCAATAACCTCAGATATGCAGATGACACCACCCTTATGGCAGAAAGTGAAGAGGAACTCAAAAGCCTCTTGATGAAAGTGAAAGTGGAGAGTGAAAAAGTTGGCTTAAAGCTCAACATTCAGAAAACGAAGATTATGGCATCCGGTCCCATCACTTCATGGGAAATAGATGGGGAAACAGTGGAAACAGTGTCAGACTTTATTTTTTTGGGCTCCAAAATCACAGCAGATAGTGATTTCAGCCATGAAATTAAAAGAGGCTTACTCCTTGGAAGGAAAGTTATGACCAACCTAGATAGCATATTCAAGAGCAGAGACATTACTTTGCCAACAAAGGTCTGTCTAGTCAAGGATATGGTTTTTCCTGTGGTCATGTATGGATGTGAGAGTTGGGCTGTGAAGAAGGCTGAGTGCCGAAGAATTGATGCTTTTGAACTGTGGTGTTGGAGAAGACTCTTGAGAGTCCCTTGGACTGCAAGGAGATCCAACCAGTCCATTCTGAAGGAGATCAGCCCTGGGATTTCTTTGGAGGGAATGATGCTGAAGCTGAAACTCCAGTACTTTGGCCACCTCATGTGAAGAGTTGACTCATTGGAAAAGACTCTGATGCTGGGAGAGATTGAGGGCAAGAGGAGAAGGGGACGACAGAGGATGAGATGGCTGGATGGCATCACTGACTGGATGGACTTGAGTCTGAGTGAACTCCAGGAGTTGGTGATGGACAGGGAGGCCTGGTGTGCTGCGATTCATGGGGTCGAAAAGAGTCAGACACGACTAAGTGACTGAACTGAACTGAACTGAGGTAAGCAAGAAAATGCTGATATGGCCAGTGAAGAATAAGGAACACTGAGATCCCATTTGGACCCCCTCATTTCACGGGATTCATATATAAGTTGAAAGTGAAGTTGCTCTGTCGTGCCCGACTCTTTGCAACCCCATGGATAGTAGCCTGCACCAAGCTCCTCCATCCATGGGATTTTCAAGGCAAGAGTACTGGAGTGGGTTGCCATTTCCTTCTCCAGGGAATCTTCCCAACCCAGGGATCGAACCCAGGTCTCTCACACTGTAGACAGACGCTTTATCGTCTGAGCCACCAGGGAAGCTCATGTATAAGTTGGTGGTTCCTGATTCAAGAGACAAAGTATGTCTTGGTACAGCCCTTTGTTGTTGTTGTTTAGTCGCTAAGTCGCATCCAGCTCTTTGCCATCCCATGGACTGTAGCCCGCCAGGCTCCTCTGTCCATTTCCCCAGGCAGGAATACTGGAGTGGGTTGCCATTTCCTTCTCCAGGGCATCTTCCCAACCCAGGGATGGAACCTGCATCTCCTGCACTGGCAGAAGGATTCTTTACCGCTGAGCCACCAGGGAAGCCCTGGCACAGCCCTTACCGTGAGGGAGAAATGGGAGCTCAAGAGTCTCCCCAGATCCTTTGCTGTGAGGCAGCCTTTGGCTGTGATGGATATTCTTACTTTAATGCTATTCTATATTGAGTCCTTGTTCTACAAGAACCCATAGATTCCTGCGTTGTCATTTTGGATCCTTTGCATCTTGTTTACCATTTGAAACCCATCTGGCTGTGGAAATCAAGGGCTTTTACAAACATGAGAGTAAAATAGCCTAGGAGTGGACAAGATACTCTTTCAGATTTACTGGATGCAAGGGTACACTATATATTTCTTCCTGAGCCTTAAAATGAGCTATCTGAAAAGATAGAATTAATTTAGGGAGACATGCAGAGTGCTGCTAATGTGGACCATTAATTGTGATAATGAAGGTTTAAGTAAGGTGTTGGCATATAATGGTAGAAGTCTATCCACTGCGTGTCTCACCTGCCAGAATATCGTTTATAAAAATAACTGTTGTGGGTAAGAAATCCATGCTGAGGTAGAGGTTCAATCAGCATTCTCGGGTTACTGACAAAGGAAAACAATTAGGTGTAACTTGACGGGCCCACATGCCTCAGGATGAAAAGACAAAATTTCACTATGGATGCTTATGAGAAACACGGCAGGACACACAAAACAATTCACTCAGCCGTCATTGCTACTCCTGTGATCGTAGCCTGAGGAACTCAACTTTTTGGCATCTTCGCTTTATTTCCTAACTGTACTAAAACAGTAGTCACCAGCGGCAACGTGTCTGGAGGATCAAACAGCATTTGGCTCATTCAAAATAACAGACCTTAGGGAAATTAGGAGGGGACTTTCCTAGCGGTTCAGTGGTTAAGACTTCACCTTCCAAAGCAGAGGGTGCAGATTCGATCCTTGGTCATAGAGCTAAGATCCCACATGCCTCAAGATCAAAGAACCAAAACATAAACCAGAAGTAGAGGATAAAGAGTCCGCCCACAATGCAGGAGACTGGGTTCGATCCCTGGGTAGGGAAGATCTCCTGGAGAAGGAAATGGCAACCCACTCCAGTACTCTTGCCTGGAAAATCCCATGGACGGAGGAGCCTGACAGGCTATAGTCCATGGGGTCACGAAGAGTCGGACAAGACTGAGCGACTTCAATTCAATTCAATGTTGCGACAAATTCAATAAAGACTTAAAAAATGGTCCACATCAAAAAAATCTTCAAAAAGAAAAAGAGAGAATTAGAATCGGAGACAGGAGAAATGGGCCAATTTTTTTTAATTAATTTATTTTTATTTTTGGTTGCACTAGGTCTTCGTTGTTTTGTGCAGGCTTTCTGTAATTGCAGCAGGCAAGGGCTTCTCTCATAGCTCAGTTGGTAAAGAATGTGCCTGCAGTGCAGGAGACCCCAGTTCAATTCCTGGGTCAGGAAGATCCCCTGGAGAAGGGATAGGCTACCCACTCTAGTGTTCTTGGGCTTCCTTTGTGGCTTAGCTGGTAAAGAATCCACCTGCAATGAGGGAGACCTGGGTTCAGTCCCTGGGTTGGGAAGATCCACTGGAGAATGGAAAGGCTACCCACTCTAGTATTCTGACCTGGAGAATTCCATGGACTATAGCCCATGGGTTTGCAAAGAGTCAGACACGACTGAATGATTTCACTTGTCACTTGGGGCTACTCTTTGTCATTGCAGTGCACAAACTTCTCATTGTGTTGGCTTCTCTTGTTTTGGAGCACAGGCTCTAGGCACATGGGCTTCAGTAGTTGTGGGGCATGGGCTTAGCTGCTCCATGGCATGTGGGATCCTCCTGAACCAGGGATCGAACCTGTATCCCCTGAGTTGAAAGGCGGATTCTTATCCACTGTACCACCAGGCAAGTCCAGAATGCACTTTTCATGAGTAAAGACATATTGTAGGATAAGACATTTTAACATAAATAGGGCACCAAGAAGGCATCCTATTCCAGGGAGAAGGGAAAATGTAGCAAGTCACCTGTGATGAAAACACAGCACTCATAAAAAGGGCCCTGTAATAAGGGCGGTTATGAAGACAACATACCGAGACCCAGCGTTGAAAATGAACTGGCAGGTCCACACACGCTGGGTTATTAGATATCTTCCTGTGAATGGCGTCTGAGGCATCCCAGGCACGACGACCAGGGGAGCTCAGGGTAGAGCTCCCAAGTGAATGCTCCTGGGGGACTTACAGGGACTTACAGAGACGTATAGGCTCCTCCTGCTCCCGTCTATGAAAAGGGAATGCAATTTAATTGGGGAATGCAACCTATTGAAACCCTCTTTCCAAGGGTCAGCACCATGACTGAGTACCAACCATTCTTTTCCCCGTCCTGCAACTCATGGCAGTTGGACACATTTTATTTCTTTATTTTTGGAAGATATCATGCACTTCGGGGGAAACTTTTTTGCTGAGCAGTATCTTGGACATCTGAACATAATAGCATGAGTAACAAGCATAATAACAAGGTGTGTAGCAGAAAAGTTGTTATAATAGAATTTTGTACCTAAATTCATGCATGAGGTTAGCCAATAGTTTTTGTTTCTTGCCCTACACTCTTTGTTCTTGCTAACAGCACGTTATTTACAAAGTTTAAAAGCACAAGCATCAAAACTCATTTTACAAGGTTGTAATTAATTATATTACAGTACTGGCCCATGACAAGGGACAGGGCGCGTGTAGCACAGTTGAAGGGTAAAGGGGAAAAATGGAAGTGGAAACAGATGACAAATTGAGAGGCCTTGCATGGGCCAGTAGGAATGTGCTGTGTACTGAAGAGTGGTTATTTGTTATTGGGTTTGCTAGTTTGATGAAACAATTGGCTGGCTTCTCTCAATATCTCTTTTTTCTTCCCTATATTGTGGGACTATATATACAACATGAAAATGATCTGTTCCTCGGAAGTTTACAAAACTCATCCTTATTGTCTGGACCTGGCGCTCTTCTTACAGGTACTTGTTTTATTACTCTCGGGCTTCCCTCATAGCTCAGTTGGTAAAGGATCCTCCTGCAATGCAGGAGACCCAGGTTCAATTCCTGGGTCAGGAAGATCCTCTGGAGAAGGGATAGTCTACCCACTCCAGTATTCTTGGACTTCCCTTGTGGCTCACCTGGTAAAGAATGCGGGAGACCTGGGTTTGATTCCTGGATTGGGAAGATCCCCTGGAGAAGGGAAAGGCTAACCACTCCAGTATTCTGGCCTAGAGAATTCCATGGACTATACAGTTGCAAAGAATCAGACATAACTGAGTGACTTTCTCTTCCCTTTTTATTACCCTTTCCACTGGACACGTTTTAAACAGGACTAGAGTGTTTCCCATGGTCCCTGCTCTGGACCTTTCTCACTGGGAAGCAGTATTTATTTAAGCCATATACCCAGGGGAAAGGAATTTGGCTGTGTACTCAAGACTCTCTAATTCCTTACTCAGATATTTTGAATCCTGGAATAACAAAGGATTATAATGGCCTCAAGTTCATACTCTGTTGAGAAATAATATATGGGGAATGGTAGGTGAAAAAAATGAGCCCCTCAAAGGTATTCACACCCTAATCTCTGGAACCTGTGAATATGTTAGGTTACACAGCACAGGGGAATTAAATTTCCAGATGAACTTTGCTATTGTTCAGTAGCTAAGTCGTGTCCAATTCCCTGTGACTGCACGAACTGCAGCATGCCAGGCTTCCCTATCCTTCACAATCTCCCAGAGCTTGCTCAAAATCATGTCCATTCAGTCAGTGATGCCATCCAACCATCTCATCCTCTGTCATCCCCTTCTCCTTCTGCCTTCAATCTTTCCCAGCATCAGGGTCTTTTCTAATGAGTCAGCTTTTCACATCATGTGGCCAAAGTATTGGAGCTTCAGCTTTAGCATCAGTCCTTCCAATGAATATTCAAGACTGATTTCGTTTATGATTGACTTTTGTTTTGTCTCCTTGTAGTCCAAGGGACGGAGAAGGCAATGGCACCCCACTCCAGTACTTTTGCCTGGAAAATCCCATGGGCAGAGGAGCCTGGTAGGCTGCAGTCCATGGGGTCGCTACAGTCGGACATGACTGAGCGACTTCACTTTCACTTTTCACTTTCATGCACTGGAGAAGGAAATGGCAACCCACTCCAGTGTTCTTGCCTGGAGAATCCCAGGGACGGGGGAGCCTGGTGGGCTGCCGTCTATGGGGTCGCACAGAGTCGGACACGACTGAAGTGACTTAGCAGCAGCAGCAGCAACAGTCCAAGGGACTCCCAAGAGTCTTCTCCAACACCACAGCTCAAAAGCATCAATTCTTTGGAGCTCAGGCATCTTTATGGTTCAGCTCTCACATCCATACATGACGACTGGAAAAATCATAGCTTTGACTATATGGACTTTTGTCGGCAAAGTAATGTCTCTGCTTTTTAATATGCTGTCCAGGTTGGTCACAGCTTTTCTTCCAAGGAGCAAGCGTCTTTTAATTTCATGGCTGCAGTCACCATCTGCAGTGATTTTGGAGCCCAAGAAAATGGGGAGAGTATCCTGGATTATTCAGGTGGGCTCAGTGTCATAGCATGGGTCCCTGTAAGTGGAAGAGGTTAGGAAGAGAGATGAGGAGAAAGTCAGAGATGGCAACATGAGAAGGACTCAGCCTAGCACTGCTGGCTTTTGAAGATGGAGGAAGGAGGTCATGAGCTAAGGATGCAGGCAGCCTCCAGAAATTAGAAAAGGCAAGGAAACAAGGTCTCTTCTGGAGCCCC
Organism: Bos grunniens; assembly: GCF_055505025.1. Lineage (NCBI taxonomy): Eukaryota > Metazoa > Chordata > Mammalia > Artiodactyla > Bovidae > Bos > Bos grunniens. The sequence goes on from NC_141168.1 coordinate 22,043,841, forward strand.
TAGACAAGAAGGCAGCCCTGCCAGCACCTTGTTCTTAGCCCAATGAGAACTATGTCAAATGTGCGACCTACAGAAGTAGAATATAACAAATCTGCATTGCTTTAAGCCAGTAAGTTTGTAGTCATTTATCCCAGTAGTATTTGGAAAGTAATTCACATACTGTATGCAAAGTTAGATTTTGCTGAGAGGGAAAAAATAATTATATTGTGATAATATCTGATTCAGGTTGTAACTATACCTCCAGAGTACTAGTTGCTCTAATTTAGGAAAAGACTCTGTTGCTGGGAAAGATTGAAGGCAGGAGGGGAAGGGGACAACAGAGGATGAGATGGTTGGATGGCATCACTGACTCAATGGACATGAGTTTGCGCAAGCTCCAGAAGTTGGTGATGGAAAGAGAAGCCTGGTATGCTGCAGTCCATGAGGTCGCAGAGTCGGATACAACAAAGCAACTGAACAGCAACATAATTTAGGCAGAATAAATGAAATTAATGTCATTGAAGCTAATGAGACATCATAATACTGATGCTGATAATCACATTTACTGGGAAAATGAATTAAAGCCCCCAAAGGATGTTATCTCTATGGAGAATTGGTCTGAAGATTTGATTTAATTAATGATTGATTATAGTTCTTAATCATTCAACAGATGTATAGCATGAAGTGCATATGGCTATAGATCAGGGAAGTAAAAGATTTGTAAATGTACTACAAAAATAAAAGATAGTTTGTGCCTGAATCCCTGAAGGCTTCAGCTATTTGTTTAAAGTAACCCTTCACCGGCTATCAAAAATGTTTGGAATCTGTATGGACCGTTTGATGTCTATCTGATTAGGCAATGTTACAAGACAAATAGGTACTGTCAAACGAAGAGTGTTTGTTTTATCATAAAAAGGCTTTGGGTGCAGATTGGGGGTAAGCTGTGCTGTTAGGGTTAATTCCAGGCTGAACAGTCTTACGAAATAAGAAATGTAACTCTGTGATGATATGCATGATTTGCTCCTCGTGTTGGTGAGGGCCCCAGAGGAGTGTAGCACCAGGGCTGGTTACAGAGCAAGAATGCCTGTGTGACCTGCTTAGACAACGCTGGGGCTCCATGAGAATCTGGGAACTGATTTCCTTAAACCAGGGGCGGGGTCTGAAATCTCTAGGTGCACAAAGGTACCTCATAGAGTAGACATAAAGTGCACAATAAATGTAACGGCCCTGAATCATCCTGAAACGATCCCCGCCCATCCCTGTGGAAAAAGTGTCTTTCATGAAATCAGTCCCTGGTGCCAAAAAGTTTGGGGACTGCTGCCTTAAACTATCGTTGTTTTCTCATTCCTTAGAAAGTCCTCATCAGGACCACAGTCATGTCTCCTTTGTAACCAGAGGGAAGCTTCTTGTGGGTGTAGGACAGCAGAGCGGGGAGATGGTGGGCGTAACCATGGGAAGAATGAAGTGGTGCTTGTCCATTTTCTCTGTGTCTCGATGTCTCTAAATATGCATGAAGATCATCCACTAAATGGGAAAAGAAAAGTGTGATGATTCTAGGAGAAGGCATGAGATAGTTTTGGAGAAGACTCTTGAGAGTCCCTTGGACAGCAAGGAGCCCAAATCAATCCTAAAGGAAATCAACCCTGAATATTCATTGGAAGGACTGATGCTGAATCTGAAGTTCCAGTTCTTTAGCCACCTGATGCGAAGACTCAATAGAAAAGACCCCGATGCTGGGAAAGATTGAGGGCAGGAGGAGAAGGGGATGACAGAAGATGAGATGGTGGGATGGCATCACTGACTCAATGGACATGAGTTTGAGCAAACTCCAGGAGATGGTGAAGGACAGGGAAGCCTGGTGTGCTGCAGTCCATGGGGTCATAAAGAGTTGGACACAACTGAGCAACTGAAAAACAACAATAAAGTAGAAAAAGACAGAGCAAAACTGGCCTCTTGGGTATTTTCCCACCAATCAATGTTCTCTTTCTTTTTTTTCTATGGCCGCTGGGAGCCATTCATTGCCTTGTACTTTTCTTTTTGGCCCTTTCCCCTCCATCAGCTAACAGGCCCCGAGTGGCCTTCTGGTGAATCTATTAGGTGGGTTACGTGCAGAAACCTTAAGATCACAGCTGAAGCTGCCCTCCATTGTGAGACAGAAATTGGAAGGATGAGACAGAAATTGGAAGGATGAGACAGGAATTGGAAGGATGAGACAGGAATTGGAAGGATGAGTCAGGAATTGGAAGGATGAGACAGGAATTGGAAGGATGAGACAGAAATTGGAAGGATGAGACAGAAATTGGAAGGATGAGACAGGAATTGGAAGGATGAGACAGGAATTGGAAGGATGAGTCAGGAATTGGAAGGATGAGTCAGGAATTGGAAGGATTAGACAGAAATTGGAAGGATACTGTTTTCATCATGTAGAAGTTTCTCATGATGCCTTCCATCCCCGTCTTTCACAGTAATCTTTAAAGGGAAGTCCTAGGGACTTGTCTGTTGGTCCCCTGGTTGAGACCTCATCTTCCAAGGCAGGGGTGGTGGGTTTGATTCCTGGCAGGGAACTAAGATCCCACATGCCTCATGGCCAAAAAGATAAAAAAGTAAAACAGAAACAGTATTGTAAAAAATTCAATAAGGACTTCAATATAGAGTAAGGCCCTGGGGCTTAAGTTCCCGGTTCTAGGGTTTCTCAGTGGACATTACAGGCCTTGTCCTCGACAAGGGGAAAGCCTGGGGACAGCCAGAGCCGGATTATTCCCAGAGTAGCTGTATTAGGAGAGGCTGCTCCATTGCCCTCTCTCCCCTCCTTCTGATCAAACTGATTTATTGGGCAGGAGGGGTTGGTGGAGCTCTGAAGAACCACCCTCCTGTTTTTGAAGGGGACTGACTGGCTCCTCTCCCAGAGTCATGACCTGGGACGCAAATGTGAGGTGGCAGATGCTCTGACAGTTTCAGGGCCAGCTTTTCCAAGGTCAGTGTGTTCTATCACTTAGCCTCTCTGAGCCCCCAGTTTCTTTATATGAAAAATAACAATGCTGTGGTCATTCTCAGCAGATAGGAGGGGTTGCCTGCCAGAAGAGCTTGGAATGCTATTCTTGTCTCCTGATTGAGGGAAGGAGGAAAAGAGAGTGACGGACGACGAGATGGTTGGATGGCATCACTGACTCAATAGACTTGAAAAAAGTGAAAAGTGAAAGTCGCTTAGTCATGTCAGACTCTTTGTGACCCCATAGACTGTCGCCTGCCAGGCTCCTCTGTCCATGGGATTCTCCAGGCAAGAATATGGGAGTGGGTAGCCGTTCCCTTCTCCAGGGGATCTTCCCAACCCAGGGATTGAATCCAGGTCTCCAGCCATGCCGGCAGATTCTTTACCATCTGAGCCACCAGGAAAGCCCTAGAATACTGGAGTGGATAGCCTTCTCAGGGGATCTTCCCAGCCCAGGAATCAAACCGGGATCTCCTGCATTGTAGGAGAATTCTTTAACAGTTGAGTTACCAAATTTGAGCAAACTCTGGGAGATAGTTAAGGACAGGGAAGCCTGGCGTGCTGCAGTCCATGGGGTTACAAAGAGCTGGAGGTGACTAGTGGCTGAACATCAACAACAAATGAAAAAAAGCTTCAAAGTCACTAACATACACACCACCCAGTACTAAATGGCCATAAAGAACCCCTAACAGATCTAACATGTAGTCTGGAGAACCAGCTCTGCAATAACAAGCTGTGTTAAAGTTTGAAAACGCGGCTGTCTAAAGGCTTGCTACAGAATGAAACTATGAGTCTGGAGTGAGTCCAATGACTTTTATTAAACGTTGACCCAGAACTGCCCCATCCAGCAGAATGGACGATGCCAGAGTATGACCAGCAGAGGGCAGCACATACCTACATACCTGGCTTTCCAGACACGTAATACAAAACTGGTTCTCAGGTGGTGTTTCCAGGGAGAAAAAACTAACTTTCACAAAGCCTACTCCAGTGTATCAATTAAAAGCCATTTAAATGAACACAATCTGGGGCTTCCCTGGTGGCTCAGTGGTTAAAAAAAAAAAAAAAAAATCCCTCTGCCAATGCAGGAGACACAGGTTTGATCCCTGATCCAGGAAGATTTCATATGCATCAAAGCAACTAAGCCCGCGCACTGCAACTACTGAGCCTATATTCTAGAGCCCGGGAGCCACAATTACTGAGCCCGAGAGCTGGAACTACTGAAGCCCGAGTTCCTAGAAATTGTGCTCGGCACCAAGAGAAGCCGCTGCAGTGAGAAGCCCACGCAGCAACCAAAACCCAGCACAGCCAAAAAAAAAAAAAACTAGAAATGGTAAAATAAAATAAAAATAAAACGCAATCTGGAACTCAAGCCCAGGAAAATTTTGTCTTTAAATCCTCACCACCTCCTGTTTTTGTCCCTCTTTTATTTCTCAAAGTATGGCTGGGGGCCTGGCAGCAACAGCCTGAAGTAGGAGTTTATCAGAAATGTAGAATTTCAGGCCCCACCTCAGATCCAATAAGGATCTGTCTTTGGGGCAGATTCCACTAAGGCAGAATCTTCATTTTCACCAGATTCCCAGGAGATTCATGTTCACACGGAAGTTTGAAAAGTGCTAGGATAACAACCCCTTCTCTACAGACACATGGCACCCAGAAACTCACCCTATTCCTAGACCCCAACCTTCCTCCCCTCTCCCACCCTTTCACCCACAGCACCACAGAGGGTGTCCCGTTGGTTTCAGGCAGGAGGCCAGGCAGTGGGCCTGAGGTGAGCAGCTGTGAGATGTCCTCTTCAGGACCTCAGCAGCTGTTCAGTCGCTCAGCTGTGTCCAACTCTTTGCAACTCCATGCACTGCAGCACGCCAGGCCTCCCTGTCCTTCACCATCTCCCGGAGTTTATGCAAACTCATGTCCATTGAGTCAATGATGCCATCCAACCATCTCATCCTTTGTCCCCTTCTCCTCCTGCCTTCAATCTTTCCCAGCATCAGGGTCTTTTCCAATAAGTCAGCTCTTCGCATCAGGTGGCCAAAGTATTGGAGTTTCAGCTTCAGCATCAGTCCTTCCAATGAATATTCAGGACTGATTTCCTTTAGGATGGACTGGTTGGATCTCCTTACAGTCCAGGGGACTCTCAAGAGTTTTCTCCAACACCACAGTTCCAAAGCATCAATTCTTCGGTGCTCAGCTTTCTTTATGGTCCAGCTCTCACATCCATACATGACTACTGGAAAAACCATAGCTTTGACTAGACAGACATTTGTCAGTAAAGTAATGTCTGTTTTTTAATATGCTGTCTAGGTTGGTCATAGCTTCCCTTCCAAGGAGCAAGTATCTTTTAGTTTCATGGCTGCAGTCACCATCTGCAGTGAATTTGGAGCCCAGGAAAACAAAGTCTGTCACTGTTTCCATTATGTATTCATATTTGGTATTTAATTCCTTGAAATAGTGAAAAGAAATAAGCCAGCCCCTTCCTCTTTCTTATGTCTCCACAGGGAGCATGTCTCGTATCTCAGGCTTCTCCCCGGCTGCTCAGTGCCTCTTTGAGGAAGGAGCTCTGTCTAGAGTTTCCTCTCCCAGTCCAAAGCTGCCATTAGCTTGCTGTGGAGGAGAAAGGAAACTGGAAACAAATTCCTCTTGAGGGGTGAATGCTTGTCAAGAGCTTTTTGGGGAGAGATTTGTCTTTCTGCAAATCTGTCTTTTGATTTGCAAAGATTTTTCTGTCTTTTGGACTCCCTGGTGGCTCAGACGATAAAGCATATGCCTACAATGTGGGAAACCTGGGTTCAATCCCTGGGTCGGGAAGATCTGGAGAAAGCAATGGCAAACCACTCCAGTATTCTTGCCTGGAAAATCCCATGGACAGAAGAGCCTGGTAGGCTACAGTCCATGGGGTCGCAAAGAGTTGGACGTGACTAAGTGACTCCACTTTTGTCTTTCTGAAGAATAAGGGCTTTTGAGCCGTGGCCTCAGATTTATTTGGGTGAATGAGAGCTTCCCCAGGACTGTCAGATGGGTCCTTGGATGTGGGTGCCCAGCTCCAGGGCTCTTTGGGAAGAATGACTGCCACCATGGGAGCTGATGCCGATGCTGTAAGAGTGCAGGGAGCTGGCCTGGGAACCCACTCAGCCTCCCGGAAGCACCATGGGATGGAAGATGCTCCCACGGGAATGAGACACGCTGTGCTCAGATAACAGAGGCAAAAACCTTCTGACGCCTCCCAGGCTTCTTCACCCCTACTCCTCTTGAGGTAGGAGATAGATGAGCCCCTGGGCTGGACAGCTGGTGTTTGTCAAATGGGGTAAAATTGAAGCTTTGCTTTTACGCAGACACTCCAAGGACAAAGCTAGTGGCAGAAGCTGAGCTCTGCTAGAGTAAAGAGATAAGGTGGCTACTTCTGAGGTCAAGGAAAGCTTCCCTGTCTGCACATGTGCAGGAAGACTCTCTGGGGCTCAAAAAGGGAGGGACCCCACCCCATAATAAGAGTGGACAAGTACCCACAGGCCGCTGTACTGGGATCCATCTTAGAAAAAATTTGCGCACACATGTTGGGGAGGGTCCTAGGACAGATCAGTTGGGGAGGGTCCTAGGACAAGTCAGATGTGAAAAAAGAAACCAGATAATTGGTCAAAAGTAAACCAAGACCCGGAGCTTCCCAGCTGATGCTAGTGGGAAAGCACCCGCCTGCCCATGCAGGAGATGTAAGAGATGAGGGTTCAGTTCCTGGGTCGGGAAGATCCCCTGGAGGAGGGCATGGCAACCCACTCCAGTGTTCATGCCTAGACAATCCCAAGGACAGAGGAGCCTGACGGACTCTGGTCCATAGGGTCTCAAAGAGTCTGACACGACTGAAGTGACCTAGTACACACACACGCAAACAAAGAGTCAAAGAACTGTCCTACATAAGCGATTTAAATCCCCTCTTTCCTGTGTCCTCATTCAGGACACCCATCACTCAGGACACTCATAGCTTCTGTCTTAAATAAACAAACCACTTTTATGCATGCTCTCCCATAGGTTGTACTATGTCTCTAATAATAAACTTTGTATCCATTTTTACAGTTTTTGACTCCTTGAAACATTCTTGCTTTCAAATGGGGGAAAGAGCCAGGATCACTTTGCTTCTAGCCTCTGGCCCCTGATGCTCTAGTGGCCAGGATTCCTGGTTTTCATCCAGGCTGTGTGTATGTTCAGTCACTCAGTCATGTCCAACTCTTTAAGACCATTTGGACTGTAGTCCGCCAGACTCCTCTGTCCGTGGGATTTTTCAGGCGAGAATACTGGGAGTGGGTAGCCGTTCCCTTCTCTGGGGGGCTTCCCAACCCAGGGATCGAACCTGTGTCTCCTGCATTGGCAGGCGGATTCTTTACCCTCTGAGCCGTTAGGGAAGCTTTGGGTGGGAAACTAAGATCTCTCTTCAGGATCCCTCACTGCTGTCTCTCTGAGAGACCTCTCAGCCCTGCCTTACTTTCCTCTTAATCACCTAACCTTCCTCTTCCTTGGTGGGAGGTAGAGGAGGTGGGGGCGGGGGGGGGGGGTGGAGAAACAGAGCACAGGACAGGAAGAAAGCCACCATTTGAATTCCCTAATTCCCCTCCTTAAGGGGGTACATGCTGGAGAAGGGGTGTGGTTTAGTCACTAAGTCGTGTCTGACCCTTGAGACCCATGGACTGTAGAGCCCACCAGGCTCCTCTGTCCATGGGATTTTTCAGGCGCAAATACTGGAGTGGGTTGCCATTTCCTTCTCCAGGGGATCTTCCCAACCCAGGGATCGAACCCAGGTCTCCTGCACTGCAGGCAGATTCTTTACCATCTGAGCTACCAGGGAAGCCCCAGGTAACAAGCCTGCTCCAGGTCCAGACTTGGAGTGTCTGTGAGATAGGAACCCTTCCTTCCTTCCTTCCTTCCTCTCTCTTTCCTTCCTTCCCCTCTTCCCTCCTCCCTTCCTCTTTTCCTTTTCCCCTCCTTCCTTCCCACCTCCCTTCCTTCCTTATTTCCTGCCTTACATCTTCCTGCCCTTCTTCCCTCCCCCTCTGTGTCCCTGCGCCCTCAACACAGCACACTTCCTTCTTTCCTGTACAGTAAGAAGCAATTATAACATGAACTCATGATTCTAGCAGGATCCACCTTCACGCATCGTTTCCCAGTCCCTCCTCCCTACATGTTCCTCCCTGCACGTTCTGGGTCTCTCAAGCTTAGCCCCCATGGATGCTCTGCTCCTTTCTTCAATCAAACCTGTTGAAAATGTATTCACACTGAGTCACAAATGCTCCTTGGGTCCTGGAGCTAAGTTCTTCTGGGCGATTTGCATTTAAAAGCCTGAAGCGGAGCTGAATTCTTGAAGAGTGAATTGCTAAAGAAGGTCTGAGAAGTAACTCGGATCTGTTACTCCATTTGCAGGGAAGGTTGGATTCCAAGGGAGTATATATGGTCCTGAGTTCGTCACTCATCTCAAGGGTACTTGCTTCTTCCTATGGCCCCTGCTTTTGAATGTTCCCACCTGGAAAAGGTCTGGACCTGGGGTAAGCACTCAGACGATATTACAAACAAAAAAGAAAATGGAATATATAGGGGCCACAAAACTCTAGTCACAGTGGTGATGATGCGTTCTTGGGTAAATATTGACATTGGAAACCACTGACGCTGTGAACACTGAATTATTGATCAGAGATGGATTTGAGAAGGCAATGGCAACCAAATCCTGTATTCTTGCCGGGAAAACACCATGGACAGAGGAGCCTGGTGGGCTACAGTCCCTGGGGTCACAAACAGGTGGATGCAACTGAGCACGCAGAGATGGATGGTCATTGACACTTTTCACTGCCATCTGCACAGCAACCCTAGACACTGGCTCTCTGAGCCTAAGATTTGTTGGGGTAAACACATGACTTGGAAACAAGTCTAATTTCTGGAAGAAAATCAGAGAAAAGTTAATAAAGGTAGTTTTAGGGTCTGTGTGCCATGACACGTGGAAAGCCCCACACACCCATGACAAACCCACCGCCTTTGCTTCTGTGCCTCCCACTGACACCTTTGTGTGGCCCCTAACACAACTGTAAGCTCTTTTGCACAGACCTAGGACCTTGTGTTCTTTGCTCCCCCAGAGGGCCTGGGACAGGACCTCAAGTACAGTAAGTACAGCCCTTGGGGAATGAATGAGCCCAGAGTTCTTTGTGGAAAACACTTTGTGCTTTCATAGCATTATGAAACCACCCATGCCATGGTAAAAGCTGTTAGCCAGAAGCTTCCTAGGAGCAGGAACCATGTACAGTTCCATTCTCCCAACTCAGCTCCGCCTACCATGAAATCGGTCCATTTTATCTCAACAAGTGAAGCAATGAATGGTACAGTTTCCATGGCAAGCACAAGTGGGAAAGAGACCAGAGACCTTTCCAGGTGATCTTTAAAGGCTTTACAGAAGGAAGCTGGGAAGATGCTGGCAAGGCAGTTAACTGATCCTTCTTCAACAGCGGACATGCTTGAGGTTAATATATACCACCAGTGCTTTTACATAAAAACTCTGGGCCCCTTTATGGACACAGGTTGGCTCTGAAGTTCTGTTCCGCATCTCCATGGCTGTCCTACTGACTCTGATTTTTATCTCATTCATCTTATGAGTCACCTGGTACACCACGTTCAAAGTCATTTTCACTGGCAAGCACAGCACATTATGTACAAGATGGCTCTGCTTCGTCTGCCAGCACCTGGGTCCAAGTAGATGCACCCTGACTAGTTATCGGTTCTTCAAAGAAATACAGAGTAACCGGTGGCTAGGGGCTGACTTAGAGCCAGACCTCTCCTGGATGTCTGGAGAGGTTTTTTGCATGCATGCTCAGTCGTGCCCAACTCTTGCGACTCCATGGACTCCATGGACTGTTACCCCACCAGGCTCCTCTGTCCACGGGATTTCCCAGGCCAGAATACTGCAGTGCGTTGCCATTTCCTTCTCCAGGGAATCTTCTTAACACAGGGATCCAACCCACATCTCTGGCAACTCCTACACTGGCAAGCAGATTCTTTACCACTGAGCCACCTGGGATTCCCTGGTGGCTTTTCACTGGGGTACTAAGTGTTGGGTGTGTGAAAAGAGTTCTTATCGGAGGGGCAATTACCTGCAGCCAACATCCACTGGATCATCAAAAGTTCTGCTGGATCATCAAAAAAGCAAGAGAGTTCCAGAAAAACATCTACTTTTGCTTTAATGACTACGCCAAAGCCTTTGTGTGTATCACAACAAACTGTGGAAAATTCTTAAAGAGATGGGAATACCAGACCACCTGACCTGCCTCCTCAGAAATCTGTATGCAGGTCAAAAAGCAACAGTTAGAATTGGACATGGAACAACAGACTGGTTGCAAATCTGGAAAGGAGTACATCAAAGCTGTATATTGTCACCCTGCGTATTTAACTTCTATGCAGAGTACATCATGCGAAATGCTGGACTGGATGAAGCACAAGCTGAAATCAAGATTGCTGGGAGAAATACCGATAACCTCAGATATGCAGATGACACCACCCTTATGGCAGAAAGTGAAAAGGAACTAAAGAGCCTCTTGATGAAAGTGAAAGAGGAGAGTGAAAAAGTTAGCTTAAAGCTCAACATTCAGAAAACTAAGATCATCCAAGATGCTGAGCAGGCCTTTCTGATAGAAACCTCAGGACACCCCTAGAAGTGTGGGTATCCCCCCCATCCTGGGGAAGACTGGCCCAGACTCAAGAGACACTGTCCACAAAGACAGTGATGTGTTTTAATTTATGGGGGATTGTTTGTGGTGTAGAATAAAGGCTCAAAGCTTCTATGTTTGAGTGATTAGGGCACAGGAAAGAGGAAGTGAGCGCCTCCATCATGTCCTCTGCAGCCCACCAAGCTGCTCCTTGGGTCGGGGTGGGCCCAGTCTCAGAGGCCTGAACATAGTTTCCTATGATCCAAAAACTGACAGAGATTAACAGAAGAGTCAAGAAATGAAGACAGTCCCGTGTTTACTACAGAATAAAGAAGCAGCTCATCCCTGCTGTCTTAGACAAGTAAGCAAATAATCAGTGCAGGGAGTTTCTGTAATTCTAACATCTCTCTTTAGGATATAATCACATACATTATGGGCTTCCTTGGCATCTCAGACCGCAAAGAATCTGACTGTATTGCAGGAGACCCAGGTTCGATCCCTGGGTCAGGAAGATCCCCTGAGAAGTGAATGGCTACCTACAGCATTCTTGCCTGGTGAATTCCATGGACAGAGGAGCCTGGTGGGCTACAGTCCATGGGTTGCAAAGATCTGGACACAACTGAGTAACTAACACTTACACTTTTTTCACACATTAATTATGGAGCTTCCCCTAGTGGTAAAGGATCTGCCTGCAATACAGGAGACTTGGGTTCCATCCCTGGGTCAGGAAGATCTCTTGGAAGAGAGCATAGCAACCCACTTCAGTATTGCTCTCTGGAGAATGCCTTGGACAGAGGAGTCTGGTAGGCTACCATCCACAGGGTCACAAAGGGTCAGACATGCCTGAAGCGACTGAGCGTTCACACACATAAATTGCATGAGCAAAACTAGATTAGGGCTTTGGGTAGAAAACGCTTTATCCTTATAGTGTGTGCGTGTGTGCTCGGTCATTTCAGCTGCGTCTGATTCTTTATAACCCTGTGGATTGTAGCCCACCAGGCTCCTCTGTCCGTGAATTCTCCAGGCAGGAATACTGGGGTGGGTTGCCATGTCCTCCTCTGGGGGATCTTCCAGATGCGGGATGGAACCCACATCTGCACTGCAGGTGGGTGCTTTACCTACTGAGCTGCCCGGGAAGCCCGTCCTTGTAGTGTGGGTGCTTAGTCGCTCAGTCGTGTATTTGTATCATACTATGGGCTTCCCTGGTGGCTCAGAGGTTAAAGCGTCTGCCTGGAATGCAGGAGACCCGGGTTCAATCCCTGGATCGGGAAGATCCCCTGGAGAAGGAAATGGCAACCCACTCCAGTACTCTTGTCTGGAGAATCCCATGGAGGGAGGAGCCTGGTAGGCTACAGTCCATGGGGTCGCAAAGAGTCGGACACGACTGAGTGACTTCACTTCACTTTGTATCATACTTTGTCGTGTATCATACATACACGACATCAAGTTGTGTATCATACTTTGTATGATGTGAATCCTAAATTTATTGAGACCTGTTTTATGGACAAGGTTGCTGTTTATCTTGGTAAATATTCCATATGCATTTTAAAAGAATATATATCTGCTGTTGTTGGATGGAATATTATATAAATGTTTTTTTGATCAAGTTGACTGATTGTGTTGTTTGAGTTTTATATATCCTTACTGATTTTCTACTTGTGCTAACAATTATTACTAAAGAACTATTGAAATCTCTTATATTACAGATTTGTTTACTTTTCAGTTCTATTAGTTTTTGCTGCACATATTTTAAGTCTATTATTGGGTACATAAATGTTCAGTGTTGTTATATCTTCCTAATTAATTGATAGTTTGTTATTATGAAATAACCTTCTTTATTCATGAAATATCATCTGCTCTGATGGCAAGTTTGTTTGGTTAATAAAGCCCTTCATACTTTCTTTTGATTTGTGTTAGCATGGAATATAATTCTCATCCTTTTTCAGTTGCTTCCTTATAATTAGCATGCTTCTTATAAACAGCATATAGTTGCATTATGCTTTTTTATCCAATCTAATGATCTTTGCCGTTTAACAGGGATGTTTAGACCATCTTCATTTAATGTAACTATTGAGGTGAAGTTAGATTGCTGTTTGTTCTCTGTTTGTCTCATGGTTTTTGTTCTCTTTTTTTTTTTCCCTGCATCTTTTAGGTGAACTGAGTGACTTTTATGAATTCTATCTCCTTCATGAGATTGTAAGCTGAAACTCTAAGTTATATTTTTTTAGTGGTAGCGTTAGGGTTTAAAGTATACATTTTGAATCTATCATAGTCTCAGTGCAACTTTTGAAAAAAGTTTCAGGTTCACTAAAACATTACCAACTGTAGTTTTAGTGTGAGATTATTCTTCAGAGTAATTTATCCAAATGTGCAGAGTATATAGCACACTAGCTAGACTTTTTTCAAAAGCTGCTATTGTGAACATAGAAAAGCAAAGAGCGTTTACTTTTTACTCACACTCCATTTCTACAAGGGTCAGGTTCACAGCAATCGCCAGATTGCGCACCCTGAGAGGAAGAAACAGTGGCTCAGACCCTCTGTGCTCTGGAAAAACAGGCGCTTAGATAGCTAAATGTATGTCAGGAAGAATTTCAATGACTCTAGATTCTTGCATCTTCCTATACATAGAAAAGCACTAAAATCCTTGACTTGAGGTATCTGTTCTTTGTGATTAGCGATAATCTTTTACCAAGATGTATATCCTACTGTGAGCTTCTCTGGTGGCACAGCAGTAAAGAATCCACCTGCAATGCAGGAGACACTTTCAGTCCCTGGGTTGGGAAGATCCTCTGGAGAAGGGAATGACAATCCACTCCAGTATTCTTGTCTGGGAAATCCCACAGACAGAGGAGCCTGGTAGGCTACAGTCCATGGGGTCTCAAAGAGTTGGACACAACTTAGCAACTAAACAACAACAAAATACTTGACTACATGTATTTCCTGGCCCAAAAAAGCACTCATATGTAAATTGACTTCTCTCTTTACCTCTTTGGAGCAATTCCCTCATAGCTACTAGAAGCTGTCGCCTGGGCTATAGCCCTCAATAAGTCCCTGAGTAAAACTTAAACTCATAACTCTCATGGTGGGCATTTTTCTTTGACACCATGCGCACATACATGTTGTTCTTTAGTCACTCAGTCATGTCTGACTCTTTGCAACCCCATGGACTGTAGCCCATCAGACTCCTCTCTCCGTGGGATTCCCCAGGCAAGAATACTGGCTGCTGCTAAGTCACTTCAGTCGTGTCCGACTCTGTGTGACCCCATAGACGGCAGCCCACCAGGATCCCCCGTCCCTGGGATTCTCCAGGCAAGAACAGTGGAGTGGGTTGCCATTTCCTTCTCCAATGCATGAAAGTGAAAAGTGAAAGGGAAGTTGCTCAGTCATGTCTGACTCTTTGCAACCCCATGGACTGCAGCCCACCAGGCTCCTCCATCCATGGGATTTTCCAGGCAAGAGTACTGGAGTGGGGTGTTGCTACTTCCTTCTCCAGGGGGCTTTCTCAACCCAGGGTTCGTACCTGGGTCTCCTGCACTAGCAAGTGGATTCTTTACCACTGAGCCACCTGGGCAGCCCACACACATACATGTATATATATAGTCTGGAGTTTCAATCTAAAAGCTTGAGTTATTGAGTTTCACCACTCAGTGGACAGACAGGGTTATCCTCTGCTACCTGGCCCTTGTGAGATACTTTGAAGAGTTTGTACACTTTGTCTTTGACAGGTGATTGCACCAAATAACTTTCACTTGCCCTACAACAAAGCCAGTGAGACCAAAAGGTTAATTTAATAATTCCTGTGAGATAAATTCATCCAGGGGTCAAGATAACTATACTTATACAGTACATTCAGTGCTTAACATTAAAACAGGGAAGGAGGGTGAAGTAAGATGCTTTGTTTAGCATTCTCTTTGGAGATAGAGGCAATAACAGATTTTTCTCTTCAGGGGTAAAAGCCAATAACAGACTTTTTCCTGGTACAGTCATTTCAGGCAATTTGCCTAAAAAGAAGATTATTTCAGATAATTCTGAAAATATGTGAAACTGCTTCCCACTCCAGATTTTACCCTTTCCAAAAGCACTGAATAGGTAGGTCATAATTATCATTATTATTTAACTTTTCTATTTTTTAATATGGGCTTCCCTGGTGGCTCAGCTGGTAAAGAATCCACCTGCAATGCAGGAGACCTGGGTTTGATCCCTGGGTTGGGAAGATCCTCTGGAGAAGGGAAAGGCTACCCACTCCAGTATTCTGGCCGGGAGAATTCCATAGACTGTATAGTCCATGGGGTCTCAAAGAGTCGGACACAACTGAGCAACTTTCACTTTCACTTTCTTTTTAATATAACTTCAATTTTTGGCTGGTTTACTTGCTTTAAAATTCATATCCAATTCCTAGACTTCCCTGGTAGTCCAGTGGTTAAGAGTCCATCTGCCAACGCAGGGGACATGGGTTAGATCCCTGGTCCAGGAGGATTCCACATGCCGCAGAGCAACTAAGCCCATGTGCTACAACTACTGAACCCACATTCGCCCTAGAGCCTGCGCTCTGCAACAAGAGAAGCCACTGAAATGAGAAGCCGGA
The DNA here is from genome assembly GCF_055505025.1 of Bos grunniens. Lineage (NCBI taxonomy): Eukaryota > Metazoa > Chordata > Mammalia > Artiodactyla > Bovidae > Bos > Bos grunniens. The sequence continues at coordinate 22,059,058 of NC_141168.1, forward strand.
GCACTGCATCTAGAGAGTAGCCCCTGCTCGCCGCAGCTAGGGAAAGCCTGCATGCAGCAATGGGGAGCCAGTGCAGCCATAAATAAATAAATGATTAAAAAAAAATGTTATGTTTAATTTTGTTTTTGGCAGACTGCCTAATAGGATCCATTTTGGATTCCTCTCAAATCTTCAACTGTTATATTCTTTAATAAGTTTAAAAATCACATATCTCAGAAACAGGAATACTTTACATCAAGTACTTTAAACACTGAAAGCAGAGTGGCTGCGTATGAAGACTTCAGAGTCCTAGCTGTACCTTACTGTGTGACTTTCTCCAAATGTCCTTCTCTGTTAACTGTGAGGAGGGGATAGTCATATTTAATTTCTAGGTTTACTGTGAAATTTAAATGAATGATTCATATACAATGGTATATATGTGTGTGTGCGTGCTCAGTCTTGTCTGTCTCTTTGCAACTCCGTGGACTGTAACCTGCCAGACTCCTCTGTCCATGGAATTTTCCAGGCAAGAATACTGGAATGGGTTGCCATTTCCTACTCCAGGGAATCTTCCCGACCCAAGGATCAAACTCTCATCTCTTAAGTCTCTTGCATTGACAGGCAGATTCGTTACTACTACTGTCACTTGGGAAGTCATGGTATATATAGGCGCTTGCTATGAGCTGGGATCATTCAGTTTATTTTAGTCATGTCCCAACAGACAGTCCTGGATGTCCCTGTGAGAAAACCCAGAAGAGTTACCAAAAGGAACTAAAAAAAGTCCTTGGCCATGCTCACACAAGTATTTCTAGATTTTTTCTGTGAAAACAAGAATTCATTAGATCAGATAAAAAGCTTCCTGAACCCATGTCCCAGGAGAAGGCCATGGCACCCCACTCCAGTACTCTTGCCTGGAAAATCCCATGGGCGGAGGTGTCTGGTAGGCTGCAATCCATGGGGTTGCGAAGAGTCAGACACTGAGCGACTTCCCTTTCACTTTTCACTTTCCTGCATTGGAGAAGGAAATGGCAACCCACTCCAGTGTTCTTGCCTGGAGAATCCCAGGGACAGGGGAGCCTGGTGGGCTGCCGTCTATGGGGTCGCACAGAGTCGGACACTACTGACTCGAATTAGCAGCAGCAGCAGCAGAACCCATATCCCAGAAATCAAGTGTAATTTGCATAAGTATTCCAAGCAGCCCTTGCCAGCCGGAGACTGTCACACACTGGACTGCTTTTAATGGATTCCCATGCTCATCTCAATCTTTTTCACTAAAGCATTCTCCCCAAGGAGAAGGAACTCTTTTGTACTGCTGGTGGGAATGTATTTGGTGCAGCTGCAATGGAACACAGTGTGGAGGTTCCTCAAAAAACTAAAACTAGAGTTGCCATATGACCCAGCAGTCCCATTTCTGGGCATATATCCCAAAAAAAGCTATACATACATGTGCTTCAAGGTTCAGTGCAGTAGTATTTACAATAGCCAAGACATGGAAGCAACCTAAATGCCCATTGACAGATGAATGGATAAAAAAGATGTGACCCAGAAACACAATGGAATACTACTCAGCCATAAAGAGAATGAAACAATGCCATTTGCAACCACATAGATGGACCTGGAGATTATCATACAAAGTGAAGTAAGTCAGAAAAAATCAAATACCATATGATATCCTTATATGGAGAATCCAAAATATGTCACAAATGAACTAATCCATGACAGAGAAACAGACTCACAGACACAGGTAACAGATTTGTGGTTGCCCAGGGAGAGGGGGCTGGGGAGGGATAGATTGGAAGTATGGGATTAGCAGATACAAACTATCAAATATAGCATGGACAAGCAATAAGGTCCTACTGTGTAGCACAGGGAACTATATTCAATATCCTGTTAATAGACCGTAATGGAAAATAATATTAAAAAGAATACATATACATATATGTATATATAACTGAACACTTTGCTGTACAGCCGAAATTAACACAATATTGTAAATTAACCATATTTCAATAAAAATGTTTTATAAAAAAATAAACAGAATAAAACTTCATATTTCAATTCCTTATTTCAAAAATGGAAGAAAGTAATACTAGTGGAATAAAGTTTTGCCACTTTTCATCTAAGGGAAGATAAAACATATGCTATGCTAAAATTTGAGACCAAATCCAATGATGTCTGAATGAGGGTTAGGGTTTAAGGGCTCTGTTGGTCAAACACAGCATGCTGCTGCTGCTGCTGCTGCTAAGTCGCTTCAGTTGTGTCCGACTCTGTGCGACCCCATAGATGGCAGCCCACCAGGCTCCTCCGTCCCTGGGATTCTCCAGGCAAGAACACTGGAGTGGGTTGCCATTTCCTTCTCCAATGCATGAAAGTGAAAAGTGAAAGTGAAGTCGCTCAGTCGTGTTTTCTAGCGACCCCATAGATGGCAGCCCACCAGGCTCCTCCATTCATGGGATTTGCCAGGCAAGAGTACTGGAGTGGGTTGCCATTGCCTTCTCCAAATACAGCATAGGAGGTACCTAATTCTTGGAGAAATTCATAATTTAAAAAATGGTTTGCTTCCAGCAGTTCAGTAAGAAAAAAAATTGTATGAAACAATAGAATGACCAATCAAGAAAGCTATTGCCTCATTGCACTTGGCTCTGGCAAGATCCTTTCCAGAGAAGTTCTCTTTTCTTCCTATGTGTGCTAAGACCAGGACAAACCAAAGTGTGCTGTCGAGCAGATTAGAAATCAAGTCAGACAGAGAACACGCAAAAGAGATAGGACTAGGAATACGCTTGGAGACAAACTGTACAAGAGATGGTACTGTCTTCAGAACTTGAAGAACTGTCATATGGAACTTTCAAGGCTGCAAGCACAAAGACCAAAAAGAAGATGCTGCCAGGAGTTCTATGGGGTGCAAAACAGACGTTAAGACAATACCATTGTCTGGCACATTGGCAAGCTGCCTCCCAAATCTCTGAATTCAGCATCTTTTCCCGGGTTGGGTGACTAACGATTAGGGTTGCTGAAAATGATTCCTCATTGAATGCTGAGTAGAAGTAAAACTCTGTGGCAGGAGTCCTCCAACTGTTTGGTTTCAGGACCCCTTTGTACTGTTAAAAATTATTGAGGACCCTGAAGAGCTCTAGTTTAATGTGGGCTATATTAACTCATCTTTGCTATATTAAAAATTAGAACTGAGAGAGTTAAGAAATATTAATATATTAGTTCATTTAAAAATAACAATAATATGGAATTCCCTGGTGGCTCAGTGGTTAGGACTCAGTGCTCTCACTGTCCTGGCCCCAGATTCAATCCCTGGTGGGGGAACTAGAATTCCAAAAGCCACGGGATTTAGCCAGAGATAATTATAATAATAACAATAGTAAACTCATTACATATTATACATATATTTTATGTGAAAATGGCTCTTTTGCAATACAAAAGAGAAGAGCAACATTATTTTTTATTTTACCACCTCTGTAATGTATGTTTTAAGAGAAGACAGTTGAATTCTCATATCTTGGGCATTCACTCTGTTGCAATGCTGCATGTCACATAGCCTCTGGCAACTCCACCATATGCTTATAAGAAAATGACAGTCAAAAAAGGAAAGTGCTATCTTGGAAGTATTATTGAAATAGTTTTGGCCTCATGAACCACTTAGAAACATCTTGCACAATGCTAGTCACACTTTAACCCTTTTATTGTCTAATAACATCAACCCAATTTATTGAACTAATACTACATGAATAAGCCAGATGCTCCTCTTTCAGTTAGGACTGAGTGGATTGGAAGAAAGTATCCACGGGTGAATTCATCAAAATACAAAAGGACTGTTCATTTTTCCCCCCCTAATCAAGATCTATCAATCTTCAACCAGGAGAAGTTCAATCCTCTTGACAGCATCATATCGTTGGTTATTAAAAACTCAAATGATTCGTCTGCAAAGAATCTATCTAAAAAAAAATTCACAACTGTGTCATGTCAAAGTTGACACAGTTATGAGGAAATTTAAATTTGACGTTGTCCAAAGAGTAATTTTTTGATTCCTAAATCTAATAGCAAAGTGAATTTTTAATTTCTGAGTAATTTCCCTACTTTTTTCAGTTCCACATGAGCTTTATAACAACTATGCTTCAAACCTGTTGAGATAGATACAAAGTCAAAATTGTAATTAAATAAGAACACTCCAGCTTGCACTATGTTTTTTTTAAACTAAATTTACACTTACACGTTTTCATAACACTAAAAATTTTCAGATTATATTTATGAGAATGCATTTTCTTATGCAAAGCAACATTTCTATTTTTATAAATTTGCAAAAACATGTACTTACACACTATGTGTTAAACTTCTGGCAGATTGAGAGTAAAATACTGTGCCAATTTATAAACAATAAAAGCTTATCCCACTGACCCTATTAAATCAATCAGTCTAAATATTTGCTTTTGTGGTACCATATTACAAAGCCACAATGCTGCTGCTGCTAAGTTGCTTCAGTCGTGTCCGACTCTGTGCGACCCCATAGACGGCAGCCCACCAGGCTCCCCTGTCCCTGGGATTCTCCAGGCAAGAACACTGGAGTGGGCTGCCATTTCCTACTTCAATGCATGTAAGTGAAAAGTCAAAGTGAAGTCGCTCAGTTGTGTCCGACTCCTAGCGACCCCATGGACTGCAGCCCACCAGGCTCCTCCGTCCATGGGATTTTCCAGGCAAGAGTACTGGAGTGGGGTGCCATTGCCTTCTCCACAATAGCCAAACAAAATTCATTGCTCTAATTTTCAATCATTGTTGTTGTTTATTGCTGAATCATGTCCAACTCTTTTGCGACCCCACGGACTGTAGCCCACCAGGCTCCTCTTTCCATGGGACTTCCCACGCAAAAACACTGGAGTACACTTCCATTTCCTTCTCCAGGGGATTTTCCCAGCCCAGGGATTGAACCTGTGTCTCCTGCATTGGCAGGTGGATTCTTACCATTGAGCCACCAGGAATTTTTAGTACTGCTTTAATATTCATTTTATTCTCAAAATAAGCCAAATTTATTGCCTAGCCCACAGCTTATTCTTAGTAATTAGATAATAACTGCGATATTTGTTTAGTAAAAGATGAAGTTGACTAATCATTTCTCAAAAAGATCTAACTTCCTAAACTCATTTGCTTTTTCTCATTTGTTGCTAGCAAATTCCTGTTTCCATGTATCTCTCACTTTCTTTTTTTACCTAGTCATCTGATTTTTTTCCTACTATTGTGGTCTAATTCCTTGGTGAGGCTGCCCATCCATTAATTCAATTGTTTAAAAGTTCTTCCCACATAAACTTTTCCAGCTCAAACCTTCATATTTCTACTAATTTAAGGGAAACTCTTCTTTGGAATGCTAGTCCCCCAGATAATACCAAAACAATCTGCTGATAAGAGAATGCTGACCGGACAGAAGTAAGGGAGAATGCTACCTCTGGGGAGTCTCATTAGCATCTCGGGGGGGCAGGCAAAACTGGAATATTTATTGAGACTCTTGATGTCTGGTCTCTTAAAGGAGAAGCAGGCAGAGGTGGAGCTTGATTAGAATTAGGGAAGAATTAGGAGATAACAGACTAGGACTGGTGGATCCAGCAAGGTCAAGATCTTGAGGATAAAACAAACTACCGCACAGTTGCACTCATTTCACTTGCTAGCAAAGTAATGCTCAAAATTCTCCAAGCCAGGCTTCAACAGTATGTGAACCAAGAGCTTCCAGATGTTTAAGCTGGATTTAGAAAAGGTACAGGAACCAGAGGTCAAATTGCCAACATCTGTTGGATCATAGAAGAAGCACGAGAGTTCCAGAAAAACATCTACTTCCGCTTCATTGACTACACTGAAGCCCTTGACAAACTCTTCAGGCAATGGGAATACCAGACCACCTTACTTGCCTCCTGAGAAATCTGTGTGCAGGTTAAGAAAAAACTGGACATGGAACAACAGACTGGTTCCAAATTGGGAAAGGAGTACATCAAGGCTGTATATTGTCACCCTGCTTATTTAACTTATATGCAGAGTACACCATGAGAAATGCTGGACTGGATGAAGCACAAGCCAGAATTAAGATTGTCGGGAGAAATATCAATAAATTCAGATACACAGATGACACCACACTTATGGCACAAAGTGAAGAGGAACTAAAGAGCTTCTTGATGAAGGTGAAAGAGAAGAGTGTTAAAAGCTGGCTTAAAACTCAGCATTCAAAAAACCAAGATCATGGCATCCGGTCCCATCATTTCATGGCAAATAGAAGGGGAAACAATGGAAACAGTGACAGACTATTTTCCTGGGCTCCAAAATCACTGCAGATGGTAACTGCAGGCATGAAATTAAAAGATATTTGCTCCTTGGAAGAAAACCTATAACCAATGTTCAGTTCAGTTCAGTGCTCAGTCGTGTCCGACAGTTTGTGACCCCATGAATCGCTGCACGCCAGGCCTCCCTGTCCATCACCAACTCCCAGAGTTCACTCAAACTCACGTCCATTGAGTCAGTGATGCCATCCAGCCATCTCATCCTCTGTCGTCCCCTTCTCCTCCTGTCCCCAATCCCTCCCAGCATCAGAGTCTTTTCCAATGAGTCAACTCTTCACATGAGGTGGCCAAAGTACTGGAGTTTCAGCTTTCGCATCACTCCTTCCAAAAAACACCCAGGGCTGATCTCCTTTAACTAGTTGGATCTCCTTGCAGTCCAAGGGACTCTCAAGAGTCTTCTCCAACACCACAGTTCAAAAGCATCAATTCTTTGGCGCTCAGCTTTCTTCACAGTCCAACTCTCACATCCATACATGAACACTGGAAAACAGCCTTGACTAGACAGACCTTTGTTGGCAAAGTAATGTCTCTGCTTTTGAATATGCTATCTAGGTTGGTCATAACGTTCCTTCCAAGGAGTAAGCATCTTTTGATTTCATGGCTGCAGTCACCATCTGTAGTGATTTTGGAGCCCCCAAAAATAAAGTCTGACACTATTTCCACTGTTTCCCCATCTATTTGCTATGAAGTGATGGGACCAGATGCCATGATCTTAGTTTTCTGAATGTTGAGCTTTAAGCCAACTTTTTCACTCTCCTCTTTCACTTTCATCAAGAGGCTTTTGAGTTCCTCCTCACTTTCTGCCGTAAGGGTGGTGTCATCTGCATATCTGAGGTTATTGATATTTCTCCCAGCAATCTTGATTCCAGCTTGTGCTTCTTCCAGCCCAGCATTTCTCATGATGTACACTGCATATAAGTTAAATAAGCAGGGTGACAATATACAGCCTTGATGTACTCCTTTTCCTATTTGGAACCAGTCTGTTGTTCCATGTCCAGTTCTAATTGTTGCTTCCTGACCTGCATATAGGTTTCTCAAGAGGCCGATCAGGTGGTCTGATAACCAATGTAGAAAGCATATTAAAAAGCAGAGATATTACTTTACCTACAAAGGTCCATCTAGTCAAAGCTATGGTTTTTCCAGTAGTCATGTATGGATGTGAGAGTTGGACTATAAAGAAAGCTGAGCACCAAAGAATCGATGCTTTTGAATTGTGGTGTTGGAGAAGACTCGAGAGTCCTTGGACTGCAAGGAGATCAAACCAGTCGATCCTTAAGGAAACCAATCCTGAATATTTGTTGGAAGGACTGATGCTGAAGCTGAAGCTCCAATATTTTGGCCACCTGATTCAAAGAGCCGACTCACTGGAAAAGACCCTGATGCTGGGAAAGATTGAAGGCAGGAGGAGAAGGGATGACAGAGGATAAGATGGTTGGATGGCATCACCAACTGAATGGACATGAGTTTGAACAAGTCCTGGGAGACTGTGAAGGACAGGGAAGCCTGGTTTGCTAGAGTCCATGGGGTCGCAAAGAGACACGACTGAGTGACTGAACAACAAGATGTTCATGGTCTGGATCAGTCTACATTTCTGGCCACATTCTCATCTCTTTTCTTTCCCCAATGCCTCCCCAACTATCAATGCCAAGATACTTGCCATTTTTTGGATTCAGCATCCTCATTAATGTCAAGGTAACTATTTCTTAGAATGTCCTTCCTAAACTCTCTGTATGATGCTGTGTGCTCAGTTGCTTCAGTAATGTCTGACTCTTTGCAACCCCATGCGCCATAGCCTACCAGGCTTCTCTGTCCATGGGATTTTCCCAGCAAGAATACTGGAGTGGTTTGCCATGTCCTCCTCCAAAGGGTCTTCCCAACCCAGAGATTGAACCCATGCCTCCTGCATTACAAGCGGGTACTTTACCTGCTGAGCCATTGGGGATGTTGCTCAACTTCAAAACCTACTCCAAATAAGACCCACTCTGTGAAAACTTTCCCATCCCCCCTCCTCTGCATTCTTCCTGCCCTTCCCCCGTCATGTCACAGTTCTGTACCTTTGCTTTAAGCAGGTGGCTGGTACACAGTTCAACTCATGTTGGTTGAACTGGTTTGGTTTCATTTAGCTTGACATAAGCCTGCCACTACACACACCTCTATAGTTTTGCTGTGTTTTCAACCCCTGTGGTGGTTTCCTTGTTGCATTACAGACTAAGCAGATGCATGAGAGAAATGGAAAACATCCAATCAGTTTAAACTTTAAGTGTCATGAGAGCAACTCCCTGTCCAAGCTGTATTTCTCTTGCTTCTGGTTTCCAGGCAGGAGACAAATAGAATCTTATTTTAAAATAGATATTTGAAATATTACTCTGTTTTTTCCACCTAAAGTATAATAAACATCTCCCTCCTATAGACAATTGATTTTGGATGTTAAGAATCGATCCAAGAAAGAAGTCATTTAAAATGTTAAAATTAGACCAGTATTGTAAAGGAGTCACCCGCTGGGTATCAAACGGGAAGAATTCAGGTAAACAAGACAAGTCCTATGTTAATTATAAGGAAGTGTATCTTCACAGGCAGAACAATGGACCCACGCTTCATTACCAGGAGTCCTGGTTCTAGACGAAATGATTTCTTTCAACCTTCCATTTGGTAGCACTTTTTTTATTTTTTTGGAAAAAAAGATTTGTTGACAATGTCCAATAAAGTCCGGGAGATCTTTTTTGTAAAAAAAAGAAGACTCGATCCAAGGACAGAGAGTAGACTCCATTTTATGTGATCTGAGATCCATGAATGGCCCCCTGCTCTTTCCCTCCATAGAGTTACCTGAGGCTGGGGAGGCATGTCAGGCAAGAAAGGCATTCCCAGGTTGATCATGATGTTTCTTATTATGGAAGAAAAAAAAGGTTTTCCCATGTCTCTCATTTCCACCATCATCTCTGGGAACCCCTGCCAGCCTTCCTGGGTTCTGGGTTCTGTCTCTAGTACTTGTGAATCCATAACCTCCAGAGCCCCTAACTGCTATGTATCATCTGCTTAGTGTAGCTGCCATGTGGGCAGCCTTGGAAGAGGGTCTAGGGAGTACAAGGGGAGGAGACATACATTTTTTATGGTGCTTTGTCTCAGCTGGGGCAGACATGGGATTGGGAAGAGGGCTCCTTACTGCCCTGCCAACCGCAAGTGGAAGGACCCATAGACTGGCCAAGGCAGAGGCAGGCCTTCATTGGGATTCCCCAAGCCTTGAATTCCAGGAAGGATACAGTCCCAGCCATTGAGGCTGAAGGTCAGGTCTCCCTCTCATGTTACACTCATTGCTTTGCAAAATTCCTTCTTCTAGCGAGTGAGAGGGGGAAGATTGGTCTTCAGCTCCATTTTCTATATAGACAAGAAAGCTGTAATCTGAGTGAAACACAGAGCTAAATAACAACCTAGAAAGGAATCCAATATTCCTCTATATTGTTTATAACAATTTATAGACTGTAGTCATTGAAAATGACACCCTTATTTTCAGTAACTTCAGTTGGGCTTCCCAGGTGGCTCTAGTGGTAAAGAACCCGCCTGCCAATACAAGAGACCTAAGAGATGGGTTCAATCCCTGGGTCAGGAAGATCTCCTGGAGGAGGCCATGGCAACCCACTCCAGTATTCTTGCCTGGAAAATTCCATGGAGAGAGGAGCCTGGCAGGCTACAGTCCATAGGGTTGCACAGAGTCAGACACGACTGAAGCAAATTAGCATGCATGCAATGGCTCAAATACAGATGGCATCACACATTCATATTCATCATTATTACTTTCACAAGTAATACTTTCTGATTCTTGCATGCAGCCAGATTTTACTCTTTTCATTGCCTGCCTGACCTACTTTAACCTTTATTTCATTACTTATGAATTCTGATAATTGGTATGGTTTTCCTCTTTTGTTAATACTGATGGACAAAAAGAAAACCCTGAGTTTCTTCTTGCATAGGATAAATAAAAAGATAATGCCTGAGGCCTACTATGCTTAAGTGATACACATAAAGGGCAAGGGAAGCCTGGAAGAGTGTTGGCTCTGGAAACAAGGAGAACCTGTTTAGAAATCTCAGTTCAGTCACACAACAGCTCTGTGGCCTTGGTCACACTCTCCGAACTTCTGTCTCTTCATCAGTAGAATGTGGGCTTTGGAAGAGCTACACGGGATAGCAGGTGTCGCTCCCTTCCTATATCATTATTACATTAAACCACATGAGCTTGACATTTTTGTATTGTGTTTATTTTTTGACTGGTGTATAGTTGCTTTACAATGTTGTATTAGTTTCTGCTATGCAGCAAAGGGGATCAGCCACATGTATACATATAGAGCCCTCTTCTTTGGATTTCCTTCCTAGTAAGGTCACCACAGAGCACTGAGTAGAGTTTCCTGTTCTATACAATCCATTCTCAATAGTTATCTATTTTAAACATAGTAATATGTATTTGTCAACCCCCCAGTGTCCCCATCTATCCCACCCCCTTTCCCTCCTTGGTGTCCATACGTTTGTTCTCTGTGCCTGTGTCTATATTTCTGCTTTGCAAATAGGCTCATCTGTACCATTTTTCTAGATTCCACCTACATGTGTTAATAGACAATATTTGTTTTTCTCTTTCTGACTTACTTCACGCTGTATGACAGACTATAGGTCCATCCACAACTCTGCAAATAGCATAATTTTGTTCCTTTTTCTCTCTGAGTCACATGACATTTCTGTATTTTAAAAAGCTGAATATTTATACATTACTACGGTTCTATCTTATTTTAGCTAGTAAGATGCAAACCTAGAATCCAAACTCAAGCCTTCTGGGTCCCAGCCCCTAGTACTTCCTTACTTTTCAAACTGTTGCTGTCAGTAAAACTTGTTTTTAGTTGGACAGGTAAAGAAAAAAACATTGCCTACCATTCCAGTTCTACAAGGTTCAAGCCATTAGCCACTGCAGTTGCCCTGAAAGGAATTCAGAATGGAGAAAAACAGGAAGCATTCTGTGCTTTGGATATACCAGCCCCCAGATGGTTAAGATGCGTATCTAGGGAAAATGTCAAATGACCCTAGGTTCTTACATCTTCCCTTTACATAAAAAAGCACTAAAATCATTAACTTGTGATGCCTATTCTTTGTAATTAACAGTAGTCTTTTTGATGTTTGGCTACATGTTTTTTCCCAGCAAAAAAGAAAAAAATTGCTATTTATCTTGGCTTCACCCTTAATTCTTCAGAGCTGTTCCTCAGGGCTATCTAAGAGGCTGTCTCTGGACTACAGTCCTCTGTGCATGCGTGTTAAGTCACTTCAGTGGCGTTTGACTGTTGGCGATCCCATGGACTGTATAGCCCACCAGGCTCCTCTGTCCATGGGATTCTCCAAGCAGGAATACTGGAGTGGGTTGTCATGCCTTCCTCCAGGGGATCTTCCCCACCCAGGGATTGAACCCGCATCTCTTGTGTCTCCTGCATTGGCAGATGGGTTCTTTACCACTAGCGCCACCTGGGAAGCCCTTCGTTGTCAGTAAGGACACCAAATCAAACTTAACTCACAATTCTTACTTTGTGTGCCTTTTATTCAGTTGACAGACAAGTGCTGCCAAGTGGAACTATGGGGCAGCTTAATACAGGAGATGTGTGAAAAGAACAAAGAGTAAGAGTGGGAGAGAAAAAGAACTTATGGGCTTGGTGCAAATGTCTAGATTTTATAAATATAATGATTGTCCAGTCAGCCTGCCTCTCATAAGAGCCATGAGCTATATGTGGTAGATGTCACTTCTCTTTCTTAATGTCAATGTCATTGGTTAGGTAACACGATCATTAATTTTATATTCAATTTTAACTTGACTAGGCCATGGGGTGCCCAGATATTTGATCAACATTATTTTGGGTAATCTCATCCAGAGATTACATTTGAATTGGTGGACTGAGTAAAGCAGATTGCCCTCCCAAATGAGGGTGGGCTGCATCCAATCAGTTAAAGACCTGAGTAGAAAAATAAAAAAGGGCAGAGTAAGAAAGAATTCTACCTACCTGAATGCTGGACCTGGGATGCCAGTCTTGTCCTCTGCCTGGAATCTACAGCACCAGCTCTCCCAAGTCTCCAGCTTTCAGACTGTAGATCTTGGGACTTCCATGCAGTCTCCATAATCACATAAGCCAATTCCTTATAATAAACCCCTCTCATCTACTTTTAGGGCTTCCCAGGTGGCATGAGTGGTAAAGAACCTGCCTGCCAATGCACAAGACATAAGAGACCTGGGTTTGATCCCTGGGTCTGGAAGATCGCCTGGAGGAGGGCATGACAACCCACTCCAGTATTCTTGCCTGGAGAATTCTATGGACAGAGGAACCTGGTGGGCTACCGTCCACAGGGTCACAAAGAGCTGGACATGATTAAAACAACTTAGCCATGCATGGACATCTATATCTAGGTAAATGTAGATATAAATACTTGATGTATAGATACCCTTGTGAGGATTAAATGAGATCTCTCTATATAAATTCTCTCTATTGATCCTGCTAAAGCATCCTGCTAATGAGCAAAAAGAGAGATATAGGGACATTATAGCCTAGTTTTACAGGTTCTTGTGAGGATTAAAAGAGATGATATATATATATGATATGTATAGAAAGAGGAAAAGAAAGACTATGTGTGTGTGTACATATATATATAGAGAGAGACAGACAGACAGACAGAGAGAAACAGAGACAGCAAGACAGAGAGAGACAGAAAGAATGCATGTCTGTATATGTATGTATATATGTATGCATGTATCTATTGGGAGAAATATATACACACTATTGGTTCTGTACTAGAACACTGACTCATACAGAGATGGTTGCCAAAGCTTCTAGTTCCCTGTAGATGCACTCTGGAGCTGCGACCCATAATTGTTCATAAGGTGTGTGTGTGTGTTTTTTAAGATAATGGTGTTATTCATCACTTTTAGATTTAGATTTTCAAAGTCTAAGCATTAGAATCCCCCAGTCTGTCTTTAGGCAGCCAGCTTTGTTCTGTCTGTGAGGTCATGACTCAAACAGAAAGGCTCCCTGTGGGTGAAAAGGAATGTGTCTCTGATCTCAGTGGCATTGTCCTGGGAAGAAATTGAGATGGTGTGTCAGAAGACCTGCATTTGAATTCCAACTCTGGTATTTACTGTCAGTAAGAAGTAACTTTTTCTGAGCTCTGGCTTTTTCACCTGCAAAGTGAGCATAACAAAGCCTGGCTCAGAGGGGTCTGGGAAAGACTTTTAAGAGGACAATATATGTGAATTGCTCATTGTAACTCAATAGCATTTTAAGAATATTAGTTGTTGGAATGTATTCTTTTATGTTGAAAGGAGTTTGGGTTTTGGACTTGAGTACTTAGTTTAGTTAATCTCTTGAGCCTAAGGATCTTCATGTACTAAACAATAAAAAGATTGCAACTTACTTTTGCTGCTTCTTGTAAGGATTAAAGAGGATAAAGTATGAACTGCCTCTAGCAAAAACCATGGCAATGCATGTGCTTCCTGCAAAAGCATAACTCTTTCTTAAATTAATAAACCATCATTATTTAAATGTTACTCGAAGTGTGTATTTTTAAATAAAGAAAAATCAAAGAACTGCCCCCACTCAAGTTCTGACAAATGATGTCTACCTGCATCTTTCACTGTCACCCGTCATTATCACCTCTTCCAGCTCCACAAAACTTCCTGTCCTAAACCCTTCTTGGCCCATTGTGAACTTGTAACTGTGAAACACAAGGCCCCCAACCTTTAACCACAAGAAAAAGTTGTCGAGATGCACAGCTGACAGATACGCATTCTCCCAGTTACCTGGTATTCAAGACTATTACATAGTTACGAGCTTTCTTTCTGAAGATTTCATAAGAAAGAGAAAGCAATTTCTGCTCTGAACACTTAAATCAGCTAGAAAAAGGAAGAAGTTCTATTAATAAACTTATTACATATTCATAGATCCCTCACCATGAGCCTTCTCTATTTATAGATCTTATAAACACTCTTCCTGAAAAGTCTTAAGGTACAGATCATTCATGTTCTACTCCTCAACCTGGTTCAAGCTCTTCGTAGATCATTTTCTCCTTGGCAGTGAGATAAGAGAGAAAGTAAAGGGACTTTCTAAAGTATTCCATCTGGGTTCCATCCTCCATTTAGCTTTATATGGTCAGGGGCAGGTCCCTTAACCCCTCTGAGCCTTAAAGACCTCACCTGTAAGGTAGCGTTAATACCCACCTGCAGGCTGGATTAGTAAAATCTGGGTGTCAATAGCTGCACAGAGAAGCTGACTTCACACACTCCTCCTTCATTTTTGAACATCTTTGCCCAGATAGCCACTTTAAGGGTAGAGAGAATGTGATTGAACAATGACGCACGTGGGACATTCCTTCGACGAGATGGACCCTGGTGACTGCTCTCCATGCACTGGGAATACCCATGCAATATGGGCTTCTGCAGCCAGAGTCAGACCAGTTCGCTTCCCGTCACCTTGTCGTGTAAAACTCTTAACACACTGCCTTTCACTTGAGTCATCTTAGCAGGACCTGTTTGTTGTATTTCTCTAGGTTCTACCCTGCCCCCATAAAGTAGGACAACCTGCTCTCTGGGAACTTTTTTAGAGGACAAGACACCATTCGTTCCCTTTCACCTCCTCCAGCTTCACTTACTCTTCCTTGTGGGTGGTGGAGTGACTTCTTCAGTGAATCCAGGACTTTTCCTGAATTTGAATTGTGCCTGTTTGGGGCAGCCTTTTCCAGATCTTCTCTCTCTCCCTTTGTGTCTCAGAGAAAACCTGTCTTTGGATTGTATGCATTTTCCACCAGGTAAATGACCAACCTCTGGACACAGTGGTCCGGGTTTGCATGGCTCTGGTAGGAACATTTAATCAGAAGTTCAGGGGAGGGCACATGGTGGAGCCTGGTTGCAAAGTTCAAACCCTGTTCTCCAGCTCAGCCTTGTCAGAAACAAAGCTGATATTTGGGTTCCATGTATCTGATTCTTGTAGCTCTGGCTCAATTTATTCTCACCCCACGAAGTGAAAAGCAGTCACCCTTAGACTCCAATAGAATGTGATGAATACATGTTGACGATTACTTTGACTTTTGATTGCACAGGCATTTCCATGCTAGGAACATGCAATATGCCATTTTTTTCTGAACGTCAGATAAGTGATTGTCAAGCAAGTTCTGATACTTTTGTAATAGATAAATCCAACTTTTGTGTTTGGGTGCATTAAATCAGATTATGGTTGGAGTAAATCTCTCTCTCTTTTTTTTTTTTTTTCTGTTTTGGCTACACTGTGCAGCAAACAGGATCTTAGTTCCCTGACCAAGATCAAACCCACTCTACTTGACTGCCAAGAGAAGTCCCCGGGTAAATATCTTTCTAGGTTTTGTTACAAAGGTAACTCTCTTTGAGATTTTTTTAAATGACTACTGAAGAAAGTTTTTTCTTTTTTTTTTGCAAATATTGACTTTTATTTCAGCCTTTTAAAAATCAATGCCTATATGTAGTTTTGGCATTGGCAGTGCTACAAAGCTGATGCTTCTTCAATACCAGAGTTAAGTCAGGGTCAACTCTGGGTACATGGCCGTAAATCAGGTGACCAGATGACTGATATTCGTTCGCTGGACAGAAGCAGCCCTCTAAGGAAGGCTGTATTGCAGAGTGTTGGCCACGAATCCCAGAGTCAGATACCTGCCTTCTACCAGGTTCCATCTTCCTCGCTGTGATCTATGGTACCTTTTAACCTTCCCATGCCTCAATTTCTTCTTTCACAAATTGAGGGAATTATTATTAATAGTAACTGTCTTCTGAGCTTCCTGTGGGGATTACTTATATTAATAGGCTTGTAATGATGCCTGGCACAGAGTAAGAACACTGGTTCTGGGACCAGACTGCATAACTCAACCTGCCACCTACTCAACCTCTGTAGGTCTTCGTTTCCTCATCTATAAAACTGGTTTAACAATACTCACCTCTTGGTGAGTATGACGCATAAGTAAGAACATCTGTGCAGAGTTTGTGGCAAACAGGAGCATAAATAAGCATGATATCTTTCTATCATGAAAAAGATTTTTTTCCTATTGTTTTGACCACCCTGTAGGGCAGGTGGGATCTTAGTTCCCCAGGCAGCGATGGGACCCGTGCCCCTGCAGTGCAAATGCAGTGTCTTGATCACTGGACCCCCAGCGAAGTCCCAAAAGAGAAGACTGAAGGAAGACAGTCCAGGACGGACATGACAGCTGCACCATTAAAAGAACCTAGGCTCCTTCTCTCCTGCTGCTTTATCCAGGCTGTCTCATGATTCCAGCTGGCTGCTTGAGCTCCAGGTCTCATATATCTACATTCCAGGCTACAGAAAGGAAAAGAAGGAAAGGTATACCCTTAACAATTTACTTAGTTGTTAGGTTTACCAAATGTTCTCTTAGAAAACTCAATTCCCTTCGCTTGATTGGCATGGAATTAGAACCTTTTCTCAACTATAATTTTACTTCCTATAAAACCTGTGTTACCAAGTTCAAGCTTGCTCTGCTCGCTGTGCAACAGGCCAATAAATCCAAGATGGGGTGTTAAGACAAGGAAGGGACTTTATTCAGGAGCCGAATGACCAAGAAGATGGCAGGCTAGCACCTCAAAACAACCATCTTGCTGGGACCTAGATGCTAGGTTCTTTTATGGATAAGAGATGGGGGAAGGTGAGGAAACAAAGTAAGAAGACTATTCAGTCCTTACAAACGTCCCTAGAATGGCGAGCTTCATGCAGGGGGATGTCTCAGTTTCACTTCCTTAACAGTCATTTTCATGGGTGGTGGTGAAATGGAATATCTCCTGTCATATCAACAAACAAAGATGCCACATCTATCTTTGATGTTGGCCTCCCCAAAAGTGAATTTCTAGGCCACGCTGGTAAGCAGCAGACTAGGGGCTCTGCGCCATTTACCGCACAAAGAATTAAGAATGTCACAGTCCTTCACAGGTGGGCAGGGTCAGTTTATCTCCCTGAAGCAGGCTATTCTGTATGCCTATAATAACAAAAGCAGCAAGATGAGGGTTAAAGTCACAGAGAGGATCCAGTGTGAATTCAAAATTAACCCTTCCTGGTTACGTGACACCTGCTGGTGATTTTTCTACATTCATAATTGAAACAAATCTCAGAATTTCAGAAAACATTTTTCCTTAAGAAGTTTCATGTACATATGTATATATATGAAACAAATTGCATGTATGTATAGACAAGCTGCAGTCAATGGATTTATAGTGTAAATATCAGTCATTTTACATTTTATGGACAGTGCCCTCTATAAGGGCACTTCCCACGTGGCTCAGTGGTAAAGAATCCACCTGCCAATGCAGGAGACACGGGTTTGATCCTTGTGCTGGGAAGATCCCCTGGAGGAGGGCATGACAACCCACTCTAGTGTTCTTGCCTGGGAAATCCCATGGACAGAGAAGCCTAGCAGGCTACATTCCAAGGAGTCACAAAAGAGTGGGACATGACTTAGTGACTGAACAACAACAAGCCCTCTGTTAACTTTTGAGGAAGTTAGAAATCCATCAGTTCAGTTCAGTCACTCAGTCGTGTCCAACTCTTTGGGACCCCATGGACTGCAGCACACCAGGCCTCCCTGTCCTTCACCAAGTCCTGGAGTTTACTCAAACTCATGTCCATTGAGTTGGTGATGCCATCCAACCAACTCATTCTCTATCGTCCCCTTCTCCTCCCGCCTTCAATATTTCCCAGCATCAAGGTCTTTTCAACTGAGTCAGTTCTTCGCATCAGGTGGCCAAACTATTGGAGTTTCAGTTTCAGCATCAGTCCTTCCAATGAATATTCAGGACTGACTTCCTTTAGGATGGACTGGTTGGATCTCCCTGCAGTTTGGCCCTCAGCTTTCTTTATAGTCCAACTCTCGCATCCATACATGACTAAAACCCATAGCTTTGACTAGACTATATGAGGATCTTAAAAGAAGCTTGGAAAAAAAAAAAAAAGAAGCTTGGAAGCCTTCCCTGAAAAGATGCACACAAAAATATATTCTCCTAATTGTACATATATAATGGTTTTTTATTGCATTAAAAATGTACTTCTTTCTCAGAAATAACATTTTAACATGTACAAAGATTTATAACTCATTCACTCTCATAAATGTGGAAGCTTGGGGAATTGTGTTGACAATGGGATTTCCTTTTCTTTTAACAAAAGAAAAAAAAAAACTGCCTCAAGTTTCAGCATGTGCTGCCTCTGCAAAGTCCGTGAGTTTCTTGGGACTGTGTTCCCATTTCTCAACAAAATCTTGTGATTCAAACAGGCATTCAAAGCCCTGATTCTGATGAAACTGATGATGCCTGCAGCAGCAGACAAGAGTTCTTTCAGGATTTTCGCAGAGTCCTCAAAAATTACAATGAAATGTGGGGCCCTCCCCCACCCCCAGGCACTCCCTACCCGTCATTCTAACTCTTTCAACCTTGTGATCAGTCTATGAAATCATCATATCCATTTGGTTAATGAATTTATTCCTTTTTTTTTTTTTTTCAAGTGTTAAAATGGTATGCATCGTGATTACTGAGGTTTTTTTTTTTTTTTTTTTTTGGCGCTGCGAGAAACGTCGAGCCTGAGGCGAATGCCTCCCTGAGCTCACCCTGATCTTGGCCCTGGAGGTTGAGGCAGTTTGAAAGAGGTGGGACGGTGTGGAGTGGGGAGAATTTCAGTTCAGTTCAGTTCAGTGGGGATAATTTCAGTTCAGTTCAGTTCAGTTCAGTTCAGTCGCTCAGTCGCCTCCGATTCTTTGCGAACTCATGGACTGCTGCAGGCCGGGGTTTCCCTGTCCATCACAAACTCCCAGAGCTCTCTTAAGAGGGGGCCGTTTTTCCTCTGCCAATCTTCATTCCACTGAGCCTAAAATTGAAAATACACTCCTGGCATATTGCAGCTTTTAGTTCTTTTCCTCTCTCAACATCTCATATACTGTGCAGCACATGGCATCAAATTGTAAGCTCCATGATCCCTTCTACTGACCTCAGGGTCACTTTTCCACATTTCTCTAGGGCTTCTGTAACTATTCTAGGTAATCTTCAATATCCACATAATTCTAATATCTCAGTTAGTTGACCCCCTTCAATTGTTATGAAATTTCCCCTTCTTTACCGTTGCTGCTAAGTTGCTTCAGTCATGTCCGACTCTGTGCGACCCCATAGACGGCAGCCCACCAGGCTCCCCCGTCCCTGGGATTCTCCAGGCAAGAACAGTGGAGTGGGTTGCCATTTCCTTCTCCAATGCATGAAAGTGAAAAGTGAAAGAGAAGTTGCTCAGTCGTGTCCGACTCTTCGAGACCCCATGGACTGCAGCCCACCAGGCTCCTCCATCCATGGGATTTTCCAGGCAAGAGTACTGGAGTGGGGTGCCATTGCCTTCTCCAACTGTTACTTACCAATAAACCTATTACCATTAAATCTCAAATTTAAGCATCAAATCCTGACCAATACTTCTTATCCCATTTATTTCCTCTCACACTCATATTTCATCAATTCTTTGGCACCATTAAGACCTCTGACCGACTAATTTTATCTCATTTCTCTGTCCCTCACCTCCACCTTCACTAGACAGTCAACATCCCTTCATCCTTGATTCCCTCTTTATCCAGCTTAGATTCCATGGTCTATCGCAATAATTGTTGCATTTATGTTTACCTGGCAAATAAGAGTTTTTCTGTTCCCACCAATAAGGAGAATCAAAGGCTTTTTCCATTTAGACAGAACGGACAATAGTATGCATTTACAGGTTTTCCCCAGGATTAAGTTAATTGTTTTGTCTTCTGTCATAGTCCAAAGATATCTGGACCTCAGGACATCCCCCATGGATTCACTATACCAACCACAGCACACTAATTGGACTGTCCCAGCAAGAAATGGTTAGTACATTGGAGACCTTAGAATGAAGCATGTCCTCCAGAGGGTGGGAAATAAACCCCACCAAGACTCAGGACGCATGCCACATCAACAAAGTTTTTAGGGGTCTGGTGGTTGGCACATTCTGGAACAGCCCACCCAAGTAATGTGCATGTGTGTGGCTTTAGTCACGTCCAACTCTTTGCAACCCGTGGACTATAGCCTTCCACTGTCCATGGGATTTTGCAGGCAAGAATACTGGAGTGGGTTGCCGTGCCCACCTCCAGGGGATCTTCCCAACCCAGGCATTGAACCCATGTTGGCAGGCGGGTTCTTTACCACTAGCGCCACCTGGGAAGCCCCCACCAAAGTAAAGGAAAGCACAAATTATAGCATCTTGAAACCATCAAAACAAAGGTACAGAAGACATAGCAGGAGTGTCATTAAATGATAAGCTCCTACTGCTGCCTAGGTATTTGGGGTGTCTTCTTCAGCAAATAAGAAGAGTCACCATCTTTCCTTGCTTCTCTGCCCCTCCTCATATACGCAAAACAACTCAACCACTCTCAAGGTCCATGGAGGCTTCTTCTCACCTGCTGGAATGTGTCTCTCTAAGTATGCACATGGCTCACCTCACTTTCCATCCTCCTTGTCCAGACTGTCAACCTAGCCCTCTTCTTTATCCTGATCACCTCCTTTATTTTTATCACATGGCTTATCCTTATCTAGCTGGATATTGGAGAAGGCAATGGCAACCCACTCCAGTACTCTTGCCTGGAAAATCCCGTGGACGGAGGGGCCTGGTGGGCTGCCGTCCATGGGGTCTCGCAGAGTTGGACACGACTGAAGCGACTTAGCAGCAGCAGCTGGATATTACATTAGCTTGCTTTTAGGTATGTTTACTATCTCTTCCAGGCTAGAGAGGAAGCTGCATATGACCAGAGACTGTCCCGTTTATCTTTGTAATCACAGAACCTAAAACAGAACTTATTGGCATAGAAAGTGAAGTGAAAGTGTTAGTCACTCAGTTGTGTCCAACTCTCTGCTACTCCATGGACTGTAGCCTGCCAGGCTCCTCTATCCATGGGATTTCCCAGGCAAAGAATCCTGGAGTGGGTTGACAGTAAATATTCAGTAAATACCTATAGTATAAGTGAATGAAGTTTTGACTGAATATACCTCTCCCATAAAGATGCCAAACTTGCTAATACTGCGTGTGCTTTATCTGTGCACAGAAACCTTTTCTTCTAGAAGATTTTCTGAGCAAAAGTATGCACTGAGGATGAAACAGGGGCAGGCAGCCAGGAAGTTATCAATCACCTCATCCAAATCCATGCTCATGGGGAATGACACGCTTCCTGAAGATACCAACACCTGTGTTATCAATTCTGTAGAATCACTGACCTGATACCCTCCATCCCCACCTCAGGAGACCCGTCAATCTCACTAGTAATCCATTCCTAAATCGGAGTGCAGGAGACATTTATTTGCATACGAGGCCCATTCATTCCCTCAGCTGGCAATGATGTATGAGTTAAGTCTCTCCTTTTGCCACAAGCATCCTGAGTCCTCTCACTCAGAAAAGAGAAGCCATGGGCAGCAGAGGTTCTCAGCCACAGAGCCACCACACCCCAGGATAAAGAATTCTTTAATGTCTTAGGCATTTCTTACAGTGCTTCCCTCACTCGTCTCCTTTCTCTTAGGCTTTTTGAGGCGAAGAAAAAGGGTGGCGTCACAGCTGCAGGGACGGGAAATTGTGCTGAAGGCCGCACAGGCCCTCACGTGCTCTCACACATGCACTGTAAGAGTGTAGACAGCATGAATGCTCACGGGGAGGATAATGAATGCTCTGTGCCAGTAACCCCACCTCTGGGAGTTGGTTCCTTCCTATTTGGATGCTCTTAGGCAATGTGAGGTGAGGGGGAAATTTGCCTCTACACAGAATTTAAGGGGAGGAGAGCACCAAAAATTTTAGTAACCAAGATAGATTATATTTTAATGCAATATTTTTAAAAACCTATATTAATGCCAAAAAAATCCATGATGAACAAAAATATCAAAATTTTAAAAGAAGGCCACTTACTAACTTGTTGGTCTTGCAAAATTAATATTACCAAACCTCAAGTTTCTTTGATGCCCCAAATGAGAAAGGAATATAGTCAGTTGTCTTGGCCAGGAGGCCATACGGATCAAATCAGAAAATGAATTTGAAGCACCTGATACACAGGAGGCACCCATGGATATTACTGGGCTTTCCTGGTGGCTCAGATGGTAATGAATTTGCCTGCCGTACAGGAGACCTGGGCTCGATCCCTGGGTTGGGGAGAAGATCCCCTGGAGAAGGGAATGGCTACAAACTCCAGTATTCTTGCCTGGGAAATTCCATGGACAGAGGAGCCTGGTGGGCTACAGTCCCTGGGGTCGCCAAGAGTTGGACACAAGTGAGCAACTAACACCTTCACTTCTCACATGGATATTACTATTCACAAGAATTTATTGAACTGTGCTAAGGGTGACATGATGTTTGTCTCGCTTTCTCTCTTTTTTTTTTTGCTATCCTGCAATATCTATGAGGAAGGTTAATAGTGACAGTTCTTCCAATGCTGTTTACCATCTAAACCTCATTTGCAAACAAACACAATTAAGTATTGACAGGAGCCCTCCATCAGACAAGTTCCCTGAGTCTCTTACGTCCAGCCCATTCCCTGACACGGGCTGAAGTCTCTGTCTTTTTCCTGTGACCTCCACACTTTCTCTTTTGCCTTTCCTTGCTTCCCATTTCTAGAGGGCCAGTCTCAGGTGTTCTCATTCCAAAATGATGATTGCTCCTCCAAGGGTACCGAAGGATAAAAGACACCTTTGCTGGCCTGTTGGGGATGCGCACACTGTGGATTTCTCTGGGTGCTGCTCTGGTCAGGTGTTCAGAGTCTGGTTATCACAGTTCTCCTGCTACCTGAAATGAGGAGTCGTGGTGAGGCCACGGTGTGGATGGAGGGCAGAGTTTTCCAAACTGGAGACCATGACCCAAGAGTGGATCACAAAATCATTCATCACGGAACTGGGAGTGAATCATGGTTGCAATCAATACTAGAAAAATAAAACAATATGCACTATCAGAGTATGCCACACATAATAAGGATGAAATTTTTTGTAGGTCTTTTGTTTCTGTTATATATACACATATGCCAGCTTTTTCACCTGCCATATCGATAAAAAAAAAAAAGAATTTGTGGCCAGCAAGCCATCAGCCCCTGCAGCCACCCCTCAACAGTGTACCTTGAAGGGATTCAGGATGGAAAAAAACCAGGATACTGACCAAAGATAGCTGAGGTGCATATCAAAGGAATGATTTCAATGAGCCGGAGCCTTGCATCTTCCCATACAAAGAAAATCGCTAAATTCCTTAGCTTGAGATACCTGGTTTCCTTTAATTAACAGTAATCTTTTACTGATCTCTCCATCTGATCTTTGTTGCAAAAACTCCTAGTATGCTAGCTTCTTCCTTAGGAGCAGTCCCTCAGGGCAATCTAAGAGGCTGACTCTCAGGCATAAATCCTTAGGAAGTCTGCCAAATAAAACATAATTCTCAACTTTTAGGTTGTACATTTTTTTTTTCAGTCAACAAATGCAATCTATTCCTTACTGTGAGTCACAGTAAAATGACTTGAAAGCCACCTGTGTATCAGTGAAGAGTTCAGGTGCTATAGTCAAACTCTTTGGGTTTAAATCTTGACCATGCCACTTATTACACGTTCATGCTTAGTCATGCCAGACTCTTTGTGAGTCCGTGGACAGAAGCCCTTCAGGCCTCTCTGTCCATGGGAATTTTCAGGCAGGAATATTGGAATGGGTTGCCGTTTCCTCCTCCAGGGGATCTTCCGGACCCAGGGATCAAAACCTTGTCTCTAGTGTCTCCTGCACTGGCAGGCAGATTCTTTACCACTAGCACCACCTGTGAAGCCCTCAACTTGCTATGAGACCTTAGCAATATTTCCCCCCTTCTCTATGCCTCAGTTTCCTCATGTGTAAAATCCATGACTAATACTACCCACTGCGAAGATACTTGTGAAGATTAAATGATTTAATGCATACAATGTTTGTAGAATAGTGCCAGGCACAGAAATGAGCTATTATATTATTCCTGTCAGCAGCAGCACCTGCATATAATGTATGAACCCTGGGTCAGGAAGATCCCCTGGAGGAGGGCATGGCAACCCACTTTAGTACCCTTGCCTGGTGAATCCCATGGACAGAGGAGCCTGGCGGGCTGCAGTTCATAGGGTCACAAAGAGTCAGACACGACTGAAGCGACTTAGCACACAAGTATGCACTCACAAAGTGACTGAAGCAGTGCCTGAGACATAATATGGGCTCAATAGTTATTTGTCCTCGTGGAATACACTTTGTTTATCACTGTATTCTACTGTATTCTGTTCTCCTCTGCACACGAGAAGATGATGCTTGCCCATCTCAGTGAAGACAAATAGGACCTTGCAACTAGGTCTGGCCAAGATTGTAGATGGAAGGGACGTGTGCCACTTCCAGGCCTAAACAATTCATCGCTCATTTGTGATTGTTCGGTGCTCTTTGACTCTCCTGAGGCAAACCCTGAAGACTTGGGTTGGGGCAATCTGTGAACGAGGTGGTGGAAGCTCTAGCCTGGGTCCTTGAGGGATGGTGTGACTAGAGCCCACTGCCTCCATTCACCTCAACTAACCTGTGCAGACAGGTCGCATGTAACTTCCGTGTGCTTGATGATCACAGCTTTACGTAGATATAATTCACATGCCATAACATTCACCATTTTAAGTGTACAATTTGGTAGTTTCTCATATATTTACAGAGTTATACCAGATTTCACAGGACCTTGAATGCCAAGCTAAAGAGTTTCAGTTTTATCCTACAGAAATTGGAGAGTTAATAGGAAATTCTTTTAATTGCATAAAAAAAATGTTTACTAATTAAATAATCTGACAAACAGTATTACCCTTACTTTCGGCTTCTTCCTAGTTTTATCCATATGTCACATTATTTTTTTCATGTTTGTAACCATGTCCTATCTATGACTTTGTTTTCTGTGGTAACATTAGGGTTATTTCATATATATTTTTCTCTATATCTAGATTGTCTTCATTCTAAAGATTTGTTAATTTTATTGTTTGGCTGTGGTGGGTCTTCGTTGCTGCACGTGGGCTTTCTCTAGTTGCAGACAGCAGGGGCTACTCTTTGTTGCCACGCATGGGCTTCTCATTGCAGTGGCTTCTCTTGGTGCAGAGCACAGGCTCTGGGTGTGTGGGCTTCCGTAGCTGTGGCTCTCAGGCTCAGCATTTGCGGCTCTCCAACTCCAGAGCACAGGCTCAGCAGTTGTGGCGCACACGTTAGGGCTTAATTGCTCCGAGGCATGTGGAATCTTCCCAGACCAGGCACTGAACCAGTGTCACTGCATTGCAAGGTGGATTCTTTACCACTGAGCTACCAGGAAACCCCTGTCTTCCCTTAAGCTACACCGTGTCTCTTGCTATTGTTGGACATTTATAGTTTTCCATTGTGTGTATAGAACTGTTTTTCAAACATACATGTGTGTGTGTGGACTAGGGTGATTCAAGTGAAATGCCAAGGGTATAAAAATTAAGGAAGTATCCACATTCAGGCTGCAATTTTTCACCTAAGTGCCTCACTTGCCCAGTCCCAGCCCTACACTTATAGCGAGGTGTCTGTGTGCAGGTATGCGTGTTTTCCTTCTAAATTATTCCCTCAGAATGAGATTACTGGTTCTCATGACAGGATTATTGGTTTAGAGTCCTTTAAAGTTCTTATTGCTCTTGCTAGGGATTACTAGAAGGTTTCTTAGAAGAATTCCATTGACGGTTTTTTTTTAAAACATAATTTTGATATGTGCACCACAGCATTTTACAAAGATTACAGACGTAACAGAGCAGTAAAGTGATTATGACAACAGTATGTCCCCACTATAGTACAGCCATTGCTATAGAAGATCCACAGGTCTGACTTTTTACATGTGCTAGCCCAGTCAGAATACTCCATTTTTAGCCAGTTATGCCTTAATGCAGTCAACTGTTAAACTCAATCATCAAAGTAACCACAACAAGCCATTCATATTGAATGTATGTCCCTAGCAGATGACCCTTCTGTGTATACCAACCTGCTCACTCCAGGTGTATAATTTCTCTATGAGACTAGCCCTTAGGACAGCAGCCTCTATGCCAACAGAGTCATGCATGAAGAGTGGTATGACTACTGCTATTTTATCACAAACCAGGTTCCTAGCTGTAGGGCTCAAATGAAATTGCTATTATTGGGGGACAAATAGTATCAGAATTTGCCTACCCACAACAGTTTCTGTAAAAGTAAATGGAAAAATCTCTGGCCCAGTCTGTTTTGTACACATTTTTTTCCTGGGGGCGGGGGTGGGGGTGGGGGGGCAGGGCACTTTTTAAAAGGCACTGAAAGGAAAATTACCAGAATGGAATTCAGAAAGGTCTGGGTTCTGAGTCATCCCCAGGCAAATGTAGTTCCCGATCTCACATAATTAGGGGAAATATTAAAGGGAGATAGAGCAGAAAGAGCAAGGTTGAGGTAGAGTATGGTATAATGGAAAGGGGTTGTTTAAAAGAAACCAAAATTGTCCACAAAACTCTTTCAGCAACTTTCCTTTGGTTATCCTGGGAAAGAATGTGTTAGGACTGCCAATTAGGATTGATTAACTCATTACCTGCTGCTGCTAAGTCCCTTCAGTCATATCCAACTCTTTGCGACCCTATGGACTATATAGCCTACTAGGCTCCTCTGTCCATGGGATTCTCCAGGCAAGAATATTGCAGTGGGTTGCCATGACCTCCTCCAGGGGATCTTTCCCACTCAGGGACTGAACCCACATCTTTTTTGTCTCCTGCTTTGCCGGCAAGTTCTTTACCACTAGCGCCACCTGGGAAGCCCAATTCATCTAACTCCTCCTAATTTGGCATACTTGAAGCTACAATATTAAAGTTATCTTTTCTTTTGTGGGTTTCTGTCTTATTCATCTAGAGAGCTTTGCTAAGTTACTGTGTATGAAATGTGCTGCTTCCATAGAGCCTTACTTTCTAAAGATTCAATGTCCTCTGCGTGTTTTAGATTAAGCTCATCAGGGACTCCTAACCTCAAGAGAGGCTGGCTTTAGGAGAAAGGGTTGCTGAATTACATTATGTACAAACAGCTTACATCTAGGGCGGAGTGTGAAGATAGCCCTAGGAGGCTACATACAGGCTGCTGCTGCTGCTGCTAAATCACTTCAGTCGTGTCTGACTCTGTGTGACCCCATAGACGGCAGCCCACCAGGCTCCTCCGTCCCTGGGATTCTCCAGGCAAGAAGACTGGAGTGGGTTGCTACCTCCTTCTACAGGCTCAGTTCAGTTCAGTTCAGTCGCTCAGTCGTGTCCGAGTCTTTACGACCCCATGAATCACAGCACGGCAGGCCTCCCTGTCCATCACCGACTCCCGGAGTTCACTCAGGCTCACCTAAATCTCAAGCTGATGTTCTGCAACAAGATACAAACCATTTCTCTGGGGTGCACCTTACTAAGAGCAAAGGGCGCTAAACTCCAGAAGTAGTAGTCAGTTCAGTTCAGTAGTTCAGTCGTGTCTGACTCTTGGCGACCCATGGACTGCAGCACGCCAGGCCTCCCTGTCCATCGCCAACTCCTGGAGTTTACTCAAACTCATGTCCATTGAGTCGGTGATGACAGCCAACCATCTCACCAGTGTGTTCCTACAAATTAAAGTCCTGGCTTTGGTCAAATTCCCAAAAAACCATGCTAATAGGCTTGAACAATAAACTTATCCTTTTGCGCTCTCAAAAAAAAAAAAAAGGAGAGAGAAAAACCAAAACTCCTTCCCAGGCTATTATTTATGGGAATTCTGTTACTTTTGCTAACGCATTCGCGTTTCCACGCGCCACAGCTGCTGGCGGAGCTCGCTGCGGGGCGTGGGGGCGTGGGTAAACCGCCTACTCAAAAGGAATCCGGAGCCGCTAGGACCTAGCAGGAGGCACGTCCTCGCAGAGCCCCCCGGGCTAACAGACGTGCGGCATCCTGATTGCCGGGGCGGCCAATCAGAAGCTGCGCTTGCCGAGCCAGACACCCATCATACCCGCCCCTTCGGCCTGCCTCACCCGCTATTTAAAGAACCGCGCTGAGCCTGCTCGGCACGGTTCTCTGATCCCGGTCAGCAGAGCTCAAGCAATCATGGCCAACCACATCGTGCTCTACACTGGCGCCAAGATGCCCATCTTGGGGCTGGGCACCTGGAAGGTAAGTACTCTGGCGACCGTGCTCCGGGGTTCGCTTAAGTGCTCGGCGCGGCCTGGGGCGGGAAGAGACCGAGAGTGACCCTGAGCAGTGCCCCCCGCGGAGAACACCAGGCCTCGAGGGAGTCACGCTTGGGCTGGTCGGGTACCGGCAGGATCTGGGCCTGAGGTTCGGGAGCCCGGGCGCTGAAGCGGGCGGGGCGCTCGCCTCGGTCTCGGGCCGGGGGACTTACGGTGGGGTGGGGAAAGGGTGCTTGAGAACGGCTCGCGGGTGGCCGACCCCATAACTCCTCGTGCATGCGATCCGCTGGAATCCGATCTCAGCTGGAAAGGCAACTAGGGGGCGCCGATCGAAGGGAAATTTTCCCATGTCTCCGTCGCTGTGGCTCGGTGGATGAAGGTCTAGGAGGGGCGTTCCCAGAGATAGAGCTAAAAGGGGCGTGGGGCGTGGGGCGCCGGCGTCCCTGCCTAACCGCACCTGCGGGCCCCCGCGCCTTCTGTCTTTCTTCGCAATAGTTGATCCTTAACCGTTTCCGGCTTTGCTCCCTCAGGAATAAGGATCCCAAGGTAAGCCTGGAGTCTGCAGGTAATTGAATTAGGCGGCACGAGTGTGCCTAGGACCTTTTTATTTACACTGTCTCCAAACGCGCTGGTCGCTGAACTCCCGGAGGCCGGCGTGCCCCTCGGAGTGTCCTGTGCTGGACGAAGGAATCTGCGCGGGTGCGGGTGGTGAGGGGAGGTTCCCGCCCATGCAAAACTGAGGGCTGGCATCGGTAGTTAAAACTGCCTCCTGAAACCTCGGCACCTCTGGAACCTCTTCACAGCGTCCCCAGGAAAAGGTTAGGAGTAAAAATGGTAGTCTTGAGTATCTGACAGTTGGGGAGCACCGAGTGATGTTACGGAAGCCGAAGCAAAACCCCCAAATTTTAAACAGCTTATAAGTTATCTTGGGGTATTTTGTACATTACATTCCACGGCTATGAATCGGGTTTTCCAGGAATTTTAAATATAGGACTGGGCATTAGCCATTTGCACACTAAGAAAAGAAAAGACTATAGAGATTAAAGGCACCTTGAAACGGTCTGAAAGAGACAGAAGATGCTATTTATCTGTACCCTAACATCAGCAGCTGAAATCTTGTAAACGTTCACTGTCCTGGAGTTGCCTCCCAGGAAAAGTATTTCTTGGACAAAGGAATCAGTTATATGTGCCTTGTGTTTCCTTCCAAAAATCCAGTGGTGGCTCTAAGGGTGTAATTGAATTATGACCATTGTACCAAGTAAAATTCGGTCTGTCGCAGGTTATTCTCTTGGAATGGATGTGAACAGACACTTCCTTGGCAGTGGCAAATTACAATTTCTGAGGCAGCACACAGACAGACACGTGTCTCTGGAACAAAACCACCACCTCTCTGAGCCTTATAAGTTTGTGGTTTTAAAAACTGGGACCTTAGGTCCATTGTTTCAAAATCAGTACTCTCGGGTTAAATAAGGAGTAAAAGTTGATTTAAAACTAGGGCTTTATCATTTGGTTGAACTCTTAAAACCTACTCCCAAGGATGTATATTTAGTTAAGATAGCTCTATAAATTGGTGTGTTTAGATCATTCACTCCAGTAAGTTCGTTGAGTGTAAGGGTAGCGACTGACTTGGTCACAAACTATTTACAGAACTGCTCACAGAGCCTGGAAATGGTAGGTATCCTGAGGATAACATGTTGAATTAATATGAAGAAGTAAGATAATTTCAGATGTGGGGCAGTGGGTGAGGAGTTGAAGTTGTTTGGAACCTTGTAGAGGCATGGTAGGGGAGGTGACAGGGAGATAAATGGTTTAAGTATGGGCTTGGAGTAGAGTTCCTTCTTTATAAGGAGAAGTATATGAATAGTGTTTGATACCTTTCCCCTGTATGTGTAAAATATATATTTTCACAGATGCCGGACAAAAATGGGGTGACCCAAATACCATTTGCTTATCTTTGTGAGAACTGGGGGAAGCCCTGGGAGTGAGGGCAGTTCTTGGTTCCCATGCATCTTCCGTATCATGGTGGCTCTGTTGTATCCTTCGGACCCTTGGCAGGGCTCTGGGAGTCTCCAGTCAGTTACTTTGAAGGTCCTCAGACTCCCCCTTCCTCTCCTTGGAGGTGACGGTTTCAGTCCCCTGGAAGAACACCTATGCCTCCAAGCCCATGTGGCTTAGAGGCCATTTCCCCTTGGCAGGCTTGCCTTCCCCAGTGGACAATAAATAAGCCACGGGTATTGTATTCCCAGGAAGCGGCTAAAACAGATTACTTCTGATGCTGACCAGTGTCCTGTTGCTGATAAATGTGTGGAACTAGCTGGAAACTTTTTGATGGTAAATGGCCATTGTAACTTACCTACATACTCCAAGCCTAGGAGTAGAGGACAGTTTTCTCCGCTGCTTTTCCATCGTCTTCTGCCCACACCCACGAGCCTTTGAGACACTTCCCCCTAAATGTCCCCCACCCAATGAAAATTCAACATCACAGATAGACAGTACATCTGTGTGTGTCTTGTGACCCTTTGACAGGCCACAGAACATTTTATAAGCTAAGTGTTTTTGTTTTTGCCCCCAACAAACCGGTTTTTGCCTCTTTGAGGTTGATGAACACTTCCTTTAGGAGAAAATGCTGAGAAAGAACTGAGGCCAAGCTCTTGCCGGCCTGGGATCCTGGGCTAGAAACGTCGGAGCTAAACCAGTAGCTTGTCTTTCTGTTCACCTACTTCATCTCCCTGCAGGCCTCCACCTGCAGCTCTTCAAGAGCAAAGATACTTAAATAAGTCCTGCCTGCGCAGGGCCAGCCCTGGGCCACCCCCATTACAACCAAGTGGAGACAGTGGTGTAATTTAGGACAGCTGGAGAGAAAGTTAATCTCAGTTTTCTTGTTGGTTTGTGTTTGTGGCCAGACCTGGTTGTGAGCTTTGGTGTAAAAAAATAGCCAAAATGGACTGTTTTCATGTGATAAGACAATGAAAAAGATCCTTCTTCGGCAGTCTGCTCTTTATCATATGAAATTATGTTTTACATTATTAAACTGTAGATTTGGGCGTAATTGAACATGAGCCAAATGAGGTTGGCTTATCTGCACCAAGCAATAAAAACACCTCTGTTGAGGTGAAAGACTTTGTCATTCTCTGGATTCTCCCAGATGCCTATTCTATTGGAGTCTTATGAGTGTGGCAGACTTGAAGACTTCTTGGTACAAAATCGATGGATACGGGCATCATGTGTAAGCACAGGGCAGGCAAGCTGGCCCAGCTTGCTCAGGTTTCCCCGGACCTTATTGTCCATTGATTAAACTGGAGCAGGGTATAAACCCTTTCAGTCTCCAGAATATCTTTACGTTCAATATCAGGATACCTTTATTTTGTTTTGTTTTGGGAGGGTTTCTGTTTGTCTGCTTTTGGGCTGTATCACATGACATGTGGGATCTTAGTTCCCTGACCAGGGATCGAACCAGTGCCCCTTTATTGGAAGAGCAGAGTCTTAACCACTGAATCTCAAGGAAGTCTCACCTTTTGGTTATTAAGGTGCTTAATTGCAAACGAGAATGTTATTTGTAAATAGGACAAATCAAGACAGGGACTGTTGCCTAATGCCCATTACTTTGTGTGCTTTTCCAGCAACCCCCAGAGTTAGTAAACCGCAGCACGTTTTTATAAGCAAAGTTTTATTAGAACACATCTCACTCCTTTACATATTGTTTTTGCAGCAGCAGAGTTGAACAGGTGTGATGAGACTGTTTGGCCCACAAGGCCTAAAATATTTTCTGTCTGGCCACTTAACAGAAAAAGTTTGCAAATTTCTTTTCCAGAAGATTCTAAATAAATTAACTGGAAGTTGGAATACATTTTGAGAAATTAGGTCACAGATGTCTGTTTAGCATACATGTAGTTGAAATGCTTTATATACAATGAGAAGCAGAAAATCATATCATGACATCACTAATATTTTGAACAAAACCGATAATTAAAAAGTAAGGTTAGTTTTTTTTTTTTAAATGTAGGTTGAGCTTCTCTGAAGTGAAGCTGGTTTAATCAGAAGAGGTTAAACAATGCTTTTCAGTGACAACGTTTTTCTGATGTGTTACTTTTCAAGGCCTTAGAGGTTGACGCCCTGTTTCTTTATCAGTTTACATCAGAAGTTATGGTTCCCTATTTTTTGCTCCAAGTTTATCATTGGCACACTGTTAAACTTCTTACCCAGGTTTTTTTCCCCTCAAAGTAAAATTTCCTTTATTCCTATCCCCCCTCTTCATTACAAAAGTGATACCTGCTAACTGAAGAAAATATTTTAAAAAAGTCAGAAAGAACACAGTCCTCTCTTTCCAGACATCTGCATGTTAAAACTACAAAGGAGTCAATGTCTGAGATACTGTTTTAGATGGACTTTGTAGCCTGCCAGGTTCCTTTGTCCATGGAATTCTCCAGGCAAGAATACTGGAATGGATTGCCATTCCCTTCTCCAAGTTTGGAGCTGGAGTATTTTTGTTGTTTGTTTGTTTGTTTCTGACTTGCAGAGGGAACAGAGGGAAGGATATTAAGGTAACTAGCTGCACGAGCTCCATGCAGAGCGGAAGATGATTGGGTTTTAAGAGGAGAGGAGAGAGAGAGACACGGATAGTAATTATTCGAATTGGGACTGCCTGGCCTCGTGTGTTACATGAAAAGGAAATAGGCCCAGTTTGTGGAACTGACTGGGGGGTCTCGGGTAGAGATGTGTCAGCGATGTCACTTGGTACCATCAGCTAGAATGTTGTCCAGTTGCTGCTCAAGCTCAGAGCTCTAAGTTCTGAGGGGATGGGCATGGGCAGATGTGCCCAAGTCACAGGACAGATTGGTGGCAGAAGTGAGTTTCAAACATGATTTCGCCTATATGATTTGTATAATTTGGTTACTTATAACTTGGGTGTTTCCTCTACTGGTTTTCTGTGGATTTCCTGTTAGATGTATAGAAACATATTTTCATGACTTATCCTCTTTTCAAAGTCTCAGTCTGGACCCCTGACTTGTGTTTGCAGTTTTCAGTGTGGCCAGGGGGTGAGAAGATGGTGTAATCATGTGTTGGCATTCCCAAGTTTATTGAGCCTTACCCCGCCCCCCACCAGATCTTAAAGTGGCTGCTTCATTAGTGATGAGGAAAGTTAGTTTAGCCTCCTTCGGGGGAGGGTTCTGGGTAATTAGTACTGAACGTAGTTTGTGGATTCCAGTACATTTTCATCTCAGGATGGTTTTCCAAGCCCGGGTGACTTGTCCTCTCCCTGACCAGCATCTCCCTTCCTCCAAGGACAGACCTCTGAGCCAAGGCTGGCCCTCAGGTCCTGGTGCCAGGGTTCAAACCCCGACATCTCTTTCTCACTGCTTAATCACGGGCCAGTTTCGTAAACTCCACACCTTCGTTCCCTAATCCAGAGATCACAGATAACCAGGGTTGTGGTGGAGATGCAATTCAGTGATATACTAAAAACTAGTGAAGACTGATCCATAATAAGTGGGAGCTGTTGTTATTTTCTCTCCGAGCCATTGTGCGCTGCACACCACGTGGGTCAGGTTCCATTTGTGATAGGACCTGCCCTGGCACAAGCCTTCTAGTAACCTCATGCCTGTCCCCGGGCTGGTCCTGGCCTGCCCAGCACAGGTGAGAGCCGTTGTCCCCACTGCACACAGGGCTGGAGGCCCCCCACAGCCTTCCCTCCCATTACTGCGAAGGTGTCTCTGGAGAGGGGAAGCCAGCATGTAGTATCCGTTTGCTGTAGTCCTCTTATGGATTGCCACAGCTTGTACGTATTGAATTTGTAAATGCCCAACAGTCCTTGCTTCTGCTCCTCATTGTCCTTTGAAAGCAGTTTGGACTCAGCTTCTCAGCACCTGCTTCCCAACTAATCAGTCTTCTCTGTCCGGGCAAGGGTCAGGGAGCCACAGCTTCTTGGTGACCTCTTGTAGGTCATTTCTGTCCTTGGCTCATCTACACAAGCATCATAAGAACTTTTTTTTTTTTTTTCCCAGTTTTGGGTCCATTGTTCAGCAGCCTTGATTATCCTACTCGGCACTCTTTTGGTCCCAAGGAACCAAATAACCAATTTAATCTTAAGCAGGAAAGAAAATGTGTTGGGGGTGGGGAGTCACTGACTTAGAGGATGTCAGGAGTACCAGATCCAGGGCTATGAAGCACGTGACCAGGAGCTATCTCTCCTCCACTCTTCATCTGCCCCTCAAACCCCACTTCCGTCTAGCACCTCCTGGCACACGTGCTCCCCGCACAGAGTCGCCAGCAGAATGAAACCGTGTCCTGAGAGTGCCAGCTGAAGTCCAAAGGTGGAATCTTGTGGGCCTGCTGGGATTACATCTCGGGCCCTGTACCTGTCACTGTGGCAGATGCAGTGCGTGGCCAGGCCTCGGAAAGGTGCCAGCCCTCTGCCCGGGGTTGAGGGCAGTGAGCTGCTAGGCCAGCACAGTACAGGGCCCCACAGAGAAAGTCCAGCCAGGGTACCTTCAAGCCTGAAGAAAGTTGATGGCATGCTGGAGTCCCCTTCCTGGGTCTCTACATTCCACCTGGCTCTCTCTCCTGGGAAGGGGTGTGCCCTGCTCTCATCAGCGACAGGGGGCCCCAGGGACGCTGTGGCATTTCTGGCTATGCTGAGGTTCCCTGCCCTGTTCTTCTCACCGTGAAGGGCGGGGAAGACTGCAGGAACAGCTTGGGTCCTTCGGGGACCTAGGCGATGGCCAGGTCGTCTGAAGATGTCTGATGTCACACCCGAGGTCAGCATTGCCCGTCTGCCCACCCTGCTCCCTCCATGGTGGCGAGCGAGCTCATGGCTCGGTCTTGCATTCCTCCGCCTTCCTCTGTTCGCAACAGCTGATATCAAAACAGCAGATGTCTGCAGCTGCTCACGGCCCCCGGGGAGTTCCCTGCTCATTCTTTTCTACCCCAGCTCTCCGGAGGAACGCGCCCTATTCACCCAACAGTCCCATGCATGTGTTTGTTTTCCACCTCTCTGGTCCAAACAGGAGTGTCGTGCGGATGGTGTGTGCGCAGTCAGGCTGGGTGCTGGATGGCGGGGTGCTTCTGTGCCTTCCTGCTCACCCAGATGTGCACATGGTCCAAGCAGGGGCAGCGTTCAGTCTTTATGCAGCTCTGACCACAAACCATATGGTGGTCTTCCATGAATCCCATTTCCCCCTCCTGTCAACTCCTTTCTGTCCGCTAAGTGCCTTTGAGCGGCCACCTCCCGCCTCCACCTCTTAAAGCAGATTCCTGCACAGTGAGATTTGAGCACAAGCCTTTGAACCTGCAGCAGTCGTTTTTGACTTTGATACTCCCCAAACTGCATAAAAACAAGTGATGACCAATACCAGAATCCACTTGTAAAAGGATAAAATAAGTCATAGGCATTCATTGACGAAACTCGTGAACCAAACAGTAATTGGAATGAATATTTAACAGTGATTTTGAAGTATTTTGAGTTGTTTGAAAGCAGTGGTTTCCCTCATTATCTTAGGAACCTAATAGATTGAGATAGTGGGGGCTTTTGTTTATACAGTTCACTTTAGTCGCTCAGTCATGTCCAACTCTTTACGACTCCATGGACTGCAGCACTCCAGGCTTTCTCTGTCCATCACCAACTCCCAGAGCTTGCTTAAACTCATGTCCATCAAGTTGGTGATGCCATCCAAGCATTTCATCCTCTGTTGTCCCCTTCTCCTCCCGCCTTCAATCTTTACCAGCATCAGGATCTTTTCCAGTGAGTCAGTTCTTTGCATCAGGTGGTCAAAGTATTGGAGCTTCAGCTTTAGCATCAGTCCTTCCAATGAATATTCAGGACTGATTTCCTTTAGGATGGACTGGTTGGATCTCCTTGCAGTCCAAGGGACTCTCAGGAGTCTTCTCTACCACCACAGTGATTTGTAAATCAACAGATGCTGAACAAACAAGGAAGCGAGGGGCTTTGGTCCATCTAGTTAAGGTGATCTGTGCTGCTAGTAAAGGGTGGTCAGATTTTCCTAAAGTGAAGCACTGTGGCATCTCACCTCGGGTGGCCTGGCTTTGCGGGGGCCTTGAAGGAACAAGAGCTGCTGAGAAGCCTGGGTTCCCTTCCTCCTGGCTTCTGTGCAGACTGTGTTTTGTTTCATTTTTGGTCTTACCCCTTGTCTTCCATTTCCTGTTTCTTTCAGTCCCCTCCAGGCAAAGTGACGGAGGCTGTGAAGGTGGCAATCGACCTTGGGTACCGTCACATTGACTGTGCCCACGTGTACCAGAATGAGAACGAGGTGGGTTTGGCCCTCCAGGCAAAGCTGCAGGAGAAAGTGGTGAAGCGTGAGGACCTCTTCATCGTCAGCAAGGTACCCCACCCTGCAGGGGAGCCTAAGGGAGGGTTCTCGTCCATGTTCATCCAGGGCAGCATCTGTTTAGGGGCCAAGACCACACTCTGGGGTCTCTGAACATGGCTAGGGTTATCACCCAGCAGGCAGTTCTTCCTGGGCAAAGGTGTTGACTCAAGGCCATACCCAAGGCCATGTGGGCTCCAGGGCTCGCCTGTCTGTTGGATGGTCATTCCACTGGGACCCGTTGGCTGGAGCCCCTTGCTGATGAGGCTGAGGCTATGGGTTAGCATCCCCTTTCCAGAGGGTTATCTCTGAGGACAGGACTTGGTTCCCCTCTGCAGATCGAGCTCTCTTGGTGGTATCCAAGAGATACCGGGTGGGAGGGTGAGGCTGGCCCCACGAAGACCAGCCTGGTGGGAACTATGTTCAGGGCCTGGGGCTGGCTTGCCAACCTGCCCGTTGCATTTTGTGCCTTCAGTTTGGTCCTCCTGAAAGGGTTCCTTGACCTGATTATCCTCCCTTCCTTTGGGAACGTAGGATTCACGTGTGCAATAGAATCTCTGTCCCCACCGTTGACAGCATCACGGTGAAGTCTGTGGGTTGTGGGTGCGGAAAGCGAGTCCCCTGTCCCCGAGCCATCTGGCTTCCGGCCTGCGGGCTAAGGCATGTTCCCTCCCCGGCTTCAGCTGTGGTGCACGTATCACGACAAGGACCTGGTGAAAGGTGCCTGCCAGAAGACGCTCAGCGACCTGAAGCTGGACTACCTGGACCTCTACCTCATCCACTGGCCCACAGGCTTCAAGGTAGGGGCTCAGCGGTCTCCAGTGGCATCGCCCTCTGCTGTTAGCAGGTCGCAAGCGGGTAGACCCTCTTTGTGTGTCCCTGCCGCTGCACTCGAGGTGCGGTCCCTAGACCAGCAGCAGTGGCCTCGCCTTGGAGCTTGTTAGAAGTCCGCCTCGGGCCCCACCCAGCCCTCTGACCCAAACCAAGGGTGGCTCACGTGCACATTTCAGAGTTGGAGGAGCACCACTCTTTGTTATTTGGTAATTGGGTAATTTCAACCTTTGCAACAGTGAACACAGCTGAGGTGACACTCCTGCCCATAAGGCAGCGTCATCAGCTGCCACCACTCCCCACCACTTCAGGCACCTTCACATACACACACACACACATATATACACAGGCACACACACATACACACGCACACATATACACACACACACACATATATATACACACACGCACACACACATACACACACACACATATATATACACACGCCTGCACCCTGCACTTAATGCATGCGTTTTCCCGTATTCCATACACATGACATCTGTGGAAGCTTGATAAACCTCGGCAACCTACCTCTTGACACAAAAGAACTCTAGAGTTATTCCATCCTTAGCCTCCATTCTAGCCACAGGCTCAGTTTTCTGCTTCATCAACCAGTGTGAAAGCATGTGGGTTTTACCCTGAAGCTCTTATTTTATTGCACTGTGGTGTATCTGGGCCTGACTTACATCCTTTGTTTTTTTCACAATAAGCTGGGAAGGCTCAGCGAGGTGGTGGTTTTGTAGGCTTGGGTCTAGCCAGAACATGGGCCCTGGGTCCCCTGCTATCCACACACCCGCATCCATGGCAGGCTTCATCTCACTGACCAAGAATTGTCCATCTCCACACAATGGTCAGTGCCCACCCATCTGATAGAAAAGGGGTCTAGAGGCTTCAGGAGCTGTCTGCTATTTCTTTTTCCCAATGATATGAATTTGCCCTTGATTATCCTCTGCAAACAGACAGCTGTTACAGCTTAGAGTAATTGTTTTAGAACTTTGCTTTCCATAGTGCGTCTGCCCCAGCAGATCTCTGCAGGTCTGTGATTGTTTTTGATTGTTACTGCAGCCTGGGAAGGACTTCTTCCCATTGGATGAGGACGGCAACGTGATTCCCAGTGAGAAAGATTTCGTGGATACCTGGACGGTAAGGCGGCCCCTGGCTTGGCCTCCCCTTTCTTGCTGGCTCCCCGGCCTCCTCGTAAGGGACCAGGCGTGAATGATCTGCTCCACCATTTCTTTCACCATGATTGTTATTCTGTCACTGCTGTGGCTCTTCCTGCCTCATTAAAGCCATCCTGGCTTTTGTCTTGATGCCTCTTGTCTTCCCAAAGATCTGACTTGCTGGCACTGAATAATAAGGGCATGACCTGTTAAGCTGGCTGGTACAAAAGGTGCTTCTGGTCCTTGTCCTTCTGGGCACATGTCAGCAGCAAGCAGACCCTCTTTGGTTTCTAGGCCATGGAAGAGCTGGTGGACGAAGGGCTGGTGAAAGCTATTGGAGTCTCCAACTTCAACCATCTCCAAGTGGAGAAGATCTTAAACAAACCTGGCTTAAAATACAAGCCGGCGGTTAACCAGGTAATGTCAGCAGGGGAGCTGGTGTGCATGGGAGACTGTTCTGTGACACTCTGATGCTAGCACTTCCTTGTTATCCACACCACCTGGTGTGGATAACACCCTGAGTTATGGCTCAGAAAAGACGGTGCCACATCTGAGTGAAACTTGCAGGAGAGAAAGGGTTTTGTGATGACTCAGAGTCTTGAGACGAGCTGTGTGCAGACATTGACATCCTCAGACCTGTCACAGTTGATAAATGGCCAAAGCCAGAAAAAAACCTCGAGGCCCATGGCCATGGTAACAAGACTAGGATCCTTAATGTCAAGAACACTAGCTGGGAAGCAAGAGTTGTCACCGCCCAGCCAGGAGATGGGACGCGGGTTGCCCATAACTTTCTGTCTGGAGGGAGGGGTCTTAGCCAGGGAGGACTTCCGGTGTGGCCCGTGCCCATGGGCAGCATCAACCCTCCTGTGTGTATCTGCAGATCGAGTGCCACCCATACCTCACTCAGGAGAAGTTAATCCAGTACTGCAACTCCAAAGGCATTGTGGTGACTGCCTATAGTCCCCTCGGCTCTCCTGACAGGCCCTGGTGAGTCTCCATGGGGTCATGTTCTCTTATCTGTTGGCAGAGATTAGAAATGGCTGAAAAAGGAAAATTCAGCATCAAGGAGAGTGCTTCCGAGGTGATCAGCAGATCTCCTGGGAGCCTCCTGTTGGGTTTCCTGGTTGGCATTTTTAGTAGCAGGATGCCTCCTTTTTTCCTCAAAGGGTTGTAAGTTTATAACTGAGCTCTGAGGAGAAGACTGGCGGGCTGCCCTCTGAGGTCAATGGGCCTTAGGATTAGGGTCATGGCTGCCTTGAGCAGTGGTGACGGTGGTCGCTCACGCAGACCATCTTGCTGTCTATCTCCAGGGCCAAGCCCGAGGACCCTTCCATACTGGAGGACCCCAGGATCAAAGCGATTGCAGACAAGCACAATAAAACCACAGCCCAGGTACGGCCGTTTCCAGGCTCTCGTGACTGTTCCCAGAACTTCCTGCATTTGTGGTGGTTCCCGTTAGCCTGGAGGAGCAAGCCCAGTCAGCCCTCCCCAGACGTATGGCTTGGGTCCTGAAGCGTGGTAGAAAGGGCACAGAGGACCCTTAGAAGACCATATGGGGCTGGGGATGATCAGACCTGCCCCGCTACCTCTGAAGGCTACTATGAGGGTCCACACTCACCCTTGTTCAGGAAAGCCCATCTTTGCTTGCAGAAGGGCTCAGCTGTGTGCTCCCAAAGGCTAGCAGGAGCTCCTAGACAGGGAGTAACATACAGAGAGACACGGAGGCTGAGAGCTGGGCTGGGGGACTGAGCGCCTCCCTTCCTCCTTGCAGGGTGTGAGGCATCACCCCTGAGCTGGACTCCTCACTGTGAAGTTCTGGGGTTTCTCTCTTAGGGTGTGGGCCGGGCTGGGGGTCAGATTGGGCGAGTGGAAAGTGCAGAGCTCCTGATGGACGTACGCCCTTGACATCTCTTTGCACAGGTGCTGATCCGATTCCCCATACAGAGGAACCTGATCGTGATCCCCAAGTCAGTGACACCTGAACGCATTGCTGAGAACTTCCAGGTAAGCCCTGGTTGGTCGCCCCGGGGCCCCCTCGGTGGAGGAGGGGCCAGCTTTTTACCAGGCCTCTGGATGGTCAAGTGTGGGCCCCCCGCCGTCTCCGCTCAGACAGGGAGCCCACTGTAGACACAGGACACTGGTTCCTCGTGGGTGGCAGTGCTGTGCCAGGGTGGGCCCTGGGCCTCGTTGTACGCACACACACCTGTGCTGGGACTTGTCATTTGCCTGAGAAATGTTGCTCTTGAGTGATGCTGCCCGGATTTGCATCAGGGCTCAGTTTCCCCATCTGTAAAATTGATAACCTATTTCAAGGGTTATCACGAAGATGAAATAAGATGCACACAGCACCTGGTGCACTCAGGAAACACTGCCGTGCTGACAGCTCCGTGGCCTGCAGAGACCTTGCAGGGCTCCAGTGAGGTGTCCTGTGCGGTCCTCTGGGCACCTGCCAGAGCCGAGGAGGCCTTCTGACTCCACAGCCCCTCCTGCCCACCTGCCTGCCTCCCGCACCAGTGTCGGGGGCCGGGTCAGGAGACGAGCTCACCAGGAGGGTCCCAGTGCCAGTGCCCCTGAGCCTCTGCTCACCCTGAGGCAAGCAGCTCTCAGTCTTCACCCAAGCCCTGGTTCCTGTGACTCTGTTTCCAGGGAGAGCGACTGATCACTCCTGTTCCACTGGTTGGAGGCTGCGGCTGTAACACCAGCTGCTGTCCACCTGGGGCCTGGGCAGGGTGGAGGAGATAGATAAAGTGATAAAACAGCATGAGAACCACATATTCTGCTAGAGATGGATTTTTTTGTTTCCTGTTTTATTTTTTCAAAGCGTTGGAAAAATTTTCATTAAAAATTTTTTTTAAAGACCCACTTTTGTTATTTTTCAAACCTATTTACTTTTAATTGGAGGATGTGTTAGTTGCTCAGCCGTGTCCGACCCTTTCTGACCCTTTGCGACCCAATGAACAGTAGCCTCCTACATTCCTCTGTCCATAGGATTTTCCAGGCAAGAATACTGGAGTGGGTAGCCATGCCCTTCTCCAGGGGATCTTCCCGACCCAGGGATCGATACTTGGTCTCCCACACTGCAAGCAGATTCTTTACCATCTGAGCCATCAGGGAAGCCCAGTTGGAGGATACTTGCTTTACAATATTGTGTTGGTCTCTGCCACACATCAGCCATAGGTGTACATACATCCCCCTCCCTCATTTTTAAGCTTCCAGGCCACATGGCATGTGGGATCTTAGCTTCCTGACTAGGGATCAAACCCTCGCCCCCTGCAGTGGAAGCACAGAGTCTTAACCACTGGCCTGCCAGGAAATTCCCTGGGCAGAGGTTTTGAAGTGAACTAAATAGGAAAAAAAAGAAGTATCATTTTGCCTGGAGGATCTGGAAGGCAAAGGTCTGTTTTCATCGTTCGTATCATACCCAGACAAAACATGTGCATTCTGAGTGGCCATGTAATAAACTTTCTCTGAGTTTAGTCTACCTTCCTGCTCCTCCGCATAGCAGGCAACATCTCACCAGTGGTCCTGCCTGGAGCTGATCATATGCTTTTATATTCTGTGTTGGATTTTGTTGATGCTAAGTCATGTCTGACTGTTTTGCGACCCCATGGTCTGTAGCCCCCCAGGCTCCTTTGTCCATGGGATTCTCCAAGCAAGAATACTGGAGTGGGTTGCCATTTCCTTCTCCCGGGGATCTTTCTGACCCAGGGATCGAACCTGAGTCTCCTGCATGGGCAGGCAGATTCTTTGCCACTGAGTCACCAGGGAAGCCCTTACCTGTGTTGGATAGCTATTTACAGAGCTTTACCGGATTGTGGTTTCTGTTTTGTTTTCTTTTTAGGTCTTTGACTTTGAACTGGACAAGGAGGATATGAACACCTTGCTGAGCTACAACAGGGACTGGAGGGCCTGTGCCTTGGTGAGGTGAGTGCCGGGAGAGCCCCTGGAGGGATGCAGACGAAAGAATAACTGCCGGAGGCCTTACCACCCAGGTCCTGCTCATGCAGCAGCTTTGGCTTGTTCATGTTACCTGGCCTTCTCCGTGTGCAGCAGGGAGCATTTACAGCATGTCAGCTGAGCTGCACTCAGCTCCGGGGAAATGCCCGGCGCCCTGCCCTAGTCTCTCCTCACCCTGTGCACTGTTGGCCTAACCTGCAGTAACCTGGGGGCCAAACAGCTCCTTTTTTTTTTTTTAAGCTGGGGTATAGTTGCTTCATAACATTACATTAGTTTCTGCTGTACAAGGAAGTAAATCAGCTATGTCTATATAGATCCCCTCCCTCCTACCCTGTCCCACCCATCTAGATATATTAACTTTTCCTTTTCAAAATTAAGTGGCTCATATGAAACCAGATGATTCCAGGTGGCTCCTGCCCCACCTTCCTGGAAGAATTTCCCCGTGACTCTTTATCCATAAGGACTCATGAGAGGGTTTTGGTCGGAAGACTGTGTGCTCGGGGCCCACCAGCACCCCAGCTCTGACACTGGAGCCACTAGACCCCTCCAGTAGACATGAGCTGGTTCCTTGTGTTCCCTCTGATTTGTAGTTTGGAAGGAGATGACAAGGAAGTAGGGTTTGGTTTTATTTTCTTTTTCCTTTTCGTTCCACTACATTAACTCAGGAAAGTTTAAAACACATTTCCTGCTTTCAAGGAGACTCTCCCCATTTTACACGGAGACTAAGAACTTGCCTGTCCCTGTTTGTGTTGTCCGACCTCACCGTTCTTCTCTGTCCCCTCTGGTAGTTACCATCCTAAGCAGAGTTTGAGTGTTCCCTCAGGCCAGCCCGGGTGCTAGCTGT
Organism: Bos grunniens; assembly: GCF_055505025.1. Classification (NCBI taxonomy): domain Eukaryota; kingdom Metazoa; phylum Chordata; class Mammalia; order Artiodactyla; family Bovidae; genus Bos; species Bos grunniens. The sequence continues at coordinate 22,102,678 of NC_141168.1, forward strand.
CTTTCCAGCCCTTTCTCTCCCTCCAGCTCCTAGCTGGCATCCCTGGTGGTCCCCCTACTCCTCCGGCAGGTGTCCCCAGGTTTGCTTCTTGATTAACAACTCTCGCCTGTGAGCGTGCGGCTGCCATGCTGTGGCCACAGGCGAGTTTACCACTGGCCCTCTCTGAGGTCCCTGTATGTGTTAATGGCACTGACCCTTTAGACATTAAAGGCTTGTTTGATCTAGTGGGCAAAGGAGAGAGACAAGAGAAGTGAATCAGTCACCAGGTTCCATCCTTGTTCTCCTTTGAGAACCGCTCATCATTCAGTTTCCTTTCTCCTTCCAGCTGCTGACACAGCATGTGGCAGGGCAGCTGCTGGAGGCCACTGATGTGTAATGGATTAGGAAAGAGCTGTTTTCCCCAAGCAGGGTTCACCCTGAGGCCTTTCACACTCCTCCCAGCCAGGCTTTCCAACACTATATACCTCCAACACAGGCCATAAGACTGTGAACCTTGGCAAACAACTCTTGTATCTTTCCACCCCCAGCTCAACGTCCAGCCTGTCCCCTCTCCCTGTGTTTCCTATAGCAAATCTTTAGTTGTTCACTTCAGCTCCCACTGGCCCTGGGAGACTTCTGGAGATGACAGTGGCCTCTTGCCCCCTGTGTTCCAAGCACTTGCTGTGTTATGTGTGTTCTGTGTATCTGAGTCTGCTTTGTTTTTTAATTGGTGGAAAATCGTTTTACAATTTTGTGTTGGTTTGTGCAGTACACCAGTAAGAATCAGTCATAGTTTTGTGTGTATATATATCCCTTCCCTCGAGGCTCCCTGCCCTCCCCCAACCCCACCCCTCCAGGTCATCACAGAGCGCCAGGCTGGGCTCCCTGTGTTATTTAGCAACTTCCTACTGACTTTTTGTTTTACACATGATAGTATATATATATGTCAGTGCTACTTTCTCCCTTCGTTCCACCCTCACTTTCCTCCGCTGTACCCACAAATCCATGTTCTACCAGGTTCATCAGTTCCGTTTTTCTAGATTCCGTGTATACGCATTAATGTACAACACTCAAGACATCGTTTCTATTTGAAATTGGTTACGGTAGCAGTCTCAGCCAGGAAAGGCTAATGTGTTCCTGTTTCCTCCTGACAGCTGTGCCTCCCACAGGGATTACCCCTTCCACGAGGAGTTCTGAAGGCGTTCTGAAGCTGCGGGCGCCTGCCCTTGCCCAGGTGACCCGCCGTCTCCCACCTCGCTCTTTTGTGTGTAGCGTAATTTGGCCCGTGTCCCTCAGTGGTGGGTCAGCAACTTCTAGACAAACCCGCGAGGGCTCGGCCAGCTTGGTGTCGGGTCCAAAGAGCAGAATCAGTAGATTAGTAGAAGTCTCTTCAGTTTTCCTTTGCCCTTCTAGTCTGGGGATCTGGGGAACATGCAACCCAAATACTCTTTTCTAAATTGAATTCACAAAATCAGAATAGTGCCTCTAACAGTGGGGTTTTGATTGCTTGGAACTGTAATCCTTTCAGCTAGGCTTTTCTTTGCCTCAAATAAAAAGTGCTCTTATGAGTTTGATGTTGTCTGTTTTGTATCTGTTTGTTGAAACAGTACACTGCCTTCTGTGCCCCTCGACCTTCCTCCCCAGATACCATACAGCTCAGCTCCACAACAGGAGGAAAGACTTGGCATCTTAGCACTTAGGACCTCAGTACCACATCCACTTGGCTTTAGGGGGCTGGACATCTGACTGCACATCAGACACCCGGGGGGCTTTGAACGCGAGCATGCTGGTCCTCATCCCTGGAAACTTATCTGATTGGTGCAGGTGTAGCCAGGACATCAGGAGTTTGCAGGACCCCAAGGTGACCCTTGTGCAGCCAAGCTGAGAGCCAAAGCTCTAGGACCGAACCAGAACACAAACCCGTTTGTAATTTCACAGATTTACTTGGTTTTTTCTCCTACTTGTGAAGGCCAAAGTCCTGTGGTTACTAAACAGCACCATTCATGAGAGACTGCTCTCAGGAAGCTCCTTGTCTGGGGCAGAGGGAAGAAAAGCAGCAGTAATCGGTAGCTGGGGCCACTATAACAAAAAACCAGAGACTGGGTGGTTTAATGTATTTCTCACAGTTCTAGAGGTCTGAAGTCAGAAATCAGGGTGCCAGCGTGGTTGAGTTCTTATGAGGGCCCTCTATGGCAAGTAGATGGCTACCTTCTCACTATATCTTCCCGTGATAGAAATGAAAGAAAGCTTTCAGGAGAGCCAACTCATTGGAAAAGACCCTGATGCTGGGAAAGATTTAAGGCAGGAGGAGAAGGGGACAACAGAGGATGAGATGGTTGGATGGCATCATTGACTCAATGGACATGAATTTGAGCAAACTGCAGGAGATAGCGAAGGACAGGGAAGCCTGGAGTGCTGCAATCCAGGGGGTCACAAAGAGGGAGACCCGGCTGAGCGACTAACACTAACTTAACTGATCAAAATAACAAAGGCCAGGAAGGAGATTGGATAGACAAGTGTTGACTTCAAGTTTAAAAAGACAAGTTGCTTTGCTTTGCTCCTGGCTCTGTTAATTGGATGACTAGCCACTTTCATTCGGTGAGAGCTGCTTTGCAGATGATCCATGTGTCAGATGGATAGTATTTAGTTCGGCAGCGTTGGTTGCTGGGTCTCACTCAGGGATGCAGGAGAACAGTCCGGCCCCTGAGTGGCTGGGGTGGATCCAGGTGGGGGGCCCACCAGCTCACCAGCTGGCAGCCCTGCGCCTGGATCCCTCACTTACTGAAACCTACCCATCACTGTGTTCCCCCTGCTTGGTAGGCAGGTCCCACCTTATCCCAAGTTGAACTGCAAATCTCTTGCGTCACCCTCCAATCACCAAGAACTGTGTGTGTGTCGCTCAGCCATGTCCAACTCTTGTGACCCCATGGACTGTAGCCCACCAGGCTCCTTTGTCCATGGAATTTTCTGGGCAAGAATACTGAAGCGGGTGCACATGCCCTCCAAGGGATCTTCCCAGCCACCAAGAGCAGACTATCATTTTATAAACGGTTATGGCAAGTCCTCTGAGAACTAGTTCGCAAACCCTGTTTCTCCAGGTAGCAAGAGCTGGCTTAAGTGCTCTCTGGGAAAGCTTTGGGGTCATCGCTAGTAAGATTTAAAATCAGATGCCTGCCTTCTAGGTCCCTGCTTAAAAACACGTTCAAAACAAGACCATTTAGAAGCCAGCCAGGAGCACAAACCAGATAAAATTCCCTCTGCTGGTCCCCCTCCCACTTTCTAACCTACCTCGACTTGTATCTGGTTTCCCTGGTGGCTCGGATGGTAAAGAGTCTGCCAGCAATGTTGGAGACCTGGGTTCGATCCCTGGGCTGGGAAGATCCCCAAGAGAAGGAAATGGCAACCCACTCCAGTACTCTAGCCTGGAAAATTCCATGGGTGGAGGAGCCTGGCAGGCTACAGTCCATGGGGTCGCAAGAGTTGGACAGGAGTGAGCAACTTCACTTTTTTTTTTCTTTTCCAATTGTATCTAAGAACTCTCACTTGGCTGGTGTGGAGGTTGAGGAGGGGGATCAGATGAGGGGGATCAAAACCTATCATGAACGGCTGGGTCTGCATGTTGAAGGTGAAATAGAGTATTTGCAGCATAAGACCCAAGCTGATAGACACCAGAGGGTCTCTATGGATAGAGATGCTGCTTCTCGCCCCACCTCCCTCCTCTCACCCATCCCCAGGCGGGTTGCAGCCCAGCCTCAGGACTCAGGTAAACCCCTGGTCCCAAATGCAGTGACACTTTAGAGGCCAAGTTAGTGGCAGTTACAGAACAATGGTGCAGGTCTTTGCTTTGTGGAGCTCTGTTGGGGCCCTGAAATATATTCACAGGTTTAGAGTTGGACCAAAACAAAGTTCCAGGCAAAGAGTAGTATTGTTCAGATAATGAGGCCAGCTGAAAGATGGAACAGAATTTGAATCGCATGGGTGATTAAGACGTGCTTGAAAACCTGCCCTGAACAATAGTGGCGCAGGTTGAATGCAGACCGCATAGTTGAAGGTCTAGGATTTCACGTTTCTCAACACAACATCCTTCCCAAATGAGCTGTTTCAGTGCAGCATCTGGCAGAGTCCTGGGGGTTCTCCCTCCAGGAGAAATAAGTTGGGCTTCTGAGTCAATGTTGGGCTCAGCCCGGCAAGGCTTTGGCGAGGGGCTGTCTCTGGGGGTTCATGGCTCCTAGGGTCCAGCTCTGGGTCACGCTTAGTCTTTCTGACCCTTGATGGCATTTTCCAGCTGTGCTGCAAGGAAGACGTGGGGCTCAGGATCCCCAAGGCGAGCCTCTTTTCTTTTCCTCCCCAGAGTTTGGCTTCTCAGGTCCTCCAGCCCAACTCCCAGCTAAGCCCAAGGGAGCACCAGTGTTGGTTTCCCTTGCCCTCCTGTCCGCAGTGCCTAGAACCGTGCCTGGGCACAGAGTGGGCACTTGGTGACGGCAGCTGTGTGTGCAACTGAGTTAACACATGAAGAGCTTATAACAACTAGCAGTGAAAACCTAGAGTGAAATCAGTGTATTTTAGACCAAAGAGGGGCTGCTTAGTTCTGACTAGTGGCCCAAAATACATGAGAGGTAGCAGAGTTGTATAAATATAGACAGTGTCTTTGTATTTTTTAAATAAGGTTGGCTTTATTATTTTTAAAATTTATTTTATCATTTTTGGTTGCATTGAGTCTTCGTCGCTGCACGTGGGTTTTCGCTAGTTGTGGCAGGCAGGGGCTGTTCTCCAGTTGCAGCTCACAGGCCTTAGAGCGCAGGCTCAGGAGTTGTGGTGCATGGGCTTAGTTCCCCCGCAGCTCGTGGGATCTTCCCAGACCAGGGATGGAGCCTGTGTCCCCTGCATTGGCAGGCAGATTCTTTACCACCAGACCACCAAGGAAGTCCTGGATGTGCCGAGACTTCACTGCAGCTGTGTCCTTCCTAATCCATGACTCACCTCTATTCATACAAGTGCTGCCCTCCTAGCAGTCAGGAGGATTAAGACTGTGAATGTGAAATTTACCTCCCAGGCTTTGCACACAGCCCTTGATACATGCTAGTCATCATCGTTGATGTTGTTCAGTTCAGTCGCTCAGTCATGTCCAACTCTTTGGGACCCCATGGACTGCAGCACGCCAGGCTTCCCTGTCCATCACCAACTCCCGGAGCTTGCTCAAACTCATGTCCATCGAGTTGGTGATGCCATTCAACCATCTCATCCTCTGTTGCCCACTTCTCCTCCTACCTTCAATCTTTCCCAGCATCAGGGTCTTTTCCAAGGAGTCAGTTCTAATCAGGTGGCCAAAATGTTGGAGTTTCAGCTTTAGCATGTTAATTAATGTTAACATGATGTTGTTAATATCATTATTATTACTGTAACTATATTTTGCAACAGAAGCAAGCCCCCAGCACCCCACCTCCCCAGTTTGTGGATGGTGCCCCAAGGGTTGGAGCTGTGTCCAGAGTGAGGCTGTTTGCTCTGCACGACTAGTTCTTTCTCCACTGCCTGGACTCAGTCCAGCTTCAGGTACAGAAAGGGCCACTCCTAGTACCTTTATCTGTGAGCAGCACACTGTGAACTTCTGCTTCCAGCCTCAAGGACTGTGCTTCCTGGCAAGAAGAGTGAGCCCTGAAGAAAACGCTGCCCACGTGTTTTAAGAAGTTTTTTTTTTTTTTTCCCTGTACTGATGGAATCACAGAGCATTGGAGATCAAATAACCCAGGGTTTTCCAACCTGTTTTTGGCAGTAGGCTCCTTTCTCTAAAATAAACCCTCTCTCTATCCTCAATATATACACTAGATAAGAAGAGAGCTGCTGTGGTTTAAGTGAGGGAGGAGTCTGGGAACCAAATCAGTTATTACCCCCCTACACACAGCCCCAGCCGTGAGGGCCCTGGAACACAGTTTCTAAGCCTTGGGATTCAACTCTGTGTATGTGTGTTTTAAACAACAAACTATATTTATTTCTAGCTCCGTCGGTAAAGAATCCGCCTACAATGCAGGAGACCCTGGTTTGATTCCTGGATCGGGAAGATCCTCTGGAGAAGGGATAGGCTACCCACTCCAGTATTCTTGGGCTTCCCTGTGGCTCAGCCGGTAAAGAATCCGCCTGCAATGCGGGAGACCTGGGTTCGATCCCTGGTTTGGGAAGCTAGATCCCCTGGAGAAGGGAAAGGCTACCCACTCCAGTATTCTGGCCTGGAGAATTCCATTGAACTATACAGTCCATGGGGTCGCAAAGAGTCAGACAAGATGGAACAACTTTCCTTTGACTTCCCTGGTGGCTCAGACGGTAAAGCCTCTGCCTACAATGAGGGAGAACAGGGTTCTATCCCTGGGTCGGGAAGACCCTCTGGAGAAGGAAATGGCAACCCACTCAAATACTCTTGCCTGGAAAATCCCATGTACGGAGGAGTGTGGTAGGCTACAGTCCATGTGGTCTCAAAGAGTTGGACACAACTGAGCAACCTCACATTTAACATTTATTTCACACAGTTAGTTGCTAGAGTCCAGGAATTTCAGAGGGGCTTAGCTGGGTGGTTTTGGATGGAGGAATCACTCAGTGAATACAACAGCTGTGACTCATCATGCTAAGGCTTGACTGAGGCTGGAGGGTCTAGTTCCAAGATGGTGCACTCAACCACTGGCAAGTCAGTACTGGCTATTGGCAGGAGGCCTTAGTTTCTCCCCACATGCCCCTTTCCATAAATCTGCTGTTCATGACATGGTGGCTGACTCTCCCTGATGTGAGTGACCCAAGAGGGCACAAAGGGGAAGCCACAGGTCTTCACTATCTAAACTCAGAAGTCAGACACCATCATTTCCACCAAAAGTCAACCCCAATGACACCATGGAGGCTGGCTCCCACAAGTTACAAACCTAGAACTGCATCTTGTGTAGAACCAGGGAAGCCCTCAGAAGTAACAAACATGCACATATTTCAAAAGAATATATGATCAGATTGGCATTTCCAGCCAAGCAAACTTTTGGTTTTACAACAACAAAAATCTCTGAGGATCAGAGAGGTGAAGAGACCAGTCAAAGCTCACAATGCAAGTTTTTAAAAATTTATTGAAATACAGTTGATTTATAATGTTTTATTAGTTTCTGGTATACTTCCTGAAGGAAATGAAATCACTATCTCAAAAAGATATCTGCTGGGAGGGAGGAGGGAGGAGGGTTCAGGATGGGGAACACATGTATGCCTGTGGCGGATTCATTTTGATATTTGGCAAAACTAATACAATTATGTAAAGTTTAAAAATATAATAAAATTAAAAAAAAAAAAAGATATCTGCTAACTCAAGTCCATTGTAGCTTTATTCCTAATGGCCAAGACATGGAAACAGCCTAAGTGTCTACCAATGGTTGAAGAAGTAGAGTCGCTCGGTTGTGTCCGAATCTTCATGACTGCATGGACTGTAGCCTACCAGGCTCTTCCATCCATGAGATTTTCCAGGCAAGAGTGGGTTGCCATTTCCTTCTCCAGAGGATCTTCCTGACCCAGGGATCAAACCTGTGTCTCCTGCATTGTAGGCAGACGCTTTACCATCTGAGCCACCAGGGAAAGCCAATGGTTGAATGGAAAAAGTAATATATTTATTGATATTGATTATTGATATATTATTTAAATATATTCATGTATCAATTATTGTTGTTATTTAGTCACTAAGTCATGTCTGACTCTTTGCGACCCCATGTATAGTAATCTGCCAGGCTCCTCTGTCCGTGGGATTTTCTAGGCAAGAATACTGGAGTGGATTGCCATTTTCCTTCTCCAGGGGATCTTCCCATATAGGGATCAAACCCACATCTCCTGCATTGGCTGGCAGATTCAACAGTATGTTAATATACACTGTTCATTGGGCTCAGTTGCTAAGTCATGTCCAACTCTTTGCAATCCCATGCAGCCCATCAGGTTCCTCTGTCCATGGAATTTTCCAGGCAAGAATACTGGAGTGGATTGCCATTTCCTCCTCCAGATTAATATACATTAATGGAATACTATTCATCTATGAGAAGGAAGGAAACCCTGACATTTAGAACAACATGGATGGACCTCGAGGGCATTAGGCTAAGTGAAGTAAGTCAGACAAAGGAAGATGGTCTGCTTAATGTGGAATCAGGAAACAATGAACTCGTAGACACAGAGAGTAGAGTGGTGGTTACCGGGGGTGAGGGAGATGGGAAGACGCTGGTCGAAGGGTACAAACTTCCTTTAGTTCTGGGGACATAATGTACAGTACGGTGACTCTAGTTAATGATTCTCTATTGCATACTTGAAAGAGAAAATAGAGCTTTAATGTTCTCGCCGTAACAACAACAAAATGGTAATTACATGAGGTGAAGGATATGTTAGCTAACCTTATTGTGGTAGGTATTTCTCAATGTATACATACATTGAATCATCACATTGTACACCTTAAACTTAACCCAAGTTATACATTAATGATATCTCAGTAGAGCTGGGGGGAAAAGACAGTCTCGGGGAAAAATGAAAACTAAAATTATGACCAAATAAAGGGTGGGATTTGGGGTGAATTTTGCAATCAGGGAGGAACAGACCAAGGGCTTCTAATGTACCACTGATTTCTTAACATGGGTTCTAGAACATATTTGCTTATTTTGCTTCTTTAAGTGATATACACAGATTTTATATACCTTTTTGGATATGCACTTCAAATAAAAGTAAATGTTTGCTGAATCAACACATGATCTCATGTGATCCTTACAACAAACCTGTTAGACATGCACCACAATTCTCATTTTGCAGATGAACTTAAATCAGAAAAAATTCATTGATGTGCCAAATATCTAGTCAATGTTTCCTCCTTCTCGTTCTGTGATCTTTCCACTGAATTTCACTGAAACTAATTTTTATGACTGTTTCTGTTGCTGTCTTAACTCTACACACGAAAACCTAGAGTACCAAACTGCAGTTATTGAGCAAAAGATATCAGATTCTTTTAATAGAATTACCCTTTAGAAATTTCTGTTCTCTCCTATCGTGTTTGTGATTTTCTGTGCTGTGTAGATAACACAGCCGTTCACTAGTGATAAGCAAACTATGCAAGAGTTGCAGTTCAGGAATCGTTGCAGTGGTACTGAAAAGTGAGGTACGGTCAGGCAAGAGACAGTAGATTTTGGAAGAGAATTCTCAGGGTATATGGATTAAAGCTGGGACCCTGGAGGGCAAGTCAGCCTGAGGCCCCAAGACAGAAGTCGACATGCTTCTGTGGATTGGAGCCGAGGGTCATGGAGGAGCAGAGACAGGAACACAAACCACAGGGGCAGGCCCCCCGGCTCAGTACGGCAGGGAGAGCACAGAGGCCCAGCGCAGGACGAGGAGGGGGAACAGCAGAGGACTTAACGCCTGCTGCAGGGCTTCTCCTGGGTCGGCAGCAGAGGCCCCCAGCTTGGACCTGGGACCCGAGGAGAATTATGTGGCCTTCCCTCTCAGTCACCATGAGTCAGCAGGTTTGGACAAGCATGTCCGCTCTGCTAGGGCTTTCAGAGGTCACATGGTCACAGCCTTCTTTGTCCAGAACGGACCAAATGACTCCATCAAGACAAGCCAGCCAATGGGTGGGACAGTCAGGATTAGAACTCATGTCTTGGTTGTTCATCCAGTGTTCTTTTTTCCCTAGCTCACCTACACTGGTGTCCTCTTAGCCAGAAAACATCATTTTGGAAACCCCCAACTCTCAATCTGTGGCCTCATTTGGACTAGAGGCTAGACTGACTGCAAAGCCAAGTGGGGTGCAAAGCCAAGGGGTCCAAACTGAATTTGGAGGAAGTCTGGATTTGTGCCCCTGGGCTGAGGGTTGGGAAGGGGTGTCTAGGTCTCCTCTCTCCTTCTCGCCTCAACTGGAGCAAATTCCTTTTTATCTGTTTTGTTTGTTGGAATTGTTAAGATTTCATGTGCGGAGAAGGGTTCTGAACCTTAGGAAAAAAGATCACAAAGATTAAAAATCATTCTGTGGAAAACCAGATTGTATCTCTTGGGGTCTCTCTGCTCATTCCCCAATTTTAGTACCTTTCAGTAGGAATTCTTAGATTCCTCATTTCATGTTCAGCTCTGTGGCACGTGCTAAGGGGCACAGAGAGGGAGATCACTCCATCCTCAAGGCATAGATCCACAACGGATTTCTGTCACTTGGAGGAGGGAAGCCTTTTTTTAAAAATTACTATTTTTATTGAAGTATAAGTTGATTTACAATGTTTCAGGTGTACAGCAAAGTGATTCAGTTATATATATTCTTTTTCAGATTCTTTTCCATTGTAGGTTATTACTAGAGTTTGAAATATAGTTCCCTGTGCTATACAGTTGGTCCTTTTTGTTCATTTTATATATAGTAGTGCAGTGCATGGGTGTTCAGTTGCGTCCAACTCTTTGCGACCCCATGGACTGTTACTGTATGTATGCTGCTGCTGCTGCTAAGTCGCTTCAGTCGTGTCCAACTCCGTGCGACCCCATAGACGGCAGCCCACCAGGCTCCCCCATCCCTGGGATTCTCCAGGCAAGAACACTAGAGTGCGTTGCCATTTCCTTCTCCAGTGCATGAAAGTGAAAAGTGAAAGTGAAGTCACTCAGTGTCTGACTCTTCGCGACCCCATGGACTGCAGCCTACAGGCTGGGAAAGCCTATATACATCGTACATAGTAGTGTCTTTCTGTTAATCCCAATTTCCTAATTTATCCCCCACCCTTTCCCCTTTGGTAACCATAAGTTTGTTTTCTATGCTTTGTTTTTGTTCAGTTGCTCAGTTGTGCTTTGTGACCCCCATGGACTGTTGCCTGCCAGGCTCCTCTGTCCGTGGGATTTCCCAGGCAAGAATACTGGAGTGGGTTGCCATTTCCTTCTCCAGGGGATCTTCCCGACCCAGGGACTGAACTTGAATCACCTGCACTGGCAGGCGGGTTCTTTACCACTGAGCCACAAAGTCTGAGGAAGCATTTTCAAATGATACTTCAGCTTGCCTATTTCACATACCATGTTCCTACCATCATCCTGTTTAGTTGCATCCCTTTTCTTGGCTATCCTGGAGAAAGGTTGCAAAGGGTAAAGAGATAAGACCTTGGCGCCTACAACTTGCCAACTTTCTGCTACTATAGTAGGGATGACTTTTTTCTATGTGTGCATGGGAGCTCTATTTCACAAGTTTCCAGGCAATTTCCTGTACAGGGTAACATAAGGCAATAACTTCCTCACAGAGAAATAAGGAAGGATGTTCTAGGTTGATGTTCCTAAGTTGGGCACAGCCTGTGTAGCCCTGTTGATGCCCCTGGGACTACCTGGAGGACAGGTGGAAGTTTTGTGGCTCAGCTGGTAAAGAATCCGCCTGCAGTGTGGGAGACCTGGGTTTGATCCCTGGGTTGGGAAGATCGCCTGGCAAAGGGAAAGGCTACCTGCTCCAGTATTCTGGCCTGGAGAATTCCATGGACTGTATAGTCCCTGGAGTTGCAAGGAGTCGACTGAACAACTTTCATGTGAGAGTGAATTGATGTTGTACCCAGAATTCCCCAGACCCAGCACCCATGTCCCTCAGTTATATTAAAATGCTGCTTGGATAGCATGGGGGCACATCTAAACCTCTGCTCTCAGCCCAATCGCTGGCCTGCAGCCTCCCCCAGAACATTCCTGACAGTACTTCAGTGGTCTGGGTGGGCTTGATCCTAAAACAAGGATTGGACACCCCTCTAGGCACTGTGGGCCAAACGGAGCTGGGTGGGTGGTTCGGAAGGAAACTAGTTCCTCTAGTTCATTGCCTGTGAGCAGAGGGAAGGCTCCATCCATACTCCCCACTGCATTTTCTTTTCTTCCTAAGCTTAGGCTGTTGTGTGATGCTTGCTGCCCCCTACGGCCACACATGAGTCAAGACATGTTTTAGTATTAATAACCCCTGGTGACTGGGGAGCCCGTGTTTACTGCTGGCCGGTAGACCTTCATAGGAACAATTGCAAGAATACTGGGGTGGGTTGCCATTTCCTCCTCCCACAGATCTTCCCGACCCAGGGGTCAAACTTGTGTTTCTTGCATCTCCTGCATTGGCAGGCAGATTCTTTACCACTGCGCCACCTGGGATGCCCAATAGCCATAGTACTCTGGCCGATACTGTCAGTGGGGAACTTATAAAAGAGTATCAGGCACTATACTAAGCTTTTTACATACATCATCTGATTTAATCCTCAAAGTGATTCTGAGAGGTAGGTCAGTCAGTCAGTCAGTTCAGTCGCTCAGTCGTGTCTGACTCTTTGCGACCCCATGAATCGCAGCACACCAGGCCTCTCTGTCCATCACCAACTCCCGGAGTTCACTCAAACTCACGTCTATCGAGTCAGTGATGCCATCCAGCCATCTCATCCTCTGTCGTCCCCTTCTCCTCCTGCCCCCAATCCCTCCCAGCATCAGGGTCTTTTCCAATGAGTCAACTCTTCGCATGAGGTGGCCAAAATATTGGAGTTTCAGCTTCAGCATCAGTCCTTCCAATGAACACCCAGGACTGATCTCCTTTAGAATGGACTGGTTGGATCTCCTTGCAGTCCAAGGGACTCTCAAGAGTCTTCTCCAACACCACAGTTCAAAAGCATCAATTGTAGTAATATTAATATTCCTAAACAGAGGAGAAACTGAGTCACAGGACAAATAAATAGCTCAAGCAAAATGCATGCTGTTAAATGGCAGGGTTTGGATTCAGAGCCAGTGGTGTCAGACTTCAAAGTCCACATTCCAAGCCATTCTGCAAATTCTTGTTTCCAGCAGGCTATATCTTGAATAGGCTCACCTTTCCCATATTCTGTCAAAAATGACAAGCCATAGACCCACATTCATTTTTATTCCATCTGTCCACATCCTGACAACCTCCCACACAGCTTTCTCCCCCATCACCACACCCACAACTTTTACAGTCTCTTCTTTCCTTCCTGATCTTTGTGCAATTTATATCCCTCCTGCTGGCCATAAACATCCACCTGAGTCCAGGAGTTCTTAAGGTGGGGCCCACGGAGCTCTGGATAGAATCCAAGAGGTCTGTGAACTTGGATGGGGGAAAAAATTACACTCTACTGTGAATATAGAAAACAAACAGAAATGGTAGCTATGATTTTGTTGCCAACAGAAATCACAGGCATTTCTATATCATGTCACTATTGTTACAGATATCTCAAAATAAAATTATAATATTTACTACACCTGTCATTAATCCTATTACTTAGTTCAGTTCAGTTCAGTTGCTCAGTCATGTCCAACTCTTTGGGACCCCATGGACTGCAGCATGCCAGGCTTCCCTGTCCATCATCATCTCATGGAGTTTGCTCAAACTCATGTCCATCAAGTCAGTGATGCCATCCAACCATCTCATCCTCTGTCGTCCCCTTCTCCTCCTGCCTTCAACCTTTCCCAGCATCAGGGTCTTTTTCAATGAGTCAGTTCTTCCCATCAGGTGGCCAAAGTATTTGGAGCTTCGGCTTCAGCATCAGTCCTTCCAATGAATGTTCAGGATTGATTTCCTTTAGGATTGACTGGTTTGATCTCCTTGCAGTCCAAAGGACTCTCAAGAGCCTTCTCCAACACCACAGTTCAAAAGCATCGATTTTTAGTTTTCTATATGGTTCAACCCTCACATCCATTCATGACTACTGGAAAAACCATAGCTTTGACTAGACGGACTTTTGTCAGTTAAAGTAACATTTCTGCTTTTTAATATGCTGTCTAGGTTTGTCATAGCTTTTCTGCCAAGGAGGAAGTGTCTTTTAATTTCATGGCTGCAGTCACTATCTACAATGATTTTGGAGCCCAAGAAAATAAAGTCTCTCAATGTTTCCATTGTTTCCCTATCTATTTTCCATGAAGTGGTGGGACCAGATGCCATGATCTTAGTTTTTTGAATGTTGAGTTTTAAGCTGGCTTTTTCATTTTCCTCTTTCACTTTCATCAAGAGACTCTTTAGTTCCTCTTTGCTTTCTACCACAAGGGTGGTGTCATCTGTATATCTGAGGTTATTGATATTACTTAATCATTAATTTTAAAACATATTTGTTACTATATCACAAATTTGTTTTTTCAATATTTTGATTAGCATTCTTTCAAAATTATGGAATTTCTTGGTAATCCTGTACATTTAATGTTATGTATTAAAGAATTCTTAGACAGGGGTCTAAAGGCTTCTGCAGGATGCCAAGGGGTCCTGGCATGAAAAATGATTAGGATTGCTGCCCTTGATTTTATGCCAGGCTTTGGGGCTTCTGACCCAGATCATATAACATAGCAGTGACCAGAGATATAGGAACAACTGCAGTTCTCCAAATAGGATGACCACGTGACTTATTTTGTAAACCAGGACACTTTCAACTTTTGAGTTGAAAGGTGGCACTATTAATAATTATGTCCGGACAAGTGCAAACTGAGATGTAAGGTCACCCCACCCAAATAGCATGCATTCTGGAAACCAAGGAATTAGATAAGAAAATGCCATGTGATTAAATGTAACTTACATCAACATAAAAACTCACCCTATCTATAAATATGCTGCTGATAAAGTTAAATTATCTCCTAAAATCCAACCAGAACATAAAATATAACTAATATAAAGTATGCGTGCATGCAAGCTCCTTTGCTCAGTCATGTCTGACTCTTTGTTACCCTATGGGTTATAGCCCACCAGGCTCCCCTGTCCATGGGATTCTCCAGGCAAGAATACTGGAGTGGGTTGCCATTTCCTCCTCTAGGGAATATAAAGTATACTGAATTCAAAATAAATAATTACAATATATAAATATATTACAAATTATACAAATGTACCCCTTACTGTGGACCAAGCACTGTCTGTCCTAATTGGTAGGGACTGACCCTGATGTTGAGAAAGACTGAGGGCAGGAGGAGAAGGGGTTGAAATGGCAAGAGGATTAGATGGTTGGATGGCATCACCGACTCAATAGACATGAGTGTGAACAAATTCTGGGAGATAGTGAAGGACAGGGAAGGTTGACATGCTGCAGACCATGGGGTTGCAAAGAATCGGACAAGACTGAATGACTAAACAACAACAACAATTGGTATTATTATCCTCACTTATAAACGAGGAAAACTTGGCCAGCATCACACAGCGAGAAGGAAGTGGGGCTGAGTCACAAATCCACAGGTACACTGACTGCTGTGTCTGTGCTCCAAGCCTTGTTCTTCACTTTGAGACTTTGTAACATTAGGAAATCTCACTATCTGAAAGGAAACCGGCAAAATAACAGATGGAACATGGCAGATTAGTCTTGTTTATCTCCAGCGCAGTGTAAGGTAGAAGCAGCCTTTTTTCTAGGTGACAAGATCCAGTTATTTGAAAGACATTCTCCAGAGAAGGAGGAATCTGGATAGTGAGCAGTAGACGTGCTCCTTTAAGACTCCTAAATTATAAGGATCTCTCCCCAGGCATTCACCGTTTTCCTTTGATTGCAACAGAGGGCTCCTGTAGGAGAGGCAAGGATCAAGAACATGGGCTTGAAGTTGAAATTTTGGGCACTGATTACCAAACCAAGTAGCCTTGGGTAAGTCACGTAGCCCCGGCTAAGTCACGTAGCCCTGGCTAAGTTATGTAGCTTTCTGGACTGTACTTTTCTCATCTGAAGAATGGAAATAATGATAAACCTCATAGGTGGTGGTGAGGAATCAATGAGCCTGGTCAATATGTGATGTTCATGTGTGCTAAGTCACTTCACTTGTATCCAACTATTTGAGACCCTATGGACATGAAGCCCACCAGGTTTTTCTGTCCATGGAATTCTCCAGGCAAGAATACTGGAGTGGGTTCCCATCCCCTTCTCCAGGGGATCTTCCAAGCCCAGGTATTGAACTCGAGTCTCTTAACTCTCCTGCATTGGCAAGCGAGTTGTTTACCACTAGCGCCACTCAGCGGAGAAGGCAATGGCAACCCATTCCAGTGCTCTTGCCTGGAAAATCCCATGGATGGCGGAGCCTGGTGGGCTGCTGTCTATGGGGTCGCACAGAGTCGGACACGACTGAAGCGACTTAGCAGCAGCAGCAGCGCCTCTCAGTATGTGATACAGGCTAGCAATTATTATGATTATCATTTTATTAGTCTCTAGCCATTCTGTTCCCAAACTCATCTCTCTCTATTATTCAGAGTGTTTCTGAGTGTTCTGGAATCTTCTGCTCTGCTTCCTCTTCACCTTTCTTCCACCATTCTGTAGCTATCTTTGGGTGATTGTGAGCACGTGTGCTAATGTAGCATTTGTGCCAGAACTTATGTTGCTGATGCAGTGAAAACTCTGACAGCTGGAAGTGAGACCAGGGCTACACGTTCTCAAGTTTATCACATCTTCTCGATTTGCCCACTCCGTAATAGCATTTGTGTCCAAGCATTTCATTCGGGTTTTGCTGAGCCGACATGAATTTTTTTAAGTTCGGAGGTGTCTGGAGAATGCTTCAGTATAAATTGAGTTGACAAAAAAATGGGATGGATCATTTATCACCTTCGTGGAAACAAGATGAATTTCTGCTTTCAACTGAAATAAGAAATGACGGAAGACTGCTGGGCCTGAGTGCGTAAAAAATTGAAGTGGTAAAAAAGGAAGAAAATTCAAAATAAAAAGAGAAGATATAGCTTTGGAAATGTTCATGTCAATGTGAAAAGAGATTAATAAATATGGTTTTATAAGGCCGATTTTTAAAAACACTTTGGTCGCCTCCTCTGCTAAGAAAAAACATTTTACATCATAACGTTACCACTATGGACATTAAAACAAAAATTTTCACACACAGGAAACTCATCATGTGTGGAGTGGCATTTTTATTTTTATGTAATTTTCTTGTATTTTTATTCTGTTCTATTCTTTTTGTTGTTGTTCAGTTGCTAAGTTGTGTCTGACTCTTTGTGACCCCATGGACTGCAGCATGCCAGACTATAGCTGCCGGGCTCCTCTGCCCATAGAACTTTCTAGGCAAGAATACTGGAATGGGATGCCATTTCCTACTCCAGGGATGGAACCTGTGTTTCCTGTGTCTCCTGCATTGGCTGGCAGATTCTTCACCAATAGCAGCTGGGAAGCCCTTAATGCTGGTCACAAGCCACTTAATCAGTTTCATAATCTACTAATGAATTGTGACTTGCAGCTGAAGAAACAGTGATCTCAAGTGCTCTTATAAATACATTATTGGGTAAAGAATATACAAAGATTTTTTATGTATAAAATAATTCTTTGCAATTTTTAAAATACGGCAAAACCATTTTTAAATTGAGCAAAATCTCAGCCTCAGTACTCACCCAAGATATACAAATTATAAAGCAGTGATAAAACACAATTTCACTGATTAAATTAATGGCGTTAGAGTAAAGGGTTTTCTTTAATGCAGTTATTTATACCCCACTTTAATTCAAAATGAATTTGAGGTGGTTTTATGTACTGAAACTGCCAAATACAATGGAGTGTAGAATCTATCGCTGCAGTTTTGAGAAGCAATTTGGTGGTACATTTGTGGAGTCATAAAAATGTTTGTACCCAAAAGTAATTTCACTTCTGGGAATTTGTCCCAGTGAAGCAGCTCAAAGAAAAAGAAAAATCTCTACGCAACAACTTTTTATATCAGTACCTAAGTAGTAAAAAAATGAGAAGCAGTCTAAATAGCCAAGAATAGCACCATATTTACATTAGCTATTCTGCATCAATGCAAAATATTTTTCAGCCAATAAAATGATAATTATGATTATGAAGCAACCTGAGTAGATGCTCATGCTAACAAATGCAGAAGTTATCAAAGTTCCCGTTACTATGACTGCATAAAAAATTACCCTGAAACCTAGTGGCATGAAACAACCATTTATTATGGATTAGGAATTCAAACAGGACACATCTGGATGGCTCATTCGATCACATGACTGGCAATGGACACTGGCCATCAGCTGAGGCCTCAGCTGGATCTCTTGGCTGAAATACCTACAGGTGGCCTGAGCTCTTTCAGAACATGGTATCTGGGCTCCCAGGGTGAACAGTCCCCAGAGAGGGAGCCTGGCAGAAGTCAACTCACCTTACATGCCCTGGCTTTGGTAATGATGCAGCATTAACTCCTTCTCCATTCATGGAGACAGTCACAAAGTCCCATCTGGTGGTTTCAAAGGAGAAGGAAAAGAGACTACCTTGTCATGGGAGAGGGACCAGTTTCCAAACAAGCATGCAAGACTCAAAATGCTGCTGTGGCTGTTTTTCAGAAAATACAGTCTGCTGAAATCTATGATCTGGTTAGAACCACATAAAAGTCACAAAACCATTAGGATTAAAGACTAGGAAGAAACATGGAAAAATGAAATCCTGCTTTAAGAGAAATCCTGTGATTGTTTTGGCAATATGATTTGGGTAATGAGTAAAAATGATTAATAAAAATTATGTGAACAAGGAGTGAAGCTGACAAAGCTTCAGAAATTCTTCTCAGGAAAGCCCCTACTTCCTTTGGCTCCTCCATTTCTCAGATCCCACTGTTCTCACTGGCAGTTGTCAGAAGCTTAACCCAGTTCATCAGCATTGCCCCTCCTCTTGAGAAGTGGACCTAAAGCCAAAGCCCAAGCACCCGGCGGGCAGGTGCATTTCCCGTGCATCTTGTCCCCCCCATTTCTTTGTCACTGATGTCTCCCCAGTTGGATGGCCTCATCTACAGATGACCTTGCTTTTTAGTTAGTAAAGGGAGATGGAGATGGGGACATGTCTCATGTATTAATAAACCCTCGTCTCCATCTGAGAACACCTGTGTCTTCACTTGTCTTCCTGGAGAGAGAGGTCCCTGCTTCTTTAACCTCGTCAATCTCTCCATCTTGTTTTCCTGATCACCTTTCTCATCTTCTCCACACAATGTCCTGCTCAGCCATCACTCCAGTGTCCTCGTTTTTTTCTTCTAGCATCTTTAATCCTCTTGCATTGACTGTATCCTCTTTCTACCTATAGTCACACCCAGGTCCTCTTACTTCCTCCCATTCACGCTATCCTCTCATATTGCCATCTGATGTATTCTTACTTGCCTACCCCATTAACAAAGGAAGTGTTTCCCTCAAAGGAAACACTGACTCGGCTATTTTCATTTCATCACTCCTTAACACCAGTGATTTACCTTTCTTTCCCATCACTACTCTCATCTTGGCCTCTGAAATGTCATCTTGATCTCCTGACGGTCAGATCGAATGACCATCCTCCCTTGCTTTTGCAACACTGAGTTGCACTGTTCAACATCATCAGCCTATAACCCATACTTCTAGGCATTCCAGCCTCTCTCTGATTTCTCTGTCATATCTTTAACCACTTTTCTGTTCCTTCAGCCCACTGTTTCCATTCTATTTACAATCCTTAGCTACATCCAATTATTCTCAGAACTTCTACTATCACCTAATGATGCCTCCATGGAATTGGATATTTAACTCATGCTACCCCTTGGATGAGCCCGTCTTTGCATGAAATATTCCCTTGGTATCTCTAATTTTCTTGAAAAGATCTCTAGTCTTTCCCATTCTGTTGTTTTCCTCTATTTCTTTGCATTGATTGCTGAGGAAGGCTTTCTTATCTCTCCTTGCTATTCTTTGGAACTCTGCATTCAAATGGGTATATCTTTCCTTTTCTCCTTTGCTTTTTGCTTCTCTTCTTTTCACTGCTATTTGTAAGGCCTGCTCAGATAGCCATTTTGCTTTTTTGCATTTCTTTTTCTTGGGGATGGTCTTGATTCCTGTCTCCTGTACAATGTCACAAACCTCCATCCATAGTTCATCAGGCACTAGGTTCTATCAGACCTAGTCCCTTAAATCTATTTCTCACTTCCACTGTATAGTCATAAGGGATTTGATTTAGGTCATATCTGAATGGTCTAGTGGTTTTCTCCACTTTCTTCAATTTCAGTCTGAATTTGGCAATAAGGAGTTCATGATCTGAGCCACATGATCCAAATGGAATATTTCATGGGCTCAATAAAGGACAGAAATGGTAGTGCCCTAACAGAAGCAGAAGATATTAAGAAGAGGTGGCAAGATTACACAGAGGAACTGTACAAAAAAGATCTTCACGACCCAGATAATAATGATGGTGTGATCACTCACCTAGAGCCAGACATCCTGGAATGTGAAGTCAAGTGGGCCTTATAAAACATCACTACGAACAAAGCTAGTGGAGGTGATGGAATTCCAGTTGAGCTATTTCAAATCCTGAAAGATGATGCTGTGAAAGTGCTGCACTCAATATGCCAACAAATATGGAAAACTCAGCAGTGGCCACAGGACTGGAAAAGGTCAGTTTTCATTCCAATCCCAAAGAAAGGCAATGCCAAAGAATGCTCAAACTACTGCACGATTGCACTCATCTCACACGCTAGTAAAGTAATGCTCAAAATTCTCCAAGCCAGGCTTCAGCAATAAGTGAACCGTGAACTTCCAGACATTCAAGCTGGTTTTAGAAAAGGCAGAGGAACCAGAGATCAAATTGCCAACATCCGCTGGATCATCAAAAAGCAAGAGAGTTCCAGAAAAACATCTCTTTCTGTTTTATTGACTATGCCAAAGCCTTTGACTGTGTGGATCACAATAAACTGTGGAAAATTCTGAAAGAGATGGGCATACCAGACCACCTGACCTGTCTCTTGAGAAACCTATATGCAGGTCAGGAAGCAACAGTTAGAACTAGACATGGAACAACAGACTGGTTCCAAATAGGAAAAGGAGTTCATCAAGGCTGTATATTGTCACCCTGCTTATTTAACTTCTATGCAGAGTATATCATGAGAAATGCTGGGCTGGAGGAAGCACAAGCTGGAATCAAGATTGCCAGGAGAAATATCAATAACCTCAGATACGCAGATGACATCACCCTTATGGCAGAAAGTGAAGAAGAACTAAAGAGCCTCTTGATGAAAGAGGAGAGTGGAAAAGTTGGCTTAAAGCTCAACATTCAGAAAACTAAGGTCATGGCATCTGGTCCTATCACTTCATGGCAGATAGATGGGGAAACAGTGGAAACAGTGGCTGACTTTATTTTGGGGGGCTCCAAAATCACTGCAGATGGTGATTGCAGCCATGAAATTAAAAGACGCTTACTCCTTGGAAGGAAAGTTATGACCAACTTAGACAGCATATTAAAAAGCAGAGACATTACTTTGCCAAAAAAGGTCCGTCTAGTCAAGGCTATGGTTTTTCCTGTGGTCATGTATGGATGTGAGAGTTGGACTATAAAGAAAGCTGAGCTCCGAAGAATTGATGGTTTTCAACTGTGGTGTTGGAGGAGACTCTTGAGAGTCTCTTGGACCACAAGGAGATCTAACCAGTCCATCCTAAAGGAGACCAGTCCTGAGTGTTCATTGGAAGGACTGATGTTGAGGCTGAAACTCCAATACTTTGGCCACCTGACGTGAAGAGCTGACTCATTGAAAAGACCCTGATTCTAGGAAAGATT
This sequence comes from Bos grunniens, assembly GCF_055505025.1. Taxonomy (NCBI): domain Eukaryota; kingdom Metazoa; phylum Chordata; class Mammalia; order Artiodactyla; family Bovidae; genus Bos; species Bos grunniens. The sequence goes on from NC_141168.1 coordinate 22,124,103, forward strand.
GAGGGCAGGAGGAGAAAGGGACGACAGAGGATAAGATGGCTGGATGGCATCATCAACTCTATGGACATGGGTTTGGGTGGACTCCAGGAGTTGGTGATGGACAGGGAGACCTGGCGTGCTGTGGTTCATGGGGTCCAAAGAGTCGGACATGACTGAGTGACTGAACTGAACCCCTTGGATGTGCAGGATTAAAAATGGAATTTTTGGACTTGTCTATTGATCCAGTAGTTAAGAACCCACCTGCCAATGCAGGGGACATGGGTTTGATCCCTGGTCCAGGAAGATCCCACATGCCAAGGAGCAATGAAGCCTGTGTGCCACAACTACTGATCCTGAGTTCTAGAGCCTGTGTTCCGCAAGAGAAGTCACCGCAATGAGAAGTCAGCACACTGCGACTACAGGGGAGCTCCCACTCGCCACAACTAGAGAAAGCCCACGCACAGCAATGAAGACCCAATGCAGCATAAATACATAAATGAACAAATAAAAAGTATTTTCAAAAATGCAATTTTCAATGAGACCTGTCACTGATGAAGTTTAATCAGGTGGGATAACTCAAAAAGCCCGTTAGGTGTCTCCAGTCTTTCCTGGTCTAAAATGCTCACTTGTTCAGCTAGCCTGGTCTATTTCTGCTGGGAGAATAGGCCCTTGGCCTGTGGTATGCTGGCCCAGCTCTCCAGCAGGGTCCCTTGCTCTCCAGGACTATGCCCTTTGCTGGCCTCTCATATGCTTGTATGGCCTCAGATCTTGACTATCTGCTGTCTCACTTGAGTTCTGCTCATATGGAGCCTGGCGAGGTCATTGGATGACAGGGTCCTATCTTAACTGTCACTGGCTGGGGAATCCTCGTTCTCCCACCCCATCCTACCTCTCCCATCTTCTCTTCTTCCCTTAAGTCTCCTTAAGGGAAGGAGAAGACAGCAGGACATGCCTTTCCTATACCTCCCTTCTGTCATATTTACTGTTCCTTTAGATTTCCACCTGAGCCTTGGAGACAAGGCAGGAGCCTCACTGTTGATGAGCCAGCATGGAAAAGAGGGAATATGGAAGAAAGTGAAGAGGAACTAAAAAGCCTCTTGATGAAAGTGAAAGAGGAGAGTGAAAAAGTTGGCTTAAAGCTCAATGTTCAGAAAACTAAGATCATGGCATCTGGTCCCATCAAATCATGGGAAATAGATGGGGAAACAGTGTCAGACTTTATTTTTCTGGGCTCCAAAATCACTGCAGATGATGACTGCAGCCATGGAATTAAAAGACGCTTACTCCTTGGAAGGAAAGTTATGACCAACCTAGATAGCATATTCAAAAGCAGAGACATTACTTTGCCAACAAAAGTCCATCTAGTCAAGGCTATGGTTTTTCCAGTGGTCATGTATGGATGTGAGAGTTGGATTGTGAAGAAAGCTGAGTGCCAAAGAATTGATGCTTTTGAACTGTGGTGTTGGAGAAGACTCTTGAGAGTCCCTTGGACTGCAAGGAGATCCAACTAGTCCATTCTAAAGGAGATCAGTCCTGGGTGTTCACTGGGAGGACTGATGCTAAAGCTGAAACTCCAATACTTTGGCCACCTCATGCGAAGAGTTGACTCATTGGAAAAGACTCTGATGCTAGGAGGGATTGGGGGGCGGGAGGAGAAGGGGACGACAGAGGACGAGATGGCTGGATGGCATCGCCGACTCAACGGACGTGAGTTTGAGTAAACTCCGGGAGTTGGTGATGGACAGGGAGGCCTGGCGTGCTGCAATTCATGGGGTCGCAAAGAGTTGGACACAACTGAGCGACTGAACTGAACTGAAAGCATCTGGCAAATCCTACATCAAGACACTGTCTTGGCTTGAAGACTCTTGTCCTGCCACATCCTCCTATATCGAGTGTCAAAAGTTGAATGTCAACCTGGCCTTTCTTTAGGCAATCCTTCTGTAACAAATTCTGTCTCTAACCAGACATGCGTCTGCCTTAGGCAGACTGTGTGAAAAGGTCGTAGACTCATGAAAACAAAAGACAAAATCACATACAATTTTTTCAAATCATTCTTGCAGTTACATGCTTACATCTCTAGACCCATCCCAGCCCAATGGCTTCTCTGAGCTCTGCTGCTGCTGCTGCTGCTAAGTCGCGTCAGTCATGTCCGGCTCCGGCAGCCCAACAGGCTCCCCTGTCCCTGGGATTCTCTGAATTCTAGCTTTTACCACCTCACTGCTTATTAAGGGCATGCATGCTAAGTTTCTTCAGTTGTGTCTGACTCTTTGCAACCCCATGGACTGTAGCCCGCCAGAATGATGGGATTCTCCAGGCAAGAATACTGGAGTGAGTTGCCATTCCCTCCTCTAGGGGATCTTCCTGACTCAGGGATCGAACCCACATCTCTTACATCTCCTGCATTGGCAGGCGGGTTCTTTACCACTAGCACCATGTCTGCAAACCCCTTTAAAGCCAAACATTATCTTCCCTCTGCAACCTACTCTTCTTCCTATGTTCCTAGAATCAGCATTTACTGGGAGGAAGAAAAGTGGGGAAAAAACAGGGAATTATGAACCCCTAGAACCCAGTGTTTTTCAAGCTCCAGGGCTCCCCCCAGAAATCCGAGTGCAGCTCTGGAATCAGATGGCGCTGATGCTGATGGAGGTCGGGGCATGGGAGCCACACTTGGAAAATGTTCTCCAAGCCTAACTGCCATCCAGGAACAAACCTGAGAGCCAAGGAGAAAGCAACCTACACAGTGGACCCCCCCTGACCCCATCCCCGACCTCTGGTCCTCCTTCCACGATGGAACTTGGCCTGTACACCTGGGCTAGCCAGTACCTGCCTGGCTCTCTGGGTCCAAATGGACCTGGGTTGGACTGCCCCCAGGCTGGAACTGGGCTTTGGTGAGTGCCTCCCTATCTTCCTGGTCTGGGCCCAGTGCCAGCTCCCCCCGCCTGTGTCTGAACTGCCAGCAGTCATTACATCACACTATGTACCAAGCACTACAGTGAACCCTAGATGCTACTGTTCCCCTTGGTTTAGGAGTTCCCTGCAACTCCAGGGTCAACCCTTGACTGGAAATGAATCAAACATCCATGTAGACTCTGATCATAAAATAAAGTGAAAAACAACCCCCATAGCAGAAGGAAGTATTTACAAATTACATGGTAAGCAACTTGCATCCTGGATAAAGGTTTCTTTTAACTCAATAATAAAAAACACCCACACCCCCAAAACAATATCCATGTAGAAAGCATCCACTCCAACATCCCAAGAGCAAGGAATTTCCTCTCAGCTCCTCACGTCACCACCCACTGCCCAGGCCCTAGATGGAGGGAAGTGTGGCTTCATGGTCAGCTACACTCCAGCGCCAGACTTCTGGGTTTCCTGGTAGATCCTTGGGCAAGTTACTGTGCCACTCTGTACCCCAGTTTCACCATCTGTAAAATGAAGGCTATAATAATACCTTAGAACTGTGATGAGGATTGGGCGAGATAACATGTTCAAACAGCCCAGGGTGCTTCCTGGCATGTGTAAGTGCTCTGAAAATGCTTTGCATGCCTTGGTGTGGATGGTTGTCAGCTGGAATGATGACTGCTGTACGCACAGTCCTCTGAGCTGGCCTCAGGCCTTCTCTGCCCATCTTGTGCCCTTCTGTGATAAGGCCAAATTGTCAGACACATTGTCCCTGCAGGCCAGATGGAAATTCCTGTAGATGTCCATGGCAGAGATATGCCTCACCTGGCCAGGCATGCCTCATCTTGGTGACTGAGTTATGGTCCCTCTCCCTGGAATATCCCCCTTACCCCTTCCAAAGTCATGCCCACCTTCATTGGCCATGCTTCCTCACAGCCCAGCCCACAGGAGTCCCCTTCTCTGGACCCAAGATGCTCATGTCTGTATCAATTACTTGGCAACTGTGTGTAAAAAAGATACCAAGATCCTGGGTACCAGCAGGTCTAAAACCAAGGTGACTCCAGAAGGTGGCATAGCAGGGATGGGATAAGATCCAGCCTTAAATAAAAGTTTGCACTCAGCTATTGTGCCAACCGGGCTTCCCCGGTGTCTCAGATGGTAAAGAATCTGCCTACAATGCTGGAGACCCAGGTTTGATCCATAGGTCAGGAAGATCCCCTGGAGAAGGAAATGGCAACCCTCTCATGTATTCTTGCCTGGAGAATCTCAGAAACAGAGGAGCCTGGTAGGCTACAGTCCACAGGGTCAACAGAGTCAGACACGACTGAAAGACTAACACACATAGACACACACACACACACACACACGCCAATCAAGTTCTGAGGCAAGTTTCAGAGTATCTCTGAGGGGAGCCAGACTGGTCTATTTGAGAGTCAGACCCTACCTGATGGGGATCTCTGATCCAGAGGAAGCACATTTCTGCCAAGCCACTCTGATCTGTCCCACAGGTAGACCTGCTGTGTCCCATGGGGCTGACAGGACTGGATTGCTGACCCCAGCTGCCCCTGGCCATGAAGAGCCATGCCCTCCAGAGGGGAGTCTCCCTGGAGCCTTGGTTTCTGGAGGGGCTTGTCAGGGACCATCACTGTGGGCTTCTATCTTTTCCTTCCACTTCCTCCTCTGGTGGCCTGGCTCCACCAAGCCTGCCTCAGGCCTGTAGTGAGAAAGTGCCTGGACAGGATTCCGTGGGCAGGCACCACTGTGGCTTCACGGTCCTTTGAGGGGGGTCAGATGCTGCTACAGGTCTCTTTTAACCACTAATGTCCCTGCTTCAAGAGCCCAAGACCAATATCAAAGTTTTAATAATAATAAAGGTATAGGAAAATGGCTAGTGGGCTATTTCCTTAAAACCCCAGGGCACTTGGGCAGGCTCAGATGCTAATGGAGAGAGAAGACCTCACACCCCAGTCTCCCCTGCCTGGTTCTGAGAACGTCTGGGGAGCTGAACCTGGGGGGCTACTTCTGTGGGGGGTATTTGGCACCCTCCTGCAGCATCCAGGCTGGAGTTTGTATGCTGCTGGGTGTGGAGTCCTCATGAGTCCCTGTCCCATGTATGAATTCACAGGTTGACTAAAACAAATTCCCTGGGCAAAAAATGGAGGTAAATTCATCGAATCCGGGTCTCCTGTATTGCAGACAGACGCTTTACCGTCTGAGCCACCAGGGAAGAAATATTGTGCCCCCAGACAAAGCCAAACTGAAAAACCCTTGAGAGAGACCACAGGGCACGTTCTGAGAGAGAGGGAGGGAGTGGCCTGTGGCCGGAGCCAGACCCTGTAAAACCCAGGTGCCTGGGTCAGGGGGGTGGGCCGAGGTCGGGGGGCTGGAATCTCAGTCTTATCACCCTGCTCACCGGCCTTGAGAAAATGGCTGTGTGTGTTTATGTGTTTCCATGTGTGTATGTATGTACATGTGTATGTGTGTATGCGTGTGTGCATATATGCACGTGTGTGTACATGTGTGTGTAGTGTGCGTGTGTGTGCGCATGTGTGTACATGTGTAAATGCGTGTGTGTACGTGTGTGCATGCGTGTGTAGTGTGTGTGTGTGCGCGCATGTGTGTGCATGTGTAAATGCGTGTGTGTACGTGTGTGTGTGTGTAAAAGAGAGAGACACTGAGAGAGCAGTACCCTCAGAGCTGCAGCACTCGTGGCCTGGCCAGGCCAGCTGAGGAATCCCCTGAGGGAGGACCAAGAGGCCACCAGCAGAGCCACTCAGCTCTCAGGACTGTAGTCAGACATGCCGGGGGCCGTCCCAAGGTCACAGGCACAGGTCATGGTGGGTTCAGGACCTTCGGGGGCCTCGGACTGCCAGAGGCGTGAGGAGTGCAAGCACCAAGGAGACCACAGGACTGAGTCACAGACACTTGTGAGCACTTTTAGCAAAACTCAGAGATCCACAGGGTGAGGCTGTCTGTGGGGAGACCAGACTCAGGGGTGGGGGGTATAACGTGAGTGTAGTTTGGTCAGTGATCGCAGGCTGAGGAAGCTGGTGGCCTGGGGTGAGCGCCCCTCTAGGTGTCTCATCCATAGGGGTGGCCAGCCCTCAGGCTCCGTGGTCCCTATCCAGCAGCTCCAGCTCTACCAAGGGCAAAACACCCTCCACTCCCTGGAGGGCAGAGTCCTGGGTGAGGTTCCTCTCCTCCCAACACGCCATACCACCTTCCAAGGTTCCTGGAAGGGTTTCTCCCCTTCCAAGTGGGGACGAGGGTTTCTCCCCTCAGCTCCAGGGAGAGTCCTCTCTGAAGTCACAGGAAGGCCTGGGTGGGTCTGGCTTCCCAGGTGCCCAGTGCCAGGCGGCCCGCTCTGTGCCCCCACAGAAGCCTGGCACCCTGATACCTGGGCACCCTGGGCAGGCTACTTCTACTAGAAGGATGAGATATCTGGCTACTGGACACAGTTTCTACTGGGTCTGTCCTTCTGAAATTCTGGGATGAACTTTAGCACCCAGGAAGGCTGCTCAGGATTCTTCTTCCTCCAGTGCCCAGCCTGGATGTGGCTTCACAGGAGGCCCAGGGCTGGGCTCCCCGGCCCCCAGCGCGGTAAGGAGGCCGCAGAGGAGGGCAGGAAGTGAAGATGCAAGAAGTATGTGGTGGGGGGAGGGGGTCCCACCAGCCCTTCCCCCACCTTCAATCTGTGCTTTGATCACAGTGGAAAGCTACACTCTGGTAGAATAGGTTTTTTTTTTTTTCTTCTAAAACCTTTGGGCTTGTTTGGTTCCCTAAGTTTCTGAGGCAAAGTTCCTCATGGAAAATTCCAGCTCAGTCTCTGCTAAATGAAAGAGAAAAAAGGGGTTTTTCCAGAAGGGGTTCTGGATTGACGGGTGAACCCAGAGGCCCCAGTTGACCCTTGTTTGAAAGCTGCGAAGAATCAAGAGCTGGTGGATCGGAAGGGACTCCTGGAGGGGCTGGACTGGGGACACCTTGCCTCCCCTCCCCCACATCACCTCCCGCTAGGGTTAGGTTTAGGGTTAGGGAGGCTCACGCCCCGACTTGTTCTCTTTTAAGACCCAGCACTAGGGTTGCACCTGCACCCTAACTATCCAACATACTGAACCAAGGAATAGAAAACACCTTCAATTTGAATTTCTATTCCGAAAGGAAATCCCTGAGATGGGGGTTGGTCCAGGGAATCCTGGAACATTCTTGTACCTTCTCACTACCCACAAGAGTCACTCGGATTTCTTCTCCTTTCTTCCCTCTCTCCCTCCTCCTCTTCCTCCTTTCCTTCCCCTTCTCCTCCTTCCTCCATAAGTATTCAAAGGCTTTTTAAATTGAGGTATAATCTACCCAACATAAAATTCACCTTTTTAAAATCCTCAGTGGAGTTCCTTTTAGTGTATACGTGATTCCTCGTGGGATCTTATCCCCTTGACATCTTCCCTGGCAGGCAGAGGAAGGAAGCTGGGGCTGGAAGTTTCCTTGATGTGCACCAAGGCGCCCTGGCAGCTGGCATCCTAAGGCTGCTCCAGCCTCGTGACACAGCCTCACCCCTCTCCGGAATCCCTGAGGAAATCCTGTCCGTGGAGCTGGATTCCTGCCATTGATGGGACACGTGGGTTCTTAGCTAGGGTCTTCCCTGGTGGCTCAGAGAGCAAAGAGTCTGCCTGCAATGCGGGAGACCTGGGTTCGATCCCTGTGTCAGTAAGATCCCCTGGAGAAGGAAATGGCAACCCACTCCAGTATTCTTGCCTGGAGAATCCCCATGGACAGAGGAGCCTGGTGGGCTACAGTCCATGAGATCTCAAAGAGTCAGACATGACTGAAGCGACTTCACTTTATGTATCAGAAGCTCTTACATCAGTGTCACCAAGGTCAACCGATGAGAAGTTGGAGACTCCAGGCCCCATGATGAAGTCAAGCCCTGGGGATGAGTTAACCAGGATAGGACCCCAGACTTGGGGGGGCGGTGTCAGAGCCAAAGGCTGTGGAGAGAAAGTCCTGGGACCCTGGCAGAGCCTTCAGAGTCATGTGGCTTGATGCTCTACTCCTATACATGGGAAACAGAAGCCCAGAAACCACAGATCTGCAGAAGCTTGTAATGGCAGACCCAAGACCCAGCTCTTTGGATTCTGGGCCATGTAATTCATTCCACAGTGAGTAGTCATTGGATGCCTTCTATGGGTCATGGACTTCACAGGGTGCTAGACAGGGAAATCTGACTGGAAATCCACATGCTCCCAGCTCTAGGGAGGGTTTCAGGGAGGGCTGAGAGAGGTGGCCACTTCATGCTCAGTGGACAGCTGACTTCAGGAAGAAAACCCCACAGTAAGGCTTTGCTGTCTGCCTGACAGCTGCCTCAGAAAGTCTTTTCATGAGAGTTATCTCATCAGCTCCTGTCAGCATCTCCCTCTCGAGGCTTGGTCCTGCCCTCCATCTCCAGCCTTAGCTCAGTGGCCTTAGCTCTTTGGTATGGAGTAGTGGTGAGTTAGGAGAAGGCAATGGCACCCCACTCCAGTATTCTTGCCTGGAAAATCCCATGGATGGAGGAGCCTGGTAGGCTGCAGTCCATGGGGTCACTGAGTTGGACACGACTGAGCGACTTCACTTTCGCTTTTCACTTTCATGCATTGGAGAAGGAAATAGCAACCCACTCCAGTGTTCTTGCCTGGAGAATCCCAGGGACAGGGGATCCTGGTGGGCTGCCGTCTATGGGGTCGCACAGAGTTGGACATGACTGTAGCAACTTAGCAGCAGCAGCAGTGGTGAGTTGCAAACTGGCTCAGATCAGCTCAGGAGAGCTGATTTTCAGGAATTTTGCTAAAATACTGCTTATTTTAAAAATTAAATGATATAAACTTTAAATAAATTACATTAGAAACAAAGGTAATACTCAAAGCTCAGCCCTTCCTAATTATTTTATTACATTTTACTGTTACGTAAGCTCTTGGGGTGATTTACGACCAAATCCGTATGGTGAAATACTCGATTATGCATTTCCTCTGCATTCAGTGATGTCAGGTTGTGACTGGAAATAGGCCACGGTGGGAGTATTTATGACGTGGAAACAAGGCAAATGTTTCAAATGAAAGTTTGGTTTTGTTTTTACTTTTTGTTGTTGTTCAGTTGCTACATCTTGTCCGACTCTGTGACCAACCCCATGGACTGCAGCACACCAGGCTTCCCTGTCCTTCACCATCTCCCAGTTTGCTCAAACTCATGTCCATTGAATTGGTGATATTATTCAACCATCTTGTCCTCTGCTGCCCTCTTCTCCTCCTGCCTTTAATTTTCCCCAGCATTAGAGTCTTTTCCAACGAGCTGACTCTTTGCATCACGTGGCCAAAAGTATTAGAGCTTCAGCTTCAGTATCAGTCCTTCCAATTTACCAGTGACTAAGGGTTCACTGGTCCAGCAAACAAATCCCTATCCACATATTCAGCCAGTTGCACATGTAGGACTCTGTGTGTGTGGGTGTGTGTAGTAATCTATTCAGGCATACCTCATTTTATTGTGATTCACAGATACTGCCTTTTTTACACATTGGAGGTCTGTGGCAACCCTGTGTTGTTAATAATGGTTATCATTTTTTTTTCCAATAAAGTATTTCAAAATTAAAGTAGGCACATTGCTTTTGTAGATGTAATGTTATTACTGATGCTGAAGCTGAAGCTCCAAACTTTGGCCACCTGATGCGAAGAGCCAACTCATTAGAAAAGACCCTGATGCTGGGAAAGATTGAGGGCAGGAGAAGAAGGGGACGACAGGGGACAAGATGGTTGGATGGCATCACGGACTCAATGGACATGAGTTTGAGCAAGTTCTGGGAGATGGTGAAGGAGAGAGAAGCCTGGCATGCTGCAGTCCATGGGGTCACAGAGTCGGACATGACTAATCAACTGAAAAACAACATATTGCTTTTGTAGACATAATGTTATCACACACTTAATAGGCTACACTGTAGTGTAAAGTTAACTTGTATATGCACTGGGGGGCCAAAAAATAATTCCTGTGACTCTCTTTATCACGATATGTGCTTTATTACTGTGGTCTAGACCTGAACTCACAATATATCCAAGATCTGCCTGTTTTGAGGATTCCCTTTCCCTTCAATTTTCTCTTTTATTTTTTTTAACTATTAAAAAATTTTATTTTTAATTGAAGGATAATTGAAGTTTCTGTTCCTTTTAAATGTGATCGTTTCTCCTCCTGCTTGTTCTCTTCACTTTCTCTTTTTATAGGATGAGCCCAGTGAGCCTTCAGGGCTCCTCATTCATGTCTCCGGTCCCCTTCCGGCCCCCAGGTTGTAACGTTCCCCGGACTCGCCCAGGGTGCTTGTTAAACATGCAGGCTGCCAGCCTGCCTCCCTGGAGGTTCTGGGCAGGAGTCGGCACCTTTACCAGGCTCTGCAGGTAATTCTGAGGCAAGTGGTATAAGAACAGCAAAATACTTCCTTGTGTCACTGATGAGCCATAAACAACAGGGTGCTTTATTGTTTTTTCCTCTAGAGAAGGTTCATTTCTGCTCATCCATTTCCACTCTCTTGCTTGTCACCCTCACTAGCACAGTTGTGTGACGATCCCCTGTGTTAGCATGGCCGGTCCCCGTGAACCCTAGGCTCAGCTCTGTGCTCTGATGAGCCTGGCCTTGGGTCAGGTGGAGGCCTGTAACTATGAAAATAACGTGTGCCGGCTCAGTTGCTTCACTCACTTTAGACTGTTTGTGGCCCTATGGACTGTAGCCCGCCAGGCTCCTCTGTCTGTGGGATTCTCCAGACAAGAATACTGGAGTGGGTTGCCATGCCGTCTTCCAGGGGATCTTCTGGACCCAGGGATCGACCCGCATCTCTTTCGTCTCCTACATCTGCAGGCGGGTTCTTTACCGCTAGCGCCACCTAGAAAACTCGAAGATACGAAATTAATGGAAAAACAAAAACCAAAAAAAAAAACCACAGCCGTAAAAGCTGTCGTTTGCCATTTCACCACGTGGTGGCGCCATGGCTCCACTTTCCACTTCTGGTCCTTTTGACGGGCGTCCTGAAAACGATCTCATTTTGCTGACGGCTTAGAGGGAATATTTGTTGTTGCTCTGATGAGTTTTTCATCCTCTGTTATAATCTTTGATTCAGAGAGACAGTGACACAATGAGGAGCGTGGAGAGGGAAATGCGTTTCTAAATTCTCACCCTCCCCACAGGTTTGGGGGATACATTTTGGGTAGAGTTAAAGAAGATGGTTTCAAAGCATCAACAAAAGACCAGGGTTAGTGACAACCAAGTCAGGAGGGGTGGACACACACCTCAGCGTCGTGGAGAGTCATTTTTCTGTCTTTCCTCTAGGCCTTAACACAGAGCTTACACATCAGTATAAGGAAGAGACCGAATATGACTTGATTACCTCCTGTGTGCCAAACACTTACGTCATCTCATTGAATCCTCACCATAACCCCCTATTTCATGTCTCTCAAGAGGGCAATGCCAGGCCTGGGGAAAAATGAGACTCGGAGAGAGCTCTCCAAACAGCACACTCTTTCTGCGTACAGCATCAACGCTCTTCATCCACTGACCAAACACTGATAACAAAGCAGCTTTGCAAGTGATTCTGTTTGAGACAAACTGATGCTACTTGGGCTTCTGCCTACATTCAGAAAGGAAAATATTGAGCCTCCGGCTGGCAAGCAGCAGACACGACACAGTGATTCACTTCTACTACCAAGGGCAGAGCAGACTAAAAAATAAATGAGAGGAAGGGAAATGTAGTACTTTCTAATGAATGGGCAAACACAGTCCCATCAGCGGCTAAAGTCAATGAAGCACAATAGAAGGTGTTTGAGTGAGCCAGAGTGAAGCCCAGAGCCCTGCATCTCCTTCGTCCCCTGCCGCCCCCTCCCGAGGACCCTCCTGTCCCTTCTCCAGAATTCTGCCCCAACAGACACTGGAGGGACATCCTGCTGGAGCCATATGGGATAAGCAAAATAGATGATTTCCAAGCTGTCTGTGTCCATCCCTTATGTCTAATACGGGTGCAGGCAGGCTGGGGCTCCAGATTAACTGAGGTACAAGCAGAACTTTCAAAGGCTTAAATTTAGGAATTATCAATACGTGGTGTCATTAGGGGGACAGTTAAAAGCAGGCCTGATATGGTAGGAGGGACTCTTGTCTGAGCAAATCATGAGACGCTGTAGAGTCTCAGGCTGGTCCCCCAGGAGCATCCACGTGGTCCTGCTTGGGCAGGCAGCCTTTTTTATTTTAAAGGCCTGCTGGGCTCTTTTGCCTCACCTGTCTTCCATGAGCCTCCCATATATCCAGCTGGCCACCTGATCCCACTCTGGGCAGATCTGAGGTTGTGCCATGGCCTTTCTGGACATCAGCCTGTGTTATTCACATCCCTCTTCTCTGCCTTACTCCCCACTCTCAGGACCCCAAATCTGCCTACGCAGGGCAAAAAGGGGAAAACTCAGCTAACCGGTGACCATTCTGGGTGCAGCTGAGGAACTGTTTGATCAATTCACTTAATACTAAAGTGTGTATGTCAAGGTCATTTAACTGCAGCTTAAAGGGTTGCATTGCTTGGCCTCTCCATGATCACTCATGAGCTGGGCTGTTGCTTCCACGTATTGGTCAACAGCCAAGTCCAGATACCTTAGCACCCCGTGGACCCAGCATGCGTGTGCTGCACACCAGTGACACACTCCCTCACTCTCAAGCTCCCTCAGCCAAAGGCTGGTGAGTGCCCGCTCTGTGCCCAGCAGTTTTGGGGGCACCAGAGATCACCGTGGTGGGCATGACTAGGAGGCCTCTGCTCTCACAGAGCTTGTGTTCCAGTGAGCAGGACAAAGAGTAAGCAAGCAAACACAAATCAGATGGTGATAAGAGCCAGGATAAAAGCAGAGAAGTGTGGCATGCCTGAACATAAGAGGGGCTTGGCTGAGAGTGGATGGGATCTGTCTCCAACCATAGCATCCTTGCCTGGATGGACTCAGGGCTGGTTTCTGTAGGAGGAAACCAGGGAACAGGCATCAGGGAAAATGGAGGATGTCATTGCTTCTCAGCGATGCTGTAAGACCCTGGGGCAAGGATTACAGATTTCTCAAGGCACCACTGCCCTCCCACCGTAGTGTGGGGAAGAGGCTAGAGATCAGCGCTGATCCTCTGTCTCCTGCCTCACAGGTGGTCCAGAGCCGACCCTTCCCTCACAGGGGTCAGAACTGAAGCTGGACAGGTTGCAGGCTTCCCACATCACACAGCTGCCCATCACATATCTGCTTTCTGTTCCTCCCCTGGGCCCCTGATTTCCTGGGAAAAGGAAGGGGGCATATGGAAAACTTCACAATAATTTATTTGATTTTCCAGATTCCTGGCCCCCCTCTCCCCTATACGTGGCAGTGCTTAATTTAGCTTGGAGGAGATTTCTAACATTAATTGTGATGCAGCCCATAATAGAGGGGTTTCCCTGGTGTCTTAGCTCTAAAGAATCTGTCTGCAATGTAGGAGACTTGCAGGAGACATCAGTTTGATCCCAGGGTCAGGAAGATCCCCTGGAGAAGGAAATGGCAAGCCACTCCAGTATTCTTGCCTGGGGAATCCCATGGACAGAGGAGCCTGGCAGGCTACAGTCCATGGGGTCGCACAGAGTTGCACAGGACTGAGCATGCATGCAGGCCAGGCCATAATGGGAGGCAGGACTGTCGTCTGCAGTGGGAGGTGGAGCAGGACCATACATGTCACGGCAGGCAACGCTTCCTGAAGAGCAGTAACAGGTGACAGAGAGCCAGGCATGAACCGTCTCACACCCTCACATCCGTGCTTCAAGTTGGGAGTCTGTGGGAGTCTGCGGTTCATGAAGTAACTTACCTGAAGTGGTACATGGAAGCAGTAGAGTTGGGATTTGAACAGATCTCCTTGACTACAAAGCTTTGTCTTTTTTTGTCCTACAGCATGCTGGGGAAAGAGCTGGAGAACAACCTGTAATCTTTACTCAGCACATCAAAGCTCTGCAGCCACATGGTCCCAGTTGTCTGCAAGTCATGCTCTCAGATGCTGGCATCCAGTGGCCCCACAGCCCTGGTCCCCGGAGCGTCCTCCCGTGGGATGGCCAGGACTCCCTGCCTGGGCTGCTAACATCCTACAAAGTGGCAAAGCATCAGGGATTGTCACTTACTGGCCCAGGTGGACAGCAGCACCAAAATCCTGTCCCCAGCCCCCATTCTTCCCCTCAGGTAAGTCCTTTCTCCACAGACCAGCCGAGGGTGACCCCTTGCAATTGTCAATCCCGTCATGGTCTCCATCACGTTGAGAACCAACTCTGGGGTCCCATGTGGGGCCCCGGGCTGGCGTCCGCTGGCGTCTGGGATGGCATCGCTAGAACCCTTCCTCTTTCTCGTTCTGCTCCAGCGGCACGTTCTCTGGACAGAGGAGGTACACGCCTGCCTCGGGCCCTCGTGGATTAGTTCCCTCAGCCCAGGGACAGATTTTTAACCCCAGAAATCCCCAGGGCTTGCCCCCACCCCACCTCACTTTATTTAGGTCTCAGCTCAGAAAGAAAGCCTTCTCTCACCATGTGACAGAAAACCAACCCTCCCTCACCGTCTCTGTCCTCACTCTGCTGGACGTTGCTCCCTCACACGCCTCACCACTTGCTATCATTTCATAATTTTTCAATTACGTCTTTTGAAAAATGTTTTTCGACAGGGACCATTTTTAAAAGTCTTTATTGAATTTGTTACAATATTGCTTCTGTTTTGTTTTATTATTATTTATTTTGGGCCATGGGGTATGTGGGATCTTAGCTCCCCAAACTGGGATCAAATGCACACCCCCTGCACTGGACGGTGAAGTCTCAACCACTGGGCCGCCAGGGAAGTCTCCTCAACTACGCCTTGAGCACCTGTCTACTCCACTAAACCATAAGCTCCCTGAAGGCATAAGAATTTTACATGTAACTTTTTTTTTCCCCCCACACGGGATCCATAGTGCCTTGCAGAGGCAAGGAGCGCTTGTTGAGTGCATGAGTGACAGAGGAGCAGCAGCTCAGTCTCCCATGAAAGACAACAGGCTCTGAAGAAATTGAAGGCTTTGGGGAGGGAAACTGCCCCAGCTGCTCTTTGGCTCTCCAGCTGCAGTAGGAGACTCATGGCCTCCTCCCTCTCCTCAGAAGCCCCTTCCAAAACCCACCTCTCAGAGACACCTCGGGAGCCTGGCCCCTGAATGCCAGCCTGGGGCAGGATCTCACTTTTCTCCGGAGCCACCCCGTCTCCACACAGCTCTCAAGCTCCTCCTCCTCCAGCCCACCGCCCCGGCAAGGGAGATGCTTCCCGGCTCCTGCTTCGGTTCAGGTCCACACCAGCTCCCAGAAACACATGCCTCTGTCCCAGACAGCCTTGTTCTAAGAGTCAGCCGCTGATAGCGAGGAGAGAGAGCCTTGACTGGAAACAGGAGGAGAGGAGGGATGGGCCGAGAGAAGCTGTGAGGAGGCAGACTGCCGCCTCGGACTCTTGGGGTTTATCCTTCTCCAGTTAAGAAAGGTGGAGTCAGACTCCACTGCCCTCCCCGGGGGAAGACGTGGCTCCTGATACGACTCCTTCACTCTCCAGGTTTCCTACCTGGGTGTCCACGTTCCCCCTTGCAGGGGATGGTTCTTGATGAAGGCAAAGTCACCACACTTCACCACAGACTCCATGTCCTTCTGCAGGCGATATCAAGGGTGACATTGAATGACGCTAGCAAAGGAGGATTTTATGAAACTTCTGACTCTGAAAATGGAATCATTCATAAAAGATTGAGCAACTCCAGAGACCAGAACACCCAGTCTTCTCAGTTGATTAATGAGGAAACGGAGACACAGAGATGCTGTGGATGGAGCTGGTGAGTGGCACAGCTAAGCCTTGAAATCTCCCAGTCTGCTGTCCAGCCAAGCGGGACCACCAAGGTGAGGCAAAGACAGATTCTCCCCAGTAGGAAGTTTGATTTCCAAAGTGTGCATGGGTTCATTCAGCCTTGCAAATAATTCCACCGAAGGGTCAAGCCTGTAAACACACCCCATCAGCCTACACTGTTGCTCAAGGATCTGACACATTTACTGCTAATTATCCTCTCCCCTTCATTTCCCCTTCTATTTTTTTAAAAATCTACCCCCTCCACCATCACCCCAAGCTTTCAAATGGTTATTTAGAGTTTAGGCATCAGGCCCTCACTGGTATTGATTCAAGACTTTGTGCCCACGTGACACCAGTTTATGGCCGGAGGTTTTCTCTGCTCCCAGGGTTGACGCCCTTCTCTCCCTCCAGTTTCTCCCAAGGTCAGTGACTCCTGGGAGCTCTGGCTGTTAATTTGTGAAATCCTCTCCCCCTGGCAGCATGAGAAGTGGCCGTGCAACAGATGGCATCAGATGACTTCACTTCTACCAAGCTGGTAATAAATTGCATACCTGGAAAATCTATATTTCAATAGTCACATTATTTACATTTTCATTTATTAATCCTATTAGGAATATTCCCTCCAGGAGAATAATAAAGGTGGAACAAAGAAGCAAGACAAACGGGCAACTGTGGAAAAACATCCCATTCAAAGTCCTGCTGTTTCCCTCGGAAACAAGCTTATGTATCACCTGTGTGCAAAAAAAAAAAACATCTGACTTGGTGAAGATATGACAGCGTCTGCTGCTCCAAGTGGCTTCTGAATTTCCCCGCAGACCCTGTGATGTCCCAGCCTAGGGAGTCTATTTTTCATGGGAAGCTGCAGTAAACATTTCTTTTAAAAATTCTGGTAATAACCCTATCCAATGCTACAAGAAGTGTTGAAAAGACAAAATGTGTTTTAAAAACATAAGCCAATGGAAGAGCAAGGAAGCACGGGCTGTTTAGGTGGCTGGCTGGTGGCAACAAGTGTGCAGTGGGCTAAATATTGACCTGAGCTGACCAGCAACACAGTGGACGCTCCTGCCTGCATTTCAGCCCCGCTGGCACTCAGGAAGCCCGGGCTTCTGGCTGACTCACAAGGTCATCAGTGTGTTTCATCATCAGTGGGAGAAGACAACTCACCCTTAGGGACTGGCTCACACACTGCCACCTCCGTTAATGCCTCCTGGCATCTGTGCCTCCTCTGAAACTGTCAAGCAGGGCTCCACTTCTGCGCTCTAATGTTTGTTAGTCCTTTTCCTATTTTATATCCCTTATTGGGTTGCTAGCTCTACAAGAACTATACATTTTATTCACCCTTTTTACCACTCCCATGGCATGCAGCAGGGGCACAATAAATAAGGGATGCATTTTTCTAGATTCCACATATATGCACTAATATATGATATAGAAAGTTTTTCTCTATTTGCAGAGCAGAAATGGAAACACAGATGTAGAGAACAAATATATGGATACCGAAGGGGAAAGAGGGGTGGGAGGAACTGGGAGATTGGGATTGACACAGGTACACTATTGATACCATGTATAAAATAGATGATTTTATATATATATAAATGATGATATAAAAGATCATGACATAAAATGATGCCATGTATAACTGATGAGAACTTCCCTGGTAGCTCAGCTGGGAAAGAATCCGCCTGCAATGAGGGAGACAAGGGTTTGATCCCTGGGTTGGGAAGATCCCCTGGAGAAGGGAAAGGCTACCCACTCCAGTATTCTGGCCTGGAGAATTCCATGGACTGTACAGGCCATGGGGTCACAAACAGTTGGACACGAGTGAGCGATTTTCACTTTCAATTTCAATGAGAACATACTGTAGAGCGCAGTGAACTCTACTTAATACACAGTGGGGACCTGAATGGGAAGGAAGTTCAAAAGGGAGGGGATACATAGGACTGCATGGAGATCCAACCTGTCCATCCTAAAGAAATCAGTCCTGAATAATCATTGGAAGGACTGATGCTGAAGCTGAAGCTCAAATACTTTGGCCACCTGATGTGAAGAACTGACTCATTGGAAAAGACCCTGATGCTGGGAAAGATTGAAGGCAGGAGGAGAAGGGGACGACAGAGGATGAGATGGTTGGAAAGCTTCATTGACTGGATTGACATGAGTTTGAGCAAGCTCCGGGAGTTGATGATGGACAGGGAGGCCTAGTGTGCTGCAGTCCATGGGGTCACAAAGAGTCGGACATGACTGTGCCACTGAACTAACTGACATAATACATATACGTATAGCTGATTCATTTTGCTGTACAGTAGAAACTAACACAACACTGTGAAGCAACTATACTCTAAAACAAATTAATTAAAAATACGTAAGTGATGCAGTCTCAGAAGTTGACAGCTGCCATATTTTTCTTGTTTGTCGGTAGTTTAATTTCAGCATCCTCATTCTCATATTGTAGTATTAGAGATGGGAGAAGGATGCCATAGAGCAGACATGCATAGGGAAGGGAAAGTCTTTTTCCCACTTGCCTTCTTGCTTTAGCCTTCTTGGATTTTGCGAGAATAGAAAGGATCATGGTAAAGAAAAAAAAATAAATTAAGAAATGCAACCTATTCTTGGAATATAAGATGGAGTCATGAGTTTCTAAAGTTACAATATTTTCACCTCTATGATGAATAGTAATTCCTATTCTAGTTACCTCACAGGGCTATAGGCTCTGTGAGGCTCAAATAAGATAATATACATCTGCAAGCTCTTTGCTGGTAGGAAAGCATGATATCCATGTGAGGTATTATTATCCCTTTAATCTTTCTCTGCTCATAATGGAGAAAATTTTCCAAAGACAAATTGGGAGCTTGTTTCAGGCTCTCAGCTGCCGCTTGCTACATGATGTCCATGATAATGAATGCCGCAGAAGAGCCTGGCTGAATTCAAATAAACAGCAGGTGGAGCACAGTTGTCAAGCCTCCGGGGCTGCTGAAATCAGGTGGGATTCTCCCATAAGCCTCTGGGACTCAGCGTGGGCTGAGACGCCACTTCACACGAGAACACCACAGATGCCATTCCAGGTAAGCCTTTTATTTCACACCGTCCTGTATTCTGTTCTTACCAGGCCACCAAGGGCCGTTCTGCAGGAGGGCATGGCTGTTCCTTGTAGAGCACAAAGCCCCCAGTAGTGAATTGGGGGAGCTCTGCATAGACCCCAGCCCACTTTGGGACTGAGGGACCCATTTCCACAGCTGCAGGGAGTCATGGCAGCTGATGGCTCTCCATCAAGTCCCAGTCTGAGCATTGCCCTCAGCCTGAGGGCCCCTGTTCCAGGGCCACATCCCCTCCCACGCCCAGTGACTGGTCAGAGTGGGGAGGGGTGGGATGAGGGCCTGACTTCCTTGTCTCAGAGTGGGACAACTCTGAAAGATGTTCCCTCTCCAGAGCTCCCCAGAGGATCTCCTAAGAGCTTTGAGCCAATTTTATTGCCACCCACCTTCTTCCTTTGCCAAGTCCTGTGTCCCTCACCCTTCACAGGTGTTGTCCTACAAAGTGAAAGTGATAATCGCTCAGTTGTGTCAGACTCTTAGCGATCCCATGGACTGTAGCCCACTAGGCTCCTCTGTCCATGGGATTTTCCAGGCAAGAAGATTGGAGTGGGTTGCCATTTCCTTCTCCAGGAGATCTTCCCAATCCAGGGATGAAACTCAGGTCTCTTGCATTGCAGGCAGATTCTTTACTACAGAGCCATTCTACAAACACTACTTAATAAAGTGCCTGTGTGCTGATCTGCAAGCCACTGTAGCTATAATACGGAGAAGGCAATGGCACCCCACTCCAGTACTCTTGCCTGGAAAATCCCATGGACGGAGGAGCCTGGTGGGCTGCTGTCTATGGGGTTGCACAGAATCGGACACGACTGAGCGACTTCACTTTCACTTTTCACTTTCATGCATTGGAGAAGGAAATGGCAACCCACTCCAGTGTTCTTGCCTGGAGAATCCCAGGGGCAGGGAAGTCTGGTGGGCTGCCATCTATGGGGTCGCACAGAGTCGGACACTACTGAAGCGACTTAGCAGCAGCAGCAGCAGTAGCTATAATATAGCTCAGTATTACGGTGAATGGGTGGCTGGGCTACAGAGATTGGTGCTCTCAGCCCTTGTAGAAGTTGGGTGGGTTTCACGTCAACCCATGTCCCTGGGGCGAGTTGCCTTATCCATAAGCCGTGTTCTCCATTTACCCTATGTTGCCAGACCAGCCTTATTTTATAGGTCCCATGATGCCAAAAAGGAAGGTTGGGAGACCCTAAAGGAATATGCAGAATGGAATGTGTATTAATGTATTTTAATACAGTAATTAATCTATTTTAACATAGTAAGGCTGCCTTTCCAATATCCATTCCCTCTCTTCCTTACTAACTATACCCTGATTTTAATTTCAGCTGAAAAACAAAACCCCACACTCCCCAACCTCCTCTGCAGCCAGGGAGAGCCACGTCCACAGTTCTTTCTCAGTGGCGAGGAGCGAGGATTTGTCAACCCTCTAGCTCCTCCCATAAGGGCATCTCCCCACTTGCTTTCTGCTCCCTTCCTTGTCTTTCTGCAGAGAACAGGGGTGGGAGGCTGGTGAGCAAGAGGAGAGCCACGTGCTGAGTATATTCATCATCTATTGTTGTTTAGTCACTAGGTCGTGTCCAACTCTTTTGCAGCCCATGGACTGTAGCCCACCAGGTGCCTCTGTCCATGGGATTCTCCAGGCAAGAATACTGGAGTGGGTTGCCATGTCCTCCTCCAGGGGATCTTCCTGACTCAGGGATTGAACCCGTGTCTCTTACCTCTGCTGCATTGGTGGGCGGGTTCTTTACCACTAGCACCACCTGGGAAGTTCATCCAGGGCATTTCCACCCCCAACTCGTGTTCTCTACAGCAGAGGTCTCCAGTCTCCAGACCTAGTGCCTGATGATCTGAGGTGGAGCTGATGTAATAATAATAAAGTGCAGAAAAAAATGTAATGCGCTTAAATCATCCCTAAACCACCACCCCTCTACTCCACACTCCATGGAAAAATTGTCTTCCATAAAACCAGTCCTTGGTGACAAAGAGTTTGTGGACTGCTGCTCTGCAGCACAGCATTTCAGCCTCAAGCCTGACACGTGAATGTGTTAAGACAAAGGGGGAAGGAAGATGGTTTGGCTGTTACTCCAACCCTCTCTCTGCCTCCCCATCCACTGCACACTAAAACCAGAGGATGTTGATATGAACCTGTACATGCACACAAGCTTCCCCAGAGCACACTGTGAGAAGTGGTGCTTTAACCAAACAGGCAAGACCAAGAAAAGGGCACTAAGGCAAGAATACCAAAACTGATATTTCTGAGATGAGAACAAGATCAGAAATGCAGCTGGTGAGTGGCCGATCCAGCAGAAGCCAGCTGGGGGTCCAAACTCTTCTTCAACCCTCCCTGAAGCTCCCCATAGAAAGCGGTGATGTAGCACAAGTGGGATGGGGTGGGAGATGCTGGAGGGCTTAGGACTGAGATGCCTAGAGCTGGGAGCAGGAAAGGAATAACAGAACAGTTTCTAGAGCAGTGTGCCCATCTTCCTTTAACCTTCCGAGATGTCTGCAAAGCCAAGGACACAGCACCATCCCTTGGGAGAATATCTCTAGTTGTTGAATTGTCTAACTGTGACCTGAGGTCTCTCTTTCATGGCTTGTTGATGGTCCATCTCTGGCATCTCGTTAATTTCTGATAACTCTCTTGGGCACAATTAGTTAAGCACTTCCTTCACTGTGTGATCTGTGTGAAAAGTCACACTTACAGGTTCTTGGAGGACAATTCCAGAATCAGATCTAAAAGCCAGCCCTGAATATCACTCTGCTGGCTTGGCTATCTGTGCAGATGTTCCCAGAGGTTCAGTCATTCTCTGTGTGTGTATTTTTATAGTTCATTCCTCAAAATTAACGTTAATAACCAGATGAAATTCATTTATTTGCTTTTTTCCAACTGAGGCCGCCAAACCAGATCTGAGGTTCAACCTTTTCCATCTTGTCCCCAAGTAGCAAAAATTTTAGAGCATATAACTAGTAGCTAGCATCAGACCACCTTGGCTATCAGTCTCTATCTGATCCTGGTCCCTCGTTTCCAATCATTCCTCCTGCTTTGTTTAATCCAACCCCAGCTTTGCCGTGAGCCCCAATTCTGACCGAATCTTGGCCTTGGTTCCAAGGACTTCAGCACATCCAAGGATAGGATAACACCTCATTCTGCATCCTCTAAGGACTGAGGTCCTCTTTTGGAACCTAAATTCCTTAAGGAATCTTGTTTTCTACCTAGTGGGTCTCCCCTGGCACCTACTTGTTCCAGACTTGGAACTTGAGTTTGTTGGAAGCCTAACTGTTCCAGATCAAGGTCAATGGTCTTTCCACTATGTTTCTCACTTGTCCAGAAATTGAAAGTGTTAGTCACTCAATTTGTTGGAGAAGATTCTTGAGAGTCTCTTGGACAGCAAGGAGATCCAACCATTCCATCCTAAAGGAAATTGGTCCTGAATATTCATTGGAAAGACTGATGCTGTAGCTGAAACTCCAATACTTTGGCCACCTGATGTGAAGAATTGACTCATTTGAAAAGACTCTGATGCTGGGAAAGATTGAAGGCAGGAGGAGAAGGGGACGACAGAGGATGAGATGGTTGGATGGCATCACCAACTCAATGGACATGTTTGGGTAAACTCCGGGAGTTGGTGATGGACAGGGAGGCCTGGTGTGCAGTCCATGGGGTCACGAAGAGTTGGACAAAACTGAGCAACTGAAATGAGTCACTCAATTGTGTCTGACTGTTTGTGACCGCATGGATGCAAAGAGCCTGCAGGGCTCCTCTGTCCGTGGAATTCTCCAGGCAAGAATGCTGGAGATGGTAGTCATTTCCTTCTTCAGGGGAATCTTCCTGACCCAGGGGTTGAACTCAGTCTCCTGCATTGCAGGCAGATTCTTTGCTGTCTGAGCCACCAGGGAAGCCCCTTACTTGCCCAACCACCTATGAAAAACATGGTTCTCATAGCTGGAAGGGACTTGAAATATCATTTAGTTCAACCTGTCTTGCCTGACAATAAACTCAGAAAGTTATTCAAACAACTTTACAAATTCAGAGCTCTCCCCTTGTCATTTTTGAATAAGAACAACTTAAAGTCAACCATTTCAAAAAATTTCTCTCTAACAATCATGGCCACAGCTGCCTTTGAAGTCTAAGGATGCTATTTTTCAGACTGTTTTAATAACTGTCTGGATAATGAGTAGAAGAAGCCTGGCCCTTAACGTCAGACACACACAACCAAGTTTCAGACAGCCAAGAGGGGACAGGGTATGAGGGGAAGGCAACCCCACACACTACTGGCTTCTCAGTCCCTGTCAGCTTTCTGGGGGCGGGGCGGGGGGGTGGAGGTGAGACCTCCACTGCCGATTCAGTCCCAAAATGAGCCCACCTCCTCAATTACAATCAAGGGCTTGACTGAACAAGGAGGACAGCCTTATGGGTTTCAGTTTTTCAGTCTGGGGATGATCTAGGAGTCTATGAATCTGGACTCTTGTTGATGGCCCTTTGTGTGCATGCTCAGTCATTCAGTCATGTCTGACTCTGTGACCCTATGGACTATGTAGCCCGCCAGGCTCCTCTGTCCATGGGATTCTCCAGGCAAGAATACTGGAGTGGGTTGCTATGCCCTCTTCCAAGGGATCTTCCCAACCCAGGGATGGAACCCAGGTCTCCTGCATTGGCAGGCAGAGTCTTTACCTCTGATGGCCCTTTAATTAAAGACACAGAATAGCTTTCCTGACTCATGGTCGGCTACAGAGCCATGGACAAGCCATGCAAACAGGCTCCCAGCTCTACCCAAAACTTTAGAGCTTCTTCAGACTGCAACCACTCCCTACAGGGAGCCCTGAGGAAACTCAGGATACTGGCCCCAGATTGCTGAGATGCATATCAAAGGAATGACTTCAGTGAGCCTAGATGCTTGCATCTTCCCATACAGAGAAAAGTACTGAATTCCTTAACTTAGGAGATCTGGTTTTCCTTTAATTAACAATTATCTTTTGATTTTCCGACTACCTGCCCTTTGTCGCAAAACATCTGTATAACCTGGGTCCCCCTCCTCACCTCCTCTGAGCAGTTCTCTCACAGTTACTTGAGATGCTGTCTCCTGGGCTTGAAGTCCTAAAAGTTTCCACTGGATAAAACAACTCTCAACTAAAACAAAACAAAACCCTTTAGATCTTCTTTGCAAATCAACAACATCCCTTGAGTAGTCCGTGCAGGCTCCCCCCAACCCCGATCCTACCACGTCTGGGCACGGTGCTCAAGCCAGTCCTGGTCCCTCTTTGTCCGAAATGACTCTCTCACAGGCCAGCCAGCCCACAGGACCCCTGACAGGCTGGATGGCCAAACTCATTAGGGGAGGCTGGGGTTCGGGCAGAGTGCATTTTGTAGACATGGAGAAAGCACTGTCAACTAGATCTGGGGAGTCCATGAATTGTGGCAGATTTGGGGCAAAGTGGAATCAACAGGGACAAAAATAATTTAGGAGACGCCCTGCTGGGAGCTCCAAAGCTTCTAAGAAGATGCTGCCTGACGGCACCCAGCTCAGCTTGACTGTCCCACAAATAAAGGGCACACTTGGCTATGGTGATGATAATACCTGGGCAGAGGGAGAAAGGCATAGAACCACACGACTCAGATGCTTTGGGCCACTTCTAGAATATTTATTGAAGCAGGCAGTTTGGAGGTATCTAGCCAAATTACTTAATCATTCAACTATTAATCATTCAACTAGATGTAAACATATCCCTGGGAATGGATGGGGTTCACTCACAAGTTTTAGAGGGGTGAAAAGTCTTTTTAGGGACTTCTGTCTTGGTTCAGTGGTTAAGACTGTGCTCGCCATGCAGGGGACTGTGGGTTCAATCCCTGGTTGGGGAATGATGATCCTGCATGCTGCTCATTGGTGCCAAAAGAAATAAATAACAATTTAAAAATAAAAGAATTAAAGAATATCAGCTTTTTTTAAAAAAACGACTTTTTAGGGGGTGGTAAAATTGCATAGCTCTCAGAACAGGTGTGGCTTGTCCACATGGAGATCCCTGATGTCTGGGGGCCAGAAAATTCCATTGGGACCCCAAACACGGGGGAGACCCCACAGGGCCTTCAGAGACCTACAGGCAGAGCACGCTCCTTTCCACCAGCACCGGCAGGGCGTGGAGTCGATGAGCACCATCCATGGCAGAACTTGGCCGGGAAAGGCGATTCCAGAAGAGAGCAGACCTGATTAATGCGCTGCAGCCTCTGAGAAGATTAATGTGCGGACAAGGGGAAACCAATGAAGGCAATTTATTTAGACTTTCAGAAAGACTCCACGCTAAGGGCTATTTTTAAAAGTCACTGAGGAATCTAGGTTTTAAAGGACTAGCTTTTTGAGATTAACGCCAACGAGACACCCACATTTTCCTGTTGCCTCCACTACGAAATATGAATGACTTCTGACTTTCACCCCATGGGGCATTTCTAAGCAGGTTCCCTCCTCTGCTGGCCCCTCCAGAAGTAGTTTTTGATTCTTCTCTCTCTTACCTAACGTCTTCCACTTTATATGTAATTATATGTATAAATGCATCCCTGGTAGACTGGAACTCACCTGAGGACAGGGCAGAGTCTTCCCCATTTTTGTATCCTATCCAGCACTCGGACTAGGATTCCCTCCCCCTGATTCACCCTGACGCATGACGGCAGACCAGCAAACTTGACCACTACAGTTTATGTCTGGGGCTATGTTCCCACTCAGGCTGCCCTGGTGGCTCAGCAGTAAAGAATCTGCCTGCAATGCAGGAGATGCAGGTTCGATCCCTGGGTCCGGAAGATCCCCTGGAGGAGGGCATGGCAACCCACTCCAGTGTTCTTGCCTGGAGAATCCCATGGATCCAACTGAATCGGCTGAGTACACACACATGTCCCATGCACCTCAAGTTCAGCCTGACCAGCCCTGCAGTCCCCAGCCCCAGCCCGTCACATTCAGCTGCTCTTCCTGTGCCCCCTTTTGGCTAGTGGCATCTGCATTCTCACTGCACCCACCTCGGTTGGGGCCGTCACTCCTGTACCTGTGTTACACCTTTCCATTGGTCTAGTCTTTCGAAGGCCAGTGAGCAGGGTTCTCTGTGTCCCCTCCCCATGGCCTCTCCAGTCTCACCTTCTGTTCCATATGTACAAAGCCCCTGCAGGTCCTCACATACCCTGAGAACTCCTGCTGTCCTCCTATGACCTCCCACTCCTCCTTACCCGGATTCTTCCAGCTTCTTCCTGTAGTGAAATCCTACTTGTTCTTTATATACCAACCCAGGTGCTGTCTCCTCTGAGAAAATTTCTCCCAGTCCCCAGTCCGGGTTTATTGTGTTTCCTATGTGCTCATTCATTCATAACAAACATTTCTTGAGCAACTTCTATGTAACAGGCATTCTCTTAGGCAAGGGTGATAGAATGGCAAACAAGACTGTTGGTCTCTGCTTTCATAGAGCTCAGCATTGCATGAGGGGTGGAGGCAATTTTACAAGGAATTATAAAAAATATAGTAAGTGTTAAAATAAATGCCCCCTTCTGCCACACGGCCTTTGCTTATGCCCCCCTCTCCCCCGGGACTCTCTCTTCCCTTTGACTAGTACTCCTTCAGATTGCATGCAAAATTGCTTCAGTCATATCCAACTCTGCGACCCTGTGAACTATAGCCCTCCAGGCTCCTCTCTCCATGAGATTCTCCAGGCAAGAATTCTGAAATGGGTGGCCATGCCCTTCACCAGGGGATCTTCCAAACCCAGGGATTGAACCCATGTCTCTTGTATCTCCTGCATTGGCAGGTGGGTTCTTTACCACTAGCACCACCTGGGAAGCCCTTCAGATTAAATTTAATTATTTTCCCAGGTTAGATCAAATCTCTGCTCTCTATGCTTTTATCACATTTTGTACTTCATCAAAGCTTGTAACACAATTATAATTTTATATATATTTGAATCACTGCTTGATTGATGTCCAACTCCTCTAGGCTGTAATCTTTGTGAATGATGGGCCACGTCCAGTTTGCTCACCTTGGTAAACCTGGCTAAATAGAAACTTAGCAGGTATCTGCAGAGAAGGCAATGGCACCCCACTCTAGTACTCTTGCCTGGAAAATCCCGTGGACGGAGGAGCCTGGTAGGCTGTAGTCCATGGGGTCGTAAAGAGTCGGACACGACTGAGCGACTTCACTTTCACTTTTCACTTTCATGCATTGCAGAAGGAAATGGCAACCCACTCCAGTACTCTTGCCTGGAGAATCCCAGGGACGGGGGAGCCTGGTGGGCTGCCGTCTATGGGGTCGCACAGATTTGGACACGACTGAAGCGACTTAGCAGCAGCAGCAGGTATCTGTGGTATAAAGCAGTGCCAGGGAGGTGAACAGAAGACCTCCACCTGGTTATTATGTTATGCAAAGCTGCCCAGAGTAAGTAAGAAGTTAGACACCCTGCAGGGAATGAAGGAATTAGGCCAAGAGCAAGTGCCCAGCCAAAGTGCTCCAGGTGGCAAACAGCTTTGGGAAGACTGTAACTAGAAGGGCTGGTGTTTTCAAGCACGTGTTTCCATGGTAGAGGACTTATTCTCCAAAGGGTGCATAAGATAACCCATTAGGAAGCAGGAAGAAAACATATTCATCCCCTTATGCTGAATTTTTAATCTAACTGAAAAAGAAATTAAGCTTTACGATGATCTAATAAACAGGCTGAAACCAGCAACTCCTGTAGTGTCAGAGGGTCACATGCCATGCAAAGTACGAAGCCCATGAAGTATTCTGAAGGAAGAATGGCCACGCCCTACAAGCAGTGTCTGTGTGTCTTTTATGTGAACGCATGGATCACATGACTTAGCCTAAACCAAACCTCACGAAGTGAAACATGGCTCACAGAGTTTACTGCGAAGAAGTCACAGACGGAAGGTAATGCTAATAATGTAAGTACAAGTGAACAAGAATTTTCTTCTGAACTGACACTGCCTCATACAAGTTCTTTGTCAACCATGTTATGAAATAAAAACAATGGATTAATCAGACCTGACAAGAAGACTACCAAAAGAATACAAAATTATCGCCAAGTCTTCTTGAAATATGGATTTGCATCCTCTATTGTTAAAGGCAAACCTGGGCCTGTTTATGGTTCTCATCTGGACATCTTAATTAATGGTGATAATGCATGTGTACAATTTATAAATGAATATACATATCTTGGGGTATATACATAGGTGTGTGTGTATATATATGTATATATATATACACACACAATGTATAGAATGTTTTTGCTTATTTATTTGTGGTTTTCTAGTTGTTTCTAGAATGTTTAGAGCCTAGAATGTTTTTGCTTATCTATTTGTGGTTTTCTACTTGAGGTGTGCAACCAAGACTTGGGGAACCATTTCTTTCAAGAACTGAAAGAAGACAATATGGTAGAACTGGGGATGGGCAGGGTGGGTAGAGGAGAGCAATTTGTCTAGAGAGATAAGCAGGATACATAGCTCTATCATGATACTTATCATACTATTTATAATTGTTTATTTTAGGGATTCTTAACATGGTACCCAATAATTTATGTGTAGGTATATTTTGTGGAGATGATCCATAAACTTCATACAGTTCTCTGAAGGTCTATATTTAAATGTTAAGAACTATTGATTTAGTTAACGGTCTGCCTCTCCCAACTAAACTGTGTTCTTTGTTGTCAAAGACTTTTGTCTTTATGATCATCATCATAATAGATATAAAACAGGGATTCAATCATTGCTGCTGCTGCTGCTAAGTCACGTTAGTCATGTCCGACTCTGTCCAACCCCATAGACAGCAGCCCAACAGGCTCCCCCATCCCTGGGATTCTCCAGGCAAGAACTCTGGAGTGGGTTGCCATTTCCTTCTGCAATGCATGAAAGTGAAAAGTGAAAGTGAAGTCGCTCAGTCGTGTCCAACTCTTCACGACCCCATGGACTGTAGCCTACCAGGCTCCTCCATCCATGGGATTTTCCAGGCAAGAGTATTGGAGTGGGTTGCCATTGCCTTCTCTGCAATAATTATTGAGTGAATGAACAATTTACTTTTTGCTTTCTCTTCCAGCATCGGGAGACAAAAATCAGAAAGCCACTTGCAGTCCAAAGCAATTCTTTCTTATAGAGAGTTTTGTAGGTTTTATTCAATCCATGCTTCCATCGCACTTATTGTATGAAGGGACTAAGTCTCTGAGCAATATTGACTCCTTCAGTCCTTGTAATAAAACCTAGGAGGAAGGTACTATTGATGTCCTACTTCTTGAGCAGTGAAGCTTAGGGACAGAGAGGTTAAGTGGCGTGTCGAGGGAATACAGCTGGTAAGTGACAGAGGCAGGGGTCAAACCCAGTCTGGCTGCAGAGTCTGTGCTTGTGAGCAGCACACTGTGGCATGACCTGCAAGTTGGCTCATGGGTAAAAGGGTCGTGTCATCAGAAGACACTCAGTGTAACCTGACAGTAAAGACATCTGCTGTAACCGCCGTTGTTCTGTGGCAAATATGCCCTTCAAAAGCAGAGCAGGAAAAAGCAGAGCTTGATTCAAAGGGCTTGAGTTCATGCAGCTATGAGTGGGCTCAAGTGGTTAGCTCCATCTTGTAAAATGCCAACTGCTGACCAAGCTGTGAGATTATATTTAATGTTTGATTGTGGAAATTCTCTCAAATATATTCAGAATTGTAGAGAAAAATACAATGAACCTTTGTGTACTCATCACCCAGCCCAACAATTAACCACATGACCAATCACATTTCATCCATACTCTCACCTGCTTCCAAACTGTATTGCTTTTAACACATTATTGACCAGAAACATGTTAATACCTCTTTTGTTACCTGAATATTATTGACTAGCATGTTTCAATTTTCGCTTACATAACAAATCACCAGCCACAAGTGTTTCTGCAAAAATCCCCCAGTCAATAAAGAGTTAAGTCAACTCTAGATATCATGTGATTTCATAATGGAACTTTAAAAGATTGTGCTAGTCACTTAGAAACTGTCTAGAACTGAATTCAGAAGACTTGGATTTTGCCTCGACCGCATTTCAGCTGTGTCCTTGGGGAATAACTTTTCTGAGCTTCAGTTGCATCATCTGTAAAGTTTGTTTACAGAGGTTTCACCATATTGTTTTGAGGATTAGATAATTCAACACATGTGAGTAATATTTAAACTAAGGCTTTGATTGAACCTCAGTGTAGCTCTGCTTCCATCTTGCCCCACCATGAGAACCGTGATGGTTAATTTTATACGTCAACTTGATGAGACTATGGTGACCAGCTATTTGGCCAAATACCAGTCTGAATGTCTCTGTAAAGGTATTTATATCTTACTGAAGTATAGTTGATTTAAAATATTACATTAATTACATGTGTATAGCATATTACATTACATGTATATAGCATGGTGATTGTGTATGTTTACGGATTATGCTGCATTAAAGGCTATTACAAGACCATGGCTATGATTCCCTGTGCTATACAGTATATCCGGGTTGCTTCTCTATTTTATACATAGTAGTTTGTATCCCTTACTCCCATACCCCTAATTTTCCCTTCCCCTGTTCCTTCTCCCCTCTTTTGTTGGAGTATAGTTGCTTTACAATATTGTGTTAATTTCTGCTCTACAACAAAGTGAATCAGATGTACCTATACATGTGTCCCCTCTTCCTTGGATTTCCTCCCCATTTAGGTCACCACAGAGCACTGGGTAGAGTTCCCTGTGCTGTTGAGTCATTTCTCATTAGTTATTTATTTTATACATAGCAGTGTATATATGCCAATCCCACACACCCCTTCCCCGCTTGGTTTCCGTACATTTGTTCTCTATGTCTGTGTCCCTATTTCTGCTTGCAAATAAGTTTATTTATGCAATGTTTTATGTGTTGGTATATGATAACTGATTTTCTCTTTTTTACTTATGTCACCCTCTATGACAGTTTCTAGGTCCATCCACATCTCTGCAGATGGCAAAGAAAAATAATTTTAAATGTGGGATTAACACTTACAATCAGTTGACTTGAAGTAAAGCAAACAACCCTCCAAAATACAGGTTGGTCTCATCCAATCAGCTGAAGGTCTTCAGAGAAGACTGAGGAGACAGGTTTCCCACCCGAAGAAGAAATCCTCTCTCTAAATTGTAGCATAGAAATTCTGCTTGATTTTTTGGCCTTTGGACTACAGCCTGCAATGTCAACTTTTATTCAGATTTGCAGCTTACCACTTGACTATGGATTTTGGACTGGACAGCTCCACAGTCAAGGCTGACTTCAAATTGGGATTTAGCCAAAGGGGGTCAACAGCAGGCAGTTGGAGGATGTGGGGAGAGAGAGGCTGGGGCATTTGTCCCCTTGGCTTTCTGCTGGTAGGTTATTCCAAGCTGCCTTCCGAAGTGGTCCTTCCCACTGCTGAGGTTCAGTGCCGCTTCCTCCCCTCCCCTCTCCAGGAGACCAGGCGACTGTCCTCCCCCACGCTGTTCCAGCCCCTGGCACCATCCCTGTGGTTTCCTCACACTGGGCCCACACTTTGGCAAACAGTTCCTTTATTAAACTCTTCTTAAGTACCCAGTTTGAGGATGCCATCTGCTTACTACAGGGACCCCAAGGGTACAGATGCCAGAGTAAGCCATTTAACAGACAATCACAGACCAGGTATGTGGATTAAACAATGTCAGGAAGAATTCCATTAGGAAAACTTCAAGTGCTCATCACTTTTCTGGAGTCCCCAGACTGCCACCTTCCAAGCTGTCCAGCTGTCTGGGAAAACTCAGCGCGTGTCTTCGCCACCCCCTTCCTCTCCAAGGTGTTCTCTTCTGGGAATGGAACTCACTCAGGTCCCTCTCATCTACTCTTGACCTTTTTTTTTTTTCTCTTTTTACTGCATCTTGGCAGCAAGGAAAAGCAACTCCTCCCATTTCCCACAGTATCACATCATCTTTCCACACCCTCAGCATCCCCTTTCCCCAGCCTCTGAGACTTGCTGTCTGTGGGACCAGCTAGCCCACAGCCTCTGAAGCCAGCACAGTCAAGGCCAGAGGTTCCCCAGCAGTGTCTAGAGATCACCTCACACACACACACACACACACACAAACACTTTGGTTATTTAAATTATTATTGTCATTTTTCTTTTAGATGTGGTGATTCAACAGTTTGGTCATTTCTACAGGACTACACAATTAATTTCCACCCACAGCTAATTGGATATCCTTTCATTTCCCCACTAGTCCCCTAGTGTGGCTCCTGCCACCCCTCGCCCCCATAAATATGTATAAAGTCGCTCCAAATATTAGCAGTATGTTTTGAAAAACACAACCAATTATACCAGGAATCTGATATATTCAAAGCTAGTCACAGCCTTTCCTTCCTTGGCAGCTTACTTTGAAAATTAGAAAACAGCCACTCTTGTTTATTAAAAACAAAAACAAAAACTTGCCCTCTATTCACCAACACAACAGTGTGTAGAAATTTTGCTTTAAATAATTAAAAATATTAATGAACTACAGAGCAAGAGATGTCCATTTTAATGAGACACTGATACAATATAGTGGTTTTGATGTTCCTCTGGTTTCATTAAACTGGGATTATGTGTGGATGGGTGTGTGTAGCCGTAAGAGCAAACTCAAAGACCAAAGAGTACAAACGCTGTTTGAAAGCTAATTAAAATGGCCTTCAGGATTTGGGGAGCAGCAATAAAGTCAACACCATCTTCTGCCAACTTCCATCTCTGTCACACACATACTGTTTGGATTCAGCCAGCATTTCTGCTTTGGAGTTTATGACTCAGCTGGTGAATGGCCCTTGGATGTGGACATTAATGACCCCAGAGTCATCAGTCAGCAGGGGTCTCTTTGACATCCTTTCCCACCCAAACCTCCATTTATCATTGCATCTGGAAATGAGGGACCTTCCCCATGCAAATCTGCTCAGCTGCTGTGGTTGGGGAAGGTTCTTCTACTCAATAGTGGGGAGGAAGAGGCTGGGACGAGGCTCGGAGAACCAGCCTGCTGGGGACCACAGCACTGACCCAACCCTCCACCCAGCCTGATTCCCTTATCTGGTCTAAATCCCTGCCTAGAAGAAGCTGCAGAAACCAGAAGGCCCCCACAAGCTTCCAGCTTTTAAGAAGCACATGGCTTTTCTTTGTCTTTATACGCCATTAGCCTCCACACCTTGGGAGCCACTTAGAAACAGTAAGTGAGACGTAAAGAAACACGCCCAAACTTGCCCCGCTTCTGGGCACGCTTCACTCTCCTGCCTTCTAAACTCTTCCTCTCCAACCGCTGCCTCCTTGATTCACTCCACCATTTTCCCCAAACCCACTTTGAAAGAGGATATCAAATAGTCAAAGAAAAGAAAGAGGTCTTACATGGAAATGTTTGTCTTTCACGTTTTCCACTCTGGAATTAAACCCCAGGGCTGTGCGCTGAGTGTGTCAGTTGGGATGCTCAGTTCTTTCTACTAATCTGTCTTTGCACGTCTCGGGATGGGCCTGGGCTTCAGGATCAGGTAGGTCTGCGTGCTGTTGATTACTAGATGACTTTGTGATATTTAACCTTTCTGGGTCTGTGATTCCTTACACTTGTCAATAGGACCTCATAATGGGATATTTATGAAGATTAAGTTTAGTTAATGAATACAAAAAAACTATGGGCAGAACTTAGAAGATCTTGGGTCTTCAATCACAAAAGACACCATGAATATATCCAAACCATTCCAGGGGCACAGAATTTGGATGCTCCTTGGAAATGAGTTGTTAAGGCTCATTCTGAACATCGACATTATGAGACTTACCAAGCAGAAATCCTAGCCTGGAAGCTTTGAGAAACAGGCAGAGTGGCTTCACCAGGATACTCTCAACTCCTTGGCTTCTAAATCTCTCCTGAGAATTAGGGTCCCCCATGAGTTTGCCGGACTTCCCAGGTGGCGCTAGAGGTAAAGAATCCACCTGCCAATACAGGAGACATAAGAGACATGGGTTCAATCCCTGGGCCGGGAAGATTCCCAGGAGGAAGGCATGGCAAACAACTCCAGTATCCTTGCCTGGAGAATCCCACCAACAGAGGAGCTTGGCGGGCTACAGTTCACAGGGTTGCAAAGAGTTGGACATGACTGAAGTGGGCCAGCATACGCACATGCACAAGTTAGAATTCTCCCAGCTGCACTGGGCCCCAGGGTCTCCTGTTATTTACATGGATCATAAGTTCAAATGTCTACATGATCTTGCTTCTGGGCTTAGCTATGACACTTCTTCCCACCAAGCCCACAAGACTTAAATCAGGTCTCCCTGTCCCAGTTTTGTCCCCACTACAGCCTGTTCTCACAACAGTGAGAGGAATTTTCTTAAAAATAAAGCAAATGGTGTCTCTCCTCTGTTCAGCACCCCCCCACGAGGGCTCCCATCTCACTCAGGGTGAAATCCTGGTTCTCCATAGTGACTAGCAAGTTGCAATACAACATGGCCCTCCCCCACCCCTGCTGTCCTCTTCAAGCTCATCCACTCCAGCCACACTGACACCAAACACACCAAACACATAACCAGCCACAGGGCCTTTGCAATTGCTTCCCTTGATCTGTAAGGTTTTCTTTCTTTTTCCCCACCAGAAGTCTGTATGACTTTTGCCATCACTTTTCGAAGACTTCTCAAGTCTTAGAAAGTCACATCATCAGTGAGGTCATCCCTAACCTAAAGAATAAAATAGTTTGCACACATACACACACCCCACAATACTATTACTTCTGTACCTATGTGTTGCTTTAATTTTTCGTTGCACGCATCATTATCCAACATACCATGCCTTTTTAAATGAATAGGTTTTAAGTTTAGAACAGTTTAAGATTTATAGAAAAATTGAGCAGAAAGTAACAGAAAGTGAAAGTGAAGTCGCTCAGTCATGTCTGACTCTCTGCGATCCCATAGACTGTAGCCTACCAGGCTCCTCTGTCCATGGGATTTTCCAGGTAGTACTACTGGAGTGGATTGCCATTTCCTTCTCCAGGGGATCTTCCCAACCCAGGGCTCGAGCCCGGGTCTTCCGCATTGTAGACAGACGCTTTACTGTCTGAGCCACCAGGGAAAGTTAACAGAGAGGTCCCACAAACTCCATAGTTTACACTAGAGTTGACTCTTTGTGTTGAACATTCTATGGATTTTGACAAATGCATAAGTTCTTGTACCCACCATTACACGTTCTATATCCACCATTATGGTATCATACAAATAGTTTCAACTGCCCTAAAACTCCTTGTGCTCCACCCACTCATCTCTTCTCCTTCCCCCAAACCCCTGGTAACCACTGACCTCTGTTCTGTCTTCATAGTTTTGTCTTTTCCAGAATGTCATGCAGTTGGAATCATACAGTACATAGTCTTCTCAGATTGGCATCTTTTACTCAGCAATATGCATTTAAGATTCCCTCATGTCATTGTGCTGGTTTGTGTGTTTAGTCACTCAGTCGTGTTCGACTCTTTGTGACCCCACGGACTGTAGCCCACCAGGCTCCTCTGTCCATGTGATTCTCCAGGCAGGAATACTGGAATGAGTTGCCATTTCCTTCTCCTGTGGTGGCTTAATAATTTATTAAAAAAAAAAAATCACTGAACCATATTCCATTGTATGAATTGATCACAGTTTTTCAGTTTTGTTTTTTTTTAATCCATTCACCTATGGAAGGACATTGTGGTTACTTCCAATTTTTGGCAATTATGAATAAAGCTTCTATAAACATTTGGGTGCAGGGTTTTTACATGGATATTATTTTCAACTTGTCTTCCCAGGTGGCGCAGTGGTAAAGAATCCGCCTGCCAAGGCAGGAGATAAAAGAATTCAACCCCTGGCTTGGGAAGATCCCCTGGAGGAGGAAATGGCAGCCCATTCCAGTATTTCTGCCTGGAAAATTCCATGGACAGAGGAGTCGGGTGGGCTACAGTCCACAGGGTTGCAAAGAGTTGGACGTGACTGAGTGACTGATTTTCGGTCAGATTGGCATCTTTTATGCACAATTTTCAACTTACCCAGGAGCACAATTGTTGGATCATATGTCAAGAATGAGGAGGGCCTGGCAACCCACTCCAGTGTTCTTGCCTAAAGAATCCCATGGACAGAGGTGCCCGGTGGGCTATGGTCCATAGGGTAGAAAAGACTTGGACATGACTGAAGTGACCTAGCAGGGAGGCAGGCAGGCATGGTAAGAATATGGTTAGCTTCCAAAGTGTCTGTATCATTTTGCATTCCCACCAGCAATGAGTAAGAATTCCTACTGCTCCACATCCTCACCAGCATTTGGTGTTGCCAGTGTTTTGCACTTTAGCCTGCTAATAGATGTGTATGATACCTTGTTGCTTTAATTTGCAACTCCCTGCAGATGGTGACTGCAGCCATGAAATTAAAAGACGCTTACTCCTTGGAAGGAAAGTTATGACCAACCTAGATAGCATATTCAAAAGCAGAGACATTACTTTGCCAACAAAGGTTTGTCTCGTCAAGGCTATGGTTTTTCCTGTGGTCATGTATGGATGTGAGAGTTGGATTGTGAAGAAAGCTGAGCGCCGAAGAATTGATGCTTTTGAACTGTGGTGTTGGAGAAGACTCTTGAGAGTCCCTTGGACTGCAAGGAGATCCAACCAGTCCATTCTGAAGGAGATCAGCCCTGGGATTTCTTTGGAAGGAATAATGCTGAAGCTGAAACTCCAGTACTTTGGCCACCTCATGCGAAGAGTTGACTCATTGGAAAAGACTCTGCTGCTGGGAGGGATTGGGGGCAGGAGGAGAAGGGGACGACAGAGGATGAGATGGCTGGATGGCATCATTGACTCGATGGACGTGAGTCTGGGTGAACTCCGGGAGTTGGTGATGGACAGGGAGGCCTGGCATACTGTGATTCATGGGGTCACAAAGAGTTGGACACGACTGAGCAACTGAACTGAACTGAACTGAATGACATATGACATTGAACAAGCCTTTGTATTTTTTTCCCTAGTTCACCAGGCCTCTGGTAACAGAGACTCCTCTGTTTCACTCATTGCTACTTCCCCCAGACTCAGAATAGCATCTATATAAAGTAGACTATTAATAAGCATTTCTTAATTTTAAGAGTGGGTTTTATGAATTTTAATTCTCAGTTGCACTTCATGTCCAAGATGACCCCCCACCATCTTGTGGAGACTGGTCTTCGACCCAGAGGCCACTGTGGACCTGACACTGGGAAGACAGCTCCAGAAGGGGCAGGGTGCGGAGGGCAGTCTTTTTGATATGTGGGGGAATGTGGGCTGAATAATGGCCCCACACATTGAGCCCCGTACAGCTGAGCCACTGGGGAAGCCCGTTAAGGTTTTCACATGGATGCAGTTTTCAATTTGGCTTCCCCAGGTGATACTAGTTGTAAAGAACCCACCTGCCAATGCAGGAGACAAAAGAGATGAGGGTTTGATTCCTGGGTTGGGAAGATCCCCTGGAGGAGAGCCTGGCAACCCACTCCAGTGTTCTTGTCTGGAGAATCCATGGACAGAGGAGCCTGGCCAGTAGGGTCCATAGATCACAAAGAGTGGAACATAACCAAAGAGACTTAGCACACAGCACAATAAGGCCCACATCTTACTCCCTAGAACCTGTGAATATGTTGCCTTAAGTAATAGAAGGGATTCTGCAGGTGTGATTAAATTGAGGCTCATGAGATGAGCTGAGTAGCATGAATTAGCCAGGTAAGTCTAATTAACCACAAGCATTCATAAATAAGGGAAGCAGGCTGGGTCTGGGCCCTA
The DNA here is from genome assembly GCF_055505025.1 of Bos grunniens. Lineage (NCBI taxonomy): Eukaryota > Metazoa > Chordata > Mammalia > Artiodactyla > Bovidae > Bos > Bos grunniens. Next base: position 22,161,679 of record NC_141168.1, read on the forward strand.
AAGCAGGCACTGATGAATATGTAAGAGGTCATGTGACGACGGAAGCGCCAGTCAGAGTGCTGCATGCAGCGCCTCGAGCAGAGGAGTGTGGCAGTCCCTAGAAGTTGGAAAAAGCCAGGGGCAAAAAAAAAAAAAAAAAGGATTCTCTCCAAAGCTTCCAGAAAATCACACCCTCTCTGACTTCCAGACCTGTAAGAGGATAAATTTGTGTTGCTTTAGGTCATGACGTTAATGGTAGTTTGTTTAGCAGCAATGGAAAACCAATGCAGGAGGCACCTGTGTGTAAGAAAATAATGGAAATATGTGAGAAATGCTAGAATCAAAACTCATCTCTGTGATAGACTGATCTGGAAGACGAGGAAATGATAACCTGTTTAGGTGACAAGAATTGTGTTTTCAACAGGGTGCTCAAGAAAGGAAAAAGGGGTCCATCCCCTGGACCAACAGGCTTCTCTGCTCAGTTGGTAAAGAATCCATCTGCAATGCAGGAGACCTGGTTCAATTCCTGGGTCAAGAAGATCCGCTGGAGAAGGGATAGGCTACCCACTCGAGTGTTCTTGGGCTAACCTTGTGGCTCAGCTGGTAAAGAATCCGCCTGCAATGTGGGAGACCTGGGTTTGATCCCTGGGTTGGGAAGATCCCCTGGAGAAAGGAACAGCTACAAACTCCAGTACTGGAGAAATCCATGGACTGTGTAGCCATGGGGTCGCAAAGAGTCGGACACAGCTGAGTCACTTTCACTTTCCCCTGGCTCGACAGTGCAGAGAAGCTGAGCACTGGTTTCCCACAGATGGTGTGATGATTACCCCTGTTGGCTCAGGGTCCGCTGAAGTGTCAGGCACACAGGTGGCGCTCACTGATTGCGTGGAGTGGGAGGGAGAGCTGGAGCAGAGGCAGAGGTCTTACTGGAAACGGGGGAGACCTGGTCACCAGAAGGGGCCCAGCCTGTCGAGGCCCCTCCTGGAAGAGGCAAGGGAATGCGTACTGCAAAGAAGGTCATAGGAGGTGGCTGTTGAGGTCCACTTTGCCTCCACTTTCAGTGATTTCTGAAGTGTTCTGCAGTTCCTAAGCTGTGTCTACCCCAACTTATAGACCTGTCTTAGCTCCTCCTGGGCCCTTACCGGGCACATCTCCTGGGGCTCAATTTGCATAACAATTTGCATAATTAAGGACCTGGTGGGCTGACAGGTTTGATTTCAGTCCACAAACCTGGTCTAACTGTGCAGATGGCAACTGGTCTGTCTGCCCTTCCTTTATCTGTTTCTGTGGCTGCTCTTTTGCCCCCAAGTCAGCATATACACAAGGTCATCTCCCAGTAGCTTTTTTTCCCATAAGAAATCCAATCAGACCAACCATTTTATGGTTTTTAATAATACTAGTGAAGAAGAATCCCGCTGTGTGACACATGACCTCCTGCTATCTTGTTTGTTTGGCTGCAAGGGATCTTCAATCTTCATTGCAGCACGCAGGATCTTTTTAGTTGCACTGTGAACTCTTAGTTCTGCCTTGTGGAATCTAGTTCCCTGACCAGGGATCAAATCCAGGCAGGCCTCCTGCATTGGGAGCTCAAAGACTTAGCCACGGGACCATTAGGGAAGTCCCCTCCCACTGTCTGGTTATCTTATTCTTCCTCCTTTTTACTCTCCTCTTTCACATCTCCATGACAAAATAAATGGGTAGATAAATTACGTTTGCTTTCTTAAACAGAGCAACGTTGGCCCTTTCTTGGAAACCTTGGCACCAGAGAACAGCTATACTTCAAAGGGAATTGACTACACAAGTGAGCTTATCAAGGCATTTTTCTCAAAAAGGCAAATCTCTTACTAAGATAAATTCTTGTACCAGAGTCTAACATGATAGCGCTTCTCCCCCCCAGCCCCCCCCATCTCATTGTGCCTGGGAATTGCCACTGAGTAGAGTGAGGGATCTGTCAGACAAACCATGTCCTCCTGGCTCAGACCCCAGGTGCTCATGGCTGAGTTCTGCAATAAAAGGGCAAGTCCGATCTCCGTGAGCTTTTTCATCACCATCTCCACAGGGCTCTGAGAACACAAGAAGCGGCCATATTGGCCCCAGCAGCTCTGCAATGGTGGGAGATAGTGCCAGGGACTTCAGAAGTACCATACAACTCCCTTGCTCTCATGTCTAGGCCTTTTAATCAGACATCAGGCAGCCGCAGTGGGGACCTAGAAGGAGAATTCATGCTTAGATGTTGCTTTTGGAGTTGACCCAATCTAGCAGCATCCAATGAACAAGAAAAGGAAAACTGCACTGTGCAACCAAGATAACAGATGCACAGAATCCACAGGAGACACCCTCACTCCAGGGTGCCTGGAATGCTCTGGGAGGAATTTGAGCATTAAAGGGATTAACTGTCCTAGGTTCTTAGCAGAGGATAACAAGGGGACCTATCTGGGTCTCTCTGCTAGGTTTTCTACAACCGAATAGGAAATAATCCCTCAAACAAAACATGTGCTTTGTCAATTTGTCTTCCATGGCACATAGCAGCGCGGCTTGTCTTGCTCAAGGTTATTTAAGAATAACTTCAAAAGTGGAGGAAAGAGTTTGGATAACTTGGCCCTCTCTTGCCTTTTTTCTCTTCCTTCTTCCTCTCTGAGGGACATAGATATATAGGGCAGAGAAGGTCCTGTATCTGATTAAAGGTGCTCCTGAATTTTCATAACTTCCTTATCTCTCCATCTTTCCCCCACCTCCCAGTCAACTCTGTTTACATGTAAGTTAAGATCTTCAGACTTAAATTGAAGAAAGTAGGGAAAACCACTAGACCATTCAGGTATGACCTAAATCAAATCCCTTATGATTATACAGTGGAAGTGAGAAATAGATTTAAGGGCCTAGATCTGATAGACAGAGTGCCTGATGAACTATGGAATGAGGTTCGTGACATTGTACAGGAGACAGGGATCAAGACCATCCCATGGAAAAGAAATGCAGAAAAGCAAAATGGCTGTCTGGGGAGGCCTTACAAATAGCTGTGAAAAGAAGAGAAGCGAAAAGCAAAAGAGAAAAGGAATGATATAAGCATCTGAATGCAGAGTTCCAAAGACTAGCAAGAAGAGATAAGAAAGCCTTCTTTAGCGATCAATGCAAAGAAATAGAGGAAAACAACAGAATGGGAAAGACTAGAGATCTCTTTAAGAAAATTAGAGATACCAAGGGAACATTTCATGCAAAGATGGGCTCAATAAAGGACAGAAATGGTATGGACCTAACAGAAGCAGAAGATATTAAGAAGAGATGGCAAGAATACACAGAAGAACTGTACAAAAAAGATCTTCATGACCCAGATAATCACGATGGTGTGATCACTGACCTAGAGCCAGACATCCTGGAATGTGAAGTCAAGTGGGCCTTAGAAAGCATCACTATGAACAAAGCAAGTGGAGGTGATGGAATTCCAGTTGAGCTATTCCAAATCCTGAAAGATGATGCTGTGAAAGTGCTGCACTCAATATGCCAGCAAATATGGAAAACTCAGCAGTGGCCACAGGACTGGAAAAGGTCAGTTTTCATTCCAATCCCAAAGAAAGGCAGTGACAAAGAATGCTCAAACTACTGCACAATTGCACTCATCTCACATACTAGTAAAGTAATGCTCAAAATTCTCCAAGCCAGGCTTTAGCAATATGTGAACTGTGAACTTCCTGATGTTCAAGCTGGTTTTAGAAAAGGCAGAGGAACCAGAGATCAAATTGCCAACATCTGCTGGATCACTGAAAAAACAAGAGAGTTCCAGAAAAGCATCTATTTCTGCTTTATTGACTATTTCAAAGCCTTTGACTGTGTGGATCACAATAAACTGTGGAAAATCCTGAAAGAAATGGGAATACCAGACCACCTGATCTCCTCTCGAGAAACCTATATGCAGGTCAGGAAGCAACAGTTAGAACCGGACATGGAACAACAGACTGGTTCCAAATAGGAAAAGGAATACATCAAGGCTGTATATTGTCACCCTGCTTATTTAACTTATATGCAGAGTACATCATGAGAAACTCTGGGCTGGAGGAAGCACAAGCTGGAATCAAGATTGCCGGGAGAAATACCAATAACCTCAGATATGCAGATGATACCACCCTTATGGCAGAAAGTGAAGAGGAACTAAAAAGCCTCTTGATGAAAGTGAAAGTGGAGAGTGAAAAAGTTGGCTTGAAGCTCAACATTCAGAAAACTAAGATCATGGCATCCGGTCCCATCAGTTCATGGGAAATAGATGGGGAAACAGTGGAAACAGTGTCAGGCTTTATTTTTTGGGGCTCCAAAATCACTGCAGATGGTGACTACAGCCATGAAATTAGAAGACGCTTACTCCTTGGAAGGAAAGTTATGACCAACCTAGATAGCATATTCAAAAGCAGAGACATTACTTGGCCAACAAAGGTTTGTCTAGTCAAAGCTATGGTTTTTCCTGTGGTCATGTATGGATGTGAGAGTTGGACTGTGAAGAAGGCTGAGTGCTGAAGAATGGATGCTTTTGACCTGTGGTGTTGGAGAAGACTCTTGAGAGTCCCTTGGACTGCAAGGAGATCCAACCAGTCCATTCTAGAGGAGATCAGCCCTGGGATTTCTTTTGAAGGAATGATGCTGAAGCTGAAACTCCAGTACTTTGGCCACCTCATGCGAAGAGTTGACTCATTGGAAAAGACTCTGATTCTGGGAGGGATTGGGGGCAGGAGGAGAAGGGGACGACAGAGGATGAGATAGCTGGATGGCATCACTGACTCGACGGATGTGAGTCTGAGTGAACTCCAGGAGTTGGTGATGGACAGGGAGGCCTGGCGTGCTGCGACTCATGGGGTCACAAAGAGTCGGACACGACTGAGTGACTGAAGTGAACTGAAGATCTTCATACCCATGCATTGCATGCTCAGTTGCTTAGTCGTGTTTGACTGTTTTCAAATCCATATCCTGTAGCCCTCTGGGCTCCTCTGTCCATGGGATTCTCCAGGAAAGAATACTGGAGTGGGTTGCCATTTCCTACTCCAGGGGATCTTCCCCACCCAGGGGTCGAACCCACGTCTCAACATCTCCTGCATTGGCAGGGGGATTCTTTACCACTATGCCACCTGGGAAGCCCTATGCATTAAGGGATAACTTAAGGCATTAACCTTCTTAAGGTTTAAAGTCCTGGTCCTATAAACCTCAGATCAAGCCAGGAGCTTTATAGTCTGCTCAGTCGTATAATCATTTTTACAAAGTGTGAAATTTACTCCACACTCATTATGTTGTCATCAATATCCTTCTAACCGTTTTAAGTTGTAAATAGATGAGCCACAAATTGGAAAAGATCAGAAATCTGCTGGAAGGGAGTTGAAAGTTCAGTGCTATTGTAAGCTTTACTTCATGTCAATACCAATTTGTTTCACCTAATGATCTGCATGGGAATAAGCATAAAGTCTGTAAACAGGTGTGTGCTCGTGGTTATAAATCGTGTACTTGAGTTCATGGAGACTCTCTGGCCTGTGCCTGACATCTCCCATTGCTCAAGGTTGCTTACACCTTTCCCTAGGCAGGGCAGCCACCAGACCAGAGGTCACCTGGGTGCAGCAGGACCCGCTAACCTCATGCCATCTTCCCCTTCATCCCCACATCTCTGCGTCCTCCCTAGCACACAGGAATGACATCCTAAATGGCCGCTCAAAGGCTGGACGTTTTAACATCAGCATCCTTTCTTTATCTGAAAGCTGAATTTCAAGTGCTTCTCTGGACCATCCACCATGCATTTTCTGTTTTATACCAAACATCTTTGGATCTTCTCTTCTGTGGATTTTTTTTTAGTGTTTGTTTATTTTTCACTGTGCTGGATCTTTGTTGCTGAGCAGGCTTTTCTCTAGTTATGGCAAGAAGGGGCTGCTCTCTGGGTGTGGTGCACGAGCTTCTCATTGCAGTAGTTTCTCCCGTGGAGCCTGGGGTCCAGAGCACAGGCTCAGTAGTTGTGGCACTGTGGCTTAGCTGCCCCGCGGCATGTGGAATCTTCCCAGACCAGGGATCAAACCTGGGTCTCCAGCATCATCAGGTAGATTCTTTATCACTGAGCCACCAGGGAAGCCCTCTTTTGTGGATTTACTAATATTTCTTTTTTTAATTTTATTTTTTTGGCTGCACCACATGTGTGTGGGATCTTAATTCTCCGACCAGGCATCAAATCTGAGCCCCCACATTTTAACCGTTGAACCACCAGGGAAGTTCCAGTTTATTAGTATTTTTAAACCAGCAATAATATCTATAATTTTCCCCCATAAAAAAGTACAAAGTACAAAGTGAAGTTGCTCAGTCTTGTCCAACTCTTTGCGATCCCATGGACTGTAGCTTATTGGGTTCCTCCATCCTTGGAATTTTCCAGGCAAGAGTACTAGAGTGGGTTGCCATTTCCTTCTCCAGGGGATCTTCCCAAACCAGGGATTGAACCCGGGTCTCCCGCATTGCTGGCAGACACTTTACTGTCTGAGCCACCAGGGAAGCATGCATAATTCCCCCATGGTGTGCATCATTTAAGTTTTAATCTGTGTTATTCTTATATTCTGTCTCTTTTTACCTCCCGATATACACACAGTAAAAATATTATGCCCAATACTTCACTTGTTAGAATACCTTTTGCCTGCACATTTACACATTTCTGACTCATTTTCTACCATGCTGTGATGAGAAACTTAGACTTACAATGACCACAGTCTTTTGTACTAAGTAATACTGGCTATCATTTGTCTAGATCTGAGTAATACCTGATATAGAGACCAGGAACTTGGCAGCCAGTGTTTAAGGGACTTACTTAACATTACTCTGTTAGTAAGTGGTGGCTCTGACGCTTATTTCATGTCTCTTTTGACTCTAGAACATGTTTTCTTAACCCATGGCCTGGTTATGGTACCAAGTATTTGAAATAAGTACTGACACTAACATTTGATTGCTGTACCAGTCCCCTAAACTTCTAGACTCCTCATCTTTCCACATAATTCTTATAATTTTAGGAAGGTTGAGGGAATCCTTGTGCATTCTGTCCCGTCTTTATGCTGCTAACCGCAGGCATCTTCGCCTAGTCAATCCCACTCAGCAATTGCCCCAAGCCACACTCCCCATCCATCAAAACTCAGATGGTAGATGAAAGCAACCTGCTTTATTTTCAGACCTTAAGTGTAAAACGAATCCCACTTTAGAATCAGTCTAGCAGTCACTTTAGAAATGGTTTATAGTTTTGTCCTTGAACAGTAACGTTAAAATTTGGACATAACCTTTCCAATCTTCCTAGCCTGAAGATGAGCAAAACCTAGGGGCTGAAAATAACCAAGAGGATTTGAAATGGCTGGTGCACACCAAATTCCTTTTGTGATTAATAAATAACAAAATAATACACAATAAACACTCCACTTGAATAAGATTGAAAGATATTTTGTGGTTTAGATTTTCACCATTTGGGGGGGCTCCTCGTTGAGGGACATAGAGCAATTCATTTTCAGCCTGTCTTTCTGTTATCTGATTTGAAGGTCTGTACATCAAAGAGGTGAGAATACCTAGAGCTGGGGTTGAGTAGGTGTGAATTCCAGATTGATGGCAATTAGTATTTTAATAAGGTATCAGGTTGAATAAGGTCCTTTTTATCCTGATGTCAGTCTGCTCTCAAAATAACTTTTCCCCCGAATCTAGACTGTTTGGATGAATTTTGTATTATTAGAATGTTTTCAAATGTTCTTAGCAACTCTCACCTGTTCTCCAGATGAACCTTGTAATTACATTGCCAATTTCCAAAAAGTAGTCCCATCAGCATATTGATTGGGTTTTTAATAAGTAGATAAACTAATCTGGGACAAATTAACATTTTTACAGTATTCAACCCTGGTATCTAGAAGTATGCATATGTCTCCATCTTTTTAAAACTTTTTTTAAAACTATTTAAATTTATAAGTAATAAGTATATTTTGCTGTTTTACCTCCCAAACTATACTCATCTTATGCTATTTTTTAAAAAGCAATTTCTGCTTTTATATCTGCCATTTCATTCCTTCTGTTTTCCTAAGATTAGTTTTAATATTTTTATATTTATTTTTTATGAAGTATAGTTAATTTATAAATTTTATATTTTAGGTATTCAGCAGAGAGATTCAGTGTTTTTTACAGATTATATTTCATTAAAAGTTATTAAAAGATAATGGCTATTACTCCCTGTGCTATACAATATATCCTTGTTGCTTATCTGTTTTGTACATGGTAGTCTGTATCTTTTAATTCCATCTTGCCTCTTCCCTCTTTCTCTCCTCAACTAGTAACCACTATTTTTCTATCGTGTGAGCCTGTTTCTGTTTTGCTATGTACATTAGTTTGTTTTACTTCTTGGATCATGCATGTGAACGATACAGTATTTGTCTTTCTCTGACCTCTTTCACTAGGCATAATAATCTCTTAGGCTTCCCTGGTGGTTCAGATGGTAAAGAATCAGCCTGCAATGCAGGAGGACCTGGGCCCATCTATATTGCAGATGGCTGAATTTCATTCTTTCTATGGCTGAGTAATATTCCATTATGTGTGTGTGTGTGTATACAGATATTTCCCCCAGTAGTCTTTTATCCATTTGTCTGCTGATGGACGTGGATTGCTTCCATATCTTGGCTATTGTAAATAGTGCTGCTATGAACATTGGGGTGCATGTATCTTTTTGAATTAGTGTTTTGTTTTTTCCCATATATATACCTGGGAATGGGCTTCTCTTGTGGCTCAGCTGGTAAAGAATCTGCCTGCAATGAGGAAGATATGGGTTCAATCCCTGGGTCCGGAAGATCCCCTGTAGAAGGGAAAGGCTACCCACTCCAGTATTCTGGCCTGGAGAATTCCATGGACTGTATAGCTGTATAGTCCATGGGGTCAATGAGCGACCTTGACTTTCACTTTCACTTTCACCCAAGAATGGGGTTGCTGTATCATTTAATTGTTCTAGTTTCTTTCTTTCTTTTTTTTTTTGAGGAACCTCCAAACTGTTTTCCGTAATGGCTGCACTAATTTACATTCCCACCAACAGCGTACAAGAGTTCTCTTTTCTTCACATCTTCACCAGCATTTGCCATTTGTAGATTTTCAGTTCAGTTCAGTTCAGTCACTCAGTTGTGTCCGACTCTTTGCGACCCCATGAATCGCAGTACTCCAGGCCTCCCTGTCCATCACCAACTCCCGGAGTTCACTCAGACTCACGTCCATCGAGTCAGTGATGCCATCCAGCCATCTCATCCTCTGTCGTCCCCTTCTCCTCCTGCCCCCAATCCCTCCCAGCATCAGGGTCTTTTCCAATGAGTCAACTCTTCCCATGAGGTGGCCAAAGTATTGGAGTTTCAGCTTCAGCATCAGTCCTTCCAATGAACACCCAGGACTGATCTCCTTTAGAATGGACTGGTTGGATCTCTTTGCAGTCCAAGGGACTCACAAGGGTCTTCTCCAATACCACAGTTTAAAAGCATCAATTCTTGGATGACAGCCATTCTGACAGATGTGTGGTGATACCTCATTGTGGCTTTGATTTGCATTTCTCTAATAATTAGCAATGTTGAGGATCTTTTCACATGCCTGTTGGCCATCTGTATGTCTTCTTTGGCAAAAAATTTCTATTCAGGTCTTCTGCCCATTTTTTGATTGAGTTGTTTTTTTTGACATTGAATTGTATGGACTATTCATACACTTTGGATATTAACCTTTTGTTAGTCATGTCATTTTCAAACATTTTCTCCCATATATAGGTTGTCTTTTTGTTTTGTTGATGTCTTCCTATCCTGTGAAGAAGTATTTAAGTTTAATTAGATCCAAGTTGTTTATTTTTGCTTTTATTTTTTTGCCTTGCATAATAGATCTAAGAAAATATTGCTGTAATTTATGTCAGAGTATTCTGCCTATGTTCTCTTCTAGGAATTTTATGGTATCATGTCATACACTTAGGTCTTTAATCCATTTTGAGTTTATTTTTGTGTATGGTATGAGGAAATGTTCTGAACTCAATGTTTTACACGTAGCTATCCAGTTTTCCCAGTATTACTTATTACTTATTAAAGAGACTATCTTTTTCCCCATTGCATATTGTCTCCTCTTTTATCATAGATTAATTGACCAGAAGCACATGGGTTTATTTGGGGGTTCTTTCTTCTGTTCCATTCATCTGTGTGTCTGCTTTGTGTCAGTACCATTCTATTTTGATTACTGTAGCTTTATAGGATAATCTGAAGCCTGCAAGGGTGGTACCTCCAGCTTTGTTCTTTTCTCAAGATTGTTTTGGCAATTCTGTGTTTTTTTTTTTAAATAGTTCCATGTTAATTTTAGGATTACTGTTCTAATTCTGTGAAAACTGGCATGGGTATTTTGATGGAGGATGCATTAAATCTGTAGATTGTTTTAGGTAGTAAGGCCATTTTTAACAATATTCTTCCAATTCAAGAGCACAAGGTATCTTTCCATTTCTTTGTGTCATTTCTTTGTATTCTTATCCTTTTTTCTTTTACAAAATAAAAAAATGATTTGAGTCTGAGTTTACCTGTTAATAGTGCTTTGACTGCCTTCCATTGGACTTCATGTATTCATAGCTGATCTTTTTAAAATTACTGTTTTCCTCTTTAAACTTTTATTATTTGGGGTAATAGCTGGATCATCAAAAAAGCAAGAGAGTTCCAAAAAAATATCTATTTCTGCTTTATTGACTATGCCAAAGCCTTTGACTGTGTGGATCACAATAAACTGGAAAATTCTGAAAGAGATGGGAATACCAGACCACCTGACCTGCCTCTTGAGAAACCTATATGCAGGTCAGGAAGCAACAGTTAGAACTGGACATGGAACAACAGACTGGTTCCAAATAGGAAAAGGAGTACGTCAAGACTGTATATTGTCACCCTGCTTATTTAACTTATATGCAGAGTACATCATGAGAAATGCTGGACTGGAAGAAGCACAAGCTGGAATCAAGATTGCTGGGAGAAATATCAATAACCTCAGATATGCAGATGACACCACCCTTATGGCAGAAAGTGAAGAGGAACTAAAGAGCCTCTTGATAAAAGTGAAAGAGGAGAGTGAAAAAGTTGGCTTAAAGCTCAACATTCAGAAAACAAAGATCATGGCATCTGGTCCCATCACTTGATGGGAAATAGATGGGGAAACAGTGGAAACAGTGTCAGACTTTATTTTTGGGGGCTCCAAAATCACTGCAGATAGTGACTGCAGCCATGACATTAAAAGATGCTTACTCCTTGGAAGGAAAGTTATGACCAACCTAGATGGCATATTCAAAAGCAGAGATATTACTTTGCCAACAAAGGTCTATCTAGTCAAGGCTATGGTTTTTCCAGTGGTCATGTATGGATGTGAGAGTTGGACTGTGAAGAAAGCTGAGCACAGAAGAACTGATGCTTTTGAACTGTGGTGTTGGAGAAGACTCTTGTGAATCCCTTGGACTGCAAGGAGATCCAACCAGTCCATCCTAAAGGAGACCAGTCCTGGGTGTTCATTGGTAGGACTCATGCTGAAGCTGAAACTCCAACACTTTGGCCACCTGATGCGAAGAACTGACTCATTGGAAAAGACTCTGATGCTGGGAGGGATTGGGGGCAGGAAGAGAAGGGGATGACAGAGGATGAGATGGCTGGATGGCATCACCGAGTCGATGGACATGAGTTTGGGTAAACTCTGGGAGTTGGTGATGGACAGGGAGGCCTGGCGTGCTGCAATTCATGGGGTCGCAAAGAGTCGGACATGACTGAGCGACTGAACTGACTGACTGACTGAGAGGATGTGACCAAAAACTATTAACAGTAAAAATACCAATAGCTAGTATATATCGAGTGCTTATTATTTACCAACCACAGTAATAAGTTCTGTAAAAACTCATTTTGTCCTCATAATACCTATAGAAGGTAGGTATTATTAATCTTCACATTTTGCAGATTAAGAAACCATGGTTCAGTTAGTAAGCCAGAATGTGGCTCCACAATTTCTGCATTGTGCTTTCAATCCACATAGTAATCCCCACTCATCTGAACTTATTGAGATTGTCGTATGGGCTCTTATTTAAGTTCAGCTGTTGGTAATATAGCATATGTGCTTGATAAAAATGCTGTTGAAATTCATCAGTTTTGAAGTAGATCTATTAATGGACACTCCATTTGTCATTATTTGTATTGCCTCCCTCATAAAAGACCAAGAAGAGGTTTATTCAAGTCTCAATGATCATGCTTCTCTCTGTGTCTCCTGATTGTGCCTGAAATAACTAAACCTTTTAAAATTTGTAAAGATCTGCCTGCCCCATCATTGAGCCTGTTTGCCACAGTTTCAATCCTGTCCTTTATTAACTCCAAAGTGAATTTTGAAAAATTATTAAAAAAAACAATATATTGCCTTTTGGTTTCCCCACAAGCCTATCTCCACTGTCTCTCTCTCTCTCTTTTTTTTGCCTCACTCCATTGCATTTTCATCTCAGCTTCTCCCATTACTTTATTCTGTTTTGTAGAAACTGTATCTTCTTACATACTACTAACAATATCATATTACCCTCTACAATTTTCTTCTAGTTTCAGAGGCCCTCCCCACCAAGCCATGAAAATTGCATCCTTCTTTCTCCCCATGCTTTCTCTTTTTTCTCTGTTTATCCTAAACTTGCTTCCTGCTAAGAGACAGGGCATGGGAGTATCATTGGCCTTACTCTCGGCCCCTTTCTTGCTCTGTATTCGGCTTGAGTGTCAATGTGCAGGACCCCTACTCTGGTTCCTTGGTCCTTCAGGCTTTTTGTACCCAGCTTTGCTGAACAGAAATGGGACCTCTTTCCCCCAGCTCAACTTCCTGATGCTCTGACCAACGTGAACAGTCAAGGACAATCTAGGCTTGCGTGCTGAATAGAGCTTGTCTCATCTCCATCTTGGCTACCAACAGTTTTTCTCAAATGTGCATCCAGAAACCCATGAGTTCTATGAGAGTTTTAAAATCCTGTCTTTTTACTTTTATAATAATCTGAAAGCATTTATTATTATAAAGATTAATTTCCATTTCAGTGATAATTTACAAATGGAAGACATTTGCACAGGGCCAAGGTTTCATTTTTTTTACATCACAGATCTTAATTATCATGAGTCATTATTAGTACAACTAGCAGATTTCCTGATTTTGATAATTTTTTTATATTAATAAAAAAAGAAAGCTCTTGTCTTTAGGAAGTAGACATTGGAGTAATTATGAATGTGAATGAAGGCTACAGAGATTTTTCAGATGAGTGTATGTGTGTATACTGTAGGCTTGTAGATTGATAAATGAGCAAGTGGGGCAAAATGTCAAAAACATGTTAACAACTGATGAATTCGGTGAAGCTTATATGGATGTTCTTTATATTTCTTACAGTTCTTAGGTGTGAAATCATATAAAAAATATTTTTTTAAGTGTCATGACTTTCATGGACCTAGGTTCGATAAGTGCTCTTAAAGTATACAATTTTTTTTTCCTTAAAAGTTATTCAAGTTGAGAAATGTGAGTAAATCCTCCACTATCCCACCAGGCTGACCAGTTTTAGAACCCCAGCCGTTTTCCTTTCCTGCTTAGAATGTTCCGCTGGTCCTTGAGCACCACATTTCTAGCCTGGCCCACAGGACTCTCCTGACATAACCCTTGCCCAGTCCCAGCTGCGACAACTCACTGCACTTAATTTAAAAGCACTAAGTATCAGTACTTGTGGCTTCATAGGAGGACTCTGTGGTTTCCCTCTTCTCTGCCTTCGGCCTGGTTTCTCATGTTGTACAAACTGCCATCTTCTAACTTGCCCTCCTTACACACCCTTCTTTCTTTAACTGAATAAGTGTTAAGCATTTGCTAAAGTCCAGTTCAGACTCCTCCTCCTCCAGGAAGCCTTTTTTGAATCCTCTCAGGCTGTGTCCACTCTGGGCTCCAAGGGCCCCCCTGTGGGACCCTCCGTCACAGCCCTCTTACTGCTGTCTGTGTCTCCACTGGACTGTGAGCTCCAAAAAGGCAGAGAAGTCTGACCTAGCACAGTGACTGGGAACAGAGAGGACATTAGCCCTGAGGAGTAGAGAAGCTTAGCAGATGGTTAAGTGGGGTCCTGCCATGTGTGCAAGAAGAGAATAGAGCCACCTTGTGATGGATGAGTTTAAAAGTTCCTAAAGTATCTGCCTTCTTTGAATGTCTCCCATGATTGTTTCTCAATGTTTGAAATTTCCACCTAATATCCTTTCTTAGTAATATTGGTTCTAAAAAGATAAAGTTTAGCTACACTTAAGTTTTCTGGTATGGATGACCTATTTGTGTGCATTTGCTAGTGGTAAGCAATCCTCCTGCCAATGCAGGAGATGCAAAAGATGTGGGTTTGATCCCTGGGTCAGGAAGATTCCCTGAAGAAGGAAATAGCAACCCACTCTAGTATTCTTGCCTGGAGAATCCCATGGACAGAGGAGATTCATGGGCTACAGTCCACAGGGTCTCAAAGAGTTGGACGCAACTGAGCGACATGTGTGTTATTATAACAGCACAGATGATCACCATTAATGAATATCCTATAGGTCTGTAAGCACTTTGATTTATAACTGATGTAAGTTTCTTGAGGGTCTCAACTATCTTTCCATGTATTTTTGTTCTTTCCAGCCCGGCAAAGTCCCTGAACATACTAAGTGCTCAATAAAAGTATGTTGTGTAAATAAGTGAATGAAAGACGTTCGCACGTGTTATCTCAATAGATACTCACAGACAAAACCCAAAGCCAGGAGAGGTGGTTGACTACAAACCTTCCGACATCATTTACCTAAAGGAACGAACTGTTTGGAGTCAGAGAGGGGGCCACCCCAAAGTAACACACTTGTCTCATGAGTGTGTGCGTTTGCTCATGAACTGGGGCTAGCAAGAGTAAACTTTTTGAAGAGGAGGAATGATGATGGATTTACCTGAGCCTCAAGTAGGTGCTGAGATACCTTTTCTGAATCCCACGGATTCAACAAAGGGTTAATGGAAGCTTTTGAGCTGGCTAGATAATTAACAGGATTAAATCTCTACCTGTCAATTAAGCCAATATATTTGAGTATAATGCTATTTAATTCTGTTGCAGGAACAGTGCAATAAATCAAAGTTTACAGATGTCTTCAGCAAGCCCTTGATGGATGAAACACTGTAACTCAGAGGTGCATAGAAAATCTCAAATAAGATAACCTCCCATGTGATTAATATAGCTGTCTGCATTGGCATTGGCTCCAGAAGGTTCTAATCCAAACATGTTTAACATCACATACTTTATTGTGACAGATTTAGACACCAGAACTAACTAACCAGGCAAACGGTGCTTAATTATACTGACTCACTGTGGACCTCAGCCATAAAGCTGGGATGCAGAATTAGGTGTTAATTCCCATCACACACAGTCACATACAGCACAGGCAGCCCAGTGTCCAGAGTGCCTTCCAGGGTCTGGTGCACAAAGCACTGAGCAGAGGAATAATCTGATTCCTCTAAGGGACACTCCGTTTCTCTCTGTTCAGTGGTGCTTGTCTGCAGGCCTCATTCAGACTGCCTGACCACCAAATGCCATTACTGATCACAAGGGGAAAAGAGACAAGTGAAGATGAACATGTCTATGAATATTTCCCCTTAAAAAACAAAAAGAATTGAGGTTCAAGATTTTTTTTTTAAAATATTTATTTGGCTGTATTAGGTCTTAGTTGCGATGAGTAGGATCTTCCTTGTGTCATACAGGATCTTTCATCGTGGCTTAGTAGCTGTTGCATGATGGCTTAGGTTCTCCAAGGCATGTGGGATCTTCATTTCCTGATCAAGGATTGAACCTATGTCCCCTGCGTTGTTGTTGTTGTTGTTTAGTCATTAAGTCGTGTCCAAGTCTTCTGTGTCCCCATGGACTGTCCCCTACCAATCTCCTCTGTCCATGGGATTTTCCAGGCAAGGATACTGGAGTGGGTTGCATTTCCTTCTCCAGAGGGTCTTCCTGACCTAGGGATCGAATCAGTGGTCAAACCTGCATCTACTGGATTGGCAGGTGGATTGTTTACTGCCATCAGGGGAAGCCCCTTCCCTGCATTGCAAGACAGATTTTTAACTACTGGACTACCAGGGAAGACTCCCTCAAGTCTTTTTTAATAAACAAAGTTGGTACCTACTAAAGTACATTTACATGATTGGAAGTCTATTGTTGAACAGACTTGGATAAATACTTGTTAACATTCAGTATTTATTCTGGAAAACAATTCCAAAAGCATGGCCTTCTAAACAGGTATACAAATTTCGTTATCTAAGTGGGCTAGAAACTTGCAGATAGAAACAGCTAGAAACAACTCCCAGCCCTGTTGCTGAGCTGAACTTACTCAGAGAGGACCCCTCTCTGTCCCATAGGAGAAGCAAAATATGCAAAATTGATGCTAATTTTCCCAATAGGATCAAGTTGTCGGATTCCATCTGTGCTAATGTCATACCGGAACCATAGAGGAATGGGTCTCAGTCATTGCTTGCTGACGGACTGAAGGATCAATAAGGTGTGACACCTGTGCAAAGATGGTGTGAGACAGACATAAAGCAAAACAATGGTCTCTGCTCTCAGGACATGCCTAATTTATTGGGGAGAGCATCTCAACACATAGTAAGAATCAGTTATGGTGTTGGCTATACATGAAATAAGAATTCAGTGAGGAGAGACCAGTGTGGGCTGCAATTAACCAAGATAATCTTCATAAAGATTAGGCTAACTATGGAGAACAGTGTGGAGATTCCTTAAAAAACTGGAAATAGAACTGCCTTATGACCCAGCAATCCCACTGCTGGGCATACACACTGAGGAAACCAGAATTGAAAGAGACATGTGTACCCCAGTGTTCATCGCAGAACTGTTTATAATAGCCAGGACATGGAAGCAACCTAGGTTTATCAGCAGATGAATGGATAAGATGTGGTACACATACACAATGGAGTATTACTCAGCCATTAAAGGGAATACATTTGAATCAGTTCTAATGAGGTGGATGAAACTGGAGCCTATTATACAGAGTGAAGAAGTGAAGTCGCTCAGTCGTGTCCGACTCTTTGCAACCCCAGGAACTGTAGCCTACAACACTCCTCCATCCATGGGATTATCCAGGCAACAGTACTGGAGTAGGTTGCCATTTCCTTTTCCAGAGGATCTTCCCAACCCAGGGATCGAACCTGGGTCTCCTGCATTGTAGGCAGATGCTTTACCATCTGAGCCACCAGGGAAGTCATTATACAGAGTGAAGTAAGCCAGAAAGAAAAACACCAATACAGTATACTAACACATATATATGGAATTTAGAAAGGTAGTAACGATAACCCTGTATGTGAGACAGCAAAAGAGACAGGTATATGGAACAGTTTTTTGGACTCTGTGGGAGAGGACAAGGGGGGGATGGTTTGGGAGAATGGCATTGAAACATGTATAATATCATATATGAAATGAGTCACCAGTCCAGGTTCGAAGCACGATACTGGTTGCTTGGGGCTGGTGCACTGGGATGACCCAGAGGGATGGTATGGGAAGGGAGGTGGGAGGGGGGTTCAGGATTGGGAACACGTGTACACCCGTGGTGGATTCATGTTGATGTATGGCAAAACCAATACAATACTGTAAAGTAATTAACCTCCAATTAAAATAAATAAATTTATATATAAAAAAAGATTAGGCTGAGATGGTTAGAGAAAGTGGAGGCTTTGGACAGAGACAATGAAATAGGATGTTCAAGATGGGAGAAAACACAGAAGTATGGAAGTAGAAATTGATGTGTTGAGTCAGGGAGGCATTTAAAGAATGTGTATTACCTGTTAGTGGTGGGTGGGATGGGTGTGATAACACCACCCAGAAAAGCACCCAGAGAAGTCTAAACCTAAAACCAGTGTCAAAAGAGAGACATTCGACATAATTGGGTAAAGATGTGACAACATGAGAAGAGGGTTTTAAGAACCTTCATCTAGCAGGGGGTGTGTAGAATGAACTGGAGAAGAACAAGATGAGTTGGAGCAGGCAGGTAGGAAGCTATTGCAAAATCTTGACTTTGGTAGTCAGAGAAGAATTAAGACAAAAGGGATCAACCCAGGAGAATAAAGGGAAAATGACCCAAATTCTCTCTATTTCCATTTTGCAGCTGTAAATTTTGCCAAGTGGAAATATAAATAATGTCTGTGATAGACTCCCCAAATACCTATTCCACCCAAATGCTCATCCTCTTACACCTGAGCTGATGATTCTCAACCAATCGTGACGATTTTATCCTTCTCACCAGTGATGGCTTCAGGATTGTGCTTGTGATCACTTCTGACCAATGGGAAGTAGCTTCTGGGAAATATTTTCTCTCTGTAAGTAAGAAACACAAGATGGGATGATCTCTTATAACCTTCTGAACATCATCCTGTGTAGATGTGATGTCTGGAACTGTTGTACTGCCTCACTACCAACTTCAGAAAATAATCTAAGTCCTTGATGATAATCTAAGTCCTTGATAATGTGATCAAGCTGCTGGATGGGCTAGCCCTGAGCCCCACAAAGCCCCTAGACTCTTAAAAATGTGAGATAATTCAGCTCCTTACTGTTTCAGTTTGTTTGTGTAGGGGTGGGAGGGTTGCTGCTGCTGCTAAGTCACTTCGGTCATGTCCGACTCTGTGCAACCCCATAGACGGCAGCCCACCAGGCTCCCCCGTCCCTGGGATTCTCCAGGCAAGAGCACTGGAGTGGGGTGCCATTGCCTTCTCCAGGGAGGGTTGCTACTTATAGTCAAACATTCTAATTGCAGTTCTGTCTTCTTGAGGTGAGGATAGAAAACTTTTGTGACAATGGCACCCCACTCCAGTACTCTTGCCTGGAAAATCCCATGGACGGAGGAGCCTGGTAGGCTGAAGTCCATGGGGTCGCTAAGAGTCGGACACGACTGAGTTACTTCCCTTTCACTTTTCACTTTCATGCATCGGAGAGGGAAATGGCAACCCACTCCAGTGTTCTTGCCTGGAGAGTCCCAGCCTGGTGGGCTGCCCTCTATGGGGTCGCACAGAGTCGGACACGACTGAAGTGACTTAGCAGTAGCAGTACACGGAAAAGGAGGAGGAGTTGTGATTCAAAATTTACAACACAATTTAAGACTTGTTTTTAAATCATTTCATGAATCTGTTGCTAAGCAAAACATACAATTTCAATTATGGCACAACAAACAGATTATGTAATCCTCAGATTTACTAAAATTGGTATTTTCCTTCCATTCCCACTAACAAAGATGCCACTAACTCAGATGGAAATTAGTGCCTTCCTGCTTACTTTGCAGGAATAATTATTAGTGATTGCCATCTATATTTTTATTATTCTTCAAGAACTCTGTGGGATGGTGGCTGAGATTTTAACTACTAATATTCTGAGTGATTTCAGTTCATTTTAAGAGTTGACTATAGCTATAGCAGGCTAAAAGCCCACACTGTACTGGTTAGGATAAGCTAGGTGATGCTGCAGTAACAATGTAAATATCTCAGGGGCTTAACAGTAAATGGTTCCTTCTCACTCACATAAAGTCCACTTTGAATCTAGAAAACTGTCTGGGCAACTGTACTCCATGTGGTGATTCAGCGGCACCAGATATTCATTTGACTCACCCCACCCAGGCTTCCAGGATCATCATGGCAGGAGAATAGAGGGCTGGAGAGTCTTACCTCATCAAATAAGCATTCAGTCCTGGAGAATGACACCCCAGTTACAACCCACTGACAGGCACTAATCACATGGTCTGCCTGACCACCAGGAAAGCAGGGACATGAAACCCACCTGTACGCCCCCCAGAGAGAGAATAACTAGGTATGAGTGTGGTATTAGCATACGCAAACTATTATATATAGAATGGATAAACAAGGTCCTACTGTATAGGACCCAATCCATCCCAGGCTCCAATCCATTCCTCCCCCTCGATAACCCCAAGTCTGTTCTCCATGTTTGTGAGTCTGGTTTTGTTTCATATATAAGTTTGTGCTGTGTTTTAGATTCCACATATAAGTGGTTTCAGGCTTCCTTGGTGGCTCAGTGGTAAAGAATCCACCTGTCAAGCAGGAGACGTGGGTCCAGAAGATCCCCTGGAAAAGCAAATGGCAAACTGCTCCTGTATTATTGTCTGGAAAATCCCATGGACAAAGGAGCCTGGCGGGCTACAGTCCATGGAGTTGCAAAGAGTCAGACATGACTTAGCAAGTAAACAGCAGCAGCAACACAAGTGATATCATATGGTATCTGTCTGTCTCTTTCTGACTTAACTTCACTTAGTATGGTGACCTCTTGGTCCATCCATGTTGCTGCAAATGACGTTATTCTTTTTTGTGGCCCTCGCAAGGGTTCAATGTGTGAACCTCATTCATCATATGTGTTATGGGAGGTGGGGAAGTAGACCTGAGGACTACTGTCTTGGCGAAGGCCCTGTTTGTTTTGGCCTCTTCCCTGTTTGTTTTGCTTGCGTTCCGGCGGCTGGACTACTGGGTTAGGGGACAGCAGAGGCTTCTCCAACAAGAAAACGTGCATGACTTCCGTTTCAGGAGGGTTGTTCCTCTCTGAGTGCTAGGTCCTGGGAGGGCTGTCCTGGTGGGAGGAGCAGCTCTGTTCCATGCACTTTCTCCTTTCTTGTTGCGCCCCCTACCCTCCAGGGCATTGGGTCTGGATGGCCAAAGCTGGGTCACCTCGCCTACATGCTGGCTTGCAGAAATTTAGGGAAGGTTCCCTGGTGGCTCAGAGGGTAAAGAGTCTGCCTGCAATGTGGGAGACCCAGCTTTGATCCCTGGGTCAGGAAGATCCCCTGGAGAAGGAAATGGCAACCCACTCTAGTATTCTTGCCATAAAAATCCCATAGACAGAGAAGCCTGGTGGGCTACAGTCCATGGGATCACTAAGAGTTGGACATGACTGAGCGACTAACACACACACAATTTTCTTTTAGTTAGAATGCTGCTTTTTTTTTTTGCCATGCCACATGGCATATGGTCTTTTAGTTCCCTCACCAGGGATCGAACCTATGCCCCCTGCAGCGGAAGCATGGAGTTTCCCATTGGCCCACCAGGGAAGTTCCAAGGGAAAGTGATTTTCTTTTTTTAGTCATTCTCTTATTTTTATTTTCCTTATTAGAAACAGGGAATATATTTTGATATACTGTTACTCACAAAACAACCAAGAATCTCATGTGTTTACCGGCAGGAACAGTGTTGTCACGGGAATTGCCCACTGCAGCCACTTACCGTGGTGGCCCCTGAAAGCACATCAGTGGCTGCGGGCTGCTGCCTCTTTTTTTTTTTAAGAGTGCTTTTTAACATTTTATTTATTTGTTTTTTGGTTGCTCTGGGGCTCGAGGGCTTTCTCTAGCTGCAGTGAGCAGGGACCACTGTCTAAGGTGTGGTGCTTGGGCTTCTTGCTGCACAGGCTTCCAATTGCAGTGACTTCTCTTGTTGCGGAGCATGGGATCTACAGCACGCGGGCTCAGTTGCCTCAAGGCATGTGGAATCTTCCCAGACCAGGGATTGAACCCATGTCCCCTACACGGGTAGGAAGACTTTTAACCACTGAACCACGAGGGAAGTCCTGAAAGTAATTTTCTTATAAGCAACAGTGGCAGGTGTTGGGGCAATAATTGCAGTCTCTCACACTCATGCCAACCAGTTATTCCTTACTCGCTTCTTCTTTGGTAATTCTGTGAAGGGCCAAGTCTATTGGCTCAGGAACAGCGGGAACCCAGAGCATGAGGGGGAAATATATTATCACAAATGCAGAGTGTCTCATTCGGCGTGACCAGCTGTTTCCTTGTGCCAGTGAGAACAGAATGTAAAACATAGTCTTAAAATTCAGTGCAGAGACACACAGTTGATATAGGAAAGGACTGTCTTTTGGAGGGGTTAAAACATTGTAAGCTGGGATATTGTAAAAGACTGTCAAATCATCTTTCCTGCAGTCTCTTTCAGAACGCCATTGTTAGTGATCATTTCTGCCTGGAAAGCAGAAGGTGAGCAAGGTGACCCCTTGAACTCCCTCCAGATTTATGATTTTTATTACTGTGATCCCTAACAGGCATGTCATTCCTGCCATACCCTCCCAAAAGCAACTTAAAAAAATAACCTGTGTAAAAAGAAATGCTATCAGAGAGGGGGGAAAGTCAATTCCTAAATAATTCTACTTTCATGTTAGGAGATTTCCTTTCTTCTATTGTTCTGGTTTAGGCCATTTGCATGGAAACTGAATCATCATCCATCCACTAGCGTTACTTCTCCTTGTGTTCGTGTTCTCGCCTGTTCGGTGATGTGACAGTCGGTCGCCGTGGAGATGCCTGCGTGTGGCAGGAATACAGAGTGTCATCATTTCAGGTGTCGGATGACTCTCTCCATCCCTGGCTGATAGTTTCTGTGATAGTTCTGGCTCCTGAGCTGCTCTTATAAGAGCAAGGAAGATCTCCTGTTGAAAAGAATTCTTTTGATTAATATTTTGAAAACTTATTTCTTTTCTTATTCTCAACTCGCATGTATGGTGTCCATCCAAAGTCACCGTCACTTTACAGTTATGGCAATTCCAAATGTCAACAGAAGAATATCTCCTGGGTTGCAGTCTTGCAGAAAATAAGGTGATGCTATGCATTCATGAGCAACACATCAGAGTCCCCGGGGCTGGGAGTGAGCTGACATTTGGCAGAAGCCCAGAAGGTAACTTTATTTCAAGGGTCTGGGTAGTTTGCTGTCTCTCCCCAAACATATTTCTCAATCAGCTGACATTTTGTAACTTAAAATTCCTTCTTTGGTCATCTGCTAAAAGGCAAAAGCTGCCTTTGGTCTCCCACCCCCATCCAGTTACCTGAAAAAGAGACAAGGGCTCTGGAAGATGAGGTTGGAAGGGAAATGCACAAAACACAGGAAGAAGAAGAAAGGGGCAGCTGGGGATGCGAGAACCAACATCTTTTTCTTAGAATTTTCCTTGAAGGCAAGAAGAATGCATGGCAGAGCTAATGAATGCAGGGCAATGCATCCCTCCCCTGCCCAGCTCGAGTCACCTGCAACTCAATGGAAAGTTTCCATGCAAGGTGATGGCTAACTTTCTCAAGCACCTGTTATGCTTTTTTATTTTTTTGTTCTGTTTTAAACTGAAGTACAGTTGATTTACAATGTTCTATTAATTTCTGCTGTACAACCAAGTGATTCAGTTATAGATACATTATTTTTCATATTATTTTCTACTATGGTTTATCACAGGGTATTGAATTTAGTTCCATGTGCTATAGAGTAGGACCTTATTACCTATTAAGTATATAATAGTTTATATCTGCTGATCCCAGACTCTCAATCCATCCCTCTCCTACCCCCGCCCCCTTGGCAACCACAAGTGTGTTCTCTGTGTCTGCTGAGTCTTGCTTCTGTTTCATAGATACGTTCGTTCATGTCATATTATAGATTCCACATGTAAGGGATACCACATGGTATTTTTCTTTCTCTGACTTACTTCACTTGGTATGATAATCTCTAGGTCAATCCATGTTGCTGCAAATGGCATTATTTCATTCTTTTTTATGGCTGAGTTCTATTCCATTGTGTATACACCACATCTTATTTATGCATTCATCTGTCGATGGACATTCAGATTGTCTCCATGTCTTGGCTATAGTGAATAGTGCTGTCACTTTTGAAGGCTTTCTCTGACCTCATACTAGGAGTATGTTTAGCTTGCTTGCGGAGAGGCCATAATTGCAGGGAGTTAAAGACCCAGGTGCAAACTTCAAGCCAGTAAGATAGAACTGGATAGATCAAAACCTCAGCTTCCTCATGCCTCAGTGTGAGACCATCCTGAAGTCTTACTCACGACTGTGGCACTCTTCATTGTCAGACTTCACTGGAAGGCTTTAATTGTGTTTGCTAAATGCATGCTTATTCTCAGCTTTATTTCTGGAAGCTGAAAGTGAAAGTGAAGTAGCTCAGTCTCGTCTGGAAGCTTAACTGGGTCATGAAGTCTAACTGCAGCTTGAACTTTCTCATCCTTCATCACAGGCTAAATGTAAAGATACTTGTAAAGTTTGAATGAAATTGTGTTTCTTCATTTTCCGTTAACTATGAAGGAAAGTGATGATATCTTTAAAAATGGAAATTGTTCATTCTGTGACTCATGATCAATTCCAAGGGGATCAATTCCAAGGGAATCAATTCCAAGGGAAAAATCACTTGAGTGTTCCTCAAGTTTCTGGGAAGACCCCAGCAGGATTGCGCCCTGGTTATGCACAGTGACGACCCTCATTCACATGCTTTGCTGACTTTCCATCCTCCTATCTCACTTCCTTTCTCTTTTTTAATTTAAATATATGTTACTTATTTGGCTGTGCCGGGTGTTAGTTGCAGCATGCAGGATCTTTATTTATGTCACTGGAACACTTAGTCTTAGCATGTGGGATCTAGTTCCCTGACCAGGGATTGAACCTAGGCCCCCTGCATTTGGGAGCATGAAGTCTTAGCCACTGGACTGCCAGGGAAGTACCCCATCTCACTCTCCCACTTGCTCACCACATTTCTTGTTCTCACTTCCTGAATAAACTGCTTGTCCCCAATTCCATACACAGGGTGTGCTTTTGAGGGAACTCAGACCGGGACAGCATGTCTTCTCAAAATAGTCACTACCGTTTCATATCCCATGTCACCCAGCACTCTACATCATTTTTTCCCAAGTCCCCACCGAGAAACATCTGCTTCAGTCTCACCCTTTCCACAGCTGTTCTCTGATGCCTACTCAGTCCCATCTCCACATCTTTCAACACAATCTTGCCCTCCCTGGAAGAGCCTCCCAACCTTTCTCCCCACCTAAGTCCTTCAAGACCCAGGAGCCAGTCCTGCACATTTATGACAAAGTGATTTGCCAACATTGTAGACTTTTTGATGACTTCAGGTCATCTACTTTGCCTCCTGACCACCTCTGTTTCATTGCTTCATTAGATACTAGTCTATATCACTGATCCTATCAAAATAAAGATGACCTGATGACCAATGGTCTGTCTATATGCCTCAAATGACAAACGCTAGTCATCAAAACAGCTACAGACATGGCTTGATTAAAATTAGGGGACTTGTGCAAGAGGCGTGTGTGATTCTCTGGGCAGAAGCAGTAGTGTGTTCTTATTTTCTTTCAGTGGAAAATGGTAAATTTCACACACATGGAGAGCAAATAGAATTGTGACTTATGCTTCACAATTTATATAATTGATTTCTTGGATTTTTGACAGGTCCATCATGCCTTCAACAAATATTTCTTTCCTCCCTAGGAAGTTAGTCATATGGTGTTGGGAGGGGGTAGTCCAGGGAGCCCTGATTATTTTCCTTTCTTTCAATTGCAAGGCAATTACTGCCTAAATCATTTATTTGGCACTTTGCAGAAGCCATCTTGCATTTTTAATTTTTCTACCCACAAAAGCCTTGCTTCCCCAGGCAGGCGTCTTGCCTTTTACTTCTCCCAGGATCTGATAATTGCCAGTCGTCTAAAAATAGAAAAATAATTTTTTCTTGTTATTGATGAGAATGCTGACACTTTTCTGAAATGCATTATGAAATTTTCTGCCTTCCTTAAGAGAGATGTTGGCAGAATTGGGTCTCAGCGATCGTACCATGCACTGTGAGGTTTCCTCACTGAGTTTAGATTTCTGCCTTCCTCTTCTTTAACCAGCTCTTCTGCTCTCACCCATCTCAAATGACTCCTCTTTCTACAAGTCTCTTCCCAGTTCCCAAACTATAGTCTCTTGGAGGCTAGGGATCCAGTGTCCCAGCTGGGATTTGGCTTAGGGTGAAGAAGGTACCAGATGTCTATCTTTTGTTCAGCTCTGGGATGGACATATCCAGTGCTCAGAGACCATCCTCCCCACATCTCCAGACTGGGGCTGTTAGTTGCAGAATGCTTCCTTCTCTTCTCAGGTTGGCCAGGTCAGGGCAATGCATGGCCAGTATCAAATGATGCATTGACAACCTAAAAGCCAGTATGCAACCGCCATGCATGGCTGTGACTCATGCAATGTCATTTCTAGCCTTAGTTTTCCATGATTCCAGAACTGGAACAAAATGCAAGGCAACTCGCTTTCTCAGAATTTAGAAGTACCTATTGATCCTCAGCAGCTCTGCCCACCCAGGACAACCTTCCCCAGCACTCCCCTCTATTAAATTTACTTTGGCCCATGGCTAGAAAAGTTTATCCCTTAGGGGGAAATCAACCTTAGGCAGCCATCCTGGATCCACTACAGAAACTAACTTCAACCCATGTCCTATTCAAGGTGATATGGTAACATTAAAATTCCCATTCCAATGGGGGCTGGGGGTGGGGAAGAATGCAACCTACAAGGCATTTAAAAAGGTTTGCTATCTCTTTTCTACAAATGAGGTATGTTGGTTGTATAAGCAACCTGCTGTTGCATGCAAAAAAAGAGTATAACTGAACAACTGGTCCTGTCTGTAATTCAGGGTCTTAGGAAATTTGAGCTACATCATTTGTGGGCATTGGGCTTCTCTGTTTTAGTGGACTAAATTATCACAATATTTCATATACATGTTCCCTCCTGCAGTGTCAAAACCCTGCCAGAAAAGCTGTGTCTGGCAAAAAAAAAGAAAAATAGAATGGAGGGAACTTTGGTTCCCCTTTGACAGAAAATCCTGGTAAAATTCCATTTTCATGGATATTTTAGGTTCTGTGCATGCCCAATCAGAAACAACTCCTCTGTGCTGCCAACAAGCTGGTGATGACTGTTGGTGGAAAGTTTCTGTAGCTGAGTGAAGTTAGCTAAAAAATGTCCCCATGTCAGGAGTGGGCTTCCCAGTTGGTGCCAGTGGTAAAGAATCCACCTGCCAATGCAGGAGACACAAGAAACGTGGGTTCAATCTCTGGGTCAGAAAGATCCCCTGGAGAGAGAAATGGCAACCCACTCCAGTATTCTTGCCTAGAAACTTCCATGGACAGATGAGCCTGGCCACGAGGTCGCAAAGAATCGGACACTACTGAGCACGCGCATGCATGCATATGCTTCTCTCTCATTTCGTCCTCCTTCCTCCCCCTCTGTGTCCACAAGTCGGTTTTGAATGACTGTGCCTCTATTCTGGGGCTTCCCAGGTAGCTCTAGTGGTAAAGAACCTGCCTGCCGATGCAGGAGACATAAGAGATGCTGGTTTGATCCCTGAGTCAGGGAGATCTTCTGGAGATGGAAATGACTACCCACTCAAGTATTCTCGCCTGGAAAAGTCCATGGACAGAGGAGCCTGGGGGGCTACAGTCCATGGGGTCGCAAAGAGTCGGACATGACTAAAGTGACTGAGCAAGCACACATCAACAGTGGTTCAACTGAGGAGAATCATGGAAAATGATAGTGAAACCAGCAATTTCTAGGGAAAATTCACCACCTTTTTGGCAATCTAAAAGGCTATCATTCAGGGACTTCTCTGGTGTCTAAGACTCCGCATTCTCAATGCAGGGGGCCCAGGTTCAATCCCTGGTCTGGAAACTAGATCCCACATGCTGCAACAGAGATCCCATGTGCCACTAAGACCTGGCACAGCCAAGTAAGTACATTTTTTTTTTTTAATGAGAGCGCATGCTTAGTGACTTCAGTCATTTTTGAATCTTTGCAACCCTACAGACTGCAGCCTGCCAGGTTCCTCTGTCCAGGGGATTTCCCAGGCAAGAATACTGGAATGGGTTGCCATTTTCTCCCTCCAGGGGATCTTCCCAACCCAGGGACCGAACCAGCATCTCTTATGTCTCCTGTATTGGCTGGCAGGTTCTTTACCACTATCACCGCCTGGGAAGCCCAGGTGTATGCATGCACTACAGATAACTTTGTGGTCCAATATTAGGCCAAGGTGTACTTGGCGATCTTGTGACAACACTAGCTGATGAGCAAGGTGACATTCTCAGATATGCTTTGTATGGACAAAGATGAGGCCAGTGAGCTCCAGTTAGGGCCAGAGGCATTACCCACATTCATTTAGTCTCACAATCTGCCGCATAGGTTCTGGGATAGGTATTTATCCTCATTTTATAAACAAGCCTCAGAAAACTAAAACAATCTGCCCAAGGTCACCCAGATAGTAAGAATCGGGACCAGCATTAAAACCTATGACTTTTCCATTGAAGCTACATACACATTCTCAGGAAGATGCCTATTTTGAAACAAAGTTTCTGGTGATACAAGTTCTCTGCCATGACAGTCAAAATATGGAGCCATCCTAATGCCAGGGCACTGCCCAGTGGGATGGGAGCCAGTAGTAAATAATGTATACAGCCATAAGGGTGCATATCTGCTGAATACCCGCCCTTCCTCAGCAGCCCACGAACGAGCTTCAGCACTCTCTGATGATAGAAGAGAGTCTGACTGGTCGTTGTCATCAAAATACTTTTTCTTTCAAGTAATATTTTTGATGACAGAGAAATGTAGATTGATTGCATAAAAAGACAAAATATTTGAAGGCATAAAGAGGAAATAAAAATTGTATGTAATTCACACACCCATATACTCTTGCTGTACATTAGATCTTGCTTCTTTTTTAAAATATGTTCCCATATTGTTAAAAAAAAAAACAAAACTTATGACATTATGTACAGGGCTGCTTAATATTTCACTTTAGGGATGTAGCATAATTGATTTAACCTTTCTCTTCTTATAGCAAATTTTGAATATTTCCAAGTTTTTGTTTGTAGAAATAATGCTTTGGTAAATATCTTTGTGCCTGAAGCTCTATTTGCCTGTCAGTTTATGTCCTTCAGAAAATTCTTAGAACAGTTGCTGGTATTCACCTAATATTGTAAACCTGAATTCTAAACTGATCATTATTTTCTAGTTCAGCTCCTCAGTGAAATGCTGGGAAGTGGTTAAATGTAAAACCTGATTTCAGTCTTTTGGCAAACTTGGGGAGAGTTCACAAACTCTGGAGTGTTCACATATTTTCCCATTTGAGTAACTGCCACATAGAGGATTCCTACCACGCTGTTGGAGACAAAGGCAAGGCTTCAGGAATGGGTGAGATTAGAGCTGGTCCTTGAAGTGAACCATGCAGCAAAGACCTCCAGCAAGAAACAGCCCCTGTGGTGAGCCAGAGGCAGAGCCGGTGGTTAACATTTGCCCTCCCTCAGAGTTCTAGAGGCTAAGAGGGCCGGGTGCTCAGGAAAGCTTGTGAGATGTGACAGGATGACACAGGGTATATTCATGCTGTAATCCTCATTCAGAGACAAAGTCTCTTAGTGCTTTTCTCTGTGGAACCACTACTAACAATACTTTTAAACGTCGCTTTAAGGACTTTAGGGGCTTCCCTGGTAGAGAATCCGCCTGCAGTGCGGAAGACCTGGGTTCAATCCCTGGGTTGGGAAGATCCCCTGGAGAAGGGAAAGGCTACCCAGTCCAGTATTCTGGCCTGGAGAATTCCATGGACTGTGTAGTCCTTGGGGTCGCCAAGAGTTAGACAAGACTGAGCGACTTTGGCTTTGCTTCACTTCTTCAGGGACTGACCTGGTGGTCCAGGGTTAAGACTCCATGCTTCCACGACAGGGTGTGTAAGTTCGATCCCTGGTCAGGGAACTAAGATTCTGTATCCTGCATGTCATGTGATGTGGCCAAAAATAATAATAAAGAAATAGTGTTATTGTTACTTCTTTTACATTTGCACTAGCACTGTTAGTACTTCTATATAATTCACGGGACAAAGAGCTATTCTCAATGGAAAACAACAAATACATTAACTGAATAAAATGAAAATGCAACATATCAAAAAGAATTTTTTTAATCGCTTTAGCTCAGCATAGGTTTGGCATGCCTATATTTGCAAGTGTGGCCATTAGACCACGGAAATGGAGTCTTCATCTCTGACCCTCCACCTGGGAGGAAAGAGGCAGAGTAAACAGAACTCAGTCAGGCGCTGAGTCTGGATTAGACCCTCAGCCCCCCTGTGACCCCTCCCTCTGCCCAACTGTCTCCCCATCTTGGCCTCCTATTACCCAGTGAGTCATCCGCTGCCTCCCTCGTCTGGCAGGCTGGCTGCCTGATGAACCACGGGGCTTTAATGGCTGAGACATTTTTTTGCTGCTCAGCATGTCCACCTTTCACATAGAAGATCTCGCCTCCTCTCCTGTGTCTACATGTGGATTTCCAGTGGGGGAAAAGAGCACACAAAAATGAAGGAAAGGAAACAAGAAGGAAAACAGGACAGAAAGGATGTTCTGGAATTGTTTCTCTGGACGCTTGGGAGCAGGGGACTGAAATGAAACCAATGGAGGACCACCTCTGTGCCCCTCCCGCTGAGCCCCACGTCCAGCTCAGGCTTCACGGCTCCCTTTCTGTATGTGGTTGTCAGGAGCGGCAGCCCTGTAATCTGTAAATCATGTCACATGGATTCACTTTCTTAATTGCATTTTTCATAGGCTATTAAAACGAATTTGGACTTGACCCTGTTAAACAGCAGGGACCCATCACAAGTTCTTAGTTGAGAGAAATAGTTGAATGTAGCGGTTTATATTTTGTATCTGCCAGAATGGTGGCAGAAATGAATGGCATGTTCCCAGTTGGTGCTTGAAGGAAGTTCATTAAAGAGACAAAGTACAATGGGGTGGGTGGAGAATAGCAAATGGAGCAAAGGAAAGTGTGGGAGACCCTGAACAGTTACTGCAACAGACGGCGGGGAGCTGTGGCCTCTGATGGAGGAACAGAGCGTGGTTGGGATGGAGGGAGCCAGAAAGAACCTGGCTCCTGCCCTCCAGTCTCCTTCAAAAGCCTCCCATTGGCTAAACGTGGGTGTGAGACCCAGTGTGGGGGTCCGGGGGGCAGGCAAGGGAGCCCTCAGACACCGTGCATTCAGGTCAGCTTCCCAGGGTCAGAGCCAGAGACAGGTAGGCACATGAGGTGCTGGGTCTAACAGAGAAGATCTAGTCTGCACTTGTGTAGTATATTCTGACATCCAGAGGCAGAGACACGTAGATCTTAATATAGAGATCTATCTTTAAACATATTTTACAGGTTTCTTTTAAATTTTATTTTACATTGAAGCACAGTTGATTTACTGTGCTGGTTGTGCTGGTTTCAGGTGTACAGCAAAGTGATTTAGCTATACCTAGGAACCAGAGATCAAATTGCCAACATCCACCGGGTCATCAAAAAAGCAAGAGAGTTCCAGAAAAACATCTATTTCTGCTTTATTGACTATGCCAAAGCCTTTGACTGTGTGGATCACAATAAACTGGAAAATTCTGAAAGAGATGGGAATACCAGACCACCTGACCTGTCTCTTGAGAAACCTATATGCAGGTCAGGAAGCAACAGTTAGAACTGGACATGGAACAACAGACTGGTTCCAAATAGGAAAAGGAGGACGTCAAGGCTGTATATTGTCACCCTGCTTATTTAACTTATATGCAGAGTACATCATGAGAAACGCTGGGCTGGAAGAAACACAAGCTGGAATCAAGATTTCTGGGAGAAATATCAATAACCTCAGATATGCAGATGACACCACCCTTATGGCAGAAAGTGAAGAGGAACTAAAAAGCCTCTTGATGAAAGTGAAAGAGGAGAGTGAAAAATCTGGCTTAAAGCTCAACATTCAGAAAACTAAGATCATGGCATCTGGTCTCATCACTTCATGGGAAATAGATGGGAAAACAGTGGAAACAGTGTCAGACTTTATTTTTGGGGGCTCCAAAATCACTGCAGATGGTGACTGCAGCCATGAAATTAAAAGACGCTTACTCCTTGGAAGGAAAGTTATGACCAACCTAGATAGCATGTTCAAAAGCAGAGATATTATTTTGCCAACAAAGGTCCGTCTAGTCAAGGCTATGGTTTTTCCTGTGGTCATGTATGGATAAGAGAGTTGGACTGTGAAGAAAGCTGAGTGCCGAAGAATTGATGCTTTTGAACTGTGGTGTTGGAGAAGACTCTTGAGAGTCCCTTGGCCTGCAAGGAGATCCAAACAGTCCATTCTAAAGGAGATCAGTCCTGGGTGTTCTTTGGAAGGAATGATGCTAAAGCTGAAACTCCAGTCCGTACTTTGGCCACCTCACGTGAAGAGTTGACTCATTGGAAAAGACTCTGATGCTGGGAGGGATTGGGGGCAGGAGGAGAAGGGGATGACAGAGGATGAGATGGCTGGATGGCATCACCGACTCTATGGACGTGAGTTTGAGTGAACTCCAGGAGTTGGTGATGGACAGGGAGGCCTGGAGTACTGCGATTCATGGGGTCACAAAGAGTTGGACACGACTGAGTGACTGAACTGAACTGATACATCTATCTATTCTTTCTCAGATTCTATTTCCCACATAGATTATTACAGAATATTGAGTAGAGTTCCTACTGTGCTACACAGTAGGTCCTTGTTGATTATCTATTCCCACCTTTCCCCTTGGGTAACCCTAAGTTTGTTTTCTAAGTCTGTGAGGTTGTTTCCGCTTCACAAATAAGTTCCTTTGTATATCCTTTTTAATCTCATTTGATCCTCTACACAATGCTCCCGGATATTCATGTGTTTCTAGCAAGGTAACGGTTCTCTAATAGATCAAATCAACAGCCTAGCTAGAAGCGATGGCAAAGTGAGGACACGAGTCTAGGATTTTACCCTTATGCCTGTCGCTCCCTGCCTGTCTCTTTTCATACTGTACCTCCCCTACCCCTCACTTCCTAGGGTGGACGTGTCCTTAAAGTCTAGTTCAAGCCCCGTTTGAATGAAGTTAAGTCCGTTGATCCCACCCCTTCTGACTACCAAGCACCCTTCATGGTGTTCAACTATACTCAACTTAGCAACTGTTCCTTTATTGACTTTGTATGGTCCTGGGGTGCTGATCCCTGAGTTCCAGAGTCTATTTTCCCTTGTTCTGCCTTTAAAAAATGTTTATTTATTTTTGGTTGTGCTGGGTCTTTGCTGCTGCATTCAGGCTTTCTCTAGTTGCAGCGAACAGGGGCTACTCTTTAGTCGCGTTGCATGAACTTCTCATTGTGATGGCTTCTCTTGTTGTGGAGCGCAGACTCCAGGGTGCCTGGGCTCAGCAGCTGCGGCTTGTGGAATTAGTTGCTCCACAGCATGTGGAATCTTCCCAGAGCAGGGATCGAACCCATGTCCCCTGCACTGGTAAGCAGATTCTTAACCACGGGACCACCAGGGAAGTCCCAGAGTCTATTTCCTTAATATGAGTTCAAAAGAAGTTGCCTTTGGACATCAACTTCTGATAGCCCTTGGCACACTGTATTCCTCAGCAGATAACAGATGAATACTTCCCAAAGATAAATCACAGGGAGTGGGAAGACAGCCAGAAATACATATGTGTATGTGAGTGAGCATACATGTGTCAAGCAGGAAACAGAACCTCTCCTGCTGAAATGGATGGAATATAAGAATTAGGCATTCCTGATATCACTGGGCAGGCAGAATAAGGGACCACCTTTAAACTATTGGTTTCAAGTTCAAATTACTCTGTGATTCCCAGGTCAGAAAGCTGGTATTGCTGGTGATGCCACACCATGACCTCACAGCTCTGCCTGCTTCTCCACTCTTCATGCCAGTCCAGCTCACTGGCACAAGCTGAACTGCACCTAGAACCCTAGCTCTAAGAAAGAATGAGAAGGCAGCCTGTACATGCTGCCATTTTTCAGAAGCCAGGACTGTCATGTCAGGGTATCTAGGAATCAGGAGGCTGGGTGAGGTGAATTCTTTGGAGGTATTTTAGATTGAGCACCTTTCTTCCAGTTGGTGCAATTTGATGGAGGTCTTCAAGATCAGCCTTGGAGAGATGTGATGGCAATGAAAAATGATCTGTAACATGAAAGGGGTGTATGGACAAGAAGGCAAGCATCCTTCCCACTAGGGGTGCAGTAGGGTGCAGCCAGCAAACCAGAGACTTTGAGGTATGTGAACCAGCTGCTCAGTAAAATCCCTCTCTCTAAGCCCCCTACCATCACCCTACCACCCACTCCATCCCTCAACCCTGGTTGCCATCTTGAGTTTCTCCTTGATCAACAGGGCCCCCTAGTGGTATGTCAAAAACACTCACATTTTTTGGAACATAGCAACAAATTAGCTCAGTTTGAATTATACTTTTATTCGGAGGAAAGACATAAATGTAAACTGAGAGAACGAGAGAATTGGAACTGGAACTCAGCATGCTTAGCTCCTGGCAACTAGGGAAGCCCCTACCTCTTCTGATGTGCCAGGTCCTGATTCAGGGCAGTGGTTCTCAACTAGGGGCTGTTCTGGAGACATTTTTCATTGTCCCAGCTTGGAAAGGGGGGCCTACTGGCATCTGGTGGGTCGAGACCAAGGATGATGCCTAAACATCTGCAGTGCACGGGACAAGAGAGAAGTATCTGGTCAAAAATGTCAATAATACCTCAGTTGAGAAATTCTGCCTTTAGAAGATTGTCCCCTCAGGATGCTCTCCAGGGTGTCACCAGGCTCAAACCCTCTGCATTGCTCAAGGCTGTCTTTAAACTTGAGACAGGAGAGAGATGCAAAATAGGATAAAAGCCCACATATCTCACACCTGTCAAGATGGCCATTATATATATATTTTTTAAAGGGAAAATAAAGTGTTGGTGAGGATGTGGAGAAATTGAAACCCTTGTCCAGCACTTGCAAGAACATAAGATGGTGCAGTCATTGTGTAAAACGGCATAGCAGTTCCTCAGAAAGTTTAACATAGACTTCCCTTGTGACCTAGGTGGTGCTAGTGGTAAAGAACCCACCTGCCAGTGCAGGAGATGTAAGAGACACAGGTTCAATCCCTGGGTCAGGAAGATGCCCCGGAGAAGGAAATGGCAACCCACTCTAGTATTCTTGCCTGGAGAATTCTAGAAAAGCCTGGTGAGATACAATCTATAGGGTCAGACATGACTGAAGCAACTTAGCACATACCTTTTGACCCAGGAATTCAGTATATTCCCCAAAGAGCTGGAAGTAGGGACTTAAACAGATATTTGTGCACCAGTGTTCATAGAAGCATTAATCACAATAGCCAAAAAGTGGGAAAAAAACAAATGTCCAACAGAAGAAAGGATAAACAGAGTGCAGTATATGCTTGCAATGGAATATTATTCAGCCTTAGGAAGTAATGAAATTCTGGTAGATGCTACAATATAAATGAACCTTGAAAACATCATTTTAAGTGAAATAAGCCAGACACAAAGGACAAATATTGTGTGATTCCACTTTTACCTAGAAGAAGCAAATTCATAAACACAGGAAGTAGGATGGTAGTTACTAGGGGCTGGGAGATAAGGGGACAGGAGTTATCATTTAATGGGTAGAGTTTCTTTTGGGGAAGATGCAATAGTTCCAGAAATAGCTGTGATGTTCGCACAACACTGTGAATGTACTTAATGCCACTAAATTGTACGCTTGAAAATGGTTAAAATGCTAACCGTTTCTAAAGATTTATTTATTTATTGGTTGTGGTGGGTATTTGTTGCTGTGCGAAGCCTTTCTCTAATTGTGGCGAGTGGAGGCTACTCTTGCTTGCAGTGCCAGCTTCTCATTGCGTGGTTCCTTTTGTTGTGGAGTACAGGCTCTAAGCGGGCTTCCTGATAGCTCAGCTGATAAAGAATCTGCCTGCAATGCAGGAGACCCCAGTTCGATTCCTGGGTTGGGAAGAGCTGCTAGAGAAGGGATAGGCTACCCATCCTAGTATTCTTGGGCTTCCCTGGTGGCTCAGATGGTAAAGAATCTGCCCACAGTGCGAGAGACCTGGGTTCGATCCCTGGGTTGGAAAGATCCCCTGGAGAAGGGCATGGCAACACACTCTAGTATTCTTGCCTGGAGAATCCCCACGGACAGAGGAGCCTGGCGGGCTGCAGTCCTTGGGGTTGCAAAGAGTTGGACAGGACTGAGTGACTAAGAACGCACACACGCACAGGCTCTCAACTTGTAGGTTTCACTAGTTGCAGCTTGCGGGCTCGGTGGTTGTGGTGCATGGTCTTAGTCGCTATGCAGCATGTGGGATCTTCCTGGACCAGGGATTGAACCCATGTCCCTTGCATTGCAAGGCAGATTCTTAACCCCTGAGCCCCCTGGGAAGAACTTTTGTATTATGTATATTTTATCACAATAAGAAAAACCTCATAAACTTGAGGTTCTTGGCTCTTCTAGCCCAAACAGCAGCCAAGGTCAGCAAGGTCCCCAGCTTACCAAGAACTTCTGACAATGACCCATCAAGGCCCAAAGTATATTTGCCAGGACTTAGGCCAGGTCATGTCATATTAGCTGAGGATTGGCTGCACATGGCTTTGATAACCCGGGCTCAGTCTGGATTTCATGAAAGTGGGGACAGCTGGCAGCCATGCATCCCCAGCTTCAGCTCACCAAGAGGGCATCACTTAAAGGTCTGAAATGCATCTCCTCAGAAGCCTTTTTGGCTTCATTTGCAGAGTCAGCAGGACTGTCTTTCTGGGGGAAAGAAGATAAGAAAAAGGGGCTGGAATTTGTCAGAGGAACAAGGATGTTGCCAAATCCTTCTGGCTTTTCCTGATTCTCTGCTGTGCCCAGGAGATGCTAGCTCTGCTCAAGTTGTGACAAGTCTACGTTATTTATCTCAGTCCATTTCTCTGTGGCTTCTCATTGTCTGTACGTACATGCAGGTGTGTGTGTGTGTGTGTGTGTGTGTGTACACTCATGGGGCTTCCCCCAGTAGCTCAGATGGTAAGGAGCCTGCACTGCAGGAGACCCGAGTTTGATCCATGTATACCCATGGGTGGTTTATTTAGCAGTTTCCTCTGAGCTAGTGATCTCGGTTTTTAGAATACAGAGATGATGGGTCCAAGGTTGTAGGTTCAATTCCGATTGTAAACTAGTAAGCATTACATAGTGAAAACTGTTTTAGGTCACAGAGTATCATGGTCTCAGCTCACTGGCTTGCACAGAAATCAGTAAAGGAATAGGATGCCATCCAGGAAACAGAAGCCCTTGAAAAGCAGAGAGTGGAGCTGAAGGGCATGGAGCACATGCTCTTGCTCACGCAGAGGATGCTACAGACCCCAGATGTACCCCATAGCTGTTATCAGTCACTTCCCATTGGCTGAATAAGCTTCATGCTTCAAGCTTAAGCTTAAGCTTCAAGCAGCATGCTCTCACATTTCTCTTCCTGAAGCAATGGGTGATATCCACTGTGTGCAACCCAAGATTTTCCCACTGGCCCCTTGGGGGTCCCCATTGAGAGCATCCAGTGAAAGAAAGCTGGAGCTGGGTGAATGCAGTTCCTCAGCGGTCAGGACTGGAGACTTCTATATACCAGACCAGTCCCTGCAGAATCCACAGACCTTGAGGACATCCTCTTCGGAGGGTCTTGCCCAGCAATGCTAGAATTCCTACAACATTCGCTTCAGACAGCCAGAGAAAAGCACGTTCACCAGGGACATGGGTATAGGATCAGAGAAGCCGTGGATTTTCTAAAGCCTAGATGGAGGGGTAACGGTGAACGGCCGCACCCTGGAGTTCAACAGTATCCCTGTCCACTGCCTATTGGTGCAGAGTTCACGGCAGACTGAGAAACACCAGATCTCTTAAATCTTTGCCATGCCTCCTCACCTGAGATTTTCCCTGAATAGAATGCCTTCCCATCCACCTTTTAGTACAATCTTCCCCAGTTTCTATCCATATTTATGCATCATATTGTAGCAAGTCAAAGCAAGCCTTTATACACTGTGTTCCTTCAGGAGCCTTTTAGTTGCAACACCCAGATCTGCCAGCAGGTGGCGGTGACACCTCACTTTTTGCTCTTCGGGTTCCCAGAGAACAAAAGCCTGCCTGTCAGACTGCGCTGGGAGCGATGCCTGCGAGATCTCTCTGTGGTCTACAGGGACACAGGGAATTACCACCCCTCCCTCTCCCATTTTTGCAGAGGAGGCTGAAATTCTGAGAGGCTCAATTAACCGACCAAAGATCACACCCCGCTCATTAGAGGCAGGGCTGGAGTGGTGGCTGCCCTCAAGCCCACAGTGTTGGCTCTGCGCTTTGGTGTCAGGGGTGCAGTTTCCTGAAGAAAACTCTGCGCCGGCCGCCTTTTTTCTAATGGTACAAGCTGCTCGGTTGCCCTCTAGTCCAGGCCCCATCTTGTTTGGCTCTCACCCGAGGACTAGATGACCGGGTTCCACGTCCTGAGCCACATGAGCTGAGAGAGGGCTCCGTGCACTTGGAGGGCTCCCCCGGCATGAGCTCGCGGTGTGGGGGGTGGGGGGTGGGGTGCTTACTGAACTTTAAATATTGGGAAGCGGGGGGATGCTGCCAGACATCCCCTTAATGAGGAGGAGATGAGCAGGGCTGCGCGTGGGGGTTAGTCTGCCAGGCAACCTAAAACCTGTCGCGGTCCAGGCTGGAGGGGTGATGTGAAGACCCCTCAAGGCCCCCCATCTTCCCTGGGGTGCCCGCAGCTCTTATGAGCTGTGTGATCAGCTTTGCTTGATAAAGTGTCTGAGACGGGGGTGGCAGAGGGGGAGAGAAAGGCTGGGGTCAGAGAGGTGTTGAGAGAAGGGCAGGTGAATGAGCAGGAGGAGGGATGGAGCCAGGGCTTGCCAAGGCTCTCAGTGTTCCTGGGGCACCGCCACGGGGAGGTGATTGCATCAGCTGAGGGAAGGGAGGTGGGAGCCCCTGTGAGGAGCTGGGGCGGGGGGGCGGGGTGGGACGGTTTCCAGTTGGCATCCTGGGCTTGAAGAACCCTGGTCCCTACCATCCCCTCAGGCTCCGAGGCTCCCCTCTGGGTTCCGGGTCCCCTTCCTGTCCAGATGATCCTAAAGAGCATCACTTGATCAAATACCCGCGCTCCCCCGGAGGAGGGGCAGAGACGCAGCCAGCGTGGTGGGGGGCTCCTGCGAGGTTGGTGCGGGGTGTCTGGGTGATGACGGAAGCCCAGGAGCAGATAGAGCCAAGAGTCCGGTTCCGTGTAGGATGTGGAAATTCAGGAGGTGGAAGCGGGAGCTCACAGGCAGGAAAGGCGGATTGGAAGCACAGGAAGTGAAAAGAGAGGTCAGAGGGCAGGACCAGGTCGCTGACAGGAACCAAGGAGGGTCCAGCCCTGCCTGCAGGGGGTGCTGTTGGCCTCCCCTCCCGGCCTATTGCCCGGGAGGCTCAGCCAAGTGGACCTTGAACCTCGCCGCAGGTACACTTGGTTGGGCCCTGCGAACGGAAAATGAGGCTCTAGGGGTCAGCCTCTGAAAATGGCCTCTGATTTCTAAGAAGAATCCTCCAACGACTTCCCTGATGGTCCTTTGTCTGAGACTCTGCCCTCCCAAAGCAAGGGGCCTGGGTTCAATCTCTGGTCAGGGAACTAGATCCCACATGCCGCAACTAAAAAAAAAAAACAGATTCTGCATGTCGCAAGGAAGACCCAGCACAGCCAAATAAATAAGTAAAAAAAACTTTTTTTTTTTTTTTTTTAATGGCCTTTGAGACATGACAGCAATACCAGCACATGCAGCTGTGCTGGGAATCTCCTGAAGCCACTTCTGAAGTGGCTGGGCTCGGACTTAGCTTGAACTGCATGACCGTGTGATGAGTGATTGCTTATGAACCCTCTGAAATAACTGGGACTTCAGTCTGTAGGATGCTTTTGCAGGAATTCTCTGGAATAGTGGTTCTAACGAGCAGAAGGAAGGTTGCGGAGCACAGCATTGAGAGTCCTTACTGGTCAGAAAGCCTAGGGCAAAGCACTGGAGAGGAAAGGAACACAAACCCCAAACAGGACAGACAGAGGCTGACTCACTCCCACCTTGTACCTCCAATACTGTCGCCAAAAGAGACCCCAGATCCCCCAACACTCCAGCACCTTTTCAGCCACAGCCCTGTTGACAAAGAAAGAACACTTAGCCCCTCGGAGTAGAATTTCTGATGAGCAACCGTACCATAGCGGCCAGAATTGAAGCATCACTTACATCATCTCAGTCCTATATGAAGGGGAAGTTACCTACGCAGCTCTGGATTGCCTCTTTGGTTGAATCACCTGCAGGCTCCAGAGTCCGTGTGTGGTTGACTTCTGCCTGCCTCCTGACAATTCACAAAGCCCTTTAGCCCTCTCGCTTGTGGACTCTCACTCAAACCTCACGATGGTCCTGAAAAGTGAGCTTTACCATCCCAATTCTATGACTGAGAAAGCCAAGGCTGAAAGACAAGAAGTAGCTTGCCTCATGGAGAAGGCAATGGCACCCCACTCCAGTACTCTTGCCTGGAAAATCCCATGGATGGAGGAGCCTGGTGGGCTGCAGTCCATGGGGTCGCTAGAGTCAGACACAACTGAGCGACTTCACTTTCACTTCTCACTTTCATGCATTGAAGAAGGAAATGGCAACCCACTCCAGTGTTCTTGCCTGGAGAATCCCAGGGACGGGGGAGCCTGGTAGGCTACCGTCTATGGGGTCGCACAGAGTCGGACACAACTGAAGCGACTTAGCAGCAGCAGCTGCTTGCCTTGAGCCATGGTTGAATGGGGGTGAGTGGGTCAGGACTTGAGCCAGATCTTTAATCCCAATATCTGCCACCCCCACCTTTTTATAATCAGAGTCAAATGATTTAAAAAAAATCTCAATCTGGTGAGTTCCTAAAAATTTAAGTTTTTCATTTTATAAGATTGTCCTATATTCTGTGATTATTTCCTTCCTGTTTTTTTTTTTTTTCTTTAAAATGCCTTTTCTTCATGAAATGATACTAATTGTGGATTAACATTTTTATGTTAGGTTAACTTGGCCAGATTGAAAAATGACAATCCTATGTTAGACCCCAAGATATATTGATATATTGGGACCTTCCCTGGTGTTTGACCCAGGAAATCCCAGGAAGCAGCAGCCTACAGTTCACAGTGGGCTGGTGGGTCCGCTTATACTCCCTGGGAAGCACTCAAGGGCAGGTGTGTTATTTATGTTACAGCCCCAGGCCTGAGGCATCTGCCTGGCTGAGAGTGGGAGCCACGTTTTTCTGAAATTCCCTTGCTTTTTCTATGATCCAATGAATGTTGGAAATTTGATCTCTGGTTCACTTAAGAAGGCTGTCTTAATCTCTCCTTGCTATTCTCTGAAACTCTGCATTCAGTTGGGTGTATTTTTCCCTTTCTCCTTTGCCTTTCACTTCTCTTCTTTTCTCAGCTATTTGTAAGGCCTCCTCAGACAACAACTTTGCCTTTTTGCGTTTCTTTTTCTTGGGGATGGTTTTGATCACTGCCTCCTATACAATGTCACGAACCTCCATCCCTAGTTCTTCAGGCACTCTGTTAGATCTAATCTCCTGAATCTATTTGTCATTTCCACTGTATAATTATAAGGGATTTAATTTAGGTGATACTTGACTAGTCTAGTGGTTTTCCATACTTTCTTCAATTTAAGCCTGAATTTTGCAATTAGGAGCTCATGATCTGAGCCACAGTCAGCTCCCGGTCTTGTTTTGGCTGACTGTATAGAGCTTCTCCATCCACAGCTGCAAAGAATATAATCAATCTGATTTTGGTATTGACCATATGGTGATGGCCATATGTAGAATCATCTCTTCTATTGTTGGAAGAGGGTGTTTTTTATGACTAGGACATTCTCTTGGCAAAGCTGTTAGCCTTTGCCCCACTTCATTTGTACTCCAAGACCAGACTTGCTTGTTACTCCAGGTATCTCTTGACTTTCCATTTTTGCATTCCAATCCACTTTGAAGAAAAGGACATCTTTTGTTGGTGTTAGTTCTAGAAGGTCTTGCAGGCCTTCACAGAACCATTTGACTTCAGCTTCTTTGGCATTAGTGGTTAGGGCATAGACTTGGATTATTGTGATATTGAATGCTTTGCCTTGGAAATGAACCAAATGAACCAAAATCATTCTGTCATTTTTGAGACTGTACCCAAGACTGTACCCAAACATTTTGAACTTTTTTGTTGACTATGAGGGCTACTCCATTTCTCCTAAGGGATTCTTGCCCACAGTAGTAGATATAATGGTCATCTAGATTAAATTCATCCATTTTAGTTCAGTGATTCCTAATATGTTGATGTTCCCTCTTGCCAACTCCTCTTTGACCACTTCCAGTTTACCTTGATTCATGGACCTAACATTCCAGATTCCTATGCAATATTGTTCTTTATGGCATCAGACTTTATTTTCACCACCAGACACATCCACACCTGTCATTTCCGCTTTGGCCCAGCCACTTCATTCTTTCTGGAGCTTTCTCTGCTCTTGCCCAGTAGCATATTGGACACCTACTGACCTGGGGGGCTCATCTTCCAGTGTCGTATATTTTTTCCTTTTCATACCATTCATGGGATTCACAAGGCCAGAATACTGAAGTGGATTGCCATTCCTTCTCCAGTGGACTGTGTTTTGTCAGAACTCTCCATTGTGACCCATCCATCTTGGGTGGCCCTGCATGGCATGGCTCATAGCCTCATTGAATTACACAAGGCTGTGATTCCTGTGATCATTTTGGTTAGCTTCTGTGATTGTGGTTTTCGTTCTGGAGGCTGTGGGGTTGTAATTCTTGCTGCTTCTGTCTGCCCTCTGGTAAGAGGCTTGTGCAAGCTTCCTGATGGGAGGGACCAGCTGTGGGGAAAACTGTGTCTTGCTCTGGTGGGCAGGGCCATGCTCAGTAAATCTTTAGTCCAATTGTCTGCTGATGGGTAAGGCTTTGCTCCCTCCCTGTTAGTCGTTTGGCCTGAGGTGGCCCAGTCCTGAAGCCTATAGGCTCTCTGGTAGGACTAAAGGTGACCTCCAAAATGACCACGTGCCAGTGTCCCCGTGTCAGGCCACTGCTGACCACACCTCCACAGGGGCTTAAATGCTCACAGACAGGTCTTACTGCCAAGAAAATCTTCCGGGTCTGTTTTTACATTGTGACACTTTAGCAATTAGATATTCAAAATTCTTTAAGCTCTGGGAAACCTTGAAACGGTGAAAGAAGTAACGCTTCTTAAATTTCGACAATCAAAACAATATATTTTAATGACTCTCTGAAAGCATCACCATGAAGGTGAAAATAGGAGGACAGTTACCATTGGATCCGTGTTTGATCAGTCATGTCTGTTCCTGGCTGTGTGATGCTTACTTGATTGGCTCCCATTGATTGTGAACATAAACAGCTCGTGGAAGATACGTCCAATAGCAGGTGGTCATGGGGCAGGCTTGGTCAAGCCTCGTTTAGAAGACATTAGTCTGTCCACCAATCCGTATCCACTGTTGTTTGGAGCTTATATCAACCTCACTGATGACATCAAC
Source organism: Bos grunniens (assembly GCF_055505025.1). Taxonomy (NCBI): domain Eukaryota; kingdom Metazoa; phylum Chordata; class Mammalia; order Artiodactyla; family Bovidae; genus Bos; species Bos grunniens. Next base: position 22,204,866 of record NC_141168.1, read on the forward strand.
TTCCTCCCATTTTAAGTTGGAAAAGAGCTGCTCCATGTGGTAACGTCACTTCCAAGGGTAAATATTATGCAGTCAATGACAAGAAAAACAGACAAAATTAATATCCTTTTATGAAGCAGAAATTATCAAGATAACAACTGCTCAGGTACCCCCTCAAAGCCACCAGCCAAGATCCTCACTCTCCCCATCTTGTTTCATGTGCCAGTAGGTAACTTCCTCAACAAGCTGGCCATAGAGCCCTCCTGACAACAGGCCTGGTCCTGAGAGTGGGCTGGATATAAGGGTTTATCCTCAGCCATTTACTCTGCCTTAAGCTTCTCGCAGTTAAGGAAAAGAAATGTTTGGGCCAAACTGCTTTCTGGCAAATAAGGGAGCAATGCCCACCAGAGCAGCCTTTCTGGACCCTGGGCTGGTTTTGTGTTTTTGTGATAATGTGGCCCTGAAATGTCTGTGTGCTGTGTACAGTAAGTCACTTCAGTTGTGTCCAACTCTTTGCGACCAACTCTATGGACAGTAGCCTGCCAGGTTCCATGGGATTCTTCAGGCAAGAATACTGGAGTGAGTTGCCATGCCCTCCTCCAGGGGATCATCCTGACCCAGGGATCAAGCCCACATCTCTTATGTCTCCTGCATTGGCAGGTGGATCCCTTACCATGAGCACCACCTGGGAAGTTCTAGCATCACCACTGTGCCACCTTCCAAACCACACAGGGCACATTGCCAGCAAAAATGCAAGATTCTTTTTTTTTTTTTTTTTTTTTTTGCTGTGTGGCATGCATGATGTTAATTTCCTGACCAGGGATCAAATCCATGCCCCCTGCATTGGGAGCACAGAGTACTTAACCACTAGACCATCAGGAAATTCCCACAGGTTCTTTTTATAAATAATCTTCAGTTCATGTCATGTGAATATTTACATATATTTGGGGTTGCTTCTTACCTTGGAAGAGTGTAATTGCACATGTTCTACGTTCCACAGGACCTAACCCTGCACCAAACATTTACGTCATAAATGTTGCACTAAGTGCTGGATGAGTTTTAAGTCAGCACATTATAGAAGCCCCTATGGGGCAGACTCCCTGAGACAATTTCTTGTCGTGTTAGAGTTCAGATCTATAAGAAATATCACAGATGCTATGCTCCTGAACTACACCTTCCATCTAAGCATGCCAGAGGAAATTTGAAGGTGATCAGAGGAGATTCATATAGGTGAAAGAGATGAAATAATTTGAATGCCACTTGATAGTTCCAGAAACAGAAGTTACTCCCAGAGCATACATAACCTAGAAGGTTCTAATCCTAACACATGCTCCTAACACATCCTAGAACAAGTTGATGGGTCCTGGCTTCAAGATGAATCCAGAGAAGTCAGCAGAGCAGCTACAGCTCTGAGCACATAAATATTGAATATCATGTGCCTATAAAATACTGTGCAAGTGGAAAAAGAATTTTCACTGTTTTGACCAACCACTGCTGAAAACTACAGCTAGTAGCCTAGAGGAGAAATAATAAATTTCTTCATGGTTCACAGTTTACAAAATACTTTCACATACCATATCTCATCAAATCCTTCTAACATCCAGGTGAAGGAGGTGTTATTTTCAGAGGAGGAAGGCTTGGAAATGTTGCAATTTGCCCAAGTGCAGTGGGAAAATAATGTCTCAAAACCAGAATATTTGACTCCTGAGCTAGGCTCTTTTTCTTCTCAGATATATAAAGCTGTATTTTAAAAAATTGCTTCCATTACAAAGCTTAAAGTCTGGGAAGTGCCTTTTTCCCTACCCAAAGAGCTCATAAACATGTAGAGGAGAACAAATTCATTTTTAAAAGACTATTACTAAAAAGGCAAAAGATGCTGTCCACAGGCACGGATTTAGATCATCCAACCCTAAGAAACTTACTTAAATGAATCCAAAGGACAATGTGGATGCAAACTGATTTGATTGAAAGTTATTATCTTGCATGTTGGTAATTCCAGTGCATCATGGAATTGTTTTGTAGCCTTCTTGTCTTTTTGGGAATCCTGTCTAATTTTCAGAGTTTCTTGTGGGAAACCTTTTGCTCTCTACTTGTAATTCATTCCAGCAAGTGATTCCTGATCTGCCTTAATCGTAGTTGCAAAACACTGGAGCACAGAAAACATCCAACCACAGAGGGTGTGTTAGATCAGCCCCGATGTCTTGGCTTCTCTGCTAGAGTATGGAGAATTCTCCCTTTGATCATTCAGCTGTGTCACTCTGCAATGTGAGTTGCCAGCTGGGCTGGTATCGGTCCCTGCTGCTCCCCCAGGCTCAGGCTGGAGTCCAGGGGCCATGTGACCACAGGAGTCACAGACCTTCTGCTCAGAATTGCCCCTCCCCGCTGTTGGATAAGAGGGGGATCCACTTGGTAACACACATCACTAACACCAAATATTAAGTGCCATGCAGTGACAGCCTAATAAAACACTAAATTGTAAAACAATAAAAAAAAAATCTATGCCTTTACTAACTTCAGCTGTGGACCAAAGCAGTCTTTTTTTATCCTAAGCAAGATTTCATACACTCTTTGTCCTCTTATCTCCCTATCCCATTACATTTGTATGTTGTACACACCTACACACGTGTGTACGTGTGTGCTAAGTCACTTCAGTCATGTCCAACTCTGTGCACCCCTATAGACTGTAGCCTGCCAGGCTCCTCTGCCCATGGGGATTCTCCAGGCAAGAATACTGAAGTAGGTTGCCATGCCCTCCTCCAGGGGATCTTCCCGATCCAGGGATTAAGCCCGTGTCTCTTATGTCTGCTGCATTGGCAGGCAGGTTCTTTACCACTAGCGCCATTTGGGAAGCCCACACAAACACACACACACCCTCATTTCTGAGGCCCAATGACCAGAAGGATATAAAATGAAAAATAATGGGGGAGGAAGGGTGGAGGAAAAGAAACCACCCAGCTAGATGGACAAGCCTCTGAATCTCAGGAGTACTGGCTAATGTTAGTGTAGCTTAGAGACCGCCTAGTCATTTAATGAAACACAGAGAAGAGAGAGATGCATTTGCTATTCTAAAAAGCCACAAGTCAGTAAATGCAAATGTGCCCTATTGGAGAAAACCAAATTAAAGGAACCACTGGGAATTCTCTGCATAGTTAAGCAGAACAATTTCCCCCCTTTAAGGCCATATTTACCCTTCAGAAATCACATACCCTAAAGCACAGAAACCTAGACAAGCATCATTTTCAGGAAGGATGTGTTGCATTAGCCCAGCCCCATCCTTTGAAGGAAGAAACACGAATGTATCATTGCCCTGAAGGGCTGCTGCAGCTGCCAAGAGAGAGAACTCCAGGGCTCACATCTGACTCTACTTCCAGTTGACCGGTGTCCTGGTGGTCAGAGGCTTGGCCTTCCTGAGCCCATGGCTACACTCCAGCACAAAGACAGTTGGAGAGACTGTAGATCAGAGAAGTGCCATCCCAAACTGGGAACAGGTAACAGGCACTCCATGGGCTGTGGAGCGCTCATGCCCCTGTTCCTGAAATTTGTCACTGAGTCCATTGCAACAAGTGATTCAAGATGTGTATTTTTTTTGCTTAAAGGAAAACTTTCTTCCAGTTGTTCTGTCTCCATCTCTAAACAGCCCTTCTTGGTTTCAAGTCATAGAAATGTACTCAGCTTAGCCCAAGCTAAAACAGGACTGGTGTGAGGATTTTGAGATCTCATAAGGAAAGAAAAAAACTAACAAAACCAAAACCAGAGAAGGCAGGGGTGTATCTGCCTCTCTCTGAGCCTGTGTCTCTCCCTGTCTCTCCACCGCTGGGTCTATATCACTTTTCTGGTAGGAGTTTCTTCTCTTGTTTTCTGTTCTCTGGTAAGAGATTCATTCCCACAGCTTCTGGAGGATTTGTCTTGAATGCAGGCAATGAATAGAGACTGATACCATCTCTGATTCTCAGTTCCAGATTCCAAGAAAATATTGGGTTGGCCAAAAGTTTGGGCTTTTCTGTAAGATGGTAAGAAAAACCCAAGTGAACTCTTTGGCTAACCTAATAGAAACTTGTGAACAACACAAAAAGTACCCCCAGTATTTATGGAACTGTGATTTAGTAGAGATAAAAAGACACAACCAAAATAGGCACATAAGTTTATAAGTTATAAAGCGAGAGGAAGTAGTATGCAGAAGTACAAACTGTTATGGTAGAGAAGAATGGTTGGGGGGAATGATATAGACTGAATGTTTGGGTCTACCCCCAAATTCACATGTTGAAACCTAAGCCCCAATGTGATGTACTTGGAGGTAGGGCCTTTGGCAGGAGCTTACATGGTGAGGGTGGGTCCCTCATGAATGGGATTAGTGCCCTTTTAAAAGAGACCCCCCAGAGAGTTCCCTCACCCCTTCTGCCGTTTTGGACATTGTGAGGAAATGGCCATCTATGCACCAGGAGGAGGGTCTTCACCAGATGCAAAATCTGCAAGCTTAATCTTGGACTTCCTGGTCTCCAGAGCTGGGAGAAATATATTTCTGATGTTAATAGGCCACCCAGTCTGTGGTATTCTGTTATAGCAGCCTGAATAGACAAATACTGGAGGGATATATAACTTAGGGGTTTAAGCTGAACCCTGAAGAAGTAGAAATTAGTCATTCAAGGGGAAGGGGAAGAATATGGATGACCAATAAGAACCTACTGTACAGGACAGGGAACTCTGTTAAATATTATGTAACAGCCTAAAGGAGGAAAAATCTGAAAAAGAATGGCTACATATATATGTATAACTGAATCACTTTGCTGTACACCTGAAACTCTCATAACATTGGAAATCAACTGTACTCCAATATAAAGTTAAAAGTTAAAAAAAAAGGGAAGGGGAAGAATATTCCAGTCTAAGCAACCACACAAATGAAGCCACAGGGCAGGGAAGAGCTGAGTTTATTTTGTTGTTGCTATTGTTTTTTAGTCACTCAGTCATGTCTGACTCATTGTGACCTCATGGGCTGCAGCATACCAGGCTTCCCTGTCTTTCACCAACTTCTGGAGTTTGCTCAAACTCACGTCCATTGAGTCGATGATGCTATCCAACCATCTCATTCTCTGTCATCCCTCCTCTTGCCCTCAGTCTTTCCCAGCATCAGGGTCTTTTCCAAAGAGTTGGCTCTTCACATCAGGTGGCCAAAGTATTGGAACTTCAGCTTTAGCATCAGTCCTTTCAATGAATATTCAGGATTGATTTCTTTTAGGACTGACTGGTTTGATTTCCTTGCTGTCCAAGGGACTCTCAAGAATCTTCTCCAGCACCAGAGTTCAAAAGCATCAATTCTTAGAGATTCAAAAGCATCAACTCACCCTGCTTTATGTTCCAACTCTCACATCTGTACATGACTACTGGAAAAACCATAGCTTTGACTAGACTGATTTTTGTCAGGAAAGTGATGTCTCTGCTTTTTAATATGCTGTCTAGGTTGGTCATAGCTTTTCTGCCAAGGAGCAAGCAGGTTTTAATTTCATGGCTGTAGTCACCATCTGCAGTGATTTGGAGCCCAAGAAAATAAAGTCTGTCATTGTTTCCATTTTTTCCTCATCTATTTGCCATGAAGTGATGGGACCAGATGCCATGATCTTGGTTTTTTTAATGTTAAATTTTAAGGCAGCTTTTTACTCTCCTCTTTCACCTTCTTCAAGAGGTTCTTTAGTTCCTCTTTACTTTCTCCCATTAGGGTGATGTCATCTGCATATCTGAGGCTATTGATATTTCTCCCGACAATCTTGATTCCAGCTTGTGCTTCATCCAGCCTGGCATTTCGCATGATGTACTCTGCATATAAGTTAAATGAGCAGGGTGACAATATACAGTCTTGACATACTCCTTTCCCAGTTTGGAACCAGTCCGTTGTTCATTTCTAACTGTTGCTTCTCGACCTGCATACAGGCTTCTCAGGAGGCAGGTAAGGTGGTCTGGTATTCCCATCTCTTGAAGAATTTTCCACAGTTTGTTGTGATCCACACAGTAAAAGGCTTTAGTATAGTCAATGAAGCAGAAGTTGATGTTTTTCTGAAATTCTCTTGCTTTTTCAGTGATCCAACGGATGTTGGCAATTTGATCTCTGGTTCCTCCGCCTTTTCTAAATCCAGCTTGAACAACTGAAAGTTCTCAGTTCACATACTATTGAAGCCTAACTTAAAGGATTTTGAGCATTACTTTGCTAGCATGTGAGAAGAGTGCAATTGTGCAGTAATTTGAACATTCTTTGGCATTGCCCTTCTTTGCAATTGGATTGAAAACTGACCTTTTCCAGTCCTGTGGCTACTGCTGAGTTTTCCAAATTTGCTGGCATATTGAGTGCAGCACTTTAACAGCATCATCTTTTAGGATTTAAAGTAGCTTAGCTGGAATTCGATCACCTCCACTAGCTTCCTTCATAGTAATGCTTCCTAAGGCCCACATGACTTCATGCTGCAGGATGTCTGGCTGTAGGTGAGTGGCCACAACATCATGGTTATCTGGGTCATGAAGATCTTTTTTGTATAGCTCTTCTGTGTATTCTTGCCACCTCTTCTTAATCTCTTCTGCTTCTGTTAGGTCCTACCATTTCTCTCCTTTATTGTGCTCATCTTTGCATGATGTGTTCCTGTGGTATCTCAGATTATCTGGAAGAGATCTCTAATCTTTCCCATTCTATTGTTTTCCTTTATTTCTTCGCATTGCTCACTTAAGAAGGCTTTCTTATCTCTCCTTGCTATTCTCTGTAACACTGCATTCAGTTGGGTATATTTGAGAACCTTAAATGCCAGGGTGGCCCAAGGCTGAATTGGGCTGGGTCTCAGAAGTCGCGCTTTGCTAGGTCTGACAGCCAGGTTGTGAATGTTATTGGCAGTGCAATTAGGGAGCAATGACAGAGTTTTAATCAGATACATCATTTTTTGTTTATTTCGGAAGATCATCCTAGTGACAGCATAAATGGGTAACTGGAAAGGAAAAGTGGAAGCAGGAAGATCAGTGAAGAGCAACTGAGGGTCCGGAGGAGAAACTATACTGACTTCTTAGTCCAAGATTATGGCAACAGAGATGAAGAGAAGGATTCTAGATTAACTTGGGAGACAGACATGACTGGTGTGTGGATGTATTCTATCGGGAAGAGCAGGGAGTGAGATAAAAGGTAGAACTAAGAGTGCTCCCCAGACTTCTGGGTCTGAGCAGCTGGGTGCATGCAGGTACCAGCACCGAGACCAGAGCCCTGGAGCAGTGAATGGGCAGGAGGGGAAAGTGCTCTGCTTCAAACACATGAAGCATCAGCTGCCTCTGAGACATCAGAGTTGAAGTGTAGGTCATTGTACTTGTGAATGTACTATGTAGAGAGAGCTCTCACCAAGGATAAAATTTAGATCCATCAGGATAAAGAGGGTTTTAAAATCATGGCAGTGGTTGAGTTCACCCAAGGAGTAAGAGTGAGAACAGTGCCCAGGGCTGAGAGTGAACACTGTAACATCTAGAGCTTTGGTAGAGGAAAATCAGCTAGGAGGTCTGAGGGGCAATGGCCAAAGAGGAATGAGGAAAAACCGGGCAAACATGCTGTCACAGAGCAAGGAAAGGGCGGGAATTGAAATCTGGAACAACGGCTGCTGCTGTCGTCACCCAGATCAATAGCAGTTCAAGGACTGTGCGTGCAGACGGTGCAGCGGTGCTCCAGAAGGCGTCGGTTATCCATAACTAGTGACTCGTGTGCGTGCTAAGTCGCTTCAGTCGGGCCCCACTCTGTGCGACTCTATGGACTGTAGCCTGCCAGGCTCCTTGTCCATGGGATTCTCCAGACAAACTTACTGGAGTGGGTTGCCATTTTCTCCTCCAGAGGATCTTCCCAATCCAGGGATCAAACCCAAATCTCTTACATGTCCTGCATTGGCGGGTGGGTTCTTTACCACTAGTGCGGCCTGGGAAGCCAGTGATGCTAATCCGTTTTCCTCCCAGGCCCTTCCTGTTTCACAGCTATTCTGGGTAAACTTTTAACTGTAAACATCCAGTCATCGATGTGCCTACCTATCCATCCATCCACCTATTCATCTACTCATCCATCCATTCATCCATCCACCTATCCATCCATCCATCTACCCACCCAGCCAACTATCCATCCATCCACCCACCCACCCACCCATCCACTTATCCCTCCATCCTCCTATTCATCCATTTATTTATCCACCTATCCCTCCATCTGTCCACCCATCCATCCCTCCATCCATCCATTTACCCACCTATCCATCCATCTATCCCTCAGCCCCTCCTTCCATCCAAGTCCTAGTCTTCCCGCTGGGTGCAGGGCACACAAGGGTCCACAAGGGTCCACAAGGGTCCACAAGGGTCCCTCGGTCCTCTTCCTTTTGTTTATTTATTTGTTTGTTTGTTTGCATATTTTACTAGTTTTTGTTTTCTACCTCTGAAGGCATTGTGCAAGATTTGCCTCACATACAAACCATGATATCCATCCTGATGTTTGGTCTTGGTAAAGCACCTCGAATCCCAGTTTAATTACTGCATTGAGTCCACGGTAGTAACCATAGTGATAAAAGGAACACCATGATTGAACAATCTTCCTCTTAATGAAGAGAAGGAGCATTTCTAGCTTCCGCATTATGCACACTGTGTTTTCACACAGCCGAGATTGCTTCTAGCCCATTTAAGGCTCCTCGCCCTCAGTCAGTTTTTCTCAACATTTGCATTTTCTTTCAGCCTGTCAGCATGAAAAGCTCTTCTGTAGCGATGCCTAAAAGGTCAGCACAGTACCTTCACAGAGGCCGATGAGACTCCTTCCTGTTGTGCTTCACTTGATAGCGAGCCTCATTCTCGCCTTGCACAGTCCTGGCTTAGCCAGCATCCTTGCCCACAGCCAATATCCGCCCCCCAGTTGCTACCTCCAGAACCACACGTTCTCCTTTCCCTCCTGCTACCACCTGGACTTCCCTTTTCATAGGTCACTTACCCATCCAGCTTTTGAACCATGGCAGGATTCATTTGAACTCCCCGACATATTCCTTGGTAAAGAATGTCTCTCCAACACAGGAGACTTAAGAAATTCGAGTTCGATCCCTAGGTCGGGAAGATCCTCTGAAGGAGGAAATGGCAACCCACTCCAGTATTCCTGCCCGGAGAATCCCATGGACAGAGGAGCCTGGTGGGCTACAGTCCATGAGGTTGCAAAGAGTTGGACACGACTGAGCACAGCACATGTTCCTTAAGGATCCTCTGTGACACAGGGTATACACTGAGATGTAAGATTTGAGGATTACTTCCTCTCATCTTCTACTGTGTCAAAATTTACCTGTTGCCACTGTCTTCTTTCCCTAGAGAGTTTCAAAGCAACTTACACACAGTTTTTTCACTCTGCACCAGCTGTAGCCCTGGGACTCTCTCTGCCCCTCGGTCCATTCCAGTTATGCTATGTCCAGCCCAGATGCTCACACACTGAGGCCACCCTTTGTCCTTCTTTAGGCCAACACATCACATAGCCCTCAGCTTCTTTATGTTCTCTTTTCCCTAAGCTCTGAGCCAGCTCCATCAGCGGGTTTCCTCACACACCTTTTGGAAGTGGTAGGATTGTAAATCCTTAGAAAAATAGATAGACTCCATAAGCTTGTGTTTGCTATGACTGGTGATGAATTAGGGGGATTCAATTTCCAGCAAGCGAGAGTTGTTAACACTGCAATGGCTCTACCAAAAAAAAAAAAAGTTTTCTGGGGGTCTTTCAAAATAAAACTACCTCCAGTGATTTAGGGGGGGACAGATTAGATAACTTTTCAAATGCCTTCCAGTTCTGAGTTGCTACTATTCATTTCTCCCCAACTCTGCCCTCTGATTTCAGAAGTTATGCCCTGATGAACTTACCTATCCCTCCATCGGTTTTATCTGTTGAACCAATTTTATTGATGGAATGAGGTGTACACCCCATCAAAAGCATATCTGAAGCATATTCTGGGGTCCATATTACATCTGGGAACCCTATACCCTTTTATTTCTGTCCCCGAATAACAATTAAGCATCTGGGAACATACTTGACTGTGTCTTGGATTTGCCAATTTTGCTGATTTTCTTTGCCTATTCATCATTCCAAATTTCGAGTGAATGGGCACTTCTGTGAGGCACCGAAAGTCTCCTGAGAAATAATTAAGCCATGAAATGTTTTGCTTGAGAGGTTAACTGTGAACTCAGAAGCATATTCCTATGAAGCCTTCTGAGTTTAAAAGCCAAAGAGGATTGACTCACGCCATCTTGCTCAGCACAGGTGTTTTGGGTGGATTAACTGAGTTCACGCTACTCCAGGATTTGCTTGTGTGATGTCCAGAAATACAGCCCAGTGTTGGTGATTCAGTGGTGAGCACAGATGCCGTCCCAAGACATAGCGTCTTCTGTAACAGGAAGAAAGTGCAGGGGGCAGGGAGAGCTTGTGTGCTCTGGAGTCAGACACACCTGGGCTTCTAACCCAACCCTGCCTTCACCACTTCACAACTTCACAGTGTCTTTCCTGAATCTGCTGGCCCCTTACTTTTGGACTTCCCAGCCTCCAAGATGGTGAGAAATAAATATTTATTGTATAATTTTTTTTTTAACTTAAAACCTGCTAAGCCTTGGTTTTGCCCTCTGTGAAATGGGGATAAATGTAAAGATTGCTGTAAAGGTTAGGTGTGCAAATGAATGTGAAGTGTTCAGCCGGTGTCATCAGCATCCTGTGTGCATTAAACATGTCATGACAACTGCTGGCCCCTGAATTAATCCAGGCATGTCTCGCTGAAGGGTTGCATTCAAAAGAAACACCAATTCCATCACAGAAAGCAGTGGAAGGTAATATGTGCCTTTTCTGAAAGTGTCTCAAGGAGGCAGAGAGAGAGCCAGACCCCCCCGCCAGTCTAGTTCTCTTTGCCCCCAAATCCCAATTCTCACCCAGAGACCCTACCTCTCTACTTCTCATTGGTTGTCCTCACCTGCTCCAGCCCCCTGGCTCTCACATTTCCTTTTTTATTCCCAAAGCACCTCCAGCTCACTCCAGCCCACTTCCCTGAAACCACCTCTGGGGGTGTCCTGAGTTGGTTTTAAGCCATGCTAGACACATAGTAAAAGTGTCAGTCACTCAGACATGTCCAGCTCTTTGTGACCCCATGGACTGTAGCCCACCAGGCTCTTCTGTCCTTTGAAGGCAAAAGGAGAAGGGAGTGACAGAAAATGAGATGGTTAGTTAGATAGCATCACCAACTCAATGGACACGGATTTGAGCAAACTCTGGGAGATAGTGGAGGACAGGGGAGCCCTGTATGCTATAGTCCATTCGGTCTCAAAGAGTAGGACACAACTTAGCAACTGAACAACAAGACATGTAGCAGTATTTCTAAAGATTGTGGAGGCTATTAACTTGAGGGAAGTTATTTTTTCCCATTTGTACTGAACAAGACTTGATTATAAGGAGAAAATTTATAGGAGACTCTGAAAGGATGGAGGAAAAAGCAGGACAGAGTGGAAGGCAAAGTTCTTCCCTGCTTCACAAGACAGAATGGCATCTGTCCTGCCAAAGCAGGGACGGCATAACTGCCCAGGACTTTCCCCCGGGAGGAAGGAAGTGTCACTGGTCACAGCGAGATGGAGTGGCTTCCGTTCCAATCCTCCCCAGAGCCTGTGATTACGCCTACCATCACTTGCAAGAGCAGGGCTTCCTGCCAGAGTTCTGAGAATGCCCTGGAATGCCCCTCACCTCTCTCTTCTCTCAGACCCAAGGTGGAGTGTACATGCTGACGAGGCAGCAAACTCGATGTATGTTTGATCACTTCATTGCTCCTCCAGGCTCCTCACTCCCAGGTCAGGCTTACTCCTCCAACGTCATATTGCATCTCCGAAGAGGACTGAAGCATTCAAGGATCTGGATTCTAAACAAAGTTGGTGTGCAGTAAGCAGCTGCCCAGAGCTCTCTGGGGCCCCAAAGCCTCCTGAGGCTGTGGGTTTGATCTGGCCACTGTGAGAACCGGTATCTGAAAACACATTCAGCAACAGCTCTTGTATGCAGAACACAGAGCCTCCTCTGGTGACCTTGGCTGTGCATTTCATCTGCTGCATCTTAAGGTGGACAGAGGGTGAAAAGCGATTAAAGTTAATTGAGTGCATCCCTTGTGCTGGGAGCTTTACATATGTAATATCACTGAATTCTCAGGCTTAGATAGATGCTATTATTCCCTTTTACAGACAAAGAAGTGGAAGCTGCAGGTTTTTAAACAACTTGCTCCTAACACCTAGTAAGAAACAGAGTTAGGGTTTGAAGCCAGTATCTGATTCTAAGCGTGTATTTACTTTTCCTGTAACTCCATACTGTTTCTCTTATTTTGGTGTTTTACATTAAAATTAGAACCTGTTAACTCTTACAGACCAACTTTACATTCCTAAATTAAAACTGGATAGAGAAACCCTCAAAAACTCATTTGCACAGAAAAAAACAAAAACCACACATACTGAACTCAAAATCATCACTTCACCCAATGCTCAAAACGTTGCCCGTATCCTGCCACTTTCGTCTCCATATTTATTTACCTAGAGCTGACTCATTAGAAAAGACCCTGATGCTGGGAAAGATTTAGGGCAGAGAGAGAAGAGGATGACAGAGGATGATGGTTGGATGGCATCACTGATCAATGGACATGAGTTTGAGCAAGCTCTGGGAGATGGTGAAGAACAGGGAGGCCTGGTGTGCTGCAGTCCATGGGGTCACAAAGAGTTGGACACGACTGAGGAACTGAACATGTTCAGTATGGACACATGACCATGACACCTGACATATGAGTCAAATAAAATTTCTTTGCAAATGGAGCAGGACACCCTTTTTTTGAGAACATTATGGTCCAGGTTTCACCCTGGTGCAGGCTCACAAAGGCAACCACAATGCCCAAATCACACTGAGCATTCCACACTGTTGTTTGCCATTTCGGGAGCCAAAATCTGTGCAATATTTTTCACAAAATGTGGAACCAAATGGCAAATGGACCTAATTCCTTCCCTTCGAAAGCATATTGCCCAATGGACTCCCTTTTGTTACCTGGTTAATGAAATTTCCAGACCACCAGGTGAAGAATGGAAAAGAAATATGTATCTTTGATTAAAAAGAAAGAAGAAGGGTCCCTTCATCATTAGCTACCTAGTCTGGAAGGTCTGCACGGAGTGTCTGAGATGGCTCCATTAACGCTTTTTTATAGAAAAGGTACTTCTTAACTGGCACCTGGCTTTCTTGGTCTTGTACTTCTAATTTGACCTTCTCTAATGACATTGGGGTCTATAAGGAGATATGGGGAAAGGGAAGGTCTGAAAGAGAAGGAATAATTGCAGATTGAAGAAGGTCATGGGCTCCAGGATCTTTTTTCTTTTATCTCTTCCTCTGTTCTTCGTAAATGGGACCAAGAGGCCTGTCCTTACTTGCTGAGCTGTTGGGCAGAGAAAAGCCTCCTGCAAAAATGAAGCAAAGCAGGCATGCAGAAGAAAAAGTGAAGCTGAGTATCATCTCCCCGACTATCCAAGGCAGTGTTAGGAGACGAGAAGAGGAAGTCAAGCCCAAATGTCCTCTCCGGCGTGGTGCCTCACTGCACATCCCTGGAGGTTTTGTGTGTACGGCTGCTCCACCCATAATTAGACAAAGTGGTTTCAGAGTCTCCCCGCATGGTGAGTAACATGTGGTGGCCTCACCTCCCAAGACAAGTCACTTGCTGTTCTGCTTCTCAACTCTCCTGTGAGGTCCCGGCCAAGAACAGGGTCCACCTCCTGCAGGCCCCCACATTGCTACCTGGCATACCACTGACGCTGCATTAATGACAAAAGTGAAAAGGTTGCTGACACCCGCCAATAAAGGAACCAGAGAAACCTCTGATCCTCTTGACCCATCAGCAACTTACAAGTTGAGGACAATCACTGAAAACTTAGTTTGGAAAATACATTACCAGTTGAGTGAAAGTGAAGGCGCTCAGTCATGTCTGACTCTTTGCAACCCAAGGGACTGTAGCCTACCAGGCTCCTCCGTCCATGGGATTTTCCAGGCAAGAGTACTGGAGTGGGTTGCCCTTTCCTTCTCCAGGGGATCTTTCCAAGCCAGGGATCGAAGCTGGGTCTCCATCATTGCAGGCAGGCACTTTACTGTCTGAGCCACCAGGGAAGCCCTATGTGGCCATTAAGATTCTTAACCAGATGGAAAGGCAGGAATAGCACAATACCAAAGTGCTCCTTGGAGCAGCGAGGCCTTACAGCCAGTTGAAATATACACTGCGCAAACAGTCTGTGCCAGAGACCTCAGGTACCTGTGATCAGCAGCAGGGGAGAGTTGGTCTGGATATAAAGATTTTCTAGCATGAGATCATTACTCTATATACATATCCAACTCTGCAGGAAGAGTTTCCTTATAATCCCCTGACAACTTTCTACAAGTTTGTGCAAAGTGGGAGGCAAGGAGCTTATAGATATAAAACTTGGACTCCAGTAGGATATGCCCATGGGTCCCAAGAAAGTTCTAAAATTTGAGGAGCTCTGGCTATCAATCTGGTTCCTGTAATGTGAAATTCCCTCGCATTGTAATTTTGTGCCTCAGTGTTCCGATCTGTAAATTGGAGAGAAAATCACTAGTGCATCCCAGAGGACTACCAAAATGGCAAGAATTTAAAAGGTTAAATGCATGCTGCAGGTATAAATTACATGTGCAGTATATAAGGTTCCTTTATTCTGAGACATCAAAAAGATATATCACTTTGCTAATATTTACTGAGCATATGCTGTGAGTGGCCAGGAGGTGATGGGATGGACCAGCCTCACACACAAAACCTCCAGGGACATGCTATGAGATTGTGTGCCCGAGAGGACATCTGGGCTTGGCTTTTCCTCCTCATCTCCTGAACACTGCCTCAGATAGTCAGTGAGTTCATGCTCTGCTTCATCTTTTTTTTGTTTTAAATTTATCATTTAATTTGGCTGCACTGGGTCTTCGTTGCTGCACAAGCTCTTTCTCTGGTTGTGGCGAGTGGGGGCTACTCTTCATTTTGGTGTCTGGGCTTCTCATTGTGGCCTCTTCTCTTGTTCTGGAGCATGGGCTCTAGGGCTCGTGGGCTCAATAGGGATCTTCTCAGACCAGGGGTTGAACCTGCGTCCCCTGTATCGCCAGGCAGATTCTTAACCACCGGACCACCAGGGGAGTCCTCTGCTTCATTTTTGCAGAAGGCTTTTCCTGCCCAAGAGCTCAGCAAGTAAGGGCAGATCTCTTTGTCTCACTTATGAGGGACAGAAGCGATCAAAGAACAGTTTCTGGAGCCCATAACCTCTCTCAGTTTGCAGTTATTCCTTCTCTTTGAGACCCTTCATCCTCACATCTCTTTACAGAGCCCGAGGTCATTTGGTAAGGTCAGATCACTTTGGGAAGGTCAAATGTGACATCCAGTGATATCATCAGCTGCTGGTGATGCCACAGTGGACAGAACAGCAAAGTCCCTTTCCTGCAGGAACTTACATTCTAGTCATGAGAGGCAGAAAGTATGTGATATATGGTATATTTTGGGTGTTGTAATAACAATTTAAAGAAGGTGAGGGAGGGGCTGGAGGGTAATGAGGTTGGGAGAATATTGCTATTGCAGATGGGTGGCCAGATACAGTCTGTCTACAATTTGGAATTTAAGCAGAGAGCTGACCACAGTGAGGAAGTGAACCATATGAATATTGGAGGAAGGAGCATTCTAAGCAGAGGGAACAGCAAAAGGCAAAGTCTCACCACTCCTTGGTAACACATTCAGAAAAGGGACAAAGATTGGTCTCCTCCAGTGGAGACTAAGAGCTGAGGTCCAGAGAGAGGCAGGGACCCCGTGCAGTCACTGAAGGGCCAGGGTCTGGGGGAGAGCAGTGTAGTGACCTGGAGGTCTGGCTGTGGTCCCTGGTCCCTGCCACTCGAGCAGGTATCGGACAACCTCAGAGCTGAGCTGTAGTAGCCTCTGTGGTTTTCTGAGACCCGTATTTCTCAGACTATGTAGGTCCTCTATGTTTTTCTGTAAAACAGAGTTGAATCGTGTGTGCCTCTGAAAAATGGCAGTGGGAAACTTGGTTAGTGGTCTTATTTATACAAAGTATAAGTATACTTATACAACTCTCTCGTCCACCTCTAGTCTGCTCATGAGTAGGCAGCAAGCCAAGCACAACCAGGGCCCCACACTTCCTACTCAAAGTGCCCATTACCCTCTCACTAAATATTATTATTTTTGCAAAAGCTTTAGCTAAATTACAAGCCACTTTATAGTCTGAATATACCCCCACTGTAGCATGTATATTACACTGAACTATAAAATGTGTTGAGGTTTCTTGGGATGGGAATAGGTGTAAAATTACAGTCCATTATTATTATATATTTCTTTTCATTACTCTTTGTTATATTTCTTAGGTCTAAGCAAAATAATTCTTAGCCTGCTGACTTTTTACAACCTTCAGATATGAGTAGATGGTCCCTGAGTTTCCCCAGATCATCATTTACAAAGTTCCACCATTCAGCTCTTTTAATCGTCCTCCATAAATCCAGTTTCCCTCCTCCATCACTCTTGTATCTTTCCTCCCAACACTCACCCCATTTGTTGGTACCCGGCTGGTAATTAGATGCTCAGAGCCAAGCACAGTCTTCCAGGTGGAGTCTCAGCAGGGTCGTCTGTTACTCCAAGCATTGCTTTGCAAATCCATTTCTTTTTTTTCCCTGGGTCCCACATTTCACTCCAGACAGGATAAGCCAAAGAGAGTACAAAGGAGAAAAGCACAGATATTAGCCCGACCCATAGAATGGGTCTTGGAGGGAGAACGACAAAGCTGGGCTGTGTTCCACTCAGAGCCCAGAAACTGTCACAGGAAGATGGCGTAAGGAGAGCAGGGATCCATTTTCTCCTCCATCCTCAGCAGCTGAGACATTTTGTCGTAAATGTTATGAAACTCTGCATGGAGCTGAGCTGTCTGGGGTTTCTCTTCTTCCAGAAGTCACCAGAAGCTGCCTCTACAGTGGGATGAGATGCAGGGGAAAAGATCCCATCCACAGGCGTGCTGAGAGCACCAGCCAGCTCCTTGTCTACACCTCTCGCCTCAGCACCGGCTCCTTCCTCTCCCAAGCCACCTCCAGGGCACTTTCCTAGTTACTTGCTCACCATGATCTGGGATCCCTTCATTTTTCCCACCAGCAGGTTTACAGAAGGAGAGGAAACCACATTAGTAGATGAGTTTATATTAGTGGATGAGTGTATATGAATCAGCCACACCTTCCTGGATATTTTGTTAGCTGTTTTTCCTCATCTTGGGTGTGCACCCCAGTCCTGTATATGTCACATGTATCACAGAGTAGGGATCTGACAGACACTGGGGAGATGACCCATAAGAGTGTATCCAGATGTATGTTTAAACCAGGCAGCTCTGGGCTTGTTATGTTATTTTCCCATCAGCCGTGTGATTCAGGGCAGGGGACTTCACCAGGCCTCAGTTTCCTCACGGATAAGACAGAAACAAGCATCTCACTGGGGTTCTATGAGTTGTGAGAAGGCATAAGTAAAATCCCTGATATATAATTGGCATTTATACAATGTTTGTTGTATAAATGAACGATTTATACACCATGATCGTGGTGACTGGCTCTGGTAGACCTCACAATCTCTCATGCTTGTAAACTTTCTGTAATCATCTCTACTTAGGGAAAGTTAGTATTTGGAGAGGGAAAAAAATTCAAAGAACACAGTAGTCTAATCCATTAGCAAGACAGCGCAGAAGTTCATAACCTAGCTTTGATCAGCAATTTGGAGGAAGGAGTTTCCAAATACTTGAGGGATCATTTCTCCCCCTTGATGTGATGTTGGAATTTAACTCCCATTAACCATTACAGGCTTAATGAGTCGCATCCTGGGGAAACATACCTTCTAGTGCTTAATGAACACAAAATAAAATATTTCCTTTTATCTTTGACATCTACCAGAGGCATTTCAATAATGATATTCATATTCATGACGCATAAGACCCTTCCATCAGCTCAGCATTGTCACCGAGGCTCCTACAGAATGCCAATAAGGACGCTGAGATCCTTTTGATGAGACTGTGATATGGAAGCTGCTCCTGCAGA
Source organism: Bos grunniens (assembly GCF_055505025.1). Lineage (NCBI taxonomy): Eukaryota > Metazoa > Chordata > Mammalia > Artiodactyla > Bovidae > Bos > Bos grunniens. The sequence continues at coordinate 22,222,957 of NC_141168.1, forward strand.
GGAATCACGGGGTCCCAGGTCAACAGAAGGTAAGGAACATTCTACAGTGTCTTTCCACTAGAATCAGTGGAATTTGGTGGCCTTGAAATAATAACCTTCAGACAGAGCACAAATCAACTTTACTCCAGCAGGGATGCTCTACCACCTGGTAAGATAAAAGCAAGGGAGTGGCAATAGTGAAGGTCATTATTCCCCAAGCATGAGGTTCTGCAGTTTGTCCAGCCGGGACTTGAAGGGGGCAGACCAGGGGCTTTCAAAAGGACTGGGAAAGGACCAAACAAGTGAAGACACAGAGGTGGTACAGGAAGTGGGGGTAGATGCTTCTAGAAGAGTGCTGTCCAATAGAACTTTCTGTTCCCATCTGAGGTTCTGCCCATGGAATATTCTCTAAATCTATCCAGAATGATAGCTGCAAGCCACACATTTCTCTTAGTACTTGGGATGTACCTAATGTGACTAAGAACTGAATTTTCCATTTTATTTACTTTTAAATTCTTTAAGTTTATATAGCCACATGGGGATAGTAGCTACCATGATGGTTCTAGAAGAAAAGGTTAGGGAAAGGTTCACAATAAGGAGGGCCACACTTCTGATGCCATGCTTTGAACCTTATCCTGTGGGCAAGGGGACGCTCCTGAGAAGTGTTAGACTGGAAAAGACTAGTGGTCAGATTTTTGAAGCACTGTGCAGGATACCCAAAGCACAGAAACTTTTCTTTTAATAGTTAATTTTTAGTTGTAAGATAATTACAATATTGTGATGGTTTTTGCCATACATCAACATGAATTGACCATTAGATACACATACGTCCCCTCCCTCTTGCACTTCCCTCCTTCTTTCCTCCCCGTCCCGGCCCTCTAGATTGTCGCAGAGCAGAGCACCAGCTTTGGGTTTCCTGGGTCATACAGCAAACTCCCACTGGGTATCTATTTTACCTATGGTAATGTGTATGTTTCACCCTCCAGGTGGAGCTGGTGGTAAAGAAAATCTGCCTGCCAATGCAGGAGACATAAAGAGACGTGGGTTCCATCCCTGGGTCAGGAAGATCCCCTGGAGGAGGGCATGGCAATTCACTCCAGTGTTCTCGCCTGGAGAATGCCCATGGAGAGAGGAGCCTGGTGGGCTACAGTCTATGGTGTCGCAAAGTGTCAGACACAACTTAGCATTCACGCAATATGTATGTTTCAACGCTGTTTTGCAAAATATCCCACCCTCTCCTTCCCACACTGTGTCCAAAAGTCTGTCTTTATGTCTATGTCCCCCTTGCTGCCCTGCACATACAATCATCAGCACTGTCTTCCTAGATTCTGTATATATGTGTTCATATACGATATTTATCTTTCTCTTTCTGACTTACTTCACTCTGTGTAATAGGCAGCACAGGACTTTTTAAGATGGAGTCCCAACTCAGGATGAGGTCACGGGAACTACCTGAAAGAGGAGGTTGCACCTGAGCAGAACTGAAGAAATGAGCAGACATTTGCCAGGTGGCTCTAAAGGGAGGACTTTGGAAGTGGAAATAACAGACGCAAAGCAGCAAGGCCACACAAAGATGGTCAGTGCATGCTCAGGAGGCCCAGGTACTTCTCAGGACCCAGGGCCCAGCGCACGGGCTGGAGGGCGTCAGATGCAGCTGGGAAGATGGGATGAGAAGGCCCTCATCACACAGCAAACTCCCACTGGGTATCTATTTTATGTATGGTAATGTGTATGTTTCACCTGCCAGGTGGAGCTGGTGGTAAAGAATCTGCCTGCTAAGGTAGGAGACATAAGAGACATGGGTTTGATCCCTGGGTCAGGAAGAGCCCCTGGAGGAGGGCATGGCAATTCACTCCAGGAAGTGAATTCCTTCCTTTTTGAAAGGAAGTTTGGATTTTTTGGTTTTCTTTTTCTGTGAAGATACATGATATCAATGAAGGGTTTTAAATAGAGAAGGGAATCTTAGGTAAGTAAGCTTGGGCTAGTGATCAACCTCTATGAGCTTCCGTTTCGCTGTTTGGGGGTTGCAAAACTGCAGATAACGAGGTCCACCTCACCTCACAGATCTGTCTGTGTCAGGACTGTCCTGAGCAGAAGTATTAGTCACTCAGTTGTGTTCTTCCCTTTGAGACCGCGTGGGCTGTCCATGAACTTCTCCAGGTAAGAATACTGGAGTGGGCTGCCAAAACGCTGGTTTTCTAGTCTCTTCCAGCTGCCTCGTCAACACGTGGCATCTCTGGCTGAGCTGCAGCCTCCTTTCTCGGTGGTTACCCCCGAGGGCCTGACGTAGAACAGACTAGAACTTCCTCTTTTCCAATCCACCCCTCTCCTCTGAACTACCCTCCTCCCTGTTGCATGAAACTGTGGGTGTTGGGGGTTTAGGGAGGAAACCAGTGCTGACTGTGTGTGTCAGTCACTCAGTCATATCTGACTCTTTTGGCAACCCCATGGACTGTGGTCTGCCAGGCTCCTCTGTCCATGGGATTCTCCAGGCAAGAATACTGGAGTGGGTAGCCATTCCCTTCTCCAGGGCATCTTCCTGACCCATGGATTGGACCCAGGTCTCCTACATTGGAGACAGATTCTTTACCATCTGTGCCACCAGGATTATTCCATGCTGCTGCTCCTGCTAAGTTACGTCAGTCGTGTCCGACTCTGTGTGACCCCATAGACGGCAGCCCACCAGGATCCCCCATCCCTGGGATTCTCCAGGCAAGAACACTGGAGTAGGTTGCCATTTCCTTCTCCAATGCATGAAAGTGAAAAGTGAAAGTGAAGTCGCTCATAACCATGACCAAAAGAGCATCTGTCTTGTTACAGGGTTTGTTCATAATGAAATGCTAAAACTTTTAACAGAAACTCAGACTACCACATTGTTGCCTCAAGGAAAACAGCAAACTCCAGGAGATAGTGAAGGACAGGGAAGCCTGGTGTGCTGCAGTCCATGGGTTGCAAAGAGCCAGGCTTGACTTAGCGACTGAACAACAACAAAACTTCTAACAGAAACTCAGACTACCATATTGGTGCCTCAGGGGAAACAGTTGATAGTAATTATGAGTTGTTTTGATTTTGTATGAAAGAACCGCCTTCCCTCACCCTTCCCTTCAAGACCAAGCCAAAACAGGTGGGGTAGGTTTGTGAAAGACAGAATCTTCCAGGTCCACATTCAGAGAATGATTATCCTCCAGCAGGAGATCAGGGACTGACACTCCACTTTCGCAGGGCATGATGCAACTTCCAGCAATCAGAGCAGCTCAAGGAAAGCAGGATGCAAAAACTACACTCAGGGGAAAAGAAAAAAAAAACCACCCTGTTGACATATCATCAAAAGCCTCGGAAAATATTCTGCATAGGAACGAGCTTTCCTTGTATTAAAGAGGTGGGCAGGAACACAAAATCTTCTCTGCCTAGGAGGTCCCCTGACCACTCCTCATTACCGTTCACTCAAGGAGCGGTCTGTCCTTTATAAGCCATCTGTCATAGCTGGAATAAAAAGCAGAGAATGGAAAGCATCCTGGAGGAAATTGGTCCTGGACAAGCAGGCTCCTCGTGTGTGACCCTGGTGGGGCTATGCTGTGGATGCTGAGGCTTGAGAAGCTCATCTTCCAGTTGGCTTCTCTGTGAGAACTTGTTGACATCAGTGCAACATGGAAGAGAAACTACTCTCTTCTGCAAGTTTCAAGAGGTTGACTGTATAGCTCTGCCGGAAAAATAAGCCCGGAGAAAACGAACTCTCAGGATATAATGCATAAATGTTGTGGTTGTTATTTATTTGCTCAGTTGTATGACTCTTTTGCAATCTCATGGACTGTAGCTTGCCAGGCTCCTCTGTCCATGGGATTTTCCAGGCAAGAATACTGGAGTAGGTTACCATTTCCTTTTCCAGAGGATCTTCTCAACCTAGGGATAGAGCCCACGTCTCCTGCTTGGCAGGCGGATTCTTTACCATCCGAGCCACCTGGGAAGCCCACGATGAATTATAGGAAAGAGCATTTTCACATCCTAGCTCAGCTACTAACTGCCATGGAACAGGTTATCCAACCTCTCTAAACTTTGGTTACCTTGTCTGTGCCTGTAAAATGAGAAGAAAATACAGTTCTCGTAGCGATGTGGCAAAGTAATATATGAGATGCTGTAACATGAAACATCTGGCAAAATGCCTGGCACAGAACTGCTGTTCAATATTTGCCAATTATCTTAAAGAACAGTTATCTTAATGATCTTAATTTGTTCATTCGACAGGTATATTGAGTGCTCCTATGTACAAGGCACTCTTCTCATTCTGGAGGTACACACAGAGTCCCTGGCTTCCTGGAGTCAAGTCTCTAGTGGAAGACACAGAAAATTAAAAAAAAAAAATCCATAAAAAGATAATGACCATCATGTTAGGTAACGGTAAAAAAAATAAAGCAGGGGTGGGCCAGATGGAATGTCAAGGGATGCTATTTTAGATATGGTGGTCAAAAATGGGCTCTCTGAGGAAGTAACAATTAAGCACAAAATTGAAAGAAATGAGGAAGAAAGCCATGGATATACCTGGGGGAAGAGTGTTCCAGGCAGAATGAATAGCAAGTGCAAAGGCCCTGGAGCAGGAATGGGCTCAACATCCTGAAAAAAAAAAAAAAACCAGCAAGGTGCCCAGAGCGGCTGAAGAGTAGTGGCCCAGGAAAGAGTGGAAGAGAAGTACCAGGGGCTGGGTTATAGCTGGAGTGTCCCGAGACACCTTGGTGGTTTCGTGGGAGTTTATCTTGCACCTCTGACAAAGCTGAAAACCTCGGGGGTCAGTGGAGCAGAGCAGTTACAACTCCAGACTCTAGTATCAGGCAGATCTGGGAGTTAGCCAAGGTCACAACTTTGCATCAGCTTGGAAAGATCTCTTAATCTCACTAAGCTTCAATTTCCTCCTCTAGAAAATGGAGCTCGTAATAGTGCCCACGCCTATCTCATTGGGTTTTTATGAAGATTAGATGAGAGAAGTTGGAAAAGGTGCTGGACATTGAATAAGTGTCTAAATGTTGTTGTTCAGTCACTAAGTCAGGTCTGACTCTTTGTGATCCCATGGACTGCAGCACGCATGCCAGGCTCCTCTGTCCTCCACTATCTCCCAGAGTTTGCTGCAAGTCATGTCCATTTAGTCAGTGATGCCGTCCAACCATCTTATTCTCTGTTGCCGCCTTCTCCTCCTGCCCTCAGTCTTTCCCAGCATCAGTGTCTTTAGCTATTACCATTGAGGACAGCAGACCCATGCTCTGCACTTTTATCCATCAGCAGATCCATCTGAAGCTCTTACCACGGACATGCCTTGTGAGGTATAATCCCATACTTCCTAGCATTGTGTTGACCACCTAACCCAATGCCTAATTAACTTTTGTAGATTTACAAAAGAGCAATAACTTTCTAACCCAGGAATCAGTTTACTGACAACTCTATTTGGAACCCAAGAACCAGAAGGAAAACAAAACATGTCTTTAAATTCCCCAAACACTTGCCAGAAAGATTGCAAGCTAAAGCTCCTCCTTCCAACTCTCTGTAACCTAAGAAACCAACTGATGGAGCACGTGATTGGGTTTGAAAACGTTAGGAATAGAGAGCTCCTTGGCCTAACGTTTTCAAACCCAACCAGGTGCTCCATCAGTCGGTTTCTTAGGTTACAGAGAGTTGAAAGGGACAGTGGCCAAACACCAACACACTTAGCTTAATGTATAGATAGCAACAGTGCAAAAGAACATCAAATGAAAACCATAGAAAGCAAGGAGGAGAATTCAAAACAGGAAAACAGGAATCTACTCACTCACCCCTTTATTCACGTATTCATTAATTCAGTTACTCAACACATATTTATGGATGATTATTGTTAGCTAGGTACTATTGTTAAGAGCTGGGTATGCAAAAGTGGCAAGACCCTCATCCTTGCCCTGGCAGAGCTTGTGGTGTGGCGGGGGGAAGACAAGCAAGGAAACAATTTCAATACAGCGTTAAGTTATAGGCCAGAGTAAGCACAGAACACTAGAGGGCGCTGGAGGAGCGTCGATCAACCTTCATCGGGCAGCGCTCATTTCCTGGAGAAAATTGGAGGCCATTTAGCATCAGGGCACTCAGAGGCCGTGGTCCATCCAGTGACTCAGTAAGAATCACCACACTGCAATAATGGATGCTCAAAACCACAGTGTTCAGTGCACAAGACAAGGATCGGCAATGTTCCCTGTATTTTATTTCATAAGGCAGGGAATAACATGAAGATTTCCATTAAAAATTATTTCAGTACTATTTACAGTTCTTAAATTGATGCATTATCTGGAAATTTTTGCTTCATTGCAATCTTGCCCTCGTGGCACTAACATTTATTTCCTAGTGATACAAGATCTATGAGGGATTATTGTTAGGCCGTAGTTTTTCAGACAATGTATGAGGCTTACTATATAATATTTTGTCTTGTATATAAATATTAGATAAAGCGCCTACTTTTTTAAAAAAACTGGTTATGGGGAAAGGTTTAGGAAGAAATATCCTTTGCTATGGAAGTCCTGTGAAAGTTTGGCATTTTTTCCCCCTATTTTCTTTATTGTGGTAAAAAGACAAATAATATTTTAATGCAATATTTTAAAACATCAAAATCAGTGCAGAAAAAGCCACAATGAATTAAATAACAGTTTTTAATACAGTAAGCTGGGTGAGGCGACTATGCAAATTGAGGGTTGGATCCTGCTTCGTTTTTATTTATTTTTAATTTTTTGGCTGCACTGGGGCTTCATTGCTGTGCACAGGCTTTCTCTGGTTGCAGAGAGTGGGGGGCAGCTCTCTAGTTGTGGTGTGGGGGCTTCTTTCATTGTAGAGCACAGGCTCTAAGTGCATGGGTTTCAGCAGTTGTGGCATGTGGGCCCTGGATTGTACAGGCTTCAGTTGTGGTATGTGAGCTTAGTTGCTCCAAGGCACGTGGACTCTTCCTAGACTAGGGATTCAACCCATGCCCCCTGCATTGGCAGACAGATTCTTATCCATTGTACCACCAGGGAAGTCTCTATTTTGTTTTTAATGATGTGCAATTGACATACAATATTATATTAATTACAGGTGTACAACATGGTGATTCATTTGTATATAACGATCACCACAATAAGTCTAGTTCCATATGTCATCATACAAAGTTAGTACAATATTGTTGACTATATCCCCCATGCTGTACTGTACATCCCTATGACATTTATTTTATAACTAGAAGCTTGTACTTTCTGATCCCCTTCACCCATTTTGCATGCTCCCCCACACTTCTCTCCCCGCTAGAAACCACCAATCTATTCTCTGTACCTATGAGTCTGGGTTTGGTTTGGTTTTGTATGTTTGTTTGCTTTATTTTTTTTTTAGATTCCACATATAAGTGAAATTGTGTGGTATTTGTCTTTCTCTGTATGACTTATTTCACTTAGCATGATACCCTCAAGATCTATCTCTGTTGTTTGAAAATGGCAAGATCCCATTCTTTTCTATGGTTGAGTAGTGTTCCATTGTGTTTGTATAAATGGCAACCCACTCCAGTACTCTTGCCTTGAAAATCCCATGGATGGAGGAGCCTGGTAGGCTACAAGTCCATGGGGTCACAAAGAGTCGGACATGACTGAGTGACTTCACTTTCACTTTCGTGTGGACATGTGACCATGTGCATGCGTGCTAAAGTCCCTTCAGTTATATCTGACTCTTTGTGACCCCATGGACTGTAGCCTGCCAGGTCCTCTGTCCATGGGATTCTCCAGGCAAGAATACTGGAGTGGGTTGCCATGCCCCTCCTCCAGGGGATCTTCCCAACCCAAGGACTGAATCCACGTCTCCCATGGCTCCCATTGCAGGTGGATTCTTTACTGCTGAGCAACTGGGAAAGCACGTACATATCGTGTGTATGTAATATATATGTGCACCATATATACACATCTTCTTTCATCCACTGATAGGCATTTAGGTTGTTTCTGTATCTTGACTATTGTAAATAATGCTGCATTGAAAAAGCTTGGTGCTATTAATGCTGCCAATCTAGAACATGAATCTAAAACCTGAGACAGTCAGTTAACTGGGCTATGTTTCATAGCTAAGTCATGACCAGTTGTCCACTTCTTTAGAGCAAAATACTGTAAACAACCCAAAGATCCAAAAACAGGGAACAAAATGTTAAAATGAAACATTCTTCAAGACGTACTGTTAAAGAAAAAATTGAGTGAAAAAACCTACATCTTTTACAGTAAGTGGAAGGATGCCCAAAACATCAGTGACAATGCTAGCCTCAAAGTAAGGGTGCTGGGCGACTGAGGTTCAGGAAAGGGAAGGAAATTATTTTACACTGGTATCCTTTGTACCTTTTGAATTTTGTACCATGCACATGTGTACAAATTCAAAAATCTACAAAAAAAAATTTTAATGAGGAAAAAGTAAGAAATGTCATCAATTGAAAAGGCAACCTGGTGAGATGGTGGAGCAGATTGACCAGGTGCCAAATGAGGGCCGAACAAGAACCCCCTCCTCCTGGTTCTGTTGCTCAGAGCATGATCCAGAGTCTCCAGCCTGGAGAAAGAACATAGCTCAAAAATCCACGCTTTAAAAATGTGAATTAGATGGACTCCAGCACAGATATGCAAATGACTGGTGAGCACATGAAAAGATGCTCAATGTCAGTAATCACTAAAGAAATACAAATCAAAACCACCATGAGATACAACCTCACACCCATTAGGATGGCTACTATTAAAAAATAATAATAAGTGTTGGTAAAGAGACAGAAAAAAAGGGAATCTTTGTGCATTGTTTAGAAACAGAAAATAGTGTGATTGCTGTGGAAAATAGTATGATTGTTTCTCAAAAACTTAAAGATAGAATTAACATCAGATCTAGCACTTCTGAGTATATTCCCAGAAAAATTGAAAGCAGGGTCTCAATGGGATATTTGTACATCCATGTTCATGACAGCATTACTGACAACAGCCAAAAGATGCAACTCAAGTGTCCATCACTGAATGATGGGTAAACAAAATGTGGTGTGAACAGACAGTAGAATATTATTCACCCTTAAAATGGAAAGAAATTCTGACACCTGTGACAACATTGTTGAACCTTGAGGACATTATGCTAAGTGAAATAAGCCACTCAGGTCATCTCAGGAGGCAGAACTTCAGAAAACTAAGATCATGACATCCAGCCCCATCACTTCATGCAAATAGATGGGGAAACAATGGAAACATTGAGAGACTTTATTGTTGGGGGCTCCAAAATCACTGCAGATGGTGACTGCAGCCATGAAATTAAAAGATGCTTACTCCTTGGAAGAAAAGCTATGACCAACCTAGACAGCATATTAAAAAGCAGAGACATTACTTTGCCAACAAAAGGCCATCTAGTCAAAGCTATGGTTTTTCCAGTAGTCACGTATAGATGTGAGAGTTGGACTATAAAGAAAGCTGAATGCTAAAGAATTGATGCTTTTGAACTGTGGTGTTGGAGAAGACTCTTGAGAGTCTCTTGGACTGCAAGGAGATCCAACCAGTCCATCCTAAAGGAAATCAGTCCTGAATATTCATTGGAAGGACTGATGCTGAAGCTGAAACTCCAATAATTTGGCCACCTGATGTGAAGAACTGACTCAATGAAAAAGACCCTGATGCTGGAAAAAATTGAAGGCGGGAGGAGAAGGGGATGACAGAGGATGAGATGGTTGGATGGCATCACCAACTCTATGGACATGAGTTTGAGCAAGCTCTGGGAGTTGGTGATGGACAGGAAAGCCTGGCATGCTGCAGTCCATGGGGACGCAAAGAATCAGACATGACTGAGCAACTGAACTGAACTGAACTGAACTAAGGCAGTCACAAAATGACAAATACTGCATGTTTCTATTTCAATGAAGTATTTAGAGTAGTCAAATTCACAGAAGCAGAAACTAGAATGGTGGTTTCCAGGGGCTGCAGGGAAGGAGGGAAGGTTGAATGGTTGTTTAATGGGTACAGAGTTTCAGTTTTGCAAGATGAAAAAGGTTCTGAGAATGGATGGTGGTGATGAAAAGGTATTTAATACCACAGAACTGTGCACTTAAAAAGTGTTGAGATGGTAAATTGTGTGTGAAATACGTGTTACCACAATTAAAAATAAAATTAAAAAAATTTTAATTTGAATGTACCCAGAAACAGTTTACACCTTCCGATTCCCCCCAAAACTCAATACATTTTGGAGTTTCACACATTTACCTTGAAAATCAGTTTCACATTGACTTCACCTGTCTGGCCCCACATGCATTGAAATTTGTGAGCCCTAGCAAATGTATTTAAACTTTTTGACCCTCAGATTTTTTTGTAGGAATAATAATCCCTATCTCCCTCACGTAATTGATGGAGGGATAGGTGGGCATTTAGAGGCATTTAGAAACTGAACTGGTCACTGTGATGTGCTATGTTCATCGCAGGGAGGAGCTTATCAAAGTGTTCCACCAGGGGGGTTAGTAACATAGCTTAATGCCTGAGCCAGAGAAAAGGTCACAGAACCAGAGTAGGAAAATCAAAATGAAATGAGTCCATCGGTTTGTTTTATTCCCTTAAAATACTATCAGTTATCATCTAGGGGTGAGGGAAGGTGGAAGCATAGTAAGTAACTTAGAGACAAATCACATTTGATGCAAACAAGCATGATTGATTCTCTGACATCATTCTTTTCCTAAAAATGGTTTAAGAGTATCTTTTCCTCCACAGTCAGTGTCTCCCATCAGGAAGCTTCCATAAGCCTCTTATCCTTATCCATCAAAGGGCGGACAGAATTTAAACCACAATCACAGAAAACTAATCAAACTGATTACATGGACCACAGCCTTGTCTAATTCAATGAAACTATGACCCATGCCCTGATGAGTCATGGTGGAGAGTTCTGACAAAACGTGGTCCACTGGAGAAGGAAATGGCAAACCACTTCAGTATTCTTGCCTTGAGAACCTCATGAACAGTATGAAAAGGCAAAAAGATATGACACTGAAATATGAACTCCCCAGTCAATATGTGCCCGATATGCTACTGGAGAAGAGTGGAGAAATAACTCCAGAAAGAATGAAGAGACAGAGCCAAAGCAAAAACAATGCCCAGTTGTGGATGTGACTGGCGATGGAAGTAAAGTCCAATGCTGTAAAGAGCAATATTGCATAGGAACCTGGAATGTTAGGCCCATGAATCAAGGTAAATTAGAAGTGGTCAAACAGGAGATGGCAAGAGTGAACATTGACATTTTAGGAATCAGTGAACTAAAATGGAATGGAATTTAATTCAGGTAACTGTTATATCTACTACTGTGGGCAAGAATCCAGAAGAAGAAAAGGAGTAGCCGTCAATAGTCAACAAAAAGAATCCGAAATGCAGTACTTGGGTGCAATCTCAAAAATGACAGAATGATCTCTGTTTCCAAGGCAAACCATTCAATGTCACAGTAATTCAAGTCTATGCCCCAACCAGTAATGCTGAAGAAGCTGAAACTGAATGGTTCTATGAAGACCTACAAATGTTCTAGAACTAACATCCAAAAAAAAGATGTCCTTTTCATCATAGGGGACTGGAATGCAAAAGGAAGTCAAGAGATACTGGGAGTAACAGGCAAATTTGACCTTGAAGTACAAAATGAAGCATGGCAAAGGCTAACGAAGTTTTTCCAAGAAAATGCACTGGTCATAGCAAACACCCTCTTCCAACAACACAAGAGAAGACTCTACACATGGACATCACCAGATGGTCAATACCGAAATCAGATTGATTATATTCTTTGCAGTCAAAGATGGAGAAGCTCTATACAGTCAGCAAAAACAAGACCAGGCACTGACTGTGGCTCAGATCATGAACTCCTTATTGCCAACTTCAGACTTAAATTGAAGAAAGTAGGGAAAACCACTAGACCATTCAGTTCAGTTCAGTACAGTTCAGTCCAGTCACTCAGTTGTGTCCGACTCTTTGCAATCCCATGAACCACAGCATGCCAGGCCTCCCTGTCTGTCACCAACTCCTGGAGTTCACCCAAATTCATGTCCATTGAGTTGGTGATGCCATCCAACCATCTCATCCTCTGTCGTCCCCTTCTCCTCCTGCCCTCAATCTTTCCCAGCATCAGGGTCTTTTCAAATGAGTCAGTTCTTCACATCAGGTGGCCAAAATATTGGAGTTTCAGCTTCAACATCAGTCCTTCCAATGAACACCCAGAATTGATCTCCTTTCAGGTGGACTGGTTGGATCTCCTTGCAATCCAAGGGACTCTAAAGAGTCTTCTCCAACACCACAGTTCAAAAACATCAATTCTTCAGCGCTCATCTTTCTTTATAGTCCAACTCTCACATCCATACATGACCACTGGAAAAACCATAGCCTTGACTATGTGGACCTTTGTCGGCAAAGTAATGTCTCTGCTTTTTAATATGCTGTCTAGGTTGGTCATAATTTTCCTTCCAAGGAGTAAGCGTCTTTTAATTTTATGGCTGCAATCACCATCTGCAGTGATTTTGGAGCCCAGAAAAATAAAGTCAGCCACTGTTTCCCCATCTATTTGCCATGAAGTGATGGGACCGGTTCAGGTATGACCTAAATCAAATCCCTTACGATCAAATCCCTTACTGTATAAGTGGAAGTGACAAATAGATTCAAGGGATTAGATCTGATAGAGTGCCTGAAGAACTATGGACAGAGGTTTGTGACATTGTACAGGAGGCAGTGATCAAGACCATCCCCAAGAAAAAGAAATGCAAAAAGGCAAAATGGTTATCGGAGGAGGCCTTAAAAATAGCTGAGAAAAGAAGAGAAGCTAAAGGCAAAGGAGAAAGGAAAGATATACCCATTTGAATGCAGAGTTCCAAAGAATAGCAAGGAGATAAAGCCTTCCTCAGTGATCAGTGCAAAAAAACGGAGGAAAATAATAGAATGGGAAAGACTAGAGGTCTCTTCAGGAATATTAGAGATATCAAGGGTACATTTCATGCAAAGATGGGCTCAATAAAGGACAGAAATGGTATGGACATAACAGAAGCAGAAGATATTAAGAAGAGGTGGCAAGAATACACAGATGAACTATACAAAAAAGATCCTCATGACCCAGATAACCACAATGATGTGGTCACTCACCTAGACCCAGACATCCTTGAATGCGAAGTCAAGTGGGCCTTCGGAAGCATCTCCAAGAACAAAGCTAGTTGAGGTGATGGAATTCCATTTGAGCTATTTCAAATACTAAAAGATGATGGTGTGAAAGTGCTGCACGCAATATGACAGCAAATTTGGAAAACTCAGCAGTGGCCACAGGATTGGGAATGGTCAGTTTTCATTCCAATTCCAAAGAAAGGCAATGCCAAAGAATGCTCAAACTACCACACTATTGCACTCATCTCACATGCTAGCAAAGTAATGCTCAAAATTCTCCAAGCCAGGCTTCAACAGTATGTGAACCATGAAACTTCCAGATGGTCAAGCTGGATTTAGAAAAGGCAGAGGAATGAGAGATCAAATTGCCAACATTATTGGATCATCGAAAAAGCAAGAGAGTTCCATAAAAACATCTACTTCTGCTTTATTGATTATGCCAAACCCTTTGACTGTGTAGATCACAATAAAATGTGGAAAATTCTTAAAGAGATGGGAATACCAGACCATCTTACCTGCCTCCTGAGAAATCTGTATGCAGGTCAGGAAGCAACAGTTAAAACTGGACATGGAACAACAGACTGGTTCCAAATAGGAAAAGGAGTACGTCAAGGCTGTATATTGTCACCCTGCTTATTTAACTTATATGCAGAGTACATCATGCGAAATGCCAGGATGGATGAAGCACAAGCTGGAACCCAGATTGCCGGGAGAAATATCAATAACCTCAGATACACAGATGACACCACCCTTATGGCAGAAAGTGAAGAGGAACTAAAAAGAGCCTCTTGATGAAAATGAAAGAGGAGTGGGAAAAGTTGGCTTAAAACTCAACATTCAGAAAACTAAGATCATGGCATCTGGTCCCATCATTTCATGCAAATAGATGGGGAAACAATGGAAACATTGAGAGACTTTATTTTCTTGGGCTCCAAAATCACTGCAGATGGTGACTGCAGCCATGAAATTAAAAGACACTTGCTCCTTGGAAGAAAAGCTATGACCAACCTGGACAGCATATTAAAAAGCAGAGATATTACTTTGCCAACAAAGGTCCGTCTTGTCAAGGCTATGGTTTTTCCAGTAGTCATGTATGGATGTAAGAGTTGGACTGTAAAGAAAGCTGAGTGCTGAAGAATTTATGCTTCTGAACTATGCTGTTGAAGAAGACTCTTGAGAGTCCCTTGGACTGCAAGGAGTTCCAATCAGTCCATCCTAAAGGAAATGAGTCCTGAATATTCATTGGAAGGACTGATGCTGAAGCTGAACTCCGATACTTTGGCCACCTGATGTGAAGAACTGACTTATTTGAAAAGACCCTGATGCTGGAAAAGATTGAAGGCAGGAGGAAGAGGAGACGACAGAGGATGAGATGGTTGGATGGCATCACCAACTCGATGGACATGAGTTTGAGCAAGCTCTGGGAGTTGGTGATGGACAGGAAAGCCTGGCATGCTGCAGTCCATGGGGTCGCAAAGATTCAGACACAATTCAGATTGAGCCACTGAACTGAACTTTCCTGGTAGTGAGACCTACCATCTCAATTCAATAATATAATTTAATAAACATCAGTTCAGTAATAATGAAGAGGATTACTGGGAGGCACACAGATCAAAGAGACATAGTTTCTGACATCAGGAGCTCGCCCATAGCCCCTAGCAGGCAGGACTGTTTCTTCAGGCATTTAGCCTGATTTGTAGTTTCTACTATAGCCAGTACCATTTTCAACCCTTCCTCTGTTTTGTATCTAAGAGTTTTGTAAATAGGAGCTGGTTTTTCCAAAGGTCCTTCATTACTTCCTCCCTCCCTTTCTCCCCTCACTCTGTCCCTCCATTCCTTCCTTCCTTTCTACCTCCATCCATACGCATTGAGCATCTGCTATGAGCCAAACGCCATTGAGATATGGAAGGTATCATGATTGATAAGACAAAATCCTTAACTTATGCCACTAACACTCTGATTGAGAAAGTTTCCTTCCTCGCCAAAACTCTGTAGTACTCTGAAAAAGGTCATCTGTCTTTGAATAATGTCCTTGAAGAAGCTAGATGACATCAATGTATCAACACATTGGGCACTGCTTGACTCTGACCTATGAAACAAGTAACAAAAATATTTGACTTTATAAATAATACTGTACATATATTTATAGTGTGACTTTCCCATGCACAGCTCCAAGTGTCTCCGGATTTATGTAATGGAGGAGAAAATCATCCTCATATGAAAGATATGAAAACAGGTTTAAAAAAAAAACTCAAGTGACAGATCTCTGTAGGATTGTCAACTTGAGGACACTTGTCGAGGAGTATCCCACAGGAGTCATCTTACTTAATTTTTTGTCAACAAGTTGGTTAAGTGGTTTTAATAAATGATTCAAAATATGTCTGAGTGGCTGGAGCTAGAAGCACAAATGGCTTTTAAGACAACTTTGACAGCCTTTTCCTGCTGACACCCCAGGGGCAAAGATGATGAACATTCCCAAAACAATAGGTCCTCCTTGTAAGCGAAGTGGTTGGCATGAGGGTTTGAATACACTGAGCCCCGCTGCTGTCTAAGATGTTGCTATTCATTCAAAGATGCTAGAATTTGGAATGGAATGTAGAAAGGAGCCTGGGAGATGAAGCCTTGTTTGCACTTCATAACTTTGGTTTTATGATGAAACCATTAAAATACTGAAGTTGACATGACACCTAACAAAGTCGCAGGGTGTCCCAGGTGTTGACTTAGAGCCTCCCGGCTCCAAAGACTCCTCTCATGTTTCCTCTTGTGATTCTGGAGGTGGATCCTCTGGCTGTTTATCCTCTGCCAAGTGGCACACTGTGGACCTCAGTCACAATGGTGCTGTAGGAGCACCGCAGGAGGAAGGGCCTTGTCTTCCTGGATCTGGGGCTTTTTCCTCTCTGCTTGTTTCTACAGCACATGGGACATCCCGTGGCAGTGAATTCAGTGGTTCCATTTCAGGTGGTCACCAGGAAGTTGTCCAGAGCCCCAGCCTGGGTCTGGGTACTTTCTGGAAAGTACACCCCCACAGCAACTTCCCATGACTTAGCCAGTGCCCCAGCCAAACCCTAGAGGGTGGTTCATAGCTAGTTTCATCAGGACCTTAGAGAACCTCTCTGCTAGCCAGAGGGCTATATAGCCATGCCCTCTTCAGGAAAGCCTGAGTCTCAGTTTTCAGGAGAGAAGGCCCTCTCTTCTAGATTTGTTCCTTCCTTGGCGGGTCTGCTCCTGTCCTAGGTCGTACTTGTTATTCCTATAATCTTGGGAGTTTCTTAACCCCTTAAGGTAACGAATCCTCTGTTACTAGTTAATACTCTTGTATATTAAACTTTTCCTAAAGACCTTGATTAATTCACTGATACCCAACAGAAATGTGTGTTTATGTTCACCAAAAGTTATGTACAAGAAATTTCATAGTTGCACTTTCCATAGTGGCCAAAATGTCCATCACCAAGAAACTGTAGTACGTTAATACAAGGGAATGCTATCCAGCAATGAGAGTAAATGAACCACAAGTACATGCAACGGCACAGATGAACTGACGAACGATGTTAGGTGAAAGAAGCAGAAACAAAAGAAAATATTCTGTATGATTCCATTTATGTCAAGTCCCAAACCAGGCAAAACTAATCTCCAGTGCTAAAAAGTAAGAAACGTGGTTATTCCTGGAGGGGACAAATGATTCAAAGGAGGCACAGGGATCTTTGGGGGTGCTGGTAATGTTCTGTTTCCTGGCCAGGGTATTGGTTATATATCGTTTATGCAAATTCATTGAGTAGTGCATTTTTGACGTTTGTATTTTAGAAATGTTTCAAGCTGAAATGTATGATGTAGTTATTGAAATTATAAAGTGTGACTTATTTGACTCAAATAATGATAGTTCAGTTGGTAAAGAATCCGCCTGCAATGCAGGAGACCCCAGTTTGATTCCTGGGTTGGGAAGATCCGCTGGAGAAGGGATAGGCTACCGACTCCAGTGTACTTGGGCTTCTCTTGTGACTCAGCTGATAAAGAATCCACCTGCAACGTGGGAGACCTGGGTTTGATCCCTGGGTTGGGAAGATCCCCTGGAGAAGGGAAAGGCTACCCATGCCAGTATTCTGGCCTGGAAAATTCCGTGGACTGTATAGTCCGTGGGGTCACAAAGAGTTGGACATGACTGAGTGACTTTCACTTTCACTTCCCAATGAAGTCAAACTCATTCATTCAACAAAAAGTATATGTATGTATTACATACCAGTCACTGTCTATAATGCTAAGGATCTAGAGATGAATTAGTTATTGTGGTTCCTGTTCATAAAGGGGCATAGTATAAAGGAGGAGACTGACATGAACATGTAAACTACAGTGCAACATGATTCACGGGTTGGTTCGGGTATGTATGGGGTGCTAGAGATATAGAGGAGGAAGCTGTGAATGGCGCACTGAAAAACTACACACAGAAAGGTGATGTTTCAGCAGGGGACTTCCCCCCATGCACAGTGAAGTACCTACTCACTCCTCTGTCCTCCATTGCCATAAAGGGATGAGCAGGAGTTGGCCAAAGTGAAAAGGGTGTTCTGAGCAGGCCAAACAGCATGTGGAGATGTGAACTTTGAGTCTCCATAAACTCAGAGAACAGTGTTTAATGTGGCAGGAATCCAGGTAGTCCTGGAAAGAATGGCAGGAGAGGAAATTCCAAATGTAAACTGAGGCTTTGGTAGGAGAGGAAATTTCAAATGTAAACTGAGGCTTGATGGTGATACGTCTGTATGCCTTCTACAGAGTGTGAATTTCACACAAGGAGCCAAAAAACAACGTATAATTAGTCTTCAAAGGTGCCTCTCTACCCACACATAGCTGATGCTTTTGCTAGTCCCTTCTCATAATGAATCTGAGAATCATTCTTGGCCAGTGGAACCAATAGAATTTGGTGCAAGTGATATCTGAGACCACTTCAGCTTCTCTGACTTGATTTCCTGGAATGCTTGTTCTAGGGGGAGCTAGTTGTCTTGTAGGAAGTCTGGCTATTTTGAGTTCACCTTATTGTGAGGAAGCACAACCTAAGAGAGGCCATGAGGAGAGACCCTTCACCAGCCAAGACTTCAGATGACTCCCCCGTAGCTGACATCTGGCCACAACTGCATCCAAAACCCCAGTGGAGAATGGACTAGCCATGTGTCGGACGTTGTCAACATACAGAACTGTGAGTGAGAGACAATATTTTTGTTCTGTGCTGTCTTTTTAAATATTTATTTCTTTTGGCTGTGTTGGGTCTTCGTTGCTCTGCACCCAGGCTTTCTGTAGTTGTGGAGAGCGGGGGCTATTGTCTACTTCTGGCATGTGGGCTTATTGTGGCTTCTCGGCTTTTCTCATTGTGGAGCATGGGCTCTAGGCTTCTCAGGCTTCAGTGAGGATCTAGAGATGAATTAGTTGGGTTGCACAGGCTTAGTTGCTCCATGGCACGTGGGATCTTCCCAGACCAGGGATCGAACTGTGTCTCCTGTATTGGCAGGTGGATTCTTAACCACTGGACCACCAGGGAAGCCCTATACTATGTTTTCAGTCGCCATATTTTGGGGTGGTTTGTTACAAAGTAGTAGCAATTGGAAGACTTGTTGGAATAGCATTGTGACATAAAGAGTCTATTTTTGGGAGCAGTGTGGAGACAGCATGGAGGATGGGCTGAAGCTACCAAGAATGTGTTAGGAGGGGAAGTGTGCATGGATGTAAACAGAAAGCAAAGGCTGGAATCTAGAGATACTTGTCAGGTAGAAGTGTTGTGAAAAGAAGACTATGAATATCTTTCAGCTTTTTGCCCAAAGAGAACAGGTGGTGGATAATGTCCTTAATAGAAATAAGGGCCCTATTTGAGAGGGTAGATAATGAACTGTGTATATGTTGATGTTGAGGGGGTTACAAGGATTCATTGGTGAAAATGTCTGATAAGCAATTGGAAACTTTAAGGCACACAGGAGATTGGGGCTGCACGTGTACATTCATGTACCATCTCAATTAACAAACAGTGATGGCTGAAGTTATGGAGGCGAGGTCATCAATAGAAAGTATACACAGCAACAGGAAGAGGGACAGATAGTAGAGGTTTGTTAGGAGAATTCAGTGGACAGAGCAGGAAAAAACCAAATAAAAACTGAAAACAGATTAAGTCAGAGAAGTAGAAAATTCATGTCATACAAGCAGAAGGACAAGAGAATGTCAAGAGCATTGAGCTCTCATTATCAAAAGTCGTTGCAAGATTGAGTAAGGTGAGCTTGTGGTATTTGGTTTTGACAATTAAGCGGTCACTAGGTTTCTTAAATAAGACTGCTTTCAATAGGCTGGCTTCAGTTAGAGTAAAATGAAGAAACCACGAATATAGATTATTCTTTAAAGATATTTGGCGTTAAAGTGAAGGAGAAAGACATGGTAGCTTATTTGAGCATGATTGTAGGCCATGAGGGAAAAAGGAGCCTGGCTGGCCACCTGGAAGTGAAAGTCGCCCAGTCATGTCTGACTGTTTGCAACCCATGGCCTATACAGTCCATGGAATTCTCCAGGCCAGAATACTGGAGTGGGTAGCCTTTCCCTTCTCCAGGAGATCTTCCCAACCCAGGGATGGAACCAGGTCTCCCGCATTGCAGGTGGACTCTTTACCAGCTGAGCCACAAGGGGCACTAAATCCCTGAGCCAATGGAAGGGGTGGGATAAAAAGGTCTACAGAGTCAACTAGTTAATAGTCATCTAGGGGGAAAATCCCATAGACAGAAGAGCCTTTCAGGCTACAGTCTGTGGGGTTGCAAAGAGTTGGACACGACTGAACAACAGCACACACACTTCAAAGTGTGGTGGATGGATCTGTAGCATCACCACCGCCTGGGAACTTGCTGGAAATGCAGACCCTCAGGATCTGCACTTTCACAAGATCCCCAGATGATCATAGCTTTTAATCCTTACAACCACCAGGTAAGATGGGCATTGCTGTGTTCTGTGCTTAGTTACTTCTGCTGCTGCTGCTGCTAAGTCACCAGTCGTGTCTGACTCTGTGCAACCCTATGGACAGCAGCCCACCAGCTCCTCTGTCCACAGGATTCTCTAGGCAAAAATACTGGAGTGGGTTGCCATTTCCTTCTCCAGTACTGGGATGTGGGAGACCTAAAAGAGAAGGGCAACACATGTGGGGAACCAGAATCGTAGAGTAGAGTGTGGCCTGGTCAGGGTACAAGGAGGGATTGCTTGGACTCAGTTTTTTATGGTCTGTAAAATTGAGGGAGTTGAGTGATAGCCCCTTCCAGTGCTGATATAATGTACTGTTGTGTGTTAGTTGCTCAGTCATGTCCGACTCCTTGCAATCCATGGACTGCAGCCCACCAGGCTCCTCTGTCCATGGAATTCTCCAGGCGAATACTGGTGGCTTCAGTCGTGTCCAATTCTTGGTGACCCCCTGGACAGTAGCCCACCAGGCTCCTTCGTCCATGGGGATTCTCCAGGCAAGAATACTGGAGTGGTTTGTCATGCCTTCTTCCAGAGGATCTTCCCAACCCATGGACTGAACCCAGGGCTCCCGAATTGCCGGCGGATTCTTTACCATCTAAGTCACAAGGGAAGCAAGATGGGCATTACTGTTCCCATCTTTACGTATAATAAGAAACCGGTTGCCTTAGCTGAGCTGATTAGTGGCTAAGCCAAGATTGAGTACTAGAACTTCCTGAGTCCAAGTTCCGTTCAGTCTCTCAGTCGTGTCCGACACTTCGCGACCCCATGGACCGCAGCACACCAGGCCTGCCTTCCATCACCAACTCCCTGAGTCCAAAGTTCTTCTCAAAAGGTAGAGAAGGAAGTTCAGAAAATTTGCACTTTCTCCCAATTCAGGAGAATTGTCAGATCCTGCTGTTGCTGCTGCTAATTCGCTTCAGTCGTGTCCAACTCTGTGCGACCCCATAGATGGCAGCCCACTAGGCCCCGCCGTCCCGGGGATTCTCCAGGCAAGAACACTGGAGTGGGCTGCCATTTCCTCCTCCAATGCATGAAAGTGAAAAGTGAAAGTGAAGTCGCTCAGTCGTATCCGACTCTTTGTGACCCCATGGACTGCAGCCTACCAGGCTCCTCCGTCCATGGGATTTTCCAGGCAAGAGTACTGGAGTGGGTTGCCATTGCCTTCTCCGTGTTAGATCCTAGAACACTTCTAATTATCAGTCAATCACAGGTGTGTTGTTCTAGTGCCCTCAGCTGTGAGTTTGCCCTGAAAACGATGGACGAATCCTTTTCGTAGCCTTTGGCTGCCTCACGGGAAACAACATTGACAGCGTTGGAACTTCACTTCCCAGCAAGCCTCGCGGCTCGCTACGGCGCGAGGCATGACGGGCACCTCGCCTCTCTCTTCGATTGAGCTGCCCAGCAGAAGCGGAATACATTGCAGCTTGACGTACGGGCGCGCGGCATTCTGGGAAGTGTAGTCTAGCCCGGACTCGGACGACCCCTCGTATGAATGGGGCTCCGGTTGACGGCGAACTACAGCTCCTTGACCGGCAGCGTTGGTGGCAGCCGCTGAGAAAAGGGAGACCGTCACGGACCCGGGAGAGCGGCGCTCCAGGACCGTGGTGATGTTCAGTGCCACGGCGAGGCGGTAGCCGGGCTTCCTGGGGTAGTGGTCTAGTTGGGCGCTTCCTCTGCGCTCTCGCTCCCCTTCCCCTGTCTTGGCCATGCGCCCGGCCTTCGCGGTGGGCCTGGTTTTCGCAGGCTGCTGCAGTAACGTGATCTTCTTAGAGCTCCTGGCCCGGTGAGTGACCCCCGTCGGTCGCACAAAAGAAGCGGGAGGAGGGGCACCCCCGAACGCTGCAGCTCGGCGTCCCCCCCGCGCCCGCGCCCCGTCTTGTTGCCGTTCCCTCCTTACCCCGAGGCGCGCGCGGGCCGGGATGGAATCGCCTCCGCCCGGGTCTGCTCTGGACTACCTGGGACCTCTTTGAGTTGGCTGGTCCGTCATCCTATGCACCGTCAGCTCTCCTGCCCAACAGTTTCTCAGCATCCCTCTAGGGGAACCCTCGGGGTGTATGCTATCGTCACCCGCCCGTTTCATACCCTGGAGGATTGAAGTCTGTAGAGTTTCCACCCCGCAGGGTCGAAGGTAACTCGTGGCAGAAGCCAAGATTCCCCCCAGCTCTTCTCGATCCTGCTAATGCCTCTTGTATGACTTGAGCAAAGCTTGGACTTAAAAAGCAGTCTGACTTGGTTTACACTGCAAAGAAAGTTTCAGTTGTATTAAAGTAGGCTGCAGAACATTTGTTTTATTGGCCTTAGAGATGGTTATGATACTTCACCCAGCATACCTCTTGGGGATGTAGTAGAACGAATTCTTAGGCAGAAAGTTGTCTAATTGACCGGAGATAGATTTTCCAGCATTAAGATACTATTCAATAAATTAGGAAGCTTGCAATTTGAGGCGTAAACTTTATAAATTAAGAATGGTTATGACACTTTCCCAAAGGACACTAAGGTAGCTTTATTGAGGTGGCACACAAACAGTATTAAGTAACAATGTGCAAAGGTCATTGAGCACAAACTGTTACAGAAAAGGCGACAAGTGGACTGGAAAAGCTCAAGACTGAAAATCTCATGAGTTTCAGCCTTTGGCTCTGTCATTTGCCTGGCTGTGTGACATTTTCAAGTTATTTAGCCTCTCTGGGCTTCCTTTTTCCAGCTATAAAATAATATCTGTGCTGTTTAACACCTTGTTTTTAAATCTGCACAATTATCTCCATTGCCCATCACAACAATCTTATGTACAAGATAGGTCAACAATTATATTCTCTGTTTTACTGAAAGTGAAACACGTCCCAAGAAATTAGGTTCTCTTTTATCACTTGTAAGTGGCGGAACCAGAACTGGAACCCAAGAATCTAAACTCTTAGTCGAGTATCTTTTTCAGCCTTCCTGTTATTTTTAAACTGGAGTAGCCCATAGTTTTGGTCACCCAGTTCCTCGTGTGGTGCTTATTAGACTTGTATTTTATTTTCATGACACTATTGATTAAGTTATTCAGAAGCAACCAGTTTACTTAAGGGAATTCTTTGGGGTTAATTTTTGCAATTACAGAGCTTGAAATTTTATTATGCAAAAAGTGTTGATAAAGATCTGTCATTTGTCATTCTTGGGACTAAGTGGTGAGGGATATGAAAATAAAAGGAAAAGATGCACCCAGCTGTCAGCTGGTACACTTCAAAGGAAGGTCACTTTGGAAATTGGTTTAAAAATATAAAAATGTGATGAAATCAGGTCAGCCATGGAAATGAAGGTCAGAGAATAATAGTGTGTTTATGTTGAATATGCCATTAAATTAAATCTTGCCAAAGGCTGTATGACATCAGAATATGCTAGCAACTGAGAGCCTTTTTTTTTTAACCAGTTGTGAGCCCTTAGCTAAATTACTTGGTCTTTCTGAGTCTGTTCCTGAGCTGTGAAAGGGTGGCGATAGCTCTGCCAGCCTCACAGGGTTTTGAAGGATTAAATGAAATTCATGTGCAAAGCCTGAAGCTCATATTTGGTTCGTTCCCCTTTTAACAACTTTTGTTTCAGTATTTGTATACCCGTTTTATTGGGCTTCCCAGGTGGCTCAGTGGTAAAGTATCCGCCGGCAATGCAGGAGATGAGAGTTTGATCCCTTGGTCAGGAAGATGCCCTGGAGGAGTGCATGGCAACCTACTCCAGTATTCTTGCCTGGAGAATCCCATGGACAGAGGAGGCTGGTGGGCTACAGTCCATGGGGTTGCAAAGAGTTGGACATGATTTAGTGATAAACAACAACTCTGTTTTATTAACTGTTCCTGAAAAGTTATAGGTAAATATGACTGTACAGAATGTTTTTCTGCATTATTCATCTGAATGTTTGCATACAGTGGTAAGGGGTACATTTGCTAATTTAATGAGTGGTACCCCAGACTGAATAGTAGTTTTTTCCTAATTTTCTTGGGCAACTCCAACTTAATCATGTTTCAGATTGAGAAAGTAAGAACTGGTTGGACTAGATAGTCTTCAAGGTTCTTTGTAGATTTGGCTTCCCATAATTTGTAACTCTTGTCTTGGGACATCATGCTGCTGCTAAGTCGCTTCAGTCGTGTCCGACTCTGTGCGACCCCATAGATGGCCGCCCACCAGGCTCTGCTGTCCCTGGGATTCTCCAGGCAAGAACACCGGAGTGGGTGGCCATTTCCATCTCCAATGCAGGAAACTGAAAAGTGAAAGTGAAGTCACTCAGTTGTGTCCGACTCTTCATGACCGCATGGACTGCAGCCTACCAGGCTCCTCCATCCATGGGATTTTCCAGGCAAGAGTACTGGAGTGGGGTGCCATCGCCTTCTCCATAGTGGAAAGCTAATAAAATTTTGTAGAGCAGGTACTGTGCTTCTTCTGTGGTTTTCTTGAAATCATTAGGTATGGAACACCAAGTATGAATGGAAATACTAAAGTGACTTGTAAAATGAGCATTTTTAATCATTCTCTTCCAAATTGGAAAACAAATTTAGGTTTTTCTTTCTGATTTCATACCTATGATTGGGACCTATAATAAAATACAAAGCACCCATGCAGTGCATAGGGCAAGCATGAAGTATTGAATGAGTGCTTTGATCTTCCTTCTGAGAGAGTTCACCTTCTACTTCGGAATCAAGATATACATCAGTTCCCTGTCTAGGCAAAGTGTCTTAGATCAGGAAAACAATCTGAAACATTTTCTTTTCGGCATTTTATTTTTTAATCAAGTGCCTAATGTTAAATAAGGACATTTTCTAAAAGTAAAACTTTGGATTCTTGCCAAAGAGAATTGAAACAGAAATGATTTGCAGTTAGTGATTATAATTCCTGAGGAATAAAGTTCAAGAAAATAAGTGATTTAGGAGAAAAAGATCTAGGTTTGTACTCTGATGTTTTCAAATGAATTATTCAAGTTAAATTGTTCCATTGGTAGCTATACAGCATTGTGTTCTTAAAAAGTTCGGTAAATTGATTTCTTAAAAATTGAATTATGTGGGCACATTAGGGAGATATAAAAATCCTATGGAAATAGAGACAAAGTAGATTAGATTGTCAAGAGGAGGGGGACATGGGGACTGATTCCTAATGGGTATGGGATTTCTTTTGGAATGTCTTAAAATTAAATAATGGAAATGACTGCACAACTCTACATATACTAAAAATCACTGAATTAAAAAGGGACCTCCTTGGCAGTGCAGTGGTTAAGACTCAGCGCTTCCAGTGCAGGGGCACGAGTCAATCCCTGGTGGGGGAACTAAGATCCCACATGCTACGTGACAAAAAAGAAAAAAATAATAATAACAATGATAATAATAAATAGAATAATAATAAAATGGAAACACCATTTATTTGCCAGGTAGCCCTGAGAGACTTACCTAACTCAGTGTCATATGGCCCTCAGTGTCTTTAGCAATGAAATGGGCATAATAATACCTACTATGGAGACAGGTATTGTTATAAAATAACACCACGAAGCCATCATAATCAAGGTAATAAACATATCCATCACCTCCAAAATTTTCTTGTGTTCTATTTTGTGATAAGAACACTGATCATAAGATGTACCCTCTTAACAAATTCTAAAGTGTACAATATGGAATTGTTAACCATATGTACTTCAGTGCACAGGTATCTTTTGAACTTATTTGCTTTGTATAACTGAAAGCTTACACCCATTAAACAACAGGTCCCCGTTTTCCCTTCCCCCTTGACCTTGGTGGTCTCCATCTGTTGTCTGCTTCTGTAAGATTGATTT
This sequence comes from Bos grunniens, assembly GCF_055505025.1. NCBI lineage: Eukaryota > Metazoa > Chordata > Mammalia > Artiodactyla > Bovidae > Bos > Bos grunniens. Next base: position 22,248,817 of record NC_141168.1, read on the forward strand.
TAGATGCTTCATGTAAGAGGAGTCATGCAGTATTTCCCCTTTTGTGACTGACTTCATTTAGCATGTCTTCCACGTCGTTGCAAATGATATCATTTCCTTCTTTTTTAAGGTTAATAGTATTGTATGTTTATACCACATTTTCTGTATCTATTCACCTGTCCATGGACATTTCAGTTGTTTCTGTATCATCACCAGGTATTGCAAATAGTGCTGCAGTGAATACGGGGGTACAGCTATGCTTTCAAGATCTTGATTTCAGTCAGTTATTTTTAACATTTAAAAAACTTGAAATATAGTTGATTTCTAATGTGCCAATCTCTGCTATACAGCAAAGTGACTCAGTTATACACATACATAAATTTTTGTGGGGGTGGGGGAGTGCGTCCCTTGTAGCTTAGTAGGTTAAGAATGTTAACCTGCCTGCAATGCAGGAGACCTGGGTTTGATTCTTGGGTTGGAAAGATCCCCTGGAGAAGGAAATGGCTACCCACTCCAGTATTCTTGCCTGAGAATCCCATGGACAGAGGAGCCTGGCAGGCTACAGTCCATGGGGTTGCAAAAGTCGGACATCACTTAGCGACTAAACCACCAACCACCACCACATACATGTTTTTAAATATTCTTTTCCATTATGGTATATGGTGTATCCCAGGAGACTGCATAGTTCCCTGTGCTATAATAGTTTGCATCTGCTAACCCCAAACTCCCCAGTCCATCGCTCTCCTCCCCTCCCCCTTAGCAATCACAAATCTGACCTCTATGTCTGTGGTTCTATTTCCGTTTTATAGATGGGTTCATTTTTGCCATTTTTAGATTCCACATATAAATGATGTCATATGGTCTTTCTCTCTCTGACTTCACTTAGCATGATATTCTCTAGTTGCATCCATGTTGCTGCAAATGGCATTATTTTGTTTGTTTGTTTTTTTATGGCCGAATAATGTTCCGTGGTATGTATGTACTATATCTTCTTTATCCGTTCATCTGTTGATGGACGTTTGAGTTGTATCCATGTCTTAGCTATTGTGAATAGTGCTGCTTTGAACACTGGCGTATGTGTATCTTTTTGAGTTAGAGTTATCTCTGGATGTATGCACAGGAATGGGTTTGCTGGAACATAAGATAAGTCTGTGTTTAATCTTCTGAGGAACCTCCATACTGTTTTGCATAGTGGCTGCACCAATTTATATTCCCACCAACAGATAGGAGAGTTCCCTTTTCTCCACATCCTCTTCAGCATTTGTTGTTTGTAGACTTTTTAATGATGGGTCATTCTGACTGGTGTGAGGTGGTACCTCATTGTAGTTTTGATTTGCATTTCTCTAATACAGTGATGTTGAATATCTTTTCATGGGCCATCTGTATGTCTTCTTTGGAGAATTGTCTATTAAGGTCTTCTGATTGGGTTGTTTTTTTTGTTGTTGGGTTGTATGAGCTGTTTGTATGTTTTGGAGATTAAGCCCTTGTATGGCGCATCATTTGCAAATGATGCTACGGCTTTCATTCTATAGATTTTTTTTTTTTTTTTTTATGGTTTCCTTTGACTTCCCTGGTGGCTCACACGGTAAAGTGTCTGTCTACAATGCGGGAGACCTGGGTTCAAGCCCTGGGTCGGGAAGATCCCCTGGAGAAGGAAATGGCAATCCACTCCAGTACTGTTGCCTGGAAAATCCCATGGACAGAGGAGCCTGGTAGGCTACAGTCTATGGGGTCGCAAAGAGTCGGACACGACTGAGTGACTTCATGTGCTCTGCCAAAGCTTGTAAGGTCACAGTTGTTTATTTTTATTTCTGTTGCCTTGGGATATTGACCTAAGAAAACATTGGTATGATTTATGTCAGAAAATGTTTTGCCTATGTTCTCTTCTAAGAATTTTATAGTATCATGTCTTATGTTTAAGATTTTAAGGCATTTTGAGTTTATTTTTGTGCATGGTATGAGGTTGTGTTCTAACTTCATTGATTTATATGCAGCTGTTCAACTTTCCCAATACCACTTGCTGAAGAGACTGTCTTTTGCCCATTTTATATTCTTGTCTCCCTTGTCAAAGATTAATTGACTGTAGGTGTGTGGGTTTATTCTGGGTTCTCTGTTCTGTTCCATTGATCTGTACATGTGTTTTTGTACCAATACCACATTGTTTTGATTACTCTGTGTGTGTGTTAGTCGCTCAGTTGTGTCTGACTCTTTGTGACCCCACGGACTGTAGCCCGCCAGGCTCCTCTGTCCGTGGAATTCTCCAGGCAAGAATACTGGAGTGGGTTGCCAATGCCCTCCTGCAGGGTTTGATTACTGTAGTTTTTTATTAACAGTATTGTCTGAAGTCTGGAAGAGTTATGTCTCTTGCTCCCCCCACCCCACTTAGGTTTGCTTTGGCAATTCTGGGTCTTTTATGGTTCCATATACATTTTGGGGTTATTTCTTCTAGTTCTGTGAAAAATATCATGGGTAATTTTTTAGGGATCGCATTAAATCTGTAGATTGCTTTTGACAGTATTGCCATTTTAACAATATTAATTCTTCCAAATCAAGAGCATGGGATATTCTCCCATTTCTTTGAATCCTACTTGATTTCCTTTATTAGTGTTTTATAGTTCTCAGCATATAAGTCTTTTACCTCCTTGGTCAGATTTATTCCTATTTTTTTGTTTTGTTTTCTGGTGTGATTTTTTTTAAGTTTTTTTTTTCCCTACATTCTCTTTCTGTTATTTCATTGTTTGTGTAAAGAAATGCAACTAATTTCTGAATGTTAATCTTGTATCCTGCACTTTGCTGAATTCATTTATTAGATCTAGTAGCTTTTATGTGGAGACCTTAGAGTTTTGTATATATAGTTTCATGTCATCTGCATATAGTGACAATTTTATCTTTCCTTCTGATTTGGATACTTTTTTATTTCTTGTCTGATTGCTGTGGCTAGAACTTCCAATACAGTGTTAAATAAAAGTGGTGAGAGTGGGCATCCTGTCTTATTCCAGATTTTAGCAAGAAGGCTTTCTTGCTAAAAGTATTATATTGAGTGCTGCTGCTGCTGCTGCTAAGTCGCATCAGTTGTGGCTGGCTCTGTGCGACGGCAGCCCACCAGGCTCCTCTGTCCCTGGGATTCTCCAGGCAAGAACGCTGGAGTGGGTTGCCATTTCCTTCTCCAATGCATGAAAGTGAAAAGTGAAAGTGAAGTCGCTCAGTCGTGCCAGACTCTTAGCAACCCCATGGACTGCAGCCTACCAGGCTCCTCTGTCCATGGGATTTTCCAGGCAAGAGTACTGGAGTGGGTTGCCAGTGCCTTCTCTGATTATATTGAGTATTGAGTATTAAAATGGCTATGGGTTTGTCATAAATGACTTCTATTATGTTGAGATATGTTCCCTGTATACCCACTTTGGTAAGAGTTTTTCTTTTTTTTAATCACAAATGGATGTTGAATTTTGTCAAATGCTTTTTCTGCATCTATTGAGATGATCATGTGGTTTTTTACTTTTCTTTTGTTAACGTGTATTACACTGATTTTGCATATGTTGAACCATCCTTGTGAATTTGGGGTGAATCCCACTTGGTCATGGTGTATGATCTTTTCTAAATGTTGTTGGATTTGATTTGCTAATATTTTGTTAAGGGTTTTTGCATCTATATTCCTCAGAGATATTGGCCTGTAATTTTATTTTTTGGTGGTATCTTCGTCTGATTTTGACATCAGGGTGATGGTGGCTTTGTAAAATGTCTTTGGGAGTATTCCCTCCTCTTCAAGAAGAATCAGTATAAGTTCTTTTGTGTGTGTTTGGTAGAATTTACCTGTGAAGCTGTCTGGTCCTGAAATTTTGTTTATAGGGTGTTTTGTTTGTTTTTGTTTTTTTTTGTTACAGATTCTATTTCACTTCTAGTGACTGGTCTCTTCAAATTATCTACTTCTTGATTCAGTTTTGGTGGGCTATATGTTTGTAGAAAGTTGTCTGTTTCTTCTGGGTTGTTAACTGTGTTGGCATGTAATTGTTTATAGTATTCTATTAAGGTTTTTATGTATTTGTGTGTTATCAGTTGTGGTTTCTCCCTTTTCATTTCTTACTTGTTCTCTTCTCTCTTTTCTTCTTGGTGATCCTGGCCAGAAGTTTGTCAGTTTTGTTCACCCTTTCAAAGAACCAGCTCTTGGTTTTATTGACTTATTTTTTCTGTTGCCCTTTTAATTTCTATTTTATTTATTCCCTCACTAATCTTCCATGGTGGCTCAGATGGCAGAGAATCTGCCTGCAGTAGGGAGACCTGGGATCAATGCCTGGGTTGGGAAGATCCCCTGAGGAAGGGAATGGCTACTTATGCCAGTAGAATTTCTTGGAGAATTCCATAGACAGAGAAGCCTGGCAGGCTACCGTCCATGGGGTCTCAAAGAGTCAGACACAACTGAGCAACTTTCACACATAATCTTTATTATTTCCTTCCTTCTTCTGGCTTTAGATTTTGTTTGTTCTTCTTTTTCTAATTATTTTAGGTGGTAGGTTATTATTTCAGATTTTTCTAATATTTTGAGGAAAGCCTGTATCACTGGGAATGTCCCTCTAAGAACTACTTTTACTACATCCTATAGATTTTTGTATGGTTGTATTTTCATTGTCATTTGTTTCAAGGTATTTTTTAATTTCCTTTTTGATTTCCTCATTGACCCATTGGTTTTTTGTACGTTGTTTAGTTCCCATATAATCTTTTTTTTTTTCCCCTCATTTCTTATCCTGTATTTGATCTATAGTTTCATGCTGTTGTGGTCAGAGAAGATGCTTGAAGTAATTTTTTTTTCCCGAACAAAATTCTTTATTTCACTAGAAATAGCTTTATTGATGAAATCACCAGGAATTTTCAACACAAGATTTAACATCTTAATATCCACCAAGGCCTGGGCTCTGAGGTTTGCTCTGCTTCTCCCAGTCCTTAAAGGGATTTAGAGAGAGACATTGTTAGCAGAGATCAAGTAAGGTGGTTGGAGGTCCCCTTTCCCAGTCATTGGACAAGCTGCTCAATTCTGGTCCAGAGTAGGAAAGAGCCAGTATTTCAGAGTAGTCCAATAAGAATTTGACATTGCATTTTAATCTCTCATAACAGTTTCAGTTTATCAACAGTATTGGTCCAAACTTATTTGCTTCTGATCTAAGTGTTTTTCATTTTGCAATCTATTTTTGGTGTCTATGTAATTTTAATAAATAACCTCACTCCTTGTGAAAAAAATCAATTAACCCTGTGCTAAGAAAAGTATCTCAAACCTGAATAATCTCATCTTGCTCTTAGAAAGAGGAAATGGGGTTTCCTGCTCTTTTTCCACTCAAGAGATGAACAAATCTACCCCTTGGAAGTCCAAAAATGTTACTTCTGGCCTTGGAATCTGCAGTTTTTGATGGGCTGATTCAAATTACCTAGGAAGAGTAGCTGGAAGTACTAACCGGGCAGCCTTCTTTGGAAATTTCTTCCTAAAATCAACTGTAGAGAATGGTCCATGCTTGTGTACAACTTCTGCTGTTCCATCTCACAAGCCAGGCTCAGAGGAGGCACTGGTGTTCTCAGGAGCAAGAGCAGTACCAGTGGCCCCACAAGGCAGGACCTCAATAACGTGAGGCTTGTCAATGATCCAGGCTGTCTGGTTTCCCTTTTCAAGAATACTGACAATCCGGGCTTGACGACCCTCTCCATACTTTGAAGATTTGATTTCTGAACAAAAGTGAACTGTCTGTTCTCTTGGCAGACAAATCAGTAGCCCTCCAGAAGTTTCTGCTGAGGTTCCTTGCAGGAAACCAGAGCACCTGCTGGCCTGGCTGATGGCAGCCATCTTGGCAATGCTGGGCAGATTACAAATGACAAAGGACACTTCATTTCTCTGTTCTATATCAATAACCTCAGATATGCATATGACACCACCCTTATGGCAGAAAGTGAAGAGGAACTCAAAAGCCTCTTGATGAAAGTGAAAGTGGAGAGTGAAAAAGTTGGCTTAAAGCTCAACATTCAGAAAACGAAAATGATGGCATCTGGTCCCATCACTTCATGGGAAATAGATGGGGAAACAGTGGAAACAGTGTCAGACTTTATTTTTCTGGGCTCCAAAATCACTGCAGATGGTGACTGCAGCCATGAAATTAAAAGATGCTTACTCCTTGGAAGGAAAGTTATGACCAACCTAGATAGCATATTGAAAAGCAGAGACATTACTTTGCCAACAAAGGTCCGTCTAGTCAAGGCTATGGTTTTTCCTGTGGTCATGTATGGATGTGAGAGTTGGACTGTGAAGAAGGCTGAGCGCCGAAGAATTGATGCTTTTGAACTGTGGTGTTGAAGAAGACTCTTGAGAGTCCCTTGGACTGCAAGGAGATCCAACCAGTCCATTCTGAAGGAGATCAGCCCTGGGATTTCTTTGGAAGGAATGATGCTGAAGCTGAAACTCCAGTACTTTGGCCACCTCATGTGAAGAGTTGACTCATTGGAAAAGACTCTGATGCTGGGAGGGATTGGGGGCAGGAGGAGAAGGGGACGACAGAGGATGAGATGGCTGGATGGCATCACTGACTCGATGGACGTGAGTCTGGGTGAACTCCAGGAGTTGGTGTTGGACAGGGAAGCCTGGCATGCTGCGATTCATGGGGTCACAAAGAGTCGGACACGACTGAGTGACTGATCTGATCTGATCTGAGAGTGACCCAGAATGCCAAAGCCAGTGATATCTGTGGCTGCATGGGCATTAAAACGTGGGCTTTAGTCTGGCAGGTTCTTTGGAAGGAATGATGCTAAAGCTGAAAACTCCAATACTTTGGCCACCTCATGCAAAGAGTTGACTCATTGGAAAAGACTCTGATGCTGGGAGGGATTGGGGGCAGGAGGAAAAGGGGACGACAGAGGATGAGATGGCTGGATGGCATCACTGACTCGAAGGACGTGGGTTTGAGTGAACTTCGGGAGATGGTGATGGACAGGGAGGCCTGGTGTGCTGGGATTCATGGGGTCGCAAAGAGTCCGACACGACTGAGCGACTGAACTGAACTGAATTCTATCGAGGGTAGCCATGTTGAACATAGCTTCCTGATAGCCCAGTTCTACCTCTTCTCTGAAGAACACCATCTTTATCTTATTCCATCCTTCAGGATTATCCAGCCATTGGTGGGCATTGACAGGCAACTTGGGTTCCTAAGGGTTTAGTTAACACAAGCACATCCCCAACTGCCCCGCTGTCAGGCAGGATGAATTCATTTGGTTGGTATACCACAGTCGCAACTCCACCGATGATAATACCACCGTTTGCCCACCAGTCACTGCAGTCCCTCCTTCCTCGGCAGCATCCCGAAAGCCTTTGATCATGAGTGGTGTGATCTTTTCTCACTCCTCCTCAGGCATGCTCTGGCTGACGCTGATTAGCATCAACATGTTGTCACACTCAGTAATGCCCATGGCATAGCGGTCACTCAGCACGTTGGTGCATGTGATGGGCCCCATCACTGTAGGGATCTTCCACCGAGGGGTAAAAGAGGTCGGTGGTCTGCACCAAGGACAGGCCCCCTGTGCCTCAGGGGTATGATGCGGGAATCCATCCCAATGCCGAGGCTGGGGAAGGGCGGGCTGGGCTCTGCCCTCACCAGGCAGATCGGCTTCCTGGGCCATCTCTTCAAGGCCTCCGACCAGGCTCCGGCCCAGTGCCAGTCGCACTTCTGGTTGCGTCAGTCCCGCCTGGAGTTTGAGCAGCGTCTCCTGGGGGGCCTTGCAGGCTCAGCCTTGCATGCCGAAGCCAGTGAGCCGCCAGCTCCGGCTGCGACCCAACGCCTGGGGCTCGAAGGGCCTGTTCGACAGGGCCCGGCTTCGAGGCAAGCCTGCTGGGCCTGAGGAACCTTCTCCCCCGCGGCCACCTCAGCCATAGCCTCTCGCTGGCACCTGTCACTGCGGCTTGTGCCATCATGCCCGCCCGGCAGAGAGAGAAAAAAGAAGATGGAGGAGGAGAGGTCCTTTTTACTTTCCACTCCAGTTAGCAAGGCGTAACAGATATTACCGAAGAGTCTCTCTGGCACAACTCGCGCAGCCCAACTGCCACCACACCACACGCTCCAGGGCCTCCTTCTATACTCTTATATTTGTTGAAGTTAGTTTGTGCCCTAGTGTGTGGTCAATCCTAGAGAGTGTTCCATGTGCACTTGAAAAGAATGTGTTTTCTTTTTCGGGGAAGAAGGCGGTTATAATGTCCTGAAAAACGTCAATTCTATTGTATTATTTAGGATCTCTGTTGCCTTATTGATTTTCTGTCTAGAAGGTCTGTCCATTGATGTGAGTGAGAAGCTAAAGTCTCCTACTATTATATGCTCATCAATTTCTCCTTTTATGTCAGTGTTTGTTGTGTGTATTCGAGTGCTCCTCTATTAGGTGCATATATGTGGATGAGTGTAAAATACTTTTCTTGTATTGATCCTTTAATCATTATATAGTGTTCTTCATCTTTGTTTATAGCCTTTGCTTTAAGGTCTATTTTGTCTGATATGAGTACTGCAACTCCTTTCTTGTCATTTCCATTTGTATGAAATATGTTTTTTCCATTCCCTCACTTTCAGCCCATGTGTGTCCTTTGCCCTAAGGTGGGTCTCATACTGTAGGCAGCATATTGTAGGCTCTTGTTTTTAAATCCAGTCTGCCACTTTGTTCTTTTGATTGGAGCATTCAGTTCATTGACATTTAAGGTAATTATTGATACATATGTATTTATTAGAGAAGGCAATGGCAACCCACTCCAGTACTCTTGCCTGGAAAATCCCATGGACGGAGGAGCCTGGTAGGCTGCAGTCCATGGGGTTGCTAAGAGTCTGGCACGACTGAGTGACTTCACTTTCACTTTTCACTTTCATGCATTGGAGAAGGAAATGGCAACCCACTCCAGGGTTCTTGCCTGGATAATCCCAGGGATGGGGGAGCCTGGTGGGCTGCCGTTTATGGGGTTGCACAGAGTCGGACATGACTGAAGCAACTTAGCAGCAGCAGCAGCATGTATTTATTGTCATTTTAAACTTTGTTTTCCAGTTGATTCTTCTGTTTCTTTTTGTGGTTTGATATATTTTATGCTTGTGTTCTCTTCTTTTTGGTTTTTGAGAATCAATGTTTTCGATTTGTGGTAGCCCACCTTTTTTTCCCCAATTGTGTTAACCCCTTCATATTGCTTTAGATTGCTTCAGACTATAGGCTCAAACACTTTTTTTTTTTTTAAATCTGTATTTTCTTACTGTCCTTCCCTCTGATTTTGGTGTCTTTTTTTACATTTTCATGTTTATCTTTTTCTTGTTCCTTGTGTTGATCATCACTTTCACAAGTAGGTTGTTTTTTTTTTTAATCTGTGTACTGGCCAATTTAAATGATTTACTTTCCAATTGTGATTTCCTCCTTCCTATATGGTCTTGCTTTTTTTCTATTTGGAGAAGCCCTTTCAATATTTCTTTTGGGATAGTTTTTAAAGTTGCTCTATTTGTTTAGTTTTTGCTTGTCTAAGAAATTCTTTATTTCTTCTGAATGATGATCTTGCTGGGTAGAGTAATCTAAGCTCCATATTTTTCCCTTCCAAGACTTTGAATATGTTTTGCCACTCCCTTCTGACCTTCAGTGTTTCTGTGGAGAAATCAGCTCATAGCCTTATGGGGGTTTCCCTTATACTTAACTCATTTTAAAAAGTAATTTTATTTACTTATTTTTGGCTTTGCTGGGTCTTTGTTGCTGTGCGGGCTCTCTCTAGCTGCAGCGAGCAGGGGCTTCTCTCTAGTTGCGGTGCACAGGCTTCTCATTGTGCTGGCTTCTCTTGTTGCAGAGTGCAGGCCCTGAAGTGCGGGCTTCAGTCGTTGTGACCCTCAGGGTCTAGAGCACAGACTCAGTAGTTGTGGTACATGGGCTTAGTTGCTCTGCATCACGTGTGGGATCTTCCTGGATCAGTTGTTTATCACTGAGCCACCAGGGAAGCCCTATAGTTGACTGTTTGTTTTTCTTTCTGTCTTTAGAAATCTCTCTTTAGCTTTAGCCATTTTTATTAAAATATGTCTTGGCATAGGTCTGTTTGGGTTTATCTTGTTAGGTACTCTCTGTGCTTCCTGAATCTGGATATCTGTTTCCGTCTTTAGGTTTGGAAAGTTTTCAGCCATAATTTCTCCAAATACATTTTCAATCCCTCTTCTCCTTCTAGAATACCTATTATATATAGATTGGCATGCTTTATATTATCTCACAAGTCTTTTATATTGCTTTCATTCTTTTTTTTTTCCATTTGGCTTCCTGTCTGCTATTTTGATTGGGTAATTTCCATTATTCTGTCTTTCAGGTCACTTATTCTTTCTTCTGCATTATTCATCCTGCTGTCCATTGCCTTTAGCTCTACTTTTGTCTTGGCAAGTGAATTAAAAAATTTTTCTTGCCTCTTTATGTTTCTAGTTCTTTTTTACAGTAATTTGCATTTCTGTCAATAGCCTTTCTTAATTTCTTCAGTATTTTCATTACCTCCTTTTTGAACTTGGTGTCTTTTAGACTGAGGAGATCTATGTCATTGTTCCTTCAGGGGAATCTTCTTGGTCTTTTAATTGGGAGTATTTCCTCTGCTTCTTCATTTTGCTTATATCCCTCTTACTCTATGAGTTTTGAAAAAACAACTATCTACTGTAGTCTTGGAGGGCTATTTGTATGTGGGAGCATCCCTGCATAGCTTGTGTGAGTTTAATATTTTTTGGCATGAGGGCTGTTTTAGGTTTGGATGGTGTCTCTTTCCTTGGGACTCCTCGAGTTCAAGTAGCCTGTGCCCTGCCTCCTGAGAGTGTACTCAGAGAAGAAAGCTCCTATGGTGGGCCCACCACCTCCTCACGCACCCCGCAACAATGGCCTTGCTTCGCTGGTGGGCCCAAGCATCTTCCCATACTCCCTTGCCTGTGGCACACCACATCCTAGCCAGCCCTCTCAGGCTGTCTGCATGCAGCCAACCCCAGTCCTCTCCCCAGAGTCTGAGCTCTGAAACCCGAGCCTCAGTACCCAGCCCCCACCCACCCCAGTAGAGAAGCATCTCAGTCTGGGGAGAGCTGGGCAGCACTGACCGTCTATGCGGGTCTTTCTCTTTTCCTTTCACAGATGAGTTGCTGTGCTCTCCTCCAGGACTCCAAAGCTCCCTCTCTGTCCTGGCTGATCTCCCTACTAGAGAGGGCCATTCCCAGGGGCAGGAACCTTTCCTCCTTCACAGCTCCCTTTCGGGGGGTCAGGTTCCCATCTCGATTCCTTTCTCTTTTCTCTTTTTGTCCCACCCAGTTACATGGAGATTTCCTTGCCCTTTTGAAAGTCTGAGGTCTTCTGCCAGTGTTCAGTAGGTGTTCCATGAGAATCGTTTCACACGTAGATGTATTTTTGATGTATTTGTGGGAGAAAGTGAGCTCCACGTTCTACTCCTCTGCCATCTTGATCCAATCCTGTTATGATGCACTTTAAAATGTCCTGGATAGGATAGGAAGAATATACTTTTAAAGGGAATCCTTTTTTTTTTTTTTGAAGTAGTTTCTTTTTAACTTTCATACAATCCTAATATTCTAGGTCATGTTTGCTTCAGTTGCTTGAGTGAAGGCCAGACTCAGTGCCCAGAGACTGGAAGCATGAAGATGAACAGGACACCCTTTAACCATCCAGGAAGAAGGATCAGGGCACTGGGTTCCTTCTGCCTCTTACTCCATCCATGCTTGGCAGGGATCATGTCTCATTTCAGTTGGCAGCTCCCTCACAGCCAGCACTTAACTGCACATGCAGAATGTTCTCAATAATTATTCATTAGTTGAATTGGCCTAAGCCATTGATAAAGAGAAAATGGAAGGGAAAGCAAAAAGTATCATGAGCCCTTCTTGGACCGAGTCCTGTGATTGTTGATTTCTCATTGAATCCTCACTATGACATTAAAAATACATCACTTCTGTTTTACAGGTGAGAAAACCTGGTCAGTATAAATGTCTTTAAAAGAGTTACTATACTTAGGTTGGAGGCATCCTAGTGTTCTGCTCTTTGCCTTTTCCCTCCGTCAGGTGCATTTCAGGGACTGGCTTATTTACTCAAGGAGATGGGCACTAGTACTGTTCCCACTTTAAAGATAAGGGAACTAAACTTAGGGTAATTAACTTCCGCCGTCATCGGGTAAGTGGCAGAGCTGGATCCTGCATGTCACTGTGTGCTTCTAAGCCGTAGGGTCACAAAGAGTCAGATGTGACTGCAGCAACTTGGCATGCACAAGTTCTGTGGAGCACACGGACTCTCAGCCCCATGGCAGCCCTTAAGACTTGTGCGTCTTATACACACACACACTCCTAGACCTCCCAGACCTACCCTAGTGCTTCTCAGCTCTGGGTGCACATTAGGATCTAGTGGGAAGCTTTCAAAGTACACATTCCAGGGCCCAACCCCACAGAGGAGGGTGAGGCTTCTCAGGCTTACAGGTTTTTAAAGAGCAGCCTAGCCTGAGTCCCTTGTGGCTCAGCTGGTAAAGAATCTGCCTGCAATGCAGGAGATCTCGGTTTGATTCCTGGATCTGGAAGATCTACTGAAGAAGGGATAGGGGCTACCCACTCCAGTATTCTTGGGGTTCCGTTGCGGTTCAGCTAGTGAAGGTGAAGAATCTGCCTGCAATGCAGGAGACCTGGGTTAGGAAGATCCCCTGGAGAAAGGAAAGGTTACCCACTCCAGTATTGTGGCCTGGAGAATTCCATGGACTGTGTAGTCCATGGGGTCGCAAAGAGTCGGACAGGACTGAGCAACTTTCACTTTCATTTCAGCTGGAGTTGAAGAGAGCTGTGCTAAAGCTAAAGTTCCCTCTCCTGTCATTTATATTTAGGGTCATAGTCTTGATTAGTTCCTTGAATGAGGGAAATGACTTATATGATTATGTGTGAATTCCTGCAATGTTTCGCCCTGTCCCTCAAACATAAGGAGTGCCAAAATAGATTGTTGAATACAGAGCAGTAGTTTTCAAGGAAGCCTTCATAAGCAGTAGAGCCTAGAGAGGAGCAACAGTTCCGCTTCAGATGGAAAGCACAGCTCCATACAGGAATGGCTTATGCTTGGCATAGTTATTTTTATTTAGTGAGTTTAAGAATGAGATCCTTGGGATTGCTATTTTAATATTAATACCACCAATAGGGGCTTCCCTGGTGGCTCAGCAGAAAAGAATTCACCTGCAATGCAGTAGGTGCAGGAGATGTGGGTTCAGTCCCTGTGTCAGGAAGATCCCCTGGAGGAGGGCATGGCAACCCACGCCAGTATTCTTGCCTGGAGAATCCCATGGACAGAGGAGCCTGGCGGGCTGCAGTCCATAGGGGGTCAGAGAGTAGGACACGATTGAGTAACTGAGCGCACACACCACCGATAGAGAATGGAGTTGTTAATAAATAACGTTATTTTAATATATAATAATTGTTAAATCCCTCTAATCACTAGGCTTGAGTAAATGTCTTTGGTTAAGATGTGGATATAGAATTGGGAGGCTCTGTTTCATAATATGGGAATAATGGTAATGTGAGGACTGTGCAAGATTCAGGAAAACAAAGACAGCTGCTCACTTTGTCTTCCAGTGATGGGGCAGCACTACATGATGCTAAATGAAGCTGAAAACAAACCACACATATTGAGTAACTAACTTTCACAAAGTGCCTCAAGAGGAATGTCAGAGAATTTTACTACCTTGTAGATTTGTTCCTAAGCGTCACTATGGAAGATTCCGCAACCCTTGCATAGATGACTGAAGAGGTTCCAGTGAATTCCAGGATGTATGTTGAGTGCCTAGCACATTTGTGTTAAGGATGGTGGAGACTGGTAGACTGTAGCAGTGCTCCTCAGTCTTGTCTTCATCATTGCCCCTCCCCCAGTGCCCACAAAAGACCCTTTGTGGGCATATTTTTTCCCCTAGTCATCCCTCTGCAGATACACTATAAATGGACTTACATGCTGTATGTTTATCCTGTGCTTTATACTTAGAAAAAGAGTAAGATTCCGCGTCCCTGTCCCCCCAACCAGTTGTTGCCCGCATCGGGTCTCTGTCTAAGGTAGTGTTCTTGTGGTCAACATTGGACAGGAGTCTTTGATTGACAACAGTTTTGGAGATTCCTGGTCGGGAGGATATGTAAACATTACAGGTCAAAATGAAAGTGGCTCAGTCATGTCACTTTGTGACCCCATGGACTATACAGTCCATGGAATTCTCCAGGCCAGAATACTGGAGTGGGTAGCCTTTCCTTTCTCCAGGAGATCTTCCCAAACTAGGGATTGAACCCAGGTCTCCCGCATTACAAGTGGACTCTTTACCAGCTGAGCCACAAGGGAAGCTAAAACAGTACAGGAGACCTGAGCATATTTCTGTCCCTGGACTTTGTGTCCAAGCTGACAAGGATCTGGACTAAAGCCCTCTTGGTTAAGTGAGGATACCACTGAGAGCCTATGACTAACTTCCTACAGTTCACTGGGAAAGTTGTATCATAGTTCTCCGAATGAGCATTATCAGAGTGGTTCTTCCTCCTGGCCTGCTGCACCCTCGGAAGAGTGAAGGAAGAAAGCTGACGTTCTTCTCTGTGGGTCTGTTGCTGTGTTTGTGAGATCCATGGGATATGAAAACGCAGATAAAGATGGACAGTGGGTAATAGAAATCCATCTTCCCTGTTATTCTGAACTACCAGTAAAACAAGTCTCACTGCCCTTTAGCTCAGTTTTCTGTGCTTTTTTTTTTCTTTCTGTTATCCACTCCACAGGAAACACCCAGGATGTGGGAACATTGTGACATTTGCACAGTTTTTATTTATCGCTGTGGAAGGCTTCCTCTTTGAGGCTGATTTGGGAAGGAAGCGTCCGGCTATCCCAATAAGGTATGGCACGTTGAAGTCTTCTTTTAGCCCTTTTAAAAAACTTAACAGCTATTCTTCTCGTAACCATATAAAAGGAATGTGAGGCATCCTTTTTATAAGATTTATATCAAAGATATCAGTAGAATAATTCATTTTCTGAATTTAATATGTGGTGAAACTCCAGGGAGCCTGTTTTTAGAATACAGTTCCTGCCACAACACTTAAAGTAACTCGTGTGTGTGTGTGTGTCTGTGTATCTTCTGTGTCTGGCATATGGTCAGTTAAAGGCCTAGTGTGGTAGCCAGTTTTTAAGTACTTATGTGTGTTATCCTCGTGATGGTAACCAAATATGGTAAGAGTCGTACTGTTGTTACTTTTAAAAAAAACTAATGGCTTTTGGAGATGGGGGTGGTAGTTAACATAGGTACATAACATTGTAATATATTGGGTTGGTTTTTCTGTAACCCGAACAAACTTTTTGGTCAACATAATACTAAATACCACTGAATTGTTCACTGTAAAATGGTTGGTTTCCTGTTATGTGAATTTCGCCTCAATCAAAACAAAATGAATGGCAAGTTAAGGTAAGATTCTTATTTCCAGACCTCCATCCATGAGTCCAAATTTGTGTAATTATACTCATGGGGCCAAATACAAACAAGGCAGATCTTATAATAAACAATGTATTGAAAAACAGCATTCTTGCTATGAGATACTTGAAATCAAAGTGTATTTATTATTTTTTTAATTTGATTTTTATTTTATATTGGGGTGGCATTGATTAACAATGTATTTGTTTCAGGTGTACAGCAAAGTGATTCCGTTATACATATACATATATCTATTCTTTTTCAGATTCTTTTCCTGTATAGGCTATTACAGAATATTGAGTAGAGTTCCCTGTATACATTAGGTCCTGTTGTTCAATTAAATTAAAAAAAAAAAAAAGATACATGCACACAAAAACAAAGTGTAATCCATTCAGTTGTGAGTATTTAGTAGGATAAATACCCCCGTCCCCCAGTGGCTTTAGTATCTGTATGAAACTTTCTCATTCCAAGACCAACATTTACATCAGAGTAGGCGCCCCAACCTTTTTTTTATTCCTCTGGTCCTTCTTCTCCTCCTCCTTCCACTATTTCTTTCTACTCTGGCAGCCAGTAGCATACCTCAAGAACATTTTCACTCTTGCCTTAACTTTTATACTAATAGCCTAGCAGGCTGACCTCCTGCCCATCACCTGTTCATCCCTCCATGTCAGCTTCCTACCATTGTATCATAGCACCCACTCTCACAAGTGCTCAGAGTTCACCACTGGACTCAGAGTGAAGCCCAAACTCCCTAACCTGCCTTTGGAGGCTCCTCATGAACTTGCCCTAACAGCCGTGCTCCCATGTGTGCAGTTTGTGCTGGCTATTTTATTTTCTATCTGTGAAGAAGGCATCATCAAAATCTTGCTCATGTCATTCATCCCCACAAGCAATTTCTAGGCAGTGCAATATGTAGGCAGTGATGTGGAATGGTTGGAATTAATTATCCTGAAAGAACTTGATGAACTCTATCTCCAAATGGCATCTTTTCAAGACAGGACAAGGGAAATTGGACAAAAAAGCTTGTAAAATCACTAACAGTTTATTATTCAGAAGCTGTAAAATTGCTCTTAGCAGTAACTTTGTATGTCTGTATTACTGGGTTCTGCGTTCATTGTAAAGCTCTTCAAACTTCCCAGACTGGGTTAATGTTGCACTGGCATGGCTGCCTATGAGGGCAGAGAGCCCTCTACCTCACCAGGAACACAAAACTGGTTCTTGTTAGGGAAGGTAACTTGAGACTCAGTGTGTCCATTCTCCAGATGTGCAAAAGGGTAAAAGGATGGGATTCTGTGCTCAAACACGTCCAACACTTCCTGAAGAATATGGAACCACTTGTTCATGTTTGCCCTGAATTCTTTAGCTCTGCTTTGGGTTGGTTGTAAAGTTCATTCAGGTTTTTCTGTAACATCTTGCAAAAAAACCCCAAACAAACTTTTTGGCCAATCCAATACTTCAAATATGAACAAAGCTAGTGGAGGTGATGGAATTCCAGTTGAGCTATTTCAAATACTAAAAGATGATTGTGTGAAAGTGCTGCACTCAATATACCAGCAAATTTGGAAAACTCAGCAGTGGCCACAGGACTGGAAAAGGTCCGTTTTCATTCCAATCCCAAAGAAAGGCAATGCCAAA
Organism: Bos grunniens; assembly: GCF_055505025.1. Lineage (NCBI taxonomy): Eukaryota > Metazoa > Chordata > Mammalia > Artiodactyla > Bovidae > Bos > Bos grunniens. The sequence goes on from NC_141168.1 coordinate 22,265,870, forward strand.
GAATGTTCAAACAACCACACAATTGCACTCATCTCACATGCTAGTGAAGTAATGCTCAAAATTCTCCAAGCCAGGCTTCAACAGTACATGAACCAAGAACATCCAGGTGTTCAGACTGGGTTTAGAAAAGGCAGAAGAACCAGAGATCAAATTGCCAACATTCACTGGATCACAGAAAAAGCAAGAGAGTTCCAGAAAAACATCTACTTCTGCTTTGTTGATATGCCAAAACTTTGACTGTGTGGATTACAACAAATTGTGGAAAATTCTTAAAGAGATGGGAATACCAGACCACCTTACTTGCCTCCTGAGAAATCTGTATGCAGGTCAAGAAGCAACAGTTAAAACCAGACATGGAACAACAGACTGGTTCCAATTTGGGAAAGGAATATGTGAAGACTGTATATTGTCACCCTGCTTATTAAACTTATACGTGGAGTACATCATGCAAAATGCCGGGCTGAATGAAACACAAGCTGGAATCAAGATTGCTGCGAGAAATATCAATAACCTTAGATACGCAGATGACACCAACCTTATGGCAGAAAGCGAAGAAAAACTAAAAAGCCTCTTCATGAAAGTGAAAGAGGAGAGTGAAAAAGTTGGCTTAAAACCCAACATTCAAAAAATTAGGATCATGGCATCTGGTCCCATCACTTCATGGGAAATAGATGGGGAAACAATGGAAACAGTGACAGACCTTATTTTCTTGGACTCCAAAATCACTGCAGATGGTGATTGCAGCCATGAAATTGAAAGACGCTTGCTCCTTGGAAGAAAAGCTATGACCAACCTAGACAGCATCTTCAAAGGCAGAGACATTACTTTGCCAAGAAAGGTCCATCTAGTCAAAGCTATGGTTTTTCCAGTAGTCATGTATGGATGTGAGAGTTGGACTATAAAGAAAACTGAGCCCTGAAGAACTGATGCTTTTGAACTGTGGTGTTGGAGAAGACTCTTGAGAGTCCCTTGGACTGCAAGGAGATCCAACAAGTCAATCCTAAAGGAGATCAGTCCTGAATATTCATTGGAAGGACTGATGCTGAAGCTGAAACTCCAATACTTTGGCCACCTGATGTGAAGACCTGATTCATTGGAAAAGATCCTGATGCTGGGAAAGATTGAAGGCAGGAGGAGAAGGGGATGACAGAGGATGTGATGGTTGGATGGCATCACCAACTCGATGGACATGAGTTTGAGCACTGTCTAGGAGTTGGTGATGGACAGAGAAGCCTGGCATGCTATGGACAGGGAAGCTTGGCCTGCTGTAGTTAGTTCTTGGAGTCACAAAGAGTCAGACACAACTGAGCGACTGAATTGATACTTCAAATACAGTTTTTCTCATTTTGAATATATTAGGTTGAATTGTATGACATTGCTGATGTTTAGCCTACCGAAAGAGAAAAGCATTTTTTAAAAAAATAAAAAATAAAAATAAATTAAAAAAAAAGCATTTTAAATGGCTTAAGCTGATTTATATGAAAGTCATCTTAAGTATTTTCTAGCTCAAAATGGGGGCATACAAATATAAAATTTTTTCATTTGTATTTATGCCTTTATCTAAGTGATTAGAGTCCCTAAATTTTTTTGTTGTTTTTTTATCATTATGGAAGAATATTAAAATAGTGTCACATTCAATAGTTCAAACTTTTTCTGTGTTAGTGTAGCTTTGTGAAGTATTTTCACATATACTTGGTATTTGACTTAAGGTGGTAGTGATACCGTCTTTTAACATAGAGAAGATAAGCACAATACTTGTAAAATCAAAAATATGTGTTTCCTAGTCTACTTGATTTTCCTGAAATTGTGGACCCTGTGTGACGATGAACTGCTGTCTCTGCCTCTCAGGTACTACGCCGTAATGGTGACCATGTTCTTCACCGTCAGCGTGGTGAACAACTATGCCCTGAATCTCAACATTGCCATGCCCCTGCACATGATATTTAGATCTGTAAGTCTCAGACTCACATGCATATGTTCCTCTGGAAAATGAAGTTCAGTGGGTCCATTAAATTCAAAGGTCCTATAGGAAGTAAAGTCTAGGGTGTAAGACTAGGTCTCATGGATGAATGAAAAGAGACTGAATTTCATCTGAGATGGAAGGCAAAAAGACAGAAATGTGAAGGTGGATGGTTTACTTTCATTTATCAGAGGGCTTATTGGCAGTTAATAAAAGAAAAGTTAAAATTTCCCCAGATAACAGATCTTGCCTTTAATTTTCTGGTTGGTTTTATATTCAGTCTTGCTATGAATGTTGTTTAACTATGTTCTCATCACTTTTTGTTTCTTCTGTAAAATTATATTTACTTCTAGTATGTGGTATAGATTACTTCTTTTTTCTGCTGGTTTTTGAAAGCAGAGACTTGAGATAATTAGCTGAAGGGATATTCTTGAGGAAGGTAGGGTTTCTCCTTAAGCAGCAGAGGTTTTCGTCTTTGCCTCAGGCATGGTGGGAGAGCTTCGTTTAGTCTGTGTATAAATAAGGACAGAGTGTTTCCGGAAGAACCAGAGAGAAACTCAAAGGGGAATGTAGTTAGGCTTGTAGAGGAATGCAAAATGGGTGAAAATTGGAATAATAACTTTTTTGTGTGGCCTGAGATTTTTGTGAGATGAAATGTGAGATTTCCCTAAAGGAACTTTCCAGAGCGGATTATAATAACTAAGATGACCTTCAGAGCATTGCGCACAGAGTAGACTTTCAATAAACACTTGCTGGCTGACTGATGCCTTTTGAGAGGACAGAGAGGTCCCTGCACAACTTCATTCAGTCAAATAGCTCAGGAGAAGCTTATTTAAGGCTCCTGTGAATTATATGGGTGTCCCAGGTGCCTCAGTAGGAAAGAGTCCTCCTGTCATGCAGGAGATCTGGGTTCAGTCCCTGGGTGGGGAAGATACCCTGCAGGAGAATGGCAACCCACTCCAGTATTCTTGCCTGGAGAATTCCATGCACAGAGGAGCCTGATGGGTTACAGTCCATGGGGCTGCAAAAGAGTTGGACATGAGTTAGCAAATAAAGAACAAACAACAACAATTAATTAGAAAATCTGCCAAAAATAAGTCTGTAATATTCCTGCTAGCCCTCGCTTCACCTGTGACCATGTTGGGAACTGATCGTTTTTATTCTTAATGTCATCTTTAAAAGGTGTTGTTATTTTCTGAGGTAGATTTTTATAGTTTGTCCTTTTTGCTGTCCTAAGAACAAGTGATTCTCACTAGTTATTAATCCTAACCTCCATCTTTGCAGTTGTTTCTCCCCCTTGTCTATGTTCATGTTTGTCTTGAATTACATTATTTTCTTTCCCTCATGCACTAAAACTGTTGTCTCTCTTTACAGGGTTCTCTAATTGCCAACATGATTCTAGGAATTATCATTTTGAAAAAAAGGTAAGCAGTGCTCTTTTATTTTGTATATAGGAAGGTTCACCTGAGCCCCAATTTTGTCTGGATCCCTTTTCTCATAGAGGTGATAAGTTTGCTCTTGGCCATCTGCCTTGCTTCTTGGTTCTGTCTGTGACAGTGAGGCCCACTCCTGAGGCAGTGGGTCAGGGAAGAGGCCCCGTCTGTGTCTTTGGAGCAGCATTTTCTCTGTGTAGAATTAACAGACTCTTGTCATTAAATCTTTAGTACCATACTAACGTGTGAAGCCAGGCTTCCCTGGTGGCTCAGTGGTAAAGAAATCTGTCTGCCAATGCAAGAGCCCTAGGTTTGATCCCTGGGTTGGGAAGATCCCCTGGAGAAGGGAAGGGCAACTCACTCCAGGCTTCTTGTCTGGGAAATCCCATGGACAGAGGAGCCTGGCAAGCTATAGTCCACAGAGAATCAGACACAACTTCGCAACTAGATAACAACAGTAACTTATGAAGCGAATTGATCTAGAACTTCACTGTCCCATGTGGTCATCACTGGCTACATGTGACTATTTATACTTAAATTTAAATATTAAGAAGTAAATAAAATAAAATATATACTTTCTCCACCTCTCTAGTCACATTTTAAATGTTCAGTAGCCATGTGTGACTAGTGGTGACCATATTGGAGAGCCCAGATGTGGAACATTTCCAGATTTACCAAAGTTCTGTGGGACAGTGCTCTTCTAGGAAGCATACAACATAGTGAACTAAGGAATAATCATACGCATTACAAAGAAGATTCCTAACAAAGGCCCAAGTGGCCAAGAAGAGGCAAGGAAAAGTTTTAGGACTGATCTTTGTGACTATCATGAGCAGCTCTCTCTGGGTACAGTTGGGAAGTATCAGAAGTACATGAGGGACTTTCCTGAATGTCCAGTGGTTAAGACTTTGCCTTCTAATTCGGGCAGTGTGGGTTCCATCCCTGGTTGAGCTAAGATCCCACATGACCCCAAAGCATAAAATAGAAGCAATATTGTAACAAATGCAATAAACACTTTAAAAATGGTCTACATCAAAAAACAATCTTTAAAAAAAAAAGTAGCAGTACCTGGGATGCTGTTTCCAGGGATTTGTGTCTCACCTTCATTCAGAACCTCACCCCTCACATCCAAGGAGGAGGGGCAAGGGGCAGAGACAGCACATACAGGTTGGAACATTTCTTAGGGAAAGTTCAGCCTCACTGTTAGGACCAAAAATGTGAGTTGGTGCCAGCTTTTCAATGTAGTCCATACCCAATCCCAGTACTGGAACTCTGTACCAGCTTGGAAAGTAGCTGTCAATTCAGCATGGGAACCTATGCTGAAAAGGACTGGGTCATGAAAAGGGTAATTGTCCTGTCCTGCTGGCTCCTGGTGATGAGCTCTTTATCTCCCGAGGCTCATATATTCCCCAGATGAGAGCACCCTTGTAGTGATTACTTTTTCAGGCTCTTCTGTTCAAGCATACAGAGATAATGCTCAAGGCTCATTACCTTTGAAGTGCCCCCTGTGCTTCTTGGTAGTGTAAAATTCACATTGGGACAGACCTGTGGTCTTCATAACCTTTGGTTTTGGTGCATAGCAGGGATACAGAAGAACTTACTATAAAAGGAATGCGTTAATATTCTGACATACCCCAAATGTCAGGGGCCTTTATCAAACATCTAATTTTTCCTTAAGAACCTGTTCTGAGTCTGTCATCTCTCTCTCTCTGTTTTTGACTCTGTCCAGTGGGTCTTACCCAGAGAGCAGAAACTTCTCTAAGCTAACTATCTATATCATGGATTAGTCATTTATCATCTCCTTTTGCTTATTTTGAGTAGCACCCCTTCAAGTTTATAGTGTGTTCCCCATTCCAGGATTTGAAAACCAAACCTCTCTTCACCTTAACTGTGTTCTTCATGATTGTTCAGACCTGAATTTTAGACCTCTCTCTGATCATTGCAGACTGAAGAGCTCCCGTCTGTTTATACATCTGCGGCAGCAGTGCCTGTCTCCTCACCCACCCCTCTTCTCTAGAGTTGTGCTTTTGGCTCCTTGCCCCACCCCTTAGCCAGTTCTTAGTCACCCCTTGGCCTTTTTCTGACATGCTGTGACCAGAACTATACAAAATATTTGAGTAGAAAATTTCAGATGTAAGGTTTTAATGTCTCTTTATTGTCGCCGGAGGCTTTTTGCTTCATCACCAAGAGCCTGAGAGGGATGTTAATTGATACTATTTTAGTTAATGTGAAATGCCACCATTATTCCTGCTAATAGTCCTATTGGTTTAGTATTACTCGCTTTATCCAACTATGCCAACATTTAAAAACAATATTTAAGTCATTAAGAGACATTAAGACAACACCCTCCCCTGAAAAGGGACAGTTGAATTCTTTTTTGAGTGTGGAATCCTGCTGCTTGTCCTGGTAGTCCTTCTGTCCTGTCCTTCCTCTGCAGGCTATGTCTCCTCACACTAGGTTTGGGCCCCAGAAACCAGGAAAAGCAACAGGAATTCTATATTAAGATCTGTCAGGCTTTCATTTAGACGCAAGAGCAGAATGGGCTGTCGTGCCTAATATGCCTTTTTTTGTTTTCTGATGAAACAGTCTACTGGTGTACCAAGTCTTGGACACCACCAGAAAGGGTGTGGTCTAGAAATGAGTAGTATCCTGATTTTTTCACGCACAGACTTAGGTGGACTGTGCTGAAAAGTGATCCCCTTGATCATGTCTTGGTGATCTGTACTTTCGTGAACCATCTTACTGTCAGCATCATGTGGAAATTCATATCTGTGCTCTTTTTATTATTTTTGCAGATACAGTATCTTCAAATATACCTCCATTGCCCTGGTGTCTGTGGGGATATTTGTTTGCACTTTCATGTCAGCAAAGCAGGTGGTAAGAGTCTGTTCACAAATGATTTCTATTCACTCCTCACCAGGGGTGCCCAGGTACTTATTAATGATACAATAAATGTAAGTGCTCATGTAATATAAGGATTTACATCTTCGAAAGAGAATTATGGAAGGAAATGGGTAACATAAATATTTTCCTTGTATCAAGGCCCCTTGCCTGTAGTTCTGGTCTCTGTACCTCATATGTTTTTTTATTTCCTAGACTTCCCAGTCCAGCTCAACTGAGAATGATGGATTCCAGGCATTTGCGTGGTGGTTGCTAGGCAAGTACAGTAATTACAGTAAAGCTAATTGCCTCTGCAGTTCTGTTTTCAGAGTTTTCTCCTAAGGGATATGTTTCTTGGCAAGAAGCTTCAACTCAACAGATTATGCCATGGAAGAGAGAGGCACCTGGAACTATATATCTCTGAATCTTAGGGTTGAAGAAACTAAAATGAAAATGTCTGTGTTCATGGTAGCGTGTTCTACAACATGGATGTTTTCCTGGTTGCCACTAGTATAGACAGAAAAGCCTGTGTCTAGTTGCCCATCACACTCTGTGGGAGCAATGGGAGTGTCATCCATTTCTTTATGATCTGTCTGCTGAGCAGAAGCTTCTACAAAAGGAGGGCACATTACAGCAGTTGACTCTTCAAATTTCTGTAGGACCCATTTCTAAATCTTAGATTTCTTTTCTTCATAAGCTCTTCCACATGGCAATGTTCCCAAACCTGACTGGTCATCAGAATCCTGGGTGATTTTTAAAAATACAGATATCTCTTTGTTTAATGAAACAACTCCTATAGAGCTTTGCCCTTGCTGTATCTTACAGGGAAGGGAGAGTCAGTGATAGCAATAAGAGATGGAGACTGACCAACTGGAAGAAAAGTGGCAGTGAAAGAACTGGATTCTCCTTGCTTCTTGACTTTGCAGCTTTATCCCTTTAGGTTGCTATTCTTAACGTAGGAAGATCTTTATGAGTATTAGGAAGATGCTTTCTCCAATAAGAATGAAAGACTTTAACACACAATTCATGGGCACAGAATTAATATTCAATAAACTTATGTTCAGCCTCACTGGTTTACTAAACAAAGAAATGCAAACTGAAACCAAAATGCAGTACCTTTTTGTTTTGGCCTATTATACTGGCTAGATATTGATTATTCTCACTGATGCTGAGGGTGCAGTAAGGCAGCCATATTCATATAGATTGTTTATGGTAAATTGACACAGACTCTCTGGGCAAAAAATTATGTATTTGAGCTTTTTAAATGTCTACAACCTTTGTCTCAGTAATCCCCCTTATAAGAGTTTCTCCTAAGGGAATAATCAACATTTTGTTTATTATTATTGTTTGGGATATATGTTTGGGAGTTTCTCCTAAGGGAATAATCAACATTTTGTTTATTATTATTGTTTGGGATATATGTTGATTTTAATGATGAAATAATTAGAAGTAATCTAACCATTCTTCTCTTGTAAGACATTTAAGTATGGTACAGTCCACATGATAGAACAGTATGCCGTTTTTAAATCATACTTTTGAAAACATTTTTAATGTAATGACTTGAAGGAAAATCCAGGAAAAAGATCATGTATAAAAAGATATGAAATTACATACTCATTATGATCCCATCTCAGCATAAAGTATCTATTGGGTTGGCCAAAAATCTCCTTTGAGCATTCTGTAAGATCTTAGAAAATCCCGAATGAACTTTTAGTTAACCCAATATCTAACATATATCTATCTAAGTAACATATACAGGGAAAGATAGCAAACTATTTAGGACTGGATGGTAATATGGTGGTTGATTTTTATTTCTTTTTAAATTTTGTGCATGGTCCATGTTTAATTTAGTGTGTAATATTTGTAGAACTGAATAAATGTTTTTTTTTTTTAAGAAAAGAATAAATGTTTTTTGAGAAGTTAGTTAGTATGGGCGTTTGTAATTCCATGTTTGCTTTTCAGGCATTGGGGCACTGACTTTCGCTCTTCTGATGTCCGCAAGGATGGGTATTTTCCAAGAGACTCTGTACAAACAATTCGGGAAACACTCCAAGGAGGCTTTATTTTATAATGTAAGCGATTTCTTGAACCTGGGGAAAAGGAAAATTACTGAGTTGTTTTTGTAGTATATTAGTTCAAGTATGATATACCATCTTTCTGATATAGTTGAAGGATCAATTTATTATCCAGTAAACTGCTTTGGGGCCCACTGACTTTGGCACTTTTAATAGCCTGCATGATTCTCTACAAGAAATGATTGTTATTAGTCAGTGTGAACAGAATGTGTCTGCCAGGAACAACCATTCCCTTCTAGGAACCCAATGTTCCTAAAGATGAAATCAAGTTAAAACCAATATGGAAACCTGGAAAGGGAACAGAAGTTCCAAAAGCCCTATGCCAAGGAAAAGATGTGCAGGCAGGAGTTGGGGAGAACTGGGGGGGTTTGAGGAGTAAGCCGCTCAGACAGGCTTTATTCCTTTGAGAGAGAGCTTAATTAGCTAATTATTTGCCCTTTTGCCTCTTGTTTGAAATTGCTGATCTAGAGCCACCTTCTCTAGCTTTCTTCTTTCTCCCCACTCTTTTCTGTTGCGATAACGCCCAACTCCTCAAGGTCTCAGGGATAACGTTGCCTCCAGGTTCAGTAACCTCAGGGAGTCCTTCCCTGGGAACCTTTTGAACTGAAGTTGCAAACAAGCAATTTGAGATATTTAATCTCAAGCTACAGTATGTGGCTGGGAGTTTAAAAAATAAAGGAGCATTCTGTTTGGTTCCCATGTTTCTTTTAGCACAGTACCTGGCAGATAGTAAACTGCTTGGTAAATGTTTCCTGTGATTCCTTAGTAAATGTTTACTGTGGTGGTGGTGGTGGTGGTGGTGGGTGGGTGGGTGTCAGGCACCTTAATATTTGCTTACCTATCGTTTCCGCTTCCTCTCCACTCTCTCTCTCTCCGTCTTCATTTCTTTTCCCCGACTTCATATTGTCCTCTAGTGTCTCTCCCATTAGTTTCACGAACTCCCTAAAATCTGCCTTCACGTTCTGTATAATTTTTAAATCCGTTATATTGTTTAACCAGTCTCAAAAATAGTAAGATGTAGGCAGATCCTTTGGGCAGAATGACTGTGTTTCAATTTCTCATTCCCTTTTGTTGAGGAAAGGATGCTAGCTCTATTGTTTTGTAATGACCATCAGCTTCTATGGGGCAAGAACTGTAATTCGCAGGTTGATATCATGCCATACAATGTCAAGACTTATTAAAAGTATCCAGTGCTTTAAAAGGCACTGCGTATGTGCCCAGTCGCTTAAGTTGTGTCTGACTCTTCGCGACCCCATGGACTGTAGCCTACCAGGCTCCTCAGTCCATGGATTCTCCAGGCAAGAGTACTGGAGTAGGTTGCCATTCTCTTCTCCAGTGGATCTTCCCAACCTAGGGAATGAACCCATGTCTCTTACATCTCCTGCACTGACAGGCAGGTTCTTTACCATTGGTGCCACCTGGGAGGCTATTAAAAGCACTGGATACTTTTAACAAGTCTGACTTGTTTATCTTGATATTGCTTGTTACACAACTTGTAAAACTTTCAATCATTGTAAAAAATACTCTATATTTCTGTAATGTTTTTGCATTTAAATTTACATGAAATGTTTCTTCCTGTAGCATGCCCTTCCACTTCCTGGTTTCATCTTCTTGGCTTCTGACATTTATGACCATGCAGTTCTGTTCAATAATTCTGGTGAGTTTGGGGTTATCCAGTAGAATTACCTGACAGTTTCAGAGGCAGCATCTCAGTTTTCCTCGTGACTTCACCTCTGCAGTTTCTGTCATATCCAGATCACCCATCCCCATGCCACCTTCCTGAAATATAGTGCCATTAATCAGTGGTTGCAGAAACAAAAGCTTTTGCAGGCACTTCTCAATTATTTGCCAATGAAGTAAGACAATATCTTCAAATTTTCTGTTTTGCTTTGGAATTTGTGTGCTGTTTGCATTTGAATAGGGATGTATGATCTGAGAATGCAAACAAACAGTAATAATACTGCAGTGACTGGAGCCATGAGAAGTTGGACAGCACTCCAGCTTCTTTCCTCCTGTTCCTCCCTCTGCTAGGAAAGGCACATCTCACAGATACAGGCTGAGCTGCCTCCAAGCAAGGAGGCACAGAAATGACAACAGGGTAGATAGGCTGCAAGAATAAGCAAAATCAGTTCAGGTGGCTACAGTGCGAGCTGGCTATTACTTTTTACAGTGGCCGTTTAGTACATTAGCTAATAATTGCTAGTTAACTTAAAAGAAATTACCAATGTTAGGTTGGCCCCAAAATTCCTTTGGGTTTTCCCATAAGATGTAATGAAAAATTTGAACAAACTTTTTAGTCAACCCAGTATAATCTCATTATCTACTAAAAGACAGAGCATGTTATACAGACAAATGAATACACAGGGAACAAATATTTTTAAAATTAAGGCTTTATGTTGCTCGGACCTATAAAATGGTAAGTATGTTTTGCAGAATGACAGTAGGGGCTCAGTAAACATTTGTTTGCTATCTGGTCACAAGTTGTGAAGTTTGACTGTTCTCTGAGTCTGCAAAGTTGTATCTCCCATTTGCCTACAAAAAAGTGTGTGATGATGGCATGTAAGAAAGTTTTTAAGGCTCTGAATTATTCAATTGGTTCTGACTTTTTAAAAAAATTGAGATATAATTGACATATAGATGATTTTTAACGCAGTGTTTTCTAAGGTCTCTTAAGAGGCTCCATATAGCAGAGGGCTATTGAAATAAATACATTATCAAGTTCCTTGAGATTGATACTGATTTAGTTACTTGAATGCTCCTTCTAGAAGTTACAGGGATGGGTATTTTTATAAAAAAATCTTTTAAGGTCTGCCTTCAACTTCTTTAAAACCATTCCTGAGTATACATTTTTTCGTCTCAGATGAACTTGTTATTTGCAAGGAAACTGAACATCCGTCTAAATACTGTACATCATATGGATTGTCTTTCCCCAGCAAGCTGATACAGTGAATCTCTTGAGTTATTATACAGTAGTAACATTTGTTGACTTTCTTTTCATTTCAGTACTTGCTAAGTATTTCAAAGACAATAGAACACTAAATTATTGGGATTTCCCACTAGTCCAGATGTAGAATTTCAGAAATTATTTATATGTATATAAATTTTTATTTTTTGCAAAAGAAAATTAATGTTCATGTACTAACCATGTTTCAGCATCACTTTGTTAGACTTCACTCAGTTATGCTGTATAATTCAAGTGAAAGTTTTAGTGGCTCAGTCATGTCTGACTCTTTGTGACCCCATGGACAGACACCTCTGTCCATGGCATTCTCCAGGCAAGAGTACTGGAGTGGGTAGCCTTTCCTTTCTCCAGAGGATCTTTCCTGACCCAGGGATTGAATTCGAGTCTCTCACATTGCAGGTAGATTCTTTATTGTCTGAGCCACCAGGGAAGCCCGTATAATTCAAGCCTTCCACACAATTTAACAATATAAAAAGACTGATCCTTCAAGGATTACTATGTCCTTATTCTCTTTGATCTTGAATATTTTATTTCCTCCCACATATTTGCTGTGCAAGCCTCATTATATAAAACTAAACATAAGAATGTATTTCAAGGAAGGAAAGTTACAGTTCTGTTGCCCTACACATGAGCTAATTTCGTTTTACCAGTTTCCATCCTGACACTGTTTACATATATTGTCACACAGTCATAATCCTTGTGTAAATATAATTTTACACTTTCTTTTTCACTTTTGTTCTGCGTTTTTTATGTGACTATATATAATCTATGTGATTTTTTTTTTTTTTTTAAATCAAGTGTATAATGTCACATCTAGTTAAAGTACCTTTGCTTACATAGTCCTTGCTGTTATCACTGGGCGTTGTGACTGATTTAGTTTTTCCTTTATTGTAAACACCACCACAATGTATGTTGAATTTGTTTTTCTTTTGAATTAACTAGGACTAATTCCTGAGAATAAGAATCAATGCCTTTAGGACCACTTAATACCTATTGTGAAATTGATTTTGAAAACACCAATTTATACTACCACCCACTGAATGACTGCTAGTTCTGCCACCACCTTGCCAGATCAGGATATTATTATAAGTGTTTAATTGCTAAGTTAATAGATATAGAATGGTATGGCCTTGTAATAATTTAGAATTCTTTGATTACTGGTAGGATTGAACATATTTCCAAATGGCATTTATTTAGGGCTTGTCTCTCAAGACAAGTATCTTAAGACAAGTATACTTAAGACTGTATCAGTTTGAACTTCTCTGTGTTGCACAATCTTTCTCTGTAAAGTGGGGTCCTAGTCAGGTGAAAGGTAAAAAGTTTAAAGTTAAAATACAATTTGTTTTAAGAAACCAGTGTAATGACTCTTGAGGACAATGTAGCCTGGAATCAAGGCAAGTAAAGTATATGACCCAAGTCTATTTGCAAGAGAAATAAGGTTGCTATCTCTACTATGTTCATCTGTGTTACTGTGTTCAAAGGGATGAAAACATAAGCTATCCAAAGTGATACGACTGTCTCTCAATCTCTGCAGAACTGTATCAGGTTCCAGTCGTTGGTGTGACAGTGCCCATCATGTGGTTCTACCTCCTCATGAACGTCATCACTCAGTATCCTTTGCACTCCTCTGCCATGTGGTCTTTGCTGTGCTCTTTTGCCACAGAAATGTTTTTTCTTCTAACGGTGCAGTGATATGAATTTCGCTTTTGCTCTGATCTTTTCTGCAGTAAATAGGAGACAGGCCCATCCAGTGAACTCCTTTGTTGCAGGGAGAGAGGGGCAAAGAGATGCTGGCGGTGTGGAAGGTCAGTAAGTCATAAGACACCAGGAAGGAAAACCTCTGGGTGGGGGGATAGAAGTCAATGGGTAACTAAGAATTAGTATGTGACAGAAATCCTCTATGATTTCTACATGGAGTTTTCCAGTATCCTAGGATATTTCACAAGCTGCCACAAAATTCTGCAAGAGATTTCCAATTAAATAAGGCCTAATTTTTAAAATGGCTCTTTTGAACCACCTTGAAAGTTGCTCAGTCATGTCCAACTCTTTGTGACCCTGTGGACTAGACAGTCCATGGAATTCTCCAGGCCAAAATACTGGAATGGGTAGCCTTTCCCTTCTCCAGGGGATCTTCCCAACTCAGGGATCAAACGCAGGTCTCCCACATTGCAGGCGGATTCTTTACCAGCTGAGCCACAAAGAAAGCCCTCTGAACCACCTTACGCCCATTAGAAAAACCCTTGAGCCTTTGAAACAGTGGAACAGATTGTAGTTGATCTCATTCCTCTGAAGTCACCTCATATGCTTGCCCTACGGAGTTCCTTTTTGGAGATGTCATCAGCTTTACTGACAGTGTTACCTTCTGTCATTACTTGGGAGGTGACCTTCACTGTAAACTATAGGAAGAATCCAAAAAAAATCCGAAACGACTATCATAGGAAGTTTTCAGGCAGCTTCAGGTTGGGATCCATAAATGGTGTGGCAGGACAGTAATTCTGCAGGGTATTCTATCAAGGAGGAGCCTCAGGGCAGCCGTGGCCGATACCCTGTTTTCTGGTTCCTGGAATATGAACATTGAAGCTACAGACCTTGCCAGAAGGTTCTCCTGCTAATCTCTGGGTTGTTTACAGAAAACTGCCTTAACCCCGCTCCTCCAGGTACGTGTGCATCCGGGGCGTCTTCATTCTCACCACAGAATGCGCCTCCCTCACCGTCACCCTCGTCGTGACGCTGCGCAAGTTCGTCAGCCTTATCTTTTCCATCTTGTACTTCCAGAACCCTTTCACCCTGTGGCACTGGCTGGGCACCTTATTTGTCTTCATTGGGACTCTCATGTACACAGAGGTGTGGAACAACCTGGGGGCCACCAAAGGCCAGCCTCAGAAGGAGGAGAAGAAGAACTGAGGCCGGCCTGCAGTAGAGAGACCAGAGGCTAATGGGCTGGGGCCTGGCCACCAATTCACCTTGGTTAATGCTGAATTACCAGCCGTGTACCAGGGAATCCTCAGAGGGAGGGACTTCTCAGATTTCTCATGGCTCTGCAGACCCACATTTGTGGACCCTGAGTAGAAGCCCCTCTACCCTGAAGTAGAGAAGAGAACGGTTCTCCACTATCGGGTAGCCCTGTTCATTTGTTATCTGTTTTGTTTACCAAACACTGTATTCAGCACTGTACTGGCTTACTGAATTCTGAGTCCCCAGAGCTATTAGTTTTATATCTATGGTCTCAGACAAGATTCTCCCTGTTCTGATGATTCTCTTCTGTAACAGCCATCCTCCTCCTGGGGCCTCGTCCCCTTACTCCATCACCCTGCCACCCTCAGCTGCACTTTTCAGTCTGATGCTCCAGGCACCCTCACCAGGAACAACTGAATGGCCGCGAGAACGGAGGTTCTGGAGATGGTGGGGCTGGGCTTTCTCCCCAAGGTTGGGAAAGAAGCGGGTGTCGCTGTGTGCCCTGGGGACACTGGGGCAAGACTGGTGGGGATCCTCTCCCACATTTTTCCTTTTTTCCCCCTCTATGCAACAGTTATGTGCTTTCATACCTTTTGCTTTCTGTACTTAGAACAAACTGCAGCAGTTCTTTGTGGCACAGTGTTAAAGAGAAGTTGTGTATGAATTGGGAAGGAGAGACTTTTACTCTGTCTTCTCTTAGTTGTCTGAGTCATTTAGCCTCAAGGTTAGATGGTGATGCCAGGAGGACACAGGAGAAACTGGCCAAGAGGGCACTCAGAGAGCCTCGGGCTCTCCCGCCTCTACACCCAGCCAGGCATTCAGGGCGGGTTCCACATGGGAGAGAGGTTAAGTCTTTGAAATGCTGCTTAATTAGGTTCATCTCTGCCTGGCAACTCTTTTCAGAGTTATGACCAGTCAGGCTAATGGGTAAACCAATATATTCAGTACGTGTGGGTGTGGTGTATCAGGCCAAACTACAACTGAAATAGGTTTTTCTTTTTTTAAACAAGGCGTCTTAATGTTCTTGCCCGGTTTGGGGGTGAGTGTGTTTTTTTATATGTAGAAACCTGCCCCCCCGCCCCGCCCTTTTGCTAATTGTTTCAAAGGTCTGGTTTCCTCCCATGGGATAATCTTGAGAAAGAACAACAGTGTTAGGGTGGTGTGTGTAGGGGGTGGGTATGCTCTTGTGTAGTTTGTGATCACTGGTGAGAGGAGAACATGAAAATCAGTGTTCTATTTCCTCATCCTTCAACAGCCCTGACCTGTATCGCCTCACCACGGATGTGCTTTGGGGGGGTCCATCAGACTTACCAGCCTGTCTCTTTTTGCACATAGAGGCCTCTCCTTCTGTGCTGGGCACAGATTGTGTTCTTAAATAGAGAAGTGGCTCTCCAGGTCTCCTGGGCTCATCCAGGGTATGATGTGTTTATTCCACTATCAGGAGCTGTTCTCTGATGGGACCTAAGATGAGTGTCCTAGAAACCCTGGGTCACTTTGGGGGAAGTCAGTTAAGCTGCCTCGGGTTTTTTGTTACATACGGTATGGATACTGTTTCTCCATCTAAGTCCCAGGGTTTTCAGATCGATTTGTTGTTCTGGACATTGACATCTGTGCTGTGCCAGTGAGAGTCTATACTGAAAGATGCTGAATTAAGTGTGAATTTGTTCATGGCCTCAAAAGGTATTTAATTTCTTTGAACTGTGTAGAGTTTCTCAGACTGGTGGTGCTATAAATACCATGTATTAAATAGCCTCTTAAGAACAAAAGCTACTTTTCTTACTGTATAATAAAAGAACCTGTCCCCAGGGGCTGTTTGATTGCTACATGTCTGGAGTCTTGACAGGATAACTATAGAGCTTTACATGAAATAGTATAACTTTTTTTTTTATGTGGATGGGAAATATTACAATTTTTAGTAACTGAAACAGTGTTAATGTACACAGACAGCATTTAACTGGGTTCCTGAGGTTTTAGGTTTTGGCTTATGGAGCGTGTGTTTCTCAGTCTAAACACTTCTGCTGGTCTTATTCATAGGAGGAGCTTAGGGCACTCACTCAATGAAATGAGTGCATGTAAGAACATAATGCCCTGGGAATTGGTTTTTCTTTCCAGTAGTTGCATATAAGGAAATAAATCTAATAGATCCTAGTTCATGGGAAATAGATGGGGAAACTGGAAACAGTGTCAGACTTTATTTTTTTGGGCTCCAAAATCACTGCAGATGGTGACTGCAGCCATGAAATTAAAAGACGCTTACTCTTTGGAAGGAAAGTTATGACCAACCTAGATAGCATATTGAAAAGCAGAGACATTACTTTGCCAACAAAGGTCCGTCTAGTCAAGGCTATGGTTTTTCCTGTGGTCATGTATGGATGTGAGAGTTGGATTGTGAAGAAAGCTGAGCGCCCAAGAATTGATGCTTTTGAACTGTGATGTTGGAGAAGACTCTTTAGAGTCCCTTGGACTGCAAGGAGATCCAACCAGTCCATTTTGAAGGAGATCAGCCCTGGGACTTCTTTGGAAGGAATGATGCTAAAGCTGAAACTCCAGTACTTTGGCCACCTCATGCGAAGAGTTGACTCATTGGAAAAGACTCTGATACTGGGAGGGATTGGGGGCAGGAGGAGAAGGGGATGACAGAGGATGAGATGGCTGGATGGCATTGCTGACTTGATGGACGTGAGTCAGGGTGAACTCCGGGAGTTGGTGATGGACAGGGAGGCCTGGCGTGCTGTGATTCATGGGGTCGCAAAGAGTCGTTTGCGACTGAACTGAACTGAAAAACAGTTTATTCCCCTCCTTGGTTAACTGTTTTTTCAATCCTGGTTGAACTTGATTTCAATCCCTGTTAAAAGGGCAAATAAACCATTTTATAGAGGATCTGGCTCATCTGTAACTGGAGAAGAAATGTCTGTTAAATGCCTCTCCTCTTTCTGTGGATCAAGACCATGTAATTTTGTGCCCCAGAGAGAGAGGGTATGGTTTGTTTACAAAAGAGATTGATGTTTAAGGCATCCAGAACTCTACCTTTAGAGCAAAGATCAAATAGCAAATGACTAGCTAGAAAACACAAGTTTTGTGTGTGTGAATGTACCTGTGAACTCACTTCATAGCTTGACCAGGGTCATAAATGAGGCAAAAGGAGAAAACTGGTGATATTTGAGTTATTGCATTTAATGTCTGCATATCCTTTACCATAGTTCCATCGTTGTATTATAAATGCTTTTTTATTTTTTTGTTAGGAATTTATTTTTGATCTTTTACTTTCTTTTTCATCCAGCTGAAACCATTAATCCATTTAATAAGTTTCTGTCAAGTTCTGAAGTATTTGGACACAGTCTAGATAGTATTTTCCTTCTTTCTGCATAGTTACCCAAAATGAATACAGTACCTGAAATTTGGTCATTGCATCCTGTGAAGAAAAACACAGAAGCTGAGTTAATCTCTGCCAAGCTCACCAAACTCCTTCCATTCTTCTGGGAAGATTACCTGGTGTTTTGTAAGGATGATAATAGCTTGTGTCATTCCCTGAGCACCTTTCCTCCCTTCTGCATATTTTTTTTTTCACATCCTAACCCCTACCTCCAATTTCTTCAGCAGCCTCTGGTTACTCGCGTAGTTTTCTACTGAGCGACACATATAATGTTGTATCTATTTATGCCTCTATTCTTTGGGGCCTCTAGGTGTCTTTTGTGGATTTTTATAGGATATACATATCTGTGTAGCATGTATTTTGTTATACATTGTTTTAAGCACTGATACTAGGGGTGTGTATATATACAGATGCAAATATTGGGCAGAGCGAATGTATGTGTAGACGAGTAAGAACAAGAACGGTTAAAGTACAAATGTTTATATACCGTTACAGCTCAAAGTGGGGTGGAGAATCCTATCAGTCCTACCACATTCTTGTCTGTATTTGGGAAGCAGTAGTTTTCATCTTTTGCTCTTTTTACCCTACCTCTAGCTGACTTCCGTTGCAGTGCCAAATGTCTATGGTGAGGGGAGGTGGGCCGCATTAGGTCAGGAGTAATTATAAACCAGTGAATTAGTTCTGGGCTGGGCGACACACTTACTGGTGGGCTAGCACACAAGCCGATGTAGCAAAGACCTGAGCATCTCCACAAATGCACGGTGAAAGGCACCCTAACATGGAGATGGGAAATCAAGACCCTACATTTGCTGTGGTCTGTTTCTCTTTGGCTAGAACTATGAGCATTTTGGTCTCAATAGTTTTATCCTGAAAAATGTTCATGGAAGTTACCTATGAGAGTTCAGTCTTAGGGTGGAAGAACTGTCAATATAGATAAAATCCATTTTTATTACAGATGTGTGACCTTTGGAAATGAATATAAACAGTAAAATTAATAATAAGCATTAGCATCCATGTGGTGTGTAGCAGGCTGGGCTGGGAGACACTATAGCTGTGTGTGCTCTCTGGCGCCTTCCTTACAGTGGGCACTGCAGAAGAGGGAGGGACCAGGATCTGACTTGCATCCCATGAATGCATAAATCCTCGCCAAGATCTCTTACTCCCTCGAGTTTCTGAGAAAGCTTCTAATGGTTCTTGATACCCCTTCCCACCCTTCATCAGTAGGTCAGCAAGAAAGCAAATAAGACAACATTCCTGAGATTCTAAGGAAGGGAGGGTGCACGCCAGGAGTTGTGCAGATGCTGCTTTCTGCTGTCCAGGTGCCAGTGGGAGGAGGGCAGAGCATTACATATTTAGCACCTTGCATCATTTGATGCTCAGCGCAAGCAGAGGCCCTCAGGGTACCATTAAAGATGCTTAAAAGTTTCTGAAGTAGGCTGCTTGGGGTGTCCCCTACATCTCCAAAGCTCGTATAGTGGGTTTGCATTGGCTGATGCCTTAAGCTCATTGTCTTTTGTCTCCTCAGAATCACGTGGAGATTTACCTACTTAAGTCACTCAGCGTTCTACCAAACGCCCTCAATTTCAATCAAGTAAGGCAAGCTGCAAGGGTACCAGAGATAGGTGGGTTGGGGGGAGGAAAGCTTGGTCTCCATTTGTAAGACTCATACTTTTTAAAGTAAACGTTGTAATGGTTCTTTGGCACATTGAATTATTTATAGCTTTTGAGATGTAAAGAAGACTCCCGTGAACCAGGAGAAGCAGTAATTATTCCCCGACGTGATAAAAGTGTTCTTTGTGTGTCACTTGCAATCACAAGTCATTTCTGTGCTAGTTGCTTTCATTCCAGAGAATGGCATCATTCTCCCCAAAAAGAGGATGATTTTTAAAGTAGGATTTTCTAACAGATTATGTGGCATGGGGCTGGGGAAGGATGATGGGGATTTGATTTATCCAGCCTCTGAGCTCTTCATTCATATTGTGATTTAAGAACAAAGATGGCGGCGGGGGGTGGGGGGCGGTGGCTAGACAGTAGTAGAGTATGTAGAACAGCTAAGACATTAGTGAGTATCCAGATTTTGAGCTGTGTAAATATCAAATGTCAGCTTCCAGCCTTCTGAGTTATTTGAGCAGAGAGTTATGGAGAAAAGGGAGATTTTGTGAATAAAATGTTTTTGCCAAACAAACTGAATGAGTCTTTTTACCATGATTTCTTATAAAGAGCAAATTTCTGCCTTCTGAAACAACTCATCAGACACCTGGTTTTTAATCTTGAATTGTACAGTCATTGTTTCTTAATAAAAGTGATAAATATCTTGCAGGTGTTTCCAATCACCATTACCTTTCAAGTGCTTGGGTGCCGTTTCAAAAGCTCCGCAGTGTTTGCCTTGTACAGTGGTGGGACATCTTACCACAGTCGTAAGCAACCTGTCTTCTGCTGCCTGGCAGCTGGGTCAATCCCAAACCACTTCCCCGGCTACAGGTCAGTTTCCACTTCAGAAATTTAAAGAGTCTTGGCTTACTTTGGGAGGTTTTAGAGGTTAGTGGCAGTAAGTTTCTGTAGCAAATCTCTCAAAACCTCTTTGCCTTAATAGAAACACATTGATTTTTGTAACATTGCAATGGCCAGCTCTCTTCCTCTTCCATCTGTTACTTTTAAATGAATCTTAATGTGGAAGCAGCTTTCAAAGCAGTTTACTATACTCAGTCTTTTTTTTCTTTTTTATTGCAGTATAGTTGATTTACAATAATACTGGTTTCAGTGTACAACCTGGTGACTCAAGTTTTATAGATTATACTCCATTTATAGTTATTATAAAATACTGGCTATATTCCCTGTGCTGTAAGCAATATCCTTGTAGCTTATTTATTTTACACATAGAACTCTGTATCTCTTCATCCCCTACCTCTATCACGCCCCTCCCTGCTTCCCTCTCCCCACTGGAAACCACTAGTTCTCTATATCTGTGAGTCTGTTACTTTTTCGTTATATTCACTAGTTTTATTTTTTAGATAATATATAAAAATAGTAACATACAGTATTTGTCTTTCTCTGACTTTAAATTTCACTAAGCAAATTTAACCCTCCGAGTCCATCCATGTTGTTGCAAATAGCAAAATTTTGTTCTTTGCTTTGGCTGACTACTGTTCTGTTGTATTTATACATATCTTTATTCATCAGTTGATGGACATTTAGGTTGCTTCAAAGTCTTGGCTATTGTAAATAATGCTGCTGTGAACATTGAGGTATGTGTATATTAATGTTTTCGTTTTCTTTGGATATATATACCCAGGAGTGAAATTACTGGATCATATGGTAGTTCTGTCAATATCTTTAGTTTTTTGAGGAAAGAACCTCTATACTGTTTTCCACAGTGGCTGCAACAATTTACATTGTATGTACTTCGGTAGTTCTTTTTTAGTGTTTTATGTTTGAATTCCTCTGTGCATGTACTACAGATTTTTGGTTTGTGGTTACCATAAGGTATCTGAATCTATATATGTGCACATGTACACACACATATATGTATACACACATACATATGATTAAATTGCTGACTCCTTAAACATTTTAATAACACTGCATTTTACTCTCTTCCCCTCATAATTAGTTTTTTACATTATATTTTATATCTGTTTTGCATATCCCTTAATTCCTTATTATGGATATATTTTACTACTTTTGTCTTTTAACTTTCCTACTAGCTTCATATATGGTTGACTTTCTACCTTTACTGTATTTTTTTTTTGCCTTTACCAATGAGCTTTTCCCTTTTATGTTGCCTTTGCTTAGAGAAGTCCCTTCAACATGTCTATTAAACAGCTGATTTGGTGGTGCCGGACTCCTAGTTTTTGCTTATCTGTAAAACTTTTGACCTTTCCATCAAATCTGAATGAGAGCTTTGTCAGAGTATTCTTGGTTGTAGGTTATTATTCCCTTTCGTCTCTTTAGATATATCATACCACTCCCTTCTGGCCTACAGAGTTTTTGCTGAAAAGTCAGCTGATCGCCTTATGGGAATTCCCTTGTAGGTAACCTGTGGCTTTTCCCTTACCACTCTTTAATATTCTCTTTAATTTTTTGCCATTTTACTTATAGTGTGTCTTGATGTGGTCCTCTTGGAGTTGATCTGGTTTGCAACTCTCCATGCTCCTTGGACCTGGATATCTGTTTTGTAGGTTAGGAGTATTTTTAGCTATTATTGCTTTGAATATGTTCTCTGCCTATTCTCTCTCTCTTCTCCTTCTGAGAGCTCTATAATGCAAATATTAGTATGCTTGATGTTTTCCCAGAGGTCTCTTAAACAGTCGTTTCTTCTTATTCTTTTTGCTGTTCACCTCCAGTTATTTCCACTACTCTGTCTTGCAGCTCACTGATTCATTCCTCTGTATCATTTAGTCCTCTGTTTATTCTTTCTGTATTCCTAGTGTATTTTTCATTTCACTTATTCTTCATCTAGTTTGTTTTGTATATTTTCTAACTCTGTTAACAACTCAAAACTTTTCACTCATTATTCTCAAGAGCTTTATCTTTGACTCCTAAACTCTTTTTCAGGTACATTGCTTACCTCTAATTCACTTCTTCTGGGTTTTTTCTATCTTATTCCTTTATTTGGAACATGTTCTTCTGTCACCTCATTTTGCGTGACTTGCCGTTTTTATTTTACTGTATGTGGCAGGCTGGTTATGTTTCCCAACCTTGGAGAAGTGGCCTTTCATAGGAGACTTCTTATGAGTCTGCGCAGCACAGTGCTCTTTGGTCACCAGAGCTTTATGCTGTAGTGATGCCCCATCTGAGGGGTGTATGGATCCTTCTTGTATAGTGAGCTGACTACTGTGAGAAGTCTGGTAGGCATGGCTTGATCCTACTCTGGTTTCCAGGCCCTTCCTCATGTGGTGGAGGCTTCTAGCCACTGGCTGGCAGGGCCAGGTCATGATGCACCTGCCTGTGAGATCCCTGACAAAGTGAAAGTCACTCAGTTGTGTCTGACTCTTTGTGACCCCATGGACTATACAGTCCATGGAGTTCTCCAGGCGAGAATACTGGAGTGGGTAGCCTTTCCGTTCTCCAGAAGATCTTCGCAACCCAGGGATTGAACTGGGGTCTCCCGCATTCTGGGAAGTTTCTTTACCAGCTGAGCCACAAGGGAAACCCCAAGAATACTGGAGTGGGTAGCCTATCCCTTCTCCAGCAGATCTTCACAACCCAGGAATCGAAGCGGGGTCTTCTACATTGCAGTGGATTCTTTACCAACTGAGCTATCAGGGAAGCCCTGAAACCCCTGAGAGCCCCAGGGCTAATGCTGGTATTCTGGTGAGTGGATTTGGGTTCCAGGAGGAGATCTTAGGACTGGTGCCCACCCACTGGTGTGAAGTCATGTCCTGGGGCTAGTTCCAGCCTACTGATGAACAAAGCTAGGTCCTGAAGTCTGGCTACAGGGTTTTGGGTGTTCTAGAGCTTGGCCTGCTGGTAGGTGGGGCCATGGCCTAGCAGGTCTCAGAACTTTTGCCCCGTTAGTAGATGAGGCTGGTCCTGACAGTAGAGGAGGTTTGCTGGTGGGTGAGGCCAAGGCCAGAGCTCAGGCAGTTCTGAATCTAGCACCTGAGCCCTTGTGTGTGGCAGCGGGTCCTGGGCCTTCTAGTGGGCAGGGCTGTGTCCTTGCCCAGGTAGTTGCTGGCCTGAAGTATCCCAGATCTTGTGCCTACAGGTTGGTAGGTAGCACTGAGGTTAGCTCCTGAGGCTCATAAGCTAGAGGGAGGATTCCAAAATGGTGGCTGCCAGTGCCAGTGTCCACATGGTAGAAAGAACTCACCAAAATGACTGCCACCAGTCTCTGTCCCCAAGGTGAGCTCCAGTCGCCTCCTGCTTCTCTAAGAGACTTCCAAGATCAGCAGCTACGTCTGCCCCTTTCAAATTACTGCTGCTGCTCTGGGTCAGTTCAGTCGCTCAGCATGTCCAAATCTTTGTGACCTCATGGACTGCAGCACGCCAAGCCTCCCTGTCCATCATCAGCTCCTGCAGTTTACTCAAACTCATGTCCATTGACTCGGTGATGCCATCCAGCCATCTCATCCTCTGTCATCCCCTTCTCCTCCTGCCTTCAATCTTTCTCAGCATCAGGGTCTTTTCAAATGAGTCAGCTCTTCGCATCAGGTGGCCAAAGTATTGGAGTTTCAGCTTCAGCATCAGTCCCTCCAATGAACACTCATGACTGGTCTTTAGGATGGACTGGTTGAATCTCTTTGCAGTCCAAGGGACTCTCAAAAGAGTCTTCTCCAACATCACAGTTCAAAAGTATCAATTCTTCGGTGCTCAGCTTTCTTTATAGTCCAACTCTCACATCCATACATGACTACTGGAAAAACCATAGCTTTGACTAGACCTTTAATATGCTGTCTAGGTTGGTCATAACTTTCCTTCCAAGGAGTAAGCGTCTTTTAATATCGTGGCTGCAGTCACCATCTGCAGTGATTTTGGAGCCCCCAAAAAATAAAGTCAGCCACTATTCCCCATCTATTTGCCATGAAGTGATGGGACTGGATGCCATGATCTTAGTTTCCTGAATGTTGAGCTTTAAGCCAACTTTTTAACTCTCCTCTTTCACTTTCATCAAGAGGCTCTTTAGTTCTTCGCTTTCTGCCTTAAGGGTGGTGGTATCTGCTTATCTGAAGTTGATATTTCTCCCGGCAATCTTGATTCCAGCTTGTGCTTCATCCAGCGCAGTGTTTCTCATGACGTACTCTGCATATAAGTTAAATAAACAGGGTGACAATATACAGCCTTGACATACTCCTTTTCCTATTTGGAACCAGTTTGTTGTTCCATGCCCAGTTCTAACTCTTGCTTCCTGACCTGCATACAGATTTCTCAGGAGGCAGGTAAGGTGGTCTGGTATTCCCATCTCTTTCAGAATTTTCCACGGTTTGTGGTGATCCACACAGGTTTTGGCATAATCAATAAAGCAGAAATAGATGTATTTCTGGAACTCTCTCGCTTTTTTGATGATCCAGCAGATGTTGGCAATTTGATCTCTGGTTCCTCTGCCCTTTCTAAAATCAGCTTGAACATCAGGAAGTTCATGGTTCACATATTGCTGAAGCCTGGCTTGGAGAATTTTGACCATTACTAGCGTGTGAGATGAGTGCAATTGTGCAGTAGTTTGAGCATTCTTTGGCATTGCCTTTCTTTGGGATTGAAATGAAAACTGACCTTTTCCAGTCCTGTGGCCACTGCTGATTTTTCCAAATTTGCTTCATATTGAGTGCAGCACATTCACAGCATCATCTTTTAGGATTTGAAATAGCTCAACTGGAATTCCATCACCTCCACTAGCTTTCTTTGTGATGCTTCCTAAGGCCCACTTGACTCACATTCCAGGATGTCTGACTCTAGGTGAGTGATCACACCATTATGATTATCTGGGTCATGAAGATCTTTTTAGTATAGATTTTCTGTGTATTCCTGTCACCTCTTCTTAATATCTTCTGCTTCTGTTAGGTCCATACCATTTCTTTCCTTTATGGAACCCATCTTTGCCTGACATGTTCCCTTCGTATCTCTAATTTTCTTGAAAATATCTCTAGTCTTTCCCATTCTATTGTTTTCCTCTATTTCTTTGCACTGATCACTGAGGAAAGCTTTCCTATCTCTCCTTGCTATTCTTTGGAACTCTGCAGTCAGATGCTTATATCTTTCCTTTTCTCCTTTGCTTTTCACTTCTCTTCTTTTCACAGCTATTTGTAAGGCCTCCTCAGACAGCCATTTTGCTTTTTTGTTTTTCTTTTTCTTGGGGATGGTCTTGATCCCTGTCTCCTGTACAATGTCACGAACCTCTGTCCATAGTTCATTAGGCAGTGTATCAGATCTAGTCCCTTAAATCTGTTTCTCACTTCCAGTGTATATTCATAAGGGATTTGATCTAGGTCATACCTGAATGGTCTAGTGGTTTTCCCTACTTTCTTCAATTTAAGTCTAAAGTTTGCAATAAGAGAGAGCTTCAGAAGATGGCGGGAGAGAGCTTCAGAAGATGGCGGAGGAGTAGGACAGAGAGAACACTTTCTCCCCCACAAATTCATCAAAAGAGCATTTAAACGTCGAGTAAATTCCACAAAACAACTTCTGAATGCCGGCAGAGGACATCAGGCACCCAGAAAAGCAATCCAACTCTTCGAAAGGAGGTAGGAAAAAATATAAAAGACAAAAAAAGAGACAAAAGAGGGAGGGACGGAGCTCCGTCCCGGGAAGGGAGACTTAAAAAGAGAGAAGTTTCCAAACACCAGGAAACCTTCTCACTGCCGAATCTGTGCCGAGCTTTGGAAGCACAGAGGGCAACATAACAGGAAGAAAAAATAAATAAACAATTAAAACTCGAAGATTGCGAGTCCTACGGTAACTCCCCCAGTGGAGAAGCAGCGCAGACGCCTGCAGGCGCCATTAACAAGCGGGGGCTGGGCAGGGAGGCGCAGCGCGGGCTGCATCGCTTAGAGTAAGAATCTGGCCTGAATACCCTGAGCACTATCTGAGCGAAATAATTTGGGCTAACAAACCAGACTGTGGGATATCTACTACGCGAAAAGCCAGCCCCAACCTAAGACCACCAGGCCCGCGCACGGAACAAAGAATTGAACAGAGATAGCCAGCTGCAGACCTTCCCCCTCCGGTGATAGGCAGCCAGAGCCGGAAGGGGGCAATCGCAGCCCCAGAGAGACATTATTTATAAAACTGTAAGCAGGCTTCTTTGCTAACTAAAACTTCTTGGGGGTCTGGACGGTTAACATCTGCCTAAGAAGGTGCGCCGGTTTTGCGCCCAGATATCCGAGTGGCGGGGAGGCGATAAGTCGCAGCATTGGCGCTCGCCAAACACCTCATCACTTGAGCTGCTCGGACCTGGGAAGAGCACAATACTCAGGTCCAACTGAGTCTGCGCCTCTGAGGACTATCCGAGCGCATGAACCTGAGCGGCTTGGACCTGGGAGGTACATGCAACCCAGGGCCAGCCTCGGATTGTTCCCGGCGGAACAACCTAGAGCCCGAGCAGTGTGGGCAGGGAGGCTACACGCGCAGTGAGCGGGGGCAGACCCAGTGTGGCTGAGGCACTGCGAGCGCACGCCAGTGTTATTTGCTTGCAGCATCCCTCCCTCCCTCCCCACAGCGCGACTGAACAAAGAGAAGAAATACAGTTCCACCCATCAGAACACTGACACAAGCTTCCCTAACCAGGAAACCTTGACAAGCCACCTGTACAAACCCACACACAGTGAGGAATAGCCACAATAAAGAGAACTCCACAAACTGCCAGAATACAGAAAGGACACCCCATACTCAGCAATTTAAACAAGATGAAGAGACAGAGGAATAGCCAGCAGATAAAGGAACAGGATAAATGCCCACCAAACCAAACAAAAGAGGAAGAGATAGGGAATCTACCTGATAAAGAATTCCGAATAATGATAGTGAAATTGATCCAAAATCTAGAAATTAAAATGGAATCACAGATAAATAGCTTGGAGACAAGGATTGAGAAGATGCAAGAAAGGTTTAACAAGGACCTAGAAGAAATAAAAAAGAGTCAATATACAATGAATAATGCAATAAATGAAATTAAAAACACTCTGGAGGCAACAAATAGTAGAATAACAGAGGCAGAAAATAGGATTAGTGAATTAGAAGATAGAATGGTAGAAATAAATGAATCAGAGAGAATAAAAGAAAAACGAATTAAAAGAAATGAGGACAATCTCAGAGACCTCCAGGACAATATTAAACGCTACAACATTCGAATCATAGGGGTTCCAGAAGAAGAAGACAAAAAGAAAGACCATGAGAAAATACTTGAGGAGATAATAGTTGAAAACTTCCCTAAACTGGGGAAGGAAATAATCACCCAAGTCCAAGAAACCCAGAGAATCCCAAACAGGATAAACCCAAGGCGAAACACCCCAAGACACATATTACTCAAATTAACAAAGATCAAACACAAAGAACAAATATTAAAAGCAGCAAGGGAAAAACAACAAATAACACACAAGGGAATTCCCATAAGGATAACAGCTGATCTTTCAATAGAAACTCTTCAAGCCAGGAGGGAATGGCAAGACATACTTAAAATGATGAAAGAAAATAACCTACAGCCCAGATTATTGTACCCAGCAAGGATTTCATTCAAGTATGAAGGAGAAATCAAAAGCTTCTCAGATAAGCAAAAGCTGAGAGAATTCTGCACCACCAAACCAGCTCTACAACAAATACTAAAGGATATTCTCTAGACAGGAAACACAAAAATGGTGTATAAATTCGAACCCCAAACAATAAAGTAAATGGCAACGGGATCATACTTATCAGTAATTACCTTAAACGTAAATGGGTTGAATGCCCCAACCAAAAGACAAAGACTGGCTGAATGGATACAAAAACAAGACCCCTACATATGTTGTCTACAGGAGACCCACCTCAAAACAGGGGACACATACAGACTGAAAGTGAAGGGCTGGAAAAAGATTTTCCATGCAAATAGGGACCAAAAGAAAGCAGGAGTAGCAATACTCATATCAGATAAAATAGACTTTAAAACAAAGGCTGTGAAAAGAGACAAAGAAGGTCACTACATAATGATCAAAGGATCAATCCAAGAAGAAGATATAACAATTATAAATATATATGCACCCAACACGGGAGCATCGCAGTATGTAAGACAAATGCTAACAAGTATGAAAGGAGAAATTAACAATAACACAATAATAGTGGGAGACTTTAATACCCCACTCACACCTATGGATAGATCAACTAAACAGAAAATTAATAAGGAAACACAAACTTTAAACGATACAATAGACCAGTTAGACCTAATTGATATCTATAGGACATTTCATCCCAAAACAATGAATTTCACCTTTTTCTCAAGCGCACATGGAACCTTCTCCAGGATAGATCACATCCTGGGCCATAAAGCTAGCCTTGGTAAATTCAAAAAAATAGAAATCATTCCAAGCATCTTTTCTGACCACAATGCAGTAAGATTAGATCTCAATTACAGAAGAAAAACTATTAAAAATTCCAACATATGGAGGCTGAACAACACGCTGCTGAATAACCAACAAATCACAGAAGAAATCAAAAAAGAAATCAAAATTTGCATAGAAACGAATGAAAATGAAAACACAACAACCCAAAACCTGTGGGACACAGTAAAAGCAGTCCTAAGGGGAAAGTTCATAGCAATACAGGCACACCTCAAGAAACAAGAAAAAAGTCAAATAAATAACCTAACTCTACACCTCAAACAACTAGAAAAGGAAGAAATGAAGAACCCCAGGGTTAGTAGAAGGAAAGAAATCTTAAAAATTAGAGCAGAAATAAATGCAAAAGAAACAAAAGAGACCATAGCAAAAATCAACAAAGCCAAAAGCTGGTTCTTTGAAAGGATAAATAAAATTGACAAACCATTAGCCAGACTCATCAAGAAACAAAGGGAGAAAAATCAAATCAATAAAATTAGAAATGACAGTGGAGAGATCACAACAGACAATATAGAAATACAAAGGATCATAAGAGACTATTATCAACAATTATATGCCAATAAAATGGACAACGAGGAAGAAATGGACAAATTCTTAGAAAAGTACAACTTTCCAAAACTCGACCAGGAAGAAATAGAAAACCTTAACAGACCCATCACAAGCATGGAAATTGAAACTGTAATAAAAAATCTTCCAGCAAACAAAAGCCCAGGTCCAGACGGCTTCACAGCTGAATTCTACCAAAAATTTAGAGAAGAGCTAACACCTATCCTGCTCAAACTCTTCCAGAAAATTGCAGAGGAAGGTAAACTTCCAAACTCATTCTATGAGGCCACCATCACCCTAATACCAAAACCTGACAAAGATGCCACAAAAAAAGAAAACTATAGGCCAATATCACTGATGAACATAGATGCAAAAATCCTAAACAAAATTCTAGCAATCAGAATCCAACAACACATTAAAAAGATCATACACCATGACCAAGTGGGCTTTATCCCAGGGATGCAAGGATTCTTCAATATCCGCAAATCAATCAATGTAATACACCACATTAACAAATTGAAAAACAAAAACCATATGATTATCTCAATAGATGCAGAGAAAGCCTTTGACAAAATTCAACACCCATTTATGATAAAAACTCTCCAGAAAGCAGGAATAGAAGGAACATACCTCAACATAATAAAAGCTATATATGACAAACCCACAGCAAACATTATCCTCAATGGTGAAAAATTGAAAGCATTTCCTCTAAAGTCAGGAACAAAACAAGGGTGCCCACTTTCACCATTACTATTCAACATAGTTTTGGAAGTTTTGGCTACAGCAATCAGAGCAGAAAAAGAAATAAAAGGAATCCAAATTGGAAAAGAAGAAGTAAAACTCTCACTATTTGCAGATGACATGATCCTCTACATAGAAAACCCTAAAGACTCCACCAGAAAATTACTAGAACTAATCAATGATTATAGTAAAGTTGCAGGATATAAAATCAACACACAGAAATCCCTTGCATTCCTATACACTAATAATGAGAAAACAGAAAGAGAAATTAAGGAAACAATTCCATTCACCATTGCAACGAAGAGAATAAAATATTTAGGAATATATCTACCTAAAGAAACTAAAGACCTATATATAGAAAACTATAAAACACTGGTGAAAGAAATCAAAGAGGACACTAATAGATGGAGAAATATACCATGTTCATGGATTGGAAGAATCAATATAGTGAAAATGAGTATACTACCCAAAGCAATTTATAGATTCAACGCAATCCCTATCAAGCTACCAACAGTATTCTTCACAGAGCTAGAACAAATAATTTCACAATTTGTATGGAAATACAAAAAACCTCGAATAGCCAAAGCGATCTTGAGAAAGAAAAATGGAACTGGAGGAATCAACCTACCTGACTTCAGGCTCTACTACAAAGCCACAGTTATCAAGACAGTATGGTACTGGCACAAAGACAGAAATATAGATCAATGGAACAAAATAGAAAGCCCAGAGATAAATCCACGCACATATGGACACCTTATCTTTGACAAAGGAGGCAAGAATATACAATGGATTAAAGACAATCTCTTTAACAAGTGGTGCTGGGAAATCTGGTCAACCACTTGTAAAAGAATGAAACTAGAACACTTTCTAACACCATATACAAAAATAAACTCAAAATGGATTAAAGATCTCAACATAAGACCAGAAACTATAAAACTCCTAGAGGAGAACATAGGCAAAACACTCTCTGACATACATCACAGCAGGATCCTCTATGACCCACCTCCCAGAATATTGGAAATAAAAGCAAAAATAAACAAATGGGACCTAATTAAACTTAAAAGCTTCTGCACATCAAAGGAAACTCTTAGCAAGGTGAAAAGACAGCCTTCAGAATGGGAGAAAATAATAGCAAATGAAGCAACCGACAAACAACTAATCTCAAAAATATACAAGCAACTCCTACAGCTCAACTCCAGAAAAATAAATGACCCAATCAAAAAATGGGCCAAAGATCTAAATAGACATTTCTCCAAAGAAGACATACAGATGGCTAACAAACACTTGAAAAGATGTTCAACATCACTCTTTATCAGAGAAATGCAAATCAAAACCACTATGAGGTACCATTTCACACCAGTCAGAATGGCTGCGATCCAAAAGTCTACAAATAATAAATGCTGGAGAGGGTGTGGAGAAAAGGGAACCCTCTTACACTGTTGGTGGGAATGCAAATTAGTACAGCCACTATGGAGAACAGTGTGGAGATTCCTTGGAAAACTGGAAATAGAACTGCCTTATGATCCAGCAATCCCACTGCTGGGCATACACACTGAGGAAACCAGAAGGGAAAGAGACACGTGTACCCCAATGTTCATCGCAGCACTGTTTATAATAGCCAGGACATGGAAGCAACCTAGATGTCCATCAGCAGATGAATGGATAAGAAAGCTGTGGTACATATACACAATGGAGTATTACTCAGCCATTAAAAAGAATACATTTGAATCAGTTCTAATGAGGTGGATGAAACTGGAGACTATTATACAGAGTGAAGTAAGCCAGAAGGAAAAACATAAATACAGTATACTAACGCATGTATATGGAATTTAGAAAGATGGTAACGATAACCCTGTGTACGAGACAGCAAAAGAGACACTGATGTATAGAACAGTCTTATGGACTCTGTGGGAGAGGGTGGGAAGATTTGGGAGAATGTCATTGAAACATGTGAAATGTCATGTATGAAACGAGATGCCAGTCCAGGTTCGGTGCACGATGCTGGATGCTTGGGGCTGGTGCGCTGGGAAGGCCCAGGGGGATGGTATGGGGAGGTTGGGAGGGAGGAGGGTTCAGGATGGGGAGCATGTGATTTTTTTTTAAATAAAATTTTTGAAAAAAAAAAAAAAATAAATAAAGTTTGCAATAAGAAGTTCATGATCAGAGCCACAGTCAGCTCCCAGTCTTGTTTTTGCTGACTGTATAGAGCTTCTCCATCTTTGTCTGCAAAGAATATAATCAATCTGATTTCGGTGTTGGCCATCTGGTGATGTCCATGTGTAGAGTCTTCTCTTATGTTGTTGGAAGAGAGTGTGTGCTATGACCAGCACATTCTCTTGGCAAAACTTTGTTAACCTTTGCCCTGCTTCATTTTGTACTCTAAGGCCAAATTTGCCTATTACTCCAAGTGTTTCTTAACTTCCTACTTTTGCATTCCAGTCCCCTATAATGAAAAAGACATCTTTTTTGGGTGTTAGTTCTAAAAGGTCTTGTAGTTCCTCATAGAACCATTCAACTTCAGCTTCTTCAGCATTACTGCTTGGGGCATAGACTTGGATTACCATGATATTGAATGGTTTGCCTTGGAAATGAACAGAGATCATTCTGTCATTTTTGAGATTGCATCCAGGTACTGCATTTTGGACTCTCTTGTTGACTATGATGGCTACTCCATTTCTTCTAAGGGATTCTTGCCCACAGTAGTAGATATAATGGTCATCTGAGCTAAATTCACCCATTCCAGTCCATTTTAGTTTGCTGATTCCTAAAATGTCAACGTTTACTCTCACCATTTCCTGTTTGACCACTTCTGTTTGCCTTGATTCATGGACCTGACACTCCAGGTTCCTATGCAGTATTGCTCTTTACAGCATCAGACCTTGCTTCTATCACCAGTCACATCCACAATTGGGTGTTGTTTTGCTTTGGCCCATCTCTTCATTCTTTCTGGAGTTATTTCTCCACTGATCTCCAGTAGCATATTGAGCACCTACCGACCTAGGGAGTTCATCTTTCAGCGTCCTATCTTTTTGCCTTTCCATACTGTTCATGGGATTCTCAAGGCAAGAATACTTAAGTGGTTTACCATGCCCTTCTCCAGTGGACCACGTTTTGTCAGAACCCTCCACCATGACCCGTCCGTCTTGGGTGGCCCTACATGGCATGGCTTAGTTTCATTGAGTTAGACAAGGCTGTGGTCCATGTGATTAGATTGGTTAGTTTTCTGTGATTGTGGTTTCAGTCTGTCTGCCCTCTGATGCCCTCTCTCAGTGCCTACCTTAGCATGTGAGATTTTTGTGTGCCCTTTCAAAGTGAAGTGTCTATTTCCCACAAGCCATTGGGTCTCCTGAAAGTAAGTCCCAGTGGCCTTCAG
The DNA here is from genome assembly GCF_055505025.1 of Bos grunniens. Taxonomy (NCBI): domain Eukaryota; kingdom Metazoa; phylum Chordata; class Mammalia; order Artiodactyla; family Bovidae; genus Bos; species Bos grunniens. Next base: position 22,299,180 of record NC_141168.1, read on the forward strand.
AGCTAAATGTGCTGGGGTCTCATCTTCCCAGGGCAGGACCCCCAGAGTGTGGAGCCCTATATGGGAATTACATCCCTTGCTCCTTGGGGAGAACCTTTGCGATTCTAATTATTCTCCCACTTGTGGACTCCCTACTCAGGGGTATGGGTCTTGACTTTACGATAACTCCACTCCTCCTACATATCTCAGTGTTATTCCTTCTTTATTTCTTTAATTGTGGAAGATCTTTTTTGGTAGGTTCCAATCTTTAACACTGATAGTTGTTCTGTAAATTGTTTTAATTTTTAGTGCAACCATAAGAGGAGGTGAGCTCAGGGTCTTTCTACTCTGCCATGTTGAGCCTTTTCCCTAGTCTATTTTTAATTATGTTATTCAGTGGCCCTTAGGTACACAACACTAAAGGAAAAGAACAGGTTAACACTAAATATAGCATAATTAAAGTTTCTCTCTAAGAATCACAGCACAGATAGGGGAGAGAAAATGGTGTAATAGAATGATGTATGCTCACCTCCTCTCAAGAAAACACCAAAAACAGAACTAACTGCTGGAAAACTATCAACAGCTACAAAAGAAAACACTGAAACCTACCAAAAACAATACCCTGCGTCCACAAACAGAGAGGAAGCCTCAGTGAGACAATAGGAGGGACACAATCACAATAAAATCAATTTATTGCAATCGCAATAATATCACCCATAGCTGCTAGGTGGTCTACCCACAGACTGAAAAAATAATTATATTGCAGAGGTTCTACCATAGGAGTGAAAGTTCTAAACCCCACATCAGGGTCACCAGCCTGGGGGTCTGGCATGGGGAGGAGCCATCGGAGCATCTGGCTTTGAAGGCCAGTGGAGTTTCACTGCAGGAATTCCACAAGATGAAGGGAAATAAACTCGATTCTTGGAGGGTGTACCTTAGGACCCAGGGGAAAAACAATGACCTCGTAGGATCCTGGGTCAGACCTACATGCTGGTATTGAAGAGTGTCCTGCAAGGAGCAGCTGAGGCTAACTGCAGACACAAGGACATTGGTGGTGGTAGTTGTGTAAAGTGTTCACTGGTTAAGTCTGCCTGCAAAGTACTATTTTCTCACCAAGACCTGGCCCAACCCAACAGCCTATAGTTCTAATGCTGGGATGCCTCAGGCCACAAAACCAACAGCAGTCTATCTGCCTGGAGCCTAAGCAGCCTGCTAAACAGATCCCTTGACATGGCCCTGCCCAGCAGAGGGACAAGACCCACCAGAGGAAAGGAAACCACCTACCAGGACGTCTGCACAAGCCTCTTGGCCCAGCCTCATCAACCAGGGGACAAACAGCACAAGCAAGAAGGACTACAGCCCTGCAGAACAGAAATTGCAATCACAGAAAATCAGACAAAATGAGACAGCAGAGGAACTTTTCCCAGACAAATAAACAAGTAACACTGACAAAGAACAACTAAGTGAAGTGGAGGCAGGCATTCTATCCCAAAAAAGAATTCAGAGTAATGATACTAAAGATGAGCCAAACCTTGGAAAAAGAATGGAGGTACACACTGAGAAGACACAAGAAATGTTTAACACAGAGCTAGAAGATCTAAAGAACAAACAAGCAGATGAATAGTACAATACCTGAGATGAAAAGTTAACTAGAAGGAATCAAGAGCAGAATACATGAGGCAGAAGAATGAATGAGTGAGCTGCAAGACAGAATGGGGGGGATTACTGTCACAGAGCAGAATCAAGAAAAAAGAATGAAAGAAATGAGGACAGTCTAACAGACCTCTGGGACTACATTAAACACACCAACATTTGCATTATAGGGGTCCCAGGAGGAGGAGAGAGAGAGAAAGGACCTGAGAAAATATTTGAAGAGATAACAGCTGAAAACATCCCTAATATGGGAAAGGAAAAGAAGCAAGTCCAGGAAGCAAGAAGAATCCCAGGCAAAATGAACCCAAGAAGGAACATGCCATAGTGATCAAATTGACCAAAATTAAAGACAAATTTATATATATGACAAATATATATATATGACAAATATATATAAAGACAAATATATATATGACATATATATATAAGACAATTTTATATATATATATAAAGCAACAGGGGGAAAGCAGCATACAAGGGAAATCCCATATGTTATCAGCTATTATTTTAGCAGAAACTCTGCAGGCTGGGAGTGGCATGATATATTGAAAGTGATGAAAGGGAAGAACCTCTAACCAAGAATACTCTACCCAGAAAGGCTCTCATTCAGATTCAACAGAGAAATCAAAAACTTCACAGCCAAGCAAAAGCTAAGAGAATTCACCACCACCAGACCAGCTTTCCACAAATGCTAAAGGAACTTCTGATGGAAAAGAAAAGGTCACAAACAGAAACAAGAAAATTACGAATGGAAAACTTCACTGTTAAATGCAAACATACAGTAAAGGTAGGAAATAATCCACACACCAATATGATATTAAAACTAGCAATTGTAAGAAGAGGATAGTGCAGGATATTGGAAATGCATTTGAAATGAAAAAAGTAAGACAAAATATTCTTGTTTTTATAGACTGCTGTATCAAAACCTCATGGTAACCACAAACTGAAAATCTGCGATAGACACACAAAAAAGGAATCCAAACACAACAATAAAGTTAGTCATCAAATCACAAGAGAACAAAAGAGAGGAAGGGGGAGAAAAAAAGACCTAACAAAACAAATCCAAAACAATTAACAAAATGGCAGAAAGAACATATATATTTCCAAGTGGTGCTGGTAGTAAAGAATCTGGCTGCCAATCCCGGAGATGTAAGAGATGCAGGTTCAATCCCTGGTTTAGGAAGATCACCTGGAGAAGGAAATGGCAACCCACTCCAGTATTCTTGCTTGGAAAATCCCATGGACAGAGGAGCCTGGCAGGCTACAGTACATAGGGTCACAAAGAGTTGGACACGACCAAAGTGACTTGGCACGCATTGATAATTACCTTAAACATAAGCGTATTAAATGTTCCAACCAAAAGATAGACTGGCTGAATGGATACAGAAGCAAGATCTGTCAATATATGCTGTCTATAAGCTACTCATTTCAGATCTAGGGCCATGTACAGACTGAAAGTGTGGGGATGGCAAAAGGTATTCCATGCAAATGGAAATCAAAAGAGAGCTGGAGTAGCAATACTCATATCAGACAAAACAGACTAAAGAATGTTACAAGAGGCAATGAAGGGTACTAAGTAATGATCAAGCGCTTGATCCAAGAAGAAAATATAACAATTATAAATATTTATGCACCCAACGTAGGAGCACCTCAATATACTAACAAATACTAACAACCATAAAAGAGGAAATCAAGAGTAACACAATAATGGAGACTTTAACACCCCAATTAAACCAATTGACAGATAAGGCAGAAAATAAATAAGAAAACACAGGCCTTCAATGACCTTAATTGATATTTATAGAGCATTCCATTCAAAAGCAGCAGAATACACATTCTGTTCAAATTCACATGGAACATTCTGCAGGATTGGTCACATGCTGTGCCACAAAGCCAGCCTGAGTAAATTTAAGAAAATTGAAATCCTACCAAGCATTTTTTCTAACAACAATTCTGAGATTAGAAATCAATTATAAGAAAAAAAAAAAAAACACTGCAAAAAACAAATACACGTAGGCTAAAGAATGTGCTGCTACTAAATAACCAATGGATCACTGAAGAAATCAGAGGAAATAAAAAAATACATAGATACAAGTGAAAATGAAAGCATGATAATCCAAAACCTATGAGATTCAGCAAAGCAGTTCTAAGAGGGAAGTTTACAGCAAAGAGTCTAACCTCAGGAAACAAGAAAAGTCTGAAATAAAACACCTAACCTTACACTTAAAGCAACTACAGTAAGAAGAACAAACACAACCTAAAGTTAGTAGGAGTAAAGAAATTATAAACATCAGGACAGAAATACAGACAGACAAAACAATAGAAAAAAAATCAATGAAACTAAAATCTGGTTCTTTGAAAAGATAAACAAAATTGATAAACCTTTAGCTAGACTCATCAAGAAAAAAAAAAGAGGGCTCAAATCAGTAAGATTAGAAATGAAAAAGAGTAAGTTTTAGTGGACATCGCAGACATACAAAGGATCATAAGCGACTACTACAAAAAACTAACAACTATATGCCAGTAAAATGGACAACCTAGAAGAAATGGACAAATCCTTAGAAAGGTATGATCTCTCAAGACTGAAGTAGGAAGAAATAGAAAAAAATATGAATAGACTAATTAAGTACTGAAGTTGAAACTGTCATTTAAAACTCCCAAGCGGGACAAGGAGCTGGTGGTACAAACGGAGAGAGTAGCACTGACATTTATACACTACCATTTGTAAAGCTGATGGCTAGTGGCAAACTGCTGTACAGCACAGGGAGCTGCGCTTGGTGCCCCGCGATGACCCAGAGGGGCGGGATTGGGAGGGGGCGCTCAAGAGGGAGGGCATATATATACATGTATATACTGACAGCTGATTCACACTGTTGTATAGCAGAAACTAATACAACATTGTAAAGCAATTATACTTCAATTAAAAATAAATTTAAAAAATGAAAAAATAACAACAAAAAACTCCCAAGATATGAAAGTCCAGGACCAGATGCTACACAGGCAAATTTCTAGCAAATATTTAGAGAAGAGTTAACACCTATCCTTCTGAAACTTTTCCAAAGACTTGCAGAGGAAGGAATACTCCCAAACTCATTCTGTGAGGCCACCATCACCCTGATAGCAAAACTAGAGAAAAATACAACAGAAAAAGAAAGTTACAGTCAAAATCACTGACGAACTTAGAGGCAAAAATCCTCAACACGATACTAGCAATCCAAATCCAACATTACATCAAAAGGATCATACACCATGATCAAGTGGGATTTATCCCAGGGATGAAGATCTTTTCAATATCCACAAATCAATCAGAATGATACACCACATCAACAAATTCAGGGGGAAAAAAATCATGTGATCATCTCAATACATGCAGAAAAAGCTAGTGACAGAATTCAGTTTTTGATAGAATGGACCCATTTATGATAGTCTCTGGAAAATGTGCATAGAAGGAACCTACCTCAATATCATAAAGGCCATATAAATGACAAACCTATAGATAACATCATATTCAGTGGTGAAAAGTAGAAAGCATTTCCTCTAAGATCAGAAATAAGACAAGGATGTCCATTCTCACCACTTTTATTCAAAATAGTTTTGGAAGTCATTGCCACGGCAATCAGGAAAGAAAAATATAAGAAACCCAAATGGGAAAAAGTAGAAGTAAAACTGCCACTGTTGGCAAATGACATGATACTATACATCAGACCAGATCAGATCAGTCACTCAGTCGTGTCCGACTTTGCGACCCCGTGAATCGCAGCACACCAGGCCTCCCTGTCCATCACCAACTCCCGGAGTTCACTGAGACTCACGTCCATTGAGTCAGCGATGCCATCCAGCCATCTCATCCTCTGTCGTCCCCTTCTCCTCCTGCCCCCAATCCCTCCTAGCATCAGAGTCTTTTCCAATGACTCAACTCTTCCCATGAGGTGGCCAAAGTACTGGAGTTTGAGCTTTAGCATCATTCTTTCCAAAGAAATCCCAGGGCTGATCTCCTTCAGAATGGACTGGTTGGATCTCCTTGCAGTCCAAGGGACTCTCAAAAGTCTTCTCCAACACCACAGTTCAAAAGCATCAATTCTTCGGTGCTCAGCCTTCTTCACAGTCCAACTCTCACATCCATACATGACCACAGGAAAAACCATAGCCTTGACTAGATGGACCTTTATTGCAAAGTAATGTCTCTGCTTTTGAATATGCTATCTAGGTTGGTCATAACTTTCCTTCCAAGGAGTAAGCGTCTTTTAATTTCATGGCTGCAGTCACCATTTGTAGTGATTTTGGAGCCCAGAAAAATAAAGTCTGACACTGTTTCCACTGTTTCCCCTTCTATTTCCCATACATGGAAAAGCCCAAAACCCTACCAGAACTACTAGAGCTCATCAGTGAATTCAGTAGAATTGCAGGATACAAAGTTAATACACAGAAATCTGTTGCATTTCTATACACCAGCAATGAAAGACCAGAAAGAGAAAGATACAATCCCATTTACCATTGCATCAAAAAGAATAAAATACCTAGGAGTAAGCCTACCAAAGGAAACAAAACACCTGTACTCTGTATAAGACATTGATGAAAGAAATAGAAGACAACACAGACAAATGGAAAGATGTACCATGTTCTTGGAAGAATCAAGATTGTCAAGATGCTTATACTATTCAAGGCTATTAATTTAACACAAAGGAGGCAAGAATATACAATGGAGAAAAGACAGTCAATAAGTGATGCTGGGAAAACTGGACAGCCACATGTAGCAGAATGAAATTAGAACATTCTTTAACACCATGCACAGAAATAAACTGGATTTTTAAAAATGGAGTAAAAGACCTACAAAAATGGATTGAAGACCTATGTAAGACCAAATACTATAAAAACTCTTTGAGAGGAAAAAGGCAGAATACTATTTGACATAAATTACAGCAGTATCTTTCAAACTGTCTCCCAGACTAATGGAAATAAAAATAAACAAATGGGACCTAATTAAACTCAAAAGCTTTTGTACAGCAAAGGTAACCATAAACAAAGCTTTTAAAAAGACAGCCCATGGAATGAGAAAATATTTGCAAACAGTGTGATTGACAAGGGATTAATCTCCAAAATTTACAAACAGCTAATGCAGCTTAAGATCAAAGAAACAAACAATCCAATAAAAAAATAGGCACATGATCTAAATAGACATTTTTCCACAGAAGATATACTGATGGCCAATAGGCTCATGAAAAGATGCTCAACATTGCTAATTATTAGAGCAATGCAAATCAAAACTACAATGAGATATCACCTCACATCAGTCAGAATGGCCATCATCAAAATGTCTAGAAACAATAAGTGCTGGACAGGGTGTGGAGAAAAGGAAACCCTCTTGCACTGTTGGTGGGAATGTGAACTGGTACAGCCACTATAGAGAACAGTATGGAGGTTCCCTTAAAAACTAAAAATAGAGCTACTGTAGGATCCAGCAATCCCACCCATGGGCTTATTCCCAGAGAAAGTCACAGTTCCAAAGCATACATGCTCTCCAGTATTCATTGTAGCATTATTCACAACAGCCAAGCACTGGAAGCAACCTGAATGTCCACTGACAGATGAATGGATATAGAGGATGTGGTACAAATATACAATGGAGTACTACTCAGCCATTAAAAAGAATAATGCCATATGCAGCAGCATGAATGGACCTGCAGATTATCATACTAAGTGAAGTCAGAGAAAGAAAAATATGTAATATTGCTTAAATGTAGAATCTAAAAAAAGATACAAATGAACTTATTTATAGAAAGATGGTAACAATAACCCTGTATACGAGACAGCAAAAGAGACACTGATGTATAGAACAGTCTTATGGACTCTGTGGGAGAGGGAGAGGGTGGGAAGATTTGGGAGAATGGCATTGAAACATGTATACTATCATGTATGAAACGAGTCACCAGTTCAGGTTCGATGCACGATACTGGATGCTTGGGGCTGGTGCACTGGGACGACCCAGAGGGATGGTATGGGGAGGGAGGAGGGAGGAGGGATCAGGATAGGGAACACATGTATACCTGTGGCGGATTCATTTCCATATTTGGCAAAACCAATACAATATTGTAAAGTTTAAAAATAAAATTAAGAAAAGAAAAAAAAATTCATCAAGCTGTACACTTGTGGCATGTACACATACCTTCATGCACATGTCATATATTAATAAAAAGTTTATGAAAAATAAAGAAAAAAAACAGACTCACCAACTTAGAAAATTTATGTTTACCAAAGGGGAAAGGAGGGAGGAGGAGTAAATTAGGAATTTGGGATTAACAGATACACACTGCTATGTATAAAGTAGATAACCAACAAGGATCTACTGTATAGCACAGGGAACTCTACCCAATATTCTGTAATAACCTAATGGAAAGAATTTGAAAAATGTGTGTGTGTGTGTGTGTGTGTGTGTGTGTGTATCTGAATCACTTTGCTGTGCCTGTCAAACTACCAAAACATTGTAAATCAACTATACTCCAATATAAAATAAAGAATTTTTAAAACCACACAATTAAGAAAAAAGTCACACAATTTAAAAAAAAACGTGTTGCAGGCAGATTCTTTACCAGCTGAGCCACGAGGGAAGCCCAAATCATGAACTCCCCAGCAAAATGTATAACCTCAGTGGAGCAGTCTTCTATAGGGTATGCTGTGATTCCAGTGCCAGCAGCAAAACACAGGTACAGATGCTGCAGCAACTTCTCAGCCTTCAATATTCCTCATGGATAAGGGCTTGAGCACTTATGTGGATGTCAGAAAAGAGTCAGTTTCTTTGTCCTCGTCTTACATTCGGCATTCAATCACCTATCATAAATAACACAGATGAATGAATGGAGTGTGTATTAATGTCAGAACTTTTCTTTAAAAGAAAAAAAAAAGCACATCTGGCTATGGAAGTATTTAATAGTCAAAGATTTTCAGTGATGTTCTTTATCTGCAAATTAACTTAATAAAATCATCCCATCATTAAAATTAAGTTATGTTCACGTTTGATTGTCTCTTAATCAGCACTTCAAGAACTTAGCATCTGGCTTCATTATTGCATGTGACTCCGTGGTGCACAGATGCCTTCTGTAGCTGAGGGAGCATATGTTGATAATTATTGGAGGTTTATTATTTCCTGTAATAGCTTCGAATTATGTTTACTGCATGAACACCCTCCTTTCATGAAGGCCACACATCTGTATCAATTTCCCAGAAATCTCCAACACCGTTACAGTGATGGGTTTCATTCCAACAATTACATGCCATGAAATAGTAGCAGTAGCAAATGTGTATTTACCATGTGTGAGGCACCTTGCTCTGCTTACATTAACTGATGTAATCCTCATGACAAATCACTAAACTTAGAAAATTACCCTAGTTTCTTAGGCACAGAGGAGCTAAATTGCCTCAGACACTCATATGTGAGATTGGAGTCGATTTAACCCATGAAGACCGAGGCCAGCACCTACACACTCATCATCACCATACTATGCCACCTCTTGAATCACAGGAAGAGGCTGCCAGAGCTTCCTCTACCCTATGCCTCCCTGTTTGGTGTTGATCTCTATGTCAACAACTAGTCGTGATCTGTTTTCTCACTGTTATGTTATCATATGTCTTTGAATTCAGCTTATTAATCTACTTTTCCTCCAAGAGTTTATGATCCATGGTACAAACAAGAGGAACATAGAAGAGGGGGGTCAGGATGGCAGAGGAGGAGGATGTGGGGCTCACCTCCTGCCACAAACACATCAAAAAATATTACATCTACACGTGGGAAATCTCTTACAGAAAGCCAACCGGAAACTGGCAGATCATCTCCTATACAACCAGGGCTGCAAGATTCTCATGGAATTGGCAAGGACAGGCAGAAAACAGCAGGTGGGGACCTGTACTCCTGGGGGAGACTAAGAGGAAAAGGGAGATCATAGGGAGTAGACAGGCCAAGCCACAGACTAGGCACCGCAGTTCCGGGGTCCGCAGGATCAGAATATTATATACAAATATACACTATATACATTCACACTACATACAAAAGTAAACTAAAGGTGGTTTAAAGACCTAAACCTAAGACCTGGAGCCATAAAAGTCCTGGAAGAGAATGTAGGCAGAACAATTGACATAAATCAGCAGTATTTTCTTAGATGAGACTCCAAAGCAAAATAAATAAAAGCAAAACAAATGAGACCTTATTAAATTTTAAATGTTTTGCACAGTCAAGGAAACAGTCAACAGAATGAAAAGACAACCTGTGAAATGGGATAAAATATTTCCAAATGCAACCAACAAGGGGTTAATACCCCCAAATATACAAACTATAGTAACTATATACACAGTGTTCCAGAGAAGCCCTACAGATGGCTAAGACGCATTTGAAAAGATGCTCAACATAGCTAATTATTAGAAAAATGCAAAAACACCACAATGAGGTATCACCTCACCCCTGTCAGAATGATTATCATAGGAAAGTCTACAAATTATAAATGTTGGAGAGGATGTGGAGAAAAGGGCACCCTTGTAAACTTGGTAGGAATATAAATGTGGTGTAGCCACTAGGAAAAACAGTATGGAAGTTCTTTAAAAAACGGAAAATAGAACTATCAAATGATCCAGTAATTCCACTCCAAGGTATACATCTGGAAAATATGAAAGCACTAATTTAAAAAATACACATGCACCTAAATGTTCATAGCAGCACTTATAATAGCTAAGACATGCAAGCAACCCAAAGTGAAAAAATGAGTGTAGTCACTCAGTCATGTCTGACTCTTTGTGACCCCATGGACCATAACCTGCCAGGCTTCTCTGTCCAGGGAATTCTTCAGGCAAGAATACTGGAGTGGGTTGGCAGTCCTTTCTCCAGGGGACCTTCCTGACCCAGGAATCGAACCTGGGTCTTGCACACTGCAGGCAGATTCTTTACTGTCTGAGCCACCATGGAAGCAACCCAAATGCCCATCAACAGACAATTGGATTAAGAACATGTGATACACATGCAGAAACACACACAGAAACATGACTCAGCTATAAAAAAGAATGAAATTCTGCCATTTGCAGCAATGTGGATGAAGCTACAGAACATTATCCTTATTGAAATAAGACAAATACTATATGGTATCACTTATGTGGAATATAAAAAAGAATACAAATGGATGTACATACAAAATAGAAATAGATTTACAGATAGAGAAAACAAACTTGTGGATACCAAAGGGGAGAGGGAAGTTGAGATGGACAAATTATGGGTATGCGATTAATAGATACAAAGAACTATATATAAAATAGATAAGCTACAAGGATATATCCTATAGTACAGGAATTATACCCATTACCTTGTAATAACTATAATGGAATTTAATCTGCAAAAATACTGAATCATTAAGCTATACACCTGAAACTAACACAATATTATATCAACTATTTAGTCCAATTAAGAAGCCTCTGGGCTTTTTGCCATAAAAGTGCTGTTTTGTATACCTAAAGTTGATTTTTTGAATCTTAAAAAATAAAGAAGAAAATAAATACCAGTAAATATAGGACTCTGAAACAGTTCTGCTTCTTAAGTGTCACATCACAACATTCTCATTATTCCTGATGTATGACTTTTGGGTTAATCAACATTATCAAATGTGCAGCATGGAAACATAGGTAATTAAATCACAAAACCTTTATCAGTGATTTGCCTAAGTAGCTGTAATTCACAGAATGTTTAATGTAAGCATTAATAGTTCTTTTAGTTTCTCCAAGTCCTGTCTCAGAAAGCATTTAAATTATGTTATCTCATCTACCTAGATCAGTGCCAGCCCTAAATTATACTTTGATAATAAACCTTCAACCATTATACAAGGATCATTACTAGAGTTTTCATTTTCAGCAATTCAGTATCTTTGGCACAAATGGATTTTAATGCATTATACATTATCCACTGGATTGCCTAATATCCCCTTTTCAAACAAGAATAAACGTTCTAGTATTGCTCAGATTTTAGCTCTGGAAAACATTTCTCTGCAGATGTGTTTGCGTATGTAATTTTGTCAGAAAATAAAAACTTAACTATCATCCATTTTATACACATTTCATCAGAATGAGGTTTAACTACAAGTAATAGAGACCCCAACTATAGTAACTTAACCTAATGGCTTGTTTTTCACAGGAAGTAGGCCGGACACGACTGAAGCGACTTAGCAGCAGCAGCAGCAGCAGCAGGCAGGTCAGGGCTGGTTCAGCCACTCAGGAAAGCAAGTAGAAGCTTTCATAAAATGCCATGTCTGCAAAAGCCCCCATCCGCCTACGATCACCAGAAGAGGAGCTAGATGGCTCCTGTTTCATTTCTGCCTTCCACATCACACAAGTACCTGTCATTAGAGGAGCCTGCCCCAGAACACCGCTGGCAAAGATTCTGGGGACTGTAGACTCTAAGACCTCCGAAGAGGGGAGAGAGTACGATTAGCTAGGGAAACAGCGAATTGCCAGCAGGCAAGCTTCCTTGGTGGCTCGGTTGGTAAAGAATCGACCTGTAATGCAGAAGACCTGGGTTTGATCCCTGGATCAGGAAGATCCCCTGGCGAAGGAAATGGCAACCCACTCCAGTATTCCTGCCTGGGAAAACCACCAACAGAGGAGCCTGGCGGGCTCCAGTCCATTGGGTCACCAGAGTCAGACACAACTTAGCGACTAAACCACCTAGCGAGCACACTGTGCCCTGTGGCTGGACTATTAAACAATACTATTTAACTTCCAGACTAACAATTCTAGTAAAGCAGCATGCCTCTGCCTAATAAGATGTGACATCCCTCACGCAGATGAATGTCTTGCATTCTTTGCCCTTAAGTTCCCAGATCCATTTCTAGTTTCATCACAATTCCCTTTTGATATCCTGTGACCTGAAGCCAAAGTGTAAAAGTTAACCACCACACATCTTATATAAGATGAAAAAGGTCAGAAGATGGGGATTTGCAGCTGAAAATAAAACTAATTTGCTAATGTTAATACCGGAGAAGGCAATGGCACCCCTCTCCAGTACTCTTGCCTGGAGAATCCCAGGGACGGGAGCCTGGTGGGCTGCCGTCTATGGGGTCGCTAAGAGTCAGACATGACTGAGCAACTTCTCTTTCACTTTTCACTTTCATGCATTGGAGAAGGAAATGGCAACCCACTCCAGTGTTCTTGCCTGGAGAATCCCAGGGACAGAGGAGCCTGTATTTCTAACAATGCAAAAAGCAAAATACGCAGGCTTGCTGTTATTCCTCATTTTAGCTACTGTTTCTGAGGCCATCATTGGTATATTTACAACTTTTAATTCTGCTCCTTATGCTGTGTTCCCTTTGCTTGAGGGTCTTTACCTTGTGGAATGACCCAGACCTTCATTCCTGAAGGATCTGAGCCAGTTGCTACCTGCGCTGGTGGTGTCTTCCATTAACTTGTGCCTCTGGGCATGTAAGTATTGAAACTAAGGAAGTTCCCCAGAGGATGCCTTGAGTCACAAACATTTCTTATTCCCATGATATGGAGGCCCTCTGTTTCCCTGTCATCATCAGGATCAATCCCCACCCCTTCACCCTTCCAGCAACAATAACAATCCCCTACTTGACCTATGGCTACAGTGACATAGGTCAAAAGTGACCAGGTGGAGGTCTCAACTTCCTCAACTGAATCTGTTGCACTCCTTGGCAAGAGCATTCCTCCCTTGGGATCTAAAACTTATAGACCAACAGCATTTAAAGTTGTGAGACACACGTTTTACAAGTGTCTTAGGGGTAATGGTGTGAAGCCACTTCACATCTACCTCCTAATTCTTGGACCCACATTTCCTCTCTGTGAGTGAAAAGGGACAGTGTATTGGTTACTGGTCTAAGCAGATACTTGCTGGACAGCAGATTTTAATTGCTCTCCTAAGACTGAATGAGGCAAACCTAGAGCCTTTTTTTTCCCTTCTGGCTGCCGCACAAGCTCTCAGGGCTCAGGTGTTCATTCTGGTTTAGAACAGCTTGAGTGACATGGAGTTGGCCTAGCTTAATACGCCTGTCTCTGCCTCGTCCCCAAATGCTACTTAAACACATGCAAATGAAACACACACACAACTGTTTGCAGTGTTTCTGGTGTAAAAAAAAAAATCCTGAAAGTGACATTTTTTTCTTTCTCTTTTGAAGGCTCCCTGGCCCCCCTGCCCCCACTCTTTCTTTGGTGGGCCCATTTCAAACGTGTTAAATCTAGGGAAAAAATGTCATCAAAAGGAGGAAAACAGGTGGGGAAGAAAGAGATGAAAACACTCTTTGACAGTTCACTTCTGTTTTGCAGCTGTGAGAGCCGCGGATTTGAATTGTGCTACCTCCCTCACTCACCAAGCTAATTAATTCTCTTCAAAACAAAAAAACCCACATCTCCTTCCTTCAATCAATGTCAACAGCCAATTACAATCTTTCATCACCCAAAGTGTAATAACACAAATGTTATCAGGGAAGGAAACAGTTGGATTGACAAGATTAGAAATTTTCACTCCTTCTTCCTTAATCTTGTAATCACACGGTAGGCAGGAGTTTACAATAATATACACCCCAGTTTGCCAGTGAATTACTCCAGAAAGGCTTTGTGTAAATTCCCCATCATGTCATGTCTACTCTGGGTACAGAAGCACGTGTCTTCCTTCAAGAGGCATGGGATGAATTAAGATCGACTCCTTAGAGCTTTTTCCTCATCTATTAATCACTGCAGAAGGTTGTTAATTATGCAAAGAGGGGCAGCCTTGGTGGAATATATAACCACGAATGGCATTTAAGGGTGTCAGAAAATGGAGACAGCTGATGGTGACAGAAGGTATTTCACCGATGCTAAGATTAGCACTTTGCTGTCATGTGCTGGACAACAGAAGGCTCTCCTTGTCTTATGAGGATTAAATATTTGTTGATATGATTAGGGTGTTTTCCCTAACGTCTTTGGGAAGCCCAGCTTGGTTACTGGTGCTCAAAACCCACACTCCCCACCATCCCAGGGGTGTGAGTGTAATGGTTTGAATTTTAGATCACAAGTGGGATTGTGAAAAGAATGTCACATATATTTGATATAAAGAAATTGACTTAAAAGAACTGATTCCTAGCTCCCATCCTGCCAGGCTCAGCGGGGAGTCCCAAATTCTGTCTTTGCCATGGCTCTCGCATCTCCCTGGCATTGAACAAAGACCCAGGAGGCTCGTGTGATGTTTAGAAAATGAATGGGAGGGAGGTTCTGATTTCTGACCATTCTTGATGTTGGGATCCCTGAAGCCTGGTGACCCTGCATCCCCAGTGCCTGCCCTGGAAACACTTGTCTTGGTGTCTCCTTGTCTGTGTTACTCTAAGTATTTCCCTGGCTCACCCCAGGTGTGGGAGCACAGAGGCTCTGGAGGGGGAGTTAGAACAGGCAAAGGCTTTTAATGGAGAAGAAGGATGGAAAGTCAGAGGCAGATCAGTACTCAGAGAAACACTGTACAAGTGTAGATCTTGTTTCTCCTGCCTTGAGAAGAGCCTTTAGAGCTCTGTCCATTTACAGAGAAGGTTTAGAGCCTTGTGTCTACCTGGAATTCTTCCAGCTTCCAAGAGGACTTAGCCACCCCTGCCACTAACTCCTCCTCCAGACTGGGGATGGTGTGACTGGTACCTAGTGTGGCCTAGGGAGGGCCCTGGCATCTGCTGTTGCATCCATATCCACTGCTTGATTCTAGATCCTGAAGGAAGATTTCCCCTTCCTGAGTCGCTACAGGAATTTCGGCTGATCTTAGAACTTATATGAGAGCAACCATGCTGCTTTCAGAGCCTCTCTGTGGCAAAAACTAGAACACACTTCCTTACTTTCCCAAAGCTCTCTTCGTCATTCCTGCCAGGGCTCCTTGACTGCTCTCATGCCGGAAGGACTTTGTATCCTATAACTGAATAGCCCAGCAAGGCAGGAAGACCAGGCTTAATATTAGCCAATGCTGGAGTCACACGATTTTGATACAGGATCAGATCTTGGCAGTCAATAGGTGAGTCAACAAAATCCTCATTATTTCATACTGAAAACATATGTCCCAAACCTCTGAATCATCCTTAAATAGCCAAAATATAACCACAGTAGGCAGTTTGTGGAAGACACAAGTTATCTGAGCTCAGCACGCTTAGTGCCTTGTGCTTGACAATCTCCCACCAAGAGTGTATGAAAATACATTGATTTCAAATCAAGGATGTACACACTCTGCTGTGGATACTGCGGGTTGAGTTCATGTCACATATAGCTAAGGCACAGATTACACAAACACACGTCACGGAAACAGTCTGCAGGCATTCAAAGGTGCTGGTGACAAATACGCTATGTATTTGCCTTGCCACTTCCAGTACACAGACTGCCCTTGGCAGATATTACTGGTGGGGCATGCCAGCTGCCTGTTTTGCAAGCAGGAATATATGATGATAAATGAAGCTTTAAAATACACAATCAGTGATTAGTTACTGGTAATGGACTATGAAGGATTAAGAATTCTCACTATTTTAAAGTGCATTATTCCAATTAATTATTGACTATCACAATTCACAAGTACTGTGCCGAATTATAAAAATACCAACCTGGAACAACTTGGAACTAATTTCAAGGCACTTACAGTGCAACATGGTAATTATACTTACTGATGGTCCCTATCATCTAGAAACAACTACTGGAAAATACTGGCACATTTCTAATTTTTTCTATGCCCAGATACCATATACCAAAATTAGATAATTAAATATACAGTTTTATGTCTGTTTTATTAACACCATTTTGTTTGTAGTTCTTATATTCCTTGAGATTGTTTTAATGACTTCATGTCATTCTATTACATAAATATTATACTGTTTAACAATAATGTTAAATATTAATAATGTTTAATGGTAAACAATAATATTTAATGTTCCCTAAACTTTATTATAAATAGTGATTGTAGGAACACTCTTGTTTATAAATCTTTTTGCCTTGATCAGATTTCTTTCTTAGAGTACATACCTCAAACTAGATCTACTGGTCCATAGGCTGTGAACACTTCTAGATTCTTAAAGCCATATGGCCCAGTTTTACTGGTTCTATAATTCACATAATTCGTTAGGCAAGTATTTTTTGAACAAGCTGCTAATGTGCCAGGTACCATGCTCCGCCACTAGGAGTATACAGGTGAGTAAAACCAATAGAAGCCCTATCTTTACAGAACTTAGACTCAACTGAGAGTCTAGATCTAACCTGAGAACAAGAATCTTTGTGAGTTTATGTTAAATTTCATGCAGAATTAAGAGCTTTGGACAAGGTAAAAATAACAAAATGAAAACTTTGGCTCTCCAAATGCCATTTATGCAAATAATTCCAACAAGTTAAAATTTGCTGAGCATTTTAGCAGCAAATTACCCATAAATTATGTGATTGAATCATAAATTATGTGTTCAGTTGGTTAAGGTTATGGAGGAATATTAGAAATTGATTCGACTCCAAATGATGCTCAGAGAAACAAAGAAAAATATTATTGTACTTTCACAATTTAAAAATATAAATGACTAACTCACATGTGAAAAGAGTTGTCTATCTTTCCAAAACGTCATCTAGAAAAACTGCCCAAAATATTAGGAATGGGAAAGTTTAAGAAGAGTCTATTGGGAATTTCTATATAATGTGATGGGTTAAGCTACATGGATGGCTCCCCTTCCTGTTCTAAATCCATAGATATTCTGGGGAAAAGTGTAACAAGGAAGGGAAGAAAGAGGAAAGGAGAAATATTAACCTATGAACCAGAACATATTTGTCATATATATATCTCCTCTTTCAGATATATATATAACAAAGAATTAATATCCAGCATTTAGAAAGAACTCCTAAAATTAATAAAGAGTAGACACAGAACAGAACAACAGGCAAAAAGACATGAGCAGTGTTTCACAGAATAAATAACATCCAGTGGCCTCTAACCATGAAAGGATGCTCAAACTCATTAATCATTAAAGAAGTACATCCTAAAACCAGAGTGATATATCATGTTACAGCCATCAGATTGGCCAACACTGAAAAGTCAGAAAATGGCAAGCGTGGACAAGAAGTATATCAGCAGGAACTTCTTACGCAGCGTTGTGGAGTGTAAACTGGCACAGCAGACTTGAAAAAGAATTTGATGATACCTTTTAAAGCTGAAAACGTGTCTGTCTTGGGACAAGAAATTCCACTCCTTGCTCTACCCGAGGAGAAACTCTTGTACATGTGCACCAGCCAACAAATCCAAGACTTCACAATAGTGCTGCTTACTCTGTGAAGTAAAAATAAATGAAAAAGACCAAAACTGTCATTGACAAGAGAATGAAAAAATGGAAAAGTAATGAATGAATGAAATATAGCTCTACCTGTCCACAAAGATGAATCTCAAAGATCTATCGTTGAATGAGAAAAGCAAATCTCAGATGACGACAAACTTTCATACAGGTCAAAAATTAGCAAGCACAAACAGTAGGTACTATTAAAAAAAAAACACAAGGTAATGGCAAGCTGAAAACCGAGAATTATGGTTATTTCTTCCTCCTGGGCCTTCATTTTAATAAGGAGAAATATATGGTAAACAAGATAAATAATGAAAATCAATGGTGGGAGTGCTAGAGAGATAAATGAAGCAGGGAAAGGGGGTAAGGGTTAGGTGGAGGGGACGGGGGCTATAGACAGATTTTACATAGGATGTTCAGAAAGACCTAAGGCAGTGATGTAAGAACAGAGACCTGGAAAGGTGAGGGGAGCAAGCCAGGTGGTTATCTGGGGGAAGAGTGTCCGAGATAGGGTTACATCAAGTTCATATATTCTCATCAGTAGCTTAACTTCGTCTGTGCATCAGAACCACAAAATATCCTTCACCTTAAAGCTTCCTTGCCTTTTCTGTTTTTCCTTCATTTGTCAAGCTTTCTGAATCAGATATTGATTGGGTTTTTAAGGAACTGCCTCCCAAACAAGCAAGTGGAGTTATTATTTAGGTAAAATTAGTGCCTCTGCCCTCCAAATCTTTATTTGGCAGAATTCATAGTTAGATCAAGAATTCTGCTATAATTTACAAGTACTTCCATTTTGGGAAAAACAGACTGGATCTTTATACCTAAGCTCTATGATCCAGGAAATAAAGAATTTAAATATTCTACAGTGGCAATTGAGAATACTTTTGACTTCACAATTGGTAGGGGAGCACTATTTCTTATAGGAGTTAGAGAATTAGAGGTATGCATTAGGATAATAGAATTTTCGAGAGAACCTTATAAACTTGGGTGAAAATTAGATTGGGGGCTTTAGTGTCTGGGATTCTAATTTAACATGCTGTGAATTCACCTCATCAAATTGCTGAGCTAATCTCCCATGCCAACAACTGCCCAGGTTAATAAAAAACCTAGAGCTTTTCTCATGTTAATAAATAAGAGAAAATATAAAACTGCAGACCCTTCTCCTTCTTAAATGCAAGCAAGAAGTACGTGACCTTAGCTGAGCCACTTTGATTGCATGGAGGCTTTCTAATTAGTAGATCAAATTGCTCTCATCTTTCATAGTTCTTGTTCAACAAAACTTGCTGCATATGCTTTTTAAAAGTAGTGATACTGCAAATTCTGTCTGGTGCTCCACTGATTATTATACTGAGGAGCTGTTATTTATGTGTTGATTTCACCATCTCTGTAAACAACACCCTTGGCTATCAATACAGTTTGGGATTGGGGTGTTTTCATTAATCGGGTACTTTAGGGAAGAATTTTTACACATGTGACCATGTCTCCAAAACCTATGAAAATTATTATTAGTATGTGATGTTTATGCACTTGGAGATCTGAATGGCAAAAATGCAACATCTCACCATTTCACCAACACTGAGTGAGAAGTCTTTGTGTAGAGGGTTTGATGTGCTTTGGGAGAAGAGGGTCAGGCCATTCTCTGGGTGCCCTGACACCCCCCCTTGCCCAGAGGACTCTGCCTGGGCCCTGCACTGACAGAAAGCAGAGTACAGAAGTCTAGGTGGTGTTGGCGTTCAATGGCTTTCAGTCACAGCCCAGATTTCACTTCTCCCTCATTCCTCTTTTAGTTTTTGGCTAGTTTTGTTAAAGAATTAAACATTGTGTATATATAAAGTATTCTATAAATACAAGCCTATCTGTGTATATATAAAGTATTCTATAAATACAAGCCTATCTGTGTGTATTATATACAGAGGTGTATATTTTTAGTGAGTATTTTTTTTTTATTTTAGTGAGTTTTTCTTACTCTATTTGTATTGTTCTGTTTATATTTTTATCCCATTTTACAATTTATTTAGTCTCTGTGTTCTCTGTTTTGTATTTTAAAATGTATTATTACACATTCTAATGTAACATTTCTAGAATACTTAGTTTGAGCTTTTAGCCCCTTGATGCAAAGAATTGACTCATTGGAAAAGACCCTGATGCTGGGAAGGATTGAAGGCCAGAGGAGAAGGGATGACAGAGGATGAGATGGTTGGATGGCATCACCGACTTAATGGACATGAGTTTGATCGAGCTGTGGGAGTTCACAATGGACAGGGAAGCCTGGCGTGCTGCAGTCGATGGGGTCTCATAGAGTCGGACATGACTGAGTAACTGAACTGAACTACTCTGCAATGTTGTGATGGTTTTTGCCATACAACAACATGAATCAGCCACAGTTATACGTGGGTCCCCCCAGTCCTGAACCCCCTATCTCCCTTTTAAAATGTGAATGTGTACATGCTTAAGCTTTTTGTGAATTTTATTGATGTGATGGCAGTACACACTTTAGAAACAATAAAATACTAACACTACTTTAGAAATAATAAAATACTAACTAGAAATAATAAAATACTAACTAATAATAATAAAATACTAACACTTTAGAAATAATAAAATACTAACACTACTAATACATGGAGAAGGAAATGGCACCCCACTCCAGTATTCTTGCCTGGAGCATCCCATGGACCGAGGAGCCTGGGGGGTACAGTCCACGGGGTCGCAAAAATTGGACACGACTGAGCGACTTCACTTATTCACTCACTACTAATAAAATACAAATATGCAATATTTTTTTGTGGTTAATTTCATATAGCAAATTGGTACTCACAGAATGCTTTCATTGGTTTTTGCAAAATTCTTGTGTCTACTATTTACAATAGCTAGGACATGGAAGCAACTGGGATGTCCATCAGCAGATGAATGGATAAGAAAGCTGTGGTACATAAACACAATGGAATATTACTCACCTATAAAAAAGAATGCATTTGAGTCAGTTCTAATGAGGTGTATGAAACTGGAGTCTATTATAAAGAATGAAAAGTAAGTCAGAAAGAGAAACACCAATATAGTATATTAATGCATATATATATATGGAATGTAGAAAGACGATAATGATGACCTTATATACAAGACAGCAAAAGAGACAAAGATGTAAAGAACAGACTTTTGGACTATGTGGGAGAAGAAGAGGGTGGGATGATTTGAGAGAATAGCATTGAAACATATATATTACCATATGTAAAATAGATGGCCAGTTCAAGTTCGATGAATGAAGCAGGGCACTCAAAGCCGGTGCTCTGAGACAGCCCAGAGGGATGGGTGGGGAAGGAGGTGGGAAGAGGTTTAAGGATGGGGATACATGTGCACCTGTGGCTGATTCATGTCGATGTATGGCAAAAACCATCACAATAGTGTAAAGTAATTAGCTTCCAATTAAAATAAATTAATTAATAAAAAAAACAGTTGTTTCACCTTCTCAAATGTTTTTCATTTAACGAGTCCAAGATGTAGGCTTTTTACTATGGAATTATTTTTGTTTTAGTTTTTATTTATTGTTGATTTCTTGGTTTTTCAGTTCTTGTTCTTAGGCTTTTATATATCTCACTAATTGAATTTTTATCTTTCTGTATTTAAATTATTGTATTTCTCACATTGTCCACATAGAAATGGAAAGACTGACTCCTCATGACCCGTACATAGAATGAGCTTATCAATTATTATCTACATTAGGATGCTTTTGAGAATGAAAGCGGAGTCCTGTTAGGAATTTTGCTGGGACCCTGGGCATAAACTGGGGACAGTCCCAAGAACACCAGGATGCATGATCATTCGATCAATAAGGGAATTTTTAGGTCCTTCCCCACTTCAGCACTCCTAGGTACCATGAATCGCAGTAGCATTTCTGTTTTTCCCCTAATCTTTCATATTTTCCAACAATGTGTGGCCAAAACTACTTATAAAACTAGCTAATGCTTATGGAGCATTTATCATTTGACAGGTAATTTATGTAGACAATTCTGGAGGGAACAGGGGGTGAACTTCCCCTAAAGGGAGATGTAGTTTCTTCCCAAACTGGGATGGTGTAGTTAGCATCCCAGTTGGCCCTTCCTGTGCTGATGTGAGTTTCTGAGTGTTCAAACACAGCAGTCTCTGATATTCTTCCTGGTGGCTTAAAGTCAGAAGAATAGTTCACTGACAATGGTCTCTCAACAGTCCTGACTGACTTGTGAAATAATACCTAACCACAAGAAGGCTGACAGCCAAAGAATTGATGTTTTCTAACTGTGGTGCTGGAGAAGACTCTTGAGAGTCCCTTGGACTGCAAGGAGATCAAACCAGTCCACCCTAAAGGAAATCATCCCTGAATATTCATTGGAAAGTCTGATGTTGAAGCTGAAGCTCCAGTACTTTGGCTACCTTATGTGAAAAACTCACTCATTGGAAAAGACCCTGATACTAGCAAAGATTGAGGGCAGGAAGAGAAGGGGGCGACAGAGGATGAGATGGTTGGATAGCATCACCGACTCAATGGACATGAGTTTAGAGCAAACTCTGGAGGATAGTGAAGGACAGGGAAGCCTGGCATGCTGTAGTCCATGAGGCTGCAGAGAGTCAGACATGACTTAGGGACTGAAAAACCACCACACAAAGAAGTGGTATGGAAGGGGCTCCTGGCAGGCTGTCCACTTCCTCTGCCTTTTTCTAACTGTGTATTCTTATGCTTTTTTGTAGTTTAACTCTTTTCTCTGTTGACAAAAGGAATTTCCTTGTACATGCAGTTCTTTTCTCTCATTATAAGGGACCTGGGAAAGATGGCTAATGCAA
The DNA here is from genome assembly GCF_055505025.1 of Bos grunniens. Lineage (NCBI taxonomy): Eukaryota > Metazoa > Chordata > Mammalia > Artiodactyla > Bovidae > Bos > Bos grunniens. The sequence goes on from NC_141168.1 coordinate 22,321,907, forward strand.
GGTTAGCCCTCGTTGGACTTCTTTCCTAAATGGGAGACCACCTTCTTTGACATAGCCCTAACTGGACAACCATGGCCCTCTTAGATTGCCAGAAGTTTAGAGGCATCCATGCTACCTCCACAAACAGACCTTAGCTGCCCCTGATGAAAAGCTGGTCTCTTGCAATAATTATCACTATCACATTTTATTGAATCTAAGGTGTTATAAATTATAACATACCCCATCATTTTATATTCCACCAAGAAAGAAAAACAATGCTGCCAATTCAGCTATGGCATGCCATCAATTTTAAAATGTGCCCTGATTTTTTAAATATTTTTTAAAATGTGAAAAATGTGTCTCTCAGAATTGATGGAATACTTTCTTTTTCCTTCAATTTTCCACCATTTGATTATTAATTCTCCACCAAGGCCCACCACAGGGGGTTGGAGACTTGAGGTTGGAGACCTCATTCATTACAATGTGATTAATTACAACCCCACACCTCTACCCTACTCCAGTCTGTAAAAGGACATTTCCATCAGTCCCTTCATGACCGAGCCTGGCAGTGGAAGAAACAGGGACTTGAGTGAGTTACCTAAGGTCAGACTCTAAGCTAATGACTGAACCAGGGTTTGAACTCAGGAATTTGGACAGCAGCCTTACATAGTTAATAACCATTATGTTACAGTGCCTCTCTACCTATTTAGATAGAGCCTCTCAAACAATTTTATATAGGCTGCATCGCAGGACATTCTAAGAAATAGCTGTGTCAGACTCTTCAATGCCTACATGATATGGAAAATATGGTCCATGTGTTCAGACAGCACCCACTTTTGGAGAACAAGGAGAGAAAAATTCTCCAAGTCTCATTATCAAGAAAGGCTATTGCTGCTCCTGGGCAATGACTTGTCTTATGTTAAGGTCACCATGAATCGTGAAACTGTGGTCCTGATCGTGCTTTCTTTTGTGCTGTGACTAAGTATAGTAGTCAAACCAGTCAACCCTAAAGGAAGTCAACCCTGAATATTCATTGGAAGGACTGATGCTGAAGCTGAAGCTCCAATATTTTGGCCACGTGATGTGAAGAGCCAATTCATTGGAAAAGACCCTGATGCTGGCAAAAATTGAGGACAGGAGGAGGAGGGAACAATAGAGGATGAGATAATTGGATGGCATCATTGACTCAATGGACATGAGTTTGAGCAAGCTCCGGGAGATGGTGAAGGACAGGGAAGCCTGGTATACTGCAGTCCGTGGGGTCTAAAAGAGTCGGACATGACTGAGTGACAGAACAACAACTAGAAAGCTTAATTTTGCTCAATTTTCCTCTAAAAATTAGGGCTTGCACTTGACATATTAAAGCATCCTCTTTTTCCTCGTTGCTTCAATATCCTTACTTTTTCATGTGTTATCTGATTGAACTGAATGCACCACTGTATGTGTCCTCAAACCTTTCTGGAATGCAGTGGTAGGCCACTGCCGAGGTCCAGCCCCGGCTGATCCAGGGTATTCGAAGGGGAGACGGCGTCGGCGACTATTTACATATTCATCAAAGATACAAAGAGTAATAGAATAAGGATAGCTCAGTAGGAAAATTCAGTGGAGAAAAGAGGCTGAGTAGCTTGGTTTATGCAGAAAATCAATATAACCTGTGACACCAGGTTAGCTCTGACCACGGAGGCCGCAGGCGCCCTCTCGAATAGCGGAAGGTGCCCCACCTTAGACACCTTCTCGAGTGGGTCTTAGAAGCCCAGGCAAATAAATGGTCGCAGAGGATATCCGCGCTCCAGATGGAGACTCAGCTGGAAATTGAGGAGAAGAATGACATGGGGAGACCAAGCTTTGGTGAGCAAGGCCCGTAGCTTTATTTTCAACAGGGGCTTTTATACCCTAAGTTACACATAGAGGATAATAGGGGATGCAAAGTCAGCAGTCTTTGATCCTTATCAAAAAGCAGGGTTTCTTTCCTGCAAATTTATCGTATACAAATGGTTTAGGTGATTTACATCATCTTCTGGCCAAAAGGCCTATTAACATTTTATGACTCTTGACAAAGGTTTGTCAACCGTAAGAATTATTTTCTCTAAGAGTAATTATTTTAAGGTTTGGTGCCATCCTCCGAAGGTGTTAGATAAAACTGCATTCCTATAGGGCAGAGGTGCAGTGGGTTTACAACAAAGGAAAGAATTTATTACCTTAAGAGTCTAAAGTTGCTAGCACCAAGGCCACTACTTATCTTTTCTACATACCAACTATATTAATACACATTCAAGGATACAATACAGGGGATGTGGAAACTTGGCAGCAAGCATTGACTCATCAATGAAATCTTTTACTAGTTTTATTCTGACAGTTTCTAACTTTCTGAGAGGCTCTAAGCTATTTGAATATCTTAAGCTTCCCGTGCCTCTCGAGGCTGGGAGACTGTAAACAATCGTATGCACAGCTGTAGGAGTCCAGGTAAACTTGTCAGGCGAGTTAGAGAGCTACCTGAGGGGTTTGGATTTAAACACTCCTAATTGCCCAGGAACTTATTAATTGGAGCTGTAAGTTAACTCTTTGACAGAGAGAGTGAGATGATGGTGGGGGACAGCCCCCAGTAAAGTCAGAGGTGAGAGCACAAAGCAACAAAGTAGGCAGACTCTGGTTTTTTGGGGGTAGATGCTCGAGAATATCCAGGGGGACTCCTGAGGCTCGATCCCGCCTTTGCGTATGCCGAGCCTCCTTCCTCATGACCTTTGTCACGAGTGGAATGCCTCTCGCCGGCTTCCAGCAGGCCACACAGACAGACAGATATCTTTATGAACTTTTGAAATGTTGTGCTTCCTAGAAATTGAAATGCACGTGTCTAGGTTGGAATGGCCGCATATTAGCAGCCTCCTATCCTAACTTCCTGTTCAATAAATAATGAAAGACACTTCCCTTATAAAATGCAAACAAAAGTAACAAAAGCAACTGGTACTAGGAATGAAATCTAAAGTTAAGTTTACATGCAAAATCTTAGAATACTTATTGAGTACAGGATCCTGGGAGAGCAGAAAGAAAATATGTCCTGGGAAAAGCAGAATAAATATTTTAAAAATGTAAAAAGAGTTCAGTCAGCTCTCACCTCTTTCTTTTCCTAGTAGAATACAGAAATCAGATTCCTCCATTACTTTAGAACTATTTTCTGAAAATACTTCCCTTCCCTCACTTTCCCTTCAGGATTTTTTAGCTTAAGAATTTGACAGTAAGAAAGTAATCATATAAAAGAACTGGTAGTAAACATCGACATTAGTGAAAAATCCAGAGAGAAATAAAATAACATAAGAACTGAGGATAAAGCCAAAAAAGCTCTTAAAAATTTAATTGGGGAAAATAGAAAGAGGGGTGAGGCTCTATAAACTGAGTCTAAAATTCTGAAGTAGGACTTCTCTGCTAGTAGAGTGGAAAAGAATCTGCCTACCAATGGCAGGGGACACAGGTTCGATACCTGGTCTGGGAAGATTCCACATGCTGCGGGCAACTAAAGCCTGTAGACCACAACTCCTGACCAGGCTCTAGAACCTGCAGCCACACTGCTGAAGCCCCTGTGCCGAGAGACTGTGCTCTGCAACAAGACAAGCCACCATAACTAGAAGCCTGTACATGACTGCGAAGAATAGCCTCCACTCGCCTCAACTACAGAAAGCCTGTTTAAAGCAGCAAAGACCCAGCATCACCAAAAATAAACAAACACTTTTTAAAAATAATGAAAGTCTTAATTAAATGTATAATTGTGGGAATGGAAAAGGCAGGGAGAACTACAGACATTTTGAATTCTATGATATACATCAGAGTAGGGGGAAATATACCTTTCAAATTACTATAGATGAAAAGAAGAAAATATATAGCAAAAGACATAAACCAATAAGTGAAATGGTTAACAAAGCCAGGCTGTCAAAACATGAGAAGAAACGATAGGAAAAGGACTGAACTCGTCAGTATTAAAAAGAAATAAAAATTGTTTTGCGCCACACCTGAAATAAAAGGCAGAAACTCAGATTGAGTTAAAGAAGAGAGCATCCAACTGCATGTTTCTTATAATAGTGAGACCAAAATCAAATTACATAGAAAGAATAAGATTAAGAAGATAGAGTAAAACATATCAGCGAAACAGAAATAAGCAGAGGTGGCCCTGATACTATCAAAGGAAACTTCAAAGCAAAAAGGATTCTATGAAACAAAAAGGACTCTTTCAGGACCCTTTTATTTTGAAACAAGGTGAAATCCTAATTATGAAATAGTCCTGAGCATTTATGAACTGATTAAGATAACATCAAAATCTAAATAGCAAGAAAACTAAAAGACTATAAAAAGCAAACAAAATAAAGGGAAAACACTTACTATAGCAAACAATTATTTGATATTTTAAGGAGAGACAGAAATAAAACTACAGTCTACAGAGAGATACTATAATACCAATATCATTTATGACAGAGCAAGTTGATAAAAATAAAGAGGATATATCTTGTTTGAATAATGTAAATTAGAAAAAAGTGAATTAGTAGATGGAGCAAAATTTTATGCCACAGACTTTCTTTTAAATCCCAGTGATGATTTTTTAAAATTCAGCACATGCCAAGGCATAAAGGACATCAATAAAGTTTATAAAATATAAATTACAAAAGCCATATTTTCTTCATTATCATTTCTTCATTATACTCCACCAAAACTAGAACTTATAAGGAAAAAGAACTCTCAAAATAACTGTCAGACAAAAAAAAAAAAAAACCCCAAGACTACAATGATAAATTCTTTAGAGCTGTACTTTTCAATTGCTCAGTGTAGTAGCCACTTGTAACATGTAGTTATTTACATCTAAATTAAGTAAAAGTAAATACACGTAAGAATTCAGTTCCTCAGTCACACTAGCCACATTTCAAGTGCTCAACAGCCTCATGGAGCTATTGATTGCTACACCAGATAATGCAGATATTTTTACATATTTCCATCATCACCAAAAGCTCTATTGAACAAGCACTGCTTGTTCAATAATGTAATAGAACACATTTTATGTTCAAAAAAGTATATACAAAAGTTCTATACAAAAATGTATAGAACATATTTTATGATCATAAGCACTTTATAAGAAAACATAGTTTTGAAAACCTCTCTATTGAAAATAAATATGGACCAATGACAAATTGGGATGATATGTAAAACAAGAGGGGGCCACTTGGTTAATATTTAATAGAGAAAACTCTCATAAAAATATAACAGAAAACACTGACATCCTAGGATAAAAATGTAACAAAGATATGAACCAACAATTCACCAAGATGGAAATACCAATTAAAAAAATAAGCGTATGAAAAATATTAAACCTAATTAATAAATTAACATTTTTAAACTATCAAATTAGTAATGATAAACAATTATGTGGGAATATAAATTTGGTGTAGCCACTATTGAGAACAGAATGAAGCTTCCTTAAAAAAGTTAAAAATAGACTTACCTTATGATCCAACAGTCCCACTCCTGTGCATATATCAGGAAAAAACTCTTAATTCAAAAAGATACATGTATCTCAATGTTCAAAGCAGAACCTCAATGTTCAAAGCACAATGATTTACAGTAGCCAAGACATGGAAGCAACCTAAATAGCCATCAACAGATGAATGGATAAAGATGTGGTACATACATACAATGGAATATTAGCCATAAAAAAGAAAGAAATAAAAAAAAAGAATGCCATTTCTAACAACATGAGTGGATCTAGAGATTATCATACTAAGTGAAGTAAGTCAAAGACAAATATCATATGATGTCACTTATATGTGAAATCTTAAAAAATGATACAAATGAACTTACTGACAAAACAGAAATAGACTCAAATACAGCAAACAAATTTATGGTTACCAAAGGGAAAAGTAGGGGGAAGGCCAAATTTGGAATTAACAGATACATTACTATATATAAAATAAACTCTCTCTCTCTCTCTCTCTCTATATATATATAAAATACTATATCATACTATTTTATACAGTATGTAAAATAAACAACAAGGACCTACTGTATAGCACAGGAAACTATATTCAATATCTTCTAATAATCTATACTAGAAAAGAACCTAAAAAAGAATACATATATTTCTCTATATATATGTACAACTGAATCGCTTTGCTGTATACCTGAAGCATTGCAAATCAACTATACTTCAATAAAGATTTTAAAATATAAACATTAAAAAATCATAGTTTATGCTAATAAGAGTATGATGAGATGGTGAGTCATCTGTTAAAGACAAAAAAATATACATTTGATAAAGTCATTGTAGAAAAGCCCCATGACTCAACCCTCCAGGAGCAGTGGTAATTTTTTAAAAATACAATGCCTTAACACCCACCCCAACCACATACACACAGATCTTTATCTAAATGACTTGGGATGGAGCCTGGATATGGGTGTTTTTTTAACTTATGGAGAGAGTGACTTGCCTATCAAGCTGAGAACCATTACTCCAGAGACAACTTAGGTCTAGGATACAACAGAAATCCTATTTGAACTTGGGACTTGAAGAATAGGGTCCCAATGTTTGGCTTCCCGTATGGAGCTCTACCAGGTAGCCAATTGACCAAGTTCCCAATATATCCATGTTCTGGGAACTTGGCAAAGAAAGAAGACTGCAAGGGAATCAAGGGAGAGAGGCACTAAGACACACCCTTTTCCCCAGACTGGTACAACGGAGCAATGGGTTTATTATGTGCTTTCATAAAGGTAATCAAAGTTACATTAGAGAAAAAAAAAAGAGTCGACATACCTGGAGTGGTCAAAATAATAGGGCAGGTCAGCAGCTACAGGCATGGTCCCTGAAGAACAGGCAAGACCCCAAGACTTTCTCATTAATGCAGGAACCAGATGCTTTCTGCCGATGCCTTGAAAATTCTATAAACCCCTAGAAGTTGGATGAGATCCCAGGTTAAAAGCAAGAGAGAGGCAACAGAATTAAGATTGTCCTGAATTGATAGAGAATAAGATTAAATTTCTTTCACTTTGGATTTGACTTAAGAGTTTGTGGCCTGAGGTATCTGTACTCACTTACTATACACATGTCACTTAGCTTAACCATCAAAAAGTCCTGACAGGCAAACCTGTTATAATCCTAGGTTTATGGATGAGAGCACTTTGATTCAGATAGAAAGCAATTTACATTTCTAACATTTTTTTTTTTGCCGTATATACTTTGATGTTATATGATTCAATTTCTAAGCGTTCATGACTGTTACCCCTTGGTAATGGGATGCGCCTCTTTTAATGGAAAAGGTGCTTTACATATCATTTAATGATTGTTATCTTAACCTCTTATTTTGTCTGATTATAAAATTGCTGCTCTGCTGTCTTTCTAATTTGTGTGATGTTTCTGTAAGCGTGTCTTTTAGGTACCACTAACTTTTCTACAATCAACAGGTAATCTGGGAAGGGAGGGAGGGAAGGAGGAAGGAAAAAAAAAAGAAAGGAAAGAAGGAAGAAGGGAAGGGGAGGGGAGGGGAATCCAGTCATAGTGAGAGGGTATTTTTTTTAATGTTTCAGTATAAGTAGGAAAAAAATTTAAGAAAATAACTTTGAATAATACAATTGATATGATTGAATTTGTATAATACCTACCTCAGATTTCTGTGCCCTACAAAAGAAAACATTTTTTTTTCAATACTCATTCATGGTAAAATGTATGGTAATCCAGGAATTAAATGAAAATTCTTTTTTCCAAAGGTGATTATCTGCCAAAAATTTACAGCAGATTTCACACTTAATATAATGAAGCATTAGAAAAATTCCTTTTAAAATCAGAAGTGAGACAAGGATGTCTACTATCATTGTTTCCACTCAACACTGAATTTAGAAGTTCTCTTCAGGGAAGTTTTTAAAAGAAGAAAATGATGAAATGAAATTTTCAAAAGAGAATAATAATAGGAATGTAAAGAAGGGAAAAAAATTCATTTTTGATGATATCTGAATGGAATCCTGAAATAATCTCCAAATATACTGTTAGAATAAATAATATGTAACTATAGGAATGAATTGCATCTCATATATCAGTCATAAAAAATATAATCTTAAAGAATATTCCACTTACAATGACCAAAATAAAAGATACCTGGGAATAAAACCTAAAGATACATATATCCTTTATGGAGAAAAGTATACAACTCTTGATGAAAGTGAAAGAGGAGAGTGAAAAAGTTGGCTTAAAGCTCAACATTCAGAAAACGATGATCATGGCATCTGGTCCCATCACTTCATGGGAAATAGATGGGAAACAGTGGAAACAGTGTCAGACTTTGTTTTTTTGGGCTCCAAAATCACTGCAGATGGTGACTGCAGCCATGAAATTAAAAGACACTTACTCCTTGGAAGGAAGGTTATGACCAACCTAGATAGAATATTCAAAAGAAGAGACATTACTTTGCCAACAAAGGTCCATCTAGTCAAGGCTATGGTTTTTACAGTGGTCATGTATGGATGTGAGAGTTGGATTGTGAAGAAGGCTGAGCGCCGAAGAATTGATGCTTTTGAACTGTGGTGTTGGAGAAGACTCTTGAGAGTCCCTAGGACTGCAAGGAGGTCCAGCCAGTCCATCCTGAAGGAGACCAGCCCTGGGACTTCTTTGGAAGGAATGATACTAAGGCTGAAACTGCAGTACTTTGGCCACCTCATGTGAAGAGTTGGCTCATTGGAAAAGACTCTGATGCTGGGAGGGATTGGGGGCAGGAGAAAAGGGGACGACAGAGGATGAGATGGCTGGATGGCATCACCGACTCAATGGACGTGAATTTGAGTGAACTCCGGGAGATGGTGATGGACAGGGAGGCCTGGAGTGCTGCGATTCATGGGGTCACAAAGAGTTAGACACAACTGAGCGACTGAACTGAACTGATACAACTTTATTAAAGGAATTAAAGTTTATACAAAGGGAGCATGTTTATAGGAAGGGAGGTTCAATATCATAAAGAAAATAAGCCTTCCCAAATTTATGAACTAAATGTGATTCTAATTAACTTCAAATAAGGTATTTGTAAGTTTAAAAAATTCTAAAATTACTTGAAGTAGAGGATTTATGTGGCAAAACCAGAACTATGTTCACCAACATAGAACTGCATGTTATTTTTCATATAAAGTTAAAAGCACATTGTATTTCATTCCTCACCACTTGCCAGTCCCAGTTTGTTTGAGAGAGACAAGCTTCATCTTGTCTTCAAGCTTCATCTAAATTATTTCATCTGACTGACTGTCATTTTTGCTACATTTACTACTATTTCTGTCTTGGGTATTCCTTTGGAAAAGATGTATGGATTCATTACATATTCTAATGTATTGTCTATAGATTATAAGATAAAGTCAAGCATGTATCTGCTGATACTTTTAAAGTGGACCTGTCTTTATACTTACAAATGTCTCTTATTAGTAGGCTTCCCTGGTGGCTCAGATAGTAAAGAAACTGCCTGCAATGCAGGAGACTCAGGTTCAATCCCTGGGTCAGGAAGATCCCTTGGAGAAGGGAATGGCAGCCCATTGCAGTATTCTTGCATGGAGAATTCCATGGATAGAGGAGCCTGGCAGGCTATAGTCCAATGGGGTTGCAAAGAGTTGGACACGACTGAGCGACTCTCACTCACTCAAACTTACTTGGTACAGCAAAATGTGAAGAATGGTCAAGATAATTTTGAGGAAAAAAGAAGTACACAACTTGTCCCACAGGTTGTAAGTCTTATTATAAATGTATAGTAAATAAAACAGTAACACAGAGCAGAAAGCCCAGAAACAGACCCAAGCATTTATGGAAATAATATGTGAGACATGGCCTTACAGATTAGAGAGAAAAAGAGGTGGAACAACTGGAAAAAAATTAAGCCCTACCTCACACTGTACACAAAAATCCATTGCAGGTATAGACCTAAATTGGAAAGGCAAAATTCTTTAGAAAAAAGCATTTAGAATAACATCTAAGGGACTACAGTTACAGTCGACACAGGAAATGAATATATGAGACATAAAAAAAAAGAGCGCAGTATCAAGAAAATGGTTGAAACATTTGGCCATATTAAAAACTTTTATTCATTACAATATAACATTTTTTAAAAGGTGAAAAGACACAGCCTTTGAAAAGATATGTGATTCATATAACTAAAGACTTAATAACTAGAATATATAAATAAATCCTGCAAATTGATAAGAAAAAGATAATTTAAAATTGAACAAGACATATAAGTAGGCAACTCGCCGAAAAGCCACATATGGCCAAAAAACTCATAAAGAATGTTCAACTTTGGAGAAATCCAAAGCACCACAATGAGTTTACATTATCACCTATTGGATTAGCAATAAAAAGATTGTCAATCCCACTTGTTGCTAAAGATGTGGGAAAATAAAAACCTCTTACATATTTGTGAGGACATATTAGAATAACCAGTGTAGCCATATCTGAAAAGAAAGTGAAAGTGTTAGTTGCTCAGTCGTGTCCGACTCTGTGAATCCATGGATTGTAGACCACCAGCCTCCTCTGTCCATGGGGATTCTCCAGGCAAGAATACTGGAGTGGGTTGCCATTCCCTTCTCCAAGGGATCTTCCCAACCCAAGCATCAAACCCGGGTCTCCTGTACTGCAGGCAGAGTCTTTACCATTTGAGCCACCAGGGAAGCCCAAAGCTATAAGTTAAAGATCTACATACTAATAACACAGCAATTTCACACATAGATAAGAATTTTTTTACCTGCACCTTTTATAGTAGGAAAAAATTAGCATTCATCAGCAAGAAAGTGGATAAATGGTGGTATATTCTAACAGTGAAATATTACACAGTGGTGAAAAACCTTAAAACGAAACCAATACAATGTTCACGGAATAAACCCACAAACATAAAGTTGAGAAAAAGTTAATTGATGAATATATACAGTATACTGTTGAAGTCATGGTGAATAAAAGTGTATGTTGTTTAAGGATAGAGACATGTACCAAAAAGTCTTTATCAAATAGAAGAAAGTCTCCTCTGTGCCAAGATTTTATCATGAATGGGTATTAATCTTTGTTAAATGCTTATGCTGCATTAATTGATCTGATCATGTAATTTTTATTGTTTAGTCTGTTATTATGGTAGATTACATTGGTTCATTTCAACTAGTGAGTGAATCAGCCTTGCATCCCTGGATTAAACTCTGCTTGGTCATGCTGTATAACTCTTTATGTATTACTCAATTTGATTTGCTGAAATTTTGTTAAAGCATCTTTTCATGATCTGTCTCATTTTGGTATCAGGGGATATTTGCCTCAGAAAATAAATTGGGAATTGTTCTTTCCTTTTTCACTTTCTGAAAGGGATAATGTAGAATTGGTATGAATTCTTTTGTAACACTTGGTAAAATTCTCCAGTGAAAGCATCTGGATCTGGAGATTTCTTTTTCATAGTTCAATTAAGAATTCTTTAATTATTCAACTCCTGTAATATATTTATAGGATTATTCAAATGATCTGAGAGAGGGTTCTCAACACTAGGTGGTGGTAAATGTCCTGGCTCTCCACAAAAAAATGTTCTGATACTATCATATCAGGGAGGAGAAGGCGAGCATCATTACAGCTAGGAAAGCGTGAAAGCATTTGCTCAGATGCTGGGAAAGATTGAGGGAAGGAGAGGAAGGGGGCGACAGACGATGAGATGGTTGGATTGCATCATCGACTCAATGGGCATGAGTTTGAGCAAACTCCGGGAGATAGTGAAGGACAGGGAAGCCTGACATGCTGCAGTTCATGGGGTTGCAAGGAGTCGATATGACTCAGAGACTGAACAATTTGCTAACAAGAGAATAAGAATGGGGCCATGACTTTCTTTACAGTGTTTAGCTGGTAGGAGGCCGTCTATGGGGTCGCACAGAGTCAGACACGACTGAAGCGACTTAGCAGCAGCAGCAGCTGGAGTAAAGCAGTTCTTGTCTAAAAGGTTTCTGTGCTGCTAGTCTGCTCCTTCCCCAGTCTTTCAGCTAGAGAGAGCAGGCTCTTTTTTGGAACTTCTGTTGTCTCTGTTGTTAGTGTTGTGGGACTGTAGCTTCTCCAGCGCCCAGTAAAGGAAATGTCTGTGGCAAAAGGAAACCCAGAGAAATCACCACTGTCATTACTCAAGTCCCAGTATCCTCAGGGGCTCTGCCTTCTCCCTTCTATCTCTCAATCTTACATTTTTTAAGCTGTGCTTAGTAGGATAAATTTTTAAAAGGCATCTCTTCCATATTGTCCGAAATTGAAACTATTATTTTTATACCTTCCAGTATGTCTAAAATATTTCATAATAACATTTAAGAAGATTAGATGATGCTGGTGAATCTTATTTTCTAAGGTTCTTGGGGCATGAGACCCACTCTCTGCACCCCTACTTCTCCAGAGACCATTGCCTCCCTTCTCTGGCTCAGCCTATTACTCTCCTCCGCGTTCCCCCTCCCATCCTCTCCCACCCACCCCCAAGAGAAGAATTTAACCAGCTCCAGTTGAGAATAGGGCTAGGTGTAAGATAGGAGCCAATAGCATACCATGTTACATCCAAATTTGAGTTATAGCAAAGAGGGTTATTGAAGGAGGTTTTGATATTTTTTAAAAAGGAAAACATTAGCAGATTTTGATGCTTAAAATATTTAACAATCAGTGCAGTACTACGTGAGGGCTCTAGTTCCCATGAACCATCATGCATAGAGGATTCAGAGGAGAGGCCATTTGCCAATCCAAAGGGATGTGTTTCAACATTTTAACAACCTAGTTAGTCTTGCTCACACATATCAGATGAATACCAGCTTCATCTATAACTATTAAAAAAATTTTTTTGCAGATAGCAGGAAGTGAAACTACAAAGATGATGAAAATTGTTTATAAGCTTTTCATAATCAGACTCTAAAAAGGATAAAATAGAAAAAATACCTGATACTCTTTATTTCTTCATATTGCTAAAGCAAGTTGAGATATCATGCTGGTCAGAAGTTAAATGGAATGCTATAATTTTTTCATAATGAGAAGAACAAAATATTTCAGTCCTGTAAAGTATACACTAATGTTACAAATGGACATGTTGAAATTTTAAGACCACAATCTCCATTGGCTTTATCCCCAAACCACTGTGCATGTAGCAAGGCAAATATCTTAGGAGATTTTTGCCATCTGATATTTCAGAGCAGGAAGCAGCTGGAAGAGTCATTCATAGCTATGGGAAAAACTGAAATTACGTTAATAAAAGCTAAGAATAACTTACATTTCAAAAAAGATAGACACTATTCAGAGAATCACAAAAGAAGCTGATTGAGAGGATAAGGGCACATAGAACCTTCTTTTGTAGGCAGTTGGTTGAGTGAGGAATAGCCAGGATGCATGGCCAGGTAAGACAGAGGGACCAGACATGATCAGAGAGGATTTTCCACATTAAGATCAAACATCAAGTACTGGTCTACTTGCGGCCCTGAGGTATCGGAGGGAGGGTGGGTTTGATGTTGGAACCTGGGCGACTGATGGCTGAGACCGTGTGTCTTCTGTGTTGGAGAGACCCTTTTCCATGTGGAAATGCTTGTTTATATAGTGCTGTAAAACATTAAGGAAAAAATACAGTATGTATGGTTAACCCCTTGGTGCATTAAACAAAGAAAATAAGCATTGCATGACATAAAAAAACAGAATAATTTTTAGAATGCATTCATAACAAACTATAAAAAATTAATGACATCCAAATAAGAAAAATAGGAATGAGGTTGAGAATATATCATGTGTGTGGTTAGACAAACCTTGGGTTGTATAGACTTGCCCAACGACCCGAAGGTGGCCACAGCGAGCAATTCCCATGCTACTCTTCTACCCTGCTCATACCCTCTGCACAATGCCCTGCACATATTCCCTTTCCATCATATATGAGCAGACTTAACACAGACACACAGACACACACAATCCACCCACACACACACACTCTGAGAAACCTTCCTGCTGCTGCTAAGTCGCTTCGGTCGTGTCCAACTCTGTGCGACCCCATGGACGGTAGCCCATGAGGCTCCCCCATCCCTGGGATTCTCCAGGCAAGAACACTGGAGTGGGTTGCCATTTCCTTCTCCAATTCAGGAAAGTGAAAAGTGAAAGTGAAGTCGCTGAGTCTTGTCCAACTCTTAGCGACCCCATGGACTGCGGCCCACCAGGCTCCTCCATCCATGGGATTTTCCAGGCAAGAGTACTGGAGTGGGGTGCCATTGCCTTCTCTGATGAGAAACCTTCCTAGAGAAACCTTATCAAATGCTCTTAAGATTGGCTTGTTCACCAAGGATGGGGACACAGGATGAACCGTGGAGCTAGGTCCCTTCAGGGACTGTGGAAGCAAGAGGAGTTTGGAAGATAAGAGACTGAAGGTGGAAGCATGCTGGCAACAGAGGAAGCTGCATTCTCAGTGGGCAGAGAAAGCAGTGTAAGAAGAATTAAGAGAGTGAGGCTAGAGGACTCTATAGGAAGTGAGCAAAACAGAACGGCCTGTAAGACTGGGAAGACTCAGTTTATCAGGCAAAGCAATGCAATCCCACAGTTAAAGGCAATATGGGCCTTTTGAAAGGTATATTCCCTTGTGGCTCAGCTGGTACAGAATCCACCCGCAATGCTGGAGACCTGGGTTCAATCCCTGAGTCGGGAAGATCCCCTAGAGAAGGGAAAGGCTACCCACTCCAGTATCCTGACCTAGAGAATTGAGGGACGGTATAGTCCATGGGGTTGCAAGGAGTTGGACAGGACTGAGCAACTTTCACTTTCAAGGTATATTCAGAGCAAGAACAGCACACTCCTTGAGAAGATGATACTGTGTTAACAGAGGACACACACACAAAAAGAAAACAAAAAGGCTCCTCCTCATGTTCTTCTCTTTTGTTCACCAAGGAGATATTTTTTAAAGCTGGAAAGGATAATAAAAACACCTTAAATAAAGGCCTGTAGGAAGAATGCAGAGAGTAGCAGAGTCGGCCTCCCTTCTCAATCAGTTCATTTTTCATACCCAGGTAAGCTACCTCTCAGGGCGTTGAAAAAACAGGAGTAATTTTTAGAGTGTCTTGTTTTTGAGAATTCATCACCATAAGAAAAGCATTGGAGGTAAATGATACTGCCACTTCAGTTCACTTCAGTTCAGTTCAGTCGCCCAGTCGTGTCTGACTCTTTGCAACCCCATGAATTGTAGCACGCCAGGCCTCCCTGTCCATCTAATTTACAATATGGGGAAACAGTGGAAAGTGTCAGACTTTATTTTTGGGGGCTTCAAAAATATTTCCTATGAAGTGATGGGACCAGATGCCATATCTTCATTTTCTAAATGTTGAGCTTTAAGCCAACTTTTTCACTCTCCTCTTTCACTTTCATCAAGAGGCTTTTCAGTTCCTCTTCACTTTCTGCCATAAGGGTGGTGTCATCTGCATATCTGAGGTTAATGATATTTCTCCCAGCAATCTTGATTTCAGCTTGTGCTTCTTCCAGCCCAGCGTTTCTCATGATGTACTCTGCATATAGGTTAAATAAGCAGGGTAACAATATAAAGCCTTGACGAACTCCTTTTCCTATTTGGAACCCATCTGTTGTTCCATGTCCAGTTCTAACTGTTGCTTCCTGACCTGCATATAGGTTTCTCAAGAGACAGGTCAGGTGGTCTGGTATTCCCATCTCTTTCAGAATTTTCCACAGTTTATTGTGATTCACACAGTCAAAGGCTTTGGCATAGTCAATAAAGCAGAAATAGATGTTTTTCTGGAACTCTCTTGCTTTAGAAGATGGAAATAAAAATAGACAAACCAGCACACCTCAGTTTGCTGCTGCTGCTGCTGCAGCTGCTGCTAAGTCCCTTCAGTCCTGTCCGACTCTGTGCGACCCCATAGATGGCAGCCCACCAGGCTCCCCCGTCCCTGGGATTCTCCAGGCAAGAACACTGGAGTGGGTTGCCATTTCCTTCTCCAGTGCACGAAAGTGAAAAGTGAAAGTGAAGTTGCTCAGTCCTGTCCAACTCTTCGCAACCCACGGACTGCAGCCTACCAGGCTCCTCTGTCCATGAGATTTCCCAGGCAAGAGTACTAGAGTGGGTTGCCATTGCCTTCCCCACACCTGAGTTTAATCCTTAGCAAATTCAGGTTTATTAAAGAAATGATTCAAAAAACTAAGATCATGGCAATTGGTCCCATCACTCCACGGCAAATAGATGGAGAAACAATGGAAACAGTGACTGACTTTATTTTCTTGGGCTCCAAAATCACTGCAGACGGTGACTGTAGCCATGAAATTAAAAGACGCTTGCTCCTTGGAAGAAAAGCTATGATCAACCTAGACAGCATATTAAAAAGCAGAGACATTACTTTGCTAACAAAGGTCTGTCTAGTCAAAGCTATGGTTTTTCCAGTAGTCATGTACAGATGTGAGAATTGGACTATAAAGAAAGCTGAGTGCTGAAAAATTGATGTCTTTGAACTGTGGTGTTGGAGAAGACTCTTGAGAGTCCCTTGGACTGCAAGAAGGTCAAACCAGTCCATCCTAAAGGAAATCAGTCCTGAATTTTCATTGGAAGGACTGATGCTGAAGCTGAAACGCCAATACTTTGGCCACCTGATTCGAAGAACTGACTCATTGGAGAAGACCCTGAGGCTGGGAAAGGCTGAAGGTAGGAGGAGAAGGGGAACACAGAGGATGAGACGGTTGGATGGCATCACCAGCTCAATGGACATGAGTTTTAGCGAGCTCCGGGAGTTGGTGATGGACAGGGAAGCTGGGTGTGCTGCAGTCCATGGGGTCACAAAGAGTTGGACACAACTGAGCGATTAAACTGAACTGAACTGAAAGAAATGGTTTGTGCGTTCAGAAAGCAATGTAGTGAGTAATAAGTGTTGGAAGAGATTTGCAAAGAAAAATGATTCATAATTAACTTAATTTCCCTTTTACTTTGGCAGGGGTCAACAACCTATGGCCCATAGGCAAAATCTGGTCTGCAGACATTTTAGTTAAAAAGTTTAATGGAACCCAGCCCACACCCTTTCATTTACATACTGTCTATAGCAGTTCTCACAACACAATAGTAGGGATGAGTAGCTGCTAAGAAGTCTATATGGCCACAAAACCAAAAGTATTTACTATCTGGCCCCTTACAGAGATCTTGATGACCTCTGAGTTAGAAAATACGACTAATATGATGCGAGGCACACATCAAAGTTTCTCTTGTGAATACATTAGAGAGATGTGAGTAAGAGTCACAAAGCAGGTAGACTTTCCCTAGACATGAGACTCCAGAGACTTGTCACAGGATGTTACTCTTGGCCAAGCCCTAGGTGTCAGTGTTGACAGAGACCATGACAAAGGCATAGTGGCATGCTTGCTGGCTTAATAGAAATCTATGCGCCCAGTGGTTCAGTCATGTCTGACTCTTTACGGCTCCATGGACTGTAGCCCACCAGGCTCCTTTGTCTATAGAATTTTTCAGCCAAGAATACTGGCTGCTGCTGCTGCTAAGTCGCTTCGTGTCCAACTCTGTGCGACCCCATAGACGGCAGCCCACCAGGCTCCGCCATCCCTGGGATTCTCCAGGCAAGAACACTGGAGTGGGTTGCCATTTCCTTCTCCAATGCATGAAAGTGAAAAGTGAAAGCTAAGTCGCTCAGTCGTGTCCGACTTTAGCAACCCCATGGACTGCAGCCTACCAGGCTCCTCCGTCCATGGGATTTTCCAGGCAAGAGTACTGGAGTGGGGTGCCACTGCCTTCTCCGAAGAATACTGGAGTGGGTTGCTATTCTCTACTCCAGGAGATCTTCCCAACCCAAGGATCGAACATGCATCTTTTACATCTTCTGCATTGGTAGGTGGATTCTTTACCATTAGCACCACCTGGGAAGGCCCAATCTATAGAAGTAAATATGGAAGATGAATAAAGACCCCAAATGATCTAATCAAGTTGGAATGTGGGACTGAAACCAAAATAACAAAAAGATAAAGATAAAAGTTGCATATATATATATCATCAATGGCACATATATTATATAATAAAAACTTTGGCAGTTTGTGGGGAAAAATATTTATGTGTATATATATATATATGCTGCTACTGCTAAGTCACTTCAGTCGTGTCCGACTCTGTGTGACCCCATAGATGGCAGCCCACTAGGCTCCTCGTCCCTGGGATTCTCCAGGCAAGCACACTGGAGTGGGTTGCCATTTCCTTCTCCAATGCATGAAAGTGAAAAGTGAAAGTGAAGTCACTCAGTCGTGTCCGACTCTGTGTGACCCCATAGACAGCAGCCCACCAGGCTCCTCCATCCATGGGATTTTCCAGGCAGGAGTACTGGAGTGGGGTGCCATTGCCTTCTCATATATATATATATATATATATATATATATATATATGTATATATGTATATATACATATATGTATATGTATATGTATATATGGGTTTAACTGACCCAGAACCAGTAGTGTGTTGTGATTTCTAAGAAGATAACCATGGAAAGATGGAAAGACGTTGGCAAGATGGCAGGTTAGGAAGCTCCAGGCCCTTATTCTCCCAGGGAAACATTAAATGAATAACTAGGGACTAGCTAAAATAACTGTATAGGAGTTCTGGAAATCAGTCAGCAATCCATAGTGACTAAGTGAATACCCAGTCATGAAAAAACCACAGGCACAAGGGTAGGGAATCTAATGAAGTTTTTACTCATCTTTGTCTCTCCCCCTTCCAGGGGGTTAAAGTACAGTTTGGGGGAAGAGAGGTCTGGCTCCCAGCTCTCTCATGAGAATCAGAGAGAGTAATATTCTAACCCATCTAGGGGCAGCCTTCTGGGTGTCTGCATCACCTAACTCGGAGCCCAGATGGCTAGAAGTGGGATCTCAGGGTAGAGGAAGCCATGGCAAGCAGTGGGCAGGGCTCCTGGAAAACCCCACAGGAGGCACAGACCCAAAGATGCCTGGAACAAGGGATTCCTACTTGAGGAACACAAGAGAACAGCTAAGACTCCAAGAAGACATTTAGGAAAATCAATACACTCATTTAAAAGCATCTGTGTATACTGGGGAACTGGGGGAAAAAAAGCACCCCCAGAGATCCAGGGAAAGGGCATGCCCAGGAAGGGAATGAAAAGACCTTGGTCCCTCAGGCTGGGCTGATCCTGGGCTCAGGACACATGTCTCTGGTTAGTGAAGGGCTTCCCCTGCATTGAGCCAGTCTACACCTTGAGAGAGGTAGCTGCTTTTCCAAATGCCCAGTTTTCAACACAAGATCACAATGCAGATAAAGAAATAGGAAAACTTCGCCCATTTCAATTTTATTCATTCCATTCATTCATTCTAATCTATTTCAGTGAAATAAATCTCCTCCAAACATTCCATTAGAAAACAACCACAATCTTCTATGTGTGTAAAAATTTACAAGCATAATACCTGGCAGGTATCTAACACTTAACTTCTTACTTACACCACACCCCATCTTGCTGGTCCTGTATTATCACATTATGTCTCACATTATAATGCATATATTATAGTAATACAGGATATTACTATATCATTGTGAGACAGATATTATTAATTCTAAGGCTCAGACATTAATTGATTTGCCCAACACTGTGCAGCCAGCCCACTGTAGAAATGGAACAGGAACCCAGGTCTTCTGATCCCTAATGCAATATTCTTTCCGCAGCCCTGCCCCACAGGTAGCATCCCTCCTTTGCTCTGGCTAGACTAGGTTTGGAATATAGTTTTCAACTCTAAGGATTCCATTGATAAGGAAGGAGACAGGCAGAGGAGGAGAAATGAGATGGGAAAGGTCTGGGAACATGTCCTGTGGGAAGCCAGAACCATGATGGACCTTGGGGGCATGTTTGGCCCAGGGCTCCTGTTTCCTCAGGCTTTGAAGTGGCAGCTCACGGCTTTTAAAGCGTTCCCAGAGCACTTCCCACATCCTGTGAGATGACACAGTATGTCTACCTGAGAACCTGGGACTATTTCCTGGAATGTGAGACTTGGGACTTGTAAAAAAATATATATATTAATAAACAGAAATTTCAATTAAGTGAAGTTGGAGCTGTTGTGTCCTGTGACCATAGTAGAGCCCACCAGGAAGAAGAAAGTCTCCTCTTCTTTCTTGGGATGGACTCAGGCAATGAAAAGCCATGGACTGTTTGTTTACTAAAGCTCTCCCAACTTCCGTTCCCTCCCTGTAAAAGCTTTCTCCTTCCTTTGCCTTGTGAGGTCTTGCATGTGGATGGTTGTGGTTGTAGACCCCAAATTTTGAAGTTCTCAGCTTCAGCCCCAATAAACCCATCTTTGCTGGAGAAATACCTGGCAGTCTATTTGTTTCAGGCCGTGTGCTAGGCTCAGTTGGGTCTGACTCTTGTGATCCCATGGATTAGCCTGCCAGGTTCCTCTGTCCATGGAATTTTCCAGGCAAGAATACTGGAATGGGTTGCCATTCCCTCCTCTAGAGGGTCTTGCTGACCCAGGGATTAGATGCGCGTCTCTTGCACCTCCTGCATTGGCAGGCGGGTTCTTCACCACTAACTAGTCCAACAGATTCTAATTCTTATGGTTGATGTCCACCCTTATGAGTAAAATCCTTGAAGATACTTGGTCAGCTGTCCTGAAGACACCACCTGAAGAAAAATGGTTAGAAGGTGCCTGATTCAGGACCTTCCTTCTGGAGAATGCCACCTACGGTGTCCTCTTGTTGCTGGTGACCTAACACGCCTGTACCCTCCTTCTGGTTCCCATGGTCACCTGAGCAAGCAGGCGATCCTCAAGTCTTCTGGGCTCAAGCAGGTCACCCCACCCCACCTCAGGTTGCTCATGGTGGCTCCTTGCCTCCAGGTCCTAGAGAATTCCCCCCAATTTATTCATCCCTCTATCAATCGCTCACGGAGCCCCATACGGACTACTCTCTCCCTTATCCATTTTGGCCTCCAGCCCTTCAGTCTTTACTCAATGTCCTTTATGAACAGTGCCAGAGACAAAAATGCAATGCTCATCCTGTCTGAGCTAGGCGATACACATTCACAAGTCTGTTGGGCAGCTGGGTGTAAAAAGGAGGTGCAGGGGAGTGGGGGCTGAATCTGATCCTTCAAGCCCTGAACCATCAGGATTCTGCTAGACCCCCAGAGCAGGAGATTGGTCAGTAACATGGCACCTTCTCTGCTTTTCTTCACCTTCACTGAATGGAGCCCAAGCTGCTATTAATAAAATAGCACCTCTCGCTCCACAGCACCCGTGCAGGTAGTGTGGTCAGATGAGCCAAGCAGCAGCACCCACCCTGAATAGCTAAGTAACCCTGGGCACGTTCTGGATCTTTTCGAACGTTGTTTCTCATCTGCTACAATCTCATCCTGCCTCAACAGATGGATTCTCAGGTAAAACACTTATTTAATTTTTAAAAATCAGAAAACAGAAAGACGGTGGAAAATAGATATAATTATAATATGAATATCTATAAGAGAACCATATGTAAATGACTCATACCTTTTAGGGCATGATCCTCAGTATCACCTATTATTGAGCCTGGTTGCGAATAAATTCTGTCTTCTAGAGGCTGAAAAGGCAAATCTTTTGGCCATGGACAAGAATGAAGTAATTCAGGATATTGCATGGAATCACTGGAATCCATGACACTGAAATATGAAAAATGGATATCTTTGAGCTGTAAAACCATGAATGGTCATATGACCATTGGGTTATCATTGTCAAATTATTCAGTAGTTTGCAAAAGTATCTCTGTTGAGCTTAAGCTTTCAACAATACTTAGTAGTCAAGACCTATTAGCAGCTGAAATATTAAGTAGCATATATATATTAGCATAAAGTTCTCATCCATTATACAAAACATCCCTGAATATTTGCAAAGAGCATGGTGAGAGGTGCTGGCATCTATAAAACAAGATGAGTCAGGCGTGGATCCTGATTCCTAGGACTTTAGAGTGTGTGTTTATATGTGTGTGTATGTTCAGTCACTTAGTCATGTCCAACTCTTTGCAGCCCCATGGACTGTAGCCTGCCAGGCCCCTCTGTCCATGGAATTTTCCAGGTTAGAATACTGAAGTAAGGTGCCACTTCCTTCTCCAGGGGATCTTCCCAACCCAGGGATCAAAGCCACATCTCTTGCATCTCCTGCATTGGCAGGTGTAGTCTTTACCACCAAGACACCTGGGAAGCCCTTAGAATCAAGTGAAACTTATGCAGGCAGTCTCTGCTATTTCAAGGTCAGAAAAGATGAAAGCATGCTAGGCAGCCTGATCTGGACCATACATTGGGCATAACTGTTGCTAGATGTTAGTTCCCCTTTTAAGGACGAAGCTGGGGTGTGATCTGGATGCCTGGACTCTCTGCCTCTGGGCCAGTGCACTTCCTATCAGCAAGCTGCTCTCCTTTGCGTTCTACCTGTTCCTGCTTCCTCCAGGGTGGAGGGGCGTGGGAGGCAGCAAATCCACCGAGGGGGGAGCTCATTCCTCAGAGAGAGCACTGTAAACAGCTGAGCTTTGTTTACGGCAAGGTTAATCATTATTTCTTGCACCTATTAATTAGCTTTTATGAACTATTTACTTCTTTTCTTTATTTATGTTTTGAGGCTCTGAATGTTTTCCATATCAATTTATGTGAATACATACACATTTCTGGGGGAACGCAATTCGACTCAAAAGACAGATGGTTTGCTCTCTTATTTCTAGAAAAGAATACCTCTTCATTTAAAACACACACCAAGAAAGGGATCACAGCAAGTTCTGCCTTTCAAACAATTACTGTTCCTTTGTATCAAAGGATGTAGTAAATGAAAATGCTTTGAAAGTCAGAAGTCCAAAAGTCGTGGGGTTGAAAGACACAGGCGTTACCATGTGGTGTGAGCAGACTTGAGTGAAGGTCTGACCCACCGATTGACAGAGAAGCCTTGAGTGAAGGTCTGACCCACAGTTGACAGAGAAGCCCATTGCAGTCTAGTAAGCAATTTTTAATTCTTTTTTTTAAAATTCTGCTATGGACTGAATGTTTGTGTCCCTTCCCCACTCTGCCCAAGTTTATATGTTGAAATCCTAACCCCCAATATGATGGAGTAAAGAGATAAGACCTTTGGGAGGTGACTAGGTCCAGAAGTCCAGCCTTCCTGAATGGGATTAACGCTCTTATAAGAAATAGCTCAGCTGGTAAAGAATCCGCCTGCAATGCGGGAGGCCTGGCTTCGATCCCTGCATCGGGAAGATCCCCTGGAGAAGGGAAAGACTACCCACTCCAGTATTCTGGCCTGGAGAATTCCAGGGACTGTGTAGTTTATGGGGTCCCCATAAAGAGTTGGAAGTGACTGAGTGACTTTCAAGAAAGGACAAAAGGCAGCTCGCTTCTGCTGTGTGGGGACACAGCAAGAAGCCAGCCATCTGCACACTAGGAAGAGGATATTCATAAGAACCCAACCACGCCGACCTCCTGATCTCAAACTTCTCAGCTTCAGAACTTTAAGAAATAACTGTCTTTTGGTTAAGCCACTCAGCCTATGGTGATTTGTTATAACAGCCTAAACTGAGACATTCTTTCTCTCAGTGTTCCCATCAAGCTACCCAACTGTACTAAAAACTGAGAGCATGAATAAATGCTCAGAGATCTACAGTCTCAACATTGTCACTATAATGAGTTAACTAATTATAATCTAGAGTATCTAGTATCCAGTGAGATGTGCCGACTTGGGGGAACCATTTAGTGGGGACTCTAGTTTTTGGTTATCAAATTTCTCAAAGGAAACCCAAAATATTATGACAATAAAACTTATAAATAAAGGAAGCCATTACTCATTTTTTAGGTTGGCATTCTCATGATGAAACATCCCCCTCATAAAACATCCCTTTGCCATGGCAGACTTCTAAAATGGCATTTTAAAGTTACATTAATACCTCAAAAATTATAAAATGCTCACTTGGAAAATATGGTGAAGAATAAAGAAAATAAAAATTGGCCATAATCCCATCACTTGGAGATAATAACTGATAATATTTTGGCATATGCCTTTTTAGTGTTTTTTCATGTTACATATACATGAATATTTTTTAAAGCTACACTATATCCTGGATATACATTTGCATCTGACTTTTAACACACCATTGATATTATAAGCACTGATTTGCATTTCAGTTCAGTTCAGTTGCTCAGTCTTTGCAACCCCATGGACTGCAGCACTCCAGTCTTCCCTGTCCACCACTAACTCCCAGAGCTTGCTCAAACTCATGTCCATCAAGTTGGTGATGCCATCCAGCCATCTCATCCTCTGTTGGCCTCTTCTCCTCCCGCCTTCAATCTTTCCGAGCATCAGGGTCTTTTCAAATGAGTCAGTTCTTTGCATCAAGTGGCCAAAGTATTGAGTTTCAGCTTCAGCATTAGTCCTTCCAATGAATATTCAGGACTGATCTCCTTTAGGATGGACTGGTTGGATCTCCTTGCAGTCCAAGGGACTCTCAAGAGTCTTCTCCAATACCACAGTTCAAAGACATCAATTCTTCAGCAATCAGCTTTCTTTATAGTCCAACACTCACATTCATATATGACTACCAGAAAAGCCATAGCTTTGACTAGACAGACCTTTGGTGGCAAAGTAATGTCTCTGCTATTTAATATGCTGTCTAGTTTGGTCATAACTTTTCTTCCAAGGAGCAAGCATCTTTTGATTTGTATTTAACTGTTTGTAATTTACTTCCCTGGTGGCTCAGATGGTAAAGCGTCTGCCTGTAATGCGGGAGACCTGGGTTTGATTCCTGGGTTGGGAAGATCCCCTGGAGAAGGAAATGGCAACCTACTTCAGTACCCTTGCCTGGAAAATCCCATGGATGGAGAAGCCTGGTAGGCTACAGTACATGGTGTCACAAAGAGTTGGACATGACTGAGTATCTTCACTTTCACTTTATAATTTACCCAAAATTTATTTTAATATATGGAAGCAATGAGCAACTTAATTGTATTATAGGACCAATTTTTCCAATTTACTGAATATTTCATCAAATTCTCATGAGTTTTTTTTTTTTTAACATTTTAGGATATTAAAAATAAAACACATATATGCTGTGTGGATGATTTAGAATTTACAGAAAAAAAGATGAAGACAATAAAAATAACTGATAAGTCTAGAGGAATACCCACTGCTAATGTTTTAGTGTGCTTGCTTCCAGTCCCTTCTTGTCTATTTTGTTGTCATACATTCAGAGAGACCAAACCCACAAACTCCTGCTGAAGAGTTCTTTACTTAGTTCTCTGTCACTGCTCTGGCCACAGATGATTAGGAAAAAAGATGGTTATCTGACATCAGATCAGATCAGATCAGTCGCTCAGTCGTGTCCGACTCTTTGCAACCCCATGAATTGCAGCACGCCAGGCCTCCCTGTCCATCACCAACTCCCGGAGTTCACTGAGACTCACATCCATCGAGTCAGCGATGCTATCCAGCCATCTCATCCTCTGTCGTCCCCTTCTCCTCCTGCCCCCAATCCCTCCCAGCATCAGAGTCTTTTCCAATGAGTCAACTCTTCCCATGAGGTGGCCAAAGTACTGCAGTTTCAGCTTCAGCATCATTCCTTCCAAAGAAATCCAAGGGCTGATCTCCTTCAGAATGGACTGGCTGGATCTCCTTGCAGTCCTAGGGACTCTCAAGAGTCTTCTCCAACACCACAGTTCAAAAGCATCAATTCTTCGGCACTCAGCCTTCTTCACAGTCCAACTTTCACATCTACACATGACCACAGGAAAAACCATAGCCTTGACTAGACGAACCCTTGTTGGCAAAGTAATGTCTCTGCTTTTGAATATGCTATCTAGGTTGGTCATAACTTTCCTTCCAAGGAGTAAGTGTCTTTTAATTTCATGGCTGCAGTCACCATCTGTAGTGATTTTGGAGCCCAGAAAAATAAAGTCTTACACTGTTTCCACTGTTTTCCCATCTATTTCCCATGAAGTGATGGGACCGGATGCCATGATCTTTGTTTTCTGAATGTTGAGCTTTAAGCCAACTTTTTCACTCTCCTCTTTCACTTTCATCAAGAGGCTTTTGAGTTCCTCTTCACTTTCTGCCATAAGGGTGGTGTCATCTGCATATCTGAGGTTATTGATATTTCTCCCGGCAATCTTGATTCCAGCTTGTGTTTCTTCCAGTCCAGCGTTTCTCATGATGTACTCTGCATAGAAGTTAAATAAACAGGGTGACAATATACAGCCTTGACGAACTCCTTTTCCTATTTGGAACCAGTCTGTTGTTCCACATCCAGTTCTAACTGTTGCTTCCTGACCTACATACAAATTTCTCAATCTGACATAGGGGCCACCAATTATAGACCAGCTTGTTACCTATGTTACCTGTGAGGATTCCAGCTAGAGATTTCTACCCAAGATGATTGACTCAACCAGCCACATCTTTGCTTGAGAAGCATGGATTTAAGACCTATAGAGAGACAGTCAACGGTAGTAGCAGGGACAGCTGAAGCAGAAATGGAATGTAATAGAATGCGCACAAAAGTCAAGTGCTAAAACCACTGGGAGGCCCATATGGAGTTCTCAACCTACACATATCAGGTTTTGAATCACAGTTTGACATATTAGGGACCCAGGGAAAAAAAAGACTTTTATAATAATTGAGAGAGAGCATCAGCTAGCAAACATTTTCAATCGTACTAATCAGAGATGTGGATTACAAATTACAGACACCAACTCTGGCTAATTTAAATTTCAAAAAGGGAGTCACTGAAAAGCTATTGGGTAGTTTGCAGATTTAATGGAAAACTAGAGAACCAGGCTTTTACACCTGGCAAGAGCTAGATGCCAAGAACACAGCCAAGCTGCAGTACAGGAAGAGACTGGTAGACATCACAGCTTTTGCTTCACACCGGACTCTTGATTATTCACCACTGGTGACCTGAATGACCTCAAACTGCCCCTGCATCTGTGTGCCATTCCCTCAAGTTTCAAAGTCCCAAAGAGAAGCTTCTTAGGTTCCAGTGAACCTTGATTATAAGGCTGTGCCCTCCCTAGAGGGCTCAGATCTACTCCATTCATATTCCACGGTGGGGCCTGCTTCCCAGCGTCAGGAATCCTCTGAAGTCTAGGGACAAGCACCATGACTGTAACTAGCCAGCAGAAAATAATGTATTCTATCCGACAAAACTCAACTCACCTCTTTTCAGAAGGTCCAAAGGGGGCTTTAAAATAATCTCCATAAAGCTCAAAACTTTTCTTGAGTTCTAACGCTGTAAAATAACGTAGACTATTGATGATGGGTGCTGGTACTAGACCCCTGAAATTGGAAAAAAGATCCACAGAATTCTGTAATGATACCAAGCATATACACACATGTTATACCTAAATAGTGACTCTTACATCACAAGTAAATGCATTTGACAGCAAAATCTATTTGGAATAATGTAATGTTTACACTTACAAACACATCAGAGCTTGTCTTAGATACTGGTATTACATTTTAATTTGTAGATTAAGCAAATTTGTATTTTTCTGAATATTCCTTATCCATTAAGACATTAATATAGGCAGATTATCTTCCTGTTGATTAGTGCATATTCTATTGTAAATCCTCACCTATTTGTTACATGAAGTCCAGCAATATATCAACTGCTATAAGAACTGAAACAGATATTTTTCAGTTTTGTTTGTAATCTAATACTTTGAAATAATATCAGAATAAAATATTTATAAAAATTCTGTTTTACTTTCTACTGAACTCTAGTACAAAATATCCTTTTTTCATCTATACCAGCCTGTTTTCCCAGACAGAGTGACTTGAAAGAATCATTAACTACTTTTAGTAAATAAATCCTGCCGCTATTCACTCTAGAGTTGCTAAACAGAGTTGCTATGTGCAAAGTAGACCGATTGCATATAAAGGCATGCAAATTTCAGAGCACCCTTCTGCCCTTGTATGACCCGTCAGAGGCTCAGATTTAAAATGTCTACAGTGTGCCAGTAGGCATGGCCGCTCAGCTGGTCAGAGGTCGGACAAGCCCCTACTTTAGCTGCTCTGGGGTATACTGCCCATCTCCTGACTACCACCCATAACCCCTCCTCCAGTAGGATTTGTATATTCCATACAGCCTGCCTTTAGAATCAGACTATCCAAAGATAGCTTACCAATATGGAGAAAAGAAATCACACTTTTTTTTTTTTTTTTGCTACATAGAAGACAAAGATAAAACTTAATTTATATTGGGTTAAAGATTTTCAACAGATAGCTTAAAATTACAGACAATAAAAAGAAGTGAAATTGAAAAACATTTTAAAATGGCTTTAGCGTTCTGCTTTCTTGAATCACTGCACTTTAAAAAGCTCTTTAAAACACTATAATTAAGGTCTTGTCAGTGCTCTTAGTAACTTTCTGAAAACAGGGGCATCACTTTACTACTCGAACTTTCCAAAAGGTCACACAGAAAAGAGAATTCAGAATACTGAAGCCTATAACTTTCATGAGAAAATAAAACACAAACATTTCATAAACATCCTGGTTATTCATTGTGAGTATCTCTTAAAGTTAAAATGTGCCTCATCACATGTGATAATTAATAGTACAGTAATTATTATAGCCACCAATATCTATGAAGCCTCTACTATGAATCAGGGGCTAAGTGAACCACTGCATATTAAGGATGGAGAATTCATGGATTAATAAAGATACAACAGTCCCCATCCTCATGGAATTTACAGTTTAATGTGGAAAGGAGACATTAAACAAATGATCCCACAAATCATTAACTACTATTGTTTTGAGATTCAGGAAGGACAAGGACAGGATATTCAATAGGATAAAATTAACCTTCCATCATCAAAGCCTTGGTGAAGGCAGATACTCATATTCAAACACGACCAGAAATATCATCCTTTGCAGTCCTCAAAGACTGCAAAAAATCATCTGTTTCTAGCAACAGTGAGTATACTGTGCCTTTAAAAACATGTATAAATGAAAGGGAAATACAACTTCTAGAACTAGGCTTACTACCACCAGGTCCATTTTAGTACAAAGGTCCCTGGCTATGCTGACGATTTAGGATTCACTTGGTATACCTGGATACTAAAAAATCAATCTAAAGATGCCCAACTATAAACACACGTGACAAGTATCTACCTTTGAAACAGGAACGTGTGCTGAGGAGGCGTGTTTCCCATTAGGGTCTGCCGGGCTGTCTCATACTGTCTCGCCAAAGACTCTCTTTCCTAGGCAAGAAATATGATCTATAATTATACTGAATTAAAAATGTCAGATATTAAAATAGCTATAATCATCCTCTTCTTGAGAGAGACTGCCAAATGTGTGGAAAGAAAAAAAAAAGGCCTATAAAACAATATTTGTCCAGTGGAAAGAAAAAAAACTTTATAAAACAAAAATATTTTTATGAAGACTGAAATTTAAATGTGGCAATTTTTATTAACATGTCATATTATTTCCTACATCTAATGAGATTATCTCTTGATGATACAGACTATTACTGTCTTTTTAGTTTTATCATAGTTTTGCACACACAGTAACTGACTGAATATATCTGATGATAAGTATGAATCTGAAATACGACAGACTGTGAGGTTTTCCTCCAGTATTTCACCAACACCCCATCACCATCACTAAATACCAAACAGCACAAACATTTCTATTTTGGGGGATGAATGATTTACGATATAGATATCTGACTGAGGAAGTTGTAATTACTTTCCCCAATCCAATAAAAAGTTTCAAATATACATAGGGATTTATGCTGGGAAAGTAAAATGAATTAAAATAGCTTCTCCTAAGGGTTGCAATGAGGGGTACATGAGATAATTTACATGAAAGCCCCTTCCAAATTATAAGTGATGCATAAAGTCTGTTTTCAATCCTAAAGGAAATGACCCCTGAATATTCATTGGAAGGACTGATACTTTAGCTCCAGTACTTGGGCCAACTGATGCGAAGAGCCAACTGATTGGAAAAGACACTGATGCTGGGAAAGGATGAAGGCAAAAGAAGGGGAGGACACAGGATGAGATGGTTGGATGGCATCGCTGACTCAATGGACATGAGTTTGAGCAAGTTCTGGGAGATGGTGAAGGGCAGGGAAGCCTGGTGTGCTGCAGTCCATGGGGTCGCAAAGAGTCAGACACAACTGAGCTGAGCGACTGAACAACAACAAAGGCTATTTATGATCTCCGCCATAACATCTCATTAAACTTCTGTTGTGATGATCTTAAGAAGGTTGTTGTTCATTTTGCAGCATTGTAACAGCTGTGCAAGAGGTTGATAACCTACGAACTATCCTAAAAGCTGATAAACACTTAAAATTTCAAAATAGCATTGAATTTTCATAATCTTTATAAGAAAATGAGGCACTAAAAATAATCTCAGGCAAATTCACCTCATGTGTATGACAGCAGCAATTTAGCACTACTTCTCTCATTTCTGAGGAGTGAATCTGTTGGTTCCTGGTGGGATTTGATTTGCTTTTCTATGAAATTACTCTGTTAGATTTTATCTCTACCAGGGTTGGCAGGTGAAGTTACCAGAACCTCGGGCTGCAAGAGGCTTGAGCGCTGTTGCCATCATGGATGAGAAACCGCTAACCCTCTAACACAGAACACAGCAGATTTCCACACTAGAAGCCCGGGATTATGGGGGCTGAACAGTTTCTCAAGGAGGTGGCAACAGATAAGGCATGACCCTGGGCATGTCAAAGTTCAGGAGAACTTTTGACAACATGTGGTCTGCTTTACCTGCTCCCCTCCCCCCGCCAACGCGGCCCCTTCTACTCTCATATTGCCTTTTGATCACAGCTTCTACTCTCCAGTTCCTCCATAATGTTCATGAATCTTATGTTGAGATGCTGGAGATGAATTATAGCTGAGAACCCAGCGTGTGTGTATTTCATCTCTGTTTCTCTGCTCTCACTCCTGAGTACCTGAGTGCCCTTGACCAGAGAAAAGCTGCCTTTAATCGGACCTGAGAACTTTCTAGCAGGTAGCATTCAGGTTGGTCATGTGTAAATAAAGCACGATACGCACTAACAGGCAGCGGCTGCGAGGCAGTGATGTGTGTTTCCCATCAGTGTGTATGAGGGTTAGTGGCAGGACAACCTAACTGCGACATGAGCTGGTTCTTGTTGTTAAAACACAGACTTATCATTACAGAGTGGCCAAGGGGCTTCCCTGGTGGTCCTGTGGTTAAGACTCTGGGCTTCCAATGCAGGGGCTGTGGGTTTGATCCCTGGTTTGGGAACTAAGATCCTACATGCTATGGGTAGCACTGCCCCCAAAATGGATAAATACATAAAGGTGGAAATATTTTTTTTAATATATTAGAGGGAAAAAAAGAATAAAGGTGGCCAAGAATGTGTGTTCTGGAGTTCACAGTCTGGATACACCATGCCCTGGGAAGTTAAACAAAGAACTTATATTTGAAAGTCTAAGCTCAAAGGAACATAAAGATGTACCATCCAAGGAGGGTGGGAGAGCAGATACAGAGAGAAAGTGATGGGAAAAAAAAAAGAGCTGGGCTTCCCAGGACTACAAGGAGAGAGGCTGATGGGCCCCTCATGTCGAGGGAGCTCCTAGGGTGTGGTGAGATCTTAGGAGTTGGCACTGGGCGAAGGTACTTGCAGGAGGAGATCTGGAGAATACCAGAACCACTGGCTGGGAATGGAACTCAGGGTTTCAGACAAGGTGCATCGCCATGGTAACCACGATAACCATAGTAACCAGGGGCCCTTCCCTTCCCTAAATTTCCAGGACGATGTAAACCTCAGGATTCTTGAACTTAATCCAAAGACTGGGAGTGATCCCCACTCCTAATGACTGATGTTTGATTTCCCACAGATTCTAGTAGGTGGGAACAATTCTAGATTCAATTTATTTTGCATAAACAAATGGGACATTTCCTGCACTCCAGGATCACTTCTGCAGAAGTGGCAATGATTTAGGTCTCTGTATTCCCAACATTCACAGAAAACCCATCACAAACAGGAAAAGAACACGACCTAATGTGAATGCAGGCCAACTCCTGTCCATCCTGACTTCTCTAAGTTCTCGAAGGGATTAGAGTAAGTTATAGGACAATTCTACGTACTGCAAGCTTATAAAACATGGGCTCTTTGAGTGGACTTGCTTTGAAGGCTCAGCACAAGAATATTCAAAATTGTATCTCAACACAAAGCAAGTTTTACCTTGAAATATACATATTTTACAGTATTAATTCTGTGTAGCGCTTTTCTGTGCCTCTTAACTAGAAGAACTGAGTGTCAGAGTTTTGACTAGGAGCCTGGGGGAAAGCTACTCCCAAAATCTACACTAAATATTCTACTTTTAAAACCCGTGCCTATTCTTAGAGGTGTAGAAAGTGTGTGGGGGGCCAGTGGGGGGGCTTGTCTTCAGCTGACACTGTCAGAGAACAGTCCTGGTGAAACTTAGTGTTAAAATATCCAATGTCCTTTTTGTCTGAATTGCGTAATGTTCAGCTGCGGCTTCCCCCTCCCCTTCTATCCCTTCTTACCACTGGCGTTTTTTTGCCTGAAAGTCTGGCCCATAATTTCACAAAGTAGTTTCTGTCTGCAAAATCCAGGGACTCAAACTCATTTGAAACTCTTAACTTCCTAGAAATCTTTTCAGGTTTCAGCTGAGGTTTCTTAGTATCTCCTAGGGGAAAAAAATAAGGTTTCAAATAAAAGGCATAAAATAGGATACAAGAACTTTCTGAAGTGGGGGAAATGTTTTATACCTGGATTTGCTCAAATACAACAAAGTGTATACTTGAAGTCTGTGCATGTCAACTTGAAAGTAAGATAACTAAAAATATATCTTAAGAGTACAATAATAATTATTATTGTAAATATAAAGGTAGTCCACATCACCTAGTAGAAACATTCTGGGAGTACACTTTGTGTTCAATCAGTAAAGACTTATGAATGCAATTAAAGGCTTCCAGATACTTAACTGAAAAGTCCCCTTAATAATTACTTTCCTTTTGACAAAATTGTCCTAAAAGGCTAAAATAATAATGAACATGCAGTGCTAATAATAATAGTCATAATAAACACACAATGCTAAGAAAAAACTTCTAAAAAGAATGGAATGGATGATGAGGTCACTATTTAGCAGAATTTATACATAAATGTCTAAAGTTTCCTTTAAAACATTAGAATGTCCATAGACCTAGAATATGGAGAGGGCAATGGCACCCCACTCCAGTACTCTTGCCTGGAATATCCCATGGATGGAGGAGCCTGGTAGGCTGCAGTCCATGGGGTCGCTAAGAGTCAGACACGACTGAGCAACTTCACTTTCACTTTTCACTTTCATGCACTAGAGAAGGAAATGGCAACCCACTCCAGTGTTCTCGCCTGGAGAATCCCAGGGACGGGGGAGCCTGATGGGCTGCCGTCTATGGGGTCGCACAGAGTCGGACACGACTGAAGCGACTTAGCAGCAGACCTAGAATATAAAGAATCTAAATTTCTATCACTGCTCATGTATCATGGGGCCAAGTGTGAATACTTTTGGATGTATTAGGAATATCACCATTTTCAGTATTGCTATAAAAATGCCAAAATAAATCATCTCCACAGTACCAATATGGCTGACTGAACAGATGTGGGAAGCGAGCCCCAACTCAAGACAGAATTGAATAGTGGATAATATATAACAGAAGTGTGTTTTTAACACAGAGCAAAACTGAAACCAAGAAAGAAACATTTTCAGGTGCTGAAAGTGAAGATTCTAAGTCAGAGCAGAAGACATTGACACCAAGAGGTCAGAATGTTTTGGGCCTGAGGTTTCTGGACTGAGAGGCAAGGCCAGTCCTCATGTGCTTCATGGACAAGACCTGGGCTCTTTATTAGGCGGGAAGTTGGAAAAGGCGTGTCTGGAAATCTCAGGACTGAGTCTGGCACAGGCTCACCTACACCAATGATGGAAACACCCATGGGAAATCAGACCTTTAATTCTGGGCTGTGTGCTGGTACAGAATCTGAACTCGAACTCCTACCAAATTGCGTAGCGATCCCCACAGCAGCCAACAAAAACAAGCAAGGTAAAAGCTGTTGCAGACAAATGAGTTTTTAACCATGGTAGGGAAGTCTAAAGCGCCACCATTCAGCACCTGTCTTGAAGGGGAGAGACTCAGAAGATGTAACAAACGCATGAATCCACACCCAAGGAATTCCAGGTGACAGAGCACTTGAGACACTGAAGTAATTAAGTTTACAACAATCACAGAGATAATAGGAGACAAATGTTATGTGGAAACATCCTCTATTCAGTCTTCCTGATGGAAAAGCCATCCAACCCATATTGGTTGAGCACCTACTATGTGCCAGGCAGCACACTGACTGTTGGGGGTAGAGCAGTAAATAAAATGTCTTGACCTGTGAGATTTACATTTTCATGTTGGAGACTAGACAGACAAATAACACACCAGATAATGTCAGGTGGTGATAAGGGCAACCAGGAAGGTAGATAAGGAGGCAGAGTGAGGGAGAGCATGATGGTCAAAGAAGTCCTAAGGAGATGACATCTGCACAGTGGTCTAAAGTTATAAAGGAAGGCATTCAAATACCTTGATACCTTTGATATGGGACAAAAGCATATCAGGCAGAGAGAATGGCTTTGTATAAACACCCAGAAGCATGCTCAACACAACTGACTTACAGTAAAGAATTCAGCATGGCTGAGGCAAGGCAAACAAAACAAGAAGAGAGGGAAGGGCTGGCTGAATCTTATTAAAACAAAGAAACAAAACCCAAAACATTTGTTCTCTTGATGAGACTCTTAGAGCATTGTAAAAAAAAAAAAAAAAGAATAGAGCATTGTGAAAAAGATCAGATGAATCTGAAAAAAAAAAAAGATGAAATTTAAAGAAACAGAAGCTATAATTTCCATAGAAATGATCCTCTCTATATAAAAGCTTATTTAATGTATAGTATTTGTGTCAGGGTCCCTTATTCTAGCTTTCTCACCCATAAGTCAATTGTACCATAATGTAAACAAACCAAGTTCTATCCAGTGATACAATGGACCTATAATTCAACAGATGAATGTCTTAATGGTTTCTCAGCAACAAAACATTTTGGGTAAAAATAATGCGTTTAGACTACATTAGACTACATTGAAATGCCATTACTTTCGAGACTTGGACTCTTATAGTAAAGAGTTTCATACAGTTCTTAATATAGTTTCAAATGTCTTGATACATTAATGAACAAGAGATATTACTTTTCAGTTATTGAAAAATCATAATTACTGGTTATAATATCCTGCAACAAAGTTTCTTAAAGTGATGTTATTCAAAGTATCTAAATTAAAGTCAAACTTGAGGCAACATTAAATTATATATGTCATTGTATAGTCCACAAAAATTACCAAGTTCTTCAGTATATAAGCTAGTTACATTTACTTAAACACCTACAATGAAGCATAAATGAATTTACTGATGCATAACAGATTGTCAAGTTATTTTATGGATTGGTATCATTACCAAATACAGGAAAATATCAATGAAATATCTGGAACAACCAGAACTATATCTCAAATGAATTCAAAGTAACTTAGACTTTATTTAGAATTATACCCTTTTGCAGTGAATTAAAATAATATTTATATAAGATGTTTAAAAAATGAGCACAGAATCCAACCAAATAACAAATGCAGTAGAAACCATATACCTAAGATAAAACATCTGTGTGTATTTCATAACACATTATTACACAAATGAAATAAGACCTTGTACTGCAAAAAAAGGAGGAAAGAAAAAATGTTGATGATCTGATATCATAGGCACATAGTCATCTTAATAACTAGTAATAAAATTAGAATTTGGGAGTCAAATGGTAAATATTTTTAAAAATAAAAATCCCTATTTCGATGGCTAATTTTTCTATAGCTGTTAAGATTACTTGTTTAGCAAAGCAACTAAGTCGCTCTATTGTCTAAAGACATGAGGCTGAATGCTTTTTTTTTTCTCTTTATTTGTGCTGGGTCTTCACTGCTGCACGGGTTTTTCTCTGGTTGTGGAGAGCAGGGCTAAGCTCAAGCTGTGGGGCATCTCACTGCGGTGGCTTTCCTTGTTGCAGAGCATGGCTCTAAGACACAAGGGCTTCGGTAGTGTGGCACGTGGGCTCAGCAGTTGAGGCTCCTGGGCTCCAAGGCACAAGCTTAGCTGCTCAGCAGGATGTGGGATCTTCCCAGATCAGGGACTGAACTCATGTCTCCTGCATTGGCAGGCGGATTCTTTACCACTGAGCCAGCAGGGAAGCTCCTGAACACTTTTAAGTATACATTTTTTTTTAAAACAGTTAAATAAAACTTTGCAACAACAAAATAAATGAATCAGCACTAGACTAGGTTTGTCTCTCTTTGAAAACACATGGAAACGTATGACTTGGAAGTAGGCTTTAATTTTCACACAAAAGTTCTCAGATAGCCAGAATCATTCCTTTCTTTCCCCACTCAAATGGGGCTTAAAATACATGCTTATTTTGGTAGCAGTGAGGTGTTTTGTTTTTTTTTTTTTTTAGTTAGCAAGAGTAATATATGCCTACCATGATTAAATACATATACATATACAAAATGCAAATAACTATAAAAATCTCTGTGAAAGTTTCAATGCTGAAATATGTAACCATAAAAAGGACCAGAAACAAATTAAAGTGCAATAATCTGATACACAATTTTAAATATTTATTTATTTTTAATAGGCTAGTTATACAATTTGTAGTGGAAAATTGCTCAGTGCATTACAAAGTATTAACACAAAACCAATGGGGCCGAAAGAAACCATTTTTCCCAGGACAGATTTAAATCTTAAACGTCTTGTCTGTTCTTCTGAGAAAGGAATAATTGCAACTAGAAAAACAATCATTTCACATAATATCTATAATAATTTTCCATAACAAAATAAGCTTTTGTAGTAGAAAGCTATCATATGAGTCTAAAAATATAGTAATAATGTTCATGTTATACAGGATAAATGAATACTGTACTAAACTATTCTAACAGCAAAGTGCTATATTCTTTAGTGTCCAGTCAAAGGAATAACCAGTTATTTAAACAGAGAACAGATTCTACAAAGGAAAGCATGTGAATGTATTTTCTAAGACAGAAATTATGAGGCACAAAAAGAATGCTTCTATCCATTGAACTCCATGCTTTGAAATGTCTTCAGCAGAGGCGAACTAATGGGTTCAGTATTTGGACACTGTATCCAGAATGTCCTAAATAAAACAGATAATAACATTACCCTGAATTTCAGGGTTTTATAAAATAGATGAGTTTATCAGGAAGTAGTTAATTGACACTTTGAAGGAGATAAAATGTAGGGCAGATAAGTTCAAGAGTGGAAACGATGAATAAAATCTGGATGTGTATAGTATTTGGGGAAAGGAGAGGATAAGGAAAGAGTGGCTATGGCTGGCAGGAAATAGGATAAAAATCTTCAGGAAGCTTGAACACAGATTAAAGGTTTCCTCTTCTTGGAGCAAAATGTTTTAGAACTAAATTTCTGATGTGATTTCTGCCCAATCCTACATCTCACCTTGGCTAAATGTGGTCTCTGCTTGCAAGGGCTCATCCCTTAAGAACAACATTTTCAAAGATGCTGTTTCACTGGTCACTTCTCAAGCAAATACATCTTTCTTTTATTTCTTACCTATGCTATCTTTGTCCCTGTAAACTAAGGGACTTTAGATCTGGTAGTTTATAGAAGCCAGTCTTTGCTTCAATTTACCACAAAGAGAAACCAAAATGCCCACTATCTGGTAGTTTCTTCCTCAATCATATACCTTGATGGCATTTACGATGTAACCAACCTGAAAGGTGGAACATAAATGCCTTTGATATTATCAATGACATAATAATGGTAAAAAAAAAAAAGATAACATTTACTGAGCACACTATGTTTCAGGTGCTATTACAAATCTGTTCTGTGTGTGCATACATGCTAAGTCACTTAGCTGTGTCCGACTCTTTGCGACCCTATGGACTGTAGCCCACCAGGCTCCTCTGTCAATGGGATTCTCCAGGCAACACTGAAGTAGGTTGCTGTATCTCCTCCAGAGGATCTTCCCCACCCAGAGACTGAACCCGAGTCCCCCGAGTCTCTTTCATTGGCAGGAAGATTCTTTACCACTGAGCTACCTGGAAAGCCCTATGAGAAAACCACATCAGTTGCCAAATATTTCCACCTAGTTTGAACAATGTTGTGCTTTCCAATTAAGGATAAGATGATATTAGAAAAAATTTTTTTGCTGCTTACATGTTAATGTACAAATACACATATAAGTACTTACTATGTGCCAGACATTGTTCTGGGTATTTTTCAATATATTAGCTCATTTAATCCTCACAATAATCTTGTGAACAGGTACTACTAGTATCTCCATTTTATACATGAGAGCTTTGTAATTTGCCTAAGGTCGCACAACTAGATTACACTGGAACTGGAATTTCCAATGATAATTTTGACTCAATGTTTTCTGAAATCATGAATTTCTAAGGTTACAAACTTAAAAAAAAAAAAAAAAGATCTCCAGCTTTTGCTAATCAGGACTGGTTTCTCATAATCACCTTTGAGATGAAAGATTTTAGTCTAACATTATTTATCATCAACACAAAGAAACAGTCTCTTTTTATTCTCTTTTCTGAATGCCTGGTCAATAAAGAAATAAGATTTCTAGAATGATTATCTTTAAGCTGAACCAAGCAATTAAGTTTTGACATAAGTTTTTGTCCATTTTTATTTCCTCTTTTATAAATTACCAAATTATCCTTTGCCCAATTATCTTTTGAGATTTGGAAATAACTGATTAAAGTATTTGAAGAAGGTTCTTGGCACACAGTGGAACTATTACCTCTGTTGATTTGAATACCAGGTACCAGACTTCTTCTAAAAAGCTGAGGATTGTATTAGGTTAAGAGAGAGACCAAAGTCCACAGAGTTGTTTTTTTTCCCCCATAAAAATCACTTTGCTAAGGCACAAAACAAATGAAAGTGATATGAACTTTGTTTGTAAATGTAGATGGAAAATGACAATTTTTAAATATTTATATTCTATGATTAAAAAGCAGAAGTGTCCCTGATGCCAAGAAAATCAATAACAGCTGTTAAAAATCTCGTACCGAGAGAGAAGATGGCAATCTTTTCTACCTATTTCCTTGAATCACAGACAAAATATCCAGCTGCATTGACTCAGAGACATTTATACGACCAAAACACAAACCGGACACCATCATGGACCCCAGGGAAGGATGCTAGAGCTTCTTCCGATTCAGAAGATGGGAAGTTTGGCATCTTATTTTGTATTAGAGCCCTAATGAAGATGCAGTCCCGAATTCCTTAATGAGCCTCCAAAACAGCTGCTCAAGGAGGAAATCAAATCAATTTCTAAAGCTTTTCACCTAAGTGAGGTATTTGTGCCTCTAAAATGCCCCACACGCAGGTCAGAAAAAAATGGGTGCTTATCCTGATTTTCCTCCTCTCTTTCAGTCTGCACTCCCCCTCATCCAGTCCAAATGTCTCGAATCTGCCCATTCCTGCAACAACGTGCCTTGTTTCAGCCCCTTAGCATTGCGTCAGGATTAACGCAACAGCTTTCCAGCCACCGTTCCAGCTATCTGTATTGCCCTCCTTAAAGCGATCCTCTATACTGACTAGACAACAGATGCCCCCTAAGATAAAACATTTAACCATTCAATGGCTCCCCACTATTTTCTAACAGATCAAGTTTCCAGGCTCACTAGCATAATACAAAGTGCCCTTTGGATCTACAAATACCTACATATACCTACAGCTCTCCTGACATTTGGGTCCTTAGAAGATGCCATGCCTGCTCTTACCTCCCTGCTCAGGCATATGCTGTTCCCTTCTGAAAGAACTTCCCTCCTCTCCTGTCAGCCTGCTGACTACTCTGCAAACTTGAGGACTTAGCTGAAGGGTAGCTTCCTCTTGGAAGTGTTTTCTCATCCAGTTCTCACATCCCAGGCTGAATCAGTGTCCTTCCTTAGTATTCTTCTTGTGACATTCTGGAAAAGTTAATAAATGAGTTTTCTTCTCTATTTGGTGCTAAACCTTCCCTCGCATGCTGCGGGGCCTCCAGCTGCCCCAATCACATGGTGTTGTAATGAACCCTCTTATCTGTCTTCCTTGATAAGAGACAGAGCTCCTTGAAGTGTCCTCATCATCCCACTCTACGTAGAAGCTATCAAAGTGTCTGGCATATATGAAGTACTCAATCCATGCTTGTCAGAGGACTTGAACTAACTTCATAAAAATAAGTTATGATATGTTAAAAACATTCACTGTATTAATTTCATCTTGGACAAACCAGATAAATCAGAGGGTAATTATTAGTATATCACAGGCTCTTCATCATACAAGAGGAGTCCTGCACCGTGGATTGTAAAAAATATCAATTTCCTCTATGGCACTTGAAATAACACTTGACCTACATACAATTTTGGGGGATATGTGTTAAGGTAAGACATACCTTTTGTGTAAGATAAAGACATATTTATACAGGCTACAGGTAATGTAGTCATCAATGACATTTTTAAAACACAGGACACCAAACACAGTTTAGTATGATACTGAACACACAGTAAGAGTGCTCAACGACTGTCTTGTAAATTCTTCGGAGTCAAATCTTAGACTGGCTGCTTTCTTTAGTTATTCTCTTTCATGTGAATGATAGGACTCACAGAATGGAACTTATGGAGTATATCTAAATGCGCCCCTGTCCCCAGCCAGAGTAGACTGGCTGAAGAGTGAGCATCTGACTCACACTGGGCCACTCAGAGAACATCCCTGAAAAAAAAGAAAAAATATATATGTATATTTTAATCTTTGGACCAAGGGGCACCTGAGTTAATCCCTCTCTGACAGTGGGAGCTGCCAGATATAAAACCAAATGTAAACTTTAGGAGTGACTGATGGTCATATTCCCTGCCAAGTGCAGAATCTGATTTAGAGTCATTTATGTCATAGAGAACGAAGCCAGCATGGAGGCAAAAACAGAGATGAGAAATGGTAAGAGTCCTGGAGATGACAGAAGTCTAGGAGATGACAAGAATCCAGTAGATGATGAAAATCCTGGAGATGACGAGTTATGGATGTGTTGAAATGGTCCCCGGTCTCTCTGAGGTTCTTCTGCCGCTCTGCTCGCCCCAGTTTGGCTTTGTGAGATATTCCCCTCCCTTCTGATAGATTTGTGTAAGCTGGCTCAAGTTGGATTCCTGACACTTGCCAGCAAAAGAATCCTGATGGTATGAACAGATAAACAAAAAACCGATTTGCCTCAATTTTCTCCTTCCTAATTCTTTTAGCCAGCTGGTTAGGCATAATGAAGGCATGGGCTAATTTACATGGGGTTCTGGTTCAGAGAAAGAAGGTGTTCATTTCAAACAAAGTCAGTTTCAGGCCGTACATGCCAATACAAATCTGAAGCACTCGATCACTTGTCATGGATGTAAAAAACCTGTCCTCTTCACACAAATTAACTGTGGGATTGGAATGTTTGTGGGAGAGACCAAGTAACTACAAAGGATTCATTTCTCAGAGTTCTTTTTGCTTTTGAACCCCTTGATAATGCAAGAAGCATAAGAGAATCTGCTAATGTAGAAATGACTTTTCCTAATAAAGAAGTCTGAGCATTGAAGAATTGATGCTTTCAAATTGTGGTGCTGGAGAAGACTCTTGAGAGTCACTTGGACTGCAAGGAGATCAAACCAGTCAATGCTAAAGGAAATCAAGCCTGAATATTCATTGGAAGGACTTAGGCTGAAGCTCCAATACTTTGGCCATCTGATGCAAAGAGCCAATTCATTCGAAAAGATTGAGGGAAGGAGGAGAAGGGAGTGACAGAGGATAAGATGGTTGGATGGCATCACCGACTCAATGCACATGATATCTGAGCAAACTCTGGGAGATGGTGAAGGACAGGGGAGCCTGGCATGCTACGGTCCATGGGGTCGCAAAGAGTTGGATACGACTGTGACTGAAGAACAACAAAAGAAAACTTAGTGGCTATAAAGCATTGCTTCAGACAGAGCCTACAATCATGATGGAATTCATGTAAGTCTGGACACAAAGCATTTTTGCTGATACCAACCTTTCAGACCTGCTCTCTCTGCTGCAGCAGGGGAACCACTTGCTGGCATACCCCACCACCACAGAGCTGCTCTTCCACCCTGACCGTAGCTTTTCCCGCCTTTAGGGGCACGTATGTCAATGACCTGGTGGCCCCGGGATGACTCACATTTTGGTGCTCTGACTCCCCCGAGCTCGAAGCCTCCCCTTCTGGTTGCCCTGCTCCCCAGCAGATGCCTGACTCTGGGGTGCAGCCGGGCTGGTGCTCCCCGGGGCTCCCCTGCGTTTCCAGGTGCCTCTCTCTTTGGCGTGCTGCC
Organism: Bos grunniens; assembly: GCF_055505025.1. Classification (NCBI taxonomy): domain Eukaryota; kingdom Metazoa; phylum Chordata; class Mammalia; order Artiodactyla; family Bovidae; genus Bos; species Bos grunniens. The sequence continues at coordinate 22,364,268 of NC_141168.1, forward strand.
TGGAAGCATGGTCCCTCTGGACAGAGCTCAGCCCAGTCTGGCTGGCTCCCTGCTCGGCTTGTGTGTTTTTGACAGGCTGCTGGACAGGGGACGTGCCGTCCTGCTCTGGGGGATCCGAAGAAGTCTCTCCCATCTGAGACCTACCCCTTCTGTGATCCTCTTTTTTTCTCCTCGTTTGCTCACGGGCAGCAGAGCCCTCTGATGCTGACTCTACAGAGACCTCCTCACTCTGGGGGGGTCTCCCGTGAAGGGGTTGACCTTCTGGAGTTGCTTGATCACTGCTGAGGGTAGTTGCATGTTCTTGAGATAATCCTCCAGAATCCTCTCTTTTCAAAGCCGGTCCTTTCTTCGACCTGGCTCCCTTCTGAACCAAGTCATCTGCAGGGAGGTTGGCTTGGACCTTTTTCCTGAAACGATGTACGTTTCCCCTTTTCTCTTCCTGGACCTGGGCATCTTTAGGCACTGGTTCAGTGTCGGGTGGTTCAGGAATGTCTGATGTCTGGACTTTTCCTCTCCGATTCCCTTGAGGGCTCCGGGGAGGGCTGGGGCTGGGGTGGCTGGGGGCCTTGAAGGGGGTTGGCTTCCTCTGGGATTCTGGCTGCAATGCTGCATGGTGGCCTCCAGGTGGCGCCCTCTTCAGGTATGCGGGCCCTTTAGCTGTCTCTCTGTGGCCAGGAAGTTTTTTTTTCCTAGCTCCTGTGGGCTGTCCTGGCTCGTGGTTTTGGGGTGAGGCATGCATATCTGGAATCTTCTTGCTGGAGGAGTGGCCTGCCTTGGGAGTCTGCCTTTCCTTGGCAGACCTCGAATCAGAAGGAGCCATATTCTGAGGCAGCTGCTCCGAGAAAGGAGTGGAAATTTGGGGGAGCTTGATTAAGTGGGTCTCCCCTTCCTGGGGTGGGTGGGGTGCAGCTGATGGCTCTTGCACCGGAGGACTGATAAGAGGGAGTTTCACCTCCTGGACTCTCTCTTGCTGGACTTGCTGGGGGCCGGGGCCCTGATGGGGGCTTGGGTTGGGTGGCTGTTTGGAATGGGGGGAGCTGATAAGAGGAAGTTTACTAGGGTCTTCATCCTGAGCTACCTGGGGCCTGGGAGAGGGAGTCACGGTTTGATCTGAGGCTGTTCCGAGGGCCTCCTCCCTGCTGGGTGACAGGAGTTTGGGCGTAGGCCTCCGACTCTGGAATGGAGCAAGGACCCGGGGCTGGGGCAGCCTGGTGGGAGCCAGCCGGCTTCTGGGAGGCAGAGTCACAGGTTCCCCCCTATCCTGCGTCTGCTGGGTATCTGTTGAGTCCTGGGGATGTGGCATTTCTGGGTAAGGTGTGTCGACCCGGGCAACTTCCGCTTTGGGGACGCCCTCCTCGGGAGGTTGTTGAGAGCCTCCCGGAGGTGGTCCAGGCCTCACCTCGTCAGGGCCGGAGAGATCTCTGGGAGGATCATGGTGGGAGCTGCTGGCCTGCAGGCTGGCCGACCTGGTTTCCCCCTCCTGGATTCCCTGGGGGCTTAAGGATGCTGGGTCAGATTCCTGTGGAAGTTCAGAGCAGGGAGGGCTGCTGGGGGTTACTCTGGCCTCCCCTGATTCTTCATCCTGATCCAGCTGAGGGCTCTGGGATGGCGGTGGGTCAGGATGCTGAAGAGGCCCTTGGGAAGGAGTGGTGGCAGGCTGCCCCTCTTCACCTGCTTTCACCTCGGATGTCTGGGCCTCATTCTCAGGTGGATTTGTGGTTGCTGTTTTTGAAGAAAGAGCTGATTGTTGGGCATCGCCTTCCTTCCGGTCTGGGGATAAGTCTTGGGCCTTTTGGAGACCAGGCGCTGATGGGCTGGGCTCTGCAGGAGGCTGAGCGCTGACCTGGCTCTCGGGAGAAAGCCCCTTTTGAGGGGCTGCTCCCTCCTGAATCAGCTCCTGGTTCTGGGAGGGAGCGAGGCTCTGATTTTCAGGGACCTTTGTGGGGATCTGCATTGCAGAGAGATGCTCTGTTACCTGGCCATCCGCTTGCAGTTTCGCCAAGCGCCTTGGGGATGGAACCAGGTGTGCTGGCACCCCAGAGGCAGTCTTCTTGCTAGAGGGAGCGCCTGCTTTAACATAAAAAGAAGTTAGCTAAAAAACATCTTAACAAAGGCAACAATGTAACTTTAGAAATTAATAACCAAAACTATCTTTCCTTTTTTTGTTGATGCACATAGGACCTTGAAAAGAATAAAATTACACATATAGAAGAATTTAACGATCCTTTCTCCTTGGTATACTAAGTGCGTAGAATTCTCTTATTTAATGGAATCAGAGCAATTTGGGGGCTTCTCATGTGGTGCTAGTGGTAAAGAACCTGCCTGCTAATGCAGGAGACATAAGAGACGCGAGTTCGATTCATGGGTTGGGAAGATCCCCTGGAGGAGGAAATGGCAACTCACTCCAGTATTCTTGCCCGGAGAATCCCATGGACAGAGCAGCCTGGCGAGTGACAGTCCATGGAGTCGCAAAGAGTCGGACACGACTGAAACGACTGAGCACGCAGAGTAATTTTTAGTCAAATGAAAGCATAAACTTTTACGAATAAACATGAAGAGGCTTCTTCACAGAACTGACATTTATATTCAGGTCTGAGAATGGGCCAGAATATTTTCTAAATGAATGACATTTTCATTTCACCAGCTTAGAGGTCAATGCTGCTTTTCACAGTAGAAACTAGAGGATGGACAGCTAGGCTACCAAGTCTGATTGGTTTCCTTGTTCAGTGGCCTGTTTCCTTGTCCCATAAAGAAACTGTGAGCTCTGTAAGGAGTACCTAGCAAGGTGCAGAAGCTCAGCAGGCACTCAGTAAGTGAGTGATGAATGGAAGGAGGAAAGAAAGAAGAGATCCAGTGGGATCTCACAAGACGCCATGGCTCAGGGACATTGCACCTGAGGCTCCACCGTCCAAGCTGCTACCCATCCCCACTCCACCCCTCCACCCCCCCAGGGCAACCTCTTCCCTCCAGATCCACCCTGGCTTCAAAAGTGACTCTCAGAGGCCAACATCCATGCCGATGTTGCAGAGGGGGGATGCCTTCTTCAGTCACCTGCATGAGAGCACATGTGAGTCTGGTCTCCTGGACACAATCACCTCAGCAGGCTCTTGTTCAGGATAGAACCCCTGGTGTATCCTGGTGGCCCGTGGATCACTGTAACCCAGTCCTTAGGACACGGCTCTGAAAGGTTAGTGGTCAGAGGCGGCACACCAGTCTGGAACAGCCTTCAAGAAACCAGCCTCAGCTGACCCTGGGGGAGACTGGTTACTCAGAGGCCAAACCCAATCAGACCTCTGAGGGGAGCCCAGAGCAGTCCATCTCCAGGAGCCAGCTGGGCTCCTGGCCACCAGTCCCTCTCCTCCCACAACACAGGAGGCTTTCAGACCACTCCGGGTTCTCTCTGAACCTCCTGGTCTGGGTGTGCACCCCGAGTGTCCAGACAAGTGAGAGGTAACCGGGGAGGAAGAAGAGGGGGAACAAGGAAAATTTTGCCATGTGGTGGGTTTTCTGAGGGGCTGCCCTGTTCATCATTCTTAACATCCTAGTTTATAACAGTTATAAATTAAAATACGAACTTAGTCAAGAAACAAGGCTAAAATAAAAGAACAGTAAAAAAAAATATCTAGAATAGGCAGGTTCATAGAGACACCCAGTAGATTAGAGGTTACCAGGGCCTAGGGGTTGGGGTGTTGGTTATTGTTGAACGGGTATAGAGTTTCTATTTAGGATGACGAAAAATACTTAAAATAGGTAGTAGCTATGGTTTGCAACATTGTGAATATAAATAATACCTTTAAGGCGTACACTTAAAATGGTTAAAATGGCAAATTTCATGTTGTTTTTTTAAACCACAATAAAAAGCATTAAAAAAAAAAACAGAAAATTCTAAGAATGGTGAAATCCAATGCTGAAAGTTCTTTGAGCCCTCCTGGTTTCCAATAATCAGATACACAAAGATTTTTCCACCCCACTTTCACAATTTAACCATTACAATTTAACCATATAGCTTGGCAAATGATACCAGGCCCCTCATTAGAGATAAAGGCACCACTTTACGGACTAGTAAATTGCTCAGTTTTCCCCTTGTTAGACTCATCATCGCCATCATCATTCTTCTCTATCATTAGTCAGAATCTTGAATAATGATTTTCAAATAAAATGTTGTTTTATGACCTCTGTAGTGAGAACTCAGGGTGGTGGTTGGATCAGCTTTTTAAAAGCTTTACTGGAAGTACTGACAATTCCAGAAATCACTTGTAAAGAGACAAATGGAGAGAAAAGACATCACATATACTGGGTTGTGAATATAGTGAGTTTTCCCTTATTTTATAGACATTATATTGTTTACTCAGGATTTTTTAACCATCTTGGTTTTAGAAATGAATATTACCTGCATTGTTGTGGGGGGAGGAAGGCAATTCTGTACCTTAATTGATACAGGATGGCATCATCGACTCAATGGACATGTGTTAGAGCGAACTCCAGGAATAGCGAAGGGCAGGGAAGGCTGGTGTGCTGCAGTCTATGGGGTCGCGAAGAGTTGGACACAACGGAGAGACGGAACAACTAAAGAACTTGAAGGTTTACAATTACTCTGTGCCCAAAGTTATTATATTTACATGTATTAAATGAAATTTAATTAGTCTCTCCTCCAGTGAAGGTTTGCACTTGTGGGTCCAGGCTGATGGGCTGCTATACTCAGAACTGATAAACACTGGACTTACTTTGTTCACTTCATTCTACTCTCATCATTAAGTGTAGAATTTAAAATTGCATTCTCAAGTACAAATTAGTAACATGAAGTTACTAAAGATAAAGCTATGTATTAGCAATTCAGATGTTTGGCAATCATTTTCTGTTTGCATTGACACAGGATCACTGCTTCTATGAAAACACCATTGGCCATCAGGTTTTTGTCTGCAGTGAAGCTGACCGTATAGATGGACAGTTTAGGCCCGTTGTGGAAAACCTCAGCTCTGGAAGAACATATTTTAACGTGTTCCAGAATGTTATATATAGTTTTTTTGCGTTTTGCTTCTTAGAAATGGGAGTTCTAATCAAATTAATGATTATTGGTGAAAGTTTGAATGCAAAACTGAGGTTTCCTCTTTCCAGTCCAATTTTTTAATTGTTAAGGCAAAATTGGCATCATAGAATCTTAAATATTTTTAATTTCAATTTCTTACCTTTGACAGCTCAATTATACATGAAAGTGATTCCACATACTAAAATTATGGAGTTTTGCTTTTCAGGATCCCATTTACATGCACAAAAGTAATGAAAGTCTTTATATAGACATACCTAAACCACAGAACTTTAACTCAGAGTGACCCGGCCCAGAAGGGAGGCCGAGAATTGCGAGCCAGCCGAGCCTGTGGCAGTGACCCTGCTGGGGCTCTGGACCCTTCTCAGGGAGTCACATGGTTCACCTTAAGGTGATTATGGCTAGGCCTTGCTCTCCCGCCGGGAACCTGTTACCATCTGCTCCACGCTCCCTGGCGCGCACCTCACCGCCCGGAGACTCAGAGGGGCCGCTGGCTCTACTCTCGGGCCACTGGAGACAATGTATAAGCTTCTTAATGAGGACTATGTTAATTAGAATTTTTAAATACTTGAATAATATCTGGCCTCCACAAAATCACTTTATGTGCAAATTCATCCTTAAACCATCAGCTGAAAAAAGTACCTTCTTCCACAGATGAACTGCATAAACCAAATAGAGTGTTTGGCTTCTAAAGAAAATATATCAGTTTCCAAATAGTAAGCCTGTCAGAGCAACTGGGGTCTATCAAGGCCAATGATTTGATATAATGAGTACAAACCCTCCCATCTACTATTAAAAGCTGGGGCTCTATTAGTCAATAACTGGATGGCCCGATTTCAGGTATTAAATGTATCTGAGAGTGAGAACACTTTTACAAATTCCATAAGTCATACTTTTCATTAAATCAGACAGGTCTAACCTAATTAGTCCAAATAAATGAAGTTTCCCAAAACCGTTTAAAACAGAAGTCTATTTCCTTATGCACACATTATCTGGTCTATTAATTTGCCAAATGGCACACTGCAATCAACCATCAGTGTTCCTGATGGCTGCAGAGTAAGACGAGCTGTGTTGGTGGGGGGGGTTGGGGGACTGGCCACATCCCATTGCCCGGGGTGCTAAGTCCTGCTCGGCAGTCACAGTTTAGAGGTGCCCTTGGGGCTGCTGTGTCTCGGTTGTTCAGAACCGCTCAGGCTCAGGGGACTGACTCATGGTTCTCCCAACCCACAAGGGGCTGATTTAAAAGCCAGAAACACCAACTTATTAATTTACAATGGGAGATGGGCCTGGTGCAGGGATGGGGCAGGGTGCTCTCACCTAGGGGACAGCCCCATAGGGACAGGTCCACACAGGGGACCAAATTAAACATCAGAGGTTGCTGGGCTGCTAGCAAAGATTTAAAGCAAAGGGAGCCATATTTCCTCAGGAGAAACTTACATGGAGCTTCTATGGAAGCCTCACGAGATAACACTGTACAACTGGATAGGCGAAGCTTTCTAAAGAACAGAGCCTGACGCAGAGGCGGTGGCCAGGCAGGGTGGACCGTGTCCACCCCTCGTTGGACGTGCCCCTCCACGGACTGAGTGAAACCTTCCCTCCTCCAGGGGTGCCCATTTTCTCAGCGTGCACGCTGGTCATTATATGTTGGGTGCCACCATTTTCACACCAATCTCGTTCAGGGATTCCAAGGGCACCTCCCCTCGAGAAAGTGTGTAGAGTTGCAAAACAACGCAGTTAGTTTGAACTTTGGCAAAAACCATGACCTGACATGCTGCTGGCTGGCCAGGACGCAGCCCGGCCAGCAAGATCCTACTGGGCAGGGTCATAAAGACCAAACCACACGACAGACTGCCTGAGCATTCATAAGCATGAATGCAGGTCAGTCCATCGAAGAACTTCTTTCATGAGGGCATTCTTTGATGATGATGATAGTAAAATACATGTAACCTAAAATTTGCCATCGTCACCATTTTTAAATGGATGGTCCAACAGCATTAAGTACACTCACACCATTCTCCAGCCGATCCCCAGAACTCTTTCCATCTTGCAAAACTGAAACTCTGACACCGTTAAACAACACTCCGTTCCTCTCTCTCCCCCAGCCCCTGGCAACCACCCTCCTCCTTTCTGTCTCTATGATTTGTCTAGTCTGGGTACCTCATATAATTGGAATCATGCAGTATATGTGTTTTTGTGGCTGGCTTATTTAACTTAGCAGAAGGTCCTCAAGGTTTATCCATGTTGTGGCAGGTGTCAGAATTTCCTTCCTTCTTAGGCTGAATCATATTCTGTTGTGTGTACAAACCTTCATCCACCAATGAACGCTTGGGTCACCTCCACTTTTTGGCTATTGTGAATAATGCTGCTGTGAACACGCAAAGACATCTGTGCAAGACCCTGCTTTCAGTTCTTTCGGGTATATACCCAGCAGTGGAATCACTGGATCAGATGGTGTTTCTAATTTTAATTTTTTTGAGGAACCACCATACTGTTTTCCGTAGCAGCTACACCATTTTACATTTCTAATTTCTCCACATCCTTGCCAGCACATTTTCTATTTTTTTTTTTTTTCATGGTAGCCATCCTAATGGGTGCGAGGTGGACTTGGGGGAAAACTGTTAAAGACATCTCAAAATACTCATGTACTGAAATTCTAAGTTAGGGCTTTAGAATTCCTAGATTCCAAGGAGAGGCACTCACATATCCCATTTTCTTTGCTGCGTATGATTCATGAAGCAGGTGGGGAGGATTAACTCCATCTAACAAGAGGGCAAACTGAAGCTCAGAACAGCTAAGCAGCCTGTCCCAGATGGCAGCCGGGCCAGGACCACTCTCACACTCTCCTCCATTATTCTCTGACGGGCCGCATTTTGAGGACTAGAGCAGCGCAAACAAAGAGGGAAATAATCTCTTGGATTGAACAATGCTGTCAGGCAGAACACCACCCCAGCCCCTGAGAAGCCAAACTTCCAGAAGGCTGAGTTCTGAACCATGGGACTGACCTATATCTAACTAGTACCAGCCTGCAAGATACTGCCCAGCACATCCTTAAAGGACAGTCCTCTGCGATCCATTATGGTCACCTTGACAAACAGAGGGACACATCCAGAGGGGCTGTTTCACACAATTTGTTTGTGGGGACAGTAACCCCAGAGGAAGGACAGGGATTAAAGAGTAAGAACCAGCTTTAGAGGCCTTCCCTGGTGGTCCAGTGTCTAAGACTCTGTGCTCCACTGCAGGGGGCCCAGGCTTGATCACTGGTCGGCGAACCAGATCCCACGTGTGACAACCAAGAGTTTGCATGCCACAACTAAAAATCCTGTGTGCCACAACTAAGATCTGGAACAGCCAAATATGCAAATAAGTTAGTTTCTTAAAAAAAAAAAAAAGAAACTAGCATTAGCCTGGTTGATGAGTCCTCAAATAACAACCGATAGATTTGTTTTCCTTTCAACGCAAAATAAGTTTTGGCACAAAAGGGACAGGACCGTACCTGTGGTTGGAGCCAAACTCTTGGCAGTTACCTCAGAAAATCCAAGGTATTCTCTAATGAGCTGACTCAGCTTTTGGTAGGCAACATCCAGATCATCTACAGCAGAGGAGAGAATTTACTTTAGCAACAGACGTATGTAAAAACAGCCAATCTGTGGCAATAATTTTTTAGCTAGATCTAACTGCATGAATATCGTGGTAGGCAGAATTCTAAGACCCAGTGACACTTCACCCTTGCTTAATTACACACACACACCTTGAGTGTGGGCAGAACCTGTGAATCTGATGAGCTATGACTCCCGTGGTTATGTTAGGTTATATGGCATAAGGGACTTTTGCAAATGTAATTAGGGTTATTTTATTAAGATCCTAATAAATAATTTACTGTCCTAATAATAAATATCCTAATAAATAATTTATTATCCTAATAAATAATTAGGGTTATTTATGAGTTTGGGCTAATCAAAAAGGAGATTATCCAGGTGGGCCTAATCTAATTGTATGATTCCCCATAAAAGGAGGTTTTCTGTCTGGAGAAGTATGAGGACACTCGAAGCAGGAGGAGGAACTTAATGGGCTGTTGCTGCCCTGAAAGTGGAGGGGCCACATGCACACAACCTGAGCACAGTCTCTAAAAACTGAGGGTCACCCTTGTCAGACAGCCAGCCAGCAATCAGGAACCGCAGTCCTACAACCGTAAGAAACTGCCTTCAGTCAACAACAAGAATGTACTTTGGAGCAGGTTTTTCCCCAGTGATCTTATACTTCAAAAATAAAACTTTGCTGAAAGTTACTTACCTGCATTGATTACTGCATCAAAGTATCCTGGATATTTCTGGTTAATTTTAATATAAAGGTCCACTCTGGAGACAGCAAATTCAATCTCTACACGACTGAATAATCCTTTTCTCCTCAAGTAGCCCTCATATTTTTGCTTGTCCATGGGTACCACTAGGATATATCGAGGCTCAAAATAGCAATGTTTTAAACTTCTTACACCCTATGTATTTAAATAAAAGATAATAAATTAGAAACACAGATACAATTTAGAAATCATTTAGGAAATATGTGACAACATAGGCTTAATAAATAGTGTTGTACTGGAGAATTTGTTTACTCTGTATAATTAGCTATTATTTTCCTCAGGATTGGATTACTTCTGTTTGTGTATCAAATATTACATTATCATTAGAAAAATAAGAATTCATCCTACCTGGTTATCCTTTAACAGTTCTAAGGAACATTACTGTTAAAAAAGAAAATTGCTAGAGACAAATAGGTATGCTCACAGAATACTGCATATTTATAACTGAAAAGCAGTTTCAATTCTACTTTTCAAAAGGCATCCTTGCAGCCGCAGGAGACAGAGATCTTACCAGAGAGAAAGGCTCCTCTGTTTCCCCTTTGTCACCAACTTGGTGCCTTCCTGTTCCTAAACCAGCAGCCTGGTGGTTGGCTGGTTCCTATTCCATCTCACGGGCTGTACCCAGAGCACGGGAAGGCCAGGCTCCTGATACCCTGATAACCAGGAGCCCACATGAAGCAGGGAAGCGGCGGTAGGTAGCAGCGCTCTGAGGAACCAGGGGCCTGGGTCAGGACTGCAGCTCGCCGGCCACCGTGACTCTGTGCCAACTCCTCTGTGAAATGGAAGTTCTTTCAAATGGACTCTGAAGTTCCTTCCATCTCAATCCAACCATCAGTAGTTTAACTCAGTGTTCAAAATCTTTGTTTTTAAAAATTCAAGGGGAAGAAATAGAGACTCTTTAAAAAAAAAAAAAAAAACAATCTCTAAAAGCGTCAATGACAAGGAGAGTTTGGAAGAAGGATTTAGCTAGGAAGAACCAGGAATAAAGCCTGGTTTATAGACTCAACCTCCTGGAAATGAGTAGGAGGAAGCTCTCAGGGAGGAAGAAAGTAAAACAGGAGCCAGAACTCAGAACCACTGAGCTGGAAAAAGGTGGACACTGGAGCTGTGTCTGCACTCAAAGATGCATACTTTTTGTGTCTGCCTTGTTCAAGGAAGTCATTTTCTGGGAAAGGTCTTTGTTGTTGTTGCTCTGGCTAATTAGCATAGAAACAAAGTCAACCTTAAGGATGAACAACCAATCAATTGCAGGAAGATAAGAACTGTAGGGTTTTAAAGTTAGGAAAATTACTGAGGTGGAAGAAACTTGACCAGTCTCACTGAAGTGAGGCAACACTTATCTCCTGGATGGTAGCCCACCAGGCTCCTTTGTCCAAGGGATTCTCGAGGAATATGGGACCAGGTTGTCATTCCCTTCTCCAGGGGATCTTCCAGACCCAGGGATTAAACCCAGGTCTCCTGCATTGCAGGTGGATTCCTTTATTGTCTGAGCCACCAGGGAAGCCCTTGTGGGGACTAGACCAACACAAAAGACCAAAAAGGAATCACAGTCTCCTGCTCTTCAAAGTGAGAGAGGAAAAAATTTAAGGGAGGGGTAATCAATAGTAACGGAATACCTGACCCCTAGATTTTGTTTTCTGTGTGTTTGGTGTAATGGGATCCTTTTTATCATTTTTTTTCTTTCTGACTAAAAAAATGTTACACTGTCAGAAGGTAACTTGGAAAAAAAAAATCAACTGTATTTGAAGATCTCAAATATTTAATATAACTACATATTTTTTAAAAACAAATGCATACATCTGCCGGATTGTCAAAAAAGCAAGAGAGTTCCAGAAAAATATCTATTTCTGCTTTATTGACTATGCCAAAGCCTTTGACTGTATGGATCACAATAAACTGTGGAAAATTCTGAAAGAGATGAGAATACCAGACTACCTGACCTGCCTCTTGAGAAACCTATATGCAGGTCAGGAAGCAACAGTTAGAACTGGACATGGAACAACAGACTGGTTCCAAATAGGAAAAGGAGTACGTCAAGGCAGTATATTGTCACCCTGCTTATTTAACTTATATGCAGAGTACATCATGAGAAACTCTGGGCTGGAGGAAGCACAAGCTGGAATCAAGATTGCCGGGAGAAATATCAATAACCTCAGATATGCAGATGACACCACCCTTATGGCAGAAAGTGAAGAGGAACTAAAAAGCCTCTCCATGAAAGTGAAAAAGTTGGCTTAAAACTCAACATTCAGAAAACTAAGATCATGGCATCCGGTCCCATCACTTCACAGCAAATAGATGGGGAAACAGTGGACACGGTGGCTGACTTTATTTTTCTGGGCTCCAAAATCACTGCAGATGGTGATTGCAGCCATGAAATTAAAAGATGCTTACTCCTTGGAAGGAAAGTTATGACTAACCTAGACAGCATATTAAAAAGCAGAGACATTACTTTGTCCACAAAAGTCCATCTGGTCAAGGGTATGGTTTTTCCAGTGGTCATGTATGGATGTGAGAGTTGGACTATAAAGAAAGCTGAGAGCCGAAGAATTGATGCTTTTGAACTGTGGTGTTGGAGAAGACTCTTGAGAGTCCCTTGGACTGCAAGGAGATCCATCCAGTCCATTCTAAAGGAGATCAGTCCTGGGTGTTTATTGGTACAACTGATTTTGAAGCTGCAACTCCAATACTTTGGCCACCTGATGTGAAGAGCTGACTCATTTGAAAAGACTCTGATGCTGGGAAAGATTGAGGGCAGGAGGAGAAGGGGACGACAAAGGATGAGATGGCTGGATGGCATCACTGACTCGATGGACATGAGTTTGGGTAAACTCCGGGAGTTGGTAATGGACAGGAGGCCTGGTGTGCTGTGATTCATGGGGTCACAAAGAGTTGGACACAACTGAGCGACTGAAGTGAAGTAAAGCTAATTAAAAATTTCACATTATTATTACTTTTTAACTTTTTGGCCACACTATGTGGCATGTAGAATTTTAGCTCCCTGAGCAGGGATCGGATCCAAGCCTCCTGCAGTGGGAGCATGGAGTCTCAAACACTGGACCACCAGGGATGTCCCCCAAATCTCACCTTTCGTATGCATTCCTTTCAGGCCTAGAAGTGTGCTGTCTGCACACCATAGTCTCCTCCCCAGTCCCAAATATACACACAGTTTTACACACTAAAAAGAAACTGACTGAATGGAAAGTACTTACTTCTATTTCCATATGAACACAGCTTGCTAAACCATCTCTCGCGATACCTTCTATGGTGTCCCTACTTAATCCGTACTTGTGATTACCGTAATTATAGGTTAGAATGAATTTCCCCTGCAAGGGAAGAAGTAAAAAGACTTTCCAATAACAGCTGCCATCATGGAATTTAATATAAATTAAATTACTTGATATCTTCTTTCTATATGACTCCATAAAACTTATAAATATTAGCGATTATATAAGGATGACAATGGGTTTAAGAAACTTAATATCAAACTGTGATGGAGAAGTTCATTCAGAATTCCTGGCTGGCAAAAAAAAAAAAGGCTTTTGGAGATAATCTAGAGCAGAGTGAAGGCAATGAAGCTTACGGTAAACAGATCATTTTGTCCACTGACCCACTTCCTGCCAAATGTGTGCTATAAACCTTCATTAAGGAGAAAGCAAAACTAATAGTTACTTTGTGCCTCAGCCGTTTTGGGTCTCCCAGCACACCAGCTCTCCCCCAAAAGCTTTCATTCCCAAAGGCCTTGCACTCCCAGATAAGCCTGAAGGCTGTGAATTACAGCCACATTCTCAACTTTTGCATTCTGAGATAAGCTGTAAAATACAGACCCCTCCTGCTTTTCCTCATAAACACAGCTTTTTATTGGAACTGCCCCAAATGTATTCAGCAGCCTCGCTGGGTGCCCTCTAGACATTTGAGGTATAAATACTGCCTTCTCATTATATTCCGGAAGCTCCTCCTGAAACTGTAGTCATGTGTAAAAAAGAAAGAAAAAAAGAACTAGAAACATCTCTCAAAATTGTCTTGACTTTTCCTTTGATGATATGATATTTACTAAATTACAAGGTGGATGCTGATGACAACAGAAGGAAGAAAAATGTGGACATCCTTGGCCACCAGGACTCTTACGATACATGATTTTGAAATAAATAATGAAGTGAAAACTCCTCAGGCTGAGCCCCATCCTCCGAAGCCCTGCAACAGCCAGCACTGTCGTTACAAACAGTAGCAGTTTGGGGGTCTCTGATGCTACCCTGTGCCTCCTGGCCTGGAGGTTCTGGAGATCCATGGGGATGGGGGGTGGGCTACCTGTCAGGGGGCGGTGTTGGAAGGCCATGAAACATAGGGTGTCCCTCAGGTGGGATGGGTCTCTGGGGCATGTGTCTGGTGTGGGCAATGAGAAAAATCCATACCCTCCCATAATCAAATGAAATTTATGTTATATATTCTAAAAGTTAAAGACTCAACAATAAATATCCTTAATACTTTACCCACTCAATGTCATACTGTATTCTCTGCAACAAACACTATGACTCCTTTCCTTTTAATATCTATATTATATTTATATACAGATAAACAGATATCTGAATCTCTTGTCAGGTATGACTTATTTCATCTTGTTTACTGTGACTCACCCTGTTTTTTACAATGTATATTTGAATCACTTTCCAGATGTAGACTATGAGTTTGCTTACTTGTGTGTACAAGGACACACAAGTGGACCCAAAAAACATTTTTTGGAAGAAGGGAGGGTTGGGAGAAATCTTGCATTGTACTTGTGTACATAAAACAAGCCTTGTTCAACTGATTTGTTAAGAATTGAGATGAGTGGTCCCCCAGCTTCTGGAGAGGTATACTCCTGTCATGGCTTCCGGCCTGTGGATTTCTTCATACATAGCAATAATCTTATCTCAGACACCTCCATATCTGCGGTCTTATTTCCACCAGGGAAGAAGAGGCTATGCAGGTGAGTGACTGTGTATATGGCCTTAAGGGTTCATGTGTCTGTGGGCACATGGAGAGATGATCTGTGTTTTGGGGGGTGTGGAATGTATATTGAAGTGTGTGCTCGTCTACGTGTACCCATCAGAGTGGGGAAGTGTGACTGTCCACAGCAGGTGTGCAGGGCTGGGGTGTGCCAGGGCTTCTCTTAAGGGGGACTGTGACTTGGAAGGGGACAGGCTGGCTGGGGAGTGTTCCGTAGAGGGGTTCTGTGTGCAGAGGCTGAGTGTGTGGGTGTGACTGATGCAGCTGACAAGGTGTCGTGAGTTTCTCCTCTCTAGGTTTGTCTCTCTTCACGAAACAGCCTCAAGCTCCCTTTAAAGAAAAGATCTTAACTACAAAATTCAAGTTAAAGATGCTGATACCACAGTGAAGTCATGCATGTTAGCAGAGGCAGTAAAAGTGAGTGCTTTTCCAGTACACAAGAACTTTCATAGTGAGAGTAAATAGAAGACTAAATACAGTTCAGACGTATGGTGATTTCTTAGACTAGGGACTGTTGGACTTACTTGATTACAGACAAGATAAGGTCTGAAACATCAGGGGAGCCCGTGGGGCACTGAGAGCAGTGGAACTAAATCAATAAAAAATGCCCCAGACTCTACCACAAGAAATTAACAGCAGTGTGGGGAACCAGTTGTCTTTCAACCCAAAGAGTCCTAAGAGAAGGCTTCTTACTAATATCAAGATAACTCCTCAGATTTCTATTATGGCTTTTAGAAATAGAAAGTCTCAGAGTACCCTTGGTACATTAAACCAAACTTCTAAAATATAGCCCTAGGAGAGAAAATCATAAAGAAGTTCCAAGATGTTCTTCTGACAAGATTAGAGGGAAAATGGCCGAGGGACTTATAGGGCTTTCTCACTCGGCTTCTCTGTGAAAGCAAGAGAAAATATGTACCATGTGTAAAGCTGGTCATTCACAATTAAACTCATAGCAACTGCAGACCCTATGCCTACATGCTCCACAGTTGCCTGCACTGAGGTGGAAGCCAGGTCTGTTATCCGAGGATGGGGCAGAGAAAGGACAGATGAAGGAGCAGGGGGCAGAGAGGAGGAAGCCTGCAGCAGTAAGAGCATCACTGGTTGGATGGTAATCTTTCAAAAGCAGAAACAGAGATTAATCCTTAATCCTGTCCTTCACCAGGCTTCAGAGGGAAAAAAAAAGTGGTGTACGATTAATTTAGTGATAGAAAGAAGTGAAGATAAGATAAACAAAATTAAGGCCCATGCCTGAAAAGAGAATAAAAAGGCTTACAGATTTATCAGTAGTGATGAAGATATGAGATACTCTTTAACTGAAGTCATGGGTGGATAATGTATGGACATTAGCAATATACCTTTGACAGATGAAACACACTAGGGTTGTGAGGATTCCCTTTGATGTGAAGGGCCAAGAAAGAGCAAATAAATTATTTTTAAGGAAATGAACTCAGACACCAGGTTGTTGTGAATTACTACCGATGACCAGATGATCAGGGTTTCAGGGGGTAAAGCCTTAAATTGAATAAAACTGTCCAGAGCTCCTATGAAAGGGACCAGAGCAGGGTAGTGACCCTCACCCAGGAAAGCCACAGACCTCAAGGAAATGAGGAATCTTTTCTGATCTAATGTCGAGGGCTTCCCACTGCGTTACTGACCTGCCTGCCGGCTCTCTGGGACTGAGGACTCCTCACACAGCGATGTTTCAGGGCAAGAGTAAGGCTGTGTACGTACGTGTCCAGGGCAGACCAACTGGCTGAAATGGTGCGTAGGGTCACAACAATTAGAAAGCACCAAAGATAGCAAACACAGGGAGTGGTCTGTGGACAGAACACGCCAACTCCCTGGAAGTGCTCCATTCATAAGTTAGCTGTGTAACATCAGTTCTGTGAGAGCCGTTTATCTTGAGTAAAATCTGACCATAAATAGCAGCACCTGACAAACACAGATCTCAAGAACTTTTCACGGTGCTCTTTCTTCCGTTTTCTTAAAAAATCTCTTTATTCAGTTTCATTGGAGATTTACAGTATTTTCTCCAAGATCATAAAGCCGTGTGTGGACGATGATATATCAAAGGTATTAAAAACACAACTGAATGAGAATCCATCCAAGTAATTGTTCTCTTTCTTATCATGATCTCCTAATACTTCTACCAGAGAACATGTATTTCTTGTGCACATAAAGAGCATTCTTACCATGTTTTGCATTTCATCAAAAACTTCTTGAGAGGTAAAATGATAATCAACCCGATCTCCTTCTCCAAAGTAAGGCAGTCTGGTGGTGTGACAGGCCCTGAAAACAGAAAGTGTCTCTTTCTATTAATTTGAAATTCAAAATGGAAAAGGTTTTGGCATAAAGTATGTTTTAAAAAATTAAAATGGATCCACAAATCATAAAGTAACGTAACCATGAAAACCCTGATGTTTGGCAGTGCTAGACATGTTCACTTGCTATGCTGTATGGGGGTTATACAAACTTTGGATTCAGTTCAGATCAGTCACTCAGTTGTATCTCTTTGTGACCCCATGGACTGCAGCATGCCAGGACTCCCTGTCCATCACCAGCTCCCGGAGTGTACTCAAACTCATGTCCATTGAGTCAGTGATGCCATCCAACCATCTCATCCTCTATCATCCGCTTCTTCTCCTGCCCTCAATCTTTCCCCAGCATCAGGGTCTTTTCAGATGAGTCAGTTCTTCGCATCAGATGGCCAAAGTATTGGAGTTGCAGCTTCAACATCAGTCCTTCCAATGAACACCCAGGACTGATCTCCTTTAGGATGGACTGGTTGGATCTCCTTGCAGTCCAAGGGACTCTCAAGAGTCTTCTCCAACACCACAGTTCAAAAGCATCAATTCCTCGGCGCTCAGCTTTCTTTATAGTCCAACTCTCACATCCATATGTGACTACTGGGAAAACCATAGCCTTGACTAGATGGACCTTTGTTGGCAAAGTAATGTCTCTGCTTTTTAATATGCTGTTTAGGTTGGTCATAACTTTCCTTCCAAGGAGTAAGAGTCTTTTAATTTCATGGCTGCAGTCACTGTCTGCAGTGATTTTAGAGCCCCCCAAAATTTAGTGTTGGATTATCAACACTAAGTTTTCACTTACTGTTCCTGACCACCTTCCGAGTCATGACCTCTGATATCGTATCATCAAACTTTAAGAAATAAAACAATATTTATTACCCATATACTTTTCACCCAAATGTTTTCATACTCTCCCTGGTCTATGGCTATTTTCTAGAATGCTCCCTACCCCATTCCTCTATCTGGTTAGCCCACTTGTCTTCAGGACTCAGTTTAAGTGTCACTCTCAAAAGGCCTTTCTGGACCCTCTGTGGCTGGGTTATGCACCTCTTCTTTATCCACCTGTAGTCTCAATGCCTGCCGCCAACTCCTCCCCCGCCCCCTTGTTCAGGACCCCATCTCCTCCACTGCTGGAGGGTGGAGACTGCTCGTTCCTCATTCCTGCCACACTGATCAATCTATATGAATTTCCTGAGGGACTCCATGATTCCAACACTGTATGGAATTCTCAGTATGGCATTCTCAGCTCAACCAGAGAGGGCTTTTCTGCCCGCTGTCTGAAATAACATCCCCACAGCTTCCTTGGTGGCTCAGATGGTAAAGAACCCACCTACAATGCAGGAGACCCAGGTTTGATCTCTGGGTTAGGAAGATCCCCTGAAGAAGAAAATGGAAAATGGCAACCGGCTCTAGTATTCTTGCCTGGAGAATTCTATGAACAGAGAGGAGCCTGGAGGGCTACAGTCCATGAGTCTCAAAGAGTCAGACACGACTGAGCACACACATGCATGCAACCAGCTCACCACACCCCAATTACCCTGTTATTCCTTCTCTTTTCTGTTTTTTCCTCTTTTCCCCAGGAGGATGTATGAATCATAAAGGGAGCACTTTATGTTCCTAAAAATTTTTTTCATTAATTTTTAAAAATTTCTGCCATACCACAATGTGAATCACCCTTAAGTATACATATTTCCCCTCCTTCTTGAACCTCCCTCCCACCTCTCCCCATCCCACCTCTCCAGGTAGTCACAGGGCACTGGGTTTGAGCTCCCTGTGTCATACAGCAAATTCCCACTAGCTATCTGCTTTACATATGGTAATGTATGTGTTTCACGCTGCTCTCTCAGTTCATCCCAGCCTCTCCTCCCCGCGCTGTATCCACACGTCTGTTTTCCATGTCTGCGTCTCTATTCCTGCCCTGCACATAGGTTCATCCTTACCATTTTTCTAGATTCCACATATATGCATCAATATACGTATTTGTTTTTCTCTTTCTGACGAACCGCACTTTGTCTAACAGGCTCTAGGTTCATCCACCTCACTAGAACTGACTCAAATGCATTCCTTTTTATGGCTGAGTAATATTCCATTGTGTATATGTACCACAACTTCCTTCTCCATCTGCTGATGGACACCTAGGCTGTGTCCATGTCCCAGCTATTGTAAATAGGGAGCACTTTATCTTGCTCATCGAATCTGCTACTTCATTCACAGTGCCTGGCCCACGGTAGGCATTTACTAAATATCTGTAACATGAATGAATTAATCAAACATGTGAGGTGGACAGTAGCTGTGATAAGCTCCATTTTAAGATGACTATAAAAATGACTTGCCCAGGGACTTCCCTGGTGGTTCAGTGGTTAAGACTCAGGAATTTTCACTGCAGGGGGCTCAGGCTTGATCCCTGGTTGGGTAACTAAGATCCCACATGACAGGTGGCATGCCCCCACCACCAAAAAAAAAAAAAAAAAAAGACCTGTCCAAGACCACAGAGCAGGCCAATACTGGTCCCAGAACTAAACTATGACTCCCAACTAGCCCAGGACTCTTGATTTCAGACATGCTGACTTCCCAATGCTAAGTTCTGGGAATGCAAACTGATTTTTAGATTATCCTATGGCTTTAAAACAGGAGATGCAAGTAGCTAGACAAATGACATGCTGTTTCACTGACTCCTCACAAAAAGATATGAGGTAGGTATTATTACCATTACCAATGGTTATATTACCATTACCACTGTTATTACCTCATTACTACTGTTCTCATTTTACAGATGATGAAACTGAGATACATAAGTGAAGTAACATGACTCAGTAACAACCACAGGATGACACTGAAGTCAAGTCCTTTTAGGATCACACTAAGAGGCAAGAATACACAGAAAAACTGTACAAAAAAGATCTTCATGACCCAGATAATCATGATGATGTGATCACTCACCTAGAGCAAGACATCCTGGAATGTGAAGTCAAGTGGGCCTTAGGAAGCATCACTACGAACAAAGCTAGTGGAAGTGATGGAATTCCAGTTGAGCTATTTCAAATCCTAAAAGATGATGCTGTGAATGTGCTGCACTCAATATGTCAGCAAATTTGGAAAACTCAGCAGTGGCCACAGGACTGGAAAAGGTCAGTTTTCATTTCAATCTCAAAGTAAGGAAATGCCAAAGAATGCTCAAACTACCACACAATTGCACTCATCTCACACACTAGTAAAGTAATGCTCAAAATTCTCCAAGCCAGGCTTCAGCAATATGTGAACCGTGAAATTCCAGATGTTCAAGCTGGTTTTAGAAAAGGCAGAGGAACCAGAGATCAAATTGCCAACATCTGCTGATGTTGATCAATGATCATTGATCATTGGATCATTGAAAAAGCAAGAGAGTTCCAGAAAAACATCTATTTGTGCTTTATTGACTATGCCAAAGCCTTTGACTGTGTGGATCACAATAAACTGGAGAATTCTGAAAGAGATGGGAATACCAGACCACCTGACCTGCCACTTGAGAAACCTATATGCAGGTCAGGAAGCAACAGTTAGAACTGTTGGAACAACAGACTGGTTCCAAATAGGAAAAGGAATATGTCAAGGCTGTATATTGTCACCTTGCTTATTTAACTTATATGTAGAGTACATCATGAGAAATGCTGGGCTGGAGGAAGCACAAGCTGGAATCAAGATTGCCAGGAGAAATATCAATAACCTCAGATATGCAGATGATACCACCCTTATGGCAGAAAGTGAAGAAGAACTAAAGAGCCTCTTGATGAAAGTGAAAGAGGAGAGTGAAAAAGTTGGCTTAAAACTCAACATTCAGAAAACTAAGATCATGGCATCTGGTCCCATCATTTCATGGCAAATAGATCGGGAAACAATGGAAACAGTGTCAGACTTTATTTTTTGGGGCTCCAAAATTACTGCAGATGATGATTGCAGCCATGAAACTAAAAGACGCCTACTCCTTGGAAGGAAAGTTATGACTGACCTAGACAGCATATTAAAAAGCAGAGACATTACTTTGCCAACAAAGGTCTGTCTAGTCAAGGCTATGATTTTTCCAGTAATCATGTATGGATGTGAGAGTTGGACCATAAAGAAAGCTGAGTGCTCCAACCAGTCCATCCTAAAGGAGATCAGTCCTGGGTGTTCACTGGAAGGACTGATGTTGAAGCTGAAACTCCAATACTTTGGCCACCTGATGCGAAGAGCTGACTCATTTGAAAAGACCCTGATGCTGGGAAAGATTGAGGGCAGGAGGATAAGGAGATGACAGAGGATGAGATGGTTGGATGGTATCACCGATTCAATGGACATGAGTTTGGGTAAACTCCGGGAGTTGGTAATAGACAGGGAGGCCTGGTGTGCTGCAGTTCATGGTGTCACAAAGAGTTGGACATGACTGAGTGACTGAACTGAACTAAGAGGGTAAAGTCACAACCTCAACATCTTCTCCATTTCAAAGTAAAAAACCAACAAGCTTTTATAATTCATACTATTGTTCCCCTGCTTTACAGCCAAGAACTAACAATAGTATAAATGTAAAGGTTTTAAGATCACATTTAAATTGCATACTGAAGAAAGTGCACATATTCTAAGAGAAGGCGGTCCAAACACCACAACCTTTGTTGAGGTGTTTGCTCGCACCAACATCTCTTCCCACCATTTGGCAGGGACCTGAGACCTTCTGTTTGTTGGTGTCCTTGACAGTCAGGACAGATAACTCAGTGACTTCGCTTCGGGTACGGTGCACCCTTAATGTAGCCTTTACACACTGTACTGAATTTGCATTTTCCAACAAAGGAATTGAGCGGCAGGGATTTTCTCAGAATTTCTAAAAGAAAGACAAAGCAAAGAAGCAATCTGAAGCTTCTAGGCAGGTAAATAAAGGGATGGCTTCACTGGCGTGGAGAATGCTGATGACAGAACCGGCATCCACTGTGGGACTTTCTATTAAGAAGGACCTGGGATGACCTACGGTTTTTTCAATCTGTCATCCAGTTTTCACATATAGAAATGTCTGCTCTGTAGCATGCTGTCCAAATATGAATATCTTAAAAAGGAAATACTTCATAGTGAAAGCAATGTTCATTAAACTGAGATAAACACAATACCAGATAAAGAAATTTGCTTGGGCCATCACCTTTAATATCTTTCCTGTCCCCGGTCTAAACATAATTTCAATTGTAATTTACATTTCTATGAGTTTATTTTTACTAACTTACTAGTTCAATCATGGTATGTTAGTTAAAACCTGGTTTGTGATGGGAGCCATATTCCCTGTTAGTTTCATTTAACAGACAAAAGAGCTGAGTTAGCAGTTAACCTCAGACTATAACACAGGTGCTCAAAAGTCTAAGGGTGAGTTGCACATTCTCAAAGGCTGATTCACTGGCCAGCTGTCATCTAGGATCCTAACAAACCAAGTCCGTGGGCTGGGGGAGATGATCAGGACAGAAAGGAATCTGGAAGGCCAGGCCAAATAATGAAATGTCTCTACATCCGGGAAGATATAAGAGAAGAAACAAAGATGTCTAAGAAGAGCTAGGAGATGGCTGAGGGAGTAGAAGTTTTTTCAGTGTAATTCAGAAGTGTGCAGATTTAGAATCTCAATTCTGGACCAGATTGCCTTAAGAAATAATGAACTTGTTACTGCAAATATTTAGGCAGAGCACATTTTGGCTGTGAGTGCATCCAAATTCAAGCATATTTATAGAATGCCATATTGTGAGCAAGGGAACTGGGTGTTCACAAATGCCCAGGTATTCTGAGGGTGCTTGGTAGGCATGCCGAATTGGTCCCAATGCCCAATGCAAATGTGTATCAGTAAGTCGCTGGATACAATTTAAGAGATCAGGAACACAGAAGATTCCAACATATACTGTGTCTGACTATCAAATTCCAGGGATCCACTACTCTGTCCACTTTCCAGTAACTACATACCACTTTCTAGTTCGTGCCACCAGCACCTGTCACTACATCCTCCCCAGTCTCCTAGTTTCCAGCCTTCCTTCCCCAAACCCTCTCCCAAACTGCCCACAGGGGCCACTTTCTGAAATGCAGCTGTGACCCTGACACTCCTCTGCTCAGAGATCCTTTATGGCCAAACCCCTGACTTTTTCTCTGGTCCCATCTTCTGCCATCTTCCTCCATGCTTCACGCCTAGGCAGGCTACAGAGTATAACACTCTCAGTTAATCAAATGTGCTGTTGTTCTTTCTGCCTGGACTGCATTCCCTGCTCAAATCTCACATCCCATTTACCCCTGATTTCTTCTGTCACAGAGGTTCTTCACTTCCCTCACCATCAGATCAGATCAGATCAGATCAGTCGCTCAGTCGTGTCCGACTCTTTGCGACCCCATGAATCACAGCACGCCAGGCCTCCCTGTCCAGCACTAACTCCCGGAGTTCACTCAGACTCACGTCCATTGAGTCACTGATGCCATCCAGCCATCTCATCCTCTGTCGTCCCCTTCTCCTCTTGCCCCCAATCCCTCCCAGCATCAGAGTCTTTTCCAATGAGTCAACTCTTCGCATGAGGTGGCCAAAGTACTGGAGTTTCAGCTTTAGAATCATTCCTTCCAAAGAAATCCCAGGGCTGATCTCCTTCAGAATGGACTGGATGGATCTCCTTGCAGTCCAAGGGACTCTCAAGAGTCTTCTCCAACACCACAGTTCAAAAGCATCAATTCTTTGGCGCTCAGCCTTCTTCACAGTCCAACTCTCACATCCATACATGACCACAGGAAAAACCATAGCCTTGACTAGGTTGGCAAAGTAATGTCTCTGCTTTTCAATATGCTATCTAGGTTGGTCATAACTTTCCTTCCAAGGAGTAAGCGTCTTTTAATTTCAAGGCTGCAGTCACCATCTGCAGTGATTTTGGAGCCCAGAAAAATAAAGTCTGACACTGTTTCCACTGTTTTCCCATCTATTTCCCATGAAGTGATGGGACCGGATGCCATGATCTTTGTTTTCTGAATGTTGAGCTTTAAGCCAACTTTTTCACTCTCCTCTTTCACTTTCATCAAGAGGCTTTTGAGTTCCTCTTCACTTTCTGCCATAAGGGTGGTGTCATCTGCACATCTGAGGTTATTGATATTTCTCCTGGCAATCTTGATTTCAGTTTGTGTTTCTTCCAGTCCAGCGTTTCTCATGATGTACTCTGCATATAAGTTAAATAGACAGGGTGACAATATACTGCCTTGACGTACCCCTTTTCCTATTTGGAACCAGTCTGTTGTCCCATGTCCAGTTCTAACTGTTGCTTCCTGACCTGCATACAAATTTCTCAAGAGGCGGTCAGGTGGTCTGGTATTCCCATCTCTTTCAGGATTTCCCACAGTTTATTGTGATCTACACAGTCAAAGGCTTTGGCATAGTCAATAAAGCACAAATAGATGTTTTTCTGGAACTCTCTTGTTTTTTTGATGATCCAGCAGATGTTGGCAATTTGATCTCTGGTTCCTCTGCCTTTTCTAAAACCAGCTTGAACATCAGGAAGTTCACAGTTCACATATTGCTGAAGCCTGGCTTGGAGAATTTTGAGTATTACTTTACTAGCGTGTGAGATGAGTGCCTATCTTGTTAGATGGCTTTACTTAACTGAATCTCATATAGGTTGTAGGCTGCCAGGAGGACAAGACCCATGTCTGCTTGTTTCACAGTTTTATCGCTGGAACAAGGCACACAGATAGTGCTTAAGAAACACTGACAGAAAGAATAAATAAACCACTCTACTAGTCTGTCACATCTGTATAAAGGGGCATTAGATTAGATGGCACTAGGGAGCTATAGCTCATATCATCTCATTTAGCTCAATAGCTATGAGTCTCTGATTTACCGTATTATTAGTAGAATATATTTAGTAGTCAACATCATGAAAAGGTTATAAAAATAAAGATTTCTCTAAGAAGAATAAGGTTTTGCTTTCATGCCTCTTCAGATCACTTTCAAGGCCTTAAATCTGGAAGATGAACAGGCGTGCTGGTATTGTTTTATGTTTCTCTCATTATCCAGCACTCTTCCAGGAAGCTACTGATCTGTGCAGTAATAGTAAGACTGGAAATAAGTGGAGAGACTCAGAAGGCATGGATGCATGCTCAGTTGCTCAGCCATATCTGACTCTTTGTGACCCTATGGACTATAGCTTGCCAGGCTCCTCTGTCTATGGGATTTTCCAGGCAAGAATACCAGAGTGGGTTGCCATGCCCTTCTCCAGGGGATCTTTCTGACTCAGGGATTGAACCTGCATCTCCTGCATTGGCAGGTAGATTCTTTATCAGTGAGCCACCTGGGAAGCCCCATCTTTAGGTCACTTATAACTAATACTGGTAAAGAAAGAACATCCAGCCTATTCCTAAAACCAAGAACAAATACTAAAATCAGATTCTGAGGCAAGAGAACAATCTCTCAGCCATCCCAATATCTGTTATACCACTGAGATACATTTTTAATATTTATACATCTGGATATGCAATTCAGTATGTGAATATTTCATTGAATGTCATGGTCTTGGGTAAATGCAATTTAAAAAGAAAGACAAAATGCCAGGAGAAAATGAGCTAACTAGGAGGGAAAGAAAAGATTCAAGCAAGCGCTAGAGAAAGTGCCCTTGTAAATGTTTATGTGTTTCACAATGAGACTATGTTCAAGCCTTTTTTCCCCATTTAATTAAAAATCAATAAAATTTATGTTGGCTGAAGACTAAAATAAAAGAAAAATCTAAACAAGAGCAATGGCTTGCCCCTGAGGATATGCTTTGGTTTTATCATTTGTTTTAATTAGAAAGTTGCCGCATATCATCATAGTACTATCTGACTTTCTTATTGCATGAAATTACTGGTTTCCTAATACTCTTTATAGTCCAATGATATGCTCTTTGGGCTCCCCAGGTGGCGCTCATAGTAAAACAACTCGCCTGCCAGCGCGGGAGAGATAAGAGATGCGGGTTCTATCCCTGGATGGGGAAGACCCCCTGGAGATGGGCATGGCAACCCACTCTGGTATTCTTGCCTGGAGAATCCCATGGACAGAGAAGCCTGGCGGGCTACAGCCCAAAGGGTTGCAAAGAGTCGGACACAACTGAAGCGACTTAGCAAGCACGCATGACATGCTCTTTGATCCATGCCTTGGTGAAATTCTTAGAATGACCCTCCTATTTACAAGCCCTGATCTCTGCCTCCATGAAGATGCCAATGCACAGTCAGACAAGGCTTTTGAGCCCATGAGGGAGGTGGGAGGGTGACTGCAGGTCTTTCCACTCAGGTATCTTTCTACTTGTCACTAATCCTATCCAGAGGAGAAAAATAGCAGTGGTAACAGTACCATTAGAGGAGCAGGAAGCTAATTTAGGATTTCCATTTTGTCATCCTGTGCCTCCAGACAAAGTGCATATGATGCTAACTATTTAAGGTCTGAGTTCCCCACCTTCAGAGTCTCTCCATTTATTTCCAAATACATTACAGACATTAAGGCAAGGGCCTCATCAATATTGTTCCCACTGCATCTTCAGGGCCCAACACATGGGAAGAACTCAATAAATCTTTATAGAAAGAATGGATGAACAAATGAATGAATCTCTTCATCTCTCCATGTACCCATCAGTGGAGGTTGGAAAAAAAAAAAAAAAACACCTATGCTTCTTAGCATAGTAATTTCCCACTGAATTTTGCAGGTAATACCACTAATTAACTCATCAGACAATCACTTAGTCATTCATTTAATAAATATTTCTCATGCAATTGGAAGTGCCTGGCCATCCACTGAACACTGGGAACTTAGTCATGAGCAAAGCTGGCATTGGTCCCCACCCTCACTGGGCTTACAGTCGAGAAGGGGAACCAGGCATTAAGTACATCATCAAAAGCATGATGGACAGATATTTGTAACAGTGGAAAAGCAGGATTTAATGAAAATGAACATTGGTGGGGTAGAGGTGGGGGCTATCCAGTGAGAATGTCAAGGCCAACTGGATAAGAACCTTGACGATGACTTAACAGACATCTCCAAGAACACATCTGGCCCTACATGCCTCAGAGAGTAAACCACAAACAAACACGAAGGATGGGCTCTGAATCATTTGCAACAGAACTGGTGTCAGACATGTGAAAGGACTTCTAAGCAGGAAAGCCTTGGTTCATGTAAGTTACTTTGGTTCGCTAAAAGGTTCCAGGTTTACACATTAGCACCATAGTCAAGAGATATCTTTTTTGCTCTAATTTGATCATCCATTCATTATGCTCCACTTATCTTTCGAAGCAGGTTCTATACCGCTGTATAAGCATAAAGACACTCTGCCCTTTTCAATTCTGATATTAAGTTTTAATTTACTTTTTATTGCTTCAGGGTGTTTAGAATAGATTAATGAGTAAATTCTTCTATAGTATTTGTTTCCTGGAGTTGCTCAAATGCTGGATATAATTTTATTCAGCATAAATGAACCTGTTTAACACAGTGTTTACATTGTTTGAACACATGTAGCTTAAGGGAAGGAACTTGTCTGTAACAGCATTAGAACATAACTTACATTTCTTTTTCTTGCCGTCTTATGTATCTTTGCAGTCACATTCTCAGCTCACTGAGAAACATCACTAATCTAAAAGTAAGGTCTTTGCTATATGTAAAAAAGAAAAGAGGAAGCCAGTTGAAAAGGCCACAGCGATAACTCTAACACTGAGACACAGAAACCTTTAAAAAGTCTCTAAGTCCAGCTGATGATTTCCCCGCAAGGTTCTTGTGTTTTGGATATATCCAGCTATTTTCACTGAGTCATTTGGGAATCACACAGCGAAATATCTGCCCCAGAAAACTGAAAGGGTACTGAATGCTAACCTGAGGGTAAGGAAAAGGAACCCTTTGGCTGTCATTTCTCATTCCTTCCTTCTGAAATATGACCTGAGCGGAAATAAAGCAGCTGACATGCTGGCAGCGTGCGCTCCGACAGTGATGAGGAGAGGCTGTGACTGGAGTGCAGACACACCCCCCACACCCCAATCATAATGTTGTGATTCGCGTGTCACACCACATGGCGATAGGAAGAGGCCATGCTCCAATACCACGAGGCTTAATTAAAACCACTACTACTACTACTAAGTCCCTTCAGTCATGTCCGACTCTGTGCAACCTCATAGATGGCAGCCCACCAGGCTCCCCCGTCCCTGGGATTCTCCAGGCAAGAACACTGGAGTAGGTTGCCATTTCCTTCTCCAATGCATGAAAGTGAAAAGTGAAAGTGAAGTCGCTCAGTCGGGTCCGACTTTAGCGACCCCATGGACTGCAGCCTACCAGGCTCCTCCCTCCATGGGATTTTCTAGGCAAAAGTACTGGAGTGGGTTGCCATTGCCTTCTCCGGTTAAAACCGCATGTAGTTCCAAATCTTGGAGCAGGATTTTGGCTGTGGCTGAGTGCATCAAAACATTTGGAGGGTTAAAGTAAAAAATAAACAAATAAATACAGTGTATATCACAGTGTAATAACCGGCAAAGCAGCTCATAAGCCTTCTATGCTTGTTTTTTAACTTGCTTAAAATTAATAGCCATTGTGAGCAACAGCTGACATTTTATAGCCTTAGCAGCCAATAAACTCACCCGTATCTGAAGTAAGTGCTGAACTGTCTGCAGAGGCGGTGAGCGAGTTCTCGTTTACCACATGCTTGAGGACCGGCCAATACCAGCATGGGGTACGGGGCATCCAGACTAGGCAGGGTGCTGCAACATAGGGCAGAGCGGGCACGCGCGTTAATGCATCCGGCGTGGAAAGCTGTCCACGTCGCAGTCACGGTGAATCCGGCTATCCGGCACTTGCTATCCGCAGACACGGTATGGAAGGACGGTCCTACTTTCCAGAAGCAAGTTGATTACAAAATAGCAAAGAATTTACTTTAACACCATTTTTTGAAGGAAAAAGACAGTAGGAGAGATACTCATTTCTGGTTGATGGAGTTTTCCCCCAAGAAATTCAAAATGAAAGAAATAAGCCTTGCCCTCTCAGAGGTAAACTTTTTCATATCTTTTTAAATAATTACTTTAATTGGCGGATACTTACTACACAATATTGTGATGATTTTTGCCACACACCAACATGCATCAGCCATGGGGTACGCATGTGTCCCCCCATTCTGAACCTTTCCTCCCACCTCCCTTCACACCCTGTCCATCTGGGTTGTCCCAGAGTACTGGCTTAAGGTGCCCTGCTTCATGCATCGAACTTGCACTGGTATCCTTTTTGCATATGGTAATGTACACGTTTCAATGCTATTATCTCAAATCATCCCACCCTCGCCTTCTCCCACTAAGTCCAAAAGTCTGTTCTGTGTCTCCTTTGCTGCCCTCAATGTAGGATCATTGTTACCATCTTTCTAAATTCCATACGTATGCATCAATTTACAGTATTCGTCTTCCTCTTCCTGACTTACTTCACTCTGTATAATAGGCTCCAGTTCTTATCTATTGATTTAGAACACTGATGTGGGGACTTTCCTGGTGGTCCAATGGTTCAGAATCCTCCTTCCAACACAGAGGATGTGGGCTCAGTCCCTGTCAGGGAACTAAGATCCCATGTGCCACGGGGCAGGTAAGGCTGCACACAACTCGAGAGGCCTATGTGCCACAAATACTGAGCCCTCAGGCTCTAGAGCTCAACCACCAAAACTAGAGAACGCCTGCATGCCACAACGGAGACCCAGGGCAGCCAAAATAATAATAATAAAGATAAAATGGCAAGTTTACTATAAAAAAGAACACATGTGTGCAAAGAAAATAATAATCACTAACATTTACATAAGCAATTACTATGTGCCACGCACTACTCTAGGCATCTTACGTGTATTACCCGATTTAATTATTGCAGGAAGCTAATGAATTCATTCTCCCCACTTAACAAACGAAGAAACTGAAGTACAGAGAGGTTAATTAACATGCTCAAAGTAACAGCTAGTAAGTGAGAGCTGGTATATGAATTTAGGCCTGGCTTCCAGGTCTAAAAGACCAATTTGGACTAATTTACATAAAATCTCTTACAACAGGCAGAGCTGAAGTGTGTGGGCTTCACTCATGACACAAATTCTAGAAATACAGACTAAAATATAATATTTTGAAAACAATATGGCTGAGGTGTAGATTCTATGAAGCACGGGGGCAGCACAGCATACGTTTTCAATCTCTCTGAACACTCACAGAAAGACAGAAAAACTTGAGAACAGAAGTCCATGGAAAATGTGGATAACAAAACCAGACGAAAAGCCACAAAGCCACAAGACCTTTATGGCACTGGAATCTGTGCAGGAGGAAGGAGGAGGGAGTGATGGGCAGCATTTGAGGACAACGGAACCCCAGAACAACACGTATCCAGCGAAAAGCAGGCAGGCTGGAACTGTACATGTCCAAAAGCCTACACATGAATGCTCATAAAAGCTGTATTTGCAGTAACCAAACACTGAGACCAGCCCAGATGTCCTTTGAGAGATGACTGGTTAAACTAATTGTGGTGTATTCAACAAGGAATACTACTCAGCAACACAAAGGAGTGAACCGTTGATACATTTAACAGCTTGGATGAATCTCCAGGGAATGAGGCTAAGCAAAAAAAAAAAAAAAAAAAGTCAACCCTCAAAGGTTATACATACACTATATGATTCCATTTATATAGGCTTCTTGAAATGACAACATTCCAGAGAAGGGGAACAGATTATGGGAAGATGAGAAGGATGGAGGCAGCTGTTGCTATTAAAGGGATTCACGTGACAAAACTCCTGTATCTTGACTGGAAGTATGTTGTGCTCAGTCATGTCCGACTCTTTGCAACCCCATGGACTGTACCCCTCAGGCTCCTGAGTCTATGGGATTTCCCAGGCAAGAATACTGGAGTGGTTGCCATTTCCTACTCCAGGGGATCTTCCCAACTCAGGGATCGAACCCACGTGTCTTGCATCTCCTGCACTGGGAGGCAGATTCTTTACCACTGTGCCACCTGGGAAGTTACCCATTTCCATCTTGAGTGGCGTGATGCTCATGTGAATCTACACATGTGATAAAATCGCACATAACTAAATGTACACACGAGTTCATGCAAAACTGGTGAAGTCTGATAAGGATGATGGACTGTATCAATGTCAGGTTCCTGGTTTTGATATTCCACTATAGCTAAGCAAGATATTACCACTGAGGGAGACTGGGTGAAAGATACCTAGACTTTTTCTGTATTATCTCTTAACTGCATGTGAATCTAAAATTGCCTCAATAATTTTTACGTGATTAAAGAGGAAAAATTTTGAAAGAAGTGATGAAAATTGGGGATAGGCAAAGAAGATCTACTTCCTAAAGGAGAAAACCAAAACCTACAGAACAGAGCAAATATTACAGACTGTCATTCAAGAAAAAAGTTTCCTGAAAAAAATAAATAACAGTATACAACATATCTGAGAATATTAGCCCAGAACAACTGGGCTAGAAATGCTGTGACAATAATAATAAGGCATAGTCTCGTAAAATTGCTGGACTTTAAAAAGGCAGTGCGTGCTCAGTTGTGTCCAATTATTTGCAACCCCATATACTGTAGCCCACCAGGCTCCTCTGTTCGTGGGATTTCCCAGGGAACAATACTGGAGTAGGTTGCCATTTACTTCTCCTTAAAAAAGGCAGAAGTGGGGGTAATTATTTAGCTAGAAAGAGAACACACGATTTATACAGGAAAGAAAATTAAATTGTCATCACATTTTTGACAGCAATTTTTGCACGAAAAGAAAATGGGAGAAGCCCTTTTAATATATTCCAGGAAGAAAAAAGTGTGAGTCACGGCTTTTATATACAGCAAAAACTGATTTTCTAGTGTAAAGGGCAGATAATCGTCCATATTATCAACATGGAAGATTTCAAGAGACACTGATTGCACAGCCCTTCCTAAGCACTGTGCTAAAGAACAAGCTTCATACAACTAAAATGACTCAAGAGGCATCACTATAAGGGCTGGCAGTGGGCAATAAATATGCAGTTACCCAGAGAACTAAGGCTAAATGACAGCAAAGGAGAAAGTGCAGTGTGTGATGGATATATGTTCTGACAATATAAATATAGTGCACTATTTTTAAAATGGAGTGATTGACACTTTTATGAAATATATACAGTAGGCAAATTCATAGAGACAGAAAGTATATTAGAAGTTACCAGGGGGTGAGGTAGCAGGAAATGGGGAGTTATTACCTAAAGGCTACAGAGCTTCTGTTCTGGGTGATGAGAAACTTGGAAACAGATGGTGGTGATGGTCGCACAATACTGTGAATATAATTAAGGCCACTAAACTGTACACTTCCAAGTGGTTAAAATGGCAAATTTTATGTTATATATATATATATTTTTTAACTGAAATAAAAAACAATGGGGGATGGTTAACAGGAAGAACATTAGCAAAATGGTTTTAATGCTTCAGTAATTATTACTACTGGTATTCTTACACTGTTGTGGTGTAATATGGGACATTAAAAAAAAGAGTAATCATGGGATGTTCTAATTTCAGCTTCTTCAATGTCTTTGGTGAGGGAGAAAAGGAGATATAGATGTAACACAGGTGAAGTTCAGTAAAAGCTCAACTGTAGTCTTGAAGCTGAATTGTATCAATTGAGGAGGTATTTTACTATTTCCTGGTGGCTTCCCTGGTGGCTTCCCTGGTGGCTAAGACAGTAAAGCATCTGCCTACAATGCGGGAGACCCGGTTTCTATCCCTGGGTTGGGAAGATCCTCTGGAGAAGGAAATGGCAACCCACTCCAGTACTCTTGCCTGGAAAATCCCATGGACAGAGGAGCCTGGTAGGCTACAGTCTATGGGGTCGCAAAGAGTTGGACACGACTGAGTGACTTCACTCACTTTACTATCTATTTATAGATAGAGCTATCTAGATACAGATTCAGTTCAGTTCAGTTCAGTTGCTCAGTCGTGTCTGACTCTTTGCAACCCCATGGACTGCAGCACGCCAGGCCTCCCTGTCCATCACCAACTCCTGGAGTTCACTCAGACTCACGTCCATTGAGTCACTGATGCCATCCAGCCATCTCACCCTCTGTCGTCCCCTTCTCCTCCTGCCCCCAATCCCTCCCAGCATCAGAGTCTTTTCCAATGAGTCAACTCTTCGCATGAGATGGCCAAAGTACTGGAGTTTCAGCTTTAGCATCATTTCTTCCAAAGAAATCCCAGGGCTGATCTCCTTTAGAATGGACTGGTTGGATCTCCTTGCAGTCCAAGGGACTCTCAAGAGTCTTCTCCAACAGCACAGTTCAAAAGCATCAATTCTTTGGTGCTCAGCTTTCTTCACAGTCCAACTCTCACATCCACAGGAAAAACCATAGCCTTGACTAGATGGACCTTTGTTGGCAAAGTAATGTCTCTGCTTTTCAATATGCTCTCTACATTGGTCATAATTTTCCTTCCAAGGAGTAAGCGTCTTTTAATTTCATGGCTGCAGTCATCATCTGCAGTGACTTTGGGGCCCCAAAAAATAAAGTCTGACACAGTTTCCACTGTTTCCCCATCTATTTGCCATGGAGTGATGGGACCAGATGCCATGATCTTCGTTTTCTGAATGTTGAGCTTTAAGCCAACTTTTTCACTCTCCTCTTTCACTTTCATCAAGAGGCTTTTGAGTTCCTCTTCACTTTCTGCCATAAGGGTGGTGTCATCTGCATATCTGAGGTTATTGTTATTTCTCCCGAGAATCTTGATTTCAGCTTGTGCTTCTTCCAGCCCAGCGTTTCTCATGATGTACTCTGCACATAAGTTAAATAAGCAAGGTGACAATATACAGCCTTGATGTACTCCTTTTCCTATTTGGAAGCAGTCTGTTGTTTCATGTCCGGTTCTAACTGTTGCTTCCTGACCTGCATACAAATTTCTCAAGAGGCAGGTCAGGTGGTCTGGTATTCCCATCTCTTTCAGAATTTTAGAAGAGGTGCCAAGAATGCACAGAAGAACTGTACAAAAAAGATCTTCATGACCCAGATAATCATGATGGTGTGATCACTCACCTAGAGCCAGACATCCTGGAATGTGAAGTCAAGTGGGCCTTAGAAAGCATCACTACGAACAAAGCTAGTGGAGGTGATGGAATTCCAGTTGAGCTATTTCAAATCCTGAAAGATGATGCTGTGAAAGTGCTGCACTCAATTTGCCAGCAAATTTGGAAAACTCAGCAGCGGCCACAGGACTGGAAAAGGTCAGTTTTCATTTCAATCCCAAAGAAAGGCAATGCCAAAGAATGCTCAAACTACCACACAATTGCACTCATCTCACACGCTAGTAAAGTAATGCTCAAAATTCTCTAAGCCAGGCTTCAGCAATACATGAACCGAGAAATTCCAGATGTTCAAGCTGGTTTTAGAAAAGGCAGAGGAACCAGAGATCAAATTGCCAACATCTGCTGGATCATCGAAAAAGCAAAAGAGTTCCAGAAAAACATCTATTTCTGCTTTATTGACCATGCCAAAGCCTTTCACTGTGTGGATCACAATAAACTGGAAAATCCTGAAAGAGATGGGAATACATTGTGATTGGGAAATACCATTTCTCACTAAAACGAACTAGGGCTTCTTGGAGAAACGGCTGATTTCAGAGTTCGGACAAGGCTTGGACAACATCAGTCTGAAGAACCTTGTCATATGAGAGAGGTAGAAAGCCATCACTGACTATGAGGCCAGAGTCAAGACAATATGAAAAATCCATTTTCATATTCGCTTCTTACTTCAGTCTCGCCAGGAGAGAGGACAGTGATTCCCCAGTATCACAGCCTAAAAGTTCCAAGAGAAAGAGTCAGGGTTTCTTTCCTGGAGGTTGACTTCTGGGGCTGCCAGGGAGCATGTCCTGACCCAGGGTGGGAAGGACACAGCATGCCTCCTCCTACCTCCACGAGCTTTACATCATGGACACTGCTCCATCCCAGGGCATCTACGGTGGCTTGGCCATTTGCTATTCTCTGTCTGACAGCCAGAAATGATCAAGAAATGTGCGTTTATCAGACACTGCTGTAAATTTGCTTGATACATATTTTTATATAAATGTACCCTAAAGCATGAAACAACTAGCAATCTCATAAACTAGAAAAGAAATACAATGAGGACAATAAATGCCCTTCTTTTAAATCAAATGTGCTTTTCCAGATGTATGCAAATAAATGATAAATCATTTCACCTAGAGGGCTACCATAAATATATAAAACTGTCAACGTCTACATGATTAAATTACATGTAAAAAATCATGTCCTGGATGCAAAATAAAACATTTTCTCTCTGTGGGAAACCAACCGGGTGGAGTATAGGACCAGACCACATGAAGAAGAGGAGCCATTTATAACCTAGAGATTTTACAAGTATTTTTCAAATGCCTTTGGGTACTGATAGAAATTCTGTATTATACTTATAGTGTCAATGGCCATCTGCTTCGACAGAGTGTTTAAAAAGAAATGGAGAAATTGTGGTAAATCTGTCTTCAAACTTAGAGGTGAGG
Source organism: Bos grunniens (assembly GCF_055505025.1). Taxonomy (NCBI): domain Eukaryota; kingdom Metazoa; phylum Chordata; class Mammalia; order Artiodactyla; family Bovidae; genus Bos; species Bos grunniens. The sequence continues at coordinate 22,399,445 of NC_141168.1, forward strand.
GTCTCTATTCCTGTGTTCAGACAAGCTGGGTGACTCCTCCCTGTGGGGTTGATTGCAGCTCAGCGCAACCCCTGGAAAGGCTGTTTCAGTTCCCCTTCGGCGAGCAGGGACTCTACGGACTCTCTAATATAGAACCCGTGGTCACGGGTGCTCTTTGGCAGGGATTTCTAGCATCCACTCACAGCTAAGGAAAAATTGTCAGTGGATAGAGACCATCACAGTTCTCTGTTGATGAGGCGAGGGTCTGGGGTTCTCTCCTATAGCAGGTCTGTCGGCAAATTTTTTTTCCTTTTTCATTTCACCATCCTATGTCACAGGCTTCCCTGGTAGTAGCTCAGCTGGTAAAGAATCCGCCTGCAGTGCGGGAGACCGCGGTTCGATCCCTGGGTCAGGAAGCTCCCCTGGAGAAGGGATAGGCTACCCACTCCAGTATTCTTGGGCTTCCCTGATGGCTCAGCTGGTAAAGCATCCACCTGCAATGTGGGAGACCTGGGTTCGACACAGAAGGGAACAGGTACCCACTCCAGTATTCTGGCCTGGAGATTTCCATGGACTGTATAGTCCATGGGGGTCACAAAGAGTTGGACATGACTGAGCGACTTTCACTACCATGTCACAGGCTAGCCACCATTCAAGAGTCCAGATGAAAGAGAGAAGTTGAATCCACTTATTGCCACACTTGGGAAAATGCCAACAAGGGAGTCCCATGTTTGAACATCTGATGATGATATGCTATATCCGAGACAATACAACCTGTCAAATGAAGACCCGATCCCTTCCTCAGAGAGGTGAGAAAGGAATGAGTCACAAGGGAGATGGCTAGGGCAATGAGGAGGTTGTCCTGTGCTGACCACCCCGAGTTCCACCCAAGGCGTCTCTCAGAATACCTGTCAAAGATCCTCTGTGGCTGCATCACGCTGTTGACCACATGGGTCATGTGATCTTGGGCCGCGACCACTTCCGGGGGAGGGTTGTATTTATTCACGGCCGAGATCTTTTCCAAAATTAGAAATGCAAAGGGGAAAAAAAATTCATTGTACAAGAAAGACAAGACTTTCTTTACTGAAATGTTCTAGACATGCAACCAGGAATCTGTGTTCTGGGTTCATGTCTACTCTAGCTTTCCTAAAACCTAAAGAATGATAATTCTTTCAAAATATTGAACTGGAACCCCTTGGTCACCTATTTCTTTATATTTTCTGGTTTGGGGGGGAAAAAGCAAAAAAAAAAAAAAAAAAAAAACCCTCAAAAGTCTAAGATTACCTTTAATACAGTAAATGTTTCAACTTTTACTAAGAGAAGAATAAAATTCTTAGTTCCAGATTTCAGGTAGCTGTTATTGTAGAAGTTTTCCTCCTGCCATCATACCAAGAACTATTCCTATTATCTCAAATTCTACTAAACCTCCTCCTCTTTTAATATAACTTTCTCTTTTCCAAAGATACAGGCCTTTTCCTCATGACAGACAGTTGTCTGTTCCCCGGCTTTGCTATCACTCTAAATACAGTATACTTGTCTACCACATCTTTATCTAATGTGTGGTTTTGAATGTTATCCCCTTTGCAAAACATTAAAGGGAAAGAGAAATCTAATAAGTGCCTCTGAGTGTGAGAATAATAACAGACCAGCATCTATAACTATTTTTAACCAAGATTTCAGAAAGACATTTATGAACTGGAATATATCTGCCTCTCTGCATATTTATACCTGCTCTTTCACGCCCATCTCAACTTTGCATCAGGTGTAAGAAATCCCTCATTAGTAGAGATCTCAGCTGACACCTGTCACGACAGCATGACAAATTGGCTACCACAGGTATGGTGTGGGGAGGCAGGTGCTAGCATTCAAGGTCTGGTTACTCTCAAGTTGCGTGTCCAGAAAAGAATCATTATCTTAAAGAGGAGAATAAAGGATTTAAAAAACCAGAGTAGTGATTTGAGTCCTTTACAGTGATGTGGTAGAATGACATTGTAATTCATTTCATTATTAAGTGAAGATTTAGAGGAACACAGAATCATACATCCCCCACATATGATAATTTTCCAAACTTATAGTCAGCCTTACAGCTGCCAGCCTAGGTACATGAAGGCTGCTTCTGTCTCCCATGGCCAGTCTCCTTACTGTACCAAAAGCAGGGCTTTCACTGCGTTTGTGTTGACACTCAGCTCTGCAGAGGGTTAAACAACTAGACTCTAGGACAAGGAAATGCTCCTTAAATAAATAATGAATGAGCATACGGTTATATGCTCATTTCTGGATTGCAATGGTCCTGCAGCAGACGGCATGAGCTTTTGAACCTATCAACTCATAAACATGTGAAATATGACTACATACCTTTTCGTCTACTTTAATCTTCTTCTGATCCAATTCTGTTAATCGGAGTAGCATAAAAATGACGAAGGACCAATAGTCAGGTTTTTCCTGTTTAAAATATCAAGAGGGTTATTTTGTTACCTTCCTTTTCCCAAATTAAAAAGCAGTAGCAGTCTGCTTTCATGAGCCAAGGCCTTTTACCCACGAATGCTGTCATTCACACACACACACACACACACACACACACACACACACACACACACACACACACACACTAGGTTTTCACATTTTCACAATTGCAGTCCCCTGATATTAACAACTCAAATGCAGACTCTGCCTTGTAACTTATAAAGCTTTTCAAATGTGTGATCTTGTTAATCTCCCTGTGAGATAGGCAGGACAAACCTGATTATCTTCATCTCTAAAGAGAAAAACACCTAAGGCTCAGGGAGGTGGAGTATTTCATCTGATGTTCCATGGCCAGTGACTGAAACCCTATCTTCTAACTTAAAGGAGTTCCATTATTATAATAGTAGCAGTCCTTATGATTAATTCCTCATTATTTCTTTGTGTTGTTTTATATTAATTTTGTATCATTAATTATGACTGTTTTACAATAATAAAATGATATTCATTTATAGGACAGTTCCCTTAATACTCTATCATCTGCTGTGCTAGGACTATCTGCTTTTTAGAAATATAATTAGTTACATTGTATCAAGAAGCTACGTCTCTTTGAAGGGAAAGATATTAAGTGGGTGATGCATTTTGTAGATGAGAATACACATGAAATGAATATACAATGGCATCTTTTGTGTACTTCAAAGTGCATATGTGGGAGGGGCTTATAAATAAATGAGGTAACATTGTGAAAGGGTTTGGGCTATTTATTTATGCAAACACCTGGATGCTCTTTATGGGTCTGAAACTGGGAGGGATGGCCACTTTAAACCCCTTCCTTTCCAGGGGACGCTTTTACAGTGTCTGCCACTATTCCCATACCAAGCGTTGTTTTTACTTTCAGACTGTACTTTTCATTTTTCATTTTGATTTTTTGCCTGCCTAGTTATGTTTCTCAAGTCATACACGCACAAAGAAAGGTACTCAGAGATATATACAAATTCGAGAATCTACGGCAAAGTGAGCAAAGGATATAGATTCAAAGGGGAATGAATGACATTTGCACAAAGAGGGAGGGACAGAGTTGAGCAGAAAGGATCTATCATTGGTGACAAAAAAGAGAGGACCCAGAAAAAAGAAAAAGCCTGGATCTTTGATATCCAAAGGTGAAGAATCACTAGGATATAAATGATTTTTTTCCTATAATCATTTTACAATGCCAGTTTTACAGCAATCGCCAGGATAATTTCTTTAGGTGTCTAATCTTAGACTTCTCCCTGATATAAAATAGGAGCCACATTCCATCTACACCTCAGGCTGCTAAGTCGCTTCCATCGTGTCCGACTCTGTGCGACCCCAGAGACGGCAGCCCACCAGGCTCCCCCATCCCTGGGATTCTCCAGGCGAGAACGCTGGAGTGGGTTGCCATTTCCTTCTCCAATGCATGAAAGTGAAAAGTGAAAGTGAAGTTGCTCGGTCGTGTCCGACCTTCAGCGACCCCATGGACTGTAGCCCACCAGGCTCCTCCGTCCATGGTATTTTCCAGGCAAGAGTACTGGAGTGGGGTGCCATTGCCTTCTCCACACCTCAGGCATTCTTACACTAAAAAGACATTGCTCTATAATCTCAATAGGTCCCTCTTGATAATCTTTGTTACCATGTGGATGAGTCACAAATGGTCATACAGAGTAGACAACTAATATTCAATTTCAGGCTTTACCTGCACCAGTGGTGGAGCACGGGTATGACTTTGCTTACCCTTCTAATAGAGAATGGTGATAAACACACTGTATTCACATTCTTCATGTTCTATCAAAAGTATTTCATAAAGAAGAATTCCAAGAATGTTCTCATCCCTAACCCCCACCCTCAAAACAAAGGACGTCTTACCCGAATTGGATTTCTCAGAAGATTGAGAACTCGAAGGAGAGGTAGGTTTTCAATGTATTCTATTTCACCCAGCTCAGCAACCTGTTTAACAGAAAAACAAACACACACACACACAGACAATATTATCAACAGACTAAATGTACCAAGACAACAGAGAACATAATATAAGAGGAGCTACACTGGATCCTTTAAACTCAACTTATTTTAAAAATTGCTCTTGTGAATATCTAGCTTTTCAATGAGAATTCCATAAAGTCACACAGAACAAGAGAATAACTGCATATTCCTTCAATAAATGTAAACTCACAGTCACATTTTCTTTTCTCCCCTCTGGATAGAAAACAGTGAGGTGGACAGATGTTCCTCATCTCATCCACATTTAAGGCAGGAATAAAATAGTATGTAGAAACAGAGAAAATGCAACAAAGGCACGCATGGGCTATGCGGCTCTCCCCATCACTCATCCTATCTAGCCTCCAGTTCCCCAGTCCCCCTCCCCACCACTGGTTCTGCAGGTTATTGTGGTTATTTGTGACTGGGGAAGCCTTCTTACTGCATGCAGCTCTATCATTTTATCAATGAGGTCACTGTTTTAAGAAAAGATAAAAATGGCAAGTTGCATGACATATTTCTTGATGTCAATGTTACATGACTTCACCTGAAAACTCTTTGCTAAACTGTACATTTATGAGTTATACATAACTCTTGAGAAGACTCTCAAGAGTCTTCTCCAACAACATGGTTCAAAAGCAACAATTCTTCGGCTGTGTAGATCACAACAACTGTGGAAAATTCTTAAAGAGATGGGAATACCAGACCACCTTACCTGCCTCCTGAGAAACCAGTATGTAGGTCAAGAAGCAACAGTTAGAACCAGACATGGAACAATGGAATGGTTCAAAATTGGGAAAGGAGTACATCAAGGCTGTATACTGTCACCCCGATTATTTAACTTATATGGAGAGTACATCATTTGAAATGCCAGGCTGGATGAAGCACAAGCTAGAATCAAGGCTGCCAGGAGAAATATTAATAACCTCAGATATGCAGATGACATCACCCTTATGGCAGAAAGCAAAGAGGAACTAAAGAGCCTCTAGGTGAAGATGAAAGAGAAGAGTGAAAAAGCTGGCTTAAAGCTCAACATTCAAACAGCTAGGATCATGGCATCTGGTCCCATCACTTCATGGCAAATAGATGGGGAAACAATGGAAACATTGACAGACTTTATTTTGGAGGGCTCAAAAATCCCTGCAGATGGTGACTACAGCCATGAAATTAAAAGATGCTTGCTCCTTGCAAGAAAAGCTATGACCAACCTAGACAGCATGTTAAAAAACAGAGACGTTACTTTGCCAACAAAGGTCCGTCTAGTCAAAGCTATGTTTTTTCCAGTAGTCATGTATGGATGTGAGAGTTGGAGTATAAAGAAAGCTAAGGGCTAAAGAATTGATATGTTTGGATCGTAGTGTTGGAGAAGACACTTGAGAGTCCCTTGGACTGCAAGGAGATCCAACCAGTCCATCCTAAAGGCGATCAGTCCTGAGTGTGCACTGGAAGGACTAATGCTGAAGCGGAAGCTCCAATACTTTGGCCACCTGATGAGAAGAACTGACTCATTGGAAAAGACCCTGATGCTGGGAAAGATTGAAGGCAGGAGGAGATGGGGATGACACAGGATGAGATGGTTGGGGTGCATCACTGACTCGATGGACATGAGTTTGAGCAAGCTCCAGGAGATGGATAAGGACAGGGAAGCCTGGCGTTCTGCAGTCCATGGGGTCGCAAAGTCAGACACGACTGAGTGACTGAACAACAACAACCACAAAACCATATGAAGAGATTTGGAACCTGGTCTTATGACTTCTTAGGTCTTATGACTTCTTAAGTCTAATAATTTCATGAAGTCTATGACTTCATAAGACATATGGGACAGTGAACAAACGCATTAAGCTTAGAAGTTGACCATTTAATATGCAAGTCACATGAAAATGAGGAACAGTTTTTCCTGTTATTAAAAATCCACTCTTGCCAGACTTAAAGACTGTCCTTTTTTTGATTTTTAGAAATATAACAGCTAATGGAAGCTCACTGGAGAAAGTCATTAGATTCAGCTGATGAGCACCATCACGGCTGAACAGAGAAACGTCTCCTCAGAAATTCATCTTATACTCTCTATGTCTCTTTTAGGGTCAGGCAGACTTTTCATTTTCAAGAAGTAAATAATCAACTTACTTGTGAGATCTTTCCCAAAAATACAACAAAGTACTCAAGATGAATAAAATCACAAAGTAGATCTTATCGCAGAAGAAGTGAGCTACAGGTACCAACTGAATATATCATTATTAGGAGCATACATGCTTTATTAAAAATAAAATATAATTCAGAGTGAAAGCCAATTGATATAATTTGTGAAGTAATGTGTGCATTAAGCCAGAATGGAAATCTGAATAAGTCCAGTCTCCAAATGTATCCAAGTTGCAAACATAGGCTATTGTTACAAATAGGATATGAGAATTCACTTCCTGGGTCTCTTCTCATTAAATGGAGGCAACACCAGCCTGAGGCTATTCTCTTGGCTCCAGTTTCCCTGCTCTGACATGTCAGACATTCCTAATGCAATCTTTCTACCCCAAATTTCACATGAACATATCTACTTCACAAAGTCATGCGCCCTTGGTTGCAGTTTAAACCTTCAAAATTATGAAATCAGGAATGCTTAAAAGCTAAGAATCACTATTTATTAAAAAAATAAAAAAGCCCTTCACCTATTGCTCCAGGAGGTTTTCTAGAATATTTCTGAGCTGGCATTGCATGTGATAGCACTTGAGACATTAATAATGGGTCCTAATATGTTCTCTTATGTAGACACTAAAACCAAGACACTTAAAGTATGACATTACCTTATTATCCTCGAGGTTGATCACTTCCAAGAAATCATGACCCTCTAAGCCTTGGAGGCTACTGATCTGATTCTGGCTCAGATCGAGGATCTGCAGGACTCTTAGGTCATCCAAACCTGTCATCTTCTCAATCTGGTTATTGCTCTAAAATTGATAAAAATACACTTAATGTCCTAAAGAGAAAACTGCAGTGACAAGTTTTCATTCTGGGTACACTGCCTCAAACCTCTTAAAATCAGTAAGACATTCTTGTCTCCCTCTATTCCCATCATTCACCTCCCTAAACACATATACATACATCATAGAAAGAAATCACGGTATTTCAGCTGGAAGACTCAGAACTTAATATTTTTTGCTAGAGATAAGCAGATAAATGTTCATAGGAACATTGTTCAGTAAGAAAGACAAAAGCTAGGCAGTATAAAATTTGGACATTGCTAACCTCAAGCCTAATGGCAGCATGACTCCATGCTCCTCTTTAGAAATATAAATTTAACAACAATTCTTTCATGGCCATTTTAACAAACCACTTGAATGCTACAACTCCCACATCTACTCTGTCTTCAGAAATATTCTGAATATAATCACTTCATATCACAAGGTTTGTGGCAGTCTGATATATGCTTCTGCTTATTCATGCTCTTGGTACCTTTCTCTCCTCTTGAATCCAGGCTGCACCTATGACCTGCCTTCACCCAAAGAATATGGCACAAGTGTCCTAGTTACAAATCTAAGACATAAGAAGGCCTGGCAGTGGCTCCTTTTGTGTTTTGGAGCCCTGAGCTGCCATGTAAGAACTCTAGCTCCTCTAGAAAGAATCTGTGGAGATGTTAAACAGAGAGGAGCCCTGAGACTAGAGAGAGAGAAGAAACTCAGCTACTGTAGCATCTCCGCTGAGCCCAGCCCCCAGTCAATCTGCTAGCTGGACAAGGCAAGACCAGCAGAACCACCCATCTGAGCCCAGCTCAGATTACAGAACTGCAAAATAACAAAATGGTTCACTAACAGAATTTCTCAACACCACTACATTTTGGGGTGGCATGTTTTACAACAATACATACACAAACTAAGTTCTTAAATAATTCACACATAAACATCTTCTTAGACAACACCATGAAACAGAGAAAGATATAAGACTTAAATGTTGTTCTCTTTTCCAACCCCCATGAACCCATAACACAAATTATGGTGGTAACAACAATTTGCATTTTCTTGTACATTTCCCAACACATGCAAAATTCCTTGTGCTCATACAGAGAAAGATATAAGACTTAAATGTTGTTCTCTTTTCCAACCCCCATGAACCCATAACACAAATTATGGTGGTAACAACAATTTGCATTTTCTTGTACATTTCCCAACACATGCAAAATTCCTTGTGCTCATTAGTCTTTGAAGTATAAGAATATGTCCCAGTAAAGCTAAACTCTGAGTTGAGAATCACAGTAAAGAGTAATTTTGAGGTTTCAACTAATGCCATGTTATACCCATCCTTAACCTTTTAAAACTTTTACTGACCACTTTATAACTAAAAAATTTTAGTATTCTCTACCATCTATAATATTTTTCCTGGTACATGTTTCCTGATACATTTAATAGTAAGAGCTCATTTTCACCCAATTTTTCATAAGATTTCACTTTAATAATGAGCAAGATTTATATTCATTAATATAATTTTATGGTTCTTTAAAATATATTAATAAAATGTTGATAATCTATAAAGCTGGATGATAGTACATGGGATTCATTAAACTATTCCCTTTATTTTTATATATGTCTGAAAAATTCCATAATGAGAAGGAAGAATACTAATGACCCCATTTGCCTAAGTCAAATTTCCTACTGTTCAAAAAAGTTCTAGAAAGAGTAATAGAAAAAGGAAAGGAAAAAACTACACTGAACATAATGTCCATATTAATTTAACTTATTGAAATAGGACCTCAATATCCTATTTAAAATATACCCACATATCAAGTTTATACATAATACACTTCTTCCTAAAGACTTTTGATGTGCCATAGATGTGGAAGATAAACTGTAATTCTTTTTTAGTGTGTCTCTGATGGCTTTCAAAGTGGTAGATGCTCAAGAGCAGAGTAAGGCATAGAAATGTTTAATTAGATAGTCTACGGTCATAAAAGAAAGCAGAACTTGAGAAATATGTCAAATCAGAATTTGAGTTGAAAGTCATCTAGTCAAATCTTTTATCCAATGATGAAAACCCGATACGTCTCTGCTCAAAGCGTATGGCCAGTTTCTGCAAGAACAGTTCCTCTTGCATGTTTCATCATGTTGAGCAGGGAAAAGGGAGCAGTTAGAGAGAAACTGTTTTATTAAATAAATGAAATGAGAAATAGTCTCAATCTCCCAAGTTGGGAGGGGAAAAAAAAAACAAATGACTTTTACTGAGACACAATGATTTTTTGAAGTTTGGAATGGATTGCCCTTACTTGCTAAAGGAGGTGGCTGGCAGAACAGACCATGAGTGAACCACATTTTCCCTTAATATTTATTGTAGAAGTTGATGGTAGGGAATTAACAATTGGTTTGTATAGTGAATGGCTCTTTTTTTTCCTCTGAATTTATCTCAATAAAGGGAATTACTTTCAGCAGTACAATTGTTTTACTGATACCACAATTTTTTAAAAAAGCATGAAAAACTATTGAAACAAATGAGTCTCATTTTATGTATTTTATTAATATATGGAAAAGAAAACTTTACCATTCTCAAAAATTTTAAGGAAAATGAATGATGGAAAATTCTGTATTTTCTAGTTAATCTTGGATGACGGGAAAGGGAATGGGGAACAATCCATCTAATCTACTTGTAGGAAAAGTAAGTTTTTTAATGCTTTTTCTAAAAGCTGCTTGAGATGAAACTGTCAACACAGTTTACTTATTCAGTTACTGAAACAAAGTCTTACGATAAAAGTGCTATGTGTTGTTATTCTTAATAATGAGCTGAATTCTCATTGCCTTATGCACAGCTGTGTATCTCTTTCCGCATATCATGCTCTACTTAAAGTGAACAGGAATGCAATGTAAAAAGATACATAAAGAAAAGGATAAAGTTGTAACAAGCTGCAAATTGAATAGAACATACTGCCAAGAATCCTTCAAATTATCGTAATTTTTAAATGTGACTTTCTTTTATAATTTTTAAGTTTGCAATTTGACTTGCCGAAGTCATTTTCATTTACAGCTTTGCCACTGTGCCTTGGTGGACAGAAAACATGAAACTTCCGGGGAATAATTAAACTTTACCACGTCTCTACTGGCAATCAGTAGTGTGCCCTCATCTAATTCACCGTAAGGAGTGAAGAGTCCTGAAAAAGCACTTCAGGCTTCAAGCTCGGGGAAAGAAAAATTAACACATAGCCAACCATCAGCTGTCTATAGTTAAACAAGACAGAAATAATGCATCATATTTGTAAAAAATCTGCAGATAACAGAATTTAAACAACAGTTCGACAATCTTCTGTGGGATATTAACTTAAGAAATTAATAAATTACTAGTCTCATGGCTTAAAATCCCTGCCTATCCTGTGACAGATAAAATGAAGAATAGAAAAGCCATCCAAGGGTAAGAAAGAAGAAGAAAGACTCCTACATCATCCACAAACTACTTTATCAGCCCCCAAACTAGTGAGCTAGACTATTACTTCAAAAATACTGTATTTTTGGTTGGAACTAATATGATCCTGCTGATTTTTAAGTAAGTTGTCTGTGTTTTCTTTCAGTCATAGTCAGAGACCATGTCATATAGCTTAAGGATAGTGCTCTTCATGGGGAAAAAATTTAAAATATTAACTTTCTGAAGGAAATTGTTCATTTATTCTCAGCCAGAGAGAATAAGTGAACTTTATTTATTCATTCATAATAAATTATGAATAAATTTATTCATAATTCTGGTTTTCTAGAATGGGAGACTAGCATATAGTGATATAAAAGGATTGCCAAAATTCAGTGCCCAGTGGTTCATTTGAAAGTAATGAAGGTTTTTTTTTTGCAATGATGCTTTAACTGCAATAAATATTACACTTCTTCATGTTGTTTAGTCACTAAATCATTTCCGACTCTGCAACCCCATGGACAGTAGCCTGCCAAGTTCCTCTGTTCATGGCATTTCCCAGGCAAGAATACTGGAGTGAGTGCCATTTCCTTCTCCAGGGGATCTTTCCGACCTAGGGATCAAACCTGTGTCTCTTGCATTGGCAGGTGGATTCTTTACCGCTGAGCCACCAAGGAAGTCCAAATATTATGCTTAAATATGTTTAAATATTATTGCATTAATAAGACATTATAACTATATTCTTAACAGGTGCTAAAAGTATGCCTTTCTTTCTTAGTGGTAAAGTCAGTCTTTTAAAAAATGGAATTTGTATTCCAAGTTAGAAAATCATTTTACTTTAAGCATGAAATATTCATCAAACACACATAAACAAACCAGATATGAAAAGGAGCAAACAAAACGGAAGATCACGACATTACATAAAGAAACTAGCTCTTTATAAAACTGAAAAATCCTAGCTATCATTCATATATTTACTAAGACATTAATTGGTACTTCTATAAAGAATAATACTTTTGGTAGACTCACCAGACAAAGTATTTTGATTGGTAACATGCCTAAGCCATTAATGGTTGTGATCTTGTTGTTGGCCAAACTAAGGTAGGTAAGGCTGCTGCACAGCTCTAGTCCACTGATTTCAGTTATCTCATTGCCTGTACACCACGACTATGTTTAAGGAAAATGTTACTGGAAACATTTTGAAGAAACAATGAATCAGTGTCAAATCATCATTAGAAAAATGACAACCGCATAAATAAAAAGTACTACATGCCCAATACAAAGCATGCCACATCTTAAAATATTTTTTATATGTAAGCTAATACTTACATGGGGAAAACACGTGAAAAAGAATGGATGTAAATATGTGTGTGTGTGTGTATGTATACATATACTTCATATATATCAACTTAGCAACATACCTGATTCACTTTGCTGTACACCTGAAACACATTGTAAATCAAATCTACTCCAATAAAAACTTTAAAAAAAAAAAAAGAAAAAGAAAAGAAAGAAGTTAGTCCTAGCAGTACTTATTTATTTTTTTTTAAAGGAACAGCTTTTGAGTGCACTCAGTTGCATTTGTGTTCATATGTGACTCATTTAATTGGTGAGGAAAAAGCAATCGCCAGAAGTGAAACCACCAGGGTGGTTCAAAGCTGCCTCTTTGGCAGCATTTTTCCTTTGCTCCCTTAATGGTCTTCATGGGAAACTCTTGTACTTTCCTACAGGCAGAACTTCTGAATCCAGGGTTGTCCTGGGGAAGTACACGTGCTTTATCATCCCCATAACTGGGAAAATAGCCCGGGAGATGTCATCTGCAGAAAATGGGTCATGTGAGAAAATTTGGAGAGGAACAGCTTTTTGGCAAATTTCCAGGATTTAATGTCATTCTCCACCAAAGCTCAGTTTTCCTTCCCAAGTAGCCTAAGACATCACCATTTTCTCAGCCAACTGTCATCTTCAGGGCGTCCAGTCATCACCAAGACCTGGCATTTTTTGCTTTAAAACATCTCTTCAAACATGCCATTGTTTTTCATCTCCAACTTAATTCAGCTTTGATACAAGTGCGTACCTCTAACCTACATTTCTTCTTGTCTTCAAGTCATCTTACACCCTATAGTCAGGTTAAATTTTTTTCAAAATATTGACTGGTTATCATGCTTAATTAACAAATTCTTACAGGACAAATTCCAAAATCTTCACTCTGGCATTTAAGACCCTTTACTTTAAGCAAAAGCTATTTATTTGAATTTCATCCCCATTATAATCCAGTGAGAATTTTCCAGTTCTGCCAGGTCCATCTTCTTAATAGTTCAGGAATTTACACTTGACTTTCTTTTTTTTTATACACTGCTTTCCTAATTATTTCTAAAATCTGCTCATTCTTCAGGATTTAATTTAAAATTCCACTTTTTAAGTTTTCTCTTTTTTTTAACATTTGCTTTAGACTGGCATATTAAGCATTGCTTTTTGATGAATAGCCTCATTTCTCCATTACTTTTTAATTACATAAATAAGTACGAGTGACAGGCTTGGAGAACGTATATTCACAACATACAGAGTAGACAAAGAATTAAGTATCTAGAAAATATAAAGATCACAATAGCCCAACAGAAAATGGGGAAAGAATATAATCAAGAAATTCTCAGAAGAGAAAATCCAAGTGGCTAACATAACATAACAGGGAAAAGGAAATGGTAAGCCACTCCAGTATTTTTGCCTGGGAAGTCCTATGGATAGAGGGCTACAGTCCATGTGGTCACAAGAGTCAGACACAACTTAGCAACTACACCACCACCGCCAACATAAAAAACATATGAAAAGACACTCTGCTTCACCTGTAGTCAGGAGAAAGTAAATCAAGATGTTATTCTTTGCCTATCGGTTTGGCAAACATTTTAAAAGTTTTGAAGAATAGATTCTTTCATACCACTGAGTGAGAGGGTTCATTATGGTGCAGCCTCTCTGGAGGCAATCTGGCAGTGTTTATTATAACTGTAAATATCGGGGCAATTCCAATTCTTGGTATTCACTCTAGACAAACTGTTTCTTCCCCACAGCCTTTTCTGGTCAACTTTGAACACCCCACCTATGGAGATCAATCTCAGAACCAACAAATGCTTTGAAGAGAAAGGAACAGACCGTAAGTATCACAAAAACATACATTTTGCTTCATAATTATCTGCAGTTATCCTAACTCTATTACTTACTAGTTATGTGACATAATTTCTCTCTGCTCAGATTTTTCATCTGTACAATGAAGACAACATCAGGTTGCCATGAAGCCCAAAAGTTAGATCATGAGGAAAAACATTTAGAAAATAGGTGTGAATGAGTTGTACAAACTATCAAGTACCTCACACTTACAAGATGTTATTGTTACTAAATTACAAGCACATGAGGCTAAGGAATCATATCCTCTGCCTCCTGGTCAATAGCACACAAATAAGGATTCAGGCCAGGATGGATTCTGAAAGAACAAGGCCAGAGACAGCTGTTAATTAAGAAACTAAGAGCAATGATGAGAAAATACTGCCAAATGAACTGGAAATTCCTCGATTTTCCTCACAGGGTCCAGATTCAATCCTTAGGCGGAAGCATAATTCTGCTTATTGTTAGCACGCATTTCAAAACCACTTTCACAAAGCTTCCCGCCAGACTAGCCCTACAGACAGACATTTATGCTCATAAACACGATCCTTCTTTCTGCTTCCATTTTCTTTGAGCTGTTTAAATAATCACTCCATAGATGAATTAAAATATCCTCAGAGTAGCAGTCTTTGGTAAGAAAAATTAAGCATGGAAAACTTCAAATGGACAACGGTTTCACTCTAGCCCAGGAAGCAATAGTCTCTTACGTCCTATTTCAGGAGCCCTAGGGTCTTGGTAGCTCAGCCTCAGCAGAAATGAAGATACTCAGTTATGATGGAGAGTAAAACAAATGCTTGTCAGTGGCTGAGTCAGGAAGGACTCCCATGGGAAGCAGGCAGGAGAAACCATCAAGAGATAATGGGAATTGAAAAGGAAAGCTTGTTGACTGTGTGTATAATGATTTTCCAAGACATGAGAGACTACGTTCAGTTTACTCTCTAGCTTTGAATAGGAGGGAAAGTCATGTATTATGAAGTTAGTGCTGCAAGGGCCAAAAGAAGGAGCAATTCAGATGCCCCCTGCAGTCATGGCCAGGGCTTCTATACTGGGGCAAAGGGTGAGGAATTGACTGAACATCTCTGTTGATAAATACTTCCATTTCACCAAAACCATCTGTTTCCCAACTCTTCACTCCTCTTTAAATTTCAAGGAATTTCAAGCATTATAAATTACAGCTGACCTTTGAAACACAGGTTTGAAATTTATGGGACCACTTATACTTGAGTTGTTTTTTCTTTTTCACTAAATGCATACTACAGTGATACACCGTCTATTGAGCTTGGTTGACTCCACTGATGCAGAACTGTGGCTAACAAAGAACTTACTATAAAGTTCTGTGAGGATATTCGATTGCTCTGGGTTGGTCCCTAACTCTTATCATTATTCAAGGATCAACTGCAATCATGTTCTTAAGAGTACTTTTAACCGTGGTATAAGAGCTTTCTTCACTAATTACTTCCACAGTTACATCATATGTGACTATCAGCAATGACAATAGTCAATATGCAGGACTGGTCCATCCGACGTTCTGAGTTCAGGAATAACTTTATCTCTCCCATCTCATTTTCTTGAGGACCTTCATGAAATGTTACTTGCCCTTCCTCCTAACATTATTCTTTCACATTCTTTAATAGGTCTTGGGACTACCCAGTAAGAAGAAATATAATCAGTTAAGTCATTAAAATGTTACAATGAATTAGTTTACTAGTTTAATTCTCTTAGGTATATTTCAATTTTAAAAGGCCACTATTAGGAGAAAGAGACTCAAAGAACTAAGAATCAACATACTGCATTCTAACTCTAAAGTTTTATGACCCTATGAATAAATCTTTTACTATGGAATGTTAGATCCTCATGGAGACTGAGTGAAGGAACCCAAAGGCACATAAGCATAACTTTCCAGCTAGGGAAAAGCCCAACAATATATTTTTACATTTTGGTGATGCTGTCAGCAGTTCGCAGTGCTTGACATGAATTATTCGCTACTCTGGTATTTGCTCTTATTCATTTGTCTACAATCATAAAATATGGGCCTGGTGTATAGAAAACAGTTACTAAGAAATAAGTAGGAAATCCATCACAATTCTCTTAGTGGCAAGAACCACAGTGATGGCTTTAATCAAAATCAATCCTGAAGGATGTATATCACCTTACCAGTGAAAAATGTTCTTCACTCTGAGAGTGAATCTCTTTAAGAAATGAAACACGCATACACTTTAAATGGCTATGTGATAAAAGTAGTAATTATTCAATGAATTGCAACATAGGAAGAACAATGGAATTCAGAAGACTAGTCTTGGTTCAACCATTTACCAAATAATCTTGGACATGTCCTTGGGTCTTGGGCTTCTCTCTCATAAAATAATAGCACTAAAGACAAAAAAGAAAAAAGAAAAGAAAAAAAAAAATAAACTAACAGCACTAGATGATCCCTAGAGCTGTCTAGATTTAAAAATTCTATGAATCAATTTTTCAAAATTTCATGATTTTATAATCATAGAATAAATTCCAGTGAACAATCAATTAGTATATAGGTAAAGAATAAGCTGCATCCTTTCTTAAACCTAAACAAATGTACTTATCCTTGGTAAAGTTTATCTTCTTTCATTTTGGGGTGCTTATCAATTAATCATCAGTTGCCCACCTACAAAGGACAAAATAGTATAATAAACTAAAAAGTTAGTATCGTATAACTGACATTGAGTTATTAACATAATCTACTACAATCACATTGTCAGCACGACTAGTTTGATTAGCTGATTTGTTTTTATTCTAAATAACTGCTTCTAATATTGATAATTATACTTCTAATTTTATTTTAAACAAAGGTGCATTTCTTTCCCCTCAAATAGAAGATAGCTTGAACAAATTTAAACAGTTTAAAATAGGTAACAGCTAAATTTCTAAAGCATTTAAAAAAGGACAAGTAGAATGGTATCAGATTAAAAAAACATGATATTCAAAATATAATAGAGACGGACTGATTAGGTTAGAGCTGTGGATCTCAGAAGTGTGGTTCTCAGACCAGCAATATCAGCATCACTTAGAAATTGGCAGAGGATGAGAAGGTCAGATAGCATGACTGACTCAACAGCCATGAATTTGAGCAAACTCTGGGAGCTAGCGAAGGACAGGAGTGTGGCGGGCTGCCGTCCACAGGGTCACTAAGAGTTGGACACAACTTAGCAACTGAACAACAGGAACTTGTTAGTGATGCAAATTCGCAGGTACCACTCCAGACTTACTTAAGCAAAAGCTCTGGAGGATGGGGACCAGCAATAGGTGTTTTAACAAGCTCTCCAGGGAATTCTGATAGAGCTAAAGTTTGAAGTTTGGTAAATAATAATTTTCAAGGAAATTAATTTCTAATTTTCAAATTAAAAAATTTTTTAATGGAAAATGGGTACATTGTTGGTCATACTCGGCCTGCTTCTATTTACTTTTAAAACTTTGATGAATATTCCTAGAAACACAGGTCAGTGGTAGTCTGATACATGCCTCTGCTTATTCATGCTCTTGTACAGGTGTCTCCTCTTGAATCCAGGCTGCACCCATGACCTGCCTTAACCCAAAGGATATGGCAGAAAAGTCCTGGTTCCAAATCTAAGACTTAAGAAGGCTTGGTAGTGGCCTATTTTGTGTCTTAGAGTCCTGAGCTGCCATGTCTCCTGTAACATCCTGATGTCCCTCTCTCAGAGATAACCCCTAGGCTGAATTGCCTATTCTTTTCTTTCCCCTTTGATTTTAAACCTCAACTATATTTGGTTTTATTAACTGCCAACTGAACTGGCACATGGAGATAGAGTTCATTCATTTCCACTACTGTATGATAATGCTGTTGTATCAGTATACCATAATTTATTTATGCTCTCTCTTATCAAGGAGCATTTGGGCTATTTCAATTTTTGCTGTTATAAGCAGTGTTGCTACGAGCATTCTTACACACGCCTCCAGGTACACGTATGCTAAACTTCCTAGACATAAGAATGAAAGGGTTAGGTCACAAAACGTGGGTGTTCAACCTCACAAAACTGCACAAAATTGCTTTCCAAAGTGGCTGAACTAATTTCACAGCTGTAGGAAGAAAAATAGAGATCCTCTTGACCTAGGTGTTCTCCAACGTGGGGTATTTTTAGATTTCTTACATTCTGCCAATTGAATGGCTGTGACACAGTATCTCGTGGTCTTGAATTGCATTTCCCTGAGTACAAGTGAGGGTGACATGTCTTCATATGTTTATTAGTCTTTCTGATCCATTTTCTATAAAATTATTTTTACATACCTTCTCCCATCTTCATATCCAGGAGCATAATATATTTCCCTTCAGCTATGTCTTTAATACTTATCAATAAAGTTTTACTATGTTCCCTCTACAGGTCTTATTCATTTTTAATAAGAAATATATTCTTATAAATAGTGTTTCTTTTAAAGGTTGTGTTTTCTATGTTGCTTGTTTGTGGTGTAGAGTAACGCAGCTGATTTCTGTTTATTGAAATCATATCCAACTATCTTGTTGAACTCTCAAAACTCTATTATTTCTAGTAATTTATTGCAAGTTCTTTTACCTATTCTCTGTAGACAATCACATCATCTATAAAAAATGACTTTTTCTCTGTATCAATCTTTATATTTTCCTTTAATTTCTTTCTCTTATCTTTTGGTACTGAGCAACACCTCTAAAACAATGATGGTTAGAAGTGGCAAAGGTAGTTATCTTGCCTTGTATCCTTGAGTTTAAAGAACGCTTTTAACATGCCCCCAGTTGAGATAAAGTTTGTTTCAAATATTTTTGTTGACATTCTTACCAAGTTGAGGAAATTTCCTATTACTAGTTTCCTAAGTTTTTATTGTGAAGGAAAAACGTATTCTATTAAATTTTCTGTATCTATTGCTCACATGATTTATTTCCCTTAATCTGTTCAAGTTATTAATGACATTTTAAAATCTGCTACTGTTAAACTAGCCTTACATTCATGAGATAAACCTAACTTGGTCATGATATATTGTCTTTTTCATATATTGTCAGATGCAGTGTGCTCATATTTTGTTTAGGATTTCTATGTCTATATCACGAGTGAAATAAGCCTGCCATTTTCCTTTCTCTTATCTTTCCTTGTCTGGTTTGGGTATCAAAGTAATCTTATTAGAATGAACTGTGCATATGCCTTTTGTTTTAAATCTTTGAAAGAATGTGTTCATTTTTGAAAAGTCTGTTCTTCAAAGTTTGGGTCTGGTGGGGTTTTTGTATGAAGATATTTAATTCATTTTAATTTGTAATGAGTTACTTTAATAGTTATAGGACTACTCAGTGTTTCTATCTCCAAGTCAGTGCTTTGGTACATAACATGTTTCTAGGGATTTATTCACTTCATCTAAGTTTTCAAATGTCCTGGAATTAAAAAGTTGTCTAGAAATTCTTTATCTTAAAGCTTTTTAGTCTTTTCAAAACTCTAATTACATAATTACACACAGCATGATATGCCTGAACAGAACAAAAGGAAGAGGCATAGTTAGTACTGTTTAAAAACTAGCCTACCCTCTTTCAAAGCTGTAAGCTATCTAAGAAGTTGTTTATGAAGGGAAGCTTGTTCTGGGTACTTGTCTTTGCATTTTTAAAAACCCAGGTGAGGAACAGTGCTATGGTACATTCTAATTTTGTGTCCATGTTCTGAATTTCAATCCGTTCTGATATAGTAATTAAAGCTTTTTATACTTTGGAGAGAAGACTCCATTGTTACATCTAAAGTTAAGTTTTAAAAAAACCCTGATTTCTTCCTCCACTGACATTTACAAAGTCATAATAGTTTAGCTTTTTACATGGAAAGATAAATTTAGTAGAAATTGAGACTTTCATGATAGATATGTTTTAAAGAGCATCTTCAGTCCAAAATACCACTGAATTGTTTTCTCTGACAATTCCATGCTGCATATGGGAGACTATTTTTCTGGGAGACAAAATTCCAGACTGCTGTGTCACAGTGTCACTCAGGGTACCCTGGGGGACACAAGTGGCTCTGGACACTCAATTTCTTCTGGCTGGCTGGGGCTTAGGGGGCAGCTGACTTCTAGACTAGTGCTTTTCAAGCTTTAATATCAACTCACATCACCTGGAGGTTTTGTTAAAAATGCAGATTCTGATTTCAGAGGTCTGGGGGAGCCTCCAAGAGCCTGCATTTCTAAGAAGTTCCAGGCAATGCTGCTGCTGCTGCTACTCCTTGAGGAGCATTCTTCTAGATGGCCCGAGATGACGAGATCTCCAAGCCAGACTGCTTCAGGGCTGTCAGACTGTATCTCTTTGCAAATGAAATACACGTACAACAGTCAAGCATAAAGTGAAGGTTCTGTGAACGGGTGCTGCTAACGTGTACTCCTTTTAGCTTGTCATCAAAACAAACCCTTCCTTCATTTTGTTTCATTTTGATCATTTTCTTATTAGGCAACGTTCAGGAACACTTGCTCGTTTCAAGAGCACCATCTAAATTTCCACTAATTGCTCATTTTCACATATAAGTTCTAAAGAGAGTGATGCTATGTTTTAAGCTTTCCATCATATACAAATAAAGGGTTTTTCCTACAAAATATGCCTTCAAGAAAATGTATCTTCTCTTCTCCCCACATCCCAGCATCATTACAAGTATAGTGTGTATTAGCTGCTGCCACATCCCTGGAATGAGGCACCCGAGGGCAATCAATTCATTCTTCACTCTGCCCCGAAAAATCCTCAGGTGGGTAGAAAGATACTGAGAAAGAGAAGGCACTGCTCCCTTATCACCCAGAGAACATCAGTCTCTGGTGTAAAGAAGTTCAAGCTCATTAAACTCACAGATCCCCTGTCAACCCCTCAGGGTCCAGAAGCTGGAGTGTGTCTACTTGAAAGTAGGTGCTGTGTCTGCACGGGAGCCTGGCTCATGAAACAGGTATGTTGCTAAAGTTGGCTACGAATCCAAAGTTGTTGGTTTAATAACTGTTAAAACGTTTTTTTATGGAAGCATCATTTGAAATACACTGGAGAAGACTGCTAGTTAAAGGGAGCTTTGTATGAATTTTTCTGTAAAATAAATACTCACTAATTTTGGTTGTATCTGGATTTTCAGATACTGGACTTACATAAAGTAGGGCACCAGTTTAAGCAAATTTGAAGAAGGGAGTTGGGTAAACAGAGCTTATCTGGTTCTAGAATTAAAAGTAAGACTATGTTTATCAGAAGAATGACTGACTTCTTAGCTTTTCAGGTGTAAGAAGTTCTTGGCAAGCTTTGCTTACAATCGTACTCCATGGTCAGTAAGACCTCCTTCCTTTATTTTGTGAGTATCAATGCTGAGCCATTTCAGTGAGTCACACATCTCTAGTAAATCTGCCTATCTGGCCCTACTTCATATCATCCAGTATATACACATTAATTACACATGTATTAACTACATGGGCCTATTAACCAAACTTTCCCCGTTACTCATTCAAAGGATACTGTCCAAAATTAGTTTCGTGAGAGACTCATATGCCGATAAACTGCACATTTCTGAAATTTGGTTGTAGGAAAAATCCACCTTCTGATGAGAGAAAGAGAGCAAGATGTTATTCATCTTAACCACACAATTACTGGGCACAAGAAGAATGTCTTTTCTGATGAGGAGTTACCAGTTCAGAATACACTCAGGCTGACTTACCTGCCCTGTGTTTAATCACTTCCTAGCTGGGACTCTCTTCTGTCCACTGTGGGGGGAAGTAAGGGGAGACCCTTCCCTGTGGCCAGTGCACACACCCCTCACAACAGAAACGTTGTCCATTTCTGCAGTCACTCTCCCCATTTTCAGCATTCATTTTATTTTTTGTGTGGATAAAATTTTTTTTATTATTATTTTTTTTATTACTTTACAATATTGTATTGGTTTTGCCATACATCAACATGCATCTGCCACAGGTGTACACGTGTTCTCCATCCTGAACCCCCCTCCCACCTCCCTCCCCATACCATCCCTTCGGGTCATCCTAGCGCACCAGCCCCAAGCTTCCTGTATCCTGCATCAAACCTGGACCGGCGATTCATTTCTTATATGATATTATACATGTTTTAATGCCATTCTCCCAAATCATCCCCGCCTCCCTCTGCCACAGAGTCCAAAAGACTGTTCTATACATCTGTGTCTCTTTTGTTCAGCGTTCATTTTAAACTTTCTTGATCTTCCTTCAGAACTTAACCTCAGCCTCACCCTTCCTAACCAGCATGTCTCCATCTTCTCTAACTCCCAGGAGCCTGTGTGCACCTAGTTTATATGTATATCCTGTTTCCAGTTTCTTCACTTTCTCTGTTTCGATCTCAATTTACTCTCCCACTTGAATCAGAATCTCTGGGAGTGGGGTCCAGGCATCAGCAGTTTTTAAAACTTCCCAGGTGATTCCAATGTGCAGAAAACTGGGGTACCATCAGTCTGTGATCTCTCTGCTTAATTAAGTATGCTCCATGGACCAGCAGCAATGGCTTGCCAGGAATGTTGTTAGAAAGGAGAGTCTCAGGCCCACCCAGACCTACTAGGTTAGAATCTCATTTTCACAAGAATGCCACATGAGCTATATTCACATTAAAGCATGAGACACTGGGTTCCATAGCAGAGTAAGCTGCTCCGTCAATCAACATTCCTCGGGCTTCATTCTGCCTCAGAAATGCAGAAGCATGTGCAGAGAAGCAAGAATGCAGATCTGAAATCACTGCTTTCTAAACAGAAGCTAAGGCTGGATCAATAAGAAGGCAAAACGTAAGCCCCCAGGAAATTTTTACAGATTTTTCAGGTACAAAATTGTTCCGCTATAACAAAAATAAACAAACAATAACTAGTATTTAAATGAACCATAGAAAAAGGAAGGAAGTTAATTCTTTGGTTTGAAGACTAGGTTTCAGCAAAGCTTCTGAAAAACATCTGACTCTTTTTTTTTCTAAAATAACTGATACACAAGTCCTTCTCCTTTTTTAAAACTCATTTTTCCTGTACCTCATTCTCTCTGAATTCTCTTTGGATGCTGTTTGGCTTGTTAATGTATTTCACTCAGTTAACACATGTAATTAGTGTATTAATAAAACCTACCTTGAGCTTTTTGGGTGGCTTGAAATTGAAGAATGTTTTCAGGTGATTCTGAGAAGCATTAAGTTCTAGAAGATAAGGCATACAGCTCACACAAGACAAATCTGGGAGGAGAGACAGTGGAAATGAATAC
The DNA here is from genome assembly GCF_055505025.1 of Bos grunniens. Classification (NCBI taxonomy): domain Eukaryota; kingdom Metazoa; phylum Chordata; class Mammalia; order Artiodactyla; family Bovidae; genus Bos; species Bos grunniens. The sequence continues at coordinate 22,422,602 of NC_141168.1, forward strand.
AGAATAAGGTAAGCCAATAAAGTAAAAATTAGACAAAGTCATTAAAAACAGCAAACATTATGTCAGGACATTTTAAAATTATGCTAGTTGCAAGCACATCTTAATTATTCCAGATGAATTAAATGAACAAAAATAGGAATATGCAAAACAACACACACACAGACACACAGACACAGACACAGACACACACACACACATACACACAGCATAGAACTCACATCATGAGCCTACAATGTAACCTTCTTCTCCAGGGCCCCCACCTCCCACAATGTAACCTTCTTCTCCAGGGCCCCCACCCCCCACAGTGTAACCTTCTTTTCCAGGGCCCCCCACCCCTACAATGGAACTATTCTTCTCCAGGGCCCCCTCACCTCTCCTGTTCCCATCTTCCAGCACCTTCAAGAAAGAAATGGCCAAGGTTTCCTGAGTTCCAGCTCACTCTCCCCGAGGCTGCTAACAGTCAATGCTTCAAAAATGCCAGGCTTGGAGGAACTAAAGCTTTACATAATCCTCTCGATAATTAGCCCCTGAATAACTGCATTAGGTCTTTTCGGAAAGACGGCAAATGCCACAATTAGTTCTTTGTTATAAATTACATTTTGTTTCAGATGGACTCAATCTTAAATCTCATTAATTATTTGAAGTGATTTAAATTATGGCTATTATTTTACTTTGATTCTGGGCTGGTTCAAAACCATGTCTGAGTTTTGCACTTTATCCCCAGCCAATATTCTGTACCTAGAATACTAAATAAAAGACAATTGTGCTAATGACATGACATATACAACATAAGAAATAGTGAAGCGTTGTGCTGCTTCTCTCTGCCACTTGACAGGAGACGGACTTTGGGGCAGCAGGAGAATCAGGGAGAGGCTCGGGAAAAGTCACATCTTAAGGACTTAGAGCACCATCTCTACCACTAATGGGCGTCTCCACCCATCTTTTCACTCGAGATCACGTGATCAGCCATCACAACTCTTCAGAGGACGGCCTCTGGAGGAGAACACAGCCTTCACACCCCTGAAGCCCAGCAAAGTGCTTCTCCTTTCGCCAGGTAACAGAGTCACGCCCAGGCCAGGAGAAGGGAGCATAGCCGAACCCTGGGGTTGTGCCATGAAGAATGTGGAGCTGGTAAGGTGAGGGTCCTCCCCACCCATCCTCTTGACATCTTTGCTTCTCAGGGTGGCAGAAGCCATGAGATTCCTACCAATTTCTACTTCATTTCTCTGGACTAAACCTCAGCCTTCTTTAGCCTGTCTTTCTCATGAAATTACAAAACATTAAGACATCAACACTTTGGTGGGAATTCATGAGCAAATCCAGGAAGGCTGCCTGTAAGAGGAAAGCTAAGGAGAAGTGTAATGGCTTCACAATTTTGGCTATTTGCTACAGTTTTGCCTATTTGCGCCAGACAAGATCAGCTCCATGTCTGTCAGCGATTATCTACATTGACCCTTTTCATTTCCACAGGCCCCCATGTCCCCTTGAAGTTGCTCTTTCTGTGGGCAGGTAAGTGCTGTACCGTGGAGCACTATCTTAAAGCAGAAGCAGCAGCTACCACTTGGATCGTGAGTACATTTCACATCTGGTATACGCCGAGCGCTTTTGAATTACTCTGATAGAAAAAATTCACCGTCTGGGTTGCTGGACTCCTAACTCTCTCTACTCGGTGTAGTGACCCCAGTGTCCACCAGATGGCAGGAGCTCCTCATGTCTGCATCCATGGTTCCCAAAGTCTGGTCCTGTCTCTTCTTTCAGGGGAAGTAATTAGAAATGCAAATTTTTAAGTCCCACCTCAGATCTACAGAATCAGAAAGTCTGAGGGTGTGGCACGGGCATCCCTGTTTTAACAGACCCCCTCCAGGTAATACTGATGCAAGTTGAAATCTGGTCCATATCAGGCCAAAAAAGCTGTTCTCTTGAAAAGAAAAATATATACTATGCCTTACACATTGCTTTTGAATTGATGCTTTCAAACTGTGGTGTTGAGAAGACTCTTGAGAGTCCCTTGGACAGCAAGGAGATCAAACCAGTCCATCCTAAAGGAAATCAACACTGAATATTCATTGGAAGGATTGATGCTAAAGCTGAAGCTCCAATACTTTGGCTACCTGATGAGAAGAGCCAACTCATTGGAAAAGACCCTGATGCTGGGAAAGATTGAAGGCAGGAGGAGAGGGGGACAACAGAGGATGAGATGGTTGGACGGCATCACTGGCTTAATGGAGATGAGTTTGAGTAAGCTCTGGCAGATGGTGAAGGACAGGGAAGCCTGATGTGCGGCAGTGCATGGGGTCACAGAATTGGACACGACTGAGCGACTGAACAGAACTGAGCGACTGAACAACACCACGGGCTTCCCTGGTGGCTCAGAAGGTTAAGAAACTGCCTGCAATGCAGGAGACCTGGGTTTGATCACTGGGTTGGGAAGACCCCCTGGAGAAGGGAATGGCTACCCACTCTAGCATTCTTGTCTGGATAATTCCATGGACAGAAGAGCCTGCCAGGCTACAGTCCATGGGGTCACAAAGACTTGGACACGACTAATACTTTTCACTTTCACTCATTTCACTCCCAGTAGGTTCTTGGACACTTGATGAGTTAATAAAAGATGACATACAAGGTTGAAAGAGACTGATCTGAAGAGGAAAGCTTCATTTGCTCCCAAGGACTACTTGCTCAAGAGGTAAAGGTCTGAAGCCACATTTCTTTCCCTTTCATTGAGCACTAAAAGTTCTTGGAGTCCCTGCAACCCCTTATCTAGTAAGTGGAAACAATCTTGGAGGTATGGATTGTGGGAAGAGCACCTGCTAGTAACATTAAAAAGTCTTTCTGATGATATGATGTCTGGGAACTGCCTTAAATAGCCCTGGGGAGGGGAGCACGGGAGGATGCTGAGCAAGAGGGGCCATGGGCTGATAATTGTTGAACCTGAATATTCATTACAAACCTCTCTACTTGTGCACGTTTGTAATTTTCAAAACAAAAAAAAAAAGTTTTATGAAACTAGAAAAAAAGTCCTAAAAAGTGTTTCAAAACAGTAGCACTTTAGAATTAAAATATGCTGGAATGTGTCTGAGCCATTGAAAGGAGTGAATTTTAATTACTGCAGTCAGATGGGAGGAAGAAATCAGAAAACAAATCAGAGAAGACCATACCAGCGACCCTTAATGGTCTTTAAAAAAGAGCTAAAGAAGTGAATAGAAAGGTTATCAGTGAAGAAAAAAGCAGGTCAGAAATTTCAAATAAGATCAGAAAATTATTACAGAAACAAGGATCAAGCTTTGAATAAAGTGTGACTAATTTCATTAAATGTGAGAAGGTATCACAACAGATACCTTATAAGGAACCATAAATGGCAGGGTTAGACCTGTAAGAACCCACTAACTACATAAGGAGAGCAAAGAGAGGGGAGAAAAAATATTTCTGAATCCCTGGTGCTCAAATAAGAACAGAAGCAGCTAGCCAGGATTAAGATGTAGACTCAAATGCAAATTAAAGAAAAGCATCCATTAAAGGCGAAAGAAAAGGACTAATCCCTCTCCACTGAATAAACTCATAGAGGGAAAGAAATGGGAACCATCAAATATTCAGGAAGTATTAAAGAAGTAACAATCCATCTCTGGAAAGGAAAGAGCAAACGTTCCATCTGATGCTCTTCAATATCACTGAGTGTGTCTCAACCATCGCATAAAACAGCATGTTTGCTGACCTCTGCATTTTTCTTTTCTCATGAGTCGGGTGCTTTTTTTTTTTTTCTCATGGAAAAAGTAGAGGATTAATGCATAAAGTGATCCATAATAGCATTTATATCAAGTTTGGTAGTATTAAAGTATATTGCACTCTGCAAAGCTTAAATTTTGTAATAATTCAGTGGTCCATCGATTTACTAGAATGACAACGACATACCTTCAATTTTATTTACTGAAAGATCCAGCTTCTGCAGGTGAACATATCCACAGAGGATGCTAACGTCAGTTAAATCAAGATCCTGAGAAAATAAAAGGTAAACGACTTTAATGTGGCTTTAGCAGATGAGTACTCAGGCTTTTCAAGATATCTGGAAATAAAAGCCGACAGAGAAATCCAGAATTTCCTTTGAAAGTATTGTAGGAGTGAGAGGATAAAACCTGAAGCCTATTACTAGTAGGATCTCAAAACAGACTACAAACCCCATCAAAAATGCATTCCTCTAAAGGAAATACTAGCTTTGAAAATTAGGGTTGTTAGCAAGCACAAATACAACATGAAAAGGCAAATTAAAGCCGTGTTCATGAAGACCTTTAGAGCAGAGTTTTATATTTTATAAAAACATGCACACACATAGAAGCAATAAAGCCAAAGCCTTTATCTTGTAGAAGAAAAGAAAAAGCAAATGCCTAGAATTCAAACAAAATGTTAGGCAGGTTCACACCTAATCAAGTGATCATTAATAACAATACTTCCTACACTTTTTCTCAGGCTGGGTTTTCAAAGCTCTGTCACAATAGTCTCATCTGATGAAACAAACCTGTGAGATCTGTAGGGCACATTATCCCCAGTGGAGTGAGGAGGCATGTGGGGTACAGAGAAGTACACAAATAGCTTAAAATCACTTAGCAAGCCAGTGATAGAGAAGCAACTCCAAATTTCCAGAATCCACGTCTCAGATGCTCTCCATGAAATCTACTGAACGTCCTGAGGGGTTGGAGGGGAATTTGGTCACTTGGAACAAAGATTCATGTCACTGGTCTATGCTGTGACGCCAGAGTCAGACAAAGCCAAATGATAAAGTGTCATTATAAGCAAGTTCTCAAATATAAGAATGATAAGAATGTTTAATGAAGGCCACTGGAACAGTAATAATTACTAAGAAACCCACTATGTACAAGGCATTAAGCTCAGAATGATGAGAAACACATATAATGATGGACTAGAGCTATATTTAGCCCTTATAAACTTACGACTTTGGGGAGGAGAGAAACTGTGCACACAAGTAATAAAAGAAAGTTTTAAAAATTACATGTAACGTAAGTAAGATATAAGGGGGGAAAATCACTAACCTGGCCAACCCTAAGAAAGTGTATTCAGTAAGACAGGTTATTAGGGCAAAGTAAATCAACATGTAATATCTCAAATGTAAGGAGGTCAGTGACAAAGTAAGTTAAGCTTCAGTCCATCTAGCTGAAATACGATTTAAAGAATTGTGCTTTTTTGCAGATCAATTTAAGGCGAGGTACTGTGTACGTAAGTAGAATTTTGATTCAAAGGAATTTATGTGAGGAGGTACTGGCTGCGGGAACTAGCTTCCATTCCAAAGCCTAACACAGCGCAGCACACCCAAGGCGCTCCCTGTATGTTCCTGCCTGACTTGCAGTCATCCCTAAAATGCCGTGAAGTGAAAAGAGTAAAAGATGAGAGTCTTCATGTGCTGTTGTCAAAGGGCATGCGGTGAAACCAGCACGGGTGAGAGGGGCTTTAGCATTTCTTAGGTAGTTTGCGTGTTCAAATCTAAGACAAAACAGCCTTGCTATGAATTATATATGCTCGAGCCAAAGGAGGGTGCCATAGCAGAATTTCAGTGTGCTTTCTTCACCAACATATCTGCACTTACTCTGTGGACCTCCAAGGAGAAGTTAACACTTTACAGTACGAGGAAGCAGAAAGAGATAAATTGTATTTCTGTGTCTGTAAAGAAACGAAATGAGGACAAAAGCTGAAATCCTAAGTAATCTGCTCTCACAGCTTCTCTTATGATAAATTTAGAGCCAAGATTCTGTGCTAGTATCGACATCTTATAAATTGATGAATAACAATACATGTTTTCTTTCATAATAGATATCTTTTGGAAAGTGAGCTATAGCTCACAGCTACATATTTATGGGAGGGGGGCCAAGTCAATACCAAAATACTTTGTTCCCCTGGATTCAGATATAAATTTTAGTCCTGCCACTGATCAGAGGAAAAAAAAAATTCTTAAAAGAGTTTTTGATTGGTTTTACGGAATCAAATTCAACCTCCTAGAAAGAAAGCATTGATTACTATAAAATAGACTGCTTAAGATGAAAGAGACAGACTGTGAAGGAAACGAAAACAAAGGAACTGGGGGGAAGGCAGCTGATTACTGGACTGGCCAGGGCTCTTTGATGTCAAACGTAAATAACTCATTGCCATTCTCTGTCAAATGCAAGACTCAGAGATTTGGGACCACCAAAATAACTGTGAGTTAGCAGAGAACATGGATATGGTCCAACCAGGGTCAAGATGGAGCCACGCAAGGGTGACCCTGTCATACTCACTGATAAAGTCAGGCTGAGGTAGACCTGCTCCGTCCCAGAGCCTGAGCGCCCCAGTTGGTAGAGCTTCTCAGCCACGACCTCCTCTCTCAGGACCCCATCAAATCCTCCCTGCAAAAACAAAACAGACAGGTGGACAAAGAAAGGACTTCCATTAGAAAAGAAACAATCCGCTTCGTCATATCCAGCACTTATTTAGTATATTACACATCTGGGAGCTGAGACTTCCAAAATTTACTGGCCCCCAAGAAAATTGTGTTGAAGACCCATGCATATTATACACAATTAAAAAAATGTATCTATCCAATCAATGTCTCACTGCTGATAGCATTGAGTGCCGTCGTGTCGTTCGTTGCTAAGAGCTCTCAGCGGGTCCACTCACTGATCCGCCTAACAATTCTGAGGGAGGTACTCTTCGCTCCATTTTACAAATAAAGAAACTAAGGCTCACAGACCAAGACTAGCCTGAAACCACAGAGCCCAGAATACAAACCAGAATCTGCCTGACCTCTAGGCAGTTCTAACCACCAACTGCACTTGACTGCTTGTCCACACCCCAAAGGAGGGCTGCACCACATCAAGGCAGTGACTTCTCTACATCTGGCATTCTTGTTGGAGAAAATGGGTCCTCGGGTTCACTTTGCATTGGCTAATCTTGCTGGATTCATACCATTTACAAAATTAAAAGGGTAATAATTTCAAGAAGGAGGCTGGTCCTTAGTCTACAGACACCATGAACCAGTGGTGGCCCAACACCCCCTCTCCCCATTCTCCCCAAGAGAAGAGGTAATAGTGTTGTGTTTGTGCTGCCGGCAACTCTATAATGACCAACACATTAACACTAACATCAGCATTAGAACACAAAATAGAGCAATTTTTTAAGTCACAGCAATACAACTAACCAGTGTAACTGGTACGTGGACTATGAAGGCAAAATACTGTTTCAGGTGTTTTGGGCCACTTTACGTTAACTTGGGAATCAGGAGTGCTGTTCAGACTGCTCGTACTGAGGACATAAGTATGTAGGGTGGTGCTATTGTAAAAAGTTTTATTTCCTCCCAAATTTCCCCTATCTTGTTGCTATTTTTCAGTAGCTCAGTCATGTCTGACTCTTTGCAGCCCCACGGACTGCACCATGCCAGGCTTCCCTGTCCTTCATCATCTCCCAGATGGACTTGCTCAAACTCATGTCCATCGAGTCGTTGATGCCATCCAACCACTATCTTAGAGAATCAAATATGGCTCACAGCTGGGCAGGCTTGGTTTGAAGCCCAGATCTGCCGTTTTGAATATATATGACTTTGAGAGACAAAGTTTTCTCTGAGCCTCATATTTTTCATCTATAAATAGGGAATGTTATTACTTTCTCTTAATGTTTTGAAGATAATTAAAAGTAACTGTGAACATAAAGCTCTTAGCAGAGTGCCTAGAACACAGCAAGTGTTCTCAATAAATGGGAGCTGTTAGTACAAATTGATGAATTCAGAAATTCCACATCTTAATGTCTCATTCATTGATACCAATCAATCTGTTCACAAAATGGAGGAAAGAGATCTACTTTTCACAACAGAGTTACTATTTTTTATAGATGGCCTGGGAAGGAATCGAGGTAAGACAGTGTGACCTTACCTCTCAAACTTTTCACATAGCCCACTCCCTCCAGCTCCTGTAAACTAGATGCTACAGCAGCCCTTCCTCACCGTAGGTCTGTTTTTTAACACAGCCATTGATACAGAGACTGGCCACATGGTCAGCATATTCCCAGACCCCCAAGGCAAGACTCTCCATGGCCACCCCCTCACACCTCCTTAAGTTCCGTGCCATTTGTCAGAGTCATGTCTCTCCCTTCTGGTCTTTGGTCATTTTCAGACCTTGACTGGCCCAATCTGTACGTTGGCTGGCTTCAGAATTCCTAAGGAAGGCCACTCAACATCCCAACCACTCCAAGTGCATGCAAATGCACACACACACACACACACACACGTTCCTTTACTTTCTCAACTCCAAACATTTAAAAATTGATCCAGATAACTCAGCCGCTCACTCCCCTGGCTGTGCCCTGGACCCAGTCATCATGCTAAACTGCTCTGCCCTAGAAACCTCAGACCTCAAATCTTCCATCGCTCTCGGATCCCACAACTGCTCGTCCTTCAGCCTTCCCAGCATCTCCTGAATTTGGTCACTGACCACAACAACATTTCCAGTCTGTTCATCCACCCCTTTCTCTGAGTCTATCTGTCCCCTCCCAACTATATACTTCCTTCCTGACTGGGTCTCCCATGGGCAATTTCAATGTCTCTCTACCCTCAAGTCTCAGCCTCCTTGTCCTGATTGCAACTGTACCATGCAAACCCAAACCTGAATCAACTTCACAATCAACTACTGCATCGAGGCAGGGATTATGTCATGTTCATTATCCATTTGGGATAAAAAATCTTCCTAGCATGCCAAGCACATGCTAGACAAGTATACAGATGATTTCAGGAGTTGCATAAACCACTATAGAGGTGGGCAGGGTGCTTTGACTAGCAGAGTTCCCATTTCAAGGCAGTTCTAGTGAGGAGTAGGGGGTTAGCAAAGGCTTCCTCGGAGAGACAGCTATTGAGACCTGAAGCTGCGAGTTATTCTGACAAAGGAGAAGAAAGGGCAGAAGAGGGCCAAGAAGGGTACTGTGGGCACAAGGGACATGTACAAAACTGCAAAGGCAAGCATGGCCCACTGGGCAAACTACCGAGAGTTCAGACAGCTGAAGCGTAAGGGCGGGTGGGGAAGACAGTACCTAGTACATGGAGGGCACTGAACGAATTAATGAACCTACTCCCTGCCCGCTTCTGAGTGAGCCGGCAAAGACCCACAAGCATGCATTCTGGTGCCACTCAAGTCAGCTTCTTGCTGGGGTCTCAGAGGAGGACAGTTCCTTCTCCTCACACAGGGTCCTGCTCCCTTTCCCCAGAGACCATGTTCAGGGACCATCAATAGTACTATCTTTTGCTTGTGGTTTAACCAGTCACTCTCCACTGCCATTCTCCAAGCTGTCACTTCTCCAGCTCTAGGAGTGCGTGAGTCCCTTCTGTCCTCCAAGGGGCCCTTGGCTCCTGCATGTTCCTTCAGCGATAGCTGGAGTTTCCCTTAATAGCCAAGCTCCTCCAGAGGTGCTGTTTTATTCTTCAGTCTCCCCTTGTTCACTTCCCACTCATGTCTCAACTCACTTCAGTTAGGCTGCAGGCTTCTCCACATCACAAAATGCATATGGGTTGAGATCTCCAATGGCCCACAAAAAGCCCTTTTCATGGTCCACTTACCCTCTTGGCAACGTAACCCTCTCCCCTGTTCTGCGATTCTTTCTTGCTCTGACTTCCCACCCATACAGCTCTTAGTTCTTCTCCTTTTTCTCTTGCCAGTCCTTTCCAGTTCCCTCCCCTAACCCCAGGTCCTCTTCATCTTCTGAGATACCTGTATCCCAGGGTTTTTTCCTTGGCCCTCCCCTTCTCTTCTTTCTTCTCTTCCTGGATGATCGCACAGACTCCAGTGCTGATGGTTCCCGGGTCGCTGACCCTCTCCTGATTTCCATGATTCGCATGCCCACCTCCTGAATGCATAGCTCCGCCTGTCATTGTTTCCCATGGTAGTCAGTGGTCTGATATCCCTCTGGAACATTCCATAGACTTGGCAGTCAACCTAGACTTCCCACGTTCATTAGTGTCTCATTCTAAATACGTATTCATCACCAGCTTCCTTTCTATTCCCATTGCCTTAATCCAGACTCTTGTCTCTCCTGCACAGATGCTGCTCAGCTTCTCACTAATCTCCCTGCCTCCAGACTCACCACCCTCTAATCTAACCCTCTCAGCCACAAGAGAGGTTCCCTACTGCTTAAGAGTCAAGTCCACAGTCCCTACAGCAGTGTGTGTGCTTCAGTTGTGTCCGACTCTGTGCAATACTATGGACTGGAGCCTGCCAGACTCCTCTGTTTATGGGACTCTCCAGGCAAGAATACTGGAGTGGATTGCCTCGCCCTCCTCCAGGGGTTCTTCCCAACCCAGGGCCCGAACCTGGGTCTCTTTTATTTCCTGCATTGGCAGGCAGGTTCTTTACTACTAGCGCCACCTAGGAAGCACAACAGCCCAGAGCTCTCCACAATCTGGCCTCCGACCCATCTACCTTTTCTGTTCTTACCTATAATTCATCACTTGGAAAGATGCCATCTGCCTGCCCATACCCCACCGCTGCACCCAAACAAGGGTTTACTTCCCTTCAAGTCTTCTGCCAACCCTGTAACCCGGCTATCACTGCAGGCATCTGTTCACAGGCTGAATAGCTATGGTTTACTCACAGTCTTCTCTCACCCTGAGAGCTGGGACCATGCATGTCCTCCATCGCACTCTCATCTTCCTTGATCATCACTGTTGCTATTATGTATTACACATAAAATCTTTTGAGAGCCCACGCTGTATCAGACCCTATGTTAAGAACTTTAACACAGACTTTCCCATTAAATTTGATGCTTATAACTATTCAATGAATAGGCATTATTAGCCACATAAAGTTATTGGCAAAGAGTGGCTTTCACACAGCAGAAATGTGTTGCAGGCCCAGACACTTCTTCTGACCTTTATTGTCAAAAGAGTACTTCCCATAGAATAATCGTTTGTTCCATGAAGGCTGAATTAATGAAGTCAAGTGATAGGCTGGAGTTAGTAGATAAGGACAGGTAAGTTATTACTTGTGTTAGTAACAGTATAAATGATATATTGTGCTAAGTAGCTTACACATAGGATCTCATTTAATTTTCACAACTCTCCTGTGAGGTAGGTATTGTTATAATTCCCATACTGCAGATGAGATGCAGAGAGTATAACTTGCTCAAGATCTCACAACGAACAAAAGATTTTATACAAATATCTAATTCCAAAGGCAACGTTCTGAACAATATTCTGCCCGACCTCCCTCAAGTTCATTGAGCCTAATTACATTATAGGCACTTTGTCATTCTGACCATCAGAGCCTTATAAAACTTAATCAGGCTAGGATATGGAAAATAAATCACTGAACAGAAAAGTTCAGGTATTTCCTCCTAAAACTTTTCAGTTTACTCAACATACAAAAACATATGAGACACTATAAAAACTAAAACAGAATGTGAGAACATAAAATAAATATTAATATTTGGAACATAAACAAAAGAAATAATACACTTTTTCCACACAGAGCCTACAAGCGAAAGAGGATTAACTAGTTCAAGTCAACCCCCTCCCCCTCTATGGTTTTTAATGGCATACTGAAGACAGATTAACAACGGTATTAATGAACCCCATAGCTGAAGAACACACGTTAATTAGAATAATAAAGTAAACTGGTGATTCATTTGTTAATTCCTCTGGGGTGAAAGATGGTAGAAACCATATAAACATCTCAAAGTTGTAAAAACATTGCTACAGTTTTGCAGTAGTCACTATTAAGCATGGCAAATAAATCAACAAAAGATGAACAAAATAAGTAATAATTTTCTATGGCTCACTTTTAAGAAAAGTTGATGTTTAGCCCAGGTAAAAGGAGGGAGAAGAAGAAGAAAGGTAGAAGATTGGAGAGGGGGGGAATGTGAAGGTAGAAAAATATGGGCCAAATGTGGGAACTGAACAAAAGGACATTACAAGAGAAGGGAACCCAAGCAGGGACACTGTAGATAGTCAGTGGCAAAACCAGAGTGACAGAAGGCAGTGCAAGTCACAGAGGGGTAAACAGGAAAAAATAAAACAAATGAGGAATGGAGATGAGAACGGGCATAACAAAGAGAGACCTGTTTGAACTCAAGAGGGAAAGAAAGGTGACTAGGAAATGAAAGGTACAATGAGACAGGGGGGATGTCAGAAAAACATCACAGAATCGGATGTTGGAAACGATTTCTCTATTATATCTACTTCTGAAAAGAGTCTGAAGCAATTTATACTATCAAAGAGGAGGAAAGAGAAGAGAAAAATGTAATCTAGAGAAAAACTATTGAAATTAAGAAAATTTTTGAGTTAAGGGGGGAAAAATGTTATATTTCCTGGCAGCCAAGACAAAGAGGAAAACCTAACAGTTTACTAAAAGAAAGCAAATCAATTTACATTTTTAAAGAAAGCAAACAATTCATTAGGAAGTCAAGAGAAGGAATTGGTACAATATGAAGTAGAAAGGGACAAGAAGGCAGGTGAGGAACTAAGGAAGGAACAGGATGATGGTAAGTGTAAGAAGTGGAATTGGGTGGTGTTTAGATGAGACACTGCAGAAAAGAGGGAATCTGTATTATCAGTGTGAAAGGCCAAGCTGCCAACAGTTATCACTGATGGGAATGTTGGGACATTCCCCAAATCCTAAAATACTCTCACAGTGAGCGGTGCGTGCATGTGTGTGTTGCTGTATAATACATTATACACCCCTGGCATAAGTAATATATAAAACTTTCAAGACACTTGGTCTTTGAGGAATAAAGTGGGCTTTGCTTGTGGCTCAGCTGGTAAAGAATCTGACTGCAATGTGGGAGACCTGGGATCGATCCCTGGGTTGGGAAGATCTCCTGTAGAAAGGAACAGCAAGCAGCACTTAAGATTACTTCAAGAGGGGTTTTATTGGTTTGTCTGTTTTTCCTAGAGGAAGGAGGATGAAGGGACTAGAAACTGAGGAGAGTGTTGGAGTATTTCACAGTCATGACGAAAAGGTACAGAAGGTGCAGAGGTGGAACTCTGGTCAATTCACAACGCTTTAGAGGTATAATTTCGAAAAAGTTAAAGTCACAACTCTAATAGATACTTTTTTGTAAGGACGCTGCGTAACGACTCTTAAAGAATCACATGTGCTAATGAAAAATGAAGGGTGAGGCAATGGGCTAACGGAAATGGGGAAGAGAGGAGGGGAGTCTCGGAGCAGTAAGGAAGAGGCACTCCTAGAGGCAAGGAGCCCTAGGAATGGGGCTCAGCCGCAGGCTGGTGAACGGGTTCTGACCGCTGGAGAAGGAACTGAGGGGATTAGGGGTAGGGGGAAGGCACACCTCAAAATTCAGCATTTCAGATTCTGAGGACTCCTCGGATTCCACTTCGCCCTCGCCCTCGCCCTCGCCCTCTTCCAGGTCGTAGTAATCTCTGTCCACGTCTGACTCCTGATAGCGGTGAATGAGGTGCTGGAGCAGGTAGGAGGAGGCTTTGCATAAAGTATTTTTCGGTCTCTGACCCATGGGAAAAGGAGACCAGCAAGAGTGACGATCTTTTTCTGAGTGCAGCACTTTTGACTGCGCTCCAGTTCGTGAAATGCTCATGCCTCCCTGGAGAGAGGAAGGCGTCGGAAACTTGGGCTCTCTCCCGGAGGTCGCCATCTTGTTTACAAGAGTTGCCTAGGAGACGGACGCTAGGGCGGAGGTGCCGCAAGGGATTTTGGGGGCTGTAGTCTCTGCCCCTCGTGCGTTCTCCCTTTCAGCTTGCTTTGCCACTGTAGCGCAACTTAGCTTTCTGTTCGCTTGCTGTGATCTTTCTTTTTCAATCTGTTAAGTCGTTGGCTCTGCTTCTTTTGGCTTGTCTTTCTCGTTTTCCATCATTTTTCTCTGCGCCCCCTTTTTTCAGTGTTCAACTATTTTCTCTCGACTTCGAGACCCCTCTTGGAGATTTTTCATCCCACCCTGAGATCACTGGTGAGCGCACCATCCTGCTTCCTTCATGAAGGGTCTTTATATACTTAGTGTTAGATGTCTGTAAAGCTGTCTGTCAGAAAGTTGATAGCACTGAAATTTTACTCTATGCAGAGTGCAGTGCGCATACATGATATAGAAGGCATGGCTCCTGTCCTTATGATTTAATTGCGGATAATAAAGAGAAACTACCAGACGACGACTGAGAGCTGGTTGGCAGTTAATCAACATTTTTACCCAAAAATAATAAGCCATGTCCTTGGGGAGAAAAGCTGGCAGTGGTTTAACAGTCCAAATACAGGGGGGGAAAAAACGACTGTCAAACTCACACTTTATCTGAAAGCCTCTGTAAAACTATTAGCATTGCATAAATAACTATATTAGTCAATGATCTGCATTGGTAATAATTTTTACCTTGTTGCATAGGTTCTCTTTGCAGTTTTATAAAATACTCTTGCAAGATTATAAAGCATGATTTTATGCTAGTGTGATTTCATGTGACCTAAATCCTATAGCCTTGAGCTCCACAAAGTAGACACTGTATAGAAAAGCAGAATGAAAATTATAGAGACTATTATTGCCATAATGATGACCATAGAGATCCTTGCGGGAAGGTCGCTCTCATCCTCCTGCCTTACAGGCCTTTTCTCCATGCTTCGGTGATAGTAGTTGCAAATACAAAATGATCCTGTCAATGGCTGTCAGGGGAGAAGTAGAAGAAAAAATCCTTATGGACACCAGCCATTGACTCTTATTTTTCTCAGGGCTTGAGGGCCCATTAAAACTGACAGAAAGCTTTCAGAATTACCTTCCTTCATTATCTTGCTGGTCATAAATGTAAAGGCCATAATTAAAGTATCTCTTTTGGCTAGGCTCATCTTACTGCTTGCCTGCTTCTTTTTCCACTGGGTAGAATATTCCTCCAAGGGGTTTTTCTCTACCCTCACCCCCATAAGACCTGGCTGGCTAACTGACAGAAGGATGAAGAGGGAAGAAAGTATAAAAATGGAAAAACTCTGTGTGCTTTTTGCAGTTTCCAATAACTTAGCATCATATGAACAAAGCTAGTAGAGGTAACAGAATTCCAGCTGAGGTATTTCAAACCCTAAGAAATGATGCTGTTAAAGTGCTGCACTCAATATGCCCGCAAATTTGGAAAACTCAGCAGTGGCTACCATGGTGGAAAAAGTCAGTTTTCATTCCAGTCCCAAAGAAAGACAATGCCAAAGAATGTTCAAACTATTGCACAACTGCACTCATATCACACACTAGCAAAGAAATGCTCAAAATTCTCCAAGCTAGGCTTCAACAGTACATGAACTAGGAAAGTCCAGATGTTCAAGCTGGATTTAGAAAAGGCAGAGGAACAAGAGATCAAATTGCCGACATCTGTTGGATCATAATAAAGCAAGAGAATTCCAGAAAAACATCTACTTCTGCTTTATTGACTATGCTAAAGCCTTTGACTGTGTGGATCACAACAAACTGTGGGAAACTCTTCAAGAGATGGGAAAAAGACCACCTTACGTGTCTCCTGAGAAATCTGTACGCAGCTCAAGAAGCAACGGTTAGAACCGGACATAGAACAATGGACTGGTTCCAAATTGGGAAAGGAGTACGTCAAGGCTGTATATTGTCACCCTGCTTATTTAACGTATATGCAGAATACATGGGAAATGCCGGGCTGGATGAAGCACAAGCTGGAATCAAGATTGCTGGGAGAAATATCAATAACTTCAGATATGCAGATGACACCACCCTTGTGGCAGAAAGCAAAGAGGAACTAAAGAGCCTCTTGATGAAGTCACCTTCATCATCAAGAGAAGAGTGAAAAAGCTGGCTTAAAACTCAACATTCGAAAAATGAAGATCACAGCAACCAGTCCCATTACTCCATGGCAAATAGATGGGGAAACAATGGAAACAATGACAGACTTTATTTTCTTGGGCTCCAAAATCACTGCAGATGGTAACTGCAGCCATGAAATTAAAAGACACTTGCTCCTTGGAAGAAAAGCTATGACCAACCTAGATGGCATATTAAAAAGCACAGACATTACTTTGCTGACAAAGGTCCGTCTAGTCAAAGTTATGGTTTTTCCAGTAGTCATGCATGGATGTGAGAGTTGGACTATAAAGAAAGCTAAGTGCCAAAGATGGAGAAGGCAATGGCACCCCACTCCAGTACTCTTGCTTGGAAAATCCCATGGACGGAGGACCCTGCTAGGCTACAGTCCATGGGGTCGCTAAGAGTCAGACACGACTGAGTGACTTCACTTTCACCTTTCACTTTCATGCATTGGAGAAGGAAATCGTGCCCCACTCCAGTGTTATTGCCTGGAGAATCCCAGGGACAGGGGAGCCTGGTGGGCTGCCTGCCGTCTATGGGGTCGCACAGAGTCGGACACAACTGAAGCGACGTAGCAGCAGCAGCAGCAGCAAGTGCCAAAGAATTGATGCTTTTGAACTGTGGTGTTGGAGAAGACTCTTGGGAGTCCCTCGGACTGCAAGGAGATCAAACCAGTCCATCCTAAAGGAAATGAGTCCTGAATACTCTTTGGAAGGACTGATGCTGAAGCTGAACCTCCAGTAGTTTGGCCACCTGATGCGAAGAGCTGACTCATTAGAAAAGCCCCTTCTGCTGGGAAGGATTGAAGGCAGGAGGAGAAGGGGATGACAGAGGATGAAATGGGTTGGATGGCATCACTGACGAGATGGACATGAGTCTGAGCAAGCTCCAGGTGTTGGTGATGGACAGGGAAGCCTGGCGTGCTGCAGTCCATGGGGTTGCAAAGAGTCAGAGAGGACTGAGTGACTGAAGTGAACTGAATCAGCATTTCCAGGAAAGTTAGTTTGCCAATGTCAGTCTATTGAGAAAAGTGTTAAGGCAGAGTTAGGTAGGACTTGTCAAAGAGTAATTTTCAAAAGGTTAAAACGGTGATTGTCATACAAAAATAAAAACACCTGTGAAGGATTTTATTAAACTCATTAATTAATGAAGGAACCAGCAAGATGGTAACAGACTATTCATTGTCCACACAGAAAGACATTCTGAAAAAAGCTCACTAGGTTAGAGATAAAACTGGTTTATGCCCTACAGGACATTAAATGATAGCCTTTGGTGTTAAATATTTCTATGCTTTCTCTCTTTTCACCTTCACATCTACTCTATCACCATTCAACAGATAAGGTAACTGACACTCAGAGAATTTAAATAAATGGCCCAAGGATAAGCACTGGTGTTGCAATCCAAATCTAGAATGACCAAATCCACTGTCTACCTTCAACTACTATTTTTGCAGGTGGAAAATGTGAGTCAAGGTAAAGGTGCACAAACTGTCTCAGAAGAAAAAGTAAAACATGTAATCAGAGAATGTTCTCAAGTGTAAATAAAAGAACTCAGAGAATAATCCTTTCATATAGAATCACAGTATGTCAGAACTATTAACAGAAAGAATTTAAAAGCTCATTTTATCCCAACTCTCCCTTTTAGAGACAAAAAACTGATGGCCCTCCAGGAATAATAACTTGCCCCAAATCACCTGACTTGTTAGCAGTCAAGCAGGAATTAGAGTCTATACCTCTCCTTGCTCAATCTTTGCTTTTGCTGGTTCACCAGAATGACCCGTAGGCTGGAACTATATGCATAGAATCCCTAATTTGGGATTCTGGGCATCAAAACAGAAGGCATCATCTTTATAAAAGTTATTTTACCAGGTAGAGAAGACAGAATTAGGCAGAGGGACAGGGGTGAGGGGAGGGACTACTTTGTCAAAAGTTTTCCTATTAGCATAAGACAACAATAATCGCTTCTGTTTTTTTATTGCTTACTGTAAACCAGGCCTGTGCTCAATGCTATAGATATGTCTCAGCTAATTATTCCAACTGCTCTCCAAAATAGGAATTGACACCCCCATTTTTCAAAGGAGAATGATGCTCAAAAATGATAAGCAAGTTGCCCAGTCACACAATCTGCATCTAGCCCCAAATTCCAACTCAAGTCTTCCTGGATCTAAAGCCCCTGATCTTAACCAATAATACTCTTTCTCTAGAAGTATGAGTTAATTTCTCAGGAAGCATTTGTGAGGCACAGAGAGCCTGGCCCTGAGTCCTCAAAGTGTGTGTGTGTGTGTGTGTGTGTGTGTGTGTGTGTGTGTGGTGGGGGCAGGAATACCCAGGGCTTCTGAATCCAGAGAAGTACAGTGGGCGGGCAAAGGCAGTGGGATATGATAATCCAGGGGATTATCAGGGGACCTAGGGTAGCAGGGTCTTCTGTGATGGCACTGGATCCTTAGCACGGGGGTGAGAGGAAGGAGAAACTGGAAGAGTGTCACCATGACACTCTAGAGCTCTTCTCGAGAGGACATCCAGGACAGGAAACTGAAAGGGGAATATCAAAGGGGCCAAGAGTTTAAGTTTCAAAGAAGGTGCTACCTACCAGCTTCAGCCACTTGCTAGCTTTGCCCTGGTAGTATTATTTATCCTTACGCCTAGCTTTTCTATGTAGAATAAGGCTCTCTTCCAATCTGGAGCCAGCACCCTGATGTAAGACCTCACTTCACTGAGAATGGAAAGAAGAGGCAGGGATCAACCTCTTGTTTCCTTCATTTGGGAAGAGGATCTCCCCAGGTGTGTTGACCTTCGGCAAAGCAAAAAATGTATGCCCCACCCCAATTTTATGAGAGGAAAAACAAGTTTAATAGTGCTTCTTAGGTATGTTTGAGATGGCAGCACCTTGAACTCATGGTGTTTTTGACAGAACACTTAAATTTTCACAGAATATCCTGAAATGGGGAGAACAGATAGACTGTAGAAGGCACCACTGATATAATAATGACAACAAAAATAGAACCACAACTAATGTTTATGAATAATAACTATGTGCTTGGCACCCTTATAAATACTTTACATATATTAACTCATTTTATCCCCCAGAGGATCCTACAAGGTAGAGATTGATATTATCCCCATACTACAGATGAGGAAAGATAAGCATAGAAAGGTTCTGTAAAGTATTCAACCCAGTTTATCACCCAGTGGCAAAGTTCTATAGAACTCAAATGGAGGGAGTCTGGTGTCCCAGTCCACATCCTTAGTCAAAACATTGTACTTCACTCAATTGCTTTAGTAAAACTTTATGGGCAACATTATGGACATTTTTGGGTTCCCTTCCCCTAAAAGTCATATGTTGAACTCCAATCCCCAATGTGATGGTATGAGGAGGTGAGGCCTCTTGGAGATGATGGGGTCAAGAGAACAAAGTCCTCATCAATGGGATAAGATGAGGCCAGAGAGCCTTCCACCAGGTGAGGCTACTAGGAGAAGGTGGCTTCTTGCAACCTGGAAGGAGGTTTTCACCAGAACCTGCACCTGGCATCTTGACCTTGGACTTCCAAACTCTAGAACTGTGTGGCAAGTAAAGTTCTGTTGTCTATAAACTAGTCCGTATATTCTTGTTACAGTAGCACAAACTGACTAAGACAGGGGAGAATCTTAAACTTGATGCATTAATGTCATATCCTTTTATGTTTTGTTATTCATTCTATGAATAAGGGATGATTATTCATAGGGAAGGGAGTTTATTATCTAATAACAGCTTAGTGGGTCTATAGCCATTAGGCAGATAATTATATGAATAATCATTTGTTTCAACTGCCATAAAGGCTAAGAAGGGAAAATATAGGAGTCATGAGAGCATCACCTGGGGCCACCTTGATCCAATATTGGGTGGAAGGATCCTTAAAATTGTCAGACATGTTGAGCCTCACAAGGATTATCAAAAATGTTGGGGAAAGACAGTATAAATGAGAAACGCTGTCATCTTTGCAGAAATCAGCTGTCTTAAAGTTATGAAGGTAGTAATGAATTGGGCTCATAGAGCCTGATAAAATCCAGGTAGGACTTGATTGAGCCAAATAACACCTGTTCTAAGCAAATATCAAAAGCATTTTGGGGGCTGTCCCACTAATAGATACCCTGAATCAGATACTCGTGTTGAGATCAGAGACAAAAACCGCAGTCTAGGAAGAGGTAATTGTAAAAGTTCTTAGACAAAGGCAGAAAAATCAAGCCAAGGAAGAATTGTTTGCAAAGGATTTGCAAGCATCAGATCTTGAATAAAACCTGAACAGAGGACTAGATAAGGACTATTCAATTTTTGAGATTATCTTTACGGAGCAAAAGATGGATTTCATCAGGGAAGTCACAACCACTTAAGATCAAAATTATTAAAATGTTACAAATGATGACCAGAGAGGGACTATATGGAATCTTCTGGGGAAAGATACGAGGATGAGAGGATGTTATGCAAGGCCATTCAAAAGATCAAAGAAGACCAGAAGGAATTCAAGAAGAAATCATCACATAAGGGATAGAAAGGAAAGTGCTTTTTAGAGACATGAGGTTTAATAACCAAAGCATCCCAGTGGCACTAAATAATAAAAACAGAAGGAAGAGCAAACAGAAGTCAGGTGAATGAACTGTGCAAGAATTCCCACCATAGCCATGCACTTCCAAAAGCACAACATACTTCATCTAGTTAAGAGCAAGTCTGCAATGGTGGAGATTGGGAAAAAGCAAATCATGCAGGCTTTGATGCAAAGGACAGGAAACACCCAGATCATTATTATCAGCAATTAGTCACACAATTTATGTAAGAGGGGTCTGTTTCAAGTGCTGGAGATATAAAAGCTAAAGTTCGGGTCTCTTTAATTAAGAGATTTGTGTTATGGTAGGGACAGTAGGATATAGAAATTTTCTAAATGAATCAGAAGTACACGAGAAACATGTATATGCATTGCAGAGTCCCTGTGCTCTCCACCAGAAACTACACAATGCTGTGAATCGGCTGTACTCCAGAACAAAATAAAAAGTTAAAAAAAAAAAAAAAAGCTCACAGGAGAAGGTAAGCCCTACCTGAATGATTTCTAGTTCATGTTTCAGGCCCTCAGGCAGGCACTGAGTCGGAGGCGACATGACCACCACTTTCCCTTTACCAGGCTTGGCACAAGGGACTCACTCCTTGAGGCAGATAAAGCTGGGCCCCCCACCCAGCAGGTGCATGGGAGTTGTCCACTGGGATAAAATCTGTGTCTCAAGACAGGGATGCTCAGAAGCTTCATAGATAAGGTAAGAGTTGAGTTAGAGCTTCAAGAAGGAAAGAGATACATAGGAAGAGGTGTTGGACAGTCCCCAAATGGGAAGTGGCATAAGTAGAGGCAGAAAAGTTCGCCTGGATATTTTAGGAAGTCTCTGAGAAGTCACTGATTTTGAAATGAAACCTGCTCACAAGAAGTTGGCAAGAATGAAGAGTATGCTGCCTTTCTGGGAGAAACAGGGCATGAGTGAAGAAGTGGATGAAATTTCCTCACATGTCAAAATGTCTTAGCTGAACCAAGGAGATGAGACTTTAAAAGAGGGAGAGAAAAGATGGGCCTGGTGAGAGATTCTGACAGCCATGGGGGGAAGGCAGAAACCTTATAATTAAGGACAAAGGCTTTTTCACTTAGATAATGCTTTCCCATGAGATTAATAGGAGATTCTGTTGGTCTCTAATGTACTGTATATTTTGGGCACTTTACATAATTTACATCTACACCTAATGGCCAAACTTCCTAGTTACCTCTCTCCACTGAGGGCCCTTCCTTTCTTTGCAAAAAAGCACCTTGCCCAGAGTAAATGCTTTATAAACATTGACTCCACAAAAGCTTGTTTTTTCAGTGAGAATACTGAACGCAGTTTCCACTTTATTCCTTTCAAGTGAAATCACAACTGTGCAGATGAGTGACTGGAATTAAAATAGCAGGATGCCAGGACTTCCTTGGTAGTCCAGTGGTTAATAACCCCCTTTCCAATGCAGGGGACACAGGTTCGATCCCTGGTTGGGGAACTAAGATCCCACATGTCCTGGGGCAACTAAGCCTGCCCACAGAGCCCACAAAAGGTCCTGTGTGCTGTGTTAGTTGTGTGTCCCAACAACACTGGGTACAGCCCAAGAAGTTAGCAGGATGCCTGTCTCAGAACTGCCAAAAAAAATAAAGACACAAATCTGCATTCAAAGGGTCTAACAAGACTGCTTCAGAGTTGAAGTGAAGTGAAGTCGCTCAGTCATGTCCGACTCTTTGTGACCCCGTGGACTGTAGCCTAGTCCATGGGATTCTCCAGGTAAGAACACTGGAGTGGGTTACCATTTCCTTCTCCAGGGGATCTTCCCAACCCAGGGATCGAACCCAGGTCTCCAGCACTGGAGGCAGACGCTTTAACCTCTGAGCCGCCAGGGAATGACCTGGCTAATCCAAGCCAGTCCTCATGCCTGCCTCCCCGGATTACAGAGAGAATTAAATGAATGTGAAATTGACTGACTCAGTGTGGTAGACTGTAAATACCGCCACCAGTTCTCATCCTTGTACACACCCTTTGCTATGTGACTTTAGCCCCTCCCATCAAGAGGCTTCCCTGGTGGCTCAGAGATGAAAGTGTCTGCCTGCAATGCAGGAGACCTGGGTTCCATCCCTGGGACGGGAAGACTCCCCTGGAGAAGGAAATGGCAACCCATTCTAGTATTCTTGCCTGGAGAATCCCATGGAGAGAGGAGCCTGGTGGGCTACACAGTCCACAGGGTCGCAAAGAGTCAGACATGACTTAGCGATTTCATTTTCACTTTCATCAAGAGGTGGAGCCTCCTTCTCTACCCCTAGAGTCTGGGTGTGGCCAGTAGAGCTCTCTTTGGCCAATGAACAGTAGCAAATGGTGCACCAGTAGAGACTTGAAAGTGCTAGGGCTTTGGGATAATGTGATCACCCTGTGAAGAAGCCAGGGCCAGCCTGCTAGATAGAGACAATGACCTAGTTCTCTGGGGCCTTGGTCAGCTCCTCCCATTGCCAGCCATGCAAATGAAGCCAGCCTTGATTACCCAGTACCAGCAGCAGACCTACCAACTGATCCAAGATGCCTGAGGGAACTCAGCAGAAATCAGACCAGAAGAACTCTCAGTCAACTTGAAGAATCATGAACTAAATACACGGTTGTGTCAAGCCACTAATGTCTGGGATGGCTTGGAAGGCAGCAAAAGTTAACATATAGTGCATGAATTGCCTACAGTCTCACCCAACTGGCTAGTAATAGATTGAATATAGAATCTCTATCTTCTGACCCTCATTCAGGTGATTATTTTCATATTGGCCTTTGCTACTGTCAGTACTATCTTCCATCAAAAACAAATATTTGTACTTCCCTGGTGGTACAATGGTAAAGAATCCGCCTGCTAATGCAAGGTACACATGTTCGATCCCTGGTCTGGGAAGATTCTACATGCAGCAGGGCAACTAAACCCACAGGCCACAAATACTGAAGCTCTTGTACCTGGAGCCCATGCTCCAGAACAAGAGAAGCCACAGTAAGGATAAGCCTTCGCACTGCAATGAAGAGTAGCACCCATTCGCCCCAACTAGAGAAAGCCTGCCTGCAGCAATGAAGACCTAGTGCAGACAATAAGTAAGTAAGTAATTTTTTTTTAAACCCAAATCTTTGCTTTATAAAGCCCAAAAGAGAAACTACAGATCTTTCCAACAAGGTAGATATATTAGCCAGGATTCTCCAGAGAAACAAAACCATATTAATTGCCTCACATGATTATAGAGGATTTGAAGTCCCAAGATCTGAAATTGGCAAGCTGGATACTCAGAAGAGCTGATGGTATCAATTTCAGCTCAAGAGCAGAAGAAGACAGATGTCCCAGCTCAACAGTCAGACAAGCACTGGGTGCTCAGTTGGTCAGCTTGTCCAGCTCTTCACGATCGCAAGCTTAAGTTCCCTCTTATACAGTTTCTGTTCTGTTCAGGTCTTTGATTGACTGAGGCTCACCCACCTTAGGGAAGGCCATGTGCTGTATCCAGTCTACTGATTCAGATGTTCATCTCAACCAGAAACACTTTCCCAAATGCACCCAGAATAACATTTGACTAAATGTCTTGGGCACCCCATGGCCCAGTCAAGTTGACATATAAAATTAACCATCACAGAAGGTGATTCTTATGGGTGGTTTCTAAGTAAGGCATGGAAAGAAAGTCCTTTGGAGTCTGTGAAAAAGAAGAAGTCACGTCCTTTACTATCATAGTACCATCCACCCTGTCCAGCCAAGTGGGCTTGAACATCAGCCTCCATTTCATGCCCCACTGGTCTGGGGAGCACTCTGGCTTTCCTTAAGGTCTGTGATGACTCAAACCACTGAGAGTATTAAAAAGTCTAGGCTGTACATAGAAATGATAACAAAAACAATAATAAAGCCACACTTGCATGAAAAAGTATAAGTAGGTAAGGGATAGCTTTCAAATACTTTCCCCTTCAAATGAGACAGTCTATATTCAAAAGTAGAAAGAATATGGTAAAGAGAAACCATACCTTGAGTCATGCCACAAGGCCTTTTAAGTGAGTCACAGGATGCTGGCAACATACTTTTCTGGAAAAAAATAGAAATCAGTAAGCATCAGAAGAATAGGTCAGGATTCTGACCTTTGGCATCTCACTGCCATTAGGTATCCAGGTGAGCAAATTTATGTTTGAATTATTTATCTGCTTTGTAAAGAGCCTTGCAGATACAAACAGCTCTGAATATGCATAGTATTTTCATGACAAATAAATGGAGGCTTCAGGCATTTTTCAAAGTTCATTAATTATTGAGGTTCCCTCAAGCAGCTCTCACTCTGTCCTGTTTTGATTTTTGTTCCTGACCAAGTCCAGTTACTGAAGAGTCCATCTTGATTGTGAATTCATTCAGAAAGAGATTTGTGGCTTTTATGAAAATTCTTTTGCGTAAAAATCATCTTGGAGAAATTTGATTTTAACTATTTAGGTACTGAGCTGCTGTTTATACACAATGCCTTTTCAAAAACTGTAGTAAAATAAACAAAGCATAAAATTCACCATCATAATCATTTTTAAGTGTACCATTCTGTAGCATTAAGTATATTAACACTGTCAAGCAATCATTCACCCTCATAATTCTTTACCTTGTGCAAAACTGGAACTATACCCATCAAACAATAACCCCCCTTACCAATCTGCCCCTTACCTCCGCCCCTGGAAATCACCATTCTACCTTCTGTCTCTATGAATTTGACTGGTCTACGAATATCATATTAAGTACAATCATATAGTGTATGTCTTTTAGTGACTTATTTCACATAGCATAATGTCCTGAAGGATTATCCACGTTGTAGCATGTACCAAAATTTTCTTCCTCTTTAAGGCTGAAGCATATTTCACAGTGTGCATACACCATATTTTGCATCTATTAATCTGTCAGGGGACACTTGGGTTGCTCCCACATTTTGTCTATTGTGAATAATGCTGCTATGAACATGGGTGTACAGAGACCCTGCCACAGATTCTTTGGGGTGTATACCCAGAAGTGAAATTGCTGGATCATAAGCTAATTCTGTCTTAAACTTTTTAATTAACTGCCATGCTGTTTTCCATGGCAGCTGCACATTTTACATTCCCACCAACAGAGCACACATTTTCCAATTTCTTCACATCCTCACCAACACTTGCTATTTTCTAGGTTTTTGTTTATTTTTGTTTGATAATAGTCACCCTAACTGGTGTGAAGTTGTATCTCCTTAGGTTTTGGTTTGCATTTCTCTAATGATTAGTGACGTTGAGCATCTTTTCATGTGATTATTATTCATTTGTATGTCTTTTTCTGAGAAATATCTATTCAAGTCCTCTGCCAATCTTAAAATCAGATTGCTTCTATTTCTGTTGTTGCTTTGTAGGAGTTCATCATATATTCCGGATACTAATCTTTCATCAGATATATGCTTTGCAAATATCTTCTCTCATTCTAAGCGCTGCATTTTCAACTGTTGATTACATCCTTTGATGCACAGTTTATGACTTTGATTTCGCCCAATTTACCTATTTTTCCTTCTGTTATCTGTGCTTTTGGTGTCTTATCTGAGAAATCACTGCCAAATCCAATGTCATAAAGATTTTGTCCTTTGTTTTCTTCTAATAGTTTTATAGTTTTAGCTCTTATGATTTGGTCTTTGATTCATTTTGAGTTAATTTTTATATACGGTATTAAGCAAGATAGAGTGCCTGATGAACTACCGTTGGAGGTTCCTGACATTGTACAGGAAACAGGAATCAAGACCATCCTCAAGAAAAAGAAATGCAAAAAAGCAAAATGGCTGTCTGAGGAGGCCTTACAAATAGCTGTGAGAAGAAAAGAAAGTGAAAAGCAAAAGGAGAAAAGGAAAGATATTCCCATTTGAATGCCGAATTCCAAAGAATAGCAAGAGAGATGAGAAAGCCTTCTTCAGTGATCAATGCAAAGAAATAGAGGAAAACAATAGAATGGGAAAGACTGGAGATCTCGTCAAGAAAATTAGAGATACCAAGGGAACATTTCATGCAAAGATGGGCTCCATAAGGGACAGAAATGCTTCCTAAAAGAAACAAAAGATATTAGGAAAAGGTGGCAAGAATACATAGAAGAACTCTACAAAAAAGATCTTTAAGACCCAGATAATCATGATGGTGTGATCACTCATCTAGAGCCAGACATTCTGGAATGTGAAGTCAAGTGGGCCTTAGGAAGCATCACTATGAGCAGAGCTAGTGGAGGTGATGGAATTCCAGTTGAGCTATTTCAAATCCTGAAAGATGATGCTGTGAAAGTGCTGCACTCAATATGCCAGCAAATTTGGAAAACTCAGCAGTGGCCACAGGACTGGAAAAGGTCAGTTTTCATTCCAGTCCCAAAGAAAGGCAATGCCAAAGAATGCTCAAACTACTGCACAATTGCACTCATCTCACACGCTAGTAAAGTAATGCTCAAAATTCTCCAAGCCAGGCTTCAGCAATACGTGAACCGTGAACTTCCAGATGTTCAAACTGGTTTTAGAAAAGGCAGAGGAACCAGAGACCAAATTGCCAACATCTGCTGGATCATGGAAAAAGGAAGAGCGTTCCAGAAAAACATCTATTTCTGCTTTATTGACTATGCCAAAGCCTTTGACTGTGTGGATTACAATAAACTGTGGAAAATTCTGAAAGAGATGGGAATACCAGACCACCTGGCCTGCCTCTTGAGAAACCTGTATGCAGGTCAGGAAGCAACAGTTAGAATTGGACATGGAAAAACAGACTGGTTCCAAATAGGAAAAGGAGTACGTCAAGGCTGTATATTGTCACCTTGCTTATTTAACTTCTATGCAGAGTACATCATGAGAAACGCTGGGTTGGAAGAAGCACAAGCTGGAATGAAGATTTCTGGGAGAAATATCAGTAACCTCAGATATGCAGATGACACAACTCTTATGGCAGAAAGGAGAGTGAAAAAGTTGGCTTAAAGCTCAACATTCAGAAAACGAAGATCGTGGCATCTGGTCCCATCACTTCATAGCAAATAGATGTAGAAACAGTGTCAGATTTTATTTTTCTGGGCTCCAAAATCACTGCAGATGGTGACTGCAGCCATGAAATTAAAAGACGCTTACTCCTTGGCAGGAAAGTCATGACCAACCTCAGATCAGATCAGATCAGTCGCTCAGTCGTGTCCGACTCTTTGCGACCCCATGAATCGCAGCACGCCAGGCCTCCCTGTCCATCACCAACTCCCGGAGTTCACTGAAACTCACGTCCATTGAGTCAGTGATGCCATCTAGCCATCTCATCCTCTGTTGTCCCCTTCTTCTCCTGCCCCCAATCCCTCCCAGCATCAGAGTCTTTTCCAATGAGTCAACTCTTCGCATGAGGTGGCCAAAGTACTGGAATTTCAGCTTTAGCATCATTCCTTTCAAAGAAATCCCAGGGCTGATCTCCTTCAGAATGGACTGGTTGGATCTCCTTGCAGTCCAAGGGACTCTCAAGAGTCTTCTCCAACACCACAGTTCAAAAGCATCAATACTTTGGCACTCAGCCTTCTTCACAGTCCAACTCTCACATCCATACATGACCACAGGAAAAACCATAGCCTTGACTAGACGAACTTTTGTTGGCAAAGTAGACAGCATATTAAAAAGCAGAGACATTACTTTGTCACCAAAGGTCTGTCTAGTCAAGGCTATGGTTTTTCCAGTGGTCATGTATGGATATGAGAGCTGGACTGTGAAGAAAGCTGAGCGCTGAAGAATTGATTCCTTTGAACTGTGGTGTTGGAGAAGACTCTTGAGAGTCCCTTGGACTGCAAGGAGAACCAAATAGTCCATCCTAAAGGAGATCAGTCCTGGGTGTTCATTGGAAGGACTGGTGTTGAAGCTGAAACTCCAATACTTTGGCCACATGATGCGAAGAGCTGACTCATTTGAAAAGACCCTGATGTTGGGAAAGATTGAAGGCAGGAGGAGAAGAGGACGACAGAGGATGAGATGGTTGGATGGCATCACCGACTCGATGGACATGGGTTTGGGTGGACTCCGGGAGTTGGCGATGGACAGGGAGGCCTGGGGTGCTGCGGTTCATGGGGTCACAAAGAGGCGGACACGACTGAGTGACTGAACTGAACTGAATTAAGCAAGGGTCTGGCTTCATTCTTTTGCATATGGACGTCCAATTTTCCCAACATCATTTGTTGAAAAGACACTATTACTTTTTAAAATCTTTCCAATCCTTTGAGGATTAATTAAGAAACAAGATTGTCTCTTCAAGCATGGAACATTAATGCTTTACAAGATGGGACTGACTATCAGTTCAGTTCAGTCACTCAGTTGTGTCCGACTCTTTGTGACCCCATGAATCGCAGCACGCCAGGCCTCCCTGTCCATCACCAACTCCCGGAGTTCACTCAGACTCACGTCCATCGAGTCAGTGATGCCATCCAGCCATTTCATCCTCTGTCGTCCCCTTCTCCTGCCCCTAATCCTTCCCAGCATCAGAGTCTTTTCTAATGAGTCAACTCTTCTCATGAGGTGGCCAAAGTACTGGAGTTTCAGCTTTAGCATCATTCCTTCCAAAGAAATCCCAGGGCTGATCTCCTTCAGAATGGACTGGTTGGATCTCCTTGCAGTCCAAGGGACTCTCTAGAGTCTTCTCCAACACCACAGTTCAAAAGCATCAATACTTTGGTGCTCAGCCTTCTTCACAGTCCAACTCTCACATTCATACATGACCACAGGAAAAACCATAGCCTTGACTAGACGAACCTTTGTTGGCAAAGTAATGTCTCTGCTTTTGAATATGCTATCTAGGTTGGTCATAACTTTCCTTCCAAGGAGTAAACGTCTTTTAATTTCATGGCTGCAGTCACCATCTGCAGTGATTTTGGAGCCCCCCAAAATAAAGTCTGACACTGTTTCCACTGTTTCCCCATCTATTTCCCATGAAGTGATAGGACCGGATGCCATGGTCTTCGTTTTCTGAATGTTGAGCTTTAAGCCAACTTTTTCACTCTCCACTTTCACTTTCATCAAGAGGCTTTTTAGTTCCTCTTCACTTTCTGCCATAAGGGTGGTGTTCATCTGCATATCTGAGGTTATTGATATTTATCCTGGCAATCTTGATTCAAGCTTGTGTTTCTTCTAGTCCAGCGTTTTTCATGATGTACTCTGCATATAAGTTAAATAAACAGGGTGACAATATACAGCCTTGACATACTTCTTTTCCTATTTGGAACCAGTCTGTTGTTCCATGTCCGGTTCTAACTGTTGCTTCCTGACCTGCATATAAATTTCTCAAGAGGCAGATAAGGTGGTCTGGTATTTCCATCTCTTTTAGAATTTTCCACAGTTTATTGTGATCCACACAGTCAAAGGCTTTGGCATAGTCAATAAAGCAGAAATAGATGCTTTTCTGGAACTCTCTTGCTTTTTCAGTGATCCAGCAGATGTTGGCAATTTGATCTCTGGTTCCTCTGCCTTTTCTAAAACCAGCTTGAACATCAGTAAGTTCACATATTGCTGAAGCCTGGCTTGTAGAATTTTGAGCATTACTTTACTAGCGTGTGAGATGAGTGCAATTGTGTGGTAGTTTGAGCATTCTTTGGCATTGCCTTTCTTTGGGATTGGAATGAAAACTGACCGTTTTCAGTCCTGTGGCCACTGCTGAGTTTTCCAAATTTGCTGGCATATTGAGTGCAGCACTTTCACAGCATCATCTTTCAGGATATGAAATAGCTCAACTGGAATTCCATCACCTCCACTAGCTTTGTTCGTAGTGATGCTTTCTAAGGTCCACTTGACTTCACATTCCAGGATGTCTGGCTCTAGGTCAGTGATCACACCATCGTGATTATCTGGGTCGTGAAGATCTTTTTTGTCCAGTTCTTCTGTGTATTCTTGCCACCTCTTCTTAATATCTTCTGCTTCTGTTAGGTCCATACCATTTCTGTCCTTTATCGATCCCATCTTTGCATGAAATGTTCCCTTGGTATCTCTAATTTTCTTGTAGAGATCTCTAGTCTTTCCCATTCTGTTGTTTCCCTCTATTTCTTTGCATTGATCGCTGAGAAAGGCTTTCTTATCTCTTCTTGCTATTCTTTGGAACTCTGCATTCAGATGGGTATATCTTTCCTTTCCTCTTTGCTTTTCGCTTCTCTTCTTTTCACAGCTATTTGTAAGGCCTCCCCAGACAGCCATTTTGCTTTTTTGCATTTCTTTTTCTTGAGGATGGTCTTGATCCCTGTCTCCTGCACAATGTCATGAACCTCAGTCCATAGTTCATCAGGCACTCTGTCTATCAGATCTAGGCCCTTAAATCTATTTCTCACTTCCACTGTATAATCATAAGGGATTTGATTTAGGTCATACCTGAATGGTCTAGTGGTTTTCCCTACTTTCTTCAATTTAAGTCTGAAGTTTGCAATAAGTAGTTCATGATCTGAGCCACAGTCAGCTCCCAGTCTTGTTTTTGCTGACTGTATAGAGCTTCTCCATCTTTGGCTGCAAAGAATATAATCAATCTGATTTCGGTGTTGACCATCTGGTGATGTCCATGTATAGAGTCTTCTCTTGTTTTGCTGGAAGAGGGTGTTTGTTATGACCAGTGCATTTTCTTGGCAAAACTCTATTAGCCTTTGCCCTGCTTCATTCCGCATTCCAAGGCCAAATTTGCCTGTTACTCCAGATGTTTCTTGACTTCCTACTTTTGCATTCCAGTCCCCTATAATGAAAAGGACATCTTTTTTGGATATTCATTCTAAAAGTTCTTGTAGGTCTTCATAGAACTGTTCAACTTCAGCTTCTTCAGCGTTACTGGTTGGGGCATAGACTTGGATTACTATGATACTGAATGGTTTGCCTTGGAAACAAACAGAGATCATTCTGTCATTTTTGAGATTGCATCCAAGTACTGCATTTTGGACTCTTTTGTTGATAATGATGGTTACTCCATTTCTTTTGAGGGATTCCTGCCTGCAGTAGTATATATAATGGTCATCTGAGCTAAATTCACCCATTCCAGTCCATTTTAGTTCACTGATTCCTAGAATGTCGATATTCAGTCTTGTTTGACCACTTCCAATTTGCCTTGATTCATGGACCTGACATTCCAGGTTCCTATGCAATACTGCTCTTTACAGCATTGGACCTTGCTTCTATCACCAGTCACATCCACAGCTGGGTATTGTTTTTGCTTTGGCTCCATCCCTTCATTCTTTCTGCAGTTATTTCTCCCCTGATCTCCAGTAGCATATTGGGCACCTACTGACCTGGGGAGTTCCTCTTTCAGTATCCTATCATTTGGCTTTTCATACTGTTCATGGGGTTCTCAAGGCAAGAATACTGAAGTGGTTTGCCATTCCCTTCTCCAGTGGACCACATTCTGTCAGATATCTCAACCATGACCCACCCATCTTGGGTTGCCCCATGGGCATGACTTAATTTCATTGAGTTAGACAAGGCTGTGGTCCTAGTGTGATTAGATTGACTAGTTTTCTGTGAGTATGGTTTCAGTGTGTCTGCCCTCTGATGCCCTCTTGCAACACCTACCATCTTACTTGGGTTTCTCTTACCTTGGGCGTGGGGTATCTCTTCACGGCTGCTCCAGCAAAGCGCAGCTGCTGCTCCTTACCTTGGAAAAGGGGTATCTCCTCACTGCCGCCCTTCCTGACCTTCAACGTGGGATAGCTCTTCTAGGCCCTCCTGCGCCCACGCAGCCACCGCTACTTGGACATGCGGTTGGTCCTCCCAGCTGCCACCCCTGGTCTCTGGCGTGGGGTTGCTCCTCCCGGCCACCGCCCCTGGCCTCGGCCTTGGGGGCATGGGGTAGCTCCTCCCGGCCATCGCCCGTGACCTTGGACGTGGGGTAGCTCCTCTCGGCCACCCCCACCCCCGACCTCGGATGCAGGATAGCTCCTCTCGGCTGATCCTGTGCTGTCGCAGCCTGGGCCACTGCCCCTGACCTCAGACGTGGGGTAACTCCTCTTGGCCGCTGCCCTTTGGGCATGGGGTCCTCCCGGCTTC
The DNA here is from genome assembly GCF_055505025.1 of Bos grunniens. Lineage (NCBI taxonomy): Eukaryota > Metazoa > Chordata > Mammalia > Artiodactyla > Bovidae > Bos > Bos grunniens. The sequence goes on from NC_141168.1 coordinate 22,454,934, forward strand.
TGCCCCTGACCTCGGATGTGGGGTAGCTCCTCTCGGCCACGATTAGTGTGCCGGTCGCAGACGCCTGTGCTTATATAGACTGACTATAGGGTAGGCATTACTGAACACCTGAAGTGTTCACTTAATAATATGTAAGACACAGACACTGGCTAGTCTCCATTTCTCCCTGTCCCTTTGGTTTTGTTTCCATCTCTGTATCCCTCGAGTGGCTGATTCCTGCAGACAGTATCACCTGGATCCCTTGTCCTTTGTCTTTTCACTGATTTTAGCCAATGGAAGGTAAAGTATGGGGGGATAAGAAACAGAATGGTCAGAATCTCCCTCACAGCTGCATCTCTCTGTAACTGTGGTTCCTGTCTGAAGGTCCCCTTCCATAGCTTCAACTAAGGCACTGTTTATATACTATTCAGCATAGAGCTACATTTACAATTTGGGCAAAAGAAGTAAAGCCAGGGATGGATTACCTTCAGTTCAGTTTAGTCGCTCAGTCATGTGTGACTCTTTGCAACCCCATGGTCTACAGCATGCCAGGCCTCCCTGTCCATCACCAACTCCCAGAGCTTGCTCCAACTCATGTCCATCAAGTTGGTGATGCAATCTAACCATCTCATCCTCTGTCGTCCCCTTCTCCTCCTGACTTCAATCTATCCCAGCATCAGGGTCTTTTCCAATGAGTCAGTTCTTCGCATCAGGTGGCCAAAGTATTGGAGCTTCAGCTTCAGCATCAGTCTGGACTACCTTAATCAATAATATACATCAGAGGCTAATGAGAGAAGGCACAAATATAAGACTACCGAAGTATTCTATTCCTTTTTATCTTGCTCCTTCAGTTGCCTCTCAAAAGAACTGTATCATCCCTTGTCTCATTTTTCTTATATGCATTTGAATCTAATGGGCAAACTCAATCCACACCCAAGCCTGCTTCAGTTATTGAACTATTCTGAATGTGTCCAGAAGGGGCCTCTACTATCTAGCTATCTACTTGAGTCAAATCCTTCTGTAAACTACACCTAGAATTTTGTATCTTAGGGATGAATCCCGGGTGCACACATAGAATGAAAGCACTTCCCACACCTCCCATCTACTGTCACTGCTAATTCAATTCATAAGACCATCCTTCTGCACTTACAAATATCCCCAGCTACCACCAGGCAGCAGCAATCAGAGTTGCAGGTTTACACCTCAGAGGAGAATAATCAGTGCACCACCTGTGGGATAGTTTGTAAACCCAATCCCTTCCAAGGATGGCAATCTTCACAACTTATCAGGTTACATGGCTAATTCTCAGTACTTTGCCACCTCAAAAATTCCTCTTTATGTTCATATTTTAAAGAAGTAAATGGATATGGATTGCAGTTATAACTATAGGTGGGGAGAACTTCTCCATGCCCAATCAGTTCATATTGATTCAAATAATGACTAGGAAGCTGGGAGAGAGAACTTTCAAATTTGATTCATATCTCCCCATCCAACCATTTCTCAAAGAAGCTGCTAAGCCTTCTTAGATAAATCCTAAACAATATTTTATATTTTCATTAGGCTTGTTTTAAAAAATGAGAGTAAAAAGACGAAGTATTTTTCACCCTGGCAATAAACCTGCATTAGGCCGAGAATTGGATGTCAGAATCTTTAGTAGCAGCTTCATTATTTAGCTGATGAATTAATAGGAATTTGTAGAAGAGGAGGTAGGATTTAAAGTTAGAGCTGAATAATAATTAGGCTTTAGTGTCATTAAAATTCTACTTTCAGCTGCTACTAATTTTCTTTTTGACCACAAAAGACATTAGTTTTTCTGAGTAAAGAAGGGGGAAAAATCTATATTGTTTTACAACACTACCCACTGAAGAGGCTGCCACAGTAGTAAGAGGCAGTCATTTGAATTATGTAGACAGGAATAGATGAACAGAAGAGAGGATGATTGGGAAAGAAAAGAATGCACTGGGATGCTTGAGAATCTAAAAAGCATGAGCAAAACAGCATTACTGTTTCCAGCAGTAGGAAAACAGGTGAGGGAGCCTAAGAAGAAACAGCATCCAGATCCCTACCTTGACACAGAGGGCAGAGAACACTGGACACCACGGTGTCCATCTGTGAAAAAGATCAGGTGCTTTGAAAGGGTAGGTTAGGAGCATCATTTAAGGCCAAAGACAAGTCCAGTTGATGCCAAATTACAGTGCGGCTATTGGTTTTAAGTCTTTAGGAAAGTTCCATCATCGAAATACTGGTGGTATTTAGAATTTACTTGGGGAGAAGGACTTGGATTTATAACATAGGTATGTTTACCACCCTTCCTTCCTTTCACCAAACAAACGCTGGTCTACTACTCATGTTGCCAGGACTAGCCGCCCATCTAATTCCTGGTTAGCAATATTAAATACGAAAATGAAATACATTTCATTGTTCAGCAAGTCCATTAATGTATTAATTGAGAGCAAAAGAGCATAAGCATTTTAATTAGGTGACTGCAGAATCTGAGCTGTAGGCTGTCAAAGTTATAATTCTGAGCTCAACCATTCAAAAACCAAACCATTTAAGAAGAGGAAATATTACAGCATGAGAAATGTGTGGAAATCCCCAAATAGGGACTACACTACCACTTGCCAAACCTCAATCAAGATTGTTTAAAAAACTGGACATGCTTCTTGAAGGAAGTCTGAAAAACACGAGCTCTTGGAGAAAAGCAGCAAATCGAAGAGAGTTGATTCCATAAATGTTGAGCTAGAATAGAGGAACAAGAACTTGCTTTCAAGGAGCAACTGTTAAAAAGACAGCTTCCAAGAGAGGCTGAGATAAGAAAGAAATGACTCAGCAAGAAGATGGCAGCCCATTCAAAATGAAATGTGGGCGAGAGCAGCAGCCCTTCCTAGCCTTCCTAATGGCTCCTCCGCGGGCCGATCTGTTGGCTTTGCAATCGCCCCTTAAAGACAAAAATGAACATCCCATGACCTCATCAGAGCACTAAAAGGGGTCACAATTTAGTTCACAAATGGCAGTCTCTCTTAGAATTTACATACTAAACAGAAGCTTCTATTCCTGGAATTTCTCTTAGGGAGACAAGATAAGTAAGAAAAGGTGCCTATGCTAACCCTTGATCTAGTAGGAGAAACTGAACTAAGTACAGATGATTCATCAAGATGGGTGGGTTCTGTAATATAATGTGAGAGATACAAACGATGGAGCCATGGACCAAGAGCTAAGAGAAAGCAGAGGGGGCTATTAGCCACCCGAACCTTTTCGGAACCCAGCCATTCTCACTATTGTAGGCTAGTCAACAAGCACAATGTCAAGTCTAGTGAGGAGACAAAGGGCATGCCAATGTTTTCCCTTTTGTTTGGGTCCCCTAACTCGCTAGACTGACCTGAGATGCCTCCCTTCCTCAGTATTTATTAAAAAACAACAAAACAAAACCAAACCTCACTGTCACTGTTTCTCAGAAGACTCTGTGGAACTGTAAATTATTTCATGTGTTTCTCCTGAAAAGAAACAGTGGATGTCAACCCCCAGCAAATTAAGGAGCAGCTGCCCCCCTATATTGCCACCATTTCTAACAAAGACAAAGGGATTTCACAATAAGGGCTCTTGGTGTACGGTAGGCATTATGCTAGGTTCTTTACATGCTCTGTTTCTTCATATTCACAACAATGGGAATTATTATTTCCACTTTACAAGTCAGACGACAGAGTTTAAGAGGTTAGGTGACTTGCCTAAGAGTGCATACTGGCAGTAGGTGGTACAGCAAAAAAAATAAGGTCTATGATCTCTGACCTAGGTCTCTGACCCCGAAGTCCACACTCTTTTCACCACATTCTGTGCATCCTACGGAAAACTGAAATATAATCAAGTACCACTGAAATCTCTTAGAGGAAAAAAGCCGATTAGTTTAATAAGTAAAAATAGAAACTGATACACAGGCTAAAGCATTCCTTGCTACTTGCAGACCTAACATCTGTTCCCTCAACCTCCACTGCACCCTCTCCTTCCTCAAACAAATTCAACCTCCTCCAGGAACCCTGCCTTCCAGCAGCCAAGTGCTGCTTCTAGGAGGCTGGCGCTATCCAGCTGCAGCCTTTGCTGACAGGGCCTTGACTCAATTCAATCAATCAGAGTGTCCTGTTGCTTGCTAGTGATTGGTTTAGGATGATCACATGACACTTGTCTGGCCAATGGGATGTCTCCAGTGGAGGGGCATCTGGGTTTCCTTTAAAAGAAAAAATGGTTCACAAGCAGATATGGTCTCTTCTTCCATGGATTGGTGACACTCTCACATGGTGCTCTTAGAAGTGTGTTAGCATGAAATCACCAATCTTTATAGTGGCAGGATGGGGTCAGAGGGAGCCTGGATTTCCTGAAATGGCCACCTTCTGCCCAGATCAAGGACCACCTTGTGTCTTTCATTATTTTCCTTGATGATGGAACTCACTCTTGAATGTTCCCAATGGTTGACCCATTACTGGAGCTATTTACTGCTTTTTTTTTTTTTCCTTTTGATGGAGTCTGGGGTAGTTAATCACTTCAGATTCATTTCTATTTTGTAATTTAGAGATCTTTCTCTGTAAAATGCAGAGCAATTTTGCAGAATCCATAGGAAACATCTCTCCCACGTTCTTTTGTAACATCAAACAGATCTCTGTCAACAAAGGGCAGTCAACCCAAGCTTGCGCTCTTTAATGTGATAATGAGATAAAGCCTGGTGTCTGATTTCTCTGGGGCTTTTCAAGAGTCTGCAGGCTGCACCCCACGTGCAACTCTTCCCCCAGTTCAATCCTCTCTCAGCATCCTCCTCCCATTTCTCTCTCAATCCAAATGAATCTCTCAGTATTCTGTGTTCTTTATACTCTTAACCTTTTCACAGTACAACTTAATGCTCACAGGATACCCCAGATTTTTATCCTCAAATTCAACAAGTGCTTATGAAGGACCTACTATGTGCAAAGCACTAGGATAAGCACAGTACAAGATATAAGCCTGAGGGAAGCCCCTGACCTCGGGTAATGTATACTCTAGTAAGTGCCACAAAACACCTCAACATTTTAAAATACTAATGAAATGTTTAAATTAATATTTTGGACATATTGGGTTAAATAAGATTTTTCATTAAAATATTTGTTAACATTGATTTTGCCTCTTTCACATTTTTAAATGTGGCTACTAGAATTACTTGTGGTTCACTGTTGTGTATTGGTTTAGTAGGATTTCAGATCTACTTGTTTATGACAAATATAAAAATAAGTTGTTTTAGAAGTAGTTTTAGAAGGATCTCTACTTTGTTGGTGGTGGTGTTTGTTTGCTAAGTCATGTCCGACTCTTTTGTGACCCCATGGACTGTAGCCTGCCAGGCTCCCCTGCCCGTGGGATTTCCCAGGCAAGAAAACCAGAGTAGGTTGCCATTTCCTTCTCCAGGAGGTGATCTTCCCGACCTAGTGATTGAATCCACGTCTCCCGCATTGACAGGTGGATTCTTTCCCACTGAGCCACCAGGGAGGTCCATTACTTATGGTTTCCTGTTGTGTATTAGTTTAATAGGATATCAAATCCACTGGTTTATGACAAAGATCAAAAAAAGTTGTGTTAGAAGTAGCTTTGATGTAAGAATGAAGCTGTGTCAAGATGTCATTGTCTCATCTGTTGTTGATAAGCACTAGGCGCTCAGCTGCCCAAGGGTCCTGCTGGGGCTTATCAGTTAAAACATATGAAGAAGCAAATATGGTGAGGGGACATTTAGACTATAATACCCAGAGATGTGAGTTCTCAGAATTTTGATCTGGGCAAGTAGACTCTTCGTTTCCAAATCTCCTTGGGACCACGGTAAAGGTGATTCTTAGTGACAGCGGCAAAAGTCATGCAACCATCCTGGAGATCACCTTGCCTGCCATCACCAGGGACCATATTCCATAGCAATATGCTTGAGCCACAAGGGACTTTGGCTTTTGTGCTAGCAGCTGGAGATCAGTTCTTGGTTGGTCAGCCATCTCTCCCAAGTACCAACTCATATAAAGATACACACTGAATGAAATTTGGATCTTATTCCTTTCATCTAATACTTTGGCCACCTGATGGGAAGAGCCAACTCATTGGAAAAGACCCTGATGCTGGGATAGATTGAAGGCAAGAGGAGAAGGGGACAATGATGATGGTATCACCGACTGAATGGACATGATTATCAGAAAACTCCGGGAGATAGTGAAGGACAGGGAAGCTGTTCTGGCTTGCTGCAGTCCACGGGGTCACAGAGTCGGGCATGACTGAGTGACTGAACAATAAATCCCTTGCCTGAATTAACAGTGCAACTAATCTAACTTTGGATTGGGGTATGTTATTTCTTTATTGGCTCACTAAGAGACATTATCCTGTATGCTACTGGCTTGTGAAATTATTATAATTCCTGTGGTGAACCTGTGTTAAATAAAATATTGGCAAAGACAAGCTCAGCCTCTGAGAATAATTTGTCCCCAAAACAAAACACTCACATTCTATTTTTATTGGTGAGGCAATGAGGTAGTGACTAGTTTGGGTGACATGCCACCATGGGAGTTCTTATCCACTTTTACTCGGCTTAATAAGTTTTGGTGGTGAGATCGTATGAGCTTTGCTCACCATTACCAGGCTTCCTGAATACTTAAGTAAGCAAGGAGTTAAGTATGATCAGGTATGAGTTAAGCATATTCTTCTGCTACACTTCACTGTTGAACTTAACCAAGGCTTTTCTTATCCTGCTTTCAAGAAAAGTGCTTTCTCATTCTGGTGCTAAAAGCATCCAAGGTCTTCTTCCCAGATGCTGCTTCTTTTGTCTCTTTCTCCGGATGCATCAATTAAGAATTCTTTGATGACCGGAGCTTCCTCTGTCAGAGAGCTCAGTACTCATCAACTAATTAACTCTCCAAAGAAAGCTGAGCTGCTCTGTCTGTCTGTGCTTTCTTACTCTCTCGGTGGCTCTTCTGCTTCCTGCTTCCTGCTTCCTGCTGTGGCCCGAAGAGCAAAGTGGGGAGATCACCCTCAGGGGCTGCAGGGCCTCAGGCTTCAGTTCATGCTTTTGTTTTTCTAGTTAGGAGAGACCTTCCTTGATAAAAAGCTATTCATTTCATTACTCAGCCTTCCACAGAAGCAAGGTTCAAGCAGTTTTTTTCACCAAATTTTTTTCTTTGTTAACAGTACTTTAAAGAAAAACAACCCATATTTGAATAGATTAGAACAACCTTCAAATGGATTAACAGTGTTTTTTTCCCATTTCTTGTATAGTAGAATTGTTATTTTTCAGCTGGCTTCAAAATGTCAAATCTCTTGTCTAGGTGAATAATACCATATTTCTTCCAAGTTCAACTGCCTGCTGGACTCCTCTGCTTGGGGCCCTCATAGACACCCCATAGTCAAGTGTGTGTAGAAGAACTGAAACCCAACAGGAAGCCTTTCTGTCCACCCTTTCTTGCCTTCAGCCTCTATGACCTTCCCTGAGTCTCAGAGGGTAGATTTGGAACAGCTGCTAATCTAGGAAGGAAAGGGATGCAAAGAAGGGAGGGGCAGCCAGGAAACAATAGTGCAGCCTTAGGGCAGGGCCTTGGAAATGGCACGGGCGACCCACTCCAGTACTCTTGCCTGGAAACTCCCATGGACGGAGGAGCCTGGTGGGCTGCAGTCCATGGGGTCGATAAGAGTCGGACACGACTGAGCGACTTCACTTTCACTTTTCACTTTCATGCATTGGAGAAGGAAATGGCAACCCACTCCATGTTCTTGCCTGGAGAATCCCAGGGACGGGTGAGCCTGGTGGGCTGCCGTCTATGGGGTCGCACAGAGTTGGACATGACTGATGTGACTTAACAGCAGCAGCAGCAGCAGGGCAAGGCCTCAAGGGATAGAAGTAACAGTGTGTTTGTGCCCTTTACAGAATGAAAACCCAGCACTTGGAAGATGTCAGCATTCTTCATACCAGAGAAGACTACCTGAGGCCAGACTAAAGGAACTAGAGAAGCTCATCAAGATTACCTGGGACCACATTTAGGGAATGCAGATCCTGTACATGCTCTAATCATATAAGCAACCCCATCCTTGAACTATTGCCATAAAACTCCTCACCAAACTACCCTGGATGGGGAGACACAGTTTTTGAGGATAGGAGCCCACTGTGTCCCCCTCCTTGCCTGGCAAACCATAAAACAATTCTTTTTACTGCACCAAAACTCTGTCTCTGAGATTTGATTTGGTACCAGTTTACAGAGGCTGAAACTTGGCATTAGAACCTCTCAACTCCCCCAACACTGGAGGGAGTTCCTCACTGAATGTGTTAATGGCGCTATCGTCCTCCCAGTCACCAGGCTCAAAATGCTGTCAATTCCTCCCTTTCTCTTCCTCTCCACTCATGAACATTTACCAGGTCAACAAAGACTTGTTACCCTTTGTCTTCATCCCCTATTCTCTGTTCTGCTGCCATTTGCTTCTTTCAGTCCTTCTATTTTCAGATTATCCTTGTGGCTTCTTACCTAGGTGCTGCTTGCCTCTCATTTCCCTAAGGATGTGTGGCCAAGTTCATTGTCCTGTAGAGGCTCCGATCATGTCACACCCAGCATCCAATCTGCTTTCCTGTGACCTACAGACTAAAGGCAGACACCTCAAATCACTTCCTGCCCTACTGGATGTAAACAAATACAAACACAACACAAACCAGCTGAGAAGCAAACTCCCCCAGATCAATCTATGCCTGGCCCCAGTACAACTTCCCCCAGCTCCTGTTCAGACTTGTTTCCAATAGAACTGAACTGCAGGGTGCTCCTGCGATGAGAGCACATTCTTAACTCCATAAGCTTGTGCTATTCTCTTCACCTGGGGTTCTCTTTTCCCTTGTCTACACATATAGTCCTACAAATCTGTATTAGTTTGCTAGGGCTGCTGTAACAAAGGGCTGCAAACTGGCTGACTTCTTAGAACAACAGAAATTTATCGTGTCCCAGTTCTGGAAGCAAGTCCGAAATCAGTAGGGCCATGTTACCTCTAAAGGCACTAGGGAACAATTTGTTCCAGGCCTTTCTCTTAGCTTCTGGTTAAGTTCCTTGGCTCGTGGCAGCATAATTCCAATCTTCATATGCCATCTGTGTGTGTGTGTGTGTGTGTGTGTGCACACGTGCGTGTGTGTTCAAATTTCCCCTTGAAGGACACCACTCGCACTGGACTTAAGGGCTCACCCTACTACAGTATGACCTTAACTACTTACATAGACAATGACCTTTTTCCAAATAATGTCTTATTCTGCAGTACTGGGGGGTTAGGACTTCATCATAAGAACTTTGATTTGATAAAATTCAATTCATAACATCATCCTAACAGCCAAGCTCAGAGTCACCTCCTTCTGGAAACATCGCAGGTGTAGTCTCCATCTCCTGACCCTGAGTTTGACATAATCTCTATTTCTCTTTGATGACATTTGACCTAAGTAGCCCCCGTAACTTTTCTGTGCTTTATGACAGAAGCACTAGCTTTGCATCTGATTCGGGTACTTGAATGGGCTCCAAGATGTTTTTTGAAGGGAATGTTGACCCTGCTTGCAGGGCCTCTAGTTCCCACCTTCATCTCTCATCTCCCTCAGAAGATGCAAGAGACGCACATGTGGTTCAGAGAGGGCTCTCCGTGGCCTTGTGAGCCTGCTGTGTGTGATGAGGGGGTGTCCCAGTGACAATATCCTGCCATGACAGTTGTGTCCAGAACCAGTGCTGGAGTTCTGAAGATAGTTCCTGAGGCCTCCTTTACTTCCAACTACTCAAAACGGTACTTCCAGCTGCTCCCATGAAAACCTGAGTTTGCTTTGAGCTATTCCCGCCTGCTCGCCTGTAGCTTTCCCGACTGGAGCAGTTAATCTGCTATTTAAAATGCAGATCTTGATTTCTCTCCACAGCCTGCCCAGGCCCATTTTGCAGTTTTGATTAGAAGATAGTGCCCTGTGTGTGAGAATTGGGTTGGGTCACACCATTTAATAAAGCGATCATGACTGATGTGAGCACTACACACAAAAGCGAACAGGAGGCCCATGGCTATACTCTTTGTGGCATGAAATCATGCAGCTTCCGCTTGGGTATGGACCTTTTTGATGTCACAGGGTGAGGGATTAAGTCATAATTATGTAGATCTAAATTACCTTCCAGCAAACCCACTGGTGCTTCTTCATTAACCTCCCAGCAGGCTTTAATTCCAGCATAATACTGATCACCCTTCAGCTGCCCGACATCCAGCCTGCAGAATATGTTTGGAATTAAGCAGAGACTTTGGTTGAAAAGAACATCAAGTGCCATTTCTCTACTTTGGTCTCAGACTTGATTTCGATTAGCAAGTATGTGTCCTCCTTTCATGATAGTGCTGGAGATGCATGATCGTCAGGTTCCATATATCTGATTTCACTGCCCAAAGCTCACAGCACTGTAATCTGAGAATGCAGGAGTTATTAGGACCTTGGGTATCACCGATCATCTTGAGTTTTCATTGGAAGGCAGTACAATTCCAAGTTAGATTTCTTCCAGAAATTTTTATGGCTGAGGTGGCCAAATGATATGTTCATGAATATTTTCAAGGCCCGAATCAGATTCAGAATTAGACTGTAACATCTTAGTGTCTTTTTCAGGAGCACTGAAATAACCAGGAGGAGAGGTTTAGGGATTAGAGGCAACTGTTAGGAACGTGGATGTTTCCATCCCATATCAGGTTGTGGTGGCTAATCCCTGGTCAGAGTGCAGGATGCCTTGGGGCTGGTCCATTGACCCTTGTCTGGGGTTACTCAGGAGCTTGTTTCAGCAAGGACAGTCTACGAGCCCAAACCACCTCCTTCATATTCCATTGGAGTGAACCAAGGAGACTGCCTCCCAATGTTAGCAAGTTTAAATAGTTTGTTCTAGGAGACTTCAAGGCAGTCCCTGAAAGATATGGACAGTGAGATCTGCTTTTTTCCATTAAGGAGGGAGCTAGGCTTTCTCTTACCTTAAGGGATTAGGTACAGTGCAACAGCTTTAAGACATTACAGAGATATTTTTTTTTTTCCTACTCTGTAACAGGGAATAGTCTTCAGTTTACCTTAAACTGGGTAATGCTTCAGTTCAGTTCAGTTCAGTCACTCAGCCGTGACCGACTCTTTGTGAACCCATGAATCACAGCACGCCAGGCCTCCCTGTCCATCACCAACTCCCAGAGTTCACTCAAACTCATGTCCGTTGAGTTGGTGATGCCATCCAGCCATCTCGTCCTCTGTAGTCCCCTTTTCCTCCTGCCCCCAATCCCTCTCAGCATCAGAGTCTTTTCCAATGAGTCAACTCTTCGCATGAGGTGGCCAAAGTACTGGAGTTTCAGCTTTAGCATCATTCCTTCCAAAGAACACCCGGGGCTGATCTCCTTTAGAATGGACTGGTTGGATCTCAAAAAAGCATACAGGAGATAACAGAATTTGGAGGAACATTCTGGGCCAATAGATCCTCCAACCAGAATGTTAGTGGACTTAAAAAAGGAACAAATGGCTAGGTCCCACTCTATGCCTACATGTCAACATCTCCAGGGGTTGGGAGTTGGATTTCTTCCTCTTTAAGCTTCTATCAGGCTTATTTTTGGTTGCAAGTTTTCCTAACTCTTCTAGGTAATTTCCAATCTCTGTTTCTTGTTTTTATTTTAGCTTTTTTATGCATGTAGGCCATAATTCCAGAGACCTTCAAATTGTTTCTGGAAAACAGATGGCAGTGCTAGTGGTAGGTGTCAAATTATAAACAAAATCGAAAACAGAGGTCATTCACAAAAATCATCTACCACAGGAGAAGGAAAGCATATTCATCATCTATGATAAGTGGCCATCTATCTTTGGTTGAAACCTTTAAGTGACAAGCAACTCACTACTTTAAAATGTGACCTCTTCCATTGTGGGCTGCTCTCACTACAGAAAGTTCTTCCCTCTTTTAACACAAAATTAGCTCCCTGGTAACATTTCTCTAATGCTCTTAATTCTTTTCTTAGATTATTTTAAAGGCCTTTTCCCTCTCCACATGTATTATTAGTTACCACTAATATTTGCTGCATAACAAATGATCCCCAAACTTAGCTATTTAAACAACAATCTGTGTGAGATACACAGTTTCTGAGGGTCAGGAATCCAAGAGCAAATTGCCTGGATGGTTCCAGCTCAGGGTTTCTCATGAGTTACTAAGACATCAGTTGGTATGTTTACAGTCATCTCAAACCTTGATAGGAGCTGGAAGATTTGCACAAGGTAACCCATTCACACGGTTGTTGGCAGGAGGTCTTGGTTCCTTGCCATGTGGCTCTCCCCATGCTGCTGCTGCTGCTAAGTCACTTCAGTCGTGTCTGACTCTGTGCGACCCCATAGACGGCAGCCCACCAGGCTCCCCCGTCCCTGGGATTCTCCAGGCAAGAACATGGAGTGGGTTGCCATTTCCTTCTCCAATGCATGAAAGTGAAAAGTGAAAGTGAAGTCGCTCAGTCGTGTCTGACTCTTATCGACCCCATGGACTGCAGCCCACCAGGCTCCTCCATCCATGGGATTTTCCAGGCAAGAGTACTGGAGTGGGGTGCCATTGCCTTCTCCAGGCTCTCCCCATAGGGCTGTTTTAAATGTCCTCATAATGTGGCAGCTGGCTTCCCCAAGAGCAAGTGATCCAAGTGAGCAAGGCAAAGTGTCAGTACTTACAGGACCTAATATGGTCACATACCATCACTTCTGCCTTACTCTACTCAGCAGAATTGAGTTGTTTACTGCAGCCCAACTCAAGGGGAGTGGAATTAAACTCTGTCTCTTAAAAAAAAAAAAATCTCTTTATTGTTGCTGTGGTTGTTCAGTCATTCAGTCATGTCCAACTTTTTGCAACCCCATTGACTATAGCACGCCAGGCTTCCCTGTCCTTCAGCATCTCCTGAACTTTGCTCAAACTCATGTGCATTGAGTCAGTGATGCCATCAAACCATCTCATCCTCTGTTGTCCCCTTCTCCTCCTGCCTTCAATCTTTCCCAGCATCAGGGTCTTTTCTAATGAGTTGGCTCTTCACATCAGATGGCCAAACACTGAAGCTTCAGCTTCAGCATCAGTCCTTCCAATGAATATTCAGGACTGATTTCCTTTAGGATGAACTGGTTGGATGTCCTTGCAGTCTGAGGAACTCTTAAGAGTCTTCTCCAACACCACAGTTCAAAAGCATCAATTCTTCGGCACTCAGCTTTCTTTATAGTCTAACTCTCACATCCATACATGACTACTGGAAAAACCATAGCTTTGACTAGATGGACCTTAGTTGGCAAAGTGATGATGTCTCTGCTTTTTAACGTGTTAAGTTTGTCATAGCTTTTCCTCCAAGGAGCAAGCGTCTTTTAATTTCATGGTTGCAGTCACCGTCCACAGTGATTTTGGAGTCCAAGAAAATAAAATCTGTCACTGTTTCTGTTGTTTCCCCATCTATTTGCCATGAAGTGATGGGACTGGATGCCATGATCTTAGATTTTTGAATGTTGAGCTTTAAGCCAGCTTTTTCGGTCTCCTCTTTCACCTTTAACAAGAGGCCCTTTAGTTCTCCTTTCTGATGAGAAAGAGAAGGGTGATGTCATCTGCATATCTGAAGTTATTGATATTTCTGCCGGCAATTCTGATTCCACCTTGTGCTTCATCCAGCCCAGCGTTTCACATGATGTGCTCTGCATATAAGTTAAATAAACAGGTAATATACAGTGTTGACGTACTCCTTTCTCAATTTTGAACCAGTTTATCATTCCATATCCGGTTCTCTTTACTGATTTTTCTATCTGGTGAGACATTATTCTTTTTCTTCCCTTTAATTCTTTACACGATTTTCTTAATTCTTCAAACGTATTCATAATAGCTAACTGAAAGTCTTTGTATAGTAAGTCCAACATCCAGGCTTTCTCAGGGATTTCTATTGACTGCTTCTTTTCTTGAGTATGAGCCATTCTTTCCTGCTTCTCTGTATGTCTCATAATTTCTTTGTTGGAAAGTAGACACTTTTGTCTTAAAAACTTTTTTATTGAGATACATACCAGAATATTCACACTTTTCAAGTGTATAATTTCAATGGATTTTAGTACAAAGACATTCTTGGGAGATATTGTAGGTTCAGTTCCAGACCACTGCAATAAAGTGAATATGGCAAGAAAGCGAGTCACAGGTTTTTATTTTTTCTGTGCACATAAAAGTTATGTCTAAACTATTCTATAGTCTATTAAATATGCAATATTATTATGTTTAAAAATGTACATATCTTAATTTAAAAATACTTTACTGATAAAAAATGCTAACCATCATCTGAGTCATAGTAGTAATATCAAAGATAATTGATCACAGATCACTACAATAATTTAAAAATTTGAAATATTTGAGAATTACCAAAATGTGACATAGAGACATGAAGTGAGCAAATGCTGTTGAGAAAATGGTACTGATAGACTTTCTTGATGCGGTGTTGCCAGAAACCTTCCATTTGTGTGAAAAAAAAAAAAGCAATATCTGACAAGAGCAATAAAGTGAAGCATCATCTTCCTCCTGGATTATATTAGTCTTCCTGTCATCCATCTTCCAGTTCATTATTCATCTTCCCAGGGTAATAGCTGTCAAGTCAAAACCTGACTCCACTCTATTGCTTAAAATCCTTAGTGGTTACCCTGCACTCCTCAAGGTAAACACTAACAGTTCATTAATATCTCCTGTGAACCCAAGTTCTTCTCAGATCGTACGCCCCTCTAGTCCCTGCTGACAACCATAGCTACTTCTCTGTCCTGCAATAAGCATGGTGCTGAACTTTTTAAAACCCTCTTAAGCTCCTCTCTTCTCCTTCCACAAAGAGAATAACGGGGTTTTAATTTTGTTGTTGGTTGGTTTCTCTTTATTTGGATTTGAGATGTATTTTAGAGAAACTGGCTCCCTTTAAAAAAGAGCCATTCATTCAGAAAGGGTAGGTCTGGGGATAGGATGAAACTTTCTAATCAGGAAGGTAAGAGCTAATCATGCAAATGAGAGACGTCTGCAGCTTCACTAAGTCAGACGCTGCAGTGATACATTATTAATAAGCTAGCGGCTGGTGGCGTGGCCTTGGATATTAACAGGGTAAGTTAAATGGACTATAAATCTTGTGAGAAGGGTATAAAGCTCTGCCCCCTTGGACAGGGAGCAGTTTGCAACAGCAGTAGGAGTGAGGTTTGGGGGGCTCTCTGAGTCAGGCTTCCTGATTGTGCATGGCTGGAGTGGAACAGTTTAGTGAAGCACGTATCACTGGGGCTGGGTCCAGCCTTGTTATCAGTGGACCAAGGAGTTAGTGTCCTTGTGCTCTGAGGCAGGTTGGGACTAAAGCCTGGGTCCTGTCCTGCAAATTAGAGTTTTAGGTCCCAAGGTTACACGGACCACTCAGTGCAGAGCTGTGTCCACAACTTGGAAAATGACAACCAGCAGATATCCTATTGTGGGGGATTGGAGACTGCCACTAACAGGGCATCTGAAGGGCGGGATATTCATGAAGGGTAGAATGCCTCCCTGAGAAATTCTGTCCCCAAAGAACAGACTCAGGGGCATCTGTCCAGGAGCTATACTCTCCAGAGGTGGCTGTGGCAAACTGTTGCAATCTTGCTGTCTCAATCTGACCAGTAGCAGAGGATTGGTTAATTGCTAGGAGAGGGGTTAGAAATGAGTGGTGAGATGTGTTCAAGACATGTGCTTGGCTGATAAAGACTTTTCATGAATGACTTTAAAAATAAGTAAACCCAGTACTTGACAGCTATGGACTTTGGACCCAGTACTTTGGGTCTTTGACTCCCCTTAATCATGGTGAACTCGGACTCCACATCTGACTAGAAGGTGAGTCTGGTGCTGCTGTCAAAATATTTTTGTGTTTGCCCTTGAAGTGAACATTTCAATAATGGTGGTGGTCAGAGAGAAGGGACAGAGAGAGGGGATTCTGATGAATTTACAGAGCATTTCGGAAGGCAAGTTTTGTCCTTGCTTGCTAAATGCTGTCTGTGGCCTGCTTTCTTTGTAGCATAACCTGCTAGCAAAGTCATGGGAAAGAGGTATGTTGTTCCTACCTTATGGTTGAAGGCTAATAATGTTTACCAAAAGAACCTGACAAATAGAATTATCAAGTTGGCTTAGATACATGCTATGACCTAAATGTCTTGTGTTTTCCCAAAATTAAAATCCCTCCTTGGGAGGTGCTTAGGTTGTGAGGATGGAGCCCTCATCAATAGGATCAGTGCCCCTAAAAAAAGAGACTCTACAGAGCTTGCTAGCCCTCTTCACCATGAGGACAGAACAAGAAGGCACCATCCATGAACCAGAAAGTGGGCCCTCACTAGACATCAAATCTGCTGGTGCCTTGATCTTAGACTTTCCAGCCTCCAGAACTGCGATGAATAAATTTCTGTTGCTTTTAACCTACCCAGTCCATTGTATTTTGTTACACCTGCCAGGAGGACTAAACACAGAGACCTCAATCAAGGGGCGAAATATAAAGTGATTTAGATATGCTTTCTTGCTTCTGACTCTGAGTAGGGTTTGGGACAGTGGAACCATCTCAGGGGTCTACCCTGAGACCTGTGGTACAGGGACATGACCTGTACCACAACTAACTGTATCTAGGAAACACGGAAATGAAAATTAAAAATAAAAAAAATTTACACAATACAACTGCAAAGCTTAAGGATTTCTATAACCTCTGTTAAAATACTTTAAACATTTGCTATATTGTAGATAAGTAAATTGCAGCTCTATAAGTGTCAAAAGCCTAGTACCTTATGCTTTATTAGTCTCCTAAAACTGGCTGAGTTAACAGCTTCTCAGGGTTATGTTTCTTCATTTTTAAATTGCAACTTCATTATTTCCTTCAAAGCCATTAACATTTACTTCCATTGGGACATCAGAGAAATATAAGGAAGTCTGAGCTACTGGAGAAGAGTGTAGAAAAACAGAAAGTAGATTTTTTTTTTTCCTCTCAGTCTTCTTCTTGCTTTGGTGAATGGACCTGAATTGTCAGAGGATTAAAAACTCAATTCCTCTGAGAGGATTGGCATTGAATGGCCCTGTGTTAGAAAGCTTTTAAAAGAAAAAGGGGCTGGTCCAGTGAGATGATTCCTGCTGTTGCTAAGTCGCTTCAGTCGTGTCTGACTCTGTGCGACCCCATAGACGGCAGCCCACCAGTGAGATGATTAGACCTCAGTGAAAATGAGAGGTTTTAAGCTTTAATAACTTCAATTATCATAGGCATTAATTTTTTATGTATTGAATATACAGGCTTTCCTATGAATAGTTAGAAACACTGAGACCTTACTATTATTACATTATTGATTACACAATTATTACATAATTACATAATCATTACATAATTATTATCACTATTATTACACAAGTTTAAGGATGGAGGCAGAAAAAGCAAAAGACATAAATAAACTGGGGGCTCCAGGGTCCTTTTGCAAGTGAACAACACATCCCTGTTGCCTCTATCTCTAGGACAAACGTGCTGACTAAAAGCAGCAAAGCACCACTTCTCCCTTGAGCCTCCAAATTTACCTCTTGTTCCCATCACTACACTCAAATAATTCTCTTTGATGTAATACTTCAACCTTCATTAAAATTCCCTTGGTCTTCCCCTTCTCATCTTTGTTCTGTGCATTAGTCAGGACATGCAAGGTTCTGCTGCAGTAACAAACACCGCCCCTACCCCCTCAATTTCAGTGGCTTAAAACAACCAAGATTCATTTCATGCTTACATCACATGTCCCCTGCAGGTCAACTGGAGCTCTGCATCTTCCTCCCTGTGGGACCCAAGCACACTTGAGTGTTCACTGTCTGGAACACTGCTGGATGGGGCAGAGTGGGCAGTGCTGTGGAGGGTTGTACAAAGGCAATTAAATGCTTTGGCTGGGAAGTGACATACCTCTTACAATTCATTGGCCACCTAATCACATGGTTTCAGCCAAACACAAAGGAGCCAGGAAATGCTATCCTACCACATTTCTGGAGGGTGAAAAACAGGACATATGGAGACCCTGATTTAAAAATCTGACTTTTATTTCTTATAATGCACTAACAAACCAACCCCCCAAATGCTGCATCCATGTAATCCTAGGAGATTCAAAGATCCCACATATCCACTGACTCCCAGCAAGGTTTAGAACAAATGAAAAAAACATTCAATGTGCTGGGCCTCCTCCCTGACTGGTGTTCCCTTTTGACTAGTTTTCATGCTGATCCTTCTTATATTTCTGAAGGTTTTCTTTTTTGCTTAATTTCCTTTGCTTCCTTCTAAACAGCAACATTTGTCAATATGCAGCCTTTCATCTCCAGAGAAGGCAATGGCACCCCACTCCAGTACTCTTGCCTGGAAAATCCCATGGATGGAGGAGCCTGGTAGGCTGCAGTCCACGGGGTTGCTAAGAGTCGGACGCAACTGAGCGACTTCACTTTCACTTTCATGCATTGGAGAAGGAAATGGCAACCCACTCCAGTGTTCTTGCCTGGAGAATCCCAGGGACGGGGGAGCCTGGTGGGCTGCCGTCTATGGGGTCACACAGAGTCGGACACAACTGAAGCGACTTAGCAGTAGCAGCAGCCTTTCATCTCAAGTCCCCCTATTATGATTTTGGCTCCACATTTTCTTCAAGATCATAGTCCAGTTCCTACCTCTCCATGAAGCTGTATCCAGCTAATAGTAGCCTATAATTCTTTTTTTCTGAATTCTTGAAGTATTTAGTCTAAACCACACCATGAACTTTTAGCACCACATGGGCTGGCAGTTTTCCATAGCTGATCCATGTCTGTTGCCTGGTTCTTTCCATGTGAGTCACGTCTTTGAAGTCAGGTCTTTGCCTTCTGCTTCTACACTTGGCAGCCTAATAGAGTGGGGCACCTTTGGGCTCTTAATGCAGCCTCCCTGGATTTAAGTCAAGAGACCTAGGTGCTAGTCCTGCCTCAGGCACTGTGTGTCCCCATTCTGTTCTCTTGGAACTCCTCCCCTGACTGCCTTAGAAGGTATAGATGGTTGGAACAAAAGCTCTCCAGGTCTTATGAGTCCACAACAGGGTGAATTACTGAGAAATGGCATGCATGCTTAGTTGTTCAGTGGTGTCGACTCTTTGTGACCCCATGGACTGTGGCCTGCCAGGCTTCTCTGTCCATGGGATTTCCCAGGCAAGAATACTGGAGTGGGTTGCCATTTCTTCCTCCAGGGAATCTTCCCCCCTCCAGGGATCGAACCCATGTCTCCTATGTCTCCTGCATTGGGAGGTGGATTCTTTACTGTGCCACCTGGGAAGCCCCTACTGAGAAACTGATTGATGTCATCTGCTCACCCCCAATTAGAGTAAACACCCCCTCCCTCTGCTGCCCAATAGGGAGGTTTCCTGGGGACTGCTCCTGGAGCCCAGAGAGGCAGAAGAGAAGAGGGGAAGGAGAGGAGTCCCTTTCAAGTTTTTTGAAAGGTCTAGACTTTGGGAAAGGACCTTGGATCACCCAGTGGCAGAAAGGAGTAGAGATTTTGGCATTTGGAAGGAAGAGGGGAGAACTATCCAACCTAGAGTGTTGAGACCCTCAAAGTTCAAAAGAGAGACAGGGGCCATAGATTCCATGGAGGTTCCCACCCACACCCCACTCAGTGCCTCCCAGCAGGCAGGACCTTGGGTGGGGATGACTGGGAAAGGGGTCACCTCTGGAGGCTGGTCACTGATGCCTGGCAACACTGGAGAGGACCTCCGCACCCAGAGCTGCAGCACCTGAGGGCAGCTGGCTATCCACGGCAGAGGCGACGAAGAGATCAGGACACATGGATGAGCATGTTGTCCTCAGGGACGCCTCCCCTCCCCACCCCATCCTCCAGGAAGAAACCACAGAAAATGAATGAACTCGGACTTCTGCTCAGAATGGTAAGTGAGAGCTCAGAGTTAGATTCGATTGACAAAATTTTTTAAAAAGTGACACTTTCCTTACCTCAATTTCACAGAGCAATCTGAATTTGGAGATCCAGGATCAGATATTCCTCAGCACAGGTGGGAAGACTGACAGCAAAGTCAAAGCCCAGGCAGAGGCCACTTTGTCTGTTAAGGTCTGGTCCCTAAAGGGTACTGGAGCCTTCAGACTTTAATGAGATGTGCATAATACATTGGCAGACAATGAGATGCAAACTCACTAACAGCTAAAAAGGAAGCAAGTGTGAGAACCAGACACCAAGGGCAGTTGTCCTCTGTGGGAAAAGGGGCTGAAACAGTGAAGTAATAAAATCAGGAGTCAGGGGTGTGGGGTCGGGGTAGGGCTGGGGGTGGGAGGCTTCAGGATTCCAAGTCCTGGGTTCCACCTGGCAAAACCTAGGCTTTTCTAACAACAGGGCTGGTCAGGATAGCTGTACTCATATGTCATATCAAAAGGGCAGGTTTTCTAGATATTGGGTCAACAGCACCCCACAGAAACAGACAAGATATATTATTAGCCTATTATTAGTCATATATATATATATAATACTTATTATGTGCCAGGCACTGAACACCCTCTTTTATATTATTATCATCATCCCATTTCACAGATGAGGAAACTGAGGCTTAGGGCATTTAACAACTTGTACAACAGCAAACCAGTTGTAAAAGGCTGAGATGATCTTCTGTGCCAAGGCAGAGCAGATTTTAAAACCTAAGCATTTCGCTCTCACCCTCCTGGTCACTCCATCACTTGGCTGAAGTGTGGGTCCTCTTAAGTCTCCAGCTGGCTGGGCTCAGCCTCTGAGCCCAAGGTTTTGGTTTCCAAGAGTTATGCTGATGTATTGGCCACAGGGGTGGGCTCGGGCAGTTGGGGGCTGAGGAGAAGCAGAGGAGAGAGCCAGGTAACTCCAAATTCAAGAATGGTTCCCTCTGGGGGCCACAGGAGAGGGCAGAGCAAATGGAGGGGTCAAACTACCAGAAAATGTCACTTGGAACTCAAATACAGCAGGTGAGGTACCCTCCCTTTGCTTCACGGGTTGAGGGGTTTTGGCTCATGATAGAGAACAGAGGGGATTTCAAACACGGACTCTGGCATCAGCATCTGTCTGGGGTCAAGTCCTTAATCTGAGCCTCTGTTTCCTTCCCTCTGTAAGAGGTGGGGGTGGGCCTGGGTGGGAATGATTCTAACACCTGTCTCATAGGATTATTGCAAGGATTAAGTGGAAAAATGTTAATTCATTGAGTGTAGCACCTGACACATATTCAACTTCCAATAAGTATTATTCAGTAATTGTCATTCAATAGGTGTTATTATTATCTAAAATAACAATAACAATCATAAAATAAAAACAGTAACAAAAAACAGGTACCAAGAGCTTCCTGCTCTCTCACAGTAAATAAATCCTTGTGAAAGAAAACTCAGCCTGGTAGGAAATTAAATGTTTGGGATGAGAAGATTGCCAATTTTTCTCCTCCTAGAGTATCTATTTTCGAAGTCAGCAGGAAGCCGAGGTCACGTTTCTAAATGAGTTTGAACATAATGGGAACTACACTCACCCAACAGCACCTGACTTTTATTTCTTTTCAGTTCTATGTACATAAATAAACTGTACATACATGAAAAAAAGTGCACGTGCAACGTTTGCAGGTCACCGCGTTCTCGGGTTCCCAGAGACGCCCGCTCCAGGTGTGTGAACGCCCTGGTGATATTTTTAATTACAGACATAAGGCTGTGGCCCAGGTACGGGAAAGCGAGTCCTCAAATCGGGCACATTTCACTTTGAAAGAAATTTCCAGCTCAAGTCCAGGGGCTTCTGCATCTCATTACACTTGGTAAGTAGCTCTCTCATCACACCCCAGCCCAGCTGGAAGAGGATATGTTGTTTTCAGGTGTAGAGCTGTGGTGGGCCTCCCTCCACACTGCCTCAAAACTCCAGGCAGGCCTTGAGCTGCCGCCAAATCAGGACAAACACCTCCAGCTGTGTTCACTTCAGTACAACTTCCACCTCAGGAAGAATCTCCGTATTTCACATCTGGTCATCCGCTTATTAATTATGTATTTCTTAGGACAACTGTGCCTAATTAGGACAGAGTCAGGACCTTTGCTGAGCCCAGTTATTCTTTGTTTTCTTGTTCTTGTACCTCATTACCCTCCCTCCAAATTATGCTCGATTTGTTTTCCATCCTTGCCACGTTAAGACAATTGTTCTCACGTGTGTGTATTATAGCTCCTTTTCACATTCTGCTAGAAAGATGGCTACTTGGCTGGCGGTCTTTATCATGTTTGACTCCACTGGAGTGAGTCTAGCTTGGGCTGGTGGGACCCTGGTTATCCTCTGTTGTTTACTATGAAATTTCTATGCCCTGGTCCTGGGGAAGCAGCCACACTATGTCTCAGAGCAAGAATCTTGAACACAATGGCCTTGGTACATTCATAGAGGCTGTGGAGCAGGAATTCACTTGTTCCATCAACTTCCAGGCTCTTTGCCCCAGTTAAGGAGGAAAGAGAGACTAGTGAGACAGTACTGGCTTCCAGAAGAGCACAGCTCAGAGTAGCAGAGGGTTAGGCTGAAGATTTCAGTCCTCAGTCCTACTGGATGAAAGGGCAGCCCTGGGAAATATGGAGTCTGGGGAGGGGAAGATGCGAGTGCAGGTACCCGCTCCATGTCACAGGGACTGTCTCTTTTGCTTGCCATTACATTATTCCATATCAGGATTTGTTATTGCTATAACAGGCAATCATATCTTTTTTGACTGACAGTGAACACCTTAGCACTAAGACTTTCATGGATATGACTTGACAGTAAGAACGATCAGGCTTTGGTTGCCAATCAACTTGGCTGTTTTTGAGGTTTTCTTCCCAAGCTATTTGAAACACAAATTAATGACTATCAGGCTAAGAAAACATTCAGGCAAAAATGATGTTCTGGAGAGAGGCTGGAGCTTCTACAGGTGAGGTCACTGTGCCCAGGGTAGTGATTCCAGCTGGAGGGTCCCTGCTGGATTCCACATGCCTGCCCGTCTCAAGGGTATGAGCTGTGGGAGCTTAGGTCTGGTCTTACCACTGAATTTGAGCTGATTCACCTACTCAGAAATGAACTTGTCCTTCACAGCCTGGAAGCAGGGGTCCTCTTCAGCCAAGGGCTTCACGAGGAACCTATATCCTTGTTCCTTATCTAACCAGCAGACATGTAACCAGCTGTGAGAGGGAAAAGTTCTACTTGGGCAGTAAGACTAAAAAACCATTTGTGAAGCAGGAATAAAAACACTGTACAAGGAGGAAAAGCCCTGAGATAAATCGTAACCATAGTGCAGGTATAAATGAGTGCTCATGGGGTGAACAGCACAGCATTATCCAGAGTACTGCTTATAAATTAAGAGGTGCAATCACAAGTGATAATAAGATAATCAAAAGTAACAAAACACCCCAGAAGAAACCATTGTCAGCAGTTCTGAGAATACAACTGACCAAAATCTATCAAGGTTCAAAGGAACCTATGCTCTGAATGAGTACTTCTTATTCAAAAAATTTATTTTAAGGGAGGCTGAGTTGGGAGAGATTCCACTTAGCATCTTCTAAGACCTGAAAGATCGTAGTATTGACAGCATGGTTGTGGGACAGCATGTTAAGTGCCAGAGGGCAGATGCCAGTGACGATAATAGAAGGAAACTCTCCCTAGAGCTGCTCTGGCTTACGGAGTTGGTTCTCTGATGACTGGGCTGGATCTCACCTCCCAGCCCTCCTTCCTTGGGCTCTTGTCTGTTGTCCACCTTCAGACCCTTCCTCATGAGCCTTTTCCATGGTGCTGACAGTGGTACAGATAGTATCCCACATGTGTCCATTCCATCTGTCACTTTGTAGAACAGCAAGATGGTAGTTTGTTTTAATGCCCTTTCTAGGAGGTCTATTTTATTGTGGTTTTCAAGGCTGGAAACGAACTCCTGTGGCTGCATATCAGTGTGAGTGGATGCTGGACCTTGCCTTTGGGAGACTCTGGCTCTCTCTAGTGATTTCTGATCACAGCTGTGAAGAGCACAAAAGCAGGCTCACAAAATATCCCCAAACTAGGACCATAATAAGTAGAAACCTTCACTGTGTTCCAGATGGAGGCAGGTCTTCGGGTGGCTGTACCAGCTCCATCTGCATCCACGGGATCACCACTGAGTAGCTATTCTTGATCTCTTAAAGAATAATGACTGATGGACCATCCTGAATAGTGATTTGGGACAAAGAATCACAGACTGCTTTTTATGTGCAGAACTGACATTTTTCAAGCCTATCATTATTGCAAGCAAAGCAGAGATTTCGCTTTTCTAAATGCTCCCCCGAAACAGTTCATTTGCTATTTGTCTGTCGGTTCTCAAAGTTCTTGGCTGTTTACTCTGTCCAAACCCGTGTCCCTTTCCGCATCCAATTAAAGGATTCTAAGCACTCCCCCATCCCACCCTGGCTCTTCTGGTCTCCTTGTCACCACTCCAGGGCTCTTTGTCCAGAGTGGACAGGAAGGGGAAGAAAGGGAGGACACAGAAGCGCTGAGGGCAGGTCACAGCCACCAAGAGGAGGCTTCCAAACCACAGCAATTAGCTCTGACTCCCCTCTCTCCCTCCCCTCACCCCCACTTCTCAGGGAGACTACTCCAATGATGTTGTTTAGGGACAGTACCTTCTTGCACGATCATCTCCCATGTGGATTCAACTTCTTCCTTGTTGGGCCTCTGAAGCTACAGAGATTTACAGTATTCCTTCCACAGACTCTCCTGGAAGACCATGCTCCAGTTGCCTGCTGAGTTCCCTTCACAGCTGCCCCACTGGCCTGATTTCGAACTCAGCCCTGAGTGTACATCTCTTAGGATTTTGGTTAGAGTCCAGCTTCTGTTCTTCTGTCTTCTAGGTAGGTAATACGGGAGCCCTCAATACTGTGGATCTGTGCCCCGCAGTGTTTGGCGCATATTAGGGTCTCAGGGCATGTTTGAGGAATAAATACAAGAAAAACGAGACGCAACATTTAAGCTTCTCAAAGCATTTTTTTTTTTTAATTTTCTGCTTTTCCCACCAAGACCTAAGTTGTACAAACAGGTGTAAAATTCTGACCTCATGTAGTCCAAGTCCTTTCTGCTTTCTTTGCCACATGTTTTCCAGTTGTGTCCCAGTCAGTGCATCACTTTCTTCTGTGACATATCAGCCATAGGTGGCAAGGGCACTTAGAGAGGTGGGGACAGAGGGGAGGCAAGCATGCGGGAAGCAGCGGGCTCCAACCCCAGCTGAAAGCCCTGTAGAAACAGCCTCGGCTGGGGGATGCACAGAGGAGGAAGGTCATGGCTGTACCAGCTTCCTTGCACTCGGCTGGCAGCTGGAGCTACGGTCTAAGATGAGGAAGTCCTAGGGGCTCCCATGGAGACTGAGCATTTAAGAATAACTAACGGGTTCAGGACAGGAAACACATGTACACCCGTGGCGGATTCATGTCAATATACGGCAACACCAATACAATATTGTAAAGTAATTAGCCTCCAATTAAAATAAATAAATTTATATTTGAAAAAAAAAGAATAACACCCAGGCAAGGTGTCAAGTGAGATTAAAAGTTCTCTAACCATCATTTTCTCTTGGTGAGTGGAGGAAAAAAAAAAAAAATCAAGAAGAGTTGAATCACCTTTCATTCTTCTGTTTTTGTCATTAATTTGGTGTTGCTTGGTTTTGATACAGCAGAAATAGAAACAAAAAGGCATCAAACCAACAGATACTTGGGTCCAGGGTACTGCATACAAAACTCTCCCAAGGATTGAGATAAAAGGACTTTATCCCCTAAGACTTGAAGAGGCGAAGAGGTCCTGTTTGGTTAGGAAAACTGGTTGAAAAGTACAACTAGCTGAGAAGCCATTGGTAATAGAGACAGAAAGCAATGCACACACACTTATTTTGTAGAACAGTAAACTGACAAGGTCAAGAGAATAAAAATCCTACTGCCTATGTAATAGAACCCCACTGAGCAGTTTTAGGAAGGGACTAGAACTTAGGTAACAATCTACTTACCAAAGATTGCTGGGTGTTAGTCACTCATGCATTCATTTTTACTGCTTACAACCTTCCTCCCCATCGCACCCTAGACCCTCTGAAGCTGACCACATCAAAGTAAATGTCCAACCCAAATAGGTACTGTGAAGTCCCTTTAGCATTTATAGAAAAGCCAAAAAGAAAAAGAAAAGAAGCCTTACGCCTTCTTTCCACCCAAGCTTCAGTGTGGAGAAAACTCAGTCAGCTCAGAACATAGCAACTAACATACCAAAGAAGGGACTGTGACTGAGGAAACAAAAGTGACCCATCCCCTGGCCCCTTCCCGCCATGCACCCTGTTCACACTGTAGTTATTTTCTTATCCTTGGTGGCTTGCTTGATGGCTGCCTGCTCGCAGATGATCTCCTTGAGCCGCTGCAGCCGCATGTTCTGGGTGGTCTGGTCTCCCACCCCCGTCTGGCTGCGGTGCAGCAAGGTCAGGGCGTGAATGTACTCCAGCTCTGTGTACTTCACGCCCTGGTCCACCACCAGATTCAGGAGCTCGTCGGCCGTGTTGTACAGCATCTCGTAGTACTGCCTGGGGAAGCAAGACACAGCGGGGTTCATTGGCTGCATGGTCAGCAGTCTACACGGTTTCAGTGGTAATGAATGTGCTGTTCAGAAGCTACTGCATTTACCTAGTCAATAAACATTTACTTATCACTGGATGTTGTTCCAGGCTTCCTCAGTGGTTCAGCAGTCAAGAATCCGGCTGCAGTGCAGGAGATTCAGGAGACATGGGTTTGATCCCTAGGTTGGGAAGATCCCCGGAGGAGGGCATGGCAACCTACTCCAGCATTATTACTTGGAGAATCCCATGGACAGAGGAGCCCAGTGGGCTGTTGTCCAAGGGGTCACAAAGAGTTAGACATAACTGAAGTGACTTAGCACCCACGCTGATGTTGTTCCAGGTCCCATGACTATGATGGAGAATAAGACAGATATGACATCTGTCATCCTGGAACTCACTTCACGAGAAGTCTAAATACAGACCCAGAGAGACCTCTCATCAGGGTCTCAGATCACTCAAGACTCTCCTAATTTTGCATTTGCCTCAGGATATAAAAAAGAGAGAAAAGTTGGGATACAGAAGTAAGAGAGAGAACCATCCAGCAGACATTGCTAGTAGTTTCTGTTTCATTCAGCCCCTCATTCATCAACATATTCATTGGAAGCTCTGTGAAATATATGGCTTTCTCCATAAAATGGGATAATAAGAGTACCTCTTGAGGCGATAGTACCTCTTAGGGTCACTGGAAGAATCAGTTAATCCATATAAAGTACTTAGAATGGTGCCTGACACAATTTTACCTGCTCCATAAACATTAACTATTATTACTGGAAACAGATCTATAATAATACATTAATAGTAATGTAGCAATAAAAATAGTAGTATATAATGATGAGCAAAACACAGTCCCTTTCCTTAAATAGCTCAGAGACAGGTAGGAGAAGGTAATGAAAAGCAGAGAAAACTGCTGGCAAAGTTAATTTCCATGTACTGGGTCATGTAACACTCGCAATACCTAGGGAGCTATTACTGCCTTTCCTCAGATAAGAAAACTGAAGCCCAGGGATACGACAGGACATGCCCAGTGTCACAGAGACATCTGTGACTGTGCCAGGATAAACTCAGGTTTTGGACTCTAAGTCCAGTACTCTTCTTCAAGGACACAGACATGATGCTCCGAGTGCCCTGAGTGAGGTCTCAATGCTATGAACTGACAGCAGAGGAAGGAGGAACCAGGCATATTGCTGGGACGTGAGGGACCAAGGAAGACTTCCTATGGGGTAGGATGCTGTCAGGTGGGGCTTCCAGGAAAGAAATTCTAGACTAAAGGAAAAGAAAAGAGATGAGCAAAGACAGGGAAGAGCAAACTGGTTGGCCTGGGAGTGCAGCTGAATAGAGGAGAGCCGTGGGAAAAGGGATTAAAGGCCAAGGGTACAGAGCCTGGCATCAGGTTAGTTGAGTCAACAGAGAACTTGAGACTGAGGTACGTCAATAAAGCCCACCCCACTTGGGGTCCCAGGTTCTGCTGAGAACAGAGGCAGCATTCCAAGCTTCTGGAAGATTAATGTGATGGCACTATGAAAGCAGGATGATCTAGGAAGGGACCAGGTATAATTCTAGCAAAAAGGAAGGGACTTGAGAGCCATTTGGCTCAAGGCCCTAGAGGCACAGTTGAGGGAGACAGCTATCCATTTAGGGAACTACTTCAGAAAACACTGAAACAGTTGTTTAAGGACACATGTTTGAAGCTAAATTTGTCACATGGAATAAAAGAGGATTGGGAGCTCAGGGTTCTTTCAAAGCTAGAAGACAGGACTTTCCTGGCAGTCCAGGGGTTAAGACTTCACCTTGCAATGTGGGTTTGATCCTTGGTCAGGAAGCTAAGATTTCACATGCTTTGGGTCCAAAACACCAAAACATAAAACAGAAGCAATGTAGCAAATTCAATAAAGACTCTAAAAATGGTCCACATCAAAAAAAAAATCTTAAAAAAAAAAAAAGCTAGAAGGGACTTGAAGTTCTAGAATGGTGCTTCACCAACTGTAGAGTTACTAGGGAACTTAGGAAAAGCACAGGTCCCCAAGATCTCCATCCCAGAGGCTGTGATCCTCAAAAGTTTAGAGCTAGGCAAGACTCTGAGCCAGCGTCTGTTTGGTAAGTGAATAGTTACAGACCCATTCCCACCTCCTTGAGCCAAGGATCTCAAAGCATTAGGGAAGGAGACAGAAGCAGTAGGTGAGTTGTGATGCTTTTCACTGAGATTAAACCAAAAGAATTGAGTTTCTTTGTACTATGATGTTGATATTTTCATCATTTATCTTAAGAAGTAACACTGAACCCACCAGACCAAGTGAAATCGGATTTCTTTTGAAAAATCCAATGAATTGTTTCCAGGGATACTGGCTGGTTTTCTACAGAGACAGCAGTTTCATGCTGGGAGCAGACAACAAAACAAAGATGCCTGGATTTCTAGTCCTGGAGCCTCCAGTGTGATAAGTGATAAAGGGCATACTACTTAAGCCCTTAATGTTTCAATATCCTCTGTGCGATGAAGACCTTTATAAATCCCAGAATGACACTGCGAAGTGGACTGAGAAACTAAAAGAGTCCTCAGGAGCCGCGGATGAACAGTGCCTCAGAACTGCAAAGCTGAGTTATTAAACAAAATTGACAGGTAACTGATGGTGTATTTTCCATAGTTAAGGGGAAGAAATTCCCCATAACTACGATGATATATTAGATCATAAAGAAACATAAATATTTAAAGAGAGAATGAAATTCATTCATCTTTCAGAATAGTACCCAGGAGCAAAGGGTATACTAAATCAGCATAGCAACAGTTCTACTTGGAGATGGAGAAAGGGTGCTACAAGGTGCCCTAAGGAGAAAAGAGAAAAATGCCTTGAACTATACAATTAGGATGAGTTTCCATGCTAAACACTGACACACTGAAATGAACATGTAATCCAAGTGGGATAAATAATTTATCAGTGTTTATTGAGGCCCCGGGAAAATGAAAGCTTGATCTTTATCATCACAAATTAAAATAGCAGCCATGGCTTCCAGGGCCCCACGTTTTATACAAGGTGGCACTCTACTTGACTGCCGAGACAGGACCAAGGGAATACATATTTGATTTAGACTTTTTCTGGCTCATGACTTGTAGAGCAAGTTTCTTCAGAGCTGGTGATATAGTCAGAGTCCGATTGCTAGACATGGACCAAATATCCCATTCCAGTAACAGAGATCCATGTTCCCCTTAGGGGTGGAACGTTCTGTGTGGAGGTGGTTCTTCCCTGCTCTTTTTCTCTTGCTTTGCTGAGTGCCTTTGGGCAGTTTCCACGTTTAATGAGTGGAGGGGGAGAGAGTGCAAAGATAGAAAAGTGACGTCATATAGACGGGTCTCACAGTCTATAACATGACAACGTTTACATTTTGCTTGGGTCCAAGCAGATTATTTTTTCATATCTTCCTCATATCTCCTTTATCCACAGACCTTTCTTCCTTACTTTTTCCCTTATTTTATTTTAATATTGCACTGCAACTTTTTCTCCCCAGTGATTCTGTCTTAAAACATTCATAACAGTAAGCATACGAAGGACATTTTGGTAAGCTGGGCAAATCTTCTTTTCCACGTGTAGAAATAGTTTGTTTTTCTGTGATTGGATATTAATACATGTGTCATAGCTGTCCCTGTGGCTCAGCTAGTAAAAAATCCACCTGCAATGCGGGAGACCTGGGTTCGATCCCTGAGCTGGGAAGATCCCATGGAGAAGGGAAAGGCTAACCACTCTAGTATTCTGGCCTGGAGAATTCCAGGACTATACAGTCCATGGGGTTGCAAAGAGTCAGACACAACCAAGTGACTTTCACATAGGATACACAGATTATACAGAAAGATTAAGCTGAAAAAAAATTACTCATATAGTTGCATCACCACATTTAGCATTTCCTTCTAGATTTTTCCCCCCATATGTAGAAGTCTACCATTTCTTTGTTACAGCTGAGAACTTTAGGGTGACACAGTATTGGACACATGGGTTGTTTCCATTTTAAAAAACTTTCTTTCCTGATTTCAGATTTCCAAAACAGAATTAGTCAAAAGATAAGTATATATATATTTTTAGGACTTTGGCAATGTCACCAAATTGCTTTCTAAAAAAGTTGCATCAATATCTTCCTACCAATAGCATATGACAGCCCCTAGCTCCTCATTTTCTTTTAATTTACATGAGGTTGGACAATTTTTACCTACATATATTTTTTTAATGTGCGTGCATGCATGCTAAGCTGCTTCAGTCATATTCGACTCTAGGTGGCCCTATGGACTGTAGTCTGCTAGGCTCCTCTGCCCACGAGATTCTCAAGGCAAGAATACTGGAGTGGGATGCCATGCACTCCGCCACTGGGAAACCCTGTTAAAGTACATGGGTATGCATATATGTATAAGCAAACTGTTGATATCTTTGTATCTTTTGAGTATTAGTGCTTTTCATACTTTTCTTTAAGAATGCTTCCTGTTTTCACAGACATGAAGCAAGGAGAGTTCTAGTCTCTCATCCCTGGCTCTCCTTCCCACTTCACCAAACTCAAAGTTATCACTGTATCTCTGAGAGCTTCTGGAAAGAGTTTCCATTCTCTTCTTTGTCAAGAGAGGGAAGAAAGCCCTAATAAGACCAGTTACTCTCAACCCAGTGACCCCTCATCCCTGTTCTTGTGGGCGGTCCCTAAAGTTTGGGTGTGGGGGTAAAAGGAAGGCACCAGCTGGGGGCCTGCCCACAGTCTCTGGAGAAAGCTCTGCCCTCTGCCTCCCTCCACTGTTGGGGTTCAGATTCCTGGATCTCCAAATGGAAACTATATTTTCCACAGATACACAGCTATGTCTCAGACTGGGTTTTATAATCCATCATGATCATTGTAGTAGTTAACAGTGATGTCAAAATTTTAGTTACATTAACACATTCAACCCTTTGAAGTAGCTCCTGCAATCACCCACATTTTATAATGAACAAACTGAGCTACAGAGAGTGTGGGTGTTTTGTCCAGGGCCTCAAAATGAAGGACCCTGAACCCTACACCTGCTCCAAAGTCGCCCCTAATACAGAAACTATAAAAAGCAAAAGTACTAATTGCACAGGATACTTGTTGAGCTTATTCATTTTTAGTCATGATTTAGGAAAAATGAATTAAATAAAATTTGCATACTAACTCAACCCTCTGCCTTCCATTGTAATGCAACAAAGTAATACTGTGACAATTCAAAATTCATTTATACATTTTGCAATAATATTTGAATAACACTGGATTTGATCTGGGAATTCAGCACTCTAAACCAAATAATTAAGTCATGTTATATATTCAGCACTCAAGAGTCACAGCAAAGACTTCTGGCTTTTCATTGTGAAGACTTTCTCATGTAGTCCTTTCTCCCATAACAAGAGTATTAATGTCAATGAAAGAATTAGGCTCTGGAGCTGACTTCTTAAATGTAAGTTTCTAAGGAAGAAAAATTTACCTGAATATAATTTAGTAATGACTGTAGCTCCCCAAATTCTTTTTAGCCAATACTTGCAGCATTATGAGCAATTTAATAAAAATCAAGTAGTTGATAGGTCACTAAATTGTCAGGTAAAATATTCAACTACTGTTTTCTCTGCTGACTCAATGGTATATAAGGTAATAAGCAGGGAAATAGGAAGAGAAAAGAAAAGAACTGAATAATCCATAAACTAGACAATCATCTCATAAATAATTGAGAGGTAATATAGCAGAAAGACCTGGAGAAGTAAATACTCAAGAGATCAACTAAGCTTAGATTCCAGTTAAGTTTTTAATTTCTTCCTAACTAGTTAACAAGAACTTGTATAACTGCTACCAGCTTTTGAACCTCTGCCTCCAACATGAAAAACAAAGAGGTTACAGAAGATGCTATTCAAGCACTGGTATTTTTGGATTTTAAAACCTTTACAACTAAAGCCTTTGACTGTGTGGATCACAACAAACTGTGGAAAACTCTTCAAGAGATGGGAATACCAGATCACCTTACCTGCCTCCTGTGAAACCTGAATGCAGGTCAAGGAGCAACAGTTAGAACTGGACATGGAACAACAGACTGGTTCCAAATAGGAAAAGGAGTACATCAAGGCTGTATATTGTCACCCTGCTTATTTAACGTATATGCAGAGTACATGGGAAATGCCAGGCTGGATGAAGCACAAGTTGGAATCAAGATTCCTGGGAGAAATACCAATAACCTCAGATATGCAACTGACACCACTCTTATGGCAGAAAGCAAAGAGGAACTAAAGAGCCTACTGATGAAGGTGAAAGAGGAGAGTGAAAAAGCTGGCTTAAAACTCAACAATCAAAAACCTAAGATCATGGCATCCAGTTCCATCACTTCATGGCAAATAGATGGGGAAACAAAGGAAACACTGACAGACTTTATTTTCTTGGGCTCCAAAATCACTGAAGATGGTGACTGCAGCCATGAAATTAAAAGATGCTTGCTCCCTGGAGGAAAACCTAGTTAAAAAGCAGAGACAGATTTAGGAGAATGGCATTAAAACATGTATAATATCATATAGGAAACGAATTGCCAGTCCAGGTTCGATGCAGGATACAGGAAGCTTGGGGCTGGTGTACTGGGATGACCCGGAGGGATGGTATGGGGATGGAGGAGGGAGGGGGGTTCAGGATGGGGAACACGTGTACACCCATGGCAGATGCATGTTGATGTATGGCAAAACCAATACAATATTGTAAAGTAAAAAAAAAAAGGCAGAGACATTACTTTGCTGACAAAGGTCTGTCTAGTCAGAGCTATGGTTTTTCCAGTACTCATGTATGGATGTGAGAGTTGGAGCATAAAGAAGGCTGAGAGCCAAAGAATTGATGCTTTTGAACTGTGGCGTTGGAGAAGACTCTTGAGAGCCCTTGGATTGCAAGGAGAGCCAACCAGTCAATCCTAAAGGAAATCAACCCTGAATATTCTTTGGATGCTCTGATGCTGAAGTTGAAACTCCAATACTTTGGCCACCTGATACAAAGAGCCGACTCATTAGAAAAGACCCTGATGCTGGGAAAGATTGAAGGCAGGAGGAGAAGAGGACAACAGAGGATGAGATGGTTGGATGGTATCACTGACTCAATGGACATGAGTTTGAGCAAGCTCTGGGAGATGGTGAAGGACAGGGAAGCCTGGTGTGCTGCAGTCCATGGGGTCACAGAGTCAGACACGACTGAGCAATGGAACAACAACAACAACAACAGCATCCTCTGCTTGGTCCTTTAAAATCATGGGCTTCCGGGACTTCTCTGTTGGAATGCAGGGGTACTGGGTTCAATCCCTAGTCAGGGAATTATTTATAGACTCTCACAGGTGACAACTAAGAGTTTTTGTGCCTCAACTAAAAGATCCTTCATGCTGCAACGAAGATCAAAGATCCCATGTGCAGCAACCAAGACTTGGCACAGCCAGATAAATAATAAACACTGAAAAAAATCATACTGGGCCTCCATTAGAATTAGCTGATGCTGATTTTCCCTAAGCTCTGGGAAGCAAGATGCAGTACTGCTTGATTTGAAAACATTCTGAACATATGTAAACTTAGCTCAGATGTACTTTCCAGACCAATAATAAAATGGATGGTAATTCTGTGTGTCAGAAAAAGAAATTACTTTATTAAAAATATAAATATAATTGCTCTCATTAGTCTTCCCCTTCAAAGAGCTCAAAGTTTATTACAGACAGGATTGAAAATTCTACTTTGAAAGAGCTGAAGTTATTTCCATTTCAGGAATAAGAAAACTAAGGTAAAGAAAAGCTAAATAATTTTCTGAGAGTTTGTGGCAGAATTACATTTGTATTCTACATGGGGATAGTTATTAACACTCCTTAAAATAAGTTGTGCAGTTTTTCTTCTGACCAGGACAATCCAGAAAAGAAGTGAAGAATGGTCTTTAGGAAAAAAACAATGTAGAACTTCCTTCAGCTGGTGGCAGCTGAAAACCTTTCAAGAGGTAGAGAGCCTGAAGGCCAATGCTACAAGGCTTGCAGAAACTGGATGGGTCATCTACCTACATTTTCTTTATATAATGTGGTGCATATACCAGAGATTCCATCAACAGCACATATGCTTAAATGATGGTTATCCATTGGTCTGTTTCTGATAACCAGTACTGGGGGGCGGGGCTGTCTCCCCAGAGTAGATGTTAAACCTGTTAATGTTAAAAAAGATGTTAAAAAGTCATCTGCGTTCATTCTTCTCAGTAACGGACCCTGATATGTTTGACAGCAGTGGCCAGCGCCTTGCTTTATTTCTCTTCAAAAAATACAACTACTCAGAGGAACTTCTCTGAGATCCAGCCCTTTTGAGATGAGGACCCTTTCCCAAGCTCAGTTACAGCTGCCAAAAGGGGAAGAAAATGTCTTTTTATTCCTTTAGTTGGAAGTTTTGCTCCCCACCTTTGGAACACATTCTAAATTATAAATATCTATGGTTAAAATTTCTTCCTCAGTGACTTAAGGATTCACATGTCACCCTCTGCTGCATCAGATAATTTTTTAAATTAAGTTTTCTGCAACAGGGCTGGAGGAAGATCTGCATTTTTAAATTCAGTACAATTAAAACTGTGTCTCTTTGGTCTGGCACTGCCTTTGGTCAAACCCCACTGGTATGAATAATTATTCAGTCCATTAAGAAGTCTGCTCTACTCCTTCTCCCATTTTGAAGGTTTTAATAAATATTGATCAGGCACATTTCTGTTTGCACTTGCCAAAGCAATTCTGATGGATTCATCTTATGATGTTATCAAATAATGAAATATGAAAGAGTGAATAGAATTACCCTCTTGTTCTGTGATTTTTTATTTAGGTCCTTCATTTTACTTTCATAATTGTGTTTGTCTCATACTCCTGTAAATGCTCTTTTGATTATCAAAAGGTGTGTTCAGGTTAAGGCGAGCTATGCTGTGCTATCATTTAAGAGAGTCTTTTCCATTAAAAAAGTATAATTCATTGAATATCACTTTAGAAAGTCTTTTCAATTAAAAAAATGATCTAATATCATGGGTTGATAAGAGGACATAGTATTATACATTTTGGTGGCCTCAACACTATAAATTGTTTACCAATTAGCACAAGGCCTTTGTATTGGATATTGTCTCTATTTCTCAGATTATCAATCTGGGAGACAACTGCTGAGATATGCTAAATAAAAATAATTCAAAAGTCCTATGGCTTTTTCAGTTTTAAGTAATGAAATGGAATGATCAACTTTTCAATAAATAATGCAAAGGCTTTCTTCAAAGGAAAACCTAATATTATTATTACTAATGCTTAGGAAGCTCTAATAACATTTTAAATGCTAATATACAAAGGTACAGTCCTTGGCTTCAAGAAGGTTTTTTTTAAATCTACACTTGAAAAAAAAATCCAATCTAGGCCTAGATCAAAGATCTCTAAGACACCAGGGAAATGTTTTAATAATCGACTACTCTCTTTCAGATCATGAGAAAAAGAGTTGAGGGGCCCTAGCCAAGGTACCGGAGAAGGCAATGACACCCCACTCCAGTACTTTTGCCTGGAAAATCCCATGGACGGAGGAGCCTGGTAGGCTGTAGTCCATGGGGTCGCTAGAGTCCGACAAGACTAAGCGACTTCACTTTCACTTTTCACTTTCATGCATTGGAGAAGGCAATGGCAACCCACTCCAGTGTTCTTGCCTGGAGAATCCCAGGGACGGGGAAGCCTGGTGGGCTGTCGTCTATGGGGTCGCACAGAGTCGGACACGACTGAAGCGACTTAGCAGCAGCAACAGCAGACAAGATACAGAAACCAAGGTTTCTAATTCAGGTGATGAAATGGAGAAGTGAAGGGGTAACAGGTGTTGGGTTTTTGTATTTATAACATGGAGATTCTTCTCTACATATAGTGCTTGGGGAGAAAGGTCTGTGAGGATAGGCATAGACTGCATGCTTTGATGGGAGAACATGTTCATTAGAATATTAAGCCAATGAGACCAGGATGATGGATTGACTGGTAGGTGCCAGTTAGTTGCATCCAACCGAGTCTGCCCCAGCCAGCTACCTCATCAGTATGTTAAGACAAAAACTCGACAAGGTTGAATGGACAGTTCAAGCAAGCCATTATTCCTGCTGGGGGCTTAAGATGCAAAACCTGGTATTCAGCCAACAGTTGGCAGAGTTACTCAAACACTGACTCCTTTCTTACCTTTCAGTCCTAGTCAAGGACCCTCCCATGCTTTTCAATAGTGTTTGGGAAATTTCTCTACTTTGCCAAGACAAAAGACTGTATCTTTTAGGAATGAAGGGCCAGAAAGGAAAATAGTCTGGGCAGAGAGACCAAAAAATCTGGGGGTTATTTGCAAAGTATGAGCATATGGAAATCAACAGGTCCCAAGGGCAAAAATTCAAGGGTGTGTTTACTAAACCATTAGATTATTTATGAAAGACAGAGGGGGAAAAAAAAAAAAAAACTAAATAAGCCAAAGCTACAAACTGGGCTACCTGAGATTCCAGGACACATGACTCAGAATGGATGTCAATTAGAAAAATAATTGATGAAATCAGAAGGAGGTAATGGAAATGTGTACAATATCCAGCAGGGTTTAATTAAAGATCCAAATATTCTGACAAATGTGATGGATAGCTTTGGATAGCAGTATGAATTTGGTGGATGTAAAGACCACTGTGGCTGATATATATTTGGATGTCAGTAAAGGCAAAGGCACCCCACTCCAGTACTCTTGCCTGGAAAATCCCATGGATGGAGGAGCCTGGTAGGCTGCAGTCCATGGGGTCCCTAAGAGTCAGACACGACTGAGTGACTTCCCTTTCACTTTCCACTTTCATGCATTGGAGAAGGAAATGGCAACCCACTCCAGTGTTCTTGCCTGGAGAATCCCAGGGACGATGGAGCCTGGTGGGTTGCCATCTATGGGGTCACACAGAGTCGGACACGACTGAAGCAAGTTAGCAGTAGCAGTAGCAAGCCATTTTATACAGTGCCTCTCAAAAAATACAACTAGCAAAATGAATTTATTCTGAATGGCTATCCCGATAGGACACAGACTGAAAAATAAACAAAGGATAATGACGAAGGCAAATCAAATTCAGAAGTGAAAGCATCTGCTGAATGCTAAGGACACTTCCTTCTAACCGGTCTCACCTAACACTTTAATTAATGGGCAAGAACATATAAAAGCAGTGTGGAAAAGGTCAAGCGCTACCAAATGGGGAAAGGCTGGCAACAGCAACAAAGTAATAGAAATATGGAAAGGAAGCCAGAGAATTTAGAATCATGGGTAGCAAATAATGGAATGAGATTTTTTTTTTTTTTTTTTTAAGAAAAACCCAGGCGAATCTGTCTAGAAGAAATTCTAATCTCCTATAGTGGGGATTCCCAGGTGGCACAGTGGTTAAAAAAAAAAAAAATCCACCTGCCATTGGAGATGCTGGGTTTGATCTCTGGATCAGGAAGATCCCCTGGAGGAGGAAATGGCAATCCACTCCAGTATTCTTGCCTGGAGAATCCCATGGACAGAGGAGCCTGGCGGGCTAAACTCCATGGGGTCGCGAAGAGTTGGACACAACTTAGCTACTGAACAACAACACCACATTCAATAGTTGGGAGAAATTTTAGAACAGCACTAGTTTAAAAAAAAAAAAAAATGGTCCATGAGGGTGTGTTGGGTTAAGGACACTAAATCAGGGCATTTTTTTTCTTTAACTTACTATTAAAAAAGTGCCAGTTATAGGACAAGAAGATGATGATAACCCATCTTCACCGAACTTCATAGTTTTATACTGCTTTAGGCT
The DNA here is from genome assembly GCF_055505025.1 of Bos grunniens. Classification (NCBI taxonomy): domain Eukaryota; kingdom Metazoa; phylum Chordata; class Mammalia; order Artiodactyla; family Bovidae; genus Bos; species Bos grunniens. The sequence continues at coordinate 22,493,266 of NC_141168.1, forward strand.
ACAAGCCAATTGAAATAAAATAAAAAAAGAGCATCAAATGGCATTAAAGGGGCAGAAGGCTAGAGGAAAATAGAAGATTCGAAGAAATTTAGTCCAATTTTTGCTCAAATGTCAGCTTATCAATAAGTGAGGTTTCCCCTGACCACCTTAACCTAAATGATACCTGCCCCATCCTCATTAAGCTTTATCCTTTTACTGAGCTTGTTTTCCTTTTAGCTTTCATCCTCATCAAAAATATGTATCTTTTCCAAGATATATTTTAATATGTGTTATATATTTTAAAAATATGTGTGTGCGCATACACACAATTAGACACAGCATAACACAGTGGTTAAGATCATGGACTCAGGAGTCAGGAACCTGGGTTCAAATCTCAATTCTGCCTCTTTTTCTTGGGCAATTTATGACTCTCCGGGCCTTACTTTCTTCATCTGAGAAAGGCAAAAGTAAATGAGGTTGTTACAGGGATCAAATGATGAAGAACAGTGGCTGGAACAGAGTTGTGTAAGTATTGATTACATAAATGTCTGTCTCCCATCCTCAAATGCAGGCTGTACAAAAGCAGGGTTGAATTCTGTACCATTTGTTGTTACCCCTCGGGGCTGAGTACAGGGCATCTAACGAGTGGTGAATAAAGGAAAAGGAAAGAATGAATGAGAGAGCCAACAGTCGGTAAACTTCATTAAGTGACAGAACACAAGATAAAAGAACAGTTGATGACTCTTTGACCCCCGCTGGCGGGTGGGGGAAGCATGAATAAGACAGGTGGCTCTGTGTAACAGGGTAAAGGGTATTCTAATATAATTCTAGGGTGGTGATGTGGATGTCCGGGATAAATGGCTGCAAATGAAAAAGGGGAGGGCACGGAGGGAAGATGTCTGTTTCAGGATAGTGATGTGCAATCCTCTCAACTTTTCTTTCATTCTTTGGCAGAATTAGACATCAATCTCATATATTTACTTAATCTGTTTGACCTCAGCAACTTCTTAGCCTGTTCGAACTTCAGTTTCTTCATTTATGCAATGAGGTAGGATAATATAGCATCTCACGGGAGATTTGAGGATTAACTCAAATGACATGGTAGGACACCCACGATGTAAAAATGGTAACGAAACACACACACACACACAAGTAGAAACCACAGCTAACTTTTAATGTACTGGCCACACATATATTATCTCTTTGGATCCTACTTTATCATAATTGTGTAAGGCATCATACCTTCCACACTGAAATGAGTTCTTACTAATTGTTCCCCTTTCAACTCTAGGCTCAAAAGATGGGTTTCTTTTCTAGCCTTCCCTGCTCCTTTCCTTCTAAGGTTGGTTTTATGCCTTTAATCCCCATCCCTCCCAATGCCTTTAGGATCCTGCTGGGGTTTTGTTTTGCTGTTTTGTTTTTAACTCTCAGATCTACTATCTATCCCTTTCACGGGTTCTTTCACGTCTGCTTCAAGCATCCTTGTTTCTCCTATTTTGAAAAAACAAACCAAACAATAAACCCCAAGCCCTTCACGCAATCCTGCGTCCACTCTGTGTCTCATTATGTCTCTTTTCTCCCTTTTATTGTCAAATTTCTCAAAAAAAAAAAAAAAAAAAAATCACTTGTATTCACTATGCTTCAAAGGCCTCCATTTTGTTTGAAACGAAAAGGTCATTGATGACATCCTAGTGGACAAACACAGTGGTCTTTCCCCTCGACAGTGTCCATCTTTGAGCCACATCGTCAAGCTCTTCTCCCAGCAGCCCGAGTCCCTTCTTTCCTTTATCGGCTCCTATTCCGTGCCCACCGCAGGCCTTCCTCCCAGTCAGGCACTTGCCCTTTGCTCTTTCTCTGCTTGCAAAAGTCTTATCTGTACATAATACAGTCTCTCTTTATGATCTGGTCTTTGAAATAGATCAGAACTGCATTTTCAGACATGATGACAACTGGGTTTTAGAAAGACCTCTCAAGGTGGTTCTGCAGGTGGAGGACAGATGGTTTGAGAAGCCAGAGAATCTTCAGGCTATAGGACTACCCAGCTTCTCCTTGCTTTGCTCAGATCTCCTCTATTTGGCCATATCCATCTTCTAGGTTTCCTCATAACTCTTGTCCCCAAGCTTGTAATGGAATAAAATCAACCTCAAAGAGAGAGAAGGGCACCAATACCTTGATAGAAAAGCCAGGAAAATTTAGGCCCTCACCTCTAGTAGCTTTTTGTTCAGGTCACCATTGGAATCAACTATTACAGTTACCCACTATGGACTGGGATGAGGTGGAGAGGAAAGGGAAGGCTGGCAGTAAGAATAGGAGAAAGCTGGAGGGATACCTTTCACCAGAAGCTACTGTGAAAGGAAATATTTCCTGCCATACTGGTAAACAAGGATGTCACAACCATGGAGGTGGGGGGCATTCGAGGAAGCACAAAAGGCAGGCATCCCACATCTGCCACTCCCTGTGTGGATGAGGAATTAAGGATGTGAATAATCAAGAAGCAGGATTTGGCCCCATAACTGAGATGCATATGAAAGGAATGAATTCAGTGAGCCTACATGCTTACACTTCCCATACATAGACCAGCACTAAATTCCTTAAATTGAGATATCTGGTTTTCCTTAATGAACAATAATCTTTGGATATTCAGATTACCTGCTCTTTGAGGAAAAATGATGTAGCCTGACTCCTCCCTCAGCCTCCTTAGAAAGTTTTCTCAGGGGTACCTGAGATGCTATCTCCTGGACTCGAAGTCCTAATAATCCCCAGAGAATAAACATAACTCTCAACTTTTAGGTTGGGCATATATATATCTTTAGTTGACACTACTTTCTACTTTCTATATATATTTAGTTGACATCACTGGTCTGGTTGAAGGAGCTCAATGTGAGGGAGGGAAGATTTAAGATGCTCACAATTACATATAAAATTATAAATTAGAAGGAAAGTCACTATCTTGTTTAATATCTTTACAACCACATACAACAGGTTTAATAACCTCAGTTTGGCAGGTAAATAGAGGCCCTGAGAGAAGATCAAGCTCTTCTTGAGACTGACACTGGATTCAGACCCTGGCCCTTGGATGCTCTACACTGGCTCTGGGAGTGGCGTGTTACATGGCGAGGGCTGGCACCAGGTTCTTAGAACTGGGGTGTGAGTTCCCAGAGGATGCCTGAGGGAAATGAGACATAACAGGATAAAATTAACCACAGGAAAATTAATTTTTAGAGTTAGCAGAGAAAATCAGGCATTGAGGGATGGAATAGCAATTTTTTTAAACTGACCCTTTCCATATAAAAAGACTAACAGTGAGACTTCTCAACGATGCCTTTCTCCTAAGTCTGTATAAAGAGAAAAGGGCCTTTGATGGGGAATATATATATAGCATTTGCATTCTTTTTTTAGGAAGAAAAAGTATCAGGTTTGAGAAACCTCCCAGAAAGGGCGACGTTATGAGAGAAAGGTCTTTGAGTACGCTTAATACCTCTATTTAAATGCTAATGCTAACCTATAACTCTGGACCACACAGAAACTAAAGTTTCCAAAGAGCAGAAAGTGAATTTAAAAGGAAAACTTAATTTCTGGAATAAAAGACCTTATTTTTCTTATTTCTGCAGAGAGGCTAACACACAGAATTTCATGAGAGGAATACATTTTTGCTCAGAGTAAAAACCAGACGGTGACACAGCAGGGGAGTTTGAAGGCAGAGTAGAGGCTGCCTTCATTGCAAGTAGGAGTCACCCCTCAAAAGACTTGCCTTTGGAGGTCAACGTTGGTCACAAATTGTACCTGCCTGGAAGGGAATGCTTTCTCCCCCTCTGCTGTAATGGTCCGCGCTAAGGGAGCGCTAGTGTTTGGAAGGAAAGCTGCCTGGGGTCAGGAGCATGCAGTGCGCAGTCAGGGGCTCTGGGAAGACTGGGTGTTGCTTTACTTCCTTGGAACCAGCGGTAATGAACGCAGTGACCGAGGCCCCTGAGTGCTAGGGAAACGTCCATCCTGAAATCAGAGCTCGTGGAGGCTGGGACACCCACTTGTGCAGGTAATCAAATTCAGAAAAATCAAACCAAACGAAATTCGGAAATATCTGTGCTGGGGGTAATGACTAGGAAGGGGACACAGGAAGTTTCTGGGCTGATTCTGATATTCTCTGTTTTTATCTGGGTGATGGTTATCTTTAGCTGAGTGTACTCACTTTGAAAAAAGTAATCAAGCTGTGAGGACTTCCCTGGTGGTCTAGTGGCTAAGACTCCAAGCACCCACTGAATGCAGGGAGCCTGGATACCATCTCTGGTCAGGGAACTAGATGCCACACTCCCCAACTAAAAGATTCCATGTGCCACAGCTAAGACCCAAGGCAGCCAAACAAGCAAATAAATAAAAGTAAATATGAAACAAGTAATCAAGCTGTATAGTTACGATTTGTACAGTTTACAGTACGTATATTATACTCCAAAAAAACATATTACCTTCCTTTTCCCACTTCCCTTCCTACTCTGAATAAAAAAGAAAGAGAGAGCAGGCAACAGGCTAAGTGTTGGGGTGGGTACCTGGATTTTTTAATTCAGTCTCATACCCTAACATTAAGACAACTTAATGAACCTTGAAAACATACTAAGTAAAAGGAGCTCATCACAGATCACGTGCTATTATTTACATGCTATAACCAGAACAGGCAAATTCATAGCGACAAAGTAGATGAGTGGTTGTCAGGGGTGGGGTGGAGGGATGAGGAGTGACTGCTAGTGGCTAGTGGGTTTCTTTTGGGGGGGTAATAAAAAACGCTCTAAAAATAGCTAGGGATGATGGCCATGCAACTCTACGACTACACAAAGAAAAGCGAACTGCACACTTTAAAAGGGTTAATGTTTATGGTATGTAAATTATATCTCAATAAAGCTGTTATAAAAATGCTAATTTTATGAACTAGAACTCCATCTTAACCATACAGAAGACGTATACCCACAGCCAATACTTTTGTGAAGACTGATCCATTAATCCAGACATTTGCTGCAGTTCCATGTTCTTCTGTGACATTTGCAGAAAAGATTCTGTAAGCTGACAGATACAGAAATATTTTCACCAGCTCACATTTTCACTGAGTGTCCTGAATGAACTAAAACCATTTCTCAGGGTTCTACATTTTTGTAGGTTCTGTGACTTTTCCAGCATCTTTGCACCAAATGCCTTTGAACTCCCTCCATCCTTACACTCTATTCTCAGGAAAAATTTATGACAACTCATGAAGAATAACCTCCACTAGGAAAACAGGATAAGACTGGGAATAATTCTAGGTATATGATTACAGAGTAACAGAAATATAATTGAGTTGAAGACCCACTAATGTTTATACTGATTTTTTATTAAGGGGAACAATGACCATTTATTACTATTTAACACTTGGTGTGCATGCTTAGTCATGTCTGACTCTGTGACCCCATAGATGTTAGCCTGCCAGGCTCCTCTATCCATGGAATTTTCCAGGCAAGAATACTGGAGTGGGCTGCCATTTCCTACATCAGGGGATCTTCTTGACCAAGGGATCGAACCTGCATCTCTCATGTCTCTAACACTGGCAGGTGGATTCTTGACCACTGGCACTGCTAAATGCTTTAAAGTTCACCTGATTTCATCCTCACAATTGAGCATCACAAAGGCTAAATACCTAAGGTTGGCAGGCTGGTTAACAATAGCCAGATCCCTAGCCTACCTCCCCCAGATCATTCCAGAAAAACTCTGATTTGGGCCATGAGAAAACAATTCTCACCCCGAGTCAAGTCCGGGGAGACAAAAGTGTTTACTCATAATCAAGAGACTTATCATGATCATATATATGACAGCACTGTAAAGGGCTAATGCAAATATACATATGTGGCAAGACAACATGAATATTATTTCAAATTGGGTATCAGATGGGGGAAAAACAAGAAGCTGAGGTGTAGTCACAGAATCTGACTGCTCTATGAAATAAAATTCATATTTTATGGAAAGACAGGAAGAATTTTAACATAAAAATTCTCTACCTTTTGGTTTCCTTTATCTCCTTCACTGTGCATTATATATCTGTATTATGCATCAACCAGATCGTGGCCATCAGGCAGGATGATGGCCACAAAGAGCAACATTCTTGTAGCATCAACAAGACAATCCATTAAAAGATAACATTCCTTCTTGAGCTTGTACAGGGTCACACAACCCACTATGATGACACTTAAACTTGGGTTATGTAAACTTCAATAGTACATTACTTGATGTATAGCCCTCTGTTTCAAGAAACCTTACATGACTGTACCTTGACTTCTAATGGGTGGAACAGTTCTTAGAGCTTTCTGAGATGCTCTTTGCCAATTATAATCCTTAAATTTGGCTTAAATAAAAACTTGTCTTTCTTAGATCTACAGATTCATTTTTCATCTACAGCTCAAAGTGTGACTGTTGTACTAAGTTATGCTAAATTAAAATGAAAGTTGAGACTTCTCACAATCATCTGCTCTTTCACACAGCTGACCTTCAGGTCTTTATTCCTGGTAGCTAGTGATTCTTTAAGGCTGAACTGAGACTGTAACTACAGGAAAGTTTAGTGTGGGATGGGTATAGATTTTACAGAAAAATATGCTGATCCTTGGTGAGAAAAGTTATTTTAAAAAACAGCAAAAATAACCTGGGCTCCTGAACCCAGTTTTCCACAAATACTGAAGAAGAATGTAGTAGGAAAGAGTGAGAGAGCTTATTCCATTTCCTCATACCTGCTACCTTCAGAATTAGCATCTCATAATTTCCAGGGCTTTCAAAAGTCTAATGAACTTCCATAGCGCTTCATATATAGTCTAGTGGAGCTCTGCTGGCAAGCAGGATGGGGCTTATGACAGTTCTCCTGTGGCCCCAAAGAAATGCTGCTCTTGAGACCTGGGATCAGGCAATGGGAAGAAATTGGTAGAGGGGAATTAAATCAAGTCCCCCTAAAATGGAAACAGTGACAGACTTTATTTCCTTGGGCTCCAAAATCACTGTGGATGGTAACTGCAGCCATGAAATTAAAAGATGCTTGCTCCTTGGAAGAAAAGCTATGGCAAAGTTAGCATATTAAAAAGCAGAGATATCATCTCTTTGCCAACAAAGGTCCATCTAGTCAAAGATAGGGTTTTTCTTGTAGTCATGTATGGACGTGAGAGTTGGACCATAAATAAAGCTGAACACCAAAGAACTGATGCTTTTGAACTGTGGTGCTAGAGGTCTCTTGAGAGTCCCTTGGACAGCAAGGAGATCAAATCAATTAGTCCTAAAGGAAATCAGTACTGAATATTCATTGGAAGGACTGACGCTGAAGCTGAAGTTCCGATATTGTGGCCACCTGATACGATAAGCCAACTCACTGGAAAAGACCCTGATGCTGGGAAAGATTGAGGGCAGAAGGAGAAGGGGGTGACAAAGGACGAGATGGTTGGCATCATCAACTCAATGGACACGAGTCTGAGCAAACTCCTGGAGATAGTGAAGGACAGGGAAGCCTGGTACACTGCAGTCCATGGCGTGGCAAAGAGTTAGACATGACCTAGTGACTGAACAACAACAACAACAAATCTGTAGCTTCTTCATGTACTTTAGTTCATGTACCTATTATAGTTCAGAATCAAAGAATGTCACACTCTAAGGTCATGCTGGGAGACGCTGCACATTCCTTCTGGGCAAGGAAGGAACTGCTGTGCCTGGAGCTGCCTGGAAGTCCCCAAGCAGGTAGCTGGGGGTGTCCCTCCTACTCAAGGCTTATACTTCTGTTGAGAATCTGCTTTACTGGCAAACATTTCTAATGTTTTGTAAGAGAAACATTTCAAGTGTAGTGGTGAAACAAACATTGGTTTGTGACCCAAATGTTCCTGCAAATGTTTTCTCAGACTAGGGGGTGAAAATGTTTACAAACCATTTGGGCAAGAAAACTGAAGTGATGTGTTTCAGAAATAGTTGCTTGGGGAAAAAAAAAATCCCAGTGCTACCAAGTGCTGCGAGGATGTCACTAAGAAGATGCCCATGTGTTCTTGTATACTCCGCGTGATGGTGCAGGCTGAGCTCAGAAGCACCCACTCCAATTCTGGCCCTGCCTCTAGTTCAATCAGTGACAATGATTGTACCACTCCATTCCGCTGTACCTCAGTTTCTGTATCTGGAAAAGTAAATGGGATTAAAATGAGAATGAATGACACTTAAAAACCATTTGGACCCATGAGGCAGACTGAAGTAGGCAGGAGGGGCATCATTATTAATATTATTTCCATTTTCCAGGAAAAGAAACTTAGAGAGATTAGGCTTAGGTCATCAGCAGCAGAGCTTTCAATCTGTTCTCCCAAGCCCAAGGCCTGGAACTTTTCAATTACACCACAGAGACTCTCAACAGTTTTTCTGGCTGGCTGGCTTCCTGGGTGCCTGTGTACTGAACAACAATGTGCCCGGTCAGAGATGGCCTACATTTGCTATTTGTCCTTTCTCTTTCTTTTTTTTTTAACCACGCATTGTGTCACTCAATCTGCACTGAAAAAAAAAAACAAAAAAACCCCCAAAAAAACCAAAACTGTGCTTTTTGACAAGAGCACTAAGCACCCTGGGAGTATAGTAGATGCAGCTTTATTTCAGTGCATAATCAATGGAAAGTAATAGTGGCTTCATTGTAATAAAAGGCTTTATTGTGCTTTGTAATGAAGACACAAAGCACTTAGTTGAAATCAGTCTTTTAAATAATCTGCTTTATATTCTATAGTGGAGTCGCAGATACAAGGGAATTCAAAGTGATTTCTACAAAATGATTGACTCAAAGAAGCCACACTCAGAATCTCAGGCTTGCCCAGGTACTCTCTCTCGGGTCAGGGTTTCTTATCTTCTCCCTTTTCCTACTGTGTTTATGGCCTGCATGCTCTGATCTTTCCGTGTTTATCCAGCTTGTTAGGACTGGGAGCCTTCCCCATAAAAACCATTACATACTATATGATCTCAATCAGGATGTAGAAATCCTGTACCACCTACCTCTATACACACATATACACGCACACCAGAGTATAAGACATTTCGTTCAGTGGGAGGAGAGCATTTTAAAGTCTTTAAACACAGATTATAACTGTTGTTGGACTGCACAAAGATACAGAGTAATTAAAAAGCTCTTCAAAGAATGGAATAAGTCCATTAAATCCAGTTAAATAATTTTTCAGAAACACTGCAAGAAACACTTCTTGCTGTTTCATTTTCTCACAATGAACTGAAGGAAGAATATCTCATTTTCCAAATGGAACTTTATGGAGTTTTCAATAAGACCCCTCAGCACTTATCTACATCTTTAATTAGTTCTATAATATACTGATGATATCAAGCCTAATTAAATTTATATAGATAAGGAGCAATGAAATTCTAACCAAGTGAGCTGGAAAGCATATATTAAGTAGTAAATTTAATGGTTCAAGCTGATAACTATAATTTTATATCAAAAAATTAAATTCAATTTACTTGTTGTATTCAAATTGATTTTGAGTGTGCAAATTATTGGAAAAATCTCGTGACGATATCAGTAAAATTGCTAATCCAGCCTGTTTAAATATCAGTTATTAATGTCTGCATTTGCAAATAAGCCACACACATTTGCATTTTTACTGCATATAGTAAAAAATTATCTAAACCTTATGTCATTTTATTAAGAATACTAAGTGATTCTTCTTTTGGCTTCATGCATAAATTAAGGAGGCAAAGAAATGACTACTGGGTCTAAAGAAGAGAGAGTCAGCAATTTAATATATAGCAAGGCAAAGATGAGAGATATATATTTTGCTGACTAAAGCAGTTTATGCTACCCTTTAGGAATAGCAATTACAATGGTTAAATTCTTCCTTATTTGGGATCAACTGGAATAGAACTGTACATAACATCTGATGCCATAATCACAGGGAGAGAAGGGTACATACAAATTTAGTGGTGTTTTCTATCAGTTGGGAGATGGGAAATGCCTTCTTACGTTTATCAGAGGGTAATGGTATACACCAGCTGACTTCATTTCACAGTTCAGTCAAGGAATATACTTGGGAAGCCGTGATAAATATTCACTTGCCTAGTCAAAGACAAGGCCCAATTACCTGTACCATATAAGCTGATTGATGACAGTACCATTCCTGGTTTCCATGGGTGACTGGTTACCCCTTAGAATCATTAGCATTAAACATGCGTAAGACATACACGAATACTGAAGACATGACAATATTGTAACTGAGTCTCAGTGACCTCAGAATTTGCTGTGTATTTGTAAAAACTTGTGCAGTGACTACTCTGGTCCAGCCATTATCTGCTTTCCCCCCAAACATACCTTGATTATTCTTAAGATTCCATTGGTTAGAAAGCTATCTTTGAAATAATCAAATATTTACTGAACATCTCTTACATGTCATGTACTTGCATTATGGGAGATACAAATAAGATGCCAATATCTGTAGACAATGGAAAAATGAGTGCTAACTGGAGTAGTCAATCGTTTCAGAAAAGGGGTGGGAGTGTGATGCATTTTGAAGAGGAGGAAGTTTAAGAATAAGCTAACACGAGGGACTTCCCTGGTGGTTCAGTGGTTAAGAAGCTGCCTTTCAATGCAGGGGACATGACTTCAATCCCTGGTTGGGGAACTAAGATCCCACACGCCTCAGGGCAAGTAAAACTGTGTGCTGTAGAGAAAGCCGGATGGCTGCAACAGAGACCAAGCGCAGTAAAAAAATAAAAAAAGTAAATAAAAAGAACAAGAAGAAAAGGAACAACAGCCAGAACAAAGTGGAGATTGGACTATACATCACATGTAAGGAGGACTGTGAGATCACTGGGGATGGAAGATTCTGGAACAAATAATGGGAGAAGCTAGTTAAGAAAGGACAGTGATTAGCAGAATTTTTATTCAGGCTTAAAAAGTTTGGCTGGATAGAGTATGTGCAAAAAGTCACTCCAAGTATTGAGCATAAAATTAAGGGGCGCAGTATCACAAGGGCTGACCAAAGGGAAGAGACTAAAAGACAAACATCAGCTTCAGGACCGTCGCTTTATTCCAGATGGAGTGATGGTGGGAATAGCAAAACAGAAATCAAACTGAATGCCGTTTAGAGGAAGAGTCAACAAGGACGTAAGAGGTTGATATGGTAGATGGAAGAGCCATGGAGAGGTGTTAGATCTTCCTGTAACGTAAACTCTAAGGTTAAGGGGTGGGGCACAGAATTAAGATTCAAATTTGGCACATCTTTGAGCCTGCTCTTACAGAGAACCAAAACTAAAGTGAATGAACCAATGATTAATATCTGAAAACTTGAAGGAAGAACCGCGAGAACCAGAAAAGTGTGATGAAAGAGAATTAGGAGTCAATGACTATCCAAATTCTCTCCTGAGTGGAGAATGCTGTCAGGTTTAGGAGTGGGAACTTGCTTTATGAAAGAAGATGAGCTCTTTTCAAATGTAAATGATTCAGTAAAGTGAAAGTCAGTGTATTCTGAGACTCTGTGCCCATGATCATCCATTCTACTGAAATAGCTAAGCAAAGCAGTATGAGTATATGGGGAGGAGTAGTCAGTTCTAAATGGAGGACCAGGATGGTGGGCAGTGAAGAGGGCACCAACGTTGTCAGGCCTGGCGAGATTATATAATTTCATCATTGGCATGATATTCTGTTCTGATCCCTAACTTTCTGTTCCAAGGATCATAGAGGGCTGAAGAGAAAGGATTTAGAATTTCACAGTACCTTTTGAAAACTTGGTGAAATTAGGGATTATCTTGCCAGAGAAGATTAACATCCCATAAACTAGATTTTGCACATAATTTGAGGATGTTTATGGAGCTCCTAAAGCTCCATCATGCGCTTCAAGTTAGGATTATATCATTTATATTCTGAATACCATACTCCCAGACACACACAAACACACACAAATTGTTGTTGTTCATTTGCTAAGTCATGTCCAAATCTTTGCAACCTCATGAACCGTAGCCTACCAGGCTCCTCTGTCCATAGGATTTCCCAGGCAAGAATACTAGAGTAGGTTGCCATTTCTTTCTACAGGGGATCTTCCTGGAACAGGAATTGAACCCATGTCTCCTGCCTTGGCAGGTGGATATTCTGAGTCCCACAAATATCTATATTGAGAGGCACATCTTTTCTACACAAACATACTCCATACTCATATGCATGTATTATCTATGTATCTGCATGTGGCTGTCTTTCACCCACTTCCATTTCTGAATAATCAGGATCTCTATTCAGACCACAGATAAGCAAGAGAGTGGGACAATGAAAAGGTAGGTGGATTTTTTTACACTGTGGCAAAGAAAATAAAGGAAGAAACCTCAGTATCACCAGAAGTGGCAACATGAGCTATGGGATTTATTGTAAGGACACACAGATGGATGGGCTTCCCAGGTGGTACTAGTGGTAAGGAATGTGACTGCCAGGGCAGGAGATACAAGAGATGCGGGTTTGATCCCTGGGTCAAGAATATCTCCTGGAGCAGGAAATGGCACTCAACTCTAGTATTCTAGACTGGAAAATTCCATGGGCAGATGAGCCTGGTGGGCTACAGTCCATGGGGCTGCAAAGAGTCAGACACGACTGAGCACACACATATACGGATTATCTTTCCACGTGCACTTGGAGTGCTTTGAGGTTGCTGGGTATGCAAATGTTCATTTATCTTGATTCTCAGGGTCCTGACCTAGAGCCAGTCAAGCTCTAGAAAGATCCTGGTTCAAACATCTTGCTTAAGAGGTCTTACAAAAGCCCCTCGTTATTTTTGCTGGCGACATATACAGGTTGGTGGCATCCTGTGCTATGCCTACTCTGCTTGGTACGGGCCTTGTACTACTGGGGAAGATGAGGTCTGGGGGCTCTGGAGGACAGCAAAGGAACAGAAGGCAAGGACCAGTGAAAGAAACAAAATAGAGATGAAAAGGCAGAGATAGGGAGAGATGCAGAATCAGAATGTTTTGCAACTGGTTTCTCAAAAAAAGGATTAATTTACCCACACAATTTAGCTCAGCACTCTAAGACAACTGAAAAGATTTGGAAGACAAATTAGAAAGGCCAACCACATCTGAAGAGCTGACCACAGGCAGCAGTTCCCAAAGAGCAGAAATGCAAATACAAATGCATACAGTATCAACAGAGCCCTTGGGGAAAATACTTTGATGTGGCAGTGCTAGAATTAATAAAGGTGGAAATCTTCTAATGTGTTCACCGGATCTCCATGGGAGAAATCTCAGGCTGCTACATCTCGGGCGGTGCGTTAAAATCCTAAATCAGACACACGAAAGCTGAGCAGTGCCAGTCCACCTGGTCCAGACGCCTCACAGCTGAGTGAGTCCAGACAGTCCCCATCTGCCAGATATGCTAATTTTACACAATCAATACTGCAACTCCTTAGCCTCATGCTTCTCAGACAGGCCTCAGAGAATGCGATGTCTGTTCCACTGTGGGTGAAGGAGGCCGATGCCGGCACTGGATTTTGTTTTCATCTTGACCTTTTAAAAGCAGGCGGTGGAAAGACAGGTTAACCTATTTCAGTTCCTTGCCGTTCATGGTGCTAGGCGTTTTGAAAAGAACTCCCTAGGTTCAGAATCAGCCGGTTGGTCGTGAGATGCTGTGGATTACTCTTTTATAACTGGGATACTGGAAACAAAAATATGTGCCTTTTCAAGAACTCCTGGGCTACAGATGCGGACTAACAACTTGTAGAAAGTCTTTATTTTGTCACGGCATTTTGTTCAACCAGAGCAACTGCTTTAAGGGCATCCAGAGATGAGACAAGAAAGATAGTATCTCCATTCAGCGCCAACAAAGCCCTCGAGGAGGAATGGGGATAACCTACTTCTTCGTTGTGCCTAAAATATTCACGGCAAAGTGTCTAAAGCCAGGATGCTAAAACTATAGATATGACCATTGTTCTGCCTCGGTGCCCTGGTCTAGGATGTGAAGAGCAAAAAGTCTAACTCCAGGCCCTCTTTGCCATCAACTGATCACAGACACATGTTGTAATTCATTGAGATGATGTTTGAACTTCTTTGAGCTTTTCCGCCAGGGGAAAAACACTCCAGAAATTCAATTATTATTGAATTTATAATCCTATAACATATTTTATCCATCATCTCCTGCTTTTTGATTATCTGAACCCGATTTCTTTTTATAATTCAAAGTGTTTCAGTGAAGAAATCAAGTTGCCCCGGTCTCCTTCTGTGAGGAACCATTCTACTGAAACCCCTTTCAATGGCTCTCCCTAGGATCCAGCTCAGGGCAATGTGGGAGCAGCTTGTGGTCTTTGATTGAGAAAACTTGGTCAGAACCACTGATATCTCCTTCCTTTGGTCTTTATCCTTGCTGCCTTTCATCTCTCCCCTTGTTACTATATTCATGTTTCAAATGAGAATTAAATTCCACTGCCGTACCCCTAATTTGACTCACTTTTCAATAATGTCAACCAACTATCAAACAAAAAAACGGGGAAACCAGGCACTGGGTGTCCTTTTGCGTGTTACACTAAGAAGAAATAGAATTAACAATTGCCCACATCCTCTTTATGTTTATACTAGGTACTTCTATTGGCAGTTCAATCATCCTAAAATGTAAGCAGATCATTTCTATTTAGAGATAGGACAACTAAGGTCTCCAAAGATCAAGAAATGACTGGAGGTTATACAGCTACTAGTGAGTGGTGGGATTGGGATTCAAGCCTGGGTTTGCACTTTGGTTCCACTTTACCAAGGTACAAACCACGAGGTTTTGAGAGGAGACATAGGAGCCTTCTCTTTATAGAATCTACACAATATGGAAAAGCTAAGGACTATCTAAATAGAGGAAGGATCTTACAGGATCTATGAATTATATAAAGCTGTTTAATAAAGAAAAAAACAGTCAGCAGTTCTGAGGATTCAGATTTGATGCATCAACCAGAAAGAAGGAACCTATATTTCTATATCTCAAAATAGGATTACCAAAGAAGGAAACTAGATTGTCACTTTGGTCTTTTTTTCTGAATTATGCCTGTAATTAAACTGAGTACAGGGATGACAAAGACCATTTTTCTTTAATAGGTCCATTGGTGGGAATGAACACAACAAGAGAAAGACGAGATTAACAGTTGCCGTGTTCAAGTCTTACGTTCATGCTGAGATACAAATTGCCATTTCCAGGGACATCCTGCCAAGTCAAGTCGCCTGAGGAGTGGCTGCAGGAAGGCAGCTTTCCATTTTTTGTTGCCACTGACTGGTTTAGGGAAGGGTGTGTGATACAGCTGGGGCCAATGAGACATAAGAGGAAGTCTGCTGAGGGACTCCTGGAAATGCTTCCTTCTTGACAAATCTAAAGCACAGGAAGGAAAATACTCTTTTGACACTGGATACTTCTATGATGCTTAGAAATGCAGGAATCAGCCTAGGGCCACTGAGGGGGCTGTGGACGATGAAGCCAACACACTGTGAGGAAGGAGGAGCAAAGAGATGGCAAGAACACGGGTTCACTACATCAACGGGCTGCTGAATTAGCCGACCCTCAAGCCACCCTATCTTGGTCCTTCTTGTGATAGGAGATCAAACGTTTCTTAAAATAAACATTTTAAGTGACTTAAGTCAGGGTTTTCTGCTACATGCAGTCAAAAGTATCCTAATAAGCCTCTTGATGTGAAAGATACAGATATAGCTCACCTATAATCCTTCTCTCCTCTTCCTATATTTTATTTTAGTGTGAAAATGCTATTCTTAGTAATTTAAACATAAACTACCTCAACCATTATTTTTACCTCTACTAGTCTCCTGCCTGTCCCCACTTTCTGAGATGAAGCTATGACCTTTTCTTAAGATTTAACTGTCTAATATTTTTTAAATGGTTCTATCAGTTTATTATTATTTTTTTTAATTTGTGGCTACACCACGAGAAATGTGGGATCTCACTCATTCCCTGATCAGGGATGGAACCTGCGCCCCCCAGCACTGAAGTGTGGATTCTTTAATAACTGGACTGCCAGGGAAGTCCCTAATGACCCTTTTTAAAACCTTCCTCCCTCTACTATGCCTGGACCACCTCTCGCTCTGCCCCCCTCTTCCATCTCTCGCAGCTGCATTTTACCTTCGGCCTGTACTGTGCTGCAAACACAATCAAGTCTTTCATGCTCTGTGTTATTCATGCAAAACTATCAGAAGCATTTACACTACTGTGTGTTCTCAGTACTCTTCTGTAAGTGGCCTGGTGCAGTTAGGTAAAATATTTCCTGCTCCGTCAGTCAGTTTCAGCCTTAGGGCCTCTCAGAGAAGATGCTCTAGAAGTTTACTTAGTATTTGGACCACAAATGTCTTGCATGGTTTTTTCCCCCCTGAAGATTTCCAGTTGACTTTCCTTTTTCTTGCATGTCTTACATTTATCATACTTCAATTTTTTGCCCATAACTTCTCAATCCTACCGTCTATTTTCTTGAGTCTTTCTCCTCCCCGGAGACCTTCCTGAGTAGCTGTATCTTATTACTCCAACTTGGACTGCTTCTCTGAGCCTGCTTTGTGGATGCCCTTGCACTGTCTTTCTAAGTGGGAGCAAGCGTTTTTTAAACACTATATTTTTCTACTTTTTCGGTTTATTTACTCTCTTTGCTCAGACACACACTTAATTAGTTCCCTAGGAAGAAGAACATGAGAAGCAAACTTTCTGAATCCTTATAAATCTGAAAATGTCTTTATCTTCCCCTCAGAAGTGACTGAAACGCTCTTTGGATATGTACTTCTAGGTTGAGATCCTTCTTTCTCAGAACTGAGACGCTAGCCACCAGTTCATTATTTTCTAGCACTTAGTACTATTCATGGCAAGTCTGACGCTGGCTGACTTTCGTCCCCCTCCCCCTCTCCCTGTCTCTTTTAGGGACTTGACTTTAGGCATTCTGATCATTCAGGAGGCAGGGTATAGGTGAGGCTGTTTTTTCCACTCACTGCACTGGGATCCCAATACGCTTCTTTACTATGAATATTTGTGCCCTTCCTTAGTTTTAAGAAGGGCTTCCCTCACAGCTCAGTTGGTAAAGAATCTGCCTGCAGTGCAGGAGACCTCGGTTCGATTCCTGGGTTGGGAAGATCCCTTGGAGAAGGGCTAGGCTACCCACTCCAGTATTCTTGGGCTTCCCTTGTGGCTCAGCTGGTAAAAGAACCCGCCTGCAATGCGGGAGACCTGGGTTTGATTCCTGGGTTGGGAAGATCCTCTGGAGAAGGGAAAGGCTACCCACTCCAGTACTTTGGCCTGGAGAATTCCATGGACTGTATAGTCCATGGGGCTGCAAAGAGTCAGACACAACTGAGCTACTTTCACTTTTTAGCTTTAAAAATGCATTTCTCCTAATTCTGAAGTACTTTCCCTTCCCCTTCATTTTCTGATCTTTCCCAGGGACTCCAATTAGGTCGATGCTAGGCCTGAAACAGTGGAAACAGTGGCTGACTTTATTTTTGGGGGCTCCAAAATCACTGCAGATGGTGACTGCAGCCATGAAATTAAAAGACGCTTACTCCTTGGAAGGAAAGTTATGACTAACCTAGATAGCATCTTAAAAAGCAGAGACATTACTTTGTCAACAAAGGTCTGTCTAGTCAAGGCTATGGTTTTTCCAGTGGTCATGTATGGCTGTGAGAGTTGGACTATAAAGAAAGCTGAGCGCCAACGAATTGATGCTTTTGAACTGTGGTGTTGGAGAAGACTCTTGAGAGTCCCTTGGATTGCAAGGAGATCCAACCAGTTCATCCTAAAGGAGATCAGTCCTGGGTGTTCATCGGAAGGACTGATGTTGAAGCTGTAACTCCAGTACTTTGGCCACCTGATGCGAAGAGTTGACTCATTTGAAAAGCCCCTTCTTTTGGGAAAGATTGAAGGCAGGACCAGAAGGGGACGACAAAGGATGAGATGGCTGGATGGCATCACCAACTCAATGGACATGGGTTTGGGTGGACTCCGGGAGTTGGTGATGGACAGGGAGGCCTGGCTTACTGCGATTCATGGGGTCGCAAAGAGTCAGACACGACTGAGCGACTGAACTGAACTGAGGCCTGTACGTATGAGGTTTCTCTGATTGCTCAGTGGGAAAGAATCCACCTGCCAATGAAGGAGACACAGGTTTGATTCCCTGGTCTGGGAAGGTCCCCTGGAGAAGGAAATGGCAAGCCACTCCAGCATTCTTGACCGGGAGATCCCATGGACAGAGGAACCTGGCAGGCTACAGTCCATGGGGTTGCAGAGAGTTGGACACGACTTAGTGACTAAACAACAAGGTCTCTAAGTATAGGTTCCTAAAAAGCCTCTACTCTGAGTGAGAGGGAGCTCTGCCTGGAAGGATCATGTGGGTGGTGCAGAAAGTAATGCTAACAAATAGGTTTCTCCTTTAGGGTAAGAAGGTAGGGTGTCAGCTGTCAGGCTGAGAACCTCTTTCTCTGGTGCCACTATGAGGAGGGTTTATCCTGGGGCTCCAGAATCCACGCCAAGAAGCCCTGACTTGCCTCAACTACTGGGGTGGCCAAAAGTTTGTTCAGGTTTTTGGTAAGATTTTATGGAAATACCCAAATGAACTTTTTGACCAACACAGTATTTCCTAGGATTCCTTTCAGGAATACATTTTATATGTCACCACGTTGAAGGGGTGAACAAAATAGTGCAATATATTTTCCCATTTATGAAGTTTTCACTAATCCCTCTGTCTTCAGTTTCTCTTGACACTCTCACTTTTGGGGGCGGGTGGGTAGTGTTGATTATAAGTTTAGAACTTCTCCAGAGCACTCACTTGCATTTCTCAAACTGAGGTTCCCCCCCGCTTCCCCAACCAGCTAGTTTATCCATTAACTGTGTCCCATTTTCTTCTCATCTTCCAGAAATCTGTTGACTTCATTTGTTCCTTGGTAAATCCCTTCCTATTCTTTCTCAACTGTGGATTTATTCCTTTTTGTTTCTCCATGAAAGGACAGAAGTTGGTCTGCCATCTTGAATCCTACATATTATTTTAAACGTCACAAGGTTTGTTAAAAATATCCGTGGGACTTCCCTGGCAGTCCAGCGGGTAAGACTCTGTGCTTCCGATGCACGGGGCATGGCTTCAATCTCTGGATGGAGAACTAAAATCCTGTATGCCACGAAGCCAAAAAGAAAAGAAATAAAATTTCTTGAACTGAATAGAAATAAAAATACAACGAATCAACTTAAAATACTGGAGATGATGGAGAACCTTTTAAAATAACTTCTAACGTAGGCACTGAAATTTACAGTGTACAGTCAGGGAGAAGCACGGTGCTGCTTAGTTTTCAAGTTGCTTACATCTCCAGAAACAAATAAGGAAGAGAGATGCTGGGCTGCGATGTGCTGACTTTAAAACACAAAGATACTTTGAGTGCCCAGGGCTGGCCTCCCTGAGAGGCTGCTTCCACAGGTTGGAAGGGGACTGTCACACCCCCTGTGCCAGTGAAGTGATGGTCGCAGCTGGCATCGTGGCTGGGAGGGTGGTGACGAGCAGTGGCAGTAAGGGGTGTCAGATGGCTCTGTGCCTGCGGTTGGGGAACAGCTTCTGCCCCTTGATGTGGCACGACGAGGTGCCAATCACTTCCATTAGTAGCAGGATGACAGTCACAAGGGCATCAGCTTGTATGTGATGGTGACGACAGCAGCCGTGGTGAGAACAGGCTGGCAGCTGCCATGACACCCTGGGAGCCGCCGCTGGACAGTGACAGCAGCTCCCGCTGTAGGAGGAAGTGGTGGCAGGCTGAGGAGATGCATACCTCACACTTGGATGTAACAGATTGACAATCACTTTCAATACATAAAAGATAGCTTTCTCGGTAATGTGATTATGAGAAAGACTTCAGTCTGCTTCAAGATGCCTCTGACAAAAGATGCCTCCATTAGAAAGATCTCTAACACCAAGGTCAGAAGACCTTATATAGGACCTTTGTCACCACCAAAGATTCTGATTTTCAGCTTGCAAGGGGTTAATTTTGTTTCTAAAAAGGCTTGTTTTTTCTAGAAGGGCTGTACTCTTTGTTGTCATCAGGGGGCAGCCGCTGGTGCTGCTCAGTCGATCAGTCTTGTCTGACTCTTTGCGACCCCACAGACTGCAGCGCACCAGGCTCCCCTGTCCTTCACCATCTCCCAGAGTTTGCTCAAACTCACGTCCACTAAGTTGTTGATGCCATCCAACTATCTCATCCTCTGTTGCCCTCTTCTCCTCCTGCCCTCTGTCTTTTGCATCACTGGAGTCTTTTCCAAGGTGGCAAAAAAGAGTTGCAATTTATAATCTCAGATGGCTTGGGTTACCAGGGAGATTAGACATTTGTTATCCTAATCATGACTTTGTAACTAAACTCACTGTCTGCTTGTTAAAACAACCTTCATTGAGAGATGAAGTGAGAAACAAAAACTTAGAAAAGGCAAACTTCATTGCAAACACAAAAACAGAAGAACTCCCTGACATTTCTTTAGTTCCGCTTAACTTAGTGGATCTATAATGGAGTCTTATCTTCATCTGCACAGAAGTTTCTTTCTCGTCATAAGATGCATCTGTTTTAACTTCCGAGTTGTTTCTTCCATAGCTTCTTGCAGCCCAGCTCTTTTGCTATAATAAGTAAGTCTTCTCCCAGCTGGGATGGAAGCACGTGTCAGATCTGAAATGGGTAATACCTGTCTCTTCCCTCCAAGTGCCATCTATCTCTTTCTCTGCCTGAAAGGGTTTTAGTCATAATTACCTTCATAACCAACTCAATAATAATTACAAAAAATCACCAGGACTAATAAAAGCATCCCCTTGCTACCAGAGGCAGCGTTATAAACATTGCATTTCTTTTCTTAGAGAGAGAGATGGAGGGAGGGAGGGAAATAGGAAGAAGAGAGAGGGAAAGAAACATAAATGGGGTTGGGAGGGTTCCCTGTCATTCTACTACCACTACTCTCAATATTTGTTCTTAATGGAGTTTTTAGAAAAAAGATTTATTGAAATATAATTCACGTACCACATAATTAACTCATTTAAAGAGTACACTGGTCAGAGATACATAGATCCTCCCTGTCTACTTGTCTACCTGGCATTTTAAGGCTATTTCTCAACATAAGCATCACGAGCACTGGGGCTCAGGAGGGAAACCTCTGGAGAATCTTCATTGGAGGTGGAAGACCAGTGCCGTTACAAGACAGCAATGACATTAAACTCAAGAGTCTAGCTATCTTTCACATTGGGATGACCCCAGAAGACTAGGACTTGACTTTCTACTCCTTGTACTAACAAGTGAAGTCTCCCTCCTACACTCTCTTTCTCTCTCACACATAATCACAGAAACCTATATGCAGGTCAGGAAGCAACAGTTAGAACTGACATGGAACAACAGACTGGTTCCAAATAGGAAAAGGAGTACGTCAAGGCTGTATATTGACACCCTGCTTATTTAACTTCTATGCAGAGTACATCCTGAGAAACGTTGGGCTGGAAGAAGCACAAGCTGGACTCAAGATTGCTGGGAGAAATATCAATAACCTCAGATATGCAGATGATACCACCCTTACAGCACAAAGTGAAGAGGAACTGAAAAGCCTCTTGATGAAAGTGAAGGTGGAGAGTGAAAAAGTTGGCTTAAAGCTCAACATTCAGAAAACGAAGATCATGGCATCTGGTCCCATCACTTCATGGGAAATACATGGGGAAACAGTGTCAGATTTTATTTTTTTGGGCTCCAAAATCACTGCAGATGGTGACTGCAGCCATGAAATTAAAAGACGCTTACTCCTTGGAAGGAAAGTTATGACCAACCTAGATAGTATATTCAAAAACAGAGACGTTACTTAGCCAATGAAGGTCTGTCTAGTCAAGGCTATGGTTTTTCCAGTGGTTATGTATGGATATGAGAGTTGGACTGTGAAGAAAGCTGAGCGCCAAAGAATTGATGCTTTTGAACTGTGGTGTTGGAGAAGACTCTTGAGAGTCCCTTGGACTGCAAGGAGATCCACCAGTCCATTCTAAAGGAGATCAGTCCTGGGTGTTCATTGGAAGGACTGACGCTGAGGCTGAAACTCCAATACTTTGGGCACCTCATGAGAATAGTTGACTCATTGGAAAAGACCCTGATGCTGGGAGGAATTGAGGGCAGGAGGAGAAGGGGACGACAGAGGATGAGATGGCTGGATGGTATCACTGACTCGATGCACATGAGTTTGGGTGAACTCTGGGAGTTGGTGATGGACAGGGAGGCCTGGTGTGCTGCGATTCATGGGGTTGCAAAGAGTCGGAAACGACTGAGTGACTGCACTGAACTGAAGAGTTTATCAGGGGATTCCCTAGTGGTAGTGGTTAAAGGTCCCTGTCTTGCAATGCAAGGGACAGACACTGATTTCATGCCTGTTCTGGGAAGATCCCATATGCTATGGAGCGACTAAGCCCGGGAGCCACAACTACTGAGCCCATGTACCCTAGAGTCTGTGCTCTTCAACAGGAGAAGCCACTGCAATGAGAAGCCTGCACACCACAACGAAGAGTAGCCCCCACTCTCTGCAACTAGAGACAGCCCGCAAGCCGCACAGATCCACCAGAGCCAAACAAAAAATACAACTCTTAAAAAAAAAAGTTTACTGAAATTCAGATAGTAACTCATCATGGTAGCATTTCTACTTTAATTTACTTGAGAAAAAAAGATTCAAATTGACGTGGGCAGAACAGATATTTATAGGTTAGGGAGAACATGGCGATATCAATACTAAAAGCTAATAAAGCTAATAATCTTTCTGTGCTCCCTTATTAACAAGGACATGCACATGGGTAGATAGTGAACAGAAGTTGTAATTGTTCTCACATAGTAATTTCTGTTTATAAAGATGTGGCCAGCAGCCATATTACTCTGTTAGCCTCAGAGAAGGCAAATACAAGAGGAATGAGGTTAGCATAACACTCTTAGAGTTTTATCACAAACTAGGAGGGGGTTTCAAACCCAGGATGATGTCTCTTCTCCCCAGGCTGCCTGTTAACTGCCCCGGGGAGTCATGGCTTCTGATGTGAATGTGAATTTGTAAGCCCCTTTGACATCAGCCTGCAGGAGGCATCAAGGTCTCTGGGAGGGAGACCTGAATGAGGAGTCAAGTCTGGGCTCTCCTCCTATCAGGATCCTTCACTGTCCTATTACTCCATGTCTGTGAGTGTCAAAGAAAGGGGCCAGGAGATACCATATTGAAGTCTTATCCAACAAAGGTTTCTGGGAAGACAATATGATCCAAGATGTCTGAGAGTCATCAGAACTCTTCTTACCAAATTCCATTTCTATTTTCTTTTTCACTTGAAATATAGTTAATTTACAATGTTGTGTTTGCTTCAAGTATACAGCAAGCTGATTTAGTTATACATACATATATATATGTATGGAAAAGAATCTGAAAAGGATATCCATATATATGTATATATGGATATACATATACATATATATATGTATATATGTATTCTTTTTCAGATTCTTTTCCCCTCTAGGTTACCACAAGATATTGGGTACAGTTCTCTATGCTATACAGTAGGTCCTTGCTGTTCATCCATTTTATATATAGTGCATTTACATTAAACCCAACTCCTAATTTATCTTTCCCTCCCAACTCACCAAATTCTAAACTCCTCTTTGCTCTCTACTGCTTTCTCTTTTCACCAATCTCATTAAAACTGTAGCCAGTTTAGACAGTTCATGTTTCGTTACTCTCTCCTCATACTCTGTTACGTTTGACTTTGAGACCGAGAGAGGGAGCTGGGCTCACTTTCTTTTCTTCTTTTGCACATGAGACGGGAGCTAAATTAATTCACATTCATGGAAACTTTCAACTTCACAAGAGGACTATATACGCAGAAATGCAGATTACTATTATTTCTGGTAATTTTGGCATCTGTTGTTAATCAAAGTTACAGACGACACAAATCGAATATATATTTTGAAAGATTTTCTTTTCTTTTGATTGCAATCACCTTGGAAGCTTTATTTATATATGAGTCCCTTAAACACTTAAAATACCCACTTGTCATATTCAGGGTTAAAAAAACAATCTTCTTTACAACCAGCTAATTCTGAAACTATAGAGTGCAACACACTGTAGTAACCAGCCTCTGAATTTTCTTGAGGGTATAGTTTAAGGAGAGCAGTAGCACCCTAGAATTAAACTTTATAACCTTCTTTTTAATAGCGTTTTGATTCTTCAGAAAGTAATCCTTTGGCTAAAATATCATCCCATTCCTTCCACCTCTTCAAAGGACAGCTCAAAAATTGCTTCTTTTATATTTTTCTCTAATTATTCCAGTCCACTCTGAATAATGTCCCAGCAGCACCTCTCTCTCTCTCTCCATAAAATAATTTTTAAATTGTCTATCTTCTTTGGCACATGATAAACTCCAAACGTTATTGGCTGTGCCACAATTAAATTTCATCCAGCAAATGGTTATTAGATGCAATATTAACATTATAGCATTTTATCAAGCATTCATCCCACTTCTTTTGATAAGAGAAACTTTCCTCTTCTCTGTTCTAAGAGGTCCAGGTTGGAGGGATCAACCCTTCACAACAGATGTGGGCATGTGATGTGGGCTGTCCAATCAGAATGCTCCATTCTCCCAGGCCACAGCAACTGGGTCAGAGATGGACAGGGTCCAGCAGAATCCCTTCAGGAGATCTGTTAAATGGATTGTAGAAGAGATAACTCTCTCTTTTGCTAAGATTTCTAGCTACGAGTATGATGTAACTTCGGGGATAATGTTTGGCCACACAGGGAATTAGGCTATACAATAATAAAGTCTAGTAGATATGAACAGAAGCAAGAGTTTGACAGGAAAAAAACAAAAAGATTGAGTCCTGCTGATAGGGCTTGAACCCTTGGATAAAAATCAAGTCTAAAACCAATCACCCCTTGAATATCCAAATTTCATGATTCAATACATTCTCTTTTTTGGCTTCAGCTAGTTTGGATTTGGTTTCTGCTCCTTACAACTGAAAGAATCCTGACCAACATGAGCTGTTTACTGTACCAATCACTGAACATCTCATCTAGGGCCTCAAGTTTAGACAGAGTGGCACTTACATTCCAAAGATAACCCCTAATAAGTGAGACCTTCCCTTATTTATGTCTTTGTGTTGTCTTCTCCTACACTAAGTCTAGGCTAGCCTAGTGACTTGCTTTAACTAACAGAATGTGGTAAAAGAGATAATGGCACCAGTCCTGGGGGCAGGCCTTAAAAAGGCCTGGAAGCTTCTACTTGCCTGCTTTTGGGAGCCCTAGGTTATTGTGTAAGAAGTAGGACCACCCTGATGGAGAAAGCACATGGAAAAGCTATACGAAAGGGAGGAATCTTTGAGACTATGGGGAGAAGGGGGAAGGAGGGATCCAATCATCTGAGTGTCCCAGCAGAGTCCGGCCTTACAGAGACTCCCACCAGACACATGAGGCAAACCATCTTGGGTGTTCCAGCCCCATTTGCCATCAGATTACAGTCATGCAAGAAATCCCGAGATGCTTCAGGAGAAGAACTGCACAGCTGGGACCCAATCTTCTAAATCAAGAGAATCAATATAATGGTTGTTGCTCTTGGTACTAAGTTTTGGGATGATTTATTATATATTATATTTATATTATATAATAAGATGATTCCATTATATAATGGAAACAAATGTACACATCTAATAATTAAGTTTTCTCAGCTCCAGAAGGAGCCAAGCTTCAGGGCATGTAATCCAGCCAGTTTTGCTTTCTTTTTTTTTTTAAGTAAAATTCTTGATATGAATTGAAGTATTCTCTATAATTGATCAAGATAAAGAGATATGCCATAACTTTATTCCAAAACTTCAACAGTGGTGAGTAATAATTTAAGACTCCAAGCTTTACTGAGGATTGACAGTTTTAAAAGCTAAATTTTACCAGATTCAGTAGATTTTACTATGTCTGTAAGGAATAGTCTTGGTTTTAAGTTGCAGAGAAGAAATTATTGAAAGGATTCCGGGTAAGTCATAGATGATTCAGAAAGACGGAAGCATCAGACTTGGAAAGTGAGCAGGAATGAACAATGTTAGGGATCAAGGCCCAAGTCACTCCAGGATCACTCTTCAAGGACAGTTTTCTGAAGAGATCACTATTGCTGCTGCTAGATACAGAACCCCATGTCTCGCTCTGCTGCCGGCAGAAATGGATGTTGACTGTGTCATGGCCACTGCCACTGACTCAGGTGACTGACAGCTACCACTACTGCTGATGCCACGTCACAAGACTCCCCATCACCCCTGCACTCGTCCCGGGCTCCCTGATTAGTTTTGAGTAGGTGCATCCGATTGGCCCAGCTGAGGCTGGGTCACCACAGAGTGAGCAGGCCTGGCCTTTGTGTTTTTATAATGGGAAATGGGCCCTGCCTCCCTCCCCAAGGAGGGGAATTCCCACAAGGCCACATTGTGGGGAATTCCCTTAACACAGCAAGAGACGTAGAAGCTAGGTGGACAAAAAAATGACACGTGTCACTCATATATCACTATTGTATTTTCCTTTAAAAGTGACTGGGTTTTCTACTGATACAACAAAAAGACATAGCCTCTTGCTTCCCTTCCTTTCTGAATATATTAAATTCATTTGAAAAAATCAAAGTAGCTTCTTAAAAGCTATTTTAGACAACTTCATCAGTCACTGTATTACCACCACACGTAGGTGTTTTCCTGATACTTGGAGAATTGAGGTGTACACTTGGCAGTGAGCCCTCTCTCCCTGGGCTCTCTGGTCCAGCCTTCCCCCCTGACCTGGACACCCTCCAATGCTGCTGTTGCTGGGCCAGGTCTCTTGGATGTCCCACCCCCATCCTGGCCTTGCTGGGCTCAACAATGACTAGTGAGCATTTCTAGACAGGACCTTGGTGCTATGCTAAAATCCACTCTCATCACCTTTTGGATTTTCTTTTGTTTATCCCCACAGGCCTACAAAACAATCTCTCCTTTCATTTTCCCTGAAGGAAGATAAAAAAAAATATTACCCCTCCTTTAAAAGCCCTTTCAGCTAGGAACACCCTATCATCATTGTTTTAATAGAGTCTATAAAATCATCGAGGCCATGGTCTATCTTCTTGAAATACTAACACATTACACTGTCATGAGCTGTATAGCACAGTAGCTAAAATGCAGCCAGACCTGGCTTTGAATCATGGTTCCGTCATCTATCAGCTGTGTAGACCCTGGGTTAATTAATCTTTCAGAGACTCAATTTTCCCATTTGTAGAACGAAAATGCTAATAGACAGGCACACTAAGTTATCATAAGGATTAAATAAGATAATGTGTGTAAATCACGTAAGCAGAGTGCCTTATACAAAGTAAGTACTCAATACAATAGGTGTTATTAGTAATACGAATAAAAATAATAAAAAATATTTATTTTAAGCAATTTGCTGTTACTGTATGTGGAAAAAGGAAATGCTGTGACAGAACTACAGAGCTATAAAAACTTCAGGATATGGCATCAAAAGAAAATCAGGGGTTACAGTTAATCAGATATTCTGGCCTATACTGAGATATCATATTGAGTCATCAATTTTTAAAAGACAGAATACAGGAAAATACATGTAATGCTAAGACTATGCTGAATGCAGTAGTCTTCTTTGATGGCGGACAGGATCTTCCATTCTCAGGGGCAAACTTCATGAACCCCAATTATCATTGCAATGAAAAAACACAGAAGTACCAGTCTGTATGATTGTTTTGTGCAGAATTATTAGTAACCAATTCTTGCTGCTCTTCTATTTGGTTCTAAATATAAACACTATTTCAAAGGAAGAGATTCAGGAAAAAGAAAAACAAACTCATTGTTCTAAGAAAAGGACAGTCTGATGGAGATTTAAGAAAAGCTTTGAAGTTAGGATTTATAATGGCTCAAGCATCAGGAAAGGACAAGACAGATTAGACGGAATAGAAAAACTTAATATTAATATTAACTGAGTTAAAAAGAACTGTGAACATGTATAATGTATTGTTCATGTCTGTAGGGGTGAGCCAGCCTTCATGCCAACAGCAGAATACCTGTGTGTGATGGCTGTCACACCAGCCAGTATCTAGTCCTGCCTACTGTATCTGTCTGGGTGAGGATCCCTTCTAAGACAGTTGCCAAAAGGAAATTTCTCTCTCATTTTCCAGGTGAGCTAACAAAGGGGTGGATATTATCCAAGCAGATCTGCACAGGTGCTGTCAGAAGAAAAGGACCTCAGGAAAGCAACTGAAGGTTTTACTGAAAAAACTGCATTTTTCTCCCGTAATTTAAAAAAACGAAAAAGAGTTATTAGAATCTCTCTGGCTTTGGGGCCCATAATTTAAACATATGCCATTGGTGAGGAGCCTCAAAATGCCTGAGAGCAGGTTCTTTCCCTCCGCACAACAAAAAGTAAATATTTAAGGCTCATTAGAGGAACTGGCAAATAGCTGATAGCCAATAGCTACAAAACTTAAGGAAGGCATCAGTTCCCTGGCAGATATATGCTTCCCCTGTTCAAATGTTAGTTACATGTCATTATCACTTCAGTACTTTCATCCCTGGAGAACCAGGAAACCAAAAGAGGGAGAAAGAAAGCAAAATTTCTGAAAACCGAAAAGTAAAAATTCTTCAGTGCTATATAATTAAAGTTAACAACAGACGCCAACCTACCACCACATACACGGAGCCGAGAGAAGTCGAAACTTCTAATGACTGATTTATCACAGCAAGTAATTACTTTATGTTTTTCACAAACATTTGAAACCTATTATTACTTTCACAGCGGCGCACATCAACAGAAGACAGTCACCTAAGGGAGAAACGGGGAAACTGGGCTGTAATTAATTTCCGGTCGAATATATTATGAAGCCTTTAATGTTGTCAATAAAATGCTTGAGCTGCTAAAAATCACCAACCTCTCCCTCCTTCCTCTGTCCCTGGTACCCCAAAATGTTTAATCAGCATCTTTGTGAAACAGATTGCCAAAAGGAGCAAGAGACACGGTATTAACGCCGGCTGCAAAGCAAAGACCATTGATCCACTCCTTTCCTTGACCCAGGTATCAAGAGAGAGATGTCAATCAAGAACCGGCCTCTCCAACCCCCACTTGTTTTTTTCCTCATTTGACTCTATCTCTAATCGACAAAAAACGGAAGGTGTACAATTCTTTGGAGAAATTTAAACATGTAGATGCCAGGCAATGGAAATCATTATAGCAGCAACCGAAGCCTATATCCTTAAAGGTTAGAACACAAAGATTAAGAGTACCTCCAGGAAAAAGTGAAATAGCTGATCTGAATAAAACCTTTCCATCAATTGGAAAACCACAGCGCAGCAAAGGAGATGAAGAGCTATAGCTGATGTGACATTTATATTTTTGAGTACCTACACGTTTATTTTTTGAATTACTGTTCAGAGCCTTATGAGACCTTTATAGGTCATGCAAAAAACAGTAGCCAGCTTCTCTATCTGTCTAACTCCCCAGTACATGGGGTGAGCAATGCTACAACCATGATCTCGACTGTGAAAGACACAGGCCTACACTACTTCTTTCTCCATTCATTCATCCATTCATCCAGTCATATACACATGCATTAATTTGTTCATCCTATCAACAAACACTAAAATGCCTGTTACATGCTGTGTATCTCAGAAATCTTTACAGTGTCTTTGTGGAATTAGACTGAAGTTCACTTCCCTCCCTTTAAAAGTCTTTCCTGGGATGGTCTCGAGAGCTAGGGGTTGGGGTGGAACTCTAGACCCCTGAATCCCATCTCTGGCTGCACAAGTCTAATCTACAAGATACCCTTGAGTTGATTTTCTAGTCAAATACTCATTTTATAGATGAGGAAACTTCAGCCAAGAGAGCTCAAGTGATGGGCCCAAGTTTATGCAAAAATCATGGGCTGAATTCGTTTACAGCCTTCCACTAGATAATAAAACACTACTTTGTTCACCCCCGAACTTCCAAGAACACAGCTTGACTCTTCCTCAAAACAATAATGGTGACTCCATAAGGGGTTTTAAATGATGAAAAGTGTTTTCAGATAATTTTTACTTTCATTGCCTGCAGCAGGAGAAAAAAAGGGTAAAGGGGAAGAAAGGAGAATAAGAGGGTAAAAGAAAAATGGCCTGGATATTGTAGAGTCTCAAAGAACATGAGGTTAGAGTCCAAGAACTACCTGCATCAGGATCCCTGGGCACCTTTAAACAAACTGCAGATGCCTGGGCCCATCCTCAACCGTCTAAATCAGAATTTTTATGGATGGAGTCAGAGAATTCCACCAAAAGCAAGTTCCCTGGGAAATTCTTACGCCCTCTGGCTTTTGACGACCACTTGGCACCATGTTTTTAAAGCAAAGGTGTATGTACTTGGGGTTAATCATAGAGTTTACTGGGAATATGAATCGTGTAGTGGTTCTAATTTGTGCTATGACTCCAAGAGCATGGTCTTGGGCATCCAGTGGTGTTGCTCCTGGACAGCTGTTTGGAACGTGGGCAGGTGAGCAGCAAGCAGCACTGAGTACCTACTGGCTGAGCAAAACCAGTGCAACACGTTCGTGAAAGAGAATCTGCATCCTCCAGTGAAACTGCTCATTAAAGCTAACTACAGCTGCCAAGACCAGAGCTCGATGGAGACACACAACCAGAAAAAATAAAGGAACAGAAAAGAGAAGCGCCTCATTGAAAAATAAAATCATATTTTAATTAAACAGAGCAAAACAGAAACCTAGGATTTACCAAATGACAGCCCTGGTTCCACATGGTTAAGGACATTCAGAGACTCTGGGGTTGGACTGACCTAAGTTTGAATCCTGAAGCTCATTCTTGTGTAAACTGGGAATTTACTTTAGCCTCCTCAAGCTTTAGCTTTTTCTTTGCAACTAGAAAATGGGGCGGTAATAGCTACATATGGAGTTTCAGGAAGGATTCAGTGAACCATTGTAGGTCAAACATTTCCTAAGGTTCATGTTATTCACTGAGTTTAATTATATAATAGTATCAGTGACTACTCTTTCATTAAAATGGGAATATATCATCATCGTAACTGGGAGAAAGTAAATAATTAAGCCTCTAGGTGATCTACACTGAAGTTACTTGACTGCTAGATGCTGTCTCTGCTTTAGTAAAAGCAGGCTGCAGCCACAGGTCTATCAGGCACATGTTTATTTCTTGGTAACCTATCTATAATTAGCTATGGATGCTCTCTGAAACATGCAAGTAAATTCATATTCATCAAGCATGCTTGGAAACTCACATTACATTCATGAACACTTCAGGTTGCTGACTATTACAGAGAAGAAAAGGAAAACAAAAGACAAATTTCAGAAACCACAAGAAAGCAAAACACAATCATGGTAACTAGTCACAAGGGCTTTATAATGAAATGGGGAGGAAGAACATGTTAGTAAGAATTAGAGCAATAAAGTATTACACAATAGGTACAGATGAAGATGGTTGGATGGCATCACTGACTCAATGGATATGAGTTTGAGCAAACTTCGGGAGATTGATGTTTGGGTGAAGTTTGGGTGAAGTTCAGGTGAAGGACAGGGAAGCCTGGTGTTCTGTAGTCCATGGGGTCACAAAGAGTAGGACACTTGGAGAAGTCACACTTTGTGACTGAACAACAACAAATGAAGAACCATATGGATATAATAAGGTATTATTTAATAATTACAGAGGGTAGAAGATTGAGGTGGAGAGGAAAGAGATGATAAGGTGAGAAATGGATGTGGACCTGACTGTTAGGGGGGTGTTGAGAGAGCAAAATGGTCTGGCTGGGTGCTGACCACTGAGCTCATTGCAGCCACCTGGCCTCCCTTCAGCACTATTCTCGTAGACTGACAAATGGTGTTAGGCAAAGCAGGGGGTGAGAATGGAGAGAAGGGCTTTCTGTATAAAATGGAACAAGAGAGGGAATGCAGAAGGAAGTCTAGCCTCCATATGATTTGTAAGGGGTTGTAGCTCTGTTTACACCATGATAGCCAATTGCGCCTGTTTCTTCCTTTTAGGCATCAAAATTAAACCCTCTATTTTTATTTATAAGATAAGAAAGGCGTCAGCTTCCAGTCTCAAGTTTTTCAGTAAGGATTCTATTAGAGTGATCATTAGAATGATCTTTCCCCTGCTTTAGTCATAGAATAAGCGTAATGTCTTTCTAGAACAATACAATCCTTTCCTGGCAGAAAAATGGCCTCACTGGGTGAATTAATTTAATTTCCGCACTATGGCGACTACAGAGGCCATGCAGGGGATATACATAGCACAACTTGATGAGAGATTT
The DNA here is from genome assembly GCF_055505025.1 of Bos grunniens. Classification (NCBI taxonomy): domain Eukaryota; kingdom Metazoa; phylum Chordata; class Mammalia; order Artiodactyla; family Bovidae; genus Bos; species Bos grunniens. The sequence goes on from NC_141168.1 coordinate 22,525,502, forward strand.
TGGACAAGTCACTTCTGATTTCTGTTCCATAGGATCTTTATTGGATATAATAACACCTGCCATCTATGCTAATCTCTGAATCATCCAATCCTAGCACATGTGCAACAAAGGGAAGATGACGACTATGGCTGCCGATACGCTCGGGGAACCCTAAATTATACACTGACATTGTATATGTACAAGGTATGGTGACGTTAATTGAGCATAATCAAAAGAAATCTTACTTAATCAAAGCTCACACACTGGATAGGTTTATAAGGAATCAAACACCAATACTGACAGGTATTATTTTTTGAGAGCCTTCTGAGTACTCATTGTTCTGCTGTGCTCTCGGGGGATATGAAGACCAGTAGGCATACTCACCTAATTAATAAAGCAATTAATCACCAGTTAGTTGGTAGAATGTATGGAACCTACTGTGAGTGCAGTAAACACAGAAAAAGGAGATCAGTAGAAAGTGGTATCGTTAGAAACAGGTATGGTCAGGAACAAAGTCAAATACAAGTTTAATTAGGGGGAATGTAATGATATTTAAATCTACTTGTAATAATATTTACAAAAACTGCCTCAGAGATCATGCCACACAAAGTTTTGTTTTGTCACTAAATTTTAATAACTGGCATATTTCCTTCTTCCAGGGAGCAAAACATGCAGCCTCTTGTATTTCCCCAATGACTTGGGTACCTAGGAAAGTCAGGTTAGCTTTGTCTCACTAGGAAACTCAGGAGATGTAACAGAATTTTTAGTGGCATCATCACTGAAAGAATTTTGATAGCAGACTAATTTCTCCTGCAAATTAATCACAAAATTAATCAAAATTAATAATCTTGAGCCACAGTCCTGGAATATATGACAGGTAAAGGTTCGAAAAAGGATGCATTACCCCAGAATCAGAAAGGCAGGTAAGACTAATAGCACAATAAAGTTGGGGAAAATGTGAAAATAATGGGAAAATGCATATACATATTTTAGGAATAGAGCTGCTCTTTAAGCACTGCAGTCAGGAAATTTCACGTGATAGGCGAGGACACTTCATTATTTTCACCTCTGAAGCCTACCAGTGAGGCAGCCCTGCTCCAGACTCATCAGAGAGACAGGGAGTTAAGAGACCACAGGCCTGTCTGGATGTCCGTGGGTGTTTCCAGTAGATGGCAGCATGTCATTGCTAATCCCTACCTATCAAACAGCTCCCTGGTCACTTCAGATAGGAAAACCCATAATAACCTTTTCTGCAGAAATCCAGAGTAATGTCCCTGGGACAATAGGTCTGTAGGAATCACGTCTACCAAAGCAGCTCCCTTGGAAGGAATTCAATATTCTCAGCTACGCCAGAGGTCATCGCTGGCCTTAGAGAAAGTACAAGGTCAAGGATAAAGCAGGAGTCCAAGCTGATATGCTTAGGCTGGCTTTGTCACTCGCTCTGCCGCCTTGAGGAAAGCATTTAAACAGTCTACCTCAAAGAGGAGCTGGGAGAAATTAAAATTAGAAGATGTGCTCATTGATTGGGAGGAAAGATGCTGGATCATTTTGTGGGGAGAGTACCGTGTCAGTGCAGGTAGCAATTTCACGCTGTGCTCTTTTCTGGCTCTTGTACTGTGGGGTCATTCCTTCCCTGTCCTCTTCTGGGGTCCCTCTTCCTTCTCATGCCCTTTACATGCTGGTGTTCTCCGTCTCCTCTCTCTTTTTTTTTTAATTTTAGGTGTGCCATGCAGCTTGTGGGATATTAGTTCCCTGACCAGGGACCAAACCCATGACCTCTGCGGTGGAAGCGCGGAGGGGTTCCACTAGTCTAACCACTGGACTGCCAGAGAAGTCTTGTCCTCTAATGGTCTTAAATAACAACCTCGAGCTGATGATTCCCCAAACTGTTCAAACCAGGCCCCTCCCCTCCTCCACTCTTCTCCAAGCTTCTAGCTTACACACTCAGTTGCACATGAGCCATCTCCACTGGAAATCTCACAAACATCTTACACTTGTCACATCCACTGATGATCTTCCTTCTGCCAAGCCTACTCCTCCCTCTTCCTATAGGCTTATCTAATTTAACAGTGTGGGGACCCACGTAGACATCCATGTCAGAGAGTGGAGGGTCAAATCTGACCCATTTTTCTTTATCCTCAACATTTAATCACTCTTTATATCCTGCACATTTCAGCTCATTTATACATCTCAAATCTGTCCCCTCCATCTCCACCAGGACTGACCTAGTTCAGGCTCTACACATCTCTCTCTCTACAATTACCTTCCAATTGGTCTGCAAGGCCTCTAGGGTTATTGCCCTCAAGGCCATTTCTATATAGTTGCTGAAATAATCTTCTTAGAAAACAAATCTGACCATCTCCCTTTTCTGCTTAAAGCTCTTTAGGCCACAACATGGTTAAAGTTATCACGCCACAAATATTTACTGATTGCCTACTGAAGACTCTTGAGAGTCCCTTAGACTGCAAGGAGATCAAACCAGTTGATCCTAAAGGAAATCAACCCTGAATACTCATGGGAGGGAATGACGCAAAAGCTCTGATATTTCGGGCACCTGATGTGAAGAGCATACTTATTGGAAAAGATCCTGATGCTGGGAGACACTGAAGGCAAAAGAAGGCAGCAGAGGATGAGATGGTTAGATAGCATCACAGGCTCAATGGATGTGAGTCTGAGCAAGCTTCTGGAGACAGTGGAGGACAGAGGAGCCTGCATGCTGCTGTCCATCGGGTTGCAAAGAGTTAAGACACAATTTAGTGGCTGAACAACAACAACACTGCATCCCAGGTATTGTTCTTAGCCCTGGAGATACAGAAATGAACAAGAGTTCTTGCCTTCTAGAGTTCATAGACAAGGAACAAAGAAACAAGTATATATTAAATACATCAGATGGTGATATGTGCTAAAAAATAAATCAGGGTAAGGAATACAGGGAGTGCTGAGAGGAGAAGCAGGTTGTCTTGGAACTGTAGAGAGAAGGCCTCTGATGAGGCGGGGCTTATGTTGAGCCAGCTCTGGTCTCTCCTCAGGTTACACTTCACCACTGCCTGCCTTGAGCATCTGCTCCAGTCACCCTGAACTGCCCTTTCTGTTCCAAATGGCTCTCTCCCTATCCTGGATAATTTCAGTTAAGATTAGTATTGAGATTCTCCCTGGTGGTCCAGTGGCTGACTTCATGCTCCCAATGTAGGGGACCCAGGTTCGATCCCTGGTCAGGGAACTAGATCCCACATGCTGTAACTCAGTTAGCATGGCACAGCTATGGCCCAGCACAGCCAAACAAACAAATATTTTTAAAAAATTAAGTATTATCTCCTCCAAAACTCTGTCTTGATCTCTCTCAGATGTGTTAGGGAAACTCAAAAAGAGTTAGATATTTCCTTTACAAAGCTCCCCATTAATGTGAATACAAAACTTAAGCTACTTATTGCCTATAACATTTGGGACTTTAATCTTTAAAGTTCAATCTTTTAAAAAATTGAAGTATAACTGCCATATAACACTGTGTCAGTTTTTTTCTAAAAAAAAAATAAAAAAAAACAGCTTTGAGAGTATGCCATACAATTCATTCATTGTGCAATTCATTCAAAGTGCACAGTTAAATGTCTTTTAATATATTTGTAAGGCTGTACAACTGTCAACACAATCTACCTTAAAACCACCCCTAAAGGAGACCTTGTACCCATGTCCCATTTCCTTCCAACCCACTAGCTCTAAGTAACCACTATGCATTCAACTTCTATAACATTAGTTATTTTGAGCATTTCATATCAATGGAGTTAACATACGATCTTTTGTGACGAGCTCCTTTCACTTAAAGTTTGCAAGGTTTATCCATGTTGTATCATATATTAGTACTTTTGTATTTATGGCTGAATAAATCTATTGTAGATATGGATTGATCATATTTTATTTATTAGTTGATGGTTACCTCGGCAGTTTCCACTTTTCAGCTTTTATGAATAATGCTGCTCTGAACATCTATGTACAAATTTCTGTGGAGATATAAATTTTCATTTCTCTTAGGTATATATCTAGGAGTGGAATTTCTGGATTATATGGATGCCAAGTGACGTGGGTTTGATCCCTGGGTCAGGAAGATCCCCTGGAGGAGGAAAAGGTAACCCACTCCAGTATTCTTTTTGTTTTTTTTTTTAAGTTTTATTTATTTGGCTGCACCAGGTCTCAGTTGCAGCATGTAGGATCCAGTTCTCTGACCAGGAATGGAACCCTAGCCGTCTGCATTAAGAGTACAGGGTCTTAGCCACTGGACTACTGGGAAGTCCCTCACTCCAGTATTCTTGCCTGGAAAATTCCATGAACAGAGGAGCCTGGTGGGCTACAGTCCATCGGGTCCCAAAGAGATGGACACGACTGAACACACCCATGCGTGCATGTGCACACACACACAGTAACTCTATGGCTAACTTTTTGAGGAACTTATAAATTGTTTTCCAAAGAGCGGTTGCACCGTTTTATATTCCTATCACCAATGTATTGATATGAATGTTCTAGTTTCTCCACATTCTCTCCAACACTTGCTATTGTCTGTCTTTTTGATTACAGTAATCCAACACTTGCTTTTGTCTTTTTGATTATAGTAATCCTAGTAGCTGTGATGTGGTATCTTATTGTGATTTTGGTTTGCATTTCCTTAGTAACAAATAGTGTTGAGCATCTTTTCATATGTATACTGGCCATCTATATGTCTTGTTAGACAAATGTTTATTAAATTTTTTGCCCATTTTTTTATTAATAGATTTTAATTCTTCCCAACAGTTTTAGACTGAAAGAAAAATTGGGAAGATAGAACATTTCCTGTTTAACTTATACCCAAATTCCCTATTATTAACATCCTACATTAGTATGATACATGTAGCACAACTGATGAACCTATATTGATAAATTATTAACCGAAGTTCATAGTTTATTCCCATTTCCTTAGTTCTTACCTAATGTCTTCCTCTGTTTCAGAATCCTACCCAGGATACCACATTACATGTACGTATCATGTCTTCTTAGGTTCCTCTCGGCTATTACAGCTTCTTAGATTTTCCTTGGTTTTAACAAACTTGACAGTTTTGAGGAGAATTGGATGGGTATTTTGCAGGATCTTCATGTAGTGGGATTAATTTGATACTTTTTACTATATGGGTCACGATTTATGCATATTGATGCTGACTTTGATAACCTGGCTGAAATACTATTTGTCAGACTTTTCCACTAGAAAGTGACTCCCCCACATTCCACATGTACTCTTTGGAGGGAAGTAATTATGTGCAGCCAGCCTTAAAAAGTGGGCCTCTACCTGTAGATTAGCTCCATAATCTATCCGGAATGCTTCTGCACAGATTTTTCTCTTCCTCCTTGTTTATTACTGTAGTCAACCATTTACATCAGTATGGACTTATGGACATTTACTTGATAGTTTGGGTTGATATTCAGTAGTACTTTGTTTATTCTGTGGCTCCAATGGTCCCCTCTTTGCCACTGGGAGCTCTTCCTGTGTCTCTCTGACACACTGTTATGTATGTGCGTGTGTTTAGTACTTCCTTACTTTCTGGTACTACAGTGAAGTCGCTCAGTTGTGTCTGACTCTTTGCAACCCCATAGACTGTAGTCCACCAGGCTCCTCCGTCCATGGGATTTTCCAGGCAAGGATACTGGAGTGGGGTGCCATTTCCTTATCCAGGGGGATCTTCAGAAAGTATTAATACTACAGGCTCATCTTGTCTATTTCTTGTTCCAGTCCTACAATCAGTCACTTTCTGCAGGAGCCCTGCTTCCTTTTATTGAACAGCACTTAGAACCAGACTGGGGTACTAGGTATGCACAATGCTACTGGGATAGCTTTACCTAGTCTTAAATTAGGTTATTTGCTTTTGTATTATTGAGTTGTAAGAGTTCCATATATATTCTGGATATAAATCCCTATGAGATATGTGATATCCAAATATTTTCTCCCATTCTATTGGTGGTCTATGATGTACTGTACTTCTCCATATAAACCTATGTCCAGAGGAGGCAGTTCAGGCAAGATATTTTACTTCTTTTGTTCCCAGGTACCAAACAGTTTACTCTCTATCAGTGCAGATTTTTCTGTTGTCTTCTGTGGAGTAGATGTTCCCACTCCATAGGGTACTATATATAGGAGATATAGGACTTGGTTAAGTCAATATGTACAGAACAGCTTCAAAGCTAACTTGGAGCTTCTGGAAGAGGAACTGGGGCTAAAGAGGGGTGAGGCACCTAGGAGCAGAGACTGCCATCATTAAAAGCAAACTCACTTAGCTGTGTGCTCTGCTTAGTCGCTCAGTTGTGTCTGACTCTTTGTGACCCCATGGACTGTAGCCCTTCAGACTCCTCTGTCCTTGGGAACTCTCCAGGCAAGAATACTGGAGTGGATTGCCATACCCTCCTCCAGAGGATCTTCCCAACCCAAGGATTGAACCCAGGTCTCCCATATGGCAGGTGGATTCTTTATTATCTGAGCCACCAGGGAAGTCACCATTGGTTAGTCTCTCTCTAAGAGTGATCACAACTCTGCTTCATCATGGGAACTGGATGAGTACCTTTGCTGGGAAGAGCAGGGCTTTCTTTCTAACTATTCAATGAGAAAAAAAGAGGCTGCCAATTTGGTCTTTTATATATCACACTAGAATCACACTAATTGCATTTCTGTTTGCCCCAAATGCTTCAGACCCTACCATGGAACTGAGGAGTAAGCAGCCTTCCCTAAATATGTTCCAAGTTTGTTGCTATACTAGGTAAGTTGTAGGGCAGATAAAAGGAATGCAAACCAAAGCATTTCAGATATCTGATCAAGTCTACTAGGGGCTGATTCTCTATCCTGAGCTCATTTAACCTACTGGCAGCATTTAACACAGATGAGGACACTCTCCTCTTCAAACATGTTCTTCACTTCTAGGACACAAACCTCCCCTGGTTATTTTCCTACTTCATTGGCTGCTCCTTTTCAGGTTCCTTTGCTGGTTCTTTCCCAGTATTCCAACATCTAAGCAGTGGAGGACCCAAGGACCAATGCTTGGTCCGCCTTGCTTTCTACTCTATTCATTCTCATTGCAGTCTCACTTCTCACTCTGTCTCATGACTTTAACATGACATTTATAAGCTAATGAACCACAAACTCCCATTTCCAGTGTATATCACTTTCCTGAAAAAGCAGAGACATCACTTTGCCAACAAAGGTCCATATAGTCAAAGCCATGGTTTTCCCAGTAGTCATGTATAGATGTGAGACTGGACCATAAACAAGCCTGAGCGCCGAATAATTGATGCTTTAAAACTGTGGTGCTAGAGAAGACTCTTGAAAGTCCCCTGGACAGCAAGGAGAGCAACCTAGTTGATCCTAAAGGAAATCAGTCCTGAATATTCAGTGGAAGGACCGATGCTAAAGCTGAAGCTCCAATACTTGGGCCTGCTGCGAAGAGCTGATTCACTGGAAAACACCATGATGCTGGGAAAGACTGAGGGCAGGAGGAGAAGGGGGAGACAGAGGATGAGATGGTTGGATGGCATCATCAACTCAATGGACATGAGTTTGAGTAAACTCCAGGAGGCAGTGAAGGATGGGGAAGCCTGGCGTGCTACAGTCCATGGGGTCACAAAGAGTCAGACACAACTGAAAGACTGAACCACCACCTCTTTCCTGAACTTTAGATTTGTGTATCCAGGTCTCTCTTCTTTACTTCTATTTAGACATCTAATCAGCATCTCAAACTTCATATTTCTAAATCCAAACTCTTGATAGCCTCTTTGTATTTGCCTGCCCCCTCAACTCAACCTGCCTTTCCTGTCGTCTGGCTCATTTTCATTTCAATAAATGAAAATACCATCCTTTGAATGGCTCAGAACAAAAATCTTGGGGTCATTTGTTCACTTCCAATCCCTTAACAAATCCTGTTATCTCTACTTTTAAGATATATCCTAATCTGTCCATTTCTTATCCTCTCCACTGCTACAATTGTGGTTTGAATCACCACTATTTTTCACCCAAATTATTGCAATAGTTTTCTAACAGATCCTTCTGTTTCTGCCCTTGTGTGTAATTTCCCCTCCTCAGGAAAAACAGAAAATCATCTATTTTCCACATAGCAGCCAAAGCGACTCTTTTATAACCTGAGTCAGATCATGACATTCTTCTGTTCCAATTCTTCTAATAGCTTCCAACCTCAAAGTAAAGGCCAATGTTATACTGGTCTTCAAGATCTCAGCTTCTTTGATTAAATCTCTGACTCCTCTCTTATTCTTTCCTTGTTTATTTACTTCAGCCCTACTGGCCTTTCTTCTGTTCTTTAAATGCTAAATACATGCCTCTTTCTAGTTCTCTGCTCCTAGTGCTCCCTTCCTCAGAAGCTCCTCTATATATTTACATGACCTACTCTTCTTTAGGTCTTTCCTCAAATGTTACCATCTCATTAAGAACTTCCCTGAAGCCTCAAAATCACAAATTACCTTCATTATATCTGAATACACTCTATTCTTCTTAACATAGAATTTTTCACCATAGCACGTATCATCATCTGGCATACTTTGTATCTTTCTTGTTTATTAGTTGGTCTCTCTTGCCCATAATAATGTAAATTCCACAAGGGTAGGGCCTAGAGAGGATGCACACTCAATAAACATTTGTTGAACAAATGAGTAAAAGGATTCCTTTTACTTCCTTATGTGATAGGACCTCACCTTAGGTCCTGAACCTTAGCTTTCATTTCCTTATTTGTGCCAGATTAAATAATGAGAGAGATATCAGTCTAAAGAAAACCAAAAAGACCACAGAATCAAGGAGAGATAATAGAGGTAACAGGAGAGATAAAGGAGAAAAGAGGCAACTGTAATGAGAGAGACCAATACAAAAGGGAAATGTGGGAAGAGACGGAAGTACTAGGAGGAAAATTCTGGGATTTTTTTCCCCCAACAATGGCTTCACTTGAACTATAAAGGCTGCCAGATTCATTACCCTGGGGATGGAAGTACTCATTCAGACTTTTCCCGTTACTCCTGACTAGTGGGTTGCTTCGAAGCACGTGACAGTTCAGGGTAAGATGTTCTTTGATGAAGGCAATTAAAGAGCACACTCAGAGTGGCCTTCCACTTTCTAGCTAGTCTGTAGTGATTTTCCAGGACAAAGCCTCTTTTTGAGCCTGAAAGTCAACGATTGTGTCAAAAGGGTCAAAAACATAGCAGAGATCATTACCATAGGGGACAGGGTCTCTCAGCAGTTCTGGTCACATTATGGGTTATTTTGAGCCTTTGCTCACCCAAGATTTATTCCTATTAGAAATTAGCTGGACCAAAGGTGTGTATGAAGAAAGAGACAACAATACCATGAGTAGAAGAGTTAACATAAATGGAATGAGTCCAGATCTCTCATTTCTTTATTTTGGAAGAGTGTTCTATTTTCCACTGGTCAGGAAGGCTGTGAAAGTGAAAAGCTACAAGAGCCTTGCAACTTCTTGTTAAGTAAATTTTCTGACACATGGCAACTAGTGATTAATTACTACGTTAGAAGATAACATTCCTATAGAGGTTTGCTGGAAATACAGATGTTGTCTGTGCTTGATTAGACATTGCTTAAGGAATGCTGAGACACACTGCTGCAGTCTATTATTTCTAGCTATTTTGGTATCACTCTTATGTTTATTTTACATCACTTCACATTCAGTAGAATTGATGGAGCCCATTTCACAAAACCTGTCCCTACCAAAATCAAGAACAGGGAAAACAACAACAAGGTTATAAAGTGTATTTAGTATATGTGTATGTAGGAGAGCAAGAGAAAATGAAGGAGAAAGAGCCTATGAATAGTTAGGGATGTAGTATTCCTTCTTGTAACACTTTCTAGAAAGAAAGAATTGCAAAGGAGATGCTCTGTTTCTCAACAGCCTGTAAGAAAATGATCTCACATCAGCTGGTTAAAATGTTCGGGATGTTAAAGATAAACTAGACTTTGCCATTATCCAAGCTCTTTACCACAAAAAGAAGCCTTGATTTGATACCTAGTCATTCGTCCAGTATACAAAGTGAGCACTTACTCTGGTTTGAAAATCTCGGCTTCCTGGAGCTTACAAGTCTAGTAAAGATGTGTCTTTCTGAACTGTGATCAGGATGGAATCATCTAGTGCTATATACTTAAGCTAGCCTATCTCCTCTCAACATCCGTGAACAGTAACGAGAGCAGTATCTCTCCCAAGTGGTCATCTTTTAGCTTATAGCCACTTCCTTGGATATCACCCCCAAATCCAACTGTGACAGGCGTGGCTTCGCTGAAGAAATGCTTTGCTGGTACACGGCCCATTAATGTCAACCTCAACACTGCCCAGTCATCATTTCATTATTCAGATGCTAGGGTTTTCAGTATGTGTGCAGGCCCCATAGTGTCTGTCAAAAGCTGTGTTAATTTACTTACTTCAGCAAAATAAAAAAAAAATTCATTTAAAAAAGGATGATTGAATTTAGGAATTATATTCCTCAGAGAATTAGTAATGCTTCTCTGTATCCCTCAGGCCTCTGTGTTCTTAACTTCCCATTTTCAATGTTATTATGAATAGACTAATTCAATAATGAGATCATTCCCCATAAGGGAGGCCAAATAAATGCAGCATTCAGTCACACCTGCTTTCCCTAATCTGAGCAAGGAACGCTTTCCACCGAATTTAGCCTAACATAGGGAATTTAATGCACACACACACTCAAACAGAAAGAAAACGACAGAGGAGGAGGACAGAAAAGCAGAACAACAGGAGAGCAATGGAACAAACGAGTGACAACCTGGAGAAGAAAGGTCAAAGTGAAGATGTATGGCTATATGATTTCAAGACGAAGATCCTAGCACAGATGTCCTAATGACTGTCAAAGTAACACAGCATTTCATCATCCCCAGAAGTTTCTCAACAATTATTTCAAATTTTATTAAACTTCTTCAGGAATCAAAAAGTCAAGCGAAAAGACACAGAAACACTAAATAATAGGCAGGAGCATGCCGGACTATTAAAAGCAGAAAACTTCCCAGCAATAAAGGGGTTCATGGAAAAATTCATCCAGGTATAATCAGCAATAAAACACCAACACCATAATCGTCATCCACCCTCTTCAAAACTTCTAAAGTTCTCATTAAAGCCCCAAAGATCCACTGACTTAAGAAAGGTATGAGTAGCATTGAGACCCCTAAAGAGAGAAGATTAACTCTTGCATTTGAAAAAGAGTATTACAAGGAAACCCTAAAGACTGAGATCAGCAAACCCTGAAGAGAGAAAGTCCAAACACTATTTTAAAAAAATAACGTTCAGTTACGTGAAGGAACAGCATGGAGAGTGATGAGTAACCATTTTCTCCCCACCGAAAGGAAGAAGTGGGGATGGATTTCAACTGGGAAAGACAGAAGAGATGAAGAAATAGATTCATGTAAAAATACATTCAATACATGTTATTTATAATGAGAGAAAATGTAAAAAATCCCAATGTCTACAAATCTGCAAATATTAATAATCAGATAAATAAATTATGATTTACTTACCCCATGAAACATTTGTTCAGGCATTAAAAAGAGTATTTTCAAGGGACATTAATGGATATGGAAAAAACCATGTTTTCAAAGGTTACTAATGATATAGGAAAACACAAAGTAAATGAATAAAAAACCCATTAACAATTTTATAAAGAGAAATGATACACATGCCCACGAATGAGACTCACCTGTACACATAGCACACTCATAAAAACCAGGAGAAAGTATATCAAATATTGCATTTTTAGATTAAAAGTTTATGAGTAATGTTTATATTCTTCTTTGTATTTTAGGTTACATATTTTATGCTACATATTTTATGCAATGAGCACATATTACATTTACAATTAGAAAACAAAGTTACTGAAGTTCTGTAGTAAAAGACCTTAGGTTAGACAATAGGAAAAATTACCTGTTTCACAGTCATTAAACATTCAATAGAATTTTATAGACTTACTTCCCTATTACCAAAGGACATCTGTTAGTTCCATTTTTTTTCCTTTTCTAAAATTGAGGTATAATTGACATATTAGTTTCAGATGTACAGTGTAATAATTCAATATATGGATATATTGTGAAAAGATCATTGCAATAAGTTTAATTAACATCAATTACTTGTTTCATTTTTTTAACTAGCTTTTTAATGATTAAGAATCCATTTTTATTAATGATGGAACACGAACTGAGTCCAGTCTACCCTTTCTTACCTTGCGAAGTCCAGGTCTGCCTCCCGTGACATGGTGATGTTGGTCAAATTCTGCTGCAGGACAAAAATGTTCCTACACATTTTCTTGATGCCAGACTCACTGATGCGCCGGAAGTACTGGGCCCCATTAATAAGGATGCAGGAGATCAGGTGTCCCAGGCCTGAGGGATCAGCACAGGGTGATGGGGATGGAGGAGACAGATTAACACCATCTTGAAGAAACGGACACACAGGATTCCTCTCTCTAGTCCTCAGAAAATGTAAGTGACCAAAGAAAACTTAGCTGTGATGGTTGGACCACCTGATATTACAGTGATTTTGGAGTAGTCAGATACTGCCCAAGGAGTTACAAGTGGGGAGGCTTCATACTGGTAAAAAACCGGGTACATCCACAGTTTCTGCACTGCCATATACAGCTAAAGCCACAGGCCAAGGCTTAAGAGTATATGCTGCTGCTGCTGCTGCTGCTGCTAAGTCGCTTCAGTCATGTCCGACTCTGTGCGACCCCATAAACGGCAGCCCACCAGGCTCCCCTGTCCCTGGGATTCTCCAGGCAAGAACACTGGAGTGGGTTGCCATTTCCTTCTCCAATGCATGAAAGTGAAAAAATAAAGTGAAGTCGCTAAGTCATGTCTGACTCCTAGTGACCCCATGGACTGCAGCCCACCAGGCTCCTCCGTCCCTGGGATTTTCCAGGCAAGAGTCTGGAGTGGGGTGCCATTGCCTTCTCCGGAAGAGTATATGCTAGAATTTTTTAAATTACTGTGTAAAACTTCTGTTTTTCCTGTTGAACTATTTTAAAGCAGAGAACACCATATATAAATACTGTCATCTGTTTAGCCTCCTTTTCCTCCTACAAAACAGGTAGGGGTTGTACTTTTGGCTCAGAAGTTGATTGGGAACCTATGTAAATAAAAATAAATCAATAAGAAATTGGACTCTTGGCATTAATGTTAAGATACCTCAACGCTGACAATGGGGTATATTTCTAAAGCAGTAATGGGAGAGAACATAACTCGAAACAAAGTGGAAGGAAAAGCAGATCACACATGAACTGCTGAGTTCCCACAGGACTCCTGTGTAGTTTTTCAGGGGTCTCATTGAGTGAGTTGTTCTCACCGCCAAAGGACTGTCTTAAGGTCTGTGAAATTTGACAAATTGCTGGTTAGGATGTCAGCAAACTAAGAGATCCCATTTCAGGTTATCTTAGGTAATGAAGTTGAGGAATGTTGGTTCAGAACAACCCGAGGAACATGTGGGTTACCATTTTTAGAAGTTAGATTTCAATTCGAAATGCTTGGAACTAAGTAAACCTCTCTTCCTCCTTCTTCTCTTATTCTTACAAAGTTGGACTCTGGCAAGATATTTTCTCAGAAATCTCAAGTTAGTCTGACTAGTCGAGAATAGTCTACTATTTTTGTCTCAGGGTGCAACTTCAGGTTCAAAGGCTTCTTCTGTCTTCAAAGCAAGTTTTCCCTTGATTAGGATACATGTAGGAAAAGGACAGGAGAAGGCAACATCTCATGCTTCAGCTGCTGCTGCTGCTGCTGCTAAGTCGCTCCAGTCGTGCCCGACTCTTAGGGACTCCATGGACTGCAGCCTACCAGGCTCCTCCGTCCATGGGATTTTCTAGGCAAGAGTTCTGGAGTGGGGTGCCACTGCCTTCTCCATTGCTTCAGCTACACTCACCCAATGTGGCTTCAACATGACAAATTAGCTACTCTTATAAGGTGAAGTAAAAAGCTTTTCACTCAAAGGGAAAGAAACACACACATGGATTTTACATTTAAAGCTAGACAATTTATGTGAAAAATCTCTGTTGGTTCTTTTGCTATGATGCCCTTGAGCCCATAACTTCAGGCAGAATTTTGTTCTGCAGTGGTTTAATGTGGTCTGCCCTAAGCATAGGCTATGAGGTGATGCACTGGTTATAGAGAATAAAAAACAGATTACAGAAATAAATGTATATAATAATTAAGCATGATAAATTATAATAATAAACCAGTTAAAAGTTGGTCTGCTTTGTATTATCACTATACTCCAGGAATTGTAAACAGTATCTGTGATTAAATACACCCCTTAAAAAAAAAAAAAATGTTTCTCCTTGCCACACCAAGAAGACTGAGACCACTGTCACCTCCTCCACTTGGGAAATTCAATAATATGCCCTTGAATTTAGAAAGTGATATGACAGGGGATAGCTAGCTTTTTTTAAGTAGGAAATTTCCAATTTATGATTTTTTTTTTTTAGTTAAAATCTCTTCTGTGTCAGAGGATTATACCTCTATTGTTTCCCAGAAGGATTAGATGTCAAGAAATGTCTGGTCCAAATGAGAGGAAAACTCTGGGATGTGAATGGTGACATGTGGGACTTGGAAGAGCCAGTGTCAAAAGCCAGATGGGAATTCTGTGTGGTCAGGAGAATGATTCTTAGATGGGTCCTAGACTGTTACGACAGACAGTATGACTGCAGTCCCCAGGACACAGAGCCACGGGGCTGACGAACCTTTTTCATCACTTATACATTCTGGCTAAAGTCTTTCCGGAACATTCCCTTTCAGAACACATCTTCATCACTATGACATAATTTAATGAGAAAATAGGATTTTTTTTTGGGGGGGGTGGTTTCTGCATTTGCTAGAAGCAAGACATGGTCATGCATTGACACTTTCTTTCCATCTTCAGGCTGCCACAATCCTTTGCAGTAAGTACCTTCTTGTTTTAAGTTACACTGGCTGAATTCTGTGAGACACCATAGATACTTTTGGCCCCGGGGTCTATGTACAAACCAACCGAAACAAGAAAAAAGGGGATATGACTGGAAGTCTTAAAAAAGGGTCCTTTGGAGGAATCCATCACGCAAATGATTTGGCTGGCCGCTCACTTTTTTGAATGTTGAAGGCAAACACCTTTGGGTAGTACTGCTGTCTACACCCTTCCTTGCTTCCTTGCCTCTGAAGGCATTTATGGATGCAGACTTCTCAGAGCTGCTGTTCATCAGTGGTTTCTGTTTTCTCTTCAGACAAAAATTCATTCTCTGAAAGAAAACGTCCCCTTCCAGGGATAATTTTAGCCAATGAGGGGATCTCTCAGGGTTCTCTTCTTCTTGCATGTGTTTCTTTTTCCTTTATGAGCTCTTCTTGAGTTAATTTGTGGTCCACTCCACACTTACCCAGCTCTCATGAGTGGTGTGTCAAGGAGGCAGCCGGGCTGCCATCTGCCTCGTCTTGGATTAAATCTCCTCGTCAAGAAAGAGCAGATGGCAGCCATACTGTTGCCTACCTAGCCATACACAGAGAGGCTAGGTATTGCTGCTTTAATCCAAAAAGCAAAAAACAAACAAAAAAAAAATCATAAACTTTTTACTACAAGTTTTGAGCTTTAGTAATAGAGAAAAAAAATTAGGAAAACCTTCACCCTTCTTTCCTCCCAAACTCTCAGGGACAGGGGCAGGGTCTGACCTTCAAATATGTACTGGAACTTGTGCTGCTGGAGGCTGGCACTCATGGCTTCTTCAATGGCACTGATATCTTTGTTGAGCTTCACCACCAGTGGGTCATAGTCCATACTTTCCACATTCGCGACAATGGCGTAGTTCCCCTCCTTCGCAAGAGGGATGAGATAGTGGAAACAGTGGACCCTGGAAGAGAGAGAGATGGGGAAAGAAGTTGGTATGATTCTTCCTGATGAAAACAACCCTCTTCTTGTGACAGTGCACCCAAATATTTAAGACAGCAGTGGCCCTTTAAATTTTTATGTACCCCTCGCCTCCAAAGTATTGGAGTTTCAGCCTCAGCATCATTCCTTCCAATGAACACCCAGGACTGGCCACCCACACGTACAGGTATTTACTAAAAACAAATATACAACCACCCCACCCCTCCCCCATCCACTGGCAGGTATAGATCAAACAGGTTTGTTCTGTAAGTTTATTGATTGTTTTCCGTGCTCCATCTGATCTTGACAGGAAAGGTTCACTGGAAGTAGACAGGATGATAATCCAGAGTAGGGGTTCTGTTATGCCTAGACCTGGCATCAGGTAATGAGAATATGCCTAAACAAATGGCCACAGCCTTGAACATCATCCCTAATATTGCAACCACAGGCTTAATCATCATCTTGGTGACAGACAATTTACAAACAGTAAATTCACCTTTCTAGTGTACAGTTTTATGAGTTTTGACAAATGCAACCAGTTGTATAAGCATCACCATAATCAAATTATAGAACAATTCTGTCACTTCCAGAACTCCATTGTGCCACCCTGAAGTCAACCTCTACTTATACCCCAAGGCTCTTGCAACTACAAATCTATTTTCTGTCCCCACAGTTTTGTCTCTTCTGGAAAGCCATATATATGCAATTGTATAGCATGTAGCCTTTGGGGTTTAGTGTCTTTCAGTCTGCCTCAAACATCTGAGATTTATCCATGTTGCTGTCCATTCCTTGTTATTGCAGCGTGGCCTCCTGCCTATGAATGTGCCATGATTTAGCCATCACCAGCTGACATCAGGGTTGTTTCTTGTTTGCAGTGATTATGAATTAATCAGCTTCACGTATAGGTTTTTGTGTAAATATAATTTTCTCTTTTTCTTGGGTAAATATCTAGAAGTGGGATTGCTGCATCATATGGTAAGTGTACATTTAATTTTGTAAGAAACCACCAAATTGTTTTCCAAAGGAGCTGTGCCACTTTGCTTTCCTACTAGCAATGTAGGAAAGAGTTCCAGTCGCTCCGCATTCTCACCAGCACTTTTTGTTGTTAGCTTTTTTTTTTTTATAAAAACTTAAGCTTTGTGAAGGTATAACTGGCATTAAATGATTATAAGATATTTAGTGTACATCATGGCAACTTGATATATGTATACACTGTGAAAGGATTCCCTTCATCTAGATAATTAATACATCCATCAAGTCACATATTTATCCTTTCTCTTCTAAAAAAGTGAGAACACTTAAGTACTACCCTGTCAGCAAATTTCAATTATACAGTACAGTGTTATCAAGTATAGTCTGGTTTACATTAGATCCTCAGACCTTGTTTATCTTACAGCTGAGATTTGTAGCCTTTTACCAACCACTTCCTATTTCTCTCATCCTCTAGCCACCACTTTTCTGCTCTGTTTCTGTGATTTCCTAAAAAAAAGATTTGACATATAAGTGATGCCATGCAGTAGTTGTCTTTCTGTGTCTAGCTTATTTCTTCTAGGATACTGCCCTCAAGTGTTGTCAGTTAAAAAAAAATTTTTTTTTAATTCATTTTAATAGATGTACAGTGCTGTCTCACTGGGGCTTTAATTTGCATTTTACTAGTGACTAATGATGTTGGACACATTTTCATATATTTATTTGCCATCCATACATCTTTGTATTCATATCACTTGCCTAAATTTTTATTGAGCTGTTTATTTTCTTATTATTAAGTACTGAGGGTTTTTAATATAGGCTGAAAAGAAAGTGTTAGTCACTCAGTTGTGTCTGACTCTTTGTGACCCCATAAACTGTAGCCCACCAGGCTCCTCTGTCCATGGGGTTCTCCAGGCAAGAATACTGGAGTGGGTTGCCACTCCCTTCTCCAGACCCAGGGATTGAACCTGAGTTTCCTGCATTGCAGGCAGATTTTTTACCGTCTGAGCCACCAGGGTAGCAAGTTATCAGACATGTGTTTTGTAAATATTTGTTCCCAATTTTTGGCTTGTCTTTTCATCTTAACAATGTCTTTCAAAGAATGGTTTTAAATTTTGATGAAGTTCAATTTAATAAATTTTTTCTTTTATGGCTGGTACTCTAGGGGTTAGCTTTAAGAAAACTTTGCCCAAAGTTACAAAGATTTCTTCCTATATTTTCTTCTGGGATTTTTACAGTTTGAAGTTTTACACTTAGATGTATGATCCATTTAAAAGGAAGTTTTGCATAGGATGTGCTATATTTTTATAATCTTTTCAGTTAAGGAAATCCAAATATCTTGACTGTCAGTGTGTTTTTATGATAGGTGATCACTTTAACAGTTACTAAAAACTAAAGATTAATTTTGCCAGTAAAAACTCTTTCTGACATTCATAAGCTTGAAGTGTATGGTTTTGATCAGGATACCAGTAACTGTACCAGTTACAGTCCTTCCAGAATGAGACATTTCTGATAAAATGAAAATTGAACAACCCTGGAGTGGGATTCATGCCTGGGGAAACTGACTGCTATTTCACAGTTGAAATTTAAACTAAGTAACTCTTAGTTGAAAATAAAATCAAGTCATCAACGCTAAAATACTTTTACAGTAAACTATAGACATTACCACCTCAGACAATGAGGCTTCTCAGGTCTCTCAGCCGTAAAGAGTCCGCCTGCCAATGCAGGAGACCTGGAGTCCATCCCTGGGTTCACAAGATCTCCCAGAGAAGGAAATGGCAACCCACTCCAGTATTCTTGCTGGGAACATCCCATGGACAGAGGAGACTGGCAGGGTATGGTCCATGGGGTTGAAAAGAGTCGGACACGATTGAGTGACTGAGCACGCATGCACGCCTCAGGCAACGGGAAGACCATGTGCAATGGCATGAGGGTGTGAATGGAGGACGGTTTTAAGGATTGACCAGAGGTTCCTTTCAGTACATAGAGATGACATGACAGAGGCATGAAGTGAGCTTGGGGAGGTGGTCAGGGACCAGGTCGTCATAAGATTGAGGTCATCTCAACAGGATTTTAAGAGGTGAAATGATATAATCAGATATGAGTTTTTGCGAGATGATTCGGCACAGTATAAAGAGTAAATTGATGGTAGAGAATGATAGAAACTAGAAGTAGAGACTGCTTAGGAAATTACTATGAATTGGAGGTGTTTATGAGATACTGGACTTCCCTGGTAGCTCAGACAGTAAAGAACCTGCCTACAATGCAGGAGACTCGGGTTCAATTCCTTGGTCGGGAAGATCCCTTGGGGAAGGGCATGACAACCCACTCCAGTATTCTGGCCTGGAAAAGCCCATAGACAGAAGAGCATGGCAGGCTACAGTCCGTGGGGTTGCAGAGTCAGACACGACTGAGCGACTAACACTTTCATGAGATACTGAAGTGAATGGCAGACAGGAGAGAGAAAAACTATTTTAAGGCACTAGCTTCCTCTCCCCAAGAACTTAAAATAGTCATTGGCAAACATCAAGTTCAGAAAAAGTGGGTTTTTTCCTTTGGAATTCTGGCATGTTGTTGCTGACCTTAACATGACTTTGGCGTTAATATTTTTTCTGCAAATATTGCTGATTACACAGCAGGATGGTTGGTTTTCAGAAAGTGCATGCTTAGGATCCCAACAGCGACAGGCAGTTACTGCTGAACCCACTTAGAACCCTCCTGATGGTGAGAGAAATCAGCTGATAAAGGTGACATTCTTAGCATCTCAGACTGAAATGGCAACTTAATTATCCTCTTCTAAAGTCCAAAAAGGGGAGAAAACCAAAAACCAAAAAACCTCAACCATTTTTAATGGTCTCACCACGTCTTTCATCTCTTGGGGTTGTCACATGCCTTATGCTTCAAACTGTATAAAAAAAGCACTGCTTGGTGGTTAAATGTGACCTACAGGGACACAGGTAATATGTCACATGTCTTTCAAAACAGAATCTACTGGCTTTGACAGCACTTTTTGGTTTGAACTATAACAATGTTCAAGAAAAAGATGGGCTATGGATGTAAAAATATTTGGGGGAATAAGACAAATTTTTGGTATCTGAAGTTCTAGACTTCTTGCTAGCTTTCGCCATTAAATGCGCTGCGCCCCGCCTCCTTTTTCTGTTTGTTCTGGCTTCTTGGGTAAAAGTGCCAGAGAATGCCAAACCAGCCACTTCTTCATCGTACCAGCTCCAGGACCACAGGTCCTAAGCTGATTCTCCTTTACAACTGGATGGGAACAAAACTAACCTTAGCTGATTATGATGACAAGGATGATGTCGGGCCATGCAGTCTTTGTACCTCTTAAGTATAGGGTTGGCCAAAAAGTTTCGTTTGGGTTTTTCTGTAACAGCTTATAGAAAAACCCAAACGAATTTTTTGGCCAATCCAATCCATATGGTGGACTGTGAGTTTCAAACTAGTTCACTGTCTTTGATGAGTAGCATGTTTTGTTTGGGGAACCTGCACTTGTTTTATCTGGGTTTGATTTCAAACCAGCTAAATCTCCAGAGTCACTGAAGTTTTTACTGAACACTTACTATACAACAGGACTGTTACAGGTTCTAGAGCCAGAGCAATGATGAGGCACACTGATTCCTGCCTTCCAGGTGCTAAAAGTGTCTTCCACAGTCACCCACTGTGGGCACCCATAGCCCTTAGCCGTCTCCTCTATTGTAGCACTGGACTACTACAGTAACGATTTACTTGGGGTTCTCCTTATTCATTTTCTATCATTAACTGTACAAACAAATGAAATCTTGTTACTGTGACAAGGAATGAATAAAGTATGTCAACATCCACTATCTGAGCCGTACATGGAGCGCTCTGTCTAGTTTTTTGTACCATACTTAAGAAGAAGCAAAGACAATCTGGAGCACATTCATAGGAAAGCAACCTGAATGCTGAAACCATGTTAAAAGAAGATACAAGAAAATTTAATTTGGAAAAAATAAACATATTTAGTGTTTTCATTTACAGTTAAGTAAAGATAATTCTGCATCCGGGACTCTAAAACTCAGTCTTTTTTTTGTAATTTAGTCTTAAAATGATCCTTTTTCTATTTTTAAATTAATGAGGAAGGAGATATGGCAATAGATGTTACAGCACTGAATGGTTTCTTGTAAAGTTAATTATTAAATAATGACTAAAATATGCTTAACATTATTAAAAATACTATTGCCAAGATGTACAAAAATTTTAAAAAGCAGGTTAGAGGTTAAGGATTAAAATGATCGTACTCAAATGCCTTGAAAATATCACACTTTAAATTAACTACACTACAAGCTGATAACTCCAAATGAAGAACACATCGTGTACCTACGCAATCAATAACATAAATTCTAGGAGCTGTGAGAGTAATTAATTTGATGGTTTTCTGCACAACCCAGGTAACAGAGGCATCAGGGTATTATTGTTTCTTTTTTTCCTCATCAGTTGCATTTATCTATTCACAGAAAGTAATGTCTCTGCTTTTGAATATGCTACCTAGGTTGGTCATAACTTTCCTTCCAAGGAGTAAGCATCTTTTAATTTCAAGGCTGCAGTCACCATCTGCAGTGATTTGAGAGCCCAGAAAAATAAAGTCTGACACTGTTTTCACTGTTTCCCCATCTATTTCCCATGACGTGATGGGACTGGATGCCATGATCTTCGTTTTCTGAATGTTGAGCTTTAAGCCAACTTTTTCACTCTCCACTTTCACCTTCATCAAGAGGCTTTTGAGTTCCTCTTCACTTTCTGCCATAAGGGTGGTGTCATCTGCATATCTGAGGTTATTGATATTTCTCCCGGCAATCTTGATTCCAGCTTGTGTTTCTTCCAGTCCAGCGTTTCTCACGATATACTCTGCATAGAAGTTAAATAAACCGGGTGACAATATACAGCCTTGACGTACTCCTTTTCCTATTGAGAACCAGTCTGTTGTTCCATGTCCAGTTCCAACTGTTGCTTCCTGACCTGCATACAAAATTCTCAAGAGGCAGATCAGGTGGTCTGGTATTCCCATCTCTTTCAGAATTTTCCACAGTTTATTGTGAGCCACACAGTCAAAGGCTTTGGCATAGTCAATAAAGCAGAAATAGATGTTTTTCTGGAACTCTCTTGCTTTTTCCATGATCCAGCAGATGTTGGCAATTTGATCTCTGGTTCCTCTGCCTTTTCTAAAATCAGCTTGAACATCAGGAAGTTCATGGTTCACATATTGCTGAAGCCTGGCTTGGAGAATTTTGAGCATTACTTTACTAGCGTGTAAGATGAGACATTACTTTGCCAATAAAGGTTCGTCTAGTCAAGGCTATGGTTTTTCCTGTGGTCATGTATGGATGTGAGAGTTGGACTGTGAAGAAGGCTGAGCACCGAAGAATTGATGCTTTTGAACTGTGGTGTTGGAGAAGACTCTTGAGAGTCCCTTGGACTGCAAGGAGATCCAACCAGTCCATTCTAAAGGAGATCAGCTTTACCCTTCCTTTCAGTCCTCTTATCCTCTTGTTCACTGAGTTATAGTCATACTGGGCTCTTCTCTGTTCTTCAAATCTGCCACCTCAGAATCTTGTGAGTGCCCCTCCCTCTGCCCGAAACTCTTTTCCATAAGGTCTTTGTACAGATGACTCCTTCTTAGTACCTTGTCACAATTTCCCTGACCACTTTATATAAAACATAAAATTACCTAACCCCGCTCTCTAGTAAACCTCAGCCATTCTCTGCACTGTCCAGTATGATAATGCTAGCTACACATGGCTACTGTGCAGCTGAAATGAGACTAGTCCAAATTTTGATGTGCTATAAGATATCATAGATTTCAAAGGTGTAGGATGAAAAATGTAAACTATCTCATTAATAATTTGTATGTGAATTCCAAATTAAAATGATAATATTTTGGACATACTGGGTTGGATAAAATATGATACATTAAGATCATGTGTTTCTATTTTTTTAAAGGTAACTATTAGAATATTTAAATTATTTGTGTGGTCTTGTCTAGTCACAGCTATGGTTTTTCCAGTAGTCGTGTATGGATGTGAGAGTTGGATTATAAAGAAAGCTGAGTGCCAAATAATTGATGCTTTTGAACTGTGGTGTTGGAGAAGACTCTTGAGAGTCCCTTGGACTGCAAGGAGATCCAACCAGTCCATTCTGAAGGAGATCAGTCCTGGGTGTTCATTGGAAGGACTGATGTTAAAGCTGAAACTCCAATACTTTGGCCACCTGATGCAAAGAACTGACTCATTTGAAAAGACCCTGATACTGGGAAAGATTGAAGGGGACGACAGAGGATGAGATAGTTGGATGGCATCACTAACTCAATGGACATGAGTTTGGGTAAACTCCAGGAGTTGGTGATGGACAGGGAGTCCTGGCGTGCTGCGGTCCATGGGGTTGCAAAGAGTTGTACACGACTGAGTGACTGAACTGAACTGAACTGATGTGGTTCATATGTGTAGCTTACTTTATATTTCTATTTGATAGCACCATTTAATTCCATTCTGCTATTGTTTTTGTTTTTTTTTAGTTACACTAATCTGAAATTTTCCTTTGTATTTATTCATTGGCTGTTTACCCAATAAGAATGTAGCTCTATGAGAGCAGAGACCTTGAGTGTTATTTTCATTGCTGTTACCCAATTCTTAGAACACTCAATAAATATTTAATTGAATGAATAAATAAGTGATTGGAGACTTCCTAGTCTTTTCTTCCTGCCATTTCCATAGGTGTAATACTAGAGTCTCGACAGATAATAGATAATAAACTAATCATAGTATTCTACACTTCAGGGGAGGAAACAAGAGCCCAGCAATATCACATCTTAGAAACTATTTTCTTGAATTATGATTGAACTTAATTCCTTCAATTGGGTTTTAAGTTCTTAAAGGAAGATATCATAGATCTTTCATCTGTACACTCCTTTCTTGATTAACAGAATACCATAATAAAAATACTGATGGCAATAAAGTCACCATAGTTGAAAAGCTACCATATAGTGAGCACTTACTCTGTGGCAGGCATTGAACTTTTTATTTCATTTAAAAAGTCCCTACAGATGGTGATTGCAGCCATGAAATTAAAAGATGCTTACTCCTTGGAAGGAAAGTTATGACCAACCTAGATAGCATATTCAAAAGCAGAGACATTACTTTGCCAACAAAGGTCCATCTGGTCAAGGCTATGGTTTTTCCAGTGGTCATGTATGGATGTGGGAGTTGGACTGTGAAGAAAGCTGAGTGCCAAAGAATTGATGCTTTTGAACTGTGGTGTTGGAGAAGACTCTCAAGAGTCCTTGGACTGCAAGGAGATCCAACCAGTCCATCCTAAAGGAGATCAGTCCTGGGTGTTCATTGGAAGGACTGATGCTGAGGCTGAAACTCCAATACTTTGGCCACCTCATGTGAAGAGTTGACTCATTGGAAAAAGACCCTGATGCTGGGAGGGATTGGGGGCAGGAGGAGAAGGGGACAACAGAGGATGAGATGTCTGGATGGCACCACCAACTTGATGGACGTGAGTTTGAGTGAACTCCAGGAGCTGGTGGTGGACAGGGAGGCCTGGTGTGCTGCGATTCATGGGGTCGCAAAGAGTCGGACACGACTGAGCGACTGAACTGAACTGAAGTTAGAAATTATTGTCTTTATTTTTAAAAGGAGGAAACTGAATTAGTCAAGTTAATTAAGTTACTTAAGATAGCCTATCCAACCCATATAGATATTCTGATCCACAGCATTTCTGATGTCATGGGCCATGCAAACTCCAAACCACCATATTCACAATACATCATGTACTTAAAAACTAACAGTGACTGAATAACACTAAATATCACTTTTAGTATCAAAAAAAGAACAACATCCATAATAAGAACAAAAATGGATGATGACATGACCCACAGTGCATTTAAATCACGAAGTCTTGTACTTGAAGAAGTTATACCTGACTTCCAGGTGTAGGACCAGCAAGCAGCGGTCAGCCATATCCTGGAAAGACTTGGCAAGTTCGCTCAGAGTCTGCATAATCTGCTCTGACACTGGAGGGAGATCAACGTTCACAGGGTTATCTTGAGCAGGAGACAGATCTGCAGAAAGAGGTGAGGACAAAACACCCATCGTTTCATTAGACGCCTACAGAGAGATTTTGAAATGACATACGATTTTGTTGTTCATCATGTTGTTTTTATCAATTTGGCTAATGCTAGCGTTGGCAGCCTCAGACATTCAAGACATGATAGACTATTTCTGTATTTGATTAAACATAGAAGCCCAGAGGATTGTCTTGCATCAATTCACAGAATGATAGAAACAGAAACTCAGATTTGGAAGTGAATTTAGTCATCTGGCCCAACCATGTGGTCTATGCTTGTGTTATTTGTACATCTGCAAGTGGCTGTTCAGCTCCTGGTTGCACACCCAGGAGCATTTGGTTGCATACAAATGTTTGTGACAGGAAGGGTAGCTAGGCTAGGTGTGTGTACTCAGTTGTGTTTGACTCTCTTGGACTGTAGCCCGCTGGGCTCCTCTGTCCATGGAATTTTCCAAGAGAGAATACTGCAGTGGGTTTCCATTTCCATTTCCCAATCCAGTGATCAAACTTAGGGATCAAGATGCTTCTCCTGAATCTTCTGTGCTGGCAGACAGATTCTTTACCCTGTGCCACCTGGGAAGCCCTTGTGAAAGGAAACTCAATACCTTTTGTGACAACCTATTCCATCTAAGAAAGACATGACCATCTTATGTCAATCTGTATCTGTTGTCATTGACTTCTAATCATGGACTCTGGTTCTACCAACTTAACAATCATTCTTACAAGTGTCAGTATTTCAAATACTAAAAATCTCTCTTCTGTCTTCCTTGAGCTCTTCTCTTTTTTGGGCTAAATATTCCCAGATTTTCAACTATTCTTCAAATAATACAACTGAGCCATTTTATAATTCTCATAGTTCACCAACAAAAACATTCCAATTGTCTATTTCCCTTGAAATGTGGGACTCAGAACCAAACATAATAAATACTACAGAGTGGTCTGACCTGTCTAGAGAGAATGATCAACTCTCAAGTTCTAGAAGCCATGCTCCTTGTGTGAAGCCTAAAATCTCCTAGGGTGGGGGGCCAGAAGTAGTGTGCTGCGTTTTCCTTTAACTCATATCGAGCTTACTTACATCAGCTAAAATTCATAAAAAGGTCTTTTTGGAAAATTTGATAAACCTAACTTCTCTCACTCTCCCAAGTAACTGATAAAACATTTAACAGCATTTGGTATTTTTCATCAGCAAACTACTAAACAAAAATGTGAGCTGTTATTTCCTTATGTCTAGACTTCTGTCGTGTAAACAGTTCCCCACAGTTTCTCAAACGTCACCAATAATAATTTGGCAATTTCATTCAAAAGTTCTTTGAGTTCTCTAGAGCCTCAAAAGCTGGCCTTGAGTCCAGTTTCTGTTACTTACTTACTTACTGTGACCAAGAGCTAAGAACTTAAATTCTGTCCCCCTCAGTTTCTTCTGTAAAAGGGGCATCTGTACCTACAGAATGTTGTTGGGAACTTTGAATAGTTTCCAGTTGTTGGGAGTATTGAATGGGTTAATGTAGATAAAATATTAATACTTAGGACAATAGCACAGAAAACGTACTCAATATTAATATAAATAATAAACACAAGCAATATTAATTTTAATATTAAGAATTATCCTGTAGCATGTGGTTTCCCCAGACTAAGAGTTCTAAGCTTAATTATGGCAACAAGGTACTTAAAAGATAAAGCCATCCACCTTGAGGTTCAATTTCCATTGATCAGTATCTTCTGTTTTTCCATGTGAAAACTCTCTTCCTCAGAGGATGAAACGTTTGGAAGAAGAGCTCCCTGGCCTTAGGGGACACGGGATTTGGCGAGGCACGCTGACTAACTTGGAAGGTGTCTGCCTTGAGGAGCAGGGCGTCAACACCTGTCGTGGAAGGCGTACCTGCAGTTGTGTGCTTGAGTGCTGCATCTGCTCCTAGACTCAGCCAAGCATGGAGACGAGCCCAGAGAGACAGTCAAGACTTAAAAGGCTAAGTTCTCCTTTGTGGAGGCAGATTTCAATAAGTTAAAATATGGAAAACACACAAAAAAAGAATTCTGTTTAAGGGAACAGATGTGTAAGGAGGAAGGAAATACAGTTTTGGAGATTTAAAATTATTACCAGCATTGGCATTATCTGAGATGTGCACTGACTTGGTCTGCAGGACTGGAAGTAGACACTGCTTTTCCTCTCTAATGGTATCGTCTTTCAAGTTGTTTGATACAAGGTAAGATCACTGTCTTCATAACGTTTTCTTTTGGGAGATTGGGTAAAAACAACTATAAGCAACAGTGTTCTAATATTTCAAGGCAATTAGGGCTTTTGAATCCTTAAATCCCTCTGTTGTGTGACACTGTGCCAGGAAGAGCAAAGCATATATCAATTAAAAAAATTTAAAAAAAAAGGAGGAAATCAGACCCTAAGGAAATTGGGCTCATAGTCTAAACACACACACGTGTGTGTGCTCAGCTGTGTCTAATGCTGCAACTCCATGGATTATAGCCCACCAGGCTCTGCTGTCCATGGGATTTTTCAGGCAAAAATACTGGAGTGCATTGCCATTTCCTACTCCAGGGGATCTTCCTGATTCAGGGATCGAACCAGGATCTCTGTGTCTCCTGAATTGGCAGGTGGATTGTTTACCAATTGCACCACCTAGGAATCCCTGTTCAAAGTCTAAGGTCCAAGGCTATACTAATCGCCCAACCTACAAAAGGCATTTTGGACAAATTTCACCAAGGTAAAAAATCTCCCTTTCTTCTTACAGAAATATGTAATTTCATCATGTGTAGTAGTTGACTACTTTCAAACTCTACAAATGTTAAAAAAAAAAAAAAAAAATCCAAGTATAGTAAGTTAACAGCCAGATAAGCAGTCTTGATAAAACTTGCAATGAATGAGGTAGAAGTAGTTTATAACAGCAGCACACTTTATATTTTGCTAAACTGTAATCTACAGCAAAAATAACATTCTAGTAAAGCAACATGAAAAATGATGCCCAGGGCTCCACTGAAAAGCTGGTTTGAGAATTCAGCTCACTCAAACATATGAAGTTTTTTTAACAAAAAGGAATATATTGAGCAAAGAGATGCTGAGGATGGAAAAGAAAACATGAAACAATTAACTACCTCTTAACTGTCATATGGAAATCTACCAAAAAAAGCAAAGCTGACAGAATCTCCTTGGGAGATTACAGTCAAGATAGAGATTACTTGATGCGTGCACACACACACACACACACATGCATGTACACCTTTAGAGGCTCACGTCTGTATATTTATGTTGGGGATTACTCTTCTCATTGACAGAGTCCACATATATTGGCCTTCAACAATATCCATACTTGATTATTTTATTAAGATATCCTAAAAGATGATGCTGTTAAAGTACTACACTAAATATGCCAGGAAATTTGGAAAACTCAGCAGTGGCCACAGGACTGGAAAAGGTCAGTTTTCATTCTAATCCCAAAGAATGGCAGTGCCAAAGAATGTTCAAACTACCACACAATTGCACTCATTTCACATGTCAGCAAAGAAATGCTCAAAATCCTCCAAGCTAGGCTAAAACAGCACATGGACCGAGAACTTCCAGATGTATGAGCTGGATTTAGAAAAGGCAGAGGAACCAGAGAACAAATTTCCAACATCGACTGGATCACTGAAAAAGCAAGAGAATTCCAAAAAAACACCTACTTCTGCTTCATTGACTGCGCTCAAGTCTTTCACTGTGTGGTTCACAACAAACTGGAAAGTTCTGAAAGAGATGGGAATACCAGACTACCTAACCTGCCTCTTCAGAAACCTGTATGCAGATCAAGAAGCAACAGTTAGAACCATACACAGAACAACGGGCTGGTTCCAAACTGGGAAAGGAGTACATCAAGGCTATATATTGTCACTGCGCTTATTTAACTTATATGCAGAGTACATCATGAGAAATGGGAGGCTGGATGAATCACAAGCTGGAATCAAGATTCCTGGGAGAAATATCAATAACCTCAGATATGTAGATGACACCACCCTTATGGCAGAAAGTGAAGAGGAACTAAAGAGCCTGTTGATGAAGGTCAAAGAGGTCAATGCTGAAAACTCAACATTCAGAAAACCAAGATCATGGCATCAAGTCCCATCACTTCATGGCAAATAGATGGGGAAACAATGGAAACATTGATAGACTATTTTCTTGGGCTCCAAAATCACTGCAGATGGTGACTGCAGTCATGAAATTAAAAGACGCTTGCTTCTTGGAAGAAAAGCTATGACCAACCTAGACAGTGTAATAAAAAGCAGAGACATTACTTTGCTGACAAAGGTCCGTATCTAGTCAAAGCTATGGTTTTTCCAGTAGTCATGTATGGATGTGAGGGGTGGACCATAAAGAAGGCTGAGTGTCGAAGAATAGATACTTTCCAACTGTGGAGTTGGAGAAGACTGTTGAAATCCCTTGGACTGCAAGGAGATCAAACCAGTCCATCCTAAAGGATGAATATTCATTGGAAGGACTGATGTGCTGAGGCCTAAGCTGCAATACTTTGGCCACTAGATGTAAAGAGCCAACTCATTGGAAAAGACTCTGATGCTGGGAAAGTTTGAAGGCAGAGGAGAAGGGGATGACAGAGGACCAAATAGTTGGCTGGCATCACTGACTCAATGGACATGAGTTTGAGCAAGCTCCAGGAGACGGTGAAGGACAGGGAAGCTTGGCATGCTGCAGTCCATGGGGTCACAAAGTGTAGGACAGAACTGAGTGACTGAACAACAACAACAATTTTATTAAGATATGCACTTTGAGCTGTTTTTCTAATACATCAGATCATTTAAAACATCCTTGTTCCTCTTACAACCATTGCATAAAAGCAGGCATCTTTGAGATTCCTAAGTATTTGTGGCTACATGACTGTGGCTTTCTGTACTAAATTGATCGGTTTATATGAGGAAGCTAAACCTTGGTCTTTGGGAGAGCTACTGCTTGCTAGGTGAATGAACAGATGTTGCCAGTTCTCTCTTGCTCGTTCCTCAGTAGACTCTGAGAAGCTGAATGTCTTCATTCCCAGTCTTGCTTGTGGCTGGTGGTGGCCATTTGCCACTGTCTGGCCAATGACCCTCTCGGCTGATTCTTAACTAACTCTAGGCTAATTCTATGACACATTTTTTTTGGCAGGAAAACCAAAGTACAGATGGCTGCCACTAGAATTTTCTGGATTTTACCCCCCCCCGCCCCGCCCCCCAAAGTCTTCATTATCACCTGGCAATCTTTCAGTAGTGCTTGGCCATCTCCTTTCCCTTTCTAAACAACTTTCCCAAATCCATGCTGCTCTCCCCAGGCCTTTTGTCCTTCTTACTGTTAACTCCTCTCTTGAGGACCTCAGATTCTTAATGACATCTCAAAAGAACTATCAACATTTGCTTTCTCCATAGTCATGTCTTCTATTAACTCTTTCATGTGCCATGATTTGACTTCTGCCTTCACATCTTTATTAGGTAATTATTCTGATAATAGTTGCCTATGGTATCCTAATTGCCAAATCCACTAGGTGCTATTCAGTGCTACCCACAGAAAGGCTCTCTGCTATATTCCATAGGACTGGCCACTTCCTTCTTGAATTCTGTTTTCTTTTGGCTAGGATGGCACCAAAATTCTCTGGCTGTCCTTTCACCTCTCTGCCATTACCTTAATAATTTCCTTCACTGGATCCTCTTTAGCACACCCATAAATGCTGGGGTTCCCAGGGATTTTTTTCTCTACTGGTCTCCCTTGCTTGTCATTCTGTATGGTTCTCTTTGAGTGAGCGCATCAATTTTCATGGTTTT
Source organism: Bos grunniens (assembly GCF_055505025.1). Lineage (NCBI taxonomy): Eukaryota > Metazoa > Chordata > Mammalia > Artiodactyla > Bovidae > Bos > Bos grunniens. The sequence continues at coordinate 22,556,227 of NC_141168.1, forward strand.
CACTATTATCTAGGGCTTCCAAGGGGAGAAGGTGATGGCACCCCACTCCAGTACTCTTGCCTGGAAAATCCCATGGATGGAGGAGCCTGGTAGGCTGCAGTCTATGGGGTCGCTGAGGGTCGGACACGACTGAGTGACCTCACTTTCACTTTTCACTTTCATGCATTGGGGAAGGAAATGGCAACCCACTCCAGTGTTCTTGCCTGGAGAATCCCAGGGACGGGGGAGCCTGGTGGGCTGCTGTCTATGGGGTCGCACAGAGTCGGACACGACTGAAGCGACTTAGCAGCAGCAGCAGCAGCAGCAGGGCTTCCAAGATGGTGCTAGTGGTAAAGAATCCATCTGCCAATGTAGGAGATGTTAAGAGATGTGGATTTGATCCCTGGGTCTGGAAGATGTAGGAACTGCTGACTCCTAAACTTTATTTGATCAACTGTTACCAAGCTATCTTTATCTGTAGATCCACAAGCCTCTCAAATGCAGTATGTTCAAACTAAACTCTTCAGCATCTGCTCTTTATCCTGAATTCCTTTTCTATCAGTGGTATATAAATCTAGGAATCTCAGCTGCAAACATGAGAGTAATCTTTGAATGTCTCCTTTCCTTTCCCTCACTCTCCTCAGCAAAGATTAATTTCTGCCAACTTTATTCCCTAAATGTTTCCCTAATATATTGTCCTTTTTATGTATCTGCTCACTTCCTTGCCGAAGCCTTCATCTCTTCCCTGGATTACTGTAACAGTCTCCTGACTGATGTCTTTGCCTCATGCCTGGCTCTACTTTACATCATTACTCCATATTTAACTAATTAAATACGAGTTAGATCAATGGACTTATTTATCTAAGATACAAAATTTGACTATGTTATTAAGAATTACTTGTAAAGACATCAGTGTTTCCCATTGCTTATATGATGAAGCTTCTTAGAAAGGCTTTCCATGATTTTTGTTTTCTGCCCAACACTTCAGTTTTTCTCCATCTTTCACCACTTTCTCCTTTCTCTCAAACGTCTCCCTTCCCCAGCTCGGGCCCTCTGACTTGCTACCCTTTTAAAGCAAATTCCCTAAACATATCAGGGTGGTTAATGATTCTGTATCTTTGACGGCTCTTATTCCTCTTTCTGAAATATTTATGATTCCTGGCAGGGTCACTGGTTCCTCTGCTTATGTTTTTCACACAGTTCTATTAGCTATCATATGCTGCTTATCATCTGTATATCAGTATGTATGCCTACCAGATCATTAACTCCTTCCAGTAAGGGATTTTATACACACACGCCCCTATTTTCAGGGCCAGCAAAATAATAGGGGGCATTACAGGAGCTCAGTTCCTGATTTTTCAAACAGAACAAATGTTTTAATTGACCAATATAACATGACAAATAATTCACATAATAACAGATTGATAAAGATCAGGCAGGAGATGAAATGACTTGGCATTTACAACTAACTTTCACTTTAGTTTCTTGAGTGTATCCAAGGGACAAAGTAAAGACAGGGAAGTCATTTATTATAGCTAGTTTCCTGGGCTGTCAAGGAATCTTGCATATGTATAGTATAAACCAATTCTGGTCAATCCCTACAGTCAAAGCACTTTAAAACAACAACAACAACAAAAAAACTGCATTGCCTTCAGAAGTCACCTTGATTTCATGAGTCCACCTTCCTACAGCCGGGACTTGAGGGTCTATATTTCCTATGGACATACAATCCCTAGCATATCAAATACTCAGCATCTCTCAAGGAAAGACATACACTAACTGTCATGGAGAAGCAATCAGTCTAGGGCATTAGGATGTCTCAAGTGGTTCCACATCCTAATATTAACCAGACTGAAATCTGTTTAGGTCTTAAAATTAGTCAAAATTGAACTCATTCAGACCCAGAAGAGCATCTGTTTTCAAGGATGCAGCTGCTACACTTTCAATGGCAACTTACTGTGACTTCTTTAATTGTCTCATGTGAGCATGTCCTTGTGCATCTGCAATATTATCTCAAATTGTTACCATATTAGCTTAGACTAGTATCAGCTGTCATGAAAGTGATAAATTGAACAGGGGAAGATGGTTACAGCAGGAAAAGGAAGGTTAACTGTGAATTCAAACTTTTTAGAAGACAGAAAAAGACGATGAAAAATGATCTCATGAGATGTCTCACTGGAAAACAGTTTAGAAGATCAAATTTTGGCATAATTGTTATTTCTGACCCCTCTTTCTATTCGTACAGATACCACAAAATGATCTCTGCTTGAACATGGAATAAAATTATTTAATTTTCAATCTTCAGTTTTCCTATTTAGAAAATTGTAATAGGACCTTCCTAACTCCTGGTGCAACGTATTATTAGATTTTGTAAATAATTTTGAGATGCTGTCATCTGGCACACACTGTAAAAAAATAAAATTAAGGATGCTGATCAGCCTGTGACATTAAGAACTCCTGGGACTTACAGAGTTAACAGGGGCTGCAACAGGAGACCCCCATCTAACCTATTTTTTTCTCCTTAAATACCTGTGGGATATACTAATACTACTGTCAAGCCCAGTGCTACAGTAGGATTTAAAAATGTCTTACACTGTAATACCCCAGGTCCAAGTTGAACTTCTAATGCCAGCGAGCTCTATCCTCAGCTTTCTTAATGTCTCTATATCACTATCCCTATTTTTCATTCCCTTAAATTATTTGCAACACATGCATGCTAACCTTCCTCCATCCCAGTGCTCTGTACACAGTAGGAACTTTTAAAGTATTCTTAAATATATTGCTTCCCTATTTATGAAATCTACAGGCTTTTGGGATGGACAGATGATCTTCATATGCTAAAGGGTCTACTGTCTTATTAGCATCTATGTTGTATTTTCTTAGCATAGGGATGTCCTTCCTCCTTAACCAAGTCAGTTACTCCAAGCTAACATTTCATGGTGACTCTTTTGAACATTCTTTCTCTTTCTTGAAACCTATTTTAATACCTAGCTTCTCTTTGTCAATAGTCCTAGCTTTAACCCCTATTATTAAGTCATACAGTCACTTTCCCCCATCCTCTAACAACTCAAGTTTTAAGTTCTTTTCGATGTAAGAATGGGCCTTATCTAAGAAACATGTTTGCTAGGCTCTCTCTGTTTTACTTCCTAAAGCAATGGTTCTCCTGTCCCGAAACAACAACTACCTCTTTCAGCCCTGATACCTTTAGAAATTTGGGGTTTAAACTAGCAAAGTCAATTGACACTGAAAAGCAAAATAAGCTGATGCAAACTGCTCCTTGACCTAAAAAAATTATGATTGCGAAGTATGGGGACACTTTGTGTATTAGTCAGATCAGACTCTGTATGCACACGTATACATGTGTGTATAACCCGCTTTGGAAATACAGCCTGCTCTATGAGACATCACACTCAACCAAGGAATCCTTTTGTATCTCACAGCCATGCAAAAAAAATGCTAAGCCTTTTCACTGCTGCTTCTGGAAGGGAGCTCTCTTTTGTCTACCCTTTTGGGGGAAGAAGGGCAAATAAAGAGACTTTTTAAAACTGGAACGGGGAAAAGTGAAAAAATTCATTATCAGGAAGGAAAAAGAACTTAAGAATGGGGGACGTGCAGGATGAGGGGAAGGTGTTTTACTTATATTTGTTTTTCTGGGTGTAACCTCCTAATTGATAATAAGTTCATGATCAAAAGAATGCTTCCAGGGAGTACAGGAGGCAGGGACCTACTTTCTTTTCTGTGGTACTGCTTTTTTTTTTACTTTTAAAATTTTTATTTAATTGACGGATAATTGCTTTACAGAATTGTGTTGGTTTCTGCCAAACATCAACATAAGTCAGCCATGGTGGTGGTGGTTGGTGGTTTAGTCTCTAAGTCATGTCCAACTCTTGTGACACCATGGACTATAGCCCGCCAGGCTCCCCTGTCCATGGGGTTCTCCAGGCAAGAATACTGGAGTGGGTTGCCATTTCCTTCTCCAGGGCATCTTCCTGACCCAGGGATTGAACCGGGTCTCCTGCACTGCCGGCAGTTTCTTTACTGACTGAGCTACCAGGGAAGCCCAAGTATACATATGTCCCCTCCCTCTTGAACCTCCCTCCCCATCCGACCCTTCTAGGTGGTTACAGAGCCCTGATGTGAGTTCCCTGCGTCATACAGCAAATTCCCATTGGCTATCTATTTTACATATTGCAATGTAGGCTCCCACATTACTCTTTCCATACAGCCCCCCTCTGATTCCTTCCCTTGCCGCTGTGTCCGTAAGTCTGTTCTCTATGTCCGTGTCTCCATTGCTGCCCTGCAAATAATTTCAGTCGTGGTACTGTTTGCTATTTAATGATCCTGTGTTACATCTTTTCTCACTATTAATCATAAGACAGTGGGCAACATAAATTCTTAGTGTTTTTTGGAAACTCTCCCTCTCACTTCCCTCTCTCTCCTCTGAAATGCTGTACAGTCCCCTAACTATAGACAGTAACTCTTTGGGGCTGAAAAAATATGCCTGTCCCACTCACTGCCAACCCAATGTCCCAGATGTTCAATAACACTTCTTTGGGAACGTATTATGATAAGGCAAAACCCAAACCAAACCAAAACCCAAACCAAAAGAACCCAAGGACCAGATTTATAAGAACCTGTACTTTTGCCATTAGCAACGACTTGGATGGACCTAGAGATTCTCATTCTAGGTGAAGTGACTCAAAGACAAATATGACATCACCTGTATGTGGGATCTGAAAATATTACACAAATGAACTCATTTATGAAACAGAAAGAGACTCACAGACACGGAAAACAAACTTATGGTTACCAAAGGGGAAATGGGGGCAGGGATGAGTAGGAATCTGGGATTAATAGACACACACTATTCTATATAAAATAGGTCAATACGTCCTGTTGTATAGCACAGGGAACATAGTCAGTATCTTATAATCAACTATAATAGAAAAGAATCTGAAAAAGAATATACTCACACACATACACACGCACGTGTATGTATGTATGACTGAAACAGTCTGCTGCACACTAGAAACTAACACAACATTGTAGACTGACTGTATTTTAATTAAAAAAAAAAACAACACCACGCATTTAATTTTAAGGATGATGCTCAACAGTAATTTTATCTCAATGAAAACAAACTCTTTTCTACTGCTTCCAAAAGGAGTAAAATTTATTATTTCACTTTTTATCACCTCTAGAAGACATTTCTCAACAATCCTAAACCTTGTTTTCCTCATCTCTTCAGCTTGGAGAGCTGCTGTGAGGATCAAATGGGGAATGTGGTCCCTGACACAGGGCCTGCGGCGGAGCTAGGGATCACCCTCTGAGCTCCAGTAACTCTTGGCGTCCTCCTTCCAGCCTCGACACTTCCATCTGGGGCTGCATTTGCCTACAGAATGCCTAGTGGATTGTGAGATCTATGACAACAGAGGCAATAACTTATTTATCCTGGCATCTCTCAGAGCCTATAGCTCTTCTTTACATTCAGCAATAATGCCTATTGAATTTAATCTTCAAGTGAAGGACCAAAGAATTTCATAAACTTTTTTTCCCATTATATTAACATCTGCACAATGACATTAACCTAATGTCTTCCAAACAGTTCATTGGCCTGTGACGTTATTCTCTTTCAGGGTAAGAAATTGAAGCTCTGGAAAGCCTATGAGTGTTTGAAATTGCAAAATTATGCCAAATACTGACCTATATAGGGAAAAGAAAGGAGACTGGTGTAAGACCCATTGTGAAGAGCAAATCAAAAATAAGAACCAAGGTACAAAAAAAAGAGCTGTTTCCTTGGGCTACCACAGGAGAAGAGGCCGATTCTGAGCCAGCGGTTTACACTACACGCCGCCTGGTTCCACAGCAGGAAAATCACATCCGGCTTCTCATGACACAATGCTCGACGGTCACAAGCCTGAACAGGCCTTGGTCCTTCGTTACACGGAGCATTAGGCTCCTATGTCCATGCAGGGCAAACAGCACACACACATCGTCTTTACACACTGGGACAGTGACAGAACAGATCTCAGTCTCTCTCAGTCCTGAGGGGGAAACACTAAGATCGACTTTTCTTTCATTCCAAATAATCTTCCCCCAGGCTTGGTAAAAAACCTAATCATCTACTAAAAAGGAGTGTGGTTTGGCTCATTCAGGTCCTGTCAGAAAGGAAAGAGAAAGTGAGGAGAAGAGTTAATGAACAGCTCCTGTTCTTCTGTTGAAAAAGGCACTATTGTGGAGCTATCTTAGATTTCCATGGACTTTGTAAGCCTTCTGTATTCTTGTAAATCCCTGCATCATAGACCATCTTAAAATGTTAGTGACTACTTAACAAGAGAGTGTAGGTGAAAAAAACAACACAGTTTTAAGTTTTAACAGAATTATAGAGGCAAAAATATTTTATGGCAAAGAGATAACGTTTATCCATGTGTTCAAACAGGATCCCTCCAGCTTTGCATTTGTAAATCTTCCAAAGAGCCTCAGGGGATGGCTTATTCACTGGCTAAATTAGAAACATAAGGTCCATTTACAAATGGTGAAACTGAACCAAAGAGAAATATAGCTTAGATCCCAATATGACAGCAAAAAAACAAAACAAAAAAATGTTCCACAAATATAGAACTAGAAAGTCCCATATGTAGTTTCTCTTCTTTTTAATTTTTTCTTGTCTTTTTTTTTTTTTCCCCCACAAGTTTACTGTTCAGGCAGCTACACCATTCAAAAATTTGGGCCAAGCTTAAAAATACTCATCACCTTCTGATGGACAGCAAGTACAATCTCACTTTTATCTTTGCAGACCCAGCATATAATGTAGCTTCTGGAATCAGCCATCAAGTATCAAGTTCAATGAACAAGACGGTACCCTTTGGAGACAGACAGACCTGAGTTCAAATTCTCGTATACCATTTGGGTGAACTTCTCCATATCAGATTCTCTATTTGTAAAAGAGAATCCTCATACCTTCCTCATGGGATTCTTAATATTAAATGAGAAAATATATAAGCACTTAAAATAGTTTATATATTAAGAATAGTCCTTAATATGTGGCGATTCCTATTGTGTACGTTAGTCACTCAGTTGTGTCTGACTCTTTGTGACCCATGGCCTGTAGCCTGCCAGGCTCCTCTGTCCATGGAATCCTCCAGGCAAGAATACTGGTGTGCATTGCCATTCCCTTCTCCAGGGGATCTTTCTGACCGAGGGACTGAACCCACATCTCCTGAATTGCAGGCAGATTCTTCTGTTTGAGCCACCAGGGAAGCAAATCAATTACTAATACCACTATTATTATATATTCAATAAAGATGTGCTGAATGAAAAAAATGACAAAAACTCAGTATCCTTCTCCTTTATCTATAGCTTCAGGTAAAGGAACAATTCTACTAGCTTTATACATTTAATAAACTCCAGTACTTTGGCCACCTGATGCGAAGAACTGACTCATTTGAAAAGACCCTGATGCTGGGAAAGATTGAAGGCGGGAGGAGAGGGGGATGGCAGAGAATGAGATGGTTGGATGGCATCACTGACTCAATGGACATGAGTTTGAGTAAGCTCAGGGAGCTGGTGATGGACAGGGAAGCCTGGTGTGCTGCAGTCCATGGGGTGGCAAAGAGTCGGATACGACTGAGTGACTGGACTGAACTGAACTGAACTGATACCTTTAATGCCAAAATCGGATGGGCTACTGTCATTGTAGAGCAAATAGGTAAAATTATAAGCACTGGTCACTCTGATCCTATTGCTATGTGGAAAACACATGGACAACTGACTTAACTGCAAGACACAGCTGACTCAGCCACCAAGCACACAGTCACCAAGACTAGCTGCGCAGCTGATGACAGCTCCCTAGGAAGGAGGCTGGAAGCAAGAAATAGAGAGAGAAGCACCTCACTAACACACAGTGCAGGGATGGCAGGTGTAAATCTTGCTAAGACTATTGCTACTCTGTGAGGATAAGTGTGGACACTTCCCCAGGATGGGGTAAAGATAACGGTTCAGTAGCTCCCCTCTAATTTCTCTTGTGTCAGATACTCCCTGTGCAGGCCAACATGATGAATGGATGCCATGGACCTACTGACTAATGCCTTGTGAAGGTTCATAATACACAGCCATATTTCAGTCATTACGCATTAGTAACACATGAGTCCCGTTCACACATCCATTCCAGTCTCGCCACATAATCCCTAGGATAATTAACAGTTCAAGGAGATGCTTCCAGAATCAACTTTCTAAAAACCAAAAGAATAATCTGTTTTTATGCCCATTAAGGATAAGCTATACAGAGAAGTAATCATTTATCAGGTGGTCATGTAATCTCAGGATACCGTCTGAAACTCTAACTAATTTTATTTTACTAAGTAAAAGAATATGGTTCTCATATTCATTATAAACTTGAATAAACTTGATTTTTCCAGCTACCACAACATCTCTTACATTTCTTTGGGATTGACGACCTATGTTTAGCCTCAGTAAGTAGTGGTTAAATTCTGACTCAATCACTTGACTCAATTCAGCTGAATAACCTTGGGCAAACTGTGAAAACTTACAATCAGTGCAGTTACTGTTTCAGCCTCCAAAGGACATTGTAAGGATTCAATGATATAAAACACATAAAACTTTCATAACAATGTTCAGTATATAGTAAGTGCTCAGTAAATCTAAGTGATTATTGTTGGACCTTCAAGAAGGAACCCCGAAAGAGTGAAATTCCTAGACTCATATCTTCACTCATCAAGATCAAGTATGTGTTAGTTGCTCTGCTAAGTTGCTTCAGTCGTGTCCGATTCTGTGCAACCCCATAGACGGTAGCCCACCAGGTTCCGCTGTTCCTGGGATTCTCCAGGCAAGAGCACTGGAGTGGGTTGCCATTTCCTTCTCCAATGCATGAAAGAGAAAAGTGAAAGTGAAGTCGCTCAGTCATGTCCAACTCTTAGCGACCCCATGGACTGCAGCCTACCAGGCTCCTCCGTCCATGGGATTTTCCAGGCAAGAGTACTGGAGTGGGGTGCCATTGCCTTCTCCAGTGTTAGCTGCTCAGCAGTGTCCAACTCTTTGCAACCCTATGGACTGTAGCCTGCCAGGCTCCTCTGTCCACGGAATTCTCCAGGCAAGAATACTGGAGTGGGTAGCCAATCCCTTCTTGGGGGGATCTTCCCGACCCAGGGATTGAACCCGGGTCTTCCTGCATTGCAGGCAGATTCCTTACCATCTGAGCCACCAGGGACACCCTTGCAAAAACTAGACAGCTATAGGCTTAGTTGTTCCTGTGGCTAAGGGACACAAAGGAAACAACATATCGAGATAGTAAGACATTCAAATTGCATAAGCTCATGACTTTTTGACCTTCAAATAAGAAACTGCCAAGGTCTGAGAACACAGCAGAATTCTCGAAAGTTCAAATCAGTGGAGACATGCAGGAGGAAAAAGGGATTCAGGGTGGCAGGCTTAAATTTGATCTTTTTACCCACAAAAAGGGGGAGAATGATTTTCCCCAGAGTTGCAACTATTTTAAAGGGGAAGTGACAGGGATCTCTCTTTTCAAGACAGTATGTCCCCAGTGCCTGATTCTATAGCCAAGTGAACTTGGGTGGTATCTTAGGACTTCAAATGGATGTTCAACAAAGCTTTGAAACTGTGTTTTTGAGCGATCAGGTCTGCCTTACTCAACTGAGTCTGAAAGGTCATATTTATATTTTGAATCAGCATTTATTTCATGGTTACAGTTTATTTCCCCTTCTGCCAAACGCATTATGAGGAGACAGAAGAAATACACCTGAGTGTGCATCCCTGTGGTACAGGTGAGCGAGCAATGATGATGAACCCATAGAGACTCTGAAATTTTGACCTGAAATGATAGGAACTGTGATTTCACTTGAAGAGACTGAAATTGCATTATAAATTATTTCAGTACGCACATAAAGACAATGACAAGTCGGATCTTCTATTAAGGCTGACACGGCTGAATCGGGCTTATTTTGGAAAGATGGTTTTTCTATTCACCACCATGGGGGACTGGCTATGTTATTTGCTTTCCTAGGACTGTGTTCCGTTTGATATCACCTGGGATTAAATTTACTGTAGAAAGTGACGGGGGGAAATGCCCAGTGCCCTTGTCTGTTGGCATAGTGACATCATCCCCAGTCCGTTTCCTGGAAGCACAGGAATGACATTTTCTAACTCCCAGCCAGCAGGGTTTGGAGTTTAGATTCTGCTGGTGAGGGGCACTCCCCAAAGAGGTGGAAGGTAAAAGGAAAGGGAGGGCATCCTTCCCCCCTTGCAGTGGGACAAAGAAGTTCAGGCAGATGGCAAATAAGAGGCTCGTAGTAGCATCCAGAACTGCTCCAGCAACAGCCGCCTCCCTGCTGCGGGCAGGTGGAACCACTGGCACGGTTCCTGTATCTCATTTCCCCACTCGCCACCTGCTAGTTCTCCTTGCTCTTTGCTTCCTTCCAACTAAGCCTTCTTAGCAACCTTCAAAACACTGAATTCCTTGTGTTAAATTCCCTCTTGCCTGAAATCCCTAAATAATGACTTCTGTTTTCCTGACTGAGCCTTGATGAATAAATACAACCTTCTACTCATATTTCTGAGCTGTGGCGACTCCAACCTCAGAGCATATTTGGAGTAGGAAGGAGTGGGATGAAGAGTCACCAAGAACCCCTGGGCTATCTCTGAAAGGCACATTGTAACCACTAAGGCAAGGATTCTCAAGATGTGTTCTACTGTAGCAGTCCTAATCTAATCTCTCAGTTTTGCCCTCCTCCACCTTCATCAGAGAAGCTCCAATTTCACTCGTTACCTATTAAAGTTTGGCAGGACAAGCTTGCTGCTGAGATAGCTATTTGCAAACCACTGACCTTGAAGAGTTGGACCACAAAGAAGGCTGAGTGCCAAAGAATTGATGCTTTCGAATTGTGGTGCTGGAGAAGACTCTTGAGAGTCCTTTGGACTGCAAGGAGATCAAACCAGCCAATCCTAAAGGAAATCAACTTCGTATATTCATTGGAAGGACTGATGGAAAACTGAAGCTCCAACACTCTGGCCACCTGATGCGAAGAGTCGACTCATTGGAAAAGATCCTGATGCCGGAAAAGATTGAAGGCAGGAGGAGAAGGGGACAACAGAGGATGAGATGGTTGGATGGCATCACCAACTCGATGGACATGAGTGTGAGCAAATTCTGGGAGACAGTGGAACTCAGATGAGCTTGGCGTGCTACAGTCCAGGGGGTCGCAAAGAGTCAGACACGACTTAGCAACTGAATGACAGTAACAGCCCTTGAAAAGGAAGGATCTGGTCACTAGCAAACAATGCCCCACTGCACTGCAACCTCCAGAGCCAGTCAGTAGGGACAAAGGCCAAATGTTTAAACTACGGCACAACTCCTATAGAATGGGGATGAGTGGCAGGAAGAGCTATTTAAGTAACAGAAATAACATTTACTTGGGAACAAATAACTTGCTTTCTCTCTATCATTTTAGTTACATGAACTATAGGATCATTTTAGGGATATTTACTGAGTATTGAAGAAATTATACATTGCTCTCATTTTGACTAATGCACGCCAAGATTCCCTGGCAAAGTAGATTCAATCTTCCCTTTGAAAATGTTTCACAGAATCATTTTGCTGTCTAAATTTTCAGAAAACTACCATAGCTATTTCTGCCATTTTCTAAAGAAATCACAGATTGAAGATGTAGACTCCACAAAGTAGACTTCTTATCTTATCGAGGTCACTCAGTCTGGAGCTGTTTTCAATGATTATATAAAAGCTCTGGCTTAACACTGAGGTATCCCCCAAATACTCCATGTCCCTGAGAATGTTATACACGCAGCTACTTCTGGGCTCTGTAGTTTGGATCACCAGCCCTTTGGTAACTAGGTTGAAGGCATGAAGTTTAGGAGAAATCACCTAGATACTGACCCATAAAGGCTTAGATCTCTTTGTTCTTAGGCTATTCATCAGAACACCCACTTTTTTTTTTTTTTTTCCATCCTGAGCCCCTCTCCCACCCTATCCCATCCCTCAGGGTCATCCCAATGCACCAGCCCCGAGCACCCTGTCTCATGCAATGAACCTGGACTGGTGGTCTGTTTCACATATAATAATATACATGTTTCAATGCTATTCTCTCAAATCATCCCACCCTTGCCTTCTCCCAGAGTATCCAAAGGACTGTTCAATACACCTGTGTCTCTTTTGCTGTCTCGCAAATAGGGTTATCGTTACCATCTTTCTAAATTCCATATATATGCTTTAGTATCCTGTATTGGTATTTTTCTTTCTGGCTTACTTCACTCTGTATAATAGACTCCAGTTTCATCCACCTCATTAGAACTGATTCAAATGTATTCTTTTTAATGGCTGAGTAATATTTCATTGTGTATATGTACCACAGCTTTCTTATCCATTCGTCTGCTGATGGACATCTAGGTTGCTTCCATGTCCTGGCTATTATAAACAGTGCTGTGATGAACATTGGGGTACACGTGTCTCTTTCAATTCTGGTTTCCTTGGTGTGTATGCCCAGCAGTGGGATTGCTGGGTCATATGGCAGTTCTAGTTCCAGTTTTTTAAGGAATCTCCACACTGTTCTCCATAGTGGCTGTACTAGTTTGCATTCCCAGCAACAGTGTAAGAGGGTTCCCTTTTCTCCACATCCTCTCCAGCATTTATTGCTTGTAGACTTTTGGATCACAGCCATTCTGACTGGCATGAGATGGTACCTCACTGTGGTTTTGATTTGCATTTCTCTGATAATGAGTGGTGTTGAGCATCTTTTCATGTGTTTGTTAGCCATCTGTATGCCTTCTTTGGAGAAATGTCTGTTTAGTTCTTTGGACCATTTTTTGATTGGGTAGTTTATTTTTCTGGAATTAAGCTGCAGGAGTTGCTTGTATATTTTTGAGATTAATTCTTTGTCAGTTGCTTCATTTGCTAGAACACCCACTTTTAAAAAGTGAGTAGCATTTAAACATTTTCCCATTTTCCCCTGTTGGACTAACAGAATTTCATTTTCGGAGAAAGAACAAGATGATAGTGGTAAATCTTGGTTTGATATACATAGAGCTAAGTTGAAAAACATATTCACATCTATTTGGAAATTAAGCATATACATTTGAGATTGTGGCTAGATTTGTCTTTGCCCGCTATTTACACAAAGACATGCACAGGCCCCCGTTCTCTCCTCTACAGATCTGGTCCAATATCTTTCGGTGGCCCTTCAGCAGCTGTGATGCTCTTCTTTAACTCCTGTGAGACCACACTGACTCCTGGCACTCAGTCTTTTCTTGCTTGCTTGCTAAGTCACTTCCGTCGTGTCCGACTCTGTGTGACCCCATAGATGGCAGCCCATCAGGCTCCCCAATCCCTGGGATTCTCCAGGCAAGAACACTGGAGTGGGTTGCCATTTCCTTCTTCAATGCATGAAAGTGAAATCGCTTAGTTGTGTCCGACTCTTGGCGACCCCATGGACTGCAGCCCACCAGGCTCCTCCGTCCGTGGGATTTTTCAGGCAAGAGTAGTGGAGTGGGGTACCATCGCCTTCTCCACAGTCTTTTCTAGGTGCCAAGAATCATATCGGTTCTAGGCATCATTGTCAAATTCTTGTCTATGGTGTCTAGAATTTCTTTAGCATTCATTGTTCTAAGAACTGGCAAATCTGGAATTCCCTACTGTGGTAGTTGCTAGGATGCTGTGCTTCCACTGCAGGGGGCACAGGTTCAGCTCCTGGTTGGAGAACATCCCACATGGCGTGCCAAAAAAATGAAAAGGCGTATCTGCTGTAATCTGGTGTTCTGTCACATTTCACATGTTCCACATTTTCCTAAATTTCCTTAAACACCCAAAGGATAATATATTTGAACTCCACTTTTGAAGCAAGATGCCTTCTGATGCTTTTCTCACAACTGTCTCTTACCACGAGCTGTCCTGCCCTTTCGCCCTTTAGTTTGGAGAATAGTCCCCTTTCTAAGTAAGAAAGAAATAAAGAGAAACAGAGTGGTTGGGCTTTCTATTAATGACCTTCACCACTTTACCAACTGTGGGCCTATCCGGTTCCTGTTTTCTGTGTCTAAACATCCTCAGTATCTCAGGTATCAGCATGTCAGTCTGGGTTTTGCCTCCCTGACGCTTTACCTACAGGCTCCCTTACATTTTGTGTCTGCCATGCATCTATGATGCTTCTACGTGAGCTCATCAGAGAGCTCTCTGGGTGCTGGACAACAGTGTGGTGGTCAAAGTACAGATTGTAGAGGCAAGCTAAGTAAGTTCAAATTCTGGTCCACCACTTCGTAATTAATAGCTGTGTGTCCTTGATAATTAATAGTTGTGTGTACTCTTAAAAGTCTAATATTTTAGACTCTCCATGTCTAAAATATTTCAATACCATGACAGTGTCTTCCAAATAAAATCCCAACTGATCTTTGTTCCTATCTCCAGTTTCATAGTTTGTTGCTTCCCTACAGTGAACTTCATGTTCCAGCCCTTTGGAATAAGTGAATTACTCTGAACTCACCATATTTTCTTCCATAGTCTTTTCTCCTCCCCTCCCCTTTCCTTCTTGGTTTCTCCTCCTAAAAGGCCCTTCTGTCTGGCTAATTACTATGTAATCATTTAAGCCTCAGATCAGCTGCTGCATTCTCCAGAAAGCCTTCTCTTGATATTTACATTCTCCTTTAAAATGTGTTCTTTATATATTCCCATAGTACGCTGTGTTTACCCCATAGGTGCCGAATCACAGGATGGTATAATTCTTTCATGCCCATCTTTGCCATGACTTACAAATCCCCTGCAGGCTGAGGGTGGGTCGTGTTTATTCATGTCCTCAGGGCCCTAGCCCAGAGCCAGTACTGTTATTTGTTAAACCAAGTTGATCCATAAATATTTACTGAATGAATGAATATCTTCCCTGATGGCCTCATGAGAGAGCGCTTCACTGATCTAGTAAATTAAACAAGATAAACTTTCCATTTAGCCAATAGAAATTAACTATTGGATAAATTCAATAGAACACATGATTTATGAATCCTTGTCTAAACCTGTAACCATGTGACACTCCAGCTAACTGACTGTGCCTTATTGTCTTCTCAATAGGGGAGGCCTACTGGAGAAGATGGACGCAAGGCAAAGCAGTTGGCAAAGCCGAAACACGACAGAACAGTCAGAGGTCAAAGGTAAAAACAGGGGGAAGCCAAATTCACTTTTGTGACTACGACACTTCCAGCCCTTCCTTATTCTCTGCAATTCAAACAATCCATCACACACAAGAAACACAAGAATTCCCCTAATATGGACAGTGAATCCCTAAATTTTTGCATTTGTGGTGTTCATCTAAGATTTGCTTTATTTAAACCTGAAGACACATGAATAACATCCCCTCTGCACATCCTACCACAGTATGCTTTCAAACATGCTTTGAACTTGAGCCATTCTGATATTTCAAGTTTGTTAAAATGTCTGGGGGAGAAATGGATACACGTGTATGTATACACGTGTTCACCTGAAACTGTCTCATTATTAATGCGCTCTAACCAATAGAAAATAAGAAGTTAAAAAATAAATAAAATGTCATTATACTTCTTTTATTAGGTAAGGAAGCAACTTAAATAAGAGAGACAAAGGACCTTCTAATCCAGAAATTAAGAACACATGTCTAAGAATCACCAAAAAGGATTTTTTAAGAAGGGAATTAAAGCACTACAGATGAATGACAGGTAAAAATCTGTCATATGAGGAAGTGGGAATCACAGACGCACAGATTCATCACGTACAATGAGGGGCGCTGAAAGCATGAGAAATACAGGATTTGAGAAGAAAAAAGAGAAACAGTAAAATGGTTTTAGTTTGATGAAAAGAAATGAGGCTCCAAGATTAACAGCCCAGCTCAGACACCGGCTAAGCAGAATTCACACTTTTTTGCTTCAGCTTTTCTACCTATAAAATGGGAATAAAGATGGTAGCTTTCTAATTAGCTCAGGATGCATCTGTGCAGATGAACCAAGGGATGACTACGGTATAAGCTACAAATGGAGACTGCGAGGGAGGTTTTGCTGGGGACACATTAGAAGTCAAAGAGAAAGGAAGAAAATTTTAAATGGACAGAATAACTCAGAGCTTCTTTGGTACCCATGGCCTACTCACTTCAATGAAGACAGGAGGGATGCCCAAGGAAGCTCAGAAAGTGATGTAAACTCACTGAGATGAGCAGGCCTGACCGAACTCCCATCCCACCCCACCCCCGCCCCACCCAGGCTGAGTAACACTACAGAGGAAGAGGGGGCAGGGAGCCAGCTGAACACTCTATGGTGAACTGTCTCCTTAGAACTGCCTGAGGCACTCCTCTCTGCCTCTGCAAGTTACATCTTTCACTGGGAAATTCAGCACTTCAAGGAGGCAATAACTCCTTTTAAAAAAAAGTTTGTTTTCAATTAGGTTGTGCAAACATCCTGCCCTAAGAAAGTGTGCTCCTTTTCCTTCCTTCCTTCCTTCTTTCCTCCCTCCCCCTTCCTTCATCTCCCTCCTTTCTCTATCTTACAACAATTAAAGAAAACAATCTTCCATAAAATTTTATAGATATTCATGATTTACACGAGTCCCGATACGAGCTGGGAATAATTTAAAAAAAAATCCACAACTGAAGACCCGTTAGTCCTCTAAAACAATAAAGAGAAACCAATCTTTTACTAGTCAAGTCTTGCACATTAACCCTGACTATCAAGTTTCTCCACCAGCCAAGGTCCTCTAAACCTTATCTCCCCTGCAGAATTAAAAAGCCAGGCCTGGGCCTCGGAAGCACATTACTGCATTTCATTTCTCTGGGGCTTATAACCACTTATAAGCTCACAAAGGACTGCACAGTTAAAGCCTAGGTTCTCTTTTCAGCCTTAAACGAGCTGCTCCACAGGTTGTTTTTAAGAAAGATGAGTCTGGAGAAGGCCATTTAGAAACTGGAGTCTTCCTTCTGGTGGCTGTTGTTGGCTCTGTGGCTGACTATCTTGAACCAGTGAAGTGTGGACTGATAAAAGTAAGTTTAAAGCCTGAGAGAAAAAAGTTTGTTTCTTCAACTTAGCTGGCTTTCTCTTTCTAATATAGAAAGTTAGTATCAGGGAGACTGTATTGTATTCTGAAATAAAGAACTAGATTAGGAACCAGAAGACCTGAGTCCTATGATTGGTTCTTTTACTGCCTTTTTTCTAAGAGTTTTGAATTTATTTTCTTCCTCAGAGATTTATATATTGCCAATTTCTCTAACAACGTGTTCTTTCTCATATATTCTCTTATATTAGAGTTGCAGATTTTAATTAAAAAGATTTCACAGGGGCATACATACATAATAAAAACAATCTCATAAAATATATAAGACAGGTTGCTATTTCTAAACTTATTCTTAACATTCATCCCTTCAAGTCGAGCTCCCCCTTTCTTCCTTTCTCCGTAATCTTCAATATTTCCTAGGTGACTGTGCACAACCCTCTGCATAATTTAACCACGTATCTGCATTCCTGTCTTATGTAGCTAACGGCCTCACTAAGCTCTAAGACCGCAGATCAACTAGACCCCTGATCTTCTGTTCACCACTGAACACCCTCCCCCTGGGCACAGAGCAGGCTATTGACTGAAGGGATGGAAGGGTTGGCGTCAATTTCATCCTCCTTTTTCCCTCCATGGGAGTTCTCATCTCTTTCATTTTTTTTTTTGATACTTTAATATCACAAATTTCTTTCTAATAATTTAAGTATAAAAATCAGTCTTTCCCCCAAATCCTTGACACCAGTTATCCCAGTTTGGTGCCCATGGCCTCTATTATTTGTCACTTCCTTTAAATTCCTTACTTGTCAGAAACGCTTCTGATTGCTGGCATTTCTTTTGCCCCTGGACTGTCTGTAGTCTAAAGAGACATCCCTAAGAGTTCAAATTTCTGTGTTCCACATGGAACACACTTTGTTGTTTATTATATCACTACAGTACTTAGGGGAGGCTGATGATCTTCTTGGAGGTCAGTTAACATTTACTAAACAGTTAAGAGTATCACTACAGTACTTAGGGGAGGCTGATGATCTTCCTGGAGGTCAGTCAGCATTTACTAAACAGTTAAGAGTATCACTACAGTACTTAGGGGAGGCTGATGATGTTCCTGGAGGTCAGTTAGCATTTAATAAACAGTTAAGAGTATCACTACAGTACTTAGGGGAGGCTGATGATCTTCCTGGAGGTCAGTTAGCATTTACTAAACAGGTAAGAGTATGCGCTAAGGGGCTTCCCTGGTGGTTCAGTGGTAAAGAATCCTCCCAGAATGCAGGAGATGCAGGTTTGATCCCTGGGTTGAGAAGATCCCCTTGGAGAAGGAAATGGCAATCCACTCCAGTATTCTTGCCTGGAGAATCCCATGGACTGAGGAGTCTGGTGGGTTATAGTCCATGGGGTTGCGAAGAGTTGGACACAACTTAATGACTAAACCACCCCCACATGCTCTAAACCTGAAAGACATTCATAAATTTGCTTTTTCAAAAATAAATTCCTGAGCCCTTTAAATACTGCAGACCCCACCCTCCTAAAAGGGAGCCCCATGACAACCTGTTGGGGATATTTGATGCTGGGGAGTCAGATGAGGCATACGGGCAGGGAGTGATTATCTGGGGCCCATGTGATTAAGTGGAGGAACCAGGGGAAGTGGCCTCAGGCTGTCCTGCTCGCCCCTTGTGGAACCATCTTCTTATTTGTATGATGACTGCCACCTTCTCATTGCAAAGCCATCCCTACATGTACCGCGTGTGAAAACATATTGAAAGCCTCTTTGGATCACAATACATCTGTTCTAAGAGGCTGAATGAGAGATGCCAGGGGAACATTAACTCACAATTTCCTAACTCGAGTGCAATTAAAATCTCAGCCACAGTACAGAATTAATGTAGTCCTTTGCATTTTAAATACATATTTTAATTAAATGACACCCATCTGTAGAATATGAGACTGCATTTTTATTGAGGATTTCAAATGATATAATCTGTTCCTATGAAGCGTAAATGGCTTGGTTCATGTTTCCAGAAACCTCTGAAGAATTATATAGATCTGGCAGAAGCACATGTGGTGACACTCAATTTTGCTGAAATTTAAATCTGTTTAACTTGCATGATAAGTGCTGTTTGTGTGATAAGACTTAGATTATGTGTAAATGTGACAGAAAATAAGAGCACAGCTCTTTCAACCTCTTGGGCCTCTTCTCTGCAGGGTCTGTCAGAGGAAACACAGGGTTGAGGGCGGGGCATCTGTGACCTGGCTAGAGCTACGTAGTCATGGTGATCATCCTTTAACTCATTTAACCTAATGAGAAGCTTCGTCTAAGGTAAAAGATAATGTTAATGAGCCTCTAACCACTTCCTTATGGACAGGAGAGCTACCTGGGAGCTGTACAATTATTTGTGACAGAAGTGATTTGAGATAGGTGTAAAGTTCCTCAGAAAACTGAACTACACCAACAAGAAGTAGACAGCAAATGTGCCCTTTGCTCTCTAGAGTATCTTTGTCTCAGGTCCTTTTTTTCCCACCTATATTTCCACATTAAGTACACTCTTCAAGAAGAGGAAGCCTTAGGGAGGCAGGAGGTAACTTGGGTTCTAGCCCCATGTTGATGTGAGACCTCGCGAGAGTCAGCCAGTTGGCACTCAGTTTTCTTGTTCATCTGCAAGAAGACAAAGTGGTGTTGGGATGGACAGTGTGGGCATTAGAGTCTGATGGCACAGATTTAAACCCTGCCTCGATCGCTCTCTGTGACCTCCCTCAGCCCCAACTCTGTCCTGTAAGAAATGAGGGTAACACCACGTCCCTCATAGGTTGTTGTAAGGATGAGTTAGCACGGTGGAGATCTGAGACCAGGGCCTGCCTCACTCTTGGTTGGTGTTCAATAAATGTCAGCTACAACCGCAAGCGAAATGTCAGCATTCGCTCTTGGGAAATCTGGGAATCACACTGTCCTAGGTTCCAAGCCTGGCTTTGCCTCTTGCTACTTGATGCTTGTAGAGAAGGTATTCAGTCTTTGAACTTTATTTTTATCCTTTGAAAACTAGAGACAATAATGCTTACTGTATTAGCTTCCTATTGCTACCATGACAAAGGACTACGAATGCAGCAGCTTAAAGAACACAGACCGCTTATCTTACACTTTCAGAGACTAGAAATCTGACATAAGGCTCAAAGGGCCAAAATTGAGGTGTCAGAGGCTTCTAGAGGCTGTCCGCATTCCTTGGCTTGTAGCCCCCTTACTCCATCTTTAAAGCCAGCAACAGAGGGTTTACTCTCTCACTGTATCACTCTGGCCTACTCATCTGTCTCCCTTTTCCACTTTTAAGGACCCTGTAATTACATTGGGCTCACCTGGATTATCCAGGATAATTTCCCCACCTTAAGGTGAGCTGACAAGCAATTGCCCATCTGCAATCTTAATTCCCCTTTGCTGAACATCTTCACAGCTTTTGGGGATTAAGATGCTGACACTTTTAGGGGAGTGATATTCTGCCTACTACACTTAGCCTCACAGCATTATGAAAGTTAGAAATAATACTCTATAATTCCCAGTACAGTGTCTTGCACATGATAAAACTCTCGATAAATAGCAGCGTTCCCATTATTGGAGCTGACTGGTAATTAAGGTCCTGTCAATCTTGGAAGTTCTGTAATCTTGTTATAATGTAGGTAAATGTTTTGCTAACAGTTTTATGTTTTGATCATAAAGCAATAGGCTCCAAGTTCTGATCTATAAACACTTGTCTGTTAACAGTCAGAATATTATTACAGCAAAGTATCTGGCTCTCCAGATAAATCTGTTGGTAGCAAATTGAGGTAAGTAAAGTCTTCTAGGATGATTATCATACTATATAGGGATTTGCCTCAAAAACTCTGTCAGACAGCTTGTGGAAACATCTTAACAACAGTGAATTATTTATAATATTACTTACGGGGGTATAATATTATATCTCTAAATATTAAACAGACTTGAATTACTTTGCCAATTTTTCTCTTGTGAATTTATTTATACATGCATGCACATATAACTTAAGGACTTAAAATTTTTCACTGTATCTTAAAAAAAAATCAAGTCAAATGATCAGGGTTCTACTATTTCTCATAGAATTATTTCTGATGAGCAGAAACTAGTTCTATCTAGCCTATGTTAGGCATCATATTAATTTTAGCTATCTAATAGTCCTTCAGATCAGATCATATCAGATCAGTCGCTCAGTCGTGTCCGACTCTTTGTGACCCCATGAATCGCAGCACACCAGGCCTCCCTGTCCATCACCAACTCCCGGAGTTCACTCAGACTCACATCCATCGAGTCAGTGATGCCATCCAGCCATCTCATCCTCTGTCGTCCCCTTCTCCTCCTGCCCCCAATCCCTCCCAGCATCAGAGTCTTTTCCAATGAGTCAACTCTTCGCATGAGGTGGCCAAAGTACTGGAGTTTCAGCTTCAGCATCATTCCTTCCAAAGAAATCCCAGGGCTGATCTCCTTCAGAATGGACAGGCTGGATCTCCTTGCAGTCCAAGGGACTCTCGAGAGTCTTCTCTAACACTACAGTTCAAAAGCATCAATTCTTTGGCACTCAGCCTTCTTCACAGTCCAACTCTCACATCCATACATGACCACAGGAAAAACCATAATAGTCCTTATGAAACCAGAAAACATCATGGTCAAGATGGTGCATCCACGAGCAAGGCAGAATGTAGAAGCAGCCTCCTGGGGAACTTATTACATGCTAGATAGAAGAGCTTTTATTATCTAATCCAAATCCAAGCAAATACATTCTTCTGGGAAGAGCTGGGTTTGGTGGAGCGTACTTGGAACAAGGGCAGATTCCATAGTTAACCTAGCCATAAATTTCACAGGAGAAATGGTGAAAGCCCAGATTTCAAGGGACATTTGGAAGGTTCCCTTTTCTCTAGTTTTTGGATCCCAGGAAGATGAACTGAAACTTTGTGGACAATAGGCTCTTCTTTGATTGGGTCTACCTAACAAGTTCATATAATAGTGTAAATTATTCATCAGAATTGATTAAAACTTAAAAATGAGGACCTAGCAAGGACTTTTGCTACTGTAATAATTTTTCGTTCACTTTTTATTTTAATCAAATCTAGGTATGCACATAGATTAAAGAGCCAGGTAGGTTTTATAAGCTTTTTCATCTTAGTCAATTTCCTTAGTGCTTATCCCTGTATAAAGAACTTGTCTATTTAGCTACTTTCTTAACTTTTAATGTTCAGGTGTTTGTTGCCCTCCCACTAAGAAAGATGGGGATTTAACTTCCTGCACATATGCGTATCTCTTCCCACTACTGTCTCATAACTGTGGCTAGATCAGTATTTCATGTTACTGTTGTTTTGTTCAGTTGCCCAGTTGGGTCTGACTGTGATCCCATGGACTGCAGCACTCCAGGCCTGCCTATCCCTCACCAACTCCTGAAGTTTGCCCAAGTTCATGTCCATTGCATTGGTGATGCCACCCAGTCATCTCATCTTCCGACGCCCTCTTCTCCTTCTGCCCTCAATCTTTCCCAGCATCAGAGACTTCTCCAATGAGTTGGCTGTGAGCATCAGATGACCAAAATACTGGAGCTTTAGCTTTGGCCATCAGACCTTATAACGAGCATTCAGGGTTGATTTCCCTTAAAACTGACTGGTTTGATCTCCTTGCTGTCCAAGCGACTTTCAGGAGTCTTCTCCAGCACCACAGTTTGAAGGCATCAGTTCTTTTGCACTCTGCCTTCTGTACAGTCCAGCTCTCACAACCATACGTGACCACTGGGAAGACCATAGCCTTGACTGTACGGACCTTTGTTGGTAGAGTAATGTCTCTGCTTTTCAGCACAATGTCTAGGTTTGTCATAGCTTTCCTGCCAAGCAGCAACTGGCTTCTGATTTCATGGCTGCAGTCACCATCTGCAGTGATTTTAGAGCCCCCAAAAAGGAACCGTGCCACTACTTCCACTTTTTCCGCTTCTATCTGCCATGAAGTAATGGGGCTGGACACCATGATCTCAGGTCTTTTAATATTTAGTTTCAAGCCAGCTCTTTTACTCTCTAAATGCTACTGCCATCTAGGGCCATGCAGTAGGCCACGTTTTCCCCTTGCACAATAGGTGTGTTTTCTCTGGCGCTAATAACAATCTTGTTATTTGTTTGCTTAGTCTTTTTGTACTTAAGAGATTGTTGAGCCTCAAATACTTCTCTCTCAATACATCAAAACATATTGGGTTTCCTATCAACATCACCTACTTGAACAAATCTCTCCTGCAACCTTCTGAACCGGTCCTCTGGGGGCGAGTTACTCTCTATGCCTGTTGCCATCTTGGCACCTCCTGCCATGATCATTTTTGGGCTCTTTCTCTGTGCTGGAATCCTTGTGTACTATGACTTTCTATTTTTCAGGTAAACTCTTTTGTACTATGACTTTCTATTTTTCAGGTAAACTCTTTTAGTTTGGTAGATTCTGAGGAAGGCGGCGTGGAAAGTACGTTTTTTTGAGACTACGTGTGTCTGAAAAGGTTTTCTTTTTCCCTCACACTGAACTGGTAGTGTGACTAAGTATATAATTCTTGGTTGGACATAATTTTTCTCAAAATCTAAAGGTATTTTTCTATTGTGTTCTAGCTTCTGGTGTTACCTTTGAGGAGTAATTTTCTGCTTCTTGATTCTCTAAAACCTCTCCTGTGCCCCTCTGCCCCAGACAGTTTAGCACTTTCTCTGTATTCTGAGGGCTCTGCAATTTTGCAGTGATCGACTTGGTGGGAATCTATTTTCATCCACTATGCTGGGCACTCTGGGTCTGTACAACTTGCAAATTCATGTTGATCCAGCAATCTGCCTCCTGAGCATATAACCAGACAAAACTCTAATTTGAAAAGATACATGCAACCCTGTGTTCATAGTACTATCCACAATAGCCAAGACATGGAAATAACCTAAATGTCGACCAACAGATGAATAAATAAAGAAGATGTGGTATGTATATACAGGGGAATTCTACTCAGTCATTAAAAAGATGATATGATGTCATTTGCAGGAACATGGATAAGCCTAGAGATTATTACACTAAGTGAAGTAAGTCAGAAAGAGAAATACAAATATCTGATATCCCTTACATATGGAATCTAAAATATGACAGAAATGAACTATGAAGCAGAATCCCAGACATAGAGAACAGATGTGTGGTTGCCAAGGGGCAGAAACTGTAGGGGAAGGATGAACTGGGAGTCTGGGATCAGCAGATGCAAACTATTATATATTGAATGGATATACAACAAGGTCCTATTGTATAGAACAGGGAACTATGCTCAAAATCTCATGATAAAGCATAATGGAAAAGAATATTATAAAAAAAAGAAAGTGTATGTGTATTTATAACTGACTCATTTGAAAAGACCCTGATGCTGGGAGAGACTGAGGGCGGGAGAAGGGTACGACAAAGGATGAGATGGTTGGATGGCATCACCAACTCAATGGACGTGAGGTTGGGTAAACTCCGGGAGTTTGTCATGGACAGGGAGGCCTGGTGTGCTGTGGTTCATGGGGTTGCAAAGAGTTGGACACGACTGAGTGACTGAACTGAACTGATAACTGAATCACTTTGCTGTACAGCAGAAATTAACACAACATTGTATATCAACTATACCTCAATTAGAAGGAAAATTCTTAATCTAAACCCCAGAATGGCTTGAACTCCTTTAGATCCTTACAAGAAAAATCCTACTTTGGACCTGGTTATACTTTGCCATCAGAATTTTACTGAATACTACAGAATATAGTTAATACAATTTCCCAGGTGGTGCTAGTGGTAAAGAACTCATCTGCCAATGCAGGAGACATAGAGACTCAGATTCGATCTCTGGGTTGGGAAGATCCCCAGAGAAGGAAATGGCAACCCACTCCAGTATTTCTAGCCTGGAGAATCCCATGGAGAGAGGAGCCTGGGGGGCTACAGTCCATAGGGTCCCAAAGAGTAGGACATGACTGAGCAACTTAGCATGCACGCACAGAATATAGTTAATAAAATTTTAGTATGTTAAAGTTATGGCAGATGTTTTAAATTAATGCATATTTATTTATTTAAAAAATTTCACTCTTTCTGGTATTACTGAAGTGTCAGTATCTCATTCACCTTCCTAGGGATATTCAGGGCTACTAAGATATTTAATCATCTTTAGTTTTTATGTTTTTTGGGGGGGCTTCCCTGGTGACTCAGATGGTAAAAAGTCTGCCTGCAATACAGGAGACCTGGGTTTGATCCCTGGGTTGGGAAGATCCCCTGGAGAAGGAAACGGCAATGTGCTCTGGAAAATCCCACGGGCTGAGAAGCCTGGCAGGCTATAGTCCATGGGGTCGCAAAGAGGTGGACACAATTATGCGACTTCACTTTCACTTTTCATTTTTTTTTAAAAATAAAACAATGTGTAAGATATCTAACTGAAAAAAGTCCATATGAATAATCAACTCAATGAGACATGTTCAAGTTAATCCCTAATTAACAAGAGAGGCAGCTGAACACAGAACCCTTTGATGCCTCTAAAAGGCTCAGAGCTTCAGAACTCCTATGGCCCTGTGCTGGACGGACTGTCATTTTGTTACAGTTTTTATTAAAATTGCACAGCTCCTTCATTTTCATACCTCCTGATTTAAAAGTACAAGTTTACAGAGAAAGTCATTTAATGAGAGTGGAGATTTAATTTAAATTTCACTCACTGTGGCTCTGAATAAACATACCCTGTGCCAGAGTTCAAGGGCCACATGGATCTTGGAAGGCTGTTAAACTTAAGTGCTCAACGTCGAATTTCAAATGCAATGCACCAAAGATTCCTTGATGGTGAAATTAAATGATCAAGTAGACAAGTAGGCCCGGTTATCAGCAGGATGGATAGGAGAAGGGGAAAAACTAGAGGCAGACTCGGGCATTTCACACTAAGTTCCATCATGGGGAACCATGGACAGTACAATGAGAGAGTCAGAAATGAAATACTCTTAAAGGGATGGCTAAGAATGAGGAAATGAGTTTAAAGGGAGAAGAAACAGAAGGAAAAACAACTGCCATTTATTGAAAGATCACTGTATGGTAGGCACTAGATCAAGTGTCATGCATAAAGTAGTTGACCTGATCCTCAAAAGCAGGGGTGAGGCAGGGGTTCCCAACCTCCAGGATCTAATGCCTGGTGATCTGAGGTGGACCTGATGTAATAACAATAGAAATAAAGTGCACAATAAATGTAATGCACCTGAATCATCCTGAAACCATCCCCTCCCTCCTTGGTCCGTGGAAAAATGGTCTTCCACAAAACCATCCCCTGGTGCTAAGGTAGTGGGAACTGCTACTGCGAGGGATTTAGAACATAGACAACGCCATCGATGATGTTAAAAGTGCCCTGTCCAAGCTCAAGGCCATGGCCATGTTTCTCTGTTATGTTGGTGCCGAGAAGAGAAATAAGGCTGGACTGTAACATTAGATGTCGGTCTTGCCTCCATATTCCATGGTAGGGCTGGGTCCGGGGGGAGAGAGAGCCTGGGCATGGTGTGGAAGAAACCCATCTCTGTCCGCTTATTTGGGGAAACAGGAGGTGGTGGGAGGAGTTTCCGGCCACTGGTGGCGCTTGTGACAGCCATCTGTCTGTCAGTGACCCCTGCTCTGCTTCCCGGAGCGAGGCAGACCCAGCAGCATATGCAGAACTCTGGTGTGGGGGCGTTTCTCTACCACACTTCCAAGATTCCTGTGAAAAGCCCAAAGGCTGTTGGCTTGAGCAAATGCGTTAATTGGGCTTGCGGTACCTTTACACACATAATAACGCTGGTGGATTTTTCATCACATTTCCCTCTCTCAGAAGCGGACGTGATAAAAGTTCGGAACATCTCTCTCTGGGTAAAGTTTGAGCAAATATATATATATATATATATATATATATATATATATTTTATAAAGCCGATCCAAAGGGTGGCCTTTATAATCAGTGTATGAGAAAAGACTCTGATGTTATTTCTGTTTTCATACTTATAATCATAATGCGTAAGTCTTAAAATTAATATTTCTGGGAGAGTTTCTCTCTACACAATCTTTCTCAGTATTCTGACACCACTATTTGAAGACTGTAGGAGAAAAGGTCAAAAATCTTGTCATCATTTCTTGAGTGAAGTTTTATATTTTCCTAAAAATTGTATAAGAGAAACCCTTGGAGGAAATGGACAGGTCCTCAGTGGGCTCAAGAAAAGAGTTTCCAATAAAGTAAGAACATATGTGTCCACTTTATTCTGGTCTTTTGTTCAGGACGCCTTGCCTAAATCTCCCAGAGATTTCCCATTATAAGGAGAAGAGGCCTGATCTTAATTTGAAAATAGAACTATTTCAGGAAAGTGGGCAAGATAAAAACCTGGGATAAAATGTAAACACCTAAGAGTATGTACTGTGGATCAGGTCCAAAGCTTAGGTAAAGAAAACACATTAAAAAAAAAAATCATTCACTTGGAACCACTGAAGTTTTTCAGATTTAAAATGTTAAGATGCTCAATAATGAGCTATACATAGAAAGAGATATTGTTTGAATTGGCATTCTCCCCCAGGTGTTAGGCTAATGACTTTATCATTTTCCTTTCAGTAAGTTTCTCATATAAAGACAATCTTTATATACAGAGACCCACTTACACAGCTTATCACCTCCTTTCCTGAGGTTCAGTAATACAGTAATTCTGATAATACCTTGTCTTCGAGCAACATCAGATTTCCTAATACCTCATCTTTGCCATGCACTGTGTGTTTTAGAAGAATGAGGCTCTAAAGAGCCACAGAATACACAAATATTGGAAAATAAAAAGAACCACAAAGAAAAGAGGAAACCCCCCACTGCAATTAAAATGCAATAGCCTTCTACTGCGTGTCCCAATGCTAGTTAATACAGACATTTCCCATAACTTTAATCTTTAAGTGGTGATTGTTGGGGGGAAAAAAAAAAGAAGAAATCAAGTTTTGAGTTTCTTAAAAGACAAGAGGGAAGAAAATGACTTGTCATATCTGACTGGTTCGGAAATATAAAATCCAATTCTGAAGAAGGAGAGATAAGAAAAGTCCTGTGGAAGTGCCATCAGCTTAGCAAACACTAAATAATGAACAATGCAGAGACTGTCCAGCATGATAAAATACTCTATTAGAGGGACTGCTTTTAAATGAGTGATAATTGTGGCACTTCCCCAGTGAAAGGTTATTGAATTTTTATCTGTAGCAGGAAGCTTTTGACAGACTTGCTGAAAAGTCACCTACAAATAGCACCTTCTTTAGATGAATTTGACCAAAGGGGTTTTCCAGTGTGTAACATCTTTCTGACATTTACAGGATTTTTGTTTCCTTGAAGAATCAGATCAGATATTCTTGGTTTCTAGAAAAACACTTAGGTTTTTCATCAGTCTTATAGAAAAGTCCTCCATATTCTTCCTTTCATAAAAATTGGATTATGTTAGTTAAGAACTCCAGTCAAATCCACCTAGGATTCAAGGACCAGACCTTAAAGATGTTAGTACACAACATTAACTGCTCTTCATAAACAACACTGTGCCTTGGAGACCTACACTTGATACGTTCCTGTACCTCATATGAAGGAGGAGGGAGGTCTTCTATGTTTTTATTGTAGAGTTTATGAGTGGATATAAATTACAATATTAAATTTAGGATAATAAAGTAAAAGAGAAAAGTGACAGTCATCAGTCATGTCCGACTCTTGCAACCCCATGTACTATACAGTCCATGGAGTTCTCCAGAGAACCTTTCCCTAAATACATGCCTGAAAAATCTGGTTGCAAAATAGATCTCTGGCAGGGACGTGGTAGTTTTAGTTTTTTTATAGCAGGTGAAGGTCAAGACCACTCCTTTTAAAGTGTATTCAGGGACTTCCCTGGCTGTCCAGTGGTTAAGACTCTGTGCTTCCAAATGCAAGGGACATGGATTCAGTCCCTGGTCAGAGAGCTAAGATCCCACATGCTACATGGTGTGGTCAAAATAAATAAAGTACATCCAGTGCCATTCATAGATGCATTTAGGGACACGGCCGGGCACTCATCTGACTGCTGTGATTTGGGGAGACAGCTAAAGAACAGCATTAACCACGAGGGGGAACAGAAGTGCGCTGGTTTCGTGCTCCGAGGCACACTAGCAACAGGCGATTGTGGTGTTTTTCCCAACACTGTGGTCTGCACTCTGAGAAAAGTCAGGTTTGGCCTAACTTCATCGTCTCACTCTGACCTTGGGCCCAAACTTCTGTTTCATGTTCATGTTTTGTAAACGGAGAGAATAAAGGCTGTTAACTCCAGCTTGAGGCAGGGATAAAGGATTAAGAATTAATGATTATAAAGGCCCTTGAAAAAGTATGAAACAATCTACATGTTGAGTGCCATTACTGTCCTTGCAGCGTCCTCTGGGACCGTCACAGGCACACACGTGTGCACGTATTGCCCCTCTCCTGGGGGCCGGCAGATTGCAAACGGCCTTTGTGCACTACTGATTAATAAGCAAGCTGTCTGAAAAGCCAGATCCAGTTTACACGTAGAACATTTTTCTAAATCCAATCCTACAAAGTGAGGGAGATTTCTTCCATTCAATCCAAGCTAACCCTTTAGCCTCTTTCCATTTCCCCATCAGGATTTGTCGTTCCTGGTCCCCTGCATTTGTCATACACCCATGCTGAGTCTCAAGGGTGAAGAAATGAAAAGACATACTCTTTTTCTGGCGAGGAGTTCATGAAGTCATGGCTTCATGTTGGTTAGGGACCTTATCTCACGTTCTAAAGCACTCAGTGATCTGAGGGCTTTTCCAGATAAAAGCTTGGGTTTAATAGCATCATCAGAGCCTTCAGGTACAATCTTTAACTTGATTCTCACTCACTTGAAGGGTTTTTTTATTTCCCTGTTTGGCAGCCAAATCAGTCCCCTGCAATTTCTCATTCAAGTCCTGCTGCCCAAGTAGCCACTGCTCCTCATTTCCACTCAAGGTGTCAATCTGGGTAATCTCACATTTCCATGCTCTCCTCAGTCTGGTTCTATTTCAGCATGTCATTTTAAAGCCCTTTCTTGCTTTCCACTTTCTTTTGCCTTCCCTTTTCCCCAGAGATTTCCATTCCTATTTCTACTTCCAGATTCCATTTTAGAGTTTTGTTGAAGATTCAATCATTCAGCTGGAAGCTCCCAGCCACCACACTTAAGCCAATCCATGATATTACCATATTTTCATCAAATATTTCCCTCTTGGATACAAATTTCAGCCTTTTCAAAGAAACAGCCATGTAACAAACTCCAAAATTATTTGGAATGCTCACAGCACTAGCCCTCTGTAGTTTCACAATCGATAACCACCTCCTTGCTGAGGGAGGTAGGAGGCTGTTTTCTAATCAGTACTCAGCCTGGGACAGTGGACTCTACAGATGACCAGCTAATTGACAGGAGGGAACTGTAGTTGATTCTGACATGGTTTCCAATAGCATTGGAACCCTCTCTTCATAGTTTCGGAGAACACAAAGGACAGATGTTAACAGGGTTTTAAAAGTACCCATAAAACTTGAAATACAGAGAAGTCTGAAGGGGTAGGAAAAAGTGAAGACCCTGTACTTGGGGGGCAGTACAATGAGTGAGCGCCCCAGTGATAGGATTGACAGCCGTAACCCCAAGAAGCCCGTGCTGAGTTCCCATGGAGTGTTACATACTAGGAACTCCAAGTTTATCCTCTCATGTAGTGCTTACACCAACCCAGTGAGGATCCAGCATCGTATCTACTTTACAAGGAGACCAATTTAGTTCAGAAAGGCTAAATAATTTCCCTTTGGTGATACAATAACTTGCCTCATTTGTCCCCAGGTGCGTTTGACTTCAAAGTCAAGTATGTACTATATACACGCCTGTTAGATTAGGGCAGAGAAGGCACTGGCACCCACTCCACTACTCTTGCCTGGAGAATCCCATGGACGGAGGAGCCTGATAGGCTGCAGTCCATGGGGTTGCTAAGAGTTGGACACGACTGAGCGACTTCACTTTCACTTTTCACTTTCATGCACTGGAAAAGGAAATGGCAACCCACTCCAGTGTTCTTGCCTGGAAAATCCCAGGGATGGGGGAGCCTGGTGGGCTGCCGTCTATGGGGTCGCGCACAGAGTCAGACACGACTGAAGTGACTTAGCAGCAGCAGCAGCAGCAGACTAAGGGAGAGAGTCTGTGAATTAAAAGAGAGAGTAAGAGGGAAGCAAACAACCACTATCTAGGAGCCATGTGAGGGTATTCAATGAGAAGAAAGGGAAAAAAATGAGTAGACATATTGAAAAAGGGGACTTAACTCCTGCGTATCAGTACTTAAGATGCACTAAGGAGACAGGAACATGGGAACCCCATGGGTCAGCCTGAAGCCTGGATGATATCATCAGTAACACTGCAGAGTACACCATTGTGGAGAAGGAGTAGGGAGGGTCCGCATGTTCTTCCTTATAAAGTGACAGAATTACCAGCATCTCCACTGTTTGTAACAATACGGTCTCAGAAAACTCCTAACATGATGTGAACACCCTCAGCACAGGGACTTTGCACACAATTCTTTCTTCATTAAAATAAATTTCAATCAACTTTTAAGGAACAACAGAGTACAATTAAGGCTGAAAATGAACAAAGCTGAATCATCATAAAATGACTGTTTAGCGTTTCTATTCCTGCAAAACATATGATTGGTTTAGAAACTGGTAAAACATAGACCAAGTATATTGGGCATGTCCCAAGTATACTGGGAGTATATTTGGACAGTTCCAAATATTTCAAGGCTCACACAAAAGTAGAAGTTGTATCAATTATTAATAGATAAGATCAAAACAAATTCTGAATTGGGCAGAAGGTGGCAAACTCCTGAATGAGGTATACTTCCGGGGTTAGTGCAATTTTCCCAGTAAACAGTATACTCGTGAACCCAGCCAATGACAATGAATTTGGAAGTTGTCACCAAAAGAGGAAGAGGAATGATGAAACCACAGAATGAGAGCTGGCTGAAGAAAACGACAGCTAATGAGACCAAAAAATGATTATGGCAGAGAAAGCCCAACCTCAAAAAGACGATTTGAGAAACTAAATGTGTAGAGTTAGGCTAAGCAACTGCTGAGGAGGAGCTGGTCTGATAACAGTCTACAAATATTTGAAACTTGTAAATACCGGAGCAGGAGAGAAATTACCATGCACGGAGTTTTAATTAAAAATAATCAGATGAAATCATGACAGGAAAACTCTGGCTTAATGATTTGACAGAAGCGAAGCTGAACCAGGACAATGTCCCATGAGATCTTGGCTAGGGACGTTTTTATTCTCATTTGTGTCAAGGCAGAAAACCAAACAGCAAGGGGAGGGGGAGCCTGGATTTTATCTTTTGTTTGCCATTAAGGCCGAAAAAGCCCATGACAGCAAGCTCTATTCATATTCAATTCCTATTCCATCTCCTAGAAAATGTTAAATCATAGCAGTGCACAAAGACCCCCTGGTTTGCCACAAAACCATGTGTTTGAGGGATGGGGGTGTATAGACACTTGGACCTTGTCCATCTTCATTTGCAATGATATAATTCACTTGTAAACACTTCCACATTCATTCAATTGGTTTGGCAATCACAGCCTTTTGTGTTAAGAGAGGCACTGATTCCTGTGCCCTTCTCATTTAACTGATTTGAAGAAGGGAAGAGGAAGATTTCTATCTTTAATCAGGTGTGGGGAAACAGCTGGGGTGACTAGGGACTGCTGAGCAGAAGTGGGCGGCTGTCCTGCTTCTGTGCCACACTCTGAGCCTGGTGTTCTTGTCTGTAAAAAGGGAAGTCGTGCTAACCCCAAACTTTTGAGACCAGACCTGGCAAAATAACTATAGAGTATTTCCCAAAAAGAAGAGCTACTCCAAGAAGAAATTTTGGAGGAATTTCAGATCAAAAATCAGTGGCTCTCCACCTTGGCTATTTGTTGAAATTGCCTCAGTGTATTGGTTGCTCAGTTCAGTCCAGTCACTCAGTCATGTCCTTGACTGCAGCACGCCAGGCCTTCCTGTCCACCACCAACTCCCAGAGTCTACTCAAACTCATGTCCATTGAGTTGGTGATGCCATCCAACCATCTCATCCTCTGTCGTCCCCTTCTCCTCCTGCCTTCAATCTTTCCCAGCATCAGGGTCTTTTCAAATGAGTCAGCTCTTTGCATCAGGTGGCCAAAGTACTGGAGTTTTGGCTTCAACATCAGTCCTTCCAATGAACACTCAGGACTGATCTCCTTTAGGATGGACTGGTTGGATCTCTTGCGGTCCAAGGGACTCTCAAGAGTTTTCTCCAACACCACAGTTTAAAAGCATCAATTCTTCAGCACTCAGTCATGTCCAAATTTTTGTGACCCCATGGACTGTAGCCCGCCAGACTCCTCTGTCTATGGGATTCTCCAGGCAAGCATATTGGAGTGGGTTGCCATTTCCTTCTCCAGGGGATCTTTCCAACCCAGGGATTGAACCTGGGTCTTCTGCATTGCAGGCAGATTGTTTTACCATCTGAGCCACCAGGGAAGCCAAAATTGCCTGAGATGATTGTTAAAAGCTTGGTACTCTGAGCATGTCCCCCAGAGAATGTGACTGGAAACTCTATAAGTCATCTTAATACAAGTCAAGGTTGAGAACCAATCCCTTACAATAGTGGTTCTCAACCCCTGATTTGAATGTTTTAAGGATCCCCAGGCCACATTTTGGCACAAATTAAATGAAAATCTGGAGCAGGGCCCAGCATCACTATTTTTTTGGGGGAAGAGGCGATGTTGCATTTTGACAACCTTTTAAATTTCTTTTTTAATTGGAGACTAATTGCTTTATAATGTTGTGTTGATGAGTATTTTTTAAAACTCCCCAACTGATTATAATTGACATGCAGCTAACTTTGAGAACTGCTACTCTAAAAGGATATTTTTCAGGAAATAACTTTCACTTACAAATGAGTTTTGAGTCAACAATGCATATTAGAAGGACCTAATGTAAATGAGCTAAAATAAAACTATTTTTGGTGAAGAAAAATTCAGAGAGCAGTTTAATCTCAGCATGGCCTTGTCTGAAATTAATATGATTGTACACATTTACTACAGATTGTTTAGTACACACGGCAACTAAGAAGTACTTAAAGACCCTAACTGAGTGGCTCAGAGGAAGAAAAAACATCTTCTGTATAAAGGTTTTCAGATCCACAAGATTATAATCTATCAACTGCATAACTGTTTAAGGTGGACAACTATTTTTTTAAGCAAGCTATTCAACTTGTCCAAACACTGGGCTTATAATAGATGCATTCATCATGTTAAAAAAAAAAATTCATCACTAGAAAGATAGACAAAAGCAATTTGTGGTGGGAAAGTGGAAAGTCAATCTAGAATTCAGAAGGAGCAGTCTAGAGGGGACCATATGAATTGGAGGCATAAAAATCAATCCTAGAACATCACCAGCGATAAGTCACACTGATAGAAGTTTGCCTTGATAGATGTGATGAGAATGGTTTTATCTTTGTGCTTTTCCTTCCCAAACCTACAAGCCCAATGTAATCATGAAAAGAGATTAGACAAATCCGTATTGAAGGACATTCTGCAAAAAATCTGACCAGTATTCCTCTAAACTGTCAAGATCATCAAAATCAAGAAAAGACTAGGAAAATGTCACAGTCTAAAGAGATTATGATTATATGTATTATGATACCCTAGATGAGATCCTGGAACAGAAAAAGGCCTTTAGATAAAAAACAAGGTAATATGAATATAGACCTTAATGAATGATAATGGATTAATATTGGTTTATCAGTTGTGACAAATTTAAGATGTTAACAATTAGGAAAACTGGGTATGAGATACACAGGAAATCTGCACTGTCTTTGCAAGTATAATCTAAAAGTATTCTAAATTAGAATTTCTCTTAAAAATAAATCTCTGAAGTCCCACAATGGATATATTAGCATTCATCAGTGAATTGAAGTGTGCAATCACTGGGCTGGCCAAAAAGTTCCTTTGGGATTTTCTATAGCACCTTATGGAAAAATTCTAATGAACTTTTTGGCCAACACAATACATTAGCAGCTGAAATCTCTTGGGAATCATGAGAGACGTGTAATGATTGGAGAGCAGTCAGGTTTGAAACAAGCAAAAAGGAAGCCATAGTCATTTCATATTGGTTGGCCTGAACATTTCTAAAGATAATCAAATCAAATAACAAAATAACCAAATTGCCACAGAAGTCATCTGATACTGTGCAGATCTGCCAATATTATGAAATTGCACGCCTGCAACAGGGAAATGTATGTCCTGTCTTGTGCCTGATTATGTTGGGAGAAATAAAAAGACTCTGAACAAATTATATAAATAGAGCAGTAAAGTCCTGTAAGATGCTCTGGAGTGAGAGAATTCCATCAATAAAGAAGTCTGGGAAACACTGCCCTGTCGTAATTACTCCATTAACATATTTTTTAAAAGAATTTTTTTAGACCGTTTAAAAAAGTCTTTATTGAATTGGTTATAATATTGCTTCTATATTATGCTTTGGGTTTTTGGCCATGGAGTATGTAGGATCTTAGCTCCCTGACCAGGGACCGAACTTGCATTCTCTGCACTGGAAGGTGACGTCTTAACTTCTGGACCCAGGGAAGTCCCTCGTTAACATACTAAGGTTTGAACAGTTTTACTGTATGCAGGAACTATATTTAATGTTCTTTAATGTTTCTCAAGTGTATTTGGTCACTAAACTCTCTTGCCTATAGTATCAACACAAGAGTTTTAGAAAATGCTGGGCCTAAAACATACTTCTCTGCAGGAGATTTGGAGACTGGACAATTGAAGTATTTATGATGTCTTGATATAACTAAGAGGACATTTCAAGTAAGTTTCGTAAAGCCAGCTGTATGGACTGGCAGGATTTTAGACCTTCATCAACAGTGACCTAAGTGATGAGCTGTAACACTAACAGAACCTTCTGTGAAGATGGAAACGTGGTATAACTGCCATGTTCACGAGAGTACTCACTGAATATCTGAAATGTGGCTAGTATACCGAAGCAAATGAATTATATATTTTAGTTAATCCTAATTAATTTCAATATAAATAACTACACAAGATTAGTGGCTGCTGTATAGGGAAGTACAGTAGCTAGAATATATTCTGTAACACACTATTTCAAACCTTAAAAGATGATGCTGTTAAAGTGTTGCACTCAACATACCAGCAAATTTAGAAAACTCAGCAGTGGCCACAGGACCGGAAAAGGTCAGTGTTCATTCCAATCCCAAAGAAAGGCAATGCCAAAGAATGTTCAAACTACTGCAAAATTGCACTCATCTCACACGTTAGCAAAGCAATGCTCAAAATTCTCCAAGCCAGGCTTCAATAGTACATGAACCAAGAACTTCCAGATGTTCAAGCTGGATTTAGAAAAGGCAGAGGAACCAGAGATCAAATTGATAACATCCGTTGGATCATCAAAAAAGCAAGAGAGTTCCAGAAAAAACATCTACTTCTGCTTTATGGACTACGCTAAAGCCTTTGACTTTGTGGACCACAACAAACTATGGAAAATTCTTAAAAAGATGGGACCATCTTACCTGCCTCCTGAGAAATATATATGCAGGTCAGGAAGCAACAGTTACAACTGGACATGGAATAATGGACTGGTTCCAAATTGGGAAAGGAGTACGTCAAGGCTGCATATTGTCATCCTGCTTATTTAACATATGCAGAGTACATCATGCGAAATGCTGGGCTGGAAGAAGCATGAACTGGAATCAAGATTGCCGGGAGAAATATCAATAACCTCAGATATGTAGATGATACCACCCTTATGGCAGAAAGTGAAGAGGAACTAAAAAGCCTCTTGATGAAAGGAAGAGGAAAGTAAAAAGCTGACTTAAAACTCAACTTTCAAAAAACTAAGATCAAGGCATCTGGTCTCATCACTTCATGGCAAATAGAAGGGGAAACAATGGAAACAGTGACAGACTTTATTTTCTTGGGCTCCAAAGTCAGTGCAGATGGTGACTGCAGCCATGAAATCAAAAGATGCTTGCTCCTTGGAAGAAAAGCTATGACCAACCTAGATAGCATAATAAAAAGTAGAGACATTACTTTGCTGACAAAGGTCTGTCTAGTCAACGCTATGGTTTTTCCAGTAGTCAAGTATGGATGTGAGAGATGGACTATAAAGAAAGCTGAGCACCGAAGAATTGACGCTTTTGAACTGTTGTGTTGGAGAAGACTCTTGAGAGTCCCTTGGACTGCAAGGAGATCCAACCAGTCCATCCTAAAGGAGATCAGTCCTGCGTGTTCATTGGAAGGATTGATACTGAAGCTGAAACTCCAATACTTTGGTCACCTGATTAGAAGAACCAACTCATTGGAAAAGACCCTGATGCTGGGAAAGATTGAAGGCAGGAGGAGAAGAGGATGACAGAGGATGAGATGCTTGGATGACATCACTGACTTGGACATGAGTTTGAGCAAACTCTGGAAGTTGGTGATGGACAAGGAAGCCTCGCATGCTGCAGCCCATGGGGTCACAAAGAGTCGGACATGATTGAGCAACTGAACTGAACTGAATATAATAACAAGACAGGTGGCGTTTCTAACTTAGAAAATACTTGTAGAACAATTAAAAAGAGGGAGAAAAACTATTTTATTATAACTAAGATAAAATTCAGAAAGCGGTATGTGCAATATCCAACATATTTAAAGCACAGGAAGTCTGGTTACATAAAAGACAATGATGATCAGAAATGATGACAAGTTAACTGTAGGCATTTAATTGCTTTCATTAAACCAAAAAAAAGGTGACCTTCCTGGTGGTTTAGGAGGAATATGGTATGAAGTGCTATCACTTCTAGTACTTAATCTCGGTCATGGTCAAGACAATGATGTGGAAGAAAGTTAAACTGGCAATTTGAGGACTTGTTTCCATTGGAGTTCAGGTAGAGATGTGCAGAGTGATCATTTTGAAACCTTAATTTCCTTATGTGCAAAACATCTGAGTTAGACCAGATGATTTTTATCAGATCAGATCAGATCAGTCGCTCAGTCGTGTCCAACTCTTTGCGACCCCATGAATTGCAGCATGCCAGGCCTCCCTGTCCATCACCAACTCCCGGAGTTCACTCAGACTCACGTCCATAGAGTCAGTGATGACATCCAGCCATCTCATCGTCTGTCGTCCCCTTCTCCTCCTGCCCCCAATCCCTCTCAGCATCAGGGTCTTTTCCAATGAGTCAACTCTTCGCATGAGGTGGCCAAAGTACTGGAGCTTCAGCTTTAGCATCATTCCTTCCAAAGAAATCCCAGGGCTGATCTCCTTCAGAATGGACTGGTTGGATCTCCTTGCAGTCCAAGGGACTCTCAAGAGTCTTCTCCAACACCACAGTTCAAAAGCATCAATTCTTTGGCGCTCAGCTTTCTTCACAGTCCAACTCTCACATCCATACATGACCACAGGAAAAACCATAGCCTTGACTAGACGAACTTTTGTTGGCAAAATAATGTCTCTGCTTTTGAATATGCTATCTAGGTTGGTCATAACTTTCCTTCCAAGGAGTAAGCGTCTTTTAATTTCATGGCTGCAGTCACCATCTGCAGTGATTTTGGAGCCCAGAAAAATAAAGTCTGACACTGTTTCCACTGTTTCCCCATCTAATTCCCATGAAACGATGGGACCGGATGCCATGATCTTCATTTTCTGAATGTTGAGCTTTAAGCCAGCTTTTTCACTCTCCACTTTCACTTTCATCAAGAGGCTTTTGAGTTCCTCTTCACTTTCTGCCATAAGGGTGGTGTCATCTGCATATCTAAGGTTATTGATATTTCTCCCAGCACATTCTAAGAAAGAAGTATTATTGGCACCCTTCTGTGTCACTGTGGGAATAGTCACAATAACCAAGAGATGGATGAAATATAAATACCCACTGAGAGATGTCTGGATAAAGAAAATGCAGTATATCCATAAAACAGAATATTATTCAGCCATTAAAAAAAAAGGGAATTCGGTCATTTGCTATAATACAGATACACTTTGAGGACACTGTGAAATGAGACAGTCACAAAAATACAAATACTGTATAATTCCATTTATATTGTTATTGTTTATAGTCACTAAGTCATGTCACACTCTTTTGCAACTCCATGGACTGTAGCCCACCAGGCTTCTCTGTCCATGGGACTTCCCAGGCAAGAATACTAACAGTGGAGTGGATTGCCATTTCCTTCTACAGGGGATCTTCCCGACCCAGGGGTTGAACATTCATCTCCTGCATTGGCAGGTGGGTTCTTAACCACTGCGCCACCAGGGAAGCCCCCTCCACTTATATGGGGGCATCTAAAGTAGTCAACCTTGGGACTTTCCTGGTGGTCTGGTGGTTAAGACTCTGGGCTTCCACTGCAGGGGGTGTGGGTTTGATCACTGGTTGGTGAACTAAGATCCTACATGTCACGTGGTTGCAAAAAAAAAAAAAAAAAGTTGCATAAAAAAAATTTGAAAAATAGTAGTCAAACTCATAGAAATAGAAAGTAGACAGTGGTTACAT
Organism: Bos grunniens; assembly: GCF_055505025.1. NCBI lineage: Eukaryota > Metazoa > Chordata > Mammalia > Artiodactyla > Bovidae > Bos > Bos grunniens. The sequence goes on from NC_141168.1 coordinate 22,595,792, forward strand.
CAGGGGCTGGGGGAGAGGGGGAAATCGGGTGTTGAGGGGTATAGGGTTTCAGTTCTGTGAGGCGGAAAAGTTTCAGAAACCTGATGCGAAGTAATAAACACACTGTGAACACAACTCTACTGACCTGTACACTTAAAACCGGTTAAGATGGTGTATCTGATGCTACACATTTCTTAATGCAATTGAAAAAAACAGTATAACTGCATAGCTAGTACTGTAATTCATGAGCCAATTCTGGGAAACAAAGTTATGAGATTTATTTGACCCTGTGGTTTCTCAAAAAAAAAAAGAGATTATGGTATGCCTTTTTATTATCCATGTACGTGGGCACAACAAGAACCACGGTAATGGAAGCTGAGGGAGCCAGAGCAAGATAAACCTGGGGTCGAACGAACTTTCAATATCAGCCGAATTCAGAAAGGCTAACAATTAAACCACCATCTGAGAGGCTGATCTGGGCTCCTAATGCTGCCAGGAGCCTGAGTCCAGCTTGGTTGTTCTGGACTGAGACACTGGCAGCCTCAGGCCAAAAGTCTTTAACATCCAGGGATGGGCAGGTAGAGGCCAGGGAAATGTTTTCAGGCACATTATTTTATAGAAAAAATATTCAACATTTAATTTCTGAGGCATAGGACAGAAGAAAGAGGTTTAGACTGAAGCAAAGGGAGGTTAATAAAAACTAGATGACCTCCTCAATGGTAAGGTTACTTAAAGAGCAGACTATATAATCAAGAAGTTGTAGATTCTCTAATCCTGGAGATTTTTGCAGAATCAAGAAAGGAAGAAGGGACCCCTGAGGAAGCAAGGCAGTGAAAATAAGCCCTGGAGCCCCCTTCAAGTTCTCTGTACTCTATTTTTAAAAGCAACACCTCCTTAAAACACAGGGATAAAATACAAAAGAAAATCATTAGTGTTTCAATTGAATGCACTTTAACAATTTCTATGTAGGTCACATTTTGCTGAGAATTTTCTTAAAGTTAATTTCAGACTTTTTATTTAGTATTCTTACAAACAGCAGCTATTACAGAGGACAGATAGTCTGTGCCTTGACTACAAAGTTGAAACTCTGATCAATGACGGGAGGTACCTATAAATCTAGATCCTGAATGTCCAACACTAAATATGGTCCTGCTCAACTTCCTTGCACTGGAAGCATATTTGTTAAAAACAGATCCTGAACACAGAGATTCTAGGAGTGGGAGTGGGAGACTGAGCCGTAAGTAGGGGGATAGAGAGTTAGAAACCAAGGCGTATACACGGAGAGACTGAGAGACCCACGAGCGGAGGCCAAGTTAGGTCAATCCAAGTCTTCTTTAGGACGGCTTCACGAGCTCTTAGTAAAAATGCTCTTTCTGTCTGGGATCAAATAATCTTGGGGCTGCTGGTGGCCAAGAATGTTACTATATGAAAAGGTCTTCCCTGAGATGAAATAAAGGAATACAGCAAAAATAAAGAATGGGGGAGAGAGAGGGCGCAGGCGTGTAAACAGGTCTGTTATGTCCTGTTATCTTGTGAACCTCTGCGTTCAGCCACATCTGAAGCCTTTGATTTACTGGTTTTATAAATCAAAGAATTTTTTTGGTCCTTTAATTGGGCTGTGACTGTCACCAGGCTTCCCAGGTGGCTCAGTAGGAAAGAATCTGCCTGCAATGCAGAAGATGCAGGAAACATGGGTTTGATCCCTGGGTCGGGAAGATGCCCTGGAGGAGGGAATGGCAATCCACTCCAGTCTTCTTGCCTGGGAAATCCCACGGACAGAGGAGCCTGGTGGGCTACGGTCCATGGGGTCACAAAAAGTCAGACACGACTGAAGTAACTGAGCACTCAACACAAAGAATTTTAAGTAGAATACGTTGAAGGAAGACTGAGCAGGAGAGTACTGGGAGAAATGGAGCAGGAACAAAGGACTGTGGAGGGATGAAAAAGGAGCAGTGTCTTTGGTGCAGTTAGGATCTACATGAGATAAGGCGACTCTCCTAAGTGTAAGGAAAACAAAATAGTAGAAGAGACGGAAAACCCATCTTTGAAAAAAGGGTCAACTCTTATTCTCTGGGCACATGGCCAGCCATGCTCTGCCATTCTCCTCTACTTGACATATTTCATGTCTTTATATTGAACAGGAGGAGAATCCTGTTGTAGTATCTAAAGAGATTGTTTTTTACTATGAAAATAATTTTCTGCAAACTTTCTCCATGTACCTTAATTATAATAAGGCACAGTATTATCATCCAAAATAGTTGAACAGATGTGGACAAAAAATAAACTTCTATACTTCTTTTCTTGACTTTCCCCCACCTGAGTCTCTGGGAATGCTAGACAAAGGGCTGGCATTTTCCTCATGCTATCGAGTCTCCAGACTGGGCAATACTTTTGTTGAGGTAATCATGTGGTTCACTTTTCAAAAGAATATAAAGAGCTGTTCCTGATTCCCCTTCTAAAGTCACACTGACATGGAACAATCAAAGTAACCCATTATCAGAGAATCCCCTGCTTTGTTCAAATTATAAACAGCAATGGGCATCTCTGCTGGGAATTCGAAGACTAGACGAGTGTGGGTGAGCGAGGCATGTTGCTAACAGAACAAACCAGGCTTGCTTGATGCTTTGTTTTAACAAAGACAACATAACTAGTGATTACAGTTCACTCGGGTTTTGCGCTGATCGTCAAAATGCTGACAGTCACTTAAATCACTCACTGGGTGGAATAATCACCCTGAAAGGAACCGAGAGGGTACAACTTATATTATAAAATGGAATTGAGCATACGAGAGGTATTAACGGGCGTGGTACGAGAGATCTTTGTCAGAAAACCAGAGATGATAGAAGGCATGAATTAGACATCAACTGTACCAGGGACTCTTAGTGACATGAACACAACAGCGAAATGGTGCAATTACAGAGTTGAGCATAACTCTGAGAGCATGTCTTTCCCTTTTTGAGAATAGTTGAAGCCAGGTTAGCCTGAGTGGATCACTCGGTGGCTTGCTGTAGAGGCTGTGTGGAACCTATTTTGCCTTGTGGAACCCTTTTAGAATAGAAATCTGGACTGCTGTGCTGCCAAAGTAAGAGACTGCATTATTAAATATTAGACTTGGATGACCCACCAAACGAGAGGACTCCTTCCAGTTATCACTAACACACCAGCCCAAGCAGCCCTACGTTTCAAGAGTCAAAGGAAACTGGGATGGGAAGCATCGGGTTCCTCTTCAGAGCTGTTTATTTTGCAAGGAACAAAAGGGAAAGTCAGCTCCTCCCTGGTTTTTTTGTTGTTGTTGGTGGTGGAGTGAGGTGAGTCTGGGAGATAAAATGGCTAATTTCAACTACTACTCGTGACAGGTTCCCTGATCTGAAGGGATCATAAAGTTGAAAGCCTCTCAAGGGTATCCACTTAGGCAGAGTCTGCTCAGACTGATACTGCACCCAAGCTATCCATAGTAGATGAATATATTTCTAAGAGTAAACACGTACAATTTTATTATCAGCTAAAAGCAATATTTTCTATAATAAAAGTATAAAAATAAAAATATTATCAAAGAGCAGTATTTTAATGAGATTTCTAAAGCAGAATACCTAACATCAAAAGCCCCCTCCCTTCCATCCTTCTTTCTCACCCCCTGCTGACCCCCAGGACAGCTACACAACCTGCGGGAGATCATAAGTAGTGAGCATTCAAAAGTCTCCTAGACTCTGCCCTTGAGACTCGTGTTTCAGGAAATAATTTACTCTAGTTTATTTCATCCACATCTTCTCCCTCTTGGGTCTGGAAATCATGGTTCATCAAGTAATAATAACTTTTCAAGAGACAGTGATAAAAAATAACTGTCTTTGAAGTTCACAGTCCAAATAATATAAGCTTTTCCTTTAATAATCTTCTAACAGTTCAGTCTAATATTAACTTCAGAGCTGATTTAGTTTCTTTCATGTTCTTGCTGTTATTTTGCTATTTTCTATCCTGTTTTTTGTCCCTCCATTCATGCGTTCAAATCTGCCATCTCCTTTATTCCTTCTGCATTATCGTTTTTTCTTTGCCTTTATTTTAACTGTTTAACACTTCTTAACTAATGCTTTTAAAAAGTATTTATGTTATACTTAATGAATAAATTTTGTGTCCCAAAGTTTCGAAATTATTTTGAAATAACTGATCATTGCTCCTTGATAGAAAAACAGGTTTCCTATTTTCACTTCAGACCCTATGCCTTAATTCCCCTGAAATGTATAATGAGGTTATCTTTCAGCCATCTCTTATCTAGAATAACTGTTTTTCTCATTGTTTTCTAGCACCTTAAGCATTTCTATCAATATAATTGTCTTTTTAGATACTTTTCATTTTTTTTCTATCAATTAAAATGAAAACATCAACCAAATACACAACTTTGAGCTCCGAGACACAGTTTCTACCCTTGAGAAATCATAAGGAGGACAAAATATACTGCTTTCTGTTCTTGAGACATGGTGTTTCTATCTTACATGATTCTGGGTTTCTAAGGTTTAATGTCAAGCTATGCTAACATGGACCTTTTTTGACTTCCCATGCCCTAACACACAGAAGTCAAGATTTCTTCATTTCACAGAACCACAAAGTACCAGAGGCTCAGCACAAGAAGAATCCTTGCACGGATCTTCTGACAGTTTGGACATGTGCCCATACAGAGACGTGTAGACACTCTCTCATTTCAAATGAATGTACTCAGCCTAGTTTCTCAGCTGTCCCCACAAGATCCACCCCACCAATACTTACTCTGGGACGTAGAAAGACTGGAGAAAGCTGACTTTGTTCGGCCTGCTAACCATTCCAAGCTCTCGTGCATGTTGGCCAAGGCTTTGAGGTCGCTGACGTCACAGAGGATGTCTTGTGGAGGGATTAATTTATCACCCAGGTTCCCAATAAGAACTTCTGACTCCTTGCCAAATGCTGCCCTGCACAACAAATCAGAAGCACATTTTACTTACAGTCTGGAAAAGACAGAGGGGACAAGACTTTCTAATGCTTGTCTAGCAAAGATGGTTGTTATCATCACTATCTTATAGCATGCTGTTTTTCCTACATTCTGTTTTGTCAGAACATCATAATATACATATACTGGCATTATCATATGCATATACTTTCTCCTGTTGTAAGAGAAAGAGTTATTGGAAGAACGAAGACCCTGATGCTTGTACTCCAACCAGGGTGGGCCTGATTATACAGTGACAGTCCTTGAGGATGGCTTCAACACCTGCCCTTTTGTAGGTTTTCCTCTTGCCTCTTCTGCTATGAAAGCTGAATAATAGCTTAGGGTGTTAAGTATATACATGGTTTGAAGGTGATTATAATATATGAAACAGCCATATTAACTTGGCAGCTAGAAAATGTTTTAAGCTGTTCAAAAGCAAAGAGGGTCCAATCTCTTTAAGAAAGTAGATTATAGTTGAAATGGATGACAGGCCTTATTCATTGATTCATTTTGTGCTTGTTGCTCAGTCACTCAGTCGTGTCCGACTCTTTGCAGCCCCATGGACTGCAGCACGCCAGGCTTCCCTGTCCTTCAACATCTCCCAGAGCTCGCTCAAACTCATCTCCCTTGAGTCAGTGATGCCATCCAAGCATCTCATCCTCTGTCATCCTTTTGTCCTCCTGCCTTCAATCTTTCCCAGCATCAGGGTCTTTTCCAATGAGTTGGCTCTTTGCAGCAGGTGGTCCAAGTAATGGAGTTTCAGCTTCAGCATCTGTCCTTCCAATGAATATTCAGGGTTGATTTCCTTTAGGATTGACTAATTTGATCTCCTTGCTTTCCAAGGGACTCTCAAGAATCTTCTCCTTGTTCTAAAAAGGATTGGAGGCAAGGAAGCTATAAAACATCAAGGCATTCACTATTTGGATAGAGAAACCAGTACAAATCAGTGAGGGATCCTTTAACTGGCTGGAAAATATAATCAAGCGCATTTCCTATACAGTCCAGTGTCTTCAAAATGTTTCTGTGGTTTTCTTGTGGGGGGAGGGGATGGGTTGAAAAATCAAGTTACATGAGGTTAAAGAAGAATGACATTGGAAGTGACTCAGCCACTGTACAAAAGGAGGGATGGAGGCTCATACGGTTAAGTGTTTCAGCTGCATGATACATAAAAACTAACCCATATTTCTCTTTCTTTCAAAAACATGGCTGAAATGATACAAGATGACTGAAAATGTTATGGAAAAAAATTTCTTTTTGGAAAAGGTACACACAGGTAAATAGAGATGGTGAGAAGAACAGGTGTCTGGAGTTTTCTATAAGCCCCAAAGTGTTTAAAACTCACAATACCTTAAGTGAACAGAAGCAAGAGTATTACTTAAGAACAAACCAAAGTAAGTTTCAAGCAAGCAGTGATTATTAGCAGCTGACAATATGGTCAGAACCATGCTTAATTGACATACAGGCATGCAGTGCCCAGCACTAAAGGCGGACGCTCCCAGCACTAAAGGCGGACGCTCAACGTTGAAAGAAGTAACTGCTCTGAATTAAATGCTTATTAAATTGTTATTAAATGCTACCAAAGAGTGGCTCATGATAAGACTTCTTGTTTCAAAGGAGGGTAACTTTTTAAAATTAATTTATTTGTAATTGAAGGGTAATTGCTTTATAGTATTGTGTTGGTTTCTGCCAAACATCAACATGAATCAGTCACAGGTGTACCTATGTCCTCTCCCTAAAAGAGGGCTGTATTTTTTTAAGGAAAAGTCACAGTTGATTGAGTTGGGTAAGCAGTGGCTACGGAGGCAATAACACTGCTGTGGACAGAGCATGGGAACTTTGGGTAGGCACACAAAAGAAACGTCAGGGTCATGTAATAGGTCTTGATGGGACTCAGAAGTCTGAAGTTCTAATAAGTTTCAGTTTCCTTACCTGGGAGACACACTCTCTTTGAATAATAAGGGTTACAGCACAGGTTTCTAAGTCAGGCAAACCTGGGTCTGAGTCCTCAAACTGCCACTCACTTGCTGTGTGATGCTGCTTAACTGCCCTGAGCACTGTTAGCTAGGGCTAATAGTACTGCCCTCATACGAAATAATGTAAGAAGCTGATGAAGTGATTTAAAGATCTTCACTGGGAAATTTTCCATTATTACAAAGTAGAGCAAAGCATATATATAATCACCTCCCCTGTAGCCATTGCTCAGCTTTAATTACTAGCAACCCATGGTGGTTCCTGGTGGCTCTGATGGTAAAGTATCTGCCAGCAATGCAGGAGACACCAGTTGGATTCCTGGGTTGGGAAGACCCCCTGGAGAAGGGAATGGCTGCCCACTCTAGTATTCTTGCTGGAGAATCCCATGGACAGAGGAGCCTGGCAGGCTACAGTCCATAGGATTGCAAAGAGTCGGACACGACTGAGTTACTAACACTCTCACTTTCACATGGTGAGTACTGTTTCATTTATTCAGATCTACTCTCCATCCCCCTTGGAATATTTTGAAGCAAATCATTCAGGTAAAGTTAAATGCATAACACAGTGCATGGAACTGGATGAAAGCTAATAAGCTGTAGTCATTATTATTCTTAAGTCTGTTGAGATCACGGGTTTATTTACTGTCAACCCAGGGTATGCTGTGATGAATAAATTGAAATAGATGAGTGATCAGAAGTAAATAAATTAGATAGCAAGGGCTAGTTTTACAAATGGAACCTTGTAACATCATAGCAAATGTTGCCATGTCTCAGAGTCCAGACTTCTCAGAATCTTGAAGAGGTAAGTCACTGTGACAGAAACCACCAGCTGCCTACTAGACCGCCAGGCTGCCACACCTTCTCGGTCAAAGGATCTTGACTGCAGGAAGCAACGTCCCCAATGTAAAATCAAAACAAACCAAACCAAAACCCTGCTCACTTTCCCAGCCTCTCTTGTGGATGTGGCGGTCAATGAGACATAAATTGGGATCAGGAAATGGGCTTCTGAGAAAGTTCTTCCAAGCAGTCTTAATGGCAGGGATTTCTTTTGCCTCCCTCTTTCTGAGTGCAGCCGTGAAGAGTGAAGCTGCAGTAGCTCTTCTTCAAATAGCAGGTGACCTTGAGTATGAAAACCACCCTGGGAATAACAGAGCAAAGGCAGGAGGACACAGAGGCACCAATGACATCATTGAACTGCCATGCAGCCCCAGATGATACATTTCTGGGCTTCGTGTTATAATAGGAGAGAAAATGAAACCTTATTTGTCTAAGCCACTGCTATTGCAAGTTTCTGCTACTAGCAGTGAAATGTAATTTCAACTGACACAATTATCTAATTAGCATAAGTGATGTCATCTGCAGAAAACTTTCCCTGAATTTAGATATCCCTACAATCGAGTTACTGGGGAAGGCAAAACAGTATCTCCTCCATGATTTGAGCCCAGCAGACAGTCATAATATCTACCCCTTGGCTGTCACTCAGTCAAGCTGTAAATATTTAGTTTTCTCAATCCATCCTTCTACATCAACTCTCTCAGTCCCTTAATCATCTTTGATAGATATAACACACAAAAAAATGCCTCTGAGCTGGGTGGTTAAAAAGCAACAAGGGAGGCAAACTGGCTTTGAAAAAATAGGCTTGGAGCCATTTTTATGCATGTAGGTGTAACCCTGGGTGGAAAGTGACAATCAAGACAAATGTATTTATGTAGCAGTCTAATCTTCTTATCTGGGGATCTCTGGGTTTAGGGCATGTCTGCTGCGCACTGCCAGCACTCGACACCTATCCCATTCCCCTTTGGCTCACAGATTTGCTTAACTCCCTCCGACGGGAAAGCAATAGACGGAGAAAAATACAAACTGCCTCGTGTTGAATACATAGTAGACATCTCATTTGACAGGAATCCATAATCACCCCCTAACAACCTGGAGAGAGCACCACAACCATGACATGGAGAATAAATGATTGACAGCTAGAGCCATTTCGCACGAAAAATCATACCTTCGAGGATTCGTGTGTGTCCAAGAGTCTGGTGGACGGTTTTTACGTGTTACAATAACCTTAAGGGGATGGCTCTAGCTGCTCAACTACAGATTTTTTTTCCTATACCCTCTAATTTATTAAATAAATTACGGCATATCCACACTATGGAAAACTATGCAATCATTAGAAATTATCAAAAAAAAAAGTTATTAATACATGGTACCACAGAAAAAAGCTTGATACTGCATACTTTTAGCCATAATATGCAAATGAGTAAAATAAACTGTTATAAAACTGTATGCATTGTATATATAAAAGGAACAGAATTATGTATCTATGTGAACCGAAATAAGATTGGATATGTATCAGTCAAAATGTTGCATGACTCGATTATGCTGTGTGCTTCTCTGTATTTTCTATACTTTCTCCAAAGGACACATTTACTTTATAATTAAGAACGAAAAACTGAAAACCCTACAAGTGAGAAAAACCTTTCAAACGGATGCACCAAGCATTTTAGCCTGGAAAATTAGAGTATTTGGGTACTGCAGTTATTTGAGCCAAAGTGAAGGCAAGTTTGGTTGGTCTCAAGTCTGGTTTGGACCGTGGCTCCAGGCCTGCTCAGCCTGCAGTCAGTAGGGATCCTTTCCACACTGTAGGTGGGAATGTAATTTGGTGCAGCCACTGTGGAGAACAGTTTGCAGGTTCCTTAAAAAAAAAAATAGACATATCATATGATCTAATAATCCCACACCTGGGAACATATCCAGACAAAACTCTATTTGTGTATTCGAAAAGGTACACGCACCCCAATGTTCTTAGCGGTAGAATTTACAATAGCCAAGACATGGCAACAACCTAAGTGTCCACCAACCGCGGAATGGATGAGGAAGATGTGGCGTGTATATCTATATATGAATCTTACTCAGCCATAAAAAAGTAAAATACAGCCAATTGCAGCAACATGGATGGCTCTAGAGATTATCATACTGAGTAAGTCAGAAAGACAAACATCATAAAGTATCACTTATAAAAGTAATACAAATGAACTTATTTACATAACAGAGAGACACACAGACATAGAAAATAAATTTATGGTTACCAAAAGGGAAAGGGGGTGGGGATAAATCAGGAATTTGGGATTAGCAGATACACACTACTGTATATAAAATAGATAAAGAAGGACCTCCTGAATAGTATAGGGAACTACATTCAGTATCTTGAAATAACCTATGATGGAAAAGAATCTAAGAATCATCTGTATCTATACCTGAATCACTTTGCTGTACACCTGAAACATTGTACATCAACTATACTTCAATTTTTAAAAATATGTTTAAAAAAAAAAAGATGGTGGTCAGCGTCTGCCTCAGAGGTCTCACTGTCAGGATGATTGCCTGCCAGCATCCGGGTCAGCAGTGTTTCCTCTTTCTAGATCTGAATTTTTATTTAGCCTTCATCTTCTTTTTATTATGAAAGCACATTATTTAACGAAGGTATTACATATGTTTGTGTGAAATGGGCAGCAGAGTAAATCATTACCTGGAGAAGATGAAGTAAGAAGTGTTCAGTTATGGCCCAAAGATTATCTGGCATACCCAGGAACAGACATCAGAACCCAGCACTCACTGGTTCAGTCACTGAACCCTATCTGAGAAGTCACTTTAATCATCAGTAGGCCAACGCACTCACAGAAGCCTAAGAAACTGAAGGAAGAGTGTTAAACCTGTTACGTTTTATTTTACCACACAATTGTAATCTTTAAAGAGCCTGAATCTGACAAGAATCCATTTAAGAGAATTTTGCCGAGAGTGTAAAACCTGTTTAACTCAATCTTACCACACAATCATAATCTTTCAAGAGATCTAGCTGACAAGAATTTGTTTAAGAGAAGTTTGCCAAAGATGCCGCAAACTGTCTCCATTTAGTCATTAAGTAATTGTTTTTTTTCCCTGAAATCTTAGGAAGGAAAAAAAAGAAAGTACACTTTCAGCAGACTAAATGGTGCTTATGAAGGAAATAGCACAAATAGTTTCAAAGCGATTTGCAGATCGAGGCTATAGTTGACCGCATATCATATATGCTCAGACCCTCTCCATTCTCCAAGTCTTCTGTTAGTACCACGCTTCCCTTTGCTGACTCTGCTGTAAGAATACTTCTCCCACAAACAGGAAACACTGCCCAAAGTCCCCTGTGATCCAGAAGACAGCAAGGGGAAGACACAGCCGGGCTCAGATGGAGAAGCAGGTCACCAGACTCCTTGTGTCCCGGAGGGGGCAGTGCTGTACCCACACGGAGCACGGAATTGCTCTCCTGAACTGAAGTGTTTCTAGCAGCACCATTATCAGGAGATTCACTCAAGCTCTTATTCGCAATCACGATATCCTATTCAACAATGTTTCTGGCCAAGAAACTTCTTGGGTGAAAATGGCTGATGCAAGATTCATCTACGGTCCAGTTGGGAGACAACTTTTACAAGGCTGGAGTACTTTGACCTAGAGACCAATATATAGTGCTGTTTTATTTTCCCCCAAGAAAATATGGATCTAGAAACCCAAGGGTTAGAAGTAGGAATGATCTCTCTTCTCATTATTAAAACCATGCATGGAGGTTCTGTTACTGCTCTCACAGCTTTGGGCTAAACTGGTCTCGAGGCACTCAGGAAGGAATGCTTCCACCAGAAAATACAACAATGACTAAATTACATGGGAAAGAGAGACTGTCATCTGGCTATTTCAGGTTTCTCACACTACTGAACAACAGGTGGAGAAAGGGGTCACTTTGATGCCTGGAAGGACTGATCTCAATTGCCAAGGGCAAATTTAGTTGCTTCTATGCAATAAAGGCAGAGGGCACTACATCAGATTCACTGGAACCCCTTTTAGTATTTCCAGGGCCATAGTACCAATAGCTCCTGGTGACTCAGATGGTAAAGAATCTGCCTGCAATGCAGGAGGTCCGGGTTTGATCCCTGGGTCAGGAAGATCCCCTGGAAAAGGAATGGCTACCCACTCCAGTATTCTTGCCTGGAGAATCCCATGGTGGTGGTATGCCCTTATATGAGAATTGTTAACCTTGTATTAGGCAGAAATACCAAGTTTTAACAGATACAGAAAAAAAGGGGTGAACCCTGAAAGCCCTAGGCTTGTCTTCCCTAAGACCCATTCCTCACTTTTGCTCTGCTCTATATCTGGAGTCAGGGGCTGACTCTCTGCAGGCTGTGTTCCAGGTTCTGACCACAGGGGACCCTGATGGGAAACTGAGGGCTAAAGGGAAAGGGGAATCCAGGGCTTTTCTGTTCTTTCCCTCCCCTCTGCCTCAAGTGATGTCTCCAGCAACAGACACATCTCCTTCTTGGTTTTAGCATCTACCATGCTCCAATTCCTTTGACTAATTTGTGTTCCAGTAAAAACCTCTTCCCCTTGGCCCTCCAGCTAAAGGGAGGCAGAGGCTTCTGTGAGAAGGGGCTCTATGGGTTCTCTTAATGTCCCCTGTTCGACACTCAGATCCTCATTCTCCTATGAAACCAATTCTCTCCATTTAAATCCAACTTGAAGGAATTTAAGGGAATGTCGTCGTTTAGTTGGTAAGTTACGTCTAACTCTTTTGCGACACCATGGACTGTAATCTGCCAGGCTCCTCTATCCATGGGATTTCCCAGGAAAGAACACTGGGGTGGGTTGTCATTTCCTTCTCCAGTGCATCTTCCCGACTCAGAGATCAAACTTGCATCTCCTGCACTGACAGGCAGATTCTCTACTACTGAACCACCAGGGAAGTCCAAGTTAAGGGAATTTGGTTGTTGTTCAGTAGCTCAGTCGTGTCCGACTCTTTGCAACCCCATGGACTGCAGCACGCCAGGCTTCCCTGTCCTTCACCATTTCCCTGAGTTTCCTCAAACTCATGTCCATTGAGTCAGTGATGCCATCCAACCATCTCATCCTCTGTTGTCCCCTTCTCCTCCAGCCTTCAATCTTTCCCAGCATTAGGGTCTTTTCTAATGAAAAGGGATTACTTGAAGGGATTTCTGTTTTCTGGGAAAGACCTTGACTTATACCAGACCTAGTAAGATGTCTGACCATATTCAAGGCAGTTGGAAGTTGATTAAATTCTTTGGCATGGGATTAATTAGTTCTGTTCTATAGGTAGAGAAACTGAGACATGTTAAGATAACCTGTAAAGATCACTTCACTATTATCTGTCAGAGCTTAAACTGATGAAGGCTATAAAAAGGTTAGGTCACCTACCTAAATTCCTAATAAAACCGAGTGATTCTTATGAGATGTGACAATGACACTTCCATCTATCACTCCTGCTTTTTACAACTGCTCAATCTTCAACACTTTCAAAACCTGTCTAATTTGTCAGTGTCAAAAATAATGGAGGTGGTAACCATTCTGAAGAGTTCTTTACTCAGGTCTTCAAAAACTGCCCTTCTAAAATGATCCTGGCTAAGCCCTCAAAAATAGGAAGGCATAAAACAGCTTAGTTTTCGATTATAGTATTTTTTTCTTCCTAGAGACTGCTAAAACTCATCACCAAGTCTGTCCTTCAATGGTTTTCATCAGAGATGATCATGTGAGTAGCTATTTTTCATATTTAATAAGTAATTGCTCCTCTTCAGAAAAGTGTCTCCTCTTTCAGTAAGCACAGTCAAGGATTTGTCATTTGCTTTCTTTGTTTACTGTCTGTCCATGATTTAGAAACTTGCAATACTCTTGATACACTTGCCAAATAAATATATATATGTGTGTGTGTGTGTGTGTGTGTGTGTGTGTGTACACGCACATACAAATACAAATTTTTTTGGTTACAGGGAAATTGGAGTTTCTGGGTTGCATACTCAAAGATGTCAGCCAAAGAAATTAACCATGACTATTATTAAGGTGTGTTGAGGGGGTGACCACCAGTTGATTCCCTTGTGCTTTTAAATCACCTTGTTCACTGGGACAAACATAGAACACTAGACTCAAGGAATCATGGTGCTTTAATACCGAGATGGATCTTGGAAAATAGTCTAAACCAGAAGCCATAATCCTGGCTAGACATTAAAAACTTAACTAGGGAAGCTTAAACAAAATACCTGATGCCAAATTTGACTTGTAGAAATTTTTATTTAATTGGTCACAGGTGGGGCTCGGTCATGGGCATTTTTTTTTTTTGATAAATTTTTTTTTAAAACTCAACATTCAAAAAACAAAGAACATGGCATCCAGTCCCGTCACTTCCTAGCAAATAGATGGAAAAACAATGGGAACAGTGACAGACTTCATTTTCTAGGGCTCTAAAATCACTGTGGATGGTGACTGTAGCCATGAAATTAAAAGATGCTGAAAGAGTAACTACGACAGAGCTAGACAGCATATTTAAAAGCAGAGACATCCCTTTGCTGACAAAGGTCCATCTAGTCAAAGTTATGGTTTTTCTAGTAGTCATGTATGGATGTGAGAGCTGGACAATAAAGAAGACTGAGTGCCAAAGAACTGATGCCTTTGAACTGTGGTGTTGGAGAAGACTCGAGAGTCCCTCGGACTGCAAGGAGATCAAACCAGTTAATCCTAAAGGAAATCAGTCCTGAATATTCATTGGAAGGACTGAGGCTGAAGCTGAAGGTCCAGTACTTCGGCCACCTGATGCATTGGAAAAGATCCTGATGCTGGGAAAAATTTAGGGCAGGAGGAAAAGGGGATGACACAGGATGAGATGGTTGGATGGTATCACTTAATGGACATGAATTTGAGGCAACTCCAGGAGATGGTGAAGGGAAGGAGATGGGAAGCCTGGCATGCTGCAGTCCATGGGGTCACAAAGAGTCAGACACAAGTGAATGACTGAACAACTGAAATAGAACTCACATACCACAAAATTTACTCACAGTATCAGACAATCATACAACTAGAACATTTTTATCTCCTCCAAAAAAGAAATCAGACTTCTCATTTATTTCCAACCCCAGCCCAAGGTCATTACTCATCTACTTTCTGCCTTTATAGATCTCCCTATTCTAGACATTCACGTATAATTCCTATTCATATAAATGGAATCATACAATATATCATCTTTTGTGACTGGCTTCTTTTATTTAACATGGTTTCAAGGTTCATCCATATTGAAGCATGCATACTATTTCTTTTATTACCAAAAAGTATTGCATTGGGTATGTCCCGTTTTATCTGTTCGTCACTTGATGGATATTTGGATTATTACCATTATTTGGCTATTATGAATAATATTGCTCTAAACATTCACATCTAAATGGATGTATGTTTTCATTTCTCTTGGGTGTATACACTAGGAATGGAATTGCTAGCTCATACACTAACTCTAACCTTTTGAGAATATGCCAGACTATATTCCAAAATTTTATATTCTCACCAATAGTATTTAATGGTTCCAATTTTTCACATCCTTGCCAATACTTGTGATTACCAATCTTTATAGTATCGTTATCTTAGTGGACATGAAGTAGTATCTTTTGGTTTTGATTTGCATTTCCTTGATGGCTAATAATACTGAGCATCTTTTCATATGCTTATTGATCATTTGTGTTATCTCCTTTAGAGAAGTGGCAATTCTGACCCTTAGATTATTATTAATTTTTTTAGATTATTTTTTAATTGGGTTATTTATTTATTATCAAGCCATGCCTTCATTATCAGATATTTACTAGGAATCTACTATTACTCAGGCTCCATCCTAGTTCCTGTGGTGGGTTCAAAGTCCTCTAGAATCACTTCACAGTTCCCTAATATGCCGTGACCCAGAGTTTGAAAAATGCTGCGTTAAAATCTGGCTCTGTGAATGTGTTCCTTGACTGTGTCCCCTGAAGATGGCAAACTTCTATGAATCATTTTAAAGAGAAACTGAGGCCCATGGCAGGAGATGTGCTCACTGCACAGCTGCAGCCATGATGGAAGCAGAGCTGGTTTTTGTTCTTTTTCACTACTCAGGGCCACAAGCCATGCTGCCTCTCACAAGTTTCAGTCACTCTAACATTTCTCTTTGCCTAGGGATTCACCAAGAGACATAAAAATTGCCTCTTATCATGGAATTGGACTTTCTTGAAGACTCAACTCTCGTGCTAAAGGATGTGTGCACATACACGTGCGCACACACACACACACACACACACACACAACCGGAATACAGGCTCAAGAATCAAGGGTGGGTGTTTATACAAGGGCTTAATTTCCAAAATATACAATATCTCACACAATTCAATAACAAAAACATTTTTTAAATGGGCAGAATTCCTAAATAGACATTTCTCCACAAAAGATATACAGATGGCCAACAAGCACATTAAAAGATGCTTAACATCTCTACGCATTCAGTTCAGTCGCTCAGTCGTGTCCGACTCTTTGCAACCCCATGAACCGCAGCACACCAGGCCTCCCTGTCCATCACCAACTCCTTGAGTCCATCCAAACCCACGTCCATTGAGTCGGCGATGCCATCCAACTGTCTTATCCTCTGTCGCCCCCTTCTCCTCCGGCCCTCAATCCTTCCCAGCATCAGGGTCTTTTCAAATGAGTCAGCTCTTTGCATGAGGTGGCCAAAGTATTGGAGTTTCAGCTTCAACATCAGTCCTTCCAATGAACACCCAGGACTGATCTCCTTTAGGATGGACTGGTTGGATCTCCTTGCAGTCCAAGGGACTCTCAAGAGTCTTCTCCAACACCACAGTTCAAAAGCATCAATTCTTCGGTGCTCAGCCTTCTTCACAGTCCAACTCTCACATCCATACATGACCACAGGAAAAACCATAGCCTTGACTAGATGGACCTTTGTTAGCAAAGTAATGTCTCTGCTTTTGAATACGCTGTCTAGGTTGGTCATAACTTTCCTTCCAAGGAGTAAGCATCTTTTAATTTCATGGCTGCAATCACCATCTGCAGTGATTTTGGAGCCCAGAAAAATAAAGTCAGCCACTGTTTCCCCATCTATTTGCCATGAAGTGATAGCATTAGAGAAATACAAATCAAAACTCCAACAAGGTATCACCTCACACATGTCAAAATGACCTGAATCATAAAAAGTTTACAAATAATAAGTGCTGGAGAGGATGTAGAGAAATGGAAGCCCTCCCGTACTGCTGGTAGGAATGTAAATTGGTAAAACCACTATAGAAAGCAGTATGGAGATTCCTCCCAAAATTAAAAATAGACCCAGAATATTTTAAAAATTGAAAATATGACCCAGATATTCTACTCCTGGGCATATATCCAGACAAAACTCTTAATTTGAAAAAATACATGCACCCCAGTGCTCACTGCAGCACTATCTGCAATAGCCAAGACATGGAAGCTACCTAAAAATGACTGAATAAAGAAGACGTGGTGTATATATACAATGGAATATGACTCATCCATAAAAAAGAATGAAATGATGCCATTTGCAGCAATCTGGATGGACCCAGAGTTTACCATATTAAGTCATAAAGAAAAAGACAAACACCATGTGATAGTATCACTTATATGTGGAATCTCAAGCGTGACACAATGGTATATGAAACAAGACTTACAGAGAACAGAACCATGACGGCCGAGTGGAAGAGGGTGTTGGAGGAAGGATGGGTTGGGAGTTTGGCATTAGCAGACTCAAACTATTATACACAGAACGGATAAGCCACAAGGATCTAATGTATAGCATGGGGAGCTATATATTCAGTTCAATATCCTGTGATAAACCATAATGGAAAAGAATATGAGAAAGAATGTATATATAGCTCAATCACTTTGCGGTACAGCAGAAATTGACACAACATTGCCAATCAACTAAACTTCAATAAAATCATATTTTTTAAAAGTTGGCATCTATAGATGAGGGATGGAGTGAGGGAACCTGGCTAAAGACATATGGAGAAGTAGGGGCAGGCGAGGGCGGGAAGCCAGGGCTCAGTCTCAGGCTTTTCTCCACATTCTGTACCCCTGTTTTGGGTCCCAAGTAGATGAGGAAACTGATATATCAGTGTGTGAAGTCCGTGAAAATTTCCATGAAAACTGGTACTTGCTAACAACAAGAAAAGAATGAATTGCGAAGTAGTGCATTATTTTCAAGCTGATGGCACCGCTCAGAGTTTTGATATAAACTCAACTTGGAACAAAGTTGCACGGGAAATGCTCTGTTAGCTTGGAACATGAATGCATCTTTCTTTAGCCAAGCCACTCAACAAGCCTGGTTACTAAGTCTTCTTTGCAGGATGTTGTCAAGCAACATGGGATATACACAATAAGGTACCAGTTTGTTTTTTGTTTTTTTTTTTTTCTGTAGATGCTGTGATTTCCAGAGGTGTGTGGTTTTTCCACCAGGAGCCACTGTAAGTTATGCATTCCTATAAACAACAACAGATGTCCATAGAACATCTCTTGGAAAATAATATTTGTAGAAGAATATATATATGCATGTACAACTGAATCACTTTGCTGTACAACAGGAATCAACATTGTACCTCATACTTCAATAAAAATAAAGAAAAAAGAACATTTCTTAAGCTTCAAAACAGATGATCAATACATAAGATTAAAATAACCAATAATTACTTATTGTTAATTGAAAATATACTCTGGTTTTTCAACTACCAAGAATGATGACAGATTTAAAAGTAAAAATGTATATACCATTGAACTTCCTCATTAACTATTTCAGCTTATTGATGATTCTGGTTATTCCTCAAATTTCCATACAATTTCCTTTGGAAAAAAAATTTACATCTGTTCAGAGCAGAGACATTAAACAGTTGATTTCAAGCAATGGCAATGATTCGAGCTAAGCAACCAAGTGTCATGTTTTGAAGGTAGCTCTCTGGGGAAGGGATTAGGGAACTGCTGGGGGATTTGGAGGAAGACAGAGAGAGGGGAACCTCAAAGTCAAAGTAAACTACTACAGAGAAGAGTAAAGCTTTGCATAAAATTAGCAGAAAAATACAGACAGATTAAGTTTTTTTTTTTTTTTTCCAGGGATAAAGAGAGGTTAGAATGACTGTATTTGTGGAGAACCGGTGAACTGGCAGTGAATAATAACAGGGTTTGAGGACGTGTGGAAAAAAAATTTTAAACCAATAAAAATTTAAAAGCTCAGTACTTATTGGTCATGGTTAAATAGCCAAGAACGATGAGCAGTGATCCCCTGTCCCACCCCTTCTCACCTTGGACTTTCGTCCCAGAAAGAAGCACCTACAACTTAAAAAAAAAAAAAAATTCTGTTTCTAATTCTTTCAATGTTACATCCATCTTTTTATATAATCTGTGAAAACCACTACTCGCTGATATATACATTTTATGAATGTATGAGGTGAGGACATGATTGGTAAGGAATTATCTTATTTATGTCCCTCTGGCAACTCCCTGATTATACCAATTTCCCCTTCAGAGTGCAGTTGTGTTATTATTTTTAGTTTTTCTATTGGTCTCTTTCACAATATATTTATATATTATCTTTGCCTCTAGCAGCTGTACTCACTATGCTCTAAGTTCTTATTTAAGTCCCCCATGGACTGTGAGCTCCTAATCTAGGAGGGATGCAGGGTGGGATGAAGAAAGGGAGAGGGTTACGGGGGCAGAGATGCTGGAGGAGTTCATACCTGAGCTGTATCTTGAGAGCTGAATGGGACAGGCACAGGAAGCTGGGGTGGAATGAGCAGGAAGAGGAATGGACATGGGCAAAGACATAGAGGGAGGAAAGAGCATGGTAGACTGGGAACCTGAAAAGGTTCAGTAAGACAGGGGTGAGAAGGCCAAGAGTCCTTCATCATCTGGCAGGGAATTAAGCCTGCAGCAGAGAGCAGCCACCAGTAGAGATGGTCCTAGGGGGAGAACAGCAAGTGATGGCTATGGACTATCTCATTCATGTTTGCCCCTGTTGTAGGAACACCTCTTTCTGCTCCTACCCCAGAGAGATAACAGGTATCCTGCCCACCAACACAATGTCACAGAACATCATTCTCAGCTTCACTTTCTGAAGGGCTGGGTAAGACTAAATTGGAAGGATTAACTTTTAAATTTTATTAAGACTCCAGATGAGAGAAAGAGGGATGGCATTAAATGTGTATCTATGTAAAAAAAAAAGTTAAATAATTCCATGACCTAAAATGAAACAAAAAATAAAATGCAGAAATACTGTATTTTGACTTTTTAATGGTACTAATAGATAATCATAATCCTCGAATAACTGTCTCAATAGACTAGCATTTATGCACTGCATAGAGGAGATTCACATTTTTTTTCATTTACTGCCAATCTTATGCTAACAAGAGTCATATCATTTTGATATAATAACAAAGTGCCTAATTCAATCATCTTGAAAATTAATTGATATGTTTGTAGCTGAGCCTCCAGTTAATTACCTTTTTTGTTTAATTTTGAAATTTAAGTCTGCTTCTCATCCGGTCCTGTCTGTCTGTGTCCTACATACATCTATGACCTTCATCTTGTATTATGGAGAAAAAAAAATTCTTGCCAAGCACTTTCTACTCCTGTACTTATTCAACATATTCATATTTTCTGATTCATCTTTCCTTTTATAATTATATTTTTAAAGTCATATTAAGTCTTCAGAGATAGTAGAATAAATGTCTCTCTTCTAATGAACATTTTGTTAGAGTTAACTAAAGTCTTTTCCCCCCCTGCATCAGATCTTCAAATTTATATAAAGATTCTTCAATAGCTATAGTTATCAAGAACCTTTTAAGTCATTGCTTATATTATTTTGAGAACCTTGACATTTCCAAGTGGAATATTTCTGACACTTATTTTGTTCTACTTTATTAATACTGATACTTGCTTACATCTAAACACATTCCTAGGCCTACAAGATTTCTACTTCTATTAATTGTTAAATCTCAGCAGGAGGAAGAAAGTAAAGAGGTGTGAAGACCAAGACAAACCCCAAATAAAACAAAATGATTAATTAATGGCAGTGCTGAGGACTAGAACTCAGACCTGTGAGCTTCCAAAAGGAATAAGCTTTTGGGAGGCCACTGAAAGCATTTTCTTGCAATTAAGGCGACTGGCTCACCATTCTTCACATTTTATTTTAGTTTTTCATTTGAAGAGTGAATGAGGGCTTCCCCGGTGGCTCAGTGGTGAAGAATCCACCTGCCAATACAGGAGACACAGGTTCAATCCCTGGTCCGGGGAGATCCCATATGCCTTGGAGCAAATAAGCCTGTGTATCATAACTTTTGAGCCTGTGCTCTGGAGTTTGGGAGCCACAACTACTGAAGCCCATGTTAT
Organism: Bos grunniens; assembly: GCF_055505025.1. NCBI lineage: Eukaryota > Metazoa > Chordata > Mammalia > Artiodactyla > Bovidae > Bos > Bos grunniens. The sequence continues at coordinate 22,616,912 of NC_141168.1, forward strand.
AATTACTGAAGCCCGCGTGCCCTAGTGGAGAAGGCAGTGGCACCCCACTCCAGTACTCTTGCCTGGAAAATCCCATGGACGGAGGAGCCTGGTAGGCTGCAGTCCATAGGGTCACTCAAAGTCAGACAGGACTCAGCTACTTCACTTTCACTTTTCACCTTCATGCACTGGGGAAGGAAATGGCAACCCACTCCACTGTTCTTGCTTGGAGAAACCCAGGGATGGCAGAGCCTGGTGGGCTGCCGTCTATGGGGTTGCACACGACTGAAGCGACTTAGCAGCAGCAGCAGCAGCAGCATGAAGTACTAGCAGGGTCCATGCAAAGTAAAAATACAAACCTGTTTTCTGCTTTTATTCTGATTCTTTCATTAAGCATCTAATATAAAACTCATGCCAAATAAAATCTTAGAAATTGTCTTGCTCTTTGGAAAGAATATTTGGAACCAAAATTGCTGTTCTTTAAGCACTGAGTTCATACAGCTCAAAAAATAACAAAAATCAGTCTTAATAAACATATCACTCATTTGATTCTCCAGATGAAACAGCTATCTTCTAAATAAAAATAACTAAAAATCTCCTTTCATTTTCTCTTCCTTGTTCAGGTCTGTATCACACATTACCTGAAACCAACATAATTTGCTTTATATCTTTTTAATCTTGTCAGCCCCTTTGTATCCTTCTTTTTACCAACAATGATTGATTTTCTTTTTTCTCTTCTTTGATTAGGCAAACATATAATTCAGAGGGAAGTAAGACAATCAGTTTTAGAGCATGTACATTCCTGGTATCATTATCCTGTCTTTCCCTCAAACAGTTGGATATTCTGTTAACAACCTGTTACTGAAAGGGAAAAAATGGGCAAAAATATAATACACAAAATACAATTAATTCTAATAATAATGAAGGGTAAAAGTATCTGTATGATAAATTTCTGCAACAAAGTGTGTGTGTTAGTCACTCAGTTGTGTCCAACTCTTTGGGACCCCATGAATTATAGCCCACCAGGCTCCTTTGTACATGGAATTCTCTAGGGAAGAATACTGGAGTGGGTTGCCTTTCCCTGCTCCAGGTGATCTTCCTGACCCAGGGACTGAACCCAGGTCTCCTGCATTATAAGCAGATCCTTTACCATCTGAGCCACCAGGGAAACCCATTAGCAAATAACTATTAAAATATCAGTCAAGATTATGATGGTGAATGCAAATGAAGGCATAACTCAAATGTCCAAAAGTAAAATTCTTGGCCAATTTAAGTCTGGATGATCACTGTGTGCTAGCTCTGGGAACCAGACTACTGGGGCTCGAATTCTAGCTCTGTCAACTTAGTGGCTCTGCAAATTCGGGGGCCGTTATTATTTAAGTTCTCTGCACCTCAGTTTCCTTATCTGTTGAATGAGAGTAATAGTGCCTGTAAACACAGTCCATGGAATTCTCCAGGCCAGAATACTGGAGTGGGTAGCCTTTCCCTTCTCCAGGGATCTTCCCAACCCAGGTCTCCTGAATTGCAGGCAGATTTTTCACCAGCTGAGCCACCAGGGAAGCCCTATTCAGTGTCACTCCCTGTCAACTCTGATTGTTGTAATAGATTAAACAATTTCATAGAAACTTAATGCTTTATCATTCATTTTGCTTCATGCTGGAGTTCCAGAACAATTTGTAGGTTTTATATATTCTTTAACTTTTATCACTTGAATATTCTTTTCCTGGTCAAGTGGAGAAGGGAATGGCAATCCACTTCAGTATTCTTGCCTAGAGAATTCCATGGACAGAGGAGTCTGGTGGGCTACAGTCCATGGGGTCATAAAGAGTCTGACACGACTGAGTGACTAACACTTTCCTGGTCAAGATAGATGTCAATTACATCCTTCCACTTCAGGATTTTCAAACCTGGCTGTAAAGTAATGATTCTTATTCTTTGAAATTATGGGGCCCTGAGTGAAATGGGTGTAACAAATTATGGGGGACAGGCTCTAATACATAGGGCCTCCCCACCCCTTTACTTCTTCCAACACCTCATCTCTTCTGTTAATTACATCTCCAGAAAGCAGGGCTGCTTTTATCAGTGGCTATCCACTGATATCAAAAGGATAACTATATACATATATAAGACAGGTACAAAGACAATGGGCTAGAAAGCCTGCTTTCAGCTACTTTGGGAACAAAAGGATATTTGCTATATTTCATTTTTCTATTAAGGCCCTGGTCTGACCTATTTTTCCCCCTTTATTCAAAGTTAAGCCAGGAAATAATACATTTTATTTTTTTTAGTTAAAAAACGAGAATGGAAAAGGGTCTCATTTAGTAATGAAGGGAACATAACCTTTATTCAATGCAAAGGGCACTGGAGTCTATATTCATCCAGGCGCCAAATAGCCCTCTAAGCTTTAAAAACTAATTACAGGAGGAGAGTGTGATTTTTCAGTCTTTTTGGCTCATGCCACGCTCCTGTGGTACTCTAACGTGCTAAATCAAGGCTCTGTCAACTCTACCACATTGGAATATCAATGAAGAATGTCCCCTCCACTTACCTTTGGTTTCAGGATAGAGAATGTGATAGATTAAGAGAAAAGAATCAATCACATATAAAGCAAAATAGACATAAAAAATTATTTTTCTTCTGTTAAAGCAAACAGAATGTGTTTTCAACCCATGTTTATTTGCATGCAAAAACACGAACAAATATCTAAGGCACCTTGTTCAGCAAAATAAACCAGATAAATATGGAAAAATTTATATAAAATTCAAGCCCAGACAAAACTAAACAACAGTGATGAAAGTCAGAACAGTGGTTACCTTCAGGTAACCTTCTGGGTACAAGAAAAGTTCTGTATTTTGATCTGGGAGGTGGTTACAGGAGTAAAATAACACGTAACAGTTCACTGAGTTATACACCTAAGATTAACATGTTACTTCATGGATGTAATAATCCACCAAAAATTTAAAAAATATGTATAATTTGTTTTGCCTTCAAATTTAAGATGGAATGTAACAATTCAAATCACACACAGAAAAGAACAAAGCCAAGAACTAAATTCTAGCTCTTTTAAATCAGACATATGAGGTGGTATAGGGAGGCTCATCTCTTGATCAGCATTCTCTCTTTCTAACTATGGCTAGAAGGCCTCCCCTTTAAGCTTTTGAAGACAACTAATAAAACTGATTGAGGGGGAAGGAGGCTTCAGAGGGAGGCGATATATGTATACATACAGCTGATTCACTTTGCTGTACAGCAGAAATAAACGTGACATTGTAAAGCTTGATTGGGAGGGCAAGCTCTTACCACCACTTTGGGAACTATTTGGCCATGTGCACTACAATTGGACACATGCATATGCTATGACCAGCAACTTGAAGCCTACAGTGTAAGCAATAAAAAAACATACATACATATGGTTACCAAGAGAGAGTAGAATATACAAAGAAGCACTATTTGTAACAGTTTCAAATTAGAAACTACCCAGGTGTACCTAACAGGAGTAAAATAAATGAGTGCATATATACACACATACACAGTCAAATAATAAAATATTAAAAAAATACTTGTGGTGTGTTCACATTCATTGTGTATTCACATTCAAGTCATGTCTGACTCTTTGCAACCCCATAGGCTGCGCATGATGAAATACGATATACGATCTATACACAAGAATACGCATGAATCTTGTCAACATAATGTGGAACAAATGGAGCCAGTTATAAAATATATAGCTGCATGATTCCATTAAAAAAAAAAAAAAAAACCAAACAGACTAAACTAATCTTGGTACTTAAAGGTAAGACGCAGGTAACTTTCAAAGAGGTGGCCAGTGACCAGGAGGAACGGTAAGGCTCACTACCGCTTTGTTCTGTTTCTTGGTATTATTCTGTTTCTTGATCTGGATACTGCTTACACAATGAAAAGCATGAAAATTTGCCAAACTGTGCCTTTGACGTGTGCACATGTAAACTATAGGCAATATAAGCAGAGAGATGGAAACTCTAAGAAAGAATCATAAGGAAATGATAGAAGTCAAACATGCCATAACAGAAATGAAGAATGCTTCTAATGGTCTTATTTAATGGACTGGACATAACCAAGCAAAGAATCAATGAGCTTTAAGAAATGTCAATAAAAATTTCCAAAAGCCAAATCCAAAGACAAAGAATGAAGAGACAGAACAGAATATCAAAGAACAGAGGAACAATTTAAAAAGGTATAATGTATGTTTGGGCATACTAGAAGGAGAAGAAAGAGAGAAAAAAAAAAAATTAAACGATAATGACTGAGAATTTCCCCAAACCAATGACACCCATTGAATCACCATGATCCATGAAGCTCAGAGATCACCATCATGAAAAACACACATGTATACAAGATTTGAATAGTGCAAAATCAAAAACAAAGAAAGGAATTGTGCAAGAAGCCAGAGGAAAAAATTACCTTACACACAGAAAAACAAGGATAAAAATCACACTGGGCTTTTCTTCAAAAACCATAAAACAAGAATAGTGAAGTGAAATACTTAAAAAGTGTTAGAAGAATTATCAACCTAGAAATTTGAACCCTGTGAAATTATTCTTCAAAAGTGAGGGGAAAATAAACACTTTTTCCAACAAAAATCGAAGGAATTTGTCTTCAAAAGGCTTGCCTTATAAGAAATGCTAAAAGAAGTTCTTTAGGAAGAAAGAAAATATAGGTTAGAGACTTGGACCTACATTTAAAAAGGAAGAGAATTAAAGAAGGAATAATTGAAGGTAAATAAAATCTTTTATTTCTCTTATTCTTAATTGATCTACAGGTAACAGTTTGTTCAAAATAATAATAGCAACATTATATACAGTGATCATAGTTTATGGATAAATGGAATAAATGGCAGAAATGTTACAAGGGATGGGAGGAAAGAATTAGGACTACTCTGTTATAGCGTACTTTTGTTAGTCCCAAATGTATGTTGCGAACTCTAGTGGAACCTTTAAAAAAGCAAAAAATAAATAAAACAAATATATACCCTAAGGTGATACAGTAGAATTACACAAAAACACTCAAAACCAGACAGCAGAAAAGCACAGTCCATTTTGAAAAAACCATTAAGTTTGATTTTGTTAAAATTAAAAATTTCTGTTCTATGAAAGGCTCTGTGAAGAGAATGAAAAGACAAGGCACAGACTGAAAGTTTTTGTAAACATCTGTCAACTAAATAAGTGGCATCCAAAATAGCTCAACAGTAAGAAAATACATAACCTAATTTAAAAATGGGAAAACATCTGAACAGATAGATACCTTACTATATGTATATATACACACACACACGTATATGTATACATATATATGTGTACACACACACACACACACACACACACACATATATGCTACCCTGGTGGTTCAGTGGTAAAAAATCTGACTGCAATGCAGGAGACTTGGGTTCGATCCCTTGGTTGGGAAGATCCCCTGGAGGACGGCATGGCAACCCACTCCAGTATTCCTGCCTGGAGAATCCCAAGGGCAGAGGAGCCTGGCGGGCTACATAGTCCATAGGGTCACACAGAGTCAGACATGACTGAAGTGACTAAGTAGCAGTCACTGCTTTAATAAATGCTTATTTATTAAATAAAAAATGAGATGATGCTAAACATCATATGTCATCAGGGAACTACAAATGAAAACAATGAGATCACCAGACACTGATAAGAATGTACCGAATCTGAAACACTGACACCACCATATGCTGGCGAGGATATGGAGCAGTGGGAACCCCTACTCCCTGTTGGTGGGAATGCAGAATGGGACTGCCACTTTGGAACAGTTTTGCAATTTCTTACAAAACTAAACACACTCTTGTCATACAATCTAACAGCCACATTCTTCGGTATTTACCCAGATGAGCTGAAAACTTACATCCACAAAGAAACCTGCACATAAAGGTTTATAGCAGCTTTATGGATAACTGCCAAAACTTGGAAGCAACCAAGAAACCTAACAGTAGATGAACAGATAAACAAATTCTGGTATGTCCATACAATGAAATGTTATTCAGACATCTACAAAAAAAAAGCTATCAAGCCACAAAATGACAGAGAACAGAAGCGAATATGAAAAGGCTACGTACTGTATGATTCCAACTATATGACATTCTGGAAAAGGCAAAACTACAGAGATTGAAAAGAAAACAGGGGTTGCCAGGGGTTGGAGGAGACAAGGGCTGGATGAACAGGAGGAGCATAGAGGATTTTTAGGGCAGAGAAACTTATTCTTAGTGATACTGAAAGGGTTACATTTACTTTAAACAGTGAATGGATACAATCACTAGACATTTCTCAACTTTTAAAATGTACAAGACAAAGAGTGAACCCACTGTGAACTACAGACTTCAGTTGATAATAACGTCAGTATCAGCTTACCAGTTTTAACAAATGTACCTCATTGCTGCAAGGTATTAAAAGTAGAGGAAAGTGGGGGTAAGAGTGGGTGAGGGGTCACATGGGAACTATGCATCTTCCACTCAGTATTTTTAACAAACCTAAAACTGCTCCCTTATACAAATAAAAATCTATTAATTAAAAAAATACACATATATTCATATATATGTGTATTTTCTTATATCATGTATATGTTTTCTTATATCAACGTAACTAGCTAACAAGTTTTTCTGAGAGAATGTGAAATATAAGGAAGAAAACATAAATTGTTGTTGTTGTTCAGTTACTAAGTTGTGTCCAACTCTTTGCAACCCCATGAACTGTAGCACACCAGACTTGACTATAAGAACCTTTGTTGGCAAAGTGATGACTCTGCTTTTTAATACACTGTCTAGCTTTGTTATAGCTATTCTTCCAAAGAGCAAGCATCTTTTAATTTCTTGGCTGCATTCACCGTGTGCATTGATTTTGGAGCCCCAGAAAATGAAATCTGACACTGTTTCCACATTTCCCCCATCCCTTTGCCATGAAGTGATAGGACTGGATGCCATGATCTTAGTTTTCTGAATGCTGAGTTTTAAGTCAGCTTTTTCACTCTGCTCTTTCACCTTCATCAAGAGGCATTATCTTAAATTATGGAAGAACTTTTGAGTCTCATGATTTTGAGAAAGTTTTAAATGGCACTATAGCAATTTTTCATAATAAAATAGTAAAGATATGGCACCACAATACACAAATACAGTTAACTTCATGAACAGTAAAGGCCTATTTATCTACAGTTGCAGCCCACATTCTGAGAAGGAGACAAGCTCACAGTTCTGTGATGAATTAAAATTAAAATACTGGTCACTACTTCTTTTATTCTTTTTCTGGTCTTTGCTTCTTTCAAGTGCTTTTACTTTATTTTATTAATATTTATTCATTCACTTGGATAGGCAAAAAGACAATAAGAATAAATTTTATTTATTTTAATGTGACAAAATATTACCTCCACTTCTCCCCTACCTGACCACCAATTTACACAGCTCTAAAATGACAGAGGTGAAAATATTTCACTGTGCCAGGCCAGCTATATGAAATTCAAGAGTGTCAACAGATTAGGCCACATTTTCACTGCTAAAAAAATAACTTAAATTGTACCAAGGTAAATATTGCGGGATAAAGTTGAGAGACTTCACTTTTGTCAAAATATGTAGGAAATAATCAGAGATAAAGCACTGTATATGCACCAATGTGGGAAGCACATCTCATTTCTACAAGGTTCACCTAAGTTCTATGAACTAAAAAGCACGTTAAGAACAACTGCAACATACAACATATCCGTACAAGGGCAAGGACTTTTTAAACGTTTTTACCTTATGAAATCTTCTTCCTCTTCTCTCTTTGACCTCAGCTGTTTGGGTTGAGCCATATTCATCCAGTTTGGTAGAGATTTCAAGAGCCTGCTGATATCATCATCTTTTGCCCAAGATGCACTGATGACAAGTTTTTCTTCAGACTGGACGATACCCCTGAACACAACCAACAGAAAAGAGACACTTCAGGACACTTCATCAGCATTTTCCATCTACCTTTGTTGTTGGAAAAAGACACCATGCTCACCTCTCTTATTAACCTAACCCATTATCCAGCTGGAGGCATGACATCCACGGATAGGTCACCTTTGTGGGAAACATCATTTCTAGATTCCATTCTTAGTTTCTTCATTGTTGAGTAATTGTGAAACTAGTAATATTAATTAGCTCCCCTCATCCTAGTTAATCTCTAAGGATAAATAAAAGTGTATGGGAGGTCTTTTGTGGGTGGGGAGTGGAAAGGGATTCTTTCAAGAAAGATGCTGAACAAACAAAAAGTGGGTTAACCACAAAGACAGTGCAATTAAACAACAACATGAATTATATCTGAAAGGTGATGGAAGTGTTACAAAAGGCTGTTCTCTGACCTCTTGGTTTAAACTACCAGTTAGCTCTACTTGAAGATGTTTTTTGAATCATGGACACCCCTCTATTCAAAGCAAATCCACCATCACAGAGAAACCTTCTGCCCTTGATGTCAGGCAGAAAAAGTCTTTGATTACTGTTCTCTCTAGTGAGCTCTGACAAGTGACCTGGAGTGACAGGCTTCAAGTCCTTTAATAGGGCCCATGGGTGAGCTATTAACACTGCTCTTACCAAAACATACCTGGAAAGCCATCGTGAACACTCAATTCCAACTTAATTAAAAAGCTTCCCTTTCTGTTCAACATTTCTTTCACTGTAACTAATTTCAATGGTCTAAAAATCCTTCTCAGCAATTCTAGGTGACAGAATGGCATATATTTATGAAAGGACTGCTAATTAGCTGGCGAGCCCTCTGAGGCTAAGAAGTTCTCTCCTCCATCACAGGCAGGAATTTATGTTGGTATAATGGTTCTACTGAAGAACATGATGTCCTTCTAAATAATACAATACATACACAGTGTATATGCTTGGATGTATGAGAAAACCTTCTTTACCCAACAGACAGTGTATATAGACAGAAGTTGCTGACACCTAAAAACCTTGACTCATGACAACCTAACTTGAGGTAACAAAATTCTATGTTGCAGGGAGCAACACTGCCCTGGTTCTCTGAAAATAAACTAGAATAAATAAGAGAACCATAGTTGATTTCTAGAATTCTCACTCACCACAAGCAAAAGGTTTCTAACAGTAAGTGTGGTCAGCAATACAAAACTTAGATTACAGAATCTTCTTCCCTGAGACCTCTCAAATTACTCTGACTGGTATCTTTTGTTCATTTTTTTATTTGTTATTTTCAAGCATCTTCCTACAATCTACATGGATTGATCCCACAAGATAACTTTACACTTTTATACATGGGGTGCTGTATTCAGCCTTACAGAATACAAATCTATGCTACTGCATGTCAGAAGAATCCTCAACGTTCTTTGGCATGCTTTTTACCTGTCTCTGATCGACTTCCTCTCTCCTTCCTTCTATGGCTATCTTTTAAACCTTTGTCTTTTATCTCCTCATTGTTTGACCCCCCACATTCTTTCCATTTGTCAAAGAAAGGAGGGGACCGAAGTATATACTTTCAAACAGCTCAACTCTTATCCTCCATAGAAATATATTCAAATCTGTTTCATCACCACTTATTGGCAATAATTCCTCTACCTAGGCTTGTGGGGCTCCTTTCTCTGCCCTTCCTTCCAGTGACACCCCCCCTTCCTGCATATCTGGGATCTCTCTCAATATATTCCTCAATCCCCTGTGTTCAATTTTTTAAATGAATGAATAACTGAATCTCTTTCCTGATGCAGTATTTCTCTCTAATAAAACTTCTCTCCCTCCACATACACTGTTATCAAATGAATGTGGCCTTCACCCAGTCACTTCATTCTCTCACCTCTCATTTACTTTTTCAATTCCTGAAGTCTCCCTCTGGGATCTACTCTATGGTTTAACCCATCTGTTCCTTCTTGCAACTTCTTCAGTGATTTTTACTTCTAGATTTTCTGTTTAGCTCTTTTACAAATCCACTGGCTTCTTTCCTCTAAAATGTTCCGTACTTGTATTGCGGATTCTATCCTTCCTTTATTTCTCTGAATCATTTTTAAGCAGAGATTTTAAAGTTCTTATGTGGCTCTGTATTTTCAGGAAGTTCTTTGGGGTTTCTCTGGTGGCTCTGATGGTAAAGAATCTGCCTGCAATGCAGGAGACCTGGGTTTGATCTCTGGGTCAGGAAGATCCCCTGGAGAAGGAGATGGCAACCTATTCCAGTATTCTTGTCTGGAGAATCCCATGGACAGAGGAGCCTGGCCGGCTACTGTCCATGGGGTCGCAAAGAGTTGGTCGTGACCGAGCCACTAACCCTTTCACTCTGGATGTCAAATGTCCTATAAGTTGCATTTTCCTTCTTTTTTCATGAGGGTGGTTTGCTATTCAGGTCTGCAAGTTCTACCTCAGAGGGACTTGACCTTTGAACGAATCCCACATTTTGCCCTGTGCTTTGGAGATGTCACTATTAGATGAGCTGCATTCGCCCCTCCTGGATCCTTTAAGTTTCACTACTTTCAAATAAGTTTTTAAGTTTTTTTTTTCCTTCCTTATTCTGGCTTACAACTTTCTCCCCCTACACGAGTGGTATAAATTGAGGTCCTTACTTGCATACGTCACATGTGTAGGATTCTGATTTCTTTTAGAGGTCACTTTTTCCCTTGGACTGAAAGGAGATCAAACCAATCCATCCTAAAGGAAATCAGTCCTGAATACTCATTGGAAGGACTGATGTTGAAGCTGAAGTTCCAATGCTTTGGCCACCTGATGTGAATAACTGACTCATTTGAAAAGACCCTGATGCTGGGAAAGGTTGAAGGTAGGAAGAGAAGGGGACGACAGAGGATGAGATGGTTGGATGGCATCAATGGCTCGATGGACATGAGTCTGAGCAAGCTCCACGAGTTGGTGATGGACAGGGAAGCCTGGCGTGCTGCAGTCCATGGGGTCGCAAAGAGTCAGACACAACTGAGTGACTGAACTGAACTGAACTGAGGGAAGCCTGGCATGCTACAGTCCAAGGGGTCGCAAAGAGTCAGACATGACTGAGCAAATGAACTGAACTTTTCTCCTGGGAGTAGAGTGGCTTATTCCCAAGCACAAAGTTTTCCTAGTCTCATATATGGGTGGAAAGACCCCATGCATAACTCCTGCACAGATAAACTTCCAGGCCATGTAGGTGTTAATACGCTAGCCCCTACTGGGTCTTCACCTCTGCTATGATCTAAATGTTTGTGTCCCCCTGGAATTCACATGTTGAAATCCTACCACCGCTGCCACAGTATTAGGAGGTAAGGCTTTTAGGAAGTGATTAGGTCATGGAGGGTGCAGCCCTCATAGAGGGGATTAGTGGCTTACGAAAGAGATCCCACAGATGTGGTTCCCTAGCCCCTTCCTCCGGGTGGTAATATAATAAACAGGCTTCAAACCAGAAGAGGGCCTCCCCTGATGCTTTCAGCACTTTGATCTTAAACTACAGCCTCCCGGACTGTGAGAAATAAATTTCTGTTGTTTATAAGCCACCCAGTCTGCGGTATTTTATTACAGCAGCCCAAACAAAGACTACCTCTGGATGTTGTCCTCATACAGGGGTGGGACTCTCAACTGTAACATTTGCTTGTTGTGATGACTTTTAGTTTCTGTTTCATTCTTCTTCATGTGGAGAATTCTTTCTTTTGAATTTGGCAACATATTTAAAAAATATTTTTAAAGTCATATTTTTATCTTGACTTTCTATGTGTTGGAGTAGGAAAGGGGTTTCCTAAATATACCCACTCCACACTTCTAAATAAAGTCAAAATTCAGTATTAAATCAATTGAAGTCAGGGTTCTAAAACTATTGTTCCCCTGGAACTGTTCTACCAATCCATGGGCATGTTCTACCTTCAGTCCAGTTCAGTTCAGTTCAGTCGCTCTACTTAAAAGTCCCAGAAGCAATTTAGATTAAACTGAGTCAAAAGAGTTCATTTATTATCCACCCTTCCCTGTCCCACTGAACATCTAGTATTCCCTAGTTTGATTGACAGACCAACCATACATCCTGCTATTTGAGTCAGAAACTTGAAGTCATCCTCATCACTCATAGACACCACATCCTGCTGATTTCATGTTCTTAGTATCTCATAAGTCTGTTGTTTCCTGACTAGTCTGTTGTTTCCTGACTATGCCCTTCACCCATATGCAGACCCTCATCACTTTTCACTTGGACTTGGCCGTGACCTTATAACTGGGTGCCTTGCCTGGAACTTCAAGACCATCAGTCCAATTCACCACTTTCATTGGAAGGGTCATTTCTCTAAAACTGTACAAATGCAATCCTGTTTTCTCCTTCTTAGAAATATTCACTGATTCTTAATTCTAATACCAAGTCCAAACTTAGCAAGTCATGAACATCTACCTTTTCAACTTCATCTCCTTCTACTGCTTTCCTCTCTTGTATATTCACTACTCCCAGTCACGGCTTCCCTGGTGGCTCAGATGGTAAAGTCTCTCTGCAATGTAGGAGACCTGGGCTTGATCCCTGGGTTGGAAAGATCCCCTGGAGAAGGGAATGGCAATCGACTCCAGTATTCTTGCTTGGAGAATCCCCATGGACAGAGTAGCCTGGTGGGCTACAATCCATGGAGTTGCAAAGAGTCAGACATGACTGAGTGACTAACACACATACACACACCCCCAGTCAAATCCCTGCCTGTGTTGGCTGAACATCCCATCCACAGTCAAAATTCAAATGTTTTCTGAATGCTTCCTGCTTATGTGTATCATCTCTGCCTAGAGAACTTTTTTCCATCTCTACTGATTAAACATTACATCAGCTTTTCCCTTGAGACAACTGAGTCCTTTCATTGTGCCTTATCACCCTTTACTGGGGCTTTCAATCTTGACTGCATCTGTGCGTGCATGCTAAGTCACTTCAGTCATGCCCAACTCTTTGCAAACCTAAGGACTATAACTATCAGGCTCCTCTGTCCATGCGATTTCCCAGGCAAGAATAATGCAGTGGGTTGCCACGCCCTCCTCCAGAGGATTTTCCCGACCCAGGAATCAAACACTTGTCTCTTATGTTTCCTGCATTGGTAGGAGGGTTCTTTACCACTAGCACCATATGAGATGCCCTGGGGAGCTTTAAAAATATTACTAGATGTCCGGGCCGCATCTAAAACCTAGTACACCAGAATCTCTGGGGATGGCATGTGGGCATCAACATTTTAAAAAGTGTCCCAGGTGATTCCAGTGGGCATTCCAAGGTGAGAACCACTACCTCCCACATACCTCTGCTCTCACGGGTCCTACCACACTTCTTTACAAGCTAGTATCCCTTACTAGATGGTGGCTTCTCTGAGGACAGGGTTGATTCCTCATTAGCTGTTGTGCACCCAGTGCCGTGCACAAAACCTGGTATTTGGAGTGTGTAAGAACTGAACTGGACATAAAAATAAGCCCTCTTCAGTTTTAGGAATCTTGGGTAACTGATTAAGCTAAAACCATGTCAGTGGTTTTCCTTTACTCCTTCTCTGCACCAAATGACTCAGGTGAGCCATCAAACCATCTGGCATTTTGACCAATGTATAGATCATTCTGCTATGCTCTCACTATACCTCTGTGAATTCAACAAAATTAGAATAATGAATAGAAGTGTATCCCCCTTTCGAAAGAAAAAAAAGCCCAGCATTAAAAAGTCCTGACTCACAAGACAAACGAGCCAAGGAGTAATTACTGTCAAGCCTTCCCTTTCCACTCCACTTACTCATACATGGCCTATTACTGGAAAGTCTCCTCAAAGCCTCACTTTCTCTGGGAGGACCTTGTTAACTGTGTCAGCCTACAGTATTTTCCCCTTTGGAAAGCAAATGAACAAAACCCCTCCTTTTCTACTTACAATTTATAACCTCATAGCTAGGACTTTGTCCTATACCATGGGTTGGTCAAATTAAATAATCTGCATGTCAGATCTGCTTCACCTGCTAATTTCATATGTGTTATAAAAGCTGTGAATAGTGCTGATATTTTCAATGCTTTTTTAAAATCTAAAGACAACTATTTTGTGACATATGGAAATTACATAAAGGTTAAATTTCAGATTTATTTAACCTTTATGTAATTTCTATGGAATCTAGAAAGATGGTACTGATTAATTTATTTGCAGGCAGCAATGGAGAAACAGACATAGAGAACAGACATGAATGCAGGAGAGGGGAGGAACGGGTGAGATGTATAGAGAGAGTCACATGGAAACTTACATTACCATATGTAAAATAGATAGCCAATGGGAATTTGCTGTATGATTCAGGGAACTCAAATAGCGGCTCTGTATCAACCTAGAGAGGTGGGATGGGAAGGGAGGTGGGAGAGAGGGGACATATGCATACCTATGGCTGATTCATATTGATGTTTGACAGAAAACAACAAAATTCTGTAAAGCAATTATTCTTCATTTAAAAAATAGAAAATTTTTAAAAGTTAAATTTCAGTGTCCATATTTATTAAGAGCTATGGCTGAGTGGGTCAGTTCCTCTCATGCCCACAGTACAAATCAAAATTCTGTTCCACGGAGTTAGAAGCCCAAACCCAATACAGTTTTTCAGCATGTAAATCTCTGAGCCCATCCATGATGGCCCCCATCTGTTCCCAGGTTCAGGGAAAAGGCTGGGTCTATAGGCATGAGATAGTACTGTACATTTTTCAAGAACTAGACTTTTTCTTTTAGCACTGGTTGGAATGAAAAAGTATCGCTTAGTGGGGTACTATGTTAAAAGTACACATACTATTTACTTATGTATTTCTTAAAGCCTGGTTTAATTCAATAGTACAGTATTACATTACTGTCTCCACTAATAGTCATAGATCCTGTCTTATTAAAAAACAGTAATCCAAATTAACGAGCATGCTATCCACCTATATAATGCCCTCAACCATAAATTATTAATTCATATTGTAATCAGTCCCCAAAGCAATTCCAAATATCCTAATTTGAAATATTAGCATTGATTAGCAAGATACGATTACCCTAAGGGGAATTTTTCATTCAAATGGCAAAGTTCCCATCTTGACCAACCGCATTACTTTATAATTCTGTGAAAAATGGTACTATGTGGGTGACACAATTCTAGGACATATCCAAACAGCCTCCAAAAAGGAGAACTAAATTTACAACAATTACTCCATAAGAGGGGTAGGGTTAATTACCACTACCAGAACTATAATCTACTGATTAATTCACAGCTCAATGGGCCACAGACACAGCCATCTGTGTAGCTATTTGTACCTGCTCCCAGGAGGAAGAGGAAAAGAGGTATACCTCTTGGAACAGGTGAGGGGGCTGCCATGGGAAGAGTCCACCCTCTGGACACAGCTGAGTGAATTTCATTCAGAAAACATCTGCTGGTGTCGACTGGCTCCGACGTGTACCGCTTCCTTGCTGGAACAGTTGGGAAGTACACGTGTGCCTGGTCCCCGGACACAGCTGGGGTGCTGAGTCTTTCATTAGGTAAACAAGCAGGGGCAGGTGGGGCTAATTGGATTCAACTGTTTGGTGACAGCCTGGGCATGATGTTTGCTTTCCCAGACTGAATCTTTCAGACACTTAAAAAAAAAACTAGGAGCCAAGCTAGAGAAATGAACCCCATCAAGGCTGGTCCAAATGAAGCCACTAGAGTTGATTTTCGACCATGAATGACTGGACCTGTAGCAGGTCAGACTGCAGAGCGACATTCAGCAACTCGGCGATCATGACAATGAACGCAGAATGCAGAGCTGGTACTACGCCGCTGAGTGAAATCAAGCAAACACAAAAGCAGATGCAAAACTAAAGATTCTCTTAAGAAAAGACGGAGCAGAATAAATAGGAAAAGAGCAGAGAAACATCAGGTTGTCTTTCACATCACACTCAATGCTGCTCAGAGAGCTTTATGATGGTATGTATCTCCACCTTGGAATTGTAACTCAAGAAACATCTGATAACTCTAGAGATGGGTGATGGAAAGAAACAATCTTAAGAGGACCCAGGGGGAAAGACTTGAAATTTCAGAGCTTACTGAAATTATTTAGGGGATAATTTAATAACAACCTTCAACTAGATAAGCTCTCACATGAAGGGTCATAAGTGTTTGATATTTTAAAAACCAAGAAAAATAATTATAACACAGTGGACCAAGAATACAAAATCTGCCTCAACTGTCAGGGCTCAGATTTTTTTTAATGATAAGCCAATTTAAATATAAATATAAAGATCTTTATAAAAAGATCTCAGACCAGGTAACTCCCAGTTTCCACCCTAAATGAACACGTCTCTCTGATCTGAAACATTATTTGAGTTTCCCACTTTCTCTTCTTTGGGCTGTAGAGCCAGTCTTAGCTTCTCATGCCTGTACAACCACTTGCTTACATTGGGACCTTAGCCATGGTATGAACCTTTCTGAACCTCTGTTTCTTCATTTGTAAGGTTGGGAGAATCTAATCTTGAGAACTGCTGTGACTGACAAAATGAGTAGATAACTATGGAGTCCTTGCACAATGACCACGCACCTTCCCAAGTGTGTATTTCCATTCTAGTTCGGGTCCTTATTACTTTGCTTCAAAGTGACTGCAACTGACTCCTCCTTCATCGTGAGTTAGGTGGGGGAAATTAAGACTGGCTGCTTGCTAGGGAACTCCTGGGAGATGTGATTGGAAGGGCAGTATCTGTACTTGACAGGAAGGCAGTTGATGGGCACTAGAATATGGGGCTTCCCAGGTGGCACTAGTGGTAAAGAACCCACCTGCCAACGCAGGAGACATAAGAGATGCATGTTTTATCCCTGGGTGGGGAAAATCCCCCGGAGAAGGGAATGGCAACCCACTCCAGTATTCTTGCCCGGAGAATTCCTCAGACAGAGCAACCCGGTGGGCTTCAGTTCATGGGGTCGCAAAGAGTGGGACATGACTGAAGTGATTTAACATGCACACAGAAAAGTAGAGTTATTCACTTGATCAATAAACATGAGGGAAAGGCCTGTATGCAGATGTCATGCTAAATGTTGGGACAATTTTGTGGAAAAAAGACACAGTAACTTGCTTCTAGAGCTCCAGAATTCAGATCAGTAACACATACAAGAATCACTTTGGCGACATTTTTAAACTACTCTTTCCCAGGTCCAGGATTCTGTGAGCCTTATGTGAGAAATCGAAGTGGTGTGTTTTAAAACCTCCTCAAATAACTTGCGAGTCCACAGTGTTTGAGAGAGAAAGACATGTAAACCAATAATATATCAAATAACACATGATAAAAGTCTTCAATTATAATACAGCTGGATAAATATTGAAATGTTATGCCTAATAAGTTATAGGAGCACATAATAAAAGCTCGCATTTGCTGACTGTGCTCTGTGAATCAGATACTGTACATATTTTTATAAATGTCTTCATAATCTCTTCACTATTTAATGAAAATGAATGTATCAGTGGTAGGTGAGCCAAGAATAGGGGACATAGCATAGGTTTAAGAGGCAAACCAGAAGACAGGCTAGCATGGAGCTTGACTAGGGTTCCCTGGCACAGCCCTTGGCTCATCTGAGGTTCAGAGTTAGTTAGCTGGCAAAGACAGTGAGACCAGGTCAATTAAACTCTCATTCCTGTAGGACCCTGGCATCTTTCTGCACAGCAAATCCACAGGGTTTCACAAACCATGGTGTCTAGTCTCTGCTACTTGGCACAAGGTAGCCACTGAGAGCTTCTGAAGACACTACTTGGATTAGAGAGGATAGGTCATCCTGTTCCCAAATACCCATGATGGTGTTCCTGTACTTAACATGGAAGTTTAAAAGAAGAGAAACCTTTTCTGCTCATTCTTAACTACACTGACCACCCCAGTCATTTTCATTTCTCAACCCCTCCCCCATGCATCACGTCCATCCATGCTTCCCTACTGCTTGCTCATCCTCTTCGGTCTGTTAGGAACTGACTCCTTCATGAAATAAACATCTTGAAGCCCCACAAGGTGTCCAGGCTTGTGCCAGAGCTGGCTTCTGCCATTGGTGGTGGTAAGTGCACCTCCATGTCAGTCATGCCTTGGTATGAGTTCTCAGGCCTCCGTGGAGAAGTGGTGAAAGGTGGGCTCTGGGGTTGGTTCTTTCTCCTAATAAAAACATGCCTGTGTCTTGTATCAACTGCTTCTTCAAGATTAGATGTTTTATTTGTGTTTTCTACCAGGCCCAACACAATGCAGGAAGGCCCAGAAATTTGATTAATGAGCTGATGCTCAATTGGAACAGACAAACTTTACAAAAATGATTTTCCATCTTCAAGTGACTATTTGGGGGCACATAAGCAGCTGCTTGTACCTTAGGACAAAGAGGATGATAAAGGGAGAGAAACACTCAGCTTACAAGTAGCAGACCAACAGACTGGCCACCTGTCGCTAATGCAGTATAAATGCATGCTCAGTCACTCAGTCGTGTTTGACTCTCTGCGACCCCATGGGCTATAGTCCGGCAGGCTCCTCGGTCCATGGGATTTCCCAGCAAGAATACTGGATTTGGGTTGCCATTACCTCCTCCAGGGGATCTTCCCCACCCAGGGATCGAAACCTTGTCTCCAGTGACTCCTGTATTGGCAGGTGGATTCTTTACCACTGAGCCACCTGGGAAGCCCCTCACTAATGCAGAGGACCCAAGAATTCACAGCTGAGTTTTCTTTTAAGACTCAAGAGTTGTGACTAATTAAGAAGTAGACTTCTAGTCCTCATCTCCCTTTTAGGATGCCTTTTTATCCAAAGCATATAACATGACATCAGTATACATAACAGGCTTTCTCTCCAGAGTGAAGGGCTCAGAGAAAGGTGAGATGTTGTTGACCCTTCCTTAGACCTCCTTGTGACTCCCCTGGTGGCTCAGACGGTAAAGCGTCTGTCTACAATGCGGGAGACCTGGGTTCGATCCCTGGGTTGGGAAGATCCCCTGGGAGAACGAAATGGCAATCCACTCCAGACTATTGCCTGGAAAATCCCATGGACAGAGGAGCCTGGTAGGCTACAGCCCACGGGGTCACAGAGAGTCGGACATGACTGAGTGACTTCATTCCAAACTCCCAGTGGTTCACTTGGGTTCTCAGGGCAAACTCGGAAAACACTCCAGCTCTCAGCAGAGGGCATTGTGAGCTTATGGATCAGATTCTTTGTGTAAAAGATATCTGCTGAGAAAGAATCCGATGGCGATATTTCCCCGCTCCCTTCCTCCTTCCCCAATGTTATATCACTTTGGATCATTTGAATTGTATATGGCTTTCTATTTAAGTCAGTCATTTGCTGGCAGCAAAACTAGAACATTTCCTGTTTTTCCTCTCACTGTAATCAGGATTTGGCTGTCCAAATTAGAACTGCCCTAATTACTCCTCAGCAGGTGCCAGTCTGGGGGAGGGCAACACGTGGGAAGAGAGGAAGTAAGGACACTTTACATCTTCAGACTCACACAGTAAGGAAACACTTTCTTCCGAGCCTGGAAAGCCTGACTAAGTGACAGGTAACAGGCACCACAGGGTTCTGTGTTGCGTGTGTGAGCGCGCTGTTGTGTAACAACCACGTAAACGATTTTCTATTTAATCCCCGGCAGAGCTTCACAGGAGTACTTTTCCCAACTCTGAGATAAATTCAGCAACTGTGGTAGACCAGGACAGAGAAGACTCTGAAGAAGGAACAGTGTGATCGTGGGCACCAGTAAGTCGACATCATTCCAGAGAATTTGGCCAGGAAGGACACCAAAATGATATAGTCCCTCGGGAGAAGGAATCATGATACCTGTTGACCACAAGATATCAAGAACCACAAGTAATGGGTATTTTCCAAGAGAAAAGCATGGGGGTTGGCCAAAAAGTGGATTCGGATTTTCCCACAGGATGGCACGGAAACATCCGAGTGAACTTTCTGGCCAACCCAGCAGTATAATAGATTGGTGCATTGTTTGGACAAAACGGTGAACTATAAATGACAGAAATCATTCCTTTGAGAAGGACAGAGCATGGTGAACAACACTACCTGTGAGCCTGTCTAAAGCCAGTTACTATATTTGTTGCACTGAATCCAACCCCCAAACACAATTTTAGCAATGTTCATTCTTTCTCTCCTGTATCGATAATCTTCCCTTTGTCCTAAATAATTTTCTTAAAATATAAACATGCACTTATTTCTATTTAAAATAACAGCTAAAACAATTAAAAAACCCTTCATGTGGTCTCAATTCCCCAGCTATCACTCCATTTCTCTGTTCCCTTTCACAGCAAAACTCACTGTAAAAGTTCTGCCTGTATTTACAAGTTCTCTACTCCCAGATTCTTTTTTAAGTCCGTATCAATCTAGGTTTCCCATCTACGAGTCCATGGAAACAACTCTTGTGACAATCAGGAATACCCCCGTGTTCCATTTATCACTCAAAGATGAGTTCTAACACGATCCTATAGCAGCACTGGGACAAAGGATCCCTCCATCCCTTCACTTGGTTTCCTGGACCCCACACTGTCTTCTTCTTCCTCCTACTTCGCTGATGGTCACTTCTCAGTCTCCTTTGCTGGTTTCTCATCTTACAAACTTCTTAAATTCCACAGTCCTTTTCTCTGTCATAGTAATACTCAATCCCCTAGAGATTTCATGTAGTCCATAGTTTTAAATACCATTTATATACACTATTTATATGTTGGTGGCTGAGAATACCTATCTTCAGGGCAGACTTCTTTCCTTTTGATACATACATCCAACTGCCCATCCCATAGCTCCATGTGGTTGCCTAATACACACTCCAAATTGGAATCTTATCTACTGCCCCCAAACCTGCCATGTTCTCCATCTCAATACTGGAAACTCTGACTTTTCACCATTTAAATGAAAAATCCTGAATCATTTTTGACAGCTTTCTTTCTCTCACACTCTATCCAGTCCGGCAGGGAGTTCTGTTGGCTGGCCCTTACAAATACAGTCGATCTTTGAGCAATGCAGGGGTTAGGCGCACTGACTTCCCGCACAGTTAAAAATCCATATACTATTTCTGCCTCAAAAACCAAAGATTGATTAGTGACTCACCCAGGGGCACGAAACTGAAACAGTCTGGACAGAATCAGGACCCAAACCCTAAGTTTTTTGATTCCACATGCTGGAATCAAACACAAACTTTCCCTCACACTTAAAGATGTGCAGAATGAAAATCCAGGTACTGTATTTATTGAAAAAAATGTGCATATTAGTAGCAGACCCATGCAGTAGAAACTTGGGCTGTTCAAAGATCAACCATGTATTCAGAATTCAACCAGTTCTCAGCCCCTGTGCTGCTGCTAACCAGAATGAGCTGCAATTCTCACCTGGATGACCGCAACAGGCCCTCGTCAGCCTCCCTGCTTCCATCTATGTAACCCCTACAGCCTACTCTCAATACTTATATTTAAAAATAAAAATCAGACCATATCTGCTTGTAGGCACAGCTCTTGCAGTGGCTCCTGTTTTAATCAGAATAGAAGTCAACAGCCCTACAGTGGCCTACGAGGCCCTACACGCCTGGCCCTCTGTTCCCTTTCGGATATCTTTCTAGTTCCTTCCTGCTCAGTTTACCCCAGACACGCTGGCCTCCCTGTTGGTTCTAAAAAGTGTCATGTGTAGTCATGCTTGAGGGCCTCTGTCCTTTGCCAGGGCATTCTTTCCAGATAATCTTCTCTAACTCCCCAAACTCCTTCCAGTCTTTTATCAAACTTCAACATGACAGGGCCTACTGGGGCACCCTACTGAAAACTGCAACCTTCTTCTCCTACATCCCAGGGTCTATTGACTCTACTCCGTTTCCCCCTACAGGGCTTACCATTTTCTAAAATTCTTTATGGATTTATGTATTCTATTTATTGTATATCTCCTCTCTCCCATCTCCAACAGAGTGTAAACCTCTACAGTGTAAACCTGTAGAAAGCAGTATATTTTCTGTTTGGTTCACTGCTGTATCTACAAATCCTGGGATAAGTACTCAATAAACATTATGCTAAAGCTGAAACTCCAGTACTTTGGCCACCTCATGCGAAGAGTTGACTCATTGGAAAAGACTCTGATGCTGGGAAGGATTGGGGGCAAGAGGAGAAGGGGACGACAGAGGATGAGATGGCTGGATGGCATCACTGACTTGATGGATGTGAGTTTGAGTGAACTCCAGGAGTTGGTGATGGACAGGGAGGCCTGGCGTGCTGCGATTCATGGGGTCGCAGAGTCAGACACGACTGAGCGACTGATCTGATCTGAAACATTCATTAAATGAATGAAATTCTAGAGACCAAGCAAATGAACTGTTTTAAGGATCAAGTAATTAACTGTGTCAAGAGTAACTGAAATTAAATAATATTTTGATAGGTTTAATAAATTTAGTCAAGAACCATGGGGCACAGAAATAATTCAAAGCATAAACTCATAGAACCACTGCTGATAATCTTAGACGTATCCTGGCAGATAGAAAAATGCCTGAGAACAAATGCCCTGATGTTCATAAAAGAAGGTATATTACAGAAATTGGGTAAGTTTGGAACTATAGGCAAAAATTCTAGAATAGATTATTAATGATGGTTTATGAACAATTAGGAGGTGGTACTCACTAGGAAACAGGAAGATCTCACAATTAAACAAGTAACGTGACTTTGTTCCTTTCCTAACTGGGTATGTCACTGACTTGAATGAAGAAATGGTAACATTTGGCTCAAAGTCAAGAGACTTTGTTTCTAAGATGGAGAGTTCTTAACAAAAAGTCTGGCAAAGTGGGAGGCGATGAATGCTAAAAATGAAGGGATGAGAGGATTCCAGAGCAAAGAACTAGGTATTGTCTACTGCTGTCTTCTAATGCCCATCATGGGGATACAGAAGGAAGGGCTAGCTGCACTGTAAGGATCAGAGCTGGGCGGACACTAGTAAGAAATCTAAGTCTCTTATAGGATGCATGATGAAATATAGGGGCATTGACCATGGGTGGTAGTAATCTTTGTCATCATCATCATTGTCATTATCAGAACAATATGAATAGCTAATCATTTGGGAGGGGGCTTACTATTTTGCTAAGACAGCTCTATAAAGTTGACATTTTCAAAACAATAGTATGAGAGAAGAACTATTATTTTCTCTTTCTGTAGATGAGAAAAGTAAGGCACAGAGAGGCTGAGGAACTCGGTTCAAGGTCAAAGCTAATAGGTGACAAAGCTGGTATTAAAGTTTAGGCCCCAGAGACTGCTCTTGAGCTATAGTCCAGGGTTTATAGTGAGAAAAACATATGAACCCCTGAAGTACTGACTAGTATATGGATGTCAATCTCAACAGAAGTCTTGAGAGATACAGAGTGCAAAGTTCTTAATTTAGCCCTGTCCCGTCAAACATTTTTTAAATGACACAGGCAGAGAAACCAAAAGATTGCTTATAAAATCAAGAATGACATGGAATTTGGAGGAATAGCTATGATTATTTTGATGACAGAATGAGGATTCAAAAATATCTCAATAGACTGAAATGATGACCTAAAAATAACATTAAGTCCAATGGCTACATGTGAGATCTTGAATTTAAGTTAAAAAAAAAAAATTCCTTCAAATACAGCTTAGAAAAGATAAGGCCAATTTCAGCTAGTATTTCTTCTTACACTTTCCTACCCTCTAGAGCCAGACAGTGACCACATCCTACAAATTCAGCCCCTCATGTCTCTTGGTCTGCCCCTTCCCCTCAATTTCCCCCATGTCTCCTCTAATTCAGGAGCTCTGCCTCTCTCCACTACACCTCCACACTCTTGCCTTTCCAATCCATCTTACTCAAGCTCAGAAACATCTCCCTAAAGCACAGGTCTGCCCGGGCACTCCCTGTTTACTCATCTTCAGTGGTTCCCACTCCCTAACTTTAAAAGGTCAAGTTCCTTGAACCTGGTATTCAACAGCCTCTATTTTGGCTTGGCCATCTTTTCCAAAACCCAAAAGTTCATCCTTTTCCTGCTCTTCCCCACCTTCTTGACATTGTTCTGGTTCCTTCATTCCTTCAGCCCCTTCAGCTTAAATCCTGTCTAAATCCTCCTTGTTTTAGGGACTTCCCTGGTGGTCTAGTAGCTAAGACTGCACACCCAACACACCCAAAGCAGGGGTCCCAGGTTTGATTCCTGGTCAGAGCACTACATCCTGCATGCCACAACTAAGAGTTTGCACGCTGCGACTCAAGATGCAGCCGAATAAACAAATATTGTAAAAATCCTACTCATTCTTCACAAGTCCAAGTCGGTGTCTTTCCCCAAGTCTTTCTTGTCCTCTGTAATTTCTTCTTCCTAGAACATGTCATCATTGCCTATCTTACCATGTTTTCCATCATAAGTTAATGCTGTGGGTATACTTGCCTGCTTTCTTTGTCTCCTGTTTTCCTTTCTATGCTTTACCAAGAATGTAAGCTCATTAGAGATATAATCTGTAACTGACTACTTTAGTTCTACACATTCACACGCAATGAAAGATGAGTTTTGGCACTGGGTCCTACAAAAAGAAGGCAGTGGTTTTGCTGAAGAATGAGAGCACATCTGGAACACTGGGCTCAGAGGGGAGTGCTCCTTTTTTAAGATAGACACTGCCTGCCTAATGGCAATGAAGAAAGAAGAGTAGGATGGTTTGCGGACCCAGGATGTATCAGAAACCAAGGATGTTCAGTCTAGAGTGAAGAAACCAAAACTACTAAATGGACCGTGATAGTCATCGTCACATATCTGAAGGGCTGTTCACGTGTAAGGATGAAACTTATCTGGAAATGCTCCAGGAAAAAGAACTATACTCAACCTGAGTATCATTTCAAAAGAAGAATGTTCAACAGTGCTCTGTGAATTTAGTAAGCTATACAACCTCCATTATAATTAATAATCATTGGCATTATTATTTGTTAGAAATTATGGGTTGCCCTTATGAAATATAAGAAAGAGAAGACATACCTTGCTTTAAAAAAATCTTAAAATTCAATGCCACTTAAAGTAAATGTAAAAATCGATTTTTAAAATATGTTTCTTGACTGTCATTTGGTAAATGTGACATTGGTACAACCATTATGGAATTTGGTTTTATAAAGTTGAAAATACAGCTTTGGTCCAGATTCCTCTCTTAGACAACTAACTAAGGGCAACTAACAAGGGCAATGGCTTTTAAAATTTTTATGTGTATCTCTTAAAGGAATTTTGAAAAACTGTATTCTTTTTCCCAAATTTTAAAATTGAAATTTAGGGTGTTTTTTTTCTTTTTTTTAAGCATGAGTTCAATGGTTATAAATACATAATTTTTGGCACATTATAAATATTGATACTTTAAATCACTATTTTAAGTGTAACCAATAGAATCTCAGTACCTTAGGGATTTGATATCCACCACAATACATATAAAATATATGAAAATAAGCTTGTAGTTCAGCTGGTAAAGAATTTGTCTGCAATGCAGAAGACCCTGGTTTGATTCCTTCGTTGGGAAAATCCTCTGAAGAAGGGAACAAATACCCACTCCAGTATTATGGCCTGGAGAATTCCAGGGACAGAGAAGCCTGTCAAGCTACAGTCCGTGGGATCACAAAGAGTTGGACACAACTAAGCGACTTCATTAATTATTATTAATGGTTAAATATTTTTCATTTTTCTCTTTGAAGTATTATTTATACTTCATTTCCTCACCAAGTTCTATCCTAATGGAATATATCTTAATGCTCAAAAGTATTTTATTATTAATCTTTTACAGTTTTCTGCAAAAAAATCATCTAATTAAAATCTAAAAATTTAAATTAAAATTTTATTTATCAAAATACTAAATGTAAACATATTTTTTTTTGATGTGCCATTAGAATTATCACTTGTATATCACAATTACACAATTGAGTATAACATATATGTTGATTATATGTATGATTTTAACCTAAATGTATTAACATTCTTGATGAATAATTACTGAACAAAAAAAAATATTATTGGGAGTGCATCTTTCAGTGAAATGACTGTTTGTTTTTTTTTTGGTTTGTGTAACTGTGGATAAATATTACTTACTGTTGGAGTTAAGGAGGTTAAGTATTAATCTATGTTATATCCCTTGGCCAGATTAATCTTCCCTAAACACTGCTTCCTGGCTTACTTATAATGGCTCCTTATCATCTACTATTCAACATCTAAAGTTCCAAGTCTTATTTTTTTAAGACCTTTTGTTATATGGTCTTACTTTCCCTATTCAACATTATTTCCTACTATCTTCTCTAGGAACTCTGTTCGATTCAAACCTCTCCCTCCTCAACCGTCCATCTGAATATCAGATAACTATGCTCTTGCTGATTCTTTATCCCTGCAGTGCTCCTATTTCTTCTTCCACCTCCCTAATCTCATCCATCTGTCTAAGGTTCTGAATCTATCTCACCTTCTGTGAGATTTCTCTTGACTCCAGCCTGTCACTCTCTTTAATGTTTTATTCCTTCTGCTTTTACAGTCTGTAGTGTACAAGTAGTACCTGATCCTGTGCTATACTGTCTATTCTTAATTATATATCACATAAATTTAGTATTTTATTATACATTCTTTTCTTCCCTAATTGTTTCAGGTCTTGTCAACCAGACCATAATTTGTTCCTATTATTAGCTTTTTACAAGAAGTGCCATGATCTTTTCCACAAGCTCAAAGAGAATTTTGAACTCAGAAAAAAGAAATCAGGAGGAAAATGAAAGGTTTTCAAGTTTATAACAATGATCTTTCATCTCCACTGACGCTAAAAACAGATTAACCATCCTTTCATGACAGTAGGAACGCTATAGATCAAATATCAGGAGGACTACATTTGTACTAACTAAAAGAAAACCGTATTGATTATTAAGGGTTGCTAAGAGTTCAAAATTGCATTCTTTAAAGATCTTCTAGAATCACAAGAGGGGTTAATCAAGATCTGGACTTTCCTTGAGGAAGACACACCTTGTGAGTCTAGTAGTTCATAAAAACCAAGGCTGACACTTCACCTAAGCCGCTCAGTGGCAGTGCTAGTCGGCTTTGTCCCTTTGTCCCTCCCACTCTCTGTTGATACACACGTCTGTGTCTAGGAGACCGCTGCTTTCGTATATGTTCTCATCAGGCTTCTTGACAAACTGAAGGACGGTCCTTTTCTATAAAGGTGGAAATTTAGGCTATGAAGGCAGTATCACCCACCGCCCCAATGGTCAAGTTCTAAACTGACTGCTTAGCCCCACAGACGCTCTACCTGTAGGCTGCAGCGCACGTGTCCTTGTACTCCTGCAGTTTCACGCACACCATGTTGAGGAACTGATCTGAGTAGGCACTCAAGTCGTGCATCAGGTTCATGAGGTCTTGCACTGTCTTCTCCACAATGATTGTGCTCTGGAAAAGAACACAGAGAGGACGCAGAAGCTGATGAGGGTTTTGACTCAGGTAATGTGTAGGACGAGGAAGGACAACTGAAGGATGTAATCACTTAAGACACCTGAACCTTCCTAGAAAGACATGACATTTAAAACTACTCACAAAAAAAGAAATAAGTATCTTACATAGGGCTGATCCTCCCAAGACCTGAGAAGGTGTTTTTTATGGAAGGACACAGGACAGGGAATTTCAAACTGATTTCATGAAATTCTTGGCAATCACAAGGTATCTCTCTGTGGCTTTTAAGAAAGGAAATACATATTCAGTTGCAGTCGATTTATCATCCTCAGGGTTCTACTTTCAGATTAGGGATCCATGACAGGCAGCCTGAAGAAAAAGCCTTCCAGGAGTTGTTTTTAAAAGTTTCAAAACCATCAATCTATTAAGGATACCAAATAACATTTGTATTGTGCCTTACAGCTTGTAGAATGTTTTCACATATACAGCATATGTTACCCTCACTTGAAACTCACATAATAATGATAATCACGAACACTTATGCATTCTTACAAGTGCAGAGTACTGAGCTAGACACTGTACATACTTTATCTCATTTAATCCTCTCAACAAAGCCATCAATTGAATCCCTTAACCATCCCCAGTGTAAAAAGGAGGAAACAGGCTTAGAGAAAGAAAAAAGCAAAGCAAGGACTCCAGACTTGTCTTTTCACTACACCATTGCACTTTAGAAACATTTCTCATGAGATCATGGTGCTTCTTGTTTTTGTCACTGTAGAAGCAGTGTCCAAATAGATGTGTTTTAAAAGCGAATTAAAGGAATATCCAAGGGAAAAAATAAACCCATCTTTAGAGACTAATAATACTGTGCAGTGAAACAATGCTATATCTAAAAAGAGGCATTTTCAATAAATTCTATATTTTTGCTTAAGAATAAGAAAAAGGTGGCAAGCCAAGCCAGAAAAAAAGAAAAGGTATAATTGTTCAAACCATTTGTTTGTGCCGCTTTCCCAAAGAGCTCAATTACACTGGAGTAAATATTAATCGCACGCTTAGCATTTTGGAATCCTTTGGTCAATAACTGGTTTAATGAATATGTATTTATTTATATAGAATTCCAGACTGAGCCAGAAAAGTGAATGTTAAATTTTTTTTTTTTCCCGGTCTGACAGTAACCTTTGAAATAATCAAAGGCATTTTATTCTGCTTAAATACAGACTATGGGGTACAGGGTTTTGGTTTTCTTTCTTCTACAGTCAAAAAGAACGGACAAAAGTGTACAGCTTTTCTCAACACAGTGGGGGACCAGCTTAAGTTATGAGTTTACACGTACGTGCTTATTTAGGCTAATTTGGGTCTAGAAGTTTCTTCTTTGCCTCTCCTCTCCCCACACCCCAAGTAAAATAATCAGAAGATGAAAAGGAAGGAGCAGTTACATCGTGTAGGGAAAACTCCATGGGAAACCAAATTACAGTCTCTACAGAATCCCCACAAGTTCAACTTCCTTTTCTGTATTGATTTTAAGATTAAAGCACTGCAGCTTCACCCTGATCCATAATTCTGTTCCTTGGTGTTTGTGTGTGAATGACAGGAATTGATTCTGCTCAGCTACATGTCCCTGTGCTGCTATGAAGAATCAAAAATCCTCATCCTGATTAAGAACACAGGATATCCTACCACACGTGGAACAGCAATTAATAAAAGGAGAGTGGACTCCAGCCATCCTAACAAAGGCCATTTAAAATCTGAAACACTGCAGGGAAGATGAGCACAAGCAGATGGCTCAGATCACTGAGAAAAAGGGCCTGGTTCTATTTCCTATTATGCTATTGATAATCCACTCTGGGACAGTTTTGGGGAGCTCCTGCCTTTCTGATGGCTCCATCTAGCTTTCTGGTAACCAAGGAGAACTTGATGGTCCTGTACGGGCCTTCATCACTCAACTGGTACCTTGGTGCTTGCAGACTTTGGGAATACTGTGTTACTGTCCCAGGTCATCTCAGGTGTGTTTGTTCCTCCTAATTAGACTATCGACTTCTCATAGTGACACTGGTGTTCTTCTTTTCTGAAACCGTCCCTGTGTCACAGAGCAGCTTCCCTCTAGCTATTTCACACACGGCAGTGTATATATATGTCAGTGCCTACTCTCACAGGTGGGATGCAGAAGGGCGGGCGGGAGGCTTATGAGGGAGTGGATATGTATATACTTACAGCTGATTCACACTGCTGTACAGCAGAAACAAACACAACATTGTAAAGCAATTATCCTCCACTAAAAAAATCTTAAACTCAGCCAACTTAAATTAAAAAAACCACAACAACAAAATATAACCTTCCCATCCTTCCCTTTCTTCACGTATTCTGTAATTTCTTAGGATCTTCAGCACAGCACTACTAATCAAAGAAACAGGACTAATAATGTTAACTCATATAAATAATGTGAGGGATGTCATATATGTGAAGGACGTGAGACACATACATCTTTGTATTTTGAAGTCTCTGGGTGGATTCAGTTTGGTCTGTATTTATCCCAGGGCTTTTGGGTGACTAGAATTGTGCTGATATCAGCTGGAAGGGAAGGAGAGGTTGGAAGCACATAGAAATATCCCCTGGAGATAAAGGTTTTGGGGTAAACAGAAAGTACCTGCAGGGAATGATTAGAATGCCATGGTTTAATTCTAATGGTTGTGCTCAACACAGAGCCTATGTGATGCTATATGATTATATACAATTTTCCAGCTATTTGCTTGGTTTTCCTTGTCATGGTAGCACTCTGGATAATCAATCACTACATTCTCTTCAAGGAAAATGACACTGTAGTCTGCCAAATGATGGGCATTTTTACAGGGGAAAAAGATTCCATTTTCCAAGAATTTATAACAATTTCCAAATCAGTGGCTCTGACAGATAAATACTGAAAATATCAAATGTCTAACAAGGTCAATCCTGTTTTTATTTATTTGATCCCTTTGGCATCACAAATGATTTATTGTCTCATTATTAATTTGGCGATTTGCCAGTGGTGACTATAATGACTTCATCATAAGTAAAACCTTGATTTTATTCATTATAATTGCCATTAAACATATCACACATGATTGATATTTGTTTAAAAATAACTCAATTCTCATTTCTTGCAACCTATTACCAGGTAATAAGTCTGAGCTTGACATGAAAAATGAGAACAGGAAAAACAAAAAAAAAATCCCAGGATAGCTGAGGCAATAAAAAAAAAAATTGCTATGAAGAATAAACAACTAAAGTTTATTACAGGGATATATCAGCAATGTAAAATAAGAAGATGATATATAAGGACTAGCTCTTTGGTTCTGCACTTAAAATTTTTAATGAATGAATAAATGAATAAACATGATTGGACATTAAAGACCTTGTCCACTTAGCCCAAGTCCTAATGGGGTACAGCAACCAGTGGTAAACTTTTTTTTTTTTAATAGCAGTATAGTTGATTTACATTGTTATGTTAGTTTCAGGTGTACAGCAATGTGAATCAGTTATATACGTATATACATACACACATGTACATATAGCTGCTCTTTTTTAGATTATTTTCCCACACAGGTCATTACAGAGTATTGAGGAGAGTTCCCTATGCTATATAGCAGGTCCTTATTAGTTACCTATTTTATACATAGTAGTGTGTATATTGGAGAAGGCAATGGCACCCCACTCCAGTACCCTTGCCTGGACAGTCCCATGGACAGAGGAGCCTGGTGGGCTGCAGTCCATGGGATCGCTAAGAGTCGGACATGACTGAGCGACTTCACTTTCACTTTTCCCTTTCATGCACTGGAGAAGGAAATGGCAACCCACTCCAGTGTTCTTGCCTGGAGAATCCCAGGGACGGGGGAGCCTGGTGGGCTGCTGTCTTTGGGGTCGCAAAGAGTCGGACATGACTGAAGTGACTAGGCAGCAGCAGCAGTGTGTATATGTCAATCCTGATCTTCAAATTTATCCCTCCCCCACTTAACCCCTAAATAACCATAAGCTTGTTTTCTGTACCTATAACTCTATTTTTGTTTTGTAGATAAGCTCATTTGTACCCTTTTAAAAGATTCCATGTATGAACAATATCATGATATTTGTCTGTCTGTCACTTCCTTACTTACAGTCTCTTCCATCAAGTCACAAAATCCTTTTGATGGGTGACTATACCTTCATCTCTACTACCTAGGAGAAGGTAACTGGCACATTGCAGGTGCTCAACAGATGGTTATTAGATGAACTGATGCACATTCAGAACAAGGTGAAAAGACAGAATAGAATTATAACGCAGGATAATGGTTCAAAAGCCTGATTTGGTAATGTTGAATCAGAATACAGTCTCTATTACTACATTCAGTTCAGTTCAGTTCAGATCAGTCACTCAGTTGTGTCTGACTCTTTGCGACCCCATGAATCGCAGCATGCCAGGCCTCCCTGTCCATCACCAACTCCTGGAGTTCACTCAAACTCATGTGCATCGAGTCGGTGATGCCATCCAGCCATCTCATCCTCTGTCATCCCCTTTTCCTCCTGCCCCCAATCTCTCCCAGCATCAGAATCTTTTCCAATGAGTCAACTCTTTGCATGAGGTGGCCAAAGTACTGGAGTTTCAGCTTTAGCATCATTCTTCCCAAAGAATACCCAGGGCTGATCTCCTTTAGAATGGACTGGTTGGATCTCCTCACAGTCCAAGGGACTCTCAAGAGTCTTCTCCAACACCACAGTTCAAAAGCATCAATTCTTCGGCGCTCAGCCTTCTTCACAGTCCAACTCTCACATCCATACATGACCACTGGAAATATTACTACATTACTGTATCCTAATTCTCATGGTTCTAAAGACTGAAGATCTTGGACTTTTCTATATAAACAGTCCTAATTTCCCCTAATTGTTTTATTTTTCTTTAATGACAATCCATAAATATATATACACACACAACTAAATTGCTAATTTAAAGTTTTAAGCTGTAGAAATAAATTCTCAACTCAGGAAAAAACAAAAAACTTTAGTTTGGAGAATGTGGTCTCTGTATGTGTGCTGTTTTAGCCCTTGGATCAGAGATGGTTCAGAGATGCGGCAAATAGCCTAGGGTCCTGGGAAACTGCTTTAGGAAGAATTTGAAAGAAAAGAGTAAATCCATCTATCACTTTAGACATGCCCCACCACACCCCCTCAGCAAGACAAACAGCAATAATTGTGGAGGGAGGGGCTTTTCCTAATATTTAATGATGACAATGTTTCTGTTTAGGAGGCTATATCCAACTACAAGTTGCCAGATCTCATCATTGCATATTGTCCTTCCAGTTACTATCAGCTCTAAGTTATTGTTGGCTGTAAACAATGACAAAGACAATAATGACAGAAATCTTCTTTCTGGTTTATAATCTATATTTTGATTTCTGTGATGTTTAAAATAATCTGAATTGGTTTGCTCCTTTAATAAGCCAACTGGTAAAAGACTATGCACCCAAGGAGTTGGTGACTAAGGAAACTGCCTCTGCTACACTCCTCCCAATCATGCTTCTATAGCCCATCATTCTCATGTAACCCATGGCGCCCTTCATGGCATGGCTCTGTCTACCCCTCCAGCCTCAATAGTGCCATTCCCCCTTGCTCTCTAAGATCTGGCTACATGAGGCTGCTTCCATTTTTCCTTCTCATTTCAAGGCTCTGTACTTGCCTATAAAGTTCAGTCCCTTGCCTTCCTTTCCTAGAGCACTTTCTCCTATCCTTCAGGTCTTAGATAAGAACTCCTTTCTGTGGGAAGATTCTTCCTAACCTTCACTAGGTTCTCCTGTTACAAGCACTTAGAACATATTTATCTATACAGCCATCTCTCCTTCCCCTTCTTTTGGTTCTGTTTCTCTGGGGAGCTCAGATTAGTCGAGGAGGGGGCTACTGATTGGGAGGGACATCTGGTCGGTGGTTACACGCACACATGTTATATCTCAACTCTGAACAATTTATATCCAGCCATTACACAAATGAATAGGCATCCCTTCAAAACTCTGTCTGAGAATACCATATGTAAGCATATAAGGCTTCTATTATAATGATTTTCACTTAGGGTGTATTTTTAAAATGTGAAGATGCAGCATTCTTGTTGGCAATATTATTATAGAGCACCGTTATAAATGAGAACTGTTCCGAAAGAACAGAAGTTTTGTGGACAAAGAGCAGAGAATTTAATAAATTGATTAAATATATACATATTTATTAAGTAAATATTTCTTGTATGCCAAATACTAACCTAACTGTAGGAGACAAAGATCCAGAAGAGACAAATTTCCTGACTCCAGTAATCTTAGATAGGAGGAAGAGACATCAATTCACTTCAGTTCAGTCACTCAGTTGTGTTCAACTCTTTGCAACCCCATAAACTGCAGCATGCCAGGCCTTCCTGTCCATGACCAACTCCTGGAGTTTACTCAAACTCATGTCCATTGAGTCCGTAATGCCATCCAACCATCTCATCCTCTGTCGTCCCCTTCTCCTTCTGCCTTCAATCTTTCCCAGCATCAGAGTCTTTTCAAATAAGTCAGCTCTTCGCATCAGGTGGCCAAAGTATTGGAGTTTCAGTTTCAGCATCAGTCCTTCCAATGAATATTTAGGACTGATTTCTTTTAGGATGGACTGGTTGGATCTCCTTGCAGTCCAAGGGACTCTCAAGAGTCTTCTCCAACACCACAGTTCAAAAGCATCAATTCTTTGGTGCTCAGCTTTCTTTATAGTCCAACTCTCACATG
This sequence comes from Bos grunniens, assembly GCF_055505025.1. Classification (NCBI taxonomy): domain Eukaryota; kingdom Metazoa; phylum Chordata; class Mammalia; order Artiodactyla; family Bovidae; genus Bos; species Bos grunniens. The sequence goes on from NC_141168.1 coordinate 22,650,937, forward strand.
CATACATGACTACTGGAAAAACCATAGCCTTGACTAGATGGACCTTCGTTGGCAAAGTAATGTCTCTGCTTTTTAATATGCTATCTAGGTTGGTCATAACTTTCCTTCCAAGGAGTAAGCGTCTTTTAATTTCATGGCTGCAATCACCATCTGCAGTGATTTTGGAACCCGCCCCCCCCACCCCGCCCAAATATAGTCAGCCCGTTTCCCCATCTATTTGCCATGAAGTGATAGGACCAGATGACATGATCTTAGTTTTCTGAATGTTGAGCTTTAAGCCAACTTTTTCATGCTCCTCTTTCACTTTCATCAAGAGGCTCTTTAGTTCTTCACTTTCTGCCATAAGGGTGGTGTCATCTGCATATCTGAGGTTATTGATATTTCTCCCGGCAATCTTGATTCCAGCTTGTGTTTCACAGCCCAGCATTTCTCATGATGTACTCTGCATACAAGTTAAATAAGCAGGGTGACAATATACAGCTCTGATGTACTCCTTTTCCTATTTGGAACCAGTCTGTTCCATGTCCAGTTCTAACTGTTGCTTCCTGACCTGCATACAGATTTCTCAAGAGGCAGGTAAGGTGGTCTGGTATTCCCATCTCTTTCAGAATTTTCCACAGGAGGAGACGTACAAGTTCACAAATATGGACAAAACAGTGTCATAGACACTGCCACCCTGGGCATCTGTATATATGGCAGTAGAGGTACAGAGGAGGAAAGAGTTCACTGGACTGCGGTAGAAGGGGTGGAAGGAATCCTGAGAAAGAGGAAGATACAACTGAACTGAGTCCACAAAGACAAATAGCAACTTGTCAATTGACAAAGAAGGCAAGAAAAATACTTATGCTTATGGTAGATGGAATAGAATAATCAGGAAATGGTGTGGGATTCTGGGAATTGCACGTGGTTCCTCACGGCTGGGGTGAGAGTGTGCTGTGTTTGTGCAGATTGGGAAGGCAGGCAGAGAGAGGACCCCGGAAGCTAGATCCTGGAGGCCTTTTTACAACACATACAAACAGGGTATCTAAATATTTTGAATATTCCTTCTCCAGCAAGAAAATACAACAAATTAATCCCAATTGATGTCACTAGTCACTAGATGATCCACTTCAAGTACAGGAAGACAATTTCAGAAGGCTCTATTCTACCATTCAGAAAAGAAAAACATAGAGCCAAAAGGGAAATACGTTCTGAGTTCTGGCAGCCTCAAGAGTCAGGTAGAATTTATAAGTAGGCTTAAACAAAGAAAATATAAGGTTAAATTCTGGGCAATCAAAAAGACTATATCCCTGTAGAAGTCACAAAAGTGCTCATAAAATTTATCTGCCAAGTAAAAACTTGAAATACACATGATGTAAATTACTAATAATACTTATTTTTTAACATTTTGAATAGAGGATCATTTATGGTTGAATACAATCTGTGCCTAACATTATAAGCACAGCTGGCTTTTTATGAGGTTTATTTAGGGGGTTGTGATTTCATATTCAGAACAAAACAAATAGCAGGCGAGGGGAAAGAAGTGTGGAACAGTTGGGCTTAATTAGACTGTGAGATCCCAGGGGGCATCTTTGTTTCCTGAGCTAACACTAGATAACAAAGGAATACTTGTTGACTTATATACTTCAAATCAATGTAACTCTATGGCCTGGTTATCAATTCCCCTTGATGTGTAATGGAACCCAGAGAGGCAAAATAATCAACAATCGGTGAGCATTAGCACTTGGAAGAAGTATCCCCAAGTCTGCCCTCCCCTCTAAACACAAACATATTTCAAAGGTTATTATTCTGCCAACTACCTAGTGCTACATGTTAGGAGGGTCACAGAACTATCATAGTAACAAAATTAGCAGCTATAGTACTTCATTTTTGTCAAGCAATGTTCTTGGTATAAAGCACGGTCTCTTTTCAAAGGGGTGATGACTGTCTACTTGGGATAATATCATTCAGAACAAGAAACGAGTGGCATTCCAAGAGATGAAATTAAGTGTGAAAGACAATGGAGGAGGAGTCAGGGAGCATGAACTGGGACCTGTAGGACGGGTCAGGTTGGATACATGGAAAGCAAGAGGTAAGATATTTCAGGCTAGAGAAATGGTGTTGCAAAGGCTAGGAAGGAGGATTGAGCTGGTCTCACATAGCAAAGAGAAGTCAAGGGTGGTTGGAGAAAGGTTGACCAGACAGGGGAGAACCAGTTTGTGGAAACCCTGAATGACAAGCTAAAGGCCTTTTCCTGCAGATGGAGAGAAAGAGGGCAGTGTATTAGACAGTGGAGCCCAGAAACTGAATTCTAGTGTCAAAAGCAACTTGCTGTCCACAGTCTAATTATCTTAAGCCACGTTACAATTATGGTCCTAGATGGAATCTTAGTTTGGAAAAGCTAGTTGTGAAGAACAGCTTTGTAACATTTAGGAAATTTAAAAACAGACTAGATATTATATGACATTAAGAATTTACTGCTAATGTTGGTAACAGTGATAATGTTATTTTGATAAGAAAATGCTCCTGCTCTGTAAAGTAATATTAAAGTATTTTGGTATAAAACAGCTTGAAATCTTGGCTAACACAACTAGAAAACCAGATGAGATACACGAAGCAATAGATTTCAGATGCCGGAGAAGGGAAATGCGTGAAGCGAGACCTATGGCCACCCCAGCTGGTGTTTCCATGCCGTAATGCGGAAGGTGGTACCTAGACAGAGCCTAGAAGTCTTCCTGAGTTGAGGAGATAGAACTTGGAGGTTTGGAACATTAAGGAAGCTGGAGTTTCATGGGAAAAAATACTGGGAAGGCAGGAGCTGCACAAAGAAAGGGGGAAAGAAGGGAGGAGGGAAGAAAAGAGAAAGAGAGAGAGGGAGAACGTTGGAGGGAGGGAGGAAGGGAGAAACGGAGAGAGACCTCTGTATATCATCAAGAAAAGTCCCCTCAGTGTGGGGGAAAAGGAACCCTCCTATACTGTTGATGGGAATGTAAGATGGTGCAGCCACTATGGAAAACAGGGATTTCTCCAATGAGTCATCTGTGGCATCAGATGACCAAAATACTGGAGCTTCAGTATCAGTCCTTCCCATGAGTATTCAGGGTTGATCTCCCGTAAGATTGACTGGTTTCATCTCCTTGCTGTCCAAGCGACTCTCAGGAGTCTTCTCTAGCACCTCAGTTCAAAGGCATCAGTTCTTTGGCACTCTGCCTTCTTTATTGTTCCAGCTCTCACAACCATACGTGACCACTGGGAAGACCATAGCCTTGTCTATACGGACCTTTGTTGGCAGAGTAATGTCTCTGCTTTTCAACACACTGTCTAGGTTTGTCAAAGCTTTCTTGCCAATAAGCAATTGTCTTCCAATTTCATGGCTGCAGTCACCATCCACAGTGATTTTAGAGTCCAAGAAGAGGAAATCTATCATGACTTCTACCTTTTCCCCTTCTATTTACCATGAAGTAATGGGGCCGGATGCCATGATATTAGTTTTTTTTTAATACTGAGTTTTAAGCCAACTCTTGCACTCTCCTCCTTCACTCTTATCAAGAGACTCTTCAGTTCCTCTTCGCTTTCTGCCACTACAGTGGTATCATCTAATACCACTGGAGGCAATAGCAAACCACCTCAGTAAACTTGCAGTGAGAACCTCATGACCTGTATAAAAGGACAAAAAGATATGACACTGAAAGATGAGTCCTCCAGGTTGGAAGGTGTCCAATATGTTACTGGGGAAGAGATGAGGGGAACTACTAATAGCCCCAGAAAGAATGAAGTGGCCAGGCCAAAGTGAAAATGACGCTCAGTTGTGAATGTGTGTGGTAATGAAAGCAAAATTTGATGCTGCAAAGAACAGTATTGCATAGGAACTTGGAATGTTAGGTCCATGAGTCAAGGTAAATTGGACTTGGTCAAGCAGGAGATGCTAAGAATAAACATCGACATCTTAGGAATCAGTGAACTCAAATAGACAGGAATGGGTGAATTTAACTCCGATAACCATTATATCTACTACTCTGGGCAAGAATTCCATAGAAGAAATGGAGTAGCCCTCATAATTAATAAAAGAGTTCAAAACGCAGTACTTGGGATCAGCCTCAAAAATGACAGAATGATCTCGTTTTGTTTCGAAGGCAAGCCATTCAATATCACTGTAATTCAAGTCTATGCCCCGACCACTGATGCTGAAGAACTATCATAGAATCCAGCAATCCCACTTCTGGCATACCCCCAGACAAAAACATAATTCAAAAAGATACACGCAAAAAAAAAAAAAAAAAAGATACATGCACCCCTATGCTCACAGCACTGTTCACAAGAGCCGAGACACGAAAACAACCTGAACAGTGTACATATGAATGGATAAAGAAGATGTGGTGCATATATACAGATGGAATACTTCAGTTCAGTTCAGTTCAGTTCAGTTCAGTCGCTCAGTCGTGTCTGACTCTTTGCGACCCCATGAACCACAGCACACCAGGCTTCCCTGTCCATCACCAACTCCCGGAGTTCACTCAGACTCATGTCCATCAAGTCGGTGATGCCATCCAGCCATCTCATCCTCTGTCGTCCCCTTCTCCTCCTGCCCCCAATCCCTCCCAGTATCAGAGTCTTTTCCAATAATGAGTCAACTCTTCGCATTAGTTGGCCAAAGTATTGGAGTTTCAGCTTCAACATCAGTCCTTCCAAAGAACACCCAGGACGGATCTCCTTTAGGATGGACTGGTTGGATCTCCTTGCAGTTCAAGGGACTCTCAAGAGTCTTCTCCAACGCGACAGTTCAAAAGTATCAATTCTTTGGTGCTCAGCTTTCTTTATAGTCCAACTCTCACATCCATACATAACTACTGGAAAAACCATAGCTTTGACTAGATAGATGTTTGTCAGCAAAGTAATGTCTCTGCTTTTTAACATGCTGTGTTGGTTGGCCATAACTTTTCTTCCAAGGAGGAAGCGTCTTTTAATTTCATGGCTGCAGTCACCATCTGAAGTGACTTTGGAGCCCCCCAAAATAAAGTCTGTCACTGTTCCCCCATATATTTGCCTTGAAGTGATGGGACCAGATGCTATGATCTTAGTTTTCTCAATCTTTGGCTGAGTACTAATCTTTGCCTGTGTGGCTGGAACTCCCAAGGCTGGTGAGTGAACTACCTGCTAAGAGCAGGTAGAATTCCCAGAGTTCATATAGCAGCAAGAATGGTTCATGCTCTTACCAGCTAGAGCAGAAGGATCTCCCTATAGATAAGGAATCCAGCTGAGTTCTCAGAAAGGTACTGCCACAGTAGTGGGACAAGTTAGTTTTAGACTAAAGATTGCCCTGGACATGTATAACAAAGCCTGAAAGCAAAGCTTGAAATAACTGATGCAATTCTATGTCACTAAAATGTGTCTTAAACAAAGCTCAATAATACTGAAAAGACTACAGCAAAATCTATCATCCAATGATGTACAGATGATAGATGCTGGGGAAGATTGAAGGTGGGAGGAGAGGGGGACGACAGAGGATGAGACGGTTGGATGGCATCACTGACTCAATGGACAGGAGTTTGAGTAAGCTCCGGGAGTTGGTGATGGACAGGGAGGCCTGGCGTGCTGCAGTCCATAGGGTCACAAAAACTCGGACACAACTGAGTGACTGAACTGAACTGAATGATGTATAAAAATTATATGTCCAGCATCCAATCATTTCCCAGGTGGCACCAGCGGTAAAGAATAAACCTGCCAATGGAGACACAAGAGATGCATGTTTGACCCCTGGCTCAAGAAGATCCCCTGCAGGAGGGCATGGCGTCCCCTTCTAGTATTCTTGCCTGGAGAATCTCATGGACAGAGGACCCTTGGTGGGCTACAGTTCACAGGGTCACAAAGAGTGAGATACAACTGAAGCGACTTAGCACAGATGCACACATCTAATAAAAAATTACCTGGCTTTCAAATAAGTGGGAAAATACATAAGGAGGGGAAAAATAAGAGGAACAGAATCGGAAAGAACACAGATAGCAGAATAAGCAGACAAGGAAAAAGATACAATAGCCATTGTAAATATGCTCCTCTGCTCAAGACCATAAAAGAAAGACATGAACATGGCAAGGAGAGAGGTGGAAGACACGGCAATAGAAACTATTCAAAATAAAACACAGAGGGGAAAAAGATGAAAACAAGGTCAAGCAACCTAATATACGTGTAACCGAAGTTCCCGAAGGAGGCGGCAGGGCAGAAAAAAATGACGGCTGAAAAATTTCCAAATTTGATGAAATCTATAAGCCCACAGATCCAAGAAGCTCAACAAACTTAAAATAGACGAAGTCAGAAACTACAGGGGGGCCCTTTACAATCAACTTACTGGATATTAAGGATAAATAGAAAAATCTTAAAAACATTAATTAAAAAAAAAAAAAGAAAAGAGATTTGAAAGGAAGCCTTTGGATTCTCATTTCCGTGCTCTCTTTACTACCTCATAGGCTGACTTCTCCTGGGGGAAATGGTGTTAGATGAGGATGGACTTGGCTGGCACAGTGGGATTGACTGAGGCTCTGGTGGTAGTGTAGGGTGGCCTGGACAGTGGCGATAGGAGGAAAAGAAGATTCAACAGGGAGAAAGAGAGAGGGACAAGGACAAATAATCAAGAAAACAAGTATGAGAAAAGCTGAGGTAGAAGAGTTTCAAAGAAGAGGGGTAGTGTAAGGACGTCCGACTTGTAAGAAACCAACCACTCACAAGTCCGCCAATGCAGCAGTGAAGGTGAGAGTCGCTCAGTCGTGTCCAAGTCTTTGTGACCCCATGGACTATACAGTCTGTGGAATTCTCCAGGCCAGAATACTAGAGTGGGTAGCCTTTCCCTTCTCCAGCGGATCTTCCCAACCCAGGGATCAACCCCAGGTCTCCTGAATTGCAGGTGCATTTTTTACCAGCTGAACTATCAGGGAAGGCCTAATGGAGCAGTAAGAACCTTCAATGGGAGGCTTATTCTGGGTAACAGTCTTCCCAGGAATTTTATTTTCTCACTGTATATTTCTAAATGTTCTCTTTCTGTTCAGAGGGCCCAATATGATCCCATGCTCTACACTCTAGTTATATATACATTTTTAAAAGTAAAAACATTCTTCTCCTTAATCCAACCAATACAAGTTCTTTTTTTTTTTTAAAGATGTAATTTACTCAAAGAAAAAATGAATAACAGAAAGCCACATAAAAGTAAAAAGTCATAAAAAAGAACAAATATAGACAAGCCTATAGAAAACACATACTCAAAGATAATCAAATTCTAGCCAGTACTTGACTATATTAATGAAGATAAAATATATGTTTCCTTCTTATTTTGGATACACTGGCAAAGATAAGTAACATGTATATTATAATATAAAAGCAAATGTTAGAATGAGCTACCTACTCATCATCCATCAATCTACCCAACACTTAATGAGCACCTACTATGCATTACCTCATTTAACTCTCTATACATTTTATTTATATAATATGTATTTACTATCTGTAAGAAGAATACTATTATCTCTATTTGGTAGCTGTGTGCTGTGGTCAATTGCTCAGTAGTGTCTAACTCTTTGGGACCCCACGGACTATAGCCCACCAGGTTCCTCTGTCCATCGGACTTTCCAGACAAGAACACTGGGGCGGGTTGCCATTTCCTCCTGAAAGGTTGTTGTTGAATCACACGAATACACCGGGATTCTTGGCCCCCGGAGGAGAAGAATTCAATCCAGGGCCAGAGACGAGGCCTGATCGCTCGGAGCTTTTGTGTAATAAAGTTTTATTAAAGTATAAAGGAGATAGAGAAAGCTTCTGACATAGGCATCAGAAGGGGGTAGAAAGAGTACCTGCTTGCTAGTGTTAACAATGAGGTTATATAATCCAAAGAATGTCTGGAGGTTGTAAAGACCTCCTCCGACCTACTCCCATAATTTACATTTTCAGATAACACTCTTCAGGCAAGATACATCCTTGTAAAGACCAGGTATACTCCCATAATTAACATTTTAAAATAACAGAAGGTTGAATCCAAAGACTGTCCTTAGGCAGGATACATTATTGGTATATAATTCTAAGGAATGTGGAGAAAGAAAAAAAGTTTGTCCTTTTTTCCTCCTTGAGAATTCCAGACCCCTCTCTCCTTGGGGACCCCTAGACTCCCTATCAACCTGCCTAGGAAATGACTCTCTCACTCCTACAGGGGATTTTCCCCACCCAGGGATCAAACCTTCGTCTTCTGCATTTGCAGGTGAATACTTTACCCCCTGTGCCTGGGAAGCCCATTTGATAGTTGGGGAAATGGAAGCCCATTTGATAGCTGGGGAAACCAAATACTAAGAGACCAAATTGTTTAACATCACACAACTAGAAAGCTGCCGTTCCAGCCAGGCAGCCTGAATCTGTAGTTGCTTCTAGAAAGAAACACAGATAGAGTGAGTGATGAGTTAATCTTTTCAGGCAGTCCACAGTGTCCAGTACAGCATGGTCAAGGTGCATGAGGACTGATTTTGGAAGGTTATGATGACCTTCAGATGACAGTGTCAGTCTTGTGACTGGTGAGACCATAACCAGGTCTACAGGAAGCTGTGAAGGGGCTCAGCAAGCAGACAGGATGGAGTCAGGGCAAGGAGTGAAGACTGGAGACTCCTGGCCCCAGACTCTCCTGGCTAACCTGCCATCTGGAAGGATAGGCCACTCCAATGCCAGCAGCCAAGACACTCTTCGGGGACAATGCTACGCCAGCAAGAGGTTTAATCTTATAACGCTTTCCTTATACCCCGCCCTCTTACATCACCCAGAACTGATAACTGAGACAAAAGGTTTAGACAGAAGGACAGAAGACTGCCAGACAGGCTCCGACTAGTAATTCAAACTGTCTCAAACTTATCTTTTTGGAGATTATATTTTCACATAATTTTCCATGCCCTGCCATCACTGTCACATTTTCTAACACCCCTTTTCCTGAGAACTCGGAGTACTGCATAAATATTTCAATCAATATCCCAACAGATTGTGAGAAAGTAGAGCAGTCGTTACCACCCCTATGTTTTAGCAAGTCTAACACTTAAAGCAGTTTCAAGGAACAAGTATAACAGTTCGAGAGAGGTTTGTAAAGAACTCCAGAACACCAAGTTGCCACCAAAGGTGGTCCTAAATGCTTGCATGTGGCTATGGTTTTCAAATTCTTTTTCGACTCAGACCACTTTCTGTCAAGCTGCAAAGCATCTGTATTCACAGAGACCCCTTTCTTGATGTAGTGGTGCTATTCAAGTGTATTATGTGATTATTTTGTTCTCTTGAAGATTACATGTCCTAGTCACTCCATTTGGTGCCAACACACACACACAAACCTGGAAATTCACAGAGCAGAACCTTCACAATTCTTTTTTCTAGTTAAGGCAAGGCCTCTGCAGCAGGAAGTTCCAATGACCCACGGTGGGGCACAATTCATGAGGGAAGAGCTACAGACTTATAAATCAACATGTCAGAGGAGGAAGCCCGGCTGAACCCAGTGGGAAATGCATGCTACACACACTTGGTTCCACTCTGTGCAGGCTCACCTGTCTTCGGTGGCTCACACCATATAATCATCAATTATGCTGACAAGTTTCCCTCCAAATCGTTTCAGCCTCAGTTACTCAGAGGTGAGAGCTGGAGCCCTCCATGGAGGAGAATGAGAAGGGAGCTCGGCTTTCAGGAAAATAGAACATATGGGATTATTTTGGGGAGACAGTGTGCAAGGAAGCGTGCGAGCGTGCACACACAAGGGGAAATTTGTTCAAGGGTAAAGACCCAACTGGGTTATGACTCATACTGGGAGGGCCAATACAATTTGAGAAGAGCTCATGAATTTAAAAAACTAGATCTGGTTTTTGACAAAAACTGGCTGTTGTACATCCAGCATTCTAGCTCATTCTATAAAGTTAACTGCTCTATGTGACCTGTGCATGCTGAGCAAAAGAGTATGAAGGTCTTCCCTGGTGGCTCAGTTGGTAAAGAATTCACCTGCAACGCAGGAGACACAGGTTCAATCCCTGGGTTGGGAAGATCCCTGGAGAAGGAAATGGCAACCCTCTCCAGTATTCTTGCCTGAGAAATCCCATGGACAGAGGAGCCTGGTGGGTTACAGTCCATGGGGTCGCAGGAGTTGGGCACTAGCAACTAAACCACCACCACCAGAACAATATGTACCACTGGGCAAAAATCAACTCACTAGAAATCAGGAGACCTGAGTTCCAAACATGGTTATAACACTGACTGCCTTTAGGAGGTTGAACAAGATATTCGCTCTTTCTTCATTGGCAAGGGCTGTGATAATCTTCCTGACCCATGGTGACATCTTCAGCCTGCCTACCATAAAGCTGATTTGAGCTTTACCTCTTTTCCCCAAGTTTAGGAGGTGACTCATTCACATTTATCCTAGATTTTAGGTATCAAAGCACATGATCTGCGCCTATATGAGATGAGAAATTTCACAATGCATCTGATGAACTCAACTCATGGCATCCTGCCAAAGTCTGCATGGAAGGAGCAATAACAGAATCACCCACACACACTGCCCAGGGAAGCAGCTTTTCTCCTGAGTCTAAAAACAGTTAGTGGCTAGAAATCAGAATATTGAAGGTTTGACGTGTCTCCTTCTGTAAGAATTTCTTCACACAGGAAACGCCCACGTTACTGGCAAAGATACAGCCAGCATTTAGGTGTATGATAATTTATAGACTTTAGGATATCCCCAGCCAGGAAACATAAATGGACCAACACAGATTCAACTTTTGATGGTGCTAAGCTATGAGGCTTAAAACAGAGCCAAAAGAGATCACCTACACTGTCACTGTTTTTACAGAAGTATGATAAAAGCATGAATGCTTCAGCAGCAAAAAAATAGAGGAGGAAAAGAATATCAGAAAAAAGGACAGTTCTTCCCCGCAAAGTAAACCTAAAAATCCCCCCCCTCTCTCTCTCGCACCCACCCACCCACATCACACCCACCTACACCCACCTTTACCCCCGCCCCCATCACCACCCCCACTGTGCTGAATTTACTTTATCCATTCTCTGTGGATCTCACTTTGGGCTGACTCAGGCGGGTTGGTAGATTGGGCTTTGGGAACCACAGCTCTATGAGGGAGGGGTTAGGTATCATTAACAGCGTACATGTTTTACAGATCACTATGCCTGGTGAGACAAAAGTGCCAAGGGACAACGTTCAACTCTTCTGTTTTCACCTGTAGGGGTGAGGGGGTGGGTGGTCATCACTGCACCAAAACAGGATTTTGTATTTACCCCGGACTCTCTTATTAAATGAAGGAGGAGAGCAGAGACAGGCTCACATGTTTTAAAAATTAAGAGAAATTAAGCACACAAAGATTCAGCTGTCAAGATTTTATCTTCAAGTTGTAAGTATAAAATTTTTTACAATACAAAATTAACACAAAACTCAAACGTACTAAATGGAATAATAAATTTGTTCAACAGCCTCTTACTGTAGGTAACTCAGGAGGTACTTTAAGAACAGGCAGATATAATTTGGAAAGAAAACTCTAATGATTCATAAAATTACCACCGTTCCCATGTAACTGAAAACAATAGAGCCTACCGCAAAATACAGACAGAGCATTCAAATCATTTTAATGGTTTCTCTTTTTTTTTTCTTTTAAACTCTCTGCTCCTTTTATCACTAAGATTTTTTTTTTAATGAAAAGTGGAATGTCCCTGCTGCCCATTTTCTTCCTTTATTGTTTCCTTTTTGTTCTAAAAATGAGGGTAAAATTAAGAGCTTAGATCACTCGAGATTTCCAGATGGTCAGACAAATGAGTATGGGGCTCGTGGGCTTGTGTTTTTCATAAGATACGGTCGGACACCTCCCATTCAGGCTCCAAGGCTCTTGTTCAGCACAAATCTTATTTAGCCTAAGTACCTTCAGTGTGTGACAACCAAATTTCTACACAGGATGAGGGGGCAAAATTGGTTTCACTGCTTAAATTAAAATGGGAAATTTTTATGCATTGCACAGTATCCCTTAATTTTCTTGGTGTGTATATCTAAAATAGACATTTCTATACTTTAATCTTTGCCTATTATTCTGAAATGTGACTGTTTTTCTTCCTATTTGTCTCCCCTCTCGAGCACCTTTTCTCCAGGTTGTTTCTTTAAAGTGAAAGACACTCAGTTATGTCCAACTCTTTTGTGACCCCATGGACTGAATTCTCTAAGCCAGAATACTGGAATGGGTAGCCATTCCCTGCTCCAGAGGATCTTCCCAACCCAGGAATCAAACCGGGGTCTGCTGCAGTGCAGGCAGATTCTTTACTAGCTGAGCTACAAGGGAAGCCCTTTTCATTAAAGCTTTTCCTAGTTCCCTGGAGCTACTAATCCTGTGTTATAACCCCAGGCCATTCTTCTTCTTTTACCCTCAGATGTTTCTTTTGCTATTCTCTTTTCTGTCTTAAACTATCTACCATACAATAAGCCTGTGGGTTAAAGATGGAGAGCAACTGCAAGTGTTTAGTTTCTTAAATAAATACGCATATATTGTTTACAATATGCCAGGCATTATTCTAGGTGCTTTTAAAATTATTAACTCATTTAATCCCCAGAGTAATTCTATGAGGCAGATACTACTATGAATTCCACTTGACAGATGATGAAACCGAGGCACAAAGCCCAGGGTAACACAACTAGTGAATGGTGGAGCCTGATTGGAAGGACTGATACTGAAGCTGAAACTCCAGTACTCTGGCCACCTGATGTGAAAAACTGACTCACTGGAAAAGACCCTGATGCTGGGAAAGACTGACGGCAGGAAGAGAAAGGGATGACAGAGGATGAGATGGTTGGATGGCATCACTGACTCAGTGGACATGGGTTTGGGTGAACTCTGGGAGTTGGTGATGGACAGGGAGGCCTGGCGTGCTGCGGTTCATGGGGTCGCAAAGAATCGGACATGACTGAGCGACTTCACTTTCACTTCTTCTTTCTTTAGGGAGCTGAGGGAGTCCTGATTTGTGATGTTTGATGGTTTCCACTTGTAGACACTCCTGCCACAGTATATCTCAAGCTTCCAATGTGATGTCTCTGAACTCAGAGGTGGGAAGAGATGCATAGTAACACACCTGGTAATACAGTGCTGCTGCCACAGCTGTAATATGTGCAAAAAACTAAGAATAGAGATGCTAGTAAAATGTAAAATAATCAAGTGATGAGTTTAGTATTTACTACCTTTGTTTTTAATATTACAGGACTTACTTTTTAGTAACGGCTGTGTTTACTAACTGGCTCACACAACTTCTGACAATTTTAACAGCCAGCTCTTGGGAGCCTATGGAAGCCAGCTGTACATCACTGAGTTTGAGTATCCAAACACATCCATTCTCAAATAAGTGGGGTGGGTCACAGGGTGGAAACTTGACCTTCACAATGTCCAAAATTTGCCACACCAGGAAATAAATTCAGGAAGAGGCAATCAAAGAAAAATGATAGAGCGTACATATATAAACAAATCAAATAGCCAATCTAATCTGATGAAAGGAGATGACCAAGAGGTCAAGTGTAAAAAAGGGAGTTTGAGAAGGTAAGTTCAGAGAAGGCCCGAGTCTACATTTTCTAACATGCCATAGGTCATGAGCATCAAACAGAAGACCACTGCACAAACCTACCATCTAGCCTCACACTCTCTAAATGAGGGCCTGCCTCTCCACTCTGTTCTACGTAGGCTCTTTATTCACAGGAAACAGAAGTAAGGAAATAGACTAGGACATTCATGGAATAAAAGGCCTTAGGTGAGCAGTAATGATAAACTGTATAAAAAGAGGATTCAGGAACATCACGAGTACTATTTTAGTATTAGGATCTGACATGGCACTGAGAAAAATGTAAAGCTCTGATACAGAGAGAAGAAAAAGTCAAATATCACAGGGAACTAGTAACCTTTGGAGAAAGTCAGTCCGTTTCACTCACCAAGGTTTCTCCATAGTCAAGCACAGAGTAGTACAGTCATATTCAGTAATTTTTTCCCACTAAATGAATTTCCATTCTATCTGTTTCATGAGGTCTTTGAAATTCTTGTCACTTTTTGTAAAAAGCAATGCTTGTGTGTGTTTGAGTGTGAAACTGTTTTTTTAAGGAAAACTTTCTGCTTATTTGTTACTCAAGATCCTAGTAATATTTGAAAATTCATGAGCTCACAAAGGAATGCACATTGAAAATTTTGACCTCCAGCTCTTCAGATAACCTCACTAGGTCCAGTACAATATAGAATTTTATGGCTAAAGCATTTATCAACTGCTTGTAGAATTGGGAGATTAGTGCAAGATCCATCTCATTACTTCAGGCTGCCAAATAATGGTCTGTTTTGCTAATTGACACCTGAACATATAATTATAACTGGCAACCCTACATAGCAGAGCACCTTAGGTCAAAAAATCAGCTAGCTTCCAGATCCCAAGTGGCAAACTGAGGATTGAATTGGAAGTTAGCTAACACAGTTCTCACTTTTATAACTGCTAAGAGGAAGCACAGATGTAAGCCCCTGGTTGGCTTTGGTAAGGCTAATACTGACATTAAGATCCTTTCAGCTGTATTGAATACTGTATTTCTAGTTCCTCCAGAATCTCTTCTCTCAAGTGATAAGGATTTCCTGCCATAAAATTTTAGTTTTGAGGACAGATCCTATCTTCCTGCTATAGCTAATATGGTACAGCCTGGATACAGAAAAACAGAATAACTGTGTTTAGTGAAGATGAGAAAGATGGACTTAGGGGAGAACTTACCTCTGGGTAAAGAACATACACCTCTATTCACTCTCTCTCTCCACCTCCAAATCTCAAGAAATGACAGTAAGGAGACTATTTTTGGCCAAGACAGAAATCTATCGGATAAAGAAAATAGGAGGGAGAAGACAAAGACAATGCAATATTGGAAGCAAGAAAGCAGATCAGATTGGTAAATGCTTCTAACAGGCTCAAGAGAGTGGAATCTTATGTCAGTAGTGGGAAAAGCAGAGAAACAGTCCACTTTCCACTGCAAGTTCCAGACAGCCCCAGGTTTATCTGGATGTGAGGGCAAAACAAGAGGAGCGACTAATATAAGGAGTGGCTAAAACAAGGAGGATTAGTTGAAAGTCTGTTATTTAAAAAAAGTAGTCAGAGCCATAGACTATACTCCCTGTTGGGTAATTGTCTCTCCTCCACTCTGGTAAAAATATGAAGGTTTATTCCTTGGAAAGAGTGAAACAGAAGGTCTCTGGGCTCAGAGACAGAATGAACAACTAAAGAAGGGGGGAAACAGAGGAGTTAAGTGATTTAAGGAGTTAAGTGCATATCAGATGCCAAGAATCCCTGGCCTTCTTCCATCCTCTTCCCACTTGGTTCCTTGGATGATGGCAGTGAGGCCTTCAACCTCTAGGCAGCAGATGAAAGAATCTTTCTCTGGGAAGTCTGATCCAAGAGAAATGACCTGAAGATACTGACATTGGAGGCATCTCAAACAAATAACCCAGTCAAATCTTCAGGGTTCCCTGACCCCAGCCCAAGCCAGGAAGTGAGATTAGAAGAACAAGTAAAAGCTAAAGAGCTCTCACCCTTATTTGAAAACTAGAAAGGATCTCTTTGCACCAACCTCCATACAGAACTCTTACTACAGAGAGTTCCAAGTCCTTTAATTTACTTATTAGAGAAAATTCTTGTTTTTTTCCTTCTGTGTTCTTGGCAATTATTTGATTACCAAATTGATGAAATAACCTCCGATTCATGCTGCTTTAAATGAGAAGGCCATTAGCACACATGCTTTCAAGATCCTTGGGAACCATACAGTCAGATAACACACAGAGGGCAGTGCACAAGTCATAATCTTCTTTTAATTAAGTCAATCAATACACATTTGCTCAGGTTCTACCGAAAGGACCCAGTCTCTTTTAATATGCACACCCACCTCTGAGGTTTCTAAAAATTAGTCTTTGGCAGGTTTAAGTAAGTGATTAGAGTTTTCCACTGTTATCCTACAGGTCAGACCATGTATCACATTTAAGTGAATGTGGCAGGATAATTTTCTGGAGACTCATTTCTGTTCTCACTGCCACAGGAACCTTGGCAGGACTGAGGGGGGCAGGGACACTCTAGAAGAATATTTTTCTCCTTTTCCCACTTGTAAAAGAAAAAGCAAAGCTTTGGTTCCCCAGGAAAGGATTAACCGCTGCCTTTTGCCTCAAGCAGTTCCCAAAAAGAAAGTCTACCATCCAGGTCTCTGGAAACTGAGCTAGACTGCCTTGGGAGAAAGGGCAGGAGGTTTTGCATGCTCTGGAAGTACTGGGACAGTGATGGAAATGACAACAGCGGACTTCAGAGCTCTGACAGTTCTAACACCTCAGAAGGTGTTCACATTGATACCTAAGTTAGAAATTTATACAGTAGTTTATTTCATCCTTGCAACAACCCTGTGAAGAAGGTACTGTTATCGCCATTTTTCAATGGGAAGAATGGGGGGAAGAGATAGGGAGTCTGGGATGGACATGAACACACTGCTATACTGAAGACGGATAACTGACAAGGACCTACTGTATAATATGGGGAACTCTGCTCAATGTTATGTGGCAGCCCGGATGGGAGCGGACTTTGGGGGAGAGTGGATACATGTATATGTATGGCTGAGTCCCTTTGCTGTTCACCTGTAATCATCACAACATTGTTAACTGGCTACACTTCAACATAAAATTTAAAAAGTTTAAAAATAAATAAGTAAATAAAACAAAGGGGGAAACTGAGGCACAGAGAGTGTGGGAAATGTGCCCAAGGCCACATAGCTAGTAGAACAGGGAAATTAGATAATTAAATTGGAAGGTACTGGTCAGAGCTGGGACTTAGTGGAAGAAGTGAGTGGCAATGCCCCAGATGAACTGACCCCACTGCCCACCCCACACCTCCTCACCAAAAGAGGCCCAGAGGTGTCACCAGCATAGCCGGTCTAGCTGGCATTATCTCCTGCCTTCTTCCCCCATGATCCACAGCTGTCCTGAACCACACAACTCCCGCCACAGCAGGGCCTTAGGACCTTTTCTTTCTAATACATGAAATGGCCACTCCTCCTTTCTCTGCTTGGTACTCCCCTCTCAATCTGCAAGCTCAATGTTAGCCTTCTCTGCAAAGCTGTTCCTGACTCTTTCTGAATCAGTCATTCATCCCTTTGTGTTCCCACAGTGCTTTGGACAAATTGTGACTACAGAATTATGTGTTTTCCCAACTCCCGACCATTTCAATGAAGCTAGAGCTTGAGACACACAAGGCCCTGAATATCCTGAGTGGCCAGTTGGCATCTGGTATCCACTAAGCCCCATGTCTGAGGGAAGCAGTAGACATCGTACAGTCAGAGGCAAGAGTTAGAAAGACCGGGATTCACCAGAGACTCTGTCGGTGATTTGCCCTGTAACCTCAAAAAGTCACTTAATTTCTCTCAACCACATGACTGTTGCAAAGATTAAATGAGATCACACATATGAAAAACATATTGCCTTCTTCATAAATGATAATGAATGTAATTTTCCTGAGAAAATACTGAGAAATAAATACAGTCTTTACTAAGAAAATACACACAGCAAAACAGACGTCTCCAAGTGCACAGTGAGTGGACAGTGATAAAGGCACTGAACGAAGCAGTGAGGGCGTCTCTGGTGGCTCAGTGGTAGAGAATCTGCCTGCAGCACAGGAGATGTGGGTTCAATCCCTGGCTTAGGCAGACTCCCTGGAGAAGGAAATGGTCATCCACTCCAGTATTCTTGCCTGGGAGATCCCACGGACAGAGGAGCCTGGTGGGCAACAGTCCATGGGGTTGCGAAAGAGTAGGACACAACTTAGCAACTAAACAGTTGAGCAATTAACTAGGATACAAGTATTTCTACAGAGGAATGAGTGAAAATGAAAATGCAAAAGATGCAAAGATAATCTGGTTCAAAAACATGCTGGCAGTATTAACATAATTTGAAAGAACTGTTAATACACTGAATTTATATACATTTCTACACATAAGTAAACTACATAAGAGAACTCTCAAGGTTTTCATCAAAAACAAGCTATACTTTTGTTTTCATTTGTTTGTTTCAATGCACAAAGAATTTTTAAATCTTCATTTCTACAAATAAAAGGTTTCCTTTTTTTTAAGGAAATGAAAACAAGAAATTCACTAAAAATAAAAATCTTAGAAATCATCTCAAATCTGATCAGGCAAATGGAATTAGTGAAGATAACAACTTTGTCCCATGAAATTTATCTAGGAAAAATGTTAAAGTATTATACTAATATGATGGTAAACATCTTTCAAATTATATACATAATTTGAACAAAATATATACATAATAATCCTTCACTATTCACTTTCATTTTTCAGGCAAAGTTTTTCAAAATCCTAATCCCCTAACAGGTGATTTAGTTATTTCAAAATAATATTTAATAAGACAAAGGTCCCATACAACCATATACTTAATATAATTTCCTATATGCCCATCTGTGATGCTTTTTGAAAAATATATTCATACATTTCCACTTGTTGGAGAAGACTCCGCAGGTCTTAATGTAACTCCATAATGATTCATTACAAATTAATGATTCATCATTATTAATATCAACCCGTTTGGTAATACAGTCATGCTTTTAAAGGCTATTCAGGCAGGCAAAGCAGTTTGCACCCCATTTAAATAGCTCCAAACCAGCATGTCATTTTATGGTTTTATAAAGTTTTTCTTATAGGGATGAACAGCTATAAAATTTCATTACACTGAACAAAAAGTAACAGTATATTCTTACTCTCAGTTTCTGCAACTGCTAATTTTGCTGCTTCTTAAAGTACTGCGAATCAGAAAATCAGATAGACAAACTTTTCTAGAATAAATAGGCTTTGACTAAGGGTGAAGCACAAGGGATTTGATACCCAGTTTTATTATGACTGCTGTTCATGTAACTCAGAAGCATTCAATTTTGCTTGTATTAACCAACTTTCAGTATCAGTCAAGTATTCAGAGGAAACGAAATGCAAGCATCACTATCCTCTCCCACAATAGTAACTCAGGTGTGTGAAAAGTACAATACCATGAGAACTCCGATAAATAAGAGTATTTTTCATATATAGACTTGTATTTACATTTCTTGAATCAAGCTAAGTCCTATCCACTTTTGTATATCTCAGAGCACCTAATGCTGTAGCTTGTATGTATACAGTTAGCAATCAATGATTATTTGCTTCTTGAAATAACCATAGGAGTTAGAGAAAAGGAACCTTTGGCATCTTCATCTAATGAATCAATGGCTTCCAGTGATGATGAGAGCAACTATGTGGGCATATCTCCCTATCAGAGCACAGAATGGGGAAGACAGTTATAATGACAATGTAACCAGATTGAGAAACCACAGGAGGAGCTCAGGGCTGGGGAAGATAGTGTTCAGAGAGGCCCTGTCCCTTTACTGTCCCTGGGCCATCAAGTATTATCACAGTATATAAGGCCTAACTTTTCATTATAGGGGACTGGAATGCAAAAGTAGGAAGTCAAGAAATACCAGGAGTAACAGGCAAATTTGCCCTTGAGTACAGAATGAAGCAGGGCAAAGGCTAATAGAGCTCTGTCAAGAGAATGTACTGCTCATAGCAAACACCCTCTTCCAACAACACAAGAGAAGACTCTACACATGGACATCACCAGATGGTCAATACCAAAATCAGACTGATTATATTCTTTGCAGCCAAAGATGGAGAATCTTTATACGGTCAGCAAAAACAAGACCAGGAGCTGACTGTGGCTCAGATCATGAACTCCTTATTGCTAACTGCAGACTTAAATTGAAGAAAGTAGGGAAAACCACTAGACCATTCATGTATGACCTAAATCAGATCTCTTACGATTATACATTGGAAGTGAGAAATAGATTCAAGGGATTACATCTGATAAACAGAATGCCTGAAGAACTATGGCTGTGGGTTAGCAACATTGTACAGGAGGCCCCTAGGGATCAAGGCCATCCCCAAAAAAAAGAAGTACAAAAAGGTAAAAATGGTTGTTTGAGGAGGCCTTACAAATAAATAGCTGTGAAAAAAAGAGAAGCAAAAGGCAAAGGACAAAAGGAAAGATATACCCATTTGAATGCAGAGTTCCAAAGAATAGCAAGGAGAGATAAGAAAGCCTTCCTCAGATATCAATGCAAAGAAATAGAGGAAAACAATAGAATAGGAAAGACTAGAGATCTCTTCAAGAAAATTAGAGATTCCAAGGGAACATTTCAGGTAAAGATGGGCACAATAAAGGATAGAAATGGTATGGACCTAACAGAAGCAGAAGATATTAAGAAGAG
This sequence comes from Bos grunniens, assembly GCF_055505025.1. NCBI lineage: Eukaryota > Metazoa > Chordata > Mammalia > Artiodactyla > Bovidae > Bos > Bos grunniens. The sequence continues at coordinate 22,671,232 of NC_141168.1, forward strand.
GTGGCAAGAATACACAGAAGAACTATACAAAAAAGATCTTCATGACCCAGATAATCATGATGGTGTGATCACTCACCTAGAGCCAGACATCCTGGAATGTGAAGTCAAGTGGGCCTTAGGAAGTGTCACTACAAACAAAGCTAGTGGAGGTGACGGAATTCCAGTTGAGCTATTTCAAATCCTAAAAGATGATGCTGTGAAAGTGCTGCACTCAACTATGCCAGCAAATTTGGAAAACTCAGCAGTGGCCACAGGACTGGAAAAGGTCAGTTTTCATTTCAATCCCAAAGAAAGGCAATGCCAAAGAATGTTCAAACTACCACACAATTGCACTCATCTCACAATGCTAGCAAAGTAATGCTCAAAATTCTCCAAGCCAGGCTTCAGCAATATGTGAACCGTGAACTTCCAGATGTTCAAGGTGGATTTAGAAAAGGCAGAGGAACCAGAGATCAAATTGACAACATTCATTGGATCATCGAAAAAGCAAGAGAGTTCCAGAAAAACATCTACTTCTGCTTTATGAACTATGCCAAAGCCACTGACTGTGTAGATCACAACAAACTGTGGAAAACTCTTCAAGAGATGAGAATAGCAGACCACTTGACCTGCCTCTTGAGAGATCTGTATACAGTCAGGAAGCAACAGTTAGAACTGGACATGGAACAACAGAATGGTTCCAAAAAGGGAAAGGAGTATGTCAATGCTGTATATTGTCACCCTGTTTATTTAACTTATATGCAGAGCACATCATGAGAAAAGTGGGGCTGGATGAACCACAAGCTGGAATCAAGATTGCCGGGAGAAATATCAATAACCTCAGATATGCAGATGACACCACCCTTATGGCAGAAAATGAAGGAGAACTATAGAGCCTCCTGATGAAAGTGAAAGAGGAGAGTGAAAAAGCTGTCTTAAAACTCAACATTCAGAAAACTAAGATCATGGCCTCTGGTCCCATCACTTCATGGCAAATAGATGGGGATACAGTGGAAACTGTGAGAGACTATTTTTTGGGCTCCAAAATCACTATAGATGGTGACTGCAGCCATGAAATTCAAACATCCTTGCTCCTTGGAAGAAAATTATGACCAACCTAGACAGCATATTAAAAAACAGAGACATTACTTTACTGACAAAGGTCTGTCTAGTCAAAGCTATGGTTTTTCCAGTAGTCATGTATGCTGCTGCTGCTGCTGCTAAGTCGCTTCAGTCGTATCTGACTCTGTGTGACCCCATAGACAGTGGCCCACCAGGCTCCCCTGTCCCTGGGATTCTCCAGGCAAGAACACTGGAGTGGGTTGCCATTTCCTTCTCCAATGTAGTCATGTATAGATGTGAGAATTGGACTATCAAGAAAGCTGAGTGCCGAAGAATTGATGCTTTTGAACTGTGGTGTTGGAGAAGACTCTTGAGAGTCCCTTGGACTGCAAGGAAATCCAACCAGTCCATGCTAAAAGAAATTAGTCCTAAATATTCATTGGAAGGACTGATGCTAAAGCGTAAACTCCAATACTTTGGCCACCTGACGTGAAGAACTGACTCAATGGAAAAGACCATGATGCTGGGAAGGCAGGATGAGAAGGGGACGACAGAGGATGAGATGGTTGGATGGCATCACCAACTCAATGGACATGAGTTTGAGTAAACTCCAGGAGTTGGTGATGGACAGGGAGGCCTGGCTTGCTGCAGTCCATGGGGTTGTAAAGAGTCAGATATGATTGAGTGACTGAACTGAACTGAACTGATGAGGACTAGCACACCATTCCTCGGGTGTCTCCTCTCAGGGTTCCTGGTCTGAGGAATCCGACCATCTAGCCTACTTCTATATCTTTACCTCTTACCATGTCAGACTACTAGATCCAAATACACCATGGCATGACAATATTTAGGTTTCCACAACTGGTATATGTAATTTACTTACAAAATCCCAAAATTTGAGTGGCAGGAAAGCTATCTCTTGTTCTAGAATTACCTATACTAACCAAACCCCACTGCCTTTCCTAATTTGAGTACAAATGTCTCAAAGGCTGGAAGAAAAGGATTTGACAATTTACTGCTTATCAATATGTTATGGATTGATATTTGGCAAGTTACTAAATACTAATATTTACAGGAAAAAATACTAATATTAACAGGAAAACTTTGGGAGCATGTAGAAATACCTAACAGCTTCATCAACTTTTATAAATTAACATGACCCCCTAAAACTTCCCTGATTCAGAAGAGGCAGTGAAGTCAAGAGAGAAGAACATGGAGTCAGGGTTAGAAGATCTGGATATTAGATCCTGATCTACCACTGACTAGCTGTGCTACATTAAGTAAGTCATAAGTTTCCTTCTCTATCACACGGAAGAAATAATCTACCTTACAAAGTTGTTGTGTACATGATACCACAGCTGTAGGTAAGATGCTGTCCAAATATTCACTGATCTCATCAATTTCCATATAGAGATCAATTTTGTTGTAGTTTACTCGTTAAGTCGTGTCTGACTCTTACAAGTCCATGGACTGTAGCCCGTCAGGATCCTCAGTTCATGGTTTTTGGTGAATATATGTTCATAGTTTCATTGGGTTTATACCTAGGCGTGGAACTGCTGATAACAGGATATTTATTTATATGATTGTCTGTAACAGATACTACCAAAGAGTTTCCAAAGTAGTTGCGTCAGTTTGCATCCTACCAGCAATGTGTGAGAATTCTACTTCCTCCATTCTTACTGCACTCGGTATGGCAATGTTTTTGAAGCCATTTTGCTAGTGGTATGTCAATTTGTTGTTGCTCAGTTGCTAAGTCACATCCAATTCTTTGTGGCCCCATGGACTGCAGCACTCCATGCTCCTCTGTCCTCCACTACCTCCCAGAGTTTGCTCAGATTCATGTCCATTGAGTTGGTGATACTATATAATGATCTCAGTATCTCAATATGGTATTCTATATTTCCCTTAAGACTAATGATGCTGAACATCTTTTCTTAAATGTACTAGAAGAGCTTATTTTCATAACTTCCTATTCAAGTCTTTTGCCCATTTTTAAATTGGGTTGTGTGTCTTTTATTACTAGTTTGTAGAAGTTCTAGATCTATTTGGACACATATCTTTTGTTGGAAGTATGTAGTACAAATCTCACTCTAAGGTTTGCTTTTTTACTCCCTCTTAAGGTGTCTTTTCAGAGACGGAAATGGCAACCCACTCTAGTGTTCCTGCCTGGAGAATCCCAGGGACGGGGGAGCCTGGTGGGCTGCCGTCTATGGGGTTGCACAGAGTCTGACGCGACTTAGCAGCAGCAGCGGCAAGGTGTCTTTTAGTGAACAGAAGATCTTAATGAAGCTCAAAATTATCCATCTTTTCTTGCATTACTGTGCTTTTTATGTCTTGTTTGAAAAGTCTTTGCTAAGTCATGAAGATATTCTCCTATAAAAACCTTATTTTGAAATTCCAGTTGGATATCTAGTTGATCCAGCACCCACCACTGAAAGGATCACCCTTCACTTATGGCCCTCCAAGGGCACTTTTGTCATAAGTCAGCTATTGTCTGTTTTTGACCCTCTACTCTGCTTCAGTGATTTATCTTTAATGCGAAAAACTGTGCTAACTTCCTCCTGGTGGTATTTGTACTTTCAATATTCATTGATAAAGCAACTATGTAATGAACCAAAATACTATAAATTCAGTAATGTTTATAGATCATATTATAGTGTATTGTTATTATAACTTCTATCTGTTATTGATGGAGTCCATTTATGTATGAGATATAATTATTTAGATTCATGAACCTTGCAAAAACTCAGACACTCTTAGCCTTGTAAATGTGGCTTTAGAAGTAATTTTTAAAAGCGTTTACTCAAATCTTTGCCCTAATATAACTTATCACCATTAACATAAATCTATCACCAATACCAAATGTAAAAAGAAACATGTATGTGTATATGTATGTACACATGTATCTGTATTTACTTTAAAAAACACCTTAGCTTCTTGTAGAGATCTTTGAAAAATCTTAGGAGCAGCCATCAGTTTCACAGCTGAAAGCAATGATTTAGCTTACCTAAAGGTCATCTTTTGTGTCGTAGCTAGGATTTCAGTTAATCAATCAATAAATCAATTGAGCAACCCAAGAAATAAAATGCTTCAGTTAATGAAGTCTCCAGGAATAAAGCTCTTTTTAATGAAGCAAGACAAAGGCGGGGGAGGCGGGGGAAGGATAAAGAAAACTAAAGATACGAACCATGTGGGTCAGTTTTGGTGTGTGCCTTATGGCTTTAACGGAATATTTCTAAAGTTATGCATGCAAACAGCTGATCAAATACCCTATTTCATGACTTTTATTTGCAGTCACCAAGGAAAATGGGTCTGATCTTAGAACTGTGAAAGCACCCTTTTGACATTTCCAATCTTGCCTCCTCCACCTTTCATTATTTTGACATGTGAGCTACTTACTTCCAAACCAGTGTTTCTCAAAGCATGGTCCAGAAACAACCTCGTGAGCATAACCCTGGAGTGCCTGTTAAAGCTGGCAATTCTCAAGCCCCAGCCCAGATCCAGAGAATCAGAATCTGTGCAGAGGGAGCTGGGAATTCCCATTTTAAAACAAAGGCCGCAGGCAATTTCACACACCCGGATTTGAGAAGCACTGTTTCTGGTCCTATCGTAAGTTTTCTCATTTCCTGAAAACCACTGGGGATCTCTTCTACAACTTAGTGCCTACCCTGCCTGATCACAGGTCTGCTTTAAAGGAATCTTCCCTTCTCATCCTTCAATTTCTTTTTTGACTTGAGAATAGATGAAGAGAATTACTTTATGCTGAAGAGAATTAGGAGTTGCTTTGTAAAGGAGATGGCAGTTAAGCTATTAAATAGTAATATCTGGACAGTTGGAAATGGATGGAAAGACATTCCCAATAGAGAAAAGTGAAGGAATAAGAATGCCCTCATCATGTAAGGGTGACAGGAAGCCGCTGAGCTGAATTATTTCTAGTTGTATAGTATGCATGCATGAGGGCTAAGTTGCTTCAGTCATGTTGACTCTTTGCGACCCCATGGGTGGTAGCCCGCCAGGCTCCTCTGTCCATGGGGTTCTCCAGGCAAGAACACTGAAGTGGGCTGCCATACCCTTCTCCAGGGGATATTCTCGACTTAGTGATCGAACCCATGTCTCATGTCTCCTGCATTGGCAGGCAGCTTCTTTACCATTAGCAACACCGGGGAAGCCCAATACAGAGAAACATATAAATGTTGACGTGTATACTATGCGAAGAGTTGACTCATTGGAAAAGACTCTGATGCTGGGAGGGATTGGGGGCAGGAGGCGAAGGGGACGACAGAGGATTAGATGGCTGGATGGCATCACTGACTCGATGGATGTGAGTCTGAGTGAACTCCGGGAGTTGGTGATGGACAGGGAGGCCTGGCGTGCTGCGATTCACGGGGTCGCAAAGAGTTGGACACAACTAAGAGACTGAACTGAACTGATACTATGCATATGATACATTTAGGTAGAGCATGAGATTACACATATATATATATATATATATATATATTCTTTTAAAAGTTTAGTGTTTTCTACAGGGTATCATTATTGCATGGATATAAAAAATTTAAACTCTAGGTCAACATGTATCCATTCTCCCCTTTTGCTATTCACCTAAAATTATCACATTGTTAATCAGCTATACCCCCTCCACCAAAAAAGAGGAAGAAATCAATGGATATTAAAAACAAACAAACTAAATAAATTCCAGGTCTGAAACGTGGCAACAAACAGAGCAAGAGCAGAAGTAACATCCATAAGTACTAAAATATTTTGGCTCTAGATTCTTTACTATTTGAGCTTCAATTCACCATTTCTCTGAAATATATTTTCCCTCTTATGAAACCAAAACTAGTAGACATTAAGATATTTGCCCTAAGTCACACAGCAGCTATAAGGGCAGGAGTGAGGGAGGTATGGAGGAAAGGAGGAGACTTGCTTTTAATTTATTTTGTATAGAATTAAAGTTTTTCATTGTAAGTGGCAGGTTTTGGAATGAGGAATTGCTGACTCCTTTCCTTTCTTCCTCGGAACTTGAAGTTTGATGATTTCTCACGCTCTGTTAGCTTGCCTATGTCATATGTAGAAACGCTGAGGAAAATGAGGCTCAGAAAGGGACAGCAAGCTGTCCAACGTGAGCCCGTCTGTATAACCAGATGTTCCCCTCGTAGAGCAGTTCTGAAGCATATTTCTGACTCCCACAGCCAACAGTTTAGATTGGGATCCTCTCAAGGACATATGGGCATTGGCCTACAGGCTTTGGATTTTTGTCAAAGGGAAAAATGCATCTATAATGTTGTTGGCCTTCAGAATTCTGTCTAAAAAGCCAGAATTCTGTATAGGGCAGACCATATGAAATTGCCAATATTTGCCCTGTGTGACCTATGGAAAGAGGTGATTTCATAACCTGATGGAAGCATTACAGATGTGTTCTAAGGAATTTTCTAGTTGGTTTCTGGCTCTGCTTTCTAGACGATAATACAACAATTTGTTACAAAATTTCTTGAATTTTTAAAAAGCTTTAGCATACAAAAGAGTGACAACATTATTATAAGTGCTCAAAGCAATTTTTACCTAGCATCTTATTTTATTTTCATAATCCTGTACACCAAAGACACATACAAAACCCCCATTCTTTTTCAACTCTTAAAACTCCATGATGAATTTCCTAGGTTAAGCCATTTGTTCTACCTCTGGAAGGATTTTGTGGCTTCACTCTCAAAAAAAAAAAAAAAAAAAAAAGCCAATCAAATCCTCCCAAGTGAGTGAAGACGGCAGGGAAGCAGCAGTTTGACTTCCTTCCGGTGCTAACAACCGGAAGCCACTATCCTGTGAATAAGCCCATTTAGGTCTCCAACGCCAGCTGCAAGTAGGAAATTAAAGTAAATGGGAAGCCAGACTCTGCTGCAGTTCCAGTGTGGGTTCCGGATCCAAGAAACACTCATCCATTAACCAAACAACAGCACTTTCAAACCCAGCGGGAACCCATGGCTCCCTGCTGAGAAACAGAAATTAACTTTTCGAGCAGATAATTCATCTTCAGATGGTTGTCATATTCAGAAAAGCTTTTCCAGAGAGGTGGTGGGAGGAGTGGGAGGGAAGCTCCTGACAACAGAGCAACGTTTAAAAAAGAAAGCATATCAGGGAGCCAGGTGGCACTGAAGATTGATGTAGGAAGTCTTGCTACCTGTGGGACGCGTGCTTGAAACCTAGCAGTAGCTGGGGTGCCATTTACCTTTAAGAACAGCAGGGGTAGGGGAATGGACTACACCAACAATGGGTGTAGATTTAACTCACCTAAAAAAAATCCATGAGACAAGTGAAATGAGGTCTCTGAGAAACGAATTGGTGCCACTGGGTGGGGTCTGGCAAGGTTTTGTGGGAGAGAAGAGTCAAGGACCCAGAGGATGCTTAGGATGGCAGGAGAACAACCTGCCGGAGCGGATGGCTGTCACAAAACAAGCACCTGGAATTTAGAATGCATGCTGGGACTGGACAGCAAGCTGCAACAAGATGCCACTTGCTGTTCAGAGCAGATGAAGCATGAGAGATGCCTGAGATGCTGACACTATTTTGACTAACTTGAAAATGATTTAATATTACAGGGCTTGAATAGTGCCATGGGGTAAAAGCATAGGGAAACTCCCTGTTGTGAACTGAGAAGAACACCATCCCATTTCAGAAGCCACACTTCTTGAACACCTGCACAACATCAAGTCCCTATCCTCAAGGAGTTTCCAAAATGTGTGATTGCAAAAGGTAGTCAGAACGTCTTTACTGGACCCAGCTGTCAAATAAATGACGCCTCTTTAGTCGCAAGGTATTAAAGGACAACCGTCCAGGTAGATCAAGTGGAGGTGTTATCTTTAAAATGTTCTATTTCCCTACTGCATTTCTGGCTTTTGATAAGAACTGATCAAGCAAGGAACGTGAATCAAGAGGTGTTAAGAAGCCTGGAGATGCAGAATAGAAGCAGCATTGTGTATTTCACCAAAAGTTACATTAATTCGTCACTGCCCTGCCATTCAAATGTTTGATTAATTTTATAAACATGAGCGGTACTTACGAGGTACAACAGCATACAGTGTTTGACTCTTGAGACCCCATGGACTGTGCCCACCAGGCTCCTCTGTCCATGGAATTTTCCAGGCAAGAATACTGAAATGGGTTGCCATTTCCCACTCCTGGGGATCTTTTGGATCTAGGGATCAAATCTGCATCTCAAGTGTCTTCTGCATTGGCACATGGATTCTTTACCACTGAGCCACCTGGGAAACCCTTATAGAAGGTATAGCAGATGATAAAAATCATGCGTTTATTCATTCAACAGACTTGTTCCAAGCTACTACACGTTAGATACCCTACTAGGAGATGCATATGCAGTAAGAAGACAACCCTATATACAAGGAATTCACAGATTTGTGGGTGACAGAGAAGTAAACAAGCCATTACAAAAAGGTGATGTCGCACTGCTGGTAAATGGCAGTGTCAAGAATACGCCTGAGTAGTGTGCTCCAGGTACTCAACTGACATCATGCTCTCAGAACTCCAAGTCATTACATCATCTCCTTTACAATTGTACCAGTAACTTGAATCTTTACAGAACTAACATACATCATACATAATGTACTTTTATATGCCTTACTCATTAATCCACATACTAATGCTATAAGGGGCGTTCCTGGTGACTCAGCTGGTAAAGAATCCGCTTGTAACGTGGGAGATTCAATCCCTGGGTTGGAAAGATCCCTTGGAGAAGGGAACAGCTGCCTACTCTAGTATTCTGGTCTGGAGAATTTCATGGACTGTATAGTCCACGGGGTCACAGAGAGACGGACAGGACTGAGAGATTAGGAAAGGAGGAAAATGCTATAAGAGTCAGGACAGTATGATTTCCAATTGATAGGTCAGGAAACAAAGGCTTAAGGTAACTTCCTGTGAAAGGCCATATAGCTAGAGAGTGGCAGTTCTGGGATCCGACTCCATGTCTAATTCCAAAGGCCATGCTTTTGTAACTATATGGGCCAGGTTTCTCAGAAATCAAAATTCATGTAGGGTTTCACTTTACCAAGTGCTTTTGCATGTTCCAGATCATTCCATCTTCCAGAAAACACTGTAAGGTAAACATCTCTGATGACAGATAAGGAAACTGAAGCTCATAGATGTTAAGGGAAAGTATCCATTTACACAGCTAATGAGTGATAAAACAAAAGGCTTACAAGAAGGTGCTAGATTCTAAATTGATGTTTTCCACTAGAGCCTACACATGTGATAACTGTTCGTCAGCACTGCTGAACGTGAAGAGAAATGCCCTGACTGGCACACAAAACACGGGAAGCTGACTTAATGCCTAATGTCCTGTCCCCAATTGCTTCCACTCTCTTCTCAAAGAAAAAGGTATATACACTTGGCTTGTCAGAATCCTTCGTCATTCTACATCATGTTGAGTACTGTTACATCACCACTTGGGCACTTGGTGCAGAGAAAATGAACTTGGAGATCCGAAGGATAAAATGTGAATCCCAGGGTCCAGACACAAAGGCCCTATCTCCTTATGCTGGTATCTTGAGAAGTGAAATAACAATCCTGCTTGCCTGGTAAGTCAAAGACACGGACATAAGTGTTTTCTTTTCATATCTTCAGTTTTCTTTTCATATCTTACTAGAGAAAAGAAATCTTCCAGGTTACCTGCTGTACTACAGAGGAGGAGTTAAAATTCACAGGTGAAACTAAGTTGATTTTCTGCTTTAGGTTATTAGATTATTCCAGAAAGGCTTGAGAGGGGTTGAGAGAGGAATATAAAGTAGAATGACTCTACTACGTGTCTGATAAAAGTTGACCATGAGAAGCAACTGTCCACTTCTCTTGGCTGGTAAAAGAAGGTGCTTCAGTACTACCTTGGGAACAGATGGGGGTGGGACGAGGGGAAGGCACTTATAAGTCCATCATCAGCTACAGGGCAACCCTGTGTTATCTCCTTCCTTCAAATGAGCTGAAGATCCAATACTTAGCCACCTGATGTAAAGAGCCGACTCATTAGAAAAGACCCTGATGCTGGGAAAGACTGAAAGCAGGAGAAGGGGATGACAGAGGATGAGATGGTTGGATGGCATCACTGACTCAATGGACATGAGTTTGAGCAAGGTCTTGGAGATGGTGAAGGACAGGGAAGCCTGGTGTGCTGCAGTCCATGGGGTCGCAAAGAGTCAGACATGAGTGAGCGATTGAACAACAATTAAGAGTCACAAGTGGACATGATGTACTGCACAAGTCTCTAGCTGATGGTAGCTCAACTTCTTCTTTTTTAATTAATGCCAACAGGTAAGTCTTTTTTTTTTTTTTTTTTTTTAATTGGTTTCCAAGGAATAAAGGAAAAGGAAGTCAGGAAGATACATCCAGAAAGAAGAAATGGCTGAGGGACTATTGGAAGGCGGGGTGGGGTGGGAGTGAAGAGGGCTCAAAAATTTAATACGCCTCAGGGTCCCACACAGTCTCTCAGTTTTGCTGATGGCTGTGCTTGTGTTTTAAAAATAAAATATTTGCTGAGTGGATTAAAGGAGTGAATTGAATTCCCGAGGCTCTGATTACCTTTCCCTTTGCCAGTTTTTATCAGCAACGATCAGTAAGACTGTCAGATCTGATGTAAACTTTTTGCCTCTTGCACTCTCTCTCAGCTTTGGAGCATATAAAGTACAATATTAATTTTTTTTTTCCCCTAAACAGTTGAGCCCAGGAGGAGAATGTGCTTTTTGAAAAACACCTCATAACCAGAAAACCAGTCTAGAAGGGGCATTTCTGTGTGAGGGGGGGCGTTGTCCCTAGAGCCTTTGAAGGCACTTTACTCCGTGAATCCCAAGGTCCCCGCATGCCCTGCTGTCTATCACTCAGCTCCACCCCGACTCACCCTGAGAAGCAGGAAGCAGGATGGCCAGTGCCTGGAGAGCCAGGTGTGAATTGACATGGCTGATGTGCTGCTAGGAGTCCTTGCCCCGCAGTCAAATGTGATGGACCACTTCACACACACCCTCTCCTTGGAACACTGCCTCTCTGATGAGGCAGCTGCCTACCAGCTCCTGGATAGGGCTGTTTTCTTCTGTGTACACCACATCTTCTCAAAGGTTCAACACTCTACCTCCATGCGGAAAATGTAAAAGGGGCACGCACCAGGGACTGGAGACTGCCAGAACCTGCAGGTGAGGACCTTTGTGCTCACAGACAAGTCAGAAAAAGGAGGCAGCTGGAGACTGAGTTCTCTCTGAGGAGGAGGAGCAAAGCCTGGGGCTGGGAAGAGGGTATCATTCATGTGTGCTGCTCAGCTAACATGACCTGACAGGTTCTTCCGAGGTTTAACCCTGTGAGAAGAGGTGGGAAATGTTAGAGCAGGACCTCTGTGCCCTTCCAAGATGAACACAAATATAAGCACATGGTAAGGATTCAATGCATGCATGCTGAACCGGACCAAATGGAATTGGGATGTCCGGGGAGTAGGAGCAGATGTGAAGGCTTTGCTGGGCCTCAGGTATGCCTAAGCCTACTGCTAAGCATCTTAGAGGTTTGGCAAAGAAAGATTTTCTTTCTCCATGAAAGAGAAATGATGACTATCAAAACAATCAAATCTTGACAAAAACAATAGTGAGAAGAAAGAAGTGGACGGCAACAGAACCCAGCTAGCTACGTGGAGCAGGTGTTCTGGCTGGTGACGAAGCACGCAGTTATCTTTGGTGTCACACTAAAGGATGGCATTGTTCCCAACACCTTGATTGCCTAACTCATGGCCAAATTGCACTTTAACAGGCACTCATGTACCTTAGGCTAGAATCATTTACTGGATTCTGAACATCAGGAGAAAAAGACAGGTAATTGACTAAAACTAGCTTCTGGTTAACTTAACCCCCTCTCAGACCTCCCAGGGCTTTAAGGAGGACTTACGAGCAGAGACACCAGATTGTCTTTTGTTTGTTACATTTTGTGTTTTTAACAAATCATTGGTCCCTAGGTCAATATGAGAAGTGCTCAAAAAACATAAATTTATTTTGTATGAAATTCACTTTGGGCAGGGACTTTAAGCCACAACAGATGTTGCTATTCCCTTCTCTTAGAAAGAATGCTTTTGTCAAAGACTCCATTAAGAGTTTTGCTTGCTCCCTAATCTCCATTTCAAAAACCAGAGTCAGAAAATTCTAGGGATTTTTGTTTTGTTTTTAATGAGAGAGGATGTATTTCAGAAAGAATTGATTAAATTTCAATCTTTTGAGTTATGAACATTTAGAAAAGGAAATGTTATCTAAGAGTTATCCTGCATTCACTAATGTATTATATAAATTTTCTTATAGGATTAGTAGACTTAGTGATCTATGTTTTCAATTATCTGAAGGGCTATCCTTGTGGTAAAAATTTGGGGTGGAAGCAAGTTCGTGGGGTCAATTATGAGCAGGCAGTTGAAAAGCTATACTGAGAAAGGACTGCTTAGTGGATTATTTTCAACCTAAAAGGCTAACAGACTATGGTCCTTGGCAACAACCTGTGCAATCATTTTACTGGTAAATTTGAGTAAAGGCATATAAGATTTATTTATTAAATTTAAGAAAAACAGAAACCTGAGACTGCTGTTATTACCACTGATGACAAAGTCAGAATCCAACATTTTCCTGATAAGCAGGAAATCAAATCTATGCAATTTAAGAGCAACAAATATTTTTCACTTAAGATTCTAAATTATTGGCTTTATCATTAGCATAAGAAAAAGCAAAGACCTAAGGATTTTAATTTATCAAAAACCAATAGGAATTGGAAATTTGATCAGATTTGTAGAAAAAATAACAGCAACACCAAAAATTGTGGGCTGGATTAGAAGCAGTAGAATGTCCAATCAAATGCAGATCAATGTACCATCAGTGGAGATAGAATTAACTGGAATTACCCTTTAGAAGTTCCTGTTGCTCTCCCATTCTCTTCCTAAACTCCCCAACACAGTCTTCTTTCCCACTGACAATACTACCCATGATGTTCCCTCCCTGGGGTTCCTCTACATCATTCAAGAACAGCTGAAACATCACTTCTCTAGGGTCCTTCCTGCACCACTGACCTAAAACAAGTCACCTCCTTCCCAAATACTTCTTATTAGAATAGAGATTCCTATCTTATTGACTTTATAACATTTTTGACTACCAATCATCTTCCCTCATTTACTTACTGGTTTTTTCACTACCAGTCCTGTCTTATTGCCTGCTATATTCCCAGTGTCTGAAAATGCCCGAAATAGAGGAGTGACTCCAGAAGCATTTGTTGACTAAAAAGTTAAACACTTGGGCTTGGCAGACCATAGCAGACTGTATTTAATTTCTAGGTATCTTATTTGGAGAGAGACACTGGATGTTATCCAGAGGAGAATGATCAAGATGGTGAGAATTCTAGAAAATTCCTCATAGGAGGAGGAGTTGAATAAATTAGAATTGTTCAATTTAAAGAAGAGGAGGCTAAACAGGAGATATGACAGTTATAGGAAGGAAGGAAGTGTGTTTTGTCAATATTTCAGATGATAAAACAGGAAGTAATGGACAATTCATGGCAGATTTTTGGTTCAACTGTAAGTAGGGACTTAGTTTTAAAAACAAAAAAAGGAAAGGAGGCTAGACATGGAATGGTGAGTTTCCTGCTAAGGTTGGCAATTCCAGTGAAGCTGAATGGCTACCTGGCCGGGGTGATGCAAAATGGATTCTGAAATGGAGGAGGGAGTCAGGAGAGGTAGCTGAGATAACTTTTAAGGGGTCTCACTTCTCAACACTATAGGATGCTATAAGTCTGTTCATTTGTGAGTGTGATATTTCCCAAAGAGTGCTCCTGGGAACATCAGGTCCTTGTGATAAAATTCTTATGAAAAAAATTCACTGGGAAATAGTATATACCGTATCCCACTCTGTAATGTGCTATTGTAAAAATACTATTTAAAAAAAAATACTATTTAATGTTAGACTAATTTTTCCCCAAGCCCATTTTATCTTGGAACCAGTTATCACACAATGCCTATTAACATCTTGCAGAACTGGATCCCACAGAATACATTTTGAGAAATGTTAGCCTACACTATGTTGATTTTGTTTAGTCATTAAGACATTTCTGACTCTTTGCAACCCCAGGGACTATAGCCCACCAGGCTCTTCTGTCCATGAGGTTCTCCAGGCAAGAATACTGGAGTGGATTGCCATTTCCTTCTCCAGGGGATCTTCCCAACCTAGGGATGGAACCCATGATTCCTGCATTGCAGGCAGGTTCTTTACCACTGAGCCATCAAGGAAACCAGGTCTACACTATAAGCGGGTATTATTTTCACCTTAGAATACCTTAAAGTGCACAGATACTAGAATTCCTATGTTTGGTCAATGCCAAAACTTTAGTCTGAAAATATGTAAGTTACACAGCATACAGAGAAAATATAATTCTCCTCAATTTTGTAAACAGAATAATGTACATATGACAGGAATTGGTAGTGTTCTGTTGGTTTAGAAGAACACAGATCAAAGAAACTGACATTCTACTGAAATATAGTTCCTGGACATATTTATATATTGAGTTATTTCTTTGAACACTATGACCATGAATAACTCACATATCCTTAGTTGTAAGGTATTGAAAATATTAATATTTCATAAGCTAAAGTACCTAGAGATGAACATTCATAGAAGTATATATTGTCAAAGTTGGTCAAAACCAAGAAAATAAAATGTGGTTTTTAGAAAAAGAAACCCTATCTTTGGTTTCATGGTGTATTAATTTGGTGAGAATGCAAACAGCTGGAATAATTCATTTACTCAACAAGTACCTGAGTACCTACTATGTGCCAGGCATTAGTGATGCAATGGTCAGTAAATCAAGCTTTCAGGAAGCTCATTCTTTAGGGAAGAAGGAAGACAAATAAACCATTATAATACATTGTGCTAAGAATAGTGATGGTCTGGAGCTGACTCCTATTTGTTCATAAGAGTGAACTGTTTTCACCACTTTGGCAAATGAGTTCTTAAACCCAGACATTATTAAAGACATAACTATTACTATTATCCATGTTCTTGAGGTCACTTATGTCCATTGATTCTTTATACTGAAAATTTCATATAATCATGTTCATTTCTTTTCAGCACTGCATTCAGAACCAAGATATTAGTAGATTAAAACTGGTCAGGGTTAACTCCTGGGAATATATCCAGATAAAACTATAATTTGAAAAGATA
Organism: Bos grunniens; assembly: GCF_055505025.1. Taxonomy (NCBI): domain Eukaryota; kingdom Metazoa; phylum Chordata; class Mammalia; order Artiodactyla; family Bovidae; genus Bos; species Bos grunniens. The sequence continues at coordinate 22,686,486 of NC_141168.1, forward strand.
CATGCATCCCAGTCTTCATTACAGCAGTATTTAAAACAGCCAAGGTATGGAAGCAGCCAAAATGACCACTGATGAATGAATAAAGATGTAGCACATACACACAATGGAATACTATTCAGCCATAAAGAAGAATGAATCAATGCCATCTGCAGCAACATGGATAGGCCGAGAGTTAGTGAAGCAAGTCAGAAAGAGAAAGACAAATATCATATGATATCACTTATATGTGGGAAAAAAAACAGGTACAAATGAACTTATCTATGAAACAGATACAGACTCACAGACACAGAGAAGAGACTTGTTGCAACAGGGAACAGGTGCTTGAGAGGGGTGAACTGGGAGTCTGGGGTTAGTAGATGTAAACCATTATATACAGAATGGCTAAACAACAAGGGCCTACTATCTAGTACAGGGAGCTAATTTCAATATCCTGTGATAAACCATAAGGGAGAAGAATATGAAACAGGATATATAACTGAATCACTTTGCTTTACAGCCGAAATTAACATAAGCCTGTAAATCAACTATTCTTCAGCTTTTAAAAAAATGGCCAGGGTAGGGACTCTTAGCTTCTGAAAGGCTCTCCCACACCAAAATAATTTACCTTTCCCTAAATATATTTTCACTCAACAAACATGTGCTACACATCACATGCAAGACATTAAGGAGTCAAATGCCAGGTATAATTTTGAGGACTGTCACCAGAATTAGAAACTTCATGTTACAAAGAATATACCATTCTATCTAAGACACAATTATCTTCCACTATTAACCCTTATGAGACATATTTACAAGCTAAATTCATTAGTGTAAAAAAAAATACAGAAACTAGGAAAGTTTCAAAATGATGTTCCTTGAGTATAGCAAATCCTTCTTGGCAAGTTAAAAATTTCACATGAGATTTCACATAAAAATTTCACATGAGATCTGGAGAAAACGCTAATGAGAATAGATACATGTACCTCAATGCTCACAGCAGCACTACTTACAACAGCTAAGACATGGAAACAAGATAAATGTCCACTGACAGATGAATGCAAAAAGCAGATGGGGCTTATACATGCGATGGAATACTATTCAGCCGTAAAAATGAAATAACGCTATCTGTAGCAACATGGATGGAGCTAGAGATTATCATACCAAGTCAAGTAAGTCAGACAGAGAAAGAATTATCATATGATATCACTTATATGTGGAATCTAAAAAAAATTGATACAAATGAACTTGTTTACAAAACAGAAACAGACTGACAGACACAGAAAACAGTTATGATTACCAAGGGGAAATGGGTATGGAAGGATAGACTAGGAGTTTGGGATTAGCTGATACGAACTATTCTATATAAAGCATATAAACATCATATGATATTTGACATCTTGTAGTAATCTACGACAGAAAAGAATCTGAAAATACGTACATCTGAATCCCTTTGCTGTACACCAGAAATGAACATAACACTGAAAATCAACTACACTTCAGTAAAAAAATTACTTTTTACATGAGAACACTTAGATGAGAGGGAGACCATCCAATACTGATCATCCCACTGACGCCAGGGCTGATGTAAAAGCTATAAGAGACCATGTTGGCATCCTCTCCCTTTTCCTATATGATCTTCCTGAAGCTGTGTACTCAGACAAAAAGGGCCGTCTCTGATTTTGCCCCCTTTTATGTTGCTGGGGTTTTAAAATAGGCCCATAGGCACATGAACATCTCTGGGTACAGTCTACATCCCAGAGTGAGGTTCTCTGATGGCTTATAGGGGTTTTGCTCCCAAACCCATAAATTCTGAAAGACTCTGATACAATTGAGAGAGATTGTAAGTGAATTCTAATCTGCTGCTCCTCTAGGAAAAACTGTCCTTGCTGCCACTAATAAAACTCAGCTGGAAAAAGGCTATGTTTACACAGTACTTCACAGTGAATAAATCTTATTCATCCATATTACTCCATTTAACTTTCTAAGGGAGGCATGGAGAGTGTTAGTTCTACAAATTTTACCAAATGAATACACAAGTGATGAGACCCACTTATGACCACATTGTGATATACAGCTTTTAGATCTCATGTGAAAACCCACCTCAAAATCCAATAATCTTGCTACTCTATTAGGAGTCAGTGATCTAAACTATGGTCTGTGGGCCTCATCAAGCCTGCTACCTATTTCTGTAAATAAAATTTTAGTGGAATATAGCCACGTGTTTATTCCTGTACTGCCCATGGCGATCTTCCTACTACAAAGGCTGAGTTGAAGAGCTGAAAAAGAGACCATATGGCCTGCAAAGCCTACGATACTTACCATCTGGCCCTTTACTGAAAGTTCGCTGACCCTACACTATGCCCCACCTTGCCTCAGTAGAGTGGTCCAAGATTTCCAGAAGAGATGGACGCTTCCAGTCCCATCTGTAGTGGAGTGATCCAGAGGTACTGAGTACCCGACAGGGGTCCTCCAGGCCCAGGGTACCAGCACGGGTTGCATGTTACCGATGTATCAACCACAACTCAGCTAAGGGCGATAGAAAGACTGAGCCTACAAAGGACTTGACTACTTTCAGGAGGGCCTATGACTTCTGTTATCAAGCATTTTGAGGCTTAAATGAAACTAAAGAACTGAATAAAAACGATAGAACTGAAGGTTTCAAAGATTCAATGAAGCAAGCAGGTGATGGAGACAGAAATGGATTTTATGAAATTCCAGTCTCAGCTTGCTTTTTGCATCATCTTTTCTCAAATTTTCTTTCACTTTATCCCCTATTTTTTTGCTTCACTGAAGACCAACCACGAAGACATTAAATGAGTGTGTTGTTTTACTATTTTTTGCCATAAATTAAATTTTTTCCCAGTGTGTATGTGTATTCTAAACGGGGAGTAAGGGGTGATGATCATTGCATTTATTGCAAAGCCTGTTGGTTTCCTATAGTGAACAAAATGCCTGCCTTTTATGTTCTCTTACATCCTAGAAGGCTGACAAGTTCAACCAGTCAACCAGAGACACTTCATTTCCTCCTAGCTCCAAAAAAAAGAGTGCAGCATCAGCACTCTGACACCACTATAGCAAAGACCAGATTACTAAGACCTGTGTTCATGACATGATTGCAAAAATGGACCTCTAGTCTATTAAAGGAAGCAAAGCTTCCTCTACCTCACTGCATGGCAACATGAACTGCAGAGTTTTGTTTCATCTGAGCTCCAAAGTGGCATTTAAAAAGATGTGCTTTGTTAGGTGAGAGGAGACAACATGACTGGGATGTATGTTAAGTGTCTGTGTCAGGGAGAAAGCAGAACAAGCCTGACCAAGGACTTTTGACTTTCCAAGAGAATCAGAAACCAGACAGTGCGGGATGGGTCTGAGCCATGGATCTCTTGAGTTAGCAGTTGCCAATACCGGGCCCTCAACACATTTTGACTGAATGGGACATTCCCAGTGGGCCATCTGTCACACGACGACCCAGGCAACAGGATAAGTATGGATGATGCAAATGAAGCTCTTGCATCAGAAAAGCGGCATAAAGCAGCTGCCTACCTAGTCACAGTAGGCCTCTACAGCATCTTTCTAAATAAGTAACAGCTTGTTCAGTCTATTTCATATAAAGAGAAAATACACAAGCAATAAAAACCAAAGCTCCCATGACACAGAGGCTACTTACACATATACAAATTTCAGTTTCAAGATACAGGTTTGGATTTACAGTCTTGAGTTAATGAAAGGCTCCTTTAAATTAGAAAGGAAAGAAAGAAAGCCATATGAGAAAGAACAAAATCTATTACAATCAAAGTAGAACATCTAGTGTGGTTTTAACATCAACATGGATATTTTCAGGATTAGTTTAGAGAAGGCCAACAATGACCTTTTTTATTCAGAGATGGGTTTCTGAAGGGGATTTTAAATTTGGTTGTAAAAACTGAGTAGTGGACTCTGGGGAGAAGGACAAAGCAATGTGTTATACGTACAGAAGCACAGCAGAGAGGTATGGACAAATACATGGAGAAGACCAGTGAGCATTAAGGACTGCATGTTTCAAACTGGTAAGAAAGGAATGTGTGATATATTGAAGAATCAGCCAAATCAAACCAGTTGGCTAAAAATGTAAAAGGCAGTGTGTGTGTGTGTGTGTGTGTGTGTGTGTGTGTGTGTGCAGAGAGAAAGAATTTGAGGTGATTGCTGGAATGAGTGGAGATGTGAAGATGGACAACTAAGCAGTCTCTTGGTAGGACTGTTGGTGGAGGTGGTAGTGATTCATACTGGGTTGATCAAAGAGTTCATTTGGGTTTTTCCATAAGATGTGTGCTGTAGCCCTTGGAGTTGCAATGAGTCCGGACAATAAGATACAACAACAACAACGATACTCGAATGAACTTTTTGGCCAACCCAACATTTACCTGAAGAAGTAGGTATGAATAGCAACCTTTGTGCAGAATGAGAAGGGGCCTAAAAGAAGAGAAAGCTGAAGCAGGAAAGGCCTCGCCAGTTGTGGCTGGTACTGAATGTATTCCCCATCTGAGCAAAGGCCATCTTTCTGGTCAACAAATTAAAAACCTGGGATCAAGGGATCGCTCTGACGCTCCATCCTCAACTGAATCAGTCGTCCGTGATTCCCTTGAGTGATTGCCAAATCTCCTTCCTGCTCTTCCACTTCCTACTGCCTCATTTCAGGGATTGATCTTCTCTTCAAGAAATCTCTTTTATTGTAAAATAGAACATATATATTTCACAGTAACATATATACATATAAGAATTTTTATAGTATGTATGTACATCTTAACCAATAATCATAATGTAGACACCCAATGGAATCATCATGATCCTGGGAAAGAAACAAAACTTTCTAGGTCCCCAAGCACGCCCAATACCAACCAAAACCTTCTCCCCATCTAAGTTATCTTTTTTGTCTATTCTTTATGACTGTACTACTTTTATATATATATAAATATACATATATATATTCCTAAACTATATAATACAATTTTGCCTGTTATGAATACAATTGCAATTTACACAACTTTTGGGTCTTACTTTTTTTGAACATTATTTTGTTAGGTTCATCCAGGCTATGTATACCATGCAGTCCATTCATACAGAATTCTATCATAGGCACACATCACATGTATCTATTAATATTTCCCTTAATGTGTGATTCTATTGCATGCCTCCGTATCTTCGCCAACGCTTTTCTCTCTATTTCAAAAATTCTCCCACTTTCTATCAATATATTCAGCTTAAATATCATATCCTTTATAAAGTCTTTCTTGAATGACCACTCTTTCTCCTGAGCTCCCAATGTGCCATGTACATGTGTGGGTCATGGCAGATGTAACAATGACTTGTTAATATGTCTGCCTCTCTATTAAACAGTAAACATGAGGATGGCTCTGTGTTTTACACCATGAAAACATGTTGGCTAAACATGTTAAAGAACAGTTAGATAACTTTCAAGTATAACATCTCAAATGTCAAAGAAAGTACATGTTATTTACATCAACAAATACTAAAAATGTGAATCTAATACAGTGACCTAAGTTTTCTGAGCTTGTATTTTTTTTTAAGTTTTTAATCTACAGTTGCTTTTATTTTTTTAATTAAAAAAATTTTTTTTGGCCACACTATACAGCATGTCGGAGAAGGCAATGGCACCCACTCCAGTACTCTTGTCTGGAAAATGCCATGGACGGAGGAGCCTGGTAGGCTGTAGTCCATGGGGTCGCTAAGAGTCGGACACGACTGAGCCACTTCCCTTTCACTTTTCACTTTCATGCATTGGAGAAGGAAATGGCAACCCACTCCAGTGTTCTTGCCTGGAGAATCCCAGGGACGGGGGAGCCTGGTGGGCTTCCGTCTATGAGGTCGCACAGAGTCAGACACGATTGAAGGGACTTAGCAGCAGCATACAGCATGTGGGATCTTAGTTTCCCAGCCATAGATCAAACCTGTGCCCACTGCAGTGGAGGCACAGAGTCTTAACCACTGGACTGCCAGGGAATTCACTCAGTAGTCTGGATTCTAATCTTCCCATATAGCATCTGTCATTACAAAATTGCAACGCTGGTACAAGGTCTCCCATGGCTGATATCTTAAAACTCAAGAGTACTGTTAAATGATTACCAGCCTTGCTCTTCATTCTCTGTTGACTTCCAACTCTTGGGTCCATTTCTCCATTACTGGCAGAAAAACAGGCAAAGGCTAACTGACCTCGTCAAGGAAAGCCCGGTGAAAATGAATGTATTAAAGCATACGTTTTTCACCAGAGCACAATCTTCAAAGCAATATGCTGCACTGTCATTATCTCATTACAGCAATTTCAACACTTGCTCCTGTTAACTTATTAAAAAACATTTTAAATCATTTTCTTCATTGCAGGCACAACAAACGATCTCATTACCCAAATATGGATCAGTGCCAAATGATATGGCAAGGGATGTGATAAGAGAAACGCACATACGCAGGAAAGAGGTAGTTCGGAAAGAGACACACATCTAACAATGTGTAACTGTAAACCGCTGCTTGCCAAGCTGGAAGTGGTTTTTCAAAATGTTGTCATCGTTATGCCACAACAGCGCTAAAACATTATGCCTCTTACCTTATTCTAAGTCCTCTACAGGGAAAAGATATCATTATTTGGCTTACTTTTTTTTTTTTTTGCGTAATAACTCATTAGAGCACAAATTAAATTCTAACCATTTTATACATGTTCCCAGCACTGTAAAACAATCCTATTTAAACATGTGGACGAAAGCCTTCAAGTTTTAAAAATATATATACCTCATTTCAAATACAATGTCTAAAGAAGGGCTTGGCAAAATATGTCTCACAAGCCAAATCGGGTTGTTGCATATTTGGGTAAGTAAAGTTTTACTGGAATACAGCCATGCTCATTCATTTACACATTATCTAGGGTTGCTTTTATATTACAATGGTACAATTGTTCAAACAGAGACCATATGGTTCACATACCCGCACAGAAATATTTACTATCTGGCCCTTTACAGAAAAAGCCTGTTGATCCCTGGTCTACAGACTTGCTACTCAAGGCATGGTTCATGAGCTAGAAGCATCAGCATCACCCAACTGCTTGTTCAAAATGCACAATCTCAGGTCTTAACCAGGCTGCTTGAAGCAGCATATGCATTTTGCAAAAATTTCTGGTGATTAACATGAATATTAAAATTTTAGAGGCACTGGTCTAAAGAACACAGTCCTAAAAAAACTAAAATTACAAAAAAGAGGTGGGCTTACTACTAGTCATAGTGTTTTTATTACTAGACAATAGAGGGGTTTTATAAAGATGAAGGGGAGGAAAAAGGTAGATTGCAAATTATGGAAAGCATTAATACTGCAAATGAAGGGAAGATTTCTAGCCTCAGTTTCTACCCTTAGAGAAGATGGGACATGAGCAACTTACTTTACCCCAGATGGTTAGGTCTTTTTCAAAAAAGAAGCATTACTGCTGAAAGCAGATTCAGGCACCATATTACTCTCCCTAGTGCAAAGCAGGACCATGGGGCAGCTAAGAGTCGGACACGACTGAGCGACTTCACTCTTCACTTTCATACACTGGAGAAGGAAATGGCAACCCACTCCAGTGTTCTTGCCTGGAGAATCCCAGGGACGGGGGAGCCTGGTGGGCTGCCATCTATGGGGTCGCACAGAGTCAAACATGACTGAAGCGACTTAGCAGCAGCAGCAGCAGCAGTGCAAAAACAAGTAAATAAGAAACAAATTTGCCAATTTCGACCAAGTCCATTTGGCTGTCATGTTCATTTCCTTTTTAAATACTCCATTTTCCCTCTGTAACAGAAAAATTGTTTTTCCAATAAGGCAAATGGATTATGATTTGCTCCCTGAAAATAAACATGTTATGAAATCCACTCTAAATCTCTATTTTAATATGTGTTATTTATGTTCCATTTGAAACAGGCTATACGCTGTCATTTTGGGTTTACTTTATCCAACACTCTAAGGCTCTGACAAGAGATGAACACCATTTCCTCTTAAAAGTTGCAAAGCCTGAATTATCATTGTGTTTATACTTAACACCAAGTTTCCTAATTTCTTGAATTGGCAAGTTTCATTGTATCCAAACTACATACTTTCAAAGAGTAAAGAACAATATATAAAGAAGCACAAGAACCAGTTTGTGACATTTCCTTCCAGTCAACGGGTGGCAAAGTTCAGCCTTGTGAAAAAAACATGTTAGACTCAGAATCCTCACTGGAAAAACAGCTCCATGAACTAGTAAAAAGATGTCAGGCAGTAATTTGAGAGGAAAAGTTACTGCTCCTTTGATAACACCTTTCAGTTGCTTAGAGACTGTTACTTTCTGCTCCCAAACACCCCCTGTTTTGGGCATTCTGGATATAGCAGGTAGAAAATATATTAAAAAAATAAATAAAAGAATCCTTTAAGAGCATTCAGGCTGGACCATCTTTGATTTCAGAGGTGATGAATTGACTTCAGTCACAGAAAATGTATGCTTTTTTACTATCTCTCATTCTTCTAATTAAATCTTACAAAGAAGGAATGTGGCAGCTACTTTATGGCCCTTTTTCTTCAGAGCATCATGGGATTTTACAGCTAGAAGGACATTCTGAAGAGGTACGATATCCTTCATTTAGATGAAAATTGGGGGCTCAGGTCCCTCCCAAAGTCATAAGTCGGGTGGCAGATTACCACGATACCCACTCCTAACAGCAGTTTTAAGTCTTAGTATTTCTTAATGCTTAGTACAGTGCCAGGTATATGGTAGGCATTCAGAAATTGTTTGTTCAGCTGAATAAAGATCCCAGCATGCCAGTCCAAAGCTTTTTCCCTTGTACCATGGTTGTTCATGTTTAACAATGGATTAATCTCTCTTTTATCTTCCAAAAGAATCAGAAGTCACATTTCAAATTATGCTTTTACACAGGTATAATTAAATCTTTAAAAGGTGGGATGGCAAAGAAATTAGAGGCTAGAGCATAACAGACATTTTACAACCTGCAGATGCCAACAGCAGGCAGCCTACCCTACCCCACCCCCCTTCCCCCACAGTACAATGGCAATTATATTCTGGGGTGAATAATATAATTATCTAAATGAAATAGTAAAAAAAAGTTAAAAAAAAACAAAACAAAAAACCAAGCATACAACATAAAAGGATTAGCTGCTCAAGGACCTGGAGCTGGGGGAGGTGGGGGATGGATTCAGGCTGACAATTTCATAAAGTAGCCATCAACTATTTAAATCATTGTGACTTTTCAGACAGCATTCTGGACAGCAAGAGGAAAAAAAAACTCTGAATTTCTGAAAACCATAAATTAGGAGAGAGATGCTTGTTATTTGATTTGTGATTGAAATGTGCTCTGCCTTTAGAGGAAGAAGCGAAAGGAAAAGCAGAGTCATTGGAGGTGGTTCAAAATGATGCTTTTCTGGGAGTTCAGACAAGTATTCTTCTTATAGTACAAGCATTGGTGCTGTTAAAAGTCTGATATAAATAAATTACTCAGTACCTAAAAGGGTAGCGGGCTTTAAATAATACCGCAGGAAGAAAAGAAAGAGAAGTGGGTCAGCAGGAGAGAAACCTGGATTCTACTGTTGGAGCTGCCACTGGTCTCCTAAGACAAGACACTAAACTTGTTGAGCTCGACTTCACTCAGATTTGCATAAAAAATCTGCACTAAAATGTTGCTGAAGTCTAGTCTTTACATGCTAGAGAATATCAACACTAGCTGGGGGAAATTCATGTTGAAGGCTAACCACACACAATCAGTCCTTGATCAAACAAGAGTTATGACTTACAAAGAATATTTGTTCCATGTACATGAGTTTGGTTACAACATTCCTTGTCTGCTATATTTCTATCATCTAGACAAACTAGCCTGTGCCTATATGTCCAGGACCTGGCAGAAGGAAGGAAGGAAGTAGAATGCAAATAAACCTAAAACTGTGGCCAGTACTTGAAGTATTTGCATTTGCAAGACGAGCTCTAAAGCAATTGATTATTTCTACCAGGTACAAGGTCTGCAATTGGGTTCGTATTCATGAGGTCAGTCTGGGAAGTAGTTTCATGAATTCATTAACTTGGTTTTCTCTAGATACAGCTAGTTGAGAAAGAGCAAAAATAGCTTTCAATCCACTCACTTATGATTATTTCTATAAAACTACTCTACGAGGAGGCAGACATAAATAACTAATCACATAAATATTTAACCACTGCATTTTAGACAAATATATGTACTCTAGCAAGATTTTTAAAAAGACAGTTACCCAGGGACTAATTAAAAATATTCACCAACTAAATTGTAACATGATAAATTACAACTTCTCTCTGAATATTGTTTTGTTTTTCACTTAAGGAGAAATCTTTAATTTACTCTTATTTATGTTCCACACATCAAAAAGTTTCTGATAACTTACAGCCAACACATTTCTTGTTATCCAGGGTACTGGAGAAAATTCTTTCTTTATTTACAATCAGGATCTCTGTACTCCTTCCTATTAATTACTCTGTAAACGAAGAGCACTTGCTCATGAAATCAAGCCTCTGTGCTTGTGTTATATTTTACTAAAATGCAGGTGGTTTTTCCTGTGGTCATGTATGGATGTGAGAGTTGGACTGTGAAGAAAGCTGAGCGCCAAAGAATTGATGCTTTTGAACTGTGGTGTTGGAGAAGACTCTTGAGAGTCCCTTGGACTGCAAGGAGATCCAACCAGTCCATTCTGAAGGAGATCAGCCCTGGGATTTCTTTGGAAGGAATGATGCTAAAGCTGAAACTGCAGTAGTTTGGCCACCTCATGTGAAGAGTTGACTCACTGGAAAAGACTCTGATGCTGGGAGGGATTGGGGGCAGGAGGAGAAGGGGACGACAGAGGATGAGATGGCTGGATGGCGTCACTGACTCGATGGACGTGAGTCTGAGTGAACTCCGGGAGTTGGTGATGGACAGGGAGGCCTGGCGTGCTGTGATTCATGGGGTCGCAAAGAGTCGGACACGACTGAGCGACTGATCTGATCTGATCTGATACATTCAAGAAGGGTATGTGTGGGCCAATTCTTGTGCATTCCACCTCCCAGGCAGTAAACACACTTTCCTTCTCCTGCTATTCCACCTTCTCTACCACTGACGGGGGTATAAGTCCGGCTCCAGTTGGCACAGTGGACCCAGGCAGCTAACATGCAAAAGTGCACAAGCAAGAAAAGAGAGGCCTTCCCATGACTCCCTGGCATCTCTTCCTGGGCATATAACACAAAAGCTCTTCTTGAAAGATACTGGCTTAGCTCTTGACAAAGCAGGGTTTCATTTCCCATGTGGCTAGTTTCACTGGGTTTAGCTCTAGGAGAAATCTCTGGGGGAGGAACCCCAAATCCCAGAATAAATTATTTGTTGTTAGCTCTGCACTTGGTAAAAAAAAAATTACATCAGTTCCTTCGTCCTACTAGTTCCAGATTTCCAAACAGCTAAAAGTCTCTATGCATTTTTTTCCCTTCTCATTGGTAAGAGCTGTTTTTTCAACCTTATGTGGATTTTCTCCCCCACTATTAAGTTGTGAAGGAGTCTGTCATGAGCGAGTTCCTATGACTTTCATTTTTCAGGCAGAATATTTTGGGCCACCTGTCTCAAGGTCTTCACTGTAGCTGCAGCAGAAAGTCTTTGGTAAATTGGTGGGTTTTGGTGGAGGGAAGCAGAAGAAGTTGGAGGGAGGGTGTTTTCCTGGAAAGCAATGTGAAGTATTTTTTTTTTTTTTTTAATGAAGCTTAAGAGTAAATTAAGGACAAAAACAGTATGGACCTAAAAGAAGCAGAAGATATTAGGATGAGGTGGCAAGAATACACACAAGAACTGTACCAAAAAGATCTTTATGACCCAGATAACCAATTACCTAGAGCCAGATATCCTGGAATGTGAAGTCAAGTGGGCCTTAGGAAGCATCACTACAAACAAAGCTACTGGAGGTGACGAAATTCCAGCTGAGCTATTTTAAATCCCTAAAAGATGATGCAGTTAAAGTGCTGCACTCAATATGCCAGCAAATTTGGAAAACTCAGCAGTGGCCACAGGACTGGAAAAGGTCTGTTTTCATTCCAATCCCAAAGAAAGGCAATGCCAAAGAATGTTCAAACTACTGTACAATTGTACTCATCTCACATGCTAAGCAAAGTACTGCCCCAAATTCTCCAAGCCAGGCTTCATCAGTATATGAACTGTGAAATTCCAGATGTTCAAGCTGGATTTAGAACCAGAGATCAAATTTCCAATATCTGTTGGGTCATGGCAAAAGCAAGAGAGTTCCAGAAAAACATCTACTCTGTTTTACGGACTATGCCAAAGCCTTTGTGGTGTGGATCACACAAACCAATCACAAAGTTTGGGTGGATCACAACAAAACTGTGGAAAATTCTTCAAGAGATGGGAATACTGACCACCTGACCTGTTTCCTGAGAAATCTCTATGCAGGTCAAGAAGCAACAGTTAGAACCGGACACGGAGCAATGCATTGGTTCCAAATAGGGAAAGGAGTACGTCAAGGCTATATATTGTCACCCTGCTTATTTAACTTATATGCAGGGTACATCACGTGAAATGCCAGGCTGGCTGAAGCACAAGCTGGAATCAAGACTGCAGGGAGAAATATCAATGACCTCAGATATGCAGATGACATCACCCTTATGGCAGAAAGCAAAGAGGAACTAAAGAGCCTCTTGATAAAAGTGAAAGAAGAGAGTGAAAAAGCTGGCTTAAAACTCAACATTCAAAAAACTAAGATCATGACATCTAGTCCCATTGCTTCATGGCAAATAGATGGGGAAACAACAGAAATAGTGACAGACTTTAATTTCTAGGGCTCCAAAATCACTGCAGATGGTGACTACAGCCACAAAATTAGGGATGCTTGCTCTTTAGAATAAAATCTATGACCAACATGGACAGCATATTAAAAAGCAGAGACATTACTTTGCTGACAAAGGTCCATCTAGTCAAAGCTATGATTTTTCCATTAGTCATGTATGGATGTGAGAATTGGAACACAAAGAAGGCTGAGAGCCAAAGAATTGATGCTTTTGATCTGTGGTGTTGGAGAAGACTCTTGAGAGTCCCTTGGACGGCAAGGAAATGAAGTCAGTCAATCTTAAAGGAAAACAATTCTGAATATTGGAAGTATGGTTCATTGTTCATTGGAAGAACTATGTTGAAGCTGAAATTCCAATACTTTGGCCACCTGATGTGAAGAACTGACTCATTGGAAAAGACCCTGATGCTGGGGAAAATGACGGCAGAAGGAGAAGGGGATGACAGAGGATGAGATGGTTGGATAAGACTGTTGGATGGCATCACCAACTTGATGGACATGAGTTTGAGCAAGCTCTGGGAGCTGGTGATGTACACAGAAGCCTGGTGTGCTACAGTCCATGGGATGGCAAAGGGTTAGACATGACTGAGCGAATGAACTGAACTGAGGAATCATTTAAAAATAGAACTTAAGAGTAAATTTAAGTATATTTACTTTTGCCTTTTTCTTAGATTCAACAGTTTACTGATCGTATTCCTATGTCTATTAGAGCACTTACCACGTAAAGTACTTGCTTATTTGTGAGTAACCCACAACCCCATCCACTTGCACAACTTCTATACATAGTTAAAAACAATACCCAACTGATCTGAAAACTTATAATCATATAAAAATCTGTATGTGGATATTTACAGCAGCTTTATTTGTAATGGAAGCAACCAAGATATCCTTCAATAGGTGAATGAATAAACAAACTGTTATTTCTATATCATATACCACATCCATAATCCATACCATGGACTATTATTCAGTGATCAAAAGCAATGAGCTGTCAAGCCACGAATTAATCTTTCATAGAGTGCTAATTTAAAGAAGCCAGTCTGGAAGAGCTAAATACTGCATGACTCCAATTATATGACTTCTGGAAAGTGCAAAACTCTAGAGACAATAAATGACTGGTGACTGTCAAAGGCATGGGGAGGAGAGGAGACAAAGGCTGAACAGATGAAATACAGGGTATCTGGGGGATGTGGGTAAAAATCATTTTATGTGATACTTTAACGGTAAATACATGACATTATGCATTTATCAAAACCCACAGAACTTATAATACAGCTTAATATATGCAAATTAAAAATTCATTTAGGAGGTTAAGGTATCCTACAATACCTTAAATTTAACGACATACAGAATATGATAAAACCATCTAACTATATCACAAATGTCTAAAATAACCCTCTTTAAAGGAAAGTGAGAGAAAAAGGTGCTAGCCCAAGTAATTCTGGAAATTAGTAAAGTCTACAAAACTAAAGGCAGAAGAAATTATACATAAGGACTATAATGAGTTGAATAAAGTTGTTTTTCACAGGGTGGGGGTTATCAATTCTGATATTGCTATGCATGGAAGCTGGAATTGAACAGTTAGGGACATGGATTATAGGCGGTCGGAGGTTCTTTCACTGTGGGAGAGGAAGGTAACAGATAAGCGAGAGGAGGAGGTTAGAATGATCCATGTGGCAATGCACTTGAGGCAGAGACGTCAGTATAAACTCAGTTTTAGCTCAATAAGTAAAGGGGCCACATACAGAAATATACAGGGATATGAATATATACACGAGTTAGCATACACATGTATTTCCTTTCTCTGTAGACCGAGAGGACAGACATAATGACACCCAAGTAAAAATAATCATATCAAATCCCCAGATCTTGGTTGGCATTTCTATTTTCTCTAATAACAGGAACTGGAGCTTCTGGGAAAAATGGCTGATTCTAGGACTGGGGTAAGAAATACAAAGATGGAGCTCGTAGCATCTTGGGGCACCAGAAAATAAGTGCTTAAAAAAAAAAATCACAAGGGTGATGATACAGGAGCCTCCAATGGCCAAAGCTGGGATTTAAAACAGAAAACAAAGACAGTATTGGATTTTAACCCACTGTATGCAATAAAAATCTATGAGTTCATAATGAATGATTGAATAAATACAAAAATGGGAGAGAAGGGACACATCTTTCAGGCAGAAGCCTTCCCAATCATTTATGCAGATATTCTATTTTCACGGAAGTGGGGCATAAATCCTCACTCTTTTTTCTCCCCACTCCTTGAGTGTGTCTGCTGTGCATAATGAATTCCTTCCAAAGAGTAAGGTTTCTCTGATGGCTCAGAGGTTAAAGCGTCTGCCCGCAATGTGGGAGACCTGGTTCGATCCCTGGGTTGGGAAGATCCCCTGGAGAAGGAAATGGCAACCCACTCCAGTATTCTTGCCTGGAGAATCCCATGGACGGAGGAGCCTGGTGGGCTACAGTCCACGGGGTCACAAAGAGTCGGACACGACCGAGCGACTTCACTCAGTCCAAAGAGTAACCTATGGAAAGGGGCAGGGGAACTCTCTAAAGGAGAAATCTAAGCCTCAGCAAGGAGAGCAAGGTTAACACTGACAGTGATGAATCAAGCCGACAGTATATATACTTGATGTGACATGATGAGAAATATGCTTTACCTCTGTGGTCTTCCCCCCACAAACACATACCCCTCGTCAAATCACGAGAAAAACATCAGACTAGTCCATACTGAAGGACATTCTGCAACATACCTAACTTGCTGTCAAGGCCATTTAAAAAAGGAAAGTCTGAGAAACTGTCATATCAGGGAGGAGCCTAAAGAGACAGAACTTAACATAATGTGATATCTTGGATGGGATCTGGGAACAGACGACATCACGTGAAAGACAAGGCAATTTGAATAAAGTGTGGATTTTAATTAACAGGAATGTATCAATATTGGTTCATTAATTGCAATCAATTCACCATACGAATATAAGATACTAATAAGAGGGGGCAACTGAGTGTGGGGTGTATGGGAAGTGTGTCATCTTTGCCACTTCTCTATAAATCTTGGATGTTTCTAAAATAAAATGTTTAAAGAACCATAAAACTTAGAGCTCCTTTCCTTGGCAAACAACATAGGTTTGCTTCTATACACCCTTTACCTAACTGTAAGCCGAAGGCCATCCTTGAACATAATTGTTCAAGGCAATTTCTATTTTGGCAATTTCTATTTTACTCACTCACCAAATGAGAGCCTACTAAGTATAAGAGGTTTCTTTTGGCTCCAAAGCAAAACTGTGAAAGGATGGAAGGACAGATATGTCTTGCTCAAGAGGTACGAAATTCACGTACCAACTAGCCATCTCTCACTCAGGTAAGCTGCTCATTCTGGACCCAGCCTTGGAAGCTACGGGCAAGAACAGCAAGCAAGGTCATCAGAGCACTTCTGCAAGCACCTGATAGGCAGCCTTGACCTTGGAACAACCAAGAGGAGAACAAACTAAAAAACGCTTTGTGGAATAAAAAGGAAGAAGCAATTAAACTCCTGTGGTTGCAATGGGGCCAAGAGAAGTAGTGTGGGTCCAATAAGGTACAGAATAGCTCTCATTGAAGAGCAGTTATCTGAACTTGACTTTGTAGCTATTTGCAAGTGAATACTCAGGGTATTCTGGACTCCAAAGATATGACCATCCATCATGGGAATAGCTGTAACTATGGAGGGAAAAAAGGCAGATAAAAATGAGGAAGAAAAAGAAAGGGAAACTAGAAGCCTAGATGGATTCTTTTTTCTCCTCAAAAGACGATTTCCAATATGTACAATCCAAAAAGGACATAATGACATAGATAACCTGTTAATGAGTTAGCTGCGTGTTGCCTTTTCCCCAAAGCAGGGCTTTAACTGACAGAGCTCCTGTGTGTCTAAAAAAGGTAATAAGGGAGAAATGTACAGCTTAATCTTTGAACAAATACAAACATGCTGCAGCCGAGCGGCTGCTCTTGTGGACAGAGGTGATGAAGGGCAGGACACCATCCAGTGGCTGCCGTTTGAAGGCTCGGCGAGAAAAACCTGATGATGATTAACAAGTACAATACTTATCCCAGAAAGTAAACACATCTGGGGTGGGTGTTTGCCCAATCACGACACTGAGTCAAAAGAATGACTTCAAATCCAAGCAAAAGGTTGGGGGTCATCAAACCTCAGGCAGCCGTGAGGTTACTACCTGAAGCTTCTGTCTGAGAGAGAAACACTCGTTGGAAACCATCTTCCTCTCTGGGTTGGATTACTGGACTCCCATCTTGGCTGGCCCTTCTGACCCCAGGCTCTTTGTCTCTTATCTTTTTGCTTTGTTTTTAACTATTTATAACACAGTGCATTGAGATAAAATAAAAGAGGAAATTACCCTCACATGGTACCAGTGTATTGACTACACAGAGTACCTAATAATCAGAGAGAAAAACTACATTGTCAGCTTATCACATTGGTTAAACAAGATGGTTTTCTGGGGCACAGCTATTATCAAGTAAAATCTCCAAAGAGAATTACATATCTCTGGGACACAGAGAACTAGGTTCCCATTCTGTGTTCCCTGAGTTTGAAATGTCTCTGCCTAGCAGATCAAGTGAATTCCTAGGCATTTGGGTTCCTTCTAATCTCACCTATGAATTGCCCAAGCCCACTCTCCCTTAAGAGAGCACCCGTTAAAGTATACCCTTCCAGGCTCTGTTACAAAGGAAATAGTCCTGTCAAAGTTTAAGACCTCCATGGGAGTTCTGCGCCCTGAGAACCTTGCTTATCACTCTCCATTCCTTCACTCACCTAGACTAACCCCACCATTTTGTGAACAATCCCTTTGGTGTCTTCACATGTATCATTTGGCTCACGTAATCCTACAATGTCCGGTTCAGGACCCACCTCTTGTTTAAAGTTTCTAGAATTCTCCAGCCCTCAGCTGAGTCCTCCACTCTTTTTTATTTTTTAAATTAATTTATTTATTTTAATTGGAGACTAATTACTTTGCAATATTGTAGTGGGTTTTGCCATACATTGACACAAATCAGCGATGGGTGTACATGTGTTCCCCATCCTGAACCCCCCTCCCACCTCCCTCCCGATCCCATCCCTCAGGGTCATCCCAGTGCACCAGCCCTGAGCACCCTGTCTCATGCATCGAACCTGGACTAGCGATCTATTTCACATATGATAATACACGTGTTTCAATGCTATTCTCTCAAATCATCCCACCCTCGCCTTCACACACAAAGTCCAAAAGTCTGTTCTTTACATCTGTGTCTCTTTTGCTGTCTCGCATATAGGGTCATCGTTACCATCTTTCTCTTAAACTGCAAATCTTCTGAACCATCACCTTCAGTGTTCAGGTACCCATGGTCCTCTGCTGCTGTCACACTTATAGGCGTGAGGAATTCTGATTCCCCAACTAAACTGGAGGCCCCTGAGAAGTGGGAGTCGGGCTTTAAATTTCTTTTGTATATCCTCATCTCCTTGTCCAGTGATAGCACAAAGGAGGTGTATAGTGAGTAATCATTTAGTCTTACTAGAATTTCATCAGTGGAAATTAACCAGCTGTGTCGTGTCTCTCTTATTATATCTGATGTGTCAGATTTTCACCAGCCCATCTTAGGGTGTCTAATCTAAGACAAAGCACGTGCCAGGTTCTGAGCAGGACAGGATCCTTGAAAAGCATGAAGAAAAACATCTACTTTATTTGAACAGTTCATCTTAAAGAACCGTTTAACTCTCAAGCTCAGGCAGTCTTCATCCTTTTCCTTGGCTCACTAGAACATCTCTAAGCCAGAGCTGCACTGGGCAAAACTGACTTAGGATAAGGACCTCAAAGATTCCCCAAGAGCAGCAGTGCTCTGTCTATGCTCATCCGGCCTCCACCAGTCATCTTGCCAGGTCAGCAATCCTGCTGCTCACAAGAACGATGACTATCATCTGCTTGGGCTGTCAAGCCAGTCTTTTCTCCCTTCTTGCTATCTCTCGATGGGATGTTCTTCCTCTTCTCCAGTGTTTAAGGAAGAGAAATACATCTGAAGATGCCTTTGTTAGCAAGTAAAGTCAAATCTATTTTGGGCAAAGACAGCTCTCTAAAGATCTGAACGACAGAGTGTTAATGCAGTTCAGTCCCTGTCAGCATATCTGTCACTAATCATTACCTTCTCTCCTGCTTATCCACCAAGGAGTGGGCCGAGGCAAGATCAAGACAGATAGTACCCCGAATAAGCCCTGTTACATAGCCCAGTCTAGGTGAAAACCAAGATGGCCATCAGTGGGCCTGCCTTTACTTAGAAAGTAAATTCAGAATCCTCCTTTAAAACCCAGGGCTTATCCCTATATTGATGTCATTCTGAAACAGCCTGGTGCTCAAGCAAGTTTCTTAGTACCAAGCAAAGCTGGTAAACAAGCGTCATTGGCTGTAATTACTTTCTCATTCAGCAGCCCCTCATGCCTCCTCCAGCCCCTCATGCCTCCTCATGGGATAAGCCCTTCCCAGCCTCTGTGTTATACACTGACCTCATAACCCAGATACAATAAATGAATTCTGGGAAAGTTGCATCTAAGTTAAAATCTGTCCCAAACACATTCTGAGAATTAATGGAATGCTGGAGAAAACAGTCGGATTTTTAACCGACTTCAAAAACGGAAAACTTCATATCATTAATGATTTTTATACAATGCATTGGGTTGGCTGCAGATGATTTTCTGCAGACAAAAGAAAAATGATTTCTTTATTTCTGGCCCCTCTTGGTTTTCTCCAAATGCCTCACTGGCTATACTGTATAGAAGTTAGTTTAAATATATGCATATTTACACACACACACACCCTTTTCTCCCATCTAGTTAACCAGGGACTTTCTATGAAAACCAGCCAAATGGACAACAAGGTCCTATTTCTTCTTCATCCAGAGATAAGACTATAAAGATATTTATAAAAAGTTGATCATATGATGTGCCTATTCTGCATGTATATAAAAATCACTCTCATTTGCTCACTTCACAGCCCTTTTCATCAGTAGTTATAAGGGCAAATTCCTTGGTAGTATATTCAATAAAGGCAGTCTATTCAATAAAGGCAATTTATAGGTAATAGATTAACAACAAGCATGGGTTGGTCAATTTCCTGTTCCATGACACTATTTTAAGGAAACATCTGGATGGATACTTTTAGAAACTGAACAGTTAACACAAAGCAACTACTTTCTCACTTAATATATTTCTTTTTATGTTCAGATTTTCTACGTAAGAGATTAAAAACCTGTGAACACCACCATGGTAAAGTGATTAGGAATTACTGGGAATTCATTTCTAGAATGACTGAAAAAGAATTCAAATTTATCAGGTTTGGTTATGCTCTGGAACAAATTCAGAGAAGTGCTAACTGTAAAATCTGGATAGTGAGCTGTGGGTGGTTTTCTTTCTTTTTCTCAGCCTTTTTAGATGTTTCAAATATTTTCATGATAAACTCTAGGGGGAAAATACCAGGTTCTTATATTGGTTGTCCAATCATTTATAAAACAAACTGTTGGCAAAACTTAGAGAAGCCTCTCATTTAATAGGAAATATTTTTCATTTCTGTAGGTGTTTTCTTAGCATCATTTCCTTTAATGCTAATGGATTTTCTGAATGATCATGTGGGTGTGTGGACCAATAATAACAATTATGAGACAACTCAATACGTAGAGCAGTTCAGAAAGCCCTGCCGAATACATGATCTCGCTGTACTCATCACCTTAATCTTACGAGGTGGTTTAAGCCAGTATCATTCTCATAGAGAAACGTGAAGCTGAGGGACAGTAAGTGGTTTGGGATTGCCTAAGGTCACTGGACTAACAGGGAGACCGGACCCCCATTTTAAATGCTTTTCCTACCATGCCATGGTGAAATTTCTGTGAGTTATTTTCCTGAATGGCTATGAAGAATCACAACAAAAATTCTACAACAAATAAAATGCTTTAAACTATTAACAAAATAAATCATACAAAAATAACACAAGTTGATAAGAAAATCTGAAGACACACCCGAAGTCCACATCAGTACTGAAAGATTTAATTTGCTCAGCTGTCTCAGAAGTGGACAGCGGAGTGTTGAAAGCCATGCTGACAATCTGAACATTCAAAAAGAACAAAGGAACATTGTTGCCCGTCTTCCCAGATAAAACCTCAAGCGGCCACTAGTGGTTGGTTACTGGAGGCCTTCGTGCAGCATGAAGGGCCTAAATAATACTGTCGGTGAGTATTTTATTTTACTTTTATTTTACCTTTATCAAAGGAAAATTCAAAGTTACTATTTAAGTTAGTATTTCTTTAGGTTTAGGTAAACACTGAAGAATCAAATTAGGCCTCAAGGCATCTTGGTTCTGAGACCTATTTTTAGCACACTGAGACCATTAGCACCACCTCTCCAAGCTTACAGGGGAGAAAAAAAAAAAAAAAAATTGATCAGCTCTCTTTTCCACTTAATGATTTCCATGATGACTTCCAGCAGACCTTAAATGGGACTAATCTATTTAGGCTAATAAAAACTAAATCTATTCTGTACCATGAGTAGAGTGGTAACAACTGGCTGTATGCAAACACCACTCAAATCCAACATTGTTCACATTAACATAATTTGATATGATGAAAACAATATGCTACTTCCGCTGGCCACACTTCCCTGGGAAACCAACAAGAGGTTACTGGCAGCACCTTGACTTAGCCAGGGAGATAATAGGCTTGGGCATCAGTGTAATTATCTCTGGCAAATCATTATACTGTAAGCAGCTGTGTCTGCTAACCCTCAATAAAGCTTAACTAGAGCTCCAGCAATCACTCAGCCCACCAAAAACTTTCATTTGGAACCTTGCTGACATCTAGAATTTAGACCATTCTGGCCCTATTGACTTAACAACATTACTTCTATACTGCTTCCTGCCAGAGTGTTTTCTAGGAAAATATAGCAAGTTGAATATGTTGCATTCTATATAGACTGCTTCAAATTATTAGCTGTGGTGAGTTGAATAGTGTCCTCCCAACATTCCACAGGCAACCTCAGAATGTGACCTTAGTCGCAAATAGGGTCTTTGTGGATATAAATATGATTAAGGGTTGAGGTGAGGTCATGGCTGGATTAAAGTGTGCCCTAAATTCAATGAGAGTGTCCTGAGAAGAGACAGAAAAGGAAAAATGGAGAATGTGGGAGAAGATCATGTTAAGATGGAAGCAGGGATCAGAATTATGCTCCCCAAAGCCAAAAAAGGCCAGGACCACCAGAAGATGGAAGAAGCAAGGAAGGGTCCTCCTTTAGAGCCTTTGAAGGGAATGTGGCCTCTGGCCTCTGGAACTAGGAGTCCATGGATTTCTATTTTTTTAAACCACCAAGTCTGTGGTAATTTGTTTTACTTGCCCTGGGAAATGAACATACTAGCTTTAATGATCATAAATATTGCATGATGTTTCTGCTGCTAACAAATGATCAGTGGGCAAATCCAGGAAAAAGAGGAAGGAAGTGAAACAATACCATCTCCTGCTCACTCTAAGGTAATAGGAAGCAGGAAACACCACTTACTAGCTGGGTGAGGGAGCACAGAGAACAGGAGTGAGTAAACAGTGATGAGAGGAGATGCAGGCTGAAATCTACAAAGAAACAACAGGAGTGGTGAGGCGTGGTCAGGAGAAGTCAAAAGGCTGCGATGTTGAGAGATAAGCTGTGGGCAGGTAGCAGGCATCAGAGTAGTCAAGGCTGAAGTCCAGGCATCTGTGACATGGAAAAGGAAGGAGGCATGTTTTACAACCATTATTCCATCCAAACCCTAGAAATGATGTCTGTGTTCCTAGGACACATATTTTATTATTCTTATTTTATAGAGCAGGGAATAGGTATGGAGAGGTGAGAAACTTGGTCCTGATCACAGAAGTATCCACTGAAACATCTGGGATTTAAATCTATTTGTATCTGATCCCAAGTCTTATATATCAAGCTTGATTCAAAGTATCCAACAGACCCTTTGTTACAAAACTGACTGAAAGAAAGGATCCCTTATTTATAACTTTTTTGTACTTCCTCTCAGGGCAGTAATTGATTCTATGGAGTAGAAAGATGCAGGCCAGCGACAAGTGATGCTAATACTGTCTGTATATGTTGGAATCATCTGGACAGCTCATAACACCTGGATGCCCAGACCTCATCCCTGATCTACTGAACCATATCTCTGGGATGGAATCTTACCCCTGATCAACAGAACCAACTCCCTGGGTGTGTTCAGAAAGCCTTTGGGTGCTTCTAATGAAAATTGTTACTGATACCCACACACCCCCAGGCAGCAGTGGGGAGCTCAGAAGGATGAGGAAGACAGAAGAATGTAGGGTTTGCAGGCTGCCTCTATCTCACTTCTCAGAAGGGCTCTGACACACACTGGGGCAATGAGGAAAATGAAAATGTACTTTAGATGTTTGAATATTGTTTCAACTTTTTCACTTGCACAGTTTATGGTTTTTTCCTCCTGTGAATGTGGGAATGTAAGCCTCGGCTTTAGGAAAGCTGTCCTTGTCTCACATTGCTCAACATGAGCCAGGAAACGTACACTCAGCCTGTGTCTGGAAAGAACTTTGCAACATTCAGCAATGTGCTAGACTAGGAAGCAGCTTCTGCTGCCGCTGCAAATATTGTTTTTACAAATTTGGCGTCTGTATGAAACAAAGCTGAATCATTTTCTTGAAGTAACTACTGTTGTTTGCCGCAGTGCTAGAAGCCCACAGCATTAGAACCCCATTGCCTAGCCTCCAGCTGGAAATGCCCGTATTATGTAAGACAATGCTTCTAAAACTTCCACCTCTATTAATGACCAAGAGGGCTGGTCAGACCAGAGATTCCTGAGCTCCACTCTTGAGCACAGTTGAGGCTGAGGAATCTGCATTTCTCACAAGCTCAGGTGATATTGGGGTCGCATAGAGTCGGACACGACTGAAGCAACTTAGCAGCAGCAGCAGCAGGTGATATGATGCACCAGTCCATGGACCACACTTCATGTTGCTCTCGTACAAGGAGTATGTGTGTGCTCAGTCACTCAGTTGTGTCCAACTGTGCGACCCTATGGACTGTAGCCCACCAGGCTCCTCTGACCATGGGATTCTCCAGGCAAGAATACTGGAGTGGGTTGCCATTTCCTACTCCAGGGGATCTTCCTGACCAGGGATCAAACCCTCATCTCCTACAGTGGCAGGCATATTCTTCACCTCTGAGCCACTAGGGAAGCCGTGCTCATTCAAGACAGTGCTTCTGAAAATCTAATGTACGTACAAATCACCTGGGGATGCCGTATACATGCATATTCTGACTCAGAGGTCTTATGTTCTTGTCCACAGGTCCCTCTCTAAGTAACAAGGATACCAGGTATTTCATTGGTGGGAGGGTGGGGGGGGGACACCTTTACTTGTATCTTTTGTTCACACAGAAACATGTCTGTTCAGCTGTGTGATAGTTAAGGGAGAAAAACCTAAGCATTAGTCTCCTCTCCCCTTTTCTGGATGGAGACACTAAAGAGGAATAAATCAAATTACATCCCCAAACCAAGGGCAAGTCAGGGAACAGAGAGAATGTTTCCTCCTATCTGATGAGTGAACAGTTGGTTGATTGCTGTGATATATAAGGCATGAAGGGGTATCCACTTCAAACAATCAACTGTTTCCATAGCTCTATGTCTGGAATGCCAGAAGATCTGAGTCAGGAGAAATGAGGAATTTCTCTTAATGGATTTCTTTCATTTGAGTCAGCATGCTTTGCCTTGCAATGGATGGAGGCCACTCTGCAGAAAAAGTGATGGTAACAGAGGACTCTCAGATGGTAAGAGCATGAAGCATAGTCCACCTGTCTCCATCTAACAGCATTAGAAGTATAAGATCTGTGATGTTTCAATTTAAACATTGTCATGATGCTGGGAAAGACTGAGGGCAGGAGGAGAAGGGGACGACAGAGGATGAGATGGTTGGATGGCAACACCGACTCAATGGAGCTTGGCTTCCTAGGTGGCCTAGTGGTAAAGAATCTACCTACAATTCAGAGACATGGGTTCGATCCCTGGTCCAGAAAGATCCTCTGGAGTAGGAAATGGCAACCCTCTCCAGTATTCTTGTCTGGAAAATTCCATGGACAGAGGAGACTGGCCAGCTATAGTCCATGAAGTCACAAAGAGTCAGACAGGACTGAGCATGCATGCAGAGGAAAAAAAATAAATAAATAAACAGCTTGCAGGGAAGCATTCTCTTACACTGAGTAAAACTGAGTTAGAACACGGGTTCCAGGGTTAGGTCACCTGCCTTTGAATTACAGTTTTACTGATGCTAGCTAAATGACTTTGGGCAAATTATTTAATTTCACTGTTTCTCAGTTTCTTCCCAACAATAAGAACGCTACCTTCACAAAGCTGTTGTCAATGCATATAAAACATTTACAAGTCAATACATGTAAAGCACTCGATAGTGTCTGGCTCATAGTAAATGCTGTTGAAGTGTGAGCTGTCAGCTTTATTACTATTTACTGTTATGACTGCTATCATTACTGCTTCTGTTACTTCTAGTACAATGCTGCTGTATCAGCGGCCAGCATCCACACAGTTATTTCACCTATAACATGGTGCTTGTAATTTCTTCCTCCCTATTTCCTTCCTTTCTTCCTTCCTATGTGCCTAGAAAGTAAAGTTACCAATGTAAAAGCACGTGAGCACACGTGTGTGCTGTGTCCAACTCTTTGCAACCCCATGCACTATATGCCGCCAGGCTCCTCTGTCCACAGGATATTCCAGGCAAGAATACTGGAGTGGGTTGCCATTTTCTCCTCCAGGGGATCTTCCCCACCCAGGGATCAAACCCATGTCTCCTGAGTCTCCTGCACTGGCAGGCAGACGCTTTACTACTGAGTCACCTGGAAGTCTATGTAAAAGCACGTTATGGCCCAAATAAATGCCCCCTTATAACTGACTGTCTACCCTGACCAAATGCCATTTCAGAGAGGAAACGACCGAGTGTCCCGGGGTTCTCTGTGTCTGCACATCATGAAATAAATGGAAGCAGCACTGAGACAGCTGTCTGTCCACTGTCCCCGGAGAACCCCATCGGGCTGATGCTTTATGACAGTGGGTGCTGCCTCCAGGGAAAGGCACCATCCTTTCCAGTCTGTAAGCAAACAACAGTGAGCAGGAAGAATGGCTTTGAAGGACACAGAATTCCATACTTAGCCCTCCTGCATCTTTCACACATATAGATATTTCTCCAAGCTCTCTTCTTCACAATTGCTTTGGATTCTCAGCT
The DNA here is from genome assembly GCF_055505025.1 of Bos grunniens. Lineage (NCBI taxonomy): Eukaryota > Metazoa > Chordata > Mammalia > Artiodactyla > Bovidae > Bos > Bos grunniens. The sequence goes on from NC_141168.1 coordinate 22,712,601, forward strand.
ACAGTTACTGAGAATTACTTCTCAATTATTTTTCTTTATATTAGCTACCTATAATTAGCTGGGAATAAAAAAATATTAAAGTGACACTGAAACACATTTAAGAAACACTGATATCTGAGCACGAGAGAAATTGTCAGAGAACAATTTACAACCATCAGAAAGCCAGAGACTTTCTCAAGATGGGAAAGGAAAATAGCCTCCTCCTCATGTGCTTTTTTAGCCTAACTCTGAGAATATTAAACAAACTTACTGATGTGCTCTAACTCATTTTCACTGTCAAAAATAAAACTCTGAGGAAGAAAGGGAGAACAAAATAACCAAATAAGAAGGCAGGTATCTGGGCTCTGTAAACCTATCTGGAGATGAATAGCTTGAATGGCTTTTAAGATTTATTCACTTATGTGCAACTATCATGTTTGGACAAGGTCAAAGAAAGAAGAGGTAAGGCTGGAGTTGTTAATGTAGCCTCAGAATGGAGTCATTGATTTGAAGAACAAGAGGTGTAATGACATGTACAAATGGCTGGTGATGAGGTTAGGAGTGACTTGATAAGCACGTTGGTAGACGGACCAGAGACGCCATGGAGCCAGCAGTATGGGGCCCTGACATGGCCCAGACTGCAGTCAACCAGTTAGGAGTTTTAATGTGTCTCTGTTACTCAAGTTGAAAATTATCATGTCTAATGAGCCAGTATCTTTAGGTCCCAGATTCTGTCTGTAGTGCAATGTTTCTTTTATTTTCACCACACTAAGTGTATTAAAGTTGCTCTGTACAGCATATAGCATGATACTTGAGGGATATACATACTGAGAGGCTTTCTAATGGAGAAGAAATTAATGATATGGTCAGACATAACATAAAAGTAAACAAGTTTTTGTCCCTCTCTCTTTCTCATCTTCCCACTCTGACTCTGCAGTTAAGACACTCAAAACCTATTCACTGTGACCATCTATCTGCCCACCCACCCACATATACATTCATCCAACAAACTCCTGAGCACATTCCTCCTGCCTATGTGTTTGGAACTTAATTTCTAGTGAGAAAAGATAGGAAATCAACAAGCCTGTTGTTGTTGTTCAGTCACACAGCCGTGTCCAATTCTTTGTGACCCCATGGACGGCAGCACGCCAGGCCTCCCTGTCCCCCACCATCAACAAGCCAGAAAATAAACACCTATGACTGTTGTGCGAAGAAAGAAAAAAAATTAAAACCTGAAAATAGTGACTAAGTAGGGAAATCTATTCATGAGCCTAAATGAAAAACAGAATTCCATTCAGATGATTAACAGAAGAAATACTAATGAAGAGGTGACTTACAGAGATATAGGCAGCATTGAAAAAAGCAACAAGGGATGCTGAGGCTCCCAGAGACTGGTAACAGCAGAAAGCTCTCATCAAGGACCGAGGGGAGGAAATGGTGTTGTCATAGTCCAGGGAGAGCTGGAGCCATGGAGAAAATGTTATCTGGCAGGACCTCTCGTTATGGAGGGAGGCACCCAAGGCCAGAACTCTGGTCCAAAACGGAGAGGAAGGAGACAAGAGCCCAATCTCTCTTTCTCCTTTTACCCTCCAACTTCCTGCTGCTGCTGCTGCTAAGTGGCTTCAGTCGTGTCCGACTCCTAGCGACCCCAGACACGGCAGTCCACTAGGCTCCCCGTCCATGGGATTTTCCAGGCAAGAGTACTGGAGTGGGGTGCCATTGCCTTCTCCCCAACTTCCTGCTAGTGCTTCCTATTGGCAGAACCTGATCATACGTCACCTGGAATGGGAGTTTGTGTGATACATCCATAAAATTTGGCTCCAGTGTTAAGAATAGATTGAGAAGGTGGAGGAGGGAAGATGAAAAATAACCAATGAAGGGAACCTACTTAGGCAGATAGTCAGGAAAAGCTTCCCTGTGGAAGTGGCATTTGAACTGGCACCAAGAGAAGAGGCCGGCCACACAAAGAGCCAGTAGAAGAATGAGCCAGCAGAAGGGTAAGTGAGCACATGTCTTTGCTCTTCTCCTTGTTCTGCATCCCACACTCAGGACAGATCCTTCACCAGGAACACGGATTCAGACAATCCAAATGAACACCTTCCTAGATGTGTTGCTATTACTCTAGTTCTGGGGGACATGAATGCCTCTCGTCTATGTTCTCAAGACCATATAAGACTTAGCTCATAAAAAAGGAGAATGCTCACACTAGGACCTTTCCCTACGAGAGGGCCAGCATTTTTATTCAATCTAGTGTACAAAGAAGGAAAATCTAGGATGACATATGTAAAGCAGGTAAAGAAAGGCAACTGAAGCAACTATCCCATTTATCCAATGTCTCTTTGAAGAGCTCAAGTCTTCCACATTTTGACGTATCCTCATATCATACAACATATGCAAAAATGCACTATTGTGCCTATCATTCTCTTAAATGAGGAAACACTGCAAAGGTCCAATTATTATACAATATAACAGTAATTAATGTATATTCATAATTGAAATTCATATTAATACAAATTTTCTTTTGGTTTTATATTTACCTCCAAGTCACTGGCTTAAAGCATGTAAAATAAATACCTCGTCTATTAATCTGAATATCTAACAACTTGTTTTACTTCTGTTGCCCAGAAACCATCACTTAAAATAGGGAAAGTAACATTTTCATATTAAGATGATCGTCACTTGAATTAACAAATGATCTGACCTTCAAAAGCCAGTTTGCAAGGTGGGTTCAGATTCACTGTGAGCTAGCCAAATCAGCATTCAAATGGAACTGAGGGTTTACTGTTGGTCATTGAGGTTAGGCAGAGTCACTTCCTCCCTGTAAATCCTTCTACTTCAGCATGCACTCACCACTGGAAAGAGAATTCTATTCAAGGACAAATTTCAGGCCAATAATGAGGAGTTGCCTGCATGTTAATGAGGCTCACCATCTCCTATACTCAAAACTAACCATTTTTTTCTTAAAGATCTTCAGGACTTCCATTATCTCTACATTAGTCCTTTAATTTCCCTAGTGCCCATTTAATTTATTTCCTCTTATTTTGTCCCTGATGAACATGGAAACAGATGGTAATTCTTCTCCTTCTCTTTTCAATTTGTAACCCTTGCCAAGTCAGTGAAAACTGCTGACAGAAAGAAGAAGTTCAAAGGATGTGATTACCTGGAGGAGAGGCCGCTGAACCCCCAGCACTTTCATGGTGTCTGCATTAGCCAGGATCTTCAGGGGGTCAGATGTTTTCGTGACTCCTTCGATCTCCTTGTTGATCTCAGCCAAGACCTGATTGAGGAAGATGTTTTTGATGTACATGGTGAGAAACTCTCGAAGAGGACACTGTTTGGCAGGACCAAGTCCCAGGGCGTGCTCTATCTCTTGAATGAATCTGGAAGACAAACAGAGCACAGCCACTGTCAAACGTATCAGAAAGATAGTTACAGAAATATGACCAAATATGGGTATCTCTGCTTGCTGCCATGGAGAGATCTGGGGAAATTACCAGAATTCTAAACAAGGGCAGGCCACTTTAATATCCACCTATATATGAGTCTGTTTTTTAAACAAAAGTTATTTCACTTATTCAATAGAAATAGGATGAAACAGAAACAAAAATTTCAAACTAGTGGGGAGAAAGGAGAGACAAAAATATTTATTAATTCAAGAAGGAAATAAAAATATAAAAAGTGAAAGAAAGTGTGATAAAAAACAAATTATGATGCAAAGAAAAGAGCAAACCTCATTCTGCATATTTCTTAAGCTCTATATATGTGTGGACAGAACTTTCGAAAAGAGAGAAAATAAAGGATATTGTTGTTCAGTCTCTAAGTCATGTGTGACTCTTTGCGACCCTATGGACTGCAGCATGCCAGGCTCCTCTGGTCTCTACTATCTCTGAGAGGTTGCTCAAATTCATGTCCCTTGAGTTGGCGATGCTATCTAACCGTCTCATCCTCTGCCACCCCCTTCTCCTTTTGCCTTCAACCTTTCCCAGCATCAGGGTCTTTTCCAATAAGGATAGTCTTTGAATTTATGATGCTAATGTGGGTTGAGAGGTTATGAAAAGAAACAGGAGGGGGGTGGGGACAAAGGAGAAGTTTAACTTTATTGGTAATGATCAATTTCCTTTAAAAAAAAAAAAACACTTAAAGCATTTATAGCGGTAGGCTAACTGTCAAACCTCACAAATGAGTACACAGATACTTGTTATGTTATTTTTTGTATTTTTCTATGATGGCAGCTCCTGCTTTCATGGTTCTGATATGCACAAATATAAGTTACTACAGTGTAGTGAATCACACCAGTTCAACAGGATTTGAATTCCAGTTACCACAATATATTAACTATGAGTAGTGGCATGAAACAGAGACTCCAGTGCTTCAATCCAGAAATTTCTATGTAAATAATTGATGTTCGTCACAATCAATGATCAGTCATATCACTTCTTTCAAAGTCCAATCAGTGAATGGTCACTTCACATCTGTTACTCAGTTCGCAGAAAGACAACAATGTGGGTAGCTGTTGTCTCCTGTCTCTCGGTGATTAACCCCTGTGACAGTTTACAGAAATGGATAACTGAAAAACGGATTGGCCAAAAGAGCTAAAAGTACGGGGGGCGGGGGGGGGGGAAAACCACCTAAAAGTAATACTGGGAGCAAAATCTGACTTGAACATAAGTGGATTTACAGAAGAAATAACAGACCCTGGGAACATGTGACAGGAACATGCAGCCAGAGGGAGGGCAAACAAACTGACCTTAAAAGAGAAAAACAGTTGTGATGAAAGAGAGAAAGGCATCCCAGAGGAAGTGATGTTGACCAAAACATGTTACCTAAGAGGAACTCTTGGAGATTTTTCATGACATTGAAAAGCAAAGGATAAAATACAGGCAGCTGACCCAAACTGAGAGGGAAGTATGACATTTCACTAAGGCAGAGAAAAAAGATCTTTGCTATGTATTGTAAATGACCCAAAAAGAAGATGGTGGCAAGCACTGTTCAAACTGCTCTTGGTAAGACTTGTTTTTGTGGCCAGGTCATGTGACGTATGGGATCTCTTAGTTCCCAGATCAAAGGGATTGAACCCGTGCCCCCTGCAGTGGAAGTGCGGGAGTCTTAAACCATGGGACCTCCAGGGAACCCCACTCTTGGAAAGATTTTAACAAAGAAACAAAACTCTGATTCTCAATGTTTCTAATGTTACAGGGTACTAATACATATTAGTTTTATTTTTCATCTCTGTATATATTTGTAACTGACAGTAAGAATTTTTTAAGGTTCTCATACCAAAAAATTTCAAGTCATGAAACAATTGTTATTTTCCCCTACTGATTAATAATACTGCTTTGCCTGGTGAGTTTTACAGTTCTGCAATGTTCTGTAAAGCAAGAAAGGCCTTACGCTTTAAATTTTTCCCAAAAGAAGAGAAGTTAAATAAAATTAAACAGAATCTAATATAATAGAGAAAAAAAATTAGTGATTAACCGGGAAGATCTATTTGCAACTTATGTCACAGACGACAGGCAGTGAAAAACCAAAGAACGTGGTAGAAAAATGATCAAAAGACATGAAAAGACATTTTACAGTAAGTGAACATTAAACATAAGAAAAAGTTTTAACTTCATTCATAATGAGAAAAATGAGAGGTAAACTGTACCGAGATACCATTTTTTATACCCACGCATCAGCCAGATTCCAGAAGTTCGAAAACACGCTGTTGGTTTAAGTGTGGGCAGAGAGACAGTCTCATATGTTATTGATGGGAGTGAAAAATGTTACAACCCTGACGAAGGACAAATTGGCACTATCATTCAAAATTACAAATGTATTTCCTTTTGACCCAGAAATCTCACTTCTGGGAAATTCTTCCAACAGCTATCATCTGAATATGGATGAGATGATCTATGCACAGGGTACAGAGATCAGTGCAGCATTGTTTTTATAGCAAAAGATTAGAAATAACACAAAAAAATCCATCAGTTAGACATCAGTTAAATAAACTACGGTGAATCTACACACTACAATATGAGCAGCAACCCAGCTCCCAAACATGGAAGCTTTTGATGACCTTACATGCAAAGGTCTCTAGGACTTATACTGTTTAGTGAGAAAAGCAAGGTGCATACCAATATGCACCTTTGTATAAGAATTACACATTTATTTGTTTTATTATAAAGACATCTTGGAAGGATTCATAAAAAAATTAGTAAATGTGAGTATTTATAGGAAGCAGGATGGGGGTGGGGTCTGGCAAAGGAGTGAGAATATACTTTTCAATTGTAATTTTCATAATCATTTAATTTTTAAAAAACTGTGAATATATTAGCAACTCAAATAAAATAAATTATCTACATTTATCAAAGACTCTATTTCATAAGTTGCTTTCTAATTAGATCACATTTAAAGTTTGGGGTATAAATGTTCCGTAAGTTCAGCTGTTTAACCTAATAAAGAGTTTCCTTTACTTAATAAATAAATACATCACGGTTACTCTTCCATATCACCAGTTAAACGCTCCATTAACCTCCAGGCCCTTGGAGGGGGAGTGGGGGCAGGAAAGAGAACACAGAGGATTATTACAGTGGAAAAGTCACCCAGGAAAGGGGACACAGAGAAGCCATGACAAACAGCAGTGAGATTTCTTAACTGATGTTGTCAACAACTAAAGGGAAGTAACAGCCTGACCCAAGGGACTTCCTAGTGGTTCAGTGGCTAGAACTCTGGGCTCCCAATGCAGGGGACCTGGGTTAGATCCCTGAGCAGGGAACTGGATTCCATATGCCTCAACTAAAGATTCCGCATGTTGCGACTAAGGCCTGGCGCAGCCAAATAAAAATAAATAAGTTAATAAATATATATATGTTTTTAAGGCCTGACCCCAAACAAGATACAATAAATCTTTAAGAAGAGATTGCGTAGAAGGTGGGCGGGGGGGGGGGGCAGAAATGAAGAAATAAAGAGCAGATAGTTAACTATGGTTATAGTTTTAAGATCTCCAGGTCCCACATCATGCTAGAGTGATCCCCTCTGATCTCATCTAACTCACAGAGAAACCCTCCACCCAGGGGCATCCCGGTTCCCTTGGTCTGACTCTGAAAGACAACCACTGTTACCAATCTGATAACAAATAAATACACCTGTCATCAGAATCCCTATTTTTTCTTTCCCATGGGTCTTAGAAGAAGAGTTCTCTGACAGAAATACTTCTTGTATTTTCAAAATCGACCAATTATTTGGAGGAGATTTTTAGTAGTTAACCTGCTCCTAAACAAAGTAACAGAAGGCTCTAAATTACCCCATTTTTCTTTTTTTCTAGTCCCTTATTTGCCTTTGGTGCCCCTCGAATCTGAAACCACTCTGAGCAGCACGGATGGAGCAGCTTCCATCACCTTCAGCCAAATGATTTTTTTCGAATACAAATCATTTATTCCCTAAAGCATACACATCCGTCTAAAATGACACAGTCAGGTTGATGGTGTCATCTCTGACTCGAGGGGACCCATTCAACATGTTTCTAAATCTGCTTTTGGAGCTGGGAGGGTCCCACTGTGCAGAAGACATGAGACATGAGGGGAGAAAGAAAGAGAAAAATTAGGGCCGTCTCACCAGCCTCTTCTCCACACTCTGGTCAAGAATGAGAAGCAATCACATTAAATGGGCAAAATGCCCTTTCTTAGGCAGGAAGGACACAGAGGAAGATTGTCCCTAGGCATCTAAGAGGTGAACCAAACTCATAGTCTGTGCAGAGAGGAAAGGTTTAGGAAGTGGGATGGCCAAGGGTGGAACACGGAAAGTAGGGATTCCTGAGTCTGAATCTTGAATGTACTGTCTTGGGCAGGTTACTTAGCCTCTCTTCATCCTTTTTGTGCATTCTGTAAATGGATGTAACACACAGGATTTACTCTGATGATTAACTAAGGAAATAAAATGCAAGTGCTCATCACAGAGGCTGACATATAGTTAACTGCTAAGTAGGTGGTGGCTGCTGCTATTTGTATACTTACTATCAGTGCATAAACCCTGATGAGGCTGGAGATTTAGAACAAAGTGTGACATATTTTATCATTTTTTTTCACTCTCTCCTTTACTTTGCCTTGCAATTATCCATAATTGGCAATTTGGGCCATTAGATTATTACTTGGACTATTTCAGCAATGCACATATGTAGGAATGACCAAAACCCCATGTGGCCAGGGGTCAAGTTTAAATTTCTCACTGCTGTATCTTCAGGGCCTAGGACTAGTCTACTGCTGGCATATAGTAGGTCTCAAGAAATATTTGCTGAATTAAGTATTGAATAAAATAATTAATAGGTCCTTTCATTTACCCTTAGTTCCTAAAACTAGAGTGTGATCTCTCTGATAAATAGTGCCCTTCCCCAAACGATTTGGACTGGAGGTCCAAATGAAAGATTATAAGAAAAAGAGAGAAAGGAAGAAAATAATCCTATATCTCAACCACAGATGCCTTGGATTGAAAGAGTATTCTCCACTCCGTGCCCATATTCTCACTTGTTTTTTGCTTCATGCAATAAGGTTGTTCACACTACTTCATATTAGCCATTTCACAGAGGTTAGTGCTTGTAAGCCTAAGACTCATTTCATCATCTAATGAAAGTGAAAGTCACTCAGCCATGTACGACTCTCTGTGACCCCATGGACTAGACAGTCCATGGAACTGTCCAGGCCAAAATACTGGAGTAGTTAGCCTTTTCCTTCTCCAGGAGATCTTCCCAATGCCAGGGATCAAACCCAGGTCTCCCACACTGCAGGTGGATTCTTTACCAGCTGAGCCACAAGGGAAGCCCAAGAATACTGGAGTGGGTAGCCTATCCCTTCTTCAGGGGATCTTCCTGACCCAGGAATCGATCTGGGGTCTCCTGCCTTGCAGGTGGATTCTTTACCAACTGAGCTATCAGGGAAGTCCCATCATCTAATGAACACATTATTAACCTAAACATCTATTGTGAAAGTGAAAAGTGAAAGTGTTAGTCACTCAGTCATGTCTGACTCTTGGCGATCCCATGGATTGTAGCCTCTGTTCACAGAATTCTCCAGGCAAGAATACTGGAGTGAGCTGCCATTCCCTTCTCCAGGGATCTTCCGGACCCAGGGACTGAAGCTGGGTCTCCTGCATTGCAGGCAGATTCTTTATTGTCTGAGTCACCAGGGAAGCCCAAACATCTATTAGGGAACATCAATGCTGCTTCCTGGCTTTACTATAGATAAGCCTACAGTGAACATCTTCATTTTGCTTCTGTGGAATTCTTTCCATGAGTTAAAGTACTAGGAGTATTTCCTCATCATCTTTCATGGGTGAGCCTATATTTTATTTCCCTCAGATTCCCAAAAAATGCTGCATGGCTCCTTTCACCTATTAAGTACCTTAAAAAATCATCTGTTGAATGGAAGACAGAAGACAGAGTCAAGGGTGTTGAAGAGAAGCATCAAAAAACCCAGTTTTTCCAACAATGCTCCTAATCAGCTCTTTGGAAGTAAGAAAACATTGAATTTTTAACAGTGAAAGGAATCTCATTAGGAAAGAAAACACTTCACTTCAAAGTTAAAATGGAACACAGATGGAACCCCGTCAAAAGGGTATTATCTAATCTCGTGAAGTGCTTTCACACTGGGGATTTCCTCTTCTTGTAAACGATGAGAAGGCAAACACAAAACGCAGGTACATCTGTGTATATGGAAAGAGAGACAATGAGAATCAAAGAGAAGGATCTACATAATGAAAGATGCAGAGTATCTAATTACGGGATTTTTGAAGAACGTTATTCAGATCAGCCTCCCAATCCTAAAGCAGTAGCGCAGGATATACCAGAAAACAAAGAGTGTATGCAATCTATCCTTATTGTCTTTGAATGTCTAAAGCATGGATCTTACTTCCTAAATTCTAATGTTGCCATTTATAACTATTTTACCAAAGGTTTTATTTTCAAATTACCATCAACCAGGGGATCTCCAAAAATCTGTACATATGTAATACCTATATTTTATTTTTGATTGGAATATAATTGCTTTACAATGTTGTGTCAGCTTCTGTGCTACAACAAAGTGACCCAGTTATATGTGTATATATATCCCCTCCCCCTTGACCCTCCCTCCCATCCCACCCATCTAGGTCATTACAGAGCACTGAGCTGAGCTCCCTGTGCTTTATAGCAAGTTCCCCCTATATTTTAAATTTATTCTTTCTTATAGCAAGCATGTGTACTTTGGAACACATACATGAGCACACAGTACCCACACTTAACCTAGTATTTTCAAAATTTTTACTCTGATTTGATTTCTATCCAAGAAAATCACACTAATTAAAATTTCACTCAAGTTTCCCAAGCCCCTTGTTTAACCCAGACTCCTCATCACAAATTCCATCTTATTGTAAAGCTCCATTTCATCTCAGTCAATGATTATGGTTGCTACCAGCTGGAAATATCCTAAAATACAATTTGGATCCTCTGTGTTCAAGAAGTTGCAATGAGAGCAATACTCAGTTGAATAAAAATAGTTGCTCACAGTAAATAAGTGCTCCTTGTGTAATTTAAAAGATCCTACAGCTGACAGCAGTAATGGGACAAACTGACGCCATGTACCATCTGACATGGTACAGAGAAGAACACAGCAGCACCTCTTACCAGAAATGAGTATTTTTGCCAAAAAGCGCATAACCTGAATCCAGTCATGGGGAAATAACATCTTTCCAGAGAACTAAAATACAAATCAAAAGTATACACTTCAGAAAATTCAAATTAAGAATTTTGGCTTTTGGACTACAAGGAATTCATTCATGGCTCTCTCACAAACAATATGTCACTGTTTACTGCTAATTCTGTTTGTAATACATACATCTGTATATAATGTATATCATACAACATAAAACATTTTAATTCTTTTCACTTTTATTATTCCTGGATTTGTCATATTATTACACACATGTGTTGGTAGTTTGGGCTGCATTATGTACACACAATATTTATCTGAAAAGCTTGGGATTTTCCTCCTGATCTTATGTATTAGAACCAGTAGTTACATGTGATTTATTCCTCTGACCTCTTGCATTCTGCAGGATCTTGCAACATACCATTTCTGCCAAAGTAACTTCTAATCCAGTCTTGCCACTCTGCAGAGATGTAACATGCTTACCTCCATCAAGAAGCTCTGAATCTCTTCTATTGCACAATGGCTTTAAAGACAGTTTAAAAAATCTGAACCATCTCTTTCCCTTCCTTAAGTTCAAGCTTTCTATGTGAAAAGTTATGAGACATTTACAGGCCTGCAGAAGATCTGCTTATGTCATCAAGCATATTCAGAGGTAAATCCCCATGTCACCATGCTCACCATCACGTTTAATGTATGTACATTTAATAATGTCACAGGATACAGGTATTTATAAATATCTACATTAAAACTTGATTAGCAATAAGCAGTGAAGCACTGTTTATGACAGAGACATGAATAAATAATTTTGTGCTTTAAAAGCCAGAATTCTAAATTTTCTGAATTTTCTGAAACTGATTTTGTGTTTTCATTTTATGGAAAGAATGCAAACAATAGCAGTAACAGCCACCCTATAGCCAGAATGACACATTAGTTATGAGGAGACAAAAAAACTCACATTTTCCCTCAAATCCAAGACAATCTTCATACCCAGAAGGAACACTGCTTGCTCAATGCAGAACTCTTCTGGAGAAACATGGGCCCACGCGAAAGGATGCCAAACATCACTAATAACAGGGAACTATGTGCTCATGACACTTCCTACACATCACTCTAAGGGGAACAGTGGGCTTTTATGAATATACAGAACACACTCAAAATTCCTGCCATGCTTGACTGGTACCAAGTGACTCAGTGGGTACAGAATCCACCTGCAAGGCAGCAGATGCAGGTTTGATGCCTGGGTCAGGAAGATCACCTGGAAAAGGGAATGGCAACCCACTCCAGTACTCTTGCCTCAGAAATCCCATGGACAGAGGAGCGTGGCAGGCTACAGTCCGTGGGGTCGCTAAGAGTCAGACACGACTGGAGCAACTCAGCACACATACACACATGACATTTAAGCCATGGAGCAAACTGGAAATAACTTGGGCAAAGAAGGAAAGAAGCCTCAGAGGAATTGACTGGGGATATATTCAACTGACTTGGATTATCTCACTTGGAAAAGATCATTTAGAAATGATTTACAAGGGACTCGTTCAGAAACAGCTGCAACAGGCATATTTAAGACCATAAATCAGGGGAACATGAAAACCGAAGAAAAAATCCATAAAGGTTAATGCACTTTGGAGCACATTTGCCTCTTAATTCATAGGAGTAAGTCACCAGCACATCAGGAAGAGGCTCCCCCAACAGCCTGTAATTGTTCACGCTGAGTGTAACTACTTTCTGTGACTTCTGTATAGAAAGATTTTCTGGCTGAAAGTGCAAAACAAGCTCATCCTTGCAAAGCCCAATCATGTCCTCAGTCTAAACCCCTAGGAGACAATTTACTGAACTAATGAAATAAAAAGGGATTTGGGTGCTCTCTTTGTAACGAGTGAAATTCATGCCTAGGACTGGAGGAGAAAAGAGGCAGAAATCATTAACTAAAGGTAGAAAAGAAAATTATCTACACAATTTGAGCTCTGCAGGCTTGTAAACAAATTTAACTTAAAAAAAAAAAAAACAAAAAAAACCCTTACACTTGTGATAGCAAGTGATTTGTGACTATACTTAAGTGTTCCCTCCAGACTGAGAAGCACTTTAGGTAAAATGAAGTAAGCCTCTTTATAATGACAGCTGTTTAAATTTTTTAAGCATGTAATTTGGAAACTGAAATAACTCCAATGCTAACTCTTAATATCAAGTGGTCCTTTTTTTTTTAACCAAAAAAAAAAAAAAAATCATGTAAATAAGGACTTGATATAAAACTCAAGACAAAATGATAGTCCTGCTTCTTCCAACAGGCCTGGAATTGTTTTTATCCTTTTCATTTAATTGTAAAATCACCTCTCCTTTGCATCTTTTTAATAGAAGATAAGGATGTCAGAAAATTTTTCAAGAAAAAGAATCTCAACTTATAAAATGTCTATCATATCACCTGGAAACTTATGTATAATATATTAAATATATTTCAAGTGTTCCAGAGCAATCTGGCAAATCTACCATTGCTATGTGAGCAGGAGCAGTGCTAATAACTGCTTACATCTACTGAGCTCTTCCGTCCATGGGATTCTCCAGGCAAGAATACTGGAGTGGGTTGCCACGCCCTCCTTCAGGGGATTTTCCCAACCCAGGGATTGAACCTGCATCTCTTTTGTGTCCTGCATTGGCAGGCAGGTTCTGTATCACTGGCACCACCTGGGAAGGTCTTACCATGTTCTGACTGAAGAGCTTCATATGGATTTTTTTCTGCCGTTTTCACAATAACTCCCTGAATCTGCTCCATTAATATCTGTATTTTACAAATGATGAAACTGAGCAAATGAAAAAATAACAGTAACATTAATAGCTGAGAGTTATATTGTGCTAATGACATGGCAGCACTGCTTTAAGCAATTGCCACGCTTTGCTTCCTTTATGCCTTCCTGAGGTTAGATCTCTTGAGGAGGGCTGCTGAGGGGAACACAATCAACGATTTCATTTTGAGAACCCCAGCATGTGTACTGATGTAGTTGAACTTTGTGTGGATTGAGAGGACCGTAATATTGCTAAATACAAATATTAGAAAACAATAAACTATTTCTCTTGAAATGTAGTAAATCTGATTTCAACTCCTTACTTCTTTACCCAAGCTCCTAAGCTGCCTTTTAAATCACCTGTTAGATACTTTCTCTGGATATCTTCTTGATAACTCAAACGATGTCCAAAATGGAATCTCAGAGCCACCCTCTAGTGATTTCAATCCTCTCCTTCTGCGTTCTCTATTTTTGCACCATTCCCTTTCAGTCACCCAGTCTCAAACTTATTTATCTTTCACTTCCCTCTGTTTTCAGCATGGTTACTCATGCAAGACACTTCCAGACTTAGAGACATTTTCTTTACATTGTCTCTTGATTCACTTGTTTATTCCTTCATTTATTTAAGAAGTATCTATGGAGTATCTACCTGAGGTCATGGACTGTTCTAGGGGCTAAAGCATTCACAGTGAAATCGCCCTGCCCAGGGACTGCCATGACCATAGCACACGCTATGAATGGTACCACCTCAACAGTTCCATGCCATACCCTGGGAAAACTTCCCCGCATCTCCATTTATAACACCTGGCAGCATCCTTTAGCCTTTCATTCAATTAGATGACATAGATGAATAGGTGGAACTTAATAAAGGTAATTTATTTCCCAGGCTTTCCCACAACAATCGCCTAACTGGTTTTTCCATCTTTCATCTCTTCTTCCTTCAATGCATTAATATCTAACATACAGCTGCTATATTAATTTCACTAAAGCACAGACTATAACTGCTTGCATTTTCATGAACTAGTCCTGCTTTCTTTGCTACTTCCAGGTCTTGCCCGCGGTGGTCTATTTGCCTGAACACTTTGCCCACACCTCTTGTTTCAAATGTCATTTGCCCAACAGCATCTAGCTTAGAAATCCTTCTCCAGGACGCCTGTCCCTCGAGTCCAGTTGAAAGCTTTTCACTTTGCGCCCCCCGCCCATAGCACCCTAGGTCCAAAGAATATTCCTGTTGAGGTGCCTGTATTCCCTCCTACTTTGTAAACATCTTGAGGTGACGGGAGGTGTCTTGCTTCTTGAAGATAGTAGCACTTAATAGGAAATTAAGAAACAAGTAACGTATTTCAACTTTTACTCATCAAATTTTGTTTTCTATGTATTCTCTACATTAAAAAACAAAACAAAACTTTTTTTTTTTCATGGTGTCCATGTGGTCTTTTTCTAGCTCGTCTAGGCATGTTCTATATTGTGACAAGTAAGCTACAGTGGATATTTGAAAAACTGTCATTTTCACTATAATCTCCCCTCAAGGACTCATTCAAAGCTCGCTCACTCATGGTTTTCCCTGATCTCTTTAAGCCAGTTTATTAATTTGAATTATTTTACTTCATCAGATAGCATTAGTCATTCTTCTCCCTAGGTGCTTTTCTCTCCTATCAGAATCGAGCTCCTTTAGAGCTGCAACTGTGCTTTGCACATTTCCAATCACACTCAAAGCACATAACACTATGTCAAGTACAGTGGACACTGTCAATAAATGTTTTAAGAAATGATAATATTATGTTTCTATCACAAGTTGGTTAGGCTTGTCTAAAAGGCCAGTGCTTTTCTGAAGGGTTACAATGCATAGGCTACTGTAAGGCTATGTTTTAAGGTATAAATATGGCTGGCTAAACAAGGTGAAAGACAGAACAGAGATAGTGAAAGAAAAAAGAAAAGGCTGTGAAGTTAAATGATGCATTATGTGAAATCTATCCATATGAGGCCTTTTTAGGCACACCATTAACAAATCAAATCCTGATCACATTCCTGGTAAAGTGAAATTTACCGACTCTGGCCTAAACTGAATACTACTTTGCCATCAATGACAAAAGTCAGAGCTTGGTGTATGTCATGTGTCAAAACATGAACTGCGAGCCTGCTGGGATAAAATTACAATATATATTTGCTGGAAGACATGGTCTGGCCACTTGGTTCTCACCTTCACTGTTCTTCAATAAGGATGGATTTGATTATATTTAATAAATGAATGCTTTGGAAAACTCAGTTTGAATTATCTCTAATGAGCCTATTTGGCAGCTAACCTTGTTTCTGAACTTAGCTTATTATTATTTCATATCCTGCTCTTAGGTTTATCATCACTTGATCAACTGCCAACCTGAATGCAAAGTGCTCCAAGAAAAAGTACCTGGAAAACAGCGAGTGATCCCTTAGCTGACAAATCTGATATGTGAGAGTCACAGACATTGCTTGCCTAAACTTTTTTGCTTTTATCTCCTTTACTCACATATTTGATTGTTTCAATTAGGCCATGCTCGTCTTCTCATAAACACTGCTGGTTCCAACCCCTGCTCCCATCTCCATACTTTTCCAGACCAATATCTATAATTATCTTACACATGTTCACAAAGTTATTTTCTATAATGGTTCAAAGTTCTCCTCAGATTTACCTCCAAAAGAGTTCTTTACTACTTAGAAGAGATTTTGTGCTTTCGAGAGCCTTGCTTTTGGCCATTGAGAGTCATATCACACTCTTAGGGTTTTAACATGATAAAAAGGGCTGGAGTAGTATCAACTTAATATTGAATGTGAACTAAGCTAAATGTTTTTAAGCCATCTTAGCTGGCATTCTGCTATTATTGTCCTCCTTTCCTTCCAGAGGGCTCACTCATTTTCTTCTTTATAGTTTCATAAATAGGTCTACTTATTGGAGGAATTAGACACGTTATATTCCTACCATTTCCTTTATTCAGGTTTTCATATCCTCTGTAAGGCTAAATCAGAATTTTAAATTCTGCTCAAAAATCTTGAGATCCAGAGCAGCATAGATTATTACATTTGTATGTAAAAATAATACAGAAAAAAAGAAAGCCTCTTGTCTGCAGATTAACTTGTAGGTTAATATTTATCAATCGAAGAAACATTAAAATGATGGAATATACATGTTTCTGAAGAAAAAACGAGACTCTAGAGAAGAATTTCGATTACAACACTATCAGTTCCCACAGAATGGATACTCTTTGAGATTATACTGATGACAAATACCTAAAACACAGAGCAGATAAAAGACCAGTCCAACAGTCAGGGTCGACAGTAAGGTTACTCGGTTCAGTGAGTTACACGTTTGGTCTGGTTATTGCTACTGAATATGCAAGAAACAGAAAAAGCCTATAGAAGTAGTTTGAACATTATTTTTTAAAAAAGCCAATGTAAGCCCTGATTTCATCTGAGAAATGTTTCCTGTTTTCAAAGCAATGGAAAAATGTAATGAAAATATGATTTACCATTGCACAAACATGAAATACATCTTACTGGAAAAATTCATTTCAAAAACCTACTTTGTTTTGTATTTAACTTTTTAAAAAAATATCTAACTCATCAGACTGGCTGTAAATTTCCTCTGAGAAATTACACATACATATTATGTATATAATATATATAACCTAATACTATATATTAGGTTATATATATTATATAATATATAGTATTAGGTTATATATATTTTATGCATAATATATAGTATTAGGTTATATATATTATATGCATTAGGTTATTATATATTACATGTAATTATTATACGTAATATTACATATAATATTATATGTAATTATATGCATAATATATATAACCTAATACTGGAGAAGGCAATGGCAACCCACTCCAGTACTCTTGCCTGGAAAATCCCATGGTCGGAGGAGCCTGGTGGGCTGCAGTCCATGGGTTCACAAAGAGTCAGACACGACTGAGTGACTTCACTTTCACTTTTCACTTTCACGCATTGGAGAAGGCAATGGCAACCCACTCCAGTGTTCTTGCCTGGAGAATCCCAGGGATGGCGGAGCCTGGTGGGCTGCCGTCTATGGAGTCACACAGAGTCGGACACGACTGAAGCAACTTAGCCGCAGCAGCAGCAGCAACCTAATACTATCATTTTGAAAATTATTATATATATTATATATAATATTAATACCCTAATATTATTGGTATTAGCGAATACTAGGTTCCAGGACTCCTTATAGATACCAAATCCACGGATGCTCAAATCCTTTAAATACAACAGCATAGTGCAGTCAGTCTTCTGTGCTGACCATCGTATGGAGGGCCAACTGTGCACAACAACTGACGACTGCTATGAGGTTAACAATACAAAATCACAGCCACAGACACAACACTTAGTTCTACATTTATCATTTATGTATTCAGACTGTTACTTATGTGCATTCAGAATTACCAACACCTTGAAGTATTTTTTAATATCATTCCCCACGTGCACATTTTGCTTCAGTGGCTCTGTAATAAGCTCCTTTTGGACAGGAAGACTCTTGAGAGTCCCCTGGACTGCAAGGAGATCCAACCAGTCCATTCTAAGGATCAGCCTTGGGTGTTCTTTGGACAGAATGATGCTAAAGCTGAAACTCCAGCACTTTGGCCACCTCATGCTAAGAGCTGGCTCACTGGAAAAGACTCTGATGCTGGGAGGGATTGGGGGCAGGAGGAGAAGGGGATGACAGAGGATGAGATGGCTGGATGGCATCACTGACTTGATGGACATGAGTCTGAGTGAACTCCGGAAGTTGGTGATGGACAGGGAGGCCTGGCGTGCTGCAATTCATGGGGTCACAAAGAGTCAGACATGACTGAGCGACTGAACTGAACTGGACAGGAGAGATTTGTTGTGTTTTCTCTCTTAAAAAAGTATGCAACTCTATTTTTGACAAATTCTTAGCAATCATCATTCAGGTGAAATCAATAATGTGAAACCTGGCAGTGAACCTCCCTAATATCTAATTTGTTCATTCATTAAAGTTAACATTTACTGACCATGGATAGGCCATGACCCAGGAGCAAGGGATGCCAGGTCATAAGGCCAGTGGCTACAGGAAGATCTCTCACAACCACAGTGCTTGTTAGCACTTGCAAAGGACTTCCACATACTTGAACCTCACTCTGCTTTGGAGGATGTTTTGATAGTGATAATTATTTCCGTTTTACAAAGGAAGGAACTGCAGTTTACAAATGAAGGAACTGTAGACAAGTTACGTAATTTACTGAAAGTCACCCTGCTATCAAGTTTTAAGACTGCCTTATACTTCGATCTGGCTCTTCATTTATTCACCATTCTTCCTTCTATATCCTGTCCTAAAAATGGCAAAGCCCATATGCATGGAAATTCAGAAGAAAGCAAAATAAATGGTCACAGATTCAATGATTTTAGAAAATTTCCCCATGCGCTCATTTCCAAAGATGGAAAGGCATATTTTTCACAACTAAGTTTGGGATATTTTGATAGTTTTAAAAACACTGGCAAAGTCAAATACATACAACTTGGTTGGAAAAGTGAGTGGGCACAATGCGTGTATAAAAAGGACAGACATGACAGGAACCTGGGCTACTGGTGTGCTTCTATAGGAAAGGATTCCAGGTAGTGTTGTGACATAATACCAGTGTCATACGCAGGCCCGTGGAGCTGCAAGAGACCTCGAATTTTTTAAGACTCGATCACATAGTTCGGCCAAACACAAAATCTGCATCTTTTGCCTCTCGGTTCAGCGTTCCATTTTTCAATGACAAAAATGAAAGAATAACTAGACTATGTGGGTTTCTCTTTAACCTGTTTGGCCATTTCTCCTAACAGCACAATTACCCTGCTAATGAGATTAAATTTGGTTTAACGAGGGGATTATTTCACAGCGGAGCCCCCGCTGACTCCAGTTCCCCAAAGACCTATCGTTCTGAGGTTGCACCCATCTAACATTCATTTGCCTTAATGAAAGCCAGACGGAAGAATCGGGCAGGCACAGTTGTGGAAAGAAAAAAAACACACACACATACACACAAGGGCTTTTGTTTATACTGAAAAAGAACCTCATTTAGTCAATCTGAATCTTCCTAATACCCAGTAAAATATTTATTAATGAGTATCAGCACAGCAAGCCAGAAAGTCTTATTTGTATTAATTTAAACCATAAATAATTGAAGGTAGATTTCATTCCTTAATACATGGTTTCAGAAAAAAAAAAAAATCCCCAAGAGCATACTGAATAAAGAGAGAGCATTAATGAAGTAAAATGTATTAAAAGTTGAGGGTGGTAGATGCTTTGCTTCCACTTGGTCTACATGGATTGTTTCCCAATATTTAGATCATAGTCCTGTTATATGTATCACAAGGAGGGGACACAATAAGACACGTAATTTTTTTTTTATTTCTGTCAGTCAGGATTATAGGGAATATATCTGTACTATCTGTCAAGGATCGATCAAAAATTTCTTCACTCATTCAGCAAACAGTCAGTGTGCTTACTATACCACATACTCCAATAGGTGACAAGGATGAAAAATGGACAAAACATACAAAACACAGAACCTGCTCTTGGGATTCTCCTATTGGTCCAGTGGTTAGGACTCCACATGCTTACTGCTGAGGATCCAGGTTGAAAAAAAAAAAAAGAATCTGTTCTTAAAAGAGCTTGGGTTGAAGCAATGCTGAATCCAAACCATATGAGGGGTCATGAAACAAAACGAAAGGATTGCAATCAGCACTGATAGAGACAGAGTAGGGGGGAGGAGGGTGGGCTGAATAGGATAGAAAATATCAGAGTGTACCCTTAGTCAGTCTCTCACATCAGGAAGCTTCAGTAAGCCTCTTATCCTTTGCCATCAATGGGCAGACAGACTGAAAACCACAATCACAGAAAACTAACCAATCTAATCACATGGACCACAGCCTTGTCTAACTCAAGGAAACTATGAGCCATGCCGTGTAGGGCCACCCAACACAGACGGGTCATACTGGAGAGTTCTGACAAAATGTGGTCCACTGGAGAAGGGAATGGCAAACCACTTTAGTATTCCTGCCTTGAGAACCCCATGAACAGTATGAAAAGGCAAAAAGATAGGACACTGAAAGATGAACTCTCCAGGTCGGTAGGTGCCCAATATGCTACTGGAGATCAGTGGAGAAATAACTCCAGAAAGAATGAAGAGACGGAGCCAAAGCAAAAACAACAAGAAGCAAAGTCCGGTGCTGTAAGAGCAATATTGCTTAGGAACCTGGAATGTTAGGTCCATGAATCAAGGCAAATTGGAAGTGGTCAAACAGGAGATGGTAAGAGTGAACACCAACATTCTAGGAATCAGCAAACTAAAATGGACTGGAATGGGTGAATTTAACTCAGATGACCATTTTATCTACTACTGTGGGCAGGAATCCCTTAGAAGAAATGGAGTAGCCATCATGGTCAACAAAAGAGTCCAAAATGCAGTACTTGGATGCAATCTCAAAAACGACAGAACGATCTCTGTTCGTTTCCAAGGCAAGCCATTCAATATTACAGTAATCCAAGCCTACGCCCCAAACAGTAATGCTGAAGAGCTAAAGTTGAACAGTTCTATTAAGACCTACAAGACCTTCTAGAACTAACACCTAAAAAAGATGTCCTTTTCATTATAGGAGACTAGAATGCAAAAGTAGGAAGTCAAGAAACACCTGGAGTAATAGGCAAATTTGGCCTTGGGGTACAAAATGAAGCAGGGCAAAGGTTAATAGAGTTTCTCCAAGAGAACACACTGGTCATAGCAAACACCCTCTTCCAACAACACAAGAGAAAACTCTATACATGGACATCACCAGATGCTCAATACTGAAATCAGATTGATTATATTTTTTGCAGCCAAAGATGGAGAAGCTCTACACAGTCAGCAAAAAAAGACCAGGAGCTGACTATGGCTCAGATCATGAACTCCTTATTGCCAAATTCAGACGTAAATTGAAAAAAGTAAGGAAAACGACTAGACTGTTCAGGTATAACCTAAATCAAATCCCTTATGATTATACAGTGGAAGTGAGAAATTGACTTAAGGGACTCGATCTGATAGACAGAGTGCTTGATGAACTATGGATGGAGGTTTGTGACACTTGTACAGGAGACAGGGATCAAGAACATCCCCATGGAAAAGAAATGTAAAAAAAAGCCAAATCGCTGAATGAAGAGGACTTACAAATAGCTGTGAAAGGAAGAGAAGGGATAAGCAAAGGAGACAAGGAAAGATATATTCATTTTTATGTGGAATTCCAAAAAATAGCAAGCAGAGATAAGAAAGCCTTTCTCAGTGATCAATGCAAAGAAATAGAGGAAAACAATAGAATGGGAAAGACTAGAGATCTCTTCAAGAAAACTAGAGATACCAAGGGAACATTTCATGCAAAGATGGGCTCAATAAAGGACAGAAATGGTATGGACCTAACAGAAGGAGAAGATATTAAGAAGAGGTGGCAAGAATACACAGAAGAACTATACAAAAAAGATCTTCATGACCTAGATAATCATAATGATGTGATCACTCACCTAGAGCCAGACATCCTGGAATGTGAAGTCAAGTGAGCCTTAGGAAGCATCCCTACGAACAAAGCTAGTGGAGGTGATGGAATTCCAGTTGAGCTATTTCAAATCCTAAAAGATGATGCTGTGAAAGTACAACATTCAATATGCCAGCAAATTTGGAAAACTTAGCAGTGGCCACAGGACTGGAAAAGGTCAGTTTTCATTCCAGTCCCAAAGAATGGCAATGCGAAAGAATGCTCAAACTACCACACAATTGTACTCATCTCACACGCTAGTAAAGTAATGTTCAAAATTCTCCAAGCCAGGCTTCAACAGTATGTGAACCGTGAACTTCCAGATGTTCAAGCTGGTTTTAGAAAAGGCAGAGGAGCCTGAGATCAAATTGTCAACATCCGCTGGATCATCGAAGAAGCAAGAGAGTTCCAGAAAAACATCTATTTCTGCTTTATTGACTGTGCCAAAGTCTTTGACTGTGTGGATGACAATAAACTGTGGAAAATTCTTCAAGAGATGGGAATATCTGACCACCTGACCTGCCTCTTGAGAAACCTGTATGCAGGTCAGGAAGCAACAGTTAGCACTGGACATGGAACAACAGACTGGTTCCAAATAGGAAAAGGAGTACTCTAGGCTGTATATTGTCAGCCTGACCATTTAACTTCTATGCAGAGTACATCATGAGAAACGCTGGACTGGAAGAAACACAAGCTGGAATCAAGATTGCCGGGAGAAATATCAATAACCTCAGATATGCAGATGACACCACCCTTATTGCAGAAAGCAAAGAGGTACTAAAGAGTCTCTTGATGAAAGTGAAAGAAGAGAGTGAAAAAGTTGGTTTAAAACTCAACATTCAGAAAACGAAGATCATGGCATCTGGTCCCATCACTTCATGGCAAATAGATGGGGAAACAGTGGGAACGGTGAGAGACTATTTTTTGTGGCTCCAAAATCACTGCAGCTGGTGACTGCAGCCATGAAATTCAAAGATGATTGCTCCTTGGAAGAAAAGTTATGACCAACCTAGACAGCATATTAAAAAGGAGACACATTACTTTGCCGACAAAGGTTCGTCTAGTCAAAACTATGGTTTTTCCACTCGTCATGTATGGATGTGAGAGTTGGACTGTAAAAAGCTGAGTGCCGAAGAATTGGTGCTTTTGAACTGTGGTGTTGGAGAAGACTCTTGAGAGTCCCTTGGACTAAAGGGAGATCTAACCAGTCCATCCTAAAGGAAATCAGTCCCTAATATTCATTGGAAGGACTGATGTTGAGGTTGAATCTCCAATACTTTGGCCACCTGGTACAAAGAACTGACTCATTGGAAAAGACCCTGATTCTGGGAAAGACTGATGGCGGGAGGAGAAGGGGACAATGGAGGATCAGATGGTTGGATGGCACCACCGACTCAATGGATATGAGTCTGAGTAAACTCCGGGAGTTGGTGATGGACAGAGGCCTGGCGTGCTGCAATCCATGTGGTTGCAAAGAGTCAGACATGACTGCACTCATGAACTGATTACATACATTAATGGTAAATATTGATTTGTATAATCTTTACTTTATAGATATATATATGGTGCTGGTGGTTTAGTTGCTAAGTTGTGTCTGACTCGAGAACCATAGAAGGCTTCTCTGTCCGTGGGATTTCCCAGGCAAAAATTCTGGAGTGGGTGGCCATTTCTTTCTCCAGGGGGTCTTGCCGACCCTGTGATGAAACCCACATCTACTGCATTGCAGGTGGATTCAGTTTACTGACTGAGCTACCAGGGAAGCCCAGGTATATGTATATGTGCATATTTATTTATTCATTTCTTTTTTTTTTTCCACACACACATAGTAGGAGTATACCAGATCAGGGTGTAAAATACACATACTTCACTGTTCTGTTTGCAAGCCATTGATCCAGAGAATAGAGAATTTAAGAATGCTCTCCAGACAGGCTGATATGACTCACGGCATAGAGCACTTCGTAATGTGTTTTTATGTCTCACCCACCTACATGACTCTAGGGTCCTTGATGCAGGATGTTGGTCAGCTCTGTCACTGCATTCCCCTCCGTGCCTAGTACAGTACAGTTCACTGGTAGAAGCTCACTGTAAAACTTCCTGCATAAACTGGTGTATGAAGCCGTCTCTGAAAATGACACTGATACAAGCCAGCCAACTTAGGTCTGTGATTAACTGAGCATATGTGAGGAAAATGCATATTCGTTTGCAGTGGGCCATTTGCTGTTTATGACCAGTCTATGCTTATATCTTCTCTACCCATGACAATTAGATCTAACTTCATTTGTTCAAGCTCTAATTAATTCATTGTTCGTCCTTTAGGAAGTATTCAGAAATTACAAACAACATTGCTGCTAAGACAAATTGTGCCTCTTATTAGCTGGTTAGGCAGTGGTTTAAGGCGAGGGAGTGTGCCTATTGATTATTCATAAAGAGCAAATATGACATAACCAAACAACAAGAGAACATAAGCATGAGGGGATGCTAGCAAATAATATCTCACAGCCAAGAGTGAAAATGAAGTGCTCAGCTGTGTCTGACTTTTTAGGACCCCAGGGACTGTAAGCCCGCCAGGCTCCTCCATCCGTGGGATTTTCCAGGCAAGAATAGTGGAGTGGGGTGCACGTTTCTCATCGCGTTGCTCACCTTGGAAATTAGCACAGGAATAAATAGCATTGTTAAGAAAGCAACAACAAGGAGAAAGAGAGTCACCTTCAAGCTCTCGAGTCACCCCGGCCACACACGCCATGCCTTCACCATCTGCCCTCACTACATTCAAGTATTCAATGGGCGTCTGCCATGCAGGTCATGGCTTTTGGCCAGTTGTCAAATAACAATTCTTTTTTTCATCTGAAGAAAAGATAAGCTTGACCAACTCTGACTACAAGGCTGAACCACTCTATTCCAGAAGGTAATGTATGCAAGTTACAACACTGTAAAGGAAGGAAAGGATGAGATAATCTTTAAATTTTTATATATCTTTCTCTGACTTGAGAAACTGCATGCTTGACTTTGTAGTAATACTGAGTTGACCAAAAAGTTAGTTTGTGTTTTTCCAGAGCAAACCCAATATTTTGTAGCGTTTTTACTGGAGAATACAGGATGCCTGCCTGTTAGGTCTCCACACTGGGGCAGGTAGTCTGATTGGATGTCAATGACTAAACCATAAAGCGATGATCAGGAGATGTCCATGAAATGTTGAACTCGAACTCAATGAACTTGTTTTGACTACTGTTTCTAAACTATTTGAATTTCTGAAACGAAAGAAAACCCTATCAGAGGACTGAAAATTTATTGTAGGAATGTAACTTAATATGACTATTCTTTAATATTATGAGGAAAATAAAAGAGATGTTATTAAAACAGCAAACATTTTTGCTGTGCCTCTTCCATTCAGAGCATTATAGAGGGAAGCAAAGTGATCATTTTAGGTCTTGAAGAAAAGGAAGTCTTCCTTTTTCCTTGATCAACTAATTTTCTAGTAGAAGGTACTGTCATAAAAATGCAGGAGGAATCAGAATAAGAAGAAACTAGATCACTGAAGGATGTATTTATTTTCAAATGTACAAAGCAGTACATGTATCTACCCACCTATTCTAAACATGAGTTTAAGAGAAGTCAAAAGGGATGAAAACTAAATAATAATAACCATGATGTTTCAAATTTGCTTTTACAATGGGAGTCACTTTCATGTTCATTACCTGTTTTTATGCCTCCAACATAGTGCTACACTGGGACTGTTACCTGGGGAAATGTGATTGACTCTTAAGTATAAATTTAGAAAGGGAGGAAAGAATGTAGGATGGATAGATGGATGTACATTCCAAAAAGCTACAGCCAGATGCTTCAGTAATTTACTTGTATTTAACCTACTCCTTTGAATGTACATCATTCCCCTTAAGGAGATCAAGTAAGGTAAAAAGGCAACAAAGTTCTCTCCAAACAAGTCCCATCTCTATGACTGGTCTAACATTCTGGTCCATCCCTCTTCTCATAGACTCTGACAAACTGTCTCTGGACCAGTCTTTCCCAAGTCTACTTCACTATCCACCCTAAGCTCCACCAACCTGATTAATCTACGCTGAAGATCCCTTTCACAGTGATAGTCCATTTCTCAAAAACCTTCTATGGCTTCAACTTCCATTACATTAATCCAAAATTCTCTCTCTGGGTTTCAGGGCTCTCCTGAAAACACTCTCTCCTGGCCCAATTATTATGCTCCCACATTTCTGCAGGATGCTCATTATCTCATAAGACTTTTCACTTACGCCTTTCCATTCATTCAGAGCACAATTCATTTCAGTGACTTTCAGAACAAACATATTCAGTATAAATGAAATCAACAATACATGGGCTAAGAGGGCAGTGTAAATACTACCAGGTATTCAAACTGCCATTCTACTTCGTCAGAATAGCTCCCAGGGTATGCAAATAGGGAGACACAAATCCAGGTCTTTTGATCAGACCCAGGTCCTGGCTATCTTTTCTTTGGTATCAGCATCTAGCCACTGTGACTCTGTAACCTGGTATTTTAAAACATATATTTTGAATGCACTAGAATGCCTATCATTCATAAGGGAAATACTTCTCTTAGAGCTTAACCAAAAAGGAAAAAGAAAAACCCTGGAGAAAAACCTAATTGCATTGTATTTACCATGTTAAGAAATGGTAGTTAATTTCTAAGTTGCTAAGTGATTTCCACAGATAATCATGATATCTGATTTTCCCCTTAGGGGCAAGAGTAGCTGCTAATGCTCATATATGACTGAAACTCCATCATACAGCCTACCTAAATCCTACCCGTCTTTTAAAAGCTTAGCTTCAGGCCTACTGTCTCCAGCCTGCATTCATCTCCCTCTTTTCCCTAGCTTTCACAGACCACGGAACGCAATTATGTGTTTATATCTCATCGTTCACTGTCTGTGGGTGTTTCTAATGTAATCATCTCTTCCCAGCTATATTTTCATTTCTCTGAGTACAGAAACTGTGCTTGTAGTTTTTTTCTCTATGTCTCATGGTTCCTAACACAATGTGCCACTCATGTTAAGAACTCCACGGGATGACCTTTTGGACAACATCATACACAAGGTTTGGGGTCAGACACACCTCGGTTGAAATCTCACATCTCCAGATATTTAACCAGAGGACTTCTTGACTCGCCCCCACCCCTCAGACTCCTGATCTACAAAACAGGGAAACAATACCTCCCTTGGAGGGTTAATGTAAAGTTGTCAGTGATGTACGCATTGGAAGAATGCCCTATATTCACCATATAATATATACAAGGAAAGCTCCTGAAATAGAGTAGCACTCATTACAAGGTAGTTGGACCATAAAAAAGGCTGAGTATCGAAGAATTGATACTTTTCAACTGTGGTGTTAGAGAATTCTCTTGAGAGTTCCTTGGACTGCAAGGAAATCAAACCAATCAATCCTAAAAGAAATCAGTCCTGAATATTCATTGGAAGGATTGATGCTGAAACTGAAGTTCCAATACTTTGGTCACCTGATGCAAAGAACTGACTTATTAGAAAAACCCTGACTTAAATTGAAGAAACTGGGGAAAACCACTAGACCATTCAGGTATGACCTAAATCAAATCCCTTATGATTATACAGTGGAAGTGAGAAACAGATTTAAGGGACTACGTCTGATAGAGTGCTTGATGAATTATGGATGGAGGTTCGTGACATTGTACAGGAGACAGGGATCAAGAACATTCCCATGGAAAAGAAATGTAAAAAAAGCAAAATGGCTGTCTAAGGAGGCTTTACAAATAGCTGTGAAAAGAAGAGAAGCAAAAAGCAAGGGAGAAAAGGAAAGATATATTCATTTTAATGCAGAATTCCAAAGAATAGCAAGGAGAGATAAGAAAGCTTTTCTCAGTGATCAATGCAAAGAAATAGAGGAAAACAATAGAATGGGAAAGACTAGAGATCTCTTCAAGAAAACTAGAGATACCAAGGGAACATTTCATGCAAAGATGGGCTCAATAAAGGACAGAAATGGTATGGACCTAACAGAAGGAGAAGATATTAAGAAGAGGTGGCAAGAATACACAGAAGAACTATACAAAAAAGATCTTCATGACCTAGATAATCATAATGATGTGATCACTCACCTAGAGCCAGACATCCTGGAATGTGAAGTCAAGTGAGCCTTAGGAAGCATCCCTACGAACAAAGCTAGTGGAGGTGATGGAATTCCAGTTGAGCTATTTCAAATCCTAAAAGATGATGCTGTGAAAGTGCAACATTCAATATGCCAGCAAATTTGGAAAACTCAGCAGTGGCCACAGGACTGGAAAAGGTCAGTTTTCATTCCAATCCCAAAGAAAGGCAATGCCAAAGAATGCTCAAACTACTGCACAATTGCACTCATCTCACATACTAGTAAAGTAATGCTCAAAATTCTCCATGCCAGGCTTCAACAGTATGTGAACTGTGAACTTCCAGATGTTCAAGCTGGATTTAAAAAAGGCAGAAGAATCTGAGATTAAATTGCCAACATCCGCTGGATCTTCGAAGAAGCAACAGAGTTCCAGAAAAACATCTATTTCTGCTTTATTGACTATGCCAAAGTCTTTGACTGTGTGGATGACAATAAACTGTGGAAAATTCTTCAAGAGATGGGAATATCTGACCACCTGACCTGCCTCTTGAGAAACCTGTATGCAGGTCAGGAAGCAACAGTTAGCACTGGACATGGAACAACAGACTGGCTCCATTTAGGGAAAGGAGTACGTCAAGGCTGTATATTATCACCCTGCTTATTTAACTGATATGCAGAGTACATCATGAGAAAAGCTGGGGTGCACGAAGTACAAGCTGGAATCAAGACTGCCGGAAGAAATAGCAATAACCTCACATCAGCCTTATGGCAGAAAGTGAAAAACAACAAAAGAGCCTCTTGATGAAAGTGAAAGAGGAGAGTGAAAAAGTTGGCTTAAAGCTCAACATTAAGAAAACTAAGATCATGGCATCCGGTCTTGTCACTTCATGGCAAATAGATGGGCAAATAGTGGAAACAGTGTCAGACTTTATTTTGGGGGGCTCCAAAATCACTGCAGATGGTGATTGCAGCCATGAAATAAAAAGATGCTTACTCCTTGGAAGTAAAGTTATGACCAACTTAAACAGCATATTAAAAAGCAGAGACATACTTTGTCAAGAAAGGTCCATCTAGTCAAGGCTATGGTTTTTAGAGTGGTCATGTATGGATGTGAGAGTTAGACTGTGAAGAAGGCTGAGTGCCAAAGAATTGATGCTTCTGAACTCTGGTGTTGGAGAAGACTCTTGAGAGTCCCTTGGACTGCAAGGAGATCCAACCAGTCCATCCTAAAGGAGATCAGTCCTGGGTGTTCATTGGAAGGACTGATGTTGAAGCTGAAACTCCAGTACTTTGGCCACCTGATGTGAACAGCTGACTCAGTGGAAAAGACCCTGATGCTGGGAAAGGCAGGAGGAGAAGGGGACACAGAGGATGAGATGTTTGGATGGCATCACCAACTCAATGGACATGAGTTTTGGTAAACTCTGGGAGTTGGTGATGGACAGAGAGGTCTGGTGTGCTGCAGTCTATGAGAATGCAAAGTCAGACATGATTGAGTGACTGAACTGAACTGAACTAATGCTGGGAAAGATTGAAGGCAGGAGGAGAAGTGGGTGATAGAGGACAAGATGGTTGGATGGCATCACTGACTCAATGGACATGAATTTGAGCAAGCTCTGGGAGATGGTGAAGGAGAGGGAAGCCTGGCACGCTGCAGTCCATGGGGTTACAAAGCGTTGGACATGACTGAGCAACTGAACAACAAATGCTACTAACCGTTAATTAATGTGTTCCTTTATTTGAAAACGTGCCTATCAAATAAATGATATAGTATTTGTATCATGAAAATTTGCATATCACTGAGTCTCAATAAATAGGACTTCCTTTGAAACATTTAAGGATTCAGTTTACAATAACGGGGCTGTCTAGAGATTACCTGGAGCTTCGTAACCAAATCCATGTCTGCATACCATTTAGAGCTCACAACACCCTTTCATATACATTATCAGTCTTTCTTAACTTGCAGACAAGAGACGCCGGAGACCGTATTCATGCAAGCAGCCTGGCAGCACCTGGTGACTATGGACAGTGTACTTCATATGTACTCTAGGCAAGTGCTGGGCCCCCTCTCTGGTCTGTTCTTCCTCTAGTCACACTTCAGCCAGGTCTCTGCAAACATGACGTCTTCTGAAGAATTTCAAGGAAGGTCTGACATCTATAATAGCTTCCTAACTACTATCATCTTAAATTCCATCTTCTTTTTCTTTTGTTAGAACTTATTATAATTGGATACCATAGAAGACTCTTGAGAGTCCCTTGGACTGCAAGGAGATCAATCCCTTCAGGACGGACAGTCAATCCTAAAGGAAATCAACCCCAAATATTCAATGGAAAGATTGATGCTGAAGCTCCAATACTGTGGCCAGCTAATGTGAAGAGCTGACTCACTGGAAAAGACCCTGATGCTAGAAAAGAATGAAGGCAAAAGGAGAAGGGGGTGGCAGAGGATAAGGTGGTTAGATAGCATCACCAACTCAACACACATGAATTTGAGCAAACTCTGGAAGATAGTTAAGGACAGAGAAGTCTGGGGTGCTGCAGTCCATGCAGTCATAAAGAGCTGGAAATGACTTAGCGACTGAACTACAATATATCTATTCACCTATTTGTTTATTCTCCATTTGCCTCACTGCAATGTAAGCCCCAGGAGAGCAGGAACTTAGGTTGATTTATAGGTGTATATGTTGAACTATGTGAATGGAAAAAACGTTGCCTGCTGTGTCAGGTATAATAGGATGTTGCAGCCATCAGGCCATCACATTACAGCAGCCCCGACAGTGAGCCCTGAGGAAACTCAGGGTGGAAACAGGACACTCCGATTTAGCTGTGACCCACTCCAGCCACCCACAATGATGCACCCTAAGGAGACTCGGGATGAGAAAGCATATGATACCAGCCCCAGACAGCTCAGGTGCTCATCAAAGCAATAATTTCACTGATGTTGAAGTTACTGCATCTTCCCATATATAGAAAGGCACTAAATTTCTTAACTTCAGATATCTACGTGTGTGCGTGCGTAGTTACTCAGTCTTGTCTGACTCTGTGATCCCAGGCACTGTAGCCCACCAGGCTCCAATGTCCATGGGATTCTCCAGGCAAGAATACTGGAGTGAGTTGACATTTCCTCCTCTAGAGGATGTTCCCTCAGGGGTCAAACCCACATCTCCTGTGTCTCCTGCAAGGCAGGTGAATTCTTTACCCGCTAAGCCATCAGGGAAGCCCTGAGATGTCTGGTTTTCTTTAATTAACAGGAATCTTTGGATATTTTGACTATCCTGACTCCTCCCTTACTTCTTTAGAACAGTCCCTCAGAGCTGAGAGACTGTGTCCTGGGCTTAAGTCCTTGGCAAATTCACCAAGTGAAAGTCACTCAGTTGTGTCTGACTCTTAGCAACCCCATGGACTATAGTCCATGGAATTCTCCAGGCCCGAACACTGGAGTGGGTATAGTCTTTCCCTTCTCCAGGGGATCTTCCCAACCCAGGGATCAAACCCAGGTCTCCCACACTGCAGATTCTTTACCAGCTGAGCCACAAGGGAAGCCCAAGAATACTGGAGTGGGTAGCCTATCCCTTCTCTAGGGGATCTTCCCAACCCAGGAATCTAACTGGGGTCTCCTGGTGGTTCTTTACCAACTAAGCTATCACCAGATAAAACATAATTCTCAGCTTTTAGGTCATGCATTAGTTTTCAGTGGACAACTTAGGAAAGTGCGTAAGATGCTGCAGGTACTTTAGAGACACTTGCTGAATAAATATAAACTTGCTGGATTCTGGTCTAGTTCCAGCCATGAACATGGAAGACTAGAAACTCTAGGAGGTGACAGTTATCCCTGAATCCATTAATGACTAACGGAAGTACTATTTTTACCGCTTCTCCCCAACCCCATCAGAGCCCTCCCAACCCATCCTTCTGAGAAGAATAAAGCTGCAGAGCTTATCTGCTGCCCTACTCTCACACTGAGCCCATCCCCCATGTCCTCTGACCTTCAATGGTACCAGACAGTAAAACTGGAACCTGTGAGAAGAAACGTGTTTATGCAACATGGTATTCTAGGTCTTATCACCTTTCTTTCATGCCTCTTTAAGACTACTGTTTAACGATCACACCTGAATGTAAGAAAAGAGCATGGGGCTAATGACATTCCTTGGGCAGAATAACTTGAAAAAAAAAATTTTTTTTTTTTTTTAAAATTATCACCAGTAACACATTCTCGTGTGTTCCAATCCTGCAGCTCTCAATCTGGCCCCCTGTAAGAAGTAACATATGCTCATAATAAATCTTTAAAATGGCTCTATTAATAGAGAGGCTGCAGTGACAGTTTTATAAATGGGCCCCATCTTTATGCAAACTGTGTTTTATTAGATTGCCTTATAATGATTTGCAATAAGAATACAGAGATGAATTCTGAGGCAGGAACTCCAAATACTCCTAAGCCAGTCAGGAGTTTCAAAGCCCATGAATTCTGGGTGGCGGACTATGCATGCCGGGAACCGCAGACATCAACAGATTAGTTTTGCTACAGTTGTATGCTTCTTCTCCGCCTGCTTTTTCCAATCAGATAGTAACAGTCTAATAACTGGCTTTGTGTCTGTCAATCCAATTACTTCTTATTTGGGATGTGCTGGCACTCCATTAAATCGGCAGACAGATGGCCGGGTCTCTCATTACCCTCCGACTGAATAATTAGCTTCCCGGGCACATAATTGGGGAAGGAGTCCATCTAGATAAAGTCAGGTGTCTTCTAAAGAAAACCAAAGACACAGATCACTAAAAGTAAATTCATGAGCCTAATGTTACACTGATGCCATGCCTAAAATAGGCAAAGCCATCTAGCTTACCCTTCAGCCAACCTAGGAACCCGCCTGGGCAGGCTTGATTAGGAAGGGTGGCCCTTTGGTCATCTTTCCACTAGAGCCCTTTACTGCCAGAAATCTGACTGATCTGCATTCCAGGGAAAAAAAAAACCAGTTTAGTCTGGGATCCGAGTGACATCACCTTGGGAAAGCAAAACTGTTCTTTCATCTGACCTGATTTCATTAAGAAATTAAAGGAGTAGGACACATTAAAATAAGCTCCCTATGGAGAAAGTCAAGTAGAACTTAACCCACAACTTTTAAGGGTGAGGCCTGGGTAACTACAGTAAATAAAAATACATCACAAGAATTTTAACAAAGTTATCTTATAATTATAAATCTTCATAGGATGCTCACAGTATAATTAAGGAAAAGAAATTTTAAAGGAAGAACCATCATTTATCTTCTATATTCTGGACTCTATTTACCATAACAACCACCATTTATTAGTAACAGGTATCCCATAAACTCTCTGTGAATCAATTTAAGGATATCACAAAGTTGTTAATAATCATGATGATAATTTTTAGAAGGAAAAAGGTGATGTAGTGGGTGAAATTAATGCCCCCAAATATTGTGAGAGTTTACTACTAAGAGCTCACATGGTTGACAGAGACCCTTTTCCAGTTCCCTTCCCTCTTGGAGCAGCTATGTCACAAACCTCTCACTATCATGGTCAAATTCTGATTAGTTAGTGAGCATTCAGTGGGTTAGAAGCCCAGGAATGAAAATGGCAAATTAATATGGAGTCAGCATGATGTTATGGAGGAATATGGCTTGGGTATCCAAAGACTGGATGCCAATCTGGGTGTCCAATTCATAATTAGGAACCCTGGGCCTCAGTTTACTGGTGAAATGAACTTCCCGGACACTGAGCATATGCCGCCCCCCCCACAACCTTACATGAGTCAATATGGGAGGCTGGCATAATACGACCTTTTCCTCAGCTTTCCTAGAAGCTAAGACTAATTCCCTGAGGGCGCTAAAAGGGACCTGAAGTCTCACTGCTATCTCATTATGAATATTCATTTCCAAAGGCCACAAAGACGAACAAAATCCCAGCTGCAGGGAACAGAGGGTCAACATACTAAAACAGCACTAAAAGCAAGAAGGCATGAAAGTGCTGAATCACTGCAGCAGACAACTTTATGGCCCTTTAATGAGGATTATATTTTTTCATGGTTGTGGCTAAAGGGAAAGGCAGGCCCATGAACAATCATTCTCCCCTTTCAATGTGTCTTCATTCCTTATTTATGGAGGATAATAGTTATATTCGATGATAGTTATATATGAACTTGCTTGTGTAACACCTGACTTTTTTTTTTTTAAGTTCTTTGAATACACAATCTCTTTGATGGAACACTTAAAGCACTCACAATGAATAGCTGCTGCAGAAAAAGAGGGATTAAAAGTGATTAGACTGGGAGATGCTCAGTCAATGGAGCCAGAGAGTTCTGCTATTGAAGAAGAGAAGGTGCTCAGTGGCAGATAGTTGTAAAACATTCTGGCTGTTATCAATAGCATGGACATGGCCAGCGACACTAATATAATGACAGAAAGAACACCTCGGCTGGAAGAACTGAAACTTGAATGAGTTAAATTCAAGGTGGTGCCGTTCAGGTGCTAAGAGAAGAGATGGAATAACCTAGAGAGTAAAGTTCAGTATCAAGAAAAGGGTGATTTAATTTGGAGACTTTACAAATACTAAAAATTAAGTATGAATTCCAAGGCAGAAGAGGGAGGCTCTGCTTCCAGGCTCCCCAGGGAGGTCAGAGAGTGTCAAGGTCTTCAGTAGGGGTGAGAAGGGTCTAAGCTGCCACTGGCCTTCTGAATTAATTCACCACTTAAAATGGGAAGCAGTCTATGACTCATCTGGACAGCAAAGGTGAAAATACCACTCTAAGTACTGAAGTCACCTGAATGTATCAATATATGAGACAGCATCTCTAAAGAGTTATTTTTCCAACTAGGAGACTTTATGAAGGATTCAAAGTCAATTACAAAGACTGGATATTAGGGGGAAAAACCCATTGAGCAAAATACTGGGTAAGATACATGAGGATAAAATGGCTCCACAAGCTCAAGCTCCTCAAATCTAATTCTTGAATTGTCTCTTACTATATCAAGAGAGGCTATGGGGGAAAAAGAACTACAGAAGTCATGGGGATATTTTCTTGGGTGTTGGGAGAGCCAATGTAAAGCCAAAAGTCCTCTTGGGGTCATATGTCTGAGACTCAGAGTTCAAAAGTTACATGAGCTTCTGATAAATACAGTCAAGGTCAACAGAGCACCATTGCCTCTGTCAGAGTCTCTTCGAATCACCAGTGAAGATGGTAAGAAGAGGTGCAAGGCTCCCTGATCAAGTTCCTCTTTGAGGATTCCGAGGCCTCACTTTTATTAAACATCTTCATTTGCCAATTAAACACACTGTGCTTTTCCCACTAATTGACACATTTTTACAGGTAAAGAAGAAAAAGTGTGGGGTAAGAGGGAATGCCTCAAAAAGCCAAGGGCACGTCTGTCTTTGCTTTTTGGGAGCCAGTCCTGCAGAGGTTCCGAAGGCAAGGACTGTTCCGTCCCATCTGGGACGTGACAACTCCCTGTCAGCCTCCGTCTATGCTAAGGAGGTTCCAGACCCACTCAGACAACCCGAACTTGACTATCCCATTTGATACTTAATCCCGAAGAGCTGTAAACACACCATTTTACACAGTTGTTTTTTCAGAGCAGCAAAACTGTCTCAGTCTTTACAGCTCCATTTCTATGCAAAAATGCATATTCTACAATAGCTCCATTTATGGCTTCATCATAGCATAGTAATTTACACTTTTGTTCCTCTGAACAATTTTCTTCTATAGCAGTTTTTTCCCCATTTTCTATATATATTTTAATGAAAACGCGTTAGTTGTAAATCAAATAATCACTTTCTATGGACAATATGAAAAGTCCCTTTGGGGGTGTTTTAAATGATGAACCGTTACGGGCTGTTTAATTGTGATCTGAGCAGAAGTAAATGTGAAAGCTCAAAAGAGAACATCCAAGACTATGGGAGGGGCGAGAGAAAAGGCAGTCGATCCCCTCACTCAGGGTCCTTAACCCGGGGTCTGTGAATCCCCCGACGCAGTGTGTAACACTGCATGGGTCTGGGCATAGCAGCCTTTCTCCAGGGTCCGCAGCTGTCACCAGATTTTCACAGGCAGCTGTAACCATCCCTTCCCAAATTCCCTAAACCACAGAATTCAATAGTCCCTCATCTGCACGGAAACAAACAATGTTCAATTTAGTTTCCATGCATCATACGTAAAAGTAAAAGGAAGCAACCACAGAGGTAAGTTTTATTTAGAGCCACAGATGTTTGCTTTCTAAATCTCAGATAGTATTTTCAGTTCATAAAGATGAAACATACTAAGAAACCTGATCAGTTTTAGCTAACATAATTCATGGTTGGGGACACTGTGTAGACACACAGCTCTGGGTTTTAATCCTGATGCTACACCCAGCCTGCTGCTCAGCTTGGAGCAAGCCAATGAGCTTTTCCAGGCCCTGGTTCAGAACTACTAGAAGCAGTGAACACATCCAAAATGTAATTTAGTGATGCACTCTCACTGAGATTTTGTTTTGAAATACTTTTACTAACCAAATTGCATTTATTAAACAATAATCTGTTTCTCCTTTAAAAAATTAACCCAAGTTTATATAACTGCCAACAGAACTCCTGATCAGCTTCATTCCATTTGTCTAAGCACATGACCAACAAGTATTTATTAAGTTCCGAGCAGGTGTGAGGACCTATTTAGGATGCTAAGGACACATACCTGAGCTAGAGTAGACCTAGTTTCCACTGCTACAGCGCCTACAGTAAGTCCTACATCTCGAGGTGATATAACACCAGTCAGAAAAATAATAAACCTACTTGTAATTTTGTAGCCATATCATGAGTGCATCCATACGCATGAAAATCCTGAAAATAACTTGTGAAGCGTACCACCAACTTCACAGGCTTCTAGAAGCTGGGAATCCAGGACAGTCAGCTGCTGAATGAGATCAGCTGTCAGCTTCCTTCTAGTTCTAAAATATTAAGATTTCTAAAACATTAAGATCTTATCATTCTAAGTGGAGACGACAGGACCCCATAGTTCAACCACAATAAAAATGATTCTTCAATGATTAAAACATTCCCACGTCTCCCCAATCTACATAAATGTCTTCTTTCATGAAAACCTAATTATGTCTGTAACTAAAGTAGGTATTTATAACGATAATTCAATTTATGTAATGTACATCTGCCTCCATGCTTCAGAGAGTTGAGTTTAAATGTCTTTTCTGATTACTAATTATTTTCTAAGTAAGTTAATTCTTGGAAAGCTATGGGGACCACAAACCTGTGGATGAACATTCTGTTGATTTGACAAGTGGACTCCACAGAGCCCCCGCAGCGTGTACCATGAACATATACCCAACAATCTCAAGCTGGAGAGGCCCTTTAGTGAAGCTGAAGAACATTTCAGTCATGATTCAATTACCAGCTGGTTGTAAATCTTAAAAGGGTAACCCAGCTCTAGTAATAGGGGATAAATTATACAAAGACTTTGCCTAATCATTTATTTAAAATGGCTTGGATGTGGCCACTCAGAAAATAAAAATTATGTAAAACAGCACCAATGTGATAAAAGCAAAGAGCTTCTACATACATTCTACCAATTTCCTTCCAATAGAACTTTCTACCAAAGTTCTATCACCTTGGTGCAATTTGAGATGTCACCAGTGATCACCCCTGCAGTTCCAGGAAATCCAAGCATGGCTTTTTGCATCATCTGTTTCAGACTACTCAGTGCTTGCTGCTGCTGCTGCTAAGTCGCTTCAGTCGTGTCCGACTCTGTGTGACCCCATAGACGGCAGCCCACCAGGCTCCGCCGTCCCTGGGATTCTCCAGGCAAGAACACTGGAGTGGATTGCCATTTCCTTTTCCAATGCATGAAAGTGAAAAGTGAAAGTGAAGTCGCTTAGTCGTGTCTGACTCTTAGCGACCCCATGGACTGCAGCCTACCAGGCTCCTCCATCCATGGGATTTTCCGGGCAAGAGTACTGGAGTGGGGTGCCATTGCCTTCTCCAACTCAGTGCTTAGCAACTTGTATTAAGTGTCCCCAGTGGGATGGGCAGGGACTCATTAGCAGCTTCAATCTTTAGGACTATTAAGCAATCTTAGGTAAAGGCATCTCTTAGACTTTTCCAGTGAAAATCAATTCATCAAATTCCTTTCCTGTCTATACTCTATTGCATGCTCTATTGCTCTAAAAGCTTGATCCTCCTCCAGCTGGGCTAAGTGCAGTTCACTCAGCAAGCACTGATTCATTGACCACACTGCAGACCATAAAGTAGGCTGACTCTTCTGCTGGGAAGATCAGGTTGTGTTAGATATGTGCTCAATATTTACCAGGTTGGAGGCAGCTCTGGGCTCCCTCAGGAGCCACCTAACTCTATAAAGTCAGGTCTGTTACACGAGAATATGTACTTTTACTAATTATGTGGTCAATGGGCTGAAGATCTTGCTGGCCATGATCTTCATGGCAAATCCTTACACTCCTTCTACCAGATGATCAATATATTGATTACTACATCTAAGATGAAGAGTTAAAAACGAAATATGGTAATACAATTGTGATGGTTCAA
The DNA here is from genome assembly GCF_055505025.1 of Bos grunniens. Classification (NCBI taxonomy): domain Eukaryota; kingdom Metazoa; phylum Chordata; class Mammalia; order Artiodactyla; family Bovidae; genus Bos; species Bos grunniens. Next base: position 22,751,222 of record NC_141168.1, read on the forward strand.
ATGCACAAACTAACACACAAAGTCTGTCATTATTTTCAACAACACTGTATTCTTAGAAACTGAAAGTCTTTTCTCCTCCAGAATTGTCAAAATAACATTTTCTCTTTGAAATGGATAGCCTTAGACTGATCAGTATACCTGCTATTATTGTAATTGTGTCTGACTCTTTGCAACCCCAAGGACTATAGCCCGCCAGGCTCCTCTGTCCATGGAATTCTCCAGGCAAGAATACTGGAGTGAGTGGCTGGCCATTCTGTTCTCCAGGGCGTCTTCCTGACCCGGGGATTGAACCTGGGTCTCCTGTAATGCAGGTGGATTCTTTACCATCTGATCCATCAGGGAAGACCATTATAATGGTAACACAATCTTATAATGGAAGTAAATAACTGAGGTACAGAGTCCTGTAATTTGAGCATGGCTATTTCTAGGTCAGTAATGGGCAAAGAATCCAGGACTTTCAAATCTTCCTCTGGTCTTCTTTGCAATATAATGCTTTGTTTTGCTTTATTATCAAATGGTAGCCGCATATTGTTAGTGTGGTTGACTATAAAATTATATTCGAAAGCATGGATGAAACTAAAAATTGAAGGAATTAAGAGATACAAAAGAAAAACGTGCTATTTTATGTCGGGGTGGAGGGAGGTGCTGACACGCGGCATAGAATTGAACCAAAGTCGGCAAAATCCAAAGTGGCACAAGGTAGAGAGCTGCTGAAACCGGAAGCCTGCAGAAAATGCTTTTCTCACCCCAGTGTTCCAGAACTTTTCAAATAATTCCCTTTCTTCCTTCATACTATCTTTAGCTAAGATATAATTCACATCCCATACAATTTACCCTTTTAAAGTTTATAATCCATTGATTTCTAGTATATTCACACAATTGTGCAGTCATCACCAAAATCAACTTTAGAATATTTATTTCATCACCCCCAAAAGAACCCCTACACCCATCAGCAGTGGTTCTCCATTTCTCCCCCAATTCACCCCTACCTCCAGCCCAGGCCACCACCAATCTACTTCCTATTTCTATACATTTGTTAGTTCCAGACTTTTTATATAAACAGAATCATACAGTAGGTCGACTTTGTGACTGGCTTCTTTCATTTAGCATAATGTTTTCAAAGTTCATCCATGTTATAGCATGGATCTGTGCTTTATTCAGAATAATATCCCATTATATGGATGCAGTGCATTTTATTTATTTATCCATTCATCAGTTGGTAGATGACTCTTGCCTTTTAACATGTTAATAATCCCTCCTCTTGGGACTTCCCTGGTGGTCCAGTGGCTAAGATTTCACATTCCCAATGCAAGCAGCCCGGGTTTGATTCCTGGTCAGGGAACTAGATCTCACATACAGAAACTAGGAGTTCACATGCCACAACTAAAGATCTCAAAACATAGACCTGGAGCAGTCAAATGAATAAATAAACAACAACAACAACAAAACACTCCTCTGGGTTCTTCATTAACTTACAGTCCACAGCTATCACTATTTTTATTTTTTGTTCATAATCATTAACGGAATAGTGACTGAAGAAACCAAGGCAATCCAAAAATGAACTGAAAGCAAGTCTAAAGATAACTGAAAGGCCATATATTTGTATGAAGAATAATCCAGTGAACTGTGAACTAATAGTGGAATAACAAAAAGAAATTGATGTGGGTCTCAGGAACTAGGCAATACGTTATCTAGGAATGTGCTGGTGTGCAGATTCAGTGGCATCACCACGGAACATGACTAAACAGAGAAGGTGGGTTTCATAGTGTTCTCATCATGATTTCTCAATATGACATTAGCACGAGGCAGTGTCACTGTGGGAGCCACTCACTTGCCAGCTCCTGTGTCTTACACATTTTTGAACCTCTCTGAAAGCCTAGAATAGCATCTGGTCCAACCAGAGTTAACAAATATTTATTAAATGATCACATCTTCCAGCTTCAGGGTTCCCTATGAAAATGCCAGAACCTGTCCCTGCACTGGGATCTCACAGCAAAAACCTTCTAAGAGACACACTCTTTCAGGTCATTGCAGGGTATGAAGACATTTGATTCATGGAACTGTACTTAAAATGACTGATTTGTTTAGTGTTGAATAAACATCTGAACCCAATGGATAATCAATTCACAGTATTTGTTGAGCATCTACTATGTGGGAGGCATTGTTCTAGACACCAGGGACAGAACAGACAGAGATATTAATGCAGCTTACATTCCATTCTAGTTAGGCAGACAGACATGAAATAGACATGTATCAAGTAGGACAAGTTAACAGGGCTTTAAAGTCCATGGTAGGAACTTCCCTGGCAGTCCAGTGGTTAAAACTTGCCCTTCCAATGCAGGGGGTGTGAGTTCAATCCCTGGTTGGGGAGCTAATGCTTTATGGCCAAAAAAAAAAAAAAAACATTAAAAAAAGAAGCAATATTGTAACAAATTCAATAAACACTTTAAACAAACAAACAAAAAAAATGGTCTACATTATTAAAAAGAAAAAAAGCTTAAAAAAAATTAAAGACCATGGTAAAGAATCTGACTAGTGTTATGATCTACTTTGTGTTTGTTTTTTTTTTTTAACCAGGATCATGCAAATGGCTGCCATGTGGACAATGAAGTTTACCAGGCAAGAAAAAGTCATGAGAGCATCAGCCATCTATTAAAGTGATACAGATGAGGGATTATGTTGGCCTGGATCAGGACAGGAGCAGTAGAGATGGTGTGAAGTAGCTAGATTCTGTATGTAGTCTGAAGGCAGAGCACACAAGCTTTGCCAATGACCTGGGGTGTATGGGGTATAAAACACAGAGAGGTGTCAAGTATGGCATGAAGAGTTTTGGTTGGAGCCAACAGAAGGATGGGGCTGGCATTTACTGAGATGAGTAAGACAATGATAGGAACAAGTCTAGGGGGAAATTAAGAGTTTTGTTTCAGGTGAATTTAGCTGAAGATGCCAATTAGACATCTAAGTGGAGAAGTCAAGTAAGGAGGTAGATATATGAGTCTAGGGCTGAGAGGAGAGCCTGGCAGGGCGGATAAAAATTTTTAGAATATATGAGTGCATAGTTGGTATTTAAAGGCATGAGATTAGGAAGAGAAAAGAGAGGCACAAAGACTGAGCCCTGAGATATCCTAATTCACAAATGGAAAAGCCAAGGAGTGGGTCACAGCGCTGAGGGAGTGGGTGAGTTGACCAAGAACTGTAGACTACCAGGCTCCTCCATCCATGAGATTTTCCAGGCAAGAGTACTGGAGTGGGGTGCCACTGCCTTCTCCAAGAACCTGTTATAGTATTTTGAATAGACATAAGCTTTATCTCCTTTCCTCTAGAAAACTGTCAAAAACAGTTAAGACTATGAACATTGAGAAGGTCATGTCCCTACTATCTGTGCAAACTTAAATCAGTTGTTTAACCTCTCTGATCCTGTTGCTTCATCTACAAAACAATACCAACTATATGTTGAGGGATTGAATGGCACAACCCATAAAAAAAGTGCTCAATACAGGACCTGACAGAAAACGCTCAATAAATATTACTTCTCATTATTGTTCTCTACGAATCCTTCCTCTTTTATGTCTAAAGCACTTTCCATCTGTATACTGATCATTTGGGATTTATTTACAACGTTGAAGGGTAATGGTAACTACTTTATGTTTATGAGTTATATTGTCAACTAAAGTGTAAGCCATTTGAATTCAGAAACTAGTTCAACCTTCTTGTATTCTCCACAATTCAAGCACAAGACTCTGAGCACTGTAGAAGCTTGAATACATACAAACACACACACACATACATTAGTGGACTAATTTCATTATTTTACATTTTTAACAGGGTAAAGAAGGAAATAGGTCTTTGGGTTTTTCTTCTCCTGGATACTTGGAAGGGAAAACTTAATATGCAATCAACTAACATGTTCCTTAGAGATCCATAAACCATCAGACAGGATGATGAGGTCATCACTGTTAGATCCTACCTGGCCTTCTGTCAGATGGGGGAAGAAGCAGCAAACAACTAAATAAAGATCATCAAAATGTAACATGACACCAGATGTAGATCCTCGACGTAGCCTTAAGTCAGAGGAAAAATGCTGTTCTAGACCTAGTGTTCCAAGCCAAGCAGGTACTGAAGATGCTCTGAGAGCCTTTATTACATTTCTGCAATGAGTGCTGGTCTAAAAGACTCTGACACCTCCATTTTGATGAACTGTTGAGTTGGTTAAAAAGTTCACTGGAGTTTTTCCATATAGAAAAAAACAAAAACAAAAACAAACTTTTGGCCAACCCAACAAAATGAAGCCTCTAAAAACTTTAATAAGAATATAGATGCTTTGAGGATGGCCTATGCAGTCCCCTCCTCAGGGAAGAATCTATAACCCCCAGAAGAATAACTTTGAGAGTAGATTTTCTGTTGCACGGCCATGTCTTTACACAAATTGATTTGTATGATGTCCAAAGATAACTGGCAAAAGTGGGAGAGCTGAGTCATGTGATGAGCACACTGCAGACCAAAGATGCATAGACTCCCCTTGCTGAGGCCCCAGAGCTGCCCTGGTTTCTGTCCTTCCAAAAGAAACCTTGGATTACTGTTCTTTCAAAAATTTTTTTTTGTTTTTTGTTTTGAGGTGGGGTGGGAGTATTGACTTCTTTTACTTACAATTAAAAAAAGAAAGAAAGAAAGAAAAAGCAACTGGGACTTCTCTGGTGGTCCAGGCCCTAAGACTCCACACGTTTACTAAAGGGGACGTGGGTTCAATCCCTAGTCAGGGAACAAAGATCCCACATGCCTCAGAGCAAGATTAAGCAAAACAAAACAGAATTAAAAAATAAAATAAAAAACTATCATTGATATATGTGTATATTGGAAAGAGTATGAGATTTGAAGGAAGAAGACCTTTCAGTAAAAAGGTTTCTAAAGCAAAATCAAGAATATAGAACATTTGCTCATTTCCTTCCTCTATCTCTTCCTTTGACATCTCGTTTGGTGACCTGGAGATAATGGCCTTCTCAGGGGCTGAGGATGGAAGACAGCAGGCAATTTCGAGAACCTAAGTATGTGCTTAGGGGTGAAGGAAGAAATAATGGGGTGGTTTTTGTCCCTGTCATCCACGTCCAGACTCTCTCACTATTCTCCCTATCTCACTCAGTAAACAAAGGATAAAATCTGAATTATGATACAGTGCAATAAGCCAGACACATATGGGAAGGAAATAAATCCAGTGAGGAAACCTCTTAATTCTATAGAAGTGTCACAGAAAACAGTGACTGGAAAACCTAAGACTTGGTCAAGTACCTCCATTATTTTTTTTTATATTTAACAGGGAGCATCACAACTGATGACTGAGAAAGAGTAATGAATGAGTGTGAGCTGGTTTTAATCACAACACTTCTGACACCCATTGTGTCAGATTTTTTCACCAATCAATTCTCCAGCTCTCTGGACACCAACTGTATGTCCAGCAACTCAGTTCAATTCTAACATTAACTACCAAGTGTTATGAGTTTGGGTATACTCCGGGAGCTGGTGATGGACAGGGAGGCCTGGCGTACTGCAGTCCATGGGGTCAAAAAGAGTCGGACACGACTGAGCAACTGAACTGATCTGATTTGAGTGTTACCGTTAGACCCCATGAGTTAAAGGCTTAGTCCTACCAGGCCCTCACTTCAGACACCAGTCACAGGTCCCAGGTGTTTCATGCTTCTGAGTGACTAGCCAAATCAGGAGCTAGACTATGGAAACAAAGACCTCCTCTTTGGATTTGGTCATTTGCTAGAACAGGTCACAGAATCAGGTAAAACAATGGACTTACTATGACTATTTATGATAATAAATGCGCTCCCCCTGTGGCTCAGCTGGTCAAGAATCTGCCTGCAATGTGGGAGACCTGGGTTCAATCCCTGAATTGGGAAGATCCCCTGGAGAAGGGAACAGGGCTACCCACTCCAGTATTCTGGTCTGGAGAATTCCATTGACTATATAGTCCATAGGGTCACAAAGAGTCGGACATGACTGAGTGACTTTCACTTTCATTTTCATTTATTATAAAGGACCTTCTGTCCCAGTGGAGCTGGGACAACCACCCTCCTTACCTGTGGACATGTTCAGCAACCTGGAGGCTCCATGAACCCTGTTGTTCAGGGGCTCTTAGGGAGGGTGGTATGGTTGATAAAATCATTGGCTATGGGGTATTAACTCAATCTCTAGCCTCCTTTGCCTCCAAGGAGGCCAAGGGGTGGGGCTGAAAAGTTCCAATAATCATGCTTTGGTCTTTTTGGTCACCAGCCCCCATCCTGAAACTATCCAGGGATATCCAGCTACCAGTCACCTCTGCTGCTGCTGCTGCTGCTGCTAAGTCGCTTCAGTTGTGTCCGACTCTGTGAGACCCCATGGACTGCAGCCCACCAGGCTCCCCCACCCCTGGGATTCTCTAGGCAAGAACACTGGAGTGGGTTGCCATTGCCTTCTCCTCCAGTCATCTCATTAGCATACAAAAGACACTCTCTCTGTCATTCCAGAGAGTCCAAAGGTTTTAAGAGCTTTCTGCAGGGAACCTGGGACAAAGACAAAACAAATATTTCATATAGTAGCACAAGGAATAATACAAGAATTCTACAAGTTAATTATAAAAATTCCTTAGCCTGGGACTTCCCCGATGGTCCAGTGGTTAAGATTTTGCCTTTCAATGCAGGGGATACAGGTTCAATCCCTGGTCAGGAAGCTAAGATCCTATGTACTGTGCAGCCAAAAAAAATAAAAAAAAAAAGAAGCAATATTGTAACAAATTCAATAAAGACTTAAAAAATGGTCAATATAAGAAAAGAGATCTTTAAAATAAGTAGATAAACAAATGAAATCTGCTTAGCCAAATAGTCACTTCAGTCGTGTTCAACTCCTGTACAACCCTAGGGACTGTAGCCTTCCAGGCTCCTCTGTCCATGGGATTCACCAGGCAAGAATACTGGAGTGGGTTGCCACGCCCTCCTCCAGAGGATTTTCCCAACCCAGGGATCGAACCCAAGTCTCTTATGTCTCCTGCATTGGCAGGCGGGTTCTTTCCCACTAGCGCCACCCGGGAAGCCCAAACAGGCATTCTGTTGTTGTTCAGCTGCTCAGTCATGTCCGACTCCTTGTAACCCCAAACAGGCACAGAAGACATAGGTTCATCAGTTTCATTCTAACAGTGATGGGACTTTTGGGCCAATCAACAGAGGTTCTTTCTCCAAATTCTCTTCTGCTCTGAGGCAATAATATGGGGCGGGGGTGTGGTTTGGCTAACTAGGGTTAGAGGCACAGTAACTGGTGATTTATTAAGTTAAGTTGTTTGGTCCTATGGGAACTAAATTCACAGCACTGGTCTCACTTGAACCGTGCTCCAATAAACTACAACATACTATTCTGGAGTCATGTAGTTGACAGCTGCCTCAAAGAGTTATTTCTTCAGAGCTAAGACCAGCAGCCAAGCAGTTAACTGCATTTGGGAAAAATGCCTTTTTTTTTTTTTTAAACAAGTTAGCCTGAGTGCAGCTGTGATTCTTGAACAGCTTGTTCTGAACCACATGGCCTTCCAGCCTCCCAATCTTCCCACTATGTTCCATGCTTAACTGGCTTTCAACAGCTTTCCTGAAGCAATGCTTCAGCATACTAAACTTGGGATTCTTTAACAGCAACTAACACTCTTCTCTAATGGGATAATTTAGCCTTCTGACTTTCACAGCAGATGCATTTAAGACTTAGTGATGTCATTTAATTACAGACTCTGAAGCAATCTGAAAGCATCATTATAACTAGCCTATGCTGGCAGTTCCCTGATGGAACCCACCAGCAATGCCATGTACAAAAAGAACGGACTCCAGGGAGGAAAAAAGAAGAGAAAAAGGCGCAGGTCAAGGCCTGTGCTCCATCACCTGAATATTAATGTCTGAGGGTCTCCATATATCATCTAGTTAAATGGAGATAAAACTCAGAAAAGCAGAGACTGAGGGCACAAATTAGAAGGCAAATGAATAGTTAGGTCAATATACCTACTGAATAATTATTAAGGTGTATTTTTCTCAATTAGAGTGATCAAATTAAGATACCAAAGGTACATTTTTCTGTCCTCCTAATGGTCTCTTGAAGTTGTACCCGCTGGGGTTCAGTAGCTGCCATGTGCCATTACGAGCGCTTGTGCTTGACCTTGCGTCTGGTGAGAGAGAGGATGAAGACTGAGGGGAGAAAACACGAACAAAGGAGAAGCCTAGGTGCTAAGCAAATGAGAAAGTGCTTTAAGAAAAAATTAAGTGGTATAATAATCAAAAACTTTGCTGATTTGAATCAACATAATAATTGTTAATGTTATCACGGAAAACGGAAGGACAGATGAAATCGATGTTTTAAACCAGTGATTACTATTTCTTTAAGAGCATAAGGATGGGGATGTGAAGAAATCATCACATCCCTAAGCTGTCCAACAAATCAAAAATAAATACATTTCATCTACTTCAGGAAGCTTTCTCTTGGGACTCACCACCATAAACTAAGGATCTGAACAATCAAATTGCATAGGAGAGTTTAACAGAATCTCAAAGCATGATAACCCCAAATCTGTATTACCTCCTGTTACTGAGAACATATATCATTGCTATATCATAAGCAAAGGAAGAAAAATTAAGTTTTGTTAGTCTGCTAAAATCTGAACCTTCCTCCCTTCCAAATAATTTGTAATTTTAAAAATTACCTACAAGCAATGATCCTATACACTAAATCTTCACACAGTTCACTGAATGCACAGTTTATTACACTACTTAAGTGAAAGAATTCAAGAGCACAAATGTGGAGGAGTAATTCGGACTGGTGAAAGAGATGAACACTGAGCTTTTGCCACTAGGAATCACATAAAATTCATTGTCCATAAGAACAGTTATGCCCTAGGGGAACTGCAAGTGGGATGATGGCCAGGGCCATGGCTAGACACCATGACGTCACACACAGCAGGGCTTCATGCTTGTAATTTACAATTTATTTCACTGAGTAGTGTCCAACTCTTTGCATCCCCTGGACTACAGCCCACCATGCTGCTCTGTCCATGGGATTTCTTAACAAGAAAAGTGGAGTGGGTTGCCATTTCCTTCTCTAGGGGATTTTCCTGATTGAGGGATTGAACCCATGTCTCCTGCATCGCCTGCAATGGAAGGTGGACTCTTTGCCACTAGCAATACCTGGGAAGCCCAGGGTTTCACATGTAAGCATCAAAATCCACACAGGTATGACATATGATCCTCTCCCACCAGTTAACCACAGATAATCCCTGTCTCTAGATATCTCCAGTCCTTAGCAGCTCTGAGACTTAAGAATGCTATGAACATGTGGATTCTCTAAGTACCGTAAGACTGGGAAAGGGCTAAAAGAGTAAAGTTTTCAAGGGGTCCAGTGGCTCATATCCATGATAGAAGAGTTACAGAAGGTTCTTTAAAGAAATCATTGAATACTATGAACTACTTGTACATTATATGTATTACATATATATTTATTATTAACCTTCACAATATTCCCATGAGATAAACATCTTCGTTTTAAAGGTGAAGCACAGTGAAGCAACTTGTCCAAAGTCACTAGGGAAATAAAAATGGCATAGTTGGGATTCAAACTCTAGACTAACACCTACATCTTTCCACTCTGTGACTGCCTGTTTTCCAATGGCTTGAGCCAGGGACCAAAGCAGTGTGGCCTGGAAGCCAGAGAGCAGGTCTGTGGAAAGCGACCTTATCTGTCTGTATACTCCATACAATACTATCAAGCGCTTCATAGCAAGTCCCTCTCTCCATATGCATGGTATAATTGTAGTTACATATGTACTTGGGTCCAGAGAACATTTAATCTAAAGGCAATAATTCCTGCCATTCGTTTAACTAGATGTCAGCGACAAAAGAAAGTGTTTCAGGGGACCCATTAAAGTGTGATTTGCCCCAGGCTCCACTTCTACTATGGATGATGCTTCGAAAAAGTCTCTCATGTTGGGATCATTTTTCTGCCCTGATTTGAAACTTATCCTTTGACAGCTTTCAGCTTCAGAGGCTGATCTGAGCCTCATCTGTTCAAGTATATTATTGCAAACGAGACTTCTTGTCTAGTGAGATCAACATGCAGGGAGCATCAGATAATTTCTAATTGAATTTTGCATCACTTTGATTAATGTTAATGCCCTCAAGGCCCTAAGGATGGGTGCATTTGTGTGACTCGAAATAATTCAACAATTTTATAAAACCAAGAAGGGATATTGGCGTAATGTTAAGCCTAGAGGCCCAGGTATCTAACTAATTTGGATCCCAGAATGATTGCATTCCCTCAGAGGTTACATTTATTTTAGAAAACCTAGATATGCATAAATATAATAGTTCCTGATGTAGCATTTTGACAAATAACTGCCGATGTCTGAATTGATGACTCCCTCTGAGCTAAGGAATCTCACATGTTCTCAACAAAAGTTTAAAAATTTTTATGAATAGCTTTTAGTTGTAGACGGTACTATAACCCTTGGCAGCCTATTTGTTTTGGACCAAGTTGGTGGTATTCATCCCCAAAGATAAATTAGATGGAAAAATCATACAGGCTAGGATTACAAAGGAACAATTATTCATACACACTCACTCACACTCACACACACATACATACATACTAGAAGCCACAGGGGAATGATTAAAATTATAAGAGGTTGATTCTGACACAACAAAAGCTTTTTCTGTGTTGTCACTCATTAAGTGGAAGGAGATTATTATTTGCGTTTTGGCTGGTGAAACTAAAGATAAGTTAGACAAGTTGCCCAAAGGCATAGAGCTATGATAAGTCAAGAACACAAATGGGAGTTGAGGTTCTCTGCCCCCGTCTCTAAACTGATCATAGTCAGGGGATAATCAGCCCCATGTGGGAGACCCACACAGGTAAAGGAGGCCCATGGTAAGACAAGTTCTCTGGGGATGCATATATTTTTCCCACAAGCTTCAGGTATGGGAGTATATAGGCTTTTATTGCACAGGAATACCTCAGACAGAATCAACAGATTTTAGAATTGGAAAGCATTCTGCCTTCACTGGTATTTCAATTTTTGTATTTTGCAGATAAAGAAACCAACCCAGAAAAACTGAGTGATTTGCTGGAAGAAACACAACCAGTAAGTGGCAGAACCAGATCACAAACGGGTCTACCAACTCCAAGCCCGTTATCAGAGAACCTTACCACAGTGTGGACACATTATCTTCAGGTTTCAGAATTCACAGAAAGCCAATTTATTTCTATAGTGATTCCAGGAACCCCAAGAAGTCTAGTATAATCTAGCGTTTAATGACCCACTCCCCCCACCACAGACCAAATGAACCAGGCAACCTAACCCAGCCTTCGAAAGTTTTCAGCCTCCAGCTGCCTTTGGCAAGGGCTGTTTCAAGTTCTACATTCTCTGAGAGAGGGGTTTCTGCTTCTTGATACTTTATATTTCCCCCATTTCAGTACTCTTGCTTGGAAAATCCCACGAACGGAGGAGCCGGTTAGGCTGCAATCCATGGGGTCGCTAAGAGTCGGACACAACTGAGCAACTTCACTTTCACTTTTCACTTTCATGCATTGGAGAAGGAAATGGCAACCCACTCCAGTGTTCTTGCCTGGAGAATCCCAGGGACGGGGGAGCCTGGTGGGCTGCCGTCTATGGGGTCGCACAGAGTCGGACACGACTGAAGTGACTTAGCATAGCATATACAGAAAAAAACTGAAGCTAAGAGCCATCATTTTCTTTTGGAACCAAAGTGTTAGAGGTTTACAGAGGCAGCACTTTCTACTCTCATCAACATAGCTAAGGCATGCTTAGTGTCTCATGTTTCCAAAAACTAATAGAAGATCATCTGATCATTTTAGTGATGTTCATAAGTGGAGTCACCATGAGGCAAAGCTAATTCTAATCATGGCAATCTTAGAGGCTCAAGTTAGTCACTTCACATTTCAGGAGGCAAGAGTTAATTCCTAGTTTTAAAAATACCAACATGCTAACAGGGGTTATGGCAGCCACAGAGGCGGTCCACTTAGCTCTCCCTCTGAGGGAATGTGTTGTGGGGAGTGGAGCTGACTGCCAACCTCCAGACACCACACCTCCTGACCCCCTGGGCGTTCATGGTGGCCGTGTTCTCTGGAGTTGCTCCCAGCCAGTGACCGAGCGTGGTAGGCATACTTGAACTGGGCCACTGAAACCCAGTGTGGGATTCTTTACAACACTATTTCAGCTCCAAAAAGAAGAAAAGACATTGCTCTTGGCAATTATTAACAGTAATACTGGGAGACTCCCAGGAAACCTGGGATAGCTGCTAAGTCCAGTCAAGAAGGTGACTCTATTAGCATAAAAGGGTAGTTTGGGGGAGGGAGGGGAAACACATACAAAGGAAAAAAACATCTTTGGTGACAAGCTTAAATGAATTTTTGAGCCCCCAAATCCAACACATCTCAAAGACTGCTAATACCATTAATGCTTTCCTTTTCCAAATTTTCAAAAACAGAACAAAAAAAACCTTCTCATTGACTTGGTAACACTCTCAAGTAAAATGCTAAAATTGTGGCTTTTTTAGCTCTTAAAAAGCAATCATAGGAAGAAGAAATTATTTCAAATATAAAGAAAATGAAGGATTTTTTTGGAAAGCATGTTAACTATGAATGTTAAGGCATTCAGGGTACTGGTTGATGACTAGAAATAAAAACATAATGAGTTGTAAAAAAAAAACAAAACTATTAGTACCCCATTACTTTTATGCTAATATCATTTGTAAAACAAAACCCATCCTTCTAGCATCCAACCCCTGCTCTTCCAACCCACCAGAGTATACTGATTTCCTCCCTAGTTCATCAGGGAAAGTCCTCCAACCTAGATATCAAGTAATCTAACCGAAATTTCCCAAATGATCCTAAGGCCTAGTGAGTTCTAGAAGGTTTCAAGATAGAGTTTCTAAGATATTTGTACTTTCTCTTTTTTTCTCTTTACTCTTTGCTTTTTATTGTTTCATAAATCCATACTTCTCACCCAGCACTACAGCAAAATTAAGAGTAAGTTGTACTGAGAAAGCCAGTTAAGAAGAAACCTCTCATTTTTATAGACAAATTCCTTTTAATGCATAGTATTTAAAGCTCTCACTTATACAACGAATATGGCACGCAGACAGATATTTTACAGTCTCTAAAAGCAAAACCCTGTGGCCTACCAAAACAAAATTTCCCTTCAGATGAAACTTTGCAATCTAAACTTAAACTCCAAAGGTAATTTGGCATCCAGGGTACTTACTGATATATGAATTATACTCACAGAGATGACTCAATAGTTAATAGTTTCATTGCTTTATCATTCCTCCATTATATCAAATCTTCTAAGGCAGCAGAAAACATCATAAGGATGTCTGAGGATTGTTCATTTGAAGATACAGAGGAGGCCAAATCCTATCATACCTATTATGGAAAAGAGCCTGACCATGAAATCTTAATTAACACTGTAACAATTTACTTAAGAGTCTCTGATGCAGCCCAAGCGAGGCTAACTCAGAAGGGAACTGCTGTTGGCATTTTAGAAGAATTAAACTAATAGAAAAAAAATTGACAAGGCAGAGACCACATTATAGACTAATAAGGGACTAGATAAAGCAATTATTGTTTGGGTATTGTTTCTGCTATAACGTAGAATGAAGAGGAAAATAACTGAAACCCTGACTAGAGTATAACTTTTGAAGTCAGTAACCATGGGAAGATAGTAGGTGAACCACAACTTCCGGATTCTATCAATACTGGAGAAATAGTGGAAAAGTCATATGAGATAGCATCTTAGATTAAGTCTTGTTTAAAGTTAAGGGAATCCTGAGGAACTTGGTTTATATTTTTTCTCATTAATTATTCCCTAAGATCTGAATCAAGAGGTAGGGAGTGTTAATGGCAACTTGAGTTAAAGCGCTTATTCTACATACTTTGACCGTCCCTTTGTCTTAATGACAACATGTCCTAAGAAGAATGCCTGCAGCTCTCATCAGTCAAGTGTAGCTCTGTAAGCCTTTCAGGGACGTTCTTCTTTTGACTGTGTGCGGTGCTCAGTCGCTCAGTCGTGTCTGACTCTTTGTGACCTCATGGACTGTAGCCCGCCAGGCTCCTCTGTCCACGGGGATTCTCCAGGCAAGAATACTGGAGTGAATTGCCATGCCCTCCTCCAGGGGATCTTCCCAAACCAGGGATCAAATCCAGGTCTCCCACACTGGAGGTAGATTTTTTACCATCTGAACCACCAGGGAAGCCTTCTTTTGACGACATAGAGATCCATATAAAGAGTGAATGTTACTAGATATATAGGCTGCAAATAGCATTGGGGTACAGGGGAGATGTAGTTCCAGGGAGAACACAGCATCACCTGGCTAAGGTATCGAACCAAGACAATCTTCATAATGGCTCATAATAAACGTGCTGTATCTGGCTAGCTCTATGCCAGAGACAGTTTTAAGAACTTCATGCGTATTAACAAGCTTGATCCCTACAACAATTGCACAAGATAGGTTCATTATTATCATCCCCATACATTAGATGAGGACTGAAAAACAGAGGTTTAGTGACTTGGTCAAGATCATGCGGCTAATATAAATGACTGGGCTAGGATTTGAATCTAGACAGGGTATGTTTGTAAAGTCTGCATTCTCAACCACATGCTGCATCTTTAATCTATACTGCTCATCAGCTTCTTACTACAATTCCAAAGCAAGCCATTTCTGATATCACCAATAATCATAATACTGTTTTCTTCTTTATAATGGCATTTATTAAGAAGGTGAAAGTACTTTCCACCTCTAGAGTAACAACTTCTCACATTATGCTCTGCAGGAAGGATTTTTATTATACACTGTGGTCCAAAAACAGATCCTCAGATAGTCTGAATCAAACTTTGGTATACAACTCAGTAATAAGGTTTCCTGAGAATACCTTCTGAAGAGGTATCTATAAAGGCAAAATCAACTGACAAACAAATCTCAGTAGGAATTCTGGTAAGTACAATAATGGTCAAAGAATTATCCTTGATAGGGAATAAGGATCATTAATGATCCGAGTAAAAGCATTTTAAGCCTATAATCTTAGCAGACTAAATATAAAAAAATGATAAAGTTATGAAAAAGCATCAGAAAATATAAATTAAGTAATTTTCTTGGCCCTCAAGTGGTCCTATATTTAGAACAAAATGAAAGCTTGTGCTCGTTTTTATTTTCATTTTAGTTCCTTTCTAGAAGGGTAAAGGGGCCTTCTTGTTGCAAAACAGTTTTATTTCATATTTTTAATGTGGTAGTGAACTACATACAAGTATTCTTAGATAGAAGGCAATTAGGAAAACATCATGAAGAAGAAAATAAATTCATGGCCCATAACTTGCAATGAAGAAACAAAGAAAATTCTTACTTTGTTAAGAATACTAATTTTAAGATTCAAAGCAATGGGTTTCTGAACTTAATCCAAATTATTTGGGATATGAATAGGTTTACCCTGAGCCAAATGTTAGCTCTTGAACATTTGATAACTCTTAAAAAATAATATGTTGATGATTTAAGAGGAAACAAACATGAATTGAGATTTTCAAAAATTGCACATGATCTTAAAAATTAGAGTGAATGAATCCTGTCCACCTTCACATGAAACCCAATTCATCTTTCACGTGCTACAGTCCTTCATTCACAAGGAGGTCAATTAGCCTCCTTGGGCGGCCCCTTTTTCCATATAAAGAGACTGAACTTGGGGCAACACGTGCCAAATGTCTGGAACAAGTGACAAGATGTTCAATTAACTTCTGAAAGATGACTGAATAAATTAATATAGAACTAAGACTAACGCATAAATACAAATCATGTCAGTGCACTTAGCACAGGGAGGAGGAGGCAGGAAGAGCAAACTGTAAGGAGGATGTACACTGTTGCCTCACTGAGCAACAATATGCCAACAACAACGAAAGATGCCACCATTTTTATTCCTTGCCACCAAAGGGTAGAAAGAAAATAGAATGTGATGATCCATAAGGAGATAGTGTTTAAAAAAAAAAAAAGAAACTAAAAAAGTCCATTTCCTCAAGTGGCTCATCTATTTCTTAAAAATCACATATGCTTGCAATTTGAAGTCCCCACTTTCTTGAGCTTTCTAGCCTAGCCAGAGCTATATCTTGAATTTATTTTGCCCTATTTCTTTAAGAGTGCTTTTAATCCACAGAATACCCATAACTGTCCAAAGCATCTTAAGTCCACTAAGACTGAAAACAAAAAGACGACACATGCAGTTTCTTCAAGAAAACTGATGATGTCATTTCTTCCAGCACTGAGTCTAATTCTATATTCCTGAGAAATCCTTTCCTGAAGTTTCAAGTATGCCCAATTTCAGTTTTTCTTTTGTGGACACTACAACATCCCAAACAGTTTATAGCCATGACTTACCTGCATTGAGAGACAGCTCCACACTAGTCCTACTGTCTCCTGTGTATTTAAGGACCAAGGACATTCAACAGAAGAATAAACAGTAAACTTGTGGGTTTATGGAAGTCACACACACACACACACACAATATGTACAGGGAAATGACCTCATCTATACTCTTGGATATTCTGATGCCTTAAGTGTGTTAAGAGGCCTCTCTATTGTACTGAATCCACAGAAAAGCTGTACTGGCGAATGTACACCAGATACCCTAAGTGTGGCTATACATGTATTCTTCCAGGGGCACTTCCTTTATATTTGGCAGGTATAATTAACTTGTCTTCTTTTCAGACTTCATTAAGGATGACAAACTAAAGACAAGAGTACAAGGACAGTGCTACACTGTGTATCCAGACTGAGGAAACTCTGTGTTTGCAGATCACCCTGTGGGATTATCAACTTGACTATTTTGCTGAATAGCTTAACAAATGGCTAGAAATTATTTCTCCACAACGCAGGCTAAGAACGATCAATGTACACTCTTAATTTATTTAAATGCTTAACACATACAGGCTCTGTATTTTATCCATGTTGATTTCTATGCCTTTCCCCCAGTGACAGGGATATTGCATATTAAAGACAATAAGACACCTTGGCATGCACACAACATAGTAAAGGGTTTCAGAAGAAATCAAAATTCCTGACTCCCTGCAAGACAAACTAAGCAACAAATTCTTAAAGAGATGGGAATACCAGAACACCTTACCTGCCTCCTGAGAAATCTGTATGCAGGTCAAGAAGCAACAGTTAGAACCAGGCATGGAACAACAGACTGGTTCCAAATTGAGAGAGGAGTATGTCAAGGCTATATATTGTCACCCTGGTTATCGAACTTTTATGCAGACTACATCATGTGAAATGCCAGACTGGATGAAGCACAAGCTGGAATCAAGTCCTGGGAGAAATATCAATAACCTCAGATATGCAGATGACATCACCCTTATGGCAGAAAGCAAAGAGGAACTAAAGAGCCTCTTGATGAAAGTTGAAAGAGGAGAGTGAAAAAGCTGGCTTAAAACTCAACATTCAAAAAATGAAGATCATGGCATCGGTCCATCACTTCATGGCAAATAAAAGGGGAAAAAATGGAAACAATGACAGACTATTTTCTTGGGCTCCAAAATCACTGCAGATGGTGGCTGTAGCCATAAAATTAAAAGACGCTTGCTCCTTGGAAGAAAAGCTATGACCAACCTAAAGCATATTAAAAAGCAGAGATATTACTTTACCGACAAAGGTTCGTCTACTCAAAGCTATGGTTTTTCCAGTAGTAACGTATGGATGTGAGAATTGGACCATAAAGAAGGCTGAGCACTGAAGAATTGATGCTTTTGAACTGTGATGTTGAAGACTCTTGAGAGTCCCTTGGACTGCAAGGAGAACAAACCAGTCAATCCTAAAGGAAATCAGTCCTGAATATTCTTTGGAAGGACTGATGCTGAAGCTGAAACTCCAATACTCTGGCCACCTGATACAAAGAACTGACTTATTAGAAAAGACCCTGATGCTAGGAAAGATTGAAGGCAGGAGGAGAAGAGGACGACTGTGGAAGAAATGGCTGGATAGAATCACCGACTCAATGGACATGAGTTTGAGCAAGCTCCAGGTGTTGGTGATGGACAGGGAAGCCTGGCGTGCTGCAGTCCATGGGATGGCAAAGAGTTGGACAGGACTGAGCGACTGAATTGAAGCCAACTGAAGCAACAAAACCAAGTAAAATATTATGTTTTTTTAAAAAAAAACTGTCACAATTATGACTCCATAAAGAGTTAAATATTCTTAAAATCCATAGACCTGGAGCTCTGGGATAAATGCATTGCTCCATCTTATTGCCACATATCTGAGTCATTGTTGGAGGTAAGAGACTTTAGTCAGGTTAACTATATTTTCATCATTACTAAATCAACTAATAAAAGGGAGGGATAAATTGAATGGAGGATTAGAAGCTTCAGGGAAAAATAATCATAAACTTTGAAATGACATTGTGAGTTACCTACCCATAAGCCTCAGTGATTCCTGAAATTGGCCTGGGGATGAGATTCATACAGCCCATTTAATTCACCTAAAAACATCTAACTCACTAAGCCCAATGGAAATATGAACTCAGAACTAATGTCCATAAGTTAAGGACCATATACTATAATATGCACAAATAGAGTAAGAAGTTAGGCTTGAACTAAGTGGATTTTTAAAGTTGCTTTTTTTTCTAAAAAGTCAAGTCAATTGTCCTCAAATTTTAATGTTTAATAACCATGGTCAATATGCCACTGATTATCAGCAATAGCTTGATTTAAAATAGCATGGACATAAGAATAATAGCAATAACCTCAACAGGAGCTAACATTTATTACATGCTTACTTATATACTGGGCTCTGTCTAAACTAACTTTATATGTGTGTAAAATCTCATTATCTTTGATTGCCTTCTTTTTCTAACATCTTTATTCAATGTCATTCTACTTCCTTCTGGAACATCTTTAAACCTTTACCAACACTGAAGAGTCCACAGCTGGTAAGGAGGCTGCCTTCATTTAGAAAGCAAGTGAACCATTATAGTAACACATATGGAATTGGCTAAGCATCCACTTTCTGCTCATGCCTAAGAATAGTTCAAGATATCAGTCTGGATCTCAAGGGATGTTGATGGTGTGTGCCCCTGTAGCCTTCCCTACTTTGCCCCAGCTGGTAGCTCATGGATAGAGAATCATACAACAAAGTCAAGACTCTAGCTCAGTGTGCTTCCTGATACCAGTTTATTCTGCACAGAGATAATCACTTAGCATCACACACCATATCCTTCATCCCAACTACGTGTTTTGAAAACACATCTTCAATCATGAGGGGACCAGATGTAGGAGCTGCTGCGGCTAAGCCGTTTCAGTCGTGTCTGACTCTGTGCGACCCCATAGACGGCAGCCCACCAGGCTCTGCTGTCCCTGGGATTCTACAGGCAAGAACACTGGACTGGGATGCCATTTCCTTTTCCAATGCATGAAAGTGAAAAGTGAAATTGAAGTCGCTCAGTTGTGTCTGACTCTTCACGACCCCATGGACTGCAGCCTACCAGGCTCCTCTGTCCATGGGATTTTCCAGGCAAGAGTACTGGAGTGGGTTAGATGTAGGAGAGAAGGGAGTAATATAAACTCAACCCTATTACTGGGAAGGTGGATGTGGGGAGATTAAAATCACCACTGCCACAAAGCAAATCTCAAACTGGAAGTGGACAGCAGACTTCCCTTTACTGACACTGATATTTGTTATACTGTCTACTTCAAGTTGGAAAGGCTGCAGACAGGGTGGTGGTGGCGTTGTGGGGAATGTGGGTGGTGGTGCTTGTATAAGTCTCTATAAAGGCAAGAAGAGGAGAACCAATTCTTGCCTCCAAGAACTGTAGTATCAGCTTACTGCTGACACTTCAACCTCTAAAATATAAAAGTTAATTAGAACCCACGGAGAAGTACCCAGAGATTCTAGCAGCTGTAGAAGGTAGCACATTTGGGGATCTGATCTGCTTGGGTAAGCAGCATTTCCCCAGCAGGCATCCCGGGAGCTCAAAAAGCAAAAACAAGTGAAACAAAACCTAGCTAATCCACTGATGATCAGGCTCTGCTGCAAACGTACTACATTAGGTTTTTTTCTCAAGGAGGCCTGACAGGAGGGTGGAAGTACCATGGGGAGTAGGAATCTGTACTTTTAAGAAAACTCTGAAAGTACAAGTCGCTCAGTCGTGTCTGATTCTTTGTGACCCCAAGAACTATATAATCTATGGAATTCTCCAGGCCAGAATACTGGAGTGGTTAGCCTTTCCCTTCTCCAGGGGATCTTCCCAACACAGGGATTGAACCTAGGTCTCCCACACTGCAGGCAGATTCTTTAGCAGCAGAGACACCAGGGAAGCCCAAGAATACTGGAATGGGTAGCCTGTTCCTTCTCCAGCAGATGTTGCCGACCCAGGCATCTAACTGGGGTCTCCTGCATTGTAGGAGGATTCTTTACCAACCAAGCTCTCAGGGAAGATCTTAAGAAACTCCATGGGAGTCTTATTTGTCGTGTTCGGAAATCACCAATGGACATATCAGGGATGATACCTCGGGTTGAAAAAGACAGAATTTCTGCACATGACTTGAGCGGCCATGTCTCAAACAACAGGTAATAGAAACAGTGGGTAGCCTGTAAAAAGAGTGCTGTTTTCAACCAGAAAGGGGCTGAGCACCTTCTTCTGTTTCCTGGCAGGTGGTGATGAGGCCAGGCACGTACTGGGGGAAAGATGACACGTGATGAGAGCAATCAGAGGGCAACACAAGATTGCCTGGAGTCCCACAAAGGACCGGGGAGTAGCCTTCCCATTTATGCTCAGTGCAACCCTGGGGTTGCTCATTCTACAGCTGAAAAAGCTCAAGGTCAGAAAAGTCCAGTGGTTTTCAGAGTAACCCAGATAATCAGGCAGGAGGCAGTGCTGTGCAGGGAAACGAGCAAGACTCTGGAAGTCAGGAGAACCAGGTTTTAGCTCAGGTTTGCTCTGACATTGCTTAAGCTCTCAGGGCCTCAAATGTCCTGCTTATAAAGGAACTGATTAGACTATTCCTAAGGTCCTTTAAAACTTCAACCATCTATGATTTTAAGCTGTCTCAAGCAGGGTTTCTGCCTCATGGCTTAGCTTCTTGTACACTGTACTCGACTGCCATGTTTATAATGACATTCAGCAAAAGGGGGCATGGAAAATCCAGGTTAGGTTTCCCTGCAGGAGTTATCGAAATTTAAGGTTTATAATGAGAATACATCATTTTAATTAACGCATGGCAAGTTCTTTATTAAAGATGGAAGGCGGGAGGGTGGCAGGGGGTCGGGTGGGGTAGAGCTAGAGTTTGAATTCAACAATGTGAAAAATTCTTTGTGTTCTAACATGTAAGCTACAAAGATGAGTGGTATGTTCCATGAGACCAGGTGTGAGGGACTGCGGTGTGAGATATTCCTAAATATTACCAGGGCTGCAGTAACAACTCTGTCTGCAAAATCCACGCCCGGCACAGCCTGAGATGCAGAGCACATACTAAGTAGGAAAACGTAAATGTGCAGAACGGCTGTATAATTGTTGAACTTGTGCCTCATATATTCATAGTTAATTTTGGCAACCGATTTCAGTTACGGGAAGGGGGAAGATGGGGAGGGGGTGACTTCTCCTGTCCTTCAACTTCCCAGAAATGTATTAGAAATGACAGCCTATGATTGCTGCAGACAGTATCTAATTAACTGTCATTATAAAACACATGTCAGAGCCTGGGGCCTATGAGAGATCTGATGTCTAATTTCTCTCCAGAATAATAAGAGTCTCCTTTGAAACAAGCTGGTGAATGAATTTTGTTGTCTTATTAATCAACTGATTTCAATCTGACCCCCCTTTTCCCTCCCCTACCTCCTTCTTTCCTGCAGTAGCCCCCTCTCCTAACTACTCTGGAACTCATATTTTAGACAAGTGATGGGTTTAAAACAACTTCTTGTCATCTTCTGCCTAGGCAATCTCAATAAAGAGCTACTGCAGAAATATGATATGGAAATGGAAGCTGTTTGTAAAAACTATTAACTCAATAATGAAACAATTATTCCTAAACAACCATGAAAATTACTTACAAGCCTTATTTTCTCTCATTTTGCCATACCATAGATTGTGATTCTATTTTCATTCCTATTAATTAGAACAAAGAACTTAATCCTTTTCTCCTTCTATTATGTAAAAACAAGTGTGGTTATTAGGGAGCTATCTAGCTTCCAATTAATTTTCTTTAGGAATGAGCTGCAGAAACAGAATCATTACTGATGTCCTCTAACGAGGGGTTAAGATGAAATGGGGCCTGAATCAACACCGAAAATAAACAATTTCCCTCAATTCACTATTCCATTCACAAGATTACTCATCCGTTTCCCCAAAGGGATCCATGACATTCTGCAACTAAGCAAGAAGCATGAACAAATGAGGCTGAGTGAAACTAGATAAAAGACTGTCATCAGACAGAAGTATAAGATCCTGCATGTGACACATCCATGGTACTTGCCACTCACCCCCTTCAGTATCGGAACAATGCACATCCATAACCAGGCAGGATTTTCTGGGAGTGGAGGTCACATTCTGACCTGGCCAAATACGTGTTACTGATGGGGATCAAAGCAGACTTTTCCAGACTATATCATAATCAGCATGGAGTGCATTGATATCCAATGGATAGGACAGAACAGAACAGAAAATATCTGAGTGTATTACATGTAGTCAGATATTGTTGTTGTTCAGTCGCTCAGTCATGTCCTACTCTTTGCGACCCCATGGACCGTAGCACGCCAGGCTTCCCTGTCCTTCACCATCTCCCAGAGCTTGGTCAAACTCATGTCCATCAAGTTGGTGATGCCATCGAACTATCTCATCCTCTGTTGCCCTCTTCTCCTCCTGCCTTCAATCTTTCCCAGTTATCAGAGTCTTTTCCAATGAGTCAGTTTTTTGCATCATGTGGCCAAAGTATTGGAGCTTCAGCATCAGTCCTTCCAATAAATAGTCAGTATTAATTTCCTTTAGGATGGACTGGTTTGATCTGCTTGCGGTGCAAGGAACTCTCAAGAGTCTTCTCCAACACCACAGTTCAAAAGCCTCAATTCTTCAGCACTCAGCCATCTTTATGGTCCAATTCTCACATCCATACATGACTACTAGAAAAACCACAGCCTTGACTAGACAGACTTTTGTTGGCAAAGTAATGTCTCTGCTTTTTAAAATGCTGTCTAGGTTGGTCATAGATTTTCTTTCAAGGAACAAGTGTCTTTTAATTTTGTGGCTGCAGTTACCATCTGCAGTGATTTTGGAGCCCAAGAAAATAAAGTCTGTCACTGTTTCCATTGTTTCCCCATCTATTTGCCATGAAGTGATGGGACCAGATGCTATGATCTTTATTTTTTGAATGTTGAGTTTTAAGACAGCTTTTTCACTCTCCTGTTTCACTTTCATCAAGGGACTCTTTAGTTCCTCTTTGCTTTCTGCCATAAGGGTAGTGTCACTGGCATATCTGAGGTTATTGATATTTCTCCAGGCAATCTTGATTCCAGCTTGTGCTTCATCCAGCCTTGCATTTCACATGATATACTCTGTACAGAAGTTAAACAAACAGGGTGACAACATATAACCTTCATGTACTCCTTTCCCAATTTGGAACTAGCCCATTGTTCCACGTCTGGTTCTAATTGTTGCTTTTTGACCTGCATATAGATTTCTCAGGAGGCAGGTAAGGTGGTCTGGTATTCCCACCTCTTAAAGAATTTTCCATAGTTTGATGTGATCCACACAGTCAAAGGCGTTAGCATAGTCAATGAACCAGAAGTATATGTTTTTCTGGAATTATCTTGCTTTTTCTATAATCCAACGGTACTTGGCAATTTATTCTCTAGCTCTTCTACCTTTTCTAAATCCAGCTTGAACATCTGGAATTTTGTGGTTCATGTACTGTTGAAGCCTGGTTTGGAGAATTTTGAGCATTATTTTGCTAGCATGGAGGCTTCCCTAGTAACTCAGCTGGTAAAGGATCTGCCTGCAATGAAGGAGACCTGGGTTTGATCCCTGGGTTGGGAAGACCCCCTGGAGAAGGGAACAGCTACCATTCCAGTAATCTGTCCTGGAGAATTTCATGGACTTTATAGTCTGTGGGGTTGCAAAAATCGGACACGACTGAGCGACTTTCATTTTGACTTTTGCTAGCATGGGAAATAAGTGCAATTGTACAGTAGTTTGAACATTTTTTGGCATTGCCCTTCTTTGGGATTGGAATGAAAACTGACATTTTCTAGTCTTGTGAACACTACTGAGTTTTCTATATTTGCTGATGTATAGAGTGAAGCACTTTAACTGCATCATCTTTTAGGATTTGAAACACCTCAGCTGGAATTCTAACACCTCCACTAGCTTTGTTCATAGTGATGCTTCCTAAGGCCCACTTGACTTTGCATTCCAGGATGTCTGGCTCTAGGTCAGTGATCACACCATCATGGTTATCTGGGTCATGAATATTTTTTTGTATAGTTCTTCTGTGTATTCTTGCCACCTCTTAATATTCTCTGCTTCTGTTAGGTCCATACAGTTTCTGTCATTTATTGTGCCCATCTTTGCATGAAATGTTCCCTTGGTATCTCTAATTTTCTTGAAGAGATCTCTAGTATTTCCCATTCAATTGCTTTCCTCTATTTCTTTGCACTGTTCCACTTAAGAAGGCATTCTTATCTCTCCTTGCTATTCTTTGGAACTCTGCATTCAAATGGATATATCTTTCTTTTTCTCCTTTGCCTTTAGCTTTTCTTTTTCTCAGCTATTTGTAAGCCTCCTCAGACAGCCATTTTGACTTTTTGCATTTCTTTTTCTTTCAGATATCCCTGTATGTGTGTGTGTGTATATGTGCATGTGTGTGTATGTACATAAGAATGTATGCATGCATGCCTGTATATTGTAGTGATGGCTAAAATTTTTGAAAATCCTTGGACCAAAGCAATGAAATTGGTCAACAAAAAATATTCATTAAATACACAGGTGACCTCAAAGTAAGTTCAAGTGAGCTTCTGCTTGTCAGCTACTTGATTTAACTTCAGACTCTACTTATTAGACATATCTGTTCTCATTTTTCTTCTACAAGGAGGAATCAGAGAGTATAATAATGATCATCTTAGTGTCAAAGGTCTAAAGATAAACCCGTAACTTCTTAAAGTCAGTTCCAACTTCTGTTTAAGAATTAAGTGAGATGTAGGACACTGGTAAATGTTGAAAAAGCTTTACTATGCAAATTACTGAAATGTAAAATAAGCCATAATATTTAATCTAGATGATCACAGCAGATAATTACGTGCTATTTTTAAAATGCTATGTTCTTCACCTCATAGTCAGAAGCAGTCACTTAATTATAACATATTCAAGACGAATAAAATCCAGTAATCTACTTACGCATCAGATATGTACATCTGCCCATGAGAGTACTGATAAGTAATTATTGTATTGAAAATCAAATCTGAGTTTTCCTGTGTTAGCTCAGCTACAATACATTGTCCAGACTCTTACGTGGCTCTGGCCTTAGAGAGTGGAATTGGCCCAAAGGGAAAACAAGGCTAATAGACTTTGTGAAATAGGTTACCAAATAAATGGTCCCTTCAGGACAAAATATTTCATTTGTCCATATATCTATTCTTCTATCCAATGAGTATTTACTGAATGATAACTATGAAGCAGGCATAATGCTAAGTACAAAGATATATAGATCAGATCAGATCAGATCAGTCGCTCAGTCATGTCCGACTCTTTGCGACCCCATGAATTGCAGCACGCCAGGCCTCCCTGTCCATCACCAACTCCCGGAGTTCACTCAGACTCACATCCATCGAGTCAGTGATGCCATCCAGCCATCTCATCCTCTGTCGTCCCCTTCTCCTCCTGCCCCCAATCCCTCCCAGCATCAGAGTCTTTTCCAATGAATCAACTTTTCGCATGAGGTGGCCAAAGTACTGGAGTTTCAGCTTTAGCATCATTCCTTCCAAAGAAATCCCAGGGCTGATCTCCTTCAGAATGGACTGGTTGGATCTCCTTGCAGTCCAAGGGACTCTCAAGAGTCTTCTCCAACACCACAGTTCAAAAGCATCAATTCTTCGGCACTCAGCCTTCTTCACAGTCCAACTCTCACATCCATACATGACCACAAGAAAAACCATAGCCTTGACTAGACGAACCTTTGTTGGCAAAGTAACGTCTCTGCTTTTGAATATGCTATCTAGGTTGGTCATAATATTTTTTGTTCTCTAAATATATACTATATAATAAAAGGATACTTACATATAAACAGATGACTGCATGAAATATTAGAGATTCTGTGATACAAATATATACCATCTATGGTGGAGAGGAAAGGAAGGAGCAATTCGTTCTCAGGAAGGCCTAATTATCAGAGGGCTGACTCTTAGGGTGAATGCCAGTTGGAGAAGGAGTAGACATAAAGCATTTGAGTGTGAGACACAGAGCCAAGGCAGGGCAAAGCAAAAGAAGACCCTGCATGCTTAGGGCCAGATCTTGCATGCCTCACTGAGGAGTCTGGACTCTAACCAGAAAGTGGGGAAGGGTAGGTTAAGTAACAAAGTAACTTGCTGGGTGTCTCAGAAAGATTGCTCTGGGGAGAAAGACTAGTGCCAAGAAGTTCACTTAGAAGTCACTGACAGTGAACCTCCTTATTCAGGGTTTATCTCATCAAAAATAGGTAATTGATCTCCCTCCTAATACCTTCATGTTATTTTCTGTCTAGACTTTATCACCGAAGTACCTTACCTAAGACCACCTTTTATAAAGGAAAAAAAAAGTATGCCTCAAGATTTCTCTTCACTGACTTCTATGCTGAGGTAAAGGAAATTTGACTGGAGAATATTTATTTCATACATTCATTATACCTCTACACAAGCTTATTTAACTTATATGCAGAGTACATCATGAGAAACGCTGGGTTGGAGGAAGCACAAGCTGAAATCAAGATTGCCAGGAGAAATACGCTGAGAAACCTCAGATATGTAAATGACACCACCCTTATGGCAGAAAGTGAAGAAGAACTAAAGAGCCTCTTGATGCAAGTGAAAGGGGGGAGTGAAAAAGTTGGCTTAAAGCTCAACATTCAGAAAACTAAGATCATGGCATCTGGTCTCATCACTTCATGGGAAACAGATGGGCAAACAGTGGAAACAGAGGCTGACTTTATTTTTTTGGGCTCCAAAATCACTGCCAATGGTGACTGCAGCCATGAAATTAAAAGATGCTTACTCCTTGGAAGGAAAGTTATGACCAAACTAGACAGCCTGTTAAAAAGCAGAGATATTACTTTGTCAACAAAGGTCTGTCTAGTCAAGGCTATGGTTTTCCTAGTAGTCAGGTATGGATGTGAGAATTGGACTATAAAGAAAGCTGAGCACCAAAGAATTGATGCTTTTGAACTGTGGTGTTGGAGAAGACTCTTTGAGAGTCCCTTGGATAGCAAGGAGATCCAACCAGTCCATCCTAAAGGAAATCAGTCCTGGGTGTTCATTGGAAGGACTGATGTTGATGCTGAAACTCCAATACTTTGGCCACCTGATGCGAAGAGCTGACTCATTGGAAAAGACCCTGATGCTGGGAGGGATTGAGGGCAGGAAGAGAAGGGGACAACAGAGGATGAGATGGCTGGATGGCATCACTAACTCAATGGACATGAGTTTGGGTAAACTCTGGGAGTTGGTGATGGACAGGGAGGCCTGGTGTGCTGAGATTCATGGGGTCGCAAATAGTCGGACATGACTGAGCAACTGAACTGAACTGAACAGCTTAAGGGAAAAAGACTCTTGGACATGGACGTGTCCCTGCATGCCCTCATATTAAATCATGGAGATTAGAGTCCCAGGACTTATGGAAGGGAAGTCCCTGCAGTTAGAGTTATGGCATCAGAAGAGTCAATTATGTGATATAATTTTGTGGATTTCTTCGGAGTGATAAAACATGTTGCTGAGTAGACGGAGGGTGACTGTGAGATATGACATACAACTGCCTACTTGAAGGTGATTTATGAGTTTAAGTCATTACCCACCCTTTCCCCACCAATCACACCACCATGGGTCTGGAGGTTGCAAACAGCAGCTTCTATACTTCTAGCTGAGACTTGGTTCTCAAGAGTCAGTTTCCTATAGGGGCCAGGCATGATGGTTTTGCATGTCATGTAAAAGATGCTAATCTTTCAGGATTTTCATGAGTAATTAATCAGTGTAAGATGTCTTGCTTACATGTTGCTAGAGAAGATGCATTTAGGCTATCTTCTTTAGCAACACAGGCATTCTACAAGACATAATTTTCTATTAGGATAAAACAAAGAAATTTTTAAGATAACTGCTTCCCATAGTACCTTCTTGCCTAAAATAATAAACTGTTTCATTAAAAGCAAAGTAAAAACTTCTGATGAAATAAGACAAGCATCATTATTTTCAAGCTATAAAGTGACTGGACCCCTTTGTTCTCTTCAGTTTGGAAACTTATTCTTCAGCTTATTCTCCCACCATCACATTTCCATGTCTCACCTAAAAAATATGGAAGTTGCAACTGATATGCTACTTGATCACCAAGTGGTAGAAGTTTCTTGGGTCATAGTTCAATGTACTTCTTAAACATATGGCACAATAAAATCCTAGAAAGAACACCTGAAGGCTTGTCAGTGGCACCATACCTTAATCACTGAAGCTTAAAATCAAAATCTACTCAGTTATTCACTAATTGCACTGCGAACACATTCAATGGCTATTCTTTAATTCACGCTGTTGAAGACAAAGTCCAAGAGGCTGAGCTGGTAGGATTCTCTCCTTTATTGACACAGGAAATGAGCAGTAAGCCATAAGCTATAGCTAAGGCCTCTTAACATACTACTTCAATCAATTGTTGCCTTTCCCAAATATTAGTATTTTGAAAGATGACAGAACCCTCTGATTAGTCCATGCACGTTTTGTAGAGCAGTCTGCACTAATGGTACACCTGCCCTCAGCCACCTCAGCTCTTCTTCCAGAACATGCTGGCCTGAAAGTGCCAAGTGATCTCCTGAGAGTGCGCGTGCTCTGACAATGTCTCCACAGCATCTGACAGCATCTCCTGACACCCTGCCTCATGCAGGAAGGAGACACACTGCCATCCTTCCATTCCTTGATACACCTCCATTTGTCTCCTCCACTAACTGCTTCTCTTCAATCTCGTTAGCTTCATTCTTCCATCTAACCTTAAATGTGGGTCACCTGCACTGACTTCATCTCGATAATATCATTTACTCTAGCAGCTTCAAATCATTACAAATATCTATGACTAAATATAAAACTTACAAGCGGTACTTCAGATCCCAGATCTCAATTGCCTGCCCCATCTCCACAAACATGATATAGAGGAAAGTCAAGTTCAACATGGACACGATCACTAGCTCTTGTGCCTCCCTCTGTATTCCACGTCCACTGACTCAGATGCTCAGATTAGAAAACCCGGAAGTCGGCTTTGAGGTCTTTTCTTCACTTCCCTTTCTCTGTCCTTGCTCAATTATTGCCACCACATTGTTCCAAATCCTCAGCATTCTGGGCCCTATTTACTATCACAGCATCCTCGCTGAGGCAGGAGGGAATTCTCAAATGCAGAAAGTTGATGAGATGACTCCTCTGCTTAAAGCCTTCCCAAGCTTCCCTAGGGCTCGGCCACAGCCAAAACCAGTGCACACTTGCTGTGGCATGCAAGGCCCTCTGTAATCCGAGGCCAAACTGCCTTTCTAGTCTTGTCTCCCGTATACACCCTCGTCACATTCTCTCATGACAGTGTATCTTTGCCCTTGAGTTTTGCTCTGCCTGGTCAATTTTTGGTGAATTCTATCTTCAGTGTCTGAAACCTTTCTTCTGTGAATCTTTAACTCAGTCAGGTCAAGTGACCACACCTTTCTTGGGACCTCCACACCTGAATTCACTGTAATGGGTCCACAATCCCCTCTGTTAGACCCTTACAACCAGATGTATTCCAGAAATGAGAAAGTTCAGAATTTAGAAAAGTTATGCAGGGCATTTACTACAGATTATGTAACAACTCCCAAAGGCCATGTATAGCCTACTATCAATTCAGGTCAGGTATTAGTGCTAAATAAGCCTCATACAAAAATCTTTCATTTTTCAGAGGTTTTTGGAATTTGGGAACTCTTGTACATCTTGCCAACTACATGTGACCTTCTCAAGGTCAAGTGATATCTTTTTTTATTTTTTAAAATCCAATGCCTGGTATAATGTTTGGCTTATTAGTAGCAAGGACATCCTTGCTAAATAAATATCTTATTAAGCCTACACCAGCTTCATCTTGCTTTCAGTGTTTATAAACAAACGTTAATAAGCTAGTACTAGCTTAAGAGTAAGTACTAGCATAAGACATCAAATAATGCGTTACATTAAGGACTGTCATGTGGAAAGTCTATTTTAGAATATCACAGAATGACTGAAAAGATGTAGTGTAGGCTAGTGTATCAGAGCCTGGGCTCTGGAATCAAACAGGCTGGGGTGTGTACTCCAGGCCTGTAAGCCACAGAATAAGAGGCAAGTCGCTTGACTTCTTGAAGCCTTAGTTTTCTAGATAAATGATATCACGTGGGCATCTCCATGACAGGACCACTGTAAAGATAAACAAGACCACTTACATGAAGCACCTAGCATGTGTTAAGTGGTTAAAAAAATAGTTAACTCATATTATGACTACAACATGATTGTAACATATTTATAACACTTCAAATCAAAATAGCTACATGAAGGGTCATGTATAGAGGCCAAACATGTTGCCTTTACAAGCTTACTAAAGCAGAGACCTACTCTTTCTCAACATACAGTGTGGTTACTTTCTTGATGTCTCATGTTGGCGCAGGTAGACATATTTAAAATATATTAGAGTTGACGAGGCCAGTGAAACAAAGGCTCTTGCTACAACTACATGGAAAATGATTCTGTTCCAGAAAAAAAGGGTGGCAGATATCATCGGAGTGTGAAGCTCCCTGTGGTGACTGCTAATAGTCCTTCAAACCTGGAAGCTAATTCTGAACAAAAATTGGTTCCTTTGGATATTAAACATTCATGATAAAGGGAATAAGGGAAAAGCTTAAAACTGTTTCAGATTTGCTTTGTTATCCTGGAAATAGGATTGATATACTGCGTTTAGAGATTTCTTCCCTCATTAGAAAATAACCAGAAGTTTTTCTCAAGTCAGTCTTCTTTTTTCCTTAAATGTTATTTCCCTTAGTTGTTAATAAAAAGAATAATAAGAGGAAATCATTTGTCTTTCTATCTGCTACATGGCTCAAGGCACAATGTGTGCAGACAGACTTTAAAATTGGAATAAAAACCAGACACAACCCCAGGACAGAAAAGATTTGATGGATCAAAAATATGCCTGTTCAAAGTCTCTGAGAAAAATGGTGCATTAATTGGGAAGGAAATTTTCCATTTGAGTAGCCCAACCACTGTGTAGGTGGTTGGCAAATTCAGCCACTATCAAATACCAAAATTTGGCTTCCTTGGCAATGAATGCCAAATTCTCAGTGTTTACATTCAAACCAACTTATTTTTTAAACTATGTATTAGGTCTCAGCCCTTTTATATGCATCCTCACAATGCTTTGCGGTAAACCCTATATGGAGATGTGCAAGTGATGTTCAGAGAGGTTAATTAAATGACTGGCCTGTGTGAGACCACAGAGCCTTGCACGTGGCTGGCTGGTCTCTGGAGCATCAGATGGATGACAAAGACCAAGTGTTCTCCACTCAAAGACAAAGCATATAGGGAGGGCATCCTTCCCCATGTCTTTACTTGTCTAATTTCTAACTGATTCTGAAAGACTCACTTTCAATGTCATGGCCTCAGACACGACATCGTCTTTTCTATGGTCCCAAAAGTGCTCATTATGTTTCTTCCCTAACACTTAACATAATATTCTGAACAATCTGACTTTTCCACAAGACTATGGCTCTCTGTGGAGAAGACAATGGCACCCCACTCCAGTATTCTTGCCTGGAAAATCCCATGGACGGAGGAGCCTGTGGACTGCAGTCCATGGGGTCGCGAAGAGTCGGACACGACTGAGCGACTTCACTTTCACTTTTCACTTTCATGCACTGGAGAAGGAAATGGCAACCCACTCCAGTGTTCTTGCCTGGAGAATCCCAGGGACGGGGGAGCCTGGTGGGCTGCCGTCTATGGGGTCGCACAGAG
Organism: Bos grunniens; assembly: GCF_055505025.1. Classification (NCBI taxonomy): domain Eukaryota; kingdom Metazoa; phylum Chordata; class Mammalia; order Artiodactyla; family Bovidae; genus Bos; species Bos grunniens. Next base: position 22,783,468 of record NC_141168.1, read on the forward strand.
TCGGACACGACTGAAGCAACTTAGCAGCAGCAGCAGCATGGCTCTCTGAGAAGAGAGGCCTTGACTTTTTCCTCTTGTACACAGTGCAAGGTTGGTATATGGTAGTCAGTCAAAAAGTATCTATTGAATTGAACAGCTGTCCTAAAGTCAGTCACATTTTGCAGAATTTCTTGGAGTGTTATCATGTAGCTAATAGATACTACCTTCCTGTGAGCCAAATACAAATTTCAGATGATAACTAAGACTCCCATTTAAAAAAATAATGCAGTATTTCCACTTTTAGGCTTCCGAGGTGGCTCAGTAGTAAAGAATTTGCCCACAATGCGGGAGACCCAGGTTCAATTCCTGGGTTGAAAAGACCCCCTGGAGAAGGAAATGGCAATCCACTCTAATATTCTTGCCTAGAGAATTCCAGGGACAAAGCAGCCTGGCGGGCTACAGTCCATGGAGTCATAAAGAGCTGGACATGATTGAGCGACTACACTTTCATTTCCATTTCCACTTTCACCAATTAAGGTTCATTATCTAATCTTGGTGATGGTTTAAACTAGATGTTTTAAATATGCCTTATCATTTGACTTCCTCTTTAGCCCTACAAGGTAGAGACACTACTTCGAGCCCCATTTCATAATTAAGAACCCTGAGACTCAGAAAAGAGGCAATTTACCTAAAGAGGCATGTTTTAAATCCATTTCTGTGCAGATGATGATGATTTAGTCACTAAGTCATCTCCAACTCTTGTAACTCCACGGACTGTAGCCCGCCAGGCTCTTCTGTCCATGGAATTCTCCAGGTAAGAATACTGGAGTGGGTTGCCATTTCCTTCTCCGGGGGATCTTCCTGACCCAGGAATCGAACCCAGGTCTCTTGCATGTGCAGGCAGATTGTTTACTGACTGAGCTTTAAGGGAAGCCCATTTCTGTGTAAGGCCAAAGCTAAAGCTCTTGAGATAGAAAAGAAAGCTTTTAATGCGAATTAGAGTTAATAGTAAGAACATATTGCAAATATTTTAAGTTGCTATTTTAGAGAGAAAATCTAGTTTTAAACTAAATGAAGGAAAGGAACTGATAAGAACTGAGCCCTTTAAACAGGTGCCAGGGTACACGCAAATGAAGGAGGACAGTTACGTAAATAAGAGTTCCCAGCTCATCATGAGATAAATGGTGAAATTAACAAAAAAAACAAAACATCATGCCTGACAAAGAGTGGGAGGAAGAGGAAGCCTATATAAGAATTGTGAAAGTGAGAGAAGATGAAAAAAGTGGAATGGAGAAAACGCAACTTCGTTGGGAATTTTATTTTAACTCCAATGGAAGATCCGCAGCTTGAGAACGTCTATAAATACACTCAGCACCATGAGTGGTCATAACCGAGCGATCTGGGCAATGCTGCGAACAAATGCTCATGAGTGGTCATAACCAAGCGATCTGGGCAATGCTGCAAACAAATGCTCATGAGTGGTCATAACCAAGCGATCTGGGCAATGCTGCAAACAAATGCTCATGAGTGATCATAACCAAGCGATCTGGGCAATGCTGCGAACAAATGCTCATGAGTGATCATAACCAAGCGATCTGGGCAATGCTGCGAACAAATGCTCATGAGTGATCATAACCAAGCGATCTGGGCAATGCTGCGAACAAATGCTCATGAGTGATCATAACCAAGCGATCTGGGCAATGCTGCGAACAAATGCTCATGAGTGATCATAACCAAGCGATCTGGGCAATGCTGCAAACAAATGCTCATGAGTGATCATAACCAAGCGATCTGGGCAATGCTGCAAACAAATGCTCATGAGTGGTCATAACCAAGCGATCTGGGCAATGCTGCAAACAAATGCTCATGAGTGATCATAACCAAGCGATCTGGGCAATGCTGCAAACAAATGCTCATGAGTGATCATAACCAAGCGATCTGGGCAATGCTGCAAACAAATGCTCATGAGTGATCATAACCAAGCAATCTGGGCAATGCTGCAAACAAATGCTCATGAGTGATCATAACCAAGCGATCTGGGCAATGCTGCAAACAAATGCTTCAGAGAATATGTGTATTACAAAGAGACGTGAACTGGGGTCTTGGGATATCATGCTCAAGTGCTAATTCTCCCCCTCTTTCTTCTAGAGTAGGCGATGAGGTTCTGAAGGGTAGGGAAGGTTTACCTTAAAGGGTGAAAATGTGTCCTTCAGTAAATGAACCATACGCAGCACTGGATGGTGGGAATGGTTAGGGAATGTTGACCATTATACTCTGAAGCTTTTGATTTCCAATTACAATTTGATATTAAAATAGCTCTGTTACATTTTAGCCAGTCCAAATTCCCACTGAGGTTGATAAATACTTTCCAACTACCATTCTAATGAAACATCACTACTATTATTTTAGAAAGCATATTAAGTTGAAATTTAATTTAAATAGAGAGTGAGTTGCTTTCCTTTAAAGAATTACACTGTTTCCTGTGTTAAGCAAATAATAATTAACAGAAGTACATACAGTTATAATTAGCAGGGAATTTAATTAAACAAATATGCCAACATAACCAGATGCATGACAAAGTAATTGTAATAAGCCTTGCCAATGTATTCCTTCCCACTTCATAGTCCTTACATAGTAATTATAAAGCTTTTTTATAAAATAAGCACAGAAAATCTAAATATGAGCCTCCTAGAAGCCATATTCAAGCAAAAGAATACAAAGAAAAGAAATCTTTCTGAAGGGGAACATAGGAGAATGCAAACAATTATTTCACTCAGAATTCCTGATAAAAGTTCCATTGATTTTACTTCTTTAGCTCTGCCTGAACTTCACCAGACTTACCCTTACTTCAATTTTTTTGGGTAGTATCCCTCAGCTGGCAGAGACAGAATTACATCTATTTTTAAGAGCTTGATTTTACATAATCGCCTCAAGTTAAGTCCTCTGTCCTTCAAAAACAAAGCAAGTCACCCAGAAATCATATGTCACTTTGAGGCCCAAAAGAGTCTCAAAAGAGAAAAGGGAAATAAATTACAAAAGAGAGAGGAATTATGACTCACGGTTTATAAAGCATACATGCTTACTTAAACCCAGAAGAAAGAAAAATGATGGGTTAACCTGACATTTTCTTTATAGAAAAGATGATAATACAGGGGAAGATGATTAATGCAGCAAAGAGAAAATGCTACACAAAGACCTTAAAATACACTCCGTTTTTATCTTATACTCACAAAAACTTGATGCTTTTAGTGATTAAGAAACAAATGATCCGCCCATGGTAAAAGAACACGTCTAGAGAGACACACACCACTTCTAACGCCCTAGTCTACCCCTGTTAAAAGTATTCCGTTAATCTTGGGTTTTCAAAATGAGAACAGGCCATTTTAAAATCCTAGCTACTTGGTATACAAAAAGATCCAACTATTTAGCTTTTCAAGCTTTACCTAGCAAAGGTTAGAGGTAAACCAATGATAAACTCAATCAAAAGGGAGGTGAGTCATGACTCTGTCAGAGATCTCTTCCATTTAAATCCTAAGTCCTGAAATCAACGAGGAAAAAACAGCCATCCTAATTCCATAATGAAAGCGTAAACTCTCCCAAAGCAACAGGATATGCTCATTTTATAGAGACAACAACAAAACCAAAAACTCAAAACAAACATACAAACCCCCCCCCCAAACTTATGTTCATAGAGTAACATAAAAATAGCAGCCTGTAGCTTAACAAGTCCCACCTACCTTGATATAAGAATTGATAGGTTAGATAAAGTTTTCACACATTTCACATTCTCTGGTGGTCACAACAATTCCAATTACCTACTGATTAGTATCTATGTTTAATAATGCGGCATTTGAGAATGGCGAGGTTAAATATTCTGCCCAAGGTCACCTACCTAACAGATGGCACACCAGGAAGCAAAACCAGATCGTTGAGTTTGAATTTGTCTTTCCCACCACTTTTCAGATGTCACACAAAGAAGAACGATCTGTAGATATGTATAATAGAGCTCAACTCCAGATTAGCAAAAGCTTGATCAATATCAAGCAACTCCCAGCTGGGTGGGAAGAGCAGTGAACTTCTCTTTATCTCTCAGGCAATCTGGGGTCTGCCTTAGCTCTGCCGTCCCCACTTGTGATGGACATTCTCGGAGTCCACAGCCAGTTGATCCATCATTTTCACTCTTTTGTAAAAAGAGGAGTTCTAAAGTCTCTTTCCAGTTCTAAGTTCTATGAAGACATTGGCAACTGGCTAAAACTACTGTCAGCCCCTTTTCCTTGGAACTCTGGCAATACTACATTTCATCAAGGGAGGCTCAGAGCCAATCTTTCAAAGTAGGCCCTAAAGCACCCTTAAACTCTCACATACATTACAAAATACAAGGCTCTTTATGAGCTTCCCGAGTCTGTTTCAGATACTTTATAAGACGTAGCATTATCCAAGCTAATTAAATCCTTACATCTGTGGGGCTCTATGCAATTGTTGGGTTTTTTTTCAAAAATGCTCCTTAGGGTATCTTCTACTTGCACTGTTTTGTTCAAAATTTCAGAGGTAAATATCAACAGAAAATGTTAATCTTCTTTTAAGACTTCTTAATTAGGGAGGGTTGAGGCCCCAGTAGATATACTGCTGCTGCTGCTGCTGCTGCTAAGTTGCTTCAGTCGTGTCTGATTCTGTGCGACCCCATAGATGGCAGCCCACCAGGCTCCCCTGTCCCTGGGATTCTCCACGCAAGAACACTGGAGTGGGTTGCCATTTCCTTCTCCAATGCAAGAAAGTGAAAAGTCAAATTGAAGTCACTCAGTTGTGTCTGACTCTTAGCGACCCCATGGACTGCAGACCACCAGGCTCCTCCGTCCATGGGATTTTCCAGGCAAGAGTACTGGAGTGGGGTGCCACTGCCTTCTCTGTAGATATACTATTAATACTAAATCTTAAGTTACCAGTTTGTTTGCTCTCTGACTGTGGATAGGCTGATACATGCATATTTTGCTGCAGATTTTGTAAATTTTGTCAATTTGCTGTTTTGTTTTTGTCATCAAATTGTAAAGCATGATAATCAAAGAATGATAACAGAAAATTCAAAAGATGAGATGGCACTGTGTATTCTGTTATCATTTCCCCATATAAATATTTCTTAGAATAAGGAGATCATTTCCTAGGCCTCGGAAATATTTTTGTTACCCAGAACTTTCTGTCATCCAGAAAAAAAAGACTTCCTTTAAATTAGCCTGATAAAACATTAGACACGTTGTTTGAGCTTTTAAAGAAACGTAGTTATATGTCAAGTGGAGATGAGAAAGACAGTGAAAGTGTTATTCGCTAAGTCATGTTTGACTCTTCACAACCCCATGCTCTTCTGTCCATGGGATTTCCCAGGCAAGAATACTGGAGTGGGTAGCCATTTCCTTCTCCAGGGGATCTTCCTGACTCAGCGATCCAACCCAGGTCTCCTGCATTGCAGGCAGATTCTTTACCGTCTGAACCACCAGGGTGGAGATGAGAAAGGAATAAACACCAGGAGACATAGATCCTGCCTTTGCTACTAGTGTCTTTCCTAAATGAGGCCTAGAATAGTGCAAGGTCCAACCAGCGGGCAGAAGGGAAGTCCCTGAAATCGGAAAGAAAAACTGCAGATGTGGAGTGAGGTCAGAAGGAGAGGCATCAGCATCAGAGACTTTCCCTGGGAGACGCTGGAGTCTAAGATCAAAGGGGACAGGTTGTCAGGGACTGTATGGCACTCGCTGCTCTCCTCCCCTGCACACTCTAAGAACTGATATCCTATTCAAGGAAAATATTAAGATGGTATATTTCCTTCCATATCCCATGACTAAAATAATATTTTGAAAGCATTTCTGTGTTAAATAGGAGTAGTATACATATTCAAATATAGTCACTCTACAAAGATACTACATCAAAATGCTACTCTCTTCACTAAAAATGACTAAACTAACAAGAACAGGGCCCTCTAAATATCTCCACTGTACAAATTTGCTTTCACTTAATACCATGTGCTATATCCAGAGGCTCTCCAAAGAGCCTCACTCCATGGAACTGAGCACCACAATCGGGTGTGTAAAAACAGAGAGTTCTCCCAGTGATCTTTCCTGTAAGGGATTTGACTTGTCCTGACATGATCATCTTTGGTCAGACTCGCGTGACTTGGAGAGGCAGTGATTCATTCTAACCTGTACCCTACTTCTTCTTCTTCTGTATCATACTCCTCATGAAAAGTAAGAGGCTGCTTCCAGACCAAGTTGGAAAACAGAAGAAGCCTACCACTACCTACCTTCCCACTTTACCTTCCTTCTACTGCGCTCCTTCCTAAACTCGGACCCCCATCCCCTGCCTCCACTCCTCTGAACATTCAAGGGCTGAGGCTCCTTCTCTTCACTCTTCTGTCTCACCATCCATCAGAACTCCAACTCCCCAAGGCTCTTCCCTTGCTTGCTGTCATGATGAAAAGGGGACAATGACTCAGTGATCTAGACTGTAAGTATCTGATGAGAACTTTATGTGTAGGATTACACGGAGCAGGTAAAGACAGAGATAAGTGGCTCTGGAGTCTCGTTACCAATGGCTTTGACACTGACTGGTTGCGTGTGTGACCATGAAGAAAAACACTATGTAGTTCCATTAAGCCTATCTTTTTTCATTTGCAAAGTGAGAAAGCTCATAGAATTGTTGTATTTAAATGAGATAATACATGTAAAACCGCTGTAGATCTGTACATGGGATACAGTAAATATCCAGGGAAGGTTACATACTATGTTATTACATCATCAATGCTATCATCAGCATCTCTTCATCATTTATTAGCCTCTCCCAGAGAGCCATTAGGAGACTGCTTAGAGAAACAATATATTAATCCAGTATTCTAGGGGAAAAAATTCTATTATCATATAAATTTGTGAAGTGTTGACATAACAAAAGTAAACGGAATTTTTTTCTCACTATGGGACGTTTTAGAATCTATCTTGTCCTAAGAAATAATGAACTGCCTAGAATGGGATTAATAATAGTATTTTCCAATCTTATTTGCTGATGGAATTCTTTACATGCTCAGCACATCTTTCAACATCTTGCAAAACAAGATGATTCTTAGGGTGAAGTGCCCTAACCTAGAAGGTTTTAATGGTATCACTGAAGGTATGTTACAAGCTGGAGGGAGGGATTTATCGTATGAAGAACAATCCTTCAATGCCACAAAATCTTATCATATTTAAAACCATCCACTCTATCAATATGCTATTGGCCCATTTCTTTATTTTTCCTCACCCTCCAGAAACACCTCAAAACTTTAACATTTATTCCTTAACTATCTGAAACTGCCAATGTACTTTAAGTCTTGGTTTTCCTCAATGAACAACATGATCTTTCTACTTAATCTGAAGACTGAAAAGGAACAATGTACTACATAAAAAATATTACATATATTAGATCATCAAACCACAAAGATTATAAATAATCCTTTGGGTGGTCTGGGAAGAAAAATTAATCCTGCTTTATACATACACACACATACACACCACACTTTTCAGTGTATAACTATATACCATTGAATTTTATGCCATGTGCTGTGTTTCTTTGCAAAATGCATATCTTGGATTGGTCAAAAAGTTTGTTTGGGTTTTTCTGTAACATCTTACGGAAAAGCCCAAGCAAATGTTCTGGCCAACCCCAGACATACAGCAAATAAAGGTGAGAAGGAAAGCACATATGTTCATCCCCAGTGCTCTCATTTCTATATAACCTGTCCCAGCCCAAGTGTACCTGGTGGTCTGCCTCTCTACACAGTGGACCATGCCCCTCAGGTACAGATCCTGGCCTTTTCATCTTTGTACCCCCTAGAGCCTAGCATGGCATATTCAATAAATATTCGCTCTACTCAATGGGTAAATTATGCACCGATGCACTCATTTTATACTAACTTCATGATGTTCTGCTTCAGTTAAAATCATAAGCAATACTATTTAAGATGTTTCCTAAACAGCCCACTAATTCAGAATTTGTCTGACTGAACAGAAAATAAAAGCAACCATAAAAGCAATCCTTTATCATCCTCTTTTGGTAAGACAGTAGGCTCTGGAGCCAGAGACCCTGAGTTCTAATCCCTGCTTTACCACTTACCTTTAAAAGTTATTTAAAATATGTAAGACTCAGACTCCTCAAAACGGGAATAAAAACAGTACTATAGTGATTAGGGTTCTCCAGACAGGCACAAACAATAGGGTGTGATATGGATGGTACTTAGGAATGTGAAAGTGAAGTCACTCAGTTGTGTCCGACTCTTTGTGACCCCATGGACCGAAACCTGCCAGGCTCCTCCATCCATGGGATATTTCAGGCAAGAGTACTGGAGTAGGGTGCCATTTTCTTCTCCAGGGGATCTCCCTGATCCAGGGATTGAACCCGGGTCTACTCGTATTGCAGGCAGACACTTTACTGTCTGAGCCACCAGGGAAGAGGCATTCAAAAACAAACTGTTGTTAAGTTCACTGAACAAATAATTATTTGTCTGAGATCCAGACCCACAAATACCTGGTCTTTGCCCACATCCGTGATACTTCAAGAATGTTCATATAAAGGCCTTTTCCACACAGTATGCAAGACATATCATTATAAGTTTATTGTTCTTTTTAAACTGCAATTTAATACATTTTGGAAGAACATGGCAAAAAAAGCTGCCTTTAGAAGAATTCATCAAGTAGTTTTGACTCCAAAATCTCTTGGGAAAAGCGCTGTCTGATGACAGTCTTCTTTCTCATTTCAAACTATGCATTTCCAAAACTGAAGCATCCTTATGACACGTCTTTAAACATCTGAATCACAAAGCGAACAGGGTCCACATCTTTTAAAAAATGAGATGCTTCATATTCTTTTTCTAAAACAGCTTTCTTCTTCTATCGACTTTAGCACAGCAGAAAAATCCTGAGCAATTTAACTAGAGCCACAAAATGCAACTTATGTTCAATGGCTTATAGTCAACACTACATCACTTCTCCACTATAATCTCAGTTTAAAGTGAGAATCCACTCACTTCACACAGAAGGAGACGATGTTAGAAGAAAGAGTGGCCTCATCTGTATTAAAACCAAATGTTAGTGTAACATATAGAAAACAAAATTGCAAATGACCAACTTCACAGATAGAGCTTCTAATAATGTACAAAGGAGCTAGGGGATATATTTAGTCCATCAGTACATGTTTTCTAAAAATAGCCAGACAACTGTAGTCTTGCCCATTGTCCCTCTCATTCTAGAAGCCTGAACTCAGCACTTCCATGTATAGCTCCAAGAGTCACCATTTTTACTACAGTCTCCTAAATTATATAATTAGATTACATCCAAATATTTTAAACTCATTTTGGTCAATGTTTTTATGTAACTTTTCAAAGTGTTTTATACATGTCTTCCAGAATGTCTTCTCATTTTCTTTCTGGGTTACACAACATTAGAGAAAAATGAACCATATCATTTCTGCTACTTCTTGGATGTGAAATACTTTCTCAATTCTATGTCATTTCCACAGCTTCTTTTCTTTGCTTAGGGCAAAAAATTCTTGGTCCCTTGATCATGAAACATTTTATGTGTTTGTGCACAGTGGCATTTTTTAATGGAGAGAATCCAAAGCTTTTGCCATATTCTTAATGGAGTGTAGGACACAAAAGATAAAGAACTATCAATGTTAGAGAGGTTTATTACATTCAAAGAGTCATAGACTGGGTATCACGTAAAAGGACTTAGAGATAATCTCAGAGACAAGCTTGATCAATGCCTTCATTCTACAGGTGGGATAGACCCAGAGGGCAGGAGTTGTTCCAATATATCAGCACTTGATGTAAATGTCTTTGAATTCACTCTGTGCCCAGGCTGTAAAGATTTGATAGCATCTAAGTATGACCAACCTAGACAGCATATTAAAAAGCAGAGACATTACTTTGCCGACAAAGGTCTGTCTAGTCAAAGTTATGGCTTTTCCAGTATATATGTTATATGGATGTGAGATATGTTAACATATGTTATATGTTAAACAGGTTATATGGATGTAAGAGTTGGGCTACGAAGAAAGTTGAGCGTCAAAGAATTGATGCTTTTGAACTGGGGTGCTGGAGAAGACTGTTGAGAGTCCCTTGGATTGCAAGGAGATTCAACCAGTCCATTCTAAAGAAAATCAGTCCTCAATATTCATTGGAAGGACTGATGTTGAAGCTGAAACTCCAGTACTTTGGCCACTTGATGCGAAGAACTGGCTCACTGGAAAAGACCCTGATGCTGGGAAAGATTGAAGGCGGGAGGAGAAGGGGACAACAGAGGATGAGGTGGTTGGATGGCATCACTGACTCAACGGACATGAGTTTGAGTAAACTCTAGGAGTTGGTGATGGACAGGGAGGTCTGGCTTGCTGCAGTCCATGGGGTGGCAAAGAGTTGGACACAACTGAGCAACTGAACTGAAAGTATGCCTCTCCTTGAGCCTTTACAAGTTGGAGGATATGTTTTCCTTTATTTTCCCATGGAAAGCTCTTCATCCTCTTGAGACTTTTCTTATCCATCTTTGAACATTCTGCAACATCCTATAACTCACTGTGTATTTCTTGGAAGATAGGAACTACCTTAAGGTCTTTTCAAGTTATTCCTTGCATGTTCATTTAGCATAATATGTGGGATAATGGAAGTTCAGAACAGTTATGTCAATTTCAAAGGTGTTTTGAAAACAAAAACAAAAACATTTACATCATCAAAGAAAGTAAAATGGCAATGGAGGCTGCCTAAGCATTGAAACATCCCTAACCTCCTCTGCAAACTTTAACACAGGTACTTAGAGAAAACAAGCAGGAAGTGTCATCAAGATGGTGATTAGAGGTGACTTATTTTCTGTAATGGGATCGTACTGTTTTTATGATGAAAATGATAATTATGAAAATTACACAAAAATATGGAAAACAGGATATATAAGAAAAAAGCAGAATACAAATTAGTGCCTGTAGTCTTGCATAAATATATATGTGCATAAGGAAAATAACTGGAGGGTACAGAATTTAAAAAAGGCTGTTCTGTTGGAAGGGAGTGATAATTTTTTTCTTTATCCACATACTGTCTTTCCAATGATTTCATTGGGAAGGGAGCCACCATGGAGACTCAGGTAAAACAAGCTAGGTCTTGAAGGGAGACAAGGGATCAGAGAAGAAGGGAGGGTGAGGTATTAGAGAAGAAGGGAAGACAAGGTATCAGGAGCCAACATTCCACCTTGAGTCAAGACACAAAGGAATTAAAAATGGGAATCAGTAGGGAACGAGTACAAGAAGTTCAGAGTGTGTGAACACCTAGTTCTCAGGACAACAGAGACATGGATTGTGCCTATTTGCCAAGGGCCTACAGGACAGCAGGCTTCCACAATGCAGCTTCATGCTGCTCTTGTTACACTATAGCTCCTTTGAAATACTGTATTAAGTTGGCCAAAAAGTCTGTTTGGGGTTTCCATAAGATGGTACGGAAAACCCTAAAGGAACTTTTTGGCTAACCCAATAAATGAGATTTGGCCAATCCAAAATCACTGCAGATGGTGACTGCAGCCAGGACATTAAAAGATGCTTGCTCCTTGGAAGAAGAGCTATGACAAACCTAGACAGCTTATTAAAAAGCAGAGACATTACTTTGCTGACACAGGTCCACCTAGTCAAAGCTATGGTTTTTCCAGTAGTCACATACGGATGTGAGAGTTGGACCATAAGAAAGCTGAGTGCCAAAGAATTGATGCTTTTGAACTGTGGTGTTGGAGAAGACTCTTGAGAGTCCCTTGGACTGCAACAAGGTCAAACCAGTCCATCCTAAAGGAAATCAATCCTGAATATTCATTGGAAGGACTGATGCTGAAGCCCCAATACTTCAGCCACCTGATGCAAACAGCTGACTCAGAAAAGACCCTAATGTTGGGAAAGATTGACGGCAGGAGGAGAAGGGGACGACAGAGGATGAGATAGCTGGATGGCATCACCAACTAGATGGAGTTTGAGCAAGCTCTGGGAATTGGTGGAAGACACGGGAAGCCTGGCATGCTGCAGTCCCTGGGATGGCAAGAGTCAGACATGACTGAGCGACTGAACAACAACAACAAAATAAATGAGAGGCTGATTTCTTCCTATGGCCTTCCAATCTTGTGTGAAGAACGTTTTTAAAAAATTAACTTATTTATTTTAATTGGAGGCCAATTATTTTACAGTATTGTAGTGGTTTTTGCCATACATTATTGACATGAATCAGCCATGGGTACACGTGTCCCCCATCCTGAACCCCTCTCCCACCTCTCTCCCCATCCCATCCCTCAAGGTTGTGCCAGTGCGTAGCCTTTGAGTGCCCTGTTTCCCGCATCGAACTTGGACTGGTCATCGATTTCACATATGGTAATTTATATGTTTTAATACTATTCTCTCAAATCATCCCACCCTTGCCTTCTCCCACAGAGTCCAAAAGTCTGTTCTTTATATCTGTGTCTCTTTTGCTGTCTTGCATATACGGTCGTTACCATCTTTCTAAATTCCATGTATATGCATTATTATACTGTGTTGGTGTCTTTCTTTCTGACTTACTTCACTTTGTATAATAGGCTCCAGTTTCATCCACCTCATTAGAACTGATTCAAATGTGTTCTTTTCAATAGCTGAGTAATATTCTGTTGTGTATATATACCACAGCTTTCTTATCCATTCATCTGCTGATAGACGTCTAGGTTGGTTCCATGTCCTGGCTATTATAAAAAAGTGCTGTGATGAGCACTGGGGTACAGGTGTCTCTTTCAATTCTGGTTTCCTCAGTGTGTATGCCCAGCAGTGGGATTGTTGTTTCGTATGGCAGTTCTATTTCCAGTTTTTTAAGGAATCTCCACACTGTTCTCCATAGTGGCTATACTAGTTTGCATTCCCACCAACAATGTAAGAGGGTTCCCTTTTCTCTATACCTTCTCCAGCATTTACTGTTCGTAGACTTTTGGAGAGCAGCCATTCTGACTGGTGTGAAACGGTACCTCATTGTGGTTTTGATTTGCATTTCTCTAATAATGAATGATGTTAAGCATCTTTTCAAGTGTTTGTTAGCCATCTGCATGTCTTCTCTGGAGAAATGTCTGTTTAGTTCTTTGGCCCATTTTTTGATTGGGCCGCTTATTTTTCTGGTATTGAGTTGCATGAGCTGTTTGTGTATTTGTGAGATTAATTCTTTGTCAGTTGCTTTGTTTGCTATTATTTTCTCCCATTCTGAAGGCTGTCTTTTCACCTTGTTTGTAGTTTCTTTTGTTGTGCAAAAGCTTTTAAGTTGTGTGAAGAAGTTTATACAGCATCAAGCAGGTCTTTTAGAAGGCAAACTGTTGAATTGAGGACTTGTTAGCACCTATTTTCTAGTAGTTTTTACTTAGGTTTTCAGCTTCCGTATTACATTTTCTTTTATCTTTTCCATTGCATTTTAAATAAACTATGTTGACAGAGGAAGGCACATGAGAGAAATGGAAGCTCAGCCTTTTTTGCCAAGGTATTCTCTTTCCAGAGGAAAAAAGGTCTTTATCAGTAAATATTTACTTATCATCAACAACTGCAGTACTGTGTTTCCAGACCTACAGAAAAACGTGTACCATTCTTCCTTGGCATGGAGGAGGAACTGGCAAACCGCTCCAGTATCCTTGCCTGGGGAATTCCACGGACAGAGGAGCCTGGTGGGCTATAGTCCATGGGGTTGCAAAGAGTCGGACACGACTGAGCGACTAACACACGCACACTTCCTTGGTAACAGCAAGAACATTTATGTTGGGAAAGGGCATCAATTCTGTTTCTTTCAGCAGCTTTAGATCTGAATCTTGTAAATAGTACTTTGTAGCTCCTAGATTTTAAGTAAAATCACGTATTTTTAAATGTCACATGCAACAGAGTACCTCGTATAATCAGTTGGTACTATACATTTACAATGCCTAAACATTTATCACAGTAAAGAATTACAATAGTATCAGTAGCAGTATCTTTAGTTGAGTGCCCCCTTCCTCTGACCATTCCGTAAGTGCGATGTTCCCTAAGGTGTCACCCAGTTATCTTCTTACTTAACAAACTCCCTAGTCCATTCCGACCACTGTCATGGCTTTGACTATTAACATCATGCAAATAGCACTGGTTCCCTCACATGTAACCTCCTACCTCTTCCCTTCTGAACTCCTGAGAGGTGTTCATAACTAACACACGCCTTCTGGATATTTCATCAGGACCAAATGCCACAAGCTCAAACCTAAACTTAATAACTTTCCCCAGAAACCCACTCCTGTTCTCAGTCTATTTCAGAGAAGGGCACCACTATATCTCCAGCTGCCCAAGGGACAACTGGCATACTGGCCTCCTCCCTTTGACCTCCAACAGCCTGTCCAAAATCTGTCAATTCTGCCACCAAGACCTCCTCACTCTAGCTTTTACTGAAGTGATTTTATTGTAAGACCCCATCATTTCTCAAGCAACCTACTATAATATGCTGTTCTCATTCCTTCAGTCTTGCCTGCTTCAAAATATCCTTGATGCTACCGACACATGACTGTGGGCCTTAAAGATGGGAGGGTTACCTGAGTTAGAACTGGTGGAGAGTGTGGATTCTGGCTGGTATTAGGTTGGCCACAAAGTTTATTCTTATGGAAAAAATTTGAATGAACCTTTTGGCCAACCCAATACATTATAATAACTCATCTCTTCCTAACTTTTCTCTACCTTATCCTTTAAGTTTAAATGTGATGAATGCATTCCTCTGATTTGAACTCCTTCAATACTCCCCAACTCATAAAGGCTAAGGTCACTACCCCGAAACACAACATGGACACTTAGGTTCCAGACTGAGCCCACTTCTCTAGCTGCATGTCCACTGCAGCCCCACATACTCCCAGCTCTCCAGGTCACAAGAGCAACTTGCAGCTGAACCAACGTGTAAGCACATCTCTCCAAATGTATGCAATTCACATTTGAATTCTCAAGCTAGAATGTGCTTCTTTTCTTGTTCACATGGAGAAATTCTTGTCATGCTTTAACATAAGTAGTTGAGAAGCTCTGAATGTTTGTGTCCTCCCAACATTAGTGTTGGAGAAGGAAATGGCAACCCACTCCAGTATTCTAGCCTGGAAAATCCCATGGACAGGGAAGTCTGGCAGGCTACAGTCCATGGGGTCACAAAGAGTCAGATACAACTTAATGACTAAACAACAACAACATTCGTGTGTTGGAATATCAGCCCCCAAAGGTGATATACATATATGAGCATCTGGCGCCTTTGGGAGGTGATTAGGTCCTGAGAGCAGAGCCCTCATGAATAGGATTATGCTGTTATAGAAGAGGTCCTACAGAGCTCCCTAGTCCTTCCGTCATGCAAGGACAGAATGAGAAGTCTGCAACCTGGAAGAAAGTGAAAGTCACTCAGTCGTGTCCGACTCTTTGCAACTCTGTGAACTGTAGTCCATGGAATTCTTCAGGCCAGAATACTGGAGTGGGTAGCTTTTCCCTTTTTCAGGGGATCTTCCCAACCCAGGGATCAAATCCAGTTCTCCCATATAGCAGGCAGATTCTTTACCAGCTGAGCCACAAGGGAAGACCAAGAATACAGGGGTGAGTAGCCTATCCCTTCTCCAGCAGATCTTCCCAACCCAAGAATCGAACTGGGGTCTCTTGCATTGTAAGAGGCTTCTTTATCAACTGAGCTATCAGGGAAGTCAAATCTGGAAGAAAGCCCTCAGCCAAATATGCTGTTACCTTGATCTCAGACTTCCAGCCTCCAGAACAATGAGAAATAAATTTCTGTTGTTTACAAGTCGTCCAGTATGGTATTTTGTTATAGCAGCATGAATGAACTAAGACAGTGGTGTGATGGTCATAGAGTCTTTCTGGACCATGTTAGGCAGGGGTCATTTAATTCTTCCAGTGCATCTCTGCAGCTCAAATGACATCCTGCTCTACCTATTAGATATTTACATTTCTCATTTCTAGAGTTTCTCTAGAGTTTATTTAGATGTAATCTAAGTTCATCCCCAAGTATTTGTTAATACAGTCCTTTATTTAAAAACATCTACTATGTATAAAATAGACAACTAATGAGAACATAGTGTATAGCACAGGGACTCGACTTAATGCACTGTGCTGACCTCAATAGGAAGAAACTCCAAATGGGAAGGGGCGTATGGCTAACTCATGTTGCTGTACACTAGACATTGTAAAGCAACTATACTCCAATAAAAATTAATTTAAACAATTTAAAAAATCTTGTCAAGTATCTATGCTGTGCTTAGGTGCTCAGTCGTGTCCAACTTTTTGCAACCCCGTGGACTGTAGCTCACCAGGTTCCTGTGTCCATGGGGATTCTCCAGGTAAGAATACTGAAGTAGTTGCTATGCCCTCCTCCAGGAGATATTCCCAACCCAGGGATCAAACCCAGGTCTCCTGCATTGCAGGTAGATTCTTTACCATCTGAGCCATCAGGGAAGCCCTGTCAAGTATCTACCAAGCATCATATTCTTGGGTGTGCTAGTGATAGAACAGTGAATCACTTCTAGTACTTGCCATAAGGTAAGAGATTTAAAAAATAAATAGGTACAATGAGGACTACAAAGTTGGTCTTAGGAGAGAACAGTTATCTCAGCTTCTTGGTGTTCATGTTCCTGTTAGATTCAAGTTTCCTATATTTATAAACTTAAGCTGAAAAGATTCAGAACACACAAATCAGATTCTAAAGAGATAAGTTCTTTGATTTTTGAAAGAGATGGTCAAAATGGTGGAGAAAAACATCAAGAGTATTCTGCAGGTTGGGGATAAGAGGAATGATGTCAGAGAAGCAGGAGCAAGCAAATTTCAGGGAAAGGAAGCAGGTTTCATCTACACAGGGCAGCATTAGAAAACAAGGGGCCAGATGCAGGCAATTATGTGCAATAATGTCTGACAGAGCAAGTTGAGGGTTCAAAGATTGAGACAAATTGGAAAACTGAGAGCCTGGGGAAAGATGCGCAAAATCTGCTTGGGTCAGCAAAGTAGCGCCTATTTTAGCTCACCTTCCATGGAAACATTCATTAAGTCAACATTTATTTGCTGAGCAAAGCTGCTCATGACCTCTCTCTCTGCCCGCCAAAAAAATTAAAAATATTTTGATGACTTCTGCTGTAGACTGAATATTTGTGTCCTCCTAAAAATTCATATGTAAAACCTAATCCCCAATGTGATGCTCTTTGTAGGTGGGGGTGCTGGGAGGTGATCAGGTCATAAGTGTAGAACCCTCATGAGTAGGATTAGTGTGCCCTTATGAAAGAGATCCCCCTAAGCTCCTTCGTTCTTTCTGTCATGTGAGGACACAGTGCAAAGACGGCCCTCTATGGTCCAGGAAAACAGCCCTCACCAGAAACAGAATCTGCCAGTGCCTTGATCGGGACTTCCCAGCCTTCAGAATAATTTTCTGTTGTTTAAACCATCCAGCCTAGGTATTTTCTTGAAGCAGCCAGAATGGACCAAGACAGCTTCTCACTGTTTCTACCCTGTCATGCTCCTGCAGCATTCTGTACTCTTTTTTTTTTTTTTTTTGCTTTTAAACATTGGTCATTCTTGCAGTGGCTTCCCTGGTGGCTCAGTTGGTGAGGAGTCCGCCCGCAATGTGAGAGACCTGGGTTTGATCCCTGCATTGGGAAGATCCCCCAGAGAGAAAACAGCAACCCACTCTAGTATTCTTGCCTGGAGAATTCCATGGACAGAGGAGCCTGGTGAGTTACAATCCATGGGGTCACAAAGAGTTGGACTAAATGACTAACTTTTCTCTTTCTTTCATGCTTGTAACTACTGTTTAATATCCACTTGCCCCACTAGATTGTAAGCATCCTAAAAGCACAGACCATGTCCATTTTGACATCCCTTCAGTTGGCATGGTGCTCACCAGAGTGAGTGCTCAATACCTACTGTGAACAAATTCATGAAAGAATGCAGACCAAAGAAGGAACAACTGAAATAACAAACAACCGAGAAAGACAGATGCCATCAGCCCCATCTCATTATGAGAGAATATCATCACTCCAAAAGTTAGCGGCTGTAACTAAACTCAGAGATTGTGCGCAAGAAAGCCAAGTGTAAAGCCAGAATGATTCAAAATCTACCACCAGATTCTCCTTCTTCCTGATCACACAGTTCCCCTTAAGTAGCAGTGCAATAAGAGAAAGCAACTGAATTAGCTCAATTCAGAAGCAATCTAGAGAGATTATAAATGAGTCTACTGGAAAAGGAAGATTAAGTGGAAGAAAAGATTTTAGATGCTGGTCATCAGAAAAGTTAGAAAATTCAGGAGATATGATAAAGTAGCCATTCCAAGTGAAAGGAATAGTATGTAAGAGGGCTGTGTGAACTCTCTTGAAACGAGTTAAAAGAGAAAATTAGATACAATTATTTCACTGTTGTGTTTTAAGATAACACGTAAAGGCCACCAGTATGCCAAAAAGAACAGTATATGAAACTGTGGTTTTGATGAAAATGCAGAACAAAGAACTAACACTCAAGTCAAGATGCTGTTACACACAGAGTTATTTGCTCACTGGCATCATCCACCTAACTTCTGCTTTCCTGCTTTAATTCAGTCCCTGAAAACCAATTATACTTGAATGCAATGGAAACCAAGCAGTTTCTTAGACGATCTAACACCCTTTCACATGCTGACAAATCAAATTTGGGAGGAGGCAGAGCAGCAGGGAAATTTCGAACTATTTTGGGCTGTGTGTCTTCTCAGGTCTTTGCCTTGCTAGCCCTTCTCATGCCCGATATTTGACTAATTGGAACTCTAGATTTCAAGCAGAAGTCTTGAGCTATAATTTGGTACATCTGCTTAGAGATGTGACTAGACTCTTAAAATGGTTCAATTGTAACATTTGGGAATGGTGAACACCAGTGCAATTACAAATAACTACCAGAGAAATGCTAATACGTGTCACTCTGTTGGGAAAGAAGAAAGACAGGATCCAACTTCATGCAAATAATTAAAGGTGCCTTTGTGACTGTGAAATACACTGGCTCTCCAAATACTCTTATGGTCTTCAATGACACGAGTGATTCAAAGGATTCAGTAAACTAGTTGAGGAAATGGACTTTCTGTAAGAGTCTCCTCCTGTGGTTAATATACACGTGTGGGTATGAAACACAAATGATTTCTAAGTGGTCTGCCTCTTACATTTTAGGAAGCTTCATATTTCCCAATAATTGATTTTCTGAGGTCTTCCCACTGACAAAGATAAAAACAAGTTTATAATCCCCTTGCACAGCCATTACTCATTTCTCAGGTATTACAGCATTTTAGAACTGGACTCCCCACAAAATGAGGCACCAGAAGCATTTCTGCTTTACATATGAGATTAATACCAGAAGAAACCTGTGATCTACCAATGGTGCTCTGGGTCTCCCATCCCAGGAAGTGCATAATAAAATCAAAATAGCCAGATTCTGCCTGAGAAACTGGAGTTCAATGCACACACTGTCGGATAAAGTGCTCTAGGCCAATGATTCTTAAATATGTTGGGGTCTAATTATGCTTGAAATATAAAACACATTTCCATCAGCCATTAATAACAATGGCTCAATATTAAGGGCACACAGAATCCAGAATCTTGAGGGAAAGGAGACAATGGAGGCAGATATGGTCCAGAAACAGAAGCCCATGTAATTTGAATCCCCAAGTAACTCGAATATACAATCTACTCTCTTGATGACTAGAAAAATCAGAACATTAGGCCTTGTAACTTTCCTTCACTTCAGCAGAATTTCCCGCAAATCTCTGTCTCAGAGGCTTGTCTATTTAGTATTCAAGGCACTAAAACCTATTAGCAAAGAGAAAACCAACCAGCCTATATTAAGGCCTACAGGGGGAAGAAGGGAGTATGTTAACCAGGTGGCTAGAAATCATCTTTTACTGAATCTCATGGTACTATTAGGGCTTCCCTGGTAGCTAAGCTGGTAAAGAGTCCGCCTGCAATGCAACAGATTCCAGTTCGATTCCCAGGTCAGGAAGTTCCCCTAGAGAAGGGACAGGATACCCACTCCAGGATTGTTGATGGTAGACAATTTGCCCACAACGCAGGAGACCTGGGTTTGATCCCTGGGTTGGGAAGATACTATAAAAGGAGAATCAGTTTAGTGTGGAAAAAGAATTGGCCACCGATATGATGTTAAAATACTAGTTCATGATGGACCCTGCTCAGTGCTTGAACTTGGGAATTTTAGACACAACATTATCCCTGTGAAGTCTGAACTTAGAATTAACTATTATTGCGCTGCACTCAAAACAAGCCACATGTTTAGAGTTCTTCAGCCTGATTTTACATAGTTTTTAATAAAGGCCATCACCCATCAGGACCCAGAGACATGAGTAAAATTGTGAAGTAGGCTCTTGGGGAAATCTCTCCCCTTTTCATCAACCCTTTGGACTCCACTGAAGTCTATCAGCTAGAGCAGGGATTCTGTGAAACAACAAAAAACTTCTTGTAGTCTGGGATTTTCAGTGCTTGGCAAAGGGTGCCTACATGACCCAGTGCCCACTCCCTGACCTTGGGTGCTGAATTTCTCATACATATTGTTGCATTTCTGTTTCTGGGAGAAGAAGAAGGTGCCCTTAGTGATCTTCTCATGGGGAGTAGGGCAGTATGGAGAGCATAAGGAAGCCAGTACATGAATTTCTGCAGACCTATATGGGCCTCTGAAACTCCAATACTTTGGCCACCTGATGCGAAGAATTGACACATTGGAAAAGACCCTGATGCTGGGAAAGATTGAAGGCAGGAGGAGAAGGGGACGACAGAGGATGAGATGGTTGGATGGCATCACTGACTCGATGGACCTGAGTCTGAACAACATCTTGGAGTTGGTGATGGACAGGGAGGCCTTGTGTGCTGCAGTCCATGGGATCGCAAAGAGTCAGACATGACCGAGTGACTAAACTGAACTGAACTGAACTATATGGGCCTCTTCCCCTTATCAGCCAGTTGTGTACCCTGACTATATCACTGTTCTAAATCGTAGCCACGGTACAACTCTATGTTGAGTTCCATGAGTCCTACTGAATCTCCAAAAATAAGAGTGATCATCTGAACTTCCAATGGAACTATGAAATGACTTCCCAATCTGGGACTTCATGTGATTCCTCTTGTAACAAGGATTCATTCATTGATGGTTTCACCTTCCCTCTCTTGAAGTTTGTTCCAGGTTATTCATAAAACCATATTAATGCAAAGAATCACAGGTTTCTAAGATCTGAGGTTTTCCTTCTAAAGTATGTTCAAGTACTATGTTCAAGAAAACATCCTCAGAATCATTATCTAACCCAAAGTATGAATTCTGGTGGTAGAAATCTAAGGCCAGGTAGAAAGATGTCAGTTCAACAATTGATCAGTATAAGAAATCTTTGGAGGAGGAACTCCCTGGTGGTCCTGTGGTTAGGACTCTGCACTTTCACTGCTGAGGGTGCAGGTTCAATCCCTGGTCGGGGTACCTGGCTTCTTCAAGCCACATAGCATGGCCAAAAAAAAAAAAAGTATCTAGGGGAAATACAAGCTTTGCAGTACTTCAGCTCACATGACACCAGCAGTTTCTAGATATGTAAATAGGGTTGGGGAACAAAAGGGAAGAAAAAAATCTAGTGGTCTCCTAACCTCTTCATTTAGATCCTTCTTTTCCAGTGTGAGAACAGGGAGCAAAAAGTTAACTAGATATTCTAAGTCTGAGAGACTAAATTTTCAGTCAGAACGCAGATGCTTCAATTATGTGGTGATGGCTGATAGGCATGAAAATAAATTAATATTCTTCCTTATTGTTGGTTTTTCTTGCTGAATCATACAGATTTTAGAAACTGCCTCAGAACAGGAACAGTTATATTGAGCTTTGGGGGGTAGGGGATGGGAATAATGAAGAGACTAAGTTACACTGCTTGCTCAGTGCTATTCTAGGAAGAGCAAGACAGCTCCAATCATAATTCACTATATAAAGGTCTAGAAAGATACATCAACATTTTGTCAACACACATTTCAATGCATGTGAATGCACTGAATGCATGTGAGACCAACTCACATTATTTCTTTTAGCCCTCAGAGCACACCAATTTCTGGCATGACTTTAAATAATTTATGTTACTTCTAATCTTCTAAGAGTTCTTATAAGTTAAACAAGCCAAATTTATTTCAAAAAAGAAAACCAAAATAACAACAGTAATAGAGATCACCACCACCACCAAAGAGTAACGTGGCACTGACCATTTATTCTTCCTACTAAGTAGACATTTGTCTTGATATTCTGGATTATGTTACTTCTAGGGGTGTCACTGCAATGCATTCTGATATATAAAAATTGTAAAAAAAAAAAATAGGTCTTAATGTACAGCAATAATAGTATTTTAGAAAACTGAATCAGTAGCGATTTGAAGTTAATCACTCAGTCATGTCTGACTCTTTGCAACCCCATGGACTGTAGCATGCCAGGCTTTCCTGTCCGTCATCAACTCCCGGAGTTTACTCAAACTCAAGTCCATCAAGTCGGTGATGCCATCCAACCATCTCATCACCCTCTATCGGCCCTTCTCCTGCCTTCAATCTTTCCCAGCATCAGGGTCTTTTCCAATGAGTCAGTTTTTCATATTAGGTGGCCAAAGTATTGGAGTTTCAGCTTCAACATCAGTCCTTCCAATGAATATTCAGGACTGATTTCTTTTAGAATGGACTGATTGGATCTCCTTGCAGTGCAAGGGACTCTCAAGAATCTTTTCCAACACCACAGTTCAAAATCATCAATTCTTTGGTGCTCAGCTTTCTTTATAGTCCAACTCTCACAACCATACATGACTACTGGAAAAACCATAACTTTGACTAGGCGTACCTTTGTGGGCAAAGTAATGTCTCTGCTTTTTAACATTCTGTCTAGGTTGGTCATAACTTTTCTTCCAAGGAGTAAGCGTCTTTTAATTTCATGGCTGCAGTCACCATCTGTAGTGATTTTGGAGCCCAAAAAAATAAAGTCTGACACTGATTCCATTGTTTCCCCATCTATTTGCCATGAAGTGATGGGACCAGATGCCATGATCTTAGTTTTCTGAATGTTGAATTTTAAGCCAACTTTTTCACTCTCCTCTTTCACCTTCATCAAGAGGCTTTCTAGTTCCTCTTCACTTTCTGCCATAAGGGTGGTGTCATCTGCATATCTCAGGTTATTGATATTTCTCCCAGCAATCTGGATTCCAGCTTGTGCTTCATCCAGCTCAGCAGTTGGCATGATGTACTCTGCATATAAATTAAACAAGTAGGGTGACAATATACAGCCTTGATGTACTCCTTTCCCAATTTGGAACCAGTTTGTTGTTGTATATCCAGTTCTAACTGTTGCTTCCTGACCTGCATACAGATTTCTCAGGAAATCTGTGATTTCCAGGTCAGGTGGTCTGGTATTCTCATCTCTTGAAGAATTTTCCACAGCTTGTTGTGATCCACACAGTCAAAGGCTTTGGCATAGTCCATAAAGCAGAAGTAGATGCTTTTCTGGAACTCTCTTGCTAACATTTATAGGGCACTGTATACAAGGCACTTTCTGTATGCTGGCTCATTTAATCTTTATAACAAGCATCAGCTGGATCCTTTGCAACATTTGGGAAATATGCAGCATGGGAAATATGCAGCAAAGAATTCAGGCATTAGGTGTGTCCGAGTTTAGCTGCATTTGTAATTCCTTGGCCTCAGCTAATCCAAATGGTGCACAGAATCTTCTGAGAGCTTTCACACAATCTTATAAAAGAGACAGACCCAAATCACCAATCAGCACTGGTCTTACTTGCTGCTAAGTGCTACATGGAGCAGAAATTCACATATGCAAACCCAACAGTGGTGGAATAATATACAACCGTTTGTAATATTAAGAACTAGTGATAATAGTTCTCACCAGAGCTCTAGTTCTACCTGACCCCTCATCTTACTTTTCAGTGACTTTGGGTGTATATGTTTTATTGAACATTCTCCCACCCCCACTCCCTAGCATCACTATAATTAATCAGATTTGTGTTTACTGAGTAAAAGTCATATGTCACACATTTCATCTTCCCCTAGAAAGTCTTTTTTAAATTAAGCCTCAAGGTAAAGTGATACTGTATTCCAAGAGTTAAGAGCTTGTGCTTTGAAATCAGACTATCCTGGATTCAAATCTTGGCTGCATCACTCACTTCTGATTTATAAACTTAGGTGATGGGATGGGTTGGGTTGGGGGTGTATGCAGAAAAGTCTATGGTATTATTTCCTGTACCCAGGCAATCTTTTATAATGCGTTATACATAGCAGATGCTCAATAAATATATTCCTATTATATTCCCCCATATCTAAATTTTCTCTGTATATTTAACCAGGTCTCATTCCCTTCTACTTTTTTTTTTTTTTTTGCCTCTAGGAAATATATACCTGGCAGATGTTTAACAGCTACGTATAAGCAGAAAATGAAATGATGTTGGTACATAATTTGGTTGTAAAGTTTATAAAGTGCTTTAAGTTGACAGAAATAGTGCAAATGAAGACTGTAAATGGATATAAAACATGAAATATCTCTCTCACTAACCTATCTTTTCTCCTCAGATTTCTCTCTCCCAAACTAGGGATTCCTCTGTTTTCCCCCTTCCTGTAAGAGGCTTCTCAGGTAGCACAGTGGTAAAGTATCGCCTGCCAATGCAGGAGACTCAAGAGACAGGGGTTCGATCCCTGGGCTGGGAAGATCCCCTGGAAAAGGAAAAGGCAACTCATTTCATTATTCTTGTCTGCAAAATTGCATGGACAGAGGAGCCTGGCGGGCTACAGTCCGTGGGATTGCCAAGAGTCAGACACGACTGAGCATGCACAAAGAGGCAGATGTAACAAGCTCACACGGAGCAATTAGAAAAAGGGTGGTTCTGATTTATTTAGGACTCCCAGCATCAGGGCACAAAAATGACAAAGTAGCTCAAAAATCAAAGATTAGGCTCATTCCCCTAACGCGGACAGCTTGCTCACAACAGCCTGGTGTGTGAACCCTGTCAATAACGTGCATAGGAAGTAGTGGCCAAAGTATGGCAGCCATAGGGTTTTGAGTTATTTCGTGGTTTTGTAAAGGATGGCATCTAATTTCCCCAAAGATCCTGTGTCTGGGAGAAATTCATCTGCTCTCTTCTTCTGGAGCTTTGATACATGACATGTCACAGTACTTCTGAGTGGGCTTCTGCCAGTGGTGCAAAAACTGATGACATGAAGCAGGTATCCACAATGGCACAGCTGCTCATGGGTGCATTTAAATCAACGCCTATTCTTCCCGTGCCATCAGGCAAAGCCCCTTTTACTGCTCTCATACAAATACGGCTTAATTTTATTTCCTGCCTGGCTTTGTATAATTTTGACATGTCCTCAGTCAAACACGACCCAGTCCTTCAATCAGGCCCTATTTTTCTGGAGATGGGAAAATAAGAGGAAGCTAAAGTAATTATTGAAAACTCATAAGCAGCAGCTTTAGCCTAATTACCTTGACTTTCCTTTTTAATTTTTCTATCGATCGTCTCTTGTTAATATACAAGTATTGACTGAGCCAGGAGAGCCTGGTGTTACTGTGATAAGAACAGATGCCGCTGCGAAGCAAGATGGAATTAGGAGATCCAATAGTCAGCTCTTCTTTCTCAGAAGCACACACAAACAGCACAGACTTTGGTGGGGGACCCGCTTAAGAATCACCAGCAGCATCTATACAGCGAACATCTTTGTTCAATGCCTTGGTGGTCTGTTCTGCCTTTGCCACCAGGGGGCAGCTGGGAAAAAGAAAAACAACCCCCTTTTCTTTGTTCCTCTCCTGATGTTAAAATAATACAATGTCCCTTACTTTCAGCACATAATCTACTAGAACTCCCAGGTCAACAACTCCGGAGGGGTGGGCAGCCCAGGAATGAAGGTGACATCCCTTGGAGCTGCAAGTGCTTTTTAAACGCTGTTGTACTGAAAGTTTCAACCTGAAAATACCTTAGCAATATTGGGTGAGCTGTCCTGCATATTAATGTATTGTTGACAAACGCTTTTAACAGTTCCTGCTTCCTCTCTCAGGGAGAAATGTGAAGTTTTCTTGCTATAGAATAGGAAACCCATTTAAAAAATAATTATTTCTCAAGCACTTTTAACTTTTCAATTTCTCATATATCTCAGTTTTCAAGAACATTAATAATGCGTTGTAGGTCGAGAGTCTTAAATTGCTATCGAGGTCTACCTCAATATAAGCAAACACAATTTAGTAACCCCGAGTGGAAATCAATTTTCTTAGGAGTTAAGAAAACCCTGGTAAGCCAAGGTGGCTGGCGTGCTACATTCTGCTTTATTTCATCTTTTAAAGCAACTCTACAGGAAAATAAAGCAGGAGATGTTAGCAACGCTAAAAGAAACCAGAAATATCTAAATGGGGGAGTTCTCAATAAACCCCGGTCGCAAATTCTCTTACATATTCCAGAAGGAAAGAAGTGTTCTTAAAAAAGGATGGAGAATACACATAAAAACCAAACGAGTGGTTCAAAATCCAAGAAGCATAGAGGAAAGCCACAGGAAAAGGCAGCCAATGGATCCAAAAGAAAAAACTATATGAAATGAAAGAATTGTTAAGACTAAAGAAGGGGGTTAAGGACTGGTACAGAGCTGAAATGGCTCTCTCGACAGTAGAAGCAGCAGAAGTAGAAGAAACAGTACAGTCCCCATAAAGCACAGTGTTGTAGCAGTGAAGGCATGTCTATTATAAATTAACAAGTTTACAGACTTGGGGGACATTTAGGGAAAGGGAAAATGGATTTCTAGAAAAATAACTTCATCAGACCCCCTGAGGGCATCACTGTCATCAACAGGTCACAGGCATAGGCTACATCATCAGTCCAGATTAACCAGTGGCAAGCAATTCATCCGAAGGTACCGAGAAACCAAGTCACACTATAATCTGTACAACTGTCGTGCATAACACCATCAGATAATAATCACAGACATTCGTCCACAACATAGGTTTCAAATATGCTTTAGTGAAAAGACTGGCTCAGGAAATGACATATTTCAGAAATGAAAACTGAAAAATATCTTCAGGATTTGGAATGGATGAACTCCCAACGAATAACACTGTGATCTGCTTATAGCTGGATTCAAACACTTAGACAATGTTTCAGCAGATCAGGATATTTTTGAGTGCCTACCATGTCCCAGACACAAAGATACAAAGGCAGATGGGACCTGCTCTTTCTCTCTACAAAGGTCATTGTGTGGTGGAGAGAAACACTCTAACGATTCTAACACAGTGTGATAGGAGGATAATCATCTCAGGAGCAAGATGTTAAGCCAGCCAAAGGAAAAAACAGGAGAGCCTTCACTGTTTAAAAGCGTTATATTTAAGGCAGATCTTTAAATATACTTGAAATGGCCATCAGAAGAACAGCAGGACTGGAGGAGTGTGGAAAAAGAGACTCTAGCATCCTCAGGTCAATTCAGGCCTCAAATGGGGAGGCACAAACCAGTGCTGACCAGAGAAAACCTGTGTTTAGAAAGACAAGGGTGGGAAGAGGCAGAGACACCACTGAGAGGCGACTGTGGAAGACAAAGGGAAAAGCAGACAGAAGGAAAGAGAAAGCAGAGTCATATTCCAGGAGTTGAGTTTAATTTCTTAGCTCTTACTGACATCCTAGTCATGGTATAATGGAAAGAGCTACGGATCTGTTGTCACGTGACTTTGACTGACGTCCCAGCTCCACTCTTCACCAATACTATGTGTCTGACTATTTCAACCAGGGATCTTTCAGTTTTAAGTAACAGAAAAACTGACTCAAAGTGGGAAACAGGGTTTTACTGTAAGAAACAGAAACGACTATAGTTAATTTAAGCAGAAAATGATGTAAGAAACTAAACGTAAGAAATTGAGTGCTTATGGTATCACAGGAAGGGCTGGTGGAGCTGAACTTAAGCCACATTTCCAGGAAATTACTCAAAAGTAACACTAAAGAACTGACCCCACCAGAGGAGGTCACTATTAGGGAAAGTGAAAGTCGATCAGTCGTGTCTGACTCTTTGCAATCCCATGGACTATACAGTCCATGGAATTCTCCAGGCCAGAATATTGGAGTGGGTAGTCTTTCCCTTCTCCAGCACTATCAGGAAGGCCAGGAGTTAAGAGGCTGCCCAGCTTCCATCAGCTCTTGATAGCCATGAAACTAGTGAGTAACTTTTAACATTGTTGCAAAAATATCAACATCTCTATTCTTGCTCCCACAAAAGAGCCAAGCCACTCAAAAGAGCCTTCATCTCAATTTTCCCTTCCAAATGCCACATGAACGCATCTAATAATAAGAACCTAGGGGCTCCCCAGGTGGCACTAGTGGTAAAGAATTCACCTGCCAATGCAGGAGACGCAAGAAACGTGGGTTTGATCTCTGGATTGGGAAGATCCCCTGAAGGAGGGCATGGAAACCCACTCCAGTATCCTTGCATGGAGACGCTCCATGGACAGAGGAGCCTGGCGGGCTACAGTCCATGGGATTTGCAAATAGTCGGACATGACAGAGTGCCTGAAGACACAATAAGAAGAACTCAATTCACCCTTGAATTCTGCTGCAGGGAGATCAGGAAATGTACTCCCGAGGGCCCACCAGGAGGAGCCTGGAATTCTGAGTACCAACCCACCAGACTCACAGGTAGATGAAACAATAAAAATAATACTGGCATTCAGGAGAAGAATTCCAAAGGCGGAGCAGTTCAGCATTATTTGATTCAGTGTTTTTACAACACCATTAAGGACTCAGGGTTTTTCCATTTTTCTATCTTTAGCATCAGAGGCTTACCCCTCTTTGATGGCAAAATGGCTGTCACGGGTAACACACATACATTAGACATTGTTAACAGAGACAAATGGGCCTATTTCTTTCTATTACCTTTTAATCAAAGAAAACCCTTCCCCAAATGCCTCAGCAGATTTTCAGACTTTCTGAACAGAACTGAATTACTTATTTGTGGCCCAGACCATCACTGCTGAAACATCATTAGCATGACTGGTCTATAGATAAATCATGATGTACACTGAGAAGCAGGAAAACGGACCCTTCCCTGAGCATATGGCCTTGCAAGAGAACAAAAATTAGCACTGGACAGCTAGGAAGAAGGGGGAAGGCAATACAGAGGTGCAGCAAACTGTTTATCTCCAACTCTCAATGTCTTACCTTCCTCAAGTTAGTATCTGCCTCCTCATCTAAGAGGGCCATCATTCCTGGAAGATCACATGAAGTGACATGTATAAGACCTCTGCAGATGATCTGAGAGGTCATCATCATTAGCACAAGGGGGAGTGAGAAAGAAGACTTTTGTTTTCAGCAAGTACCACCCTGTCTGGATAGTGTTCATTGAAAGGGCAACTAATTGTCTTGAGGAAAAGCAATTTGCTGAGATGAGTGTTTTTGAAGCACTTTATACTGTCATTATGGAAAAGAGGGCTAGATTCTATCTGAAGGAAGACAATCAATAAACCATGAAACCACCCAACATTACTGGAGTGTTTCCAGAGACAGAACTCTTTGGTTGTTTTTAAGAAAGACTCTCTCGAGCAAGTGTCACTCGGCTGATGAAGCAACCATGTGTATGAAGCACGGTAAACACCATCCCAGCAGGTAATCATGGATCAAGAGCCTGAAGTTGAGAGGACAGGGCTTATTAGGAATGCAAATGCTAATATCCATGTAGGTTTGATATACAAAATGTGTGGACAATTGCAACTTTCACAGCCCTAGATATTTCAAAGGGTCACACCTGTTGCTTACAGGGTACTAGCTAATGCAGATCAATTCTTCCTGCCAAGTTCAAGCTCTTTTGTACACTCAGTGGAATTTCATATCCTATGGTTGAATTAAGGTAGCAAGGATGACTGCCCATTAATATGCTTATAGTATCTTTCAGCTTGCAACAGTTAATTCGCTGAATCGAATTACACTGTAATATGAAATATTATTATAGAACTGATCTCATAAATTGATGATGGAACTTTCAAAGGAATTTTCCTTAATATTCTCATTTATTTACTCTTAATTTTACTACATTATAATCATACCCTCAAATTCAATGAGCCATTATATAGGATTCTCAGGCCCATAGTAACACTAATGATGTAATTATGTATCCTGGCTATGCCTGGAGAAGGGAGTGGCAATCCACTCCAGTATTCTTGCTTGGAGAATCCCATGGACAGAGGAGCCTGGTGGGCCACAGTTCATGGGATCACAAAGAGTCAGACACGACTGAGTGACTGACACTACTATGCCTAGAATTTTGCCATTCAGATGTTATGAGAAGGGAGGAAGAAGCTTTGACCTGTACCTCCTGAAATGATATTACCCTCCTGAAATGATAAAGAAGTTATATAGGAAAGCTAAATTTGTAGTATGATAGCTGTGAAATGTGCCAACTTGGCCAGGCTAAACAATATTTCCCTGAATTCCCTTCCCTGTGTACTTCTGTTAAGATGGGTTATAAGAGACATTCTTGCTTGAGACTGAGGGGTGGAAGTGAAGCAGCATCCACTGTTTTACAGATTCAGGAGCTTGGGTTCTTAATGCAGATGCTGTTCAACCACTTGGTGTGGGGCACTGCTGAGCCCATGACCCTTCCACTTTCCACTTGGACCCTCTTACAGTAAGCTTCTTTGATGCTCTGTAGGACGCTCATATCATCAGGGTTGGAGAGAGTGAGAACTCACAGGAATTCCAGCTCATTCTCATGAGTTCAACCTTGTCTACACCATCCCTTACTTTATATCCCTCTCTCCTTTCTACCTGCCCTACATAGACTCCAGATTATAGTAAGAGCTGTGAACCGCTTAACCAGAGCCTACAACTGCATAAGGTCAAGTCCCTGTAACAAGTCTTTTCTTATATGTGTGTTTGTGTACAATACACACAAACGCCTACCTGTGCTTCTGCTTTTCTGACTGAACACCACTAATTTAACGCCATAATTTATTTGTCAGAATATCATTCCATGGTTTTGTGTCTGTCCACAAAGATATTTATTCTGAAGTGAAATGACTAAAGGTGAGCTTTTTTACAACTTCCTACAATCCAGTAGTTGAGAGATGTGTGAATAATCAAG
This sequence comes from Bos grunniens, assembly GCF_055505025.1. Lineage (NCBI taxonomy): Eukaryota > Metazoa > Chordata > Mammalia > Artiodactyla > Bovidae > Bos > Bos grunniens. The sequence goes on from NC_141168.1 coordinate 22,814,586, forward strand.
AAAAAGAAGAGGTAAAGCTTAGAGAGGCAAGATTTAAGAGAGATTTCCACTTGAAAAAAGTTCAAAACCAACTTTTAGCATCAAAAGCCAAACCTTAGTTATCTGCTGAATTTTGCTTTCAAAACTCCCATGCATTGGAGGAAATGATAAAATGAAAATAGCATTTAAAATATGTTAAATATATAGATCTCTATAAGGAGGGATAAGAGTAGCATCTATTGAGCAAAGGGGTTATGTAGTAGAAGTCTTCTCAAGAATAATTATTATTATAGCTAACACTCACATATATGGCTCTACAGTGAAGTTTCACTAAAAGCACAATCCTATTTTATGAGTTTCAGATATAACAGTTCACCTCAACAACATAGGAAAACTATGATTACCTCCTTTGTACTGATAAGGAATCTAAGACAAGAGCAAGAGCTTTCCTAGGATCACCTAAGAGGAAACTACAGGGACAAGGCTTTTACCAACTCCTGAACTCATATACTCACACAAAAGTGTACAACTTAAAAATTCATACAAAATATTTTGAAACAAAAATATTGCTTATGATAATCAGTTCTTTAACATATAATGCTTCTCATCTCAATGTCTTTACTCAGATCCCCTAACTAAACCATCTAGGTCTAACCAATTTTCTCTGATCAGAATGTACGTTTCCTGATGCCAAGTCTCTAACTTCAAGGCACTTCAAGATATTTTAGAGTAACATGCATATAGACGTGATTTCCATGGAGCAATGGTTTGTGGTCTTTACGGGCCAGCTGGCGCAAGCCTCTTGACGGCAGATACCGTATCTTCTCCTTTCGTGCATCCCCTCCACTGTACATAGGGCTTTACAAACACCAGGCACTCAATGACGCCCTACTCATTTTCACAATCAACTGGCTTTTTAATCTGGCAACATAAGGCTGGTAATAGGTACAAAAACATATTTTTTCATTGAAAAAAAAATGTCTAAAAACAATATGCAGATTCATTCACCAAACTGCTTAACTCTACAACAGAGGGGTCCTATCTTCAAGTTTAAAGATCATTTCAGAACGAATTCAAGAAAGTATCATAAATGATGAATAGATGTATAGAACTTGTTACTCAAGGAAGCAACACAGATTCGAAATAATTAAAACCGCAAAAGGTGTTCTGATAAATTAAAGGTACACATTCATCATCGAGAAAAAAGAAACGGTAGGTCGATGTCTTGAAGCTCAATGGTGTGCTTTCACAAAACATCTTCTGTTTCCTGTTAGAAAAAGCACAGTTCTGTACTGCAGTGAGTTTTCTTAAAAAAAAAAAAAAAAAAGAAAAAAAAAACAGGAGAGGGAGCAGTGCCAGGTGTCAGGACCACACGGAGCTTGCATTTATATTACCCTGGATAGTCGAGATGGCACTTTTTAGATCTCACGTTTTGTCTGGCTTCATCTGGGCCAGTTCGTTTTGTTCTCACCCCTACCTACAAACTGTCAAAACATGCCATCCATTTCATAACTGTGTTCTACGTAAAAAAGGAAAAACTAGACCATTTTCATCTCAGTTGCTGGGGAAGAATTCCAGTGGAATGGACCTAACAACACAAGGGAACTGGAAGGGACGCTTCAGGCAGGCTGACTCAGATACCCAAGCTCCTTTCTGCAGTATCCCTGGAGACGTAAGTAATATCTTCAAATCAGAAGAAGCTAATAAGACGATTTCAAATAATTACTACTCTAAAAAAAAGATTCTAAGTTATGTTCTATGAAAATGATGTTCTCAAAATGCCAAAAATGCATATCCAAAATTATCTATGTAAAACAGGTCATAGTGACTGAAACAGCTCAGCTTTTGCAGAAATGCAGGGCCTGTAGTTAATATTTGCTGAATGCCTTGTAGCAGAAAGCTCAAATAGCAAGAAGTGATCAGTCTGCCATTCCATTATCCACACCTTCAAGTATAAAGCTCCTTCTGCTGAGAATTCTTCTTGCTTTTAAAATGTTGCCCTAAAAGCATTATATTGTTTCCCAGCAATGCTAACCACAAAGGTAATGATGCTGTACATTTAATTTTTCCAGCCTTCATGTGTCTGCCAGAATTATAAATGAGTCATTAACAGTCTCAAATAGATTGACATTATTGTTTGCTACTGCTGAGAAATCTCATTTCTTTAGAGACAGCAGGAGGACAGTTTGGATTTAATAATGGTGGGGCATAGAAAGCATGCAAAGTTAAAAGAATCTAAAAGCATACCAGTCCAACTTTCTAGGATATTTATTTTGTTGCTGAATTCAAAGGGCTGAAGGCATATTTTATCAAAAGGTCCAGGTTAGGAAGATAGACTCCAGCCTACAGAAAACATGAGAATTGTCTAAAAAAAAAAAAAAGAAAGAAAAGAAAAACCTCATCTTTACCCTGATATGGTGTGAAATAAAGAACAGTTAGCTAGACAAAGTCCCAGAATATGCCAGGGATCACAATTAGTCACAAGCCATCTTTGAAGCTACAAACATACTCTGGTTAAATTATATTCAAGCAACTAGAAACCTTAAGCTATTTAGTTGACTTTGGAAGTCAAACATGAGGTGGATCCATGAAGCCTAGAACTTTTATGGCAAAAATTCTCCTTTCCAAGGGTTTCAGAAAAAATTAGTAGGCTTCATAAGATAGAACATTTATACAAGAATGTCAGAGAGAAAGCTTAGAGGTGAGGGAACAGCAAATAGCCCAGTTTAGCTGAAGTACAGAGTCCTATTGAAGAGAAACGGGGCTAGGTTGAAAATGCCGGCAGGGAGCTATTATCAAACGCCTAGAATTGCCAGATAATTATATTCTATTAATACCATAGTCAGTATGGATCCATAGAAGGTTTAAAGGATAATGAAAAGATTGGAATTGAGCCTGAAAATGAATGTAACAGCACTGAGTACAGTTATCCTACAGTGCCACAGGATACAAGAAAGATCAGCTAATGTAATATTGTAATTATTCACATGCAACCAGAACAAAATTAATGACTGTGGAAAGAGTAAAATAAGAGCAAACCAAAGGGAAGTTCCTAGGATGAAATCTATAGGATGTAGATGATAATGATAGTGGCAAAAAGAAAGATGAAATTGAAGATAAATATGATGCTTCTGGCATTCACGGCTGAAAAAACAGAAGCTAGAAAGGAAAAGAAAAAACAATCCCAGCTAGATGATAAGCTCTCCTTTGGACATGAGTGGCAATGGTATATGCAGGTAAGTGTCTAGAAGGCAGTTTATACTGAGGAGTCTGGATTTAGGGAGAGAGAGCAGAGAAATAGTACATAAATATAATTGTAAAGCAAGGACATAAGATCTGTGATCTAGATAATAAAGACTAGAAGATCTATCTAGGCTGATACTTTGGGCAGAAGCAATATTTTAGGAATATGAAAGAGAAAGAGAAGGAAAAAGAGGACAAAGAAAATGAGCAGTCACACAGGAGCAGACAAATACAGTGCACAGTTACAACCAGGAATATTTATGAGCTTAAGGAAAAGATTTTTATCTATCTTGAACTAATAAGACAAAAAGAAAACATAAGGAGAGAACCTGTTGGAGTTAACAATTACAATGATCATTAGGACAGTGGTTCTCAACTCTGGCAGTACATCAGAAACCTCTGGGAAGATATTTTTTTAAAAGATCAGTGGGGATGCTTATCACTGACCAGTTAAAGCAGAATAGTCAGGGTGGTCCCCATGCATCTGTAGTTTTTAAAAGCTATCCAGATGATTCAAATGCAGCCAGGTTTGAAAACCACTATTCTAGACAAAATGATGAAACCAGAATATGTTAAAAAAAAGAAAAAACAGCAGGAGGAGGAAGGAGAAGAGGAGAAAGAGGAAATGGAAGGGGAGAAAGAGAAAGAATAGAGTTAGCACAATCTAATCTTCGGATAAACTTGGTGTAGAAAGGACAGCAGGATCTTGAGAAGATCTCAAGTCAGGAGACGGTTTCTTTAGGATGCGGAGAGAATGAGCATGTTTTAGGGAAAGAAATCAGTAGATGTACAGAAAATAAATATGGGCTTGGAGAGAGAGCTGGACATGGGGTACACAGGAAACAGTGAAACAAGACTCTGGAAAATTTGAAAGAGGATACAATTAAAAGCACGAATCGAGAGCTTAAGTCAGGTGGCAAAAAGATTTATTTCCCAGAAAAAATGAAAATGGAAGAGAAGTAAGATGAAGATAAAGAGAAATACTTGAGGTAGAGTGGAGCAGGGTCATGCTAAGAGAATCCTCTTCAGATGGTCTCAATAGGTAGATTAACAGGGAAAGAGTTGGGGTTTCAAGAAGAAGAGAAAAACCATAACATCACCAAAGGCAAAACACTCAATATCTCTTTTAACTGAGGCAGGTACACAATCTTCTACTAATGTAACCGATCAGATTTCGTATCAGAAAAGTCAGGAAGATGACTGGAATACACAGAGAGGACTCAGATAATCTAACTTGTGAACTGCCAACACAGCTGAAATTAGAATCAGGCACCAACTGCTTTACAAAAAAAGGAAAAAGACAGATCAAACCAAAGTTTCAATTGACATCTACATCAAGTCTCAAGAAAGTTAAAGAGCTGATCAAAGTTTCAAGTGATGAATGACCTTAAAGCAACTGACTAACACTAAGCTATAGTTTTTCCTTCAAGAAATTCTGACAATGAATTAAGAATCTCAATTCATTAAATTCTTCAAAGTTCCAAAAAGTTCCATGAAATCAATACAGGAAAATTAGAATATCAAGGAATCCCTGAATTTCTAGAAGGCATTCAGAAACTAAAATGAACTAGAAAACAAAACTCTAAGTATAATTTTTCCAACAAATGGAGGCTAACAGAAACAATCAGAGATTATCTAAAGTTTCAACCTCATATCTACGTTGGAAAAAAAATGAAGAATTATCATAAGTGAACTTCAAAGATTCCATTTACATTTGGCCAGGTTCTGTTTAAATAAAATGGAAAACCAATTTATGACCCATCACCACCTCCCTGCTTAATGTGATAATGACTACAAAGGCTTAAAAGGTTTAATTTTAAACCCTTTCTAGTACTTGGGATGTTCCCATTAATAATTTGAGTTTTTCAGTGTCGCCAGCTCTCACCCTGGCCTGCTGAAGGAAGCTGTCCCCACGATACAAGGAAGCTCTCTTGTGGATAACAAACAACCCACCTGTATGAATGTGATCTGCCACAGGCGCTATTGTCTAGTGCTGGGTAAATGGTTTGTATAAAAATCCATATATTGAGTTGAGCAGAAATGAAATAAAGTCTGAGCAGTGACAGAATGTCAATTATGGAGTTGGTAAAATAGCCTTTTTAAAAAGCTGTTCACTTCGGCACTTTTTTGACTCTACAAATTTTACTTAAATATCATATTCCTCTGTCACAAGCCACATTGTGAAAAATAGCAAAAACTATTTGGTGAAGAGGAGAAAATTAATCTTTTAGGCAAGTATCTTCTCGGGACTTCACTAAAAATCAGTTAAAATCTGCATTTTAAATTAAATCTACATGACATGTTTGGAATAGAGAGGGCCAATAAACAACAATACCCATCCCCTCCTAACAAAATAACAGGTTACTATCATTGGACACGACTGAACTGAACCAATCATGTGCACAGTATCTTGGGGAATTAGAAGAGAAGTGTCTTAAAAGTTCACTACAAGATATCTACAGAGATACGGTGGGTTCGAAATACTAAAAAGGGAGTCACCATAAACTTATAAAAATTAAAGCTTAAGGACAACAATAATTAAAGAACATGCCCATGGGTCAAATGTAATGACAAAATCTCAGTGTAGGCTATTTAGACTTGGCAAGGAATGGCAGGAAGAGGAAAACACTCAGATGCCTGGCGTAACAACATACAGGTTAACATACGAAATATGAGTTCTGATTTGCAGAACACTTGGATAGAATTAACTTCTTGGTTCCTTACAGCTGCCTGGTGAGTTAAGTAAAGCAAGCTTTTGTTATATCCACTCTACAGCTGAGACAACTCGGACCAACCGAAGTGGAGTAACTTGCCCAGAGGCAACTAGAGTAAGTGCAGAAGCCAGGATTCAAACTTAAGTTTTCATTAACATCCAGATTTGGCTAAACAAATTATTTTTTTCTCTCTTTATCCTCTCTCTGTTTTGCAAATTCAGTAGTCCCAGAAGTTAGTATGATTTTTTCTTAATCGTATCCCAGCAATAAACAAAGTCTTTAATTAGCACCTATTATTTTACAAAGAGACCAAGGATAAAGGATATTTTAAAGTTTATGTTCTATATAAACCAAAAGCAATAAAAAGAGGAAAGGAGGGATTTTTTAGTGGATAGGACTGCAGTTTGGGAAAGAAGAAAAAGTTCTGGAGTTGGATAGCAATGATGTGAATAATGTGAATGTACTTAATATTATTTAAGTGTACACTTAGAAGTGGTTTAAACAGCAAATATGAGTTATGCATATTTTATCACAATAATGAAGATAATAAAACATTTTTAAAACCACATTTAAAATCTGAAATGTAAAAAAAAGTAAATAAGTATATGAAATCTACTACTGGTTTTCATTATCTGTGTTAAATGTATTGCTCCTCTAAGTGTGACCTACACTTTAGCTAAAATCTGCAGTAGATAGAAAGAACTAAATCTCACTTCCCATTTGACTTCCCAACTAGATTCACTGTGCAATGACTATCAAGTAAGTTTTATGAAGTCAAATGAAATCTAAGAGAGAAAAAGAATACTTAGTCTTACTAAAGGCTTATGTCTTTCACAAAATTAACATGAAATGACTCAAGCTCACCATAATGACCCATATCTGTTAATGTGAGCTAATTCATACAAAATGGTGAGAGGGGAAGCAATGAAGCACTTAATTGTATATCATTTAATATTTAATACTGGTATTTTTGCACAGTTCTTCCAAAATGCTTTGGATTGTAAGCTCCGTGAGACAAAGACTAGTCTTATTCTTTGCTGTATGTTCGGACTTTAGCAAGTAAAATAAATAGGCTACAAGGATATGTTGTAAGCACAGGGAATACAGTCAATATTTTATAATCACTATAAATGGAATATAATCTTTTAAAATTGTGAATCACTATGTTGTATACCTGAAACATGGGTCACAAACTACAATATTTTTTAATTTTAATAAATAAACTAAAAAATTAAGTAAAGAAGGAAGAGAGGGAGAGAAGAAAGGGGAAAGAAGGAAAACTAATGGTTTATGAACACATCCAAGCAAGTAACCAAGAAAACTTGGGATCTGCCAAATCTGAAATACTTGATAGTTCACCAAGTTGACTTGATTATATCAAAAGATATCTTTTTTCCCTAGAGCCATGCTTGAAAGATATGACAGTGCCATTAATAACATCTTACCAATCTATTATTTGTTTGGAAGGAAGAGTATAAATGTAGAACATTTCAGTAAAGGGTCATCATATGCAAATAATCCTAACACTTTGTACTTGGAAATCCTACTTGCTAACCTTTAGGACTTCCCCTATTAGATTCCTCTCCAGGTAGAGAATATAATTTCAAATCCATTTAACAAGATTCCAGTTATTGCCATCAATAATCGTTACCCCGGTCCAGTCATTTCATTTGCAGTAAATAGGTAAGAAAGAAGGTTACTAAAAAGATGATTTGTCTGCCTTTAAGATCTGTGGAGTGTGTTTGTTTTTGTTTCCCCCCCAACCTCTCTTCTTTTGTGGTTGTTAGAAATAGTAGCACTACTGGAACAAAAGAAAGCCAAAGGCATGGTGTTATTTGGTCACAAGCCTACAGCATCTATTTCCTTTACCTAAACCTAAGAAAAGTAATCCAAATAGTCAATGATTGCTCATTTATATGCTATTACATTTAATTTCTAGAGGTCAATTACTTTATATCTTCCTCTGGGAGGTTTCCAGATTAAAATTTAATTAATCTTATTCCTTTGACCATGAGACTAAGTATTTCAGACCTAGAAAAGGAAGTTCTGCTTTTTTTTTTTTTTTTTAAACAATCTTCTACAGTAAGGGGAGAGCTTATCTCCTGAATTCAAAAGACAATTTAGAAAAGGAGAATCATGAAAGTTGATTTTGACTGCTTCAATTCTTTAAAAAAATTTTTTAATAAAAGACCTGGGTATGCAACCTAGCAAAAGAAGGCTTATTAAGTCATATATAAGAATCTTCCTCTAAATAGAAACAAAATCACATAAGGAAAGTTTTCACAAATCTTACTGCACTCCAAGGGCCCAAGAAGATACCCTGTAGCTAAGAACCCCCTTCCAGTCAGGTCAGATAACATCATTTCAGTAGGAAGCCAGATGAGTTCTCTCCACAGCTCCCTAATATGCAGTGAACTGACAGAATGTCTCCTTCAACCTAAATGTTTACCTCGAAGTATCTTTCATGTATTTCTTCTTCATTCCTTCATACAACAGGTTGCAAGATTTGTCAAGTCCAAATCCATTGATTAGTGATGAATAAGCAAACAGTCATGCTTTAACAATTACACAATATACTCATGCAACTAAGATTTGGTTGTAATAGCATAGTATACATTTACTCAACAGAGAGTAAACAAGCCACCTGTCAATCATTCCTACATTTCTTCTTATAGCCTGCCTCAAGTTTATAGTCAGAAATAAAGTTTTTGGCATTTGTTGTCTGCAACTTTTCTGGAAACTAATTCTAAGGAAAAAAATCAAGGGAGAAACTTCATCAATGATAGACATTACCTGAGGACCTGCAGGGTTTATAGAATAGAACCATGTTCTTGTTGTCCAAACACTTGAAGAACTGTTCTGCGGAAGAGGCATTAGACTATTTTCCTTAAAAAACTCAAGCTAGAACTGGCATGGACAGGTAAGGCTTTTTAGGAGACAAAGTGTTTGCACAAAAAACAGACAAAAAAAAAAAAAAAACCCACAAGCCCCCCAAAACAAAGTAAAAAATGCTTTCTAAAAGTCAGTTTCACAGAATGATGAAATAAGTTTCCTCAAAAGGTGGAGAGTTTGTATTACTAAAAGTCTAAACACTGGAACAGACCAAATCCAAGATAAACAGTTACTGCAGAGAAGATCATGTCTCAGAAGACTCTCAGCGTTCTTAGTAAAATGGCCTGTACATAAAAGTCATTCTTATCATTGTTATAAGCTAACTAATAAGAGGGTTAAGAGCCCAAACGGAGTTCACAGAATAGACAGATTTTACAACATGTTACAGGGGGACATAACGTAAGTTACAAATAGCTAGAAGGCAACGAAATAAGGAAAGTTTGCATCTAATAATATCAAGACAAACTGTCAGCAAACACAACCATTTTTCCCCCCAAAGGAAAGGCAGAAAACCCAGCTCAAATATGACAAGGGAAGGTATTCTTTGGTCGACTCAATACAGTCAAAAATGACTGAGACAGTCTACAACTTCCAATGTTATCTAGCATTCTGAAATAAAAAGCTGTCTTCAATAAACAGTATGTGACAGCATCAACAGAAAGTCTCAATAAAACTTTCCCCAATACAAGCTGTGGCACAAACAATCCTTTCAAGACAACTCACTAGCAAATCATCATTTTAGGGTTACTGCTGCAACTTCACAAAGGCGCTAAGCAAAGGTTTAGCTCTCCATGTCACTTTCCCTTTCTCCACCTGATGTACCACCATCAATTTTTAACATAACATTTTAAGGTCTAATGAAAAAGTTATAAGTACTGACTGGAGCTGCAGCTCCTCCTCACTCAGAGATACTCTGTTGATTAACAAGAAAAGTAGCATTTGGGGGCAAAGGAAGAATCAGATACTTACGTGCTGTTGTCAAGTTAATAAATTGCCAAGTGGCAATTATTTAAAGGAACTGCAACAAAGATTGTCAAATAAGACACAATTAACCTATAATTAACTTAAGGCATATATGCAATGTTTAATCCTTTCATTGTAAATTATTGAAGAGGAGGTATGTACAAGAGAAAGTGATAAACTTTCATTGAGATAACAACAACCTCTTGATGATTTTCCCTTGCACAAACTTATTTGATACATTGTCTCCATGGGGGGAAATAGCTTTAATCTGACAAAGTGTAGATGCATACATTTAATATGACTATCTCATCTAATTCTCAAGAAACCTTATTTGTCTAAATTTATGGGTGCAGAAATGGAGCCTTGAAGAGTTTAACTGACTGAGCAAAAGTCAAAAGCCAGTCATGGCAGAGGTGGTATTTAAAAACAAGTCTGTTTTATACCATTGTCCTTATAATGCTTATAATCAGTCTATATAATCAGTCTTATAATCAGTCTACTCTAGTACCATGCTCCAGATTATAGGGAATCTAAAATGCTATACGGGAATTAAAGCAAACAACTGGAATCAAGTGTAAAGTGGAAGAAATGTTGGTAGAGCCATGACACAGGTTGAAGAATGGGTGAGAAGAGAGAAATGGAGAAAAGGCAAGTGGTAAAGTATTTATGGAGAGGAGGGTATCAGAATTAGCCCCTAAAGGACTGCCAAGATTTCCATAGGCAAAGAGGGACAGAGTGGCATTCCACACATAGAGGAATGTGAACAGAATGAGTAAATAAGGAGATGTAAACATTGCAGAGCTTCCTGGAGACTTGTAAAATGCTGTGCAGTTTGGCTCACAGTCATATTAAAATATAAATTCCCAGTCTTAGACTTGACTTATGCAGGCAAAGGGGAGTCATCAAAGGCTTCTGAACAGAGGGATGGTACATTACAAGTCAATAGCAGTCAGTATGGAGTAGTGTGTGGCCGTAATTCTTGACTCCACAAATAAACATGGGCCTACTGTACCCCAAGAGCACTTGATTAGTATTGATGGCTCTCTCTTAGACACGCTTTTATTTGGTTGTTAGGACATCACTTTCTGGGTTGCTCGGACCCATCCTACGGTCTACTTTACTGTGTCCTTTTTAGCTTCCTTTTAGGGCTTCCCTGGTGGTTCATTGGTAAAGAATCCGCCTGCAGTGCAGGAGGTACAGGAGCTGCATGTTCAGTCCTGCTGGGAAGATCCCTGGAGGAGGGCACGGCACCCCACTCCAGTATTCTTGCCTGGAGAATCCCACGGACAGAGGAGCCTGGCGGGCTGCAGTCCATAGTGTCCCACAGAGTAAGACATGATTGAACTGACTTAGCACAGCACACGTCTGTTTTATCTCTACACAATGGAGTATGTCAGGGATACTGCTGTTGGGCATGGAGGGTCACTTCCCTCCGTGCCTCAAAACCCTTCAGTAACTTCCTCTTTTATTCAGTGTCAAAGTCTCGGGTAAGGCCTACTATACAATCACCTCCCATCCCCAGTGCCCCACCACTTCTCCGTCCCCATCTCCTCTCACTCTCCACCTTATTTTGCTCCAATCAGGAGTGCCCTCCTCCTGCTGAAAACACACTGGTCTCAGGCACTCTGCACCCACTGTTCCCCCGGTCTTCACATCTGTCTCCAAGTATCTGCAAGAATCACCACGTCTTCTCCCTTGGCCTCTGCTCAGACAGCACCTTGGAGCCTTGAAGAGAGCACCTTCACAGAGATCCCTAACCAGCCCACTGGTCCACTCTGTCTGTCCTTATGACATGCATCACCAGCTGACCTATTATATCTGTATTTTATGATTAACCAATAAAAGATATACTATTCTTAATATCTGTGTTTCACCATTACAGTGTGTAAGCCCCCAAATTTTGTCTATTTTGCTCTCTGGTATATCTCTGGAGCCTAGAACAATGCCAGGTACACAGTAGGTACTCAATAAATATTTCTTGAGTAAATGATTGAGTGAATGAATAAATGGGAACACCCTGTAGAAGAGGCTCCAGAAGAATTCAGATTTAAGAGAGTCTTCTTTGAAATCTGCCTCACTGGCCTATCTTCCAGATGTGGGTTTAAAATTTTGTCTTTAACATATAATGTCACATATATGTGGAACCTAAAACATGATACAGATGAACTTACTTACAAAACGAAAAGTAGATTCACAGACAGCAAACAAACTTACGGTTACTACAGGGCAAGAGATGGGGAAAAGATAAATTAAGAGTCTGGGATTAGCAGATGCAAACTTCTATATGAAAAATAGATAAAACAACAAGGTCATACTATATAGCACAGGGAACTATATTTGATGTCCTGTAATAAATAAACCATAATGAAAAATAACATGAATATACATGGGTATAATAGTGGTTTAGTCCTAAAGGAAATCAGTCCTGAAAATTCACTGGAAGGACTGATGCTGAAGCTGAATCTCTAATACTTTGGTCACCTGATGTGAAGAACTGACTCACTGGAAAAGACTCTGATGCTGGGAAAGATTGAAGGCAGGAGAAGGGGACGACAGAGGATGAGATGGTTGGATGGCATCACTGACTTGATGGACATGAGTTTGAGCAAACTCCGGAAGATGGTGATGAACAGGGAAGCCTAGAGCGCTGCAGTCCATGGGGTCACAAAGAGTCAGACATAAGTGAGTGACTGAACTGATTACTGAGTCACTAAGCCATGTATGACTCTTATTATCTAATCGACTGTAGCCCACCATGCTCCTGTGTTCATGGGATTTCCCAGGCAAGAATACTGGAGTGAGTTGCCATTTCATTCTCCATAGGTGTGCATGTATGTGTATGTGTATGTGTGTGTGTACACACATCTATATATTTGCATGCACACACATATGAACATGGAGTATCCACAGGTATCTATCTATACAGGTATATATACACACACACAGCTGAATCATTTTTCTGTACATCAGTAACTAACACATTGTAAATCAACTATACTTTGATAAATTTTTTTTAATTTTGCCTTTTACTTCCACCAAACCTTAGTTTTGCTGAGCTCCCTTATCCCTTGAATTTGCAGTAACTGATGAAATGAAATTTTCTCAATAGCTGCCATTGAGTCCTCTCTGCTTCAATCCATTCAACAAGAAAGGCTGAAAGTTTTTGGAAATATCAGCTTGGGAAAACCAGATCCGATTGAGCAGCCCAAGGCCTCAGACTAAATCTACCAGTCCAAGGGCAAAATTTGCCATTGCCAAATCTGCCAGCCTGGAGTTCACTATTAATAGTGATAATGGAATTTTCGATTCTTACATCACTCAGATTGGCATGACTAGTAATCACTTATAACATTTTTTTTGTTTATATAAGTCAGGGCTTTGCTAATTTTGAATAAATCATTATGGAAAGAAAGTAGACTTCTTTAGTAATTCAAGATATTATTATATATATTAGCCATCAAGTCAGGAGGTGTTGTCATATGGCTGCCAAGAGGGAGATAATATTTCTCTGGTTTTAAACTGTGTCCTGTTTCTCCACCCTAACCAACTCCTCCCAGGATTTAATGAAGGAAACACACAGGAGGTAGGAAGGTGAATGCAGCCGCTCAAGGCTTAGTGAAAGCCGCCACAGGTCAGCTGATACCAGCTGCGGCAGGGCTCATTTTGACATAAACCACCTGGCCTCTTTCTCCCTTCTTTAACAGAGGGCTTTTTTTTCTTTGTAATTTAATTTTTATTTTATATTGAAGTAGAGTTGATTTACAATTTTGTGTTAGTTTCAGATGTACAGCACAGTGATTCAGTTATACATGTATCTATTCTTTTCAGATTATTTTCCCATAGCAGTATTATAGAATATTGAATAGAGTTCCCTGTGCTATACAGTAGGTCCTTGATTATCTATTTTATATATAGTACTGTGTATACATGGGGCTTCCCAGGTGGCTCAGATGGTGAAGAATCCTCCTGCAATGTGGGAGACCCGGGTTCATTCCCTGGGTTGGGGAAGATCCCCTGGAGAAGGGAAAGGCTACCCACACCAGTACTCTTGCCTAGAGAATTCCATGGACAGAGGAGCCTGGTGGGCTACAGTCCATGTGGTTGCGAACAGTTACCTTAAGACCAAACTCCTAACTTATGCCCCTGCCAACATTCCTAAAACAGACTTTCTATTTTCGCCAAAAACCCCAAACCAGCTACCATAATGGGCAAACAGATAAGTAGCATGAACATATGCACTCATCTGACAGCTTTCATCTTTCTAATTTGCAAGGAATGAATTTCAAAGCAGGTAAATAATTTAAGATTACTAATGTAAATGGAGAAGTAACATTTCACTTACAAGTAATACTCATAAAGAATGGACTTTTTATTCCCTGAGGCATATGCATAAAAGCAAATCTATGAGATGATCACTGACCTAGGAAAAGGTTAAGAGCAGCTTAAATAATAAATCCAGAAGCAGAATTCAGACGGACATAAATTTATTTTTCCTGCTACTGCTTCCATATGGCAATAATCCAATCTGAGAGGCTGAATTTATGTGGTCAGGGTATAACTCAAAAGCCTGCTTGTTTAAAAATTCAACAATACAGGGTAGTTGGGAGTGGTGATATTATATACCACTCTGCATTTTGAATGGCAAGGAAATTTTACATTGATTTTCACAGAAGATACTTCAATGAACACACTAGTAAAAATTAATGCATTATTTTCCCTTTCCCAGTGACCTTTAAAATGCCTAGAATTCAAGCTGAAGTACCTAATGGTTAATCACTTCTGCTTACTGCACCAGTTATAGTATATCTAAGACCTAAAGTTTCAATAATGTTTCCAAATTGGCTACTGATAGAGACATATAATTGCTCAAAGCAGACTCTAACAATAGCCAGCTTCCATTTCCTTGTGAAAGGAACAGATTTATTTCTTCTTTAACATTCCTCATTCTGCAGAATCTTGATTTTTTTTCTCCTAAAGGAGAAAGAAATTAACTATTTCCTCCATTGACACAGCCTCTGATTCCCCTCTGAAACCTAGATAAACGCAGAAGCAACAGGAATTTAAGGAACTCAGGTAAAGCAGCTGATATGTGTGGCTGAAGAAACAGTTTTTCTTTAGTCTTGTTGTCTTAAACTCTCAAAATCAAAGTGCATTATCCATAGATGTCTAACACTTCATGGCAATGAAAGAATGGTTTTAGGCAAGTCTCAAATGGGATAACAGGTAAAGACTGTTCAGCAAGAAGTCTTCGAGTTACAGTTTCTATTTTGAGTTCTACCCTCTTCTTTTTGGCCAGAACTCATAGGCAGTTCCCAATTTCACCAGATCAATGTATCTTACTTTAAAATTAATATGTTTAAACTCAACTCTGTCAAGAACATGAAGGGTCTGAGTTTTTACCCTACTTGCAAGCTAACAAGTTAGCATGCCACAGTTTCAAGGATGCTGGCACAAGAAAAAAATTCTGTGGTTCAGAGACAAAGTACATTTCATTACGTTCAGCAATAACAGGAGTCAGCGAATCACCACCTCCTTGTTCAAGTCCCTTGAGGCTCAACTGCCATGGAGCCATGTGATGCAGGTCAGCTAAGTACATGATACATAACGGGGAACAGGACAAGGCAGGAATCCAGAGGTCAGGAATCCCTGATCCTTTACAAGGGGCTGTAAGCAAACCTGCTACAACTTTGCACCCTGGAGGGAGCTGTTTTTATGATACTAGACTGTAAACAACTCTGCCCTTTGCTCCAGAGAAGAGACACTACTTCTTCTTCTAAGGATATCCAATGGACGATCAACCTTGAGAAGACAGTCCCCAACAAAAGCGTGCCATGCTATTCTGTCCGTGAGACGTGAAGCACAAGAGACCGAAGGAAAACTGTCTCCCAATACTCATCATCTCTTACCATGTATACTTGCCCAGTGGTTATACATAAAAGAGACACTCGGTTCAGTAGGTCAGGTAAAAGACTGGTGCTTTTGGCTGACTACAACGGTTCAAAAACCTACTCCACCTTACACTCAGCATCATATTATGTTTGCTTCTTTCTGTCTTAAATCTTAAAATGGTCAACATCCAATGGGATAAAACTTCGTCTCTCACATAGTAACAAAATTAGGAACAGGAATGAGACTTGCAAATCTATCAATGTTTTTGCTACACCACACTGTGTCTGTATTAAAAGAGATTCTCTATTTTATCAATGGTTCCAATTACCAGTCTGATTCCTAGTTCTTTCCCTAGGGATATTGTATGAGCCCCAACTAGATAACACTCAGAAAGCAAGCTTGATGATGTTTCAAAGTATTTTTCTTTATAATAAGCTCCTAAGAGTATGGAAACTAGTAAACTGCAAGGTGATGCCACTGCTGACAAATGTGTAAAATATGGTTGTTTTTCTTAATCTTAAGGAAAAAATGGAAATGAAGCTCCACAGTTTCCCATCTCTACCCCAAACCAAGGCCAGTCCATTAATTTAGTGACAAGAAGAATGAGGTCTCTGAATTTCAAGTTCTCCATTTCCCCTTAATTGGATGTGGATGGTAAATGCAAGGGCATGTCTACCAGAAGCAAAAGGACAGAGCAAAATGCCAGGCTTAATATCAAACACCGCTGAGCTGGATATTTACTTAGGAAAATTGAAGGGGCCTATTTAATGCTAAGAAGTTCTATCTTAGCCTCAAATTGCTTCTCCTTAAAATTATCTGATAAATTTAAACCTTGACCAACACTACATATTTCGAATGGCAGTCAACTCCATCTCAAGTTGTCCATCTCCTTGCTGGGAAAGGTCATTTTTCATATCTTCAAATGGTCTATGTTCTGTTTACCCATCAAAGAAATATCATTGTCTGGTAAACACCACAGTGGAATTTCTTGGTGGCTCAGAGGTAAAGAATACAACTGACAATGCAAGAGATGTAGGTTCGATCCCTGGGTCAGAAAAATCCCCTGGAGAAGGAGATGGCAAACCACTCCAGTATTCTTGCCTGAGAAATCCCATGGACAGAGAAGCCTGGAGGGCTACAGTCCTCCAGGTGTCACAAGAGAGTCAGATGCAACTAAGTGATTAAATAACAACAAAACACCATGGCCGGGCTGTCATAAGGATGCAAGGTAAGACAAGCACTATTCTCTCTTAAAAGTTCTTTTTCTCTGATATTTTAACAGCAAACAACTGAGACAGGCATGCAAAATTTACCACATTGTCAGAAATTCCTAGTTTTACAACTTGAAATATCCCCAAAGTAACTACAGCTTGTCATTTTATATGAAGAAGAAAATAAAATACCTCCAAAATCAGATCCTAAGGTGGGCTGTGTGCACATCATGGTTTCCTTGTGTAAGTGGTCATTTCCTTACAGGCTTTTGAAATGTCATTGTCAGGATGGCTCATGGGCAACATGCAGGAGATAAATCCCTTTATTGGTTGCATATTTAGCTGAACTTAGTGATTAAAATTCTGAAGTGATTTGTAGTATATTTTAACTTACTGTTTATTAGCAAAATAGGTGCTTTACGAATTTCTATAGCCAAGGAAACTAAGATCTTAAGGGAGTGGCCCAAAGCCCAGGATACAATCAGTGATGTACTCTTCATCAGTGATGTACTCTCAAAATCCCACAAATAATCCTATTTCAGGGGCAGATTCACTTATTTAGAAATAATGAAAAACCATCCAAGGTACTGAGTTAAGAACTGGAGATACAGTGAGAACAAGAGGGACACAGTCCTTGTTCCAAGAGGCCCCTGGTCCAGTCATGGTGATGGTGGAAGATACATCAGGCAATCATGCTCCATGAGGCACAGTCCCACAGGGCAAAGGCCAACAACTCTGAACTCCTTTGCAGCTCATCATATTGTTCATTCATTTACCCATCATTCCTGTTCATTTTCTCTCAAGTATTACATGGGGAAGGGTTGGAAAACAGAAAGCTAAGTAAAGCACTGCAAACTTTTATAAAACCCTGGCTTATAACATTAAAAAATATATTTCTTGAAAAGGGGGAGGGGGAGAGAGGCTCAAGAGGAAGGAGATATATATATAATTATGACTGATTTGCACTGATGTACGGCAGAGACCACATCATTGTAAAGCAATTATTTTCCAGTTAAAAAAAAAAGAAAGAAAGAAAGAAAAAAAAAAGGGGGGGAGTTTCTGAGTCTGTCAATTCAATATAGTGAGAAATCACCAAAATCCAAAGAAATGCCTTTTAGATGTATTGTCTTATACTGTTTTTATCTGTGCCTATATCCTATTAAAAATAACTTGGATTACTTTTTAAACCTTTTGTTATTACAATGCCTGCACACGAAGAACAGCAGAAGGTGGACAGAGGTCTGGAGGCATATTGCAGCTCACACTGTAACTCGCTGGAAGAGGGTGATGGCAAAGCAAATGGAAGTCAAAGGGCACAGAACTCAAATCTGCAGCTTCCTGGAAAATAAATTACTTCTAGCCTAGAAGGTACTCCTGTCTCCAGTTTATTTTCCTTTTAATATACTTAGAATGCCTACCACCACATTGTTTTTTCTGAAAAAATTCCACTACATATCATGAGTTGACAAGAAAATCTCCAATGTCTCCAAGCTGACTGGAGGATGGTTCTTTAATTTGCACTAAGGGTCCTCCCTCCCCCAGTACAGTTCTATTCTCCCCCAAATAAGCCCTTTCCCTGACAAAACTGGCCCATCCTCTGTCCCTGGAACAATGCCTACCCTTGGAACAATGCCTGTCCCCACTGGAACATTCTGCAACATTCTCTTTCCTTTCTTGGAAAATCATAATCCTTGCTTTCCAGCTAATGTTCACCAAACACTTGCTACGTACTAAATGTCTATTTTATTTCATTCTCATTACAGTTCTATGAAGAATGAGTTATTATTATTCTAACTTCACATTTCAGAATATTGAGACTTAGAGAGGTTATGAACCTACAGTCACATAGTCAGTAAGTGGGCAAGCAGAGATTTGAACTTGAGGTCTTTACTTTCAGGGCCAAACTCATTACCACTGTAGTGCAATGAGCAGGACTATCTGATGGTGACCCCAGAGCTCAGGCAGCGTCACCCGCATGACAAACAGAGCAGGTGAACACCTTTTTCCCAGCAGAAGGGACTGTACTTTATATCAGTTATCCACAGTGTGGGTGACTTCCTCCCTCGGAAGAGGAAACTGAAACTTCCCATGGGTCTGAAAGTCTCTAGTCCAGAAGGTGACATTCATAAATGCCTATAGACAGCTGGGACACCAAACTGAACTGTTTTGAACTAAGCAGCCTGAGTATTCCTCCAATGCCAAGGATGCTTTCTCATTCTCTTGCTCTGGTAAGGCAAAATGACAAGAGAACTCAAGCCCACACTGCAGGCTCACAAAGCCCAAACTCAGTACACATCTCAGTGGGACAATGGGAACACTGGGGGAACTGTGCCTTCTTTTCTCCTCCTGACTGAGCCGTGTAAGTTTCCCATTTCCTAAGTAAAATCTTCACACATTAAGTAAATTCCTTAACACATGCAGGGTAAAGTTGTATGATCAGTCTTGAATCCCGGTACATGGTGACTGAAGACCTAGATGGAATGTACTGGACACAGCCACCACCTATGATGCCTTTTGGCATAAATGTTAACCACTCTTTTACAGTTGAGCTAAAGTCCCACTTATTCTACAAATAAGCTCCTGATTATCCTTAGTGAAGGGGGATCCTTGGAGCTCCAAGGATCCTATAGCAGAGTTTATCCTTTGGCCTCTACACAAAGCACATCTCTGATATGTTATTGGTTACGGCATCTTTTCCATTAATAAACGCAGACGTGAGAGATATTCTGAGTTCACAGATCATCGCAGTAAAGTGAGTCCTATAGGCTGTTCTGGTTTCCCAGGGCACAGAAAAGTTATGTGTACACTATACTGTGATCTATTAAGCATGCAAAAGCATTAGGTCTTAAAAAATAATGCATATACCTTAATTAAAAATACTTTATTGCTAAAAAAATGCTAAGCGTCATCTGAGACTTCAGTTAGTTGAAATCTTCTTGGCAACATAAGCATCGAAGATCAATGATCACAGATCACCATAATGTATTAATAATAATGAAAAAGTTTGAATTTTGTGAGAATTACTAAAATGTGACACAGATACATAAAGTGAGCAAATGCTGTTGTAAAAATAGTGCCAGCAGACTTGTTTGATGGCGGGTTGGTCACAAACCTTCAGTATGTAAAAAACCTAATATCTGTGAAGTCAATAAAACAACATATGATTGTGTGCATTTAGAATCCAATGAAATTCATCTTCCCAAAGGTAGGGGAGGGACCCTATAAATTTAGTACCTGCAACAGGCCCAGTGGCAACCCTATATACAACAAAGATTAATGCCTATTTGCTGATTGTGCGTGTGTGTGTGTGTGTGTGTGTGTGTGTGTAAGTAGGTTCTGTTCTTCAGAAGGCCACATTTCATTCAATCACTACATATATATGCTGCTAAGTCGCTTCAGTCGTGTTCAACTCTGTGCGACCCCCATAGACAGCAGCCCACCAGGCTCCCCCGTCCCTGGGATTCTCCAGGCAAGAACATTGGAGTGGGTTGCCATTTCCTTCTCCAGTGCATGAAAGGAAAAGTGAAAGTGAAGTTGCTCAGTCGTGTCCGACTCTTCGCGACCCCATGGACTGCAGCGCTCTAGGCTCCTCCATCCATGGGATTTTCCAGGCAAGAGTACCGGAGTGGAGTGCCATTGCCTTCTCCAACATATATATGAGTACCTATTATATGTCAAGTGCTGTGCTGGGCACTGGGTTTACAAAGATAACAAAGATACTATTCTGGCACAAGGAGTTCATAACTTAGTAGAAAGATGGATGACATATAATAATATAATTATATAAAGACATGGGGTAGAGTGCGAAACGTGGAGAGTGTCCCCAATGAGTAGGGAAGGGCACACATGCTGAACATTCACATTTTACTAGAGTCTCATGAATAAACCAGACTTAAAAAGGAGCAAGATTCTATAACTGAATGAGAGATATAGGTGAATTCTTTAGCTATTAAATGAACAATACTAATTTAAAAGGAGAGGATTCCTATCATTTATAAAATTATAAAACTTACCCAATGATAAAAATTTCTTTCACCAGTTATTAACCTTGAATTACACAAAAAAGAGCAATTTAACTGATTTCATTATTTGGCAGTAGCCACCTGAAAAGATAAGAAACAGCAGTGAAACTTTCAGAAGTTTTGACAACTTTTTGCTCTTTGCTTTTTCTTTTTTTTAAGATCTGAAGCTAAATCAATGGAAAATATCAAGGTGAACAACTTGCTAACAAGACTAAAAAGAAATTAAGTGAATCAAAAAATAACATATTTCTGTTTATGTCTAAGAAACACAGAACCAGTGTGAATTTTTGGCAATTGAAGAATTACACTTTTAAAGATTTTCTAAAACTAATCCAAAACAAACTCTTTAATTACAAAAATAGTCTAGGACAAGGCTCCAACTTGGAGGTATCTCATTTTTATATTTCATGCCAGAAAACCAGATCTATATTATAAATCACTTTAAGTCTCAAATAGCTAAGGCCAGATATGAAAAGTGCACAGAGTTGTTCCCAGAATCCATCCCTTGGGTACCTGGTTCCTATACAAAATGTATTTGCACATATATGTATTTGCATATATATACTTACATATATCCTACTCACATCCTCCTGTTTATTATAAATCATCTCTAGATTACTTATAACAGGAATAAGTGTAAATGCTATGTAAATAGTTGTAAATACAATGTAAATGCTATGCAAATAGTTGCAAAATAAGGCAAACTGAAGTTTTGCTTTTTGGAACTTTCTGGAAATTTTATTTTATTTGAATATTTTCAATCCATATTTGGTTGAATCTGTGGACGTGAAAAGCTGACTGTATTTATTTTGTGAACAGGGAGAATTTCTCACAAAGGTTCTTCTCAACCAGTACCCAACTCTCAAAATTTTCTAAATTCATGCTTATAAATAAAACTTGTATTCACACAGAAGTCTCTCCCTTACACAAGTATTTTAGTTTTATAACAAGACTCTGCAACTGTTCAATTTGCTTTTTCCACCATGCTGAAGGCCCACTGATGTAAGAGTCCCATTTCAACTTTTTCACATCTATGTCCTCAGCACTTTGCAATTCTCTGCACATAGAAGTAGTCAATAAGTTTGTTGAATGAATCACTAAATGAATAGAATCTAGAAAAAGTATATTTAACAAGCATCACACTAGAAGCAACTTCTCTGAGGGTAGTAGAGTGAACACAGTCTTTGAGAATCTGTCTGTATTTTTAAAAAGAAAAAAATTCTTGATTGATACATGGTATGCTTTGCTTTCTACATGGGACATGATGCAATGTTAATTGCTTTAATGACTCTGTATCACCTACAAATGGTTCTCCCCATTTGAACAGGAATCCTCAACAGTATCTTTCCTATGAAGAAATATGCTTTCTAGAGTAAGAATTAAGAGTTCCCATGAAAAGTAAACTGTCTAATTTCATGTGTCTACACTACAAGAACCCGTTCTCTCCAAGTTCAATAACCGAAGGCACTGGTGCCCTTGCACTCCCCCTTTTCTCCCCTCCTCACTCTCTTTCTCTCTTGTGCCCCTAATAGTCAGGAGGGAACAAACAAGCAAGCAATGTCTCGTGAAACACACAAAATGCAGAAGTGAGAAGGAGTCGCCTTTAAAGTCATCAAAATTATTTGGGACAGAAAGTCTGTAAGAAGCAGCTTAGGAAGTAAGAGTGAAACACAAAAGAAGACCACGGATAAGGCCAAATGTAATTAAAAAATTAAGTCCCTGTAATACTCAATCAAGATATGGGGCCCCTCATGTTTAAGACTACAGTTTCTAACTTTTTGAATCTTAAACCTTGGATCTTTCCCGTTTGTTGAATTCTCAATATTACTACCTACCCCCTTCCCCCAAATCATTAGAAAACATTCATGATTTTCATGACTACTTCAGGGTCAGAGGGAAATGGTGGGAGACCAGATCCATTTTTATAGCCTCGAATGAAGGAAGACCATTTCCTTCTGGGAGTGTCCAGTGGTAACGACAAGAAGTCAGAGGACCATGAGACCCCTGAAGTCCCCAAACAACAGAGCCTCAAAAACTCAGTAGAATGTTACTCATAATTGTTATTCTCCATCTGGGTCTATTTTCCCTAAAAACATCCATGAATGCTTAATACCATGTACTTTCATGAGACACTCAAAAGTGACTGTGTGCATCTTATCAGTGGGTTTCAGTCTGTGCGCCCTTCTACAAAAATCCATCCTCTACAGCTAGCTCTCCTCTAGCTCTAAAACCCAGCAAGGATCTGTTGCTCTTTTGTGAATATACTCATAATTTTCAGAAGAAAAAAAAAGAAGTCAAAAATGGAGGAAAAAGAAAAAAAAAAAAAAAAACTAATAGAACCAGAGAGTTTATACAAGAAAATACAGAGATCAACAGATACAAGCTACCCCTTTCTATGAAAGAGAAACAGTGAGTTCCAGAGAGATGTCTTGCTCAAGATCATACAGCAACAGAGCAGAGGCATGCCTGCACAGTCACGGCTTCCCTTCTGGTCCAGAATTATTTTGGATTATGACTGTGATAATGATAAGAATGGGACAGAGGGCTAGAGTTGGGTTTCAATGATGAGGACTGCAATCCTGGCTGAGCCTTGAACAAATCACTTCCCCTCTAGGTCATTTCCACTTGGTCAGATGCTTGCTAAAGGACAAGAGTTATTTTCTAAAGTAACACTACAGGTTTCAGTGTACAACACAGACTATGGAATATAAATATTCCAGGTGATCTAGCCATCAGTATGCTTTCAGCAGCAAGGGAAAACAGCAGTACGACTGACAATCTATTTTCCACTAGAGCAAGCGGTCCAAAGGCGGGAGGTCATCAGGAACTGGAAAATCAAGGTGCCTGTCCCCTGTTGTCCATGATTCTCCTGGCTTTTCACTCCTCCATAGCCAACTTGTCCTTATGTTACCTACCCGTAAAATTGCAAAAGGACAAAAAATCTCTCCCCAACTGTAGAATAAAACCCTTTCTTTCAGTTGGATTGGGCCAGGAAATAATTTAGACTTTGTCCTCTTCTTCAGTACCTGAGCTCTTAAGAGCACCTAAACAAGCAGTGTTAGAAGTATTCAAGGGCCATTGTGAGAGCCCTGACTATAGGCACGAACACCCCCGGCTGACGGTCTGAGTTCCTCAAAATGTAGGGGTTCCATCAGTATCTAGCTGAGCCTATTTTCCCTAAAAACATCCATGAATTGCCTAATACCATGTACTTTCATGAGACACTCAAAAGTGATTGTGTGCAACTTTATCAGTGGGTTTCAGTCTGTGTGCCCTTCTACAAAAATCCATGAAACCCTCAACTTGGGAGTTTCAGGAAATGCATTTCTCTCTCATTTCAGTCTGAGCCATGCAATCCAGCTCTACAGGTAGCAAATTGAAATGTTTAGTGGCCCATTGCAGAAAGATTGAATCTGAAAAGAATACAGCAATAAGAAAGAAGCAAGGCATCAATATCATACAGTAAAGCTCTCGCCAACGACAGTGATGATGTAGGAGAATGATTGGGCATTTGTTAAACTTCTACCATCGTGAAAATAACCTATTATTTTCCTGGTTGTGCACTGAAATGCCTCAATCACTGACAGAATGAGTCAGTAAAAAATGATAGTTTATTTTCTATCACTGTTCTACGGGGACAGTGTGGCATACTGTATCCCCACACCTTGAACTCCACTTTACCAAGAGTGTGCTTAATGTACCATCCTCCTTCCTTCATTTTGTAATATGTTTGATATACCTGTGGTGATGACTTTTCCTTTTTTTTTTTTTTTTTGGTGGTTGTTAAAATTCGGCCTGATAGAGTTTAATTTTAAGCCTAACATGACATGGCTGTCTGATTTAGGATTACTTACAAAAATTCAAAAGAATGGGCAGTCATGTCAAAGTGAAACAAAGGAAAAAGAAATTAGTAGCAGCTGCCTCGCAATATACTCCTTTGTCTCTCTGACTGACTGCACAACAAAAACAGTGGAGGTTATAGGTGAGGTCTCACGTAGTAGCATTTTGAATCTGCACCTACCAATTTACACCGCAGCCAGTTTTCACATCCAGATCACATCACTACCGAGTGTAATCCCCCTACACACAATAGCAGCCAAAGCAGCTGCACGGACCCAGGCCGGGAGCCACAGAAAAGCTGAAGGAAGGTGCCTAAGAGATCAGAGGATAAGCCTACTCCCAAGATCTGCCCCAACTGGGTGCGTGAGCCCCTCCTCTGCTGGTGCTGTTTCTGCTGCCCTTCTTCCCAAGGGCCGTGGACTAAAGGATTGTGTCCCCCCAAAATCTGTGTGCTGAAGTCCTGATAGCCTAATGTGATGGTATTTGGGGGTGGGAAATTTAGGAGGTCATCAGGTCACAAAGGTGGAGCCTTCATGACTGGGATTGGAGCCCTTATATGAAGAGTCATGGGAGAGAGGATTTCTCAACTCAGCCGTGTGAAGATACAGTAAGAAGGTGGCTGCCTGCAAGTCAACAAACAGGTCCTCATCAGACAGTGATCTGCTGGCCACCTTGATCCTGGACTTCCAGCTTCCAGAACTATGAGAAATTAATATTTTTTGTTTAAGCCAGTGGAATTCTTGTTATAGCAACCAGAACTAAGATACTAAATATACTGTCCTAAATGCCTACTACTGCATGCAGTACAAATATTCTGTCCTAAACGCCATGACTACTATGGCATTAAATTTACAAGTTCTTTTATGGCTAATATATACATGTCCCAACATTCACAAAGGACTAAGAAGCTAAAGGTAAATGCTCTTGTTCATCTGCCATTTGATGTTAAGAGGATACAGTGACCACAATAATTATGCCATGATAATATGTTTCTGACAGTAACAACAATACTATCAACAATCACAGTCCACTAATCACACATAGTGTTTACCACGGGCCAGGCACTTCTCTAAGATCTTTACTCACAAAAATCCTACCAGGTGGGTTCTACTGCTGCTGCTGCTAAGTTGCTTCAGTCGTGTCCGACTCTGTGCGACCCCACAGACGGCAGCCTACCAGGCTCCCCTGTCCCTGGGATTCTCCAAGCAAGAACACTGGAGTGGGTTGCCATTTCCTTCTTCAGTGCATGAAAGTGAAAAGTGAAAGTGAAGTCGCTCAGTCGTGTCCAACTCTTAGCGACCCCATGGACTGCAGCCTACCAGGCTCCTCCGTCCATAGGATTTTCCAGGCAAGAGTACTGGAGTGGGGTGCCATTGCCTTCTCCGGTTCTACTGCTATTCACATTTAACTGGGAAACTGAGTCAATGAGAGATTAAGTAGATTAAGTCATCTGCCCAAGGCTTTGCAACAAGGAAGAGACTGATACCACGTCAATCTGGCTACAGAGCCAGAAGTTCTTCGCCACTATTCTAAAATCTCACGCCTCCCAAAAACTGAAATAGAAAACAAACTATGATAGTGATGATTGCTGCGTTTCTTGCGCCTCCTGCATTAGCAGGTAGATTCTTTACCACTGCACCCTCTGGGAAGCCCGAGTCCATCACAGAAAATCTTAAAAAACAAAGCTA
This sequence comes from Bos grunniens, assembly GCF_055505025.1. NCBI lineage: Eukaryota > Metazoa > Chordata > Mammalia > Artiodactyla > Bovidae > Bos > Bos grunniens. Next base: position 22,841,027 of record NC_141168.1, read on the forward strand.
AAGTCATATAGGCAATGATCAGACATAATCTCCCAGCTCCAAGGCTAAGGTTTGACCACACACATACTAAATTTGATTACGCTCCCTTCTATTGAGATAGATGTAACCAAAGCCTTAATCGGAATAGAAACAAGGTATCTTTACAGCTTGGCAGATAACAACTCTAACCTGCACAGGCAGTGCCTGATGACAAGGCACTGTTGATAATCAGTTAGCAGAACTTTTCCCTTTGCTAATCAGAAACGTGCAAAACTGTCTTCCCCACTTTTATCTTTTTTTCCTCTCTTGATGCCATCTCCTGAATACTATCCCTTCACAAAATCCATAAATCCATATATTTCTACAGTACCCCTACCAAGGTCAACCTTGGCAGACACTGTCTGATTATAATTGGCTGTCCTTTGCTATTACTCCAACTACACTATTAAAGAGGCAATTGCTTATCAGAATTACCATTCTGAAGACAGTGCCCATTAAGGATCTTCCTGTTGTTATTGAGGCGAAGCTGTCGTTTGTGCTACTAGATCAGGCTGAGCGTACCAGGCGTAATTTCTTTTGAAAATGCAATCAAGCCCAATACTACAAAATGACTGATCTGAAAAAAACAACTGAATGATAAGCAAAAACAGGTTTTAATGTTATTAAATGATGACATTTGGTAAGATATTTTTATAAAGAATGGGTCCACAGGAGATGGTATATTAGTGGAGCTGCAAAGTGAAGGGGTCAGGCAAGGCAAGCTTTCACTACTGGCACCAACTCCTGTTGCTTACTGGTTATACAGTCTTAAGCAACTTAGTAAGACTCAGTTTCTTCAACTTCAAATTGGAAATAATCATTATGCCATAGTCTGCTATGGAACTTCTAAGAGAATACAAAAAGTACCTACTACATTGCCTATAAGAAAACAAAACCTCCTCCACAAGAATTTAAGCTCTAGGATGACAAAGACTCTTGTCTGTCTGTCCTGCAGAACAAAATAAATGTTCAATAGATACTTAATAAGTAATGAAAGAATAAACATACTGATTGCTTCATTCCTTTTAGTAATGTTGATTAATATCAGTTCCTCTTTTTAGTGAAATACAAAGAAATGCTTTTATTAGGACTAGGTAAGTTACTGAATCCAATCAGTATGTCCCTACCAAACCATCCAAAATGTTTGTTATTTCCCAAAGTTAGTATTGAAACCTAAAGAAGAGTCCGTGATGACAGATGCCTCAAATTCTTCATTTATTTTAGTTTTACTCAGTCATTTATGAAGAATTCCGTTTTCCTGTATTGACCACATAGTCACTTTTTTGTCTTCTTCATCTTACAGTAATTCTGATCCATTGGGAGATATGCTTGTATTGTAAACAGAAGAACTAACAGATCTCCAGTGAGAAGTAAGATTGTCTTAGCTGACAGTTCTGCAGCCCTACCCCAAAACTCTGAGTCTGAAGGTTTTCATTAAATTCTATCTTAAGGATTTCAAAAATGCACTTTATAAATAATATGAACTATAAACATCATATAAATTTCAGGTATTACTTCTGTTATTTGTTTACCTAAGTAACTGCCCATTGTCACTTAATATAATCAGAATATCATGTCCTCAAATCTGTCAGAAACAAAAATGATAGCAAGTATTATCCAGAAATGAGAATTTGGGAGTTGAGAAAAAACTAAGCAGATTTCTATAATCTACTTTAAAAGAAGAAAGTATTAATCTTATTAATTGGTATTTCATTGTCAACTTTGCTTCTATTTATAATGACTTTTCTTTTGTCATTTTATTAATCATTGGCATAAGTTGAATTCTATAATTTCACCAATAAAAGCTTCAATGCAAACCCTTCAAACCACCTAGCACTTATCTGCTAAAATGAACTTCTTGGTTTCAATTTTATTTTTTAAAAGAAAGAAGGAATGGCCACTACATGTGTACACATACAAAATCTTGTAAGAATGCTGGTTTACCAGGCATGGATATAGTGAAAGCTGGAGATATGACAGCAGTTCCCATACTCTGGACTGAGTATTTGCCCTGCTCCCCCATTTCCTGCCGTAATTCACATATGAAGCTTCAATCCCCTATGTGATGGTATTTGGAAGTGCATCTTTGGGTGGTGATTAAGCTTAGGTTTCGTTTTGCTGAGGTCCTGGGGTAGAGCCCTCCTGATAGGATTAATGTCCTTATATATAAGAAAAGGAAGAGCCATCGGAGCTCTCTTGCTTGAGGACTTAGCAAGAAGAGAAGCCGAATCTATCAGCCAGGAAGAGGAAACTCCACAGAGCCCAGCTAAGCTGGCATCTGATCTTGGATTTCAGCCACCAGAACTGTGATAAGTAAGTTTCTGTTGATGAAGCCACCTAGTTAATGGCATTTTGTTATAGAGGTCCCAGCTGAGGCACCCCTTCATACTCTGTCTCTGTATTCATATTAACTGGGCCTGAGCGTCTGCAGGTGCAATCTCTCTTGAGAAGTAAATTACTTAAACAACTCTGTGCCTCCCCTTCCAGAAGGCTGGTCCCAGCCTTCCACATCAGGAACGGTAATGGTAGTGGAAGCATCTTATCTCTGTAGGCCTCCTGCAGCTGGGAGACTGGGAGGCTTTTCCTCCCCAGCCTGAGAAGGAGTCAGCAAGCTCTGGAAATTTCTGTGAGTCTTACCCCCAATTTGGAATTTTGCTTCTGCCAGCAAAGAAAGAAAAACAATATAGGAGCTCTTTCCCCTGTGTTCACATATATATAGGAAACGGTCTTTTGTTTTCTAGCCAGTGTTCCACCTTCTCTAAAGAAGCGGTGATTACTGGAGACGCTGTTAAATGAGCTATGATTTCATCCTAGCTTCATTATCTTCGCCATCCCCTTCCTCCTCCCCGCTCACCCGGGTGTCCACACTGACAAGCATCAAGCTCTGTGCCATCCTGCACAGGAGCCAAAAGCCACACAGAGCTAGCAAGCACTTCAGATGTGCAGCGGCCAAACCGAGATGTGCTTTCAGTGTAAGGTACACAGTTCTAAGATTTACTATGAAAAAGAACACAAAACAGATTTGCAATTCTTCTGTGGCTTACAGGTTGAACTGATACTTTGGAGGTATTGGGTAAAATGAAATATATTACTACAACTTACCCGTTTCTTTATGCTTTTTAAAAATTGGGTATATATATCTCTACTGGAAATAAATTACATTTTGTGGCTCATATTTCTTTTGGATAGTGCTAATTTGAGCATTCATTTGTCAATGAAAGCTATGTCTAAACTGGACTTACAAGACTGTATATGTGTATAAATGTAAACAAACAGAAATAGAAATATACATGTGTGTCAATCACCTTTGTAGTATGATCTTGTAACTGATAAACCAAGTCTGTAAGTAATGCAGAAGGAAGGTACCATGCTGGAATATATTTAACCAGATGTTTCACCATAATTTCATTATATTAAAGCTAATGGAACTAGTCAAATTAAAAGAAATACACAGAAATATATCTTTTGATGCAGACCTGCATCCATGCATGCACATGGTGGGCATCATAGTGGCATTAATTCTAAATGGTCGGTAGGAAAACCACTCACACACTAACAGAAAGAACAGGTGAATATGATACTTCTATTTGAAATGAAGCTTGATCATTTCTAAAGTTTTAAATGCACTGGAACATCTAGTCAAATGCTGTCTAGTAAAAAGTATAATTTAATACACAAATAAAAATTACACACAATTGGCACAGCAAAGCCTCAGTGGAAGCAACCTCTTTAACAGTGTCTAAAAATGCTTTGATTATTAGCTTTTGATGCTGTTGATCTTGTTTAATAGTGTTAATATTCTCTTCATTAAAATCCTTAAGGTAATATGCTTCAACTCAGCTCCAATTCAAATTATCCCATTTCATACTGTGAATTATGCAATTCTATTACACTCTGCACTGATCTTTTTGAGGATGTAGAGCTATTCAGATAATGGAAAATTTCTAAAGTTGAGGACTACAGTTTAATTACTCAGGGAAATATTCTACTTGGAAAATTAAGACTTTCTAGGTATTTTGAACCCTTTGGTGTAACAACATTTACAATTCAAGATAATCTTTATATATATCTCTGAATTTAGATTTTCAAATCTACTGCGTACTTGATCCTTTCTGTTTATTTCACCAGGTAAGAATATGCTATAAGATAATTGCTATTTTTAAGTAACATAGAAGAATTTAAACATCCAAGGAAGAGTCAGTCTTTCCAAGGTTCTTGATGATGGATGTTAGATATTTGCTTCAGAGCTGCCACCATTGTTAAAAATATTCTAGAATTCTAAATATTTTAGAAACTGCCTTAAAGAAAGTAAATGGTAACTTTTCTTTGTCTACTACAGATTTTCTAACCACTTAAAATCATTCAAACCTCAGTCTAATGACTGAGTAAAAGTAAACGAATTAGGTAGTATCATTTGCTGTTTAAAAATATATATTCAGTTCAGTCGCTCAGTTGTGTCCAACTCTTTGCGACCCCATGAATTGCAGCACACCAGGCCTCCCTGTCCATCACCAACTCCCAGAGTTTACCCAAACTCATGCCCATCATGTCGGTGATGCCATCCAGCCATCTCATCCTGTGTCGTCCCCTTCTCCTCCTGCACCCAATCCCTCCCAGCATCAGAGTCTTTTCCAATGAGTCAACTCTTTGCATGAGGTGGCCAAAGTACTGGGAGTTTCAGCTTTAGCATCAGTCCTTCCAAAGAATACCCAGGGCTGATCTCCTTTAGAATGGACTGGTTGGATATCCTTGCAGTCCAAGGGACTCTCAAGAGTCTTCTCCAACACCACAGTTCAAAAGCATCAATTCTTCGGCGCTCAGCTTTCTTCACAGTCCAACTCTCACATCCATACATGACCACAGGAAAAACCATAGTCTTGACTAGACGGACCTCTGTTGGCAAAGTAATGTCTCTGCTTTTCAATATGCCATCTAGGTTGGTCATAACTTTCCTTCCAAGGAGCAAGTGCCTTTTAATTTCATGGCTGCAATCACCAACTGCAGTGATTTTGGAGCCCAAAAAATAAAGTCTGACGCTATTTCCCCATCTATTTGCCATGAAGTGATGGGACCAGATGCCAAGATCTTCGTTTTCTGAATGTTGAGCTTTAAGCCAACTTTTTCAGTCTCCTCTTTCACTTTCATCAAGAGGCTCTTTAGTTCCTCTTCACTTTCTGCCATAAGGGTGGTGTCATCTGCATATCTGAGGTCATTGATATTTGTCCCGGCAATCTTGATTCTAGCTCGTGCTTCTTCCAGCCCAGCATTTCTCATGATGTACTCTGCATATAAGTTAAATGAGCAGGGTGACAATATACAGCCTTGACATACTCCTTTTCCTATTTGGAACCAGTCTGTTGTTCCATGTCCAGTTCTTAAAAATATACATAAACACACACAAAATAATACATGAGGTGTATATAAAACATATATATATATATTATATATATATAAGAATTGTATTTAATTTGGGGGTCCTTAAATTTGCTCTGTGAAGTGAAACTTGCTCAGTCATGTCCAACTCTTTGCGACCCCATGGACTATACAGTCCGTGGAATTCTCCAGGCCAGAATACTGGAGTGGGTAGCCTTTCCCTTCTCCAGGGGATCTTCCCAAGCCAAGGATCGAAGCCAGGTCTCCTGCAATGCAGGCAGATTCTTGACCAGCTGAGCCATAAGGGAAGCCCAAGAATACTGGAGTGGGTAGCCTATCCCTTCTCTATCAGATATTCCTGAGCCAGGAATCAAATTGGGGTCTCCTTCATTGCAAGTGGATTCTTTACTAACTGAGCGATCAGGGAAGCTCTAAATTTGCCATGAGGTAATTCCAAAAGAAGATTTTTTAAATGTTTGTAACAATGGCAGCATATATAAATATATATATATATACACACACACACACACACACATACTCCTAAAGTAAGTATTTTATGGATAAAATTCAATTAGATTATCAAATCAGGATATTTAAAAAATCTGTTTATGAGCATGTTTCTAACATGCTGACTCAATTGCAAAGACAAGTCTACCCTACTTCTTTTTACATTCCTAGCTCAGGATCATGGAATTAGTCATATGAAGTATGACCTTCCATTTTCTCTTAAGTAAATAGAGAGATGGAGTTAACCAAGGTCACGGAGATAGAAGATAGAGGAGTCTGATGTTCTGAGTGACAGTCCTTCCAGACTAATTCAAGCCTTGTGCTTGGGCTCAGTCACTAAGTCATGTCTGACTCTTTGCAACTCGAGGGACTGTTGCCCACCAGGCTCCTCTGTCCATGGGATTCTCCAGGCAAGAACACTGGAGTGGGTTGCCATGTCCTTCTCAGGGGATCTTCCTGACCTAGGGATCGAACCTGTGTCTTTTGCATCTCCTGCATCAGCAGGTAGATTCTTCACCACTATCGCCACCTGGGAATTCCAATTTAAGTCTAGAGCTCTCCTTCCCCTTTCAAATTCGGACAGACCCAATATTCTCATTCTGAAATCTACATTATTTCTTTTGTGTGGATGTTTTATTCCAGGCTGTATTTAACCTAATTAAGCTACTTCTTCCCTTCGGCAAACTATAAAACCTCAATTTTCCCTTCTATTATTACAAATCCCACATAGTGCTGGCATCAAGATTCTCTTGCACTGATTATCCCAGACACTAATGGGTTCATTCTCTCTGCAACTAGTGCTACGGATTCTCTCTCCAAATCTACAATCTCTAATAGTTTTCTGACATTTCCTTCTCAAATTACAATGTAACTACCTCAAACTACCATCTTATAATTAAATTTTAATTCCTATTAAGTCGAGGATTTGAATTTGATAAAGTCAAATTTTCTCACAACAGATACTATTAAATTAACATTTAATATCACTTTAGAATTCTTTTTCTCCTTTTACCAACTAACAAACTATCAGGTTGGCCAAACCCAATAAAACAGAGAGTGGTCCCTTTAATGTTCCCTGGACCACAGTGGACACCAAAGTCTCCATATAAAAAACAATTACCAAGCGAATCTCTTTCAGGCAATAAAACATAAATTCAGTAAAATAAACGCATGTAGACTGTCTGCTATTACTGCTATAATACGATCTGACACATACATCTTGGCCAGGACCTATTAGCAAAACAATGACTATAGGCTCAAAATCACAAATCCAAAGGTTAAATATTTGACCACTGTCTCCCCAGAGATTCCCTTCACCAATGAATAAATGGAAGCAATTTACTGCAATTTTGGAATCTGTCAAAACTCATAGAGAAATCAGAGAAAAATCCAGGGAAGGAGTCCACAACCAATATCTTTTTTTTTTTTTTTTGCTATTCACAAAGTCAAGTTGATTTTGACATAAAGAACTTGAATGAACATCATACAGAATTCAATTACTAAAGCTTCTTTAAATTGCATCCTTTGAAAAAACAGTCTCTTAAGAGTAATTTTATTTTTTTTTTAATTTTTTTTTCTTAAGAGTAATTTTAAAGAGGGGGATTCTATTAACATGTAACTTTGGAAGCTACTCCATGTTATAGTAATCTCTTTGGCAATATGCACTTTCACACATTACAATTCAGGAGAGTCCTGGAGTTAAAAAAACAAAACAAAAACCTCAAATTTTATTTAACCAAAGGTTTTTTTCCCCTTGTCAAATTCCAGTTTCTCCCTTACTCGCCATGACTCCAGTTGCATGACTTCCTAGGGCACTAGTGTCCTGTGGAGTACAGTTTGGCAAAAGCCAGTGTTAGAAAGTGTATGCGGCTGAAAGAGAAATGAACATGATGCCAGTCTAAATTTAAGGAACCTTCTGCGTGACTTCGGCAAGCTATTTAGCTACCCCGGACTTCAGTTTTCCCAAAGGTCGTAATGTATTACACAACTATACAATTCACAGTTAATTGCTCTAATATATTTTCTTTGCCAAGGCAAATCATAAACTTTGTTCCTTAAACCAAAATCAAACATTGAGTGACTTGTGTAATGTTTCAGATGCTGCTGGAGCTCCCTCAAGATAATCCTTACATGAAGGAGTTCACACTTGGTTGAGAAGACATACCTAAGTAAATCATTACAGACAGCTATCAGAGGAACAAATACTGCTTCAGCCTAAAAAGGGTCAGACACAGAAAACTCTCCTGAGAAGTGGACCGGAGGGATGAATTTCAGTTTTCTCAAAGGGTTGAAGGTGGTGGGCAGCCCAGAGAGGAGTTTAAGAATACAGAATCTTTAAACAGTCTAAATGTAAGTATATTCCTCTGTAAATACACTTGACAGTAGCCTCTTCAACATTCTAATTTCACCCTTGCAAATATTTATATCCTATCAGTGTGGCTCTTAAAAAGGTAAGTGTTAATACTAAACAATAACAGCACTTTTTAAAAGCAACTTCCAGTTAGTGTACAGTTTTATAGAAATAATATGTGCACAGATAGCACAGAACTGATAAAGCACATGTCTACTTTTATTGACTAATTTATTAATGATGATCTGATTTTTAATTTCCATATTACAGGCACATAATTCACACAAGTAAATGAACCATGAACCTCTATATGTTAACATTCTTTGCAAAATGTCAATACATGGCCTCAAAAACCGTCAAGAGAAGAAAAAAATGGCCAACATATGTGTCATGAGAAAAAACAAGACATTAGATATTGATACAGAGTAATATGTATATTGAGTGTTGTTAGGTATTTTCATAACCTTAAGCAATAGACTATAGAGCTAAAAATAAAGCTGTACAATGTCTCTATGACTCGTAAGTTTCAAACATGAAGCCATTCTTTGAAACTATACACAATGATTTTTAAAAATAGCCGAAGGACCCATGAAGAGGTACTGATACACAGAGCAAGAGGGGGAAAAAATGAAATCATAGGTCACAAATATAAACGTAATCGCTTTTTTTCCCATAGAGCATTTGAGTTTTTTATGAGGCATCCAATTCCTTGCATTTTTCCTTTGTTCTTAGGACACATAAGCAGTTAGTATGTTTTTGTGTATTTTTTGTCTTTGGCCATGCCGTGTGGTGTATAGCATGTAGGATCTTAGTTCACCAACCAGGGAATATACCCGAGTCCTTCGCAGGGAAAGCTTGGAGTGTTAACTACCGCACTGCCAGGGAAGTTCCAGCAATACACATATTACAATTAATTTCATTTTTATGGTACGGCTGGTTGTACCAAAGGAAAAGAAGACAGGCTCCTGAGTTGCTCAGTTCTGTTCCCTGAACTATACTTTGCCATTAACTAGATATCTCACCTTAAGGTTTTATAACCTTTAGTAATTTATGGGGGAAGAAAGGGAATATATTTAAATCACAGGGTTACTTCAACAGTTGAATGAAATAATCTATGTTAAAGTGCCTTCCCCTTCCTTAAGCTTTAAAAAAAAAAAAAAGTCACTGCATTTTCCCATTTTATTTCATTTGTTTTCATGAATGAGAATAAAGATAAGAACAAGCAAAATAAAGAGAGTGACAAAAAATAAGGAGGACTAACCAGTTTAGTGGAGAAGGCAATGGCACCCCACTCCAGTACTCTTGCCTGGAAAATCCCATGGACGGAGGAGCCTGGTAGGCTGCAGTCCATGGGGTCGCTAAGAGTCAGACACGACTGAGCGACTTCACTTTCACTTTTCACTTTCATGCATTGGAGAAGGAAATGGCAACCCACTCCAGTGTTCTTGCCTAGAGGCTCCCAGGGACGGGGGAGCCTGGTGGGCTGCCGTCTATGGGGTCGCAAAGAGTCGGACATGACTGAAGTGACTTAGCAGCAGCAGCAACCAGTTTAGAGAAAGGACTATGTTTTCATCTCTCAGACTCTGAAGGTTACATGGAGTTTCCCAGGTCCTGGGCGTTAACTTATACTATCAAGCTCACCAAGAATGGAGCCCAGGAACGCACACTGGTTTTGAAGTTACCTTGGTAATTCTGGGGTAGCCAACTCCAGACATGGGCTTAGAGCGAAATTCCTAAAACAGGTAACAGTCTCAGCACAAAACTGGTGCTCAATAAATGTTTATTAAATAAACACATGGTGTGTGATTGAGTGAACTGTTTGTGATATCATTTAAAAAGAATTTCTGAAAACTACACTAATAACATCCCAGGCACAGGATGCTGACAAATAAGAATGTCTGTCTTCAGAGTTTATTAAGGGAGGCTGACATGTAAACAAATAAAATAAAATTGTGATAAATGCAACAGCAGAAACACAGCAAAAGGGAGAATGGGATAAATGTCCTGCTCTAAAGTAGTTAATTTTAAGAAAACAATATATATTGTTCAGTGTCAATGACAACAACAAAACCTAAGAGATTATATAAAAAAGACAAAAATTTAAGGGGGAATTATCAATTGGTTTTGCGTTAACATGTCACACTTTTAAACGCTCTTTGAGGAACAGCCTATTTTGTTCTTCACCTGTACAAATATGGAGAATACCTGAGATATATTGATGTGTTAAACTTCATATAAGACAATATTATTTCAAGCAATGCCTAAAACAGCCAAATTTCAGTATAATAAATGAATCTGGACAGTGTTTTGTCTTTTACCATAATAGGATTTGATGCATGCAATATAATTATTCAGAAAAGCGTAAATCAGATGCCCGTAGAATTGCATGTCAAACTTTTAAAATTCTGAGACAAGTTAATGGACATCACTGGTAATGAAGACTAGAAAAGCTACTGTCACTAACAGTGTAACAATTATCAGCACAGACTTATTTAAGCTATTAATGGCTTGGTTTGGTCCCAGCCATTAAATAATGATTATAAACAGCTGAGAAAAGAAGAGACGCGAAAAGGAAAGATATACCCATGTGAATGCAGAGTTCCAAAGAATATTTTTTTTTAATTTTATTTTATTTTTAAACTTTACATAATTGTATTAGTTTTGCCAAATATCAAAATGAATCCACCACCGGTATACATGTGTCCCCCAAAGAATAGCAAGGAGAGATAAGAAAGCCTTCCTCAGTGATTAATGCAAAGAAATAGAGGAAAACAATAGAATGGGAAAGACTACAGATCTCTTCAAGAAAATTAGAGATACCAAGGGAACATTTCATGCAAAGATGGGCTCAATAAAGGACAGAAATGGTATGGACCTAACAGAAGCAGAAGATATTAAGAAGAGGTGGTAAGAATACACAGCAGAACTGTACAAAAAAAATCTTAATGATCCAGATAACCCAGATTACACGATGGTGTGATCACTCACCTAGAGCCAGACATCCTGGATTACGAAGTCAAGTGGGCCGTAGGAAGCATCACTACGAACAAAGCTGGTGGAGGTGATGGAATTCCAGTTGAGCTACTTCAAATCCTAAAAGATGATGCTGTGAAAGTGCTGCGCTAAATATGCAAGCAAATTTGGAAAACTCAGCAGTGGCCACAGGACTGGAAAAGGTCAGTTTTCATTCCAAGCCCAAAGAAGGGCAATATCAAAGAATATTCGAATGACTGCACAATTGCACTCATCTCATATGCTAGCAAAGTAATGCTCAAAATGCTCCAAGCCAGGCTTCAGCAGTATGTGAACCATTAACTTCCAGATGTTCAAGCTGGATTTAGAAAAGGTAGAGGAACCTGAGATCAAATTGCCATCATCTGTTGGATCATCAAAAAAGCAAGAGAGTTCCAGAAAAACATCTATTTCTGCTTTATGGACTACGCCAAAGCCTTTGACTATGTGGATCACAACAAACTGGAAAATTCTTCACGAGATGGTAATACTAGACCACCTGACCTGCCTCTTGAGAAATCTGTATGCAGGTCAAAAATCAACAGTTAGAACTGGACATGGAACAACAGACTGGTTCCAAATTGGGAAAGGAGTACGTCAAGGGTGTATATTGTCACCCTGCTTATTTAACTTATATGCAGAGTACATCATGTGAAATGCCAAGCTGAATGAAGCACAAGCTGGAATCAAGATTGCTGGGAGAAATATCAATAACCTCAGATATGCAGATGACACCACCCTTATGGCAGAAAGTGAGAAGAACTAAAAAGCCTCTTGATGAAAGTGAAAGAGAAGAGTGAAAAAGTTGGCTTAAAATTCAACATTCAGAAACGAAGATCATGGCATCTGGTCCCATTATTTCATTGCCAATAGATGGGGAAACAATGGAAACAGTGTCAGACTTTATTTTGGGGGGCTCCAAAATCACTGCAGAGTGTGACTAAGACGCTTACTCCTTGGAAGAAAAGTTATGACCAACCTAAACAGCATATTAAAAAGCAGAGACATTACTTTGCCAACAAAGTTTCATCTAGTCAAGCTATGGTTTTTCCAGTAGTCATGTATGGATGTGAGAGTTGGACTATAATGAAAGCTGAGCACCAAAGAACTGATGCTTTTGAACTATGGTGTTGGAGAAGACTTTTGAGAGTCCCTTGGACTGCAAGATCGAACTAGTCCATCCTAAAGGAAATCAGTCCTGAATATTCATTGGAAGGACTGATGCTGAAGCTGAAACTCTGAATACTTGGGCCACCTGATGCAAAGAACTGACTCATTGGAAAAGACCCTGATGCTGGGAAAGATTGAAGGTGGGAGCAGAAGGGGAGGACAGAGGATGAGATGGTTGGATGGCATTAGCAACTCAATGGACATGAGTTTGAGTAAACTCCGGGAGTTGGTGATGGACAGGGAGGACTGGCGTGCTGCAGTCCATGGGGTAACAAAGAGTTGGACATGACTGAGTGACTGGACTAACTGAAGGTGGGGAAAGATGAAAACTATCTTTATGAGAGTGAAACTGTTACTTGCTCAGTTGTGTCCAACTCTCTGCAACCCCACAGACTGTAGCCCACCAGGCTTCTCTGTCCATGGGATTCTCCAGGCAAAATACTGGAGTGGGCTGCCATTCCCTTCTCCAGGGGATCTTTCCAACCCAGGGATCAAACCTGGGTTTCCTTCATTGCAGGCAGATTCTTTACTATCTGAGTCACCAGCTTAAATCCTGTGTGTAAAAGAACAGACTATAAACAAATATATCTGTGTGGTGAGATGAAGCATTTTATTTGTCAGAGCTCCCCCAAGACAAGGCCAACAGCAGAGAAGGCCAGGTGTCCAGGGAGGCAGAGTCTGCATGGGCCCTGAGAGGAGGAGGAATGCAATGAGGAAGCAGCACAGTGAGAGGGGGTCTGTGGACACGTGTTTAGCAGCCATTGAGACTCTTAACTTTGGGGTTTGGAAAAGCTATCTGAAGAGGGTCTTTACTTCAAGATGAATTTTAGAGAGTGATTTTTCTCTTAAAGTAAAGATAGTACTAATGCACAGCTCTCATGGTTAAACTGCTATAGTAAGATTGGGCCATTAGACTGATCAGTTTTCTGCATTTTATACGTGGTAGAATAGAGAGACGGAGAAGGCAATGATATCCCACTCCAGTACTCTTGCCTGGAAAATCCTATGGACTGAGGAGCCTGGTAGGCTGCAGTCCATGGGGTCGCTAAGAGTTGCATACGACTGAGCGACTTCACTTTCACTTTTCACTTTCATGCATTGGAGAAGGAAATGGCAACCCACTCCAGTGTTCTTGCCTGGAGAATCCCAGGGATGGGGGAGCCTGGCGGGCTGCCGTCTATGGGGTCATACAGAGTTGGACACGACTGAAGTGACTTAGCAGCAGCAGCAGCAGAATAGAAGATGCAAGAGAAACTGGTTGAACACTAAAGAAGGAAGCTTAAATTGATCAGGGAAAGCATTTCAGCATGGTCAGAATCACACTACTAAAAGAATTGCTTACCAGGAGGTTGCTGATGTACTGGCTACTTTACTTAGAGACGGGACTTAGTTTCAAGAGTTGCAAGACTAGATTTCTTTTCCATACTATTTAATTTACATCAATAAATCTGGAGATGAGAAGCACTGGCTTGCATATGAAGAAACTATTTAGCTAAACAGTGATAAAACAAAATGTACATAAGGAATGTGGGCATTTGAACAATTTCAGCACATACACAGAAAACTGTGAATGCCTGACCAGTAGAGGGAATATCCTTGGTCTATCTTTTGGTTTCTCAAGTGCTTGAGCTCAGATGCTCAGTTGGGTCTGACTCTTATGACCCCATGGACTGTAGCTCGCCAGGCTCCTCTGCCCATGGAACCCTCCAGGCAAGTACTGGAGTGGGGTGTCATTTCCTACTCCAGGGGATCCTCCTGACTCAGAGAACAAATCTGGGTCTCCTGTGTCTCCTGTATTGGCAGTCGTATTCTTTACCACTAGCGCCACCTGGGAAGCCCCTCTCAAGTATTCACACTGTAATAAAAATGTTAAAACTTCATAAAGGAACCTATGAAGCATCACCTGACAAAGAAAAATGGGCCTGGACCAGGATGCTATGCCTTTTGATATGTTTATAATGACAGACAAGCTAAATTACATTTAAAGGTTTTATTTTTCTAAGCCAGACAAACTACATTTTTACTGATAATGAAAGATCATTTACTTGTTTAAAAAATATATATATTCAGGTCTTGCTCTTCTTGTTCCAAAGCTTCCCATACCATTTATAACAGAGAATACTAATGACTTATAAAATTGGGCACCATTTCTTTCCTTATCAGTCCCAAAGGAGCAATAATCACTGCTATTTTCAATGTAAAGTAAAATCACTAATCCGCTGGGACTCAAAAGAAAAAACTGCAAGATTACTGTTTTATTGCTGCCACTTTTTTTCAATACATATTTTCACTTTTGGAAGACGTCTATTTAATTAAATGTATACATTGATTGAAGGAAAAATGCATGTAGGTATGTACATGATATAACCCCTGTCCTATACACTGCATGCCTACAGAAAGAATTGCATTTTCAGGTGGCTTCACAAAAAGGCCAGCTTCTCCAGAGTGAGCCATGCTATAAAATGTACTACCTTCTTCTCAGTTTTGGTGAAGATCCCTGTAAAATTATGCAATGACCGCAGGACATTTCTCTTCACATTACAGGGTGTCTTAAATCATAATTCTAACTGAGCTCAGTGACATGTGAAGTGAAGGCAAGTAGTTCTACTCTGGACCAACTATTTTAATAGTCCTTTAAGGCAAATACAGATACTCCTAAACCTACTTTAAAAATTTTTACATATGCCTGTACACACAGTTTGCTGGATTCATACAGCAACATTTTAAGATGCGATTAAAATACTTATGTTAAACAAATTCCAGTATCCAACAGTTTTAAGCCACATTTTGTGGCAACTGATTAATAACTAGTTAAGCTAAAATAATGAACTGCTTGAATGTATTTTAAGGCCAGAATTCAAAATACTATATATGGAATGATAAGGACGCTAGAGAAATCCAGTTGTTAAACGTAGTACCATTCCAAAACAAAACTATTCTTTGCTTAGAGATTTATCAAAAATGGAGGAGCCGAGTCAAGTCTCAGTTGGAGCTAGCTGACTAGATGGAAATCATACTCTGCTGGCTGTATGCAGCTGCATGCATCAATTAGATCAAGTAACCGCTACAACCACTGAGTACAGATGCTCCACACTTGGTGCCTGCGCTGGGATCAGCCTAGAGACCTTGCGCTGCTGTGTGACTCCGGCCTATCACTGGCCCCAGGTCAACAGCAACTACCCAATGATGGCCGGTTCAAAGGCTGGCTAGAAGCCAAGCTCAAATTCCTACTCCCAGTAAGAAATTCAAATAAAGTAGTTAGACAAAAAAAAGATAGCAACTAAAGGATTATTATGTAGAGAAATGCTGGCAATGTCATAATATGTAAGTTGAATTTTTAAAACTACAAGGAGGAAAAAGTTAGCTGAGTCATTTACTGGAAGACAGTATTTGTGGGCTGGCGAGTGTCCGGGTTCCGCTGTCTCTTTCTGCTCAGCTTCACAGTGTTTACTATCATTCCTGTTGTCCCTGAGTTTTTAATAACTCTCAAGTATATCACATAACATGCCATAACACCTGGAATAATTTGAATGAGTTTCTATTCTTTACAAAGAAAAGATCCAACTAAGAGAGCAAAAGCTTTGCCAATGAATTGAAAAACTGAGTTGCATCTCTAAGTCAGCTGTGAGGGAAACTCACTTGTCCTTATCCATTTGACCAGATTACTACTGGAGGGAAGAATAAAGTTGACAGTCATGCCCTCACAAGCAGCATTCTTAGCAATTTTATGATTAGTAATTTCTTCACTTCCCACCTATCTCCCACCTGCAATGCGGGAGACCTGGGTTCAATCCCTGGGTTGGGAAGATCCCCTGGAGAAGGGAACAGCTACCTACTCCAGTATTCTGGCCTGGAGAATTCCATGGACTGTATAGTCCATGGGATCACAAAGAATCGGACACGACTGAGAGACTTTCACACTCATCACCTATCTCTCACCAGTCTCTCCTCCTCAGCCCCACCCCCACTCTTTTCCATTCAGACTCACCAGACGTCATTTATGGCTGGGAAATCACAGTTGATTGCCAGGTACTTGAGAAATGAAATATAGTCATCTTCAGCAAAACTGTAGCAGACTATTTGTTACTATAGATATTCAGAAAATTTTAAGAATACAAATATTTTTCAATGGTATTACTAAGGATATAAAGGCTCAAATTCTATCTTACTCATTTATAACCAAGATATTTCATTTCTCACAATTCCAAGACTTGGGCCATAATGTTCCATATCTACTGTTTCACTTCCTCCCCTCAATCTACCCCCTCTGCTAAGGCTTAAAATCTCCCAGTCAAGTAGACTGATCTTATGCCCCACAGGCTTTGATCTTTTTCCTATGTGATATACCATTCACTGAAACCAAAAGGTACACAGGATTTGCTCAATCTCCACTTTCCAAATCCTTTCAGATTAAATACGTGCTTCCTTCAAGGAGATGTCACACAGATTCCTATTACTACCACTCAGTAAACCCTCACACTCTCGGTCAAATTTTTATTATAAAATATTCAGGTGTATAAATAAGCGTAAAAAATTATGCATACTCATGTAGTTGCTACCTAGCTTAAGAAATAAAACGCTACAGAGTGCAAGTGTCGAGTGCAATTACATTCCTTTTCCTTTTCTACTCCCACCCCTAGAAGTGACCATTATACGGACTTTGTTTATTATTCAAAATACATCTTTGTATTTTCACATGTATGTGTTGCTAAAAAGCACACATGAAGACATATCCACTTGTATAGTTTCTCATAGTTAAAAATTTTATATAAATGCCATCACACCATATTCTTTGCCATACATTATGCTTGGGAGACTGATTCACCTTGATATACACAGCTCCCGTTCAACTCCTTACCGCTGGATAGTATGGGTAGCTTCTTATTGTTGTCACATATCAATATATTCATCAATCCTTCTACCAATGAAAAATCAAGATATCTCCAGTTTATTTCTGCTATACCAACTAATGTAAGTTGTACTCCACTGCTAAGTAACATATCTTTTCTATCTGCTTTTAATATCTTATCTTTGACTTTGGTCTTCTACAGTTTTACTTTGCTGCATGAGACATGGGTTTCTTCTATCTTTCCTACTTCAAATTCATTATACTTCCGGGATCCAAGGATGTATGTCATTGATCAATTCTGGAAATTTCTAAACTTCTATTTCCTTAGATATTGCTTTTTTCCCTCATTCTATTACTTTCATTTGAAATTTCTAACAGATATATGATAGAACATCTCATCTTGTCTATTCCATTTACCCACTGCTAAGAAACCTTATCAAAACTTAGTAGTCACCACCATTGTGTGGTTAAAGCATTCACAGAGCAGAGTTGGACTGTGTTTGTTCCAGGATGTCTGGTACTTTAGCTTGAAACAGTCAAACTAAGTGACCCAAAGAGTTGGGACTGAACTCTATATGATTTGGGATTCTTCAAACCATTTCAGCCACAGGTGAGCTGGATGTGTTTCCTGCCAGCTCAGGGTCCCAAGAACAATTACTTCCACCAACAGATCAGTTCAGTCACTCAGTCGTGTCTGACTCTCTGCGACCCCATGGACTGCAGAATGTCAGGCCTCCTTGTCCATCACCAACTGCCGGAGTTTACCCAAACTCATGTCTACTGAGTCAGTGATGCCATCCAACCATCTCATCCTCTGTTGTCCCTTTCTCCTCCTGCCTTCAATCTTTCCCAGCATCAGGGTCTTTTCAAATGAGTCAGCTCTTCGCATCAGGTGGCCTAAGTATCGGAGTTTCAGCCTCAATATCAGTCCTTTCAATGAACAGTCAGGAATGATTTTCTTTAGGATGGACTGGTTGGATCTCCTTGCAGTCCAAGGGACTCTCAAGAGTCTTCTCCAACACCACAGTTCAAAAGCATCAATTCTTCGGCGCTCAGCTTTCTTTATAGTCCAACTCTCACATCCATACATGACTACTGGAAAAACCATAGCTTTGACTAGATGGACCTTTGTTGGCAAAGTAATGTCTCTGCTTTTTAATATGCTGTCTAGGTTGGTCATAACTTTCCTTCCAAGGAGTAAGCATCTTTTAATTTCATGGCTGCAGTCAAGGTAGAAGCTATATAGTCTTTTAGGATTTAGACTCTGAAATTACATAATAGGATATATGCTACATACCCATTTCAAATAGTCACAAGCCTGCCCAGTTTCAAGGGCATGGACTTCAAGATAGGAAGAGCATCAAAGAATCTGTGGTTCTTTGTATTGATAAAAGGGCCACAGCATCCTACAAATTTTAACTTTCTTTCCTATTTTCTAAATCTTTTGTCTTTATACACTGCAGTTTAAGTAAGTTCTTTGGATGTTTTAAATAGTTTGCTAATTTTCTCTGGAATGTGTCTAATCTAATGTCTAAACCATAAATTATTTCCTTAATGCAAAGATTAAAATGTCATCCATAGCAATCTATTTGGTTCTTTGTTAAGACTGGCTAGTCTTTTTGTTTTGAGAGCATCTTGTTCTTTTATCATGTTTTTGATGCAAATTTTATTTTTTAAAAGTTTGAAACATACCCTTTTTATATTCTACAATTAGTAATTCCATTTCTGAAGTTATTGGGAACTAATTCAACTCCTTATGACCTCTGCTTGACTCCAGCTCTCGGTTACCTATCATTTGGGGTTGTGAATTCATGTATTAATAAAGTTTAAACATGAGAAGAATCAAATCCTAAAATAGGCCTATTCCTCTAGAGAAGAATTGTTTTGCTCTTCCAGGACAAGTTTTTTGGTCATCTCTCTGCTGATGAGCATGTTTTTTCTATTTTACCCTTGCACTGAAGATGTAACCCATCAAAAATTCTAGGCTTTACATGTTGGTTCTAATTCTATATCTACTCTTGAACAGGCCCAAGGTCCTGTCTTCAGCAGTGATGCAGCTGTTAAAACTGAAGCCTCTTGGTTAGTGAATCTGACAAATGCCTCCAAGGCAGTGGCAATATCAGTATCATCTTGCTGCTCCAATTTTTCCTTTTCTCTTTATTTTCACTCCCAAGGGACCTCTTACTCTCAAACAAGGTCAGCAATACACTTAAAAGACAGTTTATTACACTATATGCAGCTTTTCTAACTGCTTTATACTAGCAAATTTTCCAGATTTTTTAGCTTTCCCCCTTGCCAGAAATCCAAGTCCCTTCATTTCATTTTTATGTGGTCATTTCCAATAGTTTTTCCTCCCCATTTCCTTTGACCTAGAACCTACAGATTTGTCATATATTATGCAAGATCTTTTTACCTCATCAAATCCAATTATTACAAAGGTGACATAATTGGGCATTTTAAAAATCACCAGTTCTTAAATTGAAAATCAAAACCATGGTGATTTTGTATTAAAATTATTTGTCTTTAAAAGCATATTGTATTGAATGGATAAAGAACAAGGCCCTACTGTGTAGCACAGGGAACTATATTCAATATCCTGTGACAAGCCATAATGGAAAGGAATGTAAAAAAGAATTTATAAATATATATATATGTAACTGAATTACTTTGCTGTACAGCAGAAATTGACACAAGATTGTGTAATTTTATAGAAATTTACACAAGATTGTAAATCAACTATACTTCAATTTAAAAGAAGTATGTCAAGTTTACATTAAGTATGGTTACACTGTAATTTTGCATCATTTATAAAGTTACAAGAGTGCATTAAAATTCAAAGCATAATGTTTTCTGGCATTTAAAATAAATTTTAAATTAATAAATTTAATACATCGTTTTGAAACATGAATATCTTATCTTTCATTTGTAAAACACTTTCAAAATTTACATTAATCATGTCAAAAGGCAGAAGGATGATATGACACTGCGAGATACTTTTTCTGAGCTACATCTAATGCTTATATAAGTTCCTTGGATGTGTGCTAAGTAGCATGTACTAGTTAAGGTTTATTAAAGCAACTAATTGGATAAAGCTGATGTGTGATACTGGCAGAATAATACAACTTTAAAATACCAAGTGTGATTTTTTGACTTTCTAAAGTCTAGATCTAGGACACCTTGCAATACACGTATAAACAAGCTGGTGATCATTTGCCTAACATGTTATATTTTAATAAAAAGGGGGAAATTTCCATCTTTTAGGATTTTATTTTACATCCTTAGATGTACTGGTAAAATATTCACTAGCTTGTCATATCTTGATGTCAATTTTACCTGATTTTTCTTTCCATATGAAAAAAGTGTCACTCAAGTAATAACTATTTTAACAAAACTGGCAAAATTGCTTTCCTTGGTTCAAAATTACCAAAAAATCTCATGTGAATTCCCCTAAAGTTGCATAAAGAGACATGATGTTGTAGAGACCACAAAACTATACTAAGAATAGGGCTTTTACATGAGGATTTTGCTGGAAATTATTATTACTATTTTTTTTTTAATTCTAACCTTAAACAATAATTAATGATCAGTGAAAGAATAATCACCAGTATTTGATTCAAAATAATGGCTAGATGACCAAAATATAAATTGCATTCTTCAACTGCCACTCTCTAAACAGCTTAAAATACATGTTAGATTGTGAGCCCTAACACATGAACCAATCTTGCATGTGAAATCAGCACACTGTGAGTGAAATTAACAAGTCAGATGTAGAATAGGCTGCAAACCTGATACTGATCAATTATGCCCCAAGCAGAGCAATCAAGGAGTGCTATCTTCAAAAGTAAGCCTGCTGACCTGAAAGGATGTGAAACAACACTCATGGTGATTTCACTCCTTCTAATCTGTCTGGTAACACTAACAAAATGTGTCAGTTGGAATGAGCCATGTAATATAAACACAGGGAAGAAGTGAGGCCCCATAAAGACAGGTGGAAAAGAAGCAGAAACATGACAATCAAAAGAGTCACAGTGCTCAGAAAAGCAAAGGGGGAAATGCAGTCTTTCAAGGGGCTATCATACTTATCCCCCCATTCATAGAATGACAAAGTCTCTGCAAGATCAGAACACCAACTCGTTTAAAGAAAAGCTTTTCATAGTCTGAGCACACAGGGGAAATCCATACAGCCTTTTACCATCTGGGGTCCAACTCCTTTCCTTCAAAAGCATGTATTGGTGCTTGAGAAAATAACAGTGTGCTCCAGGACCCCACAGCTGTAGCTTTGAATCATTTTTGACAGAGCTTCAGACCCTACGTGGTGGTATAAAAGGGTCTGATCATAAACACTACTTTACACCTGCTACAAAACTAAAAGAATCTGCCTGCCAATTAGGAGACGTGGGTTTGATCATTGGGTTGGGAAGATCCCCGGAAAAGGAAATGGCAACCCACTCCAGTATCCTTGCCTGGGAAATCCCATGGACAGAGGAGCCTGCTGGGCTAATGTCCAGGGAGTCACAAAAGAGTTGGACACGATTTAGTGACTAAGCAACAAGACTAGTGGTCAATGAAATGATAAAGGGTGCATGAGAAAGGTGGCTTATGAAATTGTTCAGGGTACGTTCCTGTTCCACAATGCCAACCCACGGCTACCAGGGTGCTACTTTAACAAACATTACGGTATGAACCTAGTAGTCTATGAATTCTCAGAAGTAAGGAAAATGGTTGGTGTATGTATTCTTAGACTTTGGCTTAACCTCTCTGCCTCAATTCCTTTTAGCTACAAAATGAGGACAGTAACAGTGCCTGCTTCATAGACCATAAGTTAGTTGAAGGGTTAAATAATGAATATATGTAATATGATTTTACAAAGTGCTAGATTTATACCATTCCAAAGTTGTTAGCTATTCCAATGACATTATCTTTTCCATTAACACTGATTTTCATATATTTATCCAACTTGTCAGTTTTCATATTTTTATGAGCTTCCATCTCAACCATTTGAACACAACATTCCTCACAGACACTAAATGGAAAATGTGTTACATGTGTTTTTCTAAAAACAAACAACAGAATAAAGGCAAAGTATAATAGCAGGTCTGTCAGAACAAAAACTCCAATGAAAATTAACTACTCTAATGAAATAAATTGTCAAAATTTCACCAGATTAATAAAATTTTTAACTATACAGATGACATAGATTTTTCTCTATTATTATATACAATTGAATTCATGCCCAGCATATTCCTTCTTCTGAATAAAGTTGTTAATATACCTGGCATGACACCTCCTAATGTACTAGACCTTTCTCCAGTATTTTATTTTGAAATAAGTGTACACTTAGAGAAGAGTTGTAAATACAATAGAGTATTTCTATATTGAGAGTGTGTATGTGTATATATATACACACACACACACTATATACAGAGTATATTGCTATATACTCATACTTAACCATTGTGCAATTAACAAAACTAAAAAGTCCACACTGGTATACTACTACAGACTCTAGACTTTATTTTGATTTCCCCTGTTTCTCCGCAAACATTCTCCCTCTGTTTGAGGGTCTAATCCTTCATATTTCATTGAATTTAGTTGTCATGTCTTTAGTTTCCTCTAATCTGTGACAGTTCCTTGGTCTTTGTCTTTCATGATTTCAAACCTTTTGTAGTGTGCTCACTAGTTATATAGTTTTTTTGGTATTTTCCCAGGATTAGACTGTGGTTATAGATTTTCCGGGAGGATCCCACAGAGATGAAGTGCTCTTTTCATCTGACCACATCAGGGGCTACATGATATCTATGCCTTATTGTGCTGTCAATGCTGAACACTTGCAAGGTGGTGTCTATCAAGTTTCCTCACCTTCAAGTTATTCTTTTTCGCTTTCCAGATACTCTGCTAGGTCACCATGTCCAGTATACACTCCAGAGCAAGGGAATTGACTTTGGCTCCTATAGCGGGGAAGAGTGTCAAAGAATTTGTGGATATGTTAAAACTGGTACAGGAGAACAGGGAAAAAGAGGATGGTCATGTCCCAGGTGTTTGGCGAGTCCCTGGGACAGGCCACCAAGTGAGGATCCTTGCCTGGGAATCCCATGGACAGAGGAGCCTGGCGGGGTTACCGTCATACAGGAAAGAATTTAAGACTGAGCCACAGAAAAGCAAAAGCAGGTTTATTTAGAGAGATATACATCCCATAGGCAGAATGGTGTTATCTCAGAAAGTGAGAGGGACCTCAAAAGATGGGGTAGTTAGTTTTTATGGGCTGGGTAAAACTACAGGCTAATGTGTGGGAGAATTATTCCAACTATTTGGGGGATGGGTTGGGGATTTCCAAGAATTGGACCATGATCCACTTTTTGACCTTCTATGATTGGCCTCCGAATGGTCATGGTATCCATGGGAGTGTCATTTATTATATGCTAATGTAGATAGATGGGGAAACAGTGGAAACAGGGTCAGACTCTATTTTTTGGGGCTCCAAAATCACTGCAGATGGTGACTGCAGCCATGAAATTAAAAGATGCTTACTCCTTGGAAGAAAAGTTATGACCAACCTAGAAAGCAAATTCAAAAGCAGAGACATTACTTTGCCAACAAAGGTCCGTCTAGTCAAGGCTATGGTTTTTCCTGTGGTCATGTATGGATGTGAGAGTTGGACTGTGAAGAAAGCTGAGCTCCGAAGAATTGATGCTTTTGAACTGTAGTGTTGGAGAAGACTCTTGGGAGTCCCTTGGACTGCAAGGAGATCCAACCAGTCCATTCTAAAGGAGATTAGCCCTGGGTGTTCTTTGGAAGGAATGATGCTGAAGCTGAAACTCTAGTACTTTGGCCACCTCATGAGAAGAGTTGATTCACTGGAAAAGACCCTGATGCTGGGAGGGATTGGGGGCAGGAGGAAAAGGGGACGACAGAGGATGAGTTGGCTGGATGGCATCACCGACTCGATGGACATACGTTTGAGTGAACTCCGGGAGTTGGTGATGGACGGGGAGGCCTGGCGTGCTGCGATTCATGAGGTCGCAAAGAGTCAGACACAACTGAGCGACTGAACTGAACTGAATGTATTATGATGAACATATAATGAGGCTCAATGTCAAAGTGAAATCTTTCGCCATCTTGGGCCCAATGAATTCTAACTACTTTTTGTCCTAAAAACAAACAGCAACAGGTTTTTCTCAACTGCTGTGTCATTCTTTAAGAGTGATGCCCTGCCCTCTTCCCTCTGGTCTCAAAACCACCACAGAAATAAATACTTCAGGAAAGATATTTCAAGGCTATATAAATAACCTGTGTCTGTAATTTAAGGGTTGTCCAAAGCCAGTTTTACATATATCACTTTCTTTGACCTTTACAAGAATTCCTTACCTTACGAATACATATACTGAGCCTGAAATAAAGTCAGCTCACTATAAGAAAAGGGTAAATTCCCAAGTTCATGCTAAGATTACATTATAAGGCAGTGCTAATTCTGTTGTTCAGTACCAGCACTGGAAGATTTCAATGGCCAAACAGCAAATTGGGGAAAAAATTAAGCAAACCCACTCATTGGGATTAATTCCTTTTCCTGCAGACTACTCTTGAATAGAAAGTAAAGCGGGCTGGGCTAGGAGACAAACATTTCATACTCTAGCTGTGTGTGCAACAAAAATCACCATTCCCCTTGTAAGTTAGAGTATTGTTTACCAACCTAAGAATGTCTACTTGATTTTCTTTTCCAAAAAAATAAGACTCTGGATGTTCCACCCTTGGAAGATCACCTGGAGAAGAGAATGGCTACCCATTCCAGTACTCCTGCCTAGAGAATTTCATGTACAGAGGAGCTGGTGAACTACAGTCCAAGGGGCTGCAAAGAGCTGGACATGATTGAGTGACTGAACACACACAGATTCTGAACAACTTAATCAGTTCTTCACAGATATCTGAATCCCAATGCAGGATATAGTGTTGACCAAAGACTAAGAGTTTCAGGTAAACCTATTTTCCAACTATTGAATCAAATTTTACTCATTCTTTCATAACAATTTTAGTAAATATCTTTAGTTAGTACCATTCATATCTGAAAGTTTGTAACACTGAAATTCTATAGAACAAAAAAACCTAGGTATACTAGTTTACATAGATTTAGTTAATATTTATAGGGCTTCCCTGGTGGCTCAGAGGTTAAAGCGTATGCCTGCAATGCGGGAGACCTGGGTTCGATCCCTGGGTCAGGAAGATCCCCTGGAGAAGGAAATGGTAACCCACTCCAGTATTCTTGCCTGGAGAATCCCATGGGCAGAGGAGCCTGGTGGGCTACAGTCCATGGGGTAGCAAAGAGTTAATATTTATAAGGCAGTTTTACATATATTTCCTCATTCTATCCTTTCAACCATCTTATGAGATAAAGGGGAAAAAATGACCAATTCCATTTTACAGATGATGCTTCTAAGGTTTTAAGGTGTTTACTGCTAGCGTTAGTAAATGCTATCTACTTGAAAATAGATAGAACAATGCTATCTACTTGAAAACAGATAGAACTATGCTGTAATTCTACATTTGAGCTATGCTGATGGATATTCACTCTTTTTATTTATATATGAATTTGCCTTAGCATAACTGGATGGATCAGATTATTTCTTTTAGACAAAATGGATATTATGTCAGAGCTTGTGACACTTGGTTAAATCACATTTTTTTTTTCAAATCGTAGAACATATGTTCATATGATAAAAAACAAAAAATACAGAAAAAAAATAAAACGAAGAAAAGAAAAATAATACCCAGGGATAAATATGTTTGCTATTTATTGTATTACCTCCTAGTAACATTTCACATAGTGAAGATCAAATTGCATCTATGATCACAAATTCAGTTGAAACACATATACTTTTCACTAGTAAAGATTCTTCAAGGACATTTGTTAGCATTTACCACTAATAAAATAGTAAAAATCTATGTGATGCTTATCTGCTAGTAACGGTTCTAAGTTCTTACCATATACGAACATATGCAGTCTTCATCTCAACACTATGAGCACATTTTAAAGAATAGAAAATTGACTTCATGGTGATATGATAGAACATTAACTGAAAATATCACAATTTACTCTGTCTTCCCACTATTCCTTGATGCTCAGCTTGTTCACAATTTATAAAACGTGGTTAATGTTAAGTTCTGACATGACATGTATTATTAACATAAATGTATTCTGCTTTGCCTGGAACTGTGGATTAAATATACTATGAAGTAAAACATAGTTTTTATTAGACTGTTGTGTAAGTGGTACCAAAATAAAAGGGTAATAAAAAGCAAGGCAGCCTTTATATTTTCAATTATTGTAGACTGCCTGTAATACTGATTTTAAGCCTCATGGCCAGAAACCCACTGAATGACATTCTTGTCTGAAGAACAGTTGTTACTGTTGGACGTCACCTTCTCTCCGTGATCACAGTATCTGGTGGTATGGTTTAGGGAAAGGAAATTGCGGCATGGCAAAGCAAAATTACTTATATATGATCAGTCAATAAACAGCCAGCTGGATCAGGAAAAATCTGCTGGGTGAACTATTTTGTTCTGGCAGACCACATTGCCTTTCTATCTTAAAACTACAGAAAACCTTCTAGAGTCTTTCAGAAATGCGGAAGGACCTAAGTCCATATACTAACAATACTAAATGTGAACGAAGACCCAGTGAATGGGCATGCTTGCCTTGCTACTGCCAGTCTGGAATTGTTTATAGGAATAAGCAGTTGTCCTATTTTGTCATAAACACAGATTTTTTTTTTTCTCACTACAGATACAGAGAGAACATTTCCTTTTAACTGGAAAAAAAAAATTTCCTTTCAAAGCAAGTTTCCATCATTCAAAAAGATATCTGGAGCTAAAATGCCCTTTACCTGCTTTATTTACATGAGAAACAGGGCAGAAAGAGACTTGAAGCTCTCCACCATCTAATTTCTCTAAGCTACAGCCATTGATTCTTTGTAAGTTTATTTATTCAAAACAACAGCACAAACAATTCTTTTTTCTTGGGTCAGCAGCTTACTGAATTAACATCAATCATCAAAGGAGACGGGGCTGAAAGGAAGATGGAAGCCCATTTTCTCAGAGATTGATTTTTTTTTTAAGCCAAAACACACAGGCATAAGCAGGAGGCTATTTACCATTGAAAAGGTTCAACTTGGAAGTCACAGCTGAAAACTGGGCACTCACAGGACTGTCCAGGTTCCTTGAAATCCAAAAGAATTTTTACTCATGTATTTCTTTATGATGGCCTGTGAAGTTTGATTACTTCACCATTTAAAGCCCACCTGAACAATTCAAAACACGGGGAGGGGAGGTTCTGAAGGAGAGGGAAGTGGATCAATGCTGGTGTTTATTATAATGATTTCCTAATGGCTTTCTCTACTCTCTTTACTTACTTTGATGTATTTAAAGTGGGAAAAGTTCATCAAAGACCTCTTTGATTAGAAGCTTAAATGTATTTAAATAACTATCTTTGGCATGTTTTAGAGGTGATTTGCTCCATAGGTCCTGGCAAAAAATTCTTCTTTGAAAGCCTTGATTTGCCTCTTGCTAGGAATTCTACTCAATTACTTTTCTTTGTAAGGTGGGGGTCAAGAGTTCTGGCTTGAAAATGAAGTCAGAAGGGTCAGTATTTCTGAGACTAAGAACTGCAAAAAGTAATTGGTTTATATCCATTTTACACCCTGCCATGTCAGGGGAATGTGCTTGCTTCCTACAGCTTTTCTGGAGATTTATGTAAGGTGAGGAATGCATTAGACCAAGCATGTGTAAACTATAGGCCTATTTCAGTAAAATGTGCTATACTCTTTGTTTTAGGTATTTTTAAACATTTGCCATCAATTTTAGGAGAGAATGTGAGATTTTCAGTCTAGGACACAAGTAAATAAAGATGAAAGAATGGTCCAATATGCCTGGGTTGGCTGACAGAAAGGACCTTGTGTTATCGCTATTTCCTCTCAAATTGAGACAAAATTTATTTCAGTTAATAATATGATATCAAAGCCATCAATCACCTTCTTGTCTAAGAATGAAGTAGGGACATCCATTTGCTCTCCCAATGTAAAACGAAGATTTTTATCCTCAGATTCAGAGAGATTATGCTCAGAAATAAAGGGAGAAAATAAATTCATCCATTAAATTAAATCAGTATGAAAGACTTTTACCTAATTTAAAAACAAAAAAATACAACAACAACCCACTAGTTTTCAATGAGATATGGTTTGCTACTCATTTTAAACTTTCTTTTTAGTCCCACAGTTAGAACATAGAGATTAGGAGACTAATGTTATCTATGGCCATTTTGAGTAATCTTTCAGCATCAACATCCTACCTTGCTGATGTTCTGTGCTGAGAAAATGCAAAATGGAAGGAGAAAATAAATGCCTGCCACAAAGAATGACTGGCAATTTCCACTGATTATAAAGCCATTCAATGAGGATTAGGTGAAACTCCAGTAAAGCTAAAAATACTCCCGAGGGCCAGCTCTCTGGGCATGATAACACAGCCTCATAGCAGTGCTGTGAACATCAAGCTGAAGGCTCTGCTCTGAGTGGCCGTGTGTGGCCATCCACAGTGAGAAGAAGGCTCAGAGGCCTTCAGAGATGGGAAAAGGGATATATTAGATCACAATCAATTATGAGAAAAAGTGAAAAAGTGAAAGTCACTCAGTCATGTCTGACTCTTTGCAACCCCATGGACTATACAGTCCAGGGAATTCTCCAGGCCAGAATACTGAAGTGGGTAGCCTTTCCCTTCCCCACGGGATCTTCCCAACCCAGGGATCGAACCTAGGTCTCCACATTGCAGGCAGATTCTTTACCAGCTGAGCAACAAGGGAAGCCCAAATATGAGAAGGGGAACTTAAAGACTTATCACATGCTTATCAAAATGCTTTGAGACTGTTTAAAAGCATGGTTTGCAACAAAGGTAGCACAAGGAAGGAAAGTGGAAGTCACTCAGTCGTGTCCCACTCTTTGTGACCCCATGGACTCCAGGCAAGAATACTGGAGTGGGTAGCCTTTCCCTTCTCCAGGGGATCTTCCCAACCCAGGTATCGAACCCAGGTCTCCCGCATTCCAGGCATATTCTTTACCAGCTGAGCCATAAGGGAAGCCCTAAGGAAGGAAAAGGCTTTGTAAATTCTGAAAAAAGAATGCACCTAAGTGGTGCATTCCCCTGTAGAATGATTGTCTGTCTTCAAAAGAACAACATGTGGGAGAGAAGCATCAGACTTTCAGGGACATTCGAACATGTCCTGCTTGTTCAAGGATGCGAGCGCTGGAAAAAAAGTAGTCCAAGGCAAGGGCCTAAGTTATTGACATATAATAGATAAGAGGGATTTTAAACAAAACAGAAGTACTGAGATTGGTTTGAACACATCAAGAATAACCAGACAAATATAAAAATGGAATATCAGAGTAAAAGAAGTAAGATTAATCAAGTAGAAAGAGAGGGTAGAAGTTATCAAGAGCTGGTCTGGCGACACAATGTGGAAATTTTAAAGGGGAAAAAAAACAAAAGGAGAATGAGACCAGGTGTACGATGACATTTATGACCTCCAAAATTTTTTTTATTTGAAAATAAACATAACCTTGAGAAATCAGTTACTTTAATAAAGGGGTCAGCATGAGGGAAACAGTTGGGAGTAAATTGCATTAAATTATTTCCCTGTGAGTGAACACACAGAGTAATAAGCTGTGAAGAATGTAATTCTGTACTTACATTGTGTTTTGCAAGCAAAGTGGGAAATTGAGAATTACTGAACCTTGCTTAAGTTCTTATCCAAATGAGTGTTTCAATTAGTTAACCAAGATTCCATCTAGTTTTAGAACTGGAGTTAGTATGTGGGATAAAGCAGTCCGTCTACAGTGCTACAAAATGGCCCATCAAATTTGTTATACATGGGATTAAACCTAACCAAAGAAGGCTATTTGTATTTATACAGCACTATTACTTAGGTAAGATCTTGGAGGTTACTCCACGTATACAGAACAGCTTTACTGAGGCATAATTTCCACACCATTAAGCTCACCTTTTTTAAAAAGTTTATTCTTAAACAAAACAGCAGAAAGCAGAGCCTTATTAAAAAATAGTCAATGGAAGTTTAAGAGCACAGTTACGGTGATGCATTTTAAGTTCGGTATACTGTTGAACACATAACAGGACATTAAATAAACATTCGAATTTACTAAGTGATGAAGGCACTCTAAGAGATATCTACCAATGAAAGTAATAAACAAAACACCAAATCTTTAAGTTAAAGCTAACAAGAAAAAAAAAAGAATTCTATTTTGATGCTATTTAGCAGAAAGGGAAGGATTTCAGAGTGACTATTTCCTGAGCAGCTTTGGAGTGGGGAAAAGGGATGGAACTTTCATTTACCTTGTAACCATCAAGGTACTGAGCCCAGTTTTTTGCACACAGTGATGCCTTAAACATTTGCTAAATTAAATGGAAGAATAACGGAAGTTGGAATGTAGAAAGAAAGCAAAATGCAACGTGAACAAGGCAAACTTTCAAACACAACCCTGGAATTCCAGATTGAAGCTCTGGAATTTCACACTCACAGGTGACAACTTGGATGACATTTTTTTTTTTAATTGCCTGCAATACATTTGACATCTGAGATCTGAGAATTTCTACTACATATCCCTTGTGTGGAGATGGAGCTGACAAAGATGGAAGTGTCTAAGGATGAAATCATGGAACAAATCTAGCGCAGTAAATCACTGGGACAGGGTACTCTGACCCATGGATTTGGTAGACTCCATGTGCAGTGACAAAGACATGGGGATTTGTCACCCGTTCCTATAAAACAGCAGCACATCTTAACTGTAACAAAGATGTCAATAAGACATCTTATTTGTAATTCTTTTTATCTAGAATTTAAAACTAAGGAATAAAGGAAACATTAAGAACCACCAAACTAATAAGTTTTATGTCATGCATAGGAAATAAGGAATTCAAATAAAACAGGACAATATTCTATAAAGATAAGACAAGCACAGAGCCGGCAGTGTGGTGTTGGAGAAGACTCTTGAGAGTCCCTTGGACAGCAAGAAGATTCAAACCAGTCAATCCTAAAAGAAATCAACCCTGAATATTTACTGGAAAGACTGATACTGAAGCTGAAGCTCCAATACTTTGACTACCTGATGCAAAGAACTGACTCACTGGAAAAGACCCTGATGCTGGGAAAGACTGAAGGCAAGAGGAGAAGGGGGAGACAGAGATGAGATGGTTGGCTGGCATCACTGACTCAATGGACATGAGTTTGAGGAAACTCAGGGAGATAGTCCAGTTGGTAAAGAATCCACCTGCAATGCAGGAGACCCCAGTTCAATTCCTGGAGCAGGAAGATCCACTGGAGAAGGGATAGGCTACCCACTCCAGTATTCTTGGGCTTCCCTGGTGGCTCAGCTGGTAAAGAATCCACCTGCAATGTGGGAGACCTGGGTTTGATCCCAGGGTTGGGAAGATCCCCTGGAGAAGAGAAAGGCTACCCACTCCAGTATTCGGCCCTGAAGAATTCCCTGGACTGTACAGTCCACGGGGTCACAAAGAGTCAGACATGACTGAATGACTTTCACTTCACTTCACCTCAGCGAGACAGAGATGGACAGAGAAGCCTGGCATGCTGCAGTTCATGGGGTCGCAGAGTCGGGCATGACTTAATGACTAAACAACAACAAGACAAACGTATCAGTATAAAGAATAATTATAACACCATCAAAATAAGAGAGGCAAGAACGCTAAACCCTGGAGATTGATCATTCAATCCCATTCCCTCTGTCTCTCTCTCTCGCACATACACCATATATTTGTACTCCCAAATGACAACTGTATGTGAATTTTTGAAAAGCTTTCTATAATATACATAAGAACTTCCTACTGCAAATACAAAGTCTTAATCATAGACAATCTTTTCACTAGTGAAAATTACCAGGAAAACAAGAAATAGTTCTACAGCATGTTTGTTTAAATATCACACAGACATTTAATGTCCTGTTAACTACTATATTTACTTAAGAAAAGTAAGGCAACCCTGGGGGGAAAAAAGGAGAAGGTGGTAGTTAATAAATGCCTTATGGGAAATGAATGAATCACAGAAAGCAAAGTTCTCTCCCTTCCACCTTGCCAAGATCACATCTCATCTTGAATGTACTCGGTCCTGTTCCTACACATGAAAAGGGGCAATACTAAAGAAGGGCAATCCAACTGTGTAGAAGAAAGAACTGTTGAAATTAGGACTATTTAGCCTGGCCATTAAATGAATGCCTTCGAACTGTGGTGCTGGAGAAGACTCTTGAGAATCCCTTGGACAGCAAGGAAATCAAACCAGTCAATTCTAAAAGAAATCAACCCTGAATATTCAATGGAAGGACTGATGCTGAAGCTGAAGCTCCAATACTCTGGCCACGTGATGTGAAGAACTGACTCATTAAAAAAGACCCTGATGCTGGGAAAGATTGAAGGCGGGAAGAAAAGAGGATGACAGAGGGTAAGATGGTTGGATGGCATCACTGATTCAAAGGACATGAGTCTGAGGAGACTCAGGGAGATGCTGAAGGACAGGGAAGCCTGTCGTGCTGCAGTCCACGGGGTCACAAAGAATCAGACACGACTGAGCGACTGAACAACAAGAAACCTGGCCATTATGTTAATGTGACTAATATATTTAATGGCTGTCACAAAAGGATTAGATCTATTCTATAGTGCTCTCCAAAATATGTAGACTAGGTTTTTCACTTATTTAAAAAATAAAATTCTGAGCACATTCTAAATGTAATATACTATGCTGTGTAAGGTGAGGTACAAGATACAAGGTAATCAGACAAGAATCCTGTTCTTAAAGAGTCTAGAGTCTAGAAAGGAAAATAAGACACAAAGTTAGAGTATGAGTGCACCTTGTATCTGGAACAATGCCTGGTATATAATGGGCACTCAATAACTTTCTTTTTTAATGAATGAATGAGTGATTGCAACTCTCATCCCGCTGATCTTGTGACCCTCTGCTTGACTGAGTTGCATTAGTGGAGCTGACTCATGTGCTTCAGTAAATCTGCAGGCTCATGGAGTAAGCAACCTTCCCAAATGCTGCTGTTCTTTATTCATGAGACAAGTACAGATAATGTACAAGGCAGAAACGATCAACTGCCAGATAAGAGAACCAAACAGAACTATGTGAATTTAGAGGTGGAAATTAGAAGTAAAAATTACAAGAAGGCAGATTTCATCTCCATCTAATAATTGAAACTGTCCAAAACAGGAACAAATACTGCAACTCCTGGCTTCCCAAATCAAAACTGTGCTTTCTGACGGCTCTCATCAGAGGGTTATTTTACACTCTTTCCCACTCCTACCCTGTTATCAGGAAATACAGTCCAGGGCTATTTATCTTAGCAGGGCCATCAGGAATACAGTCAGCTCTAAATCGAATGGTCTACCAAGTAGAATGATTTGTTCACACTAGAAGCAGACAACTAGTAAATCAGCCCTAAGAATCTTGCAAAATAAAGTCAACTCTCCCCTGGTTGAGAACCATAGGCTTACACACAGCCTGTCGTGTGTTTCTGTAATACACTGCCTGGTGGTTATGGATAACCTGGGGCTTTCTAAGGTGATTTCACATATCCTTAAAGAGAACTATGAAGACAAAAAGGCTTCATAGATTGATATGCTATTACATACATGTACAGATATACCATTCTGCTGCTGCTAAGTTGCTTCAGTCGTGTCCGACTCTGTGCGACCCCATGGACTGCAGCCTACCAGGCTTCTCTGTCCATGGGATTCTCCAGGCAAGAACACTGGAGTGGACTGCCATTTCCTTCTCCAGATATACCATTCTAGCAGATGCTAAATCAATTTTTATCTACAGAGGCAACACTGGGTCATAGAGACCAATCAGTACAAACTCTCTTGAATAGCATATAATAATCAAATTACGACTCTAGCAAATGGCTTTGGGTAAAGTGAGAACATATTTTGACACTTTTTTTGTGGGAAAAAAAAATGGTAAGTTTGCAGTTGATTTTTCCTTTTGGTGGTGAGTCTGTTCATCATTTGCTAGTATAAAAACACAATCACCCAATCACTTGTCTATGACTCTATTACCATAAAGGTAAACCGCAGCATATCCCTCTTCCATTCATTCATTTCTGGATAAATACACAATAAAATAAAATTTAACTGTACTGACGTTTAAAGACTGAAAATAAAAATTCAACATAAACAACACTGAGTATTTTGTGTTTATTGAGTGCTACCTACTCTACTTTGCAATGCCTCACTATATTCAGCATTCTTTTCTTTAAAGATGCTAAAATTTTAAGTGATTTTCTTTCAAGAGAAAGCTCTAGCAATGTATCATGATGTCAACAGGCATGACCAAGGAGAATCAAAATGGAGGCACATTCAAACCAGTAATGGACGACTGGAGCTAATAGTGCAAAAGAAGCCTTGACAGTGTAAACATTTTTGGGAACTTACATTTAAAGCAGAACTATCAAGCTGGTAACCTATGAACCCAAACTAGAGTGCTGATTTATTTGGTATTTAACTTTTAAAAATTAGATAACAATTGATCATGAATATTTCACATGAAAATAAAAACTATGATGTGTTTTTTATCAAATTTAGTCCATCTGTCTTCACTGAGATTATATTCCACGTGTCAAAGATTGACTGGACCTGAGTACAGGTTGGCCCCTTAGATGGAACAAGGGTCCTCCAATTCGCCCAAGTCATTCATCAATCAATCAAGCTCCTAACCACATGTAAACCTGCAACCTTTATCTCAAGGAATGAATGTCTAATAAAGGTAAATAAAAGCAAGATCAGATCAGATCAGATCAGTCGCTCAGTCGTGTCCGACTCTTTACGACCCCATGAATCGCAGCACGCCAGGCCTCCCTGTCCATAACCAACTCCTGGAGTTCACTCAGACTCACGTCCATCGAGTCAGTGCTGAATAAAAGCAAAGATATTACAAAAATAACTTGAATAATCTTGGAATAAAATCAGATACACGTTTATACACACAGAGTTTTGAGCACTCACGAGTTAACTCTTTCTGGACTTCAACAATGAAACAGAACAGCTCTATTGACCAGTGATCATGGTGAGGGTCTGGCCTGCACATATTTCATGTATGGATAACCAACAGGGTCATCTTGAAAACCTCCAAATTAATAATACATTGATAAGGAAGGAATTGTGAACTGCTTACACCCTCCCCACAAAGTTCAAGAGTTCTCTATGGATGAAGCTGGTGGAAAACACTAACCTAACATTTATTTAGCCCAAGAAATTAGGTATCATATGCTTTTAAGAACACTTCCTTACTTGAATCGCTAACTTGGAATTGATATTACCTTCTGAAATGTTGCTAATATGACTGAGTCTTTTCCCTTTCCCAGTCTCATTACATTCAGATGTTAGTACTAATAAGCATAATGTTAAGCATTGTAATTCAGCCTTTATTAGATTCAGGTATATAGATGGCATCCTAGTGAGTGTGGTGAATTTTGATCATTATTTCCCCACTCAAGATGTGTTCATCTTCCTGCTGAGAGGATGATCACTGAATTGTACCGCAAGCCCAAGGGACCCATTATTTATTATATTACATTTTATGGTGTGGAGTAAATAAATAGCATTAAAGTGCTAAATTCATTCACAGAGATGAACTGTATTTATACACTGTAGAAAT
Source organism: Bos grunniens (assembly GCF_055505025.1). Taxonomy (NCBI): domain Eukaryota; kingdom Metazoa; phylum Chordata; class Mammalia; order Artiodactyla; family Bovidae; genus Bos; species Bos grunniens. The sequence goes on from NC_141168.1 coordinate 22,877,024, forward strand.
TCTTTAAATCAAGCCTAAGCTGCTAATAGGCTCTTCATAAAAATGCAGAAAACATCCACTGTAATATGGGAGCAATAAACGGAGGCAGCTGGGTTAACACACAGAAATATAAGAAGGCAAACATTGTAGGCAAGGCACATAAACGGCATATAACCAAATCACGAGGTTAAACACACGAACCTCACCGAGTAATCTGTCATTTTCATGTAACTGGATTGTGAAAATTCATACCATAATGTAATTATCATAATAGAAGAACTCAAAATCAACTAAATGTAGGAATGTGTGAAGAATTCAGCAACCTTGACCCCTCCTAAGATGTCCCTTAATTACTGCTCATTTTGTCTTAATCGGCTTGTCTTCTATTAAAAGCCCATTCGGCAGGGAATGTGCGTGCATTTGTCTTTTGTATTATATATAATCCACTCTCATTTCCATTGCTGATTTTCAGGGTCTCATGCAAGTGCTATGAAAGGTTTTCTAGCCACCAATCCTTTGGGGTTTTCTTTCCCCAACCCTCATGTGACTTCTAATCATTTGAGGCAAGCTACAACTCCGCATTTTTCCCTTGGCAGATTGAAGCTCAGTAGGGCTTGGGAGTGACACAAATCCTTTGGATTTTACCTCAGGTCGGTGTAGATCTCCAGAGTCCAGGCCCTTACTACCCTGGCACCTGTTCCTCCTTATACAATGCTGCACCAGCACTACGCATGTAGCCAGGAGCATTTTAACAACAGGAATCATGAATTTTCTGTGCCAATTAAAACATTCATTTTGTATTATAAGGTGGTTCAATACAGATACAAAGAACAAAGAAAAATGAGCATTAACAACAAAGTATCATCATAAGTACTTAAAAACATACTTAAGAGGATTACCATAGAAATTATAATCAACATATAAAAGGTACCGAGGAGAAAGACACACCTGTTGTCTCTTTGTTTTTAGCATTTCTAAGCCAATCAGAGATGACAGGAAGCACCCACTCCAGTGTTCTTGCCTGGGGAATCCCAGGGATGGGGGAGCCTGGTGGGCTGCCGTCTATGGGGTCGCACAGAGTCGGACACGACTAAGCAACTTAGCAGCAGAAGTATCAGTGTAACACACACAGAATGGACCAGAAGGCAGAGCCAGGTGTACAGAATAGAGTCAGAGGTCTGGAAGCAGCAGAGAACTTCCAAATGGAGGCACATAAGGGCACAACGAGACAAAGCAATGGCGTGTGTGGCTTACCAAGTAACAGTCTGAGTCAGGGCATAGGAACAAGGAACGGAACTTTCAAAAACTAGGGGAGGGACTTCCTTGGTGGTCCAGTGGTTAAGGCCCTGTGCTTCCAAGCAAGGGGCATGGGTTCAAACCCTGATCAGGGACCTAAGACCCCACATGCTGCACAGCACAGCCAGCCATAAACAAACACACACATGAATAAAGTAATTGCTGGGTACTTTTAAATGTTATTAAAAAAAAAAAAACTAAGGGACTAAATGGAGAGAATACCAAGGGGAAAACATACACAAGAGAAAAGGCAAGAGAGACAAATCATCAATATGCAGAGACAAGAAGAACTACAAGGGAAGCTGGGAAAAGAAAAAAAAATATTACATGTAGTTATCACAATAGTCAATTTAGTAAGGTATATCAATATTTCAGGGATTTGGGGTAAAATCCATACCCAGCCATACCCAGTAATTTCTTCACTTGACTCTAAAAGTTGGTGTGGACTGAGTGTATACACAGCTAGAGAGAAGGCCTGCTGTTGCTGCTGCTAAGTCGCTTCAGTCATATTTGACTCTGTGCGAACCCAGAGATGGCAGCCCACCAGGCTCCCCCATCCCTGGGATTCTCCAGGCAAGAACACTGGAGTGGGTTGCCATTTCCTTCTCCAATGCATGAAAGTGAAAAGTGAAAGTGAAGTCGCTCAGTTGTGTCCGACCTTCTCGAGCCCATGGACTGCAGCCTACCAGGCTCCTCCATCCATGGGATTTTCCAGGCAAGAGTACTGGAGTGGGGTGCCATTGCCTTCTCCGAGAGGGAAGGCCTAGGGCCTAGGGCCAGGCAGATATCTGGTTCTTTCACATCAACTGCTGACATAGGCGGTATTGATGCTGTCTCCGTCCCAGCTTCTCCAAAATCATATCCCGTTAGTACGAGGGAGGGTGAGATGGTGGAAAGTACCAGTGAGAAAGCAGTAATGAATACAGTTTGGGATTTCCAAAAGTAATAGTTCTAAGATTTCCATGTACTGACATTAAATTAGGGAGCATATCTCCTGAAAATAAGTTTGTAAAAGTTGATTGAGTGACCTTGTTCCACATTCTTCATTTTGCACCTACAAGTCAGTAAGCACACTCTTAGGTTTGTGGATGAGCAGTCTTTAGAGACAAGTTCAAAAGTCATTCACCATGATCAGGGAAACAGCTCAGCAGAGTTTGACAGCACGGCTCACTAGTCTCAAAACACCTGCTTTGCTTGGTTTCCTGGAAACCACTTTACCACTTTCTCTTGGCCTTCTGCATTCTTACAATCTGCTACTTTTTTAAAACATTCTTTGACTACAGCTCTGTATCTTCCCAACCTCTCTGCTTTGCAGGTCTTGATCCTCTGACATCTTTCCTTCTTTATCCAGGCTGCCTCCAAGCAGATTTTATCCAGTCTCATGGCCTTAAGTGAAAAGTAAAACTCGCTCAGTTGTGTCCAACTCTTCGCAACCCTACAGACTGCAGCCTACCAGGCTCCTCTGTCCATGGATTCTCCAGGCAAGAATACTGGAGTGGGTAGCCATTCCCTTCTCCAGGGGATCTTCCCGACCCAGGGATCAAATCCAAGTCGCCTACATTGCAGGTAGAGGTTTTACCATCTGAGCCACCAGGGAAGCCCATGGTCTTATGCAGCAACGAAACGTTGAAGACAAATTTTTATATACTGTCTTCCATGCTGACCAATGCAGTAGCCTGAAACTCCTGTGGCAGTTCAAATTTCAATTTAAATTCATTAAAATTAAGTAAAATATGAAATCAGTTCCTTGGTTTTACTAGCCACATTTTAAGTGCTCGGTAGGTATCCATGGCTAGTGGCTACCATATTGGAGAGTGAAGTTATAAAATATTTCTATCACAAATATTTTCTATCACAAATATTTTATCACAATAGCAAACATGCTACTGAACAATGCTGATCTAGCTCTCACTTTCAGACTTTCCATCATACACTCAACTAGTTACTCAACATTTTCACTGTTTTATCTGACATCTCAAATTTAGTATTTCCAAAACTGGATTCATGATTTTACTCTCCAGCTAACTCTTCCCATAGTCTTCACCCTCTCTAGAAAACACATCTTTGTTCTTGTTGCTTAGGCCAAAATTTTGAGATATGCTTATTTTTTTTTTCTCATACCTATATTTGACCCACTGGTAAATCTTCATAAGACATCCAGAATATACCCACCTCTTAACTCCCTGCTGCCAACCTAGTGCATCCGGGACATCAAGTCTCACCGAAATGACTGCAATGGCTTTCTACTCTGCTACGACTCTGCCCCCTACACTAAATTTTTCACGTGGCAGGCAAAGCAGTACTTGAGAAAGGTTAAATCAGATTATGACATTCTTCTCTTTAAAACTTTCCAATAGCTTTCCATCTGAGGATAAAATCCAAAGTCCTGACCACCATCTCCAAGACCTGAAGAACACTGTTCCCAGCATCTCTCTGACCCTATCTTTGACATCCTTGCTCACTTGTCTTCTGCTATTCTGGTTTTGAGGTTTTTGTGCTTACTTTTTCCTTTTCTCCCAGATATCTCATGGTTTGCTCCTGAACTTCATTTCAGTCTTGGCTTGAACATGCTCTCTGAGCACCCTGCTTTATTTTCCTTCACAATACATACTATACCCGACGTATTTTATACTGGCTTATTGTCTGACTCCTCCCATTGGAATATAAATTACATGAGAGCAGAGACTTTATTTTTTCCATTGCTTGTAACATAATAGGAGCTAGGTAAATATCTGCTAAATATAAACCAAAAATTACATCATTATGATACATGCCCTAACATAGGGATGTAGAAAAAGAAAATTTGCCAGATCTATTAACTCAGTCCACCAGCTGAGATGACCTCAATCAGGCAAATACTATTCAAAAATAGAGAGATTCAGGCACAAACAAACATGCAAGAGGAGCAGCCCACTAGTAATGAGTTACACATGCAGAAGGAAGGGAGAGTTAGAGAATCCAGGAAGAAAAGAAGGAAATTCCAGGGGTTCCTGTTCCTGGCAGAGACAAAGCAGTCTTGCAAGTTGAGTGGCTCAGCAAATCCCCTCCAGCCAGACTGTGCTGCTGTTTCCCTATCTGCTTGTTAGCGACTGACCTGCAGCATACAGTCAGAAATGGAATCACACTCAAACAAACCAGACATTCGCTGGGCAGCCAGTAAATGCCAGGACCTTTCCCGTAGATCACTTTAAGCCGACACTTAGAACACCACTGCCGGCCAGTTGTTACTTGCCCCGCATTACAGGCGAGGAAACAAGTTCAGGTGATTAAAGAATTCGCCTGAAGTCACAAAGCTCACAAGGCGAGAATCTCAACCTAAATGTGACTCCAAAGACCATGGGAAATTAATACAGCCACTGAGGGCAGTGTTTCAAGTATTGATAGCAAGGTAGGAACCACCTTTTGAACCAGACACTAAGATCACAAACAAGCATCCACCCCAACCACTTACTGGCAACGTAATGCTCATCACTAACGTGAGTGCGTCAAGTGAAAGCTTCTCAGTAGCGTCCGACTCTTCGGGACCCCATGGACTGTAGCCCACTAGGCTCCTCTGTCCGTGGAATTCTCCAGGCCAGAATACTGGAGCAGGGAGCCATTCCCTTTTCCAGGGGATCTTCCCAACCCAGGGATAGAACCGAGGTCTCCCACATTGAAGGCAGATTCTTTACCATCTAAGCTACCGGGGGAGCCCTAAACCAACCGTGAACCGTACTTCCAAAAGTTGAGATAACTAACCTCCAGAAAATTATGAAAATTTCATCACAGACTGCAGTCTTAAATATAAAATGAGCTTCCTAACTGCTTCCCTCCTCCAATCTCATTACAAAGCCAAGTTAGATAAAAAACAAAACAAAACTCTACAACCTATATGAAAATATTTCCATGTGCAAACATAGTGAGGGAAAGAACATTCTCCAGAGTCCTTGTAGGTGTTTCTCAGAAATGAGAATGTCCTCTCTCGGCCTTCAAGAAGCTGCAGTGAATCAAGACACACTCGCGACATTCTCCTCAGACCCCTCTGGAGAACTGTATTTCGTGTCAGTCCCTCTAGCCTCCTTCTCTTTTCAACCATCCTCTTTTACCTCAAACATACACAATGACATGCTACTGGAAATTTCTATATTTTAAAAATAAAAATATTTAGAAGATGCAGGGTGAAGGAATATCCTTCTTGTGAGTCCAACACCATTGGCCCATTCAATGATCATGGTTCTTGATTCAGTGTGGGGTTTATATGTTTGTTTCCTAAAATCCAATTTTCCACACCAGATTGTCCAGGACTTGTCCCTGTATCGTAGATGCCGATTCATCAGAACAGCACTGAGAGCTCTGCTTCACCCTTCCACCCACACAGGCATACAGGAGCCCCGGCCCAGCCAGAAAGTTAGCATTGTTTTTCTCTCTACATCTCATATTAACCTATCTCCCCAAACCAGCTTCCCCAGGCACTGTGATGTGGAAATCCGGCCCTGTTACCTACACCAGGTAGTCAGGCAGTCTGGTTACCTACACCCCCAGCTGGGGGCCACAGAAGCTTCTCTTCCTCACCAACTGCCAGAAACATCCTGTTGCACCCCCATGAGCCACTGCAGACTATGTACCCAGCCAGAACAAATTGAGTTTGCTCCTCACCTCTTCCCTCTAGCCATAGCTTCAATGGGTAAGGGGGGAAAATCTGTATTGACTCATGACAGTGCCAATGGGGAAGAAAAAGATGAATGCTCTCTTACCCAAAGAAAAGGGCTTCACCTGACATTCCTTAATAACTAGGAAGGGCCAGAGTAAGGAGTGGGGTACAAAGGGAGGCAAAAATAGAGAACAATTCCTTGGTGCCTATCAAGAAGGGTCTCACATATTCCCTCCCAAACCCAGACCCCCACCACTACTTCAGTTTCCCACGCCTCACCCCAGAACTGTCAGATCCAGGTCACACCCTACTCCTCACACCAGTGACTCCAGAAGACTCTGCCCGAGGCCTCAGTAACAATGAGGGCATGTTGGGGATTTTGTCCTTCATCTCTAAAATATAAAAGCTGGCCTGGACGATCTACACATTTCTTTCTATTTACCATATCCCAACACTAGCTCTAAAGAATCTGCCTGCAATGCAGGGGACTCAGTTTCAATTCCTGGGTCAGGAAGATCCTTTTGAGAAGGGACAGGCTACCCACTCCAGTATTCTTGGGCTTTCCTTGTGGCTCGGCTGGCAAAGAATCTGCCTCCAATGCAGGAGACCTGGGTTCGATCCCTGGATGGGGAAGATGCCATGGAGGAGGGAAAGGCTACCCACTCCAGTATTCTGGCCTGGAGGATTCCATGGACTGTATATAGTCCATGGGGTTGCAAAGAGTCAGACACAACTGAGCAACTTTCACTTTCACTTTCTTTCTTTACGACGCTATATGAGGGCTTCCCTGGTGGCTCAGTGATTAAGAATCTGCCTGACAAGCAGGAGAAGAAGGTTCGATCCCTGGGTCACGAAGATCCCCTAGAGGAGGAAATGACAACCCACTCCAGTATTCTTACCTGACAAATCTCATGGACAGAGGAGCCTAATGGGCTACAGTCCATGGGGCTGAGAAAGGTTGGACACAACTGAGTAAATAAACAGCAATACTACATATGACTTCTGACTCCACTGCCAGGTTTCAAAAGGAAGAGATGTGCTCCTAGAATCTCCAGCGCGACTCTAAATCCATTTCCAGGACACATGCTTATATTTAAGTCAAATATGAGAAAGTTATGGTAAGACTACAGATATACTATGGAAAAAACGGTTTCGTGTTGGTTTGTACCAAATAGGATTTCCATGAGGAAACGCATTCTGAGCTACAAACAACTGAAGAACAAATGAATCAGATGGATGGACTATAACCTACACACAAGTATGAAACTATATTCTGTTATGATGCTACCGAGTACCTTGTAATAGAAAAACCACAGAAAACAGGCCGGCCATTTGGCAAGTAATCATGAACATGACCTACAGGTGCCCACAGTCCATTATACAACTTTTAGTGTTTTTATTTGACTTATATGGCACTTCTGAAACGCATTCATGATAAAAGCAAGGCCTTCTTATAACTTATTTTCCACTCATACATTTAATGTGTTATATTCCCCTCCCTACATTTATTGCACTTTCTCTGACATAAAACCATTCAGAATAACCTACCCAGGGCTTCTGTAGAGCATCAGATTTTAATAGTGAGTCACTATAGTATTTATTTGTGGAGGTGGGAGGAAGAGGCTCATCACTGCCTACAACATGACATGGTTATTTAGGTAAAACACTCTAAACACTACGATGGAATAAGAAGCACGTGAGATGAGAAAACTATAAAGTAAAAGACAAATAGTTGGCTTATTCAGGAATTTTGTGGGAAAAAATTTTAAAAAAGTTTGATAGTAAAGACTATGTTTAGCCTATTTGATTGTAAAGTCTAGTTATTCAGGAGTTTGTTCCAAATGCACCAGTTGTTGGGGATTCAAGCATTTGAAGAAGAACACTTCTAATCAGATATCATCCGAGGCACAGTGTGGTGTAATGGTAGACTCAGGAGATGTGTTTTGCTTTTGCTTTTTCCCAGGCTATGCTTTTAACTAGTTCTGTTATCGTAGGTCAGTCACAAAGCCTTTGTAAACCAGCTTCAGTCTCCTCTCAAGTTGAATATAGGATCTAAATGAGGGGACTGCTAATCTTTTAAGAGTCGATCTCATGGACAAAAATACCTTCTGGAGACAGCCTAAGTGTAAGCAGTGGGGAGGCGGTTTGCTTCTCTTTCACAGGCTGCTACTCAATTTGGGGGAGAAAACAGCTTTAAAGAGTAACTCAATTACATCCCCAACAGCTGTTCAGGGAAAGCTGGATTGCCTGCCCTTGCTCACTTCGAGCACTGTCTGGCAAGCGGAGGGTGAAAAATGGCCATGTCATTAGTTCTTTAAAATGTGTCCTAAAGAATACCTACTCTAAAACATACTTCTTAAGTAACGGATTTATCGTTTCCATCAGCTTAGACAAGGCTGCATACGCTATTTGCCTCTGGAAATTCACAACAAACCCTTTCTAGTAAAGCTCTGAAAAGTTCCACAATAAACAGTTCTTCATTTTAAAATCAAGCGAACAACAAGTATATTACATGTGTATGGTACTAGAAAGGATCAACTAGAATAGAGCTTCTTAGAACAAGAACTGTGTCTTAATTCACCTTTCTAGCCTTGGCCCTTAGCACAGTACCTGATACATGACAATGTTCACTTTTTTTTTTTTTGAAAAACTGGAAAAGCCTGGAGCCTGGAAATATGGCAAATGCTTTTTATTAGGTCCTTGGCTAGCTAAAGTAAAAAGTATTAAGAAAATGCAAGTGGAAAAGTAAAACGTACAGCCACAAAACAACAGTTTCCATGAAGACGGATAAAATCGAGCCAATAAGTTCCATGGAACCCTTTTCTTAGGCTGCTGCTGCTGCTAAGTTGCTTCAGTCATGTCCTACTCTGTGCGACCCCATAGACGGCAGCCCACCAGGCTCCCCCGTCCCTGGGATTCTCCAGGCAAGAACACTGGAGTGGGTTGCCATTTCCTTCTCCAATGCATGGAAGTGAAAAGTGAAAGTGAAGTCGCTCAGTCGTGTCCGACTCTTCGCGACCCCATGGACTGCAGCCTACCAGGCTCCTCCATTCATGGGATTTTCCAGGTAAGAGTACTGGAGTGCAATTGCCTTCTCTGTTTCCTTAGGCAGTAAGCGGGAAAGCCGGAAACAAAACACACTGCACAGGGCTTATGAAAGCACATGCTCCACACGGGCTCAATAAACATTAGCTGACGTTTCCCAGCAGTATCCATAACTTATTTATCTAGCCACTTAGGTTCCCAATGCCTCAATTTCCCTGTCTATAAAATAACCAAATATTTACTGTAAAATAAAACAGCAATCCATACTCACTGAGGAGTTAGGAGGCTTAATTTATGTTTCAGAAGCATCTGGGAAAAGGCAGATGATAGATGGGAGTGTCGATCACCATCACCATCACAACTGCTATTGCGGTAAACAGGTTAGAAAGGCAACGTGCCAGCTCGTCTGTTTCCTGTCCTGGGAGAGGTGTCCTTTTTATAAAACCACACACTGCTCGGTCTCTTAGGGCATGGAGAGAAAGATGAGAATTGCTAAGTCAATAATACTGGCTATAGCTAAGTTCCAATAGTTAACATTAATCAAGATTTCCTTTCTTAATCTACGACAAATATTTTTTACCCAAACACTATGTATAAATGAAATTAGTTCCTAGGAAGAATCAAGATATGAGTTTAGAAGAATTTTTAGGTATAGGTCAAGGTTTTGAACACAAGAGTTGAGACAAGAAAAAAAGAAAAAGAAAACTTTAATTAGGATCTTGATGGTTTTCCATCGGTTCTTAACCCATCCGTTTGTAAATTACTTGAGGACAGGGACTGAGGCCACCACTTTATATCCCTAGTGACTCGCAGAGCACATGGAATACATTAGGCACTGAGGAACGGCTGAATGAAAGGCCGGGTGACTATCCGGGCCTCACCGTTTCATTAAGCGATCACCAAAATCTGACCAGCTACATAAAGGGTCTCAGTAATCATTCGGTTGCTTGTAAAATGCTTTAAAGAAAACCTTTACATATTACCATCCCCATCAGCAGAAGCCTGAAAGGTAGGAGGAGACGAGAGAGGGAAAAAGATAGCATCTATCTACCCTACAAAATGTCCACCAGCTTAATATATGACACAGCTATCAATCTGTTCACCAGTCACCCCAATCCATTCTGAAGAAAAATCATTGCTTCCACCATAATACACTAAAACAAATTTATAAATGTTAATAAAATTTTTAAAAGGTCAGGTCACTACTTCCTGTAACATATGTCAGGGAGAACCTAATACATCTCAGTATCAGGTCATTGGCAGGACAGCTATGACATTCAAGAATGGAGAAAATGAAATTTTTTCTCTTTGAAAATTAGTTAACCAGCACATCCGTCTGTTCCCCCACTTGGCTGCCTGGTGTGGAGCAAGCACTGTAACAGGGGAAATTTATTGAAACATACCATTAAATCAATATGGTAGAGCACTCTGCTTTATATGGGGCTATAAAAGTCATGCATGTGGGAAAGCTGAAGGAAACAAATTGGCACTGAAAATAAGAACAGAAACGCTTATTTAAAAAAAATAAAATGGATTCCTAGAATTTACAAACATCAGGTACGCAAAACCAAGGTCTTGAAATAGGCCTTGTAATCTTTTCTTCTTAGGCTAAAATTAGAGCTAGCCTTCTTTTTCAAGAATCGAGCCTAAATATGACAAACAAAAAGTAAGGGTTCTGGCTGGATTGTCAGAAATTACTTTGGAAGTAGGTAATAAAACTGGATTTATAGAAGAGCCATACTGGGGTTTTATTTAGTAACAAGTGGAGGTGCTATTTTTTGGTAGATCATCCATGGAGAGACAGAGGTGAAGAACAAAACTTGCTGTCAAATAATTCTGCAGGAGAGTAAAATGTGTTCTGAATATCTGAGAGGCACATGCCGAAAATATAGGATGTGTAGGTCACACTGACATTCTGCATATTTTTTTCTTTTTTAAGTCTTAGATCAGGCCCGACTACTCAATATGATGTATATATGTAAAACCTATGGTTTCTAAGAGTTGAACCTAAGACATTCATGTATCCCATTACCTAAATTTGTAGAATGTACGAGAAACACTGCTTTGGGAAATTTTAGAATAAATTTAGTTCTATAATTAAAAAACATCTTGGAGATCAACTGGTCTAATATCCACACTGGTATCATCAATTTAACTATTTACAGTAGTTTATAAAGCGTATTTATCCATAGGTATTTGATCCTCACAAGAATCATGTGCAATAGAAAAAAGTCAACTAATTTATCCCAGGATCACTAGGCTAGCCATGTGAAACTGCAAAGGGGAGGAGAAAGACACATAAAGAAACAAGCTCCTCACTTAAATTAGGGATGGGAAGGAAATGCACAGAAAATGAAATCAACCAGCACGGATCACTATGATAAAAGTCTAAGTGCTGATGAGTAAAATAACAAGCAGCTAAAGAACTCAATTTAACAATCTGCATGATAATGCATATGCCTTGGAAAAGGAAACGGATGAACAATATCAGGTTGCTATTGGGAATAAAGGGCAGTACATTTCTATTTAATGGAGCAGAGTCCTCCATCACTCCACGATAGCATATGTACCTTTTACACTCGAGATGTATATACTTACAAAAAGGAAAAACAAAGACACCATGAAAATCACCTTGAACTTGGCCTGCAGGTTGTTTCTTCCCATCTTTGGTTATGGTTTGGTTTTGCTTTTTTCATGACCATTATAAAACAGAAGGAAAAACCCCCAACTTGCATGGCAGCTGAGCCTACAGAGACCCATTGTGTCACACGCCATTAGTGTTCATCATTACACAGCTTAATGCAGTTGTCTGTTCCCTTTAGTGAACTCTGCATAGATTTATCTCTGGCTAATGCATCAGAGGCTAAGGGAAACTACTAAGGTCTCTGGATTTGTCTGCCTTTCTGGGGTAGCATTTTTGAAACCATTCTGGGCCAAAGGGATTTTACAGAAATGGAGATGGTAATATGCCCTTCTCCCATCGCATTGGCTCTAATAGGCAATGGCTGTTCACAAGGATAAAGATCTGGGTACTCAGAGGCACCTTTGTTCAGACACAGGAAATTGTCATCTTAGGACTAGAGCTCAGAAACCAGGAGAAAAACTGTATTCACAGACACATGTTTATTTACATAGTCTTATTCCATAACTCTGTTTCAGGTTCTGAAACTTCATTTATTCATTTCAACAGAAGTCACTGAGGGCCTAGGGATGTGCCAGGCCCGATTTCTAGATGACAGGGAAGTAACAATGAACAAAAGAGACAAAAATCCTTGCTCTTGTGCCACTGACGTTCTTAGTGGGAGGAGACAGGCAATAAAACAGATGAAAGATACAGTCCATAGACAGCAACTAGGGAAGAGCAAAAAGTAAAACATAGTACAAGTTCAAACAGGATAGCCCGGCAGGGCTTCACTGAGACAGTAACATCTGAGAAGAGCTCCAGAGGTATGAAGGTGGTGACTCGCACGTATGGCCAGTGGAGGAACAGAGAATAAATGTGCTACTGTTCAATTGCTCAAGGATAAGTTGGGTCTTTTCAAACATTGTAAAGAATTCTGGTTTTTACTCAGCATGAGTTGCTATTGGAGAGTTTTGAGCCAAAAGGTTTATATGACACAACTTACATTCTAACAGGATCACTATGGCTAAAAGGCAGGAGAGCAAGAGATCAAGCATGAGACCAGATAAGAGCCTAATTCACTAATCTCAGCAAGAGATGATGGTGGCACAGACCAGGCTAGGACTCACAATGGGGTTGAGCAATGATTAGGTTCCGGGTAATTTTTGGAAAAACTAGTAGGATATGCTGATGGATTGCTTCTGGATGTGAGAGAGATGACTCCTGGATCTTTGGCCTGAACAACTGGAAGACTAGCAGTGCCATTTATCGAAGTGGGGAAGACTACGGGGTGGCAGTTGGTGAACAGATGGTGTGAAATGTTGGGATCTCAGTTCTGGACATTTTGAAGTTGGAATTCCCATACGACACACAAACAGAAATGTCAAGAAAGCTAAAAACATAATAAGGCTGAGTTCATTGGAGTAGTGCAAGCTGGAGATATAAATTTGGGAGTCCACAGCTTGAGATAGTATTTCAATTCCTACGACAAAGTGAGATCCACAAGAGACATACGCGTAGAGCAAAAAAGAGAAGGTGGCCAAGGACGAAAGCCTGGGTACCATAGGCTAAGAGGTCAGGGAGGCAAGGAAGAAACTCATGAGGAGCTGGTGAGGTGAGAAGAATACAGATACTGTCCTGGGAGCCAGCCCGAGAGAGTCTTCTGAGGAGGAGGCATCGATTAACCACATCAAATACTATAGACAGCTTTAGTAACAAGTCAAAGCAGCTGGTCACCATAGTGGTAGCACTTTGTTCTGACGAGCAGGGAAAGCAGGGATCAGGAGAGAAGACACAGAAATGAAAAACTGAGGGTTATACTTGTCCCATGCTATCTCTGTTTCGATTTCAGTTTCTCTATCACTGCCCTCCTCACAAAGGAAATTATTAGCCTTACACATGTCATGTTTTATTTATGAGACTCAAGCGTGAATCTGTGAAATGTTTTGAGATCTCAGTAAAAAGCATAGGAAATCTCACTCTAGATAGAGTCCATTTAGCACATCACTTGATGCCATCTTATATCTACTTGTTTTTAGTAAGTCTCTCTGAGCAAGATTAAAAAAAAAAAAATTCTGGTATTGTTTTGCTGTTCTCAGTGAGGAAGACATCCTGTTACTTTGTTCTACCTTTGTTTTATATATGTGCTTAATGAATTTATTTTGGAGGTGAGAAGGAATGGGACAAAGAAATGAAGGAAGTATCACACAGGCTCTCATTTGCTAAAAAAATGTTCAAAACTACTGTGTGTGTGTTAGTCACTCAGCTGAGTCCAACTCTTTGCGACCTCATGGGCTGTAGCCCACAAGGCTCCACTGTCCATGAAATTCTCTGGGCAAGAATACTGGAGTGGGTTACCATATCCTTCTCCAGAAGATCTTCCCAACCCAGGGATCGAACCTGGGTCTCCTGAATTGTAGGCGGATGCTTTACTGGATGAGCTACTAGGGAAGCCAAAAGTTAAGTTGGCTTTAGGTACTCTTGTGTGTGTTAGTTGCTCAGTCGTGTCTGACTCTTTGCAATGCCATGGATTGGGGCCCTCCAGGATCCTCCATCCATAGGATTTTACAGGCAAGAATACTGGAGTGAGTTGCTATTCCCTTCTCCAGGAAATCTTCCTGACCCAGGGACTGAATCCAGGTGTCCCGCATTGCAGGCAGACTCTTTACCATCTGAGCCACCAGGGAAGATTCAAAAACTATTATCTTAAATCAAAGTTTCATTTGCATAGCTTGTATCGATAACACAGTACATTTACTTAATCATCCCCATCCTTGTCAAGAATCATCTGTATGTCTTGGTGGCTCAGATGGTAAAGAATCTGCCTGCAATGCAGGAGACCTGGGTGGTGAGATCCCTCAGTGGGGAAGATCCCCTGGAACAGGGAATGGCAACCCACTCCAGTATTCTTGCCTAGAGAATTCCATGGACAGGGGAGCCTGAAGGGCTACAGTCCATGGGGTATTAAAGAGTCAGACATGACTGAGTGACTAACACAGAAACATCTGTTGTCAAGAACCACTGGTCCAGAAATTGTCATCTGGATAGTCAGAACCCCTTGTTTCCAAGGCATTTTCTTTTTCTAAAAAACTTGCATATTTTAATATCTTTCAAGTAACAAATCATTTCTATTGCAAATATCTAATTCTCTTATTCTAAGAATTGTTTTGGAGGTAATACAAACAGGAACACTTTGAACCTATACCTGTACCGTTTTCACCTGTAAGAACTTTCTAAAGTTATGTGGTCACATCAAACTCCTGCTGACCAGGTAGCTCACGGCATACTTTTTAATGAATCCTATTTGTCAGAACATAAACTGTCCAATAATCTACCTTGAAATATAACTTCTCACTGCCATCAAAATTGTCTTTTGCTTCACAAATATATAGTGCCTAACCATAAACAGCGAATAAAATATATCCAGAGGGCCTGTAAAATGTGTATTTTACCACTTCTGTGTGAGCTTTCTGCATTCTTTGTAGCCATCATCTTTTTACTTTTTCCCAGAAGAAGGGGGTAGAATACCACCATGGCTCAGGTTTTGGAGGTAGTTAGGAAACTGTATATAATTCCTCCTGGCTGGCTCAATGACCAAACACAGTGAGATGTGTCTATGGTTCCCGGTGATTTTGTGTTTCTTTCTCTCCAGCAGCATCTCTTAAAGTAGTAATTCCCAGTGCCCTACTCATTGAGGCCACAACTGCTCTGCAGACACAGAGCCGCAGAGACGAGAATACACTTGTGGCCTCGGGCCGAGCTCCATTCTCCCTCTCTGGGACGCTGCTGAGCCCTTTGTCTTGCAGTTCTCTTAGGTCCCTCTCCTAAGCAACAGCACATACCCTGGCTGGCTTGAGTGGTGAGCTGGGAAGCAAAAGAAATTTCATGCCAGGCAAAATGTGAGCTCAAATCTCTAATTCACCACACGGTACTGTGTTCGATGACCTTGAGCTAATTACTCTGCCTCTTTCTCAGATTCCTGATTTTTCAAATCAAATGACTGCTCTGAGAATTAAGACTGGATGTGAAAAGTAGCTGGGACACGGCAGGGGCTTTAAAAAATAAAGGAATAAGTTTAAAAAATAAAATAAAATAAAAAAAATAAAAAATGAATCATGCCGTTCCCTCCCTGCAGGCGTATGGCTGACTTCTGCAGGGGACAGCACCACCCCGCTCACCCACCCTTCTGCACTGCACTTGTGTATCCCCAAAGACTAAAACTGGCACTAGGTCTCCCATAAAATCATCAGAGAGAACCAAGAGAGGAAGAAAAGAGAAAAAGGAAAATACTAAACTGCCCTCAAAGGTTTAATATTCTTCTGATTGGATGCTTTGAAAATTTGCAGAGTTCCACCAGATCCATTCAGTAGGGAATTTATCTTTTCCATGGCTTTAAGAGATCAGTACAAACAATAACAATGGGCGTTAAAGTGCTACACGCCTGTTATCAAGAGGTCTTTCGTACAGTGTGGCAGAAACATTGTCTTAGAGGGAGAGGCATCTTTACGGCCATTCTTCCTCTCCACCTTTTATTCTCTTTAAAAAATTATTGCAGTAAACACAAGCACAGAGCCGTCTGTCTCCGACTCCGTGTTTCCCTTCACTCTTGCTCACAGGCAGTAGTTTTCCCATATTCACCTTTGCTTGGAAAATATTCTGTAAAGAAATAACTGGAAACAAATGAGTCATTCTGCAGTCTATTGATTAAACCACACTGAATCAGGGTCACACCGGGTATGCTCTGGGGGAAGGGAAGCAATCAATTCAAGGCTGTGAAAAAAGTTAATGAAAACATGCGCAGAAGTTTCAGTCTTTTTTTTACCTCGTTTTGAACATTCAGGCTATGAGTGCTGAACATATTGCCCAAGGGCAGTAACAAACCTTCTGATTGGAAAGGGGAAAGCATGTTATTAACTACATGATACTGAAGGTGAGTAGTAGACGGGTGTCAGGCTTCTTGAGTTTTTGAGAAAGATGCTAGGGAAAGAAGACTTATGCAGAGAGGAAGACAGTTCAGTCACACCTTACTTATTTCTGGAAAAACCCATGTAAATGAAGGCTGCTAAATGGGGGCAACAGGGGATGAGACAGTTCGATGGCATCACTGACTCAATGGACGTAAGTTTGAACAAACTCTGGGAGACAGTGAAGGACAGGGAAGCCTGAAGTGCTACAGTCCATGGGGTTGCGAAGAGTCAGACATGACTTAGCAACCGAACAACAGCCAACAAGCGCTAAATGGCCATTTTTCCATTTAAAGTAAAGCAAAGAGGGTTTCTCAGGAAGCAGAGTTGCAGAAAGCTCATACAGTAAAAAGAACAGGAAAGTGACTGCAGCTTTACTTAATATTGTGCTAAATGGGAAGTCAGTGAGACCAAATGACCCTAGTAGGTTACAATCTTCAGGGCGTGCATGGGAACCACTTAGAGAGCTAGTGTAACACACGGATCTCCCACGTCATTCCATTTGCACCATTATTTAACAGGTCATTCATCAGTTTAGTAGAGTGGGGTTTTTTTTTTTTTTTTGCATTTGTATTGCATATTGTTACCTATTCAGTATATGTATTTAGAATTTAAAAATAATTCTATTTTAGTTACATACTTTGGATACTCTTCTATTTCTTCCAGTCTCCAATTGCACTCTTGTCTTTGCATAGGCAGAAAAGAAAATGGCATATTCCATGCGTTAGTATGGAAGTCCCACCAAATGTTACTTTTGTCACTAAAGGACTGATGGTGAAGCTGAAACTCCAATACTTTGGGCACCTGATGTGAAGAACTGACTCATTTGAAAGACCCTGATTCTGGGAAAGACTGAAGGCAGGAGGAGAAGGGGACGACAGAGGATGAGACGGTTGGATGGCATCACCGACTCAATGGACATAAGTTTGAGTAAACTCCAGGAGTTGTTGTTGGGAGGGAGGCCTGGCATGTTGCAGTCCATGGGGTGGCAAAGAGTCGGACACGACTGAGTGACTGAACTGAACTGAAAGCTTAAAAATCAGCCCTTAATAATTTAAGTGTGAGCAAATGTTCTCCCAGTTCTTCCATACATCAATATAGGAGCCATTTTTCTTATGAGTTTACTATGAATGAGCCCAAAGAAACAGGAAAAGGAAAGAGTTGCTGAGCCCAGCAGAGAGATATGAGGACAGATATTCTACACCTATTATGGGCAGATTATCCACACGTTCTCCTTACACCATCTCAGTGTGCTTTATCAATAACACCCCCAAATGCTAAGGCCGTTCAGAACATCTAAAAAAGTAACTCATTTAAACTATCCATTTTCAGTTTCTGTCACAACAATCTCTACAAATATCGTATACCCAGACTTTACTGTGTTTCAAGTACAATTCTAAGTCATTTAGCTAACTAACTTGGCTCATTGTCTGACAATGCCACTAAGCTAATGGCATTATTCCTATTTTACAGATGAAAAAAACTGAGACTTATCAACACTCAGTAACTACAATGGGAATGGAACTTTGATGGTTTGACTCTAACACCTGAATCTCAACAGTATTTCTGCCTTCAGGGTTAAACTTACAGCTCTCAGACTTTTAATGAATTTAAGGCACTCCTTTAACTTCCTACTAAGGCATATTCTCTCATGCAGGACTGATTTTTACAAACCCTTATTCACGCATTCACAGAACCAGTGCTGAATGACAGAGATCACCCGGTGCACTATTCGATTTCTTATTAGGAAAAAACTTCCATATATTAGAAACCCTATTTCATGAGTCCCCAAGGAGGGAGGACATGTTATCTATGAGGAAATTCATTTCTTCCCTGACTGCCTGTATCTTTCCCAACGAGGTTTCTTAATTACCTACTAGTCACCCTGGCTCAACACTGCCCAGGGCACTCTGACGCCTTTACTCTTTCCCCAGGCCAGCACAAAGGTGAGAGCTCTGAACAGAGAGCACCCCGCCCTCACATATTCCTAGTCTGTTCACTTCAAGTTCTGTGCAATTTAGAAACAGAGAAGTTCTTGGGAGACTGACAACAGAAGAGGGTTCAGAAAGTTAGGCTCCCTTCTGGTCGGAAGAAAGTGGAGCTGTGCAGGGAAGAAAATTCAGCTACACACAGAAAGGTATTTGCTGAGCTTTAGAGAGTTTACAAGCAATGAGGGGATGTTTGCAGAGCTGACGACTCTGAGAGTGGGTGGGGAAGAAAACGATTAAACAAGGTTATTTGTCCTGTTAACCTGACAGAGAGGAACAAAAGTTCGAAAAGGTAAATGAACTGCTGTGCTTGTGTGCAAATAAAAAACAGTACAAAAATAGCGCAGAGCAACCCTGTCAGCCCATCGAAAACAACCTGAGCCACAATTCTACAACCAAAAGGGTGTGCTGGTATAGTGGGCATTTTCTAGCTGTGTTAGACAAACACATTGAGGAACACTCGATCCTGGTAAATTGCACAGGCTTGCCTTGGCCTTTAGAAAAGAAAGTTCTGAAAGCTGGTTAAGGTGTTGGATGCCAAACATACTTCATGTAATGAAGAATCTGAAAATATAATATCTACCTACAACATAAAACATTCTTATTGTTCATATTACTGTTTTCCTTCCTCTCTGAAGTTGCATTAGAAGATACACTCAGGCCCATTGAAATCTGGATTGTACATAGAAAACACTACATACAGCTGGTCCATGGATGAAAATGCACAGCTTCAAGGTTTCACCTCTTAAAGGACAGTCTCACTTGTTTACTCATTTTACTCTCTTCCTCAAATGTACTACAATCAGAAAATTAGAAAAGAGTGAGCACTGTTATTTATAGTTTTAGATTCGTCACATCTCTCTGCCTAAAGATTTTTGATGAAAGTAAAAGAGGAGAGTGAAAGGGTTGGCTCAAAGCTCAACACTCAGAAAACGAAGATCATGGCATCTGGTCCCATCACTTCAAGGGAAATAGAGGGGAAACAGTGGAAATAGTGTCAGACTTTGTTTTTTTGGGCTCCAAAATCACTGCAGATGGTGACTGCAGCCATGAAATTAAAAGACGCTTACTTCTTGGAAGGAAAGTTATGACCAACCTAGATAGCATAGTCAAAAGCAGAGATATTACTTTGCCAACAAAGGTCCATCTAGTCAAGGCTATGGTTTTTCCTGTGGTCATGTATGGATGTGAGAGTTGGACTGTGAAGAAAGCTGAGCGCTGAAGAATTGATGCTTTTGACCTGTGGTGTTGGACAAGATCCTTGAGAATCCATTGGACTGCAAGGAGATCCAACCAGTCCATTCTAAAGGAGATCAGTCCTGGGATTTCTTTGAAAGGAATGATGCTAAAGCTGAAACTGCAGTACTTTGGCCACCTCATGCGAAGAGTTGACTCACTGGAAAAGACCCTGATGCTGGGAGGGATTGGGGGCAGGTGGAGAACGGGACGACGGAGGATGAGATGGCTGGATGGCATCACTGACTCGATGGACATGAGTTTGAGTGAACTCCAGGGGTTCGTGATGAACCAGGAGGCCTGGCGTGCTGCGATTCATGGGGTCACAAAGAGTTGGACACGATTAAGCGACTGAACTGAACTGAACTGAAAGATTTTTACTCTTTTTCTTCTTTTCAAACGGGAAAAGGCAGGATTACTATTTAAATCCAAAAAGGGTCCACTCTCATATAGTGCCTGGTCTGTGAATTTTTAAGATAATGTCAAAAAAGCTATTTTTATTTTTGTATCTGCAAGTGAAAAAGAAGACAGTGAATGAGAGTTTAGAGAATGGAGAAACAGTCAAAATGCTATTTAAAAAAAATAAAAACAGTCGATTGCTCTGAGGCCAATAGACAATGGGGCACTGGTCCTGGGGCTGCTTTTCCCTCATCAGCTGCTACCTTGAATCGACTTCTCTCTTAACTATGCCTCCTCCTTGAACCCTGTCCACTCTGCCCACTCTGCTCCCCCTTCACTCTGGATCCATGTCATTCTTTTCTTTTTAACTCCGCTCTCCCATTCTCTACTCTTTCCCTTTGCTCCATTTCCTCTAAATGGCTTAAATGCAACTGAGATGCTCTAAGGACTGCAATCTCTATATTATATTAAAGACAAATCATATAGCTTGTATTTCTCTAAGAACAAAAAAAAAGGGTGGGGGGAGAGAACTACATTTCGCCAGTATGTAGCCTTCAATTTCTTTGGGGCAACCCAAAGAAGATACTGTCCACCACATCCCATGTATCTTCACTAAAAAGACACTGTACCTTTAGGCTGTTTGTGAATGTAATCACTTTCCCCCCCACTTTTACATTTCACAAGATACATCCTTATGTGATAAATATATATATGCTGGTAGCTTTTCATTTACACTGAGACTACTAACTGTGGATGTCACCAGGACAAGTAACAGTTATAATCCAACACCATCACAGCCAAATTACCTACAGAAGGAAGCCAACCAGTTTTGCTGTTTATCTCAAAGCTAATTATAAGAAATCAATCTACGAAACAGTACTTGCCCACTAGAGTTCTGGAATTACAAAGTAAGGTCCTTGTGGGCAATTCTGGTAACAGAAGCCCTCAGAGTCATATTTAAAATCATCTTATTCAGTGAATAAGCAATCTACATCTTCCTAGCATGGTTTAATGCTATGAGGCTAATTCATACTATAAGTGATCCAAAGCTGACTTCTATTAGAATCAACAATCCTGTTCTTATGATAATGCAGTAATTTTTCAGACTAATGAATCATGATGTCTTTCTGAAAATGTTCAATTCACAACAAATATAGAATCGTACGGCTAAGAGAATATAGGTGCTGATTTTTTAACCATTTTCTTTTGACTTCTAATTTTTGGATGGTATCTCAGTCTTTTCCTCTGTATTTACTCAAGTCTGAATGCAAAGTTCCCGCTTCAGTTCTGAGTTTTGATCTTCTTGGTTATGATGCCTTCCTTGGCCTGCACTCTAATGAGACTAAGGTTCCACACACACTGTCAGTCATCAACATCAAATGCTGGGAGAGAGGAGAAAGTGACTTTTTATTACAGAACTTGGAGGTGGTGAATGACTTCTTTCAATTTTTCTTCTTTCTCACATGGGGCGTATTTAGGATATAAGCAAAGAATCTTTTCTGGTCAGAATAGTGAAATTAACAAAGACACCTCCACCACACCTTTTTTCGTGCTTCGGGGATACGTAAGAAATGTGTGGGCTTTCCAGGCAGCACTAGTGGTAAAGAATGTGCCTGCCACTGCAGGAGATGCAAGAAACACAGGTTCAAGCCCTGGGTCAGGATGATCCCCTGGAGAAGGAAATGGCAATCCCCTTCAGTATTCTTGCCTGGAGAATCCCATGGACAGAGGAGCCTGGAGGGCTACAGTCCATTAGGTCACAAAGAGTCAGACGTGACTGAAGCAACTCAGCACGCATGGAAGAAATGTGTACTCCAGAAATCAAATGAACCAATCTCAATACTAATAAAGCTTTTTCATAAGGCAAAGTGATAAACTTCTTTCTACTATAAGATAAAATAACCTGGAAAATAAAAGTATGTCTCCTGGCTTTTCTCCCTCTCTGAATTTCTTGTACTACAGCTATTTTATACATTAGACTCAATTCTCCCCAACAGTAAATCTCCAGCAGGGGAGGTTATTGATTACATTTATAATAAGAATACTATTGCTGATTAGGGTCTAAGACTGTATGAGAAGTCAGCCACAATTATTGGTATAAAATCTTAATATAAAACGTACTTCCCTGTTCCAAGGCATAATTGCTGTAGTTATGGACCTCGAAATGGCCACTCCATTAGTTTTAAATGGTACTAAGATTTATAAATTAGATCCTGTGTAACACAGAGACATAAACATGGATGGTGCAAAGTTTTGGCTCTTTCTCTAAGAAATTATCAATTCGATGATTAAAAATATGACTAAGTAGTCTTAAAGGGCAAATTTTCATTCTAGAAAGGAAATAAGCAACCTTAAGTTGCTGCCAGTGGGAGGAACAACTGAATTTAAAGCTCCATTTCACAAATTAAATTCTGGCTGCATTTTAACATCAAGACTTTTTTCCCCTTTCACAGTGCCAGAAATACATTCCAGAGCCAATGTTCTCAAGTGAAAACATACAGTATTTAGACAAGCAGTAATTCGCTAGTAATGTTTCCACATAATCATTTCACACACGACTGCTAATCATGCCATGTGAGGGAAATCTCTAAACTGGGGAACATGTATTGGCCATAAAATTAAAATATCAGACTGATAAATAAAGGAAAAATGGTCAAATAAAAAACTCATTCTCCGCTGGTTCAGAGTATTCATAAATCTGTTTTGGCTTCTTACAAAAGGGTAGCAATCTGGAACGATGCCATATCTTAGAAATATAAACACTTCCTTTCTCTTATCCCTGAAATGTTTGGCTAAAATTATTTTTCCCACAAGTAGTGAAAAAATACTCAATTATTCCCTGGTCACTTACCACGCTAACCTCTAAGGACTAAGCTCTTAAAAAATTATTTACTGAGGTCAGTTCCAACAGTTTCCCTACCAAACCACACTCTCGATCTTAAAACCCTCTCAAGCCACTAATGGGCAGCGAGAGAGAGAAGTTGGAGCAACACCAGAGCTTCAGAGAGCATCCTCTTGCTGAGAAGCAATGCCTGTCATTCAAAGCATCTCCATTTTCCTCCTTGTGCGCCAAAGGAAAGACACAAGAGGTGATGATAGAAAGTTATTAGTGAGGTTTACACAGAGGAATGCCAAGAGAAACACTCTGAGTGAGCACACCCCTCCCTGCCTTCTTGAGAAACACAAATGAGCATGGAAGAAGTCAAGTTATAAATAATCTTTCCTGGTAAGAAAGTAGTAATGCTTTACACACGGCAGGATCTGGCAGAGTGTGTTACAGAGCCAGCTCGTGAGATGCTTAGCTATCAAATTAATTCCAGTTGGCTGGGATATGAACCCTGTCACATATATTGAAAACTAGATGAAACGTAACTAAATGTAATGATAAAGAGCAATGAAAGTGCTGCTGGAAAAGTCATCATGAAGCTTCAGGCTTGTTTAATGATTTTGTCAATATGTGGAGAAGAGAAATTCCACAGAACCAGAAGAAACCTAAAGGGGATTTTTGCAAACACTGGAGAGAAATTATACAAAGGGTTTGCAATATCAGTATTTTTTAAAAGCGGAGAGGGTATTCTTTTGAAATAATAAACTCAAGAAAATGCTAAGCTGAATTTTAAAGCTTAAAATTATTTTCCTTTATAAGCGGTATTCTGAGATTAACCATACTACCAAAAAAAAAAAAAAAAAAGAAGTCTACTCAAAATTCACTGCAATCAGTCCAACATAGAGAAAAACCATTCATTTCTGTTTCAGGAAGCTGTATGACGGAAAAGCACAGGTATATAAAGAGAAATTAATTAAGAAAAATTAAATACCTCTATTGCTTTCCTTTCATCAATTGTTTCTGGCACTGTTTCCCCATAATTTTAATTTTTCAACTGCTCCTCAAGCAAAATACAGTTGAATCTTGAACAAGTCAGGTTTGAACGATATGGGTCCACTTACAAGTGGTTATTTTCCAATAGTATATACTGTAGTTTTACATGGTCCAGGGATAGCTGGATCCAAGGAAGCAGAGGAACCTTGGATAGAGGGCCAGCTATAAGTTATAGGTGGATTAACCTCTGCATTGTTCAAGGGTTAACTGATTAAACAAGGGTTAACTGTGTTTAATTAGCTGTTCACATTTCTCTTGGAAAAGTATAAACACTGAATGAACAATTAAGTAAATTTTAAAAATCTGAAAAAGAATGGATGTACATATATGTATACCTGAATCATTTTGCTGTACACCTGAAATAATATTGTAAATCCACTACACTCCAATATAAAATAAAAATTAACTTTTAAAAAATTGAAGTTTCTGAATCAAATTGCTAATCACTTACTCAAACTTTTCCAGATAAATATATAGATAGATGTGTCCATTCTTCTTCATGTAAGAGAGAGGGTTAGCAAGATGACACAAACAAATGGTCTGGGTACATAAGAATTCTTTTCCTCTCCTTATGTCATCCTGCTTTAAGGAACAAGGAGAGTATCATATACATTAAGAGATGTATGAGATTGAAGTCCATTTGAAACAGCATTACAAAGACTAGCATGTGCCGTGTCAGTCGTATTTGACTCTGAGACCCCAGGAAGTGTAGCCTGCCAGGTTCCTCTGTGCATGGGATTTTCCAGGCAAGAATACTGGAGCAGGTTGTCATTGCCTTCTCCAGGGGAATCTTCCCATCCCAGGGATCGAACCCGCATCTTTTGCATCTCCTGCATTGGCAGGTGGATTCTTTATCACTGTACCACCTGGGAAGCCCTAGAGACAAGCATATCTGAGGCCAATATGATATTTGTCATAGCTCATTGAAAAAAAAAACCTACAATACCAGGAATCATTGGGAAAATAATGTAATGCCATAAAATACATGGAAATGCATGCTTTCCAGAAGATAATCATTCAAAAAGGTGATATTCCTCCAGGAAGGGTTATTGAAACTTTTCATTTCACTTCGTATCAAGAAGCAAAGCTAATGGGGAGATCAAAATGTTCTGTTCTAAATATATCCAAGTGCTAAGTCTTTCTTGCAATAGAAACATCTCTAATTTGTGTAGAGAAATTTCCTTTCACATAAATTAACTTTTAAATAGGCTTGAAAATTGACCTTGGGTAAATTTATATAATAATGGTTCCTAAGCTATGCAGATTATTATACCTAATTAACCAGTTAAATTCATAAAATTTTCTTTTAAATCAGCTCAACTATTTTCAGATGTTTATCTTTTAGAAGCAAAACTAAGAAGGGCATCATGATGAGACTAGACCATCACAACAAAGTACTCTGAGTTTCTGATCTTAATTTCACCTCCTATTACTCTGGGACCTACAGCTAATCATATCATGTCTTTTGCTCTTCATTTTTTTTTTAATAGAAAAATCCTTTTTTTAAATCCAGTAAGGGAATTCTGTTTATGAACCACTTGTGTAGAAGAGTCTTAGAGCCTGAGAAACCTCCCATTATAAGGGTTGGATGGCATCACCGACTCAATGGAGATGAGCTGGAGCAAACTCTGGGAGATGATGAAGGACAGGGAAGCCTGCAATGCTGTAGTCCATGGGATCACAAAGAGTCAAACGTGACTTAGTGACTGAACAACAATAACATAAAGGTTTTGGGCTTTGGGGTCCTTTTGCCTAGGCTTGAACCCTGGCCCTTCCATTTTCAAAAGAGTGATCTTGGTCAAGCCACTTCAACTCTCTAGGCCTCAGGTTCTTTACCTATAAAATAAGGATACTCATAACCCCTTACCACAGAGTTGCGGTGAAAAATGAATTAGACATACACCTTAAAATGTTTAAAACACAGCTGAGTATACCACTAGGACTCAATAATGTTAGTTATTTTTATTATAATTCACTTGAGACCTTTACAAGCAGACTGCAAAAGTGACACCCGGAGTGCACACTTTGATGACAATTCCATCCCACATTACTCTAACATTCCTAGAATTCCAAATGTCTTGAAACTATTGTTTAGTCTTTTATATATAAACTGAAACACAAGCAGCCAAGATGGGGACTCATCCCTCCTTCTGGGTACAAGCAGGAAACAGTATTGGTGTTCCAGAAATGCAGTGTTTGCATGGCATCAAACTTTTGGTGGCAAACTGGATGTGAGCATCGCAAGCAAAATCACTAAGACTGCATCAATAAACTGACGCCTTCTGACTTCAGTTACAGTTTTCCTGGAGTTTGCTGTGATAATGAACACAGACAGCATTGATCCATTGAGGACTACACCTGCTGCATTCCTACAAGTAATTCAATCATGTTTGTCAGGGAGAAACTGTGAATTATCTTAGGACATCCAAACACCAGCTTTCTCAGGGTATGATAATATATTTAAATTACAGAGGGGCTTCCTGATTGCATTAGAAATACATCCATCTTCCCCTTCTTATCTTTGCAGACGGCATGCCACAGGCTTCATCACAGCCAAATGCAAACTTCTTGAAGGCTGGGATTGCTAATTGTATTTAAAAGAGCAACTGGTTTCTTTCTCAGTAGTTATTCACTATCCACCAAAAACTATCTGAAGTAAGTGTAGCACATATAAATGTATTTCATCCCACTCCCAGGTAAATCCCTAGGGGATGCTTAACACAAGAATGGGTTTGGTAAAGACTCTACAAGACTGAGAAGAAATTAAACGGAAGCATAAAATGAATATTTAGAAATATCAATGCCTATTTTTCAGAGAAAGTAGAAAAAAGGTAATGAGATATAACTAATATTTGGAAGTAAAAATATCTAGTTCCCAGCAGTGCAGTTTACTTAAATTGCTAGAAAGACTTCAACGTATCAGCAGAGGCTTTCTTCCTCTCCCCAATCCAACTCTCAATAATACTTCCTACAGACTCTCCAAAGCCTATGACAAAATGCTCCTAACATTTACATCTGTAATGGTTTTTCTCCTACAGAGAAGAGAAAATATGGGGAAATAAAAATTTTGACAGCCTTTGTGATGTTCAGTAAGGTGGAAGGATGTTTGCAAACTTCAAACCTGAGTGACTTGTTGTTCCACCTTTTCTGACAGGCGACATTAAACAAATGTCTCACACAAGAGGTACCTCTGGTGTGTGCGCTTGGGTTTGGGCAGAGAGGAGGGGAGGCGCTTTATGTGCTGTCATGGGAAATTAACGGTCTACCTTAGGAAGTTTTACAGACAATCACTTTAAATCAAACACAGGCAGCCTGTCAGCAAGCATAAGCGCTAAAGAGCACAAAATGGGTGACTTTCTCACTTTGCTTCATCCTCATCTCTACAATGACCTAAATAAGTTCTCCTTAAATAATGTTACCACCAAACACGTTTGGAAATTTTTTAATTTATCTAAATTAAATTTACCTAATTAATTTATCTAGTTAATTTTATCTAATTTACCTAATTAAATTATCTAATTAACTTATTTATCTATTTGGAAATCAAACAGATATCCAAGTCAAGGTCTTAAGTCTGAATAGAATCCAATTCCCTTCCTCATCCCTATTCTTCTCCTTTTCCTAAACTTCACTAGTAATTGCAGATGTTACCATTTTCCCCTAAGATGATGGCCATTTTTCTAACATTTTCACTGGGTATGTGTACATTAATCTCAAAATAAGACAGTGTCCTGCCCTGAGCCATCTTGAGATGATGTGTTAAGTGCTATAATGAAGATGTCTAAAGCAAAGTAATTTTAAAAATTCACACAAAAAATATTTCAAATAATTCAAAAGGAAATTTAACTTACATCTTACAAGAGTGGGTGAGTGTAAGACCAGATAAAAGCTGAGAGAGAAGATGAGACAGGACTGAATCTGGAAGGATCAGGTGTATACCAGATAATGAAAATGAGAAGGTTGGCATGGTTGATTTTGATTTAGGTAGAAATAAATAACTATGGGCAAGCTTGGCAGAGCTAAGAAAAGGAAAGGGCCAGTGAGGGTCTAGAGCATAAAAGGTCAGCACAAGAGCTGTGTGCTGTGCTTTTGCTTAGTAGAGCAGTCATGTCCAACTCTGTGTGACCCCATGGACTGTAGCCTGCCAGGCTCCTCCATGCATGGAATTCTCCAGGCAAGACTACTGGAGTGGGTGGCCATTTCCTTCTCCAGGGGATCATCCTGCCTGAGGGATCAAACGCAGGTCTCCTGCACTGCAGGAGGATTCTTTACTGTCTGAGCCACCAAGAAGCCCAAGAGCTGTGTGGATGAGGTCAGAGAAGGCCTTATGCTCTACAAAAAGGCATTCATTCCGACTTGAATAGTAGACAATACAAAATCACAAAGATGAGGGAAGCAACATGATCATTCTGGCAGAGGTAGGGAAGATAGAGAAGTTTAGGTTTAGAGTGGAAACCAATTAGAAAGAGGAGAGGGGAAAGCAATGGCAACAGGTATGGGAAGGAGAAAATGGATTTGAGACATAATTGCAAAGCAGGATGGACAAAAATGAATGACGGTGCATGAATCAGGTGAGGGGGACACGAGTGTTCTAGAGCAACCCCAAGATACTAGGGGGTGGTGGTATCTGGATCACTGAAGAGCTGGAGGCATCACCTTTCAGGAGAGTCAATAAAGGAAGATGAGAAGCAGAAGATGATTTGGGCGAGGATGCAGGTATGCGTAGGGGACTGGAGGTTGGGGGTGAAAAATTTCAACAGATTATTATTATTTAGGTTTAGACCTGGACCTTTGGAGAGAGTTCAGTTTGGAGCTACCATTTTGAAATTTATAGCTAAAAATACTGAATGGATACAATAATGGCAAAAGAAGCAGAAAAGAGTCAAGGAAGGCTCTGTGGAGAATTTGTGTTGAGTGAGCGGGTAGAGAAAAGGGAATGTTCACGAGCCTGAGGACAAATGATATGAAGAGGAACAGGAGGTCAGAGATAGTGGTGACGGAGAAGCAAAGAAGGAAAAGGCTGAAATACAAAAGCAGCATCAGTTGTATAAAATACTTATGAAATCAGTTAAGACAAGGCTCAAACACACCCTTGAGCTTTGGCAGTGAGACAGTGACTGGTCAGGAGTGTGCAAACGAATGGGAGGGGGAAGGAAATGGGGAACAGATTACGAGAAAAGAAAAGAGAAACTCAAGGGATAGGCTGGAGAGCTGAGGATGAAATGCAGGATTAAGAGATTTTTATAAAATGGGAGAGATTAAAAATATTTATAGGTCCTGGGGAAGGAGCCAGTAGAGAGGAAAAGACTGAGGACAGCGGAGAGAAAGAATCTAACAGAAAGAACAAGATCCCACAGGGCATGGAGGGAAATGGAATTAAGACTAGAGGAGAAACTGCCTCTGAAAAAGACAAGGCCACAAAAAGAAGTGTGCCTCTATGACAAATAAATGCCTAAGAGTAAAGAAGAAAATTTAAGGAAATTCAGCACTGGTGAGAGGGATAACAGACTTCTTTCTCACGGATCTTCTTATTCTAAAATTACCAGGATGCTTTAATAAGGAGAAAAGGTAAGGACAATGTCTGGCACACAGTAATCCTTCAGTAACTGTTTGCTGGAGAAAAGGAAACAAATGAGCAAAAAGTCATTAACAGAAAAATATGACTAAATAGAAGGATTTCCCTTGAAAATTCAGTTTAAGTACACTCAACTCCTATTGAATGTCAGAGCTGAATCTTGAAAAAATAGCCTGCCAATCAAAAAACATGTACAAGAGAAAATGTAATGAATTAAGGCTTATAAAGCAGAGGGCTTCCAACTTTTAGAGAGGATGCAGAGTCCTTTTTATTCTTCAGTGAAATCCTCATTTCAATTTGCTTGAAAGCTTCAAAATAAGAAAGAAGTGTAGATTCACTTAGATGCATTTTTGAGCATTGATGTACCTCTACCAACTCTCTCAGCATTTCTAATTTCATTTTAAAGAATGGATTGAGTCACCTCTTTTCATACAATTTTCTTTGCTATTCTTATTTCCATTCTGACATTGAAAAAAATAAAATAAAATATGCAAATGAGATATTGGTGGCTTTGCTAATGCCAGGGCCCCAAACACACTGGGCAGACAAAGAGAGCTGCCTATGGGCGGTAGGCATCACGGCTGACAGGGAATGCTAGTGGCCACCGGAGAGACTGCAGATAGATTACAACTCAGAAAACAAAGTGGCCATGACAAATGCAACTGGACAGAATATACTATATTCTGGTAGCCAGGTAGCTAACCTGATGGCAGTGGATGACAGCAATTAACTAAGCCCAAGACAGTGTAAAGAGTTTAAAAACACGTATCTTTTTAATATGCAAGAACTAAAATGAAAGATTCCAAGACCTACTATGGGTCTACTATACCTACTATGGAGAAGGCAATGGCACCCCACTCCAGTACTCTTGCCTGGAGAATCCCAGGGACGGGGGAGCCTGGTGGGCTGCCGTCTATGGGGTCGCACAGAGTCGGACACGACTGAAGCGACTTAGCAGCATACCTACTATATCCATCAAGTTTTATTTTGTGCTTTCACAACCTGCCCATCCACTTACCAACCGCTCATTTGCTCATTTACTCAGAGCACTTTTATTGTCTGTTACGGGCCAGAATCACACGATTTACATCCTCACTACATTTAGGGTAGAGCCTCTTGGCTGGGCCTGGGCCGGCTCGCTGCTTCCTTTGATATTTCTACATATTAATACTTTTTCCTGCGAATGTTGATTTAAGGTGCCAACTGTCTTTCTTTGAAAACCATAATTCTTAATTATGAAGTCATATGATTCCCACTTTTCTTAGTGTTGAAATTCTTATTCTGTATTAAAATTGGCAAATGATGTTGGTTCTAATTATCTTTGTCATTGACTGATTCATAAATCCCATAGTTTAGGAAATACAGAGTCAATTAGTTTTATCTTCCCTGGCTTTCACTTTTATTTCCCAGGCTGTAGGGCACAGTATATATTCATTATCTATATAGTCTTGCTTCTGGGCACACCATATCACCACCTACCTGGACCACCCCTCAGCATTCACCACCATCCCTCCCCTTCAACCCCACCCCAGCCCCACCAGATCTCTTACATGTTCAACTGGCCCTTTGGTCCCACAAGATAGGAAATCAAAAGATTTCTTGAAAACTTGCTTTGAAGCAGTTTAAATTGGTAAGCAGTCCTTAGGCCCACAGAACTCTAAAAAGTTCTCATTTATTCCCAAACAATAATTAAATATTGCTTTTATAACTACCAATTACAAATTTTGTTTTTATAACTACACATTTTATAACTATATACTGATACAATGACTGACATAAAGGAACCAAGTACTGCTACTGCTTCCAACAACATGGTAACTGACACGATATAAGGTTACACCAAAGAGGACTTCTTACAGTATTCCATTTAGATAAAGTTCAAGCACAGGCAAAACCTATCTATCCACAGCCAAAAAAATAAGAACAAGTACCTCTCAGGGATGGATGTCAACTGTCAATAGGAGGAAGTTTTCTGGGACACAAAAAATGATCTATATCAACATTTCATATATTGACCTGGGTTGTGGTTACATGTGAATATATATATATATATATATTTGTATATATGTAAAAATTCATAGAAATATATGAATACACAAATATTGTAAGGATTTGGACGCAATGATGTATGTCATATTCCAATAAAAATTTAAAAAGAAATTAGCTTGCAAAATATTTACAGATTTTGAACTCATAGAGTCCAACTACTTCCCTGGTGGCTCAGAGGGTAAAGGATTTGTCTGCAATGCAGGAGACCTGGGTTCTATCCCAGGGTTAGCAAGATCCCCTGGAGAAGGAAACGGCAACAACCCAGTGCAATATTTTGCCTGGGAAATCCTGTTATAAGGAGTTGGGACTGGACTGAGCAGCTGTCACTTTCAGAGTCCAACAATGTAAAATACTTGAGTATTCTTTCACTAAGAGCAATATCCTACAAACTTTCTAGCATTACACTTTTTTCTTCCTGCTATGCATTAAATACTTTTGTACCTATTCGTGCCTGGAGAATCCCAGGGATGGGGGAGCCTGGTGGGCTGCCGTCTATGGGGTCGCACAGAGTCGGACACGACTGAAGCGACTTAGCAGCAGCAGCAGCACAGCGTGGTAGCTTACAAGAATAGGCTCTAAAGAATGCTCATTGAGAATGCTCCTGGTGGTGAAGCAGATGGGAATCTGCCTGCCAGTGAATGGGTCATGGGTTCCATCCTTGGTCCGGGAAGATTCCACACGCCACGGAGCAACTAAACCCACAAGTCACGACTACTGAGCCCATATGCGGCAGCTACTGAAGCCCGTGCACCCAGAGCCTGTGCTCCATAGCAAAAGAAGCCACCGCCATGAGAAGCCTGTGCACCACAGTAAAAGCAGACCCCGCTTGCTGTAAGCAGAGAAAGCCTGCATCCAACAATGAAGACCCAGCACAGGCATAAATAAATAAACGAAATTATCTTAAAAAAGAATGCTCACTGAGCTTAATGATAACAATCACCAAATCATTAGCATTCTCCCACAAGTGCTGAAAACTACTTAAGGACATCAGAGACTCGAGTCTCTCTTTCAATCGCAAAAAGAAAAGAAGGCACACACCCAGCGTTTCCAAGTTCAAAACCCCTGCTCTCACTCAAAACATGAAATTAAGGTAATTAAAAATTCAATCTTCTTTAATGGCACTTCCATGTCAATTCTTTAAATATGGTTGTTGTTGCTTCTCTTGCTTGAATCAAGGAACTCTCCTTTCTCATTTATTAAGTAACAAAATCTCAAAAAATACATGCTTAGCTGGAGGTTGCTTTTTATTTTTTACTACAAAAGGAAAATTAAAACGGTTTCTTGGCCACAGAATGGAATATATTTAATTTCCTGTATAACATATTTAAAAAAAATAGTAGGCAGTATTAATGATTAAATTTTCAAATGACAATTACTGAAAGTAAGACAGTTGCTAATGACAAAGTATGCGAAACAGCAATAGAGACCAAATGAACGAGGCTGGGGTCTGTGTTTTCGAAGAGGCAAGGGGAAATGGTAAAATAATCTTCCAAATGACACTGAGAAACAGTGTCTATAGTCAACACCCGAAGGAATATAAGTTATTAAAGGGAAAGACCATGTTTTCCCTCTAGGTATTCATATGCTATTTTTGATGCCAACTTATATTATCAATTTAGGTCTCAAAATCAGATGTAAATGGGCTTCTGGCTGGAAGGAAACGTATTTCATTGAATGCTGAATAAGCATATTTTGGCTACCACAGTCCAAGACAAATACATGTTCAGAATACATAAAAAGCAACACACAAATTAGGTAAACATTTTGCACTGGAAAGAACCTCCTCTACTGTCTCGTATATGTAAGCTTCCAATAATGTTAATTGATCATTAGAAAACTTCATTGATAGTAAGAAAATCTGCAACTAAACTATCAGCTTAAAGTCAAAATCACGGCAGCAGTCATGATGATTTTAGGTTTATCTGAAAATACAGTTTTAGTTCCATATTAGCTTTACAGCAGAAACAAGTACACTTTCATTTTGTCTTACAAGTCCCCAAAAGGGTTAACTTATAACACACGCACCAGTTACTGGCACGGGGCGGGGGGGGGGGGGGAATAGAAAAGTACAAAAACAGGAGCAGAGAAGGAAAAAAAAAGAGAGAGAGTAAAAGGAACTCCATTGCCGAGAAGGGTGCAGTTCCTCTAATAATTGCTCTCTGTACAGCCAGGATCTGAGTTTCTCTCTTATCCTTTTTGGAAAGAAGAAAGTCAAAGCTGTAATGACTTTGACCAGTCAGACCTGGTCAACCGTAACACCTTCACTTGGTCAATGATAATCATAAGCACTAAACTGAAGTATAAAAATTAACCCAAATGATCAAGACTGGAATAAACACTTCCGACCAGAGTTCTGGAGCTGCACAGTATATTAGAAAGACTTCCAATCACAGACTTAAAGAATGTAGATCTCTCAACTCTGCACCTTGTTAACTGCACCTGGAATTCATCTTTTGATTAAGCATCTCTAGGAAGGATACCGTCTTCCAAGGAAAATTTTCCTATTTTTGAACTGCTTTGTTCATTAGAAAAAAGCATTCATTCATTCATTCTCACTATGTAGAGTCAAATCTTACACATCCAACCAACTAGTTCCACTCCAGATTTATGAGACAACAAAACACAAAACTGCTTTATTTCTTTTAAGTGGCATTTTATATATTTGAAATCAGGTAGCAACTCTTCTCTTTTTCACTAACATTTTTGATTTTTCCTGCTGTTTCTCATAAGGACCAGTCAACACTTTCCTGCTAACTAGACTGGCCTGTCTGACCTCTCTTGACATTGTTGCTGAATTGTGCACTGACATGTGGACTGGAACCTGACTGACTCACCAATTCACTTTATTAATACAAAATTGCTAGTTAGTTGCAATCAGTGTTCAGCCATATACCATTATCATATTTTGAAAATACAAAACTTAAAAAAAAAAGCTTCAAAAAGACTTTTTTATAATCTCCAAAGGTTACTTAGTTTGAAGATTAAAAGCATTTAACATTTATTATATAAATTCAAAAATACAATATATATAAATAATATTACATAATTTCAAAAGCAGTGACTCAAATGTGGGGTTTGAAATCTAAATATACCACAACTCAAGTGTTTCACAGGCCTTCACAGGTCAGACACTCTGAAAAGACAGCAATATTTTTCATAATTCTGAGGACAGGGGGAAAAAAGCATTGTGTTTCATAAAAATGCAACAGGGTAGCCACATTTCCTCCCATGCATGAATAATGTATGATCTACAATGTTATTTGCTAGACTGTCTAATCACCAGCATCTTTCAAAATGTCTATATAAGCTTTAGCTCATTAAGAACAAACATGTTATCTGTATAAAAATATCATATACCTGTGAAGACTCAGAATAATATTCTGCCAAATGCCAATGCACACATCAAACTGACATGGTGGGCCAAGCTTTGTGCATTTCTCCAAGACAAAAACATTGAGAAAGAAATACAGAAGGATGACTTCTGTTTAAGACATTCACACTTACTCTAATAATCACACACACACTCTCACAATGTATCTATGTAACTATCGATCTAGTATAAAGAAAGAGTCCAGGGGCTATGGAACCCTTGTAAATAAAGTAAAAAATAACAACAACGAAAACAACCTAAGAGAATCAGAAGCTACATAAGAAAGCTTTTAAAGCAAGGTTGCTTCTATTAGAAAAGGCTTTATAATCTTGAAAAGGGTTTCCATAATTCATGAAAGAATAAGGAAAAAGTTGTTTAATGCAACCATGACCTTTCAATATAGTAATAAGAAAGAAAAGGTGAAAGAAAAAGGATCTGCTTCTATTATGTAACCATTAAAAACAAAACATGAGTCTAAAAGATTAGTAGTTTAGGATCAATGATATTAAAAAAATAAATTTCCCAATTCACTTTAACTTTGTGATATTTTAGCCTTTAACAAACACTCTATAGTTACAATAGAGATAAAACAATGTTAAAATATATATGTGTATATATATATATGCATACACAGACACACACACATATATATATATTTAATACACATATATATGAAATATACACACCATTTTTAGGTACAAAAGAAAGATTGATCTATTTCAATATCATTACTAAAACATTTCCCTTTATATTTTTATTCATATTTAATAAAAAAATTCACTTCAAATCAACAAATAATTGCTAAGCACTCCTGTAAGTTACCTATTAATTCTTTTTTTTTTTTTTTCCCATCCCTGGGATTCTCCAGGCAAGAACACAGGAGTGGGTTGCCATTTCCTTCTCCACCTATTAATTCTTTAAACAAATATTTACTGGGTATCCCATTCACACAGAAGATACATGTGAACCACTACTCCCTTTACTATGGAAGTAATGTTGAGAAAATGTTTGGGAGAGAGATTACAAAAGGCAAAAATCCAGGGTGTTATAAGAAAGCAGACTTGGAGTTCTGAAGACATAAAACAGCCTTACCAAATTAAATCACTTACAAGCAAGTCAGTACCAGAAGAGGTTGAAAAGACCTTTTGAGCTAGAGCAGGTTTAGACCAATAATCTGCATAATTCATAATTTTTAAGTGATTACTCCCAAATTATTCTCTATAAAAGACTTAGATTTGTTGGCAAAGCTTATTACAAAACTAACACACAAAAAAAACCTACAAAACTTCTGCAAAGCTGCCCACAGAACCATACTACCTCTTCAAGAGAAAACAACAATTTATAGTTCAGCCACAACTATTTAAAAACTCTCATATATGGAAAAGTTACACAGAATAACTCCTTCATAATCACTGCAGATGGTGACTGCAGCCATGAAATTAAAAGACGCTTGCTCCTTGGAAGAAACCTAGACAGCATATTAAAAAGCAGAGAGAATACTGACAAAGGTCCGTCTAGTCAAAGCTATGTTTTTTCAGTATTAATATATGGATGTCAGAGTTTGACCATAAAGAAAACTGAGTGCCAAAGAATTGATGTTTTTGAACTGTGGTGTTGGAGAAGACTCTTGAGAGTCCCTTGGACAGCAAGGAGATCAAGGCAGTAAATCCTCAAAGACATCAGTCCTGCACACTCATTGGAAGGACTGATGCTGAAGCTGAAGCTCCAATACTTCGGCCACCTGATTCAAAGAACTGACTTACTAGAAAAGACCCTGTTACTAGGAAAGATTGAAGGTGGGAGGAGAAGGAGACAGCAGAGGATGAGATGGTTGGATGGCATCACCGACTCAATGGACATGAGTTTGAGCAAGCCCCAGGAGTTGGCAATGGACAGGGAAGCCTTGTGTGGTGCAGTCCATGGGGTTGCAAAGAGTTGGACACGACTAAGCGACTGAACTGAACTGAGCATCTTGAAAGGCTAATGGCATAACAGCATTTGCTTACTATCTTTGGATAGTATTGTCAACATTGACCAGTATCAGAGATTTATTTTCCATTTCAGGAAACAGAAGTGTTAGGAGGGACAAAGGACTTTTACTGTATCAAACAGATGAATATTAATGGCTTCACCCATAAAAAGAGGGCTTTCTGCATATTCAAACCACAGTAACATGAAGTCTTAGAAAATAGATTTTACTAATAGCCATTCTCTGAAGCTATGAAACAGTTCCCTATACAGCTGCTAACTGGCAGCTTCTATCATACATCTGACATGATTAACTTTTAGAAGCTATTCTTCTCCATAATTATGGACAAGAATGATTGGATGGTATGATTACAATTACCTGTCATTCCTACTGTTGTTTGCCCAAAGAAAGGCACACAGAAAACCAGAGAGACACTATCAGCAAAACCCATGTGGCCATAAAAGTTGGATCCCCCTAACTGACCTAAATGCCAGCTTACTCCTTACTAACTAATAAATATTTTTGGTTCAACCCAGGAAGTGTTTAATTGCTGCCTGATTTAATGAAATGTGGCTAAAAACAGTGAAAAATGCTCACAGCCCAGATACTGAGTATTCCAGTTGTGTTCAACAGAGGAAGCATCAGTGACATTTTTGCAACTTTAAATACCATCATCATCCACTATGTCTCGAGCCTCTTACCTCTGCCAAGTCACCCCAAGACTACAAACATCTGTTCTTGCAACTGTCTCATAAGAAAGGTACTTCATAAATGCAAAGTGCTCATTATCCTAAAGAGCCAAATGGCTTTTAAAGGCTAGTTAAAGCAAATAAGCAAAAGAAACAATGCATTGTCATTTGGACTTTTCAGATTTTAAATGTCAGGCCATTGGACATTTTTGTAAATATTGTAAAAAGCATTTCCCAATCACAAAATTGCAAAACTTGGAAGATAGAAAACAAAATTCAGACCAACCAACTCCTCTATTTTATAGATATGAAAAACGAAGACACACAGTGATTTGACCAATATCAAAGACTACAAAGTGGTCACTCATACCCACTCCCCCACACCCACTTTTATTGGTCTGTCCTCTCTACCATGCAGTATACAAATCCCCCTTCCATTGAAACAATGGCTTTAGTGCTTAAAGAATGACCAAATAAATCAGTTAATAAATTAGGTCCCCAAATTTCTTCTAACTGCAAAATTTAATGTATATTCTCTGCAGTAGATAAATAAGAAAAGATGATTTCATAAGGGTGAGTCCCTAATACAACAGGACCAGGGCCCTAGTTAGAAGGGGAAGGGGCTATGTGAGGACACAATGAGAAGACTTCTTTGAACTCCTGAGTTCTCATGTCTGACTGGCTCTAAACATTTGGAATTTCAGTTTCTCAAATGATGATGCACTAGCATTAAAATCCACCACCTTTCTTTGATGATTCCACCTTTAAAACCAAAAACTTATACACAGAGATGAGATGGTGAATACAAAAATCAAATGCATGTTTTTGTTTTCATTAGAGACACATTAGTAGCAAGCCACACTAATGTGCCTAATTATTCTAGAATGCATGCAATAATAAATGCATGCAGTAGACAGGCAATGGCAGCCCACCCCAGTGTTCTTGCTTGGAGAATCCCAGGGACGGGGGAGCTTGGTGGGCTGCCGTCTATGGGGTTGCACAGAGTTGGACACGACTGAAGTGACTTAGCAGCAGCAGCAGAGAGGTAAAGCTTTAGACTGTTTTCTAAATACTTCAGTTCGATGGCTGCAGTCAGTTCTTCAAGTAATAACTCTATCTTCACCCATTTTTTTTGCTATAAGAAAAAATTGCACTAACAAACCTTGTCCTTGTTGCTTAGTCACTAAGTCATGTCCAACTCTTGAGATCCTGTGAACTGTAGCCCCCCAGGCTCCTCTGTCCATGTGAATTCCCAGGCAAGAATACTGGAGCCAGTTGCCACTTCCTACTCCAGGGGAATCTTCTGGACCCAGGAATTAAACCCAAGTCTCCTGCATCTCCTGCAGTTGTAGGCGGGTTCTTTAACACTGAGCCAGCAGGGAAGCCCACTAACAAATCTCAGGTACAATATAATCTGCTTTTAGAGAATAAAGAATAATAAGAAATTTTAAAAATAGATAGGGAAAAATAAATTCTCACTCCCTCCCCCACCCGCTCCCAAACAGCAGCCACAAAGTAATTTCAAAGTTCCTGAAATAGCTAGATTATGTATTAATTATAACTGAAACTTATTACTCTATAGCAAACTGTGGTTAATACCTCAATAAAATACACACTTTTTTGGTAATGGAAATGCAACCCACTCCAGTATTCTTGCTGGGAAAATCCCATGGACAGAGGAGCCTGGCAGGCTACAGTACATGGGGTCACACAGAGTCTGGCGTGACTGAGTGACTTCACTTTACTTTAAATTTTATTAATATTTACATGATGGTTAATAATTAACATAATGTAATTACTCAAAAATATAAATTTTAGAAAAAATATAAATGCTTGGCAGACCTAGACAAAAGAAGGGCAACATGCCACTCAACATTAATGTATCTTCCTTCCGTTCCCCCAATTCAATGCCTTTAAATAAAACCAGTTTATTAGAGCGAATTCATCCATTCTGGTTAAATGTTTCCAGAGAAACAAAAAATAACAAATATCTCAGTGGGAATGGTTGGGGGAGGGGGTGGTGGGAGGCAGATATAAGTCCTATTATTTTTTAGGTTTATATTTTGGTCAAAGTATCTCAGAATCTACCTAGGCATGGCTAGAAATCTTTTTATTTCAATATGCTTTTGTTCATTTTAGACCCACAGGCAGAAAAACTGATTATATGACCTCTCACCATTAAAAGCCTACATTCAGGGTTTAATTGCACACAATGTCTTATTAGGCTGAGTAATGCAAGCATGGGCAAATAAAAAACAGAAACAGCAAGGATCGAAAAGAAGCAGAGGACATTAAGAAGAGGTGGCAAGAAGAACTACAGAACTATACAAAAAGGTCTTAACGACCCAGATAACCACCACGGTGTGATCACTCACCTAGAGCCAGACACCCTGGAGTATGAAGTCAAATGGGCCTTAGTATTCAAACCTATAAACAAAGCTAGTGGAAGGGATGGAATTCCAATCGAGCTACTTCAGATCCTAAAAGATGATGCTGTTAAAGTGCTGCATTCAATATATCAGCAAATTTGGAAAACTCAGTAGTGGCCACAGGATTGGAAAAAGTCAGTTTTCATTCTAATCCCAAAGAAAGACAATGCAATAGAATGTTCAAACTATGTTACAATTACCTCATTTCACATGCTAGCAAGATAGTTGTCAAAATCCTTCAAGCTAGGCATCAACAGTATGTGAACTGAGGACTTCCAGATGTTCAAGCTGGATTTAGAAAAGGCAGAGGAACCAGAGATCAAATTGCCAACACCCACTGGATCACGGAAAAAGTAAGAGAATTCCATAAAAACATCTACTTTTGCTTCACTGACTGCACTAAAGCCTTTGACTGTGTGGATCACAAAAAGCTGTGGAAAATTCTTAAAGTGATGGGAATATGAGACTATCTTACCTGTCTCCTGCAAAAACTATATTCAGGTCAAAAAGCAACAGAACTAGACATGGAACAATGGACTAGGTCCAAACTGGGAAAGGAGTACATCAAGGCTATATACTGTCACCCTGTTATTTAACTTATATGCAGCGTACATCATGCTAAATACCGGGCTAGAGGACTTGCAAGCTGGAATCAAGGTTGCAGGGAGAAATATCAACAACCTGAGATATCCAGATGATACCATTCTAATGTCAGAGAGCAAAGAGAACTAAAGAGCCTCTTGATGAGGGTAAAAGAGGAGAGTGAAAAAGCTGGATTAAAACTCAATATTCAAAAACTAAGAATATGGCATTCAGTCCCACTTCACATCTGGCATCACTTCGAGGCAAATAGATAGGGAAAAAGTAGAAACTGACAGATTTTCTTTTATTGGGTTCCAAAATCACTGTAGACACTGACTGTAGCCCCAAAATTAAGATGCCTGCTTCTTGGAAGAAAAGCTATGGGAAATCTAGACAGTGTATTAAAAAGCAGAGACATCAGTTTGCCTACAAAGGTCTGTATAGTTCAAGCTATGGTTTTTCCAGCAGTCATGTATGGACGTGAGAGTTGGACCATAAAGAAGGCTGAATGCTAAAGAATTGATGCTTTAGCATTGTGCTGCTGGAGAATACTCTTGAGAGTCCCTTGGAAAGCACAGAGATCAAACCAGTCCATCCTAAAGGAAATCAACCCTGAATATTCATTGGAAGGACTGATGCTGAAACTGAAGCTCCAATACTTTGGTCACCTGATGCAAAGAGCCCACTCACTGGAAAAGACCCTGATGCTAAGAAAGATTGAGGGCAAGAAGAGAAGGGGGCAGCAGAGGATGAAATGGTTGGATGGCATGATCAACTGAACGGACATGAATTTGAGCAAATTCCCAGAGATAGTGAAGGACGAGGAAGCCTGGTGTGTTGTAGTCCACAGGGTAGCAAAGAATCAGACACCACTTAGTGACTGAACAACAAAAATGAATACATGAATGACTACAGGAGACATGATTTATGATAATTATCAAAGTAAAATATACTAGCAAGATGATGCACACTGATTCTTCTCACTGTCGAAACTAAAATTCTAAACTTCTTTATTTTTTTGGCCACACTGCAGGGCTTGCAAGATCTCAGCTCCCTGACCAGGAACTGAACCTGAGTCATAGCAGTGGAAGCCCATAATCCTCACTACTAGGCCACCAGAGAACTCTCGTAAACTTGTAAACTTTAGAAGGAACAATAAATTCAGTAATCAGCCAATGCTGAAGTGTAAAAGCAAAAATTAAAAAAACAAAAAACCAACAACACTAAAAGATCTTAGTCATTTGAAGTTCCAAAAGCCCATGGAACCATGAGAAGCAAGGTTAAAATCTGACCCAAAGGCTAATTTAAAGTCTATAACGATCATTTGCTTAGGAAGGAATTAAGTCAGCTTGTAGACCACTTAACAGTCTTGTGACTTCCACTAAGAGTTACACAGAGAAAAAATAATTAACTATTTGCGTTATGCAACAAAATTCTCCCTAGTTCTAATCAATAATCAATTAAACTACTTTATGAAAGTAGAGACTAAACAAGTGAATTACACTGGTAAAAGTATAATCAAGCTATAAAACAACTCTCTAGTGAAGCAACATAAATAAAATAGTAAAAAAAAAAAAAAAGAATTGTCAGGAATACATTCAACCCTACCAATATTTTACCAGAAATGTATTACTTAGTGTGAAATAAGTATATACACTTTTTATTCTAACTTCATGTTTAAAAAGAAAAAAATAAGTTTATGGGAAAAATAAAAAAACTCTTGAAAAGTGACAATACTGCTAATGAAACTTCCCAAAGATTTCTTCCATTGTTAAAAACAAATGTAAATATTAGGATTACATTTATTGAAGTAACAGTATACTTAGCAGTAAATTATGGTGTTTGAACTAGGTCAGAAGATGCCTATAATGATTAAGCTATCTTCTCATTTTCCTAACAATTAGGAACACTGACTAAGTAGAAATCAATTGTAATTGGAAAAGCGTTAAGTCCTAAACTAATTACTAAAGTCAGTTGATATATATGATAGTTAATTAATTTAGAAATTCTAAATGTTGCACTTTATATATGTATATATATATTTATATATATATACACACACACAGCATATAATGAATTATATAAATTAATTGACACTATATATTTCCCACAGCATCGTGGAATCTCAGTTCCCCAACCAGGGATTTAACCTATAACCATTGTATTGGAAGTGCAGAATCCACTGAACCACCAAGGGAAGTTCTTATAAGTTTTTTAAATGGAAGTATCACAGATTCTTATTTTCTTAAATCACATTATCACAATAAACTGAGCATTGTGATAGATTTCATTCTACTCATCAAGTTTTATCTTCCAATATTTAAAACCATATTGATTGATATAATGCTTTTCAGTTTTCGTAAGTCGTATTTGTTCAGAGAACTGCTAATTCTCAAAGGATATCTGAGTCATTAGTTTAAATCAGTGAGACAGATCATGGGTCTGCAATTGTTTCCCGTAAAGGGCCAGTAAGAAAATATTTTAAGCTTTGTGAGGCATATGGATTCTGTTTTAAATATGCAACTCTGTACCTAGTGCCCCAGCCATGGGCAAATACATAAATGGATAAGCATGACTGTGCCAATAAAAACCTATTTACAAAAACAAGTGACAGGTTAGACTTCTCCATGGGTTTTGCCAATCCTGAAACAGTTAAGGAGGAAAAGAGAGGGATGGTAACAAGGAGAGGGACAGGAAATGGGAAAGAAAGAAAATAAAATAAACATATTTATGAAGTATTACTCTCGAGACTAAGTAGCTACTTAGTAGGGTTAACATTATTTTTCTATTGACAAACTTTGATTGTGAGGCCCTATAAAATGCAACAAGGTCTTTTTATGATTTGTTTCAATGCTGACAGACCTACTGGCATTCAGTATATCAGCATAAATAATGAAAATATTGATCTTCAGTAAGTACATAGGATTTGACTTACCTTAATAATGGATGGAATATGACGGTAATGTTCCTGGCTCCAGGTTTGCAAACAAATTTTGTTCCTCCACCTTCAATTAAGTTGTCATCAGG
The DNA here is from genome assembly GCF_055505025.1 of Bos grunniens. Taxonomy (NCBI): domain Eukaryota; kingdom Metazoa; phylum Chordata; class Mammalia; order Artiodactyla; family Bovidae; genus Bos; species Bos grunniens. The sequence continues at coordinate 22,920,751 of NC_141168.1, forward strand.
ACCCCCTTTCAGAAAAAAAGCAAAAGAGAAGAGATTAGCTTATAGGAACTTAGAAAAAAAAAAAAAAGCCTATCTGATGGATGTTATACTATCATAAGGAATATCAACTTTGAAAACAGCTGACTTTAATATTTACTAAATTATTATGAATGACTTGATCCAGTCTTCCTCGTGAAATAAGCAATGGATTAGCATTTTTCACTTTGGAGAACACGGAAGCACAGTAAGAAATACTGTTTCAGTGTCAACCTTTGACAGCACAGTTCAGAGGAAGGAAGGAGGACCACTCAGGCTGGTCTAGGTAAGGCTGCAAAGGTTGGAGCAGAGGCCCATATGAACCTAACCAAGCTTATTTCATCAAATCTAAAACCCCACTAGTTTTAAGATACACTACTGTTAGAAGCAACAATAAGAAAAAAGAAATCCTGCTAACTAAAGTATACAATGCTTCCTTATTACATAGAATTTTCTTTTTCTTATTGAAGGTTCTTTATAGTTTAAATTACAAAACTAGGTCAAATAATTTATAAATAAATTTAAGACTTTATTAATATTTGAGTACATCCAGTATTTTACTTCAAACTGCTGATACCCATTCTGCAAGGTTTAATGTTGATAAGTTCTTAATGCTATTAGAAGGTTTAAAGAGAAGGTGTTCTTATACCAACCAAATTTCATACTCTTTCCTCATATATTCCTTAACAGGTTCACTGACTGAAACACTGAAGGGTTAAGATGTGAAGAATAACCACTCAGCTCACACATACTGAGGCAAAAACAACTCGTTATGACTATTTTCCAGTTAACAGCCATTAAGACGTCACTAATTGAAGATATACCCTAACTTCAGAGTTTACAGTGTGACAAATGTACATCGAGGGGTGCTGGGAGAAATGTCCCCCAGATCACTATTCCTGTTTCTTTGCATTAAAATGAAGCTCAATTAAAGTAATCTCTGGCCTCTCTCCATCTTTCATTCACTCTGGGGGAGTAAACTCCTTTGGTAAAACAGAAGAAAAGGCTGGGCATGCACAGCTTAGCAACATTCTTATTTCACTTCAGAGATCAGAATGCCTGTACAAGGTCAGCATTGTCTCACTAAGTTTAGCAAATAAAAGGTCCTACCTTGTCAGAGAAGGATGAAGTGGTCCAGCACCTTCTATAAACAAGCAAAGTCGTCTAATTCTGATGTTCAGCAAGCAAACTCATTTTGCTCTCAAACTAGCTCACACTTTCAGTCTGCCTTCTATCAGCAGAAAAGTGGAAGTGGTATTTCACCTCCCATTTGCTTACACATATTATTTCATAATAGTATCAGAACTCTAGATAGGGAAGGTAGCTGCTATTTAATAGACTTTTTCAAAACCCTAACAATCTACACACACAATATTGCATTTCTTTTTTTCTGAATTAAACAGCTTCTTTTTAATTATAGTTCTTTTCATGATACCAAACATAACTAAACCTCACCTGATTTATTATCTGTTTTAATGGTCTCTGAGGTATCTTAGAAATTGACTGATAAAAACATGTGAAGCTTAAGAAATCTAAAGCCTGGATCATCAAGACTTCCCAGAGGCATCAGAGTTTAGACAAATCCCATTTGAATCAGCTATTTCCACCAACGGATCAAAGAATGGTTTTTCTTAAGAAATACAGAAAATACAATGACACGTACAGCTCTTGATTCAAAATCATGAGCTTTTTGTTCTCATTTGGGAAAAAAATCCATTATTATATTTGCATTGGAGATATCACTGCTCTGCTAAGTCAATGATTTTGCTTGGTTAAAAGTGAAACAAAAGGAGAGAATCAACGTTACAACAAACACTAGTCCTATAATAAAAATCCTCCTCCAAACTTCATATGATTTGGTTACAGACCAAAAAAAAAAAAAAACCCACAGAATAAAAATATCTTTATTAATACTTCTCAAGATCATAAAACCAAGTCATAATTGAATCACCAAGGAAACGTGCACATGCGCAGAAGAAACCAGGTTAAATTCTGCACTCTAGGAACAACATCAATGATTCAAACGACTTCCTATGAAACAAACAAATCTATAGAAAATAACGCACTAATCTACTCAATATGAGTTATGAGCATATCTTAAAGGGACAAATATGAGTGGACTGCATGACCTCTAACGGTTTCTAAAAACTCTGAAGCTTTCTGATTTTAGATACTCAATAATTACACACAGGCCTGATTAACACAGCTTCAAACCAGCATCTTCACGGACACTGAACACATTGTACGATGACTACCTCAAGGCCTCGGCCCACAGTGGGCTGTATCTGGGGAGACTGCTTGTCTCCTACCATTCCTTTAGGGCCCAGGAGGTATAGCCCAAACTGTCAAATGCCCCTCTCCTGATGTTCACAATGCCATTCACTTCAGTTCAGTCCCTCAGTCATGTCCAACTCTTTGCAACCCCATGGACCAAAGCACGTCAGGCCTTCCTGTCCATCACCAACTCCCGGAGTTTACTCAAACTCATGTCTGTTGAGTCGGTGATGCCATCCAACCATCTCATCCTCTGTCGTCCCCTTTTCCTCCTGCCCTAAATCTTTCCCAGTATCAGGGTCTTTTCAAATGAGTCAGCTCTTCTCATCAAGTGGCCAAAGTACTGGAGTTTCAGCTTGAACATCAGCCCTTCTAATGAACACTCAGGACTGATTTCCCTCAGGATGGACTGCGTGGATCTCCTTGTACTCCAAGGGACTCTCAAGAATCTTCTCCAACACCACAGTTCAAAAGCATCAATACTCTGGCACTCAGCTTTCTTTATAGTCTAATTCTCACATCCATACACGACCACTGGAAAAATCATAGCCTTGACTAGACGGACCTTTGTTGGCAAATTAATGTCTCTGCTTTTGAATATGCTGTTTAGGTTGGTCATAACTTTCCTTCCAAGGAGCAAGCGTCTTTTAATTTCATGGCTGCAATCACCATCTGCAGTGATTTCGGAGCCCAAAAAAATAGCCAGCCACTGTTTCCCCATCTATTTCCCATGAAGTGATGGGACCAGATGCCATGATCTTAGTTTTCTGAATGTTGAATTTTAAGCCAACTTTTTCACTCTCCTTTCACTTTCATCAAGAGGCTCCTTAGTTCTTCACTTTCTGCCATAAGGGTGGTGTCATCTGCATATCTGAGGTTATTGATATTTCTCCCGGCAATCTTGATGCCAGCTTGTGCTTCCTCCAGTCCAGCATTTCTCACGATGTACTCTGCATATAAGTTAAATAAGCAGGGTGACAATATACAGCCTTGACATAATCCTTTTCCTAATTGGAACCCATCTGTTGTTCCATGTCTAGTTCTAACTGTTGCTTCCTGACCTGCATACAGATCTCTCAAGAGGCAGGTCAGGTGGTCTGGTATTACCATCTCTTTCAGAATTTTAGTTTATCGTGATCCACACAGTCAAAGGCTTTGGCATAGTCAATAAAGCAGAAATAGATGTTTTTCTGGAACTCTCTTGCTTTTTCGATGATCCAGTGGATGTTGGCAATTTGATCTCTGGTTCCTCTGCCTTTTCTAAAACCAGCTTGAACATCTGGAAGTTCACAGTTCACGTATTGCTGAAGCCTGGCTTGGAGAATTTTTTTAATATAAATGTATTTATTTTAATTGGAGGCTAATTACTTTACAATATTGTATTGGTTTTGCCATACATCAACATGAATCCGCCACGGGTGTACACGTGTTCCCCATCCTGAACACCCCTCCCACCTCCCTCCCCATACCATCCCTCTGGGTCATCCCAGTGCATCAAGACCAAATTTGCCTGTTACCCTAGGTGTTTCTTGACTTCCTACTTTTGCATTCCAGTCCCCTATAATGAAAAGGACATCTTTTTTTTTTTTTTTCCGGCCAGCTCTCCCCGGAGTCCCGCCGTCTCCGCCTGAAGAAGCAGAAAGGGGGAGGTAGACGCTAGGGAGGAGGAGTGGTATGGCGGCCTCCACCCTCCGTGACCCATTCACCTGAAACTCCCAAGGACATCTTTTTTGTGTGTTAGTTCTAAAAGGTCTTGTAGGTCTTCATAGAACCGTTCAGCTTCTTCAGCATTACTAGTCGGGGCACAGACTTGGATTACCGTGTGACTTTTTCTGGGGGGTGGGGGGCAGCACTCTGTGACATGTGGAATCTTAGTTCCCCAACCTGGGATGGAACCCACACCCCCTGCACTGGAAGCGCAGAGTCTAACCCCTGGACCTCCATGGAAGTCCAGCAGTGACTTTCTGTAAAATAGATCATGTAACCTTAACGTGAGTCTCTTGTCACTGTCATCTGTTTTCTGATTCTAATGCCACCTTCTCCCTTTGTGGAATGTTAACATCCCAGAAAGTACCTACAAAAAATGTATTTGTTGAATGAATGAAGGAGAAACAATGCCCTAACTTAGTAGTATGTTATCAGAATTAGATGAGAAAGTATTATGTGCAAGTCCTTCATAAACTGCCAAGAACATAACACATGTCAGCAATCTTCTCTGTATCCCCAAAGTGTTATAAATGGTAGGTGTGCCTAATCAATGTTTGTTGATGACCATCATATGAGGAACACACATAAAGATGCGACACCAAAAACAAGGCACTGGAGCCACCGGACATGTCAGTGTGAAGAAGATTTCACTGGGACTCACATGTGACAATACTAGGCATGAGGACAATACATCAAGAGATGACCTGCTTCAATTCCTCTAAATCCCTGTTAGTTACATAAAGACTATTCCTGATTCACACAGTAGGGTTAAACTAATCAAAAAGTAAAGACTGGGCAGAATTGAAAAGAAAAAGAGAACAGAAAAATCCCCCCCACCCCCACCTCCTCCGACAACCAAAATTTCATCTGTAGGACTTCTGTAGACTTTTCCAGGTTCATCACCAAGTGCCAACACTGTATTTGATGTGATTTCCTCTTTACAGGCTACGAGTCCAAATCTAGCTTCATATCAGATCAGATCAGTCACTCAGTCGTGTCCGACTCTTTACGACCCCATGAATCGCAGCACACCAGGCCTCCCTGTCCATCACCAACTCCTGGAGTTCACTGAGACTCACAGTGGAGAAATCGAGCTTACTAAATTACTAATAAACAGCACAAACCTGGTGAAAATAGTCTTGAAAATAAAGCTATCAGAACCAAAAGTAAAGGCCATAGCCAAAGAACCGTGTTGTCTGTGAGTCTCTCGCCTCTGACGTTTAGCTTTCAATATTCTGAATGAGAAACACAACCTACCACCTCTCCTCACATGCCTTCTGGTCATCAAGCAAGCTGGGAGCCGTTGTCATGAACTTGCTTGGGGAACACATTGTTCAAACCTGAGAAAAACAGGGGTTGAAGGGCAGAGCTTATCCTTCCCCTTCATTCATTATGCTCACAGTGTAATCCCCACTGTCACAGGCCAGGTGACAGGCACCAGGGAAAACGCGGAGAGATGATGGATGGCTGGACAGGCCGGGGAACTGACAACCGTACTACAAGTAGAATACATATTCTGCAGAATGAAGGGGGCGAGATGCCCTCATCATAGATCTTGGTCCTAACAGGCAGGACAGTGGCTGACTGGCAAAAGGTGCCAGGGCCACCCAGTGACTTCGGGATGACAGCTTCTTAGCTAGGCCCTTCTTTAAGAATCCATCTACTTATAAGTCATTAGCTCCCAAACTTCTTCTCAGCTAGAATTTGATGTAGTTTATAATAAACATAGTCATGTTAATAAAATAGAAAACCAAGATCTCAAAAAGAAAGGGAAAGAAAGGTTCCTGCAGAGAGGACTATGGTACAATGGGAAGAAGCAAAAAGATTTGTGTCAGACTCCAGATATCTACCTACTACTAGTGTAAGGGTGACAAGAACACTCAAATTTTCGGAGCGTCAGCTTTCACATTTATAAAACAAAGATTGCAATAAACTTTTTCAGAGATTTAAGAAGTAGGATAACGTACTCCAGGGCATTCAGTACAGTGTCTGACAGCTGGTACATCTCAAATAAACAATTATCTACTTTTCCCTTTAGAATTACTAAGCAGATAAGGATCTAAATGATCACACACTCACAGGAACATACACTAAAAGGACAAAAGGTTCAAATTAAAAAAGTATTATCCATGATCCTTTAGGCAATACTGTACTAGTCAGTATCATTTGTGAGATCAATAAAAACATGTTTGTCTTTATTTGGAGTCAACAGCATTGCACTGAAAGTTTGAAACGATTACTAAGAATACTTACAGCCTGACAGAAGAAAACCAGTCTTTCTCTTCATTTTTCAACTAAAAACAATCAGTATTAGGACTTTCTGGTGGCACAATGGATAAGAATCCACCTGCCAATGCAGGGACTATGGATGAGTTCAATCCCCAGTCCAGGAAGACACCACACACCTGGGAGCAACGAAACCCGAGCAATCGACCACTGCACCTGTGCTACAGAGCCCCCCTGCTGCAACTACTGAAGCCCGAACACTCTGGAGCCCATGCACTGCAACGAGAGAAGCCTGTGCGAAAGAGTAGCCCCCGCTCACCACAGCAAGAGAAAGCCTTCATGCAGCCAGGAAGACCCAGTGCAACCAAATAAATAACTTTTTAAAAATCAACATTAAATGTATAGATGTCAAAATGATAAATGCTCTGTGCCAAGAGATTAGACGAAAATAGTATAGAATTAGATAGCCATTTTTGCTGAGCCACAGCAAACACTATGCCTCACCTGACATTTTTAATGTGTTCTGGACTTAAAGTTGGCCTTTCCACATACAAAAGAACCACAGTGAAGGTTAACTTTAAAAAAAAAAAAATTGAAATATAATTTAGAATCTTATGTTAGTTTCAAGTGTACAGGAAAGTGATTCAGTTATACAAATACATATACACACACTTTTGCGGGCTTCCCTTATGGCTCAGCTGGTAAAGAATCCACCTGCAACTCGGGAGACCTGGGTTCGATCCCTGGGTTGCTTTTTCGGATTGTTTTCCATTATAGTTTATTATAAGATACTGAGTCTCACCCCCAGTGCTCAACAGTGGGTCCCTGGTGTTTGCCTATTTTATACACGTAGTGTGCATATGCTGGGGCTTCCCAGATGGTGCGGTGGTAAATAATCCACCTGCCAACGCAGGAGATGCAAGAGATGTGGGCTCACTCCCTGGATCGGGAGGATCCTCCAGAATAAGAAATGGCAACCCACTCCACTATTCTTGCCTGGAAAATTCCATAGACGAAGGAGCCTGGAGGGCTACAGTCCATGGGTTCAAAAAGAGGTGGACACGACTGAGAACGCACACACACAAGTATATGTTAATCCCAACTCCTAATTCCATGGGGTCAAAAAGAGGTGGACACAACTGAGAACACACACACACAAGTATATGTTAATCCCAACTCCTAATTTACCTCTCCCAACACGGCCTCCGATACCCCTCTATCCTGAATGGTAACCAAAAGTTTGTTTTCTGTGTCTGTGAGTGTCTCTGTTTGCCAAATAAGTTCATCTGTATCATTTTTTTCTAGATTCCACACATAAGTGATATCACATATTTGTCTTTGTCTGATCTACTACACTTACTATGTTTATCTCTAGGTGCATCCATGTTGCTGCAAATGGCATTACTTCATTCTTTTTTATGACTGGAAGGGGAACATTTTTACAGCAAATATTTTGCTTCATAAATACTTTCTAAGAATTATGAAAATGCATACAGTACAAAAAATATGGAATTCCTGATTGCATTAAAAAATAGGGTTTTAAATTGGTTCTATGAGCCAGATGAATGGTCTCAGAGTTCTCTGAATTCACAGCTGTCACAAGAGGGCTTTTAAAAGATTAAGTCCTTTAGAAAGTACCTATTCTTAAAGCACAAATTACCTCTGTGACTTCATGCTGCTGTTGCTGCTCCCAGCACCACCAAACCTATAACAAGGGTCTGCACACGAGATTGATGTTCAGTGCTAGATTAAGAAGCACACAAAGATAAAACACTTACCCTTACCCTCAAACGACTTACATTATGGACAAGTCAAGAAAATCAAGATTGGTGATGATATTCTGCTGCTATTGGGTCTGGGAGGAAAATACAGGCAATAAGCCACTTGGAGGAAAGGATCATCTTTTAGACTCAACTCTTACCTAGTGTATAATTATCAGCAACAATACTTTTTACAGACTATTGTTCATAGACGTAACCCTTGTTCCTAAAATAATTTCTGGTACGTAACAGGCACTTGGCAAATGTTTATTAAATAAATGCATGAATAAGCACAGGAAACTATATTCAATATCCCATAGTAACCTATAATGAAAAATAATCTGAAAAAATATATATGTATATAAATGAGCTGCTTTGCTATATGCCTGAAACTTGGTCTTCCCTATAGTTCAAACTGTAAAGAATCTGCCTGCAACGCAGGAGACCTGGGTTCAATTCCTGGGTCAGGAAGATCCTCTGGAGAAGGGAATGGCAACCAACTCCAGTATTCTTTTTTTTTTTTTTTAATTTTATTTATTTTTCCATTGCAGGATAACTGCTTTACAGAATTTTGTTGTTTTCTATCAAACCGCAACATGAATCAGCCATATGTATACATATATCCCCTCCTTTTTGAAACTCCCTCCCATCCTACCCTTCTAGTTCGATACAGAGCCCCTGTTTGAGTTTCCTGAGACATACAGCAAATTCCCATTGGCTATTTATTTTATATATGGTAATGTAAGTTTCCATGTTACTCTCTCCAAACATCTCCCACTCCAGTATTCTTGCCTGGAGAATCCCATGGACAGAGGAGCCTGGCGGACTATAGTCCACGGGGTAGCGAAGAGTTGGACACAACCGAGCAACTATTACTACTACTATGCCTGAAACTAACATAATATTGTAAACCAGCTACACTTCAATTAAAAAGTACATGAATAAGCAAATGGAAAATGATAAAGAATATTTCTTTCAGACCGACTGAATTCTATGTACAAACCACACAGGAACAAGCAGTTGTGTTTTGCATGAAGTATGCTCAGTGAGGAATCCATGTTTCAATAAAGTGCTAAAAAACTATATTCATTTAAAATACTTTTTGTAGAAGATAAGCTACAAAATAGAAATAAATTAGTTATTTCGACCGTAAGTTATGTCAATGACTTGCCTATATTTCATTGCTCAATTATATTTTATTCCTAGCTAGTTGTAATGTTACATGGTTCACAATTAAGACAGGTACAAAGTATTACACAGGGTGTAGGAATAAGGTCAAGGGAGGGGTAATAATAGTATCCCTGTAAGATAACTCACTCCAGTATTCTTGCCTGGAGAATCCCATGGACAGAGGAGCCTGGCAGTGTACAGTCCAGAGGGTCGCAGAAAGTCAGACACTACTGAAGTGTCAAACCAGCAGCAGCAAGGGGCTTGGGAGATGTGTCTTGCTCAAGGTCACACACATGCTAAGTCCAGAATTCAATTTTTTCCCAACTATATATGCTACGATGTTTTAAATATTTTTTAAAAGGGTCTTTGTTGGCTGCGTCAGGTCTTAGTTGCAGCAAGTTGGGGCCTTCTTCGGGTCATGCAGGATCTTTTGTTGTGGTGCGTGGGATCAGCTGCTCACAGGCATGTGGGATCTTAGTTCCCCGACCAGGGATCGAACCTGCGTTTCCTGCATTGCAAGGTGGATTGGTAACCACTGGACCACCAGGGAAGTCCCCTGTGCTTAACATTTTATAGTTCCAAGAAACTCACAGGTTGAATCAAATGATGTAGATGATGAGAGACACAGGACAGCAAATCCTGACTTTTTTTCTTTAGGGACTTCCTTGGTGACTCAGTGGTAAAGACTCTGCCTGCAATGCAGGTTTTGACTTGGGTTCAATCCCTGGGTTGAGAAAATGCCCTGGAGAAGGAAATGGCAAACCACTCCAGTATTCTTGCCTGGGAAATCTCTTGGACAAAGGAGCCTGGTGGGCTGCAGTCCACGGTCCTGCAAAAGAGGTGGACATGAACTGGCAACTGAACAACAATGATATCGTGGACTGTAGCCCACCAAGCTCCTCGGTCCATGGAATTTTCCAGGCAAGGACACTGGAGTGGGTTGCCATTTCTCCTCCAGGGGATCTTCCTGATGCAGGGATCAAATCCCTGTCTCTTCTGTCTCCTGCACTGGTAGGTGGATGTTTTACTAAGTCACTTGGGAAGCCCTTGTGCACAGTCCATGGGGTTGCAAAAGAGTTGGACACAACTTAACGACTGATTAAACAACAAACAACCCTGGTCTTACAGTAGCTTGACACACAAAATGCATTTTCCATGTAATCAACACCATAAATATCACAGTTGGTTATCCAAGTCAACGCACAAAGAAATCTCTTGATCAAAAATGCAAGTGAAGCTTAAGAAAAATAACATTCTATGGATAAAACCATCATGCAGAAAATGTTTCAGGGGAAAGGCATTTAATGGTTCAACTGAGGCCAGAAATAACACTTTCTGATACAACAAGAATTGGAATTCTACTTTTCCCCCCTCTCTCTGGACTAGCCAGTAGAGGATATCATAACCCCTCCAAACTCAAACTACTCCTGATGGCTCCTTGGAGGTCCAGGGACATGAAGGGAGAAAGACAAGAAAGGGCTGACACCTTTGAGGACGGAACTTGTACAGTCTGCTTGTATTAATGCCTAAACACAGATAGAAGCTCATTTTTTTTTTAAATGTTTCTCCTTTTAAGCAAACAATTCCAATAAGCCTTCCTTGCTGCTGTTGGTGCTTTTTATTATTATTTTTTTTAACTGTTACTACAGGTCAGTTCTACATGTCTATTCATTTAAGGCCCATATATTGTCTTGTGTATTTTTAAGTTTAGCAACAAATGAAAAGGGGAAGATGAAAGGGTCTCAAAGGTCTCACAATAAATAAGCAGTCCTAATATGTAAATGAAGGTTTTTATTTTTTAACTTAAAACCTTGTCTATACTTTTTATTTTCATCTTTATTAAGATACATTTAACATCATAAGATATTTAAAATATATACCATAATAGTCCATCATGAAAGGATTTGCCCCATCTAGAAGGAAATGGTAACCCACTCCAGTATTCTTGCCTGGAAAATCCCAGGGGCGGGGGAGCCTGATGGGCTGCCATCTATGGGGTCGCACAGAGTCGGACACGACTGAAGCGACTTAGCAGTAGCAGCAGCAGATAATTAACACATCTATAATTTCACATTTTTTTTTGGTAATATTTAACTTTCACTGTTAGTACATTTCAATCATACCATACCCTTGTCTCCATTTCTCTTGCCCTCTGTAATCCTTGAAAATGCTGAGGATAAACTCTGGGCTAATACTCATGAAAAACATCCTCCCTTCTCTGACTTCCAACCACCTATAATTTAATATGAACATGGCAAACCCTGTGAGAAAAGCAAGTGATGCTGGTGGATTCCTGTGGTCCTCAAAGCTTATAATGAAATAGGGATGATATGGCATCTTTCAGGATGCCATTCTTCCCTGTCAGAAGCATGGGCAGTCATTGACTGGGGGTAAGAATGAGAAATGAAAGAAAGAAAGGAAATTCCAAGGACCGGATCCCTGAGAGAGGGAAAAGGGAAGTCCTTTTGGGTTCTACCTAGAGTCACTCACTAGGTATATAAGGTATCATGTAGGGAAAGAACCATCTAAATAAGGGACTGCCCAATGATGGGTTATTGTGAGGATAAACAGTATGTGTTTTGAAGCACAAAGAACAATACAGTACTGTGCACTGCATTAACTTATTTTCTGGAAACTTCACCAGAAGCAGGCTGCTGGGAAGCAAGGAAGTCGTCTGAGTGTTGCTTCAAGTTAAGACAATCTCGCCTAGATTTTCAGTTAAAGATCATGAAATGATTCTTACTAGAAAGTAAAAAATCACATTTTGTAGTTCAAGAACTGAATACACTCTTGCTCCTAAGTAACAAGTGAAATTTATAATAATCTATTATTTGGGCGGGTGGTCTCTTAGCTTAAAACAGGAGGAAAAAAAAAAACAAAAAACACCAGTTCCTTAATTATCTTCCTAACAATAAATGAGAAGAGGTTTTGGAGGCTGGGATGACAAGGAACAGGGAGAAATGACACAATGGTTTTTAAGGTTATTAATAACTCATTCTGAGCCATCTATAAAGCGTGTTCACCTGGAGCGCTTCATGAGCATAAGTCAAAACAGACCCGACTACTTCTGGAATGGAGTTTGAGATGCGTGCTCTAAGAAGAGCATAATGTGAGGTATAAGCCAATTACCAAAGGACCCACAGTCACTGCATGCAGGTTTTTTAATGGTTGATCGATAAGGCACAAGGGAACTTTAACTGACCATCGGTGAGGAGCATTCCTATCTTAGTGACATTATCTTCCAACTCCCTTTATTTTAAGGCTACAGCAGGAGACTGCATTGATTCTTTTTTTCTCTTTCCACTCTTTAACAGCTCTTCTAGTTTGAATTATCTTTCATCTATTATAAATATTTTTGTGGCTAGTCAGGTATATCCAGCTCAGAGATTCTCACGTATGTAAGCTGGAGTTCCAACCTTATTTTGGGGGCCCTGGTTTCCTAGCAAAATGTTTTCAAAGTTCGTCCACACTGCACAATTTACCAGTCATGTGTGCTAAGTCGCATCAGTGTGTCTGACTCTACAACTCTATGGACCACAGCCCGCCAGGCTCCTCTGTCCATGGGATTCTCCAGACAAGAAACACTAGAGTGGGTTGCCACGCCCTCATCCAGGGGATCTTCCTGACCCAGGGGTCGAACCTGCATCTTCTGCGGCTCCTGCATTGCAGGCAGATTCTTTACCACTGAGCCACTGGGGAAGCCCATTTATGAGTATAGCACTTCATTTCATTTTATGGCTGACTATTTATTCCATTGTAGGTATATACCACACATATATATTTACCAAGTGATAAACATGTGGGTAGTTCCACTTTTCTGGCCATTATGTACAATGTCACTATGAACACCCATGGATAAGTCTTCTGCGGACATACATTTCCTCTTCAGTATATACCTAGAATTTGAACCCTGGATCATATGGTAAATCTACGTTTAACATTTTGAGAAACTAGCAGACTATTTTCCAAAAAGTCTATGCCCTAATGTTCATGTAATATTTTTAAATAATTATTTTAAAATCTGAATGTGTATGTGTTTGTGTGTGTGTGTCTGAGTTGTGTGCTGCAATGGTCAGCACTCAGAGGAAATGTATTTTGTTCTCCAGAAAAACCCTCTCCCACTAGCCTTAGACCCCATCTGCTAATTCCTGAAGTGGCTGCGGCTGCTTAAGTCACTGCTGATGCTGCTGTTAAGTCACTGTAGTCATGTCTGACTCTGTGTGACCCCATGGACTGCAGCCCACCAGGCTTCTCCGTCCATGGGATTCTCCAGGCAAGAACACTGGAGTGGGTTGCCATTTCCTTCTCCAATGCAGGAAAGTGAAAAGTGAAAGTGAAGTCACTCAGTCGTGTCCGACTCTTAGCGACCCCATGGACTGCAGCCTACCAGGCTCCTCTGTCCATGGGATTTTCCAGGCAAGAGTACCAGAGTGGGGTGCCGTTGCCTTCTCCGACTTAAGTCACTAGGTCATGTCAGATTCTTTTTGCCTCCATGAACTACAGCCCACCAGGCTCCTCTGTCCATGGGATTTCTCAGGCAAGAATACTGGAGGGGGTTGCCATTTCCTCCTCCAGGGGATCTTCCAGATGCAAGGATCGAACTTGTGTGTCCTGAGTCTCCTGTTTGAGAGGTGGACTCCTTACCACTAAGCCACCTGGGAAGCCCCCCTGTAGGGGCAGCCTTGTCTGTTTCCATCATTAACAAAGCATTACCATGTGTCACAGGTGACAAGCAGGGCACAAGCATTCAGGCATTGGTACAATTTGGTAACTATCTGTGCTTCCTGTACTGTTCCCGTGTTGGTTCATCAGCCATGATTAAAACAGACAATAAGGTTTCTCTCCTCACTCAAGTTTCAGATTGCAGAAGATTTTACTATTTGCTCAGTAGTTCCTGTTAACATAAAGCAGGAGTGATATGAAAGATGACAGAATGCAGTGAAGATCTCTAATCAGACGAGCCCATCACTGTGCTGACCTAACACGTATGTTTGACTAGTCCCAAGTCTTCTGATGATGTCTTGCCAGCTGGGTGGTAGATTTATGGTGCAAATAAGCACCAAGCTGAAAACAGATTGGGCCCATCAATCTTATTTTGCCTGTGAAATGGTCTACGATAGAGCCCAGGCCACTGGAAATGATTAGCGCATAAATATACCAGTTCATTTGGAAGAAGTGGTATTGTTAAATGCTGTCACTGTCTTCACACTCAGAGACATGATTAAGTCTAAGCACTCCCAAAGTTTGAAAGGAGAATTATTTTGCAGGGCTTGATGTGACAGGTATAAAGTATAAAACCCTAAAATGACTATCAGAAATAAGAGAGATAAAGGTCTCCTCAAATACAAATTAAGAGTCGAAATACAAGTGGCACAACATGGTAGCGTTTAGCTTGCTGACAAAGACAATCAGGGCCGGAATCTAAACAGAAACAACATTATTTCATGGCTCGCTGGAAGCATCTGGATTACTGAAGCACAGGTGGCTTGAAATACCTTTACCAGTCACTGTTTAGGTTTAATCAGCAGTAGTCAACTTTCCAGGCCCCCTAAGCAACAATTCTTGCAATATTCTCAATGGAACAAAATTGGTCTTTCAAGTCAGCTAAACATGAACCATGACATGATCAACACTCAGAACTAGACCCGGCAGAGGCATTTTGTTTGTCTATTGTTATGTAGAGTACAATATAGGATCGTGCATACCCGATGCTCAACCAATAACTGATAAAAATAATCAGTGTTTTACAACCTATTTAGATTCTCCATTCCTTGCAGCTCTCAATGACCAATACATGTTTTATACTCTACTGGAATACAATATTATTTTTAAAAAATACATTATTCTCATTCATCTACAATTGAAATAATGACAATCATTTTTTTTTAATGAGCCTATTATGTTTGAAATCTTAACCTCTGTCCTGCATTAAATGCAGCAAGTTCAATGTCAGCGACCTACCAAAAAAGAATAAATTTGTAGTGAATTTTTATACTCATGTTTGCTCCATTTTTCTGGCAAAATTATATCTTGTATTTATTCTCAAATTTAAATTTTTCATTTGATCAGTCATGATTGTTGAAAAGCACATAACCCTAAATGTTAACAGTTTATACTACTAAACCCCCAAAATTTCTAGGAATTTCCACCTAGGTTCCATAAAAAAAAAATCATGATTAATTTCAGATTTGACCAACAAAGATGTTTATCACAAAACACTATATTAAACTTCAAAAAAAATCACTTAAAATGCAGAATAGAGAACCAATGACAAACATACACACAAATATGCATATAACTGATATAAACACATAGATATAGATAGATTTATAGATATTAATTATATCTACTACTAGGATATGATGCAGCTATTAAAAATGTACAGATACTGGAATGAGGCAAGAAAAAGATCTGAAAGGTAGAAGTCCATTATGGCAAAAGGTTATAAATTAAAACAACATTGTGATATAAGCCTGTATTAAGTGCCTCCTGGCACCTGGTCCCATCACTTCATGGGAAATAGATGGGGAAACAGTGGAAACAGTGTCAGACTTTATTTTGGGGGGCTCCAAAATCACTGCAGATGGTGACTGCAGCCATGAAATTAAAAGACGCTTGCTCCTTGGAAGGAAAGTTATGACCAACCTAGATAGCATATTCAAAAGCAGAGACATTACTTTGCCAACAAAGGTCCGTCTAGTCAAGGCTATGGTTTTTCCTGTGGTCATGTACGGATGTGAGAGTTGGACTGTGAAGAAAGCTGAGCGCTGAAGAATTGATGCTTTTGAACTGTGGTGTTGGAGAAGACTCTTGAGAGTCCCATGGACTGCAAGGAGATCCAACCAGTCCATCCTAAAGGAGATCAGTCCTGGGTGTTCATTGGAAGCACTGACATTGAAGCTGAAACTCCAATACTTTGGCCATCTCATGCAGAGCTGACTAACTGGAAAAGACCCTGATGCTGGGAGGGATTGGGGGCAGGAGGAGAAGGGGACGACAGAGGATGAGATGGCTGGATGGCATCACCGACTTGAAGGACGTGAGTTTGGGTGAACCTGGGAGTTGGTGATGGACAGGGAGGCCTGGCGTGCTGAGATTCATGGAGTCACAAAGAGTCAGACATGACTGAGCGACTGAACTGAACTGAAGTGCCTCATAATTACAATACTGAAGTCTTTGCTGATTTGATTCTTTTGTCTCTCACCTCAGCTGAATCTTATTTTCTTTTTAAATCTGTTATTTTTCAAGGTTTACTTATTTACTTTTGGCTGAGCCTAGTCGTAGTTGCAGCGCTCAGGCTTATGCTTAGTTGCCCCACGGCACGTGGCATCTCAGTTCTCCCATTAGGGATCGAACCTGCCTCCCTTGCATTGCAAAGGATTCTTAACCACTGCATCACCAGGGCAGGCCTGCACCACACTCCCCGCCAGCTGAATCTTATTCCTGGAACTTTTCATCCTATGTGTATTCTGTATGTATGTTTCATAAGATCATTCCCTTAGAAATTTATCCTGAGCAATTCTTTGAGGCCTGGTGAGAAGGTATGTTCTACCAGAAAACATGTGATAGTGTCTACTAGTTTACTTAAGGGTACTACCAACCTGGAACCCATTGTAAACTAACTTCTCACTCTGAAATTTTCTCACATCCCCCAGAGGATGTATATTTTAGCAATGAAGCTGGTTTTTTTAGGAATTTTTCCTCCCTTTGGCCTATGAGTCCCTTACAGGAGGTGGAGAGATTATGGAAAATAGACTGTATGTCTAGATGATCCATATACTCTATGTAGAGGTTGGGGGTATGTTCCACTAGATCCCCCAGGTTGGGCAGGTTCTGGGTTTTGCTTCTATTCTGTGTCTTGCAAGTTCACTCAGGTTTGGCAAATACCCTCAGGATGAAAATTACCTTGGTAGTACTTTCTTTAATATTTTTCTGCATTCCTTTTATGTTTTTTGCTTCAATTATCCTAACTCACTTGCCAACTCATCAAAGCAACTTAACACCTTTTAAGTGTTTTATCCAACACTAAAATTTTTTTTTTCCTGGGAAGTAAAGGGGAAGTACGAGTCATACTGCTATAAAGATAAGTCTCCAGAGAACTTACTCTTCACAGAACTGTCTACAAATAACTTCCCCTCTGAATTCAGTTATTCCAGTGCAAGCACCTTTGGAGCCTGTTCAGATATCCCTACCACTGGCTGTTGGTCTTTAATCTTCATAGTTATCGGAAGATAAAGATTACAAATACTCTA
Source organism: Bos grunniens (assembly GCF_055505025.1). Lineage (NCBI taxonomy): Eukaryota > Metazoa > Chordata > Mammalia > Artiodactyla > Bovidae > Bos > Bos grunniens. The sequence continues at coordinate 22,938,155 of NC_141168.1, forward strand.
AGAAAAATTTAAAAATATAAGCAATAAATACAGCTCATTGTAAAGGTAATCATTAACTTGATATAGTAAGATACAATATATAATAAGCCAGAATTTGATATAGTAAATTATAAAATGAGATGAGGAGAATGAAGTTCTCTTTCCAAGTTTGAGATCAAGTAATTATATGGCAGTAAGTTGCTTAACCTCTCTGAGTCTTATCAATAAAATAAGGAGAATGAACCACATAATGTATTCTTGAGAAAATCCTCCATCTAAAATTTCCTTTATAACATATCCTACTCAATGGTTTTATTTACATTTTTGACACTGTATAACATATATATACCTTCATCAAGTAGATATTTATGCCAATTATTATAATCACCATATGTAATAATTCTAATGGGATTTTAAATGAAAATCAACTGTACTTTTGCTTTGGGATATTAGTTATGCTTCAGGAAAAAATAATTAGTATCATTTGGGGCTGACATTTTTATACTATCTAATTATGATTATCTTATGCTCTTTCTTTTTTATCTGAAGCATCTTAGATTCTGTCTTTATTATCACAAGAATTCCCCAATGTGGATAAATAAAATGGGCAAAACTCATGGCATGTCTGTGCAATTTTAACCTAAAGCCTTTCTCAATTATTTATCCCAAAGCAGGTATGAGAACTTTAAACAAACCAGTATAATCAATGGTATCAAAAAAGTAATTCTGATGGAAACTCATTTAATAGGAAAATACTATTTGAGTTCAATCTATAGTCAGGAATTCAGCAGTTTTGTGCCTAGGAGTGATCTCATAGAGACATAAATCTAACTAAAAGACATAGTTCATGACACCAAGAAGTTCATATCGATTGAGGTATAAAAAAGAACACACCAAAAGTTAGAGACAAAGGTGTTATAAACTGTACTAAAAGAATGAAAAATAGCATTCCAAAATGATACACCTATCACTGTTGATCTTGGAAACCAACTTACAGAAGGCAGGAAAGATACATGAAATTTCAACTGTTTGACAGAAAAAATATGACATTGTTCCTCTACAAAGTAGCCTTGATATTAATAATACAAGAAAATAGATTAGCAAAGATAACACATAATATAGGACTCCTAATTAAAAGGCGCTTAGTCTTTGGAAGGAAAATTATGACCAACCTAGGTAGCATATTCCAAAGCAGAGACATTACTTTGCCAACAAAGGTTCATCTAGTCAAGGCTATGGTTTTTCCTGTGGTCATGTACGGATGTGAGAGTTGGACTGTGAAGAAAGCTGAGCTCCGAAGAATTGATGCTTTTGAACTGTGGTGTTGGAGAAGACTCTTGAGAGTCCCTTGGACTGCAAGGAGATCCAAACAGTCCATTCTGAAGGAGATCAGCCCTGGGATTTCTTTGGAAGGAATGATGCTGAAGCTGAAACTGCAGTACTTTGGCCACCTCATGCGAAGAGTTGACTCATTGGAAAAGACTCTGATGCTGGGAGGGATTGGGGGCAGGAGGAGAAGGGGACGGCAGAGGATGAGATGGCTGGATGGCATCACTGACTCGATGGACGTGAGCCTGGGTGAACTTGGGAGTTGGTGATGGACAGGGAGGCCTGGCGTGCTGCGATTCATGGGGTCGCAAAGAGTCGGACATGACTGAGTGACTGAACTGAACTGAATGTTGGTACTCAATAAACGCTCCATCTGACTGATCAAAAATAGTGACTCAGTCACAGAACAAAGGAGTTACTTATCAATATTTTCTAAATGCATCATATAAAATTATTGCTACAACCTCTTCTTGGAAATATATTTTACTTTTGTAGTTCTTCAAAGATCGGTGAATCTGCTTTTTACATGTTGTTTTTCGAAAGTCTAAGATACTGGCAATGGCGCCCCACTCCAGAACTCTTGCCTGGAAAATCCCATGGATGGAGGAGCCTGGTAGGCTGCAGTCCATGGGATCGCTAAGAGTCGGATAAAACTGAGCGACTTCACTTTCACTTTTCACTTTATGCATTGGAGAAGGAAATGGCAACCCACTCCAGTGTTCTTGCCTGGAGAATCCCAGGGACGGGGGAGCCTGGTGGGCTGCCGTCTATGGGGTCGCACAGAGTCGGACACGACTGAAATGACTTAGCAGCAAGATACCGACAAGTCTTTTATTAAAACGCACAAAAAAATGATTTGTCAATTTAGCTCAGGAGGGAGCCGAGAGGCAGAGGTAACTAACAAAAAGTCTCTAAAGATACTAGATAGCATGACTTAGCCCTAGAAATGGATGGTCCATGAATATAGCTTCAGTGTGAACTTTTTTTAAAGATGATCCAGCACCACTCTCACAATACAGAACTAAAGAGAGATTAGTACAAAAAGACGGGAGGTGGGTTAAATGCAAACACATTCAACAAGTACTTATTAAAGTACCCACCATGGGGCTTCCCAGATGGCACTATGGGAAAGAACTTGCCTGCCAACGCAGGAGATATACGAGATGCAGTTTCGATCACTAGATCGGGAAGAGCCCCTAGAGGAAGACAAGGTAACCATGCCAATATTCTTGCCTGGAAAATCCCATGGACAGAGGAGCATGATGGGCTGCAGTCCAAAGGGTCACAAAGAGTCAGACACGACTGAGTGACTAAGCACACATAACCACATTACAGGTACCAAACATGGTCTCGGCAACAGTGAGAGTAACGTCATCCTGTGGTTGTTCATGTTAACCTTGGAGTTATCCTGCCTCTTCTATCTCGTTCATGCTTCTCATCCAATCCATCAAGCCAGTCCTGGCCATTCAGCCTTCTAAACAAAGAATCCCAGCACTTCTCACCACCCTCATCACTGCTACTCCTTTAGACTAAGCCACCACCATCTGTCTCCTGATTACTCGTCTCATACTTGGTCTCCGTGCCTCCATCCTTGCCTCCTTTCAGGAGATTCTCAACATTCAAGCCAGAGTGATCCTGTTAAAATACAAGGCCAACCCAGTTACCCCTCTCTTCAGAATCTTCTGCTCTCTAGAATGTACGTTCCTTTGTCTGGAATGTTTCCCTCTCTAGGGTGAACGTTCCTCTCACCTGAAGTCAAAGCCCAACTCCTTTCAATGACTAGAAGATTCTCTACTATCGCCCCTTTTCTGGGCTCAAGTCCTACCACCCCTTCCAGTTACACGTCCTGCCCTGCTCTTTCGTGAATATACCACGCATGTGTCTTCCTCAGGGCCTCTGTCCATCCTGTTCCTTTCGCCTGGTAACACGCTAGAATTAAATGGCTCACTTCCTTACCTCCTTTCAAGGCTTTACTCAACTATTTTCTTCCCAGTAAGCCCATTCTGGGCATACAAAATGAAAATCAAATAAAATATGAGTTCATTTAAATAATACATTTAGTCAGTAGAAAGGACATATTCTACATACTAGCAACTATAAGCCTATGAAAAATGAAGTTCCTGAAACCTGGCCATGTTGATATCAATCTGAGGTAGACACTACACAGAGAATCCACTAAAATGTCTCACTCCAGCACACAACTGAAGCACATGCATAAAGTACTGAAACCATGCACATATTTGTCCCAGCCAGCTTTCTCCTCCTAACTGTCTATCCTGAGTATTTGCCCAAGTCATTAATTATTTTTTAAGAACATGATTTTAAAGATAGCATAATACTGTAGGGATGCACCGAACATTCACTATTCAACAATTATTAGAAAACCTGCTACATACCAGCTGTTGTGCTAGGTACGGGGCGGAAAAACTGATCAAAAAAGATACAGCTATGCTTTTATGGAGTTGAGCACAGGATTATGAGATAGACATTAAGCTATCACACAAATACATATATAATTACAAATTGTTTTCTATGTTGTGAGACTGGAATAGAATTAACAGGAGAGACCATGATATCTCTCTAACACTTAAAAATAATCTCTCTAGTATCTATTGGCAGCTAATTCACTTCAAGGTCAGACAGAGTGATACTTATACAAAGCCTGAAAGCTGAGTGGAAGTTGGTCCATAAAGAATAGAGCAAGGGTGTTCAACTAAAAGGAAGAACATGTATGACGGCCCTGAGGGAAGAGCTCGGCACATTCAGGGCACAGAGAACATTGAGTCCAGTGTCAGCAGGCTAGTGAAGAAGCAGCATGAAACGGAGGCGGAGGTAGGCAGAGCCAGATCACATAGCAGCAGGTCATGTCAAGTAAAGGATGCTTTAAATCCTAAGCATAATGGGAAGCTGTTGAAATATCTGGAGAAGGAGAGTGATGTGATTTAATGCAAATAGATTCTGTGTTTTAAAATCCAGAGTAACCTGTAACACAACCCATTCCCTAATTTTTATCTAGATGTTAAGTCTTGCTTCAAAATGTCGCTCCTATCTTCTTCAAAGCAAACTGAAGCCTCCTTCAAATCCCTCTGCCAAGCAGTACCCAGGATCTGCAGCTCCTGGGACCAACATCAACCAAGAGAAAGGCGACAAAACCACAGGCCACTAGCCCAAAGCCTACTGCATCTCTCATTCCTGTGTCATCAATCTCTTGGACACGACCATCTGTTACCACACTACTCCCTTCCTTCTAATACTCCAAATTTCTCTGCTCCAGATTCAGATCCTTCTTTCCTCCAATCTCCAATCTCTGTTATCCCTGGTTTTCTCCTGTGAACACCATCTCTGCACAGGCCTCTGAAGCACTGGTTATTTCCTCCTTCAGAGGCAGGAGGATAGATGGGGTAGCCTGCATGGTATCCCAAAGCAGCTTCTAGACCACTGCACCTTCAGCATCTGAAAAATAACTTCTTAAAAATTCTGAGGCTCTAGGGCCCATGCCACTGTGCTGGGTCACCCTACCTATCTTGTTTCCCTACCACTTAAGAGTTTGACTTCTGCTCCATAATCTCCTTCTTACCCGAGGGTCCTCCAGTATCTAGGATGATGTCAAGATTTACGCGCTTGGCCCATTAAACACAAAGGCTACTGAGAGCTGTGACACTGTCACCTCCAATGACTTCCTCTGTTCAACCTCAGGCCCCACATAGAACACATATATGAACCCTCCAGCAGACAGGCTCCAGGTGCCAGCCACCTCAGGGTCTGCCATTTCAGAGCCCCTCCTCTGGAGGCCCACAGCCAGTGAATAAGTATAAATAAAGTCCTGGATATTTCACATCAATGCAAGACAATTCTGATGGGCAAGATCCACCCAGTTGATCCCTGCTGTGCTGGCAGAGGCTCTCAAGAAGCTGTCTCCAATTTCACTTTTCGCTCTGCTAAATCCTAATTCCTCCCTGGACTCTTTCATAGGTGATGACTCCCATCAGGTATCTTGCACCTTTGACTCTTTCAGTATCTGCTTCTGGATAAACCCCACCTGCAACAGTTGCCCACCCCCTCAGTCCCTGCTCAGTCTTTACCATCTAACTATGAACTCTACTCTTCTCACCCAATCTTTTTTACCTCCATCACAACTTCCCATCAATAGTTCCTTTATCTTTCTCCCATTTCATTACCATTTTTTTTATTTTAAAAAATAATAAAGTGATCTTTTTATTGTCCTCCTTATTCATCCAAGATTTCAAGCTGCATAGTGCAAGGCCCACTTCTGCTAACACCATCACTGAACCTTCTATCTCTTCATACATCAGACCTGATGAAAGACAGCCATGGAGGAGCCCAATTACCTGCCATCTCTGTGTTTTATCAGCCAGTGCCAGAAACAGACACCGCACAAAGTATACTGGCTAACAAAAATGGGTCCTTCAACACTGCATAGCAAGTAAACCACATTTTTCTGGATAATTCATCTCTTCTTCACAACAATCGTATCAACCCTTCTCCACTCTCAAGCATCCCAACTATACCACCTTCTCCCTCACTCTTACTGGATGACCTTGCTTTTTCATCTTACCAAGAAAATAAACATCCTGGACATCCTTCATCTTTTTTTTCCCCAAAAAAACAAATGTTCCTACATCTATACCCAATCTAACCTCTTCTAAGCATTTCACAGTTCTCCCAACCTAATGTTGATACCTCAGAGTCCTAGAACACTTTTTAGTTTATTACATAAACGAAAACACAGCCCCACTCAAAATAACCAAAGTGAATTGATAGCACACATTAAACTCTAACAGAAGTTCAATATTATTTAATGAGGTGTGGCAATAAAGTAATAAGACAAGTTCCATAAACCACATTTTTTTCAAAATTTATTTTCTTATTGTTTACAAAACTAACAATAAATTATTTCTAAATTTTAAAATTTGGAACACATGGAAAGTGTAATAAGGGAATATAAAATGTGCATGTGTGTGAAAGGAAGAGAGAAAAAGAGAAAGGTTGAGGGGGAGAGAGATCTGGTTAGATCTAAAAAGTGAAAAAGGGTAAGAGGGGTGTGTGTGTGTGTGTGTGTGTGTGTGTGTGTGTGTGCCTGTGCATGCGTGAGCACGCAGGTGTGTGCGCTCAGTTGTGTCCTACTCTTTGCAACCCTATGGACCATAGCTTACCAGGCTCCTCTGTCCATGGAATTATCCCAGCAAGAATGCTGGAGTGGGTTGCTACTTTCTCCTCCAGGGGATCGTCCCAATGCAGGGACTGAACGTGTATCTCCTGCATTGCAGGCAGGATTTTTTACCAATGAGCCACCAGGGAAGCCCATGTATGATGTTTATTACATACATATTCACATAATACAGTCCAGTGATTCAGCCAAAGGGAAGGATCTTTACTCGATGACATGAATCTCAATGAAAGCTGTATCTCTAAAAGAAGGGAAGTAATAAAGCCACACCTTTTATTTACTGAAGATTCTATTTGTAAATAATTTTTTGATGAGTAAACTTTCAGAGAGGGCTTCCCAGGTGGTGCTGGTGGGAAAGAACCCGTCTGCTAGTGCTGGAGACATAAAGAGACACAGGTTCAATACCCAGGTCAGGAAGATCCCCTGGAGGAAGGCAAGGCAACCAGCCCAGTATTCTTGCCTGGAGAATCTGAAAGACAGACAAGCCTGGCGGGCTACACAATCCATAGGATTACACAGAGTTGGACATGACTAAAGCGACTTAGCATGCATGCACACACTTTCAGAGAGGCAGGCAACACGAAAATATTTCACCTTGTTGAAGTTAGAAAAGCTTTTCAGAATCTGACCTTCTATGGATCTTTTTCTCAGAAAAAAATGCACGTATACATGAAGACAAAACCTTAACAAGCAATGCCAGGGCTGCACAGGCACCCTTAGACCAGAGGCCTCAGGTGTAAACAGAAAAGAAGTTTCTGGAGTCAGATTTGGATTCAAATCCCAACTTCACTACTTCCTCTCTATGTGTCTATCCTTGGTCAATGCATTTCAACTTTTCCAATCTCCATTTATTGTATCTATAAACAGTATTTTATCTATAAACAGTATAAAAATACACCTTTTTCCCTCAAGGATTTATGATAAAAAACAAGAAAAATTAAGTATGTGAACCTCTTTCTAAAATTTTATACAGCACCGTGTAAGTAATAGCTATTGTAACATGGAATTGGTTGTGTTTTGCTAATCCTCACTATGAAGAAGCTTTAAGAGTCAGATCCTCAGAGGTAAGTGGGTTTAAGTCATAGTTTTATTCTTAGTAATTTTTTTTAAAATGGGGAGGTGGGTAGAAGAAATGGGAGATGTCTAGGTTAGAGGAATGGGAGAGTGGGGAGGAGTATGAATGTTCTCTTCAGATCTGTTAAGTGCTACACGATGAAAAAGAGAAAAAAAAATTACATTCTGTGGTCTTAGAGACAGTATTAGGACAAATAGGTTAGAAGCTTCAAAAAGGCAGATTGGGCTTTATAAAAGGAAAATTTTACCAAGGATAAGTAGAGCATAAAAAAGTAATGCCTGTTTTAGGAGAGAGATTTTCCCCTTGTAATGTAAGATCTTTATTTTTGTTTTTCCTGAGACAAGCCAGATATACATTTGTCGAGGTAGCATAAAAGAGATTTAAAGCAATGATTGGGAAGTCAGAATCAATTTAAACGGTGAAATTCTGGGATTTCATAAAAATGCACTGAGATCAAACCTATAAATATTATTAAGTCAAAGACCATCACCAAGAATTGTGTAGCAGTCAACTTCCCGAAAGTTTACCACTATATGCCACAGTCATATAGATTATAAACATGAAGCTAAATATATGTCTAATTATATCTAGTTATGGTGAGTCATATCAAGAATAAAAAGGAATATCGCTCATATTAAAGAGCAAATGATCATAAAGCAATATAAAAACAAAGTGTGCTTTTTTTTTTTTTTTTGAATTCTAAAGGGACAGAGCAATGAAGCAGCATTTGAACCTCTCATTTTACAGGTACTATAAAATACTAAGGGCTTCCCTGGTGGCTCAGACGGTAAAGAATTTGACTGCAATACAAGAGACCTGGGTTCGAGCCATGGGTGGGGAAGATGCCCTGGAGGAAGGCATGGCAACGCACTCCAGTATTCCTGCGTGGAGAATCCCATGGACAGAGGAGCCTGGCAGGCTACATACTGTCCATGGGGTCACAAAGAGTCAGACACGACTGAGCGACTAAGCCCACACACACACAAAATACTACACACTATAAATTAGTAAATAGTATTAATATATAAAATGTTATACAGTATAAAATAGAAGACAGCAAAATAGTATATAGTCTTTACTGACTATAACCACTGATACGTTAGAAAATGCTGAATAATCAGCTCTTTGGTGGTGGGACAGGGAGAGAAGCCCTAGTTTCTTCTCCTGAGCTGGTGATATGCAATACAATGCTCCCTTAGGATGCCCGACAGCAGCAGTGAATGTAAGCCCCCACTCACCACAGGATCACAAGGTGAACAACCATTCTGTACCCAGGCAACCATTCTGTATCTCACGTCAGTACAGTATTTGATAAACTGCATGAGATATTCAACATTCGTTACATAGGCTTTGCGTTAGATGATTTTGCCCACTGCCAGCTCAGGTAAGTGTTCTGAGCACACTTAAGGTAGGCAGCGTAAAGTCATGACATTCTGTAAGTGAGGTGTATTAAGTTCATTTTTGACTTCGAGTATTTTCAACTTATGACGGACTTACAGGGACATAACTCTATCATAACTCAAGGACAATTTAAGACAAAAAACATGTATTCATTTTCCCTCGATCCAGCAGAGTTAGTAAACACCCTCTATGAATCCAGTTTCATCATGGCTGAACATTACATATATATTCATCATTGCAAACGAAGAATAGTAACAAAGTTTAACTACTCAAGTCAAAACCGTGGATAGTATTCTCCAACTCCAAAGTACTTACACAAAGCCACGAGACCTTGCCACGGCTCTTGTTTGACCTTGCTCCTTCACTGCATCTACACTACTGATTGCTCTTTTATTACAGGGGACTCCCTCGAGGCAAACACCTGCCTTTAGTCATTTTAGGTCTCTTTTACTGAGTAGTGGCCTGGCAAATAGAACACACTCAGGAAGCCACGGTTTAGGCAAAGTAGAAGGCTTGACAGCATGACAGTCAATGGACAACATCAGAAGCATTACATTTAACAAGAGTTGCTTCAGTGGTGGCATTCAATGGACTCAAAAGTAAGCTGACTTAACATACGCTTATAGTATCCCTCCAAACCATAAGGCAGGCTGAAAGTAAAAATATCATAATTGGATACAAGTTTGTTGCAAGTTTATCATATTTAGAGAAAAGTTTTATAATTCAGGGCCCAGAACAAATAATTGTTCTGCCAAGCTAGTCTTATGGATCTCATATTTTACTATTTTATGTCATCTTTAATTTCATTGCATTTTTCAGTTAAATATGTTGCACACTCTCTTCCCAGGAACTGTGACCATCTTAAAGGCAGGGGAACACCTGTACACCTTTGGCGGATTCATGTTGATGTATGGCAAAACCAATACAATATTGTAAAGTAATTAGCCTCCAATTAAAATAAATAAATTTAAATTTTAAAAAAAGGCAGGGTCTTTTTATCTCCTAGCTAAGTGTTCAATAACTGATGAACACAATAATATAACACCATTTTGAGAAAGTCAAACTCAAATGACACAATCAAGCATATTGTTAACCTAGAGAACTGTGAGGAATATGAGAATTTCTGTCTTTTTCCTCAATTTACCCAACCAAAAAACAGTCTCAGATTAAAGTGTTCGATATTCAAGATCCAGAATCTAGTTTAAAACAAACTCCAAGGAACATTCTGCTATAGAAACTTTAAGCATCTTCTACTAAAAATGCCTTATAAAAATAAACCAAAAGAAAACTTCCTTACTTCACTTATAACATAAAAAGTCAATAAAAGATGACTTAATTTCTTAAAATCATAAATTTTTGCTTGTCCCTCTACATTCTTATTTGGCAAATTAATAAATTAAAACTTCAGAGCCACACTAGTTTGCTTTTCTAAAATCTATTTTTATACTGAAGCTGCATGTAGTTTTCTGACGTGGTTCATTTTCTATCATTCTGTGAACAAAGAGAAGCTGTGCAGCTACATTCCAAGCATGAGGCAGGCTCACACGCACTGATGCAAATTTGTCCATTATGATCATTTGCATTTCTTCTGTTAATGCTTTTTATGAGAAATCTATAAAGTGATTATAGCCTTCTGATCTTCTTAAAACACAATGGGGACGGAAATACTAGAATGATCAGAGAATGCGTGTGGTAATACAATTTCACTCTGATCTCTTTCATGTATAACTCCATGGAGATCTTGAAGGCGCCTCTTGGCGCACTATAATTATTTATTTACTAAATTTCTGAGTTTGGTGCCATGAAATGTATTTAAATATTGTTATGCAGATGATACTTAGGTACAATGGACTTCTGATGCTGCTTAATCTATTTTTACTCCCAGTACTATCTTGTCTAAGATCCAACACCATATGCATTGAAATAAGTTGTTCTTCAATGTTTCAAAACCTGATTTATTAGTTGTTCAAATTCCATCTGCCTCTAAAAACTGCAATGTCCCTCTGCTCTCACTGCCTGCATAAAAGGGTGAGGCTCGATTTTCCTCTACTTTATCATTTGATCAGCATATCTGACACATACATTAAGTTCTCTTTTCAACTATATAAATCACTTAAAATTCACACTTTTTTTTTTTTTTTTAAAAGATCAGGCCAGTACAGCAGGAGCTTAACTAATGCATTTGTCATCTTCCATATTTACTAATGTTTCAAAAAACCGGTCTCAAGAAACTGTCCTTGTTATTATAAAAAAAAAAAAACAATGAAGTCAGGTTGAAATACTGGTGCTTGCCCAAATTGGGAAAACAAATTATTATTAGCAAATACAGATTGCATGATCCACAGCTAGGGGGGAAGAAATGGAACAATGCTCAGGTCTGTAAATAACTACAACAAGAAATAATGACAGATGGAATAATCTGAAGGTGTGGGAATTTTTCTGGAGAAGACAAAAAAAATGGAAGAGGTAAGAGAGACACTTGTTGCCATCCATGTGACAGAAAAGAGCCACCATTTAGGAAGAGGCAAGAGAGACACTTGTTGCCATCCATGTGACAGAAAAGAGCCACCATTTAGGAAGAGGCAAGAGAGACACTTGTTGCCATCCATGTGACAGAAAAGAGCCACCATTTAGGAAGAGGCAAGAGAGACACTTGTTGCCATCCATGTGACAGAAAAGAGCCACCATTTAGGAAGAGGCAAGAGAGACACTTGTTGCCATCCATGTGACAGAAAAGAGCCACCATTTAGGAAGAGGCAAGAGAGACACTTGTTGCCATCCATGTGACAGAAAAGAGCCACCATTTAGGAAGAGGCAAGAGAGACACTTGTTGCCATCCATGTGACAGAAAAGAGCCACCATTTAGGAAGAGGCAAGAGAGACACTTGTTGCCATCCATGTGACAGAAAAGAGCCACCATTTAGGAAGAGGCAAGAGAGACACTTGTTGCCATCCATGTGACAGAAAAGAGCCACCATTTAGGAAGAGGCAAGAGAGACACTTGTTGCCATCCATGTGACAGAAAAGAGCCACCATTTAGGAAGAGGCAAGAGAGACACTTGTTGCCATCCATGTGACAGAAAAGAGCCACCATTTAGGAAGAGGCAAGAGAGACACTTGTTGCCATCCATGTGACAGAAAAGAGCCACCATTTAGGAAGAGGCAAGAGAGACACTTGTTGCCATCCATGTGACAGAAAAGAGCCACCATTTAGGAAGAGGCAAGAGAGACACTTGTTGCCATCCATGTGACAGAAAAGAGCCACCATTTAAAACGGCAGCAGGGAAGTAGGCTTTCAAAGGTGAGATGGGTTTTAGTTCCAACTGCTCTAGGAAGAAGGTTAAAAGAACATTCCGTTAGGACATCTAGGATATAAAGGATTCTCAATGATGAGTCAGGTAAATTCACTGGAGAGAGAAGGGAGACGGAGACGCACAGAGCAGTATTAGGGAGAGGGGGCCCGAGTAGGTTAGCTAACTGAGGACCCTGGACTCCCTGTGGTGACAGACATGAATGAGACACTGAGCAGGATGAGAATGACAAGCTGGACTCGAGAAGAGCAGTAAGAGCTGCAGGGGACTGAGGGACACGGAAATTAACAGGAACACACACAGTTGTGAGGCTCCCACCTTCAGGTTTCGATGGTGGTATGGAAGCCACCCTTGTAAAATTCTCAATCCTTATCTTTTTTTTTTTTTTTTAATCCTTATCTATCTTATTGGATCCAGCAGGTCAAACTGGCTCAATTAACCATTCTTTTCTGGAAACAATTCCTTCATTTAGCTTCCAGGACCATATCATCATCATTTCCCTTCTTACTGCTCAGTCCTTCTCCATTGTTCTGGCTCATTCCCCCTTATTTTCCTGACTTTATATCACTTGAAGACCCCAGAGCTCAACCCTCTGAACCCTTTCTCTGCTTTACATACATGCCATGGAAGATATCATTTAACCTGGCGGCTTCACATATCATCTATATGCCAATGATGCCTCAATTCCTATCTCCAGTCCAGACCTCTGTCATGAACTCCCGACTGGTATGTCCAATTGACTCCTTGGCACCTCCGCTGAAATGCTCATAGAATGACTAATTTAACATCCAAAACCAGACTTAAACCAACCTCCCACTCCCTACCTGCTCCTCCAACGGCCTTCCTTATTTCTGAAAAAAATAAATAAAAAAAAGAATAAAGTTCCGATTCATGCTACAAACATGGAGGAAGCTGAAAAACATGATGCTAAATGATGGAAACCAAACACAAAAGGCCACACATTGTACAGTTTCGTGGATACTGAAGGTCGGGCACAGGCAAATCCAGAGAGGCAAAAGACAGATTAGTGGTTAGCGGGAGCTGAGGGAAGGAGGCAGGGACAGAGACTGCTGACAGACAGCGATGCCTTTTGAGTGTGATAACAGCGTTCTGGAACTAGAGAGTGGCGATTTTGCACAACACTCTGAACACACTAAAAATCACTGAATTACACACTGGAAAACTGAGTATTATGGCATGTGAACTTTATCTCAATAAACACATTTAAAATAAAATAAAACTAATAAAAGATTACAAGAACTTTGTTTGCTCTTATATCTATTTCAAGTACCTATGACATCTGACAATGGTGGGTATTCAGAATATATTTGCTGAATAACTGATGAAATTAGTCTCTGAAGTTCATGCACATATATATGTGTGTGTGTGTGTGTGTGTGTGTGCATGTGTGTATACACCTACTACAGTTTTGCTCTCTGCTTCATACATCAGTACCTAATGATGTGTGAAAGATGAGCAGAAATAAGATGAAAAGTCCACTGTTCCATCTTGAAATCAGTCCTGAAAGTTAATGGAAATGTGAAAAAAAAAAAAGCTAAATAAAAAGTACCAAGTGTGCCAATTCCTTACATTTAGAACTCTCTCAAGGTAACTTTAAATTACCTTAGGTTTGTGTATAATACTGCATTAAAGCTTAAAAATAACTTTTTGTAGAGCACAAAGGATAAATTCTAAATCAATCCACAGGTAGCTTTTTCAAAACTGTTTTGTGTACAGTACAGTGAGAGAAAAGAACTTGAGTCAAAGATATGGTATCATCAAGGAATTTATAACCTATATGGGTAGAAAATAAATACTCAAATCCTAAAACTTCCAAAGACAAAAGGCTAGCAAATAAAAGAATAAAATTACATAGGATTTTAATTTGGTAGCAACTGATAAAAAAATCTCATGTCTAATATTCCTAATTTTTTAAATCCAGTATTTTTTCCCCAGAGAACTTATTAATTGGGGTAGCAATAGTCGATAATTGTTTTTATTTAGATGGCGATAACTCCACAGTATGTCTTAGAATCTAGGAACACACATTTCTTGATTCATGCACATTTATTTCCATATTTTTTCTGCATACATATGAAAGGAGTTCATTTTCCATTTCCCGTTGGCAGGCAAAGACATCATTCCTAATGGCATGGGGTTCCCAAGCATGCCACTGCCCGGGGCACCCACGCCAAGGCACAGAACACACCTGTCAAGAAGAAAGGCCTGGCTGAACCTGAAGTATCTGATGGTCTACATCTCAACTCTGCCATATCGTATTCCTCAGCTTGTTCATCCATAATCTCTTTTAGATGGGTTTCTCTCCCTTCTCATCATGGCCCCATTGTTTTGTCTGAAATTCAATCACAGATGAATTAGGCTCTAGGAAACATTCCCATTCTAGCTCTCCAGCCACACCAGAAACTCTAGACCCCGTGTTAATTTTGTTATAGCTTTCAGTTCTCGCATTTCAATGCAAAATCACTTTCCCCTGGAGAATGCCACTGATATTGGCAAGACAGCACAAGGGGCTGCCACACAACTCAATCACCAATAACAGCCAGGGAAACTCAACCCTCAGCACACATTAGTAATCATGGGAAAGGAGCCAGAACTTTAATCACAGTTGTTTCAAAAACAGCCAGGGATTTCAAAACGCTGTTATTCTAGCATATGACCCCAATACAGTGCTTAATCAAAGCCACTGCCAGTACAAGAATAACCTGCAGACTTTAATAAAAACCGATTTCATAGATGTCAGTGTGTTGGCATCATGCTGGATCCAATTTAGCAAAAGTCTAAAAAGTTTACATCTATAGACATTCTCGAGATAACATTTGTTTACGATACCATAGTGCACTTCTGTACTTGGGACTGTGTATTTATACACACACACACACATGTGCAGCCACATCCACACTGCCATTTAGAGACACAGTCACACAATTAAGGTGACACAGTCAACAAAAGCACTGCAAAATGTGAACGTGCGCAACTGGTGACCAGCTGGGTGGGCAGGTGCAGGATCTGGATGCGATTACCCTCAGGTCCCAGAGATGATCTGGAAGCTTTCTTCAAACTAGAAATTTGGGACAGAGTGTTTTTGGTGTCAAGCCTTGCTGTCGAGAGACACAAGTCCCAGATGTTCACAAAGCCACGAGGCTTGACTTAACTCTGCCACCAGTTCTATTTTTAGGCTGCGCCCTGGTGAAATGGCGAAGGCCATGATCATATCTTAAGAGACAGCAGCTGCCACGGCTGCTCCTGTAGTTGGAGAGAGTACAACAGAGCCGTTCTCTGTCATCCAGGAGAAGGATAACAAAGAAAAGCAGGATGGTGAGCTTGACTTGTCTGCAATAGTCCCACTTCTAGGGCTTTTCACTTCTCTCCAACTGTGGCAGAACTGGGGAGAGCAGCAGGGACTAGAGAGCCATGGAAAGGAGAAGGAGGCTGTACCAAAATGTTTTTTATAAAGAGGAGCTGCACCAGGGGAATCTCACACACACACACACACACACACACAAAATGGTCCGCGTGTGTGTTAGTCGCTCAGTCATTTCTGACTCTTTGCAACCCCATGGACTTTAGCCAGCCAGACTCCTTTGTCTGTGGAATTTTCTAGACAAGAATACTGGAGTGGGTAGCCATTCCCTTCTCCAGTGGATCTTCCAGAACCAGAGATCAAATCCAGGTCTCCTGCATTGCAGGCAAATTCTTTATCATCTGAGCCACCGGGGAAGTCCATATACAGTGGTGGGATACAACCATTCAGAGGGTTTACAATCTATTAGAATTGAAGGGAATGAGTTCACTCTTAATTCTTAAAAAATATATGCTAGGGCTTCCCCTCCCAATGCAGGGGTCCGGGGTTTGATCCTCGATCAGGCAACTAGATCCCATATACCTCAACTAAGACTTTTCCTGCCACAACTAAAGATCCTGCATGCCACAATGAAGACTAAGAGCCCCATGGGCCACAAGTGGTGCAAACAAATAAATATTAAACAAATTTAAAAATGTTTATGTCCATATATGTGTATATAATACACACACATACATGTATACACACACACACACACACCCCCCTCCAAACATTTTCACAGACCACCTTCTAACATGAGATATTTCCACCAGATCTTTCTACTCATAAAAGTGGGGAGATTCCTCTGAATAGAAATAATGTAACTATCAGTGAGTATTCTAGGCCAGCAACACCAGTAAACATCAACATTAAGCTTTCTGATGAACTAAAGCACCAATCTGAGATTTTTTTTACCTCTGAAAAAAAAAATCCCAATTACAAAGAGGTCTGTGATGAAGAATAAAAAAAAAACATACCAAATAAGTTATTTCTTAAAGAAAAAGCAGTATGTAAACAAGGGGAGGAAGGGCAAGGGACTCTACATCTGTCACATTTCTATCCACTATCACCAGGACAATCTTCAGGGGATTATTCCCAGGATCCGTGATTCACAGCAAACCTGCTTTCAAATATATATTGGCAATATTTAATTATATACTGTCTTGGCATACTCTGTATATAGTTGATGCTTTTATACAAGCTAGGAAAAAGACAATTTCACAGAGTCTTCTCCTGTCTGACTATACAAATGCTTGAAATTTTAAGAAAATAAGCCATCGATGCTTTAAGCTAAAACCCTCACTGATTAGAGGTATGGACGCACTTCTACCCCACAAGGGGGTGTGGGGGAACAAAGGGATAAGATGGTAAAGTTGTAAAGCTGCTTATTTGCCTCTGAATCAGACTGAATTTTCATGGACCTTTTTTTTTTTTAACTTTTGTTTCCTGAATTATGAACTCTTGGAAATATGTCATTGTAATATGCAAATACTGTAATATTTTCTAAATGATTTTTTAATCATCTTCCTTTTTGGAAAATTGACATTATTCTCTCCGTTATTGCAGATAATAGAGGATACTCTGCACCTAGATGATTGGGCAAGTGGGAAACCATAGCACCCTCGTTTCACTGAAGAAGAAAATAGGTCTACACAGATAACAATACCTTACAACACCATAGCTGCTAAATGGCCAAAATGCTTTTGCAATCATACTTTCATCTGAGCCTAGAAGTATCATGTTATTGAAGCAATGGATGGGAAAATTAAGATACCAAAGGGTCAGCATCTTGCCAAAGATACCCACAGGTGATTAGTAGTTTAAAACAAATGAAAAGGCAAGGCAATGTGAGGATCTTTCAAACATCTCAAAGGTCCAGTGATCTGTCTAGTTTCCAATACCTGTCCTCTATAACTTGTTCTCTGATATTAGTGGAAATAATGTCAAGTTGGATATGAATTTGTACTTTGTAGATTAAGGATCATACCACTTTTCTCCCAAATATCTCATCACAGACACCAAACCAAATAATAAATAAGAGGTAGGCTTTCAGATAAAAACACAGTCCACATAATTTCAACATTTAACATCAAGCTGGTGTCTCTTTAAGGTTTCTGGAATCTTAGATTCTAAAATTCCTCTCGCAGTTCAGGCTGTGATAGTTCTGCCTCAGTGACACCCAGAATGGTCAATACGACTATCTTTGGTTTGAAAACAGTCTCTTAATCACTATCTCACTATTCCACTTGTTGGAAAAATATTACTTATTTTTATCTCATGTACAGTATCAGAGGAATTTTTTTTATAAATCCATTTCTAAGAAAGTATTAAATTCTACTACATCTTTATGTAACCACTTAAAATGTGGATTCTGATAGGAAATTAAAATGCATTTATTCTTCTTTTACTATTTAATCAGAATAAAACACAAATGGGTTTACTTTTGCTTGCATAATAATCTATTTTGTGTGTTGTTTTTAAGATGTGTCTTTTGCTATGTTTGCTCTAATATGCTTGCTTATCTATTATAGAAACACCCTGCCACAAGAATTTTGGAAAAGTGAGGTACAGAAGTTGTGACAAGTGGATATAACAAGAAAAGAATTGTCTTTTAAGGTCAATCCTTCTATGTGCAGGAGACAGAACTGAAGAACCTAAAATCAGGAGGGCTGTCTATAATGCAAGAGGCTCCATCCATAAAGATCTCCTCTGATTATACAAATCTGACAACTGAAGTTCATCAGCTATTCTTCCCAAACCACACTCCCAAAGATGAGCTGATACCCATTTTATAATTACATACACATTAGTAATTCAGGGAGCAAAATGGCCTATAGATTTCTAGCCGGATTATCTCAGGCCCTGAAGGTTATGCCTGCTGGGTAAGGATTACCAGAGTTAATTTCAGATAGTGAACTAGAAACACCCAGGCTAATGAAAAAATGCCAGTGTCTACAACCAGAACAATAACTCAGCATGTCCAAGCTTGCCTTATCAAATCTCACCTTGCCTAGATGTCATTCATACTCCTGTTTCACTTGTAAACACAAAACACTACAATACTTAGCTATGGCAGAGAAGTGGTGATTGTTTGCAGTACTTTTTAGTAGCTTCTTTGTTTTTTTGGTCACACCTTGTGGCTTGTGGGATCTTACAGACAGAACCCGGGTCCTCAGCAGTGAAAGTGCAGATCTTAAGCACTGGACTGCCAGGGAACTCCAACAGTGATTCTTCTCTCCTGTGTTTCACGAAGGCCAAGAAGAATTACCAAGACCAAAATGATAGGCTTTCCTAATTTTTTGAAGATGTAACCCCTTTGATTCACATCTATATCGCTGCTGGATGGAACTTTCAAGGCCTCGCGAGGCAATTCCAAGTATGTACATTCCTGTAGGCAACAGAGTAGCTTAAGGGGAATGCTTTCTGAAGATTTCTTGGGCTGCAAAGAACTCAAGTCCAGATCTTGCAATCTTTGATTTGGCCAAAGAATAATCACAGCAGGTGAATTTCACAGTTATGAATGGGGAAAAAAACACAAAAACTGGTGAGCACACTCAACAGACCCAAGAGACTCAAATAGAGTCTCAGAATACAGCACACAGCACTGCCACAAGCCTTTGAGCCCACCTTAATGCCATAGCACAGGGCAAAGGAAAGCAACTGAGTCAATTATCAAACCTACATTCATTAAATCCCCCAAACCCCCCAGGTACTTTTTATAAACCAATCAGCTGCCACTCTGCCCTGCAGTGTACAGACCTAAGAGCCATGTCTGCGAACAGTAAATAGGCCCCTGAACAAATTCATATCAGCAAATTCTACAAGGTGTTATTTTTCAAACAAAGACATATGGTGTTAAAAACAAAGGAAAAGAGGCAGTATTGCTAAGAAATATGAGTATATTTTTTTAATTATTAAAATGGAATTACATTAAAGTAGCTGAAAAGGGAGCAAGGGACTGCTAGATCTTCCTTCATTCGGACGTCTTAATTTATTTAAAACACATAGAAGAAAGAGAATGGCAACAAGACAGTCTTTGTTACTGTTTTACTTAATGGCTAATGATTATTCTGCCACACAGAAAACCATAAATTAGCAAGCCACAAACACTGAGACAAACGGCAATTTGTTTGTGTTTTAAGATGCTATGTAATATTTTAAAAGGATAGGGTAGGAAGGACCAGGTAAGGATAAGGAGAGAAAAGAAAATCATTCATTTGGGGTATGTGGTATTTAATTTCCTTTCTGGATTAAACTGAGGGTCTGGGTGTCATGGATTTAAATGCTGCCACATGGCCCAGTTCCTAATGATTGGTCTATTACACTACACTTGGATTTATTTCAACAATTAAATGGCCTGTCCGAAACAGAAGGCATACCTGCCTTCCAGTAGATAAAATACACAAATTCCCTTAGGGGATGAATACAGGGCAAGAACACAGAGAAGTGTGCCTAACAATGGTAAAAATGTCAGGAAACAGAAAATGTCAAATCCCCAAGGGGAAAAACAAGCCCAAACTTTGGTTGGAGCTCAGGCACCAGTTTTTTGTGTTACGAAATTATACTCTGCAATCTCCCTTAAGGAAAAACAACTGCTCGAAGTAATCAAAGTGTGGTGTTTGGTGAATTTTCTTTGTTTCAAAGTCCAAAACAAAAGCAAAAGCAACAACACAGCTTTCATGTCCCTATTGGCAGGAAATTTAACTCTTCACAGGATAACTTTTCTTTAGAAGAACCTAACCCCAGAAATGAAGAGTTACCGGTTTCTGGGTTTCTCTTCCTGATTCCAATTTCCTGCCTGGTAAACTGGAAGCTAAAGAAATCTGGAGGACAAATTTAACTGCTAATTACAGATTCAAGCCATCAGCTGATTTTTCTGATGGGTTCAAGCAATGATGCTAAAACTTGGGCACTTTACTTGATGATTTCTGTTCAGTCTGACATGCAAACACCTTGTAAAACACAAATGATCTGAATAAAACTGGCTGCAGACTCTCCACCTTTCCAAGTCTAGTGAGTCACTTTCAGCATGAGTACTGGAGTTTCACTCAGGAAATTTCCCCTAAGAGCTCCAGATTTCATTATGAAACTCAAAGGCACTAGAATCCTCATTCAGTCTCCAAAGAGCCATAAATAACACCTTATGGAGACAAGAAGTCTTTATTCTTCTGGAGTGTCTAGCCTAATAAGAGTTAGATGAAACAAGTATTAAATATTTAACTTGCATGGAATCCCATCAACCTCCTCTTGGATATGAAGGCCTTGCCTTTTATACCACTTCCAGTTATATTTTGATATTGTATCAATTCCTTGTCAGGATGATGTATTTTCACTGCAATAAAAGTGCAGTGAGGAAACAAGAGAGCTAATAAAAATGTATCCCTCAGTGCAAGGAGTTCTCATGGAGCTGAGGTCAAAGACCAAGTCTAAACACACACTTCTAGGCAAACAACATGTCGTAATAGAATGATTTTATCAAGCATTTCAGGATTTCTAAAGAGAAAACTTCTCGGAGGCCTTCCCCAGCCACTCCACCTAAAATTTCCACCTTTCCTGTTGCTATTGCATGTCTCCCTTTTCTTCTTTAATTTTCCTCCCTCACATTTATCATTATTAAAACATTATATGCTTATCTCACTTATTATCCAACTCCTCTTCTAGAACATTTGTTTCATGACATAAGGGATTTTTGTCCACTTTGTTAACTGCTGCATCCTCATGGCTTAGGGAAGTACCAAAGCAACTGTATGTTGAATGGATAAATAAATGAATGAATAAAATGATCCAGAGGGACAAAGATCAGAAATATTAACTACTGTGCTTCACATTTCGCTTTATTAATTTATCCCACACAATGGCCTATTTTACAAATAAAGAATATGAAATTCAGAAAAGTTCTTCAAAGTTACTCAGATAATGGGTAGCTGCACAAAGGTTTACACAGTTCTTTATACGGCACCACACTGCCTCCTCTTCAAAGAGGTAATGACACTTGAATTGCTGAATTGGGCCTTTGTATAAGTGAGGAGGAGTGAAGGTAGTAATAGAAACAGCGTAAGGAAAGGCGAAAATTCCAGAGCATCAAATATTGCAGAATGGCAAAAACCTGGCATTTATGCTGAAATTTATATTCAAAAAGATAAACTAGAGATAGTCTCTACAGGGCCTTAAATGTCAGGACCTGTCTTCTTACAAAGGATCAGTTTCAAAAATTATTTTTCTCAAAGAAAATAACTTTCCTTTGTCATTTGAAAGCTTATATAGAAATCTGATACATTAAGTAGATAGAAGTCTGAGAGAAAATTCTAGAGACAGAAAGGTAGGCTAAGAGAAAATCGCAGAAGACTAACAACAAAGGCCTGAAAAACAATGATGCAAGTGGAAAAAAAAAATAACAAATGCCAGATTTGAAAAGTATTATAAAAGAAAAAAGCAAAAGAGCTTGGTGACAGATTAGGCAAAGATCGTTGCCAGAGAAGACTTGCAACTTCACATTCCAACTCCACTGAGAATACCGTTTTCTTGAGAGAACAAGGAAATTTAGGAAGAAGGGGGTTTTGGGGAGAGGTGACAACTCTGACTTTAGGTGAGTGTGGCCTCCGTACATTTGTACATGTCAAGGCCCCCAAGAGTCTCTTCCCCAATTCTTTTTCTTCTCCTCTCCCTGAATGATCAAATAGGCAATCACGGTATCAACTACCACCTAAATACTAATCACACTCAAAACAGTCCTGACCTCTCTCCCAAGCTCCAGATTTTCCCTGAAAATCTCATACATTTCAAATTCAACAATCTGAACTCTTTATCTCTGTATCCCGCCCTTCCTTTGTCAAAACTAAACCTTCCATCACCTAATTTCCCACGCCAGTGGTCAAATCGCACTTCTTCCTGTCCTTCGAACCTTCCCCTTCCTCCACCCAGTCAGTCAGAGGGAGTGAAGAAGTATTTTCAAAATTACTGTACCTTTTCCTGCATTATTAGTATCTTTATGGTAAATATATGTAACCTGCATAACTTAAAATCCATAGATTAAACAGAAAATAAGTGTTAATGAGAATGTAGAGGATTTGGAACCTGTGTGTGCTACTGATTAGAATGTAAAATGAAAAACAATATGCTGATTCCTCAACAAATTAAAAGCAGAATTATCATATGATCCAGTAATCTACTTCTGGGTATGTATTCAAAACAATTAAAACCAGAGTCTCAAAGATATGTACACCAAAGTTCACAGCAGCATTATTCACAATATCCATATACTGCTACTTACTTACATAGCTAAAAGCCAGCAGAAACTCAAATATCCATCAGATGAATGAATGAGTAAACAAAACGTGGTGTATACATACAATGGTGTATACATACAATATAATGCAGAAAGGAAGAGAGTTCTGATACAGGCTACATGAATGAAACTTGAGGACATTCTGCTAAGGGAAATGAGTCACATAAAGTATTATATTGTTCCACTTATATGATGTAGGGCTTCCCTGGTGGCTCAGAGGGTAAAGCGTTGGCCTGCAATGCTGCAGACCGGGCTTGATCCCCGGGTTGGGAAGATCCTCTGGAGAAGGAAATGGCAACCTGCTCCTTGCCTGGAAAATCCCATGGACAGAGGAGCCTGGTAGGCTACAGTCCATGGGGTCCATAAGAGTCGGACAGGCTGAGTGACTTTCACTTTCACTTTTATATGACGTAATTCAGTTCAGTTTAGTTGCTCAGTCGCGTCCGACTCTTTGCAACCCCATGAATCGCAGCATGCCAGGGGGGTGCTGTCCATCACCAACTCCCGGAGTCTACCCAAACCCATGTCCATCAAGACAGTGATGTCATCCAGCCATCTCATTCTCTGTCGTCCCCTTCTACTCCTGCCCCCAATCCTTCCCAGTATCAGAGTCTTTTCCAATGAGTCAGCTCTTTGCATGAGGTGGCCAAAGTATTGGAGTTTCAGCTTCAGCATCAGTCCTTCCAATGAACACCCAGGACTGATCTCCTTTAGAATGGACTGGTTGGATCTCCTTGAGGTCCAGGGGACTCTCAAGAGTCTTCTCCAACACCACAGTTCAAAAGCATCAATTCTTTGGCGCTCAGCTTTCTTCACAGTCCAGCTTGATGTAGTTAGACTAGTCAAATACACAGAGACAAAAGTAGAATGGTGGTTGCTAGGGGCAGAGAGGGGGGTAACCGACCATGAAAAGTGAAAGTGAAAGTGAAGTCGCTCAGTCGTGTCCGACTCTTTGCGACCCCGTGGACTGTAGCCCACCAGGCTCCTCCGTCCATGGGATTCTCCAGGCAAGAACACTGGAGTGGGTTGCCATTTCCTTCTCCAGGGGAATCTTCCCGACCCAGGGATTGAACCCAGCTCTCCCTCATTGCAGGCGGACGCTTTAACCTCTGAGCCACCAGAGGGAACCACATTACTGTTTAATAGGCACAATTTTAATTGGGTAAGATGAAAAATTTCTAGAGATGGACAGTGGTGAATGCACTTAATAACACTGCACTGGGCTTCCCCTGTGGCTCAACTGGTAAAGGATCCGTTTGCAATGTGGGAGACCTGGGTTCAATCCCTGGGTTGGGAAGATCCCCCGGAGAAGGGAAAGGCTACCCACTCCAGTATTCTGGCCTGGAGAATTCCATGGACTATGTACAATGGTTAAGACGGTAAATTTTATGTGTATTTTACCACAATTAAAATTTTTAAAATTAAGTCAATGAAGCAACTCAAGAAATTCCAACTACCTAATAATGATAAATACTAGTGCTTAAAGAAAAAAAGAGTACCTAAACATCAAAAGATATTCATATTATGTCTATGCTTTACTCTATACTCAAGAATGGTCTTTCCTTATCCAAAAAAATGATGCATTACAAGAGTAAACAAATTATTTACGCATGCCAAGTACTATATTTGGAGAAGGCAATGGCACCCCACTCCAGTACTCTTGCCTGGAAAATCCCATGGGCTGGGGAGCCTGGTAGGCTGCAGTCTCTGGGGTCCCTAAGAGTCGGACACGACTGAGCGACTTCACTTGCACTTTTCACTTTCATGCATTGGAGAAGGAAATGGCAACCCACTCCAGAGTTCTTGCCTGGAGAATCCCAGGGATGGGGGAGCCTGGTGGGCTGCCGTCTATGGGGTCGCACAGAGTCAGACACGACTTAGCAGTAGCAGTAGCAGCAAGTACTATATTTTCATTTCAAAAACAAAAAGCCAATATATTATACTCTGTGTTAAACCATCCCTCCACTGTTAATCAAGTTTAAATAAAACTCTTTATGGATGGCTAGAGACCTAAAAGTGAAGTATTAGTATACCATTAATATTTTAATTGAACCATGAATATTCATAGCCATTTATTTTGTTAAAGAACAAGATAACTCAATTATTCTAATATGTAAATTTCAGCCCGGACAAGTTATCTTACCTTCATCTGCATTACAAAAACCAATGCATTTTGGGACCATTCATTATTTATATAATCCTAGAGTTTTCCAGGTTAATATGAGCTTCCAAAGTCATTTTGCCCTAGCCATCTGAAAGAGTTTTATTTTATTTTTTCATGACTCCAAACTAATTTCAACACCTGTTCTTCACTACAAGCCCATGAGAATAAGAAGAATGCAATGTTAATAAAGATCTGTTCCTTTGCTTTCTTTCAATGACCTGGGAATTTCCAACTCTAACACTGCAAAGAATGTTTAGAACTTTGACAGCAATGACAGTTGTTGTGTAAAACTAGTAGTTTATCACTTTACTTTTTAATTATTAAAAAGTATGCAAATAATTGCATACTTTTGATAATTGATAATCCCCCAAAGTGAAGCAACTCATTTTGATGCAAAGGTACAAATAACCTATTAATTCAAGGACTACCCAGAGTACCTCACCATATCAGGATTATACTACTATATATTTTAAGTCATATTGTTATTTCAAGTGAGCCATGGTGATAAGAAATATAATGGCTATGAAAAATTCAAGTTCTCACTGATTTTGAGATATAAAAGTATATCTCAAGTTAAAAAACCATGTGAATGGAGAGTAAGAAGTTGGTTCTCCAAAAAAAAAAAAATCAGCAATGTAGGAACAGGATTCAAGGTTCTGAAGCATCAAGTAAAGTAAAAAGAGTTCTTTCTACGGTCTAAGAATGGCTAGGTAAAACATGAAATCCAAGTAAGTATTTGATAAGAGATGAAGCCAAGTTTAAAGGGAGAAATATGGCCAAACAGAACTATAAGGAACCATGGGCTTCCTTTTCTTTGAATCCCATGTGACAAACAGATGATAAATACTACAACTTCAATAAACTAAGACAATATAAGAATGACAACATCAAATATACATACTGAGTTGAGAAAATCTGTACTCTACCTACTGGGGGAATTATGAAACATCTGTGCTATGCTGAGTTGCTCAGTCATGTTTAACTCTTTGCGACCTCATGGACTGTAGCCCGGCAGGCTCCTCTGTCCATGGAATTCTCCAGGCAAGAATACTGGAGTGGGTTGCCATGCCCTCCACCAGGGGATCTTCCCAACCCAGGAATTGAACCCAGGTCTCCCACATTGCAGGAAGCCCTGGGGGATTACGAAACATCTGTACTATTCTGAAAATCTGTAATCTCTACAGGTTTGATTTATCTCTGATTATGAACACATATTTTCATAATATAATTATGCTAGTATTTCACCATGTGATAATATCCTTCCAAACAAACCAGACGGATCCATCTTGGTTTCTTTTTTTTAACTTCACATTTTCTGAGGGGGGAAGTCAGCACTGTCTTAACTTTTACAAGCAACTTGTGATAGGCAGCAGCATGACTATAATCAAGAGTGATGAGCAGAAACAAGGAGATCTGGGTTCTTCTAAAGACTCCGTAACTTAAGATGTTGTACAATCTTAAAGAAGTCACTTAACTTGGGGAAGGGCAAGGCTCAGTTGTAGCCTCTATAATGCAAATTAGATTTTATCCAAGAGAACCTCTAACTTTATAAAAATCATTGGAATGATTTATAGAACAGTTGGCTTAAGAACAGTTATTAAAGTGATCCAGAGAATTACAAAGGGATATTTTTATAGTTTCATAAAGAAAAATATTATTGAAATAAAGGGGAGAAAAGA
Organism: Bos grunniens; assembly: GCF_055505025.1. Classification (NCBI taxonomy): domain Eukaryota; kingdom Metazoa; phylum Chordata; class Mammalia; order Artiodactyla; family Bovidae; genus Bos; species Bos grunniens. The sequence goes on from NC_141168.1 coordinate 22,964,927, forward strand.
CAAATACAAGTTTCTTACTTAATCATGTATTTCCTAGCTTCCTAAGCTCTGATGAATGCATTAAGCAAACTAGATATTTAAGGGTAAGTGGCAGTAACACATTTGACTTTTCTAATCTAAAATACTATCCAAACTTCCACAAATGTATCCCAACTCCATAATCTGTATAATTAATTCTTTTTGATTATGTCTATTTTTAAATTGGGCTTCCCTGGTGGCTCAGACTGTAGAGAATCCACCTGCAATGAAGGAGACTTGGGATCAATCCCTGGGTTGGAAAGATCCCCTGGAGAAGGGAATGGAAACCCACTCCAGTATTCTTGCCTAGAGAATTCCAGGGCAGAGGAGCCTGGTGGGCTACAGTGCATGGGTTCTCAACGAGTTGGAATTACACTGTGAAAGAGACTGCCAAGTCCAAGCTTCTGTGCCTACAAGTATATGCACATCTTACTCCATTTACTAGTAAATGAAAACATATAGCCAACCCAGAACATATTTTTCTCTCTCATTCACACACTCACGTGGATACAAATAGTGAATAGAACTAGAAAGCAAAAAAAAAAAAAAATTTACCTTTAGCATCTTTTTATAAGCAGAAATAAACGTCTGTCGTTACCCTCAAGAATCAGCTGTTATGAGACTGTTGTACAACGCCAGTAATTACACAAAGGCTGAATTAGTAATTACCATGACTGTGGATATTTTAAAGGTCATCACTTTCATTTGTCATCACTGAAATTAAATGAACGGATTCATTTGCCCTAACTCTCAAGGACCTCAGTAAAGACTTGCCGTGTGATGGAAGAGTTCTATGGGTTTTAAGGCCTCTCAGTTCCCTCTCCAACAGAACACTGCAGTCCAGTATTGTGTCTCCATGGTGATAACTGGTCTTCATTGAGAGGGTTTCATGGGTCTCATTTCTCACTTCTGAACATTTATTTTCCTACTGAGACTATCTAAAATCATCTCCTTGGGCAGCAAGGAGATCAAACCAATCAATCTTAAAGGAAATCAACCCTGAATACTCATTGGAAGGACGCAATGCTGAAGCTGAAGCTCCAATACTTTGGCTGCCTGATGTCAACAGTCAGCTCATTGGGAAAGACCCTGATGCTGGAAAGACTGAGGGCAGGAGGAAAAAAGGGGTGACAGATGATGAGATGGTTGGATGGCATCACCGATTCAATGGACATGAACTTGGATAAATCCCAGGAGATGGTGAGGGACAGGAAAGCCTGGAGTACTGGGGTCACAAAGAGTCGAACATAACCTGGCGATTGAATGACAAGAGCAAAAAAATCACCTCTAATGTTATCAGGGTGGTGACTGCCCCTTCCCCTTAAGAAATCATCTTTATAGAGCTGGGATTATTGGGATCCCCTCCTTTGCTCATTTAGAATTTGCTGGCTGTTACCAAATTGGACAATGTAAGAGAATGTTTTCAATAATTCAAGCTCAGTGAACAGATGCCCCCTATAAATGGGTTAAAAGAATTTTTTTTTAAAGGCACAGGAATATACTACATAATGATGATTTGATTGTGATGGAGACAACAGATTAAAATGAAAGAGACAAGCCAACCAATCACTTTTCTTAAGGTGTGATCTGCCAATTATCTCAACCAACACAGATCCTAATATTATCATTCTAGGCCATATGTGTAATTCTCAGGCAAAAAATAAATCTTTTCACAAGTCTGAAAGAACTGTTGGCACCCATTCATGCCAGCCTGCACTAACATCTTGAGAATTTTCTCTATTCCAAAAAAATATATATAATGAGGGGGGAGTAGAAGAGGTGGGAGAGAACCTCACCATAAATGTGATTTCACTTTAGGTTAAAAAAAAAAAAAAGAGGTAAAGATCTAAGCAATTCTTTTGAAAATTGCTAATAGATAATAAGAAAAATGCTGGCAGGGCTCCCCACTTGCAAGCTGAAGGAGCGTGTGGAGGTCCAGAACACGTTCAATATTCACTGTGCCCATCTGTCGGCAGCACAGTCACCGAACAGAACAGGCAATTACCAGAGCCCTGTTCAGATATAATCTGTCAACCACATCTAGTCTTCCTGCCAAAAGAAATCAGAACTGAGGAATGCAAAAACGGACTGGCCTTCTGGGACCAGGGAGACATTCATTTAAGATTAACCTGGAGGTGAAGAAAGGCAAGGGGAAAATTAGAAAACTGTTACAACCACTCCCCAGAATACACTGGAATTGTCCACCACTGGGCACCAAAGCAGTATGGAAGGAAGAGAGGCTCCACTGTGCTTATTGTGACAACTTTAAATTCAAGAAAGTGTCTCCTCATTCCCAGAACTGATTCTGACACTGAACATTATGAGATAGACCCGTCTCTACAGCCACCACATTCCCATACCCTATCACTAAGGCAGGAAAATGTTTGAATCAAGTATACTGCCAATCTATTAAACGTTTATTAAATATTTTCAGCATCTAAAGCAGTACTGTATGTGCTGCGGCCCCATAATTATGTTTTAAGGTGAGGAGGAGCTCTTTTAAAAGTCAATGCTCTACTACAAGTCAACACCTCTCCATCCACTTTGTGATGCTTTCCAGGCAAGATGTACAGTGTGGCCTGAAGAAGACAGTATACAGAATGGATCAGAAAGAGGAGAGGCAAGTGTAGGTGTACAGTAATGCAGGTGAGAGGGGATGAACACTCAGGCACGGTGGGAATGATGAGATTATGAAGCCACAGCAGGTAAATATAAATGAAAGAGAAAAATGGCAAGATTTGTTTGACAGGTTAGATAGATCTACAAGATAATCAAGAAATGCAGTACCTCCAGAAGTACATATAATGAATACACTCTCACTTCCTTTGGGGGTAAAAAGCCACTTTAAAACTTTTGAGGCTGAGAATTAAGCACATTTCTTTCAACAAATGTGTATGATCATAAATACAATTATATGATTACTAGTGAACAATTCACTGATTAGATAATATAAAGTCCCACTGAACCATGAATCCATTTTATGAATGGTATCACTTTCTTAAAATATTCCTTCTACGAAGTTGCTTCTAACAGATTTTTTTTAGCACCACGGACGATAAAAGATAGTGTTCTAAGCTTGCTGCTAGGTCACTTCAGTCATGTCCGACTCTGTGCAACCCCACAGACGGCAGCCCATCAGGCTCCCCCGTCCCTGGGATTCTCCAGGCAAGAACACTGGAGTGGGTTGCCATTTCCTTCTCCAATGCATCAAAATGAAAAGTGAAAGTGAAGTCGCTCAGCCGTGTCCGACTCTTAGCAACCCCAGGGACTGCAGCCCACCAGGCTCCTCCGTCCATGGGATTTTCCAGGCAAGAGTACTGGAGTGGGGTGTCATTGCCTTCTCCGAAGAGGCTCCAAATCGTCACCAAAAAGCATCTCTGCCAGTGACATCTTTGCAGGTGCATTTGGGTACAAAGGGCGGAGGCGAGTTCTAATAAGAAGCAAGGGAGAGTAGCCAGCATGAGACAAAAGTCGAATTTAACAAGAGAGGGACTTGTACACTTCAGAGAAGCCATGGTTATGCTGATCACAAGCTTCATACTTCACACAAGTGAAGCACAGACACTTCAGGATAAAGGCAGCGAGCAGCAGCGGCAGGTCAGCATTACACAAACTGACAACAGAAAGCGCCCTCACCGTAGTTACACTTCAGAAAACATCACCACCTTACTTAGTACTAAAACTATAGCAATCAACACAGTTTTATTCAGCATCTGTAAGTGAGAGTAACAACAAGGTTATTTTAAACTGCCTGTGCTCAAGGAGCTTACAATCTATTTCAACAGGTTATAATCTAAAATAAGCCTAATTCTCTCCCTAAATATATCTTTAAAAGCACTGCTGTGTGCTTTGGTATATGTATGTATAAATATTTAAATATTGTATTTGTATATAGTTTTTATATATAAAGATTGTATATACAATTATATATACGACCGTACATAATTATATATGTATTATATACATACATGACATACATGTGAGCATGAGTGTGCACACACACACACACGCACACACGCACACACTGTGGCAAATTCAAGAGCCAGAGCTACCTCTTCACATACTACATACTTTCTACTTATTCATCTCAGACACTGATTATAAATAATAATGTATAATCACCCAAAGCACTAATAAGAGCAGTAGCTTATTAGAAATTTTACCTAATAGCCAATGATACTAAGAAGTACTTTGAAAACACAAAATGTGTTTCATGTACTAAATGATAAATGTAACAATTATAACACAAAACCAAAGGTATTTTAAACAGTCTACAAGGCTGATGCATATCTTCTCACAGCACAAGTAAAGTTCCCAGCATTTTTAATTCACAATTAACACACGAGCATACAACTCTGAAAGCTGCAAATCAAAACTCGAGGCTGGTAGTTAAAGGCCAAGTTCTAAGTCCATGAAGTTCCACAGGACTCTATATACTTTGGGGTGTACTACCACACTTTCCTGGGCCCCTAATTCCCTGTTTATTAGAGTTGCCTCTGATGATTCCTGATGGGCCCAAGCAGAGGACCAGAGGTGAAGGCCTGCCAGAGGATGAGGCAAGTACCACCCTATCTGCACTCTGTCACTGAAGCTAGTCCTTCCTCCACTTTTCTAAGTAGCTTCATGGCCTATATGGACTGATGACACCAATCACCCCCAAAAGGCAGAATTCCTATTCTTCTGTCCATAACTAGTCAATTCCCCTCTCTAGATCTCAGTTTACAGACTCTTTAAAATGAGGTTCCTTCCAGTTCTAATTTTCTATGTAAACTTTGAGTGTTAATATACATCGAAGACTAGTACTGCTTTCTTTCACTCATCAGAAATCCTAAAATCAACATATTAACTGCATTTAAGCTCTACCATTCATGTATTATCACAGCCATACACAACCGCACTCTGTTTTCATAATTAGTACAATTTCATATTACCCTACATATAGTAAGTGCTTTATCATATGGGCATATCCTTAAATATTACCTTACAATCTGGCTAGGGCTCCATGGTAAATGGAAGATATCTAACTGAAACATTCAAAAATAAGAGACTGTTTTATCAAAACATTCCCCATATTCATAGCTAGGAAGTCAGTTTATTAAATGGGAATTTTTCTAGTAGTCATGAGTAGGAGATGAAGTCACCATTTTAGTCACTATGATTCATATTGAGCTATTGATCACTATTCGTGGATTATTCATCAGCAATCAAAAGCATGCTGTTTCAGCATGATGGCATTTAGAGATGTCCCAAAAGTTTCCCCAGACACCCAAGAGTTATTCAAATCAGTATCATACCTTCGTTAAAGTTTATTATTTTATTGTCCCAAAGTGATTTTTGCATGCCAGAAGGAATTTCTTTTATTTATTTTGTGTTTGTACTTGCTTCATTCTGCTGTAACTTTTCAAAAGCTAGAAATCCTTCATGTACATAGGCAGAAACTATCAATTATTTTTGTTTATGCGGTTCAAAGTAAAACGATTATCTAAGCACCTCGGTTGTTTATTATTCTTGATTTATTGCTATTTTTATATTGAGTAAGCTTCTACAAGCTTTTCCCCTAAGCTTATTGATTTTTCAGTTCCAGTCATCTTTTCCAGGCAGGTTCACATTGGAGCCTATTCAATTTATTCACTGCTATGATTCAGATTTACCGTTTGCATCGCTGCAAATTTGGAGCAAAAATTTAGACAGCAATCTAGACAAGAATGCAGGCTGTAATGATGGGGAGACAAAAGAAAATAGACTGGAATGTTGTGTTGAAATATCTCTAAGCACAAACAAACATGATCACAAATAACTGCCTTGTTGCTTTAAACCTACTGACAAATTCTTCATTCATAAACACTATTGCCTTTTCCATTAGATTCTTTCTACCATCCTTCAGTTTATTTTCAACCGGTGGCTCATCAACAAAGAAAATCTCCATATCTACTTTTACAGTAAACCCTTTTCAATAAACTTTCTTCAAAAGGTATTAATTGTTATGAGTAATGTCTACATTCACTGGGTCCCTTCTGTCTGATGACACTGGTCCATTGGACTGTATGGAACATCAAAGGGATTATCTGGTCACTCCTCTGACTCACAGTTGTCTCTTGGGAAACATTACATGACATAGAGCCACACAAGTAGTCACTTAATAATCCCTTTAATATTGTTTCTTAATTTTTTATATATTTAACTTAGATCTTCTATAAGTTATTTAGGCAGAGTTTTGAAACAATTCTAAATTCCACTATCTGCTTCAGAACAGCCACTGGAGATACTCAATAGCATAATAATTGGAAAGTGCAAAGATCTCAGTATTTAGATTAGCATCCCTAAATAGTTTCAAATCAAATCATTTTTTAAACATTAGTTGTCATAATCTTATTTCTTTTAAATCCCTACTTAAAGGTGGCTGGCTGATGCTGGGCCGTTTTACATTGGTAATTAACAAGCCAATGTCCCACTAAGCCGTGAATCATCACTGATTTTAGCAGCTTTCTAAATCTTGTTCCCAACCTTGGGTGGAATTGGCCACTTCACTTCCCACAACATGAAAACCACACATCAAAAAAGACACTGAGGAACGAATACAAGTCCTGGTTTCACCACTTCCTAGATGGGAGACCTCGGCAGTATGACGTCCATGTGCTCCAGCTTCATGCAGGACATAGACCATCCTTCTCACGGAGTGGTACAAGTACCATCTTCATCTGAGTGAATACATGTTTAAAAGGTAGATTCTTGGTCCCAAACACCAGATCTGCCAAAACAGAATCTCTGAGAGTGGAGATCAGCAATCTGTATTCTTTACCAAGCACCACTAGGGGTGCACTGAAAATCAAGAACCACCATGACAAAGGAGTTAGCACATGTTGAAAAGACCAATAAAGTAAGTCGGAGAACCTGTTAATCACATCTCTGCCCATGGACAGAGGAGCCTGGTGGGCTCCAGTCCATGGGGTCACAAAGAATTAGACATAACTGAGCAACTAACAATTATATTTTATCTGGCAACTCTACACCAGAGTTAAAACCTATTCAAAACCGTTGAAGGTAGATCCCAGCAAAAAGTTTTGAAACATCCTCAAGGTTAATTCTGATGCATGCATAAAGTGTGAGAACCACTGCCTTAGACTTAACTCCTCCCTAAGCTATCTCTAACCAAGTCTGCATCTAAGTTAACTCCGTTGAGTTGGCAGCAACTGTAACAGCCAACATTCTCATTGAACACTATGACACTGGCACTAATTTAAGTAGTCTCCATGGATTTTCTTTTAAGGCCCATAAACAAACCCATGAGGTAACTACCATTAACTACTATTACCGTCTCCCAGATGAGAAAACTAAGAATAAAAGATGTTAAGCCCTGGATACAGCAGGCTTGAGAGAGCCCACCCAGTTTATGATCTTCCCTGACTCCACCATGCACGCCCAATCCTTGGCTCCTAATTACCTCAATTTTACTATGGTTCTGAATGGGCAAAGTCTTTCCCCGGGTCACTAACTGGGATTGTAATTCAAACTAAAAATGGTACAGCTGGGAAACTCAACATTACTACTGTAAATTAGAGATTTCTATCGCAATTCCCCACTCACCAGATGAGAACCCTGGGTACCCGTAGCTGGAGGGGTGAAACCTGAGATCATGGAACTCCTTGAATACTACAATTCAGACAGCTGGAGCTGACCTTAGCAAGCTCCACCTGCAGGCCTCAATTTGCAGCCCCACAATAACCTGTAGCTTAGCAGTAGGTTAGGATATGATTTTACCCTCGATGAGTTGCTATATCTCTTTCCTATTTCTCTTCATGTTACATGTCAAAAGCCTAACATACTACATTAAAACATTATTAAATGAAAAGTGAAAGTCAGCCTGTCTAATACTAGTCACTCACCAAAACTCAGCAGTCTGGTCCTGACCTTTAAAATGGGTCATGGGAGGTTGATTTAGTAAGGTATAGTTAAAAGTATGGCACGTGTTGGAGAAGGCTCTTGAGAGTCCCTTGGATAGCAAAGATATCAAAACAGTCAGTCCAAAAGGAAATATTCATTGGAAGGGTTGATGTTGAAGCTCCAATACTTTGGCCACCTGATGCAAAGAGCCGAGTGACTGGAAAAAACCCTGATGCTGGGAAAGACTGAGGGCAGGAGGACAAGGGGGTGACAGAGGATGAGATGATTGGATGGCATCATCACCAACTCAATGGACATGAGTTTGCGCAAACACCAGGAGATAGTGAAGGACAGGGAAGCCTGACGTGTTGCAGTCTATGGGGTCGAAAAGAGTCAAACACGACTTAGTGATTGAAACAATAATAATTTAATTTATTTCATATAAGTGGAGAAAGAGGGCAAAAAGGTTGGCACTAGACTGTGATCAGCAACTGGGTAGGCAAAATAAAAGAATTCCTATATAGCAAATGATCTTTCAATAAAGCTCAATTTGATTCATACCCAAGTTAATAAAAATAAAACATTGATAGCACCTTAATTTTTTTCACAGTCTTCTTCAATTTCACTTGCCATTAAAAATGACCGCTAATGCCAGAGTGTGCCAACCCACCACTGAAATATAACCCCATTTTATAGAACTAGGCCCCATAGAGTAACTCAGAAGGAAAATTCAGGTGGGCAAAGTAGCTGATGTCAAAATCAGTGGCTTCAATGTGCAGTTAACTCAATACCTGGCAATTCTGTGAAAACAAATTTCTATGAATACCATCACCCAATTTTGCATTCATGCTGAAAATATAAAAGCCCGTATATTTGAACTACTGTGTCTTACGGCCTTATTTTGCAAGGTCTTCATCTCGTATAGGAGTTGTCTCATTTGTTCCCACTAACTTATGCCACCTACTTTTACCAAATCCACTTGCATGAAAACACAGACAAGACAGACCACGCATCGGACGCCTCCCACTCAAACCACACGTAACTAGGCTCCAGCTGGTGGAGATTCGATTCAACTGTTAACTGGTGTTTGGAAGAAAAGACTTTAACACAGAAGCGCACTTATCTTTAGAATCTTAAAAATAACTAAAGCCTCTTAAACTTTTCTACACAAGCAAACCCATGTGACTCACGCAACAGCAGAAAAGCAGAGAGTGGCATGTAACAATGGAGGAACATAACAAGAAACCTCCCAACCACAGCAGCTGCAGGGCAATTAAACTCAATGCTTACAGATGTTCATAAGACAGAATTTGCCCAAGTTTGGTTTACTTTTTAAAAACATACACATCTTTAGACTTACAAAAAAAAACCTCATTTCATTCTGCTCCCGTTAATAATTAAAAACTGCAGTTTTCCTTCCAACACTTCAGTTTTTTCAATTTCATATGCCATTAAAAATGACCATTAATGCCAGGGTGTGATAACCCACCAGGACAAATCAAATAAATGAAATATAACACTCAACCTCCCGAAGCTGACTATAAACAGTACTCCTTGTCCTGCAACAGCCATTTAAGAAAAACTGTTTTTAAGTGATGCTGAAAGCACCAAATCGACTTTATCCTCTTTCTATGTCTTCATGAGTCACCAGTCTATCCCAGCAGACCAGCTTATTCTTAATATTGTTATTGTTTTGTCCCTCAGCCGTCTGATTATTTTGCTACCCCATGGGCTGTAGCCCACCAGGCTCCTCTGTCCATGGGATTTCCCGGGCAAGAATACTGGAGCAGGTCGCCATGTCCTTCTCCAGAGGATCTTCCCAACCCAGGGATCGAACCTACGTCTCCTGAATTCCAGGTGGACTGTTTACTGCTAAGCCACTGGGGAATCCCCAATTCCTAATGAGTCTTTCATTATTAAAAATTAATTAGTCAAGCATTCAGTTTGGCCACAGTGGGGCTAGCAATACAAAAATGTGATAACTCGGGGACTAAAAATTAAAAGCTGTTATTAAGAGGCATGAGGATTACTAAGGACACATTAAGATCCTTTTATTTCAGATTTCATAACTAACAAGGTCCCAGAAGGACACATGAACCCCATAATACATTCGTTGTATCATTAGAAACTACAAGGACTCAATGCCCTCGAACCTTCTTTCAATTTACTGCCTTAGTACAAAACAAGAATATTTCAGCTGTGCTTATCTGAAACTAATTGCAATTTTCCAGTTCTTCACACACTTGTGAAAACAGCTATGGCTAAAATAAAGCTAACATTTTTCCGAAGTAAGAAAGAACTCTATTCGTCAGGGGTCTGCCATAACTGCTGAAGCAATGAGACCTAATAAAAATGACAAGTCTGCAAGTGCCAGATGAATGGGATTTAGAGAAGCATGTGAATCAGAAGCACAAGGCAGCGATTCCGGGAGGCAAAGGAACCTAATAATGCAGAACTCAGGAATCAGAGAAGCATCATGAGTGTCTAGTCTAGAGGTCAGATGTGGCCTTCTTATCACTGGAGCAGAAACCTACTCCTGGGCCTGGGCAGTCCAAAACAGGGAGCAAAGTTGATGGAGAGAGTGAAAGCACCTTCACAGAAGTTCAACAATTTCTTCATAGTAAAAAGGAAATGGACAAACACAAATAAGAGTCACCACTCCAACTCATGAGCAATGACCAAGGCAATCCAGTATCAAAGAGTCAAAGATTTAAAACTGATGGAAATGAAAGGTAAATGACTTTCAGGGTTTCCAAGACGCTGTCTTGCACTGTCCAGGTGGTAGGCCAGTAAGAAAAAAGGCTTCTTAGAAATCCCCGAGGGGGGGGAATTGAAGACTCAATTAAGGGATACAGGGAAATCCTGGTTAAAGAAGATGCGGAAGAACTTAATCACCTATGTTACAAAGCTGGGTTACACAACTTAAAATACTTTCAAGAGTGACTTTTGACCTTATTTGCAAAGACAGATGGTGTTAAATGGCCACACAAGGCCAGTCCAACTCCACTTTCTAAGACAGAGACTCCAGTGCCATATGCTTGCCTTTGTCAACCTTCCCTGCATAGAGGAATGGTCATGTCACAAGACCTGAGGTGACCTGAAAAACCTTTCATGTCTCTGACAAGAGGACTAAATCACACACCCCATCCCATATCCTCTGGCCTCAACCATGTATATAATGACTGTCATTGCAGCAGCTATCATATGACCAGCAGAAAAAACCCAAAAGAACTCTACAGAATCAGCTCTGATTTCATTGAGTCATGGAACCAACTGCCCATCTTCACGCTTTTCATGTAAGTAACAACTCCTGCTGTATAATGGGTTTTCCCAATACTCAGAAGTGAATGCATTTCTAACTGATACAAGTGCCAACAGCTGTATCTTGCAGTTTTTACCCCATGGAAGATACAGTCCCATCACGTCCCTCAACGTAAACAGTTATTCATGAGTGGCAGGAAGGGAGGAAATCTTTATTTATGTCCTTCACTCACATGTGTTGTCTAAATTATTATTATTCCATGAAGCACTATTTGGTTAAGCACAAATTAGGAATGAACATTCATTTGACACTAATATGGCCACGTAAGATAGCTTAACATTCAAGAAAGACTGAATAAAAAAATTAAAAAGGCATACCATGATTTGGGTATCAGAATAAGAAGTCAATTCTCAGGTTATAAATCTATAAATTCAATATACTTCCATGGAAAAAATGATGGTGTGTGTAATGGAACTTGACATGCTGATTCTAAACTTCATCTGGAAGAGTAAGTATCAGCCGGTAGTATTTTTTAAAGAGAAAAAAAAGGTACTTACCTACAGTTTTCTAAGCACAACAGCACACAGCATTGAATTAAAACAGGCATGGGTTAACAGCTAAATTATCATTTCTACAGAGCTCAGAACCAAACCCACATACCCAAGGAATAGTAGGCATGTAAGGAAGTATTAATCTGTTACTAGTCACCACACCTTTTCCCAGATGGCTCTGGTTGGGCTGGCTGTGCTTTTACACGACTTCATTTCCAGGACACAAGAAAGGCAGCTGACCCAAACTGAGATTTTTGGACTAGAGACCAAAAGAGTTCGTCTCTTTCTGGGCAGATGAAAAGCTCAGGAACCAGTTATAAAAAGATAGTCTACGGTGAGAAAGAACAAGAAAGCCAGTACATAGCGACAAGAAGAGAGATGAGAAATGAGAAAGAGAATGAAAATGTGATAGTGTTTGAGTCACTGGTCAGAGTTGTTCCCAAGGATCGGCAGCATTTCCTGCTCTGGGGTTCAGAGAAAAAGCCCACTCTCCTGAATAATTACCCCTTTTCTCTTAAGCTCACTAAGCTGCCTCCTTTTCATCTGAAATCAAGAAAATCTAATTATGCATGTGGAGACTAGTATACATTTCAAATCACTGGAGAAAGGCCAGGATTAATCAATAACAGGTGAGTGCATCACCAATTTCACATCTGAAAAAATTATGTCCTATTGCACATTTACACAAAAATAAATTCCACATGTATTAAAGACCTAGATATGAGAAAGGAAAACTGAATGATGGAAAGTTTTAGCTATAATAAGGAAAAATCTAATTATGGACTAGAGGGGAAAAGTGTTCTCTTTAATACTGAGGTGAAGCGAAAGTGTTAGTTGCTCAGTCGTATCAGACTCTTTGCAACCCCATGGACTGTAGCCCTCCAGGCTCCTCTGTTCATGAAATTCTCCAGGCAAGAAGACTGGAGTGGGTAGCCATTCCCTTCTACAGAGGATCTTCTTGATCCAGGGATTGAACCCAGGTCTCCACATTGCAGGCAGATTCTTTACCATCTGATTCCCCAGGGAAGTCCACTGAGGTTGGGAAGGTTTATTTCAACAATATTAAGAAATAACAAGCTATAAAGAAAAAAGGAAAGATAATAACCAACACAAAATTTTAAACTTCTGCATGACAGATACCATAAACAAAGTTTAAAAAGTGAGCAACAGACTGGAAGAAAATGATTGTGCCACACTTATAAGAGAAAGGCTATATATAATACATACAAAAAAGTTGACAACAAGGTACAGAAAAATGGTCAAGAGATCAGAACAGGCACTTCAGAAAGAAAAAAACAGAAAGAGAAACATATACCAAATACAAGCCAAAGTTTGGTGTAATTAGTTTAACTGCTTAAAATCATAGATGTGATGAGCATTTTACATAATTCCTGTATATTATCATGTATTTCTCATCTTATACCCTTTAGTAGAGGGCTAATGAAGCTGGCCGCTTGTTCCCCTTGGAGGCACCACAGCTGAGCACAGACCTTGCTTCTGGCCCCTCACTCTCCTCTTAAAAACAGTCATTAGCAGCATTCCTTTTCTTTTTTTTTTTTGTTTTTTAATTTAATTTTATTTTTAAACTTTACATAATTGTATTAGTTTTGCCAAATATCAAAATGAATCCATCACAGGTATACATGTGCTCCCCATCCTGAACCCTCCTCCCTCCCAAAGCAGCATTCCTTTTCTGAGCAACTGAAAGTTTACGAAATGATCTGAAGAAGTACCAACAGGGTTAACTGTCAAATATCTTAAACAATCAGGCTACCACTAAACAAAATTCGTATCTCATATCTTTTCAGTGAGCATAACCATAGCCTAAGGGGACTACCAGAAAAAAAAAAAATATATATGTATATGTTAACTCCTTTAAAATTGAAAACAGGAAAAAAAAGGAATAGAAATTTAAAGACTATGTACAACATTTGTTTGTAATTGCCAAGATTATTGTTCCACCATTAAAGGGAAGAGGGTTTAGTTTAAACACATTTTTCACATTAAGTTAGTCCATATTTTACCCACTCCCCTAAAAATGCCTCAAGTATTTCATGAACTTAAAAGAAAGCATTATTCATACATTTAACTGAGAAACTGATTATTACATAGTTGTACCTAGAAAATGAATGCAGATTAAAATACGTAGTAATTCTTGATTAATTTCAAGCTTTATCTGAACTCTAAGAAGCCACAATTCTAATGCTGTTATTTGATGTTCCTTTTACACATTTCCTGGGAATTACATTTATAACAGATTTCAGGGCAAAAATGGTTTTACTAAAAAAGAAAAAAAAAAAAAAAAGAACCAAAATGCCAGCTAACAGTTCCTTCAGGAAGCATTTCACTGTGGGTGTTTTCACAGACATATTTTGGCTTTGATCAAGGAATAAAAAGCAGATGAATTAACAAACATATGACACAGGTCAGAAGCAACGCGTGAGGGGAAACCACTTAGCATTCTCATTCTCCACGCACGTGCTCTTTTAAGTACGAAGGAGAACGAACTGTTGGATTTGGACAGTTAGTGTCAGGAGAATTTTCTTTATTGTTCAGAACTCAGTAAAAATCATGCATGTTTTATGTACCAAACACCTGTATCTCACGTCCTGACAGGTTCTAAGCATATGAATCTAACTGTTTATTCAAAATAAAATTCTCATTTTTTTAAGAAGTTCATTAAAAAAGGAAAACTTTGATTTTTGAAATCACATCATTAGCGCTGGGCTCATGAAATCTCTAGGCCATTTGGAAAATGTATGTATCAGTTAACGGGCAGAGAACCAAGGTGCAATCTGAGATTTTTGTGCTTGTTTTATTGGGTGGGCCAAAAAGTTTGTTTGAGGCCTTCAGGGGCATTTTATAGAATCCAGTACTTGGGAAGGAGGAAAGAGGCTGGGTAGTACTGAAAAGAGTGTAATGATCACAGCATTCTAAGAAAATCGGGTTGAATAAAAGCTGTGTTATTTATGTTGAAGGGCTGAGTATCTGTCTCCATGGTCTAACACCCCGGTCATCTGTTTTAGGTTAGCTGCTCTCTTCTGAAGAGGTAGATGACCAACACTGAGGTAGAGACACTTAAACACTCCAAAGGAGGTCCACCCTCCATCAATCTCACAACATACTCTCTTCCTCTGACTTAACTTCATTCACACTCATTCACGCCCTTGCTGCTGAAACAGAAGGAAGCAGAAGTGTCTAAGAAAGTCCTGGGCAGGGAAGCTGATCCAGTCCTTAGGTATCAGGAAGGTTGCCTTGCTGGCTTCGCTGCTTTCCTTCTCATTCATCACTGCAGATTTCCCCAAGGCCAAGTTCTCAGTCCTCTCTCTGCTCCTGAATCCACTCACTCTTTTAGCATTTCACTCATCGTTTCCACCAATACACCACCCCACACACACACAAACACACAAAACCAGGCCATCAGTGCCCTATCTCCCTCAGATACAGCCCCCAATTCTTACCCAAGTGGTTAATTCCTATCATAACACTCCCTTTGTAGGTCTCCAGCATCTAAGCAGAAATGCTTCTCTTATACACACACTCATCCCTACCACGGTACTTGACTTTGTTTCTTTAAAAAGCTGACACGGTACCTCCTACTAAATGCAAACTTGGGACTTAACTTTTTCTATCTGGACAGCATAAGAGTCATGAATTTGTCAGTGACGCTGGATTGAAGATGGGAGGTAAATCACAAAGGACAAGTCATCTTAAAATGGGGGAAAAACGGGGATGGAAACAATAGGGAAAAAAAAAAAAAACCTCCTTTCAAAATAAGAAGAATTAACTCTAGATATGTAGGGAAATTCCATTTAGGATAAGAATCAGCGACAGGCAACAGCCAGAAGGGACTATTTGTACTGAAATACAAGCCATTAACTTGAGCCAAGCTAAGAGCAAACGACTGCAGTGGCAAGTGCTGGCTGTGGATAATTAGTTTAGAACCTATTTGAACATGAATATTTTATCATGCAGCACAGAACTCGTTACGGAGAAGAATTAGAGGGCCAGGACGTCTGAAGGCTCTGGAGAGGTGATTTGTCAGGTCCTGTAAAGGGGCTTCCAAGAGAAAACAGGTTCAGTGACTCAGCAAGACTGGATTTCATTACAGTTACAACAATGCATTAGAACACATCTGGTGACAAGCTGAAGAGCACGGGTACCAAGCTACAACTTAACTGTGGGCAACACCTCACAGTAAAAATAAACTCAGTGAAAAGATCATCCAGGGATGAACACCTTCTCAGCGATGCACACACCCCACTTACATGAGGAACTACCTAATCTGGCGATGCTACAATAAAAAGCATAGCTACTTCATACAGTAGCTATGCAATGCAGAGGAGAATATGCCTGCAATGCAGCAGACCCGAGTTCAATCCTTGTGTTGGGAAGATCTCCTGGAGAAGGGGATGGCTACCCACTCTAGTATTCTTGCCTGCAGAATTCCATGGACAGAGGAACCTGGCAGGCTACATACAGTCCATGGGGTTGCAAAGAGTTGGATATGACTGAGCGAATTTCACTTAGTACTTACCTTATCTGTTTCCATACGAAATGTGAAAATTCAAAATTTTGAAAGTTCAAAACCGCATTTTTCGTGCTATGGAGGAATATGCCAAACTGGAAATTTTACCTCAATAACGGCTGCATATGGAGTGTATGTGATAACAGTAAACCATCATTGTTAAGAGTCTTATTTGCATTATCTCATTTAATCCTCAGACTTACCCATGAGGTGAAAGTGAAAGCCGCTCAGTTGTGTCTGACTTTCTGCAACCCCATGGCCTATACAGTCCATGGAATTCTCCA
Organism: Bos grunniens; assembly: GCF_055505025.1. Classification (NCBI taxonomy): domain Eukaryota; kingdom Metazoa; phylum Chordata; class Mammalia; order Artiodactyla; family Bovidae; genus Bos; species Bos grunniens. The sequence goes on from NC_141168.1 coordinate 22,981,451, forward strand.
GGCCAGAATACTGGAGTGGGTAGCCTTTCCCTTCTCCAGGGGATCTTCCCAACCCAGCGATCGAACCCAGGACTCCTGCATTGCAGGCAGATTCTATGCCAGCTAAGTCACAAGGCAAGCCCCAAAATACTGGAGTAGCCTCCCCTTCTCCAGGGGCTATTTCCAATCCAGGAATCAAACTGGGGTCTCCTGCCTTGCAGAGGATTCTTTATCAACTGAGCTATGAGGGAAGCCCCCCAATTGTATTTTGTAGATGACAAAATGGCAGAGATGCTGAGGTAAATTCATTTCAAATCATGCGGCTGAAGTAGCACAGCCAAAGTTTAAACCCAGGCCCTTTGATTCAAAAGCCTGTGTGCTTTCTCTTTGTATATATCTCAAGACACCCTAAGGCTTCTCAATATAAACCTAGGTTCTCAGAGGGGCAAGTTTAATGTCTTTGAATTTACTAAAAAGAAAAAAATTAAAAACAGGGGAACATAGGTATTACTCAAAAATATTACTATTGTAAAGAAATAAAAGCAGCTTTAAAAGAATAAAGTTACAGGTTGTGAAGATAAGACTTGAAATGTCTGACCTGCGAAAATAGTTATTAACACAGAGCTAATGTATTGGGTTGGGCTCCCCTTGTGGCTCAGCTGGTAAAGAATCCACCTGCAATGTGGAAGACCTGGGTTTGATCCCTGGGTTGAGAAGATACCCTGGAGAAAGGAACGGTTACCCACTCCAGTATTCTGGCCTGGAGAATTCCATGGACTATACAGTCCATGGAGCTGCAGAGAGTCAGACAGGACCAAGCGACTTCCACTTATTTGTTAACATTTCTCTATAAGCTCTTATGAATGCATTTTCTGGCTACCCCAGTACTAGCATCTTCTTAACCGCCACAAACTCAGTGACCAGCAAAGAAAAAAGGCATTTTAATGACTGCTAGTTTGACAATCTATTTATACACCTTAATCTATACACAGAATAACCACATCTAATAGAGTCCCTTAGGCTGATAGGGACTCAATAAATATTTGTTCACTGTTATTTAGATAAATAACTTGCCCCAGATCATTGTATGTTATAGGAATTAATCCACACCCAAGGGGCATTAGAGGCTAGATTCAGTTTTTCCAATAACTTCTAATCCACTGCTTTCCCAAACATTTTTTCATCCATATCAGTCTTGGAGGTTTCACTACGTTTCATGACACAGTGCTGTGCCTACGGGGAATTAAAACAGTAGGAATCTTATTACTGCGTGTAGGTTGCAAGGCACAGGGTTTTAAAAATTAGTAAATTAGGCCCTGCCCATTAGGGTCTCACAGTTGACTTGTGGAAAGAAACAGATAAATAAACACATGCAATACAATGTGATGATTGCTGATATATAAAAGAAACAGATAAACACATGCATACAATATGATGGCTGCTAATATATAAAGAGCTAATGGAACAGGAAAGAGGAGACACTAAACTCTTCAGAGACCAGGTGAGGCTCTCCTGGTAAAAAGTGACATGCAGGATGCTCACCTGTAGCATGGCAGGCAGGCCCAGGGAAAGAGCATGTCCAGGTATAGCAATGAAAAGGAAATGACAATGGCCACAAAACCTAAAACCTGAAATGCGCCCTGTGATTGGAATTCTGCTTCACGGTAGTTTGGCTGGGGGTGGCGGGGGCTAAGTCGGTTTGGGGCATGTTTTGAAGCACAGATTACGCAGGCCCATGTAAATCTGGCCTAGCACTGAATAAAGGAGAGAGGACAGAAGCAATGAAATTCTCTACCAGAGATCCAGAGCTTTATTTTGAAATTGACAAAGATGATAACAAATCTATTTTTGATGTAGAGAGCTTAGAAAGTTAGAATGTAAACCTATTTTCCACGATTCTTGCTACTCAAATCATACCAGCAAAGAAGACTTCTAGAGCACAGTATTAAATGACTGAGAACTAAAACTTAAAACTTGAGCAACCTAAGGTAGTGTGGCCTATGAGCATTTTACAACTTTCAGGAATTGGCCAGGGCTGCATTCCTATAGACATTACCACTTAACATGGGATAAAGTATCAGTATTTCTTAAAAAAGGCTGATGTATAAAAATCTAAATAGCAGACGAACTGTGAAATTTTTCAATATACCAAGTGAATTTTTACTTTCAACACAGCTCACTGCTGTATTCTTCTAAACAGCATGCTTTCTAAGAATTTACATTATAAGATGTATATAAAATGTGTATTATATTATATAAAAAGGGAATAGTTATAGATCTACGTATCATCAATCTACTTAATAAGTAAGACTGTGGGTGACATGCTACACGACAGATAAAAACCTATCACAACTTAATTTTCCAACAGCAGAATAAAACCTGAGATCACGTCTCACTGTGTTGGGAACAACAGAAAGTCAAATTGGGTCATAATGCCTCTCAACTCTTATTCCTGGTTCCCACTGTCTATGCCATCTCTAGTAAAGAAAAATCAGGTCTGGTAAAGTACGGGAAACAAATAAAGGTAGAAATTCGTACTTGAGATGAACAAAGACAGATCAAGGACTCTGGGTAGAAGTAACAGCACATTCGAAGGCATACAGGTGGCAAGTAGAGAATTTAAAGCATAGCGAGTAGTTGAGGGAATGGAATGGGAGGAAGAGGGATAAGGAGAAAAATAACAGCTGGCAGAGTAGACAAGTGGCACCATGAAGAAGTCTTGAAAAGGAAAGTAGCACATTTGGAATCACATTTCAGGACTACTCTACACAGCCTAAAAAAGCCAGAGATGGGAAATTTATTTAGTAGCAAATCAAACATAATCCAAACATGAGGAAGGAAAAGACTTGAGTTATCTGAGGCAGTGGAAAGGAAAAAAAAAATAAATTACAGACACATTGTAATAGAATCTTTTACATGAATATCACACTGCATAAAATACTTTATGCACAGAGTATTTATTTTAAGCGTAAAATAGAATTACTTATTTGATTCTCACAATAATTCTATAGATTAAGTAGGATATAAAATGCTGCCCCTATTTTATCAGTAAAGAATCAGTGCCTGAGATAAACTGCAACTTGCCCAATGGTACTGATCCGCTGGTCAATGGCAAGGCTTTTATATTAGAGCTCTGTGTGTGTTAATCTGATACCCTTCAAATATGCAACATGCAAAGAGATCAGAGATAAAGAAGGGTAAACTGTGCTCCTTCCTTTGATAGCTCAAACACACTGTGTTCAAATATTTAATAAAAATGCTTGAAAAAATGGGTAAACATAACATTAATGGTAAGATGTGCCCTGCTTTCAGAAGCATATAAATATGAAAAACGTGAATTTTTACTTTCAAGAAAAGATGATGTTTAGTACTTTGCCCCAGACACTGCCAGGGGCTATGAATATGGTGGAGGCTGACGGGGCTGGCTGTGTTGATTAGATGTGTATGATCACCAATTGGGAGAAATCTCCTTCTTGCCTCCCCCATTCCAAGTCACCACCGAGTTTTAGCAAAGGAAACCTACAGTAACTGTCTGATCTGCTACGTGTTCCTAGAAGTTGGCTGTGGTGGAAAGGAGGCAATGCCTAGGGTATCTGGCTTTTGAAATAATTTCAAATATCAATAATTATCCCTCAATTTCCCTAACATGGGGGTAAAATAAAATACCTCTGGTTAAAAGTTGTCAATGTTCACTAGCCTGTAAACAAGAAGGACCTTTTGGTTTTACATAACAGTAGCACCAAGACATCTTTGATGACTTTTGCCCTGTCTATTAAAGCAGCCACTTTGAAGAGAAGCTAAAACATTTAAGATTTTGCAAGGTAAAACAATGCTAGCTGACACATAAACCAATAACTCTGTCTGGAGCTCAGAGAAGCATCTTTATGAGGTCTGAAAATCATGGTCCAATGCAACCTTGTTTTGTTTTTTTTTTTTCTTTTTCATTTCTGAAATCAAAGGTTCTTAATGATACAAAACAACTGCAATACCATGCAGTCAGAATGCAACCAGTTTTTATTACTTTTTATAACACAGTCAAAACGCCAAATCAATGCCATTCACAATACCATTATTCCTGAACCATGAAGACATATTTAAATTCATTATTACTTTTAAAGATGCCCCAAATGATCTAACTCTATCTTCAAATGAAGACTCGATAAAATAAAAAAATTAATTTCCCTCTCCACTCCACAAGTCAGAAATGGATACGCTGCTTCCCGCTGTTAATGAGGTGATAGAAACACTGCTGCTGTCGTACTAATGCACTCCTTTAATGATTTTTCTCCCCTTGGTAATTAGTATAATAACAGTAACTCATCCCAAACTTCAGCATTTTAACACTGGCATATTATTTCCATTTCCATATTTAGTTTGCTTACCTCTTGGACAAATTTAAGTGAATGAAAATCAGCTAGATTACAGGTGGTAAAAAGCCCCAAAGAAACGCCATATGGAGATTCCATATGCTTTGGCACTATATCAGCATGTGACAGAATCCTGGAATGCAGTCTCAGAATAACTGACACTCCCCCGTATCAGCTCTCTGCACTGGTGCTCCAGAACATTCACTTTTAAACCTTGTGCTCACATAGTCGACACTGAACGACTGAATACGGTAAATCAAAAAGCACAGCAGTTGCTTTTCTCCTTCCAAAAGAGTAAACAGAGCAATTTCAAAACAACTAAAATTATAGAAACATTATCTCCCTATATGCTCTAGACCAGAAAATTACGAGATGAAAAGTCTGCCAAACAGAGGCATTTCTCACACAGCTAAAGTCTTTTATAACCTATAACTTAGGAATAGACTGATGAGTTAGGATCCATGCTTTGCATCACACTATTCATTATAAAATAATCAGGAACCACCTCTGTGAACAGGGTAATGTATGGGTCATGGTTTAACTAGAGAAAGAACTAGTAGGAGATACAGATGAAGAGATAACAAGGAATTGGGAAACAACTGTTGTTGTCGCTGTTCAGCCGCTCAGTCATGTCCAACTCTTTGCAACCTCATGGACTGCAGCATACCAGGCTTTTCTATCCTTCACCATCTCTCAGAGCTTGCTCAACTCGTGTTCATTGAGTTGGTGATGCCATCCAACCATCTCATCCTCTGTCATCCCCTTCTCCTCCCGTCTTCAATCTTTCCCAGCATAAGGGTCTTTTCCAAGGAGTCAGTTCTTTGCATCATGTGGCCAAAGTATTGGAGCTTCAGCATCAGTCCTTCCAATGAATATTCAGGACTGATTTCCTTTAGGATGAACTGGCTTGATCTCCTTGATGTCCAAGGGAGTCTCAAGAGTTTTCCCCAACACCACAGGTCAAAAGCATCAATTATTCGGGTCTCAGCTCTTTTTATGATCCAACTCTCACATCCATACATGACTACTGGAAAAACCATAGCTTTGACTAGACAGACCTTTGTCAGTAATGTCTCTGCTTTTTAATATGCTGTCTAGGTTGGTCATAGCTTTCCTTCCAAGGAGGAAGCATCTTTTAATTTCATGGCTGCAGTCACCACCTGCAGTGATTTTGGAGCCCAAGAAAATAAAGTCAGCCACTGTTTCCATTGTTTCCCCATCTATTTGCCATGAAGTGATGGGACCAGATGAGTTTTAAGCCCGTTTTTTCACTTTCCTCTTTCACCTTCGTCAAGGGGGTCTTTAGTTCCTCTTCGCTTTCTCCCATAAGGGTGGTATCATCTGCCTATCTGAGGTTATTGATATTTTTCCTGGCAACCCTGATTCCAGCTTTGCTTCATCCAGTCTCGCATTTTGCACAATGTACTCTGCATGTAAGTTAAATAAGCAGAGACAACAGACAGCCTTGACGTACTCCTTTCCCAGTTTGTAGACCAATCCCTTGTTTCATGCCCCATTCTAACTGCTGCTTCTTGACCTGCACACAGGTTTCTCAGCAGGCAGGTAAGATGGTCTGGGCATTAGCAAGGGAAGTCTTAAATCCACAGGGCAGGCACTAACCCTCAGACAGGAGGTGAAGCTGTCACAGAATTTCTTCTTCTGGGAAGCTTACAGCTCTGCTTTCAGTCCTTTTGCTAGCAGAATCAGGCCATCCAGGTTACCCAGGATAATTTCCCATACCAAGTCACCTGATTATGGGCTTTAATCCTATCTACAAAAGATCTTTACAGCAGCAATCCCCAAACTTTTTGGCACCAGGGACTAGTCTCGTGGAAGACAATTTTTCCACAGAGGATGGAGGAGGGAGGGAGGATGCTTCCAGGATGATTGTCATAAGGACTGCATAACCTCCATCCCTCCCGTGCACACAGTTCACTGCAAGGTTCTCACTCCTATGAGAATCTGATGTCATCGTTTTTAGGGAGCACCTATTATGGGTCTGTAATCCTGTATGATCCTGGGGTCACCGTTATCAGATACCAGAGAGACAAGGGGCCTGCCTTTGGAAAGCTTATTTGGCAAATATGATCCTAATAAAAAACAAAGTGGACAAATTTAGCTTTAAAATAGCACCAATGAAGAACACTTAAAAGTCAATATGAATCAACAGAGTAACCAGCTCTAAAATATGTCTAGAGTAATATTAGATTAAATTAGCAGATATACAGTATCAAGAATAAGAAAAGTACATCATCCAATTCTCCTCTGGATAGGGAAAATCTTATCTGGAAAAAAGTTCCTTTTTTGAGAGAGATCTGAACCAACAGAAATAGGCAAGAATATCAAAAAGAAGCCAAGGGTACTGGAAACACAAATATAGACTGGAAACTGAGGGCTTTCACCTGAAGAAGAAGAGGACAGCTAGGAACACGAGGGCCACCTTCGTGGACCACAAGGCCTGCAATGAGAGACTGGGGTCAGACACTCTCTGAGGCTAGACTGGGTCAAAGCAGGACCAGCATGTGTAAGCAATAGAGACAGACTGGAAAACTTGAAGAAATACTGCAGAGAGAACAAGTCTTAGAAGAGCAGTGAAACTAGATGACTTTCAAGACCCTTTGATATTTACTGAAAATAGTTCAAGGCAGTGATGAAAAACATCTCATCTGGGGAACCTACAGCAAATATGGAAAGGAAGATTAAAAAAAAATTACTTGAATGTAAAATCTATGTGATTCTACAACCATGAGAATCTGAAGAAAAAAGAGAAAGGGAAGGTACATCAAGTTATCATCTTTAAAAGGAAAAATGAAAGAACCTGATATGAATTAAATGGCGACTTGGTATCCAGTGCTATCCAATTGACACACATTTAATGTTCAGAATAACCCACTGAAGTGGGTATTACTACAACTTCATCTTTAGAAGAGAGGAAACTGAGGCTCAGAGAAGTTCAACCACTAGCTGAACATCTAGACACTGGAGGAGCTCAGATTCTTACTTGAATTTAACTACATGTCCACTGAACACCAATCTGATTCCCAGAGGGAGAATTTAGTTGTCTGGAAAATTAACTTTTGAGAGATATTTCATTTCTTAATGATGTTAACAAATGAGGCATTACTATACTGCTTTCTCCATAAAGCCGGAGTCCTGACCTAAAGTGTAAAAGGGGGTAAATCTCTCATTTCTGTGTATCTGGCAGAGAAATAACTGTAACATAGTTAAAAACCAAATTCTTTAACTAGGCTTTTGTCTCCCTGGCAACTTTTCAAACATCAAGCATATATACAGATCCCCTGACTTTTAAAAGTGCAAACTAAAGGAGAATTTAAAAAGAAATAATGATAATAATCAGGACAAAAGGTAAAGAGTTATCCTCCTACTCATTCAAATCTTATCTTATTTGATGTATGAGATACAAAGCCCTGAAACACGCTGACCAGGAGAAAGAAGGAAGGAAATCTACAAATGGAAGGTAACAAGGTCTCTCCCGCAGCCAGTCAGCCCAGCACATCAATATCCTGCTGCTTTAGAAACAGAACGTAAAAGCTGACTTCTTTACTTCCCTCGATTTGGCTAAACCTCACATTTGACAAAATACCACCTAACAAACTTACTTAGCATGGTCTTGGAAATCAAGAACAGAAGAAAAGGGGGAAAAAAAAATTTTCAGCTACATTCAGCTAAAATGTAGAAGAAAAAGGAATGAGACACTGTGAGGTGACCTAATTTAATTTGTTAAAGGGGTTGATAAAATGGGTTCTAAAGTCCTTGATCCTAATGGACAAAGAAAAGACAGTTTCAAAACAGATATGTGAACCACATAAAAAAAAAAAAAAAAAAGTAAATCAGTGTCCTACCAGGAAAACAAATGGCAGAAGTTACTATAAAAATCACTTTACCAGCAGGAATTGTACTAGATTTCAATTTAACTTGATCTCTAAATGATTAGGAGACTAGACAGAAGGCAGATAAAACAATGAAAACATTAGTAGTCCCAGACATGCTGTGTGATTATCAAGATTTTAAAATTTATTTTAGAGCTGAAAAAAAAAAAAATCAAAGCACAAATATCTGGTAAAAGTTTATTTTAAGCATGTATTTTTCAGTCTATCTGGGTATAATTTTTAAGCATGGCTACAGGCATAGATGATGAGGACTCTTTTGTTCTCTTCAGGAAATATGTGCTGAGTTCTTAACACTTTCATATTCCCAGAGCACTGTTATTTGGATGCTAAAATCCAAGCAAGAAAATTGTGTGTATAATAATAATCAAACTGTAGCCCCTAGCCTTTACTATTTAACTTTGTTCAGAAAGGTATAATTCAAAATTTTCTAAGTAATGCTATTTCTTGGAGAAATAAGATAAACCTAATTTCATTTATAGGCTAACTAAAGACTGAGGGTCCATTTATCATTTTAAAAATGCTAGCCAGCAGATAAGATTAGTTTCTGTCATTCACAGCACTGTCAAGATGACTCAATATGATTGCAAAGTCGATTTTTATGGCCATATTTGAACAAATAATAAATGTTCCCATACAGGCTTCAGTTTGAGGGTCTCAAGAATTTGACTGATACAGAGGATAAATGATAAGCACACTTCTAGCAGGAGATTCATTTTATAATCTCATCCTACTCTTTTCTAAAGAAGATCTAGAAGAAGCCACTAAAATCATTAAAGCCTGGATAAAAGGAGTATAGAAATAAAGCTTAAAGGAAGTGAGATTATTGTGGCTGAAGAAAAGACAGCATAAGGATAATCTAATAATAGTTATTAAATATAGGAAAGCTTATTGTATAAAGGATAGGTGAAGCTGCTCAAGTGAGCAACTCAAGCAAAAATGGGAATGAAGAAATCACATAAAATGAAGAAAGGAACGTGCCCACATAAGTGTAAGCAGTAGATACTGAAAGTTATAAAAAATACTCCTCTGAAAAGGGATATCAGGGAACAGCAACGAAACAGCAGCTTGGATGGAGTCAACAGAATTAATTAAATTCTATCTGGATATTCACCATAATCTACTGAGATTCCCCACAAAATACTGAATTAAATGGAAATAATAAACTAAATAGAAACATAAAAATCCACTTTAGGGAAAAGTCTTAGGCCACTGAGATTATGTCAGATATACAATTTACATACAAAGTGGATTTTGGAAGAGTTACAAAAAATCTGATTGCCTTCTTAAGTCATTACCAAAGGCAACTAAATATCAAAAACATAGACTGCAAAGCCAACCAAGAGCTGAAGGACAAATCTAAAAAGCTCAAGTTTCCCAAAACACTCAAGCTGTTATGTCTGTGGTCTAACTAAAAAGAAGGAAAAGCTTCTTTTTATAACTTTGATCACTTTACTGCTCTCAATTGGCATATTTCTATTTTAAACACAAATATTATTTTTAATCTCTAAATTTTAATTCTGAATCCAAAAACAACAACAACAACAAAAAATTCAAAATTTTCTGGACACAGACAAAAAAAAAAAAGCTGGTACTGATAATCAGACAAAATTTAATGGCATTCATTAAATAAGCTTCAAACCATTTCAAATCATTTTGTGGACACTTTTACATGGGCATTCTCTGGCTACCCTAAAATAAAAAAAATAACAACAGCAAGTGTTGCTGAGGATAGGAAGAAAAGGGAACCCTTGTGCACTGTTGGCAGGAATGGAAATTTCTGCAGCCACTATCTAGAAAGCCGAACGGAGACTCCTCAAAAAATTAAAAATAGAAATACCATATGATCCAACGATTCCTCTTCTGGGTATACATGCGTAGAAAATAACAACAGGATGAAAAACAAAACAAAAAAAAACAGGATGGCAAGGAGATAAACTGCTCCCATGTTCACTGCAGCATTGCTCACCATACCCCAAGACAGGGCGACAATCTAAGCATCCCTCAACAGATTAACAAATAAAAAAAGATTAATGGATAAAGAAGACGTGAGGGGTGTGTGTGTGTGTACATATGTGTGTACACATATACATAAACACACACATACACAGTGGAATATTATGCAGTTGTGAGAAAGGAGGAAATCCTGCCATCTGCAACAATGTGAATAGATCCATGCTAAGTGAGATAAGTCACTCAGAACATAGAATCTTACAAGGCCAAATTGGTAAAAACATGGAGTAGAATGGTGGTTACCAGAGGCTGGGGGTGGAGAATGTGGGGAGATGCAGTGCAAGGATCTAGCAAATAGTAAGTCCCAGATTTATTTATCCATAAGTCCCAGGGAAGCTATGGGGCTTCCCTCGTAGCTCAGTCAGTAAAGAATGTGCCTACAATGCAGGAGATCTAGGTTTGATTCCTGGGTCGGGAAGATCCCTGGAGAAGGAAATGGCAACCCACTCCAGTATTCTTGCCTGGAGAATTCTCATGGACAGGGGAGCCTGGCGGGCTACAGTCCATGGGGTCATAAGAGTTGGGCACGACTTAGGGACTAGACCACCAAGCACCCAGATCTAATGCACAGCATAGTGATACTCAACAACAGTGCATTATAAACTTGAAAATCACTGAGAGACCAGATTTTTAATTGTCCCCACTACAAAAAAGAAATGATAATTATGTGTCATGATAGAGGTATAAGCTAACACTATGTTGGTAATCATACTGAAAGACATTAACATATCAAACCAACAGGCGATACACCTTAAACTTACAGTATTGTATGTCAGTTATGGCTCAATACTAGAAAGGAAAAATACAAATACATGTCTCCAAGCAACATATTATCTCAAAGTACTTTTAAAAATAAGTTTATAACTGAGGTCTCCAGCTGGCAGCCATACTCTCCAGCCACAGTTTAAGTCTTAAATGACAACTGTCTTGACCAGCATCTTAATTATAATGTCATGAGGAATCAAGAGCCAGAACCATCAACAGAAGTGACTCTTTAATTCCTAACTCATAGCAACAGTGAGGTAATAAATGTTTGTTGTTTTGAGCTCCTCTCCCCCAAAACACTTACAAAAGACACTTAGACTGTGTACTAAAGGAAGAGACAGACTGATATGAGAGTTTAATGCTTTGGACTAAGAAGTACATGACCACCCACAAGAGAACCCTGAGCCCAGTCTTCCTCACTGGTAACCCTTCACTCACATGATGCAGATATAAGGCCTGGACAAAATTTCTTTCCTCAAAATTACTTTCAACACTGCTGAGAATTTTTTACTGTATCAGACTGCTGAAGCACCCACCAAGCAAAGGGCCAAGAACACATAAAAGAATGATTCTTTAAAATACAAATATACCGGGACTTCCCTGGTGGTCCAGGGGTTAACAATCGCCTTCCAACGCAGGGACACAGGTTCAATCCTTGGTCTGAGAAAAAAGATACTAGATGCTGCAGGGCAACTAAGCCCAAGCACCACAACTACTGAGCCCGTTCACCACAATGCAGCATTCCGCATGCTACAACTAAGACCTGATTCAGCCTCAAACAAATAAATATTTTAAAACACACACACACACACAAATACACTTGGGTGGATGATCCTTAGTTTTAAAAAAATAATAATTTAAAAATATCAACACAACTATTTATGGGGCATTATGCATCACTGCCTGGTGGGCTGCCGTCTATGGGGTCGCACAGATTCGGACATGACTGAAGCAACTCAGCAGCAGCAGCAGCAGCATGCATCATTATTTGGGCTTCCCTCGTGGCTCAGCTGGTAAAGAATCCACCTGCAATGCAGGACACCTGGGTTCGATCCCTGGGTCGGGATGATCCCCTGGAGAAGGGAAAGACTACCCACTCCAGTATTCTGGCCTGGAGAATCCCATGGACAGAGAAGCCTGGTGGGCTACAGTCCATGGGGTCACAAACAGTCGGACACAACAAAAGTGACTTAGCATGCACGCACACATACATCATTATTCTCAAGTGTTTATGGCCAACAGCTTTCAAAGTAACTACAGAGATGCTAACCAGTAGTGTCCCAAAATGAAGCAGGTAACAGTGATGGTCTTTCAGACGTGGAAAATTAATGCAAGTGCCATTTGGGCACAGATTCTTAGAAACGGCACATCTAACTTATGCTTTCTGTGTAGTGCACAAATTCTCAATTGTTTGAAAAAACAGGGAGAATAATTTCCAAAGAGGAAAAAAAAAAAAAAAAACACCAGACTATAATCAGCTTAATCGGGGCTAATTATTTCTTGTAGATATAAATATCTAAAAGATGAACCATGATTTTCCTTATTTTTATCTTTACAATGGGAAAATTTTTATGTTATTGGAATTAAAAATATAAATGTTAGTAATGTCAGAAAAAGCACATACTCTGTAGGTCAGATGGTAAAGAGTCTGCCTGCAATGCAGGAGACCTGGATTGGATACCCGAGTCAGGAAGATCCCTTGGAGAAGAGAATGGGAACCCACTCTACTATTCTCGCCCAGAGAATCCCATGGACAGAGGAGCCTGACAGAGGACTCTTTGCGACCCCAGCCTACAGCCTGCGGTCGCAAGGAGTCAGAGACACAACTAAGCAAATAACATTTCACTTCAATGTCAGAGAAAGGGTAACAGCTAGAGAGTAGTGCTTTGATTCATTATGTAAAACCACACGCTTCAAGGGATTCCAAATTTCTAATCAATATTTTTTTAAGTTTTTTGACAAGAAGTAAATAAAGAATAAATAAACTGATTTCTGCAACAAAGCCTTTCTCTACTTTATCAGAAGAAGCTATTAGTTTTGCAAGTGAAACTGCACAAGTCCATCAGGTCAATATATCATCCCATGACATGCAAACTGAAAACTGTTAGCAGGAATCTTGCAGAATAAGACTCAAAGTTTTTGAATAAGGAAAAAATGGTAATTTACCCGAAAAACACACATATACTGATATACAATGAGCTGTGCATTAGTAAATAAAAGCATAGGTTTGGAAATTATGTTTGCAAATTTGGAAGTAAATAAAAAGGCAATTTAGCAATTGGTTATAAAAATGAAGCCAGGCATGGAAAACTTATTAATGTTCTTTTAATAGTTTTCTGAGGTAATAAGAACTGTGATGGGGTAATCAGTTGGAGTTTCCTTGGTTTTTAATATGTTTTCTTCTCCTGCGCACCCAGCACCATATGTTCCTAAAAAATTTCCATTAGTGGCTCATTGACAAATGGGACAGAAACAGTATTCTAAGGCTGGAGTTTCAAAGAAACAAGAAATCCAACCACAACATTTAGATGGTATGTGATTTACCACTGATTACATAATGACAAAAAGTGGCCATCAGGAATAAAATTGCAGCTCCTGTAAGCAATTGCATTAGTGAGACAGGTGCTCCATAAATGACAACAAGTAATGGTAACAGTAATAACAAAAAATGCCTTATGTTTATCCAATGCCTTCCTTCTAAAATACTGAAAACTACCGATGGAAAATGGCTCTCTGCTCCTCCCAGGTTTTTGGAGGTTGCTGGTACTCTTTTTTTTTTTTAATCTCAATTATAGAGATATTTATCAAAGAATCATAAAGCAAGATGGGATTCTGAGAGATTATCTACAGCAAATCCACCACCTCTAAAGAGCTGAGTGCCCATCGAAATGCCTCCTGAGAATTTTCTGGCAAAGAGTCCATAAACTTTCAGATCCAAAGACTCATAAACTTTACTGAGTGATGAACTTTTTCCAGATAAACAACTGAAAATTCAGTTATATCCATGATGGGATCTAGGGAAAGTTTCCTTGCTTATGAAACTATATGATAATTTCCTTTCCTATGTGGAAAACTTTTAGGTCACATAAAGGGAAAAATTCCCTATTACTAAACTATCACAACCTACACAGATATTATGGTTAGCTTTTAGAGAGGACCTATGTCATCTGATCTGATGTCTAAGACAGGGCTTCCCCGGTGACTCAACGGTAAAGAAATGCCTGCAAAGCAGGAGTCAAAGGTTCAATCCCTGGGTCGGGAACATCACCTGGAGGAGGGCACGGCAATCCATCCTGTATTCTTGCCTGGCGAATCCCATGGACAGAGGAACCTGGTCAGCTACAGTCCATGGGGTCGCAAAGATTTGGATATGACTGAAGCGACTTAGCATGCACGCGTGCATGTCTAAGACAAATGGCTTTTTTCTATTCTTGATTAACAGATACTACGTATGATAGCCTGTCTTCAGTTAAGTCAGCAGAAAATAGAATGCAACTGAGATCTGGAACTCTGGTAAGGATGATTTAAACTCATTTTAAAGTTCAGACATTGGCAGTTATGCAAAATGGAAAAATACAGCCCAGGAGGTGAAGTTAAGGACAAAATGAGATACAGGAGAGATGGCTATTTGCATCAGATACCAGCTGACAACAATAAAAGAAGAGATAATCTCTTACTTAATCAAAGCATCACAGTGCTTGAAGCAGGTCAGGATAAAGAATGGCGTGATCCCCATTTTCATGCCAGGTAGAAAACTGCCACTGCCTTCTGTTCTACTTCTTATAAGATGATGGAGTGTGTATGTGCATAAATATAAAGATTGTTTTTTTTCAGAAGTGTTGGAGTAATACAAAGCCTTAACTGTACCCATGACATTCCCGGAGTAAATATTCCTGGAGTAGAGGATGACAGAGCAGTATCAGTTTATATTAAAAATGTACTGGATAAAGAACACTAAAGGGAGAGAAAAACATACACAGGCAGCAATTTCACTGAGACCAATGTGGCGATGTGGCTGTTTCCTGACATATACATCATGTATCCCTAATGAAAATGTAAATTCCTTGAGAGCACAGACACAGATTTTTAACAAGTAAATTCAATCATGGGGAAAAAAACTAAGAGCAAAAGAGTTTAAGGAGGGGAAGGAGATCTTTTCTATGCTGTAGATGAGGAGAAAAATCTTTTAACAGCAAAGAAAAAAAACAGTTCTGCTCCAGCTAAACATTTTCAAAGAAATGAGGATTCTCCCATGAAGGCTGATCCATCCACTATAAAAAAGCAGCAACAGGGAATTCTGAGAACTCACAATCTGTGGTAAGTGAAAGACTTCCCAAACTGTGCTTGTTTTCCAGCTCCTGTACTTACCACAGTGTAAAAGGAACTGGATTTGATTTTGGTCTGAATCTTAGGTCTGCTACTTATGACCTTGGACAAGTTACCCAACCCCTGAACCCAGTTGCCTCATCTATTAAAAGTACTCATATGGCCAGTCAACCACAATAACGTATGTGGATAAGGCAGGGCAAGTTCTTGTTGCTGCTACTAAAGAAAGGAAACATTTATTGATAAAAGAAAACAAACTGAACCAAAAGAATGGGCTTCTGTGACCACCATGTCAAACTTTTTATAATCATATCTTCAAAACAGTTCACAACTATACCTGAGGACTGGCATATCTTAAATACGGACTGTATTTCCACAGGCATTTTGATAAAAACAGCTGAAGAGTTGTACAGCAACATTATTCTGGCTGAAATAGTACTAACATCCACATGTGGAATTACCTTCATAGGAACAGGGAGGAAAAAACCCAACATGGCATTCTACCAGATCTGCTAAGCGTGCAGCCAAAGATCAAGGTCGCTGATTCATTAGGCAACAAAGAATCTGACTAGTAGGGACACTTTTTTCTTAGTAAGAAAACGATCAACAAGGAACACAGGTGGTATTCTCTCTATTGCCACAGATAAGTGTTACTTGTTCAGTCATGTCCTACCCTTTGCGACCCCAGGGACTGCAGCCTGTCAGGCTCCTCTGTTCATGGGATTCTCCAGGCAGGAATACTAGGGTCGGTTGCCATTCGCTTCTCCAGGGGATCTTCCCAACCCAGGGATCGAATACAGTCTCCCGCATTGCAGGCATATTCTTTACCATCTGAGCCACCAGAGAACCCATGGTCACAGATAATGTAGACTCAAAAAGATAAAGTACAATATGTGAAGAAGGACATGTCCTGCTTTGCCTCTGCCTGCTGTTGCTAAGTCACTTCAGTCGTGTCCAACTCTGTGCGACCCCATAGACGGCAGCCCACCAGGCTGCCCCGTCCCTAGGATTCTCCAGGTAAGAACACTGGAGTGGGTTGCCATTTCCTTCTCCAGTGCATGAAAGTGAAAAGTGAAACTGAAGTCGCTCAGTCGTGTCTGACTCTTCACGACCCCATGGACTGCAGCCCACCAGGCTCCTCCGTCCATGGGATTTTCTAGGCAAGAGTACTAGAGTGGGGTGCCATTGCCTTCTCCTGCCTCTGCCTACTTCCTGCCAAATAATAAGTAGATGTGGTGGCAGGTACCCATATTGGACAAACAGGAGAAATTAGGAATAGGGTGCACACACAGGATGAAACTTTGAGAAGAAAAAGCCTGGTTCCTAGAGGACACCACGCCAGGACCTGATTGCTAGACTCTGACATGCTGTTGCTGTTCATTCACCCAGCTGTGTCAGACCCTTTGCAACACCATGGGCTTCCCTGTCCCTCACCATCTGCCGGAGTTTGCCCAAGTTCATGTTCATTCCATCAGTGATGCCATCCAGCCATCTCATCTTCTGATGCCCTCTTCCCTTCTGCCCTGAATCTTTCCCAGCACGAGGAACTTTTCCAAAGAGTCATCTGTTCACATCAGATGACCAAAATATTGGAGCTTCAGCTTCAGGATCAGTCTTTCCAGTGAATATTCAGGGCTGATCTCCCTTAAGATCAACTGGTTTGATGTCCTTCCTGTCCAAGGGGCTTTCAGGAGTCTTCTCCCGACAAACCTAGACAGTGTGTTGAAAAGCAGAGGCGTCACCCTGCCGAGAAAGGCCCATATAGTCAAGGCTATAGTCTCCCCAGTGGTCACATATGGTTGTGAGAGCTGGATGGTAAAGACTTTGACAGGAATGAGAAATAAAATCCTATCTTGTACACCACTGTTAGGTTGAGTCTCTGTTGTTTATAACCAAACCTACTCCTACGGCCAAGATAAAGATGTTTGGCAGGAAATCTGTCAACTTGATAAGGAAAGTTTTAACATGGATTGACAGAAAAAAAGAAGTAAGCTCAGATAAACTAGTTAAGAAATATGGGAGACAATGGGTGACTGGAAAGTAGCATGATGAAGTCATACTTTGCTCAAATACTAATAAACAACCTGATTAGAAACGATACTGATGACCCTATGTAAGCTAATGACCAGAGCAATCTTCCAAGTGGGTTAGGTGCAACCTCCTGAGAATCACTAAGACTCTGGAGTTGTAAACAGAGAGAGAAAGACAGAGAGAGGGAGATGGGGAGAGAGGGGGTAACTGAGGAAGAGGGGGAGAAACGGAGAGAAATACCTAGTAAAAAGTACTGCATATTAAAAGAAAATCATAATTTATTTAACACTCACTATGAGTAAGGGACACTCACTCTCTTCAGTTACCCTACAGAATCTTCACAATAAACCAACTAATCCCTCTTATTAGAGATCAGGATAATGTGGCTGTGCTGTGCTTAGCTGCTCAGTCATCTCCTATTCTTTGTAACCTCATGGACTGTAGCCTGCCAGGCTCCTCTGTCCATGGGGATTTTTCAGGCAAGAAGTCTGGAGTGAGTGGCCATGCCCCTCTCCAGGGGATCTTCTCAGCCCAGGGATCAAACCCAGGTCTCCTGCATTGCAGGTGGATTCTTAACCATCTGAGCCACCAGGGAAACCCAAGAATACTGGAGTGGGTAGTCTATCCCTTCTCCAGGGGATCTTCCCAACCCAAGAATCAAACCAGGGTCTCCTGCATTGCAGGTGGATTCTTTACTAGTTGAGCTACCAGGGAAGTCCCACAGTATGGCTGGGAAAAAAGTAACTCAAAAATCTAGTAAGCAGAGAAGAAAGAATCCCAATTCAGAGGTCTCTCAAAGGCATACAACTTTCCATTCCATGCTGTTGCTGCCTCAAAGTTAAGTTTCTGAACAAAACTAACTGGACTCAGAATAGAAGCAAAGTAAAACACCCAATTTGGTATAAAAGACAGGAAAAATATCTGTGATAGCACTCTATTAATCTGAGCCACTGGAAAAGAAAGTGTGATAGTAACAGAAATTTTGGAAGAAAATGAGTATGTTCACTCAGAGCTTATAACAGCAACAAAACATGCTGGAAATACTTAAACCTGCACGAACTTCTAACTAATCTTAGAAGACAGTGACAGCGTGCTTAGAAGATACATATTTACTACTCCAGAACTAGTTTCTATCAAAGAAAATAAAAATCTACCAAAAGGTAAAAATACGTTTTTAATCAGATAAAAGAACTAATAGTACTTTACAACTATGTGTTACACTGGCTTCCATAAAATATCAACAGTGCCAGAGTCCTCATCCGCACGCTGTCAGGAGTGTGAATGCAAAGCCTACAATCCCTAGAGAACGGTGGTGTAAGTCCTGGTGTCACCCTTGCTTTCTACCACGCTTCTGACGTTAACACTCACCCTAGGTGAAGCGAGGGTTCACAATGTCTGAGGTCACGCACACAGGATTGTAAGCACAAGATATGAGGAATTTTTCTTAAATGCAACCCGTCAACTATCATTTGCGATAATATCAGTTCTAAACATGAAAACCTACCCCATCGACCTCATATTTTTCCATTTTCTGTCCCCAAAGATTGTACATTTTCAATCAAGCAGTTCTTCAACTGGATACGAATGACTCAATGAGACCAAGGGTAAATATGTTGTTTCTATTGACTTGAAATCGCAAGAGAAGCCATCCTCGAAGTCTACTCATTTCCTTCGTTTGATTCAGACTGACTGACTCTGAAGACTAATGGAACGCGACTTCTGTGTGTGTGCCGGTGTATATACATGTTAATGTGATTCAATACTACGAGGTTAAGCTGCAGCGAAAACATTTCTCAGCCCTTGATTAAGGCCGGCATTAAACCATCAGACCCCATCACAAGCCTTGCTGATGAGTAGCTATTTGGACACACACAGAGCTGTGATTTCCATCCACTTTACTAATCAGCAAGTTCAGATTTGCTGCTAATGTGACACTGATGAACAGGAATGATGCTAATGTGACAGTGATGAGCAGAAATGACAGCTCAGGATGATTAAAATTAGCTAAGGCTCTGCAACCCAGGACGAAACAGAGGGGCTTTGAAAATGACCACAGCCAAACATGCATCTGTCACACAGAAAGGAAACACCAAAAACATATGTTTTCTGATTATACATAAATTTGAACAAATATACACTGTCAGCGTGACACTGTTTAAAATGTAGGTGGTCAGTAATATTCAAGTCCCACACTAAATCAAAAATGACAAAAAAAAACATGAATATAATGAACAAAAGTGCTGAGCAAAACAAAAACGTCAAAAGGTAGAGAGTATGGTTTGATTGTGAAAATACAGGGTATACTAGAAACACAAACCATGTGCTTAGTGGAGCTGAAATAAAATTCTCTGATCTATGCTAAATGAGAATGCTTCAGAAAAGCATGTGGACTTCATGCACTGGTCACTCTCAGAGACTTGGAGTTAGGTATCACATACACAGACTTCAGGACAATGACATCACCTTCCTTCCTTGCCTTCCTTTTTCTCATCACCTACTACCCCGACACCCAGGCCAAATCAGTGTATTTGGGAAAACTGAAGTAGACTGCTGGATTTTTAAAAGTCAAAATGTACTCCTGGCAAAAATAAACTAATAAGGTATGTCCATTTTCCAGTATAGTCTTAATCTATCCACCAAAGTTTCTAGTAGCATAGAACTGCTTCAGGAAAAAAAAAAAAAAAAAAACACAAGCAAAACAAGAAAATCTACAGAGAAGTGGAAAGTCAGCTGCGGCACCACTTCAGCTTTTTATGGCAAGGAACTGACCACACTGTTCATGGGGTTCTCGCACCGAGAGTGCTGGAGTGCTTTGCCGTTCCCTCCTCCAGTGAACAACATTTGGTCAGCTGATTCATTGGAAAAGACCCTGATGCTGGGAAAGATTGAAGGCAAAAGGAAAAGGAGGTGGCAGAGGCTGACATGGTTAGGCAGCATCACTGACTCAAGGAACATGCATTTGAGCAAACTCCAGGAGGTGGTGAAGGACAGGGAAGCCTGGTGTGCTGCAGTCCATGGAGTCACAGAGAGTCAGACGTGACTTAGTGAATGCTCAACAGCTGACTATAAGCAATCCACACTGCACAGGCTACCCCACAGATAGAGCAGAATAGGATACGGATGTCTTTTTTTTTTTTTCTTAAGTTCATTAATACATTCTGCCAGTGTTGAACTCTAAATAAGGTAACCAGATTCTCATTTTGATAGTATTGAATTAAATTCCTAAAGACGGATTTACTCAAAACATCACCTGCACCAATGAGTCATTCTAAAAAGGCTGGTATCCAGAAGCTACAATGCCCTTGCATAGGCCCTCAATCTAGCCCTGAAGATCAATAAGGATTTCAACATAAACATTCAGATACCTAAGGTTCTGCAAAGAATAAATGAGAAAAGTGTATTATATGTGAAAAACCTCAGTCTCAGAATTCTAGTAAACGTCAGGTTTTTTATAATGTTAATAATGCTGTCACCTGAAATAGTCTACTGATAACTACTAAATGGTTAAATGACCTTCGAAGACGCCAAAAATCAATAGATAAACCGGACACGTCTTACAAGCATTTCTGCAAAGAGGTAACAAAGCAGATCAGAGAATAAGATACACTGCTCAGGGCTTCTGTAATCAGATACTGAAAGTCAATCAACACAGGAAAATCTTCAATTACTGTCTTCCCAGTGGCAGGCATTGACAGGGCTTGTTTCTGGGTCATACTTCATCCATGTAATTTTCACCCTGAAACCTCCAAGAAGAGACTATTTTCAGGCAGAATCTCTCATTTTAACCTCTATCTATAGTTAGCATTACTCCCTTTTTAGTAAACAGTCTTTTCTCACACGTAATTGTCTAAATTATCCTTTATTAGAATTCCTTCTCAAAAGCAAATTTTCTGAAATTATCTGAATTACCTCACTGCTTCAAATAAGTCAATTACAAACGCCTCCAAACAAATTTATATGGGAGTAAATAATTCATTGTTGTCATTCTGCTAAGATTCAAACTCAAACATGGTTTCCACACCTAAGAACAGACAATGCTAATTTATGTCTTAGCAACACCGAAGTCCCGTTTACTTCTAGAAGAAAAAGGTATCAAACACAGACAGGTTTTCCTGTAGGTCAAATGCTGTCTTCGAGCTTTAGGGCTTTGCTTCCTGGCATTAACTTACACCATAGCACCAAGTATGAAAAGCACTCAGGAAAACAACAACCACACAAAACTAAGCACCACTTCTTAGTGTGATTGGCTTCCAGGCTCTTGTTTCCAGTGGGAGAAAACAACTGATACTCACTTCCTAAGACGGTTTTCACTGAAGCAATTTATCCTAAATCTTGTCAATTTGAATGTATCTCTCCTTTTATTTTTCTAAAATAATTATGATGGGCCATATGTTAATGAGCACAGTTAAGAAGTCAACTTTAGACTAATAGAGAAAGAAAAAGTTCAGAGAACTCTTAGAAAGAACTGGGTTCCCCAAAATGAGAAATAATAAACATTGGGTACTTGTAGGTCTCTATTGTTCAAAACTAATTTCTAAAAACTATTCAGTGGGAATGGTTTTGTTTTTTACATATAAAAAAAATCTATTATTAAAAGTCAGCTTCATTGAAAAGATGCAGTACAACTGAATTCTCAATTGCAACTCCAAGAAAGAATCATATCCTGAAGAGGAGAACATTTTTTCACATGAAAAAAATTTTTTTTCATGTCTTTTTTGTTATTGAGGTAGACAGACCTGCTCGCAAGCCTATCCTGGTCTCAAGGCCAGTGACATAGGCCTTGACAACAGTTTTTCTTGATTTTATTACAATGTTCATCTCCCCTCCAACTTTCACCTACTCTAAAATTTAACAAAAAAATACAAATTCAGTTAATGAATCTGTAGTTAGAATTCAAGTATACTGTACTATAAATCAAAAATGCTAAACATGAAATGGTTTATCACATTAAAATTGATTAAAGATAAACAGAAAATGTTTTTAAAAGCCTAACTGAAGAAGCATGGATACCTCTGACATGGATGGTTAAGATTCCATAAAATGGGGTCCCATTTGTTTACTTTGGTTTTTATTTTCATTACTCTCAGGAGACAGATCAAGAAAAATCTTGCTATGATTTATGTCAGTGTTCTGCCTGTGTTTTCCTCCAAGAGTTTTATAGTATCTGGTCATAACAATTAGGTTTTTAATTTTTTGGTTTTGAATTCATTTTTGTGTGTGCTGTTAGATAATGTTCTAAACTTAAAAGCTTTTGCACAGCAAAGGAAACCATCAAACAGAACAAAAGGAAAAGCCACAGAATGGGAGAAAATATTTGCAAATGAAGCAACTGAAAAGGGATGCATCTCCAAAATAAACAGCTCATGCAGTTCAATATCAAAACCCCAAACAAACCCAATCAAAAATGGGCAGAAGATCTAAATAGACATTTTCTCAAAGAACACATATAAACGGCTAAGAGGCACATGAAAAGAAATTTAACATCACTAATTATTCAGTTCAGTTCACTCAGTTATATCCAATTCTTTGAGACCCCTAGACTGTAGCACGCCAGGCCTCTCTGTCCATCACCAACTCCCAGAGTTTACTCAAACTCATGTCCATTGAGTCAGTGATGCCATCCAACCATCTCATCCCCTGTCGTTCCCATCTCCTCCCACCTTCAATCTTTCCCAGCATCAGGGTCTTTTCAAATGAGTCTGTTCTTCGCATCAGGTGGCCAAAGTATTGGAGTTGCAACTTCAGCATCAGTCCTTCCAATGAATATTCAGGACTGATCTCCTTTAGGATGGACTAGTTGGATCTCCTTGCAGTCCAAGGGACTCTCAAGAGTCTCCTCCAACACCACAGTTCAATAGCATCAATTCTTCAGCGCTCAGCTTTCTTTATGGTCCAACTCTCACATCCAAACATGACTACTTTTCATTCCAATCCTAAAGAAACACAATGCCAAAGAATGCTCAAGTAAGTGAAATCACTCAGTCGTGTCTGACTCTTTGCAACCCCATGGACTGCAGCCTACCACGCTCCTCTGTCCACGGGATTTTCCAGGCAAGAGTACTGGAGTGGGGTTTCTTCTCCAAGAATGCTCAAACTACCACACTAATTATTAAAGAAATGTAAACAAAAGTCCAATGAAGTATCACCTCACACTGATCAGAAACGCTATCATCAAAAAATCTACAAATAATAAATGCCGAAGAGAGTGTAGAATAAAAGCAACCCTCCTACACTGTTGATAGGAATGTAAATTGGTAGAGCCACTATGGAGAACCATATGGAGAGTCCTGAAAATAGTAATATTAGAGGTACTATATTTTCTAGCAATCCCACTCCTAGGCATATATGTGGAGAAAACCATACTTTGAAAGGATACACGCACCCCAGTGTTCACTGCAGCACTATTTACAACAGCCAGGATGTGGAAGCATCAATGGATAAATGGATAAAGAGAATATGGTACATACAAACAATGGAATACCACTCAACCATAAAAAGGAATGAAATAATACCATGTGCAGCAGCAACATGGATGGACCTAGAGACTGTCAGACTGAGTGAAGTCAGAGAAAGATCAATCATATGATATCATTTGTCCATGGAATCTAAAAAACGTAGTACAAATGAACCTATTTGCAAAACAGAAATTGAGTCACAGATATAGAAAACAAACATATGGCTACCAGTGGGTAAGGCAGGAGAGAGGGATAACTTGGAAGACTGGGATTGACATACAAACACTATATAATAATAATAATATATATGTATACATATATATGTAATAGGCAACTAATAAGAACCTACTGTATAGCACAGAGAACCCCACTCAGTGCTCTGAAATGCCCTACATGGGAATGGAGTCTACAACAAGTGGATATATGTATATGTGTGGCTGACTTACTTCATTGTACAGCAGAAATAACACAACCTTGTAAATCAACTGTACAGCAAAAGAAAAAGAAAAAAAAAGATTCCATAAAACACCCATAGAAGAATCTGTGGTTCAGGAATGAACTTGGTAAAGACCACGTAATTGCATTTATAGTCAATAAAATAAAAGAAAAATAACTTCTCATATAAAGACAATGTCAGCTATATATTTAAAAGGCATGAATAACAATGGGTACCATACTGTTATTTTAATGAAAATCTTTTCCTCATTAGAAATTTCACCCTTCTGCTACCCTTCTGCAGCAAAGCAAATGTATTGTATATTGTATATGTGTTGCATATTGAGACGTATTTGCATGTATATGGATACTAAGAACTGTCTATTACTCCATCCAAATGTTCAATGATGACCGTTTCTACTAGGTCCTGCCTACCCAGGTCTTGCCTACATGTCAGAAAAGTCACATATTTTATTGTGCTTTAGGAAAAAAAGATTATGGCAAGCTCCGCCACTACACTCAAGGTTATACAGTCAACAGGCCAATGCACTTGACATCACTCACAGACTTCCTCACGATGCTTTGAGGTAAGAAAGTGAATCAGATTCACATCCTTCATCTTCTTTTACCTTTGACAAAGCTGTACAAGTGCAAAACCTCTAGCCTCTTCATCACTGCTTTTAACTTCTCTATTCTCTTAAATCCCCAGTTCTTTCTTTTTATACCCAACTAGAGGGACTTGGAAATCATATAACCAACTTTCTTGGATTAATCAAAAGTATACAAGGTAAATATACATGTACTTCAACTTCTCTTTATGAGACTAGTATTCAAGGAGGGGCAGATGCCCTTCCAATTGCTTAATGTTTCTAGCTCACAGATGGAGGCGGCGGGGGCGGGGGGGGGGGGGATGTAGGTATTCAAATAAACTACCTCTCCTTTTCTAGGCTATCATATCACCTCTTTCAACTTCTGCTTCTTGGCAAGGTACCACAGATTAGGACAGTGAGTTCTGGAATCTGAAGGCAGCTCCTCCCGACTGCATCCCCTCAGGTTATGTTGGCCATAATGTTTAACTGCTATGGCCCTCATTTTCCACATCTCTTCCTACACTTCCTAGAGGAGTAAGTGAAATAATATACTGTGTTATTATTATTATGATTATTATTATTGCAATATGTGGCTGGCACATCGGAAATCCCAAAATATGTTAGTAGAGAGGTTAAAACACTTCTTTCCTATTACAAACAAAGCTCAAGATTACTATTTCTGATCAGTCCTGCCAATTTCATCTGCAAAGAGTGAATAATCTTCCAAATAGAAAAATGATGACCTCAATATGAATCTGAACCTCCAGATAAAAACAGAATTTTTAACATGCTTTCTCTAGTTGTCTTTTTGTTCTGGATAATCATGCCTCATATGCAAACAATAATGCCCTACATGAAAAATGAACATAGGCATTTGAGATCATATATTAATATAACTCACCAAAAATTTGCATACATAATAGAGAAAGAGAGATTACAGCATCAGAAAGATGCAGGTTTGAATCCCTGCTCCACAACTGAGTTATCAAATATTTGTGATGTGCAGTGCCCCATCTACAAAATGGGATCATCATATTTAAAGCTCACAGATTTTTTACCACAATCAAATGAAGTGACATGAGGGAAGCACCTGGCACAAAATAAGCATTCAAATGGGAGCACCCTTCCCTGATAAGCATGATGAATTTAAATAGCAACCCCTTCCACAGCAAAGTTGCTTTTCATCCGCAAGGGAGCAAGGATATCTGAACATTAGGGATTTATTTGTGGAAATCTGTTCCTAAGATTCTTCAAACTGCATAAACAAGTGATATGTACAAAGTACACGAGGGCCTTATTTTTTGAAATAAAAGCCACAACGTTCACCATAAACATAATAAAAAGCCAAAGAAGAGGGAGAAGAGATAACAAGGGAACAGCTGGTAGCAACTGTGCACATCATTCAAAGAGGCAATGGGGCCAGTAGAGTTTTTCAATAAAAGCAAAGAGAACACTAGGTGGTAACGAAATGGATACTTTAGATGTGGGGAAGCAAAACATATTCACTACTCTTCAGGATGCCAGGGGAGGCTTGGATAACATCTCCTGTCTTAATGAGCTATACTCCATTCCCAGCTGTTCAAAACAATGACAGAGTTCACTGCAGCAGGGAATCTATATTCAAAAACTCCACAGTCCCTAGGGCCAGAGGTGCAGGGCAAATGCTAAATCATACATCTGTTGATGCTTGGATGTATAAATGAAGAGGGATTTTTAAAAAAATCAACTTGCACATCTGGGATCTTTCTTCTCCAATAACTGTCAAACTTATGTATATTTTCTAATCCCTTTTTTTGAGCACTTTTTAAAAAATTAATCATCTTACTTTATATTTTAGGGCAATTTTAGGTTTAAAGAAAACTAAATAATATGAAGCGTACCCCCATATCCTCTCAATCTGCGCATTTTTAAGGGTCTTGGCTCATTTAAAACATTAAATGGTCACCCAGAATTTTAATGAAATAAATAAAATGACCAAAGTAGAGAATTTGAGACGTTATTTAGATCTGCATAAACCAAGTGATGGTGACAATCTGAAAACAATATAATGATGTGTCAGAAAAAATTTTAATGTATAACTGCAGATTTAATCAAACCTAAGCAGGGCATCACTACAGCCAAACTCAAAATCGTTGTCTGAATATAACATTTAAAGTGAACTTATAAAAAAAAATAAATAAATAAAGTGAACTTATAACAATCAGAATTTTCACAGTTAACAACATTAACATCACATTCACACCTTCACCTCTATATTTGCTAAAACCAGAATACCCAGCAGATAAAGGAACAGGATAAATGCCCACCAAACCAAACAAAAGAGGAAGAGATAGGGAATCTACCTGATAAAGAATTCCAAATAATGATAGTGAAATTGATCCAAAATCTTGAAATTAAAATGGAATCACATATTTGCTAAAACCATAAGAAAACATGTTATAATGGACCTTTCTCCAATCTAAAGAATATGAATGTTCCCAAGATCAAGGTTCAGAGCACCTTGTATGTTTATCAAACAGCTTCTTTTAATTATGGAACTACTACTGCTACTACTTTAAATAAGATGAGGTGCTCTATTGGGTCATGCAGATAGATGAAGCAAAAGATGTTCTATTTCCTCTGAGCTGGAATTCCATCACCTCCACTAACTTTGTTCATAGTGACGCTTCCTAAGGCTCACTTGACTTCACACTCTAGGATGCCTGGCTTCTAGGTGAGTGATCATGCCATCATGTTTATCTGGGTCATTAAGATCTTTTTTGTACAGTTCTTCTGTGTATTCTTGCCACCTCTTCTTAATAGCTTCTGCTTCTGTTAGGTCCATACTGTTTCTGTCCTTTATTGTCCCCATCTTTGCATGAAATGTTCCCTTGGTATCTCTAATTTTGTTGAAGAGCTCTCTGGTCTTTCCAATTCTATTGTTCTCCCCTATTTCTTTGCATTGTTCACTTAGGAAGGCTTTCTTATCTTTCCTTGCTGTTCTTTGGAACTCTGCATTCAGATGGGTATATCCTTCCTTTTCTCCTTTGCATTTTGCTTCTAGACAGAAGTAATTTTTTACCTATTGGTTGACCTTTATTAAGGCTGCCTGCTGTCACCCTGCTTGTTTAATCTATACACTGAGCACATCATGAGAAATGCTGGGCTGGATGAGTTACAAGCTGGGATCAAGACAGGCCGGAGAAACATCAACAGTCTCAGGTATGCAGAGGATACCACCCTAAGGGCACAAAGTGAAGAGGAATTAAAGAGCTTCTTGTTGAGGGTAAAGGAGGAAAGTGATAGAGCCAACTTAAAACTAAATACTGAAAAAATTAAGATCATGGCACCCAGCCCCATTACTTCACGGAAAATAGAAGGAGAAAAGGTAGAAGTAGTGACAGAGTTCCTCTTCTTGGGCTCTAAAATCACTGCAGATGGTGACTGCAGCCATGAAATCAGAAGACGTTTGCTTCTTGGCAGGAAAGCTCTGACAAACCTAGACAGCGTGCTGAAAAGCAGAGACAATACTCTGCCGACAAAGGTCCGTATAGTCAAGGCAATGTCTCCCCAGCGGTCATGTACGGTTGAGAGAGCGGGACCACAAAGGGGGCGGAGCACCAAAGAATCGATGCCTTTGAACTGTGGTGCTGGAACAGACTCCTGAGAGTCCCGTGGACAGCAAGGAGATCAAACCAGTCAACCTCAAGGGAAATCAACCCTGAATACTTGTTGGAAGAACTGATGCTGAAGTTGAAACTCCGGTATTTTGGTCATCTGATGTGAAGAGCTGACTCATTGGAAAAGACCCCTCTTGCTGGGAAAGATTGAGAGCAGAAGCAGAAGAGGACATCAGAGGATGAGATGGCTGGATGGCATCACCAAGGCAATGGACATGAACTTGGGCGAACTTCAGGAGATAGTGAGAGACAGAGAGGCCTGGCGTGCTGCAGTCCACGGGGTCACAAAGAGTCAGACACGACTGGGTGACTGAACAACAATGACCTTTATTAATCTAGCAACAGTGGCTGTTCTGGGAAAGGCAAAGGAAGCCCAGAGATAATTCTGGCATCAGGAGTCACATTCTCCTCAGTCCAAAATACTACCTAAGGCAGCAGCCCCAATCTTTTTGGCACCAGGGACTAGATTCGTGGAAGACATTATTTCCATAGACGGGGACGGGGAATGGTTTTGGGATGATTCAAGCACATTACACTTATTGCGCACCTGACTTCTATTATTGTTATATCCGCTTGACCTCAGATCATCAGGCAACAGACACTGGGGGTGGGGACCCCCCACGTAAGGTACTACTGAAGTGACTCAAATACCGCCCTCATGGTATGGAAGCAGTAACAAGCAGAAGGGCCATGGAGGACAATTCCAATGGCTAAATGTCATACAAGATGGACCAGGTCAAAGCTGTTTGTGTGAAAAGGATTTCAAAATGCCTGACAACAGAATAACTTTGTGAAATTCTAGAGACCATAAATCAACATCTTTATAATTAGCAAATATGTTTTGATAGTCCAATCACCATGCGTAAGAGATGTTCCTGAAACCATGGTTTAAGTCAGATACTTTCAAGATACTAAGAAAGAACTTATCATTGAAAGGAATCTTATAGTAAGATTTGAGTGGTCTGGGGCCATGGTTAGGAAAAAAGTGACAATACCCTATCTCAACGTTGCATGCATCTGCCCGGACCAATTTATAGGGATCTGCTGACCATTAACATATGTAAGTCCTCACTGCATTCAATACCAGCCTCTGGTTTAACAGAGGTGTGCAAGAGCTAACTACCATCTCCCATTTAGGTTACAAGATTCTAAACTTTCACCTTCTCTTTCATGACTCTTCCTCTACATTAAACCCGAAGCGGGCAGTCTCGAGCAATCAGTGCATAAGAAGTGGTGGCACATTACAGTTACTAGTTGGAATTTTAACTGAGGGTAAATAACAATTATCACTGCAATGCAGCTTTAGAAATATTTCTGCCTGGCATCAGGCAACAGCAAACGCAAAGTGGAGAGTGAAGCACCAGCAGGCAACCTGACTTGGTTCAGAAATTAAATGCTGTAGATGCCCTTCAAATAAGATTGTTTCAGAAAAGACTTCAAAACGGAACACCGGACCATGGCTTTCATACGGCCGTATCATGGATTCCTGGGCAGCAAGGCTCCTGTTTTATGCTAGTCACTGTTAAAATGATGCTACATAAGGCATGTGTGTGCAAGGACCTTACAAAGGGATATTTCCAAGACAGATTCTGTGCATTTAAAATGTTCTGCAGCTAAAAAGAAACAACTTTTCCCTCTCTGAACAGTAAATTTTCTATCTTCTACACCACTGTGCCATCTCAATTTAGGGAAAAAAAAATCTGCACATTCAATTATGATTCAGTTGAAAACAAAGGTAGTACCACCATAATTGTGCCCAATGAGGCCAGAATATTAAACTTTTATTTTCAAGTATGGTTTTCATCACTCTCTCCTCCAGTGCAGTATATATGATAATATATTATTTGTTATTCAGAGGGGAAGAGTTCCATACAAAATGAATGACTTCAATTGCCTTATAAATAAAACATAGATAAATGTCTTAGTAAAATAAATTAAAGGAGCATTTGTATTTGATCACTCCATCATATTACTGCCTATCTACAAGCAGAATTTGTTGCTATGTATTTCGTGAAATTCATTATATGTAAAGTCCATAATGGCTGAAACTCAAACAAATCACACGTATCATGCACCTCAGAGAGACTTGAAACACATTAAAGGCACAAAAGTCAGAAAACGTAATGATGGCCCACACTGTAGTTTGGGGGATTGTTTGCTTGTTTGTTTCAGGAAAGCTTTTCCCAGCTAGACTATTTTAAAAATTAAGCTGTAGCACATTTAAAAGCATCAACATTTAAATGTATTAACATTTAAAAGTTGATATTAAACTTCACTTTCCCTTCTTAAAATTTACTGAAATGGCTGAAGAGGATGAATATTAGTCTTGATGAAATGCCTTTGCTGGTTTGGATTTAATAAATAGGATCATTATATAAACTAGTTAAATCCATTTTTAAGGAAAGCTGAATCCACATTATTATGACTGCATTGCTAAAGTAACAAATCCTGAGTGAAACAGAAGTGGAATAAACAACAAATAATAAATACATGATATTTTGCTCCGGGGGGTAATTCCAGGTTATCCTTCATTTTTCCCATTATTGTTGAAATACACTGGGGACAATATAAATTTCAAACACTATAGAAATAAATAAGGAATGCTGATGGTTTAAGGGAGTGTTTGAAAAACAGAAATGACAAAAACTATTTTCAGTGAGAACATCATGAAAGAAAAAGCTTTTTTCTCATGTGCTACGGCAGGGTGATTTACAAATAAAATCTTAATTATGACCAATATGAAAGATGAGGTAACATAAAAAAAGCACCTGATTTCTACAGATTTCAAGTTATAGACTAGTGTTTCCCATAGCATAAACAGCTCTAAAAGAACGATTAAGATAACAACAGTAAGTGTATTCAATGCAATAAAAGTGAAAGCCTGATTTCATATAAATGTCAATGTACAGATTTATAAACACTGTCATTTCCAGTAGCCAGTATTATTAAGCTGGCTCAGTTTACCATCCAAATCAGGTAATACGTGCATACTAGCCCTGAAGGGTCAACATTCCACATGAAATCCTTTATTTTCTACAGCATCACCGACAGTAATCAGCCTGCATCTGAAGTTTATTTCCCATCATACTCGGGCCATCTTCAATACATACTTGGTTGATTTTTATGGCTAGGTGGAGAAACGCACAAATGAAACTCAAAATCTTCACTGTCTTGCTGAGTTTGTTGTGTGGCAGGAAAGAGAGAGGAGGGGGTGAAAACAAGAAGCAGGAACAGAGAGAAAAGATAAAGGGCAAAAAAAAAAGGAGCGAGGTGAAAAAGGAGAGGAGGAACGAAGGCAGGACTTGTGGAAGGAAAGGCAGAAGAGTTAGCAAGACAATAGAATGATCTTCCATAACTAAACGATGGAAATAGTGACCTGCACTACTTGCATTTATAATGTAACTTCAGTACTCGGTCTATTTCATCAGAATATGGTTTTCTTTTTAAACATTCTGCACCAAATACTGTATTTGGTACAAATAAAATCTGTACAGTACTTTAACTGAGCACCGTTTTCCCCTTTTCTCAAATCAGGTTCATCAACTGACAAATGAATTTGTCAACATTTCACATTTCAGTAAAACAAGGGCCCCCAAATCTAATTCCTTCATATTCAGACGCTACTGAATTCCTCCTATGGGCTAGATCCTGTGCTTGTCCCTGAAAACATCAAAATGAATAAGGTACCCCCACAGAGTAACACAGATACAAACACAGTAATAAAAAAAAGAACGTGGTAGGTATATTAAGAGAAATGCATAGGTCTTCTGGTACACCCAAAACAGGATCGCATCTGATTAATAATGAAATTGTGCTGTTTGTGACACCATGAATGGACCTGGAGGGTATTATGCTTAGTGAAATAATTCAGAGAGAAAGACAAATACTGCATGCTTTAAACTGTATGTGGAATCTGAAAAATAAAGCAAATGAATGAATCTAATAAAACAGAAAAAGACTCACATAGGGAACAAATGACATGGGGGGAGAAGCAAAATAGATGAAGGGGATTAAGTACAAACTATTAGGCGTAAATGAGTTACAAGGATGGAATGAAAAACACAGGACAAACATAGTATGTATGTATGTAACTTTGTATGAAATATTGGTCAGTCACCAAGTCCTGTGCAACTCTTTGTGACTCCATGCACTATAGCCCACCAGGCTCCTTTGTGACTGGGATTCTCCAGGCAAGAATACTGGAGTGGGTTGCCATTTCCTTCTCCAGGGGATTTTTCTGACCTAGGAATTGAACTTACATCTTCTGCACTAGCAGGGAGATTCTTTACCATTGAGCCTACATTCGATTAAAACATCGATTTATTGTTATATATCTACAACAAAATACTATAAGTCAACATCACACTAATAAACATAAACAAGTAAAATAGATAAATAGTTTCTCAAATATTCTGAACTGGCTTTGCCAATCTGCTGGTTTCCAAAGGAATACATCTTTCACATAGACTTAAAATATAAAAATAAACATGGTGTTAAGTTGTTGAGCAGAAAAGTTTTAGCCTTTCTGACAATTTCAATTTATTTTATTTATAATGGTGATGGTTGCACAACTGTGCATACCCTAAAAACCACTGAATTATACCACATTTTAAATGGGTGCTTTGTATGGTCATGTGAATTATGTCTCAATAAAGTTCTGTATTAAAAAGTAACAGAAACGGATTTCTCTGGAGGTGCAGTGGCTAAGAATCCACTTTTGAATGTAAGCTAGTGGGTTCAATTCAACCCCTGATCTGGGAACCAAGAGCCCACACACTACAGGGCAACTAATCCCGCAAGCCACAACCAGAGAGAAGCCTGCTCACCACAGTGAAGATGCCACCTGCAGCAACCAAGACCAATCACCGCCAAAAATAAAGATTTTTTTAAAGTAACAGAAAAAAAGATGCAAAGCATCTCAAGAAAAAGCTCCCTAAAACCTTCTCGTGTTCATCCAGTTGCTGAGACTGTCATTCGACCCATGTTAGAGACAGTAACTGTAGCAGTGATACATCAAAATCCTGCTAGGATTTTAAAAGCACTGCCACTGATCAATGATTCCATGCAAAGATGTATTGCTGAGATGTCAATGAACAAAGATAAATTTTCTATTAAGAGTGATGAAACCACAGTTGCTGACAGCAAGGCTCTTCAATGGCATATTTTCATTAATTTGATCAGGATTTTAAACTGTAGAAGACATGCTATTGACAGATTCTTCAGAAACTGGTTGAACTAGAGCACTTATTTTTGCTACTATAAAAACTTGGCTTGATGAAAACAAGTGTCATTCGAAAATTCAGTGCCCTGTGCTACTGATCATTGAAAAAGCAAGAGAGTTCCAGAAAAACATCTACTTCTGTTTTATTGGTTATGCCAAAGCCTTTGACTGTGCGGACCACAGCAAACTGTGGAGATTTCTTAAAAAGATGGGAATACCAGATCACCTGACCTGCCTCTTGAGAACTCTGTATGCAAGTAAGGAAGCAACAGTTAGAACTGGACATGGAACAACAGACTGGTTCCAAATCAGGAAAGAAGTACGTCAAGGCTGTACATTGTCACCCTGCTTGTTTAACTTCTATGCAGAGTACATCATGAGACACACTGGGCTGGAGGAAGCACAAGCTGGAATCAAGATTGCTGGGAGAAATATCAATAACCTCAGATATGCAGATGACACCATCCTTATGGCAGAAAGTGAAGAAGAACTAAAGAGTCTCTTGATGAAAGTGAAAAAGGAGAGTGAAAATTTGTCTTAAAACTCAACATTCAGAAAACTAAGATCATAGCATCTGGTCCCATTACTTCATGGCAAATAGATGGGGAAACAGTAGAAACAGTGACAGACTTTATTTTTTTGGGCTCCAAAATCACTACAGATGGTGACTGCAGTCATGAAATTAAAAGATGCTTGCTCCTTGGAAGAAAACCTATGACCAACCTAGACAGCATATTAAAAAGCAGAGACATTACTTTTGTCAAAGGTCCATATAGTCAAGGCTGTGGTTTTTCCAGTCATCCTGTATGGATGCAGAGTTGGACTAAAAAGAAAGCAGAGTGCTGAAGAACTGATGCTTTTGAACTGTGATGTTGGAGAAGACTCATGAGAGTCCCCTGGACTGCAAGGAGATCCAAAGAGTCCATCCTAAAAGAATCAGTCCTGAATATTCATTGGAAGGACTGATGCTGAAGCTGAAACTCCAATACTTTAGCCACCTGATGTGAAGAACAGACTCACTGGAAAAGACCCTGATGCTGGGAAAGATTGAAGGCCAGAGG
Source organism: Bos grunniens (assembly GCF_055505025.1). Taxonomy (NCBI): domain Eukaryota; kingdom Metazoa; phylum Chordata; class Mammalia; order Artiodactyla; family Bovidae; genus Bos; species Bos grunniens. The sequence goes on from NC_141168.1 coordinate 23,016,261, forward strand.
AGAAGTGGACGACAGAGGACGAGATGGTTGGATGGCATCACTGACTCAATGGACATGAGTTTGAGTAAACTCCGGGAGTTGGTGATGGACAGGGAGGCCTAGCATGTGGCAGTCCAAGGGGTCACAAAGAGTTGGACAGGACTGAGCAACTGAACTGAACTGAACTGAACTGTGCTGATGGAGCGACCTCCACGGTCAGAAGACGTAAAGCTCTTACAGCCTGCCTAAAGAAAGTATATTCTGAAGTTCTTGCAACACACTGTGCTATGCATCGAAATAAACCAATTGCAAAAAAAATATTTGTCTACTTCTTTGTTCCTCTCACAGTATAATAATTAAAACCAACAATAATATAGTAATACCACACACACAAAATGTAACTTTCGGTGTATCCTGTTGCCTCTATGGACAGTCTCTAAATCTAGACTGGGAAGCAAGTGAAGTGAAAGTTGCTCAGTCCTGTCCGACTCTTTGTGACCCCATGGAATATAGGAATTCTCCAGGCCAGAATACTGGAATGGGTAACCTTTCCCTTCTCCAGGGGATCTTCCCAACCCAGGGATCAAACCCAAGTCTCCGGCATTGCAGGCGGATTCTTTACCAGCTCAGCCACCAGGGAATCCCCTAGACTAGGAACCCTCCTATCAATAATTTAAATACTAAAGGAATTACCTGGTGCTGCACAGAAGCACCCCACTGTCAAATTTTCTAGAACAGTCATTCCAAAAGTGAATGTTAGAAATTATACAAAGAAGAAAAAATAGTTACTTGTTTTAAATACAAGGATGCTCTTCTGAGTTGAATATTAGAACCAAATCAAATTGAATTCCATGAATTGTAAGAAAACATTATCAATATCATTAATCCATGTAAATCACCTTGAGCAATGTCTGGATATAACAGACATTTCATAAAGGTTATGCATGACACTACACACATGATATGGAACAGTGGGTAAGCCGTTGGTGGGTGGCTTACCACCCATGGTGTGTGCCAGAACAACACCATTCAATCCAACAACTGGCTACGTCTCCTGCCCAACTGCTGCCCAGCATTGTGGAGAACAGACAGAGCTCACGTACACCCAGCAATTTCAGGAATCCAGATAATAATCAAGAAATAGAAGTAAACACAAAAGGCTGCTAAAGGGACAAGGTAGAAGTTACAAATTTCATAAGCCTTACTTCTCACCTCAAGTCTATTTATTTGTACTTTATACAGAGCAACACAGTCTTATATCCCACTTCTACATCTAAAGAAAAAAGAATGAGAATAAAAATGACTAGAAGGAAGAAAGCCAAGAGCAAAGGAAAATATCTGACAAAAAGAAAAGTGGGGGGGCGGGAAAATTAAACTAAATTATATTAAATTAAAACATTATCAATATCATTAAGACATGTAAATCACCTACAGCAATGTAAATCACCAAGAACACACAGAGTCAGGATGCTGGATATCTTGGATCAAGAACAAACAGACTTAAACCTAAGTATACTGTTCTGTTTAAAGTATGCAATGATGATTCACATTTATCAATAAAAAGTTATCTTATATTTAGAATATTCTCCTCAGAAAGACATGAAATATTATAGATAGCTTTTTTTTAGAAAAGGGTAAACATTTTAAACATAAAAATAATACCAAACACAGGACTAAAAGTTGCCTTTCTATTTAATTCTCATGGCCTCTCTCATTAAAATATGTGTTTGCACACTGAGATTTAGAACTGTAAGATGGTTCTGACCTGCCAATCCATCCAAACAACCAAACATCACAAATAATGCATCACCAGGACTATAGTAATACAGTCACTACCACTTCTGCTGTGATCAGTACCACCCTGCCCATAATACACTTAACAAACGATCATGACAATATTAACCAGTCATTTGCAGGTCACATCATCACCATCCACAGGGCATCACTGAAAATCACTACAGTTGTGTGATTTATTTTAATGTATGCTTTTAAAATAGCGCTGCTGCTTGTATGCCTCCAGTGCTTAGATTTCTCAATAAATGATCTGTTACCGTACTTCATTTAATTCTCACAGCAATTCCACAAGGAAGACTGCATCATGATCTCTGAGAGATGAGGAAATCACATCTCTTAGAGATGAGCAGTTAGGCAACTTACCTCAGGTCACCAAGTTATTAACTGGAGGAGCTAAGATTCAAAGCCAGGGACACCAGAGCCTTGCAGGTTAATATTCAAAGCAGCAGTATTCAAAATAGCCAAATTGCAGAAACAATCCAAATGTCCACTATTGATGAATGAACAAAATGCAATATAACCTGGTAACCAAATGCCATTCATCAATATAAAGCAATCAACTACTGATGTGTAATAGGACACAGATGAACCTCAAAAAAGTAGGCCAACTAAAAGAGGCCAGATACAAAAGACCACATAACTGTAGGATTCTATTTATATGAAATGTCCCCAAAGACAAACCTACAGAGACAGAAAGCAGATTAGTGATTGAGGTTGGGGTAAGGATTTACTGTGAATGGACACAAGGGATCTTACTGGGGGGATGAATAGCATTCTAAAACTGGATTGTGCTAATGTCTGTATGACTCAGTAAACTCATCAAAAACACTTAAATTGTACACTTAAAAAATTGTACACTTAAATTGTACACTTAAAAAGGGTGAATCTTATGTTAATTATGTCTCAATAAAACTGTTAAGAATAAAAGAGGTGTTTCCAGCTCTGAAAATATGTAATTTCACCAAGAGGAAAGAAGAAAAAAAGAGGTATAACATGACAGGGATCCAGTCACATAGATGGCTTAATTTATAATGAATTTACAGGGTCAACAGTGAAAATACCCCATAGGTTTTAAAGACCAGCTTTTTTTTTAAAAAGAGAGGAAATGCCACCTGTAATATTAATTACATGGTTTACTTGCAAATAGCAGAAAGTACAAGTAAATGCTTAAACAAAACAGAGGGTTATTTTTCTCTCCAATCTGAAGGTAAACAGTCCAGAGCTGGGATGCTGACCCAGGGTCATGAGGGATTGAGGGTCCTTTTTGTTCAGCTGGCATCAGTGCTTGATTCCCAAGATCGAGGTGGCCTCAGATCAGGATGACTGTTGAAACTTCGGCTATCACATAAAGACTTCAAGCAGAGAGAAAGAAGAAGCGTTTATAAACAGGTATCTCCTGAGTCAGTTCCTTTTAGGGAACTGTCCCCGAAGTCCTATCCAACTACCTCTGCTTCTATTTCACTGGTCATTCCCACTTGCAAACAACAATTGGAAATGTGTTTAAGCTAGGAACATCATTATCTAGAATACAATCAGAAAAGGGAGAGAAGCAGGCAGGTAAATGGATCTGACTAAGCAACCAGCAGGTTCTGCTAGATTCCCTTTAAAATTGCTCAAGACCAAAACTCATTTAAAGAAAAGTGTAGAATAAAAACTCAACACTAATATAATACAACTAGACATCTAGCATCAAGACAGTATCTTTGTACACTATTTTATTCTTCTCAAGAATGTGGTGTTACTGTTACAAATGTTTAAACTGACTACTCATTTTTAATACAAAATTAAGAGCCTGCAATTTCTATTGGAATAACAGAGTTTGAAAGATAGTCCTTCATCCTGTCCCTAAACATTCTCCCACCTCCAGCTCTGTAATTCATGCATAAACCCAAATGAAGGAGACTTGCACAAACTCCCAATTATAAAGCCTGGTAATTGTTAATTTGTTACTATAGCTACAGGTTTCATGTCATTTGATGGGAATGTCTCTTTTCAAATTGCTCTAGGCCCAAGGGAAAAGGTGTAAGGTTGACGATCTCTTAATGCACATGCATAATTCTATTAGGTTCGATCTTCTCCAGGGAAAATAAGATAATTCCTAGGTGCTGTGGCATTAAAGAAAAGTAGTTGGTCAGAGACGACAGGACTATCTTGATTAGCACCATCTTTTCTTGTTTTTATTACCAGGTTTGGAGGAGAGCGTCTCAAAATTAATTCCTTGAGCCATCAGCATCACATAAGAACATGCTAGAAATGCAAATTTTCAGACTCTACCCAGGCCTATGGAATCAGAAACTCAGGAAAATGGGGAGCAGCCATCCCTGTTTTAACAAATCCTCCAGGCTTTCTGGTGTGCCCTAAAGTTGGAAAATTCTGTCTCAGGATATAACCCACATCACACTTCTTTCACTGAAAAGATGTAAGTTTTCAAGGACAAATAAGAAATATCATTACACATTCAATAAGGTACCTCTGTGGCATGGTTAAAAAAATAAATGTTGCATTTGTTGATTTTGGATTGTGAGAGGAGTAATAATGCCCCAGGTGGCCCAGTGGTAAAGAATCCATCTGCCAATTGAGGAGATGCAGCTTCGATCCCTGGGTCACGAAGATCCCCAGGATGAGGAAATACCGACACTCTAGCATTCTTGCCTGGGAAATCCCACAGACAGAGGAGCCTGGCAGGCTACAGTCCATGGGGTTGCAAAGAGTTGACTGAGCAACTGAGCACACACGTACTTTACATCTTAGCTGATGGTGATGAGGAAAAAGTCACCTCGTTATACTAGAGTTCTTCCAGCCATGCTCAGCTATGGTGATCAGCCACCATGGTGGTAATTCTTCATGGAGGTCTGGGGAATAGAACACAAGTGATTTTCATGCCCTTTACAAGAAAGACCGTAGGTTGGGTCACTTACTGCTAGACAAAATAGTTATGCCCTACTGTCAAGCCAAATGTACCTTAACCTGAGAGCACATCTAAACAAAGATTCTGATTTTTGGTTCTGCTGTGTTACAATCCCACGCCAAGTTACTAGACATCTGTTCTTCCCTTCAAGAGTGCAGATATGCATACACAATCTATCCACAAGGGATACTGTGATGATCACAGTCTACAAAGCAAACTAACTTTAGGAAGAAAAACTGGAATCAAGTTGCTATGAAGTAATGAAAAATTGTAACATTAATTAGAAGACAATAAAACCTTGATATTTTATGTTGATAAGAAAAATATTTTAGACTGCTAATTAAGCCGAATATATATTCAAATTAATTGAGGATGTTCATAATTCCTTATAATGCTTTCATAAGTTGAGAAATAAGGGCTTATAAAGACTTGAGACATTAAAATTGATTACCCAATGAAAACTGTACCAGATACTTACTTAAGAATCCATTCATCTGAAAGAAATCATACCATCAAAAACATTACTGGTTTAGTGGGTTTAAAATTATTTTTAGAAAAATAATATTTTTCCCAAATTAAGTCTTGCATAAGTGTCAGATTCTGGAAGAAAAAAGCATTTATAATTTAGAACATATAAAAAGTATATAAAAATCATTAAAGTAAAAACAGACTAACAACCCAATAAAAAGTAGCAAAAGGGTTAGGGAAAAGGGGTTTTCAACTCTACAGCAGTAATTCAGTGAAAAACTACAATGTCAAATAAATGAAGAAAAAGATGTTAAACCTGACAGGTACACACTCCAGTAAAGTTTTACAAAACCTGAAGTCAAATGACATCAAAGATGCACAGAAACAGGCGTTTGGAGGCAATGTGAACCGGTAACTTTTCTGGAATGTAGTTGAGTAATCTATAGAGATTCACATTTTCATACTCAAGTTTTGAAGAGACATCCTCTTAACAAAGAGTCCCTTTTACTAGAGTTCCTTTTCTAGACATTTGTTTTAAAAGAGTATTCAAAAATGTTCATGAAAGTACTCACTGCAACTTTTGTGATTTAGCAGTTTGGAAAATACGTATATGTGAGATTACTTGATACATATTATAAACACAGAACACGAAATAGAAAGATGCATACTAACTTCCTTACAGTGGATCATCTGGGTAGATGAACAGGAACAAGAGGTTAAATGGTTTTAATAAAGGTTCACAATTTCATGTATAAAATTCCACCAACATGGACCACAATGTCATGAATAAAATTCAAAACAAACAATTTCACAGAGGAACACTGGAAGAAAAAAATCTTACGCTGAATCTAAATAAAACCAAAAAAGCAAAGACATTAAGCCATCCTGGTTGAAGGGAGGACTAAGACTATTGACTGGCCAATTTCCTAAACCTTTTCGAGCTTCTAAGCGTTCTAGAATAAAAACAGTTTTAAAACCACTACACTATATCATCTCAAAAGATGCTTCCAAGCCCCACAGTAGAATATGTTTTGAGGGGCTTAATATCACTGAAACCATCCAAATTTCATTTACACGTGACTGTGTTTAGACTACTCAATCACTACCATGGAGTTTTATCTTCAACTTAAATAAATCATACATAAATATCAAGAAAAATATCTTCCTAATTCATCTAGCTATTCTAGGATACAACTTGTCATCCTATTGCCAAATCTAATGCAACTAGCAAATAAGCCAACTTCTGTGGAATAAGTATTTCTGAAAATATTTCTTCAGCATATCTCCAATTTCAAAGAAACTCAAGTTGAGGAAGAACATTTGAAGTATGTAGATATTCACTGAACACACAAAGACGGGACTGTTCATTCATCTTATACTAAATACCACTGATAGGCAACAATTGTACGGCGAGTAAGCAGGAGACTCCAGCGGTGGTTAACAGCAACTAAGTTGAACACAACCACAAAAACACTGCACTTAGGACTCCCAGAGAAAGCTGTGGGAAGTCATCTGAGCTACAGTCATTTATAATATTTTTTATATTATTTAAGGGAATCCAGCGGTAGAACATCAAGCTTTTGTTATTATCAAGCTTTTGCTATTTTGGTATCAAGCGACTACAGAAAAATCAGAAAACACTAAGATTTCTCATACTAATAAATTCTTAGAAGAATCAGAGTGAGTTTGGCATACTCTCAGGAACTTGGGAGGTTATGCAACTACCTGGGCTTCAAAGCAGGTTCATAAAAGAGACAGAAATTCTTGGCATTATCTGTCAGAAAATTTTTCATGGCTCTGATTCATTTCATGTCATCAGAGCAAAACATTTAAAGATGTGATGCCATCATTTATTCAAAGACTGTATTTCACTGCTTATTAGTGTGGTTGCAAAAATCCTACAATCTTAACTCAGAAACTTGCATTCAAGAGTATACTATTGCATCATTAAAATATACCCACAGCTTTGGATATTTTAGGCTCACAGACAAGGCTATAATTATCAAAACTTATAAAGGGGTACCAGAAGCAAAAGAAAACATTTGATTATATATATAGCTGGGAATCACTATGACCTCATCCAGGTGAGTTTTTTAAGAAGATGATAGAGGAAGAATTTTTACACTTACAAATCTTAGCTATCCCCGGGCCCACCCTTCTCCCTAACTTATTCAAGATAAGTTATGTCCTTATGTCTTACGAGCTGTGCTTCTTCAAACAATCCTGAGCTTTTCTTTGCATTTATCCCTAATTTTTTTTTTTTTTAAAAAGCTCAGCAATTCCACAGTTTATAGCTACCACATAAATGGCTCATATATTTCAATCTCCGATCTAAATCTCTTCTAATCCATTGCTTTGAACCCTGAGGTTTCAACCCTTCATTTAACTGGCTAACACCAACCCTTGCTTATAAAAGTCTTATTTCATAAATTAGATTGATCAGAATCCTAAGAAAATGGATTTCTTTTAACTATTAGCTATTTCTGTTAGAATGCCTGCTAAATTGCTTTAGCCATGTCTGACTCTTGTGACGCTATGGACTGTAGCCAGCCAGGTTCCTCTGTCCATGGGGATTCTCAAGCAAGAATACTGGTGTGAGTTGCCATGCCCTCCTCGAGGGGATCTTCCTGATCCAGGGATTGATCCCATGTCTCTTATGTCTCCTGCATTGGCAGACAGGTTCTTTACCACTAATGCCACCTTGGAAGCTTCAAAAGAAAGTGAAAGTGTTAGTTGCTCAGTCATCTCCAACTCTTTGCGACCCCATCGACTATAGCCCACCAGGCTCCTCTGTCCATGGAATTTTTCAGGCAAGATAGTGGAGGGGGTAGGTATTTCCTCCTCCAGGGGATCTTCCCAATCCAGAGATCAAACCCAGTTCTCTTGAATTGTTAGTGGATTCTTTACTGTCTAAGCCACCAGGGAAGCCAATAGGATATCCTTATCAAATCAAGTACTTCAATGGGAAATTGGGTTAGAGAGTTTCAGATGCTCAACAACAATGTAAGCTGCCCAGTACAAATTTCAAGTATTTATAGGTTTCTATAAAACCTATGAATATTTACTATACACATATCAGTATTTACAGGTTAAATAGTTAAATATCTATACATGTATGTGTATAATCATATAAACACACATGAGTCAGTCACTATTAAAGGTTGACTGTATCCTAGTTAAAGTAAAAGCTTTCTTTTATAGTCATCATCAAAAATTTTTAAATAATCTTCCAGGTCCATCATTCACCACTGTATAAACAACACACAGCAAACCAAACAAAGCAGAATTGTTGCCAGTAGAATAGCTGACACCCCTGGGAAATCCAGAATGTAATAATGCTATTACCAATTGTAAGCCTCTTAAAGCAAACCAAGTTCCTTAAATAATTGATTGAGCTATATCAAACCGTACTTTTTAAAAACCTACGATTACAGGAAAGGCCCTAGAATCCTCTTGGTTTTTCCACTCCACTGAACCAGAATCCTTGCTTCCTTCAGAATGATTCATATTAAATTACTATGCCTTTCCTGATTAATTTTCCCAGTTTTTATAAATTCATTTATTTCTGCCGACTCTTGATACTTAAACATTTGAATATACATATACACATATTTAATTCATACTTGTTACAAAAAGGTATCATTAAAGTTATTTGATTGGGTTTTGTTGTTTTTGTTTTTAATTTTTTGGCCTCGTCACCCAGCCTGTGGAATCTTAGTTCCCAACTTGGGATCGGACCTGCATCAGGAGTGCAGAGTCTTAACCACTGGATACCAGGGAAGTCTTTGATTGTTTTCTTTCACAAACAATGAGACTCTCAAAGTTCAGAACTGCACTTGTATATGTATTTATGAATGTGTGTTTACACATACACATAATAATAGTATTTTACAAACCTAATGAAAACAAGGCAACTTCTTTCCCTTCCCCCACATACCTGTATACAATGATGGGGTCACAGATTCCCTGTAGGCCATCCATACACCTTTCCCCCCAACACATGCACACATAGGTTATCAATCCCTAATTCAGCTGCTTAAATCCCTATGTTATAGATTTGGAAATGCAGAAACATGTTCCAACAACAACAAAGAAAGATCTATAAACCTAACACTGTAATTTCTTCAGCAAATATTTCAGCAAAAAAGCATATAATCATCGACATTCAAACACACGAAGATCAGCATTGACACTGATGGCTACACATCTGATAAGACCAACACTTCAGCCTCTGAATGGCAGTTTTTCCCTCTCCTCTCCCCAAGATTAAACTGCAGCCAACTGTCATCCGGCCCGTGACGGATACTCTTTACCAACAACGGAAGAAGGATTAAGCAAAACTGAGAAATAAAGCTGAGGATTCACAGTGGGATTGTAAAAATGACAGACTAGATCAGTGAATCATGTTCCCAAATCAAAGATGCTTTAAGGAGAAAAATGGCATCACAGAAATCACTGATTATATGATGTCACGTGGTCTCCCCCATTCATGGTTAGCATAGCCCAGAAGCTGCTTATAAAGCTGTTTTTAAAAATAACGCTCAAGAGTCTAACAAAAGCTCCTACCCTTTATGGAAATAGAAAAATCAAGTCTGGCAGAACATGAGATAAACCACTATCACACGGGCCTTTCAACAAATCTTAACCCTCAACCTCCGTCCCAGGTAAAAGAAGGGACCCTTCACCTGTGTTCATCTTGGCACTGGATGCCAATGATTTCCTTGATGTCATTAAGCAGGCAGTCCATAAACAGCACATATCAACACCTTAGATACACAAAGCACCAGCCGAAGTGCAAAATATCATTGCAGAGAAGGACTGGTGATTTTAAAAGATTAACAGACCCTTTACCCAGGAGTCTTAGTACCTAATGGATAAAGAAGGGAAAGACAGAGTGCTACCCTAATGGAGTGAGCTAACACAAAAGATACATTGCTCCTCTATTTCTCAATTGAAATTAGATGTCTAAATTAAGAGAAGAAAAGGTGAAAAATATCTTCCAGAACAAATGAATTTTCATTACGTTGTATTTCCTTGGGGAGCACCAATTACACTGATGACAGCATCCACTGTTTTACAGGAGGTCTGGGGTTGCCTTGCTTATCACAGATGCCTAAGCTTGACAAAGGTCACTTATTATTAAATGGTAATCTACGTCTTGAGATAACTCAATATCTCAACTATGCCTCAAGTGATTTAAAATAATTAAAAACACCAATGAAAATAAATAGACTCCAAAAAACAGCAAACCACTATTTAGAAAAGAAACGTCCTTTTCTAATGAGGAAGAATTTTGGCTCTTCTCCAAAGCATACGAACACTCTAAGTATTTGTTCAGCCACTGAATATCTAAAAGGAATATATTGGAGAAAGACTGAATAATAAGTAATAATACAGAATCAAAATATATTGCTGTGTTTCTAAAACATATTCTAAGCAAACATTTATAACAGATACTTTGCATAGCAAATAGACCACTAAAGAATCAGGCATTTCAGGGTCTTGCATTTTCAGATTTTTTTGCTCTGCCATGTCTCTGAATTTTCCATTGCCTTGATAGCAATCTCAGAATTAAAATCAAAAGACAATTTTTTTTCTTAAATATAATTTCACACTCTCCCACCCCTGCTTTGCTGTCAAGTGTCTGACCCTGGTTTGATAATCTCATTTCCTGAGAATCAAAAAGCTGGAAATTTAAGCTTCCTAGAGTGTTAATTGCAGCCCTGCTCCATTGCTAATCAAAAAATTGGATGTTTTGCATGAAAATGCTTCTCTAATTAATTCTCAGACATAAATCGCCCTGGTTTTAATAACCCCTCCTTGATTGGATAGCCTTTGAAGAGACAGTGCAGCTAATCCGCTAAACTGGAAAAAACACACGCAGAGGAAATAATAAGTGGGCTTACAAGGTAGAAACTAGATGATTGCATTAATACTGTCAAACCAACAAAGTGAGTCTCCTTTCCAGGCCTTTCATGTCTCACCCTGCACCCAAGTTCAGATAAACCATGAAACTAGGAATCATGAACAAAGCCAACTGCCAAAGAGGTCAGACATCAAAAGTCCAATCTTTTCACCTTCCTTCCACAAACAGCTATTCCTATCATTTTGTAAAAGAGGTTTCCCTTGACAGTTTTTTCCCCCCAGAAAGTGGGGATCCAGCAATGTCCACTTGTCACACTGTCTATTTTAATAAGCCAGGGGGTTTTGCTTCCTCCTTTCACCCTGCTTCTGACTGACAATATATTATCATACATCTCTAAGAGGTGCTGAACTGAATTTTCATTATCCCAAATGTCAAGATTCGTTTTTGTCATCAGAGAACACAGCTGGTCTACACCAGCAGCTCTCTGATTAATTCAAATGGAACAAGTCACCTATACATAACTTCATTTTCCCTAGGCTAGGTCTTGCATTCGGCAGGTTTTAATTTACAGCTTGTCAGTTTAAGATACTATTTGCTGCCGTGGTGGCATGCAAAGAAAAAGAGAACGTCTTAATTAGCAGCACTTTGCATTAGTCCTGTGATTACCAATAAGGCAACAATTGGGAATTTTTAGCGTCAGAGCAGGACTTATTTAGAACTCACTCACTGCTGTTTAAAAATATTAAACACTTGCAGAAGATGCTGGAACTATACAGATATACAATAAGTAGTACTGTTAGCAACCACTGTTTTTAACATATAAATGTTAACATATGAACATCGCCCTGGTGGCACAGGGCCTCACAGGGGGCAGAGTGATAAAGAAGCCACCTGCCAATGCAGGAGGTTTAAGAGACTCAAGTTCAATCCGTGGGTCAGGAAGATCCCTTAGAATAAGAAATAGCAACCCACTCCAGTATTCTTGCCTGAAAAATCCCATGGACAGTGGAGCTGGCAGGCTACAGTCCATGGGGTCCACGAAGAGTCAGACATGGATATGTGATGTGATTAGTCCCTCAGCTGTGCCGACTCTCTGTGACCCCATAGACTGTAGCCCGCCAGGCTCCTCTGTCCATGGGGATTCACCAGGCAAGGATACTGGAGTGGGTTGCCATGCCCTCCTCCAGGGGGTCTTCCCAACCCTAGGATCAAACCCAGGTTTCCCCCATTTCAGGCAGATTCTTTACTGTCTGAGCCACCAGAGGAGCCCAAGAACACTGGAGTGGGTAGCTTATCCCTTCTCCAGCAAAACTTCCCAACCCAGGAATCGAAACCAGGTCTCCTTCATTCCAGGCAGATTCTTTACCAGCTGAGTTACCTTATATATATATATATATATATATGTACACATATCTCCAGTTGACTTGTAAAATAGGGATTTCTATTTTCTCTATACTTAGAAATGTCATAGAGCTAAATATTTTAACAGTTATTTCAAAAGAAACTACATGGAACAATCGGTCTAGACTTGTCATTACAACAAGAGAAAAAAGATTTGAGGTGGATTCTAATTTGAATTTAGAATGTTCAAATCCACAGTTGCATAGCTTTTTCCGTCAATAAGATATTACACTAAAAATGTACAGGACACCACAATAAAACACCACTACATACTCACTGAAAGTCTGAATTTAAAGACCGAAAAATCCAAGGTTGGCATATACTGCTAGTGGCAATATAAAATACCACACTCACTTTACAAAACTAGTACTTCCTTACAAAGTTAAACACACACCTACCATATGATAAAGCAATCCCACGCTCAAGTATTTCCAAGGGAATTGAAAATATACATCCCACACAAAGATTTATACATGAAGCTTTAGTGCAGCACCATTTACAACAACCAAAACCTGTAAACAATTTAAACAATTCCAAGAGCTGGAAGGATAAACAATGTGACATGCCATATCTGCTGTGGTATATCCATACAATAGAGCTCTACTAAACAGTAATAAAATAAAAAGGCACAAACTACTGATCCACGCAATAAGATGGATGAACGTCAAAATCATTACGTTGAATGAAAGAAGCCAGACATAAAATATATCTGCATGACTCCATTTATATAAAATGTAGAAATTGCAAGCTAATCTCATGACATGAATCATTTCAGTAGCTGCCTGGGGCTGGATCATAAAAAAAAGCAAGAGAATTCCAGAAAAACATCTACTTCTGCTTCATTAACTATGCTAAAGCCTTTGACTGTATGGATCACAACAAACTGTGGTAAATTATTAAATAGACGGGAATATCAAAACAGCTTACCTGCCTTCTGCAAAACCTGTATACAAGTCAAGAAGCAACAGTTAGAACTGGACATGGAACAACAGACCGGCTCAAAATGGGAAAGGGAGTACGTCAAGGCTGTACACTGTCACCCTGTTTATTTAACTTCTATGCAGAGTACATCATGTGAAATGCTGGGCTGGATGAAGCACAGGCTGGAATCAAGACTGCCGGGAGAAATATCAATAACCTCAGATATGCAGATGACACCATCCTTATGGCAGAAAGTGAAGAAGAACTAAAGAGCCTCTTGATGAAAGTGAAAGAGGAGAGTGAAAAAGTTGGCTTAAAGCTCAACATTCAGAAAACAAGGATCATGGCATCCAGTCCCATCACTTCATGGCAAATAGAAGGGGAAACAATGGAAACAGTGACAGACTTTATTTTCTTGGGCTAAAAAATCACTGCAGATGGTGACTGAAGCCATGAAATTAAAGAGAGGCTTGCTCCTTGGAAGAAAAGCTATGACCAACCTAGACAGCATACTGAAAAGCAGAGACATTACTTTGCTGACAAAGGTTGGTCTAGTCAAAGCTGTGGTTTTTCCAGTAGTCATGTATGGCTGTGAGAGTTGGGACCATTAAGAAGGCTGAGCGCCGAAGAATTGATGCTTTTGAACTGTGGTGTTAGAGAAGACTCTTGAGAGTCCCTTGGACTGCAAGAAGATCCAACCAGTCAATCCTGAAGGAAATCAACTCTGAATATTCATTGGAAGGACTGAAGCTGAAGCTCCAAAACTGTGGCTACCTGATGTGAACAACTGACTCATTGGAAAAGACCCTGATGCTGGGAAAGATTGAAGGCAGGAGGAGAAGGGGACAGCAGAGGATGAGATGGTTGGATGGCATCACTGACTCAATGAACATGAGTTTGAGCAAGCTCCAGGAGATGGTTAAAGACAGGGAAGCCTGGCGTGCTGCAGTCCATGGGGTCGCAGAGTTGGACATGTCGTTCAGCTGAATGACTGAACAACAACAACTAGGGCTGGGAATGGAGGGAGAAGCACACTTCAAAAGGCCACAGAGAAACTTCTGGGCGACGAAAATGTCCAGTCTCCTGACAGGTATACATATTCATCAAAACTAATCAAATTGTTCATTTAAATGAATTTACATACAATAAGCTATATTATCTCAATAAAATAGAGAAAGTCACAAGTCATCTCAAATGCAAGTTAATTTGCAAACCTTATATAATGAAACTCGATTATATTAACTGTTCATCTCTATCATTTATCCACTTTGTGGCCTTTGGTTAGGTTAGTTAATGCTCATAAGCAGTGGTTTCTTAGCTATAAAAAAGTTTGAAAACAAGACCTACTTGAAAAAATTATTATGAGAATCAAGTAATAATTATGTTGTTGTTTAGTCACTCAGTCATGTCTTGACTCTTGCAACCCCATGGACTGTCGCTTATCAGGTCCTCTAACCGTGGGATTTCCTAGGGAAGAACACTGGAGTGGGTTGCCATTTGCTTCTCCAGGGGATCTTCCTGACCCAGGGATTAAATAGAAGTCTCCTGCCTTGGCAAGTCCGTTCTCTACCACTGAGCCACCAGGGAAGCACCGAGAATTATGTACCTACTCAAAAAAATGACATCTCAATAACTTCACTCTCCTTTCTCAATATTAGTTTCCCTTATCTTCCTTCCTCATAAAACCTCTGTATATTTATATATCTCCTCAAGTATTACTAACACACTGGAAAAAGCTCTAAACTTGTGGAGAGAAAAGACCTAAACTTCTGCCGAATTCACCATTTGGTTAGTGTTTAACACTGAACTTCTTTATTTGTAAGACATATGAATAATTATTGGGCACTTACTATATGCAAGACACTGAACTAGGAGCTTGGAATGTCAGGTAAACACAACTGATAAGGTTCCTGCCTGTGTGCAACTTAAATTAAGTACACATTTCAAACAAACAAGCAATTAGCTGAATAACCATAAGCATGCTATGTGCTACAAATAAGGAAACCAACCTTGTCTGGGAGAAATTAAACAAACAAAGCTTCCTGAAGAAAGTAATAGTAAGAAGACAAAAGAAGCTACTCCATGCAAGATTTTTAAAAATACTGATTAACACACGGTATTTAATAAGCTTTATTTAAAAATTCTTTTTATAAAGCAAAGAACCACCTTTAAGATAACAACTATTAACCAAGGAGAAGGAGAAGATAGGGGACACCAATTCCAAGTAAGGAGGACCCAAGGCCTGAATGAGCTTGAGCTTCTGAGAACTGCAACAGACAGTCATAAGAAGTCCAATGAGAAGGTCATGGCGAGAAAACGGGGACAAGAAGAGGCTGTGTATAAATGGCTGCCAAATCATGCAGATCTTAATAGGCAGATTAAGGACATATAGTTTAGCACAAGAGACATACGAAATCACTTTGGATCCAGTATAACCAAATGGTTTGGAAGAACTCAAGGCAGTAAACAATGAAGAGCTGATGGTAGTGAGAACCTGGGTAAGGCAAGAGCCCTTTATAAAAATAGTAGATGGGTCTGTCACAGTAGATGGGTGCAGAGACGGTAGCAGCAGTATCTTGTAACAGACTATATAGTGCAAAGGAGGAAAACAGAAATGACTTCTGGGTTTAGCAATTAATAAGCCAAGAATGCCACTTAGTGAAATCGAATACACTGAAGGAAGAGCAGGCTTGGGGGTGATGGGGAGAAGAGGAGATCATGAGCTTGATTTGGACATGTTCAGTGTCTGCTGCCCATGAGAACCCAGAGAGGTAACCCTCTGGCTTGCCTTAAATGGTTATCATGATGATGTTTTTATTGTATACATAAATTATTACTAAAAATTTTAAACTGTTATCTCATACTATAAAGTCTACAGAAACATAAATGTATTAGAAACTGCATCCTAGCTCAAGGTCCCTCTCAGCTTCTAAATTAAAGTCAGAGAACTAGAGGGACAAGGAATAATTGCAAGATTGGCAGCTCAAGTAAATTTGGAGTAGGAAGAAAAAAGCAGATTCTTTTCCTTACTTACAATAAGGGAACTAGTTTAACAACTTCCATCCATTTATCTAAGGGAATGTTTCTGAGTCTCAAAGGAAGAATCATGAGTTATCAAGACTGGGTACCATATTAGTTTTCTTTTGATGTGTAAGAACTTACTGCCAATTTAGCAGCTTAAGACAACACCCTTGATTACCTCACAGCTTCTGTGGATCAAGAGTCCAGGCACGGATTAATTAGGTCCTGTGCCCAGGATCTCACTAGGCTGAATGTAAGGTGCTAGTCAGGGTTGCAACCTTATCTGAGGCTGGCGGTCCTCTTCTGAGCTCATTCAGGGTGTTGGCAGAATACAGTTCTTTGTCGTTATAGAACTGAAGTCTTTGTATTCCTGCCAGCTACTGGACAGGGGTCACTCTCAGCTCCCAGAGTCCACCTCATGTTCTTGCCACAGACCCCACTCTTCTCACAATTAGGTTTTCAAGGGTAACATCTGTACTACTTCTGGCCCCTTTAAAGGACTCACTTGATTAAGTCGGGCCCACCAAGGATAATCTCCCTTTTGAGTAACTCAAAGACAAATCATTAGGATTTTAATCATATCTGCAAGGGATGATATTCCATCATAGTCACAATCTGGCTCAAACACAAGAGGAGGAATTATAAATGTCATGTGTCACTGGTGTCAGTTTAGAGTTCTGTAAGAACTCTAAATATCAGTCAGATACCTGTAATATCAGTGAGAATATCAGTGAGAATATCAGGAAATGTATCAGTAAGATACCTGTAATAAAGATGTAATTCAAAGTAGAAAGCCACTAACCAAAAAAAAATTACAAAGAGAGAAGACAAAAGATATCATTATATCCCATCATAAAAGTGATAAGAGATTAATAGGTGATTTCTAAAAAAAAAAAAAAGACACCCAAGAATTCTGGGTAACACTGTATGTACAGAAGCAGGACTTCCCAGGAAGAACACAGGCTCATGTACTATGAAAACCTGCAGTCCTGAAAAAACCAGTGAATTAGGAAGTAGCCTGTAAACTGAATACTCATATCCAGAAGTAGGGAGACCTTAGAGTTCAGAGGGGCGGGACGGGGGGGGGGGGGGGGGCGGGGAGTGTTATTTTGTTTTAAATAAAGTAGACTACACATCCACCAAAATGGAGAAAACTTAACAGCCTTATACAATCACATTAGTGAGAATGTAGAATAATGTAATTTTCATACAATTTCTCATTAATTTCTGTAATTGTAAAATGCCTGTTAGTTATCTTCTAAAGAGAGATACATGAGTAGCTCATGACTCAGCAATTCCACTCCTAGGCTAATTCTCAAGAGAAATCAGCGCATAGGTACAAAATTCTTCACAGTATATTAATGTATCACAGCTGCAAAGTGGAAATGACAAATGTTAACAGAGCAAAGGAATAATTTGTCCTACAATCATACAACGGAATATATAGCAATAAAAATAAACTGTACCTTCAATAACATGAATGAATCTCCAGACATGATGTTGAACAAAAGAAGATACGTAAGACACTGTTATGATTGTATTTATAGAGAGTGAAAGAACCGGCAAAACTAAGTGACAGCATTAGAATCACAATTGTGGTTGTCCTGTGGAGGTGAGGCTGATTGGGAAAAAGCATGGGAAAATCTCCCGGGTACTGGTTACATGACTCTTCATATATGTCAAATTTTGTATGTATATTCAAGATAAGCATATTTCACACACTTCAGTGTAGGTACAGTTGTTGTTTAGTCACTAAGTTGAGGCTGACTCTTTGCAACCCCATGGACTTTGGCCCACCAGACTCCTCTGTCCATGGGATTTCCCAGGCAAGAAACAGAAAGGATTCAGTTCTTAGGCTCACATGTTATAGACAATTTCTGTTTATATAATTTACATGATTACTGTAAAAATATCTGAGGCAGTGACAAATTTCGAAGTGTGAAATAAAACAATTATGGCTAAAAACTAAGCAAACACCATCTAAAATTGAGCTAGTTATTCCCCTTGGGGCATTGTGTATTTACCACAAAATGTCTTGGAAGTGAAAGTGAAGGAAAAAAATAAAAGAACCATACTGACTGATTCAGGGATGACAAAGGAATCCAATTGCTTAGGAAATAAGACCAAATTCTGTGTCTATTCTGAGGAAACTACATCTATTACATTAATCAGAGTAAACAGATTTGAAATGATAGCAACCACTCAGATACAAAAGAATATTTGTGGCAGGAGATCTTCTCTTGAAAAAAAATTTAAATGACACATTTGAGAGGAGTTGGAATTATTGATTCCAATGGATTCCAGAAAGAGTCAAAGAATCTAAAAGGGTAGATACTCAATGAGTGAATGGTTTGTCCCATTCACAGCCTCACTTGGATCAATTCTCTTTCTGCAGCCATGTGGTGGGAAATATTGTCCACACGTGGCTCATTGCTCAGCTTCTAGGACAAGTCAAAAACTCCCCTTTCAGATTAGCTGTAATTGTTTTTTTGTTTTTGTTTGTTTGTTTGACTTTGTTTCAGGCATACAGTTTGTTGTTTTTAAGAATTTGCGTTGTTTTCAATAGATCGTTTCAATTTATTTTCCTCAATGATACTAATTTGAGCCCTCTGCTAGCTCTAGGATATTTTAAGTTGACTTGTTAGTAAATCATGATTTAGAGTATAACTTTTTCATTTTCACAAGTAGCAAGGCAATGATTTCAAATTGGAAGAAAGAGGAAGGCAAAACAACAAGGTACATAAAACGCTGCCGAATGCTCATATCTAAAGTCATTACTTCATGAATAGAAGGCATGTCCACTACATTTTAGCCTCTTTATTTTGCTATATACTAATCAACCTAAATTATTTTTGTAGTAAAATTCAGACTTAGTGACACTGAAGATCAAAGTAACTTTGAAGAGAAATGGCTACTTTCATGATGGCCATATTTATTTCGGGGGAAATAACTAGGAAGAGCAGATCACTATAGAGTCACTAAGCACTGCCCTCTTGGTTAGATACATGTGAATGCCACTTAACATTATAAGATTGGGATGATCACCAAGTTAAACATGGTTTCTCAAGTCTTTAACTAAAAGGGCTTTTATCCAAAAAAAAAAAAAATAGAAAAGAAGCAAAAGAGGACCATTATAGATTTTACTAGAATTTCTTTGTCCATTAGCATGCTTATTCAATCATTAATTTTACAAGAATTTATTTTTTGAGTATCTCCCATATATGAAGAATGATGCTAAGTGCTGGGGTGTGGGGCAGGGGGGAGTGCAGATATAGATAAATTAACAATAACTAACATTTATTCAGTATTTAGTATGTGCCAGGCACAGTGTTTAGCCACACATATTAACTCTTTTTATCCTCACTATGGCCCTATGAGGTAGATATATTTACAGTTTGTAGAAAATAAAACTGACATACAAAGGAGCTAATTTGCCCAAAGTCACCCAGATAGGAAACCTGCTATAGAGACCATACTCCTAGTTCTCAGACTCAGAACAGAGAGTGACTGCGAGGCTAAGACTCAAGAATCCAGAGGTTTGGGCAGAATGAGAGTCAGAGAAGTCATTTAACTTCTTTTTACAATTAAGACAACTAGAAAGTAACTTGTACAGAATTGAAAAAGCAAGTTATTAAGAAAGATAGATAGTAGCTTGATTTTAATAGCAAAAATAGAGGATATATCTGGAAACAAAAATTAAAGACTTCCTATTCTTCAGAGACATAGAAAGGGCACCAAAGTTAATAGATCAGTTAAATCCTAGAAAGGAGAAAGCAGTATGTGGAATTTAAAAATAGAAAGAAGAGGAGGGAAGGGGGGAAAAACTTTAACTCCATTACACTTAGAGAGGGGAATGGTAATGGTAATCAAACATGCTGAAGGCCTTAATCACCAGAGAGTTGATAACAGATTAATACAATTAGTTAGGTTAGCTAAGGTTAGACAGATCCAAACAAAACTAAAAGAGAAGCATGAAAATATGTATTATAAAAAGCGATCTTCGCCCCTAACACTCCATAAAAACCACTTCTCTTCTTGTACTTCTATCTTACAACAAATAACATCATAATCTACCCAAGTCACCAGATTGGAAAACTGGGAACCAAGCCTATCTATTGCTCAAACTCCACACAGAATGAATCCTGTCCAAATGACTCCACCTCGAAATTAGCTTTTGGATCTACTCCCACCTCTCCATCCTCCCTGCTACCACCCTTCTAAAAAGCTGGCATAATCTCCTATAAGCTCTCACCTGGAACAGCGCCATAATGTGCCTTCTTGTCTCCAATCTCACTGCACTGATGCTCTTCCATGAGCCACCAGAATACTTGTACTAAAATGCAGATTTGATTAGGTGACTCCCCTGCTTTAAATCCTTAGAGGACTCCTCATCACTCACAAGCCTCCCTGCTGTCATACCAGGTCCCTTGAGATCTGCCCAACTGTCCCCCTTGACTGGGTCCAACCTTCCCTTTGTGCTTCAACCACAACAAAACACCTCCATCTCCCTGAAGCTCTCACACAGCTGTGTGTTGTTTTACATCCTCTCCCTACCTGCAGTGAGTGCCCTTCCCCTGGTCAGTCCAGTGAACTCATCTTTTCAACTGTTCTTTTTTTAATATTTATTTATTTACTTTGGCTCCATAGGGTCTTAGTTGCGGCAGTGGGGGCAGCCCTATGGCATGTGCAATCTGAATCCCCTGTCCAGGGAAGGAACCTGAGTCGCCTGCACTGGAAGGTGGATTCTTAACCCCTGGACCACCAGGGAAGGCCATCCAATTTCAACATAAAGATTCCTCCTTTGTAACAGCTTCTATGGCTATCCCAGGAATGTTCTGTTTTCTCCTCCATGCTCCTCAAGGTACTTATTTATGAAAACTGTTTGCATGTCTTGTCTTCCACAGCTCCAAGAACTCTTCTACATGCAGACGTTCTAGGAGCAGCGCCTAAAATATGGTTGGCCTGGAAATGTTGACTATGTTGTCACCTCCGACACATCAATTACCAGAACCTTAAGAAAGAGGCAAGGTCAGAGTACTGCTGGCTTCATTACATGGATGAGTAATCTGGGGCTCAGAAACGTAAAATACCTTGCTTGGTAAAAGCAAGGTGAGTACTAAGTACTCCTTCCACTAAACAAGAATGCTCCCATAGCTACTCAAAGCACAAACAGCCGTACCAATATTCCACATATGAACCTCACTAACCAACTGAACAGGGATATGTAAATGAGCTAACTGGTGCTGAAATCAGACATTAATGTGCAAACAAACAGGGACTTATTTGAGCTAAGTGGGCATGAATATGCAAATGAACTGGCTGCAGTTCAGTACATGTCATCACAATTCTAGGAATGAACATCCTATATTATGACTATTACAATATTCATGTAGCATTCAGAAAGACTATCATATATTACTGTAATATGGGCTTTTCGAGTTTAAAATTGTGGTGAAGCCAACAGTGACTTGATGTATATTTTCATCCACACCACAATGACAAGCTGGAAATCCAATGTGAGTACACACAACTCTGCCACCTCCATACAGAAGCAAGCTGCCATCTGCAGCCTGAGCTGAACAAGGGACTTTGGAATCGGCTGGGCTGGTCCTTCATGATCCAGGTGCTGCCAGGATCTCCAGCCAAAACTACTGTACAGTCTGATACAATACCGTTACCACAATTACATTTAAAAGTTATTTTTTTCCTCTAGGATTTTTAATAAAGTGGCAAGGCTCTACTGCTTGAACACCACTCAGAAAATCCAGTATGTGATTATATTTAGCTTTTGGTCTAGTATAAACTTTTATATTCCTATCACCACCAGCACACCACTGGTTTCTATCAATTCTTCATCTCTTAATTGCTATGATGCACACAGCCATTCACAACAGCTTTGGTATCCTTTCTGTTATCTCTGGTTCCCAAAAGTTATAAATTATAATCAGTAGAGGTCTGTATATATGAACTGATTTCCTTAATTAAAGAAAAAGTTATATCCAATTAATGTTACAAAACAAGAAAAGCCTATACTCTCACATTTACGTGACTTTATCCCTCCATGCCCACTGCCTGAAAGGCCCACCCCTTCCTTCTTTATCTGGAAAGCTACTTTTCATTCCTCATAAGCAGTTCAAACCTTAAATACTTGCAAAAGTCACGCTGCCTTTTCCAGAGCTTGTACACACATTTCAGCTACATACATATATACATACAGTTCCATCACAGCACGCGTCACAGCACTACGATCACGTGCTTGTACGTTGAATTAACTGGAACATAAGTAGAGCTGCAAGTTATAGAGAATCCAACGATTAGCGACAAACAAGACTGCTGCTTCCTCTTTCATCAAGAAGTCGGGGTGGGATGGTGGCTCTGGTCATCAGAGTGTAACACTCCGTGGGACCAGAAACCTAAGCTCTTTTTCACTTGCTGCCCAACCATCCCTACAGTGCGGCCTCACCCACGTGGTCTAAGATGACTCCCCACCACACTTCATTCATACTGTGTATGTGTGAACATCTTCACACAGTACACACGCACCAGGCTGGGACAGAAGAAGAGTCTTCTCCTTCCCTTTAAACATAAGACCTGAAGTTACACACATCACTTGCACTCACATTCAGTTGGCTAGAACTATGCTTCCCTAGCTGGCTGCAAGGAAAGCTTAGACACGTTTATATTTGCAGGTAGCCATATGTACGGCTAAAAATTAGGGGCTGTATCAATATAGAACTAATGCTGGGAGACAAATGCCAGTCTCTGGGACACATTCACAGTCCCTTTATGTTTTTTTACTTTAAAAGGCAAAACTCAAAACCTGGTTCTGTTCCTCATGGTATCCTAAAAGCCTAGTGACGTGTCCAGTACAAATACACATGATAAATCTGTACCAATTCAATAAATCAACAGGAAATCCTAGAAAACACAGCAAGAAAAATTACTCAGCCATTAAAAAGAATACATTTGAATCAGTTCTAATGAGGTGGATGAAACTGGAACCTATTATACAGAGTGAAGTAAGCCAGAAAGAAAAACACCAATACAGTATACTAACGCATATATATGGAATTTAGAAAGATGGTAACAATAACCCTGTGTAGGAGACAGCAAAAGAGACACTGATGTATAGATCAGTCTTATGGACTCTGTGGGAGAGGGAGAGAGTGGGGAGATTTGGGAGAATGGCATTGAAACATGTATAATATCATGTATGAAACAAGTCACCAGTCCAGGTTCGATGCACGATACTGGATGCTTGGGGCTGGTGCACTGGGACGACCCAGAAGGAGGGTATGGGGAGGGAGGAGGGTTCAGGATGGGGAGCACGGGTATACCTGTGGTGGATTCATTTCGATATTCGGCAAAACTAATACAATATTGTAAAGTTTAAAAATAAAATAAAATTTAAATAAATAAATAAATTAAAAAAAAGGAGAACAGCAGCTGACTTAAAGTTAGGTTCTGACACCCAGATGTAGGATGAGAGAGAGGAAGATGCAGGTCAGTGGGGAGGGAGCCTTCCTGACTCCAAAGTTGTCCTCTCATGAACTCCATAAGGTACAGACCTAGTTCAATAATCATTCACAGCTTCAGCAGGGGCATGGAGTTTCAGTGAAATGGTGCAGGCCTAAAAAAAAGAATCCAGCTATCGCAGAAAACTCCAATCTGGTTTAGACTTCCCAACAGTAGCATTACACTGCAATGTATGATTGTGTCTCCAGAGACCTAGAGGGCTTTAAAAAAATTATATTTCTACTCTTAATGAAATGTATAATATATGTGAGAGTGCACTTGGCATTTGTATGGTTTTAAAAATAATAAGACTAGCATGAGCATTTCCATCATGGAGCTTAAGAAACACAACACTCCTGTTCTCCTTCAAGGCTCATGTGCTCCTCTCTTGGATCATATACTCCTCCATCTTCTCCAGAGGTGATCCCTTTCCTAAGTTTTATATTAATGCCTCTATCTTACCTTCTTTGCATTTTCATTACATAAGCAGACGTATGCCTAAAGAAGATACTATTCATTTCTGACTGCTTCTGATCTTCATGTAGATGGAATTAAGCCTATACACAGTCCTATGTGACTGCTTCTGAGATCCAACAAAACTAATGCAGAGCAGAATTCACTCTTTTTCATTGCTATTTACTATCCCTCCACTAGGAACCATGGCTATACCATGATTTATTAATATATTTCCTTTCTCCAGTCTATGCCATTTGTTTCCAGTTTTCTGTTATTCAAACAATGCTGCTATAAACATACTTGTCCACGAGTTTTCCCTTTCACATGAGTTCTCTGCCCACCAAAAATGTATTTTCCTAAATGATATGAGGTTCAAATCCAATGTGTTTTCTTTTTTTTCCTTTACAGGTTCTCAATTGTCTCACCACTCATTACTGGTAAGTCTGTCCTATCCCTACAAACCTATGATACCCTCTCTCTCCTGATATCAAATTTTCCTTTGGTTAGGCCTCTGCCTCTGAGAGTTGCTGGTTCCCTCGGGTGCCCCAGAGAGGAAGGGGAAAGAAGCAGATGGAGAAAGGGTCTAAGCGGGGGAGGGGCTGACCCCCAGCCTCAATGAGCCAAACCATTGCCACTTCATCTCTTTTCTGTACCAAACTGGGAAAGAAGACACAAACAGACAACTGGCTCTGACTGAGAAATGAGTTTAAAAGCACTGGGTTGTGAGTTCCACAGCGCTTTCTTGCATTAAAAACCGACTGCTTTATTTTCTAGATGTCATACTGTGCGCATGTTTACTTCAACTTCTGAATTTTTATATCAGATCACTTTCGATAAGGTAATTTCTACTAGTATGTCATTAGTATTACATTTTGAAAATATAA
The DNA here is from genome assembly GCF_055505025.1 of Bos grunniens. NCBI lineage: Eukaryota > Metazoa > Chordata > Mammalia > Artiodactyla > Bovidae > Bos > Bos grunniens. The sequence continues at coordinate 23,041,474 of NC_141168.1, forward strand.
TATTACCTTATGAATCGTGTCTTATTGAGACAATGATAAACTTGTTATATACAGCATTTAGTTCCTAATAACTACTTTCCTCACTACATACCATAAATGTTTGTGGTCTTCTCTATCTTCTAAAAGAGCTCAGGTCCAAATGAGCTGCATTGTAAAAACTACTGGAGTGGTCAAAATGCAATTTCTTATGGTCCTAAAGAAAGTCTAAGAAAATAAGGAACAGCAGCAAGCTGCTATCTCCACATTATTAAAAAATTAATATGAACCAAATGATGAAAAATATGACGGAAGCTAACTTTCAAAATTCTGTTGCTTCACGTTAGAAGTTTTTGGTGTAGTTTTTTCATACTTTGGTTTAAAAAAAAAGTTTAACTGAAGTATAACATAAATAGACATGCATATGTATGACTTTTAAAACTCAAATATATATATATCTCATTTAGCAGCATTTCCCCTTCATTCCTATTTGTATGGATGAATAAATAAATGGGTAGAACAAAAGCTTTTTTAAAATACAGTTATATGTCATCAACTAGTTCTGCATAATGACCAAGGACCCTTTGTCAAGAGTGAGTTTCTTAGACTTTACTAAATGAGGCTTTGCAATGGCCTCTTTGTACTCCCCTGTTTCATCTCCTCCATGGTTCAGCTACCAGTGATTTGTCCACTATGTAGAAAGGATGGGGTATGAACTAGACTTATTCAGAAAATAAATACCTATATACTAAATCCACAAAAACAAAATAATTTTAAATAAAATACCTACATTCCATAGATTAAGGCTAAGAGTTGGTACACTCAATAACAGTCGTGGCATAAGAACACTTTTATTTTCTACAAGATTTGAAATAACGCATTTGTCTGCTCATGACCTGAGGAAAGTACATTTATTATAATACTTCTTCTTAGGAACAGACGAAGAAATTAGCACTTATAAAAATTTGATTATAATTTCATTATGAGACAAATCTTACCTATAAGTAAGTTATGATCTGTCTTTTTAAAAAGTATTAAATACCCCAAAGGAGGGGGAATCAATTTTCATATACTATTTTAGAACTTAAAACAGAAGAGCTAACTATAACAGATTAAGGTTATTTTGAAATAATTATATGCAATTTTAACCAAAAAAAGTACTTTTTTTTTAACCCATGTCACCTGCATATTGTTACTGAGTTATTAACAAAGTCATTAAGCAAAATTTTAAAGACTACAAAGAATTTTCTTATCAGATTTTAGAATATAAAGCTTTACAAGTTCTTGTATTTAAGGCTGTGGAACAAAAGAGTGGTATGAGTATAAAATCACTGTGCCTCACTTCAGCCAAAATGTCCCTGAAAATGTATGCATAAGTGAAATCTTGCTTTAAATGTTCCATTATAGAAGAGCTTGCTACTTAGGAGACTCTTATTATAAATTCTCTGTGAAAAGGATAATCAACTCATGGTTAATCTATTTCAAATATTGCCTTACCTTAAGGCAAGGCGCCTCCAAGCAGATTAATTACATACAACATTATTAAGTATTCACAACCCCAGTTACCAACAACCCATTAGAGAGAAAAACTCAGAAAATTCAGGTCAGGTCAGTGTAAGAGCCCACTTTTCCCTGATGCCAGTACTTCTGTATTTACTATGTAAAGCAAATCCTCTTAGAGAAGTCAATTCTCAAGTGGTTGGAGCTTTACAGACTATTTCAATGTCAGGGCCATAGAAATGCTACTCATTAAACTAATGGGAATAAAACTAATACTCTTAAAGGTGATATAACTGAGAACAAATAGAAGCACTAAGTAGCCCCAGGACACAGAAGAAACTGGAATCAAAACTGAGCATACATTTCAACCTGTTAATGTACTCTACCCACTCGTGAGTTCTAACATCTTTAAAAATGAACACAGACAAATCACAGAACTACAAGTCTGTTTATTAAAACCCCCCACTGCTGCTGCTGCTGCTGCTAAGTCGCTTCAGTTGTGTCCGACTCTGTGCGGGTTTCTCAAATAAGTAAGCTTGAACCTACATCTAAGATTTGAGGATAGAGGCCTCCTCCTCCATCATGTATTTTCTAAGTGCCTGATTCCAGTCAAGCGCTGTCCCGGGCCGTGGAACACACTACCAATGCTTGCATTCTGAGGGAAGTGTAGAAAATTAACAAGTTAACCACTCACTGACCAGAGGAGTACTAATACATCTTTTGTTACCCAAATATTATTGACCGGAGTGTTTCAAAATTCACACAGAACAAATCGCCAACCACAGGCATTAGTAGCTTCTGCAAAAAATCGCCAGTCAATAATGTGTTAAGAAGATGTATATATTTTTTTTAATGTATCATGAGGAAAATAAAAAACCTGCTGAGATCAAGAATGATAGGATGCGAGAAGGGGAGACAGGATGCTGGAAGGGATCGGGAAACAATGATGAGATTTGGGCAGGACACACAGACTTGGAAGTCAGCTGTATTGAGGCCGCAGGCAAAGCTTGGTTTTGGCTGAGCTCATCTGGGGAAAGGCCACACAGGGAGCACGGGAGAGATTCCAGGACCAAATCGGGAGACACTCCACGGAGGAGCCCTTGAGAAGACTCAGAAAGAACACGAGAAAGAGAAACGGAAAACAGCTGCTGAGAGAGGCAGTGAGAGGAACGCAGAAAAGCAAACACAAGATCTGCCAAGATGGAGGTCACTGGTGACCTTGAGGAGAGCTGACCCAGAGAAACAACGGGAGTGCAGGGGAGGCGAAAATGAGGGATGGGGGTGTGGGGGCGCAGCTCCCTTCAGTCTGCAACAATCAATTGTTTTAAACACCATTTTAATTTCAATCAATTATAGCTATTCTAATTTTTCCAGAGTTTTAATATCTAATTTACCAGTCATAATATCCCCCTAAAAGAGTCAGAAATGATAACAGCTCTATTTTTCAAATGAGAGGACCGAGGCACAGGGGACTGATTAATCACAGAGCTTATTTTGGTCATGGGCTGCAGTGAGTATTTTGACTTTTTTTTAACCCTCATGAGATAATGTGTTCATCAGTTATCTTATTCTCCTGAAGAATCACGCACTAAACCTGAGATGCTATATTCAAGCTAAACATTCATTAAAATGAGTATCTTTCTAAGCTACCACATGGCTGCCTAAGTGGAACAATGAACCAGTGAAGAGGCTCAGAACAACAGGACGTCTGTGATTAACGGAGACACATACACAAGTTTGATTTCCACCTGTTACCCTGCACACTTGGAAATCGCACCCCCACCTCCTCAGCCCAATTGCCAAAAGCAGACTATATAATGAACCATCTGTACCCTGACAGTTAGAGCCAATTGAGATGGGTTGATGGTACCAAAGAAATCTCATTTTTTTATTCTTTTCTTCCCCCTTGTGGGTTGTTAGGTTGGGTAACATTTTTAATTGCGTGATGAATTGGAAGTGTTGGCAGGAACTAAACTTTTTGTCAGATTTGAGCTTTTTAATGTTACTTTGATGGTCTTTTACCATGCTCCTACAACAGAAGGAAGAGCTGACCTCATGAACCAAACCACTGCAGCTACGTGGTGCTAAGAGAAGTGACGAAAATCTCCTGCCAGTCTCTCGTGATGTGACTGAACTATTCAGCTACACCTTTTCAGGGTAAGCTGAAACGTGGATCTCACTGTGGTCCTTGGACCAGTCAGATTAACAGAATAACTGAGCAAGAATGACTGTTTTTAATGGAAAATAGGTATGACCCCCCCACACACAACTTTTTTCCCTGAAATATTAAAAGCACTCTTCAGAGAAACTCTGACTGCTAAATGAAACACTATCAAACTTGTATAATAATTGGTCATGTGATATTGTCTCTCACCAAGCATGTGATGTATCAGTTCAGTTCAATTATTTTTTAATGACTATTGTGAACATGGTCTAGCTAGCTAGTCTCTACCTGTAACCAGAGATAAATGCTCCTGTTTGGCTCAATACAGGTAAGTACAATAGACTGTTGCTTGAAAGTTCCATATTTCAATTAACTTTTTGAAAGAGGGCAAGTTCCTAGTCAAGATTATGATGATTCTTCAATTAACCATCCTCGCAGAATAAAAGTCCTCTGTAATTTAACTGGATTTTAGTGTTTTTCAATTATACACAGCAATGCTGTCATAGGCCAGACAGCTCAAGGGCAATATTTGTACTTAATAAAGCCATGTATAACTGCAAAGGACAAAAACGTATCTATGTATAGTCTCTACTTCCACCTAAACTTAAAAGCTAATGGAAACCGAGGAAGCTGATAACGGCTGTCAGTGGTCCCGTCTCCTTCGGGACCCCTAACTTCTCAGTGGTAAGCTGTCCATCCTACTTTAGACCTCTGCCATCCATATTCCTCCTGGCAGTGAGCTAGTCAGTCTTTATCGAACATTTACTATATCGGGCACTGTGCAAAGCACAGGAAATAAAGAAGCATTTCCTTCCCAGAGCTTATACTTCAGTGGCAGACTCAAACAGTGAGCATTAAGCCACACTACGGTGCAGAAAGTGATCAGAAAGGGAACACTAAATATGTGAGCACACAGCAGGGGGAATGAGCTCAGAGAGAGGTAGAAAGAGAGTGTGTTTGTGGTTTTTTGGGTGGTAGGCAGGAAGTAAGTTAGGGAGAGGAGGGACCAGCAGGGTAAATGACAAATTTAAGTAGGAAAGGTAAGTAGCATTTAGCCCAATGAGGAGACAAACAGAATGTATATGAAAACTCTACACTGACAGAACTAGTAATAACAACATTTGAGGAGGAAGGCATTAGAGTTACTATATGCCAGGCACTTTCTTAACACTGTTCACAGCTTAACTCACCTAACTTTCATAACAACCTCATGGGGTTATTTTTATCCCCATTTGGAGATAAGCAGAGGCATAGAGCTTCTGAAGCTAGGAAATCAGGAGCTAGGTTTGAAATGTGGGCAATATGGGCCCAGAATCCTCTACTCTTCATTGATCGGCTATTACTGTCTCTCAAGAGATCATGGACCACGAATGGGGAGGAGGGCAGAGAAAATCCTTCCACATGGCTAGAGCAGACTGCTTACTCACTGTGCTTACTATCTAACCGAAAAGAAGAATCTAGTGCATACTTACATGTACTCAGTCATGTCTGACTCTGGACCTCAAGCACTGTGGCCCCCCAGGCTCCTCTATCCATGGGATGTTCCAGGCAAGAATACCAAAGCGGGTTGCCATTCTCCTCTCTAGGAGATCTTCCCGACCCAGAGATCATATACTAGAAGCCAGGTGGAAAGGAATTATATGGGTAAATTTAACCTATTCCTTAGGCCCCAACTCTGAATTCACGAATGAACTCTGTGATGAAAGGTGGAGATACAGAAGATCTCTCTAAACCTAGATGACTTGCTACATCCTCTACCTGGCAGTTCAATTATCATCAGTCCTACAAGAATGTGTGTTCCAAAACTACCATTGCCTCCCAAGCTTTGCAGTCCATTCTACATTGCTAGGAGGTCTCTGTCTGCAGAGGTCTAGATCGCCTTCTCCTTCACTCCTTGTCTGACCACACAGCAGGTTACTCCTTCACTTATTCCAAATCTAACTACTCTCCATACTCCTCCACTTCAAGACTCCAAGACACACCCTTCATGTTTTCTAGAACATATAGCAGTACTTTAGAACTAAGTAAGATGCTGGTAAGCTAATGTCCTTTTCCTTATATCCTGAAACATATTTCTAGGTTTTTAATTCTAGAAATTAAATCTAAAGAATCATTCCCTTCCCTCAACAAACTTAGCAATTTATGCCTAACATCTGCTTAGCTGTTGACCACTGACTGTCTGATATTGCTTGGTTTCTGGAGGGGTTTCTTTGTTTGCTGTTGGCGCACCATGGGCATCTGAACTCCCCAACTAGGGATCGAACCTGCGTCTTCTGCATTGCAAGGCAGATTCCCTGATATTGATATTCCTCCCTTACTTTCACAACTGGATCTTCAGGCTCTTATCTTATTTGTACCAGACAACTTCCATCTCTTTCAGTGCTTGTGTGTGTTGCATTTAGCAGGCCTCACGAACCTTCCTTGACTGATCACATTTCCCGTGATTAGCATCCTTTTGATCACAGGGGAAAAAAATGTTATTGGCGTGATTTTTTTTTATTTAATTAAATTTACTTATTTATTTTCTTAAGTATTTTCTTCTTCAGATTTCAACTATTTGGTAACCACACCTAAGTATCAAATATCCTGTGTATCAAAGCTATGTCAGCACACACTATTTAAAGACATCCTTCTTCCCTTTTCCAAATCTCAAGCATTCCTGTGATACTCCAGAAAGTATTGAAAACAATAATTAAAATAACCATGGCAGCCACAGAAGACGGGCGTTCCTCTAGACAGTGACTGGAATCATGTCCGTCATCTTTAAGCAAGAGGGAACTGCCCTCCTTTTCTTTGCACTTTGAGCTCCCACTTGAATGGTGGCAGGTCTATAAATCCTGCAGCTATAGTAACAGTTTTAGCTGCTTGGCGGCAGAAGCTGGGAAATGATAGAAGAAACAGATTACCAAGTCTTTAAATCTTTGCTATTGTGAAAGAATCCTATGAATGCAGACCTCAAATTCACATGCTATAAACACTTCAGATCTTCCTCCAGAAAATGACTTTTTCCAGGGAGGGTCAGTTACCCACCTTGAAGTTCTCCGCTCCGACTGTACAGCTCCCTTCTCTGTTCTCTCAAGTAGGCACTCATGCTGATGGCATGGGAGGAGGATTCGAACCTGCAATGAAACGCAGCAAAAAACACACAGTGAGGGAGTAACCAAATAGGTGGTGTCCAGCTACGTATATCCCCAAAGTAACCTACTTCATCCGTGGGATGCTCACTAGTGCTCCATGACCAAGATGTCCTGATCCAGGGCAGGCTGCCATGGATCGTGATTTGTGAATGGTATTCCTGGCGAAATGCTCTTCCAAGACAGAATTTGGATCTTCTGCTCATTATTGATTTCAACTGATACAACTTGATCTCTTGCAACTTTCTTTTGTCTTCAGATCCCTCGCCAAGATCCCTACACGCAATCCACACAAGCATCTCATAAAGTCATTCTGACTTTCCTCCTATGCAACCCAAAAGCCTTCAGTGGCTGCCAGCTGCCACCACAGAAATACTGGCTCCTCGGAGCTGAACTCTTGCCCTTCCAACTAGTGACAGGATGAGCACAGTGGGCTCTTTGAAATGATGTTAAATAGCTACACCAGAGAAACAAGACATCTGCAGTCTCTCCGTAACAGCCCTCAAAAGCCATATACCTTCTAAACAGTTGTCAGAATTCTTACCTGCCACCTGCCACATAAAATACTTTGAAAAATACCAAGCTACACAATGTCTGTTCATATCTCCCCAGGAACGGTTTCAGAGACTAGAAACATGGTGGATAGGTTCGTGATCTAGAACATGTCTTTAAAAGCTAAAACGACAAGAACGTGAATAAAAACAGAAACAAATCATAGTCTTCAAAGTAACTTGCAGTGGGACTTCCCCGGTGGTCCAGTGGCTAAGACTCTGGGCTCCCAATGCAGGAGGTCTGGACGTGATCCCTGGTCAGGGAACTAAGATCCCGAATGCCACAGGGCACAGACAACAATAAATAAATAAAAAGGCACCAATTTCTTTAACTAAAAAGAAAAGGTAAAGGCATTGTTCATTCACTCACTCATTCTTTAAAAAATAACAAAGAATAACTTGCAGATATGGGACAACAACAAACAGGAAAAATTATGATTATATCAAACAGTAAATTCTTCGATGTGCTAAGAAATCCCATTTCAAACCTGAGGCATTCAAAGCCAGGATAACAGGCTGACAGGAGAAATTCTTCTAAGAATTATAGCCACTCAGGGGTAAAAACAGTGAAAGAGCATCAGTGATGATGGGACAGGTTTCTGGTCACAACAAAGGAGCCTCAATATTTTCTTAATTATGCCTTCTTTATCCATTCTTTGACAAGGAAGATGAATACCAAGATGAATGTCAGTGTGAGGGAAACACTTGAGTCACTTGATCCTTTCTCTGCACCCTGCCAAGAACTGAGAGGGCACGAATAGCCAGAGGGAAGACAAAGGGCAAGGTACTTCAAAAGTGCCACCTGCCAGTCAAGAGCTGACAAGAAACCACTGACCTCCAAAAAGCACACTGACAGCTACTGATCAGAAATGGCAAAGGGCAAAAAAAATACTCGGGCAAAGACTACAAAGGCACACGGAATACCATAAGAGAAGACTTAAATACACCCAATTAACCTTGGCTAGGGGCAATTAACGGAGAAGGCAATGGCACCCCACTCCAGTACTCCTGCCTGGAAAATCCCATGGACAGAGGAGCCTGGTGGGCTGCAGTCCATGGGGTCGATAAGAGTCAGACATGACTGAGTGACTTCACTTTCACTTTTTACTTTCATGCACTGGAGAAGGAAATGGCAACCCACTCCAGTGTTCTTGCCTGGAGAATCCCAGGGACGGGGGAACTTGGTGGGCTGCCGTCTATGGGGTCGCACAGAGTCGGACACAACTGAAGCAACTTGGCAGCAGCAGCAGCAGGGGCAATTAAAGACAGCAATAAAGTTCCTCATGGATGTGATAAGAACAGAGGACGTGCCAGAATCTGAATCATTTATGACCTGATGTATTTTTACTACTTGGGAATCCTTTTTGTGTTTGCAACAAGCCACAGATTGATACAATTTTACAGTAAAAGAGGCAAGAAGGATTATCCAGTCTCACCTAATTTTACAGCCAAAGGCATGAGGGGCCATTGAGACAGGAGAACAGCCCTGACTCACACGACTCATTAATGGTGGAACCAAAACAAGAAACAGGAAGATCTGTAAGAATGGCCTAATTCTGTGTGAGTGATGAGTTTTCAGTTCAGTTCAGTTGCTCAGGCGTGTCCCACTCTTTGTGAGTCCATGAATTGCAGCATGCCAGGCCTCCCTGTCCATCACCAACTCCCGGAGTTCACTCAGACTCACGTCCATTGAGTCGGTGATGCCATCCAGCCATCTCATCCTCGGTCGTCCCCTTCTCCTCCTGCCCTCAATCCCTCCCAGCATCAGGGTCTCTTCTAATGAGTCAACTCTTCGCATGAGGTGGCCAAAGTATTGGAGTTTCAGCTTTAGCATCAGTACTTCCAAAGAACAACCAGGACTGACCTCCTTCAGAGTGGACTGCTTGGACCTCCTTGCAGTCTAAGGGACTCTCAAGAGTCTTCTCCAACACCACAGTTCAAAAGCATCAATACTTCAGTGTTCAGCTTTCTTCACAGTCCAACTCTTACATCCATACATGACCACAGGAAAAACCATAGCCTTGACTAGACGGACCTTTGTTGGCAAAGTAATATCTCTGTTTTTTAATATGCTATCTAGGTTGGTCATAACTTTCCTTCCAAAGAGTAAGTGTCTTTTAATTTCATGTCTGCAATCACCATCTGCAGTGATTTTGGAGCCCAGAAAAATAAAGTCTGACACTGTTCCCACTGTTTCCCCATCTATTTCCCATGAACTGATGGGACCAGATGCCATGATCTTAGTTTTCTGAATGTTGAGCTTTAAGCCAACTTTTTCAGTCTCCTCCTTCACTTTCATCAAGAGGCTTTTTAGTTCCTCTTCACTTTCTGCCATAAGGGTGGTGTCATCTGCATATCTGACGTGATTGATATTTCTCCCAGCAATTTTGATTCCAGCTTGTGCTTCTTCCAGCCCAGCATTTCTCATGATGTATTCTGCATATAAGTTAAATAAGCAGAGTGGCAATAGATAGCCTTGACATACTCCTTTTCCTATTTGGAACCAGTCTGTTCCATGTCCAGTTCTAACTATTGCTTCCTGACCTGCATACAGGTTTCTCAAGAGGCAGGTCAGGTGGTCTGGTATGCCCATCTCTTTCAGAATTTTCCACAGTTTATTGTGATCCACACAGTCAAAGGCTTTGGCATAGTCAATAAAGCAGAAATAGATGTTTTTTTGGAATTCTCTTCCTTTTTGCATGATCTAGCGGATGTTGGCCAGAGGAGGCAATGGCACCCCACTCCAGTACTCCTGCCTGGAAAATCCCATGGACGGAGGAGCCTGGTGGGCTGCAGTCCATGGGTCACTGAGGGTCAGACACAACTGAGCAACTTCACTTTCACTTTTCACTTTCATGCATTGGAGAAGGAAATGGCAACCCACTCCAGTGTTTTTGCCTGGAGAATCCCAGGGACGGGGGAGCCTGCTGGCTGCCGTCTTCGGGGTCACAAAGAGTCGGACATGACTGAAGTGACTTAGCAGCAGAAGCCGTATCAGATGTTGGCAATTTGATCTCTGGTTCCTCTGCCTTTGCTAAAACCAGCTTGAACATCAGGAAGTTCACAGTTCACATATTGCTGAAGCCTGGCTTGGAGAATGTTGAGGATTACTTTACTAGCGTGTGAGATGAGTGCAACTGTGTGGTAGTTTGAGCATTCTTGGCATTGCCTTTCTTTGGGATTGGAATGAAAACTGACCTTTTCCAGTCCTGTGGCCACTGCTGAGTTTTCCAAATTTGCTGGCATATTGAGTGCAGCACTTTCACAGCATCATCTTTCAGGATTTCAAATAGCTCACTGGAATTCTATCACCTCCACTAGCTTTGTTCATAGTGATGCTTTCTAAGGCCCACTTGACTTCACATTCCAGGATGCCTGGCTCTAGGTCAGTGATCACACCATCATGATTATCTGGGTCGTGAAGATCTTTTTGGTGCACATCTTCTGTGTATTCTTGCCACCTCTTCTTAATATCTTTTGCTTCTGTTAGGTCCATACCATTTCTGTCTTTTATTGAGCCCATCTTTGCATGAAATGTTTCCTTTGTATCATTAATTTTCTTGAAGAGATCTGTAGTCTTTCCCATTCTGTTGTTTTCCTCTATTTCTTTGCATTGATCACTGAGGGAGGCTTTCTTATCTCTCCTTGCTATTCTTTGGAACTCTGCATTCAGATGCTTATATCTTTCCTTTTCTCCTTTGCTTTTTGCGTCTCTTCTTTTCACAGCTATTTGTAAGGCCTCCTCAGACAGCCATTTTGCTTTTTTGCATTTCTTTTCCTTGGGGATGGTCTTGATCCCTGTCTCCTGTACAATGTCATGAACCTCAGTCCATAGTTCATCAGGCACTCTGTCTATCAGATCTAGGCCCTTAAATCTATTTCTCACTTCCACTGTATAATCATAAGGGATTTGATTTAGGTCATACCTGAATGGTCTAGTGGTTTTCCCTACTTTCTTCAATTTAAGTCTGAATTTGGCAATAAAAAGTTCATGGTCTGAGCCACAGTCAGCTCCCAGTCTTGTTTTTGCTGACTGTATAGAGCTTCTCCATCTTTGGCTACAAAGACTATAATCAATCTGATTTCGGTGTTGACCATCTGGTGATGTCCATGTGTAGAGTCTTCTCTTGTGTTGTTGGAAGAGGGTGTTTGTTATGATAAGTGCGTCCTCTTGGCAAAACTCTATTAGTCTTTGCCCTGCTTCATTCCGTATTCCAAGGCCAAATTTGCCTGTTACTCCAGGTATTTCTTGACTTCCTACTATTGCATTCCAGTCCCCTATAATGAATGAAAAGGACATCTTTTTTGGGTGTTAGTTCTAAAAGGTCTTGTAGGTCTTCATAGAACCGTTCAACTTCAGCTTCTTCAGCATTACTGGTTGGGGCACAGACTTGGATTACTGTGATATTGAATGGTTTGCCTTGGAAACGAACAGAGATCTGTAATTTTTGGGATTGCATCCAAGTACTGCATTTTAGACTATTTTGTTGACCATGATGGCTATTCCATTTCTTCTAAGGGATTCCTGCCCACAGTATAGATATCATGGTCATCCAAGTTAAATTCACCCATCCCAGTCCTTTTTAGTTTGCTGATTCCTAAAATGTCGACGATCACTCTTGCCATTTCCTGTTTGACCACTTCCAATTTGCCTTGATTCATGGACCTGACATTCCAGGTTCCTATGCAACATTACCCTTTACAGCATCGGACCTTGCTTTTATCACCAGTCACATCCACAACTGGGTATTGTTTTTGCTTTGGCTCCTTCCCTTCATTCTATTATTATGCAATAATAACAAACGTGTAATGATTTAAGTTCATTTACTCACTTCCAATAACTTATGTTTTCCAAAACCACAATTTCAAGATTGGTTAAGTGTCTAAAAATGCTTATGTGGTCTGATGTTCACAGTTAGGGGTGAGGGGTGACAGTATGAAATCTAAACACCTTGCTTTTGGCAATATGCATAGAGTGAAAATGGTCAGCTGAGCTTCAGGAGGGAAGAGGAGGATGAGGAGGGTTGGAGGAAGGAAGGCAGGGGAGGGAGGAAAGAAAAGGCCTAACAGGAGAAGGCAATGGCAGCCCACTCCAGTACTCTCGCCTGGAAAATCCCATGGACGGAGGAGCCTGGTAGGTTGCAGTCCATGGGATCACTAAGGGTCGGACACGACTGGGCGACTTTACTTTCACTTTTCACTTTCATGCATTGGAGAAGGAAATGGCAACCCACTCCAGTGTTCTTGCCTGGAGAATCCCAGGGACGGGGGAGCCTGGTGGGCTGCTGTCTGTGGGGTCACACAGAGTCGGACACAACTGAAGTGATTTAGCAGCAGCAGCAGCCACAGTAGGCCTTAGGCAGCACCTGAGGCAGTCTTAGCTGCCTCCATCAACCACCTTTCTCCCATGATATCTTGCTTGCTGGCACAGCCTTAATTTTATCTGGGCATCTGTGTCCTCCGTCCCTCTTCACTCAGCAGGAAGCTCAGGGGAAGGGGCCCCCTCTCCAGCTGGAGACCTCTTACCAAAGATAAACTCTGACTGCTTTAAAGACAGTCACCATGGTCTCCTTCCCCTTGCCAGTGACTGGTTCAGGAATGGGCTTGCAGAGGGGCTTTGCCCCTGGCAGAAAACATGAACAAATGGATGACTAACCACTACTCATGAATTAAAAAGGATTTGAAATGCTAAAGCCATTTCAGAAGGCAGTTCCATGGCGTCTTAAAAAGTTAAAACACAGTCCTACCATGTGATCCAGCAATCACGCTCCGGGGCGTTTACCCAAATGAGTCAAATACGGACACTGACACTAAACCCTGCACACGAATCTGTATCACAACTTTATCCATGACTGCCAGAAGCTGGAAGCAACCAAGATGTCTCTCAATGACTGAAAGGGAAAACTGTGGTACGGTCACAAAACTAGTATTATTTAGCAACACAAAAGATGCCACAAAAAGACACGGATGAACATTACATGTGAAAGAAGCCACTCTGAAAAGACTGGGTATTGTCTTTAAGACCTTCTAGAAAGAGCAAACTACAGAGACAGTTTAAAAACAAAAAAAGATCATTCATTTCTAGGGGTTCGGCAGTAAGGAAAGGGAGGAGGAATGAGTAAGTGAAAAACAGGATATTTAGGACAGTGAAGTTACTCTGTTAGATAGGATAATGGTAGACACATGACATCATGTATTTCTCCAAACCAGTGCAACTATATAACACAGAGAGTGAATGCTAATATAACAAAGAACTTTAATAATGATGTATCAATGTTGGTTCCTCAGTGTAACTAATGTGCCACGCCTAAGCAAGATGTTAATCAGAGGAGAAACTGTGGAGCAGAGGAACATAAGGAAAATCTCTGTACATAAGGGAAATCAATTTTTCTGCAAATCTAAAATGGCTATAAAAAATTAAGCCTATTAATTTAAAAAGAAAAAGATTTGTGGGATGAATCACACAGTTTCCTTGACACCACCATTTTTACTGGAGTGGGACTGAATGCAAAGAGAAAAGGAAAGGACCGAGTCCTTGATGACACTGTATTGGTGAATTGAGGAATCCTCTACAGTCACACTTACGTGTGAGGTAATAACCTTCTTACAAGTTAACCTATTCACTTGGGGTCCTATGTTACTTGCAGACTAAAGCATTTTAACTCCTACTGCAAACAACCTGTGAATAAAACTGGTTTTTTTTGTTTGTTTGTTTTTAAAGAACAAATTCAATAAACAGAGTGGATTTTACTACAGTCTGGGCACAGGAAATCTGCTCTCCTCAAGACTCCAAAATAAATGAACTGTTGAAACCTTCCTTAATGATTAAGAACTCTATGAATACCTGATAGAAAACAAATCTCAAAAGTGAATCAATAGAGGATACTGGACTTCCAAATATTTAAAAAGTAGGAATTCACAACATTGGGATGTATTTCTGTACTCACTTTACATGCTCAGATATGATCTTTTAAATATCTATTAATCCTCACAAGAACATAGGTTAGCCAAGATTTAAATCCTGTTTCTACCACTTGCTAGTTATGTGACCTTATGTAACTTAACTTAAAGAACTTAACCTCTTATGTGTCAAGTTTTAAATTTTAAAAAAAAAAACTGAATTTTGGAATCAAGTTTATAGAAAAGATACAAAACGGTACAAAGAGCTGCTGTATACCTTTCACCCCAAACCCTCCCTAATGTTAATGTCTTACATAATTGCAGAACATTTTGTTGCATCTAATAAATTAACATGGGTATGATATTGAACTACACACTTCATTTGAATCTCACAAAAATTTTCCACTAATAATCTTTTCCTGTTCCAGGATACCACACTGCATTTAGATCATGTGTAATTTTGATAGACTTCAGTTTCCAATGAGCTTTTTCTTTACCATGTATGTTGTTCAATAATCCCCTCTGACTAGGGCTGAGCAGAGAAAGTCATTGACCATGAGAATGAACCACACCATACCAGTAGTGTTTGGTAGGCTTTGTTTCCCACAGCACTGTTAATTCAGGGGAAGGGCTGGCTTCGCTCCCAGGATGGTGTAAGTTGTCTCCTGAGAAGCTTAAGAGCTGATTTTGATTGGGAGTCCCTTCATGGCCTCCACCAATACCATGCACTCATGGTACTATCACCAAGTATTTACTTGTCGGTCTTCTTTACTAAATTGTATGTGTCTAAGCCATGAAATTAAAACACGCTTACTCCTTGGAAGCAAAGTTATGACCAACCTAGATAGCATACTGAAAAGCAGAGACATTTGCCAACAAAGGTCCGTCTAGTCAAGGCTATGGTTTTTCCAGTGGTCATGTATGGATGTGAGAGTTGGACTGTGAAGAAAGCTGAGCGCCGAAAAATTGATACTTTTGAACTGTGGTGTTGGAGAAGACTCTTGAGAGTCCCTTGGACTGCAAGAAGATCCAACCAGTCCATCCTAAAGGAGACCAGTCCTGGGTGTTCATTGGAAGGACTGATGCTGAGGCTGAAACTCCAATACTTAGGCCACCTCATGTGAAGAGCTGACTCATTGGAAAAGACCCTGATGCTGGGAGGAACTGGGGGCAGGAGGAGAAGGGGAGGACAGAGGATGAGATGGCTGGATGGCATCACCAACTCAATGCACATGAGTTTGGGTGAACTCTGGGAGTTGGTGATGGACAGGGAGGCCTGGTGTGCTGCGATTTATGGGGTCACAAAGAGTTGGACACAACTGAGCGACTGAACTGAACTGAAGGAGTCAGTGCCTCAACTTTTTTTTCATGTGTAAAAGAGCATGAAAAATAGTACCCACACCCATAAGATTTTTATATGAATGAGTAAATGAGATAATCCTTGAAAATAGCTTTATGCCTTGGCTAGCACTTAGTAAGGACTCAGAAGTATTAACCACTACTCTTGCTGCCCAAATCTGATATAATCTGAATTAAATTATGATTAATTGAGACTCTCCTGAGAAACCCATTTATCACAGTGCCTGGTACATAGTAAGCACTGAGCAATGGTAGCTGTTACTGTTATTACTATTAATGTTAATAATTATATTAACTATTAGCTGTTACCAAGTGACACTAACTTATGACCTGCTGAGGAGGGTAGTTGGTCATAATAAGGAAAAAAGAATGTCCACATTATTCTTTTATTAATTCAAGTAAAACCCAATACTACTTAGCTAGCTTTATGACTTTATTAACAAAGGTTGTTTCTTGGCACTTGGGGCCTTTGCAAAGGCTAAAATACTTCATTTCCTTTCATTCCATATAAAATTCCCCAGAAACAAGAGGGGAATTTCTCATTTTATATAAAAATACCCAGAAATGAATTCTAGAAATTATTAAAAGTTTTAGATAGTCCAGCAACCATAGTCCAAAATAGCCACTCCTCTTACAGAAGACGAAAGTACACAAAATTGAATATATATATTTAGTATATAAGAGGAATATATATTGCTACCATAATTCTTTCAAAGCAACTTTAACTGCATGAAATAATGACTGTTAATAAAGTAGAAAACCATTCAACTTGGATCTAACACATCTGAACATCTATCTTACCAGCAGGGAGATACTTACTTGAAAAGAGAATTTTTTGGCCTTTGAGGTTTCTTCTTGGCAAAAAAGGCTGCACAGTCGCGTCCACTGCTGGCATAACTGAGCTGCGCTGATGGTTCAGAGGCTGTACGTGTATTTTTCATATCCAAGTACTCAGTCAACAGCATCTGTACAAGCAAATAAACAGCTTAAAATTAACATGCACCTTTACGATATGCAGTTTTAAAACCATGAAGACCTAATTCTAAAACCTCCTTGACTAAGAAGGGTATTAACCTAGCTATTCATTATTTCTAGTAGTAGACCTAAGGAAAGATTCATTATGTTCCAAAAGTCATGGATTTGCTACCTGTGCCTAAAACTGAGAACAGGGTATAGTGGGCATTTGCACGTGGGGGTAAATGGGAAGTTTTTATTGAGGGTCTACTATGTGTCAGGCATGAAGTTGGGTGAGTCAAGCAATATACTCCTGCGGTCATAATTTAAGCCTCATTATTCCAAATTATAGTAGCATCAGCAGTAATGCCGTAATGTTTACTGAGCGCTTACTACGTTGCAGGCAAGGGGCTAATCCATTTAGATGTGTTACTTCATTTAAAGAACAAAATCTTATCAGGGAGGTCAGTTCTCAGAACATAGACAAGGAAATGGACCAGCAACCTAAAACACCTGCCAAGCAGGCCAGCGGAGGCCACAGTGGACTAAGTGGTCTTGACCCGCAAATAATCTTGAGGGCCACTACTCATCTTCAGAGCTTCAAAGCAACAAAAGCAACAGGGTTTTTTTTTTTTTTTTTTTAATCACTACTGCCATCAGGTCCTGCTTATAAAAATGAATCCACTTCAGAGCCTCAAGGGTTCGGAGGCCTGGGCTAGAATCAGTTGTACTATCTTTAAGACAAGTATAGTAAAAAGTCCCCACTGTTCAGAAAGAAAACAGCAGATCTGGAAAAGAAATCACCACGGTTCCTAAGAATATCTAACCTGGGACTAAAGTCTATCAACTCACTTCTATAATCACTTGCCACATTTACAATCTCACGATAACCAAGTGGTATAACAGTACATGTTGGCAAACAATTCTATCCATGACGGAACTGAAATCCCATATCACTAGTATCCCTGCATATGGGTGGGTGTGTGTGTGTGTGTGTGTGTGTATTCATTCATTCAAAGTGTGAGAACCATATTAAGCATTATCATCAAAAAACATTTATGAAGCATCTGTGACTATACTGCTCCAAGTAAATTTTAAAGCCAATCATGTCTCTATTATGATCACATACACCTTATTGAGTACTTATCACATATCAGGCATTTTGGAAACATGATCTTACTCAATCCTCAAATCTATGACGTGTTACTAATTTTAATTTAGAGATGAGGAAACTGAGAATTAGTGGTGTTAAAAAAACTAGCCCATATGGGTGTAGAGGAGCAGGAGTTAACAGGAAATTTCTGTACGCTCCGGCTTCCCTGATAGCTCAGTTGGTAAAGAATCCGCCTGCAATGCAGGAGACCCCGGTTCAATTCCTGGGTTGGGCAGATTCTCTGAAGAAGGGATAGGCTACCCACTCCAGTATTCTTGGGCTTCCCTTGTGGCTCAGCTGGTAAAGAATCTGCCTGCAATGCGGGAGACCTGGGTTTGATCCCTGGGTTGGGAAGATCCCCTGCAGAAGGGATAGGCTACCCACTCCAGTATTCTGGCCTGGAGAATTCCATGGACTGTATTGCCCATGAGGTTGCAAAGAGTCGGACATAATTGAGCAACTTTCACTTTCACTTTCTGTATGTTCCCCAACAATTTACTATGAGCTTTAAAATGCTCTTTAAAAACCTCAAAAGAAAAGGAGAGGGAAAAAAGGAGGGAAGTAGAAACTAGCCTGAGGTCTTATATTTACAGTGTAACAGGTCAGGATTTCAACTCAGGTTTAGTTCACACCAGTCTGTTTTCTTCCCCATGACAGTCCACTCTCACTAACTGCACAAAATCTATCACTGAGACGGATTGCAGCTGTCAGTGAATGGATTTTTGTTGTTGCTGTTCAGTCACCAAGTTGTCTCTGACATTTTTGAGACCCATGGACTGTAGCCCACCAGGCTCATGGGATTTCCCAGCAAGAATACTGAAGTGGGTTGCCATTTCCTTCTCCAGGGGATCTTCCCGACACAAGGATCAAACCTGCATTTCCTGCACTGGCAGGCAGATTCTTTACCACTGAAGCCATCAGGGAAGCCCCTGTGGGCTTCTTTTATTTCATCCTCTGTACAATAAATGTACTTCATTTGATTTTCTGTACAATAAAGAGTTCACTGGGAAACAATGAAACATGTTAAGAGATTGGTCAATGTTTTGTTTTTTTTCTTTATGAGGTCCCTGGAGTATTACTCAGTATGCTGAGGAAGTAATATAATGACAAGTACTATCTCTGTTAATATATCACCCAAATTGCACAACAGTCAGAGAGAGAATTGAATTGGGTCTCTAGTAACAATTCCAGTGAGGGACTCAATTATTTTGCAGATTTAGCACTGATGTTAATAAAGTTTGCAGGAATCTGTGATCAAAAGAAGGTCAGTAAATCAGAGAAGAATTTCAACTTGTTGACATCTTTCAAATTTCAACACAGAATGATGTCTACAAATACCCTGGTTTCACTTAAGTGTTGGTCATTACACCAATATGACAGAATTATGTTTCTACCAAAGCCACACTATACCAAAGTAATTCTTCTGAAGTAATTATTGTCCTATAAATCAATGACTGTCCTTTTATAATAAAATATTGACTGACCAGGACATAACTAAGCAGCATCCTTAAAATCCAGGTATTTTATGATCATTGTTCTTTTTCTCCACATCCCCTTAATTATTAGAGCTCAGGATTCTTAGTCTTTCTATTCACCAGCTTCTCCCTTTCTATCTATACAAATATACTATTTCTAATACATTTTTCTGGTGACAAATATCTTCCTTTGGTTCTCACAATCTATTATCTTTTTTCCTGTCTTTTGGTTCTAAACTTTAAAAAGCAGTCTCCACATATATTATGTCCCCTACCATAATGTGGTCTTTATCCCTCATTTCTCTCCCAAGCTTCAATCCTACATCTGTGACTTCATGCCTGACCTATTCACTTATTTCACATAAAATCAATCCTAAATTCTGAAACCTAAATCATCTTCCCATAAAAATTAGTAATTTCTTCTTTCAACTTTCTGTTTAGTATTTTCTTACTGTCACTGATCTCCAGGTTTAAAACTTCAGAACAATCCTTAATACATTCCCTTATCCTTTGTATTCACAAAGGAGTTAGTGCCCAAATTCATTAATCTCTCTTTCTCAACTCAATGAGGTTGCCCCTTCTGGTCCATTCTGACAGTCACCACGTTAGTTCAACTCATGCAGTTTTCCTCATTGAGTTTTCTGTCTCCCATCTCTTATTCTTCCAATCCTCCTACACCTTCAATAGAGTGATCTTCCTTAAAAAAAAAGTTGCTCCAAAAAAGTGTAAAAGTGACTTTATCTACAAAAGAGAAATAGAGTTACAGATGTAGAAAACAAACACGCACAGTTACCAGGGGGCAAAAGGCAATTAGGACTGACATATACACACTGAAAAAAAGAAAAAAGTGAAAGTGTTAGTCACTCAGTTGTGTCTGACTCTGTGCGACCCCTGGACTGCACCCCACCAGGCTCCTCTGTCCATGGGATTCGCCAGGCAAGAATACTGGAGTGGGTTGCCATTCCTTTTTCCGGGGGATGGTTCTGACCCAGGGATCAAACCCGGGTCTCCTGCATTGCAGGTGAATTCTTTTACCATCTGAGACACCAGAGAAGCCCACATAAAATAGGCAACTAAGAAGAACCTACTGTATAGCACAGGAACTCTGCTAGGTACTCTGTAATGGCCTACCTGGGAAAAAAAAATCTAAAAAAGAGCTGATGTATATATGTATAACTGATTCACTTTGCTGTATACCTGAAACTTATACAATATCAACTCGACTCCAATAAAAATCATACAGAAAAAAAATAAAAAACAAACACAGTTGCTGCTACCATCACAAGACTCTTAATCTCATCATTTACAACAATCTGACCTCAATATTCCAATCATATCTTATTCTCCTTAAGATGAAACCAGCACTCCAATCAAGATCACACACTTAACTTTCCCCTGTATATGCCTGGGCCTTCTCATTTCTGGAATGTCTATCCTAGACTACCCTCTCTCCTAACAGACCCTTCCAAAAAACAGTTCCAATATTTTCTCTTCAACAACTCCTTTCCCAGGCCACTGGAAATGAGCTGTCTCCTTTTCTGAGCTCCTCAAGTACCCACTTTCAGATCAGATCAGTCGCTCAGTCGTGTCCAACTCTTTGCGAACCCATGAATTGCAGCATGCCAGGCCTCCCTGTCCATCACCAACTCCCGGAGTTCACTCAGACTCACATCCATAGAGTCAGTGATGCCATCCAGCCATCTCATCCTCTGTCATCCCCTTCTCCTCCTGCCCCCAATCCCTCCCAGCATCAGAGTCTTTTCCAATGAGTCAACTCTTCGCATGAGGTGGCCAAAGTACTGCAGTTTCAGCTTTAGCATCATTCCTTCCAAAGAAATCCCAGGGCTGATCTCCTTCAGAATGGACTGGTTGGATTTCCTTGCAGTTCAAGGGACTTTCAAGAGTCTTTTCCAACACCACAGTTCAAAAGCATCAATTCTTCGGCATTCAGCTTTCTTCACAGTCCAACTCTCACATCCATACATGACCACAGGAAAAACCATAGCCTTGACTAGACGAATCTTTGTTGGCAAAGTAATGTCTCTGCTTTTCAATATGCTATCTAGGTTGGTCATAACTTTCCTTCCAAGGAGTAAGCGTCTTTTAATTTCATGGCTGCAGTCACCATCTGCAGTGATTTTGGAGCCCAGAAAAATAAAGTCTGACATTGTTTCCACTGTTTCCCCATCTATTTCCCATGAAGTGATGGGACCAGATGCCATGATCTTCGTTTTCTGAATGTTGTGTAAATGTGTATGTAAAGTACCCACTTTACATATCAGTAAATAAGTATTCATCCAAAACTGCCCAATACTATTAGCTATTGTCTAATGAAAAGATGTCTCACCATTAATAAATAGGAGGAACTTTTATGTTCCTTAAAGCATTATATTTCTTTACTTCTACCACAGAGCCATGCAACATACCAGTGAATCAAAAAATACAGGGAACCAATGAATTTTTTGAAAAGCAAGTGATGAGAAGCCTTGATGTACGCTATGCTATGCTATGCTAAGTCGCTTCAGTCATGTACAACTCTGTGCGACCCCAGAGACAGCAGCCCACCAGGCTCCGCCGTCCCTGGGATCCTCCAGGCAAGAATACTGGAGTGGGTTGCCATTTCCTTCTCCAGTGCATGAAAGAGAAAAGTGAAAGTGAAGTCGCTCAGTCATATCCGACTCTCAGTGACCCCATGGACTGCAGCCCACCAGGCTCCTCTGTCCATGGGATTTTCCAGGCAAGAGTACTGGAGTGGGGTGCCATTGCCTTCTCCAGCCTTGATGTATATATGTTGTTAGATGCAAATTAGTGATAGTCTCCAAAGCAGAAAGAGACCTATAAATGAGTCCAGAGTATAAAAACGTACACTGTGAATAAAGTAACAAAGGGAGAGGTGCGATTTTAACCACAGGCTTTGTGGTGTCTGCTTCCTTCGTTGTGTTTCCCTCTTTTTCCTAATAACATTCACCACCAGCTGAAAAATACTGCTTTAAAACAGGTAAAGTTTTATGTTGACACTCAAATTGGCAAAGGTGTAATATTTTTTAATATCTCAAAGAACAAATAGCCCCTACTCTAAGATGCCTGTAATGTGTCTGAATTAGGTTAAATCTTCTACTACAGAGTCTTGACACAAACACCAGATGCTTGGTATTAAAATATAACCATATCATTTCTTGGTGATTTTACATCATTGTGGATAACATACTGCATCTTCGAAATTGTACATAAATTTCCTAAGTGCTCACGGATGAGTTCAAATTTCCATTTTTATGAAAAGAAATAAGCCATACAGCTTGTCTTTTGCCTGGGGAAAATCACCCAAGATTGGAATTCCGGGGTCAAAGAGCATTCATATAGTATCAAATACATTCTGCCCACAGAAAATCTGCAGAAGATAATTCTTCTTGGCTTTACATTCCTTCTTATTTCAGACATGCATCTCTTTTCTCTTTGTAAGTACCAGGAAGTACTATTTCTTCTTGATCAAGAGTTCAAAAAATTAAAAGGCATAATTAATATCTGTGCTTTAAGTTTAACTTAAAAGGTGTTCATTTGTATTGAGTTGGCCAAAATGTTTGTTTGGGGTTTTCCTATATGGTATTATGGAAAAACCCCACCTTTCTGTTCAACTTAATAATAACTGAAGACAAGAAATAAGAAAGTATAATTGAAAAGTACCTGAAAAATCTATATATACCAGTGATATCATGATTCAAATGTATTTACTGAGTATCTGGTATGTTAGATGGTTCTGTGGTAGAAGCAAAGAAATATAATGCTTTAGCAGAGCATACAAACTGGGATGGTCAAGCATCTCTTCTGCTAGAATACTGATTAGCAGTTGCTAAGATGCTAGTCAGAAATTCCATGATATATAAAGCAGGGCCAAGATGTTGAGAATTATAACATGCTCTAACATTGAAAACATCATTCTGAACGAATCCCTCATTTACTATACAGTCCTCTTTATTTAACATATTAACTATGGCTGCTTGTGGTTATACATGGAGAATTTTGTTTTTAAATAAATGCGAGATTTACAGACTTAGAATTAACACATCTCCTGTTATCAGCTTCTCCATTTACCCAACTAGCTACTTTGTGAAACATCGAGATCCTTCTAGATACTGATCCTTTTTAGTGTCTTTCAGCTTACAAAATGCTCGCCTCACATAAGGACTGTTTCCCAACCATTAATGGACTTGGGAGGAGCCAGGCCTGTACCCTGGGATGTCTCTATGTCAGAGCCTACTTTGCCAGGCAAACAGCCAACCCTCAATCAGCTAGTCAGATTTCTCTGTGTTAGTGGGACACAGTCTGTGCTGGTGAACGTGAGGAGATGTAAATACCCTGGGGCAATCATCTTTCACCATGTGGATGAAAAATCACAGAAAGCCCATCTGCACAGAAAGAATAAAGAATGAACCAGAGGGCCAGAGAGAAAGAGAAGACTCACAGGAGAGAGATTCACAGTTTGCAAACTAAGTTTTCCACAGTGCAAAGGTCTCAAACTGATCTGATAAGGTCTTAGACTTTCTACCCTTGGGTCCCGCAATATATCCTTACAGTCTTCAGTATGTTTTCCTTATTTCCTTATGATAATCTGAATGAGTCTATGTTTCTTCACTAAGCTATCTCTGGATAAATGAATATACACTAATATGCATCTATGTGTATATTCTATGTATACAGAATATATTCTATGTATATATTCTATGTATAAATGAATATATACTAATAATATACTAATATGCATCTAGCAACATTAATATCACAAATACAATTTTTGTAAAACACTGTATCTTATGAAAACAGTAGTAGTAGTAGTGGTTTGCACAGATTTCAACCTCTGCAACTAGGAGAGCGATTCTCCGGATTACAACCTTCATATGTTCAATGATTTATGTCAAAGCCATACTGTATTTGTGTCCCCTACCAGCCCCCTCCCGACCATGAATCTGAGAATTAGATTACTGCATGACAGCAGCAGTACTAAGGTGAAAGAAAAAAAAAAATCACCTTGAGCTCCCACTATGAACTAAGGCTCAACTTCCTTATGTGGTACCTTGTATATGCCTATAATAAATACTGCAGTTTTTAATAATCTGCTCTTTTAAAATACAGATGCCCAGGAGTTTCTGTTCTAGGAACAGCAAAGTGACTTTCAATGGATTAACCCTCATACTGATAATAATTATAAAAGCTGAAAAAAAAAAAAAAAAAAAACATTTAAAAAAAACAGAAGTTGAAGACCCTGGAGAGGAACCAAATTAGGCAGTACCTTTGGTTATGACCCCTGGAAGAAAGGAAGCACACTAGGTGAGCTCTCTCGGCTTTTCCCCAGAGAACCCTTCCAGGGACCATGGAGTAAGAGTAGAAGCCACGCAGAAACTCCAGGCTCTCTGGATGGTGGACACAAGGCCCAGGTAAAGGGAGACCAGGATGTCCAGAATTTGAGAAATCCGGAGGAAGAGGAGGAGCAAAATCAGAGTAGTACACCCCTCAGACTGTCACCTTGATTCCAGACACACTAAACAGTAAGACTGAAACAATGTAATGACAGTTTAAAAAATGAGGACCACTATTTACAATTACTAAAAACTATCAGGTTTCCCCCATAAGGTTGCTAATGAGTAAAATATTTGTAACAAAGAAAAACAGAAAAAGTTATCTTTTGAAAATAGCAGTCTTATTTCCCTATTATATAAAGACTAAAATATTCTGCCATAAGAAAACCAGTCATTCTGCAAATAAAAGGCTGCCTGCTTAACTATACTCATTATCAGTGGCAATTGTATCATTAAGACTACTATGTATATGGTCTTGTGAACAGTTCCTTAGTGTTCAAAGTAAAAGAAACCAAAAAATTCCAAGAGTTACACAAGTACTTTCCGGTCCTCTGTCAAATTCCTGGTAAGTCTCAAAGAGACATTTAGCTCCTCAGTCCCCTCAAAAGAAGAGTTTTTAACAAAGAAATCCCAATTTTAAAAGAAAGGTTTCATTTACTTTAAACATATTTACTTAATATGTAAAATATGCAACATATTGTCCTGGATATGAAATCAAGACTGAAAAAAAAAAAATCCTAATATCAAAACAAGTGAATTTTACTACATATAAATTAAAACTTTAAGGGAATTAAAAGTCAAATCAAGCCAAATCAATCAATCCTTCCCTCAATGTGCTTATCTAGTCATACAGACACAAGAATGACTACAACACAAGAGAGAAAGTAGAAAGCATTGGGTCAAAGAAATTGTTGTGAGCATTTATAGAAGGATAAGATTGCTCCCATCCAGGTGGTTCAGTGGGTAAAGAATCCGCCTGCAATGCAGACACAGGAGACACGGGTTTGATTTCTGGGTCGGAAGGATTCCCAGGAGGAGGGCAAGGCATCCCACTCCAGTATTCTTGTCTGGAAGAATCCCATGGACAAGCGGAGCCTGGTGGGCCACAGCCTATAGGGCTGCAAAGAGTCGGACATGACTGAAGCGATTGAGCATGCAAAGGACAATAAAGAGTTTCAAGATCACGGCAGTATAGGACAAAAATATAATCTTATAATGTATAAAAAGCAAAAAATAAGGCAGAAAGAAAAGGAAATTTCAGGTGTCTTCAGTTAACTACAAAATAGTTCAGGTAACATAAAAATGAAGCCTGAGAGATGAGCCTGGAAAGGTGGTAAATTCACAAACTTCTCAGGGTCTGTAACCCCAGTATTGAAGTCAAGTACAGAATGAGGAGGCAGGAAAAAGCTTTCAACGGGTAAATAAAATGTTGATGGATATACTCTAAGTAAATTAATCTGCTAGCATATACAATAATAGATTAGAAGGCAATGGGATTTGCAGGGGAAAAATGAATGATTAAGGAAATAAGATAAAAGGAGGGGACAAGGAAAAAAACCTACCAAGATGAATTTTAAAAAATAAAAAGGATTTTAAGCTAAAGTAGTGGCAATGAGATTTTACAATTAGGCATACATTTCTGAGTTGATGTCTAGAAAAAATATGAAAAAAATTTAACCAGCTACTCTAGAAGGAAAGAAGACAAGTTTTAAAATGGCAAAAAAGACTGCATATTCAAGGGACTAAAAAAATATTGTTCCATGAACAACGATCAGGAAGGCAGTAACAATGAGTTTGATAGGAACAATAAATTTAGTTTGGAATATAATCCCTTGTGAAGCATATGAATATTCATATGCACCCTCAAATACATAATTGTGAAAGGGGAAATAATGCTGATGAGATTTCCTTGATTTATACACTAATTAACTTCCATTAGGACTGTTAAGTGTTTGTCTAGGAGTTCTCTGAAGGATACTGTGAAGGACATATATTTTTGAATATTTGTAACCTGATTTTATCCTTTATTTTTATTTATTTATTTTTGTTGTTGTTGGCAAAGTGATGTCTCTGCTTTTGAATATGCTATCTAGGTTGGTCATAACTTTCCTGCCAAGGAGTAAGCGTCTTTTTTTTTTTTTTGAATATATGAGAATTTTTATTCTTATATATTCATATTTATAAGAATAAATATGAAAAGTTACTCAAATTCATTATCAGAAAAAGGCAGATCAAGACCACAGCAAGATACTCTTTTACACCAGTGTTCAAAATTATCAAGTTCTAGGAAAAAAATATTGAGCTCTCCTATAAAATTGTTTGTGGCATTATGAATTAGGAACAGTACTTGGGAAAACGAGTTGTCATTGCCTTATATTCTTATTTCCTGTGGCTCGGAAATTCCAGTAAGTATATACCAACAGAAAGAACTTTCTGATGAGATTAGTAGTGAACACATGCATGCTGAAATGTGTAAACATTTGAAAGATCCAAATTACTCAATGACTCAATATTTTTCAAATGACCAATGCAAACTGATACAAAATCATGCATGATTAAAAGATCCATTCAAAATTCAAGATACACTAATGTACTTTAATGTAACAGAATATAAAAAGTTCATCTGATTTCAGATTCCACATTGCAATGAATCTTTAAGAAACTATTGCTTGTCAAGTTTTGGTGTTACATAAAAGCAGAATATCCACAATTATTTGAAGAGGCTATAAAAACACTGTTCCTTCTTCCAACTACCACCCTATGCCAGGCTGGATTTTCTTTTTTTTTTTTTTTTTTGTAATTTTTCAGCACTTTATTTATTTATTTCTATTTGATAAATTTAACGCCTTTTATTGCCATACCTCATTTTACTGTGCTTTGCTTTAGTGAACTTTATAGATACATGTTTTTTTTTTTTTTCCTTGTTAATTTTCTGTTTAGTTGATCTATCCATAAGTGTGAGTGGGGTATTAAAGTCTCCCACTATTATTGTGTTATTGTTAATTTCTCTGTTCATACTTGTTAGCATTTGTCTTACATACTGCGGTGCTCCCATGTTGGGTGGATATATATTTATAATTGTTATATCTTCTTCTTGGATTGATCCTTTGATCATTATGTAGTGACCTTCTTTGTCTCTTTTCACAGCCTTTGTTTTAAAGTCTAATTTATCTGATACGAGTATTGTGACTCCTGCTTTCTTTTGGTCCCAATTTGCATGGAAAATCTTTTTCCAGCCCTTCACTTTCAGTCTGTATGTGTCCCCTGTTTTGAGGTGGGTCTCTTGTAGACAACATATGTAGGGGTCTTGTTTTTGTATCCATTCAGCCAGTCTTACCCTTTATTTTTAGAACAGCATTGTTGGGGCACAATTTACACACCATAATTGTCATGTACAGTTCAACAGTGTTTAGGTAAATGTATAGGTTGTGCAACCATCACCACAGTCATTTTAAAATACTTCTAACATTCCAAAAATTTCCCTTATTATGTTACAGGTTTTTTACAGAGCCTTTTATTAGATTGAGAAAGTTCCTTTCTAGTACTAGTTTGCTAAAAGGTTTTGGTTTTGTCTTTTCAGTCATCAGTGGGTATCAAGTGCTTTCCAGTATCTACTGAGATAATTGCGTGGGTTTTCCCATTATTCCATGACTATGGCATATTACATTCATTGATTTTTTTTCTGATAAATCCCAGTTAACTGTGGTACACAACACAGTTCATATGTTAAAGGACTCAATTTGTTAGTACTTCATTTGAGGTTGTTGCATCTACGTTCACAAAGGACATTGACCTATAGTTTCCTCTGCTATCTCAAATTTTTATCAAGGTAACAATGGACTCACAGCATATGCTGAAAAATGTTTCCTCATCTCTGTTGTCCAAAACAGAAATTGGTATTATTTCTTCTTCAAATGCTTGACAAAATACTTGTATACGTATGTATGTGCAGGAAATCTTTTTAATTATTTAATTTATAGGCATAACTTGAAGATACTGTGAGTTCAGTTCCAGACCATTCCAATATAGTGAATATAGCAATAAAGCAAGTCACATGATTTTGTTTCAAAGAGCATGCAAAATGTATGTTTACACTATACATGTACAATAGCACTATGTCTGAAAAAATGTACATACTGTAATTTTAAAATAATGCTACTGAACATATAGCACCAACAGACTTCCTCAACATAGGACTGCACAAACCTCCAATTTTTAAAAAATGCAATGTCTGCAAAGCTCAATTAAGCAAACTGCTGTAAAATGGGGAATGCCTATATTTACTATAGGACAGTTTAGATTTTCTATTTCTTCCTGAACTAGTTTCAGTATCTTCTTTCTTTCTAGGAATTTGTCCAGCTCATCTAAGTTGTCTAACTCGGGTTATTCATCACAATCTTTTTAACTTTTATACAGTCTACAATGATGCCTTCTCTTTCACTCCTAATTTCATCATTTTTTGAGACTTCTCCCCTTTTTAATTTATCAGTCTAAAGATTTATTAGTTTTTGATCTTCTCAAAGAACCAATTTTAACATCATTACTTTTTTTTTAATTTTCTGCTGATTTTTCACTCTAATCTTTATCATTTTTGTCCTTCTGCTTGCTTTGGGTTTCATTTTTCCCCCTCCTTTTTCAAGATCTTAGCGTACAAACTTTGATTGTTGATCTTAGGTCTTTCTTCTTACACCCACGGTGTATTTAGAACTTTGTTGTTTTACTTAAAAATATTTTGAGACGTGCCAAAATTTCTTCCTGTTGTTTATTTAATTGTTATGGATGGAGAACATACTTTTTGTCATTTCAATCCTTTTAAATGTACTGAGACATGAACGTCATAGTCCATGATCTACCATGATAGTCAATGTACATAAAAGAATCTGTATTCTGATGGTGGTAGTTAGGGGTACCATATGTCATGTTAAGTCATGGTGCTTGATAGTACAGTTCAAGTTTTATTGGTTTTCTGTCCAGTTGATTCACTATTTTAAAAGAGTATTGAAATCTTCAACTTTACAATTGTTGAATTTTTCACTGATTTCAATTGTCAGTTTTTCCTCTATGCATTTTAGATCCTATAGCATTTTCATGATTTTTTGTTTATTGCTAAGCTCCTAAGTCACTTCAGTCATGTCCGACTCTGTGCGACTCCATGGACTGCAGCCTACCAGGCTTCTCTGTCCATGGGATTCTCCAGGCAAGAACACTGGAGTGGGTTGCCATTTCCTTCTCCAATGCATGACAGTGGAAAGTGAAAGTGAAGTCGCTCAGTTGTGTCCTACTCTTAGCGACCCCATGGACTGCAGCCTACCAGGCTCCTCCATCCATGGGATTTTCCAGGCAACAGTACTGGAGTGGGGTGCCATTGCCTTCTCCCTTTATTTATTGCTCACCCATTAAAAAAAAAAAAACAGAAGGCAATGAGGCTATGATGCGGAAAGCACAGATGTGGTCTCAGTGCCCAAAGGCATACTGCTAGCTACAGCTTCATAATATTCTCTGCCCATTTCACTAAAATATATTTTAAGGGTCATTCTATATATTTGTATCACTTTCTCCCCTTTTCTCATCAAAGTTGACACAAGCTCCATGATTTTCTTACACCATTACAAAATGTTAGCTACTGATAATAACAGTCTTACTCTGCACTAACACTCAACATGTTTCATCATGATATATTAAGAACTCCTTTTACCATTACACAGTCTTTCTCAGTCTCCTTAATTTCAATGACCTCTATGTATTACTCTTTGACATTCTTTCTTTGGAAATACTCCAACATCTCCAATTCTGAATTCTCAACTCTGACCACAGTGTTTTATCTCCTCCCCCAAAATACATATCACTCTTCCTTCTTAGTTTAAGCTAAAATTCTATTAAGAGAAAGACTGATCCATACATAGGAATCACTTGAAGAACTATTTTAAAGATTCATGTGCCCCACCTTAGAACTATAAATTGAGAGGGTAATTCAGAAATACAGAAAGTGTGCGCTTAAAACCAAACCTGCCACTTAACCAGCTATGTGACCCTGGCAAGTTACTTAACCTTGCTAAACTGTATTTCACTCAACTGTGAAATAAGTGTAACAGAACAATCTGCTTCACAGAAATAAAATAAACACACATGAAATGCTTGGCATACTCCTTTCCCAATTTGGAAGCAGTCTGTTGTTCAATGTCCAGTTCTAACTGTTGCTTCTTAACCTGCATACATCAAGGCAGGTAAGGTGGTCTGGTATTCCCATCTCTTTAAGAATTTTCCAGTTTCTGGTGAGTTCCAAATCAGGAAAGGAGTATGTCAAGGCTGTATACTGTTACCCTGCTTATTTAACTTATATGCAGAGTACATGATGAGAAATGCCGGGCTGGATTAAGCTCAAGCTAGAGTCAAGATTGCTGGGAGAAATATGAATAACCTCGGATATGCAGATGACACCCACCCTTATGGCAGAAAGTGAAGAAGAACTAAGAGCCTCTTGATGAAAGTGAAACAGGAGACTGAAAAGGTTGGCTTAAAACTCAACATTCAGAAAACTAAGATCATGGTATCCGGTCCCATCACTTCATGGAAAATAGATAGGGAAACAGTGGAAACAGTGTCAGACTTTATTTTCTTGGACTCCAAAATCACTGCATATGGTGACTGCAGTCATGAAATTAAAAGACACTTGCTCCTTGGAAGAAAAGCTATGACCAACCTAGACAGCATATTAAAAAGCAAAGACATCACTTTGCCGGCAAAGGTCTGTCTAGTCAAAGCTATGGTTTTTCCAGTAGTCATGTATGGATGTGATGGTTGGACTATAAAGAAAGCTGAGCACCAAAGAATTGATGCTTTTGAACTGTGGTGTTGGAGAAGACTCTTGAGAGTCCCTTGGACTGCAAGGAGATCCAACGGTTCCATCCTAAAGGAAATCAGTCCTGAATATTCATTGGAAGGACTGATGCTAAAGCTGAAACTCCATTACGATGGCCACCTGATGCGAAGAGCTGATTCATTGGAAAAGACCCTGATGCTGGAAAGATTGAAGGCGGGAGGAGAAGGGGACAACAGAGGATGAGATGGTTGGATTGGATCACTGACTCAATGGATATGAGTTTGAGCAAGCTCCAGGAGTTGGTGATGGACAGAGAAGCCTGGCATGCTGCAGTCCATGGGGTCACAAAGAGTCAGACACGACTGAGCCACTGAACTGAATGAGCCACTGAACTGAACTGAAAATGCTTGGCTCACAAATGCTACTACATCTGAGGAGGAGGCTCAGAAATTTGTTATTTTTTCTTAAATGAATCCCAAGAACCAGGTAACTAAGATACTACCTTTCTGAATCCAAGAACCTTGGTTCCTCATCTTTATTTTTTGCCATATAAATTATATTTATTATATAAAGAGATCCTATAACTTGATATGAAAAAGAAAGCAACTCCAATAGGTATCACAAGGGCAAAGGATATTAGCATTTGATTAAAGAGGAACACAGCTACTCAAAAAACACAAATATTTAACCTCATTAATAATTAAGGAAGAAATTCGCTGGTGGTCCAGTGGTTCAGAGTCTGGAGGCCAATGCAGGAGACACTGGTTTGATAATCCCTGGCCCAGGAAGATCCCACACGCTGCGAAGCAACTAAGCCCCTGCACCCCAACTACTAAGCCTGCACCCTAGAGCCCAGGAGCTGTAACTACGGAGCCCGTGTGCCTCAACTATGGAAGTCCACGCACCATAGACCTCAACAAGAGAAGCCACCACAATGAGAAGCCAGTGTTCTCAATCACTAAACGTAGGATTCTGCTAATATTTATCACTAAACTTTTGGAATGTTTTCACTTCAGTGAATCTGACTACATCATTTGTCTTAAGTATGTGAATGTCCAGTATCCTTACTCTTACTATTGCTCTCTTCCATTTTAGTTATACCTACATTTCAGATGATTCTCAAATCTTCCTCTGCCATCACACTGTACTTTTTTCCAAGCTCCAGAGATGACTGTCATTGCCTGCAAGAGGGTCTTGTCACAGTAAGGAAGTGAGAACAGCACGGCAGACAGTACGAAAAGTACTGGGGCACAGGTTCAACAAACAGCCTGACCAAGCAAACTCTTTATCATCACCCCCCTTCAGAAAGAGAAAGGGGCAAAGAAGGAAGAAAGAAAGGTCCCTTTAGTTTCCCTCTTTGTTAGCACTACTGTTATTTCTCTGATCTCCCAGGACCATAACCTGTAATTAGCTCTCACTCTTCTCTGTCTTCCCTGGTGGCTTCAATGGTAAAGTGTCTGCCTGCAATGTGGGAGACCTGGGTTCAATCCCAGGGTTGGAAAGATCCCCTAGAGAAGAAAATGGCAACCCACTCCAGTACTCTTGCCTGGAAAAATCCTGTGGACGGAGGAGCCTGGTAGGCTATAGTCCATGGGGTCGCAGAGAGTCAGACACGACTGAGCGACTTCACTTTCACGTCTCCGTCTTACTCTCCAAATCAACTGCCAAGTCTTATATTATACCACAGATCTCATGTTCTTTTCCTCTTTTAAGTATTTTCATTCCGACCCTCATGCCTTTAAATCTCATCCTCATTATCCTTCACAGAGCTTAGTCCAACAATCTCCCAACACTCTCCCATCCTCCTTACACCTCTTATGACCATCTACCCCACAACCCACTACACTCGTAACAGAGCTTAGCATCATTATTCTGCTCAAACCCTTCAGTGACATGCTCCTTGCCAGTAAACAACCTATATCTCCTCTCTGTCATTCAGCACCTTCCACAACCCTAACTGACTTCTACAACCATATTTCCTATTTATTGTTTTTACATAATTTACATAATTGTTTCTTAAATTGAAGAAAGTCTTCTTCCCCACTCAGACTGGGAGCTGACTGTGGCTCAGATCATGAACTCCTTATTGCCAAATTCAGACTTAAATTGAAGAAAGCTTGAGATTGATCTAACTCATAAACCTAGATAGTTTCATATTCCACAAGTAAGTCCCATGGGTTTTCATCATGTCTAAGTTTATCCTTTTTTCCCCCTGCTTGTAACTACCACTATCATTAATCAAGCATAGAAGAATGAGATCAAGAAAGTGAATTTAAGTATTAACTTGGCTGATTTTTAACATAGTATACACGTGCACCATCCAGATGCTACTGATCACAGCCCACATGCCCGATGGAGATGCCAATCCCACGCATGCAGAAGCAGAGGCTGGTCTTACATCTCGGAAGTTTTAGCTTCTTATGGAGGTATTGTCCCTACTTTCTTTTTTCCCCAGTGGCCTGTCATTTACCCTTAGTCTTACAATAGCTTCCTCTACCTTCACAGCAAATATAAATTGTGTAACATATGCTGATAAGTAGAAGAGACTTTTCATATCCTTTTACTTCCTGAAGGTCAATATCCCATCAGTAGGCTGACAGACAAATTGAGACAATTAGACCAATCAGTGAGCATATCTCCAAAGGATACTATCTTATTTTTCTGGTTTTCCCATCCTTACCACTTTCATTTTAGATTAACACCAGATATTAATAATTCATATCTCACAGGGGGGAGAAAAGCACATATGTGCAAACTGTTGTTTAAAAAAAAAAAAGCTTGAGATTGATCTAACTCATATTTTACCGTTAGTTAGATGTGTGTATCTATATATCTCTAACTGTTCCTGGACTTCTCTCTTAAACTCCCAACCAAGAAAATAAACATGAACGAGAACACTGTGTGAAGAAGCCAAGGTCCCTACCTTCTGGGAATTTTACCATCTATCCTAATTGTTAACTATGGTATCTTGCTCTCATTGAAACCCACATTGCAGTCTGCAGCTCTCAAGGATTCTATCTTGTGGTTATTTGCCTTCTCTCTGCCTCTCAGTTCAGGCCATGTCTTTTCTTTGTGTCTCTGTTAACATCCAGCACAGTGCCTTGAACAAAGTAGATGCTCCCTAGTAGGTTACCTAAATTGGAAGTAAGATGCTTGAAAGGGCAGCTACTCATTGATGTTTTACATTCACAGGCGAGCTCCTTGGAGTAGAACTTTAACACCCACGGTGAAACCAGGCTTTCTGAGGTACATTAATTTACTCACATCACAGGAATACCATTTATTAAATTTCTGCTCCAATGAGATAAGTGCTACCCTAATGACCTGAAAGAGTTAATGCATCTTGGAAAAGACCCAAATTGCTCTCTGGAGACAGTTTATTCAATTAAGTGGCTATGACCCAGAATTTTCAATTAGCAGTTCAGTTACTAGAGCCTCCTTCATATTGGTTATCTGTAATCTGTGAACATTGACACACCTACCAAAAAAAGAAAAACAATGCTTGCTTATAGTTCATTCAAAATGGATTATTTAGGACTAACAAGTGCAGATTCAGACTCGATTAACGTTTTATTTTGTACCTACTGAGTGCCAGGAACCGTGTTAAGTACATTTCCATTAGGGCTTGAGGGAAATACTGTTAAGACTGGGAGATAACAAGATTTGGAGGCACTGAGAAGTACAAAGCACAAGGAAAAAGCAGCTCCTTTCATTAAGGAGGCCACAAAGATTTCAATTGAATTCCTCTAAGGCTCTTCAGAACCTGGCTTCTATCTCTCTGAACACATCTTACACCCCTCTGTACAAACTGTGCATATGGCAAATTCAGTGAATCCCTACTGGTGGCATACATGTAACATTATACCTAGCTAGAAGGAGCTTCCCACTTGCCTAAAGCCTAGCCTTCCTTAAAGGGCCAGCTCCTACCAAATACACAAAACCTTCTCTAACCAATCTATCTTTAAACTCCTACAGGACCCAGAGTTGATTACCTAGATTTGGGAATTAATCATACACTGCTGGATATTTAACTTTACCTCTACTTATCTCTTAAACTCCCAATATGACTTGATGAGAAGGCACCCTAATACATCCCTGTATTTCCAAAGATTCATGCCAACTGGAATACATTAACTGAAATTCTTTAAAACTGAAGGGCAACTTAACATCACTCATTTCTATACTCACTCTTACATCTATAAGAAAGATTTTGTCTATTAAATAAACAAAACTCTTCTATCTGAAAGTGATGAAATTATATATATGTTTATGTGTGCATACATATTTCCCTTAAGTAAGATATTAAACTGATTTAAAAAAAAACAAAATGTTGACAGCTTGGTTGTAGTAACCCTGTTTTATCAGCTTTGTGGCCAGAAAACAATTTTCCAAATCCGTAAGAGGTCTACAATTACTAAATGGTATTTCTACCGAAATCTTTCATGTTATTCAAAACACGTAACTATTTTCATTTATTTGCTACATTTGAGGCTAGCCTACAATTTATAAGATTAACCAGTTAACTGCACTGCTGGTTTAAGTGCACAGTAAACACAGAAGCTCTAGGGTCCAAAAATGGAAAACTGCTTCACTGATATTTCTGGCATGGAATTTAATTATTTCAGATCAGTTTTCCTATTTAAATTTATTTTTCTCCACACATTTCTCTATTTTGATCTTTTATTTAAAAGCAATATATGCTCATAAAAAATTCAGCTGGTATGGAAACATTCAAGTATTCTTTGGTAACATTGTTATATACAATATATTTTAATGATTTGCCTTTGTCGATATTTCCATTATTTTCACCTGTCATTCCTCTAAATGCTAATAAGTAGTGCTCTGCACAAAGTACCCAAGAAATGCATTGTGCATCTATCAGAGTCCAATTCTATTGGCAAGGAAAAAAGCCTGCCAGATTGGCAGTATATGCCCAATAGGATCCTTCTCACTTTTAACTATTTACTTCCCATTCTCCATACATCACAGCACATTCCAGAGTGTTTAACTATGCTACACTGACCTGTTCTAACACATTTCTCTTCTGTCCTCACGACCCAAAGAAAATGTCTCAATAGCTGAAATGCCTAAAAGTTTAGAAAGAAGTTGCATGCCTGAATCACTTCTCGCTCCACAATGTATATTTTTTCATTTTAACTCTCAAAAAGACTACCGCACCCTCTAGAAGAATGCAGTTTTAAAAATGCATACACTGTGTTTTCACTTATATGTGGAATCTAAAAATAAACCAAATGAATAAATAGAACAAAGCAGAAGCAGATACAGAGAACAGACTGGTGGTTGCCAGGAGGAGGGCCGAGAGGAAGGAGCAAAATGGGCAATTGGGGCTACAATGCACAAACTGCTAGGTATAAAACAGCTAGGTTTACAAGGATGTAATGTACAGCACAAGGTAGAATAGCCAGTATTTTATAACTTTATATGGAGTCTATTCTACAAAAATATTGAATCACTGTGCTGTACACCTGAAACTAATATAATACTTTAAGTCAACTATTCTTCAAAACAAATGCAGGGGCTTCCCTGGAGGTCCAGTGGTTAGGATTTCATTCTTCTGCTGCAGGGGCCATGGGTTCAATCCCTGGTCAGGGAACTAAGATCCTGCATGCCACGTGGCACAGCACCCCAAAAATAAATATGCAATATAGCAGGATGATGAACCTGACTCCTTACAACCTGAGAATGTAAACATGACTTCAGAACATCAGAGAGGAGGAGGAGCCTCAATCTCCTAGGTATGCAAATTGCTACAACTCCACCTCATTTATCCTTGGCCCTATTCTACCACTCAGTAACAAGCTCATGCCATATAGCAAGTCAGAGGAAAGGAAAAGACTGCACGCTATTTAAATATCAACCATGTTAACTTAGAAGCAATACAGTACAATTCATGTACCCCATGTTCTCTTCTAATTGCCTGAGACAGCCTGCGATGGAGAAGACAGCAACACTAGCCAGGTCCAAGACTTCTGTAAATGCCAGCTCTTAATAACAAACTCCAAAAAGGTCTTAATTGCATTTACCAGGAGCTCATGAACTTTAAAAGTTGTTAATCAGATTTCCATGTAAATGGAATGACGATTAAAGGTTAAGTACAGGTTTCTGAAATTTCAGAAGATGAGAATATATTGCCCTTCACAGGGGAAAAAGGAAAAAAAAAAAAAAACTATCCGTCTTGACAGGAACTAAGCATCTTAATTAAACATGCAGAAGTACCATGCTTATTTTTACGTGAAGTTCTATTTTCAAATGTCAAAGTTAATCACGCACTTGACGAAAATGTGCAATATTCACTCTGCCAGAGAAGAATCGCCTTAGTATTCTTTCCGGAGACAACATCTGCAGACCTCCAAAAATTTCTCTAGTGTCCCCCTCAGACCTGATCCCTGCCAGTGCTGTGCGAAACCCTGAGAATAGCAGTGAAATGCTTTCTACGGAGAGATCTTAATTGCTCTCCACCTGAGGAGTAATCGAAAGCCACACGTTTCCGATCAAGACGGCTTCATATTTATGTGGCTCAGGAGAAACACGAGGTGCATCCTCCATAAATTTGCTGCACCTGTGTCCCTGGAGTGACATGTTGACAAATGAACATGACATCCCCTCAAACTCCAGTAAGAATTTATGATTCTTTGAAAGAATATATTTGATCAATTATACTGCCATCACAGTCGGAAGCAAAACCACGTCTTTGGAGTGCGCTTCACCGAATGTGCGGGCGCTTCAGTGCTGCCACAGGGTAAACGGCAGATCCCAAACCCCAGATCAGGTCTCCACTCCAGCTTTAAAACTCAATCTCAGATTCTCCAGCTTAAGAGGAGCTGGGTACGACCATGGCTGAGAACGATAATGACTAAGATAAACAGCTGTGTAGTGCTCTAGACAGATTATCTGCGGAGCTCAAAACTGTAAATCACTTGTGGTGTACTATCTAGCCAGTACAAATAATGATTCTTTAATCTAGGTACACAGGGAAGCAAATGATCCCGTTTGCAATCCTACATTTTCTGCTTTTGTCTCTGATTATACTCCTAATTCTTCCTTCTTTTATTTCTTCTAAACGTCTGAAAAAAAGTAAGATGTGTGCTCAACACAAAGTACCTACAACATACTTGAAAGGAAAGCATGGGTTCTTAGTGTTACTACCAGAGCTACATCTACCAGCGCTGTCAGAAGTATTTCTAATAATTGTAGTTATTAGGATTACATTTCTCTGAAGAACAAACCAAAGCTCATGAGTTTTAAAAAAAAAAAAAATCCGTAAGTGAAATGTAATACAATATACTAGTTAGCCAACTGAAGATGAAAAAGAAGCAGAGAAGAATTTTTTTTAATGGCTATTTTGTAAAGTGCTTCTGTTAAATTATGTGGTCCTTTTAGCAACATCTGTAGATGCGTCTCAACAGCTGGCACAGTGGGATACAATGACTTTAAACTAAAGGGGAAAAAAAATAAATAAATAAATAAACTAAAGGGGGCTCCCGCCTCATGAGGATAGTTTCAGAGTTTTACATTTGCTTCAATCCACCAAGTATCAGTAAGATATATATAGAGAGAGACATATGTTTAAATATATATAAAATTGTATTTGTTTGTCTTTGGCTGTGCTGGGTCTTCATTCTGCACGGGCTTTCCTAGCTGTGGCGGGCAGGGGCCACTCTCCAGTTGCAGTGCACCGGCTTCTCACTGCAGGGGCTTCTCTTGTTGTGGAGCACGGGCTCCAGGGCGCGTGGGCTTCGGCAGTTACGACTCCTAGGCTGTAGAGTACAGGTTCAGTAGTTGTGGTGCATGGGCTTAATTGCTCCGCAGCTTTGGGATCCTCCTGGGTTGGCGATTGAACCCATGTCTCCTGCATCGGCAGGAAGATTCTTCACCACTGAGCTACCAGGGAAGCCCAGTACGACTTTCAATAAGCAATCTGACTGAAGAAATGACCCTACTCAAATCTGGGGAGCTCTTAGCTGCAGGACGGTGGTGTGCAGAGTTATCAAACTTGCTTCTGCTAGTGCCACCAACAGCATACAGGAAGGCACTTGGTTGGAAGTTATGACATTAGTCTGTGACAACTTCAGTAGAAGCATCTCATTTCCCCAAAGAAGCATACACTGAGTCTTACTCTGTGTGTTTGTGCAATGAATACCAACTGAATGAATGGTTTTTTTGAAGACGAAAACCATAAGCCTGCCCTCACTAACACCCCGTTCTCCTAAAGTAGTTTTACCCAACAAGATAATCAGGACAGAGCATCAACAAAGCCAGAACACAAAATTCTGAGGAATCAGTCTTTAAAACAACCCCATACAATCATTACTACCACAATATCCACCACAGGCCTCTAATCAGACTGACTTCTCCAGGGTCTCACAAAATCAGTTAAGCTCATTCCAACATCTGTGCCTTTATTCAGTGTTCTAATTTACAAACCCGTCTCATTTCCCTCTGCTACATCAAATTCAACCACCTCTCAAGGCCCAGCACAAACATCAAATTTTCACTGACATTTCTATTTGTTCAACCAACACTTCTGATTGCAAGGCACGGTACATACACTGACACACAGACGGTCTATGCCCTGAAAGAGCTTGCAGCCTTGTGCAGGGTCTGCCATTCCTTTGAACTATAGCATTCACCTTCTCTGTCAGCTTACACAAAGAATTCTGCAAATAAAATTAACCTTTAAAATATTACAAACATGACACCAAAGTACATATTCAAAAAAGTACCACCAAGTCAGAAGAGACTCTAGCCACTGACTTGACTCTTATGTTTGTTCCCCATATTTTCTGGCTTCTTGCTGTACTTTCTTTTATTATGTAATATTTATGAGTGTCTTCTGCGTGTTGGGGGCTATGTGTTTGGGGCTTCCCCTGGTAGTTCAGTCAGTAAAGAATCTGCCTGCAGTGCAGGAGACCTGGGTTCGATCCCTGGGTTGGGAAGCTTCCCTGGAGAAGGAAATGACAACCCACTTCAGTATTCTTGCTTGGGAAATCCCACAGAGAAGCCTGGCAGGCTGCAGTTCATGGGGTCGCAAAGAGTTGGGCAAGACTGAGCGACTTTCACTTTCTATGTGTAAAGCACTAATGTAAGTACCTTCATTTGTCACTTCACTGACTACATGGAGTGACCCATTTCTCCACATTACCCATCATGTCCTTCAACCACGGGCTCTGATAACTTATTCTATCTGGGTAGCAATAATTCTGTCTGCAACCCAATAGTAAGCTCTGAGACCTGGAAAAGGCACATCAACCTTCAAGTACAAGATGATTACCCACACCATCCAGAGCAAGTCGTAGAGCTCAATTCATGGCATCATCTAAGTTTTCTCTTACAGGAGACATTGATTAGACAGAACAGAATCTAGTTTGCTATTATTTCCAGTTTACCAGAGTAGCTGCACTGGAAGTTCCTCCCCGCTCCTAAGGGTGTTCAGTTACATGACCACATGAATGTAAATGATGCTGGTGTGCTCCATAAAGGCAATGGAACTTATCATTCCTGAGAGCAATGTACTTCCACGTGGGGGAGATGTAATGAGGCTTTGGTACAGCTATTCTTTCTTCTGGACCCATGAAGCCATTATCTAAACATTTTCTAGCCACTTCGGAATGTGGTGACCCATATGAATATGGTGATTGTAGGATTCAGTTACAGTAACTCATTAATGACCAGGTACAGGCTGAAATACAGTTGCTTTCATTTCCTTTGCATTTACTTTCAACTGAAAAATACCTATTTCCCATTAAATAACAGCTTCCATGAATAAAGGCAGAATACACTTAGAATGAGTACAGAATATAGCATAGCAACCAAAGACATTCTAGTTCAGCCCAACATGGAAGGAAACAGACTGTTCATATAACTAACTTCTTAGAATTTATATTCTCAGAGCATGTTTTTTTTTTTTTAAATAATCAGTAATTCTCAGATTAATAAATAACATAGGTTATGATTGGGGACATGATAAATAGGGCAAGAGCTGAACTGCCTATGTTTATGGAATTGTGTTACTTTTGCAGCTTAAAATGTCACTAGGATCATTTTTAAGTTAAAATAGCAGTAAGTTAAAACTCATAAATCTATAGTGTCAATTAGGTGTATTATATATCCAGTTTCAAAGTTGCAGTCAGCACTTTCCTTTGCAGGCAATCACCAGCTCAACCTTATCTATTGATATTGGTTCAGACATATATCTACCACTTGAATTTTCAGATTCATCAACTCTGAGTTTTCAAAGAAATATAAAACTCTCCATTAAAGAAAGGTTCTACAGGTAACAACTTTAGGAAATAAAAAATATTATTTTTCCTCATGTGTCAACCACAATCAGTTCAGCTCAGTCACTCAGTTGTGTCCAACTCTTTGTGACCGCATGGACTGCAGCATGCCAGGCTTCCCAGTCCATCACCAACTCCCAGAGCTTGCTCAAACTCATGTCCATCAAGTCGGTGATGCATCCAACCATCTCATCCTCTATATATCATATTGATATAATCTCAATTTATAGCTCATATCATGAAAGTGAAAGTTGCTCAGTTGTGTCTGATTCTTGGCAGCCACATTGACTATACAGTCCATGGAATTCCCCTGGCCAGAATACTGGAGTGGGTAGCCTTTCCCTTCTCCAGGGGATCTTACCAACCCAGGGATCAAACCCAGGTCTCCCCCACTGAAGTTGGATTCTTTACCAGCTGAGCCACAAGGGAAGCCTAAAAACCACAATATGTGAACTAAAAATAAATGATATGAATCTAGATGGTGATATGCCTCAGCTTTGTCACAGATGAGCTGAAAGTTGGCAAGATGAAAATTCTATTAAATAAAAATCACAGGAGTTCCCGCAACTCAGTGGGAAAGAATTCATCTGCTGCCAATGCAGGAGACACTGTTTCGATCACTGATCTGGGAAGATCCCACATGCCACAGGGAAGCCCATGCGTCAAAACTATTGAGTCTGTGCTCCAGAGCCCAGGAGTCACAACTACTGAGCCAACAGGCCACAACTACTGAAGTCCATGTGCCTAGAACCTGTGTCTACAACAAGAGAGGCCATTGCAATGAGAAGTCCATGCACTGCAACTACAGAGTAGCCCCCACTCACCACAACTAGAGAAAAGCCCATGTGCAGCCACAAAGACCCAGCACAGCCAAAAACAAATCAAACATTTTAAACTAATAATAATCACATATTGCTGAACAACTGATGCTTTCAAACAACTGATGGTTTTGAAGACTCTTGAGAGTCCCTTTGACAGCAAGGAGATCAAACCAGTCAATCCTATAGTACATCAATCCTGAATGTTCCTTGGAAGGACTTATCCTGAAGCTCCAATACTCTGGCCACCTGATGCGAAGAACTGATTCATTGGAAAACACCCTGATGCTGGGCAAGATTGAAGGCCGGAGAGGGGGTGACAGAGGATGAGATGGTTGGATAGCATCACTGACTCAATGGACATGAGATTGAGCAAACTCTGGGAGACAGTGTAGGACAGGGAAGGCTGGTGTGCTACAGTCCACGGGGTTGCAAAGAGTCAGACACGACTCAGCGACTACACAACAGTAACAACAAATTGCCACCTTGGAGAGATGTTCTGTTCTTGGTAGGGAAGGAGTTTGGTGTTTCTTAACCTTCAGCCTAACAACAAACCAAAGCAAATCCTCTTAAGGAATAAAGGTAGTGTTGGAGAACTTTGAATACAAAATACAAAAACAAGGGGCTGTTTTAATACGAAAGAAATTTCCTTTTAGAAATGAATTAAGGAAAACATCTCCTAATCTATTGGAAGCGGAATATTTAGAATGCTTTTCAGTCCAGTTATGTGTGAATAGGGGTAAAAAAGTAATAGTAGCCTGTCTCTAGTTTCCTTTAACATTGACATTTAAAAGCAGCCTGAACCACACAATTTAGAACTTAATCATACATTGTCTTGAAATGTCAGTGCCGTTAAAAATAATATTAGTTTGATCTCAACTAGGAAGCCATCGAAGAACAAGCACTGTCTTATACTTTTCTCTTTATCTCCTACATTATTTATAGAGGTTGCTTAATTCCAGTGACACAAAGAAAGCACTTTTAATATAGAAATGGAACCATTGTTTTCAAACTAAAAAGTTGTACATTTAACATGTAACTCTTACCTGTGTAAGAGC
This sequence comes from Bos grunniens, assembly GCF_055505025.1. NCBI lineage: Eukaryota > Metazoa > Chordata > Mammalia > Artiodactyla > Bovidae > Bos > Bos grunniens. The sequence continues at coordinate 23,084,985 of NC_141168.1, forward strand.
TACATATTTTAAAGAAAACTTCTTAAAGCAAACTATACCCTGTTTGTTAAAACAGCTAATTAACCAAGAAATGATACCTTTAATACAAAGAATATTCTCTTTAAAACATGTTTTAAAAATTATTTATATATTTATGATTAATTTTCTTTATAAAATTTAGTTAAGATAGGAAAAAAATTAAGGAGCTTCTCTGGATGCTTCATCAATAAGAAACCCAAAAGATAATCACTAACTTCAGATAAATAACTTTAAATAAAACAAAGTATGAGATGTTTCAATTGTGATTTTTAAAAGACTGAAAATCTACATGTTATTTTCTAAGAACAGATGTAAAGAAAAATGGGCAAGATTTCTTTTGACAATACTTTGATAATAACATAAAGCAAATGCAATTCCAATAGCATAAGTAGCATCAGTGTTTCATGTTATCAATTATAACCCAGAATTTTTCCTATGGAACTTTCTACTATATTCCACATTGAATATGGTCAACCAATGTTATTAAAATCACTGAGTGCTATTGTAGGAAGAAATATATATCCACTTTCATATAAAATGATTTCTATAACCCTGCTGTCGTATTTATAATTCACAGTGATTTTTATAGTCTCACAGCCTACTAACAGATTTTTCACAGTGATTTATGTTGGGCTCTTCTAAAGCCTCGTTCATATTTATGGTTTATTCTCCTTCCAGAAAAGGTAATAATCCATTCCATGTATATATGTCATGATAAACTTACAGACTGACAGAGGGTGGACACACAAGGAGTTTACATAATGGAAAGGAAATTGACGAACAATTGGTGACGCCATTATAAGGCACTTTTCACAGGAAAAATAAAGCAGAAAATGGACTATAGAATTGAACTAAGCTCACGTGACAGAATTTTAAACAGACATATTTCAAAGCATCTATGTATTGCTCATTTGCTCGAAGCAAACACAAAGGTTAGTAGCTCACATATGTAACATTCTGTTGGCTATTCAGTCATTATCACTAAGAACATGTTTCCACAGTATCCATTTGTTAGACTGTCAGCTGCTGTCAACAGCCCATAGTGGTGGAGAATCAGAGAAATCTATCTTAAAATAAATTTTACAAGGGGGGAAAAAACCCTATTATCTAGAATCAATGAGCATTAGCTATTCTGGACCTTTGAGGTGGGCAGAGAGCTGGAGGCTGGATGGAGTATGAAGAAGGCAGTGGCTGTGAGGTTGGCAGGATGGCTCTTAGTCGTTCTCTACGCCCATGCTCTGACACTACTCTGCCTCTGTGGTCACTAGCTTCCTCCTCAGATACAACATTCACTGCTTCTCATCACCGTACCTAACACTTCCCTGTATTTCTTAGATTCTATGATGCAGATTTTCTCATATTGCAACACACCTAAAATAATTATATCTTTATAAATAATTATCAACAGTTTTTTTTTTTTTTGGTGGGGGTGGGGCACAGGGTGGCGGGTGGTGCTTCCTTGCTGGCTCAGACAGTAAAGAATCTGCCTGCAATGCAGGAGACCAGGGTTCAATCCCTGGGTAAGGAATATCCCCTGGAGAAGGGAATGACCACCCACTCCAGTACTCTTCCCTGGAAAATTCCATGAACAAGGGAGTCTTGTGGGATACAGTCCATGGGGTTGCAATTATATCTTTATAAATAATTATCGACAGTTTTTTTTCTTTTAACAACAAATGTACACATTTAAGATACCTTTTCTTTTTTCCCTAATCTTATACTTAGATTGAAAAAATGAAATATTCATTAATACTGCTGCTATAGGGACTATTTCTAATCTAGGCTTTATCCTTCTTCCCTGCTTTTCTTATTTTACATTTTATTTTGTCTTCAATTGTTTCTTATATACTTCATGAGAAAACCTGGGTTGTTCAACAAATTACAGTGTGTCAGACAAAATATTAGAGCTTTGCCCCTTCCCAGTAGTATAACAAAAAAAAGTTTAAATGCAACACAACATGAATATACTTAACACTGCTGAATTCCCCAATGGCTCAGCAGTAAAGAATCAGCCTGCAGTGCAGGAGACGTGGCTTCAATCCCTGGGTTGAGAATATCCCTTGGAAGAAGAAATTGCAACTCACTCCAGTATTCTTGCCTGAAGAATCCTATGGATAGAGAAGCCTGGCGGGCTCCAGTCCATGGAATCACACAGAATAGGACAGGAGTGAAGCAACCTAGCACACGCATATGCATTAATAAATAAACAATAAACAATCCAAAAATAAACCCCTTTAACTCTTTCTCTGACTCAAGCTTTTTAAAATAATACATGCTTGGAGATAAAGAAAAACAAAATACACAAAAAAGGCGGGGGGGGGGGGGGGGGGGCGGGTAGTGAACATTTTTAAATACCATCAGTCTACCAAATGAATCAAAGAAAAATTCATTTGGTCAAGAACACAAGAAAAAAATGCTGTCATATATTAAGAAATATTGGTAAATTACTTGAATATTTACATATATCCAAATTAAAAATACACATTTAAAATCCCATTCAAAGCTGAAGATAAGATTAAAAGATGATCTTGCCCTATGTCATAATACAACAGGAAATCTATCAGTAGGAAATAACAAATCAACATCAGACTTTCAAGTTAAAATGTAAAAATGGTGTTTGGCTAGCAGCACCCCACACAGCTTCTCCCACATACTTATTAAAATATCCGTGTAAAGAAGACAGAAAACAATTAATAATCCCAAACCTCTGGACCCACACACAACTACCACCAGAATCTTTAAAGAATTTCCACAAAATACAAGGTTGATGGAATAGGGATTAAAACCTACATCTTTTTGGCTTAAATTTATTGGTAACTGTTGCACCAGTGGAAATAAAATTGAGTCTGCTTGCTCAGAAATAGGTACACAAAGCCTTTCCCAGTGTTCCAACAGTCTGCACTCTCAAAACCAAACCAAACTGTTCAACCATTCACAATTACATAGATGCTGGCTTTAGAGGCAGCAGTAAGCCTTTCCACTTACTACCTGACATTAACACTTCTTATCCAATATCCATTGGAAACAGCACTTCCAATTCAACAATATGCACCCCAGACAGTAAAGAAATCTGTCCACAATGCAGGAGACCCGGGTTCAATCCCTGGGTTGGGAAAACCTCCTGAAGAAGGGAATGGCAACCCATCCCAGTATTCTTGCCTGGAGAATCCCATGGACAGAGGAGCTTGGCAGGCTACAGTCCAAGGAGTCCAAGTCCAAAGAGTAAGAACAACAGCTGAGCGACCAACGCTTTCACTTTCACAAAGCAGAATAAGGCTGGCAATGGGGATCTGACAAATAGAATCGTCTTATGTAAAAAAAACAATCATAGAAGATATGTTTATGCTTGTTTTAATATGTCATCTATTTCTGTGCACCAGGGAGTCAGGTAATAATGTAGTATGAAGAGTCATCTCAAGGAAACAGATTTGCATTATAAGAAAACTGAGCTGGCAAAGACACGTGAAATTGACTTCTAGCAGTAAAACTAAGAAAATGATTTCATTAGTACCCAAATGCTTAAGTAATGGGTTAAGAAGCAGCCTTCCTCTCGGAAAAGTTGGCAAAAGTTGTGTCTACATGAACTTTCTCTCATTTGAGAATGAGTATACAGGAAAACGGACAAAGTGAGGAAAAGATACAATCAATAAACTAGAAACAAGAAAGCTTCAATAAATTCTCACATCTTCGAGTAGCATATAAAACCACGTGACCTCCTGCAATAGTAGAAAAAAATCTTTAAAAAGATGAAAGGCTGAAAAGACTAAGATAAGATAAAACACACAAAGGAAAAATGAGAAAAATTACAAAGGAAATAAAAGGAAATGTCATAACCAAAGAGAACTATATAATAAAAGCACAAAGTTAATCATTGACATCCCATGAAGCACAAATCAGAGGTATAAAAAACAAACTTGAGAAGTAACTCCAAATTCAGATGGGAAAAACAACAACAAAGGTTGAAAAGGTTGAGAACAAATGAAGATTTGAGGACAAGGATTTAATCCAAGAAAATGGATTTAATTAAAAATTCTTATTTTTTTTTACAAAAGATATGTGTACACACACATACATGCACACCCACAACCTGAAGTATATTTTCTTGCTTTGGGAGAAAAAAGACCATGACCAAAACAGAGTTTACCATATTTGGGGGCACGGGGCAGTGGGTAGGGATGAACTTTTTCTAGCTAGATGGATCTAGGAGGCAAATGGGGAAAAAGGGGGAAGAACTAAGAACTTACAAAAAGAACAAAAATCAGAATAGCTTTATACTTTCTGCAATACTACATGACAGAGAAGACCATGGAACAATGTCTACAGATTTTTACGGAAAACCTGCATGCCAAAAATAAATTATTCTCACATTTAAGAAAGCTCGGAATACATATTTGAGAGAGCTCAGAAAACAAGGAACCAATGTCTTCAGGACTGTACTAGTTTCTTAGGGCTGCAGTAACAAATGACCCAAACAGGGTGGCTTAAAATAACAGTGATTATTCTCTCACAGTATCAAGGTGTTGGGAGGCCATGCTTTTTCTGGAAGTTCTAGGGGAGGATCCTTCCTTGCCTCTCCCCAGTTGCTGGTAGCTGCTCATAGATACACCACCTCCATCTCTGCCTCCACCATCACATGGCATTCTCCTGCGTGTCTTTTCCCTTTCTTATAGGAAAAGTAAACTTCAGTCTTTAGGTTAGTCTGGGCCCACCCTGATACAGTATGACCTCATATCTGTGGCAACCCACTCCAGCATTCTTGCCTGGAAAATTCCATGAACAGAGAAGCCTGGCAGCGGGCTATAGCCCATGGACTCGAAAAAAGTCGGACATGACTGAGCACTGCATCCATGTACGCATGCCTCTTGACCTGATTACAGCTGCAAAAGTTCTATTTCAAAATAAGGTTACATTTACCAGTACTGGAGGTTAGGATTTGAACACACCTTTGGAGGAGGGTGCACAATTCTATCCATTATGCTGGGACAGTTAAGCTATACTTAAGGCCATCAGGGATAAGTAGAACTTAGGACTGAAAGCATAAGGAAGTCATGATACAAAATGATTGGTGGATTTTCCCCAACCCCAATGTCAGTGACCCAACCGGACTGCATACAGTGGGCTCACCATGCAGCTCAAGGGCCAAGTACAGGCGGAGCACTCATCCAAAGCTTCCCAGACCTGTGCCTTTCCTCTCCTGCCCTTCACTGTGAACCACTTCTCTGACCCACAAACAAAATATTTTAGTTAGATATACGACAGGAACTGGAGAAGGAAATGGCAACCCACTCCAGTATTCATGCCTGGAGAATCCCACAGACAGAGGACGCTGGCAGGCTACAGTCTGTGGGGTTGCAAAGAGTCGGACACGACTGAGCGCACACACACAAGTTAGGAACAGTGTTATTTTTTTCTACAACTAATGGTAGCCCAACTATCTTAGACACTTTTAGGACACTATTCCTGGGAAAACTACCTAAATGAAAATTATATTTTCTCAATATAAGGGAATAATCACATAGGGTAACATTGCCGGGAGCCAGCGTGAGGAACTCCACCCGTGGCAAAGTTCATAAGGAAGGAGGCTCAGCATACGCAAAGGCGGGATCAAGCCTCAGGAGTCCCCCTGGAAATTCTCAAGCATCTACCCCCAAAACCAGAGTCTGCCTACTTTACTGCTTTGTGCTCTCACCTACACCTCTGACTATACAGGGGGCTGTCCTGGGCGTGACAAGAGTGTTTTAGTTCACAACCATGAGAGGCATGAGATGTTCTAAACTGTCTGAATACAGACTTCTTTGAGCAGTTAAAAGATTGATTAAAAATTGTATTGGTGAAGGGTTTTTCACTTGTTGGGCCAATGTTTGCTGCTAAGTTTCCATATCCCTTACCTGCTGTGTCCCTGGCAGTGTATTGATTAATATAATTGGTGTAAGTAGTAGCTTTAATGTTTGTAACCTTGGACCCTTGAGTTAATTCTTTTTCTTCTTATAGCCCACCACACCTTTACCCTGTAGGAATGCAACTTTATCTAATGCTTTTGGAGGGTGGCGCCTGCCTAATCACCTTTAGAGAAAAATAAGTTTCTGAAGAAAGGCTCTTAAAATGTTAACAGGCCTCCGGGCCAGAAGATGATGCAAATCACCTAAACTTTTGCATATGAAGAAAGCCTGGCTTACTGCATGACTCTACCCCTTCCACCATTATCCTCTATGCATAACTTAAGGTATAAAAACCACTTTGGAAAACAAAGTGCGGGCCTTGTTCACCGAAACTTGGTCTCCCCATGTCATTCTTTCTCTCACCTTCTGGCTGAATTATTCAGCCTCTTTGCTCCACTAAATTTTCTCACTGAGCTATCCTTATTTAACCACTCTTTATATCCTTAATTAACGTTTAATTAAGCAATTGTTTCCTGATCCTCACCGACACCGTCTCCGCTTCGAATTCCCTGGATCCACCGGGGCTGGACCCCGGCATAACATATTAGCCTTTTTTGGTGTTTGTTTGTTTTTTACTAAGAAGCATGAGAAATAATTTTTCACAACTTTGAAACTCATACTGAATAACCTAAATCATTAGCTTTTTTTTTTTTTTCCCATTAACTCTTCGTTGCTTTACGTCTTGTAGCTATGCCTATATCAGGTATGCTTAAAAATAACTAGGATAGCAGACACTCCCTGGTGATCCAGTGGTTAGGATTCACTGCTTTCATGTCATGACCTGGGTTCAATCCCCGGTCAGGGAAATAAGATCTTGCTAGTCATGCAGCATGGCCAAAAATAATAATAATGATGGTAACAATAATAATAATTATGATATGAACTCAAATATGCAGGAACTGTACAAAAAATATCTTCACGACTAAGATAATCACAATGGTATGATCACTCACCGAGAGCCAGAGATTCTGGAATGTGAAGTCAAGTGGGCCTTAGAAAGCATCATTACGAACAAAGTTAGTGGAGGTGATGGAATTCCAGTTGAGCTCTTTCAAATCCTGAAAGATGATGCACTCAATATGCCAGCAAATCTGGAAAACTCAGCAGTGGCCACAGGACTGGAAAAGGTCAGTTTTCATTCCAATCCCAAAGAAAGGCAATGCAAAAAAATGCTCAAACTACTGCACAAGTGCACTCATCTCACACGCTAGTAAAGTAGTGCTCAAAATTCTCCAAGCCAGGCTTCAGCAATACGTGAACCGTGAACTTCCTGATGTTCAAGCTGGTTTTAGAAAAGGCAGAGGAACCAGAGATCAAATTGCCAACATCTGCTGGATCACGGAAAAAGCAAGAGAGTTCCAGAAAAACATCTATTTCTGCTTTATTGACTATGCCAAAGCCTTTGACTGTGTGGATCACAATAAACTGTGGGAAATTCTGAAAGAGATGGGATACCAGACCACCTGACCTGCCTCTTGAGAAACCCGTATGCAGGTCAGGAAGCAACAGTTAGAACTGGACATGGAACAACAGACTGGTTCCAAATAGGAAAAGGAGTACGTCAAGGCTGTATATTGTCACCCCGCTTATTCAACTTATATGCAGAGTACATCATGAGAAATGCTGGGCTGGAGGAAGCACAAGCTGGAATCAAGATTGCTGGGAGAAATATCAATAACCTCAGATATGCAGATGACACTACCCTTATGGCAGAAAGTGAAGAGGAACTAAAAAGCCTCTTGATGAGAGTGAAAGAGGAGAGTGAAAAAGTTGGCTTAAAATTCAACATTCAGAAAACTAAGATCATGGCATCTGGTCCCATCACTTCATGGAAAATAGATGGGGAAACAGTGGAAACAGTGTCAGACTTTATTTTTGGGGGTTCCAAAATCACTGCAGATGGTGACTGCAACCACGAAATTAAAAGGCGCTTACTCCTTGGAAGAAAAGTTATGACCAATCTAGATAGCACATTGAAAAGCAGAGACATTACTTTGCCAACAAAGGTCCATCTAGTGAAGGCTATGGTTTTTCCTGTGGTCATGTATGGATGTGACAGTTGGACTGTGAAGAAGGCCGAGCGCTGAAGAATTGATGCTTTTGAACTGTGGTGTTGGAGAAGACTCTTGAGAGTCCCTTGCACTGCAAGGAGATCCAACCAGTCCATTCTGAAGGAGATAAGTCCTGGGTATTCTTTGGAAAGAATGATGCTAAAGCTGAAACTCCAGTACTTTGGCCACCTCATGCGAAGAGTTGACTCATTGGAAAAGACTCTGATGCTGGGAGGGATTGGGGGCAGGAGGAGAAGGGGACGACAGAGGATGAGATGGCTGCATGGCATCACCAAATCGATGGACGTGAGTTTGAGTGAACTCCAGGAGATGGTGATGGACAGGGAGGCCTGGCGTGCTGTGATTTACGGGGTCGCAAAGAGTCAGACACGACTGAGCGACTGATGTGATCTGATCTCTGATGCTTTCAAAAAATCAAAAGTAAATAAATACATGTGAAAGTTAAAATTAATCCTTGAAAAGTAGGATTCTGGATGATTTTTAAATTTTCTGCTTTATAAACTAAATAAAATGGTTTATATAAACAAGTGCTGCACACTTTATGACACCTCCAATTTAAAAAAAAAAAAAGAAAGGCTTTATAAAACCCTTCAGGGAGTTGGGGGTTTTTGGAGGACAAGCCAACCCCCACACCCCACTGCTCCTATTCTCCTTGCTCAGACTTGCAATAAACCTCTTTCTGCTAAAAGAAAAAAAAAAAAAAGCACAGATTTCTACATTCCCCGTACAATGACAAATTTTTGTTTTTTTTTTAAATGAAACACAAATGTGGAGAAGAAAAATACACTAAAATGTAACAACAATTATTTATAGGTGCAGTAAACGTGGAAAAGTTAACTTTCCTTCTATTTTTCTGAATTTCCCAAATTTTCTGTAATGGTCATGTCTTATTCTTACAGTAGGAAATAATAATACAAAAGACAAAGGGAGAGTCCTGGTGGACTCTGCAGAAATCACAGAGCGTGAACCAATCTTTCTTTTTCATCTGTAAAATCTAGATATCCCAGTAGGGAAAAAAGCAAGTGGAAGTCCCTATTTGCCTTAAACAATGTGTGGAAAAAAGGATCAACATTGTTTTCATACCTCAGTATGCTTTAGACAATGATATATGTCTTTTAGAGCATAACACTGCAGAGCCAAAATACATCTGAAAATAAAAAATGATAAAATGCTTAATTGACTTAGCCAGACTCACTTGAAAATGGAAACATAAACTGACAAAGCAAACTGAAAATGATTCTTCCCCTTCAGTTCTTGACTCATGGTTAAAATCCAACATTAAACCTACCAGAACGTCCCTGTGTCTTCGATGGGATAAACAAACATATGGAAATAGGACTGCAGCCTAAAGAAGCCAGGTGGCAAATAAACTGTCAGAAATAGGTTTAGAAATTTATCTTGTAAACTGAGGCCGAGTTGTAGGCTGAATGCCATCGCTAAAACCTGAAGTTACCACTTGACAGTTTATCACTCAACATCCTCAAAAGTAGTCCCAAATCAAACATATCAGCATTCTTCTCCAAAAAGAGAGGTGGTCCTTAGTCCTCCCAGTTCCTGCTGGGTTCAGAGATATAGTCCATGGCTTCTGAAAGCATCTGGGAAGATGGATCAGTTTTGATATTTTCTCAAAACACAGAAAGGGTACCAGTTTAGAAAGACAAACATGAACAAAACCTAAGCTCCAATTCTATTTTGATGATTCAGCTCAACAGACATAAATTACTTTGTCTAATCGCTAAGAGCTTCTAAGTGTTTAATCTCAATCTCCAGACTTAGGACAGTGAGGACAGGTCCCAGGGAGCATACTGGCTGGTGTGGCCGGGTTAGTAGCACTAATCTAGTCAAGCAAGAAGCTGGCATGTAGTCACTAGTTAATAGTGAGCAAATGAGAGAAGCGCCATCTTCATTTCACAGACAAACCTGCTTTCAAAGCTAGGAGTACACAGCATTGTACTCAAAACACAAAGAAATAACCAGAGAGAACACTACAGCATGAAAAATGGAGCAAAAATTACAAATGCCTATCTCTCAATCCCCAAATGTGGACAAAGTCCCCTTTTAAGTGAGAAGACAGCTTTATTGACAGTCTTGTGCAGTAATGATACTGGGCTAAGAGAAGAAAAGAGTTGATCCAGCTTCATTGGTCTCATGGGCCCGCAGAGAGAATGAGGGTGGCCCAAGAAGTAGAATGTGTGATGCTTCAAATTCACAGAGACTGACAAAGGGCCCAGTAAGAGTCAGGACTCTGAACTTCACTGGAAAGAAAAGATAGGCCTTCCTTACCAGTGTCATTACAAAGAGTCCTGGCTGACTCAGTAATCTCTTGGAGTAAAAGAGACAATACAGAGACAATACATCTGGTGACAACACAGCTCCTAGGAAGCAGTTGGTACAGGCCGGCGGCTCACAGCTCCAGCTGCACAGGAGCATGCCCTGGGGAGCATAAAACAAAACTCCCAGTCCAGGCTCCAGTGCAGAGCCCAGCATAGCTCTTTTAAGATGATTCTAATGCATAGGGAAGGCTGAGAACCTCCAAGGTAGTAGAAAGAGCCTTGGCACAAACCTTAAAGTCGTGGGTTCTACGGCTGGCCTCAAAGTTTTTCAGTTGTGTTGCCCTGTCGAGTCACTTCACATTCCAAAGCCTTGTTCTGCACAACTGTAAGGAGTTTTGGAACGTCAGATGTGTGTTAACTGGAAAGCACTTTACATAGGTTTCAGCAATCCTTTTCAAACACAAAATGTACTAAGGGAAAGATTTCTGGGGCTCTTTATAAATCTGAAGATCAGAAACCTATGACTACATATCCACACTTGAGCAGATTCTATAATGAGTTTAGAAAAATTTCAATTTGTCAGGACAGAAGTTGAAAACTTTGAGAAATGCTGGCTCTTAGAATCAAGTACATGGTAGGGGGAACCCAGCAATCACTATACACATGATCCAGAAATATGAGGGAAAATCTGCATACGAAATTATATTTATGCTCCCAAATTTCTGCCTAATCTTTTTAATGTTTTTAATGTTCTAAAGTAAAAAATTTTATATGTACTTTATCTAGGCAAACAGACAATTACAAAGCCCCACAAAAGCATAAATTGATCTCACCCAGTCCTGTGACTCTAAAATACAACCTCTCAGCCCACGTCTCTCCCTTGAGCACCCAGAAGCATATGACTACCTGCTAGCTCTGTATCTCATGACTCACAGACACTCAAACAACATGGCCAAAGAAAGCCACTCTTCCCACTCTAAATGTGGCTGACTGCTTCTCATCATCAAGGACTGAACTCAGATGTCAGCCCTTCAAAGAGAGACCATTCTAGCTTGAAGAAGACACCTCAGAACAAATCACACCCTACAGCACTGGTCCCTTCATTTTTCTTTTTCATAGGAACTCATCAGGAAGGAACTTACTGTTCATATGTATACATGTACGTGTGGGCCTATCGTCTCCATCTCCCCATCAGGATGTAAGCTCCATGGAGGAAGGCACTCTTCTCTGTCCCCACAACTAGGGTGTTCACTGCTGTGGTTCCAACACTAAGACATTACCTGATACAAAGTCAGTCCTCAATAAATATCACTCTCCAACTCTGTGTGCATTTAAATAGAGGCAAAGAGTAGGAGAAAGATTCAAGCAGATTAACAGAAAAGGAATAAACTACTCATAAATGGTCAAACTCTCTTTAAAGAGCTCCTTTTTCACACCTGAGATCCCATGTACCCCTATATAAAGGTTCTCACTCTGGTGCAAAACACTTATTCAGACTAGTTGCCGCTCTCTGCTCTGATCCTTCCTTTTCTGGTCCCTGGTCTGTACTGTGGCTCTCATCCAAAATCATCATTGCCCCCTCAGAGTAAACTCCTGTGGTCAGCCAGCTGGACTCTGTACTTTGACTCTTCCCAAAGGCAATGCTCAGACTGAAACCTTGGCCAACCATAGTCAGTGAGTGAACTGCACCCTACTCTGATGCAGACCTGGTTCTCAGCATGCGTTTTTGGCCAGGACAGCAGTACACCCAAGTCTGCTGGGAACAAGAGAACAGTGAACATAAATCCCTGAACCACAAGGCTCCTGGGGTCTGTCATTTGTCCCCAGTTGTGGCACAATGGCCAACATTAGGACAACATTCCACCATCCCCACCATCCCCCGCTTTTGTTGTCTGGGCAAGAACTTTGTTGCAGGGGTTTCTTGTTGGCTTTCCACGCATAGAAAACAACACCTCACTTAACCACATTCTACCCTGAGGGAGCATTTTCCAGCCGACCTTCCTGGGAATACAACTCTCAGAGACAGAGATGCAGCCTCAGGGCCCTTAGGTCCTACACTCGATTCTAGGCCCTCATCACAGTCAAGAAGATAGGAAAACTTTGGCTAAAGGCCACTGTTATCACCCATGGACACCCCCCAAAGGACGGCAAGCCCCTAGGCAGATAGCTGAATCTGTAGAGCAGTAGAAAGCAGCCCTCATCCAGATCACCTGAATTCTGTGCCCTGGTGACCGACCATAGGAAGGAACTTAGAGAAGCTTTCAGTACTCGAATTTCCATCACCGGAATGAAGTAACAGACTCTGAGGGCAGCTGTGCACTTTACAGACCAAGTTCTTACCTGCAGGCCTGATTTCTGACTCCATCCAAGCCTACCCAGCTCTCTGGTGAAGAAACCAGCGACAAGCCCACACTGTACACTGCACAGGACAGAGTTTGCCAAGAGGTTGGTGTGTCTACTGCCTACCTTTCCCCTTGCACTGGGCCTCTGCTGCTAGGACTTCCTGGAAAGTCATCCTTCTGCTTCTAGCACTACTTCCATTTCCCACACCAGGTCTAGCCTCCACAATAATTTCATACCTGGGATCCTGGACAAATCTGCCACCTCTCGGAGAATATCTGAAGACCCAGAAACTATGGTGCCACCCCAAAAGGGAAACGCTTTATTTTATGAGATAACTCATTCCATGCTTCCTTTCACAGCAACTACCCCTCTTACAAGCTCCCCCAGCCCTGCAGACACACAGTCAGTATAATAGATGACATCATCATTATGCACCTTCTCTTTGATAAGGAGCTCAACCTTATCTTTCACTGGTCAACCTTATCAAGCTTCACTACAAGCTTCCTATTGGACTGTCAGCATCTCAAACTCAAACGGGCTTAGAACAAATCCATCTTCTCTTTATTACAAACAGTACCACTATCCCTTTAGTTACACAAAACTGATTACTCAGTCAGTGGTGATTTATTCCTTTCCTCCGTATCCAGCCAATCTTTAAGTTCCCCCAAATGCCTTCTCCTTGAAGCCAAAATCCATTTACTCCCCACCTTCTCCATATTTCATCTAATTTTCTCTTCTCTCTCCTTGAACATAAACCAATCCCTCCTTCTCTACTAGGTTCTCTCCTTTAGCTTACAAATAAGCTCAAATACCACCCCTCTCAGGCTCCCCTTGAGACTCTTCCCTCCCCAACTAGGCTGAGGAATGACCCCCTTCTGTTTCCATAGCGCTGCAGCACTGCAGCACTGCCCCGTCATTAAGTCCATCATGGTTCTGACTGCCCGCTAGGGAGGGCTCTTTGAAGCAGTGATTCCAGGTTTTTCAACTTTAAATCTCTAAAGCATAATACATTTCAATGAATGTTTACTAAGTGAATAAATTCTTCCTATGTTCCTTTCTTTCTAACTATCCTTATTCTGTCCCTCCTCATCTCACACTACACTTTCAAAAGGGTCCTTTAATTGGCCTTGAGTTATTCCCTCCAACTCATTAGAAAACTACATCCAGCACACATGCTTTCTAAAACAGTCATTTCCTATCAATTCCAACATTTAAAACACAAGACAACAAAAACCCTCCAATGCTTCCCACTGCTTACGGCAGGCCTTGTCGCAGGTAGGTTATTAGAAATTAAGAGATCTAAAAAACCAAAAGGTCAGAATTTCATTTCACAGCTTTCCAGGACTGTTTACAAGAGGAGGACTCAGCCAGCAGTGCCCTACTCTCCTTCACTCCCTTCAGGGCCTCTCATCTCAAGAATATCTACTGGATGTGTACTGTACTTGTGCACAAAGCTACACAGACACAGATACAGAACACACAAAGGCTTAGTGACTTTAGATTCTTAGAATTAGCCCCACTGTGTGATTCACAAGCCCTAACCCTTAAAGAATGACTGGATCCTCACAGGGAGTGATAAACATCTTGTTAAGATGTTAAAAAAAAATTCTTGCTCCATAAAATATAAAATGGAATATCTTTCACTGGGATTTCTAGACCCTCTAAGACTCAGTCCAAACCCACCTGTACAGGATTTTCTCCCATGCATGTCATATGCACAGCCTCCGTGCAGTCCCATCCCCCACCCCACACACACACTCCCTGTACTTTCTGCCTTTACCTTTCTCTAGTACTGTTTCCCAGACCTTACTTGCTTATTCATCCATAATACCATTTCCATCTTGAAACATTTTCCAATAACCAAGTGATCTCTCCTTCCCTTTAACTCCTCTGCTACCTGGAGGCCACATCATTTATTTGGCATTTACCACAAGCTGTTAAAGTTACAACTTCTGAAATGGAAGATTTCAACCAGAATCTCCCAGTAGTACTAAAATAACTCCACAGTCAAATGATGAACACTGATGACCAAATGTGGCATGAGGAGCTAATTCTAAGGCTAAAAGTGCTTGAAAGGAAGAGGGAATTGAGTGGGCGGCCAGGGGTAAAGATGAGAAAAATAAGAGTGAGAGCTTTCATAAAAGTACAGAGTTGATTCTAGCACTTTCCTCCTTGTGCATTAATATGTCACTCAGCAACAGCAAGACTCAGTGAAAACATGAAGAGAAGTAAAATGGCCCTTGCGGGCTTCCAGCAACTACAATAACTTACTGAAAAGTTTAAAAATGTGGTTGAGGTAATAAGCCATGCAAGACCCTAGCCTGGAAATACTGGGTTGGCCAAAAAGTTCATTTGGGTTTTTTCTGTAACATCTTATGGAAGAATCTGGATGAAATTTTTGACCAACCCTGGTGGCTCTGCGGTAAAGAATCCACCTGCCAATGCAGGAGATGTGAGATTGATCCCTGGATCAGGAAGATCCCCTGGAAAAGAAATGGCAACCCACTCCATCATTCTTGCTTGGGAAATTCCATGGACAGAGGAGCCTGGCGGGCAACAGTCCATGGTGTAGCAAAGGAGTTGCACACGACTTAGGGACTAAAACACAGAAACATAGTTAAAAGTTTACGGAGGGGAGAAAGAATGCCAGTGAGTGAATATTCCACTGGATCACTATTTACACATTTGCTTTTAAAAAATGCTTTTAAATGGACACGCTTAATTAAAAGGAAAAAATAAAGAGGCTGTAACCCACTAGAAGCACTGTGTTACCCTGAGTTTGGTCTCTTTGAGCTGTCTGAACTGAGTGACAAACGGAAGACCTGCCCACTGAGTTATGGTCACCCCGATTACTTTGCGGTCAGAGATCTCCAAACACTCCACAATTCAACAGTGAGGCAAATCCAAGGGCAACACAAGAGGAGTCATCGGAACTGAGGGGATGATAAGACTCCCACTGCCTTTGTTTCTTTTGTGTTATACACTTTATGTCTTTTTAATAAATCCTGATTCTTCCAGGAGTGCCAGGCCAGTGATACACTTTTCTTTTTTCTTTTTGGGGGTGGCGGGGGGAGGGTCCAGGTAATCATGTGTCAGGAGTTAAAGGCAGCTTCATGTAGTATCGTCATCCTCATAAATACAAATACATGCAAACACATAGGCATATTTCACTGGTTGTATGAGGCATATTCTTTCACATTTTAACATCACTCAACTTGAGAGAGGTCTTTTAAATAATGACATATTAGAACTGATGAAACAGGGTACATTTCGTCTAAACTCAACTACAAGAACTTAAAGGCAGAGAGCACCAACGGAGATTCAAACACTGACTGCAAGGAATATTAGTGACCTAAGACAATCCACCTTCTTTTATTCACACACACACACACAGAGTCAACAGAAAAAATAAACCCAGCCTCCAAATCTCCTGATTCTCAATAACTGCTTTTATGTTCTAAAAGCCCAGTAACAAGAATAAGGAATATTACTGAACTAAGCCAATCCACATTCTTTTATCAACCCACACAGAATTGGAGGGAAAAATAAAACCCAGCCTCCAAATTTCCTGATTCTCAATCACTGCTCTTATGTTCTAAAAGCCCACTAGCAAGAATATTGATGAACTCACTGTTACATGTAAACAATAGGAAATTAAGGACGTTTTTGAACTAAGGAAGACATGAAGAGGATTCAATATAGTGTAAGCATTGCAAGATCACAGACAAAGTCCATTTTGCTTACTATGATATTCTGAGTGCCCAGCACAGTGCCTTGCAAATAGTAGCCATTTTATAAATTAATTTATGGATGAATGTTGCACTTAAGATAATTAGCAGACAGCGGCTGCAGTGTATAGTCGTGTGGTCGGTGGACCAGCTCATCAAAAACCTCCTGTTTGCCTGTTGAAAATGAAGATATCTGGCCTCTTCATAGGCCAAATAGAATTTCTGGGCTTGGGCCCCAGGAATCTGAACTTTTAACATGCAATCCATAGTGATTCTCATGGCCATTAAAGTTTGGGAACCAGAGTGTATGCAAAAATAATGATGTGCACTGGAGGCAATGGAAAGAAATGAGACAACATCATGGAAAATAAAAATTTAAACCTAAAGAACATCAGGTTTCAGAGGGAAAAAAAAGAGACAGAACTTGGGAGATGGCGTGGGGGTGAACAAGGGGAAGTTAGTTATAAACTAATGTGAATGAGTGTTAGTCCCTTGGTCATGTCAGTGTCTGACTCTGCAACCCCACAGACTGTAGCCCGCCAGACTCCTCTGTCCATGGGATTTCCCAGGCAAGAATACTGGAATAAGAACCATTTACATACAAATGTACAAACATTAAAGAACCAGGAACGCTGAAGAGCCCCGGGATGAAGGATTAATTCCATCAGTGTGCAAGAGGCCAAGGAGTACCATATGAGACTTCATTAGGATAATTAAATAATTAACACACATAGGATTAAAATTCCTCTTGGGGAAAACGATAATGAACAAGAAACACCTAATGTAGTTTCACAAATGACTCTTCAAATATCCACAAAGACAGATCTGAACTAAATACAGGGAAATGGGAAAAGTATCTTGCTACAGTCAGTTAAAACTTTCAGAAGAGAGTCAAATGGAGCAAATTAATTCATGCTACTCAAATAAGCCAGACATGAGAAGACGAACTTTTAAAAGTATCAACAGGGTGGGGGGAGGAAGAAAAGAAAAATGCTGCTAAAAATAGAGTTGGGGTATGGAATTAATGAAGACTATACTCACTCAGAAGCTGAACTGATCCTTTTTAATTTGTCTTTGACAAGAAAAATGAAGAAGACATATTTGTATAATTAGAGAGAAGGAAGACTCTGCAAAAATAGTGACTGACAAAAGCAGATGGGGAACTTGACAAAAAACAAAAAACTCATACCAATCGGTAGGCCCACATGATGGGAAGCTCAGCCTCTTAAGGGAATTCACGCACACACTCGAGGAGCCATTTCCAATCATTACGGAAACATCACAGAAAATGGGGAAACACAAGATTTGAAGGCGAGGAAATTAGATAATGAAATATCCTATCAATCTTAAAATGGTTACAATGAGACATTATGGAAAGTGTTAGTGGTAAATGAAATGTAAAGTGTGGGGAATACAGTCAGTAAGACTGTAATATCTTTGTATGGTGACATATTGTAACTAGGCTTATCACGGTGATCATTTTGAAATGTGTAGGAATATCAAATCAGTATGTTGTGTAACAGGAACCAACATAGTGTTGGAGGTCAGTCATACTTCAAAAACAAACACATAGAAAAAGAGATCAGATTTGGGGTTACCAGAGACAGGGGGATTCACAGAAGGAGAACTGCATGAAGGTTGTCAAAAGGCAATACTCACAGTTACAAATAACTACCAGGGATGTAGTGTAATGATAAATATAATGAACACTGCTGTATGTTCTATGTGAGAGTGTTGAGAGTAAGTCCTAAGAGTTATCAACACAAGGAAACATTTTTTTCTATTTAATTTTGCATCTGTATGAGATAGTGGATGTTCCCTCAAGTTACTATGATAATTTCATGATGGCCATTAAGTCAAACCATTAAGCTGAATTCCTTAAGCTGACACAGTGCTGTACGTCAATTACACTTCAATAAAACTAGAAGAAAATAAATAACAAACAAATAAAAAAAGGTTAGTGGTAAAATCAGTGACTTTCTCTCCCATACAGGTCGTGAACTCCAGGAGGCCAGTGACCGCTTTCCTCACCATCCAACATGAGCACCAAGTTTGCAGCAAACAGCTAGTGACCATCAGATAGTTGAACATGGACACATTCAAAGAGCTAGAAAGTGAATGCTACCAAACTTTTCCTTTTCTTCTGAGCAGAAAATTATATCACAGAGAAAGATTACAGCTCATTTTTCTCTCAAGTAGGAAATAACATAATAGCAAAAGGTAAAATACTTGAACATCTGGTGGGTAATTAAATCATCAGCTATAATCAGAACAAAAACCTAAAAACTCTGCCAACATAAATACAGTAGATTTGAGAAATACAAAATAAAAGCCAAAACAAGGACAGTGTATACCATAAATCTTAGCAAATTTTCTCAGGACTTTCTTTAAAAAGAAATCCTCTAATGTATTTGAAAGACATGTTAAGTTTAAAGAGAAATCAAAAATAAACAGAAATCTTAAAAACTACCTTTACTGCGATCATTATATCATTAAATGATTCACAGAAGTTCCTCACACATATATTTCAACACAACCCCCAGCCACAAACACTCAAATCTTTTAATTAATTTATCCTCAATTTATAGGCAGGGCAGACAGGCAAACATACATAGAGGAGTATTCTTTCAGGAGGCTGACACTAAGCTAATAAGAAAAGATCTCAATTATAAACATAAGCCAAAAAGACTACCTGCTGCATTTTTTACAAGCTAAATTACAAGGGGGAGGGAGACTTCCCTTGGGGGTATCTTTTGGTATACCACATAGTGCATTCCATGTAGCACATGTTAATAACCACACTCTGATTACATCAAATTGAAAACCACTAAACTCACATACAGGAAAGGTATATGATACTTACAAAGGCTGTTTACTTCACAGGTCAGTCTAGTCCTCTGAGCAGGTTCCTAAAACTGACCCCTACGGACGGCCTTAGTAAAGAAGGGTTAGGTTAGCAGACTATTGCATAAGGTCGGAATAATGTTATGACTTTTTTTTAATTGGCCACACTGCCTGCTCTTGGGAAAAAGACAAAGAAGAGAAAAGGGATTGGTCCTGATTAAGGGGAAAGTGGGTTTCAGTACTTAGGAGTCTCAATGCCAAATGCAGAACAAAGTAGAAAGCAGACTCAAAGATAAAATCATCATTTACATGAGTAACAATAGCTCTGGTTTAAAGTGGACTTGAGAGTCAAACAGGAGATCTTCTCATTCAGAAGGCCAAACTCAGGGTGGAGAGATGAGCCTAACAGCTGAGACAGTAAAAAGAGAACAAGGAAGGACCAGACCACTCTAGGTTTGACCAGTTCATATCCAGTTTGTCTGGATGAAAAGGAAAAAAAAAAAATCAAATTGATATAAGAGCACCAACTTCTTACAACAACTGTCAAGGGTAAATCCTATCTTCTCATAACAACACATGAAAAAAAAAAAAACTGCTTAAGATAATTCAAAAACTCTTATGCTATCCTTAAGAACAAATCAAGTGTTTCCATATCTTGACTGTTGTGAATAATGCCACAACCTAAGCGGCCATCAGCAGAAAAATGGATAGGAAAAATGTGGTATGTATGTGTATCTGTGTGTCTATAACCTGTTTCAGGTATCACTTGATTGCCACTGTTAGCCTTGTTGATGTTCAGTAGTCAAGTTGTGTCCGACTCTGCAACCCCATGGATTGAAAAGCACACCAGGCTTTCTTGTCCTTCACTCTCCCAGAGTTTGCTCAAACTCATGTTCATTGAGTTGGTGATGCCATCCAGCCATCTCATCCTCTGTTAGCCTAATAATACCTAATTTATCTGAAAACCTAGAGAAACCACTGAGAACTTAACAGGAAAGAAAAAAGGGTATATCCCACAGCCAAAATTTTCCTGTTACAAAACTCATAGCTTAGAACTCAGGCACCTGACACCAGAGGATGCTTCTGTTTCCTTATTCTTCACAGAATTCTAACCACTTTTATTGCTTCCTGTCTTTGCGCTTATACCAAGTGAAAGTGAAGTTGCTCAGTCATGTCCAACTCTTTGCAACCCCATGGACTGTAGCCTATCAGGCTCCTCCGTCCATGGGATTTTCCAGGCAAGAGTGCTGAAGTGGATTGCCATTTCCTTCTCCAGGGGATCTTCCCGACCCAGGAATCGAACCCAGGTCTCCCGCATTGCAGGCAGACGCTTTACCGTCTGAGCCACCAGGGAAACTTATACCAAAGAGTTGGGCAATTCCAAAGGCAAGAGCAGCTTGTCTGAGACAGACACAGTCAATAGCTAGATATGATAACCTACAACCACACAGCAAGGCAGGTGGCATGAAAAGCAGACAAGGAGACAGACATGGAAGTCTGGGCTGGTTCTGACTGAGGGTAACACTTCACTTGCCTCCACAGGCAACAACGTGACCTCTGACACCACAACACACAGAGTAAGGGGCAGGGCTGCAAAGTCCAACGGGAGCATCAGTTAATCCCGTTCAAAATCTTAGTCTTCGATCAAGGTAAATCCCAATGTGCTCAGGAGTTTTGTGACAAAAGGGACTGGTGAGTTTAGAGCACATCACCCCAAAATATGTCACCCTGGCATGTTAATTCTTGTGGATCAAAGGCACTTGAAAAACACCAAATGTAAGAAAAACACTTGGATCTTTCTTCTGTTTCTTAAAGGCAAAAGATGGAATTCCTATGTAAAAGATGTCCTTTCTATACCAGAAGGAAAGTAACATTCTTACCATGAAGGATAAGAAGTTGAGACAGAAAGGATTCTATACAAATAGACCTTCTTCTCAGGAATTCCCTGGCGGTCCAGGGGTTAGGACTTGGTACTTTCACTGCTGGGGCCTGATCAGGAAACTAAGATCTGCAAGCCACATGGCACGGGCTGCCCAGGGGAAAAAAAATGTCTTATCTTCCTCTGGCCTCCTCACAGAGTTGAGTCACTTTTCCATGTCGGCCTCCCTTTGCTCAACCTAATATAAGAAAGCAAGTAAGATTTTTTTTTAATTTTTATTTTTTTAATATAAATTTATTTTAATTGGAGGTTAATTACTTTACAATATTGTATTGGTTTTGCCATACATCAACATGAATCTGCCACAGGTATACACGTGTTCCCCATCTTGAACCCCGCCCCCTCCTCCCTCCCCATACCATCCCTCTGGGTCCTCTCAGTGCACCAGCCCCACGCATCCAGTATTTTTTTTTTTTTAACTTTTATTTATTTTTGGCTGCACCGGGTCTTCACTGCTGAGAGGACTTTCTCTGGTTGTGGGCAGGGGCTTATTATTGTGGCAGCTTCTCTTGTTGTGTAGCATGGACCCCAGGGTGGGCGGGCTTCAGTAGTTGTCTCACATGGGCTTAGCTGCCCCACAGCAAGTGGATCTTCCCGGATCAGGGATCGAACCATCCCTTGAACTATCCCTTGCGTTGCAAGGCAGGTTCTTAACCACTGGACCACCAAGGAAGCTGGCAAGTAGGTTTTACATGTCTATGAGTCTTCATTTCCTTATGAAGGTTCCCTTATTACACAAAACTAACAAACAAATTTGGCCGCTTTTCTTCTACTAATGTTTCCCATCAGTTTAACGCTCAGACCCAGCCAGGGACCCTAAAGGAAAGTAAAACCTCATCCTCCTCCACAGACCCAATTTGAGAAAAATGTATTAATGTGCTGTACAAAATTTTCCATTTAGAAGTGTTAAAATACAACCTTTGGTGCTTCAAAAGGGTGAGATTTTGTTTTCTGAAAAATCAAGCTACAATGACAATCCAATTCCTAAACAGTGCTAAATAAATTGGGCATTACCAATCTTCTTGCTAAAAAAAAATATTCAATAGTTAAGAGTTTACTGACAATATAATCAGCTTTCATCAGAACAAAGATAGCCATTTAAATAGAAAAAGCATAAGGGTAACACTTGAATCGCAAAAACAAAGAGCCATATGGATCTATTTGTTTCAAGAGCACAATCCTGAGGTCTGTGAAAAGGCACCTCATTTCAGTCCTGGCACACAAGTCTTAAAAATTGGTTAAACAAGGTCAAAGCATCTTTGAGGCAACATCAATGGTGCACTGGCTTTCCGACTTTTTTTTTCTCTGCACTGAATTAAAAGTTAATAAATGTTCCAGGCAGTTCCTCTGCGTTCCTTAATCCACAACCCCCCAAATAAGAAATAAAAGCAGCGCAAACCATCACTTACAGTCGAGAGGGTTTACAAAATGACATGGCGGGAGAGCTTTGAAGTTTGTAATAATAGAAAGAGAAATATACCATGAATGCCAGAGGGGGGAGCTCAGAGCAAAGGGAAAGACCATGTTTATAATGGGCAAGAAAGGGAAATTCTGGAAACCTTCGGCGCTTTTACACAATATCCTTTTTTCTCTTTTTCTTAGTGTTCTCTTTTGAAGGATGAGTTCCAATACCCTTTGAAATAAACAATCTTTTTTCCCCTATTTTTTCCCCCTAGGTAGAGGGAAAATAAATAAAAGCACTGCTGAGGGAAATGGGGTTTCAACAATGGGCAGGTGTCTGAAACTCCACTTTAGGGGAAGTCTCGGACACAGCCTCCCCTCTCTAATCAGTTTTGTTTGCAAATGATCCTCCACAGTAGGACTGACATCTAAGGATGCCACAGGCACAGAGAAAGAATTAGCCCAAGACAATCATTATTTTAAAGAGGTGTCTGGGCTCCTTCAGATTCCTTTATATGCTTACTTCTAAAGACAAAATGGAATTTTAGTAGTTTCTTTCCGTCATTAAAGAGACCAGCTTTGTGTATTCACGGCCCTTTCCGCCAGCCACCAAGGAAATATCAACCAGAAAAGAGCCACTGGTCATTATCTTTTCCTAGAATAACTTCCAAGTACACACAGGTTTGCATAGATAGCCAGGGTCAACCAGCAAGCACCCTTCTTCCAGTTCTGAATTGTTCCCATTCCTTTTAAATGAGCTTCCAATCCTGAATGAACACAGAAATGGCATTAAAATAGGTACAATCAAAGAGAGAGGTTTTTTGATTCTCCGGGGAAGGTTAAGGCTCCCAAATCAGTGCCCAAAGAAAACCTTGAAAAGAAATCAGCATTCCTTTGTATCTTTTAGTCATTGCCACAACAACCCTGAGTGACAGACCACCTCAGAACTTAGTAGGCTTGCCCACATATATGCTGGTTGGTTGGGATTCACCAAAAGACCGAGTCCACAGGCACAAGCACTTTTAAAACAAGTGGCGTATCTGTACACAACTGCACTGGCCATGGTAAGCCACACATCTTACCCAATACCAATGGCTGGCTGCTGTTTAGTCAGTGAGTCGTGTCTGACTCTCTTCTAACCCCACAGACAGCAGCCCAGCCCTCCAGGCTCCTCTGCCCATGGGATTTTGCAGGCAAAAATACTAGAGTGGGCTGCCATTTCCTTCTCCAGGGGATCTTCCCCACCCTGGGACTGAACCCACATCTCCTGCGTTGGCAGGTGGATTCTTTATTGCTGAGGCACCAGGGAAGCCCCAATGTCAATGGCAGCAGGAAACTCTGCTTTCACGGACGCAGGGCTGGGTGGTGGTGGAGTGGGCTGGGAATGAATGATTGCCAAGAGTAACCCAATCTACCACACCCTCAGATTCAGCCTGCTAGAGGTTTTTCTGTTTACCCACACCTGGTATCTTGCTGTTAATGGAATATAAAGTTCTTGTCACTTATACTATTTAGGTAAAAGAGACCCAATTTTATCAGCTTAGCATTTAGAAGATTATTAGAAAATAAGAACTACACATGGAAAAAAATTTCAAAACCGGGATTATATTGTATTTCTGAGTATAAATGGACATGAAGCTTATCACCTCAGTGATCTGTTGACTAATAAACTGTCTACCTTACATCAGCATCAACACTCTTTTATGCCGTGTTAATTTTGCACAGAAAGAGCCTACTGGATAACAAAATCACGAATCAAAGAGAAAGTAGAAAAGACTTCCAACTTGTATGACGTAAGCAATAGTGGCGGCACTGACAGAAACCGGAAGAGAACGGGAAGCCCTGCCGGATCGACAGCCACCACGAACAAGTCTTCACAGTAAACAACACTTGAAGATCATCTGTAAAGGTTCCCATTATCCATATACACATAACAGTTATCTTGTCAACCACTGAGCCAGCTAAATCCTACTAGAAACAAGATGTGAGGTGGAGACAGCTGGCGTAAGAGGGATGTGAGCGTGTGTGCATGGGCTGTGTGTGTGTACACGTATGTGTGTGTGTTTGCATGTGCAGTTGCTCAGTTGTGTTCGACTCTGTGACCCCATGGACTGTAGCCTGTCAGGTTCCTCTCTCCATGGGATTCTCCAGGCAAGAATAATGGAGTGGGCTGCCACTTCCTTCTCCAGGGGATCTTCATGACCCAGGGATGGAACCTGCGTCTCCTACACTGGCAGGCAGATTCTTCATCACTGCATCACCTGGGAAGTCCTATACATGTGTACACATAGACCCCTATACATACGTATACATAGAACCCTATACATATGTACTCATACAAGTAAGCTCTGTATACATACAAAGTTTACTAAGGAAGTCCAAGGAACCCCAGGGTTCAAATTCCACAACTACTGAATGCCTACCACGTGTCCTACAGAGTATCTCAACAAATCACAAAATCTACTTTGTAAGGAATTATTATTATCCACATTTAACAAATGAGTAAAGAGAGCCTTGGTGAAGTTCTGTGATTTGAAGATTATACAACCAGTTAGCCATAGAACCAACATTTGAGCATAAATCTTCTAAATATAACCCTGTGTTTTTTCCCTACCACCCCAAGCTAATCCCTTTAAAAAAAAAAAAAAAAAAAACTTTTAGTTCTTACTTTAACAAAAAAGAGAATTCTTTTATATTTTCAATAGTACAGGGATGAAGTAGATTAGAAATACAATTAGGCCCCTAATGGCGTTAATGATCCTCCCTAGTACACGTCCCACAGATTTAGACAAATATGACGAAAATTCCTAATAGTCTATTAAACCTGTTACTTTAATACCAGGTATCAATTAGCTAAAAAGTTTCAAAAAGGGGTTAATCTCAATACTTTCAAAGAACGTCTTGATATTCTGTTTCCTGGAATGAGTTGTAACTAAAGTAATGGAACCAAACTGTTCCCCATAAGGCCTCATAAAATAATGGCTTTGTCATTTCCAGGTGTAATGGATACTCTGTGTTCAAAGGCCCTAGATTTCTACCCCTAGCCTACAGGCTTTACACAGTGATTCTCGACTTCATTATGGGTCTAGTCTATAAACCTATCCTTCATGGCACACGATTCACTTAACATGCAAATGTGGCTCCAAGAACACTGCCTCTGATACAGGCTAATCTATGCTTACTTACACTAAGCTACATTTAATTTATACATATATTACTCTGGAAGAGCACAGTTTGGAGGAAAGACTGATAAAATGGATTCTCCCATCCACAAGGGTGATTAGGAAAGAAAAGAATGCTAGTAAATAGAGAGCAAGTCTGCATTAACTTGTCTCCCTTTCAGATAATTAGCTGTGAATTTTTAAGGCATGTGATTCACAAGGGAGGGGACAAATTTATTGTCTTCCACAATCTAATAATCCTGGCAGCTACGAAAGTTATCTATTTATTGATGGACAACTGTAATTTATCTTCCCTAGGTAAAATGCAGTTATTTAAATGTTTCTCTCCTTTTATGAATGCTGGCTTCAGCAGTAAACATGGAAATGACTTCACAAGAATAAAAACACTCGTTAAACGTCAATAACCCCCCAGAGCCAAGCTCTAGAACTGTCAGAAAATGCTGTACCAGGTCAGCCATGGACCACCAAGCTCAATAAGAATTGTGAATTCAAGATGATTGTTATGGTAAGATCTTGGCGAGGAATATGAGACTAGTATTCCAGCCATTGCTCTGCCAGTTAAGTCTGTGGCCTTTAGGAAGTCACCTGACTTCTCTGAGCATCATTTTTCTCATTAAAACAAAGGTAATTGAAAAGATTCATTCATTTAGAAAAATATACTGAGCACCTACGATTTTATAGCACTGATCTCAGAGAAGTAAAAGCATTGAGCAAATACCTGAACCTCAGGGACCTTCCATTCTGGTAAGAAGACGAATCCACTAGAATCTCTCCAGCTCTAAAATTCTATTACCTTTCAAAATTTCAGGTAATAACTCATTCCAGTAAATATGATGTCCAAAAGGGCAGGAAACAATGGATAGCTAAGCCTTTTTTTTTTTTTAAACAGTATGTCTCTTAAATTTCAAATAACATATCCAATATAGTGAGAATATAAAATTGTGCAGTCAATTGGAAAACAGTTTGGCAGCCCTCAAAAAGTTAAACACAGAGTTGCCATGTGACCAAAAGTTCCATTCCTAGGTATACTGAAACTGTTCAGTTTCAGTTCAGTTCAGTCGCTTAGTCGTGTCCGACTCTTTGCGACCCCATGAATCGCAGCACGCCAGGCCTCCTTGTCCACCACCAACTCCCGGAGTTCACTCAGACTCACATCCATCGAGTCGGTGATGCCATCCAGCCATCTCATCCTCTGTCGTCCCCTTCTCCTCCTGCCCCCAATCCTTCCCAGCATCAGAGTCTTTTCCAATGAGTCAACTCTTCGCATGAGGTGGCCAAAGTACTGGAGTTTCAACTTTAGCATCATTCCTTCCAAAGAACACCCAGGGCTGATCTCCTTTAGAACGGACTAGTTGGATCTCCTTGTAGTCCAAGGGACTCTCAAGAAACTGTACATATATCTTAATGTAAAATCATGTATGTAAATGTTCAGAGCAGGATTATTCATCACGGCTAAAAAGTGGAAACAACCCAGATGCCCGTCAACCGATGAACAGAAAAATCAAATGACCATATGATGGGATACTATCAAGCAATCAAAATGTATGATGTGTTCATACATGATACAGCATGGATGACCTTGAAGTCAGTCACAAAAGATCACACTGCCCATTATATGAAATGTCCAAAATCCATGAATCCATAGAGACAGAGAGTAGACTGGTGATTGCCAAAAAGTTGAGGAGGAGGAATGGGAGGGACAATGAATCGCAGGTTACTGCCAGGGACCAAGTTCCCTTTGGGGAGGATGAACATGTTCTGAAATCAGGTGGCGATGACAGATGCAGTATCTTATGAATATACAAAACATTACTGAACTGACACTTCAAAATGGTGAATTTTATGAGATGTGTGAATTACATCTCAATTTTTAATTGGGGAAAATATTTTAATTATGAAAAAAATATTGGGCTCAATATCTAATAAAATCACTTACCTTAGCAAAACTTAAAAATGGCTAAATTGAAACAGAATGTAGAAGATTTGCTTTAGAGAATACTTACTGAAACATTTTAAATATTCAGATTGTGATTTCAAAGTAAATTTTATACTTGTTCATTATTTTAGGTCCAAAGGAAAACAGTGCCAGTGTAGATTAAAAGACATGAAAAGCCATGTTTCTAATAATTCTTATTCTAAGACTCTATCATTTCAGTACACTTCCACCAACTAAATCAATATGCTGACTTTCTCCTTCACTGTTTTTCTTAATCCGTATTATTAATTACTTCAATCTCTATTCTGAAGTCATCTCTCAGTTCATATTTCCCTTGGTTCTACCATCCCCCTTAATCAGCTCTTGACTTGAAAAATGGAATATTTCCTGCCATATCAGTAAACAAGGATGTCACAGCCATCAGCTGCAGCCACTCGCTACAGTGAGCCCCCAAGGCAGCTCAGGATGTGAAAAACACAGGACTGGCCCCAGATAGCTGAGATGAGTATAAAAGGACTGATTTCAGTGGGCCAAGACTCTTGCATCTCCCCATACAAGAAAAGCGCTCTACTCCTTAACTTGGGATATCTGGTTTACTTAACAACAATTTTTTGATGTTCAGACTACCTGACCTCTGTTACAAAACTTCTATATAACCTGACTTCTTCCCTCGCCTTCTTAGAGCAGTTTTCTCAGGGTCACTGGAGATGCTGTCTCCTGGGCTTGAAGTCCTAAAAATTTCCACCAAATAAACCATAACTCTCAACTTTCAGGCTGTGACTGTTTTTTTTTAAGTCAACAGACTCATATCAAGTCAGAGTTCTCAGATACACACATCTGTGTAATGTTCATAAGGTAACCTTTGATTAGTGAAGAGGAAGAAATAAAACAAAAATTAAGATATTCATTGTAAGCAATTTTACCAAAATTAACTTTAAGTTCTGGTATAACCCAATTCAGAACTAAATATACACAACAAGCACCCAAAAAAATGGTTGTGGAATTATAAGAAAACACATGGATGCAGAATACAGCTGAAGGAAGTTACATTAAACAAGTTTTAAAGCCACAAGTACTAAATCAGTTTCCTGATTTATAAACTCTACAGCACCCAATTTCTGAATATTAAGTTTGTGCATTCTTAGCCAAACCTGTAGAAGCTTCAGGGATTTTTAGAAGAACTGTATGAGGGCCTCCATAACAAATATAAAACATTAGTAAAGAGCGCAAAAGAATTGATGCTTTTGAACTGTGGTGTTACAGAAGACTCTTGAGTCCCTTGGACTGCAAGGAGATCCAACCAGTCCATTCTACAGGAGATCAGTCCTGGGTGTTCATTGGAAGGACTGATGTTGAAGCTGAAACTCCAATACTTTGGCCACTTGGTACAAAGAGCTGACTCATTTGAAAAGACCCTGATGCTGGGAAAGACTGAGGGCAGGAGGAGAAGGAGACGACAGAGGATGAGATGGCTGGACGGCATCAATGACTCAATGGACATGGGTTTGAGAAGACTCCGGAGTTGGTGATGGACAAGGGAGGTCTGGCGTGCTGCAGTTCATGGGGTCGCAAAGAGTCAAACCCGACTGAGCGACTGAACTGAACTGAACATTTGTTCTGAGTGGCTTCTTCCTGATCATTCCAAGGCATGTGCTTCAGTTTGTGGCACAGGTTAAGCTGCTTGGAATAACAAATAGCATTTGATGGCAATCAAGAACAAAGTCAAAGGTCAAAGACATGTTAGTAATTCAAGTCCCAGAGGGAAGAACATCCTGAAGCTCAGTTTGGGTGTCTCTGATCAGAAACTTATCCGTGGCTGAGAAACTGGCATTCTACTATACAAAATATAGAAGGCATAGCTGCTCCTCAAATCAGACCAAGGGAATAAAATTGGAAATTTTTAAATCAGGACATTCTCTATGCTGAGGTTTAATAATCCGTAGACATACAAATCACTGTCAAGTATGATCCAGCAATTCTGAGTGCCGCATTTTCAACTTCCATTAGGCTGGAGCACTTTCACCGTGATCCTATCAGTCATAAGTTGAGAAGCTAAATACCCTATTTCTCAAATTCTGGAAAGGATCACAGACTGAAAGCAAATAATTTGCAAACACAAGGTGGTTATGTCTCTCATCCTTTTTCTGTTAAGGGAATCGATTTTCTCCACAGAATCTAACCATTGATTTTGCCCTTTTTTTAATCGGCATTATTAAAGGAAGTGCAAGTTCTCCACCTGGGAATCTCAATCTGAAAGGAGCGGCAGTTGGGTAGATGTGTTCTGCCTTCATCCTTCACCCTCCAGAAACACAGTCACAAAATATTTGGGCTCCAGCCTTTCAAACGCTAATCTCCACCACGGCAATCAACGTAGAGGACTGGCCAAGAGAGTCCCCTGAGACAAGATCTTATTTGTTTTTTAAAAGATGTATTTTTTTGGCAAGAGGGGCTGTGGTGGGTCTTCGTTACTGCACACAAGCTTTCTCTAGTTGCAGTGCGTGGGCTTCTCATTGCAGTGGCTTCTCTCGTTGCTGAGAACAAGCTCTAGGGCACAGGCTCAGTGGCTGTGGCGCACGGGCTTAGCTGCTCCGCAGCCTGTGGGATCTTCCTGGACCAGGAATCAAACCAGCTTCCCCTTACATTGCAAGGCGGATTCTTACACTGGACCACCAAGGAAGGCCCCAAGGCAAATGTGGATTTCCAGAATTCAGTGGTTTAACCTTCCTACACCACCCCCATATTCTCCTGCATCCCAACCCACATGGAACCTAACCACTAGATGGAAAAATGAGGTTGGAGAGTTGCTGACACACACTAATCCCAGGTAGAAAATGCTGTTTTCCTTTTTTATTAGATGTTAAAAATTCCTTCTCCAGTAAAAATTCAAGCAAAAGTCCATTTCTGTTCTACTCTCTGTTTTGTGAACAGCAGATGATGAACCACACTGTTTGGCATGCTGTAAGATAATAGTTTCCAAATTCTGTCAAAAAGGCAGTGTTGTTGAGAAAATGCATAGAGGTGAACAAAATGCCTCAGTGAGCATTTAGAGAACGAACAAAATAGTAAGCTAGCAGGGGTGAGAATCACCCTACGGAGGGAGGCAGTCCACAGATGCACCGAGCCTGGAAAGTTGGCTAGAAAAACAAGTACTCTTCATTCTGACCAAAATGTTCCCTAGCTTATGACGCATCTGATACACAGTTCCAAGCTAATGACTCAGGAGAACTGATTATCTCGAAAGAAGAAAAAAATTCCTTACATCACCTCTGATGCACCTCAAGGAACACACATATACAGAGGCATGGAGGCACACAGAGGGATGCAAGAGGTTCTTTCGAGTGTGTGGAACACTAGGCAGAGTTTAGAGCCATCTTTTCAAAATGAACCCAACCACTCATTAGCGGAAAAGGCAGAGACCCACATCATGGAGCACACTGTCTATATAAAACTGCTCAGCCCGCTCTGTTGCCTTAAGAGAAGAAACGTCTGAAGTTTACCAAGAAGCTGACATCAAAAGATGCTCATGAAAAATATCAACAGAAAGTCAATATGGACTGAATGACAAGCATACAATAATTCAATAATAAGAATTTCTGTATTACGTAATGAAGCTAATAATGACATCCACTTGTTTTAGGCAGAAAAAACCCACACATAATCAACAGTTCTTCACCATGTATACACAAATACTGCCTTTAGAACTGCCCTTGGCAAGGCAATGATAGAAAGTCAAAGTAATGGTTTCCACAATTTCTATAAAGTATTTCTGAAAGAGAGGCACAGGGAACCAAGTATTGTTCATTTTCCAAAGGAAAATTAGCAGAAAATTGAGCCATGTAAATAAACTTACCATAAACATCCAAACAGATACTATTATTATCCCACATTTCATGAGCAACAGTTATTTGCATGTAATTAATTTGCTTACTTCTGGTGCCTCAGACAATGTAATATGCTTATCAGCTTGGTTTCTAAACAATAAGTGTTTAACTCTTCCTTTTATATTTATAAGAAAATATTTATCTTGCTCCTTCCCTGACAGATTCAGAACCATCTGCAGGCAAAACGTGCAGAACTGCTTTTGTGGCGGTTAAGACATAACTCCCAACTGGGGCACCATGTCACCAACTTTAAAGTAAACGTGGAATTAATCAAGGCTGAATTCAGTTAAAACCTCTACTATCTGGGCACACTGGCCAGTGATATATTCTGTGTGAGAAGCATTATTGGAAACAGAAAAAACATATAAGGGTAAGGGATGGGGGAGTGCAATTAACACTAAATCCAACTAGTAAATCCCATTCTCCCATGAAAGGGAACTCCCTACCAGTGTCCAGTCCTCTGGAGTTTTCATGGCTGCTCAGCTCACGGCCTTCAAAGCCTTTCTTCCTAAAGACCCATTACTAGAATGCATTGAGGCACAGTCCCCTCCTGCACAGGGCAGCATGAGAGTGTCTTGCCCATTTCTGGAGCTCTGGCCTTGAGAAAACAGCATTCCTTCCTTCACTGGAATTGCTGCCACCACTGACTTAGTTTGCAGCTGTAAGAACTCCCATAAGCCTGTCTGTGCGTTGGCCAACCTAGTTACTAGAAGCTTCATTTCCTAAGATTTTTAGTAGTCATTTGCCCAGTCTTGGGTTCAGGATGCTAAATGTCCCATCTATTGATCCCTCTCTCATTCTTCTCTTCTTTTCTTGTATTAAGGTTAGCTTCTCTCTGACAGATGAAAGAAATCAGTCAAAGTGATCACATTTTTTATGGAGTACTGACCGACTACATTTATAGTACTAAACCTTATATCAAATATACAATATTCTAAGAGCCAAAAAATGATTTTACTTATAAGTATTTCTGGCATATCTCTGTATGAGTAATACTCGTACTGTGCAGAGTTATGTGAATAACTAATAAATATTCATTCATTCAATAATTACTAAGTGTTTCTATGTCCAAGGGCAGTGCTCGGTACTGGGTACATCGGGAAAATAAGGTAACCACATAGTTCTCATTTTCAATGAACTTAATCTATCAGAGAAGAAACTTACAATGTAAATAAATGTGTATACATGTACACACACGCATGAGTGCATACAGGCACATGTACACATACATACACAATTACAAAATGAGCAAAATGATGTAAAGGTAGGATAAAGAGTGATGTAACATTAAAAAAAAAAAACTACAGATGCTTATCTAAAACAAGAAAAAAAGACAGGATACAATATCTAAATCAGTATTAGTTTTACCTACAGAGGTTTCATTCCTCTGTATTATAAAGTCTCCAGAACAATTTTAGGATTAATCTCTATAATAATTCTTCCTTCAAAGAAAATTATTTAGCTCATCCTTGGGTTATTCCACTAATTCTATTATTTTCCCTAATGATATTTTCAAAATAAGACTAATTAGTTCTTTTTCTAAAAAAAAAAAAAAAAAAAAAACTAAGCATTTCCCACAATTTCATTAGTAAGATAAAGCTTCACATGTTTCTCCAAAATTCCTTATAAGTAGTTTTTTTCTGTTATTACAAAGAATGAGGTTCCTAGTTTTTTAATTGCTCCATAAGTCCCCAAGGGATATTCCACCAATGCCCACTTCAATCAGCTATAAGCTGAATGTCATTCTGAACTGGGTCATTTTGAAGAGCTGCATAAGCCAATAAAACATATAACCTATATAACCTGCATGTTAAGAAAATGTGGTTCTAAAATCAGCCCTATTCAGTTTAACTATAATTTCACTGGCTTTCATCTAATTTAAACACCCATTTTATAATGTAATGCAAGCTAAAGGGAACACAGAACTCTGATATTTGTTAACCTTTTTATTATGCAATGCAAGCTACATAAGTACATTTTCCTTACACATTGCTAGCTACAGGGAACAGAGTTCTTCTACTAAATACCTTTTTTAGTATATAATATGAACCCACCAGGGCTTCCCTGGTGGCTCATAGGTTAAAGCATCTGCCTGCAATGCAGGAGACCTGGGTTTGATCCCTGGGTCAGGAAGAGCCCCTGGAGAAGGAAATGGCAACCCACTCCAGTATTCTTGTCTGGAGAATCCCATGGACGGAAGTCCACGGGGTCGCAAAGAGTCAGACACAACTGAGCAACTTCACTTTCTTTCACGAACCATATAAGCACTCTTTTATACATAATGCAAGCTATAGGGAATACAGAACCTCTAAGATCAACCCTAAATATGGAAATACTCAAATCACCCCAGGTAAGGCTGACTTAGTGATCTTAGGAGAGCTAATAACTTCACTGAGGAAGTTTTGTTTTTATTTTTAATTTCAGATCTGAGCTTCTGTTTTTGACTTGCTTTCAGTTCTGCCTACATCATTTTAATTCCTGCTACCTAGTTTAATAAAGAAATGCATACATGGCCTGACTTCCTGGCCTGTTTATGGATTTCAGAGGCACAGGCAAAAACAAGTCCGGAAGCATGAGTCAGGACCTTAAAATCAATCAGAGACAAAAAGGCTGGTTACTTGCAAAAAAAAAAAAAAAAAATCACCTGGTCATTTACATGTCCACCTCCAGCAGTAAATTAAAAATTACCTGAAGGCAAGGATCCTAGTTCTTCATCTCACATCTCTAATGTACCCTGAAAAAAACACTCAATGACTGTTCAATAAAGGAAGGAATATAATTAGCCTTTGAAAACAAACTATGGAGACATGAGGGGGGTGGGGGGAAGCAATGAGTAGTTAAGGGATTTTTTAAAAAAATGTTTACCTGACTTACTGGGCCCTCATTTCAGTTCTCTAGTTGCAAGCAAGAGAAAACAACTCAAAACAGCCTAAACAAATAAAAGGAGGCGTTTACCATACAATTTTAGAGGTGTATCACACAACTGAAAGGGCTTCCCAGGTGGTACTAGTGGTAAAGAACCTACCTGCCAGTGCAGGAGACAAGGGTTCAATCCCTGGGTTGGGAAGATCCCCTGGAGAGGTAAATAGCAATGGTTTCACTCTCCTTGCTGGAAGATTCCATGGACAGAGAAGCCTGGTGGGTTACAGTCTATGGAATCGCAAAGAGTTGGACACAACTGAGCACATGCACACGCACAACTCAGAAGCAAAAATGTAGCCAGAACCAGGTAAAGCAAGCAGGAAACGGGACGCAGACCGGACCCCTAGAAGCGAGTCTTCGGATTCTCTATGAAGTTCCAATTTCCTTCTACCCTCTGTCACTCATTCCACACAGTGAAAGACAGCTACACTAAAGCTCACTAGGTTTCTAATCTCCTTATACTAGATCAGCAAGGCCAGACTGGTCTTCTTTTGGCCCCAAATTCAAACTTCAAGATGGAAAACTCCATATGGCCCTGTTTAGTTACACTGCTCTGACACATGGTGGTCAGACATGACCAAGGTACAATCATGGCTTTTAGGTACCTGCTTCTATGGAAAGAGGAGAGCTCTGTGAATTGCCATTTACAGCAAAAGGAGTTCACAACAACATTAAGTAGTGCTTTAAGTTCACCAAGAACTTGAGCATTCTTTAATTCATTCAATTCTATGAGGCCTTCAAGGATAGACCCCCATCCAGGTCTTCCCCCTATCCTTTGTAGAAAAACTTTAGTCAAAGAAAAAGTAATCAGGGAAGTGAGAAAATGCAGAAAGGAAGGAAAATAGTCAAGCAAGGCCAAATAATACTTAGGCATTAAACAAAGTCAAGGACCTTTAGTTCTTCCTCAAGGACTACAGATAATATTCTGAGCCATGTCCTCTTGAGCTGTTCTGCAGACACCGAAACTCTCACCAAGTGGAAGAAGTTAATTGTATGCTGCCCACAAGCTCGGAGCCCCCAGACCACTTGGAACCAAAAGGCAGATGATGCTGACTCCCAATTACCTCATCACTAACCAATCAGAAGAACGTCCACGAGCTGACCACACCCTGCTCCTTGAACACCATAAGACTCCGCACCACCCAAATCCAGGGTGGGAAACACAGTTTTGAAGGCATTAGCTTGTGGTGGCCCCATTTACCTGGCAAAGCAAAAAAAGTCATCCTTTTCTACTTTATGCAAAACTCCGTCTCCATGTTTTTATTTGGCATGGGTGAACAGAGGCTGAGTTTCAGCAACATTCACACAATCATCATCTAAGAGACAAGTGACAGACTCACATACAAGAGAACTGAGGCCAAGGATGATCCACTGACTTTCCATAGGTTGCTCAGCTATCAGGGCAGAGAAAAATCTCCAATCCAAAAACTACCCATCAACTCTCACGATCAAAACAGAATCAGGGAAAAGGACAACTTCTTTTCAAAAAGTCAAAGTTACGAACCCACAGACTCTCAAAGAGAGAAGTGGCCAACAATATCACAAAAGTGAAAACACTATGCTACCTGGAGGTGGTGGGGTGGGGTAGTGTTAAGAGATACAGTAAGTTCTCCGATGTGACTAAGACTTTATACAACAAACTATCTTGCTGGTCATAAAAGTCGACCCAGCCAAGCCATGCCCAAAGAATCTTCTTCTCCCCACTAAATCAAACTCTTTTGATTGCTACCATCTAGAACTCTGCTTCTTAAAATGTAATCACTTGGGGGAGTACAGTTCAAATGTAGATACTGATTTCAGTTCAGTTCAGTCGCTCAGTCATGTCCGACTCTTTGCGACCCCATGAATTGTAGCACGTCAGGCTTCCCTGTCCATCACCAACTCCTGGAATTCACCCAAACTCAGGTCCATGTACATGTCAAAGACAGACTTCAAGGTGGTCCCCACGATTCCCCTGTCCTGTTGCCCACACTTTTGTATAATTCCCTCCCCTTGGGTGTAAGTTGGTCCTGTGACTTGCTTTTAGCTGAAGAATGTGATAAAGATGACAAGATGTTAAATCACATTCTTTAAGACTCTGTCTTCATGGGAAACTGACTCTCTACTAGTCAGTCAGTCTCCATTGTCAGCTGGCTCTGAAGAAGCAAACCACCTTGAATTCTAGAGCATCGAGGAGACTGAACTCAGCCAACAAAGACTGGAAACACCATCTTTCCTATGGATCCTCCAAGGTGAACCCAGCCCTGGCCAACCCCTTGGCAGCAGCCTGGTGAGAGACTCTGATAGAGGAGCCAGCTAAGCTGCCAGGACCACTGACCCACAGAAACCAACAGATAATTAACGTATGTGCTGCTTCACCTCTCTCAGATTGTGGCCATCTGTAAGGCAGCCATAGAAAACCAATATAGTAGCTCCGGACTGGGGCCTGAGACCAGAGATACCCACTCTGGATAGCAGCAGGGTTCCTCTGACACCAATCTATGTTGTCCTCCATTTGGGTTGACCTTTCAAGTTGCTCTGGTCTGAGTCAGACTACAAAATTCTTTAAACAGCAACCATAAACACCAAGATTCCCAAGACAGTACTCAGTGAACACTTCAGAACTGGCTACATCTGATCATGCACTATTACCTTCCTGGTATCAGTCATTCAGACTTTTTCTTTTTAAATCTGCTTCATATCAAAACACCTTAGACAGGTGGTAAAGTTCTTTACTGTTGGTTCTTAAAACTTTATAAAAAATTAATTGGGATATAACTGATATAACTCCAGGAGATGGTGAAGGACAGGGAAGCCTGGCGTGCTGCAGTCCATGGAGTTACAAAGAGTAGGACACGACTCAGTGACTGAACAACTGATATATTATTATAAAATATACATATTATATTGGTTTCAGATTTAATATGATGACTCTCCTTCCATGTATTCATACACACACACATACATACACACACACATATATGATCACCACAGTAAGTCTAGTTAACATCCACCACACATAGTTAATTTTTGTGTCCATGAAGAGAACTTTTAAGACCTACTCTCTTAGCAACTTTAACATATATAATAGAGTATTATTAACTATATACCCCACGCTGTACATTATATCCCAAGATTTATTTATTTTATAACTGGAAGACTGTACCTATTTATAACTGGAAGACTGTAAGGTATAAAAAACTTAATACTTTCAATGACAAATACCAACTTGAAGAACTGGAGGATTTCAAACACGAGTATCTAAGTAAGTAGGCCTTTAATCTGTTCTATGCCATGAACTCCCTTTTCTGTTGTTTCAGCACCTTTTCCCAATCCTACAGACCATACATCAGTTCATCTGCCCCCGTGCTGTTATTCCATAATCAACAAAATTTTCACTAGATGATTCCTCCGATGTCCCTCAAATTAAAACCTCCCTGTTATTTTCTTGAAATTACTACTCTACCTTCTTTTACTTTGCTTCAACATCCTGCTACTTGAAATAGCTTTTCAGGAGTCTCTTTTGTGTCTTCTGTTGCTCAGCACTCCCTAAATTCACTCGTACCAAGAAAAGCACAGTGAACCTCTTTCCATATTGAATATCACTTCTGAACACAGTCAAAGATGACCTTTTCTCAACACTGAAAATAACATCCTTACAGTATTTCCCCATAAGTGTCCATTCTTGTTTCATTTTTAATTGAAATTCTAAAAGCTTATTATGTATGAGGGCTTTATCTAATCTTATATCCTACCTAAGAGTTTGCTATAAAATAGCTAGGCAATCAATTACAATGGTCTCCTAGCCCCAGAGTATATTCACCTTGTATCTAACAATAATCATAATAATCCTAACAGCAGTTACAGATAATGAGTATATATAGTTATTCAAAGTAGGATAAAGAAAAAGTAGAATCCCAGGAGTGATGGCTATAGCAGAGGTTCAGGACATGGACTATGCATATTTAGAAAAGTTTCAACCAAAGATTCTGTTGTGGTTCCTTTAAGATTGTGGTCCCCATCCTTACCCCAAAAGAATCAATGTAGTGACGCAGTTTTTTCACTCCAATACTTCACCAACCTCTGTATAATACATTGTAGATATTCTTCTTAGTAATTTCTAACACAGTGTTTTTCATCAATATTCGAACTTTTAAGTCAATAGTATCTTTGCAGCATGGCATGAAAGAGACAGAGTATTCAGTGTTCTCTAGAAACCAATGCACAAAGCAAGCAAGCAAAAAGAGCTAACTGGCAAACCTGATTCATGCTACTTTCCTAGTCCTTTTGCACTGAGATCAAGCAAGAGAAACCACAATAATCAATACTAAATTTCCAGACATAATGTACCACATCAAAAAAAAAAAAAAATTGGTTGACTTTGGGATCCTACAAGATCACAGCTTACAGCTTACATATACTTAACACTGAGCCAAGAAAGAAACCAACCTGTGAATTATGTGTGAATCAGTTGTCCCTTGTCCTGGACTTCCTAGAGCATCTGACGTTCTCTCCCTGAGATGAATAAAACTGACAAAACTACTAAGAGGAGATGAAATGCGGTAGTAAAGTGAGGAAATAGTTATTATTTCAGAATTCATAATAAAAATGGAAAATTTACATTAGTAATAGTAATCTTCACTCAAAACCAAAAATTCACCTATTGACTGATGCCAGTGAAAAGAAAATCAGGCAAAAACTGGAAATGTATTTAAAATGTTTGGGTATCCCATGTGAAATCCAGCAACAAATTTAAAACTCCTTGGTTCATATTTCAAAGAAGTTAATTCACTCTAAAATGAAATTTTAAATGAGAGTGAAAGCACATGCAGCCTAAATGCCCTGATGAGATAGGCTGGTTGAGCAAGACTGCAAGTAATGAAGCCATAACTGGTAAGACTATACTGATAATGTTAAGAGTAAGGAGGCAGAAAAAAGCTTGCAACTATGGCATGGATGGTCCCCGGCTGTCTTAGATCTTTGGCTCTTTTCTGGCTACAATGGATGTCCAATCTACTGGACTGGCCTCAGGGTCACTAAATTTTTTTTTCTGCTCTTAACTACAAACTAGATCTTCTTACCCCACCAACCTTTTGATCATAAAACCTTTTTAACACTTTAAGTGTTAAAAAGGTTTTCAGCTGACATGCCATCAGATCTTCCATCTTCAAATCTCACCCTCTCTCTGAATCCTCCCCCATGGTGGGAAACGCCCATCTCTCAAAATAGAATATTCCAATATCAGATAGCTCCCATTATTGGTAAGTTTTTGCTTTTTCACTGAGCAGGAATCTTACTCCAACTCTTTAGCCTCAGTTTAGTCTTCTAATAAAATAGAATTAAAAGAATTACTTATTGATATGGGGCCTGTTCAAATATTTAAAATGAAATGCCTGTATCTCCACCAAATCTTTCCTTTGCAGCCCTGCGAATCCCCCTGATATTAGGTATTGTGTATGCTTTTCCTCAACTCCAGCTTCCAAGGCATTAAAATCGCATATTCACAAAGATGCTTTCATTCAGACTATTAATATCTAAATTCAAGTGAACTCTCAATGTTACCATACAATGCATTTAGCCATTGGCCTTTTATTTCTTCACTCACACAAAGATACTCCAAAGGCTCTTCACTCCCTTCAATACCCACATTGCTTCCTCCATCAGCGCAGGACCTGACTTCACCCCATGGAGGTCACCGACTACGCAACCTGTCATCATTTCTCCTCTCCCTCCAACACTGCCTTCTGCTCCCTCCCTCCATCCCAAACTGATCTCTGCCAACCTTTCTGAGTCTTCTTGATTGGTTTTCCTTAATTTCTCCTCTCCAATGTCCAGGAGGGGAAGGCGCCATGAGGGAATACTGACATTTACGGACCACAAGTTAAGTGTTTTGTTTGCACTCTGTATACACATTCATCAATCGTTCCATCACTTTGATGGTTTTCCCATTAAGTGTCTCCATGTCAAAAAAGTTGTTCTTTTTAAGTTAAGGTATATCATTCATGCATCTAACACATGCAAAATACTGTGGTTGGCAGAGGTACAAAGACGGATAACCCATCATTCCCTCACCCAAAGGATACTGAGCTAGAAAGAGCCACATAGGCAAATAACATCATGTTTTTAACGAGGGAGGAAGGAGAGAAGATGTGAATAAAGTAGCATTCAGTCCTGAATTTCTAAATCAGAACAGCACTGTTGCTGTGGCACTTAGAAATTCTAAGCTGTTCCCACAAATGATGGTCAAGTACTGTACAAGCCTGATGCACAGGCTCAAGTTGTTTGATCCATCTTTCCTTTTAAGCTCCTGCCTTGCTGCACTCCTTCAATTCACTGACAACCTTCTTACTGTGTCTTAATCAAGCTCACATACCATATACTGTTTCCCCACTACACTTTAAATTTGAACTTTCACTTCTAAAATAAAAAAACTCCATCCTTGGAAAATATTAATGAACTGATTACCAAATAAAAGGTCTCGCTGTTTTTATTTAACAAGACCACATTCTCTTCCTTTCGGCAACACGTGACATTGCTGACAACCCCTACATGGTTTCTGTACTAATACATCAGTTGACAACTTAAACCTTTTGGATCAGTTTTTATCTCTGTTTCTCCTATCTCACCAAAACACACCAAAGCATTCCTGGGATTTCCATTTTCTTATTCTTCCTCAGAAAAATTGTCTACTCTCACATCAACTATCATTTTTCTATGGTTGCCTTTACATATAAAATATAGAGAGATATAGGGTTTTATATACATATACACAAAAATAAATATAAATTTAACAGATAACTATGTATCTACCACCATGATTTAACAAATGCTAATATTTACTTATGTCATGTCTTTCATTATTTAAGATGTAAAATGATACAAATATAGCTATAGTTCCATTCTCCCATCTCTTCCCATTTTTACACTTTGACTATACATATAAGCATTGAGAAACAATACATAGTAATATTCTCTATGCTTTATAGATGTATATATAATCAATAAACACATGTAAAAAATGACCAACATCATTAGTTATCAAGAAAATATGTCAAAACCACAATGAGACGCTGCTTCACTGGAATGTTTATAATAAAGACAGAGAGTAACAAGTGTCAACAAGTATAAGCAGAAAGTGCTGCCAGCATATGCTGCTGGGGAGAATGTAAAATGATGTAGCCATTTTGGGAAACAGTTTGGAGGTTCAAACGGAGTTTAGTCACTATGTAGTCTGGCAATTCCACTCCTAGGTATGTACCTCAAGAGAAATGAAAACACATGTCCATACAAAAATTTGTACACAATGTTAATAGCAACATTCTAAATAGTCACAGAGTGGAAATAACCCACACACCCATCAATTCATGAATGGATAAATAAAAGGTGGCATATCCATACAATGGGATAGTATTTGGCAATAAAAAGAAATGAAGGACTGATAACACACTACATCAGGAATGAACCTTGAAAACATGATCTATCTGAAACAGGCAAGTCACAAAGAAACACATATCATGTGAATTCATTTACCTGAAATATCCAGAATACACAAATCTATAAGAACAGAAAGCAGATTATTAACAGTTGCCCAGGACTAGAGAAGATGGGAGACTTGGGGTGGGGCTGGCAGTGAAGGGTTTAGGAGTGAAGAAAATGTTTTAAAATTGACTGCAATGATAGATGCACAACTCTGAATATACTAAAAGCCACTGAATACTGTACACTTAGTAGAGGTGAACTGTATGATATCTGGATTGGATCTTAATGAGGCTGGTTTATCTTTATACATATAAATATGGTATATACGTATTAGGTTATAATTATATTACATATATCCATTTATAAATTAATTTACACATATAATCTCTTACAGATTATTCACTTAGTACTATGTTTATTTAGAATAACTAGTTTACCTTAACTGTTCCAGTGCATGGGGAGATAAATTACACTATATTCACTAACTCTTCTATTTTTTTTCTATTTGAAGTAATACTACAATGAACATCTTTGTACATGCCTCCTGGTTTTACACGTGTGACAACTTTCTGAACCCTAAAAGAATTTACAATGGTTGAGTTGTGAAATTTGCAGGAGTTTGAGCATACTTTGGCATTGCCTTTCTTTGGGACTGGAATGAAAACTGACCTTTTCCAGTGCTGTGGTCACTGCTGAGTTTTCCAAACTTGCTGGCATATTGAGTGCAGCACTTTTACAGCATCATCTTTAAGGATCTGAAATAGCTCAACTGGAATTTCATCACCTCCACTAGCTTCGTTCATGGTGATGCTTCCTAAGGCCCACTTGACTTTGCATTCCAGGATGTCTGGCTCTAGGTGAGTGATCACACCATCGTGATTATCTAGGTCATGAAGATCCTTTTTGTACAGTTCTTCTGTGTATTCTTGCCACCTCTTCTCAATATCTTCTGCTTCTGTTAGGTC
Organism: Bos grunniens; assembly: GCF_055505025.1. Taxonomy (NCBI): domain Eukaryota; kingdom Metazoa; phylum Chordata; class Mammalia; order Artiodactyla; family Bovidae; genus Bos; species Bos grunniens. The sequence goes on from NC_141168.1 coordinate 23,127,886, forward strand.
CATACCATTTCTGTCCTTTATTGTGCCTATCTTTGCATGAAATGTTCCCTTGGTATCTCTAATTTTCTTGAAGAGATCTCTAGTCTTTCCCAGTCTATTTTTTCCCTCTATTTCTTTGCTTTGATCACTGAGGAAGGCTTTCTTATCTCTCCTTTCTATTCTTTGGAACTCTACATTCAAATGGGTACGTAGTCACTCAGTCGCGTCTGACTCTTTGTGACCCCATGAACAGTAGTAGCCCACCAGGCTCCTCTGTTCATGGGATTCTCCAGGCAAGAATACTGGAGTGGGTTGCCATTTTCTTCCCCCAAAATGGGAATATCTTTCCTTTTCTCCTTTGCCTTTCGCTTCATTTCCTTTCACAGCTATTTGTAAGGCCTCCTCAGACAACCATTTTGCCTTTTTTGCATTTCTTTTTCTTGGGGGTGGTTTTGCTCACTGCCTCCTGTACAATGTCACAAACCTCTGTCCATAGTTCTTCAGGCACTCTATCAGATCAGTCTCCCACAATGGAAATAGTAAGACTTTATTTTGGAGGGCTCCAAAATCACTGCAGACAGTGACTGCAGCCATGACATTAAAAGATGCTTGCTCAAAAAAGAAAGGCGCTTGCTTCTTGGAAGAAAAGCTATGACCAACCTAGATAGCATATTAAAAAGCAGAGACATTACTTTGCCAACAAAGATCCATCTAGTCAAAGCTATGGTTTTTCCAGTAGTCATGTATGGATGTTAGAGTTGGACCATAAAGAAGGTTGAGCGCCAAAGAATTGATGCTTTTGAACTGTGGTGTTGGAGAAGACTCTTGAGAGTCCCTTGGACTGCAAGGAGATCCAACCAGTCCATCCTAAAGGAAATCATTGGAAGGACTGATGCTGAAGCTGAAACTCCAATACTTTGGCCACCTGATATGAAGAACTGACTCATTGGAAAAGACCCTGATGCTGGGAAAGATTGAAGGCAGGAAGACAAGGGGACAACAGAGGATGAGATAGTTGGATGGCATCACCGATTTGATGAACATGAGTTTAAGTAAGCTCCAGGAGTTGGTGATGGACAAGGAAGCCTGGCGTGCTGCAGTCCATGGGGTTGCAAAGAGTCAGACACGACTGAGCAACTGAACTGAACTGAGTTGTGAAATATGCACATTTTCAACTGTACCAGGTATTTTCAGATTGATCACTAAAAATCAAACAGCAATTTATTCCCATCAGTCATGTACAAGAGCTCCTGTTTTCTTCTCATCCTTGCCAGCACTTGGTGTTAGCAAACTCATTAGGTTTTGCCAATCAATAGGTGTAAAATGGAATCTCACCAGGGTCTTACTCTTCATTTCCCTGATTATTAGCAATGTTGAGCATCTTAGATAAATTGACCATTCAGCCTTCTTCCTCTATGAAGTGCTTAGTCATATCCTTTGCCCATTTTCTACTGAGTAGTTTGTCTTTTCCTTATTGATTTGAGGACTTTTTTCTGAACTCTGAATGCTTAACTGTGATCACAAAGAAGAGTTGCAAACGTAATACTCCTAGTCTATCATCTGCCTTTTCATCTTGTTTTAATGTTTTTTATTAGAATGAAGATTTTTATGTTAATTTAACGTCAGTCTTTTCTCTTAGGGCTTGTGATTTCTGTATCTTATTCTTCCCCATCACAATGTCATGAAAATATGCATTGTGGTTTACCCCTAACAAAGTTTTAGAGTTTGGCTTTTCACATTTAGACCCATAACTCATTTTTCTATACAGTAGGAGGCGGACATTTAATTTTAGTTTTGTCCAAATCAATAGCCAACAGCTCTAGGTTTATTTATTATCTATCAAATCCATTCTTACCTCCGCTAATCATTAACTGATAAATTACTTTCAAATCTCTATTGTCATTTTATAATCATCAATGTAATAACTGATTCAGGCAAAAATCAACAACAATTTGGTAATAGACTAGTAAGAGGTTAAGCAAATAGTCTGTAAGTACCACTCTATAGATAGCTTACTAATTATGAAGGAGATACGTCTCAAAACAGACAACTGGAAGAAATACTTAAGAGATCAAACTCAGCATCACCAATAACACAATAAATACACTTCCTGCAATGACATAATGGAAAATATACATGTCCTCTACAGTATTCTTGCCAAAATTTGCCAAACTGAATCTAATCAGGAAGAATTATTTAGGCAAATCCAGATGTGGAATATTCTTACAAAACACGTAGACTGGACTTCTTCAAAAATATCTTGTAAAAACAAGAAAGGTGAAAGGACTATTCTAGACTAAAGGAAGTTAAATAAGCAGGACAAACCAAACTGTAATAAACAACCCTTGTGTGGATCCCAAATTATTCCTAAGAGCAAAAAGTAAAAAATATGGTAGGATAATCAGTGAAATTTGAATATGGACTGCATATTAAATAATATGACTGTATTCATAACATCAGTATTAAGTTGCATATGAAAATGATACTAAAGCTATGTAAAAAAGTGCTCTTACTGTAAGAAGATATAGGCTAAAATATTTAGGAGTAAAGGGTCCTAATTGGAGAAGGCAATGGCACCCCACTCCAGTACTCTTGCCTGGAAAATCCCATGGATGGAGGAGCCTGGTAGGCTGTAGTCCATGGGGTCACTGAGGGTCAGACACAACTGAGCAACTTCACTTTCACTTTTCACTTTTATGCATTGGAGAAGGAAATGGCAACCCACTCCAGTGTTCTTGCCTGGAGAATCCCAGGGAGGGGGAGCCTGGTGGGCTGCCATCTATGGGGTCGCACAGGGTCGGACACGACTGAAGCAACTTAGCAGCAGCAGCAGCAGCAGCAAAGGGTCCTAGTATGTGCTATGTCATGTGTGTTATAAATACATAAGTATTTCTATCGTTTTGTACAGACATGTATATACATACAACATAATATGTATACATTCACAGAGGAACAGAAATTAAATATTGGGAAATGTTAAGAAGTGGCAAATCTAGGTGAAGGATATATTAGTTTTTATTATATGACTCTTTCAGGATTTTTCAATGTTTGAAACTGCAACCCTCCCCAAAAAGAGCTGGGGTGAAAGTTATATTGCTTTTCTCAACTATGTCTTAAATTACTACTACCTCTGGACATTTCTCAGACAGTAAAGCGTCTGCCTATAATGCGGGAGACCCAGGTTCAATCCCTGGGTCAGGGAAGATCTCCTGGAGAAGGCAATGGCACCCCACTCCAGTACTCTTGCCTGGACAATCCCAAGGACAGAGGAGCTGGTAGGCTACAGTTCATGGGGTTGCACAGAGTCGGACACAACTGAGTGACTTCACTTTCACTTTCTGGACATTTTATCTTAGATGCTGACTGTTATTTAATATTAAAATAAACATACTTATCTTAGGATAAACATATTATCCTAAGATAAAAAAATATTAGCCTCTCTTTCTCACTTTCCAATTTCTTTTAGCATCTACTTTATTATTTAGACTCAAAATACTGTAGTCAACTTGTAGGATATTTGGTTGGTAATTAGTAAATACTATAATAATGACTTATTGAAGCCAATTTTACTCATTTTCTTACAATTATAGCTTAAAAATTCTCTCCCGCAAACTGACCAAAAAGTAAAGAATGTGTAAGTCTGTGAGGGGCTAAGATTATAAATCTCAGAGAACAAGCTAAATCAAAGGAGAACTTTTTTACAAAGCTAATCCAAAGACATTTCCTCATCAGAGAATGAAAGCAGACTTGTTCTCATTTCAGACCTCTCAGGACAAGAAAGCCATCAGCTGACAAGACATCTTGAAGTCACAAGGTACAGCTGATAAGGTTTCAGGGCTTCTACTAACCCAAGATTCTGAGTTGCAAGTCACTGACCTGCAAAGCAGACCTGTGAGTTGCCAAAGCAAGTGCTGCTGTAACACAGAGCACACGCACCCCGGCACTGTGCGGAACCCCAGATTCTGGGAACCTGTCAGGGCTACAGCCAAGCTGACTCAACCTCATGAGAATCTGACCACAGTTGGTACCACCCAGAATCTTTCATCAACCTACTTTCAGTGAACATTTACTGAGTGCCTCTGACATGCCACAGGAAATGGCAATCCACTCCAGTATTACTGCCTGGAAAATCCCACGGACAGGAGTGTGTGGTGGGCTACAATTCATAGGGTCACAAAGAGCAGGACACAAATGAGCAAGTGAGTGATGTGTCATAAATACTATTCGGATTGATGAGAGGCAAAACATAAGCAAAACATGGGCGCTGGGTTCAGTTCAGTTGCTGTCATGTCCGACTCTCTGCAACTCCATGGACTGCAGCATGCCAGGCCTCCCTGTGCATCACCAACTCCTGGAGCCTACCCAAACTCATGTCCATTGAGTTGGTGATGCCATGCAACCATCTCATCCTCTGTCGTCCTCCTGCCTTCACTCTTTCCCAGCATCAAGGTCTTTTCCAAGGAGTCAGTTCTTCACATCAGGTGGCCAAAGTATTGGAGTTTCAACTTCAGCATTACTCCTTCTAACGAATATTCAGGACTGATTTCCTTTAGGATGGACTGGTTGGATCTCCTTGCAGTCCAAGGAACTCTGGAGAGGCTTCTTCAACACCAGAGTTCAAAAGCATCAATTCAGTTTTCTTTGCCAGTCCAACTCTCACAACCACACATTACTACTGGAAAAACCACAGCTTTGACTAGATGGACCTTTGTTGGCAAAGTAATGTCTCTGCTTTTTAATATGCTGTCTAGGTTGGTCATAGCTTTTCTTCCAAGGAGCAAGTGTCTTTTAATTTCATGACTGCAATCACCATCTGCAGTGATTTTGGAGACCAAGAAAATAAAGTCTGTCACTGTTTCCATTGTTTCCCCATTTATTTGCCATGAAGTGATGGAACTGGGTCCAAGAAGGTGATAACGAAGATGGTTAAGAAAACACAAAATTACCACACAGAGTCCTGAGGCTAAGAAATAGAAATGTATACCGTACACAGACTAGGAAGTCGATTTTTCAAGGAGTAGGTTATCCAGGCAGAAACTCTGAAAGTTTACCAGATTTACCCTAGGATAAATCCAGATGGACCAGAGCATCACCAGGGCACATCAGCAAGAGTAAAAAGCACATACACGAGCAAAGAAGCATGAAGAACATAATATGCTCTGGACCGCTGCGTGCACTGTGGGAAGATAAAGGGCAGAAAGTGAGAGGGAAGCACCGCAACAAAGGAGAAGCTCTTGACTACCCCACAATTCTTTGAATTCACGAAAGGCAAAACTGAAAGGTTTCTAGCCAAAAGACAACTATGTGTTCAGGAGAAGGGGTGTGGAAGGGGTGTGTGTCTGTGTACATGACACGCAGTGATGTGATGGTGATTAACAAATCTATTCACAGGAAGTACCACTTACTAAGCATCAAAATATGGGCCTGACATTAACTCATTTAATCCTCTCAATAGCTTTATGATATCTATATTAATTCCTTCACTTTACAGAGCATAAATCTAAGGCTTAAAGAGACTAAGGAATTTCTCAAGGCCACACAGCTGGTAAGTGGCAAAACTCCATTTCTCTTCCCCTGTTTCATTAGTACGTATTAACTCTTGCTTTATTCAATCTCAAAATTATTACTCCAGACTCTCCCCTGTGTGATCCATATGGAAGTCAGATCAAACATTCTCATACACTGCTTTCAGCATACTACTTTTGGGCTCAAATCATCTTGGTGACCCCTTGTAACTACAGGAAACCATCCAAATTCTGTAATTTAATCTGTATCTTCCAAACTCCCAAACCGGGATGCCCAGAAAACACAACTCTGAGACAGAGTTTGGCGTACAGAATGTTTACCAAGAGGACTCTTGAGATTAACACCCAGCTTCCTTTCTCAGAGAAGTAATAAAAGCCAGATGGAGCTGAGAAAGAGAGATGTTAGGCCCCAATAAAGGCCAAGCGATGCGCCAGCTGACACTAGGTGGAGCCATGGGGCTAAGATGGCCCTCCAGAGTCACCCAGAGCCTGGCTGAGATGGCCTGGCCTTTCTGCTCTCTCACTGCTCAGACAATGTAAGCCAACTCTAGAAAAGGCATCTTGGGTCATGCAGCCCTTGGCAGCACTGGCAGTCTGAAGGGGCTCCATAGCTCGAGTCCTGGGCACTGACATACTTAGTCTCACCTGCACTACAATTATGAACAGTCCCATGTTTAAAACTTCACAAGCTCCACTGTCCTTCCAACAAAGTCCAAACTCAGCAAGCATGGCCCACAAGTCCCTATGAGGAAACTGAGGTTTACAAAAATCACTTCACTTGTACAATATCCCAGAGGCAGCCAAAGCGGCTAAACAAAGTCAAGCTTCAATGTGACACCAAAGTGTCACTTCTCAAGTATCCATGGCATCAAGAATAAAATGCCAACGTGAGGGTATGGAAGGAGATCCAAGCTAGGGATGACTAAAGAAAGACTATCTACAGCAACATTTTCCTAAGGGCAGTTTTACCATCTATCTAGGTCCCAACAAAACATGACTATTAAATAGAGTATATTAAGAATGCTCTCTGATAACTCCTTTGGATGTAAGTGCTAAGCAAAATGACAAGGAATCTGGTTTTGAAATGACCAAATTATTAGTTTCAGCATAACCTCCACCGAAGCTTGTAAATCCAAAGGAAACTCAACAAGCTGCGCAAAAGGAAAATCACTGAACTCAATGGAAGGAATCATTCTGAAGTGGGCCTCAGTAGATGGAGCTGTCCCCTCTGAATCGGTGCTGAACCACAGAACAGGGAAACCTGAAGAGCTGGAAATACAGTCATTCAGACAAAGGTTCTGAACATTTGCACTGATTAAAATGCCAATCACCCTTCTCCTAAGAATGCTGGCATTAACCCTGGTGTGCCAGCCACATTTCAACCCTGACTAATGTTATTATTAAACATGAACTGAGCACCAACAATGCCTTCAGCACCTCTAAGAAAGAGGCAGGGTGCTTGCCTAGTACTTTGCCATCAAACAAGTGTTTTGAGAAAGACAACAGAATGACTATAAACTTCGAGTTCTATGTTCATGGGGAAAAAAGAAACCCTCAAAATTGATCTCTCCCCTTAAATTTAAATAAAACTTGGGAGTTTATTTAGGGGAAAATGTCCTTCATAATTGCTTTTTTTCTTATGATTGCTGTTGTCATATAAACTAGGCTTCTGACCAAACTGTGCTTTAATTAAGAGGCTATTTGATTCTACATGTTGTTTGGGGTGAACACATAACCGTGAGGTTGCAGAATTGGGCTACCTGTAGATGCTAAGAAACCTTGTACCTGAATATGTAAGATCTCATTTGCAAAGCAGAAATAGACACACAGACGCAGAGAACAAATATATATAGATGCCAAGGACATGGAAGGGTGGGTGCAAGGAATTGGGAAATTGGGATTAGCACATATACACTATTGATTCTATGTATAAAAAGATGACTAATGAGGACCTACTGTATAGCACAGGATATTCTACTTAATTCAATGTGGTGACCTGAATGGGAAGGAAGTCCAAAGGGGAAGGGAAATATGTATGTGGATGGCTGGTTCATTTTGCTGTATGGTAGAAACTAACAATACTGTAAAGAAAAAGAATTAGACTTATCCCCAAATAAAGATGGGAATATTAAACTATTCAAATATATTTCAACAAAAACATGTCTCATCCTCCAAATGCCCCATGACAACATGCCACTTTTTTTTAATCAGATAATGCCAGCCCACCAACTGTTGGCCCAAAAGAGCTGAAAACTCAGGTACTCAGCAAGTGCAAAGTCAGAAATACGGCATAGCCTAGAAGGTCTCACAAGGGCTACAGTTAAGACTGCCCACTGCAGAGCAGAACTAACTTTGGCCAACAGCCAAGTAACAACGTCAAAAGCAACACGCCCTACAAACAAGCTCAGTGAAAGGCAATTATTATCTAATGATTCAATTTAAGATTTGGGGTCCTACCTCTTCCTTTCAAAGGCCATACATAGAAGTAAACTGTAGTATTAGAGGGGAACAAAAAACTTGCAACTCAACATGAAGGGCAAAAAAGTGTTCTGTTATCATGATTTACTCTGACTTTCAGAGAGCTGAAGACGACAGCAGGTGAGAACGCACATCCAAGTATTTCAGCATAAACACCACAGCACGCATTCCAAACAAACTATCATGGCCCACTTGACACTGGCACACAGCTCTTCCTAAGCCAGCACGCCTTCGCGAACTTGAAGATTAGTTGCTCATAATCTGGTCATAATTTGCCCCTTCAGGTGCCTTCACTAAGATATTTGATGTTGGGATTTTTGTTCAAATGACTTTGACAATGTCAATTCATGTTTAAATGAAATGTAAAGACCAAGAACTTGTTCCGCTTTTGCTGATGCTGAGTCCTGAAGACATTAAATCTACAGATACACAATCTGTGATAAGATCTACTTATAATTCTGCAAGTGTAAGGATGTGCTAAATGCACTGGCAGCGGTCAAGACAAGCATGGGAAAGGGGGCAGGGAATGTCTTTAAAATGCGTAAATAACTAAGAAAGTTTCTATTTAATGATAATAATTCTCAAGTTTATTTCTAATGACATAATAAACTCTTAGAGATAATGCTTTAACAGGTAAAGTGATTCAGTGAGGATCTACCATCTATAGGTGGTAGAAAGATGCTTCAAATTCCTTGTATTTGGTTAATACTGAATCAACTATTTAAGGCTCCTTCCTCTGTATCCAAAAATGACTTTACAGATGTAAGGCATGAAGTTTAACTGTTTTTTGTTTTTAATGAAAGAGGATAGGATATGATTTTACACTAATATGCACACATTCTTTTGCCAAGTTCCTTTTAATATAAAAGATGGATATCTTAAGATGGCTGACCACAACTTATTTACATGGATATGTAATTTATAATCAACATCCAAAAAAATAAAACATAGTTAACTGACCCAAAGACAGCCAGTATTTGTAACTTCAGCCTCTTAACATCACAGCCCCTTTCAATGTAGTACTGGTCCTAAACTTTAGTAAAATAAGATGTGAGATGTTGACCTAGCTTGATTCAAATGGTCTAGGTCTATAGATGCTAATGTCTGTTTCAAACAATAAATTTTACTACCATCTTTTGGGGACTTTTGATGTACTTATTCAAAAACAAAATATAAAGCAAGACAGTGACAGATGCCCACATATGCATAATGTGAAACATGTAGAGAGCCACATGCAAAGAAGAAATTCACACATGTACAGACATATACTCATCACTCTTCATGTGTTTCAGACAAAGCTATGTCAAACTCTAGTTTCCCTAATATAAGGGTTTTTTTCTCTAATACAATGCCTTCCTTGCCTCCTCTGATACCCTGTAAGATATAAGTCCTGATACGAAGATTTTGGGCTACCTTGAAACCCACGCCAAACACATTATGAAGATTCCAGCAGGCTATGTACTGCTCATGAACATAAAACCATTTCAAAAGCACGCTTACTGCATATTGGCTCAGCAGGATGAGATGTCTGGAGGTAAGGAAGAAATGAGAAGGTGATAAGCAGGCAAGTCCAGGTAAAACAGCATTTCATTTCTTAGCCCCAAAAATAGACTCCCTGCAAATTCATATGCTGAGCCTCTAATGTCTGTAGTTGTAAAACACAGGAAATAATTCTGAATGTTCTCTTAAGAATATCACTCAGATAGACTAATTAAAAACGATAAAGAACAAGGAAAATGCAAAATTCTTTTAAAATGTTAACTGACATCAGGTTTCCCAGCAAGTAAGGTCCAATAATTTTCTAGTTCTTACCCTGAATTCCCTTCCCCAGCCCTGCAAAGCTAACTAACCCAGAGCTATGAAGAGCCAAGAATTTCCAGCACTCATCAAGCTGGCCAAAAGTAACATTCTTCAGAATACCAGATCCCTGGGGTAATTAAAACATAGAGAACAGAAAGAAGGAATTAATTGAATGACCACAGCTGCCAAATGAATAAGGCTGAACAAGGCTAGTTGGTAATAGATATGTTCCACAGTAAGAGAAGTGGAACAAGGGGTCAGGATGAGGGTGGAAGGAAGCCACACCCAACATGCTGAGCTAGTGATCTTGAAAGGTAGTAATGGCTCAGAAAAGCCAAAGCCAGTCAAACTCCTCTGGCAATTTCTGGAAACATTTTGAACACAAACAAAGAAATGAAGCCTCCAGCACCTCCTGCCTCTCAGAACTGGTGACACTCCCGTAGGAGGGCTTCGGGAAGACGGGGTGAGCACGGCGCTGAGCACACACACGACACGCATCTTTCCCGTCCCGTGTGCGGCAGGCAGGTTCTACACGGGAAATTAATTTGGTGAAAGGAAACCAAAGACTGCTAAAATTCTAGCATTTATAGGCCATCAAAATGGTAGCTCTGTAGCAGGAAAACCAAACCTCAATAAAGTGGCAATAAGGCTTGAGCATTCCGGTTATGGTATTTTAGATAAACATTTATACATTTTCTAGTTGATTGTACAATCCCTGATGAGCAATGCAGAGGCACAGCCTGAGAGTAAGAAGGACGATGATTTATCTATGTACTAACCTACTGGGAGGTTTATCTGATTTCGATTACACTTCTCTCTTCACGCAGCCACTCGAGATAGCTCCAGCCAAAGAAAACTGCCTATACAAGATGGTCCCAAAACTCGCTATGAACGGTGCTTCAGAAAGGGCTTTTGGTCTTCTATATGAAGTACTGAATATTAAAACATGCGAAGGTAAGTGAGAAGAATCACTGACACCTGTTTGACCACCTCCTTCTCACCCCACAGACAGAGAACCCATGGCTAGTGTCACAGTTCTGTGAAAACGTACAGAATTCACACATGGGAGAATGAAAAGAGTGTGGGAAGCACATTCTGGTGGACTTTGGTGCCAGACTGATTCAGGTTCAAGCCCAATCCTCGCCACTAGGCACCAGGCAGTAAAACACGACAGAACGTTATAGGGAAAATGAGATCATCACAGAGCTTAGAACAAAAGAAACCTTACGTAAGGAATGCCCCCACTATGCCACCACCACCTACATCATCCCCACCAATACCACCGCATCGGCACCAATATCTACATCACCACCACCTACATCATAATTGCATAATTACTGAGAAGACAAAAACACATTAAATGAAACCAAGTATACATTTAGAAATCAATTATTAACAGTGATCACATACCCTATTAAACTCACTTAGGATTATTGCTAAAACTGGACTCAGTAAAGAGGAACACAGATGCCCAAGGTCAAGGCCTAGTCAAGAACAGGCTTAGAGGAACCTAACTAAAACCTGACAGTCTTTCAAATCCAAGAGTAAATAATCCCAGAATGAGGGCAAGAGTAGTTGTCCTGATAAAGAACTTGAGGCTCATTGCACACTCTCTGGGACACACATACTGGTAACAATAGACTGCTCCCTCTCACTCGCTGTCCAAGTTGAAGATGATAATACCACCTTATGTTCCTATAGCATATGACATATAACAAACCATGAAAGAAAGTGAAGGTGAAAGTGTTAGTCGCTCAGGTGTGTCCAACTCTTTGCAAGCCCATGCACGGCAGCCCGCCAGGATCCTCTGTCCATGGAATAGTCCAGGCAAGAATACTGGAGTGGATAGCCATTCCCTTCTCCAGGGATCTTCCCAACACAGAGACTGAACCCAAGATTGCAAAGCGCAATTTCCCACATTGCAGGCAGATTCTTTACCATCTGAACTTTAGGGCATAGATACATTCATTTCTATCAAATGATACCTTCAACTGATAAATGACCATTGCCTAAATGAAGACTTTCTGTACAAACAGATACAAAACTAATTTGAAGTGAACTATGAAAACTATATTTAATTTATATGCTAGAATTCCAATAATACATATCCTTCAATAAAGTTCTTTCTAGCTGTAAGAACTTCATCCTTTGTATTTTATCAGTATAACAAAGAAATTATAGGAGGCGAAAACAATCAAAAGAAATTTCAGGGGGAGGAGCTAAGATGGCGGAGGAGTAGGACGGGGAGAACACTTTCTCCCCCACAAATTCTTCAAAAGAACATTTAAACGCCCAGTAAATTCCACAAAACAACTTCTGAATGCCGGCAGAGGACATCAGGCACCCAGAAAAGCAACCCATGTCTTCGAAAGGAGGTAGGAAAAATATATATAAGACAAAAAAAGAGACAAAAGAGGGAGGGACAGAGCTCCGTCCCGGGAAGGGAGTCTTAAAAAGAGAGAAGTTTCCAAACACCAGGAAACCTTCTCACTGCCGAATCTGTGCCGAGCCTTGGAAGCACAGAGGGCAACACAACAGGGAGGGAAAATAAATAAACAATTAAAACCCACAGATTACGAGCCCTACGGTAACTCCCCCACTGGAGAAGCAGCGCAGACGCCTGCATCCGCCATTAGCAATCAGGGGCTGAGCAGGGAGGCGCGGCGCGGGCTGCATTGCTTAGAATAAGGATCTGGCCTGAATACCCTGAACGCTATCTGAGCGAAATAATTTGGGCTAGCAAACCAGACTGTGGGATATCTACTACGGGAGAAGCCAGCCCTAAGCTAAGACACCACCAGGCCTGCGCACGAAACAAAGGACTGTACAGAGATAGCCGGCTGCAGACCGTCCCTGTCTGGTGACAGGCAGCCAGAGCCGGAAGTGGGCAATCACAGCTCCAGAGAGACATTATCTACAAAACTGTAAGCAGGCTTCTTTGCTAACTAAAACTTCGTGGGGGTCTGGACGGTCAACATCCGCCTGAGAAGGTGCGCCAGTTGTACACCTAGATAACCAAGCCACGGGGAGGCGATAAGTCGCAGCAATCGCGCTCGCCAAACACCTCATCACCTGAGCTGCTCGGACCCGGGAAGGGCACAAAACGCTGGCCCAACCGAGTCTGCGCCTCTGAGGGCTTCCCGAGTGCCTGAACCTGAGCAGCTTGGACCTGGGAGGTGCAAGCAGCCCAGGGCCGGCCACGGATGGTTCCTGGCGGAGCAACCTAGAGCCTGAGCAGTGTGGGCAGGGAGGCTACACGCACCGTGAGCGGGGGCAGACCCAGTGTGGCTGAGGCACTGCGAGCACACACCAGTGTTATTTGTTTGCAGTGTCCCTCCCTCCCCACAGCACGACTGAACAAGTGAGCCTAAAAGAAAAAAAGTGGCCACCACTGTCCCCTTTGTGTCAGGGCAGAAACCAGACACTGAAGAGACCAGCAAATAGAAGAAGCTATAACAGAGGGGACCGCTTTGGAAGCTACAGGCAATAGATTAAAACACTGTGGTTAGAACTGAATACATAGGAAGGGGCCTATAGATCTTGAGAAATTTAAGTCGGACCAAGGAACTAGCCGAAAATGAACTGACCCCACAATGCCCAAAACAAAACCAGAGAAAGCCCTAGATATATTTTTATGATCATTCTTTTTTTTTTTTAATTTTTGAAAAAATTTTAACTCCTCTATTATTCCTTTAATTTTCACTTTTATAACCTATTACTTTGCAAAAAAAAAAGACCCTATTTTTTTTAAAAAGCAAACTTCATATATACATTTTTTATAATTTTTGTGACCTTGTTTTTTTTTCTTCTTTTCTTTAACATTGTATTTTTGAAATTCCAAACTCTACTCTAGATTTTTAATTTTAGCTTTTTGGTATTTCTTATCAATTTTATACCTTTATTTATTTATTTATTTTTTTTTTACAAATTTTGTGACTTTTTTTTCCCCTCTCTTTTTCTCTCTCTCTCTCTCTCTTCTTCTTTTATATAACATTGTATATCTGAAATTCCAAACTCTAGATTTTTAATTTATGCTTTATGGTATTTGTTATCAATTTTGTACCTGTATTTTCTTCATAATTTTTACAACTTGGTTTATTTTTGTTTATTCTCTCTTTTTCTTCTTTTTTTTTAACATCGTATTTTTAAAATTCCAGACTCTAGATTTTTAACTTTTGCTTTTTGGTATTTGTTATCAATTTTGTACCTATATTTTCTTTATAATTTTTGCGACTTGGTTTGTTTTTGTGTGTTTTTTTTTTCTTTCTTTTTCTTCTTCTTTTTTTTAACATTGTATTTTTGAAATTCCAGACTCTAATCTAGATTTTTTAACTTTTGCTTTTTGGTATTTGTTATCAATTTTGTACCTATATTTTCTTTATATTTTTTGCGACTTGGTTTTTTTTTTTCTCTTTCTTTTCCTTCTTCTTTTCTTTAACATAGTATTTTTGAAATTCCAAACTCTACTCTAGATTTTTAATTTTTGCTTTCATGTATTTGTTACCAATTTTGTACCTTTAAGAACCCAATCTTCAGTACCCATTTTTCACTAGGGAGCGAGATTACTGGCTTGACTGCTCTCTCCCTCTTTGGACTCTCCTTTTTCTCCACCAGGTCGCCTGTGTCTCCTCCCTAACCCCTCTCTACTCTATGCAATTCTGAGAATTTCTGTGTGTTCCAGATGGTGGAGAACACTTAGGGAACTGATTACTGGCTGGATCTGTCTCCCTCCTTTTCATTCCCCCTTTTATCCGCCTGGCCACCTCTGTCTCCTTCCTCCTTTTTCTCTTCTCTGTATAATTCCGTGAACATCCTGAGTGGTCCAATTGTGGAGTGCACATAAGGAAGTGATTACTGGTTAGCCTGCTCTCTCCTCTATTGATTCCACCTCATCTCATTTGGGTCACCTCTAACTCCCTCCTCCCTCTTCTCTTCTCTTCTCCGTGTAACGCTGTGAACCTCTCTGGGTGGCCGCCATGGTGGAGAAACTTTTCATCTTTAACGCAGATGTTTTATCAATGGTGCTGTATAGAAGGTGAAGTTTTGAAACTACTGTAAAAATAAGACCGATAACTGGAAGCAGGAGGCTAAGTCCAAACCCTAACTCCAGGGAACATTAATTGACAGAAGCTCATCAAACGCCTCCATACCTACACTGAAACCAAGCACCACACAGGGACCAACAAGTTCCAGGGCAAGACATACCAAGCAAATTCTCCAGCAACACAGGAACACAGCCCTGAGCTTCAAGATACAGGCTGCTCAAAGTCACCCCAAAACCATAGACATCTCATAACTCATTACTGGACACTTCACTGCACTCCAGAGAGAAGAAATACAGCTCCACCCACCAGAACACCAACACAAGCTTCCCTAACCAAGAAACCTTGACAAGCCACCTGTACAAACTCACACACAGCGAGGAAACGCCACAATAAAGAGAACTCCACAAACTGCCAGAATACAGAAAGGACGCCCCAAACTCAGCGATTTAAACAAGATGAAGAGACAGAGGAATACCCAGCAGGTAAAGGAAAAGGATAAATGCCCACCAAATCAAACAAAAGAGGAAGAGATAGGGAATCTACCTGATAAAGAATTCTGAATAATGAAAGTGAAATTGATCCAAAATCTTGAAATCAAAATGCAATCACAGATTAATAGCCTGGAGACAAGGATTGAGAAGATGCAAGAAAGGTTTAACAAGGACCTAGAAGAAATAAAAAAGAATCAATATATAATGAATAATGCAATAAGTGAAATCAAAAACACTCTGGAGGCAACAAATAGTAGAGTAACAGAGGCAGAAGACAGGATTAGTGAATTGGAAGATAGAATGGTAGAAATAAATGAATCAGAGAGGAAAAAAGAAAAACGAATTAAAAGAAATGAGGACAATCTCAGAGACCTCCAGGACAATATTAAATGCTACAACATTCGAATCATATGGGTCCCAGAAGAAGAAGACAAAAAGAAAGACCATGAGAAAATACTTGAGGAGATAATAGTTGAAAACTTCCATAAAATGGGGAAGGAAATAATCACCCAAGTCCAAGAAACCCAGAGTCCCAAACAAGATAAACCCAAGGCGAAACACCCCAAGACACATATTATTCAAATTAACAAAGATCAAACACAAAGAACAAATATTAAAAGCAGCAAGGGAAAAACAAATAACACACAAGGGAATTCCCATAAGGATAACAGCTGATCTTTCAATAGAAACTCTCCAAGCCAGGAGGGAATGGCAAGACACACTTAAAGTGATGAAAGAAAATAACCTACAGCCCAGATTATTGTACCAGCAAGGATCTCATTCAAATATGAAGGAGAAATCAAAAGCTTCTCAGACAACCAAAAGCTGAGAGAATTCTGCACCACCAAACCAGCTCTCCAACAAATACTAAAGGATATTCTCTAGACAGGGAACACAAAAACGGTGTATAAATTCGAACCCAAAACAATAAAGTAAATGGCAATGGGATCATACTTATCAATAATTACCTTAAACGTAAATGGGTTGAATGCCCCAACCAAAAGACAAAGACTGGCTGAATGGATACAAAAACAAGACCCCTACATATGCTGTCTACGAGAGACCCACCTCAAAACAGGGGACACATACAGACTGAAAGTGAAGGGCTGGAAAAAGATTTTCCATGCAAATAGGGACCAAAAGAAAGCAGGAGTAGCAATACTCATATCAGACAAAATAGACTTTAAAACAAAGGCTGTGAAAAGAGACAAAGACGGTCACCACATAAAGATCAAAGGATCAATCCAAGAAGAAGATATAACAATTATAAATATATATGCACCCAACACGGGAGCGCCGCAATATGTAAGGCAAATGCTAACAAGTATGAAAGGAGAAATTAACAATAACACAATAATAGTGGGAGACTTTAATACCCCACTCACACCTATGGATAGATCAACTAAACAGAAAATTAACAAGGAAACACAAACGTTAAACGATACAATAGACCAGTTAGACCTAATTGATATCTATAGGACATTTCATCCCAAAACAATGAATTTCACCTTTTTCTCAAGCGCACATGGAACCTTCTCCAGGATAGATCACATTCTGGGCCATAAATCTAGCCTTGGTAAATTCAAAAAAATTGAAATCATTCCAAGCATCTTTTCTGACCACAATGCAGTAAGATTAGATCTCAATTACAGAAGAAAAACTATTAAAAATTCCAACATATGGAGGCTGAACAACACGCTGCTGAATAACCAACAAATCACAGAAGAAATCAAAAAAAGAAATCAAAATTTGCATAGAAACGAATGAAAATGAAAACACAACAACCCAAAACCTGTGGGACACTGTAAAAGCAGTCCTAAGGGGAAAGTTCATAGCAATACAGGCATACCTCAAGAAACAAGAAAAAAGTCAAATAAATAACCTAACTCTACACCTAAAGCAACTAGAAAAGGAAGAAATGAAGAACCCCAGGGTTAGTAGAAGGAAAGAAACCTTAAAAATTAGGGCAGAAATAAATGCAAAAGAAACAAAAGAGACCATAGCAAAAATCAACAAAGCCAAAAGCTGGTTCTTTGAAAGGATAAATAAAATTGACAAACCATTAGCCAGACTCATCAAGAAACAAAGGGAGAAAAATCAAATCAATAAAATTAGAAATGAAAATGGAGAGATCACAACAGACAACACAGAAATACAAAGGATCATAAGAGACTGCTATCAGCAATTATATGCCAATAAAATGGACAACATGGAAGAAATGGACAAATTCTTAGAGAAGTACAACTTTCCAAAATTGGACCAGGAAGAAATAGAAAATCTTAACAGACCCATCACAAGCACGGAAATTGAAACTGTAATCAGAAATCTTCCAGCAAACAAAAGCCCAGGTCCAGACGGCGTCACAGCTGAATTCTACCAAAAATTTAGAGAAGAGCTAACACCTATCCTGCTCAAACTCTTCCAGAAAATTGCAGAGGAAGGTAAACTTCCAAACTCATTCTATGAGGCCACCATCACCCTAATACCAAAACCTGACAAAGATGCCACAAGAAAAGAAAACTATAGGCCAATATCACTGATGAACATAGATGCAAAAATCCTTAACAAAATTCTAGCAATCAGAATCCAACAACACATTAAAGAGATCATACACCATGACCAAGCGGGCTTTATCCCAGGGATGCAAGGATTCTTCAATATCTGCAAATCAGTCAATGTAATACACCACATTAACAAATTGAAAAATAAAAACCATATGATTATCTCAATAGATGCAGAGAAAGCCTTTGACAAAATTCAACATCCATTTATGATAAGAACTCCCCAGAAAGCAGGAATAGAAGGAACATACCTCAACATAATAAAAGCTATATATGACAAACCCACAGCAAACATTATCCTCAATGGTGAAAAATTGAAAGCATTTCCTCTAAAGACAGGAACAAGACAAGGGTGCCCACTTTCACCATTACTATTCAACATAGTTTTGGAAGTTTTGGCTACAGCAATCAGAGCAGAAAAAGAAATAAAAGGAATCCAAATTGGAAAAGAAGAAGTAAAACTCTCACTATTTGCAGATGACATGATCCTCTACATAGAAAACACTAAAGACTCCACCAGAAAATTACTAGAACTAATCAATGACTATAGTAAAGTTGCAGGATATAAAATCAACACACAGAAATCCCTTGCATTCCTATACACTAATAATGAGAAAACAGAAAGAGAAATTAAGGAAACAATTCCATTCACCATTGCAACGAAGAGAATAAAATACTTAGGAATATATCTACCTAAAGAAACTAAAGACCTATATATAGAAAACTATAAAACACTGGTGAAAGAAATCAAAGAGGACACTAATAGATGGAGAAATATACCATGTTCATGGATTGGAAGAATCAATATACTGAAAATGAGTATACTACCCAAAGAAATTTATAGATTCAATGCAATCCCTATCAAGCTACCAATGGTATTCTTCACAGAGCTAGAACAAATAATTTCACAATTTGTATGGAAATACAAAAAACCTTGAATAGCCAAAGCTATCTTGAGAAAGAAGAATGGAACTGGAGGAATCAACCTACCTGACTTCAGGCTCTACTACAAAGCCACAGTCATCAAGACAGTATGGTACTGGCACAAAGACAGAAATATAGATCAATGGAACAAAATAGAAAGCCCAGAGATAAATCCACGCACATATGGACACCTTATCTTTGACAAAAGAGGCAAGAATATACAATGGATTAAAGACAATCTCTTTAACAAGTGGTGCTGAGAAAACTGGTCAACCACTTGTAAAAGAATGAAACTAGACCACTTTCTAAACCATACACAAAAATAAACTCAAAATGGATTAAAGATCTCAACGTAAGAACAGAAACTATAAAACTCCTAGAGGAGAACATAGGCAAAACACTCTCCGACATACATCACAGCAGGATCCTCTATGACCCACCTCCCAGAATATTGGAAATAAAAGCAAAAATAAACAAATGGGACCTAATTAAAATTAAAAGCTTCTGCACAACAAAGGAAACTATAAGCAAGGTGAAAAGGCAGCCTTCAGAATGGGAGAAAATAATAGCAAATGAAGCACCTGACAAACTAATCTCAAAAATATACAAGCAACTCCTACAGCTCAATTCCAGAAAAATAAATGACCCAATCAAAAAATGGGCCAAAGAACTAAATAGACATTTCTCCAAAGAAGACATACAGATGGCTAACAAACACATGAAAAGATGCTCAACATCACTCATTATCAGAGAAATGCAAATCAAAACCACTATGAGGTACCATTTCACGCCAGTCAGAATGGCTGCGATCCAAAAGTCTACAAGTAGTAAATGCTGGAGAGGATGTGGAGAAAAGGGAACCCTCTTACACTGTTGGTGGGAATGCAAACTAGTACAGCCACTATGGAGAACAGTGTGGAGATTCCTTAAAAAACTGGAAATAGAACTGCCTTATGATCCAGCAATCCCACTGCTGGGCATACACACTGAGGAAACCAGAAGGGAAAGAGACACGTGTACCCCAATGTTCATCACAGCACTGTTTATAATAGCCAGGACATGGAAGCAACCTAGATGCCCATCAGCAGATGAATGGATAAGAAAGCTGTGGTACATATACACAATGGAGTATTACTCAGCCATTAAAAAGAATACATTTGAATCAGTTCTAATGAGGTGGATGAAACTGGAGCCTATTATACAGAGTGAAGTAAGCCAGAAAGAAAAACACCAATACAGTATACTAATGCATATATATGGAATTTAGAAAGACGGTAACAATAACCCTGTATACGAGACAGCAAAAGAGACACTGATGTATAGAACAGTCTTTTGGACTCTGTGGGAGAGGGAGAGGGTGAGATGATTCGGGAGAATGGCATTGAAATATGTATAATATCATATATGAAACAAGTCGCCAGTCCAGGTTCGATGCACGATACTGGATGCTTGGGGCTGGTGCACTGGGACGACCCGGAGGGATGGTATGGGGAGGGAGGAGGGAGGAGGGTTCAGGATGGGGAACACGTGTATGCCTGTGGCAGATTCATTTCAATATATGGCAGAACCAATACAATATTGTAAAGTTTAAAAATAAAATAAAATTAAAAAAAAAGAAATTTCAAAAAATACACATCCTCTTTTTACCCCTAAATTAAAAATAAAATCCCAGAAAATAAGGGTAAAACCATGTTTTTAATACTTAAAAGAGAGACCCAATAAGTGATGTAATGGACATAAATTTAATTACATGGTACACAACACTCAAATATCACTAAGCATTGGAACATGTGCCATAAATTTAAAAAAAAAAAAAAAAGTATTTTTCAAATGATGATCTCAAAAATGTGTTAGGGTTCTGTGAGGTCCTCACATAGTACTGCCCATGGAGGCAGTACAGATCATTCATGCAAGAAATCAGCATGGGAAAGGGAATCTATCCTGGGCCCAAGTTTATCTTCTCCCCTGGGAAGGCATGCGACTTTGTGTAATCACTCTCAGCTTCCATTTCTTCATCTGTGATATAGGAATAGAAGGAGATACAGCACATGAAAGAGTTTTTCAAGCAGTAAATCACTATGCAGGTATTAACTGTACTGAGAACACCAAAGCAGACTCACGTTTGAGATGTTCTTCTAATTAATGGACATATTTTATCTTTAAGATAATAGGTATTTTGCTTACAACTCCACCATCTAACACAATGCCTTGCCCAGAGTAGGCACACAAATATTTACAAAGTGGAGGTGGATGGATAGGTGGGTAAATGGATGGATTGATGGATGCAGTTTCTCTTCTGCTAGCTCTAAATTATAATATTATAACCATTTTAGGGTGGTACATTTGGCCCAAAAGGCAAACCAAAGCCACATTCAGAAAACAGGAGATTGTAATATGAACATTTGTTAGCAATACTTACATTATTTGACCATGATGTGAATAAAGAAACCACAAAAAGGGGAAAAAAAATTTATTTTTTCCATTTTCCACAACCTCTCTATACCTTCTCACATATCTGTTATTAGTCTTATGATTATTATTGCATATCTTTTGGGTCACTGCCTATATACTAACATAAAATTATAAATTTTGTTTTATCAACATTTGTTCTACATACATCATTAAAACTTTACTACCAAATCAATGTTGTATGATGTTTATAAACAGAACATTTCCATAGACTCAAAAGCATGGTAAATTCTGCCTTAGACAAAATAAAGATACATTATCTAACTTTTCACTTTTTCACTCAGTCTTATTCAATAAATATTTCTACTTGCCTGACACTAAGAATACAGCTGTGAGTCTTTTGAACAAAAGATGCTGGGAAGACTGGATATCCACAAGCAAAAGAATGAAGTTAGACCCTTACCTAACACCATATACAAAAATTACTTTAAAAGAGACTAAAGACCTAAATGTATAAAACCTAAAACCATAAAACACAGGGCAAAAGTTTTACAATTCTGGTTTTAAAAATTCCTTGGACATGACACCAAAAGCACAGGCAGCAGAAGAATCAAAGGGCAAACTGGACTTCATGAGAATCTGAAAAAGTATGTGTGTGAAAAGACAAAGGCGTAAACAAGCAACCCAAAGAATGGGAGAAATTATCGATCTCTATCTATAGATGATCTACAAATCACCTACTGATGAAGAATAAATATCCAGAATATATAAAGAACTCCTAAAGCTCTATGATAAAACAAACAACCTAATTCAAAAATGGGTAAAGGACCTGAATAGACATTTCTACAAAAAAGATATACACATGAAAAGATGCCCAATGTCACCAGTCATTCAGGAAACAGAAATCAAAATTACATCGAGATACCACCTCACACTTGTTAGGATAGCTACTATGAAAACACACACAGAGAACATAAGTGTTGGCAAAGATGCAGAGGAATTGGAACTCTTATACACAGTTGAGGGGAATATAAAACGGTACAGCCAGTATACCGAAAAATTACAAACAGTATTACTGCAAGAGCCAGCAATTCAGTTTCTGAGTATATACTCAAAAGAATTCAAAGCAAGGTCTTAAAGAGATACCTAGAGACTCATGTTCACAGCAGCATTATTCGCAACAGCTAAAACACGGAAGCAATCCAAGTGTCCACTGAGAGATGAATGGATAAGCAAGATGAAGTATTTACAAATAATGGAATAATACAGCATTGATGAACCTATTTGCAGGGCAAGAATAGAAACGCAGATGCGGACAAAGGGCTTGTGGAGACAGTGGGGGAAGAAAAGGGTGGGACAGACTGAGAGAGTAGCACTGAAATATGTACAGCACCATGTATAAAACATAGCCAGTGGGAAGGTGCTGTTCAGCACAGGGAGTTTTCAGCCTGGTGCTCTTTGATGACCTAGAGAGGTGGAGTGGGAAGGTGGCTCAAGAAGGAGTGGATATATGTATATTTATGGCTGATTCACGTTGTACAGCAGAAACCAACACAACATTATAAAGAAACTATCCTCCAAGTAAGTTCCTTTTTAATTTTAAAAAAGGAAAGCAATTTTGACATATGCTACAACATGGATGGACCTTGAACACATGATGCGAAGTGAAATAAACCAATCACAAGTACTGTTTGATTTCACTTACATGAGACACTTAGAGCATTCAGCATCAGAGACAGAAGAATGGTGATTTTCAAGAGCTGCGGGGAGGGGGGAATATGGAGTTATTGTTTAATACGTACAGAATTTCAGTTTTACAAGGGTAATCAAGATAGGTGGTGGTAATTGTTTCACAACATTTTACATGTATTCAATACCACTGAATTGTACACTTAAAATGGTTAAGACATATTTTACATTAAGTGTATTTACCAGGGGTAAAAAAAAAAAAAGTACAGCTGTGCATAGGAAATTACACAGCTCTTTCAGGAAGCAACAACAGAGATACCTAATACTTGCTTGGAAGACCCAGAAATGTTGACATCAAAATTGAGAACTGAAAGATAAATCAGAGTTAGCCAGGGAAGGAAAGTTGAGAAAAACTATCTTTAGGCAGAGGGTAAGTTAAGGACAAAGGTCTGGAGGCAGAAAGGACTGGGATCCCATCAAAGAACAAAAGTAAGATGTAAAAGCTTCCATGGTCCGACTCAAGGAAGGCCCTGAATGCCATGCCAAGAAGTCTGGACTTAATCTTCACAGTGGGGACATTAAGAACACAATGTCAAGAGTAAATCAGGATAGGGTTAGAAGAAGAGTTAACAGAATGGTACAGTGACCTGGGGTAGTAAATGGTGGCCCAAATAAAACTGTAGTCTTGCAGTGGGAGAGAAATTAGAGGGACTTAGAGACGTGAAGGTGTGGAATTGTTAAACTGTAGTGATCAATGTAGGATATTTTTAAAAGATGTGCAGCATCTAGAATGATAATATTCAGAAGTCACTAAGGTGGAGAACATAGCTGGCTTGGCACCCAGCAGTGAGTTAAGCAAAGATACAGGACTCAATGTTGGCATCATCATAATGGCCAACCACTGTCACAGGCCATATTAATTTCTACCAACACTGACCACCCACAGAGAAGCTCAGAACTTGAATTCTGGGTCACATGTGATGCTCAGCCAGCAGTCCTTCCACAAATGTGGTGGGATCGCAGAATTAGGGGAAGAGGACATTGAAGAGACAGGGGTAGTGACCACAGTTCTTTACAGACTCCAACAGCTTCCAATCTCTCAAGAAGAGAAATGTTACACGAGGGCATGTATGTGTTTCCCATGAATAAAATGAATTCTCTCTGGGGCTTCCCTAGTAGTCCAGTGGGTAAAAATTCACCTTGCAAAGCAGGGGGCACAGGTTCAATCCTTGGTGTGGGAACTAAGATCCCACATGCCATGGAGCAACCAAGTCCATGCTTCACAACTAGAGAGACTGTGAACTGCAACAAAAGATCACACATGCCGCAAACTAAGACCCAACACAGCCAAATAAATAAATTAAAAAAAAAAAAAGATTCCTCACTTTAAGAGATATTAGTGTCTTGCTACTCAAAAACAGTGTGGTCCACACAGCACTGCCATCACTTGATAGCATGTTAGAAAAACAAATTATCTGGCCCCATCCCAGAACTGGGGCTTCTCCAGTGGCTCACTGGTAAAGAATTTGCCTGCAATAGAGAAGACACAGGAGATGAGGGTTCAATCCCCGGGTCAGGAAGATCCCCTGGAGAAGGAAAAGGCCACCTACTCCAGTATTCCTGCCTCGAAAATCCTATGGACCCAAGAGCCTGGTGGATGATGGTCCATTGGGTCGCAACAAGTCGGACACCACTGAGCACGCACACATGCACCCCGGAACTCCTGCATAAAAGTCCATATTTAAAGAAAAGCAACAGGTGATGTATATGCATGAAAGCTTGAGAAGCACTGAATTAGGGGATTGATCCATAATTCATTTCCCTAAGGCTAAAATGAACCATCAGCCTTGCTCCCTTCATACCTGAAAGAATAACTCAACAACAGCCTTCAAATTCTGCAGCTTACAAAGCAGCCCACACTAGTACTTAATGGCAATTAGCACAGTCATTGGAGAAGGCAATGGCACCCCACTCCAGTACTCTTGCCTGGAAAATCCCATGGACGGAGGAGCCTGGTAGGCTGCAGTCCATGGGGTCTTGAAGAGTCGGACACGACTGAGCGACTTCACTTTCACTTTTCTCTTTCATGCATTGAAGGAAATGGCAAGCCACTCCAGTGTTCTTGCCTGGAGAATCCCAGGGACAGAGGAGCCTCGTGGGCTGCTGTCTATGGAGTCACACAGGGTCGGACACGACTGAAGCGACTTAGCAGCAGCAGCACGGAGTCAAAAGGTAACTCTAGGATCTTCTGCATTCAGTAGGCCAGAATATTTAGGCAGAACTAATATAATTATGATTTGTTCTTGTTTTAAATACTTTCCGGAGAAAAAATTCATTTCCACTACACATATATTTAGCAGAACAATAGATAATTTACATACTTATAACTCATCTCCAGTTTTCTAGTTTCCCAAAGGGTTTTGCAAAGTCCTTAATTATATACTAGCCTGGAACAACTATTTCATTAGCTAATTTTCTGCCCACCCCCTTTTGTCAGGTGAAAATGTGTTACCACGGTTCTTAGTGGAGGCATGGTTAATGTGTTTTGGACAGCGATTTGTCTTAAAAGGGGTAATTAACATTCCCACTCCAAAATAAACACCACATCTATTAAAAAATAATACATTCAGGAATAGATTAAAAGGTTGAAGAAGCTAAACTCACATCAAAAATTTAGACTAAAAAGTCATGCAAAAATCGCTGTGTACACTATTTAATATCTAGTTATTTTTAAAAATCTTCAATGAAAAAGAATCAAACTGATGATTTATCCTCTATTTTTTTTATTATGAAAGTATAATACCACATTTACAGGACACTTGGAAATTACAGAAGAAAGTTCCATAGAGGTGCACTCTATATTGTGATTATTTTTTAAGTAGATAAGATTTTTGGTTGGACTTTCAATATCAAACTCTCAAAAATTAATTGAAAGAATATATAGAAAAGTAGAAGGATACAGTAGACCTGAAAAGCACCATGAACCAACTCAACATAATTAAAATTTATATAATTTTCACACAACAATAGGATATAAATTCTATTTTAGTTCCCATAGACTATAAACCAGGAGACCACTGCAACATATCCAAGGAAATAAGACATGGTGCAAAAATTTCATGGTCTAAAGGTACTGAAATCATACAGTCTGTGGATTTATGTTCAAACTCAGTATCAAAAGATTTATCCTCTAGTTGTTAAAGAACACAAAGCCCTGTCCATTTATAACAGACCAAATTTTAGGACAGCTAAAATCACTGAGAGTTTCAAAAATTGACTGGATGGACACAGAAGAAAAGAGATACTTCTCCATGTTTGGATCAATATTAATATAAAAGCTACTACGAAGAGTTCCATCTCTTCAGACTGCCCGATAAACAAACTCCCTTGCATCAAGGAACGATATTGTATACAAACAGCAGTAGTAACTAAGATTCTTAGGCACATTCCACGGTGATATGAAGTTCAGTTCAGTTGCTCAGTGATATCCAACTCTTTGTGACCCCATGGACTGCAGCATGCCAGGCCTCCCTGTCCATCACCAATTCCCAGAGTTTACTCAAACTCATGTCATCGAGTCGGTGATGCCATCCAACTGTCTCATCTTCTGTTGTCCCCTTCTCCTCCTGCCCTCAATCTTTCCCAGCATCAGGGTCGTTTTCAGTGAGTCAGTTCTTCGCATCAGGTGGCCAAAGTATTGGAGTTTCAGTTTCAACATCAATCCTTCCAATGAACATTCAGGACTGATTTCTTTTAGGATGGACTGGTTGGATCTCCTTGCAGTCCAAGGGACTCTCAAGAGTCTTCTCCAACACCACAGTTCAAAAGCATCAATTCTTCAGCGCTCAGCTTTCTTTATAGTCCAACTCTCACATCCATACATGACCACTAGAAAAACCATAGCCTTGACTAGACCGACATTTGTTGACAAAGTAATGTCTCTGCTTTTTACCATGCTGTCTAGGTTGGTCATAACTTTTCTTCCAAGGAGTAAGTGTCTTTTAATTTTATGGCTGCAGTCACCATCTACAGTGATTTTAGAGGCCAAAAAATAAAGTTTGCCACTGTTTCCACTGTTTCTCCATCTATTTGCCATGAAATGATGGGACCGGATGCCATGATCTTAGTTTTCTGAATGTTGAGTTTTAAGCCAACTTTTTCACTCCCCTCTTTCACTTTTATCAAGAGGCTCTTTAGTTCCTCTTCACTTTCTGCCATAAGGGTGGTGTCATCTGCATATCTGAGGTTATTGATATTTCTCCCAGCAATCCTGATTCCAGCTTGTGCTTCCTCCAGCCCAGCATTTCTCATGATGTACTCTGCATATAAGTGATATGAAAAGTCATGGCAACTCTTCCAGTTGGTTAAAAGATCTTGAAAGTCCTTTTTATAACCTGTATTGCTTCCTGCACAACTTGGTAAAGAGTCTCAGAACCTGACTTCAACAATGAACCTATGGCTACACACAGCTCAAGTCACCACTCCAAAGTCATACTTTTCGTGTTTTCATGTATATTTACTTTCTGCACTTGTTCTTCTTTCCTTCCTTATTTCCCTAGCACTCAATACATTTTCCAGAATTCCCACTCATCTACCAAGCAGCGTATCCACCTATCTCTATATTCATCCTCTCATTACCTAATTTTATTAACTCATCATGTCAACATGAGACAGGAACAAGACCTCCTGGAGGGGTGATGGAAGGGAAGAGGGGCTTGAGACAAACCTTTGATAGTTGTTATGGCCAGCAAGCACTAAAACTAGGAAAAAGTGGTCAGATGTAATTCCTTAAAGACATCTGGCTTTGGATGCTAAATGATGAGATAAGAAACTATAAACCAGACTCAATGCTTTGACACTGGCATGCTGCTGTAAAAAAGAAAAAAATTCCTAAGAAAAATGAAGAGAACACTGTAAAACCACAATCTTCAGTCAGTACTGAGACTCCTAAATAATAGGTTATATACAAATATTAGAAACAATTTATTAAATGGCTGCCCCAATTTAACTAATGCCAAGTAAGCAGAGAGAGTGAGCAAACCATCAAATTTAGTAGAGATGGATCTATAGTAGGTGATTGGGAATTATCTAACCAAGTAAATACTCATTATTTTAAACTCTTACATTAGATAATATGTAAAATCATCAAGAAAATCTGAAGTCTCTATTCTATAGGTCCAAGACCTTCAAGTAGCTGGACTTAAAAATTTCAGAACTAAGCCTACCCAAGGTCCCGTCATGTCATGTCTGATTAACCCTACTCTTCTAACTGCTTCTTCTGCCTCCAGTCTCCCCATTGTATTCCAGCTGCTTATATGTCTTTAGAGCCACCAATCCCTGCCCCCACAGTACCAACTGTCCTGAGTGCACACTAAAAAGCACTGAGTATTGTGCCTAACATACAAATGATATTCAGCAAGTTTCCGTTTACTATGAATCGTGAGCTGATAATTCAAGATCCTCAATCTGAACTACTCCCCTACTCCCCTCTCAAACTTGAATGGTGACTACCCCCTTATAAGAACCACCTACTACAAACAAAGTGGGATAGTGACTCCCCATAACCAGAAATGCCACATGCAAGGTTATTTCTCTTTTCCCTTCTTGGAATGCATGCCACTCTACCCTCCTCCTTTGTCCATCTCTTCACTCAACCTTACTGTACCCCCAAGAGTAAATAACTCAATACTCAACCAAGCTCTCTATCCCCAGAAGCAGCTTGGCTCTAACCCCACCTCCATGTGAAGCCTTTCTAAAAGGGGCCAACTTCACTCCTGGGACGTCGAAGAGCTTATTCTGCCTACACCACTAGGGGCTAATTTAAACTGGTGACATAAAATGTCTGGTATGTATAACGATGAGTTCATAACTGAAGCAATATCTCAGCATCAAAACTCAATGTGCCCCACATTTCAACTATCCTGGTCTTTATGTCCTAGTCTATAAGACAGGATCTTGTCTGCAAATGAACAAGTGATGAGAGGGCTTCTGAGTCCCTCACATGTGTTATTTCTTGACCTGAGTGCTGACAACAGGGGTATGCTTAGTTCATAAAAATATGTGGAAAAATATAGACTTATGACATATATACCTTCTTCTATTTATAAAAAATACAAAATAAACAGGTAGACAAGGTGAAAGAGGATTAAAAAAGAAAAACCTAAGATAAATAATCTGAACAACAGAAATAAATTCATTCTCAAATACTGGTAGGTGAAAGCCATCTCAGTCATCCCCAGGCACGTAGTTATCTACAAGGATATTTAAGAATGTTTACCTTCGGTGATTTAAAAGCTATTAATCACTTTTACCCTTTTAACAAGGTGTAGTTCAGCTGAAATAAAAACTATAAACTAAAAATGTCAACATTTCAGAGGATAATACCAACATAATTTATAGAAATACCAGGAGGACCAGCTAATTACATGAATAAAGCACTTTGGAAATGTAAATGGCATACAAATTCTAAATGATGATGATAATGATGGTTGAGGTATCAATATTTTAACCTTTATAAATGTAATTTAAAAATAATAAGCACTTCCATACTGCTTTACGTTCTCTAATCAGCTTACAGATACTAATTAAGCCACAGGTCATCCTCTGAAATACATGTAAATAATTCCATTTAGAGAAAATGGAGGTGAAGTCACTAAGTCAGGCTCACACGGAAAGAACTACAGGGAATCCAGTTCTCTTTGGTCCTTGGGACTTCAGTGGAGAAGGTGGACTATGAGGGCAACAAAACTCAACTTCCTTGTTTTGCTTTTAGCACCCTTTGTCATCCTGACTTCAAGAAAGAAAGGATTGGGGGGGGGGGGGATATCTGGAAAGGAAATGTTATTAAAATGACTATCTGGCCCCATTATGTTTTGGTCTACACACTGACTGAAGCATATATGTGAATAAAGCAAACGCAGAAGGTGAGTGTAAAATAAAGGAAAAGATTCACATGCACATGTACAAAGTCACTAAGATCCAGGAATGAGAGGAATTTGTCTGTAACCATCCTAGGGAAATGCTGATAGAGCCCTATTTCCTAACAGGATCATGAACAGACCCCTATCCTTACACCTATATTGGACTCAACTGAGTCCAATGGCACTCAAGCTTAAGTATGAACTAAAGTGAGGAGACAGTTGGAGCTATGTGAAATAAAACTTAACCCAGAAGGTTGTAGCCTATGTCCTTATGGTACTTAGGTCCATCTTGTAGAAGATTCCCAAGACTTTATGTGCGAGAGTTCTGGCCTGGAAGGTGTGCCTAATAACCTCTACATATCTTTTTTTTTTTAAAAAAGAACCCAGGTTACAACAAGCCTAACACACGGTAAGATACCATAATAAAGGGAAGAAGACAAAATCACAAATGTTTATATAAATTTTGAAAACAATGGAGACAATATATCATGGTGGCTAAGTGTCTAACTGGGAATAGACAAATCTGAGTTTACATCTCAGCATCACTACTTAATAGCTGGGGCAAGTCACTTAGCCTCTTTAAATCTTACTTTCGTCACCTCAAGAGAAAGCATAATATACAGCATTATCAATGTGAGGATTAAATGGGATAATGTGTACAAAGTACTAAACGTGGCAAATGCTCAGTAAATGTCAGCTATAATTTTTACATTTTTCATTATTAATGGAGAAAATAGTTCAGAGGGAAAAGAATGGTGTATCTATTCTAGAGAAATGGTAAGTATTAATACAAATGCTTAGAAGTAACAGAGGATGAATTATGAATATTGAAAGATGTGTGACATAGTACCTACAGGATAGGCTTGAAAATACTAGGAAAAGATAGCAAGATAAGGCAGGATCGAAATATTAATCCTGTATGAAATTTCTGAGTGCCTGCTACGAAACAGTTTATAGACAAAAAACAAAGAAATTGTCCTCGACGCCCATATGCTAATAATTCAGCTAAAGAGACTGCAACTTTAGGTGACAGACAGGGGGGTTTAAAAAAGAAAGACAGGTAAGATGACCGAATCGACTCTTTTTGTGATAGATCCAGACAGGTTCAAAGGCTGTTATGAATTCAGGCTTGATATGGATAGAACCGTACTTCAGGTTTGCCAAAGGAACTCCTAAATAAATGTAGGTGAAAGTGAACTACAGCATCTCGGTTAGCTTATACTTCTTTGCTCTTAGAAAAAGGATGGTAGCAATTGCTGTCTCAACATCATTATGAATAGAAGCAAACTATTGCTCTTCCACTGAAAGCAGAGATGAAGACCTTGAAAAAGTCACTCCACTCTGCTAGTTTTTCCAGTTTAAAGCAGAAGCCTGGTTCTGTGAAAGAGGTGACACTCTTCATAGGAAGTGATAACCATCTAAGGAATCAAGTAAATGAGTAAGATTAAATGACTGAGGAAGAATGAAGGAAGAAATGTGGCAAGAACTGAGTTTCAGGTTTATCTTCTACTTTGCCTGTGTACCCAACTTGCCACAGGAGCTTTTGGGTACCTTCCTAATGATGATATACTTAGTTACTAAAAAGTCACTTAAAATCATTCTGTTTTGAGTCTTCCTATTCAGCAGTAGTTTAGACAAATGTTGGAATCAGACCAGGATGCAAAGCTTGACTCTGTCACTTATTAGTGATCAGCTTAGGCACAATGTCATCATCTGAGCCGGGGAGTAAGAACATCAAGCTCTCTGAAGGGTTGTGAGGGTTGAAGGAAATCATGTATTTAAGGCTTGGCTCAGGTCATATCATTAGTATATGTCGCGCTGAAATTTCCCCAAGTAACACTAGTATTTCCTATGACAGTCTGGTGTCTAACTCCATGGTTCTCCTGCTCATCAGAATAACCAGGAAAGTTTGTTAAACACTGACTGCAGAGCCCCATTCCCCCAGAGTTTCTCAAGCAGTAAGGCTGGGATAGTCCTAGAACTCACACGTCTGACTAGCTCCCACGTGACGCTCATGAGGCTGGTCTGGGGACCACACTCTGAACTATTAGTCTGTCTAAAGTCTTTTTCTGATGCTACTGTCTACTCTAAGAAATTTTCTTAAGACTCCAGAGGGAGTCAGAATTGACTTACATTAAAAACCATAATAGTTTGCAAGTACATATGCAATAAAGAAGGAGGGGGAAAAACATCCACTGAGCTGGGACTTAAATAATCCCTAAAGAGAAAGTTTTGGTTCCCCCTGCCCCAACCAACAGCCTTTTTCATAAAATGTTAGCATAGTTTTATTCTGTACAAATCCCAAGTGATTCATGTCAGATAGACTCCCCACAGAAATGTAGGCAGAATGAACAGATGGCTTTTTCCTCTCTAAATACTGTGTGTATAACATAGAATTTTTTTTTTTTTTTTTTTTTACTTACGCAATAAAACTCACTGGCTCCAGAGTCACATAGGGTCTAAATAAAATAATCTAACTGCATTCACAATCACAATTCTGAGGTCCTATTCACTTGCTCCTTTAATGCTGTTAACTGCTCCTACCCTATCAGTTCTGAGTTGGCCATGGATGAAAGGAGTTGCAGTAGATATAAAACCAAGAGCATAATAAATATAAAGATGAGGGTTTTCCCAAGCTTTTCTGCCTGCCTCCAGGTTTTTATTTTCAAGAAAAGAGCACAGCTCTTCATGGCATACACTTTCTCATCTCTCTATTCCTCTGATTAATGATCCCAGAAGACAAACAGCAGCTATTCATATATACTGGAATGGTGTTTATATGTAGGTAGAAGAAAATTATAAGAGTATTTTTTATTAAAAATGCAAACTTCCTTCCAAGTGAGCAATTTAAACATCCCTGTTTCATTTTAGGAATTTCACCTTTACCCTTCCCCAAGTAAATGGCTGTTCATCATCTCCAATTACTACCAGCTTAAAAAAAAGACAGACAAAAGGACCACTCTTCGACCAGCAACAACATATAAAGACTTGGTGACCGTGGCAAAATTATACTAATTACCATAAACTAGCTGGGCACCTCCAAATTGAAGCTCTCAGAAGTAATTTACTACCATAAACTGACTCAATTATGGCAATTTTAATTTCATATTCTTGTAGTTCCTTTTGACCGTTTTTCCCCCTCTTGTAACTTTGCTGGTCTTTAAAAAGGGCACTGTCACCTCTGGCTGGATCTTTTTTAATGCTAGGTTTGTAACATTCTCTTGAAGCTTGAAATTAAAAATTTTTTTTGCCTACCAATTTAGTCCCTTCCCACTTGGCAAACATCTTTTGTGACTCTTGCATCGCTAATGGAGCTGAAAATTAAGATGACTTTTTTTGTTTAATTCTTTGGTATGCCAAAGAATCATCAATAATGTCAGCACGGCTTTTTTCTGTATAGTGGCCCAGGAGTTAAAAGCCTTACATTTCTACAGCACCTCATCCCCTGGAGGACCACAGACCACTTCACAAACCACACTCTGCGGACACACCCCCATGCCGCTCACTGGCAGCTGCCCCTAGCAAAATGCATACTCGTATTAACTAGCATTTACTCAGAAGAATTTCGTAATAGCAGCTCTAATGATTCTAAAGAAAGACTTAGCATTCAAAGAAGGCAATCACACACAAAACATATCACGGAAAGAAGTGGATTCAGTTTACAGCAAACATGGTTCACTTACAGCAAGATATGAACAAGAACTTTCTTAATTTGGATAAGACAATCAAAACGAAAAATCAAACCGTAAAATCTTTTTTCCCCCAAAGAACTAAGGGCAGTTAGTTCTTTGGGGATCGTTTTGACATAACCAACTAGCAAGCTGTCACCATTCTTCCAGAAGTATCATCAGTGCATGTGTCAGTCGCTCAGTCATGTCTGACTCTTTTTGAGACCCCATGGACTGTAGCCTGCCAGGCTCCTCTGTCTGTGGGATTCTCCAGGCAATAATAAAGTGGGTTGCCATTTTCTCCTCCAGGGGATCTTCCCCACCCAGGAATCGAACCTGG
Organism: Bos grunniens; assembly: GCF_055505025.1. Classification (NCBI taxonomy): domain Eukaryota; kingdom Metazoa; phylum Chordata; class Mammalia; order Artiodactyla; family Bovidae; genus Bos; species Bos grunniens. The sequence goes on from NC_141168.1 coordinate 23,161,715, forward strand.
GTCTCCTGCATTGCAGGCAGATTCTTTACTATCTAAGCCACCAGGGAAGCCCCTAAAAAGTATTGTCATAGTGAAAATGATGCTGATAAGCAAGCATTGTTATCTATGGGGTCGACCAAAAAGTTTGTTCAGGTTTTTCCACAACATCCTACAGAAAAAACTCTAATGATCTTTTGACCAACCCAATACTACCAAGCTGGTGATGGTCTCAATTATTAACAGTTTCTCTTGCCAACATTATTTCATGCCCCTTATGTGAAACCTGGAGCTATTCTGCCTGGTCAAGAGAAACCCCAGGGATGATTTCACTGCCATCCAATGAAGGAGAGGATGAACTGCTCTCCTGGGAACACAGCAGTCTTTCAAGTCTTCATCGTCACAAAGCTTTATGAGTCCTCTGCTATTAATACATGACTTTTAACTCTACAAAGTTCATCACAATTACAAAGCATTTAAAATTCAATCCTAGGACTTTCCTGGTGGTCCAGTGGTTGGGAATCTGCCTGCCAGTGCAGGGGGCACAGGTTTGATCCTTGGCCCAAGAAGATTCCACATGCCACAGGGCAACTGAACCCTTGTACCACAACTACTGAGCCTGTGCTCTGCAGAAAGAGAAGTCACTGCAGTGAGAAGTCCATGCACCGTAACTAGCGAGCAGTCTCCACTTGCTGCAACTGGAGAAGGTCCACATGCAGCAACGAAGACCCAGTGCAGCCCAAAAAATACATTAAAAAACATAAATAAAATACAACCCTAAAATCAACTCATCAATTGATATGTATTGGGTATCTACTATTCATTCATTCAAGAAATGTTGATTAGGTGCATACTGAACATAGGAAGTGGTACCAAATTTGGGGGCAGGTGGGGAACTCACAGTTAATAAACAATAGTCCCACTCCTTCTCTCAAAAGGCTTAAAGACCAGTTGAAAAAGGAATTAAAAACTGATTTGGCAAAACTAATACAATTATGTAAAGTTTAAAAATAAAATAAAATTTAAAAAAAAAAAACTGAATGTGGGAAAGCACGGTGAGCAACTGAATGACGTATAAGAAATGATCCTCCAGAGGACTTCTACCTGACTGAAAAGATGTAGATTAAGCAAAGAAAAAATAGAGAACTACAAGACGTGTTGAACAAGTAGTAACACAAGGGCAATGAGTTCTTGAAAGGAAATGCTCAGTGAATGCTTCCAGATAACATAGAGAAGACTGGAGTATATTAGAGAAGGTATTCAGGCATGAGGGCAAAGACAGTGGGAAGGATGTACAGGATCAACAGGTGTTGCTGTGAGAAGGGACAGTGTCATATTTGGAGGACAGAGAGAGACTAATTTAATTAGAATACAGCATCTCTATAGGACTTCCCAAATGGCTCAGTGGTAAAGAATCCACCTGCCATGGCAGGAAACTAAGAGACCTGGGTTCAATCCCTGGGTAGGGAAGATCCCCTGGAGAAGGAAATGGCAACCCACTCCAGTATTCTTGCCTGGAAAATTCCATGGACAGAGGAGCCTGGAGGGCTACAGTCCATGGGGTCGCAAAGGAGTCCGACATGACTGAGCACAGCACAGCACACAGGACAAGGGTAAACTAAAGAAGGAAAAACAGGCTTTGTCCAAATTGTGGGAGCACTTGAATGACTAAGAAAAAAAGAAAAAACCTTATGCACAACCTAACTAATACAAGGAAATGGATCATTTGTAATAAACCTAAATTTAATTTGCATTTCCGATTTGCTTCTTTCACTATACAATGATGCTACGACAGAGACTGGCACGTGCACCACCACCATGCCATAAGGAGTCAAGCTTTTCTTTTGGAGCCCTTAATCATCAAAAATCTTGGAATTATCACATTTGTACAGGATACAGGAAGAGTCTATGATCACCTGACCTGAATATCCTTTTTCCTTAAATTAAAATCCTGGGAGGAGCAGGTGGGACGGGACTGGTATTCACTCCTGAAGCTCTTCTACTCTGCTGCACCCCAGGGAAGCCAGCTGGCAATCCTACAGGGTTATTAGGTGTCTCTAAAGAAGATCCTGACCCCGTACCCAACACCCCTCTCGATCAAAAGTATCCGCCTCCAATGAGGGACCCTACTGACCTGCATCTCAAACAGAGGGGAGTAATTCTCTAAGATCAGGCGATTCTGTTGCTGGGTCGACCTCAGGGCAATGAATCTCCACTTTAGCTTATGTCAATCAGCAGAGCATCTAAAATGTGCCTGGGTGGAGGAAAACAAGAGGTGGCATTTCTTTCTGATCACAGCAGGTGAACAGATCATCAATCAGGACCCAGATTCAGAGAAGAAAGAAATAAAAGAGCTGCAGGGATGTTCAGTCTATTTCCCAACTGATACACATCCAGTTCTGTCAGGATCAAATGGCCAATGAAATTCAACTCCACTTTCCTAGGGGACCCTCCTACGGCCCAACAGTTCTCAGTGTAGAAATACCCCGACCCGTCAGCTGACATTCTGAGTGTCTTTCTGCTGTGCTCATGTATACTACTGTGTTCACTTCACATTTGAATTTTTAAAAATCACTGTAAAGGTCTCACCCCCATTGTTCCCAAGTTCAACACCTGCATTCGAATTTCCAGTCAAAAGCATCAGACCTACATCATCCATCGTGATTTTGTATTCCTTTTCTCACTATAAGCAGAGACTTCCATCCTTGTTGATCCCTTGATTAAAAACATGGTTGACTATAAACAAGTACTTAATTTTACTTTGGGGCCCTTTTTGATGATCTGCTCTCTGTGAAAACACATGAGCAACCCCTCAAAAGTGCTCTGTATCAAATCAATGCCAACTATTGAAGGTCATGACTCCCTGAGTGACTAACTTCACAATGACGCTTGTTTCTTCAGTGTCATCCCATCTCCGAAAAGGTTAACCTCTGTTGGCTTCCGTGCTTGTTCCTACACATGCCAGTTCTCCAAAAAGCACTGAAACGTGCCTCATCTCAAGTCCATCACTACAGATCCTCGGCTTGGGACTCCCACCCGTTTGTCTGTCATTCTGGTGCACACGTGCCTGACACTCAAGGCAGCAACCCAGATGCTATCTCCCTCAAACCGGGAGATGGAGATGATCAGTCTCAGCTCCAGGAGGAGACACTGTTTCGTGCAGCATAGCCCAAAATAGCGCTGGCCTTTTTCACTGCCATATCACGCTGCTAACACATAACTAATGTGCTGTCATTTATCACCCCCGTGAAACTGGCTATTCCGTGCTGAGGTTTCGTCATCTGCTGCAGTTCACTTGGAGGCAGCCCTCGTTCTCCTTAGATGGAATCCTATCCCAAGTGTTGCGTTTTGCTGTCACTGTTCACTTTTTATTTTTTAAAAATCCTTCCAAACTTTTAGGGAGCTCATCAAAAAAGACTCATGCCACTCACTACTGTGCCAACAAAGACTTCTGGGAAGACCAGAAATACTTAAAAAAAAAAAATTGCACCTTTGAATGCAATACAATTGGCTATAATCTTAAGGATAAAATAACTTAAAACAATTCTGAAGACAATTCTTCTGTGAAGGGCTCAGGTTTTTTTCAGCACCTGAATGGTATTATAGGTATAGATTTGGCAGCCAAGCTGTTTTCTGCCCATCTTTCTATAACTAAGCAAAAGTGTACATGACCACATAGGTGGTGAATGAGACGCTGTAAAGCAGTTTGAGAGATCTCTGAGTAACAGCTTCTTAAGCTCCTTTAAGTCAGGCAGGACTTTTAATGATTATATTTACTTTTTGTGGCTCCCATTTAACCACATTCCCTGGAGTTCTGGTGGATCTGAGAGAAGAAACAGAGGACATATCAGGAAACTCTTGGTGCCAGCCTCACAAAGTCATGACATAGCCACGGTGTAGGCTGGTCCAGGGATTATGAGGGAAATGAACCTCAAATCACCCCAACTCCAAGGTCTCTTCCTAATGGCTGGCCCAATGGACTTATTGTCCTGCTTGCTTTGCTTGTTCACTTCCTCTGGGGGTCACTTGCAGATCTGTTAAAACAGGCTTTTACTCCCTCTCCAAGGTGTCTGTCCACATCCCTTAAGGAATGGCCAGATTCTGAAAGCCACCATCTCTAATAAGAACAGCATTTGGGTCCTGCTCAAAAATTGCCACCATATCAACCACACATAATGGAAAAATGCAGATGCAAAGAAAGGCAAAATGTGGTATCACTGTTAAGAAGCCTCAATCTCTAGGAACTATAACGTATGCTGGTTGGAGCAACATTGGAGAGCTGATTAAACTGATGGACTACCAAAGGAAAGTAGGGCTTCCCAGGTGGTACAATGGTAAAGAATCTGCCTGCCAATGCAGGAGACACATGGTTGATCTCTGAATTGGGAAGATCCCCTGGAGAAGGAAATGGCAACCCACTCCAGTATTCTTGCCTAGAAAATTCCATGAACAGAGGAGTCTGACAGGCAATGGTCCATGGGGTCACAAAAGAGTCAGACATGACTGAACACGCACACATGCACCGAAGGAAAACAGTCCTTGCTTCACTCTTACACTCATGAGCTTCTGCTGCTAAGTCGCTTCAGTCGCGTCCGACTCTGTGCGACCCCATAGACAGCAACCCACCAGGCTCCCCCGTCCCTGGGATTCTCCAGGCAAGAATACTGGAGTGGGTTGCCATTTGAGCTGGTCCATTAGTATAGATTCAGCTATTATCCTGGAGAAGGCAATGGCACCCCACTCCAGTACTCTTGCCTGGAAAAGCCCATGGACGGAGGAGCCTGGTAGGCTGCAGGCTACCTGCATGAGTATCACTTCTCACTTTCATGCATTGGAGAAGGAAATAGCAACCCACTCCAGTGTTCTTGCCTGGAGAATCCCAGGGATAGAGGAACCTAGTGGGCTGCCATCTATGGGGTCACACAGAGTCAGACACGACTGAAGTGACTTAGCAGCAGCAGCAGCTATTATCCACAGGCAGACAGAGGGTCCCTAAATTTCTATCTCCCACCCTAAGCTCTCCCCTAGACTCCAGTGTCCCATCTCTAGTTGCCTGAAACACAATTCTATGGGGATATTCTGTTAACGCCTCACATTTAACAAGCACAAAGCACTATCTTCTTGATCCTAATTCCCAACCATACAGGTTCAGAACTTCACCCTAATTTGAGACTCTCCATTTCTTAGAGTCAATGTTAAAACTCTCAGAAAATTCACTCTTTCAAAATCTCTCTTAGCTCTGTGTTCTTTCTCTTTAAGGGCCCTGCCCTAGTCTAGCCCCTCCTTCTTGTATTGATTGAACTTGCCTTCTAATTGGTTATCTCTCCATCCATTGGCTTCTCCAGTGATTCACTGTGAACACTGCTGCCAGAAAACTCATCCTAAAAATACTACTTTCACCATTTCACTCTTCTACTGAAAAAGTATAACATCAACCATCATCTATGAAGTAATCATGCCCTGCTCAAAACAATTTAAATCTGATGAAGCCTCTTGACCTAAGTTAGGAACATCAATAAATAGCAAAAGACACCATGGGGAACAATCACTAAAAGCCAGAATGTAGGAAATTCTACAGGACAAATGATCTGGCTTTGTCAATACATAAATTTCAAGAGGTAAAAATGAGATGGACAGGAAATTATACATTAAAAGAGTTTCAAGAAACTTAATAAGCACACTGTTGTGTTTAAACCTTATTTGAATCCTGATTCAGACAAACTGTAAAAAACATACAATTAGGACATTTGAGAAATGGGAAATGTGAACACTGACTAGATCTCTGATAATAAGAAAATTATGCCTTTAGGTATGATTATGGTTTTTAAAAGGAGACCTTATCTTTCTGAGATTCACACTGGACTACAGACAAAACAATATGCTCTCTAGGACTTTTTTAAAATAAGGGAAAGGGAAATGGGCAGGGGTAGAAATGAGACAACAGGACTATATATTGGTAGCACTGGCAACTGTGAAAATGTGACCATGGGTGCATGGGGGTTCATTATACATTTCTTTGTATTTCTGAATAGGTTTGATGTTTTCCATAATAAAAACCAAAAAAAAAAAAAAATTGTAATGGCAGCCTATGGCCAAAAAAGGCAAGTCCAAATTGCCCAGTCTCTATTATTTAAAGATCTCTATGGCAGTCAAAATTATTCACTTATTTTTGGTAACACTTTCCAAAACTGATCCAAAAAAACCTCCATTCTTCCTAACCCTCTATAATACGATGTGTATTACGTATTCAACCCTAATCATGTTTGGATGTTCCAAATCTCTCCTTGCCCATGAGCTCATGTACTTTAACCCATTCTGACCTCTTCCTCTGTGATCTCTGAAATTTTTCCCTGGGACCATAAACAGCTCTGTATTATTGTTAGTTATGTTTTTGTCCCACCTCCTTGCAAAATTGATTTCATAAACTTCTTTTACCTGTACATCTTAAAAGAGAAATGTCTTTTCCTTTAGTTAACAACAACCAACTTCCATTAATATAAACCTGAAAAACTTATATAAGTAATAAATAGGGGTGGGGAGAGAAGAAACAAAACATCTGTTTCTTATGTTTGCTGTCTTTGGGCTACTAAATAAGTAAAGTTGACCAAAATCTCAAATGGAGGTTACAGCACAGTCATTTAGCTTTCCTTTCCCCTTTAAAGTGTGTAGATATTAAACAGCATTTTCCTGTCTTTATGGAGCTTCAACATGCTATCATTATTTACTTCATAGAACACACACTCCCTCCTAAACATGCCACAGTGGCACATCTTTCCAAATAAAACTAAACTCACTTCTTACAAACTTCTCCCAGCCCTTAAGACTTGTCTCCTAACAGTCTTGGTTTTATTATGACCACATCTATAACTACTTGCTTATCGTAGCTCTTAACCAGATTGTGCACTAGAATCAGCTGGAATTCTATTAAGAGAGGCTTTGTAGATGTAGGATCCACAGGTCATTCTGTTTGGGAGGAAGATTCAATGACTACTAATACTGTGACTACTAAGATATTCAGAACATTCGGGTTATCTAAACTGAAGCCACTGGCAAAAAACATAAATGAGATCATTTTTTTGACCCTATAGGGTAAAGCAAGGGTTTAAACCAATTTTAGTGAACTTAACAAAATACCTGGCATTTTAGGATTGGAAAAGCCAAATCTCTATTCAGCGACTGATATCCACTGAATCTTGAAATCCTTAATTTTCACAATCTGAAAACATGTATACATATACAGGTATAAATAAAACTTCTTTACATACACTTAGTAAAATTCCTAATAAGACATATCCCTCAACCCAAAATCTTTCAAAATACAAGAACTAAAATCATTTCGACTAAATGAGTCAACTAAAAATATCATAGAATTTCCAGTTGAATGTCAACATGTCAAAGTCCAAGCCAAGGTAGGCATTTAAATCACTGACTGAAACGTTTTAAAAGAAGGCCAGGGCCAGCTGAGTTCTACACGTGACTCTTCGGTGCTGTAACGGAGCCTTGAACTTGAGCAACCGCCACGAATGCACTGGGAACCAGAGAGTCTCCTTGGCTGCCCAGCACTTTCTGCTCTCAGTAATGAACATAAAACAACCTACCGAGAGTCCTAGGCAATGGAAACTGACTTAAATTTAGAGGAAGATTTCTACTTTAACTTTCATGTGTTAACTGCATTCCATTCATGGGGCAGCACACTATCCATTGACAAGACAGAACAAACATCCCAGCACCTTTCTGAAGACTCAATGGCCTGGCTGACAGCATGTCTTTAATATGCCACTCAAAATAGTGGCTATCAAAGTGCTTTAAAGGCTGAGAAATGAAGAGAAACTATTTCTGCAAGAATAATCTCACAAGTTATCCGGCCTAAAATACTTGGGGGCGGGAGGGGAACCTAGTTTTCCTCTAAGAGGAATAGAAGGAAGAATCCTCAGCTAACCAAAATATCAAATGAAATAAAAATCTAAGAATAACCTAGTTTCAGACTTGGATTCAAAATAGAAATTGCATTTGTCCCCTTGAAAAACCCTCCAGGTCATGGGTCAGTACCAATACAATTTGTGGATTTTCACACCTGACAGCAAACTTCAAGTTCTCTCTGCAGGAGGGTAGTTTTATCACTATTTAAACATTTCAGTGGCAGTTAACGAAAGTAAGATGATGTCCCGTCCTGTCTCTGTTCATTTCCAGAAAAAGAGATCGGGGTGCTGTAAAGTGAAGTGTCTTGTGGCGTCACCGCCACTGGTTCGACAGTGTGATTACAACCCCCTGCTTCCATCTGCACAACACGGCCTGGTACATCCAGGGCTTGCTTACACACGTAAGCCAACAATGACAAAGCAAGCAGTTTTGTTTTGAAAAGAGATGAGGGAAAAAAATGAGTTGTTGTTATTTTTTTTCCGGAATCAAAACACCTGAAAGATATGTTTGTTCAAAGTGATCCTCTTCTTTCCTCTGTTAAATCCCACAAGAATTGGAGTATTTTGTGTTTCTAGTATACCACAGTCTTACACACTTAAAAATGTGCAGTCAATGGTATGACAGGCATGTCATCAAGCAGGTGACATTTGGGAAGGTGCTGCTGCTGCTCAGAGGGACAAAAACACGTATTCCTATTATCACAGTTTCAAAAAGAGTGTAAAATTGAAAAGGGAGTTCAACGGTGTGTGGTCACAGAGCCGACACCAGGAGAAGACGCTGACACTGTTACTGTGACGGCTACAGCCTTGTCTCCACGCACGGCTGTCTCCAGACACAAACACACTGAGACAAATGAGCCTTCCAACTACACGACAGACTCTGCCTGCCAGGGACAGCCCAGGTTCCAGTGCAGAAAGGCTGCCAAAGTCTCCACATGATCAAAAATTGTTTTCTTTTCCAAGATTTAATACACAAAAGAGCATTTCAATTTTTCAGCAAGAAACACTTTCTGTTCAAAGAAACACTGAAATTCGAACTCTATAACACTTGAAACTCCATTTATATGATCCCGTCACCTTCATTCGTGTGGGTACATGCTTACTACATGCATCCATGGTTCTCAACTTTGTCTGTTCTCCAGGAATGATCTTAACCTAAAGAGCATTCCACCAACAAGTGTAAGAAAACTAAATTGGCCCTAAGCTCCAATACTTTGGTCACCTGATGAGAAGAGCCAACTCAGTGGAAAAGACCCTGATGCTGGGAAAGATCGAGAGCAGGAGAAGGGGCGACGGACGATGAGAGCACACAGTTGGCCCCAATAGCTTAAATACTAAAACATCACTAAAATACCTGTCATAGGAAGAAGCAGCAAAAGCCAACTACATGGTTTTAGAGTTCCCAAAAGACTCCTAAAGGTTTACAAATCTTTCTCTCTTCACTGTACTCCTCTAACATGCTCCATGAAAGCCTGTTGTTTACTCCACTATAAGACAACATCTCAAATAATATAACCCACTGACTCTCTATTAGCATACAAAATACTAATAGTAGCCTTGCTTTAGTCTCCAGCCGCTACACCCAGCCCTTTCAATGCTACCTTATTAATCCAACTTCATCTCACTACACGCCAGTCAAAATCCACCACGGGCCAGTATCACCTAAAACAAAGGTCCTCAAACTTGGACGTGCATATAGTCACCTGAAAGGATTATTAAAATACAGAATGTACGGCCGCACCCCTAGACTTTCTGATTCAATAACTATGAAGTAGGAATAAAAATCTGCATTTTTAACATGCTCCCAGGTAACACGGATACTGCTGGTCCAAGAAACATACTTTGAGAACCACTGGCCCAAAGCAACAGTTCCCAATTACAGGATCTCAAACAAATGAATCACCTTAGGAGCTGAAACAACAACCCCACAAAATCCAGTGCTTATCTACAGTGATTCTTATTCAGAAGGTCAAGGATAGGACTAGGTATCAAACTGGAGGTAAATTTTCCTGACCTTTCAAGATGATATACACTGATTTCTGTCTGGCTTGTACTATTTCTGATGAGAAGTTAGTGAAAAAAAATTTTTATCACTGCTTCCCTACAGGCAATGTGTCCTTTTTCCCTCTGGGTACCTTGCGGATTTTTTCTTTGCTTTTCAGATACCTGATGATAATATGTCTAGGTATGGTATTCTTTGTGTTTATCTTCCTTGTGATTTGTTGAGCTTCTTGTATCTGTGGGTTTATGTTTTTCAACAAATTTAGAAATTTTAGGTCACTGTCTCTTTCAATAACTGACTGCCCCAATCTCTCTCCCCACTGTCGGTATCTGCAGCCACACAAACGCTGGATTCCATGATATTGTCCCATAGGCCATTATGGCTTTGTTCACTTTTCTCTTCAGTCTATTTTCTCCCTGAACTTTAGTTTTGGTTGGTTTTGATAGATTTTTCTTGAAGTTTTCTGATTCTTTCTTCTACAGCATGCAATCTGTGGCTAAATATATCTGGTATATTTTTCATTTCAGATATTAATCTTTATCACATTTTAAAAATTCTGGTGATGAGTCATATTTTTTGGCTTTTATTCAAGTATAATAATTGCATGCTGGACAACGTGGTGAATCATTATTGAGAATCTGGATTAGGTTACTTTAGAGTCAGTTTCGTTCTGGCAGGCGGTTAATTCACGAGTGGATAGGCTAACACTGTAGAAACCTGGTTTGGAGCTTTATTATGTGAAAGTATAGTATCCCTTACTATATGGTTAGATTAGCCCAAGTCCTAACACATAACCTTTCTGGGGACATCTGAAAGCACAGGATGTTCACCAAGTTCTCCTTACACTGGCTGGTCTGAATGCCAATGCTTCCCAGCATTTGGCAACTTGTGCAATTTCCATTCAGCTCAGTCCCATGATAGCTATTTGCCACGCCCTGGAGTGTGTGAAACTTCATCTCTGACCAAAGGCTCAATAGCACTCTTTTCAGATTTCTGGGGCTCCTTCACTCTGCAATTCCCTTTCCTTTGGTATCCTAATCCACAAACTACAGCTGCTTCCACATCCCTGAAACCTGACCTCTGCTTCATCTGCTTAGAGTCTGCTAATCTCTGTTCTATTTCCTACGTCACAGTTTGGAAAGCATCCCCAGAGAAGAAGCTGGGATGAACGTGAAACTGACCTTATGTATTCTCTTCTCTCAACTAACATTCTGATTACCTGAGTCCATCCAGTTTTCAAGTCACTTTGGGTAGGAGGTAACCTCATCATGGACAGAACTAGGTGAATTTAATTCTATTTTTGAAACAGCTTTAAAAATCTATTATCTTGACAACTATACATCAATAAAAATTAATTTTAGAAAATCTACTGTCTTATCCTTAAAATAAGTATGTAACCTGAAAAGCTTATGTTTCCATGACAGATGAACAAACCAAGACATAAAATATTAAATAACCAGTTTCTGAGAAATAAAGATATTTTATCCAATACACAAATATTCAACAAGCACCTACTATGGTTCCATGGTAATCAACATAGCAGCAAAACAAACTCAAGGAATATAGTTGCAATCTATATTCTTTCTACTGAACCATCAATAAAGCACAGACTACATCCAAAAAACTGTCTAATGAATGAATAACCAGGAATCAATCAATCTACCAAGAGCATGCCTATACTCTCAAAAATGAATACAATTTACATTCATGATTTATTTTTTCCTGCAAAGACTCCTATTTGCTATGCAAATAATTTCATTTCTACATAGTTACATTTTTCAATTCCCTGTATATACTTATTCTTTTTCCTATTAGTAGATGATGTCTAACCAAGTCACTTCTATTGAGCTATGTCAAATTTGTTTCCGCTAACTCTTAATTGTATTTCTCATTTTCATCTGACCAAATCAAATACATTTTCCTGGCGCATGGAGAGAAAATATAATAAAATTTCTAAATACCACCTCTGCAGCATCACACCAAACACTAATATCATTGCTCCGATCATCAACAAACCAAAGTGATAACATTTATACTTTACAGGTTTATCTTCATCTCTCAACATAAGCTCTTGACCTGTCTTTTACCCCAACATATTCAAGAGCTGACTATACAAAAAATGGTCATAAAATTAAGCTACATGTATGTTTATAAAACAGTGTTTAAGAACATTTTCATACTGATTACATAAATATATGACTAATTCCACCAAAGTAACGTACGTTACAACAGGAAGTCAAATACTATAGATTCCTGATTGCTACATATTAAGAATGTCCCAATTTTAAAGTCTGGCCAAAAAAATTTTGTTTTAAAGGTATTTTGAAGATGACAGAACTCCATAACATCAGCAACCATCACCCTTAAATAGAAGCACAACATTCTCACTCTGTCTATGAGTAAGGAAATATTTTAGGTGGCTGGTTTTTTTATGTTCCTACCTGTTATTCTGAATCAAGATGGCACCCTTTGTCAAAGGACCTTACCTGCAGAACATCTTGGATCTTCACCCACACATCGGCCATGTCATACAATTTGACATCTTCCTGCTGACTCAGTGGAGTCACCACAGTGTCCTGCAGGTATCCCAGGACCACAGAGTGTGCCGTGGCTACAGCGTTAAACTTGTCAAACAGCAACTCCAGCAGTTCTAGAAGTAGCCTAGTGAAAAAAACAAACATTTACATATACACACACACACAACTGATTGACACTGGGCTGCAAGAAAAACATCAAGCTAAAGTAGCACACGGCCATGTTAAACAGCACATTGCATTTCAACAGGTTGCACTTCAAAGTAACCTCTGAAATTTTATCTAGGCCCAGATTCCTCTGTTATAAAATGGACATGGTGAAATCTGACTGAGAAATACAAGTAGTATACAATATCAGTTAACACGTGAGATCTAAAAAATAATACAAATGAGTCTATAAACAAAACAGAAAAAGAATCACAGATATAGAAGACAAACTTATAGTTACCAAATGGGAAAGGGAGGGGGGAGGGATAAATTAGTAGTACAGGATCAAGGATACAAAATACTATAAATAAAATAGATATTAAGAATTTATTGTATAGTGCAGGGAACTACATTTAATATGATAAATCTGTAATGGAAAATAATATATAAATATATAGAGAATAATATATAAATATATAGAGAATCTCTACATAAATATAGAGAGAATTGAATCACTCTCCTGTACATCTGAAACTAATGTTGTAAATCAATTATACTTCAATTTTTTAAAATGGACATGGTGTAAAAATTTTAAAGAGAATTGTAAAGGCCATGAACCAGCAGTAGCAGCTTAATACACAACTGTTTCCTTTTTAACATCATTCAGTGATCTCTATACTGTATGTTCATATAAGAAGTTTTTCTAAGGAATTCAGGCAATCTTTCAGACAACGGTTCAAATGTTACACAGAATATGCTATTCTCTAGCAATAAATTGGGCACTCTGGTAAGGACACTAATCCTTTTAGTCATGGAAAGCTGAGCTTGCTCCCATTCAAATGTGTGGCCTTACTTGCCTGGAAAAAAAAAAAAAACACACACACACACCTGCCAAGCAATCTGACTTTCACCACAGGGAGCAGCTTAAGGCCTCCGCATTATCTCATTTTTCATAGTGAGAGATGCTGGACACATATTATTACATCAATTTTATACACTCAAGGGCACAAAATGAGGTGCAAGGCAGCTGAGCCTAGAACAAAAGCTGATGTCCATGTCAGTGCATCCAGCCATCTACCTCTCACTGTACTTTTACAACATAGATGTATATGCAGAGATGGCTCAGAGTTTATATCATGGATGCAGAGTAATTCCCCCATCTCAAGCCTTACAGCATCACTGATCACCCATGCGTGGAATCATTCTTTCCTTTTCTGGACTTGAATGGTAGTATACCCCACTTTTAAGGAACGTATCACATGCAGCTGACTATGTGACTCAATCAATGTGGGTCACTTATTTCTATACAGACATTTCACCTCCCTTCCCCATTACTAGTCTTTTAGAGCAGACACTGCTTTGTACATCATTGTATACACTGGAGCACTCAGAAGAATGATCAGCAAATATCTGCTAAATGAATTTCATGTGTATACCATGAACGAGTACAGACAATCTTGGAATGTGACTTTTATTGTATAATCTGTGGCTCTCAGTTCATAGTTCCTATGGAGACTTATGAACCAACCTGGAAAGTAGAAAAGGAAAGCAAAAGAGCTTGTTGGCAATGTCAATTAACAAGATTTTATTACCATAAATAAGAGGCTATAACTACAATCTCATCAAAACGTATAGCATATTATCTATTCCTATGGCTTCTTTACTGCCCAATTACTATAATTAATGTGCTAACATGACAGCCAGTAACCATCTTATGATAAAACCCTAATATCTCTTTGACATTTTAATTTAGACAAGACAGAATCAATAAAAATTTATGTAGGCTTCCGAGTCTGGAATATACATAGATAATTTAGAATTATACACTGTATTTGTAAACAGGACCCATTTTACCTTTGAATGAGGATTTTTTTTAAATCTTGTAAAGGTCAATTCACACTTATACTCACATTTACCTAAAATAATTCTTGATATTCACCTCTGTTATATGACATCTACTCACATAACAGAAGAGAGCAGTACAACGGACAGGAAGATATATCTAACTTAACAACCGAAATAGTTAACTTCAGTGTAGGTAAATAATCTGGATAAGAATGGTATCTGGCATCATACAGAGAATATACCTGATTAAGCTAAGGTTCTACTTTTCAAATAAAGATTTATGTTGAGTGTGTAAAGTGTGGTTCCCAAATGTCAGTCCACAGACCACAGTGCATTTTTCAGTGGTAGAGAGAAAAGTAAGACCATACGCTGATGTTTTACAAAAGTAAATGTATTTACTTTTATCCTTTTGGTATTCTCTTGATACGAAAAATCTTATTTCCGTGACAGCAGCTACACTCCCAAATGTCCTTACTTGACAAAACTAAAATCTAGTAACACTATGCTATACCCCAACATTCTCGAAATGATTTTTTATGGGGTCACAAAGAGCCGGACACGACTGAGACGACTTGGTACAGCACAGCATAGGTGACTTGTAATATTTTGTTAGTTTCAGGTATATAGCAAAGTGATTTAGTTATAAACAACTATCTATTCTTTATTGGATTCTTTTCCCATATAGGTTATTACAGAATACTGAGTAGAGTTCCCTGTGCTATACAGTAGGTCCTTGTTGACTATTTTATATATAGTATTCGGTATACGTTAATCCCAATCTCTTAATTTATCCCTCTCCCTCATCTTTCCCCTTTGGTAACCATAAGTTTGTTTTCCAAATCTGAGTCTGTTTCTGTTGAAATGATACTGATTGAAATGAAATGAAATGAAATATTGATTCATGACATTCAAAAGCATGAGACAAATTCGTGCCCAACTTCCCAATGGCATGAAGTTCTAGGTACAGGCCTAACAAACCCGAGATAAAACACACTGGAAGAGAGGTGGCTCCTCCAACGGGAGGGGCTGTTGCTAGTTAACTCCAGGGCCACCAGACTCCATGACTGCACACACCTTGGCTACTACTCAGGACAAGAGCAACTCGGCAATGAGGGGCAGTGCTCTGTTTAGAAAAGAGACCTAAGGAGGAATTGAGGTGTAAAATGAGATCCATGGCATCATAACATTACGGAAATAGCAATCTCTGATTAAAATGCTGAGACAGGGCCACTGCACCTGGAGGATCAAGACCAAGATAGATCTGTTGCAGTGTGACCATCAAAAGTCATAAGAGAGGCTACATGGGGAAGAAAAGAGGGAAAAGAGCCAGGCCAGAAGTGGAGAGATTCTACCTGCCACTCTGCCTACTTTGAAACATCCACCAATTTCCAAGACAGGAAAACCTTCCTCTGCCTCCCCACAGAACAATCTTGAATATACCAATAAAATCTGCAGCTCAGACAGTAAAATTTAAAACTTTTATGCTGCAAGTGATATCATCCAGAAAGTGAAATGGCAACTCAAGAAACGGGAGAAAAATATTTGCAAATAATTTACCTGATAAAGGATTTGTATCTAAAACATCTCAAGATTTCTTATAACTAGTATCAAAAAGACAACCAAATTTTAAACTGGACAAAGGATTTGAATATATTAAACAGTTCTCCAAGGAAGATATATGACTGGACAATAAGCAAACAGAAGATGCTCAACATCTTAGCCATCAGAGAAATGCAAACCAAAACCAGGAGATACCATTTCAAGCTACCCGGATGGCTTTAATTAAAAAAACAGGCAAAAAAGCATTGGAAAGGATGTAGAGAAATCTGAACTCTCAAACAGTGCTGGTGAGAATGCACAATGCTGCAACTGCTTTGGAAAACAGTTCGGTGGTCCCTCAAAAGATTAAACACCGAACTACCACATGGACCCAGAAATTCCACTCCTAGGTACGTACCCAAGAAAAACAAAAAACACATATGTACAAAAACATGTACAAAAATGCTGACTACAGCATTATTCATAATATTAAAATATTAGTAAAACAATAAGAGTAAAATCTTAAAAGTGGAAATAATCCAAATAGCCATCAACTGACAAATGGACCAAAAAGAAGTGGTACATTCATACGACAGAATATAATTTAGCTATCAAAGGAGATGAAGTACTAATACATGCGACAACACGAACCTTGAAAATGTTATGCTAAGTGAAAAAAAGTCACAGAAGACTACATATTGTGTGATTCTATTTATATGAAATACTCAGAATAGGCAAAGTCTACAGACGGAAAATATGTCAGTGGTTACTTAGGTAGGTGGGAATTGCCCACCACAGCATATGGGTTTTGTTTTGCAGCAGGGGACAAAAATGTTCTGGAACTACATGGCGGTGATGGTTTCCCACCCTGTGAATATACTAAAAACCACGTTTCAAGGTGTGATTTGTGTAGTATGTGAACTATATCTCAATAGATCTTTTTTTTTTTAATCATCAGCTGTGGCTCTGAGTTAGGACACTGAGGTCTCAATCTCTCCCCTGTGGTGAAGCAAAAATACATACAACAGTGAAAAAAGGAATCTGATGTCTCAAAAACTGAAGTATCATTAATACTGATTCCTGTGGACTCTCATTACCAGGAGGACATTAGCTTTCCTCTTCTGGTTCAGTTGTTTCGTTTTGTTTTCCCCTTTCTCATATAAATAACCTGAAAAGAAGAAAAAGATGCACATTCTTTCCCAACATTGAAAATTCCCAACCCTGTAATTATGAGAAAATCTGTCAACTTCACCAAGTGTTCCCATCTGAAAAACCAAAGTATTAATTAATAGCTGTTCCAGGAGCTTCACACGACTGAAGGATGGATCACGTTAGAAAGCGGACAGAATTAGTGGAGGCAATGGTACCATAATTAAAGAGGGAGGGGGGTTCAGGATCCCTTTGTTGGAGTTGAGCAACTCTGAAGACAATGGTTACCTTTTCTGATAAAAAGACAGAGAGAGAGTGGGGAGAGCAAAGGGGTGGGGGGGGGGTGGGGCAGGGAAAGAGAATGAGAATGAATTAAAGTGAAGACAGAAATTCCTGAAGGACTCCTTCTGGGTTTAGATCTGAAGTTGTTAAGTTTAAGGTGTTATGCACTGGTACTTGCATATGCAAGTCAGGAGCTCAGGAGACAGACTGATACTGGAAATTTACAAAGTGATAAATATTTGAGGGAATGAGATTACTCAGGGATAATATGCAGAGTAAGAAAAGCAAGCCAGACCCAGCATCAATACTTCCTGAAATAGTAGCTGTGAAAAGATGGTTAGGAAGCAAGGAAGGAGGAAGAAAAGAAGACAGGAAGGAAAACTGTAGGAGACAAAGGACAAGAGAAGAGCAACAGAGGCAAGGCCACATGGTGGCCGGTGGAGGTCAAGACAGAAACATAAAGCTCACAGGTCCTGGTGACCTTGGAGAAAGGGCTCCAGGGGAGCAGTGGACGCTGAACTCAGCATCAGGAGGAGGAGTGAACGGCCAATAACAAAGAAGAATCCAAGTCAGCCCCACACTTTGCCAAGGCCCACCATTCCTCACCAGCACATGCCTGCCTAAAAAAGAAAATGAAAAAGCAAGATGACTCTCCCTCAATGCAGCAGAGAGAGACCAGGCATCACTCACATAAACAGGACATACACTGCACTGGTCTGGTCCAATTTAAAGCTACCAGAAATAAATGGAAATATGTTGTTAGCAGCAGACACACTCAGGATAACCCCCACACAAAGCCCTATGAATGTCATTCTCCACTCCACTCTCCCCACCCCACAAAATATTAACTAAAGAAGAAATAAAACAAGACACTGCAGCTAGCTCAGCTGCTTAAATCCTGTTAGGCTCAAGGTTTTCACCACTGATCCAAAAGACAAAAGAGCAGGCAGAGTCATTAAACTACCAGACAGCAGTCCTTACACTGAACTGAGTTAAGAAAAGGCCTCAGACAGGAATAAGCCTAAAAATCATGGAGATGAGAATTCCCATTAACTACAATTTCTACCAGTCAGAAGAAAATCTCTCTCTCTCTCACACACACAGGTTATTTCCAGAGTCACAAAATAGTATGCAATAATATTCAATATAACATCACAGTTGGTGAAAGAAAACTTCAGTCCTGAGATGGCAATGTGGTATAAATGCCTATATGCAGGTCTGGCATTAGAAAGCTAGACTTGGTACCAGCTCTCTGCTGAACAGCCATGGGATGATCAACATATCATCAGACTGTTCCAAAATCTCAGGCTCCTCAAACACAAATTTCCTCAGGTGAATTTCCTCATAAATTGTGAGAATTAAACAGAAAACTCAAAGTGGAAGTATACTGAAAAGCAAACTCAGAGCAACAGCAAACTTCTTTCTGTACCTTTAACAGTTACCACCCAGAGTAGGAAAACAGGGAGAGACAAGCAATACTTCAGATGTCCCCATGGGCCAGCGGCATCTCTGTTCTTCCCCCAGCTTAGTGAAGTCCTGCTTGTATTGCCTAAGATACACTAGTACCATCCCAACAGAACCCTTCTTTAATTACGTTAGTCGGAGGCAGGTTCTGTCACTGATAACTAAGAGAGTCCTAATCCACATTGCTCAATCTCTCAGTCATGTCTGACTCTTCTGCAACACCGTGGAGCAGGCTGGGGAAGAGGTTCCTGATAAGGCACCCCCAGAGAGGCAGAAGCAGAGTGGAAGAGTTGGAGGAATGGAGCCAGGCTCCAGGCTCCTCTGTCCATGGGATTTTTCAGGCAAGAATACTGGAGTGGGTTGCCGTTTCCTTCTCCAGGGGATCTTCCCGACCCAGAGATCAATCCTGAGTCTCTTGCACCTCCTGTGTTGGCAAGCAGATTCTTTACCACGAGCGACACCTGGGAAGCCCAAATTCACATTATAAGAACCAATTCCTTCATTCCTTTTTGTATAATCCCTCCAAACAAAAGCAGATGATCACAATGGACTGAGAGAACTGACAAAACAGTGACGTGTATGGCCCTTCTGGGCCAGAGAGTAAGAACACAGCCCCTGTCTGCATGTGGGATTCTTCACCATCTGAACCACCAGGGAAGCCCCCTGCTGACTCCTTCTACATGGTGCCCGCAGCTAACGCTCTCGCGATGGACAAGATCTCCAGTGAGGCAGGAGTGAGACGATGACAATGACGGCAACAGTAAGGATCACGACAGGAACCACTACACCAACACAGCCACTCCGATGACAACAGGCAGGCACTGCACAGAGCGCACGCGCAATCCTCACGCCAACTCTATGAGGAAGGCTCCATTTGTAGTCCCCGTGTTATAAACAAAAAACTAAAGCTCAGAAACAGAGAACAAAGTGTTCAGTCTGGGACAGCGTTTCTTTTAAACGGTGTTAGAAAAAAAAAAAAAAGGAACAAATTCAAGAAAAGAGGCAGAAGAGTTATGAGTACCATACAATGTTAGGGAAACCAAGGCTGCCAAGAGTCAATGAAACTGCCCATAATTCCTCTACCTTCTCACTGCCAACCAGTTTTTACCTCTGGCATGCTATTAATTCTCACAGAAGTCTCAAATCAGCATTTTGCTCAATGTAAGATACGTACATTACTCCACGTAAAACAGATAACCAACAATTACCTACTTTATAGCACAGGGTAAACAGCATACTATGCTTTGTAATAACCTGTGAGGGAAAAGAATCTGAAGAACAGATGTATATGTATAATTGAAGTACTTTGCTGCACACCTGAGACTAACACAACACTGTAAGTCAACTATACTAATAGAGAAAAAGGGAGAGAGAAAGGAAAGAAAAGGAAAGACCCTCTTCAGTCCTTATTCAAGACAGTGCAGCACTTGCTTCTATTGACCATGCTCTCCTCCTTGAAACGCTGACTTCCAGCAAATGTTCCAGCAAGGCTATCACCTGCTCCCAGCAAATCATAGACTCCATTCCTCCGACTCTTCCACTCTGCTTCTGCCTCTCTAGTGATGCCTTATCAGGAACCTCTTTCCCAGCCTGCTCCTTAAGTGCTGTCAATGCTGCTCAATCCTCACACTCGCTCTAGGTGAGCTCATTCACCACTGTGTCCTCAAACATCCACTCCCTAATCTCCCAAACGTATCTTCTGTCCAGATGGCTCTCCTGAGCTGTCGACCTCAAACCCAACATCTCTTAAATAAAACTCATCATTCTCCTCCCCAAACCTGCTTTTCCACTTACCTAAGTCAGTGAATGGGAGTCACTTGATCCCAGCAAATCATCCTTCCCTCCCTCTCTTCCTCAAAGCCAAATAATTACCAACTTCTTTTATTTCTACCTCTTTACTGTCTCTAGAATGGGCTTCAGCCTATTGCCACTGTTGCTCTGCTCATACAGGCTTTATTTTCTCTTCCCTGGATTGCTGAAACAGCCCTTAGAGGAGTTGTCTTTCCCTTAGTCTTCACCTCCTCTTCTCTAAACTGTAAACTCAATGAGGTTAAGAACTGCCTGATTTATCACTGTATTCCAGTATTTGTCATAAGAGTAAGCGTATGACAGGCAATAAATATTTGTTGAATCAATGAATGAAAAAATGAGCTCTAGCAGATGAGAGAGATGGAGACCCGATTGCAGATAACAAGTGATGAGGAAATACGTATTAGATATTACAATCTCCTGGCTTCGGCACCCCACAACAAAAAACATTTCACATGAAATTCTCTTCTCAAAAGACAGCCTTATCAACCTGAACGCGAGAACCAAAAGAAATGTAGTTACAAGATGAAAGATATATGCATCCACAGCTAACTTGAAAAATAATGTAATAAAATATATCTTGTGTTTAAAAAAAAAAAAAAAAAACAGGGAAGAGTCAGGTGAAGCAAGTATTTGTTCTTTAAACATCCTTCCAATTACCTGGCAGGTTTTGAAAATAGCCTGCTTACAGAGGCAAGCAAAATGTTAACCTGTTCTCTTAGGTATCCTACTAACTTCCTACCCAGAGCTGTCCCTATGCATCTCATGTTGGAATGCCACTATGAAAACAGGCAGAGTCTTAAGAAGAAAATGTCAAAAAATAGTCACAGTTGCATATGGCAAGAAATGTCTATGGTATAAAGCTATATCCTCAAACTGTGAAAAATGTTCAATATTTAAGGTGAGATTTGACTATCTGAATCTAAATTTAACATCCAAGGAACCCTGAATTAGTCATTTGGCTGGAAAACCCATTTTAGGAGCCAAGAAGCTGCCTTACTTGGTCACGAAGCAAAGACACACACACAAGGTAGAAAATCAGTTTTGTTCTGCTACTTATCTGCTGAGACCTTAATATCAGGTTATGCATTTCCCATGGACAGACAAAGGCAAAAACCACAGAATACTTATTTCCCTACCTCCATGTTCTAAAAGACAAGAAACTACTAACCTCTGAGCTTAGGTTTTCTATGAAAAATTAAAAGAAACTGATCATCAATTATGTCATATCAAAGCGGTCTTAGATTTACATTCCTGTGAGATATCACATACACATTTTCATAATAAGCTTGGCTGAACTAGTATTTTTCATTTCAAACAGGACATAGATGCCATTTAATCTTCAAGGTTATCTAATATCTACTTCTAAGGGATGAAAATTAGTTTCACCACTTAACAACAATCTTCACATAAGAAGAAGTTACTATTTAAGGAGTGCTGACTAATTCCCATCTGTGCTATGAAAAGAATAGGGAAAAAACTATTAGCAATATAGAATGGAACACCCTGAAAAGAACTGGGTCCTGGCTCTAGTAATTTCCTTTCTGTGTCATTTCCCTACTTGTCAAGTCAGCCTCTCATGATCAGTCTCTGAATTCTTAGATGACCTCGAATGAACTTCTAATGTGTGGCAAATTAGTGACTGAAACTAGAAAATAAACCCAGGCCTTCTTTCTCTGAATTAAAGTGTTAGTATCATTCTTTAAGCCTTTGCCAGGACAGTCTCCTCAACAAAAGGGGATGATAAAACTAACAGTCACGTGCAAGAGAATGAAACTGAACCACTCTCTCAACACCAACACACACAAAAATCAACTCAAAATGAACCACAGACTTGAACCTAGAACTGAAACCATGTAACTTACATGAAAACACAGGGATAATAGCCTCAACATTAGTCTCAGCAATGACTCTTTGGATTTCACACCAAAAGCAAAATAAACAAGTAGAACATAAAAGTAAAAGGTTTTGCCCAACAAAGGGAGCCATGAACAGAATGAAAAGCAACTTATGAGTGGGAGAAAATATTTGCAAACCATATATCTGATAAAGGGTTAATATCCAATATATAAAGAACACACAATTCAATAACACAAAACACAATCCGATTAATGGGCAGAGAAACTGAAGAAGACGTATTTCCAAAGAAGACATACAAATGGCCAAAAGGTACACAAAATGGTGCTCTACATCACTAACCACCAGGGAAATGCAAATCAAACCTACAAGGAGATCACCTCACACCTGACAGAAGGGCTATCATCAAAAAGACAAGAGACAGGATGGTGGGAGGAATGAGGTTCAGGGGGAGGGGGACATATGGATACAGTACAGTAGAAATTAACACTGTAAAGCCATTACACTCTAAAAATATAATTTTAAAAAGAGATGACAAGTGTGGGGGAAAATGTGGATTAAAGGGAACCCTTGTGCACTGTTGGGTGGAAAGGTAAACTGATGCACCACTGTGAAAAATAATATGGAGGTTCCTCAAAAAATTAAAAGTAGAACTGCCATATAACCCAGCAATCCAACTTCTGCATATATATCCCAAAGAAATGAAAACAGACTATCAAAGAAATATCTGCACTCCCATGTTCATGCAGCATTATTCACAACAGACCAGATGCGGAAACAGCCTAAGTGCCCATCAATCAGTGAACAGATGAAATACAGTGGAATATTATTCAGCCATGAGAAAGAACATCCCGTCATTTGTGACAATATGAAGTGGACCTTGAGGGTATTGCTGCTGCTGCTGCTAAGTCGCTTCAGTCGTGTCCGACTCTGTGCGACCCCAGTGTTAGGCTAAGTAAAATAAGTCAGACAGAGAAAGACAAACACTGTATGTGTTCACTCGTATGTGGAAACTATAAAAGCCAAAGTCAAAGGAATAGACCAAGGAGGTTAAAGGGGAGATAGTGGTCAAGGAGTATAAACTTTGAGTTATAAGATGAATAAGATCTGAGGAGCTAAGGTAAAGCATAGTGTTATAGTTAATACTGTATTATATACTTGAAAGTTGCTAAGGGAGTCGATCTTAAATGTTATCACCACCAAAAAAGAAATGGTAATTATGTGAGGTGATGCACATGTTAGCCAATGGTGGTGACCATTGTGAAATATTTAAGTGAGTTAAATCAGTATGTTGTACACCTTAAACCCACACAATGCTATCTGTCAATTACATCTCAACAAAGCTAGGAGAAGAAAAGCCCTTCATCCATTTGAAAAATAATATACTGTCGTAACAGAACATTGGAAAAATTATCCACAAATCCACTTAAATACAAGAGAAGTTATGATTTTAAGTGTCTATTCTTATCACTTAGTTGTATATTAGTCTTTAGTACAACAATGTACAAGGTTTCTAGGGGAACTGTCTAGGTACCTAAGTTATCAGTCTGCATCTCAAGTCAATTAAAACTCATTTACTCTGTGGCCGCTGATCACACTTCTTAAGGAGTCCGGCTGTTGCTGAGAGGGCTGCCACTGATCATTGCAGGGAGCATGGGTCAGAGAAGGGATGTGTGGCCATGAATACCATTCTTCTGAGGAAGGACAAAATCAGGCCCAGGAAACAAGCTAGGACCACCATCCTTATGAAAGCCAGAAAGCAAACTTCCATGGCAGATAAGAGGCAACTTCTCCTCTGAAATCCACCACCACCAACCAGCTTTGTGAACTGTCAAGTCATTGCAGCTCTCACATTTGCTTGGGCAAATCTGAGATTAATAATAATGCCCCTGCCTGTGATGAGGCCAACAGTGAGCCTCACTCAGGTGAGGCGCCAGATGGCAGGCTGCTCTGCAAAGCATAAATGTTACAAAACTGCAGAACTCCATGATGTCTCTGATGTTATAAAGAGCGTTCTCAAATTTTAGCATACGTACAATCGTCTAAAGTAGAGGCTCCTGTGGGCCCTGCACTGAGGGATTCCAATTTAATCACTTCTCCACCATGGGGAGAATTTGCATTTCTAAATCTCAAGTGACAGTGGTATTGCTGATCCTTAGACCCCACTGTGTGTACTGCTGAGAATTTTTTTTAATAGAAAAATTGCTTACTCTTATTTTAAAAGTATCTTTTTTGCATTTTTCTTACCTATTCATTCATTAAACTTCCTGGGCATTTGGTATGTGCCCAGCCCTAAGTCAGGCTTCAAACACAAAGTGAACCCTCGTCTTACAAACTTACACCTCAGTCTGATTAGAGAACATAATGAGAACATGGACCAGGAGCTGGAGGAGCCCAGAAAACACGAAATAAAGCCTAAGATACACACGAAGGTACTTTAATCATATGTGACCTCACTCCTAAACATCACCAAGGGAAGAATTTCATTTGACCCAAGTCTGTTTTTGTGTGTTTTTGCTACAAGAAAGAGTCAGCGCCAGTTTAAGTGTGGAGTATGTCTATATTATGACACCAACAAGCATGAAGAGAATGACAAGATCTAAGGCAGCTCCTACCATCCGCCAAATAGAGAAGTGGCCTTGATGCAGCATGAAAGCTGACACCTAAGTAGTATTAGCAATAATCTGAAATGTACATTTTATTCATTGTTTCCTTAAACTGGCCCAATCTCTAATTGAACTTCCTATAGTATGCAAAACAAGAGAAATCAAAAGCAAATGTTTTGCTTTTACCCTGACAAATGCAAAACAAAGATTTGAGAAATGTTCAACACTGAGTAAGACCTCTGGCCCATTCAGCCAAGCACCCTTTCCCCAAAGGACAACATAAAATCAGAAAGACAGCTGTCCAACTGCATGTTTACCAAAGAGCTATAAACATACCCATAACATGGGTAATGTTATTAATTCACCTGATATGTCAAGAAGATCTCATCAATGAACTTAAGTCTTACAAGAAAGCATGCAGATTTGGGACCAGTACTACCTTTCATGGTAATAAGCTGGATGTTTCAGTTAACAAACAGTGTAATAAGTCCCAGAGGTAAAGAAGCAGTTCCTTTCATTTGTCCTAAAAATATTTCAGTTAGGCTGCAGGTGATTACATTCCAGTTGAGGAATACTGGGATATTTTTCTGTATGTCTCTGGTCATCTTAGTCACACCTTTCAGTGTTCAATAGTTTGGGTGTATTTAGAGCATATTCTCACTGATAAGTGTAATCAGAAGTAGAGATTTAATCAAATGGAATCATAATCAATGAAGTTAAATGTACTCGCTTCCCGCTTGCTTGCATTTGAATTAACCACTCATCCAAATTACATCGAAGCCCGCCCTGATGTCAAGCATGTCCAAGTGCTACATACAGCGCCTGGGAATGGCTACAAGAAGCCACCAGGACAAACGCTTGACCTTGCTTCAAAGCTGCTCTTAAACGATTTTCCTGTAAAATAAGATGGCCAATTTCACCAAATCCTATATTTCAGATATTTAGAAGAGTAACTAATAGAGAAAGAAGAGATGAAAGGAAATGCTCTTATTTGAAAAATACATGCCTGACTCTAGCCACAGATATAAAGAAATCGTGAGAAATATTTCGTTTCTCTTTCCATGAGCACTGTACTTGTACCATAAAACTAACCTTGGGACTGGAGCCTTTAGATATCTCAGAGATAAAACCACTTTGTAAGACTGGCCTATTAAAACAGTATGCCTTCAAGTTCTGGACTCTGAATTTTTAAAATATTTGGAAGTACATTTTTCCAACTTTTAGAACAATAATTCAGTGTATCTCCACAAATCTATATCCTGTGTAGACTGAGAAATCAAGAGGGAAAAAAAGTTTTAGGAAATGAGGCAAATACCAACTATGAAGAAAAACATGACTATAAAGCAGATAAGTATATGTTACAATTATTTAGCCAGCATCATCTCACATGGACAATCCATTACATGACAGATACTTAGGAGGCAGAAATGAAAAGGGTATACAGTTGATTACAATACAATGTAATACATGCTAAAGATGTTTAAAAGTAGCATGGGCCACTCCTTCAGATACCAAATCTCTCAAAATCATAAATACTAAGATTGTACTAGAAAAAAGTTTGGAAAATTTTATTTATAATCTATGAGTGAAGAAGAACTAAGTTCTGACACAAAATCCAGACCCTTTAAAAATAAAATATTAATAAATACAACCTCATAAAAATAAAAACAATGTATACATGATCAGACATCATAAAGTCAAAAGAGAATGCAGCTGGTGGGAAATTACAATATAAATTTCAAAGAACTAATTTTCTTGATATATAAAGAGTTCCTTCAAATCAATAAGACAAACATAATGGAAAAATGGGTGTTCACTGAAAAGGAAATAAAACACTATTTGACCACTGTATTACTGAAAATTTCAACATTTAAATAAGTCTACTTTTAGGAAAGGATAATGAACCATCCTGCACCTATCACCCTGATTCAACAATTATCATTTAACACTAATCTTATTTTAGCTATCACTACAATCACCTTCAATCCAGATTACTTTGAAGTAATATATCCAGATATAACACAAATATCATAACAAAAAAATTTATTACACAAATAGGAAGTTTAATCTCAAATTTTCTCTAAAAAATACAAATCGAAACCATCTTGAAAATACAATTTTTCGCTGATCAGATTGACAAAGATAAAAATGTTTATAGTACAATCTGTTTACTAGGGAATACAGGACCTCTCAAACATTATTGATGACCTGAAAACTTGGTATTATCGCCACGAAAAGTACACTTGGCAATAATGATCAAAATCTAATCAACCATAAAACTCTCATCAGCCAGCAGAAAAAACTGAAAACGGTACATCAAGAATTGGATGCTCTCCTTCTCACATCTTATACGCCAATGTCAAGGTAACTGCACAGCTAGAATAACTAGTAGTAACTAGAAGCAGGTGCTATCAAACGAATGGAGATGGCATAAAAAGGTAAAAGCCGCCTTACTTATTTAAAACATTCATACCATACACCCTAACGCCCACCTACCCAGACCAGATTGCATCCCCATGGTTATATGCTCTTAGGGCACATTTGCTCTTCCTCCATGGTACTTAAACACAATTTGTAATAATACAGTTATCTAAGAATTCTCTAATGCTCTTCTTCCCCTTTAGACTTTTAAACTCCATAAGGATGGGGATCATTCATGTTTGTTTGATATTTTAAGACAGTTCCTGGTCCATAACAGATATTCAATATAAGTAGAATTCATTCTTTCATTCAAAAAATATTTATTATGGGTCTGGTGGACACTATGCCTACATTCTAGAGATACGGTGGTGAACAAGGCAAAAGCATTCTGCTTTCAAAGCTTCCATTCCAGGAATAGTCAAGAAAATCACACATACACACACACATCACAAAAAGCAACTTAATGAACATGATCCAGTTGGTCTGCAAACAGGTATTTTTCCACACTAATACTTCCAATCAGAATTTCCATTTGTAATGATCTCTTTCTTTCTTTTTTATTTTTATTTATTTATTTTGCTGTGCTAGGTCTTAGCTGTGGCATGTGGGATCTAGTTCCTGGCCAGGGATCAAACCCAGGCCTCCTGCTTTGGGACCACAGAGTCTTAGCCACTGGACCCCCACAGAAGTACTGTAATGCTTTATTTTGATTTAAATAACCTGTGTAACACTGTAAATTAATTCTTAAATAATAAATTTATTTTTCACATTAACTTAACAGCTGCAAAACTGGGAGAGGGGGACCCATAACTTCACTATCCAAACACAAATATTTTAGCATTAAAGCATATTTCGCTCCCATTTTTCCATGAATCTTTCCTCAATACCACAGTGAGCACAGAATATGCAGTGTTCTCTTTTTATATCGGACACTTAATCTTCCCTCATTCATAACAGAGATGAAGGTACAGGGCAGAATGATCTTCCAAAAGGGGGAAAAGGTCTCCCTGGCAGTCATGGCATCCACCTGCCAGACCAGCAGTTTTACCAAGGTGGAATGATCCTTCAGCACCTCCCCATTCTGCTTTCATTTTTAAATAGGATCATTTTCAAATGAGTTGAGTGGTTGTTTCACACAGGCCAATCCTTCTCTTTTCCCAGTTCTTCTCTCTTCCATATTCTTGACAAGCTACAACAGCTGTGAGAAGATTTTGTTTCTTCCCTGTATTCCTCATGCTTTTCTTGCTGTTGTTTAGCTGCTAAGTTGTGTCCAAGTCTTTGTGACCCCATAGACTGTAGCCCACCAGGCTCCTCTGTCCATGGGATTTCCCACGCAAGTATACTGGAGTGGGCTGTCATTACTTTCTCCAGGGAACCTTTCTGACCCAGGGGTAAAACCTGTGTCTTCTGCATTGGCAGGCAGGTTCTTTACCACTGCACCACCAGGAACTTATTTGCTAAATAATAAAGAACCTCCTCCAGCTTTTTTGAAACAAAAATGACAGGAAATGTTCATGAGCTAGATTTTGGAAAAGAACCAATAACTAGGCAGTGGGACTTGAAGAAATTGATTCTGAGCTGCACAGGCTGCAGGCCACACCAACCATCTGAGACTGAAGACACCACCTGGCTTTCTGAGGAAATTATGGGTAGCAGGTAGTTCTGGGAGATTTTAAAGCACATGTTCTCCTAATGTCTATCAAGTTGGTGACAACAGTAGTTGAATATTTTCCTTTCATAGTAAACAGAGGTTTTAAGACACTACAAAATGGATCAAAAGACAAAATATTTCTCCTATAAATAGACAATCGGAGAAGGCAATGGCACCCCACTCCAGTACTCTCGCGTGGAAAATCCCATGGATGGAGGAGCCTGGTGGGCTGCAGTCCGTGGGGTCGCGAAGAGTCGGACACGACTGAGCAACTTCACTTTCACTTTTCACTTTCATGCATTGGAGAAGGAAATGGCAACCGACTCCAGTATTCTTGCCTGGAGAATCCCAGGGATGGGGGAGCCTGGTGGGCTGCCATCTATAGGGTCACACAGAGTCGGACACAACTGAAGCGACTTAGCAGCATAAATAGACAATAGATAGATTGGGGGTCAAGAATAAAATAAAATAAAAAGTGAGGGACCTGGTGATTTTTGAAAATCAGCTGTGAAAGTATTATGGCTCTGCAGGAAGTGAAAGCAAAAGAAAATTCACTAGTCTGGTTGCCACTACTTTTCTAGAGAAATAGCACACAACATTAATTCGCTTTACATAAAGACAAATGAAAACAGGCCTGCAGTGCATCACAACCAGAATATATTTAAGATGATGATGCTGAACAATGAAACTTCTAGGGAAAGTTATATTCTGGCACCTAGCCTCAGAGTAGCATTTATATGCTAATGACCGGAACAAGTTATCTCAGCGGGAGTGGGAACTAATGGAGAGAAGAATTTTGTGGAAGAAGGATTCATGGTTCTTTTGTCTCTGCTCCATCTTCCTTTACGGAAAACAGACTCTTGTCCCTTTAGCATAAGATTCCTTGACGGGTAAAAGAGAATAGTAATACTGCAAACTGTTGAGACTTTGCTTCTCTCTAAAATAGTATCACTGACACCTCCCAGTACAGTTTAACACAAAGTACCATGCAAGCTTCAAGAACCTTCTGCCAACATCCTTTCTAAAATTCTAGACCTCTAGAAACAACAGTGCCATCACTTTGGAATGAAGTTTCCCAGGTAATTAATTCTTGGAGTTTTATAGCCTTAGTTGGCACATAGCCACTACAGACTTGCTCTAAATTATCAGTTATTTGGAACACCAACCCAAGAATTTAGTCTTTGACTTTCAAAAAGAATGGTTGAATCAAAATATTTGCTTTCTCTGTGTTACTGTATAATAAAGAGTTTTGGCCCCAAATTTCAGGTTTGTAGACTTTGTAAAATGGAAATCATGTTATAGGCATGAAACCAAGACAAACAGCTTGTTCGCAAGCCAGTGTCCAATATATCCTGCCTACAAAAGCCTCTAAAATACTGACAAAACACGAAACTTAAAGGGAAAAAACCCTCCTGCTGACTCATTCTTCACAGAGAAACATTTATTATTTCCTGGGGCAGTATGCTAAATTTCCACTTCTATTGCTGTAATTTCCACTTGTGAATTTTGGAAGGGGTTGAGGGAAGGGAAGCAGAAGAGATCAAAATCCTAGGAAAGATGCATTGCTTTTAAGGGGACTGTAATGAGAACTGCAGAAAAGTTATTGATCCATGCCCTTTTCCTTTTGTTTCCAGTATATATTATAGTTGTGCTGTTTCCCCATGAAAGTTCAGTGTTTTCATCCAGGGACTTGCAGCAACTGGGTAAATAGCAAATCAGAATTCTGGAATGTTCATTAGTAAAGAGGCAAAAGGCCTTCAGGAAAATCCAGGATCCAGGCAAAGAAAAAAGACAAGCACAGTTCAATCTGGAACCATTCCCAGCTTCTCTGGACCACAGTATGAGAGATCAATGAACATGAAAGTTGAGAAAGGAACCAAGAACAAATAAACTTATGTATTCATACACAATGTACGCATGGAATGGTGCTGACTGGCACTATTCTAACAAACTCTAACCATATAACCTCATCTAACGAGAGCTAGCCTGTAAGACAGGTATTACTGGATTGGCCAAAAAGTTCATTTGGATTTTCCCATAACATCTTATGAAAAAACGAAAGAAATTTTTGGCTGACCCAGCATTTACAGAACAGAAATTCAAAGTCAAGTCTTCTCAACTCCAAAATCCATGCTTTTCCAAACATGTGCTTTGACATACTCCATGGCAGAAGAGGGGTAGAAAATGCTTTCTTTACCAACTGCACTATAGAATGAAGCTTACCAGAGAATTAATTTTTGAAATTCCAAATCGGGAAAGGAGTACGTCAAGGCTGTATATTATCACCCTGCTTATTTAACTTATATGCAGAGTACCTCATGAGAAATGCTGGGCTGGATGAAGCACAAGCTGGAATCAAGATTGCTGGGAGAAATATCAATAACCTCAGATATGCAGATGACACCACACTTTTCACAGAAAGTGAAGAACTAAAGAGCCTCTTGATGAAAGTGAAAGAGCAGAATGAAGAAGTTAGCTTAAAACTCAACATTCAGAAAACTAAAATCATGGCATCTGGTCCCATCACTTCATGGCAAATAGATGGAGAAACAATGGATATGGTGACAGACTTTCATTTTCTTGGGCTCCAAAATCACTGTAGATGGTGACTGCAGCCATGAAATTAAAAGACACTTGCTCCTTGAAAGAAAAGTTATGACCAAGACAGCATATTAAAAAGCAGAGACATTACTTTGCCAACAAAGATCCATCTAGTCAAAGCTATGGTCTTTCCAGTAGTCATGTATGGATGTGAGAATTGGACTATAAAGAAAGCTGAGCACCAAAGAATTGATGCTTTTGAACCGTGGTGTTGAAGATTCTCAAAGAGTCCCTTGGACTGCAAGGAGATCCAACCAGTCCATCCTAAAGGAACTCAGTCCTGAATATTTATTGGAAGGACTGACACTGAAGCTGAAACTACAATATTATGGGCACCTGATGCGAAGAACTGACTCATTTGAAAAGACCCTGATGCTGGGAAAGACTGAGGGCAGGAGGAGAAGGGGATGACAGAGGATGAGGTGGCTGGATGGCATCACTGACTCAATGAACGTGAGTTTAAGCAAGCTCTGGGAGTTGGTGAAGGACAAGAAAGCATAGCGTGCTGCAGTCCATGGGGTCACAAAGAATTGGACATGACTGAGCAACTGAACTGAAATGAATGTGTAATTAAAATCAGTGTTATTTAGAAAATCCAAAGAATATAAAAAACGTAAGTAGAAGACATCAATTTCTTCAAAAATGTAAAGTACATCTGAGGGACTCCATACTAAGTAAGCTATTATTTCTCTTTAAATTTGCTTATCTTCTTTCTAAATAAGTTTTTAAATTCCTAAGTATAAAGAGTAGAACTCCTTCACAACAGGCTAGCCTGATTATGATACTGCCTAGAACACACTGTCCAGCACCTCCCAGGAACTCATATTATTTGAGCAATGTTCTACTCTACAGAAGAAATGTTCTACTTTGCCCTCTGTTCTCAGATAAAATCGTGGTTTCCATTGGCCTTTCCCCTTCTGATGGCAAATTCTTGCCTTGCCCATATCTGGTGCACATAGAAGGCTGAGGAATAGAATAGAGAAGCAGGAAGAAGGGACAGAGACCCATGTAGAGTGAATCTTGAATCTTCTAGAAAAGCCTCAATTTGAAATATCTTCTCCCATCATCAGATAACATCAGAGTATTAAGCTTTAAGCCCAGTGTATGACAGTCAAGAGAGTCAGAATCAGAGGATGATTTGGTTTTCCCTCATGAAAGAAGAATTATGAAATCCAAACCTTATTAGTTGTTTTAAGTCCATAAAGGAATTCCTGGGACTGATGCCTACTGGCAAGTATAATATCACCACACATTGAAGGAGAAAGCATGGGACAGAGGAAAGACCAAGGACTTGCACTCAACTCCAAGACTAGCCATTTGTTCTGTGACCTTGAGCTAATTACTTTATCTCTGAACCCCAGTTTCCTTAACTGTAAAATGTGGATACTAAGTAAGTAGCTCAGAAAGTTGTAATGAGAATTAAATAAGGTAATATACATAAATTGCCTTGAATACAGTTTAGTGCTTAAGAAATATTCAATAACTGCTACTTTGTTACCTTTGAGTATGGACAACTTCTCAACTACATCCAAAACCAGCTGAGCTACACTCATTCAAGCTGTTTTCACCAATCTGAGTTTGTATGGTCCACAGCATCCAAAGTTCAAGAAATAACATCAACTTGGTATATATATACAACGGAGTATTACTCATCCTTAAGAATGAAATAATGCTATTTGCAGCAACATGGACAGACCTAGAGAGTGTCATATTGAGTGAAGTCAGTCAGATGGAGAAATATCTTTTGACATCCCTTATATGTGGAATCTAAAAAGAAATGATACAAATGAATTTACTTATAAAACAGAAACAGACTCACAGACTTTGAGAACAAGCGTACGGTTGCCAGAGGGGGAAGGATGGGGAAAGGGACAGTTAGGGTATGTGGGATGGAGACATGCACACACTGCTGTATTTAAAATGGATAACCAACAAGGACCCACTGCATCACACAGGGAACTCTGCTCAATGTTATGTGGCAGCCTAGATGGAAGGGGGCTTGTGGGAGAGTGGATACATGTATTAATACAAGTATGGCTGAGTTCCTTTGTTGTTTACCTGAAATGATTACAATATTATTTGTTAATTAGGTATACTCTCCAATACAAAATAAAGTTTAAAAAAAAAAAAAAGAAATAACATCAGTAAAGAGTAGAACATGACTTAGTGACTAAACAACAAAGATACATATAATACTTACCACTCCCTACCCTTCAAAAGGTATAGTGAGTACAGTTAGCAAAAACCTACCTTGGCTGGTTCTCAGCCGTGAGGTTCTCTCCCCTCTGATAGTCACTGTCAGCCACCTGAGTTGTAGACCTCTTCACGATTTGCTTAAGTTCCTGCTCCAAGCGTTCTGTGATTGCCTTCACTGTCTCTGGGATCTTCTTCAGTTTGGCCAGCCCCTTGATGAGGATGCCCATAAAAAGGGTGCTGTTCTCCTCTGGATCCAACTCCAAATCTTCCTTGATGTCCTGGAGGCTTATTTCCTTCACTGTTTAAAAAAAAAAAAAAAAGAAAGAAAGAAAAGAAAAATCAATCAGGAGCCACAGACTGCATCAGATCAGATCAGATCAGATCAGTTGCTCAGTCACGTCCGACTCTTTGCGACCCCATGAAGCGCAGCACGTCAGGCCTCCCTGTCCAGCACTAACTCCCGGAGTACACTCAGACTCATGTCCATCGAGTCAGTGATGCCATCCAGCCATCTCATCCTCTGTCGTCCCCTTCTCCTCTTGTCCCCAATCCCTCGCAGCATCAGAGTCTTTTCCAATGAGTCAACTCTTCGCATGATGTGGCCAAAGTACTGGAGTTTCAGCTTTAGCATCATTCCTTCCAAAGAAATCCCAGGGCTGATCTTCTTCAGAATGGACTGATTGGATCTCCGTGCAGTCCAAGGGACTCTCAAGAGTCTTCTCCAACACCACAGTTCAAAAGCATCAATTCTTCGGCGCTCAGCCTTCTTCACAGTCCAACTCTCACATCCATACATGACCACTGGAAAAACCATAGCCTTGACTAGATGAACCTTTGTTGGCAAAGTAAGGTCTCTGCTTTTGAATATGCTATCTAGGTTGGTCATAACTTTCCTTCCAAGGAGTAAGCATCATTTAATTTCATGGCTACAGTCACCATCTGCAATGATTTTGGAGCCCAGAAAAATAAAGTCTGACACTGTTTCCACTGTTTCCCCATCTATTTCCCATGAAGTGATGGGACCAGATGCCATGATCTTCGTTTTCTGAATGTTGAGCTTTAAGCCAACTTTTTCACTCTCCACTTTCACCTTCATTAAGAGGCTTTTTAGTTCCTCTTCACTTTCTGCCATAAGGGTGGTGTCATCTGCATATCTCAGGTGATTGATATTTCTCCCAGCAATCTTGATTCTAGCTTGTGTTTCTTCCAGTCCTGCGTTTCTCATGATGTACTCTGCATATAAGTTAAATAAACAGGGTGACAATATACAGCCTTGACATACTCCCTTTTCTATTTGGAACCAGTCTGTTGTTCCATGTCCAGTTCTAACTGTTGCTTCCTGACCTGCATACAAATTTCTCAAGAGGCAAATCAGGTGGTCTGGTATTCCCATCTCTTTCAGAATTTTCCAGTTTATTGTGATCCACACAGTCAAAGGCTTTGGCATAGTCAATAAAGCAGAAATAGATGTTTTTCTGGAACTCTCTTGCTTTTTCCATGATCCAGCAGATGTTGGCAATTTGATCTCTGGTTCCTCTGCCTTCACAGACTGCATAACCACATCCAAACCCAGTATGGGTCTAAAACAAGGGACCACTCCCTTAAAAGGAATCATAAACGTTTTTCAATTTAATTAAAGTATACTTATACAGTAACTCTCTAAGAATCACACAAAAAAATTATGTTCCTCAAATTATACCCAACCCATCAGTTAATACAGGGTAGAAACATTAAAAGTAAGCAAATCTCCACAGAAAATTTTCTACACTTCTCCAATGAGTCAGTTGGTTCATGACATTTATCAACATTCACTGTATATAAAATGCCATTTTGATGCTGCAGAATTCCAAAGAGCCACACCATAGACTTAAATTCATATTGATTAATTAGGAGTGATAAGTAGCTTGATAAAAAGACATAAATACATGTGGAAAAGAAAAGACATGTAAGTTAAAAGTATAACAGTAAGAGATGAAGAAAAAGAAAGGAAAAACAGTATGTACAAGTGAAACAACTGTGAAGAATAGAAGAATATTCCCTAAATACCAAAAAAAAACTTTCTATTTTTCTTTAAATACATGTAAATACATGTCTAACATAATATCATTATTTACTAAAGATAGGTCTTGCTAATCCACAGAAGTTTTCTGAGTAGTAGATCTTTAGACGACAGCTTTCATCTAAACCATAAGGTTTGGGAATGAAAGAAATAACTTCTAACACTGGCTTTTAAGCCCTGTGGGAGTGGAAAGAGGGCAGGACTGGGCTCTGAGACGCCTGTCATCTACTGAAAACCACAGGCCTTTCCCTCAAACTAACACACACACAACTAACGCTTCTCATATAATTTGAGGGGTTTCCACAACAACCAGAACAACTACAGGTCAAAAAGCTCTGGCCTAAAAATAATCTTATTTTACGAATGGTGGACTACAATGGACAAAAGCAGAGTGAGTAAAAGCCTAAGGATGGACCCCAATGAAGTTGCTCCCATCCTCCCCTCTCTCCTTCTCTCTTCTAAACACCTGAAAGGCCTTTAAAATGGGATCCTTCAAGACTTCCCTGGTGGCCCACTAGTTGAGAATCCACCCGCCAATGCAGGGGACACGGGCTCGATCCCTGGTCCAGGAAGCTCCCATATGCCGCAGGCAAACTAAGCCCGAGCGCCACAACTGCTGAAGCCCACACTTCAAAACCTTTACAGAGACTTTTGAATTTTTTAAAAATGTGGCTCCTGAAAGACTGTGTACATTCTTCTTTAGTAGATTCAAGCTCATCTATACTACAGACCCAATCAAAGTTCTTCGGCACGCCTGGAGTATTTTGAAATTTATTTAGGAAAGAATGAACATATCCCAGTATATGGAATAAGTCCTTTTAACCACCGGATAAAGTCTCTGAAACCTCTACTTCAGACAACATGTGCGCTACTCCCCCCAATTTGTTTTTTTTGCTCCCAACTCATAACACGCACTAATGTATAAACTTAATGACTTCACTTCACTTAATGACATCCATGATATAATTACTTACACAAATTTGTTCCTAAGTGAATAAGCCCTCTACAGATTATCCATAATGCTGTTGCCTTAACTTCAACTCACTAGACCAACCCACAACAAGAGAGAAGACGACAGAATGAGCAAATCCATATGGTTTCCTTCACAGCATAGAGGGCATCTGATGATACGGTAATTAATTGTAAATATTTTAATACTAGCAAACTGGGAGTAGAACCAAGAAGCTTTCAGCCTCTAAACTGACATGACAGTTCTGAAGCCAAGCGAAAAAAAAGTCATCAATATTTCCAGTCATGACATTCCAAGAACAGACATTTTAGTTACTGGCTTTGTTTTATAAAGAACTGGACACCTCAGGCCGCAGAATTACTCCATCCTGCAAAAGCAGCTTCAACAGTAGAAAAGGACTTAGTGGCCAGGGAGCCATCTAAATGCAGCAGGGCAGAGAGGGAAAATGAAGCAAAAGCTCTAAGCAGAGCTTTAGGAAGGAAAAAAAGTAATAGAAATTCAGCTGGGACAGAAGGATCTTCACGAAAGAGCACATGAGTCACAGACAAGACACATCAGAGGACCAGCTAATCGTCGCAACTTGCACACGTGCTGGGTGACGACGAATGCTGGATGATGAGGTATACGCAGTTGAAACCAACAAGCCCCTAGACTACATGCCATACAGATACTTATATGCACACTAATATGACAGATAGCCTATTAAAAATAACAAATAAAGTATGAATAATATAATGCCACAGCCCCAAATGGCACATTTGCTTACAAACTTATCTTTCTGTCTCCCAAAATCTTCTAGAGCATAAACACTGAACAGAGTCAATATTAATTAATTTATATTATATCTATTTCACTTGCATCAGCTGAAAATTAAAAGGAGATTCTAAAGAATAATATAATAAGCCATGAAGACTCATCTAATAATCACAAAAACCCAGTGAGGTCAGATAGAATTATTGGTGCTTTAAAGGAAAAAGCCTTGTACAAAAATAATTCAGCTGAAACTCAGCAAGTCTTCACACCATCATTAGAACAAAATATACATATTTCAATACTGATAAACCCTAAATCACTCTCTTGTATGTACCTCTACTGTTATAATATGTATTCAATGTTTTAGAACACTTTAAAATTAGAAATACTTTATACCTTTCCCAATTCTCTTATCTTTGATATTTTTATATTTACTTTTTTTTTTCTTTTTGCTGAGGACCTTATCAAGTGAGAATTTCTTGAACTTGGTTTAGAAGACTTTAACCTATAGGACTGTGTTAAATGTTAAAAGACTTTGATGTTCTTTAACCAATTATTTCTACTAAAATGTTACTGGTCCCAGTTGTTTCTTTTAGACACCCACATATTACTAAACAGGTAAACAGACAAGACAGGACAGGCAGATAAGCATGTATATCTACACCTCAGTGGATATGTGGGATCGTGGAAGGCGGGTTTAACTAGGACACTATGGTAGTCACGAAAGAATTAATTAGATGCTATCTAAGGTCTTTTCAAGCTCTATCATTCCCTGATTCCATTAAACCGTAGTTAACTCTAGGTATCTCTGGTTCCAAGGCCTACAGCTAATTATAAGAGCCTATTTAGTAACAGACAAGCAAGGTGAACAGTCTATTTATGCAGCTAAATATCTTATAAGAGAAAACTACTTTTCTGTTCATCAGTAAATACAGAAAGCAACCTAGACCAGTCCCTGGCCACTTTATTTTTCTCAGTTTGTTTGGTAACAAGATAGGTAACACAGGCCAGGCCTATACACATGTTATTAAACTGCAGGAGCTAAGAGCTCTGGTAATACACATTAACCTTTTATTGAATATACGATTTTATTTATCGTTTATCGTTATACATGTCAGTTAAGGCATAAGAGATAATGGTACTGTTTCCTATAGAAGTTCCTATAGATGTCACTCCTTACACTATGCAGGGTCCATAAATTACGTAAAGTTCATAAATATGATTTCAACCTATAGAATTTACATGCTGTATTCAAAAACATTATCCCTGTTTAAGAGAACTGTCACTATTAAACAGAATTCAGCATTAAAAAAAAAAAAAACTTTAAAAAAATTACCAAGTCTAATTAGACCACAAAGTATCAACAGAACTGTACAATGTCACTCTGCCCTCACTGTTCTGAGCCTGGCCTCAAAACACTGACAATATTCTTAAAGGGAAAATAAGAAAGTTACCGCTTAAAAATAATTCTTATGTTTCTGATCAACCTGGCACTGTAAACTCATACCTAAGATACACAATCTGCTCAAAACTCAATTATACATAAAATATAAGCTAAGGAATTAAAAAGAAATAGTTAGCTCAAAATTGACATCATCTCTGTGGACAAGAAATGCAAACAAGTCGAGCCAGAGTGTGTGTCCAGGGAGCTTTGGGTGGACAAGCAGGCAAAGGCAGGCAGGATTTGGCCCATGTAGAGCTAGAGACTTAGCACGCTCCACTGGACAGGTGAGATGACAGAAATCCTTTAAAGGCTGCAAGCACAGGACCAAACCAAGCTCCAGACCCACACTGGTAGGCTACTGGCCTCATCAAATCCTTATCCTCCATTTATGCCCCAGTGGAGCGACTTGGTCAACGACTTATCTTAAATACCATTGGGTTCACCAATGAAAAATTACCTCTAACATCTTCTATTCTAATTAATGCACCCACTGCTGCATATTGAGAGAGCACTATCTGACGCACTGGTTGCCTCTGGAGTA
The DNA here is from genome assembly GCF_055505025.1 of Bos grunniens. Classification (NCBI taxonomy): domain Eukaryota; kingdom Metazoa; phylum Chordata; class Mammalia; order Artiodactyla; family Bovidae; genus Bos; species Bos grunniens. Next base: position 23,201,480 of record NC_141168.1, read on the forward strand.
TAGAGTCTTGATTAGGGTCTTTCAAATGTTAACTAACTACCCCCAGAGTGTGCATTCCTGATTAAGGTACTTCAAAACTGTTAACTAAGCACCCCTAAGGTGCAGATTAAATTACTTTAAAGAAAACTACAGACAATATAACACCCCACTCCTGAAAGGAGGCTGCCAAAAGCTGTTGACAGCTGCTGCTACTAGGGGCAATCATTTCCAAGGAGCCAGGAGATTTTACAGCCTCAGCATACGGATAGTTTCAATTCAGAGGTGAAGATGGAACCCCACACTGCATTCAGTTCTGAAAACACAATGAATATACATTGATCCTTCCATAGTGAAAGTGGGCTGAGGGGAAAATGATGGTATGTTTGGAGAGAACATAGAATGGAGTACTCTATTTGGATAAAAAACAAAACTAACATCTGTTGAATCAATTTCATTGATGATATAATGCACTCAGTTTAGTTCAGTCACTCCGTCATGTCTGACTCTTTGCAACCCCACGGACTGCAGCACGCCAGGCCTCCCTGTCCATCACCAACTGCCGGAGTTTATTCAAACTCATGTCCATCAAGTCGGTGGATGCCATCCAACCATCTCATCCTCTGTCGTCCCGTTCGCCCCCTACCTGGAATCTTTCCCAGCATCAGGGTCATTTCAAATGAGCCAGTTCTTCCCATCAGGTGGCCAAAGTATTAGAGTTTCAGCTTCAGGATCAGTCCTTCCAATGAATATTCAGGACTGATTTCCTTTAAGATGGACTGGTTGGATCTCCTTGCAGTCCAAGGGACTCTCAGGAGTCTTCTCCAACACCACAGTTCAAAAGCATCAGTTCTTCAGTGCTCAGCTTTCTTTATAGTCCAATTCTCACATCCATACATAACTACTAAAAAAACCATAGCTTTGACTATGGATCTTTGTGGGCAAAGTAATGTCTCTGCTTTTAATATGCTGTCTAAGTTGGTTATAACTTTTCTTGCAAGTAGCAAGTGTCTTTTAATTTCATGGCTGCAGTCACTTTTGGACTTTCTGCAGTAATTTTGGAGCCCCAGAAAAATAAAGTCTCTCACTGTTTCCCCGTCAATTTGACGTGAAATGATGGGACCAGATGCCATGATCTTAGTTTTCTGAATGAGCTTTAAGCCAACTTTTTCACTCTCCTCTTTCACTTTCATCAAGAGGCTCTTTAGTTCTTCACTTTCTGCCATAAGGGTGGTGTCATCTGCATATCTGAGGTTACTGATATTTCTCCCAGCAATCTTGATTCCAACTTGTGCTTCCTCCAGCCCAGCATTTCTCATGATGTACTCTGCATATAAGTTAAATAAGCAGGGTGACAATATACAGCCTTGAGGTACTCCTTCCCCTATTTGGAACCAGTCTGTTGTTCCATGTCCAGTTCTAACTGTTGCTTCCTGACCTCCATACAGATTTCTCAGGAGGCAGGTCAGGTGGTCTGGTATTCCCATCTCTTTAAGAATTTTCCAGTTTGTTGATCCACACAGTCAAAGGCTTTGGCATAGTCAATAAAGCAGAAGTAAGTGCACATTATATTACCTAGAGCAAAAAGGATGCCCCTTTGTAGGGCAAAGAGTAGCAATCAATGAAGAAGAGGCTACTAGAAATATAACAGGGATACAGGATAAGAGACAAGGAACAGATGAATAAATTGATTGTTTATATTAATACTCACTAAACTTCATTAGGCAACAGTCTGTTGTTCATGTATGATTTTGTAAGTTCAATTGCCCACAGAGATAGAATGATATAGTAGAAAGAACAAAAGCTTGGCATCACTTTAGATTAAATTATCATGTCTAGTTGCATGTTCTCTCAATTTCTTCAAATGTGAAGAGAAGATAACATTATCAAGAGAACTGTGCCTATTAAATGAGATAATATGAACATCAAGGCGAACACCAAACATTTTTTTTTTTTAATGCATTTTTAAAACCTCCAGTTTTACTAACACTTCAGGGTTCCTGTAGACAAGGATGGTGGCTTAGATCCCCTTTTCTCAACATTTCCTCCAGAAGCAAAACAGAACAATAACAATAAACAAAATTCATAAAAACCATGCTTTCAGGATAACTCGAAAGATAGAAATTGCCCCAAATTCAAAATAACTAGAAATAAAAATAAGAAGAAAAAAAAATCACCTAATGCCAGGAAGTGTTACATCATGCTCCACTCCCACCACTTCTTTGCCACAAGGCTTTGTTACAAGCAAAAGTATACTGTGAAAAACTATAATAAAGAAATTTAAAGAGTTAATGATGAACCTAAATGCCGAGCCTCCTTCCTCATGACCTTTGTCACGAGTGGAATGCCTCACAGTCCCTTGCCCAGTGATATCCTCTCTGGCAGCGAGGGCAAAGAGACCTAGGATTAATGGGCATCTAAAGATTTAGAATCAAAGGTTTAGAAAGACAAAGTCAACCCTAAGTTTCAAGACTAAAAAGGTATACAAGCAGATCACAGCTTGAACTATAGGGACTTAAAAGCAGACATAATTTGAAAGAGCAGTGTTTGAAACACATAGCCTCTGAGAGAGAAATGAGACAAAAAGAGATAAAAGCCCTTTGGCTATGGGATGATGAAGGGAGAAAAAAGCAAAAGGCAAACACGATTCAGAGAGCAAACAAGCTTACCCCACCACCAAAATAAAAAGTCCACTAAAGACGAGAGTGAAAAGTTGGCTTAAAACTCAACATTCAGAAAACGAAGATAATGGCATCTGGTCCCATCACCTCATGGCAAATACATGGGGAAACAATCAAAACAGTGAGAGACTTTATGTTTGGGGGGCTCCAAATCACTGCAGATGGTGACTGCAGCCATGAAATTAAAAGACACTCCTTGGAAGAAAAGCTATGACCAACCTAGACAGCATATTAAAAAGCAGAGACATTACTTTACCAACAAAGGTCTGTCTAGTCAAAGCTATGGTTTTTCCAGTAGTCATGTATGGATATGAGAGTTGGACTATAAAGAAAGCTGAGCGCCGAAGTATTGATGCTTTTGAACTGTGGTGTTAGAGAAGACTCTTGAGAGTCCCTTGGACTGCAAGGAGATCCAACCAGTCAACTTTAAAGGAAATCAGTCCTGAATATTCACCAGAAGCACTGATGCTGAAGCTGAAACTCTAGTACTTTGGCCACCTGATGCAAAGAACCGACTCATTGGAAAAGACCCTGATGCTGGGAAAGATTGAAGGTGGGAGGAGAAGGGGATGACAGAGGATGAGATGGTTGGATGGCATCACTGACACAATGGACATAAGTTGGTGATGGACATGGAAGCCTGGCATGCTGCTGCAGTCCATGGGGTCGCAAAGAGTCGGACACGACTGAGTGAGTGAACTGAACTGAAATAAAAGTATCTGCAGTTTGCTGTAATGACAGAAGAGGGAGCCAATGAGCTAGGAATCCTACAAACACACCCCCAATATCATTAAAAAAAAAAATGAATAGAAAAAATAATGAACACATTCTTATGAGAGTATTACCAAAAAATCCAACATACGTTTAGAAGAAAATTTCATCCAATAAAACAGCATGAAGCACAAGAAATCTGAGTGATAACACTCTAGGTGGAATTAATATACTCACTCAAACAAGAATTTTGGAATATGAAAAACCACTTTGAGTCAAAAATCGAAAAATTATGACAGACACGGACAATCAAAAGCAAAGTGTGAAAGGAAAACTTACAAAACCCAGGAAAGAGAGGGAAGAAAAAAGACAATATTATCTCATACCTCAAGAATACAATACAAATAAGCAAGACAGAAAAGACTGAAAGCATTTATTCGAGAAAGGATATTGAGCAAATGCCGGGAACCAAAGTGGAGGATAAAAAGGAGAATAAAAAAAAGTAGTAGTAGAAATGAAAAGATGAAAGAGAGAGTAGTAGAAACGGAAAACAGCCAAAGAAAAATAGAGTGATAAAGAGGAAAAGTAAACAGAACATTTAAAATTGTAAACCAAGAAAACTTACAGAAGAAAAAAAAAAACCTGAATGCACAAAATGAAACAGCAGCCCATTGGGTATCTTGGAAAATTAATACTAAAGAAATCAAGACTCCAAGGCACATCCTACTAAATCTTTTCAGTTCCTAAGATTAAAAAGAAATCTGTAAGACCTAAGAATCAAGGAACTTTAACAAGGGGAAAAAAAAAAAACCTAAGGAATCTGAAATTTCAAAAAGCACTAAAAAGAAAAAAATGAAATAGTATTTTGTAAAAATAATAATAATAAAGTGTAACCTAAGGAACCTTTATCCCCAAGTCACCCTTTAAGTATCAAGGCTTTAGGAAAAAGAAATTAAAAGTTTTCAAATAAAGAAACTCTGCATCCATGACTCCTCAAGGAATTTTTTAGATAATGAACTTCATTCAACCAAGAAATGACTAGGAAACTTGAACAAAATGTCTAATTCATGAACGTTCGGAATATTTAAATGTAGGTTTAATATAAAAACAAAAGTTGTGGAGAACAACTACATGAAAGTAGCATGCTGTAAAAAAGTAAACATATGTAACTAAAAAAATGGCAGAAGAAAAAGAGGAAAGTGGAGTAAAGTTTATCATTTATTATGGAGGCAAAGGATGGAAACTAAAGTATACCAATAAAAATGGAGAAATCCAAGAGTAAAGGTTTAACCAAACCAAAAAAAAAAAAAACACAGCTAAGAGCATTTTCTTAAAAGTATACATTAAAAGACAATCAATGGCAGGGGGGGGACTTCCTAGACAAAAAATTTCTATATAAGTAAAATAAAAGAACACATATCTTAGAAAGAAACATAGCATACATAATACACATATTTACAAAATACTATGATACAGTTGTGACTGAAGACATCAGTCATATCAATATATATCGATGGATTCAACTCATCTATTAAAAAAAAAGGTTTTAATTCAGCTTACAAAGCAAGGCCAAACTATATATGCTATACACATACTAAAGCCAATTTATTTAGAAAGGCTAAAAATATAGAATGAACAGTTCAGTTCAGTCGTTCAGTTGTGTCCGACTCTACGACCCCATGGACCGCAGTACGCCAGGCCTCCCTCTCCATCATCAACTCCCGGAGTTCACTCAAACTCATGTCCCTCAAGTCAGTGATGCCATCCAACCACCTCATCCTCTGTCGTCCCCTTCTCCCCCAACCTTGAATCTTTCCCAGCATCGAGGTTGTTTCAAATGAGCCAGTTCTTCCCATCAGATAGCCAAAGTATTGGAGTTTCAATTCAGCATCAGTCCTTCCAATGAATATTCAGGACTGCATTCCTTTGGGGTGGACTGATTGGATCTCCTTGCAGGCCAAGGGGCTCTCAAGAGTCTTCTCCAACACAACAGTTCAAAAGCATCAATTCTTCAGAGCTCAGCTTTCTTTATAGTCCAACTCTCACACCCATACGTGACTACTGGCAAAACCATAGCCTTGACTAGATGGACCTTTGTTAGCAAAGTAATGTCTCTGCTTTTAATATGCTGTCTAGGTTGGTCATAACTTTTCTTCCAAGGAGCAAGTGTCTTTTAATTTCATGGCTGCAGTCACCATCTGCAGTGATTTTGGAGCCCAAAAAAATGAAGTCTGACACTGTTTCCATTGCCTCCCCATCTATTTGCCATGTAGTGATGGAATCAGATGCCATGATCTTAGTTTCCCGAATGCTGAGCTTTAAGCCAACATTTTCACTCTGCTCTTTCACTTTTATCAAGAGGCTCTTTAGTTCCTTTTCACTTTCTGCCATAAGGGTGGTGTCATCTGCGTATCTGAGGTTATTGAGATTTCTCCCAGCAGTCTTGATTCCAGCTTGTGCTCAATCCAGTCCAGCGTTTCTCACGATGTACTCTGCATATAAGTTAAATAAGCAGGGTGACAATATACAGCGTTGAGGTACTCCTTCCCCTATTTGGAACCAGTCTGTTGTTCCATGTTCAGTTCTAACTGTTGCTTCTTGACTTGTATTCAGATTTTTCAGGAGGCAGGTCAGGTGGTCTGGTATTCCCATCTCTTTAACAATTCTCTTTAAGAATTTTCCACATTTGAATGAAATTTCCACAGTCAATAAGCATTAATCACATCAATGAAGGGCATTTTTTAATGCCAAAAAGCACAATTCACAAATGAAACAACACACGACTATTCACATACCAAAAAATAGCAATCACCATTTTTAAACAAAAACTACAGGTGAGTCAAAGAGACACAGAAGAAAAACACTAAAAATAAAAATGGAGATAGACAAACAACATAATGAGAATTTCACAAATATACATCAAACTCCTCATCTAATAGAGAAAATGCATCTTCCTCTCAAGTACCCCTGGAATATTCAAAAAAAAAAAAAAAAACCATAATATATTAAGTCACAAAGAAAATGTAAGTTCTATAAAGTAAAAATATTACAAGCAACATTCTCAATTCAACACAACAAAGCTAGAAAATATTAAACACACACACACACACAAAAGACCCTTTCATCTTTAAAATTCTTTTACTAAAAACACTTGGATCAAAGGAGAAATAAAAACTGAAATAAGACAATCTTTGTAAATGATATGTATCTATGGCATACATTTAAAGTAGTAATGAGAGAAAATTTTCTATCACTAAATACTTTTATCAGTAAAAAATGAAAGAATTAAAATGCATGATTTCAGTTTCTAGTGCAGGAAAAGAATAAACCAAGTGAAAGGATGAAGAAGGAAAGAATAAAAACATAAAGGAATGAGGTAGAGAACAAAAAAACAGACCTAATCAATACATCAAAATTCTTGTTATTTCTTGGGAGAAAAAACGAACACCAAAGACAAACCATTAGCTACTTTGATCAAGAAGAAAAGGGAAACAGCATAATTAGATGACATAAAGGAAACAAAAGAATTTTAAAACAGTAAGAAAATACTTTATAGACATCTATATAAATGAGTTCAGTTTAGTCACTCAGTTGTGTCCAACTCTTTGCAACCCCATGGACTGCAGCACACCAGGCTTCTTTGTCTATCACCAACTCCTGGAGCTTGCTCAAACTCATCTCCATCAAGTCGGTGATGCCATTATTCTATATACATTATTCTATATAAATAAAATTGAATAAATGAAATCAATAATTGCCTAGGGAGATACAGATTATTAAAACTGACTCCAATAGAAACAAAGTTTAAACAGAACAATTTGCACTGATGAAACAAAATTACTGAACAAAAAGTAAATGTATTAAAACATACCATATCCAAAAGGTTTCATAGAGAAATTCCTAAATCTTCAAACACCAGATACTCCCAGAGCTCCATAGACTTTTCAGAGCATTGAAAAATGAAAGAGAATGTCCTAATTCCTTTTATGCAGCAAATTATCACATTAAAACCAAAATCTAGTACGATTTGGACCACAGGACACTATTACTCATGAACATGATGTGAAAATCCTAAATAAAATATTAGCAGACAGAATTCAAGACTACATTGAGAAAATAATACAGTATGATCAAGAGCAATTTATCCTAGTAATGAAAAATTGGTTCAATATTAAGAAATCCATTAATGGATATTAATAGATTAAAAATAAAATTCAAAAATAGATAAAGACAAACAAGTTGGCACTCCATATCCATGAGTTTCACATCCAAATTCAGCCAACCATGGATAGAAAATAAATTCCAGAAAATTCCCAAAAGCAAAACTTGAACTTAGATGCATGCTGTCAACTATTTACATGGCACTTACACTATACATAGTATAAACATAACACATACGCACTGGGGAGCCAAAAGATACCTGTGACTGTCTTTACTATAGTGGTCTGGAACCAAACCCACAATATCTCTGAGGTATACCTGTATTTATATCCTGTAGCTTTTTCCTGTTTGATTTCATACTTTTACTATGTACATATAAGGGTATACATGTTGTACATATGTAAATGTAGATTACACATATTGGGTTTCCCAGGTAACTTAGTGGTAAAGAATCTGCCTACCAATGCAGAAGATGCAGGAGATGTGGGTTCTACCCCTGGTCAGGAAAATCTCCTAGAGAAGGAAATGGCAACATACCCCAGTATTCTTGCTAAAAAAATTCCACGGACAATGCAGCATGGCAGGCTACACTGAGGTCATAAAGAGTCAGACACAATTTAGCGACTGAGATGGCATTGTTTCTATATATTGATTTGTATGTCTGTTTCTGTCACAGTGCCACACTGTTTTGATTACTGTAGCTTTGCAGTATTGCCTAAAGGCTAGGAAGATTATGCCTCCTGTTTTGTCCTTTCTTCTCAGGATTACTTTGGCAATTTTCAGTCCAGTTCAGTTCAGTTGCTCAGTAATGTCCGACTGAGTCTTTGCAACTTGAGGTCTATATATTTATATACATGTATATGTTATATATGGGACTTCCCTGGTGGCTCAGAGGTTAAAGCATCTGCCTGGAATGCAGGAGACCCAGGTTCGATCCCTGGGTTGGGAAGATCCCCTGGAGAAGGAAATGGCAACCCACTCCAGTACTCTTGCCTGGAGAATCCCATGGAGGAAGGAGCCTGGTGGGCTACAGTCCAAGGGGTCGCAAAGAGTCAGACACAACTGAGCAACTTCACTCACTCACTCATGTTATATATAGTATTTACATACATTATTTAATACAGTTTATATATTAAAAATTAATATATTTTTAATAAACTTTGGTCTTGTTTCATTTTTCTATTTAGAAACATTTGAACTATTAGTTCTATTCTGTCTCCTTTGTATATATTCCTCAACTCTACTTCTGATCAATCATAGAAATCAAAGATACTTATTAAGAGCAAATGCACGGATACCTCAGAAACAGTTATATTTAAAAATACCAAGGGAGATCATATCATAAGGACAGAAGTAAAACAAAAGATGTCAAGATTTGTCAATCGGATCTACACTATTCTAAAAGTGACATTTGATTTCCAAAAAGAGGAGCTTCATCTCCTTTTATATCAGGATTCATAGCTCCCAACCCACATAGGGAATTTTTAAAATATCGAACCCCAAATTCTTGAGACAAATATCAAGTCTCAGAACAAGATTTGATGAAATAAAACACACATCAAGAAAACAGCAGCAAAAGAAGAAAAAATAATTTCATTTGTGCTCTCTTTACGTTTTATTGCTTAACCTATGCTGGTACCAGAAAAAAAGGGAGAGAAAAGTCCAGTTTCATTATAGCTATATTCACAGCAATCCCAGCAGGAGTGTGAATAAAATGAATAAAGAAGCCACAAATGAAATGCCTGTGTACCTTGCGAATAATTGCTCAGTCAGAACGTTCCAAAGGCAATTTGCCAAAGAAAAAGACATACTGAGAATCCAAAAGCTTAAACCAACTTTTTACTATAATTATTGGCTTTTCTCCATACTTTGTCCATGCTTCTACCTAAGTTATAGTTGAATGACTACATCTATATTAGACATTAGTTTCCCTGTACATTATAAAATACTGTGACTGATGAGAATAATCGGGAAAAAAATGCTTGCAAAATACATCCTTTACGTATTTAGAGTGAGGACAGCAAGAGGCCAGTCTCCAGCAAATACTTTTTTGGTTGAACCTGGACCAATCACTCAGCATCCCTGAATTCACTTCCATATTCGTAAAATGACAATTGATTTTTCGTGTTATTTTAAAAATAAAACTTGATTAACTAGAGAGTATAAGCAGTTTTTCATATATTGACTAATATAGCTGTCTCTTTAAGCAAACTGCCTGCTCATATTTTTGCTTATTTTTCTACTTGCTTATCTTATCAATTTATAGGGATTCTTTATATATTCTTGATATTTTAACATCCGTCAGATAAACGCCCATCTTTCCATGTGTATAGACTCTTCTGTGAATTGCCCATTTGCCCAGTTCTTTACTATGCCATTGCTTTTCTTCATGATTACACATGAAAATTAAGTCAATGCTAATCATTTTTCTCTTTACATGTTGCTTGCTTCTGCCAATCTTTGCCTGGAATTTGCATCTTATAATTAAAGATTTTATTTTTAATTAGATGATACACAGACATAGATAATTCCATACAATTTTATGATAACTTAAATATCTGGCAATACACTTAAGAGTACTGGAATGGGGTGCCATTGCCTTCTGTGTTAAATATGACATAAATACAATAATCATAATGACAGTAACACTACCTGCCCCAACTACCTCTTAGGACTGCTGCATCAGTTGAATGATGTATAGTTTCTTACTAACAGTAACATGTAAACTATGATAGAATACCTCTCACATAAAAGTCACTCACAACTCTATCTCTAAATAAGACATTTGAAAAATGACTCATTCACAAGCCAACAAAATTCTCATTTAATTAATAATAATCCGAAAGTTCTCAGAAATCACCTGCAAGTTTAATTTATGGCACCCCAATGGGAGATGAAATTCTACCCAGGGATTCCCTATTGCAACTTCCTCTATAGAAATGTCAGCTCTAATGGATTACACCCTCAATCCTACTATTTCACAAGATGAGAAAGGAGCTTTAAGAGCCTATGTTAAATTCCCTGCTGAAAAAGACTATTACTTTCTAGGCTGACTTGCAGAGCACTTCACAAATAGACTCTCAGGACTTTGTCCATTATTTAGAATAAGACAAAGTTTCTGTCCTTTATTATAGTATATTTCATCAGCCCCACACTTTCACATGTACTTATTAGAAACATTTTATGTAGTTCTCTACATAATTCACATTTTTCTCATTTATATAATCCCCTTTAATAATGTGACCCAGATTAATATCGTCCTAAAAACGAGAACTGCAAAGACTTCACACATCATTTCAAGAAAGTCAAATTTTTATATATTGGCTCCTAAAAATAACTTGGGTCAGAAAGTAAGTACTTGCAGATTGTGACAAGTAGAATGGGCCCTGAAAGATTGTTGTTGTTTAGTCACTAAGTCATGTCTGACACTTTTGCAACCCCACGGACTGTAGCCCACCAGGCTCCTCTGTCCATTGGATTTCCCAGATAAGAATACTGGCTCTAGAGGGTTGTCATTTCCTTCTTCAGGGAATCTTCCTGATTCAGGGATCGGAGCCCCATCTCCTGCACTGGCAGGCGGATTCTGTACCACTGAGCCACTACCAGGGAAGCCCATGAAAGATATTCATGAACTAATCCCCAGAATCTGTGAGTATGTTACTTTACATGACAAAGGAGACTCTACACGTGATTAAGGTTAAGGATATTGAGACAAAAAAAAGAGCTTGGATTATCCAGGTGGGAATCAATTTAATCACATAGTCCCTCAGGAGAGGAAGAAGGAAGCAGAAGAGTGGGTCAGAGAGGTATAAGGTGAGAAGAATGTGACCCACTGTCCCTGGCTGTGAAGATGGAGAAAGGGAGCCTGCCACAAGTCAAGGAAAGCAAGAGCCTCTAAGAGCATGTAAAGGCAAGGAAATGGAAATGGATTCTCCTACAGAACTTCTGGTAGGGACACAGCCCTGTCCCTAACCTTCCTTTTAGCCCAATGAGACCCATACTGGACTTTAACTACAAAACTGTAGGATGATACATGTTTCCTGTGGTAATCCGTTGCAGCAGTGACAGAAACCTAGTATCTAGTTTATCTGCAGGAAAACTGTGCATGTTTTGGAACCCAGCTCCTGATGTGAGATCACAGGCGCCACTGTGTGTCAGCTGCGTCAACTCACATCTACCATTAACCATCCTCAGTCTCGCTTTTCTCACCTGTAAAATGGGGCTAACAGTGCCTCTCTCCTAGAATCATCAAAGGACTTCATGAGTTAATTCATGTAAAGCACTTATTTCTACTGTTTCACAGATAGAATGCATACTAAGCACTTGTTAACTACTGTTACTATTGACTTTAATCAATAACTACCTTTTTCAGTCACCCCCCAGAAAAATCAAGAGATCAGTCTTCCGAACAGAAAAGGAAATGAGCCCTTCTAAGAAGAAAGTTTTGTGGCCAGATCTACAAGCGTCTTCATAATAGTCCCAAGCTCCACTAATCTATCACACAGTTCTTCCAGAGTCATTCCCAAAAACGAAGGGACAGATGGCTGAAGTCAAAGTGTCACTATGAGCTCTACTCGGTGATGAAGGCTAACTGCAGGGCCTGACAGAAAAAGTGCACAGAGAGGAAAAGCTGTCTCATTAAAAGTAATAGATGTTGCAGAATTAGCTTCCACTGAAATCTGCCATCACTGGCCTTTTCTCAGCTTGTTTGGTATTTATGTTTTTCATTTTCAAAACGCCTGCCCCATCATCTCTTCATGAACAATTAAAATTTTTATTTCACTTGGCCATTGACTCAGCAGTATTTACCTAAATAGATATAACCAAGCTAAGCGGCAATTCACATTATAAAGACACAAAGATCTAACAACTGGTAATTTCCACAAAAGGCAGGGGTAAAATATAAATCAAGAGTGTTTATATAAATGTTTATATAAATATAAATGTGTTTTCTGTATCATAATTCCACACTCCACAACAGCTCAAAGCAGTGTCAAAACTCACAGAACAGCGATACAGCAAAGAAAGGAGGAAAAAACAAAACCTTTTACTCCAGGAAGAAGTTTGAATACACAGCTTTGTAAACTGTCATCTATGTGTTTGGTTTTAAAAAAATGAGTAAAACTTACTATGAAACAATTTCTTACAGCAGAAATTAGGGCAACAATATAAATCAACTATAACTCAATAAAAATCTAAAATCAACCCACCTTAAAAAAGCAATTCTTATACTTTTCCTACAGTAAAAGCAATAAACTTCAAAATTCCAAGCTTAAATAATCCTAAAATTTAATTAAATTATATCTTATAAAGTAATTAAATACGCTTCAGCAACAGTATATTGTTAGGCTCTCAAAATGAACACTTTCAGTTAGTTGCACAAAATGCGTTGACTGAACTCAAATTATTTTTCCACCTTTTCATCATTTCAAGCTCTATAGGACTACAGAACTAGTAAGAAGTATGTTTTATCTGAAAAGTCAATAATAATAATATTGTTATTTCTTTAAAAGACATTATTATTTCTTTAATAGCATTTGTGAGGAGGTCATACCAAGGCAACTGTGGAAGAGCCCACAAAAAAAAAAAAAACAATCCAGTCACCATCTGCCCAGCCCAAGGCTGCAGGCAGGGCAGGTGTCTGCAGCAGCCCAGAAGCTCTGAGCCCAACTGAGATGAATTGAACCCTATGATGGGGCAGGTCTGAGCCACTCCAGAAGAATTCCCTTAAACTTTGCTTCCATAATCAAAAATACAACTTCCCTCCAGAACTTTAAATATTGGCAAAAATGGCTCTCCTTTGTCTCATTCAGTATCATATTAGGTAGGTCAAGAAGAAACAAGACTCAGTTCAGTTCAGTTGCTCAGTCGTGTCTGATTCTTTGCGACCCCATGAATTGCAGCACGCCAGGCCTCCCTGTCCATCACCAACTCCCAGAGTTCACTCAGACTCACGTCCATTGAGTCAGTGATGCCATCCAGCCATCTCATCTTCTGTGGTCCCCTTCTCCTCCTGCCCCCAATCCCTCCCAGCATCAGAGTCTTTTCCAATGACTCAACTCTTTGCATCAGGTGGCCAAAGTACTGGACCTCAGCTTTAGCATCATTGCTTCCGATGAACACCCAGGGCTGATCTCCTCTAGAATGGACTGGATGGATCTCCTTGCAGTCCAAGGAACTCTCAAGAGTCTTCTCCAACACCACAGTTTAAAAGCATCAATTCTTCAGCGCTCAGCTTTCTTCACAGTCCAACTCTCACATCCATACATGACCACTGGAAAAACCATAGCCTTGACTAGACGGACCTTCGATGGCAAAGTAATGTCTCTGCTTTTCAATATGCTATCTAGGTTGGTCATAACTTTTCTTCCAAGGAGTAAGCGCCTTTAATTTCACGGCTGCAGTCACCATCTGCAGTGATTTTGGAGCCCAGAAAAATAAAGTCTGACACTGTTTCCACTGTTTCCCCATCTATTTCCCATGAAGTGATGAGACCAGATGCCATGATCTTCATTTTCTGAATGTTGAGCTTTAAGCCAACTTTTTCACTCTCCTCTTTCACTTTCATCAAGAGGCTTTTGAGTTCCTCTTCACTTTCTGTCATTAACGGTGGTGTCATCTGCATATCTGAGGTTATTGATATTTCTCCTGGCAATTTTGATTCCAGCTTGTGTTTCTTCCAGTCCAGCGTTTCTCATGATGTACTCTGCATAGAAGTTAAACAAGCAGGGTGACAATATACAGCCTTGACGTACTCCTTTTCCTATTTGGAACCAGTTTGTTGTTCCATGTCCGGTTCTAACTGTTGCTTCCTGACCTGCATATAGGTTTCTCAAGAGCAGGTCAGGTGGTCTGGTATTCCCATCTCTTTCAGAATTTTCCACAGTTTATTGTGATCCACACAGTCAAAGGCTTTGGCGTAGTCAATAAAGCAGAAATAGATTCGTTTGTGGATATGTCCTCAGAGTGCACTGAGTGTGTCCACACATGCACACACAGGTAGATGTGGAGAGGCCACTGGGAAAACACAAGGAATGTAGCTACAGAGCAGAGGTCACACACACAAAAGCTCTCATGGACCAGACGAGGAATGTGCTATGTGCAGCAGCTGGGTAAAAGCTAATAGGTTCAACAGGAGTTAGAGCAACACACACACACACAATCAAAAAGCATTCAACTTCAAAGAAAACAAGCAGTGCTGCTCAAATGGAATGCCCACCCTGGCCCAGACCCAGGAACTGCAGCCCATTAAAAAGCAGTTGAGTGGCTGAAGAATTAAATACTTACCACTGGAGCTTCCAGGAGTAGAATACTGAGAGGTATCAAGGAATTTCCGAGGCGTAGGAAGGTTGGTAACATCAAGCAGAGGGACAGGAGAAGTGTCCTTCACCAGGGAGCTGAAGGGGAAGAACAGTAGTAGTTACTCCCTCACCACTTTCTCCAAAATCTACTTACATCCAGGACATGCCCATCCTTTATTCCTTTCTTTCTGTCATGAACCCTCTTGACACTCTGATTTCAAGTATCCCCCAAGTCTATTTCATAAAGCAGTGATTGTCACAGACAAGTGAATAAAGATGCATTTTAAGGATTCCAAATATTTACATTTTTATCTTTTTAGTTCAATACTAGGTCAAGAAAATTAGTGGATATTCTGATGATCTGCATGACCACTTTATAACCAAATTATACCATGCAACCTCAGTACCTCTTTGTTTCTGTATTAAACTTATCACCAAAGGAAGAGCAAATACCTTATTGTGATAAATGAATGGAAGTTTAAATAGTCAAGTCCAGTGAAACTTGTGTTTTTCAAGCTGGAATTTTTATTTTTTTAAGATACACTCAGAATTCACTACGTTTAGTTTCCTTTAAAAAAAAAAAAGTTCATAAATTTCATCAAGCTGAGAATCACACCTATGAAAGATGGTTTAAGGAATCTCAAATAGGTTAATTCAGCATTTGATTGTCCATTTCACCTTTTCCAAAAAGGTCCAACGAGTCATCTTACTAACTTTAGCGTCTCCATATAAACACAATAATTTTAAGTGACACAAAGACTATAAAAAACAAATTTCAAGAGAAGTCCCATTTATAGACATCTGTTAAGTACAAGAATGTAGGCGGTGCCAAAGCAAAAGCACCGGTTGAAGAAACTGAATCATCTAATCACTCTGCATTTCCAACAGAAAAGCTTCTCTAACTCATGTTCCAAGGACAGACAGGTTAAAGCCATAGTTCTCGCCTCCTTCCAATTACAGTAACATCAGCAGTCACAGTGACCATGGAAGCGATTCTCAAATGAACTGGGCAGGGAGAGCAGGCAGTGATGAGCAGGAACATGACTACACCTTCAAGGAAGCTTCCTCCAAGTGGAGAAAAAAAAAAATGTGTGGAAGTTGGAACATCGACGATAGTGACATCCCCACCTGCCTCCCACCACTCCTTTGAAACCAAAGGTATGTGTGTATTCTTAACCTAGGTATGTATGCATCCTTAAGCAAATTAAAATATATATATACATTCTTTCAGAAAACTTTCAGAAACTTTTATTAAAGGGAAAAATTATCCTTTAAGGTATTATTTTTATTGAATGTTAACATTGTTGACAGCAAGGAGATCCAATCAGTCCATCCTAAAGGAAATCAGCCCTGAATATTCATTGGAAGGACTGATGCTGAGGCTGATACTCCAATACTCTGGCCACTTGATGCAAAGAACTGACTCACTGGAAGACACTGATGGTGGAAATGATTGAAGGTGGGAGCAGAAGGGGACGACATAGGATGAGATGGTTGGATGATATTACCAACTCAATGGACATGAGTTTGAGTAAACTCTGGGAGTTGGCGATGGACAGGGAGGACTGGTGTGCCGCAGTCCATGGGATCACAAAGAGTTGGACACGACTGAGCGACTGAACTGAACAATGTTGACAGCCATTGTCCTTCGCCAGAGGGTAACTGACTGTCATTAACTTCTCCCTTTTCACTTATGACTAGGAAGGGGGAATCATTACTCAAACAAGTCTCAGCATCTGCCATGTGCTTGGCACTTTGCTCAGGGCTGAGCATCCAGGAAGTATGACTAAGACATGAGCTAAACCCAACTTCATGCATTTCCAAGTGCTGGAATCACTTGCAGACTAATGTGAAACCGCAAGTGAAGAATAAGACATAAAAGTAACAGAAATAGCATTTACCAGGAATTGAACTGACAGAGTTAGCTCCAGTAACTCTTCTCCAATATAAAGCTGTAAGTTCCTATTTGCCTGCACTATCTTAAGAAAATCTAAAAGAGCCTTCCAATCCACTGATTTGCTATACTCATCTAATTATAAAACCAATTCAATCCCATATTTATCCATTCAGCTTTTGTACACTGAATACTGTTATCTTCTCATTTCTTCTCCTCAGCGACCTCTCTTTTACCTCCATCTTATTCATAACTGGAAAACAGCTCTACACACCTGCCTATGGACACACGTGCCCAAAGAGACAGGATAACCACTCATGTGGACAGTGCTGTTTCTGAGTATTTAGGAAAAAGGTAATTTCAACTTTAATAGGAATAAGACTTGATAAATTTAGTAAGTATTCTCATAACAGAAGTGGAGGAGCTATTTTTAAAGCACTGATAAATGAAGGTATAGATTAACAGGAAACTGAGGTTCACAGAACACTGCCTGCCACAGTTGTAAATGAGGCAGCGGTTAGTACACGTGTGTATGCATAGTCATATGTACATGTGAGCATAAGACACACTTCTGTAAATACAGAGGTGCACACGATTCACTTTAGATTAAAACCTAAACTACCTTCTCAGTTTTAACCTAAAAATATATTTCAGTTAAATATAGGGTGATAAACAGCTAGCCATTTTAACTTTGAAAAAACATAACCTGCTGACTATTATCAGAGCCAGAAGGGCCCTCTAACTCCATCAATAAACTCTTAGAAAGTCAATTTACTGCAAAGCTATTTTCATAGACTCATTTCTCCTTCTAAAATTTTCCCTTGGGCTTCAATTTTCTCCTTTGTGAACATTAACGCAAAGGCAAGTAACTCTGGAAATGACTTTTGGTTTTTCTCTTTTTCTTTTATGGAAGGACTTAGTCATAAAAGTTCAAAAGAAAGGGGGCACACCCACTCACTTAGTTACTACAGATAGGAAACTCACCAGAAGGTACCTGCTATGACAGAATATCTCATACCGACCTCTCAGTTTCAATTTCAGAAGCAAGAAAAGGCCTGTCCTCATTGTACATCAGAAACAAAGTTGAGAAGTATTAGTAGCCTCAAAGCATTTTCAATCCTTCAGAGGACATATTTTTGAAAACAAAAAAATAAAAACTAGATTGTTGTTAAAAGCAATAGCAAATGTTGGAGAAAATGTGGGGGAAAAGGAACCCTTATATACTGTTAGTGGGAATGCAGATTGGTATAGCCACTACAGAAAACAGTAATGGAGATTCCTGGAAAAATTAAGACTAGAATTACCACGTGATCCGGACGTTCCACTTCTGAGTATTTATGTGAAGAATATGAAAACACAAATTCGAAAAGATATGTGCTCCCTATGTTCATGGCAGCACTATTTACAGTGGTCAAGACAAGGAAACCACTTAAGTGCCCATCAACATATAAATGGATAAAGAGGATATATGTATACACACACATCTTCTATTGTGTTTATGTATGTATATATATGCCTACAATGGAATACTACTCAACAATAAAAAATACATCTTCCTCACTTGCAAAAACATGGGTAGACCTTGAGGATATTAGGATAAGTGAAAAAAAGTAAAAAAGATAAGTAACTTCAGGATTTCATTCATATGTGGAATATAAAAATCAAACACAAATGATCAAACCGAAACAAAACAAGTAACATCCGCCTGCAATGCATGAGACAGCAGTTCGATCCCTGCGTCGGGAAGATCCCCTGGAGAAGGAAATGGCACCCCACTCCAGTATTCTTGCCTGGTATATCCCATGGACAGAGGAGCCTGGCAGGCTACAGTCCATGGGTTCACAAACAGTCAGACACGACTGAGCAACTAAACCACCAACCACCACAGAGAACAGAGTAGTGTTACCAGGGAGAAGAGAGACAGGAGGAGGGCAAACAGGTCAACCGGGTTAACCGGAGGGTGATGTATGGAAACAAATTTGTTGGGACTTCCCTGGTGATCCACTGGTTAAGACCCCACGCTTCCAATGCAGGAGGCCTGGGTTCAATCCCCGGTCTGGGAACTACATCCCACATGTTGCAACTATGACTTGGCATAGCCAAATAAATAAGAATATTTTTTAAAAGGAAAACTAATTTGTTGGTGATGAGCACACTGAAGTGCATACAGAAGTCAAAATACAACGTTGCAGACAAGAAACATACAATGCATAAACCAATGTTACCTTAAGTAAAAAATATTAGATTGTTAATTAATGTGAATTGCTTCTAATTAATATGAATCATCTAAGTGGCTTTATTTTCAAAGAAATATTAATAGAAACAACTTCTCTTTTTAAATATCTATGTGGTTACAAATTTTACATCAATTCAGAATCGTTCACAACTAAGAGATGATACACATAAATCCTTCTAGAATAAGACAGCACCTCTCCTCACAAAATCAGGAACTGTATATTTTAACTGAGTGCCTTGATATTTAATAACCACATGGTGGCAGACAGGAAAATTATAAAGCGAAATTAACCACACCAAAAACAAGCCCCTACCACTATAATCCCTAGGACTTTCTCGCCATTAAACATCCATCCAACTAGGAAGGATCTACTCAAAATGTGTATCATTTCAGTATTTCAAGCCATGAAGTCTTTTTCTTTTTTTTTTTTTTTTTTAAGAAAAGGTTAGTAGTGCTAACAGCTTATTAAATGTTTGCACTTTAATTAGAACTTATTTCTGTTCCTCCATTTAATAATAAATATGTCCACCTATATCCAAAATTCACAGCAGCAGCTCATTTGGTTGATTTTATTGTCAAGCTAAAACTTAACAGAGGTGATCTGAACTCTAAGTTGTAAATCTAATAACTAATATATTCACCCTATAACCCAACAGCTGGTACAGGACCTGTCAAAGAGCAGGTGCTCGTAAAAGTTGGTTAAATCAAACTCAGCTAAGAATGATCTGTCGAAGATAATGTGCCCTGAGTGAGAAAATGTAACGGAATAATGAATCAGGAATGCCTTGCATGGTAATTCTCTATAGTTCTAAGATCTGCCTGAACATACAGAAAGAATCATGAATGATTTAGAGGGTAGAGAAGTCAGAAACAGTCATGGTATCAAATGATAACCCAAGAGAGAAGACATGCAATTCAAAATAAAGTGAAGCTAACATCTAAGCAAAGAGGGAGGGAGAAAGCCCTGAAAGATAACAAAACAGACACACACAAAAAGGAAAAAAATTTAAAGACAAAATAGGTAGGGAGCAAATAATACAACAGAGTCAAGGACACCCTTTATGCACCCAGGGACAAATACGGTCACCAAAATCCACGGGTCTGAAATTTTCTCCCCAGTGAGCTAGAATGTCCAAGGAAGCAAGATCAAATCAAGTATTAAAGCCAGGATGCACGCAAGAAGTAAATGGGCTAACCGTTTTTAAAATAACTTTTTTACTCATTTCATCTTATAAAGGTATTAAGTATTCTTTTTTTTGAAAATATAAGAAAATTTAAATAAGCTTCCCTTGTGGCTCAGAAAGTAAAGAATCTCCCTGCAATGCAGAAGACCCAGATTCAAACCCTGGTTTGGGAAGATCCCCTGAAGAAGGGAATGGCAACCCACACCAATATTCTTGCTTGGAGAATCCTATGGACAGAGCAGCCTGGTGGGCTACAGTCCATGGGGTCGCAAAGAGTCAGACTCGACTGAGCGACTAACATGTATGCCTTTCAAAACAGTTAACAGAAAGGAGTCTTTCCATCCCTACACACACACACACACACAGTCATGCATACACACAAAAATGTACACATGCTTTTTCAACGGCCTCTGGAATGCCCTGTATAGAACATTAAGCCCTAGGTTCTCTGCGCCTTTGTGTGACTTCTTTCATTTTCTCCTACACTAGAAATCTGTTTCTGGGTGTTTGCTTTTGGATACCAACAACTGGAACAGTCTTTGTATTTGGAGAGACTCTCCATGATCTGGGTCAAAGCAGGAAAAAGAGGGCACTTCTTCCCGCTATACAAGTTGACATGTCTCAGGCTCCAAGAACTGGAAGCTTCCAGACAACACTTTGAATCTTGAGGAAATAAAGAAAGAGGGAAGTGACATTTAGAGATCATTCACCTTGAAAATTCAGCAACTGAGGGCATGATGTCACAACCCGACCAGACCCTTCCTGTGGCTTGCCTGTGATGTACACCCAGCTGCTTCATCTCCCGTGGTCCCTCCAGGGTTTTAGAGCCTGTCTATAGAGACTCACTTTCCTTAGATTCTGTGACCCTACTTGATAACTTTCCACTAAATTTCTTTCCTTGTTTATTACCAGGACTGACTCTGCTATTTGCAGTCAAGAATATTGGCTAAAACATCATTCTCTATAATAAAGAACATGTTTTATCTGCTTCTGTCTTCTCTGACTTTTCAATATAAAGATCTTTATATATATCTAGGTTAATAAATACAAAATTAAATGAATTAAACATATTTTCTCTATAATTATTAAAATCCTTCTCATTCATCTTAAGAATTCAGCATTCCTTTCCATCTCCAGCTTATCCATATTTCCCAGTCTCTACTAACTTAATATAGGGATATATATTCTATTTACTGTTACAGAGTATTCTTTAATCACATAGACCTTCTTTTTCAAAAAGAGTTTTCAGCTTATATTTCTGATCAAAATATTTCCAACTATTGCAAAAAACATTTCAGTTGTTTATATGCAAATTTACATATTTAATACTGTGAAGTCAGTCCTGGCAGCAGTTTCAAACTACCTACAACTTTATTGTTCTCAAGCTGCTAATTTTGGTTCCTATCTTACAGTTCATCTTTGAGCATTTTTCTCAAGAAAAGAATTCCAGGTTTGTATTTTGTGTTAATTTATATCTGAGAATGTTGCTGTGTTGCCTATGTACACTTGGCTGGATATAGAGATTTTTGGTCCCAATCCTTTTCCATTCCTTGTAGACTTTGCTCTCCTGTATTCCAGTATTTTATGTTAAGCAAATCCTGGTGAGCCTCACTGGTGCTCCTTTCTGTTTATCAGGACTAGTTTCAACTACATATAAACAGAAGACCCAAACAGCCATGACCTGAGTAAATCAAAAGGATTTCCTTCTTGTCATATAAAGATACAAAAATCCCATTCAGAGGTATAATGGAGGCTCCATGTCATTAAAGAGTTTACGATCTGATTTCCATTCTCAAGGTCACCTAGTATCCAAGACAATAGCCCCAGTCCAACTCCTTGACAGGAAGTAAAGGAAGGCAGGTACAGGGTAAAAGAGTGAGCATACCAGCTTTGCTGGCACGTCTGAAGAATGTTCCTATGAGTCCTGACTCAACATCTTGCAAGTAGAAGTCTCACTAATCACCTTCAGTTACACAGAAGGATGGCAGCAGGATGGAAAATGTAGTCTTTTTGCTGGATATATGGCCACCATGAACAAAACAAGAGTTGTCATTAAAAAAAGGAAGGAAAGGGGACTCCCCTGTCGGTACAGTGGATGGGTATCCACCTGCCAAAGCTGTGGTCCGATCCCTGGTCCAGGAAGATTCCACATGCCACACAGAGCAACTGAGCCCCCACGCCACAACTCCTGAAGCCTGTACATCTAGATCCTGTGCTTCTCAACAAGAGAAGCCACTGCAGAGAAGCCCACCCACCGCAACAAAAAGTAGCCCCCGCTCTCCGCAGCTAGAGAAAGCCCACGCACAGCGACAAAGACAGCACAGCCAAAAATAAATAAAAAGTAAATGAATAATTTAAAAGAAAATAAAGGTGAGAATGGGTTAGGTGGGCATATAACTATCTCTGTCAGAGAAAGGAACATAATTTTTCTCCCTGGTGCTTATTTCTTTGTTAGAATCAGAAAGCTTTTTATGAATTTAAGAGTCAGTTTTTCACTAATTTTACCTTGAATCATTTTGATTTGCAGACCAAGGTCTTTTTTTCTGTGTGAGTAGGTTTCTTTCTTTACACTCTAAGTACTGCCACTATTTCTCTCTGTATTAGTTTGCTAGGGCTGTCATCACGAAGTACCACAGGCTGAGCAGCTTCAACAACAGAAATCTGTTTTCTCACCCTTCCAGAGGTGAGGAGTCCAAGAACAAGATGTTGGCAGCGTTGGTGTCTCCTAAGGCCTCTCTCCTAGGTTTGTAGACGGCTGTCTTATCACTGAGTCTTCACATGGTCTTCCCTCTTCAGAAGTGTGTGTCCAAATTTCCTCTACTTATAAGGACACCAGTCATGTTGAATTAGGACCCATGCTAATAACCTCATTTTAACTTAAATGACCTCTTGAAAGACCCTAGCCCCAAATTTAGTCACAGGTTCTGGGAGTTAGGATCTCAACACATGAATTTTAAGGGGACACAATTCAACTTATAACATTATCATGTTAGTGTCATTCTATACAGCGCTTAAAATCATTTCATTGATCACTATTCTCCATCTTTCACATCTATTACCTTTCTTTCATCATCTTATCTTTTCCTTCTTCATAAGTTTCCCCTCCATATCACTGATTCAACTCTTTCAGTGTTTTAAAAAAGAATTTAATATTTTGACTATCAATATTTTGATATTGATATTTTGACTATCAATATTTTGACTTTCCTTACATTTTGTTCCTGCTTAGTTCTTTTTGCATCTCTCTCAATCCCATTCATAGGACTCCCCACTATCATTTCATAGAAGCTACACGCTTGCTGCATACAGCCACAGAATCTCAGTCATGTTCAATAATAAGCACATTTGGGTGACTGGCTGACTCAGGCTAGCCAGCTCAGCTGAACTTGGCTCGATTCCACATGACTCCTCCTCCTCTGGGGACCAACATCACCATGGCAGTGACAGAGGCATGACAGGGCATGCACCCTGGCACATTTCAGGCCCCTCGTGTTACATGCTAACAATCAGCAAAAGCAGGAGCCCAAGAATCAGAGACAAGGAAATACACTTCTCCCACTCAAGTGGAGGGGGAAGGCTGATAATTCTGAGCAATTACGTAATCTACATCATCTTGCATCTTTTGAGAAACCTTGAGCCTAAGTCTCCTAAACATTTCCTATTTAGCTTTATAAATCCTTTCCTTCAAATAAATGCTCTTCTTTGAGAACTCAATGTAATGCTTTTTCCCTTATGCTTACATGGGAAGGGGTTTTTATTTTTAATCCTTGCACAGGAACAAATCTATTTAGATCCACTATTTACCACCAGACACTCTGGGAGGAATTTCCTTAGCACTGCTCCCACCCACCACTTGACTCTCCAACAAGGCTATATTCAGATCCAGTGCTTAGATTAAGTCTAAGGTACATGCCCATAGCTTAGTTTGTGTGCCTAAGGTTTTCCAGTGCCCGTCTGCAGAAAAGAGATGGAAACTCCTCTTTCTCTGTCACGGGCTCTGATTGAACTGAAGCATCACACACAAAGTTGGCGATTAGGGTTTGAACAGGATAGGATTTTACAGACTTCGTTCCCAGCATGCACTGCTTCCAGCATTCCTCTCATCTACAGCCCGATGAAAAAGTGTCAGTAGTACAGAGCTCAACTCAACTGCCCCCTGAAGAATCTCACTTCTTCAGTTAGTTTAAGGCTATTTTAAACGATGTTGGGAGGACACACGCCATGCACAGCTATCCGACACACGTTAGTAACACCGATGTCCTACCATCTTACCATCTGGTCTTATTCCCTACCAGGTCTCCCCTAATTTAATAAATGTTCTGAGTCCACCCAGGCCCTTCATCACAGGACTGAGCTACACCCAGACCAAGGATAAAACAAGTGTTCTAACTCAACCTCGCCTGAACTTAACCCGGAAAAAGAATTATACACAGCTCTAAGTAACAATCTCCTAACTTCAGTTCATGTGCCTACATTTCTTAATTAGGAGGACTGCACTATCATTTTAAGGGTTTTTCTCTTCCTTCTGAGATACACCAGAGTCTCTCTGATCGAGTACATTAAAAGCCCACAGTAAGTGTTTCCTACGTATCTGTACATAAAAGGACCACAAGAAATGTGAAGTGAGGGATGAACAAACACTCAGTGTCAGCCTTTCAGGACGGGGCGCGTTGGTTATCACAAACCCGTCTTACATTTTCAGAGACAGTATGTTAAAAAGACAAGTAAAAAAAGCTACAACCATGTTCGGGAAAGCAAATAATATCCCTTAAAGCTTTACACGGCCACAAGACGCTGTGGCAAAGAGCCTTTTTGACTAACCTCATCCTCCCTTTTTCCTTGTTCTGCTGCACAACTCGGCTAGTGGATTTGATGTACAGGTGCCGATGCAGCTCGTCTATGAGAACCAAGTGGAGGTTCATCTTCTTGCTGTGCAGCTCCAGCCTAAGGTCACTCAGTCCTTCCACCTGGAGCAGTGGGCCCTCCAAAGACTCGACTGCGGACACCTGGAGAGGCGGAAGAAAACGATTCAGACAACAAAATAGCTCCACAATATTATAAATATGAAAGGCTGTTGGCTTAGCTGGTAAAGAATCCACCTGCCATGCGGGAGACCTGGGTTCAATCCCTGGGTAGGGAAGATCCCCTGGAGAAGGGAAAGGCTACCCGCTCCAGTATTCTGGCCTGGAGAATTCCATGGACTGTATAGTCCACGGGGTTGCAAAGAGTCAGACACGACTGAGCGACTTTCACTCTCATTTTTTCAAAGATACTGTCAAAAGAGTTTGTGAGAACCTCATCAGTACACAGGAGACTTTGAGTAAAATGTGGGTAAGCCTGGTTCTGCTCTTGAAGGGTTTAGCAGATATTGCTGAAGAAAACAATCATGATAAACACGAAGGCACCTCAAGCACCTCAACGTTGTATGTGCTATTTATTCCCACACACACCGCCTATCAATGGACACAAATAAACTGACTTCCCAATAATTATTTTTATATCCTTACAAGAAGTCCATGTACTAATAATTTAGACCAACTTTTAGTCAAACTTACCTTTTAAGATTAAGACTCAGTAAAAGCACACTATATCAATTTCTTTAAATAATTCTTAGGGCCATTATGAGTCAGAGCTTGGTTAGCCTAAGTCTACACACATACTTACACATGCTCAAGTCTCTCTGGCTCTTTCTCATATTCACATACACACAGAGGGAAAGGCAGTTTTACATGAAAGCTAATAGCAAACAATAGCAGTTCTCACCTCTCCTTGGACTGACTCAGTTTGACAGAAGAAATGGGATTTGAAAGATGAACAGAAGATAAATTATGAAGAGGGAGATTCTCTTGGTGTAAAGTGCAATTTGGAAGATTTTAAGACAAAAAGCACTGGGTGTATAAAAATGGTGTAGCAATACCTACAACAAATGGAGAAGATGAGGGACTCAGGGAATTTGGAAAACAAAGTGCTAAGTGCAAAGGAGGAAAAAAAACACAGTATGTATTATATAATCTCATTTATCCATATATATAAAATTTTATTTGTCTTTTTATATGTATAGGAAAAGAGAAACACCAAGACTAACAATAATAATGATAGTAGTAGTAATAATAAAAATAAAGAGATGACTACAAATGAAAACAGAGAAAAGAGCACTACCAAGCTCCCTCAAGGAATTAATGTTCAATGACTATTCCCTGATTTGGTTATACATCTAAATAGTCCTCATTCGTACGGATAAAGGCAATAACCAGTACCACTATGCATGTGCGTGCTCAGTCGCACAGTCATGTCCAACTCTTTGCAATCCCAAGGACTGTAGTCTGCCAGGCTCCTCTGTCCATGGGATCTCCCAGGCAAGAATACTGGCGCAGGTTGGTTTTTCCTTCTCCAGAGGATCTTCCCACCCCAGGGATCGAACCCACGTCTCCTGCATCTCCTGCACTGGCAAGTGATTCTTTTGCCACTGAGCACCTGGGACACCCAACCAAGGGCACTACTTCAGGGTAACTGTAATTATGGATATAAACATGCACCTTAAAAATCATGCATTTATACAAAAGCAATCAAGAGACAGTAGAAGTTATAAAACATCAGTGATCAAAAATGTTGATCACAGATCTATCCTAACATACACAGCAATTTAGAGGAGTAGGGAGAGCGAATATAGAAAACTCTGTGGCTGCCAAATACAAACCAGCCTAAGATAGGGAAGAAAAGGCAATGGCCTAGCCATAAATACATCACTTGTTTTGTGATGTGCTATAATCAAATGTCACTAGCAAATAAGTTTCCTTAAGTTAACCAAGACAGAATCGGGGAATGAAAGAGTGACAAGCCCTGGGCCAGCTCTGCCCTCTGAAGCCTGCCAGTTCCTGTTCACACTGACTTGCAACAGCCCCTGCTATGGAGACCCTGTGCCTGGTGCAAGCTGCGGGCAATTCCAGATGGAAAGACTGCCTGCCTCACGAAATGA
Source organism: Bos grunniens (assembly GCF_055505025.1). NCBI lineage: Eukaryota > Metazoa > Chordata > Mammalia > Artiodactyla > Bovidae > Bos > Bos grunniens. The sequence goes on from NC_141168.1 coordinate 23,228,600, forward strand.
CCAAAGTGTCCCCAAGGAGGAAAAACAACAACAAATTCATTTATACTTATGCTCCAAAATGGATTTTTAACTCAGGTCTCTAGCAGAGAAAAGAGGATGCATTAACCTTTAGTGACATCAAGATCCAGAAAATGAAAAATAATTTGGTAAACCACTGGCCCATCATGCAGCCTTATCCCTCAAGGTAATTAAATCCAGCTGAGATATTTAAGCTTAAAAACCACCCACTGCACAGCCACACTCAATTTGCTTGTAAGAATCTGCATGAAGATTTTTTTTAACCCAAACAGCTCATGTTCCAAGTATAAAACTATACGACAATGTTAACTTTCAAAGCTGCTTAATTTTTCTTAAATATAGCTAAAGCACTTAGCACAGTGCCTGGCCTATACTGAGTGCTCACTCAAATTATTTTTAATAGAACCTATTTACCACATGGACAAAGCAACCTCAGAGGGTGTTTCCAACATGTTTTAATGCAGTCTTTGCAGTAAAGTGCTGTTTCCATCATGGAACTATTATTAACCATACAGACTACAAATTTTCTGAATATGTTTTCTTGACCCAAAATACAAGTACAATTAACATAGAATCAAAAATAGTCTCAGAACTTCAAAGATTTGAAAACCTTACCATGAATAACCTCTATTTATGTACGAAGACACAGTGCTTTATTTCCTGGCCTTCACAAATGAAAAGTCTATTTATAAAGCTATAATTATGGAAGCTAAGCAAAGCCAGTGTCTTCCCCGACTCTAACCTTCCTAGGTACTCAAAACAATTTGAACAAAATAGTTGTAAACGCATATATTTGATCTCTAGAACATCAGTTTAGAAACCTGACATTTATCTTCTGTGGTTTTAAGTAACTTGTACCATAAAGCTTATGCATAAGCAAAACTTTGTAGGCAGCAGTGAATCCAACCACCACTTTTAATGCTGTTATACTGAGGGGTCGGATTTTTAGGTATTTCCTAACATTCAGCCTTTACTAGAAGAGAAATCCTTAAATATCCATCTATAGGGCTTTCTCAAAATGGCTCCGTGGTAAAGAATCCATCTGCCAATGCAGAAGCTGCAGGTTTGATCCCTGAGTCAGGAAGATCCCCTGGAGGAAGAAATGGCAACCCACTCCAGTATTTTTGCCTGGGAAATAGCATGGGCAGAGAAGCCTGACAGGCTACCGCCTATGGGGGTCACAAAGAGTTGGACATGACTGAGCAACCCACACAGTTAGAAATGTGTCTAACTACTGATGAAAAAATATCACTAAAGGATTTTTTTTCATGTATGGGAAGTGGTCATTTTATAAATTATTCCACATTCTCTAAATTTAGTGATCACAGAGCACTTTTTAAACAACAGGTTGATGAAACCTCAACAGAAATTCAGGAGATGCAGATGAATTCCAGTGGACAGCAACAGGTTCACTCTTTGAGAAATAATCAAAATTCGATTCAAAAGTGTGACATACAACACTGAATAATGTCACAAATATATATTAAAATTATAGGACAAGACACAGCAGGTGAAAAGTAAAACAGACAACATACAGTCGAATAGTTCACTGGAAAATGCTGTCTATTTATCTCACAGATATCATACCATGAATTTATGTACCAAATGATCTCCACCATGACCTCTCAGGTACACCACACCACGTCTTAGAAGACAGATTACTAAATAATGAACCAACCAGATGTTATTTGGAAGCTTTCTTACACATAGTTTCAGAAATAAATCAGTATGGGGAAGGCATAGGAAAGAGAGAGATATCAACAGGGAATTTTTTTCAGAGAACACCTATAATAATAAAATAAGAACAGTAACATTCTAACTCACCAGAGTGAGAAACTACTCATACAGATAAATCTATTTTGGAGTTGAAAAGAAAAATTTCTTTTAGGACTATGAACGTAAGCAAACATCAACAAAATGTTTTAACACATGATATAGAACAGGGCAGTATGTTTCACTATTAAGAACTTGTCCATTTAGACCAATGAGGACCTACCGTACAGCACATGAACTCTGCTCCATGTTATGTGGCAACCTGGATAGGAGAGGAGTTTGGGGGAGAACGGATACATGTTTAAACATGGCTGGGCCCGTTCGCTACTCACCTGAAACTACCATAACACTGTTGATCGGCTATACCCCAGTACAAAATTAACAGCTGAAGGGAAAAAAAATCCACTTAGGAAAATAAGTTCTGAAAAATATTTCCATAACTCAAGAAATAGGTCAAAGGTACAGTTAAACTTGGAGAAGGAAACGGCAACCCACTCCAGTATTCTTGCCTGGAGAATCCCATGGACAGAGGAGCCTGGCGGTTTGCAGTCCATGGGGTCACAAAGAGTCAGATGCGACTGAGTGACTAACACAACAGAAAAACTGTACACAATCAAGAACCGTCTGGTGTTTTCCAAAAAAAAATTTGCTTGAGTTGAGAGATGAGAACTACAGTGCCCTTAAATGTTCTTTCCCAGATAACTATTTCTCAATTGCATTTTAGTTTAAATTAGAAATAATTATTTCATGGTTAAGTGTTTTCTACCAGCCTGACTCAAGCTGATTAGGTAAAAAGATCTAGTTTTGTGCTTAACATGAACCAATGGAAATGTCTTTGAGGAACACCAGAGTTGGCCATTCTCAAACATCTGCTTCACTGAAAAAAAATGCTGAGAAAGAAACCACTGATATTTATTTTTCTGGTTGGGAGAAGTGAGATACACAAAAATGAATGACAATAGCAACTTTCTAAACAGAACTAAGGTTCAAGCCAAACAACAAAAGCAAACAAACCAACAACAACAAAAAGAAAAGCCTTTTAAATACAAGCCAAAGAATCCAACCTGATAACTAAACCATCTGCTAGCTAATAAAAATGCTTATTTTGACAACAGTGTTACCTAAAAGAGACAAATGTGTTGCCACTGTTGAGTCCAAAAGAAGTATTTCCTTCAGGACTCTGACAATTACATGGTTCCAAAATGTTCTATCACTTTCCAATAGGTCAGTAAGTCTTCCTTAGGGAAGCATTTTTCTAGTTAAACAATATAACCATTCTGAAAATGTTACTGTGGCCCAACTTACAGATGTAATAGTAAGATATAAAATTAGACTATTTCAGAGAATTGATTTTGTCCCTGCCCACAAGTATATAAGATACAAGTCTAAACAGTCTCAACTAAATGACACCAAAAATCTCTGGCTATGAACAAAAGAAACATGCCTTGGGACCCAAGATTTACTCAGTACCCAGGTCACCAGTCTGCACCACTGGGCTGCTGAACTGTGGGAAGGCAAACTGGTGTCTTCAAGCCCTGTTCCTCAAGAGTCCTCCACCCCGAATTCCCCATGGGCTCATGGGATCCCAGATGGACCCAAGAAGTCTTAGTCTGAATGAAATATGCTTCACACCCACCTCAACACAAGCAGAGATGTTTTTTACCATTCATTTACCAAACATTCCCATTTAGCTATACCATATTTCCCAAAGTAGAGATTTTATCAGACAGAAACTGGTAAAAGAAACCAAGCACACATTAAATAAATAAATAAGAGTCACCAGGACTTCATGTCTTAGTTTGAAATTTGAACCATATGGAACTACTGTTTGTACCAGTCAAAAATGATCAAATATTGGCTGTTTCATATGGTTCAATCTAATAGATTAAGGAGACAGTCTGAAAGCCTTGATGCACCCAGGAAAGCACTGAACTGTTTGTAGAATGTTGCAGTCCTTATAGTCCTAATAGATATTTAGCCGCACAGAGGAACTAGGGACAATTTTACTTGCAGAATATAGTATCATATTCTACCTATAGGACAGAAAACAGAGAAGTATGTGATCCCAAAGGATTCTGTTCACAAAAATCTTACCTGTTAAATATAAACGATAATAGAATTTACACTTTTTAGGTATAAACGTCATCTGCTCATTTGTGTTTAAAGCACAACACCAACCACCACACAGGGCCTAAGGAGAGGACGGCTTAGACTTGCTTCCCAGGTGGCACTAGTGGTAAAGAGTCCGCTTGCCAATGCAGATGTAAGAAATGCATATTTGATCCCTGGGTCTGGAAGATCCCCTGGAGAAGGAAATGGCAACCCTCTCAGTATTCTTGCCTGGAGAATCCCATGGACAGAGGCACCTGGTGGGCTGCAGTCCAGGGCTCGCAAAGTGTCGGTCATGACTGAAGCGACGGAGCACTTAGCACGCTCTGCACACAAAAGTATATGACATACAAGGGAGAATAAAGGGCTCAGGCTACTGTGGCGGTTTCAGGGGGTCTTAGGAATTCAGCGGAAAACCAGAATCCCTGATCCCAGCTTCACTGGAGACTCCTGAGAGGGGTTCAGCTCCCCAGGGTTCAGTCTGGCCTCTGACTGAAGGCCTTAGGGCTAATTGGCAGTTTGGTACTTAAGACGGACTTCCCAAGAAAGCTGCAAAGGGCAAGGCCGAGTGCCTGGAGCAAGAACACATGTTTTCTCCCCACTAACTCCCCTGCTTATAGCCAATCGACAACGATCAAATCGGGCCACAGAAAAAGCCCATTCTTAAAGTCAGTCCGCTAACATATTAATACTATTGATCAGCCCCATTCAAGTGCCCCTTCTTTTCCCTCAGGAAACCCGATACATATAACGCAGACTCAGCAGGCTCTCACCACTACGAACAGGGTGCTGGCTACTTCCGCTCTCCCTTCATTACTGCCAGGGCTATTGCATGTTTTTATTTAATAAACTTTCATCAGTTCAAATGAAGGGCTGTTATTAGCTGAGCTAACAGCCAAATGATAATGCTCCAGAGAAATATCAGTGCTTGTCAGCGCATTAACAAAGAGAGGACAGGGGCTGAGGTCAAGCACGTGTCAATGTAAATGAGGCCATATTAGGTACTAAAGGCTTAATGCAATAGACTGCTGGGGAGATAATGGAATTTACAGGATAAAGCAAATGAGATTAAGTTATTGATAAGTGAAGAAGGGAAGAGGACCTATAAAATCAAAGGCCTTTTTCTTGTGAATTTCTCCTGTAAAGAATCTTCAAATAGACCTTAGAAAACAAAATTCAAAAGAGATCAAATGTACCTTCCAGCTTCATGAAAGATCTCATCCTGTCTGCTGTTTATCAGTCACTAAGTTGTCCAATTCTTTGTGAACCCATAGACTAGCATGCCAAGCTTCCCTATCCTTCACTATTTCCCAGAGTTTGCTCAAATTCATGTCCACTAAGCCGGTGATGCTGTCTAACCATCTCATCCTCTACCACCCTCTTCTCCTTTGGCCTTCAATCTTTCCCAGCATGAGGGTCTTTTCCAGTGAGTCAGCTCTTCACATCAGGTGGCCAAAGTGCTGGAGCTTCAGCATCAGTCCTTCCAGTGAATATTCAGGGTTGATTTCCTTTAGGATGGACTGGTTTGATCTCTTTGCAGTCCAAGGGACTGTCAACAGTCTTCTCAAGCACAACTCAAAAGCATTAATTCTTTGGCGCTCAGCTTTCTTTATGATCCAACTCTCACATCCATACGTGACTACTGGAAAACCATAGCTTTGACTGGACAGTCCTTTGACAGGAAAGTGATGACTCTGCTTTTTAATATGCTCTCTAGGTTTGTCATAGCTTTCCTTCCAAAGACCAAGCATCTTTTAATTTCATGGCTGCAGTCACCAGCAGGAGTGATTCTGGAGCCCAAGAAAATAAAATCTGTCATTGTTTCCACTTTTTCCCTTTCTATTTGCCCAGATGGGATGGGGCCGGATGTCATGATCTTAGTCATCCTATGACTGCCATGAAACACTGGCTTGTTCTAAGAGCATACAGAGGCACTTCTCCTAGTGGTTCAGTGGCTAAAACTTTGCACTCCCAATGCAGAGGGCCCAGGTTTGATCCCTAGTCAGGGAGGGAACTAGACCCAACAGGCCACAACTAAGAGTTTGCATGCCACGACTAAGGATCCTGCATGTGGCAACTAAGACTGCACAGCTAAATAATAAATAAATAAATAAATAGAAGGATGCGCTGTGCTTAATTGCTCAGTCATGTCTGACTCTGCGACCCTAGGCTCCTTTGTCCATGGGGATTCTCCAAGCAAGAATACTGGAGTGGGTTGCCATGCCCTCCTCCAGGGAATCTTCACTACCCAGGGACTGAACCCAGGTCTCCTGCAGTGCAGGGGATTCTTTACTGTCAGCTACCAGGGAAGCCAAATAAAAGCACACCAGTCTTTAAAAGTATTTTTAACCTTTCCTGAAGGTCCTCCCTTATTTTTGCTTTTTCTTAAACATTAGAGCATTCTACCACATCTAATTCCTATATTTTATTAAAGCCAATCTTTTTTTTTCCTCTTGTAAAGACTGGGAACCAGGTCTTCTAAGATATCCATCCCATTAGCACAGAATGACAGCATCTGAAAAATGAAAGGTTAAGAATTTTCTCAGAGAAGGCAATGGCACCCCACTCCAGTACTCTTGCCTGGAAAATCCCATAGATGGAGGAGACTGGTAGGCGGCAGTCCATGGGGTCGCTAAGAGTTGGGCATGACTGAGCGACTTCACTTTCACTTTTCACTTTCCTGCATTGGAGGAGGAAATGGCAACCCACTCCAGTGTTCTTGACTGGAGAATCCCAGGGACAGTGGGGCCTGGTGGGCTGCCATCTATGGGGTCGCACAGAGTCGGACACAACCGAAGTGACTTAGCAGTAGCACCAAGAATTTTCTATTTTAAGAGGCCTTTAAAAATTGTTAAGATTGAGGCCCCATTCCAATTTTACAGATTAAAAAAAAGAAAGGTGGGGCCCAAATATCTATTCTTTATCTTTATTCTTCTTTAAAATTACAAAAGTAATAGATGCACAATAAAAAAAAGCTGAAAAACAGAAAAACCAAACAGGAAAGATCCATAATCAGTCAGATAAAGTTATAAATTTTAACCTGACACCAATTATTTTTCCGCACAAAGTTCTTACAAAAAAACAGTTACTTTCCAACATGTTTTTTCCCCACTTGGCAATATATTGGGAATATCCACCCATCACCAAACATGATTTTTAGTGCCTTCATACTAGTCCATAATATGAATATTCCATAAATGACTTAAACCAACTCCCTGTTAAATAATTGCTAATTATTTTTACTTCCATAAATCTTATTGTGATAATTATCCTTGTATATATATATTTTGGAACACCTCACAATTAAAATTCTGAATTCTTTACTTAACATTCAAGAAGTAGAATTTCAAGTCCAAAGTTATTTCAGGCTTCTGATGCATAATGCCATATTAAGAGCCTTATTTTTTTCTAAATGTACTTTTAAGAGCTCTGTCCACAATCACTTTCCTAATGAAATTAAACTATACCTAAGATCTTGTAAGATAAGGATTATAATTGTTTATGGAAAAGCCCCTCCCGCCCCCCAAAAAATCCTTCTTTCTTCCTAATCTTATGATCTGTTCATCTTCAGTTCTCATTGTTAACCAAAGTTTAGGCTCTCCACACACCGGTGCCAAATCAAGCTTTGGAGATAGAATTTGGGGTGAAGCAGAAATCACTGCAGACAGTGACTGCAGCCATGAAGTTAAAAGATGCTTGCTCCCTGGAAGGAAAATTATGACAAATCTAGACAGCATATTAAAAAGCAAAGACAATCATTTTGCTGACAAAGGTCGGTATGGTCAAAGCTATGGTTTTTCCAGTAGTCATGTACGGATGTGAGAGCTAGAACATAAAAAAGACTGTCAGCTCAGTCGTGTCCGAATCTTTGCGACCCCATGGACTGCGGCACACCAGGCCTCCCTGTCCATCACCAACTCCCGGAGTTCACTCAAATTCATGTCCATTGAGTCGGTGATGCCATCCATCTCATCCTCTGTCGTCCCCTTCTCCTCCCGCCCTCAATCTTTCCCAGCATCAGGGTCTTTTCAAATGAGTTAGCTCTTCACATCAGGTGGCCAAAGTATTGGAGTTTCAGCTTCAACTTCAGTCCTTCCAATGAACACCCAGGACTGATCTCCTTTAGGATGGACTAGCTGGATCTCCTTGCAGGCCAAGGGACTCTCAAGAGTCTTCTCCAACACCACAGTTCAAAAGCATCAATTCTTCAGCGCTCAGCTTTCATTACAGTCCAACTCTCATATCCATACATGACCACTGGAAAAACCATAGCCTTGACTAGACAGACCTTTGTTGACAAAGCAATGTCTCTGGTTTTTAATATGCTGTCTAGGTTGGTCGTAACTTTTCTTCCAAGGAGTAAGCATCTTCATGGCTGAAGTCACCATCTGCAGTGATTTTGGAGACCAAAAAAATAAAGTCTGCCACTGTTTTCACTGTTTCTCCATCTACTTGCCATGAAGTGATGGGACTGGATGCCATGATCTTTGTTTTCTGAATGTTGAGTTTTAAGCCAACTTTTTCACTCTCCTCTTTCACTTTCATCAAGAGGTTCTTTAGTTCTTCTTTGCTTTCTGCATATGTGTCATCTGTATATCTAAGGTTATTGATATTTCTCCCGGCAATCTTGATTCCAGCTTGTGCTTCATCCAGCCCAGCATTTCTCATGATGTACCCTGTATATAAGTTAAATAAGCACAGTCACAATATACTGCCTTGATGTACTCCCTTTCCTATTTGGAACCAGTCTGTTGTTCCATGTCTGGTTCTAACTGTTGCTTCTTGACCTGCACACAGATTTCTCAGGAGGCAGGTGAGGTGGTTTGATATGCCTATCTCTTTCAGAATTTGCCACAGTCTGTGGTGATCCACACAGTCAAAGGCTTTGGCATAGTCAATAAAGCAGAAATAGATGTTTTCCTGGAACACTCTTGCTTTTTCAATCCAGTGGATGTTGGCAATTTGATCTCTGGTTCCTCTGCCTTTTCTATATCCAACTTGAACATCCAGAAGTTCACTGTTCACGTATTGCTGAAGCCTGGCTTGGAGAATTTTGAGCATTACTTTACTAGCATGTGAGGTAAGTGCAATTGTGCAGCAGTTTGAGCATTCTTTGGCATTGCCTTTCTTTGGGATTGGAATGAAAACTGACCTTTTCCAGTCCCATGGCCACTGTTGAGTTTTCCAAATTTGCTGGCATACTGAGTGCAGCACTTTCACAGCATCATCTTTTAGCATGAAGGCTGAGCACTGAAGAATTGATGCTTTTGTATTCTGGTGCTGGAGAAGAGTTCTGAGAGTCCCTTGGACAGCAGTGAGATCAACCAGTCAATCCTAAAGGAAATCAGCCCTAAATATTTATTAGAAGGACTGATGCTGAACCTGACGCTCCAACACTTTGGCCACCTGATGCAAAGAGTCGACTCACTGGAAAAGACCTTGATGCTGGGAAAGATAGAAAGTAAATGGAGAAGGGGGCGGCAGATGATAAGATGGTTGGATGGCATCACCACCTCAATGGACATGAATCTGAGCAAACTCTGGGAGAAAGTGGAGGACAGAGGAACCTGGCATGCTACAGTGCATGGGATCACAAAGGGTCAGGCCTGACTTAGTGACTAAGCAACAACAATGGCTGTTTTAGCCAATATGTGAGAACAAAAAGTTGTAAGAAATCGGAAGTTTGGGGCTAAAGCAAAAATCCTATTGTTTGCAGATGTGATGATGTGCTTTTCTATTGAGAAAAACCAAAATAAACTACAGGTGAATGTGTTTTTAAAAAATGGAGGTAGGCAACCATAAGTAATTAGTATTGGGATGAATCTCAGGGAAAATAGACTTCCTTGGCAAGTTCCCCCTACCTTGTCAAAGCCAACCAAAACTGCCAGTCAGCATTCTCAGGCCACCATCAGGTTGAGAGAGGGATCCCAGTGACGATAAGCACTACCATCTGCCACCACTGACACACGCACAGGGTCCCCAGCTAGCCACAGACTTACTCATCAAAATCCTGCTCCAACAAGTCCCTACAGACAAAGACAGCAAAGCACTTTTGTGTTATTCTGACTGAGATCACTCCTCCTACAGACCTGAAGTGCATACACATAAGCATGTACAATTACAGTTCATCTGCTTATAACAGGTATGCATCAGTAACGGCAGTACCAGGAGAGAAATGCTGCTTAACGGGACAAGCCCGGGACTACAACTTTTTCTTTTCACCCAGCCTTGTGTGATAGTGGGCTTCCCTGGTGGCTCAGACGGTAAAGCGTCTGCCTGCAATGCGGGAGACCCGGGTTCGATTCCTGGGTTGGGAAGATCCCCTGAGAAGGAAATGGCAATCCACTCCAGCACTCTTGCCTGGAAAATCCCATGGACGGAGGAGCCTGGTAGGCTACCGTCTATGGGGTCGCACGGACACGACTGAGCGACTTCACTTTCACTTTCTTTTGTGTGATAGTGATAACAATCACGCTCCCTACACCACAGATTTGTATATTGCCTTCCATTTCACAAAGTACTTCACATGTACAAAATTTCATTTTTATTCTCACCACCACTTTATAATATAGACAGGTTAAGTATTCCTCTACAGAAGAGGATACTGGAAGAAAGAAAGCAATGCGTTTGTCTAACCTCACAAAACTGATAAATTGTTAGAATTAAGAAGTTCTGGCTTTTCAACCCATTTTTGGTTTTACTATACCATGCTGGACCTAGCCACCACCTGTCAATAAATGTGGGCCCCAATTTCAATCCATTAAATCCCAGCAATAAGTCAGATAAGAAAGAACGCACAGTAAAGATACAGAAGTCAGAGCACCAAAATGACAGCTCTAAAAAGTTCCAAGTCAGCTCAACTCTGGAGAGCATCTAATCTACCCAGTAAACAAAACTCACATTGACCAAATAATCAGGCTACAAAATCAGAATAAGAGCCTGATACGCATCAGCTCTATCTGAAAGCTGCACTAGAGGAAAGCAACAAGTAACTTTTAATCAACCTTCAACATGTCTACATACACATGAATATTGCCACGTGATGTCTGTCTTAACACAAATACTTTATTTCCAGCTACTACTTACAGCAAGTGTTAAATGCAGTCAAGGACAATTGGTTTTGGTCTGTTTTACACCATAGGCTATACACCACATCACTGGTTCCAAACCTGTCCAAACATTGGAATCACTTGGAGAATGCCAACAATTACAGAAGTTACTGTCCCATCCCCAGAGATTTCAAGCCTAGGGTGCAATCTGGGCTTTAGGGTTCCTGAAGGATTCCCTGATGTACAGAGTTTGGGAACCACTGCCCTACAGCCAAGTGAGCCAACTGAAAACTGCTGAACGTGATGAGGTTTAGTGAAACAACACACAGTTTCTATGTGCTTTAAAAGAGGCAAATTAAAAGCAGATACAAAAAGCAAAGCAAAAGAAAAGGGAAGCTACTACAATAAGCCAGTGCCTATCAAACAGTGTGGCTTTTAAAAACCCCAGCCTTCAAAATCAAACATAAATTAAAAGGGCAGGGGTAAATACCCACCCCCCCCACACACACCCACACACAATGGAATATTACTTAAGTAACAGAAAGGAACAAAATTGGGTCATTTGCAGTGATGTGGATGGACCCAGAGTCTGTCATACAGAGGGAAGCCAGAAAGAGAAAACCAAATATTGCATATTCACACATACATATAGGCTCTAGAAACATGGTACAGGCTATTTGCAGGGCAGGAACAGAGACGCAGCTGTGAAGAACGAACATGTGTACAACAGGGCAGAAGGGGAGAGTGAGACAACTGGAGAGAGTAGGACTGAAATATACATATACACACTACCACGTGTGAAGTAGACAGCTAGTGGGAAACAGCTGCATATAGCACAGGGAGCTGAGCCCAGTGCTCAGTCATCACCTAGATGGGCGGGATGGGGGTGGGAGAAGGGGACAGGGGAGGCTCAAGACGGAAGAGATACATGCATAGTTAGAGCTGATTCACATTGTTGCAGAGCATAAACCATCTAAATACACTCAAGCAGTTATACTCCAATAAAAAATAAAAAATAAGATAAATTAAAAGGTCAATGAGTGAGAAAAATAGTTACTACAAAGCCTGTACTTTTACTCTACAGGAGAAAAATGCTGCTGCCACAGTAAAACTACTTACTTAATTAGGGATCCAAAAACCAAGGTTATTCATTTACTAACTTTATTTTTAGCTTTTCCTTAATCTTTTTGCCAAGAAAATTAGATGTAGGTGTTTCAATTCAGGGTTCCCAAAGAGAGCTGAAAGCAGCTACGGCTGACCGGCCTATTAAAATATTAATGGCAAACCATATTCCCCACTCCCAGCCCCTGGATTCCTGGAACTCTGGTGGTACCGATCATGATATGAGATGCTGTTTATTTCCTCATCATCTGTCTCCTTGTACTAGCATGTAAGCTCCTTCAAGGTTAAGGTCACCTTCACAGATCCATGTACCAACAACGGCATTGTCATATTCGTTTGTCCATCTATCAAAACACATGCCAAATTCTTTGCTGATCAATTATTAGTATAGAATCTTGGCATCAGTTTTTAAGATCAATATTCTACACTAGGAACAGATGGGTTTTAATGGTGGATATTTCATTATTGATCACGGATACATTTTTCTTCATTATGTTGTACAGAAATCTATATGGAATACTGAAACATTTTGCAGGCACTGAACCACTTCACGTTACATCCAGTAAGTTCTCTAGAATGTTTCAGCTCCTGATAGCCATAGTGCTTTCATCTCAATACCACTTGTAGACTCAGGAGAGAAAAAAACAGTCCTGTGAGATCTCAGAAACTTTCAAGCCACGTAAGGGGATATGCATTTTGGCCCCTTGTGTCTTACTTGTACATTATTTTATAATGGAAGCATGATCACCCCTTGCCTATCCATAAAATGAGAAGAGAGTTATTTGCTAATGACACAGGTTTACTGGCACCAACGGGACCAACTTCACTGGCCCACTGGTCCTGCCATCTAAGCAGTGACAGAAAGAATAACAACTCTAATACTAAAGTCAACGGAAGTCAATACTTTTGATAGGCATCCTGTGAAAGTGAACCGGCCTACATCTGACTACAATACCCAACAGATTAACACACCTGGTCACCTAAGACTAGATTTTGCAACAAACTGATCCTGGGTAGCTTACCAAGAAATTACACTGTTTACCACTGGACAGTCAGTGGGTACCCATTGAGCATATTCTTGATGTAGGCTTAAGAGGTGACTTATAACACAATCTGGAATTTGTTCACACAAGATCCTGAAAACATGGTCTAGAACTTTGAGGTCTTGGTCATCCAACCATGCATGTGTTAGAGCAGAAGAGATGTGTGTTCTGAGAAAAATTCTCTCTCTGCCTGCAGGGATTCCTTGACCATATAAAATGTGGAGTGGTCTTTTACTCGGGGCAAGAAGAAAAGGAATCAGAATTGCCTAACTTAGTCCCACTTCAACTCTTAGCTCAAAACAAGTCCACCTCAGACTGGTTTTTGACAGTCTAACATGGTAGCGATCACCACATCCTTTCTTACAGTATCAGTAAGCAAATTAATTACAAACAGCATTTCTAAGGTCTTATGATGGATACTTGGTGTACTTTACATACATAGCTTACTATTTCTGTTGTTTATGTTCTGGTTTTTTTGGCCATGAGGCATGTAGGATCTTGGCTCCCTCACCAGGGATCAAACCCACACTGTCTGCAGGGGAAGGTGAAGGCTTAACCACTGAACCGCCAGGGAAGTCCAATAGCTTAATATTTCATTTAATCCTTTCAGCAACCCTGAGGGCATTCAATTATTCTCAATTCCAACTTTCAGCTAAGCCAAATTAAATAATTAGCCCCAAGGCATTCAGCTAGTAAAAGTCAAAGCTGGGATTCAAGCCCAGGTCCACCTGACCCCCAGGAAGCCCCATGCTCACATTCACAGCCTTGAATGTTGTCCAACAATTGCAAAGGATCTTGAAAACTAAAAATATGACAAATAGAGTTATTTTTATCATAGGATCTTTGAAAACTATGCAATTAAGTAGCTGTTTTACTCTCTTTATCCCAAATGTGGGCACAATTTCATAGGGTAAGTGAAATAATTCCACCATACCATTCTCTCAGCAAAGCACTCTGGGACCTCTAAGAAGGCAGCCAACATAAATATGCTATTATAATTATCGTTAACAATCCCTATCTGGCTATACAGCTATAGATTCTTTTTAAAAAGGTGTTATAAATAAAAAAGACAAAATGATCACGATACATTCAAAATCTCTACAATCTCAGGAAGCCTTAGAAATGAAAAAATTATTTTAGTCACAAGCCTTGTGACTGTCAGCTAAAGTGCTTCAAAACTACTCGCACGGGCTTGGTTTCCACTGATTGAATGCAATTATGAATTGACTTCTATAGGTTGATAAATCAGAACTTGTGTAAGTGGTTTTCAAAGCTCATCTGTGCAATTTCGGTTTGATGCAGACTTCCACCCAAAACTCTCCTTAAAAAAAAAAAAAAAAGTTTGTAAAAATATTAACTATCATGAAATTCCTTCCTGGTTGGCTCACACCACTGGAAAGAAGCTGCTATTCTTATATTAATAATTCTTCCCAGAATTAATCAGTCATTGTACATTAGAACCAGCAGCTGGAGTGTTTTGAGTGATAATGAAACCTGTAACAAGGCATCTTCAGCCGTCTTTTCAAGACAATAAGGGAATTAAAATTTCAATTTAAATGCAGAGGTTTGAAACACGCTTCACTGGCAAAATTACTTCAATTAATGTGAGTGGAATACAAAGGACAGACTGCAGAAATGTGATGCAGCAACCAGAAATTATGTCATTAATGTGCTTGCATCAACCCGGCACAATGACTGCAGAGGTCTAATTTAAACCGTACATATCACAAAGCTACAGACTACAATATTAATCAAGTCTCTGATTTCAACATGATGGATACAGGCTTCTTGCTGGATCACTTTTAGCTTTTCATAAGCTAACAGCAGCTGTTTACCTTGAAAGAGGAAACAAAAGGCCAGGCCTATTTGCAGACATCCCCTGTCATGACAATTTAATTATTTTATGCAATACTCGGGTTATCATATCAAAAGAAATAAATATCCCATCTAGAAGCCGCATCTGTAGCCATCAGCCCACTCTGATGGTGAAGCAGGAATTGCAGGAGCTGACACGATCTGTGGGTCACCACTGATTTATTTACTCTGGATTTATTAACCTGAGGAGGGATTAAATTATTGGGCATCTGCACCTGCCTTAAAATGGAAATGCAAAATCTTTTGATAAAAAGATCCAAGGAAATCAGAGGGGTTTGAAAGACTAGACTGTCCTGCCTTCACTTTCTTCTGATGTCTTTTCGCAAAGATTTTCATTTGGACTCTTGAGATGCCTTAAGTAGATTTTACTTCTAAGAGCACATAACCACGGGGAAAAGCAATGTGATTATTTTCTCATATGAAGTCCAATAAAAAAGCAATTATAGACCTTACCATTTATTCACATACAAAAGGCAAACTGAAGAATATTTCCAACTTTTTAAGCACATCTTAAATCCCACCTCCATGAAATCTTCATTGTATGTTAGGAAATGCTAACCCCCCAGGTCATGCAAAGCAACTACCTCATCTGGAAAATGGAGAGGACCTCAGAAACCTCTCTCTCATAAGAGTATTGTAAGGATTCAGTGTTTAAAATGGTACCAGCACATAGTGAGGGCTCAATACACATTAGCTAGTATTATAATTATACTTTTGTTGTTCATTTAAACACTGTAGAAAGGAAAGGTTAGGAACGAGAGAACTTTGCCATTAAGAAAACAAAAAGATTAACAAAAGCCACAAATCAGAGGGAAAAAGTCAGACCCGAGCTTGTAGAAAGCAAATGCCCTTTTCTATTTATTGGTAAGACAGTCTTCCACAGAGCTACCCATTTGGCTAATCATCAGTGAACTCTATGTAAAGTGCATTATGCTAAGTACAGGGTAGACAAAAATAGGTAAGACATAGTCCTTGCCCTTAACGACCTACCATACAAACAAAAGCAACTATATTCCTGTGAAATACACGCAGCTTATGGAAATAAATTTACTCATGTTAAGCATTAATACTACAATGAATATATAATATTTCATTTTTTTAAAAAATAAGGTAAGTATCTAATCACCTAGGGCATTCAGAAACTCGATGAAATTTGAGCCACGTCTTAAAGAATAAATCATTTTCCAAGTAGGAAGGATAAAGATTAGGTTTAAAGAAATGTATGGTAAGAGCACTGCTTTAAAAAGCAACCAGAAGCTGACAGTCAGAAGTACAACTAACAAATACATGTAGTGTCGCTGAAGGAGTCCATTACTAAGCATTATTATTATAAATGACATAAATTGAAACTTTAATAAATGAGAGATAGCCTGTTCACAATATTACAACTGTGAAAGACAATATTACAAAGAAGACACTCTCCTAAATTTAATCAAAATGTCATCATGTTGGGACTTCTCCGGCAGTCCAGTGGTTAAGTTTCCACACTTCCTATGCAAGGGACATGGGGTTCCATCCCTGGTAGCAATCTACAATCCCACATGCTGCAGAGCATGGCCAATGGAACCTGACAAGCGGATACTAAAATTCCTATGCAAGAGTAAAATAACAAACATGTGAAGATAAACAATAAATGTGTAAAGAGTAAAATTAAAAAATAAAATGTGTCAAGAATAGCATAGTTCTGAATAGCAAAGTGAGGGAATGTCTTCACCTGCTATTAAGATATATTTTAAAATTATAGTAATTAAAACAGCATGGTTTTGGTGCAGATACAGACAAGACCAACTAAACAAAATAGAGAGATCAGACACAGACCCATGCACATATGCAAACTTGGTATGTGACCAAGGTGGAATTATAAACCAGCAGGAAATGAATTCAATAAATGGCTTGAGCCAAGCAGCTATACTGAAGGTAAAATCAGATCTCTAGTTCATGCCATATACATTTTAAGTGGATTAAAGACAACAGTATAAGAAATTCTCTTTGTGACAGTGGGATAAAAAAAAATAAATTTCTCAAAAGAAGTCACATAACAAAGGAAAAAAAGACTGTAAAACATTGTTGAATTAAATTTTAAAACTGTTTAATAAAAGACACCATAAACAAAAAGATACTACCAACTGGGAAAAGATATTTACAATCCATCTAACAAAAAATTAGTATCCAGAGTGAAGAACTACAAACAGAAAAAAAGAGGAACTTCTGAGAATTATCTCTCTCACCTTCACTCATTTCTAGAGGTGACTGCCCTTTCTTCTCAACCAACTCCCCACATCTCCCATGTCCCTCAATCACATAGTTTTACTTAGAATTGACAATCACAGTATCCAAGGTGACCAATAGATCCTATGCTATTTCTGAATTAGAAGATTATTTTCCTCTGCAAAGCTGGAAATTGTAAGATAATAGCTTACAAACCTTTTTCCCCAAACACCAAAACTCTGCCCACATGTGGAAGAAAGTCTATAGAAAAAAAATTTTTTAATGCAGGAAGACCATATAGATGGCCTTCAACATAGATGCCTGTTCTTTTAGCAGACTGGCTACATGGGTAAAGCAATTCTCTTACCTAACCTAGCTAGAGCTGAATTTCTGCAACTTAGAACTAAGAATTTACAGAATATTTAATGAGGTCCTTAAGAAAATAAGTTCAAAAAAAATATATGGTATCATTAATTAGCTCTTAAATAAATTAGCCCTTGAGGAATAAAGGCTAGTCCTAAAATCTGAAATCCTAAAATGAACATAACACCAAAATAAACATTAACAACCTATTTTTAATATATGGCACTAACTTAAAAACAGGCCCAGTACAAAAAATCATGGTTCCAATAGACGTATACATGCTACACAAATATATATATATATATATGTATATATAAGCTTATCCATTCTGATTGCTGAGTCTTGAATATTTAGTACATATATGCCTTCCTGAGTTTCCCAGGTGGCTCAGTGGATAAAGAATCCACCTGCCAATGCAGGAGAGGCAGGAGACGTGGGTTCGATCCCTATATTAGGAAGATCCCCTAGAAGGGGCAACCCACTCCAGTGTTCTTGCCTGGAGAATCTCACGGACAGAGGAGCCTGGCGGGCTACAGTCCATGGGGTCACAAAGAGTCTAACGTGACTGAAGCGCTGGGCCTTGCATGCACGCATGCCATCCTAACATAAACCAACAGTAAGGCTGAGAGGTGAGTAAATTTTTTATTGGACACCATATAGTCATTATTAAGGAAGATGACACTATAAAGATACTAAAAATAACCAATTATTTTGCCACTCTGAAGAAAAGACCATAATTAACCTCCTTCCACTGTGGAAAATCACTATCACATAACCAGGTTTTAATATATGAGAGAATATCATGGCACATCTCATCTCTTGGTTATCAAGTTTCCTTTAAACCTTAAGACAGACTTCGAGCAAAATTCTTCTTGAAAGTCAGAATGAATTAGAACCACTTAGAGGATTTAACCTGTTTTGCTCCCACTAATTCCTCTCAGTGTTTTGGGTTTTTTTCTTCCCAGAGTTGCAGGCAATCTAATTTGTTGAAACAAAGATAAGGGACCTTCACCTATCGTGGAAAAGAAAATCCAAATACAGTCCATCTGCTTCTGAGAGTTTCTGTCATCCCCAGACAACTGTGAGAAGGATACAGGGGAGTTGGTGTGGGAGGAGGAGGTAGAATAAGCAGCTCCCATTCAGAGCCACAGGCCCTGGAAGGTTAAGGTTTTTAGGAAGCAAGATTTGTTTTTTGTTTTTTTTTTATTCATTATCCTCTCAGCCACGTGTACCACCAGCTGCAACCCTCTCTTGAATTTTCACTTCTAATTCAGAAAGTAGCAGAGAGGACGAAGATACAGGCTAAAGGCTAGTCTGTGGCATACTTCTGCTGGACAAAGTAACTTCCAGAATTATTCCCCTGAAAATTATTTTGTTTCTTATCAACTTAAAGGAAAAAAACAAAAACAAAACCCTAAACATTCTTTCACAGAATTTGTGCAACCTACAGTTCAGAAATCTCGAAAAGTTCTGTCTCATGCAGATTTCATTCTTCAAAATGGGGTTCATTAATCATCTTCCTCTGACACTCCAACTAACACCTCTCATCACCATTCATGACAGGTCCTGGTTTCTCACCATCATACTTCTTGCCACTGTTCCCAAGGCAGACGACGTAAATAACCATAGCCTACCACTGCAAACATTGAAACCAGGAAGAGAACCAGGCAGGCTTCACCTGCAAGGGCTCATGAATGCCCAGAGGGCAGCTTGTCATGTGCTTCGAGAGGGACAGAATTCAGAGGGAACAGAAGGAAGCACTCTTCTATCTGAGCAGAAACACCCAGGAGTGTGGGCTGTGCTCTTACCAGCATGTCGGTGGCACTGAGATAGTGCTTGCTGGCCATGCACTGTTCCAGCTTTTGAGGCACTTGCTTGATATTCTCGATTTCATCCAGTAGGTTCAGAACATGCTTATGTTCAATTCCTTCAATCCACAGCTTCCGAAGCTCATCTCGTTTGCAGTGCAATAGCATCTTGCATGAAAGCAGATTCTCTTTCACCTGGAACAGAACAGTTTCCATCTTGGGTCAGTGCAAAGTCTTGCCAGACTAAACCTACAGTGTGGTTTGTATTCTTCACCATTACCGCTGTAAGTAACAGTCCGTAGTTCTCACTGCCACCCGTTTTCCTGAGGCTAATCTACATGTGGAATTCTAATCCTGATTAACACACAGATTCACTTGCTTAGGTCTCCACTTCTCTGTATTCTCCTTCCTGTGAGATGAGAGAATTACTCCTAACCAACCTCTGAGTAATCTAGAAAAATATTACTCAGGCTACAAAGCACTCTGAAAATAGGATGTTCCACACCTAAATTAGGATGTCTAAAAGGGAGTGACTAATTTAAGAGACCACGCTATTAATCCTTCTCCATTCTTTCTGGCATATTTCCTATTCAGCTGATGAGTCACCTGGCTCATCCTTCAAGGTCTAAAACTTCAGCTGAATTTTATAACCAAGGAACTGGACGTTCATCTCAACTGACTAAAATGAAAGTAAAGTCAGCTTCCAGGAGAGTAGACATAGCCGGAGGCACTCATGAAATAACAGAATTAAAACATGCCAAGAATTTTTTGCCATGTATTCTGATTTTTAGATATTAAATAAGACGGTTGCCAGCATTCTCATAGATCTGCCCAGTTTGGCACCAGCATCGGTAAGCAAAGCTTGACAACGAAGGAGGAGAAGAGGAGCAGGGAGGGGTAGACACAGTGTTCAGGATAAGTGTCTTTCCACTTCCTACCCTAATTAAAAATTTTTATTTTTATAGCATGATACAGTAAAAATCATGAGCTTTCACAATTTACAGAACTACTTTTATATACTCTTGATATTCTTTTATATCTGTCTTTATTTAAGTTAGAATTTCGTATTTGTTTACAGTTTTGGCTTTCTGTTTGAGGTACATGAAGGGATATCACTTGAGCTTTAGCAAATGCATACATATCTGCATAATTCAAACCCTCATTAATGTATAGGACATTCCCATCACTCTAGAAAGTCTACCATGTTTGTAACAATTAAAGTATCTTCTTCTACAATATTTAGTGTCGTGACACACAGACTCGCTATTTTTTTTGATGATTATAAAACTAAATTTTAACATCTTTCCAAAAAACATGGAAAATAGGATAAATGAATGCTAAAATTAGAAGGTATCTTGAGACAGTATCTAATCCAATCCTGCAACTTAAGGACAACTTTTATCCTTTTTAAAATCATACTTTTATCAAACTCTCCAATGTAAAAAGAGCCCTAAGTGAGGGCACTCTCATCTCTCCTGATAAGCACAGTAGAATGACTTAGCTTTTGAGGGAGTGATAGACCTCTTTAACAATCTGGCAAAGAAGTTTCTAAGGAACCTAATTCTTCCTGCAATCCCAAAGAGATGGCAAAATAACCCCTTCTTAGCATGAAATACTAAGACAAGAGAGAACAGAGAGGAGGGAATAGCAAGATGGCAGGAAATACTTGGAAACTGACAAGAAGATGGACGGCATCAAGTGGGGTTTGTTAAGACTGAAAAGGAAGCACCAAGAATTCAAGGTGGAGGGACTTCCCTCGTGGTTCACTGATTGAGACTCAATGCTCCCAGTGCAGGGATTGTGGGTTTGATCTTTGGTTGGGGAACTAAAAGCCTACATGCCACAAAGTGCAGCCAAAAAACTTAGCCAGCAGACCCATAGGTAGCAATTTATCAAAAAAACAAACAAAAAAAAAGTACACAGCTGAAAGTATTTTGAGTCCTCAAACATCTTCATCAAACCACACAGATGTGTAATTCCCTCCCCTCAACCCTGGCCAAATAGGTTTACAATCTGAAGAAACTGAACTATAAAGAATCTGGACCAGGAAATGTCAGCCAACTGGGAGGAGGGAGGCACGCACTGAGCAGGAAACAGGAAGATGGGGTCAAACTGGACCCACCAACAAGGAAGGTCCTCAGCCCTCTCTGGACCCTCAACCTCCTTGCTGGGTTGGCTCCAGTAATACTCAGCTTGACTCTGAGCCCCGATACGGGAAACATATGGCTCTCCCCTGGGAAAAACAACCAACTGAAAAGACCTATAAATGGTGACATTTGAAGCTCCAGCAAGGAAACTGTTGGGTCCCTACCCAATCATCACAAGACAAGTCCCACCACATGCTCTGAGCTGTGCAGTACACCTCCCTCCCCCACCCATGGAGCCAGCCAAGGATCACCATACAGTCAAGGAAAGCCTGTAATATGGAAGACAGGTAAAAGAAAAAGGTGCTGAGTGGAGCAGGGAAACAGAAACTAAGGGAGGAAAAAGAAATTTTTGAAATCTATGATGAGTATCCCTTGGGGGGAAAAGATATTACATCAATGAAACAAGAATAGGATGCTATTAAAAAAAAAAAAAAACTCAGAGAATGAAAACCAGCTCTTGGAAATTATAAGTATGATAGGAAAAAAAAAATCCAATAAACATTAAAAGAGACTCTTGAAATCTCCAAAGAGTAAGACACAGAAAAACAAAGGAAGGAAAATAGATGAGAAAAGAAAATTGTGTGATTGCTCCAACAGGTCCAAATAAGGATACCAGGGGAAGAAAAATGAGAGGGGAGAAAAAAAAAAAAAAAAGATAAAATGTTCCAGAGCAAAAGATACGAATTTTCCAACTGCAAAGGCATGCCAAGTGTTCAAGACAATGGAATGAAAAAAGACCAAAGCCAGGGCACCTTATCCTGACTTGTAAGAACACAAAGATACAGTTCTAAAAGCTTTCAAAGGAAGAAAAAATAAAAAACCCACACAAAGGATTGTAAATCAGAACATATCTCAATAGGAATGTTAAAAGCCACAAGACAAAGGAATAATATTTCTTCAAAATCTTAAGAAGTCTTTCCCAGAAAAACTTTCAATCAAGTGTGAAGAAAAAAATAAAGACACTTTCAGACATGCAAGCTCTCAAAAAGACAGACCTCATTTGTGCTGTATCTCACCAACTACTGAAGGATACACTCCATCAATTAAGAGGAAAACGAGAACATACACAGGATCCAGCAAAGGGGGACACTGATGCAAAACAAACACAAGTGATTCTCCAGTCATTGACTCCAAGGAAAACAACAAAGATACCACACAAACAAAACAGTATGCTGGATGGCTTCAGTGCACACATTTATGTCATTATAATAAAACAAGCTAAGATCATGGCATCCGGTCCCATCACTTCATGGCAAATAGATGGGGAAACAATGGAAACAGTGTCAGACTTTATTCTGGGGGCTCCAACATCACGGCAGATGGTGACTGCAGCCATGAAATTAAAAGATACTTACTCCTTGGAAGGAAAGTTATGACCAACCTAGATAGCACATTCAAAAGCAGAGACATTACTTTGCCCACAAAGATCCATCTAGTCAAAGCTATGGTTTTTTTAGTAGTTATGTATGGATGTGAGAGGTGGACTATAAAGAAGGCTGAGCGCCGAAGAATTGATGCTTTTGAACTGTGGTGTTGGAGAAGACTCTTGAGAGTCCCTTGGACTGCAAGGAGATCCAACCAGTCCATCCTACAGAAGATCAGTCCTGGGTGTTCATTGGAAGGACTGAGGTTGAAGCTGAAACTCCAATACTTTGGCCACCTGATGCAAAGAGCTGACTCATTTGAAAAGACCCTGATGCTAAGAAAGATCGAGGGCAGGAGGAGAAGGGCTGACAGAGGATGAGATGGTTGGATGGCATCATCAACTCAATGGACATGAGTTTGGGTAGACTCCGGGAGTTCGTGATGGACAGGGAGGCCTGGCGTGCTGCAGTTCGTGGGGTCGCAAAGAGTCAGACAGAACTGAGCAACTGAACTGAACTGAATAAAATAAGCACCAGTTATTTAACCAAAAACTAGGATACAACTATACAGAAAGGATGAGGGAAGATGAGGTGAGATGGGTGAACTAAATTGAGGGGGGAAACCATAACTGGAACCTCATATACAATGTCTTAGAGAAAGAAATGGCTACCTGCTCTGCTATTCTTGGCAGAAGAATTCCACGGACAGATGAGGCTGGTGGGCTACAGGCCGTGGGACCCCAAAGAGTTGCACATGACTGAGCAACTAACACATATAATGTCTAAAATAGAAAAATCCAGAAAAGTAGTATAAGCTTACTACTTAGAAATATAGAAATACAAATATCTGGGGGGAAAAATGAAAGAAATTTCATACTGAAGTATGAAATTAGTTTTATGGTAGGATGAGGTAGGGAAGAGCTGGTTTTTAATCAGTATTTGTGATTTTATTTGACTTTTTAAAACACATTTCTCAAGGCCATTCCTAGATCCCTCTAGGAGTTCTTGGTCCCTGGGTTAAGAACTCTAGCTATTAAATCCATTCTATTTTAAATCTTAGTTGAAATCTATCAAAATCTAATTTCCGATATTCTGCTCATATCACCTTGGTTCTATATGTCTCAGCTTTTTCCTCTGTGTGTAATGGTTACTATGGCAACAGTTAAAAATAAATTTTATGTCATACAACACCCAACTAGGCTCTTGATCAAGAGAGTGAGAGATAAACTTACAGTGTTGTCAGTAAAGCTTGGCAAACTCCTTTCTGATTGGAAAAAGACCATTATGGCATTTCATACAGGATATATACAATGTAATCTGCTCACTCCTCATTTTTGCTTACTAAATGGAGGAAAAATAAAAAGGAAGGTAGGATGTGTGGCTGGGTTTGGGGGCAGGAGAGATGGCATCAGGCTGTGTGGAAAATGAACATCACCAAAATGATTCCCTAAGTTGAATTTAGCCAAAGATGCAGACATAAGAAGCTACAAGAACTTTTAAAACTAAATTGCCCTGAGGCTTCAGCTTTTTGATCAGAAAGTCACAGTTATAAAGAAATGTTCTTTTAAAACTTGGGGTGATGGGGGGAATACCAGTCAGCAATAAAAGGGAAGAAACATGAATTTCAACATTAAGGCTGAGCAAAGGAAGCCAGACGCAAGAGTGTATATTCTGACGTTCCAGAAGAAACAAAAATATATGCAAATAGATTTCAAATCAGTATTTGACGCAGGATGAGGTGGGCGGGGGGGGGGGGGGTGGTTATTGCCTGTAAAGAAGCAGAAGAGAACTCTCTGAGACAATGGAAATACATTCAAGGATATATAGGTTTGGCAAAACTCATTGAACTGTACTCTAAAAATAATGCACTTTACTGTATGCAAACTCTAGCTCAATAGATAAAATTTTTGAAATAGGGAGGGGAGAAACAAGGCTATATCCAGCAGTGAATAATGGCACCTTTTAAATGTAAGAAAGATACCATATTCCACCTAAGCCTTTATTTCTCAAATGCCTGTTCTTTTAGAAATGTGGTGACAGCATTTTAATTCCATTCTGATTTATCAAGATAGCCAAGATTCAAAAATTCTGTTACTCTGTTTCTTCCTTAAATAAATCCATGAAGAGTCAAGCTTTTGAAATCGTGACATCAAAACCCAAGTAAAGAAACTCTTCCTCAAACACAAGTTTCCTCTGCTTCCTTAGAATTTTAGTAAGGTTATAGTTGCTCCAAATTACCTGCTGAATAGAAATGAATGAATTTCATTAGCAGGAATTTCAGTTTCAATAAATGGTTAAGAACTAAGTCACTTTAATTAGAGACTACTAGAAAAAGAGAAAATAAAGAACACAGGGCCCAACAGGTCATTGTGAATAGATATGTGAGATACAGAAAGCAGAAAAAAAATATATATATATGTATCTCAAGATTTTGCAGCCCTGCCTTGGGAAAGATCAAGAGAGGAGGAAACAAACCAGGACCTCTGAACAACACGGTGGGAGCATCTGACAGAGCAGGATGCTGATGGAGGCATGGGGGAGGTGGGGGGGGCCTTAACTTTAAAGTCTTAAAACCAGAAAAGCATTGAACTTGGATTAAGTATAAGATAAGGCGAGGAGGGGAAGGCCTTTGAGTGTACGCATTGCATTATCTGTAATAAAGTCCAACAAATGTGCAAGCACCTCACTGATTCTGTAGACCAGACATACCCTGCAAAATTCCCTATGAACAAGGGAATTCTAGCAATTCCCTTTGCTAGAATTTTTTGCTAGGTAAATGGAAATCTTGCAATCAACACTATTCTTATTTCTAAAAGTATCACATTTTCTCTTTTTTGTAGTAAAAACAAACCTATATACAAGAATTTTTATGGGAATCCTCCTTACTTGTGTCCAACCCACTTCTTCCACAGTCTTATAGATAGTATCTCAAAAGAATGAGTTTCAGAAACACTACTTACTGCTCTGCTTAAAAGCCCTTTGGAACTAAAGATCTTTTTTAAATTACACTCAAACTTACTTTCCATGCTTTTTGCCCTAGTTTTTTCAGCTTCCAATTTAAGGACTTAAGTTCTGAGAGGCTCCACTCAACCCTTTCTAAAGGCAACACCATCCTTCTGAGTTGCTGAGTCTGGATACAGAACACAAATAGAGATACAGTTAAACTTAATGAAAAGGTTCCCTTGTAGTTCCTGTGACCACATTCATGACCCAGACTACTGCCTAGATTTTCAATGATGCTATCTCATTCTTGCCCACATTTCTAGATTTTTTCCCTTTCTCATACGAGCAGCTAGGGTTTTCTATCTTACATCTGGGCTTAAAATAACTTCCTACCAAAATCATCTTATTCTCCTGTGACTTTCTTTTTTATATTAACTAAGGTTATGCTTTGCTCTAATTCCACCATTCAATGTATACTTTCATATAAAAAGTCACAAAATTATTTTATGTAAATGTTAAATAATGAATGTTACATTACTCAGTGATTAAGCCCTAACAACTTCACTTTAATATTCACATATGGTTATTTCCAATTACAGGCAAGAAAAATGATTTAACAGCTTGGTTCAGCACCAACAGAATAGCCAAAATTGGGGCAAAATGTAAAGAGTTTGCACACACATCACAACAGAGGCAATTTTCTGTGTTTTCCCTTCAGCCTCAGTCAGTTTGTCACTCAGTCATGTCCGACTCTTTGTGACCCCATGGACTGCAGCACGCCAGGCCTCCCTGTCCATCACCAACTCCCAGAGTTTACTCAAACTCATTTCCATTGAGTTGGTGATGCCATCCAACCATATCATCTTGTCGTCCCCTTCTCCTCCCACCTTCGATCTTTCCCAGCTTCAGCCTACCTGCTTCCATAAGCATTAGATGAGTACTTAGCATCTTTAAAGAAATCTGGTGTCTTCTCATCTACTTAGTACAGGATGGGAGAAACACTCAAATTCAACTACTACCAACAATCCCTACCCACACAGCCCAAGTCCCCAACTCATATCCATTCATATTCATCTATTCTTGGTGTTGCTATAACAGTCATTATAAGAGACACTGATAGATCCGATAGATTCTGAAGCTTTCTAATGTAGTAACATCTCATTTGTACTCAATAATAATATATACAATGGTAAGAAGACAGCCCAACTATTTTACTTATCCACATAATTGATCTGATCATACATGGCATTTCATTTACACATTTCATCCTGAAAAAACTCCAAATGGGCTTGACTGATATAAAGAAGTTTGGGGCATCTGGAAAGAATCAAATCCATCTGTCAACTCATATATCCTCAAGGACAGAGATTCTACCAACACAAATCCATATGTGAAATACCAAGCTGTAAACAGTGTAAACGGTTCCATGTTCTCAAGCTTTAAAAGGTAACAAAGCATGAATGTGGACATCTTCATCTTCCCTGGCCCCCTATAAAATCTATTCTCAGAGCAGCTAGAGTGGCCCTTTTAAAATGTTAGACACAGCTTGCCATTCTTGTGCTCAAAACCTTAAAATGATTTCCCATCACACTCAAGAGTTCATATGCAAACCTTTACAATGATCGAGACCTCACGTGACGTGACCCACTCTGAGACACCCCAACCTTCAGCCGTCTCCTCTCCCTTCCACTCCCCCCGTCTCCTTTCCACTGTGCTCCAGCTCCAATCTTGCTGCTCCCCCAAATTCCAATCATGTTCTTGCTTCAGGATCTTTCTGTACCTGATATCCCCTCTTCCTGGCGATTCTTTTCCGGGCTCTCCCTCACCTTGTTCTGGTGCTGGCTTGAATATAACCTCAGTGAAGCCCTCCCTGACCATTCTATTCAAAAGAGCAATGCCCTGTTCTTTTTCTTTTTAAGCAAAGCACTTCTTTACCATCTGCTATACTTTCTTACTCATTTATAGCCCGCCTTCTTTGACTAGAAGGTAAACTCCACGAGGACAGGAATTTTTGTCTGTTTTACTCACTTATATATCCCAGGACCCAGAGCAATGCTCAGCACAAACCAGATACTTAATATACAGAGACTAAATCAATGATGCTAAATAGCATCTGTTTTCCTGTGTCTTCCCACTAGCATGTAAGGTCCATGATTGTACAAAGATTGATATTGTCCATTATATGGAAATCTAAAACAGATTTCAGTATCTAAAACACCACCAGCACATAGCTGGCACTCAACAAATATTTACTAAGTGAATCTTCATCCCATTCTTTTGGCAGAGAACAGAAAGAAAATTTCAACTCATATTCACACGTTCTCAACATGTTGCTTGGCTCTGAAATAATATAATCCAATGAGAACTGAATCATCCCCATTTCTACTTTAGAAATATACATACCTTTATTTTGTACATAATCTAAAGTGCAATTAAAAGCCAAAAATGATGGGCAAAGATTAATCAGGAAACATCAGTGTTTCCTTGGTGATAAGGAATGGACTTTCACAGTACAAAATTGTCCAATTATACAATGAAAACAAATTCCCTATCATTTTTCCCCAAAATCTTTCTTCTCCCATGTATCACTAAAGGCTTTCTTAGATAGAGATTTTAGTCCTTTCTTTCTCTTCCCCACATTGAAGCTAACTCATAACACAGAGTTATGTGACATTTACTTGACAACTATCTAATACAATAAACACAAAAATTTTTGTTGTTGTTTCCTTTTGCTCTAAACTCCAGCCTACTTAAAAATGAGGATGGTAAAAAAGACTGTGGCTACTAAAACAAGTGTGAAATCATCAAACTGAGCCTCTCTTTCTCAGTATCAGCAAACACTCTTTGGGCAGAGATGCTATCAACTCAGAAAGATATAAGTCAAGCCAGAAGCCACTGCAGTGCCTCACTGATGATCAGGACAAAGTCCCTCCAGTCAAGCAGACTAATCGTAAAACACAAATACCAAGAGGTCCTTCACCCTTACTGTGATTACCAGAGGCAAAGCCAGCAGGCCGGCAGCTCTATACATTCACTCTCTGACCCCGCTTGAGCTCAGTATACTGGGTCAAAATAGACTACAGTTCGCTCTAAATCTAGGGCGACTGATCTATAGCTTTACCTAGTTGCACACATAAATCCATGGGATGAACTCGCCACTTGTCAAAGCTAAGAATTACAGTATTCCTCTTGAAAATGCCCAGTTAATTTTAAAATGTAGAGAGGTCAGCATATTGCTTCAAAAAATGTTAAGAGCCTACTGATTGTGGAACTGGACTCAAGGCTGAAACTCATATATAACAGCATTCTGAGAAGAATCATTTCGATACCTGCTTACACATCATAATATAAGGTCTAGAAGGCAGGAAAGAAAACATGTGAGAAGATCGGAAGCACAGCCATCCTGGGCAGGTACATCCAGAGAATTCTCGAACCAATAAAATTGCACAGGGCAGCGCTCATCTTCACACGGTTCACGCAGCCCTCGGGCCACAGAGCTGCTTGGGAGTCAGCAGCTGAGTGCTAAGGAGGGGACCCAGCATCAGGCTCCGCGTCTCTCACCCCAGTACCAAACAAGAGGCGACTGGGATGCTGAGATTCTGCAAAATCTCATTTGCGAAGAACTGGGGGAGTCGGGGGAGCAGGGAAGGGTACTGCTTAAAAGATGTCTGAAAACCAGAATTCAAGGACCTCAGAGCAAGAAGACCAGAGTGCAGACCCGAAATTTGAGAACTGAGGAACAGACATAATTCTGCCGGGCAAAGAATCAGTGCTCAGTAAGTGGTAGCAATTGTTATTTATCAGAGAGCTGTCATACAAGGTATTAAAGAAGTGACCCTTGAAATACATAGCCAAGAACCATGTAACTATGATGTGACAGTACACAACCTTTATTTGATCAATTCATCCTTTGGCCAAATATAAAAATACTCCTTATGAACCCACTTTATTCTTTAGGAAGCAAAGATGTGGTACATGGGAACCAAAAGATTTTCAAAGACCAATCACAGAAGAGAAGGGGGGCGGGATGGGGAGTAGGGAAGGATGGAGAGAGTAAAGGAGGAAGGAGAGGAAGAGAGAAGTGAGAAAGAAAAAGCGAAAGAAAAACAGCTCCAAAATACGGAAGACAACTACAAAATGAAAATACACGCTTGTCACTACTGAAAAATATTCAAGAATTTCAGTATTCATAAATACTTTATTATATATTTAAATAATTTGTGAGTTAGATTTTCTCAAAAACTACCAACAAGGTACAATGACTGTGGAGAAAATCACAACCGACTTCAAATGGGGCAACACACTCAAAACCAAATGTTTTCTACATTTTCGACTGCTACAGCAATACACACAATGTGTGACTACATCTGATGCATTAAAACGAGAGCCTCCAACAGTAAAAGGCCCTAGTGTCTTAGAACAGCTCCCTTTTCAGGCTTTCTCAAAAATCGTGGCAGAAGCCAAGGGTCAGATTTAGAGGAGAAAAGAAGCAAGGCCAGCTGCCCTCTGTGATCCTCTGCAGCCTGGGCTAAAAAAAACCTGAATCACTTGTTAAGGTCATTAACCCCACTGCAACACCTGGACCAATGGACGATGTACTAGTCATGGCCATCAGAGGGATGGAGCCGTACCTGCTTTATTTTGTTTCGGGAGTTGGTGATGCGCTCTGTGATGCTCTGGTACGTGCGGATGGCCGTCGTCAGTTCTGTGTAGTGCTGTACGATGAGTTCATCCAGGTCACGGTCACACCTCTCATAGGCTTCTTCGAGGCGCCCCTTCTCGTTTTCTCTGTCTTCAACGTCATCACTGGTAGACAGGGTCCTGTTCAAGACAGAATGTATCAGGCTGAGTCAAACTTAAAAGCTGAAAGTAGAAACAAGTAGAGTTAAGTCAGTGAGAGCACATGCACCTAGGAAATGAAACAAGTTACTAAGGGAAAACATCAAACATTTGCATGGTAAATTCCAGTAGCCTAGTAAGTGGATTTATATGTTTTCTAGATAAGGAATCTTCCCCGTCACTTTTCCCCCGGGCATGATCAGGAAACAGGCAGCGTGAACTCTGTAAGAGCCGGGGCACGTCTCGATTTGTTTGAATGAACCCTAGTACGTGCATGTTCCTTACCAGTGACAAGTCTGACCAATGAGACCTAAGGACTTCAAGGAGTAGTTCCCTTCCAAGCAGATTAACAGGAAGCAGGTTCCTCTTCCCAACACTGGGTATCGTTATACAAAGCTCAGATATTCAGACATTAGCCATGTGATAATCCTGGGAGGAAAAGCCAAGAGGAACACCATGCTACTGCCATCACATCATCGGGCCACTGAAGCGGCCAACCCACAGCAGCCTCGCCCCAGAACTCCTTGATGTCACCTTCACTTGGTCTTTTATAACAGAGCCAAAAGCATACTTACTGTAAAACTGCTTCTACACTGAGGAACTGCCTTCCAAACAGTTCATTCAAATGGCCTGAATTTGGTACAGAGCCCCCAGCGACCCAGAAATAAGGTCATGGTAATTCTAAAAATCCATTACAACAGCAATAATATCAGCTATACTACCAGACCATCCCTGCATTTACTATTCTTCCAACAGCACTAACAAGACTGATATGAATCAACAATAAGCAGTGAATGAGATAGATACACTTATTAAAAATCTTTCAATAACTTAGTTTGATACATGGGCCACAGAGCTTTGTTTCCTCTATTATCCTTCTTGAGTAATTTTTTTTTAATTTAGTATTATAATCAGTAACAAAGAAATCTTTTTCTCTTATCTGTTGGCTGCCGTAATTTCGCTCCATTAAATTCCCTCAGATTTGTCAGCTTATACATTCAGCATACTTTATTTCATTTATCTTTTTTAATTTAGGGAGGGGGTAGTTTAGGCTCTCTGTGATGGATGCAATCAATTATAAAGTCCATCATTAGAACTGCTTTCGGAGATGGTCTGTCAGCAAATCAATCACATATTCCCTTCCAGATTTGTGTAAGCAAACTACTGTAAAACGGTCTTTTCCAAACTGTCATTTAGAGCAAAAGATCTTAATTCATGAGTCACACAATATATAAAACGTTATCTTCCAACTTAGAGGGAGATTCAGCAGGCCAGTCTGATACTAATCTAACCTCTAAAAAGAATTTTGTAAATGTGTTAAGGGATCTCAAGAGATGATGTCCAGCATGAAACGGGGGACAGGAGGGACAGAAATGGAATGAAGGGAAAGGCGACGCTTGGATGGGGAGCGGTACAGGATACACCCAAGGCAACACATTGGGAGCCCAAGACGTGCAGGCAGGCCGTTACCAAGCCAGGTCCTGTGTCCTCCTCTGTCAACTGGTAAGCCTACACCAGACTATCTCGAAGCCTACTTCCAGGAAGAAAACAGCACAGAAGCATTTAGCTAATTAAGTACATCAGAGTAGAGACCTTGGGGTTGGGGGGTGGGGAGGGGGGGGTTGGTTTTAAAGCTAGAGCAACCAACACTACTTGCAATATTTGGGTACAGGGTGGCTGAGCATGTCATCATGTTGTTTGTATGATACATAACTTTGCTCTTTAAATCTGAAACCTTCCAGGCTGTTAATCTAGAGTAAAGCACAATCAGAAAATGCCTTCGATTTATCAACTGTCCCAAAGGGAAGAGTTCCTATTTAACTATTAGTTCCCCCTTTTCACAGCAAACGGCCACAGACTTTTTTCAAAACTACAGTCTGCCATCTTTATAAGGCTTTGCAGGATTTCCTCCCCACCATCTGCAGAAGGAAACATGCCAAGCATTTGACATTATTCACATTTACTAGTACAACTACCACCAAGGAAATGTCGGGGCTGAGCATCAGCTATCTTGGGCATCAGCTATCACTGTAACACATCACCACACATCAGGAACGATTCAGAAAACCGAAAGGGTTACTGAAATGAAGAGGAGAGCAAACTGGGTCTCTAAGCGGGTTTCGGTTCCAATGTTCATTTTCAGAGAAAATATCTGTATAAGGAAATAGCCTGTGCCATGTTTTGCCCCCACATCTGAAATTCATCCTCTAGATGTAAACTGGGCTGAATGACATTCACCTTTAGTCAAAGATTTCTTGCATAAGAGCATTCTGAGAGGACAAAACCATTCAAGTTTTGTTTGTGCTTTGGGGTTTCTTTATGTGCACCATTTTTAAAGTCTTTATTGAATGTTACAATACTGCTTCTGTTTTATGTTTTTTGATCTTGAAGCATGTGGAATCTTACTTCCCCAACCAGGCATTGAACCCACATCGCCTGGATTGGACGTGCAGAGTCTTAACCACTGGATGGCCACAGAAGTCCTTAAAGTGCTTTGTTTTTTAATTAGAGAAAAGGAAAGCAGCAATAATAATAGCCACTAATATCTAGAAGGATGCACATTTTATAGAAAGTATGCTCAATCCACAGGACTGGGTCCTGTTAACATGCTTCCTCTCCCTTTTCACAGATGCCATAGCTGAGATTTAAAACGGTAAATTTGCCCCATCTCACACAATGAGGGTAAGGGCTAGGGTGTGCGTGTATGCTCACTGGCTCACTCGTGTCTGACTCTTTGCAACCCCATGGACTGTAGCCCATGGAATTTCAGACTCCTCTCTCCATGGAATTTCCCAGGTAAGAATACAGGAGTGGGTTGCATCTTGTACTCCAAAGCATCTTCCTGACCCAGGGATCACACCCGAGCCTCTTGCCTCTCCTCCAATGGCAAGTGGATTCTTCACCACTGCGCCACCTAGGAAGCCTAAGATTACGCTCCTATCTCTTACAGATTTGTGGGCTACTCTGGAATCAAACTGCTTGGGTTGGAATCCACCGCTGCTTCCCACATGACCTCGGTCACAGTATCTCCTTTTGCCCACCTATAAAATGGAGATAGTAAGTATACCTTCCTTATAGGGTTGCAGGTGAGAATTGGATGAAATTAAACAAGGCCTGGCATATCACTGCTGCTGCTGCTAAGTCACTTCAGTCGTGTCCAACTCTGTGCGACCCCATAGACGGCTCCCCCGTCCCTGGGATTCTCCAGGCAAGAACACTGGAGTGGGTTGCCATTTCCTTCTCCAGTGCATGAAAGTGAAAAGTGAAAGTGAAGTCGCTCAGTCATGTCCGACCCTCAGCGACCCCATGGACTGCAGCCTACCAGGCTCCTACGTCCATGGGATTTTCCAGGCAAGAGTACTGGAGTGGGGTGCCATTGCCTTCTCTGTGGCATATCACTAGCACTCCATAAAAAAGGTTGGTGGCTGCCATTGTTGTAATAGTAGTAACGGCAGTAAAGGCAATGGCAGTTTTCCACAATGTCATAGAAAGGGCATCCTTTAGAGACAAAGGTTCAAATTTCCTCACCCCCAAATACTGGATCATTAGGCTCTGGGAATGAGGTCTGACCTCCCTTTCACTTTACTCCTCCTTAACGTCAAAAACTGTGAAGAGTCTGAGACTTCATTAGTCATAGCACAGCAAGTAGCAAGAGCATCAGCATGTTTGTAGCAGATCCCTTGCCCCGGAGTCCCATGGGCAGTGGGAAGATGGGCCCAAATGGATGCCTGCTGAGTCACTGAAGAGAACTCTGAATTTTTCACACTAGACAGTAAATGTGCCTGCCATTTGCTCTGGAGGGAAAGATTATCTCTACCTTCTAAACAAGTCAAACAAACATCCTTGAGAGTCTAAAACAAAGGGCACCCATACTTTGCTCACAAGAATCTCAGAAACATAACCTTCCCAAGCAGAACTATCCCTCAACAAAAATGAAACCTAATTGATTGGGTTCCTCCAGGGACTGCATGGTGTCGAGCAATAGTTGACCATCAACAAAGATTCATTTCCAACCTGTTTTCAACAAAATGAGGCCAAAAATACAACACCTCACACAATAAATATCTGTAAAATGAATGAATGATAGACCATAAGAGCAAACTAAGTCTAGGGAGAGAGTCCCCACACATGCTACTGAAACCCAGCGAATTTCAGTGTGGGATTATCCTACCGAAG
The DNA here is from genome assembly GCF_055505025.1 of Bos grunniens. NCBI lineage: Eukaryota > Metazoa > Chordata > Mammalia > Artiodactyla > Bovidae > Bos > Bos grunniens. Next base: position 23,263,437 of record NC_141168.1, read on the forward strand.
TGGGTCACTTGACCTGAACTGAGAGCAGGATGGAAGAGAAGGCTTGTGATTGAGCTCACCCTGCCAGCCAGGTCAGGAACCTCTCCTTGGCCTGATAAGCCTCTGGGTGAAGAAAAAATCACTCACTCACAAACCCACTCCCCGCGATTCTGAACTGCTCTACTTCTTACAAGGTCTTTCATTAAAATAAAATCCTCCCCTTTGTAATTTCTACCCCTTGATGCTGGGGGAGAAAAAAGTCAAAGTGTTATTTGTGCAGTTGCGTTGGACTCTGCGACCCCATGGACTGTAGCCCGCCAGGCTCCTCTGTCCATGGGATTCTCCAGGAAAAAATACTAGAATGGGTTGCCATTTCCTTCTTCAGGGGACCTTTCCAACTCAGGGATAGACGCCAGGTCTCCTGCATTGCAGGCAGATTCTTTACCCACTGATCCTAGTGATTCTTCCTTTTTCAGTAACAGAAGTCTATTCCCTCTTTCATGAAGTCTCTCCTTAAACAGTAAAGGACTCTTTAATATTTTCTCACGTTCAACAGCTCCAGTTTCTTAATCCATTTCTTCCACAACATGGAAGCCCACCAGCCTTCTTACTTTCTTCTGAGGTCCCCTCGAAAACGAGTGGCACTCACACACAGGACTTGCTGCATTACTCTCTGTGGTTTATGTTCACTAACTTATTCCAGACAACCACCTGCGAAGTAGGTCCCACTGTTCTCTTTTTACATATGAGGAGTCAGAGCTGTGTGTTTGAGGCACAGAACTTTTAAGTTGCAGAGCCAGGCCTCAAACCTGGATAGTCTGGTCCTTAGAAGGTTCCCTACCCTGCCTCTCAAGACATGGTACTCACAACTGCCGCAACACACTCCTAGCATGACCGTCCAAACAGAAAGGGGTTTTATACCCCATAAACTAGAGCACTCTATTTCTAACACTGTAACCTAAAACTACATAGCATTTTTGTAAATAGAGTCCAAAAATGATCCAAGATCCCTTTGACAGTAACTGCTGACAATCCAGCTTTCACTCTTCCTCTGCTTGGGAGATATGAAAACTAAAAGCACAAATTTACATGACTTCCTGGGTCCCCCCATTTTGGGTAAAGAAGATCAAGGTGAGGCACAGAATATAAATCACTGATTATCGATTATACAAACAATGAAGTGGTTATTTTATACACACAGTTTAAGGTAACACTCAAAGTGGTCCTACGAGACAGTATCACCACCTTTTTACAGATCAGGAATCAAAGGAACAGAGAGGTAAAGTAACTTGCACAGATGTACACAGCTAACATCAGAAATGAAAGCAAAGTGTAACGTCAAAATCCATGGCCTTCCCACTATACATGTTATGAAACCTACCCTTTCCTGGCTTCAGCCACTGGCTGCAGGACTGCACCCTAATCGAGCTGCAGTCCACATGTGGAGAGAGGGGTGGACAGCCAAGAGATGTCAGGAGGGCATCCGGCAGCTTTTTTAGTATTAACAGTAACAGTCTTGAATCTGGACAGGTTTAAAAAGCATGACCTAAAAGAAGACATGGAACAGAGGAGAAACTACTTGAAGCTGCCATCCCAAGATGCTTTCAAGATACGGAATCATTCTTCAGAACTTTTTCCATTTCTCTCTCAAAGTCATTATGTTTTACAAACTATTGCTAAGTTCATGAAAGTCGCTCAGTCATGTCCAACTCTTTGTGACCCCATGGGCTATCCAGTCCATGGAGAAGCATAAAAGCATAGATTTCAGTTAAGCTGGACACACGCATTTCTGGATCACTAAGAATTTTTCACTAAGACAGCTCTGGTATTTGCATGATGAATTACATCACTGGCCGTGACTAATTAATCCCAGGAAAGAATTTATTAATTAATCCCAGGAAGGAATTTATTTCCCCAGTGGACCTCAAGGACCATGGTACCTACACTAAGCTACAAGGAACATGTACATTAAATGATTCTAGTGAATTCACAGCCATCAGCTCCAAGCAAGCCCTATAAACAAGCAGAAAAACCCAGGGTAAATAACTGGAGATCTAAAACCAAGTTTGCCAGCTTCCTTTTTGATACCAGCTTCTGTATTTCAGGGTAGCCAAGTCAAGTGTTTTGAAAGGAAAATAACTAGTCACCATAACTGGCTCCTTCTATGCAGCAATTTTGCTTTCACTTTGGACTTGATAGAGTAATGGTGTCCAGACAAGAGAAGTACACAAAAGTCAATATTACTCTTAAAAAAAAAAAAAAAAAAAAAGAAAGATCAAACAAAAGAAAAAGCCTGTCTATGAAAATAGGGTTAGTCACCCAAAGGTAACCCATCACTCAAGAGAAACAATAACTTCCTGTCAAAGACAGAATGCTGCTGCTGCTGCTGCTAAGTCGCTTCAGTCGTGTCAGACTCTGTGCGACCCCATAGACGGCAACCCACCAGGCTCCGCCGTCCCTGGGATTCTCCAGGCAAGAACACTGGAGTGGGCTGCCATTTCCTTCTCCAATGCATAAAGTGAAAAGTGAAAGTGAAGTCGCTCAGTCGTGTCCGACTCTTAGTGACCTCATGGACTGCAGCCTGCCAGGCTCCTCCATCCATGGGATTTTCCAGGCAAGAGTACTGGAGTGGGGTGCCATTGCCTAAAAACAGAATAAGAGGGTGCAAAAAAAATCTAGAATTCTACCATCAGGAACATAGCAGAAGTGTCTTACTACACTGACCAAATGTCAAACATGAGGCATCTTGTGAAACTTTGAAGCTCTTTGACCTTGGGCAAGTCACTTAACATGTCTGGGTCTGTTTCTTTCCTTGTCAGACAGACAGGATCATAAGAGAACCTGCCCCACCACGTTATCATGAGGATTGGAGAAGCGTGTGAATGCACTTTGTAAAATATAAAGTGCCCTCAATGCGTGGGTGGAAACATTATTAGCAATGAAATAAATCATTTGTGAATCACAACACTGTTAGCCCCAACCCCCTAAAGCTTCCCCTGCTGGAAAATGCCTGAGGATATTTATGAACTGAGATCAGACCTTTTCTCTGTATTCTTACGGTGCCTGGCACATTAAGTGCTTAGGCAAAGCTAAATAATGAGTAGCAGCAAAATGCAGGATCTGAATGGGTCATGGAGGGTCGTTTCCTGCCTTAAGAAACAACTGAAGCTAGATTATCTCACACAAAGAAATGCCTGTTCAGAAATCTGGAGGAAAGGGCCAACAAGAGTTACCTTGACCCTGTTTAGTCCATTCAGTCAACTGAACAAACAGCTCTGACACACCCACAACTTAGCAGGCAAGGCTGTTGAGCAGCTTAAGATAGAGCTGTGAATATAACCAGCCCCTCCCTCATGAAGCGCACAGTCTGGTCTAGTGGGGGAAAGCAGGCAGCCCACGGAGGCCGGGAGAGCACAGGAGCAGCTACGGAAAAGGGAAGCCAGGGCACAGAGGAGACTCTGACACAAGGAGGCCGGAATGGGCTCTCAGATCGAGGGCGTTTGAGGGGCTTCCCGGGTAGCTCAGTGGTGAGGAATCCACCTGCTAATGCAGATGACGCAGGTTCGATCCCTGGTCTGGAAAGATGCCACAGAGCAGCTAAGCCTGTGCACCACAATGATTGAGCCTGTGCTCTAGAGCCCGGCAGCCCCAACTACCAAAGCCTTGGCACCCCAGAGTCCATGCTCAGCAGCAAGAGACGCCACCGCAACGAGAAGCCTGAACACAGCAACTAGAGAGTAGTCCCAGCTTCACAACTAGAGGAAAGCCCACAAAGCAATGAAGACCTGGAAGAAGACAAAAACATTTTTTAATTAGGAAAAACAAATAACAGACTTGACAGTGCGGGAAGGAGAGGGTGGGACAAGTTGACAGTAGCATGGAAACATGTATCACCAGATGTAAAACAGACAGCCAGCAGGAACGTGCTGTATGATGCAGGGAGCCCAAAGCTGGTGCTCCTCGACAACCTCGAGGGGTGCAGTGGGAGGTGGGAGGGAGGGGACACATGTATACCTGTGGCTGATTCATGTTGATGTTTAGCAGAAATGAACATAATATTGTAAAGCAATTATCCTTCAATTAATTTTTTCTTAATTTTAATCAAAAAATAAAAAGATGGCATTTGAACAGACCTTTCTAGAAAACTGTGGGGGGGGTGGCAGCAGGAGGAGGCGGCAGTGAGCAGACGTTAACTACCTGGGAACACTGATTCCAGAGACCACAGTAGATGCACAGATCCTGAAGTAGGACATGGTTGGCCTGTTAAAGGAATGAGGAATGGCCAAGAAGTCAATGTAGCTTCAGAGAAGCGAGGAAGTGATATGAGACAAGGTCAGGGAGGAGGCTGGGAGCCAGATCAGGACAGCTTTTCAGGCTCTTACGCCAAAGTGTTCTCTCAAGTCACCTGGGAGTTAGCACCAAGGCAACTTTCAAACAACAGCTAATGGTAAATAATCAGTAACAATAATCACTTTCAAGTTTCATGTCAATTCTATTCCACTTCTTTCCAAAAAAGATCTGAGATGGTTACTACAAGAATCTGGACAATAGAAACGAGAAAGGGGAACTAGTTAAAGAAATGTAGAACAACGTCATATAAATGTAAAACAGTTATGCAGGTCATATGGACAAATGTAGTGTGTATGAAATGGAGCCACCAATTCAACTTTGAGGTTCCTAGTAGCAGATGCAAAAAGGGAAACCTAGCCAGTAATTCTCATTCTTAAAAAGCCCGATTCCAGTTCCTCCAAGGAAGCAAACTTTAATAGTAAACTCTTCAAAAAAATTCATTTAAAACAAGGATGTTGGTGGGAATGCAAACTAGTACAGCCACTATGGAGAACAGTGTGGAGATTCCTTAAAAAACTGGAAATAGAACTGCCTTATGATCCAGCAATCCCACTGCTGGGCATACACACTGAGGAAACCAGAAGGGAAAAAGACACGTGTACCCCAATGTTCATCACAGCACTGTTTATAATAGCCAGGACATGGAAGCAACCTAGATGCCCATCAGCAGATGAATGGATAAGAAAGCTATGGTACATATACACGATGGAGTATTACTCAGCCATTAAAAAGAATACATTTGAATCAGTTCTAATGAGGTGGATGAAACTGGAGCCTATTATACAGAGTGAAGTAAGCCAGAAGGAAAAACACCAATACAGTATACTAATGCATATATATGGAATTTAGAAAGATGCTAACAATAACCCTATGTATGAGACAGCAAAAGAGACACTGATGTATAGAACAGTCTTATGGACTCTATGGGAGAGGGAGAGGGTGGGAAGATTTGGGAGAATGGCATCGAAACATGTAAAATATCATGTATGAAACGAGATGCCAGTCCAGGTTCGATGCACAATACTGGATGCTTGGGGCTAGTGCACTGGGACGACCCAGAGGGATGATATGGGGAGGGAGGAGGGAGGAGGGTTCAGGATGGGGAACACAGGTATACCTGTGGTGGATTCATTTTGATATTTGGCAAAACTAATACAATTATGTAAAGTTTAAAAATAAAAAATAAAATTAAAAAAAAAAACAAAAAAACAAGGAGACATTATACAATACAGTGAACAATGTCCTCAACAACCTTCTAGAAACAGTAACAAATCTTACATGGCCATTTCTTACACGTTCCTCCAAGAACGTAACATTAAAACACAACTAAGACCTAACAGATTTTTCAAAGACCCTGAATATAGGCCAGAGTATAAAGCTTTCCAACGATTTTCATCTAAGAAGAGAATTTAGGGAATGTAAAGGACTAAGTGAATCAAATTATGTTTCATTAATTTCCGCCTTTCAGCAAGCCTTTTGATAGTTCAAGTTAACCAGACAGTAATTCTCTGAAGAGAGTCCACAGTACGAGTATTTGGTATTACAGGGCTAATAGGGGACTATTAAACATTGTAAGACAGAAAAGCAGGTAGTAAGGTTGAAAACCAACTGTAAAAAATTAGCCTGACCAGGGCTCTTGCCTGCTTCTCAAGATTGCCAGATTGTCACTCTGAAAGCATTTTAGGATATTTTAACAACTAAGAGTGCACAGAGTCCCACATACTACGGACTGAATTCTGACACTGACACATACATACACACACACACACCACCAAATTCATTATGCTGAAGCCCTAACATAATTGCATTTGGAGGCAGAGCCTAGAAGGCAGGTCATAAAGATTACATCAGGTCATACGAGCAGGGTCTTAATGGGATGGAACTGGTGTCCTTATAAAGAGAGGAAGAGACACCAAAGAGCCCTCTCCCTCTCCATGCACTCACAGAGGAAGGGCCATCTGAGGACCCAAGGAGAAGGTGACCATCTCCCAGCCAAGAAGAGGCCTCAACAGTCACCCAGCCCTGACTGTACCATCATCTTAGACTTCTAGTCTCCTAGAAGAGAGACTAGGAGATTCTAGTCTCCCAAGTTACCCAGTCTGTGGTATTTTGTTACAGCTGCCTGAGCAGACAAGTACACCACCCTGTAAAACACAAGCTGTGTTATTCTGCTTGGGTAAACTCTCAAGGCAGATGTTGTCAGTTACCCCCCACTTAACCACAGCAACACAGATTCTTCCACGAGAAGAGTCAGCTGCCTGATAAGAGTCTCAGATAACTGAATTAATTAACCTGCTATAAGAAATATTTAACATCATACACCTGAATTTTGGTGACACCTGTGGTATAATTAGCATTAAGTCAGGCTTTCTGAAAACAGTTAATACGCTTAATTGTCTACTAAGGGCATTCCTTGTTGGCATCCAGTGACCTCTCCTCCAGGAATAATAAAGATTCACGGAACAATTAATGGAAATCCCTCCAAGCAACTCAGAAAAACTAATTACAAGTAAGGCTCCACATATCCAGAAATAACTTACCGGGACCCAGCAGTTCTACACAGCAAAACCCACAGCAAAATCAAGCCTCTTCAGTGATCCCCATTCTGGGAAGTACTCAACGGGACTCTCAGTAGACACACTACAGGTCACTGAGCCCCTGCATTTTTTTTCCCACTCATCAAGCACCTGAATCCCTCCATCAGTACGGCCTTCTCTCATCAGGACAATTCTTATGAATTTTTTAAATTGCATCATGGAAAGAGGAGAAAATAAGGAGTCATCCTTACAACATTCTAACATTTTATAAGCCCCAAACTGAGAATTGGTAAATTCTCAGATATTCAAGGCTGAACTAATTTTTGAACCTCACTCCAAGCAGGAAGAAAACAATTTCCTGATCTTTCTAGAACATAATATTCTTTATTATTGGCCCCGATGTAAGAAAAAAAAAAGTCTAGAGCTGACATGATTCTTGAAATTGTGAACTGTTTTTTTCTAGTTAAAATGCGTTTAACTAGAAGATATTAAGCAACATTATTAGATCCACTTGGCCCTTATTTCAAGGGCTTCCCTGGTGGCTCAGCAGTGAAGAATCCGCTTGCAATACAGGAAACCACCTGCAATACAGGAGACATAAGTTTGATCCCTGGGTCAAGAAGATTCCCTGGAGAAGGAAACGGCAGCCCACTCCAATATTCTTGCCTGGGAAATCCCATGGACAGAAGAGCCTGGCAGGCTACAGTCCATGGGGTCGCAAAGAGCACATGACTTAGTGACTAAGCCACCACCACCACAGCCCTTATTTCAAAGTGTGAATCAGATTTTCTTTTCCTCGAAAATAACATTAATAACAGCCAACCTGAGACATGCCTGAAAGTAACATATACCTGTTACGTCACGAAGGGCACTCAGTACAGTTCTGAGTAACATTAAGTACAAACTAAAGTGGTGGAGCAGAGAAGGCAATGGCACCCCACTCCAGTACTCTTCCCTGGAAAATCCCATGGACAGAGGAGCCTGGTGGGCTGCAGTCCACGGGGTCGATAAGAGTCGGACACAACTGAGCAACTTCACTTTCACTTTTCACTTTCATGCACTGGAGAAGGAAACGGCAACCCACTCCAGTGTTCTTGCCTGAAGAATCCCAGGGGCGGGGGAGGCTGGTGGGCTGCCGTCTATGGGGTCGCACAGAGTCGGACACCACTGAAGCGACTTAGCAGCAGCAGCAGCAGCAAAGTGGTGGAGCCATGAAATTAACAGACGCTTACTCCTTGGAAGGAAAGTTATGACCAACCTAGATAGCATATTCAAAAGCAGAGACATTACTTTGCCAACAAAGGTCCGTCTAGTCAAGGCTATGGTTTTTCCTGTGGTCATGTATGGATGTGAGAGTTGGACTGTGAAGAAGGCTGAGCGCCGAAGAATTGATGCTTTTGAACTGTGGTGTTGGAGAAGACTCTTGAGAGTCCCTTGGACTGCAAGGAGATCCAACCAGTCCACTGTGAAGGAGACCAGCCCTGGGATTTCTTTGGAAGGAATGATGCTAAAGCTGAAACTCCAGTACTTTGGCCACCTCATGCGAAGAGTTGACTCATTGGAAAAGACTCTAATGCTGGGACAGATTGGGGGCGGGAGAAGGGGACGACAGAGGATGAGATGTCTGGATGGCATCACTGACTCGATGAACGTGAGTCTGAGTGAACTCCACGAGTTGGTGATGGACAGGGAGGCCTGGCGTGCTGCAATTCATGGGGTCGAAAAGAGTTGGACACGACTGAGCGACTGAACTGAAAGTGGTGGAAAGAGAGGTTACTAAGACTATGAACCTGAACCAAACAAGTTTCAAACTGGTCTTCAAAGCCTGTTATGTGAGGCAGCATCCTTTGATAAGATGAATAGTCCTACCAAGGCTTCCAATGAACTGTGAAAATGAGAGAGTCTCATCGTAATTCTGAGTTTTGGCAGAAAGAAAAAGATCACACATTAAATATATGTGATGTGTATCACTATATAATCACATAAGACATGACGTAGTCACTCAAAGCATAACCAAATGTAACACTTTTAAATCGGATTTTATTATATTCAATTAGACACTGCAACTACTTAATTATGTTTTATTAGATCCCACAAAATACAAGACAATCCCACCCCGACTGATGGAGATTCACAATGACAAGTTCCTCTGAAAAAATTTTCTGAGGCATAAAAACATCCCTTAATTCACTCCAAAGAAACTCACTTCATATCAAGTGACAGTAAACAATTTCTGCTTTAAAGTCAATTGAAAATTCACGGGTGTCTTGCTTCAGACAGCACTTAGGGCCAATTACCACACCCGATGCATGAAGTTTTTTGTATTTCAATTAATTCGGTTATATAACCCACACTTCTGGGGACCAAAAGCAGTCAACTTGTACCCAACAGAGAAGGCCATTACCAAAATTAAGTAGAATCACTCTTAACAAAGCCTACAATAGTCAAGGGTTGACAAAATCAACTTAAAATCTCCCCCACCCTTAGTGAACCAAACTCCACCTCTCTTCCACTCCCATTTTAAGCATCACATCCTTAAAGCATCATCTCCAGTCATCTCATTTTTCACCTCCAGTGGAATGCCTTTGTTACTACAATGCAGTACAGTATATGATCATTTTAAATGTGTAGACTATTTCCTAATGAGGAGTTTCTAGTGAATTCCTCAGAAATAGTGTTTTGTCTATATTAACATATATGTTTATATTAACATATTATATGCTGATAGGCTAGTTTGGAAATCCTGGGTTACACAAATTGAAGCAGGTTTCATAACCACATTCAGTTTCAGGAGACTTTAATATGTTAATGTTCAAGGTAACTCTGGGTGGGAATGTTTGGGTGGGGCCGGAGTGAACAGAACATGAATATATTATGTAGCATTTCTGCAATTTATTAACCTACAGAACCTTGTCATTCCCACCACCTTCCATCTCCCCAGCATATATATTATACACACACATGTGCATGTTTACAGAAATTTTCAAACACGAACAGAAATTAAGGAACTCATCAAACTCAGCTTCAACAATCAGCAGCACATTCCCATCATGTTTTGTCTATACCCTCACTGGCTCTAACCTTCTTATTATTTTGAAGCAAATCCTAGTCATGATATTTTACTGGTTTATTTCGGTAAGTATCTCTTAAGAATAGTACTTTTCAAAAGACAGCCATACCATTATCTCAGCTAAAAACAAGTTAACACTACCTGGTTTCTTGTATCTTACTTTCCCAACTTACATCTTTAAGGGCTACTCAAAACTTTGATGAGTAGGGGACTCACCTGAGACTCCTGTAAACGGCAGATTCGGGTCAAGTGGTTCAGGCGGTGCCGAAGATTCTGCATTCCTAACAAGCTGTTAAGTGATATTCTGAGTATAAAACAATGCTTCCATAATATTCAGTGCAACGATAGTAAGTTTAGACAGCAAGTTTCCAATGGAAAAAACACCTGAATTACATGCCACTGTATTTTTTGAAAGGGCTTTATAAAAATTTTTTAAAAAGTAAAAGTCAATAAAGGTTCAAAGGTTCTCCTAAGGATCTTGAAATACATTTCTTACCATGTTACATGATACACAATTTTCCCTTATAACTTCCCGTTAAATGGAGGGTCCCTGGTTTTTCAAGGTGAAAAACACAAAGGACTGGCTACCATAAAGGCCAAGGTCATAACTCATTCCATAGCTAAAAAGCCGTTAACAAAAACATAAGGAGCAGCAGAGTATAAGACCAGAGGGAGCAGAGCTCACCACTGCAAACTGAAAAATGCCAGCACAAGCTGAAACACCCCAGTGCAAACAAAACCCAACCACCAACAGAAACATTCTAAGTACCATGCCGCCCAAAGAAAATACATTTACTAGCCACTCTAGCGGAGAAGGCAATGGCACCCCACTCCAGTACTCTTGCCTGGAAAATCCCAGGGATGGAGGAGCCTGGTAGGCTGCAGTCCATGGGATCGCTAAGAGTCAGAGACAACCGAGTGACTTCACTTCGACTTTTCACTTTCATGCACTGGAGAAGGAAATGGCAACCCACTCCAGTGTTCTTGCCTGGAGAATCCCAGGGACGGGGGAACCTGGTGGGCTGCCATCTATGGGGTCGCACAGAGTCGGACACGACTGAAGCGACTTAGCAGCAGCAGCAGCAGCAGCAGCAGCCGCCGCACTAGACCTCAGGTTAACAAACAATACCATCACAGGTATCAGATAAAAAAACTATATTTTAAAACATAAATATATAAACAGATACAAACTAGTTCCAAGGCATTTCTAAGAGTTCTGAAGGAAAAGCTCCTGAAAAAGAACTATATGAAGTTAATTTTAACTAAACAGTCCACAAAATACTACAAAATCAGAAAGACCATCAGTGCTGAGGTACCTAGTTCACTTTCAGGCTACAAACTTTTTTTAGAGCATCTTATGCTTCCTCTTTGAGCATAGGCAACCCAAAATTTGGACCCAGGAAAATTAACCTTTTGAGATTTTTTTTTTTTTTTAATATGAAGCACTGATAGACTTCTGCTCCAGGACTGGATGAAATCATAGGAAACAGATCTACCCTCCCATCCAAAACAACAAACCAAAGATTTCAAACTTGGACACGAAAGCTGCTGGAGTTTGCTGAGCGGAGTCCTGGAGAAGACAGAGCTAACCAGAGCACCCTGGAGATCTGTGGAGAAGCTTCCTAGAGTCTTCCCCCAAGCACGTGTGGTAGAAAACTACTCAAGGCCACAATAAAAACCACCTGAAAGCACTTGCGAGAACAATGATCTGAAATCACACACAGCCAGAGTGAAAATCTCACCACTCACAGAGCACGAGGTGGAGCACTAAGAAGGATTCTGCCACAGTCTGAGATAAAACCGCCCTCAACTAAACGCTGCTTGGCTCCTGATTGTTGTTTACTCGCTGAGTCGCGTCTGACTCTTGCAACCCCATGGACTGGAGTCCACCAGGTTCCTCTGTCCATGGGATTTCCCAGGCAAGAATACTGGAGTGGGCTGCCATTTCCTTCTCTAGGGGATCTTCCCCACCAGGGGATTGAACCCCTGGCTCCTGCACTGCAGGCGGATTCTTTACTGCTGAACCATGGGGGAAGCCAATTAGTAAAATTTAAAACAGGGCCTCAAAGGGCTACACTGTTTCTGAGTAAGTTAACCACATCCCAGAAAACAATAGTCAAGAGTACTTATGGGAAAACAAAGATATCCAAATTTAGTACATAACAAGGTAAAAATCACAGAGTCTAGCATCCAAGAAGTGCAAGGCATGTGGGGGGAGGGGAGATTAATCAACTGAAACGAATCCCAAAATGATGACATGATAAAATTAGTGAACAAGAACACTTAAAGGGTTACCTGCATTCCGTACGTTCAAGAAACTACAGGAAAGACTGAAAATATTTTTTTAAAAGATCCAAATTAAATCTCTGAAAGAGCAAAACCACAATCTAATAAAAATTGCATTACATGGAATTAACAGCAGAATGGGAATTGCAGAAAAGATTAATGAAGTTTAACACACAGCAACAGAAACCATATCCAAAAAAAAAAAAATAAACCCACCTAGGAAAAAAAAGACCAAAAAATAAAAAGAGAGAAAGATAGCATCAGTATTCAGGGAGCTGTGGGACAATAGGAAGTGTCTTAAACTACTTAGAGGTAAGTATGACAGACAACATGTGGACTTACACTTGAAATCTACAAAGAAACTGCTGGGAGAAATTGACTGAAGAGAGATAATACTGTTTATGGATCAGAAGACATATCGTTGAGATGTCAACTCTCCCATATGAATCAGGACATTCAAAGAAATCCTAACCAAAATCCCAGTGGGTTTATTTTAGAAATTGATTGGCTAATTCTAAAATGGACATGGAAATGCAAAGAACCTAGAAGGGCCAAAATTAACTTTGGAAAAGTAGGAGAGAGCTGGAAAGCTTATGTTGCCTGTCTCCAAGATTTACAAAGGCAGAAATCAAGACTGTGCAGCATTGTCATTAAGATAAACAGACTAGAGGGTCAAAAAATAGATCCACACTGGCCACCCGATTTTCAATAAAGGTACAAAAGAAATTCAGGGGAAAAAGAACAGTCTTTTAAACACGTGGTGTTGGGAACAACAGGGTATCCTTACAAAAAAACTGAACTGGAAAAAGAATTAACAAGGATGCCGGGAGTGTCTATCTTGACATGGGTAGTGGTTACAAAAGCAAAAATTGTCATATACTTAATATGTGTGCACTTTGCTATATATATATACCCTAAAAATGGAGACAGTAAAGTTATAAGTTTAACACATAGAGTATGATATCATACTCATTTTTTTTTTATTATTTCTATCTATCCATCCAACATTTAATACAGAGAGACACACAGAGAAAGGGAGACAGAGAGAGATCTGAAATTAGGTTCAGCTAATACTAGTGATGGTAACTTAAGGAAAATAAAGTTTGGACTCATATTTTTTTACTTTCATCTGCAGTTTTCTGCATTTCCATTGTTTGATTACTTTACAATGAATATATACCATTTTTATAACAATGCAATGATTTTTAAAAGCTTAAAGAAAATTTATTAACAATGGTTAATTCTAGGTGAAGAGAATATGAGTAATTTATATGTCTCTATCATTTTCTATATTTTTAATCCCCCCAGTTAAATATTTATACAATTACAAAGATATAATATCATTTTTGTTATGCTAAAAATATGTTAACTTTGTTATAACTACAACCATGTACATGGACAGGATCTACATGAAAACCTTAAAAACAAAAACAGTATTTTGAGAAATGGGAGTTTTAGATGATGTTTCTCTTTGATTATTTTTTTTTAACAAGTTTGTGTGATACAATTTTTATAAACGAAAATGGGAAAAGTTGCGATGACAAGCAGGCATAAAAAGAGAACAGAAAGCACAGAACGTTGGTGAAGACCTCACATATATACAACAATGGAGAAGATCGTCTTTTCAACAAATGGTGTGAGAACTGAACATTGACCACAAAAATCAGTCTAGACAGAGATCTTATAGCTTTCACAAAAATTAACTCAAAATGAATATGAGATCTAAATATCAAACACCTAGAAGTCAGCAAAGAAGAAAACTGAGATGACCTTGGGTACAGCAATGACTTTTTAGCTACATCAAAGACATGATCCATGAAAGAAACAAGTGACAGCTGGATTTTACTAAGAAAAACTTCTGCTGATCATATCACCCAACATTAAACAGCCTGGATGGGAGAGGAGGTTGGAGAAGGGTGGTGGTGGTGGTGTAGTTGCTCAGTCCTGTCCAACTCTTGTGACCAAATGGACTGTGACCCACCAGGCTCCTCTGTCCACAGGATTTTCCAGGCAAGAATACTGGAGTGGGTTGCCTCCACTCCAGGAAGATCCTCCTCCAGGGGATCTTCAAAACCCAGGGATCGAATCTAGGTCTCCCACATTGCAGATGGATTCTTTACCATTTGAGACACCAGGGAAGCTCAAGAATACTAGAGTGGATTGCCAAGCCCTCCTCCAGGGGATCTTCCCAACCCAGGGATCAAACCCAGGTCTCCCGGCATTGCAGGCGGATTCTTTACCGCTGAGCCACAGTGAAGCCGACAATCTCCAGGACTCTGCTCCAATGGCCTTTCCTGCCAGAATTTGTGTCATGGACCTCAAAGCTGTTTGTTCAAAGCTCTAAACCAAAACGTGGACTCCTGCAACAAAGTGTACTTTGAATTAAATACAGGGCTGACCAAAATACTCTGAAGAGGAAGGGGCTTTAACAGGCGTCTACAATAAACGATTTTCTAAGTTTGTGGAATTCCAACTTCTGTGAAGACATAAAAGTTGATGACAATGTGCTCCTTTTACTGCCTTCAGACCTCCTTGCCATCTGTAAGCAGTGTCTGTCCACAAAAGCTCTGCTCTGAGGTTTCAAGGAGGTCTCCTCCAGTCACAGCTGAAGTTTGTCTTCCCAATTAAGCCAGCTATTAAAGGCTAACTTATAAAGAGAAGAGAGTCAACACTTAATTGGGAAGTAAATCACCTAACAGTAAGTGGTAGACACATTTCCCAATTAAAAATCTGACAAGACCTCACAAAAATAAAATAGCATCTCCAAAATGCCATCTTGCTTATTTCCCATTTAGAAAGGCTGCCTGCCCCAACTTCACACCAAGCAAAAGGTTAGGGGGGGAAAGATCAATAGAAAAGTAGAAAATGCTGTGTCTGCGTGTGTCCGTAAAACTGTCCAAATTGTACATCAGCAGGTAATCAGGTCCACCAGATTACTTTCATTTTAAAGGGTCAGGGGCAAGACTTAAAACCAAAAGCTGTGGTTAACAGCAGCTTCCAAAATCAATCCTGAACACGATGTCTCATCAAAGCCCCACCTCACGAAAGAACCACCTCTTTTGTTAAACCCCCGAGTCCACTCTCTGAATCATCCGGCCGTCCTGAAATGGCTTTATTCAGTATTTTGTAAATGGTTAAGAATTGCACTTATGAGTCTCAAAGCACTTAAATAACCCATCCACCAAATGTAACCCCTCCATTACAATTACACTATATTTTTTTACATCATTTTGACTTTTAAATGCCTTAAAGTGATGCACTATCACACTAGCAAAATAGTCACCATTTAATTACTTGGTAAATCCCATGGACAGAGGAGCCTGGTAGGCTACAGTTCATGGGGTCGCAGAGTCGGACACGACTGAGCGACTTCACTTTTCTTTCATGGCTGCAAACAGTGATGAGGCTTGGGTATTCCCCATGTGTACTCTGACACTGTCCTCAGGTCAAAGCCTCATCCACCTACAGTCTTTTTCCAGTTAAAAGATGCTTCTAACAATAAATGGTGTTCCAACTAATAGGAATAGTATGAGAATATAAAGTGCTATGCTAATATTAATACATAATGGAGCACAGAAATGACACTTTTTACATATCTGAGAACTAAAGGAGAATTTTTAACATTCACTATTCAAAAAAGGAAAACAACTGCTCATTGATAGAAAAAGATAAAGCTAAACTAATCAAACTCTTCAAAGGACAATGGACTCTATCACTCACAAGCCATTTATTTTGTGACAACCTGACAGGTCCAAGGAAGCCTGCAAGAGAACTCGCATGTACCAGAGACATCTTCAGGGATGTTCAGATTTTATAAACATGAGTCTAAAATGGTTTTCCTTTCTGAGGCTTGTTGCCAAAGCAACCAGGAAAGCTACAGTCTTTAAGAGAGAATTGGAAAAGAGGTTAAGGATAAGAGGAGGTAATCAAAGTTTCATGTGAGGAATTTACAATCATGAATGCAATGTTGCAAGAAAAGTAACAGGAAGAATACAAATTGAACAGATAGACAAAGCAGCAACTTCAGAGTCACAGAACAATCTACTAACAAGACATATGAATCCTCCATTCTTTTTATTCCCATTATATTGATATATATGACATACAACATTGTAATTATTTAAGGTACACAACATAATGATTTGAGATATACGTATATTGCAAAATGATTATCCCAATACGTTAGCATCCATCACCACAAATCTTTCCTCGTGATGAGAACTTTTAAGAGCTACTCTCTTATCAACTACTTTCCTCTTTGCATTCTTCCCTCAATTACGCCCCCAAAACTCCCGCATCCCAAATACCAAAGTAAAACTACCATTTTCCTCTCATTCACTGCAATTATTTATGAAATGGAAACCACTGGCTGTTTTCAGAGCACATCAGGGAGGAAACAAGGAATTAGCAACACCCAAATTTTCACACCAACACCAAAATTTTCCTGTGACTCAGAGAAATGTTGAAATACTCTGAGACCAATAACATCCAGTCTTAAGGACCCTAAGTAACCATGAACCCCAATCCTTACTAACCTCGCCCAGGATGCTAGATCTGGATACTCCAATATAGCATGCTGGTAATAGATTATAATAAAGTAAAAATGTTATTCAAGTGATCTGAGGTGGCCAAGGATATGGAAGAAAAATGAGTTAACAATACACAACAGAAGTCAGAGTAAAAAATGTCCAGGTCCAAATCACGGTCGTAATGTGAAGGTAACAGAGAGAAACAAGCCACCAAATCATATCTTATAACACCCAGCAGGATATTCCCCCTGAAGAACATATAGGCACAGTCGACCAAAGGCAACATATGTTTCCAATCAGTATCAGTTTAAAAAAAAAAGCTTTAGTTTGATATAAAGGTTTTTTCAAATATAGGACATTTTGGGTAAATTTAAATGACCTTTAAGAAAACTTATATACAAAAAAAAAAAAAAAAAAAACAAATGAGCAAAGACTACAAAATCATAAATACATAACTGAGCAGGTACATTTGTATATACTGCTATCTTCCCTAATCCCGACTCCACTTTTGTTGAAAATAACTGCTCCTTCTCCTAGATTGCCAGCACATTTCATCTGTCTCATCTAGCCTTATGTCACATTGTTACTTACATATTTTATCCCTCAAGTAGTCTATACTCTCAAGGGTACCATCATGTCAAATTCATGTTTGCAAAACTCAGGGCATTCACTCATTCATTGAACAAATATTTACTAACTACATAGTAAGTGCCAGGCTCTGTACAACACACTGACACTAAACTTGTACTGTTTATATGAATGTTGACTATAAAGCAAAAATAAATAAATGAACAAGCTCAAAAAGGAATCCAAATAAATTCATGTATTATAGTTCCACAGGAGTAAAGCTGGGAAACTAAAAATATTCTACTTGGAGTTTTAGTATCATGATAAACATTTATACTACTTGTGTTTTGTCTTGGCAAGACTGGGTCCACAAGAAAACTGCATTTTCTCTGTATGACCTACCAAGTATATTACATATTTCCATACAGAGAAGAATTATCCTCTTAATCCTAAAGAAAATTTAGTAATAATGATTTCATATGTCACAATCTTACTTTCAGAGAGGCCTAAATACCCTTGAGATGGGTCTTTATCAGTCCATGAGTGGGTGGGCTGTTTTAAAATTTAGATCTGTTCATTCATTCAAATGCCTACTAACTACCAGATACTGTTGAGCCTAGGTTTTTAAAAGGTCATCAGAAGCCCTCCAAAACTTAACCGAAAGTTTAGTATAGGTGGGGGAAAGGGGGAGGGAGATGTTTCATTTTATTAAAAATACATGGGTTGAAATTCATATGCTAACAGCATAACGTGTCGTAATACATTTTGTTCAGCTTGCTTTTAGCCACTCCCTGTATCATCCTTAGCTGAATTTGAATGAATTATCCACCCTTACTAGAATTTACTTTAAGAAAAAGTGGCCCCTAGAAGGTCGACTACTTCTACCCCCACCATATACAGTCTGGGAAAATGATATGCAAAGAGGGTAACTTGAAATTTGTTTTGCTTTTTAAAGACTAGATCGGAACACGAAGGCAGAACAAAAATCAGCACGGATGTGTGCCTTCAAATCCACAACTCTTCTAACCAGCTCACGACAGGCTCTCGTATTTGAGGCTGAGCCATCCATGCACAGGTGGTTGGAGGTGTTCAACGTGTGAAAACAAAATCTGCAATTCGTGACAGAGGTCTCCGGACGTCAGGGCCTGACACCCAGAAGTCCAGGGAACAAGGTGCCTTCCACAGTGAGCGATGCTGAAGACAATCAATCAATACATGTATGAGTAAGTGAACACACCTGGCTTTCTCTACCAAACCCCAAAGACCGTGCTTTTAGGGCCCGGGGACCCTAGTGGAAAGCTCTGGCAGTAAATTAGATAAACACTGAGAGGCCAGGCTCCTCCCTCTGGCCCAACCCCAGAGAAAAAGTGAGAACTGCGGGGGCCCTTGGGAGGGGCTGGGGGGAGGCAAGGAGGGAAGGGAGGGGTCGGCAGGGTGGAACCCAGCTAACCCTTCTCCCTTCCAAAGCGGAAATCGAGCCGCTGCCCCCTGTCCCTGCCCCTGCCTCCTGCCTCCCTCACCTGATCACAGAGATGAGCAGCCCCGAGGGGTCTTTGCTTTTGCTGACTGTGCTTCTGTATTTCCCACCAGCTCCTTCTGCCGCCATCTTGGTGCAAGGGAGGGAGAGCGGGTGGGCTGGAAGGAACCAAGTGTAAACTCTGTAATTGACCTCTCTTTAGAGTGCACCAATGGGAGAAGTGAAGTCCAAAGTCACAGAACTGGATAACCCAATCGCTGAAGAGAGGAGGCGGGACGTAAGAAGTTAGTTTCAGGCCCCACGAGCTCTCTAAGCACTCTGGGAATTGTAGTTTCCTTCCGCGGTTCCAGGGCGCGCAGGAAAACTAAACCAGTTGCGATTTGGTGAAATCTTCTAATATCTTCATTTGTATTTATTCTGATCTTGAGTTTTTCCCCAGTTTTATTGTTTTTAGAATTTTATTAGTTTTTAAATCATATTTATCTGACGATGCCAAAGCGCGTACATGGGGTGTGTATTTCAGTAGGGTCTTGTGCTTGATGTCTGTATGACAAAGTTTTTACTTTAAACACAAGTAGTTTTTTAAAAATCCAATAAAATACGAAAATGGATAGATACAGAAATTCTTTTCTTTAGTATTATCTAAAACTAAATGCTTATGCATTAGTTTAATGTGTGAATTCAGTTATTTTATTTCCGGACAATTCTAAAAAATATGTAAGGAGTAACACACAAATGGATATTGATAAAGAAAACAGAAAAACCGGGAAACAAAACTGACCAGCTTCAGATTCCTTTTCTTCTCAAGCTAAATAAAATATAGTTGGCAATAATGCACAACTGTGCTTTATTAACATTTTTACTGGTAAGTTTTCATATGTCCTGCATCTGGCTCAACTGGCTTAGTCATAAATTCAGTAGATGAAATGAACAGAACAAGATTACCATAAGAATGGAAAGTGCATAAATTGAAGAGGGAAGGTAGTAAGTGAGCTGCTTAGTAGCAGTAGAGATTAAAGAACTTCAGAGATGAATAGAAAGCAGAGCTGGAGCTGTGAAATAGCGAGCGCAGAGCACCTCCACTACTTTGTTTAGGCAGGTATCAGCTGGCAGAGGTTCACAGTGATTTTATAAAATAACTTTCAGACACACCCACACACACATATACTTATGTTTTTTAGTGTTCATTACCTCTGGCTCAATAATTCCAGTTCTAGGGATTCTGATTCTAGAGAAATAGAGAGAGAGAACAAAATGTTAAATTTTTTAAAACAACATAGATGTATTAAGTAAATTATAGAACATCCACACAAGAATATAATATGTAGCCACTGGAAATCATAGTTTTAGTGGTTTTTAATGAAGAAAAGATGTTCGTGATGTACTTGCAAAAAGCAGGTTATAAAATTAAAGAATGCACGTATGTGAAAAGGGGTAATTGAGCCTAGTGCCTTAGGATGTGGGCAGTAAGAAGGGAAAAAAAAAAAAAACAGGATCACCTCAGTTGAAACAGAAAAAGCTTTAGATAGAATCGAAAAACGTTTTCATGATGAAACACTCAGAAAACTGGAAGTAGAAGGGAATTTATTCAATATGATAAAGGTTGTTTATTAAAAAAAATACAGCTAATGGTATCAATGGTCAAAAACTGAATGCTTTCAAGCTATGATCAGGTACAAGACAAAGATGCCCACTTTGCCACTTCTATTCAGTGAAGTAATGAAAAGTCTAGCCAAAACAATTAGGCAAGTAAAAAATAAAAGGCACTCAAATTAGAAAGGAAGAACTAAAACCATCTCTATGTGTAGACAACGTGGTTGACATATGGAAATCCTAAAGAATTTTTTTAAACTATTAGAGCTAATAAATTAATTCAGCAAGGCTGCAGGATGCAATATCAAAACAAAAATATCAATAGTATTTTTAGACACTAGCTATGAACAATCCAAAAAGGAAATTAACAAAACAATTCCATTTACAATAGCATCAAAAAAAGATAAAATATTTAACAATAAATTTAACCAAGGAGATGAAAGACTTAAACACTAAAAACTACAAAACTTTGCTGCAAGAAATTAAAGAAGATGTAAATAAATGGAAAGACATCCTATGAGCATGGGTTGGAAGAATTAATATCATTAATATGTCAATACTCCCTAAAGCTATCTACACATTCAGTGCAATCCTTATGAGAATTCCAATAGTCTTCTTGCAGCATTGGAAAACCTGATCCTAAAATTTAAATACAAGGAATTTACTGTATGGCAAGGAACCTCAAATAGCCAAGAAGAATCTTGAAAAAACTGTGGTATGGTATGTGGTATATCATTGAGATATCAACAAAATGTGCTGCGGCTGCTGCTGAGTCTCTTCAGTTGTGTCTGACTCTGTGCAACCCCATAGACAGCAGCCCACCAGGCTCCTCTGTCCCTGGGAGTCTCCAGGCAAGAATACTGGAGTGGGTTGCCATTTCCTTCTCTAATAACCAAATGTGACATATCAACATCCAATGGAATATTATTCAACCATAAATGGAAATGAAATACTAATGCATGCTACATCATTGATGAAACTTGAAAACAATATACTAAGTGAAAGAAGTCAGACACAAAAGTCTGCACAGTGTATGATTCCATTTATTAAAAAAAAAAAATACCTAGATTAAAGGATTTCATACAAACAGAAAGCAGATGCGTGATTCTCGGGGGTTGAGAGGTGGGAATGGAGAACGACTGCTTTATAGACACAGGGGTCCTTGTGATTCACTCCCAGCCCTTCACCTGTTTGTTAGATTATCTTAGTGTGTGCATGCTCAGTTGTCTCCGACTCTTTGCAGCCCCATGAACTGTAGTGCACCAGGCTCCTCTGTCCATGGGATTTTCCAGGCAAGCATGCTGGAGTGAGTTGGCATTTCCTCCTCCAAGGGATCTTCCCAGCCCAGGAATCAAACCGGAGTCTCCAGTGTCTTCTTACTTGCAGGCAGATTCTTTACCACTGCACCACCAGAGATGCAGACTGTCTTAGGTGAGTTACTTAATCTTTCTGGGCATGACTTTCCTTATCTATAAAGCATATGATGATAGAACTTCCATTAGACAATTATAGTAAAACTGTGACATATACATAATCAGCACCTCATAAATAGTACATGAACCATGAACTTCCAGATGTTCAAGCTGGATTTAGAAAAGGCAGAGGCACCAGAGATCAAAATGCCAACATCTGTTGTATCATCGAAAAAGCAAGAGAGTTCCAGAAAAACATCTATTTCTGCTTTATTGACTATGCCAAAGCCTTTGACTGTGTCAGTCCAGTTCAGTCGCTCCGTCGTGTCCGACTCTTTGCAACCCCGTGGACTGCAGCACGCCAGGCCTCCCTGTGCGTCACCAACTGCTGGAGTTTATTCAAACTCATGTCCATCGAGTCAGTGATGGCATCCAGCCATCTCATCCTCTGTCGTTCCCTTCTCCCCCGACCTTGAATCTTTCCCAGCGTCAGGGTCGTTTCATATGAGCCAGTTCTTCCCATCAGGTAGCCAAAGTATTGGAGTTTCAGCTTCAGCACCAGTCCTTCCAATGAATTCAGGACTGATTTCCTTTAGGAGGGACTGGTTGGATCTCCTTGCAGTCCAAGGGACGGACTCTCAAGAGTCTTCTCCAACACCACAGTTCAAAAGCATCAATTCCTCAGTGCTCAGCTTTCTTTATAGTCCAACTCTCACATCCATACATGACCACTGGAAAAACCATAGCTTTGAGTAGATGAACCTTTGTTGACAAAGTAATGTCTCTGCTTTTCAATATGCTGTCTAGGTTGGTCATAACTTTCCTTACAAGGAGTAAGTGTCTTTTAATTTCATGGCTGCAATCACCATCTGTAGTGACTTTGGAGCCCAGAAAAATAAAGTCAGCCACTGTTTCCACTGTTTCCCCATCTATTTGCCATGAAGTGATGGGACCGGATGCCATGACTGTGTAGATCACAATAAACTGTGGAAAATTCTGAAAGGAATGGGAATACCAGACTGCCTGACCTGCCTCTTGAGAAATCTGTATGCAGGTCACGAAGCAACAGTTAGAACTGGAAGTGGAACAACAGACTGCTTCCAAATAGGAAAAGGAGTATGTCAAGGCTGTATATTGTCACCATGCTTATTTAACTTATATGCAGAGTACATCATGAGAAATGCTGGGCTGGAAGAAGCACAAACTGGAATCAAGATTGCTGGGAGAAATATCAATAACCTCAGATATGCAGATGACACCACCCTTATGGCAGAAAGTAAAGAAGAACTAAAGAGCCCCTTGATGAAAGTAAAAGAGGAGAGTGAAAAAGTTGGTTTAAAACTCAACATTCAGAAAATGAAGATCATGGCATCTGGTCCCATTACTTCATGGCAAATAGATGGGGAAACAGTGGAAACAGTGACAGACTTTATTCTGGGGGGCTCCAAAATCACTGCAGATGGTGACTGCAGCCATGAAATTAAAAGACACTTACTCCTTGGAAGGAAAGTTATGACCAACATAGACAGCATATTAAAAAGTAGAGACATTACTTTGCCAACAAAGATCCACCTAGTCAAGGCTATGGTTTTTCCAGTAGTCAAGTATGGATGTGAGTTGGACTATAAAGAACTCTGAGTGCTGAAGAACTGATGCTTTTGAACTGTGGTGTTGGAGAAGACTCTTGACAGTCCCTTGGACTGCAAGGAGATCCAACCAGTCCATCCTAAAGGAAATCAGTCCTGAATATTCATTGGAAACTGAAATTCCAATACTTTGGTTACCTGATGTGAAGAACTGACTCATTTGAAAAGACCCTGATGCTGGGAAAGATTGAAGGCAGGAGGAGAAGGGGATGACAGAGGATGAGATGGTTGGATGGCATCACCGACTCAATGGACATGAGTTTGAGTAAACACTGGGAGTTGGTGATGGACAGGGAGGCCTGGCGTACCACAGTCCACAGGGTCGCAAAGAGTGGGACAAAACTGAGCGACTGAACTGAACTGGGTATTACAAAGTTGTTTTGAGGAGCAAGAAAAATGGAATTTTTCATTATTTTTAACACTTTACTGTGTTTTCCAAATTTTATCTGAATAGGCATTGCTTTTATAAGCAGAACTTATAAGGAAGAATTTGGAACAAAAAAAGAGCAAGAATTGGGTAAGCATCAAAAATGATGGGCTACTTTTGTCACCCTGTTTCCAATGTTTCCCCATCTATTTCCCATGAAGTGATGGGACCAGATGCCATGATCTTCATTTTCTGAATGTTGAGCTTTAAGCCAACTTTTTCACTCTCCTCTTTCACTTTCATCAAGAGGCTCTTTAGTTCCTCTTCACTTTCTGCCATAAGGGTGGTGTCATCTGCATATCTGAGGTTATTGATATTTCTCCCGGCAATCTTGATTCCAGCTTGTGTTTCTTCCAGTCCAGCATTTCTCATGATGTACTTTTCATAGAAGTTAAATAAGCAGGGTGACAATATACAGCCTTGACGTACTCCTTTTCCTATTTGGAACCAGTCTGTTGTTCCATGTCCAGTTCTAACTGTTGCTTCCTGACCTGCATACAGATTTCTCAAGAGGTAGGTCAGGTGGTCTGGTATTCCCATCTCTTTCAGAATTTTCCACAGTTTATTGTGATCCACCCAGTAAAAGGCTTTGGCATAGTCAATAAAGCAGAAATAGATGTTTTTCTGGAACTCTCTTCCTTTTTCCATGATCCAGCGGATGTTGGCAATTTGATCTCTGGTTCCTCTGCCTTTTCTAAAACCAGCTTGAACATCAGGAAGTTCACGGTTCACATATTGCTGAAGCCTGGCTTCGAGAATTTTGACCATTACTTTACTAGCATGTGAGATGAGTGCCTTTGTGTGGTAGTTTGAGCATTCTTTGGCATTGCTTTTCTTTGGGATTGGAATGAAAACTGACCTTTTCCAGTCCTGAGGCCACTGCTGAGTTTTCCAAATTTGCTGGCATATTGAGTGCAGCACTTTCACAGCATCATCTTTCAGGATTTGAAATAGCTCAGCTGGAATTCCATCACCTCCACTAGCTTTGTTCGTAGTGATACTTTCTAAGGCCCACTTGACTTCACATTCCAGGATGTCTGGCTCTAGATGAGTGATCACACCATCGTGATTATCTGGGTCATGAAGATCTTTTTTGTACAGTTCTTCTGTGTATTCTTGCCACCTCTTCTTAATATCTTCTGCTTCTGTTAGGTCCATACCATTTCTGTCCTTTATCAAGCCCATCTTTGCATGAAATGTTCCCTTGGTATCTCTAATTTTCTCGAAGAGATCTCTAGTCTTTCCCATTCTGTTGTTTCCCTCTATTTCTTTGCATTGATCTCTGAGGAAGGCTTTCTTATCTCTTCTTGCTATTCTTTGGAACTCTGCATTCAGATGCTTATATCTTTCCTTTACTCCTTTGCTTTTCGCTTCTCTTCTTTTCACAGCTATTTGTAAGGCCTCCCCAGACAGCCATTTTGCTTTTTTGCATTTCTTTTCCATGGGGATGGTCGCCAAAGAATTGATGCTTTTGAACTGTGGTGTTGGAGAAGACTCTTGAGAGTCTCTTGCACTCCAAGGAGATCAAATCCTAAAGGAGATCAGTCCTGAGTATTTATTGGAAGGACTGACGTTGAAGCTGAAACTCCGATACTTGGGCCACCTGATGCAAAAGACCCTGATGCTGGGAAACATTGAAGGTGGGAGGAGATGGGGACGACAGAGGGTGAGATGTTTGGATGGCATCACCAACTCAATGGACATGACATTGAGGAAACTCAGGGAGATAGTGATGGACAGAGACACCTGGTGTGCTGCAGTCCACAGGGTCGCAAAGAGTCTGATATTACTGAGGGACTGAAGTGAACTGAACTTGAAAGAAGAGGATGTCATGCTGTGTTGTGACTGACTGCCTTTAATGCTGAAAGAGACTACCTGAAGAGTATCATCACTAACCTAATTTCTAAAGAGAATACATACACATCTGTAAGACTAAGGTCATATGGGTAAACTTATGTATGTCATAGAATATTTGCAAAAAATAAATTTTAAATGTGTATTTAGGTAACATAAACATTGGAAGGAAAGTTATGACCAACCTTGATAGCATATTGAAAAGCGGAGACATTACTTTGCCAACAAAGGTCCGTCTAGTCAAGGCTATGGTTTTTCCTGTGGTCATGTATGGATGTGAGAGTTGGACTGTGAAGAAGGCTGAGTGATGAAGAATTGATGCTTTTGAACTGTGGTGTTGGAGAAGACTCTTGAGAGTCCCTTGGACTGCAAGGAGATCCAATCAGTCCATTCTGAAGGAGATCAGTCCTGGGATTTCTTTGGAAGGAATGATGCTAAAGCTGAAACTCCAGTACTTTGGCTACCTCATGCGAAGAGTTGACTCATTGGGAAAGACTCTGATGCTGGGAGGGATTGGGGGCAGGAGGAGAAGGGGATGACAGAGGATGAGATGGCTGGATGGCATCACCGACTCAGTGGACATGAGTTTGGGTGAACTCCGGGAGTTGGTGATGGACAGGGAGGCCTGGTGTGCTGCGATTCATGGGGTCGCAAAGAGTCGGACACGACCGAGCAACTGAACTGAACTGAACTTTCGTCACACACTGCAAATGCAATTACATGATAATTAAATCAACACACCCCAATTAAACCTTCATTCAATACATTGTTTTCACAGGAAACCTTTGTACCATTGTACTTTTCATCTTTAGGTGACAACCACACCCTTTCTCATTGCTTCTATCCTAGGGGATCTAAACTAATTCTAAACTTGCACTAAACTCTTAACATGGGGAAAAATTTAGGGGAAGGCACAGTGCGTCTGCTCATTTGTAACATTCAACCTTCAACGCAAATTTCCAAACTCACCAGGCTACTTGGACCAACTAAGGCTATGAACATCAAAGTGATTTGATGGCATGGTTAAGAATCCTCCTGCAATACAGGAGATGCAGAAAATCTGGTGTTAGATTCCTGGGTTGGGAAGATCCCCTAGAGGAGGAAATGGCAACCCACTCCAGTATTCTTGCCTGAAAGATCTCATGGACAGAGGGCTACAGTCCATGGGATCACAAAGAGTCGGACACGACTGAGCACCCACATGCAAGCAAGGGATTGATGATAGACTTCTCTGTGTGGAGGGGCTGACATGCTATACAGGAAAAGAAATGACCGTAAACCACAGCATTAATGCCCAAAGAACAAGAGCGTATACGTTGCAGATGTTTCCATGGGAAATAAGCAAGGAAGGCCAGGTTCCTACAGTGGTCTTCATGGTCTTCATAGGTGGGTTATAAGTAAACTTGACCTCCCCCACCCGCCCAAAAAAAGAGTACAGACTTAAAACACCTACGGAGGAGGTGAAGGGCCTTGCAGAACATGTTAAGGTACAATACAAAGTGAAGACATGCATCCTATGTTAAATGATTAATTTGAGTAAAACAAAGAATTCATAGAGAAAAAGTGGAGTCACAGGTGGAAAAAATACATGGAGATCTGCTCAGAAAGGACCTTGAACCCCACGGCCAGGCATCAGATATGTTTGTGCAGTGAAGGTGAGAGGCAGTGTATGCTCAGGTCTTGTTTTATGCTGTCTATTATATTGTAAACCAGAGCAGACTGTTTCTTATTATTACATTTGTAAATATACCCAGAGGCTCTTAAAGCCACAGGAACATCCAATTAAATTAAAAAGCTTTGACCTCTTTGGATGAGAGGCTCTATATAAATCCAAGGTATTGATATTCTTATTATGGCGGATAAATGAAATGTGTGAGTGAGGCTAGCTCAGCAGCAGAATGGTTTCCCTGAGATTCATAAAAAAAGTAATAATAATGCCAGACCTGAGTCTGTGCAGGACACCCAGCACAGATCCAAGGGATTTTAAAAAAGAGTGTCTCATAATATTAGCCATGTGGGCAGAACTCTGAAAAAGGAGCTATTTCATGCCCCCATCAACATTGCCTGCTCACCCAAGATATAAAAAAAGTGCTTTAGGCATGGCTGAGTAAATCAAGGCAGAGCACATAGATTATAAACTGAAGGCAAAAGTCAATGATGCTTTCAGCATGAAAGAAGGAACTATTTTATTTATACAGGATTGGAATTTTATATCAGCTTTTTCAATTACTTTGGTTTAAATAAATCTTACATAAATATGAGCTTAGATTAAGATATACACATATGGTATTCTGTTTGAAGGAAAAGAGTATAAGTAGATCACAGTAGGCCATGTCTCTCCCTGGTTGATTTTGTTTTTCGTATTCTCCATACCTGGTTTAGCCTGTGTTGTCTGATTCAGAATTGTGGTTTAATTCAAGTTGCATTTAATTTTCTGACTGTTTTAGGAAATTGACCAAAAATGATATTTTAAAAATTTAATTTGATTTTTGATATTTTATTTAATTAATTATTTTGGTGACTCCATGGGGGTATGCAGGGTCTTAGTTCTCCAAGCAGGGTAGAAGTTGTGCCCCCTGTAGTGGAAGCTTGGAGTCTTAACCACTGAACCACGGGGGAAGTCCTAGTATTTTTAATTATAAAGGACAACCTTGTTGAAAGAGGAGTGACTTTGTTTCTGTGGGATACAGCCTGAAGGCTTATAGCTAAGGCAGCAAGTACCCACCAGCTTCTCTCTAGATTCTATCAATCAAGAAACACCAAATGCATAGGATGTTGCAGGCACCACATGAGCCAGATACCTTTGGCTGGGTGTCCCCTGAAGATTTCCAATCAACACCACCAACTGAACTTATTTTTCCTTCTTTCTATCCTTGGCTTCTCCTGTGTTTCCTGTTTCAATAAATGGCTAAAAAAAAAAAAATCTTGGCTAAAAAGATAACCTGCTGCAGAATGGGAAAAAAATATTTTCAAATCCTATATATCTGACAGGAGTTTAGTATCCAGAAAATATAAAAAGTTTTTACTGCTCAGCAACAAAAAGGCAAATAAATAATCCAATGTTTTTAGTGAGCAAACTATCTGAATAGACGTTTTTCCAAAGGAGATATACAAATGGCCACAATCTCACAGGAAAAGATGCTCAACAAAATTACTCATTAAGGAAATGCAAACAAAGACACCATGAGATACCACTTCACAACCACTAGGGTGGCTATAATTTAAAATATTTTAAAACAGGAAAATACGAAGTATTGGCAGGTGTGTGCAGGAATGGAACCCTAGTGAGAATAGAACCTGTGAGAATATAAAATGGTGCAGCTGCTTGGTGTAACAGTTTGATGGTTCCTCCAAAATTTAAATATAAAACGTTTAAATGTTCTGGACCTAAAGAGTGCCACGTACCCTGTGAATCTACTGAATGGCACCAAACTGTACACATTAAAATGGTTAATCTACTATTATAAATGTTACCCAGAAAGATATCTATATCTATCCTAGAGAGAAAGAGAGAGGAGACACATCACAGTAGAATTCTTTAAGTCTTCTTTCATCTAATCACCAAGTTCTACCAATCTGACCTGCACAATGTTTCTTAAATGTGTCCCCTTCTCAGCATTCCCACTCCCACTCACTTGACTGGGTCTTTATCATCTCTCTTGTCAACTGTTTCGATAGCTTCCCACTTGCTCTCCCCTCTTACACCACCTCCATTCCAATCTACTTACCACACTAGTCAAAATCTGTCAGTTCAGATTCATTGTACACAGCATTTGTGACCCTTGCTGATATTAAACAGTTATAACACTTAGAACTGGACATGGAACAACAGATTGGTTCCAAATAGGAAAAGGAGTACGTCAAGGCTGTATATTGTCACCCTGCTTATTTAACTTATATGCAGAGTACATCATGAGAAACGCTGGGCTGGAGGAAGTACAAGCTGGAATCAAGATTGCCAGGAGAAACATCAATAACCTCAGATATGCAGATGGCACAACCCTTATGGCAGAAAGTGAAGAGGAACTCAAAAGCCTCTTGATGAAGGTGAAAGAGGAGAGTGAAAAAGTTGGTTTAAAGCTAACATTCAGAAAACGAAGATCGTGGCATCCGGTCCCATCACTTCACGGGAAATAGATGGGGAAACAATGGAAACAGTGTCAGACTTTATTTTTTTGGGCACCAAAATCAGTGCAGGTGGTGATTGCAGCCATGAAATTAAAAGACGCTTACTCCTTGGAAGGAAAGTTATGACCAACCTAGATAGCATATTCAAAAGCAGAGACATTACTTTGCCAACAAAGGTCCGTCTAATCAAGGCTATGGTTTTTCCAGTGTCATGTATGGATGTGAGAGATGGACTATGAAGAAAGCTGAGCGCCGAAGAATTCATGCTTTTGAACTGTGGTGTTGGAGGAGACTCTTGAGAGTCCCTTGGACTGCAAGGAGATCCAACAAGTCCATTCTAAAGGAGATCAGCCCTGGGATTTCTTTGGAAGGAATGATACTAAAGCTGAAACTCCAGTACTTTGGCCACCTCATTCGAAGAGTTGACTCATTGGAAAAGACTCTGATGCTGGGAGGGATTGGGGGCAGGACAAGAAGGGGACGACAGAGGATGAGATAGCTGGATGGGATCACCAACTCGATGGACGTGAGTCTGAGTGAACTCCAGGAGTTGGTGATGGACAGGGAGGCCTGGCGTGCTGCGATTCATGGGGTCGCAAAGAGTCGGACACGACTGAGCGACTGATCTGATCTGAACTGAAAGTAGTTGCCAGGAGGAGAACTTTGAAATGGAAGCTGAACTGAACTGAACTGAAGAGGTTTTGTTTATCAACAAATGACTTAGGCATCGAACTTTGCACTATGGATTATATGCACTATATCAAATAATTATGCACCATATCAAATCTATCACTCTATGAGTAGAAATTAAGGCTTTGTGTCATTTTCATATGTTGTAGTATTTCTTCAAATAAATCTCTCCTCTAAACAAACAAAAAAAGCAGGAATCTGATCCTTCTATTCCCACATGAAAAACCTCTAAGGTTTCCCATTGTGCAAAACATGATTCTTCATATTGTTTACTAGAGATCCAGTTCTAAAGTGCCTTTCCAGCTTCCTTGTTAATTACTCCCTGTTGTATCCGACTCTCTAGCCATGACCCAAATATGCCAGGACCACCAGGGAACTCCTACCAGGTATTCTTAAATTTCTCTTTTCCTACCTATTTTTACTCAGCCTAAAATGTCTTGGAGCCTGGATACCACATCTGTGAAAATGTGGTTACCTAGCTCCAGGTTTGTTGAGATACTCAGTGACTCAAGTGGTAAAGAATCTGCCTGCAATGCAGAAGACTGAGTTTGATCCCTAGGTCAGGAAGATCCCCTGGAGAAGGGAATGGCTACCCACTCCAGTATTCTTGCCTGGAGAATTCCATGGACAGAGGAGCCTGATGGACTATAGTCCATGGGGTCACAAAAAATCAGACACAACCGAGCAACTAACACTTTCACACTTTGAAAGATAGTAAGCCATGCTTGTAAGGAAGCTCAGCCTACGGTTATTTTTAAGAAAAAATGTTTTTCAATTCACCTGGTTAAAATTCTGCTTATTTTTTTAGCCTTGTGCAATAACTTTATTATTGACTTTATCTGAAAAATCTTGATAGAAAATTGTGGTTTGGTTTATCAACTCTCAGCAGGCTGTTCCTGAGCTCTAAGAAAGCTTCCCTTCTTCTGAACTACTCAGTCTTTCTTCTGGACAAGTGACATTTTGGGAATGCTCTACCTCTTCTTTTTAACATTTTTTTCTTAGGCTTCTTCTCATCCACTGGATTCTCTTATATTGCAGGGTGAACTTTCTTATGCTTTTCCTCCATCATGTCTGCAGTTACATTGTTCTCTACGTATTGAGAGGACTGTTTCTTGTAAGCATCCTCATCTTCTTCATTCAGGTAACACATATAATTTGCAGTATTCTGCCCCATGATGTGTTTTTAGTGTCCCTCAGCATTGAATTCCTTGCTTTCTGAATCATAACCAGGGAACCACATGGCACTATGAGGGATAGACAAGCCTCCATCGACAGCTCCATTTCGGGCCCCCCAAACTTTTTTTCCAGTAGTAGTCCTGGCAAACCAGTCAATCCTGAAGGAGATCAACCCTGAATGTTCTTTGGAAGGACTGATGCTGAAGATGAAGCTCCAATAGTTTGGCCACCTGATGCAGAGTCAACTCTTTGGAAAAGACACTGATGTAGGGAAAGACTGAGAGCAGAAGGAGAAGGGGGTAGCAGAGAATCAGGTGGTTAGATAGCATCACCAACTCAACGGACATGAGTTTGAGCAAACTCCAGGAAACAGCGGAGGACTCAAGAGCCTGGCGTGCTTCAGTCCACGGGGTTGCAAAGAGTCAGACATGACTTAGCAGCTGAACAACAGCGATCCTGGCAAGCTCTGCATCCAAATAACACATGAAGACACCAGACTGACCATCAGTGTTTTCCACATTGTATTCATCTCTAGCCATCTCGACATGGCCTTCATAAATTCTGTCCACACCAAACCTGTTAAGAAGCCTGCTGGCCAGCAGCAAGCCACTACAATATGCTGCGGCATCATTTGTCAGGTCAGCCTTCACACCACACTTTGGGAGTTCGTGAGCATAAACTGCACCAGCTGTCATATCTCCTTCTATATGGGTGTAAGCAATCTGACAAATGATATCCCTGTTGCTTACATGAACTATCATTCTATATTTGGGTGTATGATACTTATTTTTATCTTGGATTACAAATCGTTTGTGAGCAGAGCAGTCAGTTTTGCCCTCTCTCCATCTTCTGAATTTAACTTGGTATCTCTTGAAGTATGGCTTCCTAGGTGGGTCAATGGTAAAGAATCTCCCTGCCAATGCAGGAGATGTGAGTTCGATCCCTAGGTTGGGAAGATTCCCTGGAGAAGGAAATGGCAGCCCACTCCAGTATTCTTACCTGGAAAATCCCATGGACAGAGAAGCCTGGTGGGCTATAGTCCATGTGGTTGCACAGAGCTGGACCCAAATGAGTGACTGAGCACACTCTTGGTGGTTGTGGTGGTTTAGTCGCTAAGTCGTGTCCGACTCTTGCGACCCCATAGACTGTAGCCTGCCAGGCTCCTCTGTCCGTGGGATTTTCCAGGAAAGAATACTGGAGTGGGTTGCTATTCCCATCTCCAGGGGATCTTCCTGACCCAGGAACTGAACCCAGGTCTCCTGCACCTCAGGCAGATTCTTTACCCACTGAGCTATGAGGGAAGCCCAAGCACAGTCTTGAAGTAGGCCTTATGCCTGACAACTTTGATAAACCCCATCCTGCAAGTCAGAGCACCAACTCTGTGGCTTGCCACGAAGCTGCAGAATTAGCACAGCTCTGGGGGTGGGGTGGAGGTCAGTTCAGTTCAGTTCAGTTGCTCAGTTGTGTCTGACTCTTTGCGACCCCATGAATCTCGCAGCACACCAGGCCTCCCTGTCCATCACCAACTCCCAGAGTTCACCCAAACTCATGTCCACTGAGTCGGTGATGCCATCCAGCCATCTCATCCTCTGTCATCCCCTTCTCGTCCTGCCCCCAATCCCTCCCAGCATCAGAGTCTTTTCCAATGAGTCAACTCTTTGCATGAGGTGGCCAAAGTACTGGAGTTTCAGCTTTAGCATCATTCCTTCCAAAGAAATCCCAGGGCTGATCTCCTTCAGAATGGACTGGTTGGATCTCCTTGCAATCCAAGGGACTCTCAAGAGTCTCCTCCAACACCACAGTTCAAAAGCATCAGTTCTTTGGCTCTCAGCTTTCTTCACAGTCCAACTCTCTCATCCATATATGACCACCGGAAAAACCATAGCCTTGACTAGATTGACCTTTGTTGGCAAAGTAATATCTCTGCTTTTGAATATGCTATCTAGGTTGGTCATAACTTTCCTTCCAAGCAGTAAGTGTCTTTTCATTTCATGGCTGCAATCACGGTCTGCAGTGATTTTAGAGTCCCCAAAAATAAAGTCTGACACTTTCTGCTGTTTCCCCATCTATTCAAGGGATAGCAAATTCTGCTTACATTTTAAGGCCAAAGGTTATTGTTGAAATCTGGCCTCAGTACACAGGTAATGGTTTAAAGCTTAGAGACAGAGTTCTGGGTGAAGTAGAAAGAAACAGCTTTATGGCTTTGTCAGGCAAAGGGGGCCATAGTGGACTGATGCCCCTAAGACTGTGTGTTCCACCCCAGAATGTGTAGTGAGGAGTCTTCCAGTGCTGAAGGTGTATGATCAGTTTGTAGACATTCTTCTGATGGTTGGTGCTGAGGTAATTGGAAATCAACATCAACCTTCTGGTTCCAACCAATCTGGGGTCCATGTGCTTGTGGGCAGCATACAGGTAACTTCTTCTACTTGGTGAGTGTCTGCAAGGCAGCTCAGAGGACATGGCTCAGAATATTATCTACAGTCCTTGAGGAAGAACTAAAGGTCCTTGACTTTGCTTAATGGCTAAATATTATTATTTGGTCTTGCCTGACTATTTTCCTTTCTTTCTGCATTTTCTTATTTCTCTGATTAAGTTTATCCTTTGATTAAAATTTTTTTGCAGACAAAAGGCAGGTAGGGGACATGGGTGGGGGGTCTATTCTGAGAAGGCCGCCTAGGGTCCAGCTCCATTACAAGGTCAGCAGCTCACCTGAGCACTTAGGCTCAACACATGTGCACACCACAGCTGCCTTAATTCTTGGTTAGTAGCAGTTATGACAAGAGAACATAATGGTTCCAGAGGATGTGCTTGTTCCCTTTAGTCTTGTTCACTTGTTTGAATTCATTTTCATACACTCAGTGGCTACCACAGAGCAGGGACTCCATATTTGTTGAACTGAAGCCTCTTCTCTACTATATTATATGATGAGGCTGAGGCTAAATCTTACAAAAATACTTGATTTTAAGGGAAATTACACCAGAGAGGCTGGTAAAAGTCACTGCAGTCATCAAACTAATAACAAGTGATTCAAACACAGTATTTTCTTTAGCAATTTTAAAAAGACTTCACCATTTAGTTGAATTCATTCAAACTTAAGTTACCTTTGGGGAGCAATTGCACTCATCTCACACGCTAGTAAAGTAATGCTCAAAATTCTCCAAGCCAGACTTCAGCAATACGTGAACCATGAACTTCCAGATGTTCAAGCTGGTTTTAGATAAGGCAGAGGAACCAGAGACCAAATTGCCAACATCCACTGGATCATGGAAAAAGCAAGAGAGTTCCAGAAAAACATCTATTTCTGCTTTATTGACTATGCCAAAGCCTTTGACTGTGTGGATCACAATCAACTGTGGAAAATTCTGAAAGAGATGGGAATACCAGACCACCTGACCTGCCTCTTGAGAAACCTATATGCAGGTCAGGAAGCAACAGTTAGAACTGGACATGGAACAACAGACTGGTTCCAAATAGGAAAAGGAGTACGTCAAGGCTGTATATTGTCACCCGGCTTACTTAAGTTCTGTGCAGAGTACATCCTGAGAAATGCTGGGCTGGAAGAAGCACAAGCTAGAATCAAGGTTGCCAGGAGAAATATCAATAACCTCAGATATGCAGATGACACCACTCTTGTGGCAGAAAGTGAAGAGGAACTAAAAAGCCTCTTGATGAAGGTGAAAGAGGAGAGTGAAAAAGTTGGCTTAAAACTCAACATTCAGAAAACAAAGATCATGGCATCTGGTCCCATCACTTCATGGGAAATAGATGTGGAAACAGTGTCAGACTTTATTTTGGGGGGCTCCAAAATCACTGCAGATGGTGATTGCAGCCATGAAATTAAAAGACGCCTGCTCCTTGGAAGAAAAGTTATGACCAACCTAGATAGCATATTCAAAAGCAGAGACATTACTTTGCCAACAAAGGTCCATCTAGTCAAGGCTATGGTTTTTCCAGTGGTCATGTATGGATGTGAGAGTTGCACTGTGAATAAAGCTGAGCGCCGAAGAACTGATGCTTTTGAACTGTGGCATTGGAGAAGACTCTTGAGAGTCCCTTGGACTGCAAGGAGATCCAACCAGTCCATTGTGAAGGAGATCAGCCCTGGGATTTCTTTGGAAGGAATGATGCTAAAGCTGAAACTCCAGTACTTTGGCCACCTCATGCGAAGAGTTGACTCATTGGAAAAGACTCTGATGCTGGGAGGGATTGGGGGCAGGAGGAGAAGGGGATGACAGAGGATGAGATGGCTGGATGGCATCACTGACTCGATGGACGTGAGTCTGAGTGAACTCCAGGAGTTGGTGATGGACAGGGAGGCCTGGCGTGCTGCGATTCATGGGGTCTCAAACAGTCGAACACAACTGAGCGACTGAACTGAACTGAACAAAAGTAGAAACATTTTGATAGATTTATAGATTGTAATATCATCTTAATATGTAAAGTCAGATGGAACATTAAAACAGAATCAGCACTACCATTTCATATCTGAAATTTTTCATACTGTCTGGAGTAAAATTTTCTAATGCACTATTTAAATTTTTCACATGTATAAGTAAAACTGTAAATAATACAAAAATCCATGTGCTTGTTCTGCAAAAATGCTTAGAGATGTTTATTGTAGAATGATGCAATTACACAAAATATAAAAGCATTTGAATTACTATTTAATTACTTATCTGATGCTCTTTTCTGTCCTTATATGACTCAGTAGCAATTTAGGAAACAAAGCAAACTTATACCAGTCAGTTATGTATTACTAGTGATGCTGTCCATTCTAAGATTTCAAGTACAGGTTTCCTCAATGTCCACAGTTAGAGGGTTCCGATGGCGCACTGAGCGCGGGCGGCTGCAACAGCACACATAGTGCGGGCGGCTGAGATGGTGCACGTGCGCGGCCGAGAGGAGCTACCTCACATCCGAGGCTAGGGGCAGAAGCTGGGCGGACCCCATGCCCAAGAGGTGGCGGCCAAGAGGAGTTACCCCACGTCCGAGGTCAGGGGCAGTGGCCGAGAGTGCCAGGCTGCAACGGTGCAGGAACGGCCGCAAGGAGCTACCGTGCATCCGAGGTCAGGGGCGGCAGCGGAGAGTGCCAGGCTGCTACAGCGCAGGAGCAGTGGAGAGGAGCTACCCCCCTGCCAGAGGCCAGGGTCGGAGGCTGGGAGGAGCAACCCCAGGTCCAAGGAGCGGTGACTGCGTGGGCGCAGGAGGGCCTAGAGGAGCTATTCCACGTTCAAGGTCAGGAGGGGTGGCGGTGAGGAGATACCCCTTGTCTAAGGTAAGGAGCAGCGGCAGCGCTTTGCTGGAGCAGCTGTGAAGAGATACCCCATGTCCGAAGTAAGATAAATCCAAGTAAGATGGTAGGTGTTGCAAGAGGGCATCAGAGGACAGACACACTGAAACCATAATCACAGAAAACTAGTCTATCTGATCACACTAGGACCACAGCCTTGGCTAACTCAATGAAACTAAGCCACGCCCATGGGGCCACCCAAGATGGGCGGGTCATGGTGGAGAGTTCTGACAGAATGTGGTCCACTGGAGAAGGGAATGACAAACCACTTCAGTATTCTTGCCTTGAGAACCCCATGAACAGTATGAAAAGGCAAAATGATAGGATACTGAAAGAGAAACTCCCCAGGTCAGTAGGTGCCCAATATGCTACTGGAGATCAGTGGAGAAATAACTCCAGAAAGAATGAAGGGATGGAGCCAAAGCAAAAACAATACCCAGCTGTGGATGTGACTGGTGATAGAAGCAAGGTCCGATGTTGTAAAAAGCAATATTGCATAGGAACCTGGAATGTCAGGTCCATGAATCAAGGCAAATTGGAAGTGGTCAAACAAGAGATGGCAAGACTGAACATTGACATTCTAGGAATCAGTGAACTAAAATTACTGGAATGGGTGAATTTAATTCCAATGACCATTATATCTACTACTGTGGGCAGGAATCCCTTAGCAGAAATGGAGTAGCCATCATGGTCAACAAAAGAGTCTGAAATGCAGTACTTGGATGCAATCTCAAAAATGACAGAATGATCTCTGTTCGTTTCCAAGGCAAACCATTCAATATCACGGTAATCCAAGTCTATGTCCCAACCAGTAACGCTGAAGAAGCTGAAGTTGAACGGTTCTTTGAAGACCTACAAGACCTTTTAGAACTAACACCCAAAAAAATGTCCTTTTCATTATAGGGGACTGGAATGCAAAAGTAGGAAGTCAAGAAACACCTGGAGTAACAGGCAAATTTGGCCTTGGGATACAGAATGAAGCAGGGCAAAGACTAATAGAGTTTTGCCAAGAAAATGCACTGGTCATAGCAAACACCCTCTTCCAACAACACAAGAGAAGACTCTACAATGGACATCCCCAGATGGTCAACACCAAAATCAGATTGATTATATTCTTTGCAGCCAAAGATGGAGAAACTCTCTATACAGCCGACAAAAACAAGACCAGGAGCTGAATGTGACTCAGATCATGAACTACTTATTGCCAAATTCAGACTTAAATTGAAGACAGTAGGAAAAACCACTAGACGAGTCAGGTATGACCTAAATCAAATCCCTTATGATT
Source organism: Bos grunniens (assembly GCF_055505025.1). NCBI lineage: Eukaryota > Metazoa > Chordata > Mammalia > Artiodactyla > Bovidae > Bos > Bos grunniens. The sequence continues at coordinate 23,301,733 of NC_141168.1, forward strand.
ATACAGTGGAAGTGAGAAATAGATTTAAGGGACTAGATCTGATAGATAGAGAGCCTGATGAGCTATGGAATGAGGTTCGTGACATTGTACAGGAGACAGGGATCGAGACCATCCCCATGGAAAAGAAATGCAAAAAAGCAAAATGGCTGTCTGGGGAGGCCTTACAAATAGCTGTGAAAAGAAGAGAATCAAAAAGCAAAGGAGAAAAGGAAAGATATAAGCATCTGAATGCAGAGTTCCACAGAATAGCAAGAAGAGATAAGAAAGCCTTTCTCAGCAATCAATGCAAAGAAATAGAGGAAAACAACAGAATGGGAAAGACTAGAGATCTCTTCAAGAAAATTAGAGATACCAAGGGAACATTTCATGCAAAGATGGGCTTGATAAAGGACAGAAATGATATGGACATAACAGAAGCAGTAGATATTAAGAAGAGGTGGCAGGAATACACAGAAGAACTGTACAAAAAAGATCTTCATGACCCAGATAATCACGATGATGTGATCACTGACCTAGAGCCAGACATCCTGGAATGTGAAGTCAAGTGGGCCTTAGAAAGCATCACTACAAACAAAGCTAGTGGAGGTGATGGAATTCCAGTTGAGCTATTTCAAATCCTAAAAGATGATGCTGTGAAAGTGCTGCACTCAATATGCCAGTAAATTTGGAAAACTCAGCAGTGGCCACAGGACTGGAAAAAGTCAGTTTTCATTCCAATCCCAAACAAAGGCAATGCCAAAGAATGCTCAAACTACCGCACAATTGCACTCATCTCACATGCTAGTAAAGTAATGCTCAAAATTCTCCAAGCCAGGCTTTAGCAATACGTGAACCATGAACTTCCAGATGTTCAAGCTGGTTTTAGAAAAGGCAGAGGAACCAGAGATCAAATTGCCAACATCCACTGGATCATCAAAAAAGCAAAAGAGTTCCAAGAAAACATCTACTTCTGCTTTATTGACTATGCCAAAGCCTTTGACTGTGTGGATCACAATAAACTGTGGAAAATTCTGAAAGAGATGGGAATACCAGACCACCTGACCTGCCTCTTGAGAAATCTATATGCAGGTCAGGAAGCAACAGTTAGAACTGGACATGGAACAACAGACTGGTTCCAAATAGGAAAAGGAGTACGTCAAGGCTGTATATTGTCACCCTGCTTATTTAACTTCTATGCAGAGTACATCCTGAGAAATGCTGGGCTGGAAGAAGCACAAGCTGAAATCAAGATTGCCAGGAAAATTATCAATAACCTCAGATATGCAGATGACACCACCCTTATGGCAGAAAGTGAAGAGAAACTAAAAAGCCTCTTGATGAAGGTGAAAGAGGAGAGTGAAAAAGTTGGTTTCAAGCTCAACATTCAGAAAATGAAGATCATGGCATCCGATCCCATCACTTCATGGGAAATAGATGGGGAAACAGTGGAAACAGTGTCAGACTTTATTTTGGGGGGCTCCAAAATCACTGCAGATGGTGATTTCAGCCATGAAATTAAAAGATGCTTACTCCTTGGGAGAAAGGTTATGACCAACATAGATAGCATATTGAAAGGCAGAGACATTACTTTGCCAACAAAGGTCCGTCTACTCCAGTATACGGTTTTTTCAGTGGTCATGTATGGATGTGAGAGTTGGACTGTGAAGAAAGCTGAGCACCGAAGAATTGATGCTTTTGAACTGTGGTGTTGGAGGAGACTCTTGAGAGTCCCTTGGACTGCAAGGAGATCCAACCAGTCCATTCTGAAGGAGATCAGATCTGAAGGGATTTCTTTGGAAGGAATGATGCTAAAGCTGAAACTCCAGTACTTTGGCTACCTCATGCAAAGAGTTGACTCATTGGAAAAGACTCTGATGCTGGGACGGATTGGGAGCAGGAGAAGGGGACAACAGAGGATGAGATGGCTGATGGCATCTCTGACTTGATGGACGTGAGTCTGAGTGAACTCCAGGAGTTGGTGATGGACAGGGAGGCCTGGCGTGTGCAATTCATGGGATCGCAAAGAGTCGGGCACGACTGAGCGACTGAACTAATGAAACCTTTTGTAAGTTAAACTGGCCTCAAGAGAAGAAGCAGTTACCTCTGGGAAGATCTTTTTAAGGGATGCACAAAATGAATCAAAATAAAGCACAAATGCATACAGACACAGTTCAGAGCTAAGGCAGCTTGATGCTAAGGTGCGGAGTATAATTTCTGGGGAAGGAGCTTGCCAGGGCCATTCTGCCTGCTTTGGGTCTGTGCTGCCTCTATAATGCCTTGCTGCAGAATAAACTTGGAATGCTTTTTAGTTTTTTGCCCTTTTTTTCCCCATAAAAGTGAAAATCCTCTTCAAATTTCAAAGATACTGAACATAGGTGCCAATGTAAGTCTTTCATAAAAGGAAAGTGGTGTAAAGTGAACTTTTGAAAAATGAGGAATACCTGTATTAATGTCTCAAGAAATTCAATCACCCTGAAATAACATTTTCCATTGCAATGGGTTCTAGCTACAATAGCATGATCAGTTTCAGCTTTTCTGAGAGGATTTTCAACCATTCTCAGAGATTTCATTTTATTATGAAAATGCCCTTTGATATCCAGAGATTGGAAAGCATTACATGGAAACCTGATTCACAGATGGGATCAATAATTTTGTATGGGTCGAACACCTGTGGAATAGAGATGACCAGGTTGAATTGGTTCACTATAAATTGATTGCTGTTGTTGTTTAGTCACTAAGACATGTCCAACTCTTTTGTGACCCCATGGACTGTAGCCCACCAGGCTTCTTTGTTCATGGGATTTCCCAGGCAAGAACTGGAGTGGGTTGCCATTTCCTTCTCCAGGGCATCTTCCTGATCCAGTGATCAAACCTGCATCTCCTGCATTGCAGGCAGATTCTTTACCACTGAGCCACCAGGGAAGCCCCCATAATTTGATGACCTCTCCCAAATTAACAGGCTTTTATTAGTCCTGTTTAATAAAACCCTTGCAAGGGACTTCCCTGGTGGAATGGTGGTTAAGAATCTACATACCAGGCCAGATGAAGACCTTTAAAGTCCCTACGTACAGTGCGCGGCCATGTGGTATAGGAATTGAATACAGTACTAAGTGAGAAAACATTTCAAATGTAATTTTCTCAGAATTTCACTAAATTTAAAAATATGTAGGTCAATACTAAAATGTATTTTTTATTCTAAAAAAAAAAAAAAAAGTCCATCAAATGCAGGGGACACAGGTACATCCCGAGTCTAGGAACTAAGATCCCACATGCCACGGGGCAGCTAAGACCGTGTGCCAAAACTACTGAGCCTCTGTGCTCTAGAGCCTATGTTCTGTAACAAGAGGGGCTTCCACAATGAGAAGCCTGTGAACCACAACGAGGGAGTAGCCCCTGCTTCCTATGCTAGAGAAAGCCATGCTCTGCAACCAAGACTCTGCATAACCGAAAATAGATAAATAAATGATAATAATAAACTTGAAGAGATCTCTAGTCTTTCCCATTCTGTTGTTTCCCTCTATTTCTTTGCATTGATCACTGAGGAAGGCTTTCTTATCTCTCCTTGCTCTTCTTTGGAACTCTGCATTCACATGGGTGTATCTTTCCCTTTCTCCTTCGCCTTTAGCATCTCTTCTTTTCAAAGCTATTTGTAAGGCCTCCTCAGACAACCATTTTGCCTTTTTTGCATTTATTTTTCTTGGGGATGGTCTTGATCACTGCCTCCTGTACAATGTCATGAACCTCCATTCATAGTTCTTCAGGCACTCTGTCTATCAGATCTAATCCCTTGAATCTATTTGTCATTTCCACTGTATAACAGTAAGGGACTCGATTTAGGTCATACCTGAATGGTCTAGTGGCTTTCCCTACTTTCTTCAATTTAAGTCTGAATTTGGCAATAAGGAGTTCATGATTGGAGCCACGGTCAGCTCCTGGTCATCTTTTTGCTGGATGTTTAGAACTTCTCCATCTTTGGCTGCAAAGAAAATTAGAAATACCAAGGGAACATTTCTTGCAAAGATGGGCACAATAAAGGACAGAAATGGTATGGACCTAATAGAAGCAGAAGATATTAAGGAGAGGTGGCAAGAATACACAGAAGAACTGTACAAAAAAAGATCTTCATGACTCAGATAACCACGATGGTGTGATTACTTAACTAGAGCCAGACATCCTGGAATGTGAAGTCAAATGGGCCTTAGGAATCATCACCATGAACAAAGCTAGTGGAGGTGATGGAATTCCAGTTGAGCTATTTCAAATCCTAAAAGATGACGCTGTGAAAGTGCTGCACTCCATATGCCAGCAAATTTGGAACACTCAGCAGTGGCCACAGGACTGGAAAAGGTCAGTTTTCATTTCAATCCCAAAGAAAGGCAATGCCAAAGAATGCACAATTGCACTCATCTCACACAGTAGCAAAGTAATGCTCAAATTCTCCAGGCCAGACTTCAGCAGTACATGAACCGTCAACTTCCTAATGTTCAAGCTGGATTTAGAAAAGGCAGAAGAACCAGAGATCAAATTGCCAACATCCGCTGGATCATCGAAAAAGCGAGAGAATTCTAGAAAAATATCTACTTCTGCTTTATTGATTACGCCAAAGCCTTTGACTGTGTAGATCAGAACAAATTGTGGAAAATTCTGAAAAAAAAGATGGGAATACCAGACCACCTTACCTGCCTCCTGAGAAATCTGTGTGCAGGTCAAGAAGCAACAGTTAGAACCAGACATGGTTCCAAATCAGGAAAGGAATACATCAAGGCTGTATATTGTCACCCTGCTTATTTAACTTATATGAAGGGTACATCATGTGAAATGCAGAGATGGATGAAGCACAAGCTGGAATCAAGATTTCCAGGAGAAATATCAATAACCTCAGATACACAGACGACACCACCCTTATGGCAGAAAGTGAAGAGGAACTAAAGATCCTCTTGATGAAAGTGAAAGAGGAGAGTGAAAAAGCTGGCTTAAAACTCAACATCGAAAAAACTAAGATCATAGCATCCAGTCCCATCACTTCATGGCAAATAAATGGGGAAACAGTGGAAATAAGTGACAGACTTTATTTTTTGGGGCTCCAAAATCACTGCAGATGGTGACTGCAGCCATGAAATTAAAAGATGCTTGCTCCTTGGAAGAAAAGTTATGACCAACCTAGACAGCATATTAAAAAGCAGAGACATTACTTTGCCGACAAAGGTCCATCTAGTCAAAGCTATGGCTTTTCCAGTAGTAATGTGTGGTTGTGAGAGTTGGACTATAAAGAACGCTGAGATCTGAAGAATTGATGCTTTTGAACTGTGGTGTTGGAGAAGACTCTGGGGAGTCCCTTGCACTGCAAGGAGATCCAACCAGTCCATCCTAAAGGAAATCAGTCCTGAATATTCATTGGAAAGACTGATGCTGAAGCTGAAACTCCAATACTTTGGTTACCTGATATGAAGAACTGACTCATTGGAAAAGAGCCTGATGCTGGGCAAGATTGAAGCCGAGAGGAAAAGGGGACAACAGAGGATGAGATGGTTGGATGGCATCACTGACTCAATGGACATCAATTTGAGCAAGCTCCAGGAGTTAGTGAAGAACAGGAAAGCCTAGCGTGCTGCAGTCCATGGGGTCCCAAAGAGTCGGACATGACTGGGCGACTGAACTGAACTGAATAATAACCTTATAAAAAAGTCATTGTGTGTATAGAAAGAAGGGCAACATTAAAATTTACTTGTATTTATGTTATATATATTTCCAAGAGATATATGAGAACATATGCACCATAACATGTAAAAATATTCACAGCAGCATTATTCATAATATCCCCAAAGTGAAGATTACAGAAAAACACCAAGAGTGGCATGCATGAACAGTGCCACAGCCATACAAGAGAATACTCTCAAGCCATGAAAAAGAAGCCAGCTTCAGCTATACCCAACAACATGAATGGATCTCCAAAACATGATGTGGGAAAAGTCAAGACAGACACAAAAGAATGCACCTTGCTTATCATCTAATTAAAGTTCAAAAACAGACTAAATAAACTATACTAATGCAAAACAGTGATTAGCTTATAGGTAAGAGTCACCTGGAAGGGAGGGGAACTGCTAATGTTCTCCTGCTGGATTAGGTGAGGTTACGGAGAAGGAAATGGCAACCCACTCCAGTATTCTTGCCTGGAAAATTCCATGGATGGTGGAACCTGGTGGGCTACAGTCCATGGTGTCACAAAGAGTCGGACACGACTGAGCGACTTCACTTTCACTTTCACAGAGATAGTGACTTTTGTAGCCTACTTGTATTTTACTTTTATGTGCTATTTTACTAACTTTTCTGAAACTGAAAACACTGCACTGGCCAATACATTGTTTTCTGAATGTGAATAGATACACTGAATTTATCTATATTCTGAATAGGTTATCCTTATATATGGATTGTAGGGCTTCCCAGGTGGCCCAGATGGTAAAGAATCTTCGTGCACTGTGGGAGACCCAGGTTCAATCCCTCGGTCAGAAAGATCCCCTGCAGGAGGGCGCGGAAATCTGCCCCAGTACTCTTGCCTGGAGAATCCCATGGACAGAGGAGCCTGGTGGGCTATAGTCCATGGGATCACAAAAGAGTCAGACAAGAACAAAAGAAACAAGAACACAGGAAGCTGATAATATGATAATCCTGGTTGTCTCTTGATGATGAAACTGGGTGTCTAAAGGGTAGGAATATATTTTTTAAAACTTGAACCATATAAATGTATTAAAGGTTCAAAAAATAGTAGTTTAAATAAATTATTACAATGAACTTTACCTGACACAACATACACTGTTTTAACAGACATAATTTTGATATTCTGGCTTTTACTTTCTATTTCTGTCACTAATGTGCGGCTTGCACATTGCTCTGCTCTTGTGCTATGCTGATAACAGCCTGTTGACCATTAGCTTCTGTTCGAGAAACTCTAGGGCATTTTGTTTCTAATCATCTTCTTTATTCAGCATTTTTTATCCATGCTCCATTTCAGACTCCAAAAATTTCTCCTAATTATTTCATTGGCAATTCTGATACATTTTTTCCCCTAGAGTTCCCTACACACAGTTCTTTTACTTCTACACATTCTAAAACTTAAAATTTTTTAATTAAATGATTGCTCAAAATTTCAACTCCTTTGCTGCTGTAAATAATTGCACTTTTCCAAACACTTTGATGCATGAAGTCAAGGCAAAATAGGTGACATTTGTTTACCTTTACAGGTTTGTGAAATTTCCACACTTAATTTCAAAAATATTAAGTAAATAAATGCTCAGATATGCACACAATTCTAAAAAAAAAAAGAAGCATAATTGCCACCTGTTACCTGTTCAGTGCCAACATGTGTAGATTAATAAATATGGTTTTCACCTGAGCACTGACTGCTGGATTCTTTGGCTGCAGTGATCAGGTGGAAAATGTACTCTTTTTTGAGAAGACATAAATAGAACTGTTATATACCATAGTTTAGTATGAGTGTAATGAGAGGCAAAATGTAGTGAATTGTGAATTAAGAGGATGATGTAACACCTTAGATAGTAAAAAACTGGTTAATCCTAAACGTATCAAGTAACTTGATAAAATATCAGAAGTTCTAAAATAATTTTTTTAACAATGGTCCCATTTAACAGATGGAGAAAATGGAAACAGACACAGAGTAACCTGGAATATGTCGATTTGAGGTTTTTAATCCATGGGTGATATTTAAAACAGTAAGAGTGATATGACATAGGTACTGATCCAATAGAACGGACCATTCAGCCTTGGCCTTGGAGGTTGTCTGTGGGTCAGGAGTGAAGTCTTCAAGTCCTGTAGGGATGGCTGTGACAGCGATGAGAAAGAGAGCAATGGGGTCTGGCCCAGCGTGGGGAGGGGGTGCTCCTTGATGCCTTAATATTTTGATCTCCTTGCTGTCCAAGAGACTAGGCTATGAAAATTCTGTTCTCCCAACAAAATCACAATCATTTTTCCTACAATGGGAAGTGTGCCCTGGCTGACGTTTCCCTCATAGCCACCTTCTATATCCTCACATATCCCTAAAATAAGAAAACACAAGCATCCACCTGCAGCAAATTTTAAAAGAACTTCAGCCTACCTCATTGGCTTTGTGTCAAATTTATTGCTGAATTTCACTACAGCCTCCTGATCTGCTTTATTGCTGATTTTAATCTTGTTTGTTTTGAGCTTCTGAGTCTACCGCAAAATACCTAATACACTCTTTGTAGCCAGAGACTGTAAAAATAGAATGTATCATATTCCCATTATAACCACGTTATATCATCCACATTACACAGCACCCATAGGTGGCCTACATTTTTAATTATTTCCCCCCTCAAAACTCTAAATTATTACAATGAATTTGGAAACTCCTCCACCTCTCATCAGAGCAAGTAATTGAATACTGCATTATGATAATAAACCATCTTTCCTTCTAAGTGCTCATTCCCAGAGGGCTTTGTTCTGTGCAGGAAGTCCAACATGTGCTGAGTACTCAGACCATCATGCCTTGTTTGTTATTTTGCCTTGGATCTTAAACCACTTTTACTCCAACAAACCCTCCTTGCATTCTGCAGTCAAACCTATCAAGGGGGCACCATTCTTTAGGTAGAAAAGCAATTCCCAGTCTCTGGTGACAAGGATGTGCCTCTGCTTCCTAATACAGGGAAGACATCTTTCTCATGGGGAATTTAATGGCTCATTTTTTAGTGGAATGGGAAAAGTCAGGGAGCCCTTCCTGCACTTACTATTTTTATGTAACTTCAGCTCCAAATAATTGAGGTGACAAAGCAGCATATTTGAGGGTAGCATGTCCCAAACTCCTCTGTAGCCTGGATAGGCAACCAACACCATGGTTAGGTTGGAGGGTTGATAAAGGGCCTCACTGAACAGGTTCATCCTCCACCCCCAACAAGCCACGTGGGTGACAAATCACTCGTCCATCCTACACTTCACTTCAGAAACCACCTCTGAAAATAAAATTACAAATCATGACCAAGGGGAGGTGGATGCCCAGCATCTGACCAGCTCTTCCTTCAAAACCCTCTGATTTCCTCCCCTAGCTTTCAAAACCCTCTACTGGATGGCACATTGCTTTTCCCATTTATCTTAGCTCTGGTCTTCTGTTCATCTAGCTGCTGCTACTGAAGTCAATTTCAGCAAGAAGTAATTCTTCTCAAGGGGTTTCCCTGGTGGCTCAGTGGTAAAACAAACAAACAAACAAAAACCCTGCCAATGCAGGAGACACAGGAGATGTGGGTTCCATCCCTGGGTTGGGAAGATCCTGGAGAAGGGAATGGCAACCCACTCCAGCATTCTTGCCTGGGAAATCCCATGGACAGAGGAGTTTGGTGGGCTAGAGTCCATGGGGGTTGCAAAAGAGTCAGATACAACTGAGCAACTAAAAAACAACAACAAATTCTTCTCAAAGCCTCTTTCATATTTATCTGAACCTATTGACAGCAAATGCCATTAAAGTCCCTTGAGACCCTCTGTCTATCCTGGTACTATGTTCAGGGTGTTCGTAACAGAAGGAGTCACTGCCCGCACAACAGGGAGACATTTATATACAGTAAGTAGCGGCTGAGCTTCATCTTGACCTGAGCTATGGTTGGCAGACAATGTCATTCTCTTGCACTTCTAATCCTTTAACAAAAAGGGCAACATGTGCTGTGTACTCAGCTCAGAGAGAACAGTCTGATGCCGGGGACACTAAGAGCCCCAAGACTGACGTGGAGCTTCTTTCTGAATCTTGTCCTTTGCACCCTGCAGCCTTTGTTATTAAAGTACACAAGTGAGTAGCCGATAATTGGTAGAACATTTGGCAGCTAAGGACCTCTTCTGCCACAAATCAGAAAGATTCAGGACTTAAAGAGAATTCTTTCACAGGAAAATGCACAGGGGCAGGAGAGAGCTTCTGCAATGCTTGTCACGTTCTGTTTCTTGATCCGGGTAGTAGCTACATGCTGCTGCTGCTGCTGCTAAGTCGCTTCAGTCGTGTCCGACTCTGTGCGACCCCATAGACAGCAGCCCACTAGGCTCCTCTGTCCCTGGGATTCTCCAGGCAAGAATACTGGAGTGGGTTGCCATTTCCTTCTCCAATGCATGAAAGTGAAAAGTGAAAGTGAAGTCACTCTGTCGTGCCCGACTCTTAGTGACCCCATGGACTGGAGCCTACTAGGCTCCTCTGCCCATGGGATTTTCCAGGCAAGAGTACTGAAGTGGGGTGCCATTGCCTTCTCCAGTAGCTACATAGGGGTGTTGATTTGAGAAAAATTCATGCAGTTCCATACTTATGTGTTGTGTGCTTTTCTCTCTGTGAGTTATACTTCAATTAAAAAACTCATTAAAGCATTAAAGAAAATTGAATATGTTAAGTATATGTGCTATTTGAAATTTTCAAGGAATGTTAATTAACTAGGTAAATGGACTAAATATTAATCAGTCAGTTTAAAAGTTATTGTTCAAAATTTGCTAATTCTGTGAAATAGAATACAATTTATAAGTTGAACTAAAAGACTTAAGGAAAATATTCAACCATTAAAAAAAAATAGAATGAACTACTGATATATGCTACAATGTGGATGAATCTCCAAAATATATGCTGAGTAAAAGAGTGAGTGAAAGTCACTCAGTCATGTCTGACCCTTTGCAACCCATGGACTATACAGTCCATGGAATTCTCCAGGCCAGAATACTGGAGTGGGTAGCATTTTCCTTCTCTAGAAATCTTCCCAACCCAGGTCTCCTGCATTGCAGGCAAATTCTTTACCAGCTGAATCACAAGGGGAGCCCTTATGAGTAAAAGAAGTCAGACAAAAAAAGTCACAGATTATATGATTACATGTATATGAAATGTCCAGAATAAGTATATTCATAGAGACAGAGAAAATTGGTGGTTTCCAGAGACTGAGAGGAGGAGGAAATAGGGATAAACTGCTTAACAGGTAAGAGGTTTTACTCTGGCAAACTACTTCAGTATTCTTGCCTTGAGAACCCCATGAACAGCATGAAAAGGCAAAAAGATAGGACACTGAAAGATGAACTCCCCAGGTCCATGGTGCCCAATATGCTACTGGAAATCACTGGAGAACTAACTCCAGAAAGAATGAAGAGACGGAGCCAAAGCAAAAACACCACCCAATTGTGAATGTGACTGGTGATAGAAGCAAGTCCGATGCTGTAAAGAGCAGTATTGCATACAAACCTGGAATGTTAGGTCCATGAATCAAGGCAAATTGGAAGTGGTCAAACAGGAGATGGCAAGAGTGAACATCGACATTTTAGAAATCAGCAAACTAAAATGGACTGGAATGAGTGGATTTAACTCAGATGAACATTATATATACTACTGTGGGCAGGAATCCCTTAGAAGAAATGGAGTCACCATCATAGTCAACAAAAGAGTCCGAAATGCAGTACTTGGATGCAATCTCGAAAATGACAGAATGATCTCTGTCCGTTTCCAAGGCAAACCATTCATTATCACAGTAATCCAAGTCTATGCTCCGACTAGTAACGCTGAAGAAACTGAAGTTGAACAGTTCTATGAAGACCTACAAGACCTTCTAGAACTAACACCAAAAAAAGATGTCCTTTTCATTATAGGGGACTGGAATGCAAAAGTAGGAAGTCAAGAAACACCTGGGGTAACAGGCAAATTTGGCCTTGGAATACAGAATGAAGCAGGGCAAAGGCTAACAGAGTTTTGCCAAGAGAATGCACTGGTCATAGCAAACACCCTCTTCCAACAACACAAGAGAAGACTCTACACATGGACATCACCAGATGGTCAACACCGAAATCAGATTGATTATATTCTTTTCAGCCAAAGATGTAGAGGCTCTATACAGTCAGCAAAAACAAGACCAGGAGCTGACTGTGGCTCAGATCATGAACTCCTTACTGCCAAATTCAGACTTAAATTGAAGAAAGTAAGGAAAACCACTAGACCACTTAGGTATGACCTAAATCAAATCCATTATGATTCTACAGTGGAAGTGAGAAATAGATTCAAGGGATTAGATCTGATACACAGAGTGTCTGAAGAACTATGGACAGAGGTTTGTGACACCGTATAGGAGGCATTCCTTTTTTGCAGAAAGGCAAAATCGTTGTCTGAGGGGCTCTTACAAATAGCTATGAAAAGAAGAGAAGTGAAAGACAAAGGAGAAAATGAAAGATATACCCATTTGAATGCAGAATTCCAAAGAAGAGCAAGGAGAGATAAGAAAGCCTTCCTCAGTGATCAATGCAAAGAAATAGAGGAAAACAATAGAATGGGAAAGACTAGAGATCTCTTCAAGAAAATTAGAGATACCAAGGGAAATTTTTATGCAAAGATGGGTACAATAAAGGACAGAAATGGAATGGACCTAACAGAAGCAGAAGATATTAAGAAGAGGTGGCAGGAATACACAGAGAACTATACAAAAAAGATCTTCATGACCCAGATAATCACGATGGTGTCATCACTCACCTAGAGCCAGACATCTTGGAATGTGAAGTCAAGTGGGCTGAATCGAGACACCGATTCAATTCCTGGACCAGGTAGGTCTCACATGCCATGGAGCAACTAAGCCCACGTTAGAAAGCATCACTATGAACAAAGCTAGTGGAGATGATGGAATTCTAGTTGAACTATTTCAAATCCTAAAAAATGATGTTGTAAAAGTGCTCTACTCAATATGCCAGCAAATTTGGAAAAGTCAGCAGTGGCCACAGGACTGGAAAAGGTCAGTTTTCATCCAATCCCAAAGAGAGGCAATGCCAAAGAATGTTCAAACTACTGCACAATTGCACTCATCTCACATGCTAGTAAAGTAATGCTCAAAATTCTCCAAGCCAGGCTTCAACAATACATGAACCACGAAATTCCAGATGTTCAAGCTGGTTTTAGAAAAGGCAGAGGAACCAGAGATCAAATTGCCAATATCTGCTGGATCATCAAAAAAGCAAGAGAGTTCCAGAAAACCATCTACTTCTGCTTTATTGACTATGCCAAAACGATTGACTGTGTGGATCACAACAAGTTGTGGAAAATTCTTCAAGAAATGGAATACCAGACCACCTCACCTGCCTCCTGAGAAATCTGTGTGCAGGTCAAGAAGCAACAGTTAGAACTGGACATGGAACAACAGACTGGTTCCAAATCAGGAAAGGTATACGTCAAGGCTGTATATTGTCACCCGGCTTATTTAACTTATATGCAGAGTACATCATGAGAAATGCTGGACTGGATGAAGCACAAGCTGGAATCAAGATTGCCAGGAGAAATATCAATAACCTCAGATATGCACATGATACCACCCTTACAGCAGAAAGAGAAGAAGAACTAAAGAGCCTTTTGATGGAAGTGAAAGAGTAGAGTGAAAAGGTTGACTTAAAACTCAACATTCAGAAAGGTAAGATCATGGCATCTGGTCCCATTACTTCATGGCAAATAGATGGGGAAACAATGGAAACAGTGAGAGACTTTATTTTGGGGGACTCCAAAACCACTGCAGATGGTGACTGCAGCCATGAAATTAAGAGACGCTTTCTCCTTGGAAGAAAAGTTATGACCAACCTAGACAGCATATTCAAAAGCAGAGATATTACTTTGCCAACAGAGGTCCATCTAGTCAAAGGTATGGTTTTTCCAGGAGTAATGTGTGGTTGTGAGAGTTGGACTATAAAGAACGCTGAGATCTGAAGAATTGATGCCTTTGAACTGTGGTGTTGGAGAAGACTCTTGAGAGTCCCTTGGACTGCAAGGAGATTCAACCAGTCCATCCTAAAGGAAATCAGTCCTGAATATTCATTGGAAGGACTGATGCTGAAGCTGAAACTCTAATACTTTGGCCATCTGATGCAAAGAGCTGACTCATTTGAAAAGACCCTGATGCTGGGAAAGATTGAAGGTGGGAGGAGAAGGGTACAAGAAAGGATGAGATGGTTGGATGGCATCACCAACTCAATGAACATGAGTTTGAGTAAGCTCCAGGATTTGGTGATAGACAGGGAAGCCTGGCATGCTGCAGTTCACGGGGTCCCAAAGAGTTAGACATGACTGAGCAACTGATATGAATTGATGGGATTGCTTTTTTTTTTTTTCCGCTTTGTAATGGTTAATTTTAGGAACTTCTCTTACGGTCCAGTGGTTAAGAATCCACCTTGCAAATCAAGAGACACCGATTCCATCATTGTACCTGCTAGGTCTCACATGCCATGAAGCAACTAAGCCCGTGTGCCAGATATCTGTTAACTTTCTTAACTGTTGAACCTGGGCTCTAAAGCCTGGGAGCCACAACTACTAAAGCCTGGGCATTCAAGAGCCTATGCTCGGTAAGAAGAGAAGCCCCTGCAATGCGAAGCCTGGGCTCCACAAGTAGAGAGCAGGCCCCACTTACCATGGCTAAAGAAAGCTGGTGCACAGCAACGAAGACCCAGCACAGCCAAAAATAAAATAAATAAATATTTTTTAAACTAAAATAAAATGGTTAATTTTATGTGAATTTCACCTCAGTAAAAACCTTACAGATTAAACTTAGACTTTAATTCATTCAAATTTAATACATTCAACTGTAATTTAAAAACCTCTAAATGTGTTTTTTTTTTTTTTCCTGAGCACCATAGCAACCCTGTGTGGCACACAAAGCTATCATACTTTCTTTTGAATGTGGGTGCTATTGATGGGGTCAGATTCATGGTTGAGTGCAGAGATAGGAGTATTCCTCTACATTCTTTGTGTGCGATGGTCTACTGTCCCTGCAAATCCAATTTCATAGATCCTCTAAGAAAAAAAAAAAAAAAGGAGAAATGGCTACTGCAAATAAAATTGCAATTGATGTAATCTGAGGATTGTTTTTTTTTTTGCCCCTGCCATTTGGTAAACCTGCCTTCAGTCCATTTGAGATGACCTTTGTTAAATTAACTCCTGGGGAGGATATTCTACAATTTTTTGTGAACTTATACCCCAAAAGAAGGATCTGTAAGACCTACCAAAGAGAATCATCTGACACTGATGATTAAGCCTTCTTAGGGATATTCTAAAAAAGCATTTGCCTGTGATGCGGGAGACCCAGGTTCAATCCCTGGGTTGGGAAGATCCCCTGGAGAAGGAAATGGCAACCCACTCTGGTACTCTTGCCTGGAAAATCCCATGGATGGAGAAGCCTGTAGGCTACAGTCAATGGTAAGCTACAGTTCTATGGTAGGCTACAGTCTACAGGGTCCCAAACAGTCGGACATGACTGAGCGACTATATTCTATGTGGTCCAGAAGGAGGTGGACGTGAAGTTCATCTTGTGACTTGACTGGAGATGTTTGCTGACTTGACAAAGGAAACTTGGTGGTAATGGAAGAAACTGAGCATCTCTGGAATTTGGGGAGAGAACAAATTCCAAGACCTATCTACTTGAAAAGCTTCCCCCAGCAACGGCAGAGTGAGAACAGCACGTGAAGTGTGAGGTTTGAGTAATGACAGACAGAATCTAAGCATTATTTGCAGCTAGCGTGCATGTCCTAATGTAAGAAAATGACTGTTTCAACACAGGCCAGCAGGGGACAGTGACAACGTCCTCCGCTCTGACTAGACTACGTTCAGGGGAGGAAAGTGGATCTGAAATTTAATTAGGTTAAGGTTGCCAGATTTAACAAATAAAAATACAGGGCATCCAATTAAATATGAATTGCAGATAAAAAGCACGTTTTTGTTTTTCCTGATAGGTAAGAAATGGACTTAATTTAGAGAGAAACACATTCCATAGACAAAGTGTGGGCCATCTCAGAAGGCAAGAGCTGCCAAGTGCGTGTTTTTTAAGTGTTTAAGTATATTCCATGCATTGCTTGAAATATACTAAAAGGTGATTCATTGTTTCATCTGAAATCCAAATTTAGCTGCATGCCCTGTATTTTATCTGGCAACCCTGAATTAAGGAAAGATATGTCTCTGTGTATGTTAAGGAGAGAAACAGACACAAAGACGTGTAACTCATCCAGTTTACACAGTCTTACATGGTAAAACCTGGGCTTGCCTGGTGGCTCAGATGGTAAAGAATCTGCCTGCCACACGGGAGGCCCGTGTTAGATCCCGGGGTCGGGAAGATCCCCTGGAGAAAGGAATGGCTACCCACCCCAGTGTTCTTGCCTGGAGAATCCCATGGGCAGAGGAACATGTTGGGCTACAGTTCATGGGGTCACAAAGAGTCGGACACGACCGAGTGACTAATACACACACACACACACACACATGCATACACACACACACGCGGTAAAACAGAATCTCTGTTCATTTTACCTTAAGATGATATGAAAACGGAAATTAGTGATCTGACGGATTTGGAGTTTTCTTTCCTGATCTCCCTTACTGCTTCCTGTCTTTTGTGCCTTATGGCCAAAGAGATTTCTAATTAACCTCTTCTGTTCCTCATATTGGCAATCAACTTCATGGTTTATGCCTCCAATGATACTGTCTTCTTCTCCCTGTTTCCTTATCCTGCCCTGAGGTCTACTTTTATTCTAGAGTCTTCTCAAAACAAGTGGAAAGAAAATGAGGATGATCAACTCACCTCAAGCTGGACCAAGAGGGGGTAGGGAAGCAATGAAACGTGAAGCCAAAGAGAAGAAAAAAGTCGTCTGTTTGACTTTACTCTTTTGCCACATAGGACAGGATCCAGGACCTGCTGTGTCTGTGTGCATTTACCTTGGAAACAAGCTTTGTGTAAATTGGGAAAGCCACTTGACCTCAGATTTTTCAACTGTAAATAAAAATAATCTCAACCTACACCTGCAAGGGGGCTCCGTTGAGAAAAGCATGTGAGAGTACTTTAGAAAATCTGAAGGGCTATGATTATGGGGTTATTTTATTATATATTTTTTCCTCTTGGAATACCACATCGAATACCTGCTTTGATTTCTACAAAAGAAACACTGCTATTGTATTCTCTTCACCTTCACCCTAATCCCAACAACTAAAGGTGTTATAAATAGTGATGAAGAAGCTTAACTAAGGTGAGTCAAGTGCAGCCTCCAGCATAAATCACCAGCACCTTCCAATTTCTTGATTTAAGCCCCTCCATCAGGAGCAGGTAATGGTTGGGAGAGAGGCTTTTTAAAGCTTCAGAGGTATGAAAGGAGCTAAACACCAGGAAACATCTATCAAAATACAAAGGAAGTGACAAATTACTTTATAATATGCAGAAAAATATGCATTTGAATGATTATCTTTGAAGACATTTTTTTTTGGGGGGGGAAATAACACATTTATAGATGTTCTACAGGAGGATGGGTGACTGCTTTATTTCATCTATTAAGCTTTCCCAGAAGAGGAAACTTTAGGGACTCTAAAGATGCTTGCAAATCACCCTTATAACTCTTGTCTTCATCTTACTGGCTTCCTTTGGACTTTTGCTCTCAATAAAGCATAATTCTCTTGGTTACATCTGTCACCTGTGTTGAGTCTCTACTGTGAATTTTTGTTGTTGTTTTGTTTTTAAAGCTTTCTTCTTTGTGGGCTCTTCTTTTCTGCCCCACAGAGATAGCTAAGTGTTTTCTAGCTGTCTGTGTTCTTATATCCCTTGCATTCAATCCAGTTTTGTAAATCCAAGTTACAGCTATTCCCTACCTCTTACAAAAGGAGCTGTGCCTTTCAGGAGTCCTTGTTGGAGGGCCTACAAGGCCATTTAACATTATGTGTCAGTGCTAGTTGACAGCAAAGGATTAGACCAAAGGTCTCTAAAGGGGGATGGAGAGAGGACCTAGAGTATTTATTTTATGGATTGACAATGCCACCCTCACTCGGTCCATTTAGCCAGTCGTCATCAGTGATATGCCAAGGGTCTTGGGAAGAGTGGAGGTTCCACAGTCAGTTGAAACTAACAATGACCCCCATCCTCATTCACTCTATTTCACAGAATTGTGAAATATTGCCATTTGCATGTATATAGTAACACACTATTACAGATTATGTGGTTTAGCTTTAACCCACCAAATGAAGAAGTATTAACAGCTTTAAAATATTCCTGTAAAGAGACCATGAATTGATTGAATGTTGACAATGCAAGCACAAAGAAAGAGCAAGAAATTGATGAAGCTGACACTTTTCCTTCTCATGGTTTGAGCTCTAGCTCAAACCATTGTAGGCGAAATCAATGATAATCTAATAGTGCTGACACATTTCTCTTGCTTAAAAAATTTGTTTCCATGAAAAGAAAAAGTTTTATAACACAAATAAATGAACAAAAATCTATTTTTAAGTCCTGTGCATTTTCCCCGTAATAATTTAATGGCCATATTAATAAAGCAGTATATGTACATAATGTAAAACTGTCAACATTTTGTGATTGTAAACTCAAAGAATTTTTACTGACAGCTATATGCAACAAAAAAAAATTTTAGCAACCGCTGGGTAAAAGTTAATGTGCTGGAATTGACTCACATAGGCTTTTGAGAGCCGATTGTTAAATTTTCAGGGTTTTTTTTTTTTTCATGCTATCTATTAAATACAATTATTAAAATTTTGATTATATAAATTTACAATGACATAAATTATATTAAAAACAAAAGTTAATAAATTTCAAAACTTAACACTTCCTAATTATCTTACTACTGTTATTTTACTGTTGTCTATGCTTTTGAAGTTATATACATCTATTTCATCTATATAGTGGTGTATTAGTTATCTACCACTGCATAACAAATTGCCCCAAAATTTAGCAGCTTAAAATAATGAACATGTTAGCTCACCAGGATTATAAATTAGGAATCTGAGAGCAGCTTAGATGGGCTGTTCTGGCTCAGGGTTTTTCATGAGACTACAGCCAAGATGACCTTTGGGGCTACAGCCATTTCATGGCCTAACTAGAGCTGGAGGATTTGCCTCTAAGAATGTTAACTCACATGACTTTTGGCTGGAGGCCTCAGTTCCTGCCACATGAGCATCTTAATCAGGCTGCTTACAATAGGACAGCTAGCCTCAAAGTGACTGATGAGACAGAGAGTGAGAGGCAGAAAAGAGGGGGCAGTAAGAGGAAGAGAGAGAGAACGAGAAGCTGTAGTGTCTTTTATAGCCTAACCTTGGGAGTAACATACCATCTGCCGTAATTTATTGGTTACACAGACCAACTCTGGGACAGTGCGGGAGAAGAATAAACATTGGATGTGAACACCACGGGGGTTATCTTGGAGGCTGGCTGGCACAGGCAGAAATACAATGATATGCTACTCCGTATTTCTTCCCTACTCCACATTCAGTGACATCACCTGGATTGTTTGAAATTGGCCAGGGTAGTGGTATTTTACTGCAGAAATCAGCAAATGGTACAAAAATCAAGTGGTTGCTGTTTCATTGCATGTTGTTTTGTCTGTTTTGCCTGGAGAACCACTGTTGAACACTTCCCAACACCTCCCAGATCAGAGCACGCCACCACATTGCACTATCCATGCTGTGTTTACAAGGTAATGGGGGTGGGTACCCATTGGTCTGAGCATGTGGTAGGGAGGATTAGCTGTCGATTAGCTGGGATGAGATGGGAGTTAAAGAGGGCTTTCCTAGTAGCTCAGATGGTAAGGCATCTGCCTGCAATGCAGGAGACCTGGGTTTGATCCCTGGGTTGGGAAGATCCTCTGGAGAAGGAAATGGCAACCCAGTCCAATATTCTTGCCTGGAGAATTTCATGGGCAGAGGAGCCTGGCAGGCCACAGTCCATGGGGTTGCAAAGAGTCGGACACAGCTGAGCGACTAATGCACACAGGAGTTAAAGAACCAAGGCAGAAGCCACAAACCAAGAGGGAGGTGGTAGGAAGTGGGATCAGTTGAGGGGCTGGTACCTCAGTGGTTCTGAAGGACAGCATGGCAGCCTTCAGATTGCACATGCTTATTTTAAAGGTCTAGGGTGAGAAAAGACTAGACAGAAGTCTGACATGGTGAGGCCCTAAGGCTCTCACTTCGTAGGGCGTTGACAGACTGTATCTGAATTTTGACCTTGAGCTCATTTCAGTGCCCTATTCTGAGGCTGACAGGAGTGATTTAAGATTGGGCAATCAAGAATCTAAACAAGTGGTTAAAGAAACGAGGAGAGAAGCTTGGCAGAGGTGCAATAAACAATGGGAATGGTCTCCTGGGAAAGGCTCTTGTACAGAAGAGTGGCAGGACAAGGACAATAACGATCAGAATGACATTAACTTGGGGACTTCTCTGGTGGTCCAGTGGTTAAGAACCCGTCTTGCAGTGCAGGGGACACAGGTTCGATGCCTGGGAACTAAGATTCCCACATGCCTTGGAGCAACTATACCTGCGAGCCAAAACTGGAGAGAGTCTGTGTGCTGCAAGGAAAGGTCTGCATGATGTAATGAAGACCCTGTGTGCCTCAACTAAGACCCATCAGAGCCAAATACATAAATATTTTTTAAAAAGAGAGAAATGGCTCTACCCTATGAGATAAGCTCTGTTTCAGTCTTATTGGCTACTAGATAATGAATGTAGGCTTGTTTCATCATCAATTTAATCATTCAAAATTCAACTTAATAAGTGATTATTTAAGGTCTGCTGTGTGCCACAGACTGGCTTGGGATCCTAGGAATGGAGGTTGGAATGGGAAATAAGAGAATTATATTAAACAGTCTCTATGTTATAGACTTTTGGGCCTAGTTTACAACACTTTAAAGAACCTCCAATTTTTTCTGATAACAAATAAGGATATTGGAACCTAAAAGTTGTGGGTGGTTTTATTTTTACTATGTTAAAATATACACAGCACAAAATTGACCACTCTAGCCATTCTCACATGTACAATTAAATGACACTAAGTATTTTCACAATGTTGAGCAGGCATTACCATTATCCATTTTCAGAAAGTTTTCATCATCCTAAACAGAAATTTGTACCCTCTAGACAATAACTTTTGTCTAACAGATGTTCAATCTTTTTATATTTTGGATTGCTTTTATTTTTTTCCCTTAATTCTTTCAATGCCTGGATGTTAAGCATTAAATATGGCATTATCAAATCATTAGCCAGTGTTACTGAGCCCAACGTGGATTAAAATGTTTTAAGCTCACATAAAACAAGGCATTAACCTACTTTGTATAACTGCTGATAAGTTAGAGTTGAAATTTTACAGATCAGTGAAAGAATGAGTTAATCAATTTAACTACAGAAGTGGAGGACAACCGGATGCAACCAGCCCAACAATAAAGACCAATTAGTTCAAATGTCCACTGAACACAGAGATCAGATGGGCTGAAACAATAGTCAGAGCTGTGTCTTTTAGAACTGGGCCATCTAGCTGTGTGAGAACCCGGATGCTCTACCCTCACTTGCATAACCCAGGTTTGATGGCTAGACTGATTTCATTTTCAATCTTAGGAATCATACTAAAGGACTGTGGGAGGAGGGATGGGAGGGCAGGCGGGCAGGAGAATGAATATAATATCCCTCTCAGTTCAGTATTATCCTTGGTACTTCCTCACTTTTGAATTTTATCGTAAGAAGTCCCTTAGACAAGTATTCAAGAGCAGTTAATTTATTCGGGAGAAGCAAATTCCTTAAGGCAGCAGGGAGCTGAGACAGGGACAGGAAAGCAGCCGATGAAGGGGCATTACCGGGGAGACTCCCACTTGGGAGGCTGAAGAGTAATCCCATAAGAAGCTCCGGTAAATGGCATAGACCAGGGGTCCCTAACCTGCGGGATCTAATGCCGGATGATCTGAGATGGAACTTCTGTAATAAAAATAGAAATAAAGTGCACAATAAATGTAGTGCGCCTGAATCATCCTGAAACTACGCCCCTCCCCACCCGTGGAAAAACTATCTTCCACGAGATCAGTCCCTGGTGCCAAAAGAGGTTGGGGACTGCTGGCCCAGAGCACACATCTGCCTCATCCAAGCCCAGGGTTGAAGGAGATGGGGAATTGAAGGGGACAAAAAATGTTTTTTTCCCATACCATGTTGAGTTCTTAGCTGAGACCTCACTAATAAAAGTCAGATCAACAAGAGAAAAACAAACAGATATTCATTAACCTTACACCTCCTACATACACAAGAGACGCGAGAAAAAATGATTAACTCTCCAAGTGGCTTAGAATTGGGCTTGAATACCATCTTAAATATCAATATCCTCAGATATGCAGATGACACCACCCTTATGGCAGAAAGTGAAGAGGAACTAAAAAGCCTCTTGATGAAGGTGAAAGACGAGAGTGAAAAAGTTGGCTTAAAGCTCAACATTCAGAAAACAAAGATCATGGCATCTGATCCCATCACTTCATGGGAAATAGATGGGGAAACAGTGTCAGACTTTATTTTTGGGGGCTCCAAAATCACTGCAGATGGTGATTGCAGCCATGAAATTAAAAGACGCTTACTCCTTGGAAGAAAAGTTATGTCCAATCTAGATAGCATATTGAAAAGCAGAGACATTACTTTGCCAACAAAGGTCCGTCTAGTCAAGGCTATGGTTTTTCCTGTGGTCATGTATGGATGTGAGAGTTGGACTGTGAAGAAGGCTGAGCGCCCAAGAATTGATGCTTTTGAACTGTGGTGTTGGAGAAGACTCTTGAGAGTCCCTTGGACTGCAAGGAGATCCAACCAGTCCATTCTGAAGGAGATCAGCCCTGGGATTTCTTTGGAAGGAATGATGCTAAAGCTGAAACTCCAGTACTTTGGCCACCTCATGCGAAGAGTTGACTCATTGGAAAAGACTCTGATGCTGGGAGGGATTGGGGGCAGGAGGAGAAGGGGATGACAGAGGATGAGATGGCTGGATGGCATCACTGACTCGATGGACGTGAGTCTCAGTGAACTCCGGGAGTTGGTGATGGACAGGGAGGCCTGACGTGCTGCGATTCATGGGGTCGCCAAGAGTCGGACATGACTGAATGACTGAACTGAACTGAACCATCTTAACAGGGCAAGAGGAGGATAAATGATTTTTAGGAAAGGTAAGAGGATCCTTAGAAGACTACATGTGGTAGTTTGTGACACATTTGTCTGCAGGTGGTGTTGACTTCTAGCTTCATCTCCTGAGATGAGTCAGTCTTTCCCCATTGATAAGACGCTTGGGGAAGGAATTTATGACACTTGAGTTTCTTTTGGAGGATCTGTCTTTAGGCAGATAAGCAAAGTTCACAGAAACCTGTCCTTGCATTTGCTGTTTTTCAAGTACCTACAGCTCAAAAAAAAATCAATATACCAATGCAGTATATTTTGTGGTGGCCTGTCCTGAAATCACACAGTCATGTTCTGGACTAAATAGTCTACTCTTCTCCAGTATTTATGCACCAGTTCCCTACAGTCACCCAATACTTTGGCCAGATGCGAAGAACTGACTCATTGAAGAAGACCCTGATGCTGGGAAAGATTGAAAGTGGGAGGAGAAGGGGACAACAGAGGATGAGATGGCTGGATGGCATCACTAGCTCGATGGACATGAGCTTTAGCAAGCTCTGGGAGTTGATGCTGCAGTTCACGGGGTTGCAAAGAGTTGGACACGACTGAGCAACTGAACTGAACTCCCAACAGTCACTGTTTGAGGGCTGTTCTCAGGGGTCAATTACAAAAATAGCATGAGTGTAAGTCCACATTTGAATGAACGTAAGTAGTTGGAGAGTCAGACCAAAGCTTGTAAAACATGATCAGCAGTTATAATTTCATTCTTGAAATCAAGAATTTCACCCAAGAGTTACTCTTGAGTTACTGGAAAGCATTTTCAGTGTGGGATTGTTATCTAGCTTATGTTTTCAGTTAAAATTACTCTGGCTACTGTGTGAAGGATAAATCATAGAACAATAGTTAAACAGGGAAACCAATTAGAAGCTATTTAAAATAACTGGGGGACTTCCCTAGTCGTCCAGTGGTTGAGATTCGGTGCTTCCAATGCAGGAGGGGGTGTGGGTTCAATCCATGCGTGGGGGAAGCTGAGGTCCCACATGCCATGCAGTGTGGCCAAAGAAAAAAGATCATTAAATTAGTAACTGGGACAGTAGATGATGGGGGCCTAGGTTAGGAGGAGGGCAGCAGATATTGAGAGAAGCGGTGTGATTCAAGGTACTTTGACTCAACAGTATTGTAAGTAAAGAGTGAGAGGAAGAGAAGAGTCAATGGTGGCTCAGGTTTTTGATGTGAACAATTAGGAGGCTGCTGCTGCTGCTGCTAAGTCTCTTCAGTCGTGTACGACTCTGCGCGTCTATAGACGGCAGCCCACCAGGCTCCCCCGTCCCTGGGATTCTCCAGGCAAGAGTACTGGAGTGGGTTGCCATTTCCTTCTCCAGTGCATGAAAGTGAAAAGTGAAAGTGAAGTTGCTCAGTCGTGTCCGACTCTTAGCAACCCCATGGACTGCAGCCTACCAGGCTCTTCTGTCCATGGGATTTTCCAGGCAAGAGTACTGGAGTGGGGTGCCATTGCCTTCTCCGAATTAGGAGACTGGCAGTGCTAATTCAAGAAAGACTGGAGAGGCCCACATCTGGAGGTGAAAATCAAAAATTCTGTTTCTGTGTTATGTTTGAGATGTCAGTCAGACATACAAGTGAAGTTGCTAAATAGGCAGCTGGAACTAGATTTTAAAGTCTAAGATTTGAGATACAAATTTAGGCCACGTAACATCAATTTAGGGGTCAAAAAACAAAGATAGCCTTTAAAGCCAAGAGATCAAACTTGCAAAGTTGTAAAATAGTTGCAGAAGGCATTCCTACCCCTGTGCCCGATTACTTGTCTGCCCCTCCAGGCCCTCTCTTCCTCTCTCTACCCTCCTTTCTGCCTCAAGGCGGTTGATATGCATGTAGGGAGCCATCAGTGTGGGCTCACTGACCAGGCTCCTGGCTGAGCTCCACCCGAGGGGAGTGCCCTTCCTCCACGCCCAGGAGATGAGAAGGAGGAAAGATGAACAAGGTCCTTTTTTCCTCTGTATGTGGCGACCTCAACCAAAGGCCACTGCTTGGTCTCTTAAGATGGCTTCCTCTGTAACTGAGCAAGGCCCTATGGGGCCTTCCCAGGGCAGGCCCTTCCCTCATATTTTGCTTTAGTTCCTCTCTAAAGTGCCTAGATAACAGTAACTAATGCACATTTCCTGAGTTGTTTTACAAATGTGAAAACTCTGCAGCAAATGGAAGATATTAACTACTTGGTGACCATGAGCACACAACCCCCAGACATCCTGGAGCCTGTGTGTATGTGTGTGTTAGTCACTTCAGTCATGTCCGACTCTTACAACCCTATGGACTGTAGCCCTCCAGGCTCCTCTGCCCATGGAATTCTCCAGGCAAGAATACTGGAGTGGGTTGCCATGCCCTCCTCCAGAGGATCTTCCTGACCCAGGAATCAAACCCTAAGGATTGATAATGTTAACCCCTGTCACACCACTCTGTTACCTTACCATCAACCAATCAAAGAATTGCGCAGGAGCTGGTCACATACCTTGAAACCTGCTTCCCCCACCTGGGAAATCCTTGGGGGAGTTCAAGGTTTAGCGGTAGGTACATGAACCACCTGTCTTCTTGCTTGGCCCCATGATAAAAATTTCTCTGCTCCAAATCCTGCCATTTACGTTTGTTTGGCCTTATGGTGCATCAGGCACATCAAATTGTCTTCACTAGCCTCTTTTTTTTCTTTTAGGTTGTCCTAGGTCTTTGTTGGAGAAGGCAATGGCACCCCACTCCAGTACTCTTGCCTGGAATATCCCATTGTCGGAGGAGCCTGGTAGGCTGCAGTCCATGGGGTCGCTGAGGGTCAGATACCACTGAACAACTTCACTTTCACTTTTCACTTTCATGCATTGGAGAAGGAAATGGCAACCCACTCCAGTATTCTTGCCTGGAGAATCCCAGGGACAGGGGAGCCTGGTGGGCTGCCGTCTATGGGGTCGCACAGAATCGGACACGACTGAAGCGACTTAGCAGCAGCAGGTCTGTGTTACTGTGCACGGGCTTTCTCTAGTTGCAGTGAGTGGGAGCTACTTCCTAGAGCAATGCACAGGCTTCTCACCATGGTGGCTTCTCTTGCGGTGGAGCACAGGCTCCAGGGCACAAGGGTTCAGTAGTGGGGCTCCAGAGCATGCCTTCGTTAGTTGCGGCCCTTGGACTCAGTTGCCCCTGCTGCCTGTGGGAGCTTCCAGATCAGGGATTGAACCAGTGTTTCTTGCACTGCAAGGCAGATTCTTAACCACTGGACCACCCAGGAAGTCCACACTAGCATGTTTAACTCTCCGTTCTGGATCCTGGCTAACTTTCCCTATATTCCCTCTTAGGCTGGGAGCTGGAGTGATAACAGCTCTGCGATAGCCTCTGGTATGTTGTATACCCCATGGTTCACACATCTAGCACATACCTTTGTAAAAAGCCTATATGTCTACACTGAATATTCTCCAAACTATAATGTTTAGTATGCCATGTGTTTCTTCTTGGGACTTTAAGTAAATATACCTCCTTTCTCCTCTCCAAAATCACCCCCAAAACAAGAATGAGAGCTGTAAACAGAAGCATAAACTCCCTCTTGTCATGTATAACCTTATGTCACACCCTGTCAAGATGGAAAATTGCATGACGAATGAGAAATGATTTTGCAAAGTATAGGAAACTCAAGAATTGCAAGCACCAGGCTCTATGGAAGCAGAGGTGAGGCAAAGGGATAAACACAGGAAGATAATGTAGAAGGCTGTCTCAGTTCAGTCGAACAGTCATGTCCGACTCTTGGCGACCCCATGAATCGCAGCACACCAGGCCTCCCTGTTCATCACCAACTCTGGAGTTCACTCAGACTCATGTCCATCGAGTCAGTGATGCCATCCAGCCATCTCATCCTCTGTTGTCCCCTTCTCCACCTGCCTCCAATCCCTCCCAGCATCAGAGTCTTTTCCAATGAGTCAACTCTTCGCATGAGGTGGCCTAAGTATTGGAGTTTCAGCTTTAGCATCAGTCCTTCCAATGAACACCCAGGGCTGATCTCCTTCAGAATGGACTGGTTGGATCTCCTTGCAGTCCAAGGGACTCTCAAGAGTCTTCTCCAACATCACAGTTCAAAAGCATCAATTCTTCGGCACTCAGCTTTCTTCACAGTGCAACTCTCACATCCATACATGACCACAGGAAAAACCATAGCCTTGACTAGACGAACCTTTGTTGGCAAAGTAAGGTCTCTGCTTTTCAATATGCTATCTAGGTTGGTCATAACTTTCCTTCCAAGGAGTAAGCATCTTTAATTTCATGGCTGCAATCACCATCTGCAGTGATTTCGGAGACCAAAAAAGTAAAGTCTGACACTGTTTCCACTGTTTCCCAATCTATTTGCCATGAAGTGATGGGACCAGATGCCATGATCTTCGTTTTCTGAATGTTGAGCTTTAAGCCAACTTTGTCAATCTCCTCTTTCACTCTCATCAAGAGGCTTTTTAGTTCCTCTTCACTTTCTACCATAAGGGTGGTGTCATCTGCATATCTAAGGTGATTGATATTTCTCCTGGCAATCCTGATTCCAGCTTGTGCTTCTTCCAGCCCAGCGTTTCTCATGATGTACTCTGCATAGAAGTTAAATAAGCAGGGTGACAATATACAGCCTTGACGTACTCCTTTTCCTATTTGAAACCAGTCTGTTGTTCCATGTCCAGTTCTAACTGTTGCTTCCTGACCTGCATATAGGTTTCTCAAGAGGCAGGTCAGGTGGTCTGGTATTCCCATCTCTTTCAGAATTTTCCACAGTTTATTGTGATCCACACAGTCAAAGGCTTTGGCATAGTCAATAAAGCAGAAATAGATGTTTTTCTGGAACTCTCTTGCTTTTTTCATGATCCAGTGGATGTTGGCAATTTGGTCTCTGGTTCCTCTGCCTTATCTAAAACCAGCTTGAACATCTGGAAGTTCATGGTTCACGTATTGCTGAAGTCTGGCTTGGAGAATTTTGAGCATTACTTTACTAGCATGTGAGATGAGTGCAATTGCTCCCCAAAGGTAACAAGTTTGAATGAATTCAACTAAATGGTGAAGTCTTTTTAAAATTGCTAAAGAAAATACTGTGTTTGAATCACTTGTTATTAGTTTGATGACTGCAGTGACTTTTACCAGCCTCTCTGGTGTAATTTCCCTTAAAATCAAGTATTTTTGTAAGATTTAGCCTCAGTCTCATCATATAATATAGTAGAGAAGAGGCTTCAGTTCAACAAATATGGAGTCCCTGTTCTGTGGTAGCCACTGAGTGTATGAAAATGAATTCAAACAAGTGAACAAGACTAAAGGGAACAAGCACATCCTCTGGAACCATTATGTTCTCTTGTCATAACTGTCTTCAATTTAAGTCTGAATTTGGCAATAAGGAGTTCATGATCTGAGCCATAGTCAGCTCCTGGTCTTGTTTTTGCTGACTGTATAGAGCTTCTACATCTTTGGCTGCAAACAATATAATCAATCTGATTTCAGTGTTGACCATCTGGTGATGTCCATGTGTAGAGTCTTCTCTTGTGTTGTTGGAAGAGGGTGTTTGCTATGACCAGTGCATTCTCTTGGCAAAACTCTGTTAGCCTTTGCCCTGCTTCATTCTGTATTCCAAGGCCAAATTTGCCTGTTACCCCAGGTGTTTCTTGACTTCCTACTTTTGCATTCCAGTCCCCTATAATGAAAAGGACATCTTTTTTGGGTGTTAGTTCAAGAAGGCCTTGTAGGTCTTCATGGAGCCATTCAACTTCAGCTTCTTCAGTGTTACTGGTTGGGGCATAGACTGTTACTGTGGCTGTTACATAGGCAATTACTGTGATATTGAATGGTTTGCCTTAGAAATGAACAGAGATCATTCTGTTGTTCTTGAGATTGCATCCAAATACTGCATTTTGGACTCTTTTGTTGACCATCATGGTTACTCCATTTCTTCTACGGGACCACCACAGTAGTAGATATAATGGTCATCTGAGTTAAATTCACCCATTCCAGTCATTTTAGTGCGCTGATTCCTAGAATGTCAGCGTATATTCTTGCCATCTCCTGTTTGACGCCTTGATTCATGGACCTAACATTCCAGGTTCCTATGCAATATTGCTCTTTACAGCATCGGACCTTGCTTCTATCACCAGTCACATCCACAACTGGGTGTTGTTTTGCTTTGGCCCGTCTCTTCATTTTTTCTAGAGTTATTTCTCTACTGACCTCCAGTAGCATATTGGGCACCTACCGACCTGCGGAGTTCCTCTTTCAGTATCATATCATTTTGTTTTTCATACTGTTCATGGGGTTCTCAAGGCAAGAATCCTGAAGTGGTGGTCGAGAGGAGCAACCCCACATCCAAGGAGCGGAGGCTGCGCGGGCGTGGGAGGGCCGAGAGGAGCTACTCCACGTTCAAGGTCAGGAGGGGCAGCCGTGAGGAGATACCCCTCATCCAAGGTAAAGAGCAGCGGCTGCGCTTTGTTGGAGCAGCCATGAAGAGATACCCCACGTCCAAAGTAAGATAAATCCAAGTAAGATGGTAGGTGTTGCAAGAGGGCATCAGAGGACAGACACACTGAAACCATAATCACAGAAAACTAGTCTATCTGATCACATGGACCACAGAAGGCTGTCTAGAAACACATATATCCCCAATTCTACTTCAAATCCAGGACACTTACTCTCACCCACTCCTACAGCAGATAAGAAATTTATTATCTGGAGAAATTAAACCAGAGAGGGTCCCAATCGGAGCAGGAAGGAAGTGGTACCAAGAAGAATATTTCCAGGAAATAAAAATTAGAATGGATCAATTTCCTGACAAGTTTGACTACGAAGAAAATTCTTCGCGGTGGCATTTGCCATTTCTCTGTGAGTCTACAGGAAAGCTTAACTCTACCTTCAAAGAATATTAAGCAAATGAAAAACGAGTGTATTTTTAACTCCAGGTAAAGCAAAAATTTGCCCAAGAAAATAAATTTAATTTTGGCACAACTCTTGGCTCAGCAGAGAACAATATTTATATGCTCATTATACTGAAAACAGATTTTATATGTAACTGTGTTGGGAAGAAAAGGAACTTTCTAGCAACTTAAAATGCACATAGCTTATGACCCAGAAATTCTCCTTAAAAGAATGTATACTGTTTATTTGCACATATTCAAGGGTCCTTGTAATAATGTTGCTTGAAACAGCAAAAGGTTGATGACAACCTAAAGGATATTAGAGTTAAATTGGTAGTATTCCAAACAACAATATACTATTCAACCACCAGCACTGTTTGTGTTGTAATAAATGCTGGAGACTTCCCTTGTGGCTCAGCTAGTAAAGAATCCACCTGCAATGCAGGAGACCTGGGTTCGATCCCTGGGTTGGGAAGGTCCCCTAGAGAAGGGAAAGGCTACCCACTCCAGTATTCTGGCCTAGAGAATTCCATGGACTGTATAGTCCATGGGGTGGCAACGAGTCGGACATGGCTGAACTACTTTCACTTTCGCTTTCAAATGCTGGAGAGGATGTGGAGAAAAAGGAACACTCCTACATTGTCGGTAGAAATGTAAATTGGTGCAGCCACTATGGAAAACAGTATGGTGTTTCCTCAAAAAACTAAAAACAGAGTTGCCATATGCTCCAGGAATCCCACACCTGGGCACATATCTGGACAAAACTATAATTCAAAAAGATATATGCATGCCATGTTCGGCCGCACTGTTTACAGTAGCCAAGACATGGAGACAACCTAAATGTCCATCCACAGAGGAATGCATAAAGAAGATGTGGTGCATATACTACTCAGCCATGAAAAGTGAGAGTGAAATCGTTCAGTCTCCCAGTCATGGCCGACTGTTGGCGACCCCATGGACTGTAGCCCACCAGGCTCCTCCATCCATGGAATTTTCCAGGCAAGAGTATTGGAGTGGGTCTCCATTTCCTTCTCTAGGGGATCTTCCTGACTCAGGGATCGAACTTGGGTCTCTTGCATTGCAGGCAGACGCTTTTATCGTCTGAGCCACCACGGAAACTCAGTCATAAAAAAGAATGAAATATTGCCATTTGTAGCAATATGGGTGGAACTAGAGATGATCATACTAAGTGAAGTCAGTCAGAAAGAGCAAGACAAATATCATACGATATCACTTATATGTGGAATCAAAAATGTGATACAAATGAACTTATCTGTGAAACAGGAACAGACTCATAGACGTACAGAACCAATCTGCGGTTGCCCAGATGGATGAAGGGTGAGAGAAGGGTGGATTGGGATTTGTGATTAGTAGATGCAACTGTTATATAGAGAATGAATAAACAACAAGGCCGTACTGCATAACACAAGGAACTGTGGAGTTCCTGTGATAAACCAAAATGGAGAAGAATATGAAAAAGAAGGTGTATGTATTTATGGATACCTGAATCACTTGCCTGTATAGCAGAAATGAACACAGTACTGTAAATCAACTATACTTCAATAAAATAAATTTAAAAAACAGTTATCTGTTTCTTCAAAGTTTGGGTCTCAAAATTTAGAGAACTTGTCTTTAAATTGTCTGGAATTGAGCCTTTTAAAGGATAGATCTTTGATTATTTATTCACTTTTATAGTTACTGAATTGTCAGTTCTCTCTTATTTCTCCTTAAATTAATATATAAATTTATTTTTTTCTAGAAAACCATCCATTTCACCTATATTTTCAAACACAATGGCATGAAATTTACATAATATTTTGTAATTTAAGAAATTACTGCCGGACGTTTAGTGTATTTGCATTCTTTTTTCTAAGGTTTATTATTTTTATTCTTTCTCGTTTATCTTTGTAAGAATTGCCAAAGATGTTTATTTTACTGTTCTTTAAAAAACAATCCATTTTTGTTTATATTGATCAAGTCCACCATATTTATATTTTTTCATCAATTTCTGCTTTAATTTTTATACTTCCCCTTTTATAGTTTTTTGAAACGTTCTTGTGATGAATTACTAGTTCATTTTTTTTTGCCTTTTTTATTTTTTAATAAATGTATTTAAGGCTATAAAGTTTCTTTGGTGATACTTCACAGGTTTTGATACATAGGGCTGCTGTGCCCATTCATTTCTCAATCTTTTGTAATTTTGGCATTGATTTCCTTTTTAAGCCAAGAATTATTATAAGGGTCTTCTAAATATCCAAGTTGTATTTTAGGGTAATCGAATTTCCTTTTTAACACAAGAAGAGGCTCAACAATGTGAATATATTTAACACTAATGAACTAGATGCTTAAAAATAGTTAAGATGGTATATTTTAAGTTGGGTGTATTTTATAATAATTAAGGTGTGCTGCGATTTATGGGTTTGCAAAGAGTTGGACACGACTGAGTGACTGAATTGAACTGAACTGAAACATTTTAATGCAAAAGAAAAACATAAGTAGATTTCTGGGTGTGCTGAATGTAATCATCAGACCTGTAATCACAAGTCTTAAAAATAGAAGAGAATGCAAAAGACCAAGAGAAATGGCAGTGCTGAAGTACTTGACCCATCCTTGCTGACTTTGAAGATGGAACAAGGGGTCATGAGCTGAGAGATACAGTAGCCTGTAGAAGCTGGAACAGGTCAGGAAATAGATTCTCTCTTAGAGCCTCCAGAAAGCATTGCAGCCCTGTTGACACTTGATTTTTTTTAGCCCAGACCCATTTTGGATTTCTAACCTCCAGAATTGAATTATAATAAATTTGTATTGCTTTCAGCATTCCAAAATCATGTAAAAGAAAATTTAAAAAAATTTCAACTGAACAGATTTTAAGAGAGGCTATAATTAGGCTAATTCCAATGAACTTTTATTAGCAACTCTTAAATAAGCCCTCAAGTTAATATGAGATACTGCACCAATATTAGCCTCTTTTTATATTTGACATAAAAGTAATCCTAATCTTTTCTATTGATATAAAAGTAATCTAAGCATAGAGATATGAATTGCCAGGCATATAAGCCATAGGGATATTCTTCCCATAAAAAGCTCAATAATTTGTTATCCCCTGGCCACCCCTTTGTACAACTATAGTGCTGATAGCACCAACCAAGGCAGAAAGAAGGTAAGTTCCAAGACCTCAGGATCTCAGTGGTGGACAAGGGGGTCCGTCAGTCAGTATGTGTGCTAAGTCATGTCAGACTCTTAGTTACCCCATGGACTATAGGCTGCCAGGCTCCTGTCCATGGGATCCTTCAGGCAAGAATACTGGAGTGGGTTGCCATTTCCTTCTCCAGGGGATCTTCCTGACCCAGGGATCGAACCCACATCTCCTGTGTCTCCTGCATTGCAGGCAGATTCTTTACCCGCTGAGCCATTAGGGAAGCCAAGGATAAGGGAGTAGGACCTCATAGGTCAGGGACACTTCCACCATCCTGATGAACTCTCTCCAGAAGCCACTCTACACAGCTAGAATTGGAACACCAACCCCACCTTCCCCCCACCCCCAGCACCCAGGCTCAAAAAGTAGAGCCTAGGAAATATTAACCTGAAACACTATCAAAACTTTCTTCTGCAACGTTTAGAACAGTAGTAAGAGAGTAAGCCCAGCAGTGGGAGAGAAAAGCCATAGCTCACCAGGCTGTTAGCCTTCTCCAGGGCTTAAGGGAATTTCATTCCTAGAAATGTGTACAGAGCCTTTGCCACCGAGTCCCAGATGTGTTCCACCTGCTTATCCTCTGAACTTTAGATTGCATTAGAAGAGCTAACATTTGCTTGTTTGGAAGGGGGCTGAGAAAGGTCTGAGAGTCAGAATGACTTTAATAAATGGAGACAGAACCCCATTTGGCCAACACTA
This sequence comes from Bos grunniens, assembly GCF_055505025.1. NCBI lineage: Eukaryota > Metazoa > Chordata > Mammalia > Artiodactyla > Bovidae > Bos > Bos grunniens. The sequence goes on from NC_141168.1 coordinate 23,335,397, forward strand.
TTTTCATCAGTCTTTCATTTCATTATTTTTTAAAGACAGAATTCAAAGTGATTTTCAGATTTGGTGCAATTCCTCTATCTTTGATTCTCAAGTTTGTAAATTAATGAAGGACATTCTGGCTTGTAAAGTGGGAAAACTGAGTCAGGGAGTTGAGGAGTGATGTAGTCCAAGTTACCCAAGATTAGAAAAAGAAAACTTTTGAGGGGGGAGAGGTAAATTGGGAATTTGGGATACACACTACTATATATAAAACAGATAACAAGGACCTATTGTAGAGTATAGGACCTATATTCAATACCTTGTAATAACTAATAGGGGAAAGAAGCTGAAAAAGAACATCAATCTGTAACTGGATCAGTTTGCTGTGTACCCAAAGCATTGTAAATCAACTATGTTTTGTGTTTGCTCATGCTCAGTCATGTCTGACTCTTTGCGATCCCATGGACTGTAGCCCAGCAGCCTCCTCCGTCCAAGGGATTCTCCAGGCAAGAATACTGGAGTGGGTTGCCATTTCCTCCTCCAGGGAATCATCCTGACCTAGGGATCAAACCTGCGTCTCCTGCATTGCAGGCAGATTCTTTACTACTGAGCCACCTGGGAAGCCTATGTATTTCAATTTAAAAAAAAAAGAAAAGAAAAAGGGGAATTTGAGAATCTGACCATGCAATGAGCTGATGAAACTCATCTAGAAGCTTTCCAATTTTCTCCCTTCTCCCCTCAATGATCTCTTGGCATCTCAGCATAATTATTCCCTAGACTTAGTCTATAGCTGTCTTTCCACAAGGCAGAAAATGAAGGTGAAGATGGACTCCGTATGTTTAGAGTTGAAGTAATATTTTCTTTGCTACCCTGCCCCTCATCAAATCATGCAAATAATTTTTGCAGTCCTTGAGTCATGAAAAAAGTTTAAAATCTCCTTTAAGCCATTTGCATTTTTTGGTATTAAAATGCGTTTCCACATGTGAATTCTAAAGGCAAAAATATTTGCACACAATCATTTTTATTAGGACTTTTACAACATATAATCTTTACAAACTACTTTCTTATGCAATCTTCCTCAGAAAGCAGTTCACTTAAGAAAGCAGTTTCTGAAAGTTGTCAGTTGCTAAGAAGTTACTAAGGAAAATCATTTATGTGCAAAATAAAATATCAATCAAACGGTTATAACATGGAGTGAGGTCTCACATAAAAGAAAATAAAATGCAAAGATGTAAAGGCACTCAAGCAAAGAGAGATCTAGAAATAGAATTAATTACTAAAAGTTTTTTTCTGAAGTGCTAAAATGCCTTGTCTGGTCGCAATCTCCTCCTTTCCCTGCTCCATGGAAAGAATTGATGTGAAGAGCTAAAACTTACAAGGAACTGCTTTAACAGAAGCTGTGAGAAAGGACGAGTCATTGAAACAATTCTTATGACAAACAGTCAGTAGTTGACAGAAGCTACAAAACAACTATTTGCTCTAGGGCAATAAAATTATGGATCTGATCCCTCTGACATATTATATGACTTTAAACAAGAATTAAAGAGAAATTACAAAGATATTAAACAATCAAGTCTTGGGAAAACACACTATGCTATGAACGATCATGTTTAGAATTCCTAAGAAATGAACTGAGTTTTGCCACATAGCTGGGTTTTTCCTGACTATTACCCAGAGATTAGTGCATCTGAAGCAAAGGGAACCAGAGATGGAATGCTAGTGCTTGCTAATATCCACCATGCCCTTACTTTTCTACATAAACATACTACGAGACCACATTCAAATTCTCAATGTACAGTTAGGGGAGACCTCTTGATTGAATTTAGCTCTGGACTTACATGGTCACTGCTATGACAACCTGTAAAAACTCTCAAACCTCTCATGTACTATATATACCACATTCTTCATCTTCCTTCATTTCTTTGCTGGATACAGGGTTTTCCACAGAGTGGAAGGTGACAGAACCACAAAATGTACATAGTCTGGATTCCTGAAACTCTGTGTGGAAATTTGCTAATCCATTTGGATTTGGGATATGAACAAGAAATAAATCTTTTATTGTGTTAACCATCTGAGGTTTGGAGGTTATTTGTTATGGCAGATAGGCTACCTTGATTAATACAATGCTTATTAAAATTATAGGATCCTTACAAGCCAAGGGTGTCCACTTTCGCCACTATTATTCAACATAGTTCTGGAAGTCCTAGCTACAGCAATCAGAGAAGAAAAATAAATAAAAAGAATCCAGATTAGAAAAGAAGAAGTAAAACTCTGTTTGCAGATGACATGATACTGTATATAGAAAACCCTAAAGATAGTATCAGAAAATTACTAGAGCTAATCAGTGAATTTAGCAAAGCTGCAGGATACAAAATCAATACACAGAAATCACTTGCATTTCTATATACTAACAATGAAAACTCAGAAAGAGCAATTAAGGAATCAATCCCACTCACCATTGCAACAAAAAGAATTAAATATCTAGGAATAAACTTACCTAAGGAGACAAAAGAACTGTACACAGAAAATTATAAGATGCTGATGAAAGAAATCAAAGATGACATAAACAGATGGAGAGATATTCCATGTTCCTGGGTAAGAAGAATCAATATTGTGAAAATGACTATACTACTAGATGCAATCTACAGATTCAGCGTGATCCCTATCAAATTACCAATGGCATTTTTCACAGAACTAAAACCAAAAATTTCACAATTCATATGGAAACACAAAAGACCCCAAATAGCCAAAGCAGTCTTGAGAAAGAAGAATGGAGCTGGAGGAATCAAGCTTCCTGACTTCAGCTTATACTACAAAGCTACAGTCATCAAGACAATATTGGTTCTGGCACAAAAACAGAAATATAGACCAATTAAACCAGATAGAAAGCCCCAAAATAAACCCATGCACCTATGGGTACCTTATTTTTGACAAAGGAGGCAAGAATATACAATGGGGCAAAGCATCAATAAATGGTGCTGGGAAAACTGGACAGCTACATGTAAAAGAATGAAATTAGAACACTTTCTAACACCATACACAAAGATAAACTCAAAATGGATTAAAGAGCTACATGTAAGACCAGAAACTATAAAACACTTAGAGGAAAACATAGGCAGAACACTCGATGACATAAATCAAAGCAAGATCCTCTATGACCCACCTGCTAGAGTAATGGAAATAAAAACAAAAATAAACAAGTGGGACCTGATTAAACTTGAAAGCTTTTGCACAGCAAAGTAAACTACAAGCAAGGTGAAAAGAAAACCCTCAGAATGGGAGAAAATAATAGCAAATGAGATAACTGACAAAGGATTAATTTCCAAAATATATAAGCAGCTCATACAACTCAATACCAGAAAAACAAACAACCCAATCAAAAAGTGGGAAAAAGACCTAAAGAGACATTTCTCCAAAGAAGATATACAGATGGCTAACAAACACATGAAAAGATGCTCAACATTGCTCATTATTAGAGAAATGCAAATCAAAACTACAATGAGACATCACCTCACACCAGTCAGAATGGCCCTCATCAAAAAGTCTACTAACAATAAATGCTGAAAAGGGTGTGGAGAAAAGGAAACACTCTTGTACTGTTGGTGGGAATGTAAATTGATATAGCCACTATGGAAGATGGTATGGAGATTCCTTAAAAAACAAGGAATAAAACCATCATATGACCCAGCAATCCCACTTCTAGGCATATACCCTGAGGAAACCAAAATTGAAAGAGACACATGTATCCCATTGTTCATTTCAGCACTATTTACAATAGCTAGAACATGGAAGCAACCTAGATGTCCAGCAACAGATGAATGGATAAAGAAATTGTGGTATATAGATATACAATGGAATATTACTCAGCCACAAAAAGGAACACATTTGAGTCAGTTCTAATGAGGTGGATGAAACTAGAACCTATCATACAGAGTGAAGTGAGTCAGAAAGAGAAAGAGAAATACTGTTTTCTAACACATATATATGGAATCTAGAAAAATGGTAGCAAAAAATTTATTTACAGGGAAACAATGGAGAAACAGACATAGAGAATAGACTTATGGACATGGGGAGAGGGGAGGAGGGGGTGAAATGTATGGAAAGAGTAACATGGAAACTTACATTACCATATGTGAAATAGATAGCCAACGGGAATTTGCTGTATGGCTCAGGAAACTCAAACAGGGGCTCTGTATCAACCTAGAGGGGTGGGATGGAGAGGGAGATGGGAGGGAGTTTCAAAAGGGAGGGGATATACGTATACCTATGGCTGACTCCAGGAGTTGATGATGGACAGGGAGGCCTTGCGTGCTGCAGTCTGTGGGGTCACAGAGTCAGACGCGACTGAACTGAACTGAACTGATGGCTGATTCATGTTGAGGTTTGACAGAAAACAGCAAAATTCTGTAAAGCAATTATCCTTCAATAAAAAATAAATTAATTAAAAAATGTTATAGTATCCTTGTTCCATTTCAAGTTACATTAAACTGGAAACTCAGAATAGGATTCAGGAATCTGGAATTCCTAACAAAGTCTCCAAATGATTTCCATGCACATTAAATTTAAGAAGCACTGATTTAGACTTTGATTTCTTTGAAAGTCATCCATATATATCAAAATGAAATCTTTCTTGAAGGTATTAAGTTTGACTGTTCTAAAGAGTTTTAAATCTGTTAGTATGGAACAATGCATTTGAAACAAGGTTAATCTTGTTTTCAAAATCACTCGTTTAAATTATGTAGATCAGGGTATGCAACATTTATTCAACAAGTATTTATCAAGCACCCACTTTGTGCCAGGTACTATACTAGATGCTGGGAATACATGATCAACAAAATAGTCACATTCCCTGTTTTCACAGAGCTTCCTGTGAGTATGGATAAGTGGAAATACCTGGTGCTCTGGGAGCAAATAGGAAAAAAATTGAACCCATGTGGGCTGGAGTCAGGGATAACACCACAACTTAAGTATGAAAGGTGACCAGGAAGTAGCCTGATGGAAGGGAAGAGGAAAGAGGAGGGTAAAACATTGTGCCAAGTAGGAAAACAGCACCACTAAGATCAAAAGGTGAGAGAGAGCATACAACATAATGTTAGGGATGGGTATGAGGAGAGGTGGGGCCAGAGAACGAGGTATGACCAGGTTAGGGAGGGAGGTGGGAATCAATTTAAGGAACTCGGAAATGATATTGAGGGAAATGAGGGACCATTGAAGAGGTCTACAAGGAAATGAAGTTTATCACAGTTGCTTAAAAAATTATTCCAGCGAATGGTGGAGAATGGATTATTTGGGCCAAGACTAGAGAAAACCCATTAAAAGATTGGTTTGCATGTGTTGAAGAATCTAGGTGATAAGTTAACTAATTAATCTGTTCATTGAATTTGTTTATTGAGCCCCATGCAAGGGACTTAGGATACATCGGTGACAAGGTAGATATGATTTCTGTCTTTATGAACTTTAAAATTTGGAGAAAGAGAGAGACAGACACACTCACAGAAAGACTGAGTTTTAATATTTAATGAAAAGATGATAGTGGCTGAGAATAGCCACAGTAAAGGTGGAAAGAAGTGCTTGTAATTGATAAAATGCAGGAGTGGAGGAAGAAGTCCAATAGGACGCTCTGCATGAATGGATGCCACCATTCATCAAGATAAAGAATAAAAGTATAAGTGTAAGTTAAAAGTATAAGTTAAAAGAGAGGTTGTGTTCAATTTTGGCCTAACACTACCTGATCTCAAGACTTACTATAAGGATACTGTGATCAAGACAGTGAGATATTTGCATAAAGATAGATCAGTACAGCAATGGAACAAATTAGAGAAGTCAGATACAGATGCACACATATATTGCCAACTGATTTTCAACAAAGACAAAAGCAATTCAGTGGAGTTAAAGACAGTCTTTTCAAGTGATTCTGTAACAACTGGACAACTATATGCTAAAAAAGTTTGATTCATACCTTATGCCAAATTAAAAAAAAAAATTCGGAGTGGATTTTAGATGTAACTATAAAGCTAAAAACTGTAAAACTTCCAGAAGGAAATATTTGTGACTTTAGACAGAGATTTCTTAATGCAATACCAAAAATATAAACCATAAAAGAAAAAAAAAGGATATTAAGAAGAAGTTGTATTAAAATATTCAAATGGGCAAAAGATTTGAGAAGTCACTTGAGCAAAGAAGATATGTAGATGACAATTAATCACATGAAAAAGTGCTCAATATCACTAGCCATTAAAAAATACAAATTAAAATTACAAGTGAGATACCACAACAAACCCATTAGAATGGCTAAAATTATAGACTGATCATACGAAGTGTTGGGGAGAAGGTGGAGTAACGGCATTCTCATTCACTACATACACTGCTGGTGGGAATGTAGAATGGTACATCTACCCTAAAAAATAGTGGCCTCTTAAAAATTAAGCATGCACCTACATATTTAGGGAGTTTGGGACTGACACAGCTATATTTCAAATGGATAACCAATATGGGTCTACTGTATAGCACAGGGAACTCTGCTGAATGTTATGTTGCAGCCTGGATAGGAGGAGAGTTTGGGGGAGAATGGAAATATACATATACATATGGCTGAGTTCCCTTTGCTGTTCATCTGAAACTATCACAACCTTGTTAACTGGCTATACTCCAATAAGAAATTAAAAGTTAAAAAAAAAAAAAAAAAAGCATACACCTACCATATGACCCAGCCATTGATTTCTAGGTACCTACTGAAGAAAAATGAAAAAAGTATGTCTGTACAAAGATATACACAAATGTAATATATAGCAGATTTATTTGTAATAACCCCAAATTGCAAACCCAAATGTTCATCAGGTGAGTGACCAAACAAATGGTAGTATATCTACACAATGGAATACAACTCAGCAACAAAAAGGAATTCACTATTGACACACGCAATGATGGTGATGAATCATAATTATTATGATGATTGAAAAAAAGCCAAGAAAAAAGGAGTATGCTCTATGGTTTTATTTCTTCAAAATTCTACAAAATCCAAATGAATCTATAGTGACAGAAGGCAGATCAGTAGTTGCATGGCAATTGACAGGCAATGGCACCCCACTCCAGTGCTCTTGCCTGGAAAATCCCATGGACGGAGGGGCCTGGTAGGCTGCAGTCCATGGGGTTGCACAGAGTCGGACACGACTAAAGCGACTTAGCAGCAGCAGCAGCAGGAGGAAGGGGCTAGAAGGAGGAATTACAAAGGAGTGCAGTGAAAACTTAGGGGGCGACAGATGTGTTTATTATTTTGATTGTGGCAACAGTTTCATGAGTGTAGACATATATAAAAGTTTTTCAAACTGTATACTTTAAATATATCTAGTTTATTGTATACCAATTATAACTCAATAAAATTTTCGAAACACTTTAAAAAATAAAACTATATGGGTGGGCCTCATCCAACTCACTGAAGGCCTGAATAGAATAAAAGGCTTAGTAAGAAAGCGTTCTCTCTCTGCTTGACTGTCTTTAAGCTGGAATATCAGTTTTCTCCTGCCTTTAAATTTGGACTCAGACTGAAGCTTGCACCATTGACTCTCCTGATCACTCTGGCTTGGGACTGCAGATCTTAGACTTTTCAGCCTCCATCATTGCAAGAGGCCAATTCCTTAAGTGAATCTTAATCTCTTTCTGTCTCTGTCTCTCTCTATATATATGAGATACATAATTCTATGTAATGTACATGTCTCTCTATATAATCATATATCATTCTTTAGACATAGAGAATATATATAGAGAGAATTGTATATATGTAATTATGTATATAATTCTATAGAGAGAGAATACAGCACATAGTATACAGACCTATATTCTCTAGAGGACTCAGACAGAAACAGAGAAGGTGGGCAGTTGGATCAGTCAAGGAATGCTGTCTGGCCAGGTGGTTGAATGGGAAAGCAATGAGACAAGAGAGTTGAAGAAAGATAAATCAGGGGAACAGAGGTGAAGAGTGTGGGGAAAATTAAAGGGTCAGGGAAGTAGAGAGGTCAAAGTTGCAAATGAACAGATAAAGGGGAATAATGGGTAGATAAAGTAGTTGCCAGGAGGAGAACTTTAAAATGGAAGCTTGCAGACAAAAACTGTATGATATCACTTATATGTGGAATCTAAAAAATACAATAAACTAATGAATATAACAAAAAAAAGTAGCAGAGCCACAGATATAGAGAATAAACTAGTGGTTACTAGTGGGGGCTTCTCATGTGGTTCAGATGGTAAAGAACCTGCCTGCCAATGCAGGAGCCACGCCAGGATTCTTGCCTGGAGAACTCCATGGACAGAGGAGCCTGGCAGGCTACAGTTCATGTAAAGAGTCAGACATGACTGAACAACTAACATTAGCACTTACCAGTGGGGAGGGGCGAGGAAGGACAATATGGGAGTTGCAGTGTAGGAGGTACAAACCACTGGGTATAAGATAAACTCAAGGGTATAGTGTGCAACATGAGGAATATAGACAGTATTTTGCAGTAACTACAAAAGAGCAATGATTAAAAATTATATAAAGCTTTTAAAAATTATAAAATAAAACAAAAGCTTTCAGAAACAGAAACGTGCTAGATGATGACAAGATTGAGCAATGCTACCTTGGAAACAAATGGCTGAGAAAAAGTGGCACGCGTGCTAAGTCACTTCAGTTGTGTCCGACTTATTGGTGGCGCTAGTGGTAAAGAATCCAGCTGCCAGTGCAGGAGACCTAAGAGATGAGAGTTCGATCCCTGGGTTGGGAAGATCCCCCGGAGGAGGGTATGACAACCCACCCCAGTATTCTTCCCTGGAGAATCCCATGGACAGAGGAGCCTGGTAAGCTATGGTCCACGGGGTGCACAGAGAAAACGTGAAGGTGATTTTCACTGGTCGTGAGTGAACCCAGGAGTTGACTGATCAGAGTTTCGAGTCATCTGTGTATTCTTGGTGAGAGGAAGATTCACGAGAGTCCAGGCATGTGTTGCTAACTGATGTCAGCACCTCCTACGTGCAGGTCCTGCTACTGTAAGTGATGCAGTTATCTCTGGAGAAATTGTACTCCTGAACATAGAAAATGATCGTGGAAAATATCATGCCTGAAATATTCAGAGCAGAAAAACAGTGTCTTTACTGTTCTAGATATTGCAGCCCCTCTTTGGTCCTTTTCCCAGTATTTTTAGCCTTGCAACAAGCTAAAGGATTTAGAAAGTCTCATTAGGAAAGCTCCTTTCCTGTGATTGATTTCTGCTAATCCCTCACCTGGCAACTCTGCTTTAGCACAGCAGCTTGACGAGTTGTGATTGGATGGGTTCTACGAAATGAGGGCATTGGATTAGATCAGTGAGAGCTTCTGAACCTTTTCTTTGATTGTTGACCTCTTTGGAAGTTTGATGAAAATATGACTCCTTTTTCCAGAAAAACAAACGTTTGCACACATCTCCACAATTCTGCATTAAATGTAAAGGCAGTTCACAGACTATCACTTAATACACCCTGACTTTGATTATTGTGGTTATCTTTTCAGTTCTACAATATGATTATAATTATACTACAAAATCAGTTGGCTCATTGCCCGCCCCCGCCAGAAAAAAATATTAACCTTATTGCCATTCTTTCACCCAAATTTGTCCCCTAGCTCTCTTTCTGTAATTGGCGAGGTCTAGAGCTACCATACACATTCCTCTCTGATTGTGGCCTGATATTTCATTGCTAGCATGACCCTTCCCTGTCAGAGCACCCAAGAGTCATGTTATTCACCCTGACAGATTTTATTTAAAAAGGATCAATCTCTTCAGTTGAAACAGCTGAGACAGATACCTTGTTTGTTGACTGGCAACAGCCCAACCACACAGCTGAAGTGGTGGAAGGACATCAGAGACACTCACCATCCAGCCAGTTCTCTCTGAACTGGGAATTACAAGCCTGAGAGTAGAGGGGTTGGCACAGAAGATGGGACAGAGGACTGATGGGCTGATGACAGGGGCTCTGCTAAACGCATTTGTGCTGGTGGTCTCAAGAGTGCTTAGACATGACAAAACTAGCAAAAGTCCACGGAGCAAAACGAAGCAAGAGAAAAGAAAAAAATCCTCCTAAACAAGCAAGGAAGCTGCAGACATACACCATTATAAAAAATCATGTCTAGAGATCTCCATAATTTTTCATTATTCTTAAATTAAGATCAATCACAGAGATGGTATCTTCCTCTTTTGGTTAAGAGGTTATTAACTATTTGTCCAAAGCAGTAGTAGGAGATCTCAGTAACTAGAGTGGATGTAAATTCAAATCCACTTTAGAAAATAAGTGTGCTCTATTGATTAGATTATTTCATCTTGCTCTGCCTCTTGGGCAGAAAGTTACCTTTATTCTGTTTCTATCTATGCCTTCTTTTTTCCTATGGCAATTCATTCTCTCTCAACTATAAGCTATCAAATTCCTAGAGTAGTGGCGATAACACTGATCAAAATTATGTATAGTTTATCCACATATTACTTTGATTTTATATCTACTGCCTGAAAGACTTGAAGTGATTTATAATAAAGACTAAGATACTAGAATACCACTAAACCATGGCAAAAGAATAAAAGCCAAGCAACATGTGGATTACAGCTGTGTCATAAACATTTAGGCTAAGCAAAACTACCGCAAGATCCCAAAACCGTTCTGAGAAATATAATGACAGGAAGTCTTTGCTCCATATTAAATTAAATATGCCAACCTAAAAAGGATTTCCTATAATCAAAATGCATGGGACTCTGCTCAATGTTAGGTGCCAGCCTGGATGGGAGGGGTCTTGGCGGAGAATGGATACGTGTGTATGTATGGCTGAGTCCCTTCACTGATGACCTGAAACTGCCACATCATTGTTAACTGGTGATCTCTCTCTCTCTCAGTTGCTCTGTCGTGTCTGACTCTTTGCGGCCCTATGGACTGTAGCTCGCCAGGCTCCTCTGTCCATGGGATTTCCCAGGCAAGAATAATTGCCTCTACCCCAATTCAAAATGTTTTTGGTGTAAAACAAATTACCCAATAGAGTAAGAAAAAAAAAGAAATACAATGACAGGAAGTCTTCACTACATATTAAATATACCAACTTAAAAAAGATTTCCTATAATCAAATTCTAAAATGAATTTATCTGTCATGGAAATATTCAACTAATATGATAAATTTAAATATCTTCAATTTTATTTGTGATATAGGAACATTTTTATATGGAAAGTCCTCAGTATATCCTTGATATGTACCAAATGTTAAGTCATAGATTTGTTAAGGTTTCCTCAGAAGTAGTTTAAAGAAGTTTATCATAGGAGTGTACTAGTTTTTAACCTGTCATGAGAATAAAACTTAGGCCAGAGGAGAATTTAGGCTAGAGAAATACTTCTTTTTAGGTATGCTTCTTAGAAAACTCTTTTTAATTATCAGTTGTCTCAGGTGGGTAATTAACAGACAAATGGCAGGTACTGCTACTGCTAAGTCACTTCAGTGGTGTCCGACTCTTCTCCACCCCATGGACTACAGCCCACCAGGCTCCTCCGTCCATGGGATTTTCCAGGTAAGAGTACTGGAGTGGGTTGCCATTGCCTTCTCCGGAATGGCAGGTAACTTTAGACCTAAGCATAGATCTTTTACATGGCTTTTTTTTTTTTAAATTATTTATTTCAGTTGCACTGAGTCTTAGTTGCAGCATGTGGGATCTTTAGGTGCAGCCTGCGGGATCTAGTGGCCTGACCTGAGCTAGAACCTGGGCCCCTTGCACTGGGAGCGCAGAGTCTTAGCCACTGGACCACCAAGGAAGTCCCTCCACATTGTTAATATAAGATTCAGGAACTGGATGTATCGGATGTGCTGATGACAAAGCTGAAGTTATATTATGAAAACTAAGAAGCTTGATTTATCTTCTTGCCTACATAGAAGGTCTTTCCATTGGTAGCCTGGGTAGGGTTCAGGTGTATATGCAAACAGTGCCAAAATTTTTCTCAGGTAACAGCTTTGGATAACTAAAATATCTTCTGGTAACTAAATGAAATAACCAAGTTGTTTAGTCTGGAACACATATAACTATGGTGGCTATTTTGAAATTGGAACAAATAATTTAAGGCTTTTCTTTTTGATAAGAGTCAATGAGATTATTTGCCTGAGGATAACTGCGGAAGAGTAAGATTATGCCAACACCAAAGAAAAGGATGCTTATATTCCTGTTTGCTGTGGGAAGAAAGAATGCAACCAGCTTATCTAAAAGGTATATAGTATATAGGTATGAGTTCCAGGGAATGGGGAGGAGTAATATGGTTGCTACTAAAAAGGAATGGGATCTCCCGTTTCTGCTCCTCAAAACTCACTTAAGGGTGCTGTTGGGCAGGGAGGTGGGAGGGGGGTTCAGGATGGGGAACACGTGTACACCCATGGCGGATTCATGTTGATGTATGGCAAAACCAATATAATATTGTAAAGTAATTAGCCTCCAATTAAAATAAATAAATTTATATTTTTTAAAAAAAGGATGCTGTTGAAGTGAGATAGAGTAGAATCAGATTTATATTATTTGTTTCAGCCCACAAGCTATCAGAAGCAAAAGATGTCAACCTGGTTGTTAGAACAAGAAGAAATTTGCATTATAGTTTTCCATTTTATACCACACACATAAAAGATCTCCTTTAGAGTCAAAGTTCACTCAAGTATCTTACTTATCCTATGATTTAGCATTTGAGAATAAAGAATTCTTTTGTTCTACATAAGGTTATTTGCTCTCTGTGAATAGGATTATCTTATGAATCAATGAATAGTCAGGGAGGGTGGAGGTTCTAAAAAGAATATAGTAATGAAAGACACTTCTTTGAGTTCCAGGATTTGAAAAACAAATCTAACCAATGTTGACAGTGTGCAACGAACAGAGGAGTATAATCAATATAACCATCTGAGCCTGAGGTTCAAATAAACAAAAAAACAGCAACACAAAATATCTGGGTCTTAAAATAGACAATAAGTCAAAATTGGCTACAAGAGACATACAAGGTCATTGCATGATGATAAAGGGGTCAATTCATCAAGAGGATATAACAATTATAAATATATTTAATACATTCACCCAACATTGGAGCACCTTAACATATTAAGCAAATACTAATAAATCTGGAGGGAGAAATAGACAACAAATCAATAACAGAGAGGACTTCAATACCCCCTTTTCAACAATGGATAGATCATCCAGATAGGAAATCAATAAGGAAAGATTGGACTGAAACTATGCATTAGACCAAATGGACCTAAGAGTATGCATTTTACCCTTATTGTATATTTCAATTTGGACTGGTCACATTTCAAGGGTTCAATAGCCATGTGTAGCTAATAGCTACCATATTGGACACTTCAGATTCAGCCTGCCTTTTGTAAAATAGAAATAATAACCTGCCTCTCAAGGTTGTCTTAAGCATTACATGAGATAATTTATCCAAAAATCTTCCTGAAAAAAAACAGAATGAGCATGGCAGCCTGAATAATGGACAGCCCAAAAGATTGCCCTAATTCCTGGGAGCTGTGAATATGTGACCTTGTATAGCAAAAGGGCCATTGAAGAAGTGATTAAGTCGAGGATCTTGAGAAGCAGAGCTCATCTTCTATGATCCAGATGGGCCTGATATAGTCTCGAGTGTTCTTTGTAAGAGCTCTGGAGGCAGGAGATCAGAGTGAGCAGTGGGAGATGTGATGACAGAAGCAAGAAATTGGAGTGATTTGAGGAAGGCACCTTGAGCCAAGCAGAGTAGGTGGCCTCTACAGGCTTAAAAAGACAAGGAAATGATCCTCCACTCAGAGCTTCTTGGGCAACCAGCCCTGCCAACACCTTGACTCTGGCTCAGCAAAACTGATTCTGGACTTCTGACCTCCAAAACTTTAAGATAATAAGTTGATACTGTTCTAGGCCACCAAATCTGGGGTAATTTGTTACAGCAGCAATATGAAGCAAATACAATGGCCAGTGTAAGTGAAGTGTATTGCTGTCACTACGTGTTAAATATGTCATTGTGTAAAAGACCATTTTAGACTTGGCAACAAATGGAGCTTAACTGTGGGTAGTGAAGGGGGGTGGATTAGGTTGGGTGTTGGCTACTGCCAGATGGAGGGATAATTCCCGCCCCACCCACCCATCCTCATCTATTTGCATTCAGAAACAAGAGGAAATAGTGCCACTTCTTTGGGGGAAATGTATTAGACCCTCTCTCCTTCCCTCTGAGTATGAACGACATGAAGTATCTGTGATATGTGGTCCTCCAGCCTAGGGCCAGCCTGCAGAACATTTGGGTCACTGAGAGAAGGCACCATAAAAGAGGAGGAGATCTGGGCTGGTGGCTGACTTAGCATGAGTGGTTAGGCTGTCCACAGACAGTACTGGTTTGGAGCAGAACTTGTGGGCTCACCCAGCCTTCCCAGCACCTGAGACCTCCAAGGTGAAATAGCTTCAAACTCAGAGAGCTGTATCCCTCTGAGACCCAGGGAGTCATGTGGCTGGCTGCCTCTCCTGGTACTCCACTGGGGCCTGATGTCAGGGGACAGAGCTGAGACTCAAGGCCAGCAGGAGACCCAGCAGGTCCCACTGCTGTTGACTCTCTAGTTGGCCTCCAGAGTGAATGAATTCTCCCCTCCTGGATGCTACTACAAGCAAGCTCCCAGGGGGCCTCCTAGGAGAAACCAAGGGGGTCTTGAAGTCTGGCAAGTGGCATTCAGCGGTATCGTAATCTCGGGTCTTAACAACAAAGGAAGCATCTTACTTTTTGCCACAAGATTGTGGATTTTGGATACGTGGGTTAGTTGGGGAGCTTATACAGTGACAATGGTACTTAAAATTACAACCTTTCCAGGGGAGGCTGTTCTTGTCTTATCAAGGAAGATTTATCTGGGACTTCCCTCGTGGTCCAGTGGTTAAGACTTTGCCCTCCAATGTAGGGGTTGTGGGCTCAGTCCCTGGTTGGGGAGATAAGATCCCACATGGCTCCTGCCCCAAAATCCAAAGCATAAAATTCAATAAAGACTTAAAAAATTGTCCACATAAAAAAGTCTTTAAAAGGAAAAAAAAGGGGAGGACTTCTCTGATGGTCCAGTGGTTAAAGAATCTGCCTACCAATGCAGGGGACATTGGTTCGATCCCTGGTTGGGGAAGATCCCACGTGCCTACAGGCAAATAAGCCAGCACCTACTGAGCCCACATGCCCCAGAGTCTGTGCTCTGCAACAAGAGAAGCCACTGCAATGAAAAGCCTTCATGCCTCAATTAGAGAGTAGCCCCTGCTCACCATAACTAGAGAAAGCCCACACACAGCAATGAAGACCCAGTGCAGCCAAAAATAAATGTCTTTAAAAAACAAATGAAAAATTTAAAAAATAGAAATTCACTTGAGCAGACCACCTGTATATTTTGGGGAGGGGGGCTGCAGTGTGAGGAAGGTGGCAAGGCTGCTTATGGACAGTACTTCTTAGGAAAAGGGCTTGTCTCTGAGAAGGAAGGGGCAGCGGCAAAGTAGACAGAGAAGCAAGACGACTCTAGAAGGGAAACACAGGGCAGGGGTGTCTTTGCTCAAGAATTGTAGTGCAGGATGGTAAACTGGCTTCTTATCATGGGCTGTCACCACTATCCCAACATCTTCTCCCTGGGGATTAATTCGTGTCCATCAATTATTCAAAGTATCAGGTGAACTTCAAGAGTGAAATCCTGGGGCTTTCTGCCAATAAGCCTGGGGGGAAGTTTTGCATTAGGGCAAATCATAATAGAGAAAGCAAGAGGACTGTGAACATCTTTGCACCATAAATTTGTGGAACAGTGACACAATTGATGCAAATAATACTTCCCGAAGCATTCAGCTTGCAGCGAGACAGTCAGTGATACCATTTCACTCTTGCTTAGACATTGCTCCATCTTGCTGTCTAAGACCACAGATAGGGTCATCTTAGGAGAAGAGGCTGGGAAATGCTCACAGAAGAACCCTTTTACTGCCATTTCGCGCAAACAGGACTCCACACAAGCATCACTGGCTTCGCCTGACATCTGCCAAATTTCTACATAAATAACCATCACCTGAATCCCTAGCAGCTGGGAAAGAAATCAAGTTTAACAGGTTCAGACTGATAAGGTGGTCAACCCAGCTGACTTTGTTTTGAAACAAGATTAGATCCCCTTCTAGGAGCTGTGAGACTGTAAGTATGTGCTAAACGTGGCACAGAAAGCCTGTTAGACACAGCTCCGGGCTTCACAAAGGTGTGAGCAGAAAGAAATTTCCTCAGCGCACAACTATAGAACATTTTAACACCCTCTGTCTCTGTGGATGAAATGCTGTCATCCTGTTTGGTCTAAAACCTCTCTGTGTTCTTCTTTAATATTCAGTTTTATTCAGAGGAAATGATACACAGTCAAAGGAAGCTCTCACCACAAGAGGTCAGGATGGAAAAATTAAGTGCTCCGGGCTCCTGGCGCTCTTATTAAGGAGATAAAATGTATGCTGATGAAGACAAAGACAAGCTTCAGGACAAGAGAGAATGCTTAGGGAAGGTTGGTAGAGAGACTCGAAAATCTTTTCTGATAGGAAAATGACCCTGGTGGAGCTTCCACAGTGCCAACCTGGGGTTATAAATCTCTCTGTGCAGCAGCCCTGAGTTTAGTCCAGGACTCCTGGTGCAATTAGGGAAGCTCTGAATATATCCATTTGTGTACAATGAAGTGAAAGAAGATTCAGTAACTGGAGGAAGACTGTGAGGGAAGAAGGGAATTGGTCACAGACAAGGCCTATAGGAGAGTGGGTTTCCATCTCTGACATGATGTGATGTGATGTTAGTCACTCAGTGATGTCTGACTCTTTGTGACCCCATGGACTATAGCCCTCCAGGCTCCTCTGTCCATGGGATTTTCCAGACAAGAATACTAAAGTGGTAAAATGTCCTCCAGGTCTTCGCTGATATTCAGGGTTAACAATCCACAGATTAATCAAGTTAGGGAAGGAGCTCTGCCACCTGTTTCTTGTCACCTAGCTAGGTGGGTGCTTTCCACCCGTGTGTCCTGGCTTGTAGCAAAATGATTTGGCTGGTGTTGTGATCCGGTAGTGGAGGCAGAGGCTGGGACATTGAGCATACACCATCAGGGCCACTTGTAATTCAGGTGGTCAAGTCACAAGTTTCAAGGACAAAGCTGAAGATGTCTGTTAGCAATGGAACAGTTAGGAAAGAAGTAAGGCTCAAAGAGTATATTGTGTAGAGAATACGGCCAAGTTTGTCCTGGTGCTAGTGACAAGTGTGGGACACGGAAACAATTCTCTGTTCAAGTGTGACATAATGCAACCCACCCTCAGACCACTTAGATTTCAGGTTCCTTAAAACTTTAGGCATCGTCTCTCAGTAAGAGCTAGATGCTATATTGGGTTGGTTGATGGGCTGAGACCCATCAATTTCAATATCCCCCGATTAGAGCAAAATCGTTGAGATTCTCCTCTGACTGATGGGCCATTCTTTCTCTCTTTCATCATCACAGCATGTTGACTATGCGCTTGCCATAATTAACTAACTTAATGTTAATAGCAAACTTCAATGATGTATATCAGCCCTCAAACTCACTGAGATCTTAGGAGGAAAAATGAGACAGACTAATTTTTTTTTTCTTGCTTAACGCATTCCCCGGGGGAAATCAGAAGCTGAAGAAATTTCCAGCAACGAAATTAAAAACTATTCCCTCAGTGGATTAAGTCAAATAATAGGGAACAATAATGGCTATAATTTAACTGAAAGGACATTTTAGTGTTATTTCAGAGTAGACAATGCTGCCACACAATTGGCCTTCAAAGAAAGAAAAAAGAAACACAGAGAAAGATTGAGAAATGAGGGATGGATGTCGTGGGGTGGTAGAAATGGGATATGGGAAAAAAGGATTACTAACTCGCGTGTAGCTCTGATTTTTAGGAAGCTAATGCAGAGACTAAAATATATGTATAAGGGTATGTTGGAAAAGTACCTACTAGCTTACAAAAACTTTGGCATGTCAATAGTTACACTGACATAGAACTAAAAATCAAGTCAGTCAGTCAGTTCAGTAACTCAGTCGTGTCCAACTCTTTGCAACCCCATGGACTGCAGCACACCAGGCTTCCCTGTCCATCACTAACTCCCAGAGCTTGCTCAAACTCATGTCCATCAATTCATGATGTCATCCAACCATCTCATCCTCTGTCGTCCCCTTCTCCTCCTGCCCTCAATCTTTCCCAGCATCAGGGTCTTTTCCAACGAGTCAGCTCTTCACATCAGGTGGCCGAAGTATTGGAGTTTCAGCTTCAGCATCAATCCTTCCAATGAACACCCAGGACTGATCTCCTTTAGAATGGACTGGTTGGATCTCCTTGCAGTCCAAGGGACTCTCAAGAGTCTTCTCCAACACCACAGTTCAAAAGCATCAATTTTCCAGCTCTGAGCTTTCTTTATAGTCCAACTCTCACATCCATACATGACTACTGAAAAAAACCATAGCTTTGACTAGATGGACCTTTGCTGGCAAAGTAATATCTCTGCTTTTTAATATGCTGTCTAGGTTGGTCGTAGCTTTTCTTCCAAGGAGCAAGCATCTTTTAATTTCATGGCTGCAGTCACCATCTGCAGTGATTTTGGAACCCAAAAATATAGTCTCTCACTGTTTCCATTGTTTTCCCATCTATTTGCCATAAAGCAATGGTACCGGATGCCATGATCTTCATTTTCTGAATGTTGAGTTTTAAGCCAGCTTTTAAAATCCCATGGACGGAGGGGCCTGGTGGGCTACAGTCCATGGGGTGGCTAGGAGTCGGACACGACTGAGTGACTTCACTTTATTTTTTCACTTTCATGCATTGGAGAAGGAAATGGCAACCCACTCCAGTGTTCTTGCCTGGAGAACCCCAGGGACGGGGGAGCCTGGTGGGCTGCCGTCTATGGAGTTGCACAGAGTCGGACATGACTGAAATAACAGCAGCAGCAGGAGCAAACTTTCCTCTTTTGCTTTCATCAAGAGGCTCTTTAGTTCTAGAATCCTATAAATATTTTATTACAGTGGGAGGAGTCTTCCAATATTGCTTTCAACTTCCCAAATGGCACTAGTGGTAAAGAACTCACCTGCCAATGCAGGAGACATAAAAGACACGTGTTCGATCCCTGGGTGGGAAGACCCCCAGAGGAGAGTGTGGCAACCCACTTCAGTACTCTTGCTTGGAAAATCCCATGGACAGAGGAGCCTGAAGAGCTACAGTCCATGGGGTCACAAAGAGTTGGGCACGACTGAATCAACTTACCATGCATGCATGCATGATACTAATACTTAGGTCCATCTGCAATGGGAATAAGTAAGGCTTATCTTAGTTAGGTCAGTAGGTGCCCAATATGCTACTGGAGATCAGTGGAGAAATAACTCCAGAAAGAATGAAGGGATGGAGCCAAAGCAAAAAGAATACCCAGCTGTGGATGTGACTGGTGATAGAAGCAAGGTCCGATGCTATAAAGAGCAATATTAGATAGGAACCTGGAATGTCAGGTCCATAAATCAAGGCAAATTGGAAGTGGTCAAACAAGAGATGGCAAGAGTGAATGTCGACATTCTAGGAATCAGCTAACTGAAATGGACTGGAATGGGTGAATTTAACTCAGATGACCATTATATCTACTACTGTGGGCAGGAATCCCTTAGAAGAAATGGAGTAGCCATCATGGTCAACAAAAGAGTCTGAAATGCAGTACTTGGACGCAATCTCAAAAATGACAGAATGATCTCTGTTCATTTCCAAGGCAAACCATTCAATATCACAGTAATCCAAGTCTATGCCCCAACCAGTAATGCTGAAGAAGCTGAAGTTGAACAGTTCTATGAAGACCTACAAGACCTTTTAGAACTAACACCCAAAAAAGATGTCCGTTTCATTATAGGGGACTGGAATGCAAAAGTAGGAAGTCAAGAAACACCTGGAGTAACAGGCAAATTTGGCCTTGGATTACGGAATGAAGCAGGGCAAAGACTAATAGAGTTTTGCCAAAAAAATGCACTGGTCATAACAAACACCCTCTTCCAACAACACAAGAGAAGACTGTATACATGGACATCACCAGATGGTCAACACAGAAATCAGATTGATTATATTCTTTGCAGCCAAAGATGGAGAAGCTCTATACAGTCAACAAAAACAAAACCAGGAGCTGACTGTGGCTCAGACCATGAACTCCTTATTGCCAAATTCAGACTTAAATTGAAGAAAGTAGGGAAAACCATTAGACCAGACAGGTATGACCTAAATCAAATCCCTTATGATTATACAGTGGAAGTGAGAAATAGATTTAAGGGCCTAAATTTTATAGATAGAGTGCCTGATGAACTATGGAATGAGGTTCGTGACATTGTACAGGAGACAGGGATCAAGACCATCCCCATGGAAAAGAAATGCAAAAAAGCAAAATGGCTGTCTGGGGAGGCCTTACAAATAGCTGTGAAAAGAAGAGACGCAAAAAGCAAAGGAGAAAAGGAAAGATATAAACATCTGAATGCAGAGTTCCAAAAAATAGCAAGAAGAGATAAGAAAGCCTTCCTCAGCGATCAATGCAAAGAAATAGAGGGAAACAACAGAATGGGAAAGACTAGAGATCTCTTCAAGAAAATCAGAGATATCAATCGAACATTTCATGCAAAGATGGGCTCGATAAAGGACAGAAATGGTATGGACCTAACAGAAGCAGAAGATATTAAGAAGAGATGACAAGAATACACAGAAGAACTGTACAAAAAAGAGCTTCACGACCCAGATAATCACAATGGTGTGATCACTCACCTACAGCCAGACATCCTGGAATGTGAAGTCAAGTGGGCCTTAGAAAGCATCACTACGAACAAAGCTAGTGGAGGTGATAGAATTCCAGTTGAGTTATTCCAAATCCTGAAAAATGATGCTGTGAAAGTGCTGCACTTAATATGCCAGCAAATTTGGAAAACTCAGCAGTGGCCACAGGACTGGAAAAGGTCAGTTTTCATTCCAATCCCAAAGAAAGGCAATGCCAAAGAATGCTCAAACTACCGCACAATTGTACTCATCTCACACGCTAGTAAAGTAATGCTCAAAATTCTCCAAGCCAGGCTTCAGCAATATGTGAACTGTGAACTTCCTGATGTTCAAGTTGGTTTTAGAAAAGGCAGAGGAACCAGAGATCAAATTGCCAACATCTGCTGGATCATGGAAAAAGCAAGAGAGTTCCATAAAAACATCTATTTCTGCTTTGTTGACTATGCCAAAGCCTTTGACTGTGTGGATCACAATAAACTGTGGACAATTCTGAAAGAGATGAGAATACCAGACCACCTGATCTGCCTCTTGAGAAATTTGTATACAGGTCAGGAAGCAACAGTTAGAACTGGACATGGAACAACAGACTGGTTCCAAGTAGGAAAAGGAGTATGTCAAGGCTGTATATTGTCACCCTGTTTATTTAACTTATATGTAGAGTACATCATGAGAAACGCTGGACTGGAAGAAACACAAGCTAGAATCAAGATTGCTGGGAGAAATATCAATAACCTCAGATATGCAGATGACACCACCCTTATGGCAGAAAGTGAAGAGGAACTAAAAAGCTTCTTGATGAAAGTGAAAGTGGAGAGTGAAAAAGTTGGCTTAAAGCTCAACATTCAGAAAATGAAGATCATGGTATCCGGTCCCATCACTTCATGGGAAATAGATGGGGAAACAGTGGAAACAGTGTCAGACTTTATTTTTCTGGGCTCCAAAATCACTGCAGATGGTGACTGCAGCCATGAAATTAAGAGATGCTTACTCCTTGGAAGGAAAGTTATGACCAACCTAGATAGTGTATTGAAAAGCAGAAACATTACTTTGCCAACAAAGGTTCGTCTAGTCAAGGCTATGGTTTTTCCTGTGGTCATATATGGATGTGAGAGTTGGACTGTGAAGAAGTCTGAGCGCCCAAGAATTGATGCTTTTGAACTGTGGTGTTGGAGAAGACTCTTGAGAGTCCATTGGACTGCAAGGAGATCCAACCAGTCCATTCTGAAGGAGATCAGCCCTGGGATTTCTTTGGAAGGAATGATGCTGAAGCTGAAACTCCAGTACTTTGGCTACCTCATGCCAGAAGAAAGAAGTTGACTCTGATGCTGGGAGGGATTGGGGGCAAGAGGAAAAGGGGACGACAGAGGATGAGATGGCTGGATGGCATCACTGACTCGATGGACGTGAGTCTCAGTGAACTCCGGGAGTTGGTGATGGACAGGGAGGCCTGGCGTGCTGCGATTCATGGGATCGCAAAGGGTCGGACACGACTGAGCGACTGATCTGATCTGATCTTAGTTAGGTAAAGATAAAACCTACAAGGAAAAGTGTTCTCCTGAAACTCTGATCAAAGATGACAAAATTATGGTACCCCATATTCTCAACCTTTAAAAAATACATATATAGTTTTAAATTAGAAAATTCAATTGTGGAAAATCAGGACTCACTTAAGACCCTTTCCGGTGATTAAAGATGACTACAACACTTGAGAAACCTATCCTTCCAATTTGCGTATGTATATATTGAATAATGTTGACAGGTGATTGGTCCCAGTCCATAGTATTTTAGTTTGGGGCTCAGGGTTGGGATTAGGTACACTTTCATCACTCTGCCAGAAATTCTAAGGGAAGAATATGACCTTGTTCCATAGGTATTAATCAAAACCCAATTATATATAAAATAATGATTGATGGCAATCTCAACTACCTTTCTTTTTTGTGTGTGTGTGTGCCGTTCTTTATTTTGTTTTTTTTTTTAATTAATAACTTAATTTTTTTTAAATTTTATTTTATTTTTAAACTTTACAATATTGTATTAGTTTTGCCAAATATCAAAATGAATCCGCCACAGGTATACCCGCGTTCCCCATCCTGAACCCTCCTCCCTCCTCCCTCCCCTACCCTCCCTCTGGGTCCTCCCAGTGTACCAGGCCCAAGCATCCAGTACCGTGTATCGAACCTGGACTGGCGACTCGTTTCATACATGATAACATACATGTTTCAATGCTATTCTCCCAAATCTCCCCACCCTCTCCCTCTACCACAGAGTCCATAAGACTGATCTATACATCGGTGTCTCTTTTGAAGTCTCGTACACAGGGTTATTGTTACCATCTTTCTAAATTCCATATATATGCGTTAGTATACTGTATTAGTGTTTTTCTTTCTGGCTTACTTCACTCTGTATAATAGGTTCCAGTTTCATCCATCTCATTAGAACTGATTCAAATGTATTCTTTTTAATGGCTGAGTAATACTCCATTGTGTATATGTACCACAGCTTTCTTATCCATTCATCTGCTGATGGACATCTAGGTTGCTTCCATGTCCTGGCTATTATAAACAGTGCTGCGATGAACATTGGGGTACACGTGTCTCTTTCCCTTCTGGTTTCCTCAGTGTGTATGCCCAGCAGTGGGATTGCTGGATCATAAGGCAGTTCTATTTCCAGTTTTTTTAAGGAATCTCCACACTGTTCTCCATAGCGGCTGTACTAGTTTGCATTCCCACCAACAGTGTAAAAGAGTTCCCTTTTCTCCACACCCTCTCCAGCATTTGTTGCTTGTAGACTTTTGGATCGCAGCCATTCTGACTGGCGTGAAATGGTACCTCATAGTGGTTTTGATTTGCATTTCTCTGATAATGAGTGATGTTGAGCATCTTTTCATGTGTTTGTTAGCCATCTGTATGTCTTCTTTGGAGAAATGTCTATTTAGTTCTTTGGCCCATTGTTTGATTGGGTCATTTATTTTTCTGGAGTTGACCTGTAGGAGTTGCTTGCATATTTTTGAGATTAGTTGTTTGTCCGTTGCTTCATTTGCTATTATTTTCTCCCATTCTGAAGGCTGCCTTTTCACCTTGCTAATAGTTTCCTTTGATGTGCAGAAGCTTTTAAGTTTAATTAGGTCCCATTTGTTTATTTTTGCTTTTATTTCCAATATTCTGGGAGGTGGGTCATAGAGGATCCTGCTGTGATGTATGTCAGAGAGTGTTTTGCCTATGTTCTCCTCTAGGAGTTTTATAGTTTCTGGTCTTACATTTAGATCTTTAATCCATTTTGAGTTTATTTTTGTGTATGGTGTTAGAAAGTGTTCTAGTTTCATTCTTTTACAAGTGGTTGACCAGTTTTCCCAGCACCACTTGTTAAAGAGATTGTCTTTAATCCATTATATATTCTTGCCTCCTTTGTCAAAGATAAGGTGTCCATAGGTGCGTGGATTTATCTCTGGGCTTTCTGTTTTGTTCCATTGATCAATATTTCTGTCTTTGTGCCAGTAGCATACTGTCTTGATAACTGTGGCTTTGTAACAGAGCCTGAAGTCAGGTAGGTTGATTCAAAAGTTACAAATCTAGAGTAGAGTTTGGAATTTCAAAAATACAATGTTAAAAAAAGAAGAAGAAAAAGAAAGAGAGAGAAAAAAAAAAACAAACAAGAACAAACAAGGTCACATAAATTATAAAAAAAAAAAAAATACAGGTACAAAATTGATAACAAATACCAAAAAGCATAAATTAAAAATCTAGAATAGAGTTTGGAATTTCAGATATACAATGTTATTTAAAAGAAGAAGAGAAAGAAACAGAGAAAAAGAAAAAATAAAAAAGGGTCACAGAAATTATATAAAAACAAAAACAAAAAACTATAGGTACAAAATTGATAACAAATACTAAAAGGCTAAAATTAAAAATCTAGAGTAGAGTTTGGAATTTCAAAAATACAATGTTAAAGAAAAGAAGGAAAAAGAAAAAAAAAGGCCAAAAAAATTATTAAAAAATATATATATATGAAGTTTGCTTTAAAAAAAAAAATAGGGTCTTCTTTTTTTTTTTTTTGCAAAGTAATTGGTTATAAAAGTGGAGATTAAAGGAATAATAGAGGACTTAAATTTTTTTTTTTTTTATAGGCTCACTTGTTCAGTCGCACTGAGGGGAGGTAGGGAGGGATGCTGCAAACAAATAACCCTGGCGTGTGCTCGCAGTGCCTCAGTCACACTGGATCTGCCCCCCGTTCAAGGCGCGTGTAGCCTCTCTGCCCACGCTGCTCAGGCTCTAGGTTGCTCCGCCGCGAACCATCCGCGGCCCGCCCTGGGCTGTCTGTACTTCCCAGGTCCAAGCCGCTCAGGTTCAGGCACTCGGGTAGTCCTCAGAGGCGCAGACTCTTGGTTGGGCCTGCATTTTGTGCCCTTCCCAGATCCGAGCAGCTCAGGTGATGAGGTGTTTTGCACGCGCGATTGCTGTGACTTATCGCCTCCCCGCCACTCGGTTATCTAGTTGTGCACCGGCACACCTTCTCAGGCAGATGTTGACCGTCCAGACTCCCAAGAAGTTTTAGTTAGCAAAGAAGCCTGCTTACAGTTTTATAGATAATGTCTCTCTGGGGCTGCGATTGACCCCTTCTGGCTCTGGCTGCCTATCACCGGAGGGGGATGGTCTGCCACCGGCTATCTCTGTTCAGTCCTTTATTCCGTGTGCGGGCCTGGCGGTGTCATAGGTTAGGGCTGGCTTTTCGTGTGGTAGATATCCCACAGTCTGGTTTGCTAGCCCAAATTAATTTGCTCAGATACTGCTCAGGGTATTCGGGCCAGATCCTTGTGATGCAGCCCGCGCCGCGCCCCCCTGCCCAGCCCTCGCTTGCTAATGGCGTATGCAGGCGTCTGCGCTGCTTCTCCGCTGGGGGAGTTACCGTAGGGCTCGCAATGTGCGAGTTTTAATTATTTATTTTTCCTCCCTGTTATGTTGCCCTCTGTGCTTCCAAGGCTCGGCGCAGATTCGGCAGTGAGAAGGTTTCCTGGTATTTGGAAACTTCTCTCTTTTTAAGACTCCCTTCCCGGGACGGAACTCCGTCCCTCCCTCTTTTGTCCCTTTTTTTGTCTTTTATATTTTTCCCTACCTCCTTTCGAAGACTTGGGTTGCTTTTCTGGGTGCCTGATGTCCTCTGCCGGCTTTCAGAAGTTGTTTTGTGGAATTTACTCAGCGTTTAAATGTTCTTTTGATGAATTTGTGGGGGAGAAAGTGTTCTCCCCGTCCTACTCCTCCGCCATCTTAGCTCCTCCAATCTCAACTACCTTTCTTGAACCTGAGGAAGAGTAGAGTGAAAATAATGTAAAATTGGAATATAAAGAATGTTGGCCCAAAGGAAAGGGAAAGTGGGAAGAAGGGGAAAAAATGGGAAGAAAGAGGTAATCACAACTAAAAGAATTCAATTTAAAAAAGGATATTGAAATCACAAATAAATGAACTTTGAAAGTATTGAAAAAACTAAAAGAAATTCCAAGAAAAATCATGGATTAAATGGCCAGAGTAGGAGATGGCTAATGTGACACCAACAGAAACATATCCCCCAGAGAGGCAAAGTTCTTGCTTCTGAAACACCAAGTCTTATGTCCAAAGCTATTTATCATTACTCCCTCCAGGGCTGTCAGACACATCTTCTATGCAATACAGACTCTGCCCTCCAGAGTGGAGGGACCTGAACACTCAAACTGGGCAGGGAGTGACTCCCAGGGCTCATTCAGCCCAACCTGCTTCCACAAACCCATGAGGTTCAGAAGGAGCTTCCAGTTTTCTTTCCCAGCAGCAGCTTTCTCTTGCCAGTTCTGCGGTATATATCCTTAGACACAGTCTCTCTCTCCTTTTATTAACCACATCTCTTTCTCTTGCTTCCTCTTTCTCTTAATTAAAAAATATATATATTATTAATATATTTAGCTGCACTGGGTCTTAGTTGCAGCATGTGGGATCTAGTTCCCTGACCAGGGGTCAAACCCGGACCCCCTGCATTGGGAGCTTGGAGTCTTAGCCACTGGACCACCACGGAAGCCCCTCTCACTTAATTTTTAAGGGTTTATATTTTATCATGTCTTAGATGATTAGCTGTGGGTTATAATTTGAGTATAAAGAAAGAAGTCAAGATATTTTGGTAGTTGTTGCAAGTGACAGACATCTAACTCAAACTGCCTTTAGCACAAAAGGAACTTGGTTCTCTTGATGCAAAGTACAGACCTTCAGATATGGCTGGATCCAGGGGCTTAAAAGACATCAAATCATTAGAACTCAGTTTTCTTCTTCTTTCTCATCTACATTAACATCATTATTAAGAAGCTGTTTTCCATATGGAAGCTTCAAGCGTCTATCTTCCTTGTTTTAATAGCTAGAAGTATCTGCAAGAGTTTATCTTTCTCAATAATCCTAGTAAAAAAATCCCAGTATTAAATTGCATACCTACATCACCGAACTAGTCAGTGTCATCAGCAAATGGAAAATGACTGGCCATGCTTGGGTCCCATGCAAATTTCTGGACCTGTTGTAGGGGGTCAGTTCCACAGAACAACGCAGACTGGACATGGTGAAGGAAAAGGGGAGGGGTTTGAGGAAGGCACAAGCAGTCAATGTCCACTACCTATCCTTTCTCTTTCTTTTTCTCTCCATTCCTAGAAATGTAACAAGGTCTTTTCTGCCCTTTTTAGGAACCTCTTCTCCTTCCAATCAGAAAATGAATTTTTCAGCTATGTATCAACTAAGCAGTGTGCTCCTCATCCCCCGTCCCCCTTTTCCTTCTCCCAGAGCTTTCAAACTGAGTGCAAATATCTGTGCCCCCAACCCATCGCGCCCTGCCCCGCCACCCTCCCCACCACAAGCCTTTGCTGTTTTTAAGTCTCTGTAAATGACTTGCCTCCGCTCAGATAATTTTCTCTTTTCTGAACCCTCTGCTTTCCTTCAAATCATCTCACACCATTCTGTTGCCTGGTCCCATGCCCCACAATGCTTCCTTTTGCCCTGTTCTATCAGCATCTTTGAACTTCCAGGCCTAAAGGGCTTTAAGCCTGCCAAACCACGTTGACCTAACATAACACAACTATTTGTTGAACTATTGACCAAAAAGAAATAGTGTTTTTAAAATCCACAGGAAATGAGGGTTGGTGGGTAATTGACTATAACAAATGGTGGTTAAAAACTGAAATATTAATACATGTGGGTAAATGTTTGGAATTATTTTGTGCTGAATTGATGCTTTTGAACTGTGGTGTTGGAGAAGACTCTCAAGAGTCCCTTAGACCACAGGAGATCTAACTGGTCAATCCTAAAGGAAATCAGTCCTGAATATTCACTGGAAGGACTGATGCTGAAGCTGAAACTCCTAAAATAATTTGGCCACTTGATGTGAAGAACTGACTCATTTGAAAAGACCCTGATGCTAGGAAAGATTGAAGGCAGGAGGAGAAGGGGATGACAGAGGATGAGATGGTTGGATGGGATCACTGACCCGATGAACATGAATTTGAGTAGACTCCGGGAGTTGGTGATGGACAGGGAAGCCTGGCGTGCTGCAGTCCATGGGGCTGCAAAGAGTTGGACACAACTGAGTGATGGAACTGAACTGATTTTGCTTTGAGATCCAGGAGTTAGTAATTTGGTGGTGTGATAAGTATCCAGGGAGGTTATAGAGAAAATGCTGAATTTATAGACTGGGCTTTCCCTCACGACATATATTGCTAAGGTTGCAAATTCAAACGTCTACAGAACCCTGACAGGTTGACATAAATGAGAACAGAACTGGATCTCAGATAGAGAGTGATGGGGATAATCAGATGAAGTGAAACATGCACAGCCCTTCTAACAGTGGTGCGTAGTGGTTCAGAGCATGGGTTCAAGGACCAGACAGTCTGAGTTCAAGTCCTGGTTCCACCATTTCTCACCTATGTGGTCATGGTCTGAATATCTGACCCACCCTCTCCATGCCTCAGTTTCCTAATCTGTAAGATGGACATTTGGATTGTTTGCATCATTTGCATACTGTAAATAAGGCTGCAGTGAACATTGATGGATAAGTAGTCTGCGTCCCTGCTTCCAGTTCCTCTGGGTATAGACCTAGGAGCAGAACTGCGAGATCATATGGCAATTCTATGATTGACTTTTGGAAGAACCGCCAAACTATTTTCCACAGCTTCCACACCATTTTACATTCTCATCGGCAATGGGAGTGGGTTACAATGCCTCCAAGGATATTTTATTTAACTGAATTTCTGCCGTTAATGGGCACACTCCACATTTGTGTGCCCTTACTTCACATCCCACATTTCTGGGACAGCAGATGCAACTGATGCAGCTTAGCTCGTGTCCGGGCACCCTTGTATCAGCAGAGCATGGCGGGAGGGGGCGGGATCATGTGACATAGATGTGCTCACATGGGCGAGGTATTGTACCAAGCAAACGGTCAACCCAGGAGGTCTGTACAATACTCAGTTTCCTCTTTTCTGAAACAGGGATAATGATATTTAATACTGCATACCTGTGAGGATTAAATAAGATAACACACATCAGGTTTTTAGTTATCACCTAGCACTCAACAACAGAGGAAAACAGCAGTGTCTGAGAGTGGGGACAAGGGTGCTCTGTGGGCAAGCTCCGCTATTCTCTGTCAAGGGTCAAGTACACCCAGCTTTCCTATTATAGAGGAAAAACCCTCTGTTGTAGATTTATAAGTCTTGAATTTATCCAAAGCAATTTTCAAACCTATTTCTATTTTCAGCCTATATCGCCTTCAGGGGTGGCATGTTTAATTTCTTTACTACCTGCTTTGTCGACTAGTAATTTTGTTGTTTTTGTCCGAAAATCACCTCTTCCAAGCTCCTGAGACAGCTTCTTGGTTCTGCCTCAGTGGCCCCCGAGACCTTCCCCACAAGGGCATGTTCACATATCTGAATCCAAGTGAATGGGAACATTTGCACAAGCCCTGGGCTTTCTTCCAAGATGCATTCCAAATCACCTGCACAGATAAGCTGATCGCGTTTTTTGCCTTATGGAAGTGTCAGAGTAACATCATTTCTTCACAGCGTTCGAGTAAGTTGCTGCCTACAGGAAGGACAGAGCTGAGATGCTGAACGGCTGCTCAGCAGGGGGGTGCCACCACCAGCTGTCTGCCCCTTTCCCGTTACTTGTCACCTAGCACAGGTGATCCAAACTCATGCCTCGGTGACATAAAAAAAACACCTTACCTGCCTGTGGAGTTACTGTGATCACAAACCAAAATTCATGAATGCAAGAATCTACTGATTCAGAATTTAGTGAATATATGCACTTTTTACCTGCTGTGATTAACTTTTATGATTAAAGGTACAATTAGGGACATCTGAGAAGAGATTTTTCTCTTTATAAAACTGCAGAGAGGGCTTCTTTGGTCGCTTAGAGGTAAAGAATCCACCTGCCAATGTGGGAAACCCAGGTTTGAGCCCTAGTCTGGGAAGATCCCACATGCCTCGGACCAGCTAAGCCCCTGCACCACAGCTACTGAGCCTGTGCTCTAGAGCCCATGAGCCGTAACTACTGAAGCCCACGTGTCCTAGAGCCTGGGCTCCCCAACAAGAGAAGCCACGGCAATGAGAAGCCTGCTCACCACAACTGGAGAGTAGCCTCCACTCACCGCAGCTGAAGAAGAGCCTGTGCAGCAACGAAGACCCAGCACAGCCAAAAATAAATAAATAAAATTATATACATATATATACATAAACTACAGAGCTCCGACTCATGTTCTCCCTTGGGCTTCACCAACTGAGTTAATCACGTTAACCCAAACTGAGAATTACTACCGTGGTGTGATCCATGTGTGACAACTGGGTATCTTCCCCACATACAGTCCCCTCCCAATTATCTGCACAAATGCAGGGGTGCGGTGGTGCAGATAATTCAAAGCAGGGAACGGTCCAAATGCCATTTCTGCTTGGCTTGAGAATACATTATGCAAATTTGTACAGCAAATTTACTTTCCTTATTACATTTTGCTTGGATTCATATTAAAAAATTGTTTGCATTCTCTATGAGTGTGAGAGAGTGTGTGTGTGTATGTGTGTGTGTTGTGTAGGGGGAAGTGGTAGGAATGGGATCCCTGGAATTCAAGAGAATCATAAAACCTTGGCACTCAAAGAAGCCATACACGTCGTACAACTTCCTCCTTCGTTTATTTTGAAGAGGCAACCAAGGCCCAGAAAGGTTATGTGACTTATGTGAGAACCCAGAGTAACCGGGTGGCAAACCAGGAACCGGATGTACCTTTCTGACTTATTCTCTTACTCCAAGGGAGGTCTGACTGAGTATTCTGGTCTTGTCTAGACAAACCCAAACACATGCATGATCTTAGCTCTTCCAAACGGCAAAGCCATCTGCATTCTCATTTCTGGACAAAGAGTCGCTATGTCCGACTCTTTGCAATCCCATGGACTGTAGCCCACCAGGCTCCTCTGTCCATGGGATTCTCCAGGCAAGAATATTAGAGTGGATTGCCATTCCCTTCTCCAGGAGATCTCCCCAACCCAGGGATAAAACCTTCATGTGCTACACTGGCAGGCAGATTCTTTACCACTGAGCCACTAGGGAAGCCCTTCTGGAAGCATAAAACTTTCTAAAAAAGTCTGGATCAGGAGGCTCACTTCCATGTGGACTAGATAAACACCTGTTCTCCCAAGGCAGTTAACAGCCCTGGTGGGTGCTGAGCCTTCTTAGTTCCTGCTGTTGAGATGTGAAGAGCGTGGCATCAGCAAAGAGCTCTCAAGGAGGATCACCTGTCTCCTGTGCCAGTTGGGAATTGCTGGGAGGCCATAGACACTGAAATTAGTGGATCTCTACCTCGGAGAGTGTGGCGAAGGACAGCAAAGCAAGCACCATGCTTTGAATCATGACTCCAGCAGCATACGCCAGCCTGATGGGTAACCTGGGGCTTGGCTGCCAGTGAGTTAAGCTGACCTTGAAATAACAGCTACAGAGAAAACATGAAGCAGAGAGGCAGGGTTCCACCTCTGGCTAACCTCCCCAAGAAGTACAGCAGTGTGGTTGGAGAAGAGACATTCTATAAGATCAGCCAGCAAGCATTGGTTCGGGTGCCTCTGGGGAGGTGGGCGGCTGCAGGGGATGGTGACGAGCTGTGCTGGATTGCACACGGCCGTGAAGCGATGTCCAAAGAGACTGATGTCTGTTCCAAGGGTTATTATCAGCTAGTGGCTCTTTGTGGTTTGAAGCGGACAGACTGGCAGTGGTTCCTTGAGCTTTCTCCCTATGTGGGCAGCTGTTTTTACTGCTTTAGGTTCTCCTAGGGCAATTTAGCAGGAGGCACTGGAGCACCTGAGGTGCTCAGAGGCCAGCATGGCCTTGGAGGCTGGCTTCCAGTGGGAATGGAACCCAAAGATGGAGGAGAGGCTCTGGCAGGGACACAGGCAGGGTGAGCTTGGGCTTCCAATCTGGCAAGTCGGATCTCTCAATACCACTTGCCGGTCCTGTACACTTTTATTTTCTGCCAAAAATGAAGGCAAATATATACCTTTGAATGCAGAATAATGTCTGAAGCTACTTACTAGGTGTTTCTTCCTTTTAATTAAAAGAAGTTCCTTCTTTTAATCAAAGATGGATTCCATTAATGTTTTCTTAATTCTTTCTGGGCAAAGCCTTTTTCTCTATTCATAGCAACATCTGCTTTGAATTGCTAGAGTTATCAATAATAGCAACATTATTAATGCAATAGATTACTAACAAGAATATACAATAATATTATAACTTTAATTTATGAAATGTTAACATTGATGGAATCGCTTGTGTAGAATTTCCCATTTTCTCACAATGGCCGTGTGAAGTCATTAAGAGCATTTGATTACTCCAGGGCTTCAGCGAGGTACCCTGGCTTATCCAAGGCACAGCGGACTGGAGAGTGGAACCCAGGTCTTATTCTTTTCCAGGTTCTATGGTTTTCCCTTTGACCCAGGAAGTACCTTCTGCATTCAAAGGTAATAACAAATACCTGGAGGGAAGGTTAAATGACTTATGATAAGATGAAGTGAAAGCTACAACCCCAACCCCAGTGCGGGGCAGAATGCTCAGGGCATAGTGGGCAGAGCAATGCCACACTACATGTGCTGCCCAAAATTACACCTGCCATTCTGACTGAGAACCTTCTACTACCAGCTCAGAGAGAGCACAGAATAGGTAGTTGCCTATGTAGGGCAATTTGAGGATCATTAGAAAGAATTGGAAATGCAAATTTGTAGGCTTTATCCAGACCCACTGAATCAGAAATTTGGGTGGACAAAGCAATCTATTTTAATAGGTCCTTCAGGTAATTTTGAGGCACACTGAAGTTCAACGGCCAGTTTAGACCAGCAATCAGCAATTTTTTTTTTCATAAAGGACCAGATAATAAATATTTTAGGCTTTGGAAACCATACACAATCTCTATCCAGATGATTCAAGTCTGCCATTGTAGAGCAGCCACAGGGAATATGTAAACAAATGGATAAGGCTATGCTCTAATAAAACTTTATTTAGACTAATAAGGGCTCACTTGGTGAATGGCATTAATGCACACCATTGTGAGGATAACTAGAGAATAAATTCCTATAAGGAACAAGGGTTTTTAAGGTGTAAAGTGCTATTTTATAAAACTTTAAGAAGTCTAATTTACTTCTATTCTCTAATGACTCATTTCAATCTCAGGTACCTAGCTTTTTCAGTATTACAAGGATATCTAAATGTTATATATATATAATGTATATGTCAGTCCATGGGGTCTGCAGTCCACAGGGTCTCAAAGAGTCAGACACAACTGGGCGACTGACCAACAATGTATATTGTATATGTATATGTATATGTAATAATTCTCTCCCTTTTTAGTGTGCATGTCTATGAGTTTCATATGTCTATGGAAACAAATGCATAGTTTTTCAACACCCAGAACAGTAAAAATATACTTATTCCATCACTTCAAAAAAAAAAAAAATCTCTCTGAGGATTTCCCTGGTGGTCCAGTGGTTAAGAATCCAGCCACCAATGCAGGGGACATGGGTTTGATCCCTGCTCTGGGAAGATCCCACGTGCTGCAGAGCAGCTGAGCCTGTGTGCCACAAGTACTGAGCCTGAGAGCTGCAACTTCTGAGCCCACCTGCTGTAGAGTCTGCGCTCTGCAACAAGTGAAGCCCCCACAGTGAGAAGCCTGTGCACCGCAGCAGAGTGGGCCCTGGCTCCCTGCAGCTGGAGAAACTCCACGCAGTAATGAAGACCCAGTGCAGCCAAAAATTAATTAATTAAAAAAATATCCCCGAGCGCCTTTAGTTAACCCCACACTCTCCCTCCAGCTCCTGGCAACCACGGACCTGTTTCCTGTCCCTGTAGTTTTACCTTTTCCAGAATGACACATAAAATAGAATCATACATGATCTAATCTTGTGGTTCTGGCTTCTTTCCCTTAGCATATTTATCCATGTTGTAGCACACTGCAGAAAGTAGTTCTCTCTTATTCCTGAGTAGTATTCTTTAGGAAATTAACTTAGGCCAAGCTCAGAAGTGGGCCTCCCTGGAGGCTCAGTGGTAAAGAATTCACCTACCAATGCTGGAGATGTGGGTTCGACTCTGGGTCAGGAAGATCCCCTGGGGAAGGAAATGGCAACCCACTCCAGTATCCTTGCCTGGGAAATCACATGGATAAAGGAGTCTGGCCGGCTACAGTCCATGGGGTCACAAAACAGTTGGGCATGACTTAGTGACAAAACAACAGAAGCTCAGAGGTAGGTTCTAAACATACAAAGATGTTCTTTTCTGCTCCAAAGCCAGTGGAGTTAGTGTAAGAGGAGAAATAAAAAACTTGTGCAGAAAGAAAATCTCTATCTTGTCCTTTAGCATGCCAATTGCATAGTTTTCTCCTCCAAGTAGATTTTTCCTTTGAAGTTTTTAATAAGCACCTTTTAAGACTAGGTGTAATTTTAAAGATCACCTAATATGACCTAGTTATTATTTTTAAGCACATATTTACTTTTTATTTAATTATCACAGGTGGATAATTTTAAAAAATCAATTAGTGCTAAAAGACATAACCAAAAACCACAATCTTCTGCCCCACCATTTCCTGACACCCCCCATGCCAAGTCCTCCACTTTCAATCCTTTTATTTGTTTCTTCTGGTTTTAATTTTCATGTTTCTTTATATTTCTAAATCATTTGCTTACACTAATTCACCACTATCTGTATATATAGGTAACTTTTCTGGGATATTCAGTAATAATATCCCAGAGAAGAAGTCTACAATTTATTTTCTTTGGGTAGAAGGTGGTGAAGGAAGAAGGAAGCCATGGCAATAAGGCTGGTTCCCAGTGTCCCAGCAGCTGAATATGGAGTAGGAGGTGGGTTTCACTGTCTGTTTAACTTCTTTTTTAGCCTGTGTCTATTCCAGGCCTTCCACTAGCTGGGGTCCCTGAGTTTGCAGGTGCATGCTGCGTGCTTAGTCGCTTCAGTCGTGTCTGACTCTTTGCAACCCCATGGACGAGAGCCTGCCAGGTTCCTCTGTCCACATAGATTTCCCAGGCAAGAATACTGGAGTGGGTTGCCATGCCCTCCTCCAGGGAAATCTTCCCTACCCAACGATCAAACACATCTGTGTGTCCTGAATTGCAGGCAGATTTTTTACCTTTGAGCCCCTAGGAGTCCAAGTAAAATGAGAAACAATTCACCTGGCTCTTCTGGATGGGATGCGGTTCTCTCTGCTCCTTAGAGAGATGTTTAATCAATTGCTCTTGTTTAGCCCCTCCCTGACTCCTACTTTCTGTGATATTAAGTATCTTAAAAATCCTATCAGTAACCAACTACCCAGGCTTTGTCCACTCTGCTGCATCATTTAAACTTCTTCATTCATTTTCATATATTATTGTTTGTAGTTATAAATACTTCTTAATTTCATGGACTGTGGAGTTTATGTTTTATTTCTCATCATCCTTGTTGGTTGTGGCTGAGAAGAGAGGCAGAAAAACTTTATTCTGCTACCTTAAAACTGGAAATCTCTGATAGCACATTTTCATTTTGATGGATATTCTCAAATTGTCCTCCATACAGTTTGCACCAATTTATATAAAACTATGTGAAAGTGTCCCTTCCCTATCTTCACCATCTTAATAAGTTAACTTTTTAATCTCGGTCAATCTTAGTGAAAAATGGAGGTGGCACAATTTTAACAATATATTTTGCAAAGGGCACTGAGACCTCATTCATCCTAAATACAGTTATTCAGTAAATCCATGCCCTTGCATACGGATGTTTGTAGATAAATTACTATAAATAGAGACATCTCTTTGGAAAATATCTCAAAGTTTCACTTTGCTGACAGTGGAGTGCCAGTAGGGTGTCTACTATCAGTGCCAGGAGAGTTATATTTATTTATGAGAATTTGCACATGAGTGGGCTGGATTGTATATAATAAAGGGCTCAGGATGTGGAATCTTAAGGCTCTGGGTCCTGTGCCATCATTCTCTAGTTTGTCTTCTCATACTTTCCTCCAGGGAGGCAAGTAGAGGTGATGGAGAGGCGATGGGAAATTTATCCTACATTATGTTTTCTTCTTGGGCTCCTGCCTTCTTAGCTCTTAGTTTTACATAGTATGTGTCCTCTAAGCTGTTCAAGGTGGTACAGAGTCTCTTTGACAGTGAACATCACCCAAAGAGCACGAGAGCCCAGCTGTTAGACACCAGGCTAAAGGGAGAAATTTGACACAGAAGCTTATACAAACCTCTGGACTACCATCCCCTCCGGTGGTGGAAAGCACTGCTCGGAAGAGAAAGACCTCACTAAGAAGTTATCTATCTTCATGTCTGAGAAATGAGAGGGGATGAGATTTTCCTTTTAGATGCCAATGAGGGGCCTTGTCTATCTAGAAGTATAAAGATAAAATCACAAAGACACAAAGAAGGTATACAGGAAAGATTTGCCACGGTGTAGCAGAGAGAGTACACAAGACTGGGAAAGCACTTCTCCAGTATATGGAAGACCTGCTTCTTTTTCCTTTATGGACATTCCATGGCAAATTTTATACCTAATGCCCAAGCTTGTATCCATGGCTACATTGGGGAAGTCATCTCAGTCCAGGGATGGGTTAAGGGAGTTAAAGAGGGTTCCCTTTGAACGTGGCAGATACCTACACAAACATCATGACATTGTCTTACTTTTTAAATTGTACTTTTGTTTTGTTTGAGCCTTATGGCCATATCTTACCTTCTAATGGTTACTCTCCTCAAAGATTTAAATGGGTCTTTAATGTTCTGAAAAATTAAAAGAACAAACAAGCAATAAGGCTGGCCTCTTTTAAAGGTGATTTATGGTTCTGAATCTACTTCACTGAATTTCATCACCCTCATAAAAAGGCAAAATGGAAATAAACCTCTGTCTTCCTTGGCATTAGATACAACAACACAAATACATTTTCTGGCAAACTGTTCTAGGCGGGCTATAAACAGGAATGTCTGCCTTATATTTCAGTGAAGTTTCTAAGCATGACTTTTGGTTTTCTAGTGAATGCCTAACACCTGTGGGTCTCCAATGCCGTACTGTATTTCTACCTTATTTAAGAGACGCCCGGCAATTTCATCAGTAAGGTTTTTTTTGTTGTTGTCACTTGACGAAGGAACAATCTGCTGACAGACTAAGCCCACAATAGCTTCCATCAATCAAGCACTTTGGGAAATCAGAAATGACAATGAAACCCACTGCATTAAATAACCCATGGTGCTGGGAATTAATCAGAAATCTGGTGTTGTTGAAAATAAATGAGTTTTTAATAAATTAGATTTGAGAATTACTGACAAGCTGTGGACTATGAGTATGTGAAAAGGCAGCTCCAGATTCATTGGGAAATCCATACGGGGTAATGGCTGCTAAAGGAGACATTAAAATATGCTCTTTCCCCTGGGAACAAGGGAGAGGAGGTTACCCAGATATGCGCCAACTCTCTTCTCCATTCCTACCTTGGCCAGGCCAGGACTTCACTTGAGGCTCTTAGCTTCTCTGAGTTGACTTTGATATCCAACCATTAAAAAAAAAAAATTGCCCTACTTCTGCTCTCACTCTCTCCATCTGCTTTTCATCTTAGATTTAAATTACCTGAAGTTTTAAATTATTTAAAATATGGTGACACTCAATTTCATAATTAAATTCATCCATTTAGTTAGTTTGGAAGACATTCAATTAACAGTCTACAATAGGCAGCAAGACCTGCTCTGCTAAACCCTAATGTCAATTAGATTTCATTCAAGACAATGCACCAATGAGTTATGGAGCACCTACTGTGTGCAAGATGCTGGGCTATGTATTAGGAATACAAAATTGCCAAAGCTTTCTCAAGGATCTTAGAATCTTATGACAAACTAGATCTGAATACAAAGCAAAATGTCCTAAGTGCTCAGATGAAGTTACAAATTGCTATGGAATAGCAGAAGAGGGGCAGGAAATTCTACCTTGAAATAGTGAAGAGGAGAGACTTCACAGATAAGGAAGCACTTAGAGTGGATGGCAGAGAACTAATCTAATCACAGTAGATGAAGGAAGGGTTAATAGCATTCTGAGCAGATGTAACAGTATAACAAACACTATGGTGGAGTCTTGGCAGTAGAGGATAAATATAGCTAACAACACTGCACTGGGTGCTTGAAATTTGCCAAGGGGGTAGATCTTAAGTGTTTCTGTGCAGTGCTCAATCGTGTCTTGGAGAAGGAAATGACAACCTGCTCCAATATTCTTGCCTGGAGAATCCCTGGGACGGAGGAGCCTGGTGGGCTGCCGTCTATGGGGTCGCACAAAGTCGGACATGACTGAAGTGACTTAGCAGCAGCAGCAGCAATCGTGTCTGACTCTTTGCAACCCTTTGGACTGTAGCCCACCAGGCTCCTCTGTCCATAAGATTTTCCAGGCAAGAATACTGGAGTGGTTTGCTATTCCTTCCTCCAGTGTATCTTCCCAAACCAGAGACTGAACCCGTGTCTTCTGCATCTCCTGCACTGCAGGTGGATTCTTTACCACTGAGCTATTGGGAAAGTCCCTAAGTGTTTTTACCATCCACAGAAATAAAGAAAGTTCAGTTCAGTCACTCAGTCATGTCAGACTCTTTGCGACCCCGTGAACCACAGCTCTCCAGGCCTCCCTGTCCAGCACCAACATCCAGAGTTCACCCAAACCCATGTTCATCAAGTTGCTGATGCCATCCAACCATCTCATCCTCTGTCGTCCCCTTTTCCTCCCGCCCTCAATCTTTCCCAGCATCAGGGTCTTTTCCAATTAGTCAGCTCTTCGCATCAGGTGGCCAAAATATTGGAGTTTCAGCTTGATCATCAGTCCTTCCAATGAACACCCAGGACTGATCTCCTTTATGATGGACTGGTTGGATCTCCTTGCAGTCCAAGGGACTCTCAAGAGTCTTCTCCAACACCACAGTTCAAAAGCATCAATTCTTCAGTGTTCAGCTTTCTTTAATGTCCAACTCTCACATCCATACATGACACTGGAAAAAACATAGCCTTGACTAGATGGACCTTTGTTGGCAAAGTAATGTCTCTGCTTTTTAATATGCTGTCTAGGTTGGTCATAACTTTTCTTCCAAGGAGTAAGCATCTTTTAATTTCATGCCTGCAATCACCATCTGCAATGATTTTGGAGCCCAGAAAATAAAATCAGCCACTGTTTACACTGTTCCCCCATCTATTTCCCATGAAGTGATGGGACCTGATGCCATGGTCTTAGTTTTCTGAATGTTGAACTTTAAGCCAACTTTTTCACTCTCCTCTTTCACTTTCATCAAAAGGCTTTTTAGTTCCTCTTCACTTTCTGCCATAAGGGTGGTATCATCTGCATATCTGAGGTTATTGATATTTCTCCCAGCAATCTTGATTCCAGCTTGTGTTTCCTCCAGCCCAGAGTTTCTCAGGATGTACTCTGCATATAAGTTAAATAAGCAGAGTGACAATATACAGCCTTGATGTACTCCTTTTCCTATTAGGAACCAGTCTGTTGTTCCATGTCCAGTTCTAACTGTTGCTTCCTGACCTGCATACAGATTTCTCAAGAGGCAGGTCAGGTGGTCTGGTATGCCCATCTCTTTCAGAATTTTCCAGTTTATTGTGATCCACACAGTCAAAGGCTTTGGCATAGTCAATAAAGCAGAAAGAGATGTTTTTCTGGAACTCTCTTGCTTTTTCCATGATCCAGCAGATGTTGGCAATTTGATCTCTGGTTCCTCTGCCTTTTCTAGACCCAGCTTGAGTATCTGGAGGTTCATGGTTCACGCATTGCTGAAGCCTGGCTTGGAGAATTTTAAGCATTACTTTACTAGTGTGTGAGATGAGTGCAATTGTGCAGTAGTTTGAGCATTCTTTGGCATTGCCTTTGTTTGGGATTGTAATGAAAACTGACCTTTTCCAGTCCTGTGGCCACTGCTGAGTTTTCCGAATTTGCTGGAATATTGAGTGCAGCACTTTCACAGTGTCATCTTTCAGGATTTGAAATAGCTCAACTGGAATTCCATCACCTCCACTAGCTTTGTTCATAGTGGTACTTCCTAAGGCCCACTTGACTTGACATTCCAGGATGTCTGGCTCTAGGTGCGATCACACCATCGTGATTATCTGGGTCATGAAGATCTTTTTTGTACAGTTCTTCTGTGTATTCTTGCCACCTCTTCTTAATATTTCTGCTTTTGTTAGGTCCCTACCATTTCTGTCCTTTATTGAGCCCATCTTTACATGAAATGTTCCCTTGATAGCTCTAATTTTCTTGAAGAGATCTCCAGTCTTTCCAATTCTATTTTTTCCTCTATTTCTTTGCATTGATCACTGAGAAAGGCTTTCTTATCTCTTCTTGCTATTCTTTGGAACTCTGCATTCAAATGGGTATATCTTTCCTTTTCTCCTTTGTTTTCACTTCCCATCTTTTCACAGCTATTTGTAAGGCCTCCTCAGACAGCCATTTTGCTTTTTTGAATTTCTTTTTCTTGGGGATGGTCTTGATTCCTGTCTCCTGTACAATGTCACGTAACTCCATCCATAGTTCATCAGGCACTCTGTCTATCAGATCAAGTCCCTTAAATCTAACTTCCACTGTATAGTCATAAGGGATTTGATTTAGGTCATACCTAAATGGTCTAGTGGTTTTCTCCACTTTCTTCAATTTCAGTCTAAATTTGGCAATAAGGAGTTCATGATCTGAGCCACAGTCAGCTCCCAGTCTTGTTTTCGCTGACTGTATAGAGCTTCTCCATCTTTGGCTGCAAAGAATAATCAATCTGATTTCAGTGTCGACCATCTGGTGATGTCCATGTGTAGAGTCTTCTCTGGTGTTGTTAGAAGAGGGTGTTTTCTATGACCCGTGCGTTCTCTTGGCAGAACTCTATTAGCCTTTGCCCTGCTTCATTCTGTACGGCAAGGCCAAATTTGCCTGTTACTCCAGGTGTTTCTTGACTTCCTACTTTTGCATTCCAGTCCCCTAAAATGAAAAGGACATCTTTTTTGGGTGTTAGTTCTAGAAGGTCTTGTAGGTCTTCATAGAACTGTTCAACTTCAGCTTCTTCGGCATTACTGGTTGGGGCATAGACTTGGATTACTGTGATATCGAATGGTTTGCCTTGGAAACGAACAGAGATCATTCTGTTGTTTTTGAGATTGCATCCAAGTACTGTGTTTCAGACTCTTTTGTTGACTTTGATGGCTACTCCATTTCTTCTAAGGGATTCCTGCCCACAGTAGTAGATATAATGGTCATCGGAGTTAAATTCACCCATTCCAGTCCATTTTAGTTCGCTGATTCCTAGAATATCGATATTCAGTCTTGTCATCTCTTGTTTGACGACTTCCAATTTGCCTTGATTCATGGACCTGACATTCCAGGTTCCTATGCAATATTGCTCTTTACAGCATTGTATCTTGCTTCTATCACCAGTCCCATCCACAACTGGGTGTTGTTTTTGCTTTGGCTTCATCCCTTCATTCTTTCTGGAGTTATTTCTCTACAGATCTCCAGTAGCATATTGGGCACCTACTGACCTGGGGAGTTCATCTTTCAGTGTCCTATCTTTTTGCCTTTTCATACTGTTCATGGGGTTCTCAAGGCAAGAAGACTGAAGTGGTTTGCCATTCCCTTCTCCAGTGGCGCGTATTCTGTCAGACCTCTCCACCATGACCCGTCTGTCTTGGGTGTCCCCATATGGCATGGCTTAGTTTCATTGAGTTAGACAAGGCTGTGGTCCATGTGATCAGATTGGCTAGTTGTCCGTGACTGTAGTTTTAGTCTTTCTGCCCCCGATCCCCTCTCGCAACACTTACCATCTTACCTGGGTTTCTCTTACCTTGGACGTGGAGTCTCTCTTCACAGCTGCTCCAGCAAAGTGCAGCCGCTGCTTCTTACCTTGGACACGGGGTAGCTCCTCTCGAAATAAAGAAAAGGAAAAGTGAAATATGTGAGGTGATGGATATGTTAATTAGCTTAGTCATAGCTATTATTTCAGAATGTATGGGCATATCAAGTTGTATATATTAAATAGATACAATTTTTATTTGTCAATTATATGTAAATAAGGACTTCCCTGGTGGCTCAGAGGGTAAGGAGTCTACCTGCAATGCAGGAGACCGGGGTTCAATCCCTGGGTCAGGAAGATCCCCTGGAGAAGGAAATGGCAACCCACTCCAGTATTCTTGCCTGGGAAAACCTATGGACAGATAAGCCTGGCAGGCTACAGTCCATGGGGTCGCAAAGAGTTGGAAGTGACTGAGTGACTTCATCTCACTTCATAAGTAAATAAAGAGGGGGGAAGAAGGTGCAGGACACTTTTGAAAATTGTAATTCATTCATACATTCATCCAACAAGCACTGAATGCCTAGCCTAGCTTAGCTACTGTATAATGTAGTTGAAGTGTAAATTTAAGGCAGGAATGTAGTAGTGATGAGGCAAAGGAACAGTTTGGGACACAGTTTGAAGGACCAAGAGTTCATATGAAATGTCTAGTTTTATTTTGTTTAATATTGTCTTCATAAGCAGGGTTATACTGAGTTTATTTTTCTGTCACTTGATTTTTTTACACTTGCTGTGTCTTGAAGATACTTCCATGTCCATATCTACAACTCTGTCTTTATTTTTTTTCTATTTCTGTATCATATGTGGAAATGAACTATAATTTATTCAATCATTTTCCTCATTGATGAATACTCAGGTTGGGGAAAACTATCTTAAAGTATTTTCTTTCTTGAAGAGAAATCAGCCCAAATACCATTACTATGTTATTTTCTAAAGGAAGATATATTAGAACCAAGACTGGTTAATACAGTTAACCAATCAATATTTGCAAAGGACTCTATCAGAGTCCCAGAGAAGGAATGGAGACCCACTCTAGTATTCTTGCCTGGGAAATCCCATGGACAGAGGAGCCTGGTGGGATACAGTCCATGGGGTCATAAAGGAGTCAGGCATGACTTAGTGACTCAACAACAACTATCAGAGTCATGTCAGGAAATAGTGCCTTCAAACTAAGTAAATGAGAAGAGTTTTACAAAGTCTGATAAAGTTAATGACACTTAATAATGGTACTATTTACAAAAGTGTAGGCATAATTTAGGGAAGCTAACAAAGGATGGTGTTATACCCCACAGGTAACATCATTAAACTGTCACCACTTCAAGTCCAGACTGGCAAGGAGGGGGCATGATTAATAGAACCAAAGGCAAGTAACTGCAGAGAAAGACAGTCAGCTCCTCATCGCCGGGCAAAGAGTGATCCCTGACATAAGACACCTTGATCTTACTTTGCTGCTAACTCTTATCTTATGCCTGGGTCTCCCATTGGCCAAACTATTATGAAACCAGAGGGCAAGACAATGCAGTCCAGCGAGGTCAGCCTCTGGGTCACAAAGCAGGATGAAGAAGGATAGGGTGAGAATCTGAATGTGCATTGAGAAGAATCTCTAGTACACGGACCAATTAAGAGTTATCAAAAATTTGGTATTAGGGCTTCCCTGGTGGTTCAGTGGTTAAGAATCCGCTTGCCAAGCAGGGGTCTCAGGTTCAGTCCCTGTATCTGGGAACATCCCACATGCCACAGAGCAACAAGCCCCTGTGCCACAACTACAGAGCCTGTGCCCTAGAGCCTGGCAGCCACAACAAAAGAACTCACAGCAACGAGAAGCCCGCCACTGCAACGAAGAGTAGCCCCTGCTCGCCGCAACCTAAGAAAAGCCTGCACGCAGCAACGAAGACCCAGCACGGCCATAAATAAATAAATCTTTAAAAAAAAATTGTATTAAAAGAGCTAGAAAAGGGTTACAGTGGTTAAAACTATGTACTTCTACTGAAGGAGGAACAGGGGTTGCCAGTTTGATCCCTGGTCAGGGGACTAAGATCCCTCATGCCTCTCAGTTCAGTTCAGTTCAGTTCAGTCGCTTAGTCGTGTCCGACTCTTTGCGACCCCATGAGTCACAGCACGCCAGGCCTCCCCTAGGTGCAGCCAAAAAAAAAAAAG
Organism: Bos grunniens; assembly: GCF_055505025.1. Classification (NCBI taxonomy): domain Eukaryota; kingdom Metazoa; phylum Chordata; class Mammalia; order Artiodactyla; family Bovidae; genus Bos; species Bos grunniens. The sequence goes on from NC_141168.1 coordinate 23,379,688, forward strand.
TTAGAATATAAGATTGTTGGGCTGCACTCAGCAACCCTGCACTTGCCCAGCTTTAAGAACAGAGAAAGCCCAAATTCAGCAATGGAAACAGTAACGGTTTAATAGCTAGGGAGAACATACATGTCTGAAGCAAGGTCCTGAAGAGACACCCCACATGCTGCTATGGTGGGCAGGACTGGACATGGCAGCAGTCTTCACTCTGGGGAAGTGGCGGGGAGGGGCGGTGAGTGGAGCATAGATTGATATCAGGTGGGCTCATTAGTACCAGGGAAACCAGCAGAGGGGGCACCGCCCTCTTGGCCAGCTGGGGCCTGGAGCCTGGGGCAAGTACATAAGAAGGCCAGTGACTTGAGTAGGGTGTAGGTGAGGCAGGCGCTGGTCTGGCAGGGGATATAGAGAGTGCAGGAGAGCAGCCAGCCAGATCATACAAAGATGGAGAGTTTTCAATGAGAGTTCTAGGATAAATACTTGTCAGGGAAGAAATTAAATACTTTTGAGGGTTGAAAACAGGACTTCTAGGGAATTCCCTGGCAGTCCAGTGGTTAGGACTCCATGCTTCGGGTCTAGGTTTGATCTCTGATCAGAGAACTAAGATTCTGCAAGCTGTGCGGCCAAAGAAAACAGGACTTTTAGGACATTCTATAGTCTGCCTGAGTAGTATCCCACAAAACAGGACTTCTGAACCTATCATCTTTGCTTGTGACTTTTCTCCCGAGTTCCAGACTCAGATTTTGGCTGATTGCTGGGCATGAATTCTGTGTCAAACTGAGTATGTCTCATTCACTCCTCTCCAAACCTGTCCCTGAACTCAGCCCTCTTTAACTACTCTCTCTGTCCCCTGACCTTGCACTTAGATCTATTTATCTCACCTTATTATATGAGCTATCACTTTAAGTTTCTTCCTCAGCTAGATCACTGGGTCACTGAGCTCAAGACATGTATGTGGCTCCTTCTCACCCTCCATAATGTCCTGTGTAGAGCTTGTCTACCTCCATCCTGGGGAGAACTAGGAACTTTCTCTCCTAAAGCAGGTCTCTTCCGTAGGACTCACCGTAGTTTGTATCATCTTGAAAGTGTTAGCCACTCCGTCGTGTCTGACCCCACAGACTGTAGCCCGCCAGGCTCCTCTGTCCATGGGATTCTCCAGGCAAGAATACTGGGTAGGTATCCCCGACCCAGGGATCAAACATGGTCTCCTGCCCTGCAAGCACACTTATTACCATCTGAGCCACCAGGGAAGCCCAAGTGGAATTCTAGTGTGATCTTAGTTATTCCTTAGTTATTCCCAAACCATTAGCCATTTCCTCATGATATTCTTTGAGGTCAGGGACCATGTTTAATTGTGTTGATATGTCTCCTGGTGGCCCGTTTTCTGAGGAAAGTACTTAACACTCAATAGGAGATGAGTGGCGGCTATTTCTGTTTTTGCTCTCACTGTAAATTTTGTCTGGAGTGAACCATGGCCCAGCTTGGGCACCATATAAACCTACTAGACAAACATCAATGAAATAACTAAGTTTGGAAGAGTTATATTAAAGATAGATGCCTGTTGTGTCAGGGCTCCCAAGTGGGAAAATTGCTTCAGCCATCATTTAACTGCTTTGGAGACTTACATGAATATGTAAGGGAGACAAAAAAAAAAAAAAGACCACCAACGGATGGCAGACTGGCTTGGTGATTAGGCATTAACAATCAAAGTTTGGATAGAGGTCTTCAAGTTCTGCAGGTATCAAGAAAAATTTCAAAATTATTATCATCTCATTGAAATGGTTATTACATGGGACTGAAAAATACATGATTGTAACTATCCCTTCGTGGGTCTTTTCTACACTCATTGAGAGAGGAACGGCAGCTGATAAAGAATTGCAACTTCCTCACAAGCCAGAAGGTTTAATGCAGAATTAAGGATATTGCAACCTTGTCGCTGAAATAATAGAAAGAAAATTGAATTATTCTTTCCACATTAAATGCATATATTCCTGAGTGTTTCTGCCAAAATGACTTTGCTAACCCATGGAGTGAAATACACTTTGTTCTCACATGGGGGCATTAAACAAAGCTGTGGGCTCGACTAAAACTGCTTAGAAGGGAATTAAAAAACATCAGAATGAAGAAGCTCTTTCGATGTATGGTTATATCAGCCCTAAATTGTATCACAGCTGCTTCTGGCACCATTAGATGGAACACTGGGTAATTTACAGAAGTCATTTTTAACAATTTGATTGTTGGTATATATCTGCTGAATTGATTGGTTGTGGAGACAGATCTTTATTTTTACAATAGCAATAACATCCTTTGCAGATTACTGCTCAATTTATTCCTGATGCTAACATTACCAAGCAGCGCCTATCAATTTATATTGGAAAAATATGTTCTTATTTCTTAATTATCTGTTTAATTGTAGGGAGACTAGAGTCCCGTGATGCCCTCGTTTGCCAGCACTGGGGAGCTTGCCAGAGTCTCTGAGCCTTGCCGTTTGGCTTCTACAGAGCTCTTTGCCACCTCGTGATATTAACCACCTTTACCCCTGCGTATAAGGAGGCGCTTGTGCCCTGAGTCACAGCTGGCAAGCAGCCCTGCCCTTCTGCTCCCCAGATGAAGTCTCCAGAAGCTGGCAAACGGCTTCTCCATTGACCTGCTTTCCTGTAGCTCCACTCTCACCAGCTGTCGTTGTCAGGGATCCTGGTGATGACACCCTCCATCAGGCCACCCTTGGGCACCATGGGCTTCTCTGGAGAGAAATTGATGGGAGGACAGGACTGCCCACATTTTGTGACAGCTCTCTGGAAAAAATTATAGGCCTCATTTCTGACCAATAGATTCAGAATGGCAAAACATGGAAATTATACACTTTTAACCAGTCTCCTCTTCACCCCAGCTGCCACCGTCACTACATAGAAAAATAAGTCTGTATAATAGATGTGTATTAGAAAGTAACTGCTGTAATTAAGTCATAGCATTCATGTTTGCACACTCCTTGTGAAATTTCTTTTATTTTTCATTTATTTTTATTATGATAAAATACATATAAATAAAAGTTGCCATTTTGAGCATTTTTTAAGCGTTCAGTGACATAAAGTACACTCATGTTGTTCTATAACCATCACCACCATCCACTGCCAGAACTTTTCTTCACAAACTGAAGCTCAACACCTATTAAACAGTGTCCAGGATGACCCCAGTAATTCTTCATTTCCCCTCCCCTCAGCCCCTGACCGGAGAAGGCAATGGCACCCCACTCCAGTACTTTTGCCTGGAAAATTCCATGGACAGAGAAGTCTGGTAGGCTGCAGTCCATGGGGTCGCGAAGAGTCAGACACGACTGAGCGACCTCCCTTTCACTTTTCACTTTCACACATTGGAGAAGGAAATGGCAACCCACTCCAGTGTTCTTGCCTGGAGAATCCCAGGGACGGGGGAGCCTGGTAGGCTGTCGTCTATGGGGTTGCACAGAGTTGGACACGACTGAAGCGACTTAGCAGCAGCAGCAGCAGCCCCTGACAGGGCTTTCCAGGCGGTACAAGGGTAAAGAATCTGCCTGCCAATGTAGGACACATGAGATGCAGGTTCGATTACTGGGTTGGGAAGGTCCCCTGGTAGAGGAAATGGAAATGCACTCCAGAATTCTTGCCTGGGAAATTCCATGGACAAAGGAATCTGGCGGGCTACAGTCCATGGGGTTGCAAAGAGTCAGATATTGAGCAACTGAGCACACAGCCCCTGACAACCACCAGCCTACTTGGGTTAGATTCTATGAATCCGATCACTCTAGGGACCTTGTGTATTTGGAATCATACAATACCTACCCTTTTGTATCTGGCTTCTTTCATTTAACACAATATCTTCAAGTTTCAGCCACGTTGTAGCACATAATCAAAATTTTGTTCCTTTCTAAAGCTGAATAATATTCCAGTGTGAAATGACCAGCTTACACTGGTTTTGCCTCCTTAAAGAGTCTGTTGATTGATCAAAACTTGAGTTATTTGATAGACAGCGCTATGCATGTGCAAGACATGTGCGGCCTGTCTCCAGGCCAACCCCTGAACTCAGAAGCTTCAGTCAACGAAATGAAAAAAATAGAAATGCTGCCATCAGAGCCCTTCACAAAATAAGAAGTCCTTTGATGAGGAAAATCTGACTTGTAGGACCCTGTGTAGACTTCACTCACTGATTCAACCAGCTTCCATGTTTGAAATTCCCCAAACCTCTTAAATTTCACTCAAATTTCAAATTTCAAATTTCACTCAAAACTCTGGATTCAGGAAACAGAATCCTTGGCAGTGCACCTCACAGTAAAGCTCTTTCTTTTTTCAAAAGACAGTGCTGTAATATTGACTTCTAGGCATGTTGGGCAGCAAATATTTGATCAGTAACAATTGTTTGGATGGGCCATATTTTACCTGTTCATTTATTATCAATGGACACATGGGTTGTTTCCCACCTTTTGGTTGTTGTAATTTTGTGTAGGGCATGCTTCAGTTCCTTTCTCTTCATATTTTCTGTATCTACTAGAGGTTTCTTTCTTTGTGGTTGCCATGATATTTACATAAAACATCTTATAACATTCTGAATTGGCTATTGTGAATAGTGCTACTCTGAATGTGGGTGCACAAATATCTGAGTCCCTGCTTTCATTTCTTTTGGTTTTTGCCTACTGTTTAGTTGCACTGCTCATCTCCTTCACCATGTGACTCTATCCCAATTTCCATCTCCCTGTGATTAAGAGTTCCTGCCTATTCCTTTCACTGTGACTACTTGGATTCCATCCTTTCTCATCATCTGCCCTCCCTGAGTCCTTTTTCAGCTCACAGACTCCAGTTTCTTTCCCAAGTCCCCTTTTCACCATCAGCCTTCAATGAAAGAGGCAGAAGCCCAGGGCTGGACTCTAAGAGGAGGTATGCTGCTGCTGCTGCTGCTGCTAAGTCGCTTCAGTCATGTCTGACTCTGTGTGACCCCATAGACGGCAGCCCACTAGCTCCCCTATCCCTAGGATTCTCCAGGCAAGAACACTGGAGTGGGTTGCCATTTCCTTCTCCAATGTATGAAAGTGAAAAGTCAAAGTGAAGTCGTGTCCAACTCTTAGCGACCCCATGGACTGCAGCCCACCAGGCTCCTCCGTCCATGGGATTTTCCAGTCAAGAGTACTGGAGTGGGGTGCCATTGCCTTCTCCAAGAGGAGGGATACTCCCATCTTTTCTCACTGATGCCCAATAGTGGGGTGGGTCCCAGTCCTACGCCTCCCATAGCTACAAGTAATACTTCCTGACTTCTACCCAGAAGCCATCATGAATATGTGAAGATCATCCCTGATTTGGGGATTCTGGCAGAAGATAAAAACTGAGCGCAAGCCCCATAGTCAAAAGTCAAAAGCCAGAACCGTGATAATGATCTCAGCAGCTTTAGACTCTAACATCAGTGTGGCAGAAGGGAACAGCCTTGGTCCCAATTGGGATCCAAGCTCAGGTAAAGAGAGCCCTCTCTCTGGTAAGGGGAATAGTTTACTTGGGCTAGCTAACAGCTTTTTCACCTTTTAACCACACCTTTTCTAAATCACTTTGATTTTTATTCATGTCTTGCTTCTCACACTATTCGTTGAACCCAGGGTAGAGGAGGCGCGATTGGGGAAGCTGGATAAACACTTGAGGAGCCATAGGAACTGCAGACATGTTTCTTCTCCCCAGACAACAGCAACCCAGCGACCTCAGGTAGGACTTATATACTTGTACAGAACACAAGTGACTTGGGGCCGAGTGGGTACAACGGGATGCGCACGCACAGTGCTACAGGTGAGCTCACCTGTTACACAACCATGCAAGGCCAGCAAAATCATTGTTTCCAGAACACACGGTGAGAGGGTGAGAAGGACTTGGGTGGGAGAGCCTGACTAACCCCATTTTGTTAATTTCTCCACATTCTTTGTTACTTTCCCCACAATTCTTTTCATCATAATGGTCATCATTATTTCCGATCACTACCATTTGTTGTATGCTTACTAGATACAGGCATATAATAAGAAATTTACTTGAACTTTTTCTCTTTCTATAATATATTTTTAACAAACTCCCTATTAATAGCAGGCAAAAAAACTCTTTGGAGTCAGACTGCCAAGTTCAAATTCCCCTTACTAATGGCTTGAACCTCGTTCAGTTTCCTCATGCAAGAGAGGATGATGGTATGCACCTTAAAGAGCTGTGAGAATTACATGAGATTAATTAATGGAGATCATATCCAATCATATGTAGCACAGAGTTAAGGTTAGTATTTCTCCATCTTAAAGATCAAGAAACCAAGGCAGAGCAGGTTAAGAAATTTGCCCAGGGCCGCATATTCTAGGTCTGTTGATTCTGAGGTGGTATGTTCATAATATTTCTCAGGTTTATAGATGCTTACTCTTCCTCATGGAAGGGGAGATAGAAAAGCTGTATTTTAGCCTTTTATATATAAACCACAAATATGTACCCATTTTTGTACCCATTTGAAGATATCATGTTAACTAGCCTACCTCTACTTCAAGTTGCAAAGACTAGATAACAGAGTTAAGTAAAATTTCTGCCTCTTAATTTTTACTGACCTAAGGCAAGTATCTAAAAGACTGATATATTGATAATACCTTTCATGTACAAACACACATAAAGCATGGATTCCTTATCTCACCCTCTGCTAAATATCTATTCTCAACATTCCCAGTCTTTAGAAGGCAGACTATTAATCCTTTCTCCTATCTTGTCACCCTCATCATTCTCCACAAATTGGTACATAAGAGATAGTGAATGTAGATAGCAGTTCAGAACTGGAAATATCTACAGGTATTCTTTATGCAGAAAGCTGCCCATTCTCCGAGGAAGGAGCAGGTGGGTCTCGCTCAAGTGCATTCCCAAGTCATGAGAGTAAAACACTTTAAAAATCTGAACCACTTCAAAATTATTTCAATAGACTTATTTAATGTTGGGGGGCTGTGATTAATATCAATTTGTTATTTACAAGGGGGCATGACCCATCTGATCCTATGAAGGTTAATATGGCAAATTTCTGAACGTAGATAGTTTTAAATTGAAGCATCTTTCTGCTTCAATTGTGGATGCTTCTCTGGACGTAGATATCAATTCATCTTTGAAAGATAATGCTGTGTAATTTGGAAATTACAGAATGGAGGTGAACTTCTCTTCTTTGGAGATACGTGTCTAGGTTTTATGGAAACTTTTCTTGCAGAAAACAAGGTGTTAGACTAGAAAATGATATGTAAAGTTTCTTTCAATGGACACATTTTCTGATTCTATAGGAAAGAGACTGAGTGTGAATATCGGGGAAAAGATTTTGTCAAGGTCAAGAACTGGTAAATATTTTTCTGTAAAGGGATAAGTAGTAAGTATTTTTGGTTTGCAGACCATAAGGTCTCTACCACAACTACTCAGGTCTGCCATCATAGCAGGAAAGCAGCCATAGATACGAATGAACGGTCTTGGTTGTGTTCCAATAAATCATTTACCAAAATAGTTGTAGGTTAGTTTGGTCTGTGGGCCGTCATTGGTCAGGCCCCAGGACTATTTAGATTCTGTGCTGGGCATTTCATATACAGTATCTCAATCACTCAGACTACTGAATATCAAGGCAGAGTCTAGTTATATGCTAGGTTGGCCAAAAAGGTCATCTGGGTTTTTGTCAGATGGTATAAAAAACCTGAATGAACTTTTTGGCCAACCTAATATATGAACACAGATAAAGAAAATTTTCTCATACATCCAGTGTGTATGCTAAGTCGCTTTAGTCATGTCCAACTCTTTGTGACACTGTGGACTATAGCCCACCAGGCTCCTCTGTCCATGGGATTCTCCAGGCAAGAATGCTGGAGTGGGTTGCCATGACCTCTTCCAGGGGATCTTCCTGACCCAGGGATCAAACCCAGGTCCCCTGTGGCTCCTACATTGCAGGCATATTCTTTACCACTGAGCCAACAAGGAAGCCCCATGCATCCAGTATGGAACAATAAAAAAAAGGCTGACTTCAGATTTCTCTACATGGGTGTTAAATGTTGGAAGAAAAGTAAAGGAGGAACATCATCAGAGTTCTAAGAGAAAGAGTGACCTGTGAACTTGACGTTATTCAAGAAGCCTTCAAGTAAAAACTACACTTGAAATAAAGAATACAGAGCCATGGGCACTTGTGAAAAAATTGCAGATTGCAAAATTTCACATAGAGGTAAATAAAAATAAAGAGCTCAAGGATGGACTTTCCATGATAAAAATGCTGTGAGCATTAAATACATTTGAATATAGTCAAATTTTGAACCAAAGTGAATTTCAAACAACTGTGGGAATTATGCACAGAAATTAGAGTGAAAATTTCAAGTGTGGATAAAGGAACAACACAGCTAACACAAACCAAAAAGTGGGCAAAGAGAGTTGGAAGAAATTATGGGTGCTGGTGTCTAAAACAGAAAAATGTAATGACTTTAGTCTCCCAATATGTTTCGTATTCTCTTTTTAGTTTTGGAGTGATCTTTTAGAAAGTTGTTCCTATTTTACTAAAGGAAATATTTATTTGAAGTCCAACACTTCTGTTTTATATCTACTAAAATAAAGTAAAATTAAGCTTAATTCTTAAAGTAGCATCTGTAGCATGAACTCATTTTTAAAAACGCATTTCTATTTTTCTAGTTTCATATTTGCAATTTTTCCTTTATTATTTTTAATTGGAGGATAATTGTTTTAGCATGTTGTGTTGGTTTCTGCCATACAACAACATGAGTTAGCCTCCAGTCAGTTCAGTCGCTCAGTCGTGTCCGACTCTCTGAGACCCCATGAACTGCAGCACGCCAGGCCTCCCCGTCCATCACCAACTCCCGGAGTTCACTCAGACTCATGTCCATTGAGTCGGTGATGCCATCCAGCCATCTCACCCTCTGCTGTCATTTTAGCCTTAAGTATGCGTATATCCCCTACCCTTTGAACCTCCCTGCCATACTGGTTTCATATTGCATTTTTAAAAGATGCTGTGTATAACAAACTGTTTGGTTGTGTCACCCGAAGTAAAAATAGAATTTCAGGGTAAAGGGATTTGAGTACTTTGTAAATTTCTAATACTTTTCAAATGTTCATGTTAATTTCATTTATATCATGTGCAAGTAAGATTTTACAAAAGGGAGTGATTTTCTTAAAGAAAAAATAACAGAAAAGAGGAACATGTTAGTAGTAGTTAATGTGTGGTTTTGATACAAAATATTGATTTCTCATTGTTCATTTACAAATATTAAAACAATTTTAAAGAAACCAGTATGGATTTGTAAAACATAGGATATATTGCTATAGAAGCCATAAAAAGAATATTTTTTAAAAAGAGAGAATGGTCAACAGTGTCATTTCCAAAAAAAAAAAAAAAAAGAATAACATTAGGACAAACATTCACAACAGGAAAGTTATATTTGACCTCAATGAAAAATAGTTTCAAGGGAGAGGTAGACGCAGAAACCAGAAATAAATGTGTGTAGAATGAATGAGAAATGAAAAAGTGAAGACTTCAAGGTTAGGTGACTCTTTCCAAAATAATTCATTATTCCTCAATATCCTCTTGGGATAGATGCAATTTCCTCTATGGAGAAATGGAAGTTTATGCTCTTTAAATATGGCTGGTAATTACAGACCCAGTATTTGAACCCAAGTCTACCTGAGTCCCAAGCCTATTAGCTCTCGGTATGCTATGATTGGTTTGACGTTCAAGTGAGAAGATGGAAGGTATGACTAGAAAACAAGAGACAAAGATTCCTTTTAAGGTGCATGTCCAGCCCCCAGTTCCCACTCCTGAGAACTACCTATAGACCTAGGAACGGATGATGACAGCTATGGACTTACTGCCTGGCCACACAGAGTGGATTAAGTGGACAATCAGTGAACAAAACTGATTGGACTGGAGTAGACCAAACACACGGAGAAGGCACTGGCACCCCACTCCAGTGCTCTTGCCTGGAGGGTCCCATGGACGGAGGAGCCTGGTGGGCTGCAGTCCATGGGGTCGCACAGAGTCGGACACAACTGAGTGACTTCACTTTCACTTTTCACTTTCTTGCATTGGAGAAGGAAATGGCAACCCACTCCAGTATTCTTGCCTGGAGAATCCCAGGGACAGCGGAGCCTGGTGGGCTGCCTTCTATGGGCTCACACAGAGTCGGACACGACTGAAGCGACTTAGCAGCAGACCAAACACGAGCCTAAATCTTCTGGGAATTTTTATTGGCACTACAAAATACTAGTACTTTTTTCAGACAGTCACTTGAACTTTTTTCAGGCATTCAGTCATTTTAATTCTTGAGGAGAATCAGAAAGGGCGGAGGTAGCCGTATTTGTCCATGTGCACATGGAAAGGCAAAGAAAGCTGAGTAGGAGAGACAGACCAACAAGACAGAGGTCCAGGGAGGGGCAGGGGCAGGGGAGGGGAGTCATTATGCAAGGAAAGTCAAGAGAGAGGCCAGTTGGCGAGAGAGAGAGACTAAGTGAGGTTGAAGAGGAGCTGCTTTGGTTCAGATGACTTTCCAGTTCTTGTTCTAGAAAGTTCTAGCTGCACTTTTTGGGGGGGGGTGTGCAAGTGGGGTGTGCCGCACAACTTGCCATGTCTTAATTCCCCAACCAGAGACTGAACCTGGGCCAAGTTCAGATTGAACCTGTGAAAATGCTGAGTCCTAACCACTGGACTGCCAGGGAATTCCCTGCACTTCCTTTAATTGAGCTGGTTTTCAGTGAGTTCATTACTGCCAATGAAATAGTCTTGAAGAAAGCAGGAAGGTAAAAATTTGTTTACATTAAGGGAAGAGCAAAAAGAATTGATGCTCTTGAACTGTGGTGTTGGAGAAGACTCTTGAGCATCCCTTGGATTGCAAAGAGATCTATTCAATCCATCCTAAAGGGCATCAGTCCAGAATATTCATTGGAAGGACTGATACTGAAGCTGAAGCTCCAATACTTTGGCCGCTTGATGCAAAAAAATGACTTATTGGAAAAGACCCTGATGCTGGGAAAGATTGATGGCAGGAGAAGGGGATGACAGAGGATGAGATGGTTGGATGGCATCACTGACTTGATGGACATGAGGCTGAGTAAACTCTGGGAGTTGGTGATGGACAGGGAAGCCTGGCGTGCTGCAGTCCATGGGGTCGCAAAGAGTTGCACACGACTGAGTGACTGGACTGAACTAAACTGAAGGGAAGACTGACAGTTATGCAAACTAAAGCATAACCTGATATTGTCCTGCCCCTGGGCCTGCTACTTATCAGCAAGTCATTGGACGTCTGCTTATCCACTGGCAGTTTCCAATTCTACTTAATAACGGAGTGTCCTAAGTAATACAGTTCTGACCCCTCTTCCCAGGTGATTTCCTCCCCCTCTGACTGGGTCAAGGAAACCTCAGAGCATGAATGTTTTAAAATGGGTATACTAGGAAGCATCTGTAATCTAAAGGCAACTGTGGGCTCTTGAAGCCCTCCTGAAATCACAGAGACTCCTCCTTTCAACAAGGAACCTGTGAGGATTCCCATCCTGCTGTGACAAATGACAGCCTGAGCCATACTCCAGTGCGTCTGTCTTTGAGGGCTGTACCCTCCCAAGCTCCCTTACTGCTCCTTCGATTGGGTTTGGAGAACATAGGGTTTCCATGACTACCAGGTCTCAGTCTCAGGCAGCAACTGGAAGAAGAAAAGACCATAGGATTCTGGTGTCAAACTTTATAGTGAAGAATTGGCTTTAAGGACCCAGATCATTCATTCAGTCATCACCCACCATCACAGTCTTCCTGAAAAGTCACATGTGACTAATGGATTGGTTAGAAGAATAATGATAACAAGATCCTAAATTTAAACTGGAAGAAAGTCATTTAGTATTATTCCAGTTTGAGGTGACAGCTCTTTATTTTTAACTAATTAATTTTTTAATTGAAGGATAATTGCTTTATAGAATTGTGTTGGTTTCTGCCAAACATCAACATGGATCAGCCATAGGAATACATACGTCCCCTCCCTTTTGAACCGTCTCCCACCTCCCTCCCCATCGTACCCCTTTAGGTTATTACAGAGCCCTGGTTTGAGTTCCCTGAGTTATATGTTACATATAGTAATGCAAGTTTCCATGTTACTCTCTTCGTACATCCCACCCTCTCCTTCCTCCCCAACTCCCCGTGTCCATAAGTCTGTTCTCTAGAGGTGACAGCTATTAATCCAGTTGTGTTGTTGTTATTTAGCTGCTCAGTCGTGTCTGACTCTTTTGTAACCCCGTGGACTGTAGCCTGCCAGGATCCTCTGTCCATGGGATTTCCCAGGCAAGAATACTAGAGTGGGTTGCCATTTCCCTCTCTAGGGGCAATCTTCCCAACCCAGGGATCGAACCCACATCTCCTGCATTGGAAGGTGGATTTTTTACCACTGAGCCACCTGGAAGCCCAATCCAGTCATATGCTTGCTAGATAGCCTGATGTTAATACATCAGCATCCAATTATTCAGCAGCATACATATTTGAAGATCTCCTTAGAGGGCATGACCCACCCCATAGGAGATAGGAAGCACCATCCCCTTCTCAAGAGCTTGGAGGACTTTGATTTGTCTGATCTTCTCTGATAAGGACCTAGTGATGTGGAGTCTTCCAGCGGAGAATTGGTAATTCAGTGTCGTGAATGAACTCGGGCTCTCAGATGGAGGGCAACACAGATGCTGTCTCCTGATGCATTTTATACTCTCACCACACGAGATCTCATCCTCTGAATAACGAGCATCTAGTGTCCAAACCAATGTGTGCAACTTGACCGATGTAGATGTAAGTCCTACGATGCCTTACAAAGTGCTGCCTGTCACCCCAGGTTGCGTTCGCCTCCATCACAGCGTAGGCTTACAGGCTGCTGCCTAACGGGATGTGGCAAGCTGGGTGATGTATAATGCGATGGTACGTGTCCTGCCTGCAGAGCAGTGTGTTCTCAGTGGGAGCAGCCCATCACAACAAAAAGCCCTGCTCGCCCCTGATCCTACATCTGTTGGTGGGCTGAGGGAGCTGGCTTCTGAAGGTAATGGACTCTCTCAACACCTCACACACCAGCGTAAAGTTACATTTTTTTTTTTAAAGTTACATTTTTACCCAATTGAATCAGTAAATGGTTTCAGAAAGTGAAGTCTGTCAGCCTCAACCTAAAGCCACCTCAGGGAAGGGGATGAGCCTGGGACCGCGTGCCTGTGGTTAGAAACCAGGCTGGCTGGATATTTTGGCCTTTGCTTTGATGCCTGAGGGCAGATTCATTGAAAAGTCTCCCAGGTTTTGCCAGGAGTGCACATCTTGCTCTGAATACAATCAAGTCACTAGTATCAAAGACACAAGGCTCCTGTTCGCCTAGAGGTCGCTGTTTTGTCAATTAGAAAAAGGCACTGCTTTTTCTACCAGGTGCCCTGCACGTTCTGACAATCAGTTCAGTTAAGTCGCTCAGTCGTGTCCAGCATTTGCAACCCCATGAATCGCAGCACGCCAGGCCTCCCTGTCCATCACCAACACCTGGTGTTCACTCAAACTCAGGTCCATCGAGTCGGTGATGCCATCCAGCCATCTCATCCTCTGTCGTCCCCTTCTCCTCCTGTCCCCAATCCCTCCCAGCATCAGTCTTTTCCAATGAGTCAACTCTTCGCATGAGGTGGCCAAAGTACTGGAGTTTCAGCTTTAGCATCATTCCTTCCAAAGAATACCCAGGACTGATCTCCTTTAGAATGGACTGGTTGGATCTCCTTGCAGAGCAAGGGACTCAAGAGTCTTCTCCAATACCACAGTTCAAAAGCATCAATTCTTCGGCGCTCAGCTTTCTTTATAGTCCAACTCTCACATCCATACATGACTACTGGAAAAACCATAGCCTTGACTAGACAGACCATTGTTGATAAAGTAATGTCTCTGCTTTTGAATATGCTATCTAGGTTGGTCATAACTTTCCTTCCAAGGAGTAAGCATCTTTTAATTTCATAGCTGCAGTCACTATCTGCAGTGATTTTGGAGCCCAAAAAAATAATGTCTGACACGGTTTTCACTGTTTCCCCCATATTTCCCATGAAGTGATGGGACCAGATGCCATGGTCTTCGTTTTCTGAATGTTGAGCTTTAAGCGAACTTTTTCACTCTCCTCCTTCACTTTCATCAAGAGGCTTTTTAGTTCCTCTTCACTTTCTGCCATAAGGGTGGTGTCATCTGCATATCTGAGGTGATTGATATTTCTCCTGGCAATCTTGATTCCAGCTTGTGCTTCTTCCAGCCCAGCGTTTCTCATGATGTACCCTGCGTAGAAGTTAAATAAGCAGGGTGACAATATACAGCCTTGACGTGCTCCTTTTCCTATTTGGAACCAGTCTGTTGTTCCATGTCCAGTTCTAACTGTTGCTTCCTGACCTGCATATAGGTTGCTCAAGAAGCAGGTCAGGTGGTCTGGTATTCCCATCTCTTGAAGAATTTTCCACAGTTTATTGTGATCCACACAGTCAAAGGCTTTGGCATAGTCAATAAAGCAGAAATAGATGTTTTTCTGGAACTCTCTTGCTTTTTTGATGATCCACCAGATGTTGGCAATTTGATCTCTGATTCCTCTGCCTTTTCTAAAACCAGCTTGAATATCTGGAAGCTAACGGTTCACGTATCGCTGAAGCCTGGCTTGGAGAATTTTGAGCATTACTTTACTAGCGTGTGAGATGAGTACAATTTGAGCATTCTTTGGCATTGCCTTTCTTTGGGATTGGAATGAAAACTGACCTTTTCCAGTTCTGTGGCCACTGCTGACTTTTCCAAATTTGCTGGAATATTGAGTGCAGCACTTTCACAGCATCATCTTTCAGGATTTGAAATAGCTCAACTGGAATGCCATCACCTCCACTAGCTTTGTTCATAGTGATGCTTCTTAAGGCCCACTTGACTTCACATTCCAGGATGTCTGGCTCTAGGTGAGTGATCACACCATCGTGATTATCTGGGTCATGAAGATCTTTTGTGTACGGTTCTTCTGTGTATTCTTGCCACCTCTTCTTAATATCTTCTGCTTCTGTTAGGTCCATACCATTTCTGTCCTTTATTGAGCCCATCTTTGCATGAAATGTTCCCTTGATATCTCTAATTTTCTTGAAGAGATCTCTAGTCTTTCCCATTCTGTTGCTTCCCTCTATTTCTTTGCCTTGATCGCTGAGGAAGGCTTTCTTATCTCTTCTTGCCATTCTTTGGAACTCTGCATTCACATGGGTATATCTTTCCTTTTCTCCTTTGCTTTTTGCTTCTCTTCTTTTCACAGCTATTTGTAAGGCCTCCCCAGACAGCCATTTTGCTTTTTTGATTTCTTTTCCATGGGGATGGTCTTGATCCCTGTCTCTTGTACAATGTCACAAACCTCAGTCCATAGTTCATCAGGCACTCTATCTATCAGATCTAGTCCCTTAAATCTATTTCTCACTTCCACTGTATAATCATAAGGAATTTGATTTAGGTCATACCTGAATGGTCTAGTGGTTTTCCCTACTTTCTTCAATTTAAGTCTAAATTTGGCAATAAGGAGTTCATGATCTGAGCCACAGTCAGCTCCCAGTCTTGTTTTTGCTGACTGTATAGAGCTTCTCCATCTTTGGCTGCAAAGAATATAATCAATCTGATTTTGGTGTTGACCATCTGTTGATGTCCATTGTAGAGTCTTCTCTTGTGTTGTTGGAAGAGGGTGTTTGCTATGACCAGTGCGTTCTCTTGCAAAACTCCTTATTAGCCTTTGCCCTGCTTCATTCCATATTCCAAGGCCAAATTTGCCTGTTACTCCAGGTGTTTCTTGACTTCCTACTTTTGCATTCCAGTCCCCTGAAATGAAAAGGACATCTTTTTTGGGTGTTAGTTCTTAAAAGGTCTTGTAGGTCTTCATAGAAACGTTCAACTTCAGCTTCTTCAGCGTTACTGGTTGGGGCATAGACTTGGATTATGTGGTCCATTGTAGAAGGGAATGGCAAACAACTTCAGTATTCTTGCCTTGAGAACTCCATGAACAGTATGAAAAGGCAAAATGATAGGATACTGAAAGAGGAACTCCCCAGGTCAGTTGGTGCCCAATATGTTACTGAAGATCAGTGGAGAAAACTGCAGAAAGAATGAAGGGATGGAGCCAAAGCAAAAACAATATCCAGTTATGGATGTGACTGGTGATAGAAGCAAGGTCCAATGTTGTAAAAAGCAATATTGCATAGGAACCTGCAATGTTAGGTCCATGAATCAAGGCAAATTGGAAATAGTCAAACAGGAGATGGCAAGAGTGAATGTTGACATTCTAGGAATCAGCAAACTAAAATGGACTGGAATGACCATTATATCTACTACTGTGGGCAGGAATCCCTTAGAAGAAATGGAGTAGCCATCATGGTCAACAAAAGAGTCCGAAATGCAGTACTTGGATGCAATCTCAAAAATGACAGAATGATCTCTGTTCGTTTTCAAGGCAAACCATTCAATATCACAGTTCTGACAATAGCCATATGGTATCAGAGCAGGCCTCAATCAGCTCTAGGTCACTGGAGAGGATCTCGGGCCAGCGTCATCCCAGAAGACTTCCTGAGTCAGGCTACCCTCATGTCTTACTCATCATCATTGCTTCTTGGATATGACTGTCTCCAGGCAGGGCTACTTCAGAGAAAACTTACACAGAAAGCAAAGATGGTTAAAATCACAAGCTGTTCAGAACACTTGCTCCCTGAGGGCAGAATCAAAGCCTGACAATACAATTCACCATAGTGAAGAGAAATTTGTGGGCTCTCCCCAAACGCAAATCACAATTCATAAACCAGTTGTTGGTGTGTATAAATAATGGGCTTTCCTAATTATGAAAGTAACTTCTATTGAAGAAAAATAGGAAAGTATTAATACAAAAAGTATGAAGTAGAAAATTAGAAAATGAAAATCATTCATAATCTTACCACTTGGAGATAATAGCTATTAATGTTTTGGTTTCTTTTCTCCTAACTTTTGTAGCAGACTTGCAGGTGCATTTACAAAATTCTTGAGAGGGCTTCCCTGGTGACTCAGTGGTAAAGAATTCACCTGCCAACTTAGGAGACACGGGTTTGGTTCCTGGTCTGGGGTACACATGCTGCAGAGCAAGTAAGCCTGTGCCACAACGACTGGGCCCATGCTCTAGAGCCTGAGAGCTGCCATGCTGAAGCCCTTGCTCTGCAACAAGAGAAGCCACTGAGATGAGAAGCCCTCATACCGTAACTAGAGAAAAGCCCACACAGCAACGAAGACCCAGCGCAGCCAAAAAACAAATTAAAAATAAAATGTAAAAAAAATTCTTGAGGATTATATATAAAATACATATTGGTATATATAATTATATAATGATTATATTATGTATTCTAATTATATAATATGTAACAGATACATATTATTGTATACAAATATACAATATAATTTGTGCATTTCTTTTTTCCACTTAATTATAATGCTGTTAACACTTCCCCATGATTTACTTTGTACATTACTAGCACAGGATTTATTAGATCAGAGGGGGCATTTCTAGGTCATGTGATACACGGTGCCAGACAAGAATATTGTCTGGCTTTGAAATCTTAACAACCTGGCAGGCCAGTGTAGAGTAGACCACTGCCTTCCCCTGGGAAGGTCCCAGGTTCATTACTGGGAGCAGCCATGGTGGCTAGAGGCTGAAAGTGCTGTTTCCATCATATCCACAGAATCGCTGGAACAATAAATATGTCCACCCCCAAGGCTCAGTTTCCACTTTGATGAGACGAACTTAAAAGTGACTAATCTAAGATTCCACAGATCTCACTGAGCGGAGAGCCAGACACCCAGGATGGGCCCCCAGACTTCCTCATACACTTGCCACCATTCCTGAACTTTCCCCAGAAACAGGTCTTTTCATATACTCAGTTGTACAGACTGGGGAAGGAGGTCTCGGTGAGTGGAGAGTCCTTTTTTTTTAGCTCTGGCTGCTCTGGGTCTTCGTTGCTATGCGCAGGCTTTCTCTAGTGGAGAGTGGGGGCCACTCTCTAGCTGCAGTGCTCAGGCTTCCCACTGTGGTGGCTTCTCTTGTTGCTGAGCACAGGCTCTAGGGTGCATGGGATTCAGTAGTTGGGGTGCACGGGCTCTAGAGCACAGGCTCAGTAGTTGTGGTGAAGGGATTTAGTTGCTCCATGGCATGTGGAATCTTCCTGGACCAAGGATCAAGCCTGTGTCCCCTACCTCGACAGGTAAACCCACTGTACTGCTAGGAAAGTCTGAGTGGAGAGTCTTGAAGAGGAGTGAGGGCTGAGCAACTGAAGGAAAATGTTCCAGAAGCCTCATGCTCTGCTCTATTTCCTAAAGGCTTTCTCAATTCCTGAAACTTTTCACAAGAGAAGTTGGGAATAAAACAAACTTTTTCATGAAACTTGTCCAAGGCAGTCGCCACTAGTCAAATGCAGCTATGTAAATTTCAATTGTTGTTGTTCGGTCGCCAAGTCGTGTGACTCCATGGACTGCAGCATGCCAGGCTCCCCTGTCCTTCACTGTCTCCTGGAGTTGCTCAAACTCATGTCCACTGAGTCAGTGATGCTATCTAACCATCTCATCCTCTGCTGCCTCCTTCTCCTCCTGCCCTCAATCTTTCCCAGCATCAGGGTCTTTTCTAAGGAGTTGGTTCATCATACCAGGTGGCTGAAGTATAGGAGCTTCAGCTTCAGCACCTGTCCTTAAATTAAATAAACAAATTAAGATGGAATACAAGAAAATATTCAGTTCCTCAGTCTCACTAACCACATTTCAAGTGCTCAATTGCGCAAGCATCTGTATACAGCCTTTACGTGGCTCTAGAAAGTTTTATGGATGGTGCTGCTCTAAACAGTCCTTAGACAAAGGAGGCTAAATGCATATCCCTGGGGTTCTGGAACCTCTGCCAGGACTTTATCAGGGGAGACGTTTCTTTAAAGACTCTCATTTTCTTTTCAGGGCTCATGTGAATTTTTCATTCTATAATTTAAAGCACACACATTTGCTTTAATATGAAAAATGATTTTAAACACTGAACATTGAATACAATTGATAAACCATGTAGGCATTGGATTTATGCTGTGGTTTTGTGTATTGCAGCTGGGCGAACGCAGGGTGGTTTTTTTTTTTTTTTTTCTTTTTTTCCTGATGGTGATGGTTTACGAATTAAAATTTAAAAAAATTTTTTTAAATTATGCTTAAAAATACAATGCTTAAAAGTTACTTGCCATCTATAGTTATTAAAACATATTGGCCTGTGTCATACAATACGTGAGTCTATCTTATATCCAATAATTTGTGTCTCGGACTTCCCAAACGCTCTATTGCCTCCCCCATCCCTCACGAGTAACCACTAGTTTATTCTGTATATCTGTGATTCTGCTTCTTTTTTGTTGCATTCACTAGCTTGTTGTATTTATTTTGATTCCACATATAAGTGATATCATCCAGTGTTTGTTTTTCTTTGTCTGAGTTATTTCATGCAGCATAATGTCTGGAGGAACACAACTTGGGGGGCACTCAGGGTGTGGCTGTCCTCAGCCTGCCACCAGTGGTGAGTAAATAAACTCTGAGAGTGACACCTGTGCAGATCCCTCCCAGAACCTCCCTTCACACCCAGTAAGATGCCCTGACACACGGGGAACAAGTAGGCTCATCTCAGAATGTCTTTCGCACTTTTTAACTATGCTGTGACAACCTGGCTGGATGAGTAGACACAGATTGAACTGGTTGACCAGATAACAGTCTCCCTGCCTGATCCTAGGATGCTGTTTGCAGAGAGAACCACAGGCTCAGTGTCAACGTTTGGTTGTCTTAGGCCAGGGGTTTTCAAAATCACTTGGGGATGGGAAATTCCCTGGTGGTCCAGTGGTTAGGACTCGCCACTTTCACTGCCAAGGACCCAGGTTCAATTCCCAGTCAGGGAACTAAGATCCCAAAAGCCATGTGGTGCAGTCAAAACAAAACAAAATCACTTGGAGGTCTTCCCTTGTGGCTCACTGGTAAAGAATCTGCCTGCTAACGCATGAGACACGGGTTCCATCCTTGATTTAGGAAGATTCCACATGCTGTGGAGCAACTCAGCCCGTGTACCACAACTATTGAGCCTGTGCTCTAGAGCCCGGAAGCTGCAGTTACTGAGCCCATGTACTGCTGCTGCTACTACTGAAGCCCACAAGCCCTGGAGCCCATGCTCTGCAACAAGAGAGGCCACCACAGTGATAAGCCTGCACCCTGCAACTACAGAGCGCCCCCTGCTGGTCAGAACTAGAGAAAAGGAGCAATGAAGACCAAGCACAGCCAAAAATAAAAATTATAGATAAATAACTGATATTATTTTGAAAAATCACTTGGAGAGGTTATTGAACTTGTAAGTTCCCTGATACAAAGGGCCTTGAGTAATTATATTGCATGTTGTCCGTTAATAACAATATTTATTGAGCACATACTATGTTTTGGGCCTAGTAGCAGGCAGGAAATAACAAAGCAAATGATCATTCATTTCTAGCATCCTAAGATCAGATTAGATTCTAATCCTAAGATTAGAATCCTCTAAAGGATATATTGTCCACACCCAAGCCTTAAGTGTCTTCAGTTATAACTATAGACTGACCTCACTTCTCAGGCTTAAGTTCAGTTTTTTGATCAAAGCTTTGGTCTGTATTTTTTCCAAGGTAATTCTTTCATCTAACAAAGGCTGTATAATGATTTCCAACAAAGAAGATATTCAGAATAACATGAAGAAAAATAAAAATTGGTACAGAGCATGGAGGTGACCTGTGTTGGGAATTCATGGCCTCTCTGCAGTTCTAAAGGCTTGGAGGGAATTAGATCAAATATCTGTGTAGCTTTCTGTTTTAGAATCTAAAACATCAAAATTTGTATGTCGTTCAAATTCTTCATTCGGTGGTTGAGGCTTACTTTTTCTTTGTGCTCAGAAGAAATGGAGATGGTGAATTTTCATCCTTGAAAAAGAATACTTCTCAGAGTTTTAAAGTCTTTATTCATATATTATGCAGATTTACCACCCAGACTACTAAATCATCTTTTTTCCTCACCTTCCCCTTAGGTGCCATTTTCCAACTCGAATCACTCCTATTTGTTTCTGGAACTCTTCCAATTTACCCAGGCCCACTTCGGGGTAAATATGCTGCACAAAATAAGGTGCCAACCCGTGCTACAGAGTTGGATTCAACCAAAACCACCCCAAGGCCATCCAATTTCAGCTGGCCCATTGGTTTTTCTCTAACCTGGAGCCTAACACCTGTTTTTTTCTGTTATTGTCCCCTCTGATCCAACCCCTCTATTAAGATTCTCAGCATTCAACTGTTGCAAATATATCATACATAGAAATTGTTATTGCAAATATTTGTTTCAATTAATTAGCAATGGCCCTATGATGAAGCCTGCTTGCATTTTTCCTTTGTAACCATGTGGTAGCTCTAGCCCCGGGGTGATGCACAGCCCAGCAACACTCCTTAACGATCTTCTTAATTACACAGTTGGGGTAACCATTCTGTCTAAAAAATCTGCTTTGTAATTACAAAATCACCAGCCCAGCCAGCCGTGTTGACCCATCAATCGCTCGCATTCCACTGTGTCCTTAAATTGTGCTCTGTCTTCTCTCCAAATGACAGGGGAACTTTGGAAACTGGTGCCTGTGGGGTGCAGCTGCTCCCGTAATAAATGTCTCTGCCTCTCTCTGCCCAGGGCTGCTCCACCGCTGGGCTTCTTCCTCTACCTCCTGCCATGTTTTCCTCGGCAATAGCCTCGGAAATACAAAGGAATTCATCCCCTCTTTCAAACCCATCTACAAAAACCTAGTTGCAGTAATTTAGCATAAGCCTGAAAAAGGAATGATGACCCCTCGGGTGGCCTGGCTTGGTTTCTTGGATGCAGAAGCTCTTGTCGAAACTGCCACTTCACTTGTTCCTGTTTACTAACCAGGCTTGTGTCGTCAGGTCCAAAATCATTGTGTGTCCCTCTGTTGTGCTGTGTGTTGTGTTGAGCTGTGATGCTCTGTGGACGTGTTGGTCTCCTCCATTGTTCTAGGAGTTCTGGGATGTAGTACCTTGCTGCAGTCACTGGCCCATAGACAGGCTCCACGTATCTCTGTGGTTAAGGATTGGCAAATGAAAAACTTGGCAAGTTCTTAATTTCTCTGTGTCACATCTTTTCACTTTGAAGACTCCTACAGGTAAACTTGTCCTGACTGTAATGTACATGGGAAAACCTTTGGACCCAAGGTAACACATGTGCATCTTGAGGGTCTGGTTATGGAACTCCTTTGGGATCCCTAGAACTACTCTTTGGCTGTATAATGGGAATTCCTAGCATCTTTGTTCGGAGAAGGCAATGGCACCCCACTCCAGTACTCTTGCCTGGAAAATCCCATGGATGGAGGAGCCTGGTATGCTCCAGTCCATGGGGTCGCTAAGAGTCAGGCACGACTGAGCAACTTCACTTTCACTTTCATGCGTTGGAGAAGGAAATGGCAACCCACTCCAGTGTTCTTGCCTTGAGAATCCCAGGGACAGTGGAGCCTAGTGGGCTGCCGTCTATGGGGTCGCACAGAGTTGGACACAACTGAAGCGACTTAGCAGCAGCAGCAGCAGCATCTTTGTTATCGTCAACATGCTCTTCTCTTATTTCATCCAGGAAATTATCACCTTCTTATACTGCAAGAGTATTGCTTATCTAGGGGCCCTTTGGTAACTGGTGGCCCCAAGACCATGGCATGGTGGATTCTGAGCCCTTGTGCCCCAGCCACCACTACTTCTTACAGAAACCCTGCCTTCTAGAGCAGTGGAGATTGGCTAGGAGTTTTACTTCACGTTGTGTATGACATGGTTTTAATTCAAAGGCAAGGCTTAGAGCAACAGGACCCCTCATTCATTGCTGGTGGGAATTCAAAGTGATAGCGTCACTTTGAAAGACAATGTGGCACTTTCTTGCAAAGCTACATAGTCTTTCCATACAAGCCGGGAATCATGCTCCTGAGTATTTACCCAGTTGATTTGAAAAGGTGTGTTCACACAAAAACTTGGATATAAATGTTTAGAGCAGCTGTATTCCTAATAGTCAAAAACTGGAAGGAGATGTCCTTCTCTAGGTGAATGGATAAACTATGGTTCTTCCATATTGCAGAGTATCAGCCAGGAATTAAAAAAAAAAAAAAAAAGAGCTATCGAGCTGCTGAAATGCGTGATGGGCCTTGAAACTCCTAAGTGAAAGAAGCCAGTCAAGGAGGCCACACATTGTTTGATTTCAATTTCATACCTTTCTGGAAAAGGCTCAACTATATAGCCAGTAAAATGATTAGTGGTTTCCAGGGGCTCAGGTGAAAGAGGGGTGGGGGGGGGATGAATAGATGAGACACAGGGGGTTTTTAAGGCAGTGAAATTATTCTGCCTGATTCTATTGATATAACAGATACATGACATTACGCATTTGTCAAAACCTGTAGAACTTTGTATAGCACAAAGACTGAAGCTTAATGTTTGTAAACTTTAAAAAACTCTTCAGAGGGTTGAAGGGTTGCAGGAGGAAATGCAGTTTATGGCAAGGAACCTAAATAGGAAATGGTGCTGACCTAAGTATTAATAACTTTGAAGATTGGTGAGTCTGTAAGATTGAAGTTGAAAAGCACTACCTGTGAGCACAGTTTTCTCCTACACGATAAGAAATGTGTATTTGGTCGCCATTCCAATTTCCGACAGAGAACTCATAAAACTCTTAGAATTTTGTGAGTGGTAGAGTGAGGGGGACTTCTTCTCTAATTCATGATATACCCCATTCGCCCAGGCCTGAGTTTATGCTCACAGGGTGATTTCTTGGAGGATGGGAGCTGATTGCCAGAGAAACCAACTGTGTGATTAGAGATTCGGAATTTTCAGCCCTACCTGCCCTCTGCCCTCCAGGTCTCCCACATTGCAGGTGGGTTCTCTACCAGCTGAGCTGAGCCCTCCAGAGAAGGAAGAGAGGCTAAAGATGGAGTTAATCATCACTGGCCAATGATTTAATCAATCATGCTTATATCGTGAAGCCGCCATAAAACCCCTAAACTATGGAGTTTGGAGAGCTTCCAGGTTGGCGAACACATCGAGGTGCGGGGAGACTGACAGCCAGAGAGCGCATTGAAGCACCACAGTTCTTCCATTCACCTTACCCTGCGTGTCTCTTCCGTTTTGGTTGTTCCTGAGTTGTATCCTTTACAGCAGTCTAGTAAAGTAAGTTCAGTGTTTCTATGAGTTCTGAAGCCATTAAAGCAAATTATGGAACCAAGGAGAGAGAACCTCCTATTTGTAGCCAAGTCAGACAGGAGTGCCGGTGACCTGTGGACCCACTGCTTGTGAATGGCATCTGAAATGGGGGTGGGTGCAGTCTTGTAGGACTGGCCCGTTGACCTCATAGGGTCTTAGCTAACTCCAGGTAGTTAGTGTCAGAATTGCTTAATTCGATGAAACCCCCAGATATTTGGCATCAGAAATGTTCTGTGAATAGAGGAAATTGTTATTCTTTCAGCAGGAAAAGCCTGGAGAATCTTATAGTGCCAGGAAGTAAGACTATGCACACACACACACACACACACACATCAAAACACATTGATGAAGATATGTCAAAGGGGCACAAAAACCAATTGGGAAGCTCCCAGTGGCCAAAGCTGAGACAGTGTGAGCAACAAGATAGATAAAACTGCATTGGATTATAACCCAAAGTGGAAAAGAAGTATTCATGATTCATACTGATACAATAATAAGTGATTGAATAAAATAAATGGGGGAGAAACCAGATCGCTCCCATGCAAAAGAATTCCAAATCATTTATGTAGATACTTCACCTTCAAGGAAAGGGAGCAGAATTCCCCTATTTTGGGTGTCACACATAGTAATTTCCTTCCTAAGAGGACAGGACCGAAAGGAAAGAAAAATACAGTGTGGAAAACTAACAAAGACACGGCCTCAGCCAGTGATCAAGGTCAACATAATAGTCATAAATCATGTTGATAGTATGTACTCTTGATATGATATGATAAAAATGGTACTTACTTCTGTGGATTTCTTTCCCATAACCTATAACCCCAGTTGTATCATGAGAAAAACATCCAATTCCAATAGAGTGACATCCTACAAAATACCTGACCAGAAATCCTCAAAAATGCCAAGGTCATCAAAAACAAAGACAGTTTGAGAAACTGTCACAACCAAGATGAGCCTAAGGAAACATGACTGAATGTAATGTGATATGCTGGCTGGGAAACTGGGTCAGGAAAAGGCACTAGAGAAAGACTAAGGAAATCGGAGAAAACTATGGACTTTAATTAATAGTATTTATGTATCAATATTGGTTCAATAATCATAACAGAGATATCACACTAATTTCAGGTGTTAGTAATGGGGAAACTGGATGCAGGGTATATGGAAACTTTGTATTATCTTTTCCATTGTTCTCTAACCCCAATGCAGGGGACGCAGGTTCAATCCCACATGCCATGGAGCAACTAAGTCCTCGCACCGCAACTAATGAACCCGCACGCTCTGGAGCCGGTGCTCCACAGCTAGAGAAGGCCACACACCACAAAATAGATACATACACTAAGTAGTCACTAAAACCATAATAAAAATAAAAGGGGGGACAGGCTCTGTGGTCATCAGGGCACCATCCTGGCCCCTTTCTCTTTTGCTTCCACTTTCTGGGACGTTTACAGCCCCCCTGCTTTGCCCTCCTTTACTTTGAAAAGAATGGCAGGGTGAGTGTGACTATACTGTTTGCCCCTCCCATCCACTCATCACGCTTTCTCTATATCTCCAGAAGTTGCCCATATGAATTGTACCAACTGGGCTCCCTTGCTCTCTGCATTCTGTTGTGTTCTGTGGGTGCAGATATCAGGCAGGAGGTGATAAACTGGAAGGAGAAGGAAGCGGGGCCATTTATTCCCCTGGCGCCCTACTCCTTGGCTGTGGGTTGGTGGTGACCGTGCTATGCTATCTAAAGCCAGATCTCTATCTGGCTGTACCCAACAGCTCTACCCAAGTTTCCCTAACCACTCCCTCCTCTTGCTCCTTTATCCCTAGGCTGGTAACTGATGCTATTGATATCCAGATATTTTACTATCACCTACTGGTTCCTTTTAACCCAGCTCACACCTTTGTAAAAAGACCCATTTATTAAACTCATCCCAATTTCCCCACTTGAATGGGCCACCTATTCTGCCCTGATCCTACTGATACCCAGAGCTCTGGACCCTGATTCCCACCAATGCTCCCTTACATGCTGGATCCACTCCCTGATGCCCTGCAGTCCCACCAGTGTATAGCCTACATGTTCCTGTCGACTGAAAAAACAAACAAAGGAAAAAATGCACAGGAAGAGAATTGTGAGTTGCTTTATTTGGGGGCCAAATGAAGACCATAGGCCAGGAAACAGCATTTCAGATGGCTCTAAAAACTGCTCCAGACAGGTAAAGGGGAAGGTCAGTGTTATATACAATTTCAGTGAAGGAGGGGATACGTACAGTTGAGCATACATTTTGGCAGAGTCTTGCTACTAGTCAGGAGGAGCAGATGTCACCGTTAATGATTTTAGTGTTTTTCTAGATACAAGGAGATATAAGAATTGGGCTCATGAAATCTTCTCCCGAAAATATCTATCTGAAAACATTTTCTGCCAGTTTTTCCCAGAGCACAGAGTGCCTCATTCTTGATCTTCGCCCTGAACTCTTTTCAGGGGTTGTTGAAGGTCAGTAGCTGCAGCAGCTCATGATTTAATCCTTATAGAGGTAGATGGCAAGTGCCAGTTTGTAGCTGGCACTTCTCTAGGAGAATATGAGAAACTTGCATCCTTTGGTGCTCTGAAGCCCACCTAACTGCCCAGGGCATGCCAGCCAAGTAGAAACAGGAAGATAAGAGATGTACTTAATCTCTCAACATAAGCTAATGGTGAGTAACCCTCTCCCTACTTACCAGGGTCTCCATTTGAAAAATGGAAGCATTGCCACAGGCCTACCTCATTTCTCTCTGTAAGAATTGCTAGTGATAACAAAAGTGAAGTCATTAGTAAACCCAAAGAAACACACAGTAACATTTTTGGTAATCTTTTCTGCTCATTATAAGAGTAATATATCTTCGACAGTGTTAAATTTCTTACAGTAAGCATGTCTTCATGCATTACTAATGTAATTAAGAGACTATACAAAGATAAAAATAAAAGTAATATACGCTTATTTTCAAAAATTTGAAAACTGTTCTTAAAATTTAAAGTAAAAAATAAAAATGACCCACAATGCTGTCATGTTGAAAGAACATGAGAATTCTCAGCTCAAATACTGGATCCATCATTTTGTCTGCAACCTTGAATAAGTCACTGAGCTCCTCTGAGTCTCATTTGTCACGACTATGAAAGAGAGACATTGAGACCGCCCTGGCAGGATTGTGGCAAGAATTAGGTGTGATATAAGCACTGTCTGTGGCATTGTGCCTCATGAAGAGTATTCATGAATAAGGACAGCCCTGGGTTTGAAATCTGGCCTTGACAATTACAAACACTTTGACCTTGGGAAAGTTAGCTAACCTCTAAGTCTGTGAAACAGGGGATAAAATGATAACCATGTCCATGGGGTCACAGAGAGTCGGACATGACTGAGCTACTGAACTGAACTGACTGATTGCCAACAAAGGTCAGTCTGGGCAAAGCTATGGTTTTTCCAATAGTCATGTATGGATGTGAGAGTTGGACTATAAAGAAAGCTGAGCACCGAAGAATTGATGTTTTTGAACTGTTGTGTTGGAGAAGACTCTTGAGAGACCCTTGGACTGCAAGGAGATCCAACCAGTCCATCCTAAAGGAAATCAGTCCTGAATATTCACTGGAAGGACTGATGTTGAAACTGAAACTCCAATACTTTGGCCATCTGATGTGAAGAACTGACTCATTTGAAAATACCCTAATGCTGGGAAAGATTGAGGGCAGGAGGAGAAGGGGATGGTAGAGGATGAGATGGTTGGATGGCATCACCGACTTGATGGACATGAGTTTGAGTAAGCTCCAGGAATTAGTGATGCACAGGGAAGGCTGGCATGCTGCTGTCCATGGGGTTGCAAAAAGTTGGACACAACTGAGTGACTGAACTGACTGACGTACTGAGGGTGAAACATGATAATTCACGAAAAAGCTTGTGAGTAGCCCATGGCCAGTGCATGCATTACAGGTCAGTATTCATCTTCATCATTATCATCAGCAACAACGATCACCAGCTTAGAAAAGGAAACCAAACCTGAAGAGACACCCTCCTCCAAGGTCTGGTCTTTCAAATAGGCTTTTTACATATTCAAATGGGACCTGGAGGTGAGAGGGCAAGAGGGCAGTTGGGCCCATTCCTTATCCCCAAAGTTACACCTTCAGAGATGTATTTCTTTAGTCCAAGGCTTATGCAACAGGGGTTATATAGGCACACGTGGGTCACTGAGCTTTTAAAAGGACTGCTCCCTAAAGGAAAGGTGCCTGGGACACTTCCCAATCCTACATCTTCAGACCTATGAAACCCAGCAAGAATAAACAGGTGCAATAAACTTACATGGAAGGGGCAAAAAGGAATTCCATGTAAGAGCAAGGAGAGAAATGGGGCTGAAAGATGGGAAAGAAGGTGAGAGAGGGGAGACGTTAGGCGAGGCTGTCTTTTCTAATTTGTCGCAGTGACGGGGAATGGTTTGCCAGCTTTATATTTTACTTATGCTTGTTTGCTAAAGAATCCTGTATATTGTTTCCTATGAGCCAGGCACTTTTCTAAGCTCTTTACAGCCATTAAATTGTTAGAAAAATACCAATTTACAAGTATAATCACTAGATTATACGTAGGCCTAGGAGTCTCTGACACTTTTAAAAGCAGAAGGCATGATTGTTTTCTCTCAAGCCCCTTTTTTTCCTTGGGGTCAGTGAGACAGCAGTTGTGCAGCCAACTACACACCATGTGTTCATTAATTCTTTCAAGAAAGATTTGCTAAGCACCTGTTCAAGTCAGGGAAATAACTCACACTGACCTCTTGGAGCTTATATTCCAGTGGAAAGAGACAGACAACAAACAATTGGTTATAAATGATTATTCTAGGGAGCCCAGAATTGCAGAATGAAGAAGTGGTCCTTTTGAGAGTAGCTTCTGATAGATGTGTGTGTGAGTCACTCAGTCATGTCCGACTCTTTGCGATTGCATGAACTGTAGCCCACCAGGTTCCTCTGTCCATGAAATTCTCCAGGCAAGAATACTGGAGTGGGTTGCCATTCCCTTCTCCAGGGGATCTTCCCGACCCAGGAATTAAACCCAGGTCTCCTGCATTGCAGCCAGATTCTTTAGCATCTGAGCCACTAAAAACCAGAGGACCTGGCTTTGGAGAAGAGGATTATGTAGGGACATGTCAATTAAAGGAAGACTCAGCTGGGTTGATGAGAGTTTGGGGCTGTTGTTCACATCACATCTTCGCCTGGGGTCAGCCCAAGAGCCCTGGCTAAAGACTTCAGGGCTTTATCATCTTCAGGAAAAGGGGCTCTTTCTGACCTTACCATGTTTCTCTGGGCATTCTTGGGATGCGGCCTGTGTGTCCACACAGTCTATAAGAAGCAGGATAGTGCTGAGTCCAAAGGCTGGATGGTTTCAGGACTTCCTTATCTCTTTATCTCCTCGGGGGACTGTTTCAACAAACTGGAGGGGGACTGAGGATAATACCTTCTCTTAGGAAAATCATGTTAAAGTGCAGTTTGCTAAATCAGCCTCCTGATCTTATCGACGGTGGGCACTTGTTCTGGCCGCACAACCAGAAGGTGATAAATCCCTCAGGCAGAGTCCGCAGATGGCTGTCCGGACTGAGGACAGAATCCACAGGGAACGTCACCTAACGGATGGGCTTCTATAATACCAAGCTGGTAATGCTGCTTGATCAGAGCGCAAACATTATTCTCCCCTGGTCTCTGTGTCATTCCCACCACAAAGCTTTCCACGTGGTTGAAATTTTCCTCTTCTCCTAGTGAGAGCTGCAGAAACACCTGTTACCTATGTTCCTCAATGCTTTCAACATCCAAATTCCCTGGCTAACTGGGCCAAAGCGTTGCTGGGAAATTGGGGGAACAAGACTGGGGATGGAGGTTTTGTGATGCGGCTGGGTAATACAAACCCGTGTAATGTATGTGCTTCTCAGAGAGCCTTTGGTGCTGAGGAGAAGGGCATAAAACTGGGGGAGCTTCTTGCCTTTTGGGAGGCTTCACGGCAGGTGGGACGTGAGGTTAAGTAAGTGAATTTTTTTAGGAAGCAGTGTAAGGGCTGGCATTGGCCTCACTTATTGATTGATGTACCCAGTAAGTGCTGAGCACTTTCTGTGAGCCAGGAACTGGCTGCGTGGCCAGTCATTCCCTCTCTAGAGGATCTTGGGCAGTGCTGGCCAAATCTGCCACTGCTTGATTTTGTCCAGTCCAAGGGCTAAGATTATCTTTACATTTTTAAAAATTGAACTGTAGTTGATTTACAAGACTGTTCTAGTGTCAGGTGTATAGCAAAGTGATTCAGTTATATATATATAGATAGATATAGATATAGATATAGATATATAGATATAGAAGCCCGTAACACACATAGTTGACTTACAAGATTGCTTTACTTTCAGGTGTAAAGCAAAATGATTCAGTTTTTAATGTATAGCTGGTAAAGAATCTGCCTGCAATGTAGGAGACCTGGGTTCGAACCCTGGGTTGGGAAGATCCCCTGGAGAAGGGAACAGCTACCCACTCCAGTACTCTGGCCTGGAGAGTTCCATGGACTGTATAGTCCATGGGGTTGCAAAGAGTCGGACAGGACAGAGCAACTTTCACTTTCACTTTAGTATATATGTAATAGTATATATAACACATATTTATAAGAATATATAACACTTATGTATTAATATATACTGTATATTAATATATTATATAATATATATTCATTCTTCTTTAGGCCCACAGTAGATTGAAAGATGCCTACCTCCATCTGGAAGGGCAAACTGCTTTATTGAGTGCGTTGATTCAAAGGCTCATTTTATCCAGAAATACCATAGCAGACACACCCAGAAATGATGTTTAGCCATTTCTCAGCCCTCTGTGACCAGTCAGGTTGACACAGACAGTTAGCCATCAGTTTCTGATGAATCCTGGTAAGCTGATTATCTTTGGAGACTAGAAAATGCCTTTTCTAATTCATACATTTGTGATGAGGAGAAAATATGTTTCAAACTTTGCCACATAAGTCTGACATTATTACTGGTGGCTCAGCGGTCATGAATCTGCCTGCAATACAGGAGACTTGGGTTCGATTCCTGGGGTGGGAAGGTCATCTGGAGAAGGAAATGGCAACCCACTCCAGTGTTCTTTCCTGGTAAATCCTGTGGGAAAAGGAGACTGGCGAGCTACAGTCCATGGGGTCGCAAAAGAGTCGGACATGACTTAGTGACTAAGCAGCAATTATTGTTATTATTTCCTATTTGTCAGAGGCCTCTTCTCATTTCTTCTGTAACACAGGTGACTTTTCAGAGATTGTTAGTTGCCCAGTGATAGCTTGCAAGAATCTGATCTGTGCACATTTAATGCTTCCCAGCAGGGGAAGTCTGCTGGAGAACAGGGGTTCTCTTGGCCCCAGGGTGTGTCTTATTACCCACGGGGTACACTGACATTTTCTTACCTCTTTGTTGATCAAAGCTTCCACTTCCAAGCACTAAGGAACTGTAAGCAACTGTGAA
Organism: Bos grunniens; assembly: GCF_055505025.1. Taxonomy (NCBI): domain Eukaryota; kingdom Metazoa; phylum Chordata; class Mammalia; order Artiodactyla; family Bovidae; genus Bos; species Bos grunniens. Next base: position 23,411,439 of record NC_141168.1, read on the forward strand.
AACCTGTAGAAAGGTTCTTGTCTCTGACAAACAGACCAAACTTTGACCAGGACTTCTCTTTGAAATTAAAAAATAATAATAATAAAGAAGCAGTGGGATCTTCATGAGCCCTGGCTCACTTTGTTTCCTGAAAAAAAAAAAAAATAAAGACTACATTTATGTCAGAGAGTGTTTTACAAGTGGTTGACCAGATTTCCCAGCACCACTTGTTAAAGAGATTGTCTTTAATCCATTGTATATTCTTGCCTCCTTTGTCAAAGATAAGGTGTCCATATGTGCGTGGATTTATCTCTGGGCTTTCTATTTTGTTCCATTGATCTATATTTCTGTCTTTGTGTCAGTACCATACTGTCTTGATAACTGTGGCTTTGTAGTAGAGCCTGAAGTCAGGTAGGTTGATTCCTCCAGTTCCATTCTTCTTTTTCAAGATCGCTTTGGCTATTCGAGGTTTTTTGTATTTCCATACAAATTGTGAAATTATTTGTTCTAGCTCTGTGAAGAATACTGTTGGTAGCTTGATAGGGATTGCATTGAATCTATAAATTGCTTTGGGTAGTATACTCATTTTCACTATATTGATTCTTCCAATCCATGAACATGGTATATTTCTCCATCTATTAGTGTCCTCTTTGATTTCTTTCACCAGTGTTTTATAGTTTTCTATATATAGATCTTTAGTTTCTTTAGGTAGATATATTCCTAAGTATTTTATTCTTTCCATTGCAATGGTGAATGGAATTGTTTCCTTAATTTCTCTTTCAGTTTTCTCATTATTAGTGTATAGGAATGCAAGGGATTTCTGTGTGTTGATTTTATATCCTGCAACTTTACTATAGTCATTGATTAGTTCTAGTAATTTTCTGGTGGAGTCTTTAGGGTTTTCTATGTAGAGGATCATGTCATCTGCAAATAGTGAGAGTTTTACTTCTTCTTTTCCAATTTGGATTCCTTTTATTTCTTTTTCTGCTCTGATTGCTGTGGCCAAAACTTCCAAAACTATGTTGAATAGTTGATCCTCTATGACCCACCTCCCAGAATATTGGAAATAAAAGCAAAAATAAACAAATGGGACCTAATTAACCTTAAAAGCTTCTGCACATCAAAGGAAACTATTAGCAAGGTGAAAAGGCAGCCTTCAGAATGGGAGAAAATAATAGCAAATGAAGCAACTGACAACTAATCTCAAAAATATACAAGCAACTCCTACAGCTCAACTCCAGAAAAATAAATGACCCAATCAAAAAATGGGCCAAAGAACTAAATAGACATTTCTCCAAAGAAGACATACAGATGGCTAACAAACACATGAAAAGATGCTCAACATCACTCATTATCAGAGAAATGCAAATCAAAACCACTATGAGGTACCATTTCACACCAGTCAGAATGGCTGCGATCCAAAAGTCTACAAATAATAAATGCTGGAGAGGGTGTGGAGAAAAGGGAACCCTCTTACACTGTTGGTGGGAATGCAAACTAGTACAGCCACTATGGAGAACAGTGTGGAGATTCCTTAAAAAACTGGAAATAGAACTGCCTTATGATCCAGCAATCCCACTGCTAGGCATACACACTGAGAAAACCAGAAGGGAAAGAGACACGTGTACCCCAGTGTTCATCACAGCACTGTTTATAATAGCCAGGACATGGAAGCAACCTAGATGTCCATCAGCAGATGAATGGATAAGAAAGCTGTGGTACATATACACAATGGAGTATTACTCAGCCATTAAAAAGAATACATTTGAATCAGTTCTAATGAGGTGGATGAAACTGGAGCCTATTATACAGAGTGAAGTAAGCCAGAAAGAAAAACATCAATACAGTATACTAACGCATATATATGGAATTTAGAAAGATGGTAACAATAACCCTGTGTACGAGACAGCAAAAGAGACACTGATGTATAGAACAGTCTTATGGACTCGTGGGAGAGGGAGAGGGTGGGAAGATTAAAAAAAAAGAAAAAAAGACTACATTTAGGTGACAGATGGTAAACCTCTTCACTTTATAGGCATCTTGCCTTCCTAGGACCATTGGGAAAGCTCTCTTCATATTTCCAAGCAGTTGATCTTTGATTGTGTTTGCTACTTATGCAATATCTGGGGAGAAAAAAAAAAATATCCTGTTGCTTTTAAATCTATGCAAAGTGTCTCACCTTGGTAGAAGGCAGTTTTCGTCAAAGGGAGAAATGAGCAGGGAGAGCGAGAGGGGAGAAGAGGAGGGTGGGGAGAGACAGAGCGCGAAGTGAGGCATCTCAGGATGCCATCCATACCCTGCGCTGTCAAAGAAGAGGCAGGCGCAGAGAGAAATGATAGCAGGAGGGGATCATCAACATCTGGAATTCACTGCTCGTCACGTCTTGGTTCAGTCTAGGTGAAACTGTTATGAAAAGATCTATTCCGCTTAAATCCATTCATTTTCACAACAGCGGAGAGAAACATCAAGTATAACCAATTCCACTTTGCAGATTCAGGAAGTGAGTACCTAGTGTACTATGACAGAGGGGCTGGAGAGGGAATCTAGAAACATCCATTCCCTGGGCCAGCTCTGGCTCGCCACAGCCTGGTTCCCAGGGGTCCCTTGCTGCTCTTCCTTTTCCAGTTCATCCTTTTACTTCTGACAGTATTTCCTTCTCTACAGTAATTAGAAGCACTAATTCTGAGGTTCTGCCATTTGGAGAAAGAATGATTTTTTAAAGTTGAAGCTCTCAAACTCTGGAGTCAATCTCTCAAGGTTTCCCTCTGGTTTTAAACACTAAAGGGCAGACATGCTCACTGTTCTTAAAGAAAAGATAAATCAAAAGCAAGAGTTAAGCCCACAGTTACCCATCTGTCATAGAAAAGATTTCCCCACCACTGCTGTATTTGGAATTTGTAGTCAGCAACATGTGTCACGTCAATTGCTTCCCATTGTTTTCAAGCTCCCTATTTTTGAGAATTTGACAACCTAACAAATATGTTTTCCCCCAATCACAAAAGTCAGTTTGACATCCTTGTTTCTCCTTAATAGATAAAGGTCCTAGGACAGAAATGGCAAATGGCTTTCCTTGCGGTCTTATCAAAATCAATGGAGGAGTCAGCATCCAGAATTATAACTCTGGAACTCCTTCTAGGAAGGCTGACTAGCTAACATGCACAGTCCAGTCCTGGACTGACCAGACTGTAGCAAGACAAAGAAGAGGGACTTTCCCGGTGGTCCAGTGGTTAAGTCTCTGAGCCCCTAGTGCAGAGAACCTGGGTTTGAATCCTTGTTGGGGAACTAGATCCCACATGCCACATCTAAGAGTTCTCATGCTGCAAATAAAGATCCCACATGCTGCAATGAAGATCAAAGTTTGGCACACTGCAACTAAGACCTTATGCAGTCAAATAAATAAATATAAATATTTTTAAAGTGCAATGAATACTAAACCAGGGAAACTCATTCACTGGGGCATATGAGTAGTATATCACAGCATTCATCCACAGCGATCCACATGCTTTCCAAAAATGAATAGATATTACATGAGGAAGGAGAACCCAGCCATCTCAGAATCTCTAGTTCCTCTGGCCCCTCTAGACAGTCCTTGGGTAAGAAACGTGTTACATCCATTCAACAGGCTCTGGAAGATACAAGATGGAAACTGAGAGATGGAAGTGCAAATCTTGTTGCTGGCAGCTGTACGGTCCCAAAGCCTGAAACAGAAGAGACATTCACTAGTCCTGGCTATCTCAGACACAGTTTCAGCTGCTGATTCTCCAAGGAAAGGACTTGACTCAGAGTAAGGTGTTGTCCCCATTGTCTCTAAGGAACCTGTGCTTACAGAATTCAGATTGGTTGAATTCAAAGCTACCTTGGAGTCTAGTAAGAAGCAAAGGGCAATATCAACAAGATTTCAATTATGTTATGAGATTGAGCTGTGCTGGGCCACCACACCCGTCTAACTCTATCAAAGTTTGGGCAACTTGAGGTTTCTGAGCTGGCTGCTCTGACTGCCTTCTGCTCAGAGTGACTGGAACCTGGATTCCAGTAGCAACGTTACAGATGCTCATGAAATGGGATGACCAGCTCCACAGAGAGACAGTCTTACCACCCTCAGCTTGTGGCTGTCTTTCCCCAGTTCTGCTCTCTGGCATTTACAGCTTTATCTATGCGAGGACACCTGGGACTGGAAGGAAGTTCCTGTCTCAGAAAGCTCAAGGTAAGATGGTTATGGTCGAAGAAGATCCAAATTAAATCCAGTCTGGAGAGCTGACCTGCTGTTTTCCGTGATGACCTTACAAGTCATGAGTAACTAGAGTCAAGTCCATTGTTGAAACTGAACCCAGCAATAGGCCTGATCTACTTGGATTATCTTGGCTTCAAAAGGTAAGTTCCTGTATTGTATCCCTGTACAGAACCTTCCCATTCATCCTTTCAACAGACATCTTTGTGGACCCATTCTAGATCAGGCATTGCATTAGAAACTGCAGATACAAAAAGACTCATTAATAAATGGACCTTTCTCTTGAGGACATTTTGGTGGGCTTTACAGTACTATTTCCAGGAATCACTATGTCAACCATAGTACTGGATGGGGCAAAACCAGGGTAGAGTAGAAAGGATAATTGGGGACCAATCTCAAGGCCAAATGACCTTAACTACTACCTGATGTGAACTCTAGCGTTTCTGCTGGGACAAAAGCCATGCTCTGAGCCTTATAATTTTTCTTTTTTAATTGGAGGATAATTGTTTTATAATGTTGTGCTGGTTTCTTCCATGCAACACGAGTAAGTATAACACATGTCCCCTGCTTCCTGAACCTCCCTCCCACCCCACTGCCCTCATCCCCCCGGCCCCCCCAGGTTGTCACAGAGCACCGGCCGAGCTCCCTGTGTTATGCAGCGGCTTCCCACTGGCTCTCTGTTTTATATGCGATGATGTATATGTTTCAGTGCTACTCTCTCAGTTTGTCCCACCCTGTCCTTCCCCTGTTGTGGCCACAAGTCTGGTCTCTATGTAAACCTTAGACTTTTTAAACCTCGGACTTCTTAAACCCTGATAATGCCATTTTTTCTACCATTGAGCATCTCAACATCTTAGTAACTTCTGCTGATATGCCTCATCCAGTGGGCTAGGCGTGCTTAGTCACTCAGTTGTGTCCAACTCTTGGCAACCCCATGGTCTGCAGCCCCCCAGGCTCCTCTGTCCATGGGGATTCTCCAGGCAAGAATACTGGAGTAGGTTGCCATGTCCTCCTCCAGGGCATCTTCCCAATCCAGGGATTGAACCCAGGTCTCCTGTATTGCAGGTGGATTCTTTACAGGGTGAGCCACCAGGGAAGTCCAGACCCCCACTTATTTATGCCATCCCAGACTAAATCTGAATTTGCTATATCCCTTTGGTCTTGTGGATTTGCTTGCTTCCTTCCTTCCTCTCTTCTTCTGGCCTCACTGGGACTAAGGTCACTGGCTACCATCCCGCGAGATGTATAGTGAAAATGTAAAGACAGTAACGTGAACATGTCAACCGCAGGCCTACCTATTTATGGCTTCTCCCCTCTCACCTTGTCCTGCAGCTGAGAACCCAGCATGCCTTTCGGACAAAATCTAATTGCTAGGATGCTGTCTGGATGAAACCTTTACCAAGGAAGACCTCGTTCTTGGAGTCATCTTCACCATGCCCCCTCTCTTGTTCTCCTACCACAGAGTCCTGTGTGTGTCCGGGGGAGGACAGCAGTCTGAAATATGCCACCACTTTGGGCCCCTGGATGTGAGGATGGTTCCAGACCCAAGTGTGGGAGGTAGAGTTGACCCCAATGATCAGTCTTGAGAACTTCCTTTGACCGTCTCCTCCAGATCATTGTTTAGATCACCTTCAACATAAGAGTTAAACCAGCACTTGGGGAGTGGCAGACCTGGGTTCTAATGCCAACTCTGCCTTCCACTGTAACATTTTTTTTTTGCCAGATGGCACATGGAATCTTAGTTCCCTGACCAGGGATCGAACCTGCACCCCTTTGCACAGGAAGTGTGGAATCTTAACCACTGGATTATCAGAGAAGTCTGTCTTCTGTGAGATTTAATGCTTTATTTAACTCTCAAAGCCTCAGCTTCTCTGCCTGGAAAACAAGGCTAATCCTCTCTCAAAGGATTGTCAGAATATTTAAATGAGATGGTGTATTCACAGGCATAGTGCTCAGTAAGAGTTCAAAACATGGCAACTATTATTCTTTTCTACTGTGATGGTTATTGTTTCTAAGGCTTTGCCCTAACAAGAATCTGAAATAGATTCATCCCCATACTTCCCCACAAATCCAGGAATTTGCCATGTCACACTGTCTTTTCCCTCCCAACTACTGTCATATTATGCAATACGAAACAATTCGCGATTAAAGTGATGAATTAACTGTTAACTGCTAAATATTTAATGTCAAGAAAAAGCCATTTAAAACCCATAAAAATCAGGCAATAAATCTAAAGAGTGTGGTGGAGAAATGTTATACTAACTTAGATTTTGCAGTACCTTCATATTGTCTTATATCAGACGTTTGCCAATTGGAGATCACACAGCACATTTACTGCATAAATGTATGAGCATGTTTCCAGTATCCTCATCCGTTTTCTCTGTATTGTTTTCTCTTGGCATTTATAGCAACTTCAGTTTGTCACCGCACAAGGATACATGATTTTTAAAAATTTTCTTCCAGGTTTGGCCCTTGTTTAGTGGAGTGCATTTATGGCCAGCTCACTTTTCTTCCATCACTCTTAAAAAAAAATCAGGTTTTTTTCCCCTAAGTGAAAGTGATCATATCTAAAACAGGACTGGAAAGGAGCTAGACCCCAAGGATGAGATGCTCTTACTTCCCATCACTGCCAACAATTCACTCTTAGAACCCAGGTTGCTAATTTTAATGTATTCTACTGAAGTTGCTGTGAGTGTAATAATACTTGCCACAAAGCAATCCTCCAGAGATACAGAGGGAGTTAATGAAGTAATAACAAGGTGAAAATGCCTATGTTTATAGAATATTCCTTGGATTAAAGTGATGCATTCGCTGAGTGTGTGCTGGTGTGCTCATTTGTATCTGACTCTTTGCAACTCGTTGGACTGTAGCCACCAGGCTTCTCTGTCCATGGAATTCTCCAGGCAAGGATACTGGTGTGGGTAGCCATTCCTTTCTTCAGGAGATCTTTCCAACCCAGGGATCAAACCCAGGTCTCCTTTATTGCAGGAGGATTCTTTACCATCTGAGCCACCAGGGAAGCTAAAATGGTCATAAGTGAATGTGAATCAACTGAGAGTTTCTGGGTCTTTCCCTGTGCTGTCTTCTCTTTCAGGAATGCTTAATTCTCTTCTTCTCTACCTATCCACAGGGATGCCTTACAGCTACAAGGGTTGTGCACTGCACATTTCTGGGAACCCCATTCACACAGACCACCATGTAATCAGCTGTTCATATCCTTATGGCTCACCTCTGGGAGGCCTTTCCTGATCCCTCAGGCCTCATGGCTCTCTTTCTCAGTGGACACTCAACGATGCTACAAGAGGTACCTCAGAGAGGTGCCACTGACCGCAATATAATCAGAGGACCATATTCCATCAGAGCACCCAAGAAGAGCTCCCAAGAGAGACCCAAGAAGTGACCTTTAACCCCTCAGTGAAGTTGGTCTACTACAGAAAGCCACAGCAAGAATTCCTGGGCCATGGAGGACTCAGCCATTGCCACAGGGAAACCAAAATGGGTGTTCAGACACAACCAGCTCTTTCATCTGAAATGAGATCAGCTGATGGTCCAGCCTGAGGTCCCACTAAGCATCTCAGGTTACTACTGCCACAAGTCCCTACCTAGGAGCTAGAATAGAGCAGGTCATGTGCACTTCTCTCAGCCTCCACTTCGATCCCTGAGAGCCATCAGAACTGGGTAGTTGAGCAGCCACTAAATCTCATCTGGCTTCAAAGAGGAGCCCAGAACCTCTCTATTAATATCATTCAGGCCTCCAGTCCAGCTCCTGCTGCAGACCATGACCTGACCAGTTGGCCAAGTCCTTGAAGCCTGGCTGGTACCCCTGCCCATCACTGCTGTGTCTACTCTCCAGGTCCACAAGGCAGCCCAGGACAAGGCAGCTATACTAAGAGCTTGACAGTTGTCACACGGTACCTCGGACACGTGTTGAACCTGGTACCTGACCACTTCAGCGTGGAGGACACTGGCCAAGTTGCACTGATCTTTCTATCCCCAGGGCCCAGCACAGTGATAAATACACTGAGTATTCAAAAAAGCATTTGTTAATACTGCCTTGCATGTAAAATGAGCAGTTTTAAATTTCCTAAAGTAATAAAAAGAGCATAGCTCTAGTGTCATCTATTTTTTATTATCTCGTGTTTACATGCCTCTGGTTAGTAACCCAAACACGTTTCCATGGTGAATGTGGCAGGACTATGTGATTACAGGCTGGAAACTTTCTCTTTGTTTTGAAAAAGCTATGTGATTACCAGAACTATAACTTTATCTCCCTTTGTAAATTATTTCTATTATTTTGTTGCTCACTTGTCACTGCCAACAGCCTCCTAGAATTGGCTTCCCCTGCCATGTAGCTAACTGTTCAGTGAAACATTCTTAGAAATGTTTAAAGAGAACCGAGACAGGAAGTTCCTGAAGGACAGAATCAGAAAAAGAGGGATAACATTTCTGTGGGAATATATGACTTCATTCAATTTTTACAATCCCATTCTAGATAAGAAAAACTAAGTCTCAAAGTGGTAAGTCGCTATGTAAAATAGGGCAAGTCTTTCAAGGGTGAATTTGATTCAAATCCAGAAATATCTGACTCCAGGACTCATGCATGCTTTTTTCACATGTAATACTTTGGAAGAAGTTGGGTCAGAGGATAACTTCACAATGAAAGTATCCTACAACAAGGGAGTAGGTGAGAAAATGTATATTCTACACAGATCACTTGTTTGATGATGAAGGAAGGCAAAGAGTGATAACATTCCTGCAATATCTGGACTTGATTGTATTCAAGAGAAGGGCAAGGATCACATCACTCACATTTACCATTGTCTCCCCACTGGTTAACACAATGCCTGCCTCCTAGTTTGTGCTGAATGTGTCAGATAAACTTCTAACATCTGACATGAGGATTTCTTACAATTAGATTTCAGTAAGAATAGTCAAATATACCTCTATCGGTTTTGGCTACTGTGCTTTCGGACTGTTTTCTGAACATAAAGTCAGCGGTGCCTCAGAGCTTACCCTTGAAACTTTCCTAAGGTGGCCACCGAGAAAAGTGATTTGAAGATGCTTGGTTTGGAATCAGGGACCATCCAACGTGACAGTCACAAGCTGCGTGTGACTAATTTTAAATAACCTTAAATAAAATTAAAAATTCAGTTCCTGAATTGCACTAAGTACCTTTCACACCTCAAAGCCATGTATGGGTAGTGGCTACCACATTGGATAGGGCAATTAGAGAACATTTTCATGGTTACAGAAAATTCTATTGTCAGTAACAGCAGAGAGCACAACCTTTGGCGTCAGGCGGACCGAGGCTGAATCCTAGTTACACTATGTTTAGTTGTGTAACCATGGAAAGTAATTCACTGACATCAGTAAAAGGGAAAGAGCAGTAGTATCTGCTTCAGCCTAGGTTTCCAGAAAATACAGCCTAAAACAGAGGCCTGTTGCACAAATATTTTACTGGGGAGTGTCATGCAGAGAACAGGAGGAAAGGATGGGATAAGGGGGCGAGTGAAGGGAACAGTTGCTGATGTATGTTATAGGGTCTCAGCTATAAGCAAATAGCAACTTGATTTTTGCAAGACTTCTGGAAAAGACATGTAATGTGCAACTCAGATTCACTTGTCTGGGGAATGGAGAAGGTGGGAAACATTTATCTGTTGGTTCTCACCCCCTTTGCTTCCCTTGTTGGAGGTGATACAGATATTCATCTCTGAACAGTCTGAGCTTCAGTTGCCTTGTCCTTGTCAGGCAGTGATCACTGAAATCCTCACCATCACTAAGATGCCCCCATTGAATCCCTGGGTTGCGGTCTTGGTCCTCCCTACTCGAGCTGTATAGCAGTAGCTCCTGTGGCAATCTGGGTCGATGACCCTTGCCAGTGTAATGGCTCCTTTCTTAGCCTCCTTGTCCTTCAGCATTAGGGTCCCAGTGCCATCAGGTGTGAGTCCAATGACTGAGTCCCTGGGGCCATCCTCCGCCCCACCGCTGTGCAGTCTAGCCATGGGGGAAATAGCACCGTGTGACTTCCTTTGGCTCAGTGCACACACTATAACCGGGAGCCAAATGCCACAACTCAGCAGGGTGTTAGTCTTGAGATGGAGCCTTATTGGGGATGACACTCCTCAACAGAGTATTCTCTTAGAAGGGTTGCTTCTGAATAAGGGGATACATGGTCAGACCAGGGGATCCCGTGGTTCTGTAGCCATCATTGCACCTGTTTTCCATAACAAAGGACCTCTTCTACTAAGGCAATGTAGTACTTTATTCTGTGTTAATACATCAAACGTTCTGTAGATCAATAACAGTGACGCTGGTGGAGGCACTGTTTGCTGACAGGCCAACACCTCTGTGAGGAAGTGTCAGTTCTATGAAGGGCAAATTTCTGCTCCCTCTGGGTTAGAAGGGTGTGATATAATCAACCTGACACCACATGTCTGGGTGGTGACCTTGAGGAATGGTGCTGTAGCAAGGACACAAACAATGGTCATTGTTTGCAGATTGGACGTTTAATGTTCAGATTGGTGCAGGCGGACCCATCACAGTCCCCATTCCTGCCACCGTGGCCACTCTGTCTTCAGACTCATTGTCTGCCACTGGAGTGGCTTAGCAGGAGACTGGCTGGGATGAGTGAACCTGTCTACTCACCTGACTGTTGAGAGCCTCTTCTGCAAGGAATGTTCTCTGTGGGACATCAATGAGAGACACAAAGATCTATACACTTTCTCTTTATCCCTAGGGGTCCATTCACATGTCTTTTCCCCAGACTTCTCTTCCAGTTTCATTCCTTTCAAGTCCCTGACCAATCGTCCAAAGCATTCACCACTCCCTAGGAATCTGTGTTTAACCATACCTCAGACTGTCTCTCCTCCCATAGAACATGGAACAATTAAGTATACTATTGATCACTGCTCTGGCTACTAAGAAAATTTCCCTTTACTGGACTTATAAAATCCACTTTTGGATGAAATCCAGCACTAACGTATAATGCCAACCCATCTGTGAAGTAAATTCTTCCTTCGTCTATCATTTAGATATAAGAACACCCTCCTCCCACTCCATAAAGTTGTTAGAATGAGCTGAGGGGCAAGTGCTGTGCAACATGGATAGAATGGGAGCCGGGCCAACTAATCACAAAATTTGCTTGTGCATTGTGGACCTGCTGTGGTAGGATTTTGAATGTACTGCTCATTATATTGAAGAAGGCGATGGCACCCTACTCCACTACTCTTGCCTAGAAAATCCCATGGATGGAGGAGCCTGGTAGGCTGCAGTCCATGGGGTCTCTAAAGAGTCGGACACAACTGAGCGACTTCACTTTGACTTTTCACTTTCATGCATTGGAGAAGGAAACGGCAACCCACTCCAATGTTCTTGCCTGGAGAATCCCAGGGATGGGGGAGCCTGGTGGGCTGCTGTCTATGGGGTCGCACAGGGTCGGAAACGACTGAAGCGACTTAGCAGTAGCAGCAGCAGCTCATCATATGAACTGACTTTATGACTTGGAAGTTCTGGTAAGAGTGAGCTCAGAGTGCTCAGTTTGGATTTCAGAGCCATTTGGCAGCCCAGGTGTTAATCTCTGCTAGAGCCCAGTAGGACACCAGGAACTATTGCTGAAAAGGAGGACAATTCCCTGATTCAGAAGGATGGTCTTCCTCCAGAAACCTGCTTTCATCCTCATGCAGGGTTTGCCAGAATCTTCACCTGGCATTCTTACCCACCAGAAATCTCCCTGCACTACTCAGCCTGCTGGGTCATGCAGCCCAAGTGACAGGGCAGTTTGCCCCACAGTCCAGACTTGTTTCTGAATCGTCTTTGTGTTCCAGATCCTACTTGAAAATGGAAGTCTTTCTGACCACCTGATAAATTGGTCAGAATAGTATTTTCAAGTACAGGTCATGCTGGGGCCAAAACCCAAAAAGGTTCATCAAACATTGTTCCTCCTTCTTAATGATAGGATGTGTTAGATACAAAAACTTGTCGTCTACCTTAGACCGAATATCCATGGTCATCCCAGATTTGACAGACTTCTAAAAATTTTTATCATCAAGTACGTGTTTACAGGAAACATAGAGGAACATGGCAAAATACACTACAGGGATGACATTAACCAAATCAAACCTGCAGGAAAAATGACCCAGTTCCTTTAGAAAATCAATTGCAAAGGAAAAAACCAGAAAGATGGAAGAGGAACTGATAGTTAGAGGAGACTTAAAAACATATTAACTAATTGCAATGTGTAGGGTTTTTCTATATTTAGTCAAACAACCAACTTAAAAGATCTTTGTGACATTTATGCAACAATTGAAAATGTGAAAATGACTGATAATTTGATGGTATTAAGGAATTATTAAGTATTTTTAGATGCAAACATGTTATTGTAATTATGTTGAAAAGAAGTCTTTTAGAAGCACTGTATACACAGAAGGTTTATGAATGAAAGGATATAATGTCTGGGATTTGTTTCAAAATAATATGGAAGGGGGAAAATGAATGAAGTTACAGTTGAAACAAAATTATCTAAGAGTTGATCATTACTGAAGCTGAATGAGGATAAATGGTGGATTGTTGTATTATTCTGCCTAGTACTTTACAATCCACCATGTATCCTCATTTGGAGCCTGTAGGGATCGCAAAGAGTTGGACACAACTGAGCGACTTCACTTCACTTCACTTCAATACTTTACATTGGCCAAAAAATTCATCTGGGTGTTTCTGTAACAGCTTATAGAAAACACAAAAGACCTGTTTGGTCAATCCAATACATGTGTGCGATTTTCTATGAAAAAATTTAAAAAATATTTTTAATTTACAATTTTAAGAATCATTAGTAAGTAATTATATTGCTAATGCCTGCAACCTAAGTCTTTGTAGAATTTATCTCCATGCACTGGTTCACTTACAAGAGTGTCTGGGATGTTTGCCATCCCATTCTCATCAGATCCCCTTAGCATGATGGTATTGATGTCCTGGTGGAATCTCAGAACAATCAAGTCCCTGCAGACTCTACTGGGGCAGAGACTAGAAATGTCAGCACAGCCCTCAGGCAAGACACTGAATGCACTTCTGTCTCTCTCATGCAAAATTAAACTGATTCTGATCCTTCCTCTACAGCTCTGGATGGGGAAAAAGGCATCTGCCAGATCAATGGACACATATCAAGAGTTAGGGGCTGGGATGATCTATTTGGGGCTTCCCGGGTGGCGCAGTAGGAAAGAATCCATCTGCCAATGCAAAAGACACAAGAGACACAGGTTTGATCCCTGGGTTGGAAAAAATGCTCTGGAGTAGGAAATGGCAGCCTGCTCCAATATTCTTATCTGGAAAATTCCATGGACAGAGGATCCTAGCAGGTTTTAGGGGCTTCCCTGGTGGCTCAGATGGTAAAGAATCTGCCTGCAATGCAGGAAACCCGGGTTCAATCCCTGGAGTGGGAAGATCCTCTAGAGAAGGGAATCTACCCACTCCAGTGTTCTTGCCTGGAAAATTCCATGGACAGAAGAGCCTGGCAGTCTATAGTCCATGGGGTTGCAAAGAGTCAGACATTCTGAGCACACACACATACAAGCATACACATACACATGATCTGTTTAGTAAGGCAACCACAGATGGCACAGCAGCTAGTTTGAGGCTACCACCTAGTTAAGGTTTACGATTGTCGTCCACCATGTTCTGCCCTGGGTTTTCTCTTTTTGTTTTACAGCATGCAGATAGGTGAAGTGAATGGGAATATTATCGGAACCACTACTCCTGCCTCGTTTAAGCCTGTGATGGTAGCACTAATCTCACAATTTCCTCTGACACCTATTGCTGCTTTACTGTCTTGGCCATAAAGGTGGGGCAGGAGGGCAGTGACAAGAATTGCCACCCTGTCTTTCATATCATTAGTGGCTTTTATTCTAGAGGTCAGAGAACTAAGGAGGATTCTGCCAACTTCTGAATACATCCATTCCAAGGACATATTCAGAGTCTTTCTCAAAGCAACCGATGCTGAGTGTAAGCAGAGAGGCCCCAGGGCAGAAAGCATGAGATTGAGGGCAGGTATCACCAGGTTTTGTCTTTATGAAGCTGGTTGGACTTTGTGCAGCACTGGTCACCGATCACTGGCTAGATTAACCAATAAGTGAGGCTCAGAGGATTTGAAGTGGTATACAAGGAGAGCCCTCCCTGGAGGAGGAAAGGGCAGCCCACTCCAGTATCCTTGCCTGGAGAGAATCCCATGGACAGAGGAGCCTGGAGGGCTACAGACCACAGGGTCGCAAAGAGTCTGACACAACTGAAGTGACTGGGCATGCGCAGGGAGAGTCCTATCCAGTCAAATCCATGTCAAAGTATTATTGGGAGGATTAAATGAGAAAACCATGTAACGCTGCATTGCACATCACATACTTAAGTACTCAAAAATTGTTAGCTACTCTGTCATTACTGTCATTATAATTATTATTATTTCCCTGAGGAATAGACCTTTTATTTAGGGAAAGAGCAAGGTGCAGAAAGCTTAGATTATTATACTACTACCTCCTATCATCTCTGGGATGCTTTTCTTAAGAATTCATCTGCTCACTTGGCGCCATAAGGCACGCAAGCACAATTAAAACTAGAGTAGCAATCGCCATTTTACCTCTTCCACGAGAATCTTTCCTGGTAATAACAAGTTATTTTTTTCAGCTATCTTCCCTCCCATTATTAATTAATTTTTTACTAAGTGGTATGCTACTGAGTACTCCTCATTCCTTAAATTCTCTTTTCAGAGGCCTGTTGTGATTTCATTATGGCACCTGGATTCTGAGCTATCTTCATTCTGAATTTTACTGACTATATTATCAGGTTCATAAAACTTGCTTCCATGAAGTGGAAAATCCTAGAAAATTTCAAACTAGTCCAGAGGGGAAACATGAGGCAAATAAAAAGTTATCTATTTAAAAGACAGCAAGAACTTCCCTGGTAGCTCAGTGGTAGAGAATCCGCCTGCCAGTGTAGGAGACATGAGTTCGATCCCTGATCTGGGAGGATACCACATGCTGCGGAGCACCTTAAGTTCATGAGCCGCAGCTGCTGAGCCCACACTCCAGAGCCTGGGAGCCATGAGTATTGAGCCCATGCTCCGCAGCTACTGAAGGCACTAGAGCACATGCTCTGCAAGAAGAGAAACTGCTGCAATGAGGGGCCTCCACACCACACCTGGAGTGTAGCCCCTGCTTGCCCAAGGAGCAATGAAGACCCAGCACAGCCAAAAATAGATAAGTAAGGAAAAAAAATTATAAAAGAAAGCAAAATGGCAAATAAGGAAAAAATAAGTATTGAATAGAGAAGAACAGTATATGGATGTGATGGTAGATATAAACCTGAAAGTCAGTAATTGCTTAATAAAAACGGACTAAAGCTTTAGTTGAAACACAACAATTTTCAGGCTAGATTTACAAGATCCAAGTACACGCTATTTACATCTAAAATATGAAGCTATAGAATGATATAGATAAGATATGGAAAAATAACAGGGAGGCCTGGTGTGCTGCGATTCATGGGGTTGCAAAGAGTTGGACATGACTGAGCGACTGAACTGAACTGAACTGAAAGATACATAAGGTATAGAAAGTTAATGGATATAACATATGCTTCCAGCCAAGATGGAGTGACAGGAATCAAATTTAATTTCCTACCTGAAACAAGAAAGTATCACAATAAAGTGAGTCACATGAAGTTTTTTATTTCCCAGTGCATATAAAATTATGCTTACACTAACTGTAGTCTATTAAGTGTGTAATAGCATTGTCTAAAATATAATGTATATATTTTAATTTTAAAATATTTGATTGTTAAATAATTTCAACCATCAGAGTTGTACTCTTTTAGCAATATTGACATAAAAGATCACTTATCACAGATCACCATAACAAATATAATAATACTGAAAAAGTTTGAAGTATTGTAAGAATTACTAAAATACGACACAGAGACCAAAGTGAGCAAATGCTATTGGGAATAGGGTGCCAATACACTTGTTTGACACAGGGTTGCCACACACCTTCAATTTGCAAAACTGAATGCACTATATGCAAAGTGCAATAAAGTGAAATGCAGTAAAACAAGGTATGCCTGTATATAAAATTCTAGAAAAAGCCTACTATAGTGGCAGGAAAAAGGCCAGTGGCTGCCTGGAAACTGGTTGGGGAGAATTTAAGGAGCATCAGGGGGAAGAGGAGGGGGTACAAGGAAACTTTTGAGAGTGAGGCATTATTTTAATGCACAAAATTAGACCAGGTAAATACTAACTGAAATAAACCTAGTTTAGCCATATCAACAATGGGTAAAATAAAAGAAATAGTATTGCTAGTGATAAAAATGATTACTTCTTACTGATATAATTACAGTTGCCAAAAATTATAATCACTTTAAATTAAAATATACTTACTAACTTTGTCTCAAAATACGTAAAGCAAAAATGGACAAAACTAAAAAGACAAATAGATAAGTCCACAATCTTAGCAAGAGATTGTAACCACCTCTCAGACAAAAATCACAGTAAGAATACGGAAGACTAGAAAAATGAACATTTTAACTGATAAACTTTGCCTAATAGCACCCAACAACACAGTAAAGAACATCTTTAGATGATTATGCTTTTTAAGGACCTAGAGAAAATGTGTAAAACTGACCACGTGCTAGGAAAAAAAGAAGTCACCACTCATTTCCAAGTACTGAGATCATATAAAATAGTGATGCAGATTGGGTTCTCCAGAAGCATACCCCATCCAAAGGACAAGGGAGCAGGGAAATTTATACACCAACTCCTAGCAGTCGTTGGCTGAAGGCTCCTTACTGTGTTTGAGGGTGGAGAGTTATTGATTACCAGCACTACTTGTCTGGGTTGTAAGAGCCAGAGAAAGCTTCAAGCAAAGAGAGGCAAGGCAGGCTGGAGGAGGTGGGATTAATGCCCACTAAAGTGGTAAAGCAAGAGGGTAGGGCAGAGCACCGATCATATTTGGTAAAGGGGTGGGTTAGGGACAGTGGATAAACAACACGTTAAGGCCCTTTCCAAAGATATCCCAACTCTTGACCTCTATTCTCCTTAATAAATTTGCCTTCTCTTATGTTGCCTGAGGATGGGTGAATACCAGTGCTGGCCAAAATGTTTTCTAGTTCTCCTTTTTCCCCTCTGTCAATGTCCTCTCACAACAGTTTAGAAGGTAAGGTGTTTTGCACCTATCGTGATAAGCTGGGCGACTTCCCTGGTGGGGCAGTGAATAGGAACCTGCCTGCCAATGCAGGGGACATGGGTTCAATCCCTGGATCTGGGAAGAGTCCTACATACCACGAAGCAACTAAGCCTGTGAACCACAACTACTGAAGCCCACATGCCTAGAGCCTGTGCTCCACACAGGCAAGAGAAGCCGCCAAAATGAGAAGCCTGCGACCAAAAGGAAGAGTAGCCCCTGCCCAGGGCAACTAGAGAAAGCTTGTGCAAAAGCAATGAAGACCCAGAGAAGACAAAAATAAACTAATAAAAAAAAAAATCATAAGTTGGGGATCCTGATCCAAAATTTTGAGACAGGAAGAGTCCCATGTTTCCATCCCATTACAAATCTTTACAATTCTTAACCTTGCCCTGTATTCTTCGGAGGTTAACTCGGGCAAACCTCTTTAGAGTCCAGAATCCCATTAAAACCTATATATGCTGATGGGTAGGTGTTAATTATAAAAGAGGGAATAGGAGTTTAAATATTTTTGGAAAGTCCTGGAGCAATTAGTGATATTTGAAGCATATGGCACAAGTTCTTTTGTTATTTCTCAAGGGGTGAAACAAATTTTAGTGAGAAAGGAAATCTTCTAAATGCTGGAGTTGATCATAGTTCTGTGTTCTGTAAGACAACCATCTGTGCAGCTGCTCTCTTGCCCCCAGAAGCTCAAGTCCTATGCGTCATCCTCCCACTTACCCACATAAGTAGTACAGAGAAACTTTCCATCACAAGTCCATCACACAAAAGTTGGAGCGATCACTTTCACAATCTGTTCAGACATCAACAGACCAGAGCAACCCCATCCTCCAGAACTTCTGGGCAAAAATAAAACTGCCACCTCCGATGAAGAGCTCAAGCAACTTACATCCAAAGGTCTCCCAGTTGTAGCTCTTGGCGTTGGGCAGTTGAATTTCTGCAGTGTCTCTCAGATACACCCTTTCCATTGCCATTTCCTTCTTAGATTAGGATTCCATCTGGTTTATCTAAACTACAGTTTTCTGGAAGATTTTCTTGCCTCCCACCGCTATCTACCCTGTGTGATCTATAGCCAGGATAAGCCACTTAAAATATCACTTTCATCATTTTATTCTCTTCTGCAGTTTCTACTCTGGCTCTCATTTTTCTCCAAGGCCACATCCTGACTTTAAAAGTTCAATCCTTCTTTTCTTTTTTGTTAATTAAATCAATTATTTATTTATCTTTTGGACACACCATGCAGCATGCAGGATCTTAGTTCCCCAGCCAGGGAATTAATCCATGCCCCCTGCAGTGGGAGTGCAGAGACTTAACCACTGAACCATCAAGGAAGTCCTGGATCCTTCTTTATCAGTCTGAAATACCTCTTCCCTAACTCCCAGTGTATATGCTTGCCCTCCCTTATCTAATCTGTTGCCCAAACTCAGGATGCATTTCTTTCTTTCACACTACATACATTCTTCCTACTTCATTCCTCTCTACAGCTAACATATCCAAACATCCCTAAATGAGATTGTATGAGTAGAAGAATCTCATGTTCCACTTGACATCGTCAGTCTTTACACGTGAGTCCCTACAAACCTTATCCATTAAAATTTGGGGTCCCTTGGTCATGTGAAGCTCTCCATTTCAGAGAAATGAGACAGAAAGGGAAACTAATTTCAAACTTTGATCAACAAGATCTTCCCAACAAATCAATCTATTAATAAGAGGCCCCCTTCTGCCACTCTTTCATTCCATTTATTTTTTTCACAGCATTTAGCATAATGTGAAATTACCTTACTTGTGTACTTATTGTCTACCCTTCCCTACTAGATGTGAGCTCCACTAGATCAGTGCTGGTCTTGTTCAACACTTTATCCCCAGCACCCGTGCTTGGCATAGAGCAGGGGCTTAAGCAATAGTAGTTGAATGAATAAACCAATGTTTCATGACTCCTATTATGTGCATGCTCGGTCATGTCTACTCTTTTGAGACCCCATGGACTGTTGCCTACCAGGCAAGAATATTGGAGAGGTTTGCCATTCCCTTCTCCAGGGGACCTTCCAGACCCAGGGATAAAACTCAAGTCTCTTGCATCTCCTACACTGACAGGTGCATTCTTTATCACTATGCCACTTGGGAAGTGAGAAGGCTCCGATTTCATGAAGCCTTCTCTTATGAGGTTAGTTAGTATTGATTTCTCACTTTCCTGATTGCTAACTCAGTACTTTGTATTCGCC
This sequence comes from Bos grunniens, assembly GCF_055505025.1. Taxonomy (NCBI): domain Eukaryota; kingdom Metazoa; phylum Chordata; class Mammalia; order Artiodactyla; family Bovidae; genus Bos; species Bos grunniens. Next base: position 23,431,079 of record NC_141168.1, read on the forward strand.
CTGTTAGTTATATCTAGTGTGGCAGCTTACTACACTTGCTGGAACTTATTTTACACATGTATCTCTTATTTCTCCAACTAGATATATTGCTTCTTGGTAAGAATTTAGTTTGGTAAAAGAGAAAAACAATGAAGAAAGAATTTAAGCTTGGTGATTGAGATCACTGGTTTTGGAATATTCAGAACTAAATTTTGATTCCATTAATTAGCTGGGTGACTTTGCATAAGTTATTCAACCTTTCTGAACTGGGACAAGATAAAAACAGTACTTTCCTCCAAGGACTGGTGGAAGGAATCAATGAAAAATCCTATGCAAAAGGGCTTGTTACAGGGCCTTGGAGATAGTAAATCCTCATTAAATATCAGATACTTTTAATTAACAAAATACATACAGAAAATATAATCTATACTTAAATACATTGTAATATATTTTAAAAATATAATGTATGGTTTAATATATATTATAATATACATTATTAAACACATAATGTATTTTTCCAAAAAGAAAATAATATAACAACCATGTGCTCATCACTCAGAATTAACAATTGTTAACATTTTGTCATTTTTTCAGATATTTTTAAATAAAAGAAATAATACATTATAAATAAACATAGATATGTCTCCAGTGCAAAGTGTCACTATAACTATGACTATGATGTCCACCCAGAAATGCTCCTGGAGCATAATAATCATGTCATTTATTTTTTTCATTTCTACCTTCTTCTTTTCCAGCCCTTCTAGAACAGATGATAGGTATAGATGTTTCAGGAATATTTGCTGAATTAAATTAATATGATAGTTTATTCACTCTGTAGAGATCTGATTTAAACAGGATAAAAGGCTTTCTGATTCTCAGAGCCAGGAAACATCTGCAGTGTTTCTAGATCATGTGTAAAGGATTTTATTATGTTTATCAACCTTGTGACAAAGCTGGATATATTGTCCCTGCCTGTAACATCTCAGAGAAAGGATGCAATTTAAAAAGGAACCAAAGAAGGGGATGGGCCTCACATTCCACTCCACCCGGAAAGCCTTACAAGCAGCATCCAGCCAACTAATAGGAGTTAGAAGGGCTTCTAGCATGGAAGAGATGATTAAGAAGACTCTAGTGCATTCAAGGAAGTCTCCTTTTGTGAACCAAATCAGAGATCACAGGATTCCAGGTTGCTGGGTATAGCCAAGCTGAGCAGCCGCACTGAACAAACCAGCACCAGAGCAGGAATCAGAAGACACAGGCCAGCTGTCCCCATTCGCTTCCTAACAAGTCCCTTGGCCTCCTTACAGCTCAGGCTTCTTTCTCATCTTCCTAGTGAATTGGTCCAAATGATTGAGCTCTCAGGTCCTCCCTGTAAATTCTAAGTAGTGTGATATTCTGAGTTTAGGGTGCTTCTGAACAGCCTGGATCCCTCAGAGTTTCAAGTTGTATAGTTATGTACTTGTAAGTAACAAGATATCCCAAAACCTAGTGGCTGAAAAACACACGTGTTGCCTTGCTGTTTGTGTGTTGGCTATCCCACCATGACTTAGCGCAGGCTCTCTCACAAGGTGACAGGGAAGATGTCATCAGAGGCTGAAATTAGTTCAGGGGTGGACAGAGGGAGAGTCTGAGTCCAACTCCAACCAGGTGGCTGCTGGCAGGTCTTAGACCCTTGCCAGCTGGCAGTGGAGACAGGGATTCCTTGCCGTATAGGCTTCTCCACGGGGCTGCAGGAAACCAGGCAGCTGGTTACCATCGGAGGGAGGGAGGGTGGTGGTAAGTGGAGGGGGAGGCAAAGGAGGAGGAGGAAAGAAGGGGAGGGAGTACCTAAGATGGAAGCTATCGTCTTTTTTCTAAATTAATATCAGAATTGTTGCAGGAAGGGGGACTCTTCCAGGGCCTGAAAGCAGGCTCTTATTTAACACTCAGAAATGAATTGTCTGAGGAGACACACACACTGATAAAGCGAGAGACTTAACTGGGAAGAGGCACCTCTGTGGAGAGCAGAAGGGTAAAACCCAGGAGGACTGCTCTGCCACGTGGCCCCCAGTCTAGGGTTTTATGGTGATGGGGTTAGTTTTGGGGTTGTCTCTAGCCAGTAATCTGACTTAGGGTCCTTCCTGGTGGTGCACACGTTGCTCAGCCAAGATGGATGCCAGTGAAAAGGATTCTGGGAGGTGGTAGGACATGTGGTGTCTCCTTTTGACCTTTCCCAAATACTTCTGGTTGGTAGTGGTTTGTTGGTTCCATGTTCCTTACCAGGACCTGCTGTTGTAAAATAACTCAAGTAAGTGGTTACTATGGTGGCCACGGTGGGTGGTTTCAGTCAGTGTGTTTCCCCTAACAGAATGACATTCTCTCAACTCTGTCCTCTTCTCGTTAGAAGGGAGCAAAGAAATCCAACTCATGCTCGATGGACTTCGTAATTAAGAAAGTGTAATTACAAAATGTAATTACAAAAGTCGTGAGAAGCTGAAGGTGGAGATCACTGGAGCCATCTCAGAGGATGCATACCATAACATGAAAATGGAAACAAGATCGGATGGAGACGCAGAGAGGACCAGGGGGAATTTACCTGGTAGGGCTGGTAGGGCCGGACACAGATAGGGTGATCAACCCATCCTGGTTTGTTTGAGACTTTCTTATTTTTATCACACAAGTCCTGCATCCCAGGAAACCCTCCGTCCCTGGTGCGTCAGGACAGTTGGTCACCATATGGGTGTTCTGACAATTGCTAGTTTTCCATCCCAGGGTGTGCCCTGTTGGTATAGAAGAGCTGCGATCACAGTTGTTGTTGTTCAGTCACTAACTCATGTCAGACTCTTCAGGACCCCATGGACTGCAGCACGCCAGGCTTCCCTGTCCTTCACTATCTCCTGGAGTTTGCTCAAACTCATGTCCATTGAGTCGGTGACGCCATCCAACCATCTCATCCTCTGTCGTTCCCTTCTCCTCCTGCCCTCAGTCTCTCCAGCATCAGGCTCTTTTCCAATGAGTCGGCTCTTCGAATCATGTGGCCAAAGTACTGGAGCTTCAGCTTCGTCATCAGTCCTTCCAACAATTATTCAGGGTTGATTTCCTTTAGGATTGACTGGTTTGATCTCTTTGCTGTCCAAGGAATTCTCAAGAGTCTTCTCCAACAACACAGCTCAAAAGCATCAATTCTTTGGCACTCAGCCTTCTTCATGCTTCAACTCACATCCATACATGACTACTGGAAAAAACCATAGCTTTGACTAGATGGGCCAGTAGCTCTATGCAGACAGAGCCAATAGCATCCAGGGGAGAGGGTCTACACTGAAGTGGGCCATGTGTGACTCACCATAATGAGAGATGTGTTCCTCATTTGGCAGCTTGTGCCTTCCCTGGGAAGACCTCCTTGCTGAATGGTATACAGTTTATTGTGTCATGCAGGGCATTGTTGCTAATGCCACTTTGGCTGGCACTGGGGCTGGTGAATATTGGCATGTCATGCTGCAGCAAGGGCACCATGCCATCATAACAGATGGATTCGTGTGCTGGCATGTTGTGGAATCAACAGGTCTATCAAGTATGAAAGAGACCGACAAGAAGGGAGTTTCAGAAAGTCAGAGCATAGACAGAAGCCCAGGAGACTCAGGGATATTATCAAGGCAACGCTAAGAGCTTTGAAATTTTTTGAAATGAATTTTCTGAAAATGAAATGAAGTCGACCAATGTCCTTTGAAAGGCTTTGCAAAAGAATTTGGCATCAAGGAAAAGTTCCACCCACTCTTGTTTTAATTTTTTTCTCTCTCTTAGTGGCAACGAATGCCCAGATGGAAGGTCATCTCCTTCCCACCACGATTTATGATCACAATAGATTGGAGCAAAACAGAAAGAGGAAGAGAAAATCCCAGATCTAATTAGACTTTCAATCCCGCCTCTGCTTTGCCTATTTATTTGTGCCTGTGTGGCTAAATTGGATGTCAAGTTAATAGAAAAATTATTTGGTAAAATCTCTTTTAAGAAACGCTTTTGCTAAAAATAATAAAAGATGTCTCATACATTATTACCATTTTTTAAAACCTGAGAATCATCCCCATTCTACTAGGATGTAATTCAACTTACCATTGTGACTATAATTCCCTGCATTTTCCTTAGAAACCTTGGAAAATACAGTCTCAGTGAAGAGAAATAATACCAGGAATAGAAAAGGAATGATTGTTCATTTCAATGCAGTGCATCTCTTAGTAATAAGAAAGGCAGGGAGAAAGGGCTAATAAGGCAAGCACTTCACTGATGGATGCGGACGTGCTAATAGTGCGAGCAGCTCAGCTGTTTGGAGGTTGTATCTGGCTTTCTTTGGGTCACTATGGGGAAAGGAGACAAACGTACAGGTAGAAACCACTAGAAGTTGTGAGACTTGGAAGGGAATCACAGATCTTAGCCAGGATGATGCCATTTCATAGGATCTGTTCACCATTCTTTCTCCCACTTTCTCATCTAGAACCTCACCTTACAGAGGAGGCAGTGAAGGTGTTTTTCACTTCACTTCATCTAGGAGGAAAGGGGTAAAGGGATTTCCTCCACATACCTGAAATCCCAGCCAGTATCTTAGCCTTGGACCAGGGAGTCTCACTAGACGTGATCCCTGTGTGTGTATGCTCAGTCATATCCAACTCTTTATGACCCCATGGGCTGTTGCCTGCCAGGCTCCTCTGTCCATGGAATTATCCAGGCAAGAATACTGGGGTGGACTGCCATTCCCTTCTCCTGGGGATCTTCCTGACTCAGGGATGGAACCCATTATCTCTTATGAGCTGAATCATGAATCAGTTGGTGTTTAAGGAACCCATGTCTCAGTACTTAGCACCCATTAAAAACCCCCTTCACATAATGTTACAAAGGTAAAATGTTATTTTCTTTTTTCTCCTCAATAGATTTTAATGTTATTTTTGACAAAATGCACAATTCAATAGAAACAGCATTGATTTAGAGTCAGAAAACTAAGGTATAAGTCTAATACCACTACCCAATCATTATTGGGCTGTTTTTCTTATTGAGGTACAACAGATGTATAACATTATATTTGTTTCAGATGAACAACATAATGATTTGATATTTGTATATATTGCAAAATAATCACCAGAAAAACTCTAGTATCATACAAAGATGCAAAACTTTTTTTTCTTGTGATGAGAATTTTCAAGACCTACTCTCTTAGCAACTTTCGAATATGTGGTTCAGTATTATTAACTATGGGCTTCCTAAGTGGCTCAGTGGTAAAGAATCTGCCTGCCAATGCAGGAGACACAGGTTTTGATCCCTGAGTCAGGAAGATCCCCTGGAAAAGGAAATGGCCCCCCACTCCAGTATTCTTGCCTAAGAAATCCTGTAGACAGAAGAGCCTGGTGGGCTTCAGTCCATGGGGTCTCAAAGAGTTGGACACGACTGAATACACATGCAATGTGATGCATTATTAACTGTAGTCAGCATGTTGTAAATCACATCCCCATGGCTGACTTCTTTCAAACTAAAAGTTTGTACCTTTTAACTTCCCCAAATGTCAGTTTCCGATCTCCCTCTTTTCTAAGAAAGATGGATGCCAAGGAAGTTCTTTTGTGAGGATGCAAAGAGAAGCTCTAAATGATTCTAAGGAAAAAGGGAGCTGTGGAGGTGAGGATGCTGAACTCAAAGTAGCTGAAAGTGAAAGTGAAAGTCACTCAGTCGAGTCTGACTATTTGTGACCCCATGTACTATACAGTCCATGGAATTCTCCAGGAAAGAATCCTGGGATGGGTAGCCTTTCCCTTCTCCAGGGGTACCTCCCAACCCAGGGATAGAATCCAGGTCTCTCACATTGCAGGAGGGTTCTTTACCAGCTGAGCCACAAGCCCAAGGATACTGGAGTGGGTACCTTATCCCTTCTCCAGTGGATTTTCCCAACCCAGGAATCGAACTGGGGTCTTTTGCATTGCAGACGGATTCTTTAACAACTGAGCTTTCAGGGAGTGGGAAGGGCAGGCCCCTGGGTCCTGAAAGGAAATTAGGACGATCTTGATAAAATGTTGCTGAGTGAACGGTAATATAGCTCTTCCCTCTGTCTTATCACAAAATCTATTAAAATGTATGCAACTTTCCAGTGCTTTTGGAATTTGAGTTCTTTTACATGAACTTGTTTGAGCTATTTGGGAGATGGGAGGATACAGGAAAGTGCTGAGATGACCCCAGCAGAGCACTGAGAGTGCGTGCAGACGTTGCCCACACAGAGGGGGTCACCCTCAGTCACCCGGCCAGAACTACAGCAGCTCAGTGGCTTGACATTTAGACAGGGTCAGAAAAGATGCTGCAGAGTTACAGACAAGCTTAGGAAATACGGGTGTTTATTTATTTATTTATTTTTTAAATATTTATTTATTTGGCTTCACCAGGTCTTAGTTACAGCATGCAGGGTCTAGTTCCCTGACCAGGGATCAAACCTGGGCCTTCTGCATTGGAATCGAGGAGTCTTGGCCTCTGGACCATTACGGAAATCCCCATTTATTTGTTTCAGAGAGTTATTTAGAGTGAAGAACACCCTTGGATACTGCAGCTCAGGAGTAGGAATAAACAGCATAGCATTCTGGAAGTTTGTCATTGGGTTGTCATCTCCTGATGGACCCTAGATGGAGAACAGCATATCAGGAACAAAACAGCTTGGGGCTTCCTAGGTGGTTCAGTGGCTAAGACCTGGAAAATAAATAAATAAAAATATTTAAATGTTCTTAAATATTGAAATATTTAATATTAATTAACATTATTATAAAATAGTTAATATTATTAACTATTAAAATAAATATTAAAAAAAGAACAGAATAGCTTATCAAGAGCCCCTCCAATCCAGGCTGTGCTGTGCTATGCTTAGTCACTCAGTCGTGTCCAACTCTTCACGACCCCATGGACTGTAGCCTGCCAAGCTGCTCTATCCATGGGGATTTTCCAGGTAAGAATACTGGAGTGGGTTGCCATGCCCTCCTCCAGGGGATCTTCCTAACCCAGGGGTCAAACCCGGATCTCCCACATTGCAGGCAGATTCTTTACCATCTGACCCACCAGGGAAGCCCCCAGTCCAGGCTAACTTTCCTTATATCTTCTATTCCTTTTCTTGATGACACATTAGTCGCATGAAAGGATATGATGAAAACTTACCCCTACCCATTCAGTTATTTATTTGGCCACCCCTGGCCCAGAATCTTATTGAACTCACACTTTGATCATTAAAGCTTAAAAACACCAGATGGTATGAACCTGTACTTTAAAATCAAGCAACTCAAACATATTAGCAACAGAAGCTTGCAATAAGTCTTTGCAACAATTTCTTACTGAGAAAATAACCTTTCGTGGTGGCTAGCAATTAATCAATTTGCTATTTCATGTGTGATTCCAAGGTGCCTATGTATTCCATAGGCTGGTAGCACTCTGTTTTTTCAGAGTAACAGTTCTCTGCCAGTCCTGAGCCACATGTGAACCAGCACGGAAGGGGGTGATGCTCAAGACAGAGGATGGTGCTCAGCATTGGGATGGGACTCATCCTACCACCCCTCCCGCCATGGCCTTAGTAGCGGAGGAAAAATGGGCTTCCACATGCCAATGAAACATCTGTGTCTACTGCAGTAAAACTCTGCACTCATTCTCTCTGCTTTTGGACTCATTGCAGGAATCTCATTATGAACTCATTTTGTCTCTCCAGGGAGCAAGCTGATGGAAGACACTGTTAAAATTGTATTTCAGTGTCTTGAACCCATTTAAAGCAGACTGCTGGGAGGTTATTATCATTGGAAGTGGAAACAATGCTAACCATAATAATATTTTTACTGAGCACTCAAATCACAAATATTTATGGGATAAGTATTATATCAACCTTGCACTATTGGAGCTTCAAAGCAGCTTGGTACCTTGCCCCTATCTCAAGAAATTTACATCATAGATGGAAGACCTGATGTACTTTAAAATATTTTTAGGAGTGTTGGGCTGTGTAGTGGAGAGATTCAGCCCAGAGTCACTGAAGACCGGGATTTTAGCTTCAGCCCCAACCTTTACGGGGGCTTCCCAAGTAGCTCAAATGGTAAAGAATCTGCCTGCAATGCCAGAGACCTCGGTTCAATCCCTGGGTCATGAAGATCCCCTGGAGAAGGGCGTGGCAACCCTCTGCAGGATTCTTGCCTGGAGAATCCCATGGACAGAGAAGCCTGGTGGGCTACAGTCCATGGGGTTGCAAAGAGTCAGCCACGACTGAGCGACTAACACACATACCACCATTTATTCCCTTCGTGATGTGGAGCAAGCCTTGCAGGCCTCAGTAGCCTTATAGGTTTATCCTATATTATAGATTCACTGAACAATTATTGAACATGTATGTATTGGGCATCAAACTGGGCTTATAGAAATAAAATAATCCACACTTGATTGGGAGCAGCAGAAAATTCAGTTGAAAATTACAGTATTCTATTCAAGGCAATACAACAGAGATTCATTTTTTCAATCTTTTGTGTATTCACTCAGCACCTAATATGTGCTATATCTTTTTTAGGTGCTTGAGACACATCAGTGAACAAAATGGACAATTTTGTTTCCTAATTTCAGGGAGTTTAGTAGGGAGGAGACAAAAGATAAATAATAACAAGGAAAAATAAAAAATAAATTGTATGTCAGAAGGTATGGTAGGAGGAAGATAAGATAAAAGGAGAGTAAACGGCATTGTAAGTGGGGACAGGATGGCATGAGGAGAGCAGAGAAGGTGATTTCTAAGCAAAATTTTGAAGAAGATGAAGGAGTTAATCACATCAAGAGCTGGGGAAAGAGTATGCTAGAAAGAAGGTCCAGCCAATGCAAGGTCTTATGACAAGGAGACCTGCAGTATTGAGGGATGGTGGGGAGGCCAGCATGGCTGGGTCAGGTGAGGAGGTGAGGACTGAGAGGTGTGCGTTTGGTAAGGCAGGCTTATCAATACTTGTGGGACCCTGGAAAGATGGATACTGGCTCTTAACTATGAAGTGGGGAGCATTGGGAGGGTTCAGAGTAGAGGAGGTTAAGCTCTCATTTATGGAGCGAATGGCAGACATCTCCACAACCCCAAGGAGTTTGAACCATAACCTAAAGATAGTGAAGTATCATAAGGACTGGACTGACATTTGCTATTTGAATTTTAACTTTTTTTTAAATTAAAAAAACATTTTTGGCTGCACTGCAGGGCATGTGAGATCTTAATTCCACAACCAGGGACTGAACTTTCACTCCCTGGATTAGAAGCACAGAGCCTTAACCACTGGACCACTGGGGAAGTCCTTCTTTTTTTTTTTTCCCTTGGTTTCAGTTTTTATTTATTTATTTTTTTAAATTTTATTTTATTTTTAAACTTTACAATATTGTATTAGTTTTGCCAAATATCAAAATGAATCCGCCACAGGTATACCTGTGTTCCCCATCCTGAACCCTCCTCCCTCCTCCCTCCCCATACCATCCCTCTGGGTCATCCCAGTGCACCAGCCCCAAGCATCCAGTATCGTGCATCGAACCTGGACTGGCGACTCGTTTCATACATGATATTATACATGTTTCAATGCCATTCTCCCAAATCTCCCCACCCTCTCCCTCTCCCACAGAGTCCATAAGACTGATCTATACATCAGTGTCTCTTTTGCTGTCTCGTACACAGGGTTATTGTTACCATCTTTCTAAATTCCATATATATGCATTAGTATACTGTATTGGTGTTTTTCTTTCTGGCTTACTTCACTCTGTATAATAGGCTCCAGTTTCATCCACCTCATTAGAACTGATTCAAATGTATTCTTTTTAATGGCTGAGTAATACTCCATTGTGCATATGTACCACAGCTTTCTTATCCATTCATCTGCTGATGGGCATCTAGGTTGCTTCCATGTCCTGGCTATTATAAACAGTGCTGCGATGAACATTGGGGTACACGTGTCTCTTTCCCTTCTGGTTTCCTCAGTGTGTATGCCCAGCAGTGGGATTGCTGGATCATAAGGCAGTTCTATTTCCAGTTTTTTAAGGAATCTCCACACTGTTCTCCATAGTGTCTGTACTAGTTTGCATTCCCATCAACAGTGTAAGAGGGTTCCCTTTTCTCCACACCCTCTCCAGCATTTATTGCTTGTAGACTTATGGATCTCAGCCATTCTGACTGGCGTGAAATTGTACCTCATAATGGTTTTGATTTGCATTTCTCTGATAATGAGTGATGCTGAGCATCTTTTCATGTGTTTGTTTGGGGAAGTCTTTTTATTTGAATTTTTGAGGTTACTCCTGACAACTGTGGGGAGAATGGGTTGGAGCGTGAAGACTGGAAGGATAAAGAGAAATGTTTTCCCCAGGTTTATTGAATATAATTGACATGTAACATTGTGTAAGTTTAGAACGTACAGGGTGTTGATTCAGTTCAGTTCAGTCGCTCAGTCATGTCCAACTCTTTGTGACCCCATGGACTGAAGCACACCAGGCCTCTCTGTCTATCACCAGCTCCTGGAGTTTATTCAAACTCATGTCCATTGAGTTGGTGATGCCATCCAACCATCTCATCCTCTGTCATCCCCTTCTTCTTCCACCTTCAACCTTTCCCAGTATCAAGGTCTCTTCAAATGAGTCAGTTCTTTGAATCAGGCGGCCAAATTGGAGTTTCAGCTTCAGCATCAATTCTTCCAATGAATATTCAGGACTGATTTCCTTTAGGATGGACTGGTTGGATCTCCTTTAAGTCCAAGGGACTCTCAAGAGTCTTCTTCAACACCACAGTTCAAAAGCATCAATTCTTCAGTGTTCAGCTTTCTTTATAGTCCAACGCTCAGGGTGTTGATTGGATGCACTTATATATTACAAAATGATGACCACTACAGATTAGCTAATACCTCCATCACATCTCATAATAACCATTTTTTTCCCCCTATGGTAAGAACATTTAAGATCTGTTCTCTTACCACGGGCTTGCAAAGAGTCAGACATGACTTAGTGACTGAACAACGACAACTCTTACCAACTTGGTTTTCCTAGGTGACACTAGTGGTAAAGAATCCACCTGCCAATGTAGGAGATACAAGATATGCGGGTTTGATCTCTGGGTTGGGAAGATGTCCTAGAGTAGGAAGTGGCAACAGACTCCAGTATTCTTGCCTGGAAAATTCTATGGACAGAGGAGACTGGCAGGCAGGAGAGCCTGGAGATACACAGTCCATGGGCCTGCAGAGTCAGACATAACTGAGCACTCTTAGCAACTTTCAAGTACATAATACAGTGTTATTATTAACTATAATCTCGGTGTTGTGTTGTACATTAGGTCTAGGGAACTTCATCTTAGAACTGGAAGCGTGTTGCCTTTGATCAACATCTCCCCATTTTCCTCGCACCCCACCCCCCTGGCCCTGGTAACCATCCCTCTACCCTCTGTTTAAAAGGAGCCTCTTTTAAAAAGTGAGAGATGTTGAAATTAAGATGATTTTAGAGGTTCAGAGGGAAAATGAAATCAAAATATCTTAATGAATCAAGAAGACTTTATGACTAATCATATTTAGAGAGAAAGGGACAGGGTGGTGACTGGGTTTCAGGCTTAGGCAAACTGGATGGGTGGTGGTATGGATCTATTAGAGTAAGAATACACAGTTTAGGCCCAGATAGGGTGGAGGGATGGGACAAGACTTATTCCATTTCAGACTTGTTGAGTGTGAGGTGCCTGTGGGCCATTGCAATGGAGATGTTCAGTAGGTGGTCATGATGGACATCACAGGGCTTGTCAATATCTGCCTCTACTCTCCTTTCAGGCTCCTGGAAGCCTGAGCTTCCAGTCCCCTTTCCTCTGGGCAGAGCTGTGTGATTTGTTCTCACTGCTGAGTTGTGCAGGCAAGTGGTGTGTGCCATTTTGGTATTATTTGTGTATCCATCCAACACTTCTTCTTGGACCTCCATGGCATGCCAGCTACTGTGCTCGCAGAAGTGAGTAAAACAGAACGAGTGTTTGCTTTTATGGATCTGATCATCTAGTTTGGGGAAGTAGACTGACAAAACATTTTTTTCACCCCATGTTATTTCTGAAACTGCACCACATAACTGATGGTATGTCATGCTAAATTTGCCATATTTTTTCTTCTGAGTAGCATGTAAAATTATAGTAGGTCTTATAACTGATGACATCTTAAATATGATGAAATATGGGTATAGGTCATATTAATCACTATAATATAAAAAAATGACTATTGATTTAACCAAAAGTTCTGACATATGATGATGGTGTGTCGTGGGGTGAATGATAGCAGAAGCAGTGTAAATGAGCTAAATTCTCCTTTGTTATTGTGGATCGTCAACAGATAATGTTTAAAACAGAAATAACAGGATATACATGTTATTTAAAACACTAAGATAAACACTCAGGGAATTAGAAGAATCAAGAAAAATTGGAGTGGACAAGGATTTGGACAGGGGACTACTGTTACCAGCAAAAGCCTACCTTTTTGCTTTCAGCCATGTGATATATTTCTTTGATTAAAATACTGAGTTTTTTTTTGGCTGTGCTGCAAGGGTTTACAGGATCTTAGTTCCCCAGCCAGGGCTTGAACCCAGGCCACCACAGTGAAAGCCCTGAGTCTTAGCCACTAGCATGCATGCATGTGTATGTGCTAAGCTGCTTTCAGTCGTGTCCTACTCTTTGCGACACTATGGGCCGTAGCCCACCAGGCTCCTCAGCCTCTGGGCTTCTCCAGGCATGAATACTGGAGTGGGTTGCCAATGCTTTCCTTCAGGGGATCTTCCCAACCCAAGAACTGAACCTGTGTTTCTTATGTCTCCTGCTTTGGCAGGAGAGTTCTTTACCACTAGCGCTACCTGGGAAGCTCCTTCTGAACCTTAGCGGCCATCTTTAAGAAGCCCAGGGATGGATGTGAAGTAATTTTTGTGACTCCACTTAGCTCCTCTCATTTCCACTTTATTTCAGGAGGTCTGGGAGAATATAGGACTTGTGGAAGGTCACACTAGAAGTTAAAAATGACCCAGTGGTAAGACAATAAATTCCATAGCTATGAGTGAATTAGGGTGTTAAGACTTTCGGCCTTCAAGGTGCATACTCTGCCAGCCTGGTTATTCACCCTAGTTGAGTGGAACCAGGGCTGGGGTGGGGATTTCAGGTGAAATGTCCTATGTGATTCTTTCAGCAATGACTGTTTAGCTAAACAGGCCTTGTGCCTCTTTTACTTCAATATTAAAAACATGCTTTAATAAAACAAAGGATGATGTTTCAGAAAAGAATATATTAATTCACTTCTTCCATGATGAATTTTATATTTCCTGTTCACATATATCGAAGCTCGGGATCCTTAAGCCGCTTTTAGTAAATAAACATTACATGTTCCATATAATTAGATTCTGATTTAGATTCTAAATACCAACTGGCCTAACATCTTGCACTTTCAAACTTATTCCTACCTCAAGACTGGACCTTGTGGAAATTTAGGAAAAAGTAAAAATTGCGTGTTCATAAAGTCATTGCATAGGGCTTCTCTGGTGGCTCAGCGGTAAAGAATTTGCCTGCCAATGCAGGAGATGCGGGTTTGATCCCTGGGTCAGGAACATCACCTGAAGAAGGAAATGACAACCCACCCCAGGATTCTTGCTTGGGAAATTCCATGGACAGAGGAGCTTGGAGGGCTACAGTCCAAGGGGTCTCAAAGAGTGAGACACAACTTAGCGAGGGAAAAACAATAACGACAAAATCATTATGTACATTAGGGAATTGGTACTGAAAAGCAAAGTGGTGGGGAAATATCAAATTCTAGACAGTTTCTGTCAGTGGAAGGCAGGAAGCCCACCATGGTGATATTAACATTAGAACAGCAGTGAGGCCTTAGAGCATTGCATCAGAATCACTGGGGATGCCTATTAAAAAGGCAGATGCCTGAGGCCCCACCCCAAACCTAATGTGAATGACTGTCTCTTGGAGTGGAGCCAAGGTATTTATACTTTTAAGAAGCGTCCAGGTGATTCCCTGTGCTTTAATGCTTAGAACTTCCACCTGAATTGGAAAGCCATCAGGCTAAGAAGAACTCTCTCTTTGGCACCTAACAGAACTCACTCGAACCCGGCACTTCATAGGCACTTCAGTTTCAAGGCTGCTTTGGAGAACTAAACTTTTGTAGGGGCAGATAAAGAAATTAGCAATGCAATTGTGATGTATTCTTCATAACACAACCACTTTGTAGAAAGAGGGCAAAAAATGCTTAGCATGAAGATAGCATTTTTCAAGAGAATATCTTATTTGATCATGAAATCCCCACCTCAAGTTTCAAAGGATAAAATAAATGAATGGACTGAGAGGACTTAAAAGTGTCTTTCTTTGAAAAGTGTATTGAAAGTATCGCTTGAGTGTTCAGACTTACTGCTAGCCAGCATCACAAGACTTTGTGTATAAAAAGGTATTATGGAATAGCTCCAGCTCAGAGCAGTGCCAAGTCAAAGAAACATTCATGATGAAAATACTATCTATTTGCTGAGGTTACCCCACTGAATTCCTGCCGAGGTGAGCTCCCAGCTGTCAAGGTCAGAACCCAGGGCCAGAAGGAGGAAAACAGGAGTGAACAACTCACTCTCTCTCTCTTATCTCCAGTGTGAGCTACTACTGGTTGTTCTAGAGGAAAGTTTATTTTGTTCACCTGTTGCGGGGGGTTATAATTTCTAGCTCAGACTCATCACACTTTCAGCAGTCCAAATTCTCTTTGGATAAATTCCAGCTAGCAGGAAAAGAAAGCTTCTGGTTAACTTTTTTTTTTCTTAAGAAGTTAACAATTTTTTACAGTCTTGAATGAGTTTTTTACAGTATTGCTTCTGTTTTATGTTTTGGGTTTTTGGCCAAGACACGTGGGATCTTAGTTCCTTGACCAGGGATTGAACATGTCCCCCCTGCATTAGAAGGAGAAGTCTTAATCACCGGACTGCCAGGGAAGTCCCTGGCTAACTTTATTTGATTCTGTCACTTCTGGCCCACTCTAGGAACTTGGTTTCTGCAAACGGTACAATTTTCACTCACTAGCAGTAACTTGAGTTATATATGGAGTGGGCAAGGCTCTCCCAGGTCAAAGACAAAGCTTTTATGTTCATAGATCTTTCTTTCACATTGTAGTCAGGTTGTTTTACTGGGAAGACCTTCTGGTCTAAGAGGGAGCTCAATGTCATGGGAATGAATAAACAAAAATCAATTGCTTTGCCTTTGTTTATTTAGCAAATTCAGTTTATAATTACAATGTACTATTTTCTAGTGCCACATTTCATCCATGAGGTTAGCAGTACCCATTTTATTTTTTTATTAAACTTTTAATTTTGTATTGAAGATCATGGCATCCGGTCCCACCACTTCATGGGAAATAGATGGGGAAACAGTGTCAGACTTTATTATTCTGGGCTCCAAAATCACTACAGATGGTGACTGCAGCCATGAAATTAAAAGATGCTTACTCCTTGGAAGGAAAGTTATGACCAACCTAGATAGCATATTCAAAAGCAGAGACATTACTTTGCCAACAAAGGTTCGTCTAGTCAAGGCTATGGTTTTTCCTGTGGTCATGTATGGATATGAGAGTTGGACTGTGAAGAAGGCTGAGTGCCGAAAAATTGATGCTTTTGAACTGTGGTGTTGGAGAAGACTCTTGAGAGTCCCTTGGACTGCAAGGAGATCCAACCAGTCCATTCTGAAGGAGATCAGCCCTGGGATTTGTTTGGAAGGAATGATGCTAAAGCTGAAACTCCAGTACTTTGGCCACCTCATGCGAAGAGTTGACTCATTGGAAAAGACCCTGATACTGGGAGGGATTGGGGGCAGGAGGAGAAGGGGACGACAGAGGATGAGATGGCTGGATGGCATCACTGACTCCATGGACGTGAGTCTCAGTGAATTCCGGGAGTTTGTGATGGACAGGGAGGCCTGGCGTGCTGCGATTCATGGGGTCGCAAAGAGTCGGACACGACTGAGCTACTGATCTGATCTGATAGCTGATTAATCCGAGAAGGCAATGGCACCCCATTCCAGTACTCTTGCCTGGAAAATCCCATGGACGGAGGAGCCTGGTAGGCTGCACTCCATGAGGTCGCTAAGAGTCAGACACAACTGAGCGACTTCACTGTCACTTTCACTTTTCATTTTCATGCATTGGAGAAGGAAATGGCAACCCACTCCAGTATTCTTGCCTGGGGAATCCCAGGGACGGGGGAGCCTGGTGGGCTGCTGTCTATGGGGTCGCACAGAGTTGGACACGACTGAAGCAACTTAGCAGCAGCAGCAGCATACCTGATTAATGGGCTTCCCTAGTAGCTCAGCTGGTAAAGAATCTGCCTGCAATGTGGGAGACCCAGATTCAGTCCCTGCGTTGGGAAGATCCCCTGGAGAAGGGAATGGCAACCCACTCCAGTATTCCTGCCAAAAGAATTCCATGGACAGAGGAGCCTGGCAAGTTACAATCCATGGGGTCGCAAAGAGTTGGACATGACTGAGCAGCTAACACACACACACAGCCAATTAACAATGTTATGATAGTTTCATGTGAACAACGAAGGGACTCACCATATATATACATGTACCCACACTCCCCAAACTTCACTTCCATCCAGGCTGCCACGTAACATTGCACTGAGTTCCCTATGCTGTACAATAGGCCCTTGTTGAGTACCCACTTTAAAATTACCAACTTCTACTGTTCCTGGGTCTGGATCACAACTTCAATCTTCATTTTCCTCCAATGTCTCCAGCTACTCCTAACCCTGTCCAGCTGCCTCCCAAAATCAAGCCAGTGGCTGCAGGGAAACCTGACCAGTGCTTGTCAGTCATTCTATGGAAAATTATCCTCATCTTGGGATCAAAAGCTGAGAGTACATATCTCCTGAGGATGGTATAGTTATAAAGTTTTATTCTATCAGAAAACTCCGTATCCATGTTCAAATGTAAGAAATATTATTTGTGCTTAGATCTGACATTTGTTAGTAATCCCAGGACCCCCATGGCCCACAAGAGTCCTGAAGATTGACAGCCAGAAATGCCCCTGTGTGGAAAAGGGGAAGAAGCCTATGGGAATCTCCTGTGACTGTCCCTTTCTCCACAAAGAGGCCAAGCACCCCAGAAACAGGGCGGGGCATGGCAGGGTATGTCCTTTCATCTTCTCACCTTGGAGTCCAAAAGCAAGTCATTTCCTTATTTACTGGTTGGTTGGTTGGTTTCAGACTTTTAGAAATTATTAAAAAATGTTTATATTCTTTTCAAATAATATCAAAGTATGTGCACCAAAAAGCTAACCTCCCCCATTCATCATCTCACATCCTATACTCTTTCTCAAAAGTAACCAACCCAATAAGTGTGTTGGTGGACATCAATTTCTGGTTTTCTGTACACTTACAGCCTACGTATTGAGCATTTTATTTGTATCAGTGCTTTTTACAAAGCTTCCTGAGTTGAGGAAGACACTGTCATTTTCCAATTCTTTTCATACTTCCAATAACAGAGATGAACAACTATTCAAAAATCTTTTTATAACACTAATAACCCTAAGTGCAAATTCCATCAAACTTTCTATAGCAGTTGCTGGGCTGTCAGTGACCAAAACTTGAGATGTGACGCATGGAAACATTTACATCATCATCCAGAAACAGTCCTTTTCAGGACAAAGAGGTGGATACTTTCAGGATTCTTCACAAACCACAAAAGTGTTTCCACTATTCCTGGTAAAGAGAAACAAATACCTGGAAATACATTATTATTAACATTATATAGTTAGTTGGGAAAAGAGGTGACAAGAGAATATATTCTTATGTCATTTTGGGGGAAGAAAGTATTTGTTATCTCTAAGACATACACCAAAATATGATTTTTCACTTTGTTTCTTATATTCTGTGAACTGTCTAAATAGCTTACAGGGACCATGTATTAACTTTTCATTGTGTGGTGGGGGAAAGAATGAAAGTAGAAGGTGCCCCCACATGCCTAAAAGCCTTCTGGAACCCAGAGGTTAGCTGGATCCTGCGCAGTCCTAGAGGCCCCAGCAGGACTGCTCTGAATTCCGAATCCGTCACCTCAGGTGTTCCCTGGGCTCCTGCTCTAATTCTTCAAGGGGTACACCGTCCTCTACCTCCCGCACTGTGTCCCCAGGTTGGCTTTATCTGCCCCATGTCAGCACTCAAGCAACCCCCAGCTTCCACACTACTTTCCGAGCACCTGTGCTTACAGCGATGCTTAGTAGGCTTGGGTGGACTTTTCTGAAGCTGCAAAGTTCACAGAGAGGGTCACACAACAGAACATCGGGGCTTTGACATCCATCCTCCACCTCTGACTATGGTCTTTCTTCCCTCAGTCCTAGACCCTGTCTATTCCCTTTCCCTTCCTTCCCCCTGCCCCCCACCACCTTCCTCCATATGGGAGCAAAAAAAGTCTTTTTACACAATGTATGGTTTCGGCCTTCTCTGAAATCTTGACTTTAAAAAACCTGAATGTCTGTGGAATTTGTCTACGTCAAGGGATGAAATTTTTTTCCAACCAAAGTATTTTTCTTCCTATGGCAATAAATTTGCTACCAACAGCTAATATATATATATATATATATATTCATTTTGTCAACTATACTTAGGTATCCAAATCCTACCTTAGAATTGAAAGATTAGATAATAATTTCAACTTTCTGTTCTGTTTTGATCAGAATTCCTAGTGGAAAATGAACTAGTCTACTCATATTTCCCCCAAATCACTCTCTAGTTATATACTGCTGCTGCTGCTAAGTCGCTTCAGTCGTGTCTGACTCTGTGCGACCCCAGAGACGGCAGCCCACCAGGCTCTGCTGTCCCTGGGATTCTCCAGGCAAGAACACTGGAGTGGGTTGCCATTTCCTTCTCCAATGCATGAAAGTGAAAAGTGAAAGGGAAGTTGCTCAGTCGTGTCTGACTCTTAGCGACCCCATGGACTGAAGCCCACCAGACTTCTCCATCCATGGGATTTTCCAGGTAAGAGTACTGGAGTGGGGTGCCATTGCCTTCTCCAGCCATGGAGTCATTCTATTACCAGGTCCCCAAGGACTCCTCCTATCCAGCCCCTGGCTGTTATAACTGCTAGTTATATACTAGCAGTTATTAAAGGGTGATCTACTTGAGACAGACAGGGGCTATATAGGAGGAGTCCTTGGGGACCTGGTAATAGAATGACTCCATGGCCAGGGGGCTGGCCCATCTGCAAAGACCATTTCTGAGGTATTGCCAGCTGGCAAGAGACATTCTTGGGCATGGTATGCCCAGTCCTGGTGGGGTCACTGTTGTCACAAGGGCTTCTGAGAAGGCCAGACTCGCCAGGCTCAGTCAGTGGTCAGGTACCAGGGCTGGAAACACGCAATGTGATGAGGTGGGTGATATGCAGGGGTGGAGTGCACAGAGGCAAGTCTCCATCCCAAAGTAAATGGGTTGGAACAAAGCAGGGAAGTTCAGTTCCTGGGCACCAAGCAGAGTCCAGGAACAAGCTCCAGTCCTGAGGGAGACTGAGTCACGTGGCGGGGTAAGTGGTTAGGTATGATGAGGATGGATGTGTGCAGAAGCCCAGCTGTTCAGAAACAAGGCCAATGTGGTGAGGTGGTCATAGTCACAGGGAGCATTCTTAGGGGAACCAAGGTTTAGATGGGCCTGGAAGAGACTGACTTGGTGACAATGGAGTCTAGTAACCTTTTCAGGCCCCTGGATTCCAGATCTAGGGAAGTAACCATTCCAGTACTATGACTTACAACAAAATTACCCTCTAACTTTATGGCCTAAAGCTATACAATGTTCATTTTACTCACTAATCTAATTTGGGCAAGGCTCAGCAGTGGTGATTAGCCATGGTGACTCAGATCGTAAAGCATCTGCCTGCAATGCGGGAGTCCTGGGTTCAATCCCTGGGTCATTAAGATCCCCCGGAGAATGGAATGGCTACCCACTCCAGTATTCTTGCCTGGAGAATCCCATGGACAGAGGAGCCTGGTGGGCTATAGTCCCTGGGGTCGCAAAGAGTCAGACACGACTGAGCGACTAATACTTTCTGCAGTGGAAGTTCATCTCTGCTCTATTCAGCATAAGCTGGGATCATTGAAAGTCTCATTCACTCACATGTCTGGCGGGTGATGCTATTAACAGCTGGAAGCTTGGAACTTAGTTGGGACAGTCATCGGGAACAGCCTCACCTGGACTCTCCACGTAACCTGGGCTTCCACACAGGATGGGGGCTGTGTTCCATGGACTGGCATCTCAAGAAAGAGAGGGCCAAGCAGAAGTGATGTGGCTTTCAATGACCAATCCTCAGAAATCCTCTAGCATCTCTTCTGCTGCAATTCACTGAGGCTGAGTGAAGTCCCAACCAGGTTCAAGGGGAGAGGGAATAGACCCTCCTTCTTCATAGGGAGTATCAAAGCGCTGGGGGAAAAAGGCACATGGGAATATAAATACCGGCCATCTTTGGAAACTTTGGTGACAGTCACAATATAAAATCGGTGCTGTTGGCACTTGGCACACTTTCTCTCCCAGTCAGCTGGGCTCTGGTACCAGTGTTCACTTTAACCTGGGAGGAGAGAGAGACTGGGGATGGTGGAGGGCAAGAACTGGATGTCAGCACCCCATCCCAGCTCTGACAGGCCGGAGAAGGCAGCGCAGAAGAAATGAAGTAAAACAGGAAGGGGGACGTTGGCAAGTATTCTTTCTGTTGTTCACAGCTACACTAACCGGACTATTGTGATAGGAGACGGCTGGATTCGCCGGCAGCGATTTTGTTTGTAATTGAATCCTTCTCTGGAAGCACACAGCACCATCTCGAAGATGGTACCAATACAAAACTGATAAGGTTCATCACACGGCTCGAGATTAACTATAAATTCCTAATGGATTGAGGTAAGATGCGTCTCCACTTCACAGCAGACAAACAGGCAAACACAATGATCCATGAAAGAAACAGAGACGCTGCCTGAGGGAAATGAGCCTTTCTATGTCACCTTCCTCACCTTGTGTTTTTGTAGCTGTACCTTCAGGCTTGCAGATGGCTGCTGGAGGTTTACTGATGGTTTCTTTCAGGGATCATTAAAAGTGATTCGTGCGCTGGCCAGGCTTGTGTTTTCCATGCACAGTTTACAGCATGTAACTTGGGAAGGGGTGTCTGGAGGACTGCTTCCCCATCCAGGAAGGATTCTACTGCGGGAAGGCAAAGAGGGCTTCAACAGTCCTTTGGCGGTTGATGAGGCAGGGCTGGAGCGGGCAGAAATGGCTCTTGGGGGCTCAGGGTGAGGGTGAGGGTGGGGGGAGGGCCAGGCACTTGCTGCCTCTCTTCCCTCCTGTCAGGCTGCCCTGCAAACGGGGCCTTGGGAACAGAGCCTACACACTGGCCCCAGAGAGCGAAACTAATGCTGCGTGCAGAAGAGATGACCACACTGCACCGGAAGCCTCGTGCGTGCTTTCCTTCATTCCATTGCTCCAATAAGCTTGCTTCCCATGTCCCTCCTGGCCCCCTCTTCCTTCTTAGAGGATGTTTCTATTTACACATGGACAGCACCTTGGACTTGCAGACACACGCACAGCAACTCCCTTACCTTGGATGCAGATCACCACATCAAGCATCAAGCTTGAGAATCTTGACCATCATGAAACCTCTTCCTGGCTTAGTTCTGCTTTTCCTATTTCTCCTCCTGTTAGTTTTATAATCATATAAAAGATAATTAAAAACAGAGAAGATGATTTTCAAGAGATATAAGGAGAGGATAAAAGAAGGATTATATGAGGCAATAAAATGGTTGGAACGAAGTATTAGAAAGACTCAGATAACAGCAATTATAAAAAATTGAGAACAAATTTGAAAGATTAATAACTAAAAATAGATAAAAAATGACTCAAAGTAAAAATTTTAATTAGCAATATAAGCCAAAATTACAATTAGTGCTATAAAGTAAAATTATAATTAACTATGCTTTTTAAAGAATGATAATGAAAAAGCAGAGATAAACAGTATCAAATTAAAAACTGTAATTAATTAATATGTTAGGAATGATGAGTATACCAGTAGAAAAATAGGCAAAGAACATGGATTCACATGTGAACAAATGCAAATGTTAACATGTATGTGTGAAAATGTTCAATCTTACTAGCAATAAGATAAATGCAAAGTAAAATTGAGCTATTGATTTTTACAAACTGTTGGTAACATTTTGAAAAATGATGATGTTCAGTGTAGTAAAAGATATAGGAAAAAACCAGTTCACATACTACAAGTAGAACTATAAATTGTTTCAGCATATAGGGGTTGGTAAGACATGTGAGAAGGTGATGGCACCCCACTCCAGTACTCTTGCCTGGAAAATCCCATGGACGGAGGAGCCTGGTAGGCTGCAGTCCATGGGGTCGCTAAGAGTCGGACACGACTGAGCAACTTCACTTTCACTTTTCACTTTCATGCACTGGAGAAGGAAATGGCAACCCACTCCAGTACTCTTGCCTGGAGAATCCCAGGAACAGGGGAACCTGATGGGCTGCCGTCTGTGGGGTCGCACAGAGTCGGACACGACTGAAGCGACTTAGGAGAAGCAGCAGCAGCAAGACACGTGAGAACCTTGAAAATGTACATTTTTTTCTTCCAATTTTTAAAAATTGTGGTAAAAATAGAACTACCATATGACCTAGTAATTCCACTCCTGGGTATATATCTGAAAAAACCCAAAACATGAATTTGAAAAGAAACATGCATCCCAATATTAGTAGCAGTGGCATTATTGACAACTGACAGGAAGTGGAAGCAACTTAAGTGTCCATCAACAGATGAATGGATAAAGAAGATGTAGTATACATATACACACATGTATGTACACAATGGAATACTACTGAGCCCCAAAAAGGATAAAATCGTGCCACTTTCAGCAATGTGGATGGATTTGGAGGGTAGTATGTTAAGTGAATACGTCAGACAGAGAAAGACAAATACTGTTTGATATCAATTATATGTGGAATCTACAAGACTAGTGAATATAACAAAAAGAAGCAGACTCACAGCTGCAGAGAACAAGGCTAGAGACAGGAAGAGGGGCAATACAGGGGTGGGGACTAAGGGGTACAAACTAGGCATAAAATAAGCTATAAGGATGTATTGTACAATATGGAGAATATAGCCAATATTTTATAACAGTTATAAATGAAATATGGGCTCCCCAGGTGGCACTAGTGGTAAAGAATCTCCCTGCCAATGCAAGAGATGCAGATTCGATCCCTGGGTTTGGAAGATCCCCTGGAGGAGGAAATGGCAACCCACTCTAGTATTCTTGCCTGGAAAACCCCATGGACAGAGGAGCCTGGTGGGCTTCAGTCCATGGGGTGTCCATGGGGTCACAAAAAAGACCTGGACACGACTTAGTGACTAAACAACAAGATATGTATAACATACACTTTAGCCATTTTTAAGTATATGGCTCAGTGGTCTTAATTGAGTCCATTCATATCACTGTGCGGTCATCATCACCATCCATCTCCAGAATTCATTTCATCTTGAAAAACTAAACTTTAAACCCATGAATCAATAGCTCCCATTTTACCTCCCCTCAGCCCCTGGTAACCACTATTCTACTTTCTGTCTCTATGAATTTCACCATTCTACATACCTCATAAAAGTGGAATCCTATAGTATTTGCTTTTTATAATTAATTATTTGGTAATGCCATGTGGCATGTAGGATCTTAGTTCCCTGATCAGGGTACATGCTCTTGCCCACTAATTTCATGGCTAGGATTTTATCCTAGGAGATAACCATAGATGTGTGCAACAAGTTACCTACAAAGATCCTCATCAAAGCATTGTTTAGTTCAGTTCAGTTCAGTCACTCAGTCGTGTCCGACTCTTTGGGACCCCATGAACCCCAGCACGCCAGGCCTCCCTGTCCATCACAAACTCCTGGACTTCACTTAGACTCATGTCCATCGAGTCAGTGATGCCATCCAGCCATCTCATCCTCTGTCGTCCCCTTCTCCTCCTGCCCCCAATCCCTCCCAGCATCAGAGTCTTTTCCAATGAGTCAACTCTTCGCATGAGGTGGCCAAAGTACTGGAGTTTCAGCTTTAGCATCATTCCTTCCAAAGAAATCCAGGGCTGATCTCCTTCAGAATGGACTGGTTGGATCTCCTTGCAGTCCAAGGGACTCTCAAGAGTCTTCTCCAACACCACAGTTCAAAAGCATCAATTCTTCAGCACTCAGCCTTCTTCACAGTCCAACTCTCACATCCATACATGATCCCTGGAAAAAACCATAGCCTTGACTAGACAGACCTTTGTTGGCAAAGTAATGTCTCTGCTTTTCAATATGCTATCTAGGTTGGACATAACTTTCCTTCCAAGGAGTAAGCGTCTTTTAATTTCATGGCTGCAGTCACCATCTGCAGTGATTTTGGAGCCCCCAAAAATAAAGTCTGACACTGATTCCACTGTTTCCCCATCTCTTTCCCGTGAAGTGATGGGACCAGATGCCATGATCTTTGTTTTCTGAATGTTGAGCTTTAAGCCAACTTTTTCACTCTCCTCTTTCACTTTCCTCAAGAGGCTTTTTAGTTCATCTTCACTTTCTGCCATGAGGGTGGTGTCATCTGTATATCTGAGGTTATTGATATTTCTCTGGGCAATCTGGATTCCAGCTTGTGTTTCTTCAAGCCCAGCATTTCTCATGATTACTCTGCATAGAAGTTAAATAAGCAGGGTGACAATATACAGCCTTGACGTACTCCTTTTCCTATTTGGAACTAGTCTGTTGTTCCATGTCCAGTTCTAACTGTGGCTTCCTGACCTGCATATAGGTTTCTCAAGAGGCAGGTCAGGTGGTCTGGTATTCCCATCTCTTTCAGAATTTTCCACAGTTTATTGCGACCCACACAGTCAAAGGCTTTGGCATAGTCAATAAAGCAGAAATAGATGTTTTTCTGGAACTCTCTTGCTTTTTCCATGATCCAGCAGATGTTGGCAATTTGATCTCTGGTTCCTCTGCCTTTTCTAAAACCAGCTTGAACATCAGGAAGCTCACGGTTCACGTATTGCTGAAGCCTGGCTTGGAGAATTTGGAGCATTACTTTACTAGCATGTGAGATGAGTGCAATTGTGCAGTAGTTTGAGCATTCTTTGGCATTGCCTTTCTTTGGGATTGGAATGAAAACTGACCTTTTCCAGTCCTGTGGCCACTGCTGACTTTTCCAAATTTGCTGGCATATTGAGTGCAGCACTTTCACAGCATCATCTTTCAGGATTTGAAATAGCTCACCTGGAATGCCATCACTTCCACTAGCTTTGTTCGCAGTGATGCTTTCTAAGGCTGACTTGACTTCACATTCCAGGATGT
The DNA here is from genome assembly GCF_055505025.1 of Bos grunniens. Taxonomy (NCBI): domain Eukaryota; kingdom Metazoa; phylum Chordata; class Mammalia; order Artiodactyla; family Bovidae; genus Bos; species Bos grunniens. The sequence goes on from NC_141168.1 coordinate 23,456,394, forward strand.
CTGGCTCTAGGTGAGTGATCACACCATCATGATTATCTGGGTCGTGAAGATCTTCTTTGTACGGTTCTTCGGTGTATTCTTGCCACCTCTTCTTAATATCTTCTGCTTCTGTTAGGTCCATACCATTTCTGTCCTTTATCGAGCCCATCTTTGCATGAAATGTTCCCCTGGTATCTCTAATTTTCTTGAAGAGATCTCTAGCCTTTCCCATTCTGTTGTTTTCCTTTATTTCTTTGCACTGATGCTTTAAAAGTTAGGAAAAAAAACCCTTGATGTCCAATTCTAGGAGATTTGATAAATTAGCTTATTATACAAAGCAATACAATACAATCATTAAAAAAATTAAACACAAGGAAAAGAGAGTCACAATATATTAAGCAAAATTCCTGGCAGGCTAAAGAACAGTATATTCTGTATAATCACATCAATTTTGGAGTAAAAAATATGTGTATGTTTTTAATACATTAGCAGTTGTTATTTATGTGTAGTAGATATTTATGTGTATTTATGATTTAAACTTCTAACCCTATGTTTATCTACATTTACTACAATGAACACATAATTTTTAATAAGTTACTTAAGAAAGATTAAGTAAAATAAGATAGTTTAAAATTAAGAATTTCAAAATAAAATCAATCTAAGGAATTTATGTAAAACATGCAAATGAAATATAATATTTAGGACTTGGAAATACAGTTAATAAGATATTTTAAATCAAGCAAAATAAATTTAACACTAACAGAATAATACAAAATCACTATTTATTGAGCCCCCAGTCAATGCCAGATGCTGTCTGTACTAGCTATTTTATATACATTAACTAAAGCAAAGTAATAAGGTAAAAGATTTTCTTTTTTAAAGGAATCAATGGATGAGAGGAAAAAGGCAGAGACTGAGAATATTCCAGATTTCTAGTCATTCAGTCTAGTACTTTGCCACCAGCTCTTGCTCTCCCTTATGAGAAATTGCCCTCAAGGGCATAAAGTGCCAAGTTCTGATGCCCAATACGAGATATTGCAGTGGCTACTGGAACTGTGGCAACCATGATTAAATGGTTGTTGAGGTCACTTCCACTTGAAAATCCTGTGATTCCCAATAAAAGAATCACATTTTCTGTACTCTTGTTCCAGACTGAGCGGTGAGATACACTGTGCTTTGGAAGATGTGAGTAGAATAGAGTTTCAGTGAAGTTAAGATGCTCACAAAGTGCCCTCCTTGGGCCTCTGTCTGAGCTGGGGCCAAGGTGGAAGGAAACAGGACAACACTTGCAGGTGAGGACCACTTTGTGGAATATTTACTTAGGGGCATTTCTACACCATCAGCATCAACAAACAGGCATGTCTCTGCCTACCCAACATCACAGCAGAAGTGCTCATGTAACCTTGATGCGCTTTAAGCATTTGTTATTCGGAAGTAAAGAGGCTAACAGCCTGCATTTCAGAAATCTCTCAAGATCCATGACAGGCAGATATTGTTAAAGGGTTAGGAGAATGTCCCTGGGCTCTCAAATAAAAATGGTTTGAGAATTCATCAAGGCCAGAGGAGCCATTCAGGAGAGATGACAGATGATATGTTTGTACCTGTTTAAGGATTAGAGATGAGAAATGAGCCTCTTCTGACTTGGGCTCTGTTTGTCAGAGATGATCACTCTAAATCCAGCACAAAGGAAATCAAAGGGACCTGGGATCCTTGCTGGGCTTGAGAGCAGACGAGACAGGAGCTAGGGTGGGCTGGTCTCTCATTCCCTGGGCAGACTTTTCCCCACTCACTAGCATTCCTCTTTCACGCCCAGATACCAATCCTCATTATTTCAGCCGGTATATTATGATGAATGTAGGATGAAGAGAAAAAACACAAAAATGGAAAAAAAAAATAGGTGTGTGTCTTAGAGAATGGTCTTTTAGAAACCAGCTATAAATTTGCTGAGACTAGGATAATCTCTATGTCAGAGATACCAGGAAATCTTGGCACACTTTGCCAAGTTATAGCCCATGTGTAGAATTTATTTTAACTATGTGTACATCTGTTAAGCAGATTGCTCACTGGAGTCTATGACACAGTGTAGAACAGCATATTTAATATTGCAAACAAGAAATTAATAGGAAAAGGTACTATCAAGACTCATGATTTCACTAGATGCATGGGTAGTGTAAGAATCAGTTTTTCTTCAACAGCGATGGGATACTAAATGGAGAACACGTGATCTGAGTCCTTGCTGTGGATACTTTCAAAGATACAGAGAAACGATGTTATGCTGTATTTGTGAATGCCTTGTCATTACTGCTGACTTGTTTCCTGCTATTTCAGGAAGTCTTCAAGTGTGCTGCCCCAAATTCTTGTGTTCAGTATATGTCGCATAAGCACATTCAAGCCCCTCTCTCCCCACATACATACTGAGAACTACTATTTTAGGGTTTCACTGTTTTTATGTGATTCTACATTCAGTGTTTGGTGGTGAAAGCTTTAAGGCTGATGTCTTGTTATGTCTTGTTGGATAAGTTGGTCCATATTTTCAGAATGTCCTTATATTGATTGTGCTACATAAGAAGCCCTTTTCAGGGATTTTAATTGGTTCGCTATAATTATGGCAACTCTATGTCCTAGATTTTCTAGGATGATCCTGATATCAAGGACTGATTTAATTGTCTCTATAAATGTACAAATAATAGAGCATGTGTGTCAATTTTCAGCTCAGAAAACATGATGGTTATATCTATATTCTATTTCAGCACAGGTCATAGAATCTGAGTGCTCTACTGTGTAGCTGAAATGCTACTCAGAAGAGCTGGTCAAGGGTTATGATGAACAATGCATGGACTATCTTTCCTAGCTGGGGAACAGGACAGGCCTTTTCTCCCTGATAGTTCGTCATGTCAGTTCACGTTCTTTCTGTTTTTACTCCTCCTTTTCATTCATCTCTTTCTCTATATTTCATCTCATCTCTCTACTCCCAACCAGTGCATTAGGACAGTAAAGTGATGTGCAGAGTTAAGTGGTAGAAGAGGGACAACCTGGATTTCACCTTCTGCAACTTTTTCTTTAAAGTTGGGTTTGAAAAAAAAACAAGAGTATGTAATGCAAACCTCCTTCCTTCTGGAATTTTGTCTGTTAGAGTGATTTGGAAATCTAGGCAGATTTTTTTTTTTTTGCTACTTTATTTAATTTTTAATTGAAGGATAATTGCTTTACAGAATTTTGTGGTTTTCTGTCAAACATCAACAAGAATCAGCCATAGGTACACACATGTCACCCACCTCCCAAGGCTCCCTCCTGTCTCCCTTCTAGATAGTCACAGAGCCCGCTTATTCCCTGAGTCACACAGCAATGTCACACTGGCTCTCTAGTTTACATATGGTATTGTAAGTTACTCTCTCTTGAATTAAATTACTCCATGTTACTCTCTCCATACATCTCACCCTCCCCCTCTAGGTGGATTTTTTTCAGGGGACAGGGGACATTAGGAATGACTGGGATTTTGACAGCAGACTTATTTATTGGTTTGTTTGTTTATTTGCAACATTAATTCTAAAGGTTCGACACTGTGATAAAGTAAGAAATCCCTCAGGATGAAGGCAATATGGCTTCATGGTCAAGCTAAGGTCGGTGAAGAATCACATTACTGCTCAGTTCTCCGCTCAGCATCCAAATAACCTGTGAATATCCACTGTTTTTACTTAGAGTGCTGGTTTCATGGCCTGAGACTGAAGGAAATATTATGTTATATTATTGTAGATATTCGAGTAGGCCTCATGTGATTAGGGATGTTCCTTGGTAAAATGCCCCAGAACCTAAGACACAAGGAATAGCTGGCCCTGAGGAAGACTGGAAGTACTTTGGCCACCTCATGTGAAGAGCTGACTCATTGGAAAAGACTCTGATGCTGGCAGGGATTGGGGGCAGGAGGAAAAGGGGATGAAAGAGGATGAGATGGCTGGATGGCATCACCGACTCGATGGACGTGAGTCTGAGTGAACTCCGGGAGTTGGTGATGGACAGGGAGGCCTGGCATGCTGCGATTCATGGGGTCCCAAAGAGTCGGACGAGACTGAGTGACTGAACTGAACTGAACTGAACTGAGGAAGGCTGGGAGCTTTGATGGATCCAGTCATTACGAAAACTGCAGTTGGAAGACTTTTCTGAACCTCAGGCAATCCTAGAAGCTTCTGGACTTGTGGGTCTTTACTACAGTACTCTGTTACTTGTAGGACACTAAGCTAAGTCTTTTTTTGTTTCTTTCTGGCAGTGCATGCAACCTGCAGGATCTTAGTTCCCCAGCCAGGACTTAAACCCATGCCCTCTGCAGTGGAAGGGTGTAGTCATAATCACTGGATCACTAGGGAAGTCCCTTCTATCACATTTGAGTAGTTTATGTTCTTTAACAGCTTTATTGATATATAATTCACATATTATAATGATCATCCACTTTAAGTGTGCAGTTCAATGAATGTTGGTATATTTATGAATTTGTACAAGGATCACTATAATCTGATTAAAGAATATTTTTATTACTTTCAAAAAAGAAATTTTGCACCAACCAGAAGTCACTCCTTTGACAAGTCTAACCTATTTCATTTTTAATAGATTTGTCTACTCTGTACATTTCATTTAAGTAGAATCGTACAACCTCAGATATGCAGATGACACCACCCTTATGGCAGAAAGTGAAGAACTAAAGAGCCTCTTGATGAAAGTGAAAGAGGAGAGTGAAAAAGTTGGCTTAAAGCTCAACATTCAGAAAACTAAAATCATGGCATCTGGTCCCATCACTTCATGGCAAATAGATGGAGAAACAGTGAAAACAGTGGCAGACTTTATTTTTGGGGGCTCCAAAATCACTGCAGATGGTGACTGCAGCCATGAAATTAAAAGATACTTACTCTTTGGAAGGAAAGTTATGACCAACCTAGATAGCATATTAAAAAGCAGAGACATTACTTTGCCAACAAAGGTCCGTCTAGTCAAGGCTATGGTTTTTCCAGTAGTCATGTATGGATGTGAGAGTTGGACTCTAAGGAAAGCTGAGTGCTGAAGAATTGATGCTTTTGAACTGTGGTGTTGGAGAAGACTCTTGAGAGTCCCTTGGACTGCAAGGAGATCCAACCAGTCCATCCTAAAGGAAATCAGTCCTGAATATTCATTGGAAGGACTGATGTTGAAACTGAAACTCCAATACTTTGGTCACCTGATGTGAAGAACTGACTCATTGGAAAAGATCCTGATGCTGGGAAAGATTGAAGGCAGGAGAAGGGGACAACAGAGGATGAGATGGTTGGATGGTATCACTGACTCAATGGGCATGAGTTTGAGTAAACACCAGGAGTTGGTGATGGACAGGGAGGCCTGGCGTCCATGGGGTCACAAAGAGTTGGATACAACTGAATGACTGAACTGAACTGAACTGAGAATCATACAGTATGTATGTTAGGGGCTTCCCTGGTAAAGATGGTAAAGAATCTGCCTGCAATGCGGGAGACCTGGGTTCAATCCCTGGATTGGGAAGATCGCCTGGGAGAAGGAAATGGCAACCCACTCCAGTATTCTTGCCTGGAGAAATCCATGGACAGAGGAGCTTGGTGGGCTACAATCCATGGGGTTGCAAAGAGTTGGACTGAGTGACTAACACACATACAGTATGTGGTCTTTTGTGTTTGTTCTTTCACTTGGCATAATGTTTTTGAGGCTCTTGTATACTGTAGCTTATGCCACAACTTCGTTCCTTTTTGTTGCTATATAATATTCCATTGTCTCTGTGTACATTTTATTTGCCCAGTCATTAGTTAATGAACATTTGATTTGTTTTTTATGCTATTATAAATGAAATTGTTTTCTTAATTTAATTTTGACTTAATTGCTGGTGTATAGAAATATAACTGATTCTTGTATGTTGACCCTCTTTCCTATATAAGCTTGCTGAACTTAAAAAAAATCAGTTTCAACAGATTTTAGTGGATTTAAAAATTTTTTCTATTTATCATTATCTATAAATACAGTTGTACTTATTTTCCAGTAAGGATGCCTTTTATTCTCCCTATAGTTTCTGCTTCCACCTATCTTTAGTTAGCCTCATGGTTCTAACTCAGTATCACACCTTCTTTCTTCGCTGTTTTTCTCTTTGCTCTGAATTTTCAAGTTTAAATAGAGGGGAAAAAGGAAAAAAAAATACAGAGAATCTGATTGTCTCAAATGTTAGCTATCATTTTTCCTTGGGCAAAGTTCTCCATTGTAGCTCATAACTCTCTGGCTAATAAATGCTGCCTTTGGGTTAGATGATCACTAATAAGGTATAACCAGAGAGAAAGGCAGACCACAGCTTCTGCCCAGCTGGAGAAATTTTCTTTAAGGGACTGTATGCATGGCCTGACTTTGAAGTTGATACAGACAGAATACTATTGTTATAGTAGGTATTGTTCCAAGATAAGATGCATATAAAGAAAGTGAAGAGTGAAGTTGCTCAGTCGTGTCTGACTCTTGTGACCCCTGTAGCCTGACAGGGTCCTCCATCCATGGGATTTTCCAGACAGAATACTGGAGTGAATTGCCATTTCCTTCTCCAGGGAATCTTCCCGACGCAGGGATTGAACCCAGGTCTCCTGTACTGCAGGCAGACTTTACTGTCTGAGCCACCAGGGAAGCCCCAAGATGCATATATATATTTTTAATTCAGAGGATTTCTTTGTGATGTTGATTGGAATGGATTATTAATTCTAGAATTTTAATTAATTAAAGTTGAGGTATAACTGACACACAACATTATATTATTTTGGGGGCTATAATGTAATGCTTCAGTACTTGTCTATACTGTGAAATGATCAGCACAGGGAAGTCTAGCTAAGGTTTTTCCCTTGTGATGAAGACTTTCAAAATCCACTACAATTTAAAATGCTATCTAAAGCGTTTTTAGATTGCTTTATAAGACTCAGTTCAGTTCAGTTCAGTTGCTCAGTCGTGTCTGACTCTTTGCGACCCCATGAACCGCAGCACGCCAGGCCTCCCTGTCCATCACCAACTCCCGGAGTTCACTCAGACTCACGTCCATCGAGTTGGTGATGCCATCCAGCCATCTCATCCTCTGTCGTCCCCTTTTCCTCCTGCCCCCAATCCCTCCCAGCATCAGAGTCTTTTCCAATGAGTCAACTCTTTCCATGAGGTGGCCAAAGTACTGGAGTTTCAGCTTTAGCATCATTCCTTCCAAACAAATCCCAGGGCTGATCTTCAGAATGGACTGGTTGGATCTCCTTGCAGTCCAAGGGACTCTCAAGGGTCTTCTCCAACATCACAGTTTAAAAGCATCAATTCTTCGGCTCTCAGCTTTCTTCACAGTCCAACTCTCACATCCATACATGACCACTGGAAAAACCATAGCCTTGACTAGACGGACCTTTGTTGGCAAAGTAATGTCTCTGCTTTTGAATATGCTATCTAGTTTGGTCATAACTTTTCTTCCAAGGAGTAAGCGTCTTTTAATTTCATGGCTGCAGTCACCATCTGCAGTGATTTTGGAGCCCCCAAAAATAAAGTCTGCCACTGTTTCCACTGTTTCCCCATCTATTTCCCATGAAGTGATGGGACCGGATGCCATGATCTTCGTTTTCTGAATGTTGAGTTTTAAGCCAACTTTTTCACTTTCCTCTTTCACCTTCATCAAGAGGCTTTTTAGTTCCTCTTCACTTTCTGCCATAAGGGTGGTGTCATCTGCATATCTTACAAGACTACTTATTAAAAATTTTCTTTTCTTCTTTTTGGCCATGCCCTGAGGTTTGCAGGATCTTAGTTCTCTGACCAGGGATCTAACCTGGGCCCTGACAGTGAAGGTGCTGCATTCTAACCACTGGACCACTAGAGAATTCCCCTCATTTAACATTTTAAAGAGATAAATATATTCAAGATAACTAGTTTTCCTTGGTCTCTTTACTTCCTCCAAGAAACCCTTTCTTTGTAATTAGTTATTTCAGTACGAATTTATTGCACATCTGTTTTATGTAGAACCTTCAATACCTGGTACATATTGGGGTAAAAAATGAGGAGTGTGTATTTGTGGAGGGGAGGTCTCGAAGAAATGAAAAGCGTGCTTCCTTGGATTTTTAGTTCCCTGTAGAAAGAAAGTGGAAACACATTATAGAACTTGAGAACATATAGAAAGTAACATGGAGTCTGGAAACTGCAAAATAGCATAGTATAATTTGGATAGGTATACTGTTGAATAAAATCATGACATGTCATAAATTCAATACTCTGCTGCTAACCAGGGATACAGAGATGAAAAAGACACAGTCTCTGCCCTAAGACTTTATTGTAATAAATCAGTACATAATTGAAGCTCAAAAATGTTATTGCATTTTTATGTGTACCTTTGAAACAAGCTATGATTTTTCCAGTAGTCAGGTATGGATGTGGGAGTTGGACCTTAAAGAAAGCTGAGTGCTGAAGAATTGATGCTTTTGAACTGTGGTGTTGGGGAAGACTCTTGAGAGCCCCTTGGACTGCAAGGAGATCAAATCCTAAGGAGATCAGTCCTGAGTATTTATTGGAAGGACTGATATTGAAGCTGAAACTCCGATACTTTGGCCACCTGATGCAAAAGACCCTGATGCTGGGAAAGATTGAAGGTGGGAGGAGATGGGAACGACAGAGGGTGAGATGGTTGGATGGCATCACCAACTCAATGGACATGACTTTGAGGAAACTCAGGGAGATAGTGATGGACAGAGATGCCTGGTGTGCTGCAGTCCACGGGGTCGCAAAGAGCCTGACATGACTTAGTGACTGAAGTGAACTGAACTTGAAAGAAGAGGATGTCATGCTGTGTTGTGACTGGCTGACTTTAATGTTGTAAGAGACTACCTGAAGAGTATCATCACTAACCTAATTTCTAAAGAGAATACATACACCTCTGTAAGTCTAAGGTCATATGGGTAAACTTATATATGTCATAGAATATTTGCAAAAACTAAATTTTAAATATGTATTTAGGTAACATAAGCATTATTTATGTGTCCTGTAGAGGTGAAATACTGATTTAGAAACTTTCCAAAGGAAAACTCAACTTTGTCAGATATAGTTTTAATTACTGCACTAATTCATATTAATATTATCTTTGACAATCACTTTTTTCTGCCTGATCCTATTATGATATAACTAGCTTATGTAACCGAAATGGAAGGAGACAAAAGTGAACGCTCTGCATGCTTGATGCAAATAGTTTTCTCTGTTTTCTTATATGCAGCTTTGGAAACCATAATATTTAAAATTTTACTTTTCATAAAAAAGAAATAAAAACTAGTTTACAAAATAAAGCCGTAGGCCAAATGCAGTCGTGTGCTTTGTTTTGTTTTGCTTTGACTGGTTAAGACTGAAATAAAGAACATTCTGCCTCATATATTTGTGTATAGGAAAATAGGAAAGGCTCTATTAGAGTGCAGCTCACTCTTTAAACCGTGAGTTCCCTTTCGAAAGAGATTGTATCTTTTAACTTGGTAGCCTAAACTTTAAGGGTATCTTTAAGGATAGAATACTACCCTTAAAGCGTGCTTTGTTGGGATGAGAGAACTTCCTTGACAGTTCCCCCAGTTACACGCCTTTTCTGCAGCCAAGACTACAACTCCCAGAAAGCCATACTCCTCTGGACCTCAAAATATGAAGGCGAGAAAAGTTCCAGCACCCATCGCGCCAGATCGAGAATACAATTCCCACTATACCCAGGGGCTCCGGAAACCTTGTCAGTAACCACCTGTTGTCATAGCATCCGGGTCTGCGCTAACCAATCCGAGAGCCCCTACCTTGTAGAGGCGGGCAGTTCGTATCTTTGACCAATTGGAGTCAAGTGTTGTTGTGTCACGTGACCGGAGGAGGCGGGAGCTCAGGACGGCGCCTTCTCCTTGCCTCTTGGGGTCGTGGCCTTGCTCCCGCTGTGCAAGACAGGAGTCTGGGCCCGTCCACACACGTGTGTGCCCGTGGGACCTGTGGTGCCTGTGGGTCCGTGCTAGGTCTCGGCGGGGTCAGCAGCCGAAGCCATGGGCGGGACGGCCAGCACTCGTCGGGTCACCTTCGAGGCGGACGAGAATGAGAACATCACCGTGGTGAAGGGCATCCGGGTGAGTGACAGTGGGCGGGCGGAGGGCCAGCATTCCGACTCGAACCCCGTATCTCTTGCCTTTCCAGGTTCTGCTCGGCCTACTTTCCCCCAGTTCTGCCACCAAAGTGTTGTTCGGCCCAAAGCTGAGTTCCTTGCAAAGAAGGTTGAAGTTTCTCAAGACTTGGGACATCTATTCAGAGATATTTCCTGCTGTGTGCCAAGTGCTGAACACTGTGCTGGGGCGACTGGGGGATGCCAGGTTGATTTAGACCTTGTAAGGGCTCAAAGACCAGTTTAGACTGTATTGCTTAGTAGTTCTGGGACTTTATTTGAAACCCCTGCCTCACTGTACCCACCTGTGAAATGGGCTTGTCTTCTGGATTCAGAATTCAAACCCTGCTTTTTCCCTGCTCACATGACCTCTCTTAGGATGAACTTGGCGTTTTAAGGAACTCTTTATGTAGTGTCTGTTGTTGAATACTCTTCCACTGACAAGTCCCCATTCCCCCAACACCCACCCACCCACACCTTAGACTTTTCTGCCTTGCTTCAGGTGACTTCTGGCTTCTCCCTTCTTCACTTTCGCTTGATATCTTGTCTTTCTCAGACGCCTCCTCTTGTGGCCTGTTGTGCCCAAATTTTGGACTAGGCCCAGTGGCTTCTAGACTAACGTCTGCCGGCCTCATAGGACTTGAGATAGGTTTGCAAGTTTTCATGTCACTAGGAGCAGTACAGTTTGTTTTGACCGAGACGTTGGAGAAAAATTTTAAATGCCCCTGCTCATGCTTCATACATAAACTGAAAGCTTGATTTTTCTCTAGGGTGTCAGTATACCAGCACTCACTTCATCAACACACCCTCCACCGCACCTGAATTAGCAGCCTCAGGTTTTTGAAGTATGATGACTGAACCTAGTAGATAAAGCAGTTTGACCCCAGAAAGTTTAATTCTGTTTTCCTTCCTCTGTACTACACAACCAGTGTAAGTAAATGTGTAAATTCTTTTTAGCATTGATGATGAGGAATTAAAACTTCTTAAATATTTGAAATGTTAAAAAACTTTTTTACTTTGCAACTGTTACCTTGAAGAATTTGTTAAAGTTTTCTTTATGAAAACAGACTGTTGAGCTCAACTTCTGGTCTGTGGCCAGCATTTCCTTGCATTAATGAATGGTGGTACCGCATTTTGTAATAATATGTCTGAGGCAGCATTCTTTGCACTGTTGAGGTTTAGTTGGTACTCTTTAAAATAAAAATTTCTGTAGGCTCTGAGTTTTATGCGGAGACTTGATTAATCTTGCCTTCAGAAGTTTTGAGTGTTACACACCAGAGGGTGAAGAAGAAAAGTAAGTTTGGGTTGAGAAGGCAGTTGGCTAGAAAAACGTATAAGTTCATGTTCTCATGCTTTAGTACAGGCACAGCGATGGCAGCAAACAAAATTAAGAGAGAATTGGGCTACAGCACAGAGATTCACGTCAAGTATTAGACAAGGTTAAATATGTTAAGTATGAAGAAAGTTTGAGGTTAGATTAAATGGAGAGATTTTCTTAAAGCCCCTTTAAAAAAAACTGTATAGGAAAAGAAGCTATGTCCTTCGGCTGTTCAATTTGGTGGAAATATTCTTTTATTTACTTTTTCTTTCTCATGGAGTACATTTTATACTGTTCTAATTCAAGCACATAATGCTCCCTGTGACCTCTGTGCTTTGCTTTGCTTCAGTTTATACCCTTCACCTGGATTGCCCTTGCAGCGTTCTCCCTGTTGCTTCAAATTCTTCTTCAAGGATGATTTTCGATCTCTGAGCTTCAGTTTTCTCACCTGCAAAGTGGTGGGGTTTGAGTACACCTGTAGCCTCTCATCTCTTCTAATTCTGAAATTTTGTGCGTCTGGCGGCACTGTGAGTTTCTTGTAGCCATGCTCAGCCTCTTGCACTTTCCCCTAAAAGTAGTGTGCTGTTGACTTGTTGAGTACTTAGGTATCATTCTGATTTCTTTGAGGTCGTGGTCAAAAGAACATCAGTTAGTTGTTGAACAGACCTCAGTTAAGTTAATTAGGCATTTTCTGGTCTGCATTCGTGGACAGGTCACTTCCCTGATTATATTCCTGGATCGCCAAAGGGGAGTATCATCTCTTGATTGTGCTAAGAAGATGAAGTATTTAAAGCACATTGTAGATTTTTAATAAAAGGTAGTTGTTATTAAAATGATAGGGTTCCTTCTACATCTCATGTTGTAAGACGCTTTGAGAGTCCAGTGGTAAGAGCATGTTCTTTGGAACCAGGCAAACCTTAGTGTGGTGCCAGGTGTGCTTCTCAGCAGCTGTGTGCAGCATACTTGCAGTACTTATGAATTCAGACACTGCTTTTGAGAATTTGATGTACGTAAGCGTCCCTGGTGGCTCAAACAGGAGACCCGGGTTCAACCCCTGGGTTGTAAGATCCTCTGGAGAAGAGGATGGTAACCCACTCTAGTATGCTTGTCTGGAGAATCCCATGGACAGAGGAACCTGGCGGGCTACAGTCCATGGGGTCACAAAGAGTCGGACATGACTGAATGGCTGAGCACGCATGTAAGCATCTGGCAGGGTCTGGTACTCTGAGGGTGTTCACTATGCACATGAGTAGTAATTGTTTTTGGAGCTGGGCAAGGAGATGGATGTGTAACCTTACATGAACTGAATAATAATCAATAGATTAAAAAATAAGAGCATATTGTGTTCCCACAGGTATACCTAAAGGGATATGGACTGGGGAAGGGACTCCTGGGTTCTACAACTGATTGCCTGTGTGATTTTTTTGTCTGTGTGTTTTCTAGATGTTTTTAAACTGATATATATATATATATTTTAGCTTGCAGCACTTCTTATTTCCCATGAGAGAGCTACTGTTTTAGCTCAGTTGATTGAAACATGGTGCTCATGAGGCCCAAACTTCAGTATTGAATTGCAGATAGGTTAGTTCAGCTTGGCTGCAGAACACATTCCAGATTTTCCCAGTTGACCAACATTTATGCTTTTACTCATAAGAGTAAGAGTTTGCCACATATGCACACTACTATATGTAAAATAAATAACTAGTGAGAACCTATTGTACAGCACAGGGAACTGTACTCAATATTCTGTAACGGCCTGTGCGGGAAAAGAATCTGAGAAAAACAAGAGTGGATGTATGTGTATATATCGCTCTGATTCACTGTGCTGTGCGGCAGAAGCTAATACAACACAGTAAATCAGCTGCTCTCCAGTAGAAATTTTTTAAAAAATGCGTTCCCCTAAACACTGTTTAATTCCTACATGTGTTTCTCTCCAGTGGTTTTGGGCTTTACCAAATCTTGCCCACTTTAGACACCTTTTGTTAGTTTCTTGCTAAGAGAATAACTTGTTTCTCTGATACTTTTCCCTTACTTCGGTGCACACCACTTTTCCACACCCACTGCTTCTGTGTTTAGAGCATTTTCTTTTGGACCACTGTGACCATATCACCTGTAGTTACCCTTTTTCATAACAATAAAACTTTAATTTTTGAAATAAAAATAATAAGAGTGTGCCAGCAGTGCAGCAGACTCAGTCGCTGCTGGAAAACCGATTTTGTGTTCCACTGATAAGGATAGTAATTTCATCTTCATTTATCTTAATGTACGAGGAGTCATATTGAGTAAGCAGACATAAGGCTTTTAGTAACTAGGCTGCATTTATTAATAGATCATGTTTTTCCAGATTTTTCTTGCTGAGGTCCTCATCAGCTGGCGATTAAAGGACCTACCTAAAATGTTGAGTTTGAAGTGTCTTCTCACCCACCATGTGCTATTTTCACGGTTATTTGTAGGGTCCTGGTTTTTTTTTTCCCTTAATTCTCACCAGTCAACAACTCCCTCTCCCCCCTTCCATAAAATAACCTGTGTTCTTACACCTGACTCCAGCTTTGAATCTGAACTCATGGATTGGATGAAAGGCCACCCTTTTGCCTTGTCCTCCTTTCCAAGTCTAAACTAAATTTCTTGTGATCGAAAGACCAAGCGTTTTGATTACTCATATTGCATGTGGTTAATAGGATTTTTCTGGGCACCTGCTGAGCCTGTTTGGAAAGTGTGCCTTCCACTCAATCTTGCACAAGTTTATCTGAAACATCAAAGCTGTGAGTGAACTCTTCCAGAGCAAATGTCAACTTCAATAAGTATCATTTTCAGAGTAATATTTATCATGCTTCCCAGGCATAAACTAATCTCTGCAACTTGCCTTGAAGTTGCAAGCTGAAATTCATAGGAGCCAGTTACGGCAGCAGGGATGCTAATGTGGAACACAGCTCATGCTTTGGGAAGACTTAGAGTTAAGAGCCCCTGCATGAAGAGATTACTTCACGTGGGATGTGGTTAAGGATCCTGGAGAGGGTCCATTAACAGAGTCGGCAAATCCCGTCTGTCACTGGGATGGTTGAGGAATGTTATCAGGTAAATGATTGACCCCTTTCCACTTTAGGTTCCGTGAATCTCTTGGGTATATATATTACCATGCTAAGCTTTCTAGGATTTTATACAGAGAGGAGAAGTTCATGATTTCCGCTGATAACAAAGGCAAAGAATATGAGTGATGAACTACAGACATGAGCTGAAAGTTACATTTTATATATATGTGTTTGTAGTATGGAATATATTCCCCCTTAAGTAAGTATTTAGGAGTAATTTCTTTCAAATACTAGTGGCAGTTTTTGAAGTCTTGAAATGGTAGTTGAAAAGAAAATGATCTATGCTGCATGGAAAGAGGACCAAGTGAGAAAAATGAGTCTGAGTCTTTTAATCAGTTTGACAAGAAGCACCTGGAAGAAGTTGAGAAAAACTATTATGGGGCTGTGGGTTGCATTCATTTGTCTCATGTGGTACCTATCTTGACATCTTAGGGGGAACTTAAAAGGGAGTTCTCCTCCCCCTTTACTCTGTTCCTTGGAAGTAGAAAGACTTGATCTTTGTCTGTCTCAGTCTCTTGTTTCTGAGAAAATACTAGATTCTGGGTTGATAAATGGTGTGTTCTAATTTTAGATAAGACCAATGAAGGTGGGTGGGAAGAGATGAGTGGGAAGACTATGGAAGATGACCCACAACTTTTCCTCTTCTGTCGAGCACATGTTGGTGTGGGGAGTAGTATGGACCATGACTTGGCAAGCCTTGTTTACTTAACTACATCTTCAGGAGTAGTAGAGAATAGGGCAGATAAGTCAGTGAACTGAATTCAACTCTGTTGGCAGGCCCCATTCTTTGGTTCTCACTAATTGTAGAACCCGGGTCTCCTGCACTGCAGGCAAATTCTTTAGTATCTGAGTCACCAGGGAAGCCCCAATAGAACAGGGGTTCTTAACTTTCAGTTCACAGACTACTGTAAATCTGTAGGCTTTGGACTCTGCACATAATAATGCAATAAGCAGAAAATTTTGCATACAATTGAGAAATTAATCCATAGACTTCTGAATCCATGGACCTCAGGGCATAGTTTTAGCATTAATGTGGGTGGGTGGGTGAGGGGTTTCTGTCACTCTTCTTTACCACAAATAATTTCTGTAAATTGCACTTGGTATTTGCCTTGATGGAGATTCCAGAGATTGTCTGGAAACCAGGTATAGCAGGTATGGATATTGAAACAGGAAAAAGCTTTTCTAAAAGAGGTATCCTATTTAAGGAAAGATGCTTCCTAAAGAAGTTGCTGCTTATACAGAGGCTGGTTGTCCAGCTCTTGCAGAAGCTTACGTTTTACCTTTGACCCCTTCTAGGGTCGGTTTTGGAGAAGGCGATGGCACCCCACTCCAGTACTCTTGCCTGGAAAATCCCATGGATGGAGGACCCTGGTAGGCTGCAGTCCATGGGGTCACGAAGAGTCGGACATGACTGAGCGACTTCAGTTTCACTTTTCACTTTTTTGCATTGGAGAAGGAAATGGCAACCCACTCCAGTGTTCTTGCCTGGAGAATCCTGGGGACAGGGGAGCCTGGTGGGCTGCCGTCTATGGGGTAGCACAGAGTCGGACACGACTGAAGCGACTTAGCAGCATCAGGGTCAGTTTGCCTCACAGAGAAGAGTTGTTCTCTAGCTGCAGATTGTATAACAGGCTGGCATCTCTAAACCTTGTCAGCTGCTTAGCAAGTGAGTCCCCAGTTAACAGAGATCAGGTGAGTGCAAGGCCTGAACTCATTACTGAAGCTGGGGTGTCAGCTCAGCGGGTATCAGTTTGAAATACAAAGGATAGCCTGGCTGTTGCCTTCCATCAGCCTAGTTGTGACCAGACTGGGGAGATGGTAGATCAGGCTTGGAGTAAGCAGAGACGCAACTGTAGGGTGCCATGGCGCTACTTTGGAAAGACTTCTGAAAACATGTATGAGTAATTCTAAGAACAAAAAAAAACAGGTAGACTCTCAAGGCAACCTTACAACATATTTATCGACTTAAAAAATGAATTGTGTACCCTTGAATGACATACTTATAAATTTACTGAAGTATGACCAAAGACCTTATTGGGAAATCCTTTGAACTGATTGAATTTGACATTAAGTAGCAAGTTTTGCGGAGAAGGCAATGGCAGCCCACTCCAGTACTCTTGGCTGGAAAATCTCATGGATGGAGGAGCCTGGTAGGCTGCAGTCCATGGGGTCGCTAAGACTGAGCGACTTCACTTTCACTTTCATGCATTGGAAAAGGAAATGGCAACCCACTTCAGTTCTTGCCTGGAGAATCCCGGGGACGGGGGAGCCTGGTGGGCTGCCATCTGTGGGGTCCCACAGAGTTGGACACGACTGAAGCAACTTAGTAGCAGCAGCAAGTTTTGAGGCATCAGATAAACCACATAAATAAAAAGTTACCAATAAAATAAGAAGTAATGTTTAGGTTGAAGGAGACATTGTACTTTTAATGCAAAGAGCATCAGTTCAGTTCAGTTGCTCAGTTGTGTCTGACTCTTTGCGACCCCATGAATCACAGCACACTGGGCCTCCCTGTCCATCACCAACTCCTGGAGTTCACTCAAACTCATGTCCATCGAGTCGGTGATGCCATCCAGCCATCTCATCCTCTGTTGTCCCCTTCTTCTCTTACCCCCAATCCCTCCCAGCATCAGGGTCTTTTCCAATGAGTTAACTGTTCATATGAGGTGGCCAAGGTATTGGAGTTTCAGCTTCAGCATCAGTCCTTCCAATGAACACCCAGGACTGGTCTCCTTTAGGATGGACTGGTTGGATCTCCTTGCAGTCCAAGGGACTCTCGAGAGTCTTCTCCAACACCACAGTTCAAAAGCATCAATTCTTCAGCGCTCAGGTTTCTTCACAGTCCAACTCTCACATCCATACATGACCACAGGAAAAACCATAGCCTTGACTAGACGGACCTTTGTTGGCAAAGTAATTTTTGTTTCATATAAAAGTTAAGTTTTATTATAGGCACTATATGCAAACATTCAGTACTTTTTGCTACTTCTGTAATCTTTTAGCAGGGCAGTCAGTTACAGTTCGAATAAGAAAATATAAATAAAAATTATACACTTTATTAACAAAAACTACTTTGAATGATTCTGTAACCTTTCTAATGCAATCATACCCACTGATTTACTCCTGTCGATGATGCTTCTTTCTGTTCTTTCAATTATAAAGTCTCTGAAGACCCAGAACAGAGTGCGATGGATCTTCCACTGCGGCAGGAAATGTTAAATAAGTAACTCTACATAGTTTATCTGTTAAGTGTTCGCTTTTTAATTTTGATTAAATGCCATATTTTAACACGAATACTATAAGACAATATTTGACAGCTTATATGGTCACTGTTCATTGGCACTTTGTTCCAGCCTGGACACTGACCATGGTGAAATAGATGCCTTTCTGTGCCAGCAGCTGCTGGTGTGTGCCGTGCTCCTTGATTCTGCCATTCTGAAACACCACCATCAAGTCTGCGTTCTGGATGGTGGACAGCCGGTGAGCGATCACGATGCAGGTGCGGCCTTCTCGGGCTTTGTCCAGGGCTTCTTGGACAACCTTTTCACTTTCTGTGTCCAGAGCCGAGGTAGCTTCATCCAGAAGCAAGATGTGAGGCTGTCTAACAAGGGCGCGAGCTATGGCAATGCGCTGTTTCTGGCCACCATCTCTGCTTTTGAATATGCTGTCTAGGTTGGTCATAACTTTCCTTCCAAGGAGTAAACGTCTTTTAATTTCATGGCTGCAGTCACCATCTGCAGTGATTTGGAGCCCAGAAAAATAAAGTCTGACACTGTTTCCACTGTTTCCCCATCTATTTGCCATGAAGTGATGGGACCAGATGCCATGATCTTCATTTTCTCAATTTTGAGCTTTAAGCCAACTTTTTCACTCTCCTCTTTGACCTTCATCAAGAGCTTTTGAGTTCCTCTTCACTTTCTGCCATAAGGGTGGTGTCATCTGCATATCTGAGGTTATTGATATTTCTCCCGGCAATCTTGATTCCAACTTGTGCTTCTTCAGCCCAGCGTTTCTCATGATGTACTCTGCATAGAAGTTAAATAAGCAGGGTGACAATATACAGTCTTGACGTACTCCTTTTCCTATTTGGAAGCAGTCTGTTGTTCCATGTCCAGTTCTAACTGTTGCTTCCTGACCTGCATATAGATTTCTCAAGAGGAAGGTCAGGTGGTCTGGTATTCCCATCTCTTTCAGAATTTTCCACAGTTTATTGTGATCCACACAGTCAAAGGCTTTGGCATAGTCAAAGCAGAAATAGATGTTTTTCTGGAACTCTCTTGCTTTTTCCATGATCCAGCAGATGTTGGCAATTTGATCTCTGGTTCCTCTGCCTTTTCTAAAACCAGTTTGAACATCTGGAAGTTCATGGTTCACGTATTGCTGAAGCCTGGCTTGGAGAATTTGGAGCATTACTTTCCTAGCATGTGAGATGAGTGCAATTGTGCCGTAGTTTGAGCATTCTTTGGCATTGCCTTTCTTTGGGATTGGAATGAGAACTGACTTTTTCCGGTCCTGTGGCCACTGCTGAGTTTTCCAAATTTGCTGGCATATTGAGTGCAGCACTTTCACAGTATCATCTTTCAGGATTTGAAATAGATCAACTGGAATTCCATCACCTCCACTAGCTTTGTTCGTAGTGATGCTTTCTAAGGCCCACTTGACTTCACATTCCATAGATAGGGATAGATGGGCACCTTTAGTCAGACCAGGACTCATGCAGGCCTTGTCTTCACGTACCACGTAGAGAAGGATCCCCATATGAACTTGGTGCAGCTGATGAGAGTGAACTGAGATAAGTGGGCTGCTGAAGTCCTGGTGGCTGGAGCTGTATCAGTTATTTGCATTGCATCTTGGAACCCTTCCTCCTTGGTAACTCCAGGGCTAGGTGTTACTTTCCTAGTTTCCAGATGAGGAAAGGGAGGCCCATTGAGGGGTTATATAGCTAGTCAGTGACCAGTGCTTCTTCCTTTATTTTGGGCCATCGTTTTGTAAGGTATAAAATCATATATGTCAAATTAGCTCAAAAGAAAGTGGAGAGTGAAAAAGTTGGCTTAAATCTCAACATTCAGAAAACGAAGATCATGGCATCCGGTCTCATCACTTCATGGGAAATAGATGGGGAAACAGTGGAAACAGTGTCAGACTGTATTTTTCCGGGCTCCAAAATCACTGCAGATGGTGACTGCAGCCATGAAATTAAAAGACGCTTACTCCTTGGAAGGAAAGTTATGACCAACCTAGATAGCATATTTAAAAGCAGAGACATTACTTTGCCAACAAAGGTTTGTCTAGTCAAGGCTATGGTTTTTCCTGTGGTCATGTATGGATTTGAGAGTTGGACTGTGAAGAAACCTGAGCACCGAAGAATTGATGCTTTTAAACTGTGGTGTTGGAGAAGACTCTTGAGAGTCCCTTGGACTGCAAGGAGATCCAACCAGTCCATTCTGAAGGAGATGAGCCCTGGGATTTCTTTGGAAGGAATGATGCTAAAGCTGAAACTCCAGTACTTTGGCCACCTCATGCGAAGAGCTGACTCATTGGAAAAGACTCTGATGCTGGGAGGGATTGGGGGCAGGAGGAAAAGGGGACGACAGAGGATGAGATGGCTGGATGGCATCACTGACTCGATGGACATGAGTCTGAGTGAACTCCAGGAGTTGGTGATGGACAGGGAGGCCTGGCATGCTGAGATTCATGGGGTTGCAAAGAGTTGGACACGACTGAGCGACTGATCTGATCTGATATTAGCTTTAAGCACATAAATTATATTACATATGTAACATAGTAGATGTATTATAGGATAATATATAGTAATATGGTATGTAATATAAAATATATATATTACAGCATGCTATGTTAATACAGTACATTGTATATTATGTATTAGTACATTACATTATATTGAGTAAACTTCAAATTATATATCCATAAATATAGCTTTAAGATTCCAAAACTTAATAAGCCTCATTTTATTTCCTCACGAGGAAGTGATACATGTGTGGGATAAGGAGTGTATTATTTAGCAGCAGAGAAAGCATGGGACGAGAGAATGGGGTTACTGGTTGCTGGTCCTGATGCTACCAGTAGCTGGATAGCACTTAGAATCTCTCTTTTGCTCACCTGTGAGTTGAGAGGATTGGGGTCAGTCTTAAGGAGTTCTTCCTATGAAGTAGCTCAGCTTTGCAGATAAGTTGAGGCAGCAGTCTCCGTGGCTGTCAGTTGATAGAGAAGCCGAGTCTGTGGGCACTCTCCTTCCTAACTTCCGCTTTCTTCTGAGAAAGGAGTCATGGTTTCTCCTTCAAAGATCACAGCTTTTGAGCTGTCGACTTTCCCTTTGCTGTCTCACCTCCGTTCTGATTTGGGTCCTGAGATACAAGTAACTGTTCAGCTACAGACCGTTTCGTGTTCATTGATGTTTCCCAAGGGCCTCCATTAGCGCTCGGCCTAGTCAGCCTTGTTGGGCGACTCTCACACGTAGGCGCTCACAGTTTTGTGGAAAGGCAGACGCTTGTTCTGTCACTGGAGCACTGGACGTTTGTGCAAGGTACCCGTGGGCGGCACAGGAGGGGTCCTTCCTGTTGGGTAGGCAGAGTTGGCGTGGGATGACTTGCGGATGTTTTGAGCTGAAGTTTGAAAGGCAGTTCTGTCCCAAGGTGTGAAGGCATTGTAGGCAAAAATAAAGGCAAAGAGATGGCAGCGAGTGGCCAGTGTGGGTAGAGAACAGCTTATGAAGTGTTGAGGGAAAAGCCATGGAAGTTGCGGTTGGAGAATGAGGCCATAACCAAAAGAAGAGGGAGTCTTGAATGCCATGCAAAAAAATTTGGCTTTTCTTGTCAAGAGAGGTAGCTGTTGAAGGACTTGAAGTGAGAATTACCATAATCATTTGTATTTTAGGAGGGATATTGAGGATGCCATGAATTAGGGCAGGGGAAACAGGATGGGAGAAGGGACGGCAAATTCATTAGCTGTTTAGGGGTTGAGGAGGTCATGGCTCAGAGAATGAGGGAGAGAGAAGGGTCGAGAACTCCTGAGTTTTGATTTAGGAAGCTGGGTGGAGGTGGTGTCATGAATGAGATAAGGAAAGCAAGAGGACACAGAGGTCTTTTTTGGCAAATGTGAATTCAGCCTGGGACATGTTGGGTTGGCGGTGCTTGTGGTCTGTCCCCGGAGAGGTGTCCATTAGGCAACTCGGTGTTTAGGTCTGCCTTTTGGGATACAGGTCTTGGACTGGAGATAATGGGTTTAGAATTCATTAATCAATCAACAGCAGTTATTAATAAAACATCAGGGGAGTGAATGAGAGTACCACCAAGAGCACGTGGAGTGAGAAGAAATCAAGGCAAAAAACAGAATGTGGAGCCCTCTAGCATATAAGGGTGGGCAGGGGAGGACTAACCCCACTCCAGTACTCTTGCCTGGAAAATCCCATGGACGGAGGAGCCTGGTGGGCTGCAGTCCGTGGAGTCGCTAGAGTCGGACACGACTGAGCGACTTCATTTTCACTTTTCACTTTCATGCATTGGAGAAGGAAATGGCAACCCACTCCAGTGTTCTTGCCTGGAGAATCCCAGGGACGGGGGAAGCCTGGTGGGCTGCCGTCCATGGGGTCGCACAGAGTCGGACACGACTGAAGCGACTTAGCAGCAGCAGCAGCAGCAGCAGCAGCAGCAGGGGAGGACTTCCCAGGTGGCTCAGTGGTAAGAATCCGCCTGCCAAGCAGGAGATGTGGGTTCCATCTCTGGGTTGGGAAGATTCCCCTGGAGAAGGAAATGGCAACCCACTTCAGTATCCTTGCTTGGGAAATGCCATGGATAGAGGAGCCTGGTGGGCTGCAGTCCATGGGGTCACAAAGAATCAGACTTGACTTAGCGACTAAACAACAACACAAGGGAGGGGGAAGCCTGCAGAAGAGAGGAGACTCAGGCAGAGTCCTAGGACCAGCAGGAAGGGGATGTTGGAAAAGTGACGTGGGGGCTGGGGGCTGGGTTTCTGGAAGCCGGGAGTGATGCTAAAGGGAAGTCATAAATTAGGTGCTTTGTAAATATAAAAGATGTTTATTTATATAAATATCTTGCTCAGTTGTGGCTCACTGCTTGCTACCCCATAGACTGTAGCCCACCAGGGTCCTCTGTCCATGGGATTCTCCAGGCAAGAATAGTAGAGTGGGTTACCATGCCCGCCTTCAGCCCACTTCTCTTGTGTCTCCTGCATTGGTAGGTGGATTCTTTACTACTGGTGCCACCTGGGAAGCCTATATAAATATAGAAGGTTATTTATTTGATCAGTGGTGACTTTTGCCTGGTATTGGGTTACAAGTCAGTCAGTGGAGTGTTAAGGAAGTAGAAACTGGAAGAAGGTCCCTGAGGATGTAGCGGTGGTGTATGGTGGGGTTGGGGGGTAAGGGGTGGGGTTGTTTCTCCCCGTTACTTGACCTGTAAACCTTTTTGATGATTTCTGCTTCACCCTCATCTAGTCAGACAGTGAGTCTGGCAGTGAAGGGGATATCTGAGTGTGACCTTGATTCTCAGACTTCCTGGATTTGAGTCCTGGCTTCATTATTGACAACCTGTAAGATCTAGCACAAGTTATTTAATCTGGCTTTGCTTCAGTCTCCTCACCTATACAATGGACATGATAAAAGTATCTCATAGGATTGTGGAGGATTAAATGAGCCAAATACTTGGTTTAACATCAGTGCCTGGCACCTAATAAGCACTTAGTGAAGGTTAACTTTTTTTTTTAAACAACTTTATTGTGGTGTAATTTACATATAATAAAAGTCACCTGTTTTCTGTGTATAGCACTTTCTAATGAATTTACAGAATTGTGCAACCATCAGTACTTTCCGGTTTTAGAACATTTTCATCACCCCAATAAAATCTCTCATGCCCATTTCCAGTTAATCTCCATTCTCATTCCAGCCTTAGGCAAGCACTTACCTAAGATATTTTCCATCTGTATAGAGTTCCCTTTTCTGAGCATTTCAGGTAAATGAAATTATACAGTATGTGGCCTTTTGTGCCTGGCTTCCTTAACTGTTTTTTAGGTCTGTCCTTATTGTAGCTTATTTCAGAATGTCACTTCTTTTTATTGATGAATCCTTGTCCATTGTATGGCCATATAATGTTTTGTTTATCCATTCACCAGAAGATGGATATTGTTTCCACTTTTGCTGTTATGAATAGTGCTGCTCTGCACATTCTTGTGCGAGTCTTTGTGTGGACATATGCTTAATAGCTTCTTAATTGGTCCTTTAGCCTCCTTCAGGGGTCCTCCTGCTTCTGTTCTCATCCCCCTCCAATCTGTTCTTCACACTGTAGCTAGAGTGATCTTTCTAAAATGTAAGTCTCATTGTGTCATTACCCTGCTTAAAATGCTTCAGTAGTGCCTAGCTGCCCTCAGGATCAAGTTCAACCCCCTGACTTGAAGGATTTATTTACTAAGAGTCTTCAAAATCCAGAATCTTATTTTCCTCTCCACCTTCTGTTTCACTGAGCCCCCTCCTCAACTTCCTGCTTCAGCCATTCTTTTCTTCATCCATATTGTTTCATTTATTTAACCATTCACTAATTAACCAAGCTTATTAAGGCTCTGGGGTATAGTACTGGACAGGACCGCCAAATCCATGCTTTCCTGGAGCTTTGTTTCTAGTGAGCAAGACAGGCAATAAACAGCAAAGTATCAGATAGTGATAAGTGCTATAAAACAAGTGAAAGTCCCTCTGTCCTGTCCGACTCTTTGCGACCCCATGGACTATACAGTCCATGGAATTGTCCAGGCCAGAATACTGGAGTGGGTAGCCTTTCCTTTCTCCAGGGGATCTTCCCAACCCATGGATCGAACCCAGGTCTCTCACATTGCAGGCGGATTCTTTATTAGCTGAGCCACAAGGGAAGCCTGATAAGAAAATAATAAAAGGATGGTATGATACCCAGGGGTTAGAGGTGCTGATGACTCAAAGCTCATGGCCTGAGTGTTCCTCGTTGCCTCCGTGCTTTTGCCAACTGCCTGTTTGATATTTCCACTTGCTGTTAAGCCCTGCTGCTTAGTGGTAGCTTCATGAGGTACCCTCTTCTTTCTTTTTAATTTTTAAAATATTTGTTTTTGACTGCTCTGGGTCTTTGTTGGTGTGCATAGGCTTTCTCTAGTTGCAGTGCTCAGACTTCTCATTGTGGTGGCTTCTCTTGGAGATGAGCACGGGCTTTAGGGCACGCAGGCTTCATTAGTTGTGGCTTCTAGGCTCTGGAGCACGGGCTTAGTAGTTGTTACTAGTTGTGGCACATGGGCTTAGTTGCCCTGTGGCTTGTGGAATCTTCCCAGACCAGGGATCGAACCCATGTCCCCTGCATCGGCAGGTGGATCCTTAACCACTGGACCACCAGGGAAATCCTAATACCCTCTTCTTATGGTACTCTTATCCTGTTCCTTCTGTTCCTAAGTACTCTTCATCCTTCTTAACCTCCTGCCCAGCCCCGCTCCCAAAGCCTGGCTGGATGCCCTGCCCGTCTGGCCATTGTGCTGTCTGTCCTTCCATTACAGGCCAACTCACTTAAGTAACATTCTTTACATTATATTTAAATGCATGGTGGTCTGTTTCTTCTCTTTAAGCAACTTGATTATTAGAATCAACTGTTAGGATACTTGAAGTCTAGCCTAGTTCCTGGCACAGAGTTGGTGCATAAAGAAATCTACTGAAAGAGGGATTGTTTGTGGTTAGCCTTGAACGGAGGGAGGGTGGGAGGGACACCATTTCATTTGGGACTGGAGGGAAGGAAGGCGCTAAGGCCTGCTGCAAGTGTAAATTAATTTGGAGGATGAGGGTGGAAAGTTGGAGGAGTTCTGATGGCTTACATTTTCTCAGAGATTACAATTTCGTGCACAGTATAGAATGAGGGAAAGAGTTATTTATAATGAGCAATGAGCACTGCATTAGAAGAAATGAAGTAGTGCTGTGGGGTGCATCTTGATATCTTAACACTCTTCTTGGTTTTAGTTTCACAGCGATCAGATTTAGTCTGATTTCTTCAGGCCATTCGTTACACACATTGCCATGGATGACTGGCTTACTTGGATGCTATTGTACTGTTTTCTTTCTTGTTCTCTTATAATTGATTTTATTTTGATGTTGCTCTTTTCAGCTTTCGGAAAATGTGATTGATCGTATGAAGGAAACCTCTCCATCTGGCCCGAAGTCTCAGCGGTATTCTGGTACTTATGGTGCCTCAGGTATTTCAGAGTTTGAATTTCTGAGTTCTTAGTAGAAAAACTTTTAAGTGGTGAAAGTTCACTCGATAGTCATGTTCTCCTGCACTCTGTCTTTTGTTACTTGGATGCTTTTTACAGGAGAATTGTCTTCCTTTGGTATTCATGGGGAACTGGTTCTGGGACCCTCTTGAATACCGTAGTCCATGGATGCTCAAGTCCCTTATATAAGACGGGTAGTATTTGCCTATAATCTATGTACATCCTCCCATATATTGATCGTTTAAATCTTGTTTAGATTATTTATGATACATATAATACGCTGTAAATACCATAGAAATAATTGCCGGCATGACAGATTCAAGTTTTGGGTGTTTTGGGTTTTCCGGAATTGTTTTTTTTCCTTCTCCCTGAATAATTTCAGTCTGTGGTTGGTGGCATCTGTGGATGTGGAACTTGCAGTTACGGAAGGCCAGCTGTGTTAGCGGTTAATATTGGGCTTTCTTTTAAAATGCTTTGCTGTAAGGTAGAATGAATCTACTTTCAGTCTTGGGAAATTTTTTTTTTTTTCTCTTCCAGCTCCTGGATCCTCTGTTAGGCTTTGGAAGGTTATTGCCTAGTTTTTTGTGTAAAATGAATGACGTATAAGGGGTATTAGAGGTTTGGGAGTAAATATTTATTAAAAAAATTGAACTTAGAAAATACTGATTTATTGTTTCCAGATGGTGAAATATCTCTAATGATTTTACTTTGTAATGGATTTCTTCAAGTTTATAAGCAGTTTATTCCTTCAGAGTCTTAATTGTTGATGAAAATATGTTAAACGAAATCCATGGAGGATTATTGTCTTATTTTGTCTGTGGATCCTGGAGGATAAGAGATTGCTTTTCTTTCCTCTGTCCTACCCCCATCCATTGATTCATCCACCTAATACTTACTGAGCACCTGCTCTGTGTCTGGCACTGTTCTTGTTGCTGCCAAATTTGATGGATGGACATGCTGTGTTTTGGTGAAATGACAGTGAGGAAGTAGTTGAGATGATTCATTGTGAACTAAATGAGAATTTTCATTATTTATTAGAAAGTATTGGGTGGTAAATCTAGCTGCAGACTGAAATACCTTGAGAAAAATGAGCTCCTGCACAAATGCCTCACCTGGCAGCATTTGTGACCCTCTTACTAATCATTAAATTGATAACCACAAGTTGAACTTCTGATGTATTCAGAGCAGAAAGTGCCGAGATGAATAAGAAATAGTTCTTGTCCTTTTAAAACTTCTTGTTTGGTAGGAGCATTAAGAAGGGTTCATAGTTCATGACAGTTAAATAGTAAGTGGCCACTCCCTCTGCCAGAAACCCTTTCTTTGACTTCTGGGCCACACTCTTGGTTTTCCTTCTACCTTACTTGAATTCTCCAAAAGTTGGCTTAAAACTCAACATTCAGAAAACTAAGATCATGGCATCTGGTCCCATCACTTCAGGCAAATAGATGGGGAAACAGTGAAAAGAGTGACAGAATTAATTTTTTTGGGCTCCAAAATCACTGCAGATGGTGACTGCAGCCATGAAATTAAAAGACTTTCCTTGGAAGAAAAGTTATGACCAACCTAGACAGCATATTAAAAAGCAGAGACATTACTTTGCCAACAAAGGTCCATCTAGTCAAAGGTATGGTTTTTCCAGTGGTCGTGTATGGATGTGAGAGTTGGACTATAAAGAAAGCTGAACGCTAAAGAATTGATGCTTTTGAACTGTGGTATTGGAGAAGACTCTTGAGAGTCCCTTGGACTGCAAGGAGATCCAACCAGTCCATCCTAAAGGAAATCAGTCCTCAATATTCATTGGAAGGACTGATGCTGAAGCTGAAACTCCAATACTTTGGTTACCTGATGTGAAGAACTGGCTGATTGGAAAATCTTTCCCTGATGCTGGGAAAGATTGAAGGGGACAACAGAGGATGAGATGGTTGTATGGCATCACAGACTCAATGGACATGAGTTTGAGTAAACTCCGGGGGTTGATGATGGACAGGGAGGCCTGGCGTGCTGCAGTTCATGGAGTTGCAAAGAGTCTGACAAGATTGAGTGACTGAACTGAACTACTTACATTCTCAGTCTAGTCTTTGCTGATTTCCACTAACGTCATCAAATTGCATGCCTTTTGAATCATTATGTACTTGCCTCTCAAAACTCTGTCTCTAGCCCTGACTTCTCCCTGAAACTGCCGTCTCAGGTAACTGCCCCTTAGATTTCTTCAACTTAACACATCCAAAGCAAACCTTTCCGTTCTTCAGAGTTGCTTCTTCTCTTTATCTTTCCCAGTAAAGGGCACTGGGATTCACCCTTGTTTGCTTTTTTTTTTTTTTTTCTTTTTGATTCTTATATTAGACCATTAGCTGATCTTATCAGCTCCATCTCCAAAATAGGTTTGGAGATGGTCTTCGCACATCCGTGTTCACTGCTGCATCTCCAGTCGAAATAACCACCATCTCTTATCTTGTCTTTCGATGAAGCCTCTTAACTGGCTCCCCACTTCCACTGTTGTCCTCCGTGTGTGCTCTGCCATGCACAAGAGGCCTCAGTAGCCTTTAAAAACATAAATCAGCTCATGTCACATCCCAGTGGTGATTCGCCACGTACTGACAATATAATTTGAATTGCTTTATTGGCTTCTGAGGTACACCATGACTGATCCCTTTCTGCTTTTCCAAAATCATCTTTTGATACATGGGGATTTTTAAAAATTGGAATTTGATCTAAAATGTGCTTTGTTCTCGGTTGATTTCTTTTTTACGTACTGGGTTAAGGAGATAGGATGATGCTATGCACTGATGATGAAATAGTGAAAGAGAATAAGTAATGTTTATTATGTGCCAGGTACTCTGTTAAATCCTTTGTGTCTGTCTTATGTAATCTGTATAACCCTATGAGGAAGGTACTATATTAAGTCATTTTACATGGGAGGAATTTGAGACTTGAAGTGATTAATTATCTTGCCCAAAGTCACACAGCTGGTGAGTAGTGGAGGTAATATTTGACTTCAAGTCTATTTGACTCCAGAGCAAATGCTGTAAAGCACTGTTTTATTGTAGTTTGAATGAAGCCTTGCTTCATATGTAAAAAGGATGTGAGAGAAACGAGGGAAAGAGGTGCTTTTTAGTGATGTTCTGCTAGAGTTTAAGAAAGCACTTTCTTTTTCTAACTGATTTTTGGTTTTTTTTTTTTTTTTTGATTTTTGGTTTTTCTAGGTTTTCCCTTTGTTGGCTCTCATTCGCAGTGAGTTGAAGGAGAAGAAAGTGTTTTCCTTCTTGGCTTGGTTTCTTAAACTGGTACTTTGAGCAAACGGGTGAAGGTGGAAAGACTTTCTATCAGTGCTTATGGTGTGGCCTTGCGGAGCATCACACTGACTTTGTGATGAGTTGTGGCTGTGCTGAGGGATCCATCCCGTCCCATTTCTCCGTTTGATGTGACTGATGACCTCATTGGTCCATGAGCATCCTGGGCACTGAAAGCTCTCTGAATGCTACCTTGTGTTTTGTTGGTTGGACTAGAACTACACTGTCTCAGTGGTAGCCACTTGTCACATGTGGCTATTCATATTTAAGTTAAAACCAATGAAAATGAAGTAAAATAAAGGCTTCATCTCTTCGCGCTCGGTGACTGCCTGTGGCTCGTGGCGCCGTGTTGGGCAGTGAGGCAGAGGACACTTTGGTCATTGCAGGAAGTTCTCTTGCTCGGCTTTAGAGTTTTCGCGCTTCATTAGATGGTTTTAATGATGCGGTGACTGAGGTAGTGGAGCTAGATGGCTCTTTGTGTTTGTGAATCTAGTTTCCTGCATTTTCTACATCCCAGCTTCCCCAGGGCTGCAGGTAAATGGATGCTTTAGCAAATATTTCAGGGAGTACTGCCTTCACCTCAGTCTTCAGCACAGCTTCCTAACCTGTGCGTTATGAGTGTATTGGAGGAACTGATTTCTTAGCTCAGAGAGGTTGGTGAACACGTGCGTAGCCTCATATTGCCATACAAGCACTTGCTTTTTCTGTCTGCACCTTGATGTGAAAAAAGCTCAGCAAGGCTAATAGTGCCAACTCTTTAAGGATATTTCCCTTTCCCATGCCAACCTAACCCAAGAAAAAAGCTAAGATTTGACATACTGTTGCAATTAGACTATGATTGTGCAAATTAGCAAAGATTTATTCTTCTTAAGATTTAAAAAATATGTTTATAAAAGTAAGTAGCCTCAAAGTTTATATTCTCTTTCTCATTTGGGGTTTTAGTTCATACCCAATAATAGATTTCTTAAGATTTATAATTTAGATGTGTTATGAAATAATTTTTCAAGTCTACAAAAATAATATTGATAAAAATGTCACCAGCTTTTTCTGCATTTTTCAGTGTCAAGTAAATTATATATTAAATGTGAGTTGAATTTTTAATGTTTGTTAAAATGCTTTCTTCCTTGCAGGACTATTAATTTATACCAGCCCTCTAGGCTATTCATATGTGTGAATAAACTAAATTTTGTTGTATATATAGTTTTGAGAATATAATTTATGCTGTTAAGAAAGTGATTTCCTCTAAAGACTTTACTGAAACTATTTTCTGCCCAACCTTGAACCAGAACAATGACTCGTTGCAGTAAGTATTTGCATGTAAAGCTGTTCAGGCAAAATAATACACTGTGTGACACACAGCAGATTGTGATGCCACTTTAATAAATGAACGTGCTCTAAAGAACTTAACTGTGTCCTTGCTGCCTCAAGTTCTCTGCTGCATTATGTGCTATCTCAACTACATTGGCTTTTTTTCATACCAGGGCAAATTATTTTTTTCAGACTGACGTAAAGGGATTGTTGTTGTTGTTCAGTCACTAAGTCATGTCTGACTTAAAGGGTTACCTTTTCATGAACATCTTGCATTTTTCAGTGTTGGATATTGATTTTTTTCCCTGTCCTCCTTGATCCTTTAGTTTTTCTGGCTTATAGGGAGGTCAGACCTCTCATGTTTGATCCCACCTAATACTGAGGAAACCCTGTCCCCAAGTCAGTATGAAAAAAACAGGCAGGAATGATACTAGGAGGCTCTTTGTTGGTTTCCTGAGCTGCTAGCAACCAGATGAAAAGGATGAATCTGGGCAAAAAGACAAAGGAGCTCACTTGTATTCTTATCCTCACTGTGCAAGGTTCTCTGTACCTTTCTTGTCATTGGGAAGAATAAGAAAGATTTGCTGATTTGCTTTAAGTGTATAACTGAGATCACTAAGTATTTGGCAGCCATAACAAATCGCAGGAAACCAATTTAAGCAGGAAATAGCACAGCCCAAACGAAACAGCCAATTTAGGGAAACAGATTTGTCTATACGTTCTATGTGTTTTTCTCCCAGCATCTGGCCCTCCTAGTTCTTTTTAAACAGCTCTTTAAGGCTCATTTAGACCTAGTATTGTAGGGAGAGTTCACAGTGACGAGCTGCACTTACTCCTTTGACTTGAGCTACAAGAACTGAAGGGGGTTGCCACGTCTCGGTTTCCAACTTTTAATATGTGAAAGTTTGTTGATGGCACTGTCTTGACACTGCACTGTTTTGCTGCTCTTGTTGTTTTTAATGTGTCCAGTAACAATTTATAAAAGGAAGAAATGTATACACTATTGATTTAAAGCTATGATTTAAATCAAATTCTTCAGTCAGTATATTCTGTTCTTAAAAAGAAATCCATAAACCATCTACATTTAATGGATGGTTGAACTCCATTAGTCAACAGGTGTTAGCAGGGAGGTGATCTTTGACTTTGAGGAACTGTTAGTTTCATCAAATCATGTTTAACATTATAGTGTAATGAATAAGCACTAATGTAGTGCCCTTCACCTGCTCAGTTAAGATTTTGGAGGAGGTGAATGAGTATGTACGTGAGAAAGAATAGATAAAAGGTCTAGGAAGTGCTTTAGGACTTCAGAGAAAGAAGATCAAGAGCTTGGGTGGCAGACCATTCAGGGAAGTGGACTTGAGCCAGACCCTGAGGATAAGAGGGGTCGGGGTATTGGTGCTGAAGGTGTTCCCGGCAGAATCAGTGCTGATCCAGAGTTCAGACCAGATAAGAGGTTCCAGTGGGGGTTCTCATGGGTGGGAAGGTTGCGGGGAACTGAAGAAGTTTAATCTTATCCTATAGGGTTTAGTGGCTACTGAGCTGCTGCATTTAATTTTAAGATACAAGTTTAGAAAATTGCATTAGTTGCTGCTTTTCAAGTATACTCAGTCATTAATAACATATTTATGCCTAAAAATGCAGTGCTGATTTTCTCCTTGATATTTTTATATTCAACAAAGAAATCTAAATGGTAAGAACGTGTTTTCCACCGTAGCACTAAATGAACCCAGTTTCATTTTCTTGAAAAAATAAGCAGCCTCATAAGCATTTTTATTTGTCCTTAGCTGACCTTATAGCAAAAAATAAAAAGGAAAGAATATTCAGCTACTTGAGGCTGTGGAAGGTAAAACAGAAACTTTGTGAGCTGGGAACGTAAAATGGTACAAGTGGAAAATGTAGAACATGAGTTGGAAATTGAAGACAGGGAAGACAGCAGCTGTGTGGTTGAGGTAGAAGTGAGGAAGGCAGAGGAGGGTTTGGGTGGAGTTGGTGACTGAGGCCACGTGGCTGTCTAGTGGCAGGCTCACACTTGTGTCCTTTCTCCCCTGGTCCAGGGCACGTTCCCCCTGTGCCACTGGATTCATCACTGTCTGTGTTGTATGTATTTTAAGAAACCAGCACAAACATAAGCACTCTATTTTGCACTTGAGACGTGAACATTGTTATTGTTCAGTTGCTCAGTCATGCCCAACTCTGTGACCCCCATGGACCGCAGCACGCCAGGCTTCTCTGTCCTTCACCATCTCCTGGAGTTTGCCCAAACTCATGTCCATTGAGTCGGTGATGCCATCCAACCTTCTTGTCCTCTGTTGTCCCCTTCTCTTCCTGCTTTCAGTCTTTCCCAGCATCAGGGTCTTTTCCAATGATTTGGCTTTTCACATCAGGTGGCCCAAGTATTGAAGCTTCAGCATCAGTCCTTCCAATGAATATTCAAGGTTGATTTCCTTTAGGATTGACCGGTTTGATCTCTTTGCATTCCAAAGGGTTCTCAAGAGTCTTCACCAAGATGCAAGCATAGAAAACTTTAAAAAAGGTATAACAGATCATTGACACTATAATGTATATTCCCTGGTATTTTGGGGTGGTTGATAGGGGAGTTGCACAGAAAAGCAAAAGCTGTAGCAGCAGAAGAAAGAAATTGCAGAGAGAAGCTTAGTAGGTCTTGAAATATCAGTGAGTCACACCTTCCAGTGGTTTTTCTGTGACTTGGAACTTCTGCCCTTTGATTTCTTAGTTAACAGACTAACCATTGGCTGCTTTTTATTAAATCCTCAGAGGCCCCTGCCATACTTCTACTGTAGCACAATTTACTTTGCACTCGTTCTTCCAA
Source organism: Bos grunniens (assembly GCF_055505025.1). Lineage (NCBI taxonomy): Eukaryota > Metazoa > Chordata > Mammalia > Artiodactyla > Bovidae > Bos > Bos grunniens. The sequence goes on from NC_141168.1 coordinate 23,489,596, forward strand.
GTGGCTTGAAATCGAGTGGGCCAGAAATTCCCTATCTGTTCCTGCATGACTAGAAATAAGCAGCTCTTTTGTTAACGTGTGTTGCATTCTGTAGATTAGAGATGTAGTTACGTGCAGTCACAGAACTCAGGAGCTGGAAGGATGTAACTTTAGTGACCTGTGGAAAAAGAGAAACTGTTTTGAAGAACCTCTTTTTTTTTTTTCTGCAGTGGGTTTTGAACACTAAAAGGATAGTGTATTGCACTTTCTGATAGAACAAGTGTTGTTATTGGGTATAACAGTCAAGTGAATCATTAATATCACTCATAATAGTAAATAATAATCAATAAACCGCAAAGAGAAAACAACTGTAAACTGTTTTATAATCATACCTCAGGGTTTATGAAAGAAAATAGCAGACCTTGGTTGTATAAGCAGCTTGAAGGAATTTTAAAGTATAGGGCATATAATATGTAAAATCACTATTTTTAATTTAAATTTAATATGCCAGGGGTAAAATAAACACTAGGTTAATAGTATTTTTGCCTTTCTTGGAATTTGATAGACTTTGAGGGTCATTTAGATGGCTCAGATTTCTTCAGACAAATTGCCTGAGAGAATTTGAAATTCATACTGCAAGTAGGGGTGTTCGGAATTAATTCACAACCCTTCGATGTGTCAACCGAATTAATAGACTGTTGTTGATGACAATGTTTTTCCTCTAAGAAAACATTTTAGAAAAGTAAAGTCTGACCCGGCATTTCATTTCTTCCTTTTCCCCTTTCCTGTCTCTTTGGTTTGTTCGGAATTGCCTGGCCAGTGCTCTGTGTTAGGCCAGGTCCGTGCTAGCAGGGAACAGTAAGTGCTTTTCAAGTCTTCTGTTTAGACCTGATCTGCCCCTAGAGCTACTTGACACTTTGGGTTGACAGCTGTCACTGTACTTGAGTGTTTCTTGAAAAGTGTTGGGAACCCACGTGAATCACTATGGTAAGGCTCTTCAGACTTTTTCACGGAATTGCTGTGGGATGCTTAAAACAATATTCTGGTTGTGCGTGTCCTGGTTCCCTTGACTGAGTGGTTAATCGAAATACAGGTTTTAGTTAGCCAGCGTCAAATGATTGGAGTTTGAAATTACAGGGTGGTAACGATAACTGTCTCCTTATTTCAAGGCCGGATGTGGTTAGAACATCTTGCACACTGTATCAGTGGTAGCTGGATAGCTGCTGAAAGCCCCTGTACATTGACATTGTCGGTGGGACTTGACTTATTTACCTTTATGTTTTTGCTGCTTCACCCCCATTGTTGCTCTCATCCTGCAGGGGACACCGCAGGCCTTGCTCTGCATGTGGTGAGTAGCAGTAGAACCTTGCTCTGAATTTTCTTTTCCCGCTTTCAGGTCTTACAGTTTCTCCCATTCCCGGTATCATTGCCTTAGTCTGGCCACCAGTCCCTCTTCTCCCATGTTCTAGGCATCTCTTACTTGGGGTCCTGGCCTTCAGTCTCACATTGCCCAGTCTTTTCCCACTGCAGCCCTAAGAATCTTTCCAAAGTACGGGACCAGTCATGTCATTCCTCTGTTTAAAACTGTAGAAACTCCCCCTTCCTCTTAGGTGAAGTCTAGGTCTCTTTTACATAGCCAACAAGGTTCTGCACAATTTTTCTCCACACTGATGTCCTGCATCATCTCCCAGACCTGCCCGTGTCTCTGTCTAGCCATGGGGCAGTTGTTGAGTCCTTGAACTTGTCCTTTTTGGTCTTTCTCTGTGTTGTCTTTTCTGTCTCACTACTGTTCCTTCAACTGTCTCCCCTAGCTCACCCTGTCTCCTCCCTGTCTTTTATCTGCTGACTCTTCCTCATTGTTCAGGTCCCTGCCTAGAAATCACTTCCTTCAGAATTTTTTCTGACTCCAGGTCTGGCTTCCTGTGGGGTCGCCCAGCATCCTGGGTGTACTGTTCTGTCGCAGCCCTTGGCACGTGGTGCTGTGACTGCGATCCATCACCTCTCTCCCTCGGATCCACAGCTCTCATTGACTCATTTGTCCTCTTGGGACCTCCTTTTATGATACTTTTTTTCTGCACTCTGACTTATTTGGTGTTGATCTCTCCTTGCTAAGGTGAAAAGCAGTTACAGACCAGTCTGCTGTAGGTAAACATTGACGTTTTGAGGAAGTCAGAGTTGAGGGTTTTTTTTTTCCTTCAAGAGCTCCTCTTCACCATCTCGTCTTCCATTTGGCTGCATCTCCATTATCAATTATCATAACTTTTTTCTTCTGAAAGGATGAACTCTCTGCCCTCATTCACTTCCTCAAGGCCCTGGGACAAGCTCTGACACCTGGGGTTTTGGTGTCTGGAAATCAGGCATGTTGAGGATTAGTTTGGCTTCTGGTTGAGGATTGGTCTTCCCTGGTGGCTCAGGTGGTAAAGAATTTGCAGGAGACCTGAGCTCAGTCCCTGAGTTGGAAAGATCCCCTGGAGAAGGAAATGGCAACCCACTCCAGTATTCTTGCCTGGGAAATCCCATTGACAGAGGACCCTGGTGGGCTACAGTCCATGGAATTACAGAGAGTCCCACTCGACTGAGCAACTAATGCTTCTTTGAGGATTGAAAGGAAGACCCACTGCTTGGATCCCATTAGGCCAGCAGAGGAGGACCAGGGATCTGGCTCCTCTGTATGTCCAAGCACATAAATAGTTAAGCCCTAAGGACAAAAGGAAAACTAAGAATGTCTTAGCTCATATGGGCATTTACTTGGTGCATCCCATTTTCTCCTTATCACTCTGTGCTACAGTGACAATAATTCATGTAACTCTTATCAGATTTGCTTTACATCTTAAATCCTTCAGATGTAATTAGTTCTGCTGTTGACATAATGGTCATCTCATGACTTTAAAAAATAAGAAAATATTGATTGCTGTCTGTCATTTTTGAGGATGAACCAGAGGAATAATATGAAAATCAATTGCTATAATCAGGATGGATTGTTTTAAATAAAAATTATTAAAGCGGTATTTGAGATTGACAGTTTTACCCAAAACATTTTTATTGTTCCACTAATGCAACCAGCTCAGTTATGGATTCTGAATATTGTCCTATAATTATTTGAAGAAATTAATTTAACAAAATATAATTATTTTGAAAAAACACCTCTAACAGTCGTCAATTAACTTTCTTTCTTATAACTTGCACTTTTAGCAAGAAGAGATGACTTTGACTCTTGTGTACCACATGCACTCTTGTAGACATATAAGGCCAGTTGAATCTGTTCTCTGGTATGGCCAAGCAGCTTTTGTTTAATTTTATGGATCAGCATAGATACTTACAGGGCATAGTGTATTTTTAAATAACATGTTTTTTGGGGAATTTTATGAGATTGTGCTCATAGACTACTTTGGTGACATCTTTATACAACTTTTCTAAAAAGGTTGCTTTCATATTCTTTCTCAGAAACCTTTTAGAGTGATTATTACAAGATTATGGGGTGTTGTAACCCTCTTTTCATGATTCTTTGACCTTTGACATATTTTACTAGTTTTTTAATAAAAAAATCTTTAAGAGAAACATGAATTGTATAATTAAGAAATAATATTTTATCAGGCTTGATAAACACACAAATGATAGATTACTTCCTCTAGTTCTTTTTTCTTGTCCTGTTAAACATACCTCTGCTGACTTGACCGTTGTTTCATAACCCAGGTTCATCTTTTTGCAGAAATGGTATTTGCAAAAATGGCAAAGTGAAATTTTAAAAAACAGTAATTTTTTAAGTTGCTCTTTTTTTTTCTTATTGTTGCTTATCAGACTTTGATCTGAAACTTTTAAAGGTCATGTTATATTTTGATTGAGAACTACCTTCTCTTCGGCCAGGTAACATTCTTTGCTTTGAACAGCGCGGGGGCCTCTGTAGCACTCAGGCCTGCAGCGTTTCTTCTAGAGTGCTCAGGAGGCATGATTCGTACTGGACCAGCCGGACCCTGGGTGGGGGCTGCAGAGGGTGCCTGAAGTCACCACCTTTGCTTAGCTTGGCTGGCAGTGACGTCATGCGACTGTGTGCTTTCAGTAATGGGGCTCCAAAGGAGGTGAACCCCAGTTTCTTCAAGTAAGGTTGTAGCTGAATTATCTCTAAATAGAAGTATGTGTGCGTGCGCACACACACACACACACACACACACACACACACAGTGTGTGTGTAGTGTTTGAAGAGCTTTTGGCACTTAATAGTTGTGTCATCTTGTGTTAAGTTATTTCAGATTCCTGCAGGATAGGCTAGAGAGACTAATTTCATATGGTTGTCATGGAGACTAAATGAGATAATGTACCAGTGCTGAAATATATTAGCAGATAATCAATAAATGTCCCCTTCTTTTTCTCATACTTTAACAAAGCATCCAGGGCTCTTACTTCACTGCCTGCTTTCACGCACTGCTAACCTTTCTGTCTACTTCTGTGCCCTTATTCCAGCAAACAGTTAGTGCTGGCTGTGTGCCTGACACCTTACTCAGTGCTAAGATTTCAGAGATGAACAAAACAGAGCCATGCAGATGAGTTGTAATAGAGATACACTTGTATCATAAAGAATGGCTTAAGGACTAACTATCTGGGGAGGTCCCAGTAGACTTCATTGAAGAGGTGATGATATTTGAGCTGAATAGTGAAGGATGAGTAGGAGTTCACCAATCAGACATGATGGGATTGATGGAAAAGGCCATTTTTGGGGAGAATTGGTGGGTGGAGCAGTTAGGATCATAAAAGGCTTAGTGATTTCTAGGAATTATAACTAGTTATATTTATTTGGAATGCGGGTACTGAGTGGGAGATCAGAGTACAAGGAGTAAATATAGATGGAATAACAGAGCCAAGGGCTGTGGGTTTGCTCCTGTACAAAGTGCCTCCATCCCTGTGTTGTCATACTTGAGTTAAATGTGTGTGTGTGTGTGTGTGTGTGTGTGTGTATGATCAACTCAAAGGTTGCCTTATCAGAACTTTTCTTGATCTCATTTATGTTGCCCTCCTCTAAACTCACATGGCCGTCAATATTTTCTACATTAAAAAAAAAGTTGTTTATAGCTATGTTAGCATCTTTATTTTGCAGTGAGCTTTATGAGGGCAGAATTCATACTGAAAATCTGCCAGGTCTCCTTGTGACCCAAGTAGTGTCTGTCTCACCTGTAGAAGGTGTTCAAGAAGCACCTGAAGATGGAATGAGCGAGTGGAAGGAGCCATGAGCATCAGAGTCCCAGCTTCTTCAAAACACTTTTGACCTCAAGACACTGTTCAGTGAAAGAAGCTGGTCTCAAAAGACCACGTAGGGTCTGATCCTGTTTCTGTGAAGTGTCCAGTATAAGCAAATCTGTGGAGGCAGAAATATTGGGTTAGTGGTTACCTAGGGCTGAGGGTTTTGGAGGTGCGGTTGAGGAATACAGATGACTGCTTCTGGTGGCTCAACTCTGCAAGTCTGTTAAGGCGCACTGAACTGTACCCCCTATATGGGTGAATTTTATGGTATGTACGTTTTCTTGGAATAGCACTGTTAAAAGGCACTTAAAATCTTGTCATGTTTGTAAGAAGCATCTTCAAATGCGTATTTTCTCTGTTCCTGTGTTTGCAGCATTCACTTAGGGACTTGCATGATGATATTTATTATTCTATTTTAAGATTTTGACTTGGCTCAGTAGAATGGAGGTGAAGAAGAGCTTTGGGAATTCATACCCCTTTCAGAGACGCTGGGGAGTGTGAGCCAGGACCTCTGCTGAGCCTGTGCTGGGTGACCTCGTTCTCCGGTCAGAGGAGCACGGCAGTCACTCAGTTTAGTATCAGCAGAGTGGCATTGTTGGATGTATTTGAACAGTGCATTTTTATTTGTCAAGTTTTTGAAGAAGTCTGTCTTTAGGGAATTACGTACCACGTTGTCTTAATAACAAGAAATACAGCATTCGCTGAAGAAGAGATGGCGCTGTTTTTCTGTCGCCTTTGGAATAAGAGAAGGAGATAGTTAGATTTTCAGCCTGTTGATCTTGTTTTTCTTATTAACAGGTACTTCATTTTAAAAAGCTGTTTTATACTAAAGCATGTATGAAGCTATACATATTAATATAACGTATTCCCTTAGAGAAATTGTGTAATGTGGTTTTCTCTTTGCTCCCATGATGTAGGAACTAGTAATCTCTGTGTTGATGAAACAGCAGGGGCACCTATTTCTGGTGTGCCTATTCATGCAAAATTTAGCCCTCTTGAAAATGAACAAAGATCATAACCAGAAGGTATTCATCATGCAATCTATCCAGAAGAAATCACGAATGAAATCATCATCAAATAACTTAAATAAAACAGTTATTTCCTGACATTATATCACCAAGTATAATTTAAGACATTTACCATTATTATGTGTGCATTTTTCTTTTTCATATGATTACCAACTATCTTTAAAAATGGGCTGCTTCAGATTACTGTTTTGGGGAGGCTGATCTGATCTACTTGACCCTGATTTCACTTGAGTTAGTGGCCGTGGGTGGTTCTTCATCATAGATCTGATTGTTCTTTGGGTTTCTTCAGCGCCTCTATGAAGCAAAAGCACTGCATTTGATGTCTCTTCACTTAGCTTCGCAACTAGCAGAATGTTACCAGGTGCTTTGGCCTGAGGCTGGATCGTACTTCTTAAATGGGAGGACTTAGTAGGGCTGAGAGAGCAGAGTCAGGATTTGGTGGGAGATTTTCAGTAGGCCCCCTGCCCCTCCTGTATGTCACCCAAGAGGTAGCTCAGACACCTGCCTATTTAGTAAACGCCCAGGGCTGTGGTTTGGTGGAAGGAGCAAGGATGTTGATAGATCTCGAAGACCTGACGTGGCTGAGCACGGGTCTCAGCTCTGCCCCTTTCAGTGTATGTCACTTGAGGGCAATGTGTTGAACCTCAGCTTTCCTCAGTTCTTGGTAATGCCCAAGAGTGATAGGGCTTCATGTGCTACAGCCACTGCTCTTTCTTGGGCCATTTCTGATTATTGAACAAAGAAACTCAAAATGCATTTTCCCAAAGAAAGAATGAGTGCAGCTGAAAATAATGTTTTTATAAGTAATTCTTCCGGCTTACCATGGATTCTTGGGTTAACTTGGAAACCCAAATACCATTTCACTTTTAATGATGAATTTACAATAAGCTTTGCCACCACAAAGTTGTTGGTACCTTCCCATAGCTCGCAATCAAGGTTTCTTTATGTCTTGTGAATGGGCTGAAATGGCTCACTTTCGTTTCCAATATTTGGGTTCATATATGGTCTGTATGTGGTTCTCATTGAAACAGGCAGCAAACAAATATTTGTCTACACATATACACGCAGATTGTGTGTATGCAAATGACGTGTTAACCGCAGAGATGTTAGTATAGACATGTTAACAGTTTAATTAGTAGTCACTGAAGATTCCTTGCAAAACATGTAAACTTACATCAGAGAGAATCTTGTTCCCTCTGCTGTTGTGCCTGAGGCTGGTGTGGCTGGACAGTGAAGTGAAGGGGTTGTCACAAATTTGCTTTTATAATAGCCTATATAATTTTGGCTGGCTTTTGTTTATCTGATTTTTCAGGTTGATAGTGGTGGCTTTTTTTTGTTTGTTTTTCTCTATTTCAGAGTAATTACTCTTGCATTTTTCCCCATTAAACTCTTAAGTAGGAGGGAGAATTTAGCACAGGTACACAGCACTAATTTCATGCTGTGTCAAGCCATTCTTCAGGGAGGGTCAGAGCCTGCAAACGTCTGTTGTTGTAGAATCAGGTAGAGGCAGTGTGGTAAGGAGGGGAGCTCACGCTTTGGGACCCATCATCCTGAATCACCACAGGCCAGTCACAGCGATTTCTTTGTCTATACGATTGGGTTCTGATTATTGTCGTTCAGTCGCTAAGTCGTTTCCCACTCTTTGTGACCCCAAGGACTGCAGCTTGCTGGGGTCACTGTCCTTCACTATCTCCTGGAGTTTGCTCAGACTCATGTCCATTGAGTTGATGATGCTGTCTAACCATCTTATCCTCTGTCTCTTCCTTCTGCCTTTGTCTTCAGTCTTTGCCTGCATCAGGGTCTTTTCCAGTGAGTTGGCTCTTCGCATGAGGTTGGCCAAAGTGTTGGAGCTTTGGCTTCAGCATCAGTCCTTCCAATGAATATTCAAGGTTGATTTCCTTTAGGATTGAGTACTAATTACTAGAGTGGTAACCTGAAGCTTAGAACATTGCTTAATAAATAGAGACTGTTTAAATTCATGTGTTATTGGCTTGCTGGTTGGAAATAACTTCTATCTCAGCCTTATTGGCAACTAGCCATTTTACCTTGTACAAGTTTATTACTCTGAGCCTTAATGTTCTTATCTGTCAAATGGTGGAATGGACTCTTATCTCCTATATTCCTTGGATAGCTTGTGAGCTTTTTTGATATGATTTTCATTCATATTTGTATAACAGCACTATTACGTGGGCAAGACATTTTGTGATTAATGATTGAGTTTGATATTTTCCCACTCAAGTCATAGTTATATAGTTATGTAGTTATGTGTAATTACAGTTATGGTCTTATTTGTGTATGCCTATTCTGAAAGAGACGGGAATACCAGACCATCTCATCTGCCTCCTGAGAAATTTGTATGCAGGTCGGGAAGCAACAGTTAGAACTGGACATGGAACAACAGACTGGTTCCAAATAGGAAAAGGAGTTTGTCAAGGCTGTATATTGTCACCCTGTTTATTTAACTTATATGCAGAGTACATCATGAGAAACACTGGACTGGAAGAAACACAAGCTGGAATCAAGATTGCCGGGATAAATATCAATCACCTCAGATATGCAGATGACACCACCCTTATGGCAGAAAGTGAAGAGGAACTAAAAAGCCTCTTGATGAAAGTGAAAGAGGAGAGTGAAAAAGTTGGCTTAAAGCTCAACATTCAGAAAACGAAGATCATGGCATCCGGTCCCATCACTTCATGGGAAATAGATGGGGAAACAGTGGAAACAGTGTCAGACTTTATTTTGGGGGGCTCCAAAATCACTGCAGATGGTGACTGCAGCCATGAAATAAAAAGACGCTTACTCCTTGGAAGGAAAGTTATGACCAACCTGGATAGCATATTCAAAAGCAGAGACATTACTTTGCCAACAAAGGTTCGTCTAGTCAAGGCTATGGTTTTTCCAGTGGTCATGTATGGATGTGAGAGTTGGACTGTGAAGAAGGCTGAGTGCTGAAGAATTGATGCTTTTGAACTGTGGTGTTGGAGAAGACTCTTGAGAGTCCCTTGGACTGCAAGGAGATCCAACCAGTCCATTGTGAAGGAGATCAGCCCTGGGATTTCTTTGGAAGGAATGATGCTAAAGCTGAAACTCCATTACTTTGGCCACCTCATGTGAAGAGTTGACTCATTGGAAAAGACTCTGATGCTGGGAGGGATTGGGGGCAGGCGGAGAAGGGGACGACAGAGGATGAGATGGCTGGATGGCATCACTCACTCAATGGACGTGAGTCTCAGTGAACTCCGGGAGTTGGTGATGGACAGGGAGGCCTGGTGTGCTGCAATTCACGGGGTCGCAAAGAGTCGGATACGACTGAGCAACTGATCTGATTTGATGAACATTTATAAGTGGAAATTATATCATTTTTTGAAGTTTGTCTCCAAACAATCTGAAATATACTTTTATCTCGAGAGTATATCTTTTATCTCTAGAAGTATATGACATATATAAATGTGTGTGTGTGTGTATGTTTAGTTCTGGTGTACCAAAATTTAAAATTAGGTAAAAATACGTGAACATGAACAGTGTATAAGGATATACATTCTTAAAGGTCTCTTGCTTTAGAATAGTTTATTTATGTTTCATTATTTGGATATAATACTCAGAATTACTTGGCCAATAACAAAACAATGCTGTTGGCAGTGTCTGGGTTTAAAAAAAAACCCTCTCAAGAATTAGGGAATAATAGTAATTAAAAGGGTACTGTCAAGATTGGTAGGTCTAAATTTAGCATCCCAGCTGTGTTTTGGTTTGTAGGGGGTATGAGTGTCATGCTGTCTCCCCCAGTGGTTTGCCTTCTGTGTTAGGAGCCAGGAGTGTGCTACAGCGCAGGTACAGATACTGCCTTCTAAAGCGCGGTCTCAAGAAGTGGCTGCCTGGATGTTGCAGGGCCCAGCTGGCTGGCCTGCAAGAACCTTGTCCGTGTCTGGAGCAGTTGAAAGCTGGCAGATGTAATGTCATTGGGTTTTCTGGCTTGGCTGTGGTCATTTTCTGGTACAAGTCGTAACCACTGGCCCACCAGGGAATTCCCTTGTGGTTTCTTTCTGAAGGAGCTCTCTAAGCACAGAGAACGGCTCTCTGCTCTGTGCTGGGAGTTCTGTGTTCTCTTGAACTGAAGTGCTGTGTGCTCATTCACTTCATTCGTGTCCAACTCTTTGTGACCCCATGAACTGTAACCCTGCAGGCTCCTCTGTCCATGGGATTCTTCAGGCAAGCATACTGGAGTGGGTTGCCCTACCCTTCTCCAGAGGATCTTCCGACCCAGGGATTGAACCTGTCTCTTTTTAACCTAAGATACCAGTAATTAAAAGATATACCATTGTTTTATGTTTCACTGAGAAATAACCTTGACAATTAAGCTGTGATAAAATGCTTTCTTATTCTTTGGGAACATTCATTTTGCATTTATTAAAGAATGTAGATTAGAAAGGAAAATTGAAGTAAAATGACTTGGTTATGATATTCTTCAATTTTATTCACAGAGTCCTAGTTTTTGAATTACTTTCCAACTCCAAGTTGTCATGTTGGTGTATTTCCACAAACTGTCCTCCTCTATGCCTTTAAAAGTGCTAGTGATGGGGCATTTCTCACAAAAGGGTTTTACTCTCTGCTCTGGAGTTTTCTCCCAAGCTGCTGACATTCTTTGTCCATGTTTCGATGCTGTTGCTTTCTTGATCATACATAGACAAGTCATGAACTATGTGATGACTGCTGCTTGGCCCCCAGCAACAGTAAGATGCCATCCATATCAGAGCTGTTGGAATGTGAGTAATTGTGCTTCTTAGAGTCACTGGACTACATTGATGGATTACTACAGCATCAGTAGTGGCGGGGAAGGGACTTGCACTGAGGAGTCAGTATTAGTAGTGGAGGGGTGGGAGATGGGGCCTTTTTTTCCATTCTAAATGATTAGCAGGTGAAGAGGAGAAGGCAGTGGCACCCCACTCTAGTACTCTTGCCTGGAAAACCCCATGGACAGAGAAGCCTGGTAGGCTGCAGTCCATGGGGTCGCTAAGACTGAGTGACTTCACTTTCACTTTTCACTTTCATGCATTGGAGAAGGAAATGGCAACCCACTCCAGTATTCTTGCCTGGAGAATCCCAGGGAAGGGGGAGCCTAGTGGGCTGCTGTATATGGGGTCGCACAGAGTCGGACATGACTGAAGTGACTTAGCAGCGGGTGAAGATACTTATTCTCCAATCACTTTTATGTACAGTTCCCTTTTCTTTCTCATGGAGAATCCTAATGGAGTTTAATCTTAACCTGAAAAGATAGACCTGTTTCTTCTGCCTGTCCTATTGAAGTGTTTTTCAAAAATCAGACTTTGAATCAAACATTCATAGCTATGTGTTAATTATAAGAGATACAAAGACAATGATTCAATGGGAATGAACTCAGCTGACAGGAATACAGCAGAGTCTTGTGGATCTCATTTTGGGTGACAGTGCATTTACTGTGCTTCATATACTGAAGTGAGTTTAAGGAGGCCTCTAGTTTTTTTTTTTCCTTTAAAAACATGGAAGACTAATGTAATAGAGCATGTAAATCAGTTCAGTTCAGTCGCTCAGTCGTGTCCAACTCTCTGCGACCCCATGAATCGCAGTGCGCCAGGCCTCCCTATCCATCACCAGCTCCTGGAGTTCACCCAGACTCACGTCCATCGAGTCAGTGATGCCATCCAGCCATCTCATAGCCATCTCATCTGCTGTCGTCCCTTTCTCCTCCTGCCCCCAATCCCTCCCAGCATCAGAGTCTTTTCCAACGAGTCAACTGTTTGCATCAGGTGGCCAAAGTACTGGTGATGTCCATGTATAGAGTCTTCTCTTGTGTTGTTGGAAGAGGATGTTTGCTATGACCAGTGCATTCTCTTGCAAAACTCTATTAGCCTTTGCCCTGCTTCATTCTGTATTCCAAGGCCAAATTTGACTGTTACTCCAGGTGTTTCTTGACTTCCTACTTGTGCATTCCAGTCCCCTGTAATGAAAAGGACATCTTTTTTGGGTGTTAGTTCTAAAAGGTCTTATAGGTCTTCATAGAACCGTTCAACTTCAGCTTCTTCAGCGTTACTGGTTGGGGCATAGACTTGGATTACTGTGATATTGAATGGTTTGCCTTGGAAATCAACAGAGATCATGTAAATAGAATGGAAAAAATTAAACTAGGATAAAATTGCTGGGCACTTCCCCTCCTGGATTTATTAAGTCTGCCTTACATAAATTAAAGAAATACTATCACTGAATGTATATGATTCTGGATTGGATCTGAGTCATGTGTTTTGTTTTTTGTTTTCTTTAAAAGATGTATGGATGACTGGAGAATAGTATAAGACCTATAGATTGTAATATTGTATGTTTATAACTATTATTTCTTAATTTTGATCATTGTACAGTAGTTATAGAACAGATTGTTCTGGTGTTTTAGAAAGCTCCCTGAAATATTTAGGGATAAAAGTTATCATGTCTGCAATATACTGTCACAGTTTTCAGAAGAAACTATTATGTGCGTGTGTCTGTGGAGAGAGAGAGAAGGAGACAGTGATCAAATGTATCTGATAACATGTCGGTTGTGAAATATGGGGGAAGGGTACATGTGGATTTTTTGTAGTGTCCTTGCAGCTCTTTTTGTAAGTTTGAAATGATTACAAAAAATAACAAGATTGAGAAGCTATTGCTAAAATATTAGCTGTCCAGTAGTTTATATCAGCTATTTATTTTATGTGGCTTTAGGGCAGGTATAGGCATATTTACAAAAAACTCCACTCTTGGCAGAAACTCGCAAAATGTCCTGATTCTGGTTCCCTGCTTTCAGACATTCTGAGTTGCTCTGTCACTCTGTGGAGAGGGAGGGGGAATATATATATATAACATATATATTTATATAAATATAATATAAATACATATAATTTATAAATGTATATTACATAAATTTATATATATATGTATTTAATATATAAAAGTATATATTATATATACACACATGTGCACACACATGTACATATTTTTTTTTTTTTTGAGGCCAGTTTGGGACATTTACGCGTAGGTTTCTGTATTGTTGCTGTTTTCTAACTACTTTGTCATTGCGGTGTCTGAGAGGTTTTAAATGATTTTAGGGGGGCCAGTTTCCTACACTTATTTTTTGATAGTAAATTCCTGATGATATATGAATATAGATTTTGATGATTTAATTCAGGAAGGAGATTTCCTCTTTTTAACTTTCCAAACTAACCCCTTGAGATTCTAGCTGCTCTCTTGCCTCTCTCCCCTTGCCTTATTTGTCACAAACCCTCCCCCTAAAAAAAATTGGGTCAGATTTGTCTTTAAGATCAGTACAGTCCTGTCTCTTCAGGAAGTCTTCTCTGATAATTCCCACTGAATTCTAATCACTTTTTAACCAGCATTTACTCCACTAAGTTATTTTATTGTTTTATGTTGTCTTAATTATGGATTGACCAATGGTATCTTAAGTCGTGTCCGACTCTCGTGACCCCATAGACTGTAGCCTGCCAGGCTCTTCTGTCCTTGGGATTCTCCAGACAGGAATGCTGGAGTGGGTTGCCATTTCCTTCTCCAGGGGATCTTCCCGACTCAGGGATCGAATCCAGGTCTCCTGCACTGCAGGCAGATTCTACCCACTGAGCTATGAGACGATTGCATTTAAAGGCATGTGTACAGACTATTTTCACTGCCCAGTGTCGGAATACTGGCAGGTACTAATTACTCTCTGTTTTCCCTCTGAATTTATCCCCACAGCTCGTGGCTGCTGTCCCGATAAGGTGGTTGTTCACTAACTGATTCTGTCCAAGTGAATACCTCTTACTAGATCCAAAATAAAGCTTTGATGTTTGACTTTTGGGATTATCTGCATCTCTCCTCTCTTCCTTTTAACTTCCAGTCTCTAAGGGTTAAAGATTTTCTTGTTTGCCTGCATTAGTTGAGATAGTATTTTCATAATTTAGCCATTTCATTTGCTATTTTAAATTCAGACATCACAAATAAACTGATTAAAAAAAAAACCCTGTGATTAGATCTGTGATTGTTAAAATTTGTAAAACATATTTGAACAGAAAGGCATTTCAGCATAATTTATAAGTGTGCTATACTCTGTGGTAAAGATAAAATGATGAGAATAATTTTTGCTTGAGGATAAACCATATTTGCATCTTAAATATAACTGGTAACGTTTCTCTTGTTAATTCAATTCAGGTAAAGTAACTTTTTTAAAGTAACTTTCTCAAGTGACAAAAATTTAGATGATGATGTGAAATAATGAGCTGTGGCTGTCTGTTTGGTTCATGTCTTAATTGTTACTTGCCTTTTCTGGTTTGTCTTTCAAATGCTACCCGAGGACAAGGTGTTTTAATAGGGTTTGGATTAAAAACTGTCACCCGTCCCCTTTGACCTTTGTTTTTTCTCTGAAATTTTAAAAATCCTTTACAGAAATTGTATTGGCCTAGATACGCTTCTGACTTCTTTATTGTGGTCTGGCATCATGTAAAATTTGATTTATGCTTTTTCACACATTCCCACATCCCAGCTACCCTCAAAAGTAAGCACAAGTGAGAACACAGCCTCTGAGAGGTTAATGACTGGGATTTAGGCTTCTGTCTTTGCTGCAGGTCTGTGCACTCTACTGTGTTAGAAGCCCTTAACCTTTTTTGTGCCATGTTTGACATTTTGGTGAAGCCTGTGGGTTCATCTTCAGAGTAATTTTTTTTTTAAATACATAAAATATATACCATTACAAAGGAAATCAATTATAACAACATTTTCAAAATACTTAAAAACCCAAATTTGTACCATGGTAATATGCTTATTTATTTGCACATTAAATAAAAAGATCTGACATTGGGTATATTGTATTTTGAGGTTCTGAAACGTTTTAATCTTACGAAAATATATGCTGTCTTTTGATGACAAAGTCACAGGTACTGAGGCTAATATGACCTGATTTTAGGCCATCATTCATCACTGGAGGAAATGCTTACTTTCATTTGTGTGCTATGAGCAGTCTTTCTGTCCTGTCCAGATCTTTGTGATCCCATGGGCTGTAGCCCATTACGGTCCTCTGTCCTTGGAATTTTCCAGGCGAGAATACTGGAGTGGGTTGCCATTTCCTACTCCATTTCCCTCTGACCCAGGGATTGAACCTGTCTCTGTGTTTCTGTGTTTCCTGCGTTTTGGCAGGCAGATTCTTTACCATTAGTAAAAATGAAGATGCTTTTTTTTTTCCTTATCCGAGTTTACAAACTTGTTGCATTCCCAAGGTCAGAACTGCTTTAGACCACACTGTCTTTGTTGCCAGTGTACATTTTGTCACCTGCTGGTCTTGGCACTTACTAGGCATTAATAAAGGTTGAATAAACTGTTTGCAGAACCCCAAATATATGCTAATGATATAAGGCCTCCAAAAAAAGAGAGAACTAAGATCATGGCATCTGGTCCCATCACTTCATGGGAAATAGATGGGGAAACGGTGGAAACACTGTCAGACTTAATTTTTTTGGGCTCCAAAATCACTGCAGATGGTGATGGCAGCCATGAAATTAAAAGACACTTACTCCTTGGAAGAAAAGTTATGACCGACCTAGATAGTATATTGAAAAGCAGAGACATTACTTTGCCAACAAAGGTTCGTCTAGTCAAGGCTATGGTTTTTCCAGTGGTCATGTATGGATGTGAGAGTTGGACTGTGAAGAAGGCTGAGCGCCGAAGAATTGATGCTTTTGAACTGTGGTGTTGGAGAAGACTCTTGAGAGTCCCTTGGACTGCAAGGAGATCCAACCAGTCCATCCTAAAGGAGATCAGTCCTAGGTGTTCATTAGAAGGGCTCATGTTGAAGCTGAAACTCCAATACTTTGGCCACCTCATGCAAAGAGTTGACTCATTGGAAAAGACCCGGATGCTGGGAGGGATTGGTGGCAGGAGGAGACGGGGACCACAGAGGATGAGATGGTTGGATGGGATCACTGACACGATGGACGTGAGTTTGAGTAAACTCTGGGAGTTGGTGATGGACAGGGAGGCCTGGCGTGCTCCAGTTCGTGAGGTCGCAAAGAGTCGGACACGACTGAGTGACCGAACTGAACTAAACTGAATAAAGGGAAGAATGATTAAGACATATGTTGAGAGCCTCTTGAGAGTAAGAATTAAAGTTCACTTTAATTTGAGATGGTTAGAACCTATTTATTTAAACAGAATTGTTAATATTTTGTTCCTTAGGATTCTAGTCAGTTCTCTGCCTGTCTTTCCCCTAAAGGTAAACAAAAAAAAAGAAAAGGGATTATGGTATTTTCTTCATTAAAAAGCTTTAGCCTTCTGTATTTCAGTTTCTTTTGGGCAATTTGTTTTAATGAGGGTGACTGACTGTCATGGAAAGTTTAGGTTAGTTCTCCATCAGTGATGACTGGTATGCAGGGCACAGACAGGACCTGAAATAGGATGTTTAAGAGCGTTGAATTGGCATGGCTCCCCTGCATGTTATGTAAGCCTGAAAAGGTTTATTTTACTGCTTTTTACCTGGGTGAGTCTGAACTTCATCAATTGTCAGATGCGACAGCTTAAGTGTACTGTAGTTGCTTCTGTCCTTACTAAAATCTAATTCTACTAGTTTTTTTTGTTAGTTAAATAGGAGGTAACCACTTAAAAACATTTTATTTCCTCCCTTAGGTGAGGAATAGGCAGGCTGTTTTTTCTTAACTGTTCAAGGCCCCTCTGTCTGACTCTGTGTAGCTCCAGAGACCCTGAGTAACTTGGATGGTGTTGAGAGGGAAGGCTTCAGGTACTGGGGGAAGGCCCTTTAGCACTTTTTCCATCGGTGGAGTTGTGGCCCCCGGTATACATGAAGTCCGTGGCTGAGCTCTCTCCAGTCCAGCCTTGCGGTCAGAGCTGTAAACTCGGGGCACTCTCTGACACAGCCCAGCTCCTCGGTCCCATCTCCTCCCAAGGAGGATGCTTTCAGACAAGTAGGCGCTTCACTCAGCTTCCTTGGTTCTGTCTCCCAGCTCGGCCCTGCAAGAACACCTATTGAACTTCTCTTCCGCCATATGCATTTTTCCCTCCATTCTTCCCAACCTCTAGTTTGTTATTTTTTTGATCACTACCAACCCTTAGAGTCAAAAACTTTTTGTATTTGATACAGGTAGTTTGCAAAAGCTTTTAGCCTGAATTTTTATAAGATTTTTGCTTACAGCAGGGGTGGAGCATACTATTATCTCCTGATTATCTGAGAACAAATCATTTTAAATTTGGCATGTAAGTTGAATAGTACATTTTTTTTCTTTTAGTACCTCTTCTTTTGTAATGACATTTTTTTGGTAGAACTGTCCTTCCCCCATTAATTTTTATTTTGCTGCAACCCATTAGGAAACTTCCTGAGACCCACAACATAGGTGTTTATCCAGTTATTAGGAGAGTTTGAAAGAATCCATATTTGCTTAGGTTTTTATTTTGTACCATTTTAAAGCAGTGTTTCCCAAGTGGGGACTTGAATAACAGTATTTGGAAGAGCATGTTGCTGCCAAAAGCTCTAATGGAGGCTATTTTAAATTCTCAATAAATCCAGCAATAAAACAATTATTAAATTTTTTTTTGCATGTCTAATGAATTTTGTGATAGTCAGTGGAGATAAAGCAAAAGGGCTTCAGTTCCTGACTTGCTTTATCACACAGTTGGTTTACAACATACGTATATTCCTGCCATGGGGATTAGATGTTTATGTGGTTTACAATTTTTATTCATAGTCATGTAGTATTTAATTTATGGCCTATAGTGGATTATTGGCTAAAGTCTAGAAACATCCAGGACTCTGTTGATGAAAAGCAGGTTAATGAACATCATAAAAATGATGATAGTTCTGAAAATTAACTTCAGGATGCTTTCCACTACATTAGTAAGCTGTGTTCATTTGATATAAATCCTCATTTAGCGCATTGAGGTGCACCTATATTTTAGTACTTAATGTTAAAAAGAGAAAAACATGGTGATTATTCAGTTTTGTTTTTAATTTATTGGGAATAAAAACTGCTCCTTCACCCCGCCTCCCCACCCCAACATATTCACCTTTACAGATAGCACTCTGAACTCCTCTGTCTTGTCTTGTTATTTAGAAGTAAAACACAGAAAGGCTAAAATTAAACCACTTAGTTCATTTAAGTACAACATGCAAGAGTTCTGAACATTAGATCATGAAAACAGTCTTTGTTTATTTTTGATATTACATTTAAAAATACTGCGTATGCTAAGTCAATTCAGTCATGTTCAACTCTTGGTGACCGTATGGACTGTAGCTTGCCAGGCTCCTCTGTCCATTGGATTCTCCAGGCAAGAATACTGGAGTGGGTTGCTGTTCTCTCCTCTAAGGGACCCTCCCGACCCAGGGATCGAACTTGTGTTCCTTAAGTCTCCTGCATTAGCAGGACGGTTCTTTACCGCTAGTGCCATCTGAGGAACCCTTAAAAATACTATTGATCCTCAAACCAAAGATAATATAGTATCATTTTTGAAAATTTTTTTGTATAATGAAAGATTGAAATAAGTTGAATTTTACTTTGATAAATTGTAAGTGTTATATTACAGTCAACCTTGTCATGATCTTAATGATGTTAGTGAGTTATGAGCACATGTTTTAAGTCTCTTTATCTTGTGACGTACAAATTACAAGGTCTTTAAAAAAAATTTCCATGGGTTTCTTAAGATTGTATTGTATTGGCTAACAAGTTCATTTGGGTTTTTTTGTAAGATATTAAACACAGGAATGAACTTTTTGGTTTACCCAATACTATGGTGAGAGGATCTGCCCTTCTGAAAATGTTGAGAAATGCATTTTGTCCATTGGAATGTGCAGTGGGGAGAAACGCTCTGGGAAAAGAAAGGAAACGTCTTGCCAGTGAGGAGAATGTATGGAAACGTGTACACGCTGGCTCAGACTGGGGTCAGCTTTGAACGCTTTCAGTAGTATATTGGCCCTAGTTATAATAGGGCCTGTTCCCTGTATTACTGCATTTTTGATGGTAACGAACATCACCTGACAGGGATGCCAAGATCTCTGCATCTTGCTGGGTTAAGGATGATTTTAGTAAAAGAGGGTTCACTACTAGAAGACTCCTTCAAGGGTGTTACCTTGTTTTTGAGCCCTTAAAGTTCTGTCCTTAACTGCAGGAATGTTTAGATTAATTGTGGATACTAAAAGGGAAACCCAAGGTTGAGAGAATCTTAGGAAAATACAGAAATACTACTTCAGTGTGAATAAGAGAAGCATTTTTAAGATGATAAAAGTACAAATATTGCTCATTAAAAACAAAAAAAAGATGTGTTTCAACCAAGCTTGCTGTTAAGTGAATATGTTTAAGTGGCTTATAGTTCTCATTTATTTTAATACATCTTTTATAAAATTGGACATGCTATATTGAAAAAAAAAGGGCCCCTGGATATAATTTGCATTTCTTAAGAATGTAGCAAATCTGTCATGGCATGCTTAAAATAATTATTTTCTTACAGAATTTTAACACTAATGCTAAGACCATTGCTGCTGCTGCTGCTGCTAAGTCGCTTCAGCCGTGTCCGACTCTGTGCTACTCCATAGAGGGCAGCCTACCAGGCTCCCCGGTCCCTGGGATTCTCCAGGCAAGATCACTGGAGTGGGTTGCCATTTCCTTCTCCAGCTAAGACCATTACCAGCAGCTTTAATGTTTTAATATTTCACCTAACTTATGCCCAAGCAGACTGTTCTAGACCTAAACTAACGTTTACTTTTCAACTGTTAGTTGAAATTCTCTTAGGGATTGTTAGCATATCACAGGGAGTATTGAAGTAGTGTAGTTGTTTGTTCTGGGACTTCGGAATTTCTGAAGTTTAATAGAATGTAGAGTAGTGGAAGTGAGGTTCCTAAGTGGAAGACACAGGACAGGATGCTCACACTTGAGTTTTGTGCTGATATGTGGAAGAGGCGGAGGTGGGATGCATGAACTTGTGACTTAATCCTTTCATTTCAGGTTCAAATTCTGATTTTAGTGAATTTGCAATAAAAGAGAATCTATGGAAAAAAAGGGGGAATTAAATAGGATTTATGTTGTATGCCACCATCCATTGGATCATCGAAAAACCAAGAGAGTTCCAGAAAAACATCTATTTCTGCTTTATTGACTATGCCAAAGCCTTTGTGTGGATCACAGCAAACTGTGGAAAATTCTGAAAGAGATGGAAATACCAGACCACCTGTCCTGCCACCTGAGAAATCTGTATGCAGGTCAGTAAGCAACAGTTAGAACTGGACATGGAACAACAGACTAGTTCCAAATAGGGAAAGGAGTACGTCAAGGCTGTGTATTGTCACCCTGCTTATTTAACTTATATGCAGAGTACATCATGAGAAACACTGGGCTGGGTGAAGCACAAGCTGGAATCAAGATTGCCCAGAGAAATATCAATAACCTCAGATACGCAGATGACAACACCACCCTTATGGCAGAAAGCGAAGAACTAAAGAACCTCTTGATGAAAGTGAAAGAGGAGAGTGAAAAAGTTGGCTTAAAGCTCAACATTCAGAAAACTAAGATCATGCCATCTGGTCCCATCACTTCATGGGGAATAGATGGGGAAACAGTGGAAACACTGTCAGACTTTATTTTTGGGGGCTCCAAAATCACTGCAGATGGTGACTGCAACCATGAAATTAAAAGACACTTGCTCCTTGGAAGGAAAGTTATGACCAACCTAGACAGCATATTCAAAAGCAGAGACATTACTTTGCCAACAAAGACTGTCTAGTCAAAGCTATGGTTTTTCCAGTAGTCACACATGGATGTGAGAGTTGGCCCAAGAACACTGAACGCTGAAGAATTGATGTTTTTGAACTGTGGTGTTGGAGGAGACTCTTGAAGAGTCCTTGGACTGCGAGGAGATCCAACCAGTCCATCCTAAAGGAAATAAGTCCTGAATATTCATTGGAAAGACTGATGTTGAAGCAGAAATTCCAATACTTTGGTCACCTGATGTGAAGAACTGACTCACCGGAAAAGACCCTGATGCTGGGAAAGATTGAAGGCGGGAGGAGAAGGGGACAACAGAGGATGAGATGGTTAGATGGCATCACCGACTCAATGGAGATGAGTTTGAGTAAACTCGGGGAGTTGGTGATGGACAGGGAGGCCTGGCGTGCTGCAGTCCATGGGGTCATGAGTGAGCGACTGAACTGAACTGATGTTGTATCCTTACTGCTGTCGTGTAGAATGCTGTGTGAGAAGAGAGAAGGAAAAAATTTGAGAGTGTTGTTTCAAGTAGTCAGATTCTCAGCAAACTTTGAGATAGCTGCAACATTTTCTCATGAAGGTTTAGCTTGCTGGAAAGGTGGTGGAAAGTTTGTGAATTATTAGTCTGTAGGTTGTATGATTATGTTAGACGGGTTGAACAGGCAGTAGGTGGAAGGATGGAACCTCAAAGAATTCCTGGGGTAGAAAATGAGTAATCTATCAATTGCAGGCTATTTGAAATTTGAGGATTATTTGTATGACGTTCTGGGTGAAGTAGGTTTATGGGAGGGAAAGAGTAATCTGATGAGGTAGTGGTATATGTCAGAAGATAATATGATGCTCACAACATTTTTTTTACAAGGTTACTTTCATTATACCTGCT
This sequence comes from Bos grunniens, assembly GCF_055505025.1. Classification (NCBI taxonomy): domain Eukaryota; kingdom Metazoa; phylum Chordata; class Mammalia; order Artiodactyla; family Bovidae; genus Bos; species Bos grunniens. The sequence goes on from NC_141168.1 coordinate 23,511,462, forward strand.
TTGTAGGTGGGGAGACTGAATCACAGGAAAGCTTATGACTAAGGATGCAGAATAACAGATGGCAGAGCAGGGTTTTAGATCTAGGCAGTGTGATTCCAGAGCTGACATTCTCTTCTGAAGAGATTAAATAACTTGCTTAACTGACTTGCCCTGATTTGGACAAAGCACCTCATTGATTTTCCAGTTTTCTCTTACTACACATATTTTGGATGAGGAGACTTTCCTGGGGCAAATACAGACTTCTAAGGTAGAAGTCTATACCACCTCTTTCAAGTATGCTCAGTATAGCTAATTTTTTAGCTTCTTAAGTGTTGATGTTTTTAAGGCTGTCTTTGATTCTTCTAGGTGTGAGAAAAGTTAAATTAGAACTTTGAGGTTTTTTTTCTTTTTAAATTCTGAAAGTATGCTAAGACATTTACAGAAGACTTGGAAAATGCAGAATACAGTTATAATAGTTCCACTAAATACATTACAATTTTTTTTATGTTGATAGAGATTTTTAGTTGGAGTTTCAATACCAAACTAACTCTCAAAAATTGATAGAATGAATAGAAAAGATGAAGGATATAGTAGATCTGAAAATCACTGTGAACCAATTCAGTATAATTAAAGTTTATATAGTTTTCACACAACAGCAGGATACAAATTCTATTCAAGTTCCCATAGAGAGCTTTGAATTTTTGCCATGTTTTATCAGGATATTTGGGGTAGAATAGAGGTTCTGCTGTCTAATGGAGACTCTACGTAACAGTGGCTTAAAAAGTTAGAACTGGACTTTTCTCTTGTATAACATTTTGGATAATTTCATGACTCCTTAGTTTGGGGACCCAGGCTCCTTCTGTCTTATTGCTCTGCATCCCTAAGGTTTTTCCCTTGTCCGTATGGTCCACGAAGGCTCCCAGCTGTTCTCTAGCCCGGGCCATGGGGAATAACTTCGAAGCCATTCACAGCACATCCAGTCACATATTATTAACCAGGATGTAGTCATGAGACTACGTGACTGCAAGCCAGGCTGGACAATGTTGTCTTTATTCTGATCAGCCATGTGCCCAACCACACATCGCCTGTATGGCAGTCTGTGCTGGGTTAAGTTATTCATCCTTTTCTTTGGATTCCCAGGTGAGAGTGGAAAAGGGTAGTTTGTGCTGAAAATGTTGGTAACCCTGAGACGGACGTTCTTGCCAAAATAAAATTGAGTTACCTTGGGATATTTTGGTTCACTTTCTCACATGTTTGAATTCCTGTTTGGATTTTAGTTACTCCTCATATCAGCAGGATGAAAAACTGAAAAAACATAATATTTCAGTTGATACCCAGATTACATAAACAGCATCTGAGGATTTCTTTACTACTGCAAGGATTGAATAATTTAGTCTAATTTTCTTTTAGACCCAAATAAATAAGATGGAAGTCAAGATAAAGCTATAGTATCTGTTACAGAGTCCTGTCATTTATCATTGCTACCCTGTCTTGAAAGCTTTGTGAAAAGAGATGGTTTTGATATTTGTGATTGAGATACAATTCCCACAAAGAGGTGTTTCAAACCTTTTCATCTTATCCAGTGATTGCGGTGTGTGCATGTACTAAAGCAACTTTTAAAAAATGAAACTTTGGTACATCGAATAATAGCTTTTACTAGAGATGCTTCAGGCCGTGGAACCCCAGTGAGAAGTTGTCAGATACCATTTTAGAGAAACAGGGCTATATTTTGATATGTATTTCCTACCAAGTATAAATCGAGTCAGCAAGCAAAGAACACGGAATCCTTTAATTTGCTGGTGGCAACAAAGGATGTAATGATAGATACAATATAGTTAAAATTTATCGTTGATGTTATATTTTCTTTTGGCCTATGCGTGTGTGTGGAATAAAATAAATAGATATCTATGTCTGTTTCACAGCCCAAATGGACAATTTATAGAGTGATTTTCTAGAACATCCCCAAATAGAGTGACGTTTTGTAGCAGTGAGTGCTTACCTGTGGGCAGTGTAGCTCCATGAAGCTTCACCTGCGTTATGTTGTGGGACATTTGTTGCTGATGCAGAAAATCCTGTCAGTGGTTCTTTCCTTCTGACTTAACCTCAGCTGATTGCTTAAGTCACTGACTAAGGATTTTTCATCAGCTGTCTTTGGTAACATATATTGTTCATCATACTAGGGGCATTGGTATTATCAATTGAAAAGTCTGAATGGAAGGCAAAAAATTAAATGCTACATTAAAAACTGAAGTGAAAAGAGAATATTTTGGCTAAGATTTCCTCCATATTCTCCATACATTTAGTACGGCCACCGAGTCTTTTTTCCTGACACTTTGAATCATCATTTTCAATCCAGAAGAATTCTTTGTCAAGCAGCCCTCGTCACGTGGTGTGCTTCCAGACAGTGTATAAAAAAACTGTGTTAGAAATAAGACTTTAGTATCATAGTGGTGTGTGACTGTATTTTCTTTGAGTAATTTGCCTTTTAAGAATGGGGTATAGGCAGGATGGCTGTGGGGTAAAAGGAGAAAATGAAAACCAATTTTGTTATCTTGAATCTTGGGGTGTTGTTTTTGTGTAGACTTTTCTACACTTTTTAATCCCAGTCAACTCTCCTTTGGTGTATAGAAAGTGGTTTGAACTTCTGTTAGCTGAGCTGATATAATTTGTACAGTGGATGTTCATTGAATTGATTGAATTGATAGTTTTTGTAAAAACTGGCATTTTTTCCCCTGTTTATTCATGCCTCATTTAAAATGGTTATGAATATAAAAATGTGCTTTTGGTAAAAAATACTATTAAGTATAAAGAGAGAAAGAAAAATGAGCCATTCTCCCCAAATTCAAAGATAATCATCATCATTTTGTATATATCATTCCAGGCCGTATATGTGTATGTATTTCTTGTGCTTTTTTCAGAGCTGGACATATACAAAACAAAATGAAGAGCAACAGTATTTTCAGTTTTTAGTATCTTGTCCTTCTTGGTTACTTGTGAGGCTATTTTTCTGGGATTAATATTATTACTTGTTTCTTAATATTAGCTTAGTATTTTGTTATATGGCTGTTCTGTTTTACTATTTGGCCATTTTCCTATTTTTGGATGTGTAATTTGGTTCCTTTTTCTCATTATTTTATGTGTAAAAGATATATTGCTCTTCCTTGTTGTTTAAGTCTTTCTCATTGCCATCAGCCTTCATGCTTCTAAGAGGAAGATTTAATAGTCATTTAACCTGGCCATGAAAATGAATTTTTAGACAATCCTTGATCAGCATCAATTTTACCTTACCCTTTTGTCTCCTCTTCATTCATCATAATCTGTGACTTTAGTAATGTTCAAAGACAATGAAAGAGATTCCAATTAATTCTTGTTACTGTCAGATCAAATTAATTTACAATAAATATGTGAACCTTGGAGATCAGAAACTCAAATACTTATGTAATTGGACCTGGACATCAAGCTAGATCCTAAATCCTCTTGAAAGATGCACCACAAATTCTTCTGTTACACACTCTTTGCTGTGGGTTTTAAAAATTGTAAATCCTAGCATGTTGACATTCTGAAGGATATATGGCTTAAAATAGCCTCTCACAAAATATAGTATTGGCTCAATGAAATGTTATATAGCATCAGTCAGGATTTTTAAAATAAAATGCTGGTGGTTCTTCAGTTGAGGGGCGTTTCATTCTGTTTTCATAATGAGTTCATTTTGGACTTAAAATACCTCCTCAGTTCATTTCATCTTCAAGAGAAACTTCATTGGTAATTTACAGATAAAAATTTAAGTCACAGAGAATAGAGTCAGGAATAGAACACCGGTCTCTCTTTAAACCTGATTCTTTAATTAAAATTGTTTTGTTTTGAAATCTGCTTTTATGTCCTTTAAGAGAAATCAAATATAACATGCGTGTGTATTTCACAATCCTATGGTGTATACACACACACACACACACACGCCTTCGGCCCACGGTTATGATTATAAAATGAAAGTCTTTCATTTTCATGTGTGGCAGGTTGTACCATTATGATTATTTTATGGCCATGTTTCAGATGCATATCAACTTAAATCTGATCATTTTATACTATCTTTTAAAAGATCTTTTTATATATGAATAATGTCATAAATGCCTCGCTGTAAAATTCTTTGTAAATTATATAACTGAGATCAAATACATTAAAGCCATTTCTAAGTGATAAAACACACAGCAAAGTCTTATTAATTTGGATTCATTTAATTTACAGTTTGTCATGAAATTAGAGAAGATTTATATTTACTCATATCAAACAAGGTCAGGGTAGGCGATGGCGTAGATAGGGTTTGGTAAGAAAATTCAGAGGGGAAATCTCAGATTACTTAGCACATTATTTTATGTAATCATCATGTACCTTGGACATTACTATTTACAGAGGATAAGTTGCTATTCTAATTATTAGTTTCATTAAAATAGTTCCTAGGGACCTCTGCCTGATAACAGTTAAAAGAGTTAAAAAGAACATGAATGCGTATCTTTTAAAATATTATATGTTTAGATTGTACCGTTGCTGCTTTCCTACCATTTATTCTATATAATTTTGTATTATATGCTGTAGTAAAAGCTAATTTATTTTTGGTGTTTATAGAGAAATTATTCCTTATTAAACCCTTCAACTCCTTAATTTCAAAATGGAATCTCTGTGAATTATTATAAGTTAATTTAGAGTGAATAACTTTAAATCCTTTTCTCATTTTCTTTGAATATAAAATTATAGCCTTATTGAACTGTTTGTTCAACATTAATTCTGATATTGTCACCTATGAAAGATATAATTTTAATTGGCCAAGAGCTATCTGATGTAGATAGTTTTGATGAGAAGTGTGTCAGCTTGAAATAAATCTATGTTTGAGAAATTTACTCTTAAAAACATTAATCTGAAAATGTCTGTGAATGCCTAATGCATCTGAATAGCTTGGGTAGGTGGGTATCACCTTGTATCTGTGTGCATTCTTATGATACCATAACAGTGAGCTGGGGCTTGGCTGTAGTTTGTAGTCACTTTCCATTTCCATTGGATTCTTAATGAAGTCCTTGTCCTTATTATATGACATATTTTGAGGCACCAGGAGAGGGGGTAAAAAAAAAGACAGTTGGATAATTTAGCACAAAGTGGTTTTGGATACCCTAAGGAATAGCAGGAGCCTGGCAGGTTACAGTTCATGCAATCACAAAGAGTTGACGCGACTAAGCAACCCACACCCACACACCAATGCCCCCTCCCCCAGTCAAGGTGAGTGGGACTGGGGAGATGTGACTTTGGTGAGTATGGAGAGAGAGGAAGCTGGTAGTGCTTGGGCACCTTGAGGCAGAGGTCATGTGGGAGGAAGGTGCTTTGCTGTCATCAGCAGATTTTCATCTGTGTTTGAAAAGCCCGTATTACTGGAAGTGCATTATTTGTGATTATCAGTGGTCATACAGACTAGGTTTCCCATGTTTATCTTTTATCAGGGTGAACATTTTGGCCCAGTCTGTAACAGTGTTTTCCGGTGGTGGGGCAGTACTGAGTCCAGGGAGGCTTAGAGATCTGTGGGCAAGCCACTGGTGTTTAGTGGGGAGGTGGGGACAGGGATCTAGAGAGCTTGCAGTGCCTCAGGGAGTTCCGCCCCTTGAAGAACTGTCCTGTGTCCTCCATTTCAGAATGTCCCATCAGGAATTCATGCAGCTGAAAACCTGCCCACCTAGCCCAGAACGGACAGAAGGCGTGTGGTTTTGTATAGTTTAAAGATACTCTGAATTTTCTGGGGATGTAACTGCTCTGTCACAGTAACCATAGCTATTGCATATGCGGTGGTTTAACAGAAGCTCACGAGTCAGCCTGTTTTATTGTATCTGGTATAGACTTGAGGGCTGATTCCCTGGTGGTTCAGTGGTGAAGAACCCGCCTGCCAATGCAGGAGACGCGGGTTTGATCCCTGAGTTGGGAAGATCCCCTGGAGAAGGAGATGGCTGCCCCCCGCTCTAGTATTCTTGCCTGGGAAATCCCATGGACAGAGGAGCCCGGCAGGCTACAGTTTGTGTCCGACTCTGTGATTAAACAACAGCAACAAGTGCAGGCTTGAGCATTTACATACTAAAATGCCATTATTCATTATAAATTAATTTCTCTTTATTTTTTTTTAATGGTACACTTAGGGTATTATTGATTAAAAACCTTGTGTCTGTATTATCTATTTATTTTCAGCATAGTAGAGGGAGTGTTACAAAATACTTTATTTTGTATTTCACCCTATAGGGTGAAACCCAGTGGTCTGAACAAGGACCTTTTATGTCATCCCAGGTGTTCTAAACCAGTTACATCCTAAGCCTTGAGCACATGATATAACTGCTTCTGAAAGACAAAGTGTTCAATGGCCTTTCTCTGTGTAACACTAGTGTGAAGAAAATTTGTGGATCTTTAGGAATATAATCATAATAAATGTTTGTACTATTCTGTTGAGTTGAACTTGACTATAGATAATTTTACTTTTAGAAAAAAGGTAAAGTACATTCTTGTGTTTAAAAGATAAGCTAGGGCCTTTGTTCTTGAAATTCTTGTGCACAGTCTTGTCTCTTACAGATGGTGAAGTCACTGGTGGTCATTGACTTCACAGAGTTTCCACAGTGCTTCACAGAGAATTATGTTTGGTTTATTAGACATTGCAACCGCCGGTGACTACGTTGAAATAGGGTTTTCTGAACAATAGGTAGATATTCGTTGGATGGAGGAAAAAAATAACAGGGCTATAGATAAAAGCGAGGCTGACCTAATTTTCACAGTGTGAATTAAAAAACGAAGCTCAGGGTATTGCACTATAGTTTAATGAAAAATATTATACCAATATGTATTATGCTGCCTCACAGTTTTAATATATTTGAACTACCATAAATAAAATATGAATCAAGCATGGGTGTAAAATCTCAATTGCTTTATTTAAAACTTCCCAGGAGAGGCCGTTGTTCTGCAGTGGTTAGCTCATGGGTTAAATAGGTCCTTTTTGGCATCTCACCCTTAATGGACTATAAATGAAGCCACTGAAGCCCAGAGGTCTGACTCTGATCTGCTGCTGCTGCTAAGTCGCTTCAGTTGTGTTTGACTCTGTGCGACCCCATAGACGGCAGCCCACCAGGCTCCTCTGTCCATGGGATTTTCCAGGCAAGAGTACTGGAGTGGGGTGCCATTGCCTTCTCTGACTCTGATCTGCCTACTGTTTTTGCTGCCTAGTGGTGGGCCAATATCTAGAAATAGGACTCTAGGTTGTTTTTTTTTCTTCTTCTTATAGAAAGGGCTGTCATTGGGTCAGAACTTTTACTTTCATTCAGAAGAAGAAAAGTCTTGAGGTTGGAGTTAGTTGACATTTCCCAGGGCTGTAGGTGGATTAGAAGATAGATTCTGTTTTTAGACTTTTGCTTTCCTTGGACTTTGAATACATGCAAAGATAGATTTAAAGTCTTCCTTGGAAAATAGTGTTGGTCAGAGTTTGAAGTACTAAATATTTTAGTTGAATTTAGGAATTTTATTAGCAGTAATGGATTTTTGGCTAAAATACAGTTTTTATCACTAATAGGAAGAAGGAAGAATGATTTATGACTTGCTATTTGACTTTTTATTTACCAAAGCAAATTACTTAGGTTAGGGCATTAGTCTTGGTTAAAGCCCTTTAGCACACGAGAGTGGGCTTGTCCACTGTTGCAGTGTTCTAAACTACGCTTAGAGAAATGTGCTGTGAGCCTGGCTTGCATCGGCGTGGCAATCAGGAAGGAGGACTGGAACATGATAAATCAGTGTGAACTGGTCCATGCTGCTGCACAGCCACATCTTTGTGAGTAATGTAGACATTATAGTCTCTAAATTACTTTTGAGCAGCGACCACTAGCATTCATCAGTCTTTTATAATTTAGTTGCAGATTATTGATTATGACTGCCCTTCAAACATGCACAGGTCTCTACCAATTGCGAAAATCATCTTTTATTTATAATTTTTCCAACTCGTTCCTTTTTGTTTCATTTCTAAACTTGGTGAAGAGAGGCTTGTAATTGCTGCCTTCCATTGTCTCCTCCCACTGGTTCCTGATGCCCAGACCACCTGATTTCCATGCGCTCCATGGGACGGTGGGTCATTGCAAGCATGCTGCCAGGTCTTCCCGCTGTGCCCAGGATAGACATGAATTCACTGAACCTGGACTAGGCCGTGGAGTCCTGCACAGAGTGTCCCAGGCCGCTGCTGCCAGCTAATCAGAATTGGTACATGAGTCGAAATCTGTTTCACTGTTTCTGTACAGAGTACTTTGGTTCATATCTTGCTTTTCCCATTCCATTTCTTCTTGGTCTGTAATGATGTTCTTTTACGCCTCTCCTTCATCTGATGAATTTTTAAGGCCTATTCTTTAGCCTTCTACTCTCTTTATACATTTTCTTTATTTTTCCAGGAAAATTCACTGATCTCAGATCTGTAACAGTTATTTCCAAATCAGCATTTCCAGCCAAGTCTCAAATCAAATCTGAATTTCAGGTTCAAATGTCTAATTGCCTGCCATTCCATGTGGTGATTCTGCCATTACTTTCAACTGAAAGTATGTCTGACCTGAAACTCATTACCTTTCTTCACTTTATTGACCATGCTGGGTGTTAGTTTTCTGGCATCTGGGTGCACCTTTGACTTTCTTTCTCGTTCATCTCTCAGTCACAGATGATCAGTTTTTCCCATCAAAGTCCTTGTATCTCAGAATCCATGCTTATGGCCAGTATCCTAGTTCAGGTCTTCATCAGCTTACACCAGCAAAGCTCAGGCTCGAGTGAGCACCTCAGATTTGGTGGGCTTGTTAGCACACAGATTGCTGGGTCCCACCCCCAGGCCTTCTGAAGTATAGTTCTGGGGTGCATCTGAGTTTGCATCTCTTAGCAGATTCCTGGTGACGCTGCTGGGGGACGGAGGCAGAGAGAATGAAGCTGCGTTTTGAGAACCACTCATTGCTTTACATTTTTCCCATCCAATTAATCTGCAAATCTCTGCGAGATTAGACTAGATTAGACTTCCTGGAACACCCCATTTCATTGAATTATTTTCATTTTTAAACACCTGTTTATGATACCCTCTCTCTTAACATTTCTTATCCAAGCCCTGCCTAGTTTCCAAGACTCCTCACAAATGAGCATAAATTACCCTTCATTTTTTTTTTCCTTATAAACAAGCTTTGTTTGGTTTCCTTTCCATTTGTCTGGTCTTATGTCCTTGCTTCAGTCCCTCTTCCTTTGTGAAATACTCCATGAGTACACCCCACCTTTGTAAGTTTCATTATTACTAAACCCCCAAAGCACTCATTCAGACTCTTATCTCCTTAATGGTAGGAACCATATGTCTTCATCTCCTACAAAGCCTAGGATAGGATTAAATCAGTGTGGATTTACTATTAAGTGAATTGATTGATTTCTCTAGTTTGTATATTCCTCGAGGCTGCTTGATTTGGGAGAAAACAATTAAGCAAAAATAATTTCATATGTTTAAGCATTAAACCTTATAGCTAGTACAATAAGCTTATAATGAAAGTTCATCCCTCTCTCCTTTATGAATAATCCACTGCTGGTAGTGGTGGCTCAGAAGTGTCCACAGGAGCAGAAGCCTGGTGATGGTGGTCGTGGCATGCAGAACTGGGGAGAAGCCCTTTGTTTTGAATTTCTTTTGGCAGTCCGCACTTTTTCCTTAGATAACATGTGATTTTGGAGAGGGTGTTCTTAGTTTTTTCTGAATCATCCCTAAGTTACCTGAAAAGTTGGTGGCTTACTTCCCCTAATGACTGATGTTGACTCCAGAGAGCAAGCAGTTAAGATGTTTACTGAACAGCTGCTGTGTGCCTAGCAGAGTCTGCACAATATTGCTGTCTCTCACCCTGTCCTTCCTTCCCTCCTCTGTTTTTGGTTTGCCTGTAAAGCGTAGAGGATGTTTTTGCTAGTTTTCAGGGTGTTTGCTAGACAGTTGTCCCAAGTGAGCGGAACGTCAGTTCAGGGGAACAGTTGGCAGTGTATGTTGTCAGCGGTAGAACCTTTGTTCTTTCACCTTCCGGTTTGGGGCTTTTTGGGGAAATGGAGGCTCAAGCATGAATTCGGTCTTGTCAGGCTCTCATTTAACACAGCCGTGTTAAGGGGAAGGCTGTTGGAGAGTTTCTAGCTTGGGTTCTCATTTTACAGAGGAGACAGCTTTGACCTAAAGCAATGACGTGTTTTTGAACAAAGTCACAAAAACGCATTATGGCAAAGCCAGAATAGACGGGAACCGCCTTTACATCCAGCTTGGTCCTCTTTGTGTGTCATGGATCTTTATGGAGAAGCCTTTGAATGTGGCCACACTCAGGACTATTGTAAAGAAACAGGAAAAGGTTTGGGTGGTTTTGGTACTGCATTTGGGGTTGGAGGTTTAACGCTGCTGAATTTATAGTTTTATCCCCAGTGAACAAAATACATCCATTTGTGAAACAGACAAAAAAATTAAGCTATGCATCAAAAAGCAATATCCAGAGGTAATTATTATTTTTTAATTTAAATTATAGATCTTATTTTCCTAGAGGCTGTGTGAGATTTTGCAACTATTATTCAGAATATTAAGACATGAAATACTAGGTATATCTGATTCTCAATACTGGTTTATGAATTGTCTTCTTAAAAATGTGGAGACCGTAGAATATGAGTGATGAGCCTGTCTGCTGCTATACAGCGTCTGCAGCCCGTACTGATGTTTGTTTTCACATAGAATGGAGCATGGAGCTGGTTTCCAGGAGTGCTTGTTGTGAGGCAAACAATAAAATGAACATTATTTGCATATTATGCCATTCAGATTAGAAATTTACGAAAGCATATAAATCCTCATGGAGCAGTAATACTGCAAAATAAGCCATTAACTTGATGCAGTTGATGTTTAGGTTGCCAAACTCTTTGTGACACTGTACCTTCTGATTCGATATTTATGGTTCTGAAAGTGCAGTTAAGGATTTTCCTTCCAACGTCGTCATTAGCTTTGATGTATATGTGGCCTCAGTTACCCGGCCAGGTATCTAGACAAATGGCATTTCTTGAAGTCAGTCCTAGGTTACATTACCCTTAAGGTGATGGTGAATGTTACTGTCAGCTTATCATCACACTTAACACTCCGTGTGTGTGTGTGCTTAAATCAGGTTTGTCTGCTAACTAGATGGTGCCACAAATGGATAATGGCACACTGTTACGTGTTTCTTTCTAACCCCGGAGATTTATTGTAGCCATCTTTTGACTCTTCTAATCAAACCCTGTACCTTTTATAAGATAAGGAGCGTGACAAGATTTATCCTGCAGCCCATGCTGTGAGTCATTTACTCCTGATACACTCTGTGTTGTATTTCATTGATTGCATGGATGCTTCCATTATTATTTTTTAAACAATCAGTGCTCTTTTTATATTAATGAATTTATTGAAATAATAAGATTAATGGATATTTCTATGGAGCTGAAAATTTAATTTGGCTGTATTTTATGGTGTTAGCTTTGGCTCAGCTATCTCAGTCCTGGCAGAGTCAGTGTTTATCTAAAATCTGCTGCTTGTGTTATGCAATTACATACATTTATTTCCTTCTGAGAGTAGACCGCCATAGTTCTCTTTGGTGTTTTTAAACTAGCATATGAAAATAATAGGCTTTATAAAATTGGATATGATACATATCAGCAAATGGTAAGACCAGAAATAGAAATGGAATAAAGGAAAAATCCCAAAGGACCTGACATTTCTCTAAGAGGCAAGCCATAATTTTTATTAAGTAACTTATGGAGATTGTTTCAGAAATACTGTAATTGAGGAGGGAATTATAATGTAAGGGTTATGTTAAGAAAATGAAGGAAAGGGAAAGTCATAGTGGAAACAGTTGCAAAAGGAAATTGGTATGTTCCTTGAGATCCAGGGAATCTGTGTAAGTCAAATCATGGTTGTATTTTTAGTCTTGTGTTTTCATGACATAAGCTATTGTGTTACGGCTTGATGAGCCATTCATAACGACATTTTGTCTTTTGGAGTCATTTCTGCTCATCATTCAGGGAACTATCTTAAATATATTTGTAGAGTTCCATCTCCTCTACCCCATCCCTCTCTACCCCACATTTAACCACATTTAACAGAGAATTAGGACATTGTCATGCAACATAGAAGACAAGTGAAGTGTAAGAAATTTATGCTGCTCTTTCTCTCAGAATTAAGACCGTGGTATCCACAGTTCCTGAGAATACTAAGAATCAAGTAGTATAAGGTTAGGAGTTTGTTATTTGATCCCCAAGTTAGAAATTCTTAGAATTTATTAATTTAATTTAGTAATTTAGAACATGGCTAAGAGGGACAAAAGTTTGCTAGGTGGTCAGTAAAGAAGAATCTTTGGACTAACCAAAACATTTTCTTTTTTAGAATGCTGTTTACCTAAAGCAAGCATAAATTTGAGTTGTTTTTAATTCAGATACTTCTTACTTTCAATAGTAATTTCAAATAAAGGGTTTAGGGCAGACACCAAGCAGTTGTAATGCTTGACTTTTTCTCACATATTTTGTGGTCAGTGTCATATCATGTATAACTAATTGACAAAAATGCCAGTCTTTGTGTTTATTAGGATACATTTGCCATTGAGAAAAAAATTAAAGTGGTTTCTGAGAACATTTTACCAAGTCCATGAGTTACAAGTATGTGAAGAAAGCATCCTTTTGTCTTAATACATTTTAAAAGGAAAGTGAGAAATGTATATGAAAGCTTTGGAACCCTACTTACTGAGTCTGAACTAGTTTTGCAGATTTGCCTGGCAAATCTGATGTATATGCTTTGAAAATTTCTCATTTTTACTTTTTCTCATTTCACAAACTTTGCCAGTCCCCAAAGATCTGCTTGGAAACTCACTGTGCTAATAGGCAAAGTTGGCCTTTCCTGTGCTTCTGTTCAAGTAGTCCATCCTGAAACACTGACCTTTTAGTTTAATAACAGTTTTATTTGAGAAAATGTTTAGATCCTGAAGCTGAAAAGAGTGTTTTCAGAAAGGCCATTTTAAATAGTGGTCTCCAAATGGTATATCTGTTTTCCCTCATGCACTTTGGACCTATCTACCTAGAAGAAATGTATTGTTGTTTTCTGTATTCTATTGATTTAAAAACAAATAACATGAAACTTAGATTTGCTCAAAACCCATTACCACACCAGTTTATTTTCCTGCCTGGGCTTTGAATTGCTATTTTAGATTTTAAACTTTATGCTTGGTCATGTTTTATCTTTTGTTATTTTAAATTCTCCATTGTAGCTAAAGTAATTACTTTTTCAGCTGTGACCTTGAACTTGGGACCCAAAAGGGGTGTGTGTGTGTGTGTGTGTGTGTGTGTGTGTGTGTGTCTTTTCCAGGAATAGCTATGGCATTAAAGAGACAGCCGTGCTTTGACTGACCAGAAGTGATGGAACTAGCCGGTCCCTTGGGCGTGTCTTCTTCAGTGGCTTTGGGAGCATCCCTGCCTTTTGCATCTCTGGTGCTTCCTCCTCTCAACCTTTCTCCCTCCACTTGTGGCCTACCTAGGTGATTGCACCACTTTCCATCTATTTACCACCTCACCCACGGCAGGTGGCTTGGCAGACAAGCCTTCTGCACTTCCTTCTCTACAGTCTCTCTTGGCATGGATGGCTTCCCAGCCCCCAACCTGGCCATCATTTGGAAATGGAGTCCTCACCATTCTCTTTGAGGTTTATCACAGCATCATGAAAAACTCACTGCTGAATTTGGCTTTTCCCCTGGTAGGAAGCCCCTATGTGAGAGGCATTCATGGTTGTTCACCTGCTAAGTCATGTCTGACTCTTTGTGACCCCATGAACTGCAGCCTGCTAGGCTCCTCTGTCGTCCACTATCTCCCAGACTTTGTTCAAATTCATGTCCATTGAATCGGTGATGCTGTTTCACTGTCTCATGCTCTGCTACTCCCTTCTCGACGTGCTCTTCAATCTTTCCCAGTATCAGGGTCTTTTCTAATGAGTCAGTTCTTCACATCAGGTAGCCAAAGTACTGGATCTTCAGCCTCAGTCCTTCCAGTGAATATTCAGGGTTGATTTCCTTTAGCATTGACTGGTTTGATTTCCTTGCAGTCCAAGGGACTCTCAAGAGTCTTCTCCAAAACCACAAGTCAAAACCATCACTTCTTTGGCGCTCAGCCTTCTTATGATCTAACTCTTACATCCATCCATGACTATTGGAAACACCAGAGCTTTGACTGTGCACTGTCCTTATAGTGCACTGTGAGGACATGTTGGATCAGCTCCCCTAGAAGATTGATCTCACTGCTTCATGCTTAGACCTGGTATACCAAGGTCTTACCAAAGCCTAGTTCTGTTGAGTGAAATTCAGCTGAATTGTGATCAAGAATTTGATTGAATTTTGCCTGAGAAAAATTTTGCTGTGATAATTTGATTATCCTGGCAGATTTGTGTGATTTTACACGTGGTCTGACTGTGCACTGACCCAAACTGATATACTACACTTCAGAGTATAGTTTCATCGGGTAGTACTAACTGGGTTAAATATGTGTCTCAATGTTTGCTACTAATAGAGCTACCAGCTGTGGACAACTTGAAAAACTGTGTCACGTTGTTTTGCTTGGTGATAAGAGGGCGAGGAAACCGTGAAAACCATCACCTTGTGGTGGGCATAGCCTGGAACTTCATAGCCAGCTGACATCTATGTAACCTACCCGGTCTTGTTTTTGGATGAGGAAATCAAAACTCAGCTAGGTTAGCTGATTGACTTAAAGCCTGGCTGATAAAAAGACAAAGTCTATCCAGACTCCTTGACGAGCCATTACTGTCTGTAATTTCTCTGCTGGGTTTTGTATTGTTTTAAACTCTTAGTGCTGGAAAAGAAAACGAAAAAAAAATCTTAAGATTTGCCTGAATCAAACAATTCCTTTTTTAGTTTCTTAAAAAGTTTTTGTTTTGGATGACTTTTTCAAAACAGAGACTTGTCTCACACTTTAGACTACCATGTAGAAGAATGGCAAACAGCAGAATAGTTTGTGTATATATATATGTGTGTGTGTATATATGTGTGTGTATACACACACACACACACACACACACACACGCACGCACGCACGCACGCACGCACACACGCACGCAACTTCTTGAGAAAACTGCCCAGAGAGGCTAGTAACTTGCCCAGGGTCTCCCAAGTTGCTGATGGGCAAACTGGGATCAAACCTCAGCTAGTCCGTACATCTTTCTCTGGTTCCTTGTCCATCATTCTTTTCATTTATAGTATATTCTTTTCTCAGCTTTATTGAGACATTTAACATATTATACTATTCACACATTAAAGTGTACAGTTCACTAATTTTTAGTATTTGCAGATTGTGCAACCATCTTACAGTCTAGTTTAGAACATGTTCAATACCCCCAAAGAAATCCTATACCCCCTTAGCTGTCACTCTCCATGCCCCCACTCCCCTGCCCCAGACAACTACTCACCTACTTTCTGCATCTGCAGGTTTGCCTTTTCTAGACATTTCATATCAATGGCCATGTACAATATGTGACCTTTGTGTCTGACTTCTTTCACTTAGCATTTTTTCAAGATTTATTCATGTTGTAGCACGTATTAGTACTTCATAACTATTTATGATTGAATAATATCACACTGAATGGATATACTACATTTGTTTATCCATCCATCAGTTGATGAGCATTTAGATTGTCTTCACTTTTGGGATATTATGAATAATGCTGCCATAAATATTCATCTAGAAGTTTTTGTGTAGACATGTTTTCAGTTCTCTTGGTTATACACGGTATCTAACAGTGGAATTGCTGCGTAATATGGTAACTGTTTAGCATCTTGAGAAGCTGCCAAACTATTTTTATACTGACTGCATTATTTTACATTCCCACCAGGAGTGTATTAATATGCAGGTTTCAGTTTCTCCACATTCTCACTAACCCCTGTTAATTGTCTTTTTGATTAAGTTTGAATTGGTAAATCACGTGGCTTTGGTTTGCATTTCCCTAATGATGGATACTATTGAGTGATTTTTCATGCAGTTATTGGCCATTTGTGTATCTTCTTTAGAGAAATGCCTGTTTATGTCCTTTGCCCATTTTTAGTTATGTTGCCATTTTATTGTTCAGTTCTGTTGTAAGTGTTCTTTTATATTCTGGATACAAGCACCTCAACAGCTATATGATTTGCCAGTATTTTTCCCCATTCTGTGGGTTGTCTTTTCACTTTCTTGATGATGTCCTTTGATATTGCTATTTTCTGATAGTCCACAATTAAGAGAAAACATCCTTAAGACCTTTCATATATTTTCTTTTCTTGCTGTTACCCAGTGTCAGCTAAATTTTTGCGTATTTCCTAAGGCAAGGTTGTTATAATATCAAGATTATCAAATAAAATGTCATCAAAGAGCAGAGACAGTACTGTCTAGTTTCCATCTAATAGGCTCAACCAGTTGAAATCCTGGGTGAGGTCCTGTGTGTATTCCTAGAGTTTAAATGTTTCTGGTGCTTTCTTGGTCATAGTTTTGGGTAGTGGGTTTCGGGTAGTGAAGAGGAAATAGTCCTTGCTTATTTCTTAGGGAGGGCTCTTAAAGAGTGTATAAAATTTGTCAATTTATTTGCTGTCATAGCTGTAAGACTCTTACAAAACATATTGTACAAAATCATTTAATTGGAAAGACCAGCTGTTTCAAGTCAAGTCACCAGGTACTTAGAAAGCTCCAGCTGTGTTCTCAGCACTGTTCTGTGTCTCTCTCTCCAATTGTTGGGACTTGAATTTGAAGGACACGTTTTCCAAAAAATACGGTTTTAACATTTTCATGAGTCAGTGAATTCCTTTTTCATAAATCATGGATAAGTGAATTTAACCACAAATGATTTTATTTCTCTAATAAGTGATTTTTTAAAATGTTCAGTCATCAAAGTGGGAATGTTTTGATGTCATTTTCTTCTCTGAAGTCCCTTCCTTGCAGCCTCTCCTCTTTCTCTATGCAATTGTCAGACTTTAGTGGTAGGACATCATTTTAAAGAATTTGTACTTAATGGCTCAGTTCCCACTGGGCAGTAAGCAGCTCCTTGAGTTTATTATAACTTTTGGCAGGTATGGAGATTTCTAGGTCGCCAGAGAGCTCTTGATTAAATTACTTCTGAAGTGCACTAATTGGTCTTTTCCACAGTGCTTAGGTGGTTCCAAGGAGATACTGACCAGCTGGCAGAACTTTGCCCATTAAGATCTAGTCTCAGTTTCATCTTCCTGAGTATTCTCATGCTTTTGTTTAAAGAAGTCACTTATTGTATCTTTTTCCCTTCTTTGTTGATTTTAGTTTCTGATGAAGAATTGAAAAGAAGAGTGGCTGAGGAACTGGCATTGGAGCAGGCCAAGAAAGAATCTGAAAATCAGAAACGGTGAGTTTCGTGGTGTTTGAGACAGATTTTGGTGGACCTGTCATAATTATGAAATGCTTTTGGAGAGGAGTGATTATAAAGAGACTCATCATCGGTGTCTGGCTCGACTTCAGAATCTGCTGAACATAAATGCATGTGGCTCTTTTTGGTTTTGGACTGTGCTTGTTAAAGCCCTAGGTTATCCCTTTCCCAAACTTAATTGTAAGTCACCATTTTATCTCTTGTGTTGTTCTCAGTTGCATGAATAACTGAGCCTTGGTTTTTCAGTATGTGAAAAATAGTTTTTGAGGATTCTTCTGGCATTTCTCAGGCTAGATTCTTTTAATGAATGTATTTTTGATAGAAAATTACATTATCTGCTATGGGTATTGCCAGTATCTGATGGATCATTGAAAAAGCACAAGAGTTCCAGAAGAACATCTACTTCTGCTTTATTGACTACTCCATGGCCTTTGACTGTGTGGATCACAGCAAACTGTCGAAAATTCTTCAAGAGATGGGAGTACCAGACCTCCTTCCCTGCCACCTGAGAAATCTGTATACAGGTGAAGAAGCAACATTTAGGATCGGACATGGAACAACAGACTGGTTCCAAATTGGAAAAGGAGTACATCACAGCTGTATATTGCCACCCTGCTTCTTTTACCTATATGCAGAGTACATCATGGGAAATGCTAGACTGGATGAAGCACAAGCTGGCATTAATATTGCTGGGAGAAATATCAATAACCTCAGATATGCAGATGACACCACCTTTATGGACAGAAAGCAAAGAACTAAAGAGCCTCTTGATGGAAGTGAAAGAGGAGAGTGAAAAAGCTGGCTGAAAACTCAACATTCAAAAAACAAAGATCATGGCATCTGGTCCCATCACTTCATGGAAAATAGATGGGGAAACAATGGAAACAGTGAGAGACTTTATTTTTTTGGGCTCCAAAATCACTGCAGATGGTGACTGCAGCCATGAAGTTGAGACACTTGCTCCTTGGAAGAAAAGCTATGACCAATCTAGACAGCATATTAAAAAGCAGAGACATTACTTTGTGGACAAAGGTTCATCTAGTCAAGGCTATGGTTTTTCCAGTAGTCATGTATGGATGTGAGAGTTGGACCATAAAGAAAGCTGAGCACCAAAGAATTGATGCTTTTGAACTGTGGTGTTGGAGAAGACTCTTGAGAGTCCTTTGGACTGCAAGGAGATCCAACCAGTCTATCCTAAAGGAAATCAGCCCTGAATATTCATTAAAAGGACTGATGCTGAAGCTGAAACTCCAATACTTTGGTCACCTGATGCGAAGAATGGACTCATTTGAAAAGACCCTGATGCTGGGAAGGAGTGAAGGCGTGAGGAGATGGGGACGACAGAGTATGAGATGGTTGAATGGTGTCACCCACTTGATGGACATGAGTTTGAGCAAGCTCCAGAAGTTGGTGATGGACAGGGAAGCCTGGTGTGCTGCAGTCCATGGGGTCACAAAGAGTCAGACATGACTAAGTGACTGAACTGAACTATGGGTATTAAGGTTAACAATATTGTAGCTAATAATGAATGTCATAGATAGTACCCATGTTAATAAATAGGGTTAATTAGTAATCAGTTCTGTTCATTATGCTCACTTAAAAATTCAAAGACTTTACAGATGTGTAAGGTTGAAAAAACAAAATCCTCCATAATTTCATTCTATTAAGATCACCACATTTCACTCCTCTAGCCTTTTTTCTGTGTACATACTTCTATTTTATTGTTGTCTTTAGGACTACTTCTACTAGCAGTAGCAGCTGAAAGAGTTCATTGAAGTTCTTGTAATAAAAAACTGGAAGCAGTCCATGTGCCTGTCATGGGAGACTGGATGAATGAATTATGGCACGTACCCATCATGGAATATTAGATGCTCAAGTAGATCTTACATTCTGATTCAAAAAGATGTTGAAAAGCTGTAAACTGAACACAGTATTTGAAACAATGTAGATGGTTTTTTGTGGGTAAAGCAGCGCCATGGACTGTAGCCAGGCTCCTCTGTCCATAGGATTTCTCCAGGCAGAAATACTGGAGTGGGTTGCCATTTCCTTCTCCAGGGTATCTTCCCAACCCAGGGATCAAATCTGCATCTCTTGCATTGGCTATGGATTCTTTACCACTGAGCCACCAGGGAAGCCCTGGGGGTAAAAGTTGTACTTTTTAAAGTATGCTGCTGCCGCTGCTAAGTCGCTTCAGTTGTGTCCGACTCTGTGCGACCCCATAGACGGCAGCCCACCAGGCTCTGCCATCCCTGGGATTCTCCAGGCAAGACACTGGAGTGGGTTGCCATTGCCTTCTCCATTGTGTGAAAGTGAAAAGTGAAAGTGAAGTCGCTCAGTTGCGTCCGACTCCTAGCGACCCCATGGACTGCAGCCTACCAGGCTCCTCCGTCCATGGGATTTTCTAGGCAAGAGTACTGGAGTGGCTTGCCATTGCCTTCTCCGTTTTAAAGTATAAAGTATAGTTACATAAAGTATAAACTATACTTTAAAGTATAGTTGCTTATTCATAAAAATATGTGAATACATTTTAATCCGCAGTAGTCAAGTGCTTCCCTTCTGTGCTGTTTCTGAAATTTGCATACGGCACAAAGCATTATTATTCTGTGATCATGTGAATGTCTTCCACATGCGCAATGACTACTACCAGTAGATGGTTTGTGAGTGCTACTACCAGTAGATTTTGTGTGTGTTTCTGAGTGTGTGTATTTGTTTTGGACTGCTTCACTAGTTTGCTTGAAGAGAGCTAAATGTAAAGAATCTTTGAATTGGTAAATCTAGTCTTCATTGGCTATAGGTGGTGGTGGTTTAGTCGCTTTCTGTCTGATTCTTGCAACCCTATGGACTGTAGCCTGCCAGGCTCCTCTGTCCATGGGATTCTCCAGGCAAGAATACTGGAGTACTGGAGTGGGTTGCCATTTCCTTCTCCAGGGAATCTTTGCAACCCAGGAATCAAACCTGGTTCTCCTGCATTGGAGGAAGATTCTTTACTGACTGAGCTACGAGGGAAGTCCTATAGGACCTTTCGCATATAATTTAACCTCATTGGCCCTTAAATATTTCATATCTAAAGTGAGGAGTTTATGAAGTATTTTCTAATATTTCTTCTCTTTTGATGGAGTGCTTGGTACGCTAGGTCCAATTTGCCTGAAATGTCTGGGACAGGACATGAGTTTTAGTTTATACCACCATTTTCTCAGGAAATAGAGAAGACTCATGGCTTAGGATTTTAAAAATCAAGATGTAATTAGTACTGCTAAAAGGGTTTACGCATATTTCAATAGTTTCCTATACAGCCCTTTTTAATTATTTAATTGGGGTTAGGTTGATGGAGTATATAATTACACAGTGAAGTTTATTCAAAAACATTTCAGACCATTTTCTTTAAGAAGCAGAGAAAATCAGCGTGTTATGGTAGAATTCCTTGTCTTTGAAATTTTATTATTTTTAATTGAATTTTATTTTAATTAGGAGTTTTTGGGTTAGACCTTCGTATTTACTTTGCTTACGTTTTTCACATAGAAGTTTTTTGTCTTCTTTTCTTCTGCTATGGTACCGGCTGTTGTTACAACAATTCTAGCTGTGGTGGTTTTTCCTGCCTCTGTCACTTAGCGCCCATCTGCTCTCCCTGTTCTGTGAAAGATAAAGGGCAGGTGAGGTGGATAAAAGGTGTCAGTGAGAGCCGCTTTCATCTCTCACGTGGACTAGGGTTGGCAGCTTAGCTGTAACCTGGGACAAATGACTATTGATAAAGAATTTATTTTCTGTCACTTTTAAGGAGAGTAGAGGGTGGTACAGCATTTTTTTTCCCCCTCTCTCTTTTAACAAAATGTTTTGTTTGAAACCTTCTTCATGAAAACTTCCAGCTGTCAAATCTTGGCAAAAAGTGTGTGTTTATCTGTATAATAGTTCTTATAAGAGTCAATAGCTATTATTTTCTTTCTTTTATCAACCAGAGAAGAAACTTCAGAAGAAGCATTAAGAAGGTTTTCAGTGTCATCTTTTAAAAGCATCTTTTTTAGAGAAGCACAGAATTTATAGATGACTGTACCTATTGCCTTAATTGAATGAAGTCTTGAGAATGGTTCCTTGTGCCTTTGGATCGTCACTTGCACATCCTTGGCTTACCACGTCTTCTGTTTTCACCCCAAATGCATGCATAACTGTGGCTGAGTTCCTGAGTGCTTAAGACTGGGACACAGACACAATCCAACATACGCAGAAAGGACTTTGGAAATGACTTCCGTTGTGATCTTTTTCTTTGTAGGATATTAATCATCTTTAGCTTTTTTATTATGGACAGTTTAAAGCACCTTCAAAAACAGAAGAGTACAGTGAGTCCCCATGACACTGTTTCAACAGTTTTTGTTTCATCTGTATCCTATTCACTCTACCATTGTGGTGAGTGGTATGGAGAAGCACAAATGTTTTTAATAAGTTGGTGAATTTTGTGGCAGGGAACTACTCTGAAATATCTTCTGTCAGCCTAGCTTCATTTCAGTTAGTTTTTTTTTTTGGTTGAAAGACTGGAACTTAACTCTGGCCAACTTGGGAAGCAAGGAAATTTTTAGAAGCATATTAGATAGTTCAAAAGAATCAAAAGGAAGACTAGAGAACCAGTAGGTAGGGAAGAACTGGGTACTACTTAAAGCTTTACACAGTGGGGAAGAAGTAATTCCCCTGGATGATGGTTCCATGATAAAGGGGAAAGGATGGTGTGTGGCTGAATTTCATTGAATGGAAGATGCTGTTAATTTTTAAGAAGCATTGTATTTGGTATACCGCTAAGAAAAAAATAGTTGCAGATAATAACACAGTAGTTAATATCTCTTAGACTTTTCTTATTGAAAGAGCTCATTAAGATTGACTTTGAGTTTTTAAAAAGCTATCACCTGTGTGTTCATGAAAAGGAAAATGTGAGGAAAATAAATAGGTTAAGGCAGTGTTGTCAACTAGGGGAGATTTTGGTTTCCAGGGGATATGTGAAAATGTCTGGGGACATTTTTGGCTGTCACAGCTAGTTAGGTAGCTAGTTAGCTACCCACTGGTGTCTAGTGGGTAGAGGCCAGGGATACTGCTAAACATTCTGTAATGCACAGGCTACTCCCCCCAAACTCCCAATAGCACACAAGAATTATCTGGCCCAGAATGTGAATAGTGCTAATAGTGAGAAACTCAAGGTTAAGTAAGGGATTCTCAAAACTTGTTCACATTGGTCTGATTCTTCTAAATCGCTCTGTGGCTTGGGGTCTTGATGTCTGTATTTTTCTACATAGTGTCATATTCTGTGCCATCAGAACCTTGATGACGACAACAGCCTCCTGCTGTCGTTCCTGGGATTTTTCCAGGCTGCTGAAAACCAGTTTTTACAAATTTTGATGCTTCTGCGCAAGCTATGACAACTGCTCAGGACAGATTGGCAGAATGTAAGTGTGAGATGCTTTCAGGCATGTGGAAACTGGACAGATGGGATCCTAGAATGTATTTCATCAGGACAGTCTGCAAACACTGTAGACCGTAACCTCTGTTAGGTTGGAAATGTCCTACCTAATGCAGAAACCCTTTTACAGCATCTCTGACGGGTCACGCCACACACTGAGAATCATTTACACTGAAGGTATTTTAAAGTGTATTGGAGTCCTTAAAATTTCCACTTCCTTACTTTTAACTTATTTAGAGAATTTTATTTTTTTAAATTTTAGTTTTGGCTCTGCTGGTTTTCCTTGTTGTGCTGGGTCTGGTGGAGGTGATCAGGGCCACTTTGGTTGCAGTGCACGGGCTTCTCACAGTGTAGTGACTTCTCATGGAGCACGGGCTCTGAGGGCACATGGACTTCAGTGCTTGTGGCGCGTGGGCTCAGTCGTTGCAGCTCCTAGGCTTTGGAGCACAGGCTCAATAGTTGTGATGCACAGGCTTAGTTGCTCCGAGGGATGTGGGAACTTCCCCAGCCAGGGATCAAGCTGGTGTCGCCTGCATTGTGAAGCAGATGATTAACCACTGGACCACCAGAAAAGCCCTATTTATTTTTTAAATTGAAGTATAGTTGATTTATAATATATTAATTTATGCTACACAGCAAAGTGATTCAGTTACATGCATATATATGTACACATTCTTTTTTATATTTGTTTCCGTTTGGTTTATCACAGGGTATTGAATATAGTTCCCTGTGCTACACAGTTGGAGCTTGTTTATCTAGGTCTCCGCTTCTTTAATAGGCAGATACAGCCTAATTAAAAGTTGCTTTCGAGGAAAAGGTTTCTACTAGGGTCACAGTGACGACACAGCTGATTATGAGCATGCTGTATATGTTCTATTCTCATTTGTAAAACACATTTACATGTGGAATCTCAATTCATCTTAGATCTGATTCTGTTTTATGAGACTGTTGAGTGATTTGATGCCCTCCAAAATCACTGATATAGATTTAGTGCACACAGTAAAATCACTGGGTCTAATCTGGAATCGTAGTTTTGCTTATGACAACACCTAATGGATGGAATAGTTGCCTGGTGTATTGGGAATCAAGAGCAAATTAAATGCTCGTGTCAGCAGCTTGTTTTTCTGTGATACTCTGTGTGTTTGGGATTATAGCTGATCGTATTGTGTTGCACCTAGAGCAGGCCAATATAGCAAGGACGCAATGTGCTACAGTTTGAGTATAGACTTTTAAAATGTGATTTGCTTCTCTCTTTTGCCGTACCTCCAAAAGTCAGTCTCTGACAGCAAGAAGAATGCGACTGCATCTGACCTCTGACCTTTGGTATTTGAATTTCACCTTTGTACCTATGAAGACAAGTGAAAGTTGCCTTCATTTTAATAACCTTTTTCAAGAAATCAAGAAGAAAGGGAATAGCTACTTGATGTTGTAACTAGCTGTAGATCCACCAAGATTGTTTGATGCTGCTTTTGGATGAATGTCGGTTGAGATTTTACCCCAGTTTTAATTACTTGAGAAATTAAATGCCATTTTCTAGTCATCAGCACATATTACACAGTTGTTATTATGAAATTACATACCTCCAACCTGCAAGTAATCTCTAGGTATATAGTAATTAAAAAATAAAGCCACTTTCAGGGAGTAAGTTCTGTTGATTACTAATATTTATCAATCTCTTTTATCATAAAAATATGGTTTGTAAGGGACCTGAAAAGATGAGTTAGCAGTCACAGGCAGTGATCTCACTTCTGATTTATGCTATGCTATGCTATGCTAAGTCGCTTCAGTCGTGTCCGACTCTGTGCCACCCCATAGACGGCAGCCCACCAGGCTCCACCGTCCCTAGGATTCTCCAGGCAAGAATACTGGAGTGGGTTGCCATTTCCTTCTCCAGTGCAGGAAAGAGAAAAGTGAAAGTGAAGTCGCTCAGTCGTGTCCGACTCTTCGCGACCCCATGGAGTGCAGCCTATCAGGCTCCTCCGTCCATGGGATTTTCCAGGCAAGAGTACCAGAGTGGGTGCCACTGCCTTCTCCATCTGATTTATAGGTATTTGCAGAGAAAGTGATTACAGTTCGTACACTGCTGTGATGTGAACAGATTTCCCAGTGTCTGGCTCCAGTAGGGGCAGTGGACAGTTGGTTGGCTTTATCTGCAAACTGTTTCTTTGTGTGCTCTGACATTTACGAGATCCTTCTATAATATAAAAATCCCAGTGTATTAGATTAATTTTTTTATTAACCTCATTAAAGCTTTTTTTTTTTAATGTATGTTGTGTTGCTTTTCTATTCCATTCTGCTTAAATATAAAGACTTAACTCCATCTGAATGAAATAGATCACATCCTAGCCACCCGGTACTGTTCACTGGGGGATGATTGAAAGTACTGTGTATGTACTAGGTATTGAAATCTTTAGCCATCTGCTACTTTTATCTTTATTTTTTCCCAAGTGTCACTTTTCTATTTTTAATAGAGACAACTGCTTTCTATAACCAACAATTACAGAAGGTTGGGTTATCCAGTCTATGTTTTATTCACATCTCTTTACGTCTTTTTCCAAATCCAGTTTTCTTTCCTATTGATGTTATGCTGTTGTAGACTCCTACTCTGAATTCTGTTTGACAATCTGTTTTTTTTTTTTTTTAAACATGTAGGAATATTAAACCTGGAAAACCAGAATCAATCCAGCATGCCACAGAAATCTGTAACCCCCCTTTTTTTTATTGGATGTAATAGCAGCCTTGATATTCAACCACTTCTTGTTCAGATGTTTCTTTTGACAGTAATTGCAGTGTTTTCTCTCATGAAGCAAGTGTTTGAAGTAATTTGTGCCAGAGTGGGTTTCTGCATTTGGAAATTTCTAGGAACTGGTTTTTGAGTGCCCTGTAGTTGTAGTAGTACTTCCTGAAGTTTCCCTGTTACTCAGAACAGTCTAGGAGAGTAGGGGTGGTAATGTACTCTGTAAAACATTTATTATTCTTTACATAAACTGTTAATGTTTCTTATCAGTGTTACCACCGATTTATAAAAACAGATGACTCAAGTAGACATCTGTAAGGTTGTCAGTCAGCAGGGGAAGCCGGTCTTGGGCCGCCTGCCCCACAGCCCTGCCCTCTGTTGCTGAGGTGATAGAATCATGTTGCCTTTGGTTGTTGTTTGTGCTCAGTGGTTCAGTCGTGTCTGCTGCTTTGTGACCCCATGTTCCGCGGCCCGCCAGGCTCCTCTGTCCATGCGATTTCCTAGGCAGGAATACTGGAGTGGGTCTGCCATTTCCTATTCCAGGGAATCTTCGCAGGTCAGGGATTAGACCCGCGTCTCCTGCATTGGCAGGCAGATTCTTTACCACTGAGCCACCAGGAGAGCCTCACATTGCCTCTCACCACCCTGTAAACATTTATTCAGAGGAGACCTGACAGAACTCCGATAAATAGCTGGTCCTGGTGCCATCTGGTTATAGCTCGGACAAGGGGTTTAGAGCTCTCTGTCAGCCATTTTCCCCTCCTTTCCCCTTCCCAGAGACCTGGGAATCAGGGGGCTTAGATAAACTTGTGGTGAGGATAATAGTCTCTCAGATTGGGACATTTCATGTGTGAGGAGTAAACTTTTCTCTTCCAAACAGCATTTGTTGGATAGACTCAGTTCAGTTTCCGTTTCAGAAGGTGAGTGGGCAGGCCTGATGTCCACTTCCTTGAGTCCAGAAGCCTGTACTTATGGACAGTGGCCCACGTAGGCTGGGCCTTACCCCTCTGAACCCTCAGTCCCGAGCCTTCTGGGGAACCATCTGCTGAGCCTCCTGGTGATGAATGCCCTGTTAGGAGGAGGGGAGCAGAATGAGAGGCAGGTCTGGCAGCTGCCTCTGCAACCGGGGAGAAACTGGCAAAGCTGCTGAGGTCAGAAGAGGAAGGGGAGAAGCCTGTTGTGTTTCTCCCTTCTCCCCTTCCTCTTCTGACCTCAGCAGCTTTGCCAGTGGAGCCTTGAGCTGAGAACGAGTGCAGGCAACATAGTTATAGTTCAGATGTCAATTTTATCTCAACATTATCATATTTCTAACTATTGGCACGTTCATGTTTAAGTAATCCCCTGTCCCCTTTTCCTAGTTGGAGAAAACTGTTAAAAAAAAAAAGAGTATCTCAAGTTTCTGATATATATATATTTTGAGAGAACCCATATTCTTTTGCATCCTATTCTTACGCAGAGCAGTTGTCATTTGTCTTTGATGAAAACTTTCCTCACAGTTTATAGATGACATACGTATAGAACACACACCTTGGGGTCACATTATGTTATGAAAACCATTCCAGAGTACAGGACCCATATGTCCAACTAAAATGAAAAAAAAAAAAAAAAAATTAAAGCAACAGGTGTTGGATTCTTGTATTTCCTGAGCACTTTATATATTTTAACTCATTTCATCCTCACAACACCTCTGTTATCCCCTCTCTGTAAGTGAGAGATGAAGAAGAAATTACCAAAGTCATATCTAATAAGTGGTGAGCCTGGGATTTGAACCCACGTCTCCGTCAAGTTCATGCACTCCACCATCCTGCAGTACTACGTTGCTGTGTGTACAGGGAATACTCCCTTTAAAATTTTTCATTTGCAGTTGTGGGAAGAGGTAACAAACATTTACTTGAGCTTTCACCTCTAAACCGTTAGTAAATAAAAGATCTCTTGAAAGTGACCTCAGCTGTGTGCTTCTAGTTATTAGATCTGTGCAGCCGCTCGGTATTTTTAAAACCTCCTTTATCTTAGTACCAGAATCTTTTGAGAGTTTGTGTTTCAAGTTAATATTCTTTAATCACGTAGGCTATAACTCGCTGTTAAATGCTGGTCTGTGTCCACCTTTTTAGTGATGGTGGCAATTTGAATTTCTTGTTTGCTTAAGATTGGAGCACAGCAAGGGTGGGGTGTCTGGAAGCAGATGGGGGCCTGCCTCGTGATTTGGAGGTGAGGGCTGCTTCCTCTCAGGGAGGCACGCAGTGCCCAGTAGTCCGTGCTCCTGGGAGCTCTCTGGAGCAATCAGGCCCTCCCCCTGTGCGGGAAGCAATAAAGAGGCACAGCGCTGCCTTTAATAGATGGTCATGAAGTAGAAAGCATTTTGCATTTCTACTTCTCTATTCATCTTTAGCCTTTTTTTTTTTTCTTTTTTAAGAGGGTTTGCCTCATTCTCTTACTGATACTTTGTTTTCCATTGTATAGCTTGACATGTTGGGTTTTGGTTTGCAGTCTTCCTTACCATTTATTTGCTTTTTGTGTGATAGGGTATTTTGAGAAGTCATCACCTTTTTTCAAACTTAATGTTTTTAAATCAATGAAAACAATCTAGCTGCTAGGACAGTGTGACTTTGGAACTCAAGTGTGGAGTTCCTCCACTGAATGATGTACAGCTACACACGGCAGTTATTAGTTACATGCCTTTACAGTTGCTCCCTTACACATACACTGGGTAATTCCTCCAGGCAGAAACCATTTCACTTGGAAATTTTCTCAAGTTATTCCATTAAAATGATTTTAGTGTGATTTTTGGCATCAAGAATAAGGTATAAAAATAGATGTTAGCCATTTAAGTATTTCAGTTAGTGATTTAAATTTGAATTTCTTCACAACTTCTTAGAATGGATCTCTTAAATTCTTCATTTCCTAGTACCATTCTGTTAATGATTATCAGAGTAAAACAAAAATCCTTTAAAAATCCATAGATTACAGTTTTGCTTTCCTGAGGTTGATCGATTGAAACCAAACCAAATCAAAGCAAAACCAAAAAAAGTCACTTGAGACCACTAATTTAATATGGGAAATGTCTATTAGTTTAAAAACCATTACCTAACAGTTTCTATAGTTTTTATTATTGCTACAGAATATGGTAGGTTTGACCTAGGAAGGTCACTCATTCCTCAAACTACTAAATACATGGATAATGTTGATTTATTTAAAACCATTACAAAAGAAATATATATCAAAGAAATTCAGAGAACATACATGCATCAAAAGTTAGTCATGTTTACCCTGTTCTCCATTACTCTGCTCTTCCCTCCTCCCCAAAATTCACACATTATACCCTAAGGGAAATATATCCTTATATAGTTTGTTTTTTTTTTTAAACAAAATGAGATTGCAGTAATAATGT
The DNA here is from genome assembly GCF_055505025.1 of Bos grunniens. Lineage (NCBI taxonomy): Eukaryota > Metazoa > Chordata > Mammalia > Artiodactyla > Bovidae > Bos > Bos grunniens. The sequence continues at coordinate 23,540,458 of NC_141168.1, forward strand.
TGTAGGACTTGTTCCCCCCCACCCCCACCCCATGATGTCCTCTATTTGCAGAATAAGGAGATCTTGAATAGACTTAAAAATCTGATGATATGTACCACTTAAGAAGACTGTGACCTGAGAAGTAATACTAACAGCAGTACCATTTAATAATAATTAGTAGTATTAGCTAACAGTTTTTGTACACTTCCTTTGTTCCAAGGACTCTCCGAGCACTTTGCATGTAATGATCATTTAATCCTCACACCTACCCTATGCAGCTGTTTCCGGTCTGCTGGTACCCTCACTTCATAGATGAGGCGGCTGCTTCTAGTCACATAACCCAGAAAGCGGAGGAGTTGGGATGTGAGCCTTTGCACTCAGGAACCTGAAACCACTCTCCTCATCCCTCTGCTTGGTTGCATCTCACAGGCCAACTTGTTTTCTGGCCCAACAGGGATGCTTCCTAGTACATGTTAGTCTGAACGCTCTAAGGCTCTTTTGATGTGGTTTACTGAAGATGTATGTTTCTCAGGTTTTAGTACAATAAGTTTTACCTTGATTGTGGAGCTCATTAAATAAGGAATTTAGTTATGAAAAGAATTCACAAGGGACTTTCAAAGTTTTTTTTTTTTAATTCACATGATGATATTTTGAAATAAAACTGTCAAAATACTGTCAAATAGTGGGTGAAAGTTAATATTTCTGTGGATTTTGCTATGAAGTGTTGGAAATTGTATATTTCTTCATGAATATACCTGTCAGTTGTACAATTTGGTTTTTATAGACTTAGAGAAAAGGAGTCCAAGCCATTGTCCACATACGTTTCTGTAGCTTAGCTAGTCTGTGCAGCCCCAGGTAGGTTTGGCTTAGAAAACACTTCCCTCAAACTACTGAAAACTTGGACATTAGTCTGACAAACCGAGAGTCATGTCAGAAATTTGATAACTGGTTATTCTGGCTCCTTCCTTCTTGCCTTTGTGTTTCTGCTTTTTAAATAACTGCAGATTCATTCCTCTCACCATTTCCATGCCTACTTAGTCTAAGCCATAGATTCTCAACTGAGGGGCATTTTGCCCCCTCCTCTCAACCCCACCTCCACGGGCCATTTGGCCACATCTGGAGATCTTTAAGGTGGTCACCACTTGGAGGGTTCTGCTGGCATCTGTCTCATGGATGGTGTCCAGGGATGCTATTAAACATCCTGCAGCACAGGACAGTGCCCCACAGTGAAGGATGGTTTGGCCCACATGTCAGTAGTGCTATGGTTGAGAAATCCTGGGCTGTCATTATCACTTCTCACGTGAGCTGTTAGAGTCTCCATGTCAGGAGCCAGTCCTGTCCCCCAGATCCTCCTCTCCACAAGGCAGAGCTGATGTGCATTAAAAGATGCATTCTTAACCACAGCAGTTTATTTCTTTAAAATCATTTTTAATGGCTTTTCTCTAGATTTAGCATAAAATCCAGATCTCCCCCCAGATCTTCTGGTCCTCCTCTGCCCTTTCTATGTATACCCTGGGGACCCATCTCTTACCACCTTCCCACTGAGCATTTTAGCTATCGCAGCTGCCACACCTGTTGTTCTCGTGTTCAACTCTTTCCCTAGAATACTTGTACTTTTGTGGCTGACTCCCTCTTACTATTCAGTGCTCTTCTCAACCCCACGGAGGGGCTTTCCTCCCTTGCTTTCTGTAGTCGTCGTCTTTCCTGTCCTCTGACTCTAGCTGTCCTTTTCTCTGTCTTATTTCTTCAGAGCACTTTTATCTGTTTACTGACTGTTTCCTCCACCGGAATATAAAGGTCTGTGAGGGCAAAACTCATTGTCATATGCTAAGTGTCAACAAGAAAGCATCACTAAATTACAGCAGTACTTTATGGTTGTGGTGAACAGGTTAAAATGGGATAGACTTTGTTCAAAAGGGAAAAAGAGGCAGGAGCATCATCACAGGACTACAGCCAGCCACCACTGAATGACTTCGTACTATTCACCAGGCGCTGTTTGGGTTCAGGTGCTTGGAACTCACCAGCAGCCTTCTGAGGTTTGCCTTAGGTTTTAGTCAGTGGCCTGTAAGGTGATGCCCCTCACATTCCCCCCAGGCCCCAAGATGAGTGACCCGTCTCCTCCACACTAGACTGGAAAGACTCGTTGTGTAGCTGTGCTGTCTATGGGTTTATTTTATAATCAGGATGCCCCTGCTGCTGCTGCTAATTCGCTTCAGTCGTGTCCGACTCTGTGCGACCCCATAGATGGCAGCCCACCAGGCTCCTCTGTCTCTGGGATTTTCCAGGCAAGAACAGTGGAGTGGGTTGCCATTTCCTTCTCCAATGTATGAAAGTGAAAAGTGAAAGTGAAGTCGCTCAGTCGTTTCCGACTCTTTGCGACCCCATGGACTGCAGCCTACCAGGCTCCTCCGTCCATGGGATTTTCCAGGCAAGAGTACTGGAGTGGGGTGCCATTGCCTTCTCCGGCAGGATGCCCCTAGGAGAGGCTAAATCCCTTGCCCATGGCTGTGTTACTGACAGAAGCCAGCCTCAGAATTTAAGCCCAGTTCTCTATTACTCCAAGCCCAAGCCTCTTTGCCAACACTTTTTCAGGTTTTCTTGGTTCTTAGGGAACATCTTTAGTTCACATCCCCTGTTCTAGCAGGCTGAGGTGGTGTCCATTTTTTGATATTGGGACTGTATTTTTAACTCCAGAGGAAACAATTTCTTTGGTTTCTGGTGACTTAGGCAAAAATAATTGCTTTTCTCTCTTGTCCTGAGACATGTCCTCAATGAACATGAATTTGAACAAACTCCAGGAGATAGTGAAGGACAGGGAAGCTTGGAGTGCTGTAGTCCATGGGGTCACAAAGAGTCAGACACGACTTAGCGACCGAACAACGACAACCTGAGACAGTTGCTTAGTATTGTCTAAAAGTAAAACAAAGACGAAAACCTGACATTATGAGAATATAATCTAGGCTTTGGACTGTTTTTATTGGCAACCAAAAACATTCTCAAAAGTTGTAACTATGAACATGTAAAACATTTACTGTGTCGTGCATCCAGATTTCTGAGACTGACCCAGAACATGGTTTGTCTGTCTTTGAGCCTTGACGTTGGTGTAGAAGTCGGGAAGCCTGTGGCTTGGCCCTCGTGCCCCTCATGCCCCAGGAACCCTGTTGATGACAGCGGGTTTTCTTTTGCACGTTTGTTGCTTTAAGTTCAAGAGGAACCAGGAGTCACATGGATTTGTATATTGAAAATTTGCATCCATTTCGTGATATGATGAGAGTTTTTGATTGAAACCGGAACTTAACTGCTTTCCTTGGCTTTCCTGCCTCCCAGGAATCCATGCTCGCTTGGGGCAGCTGGGGGAGGTGGAAGCCCAGGGTGGCCTGTGATGGCAGATTATTCTGAATTTCAGCTTTCCTATTATGTTTTGTGAGTTGAATATTGCTTTTGCTTCATGCTCTCTTGTATCTGTTCCTCCCACTACCTTCAAATTTTTTCTTTTTTTTTGGTGGGTTTTTTTTTTTTTTTCTTCTTCTTCTTCATTTTCTATCAGCTTGTCATAGGATGACACACACTCAGCAAACTCAGCCTCAGACAGCGTTTCACAGACAAGAACAACACATTCACCAGTCAGGGAACAAAGTGAGAGAAAAATGAAGAACAATATTAGAAAAGAACCCTTTGGGAAACTGCACAAAAATGTTATATTAAAATCGATCCCAGGGCTTGACCTTTTGTGGTAGTGTATATTTTAAAGCCTTCTATTGATTCTCTTTTAATAACATGTTTATTCTAGTTTACTGACAGAAGCCTAGGGAGAATACAAAAAGAAAAGAGCAAATTCTTTATTATGACGGTCATTTAAATTTGTCTTGGGCGCTTTTTATGTCTGACTAGTGTTATCTTTTTATGTATTTAACATACATCATTCTTTCTCAGGACAAGACTGAGAGATGTTATGAAGGTGGGGATGTGATTTTTTAATTTACTTTTATTGAAAATATGCTCAGCCTTGCTGTTACATATGAGTGCCCCTCCACCCTCTGAATTAGAATTTGTTGCTTTTCTGCATGTGTGTTGAAGACAGAAGAGTCTTCATTTTGATTTTTTTTTTCCCCTAATCCTGAAAGCCATCAGTAATTTAAACAACCACGTCTGGGAACGTTTGGTGACAGTTCTGCACATAAAAACAGTTGTCCTTACTGTGTAACTAATGGCAAAATGTTGAAGAACAGGAAGATCTCCATACCCGACCCTTTTGATCACTCAGTTTTGTCATTTCAAGCTCAGAAATATTCATCGCTTTGCACGATGAGGGACTCTTTGTACCTCACATAGGAAGCCAGTTCTCTTAAAAGCGTCGTCCAGTCATGAATGATGGCACTGTGTCCTCATCCCTTCCAGTTTTCATCCATTAGGGGGAAAAAAAAAAGGAAACAGAAAAAAAAAAGAAACAGAATTACCCCATCAGATGATTTTCCCCAACATACAGATTTCAGAGGTATCCAGAGCAGCAGGAAGGACTTGAAAGATACACCTGGAAAGGTTATTCTGTAAATGGCAAATTGAGTGAGATTCTGCCTGTAGAACATCAAGTTAATAGGCTTGGGGAGAAATGGGATGCTTGGATCTAATTCACGGCTCTAATATAATAGTCCTGTTGTTTATGGGACATCTGATATCACATGTTGAGAAGCCAGACAGCTATTCCAGGAAGGCTGTAATGAATTAGAGGACATTTTGAAAGGGCAAGTAAATTAATCAAGAAGCTAAAGGAAGATTGGGAGATATGGATTGTAGCATTGCAGGGAGCAGGCTCCACAGAGGGTACAGCTCGAGGTCCCTAAGGGCGTCCAGAGAGTTACTCGTTTCCTCTGCCTTGGAGTCTTTTAAGTGCTGCAGGGCCTGGCGTTAGCAGCCTCGGGACAACCACCTTCTCGTGGTCTCTCAGGCACGCCATAAGGAGAGTTGTTTCTGAGCACGGACCCTGCTTCGACTACTTCTAGAATCTGTCTCTGCTTTTTTCTCTTACCTTGTCCCACAGTTGATTTTTTATTGTAGCCTGGCCTGCTTTTCTGTGTTCTGACATCACCTCACCCACAGTATCTTCCTAGGACCTAAGAATATCTATAGATAAAAGCAAAAGGCACAAGCCACATGATAGTAATAAGTGTTTCTTCTAATTACCAAGATAAATACACTATATAGAAAATTAGAGATATGCAGCTAAACAAAATAAAGCGAAAATGGCCACAGTCCCACTAATTCACACACGACTGTTGTTAGTGTTTTGGTATACAGGCATATATACAAAGGGGGAGAATAACAGAAGTGGTGTCATGCTATCCCTATTTTTTGCAGGGCTTTGTTTTTATCATTAAGATGTATCATGGATATGTTCTGTCAGTAGATAATTTCATGGTAGTTCACTGTAAGACATTGAGGCTTCCAAATAAATGGTTCAGAATGGCTCACTGTCATGAACACACTGCTTTGAATATACCTGTTATTAAATTTACACATACCCAGTATTATATCCTTAGGGTAAACTTTTACCAAGTGGAATTACTAGGTCAGAGGTTGTACAGAATATTATTGTTGCCAAATTACTTTCAAGAAATTGTGCAAGTTAGCTCACTACCAATATGAATCTCTGCTTTTGTCTTCTTGTTCCAGATATTGGGACTATAATAATAAAACAGGTGATGGTTTTGCATTATGCCCACATGACCATTGTCATATCTGTTTATTCGGCTAGTATTTTCATTAATTTTAGTAGTGGTTAGTGGGATTTCATTAATTTTAGTAGTGGTTAGTGGGATGGAGTGTGTAGTCTTTATGTTCCTGATGGAGTGACATTCAGGCACCTAGTAAATACTTCTCAGATCATTTTGGATTATTGTCAAGTCACCTTCTAAGGTGCTAGGGTACCTTCCAAGGTACTAGGCATTAGGGCTAACAAATGAGTTTGAGAGGGACTGATTTAAACCATAAAAGATTGACTAGACTGATTGACAGATACATGTATGTGAGTTGATGGGTATGGTCTTCCTCAGTAGGAAATAAATTCTTCTATTAATTTCTTTGAAGTGTCTTCTAGGTCCAAAATTCTTGAGTGGTGATTTTCTAATGAAAACTATTTTCCTCAGGATTTTTTTAGTGACTGTGGCTTGAAGTATAAAAAGGGTTAAGGCTAGGATTTACTTGATTCGTGAAAATAATGTCATATATGTCTATCCATCTGTTTTTAGTTAGGTAGGTACATTTGTAGTAATAAAACAAATAGGCCACAGAGTAGCCTCGTAAAAGTGGCAGATAACTTAGGGCAGCATCTTGAGTTGAGGCACTGAGCCTCCACAGGTGTAAAACAGAAGACTGTCTACATTAGAACTTGACAACTAACTATCAATTTTCGTGGCTTCTCATGGCAAGGAAGGCAGTGAGACTGGCCTTTACAGCCACCGGTGCCTCTTCACTGCCGTACATCCAGGACTCTGACCAAACTATCTCCCCTCCATTGCTAAATTTTTGAGCTATATGAGTATTTAACTAGCTTTATGTATCTCACACAGATAAAAATAAAAACTCCATGGTGTTATATGTTATTCTTAATTTTGCTTTTAAAATATAATGCTTTATTTTGTGTTTCCATTGAAATGACCCAAACGCAGAGAGGTTAATTTACCGTTTGAAGCCCTTCTTTTTTTTTTTTTAAAGCCAGCAGTTCTCTGTTTTAGGAGCATGTTTGCCAGTTCTGTACTCCTTTAGCCCTGTAGATGTGGAATTTTTAAGAATTGGCAATAATGAGAGTTTCAGGTTCTAACAGTCTTTTGTATATCTTGTTGCATATTGTCTTTGAAACATTTATCTTACTTGAGAATCTGCTTTCTGAGGATTATCTTGGTTAATTTTAAAACATAGATCCTTAATTCTTTTAGGGTTGATTTTTTTCAAAAGGTTTCTGAATTGGTCTCATTGGTTATTTATTTTTTCACCCCATTCTCAGACATGTATATACTGTAACTAGTAGAAGCACAAATGTGTATTTTATTTAACAGTGACTTAGCCATTTCATTTCATCCTGGAGACCATTATGAAACTTAGAACAATGTCACTCATTTTCATTTGTATTCTTGTGCAGTCACTGTTTAAATGAATGTAAGTTAATATCATTGCAACATTTACTGCCAGTGCGATTGTACTGTGTATGAGGATTTCAGGAGATGTCATTATTACGTGACATGTAATGGAAGAGCAGTTTTAATGAGGGTTCTATAGATAGTTGAAAATAAAAAAAAATGTAATTGTGTCGCTATTTAAATAGTATTCCCATTCTGAGTTAATTCTGTTAAAACAAGCTAAAAATGATTTAGAAATTATTGTAGCCTCCAGTAGTCTTATATAAGTGGTCTTTTTTTTTTTTTTTGGTGGTGCTCACCTTCATCCAGGTTATCTCTATACAGAGTATGTTTTTTATGAACTGTCGTATACTATGAGTGAAATTATTCCAGTAGCAGGAAAGTGTAATTATCATGGATTTCTACCATTATACTAATTACAAATCCACCTAAATTATGAGGGGAAAGAAAATAAGGACCGAGCATCGTCTTTGGATGGAGGTCTGATCTGAGTGCTGGCTTTGCCGCACAGCAGTGGTCTGTGATCCCGAGTAGGTGACGCACCCTTTTGCACCTAGTCTTCTTGTGAAATACTTACCTTGTTTTTAAGTGAAGATGAAATCAGATAACGTATATAGAGTGCCTGGCACACACTAAACTTGCGATATAAAATGCTTATTCTTACAGAGGACTCCTTTCTGTCTTTGAACTGAAGAGCCGCAGATCATGATGTGTGGTTTCAAAGGTCGGACTACTTGGCTTTAATTCCAGCTTTACAGGTTTCTAGTTTGGAGGCCACATAGTAATTGCTTAACTTCTTCAAGGGTCAGTTTACTCATCAGTTAGGTGGGGGACAGTAATGACACCTACCATTGGCTACCGTCAGGGATATTTTGAGGATTAAATGGGATATTCCATGTAAACTTCTTAGCATAGCCCAGTGACTTACACACAATCATAGCAAATGCTCTATAAATGTGTTTGTTTATCTCATCCATCCATCCATTTCAGAGAATTATTCTCTAGTTGTATAGTGTTTTCTTCAAATGCCCTTTCTTATTTCTTCTTGCCTTTATTCTTGCTAAGAAGTATAGAAAATCTTTATATTGGTGAAAATACAGGAAAGATAAGCTAAAGGAGGCTATATGAATTTGTTCTCTTTTGCATGAGCCATTGATTATCTTTTTTCAAGAGTGTGCCCAGGAATGGGGCTTCCTCAGTGGCTCAGTGGGTTAGGAATCTGCCTGCAATGCAGGAGCACAGGAGATGCAGTTTTGATCCCTGGGTTGGGAATATCCCCTGGGTAAGGAAATTGCAACTCACTCCAGTATTCTTGCCTGGAGAATCCCTTGGACTGAGGAGCCTGTCAGGCTATAGTCCAAAGGGTTGCAAAGAGTTGGGTATGACTGAGCAACTACACACGCATGCGTGCATGCCCGAAGTGGTAAGTGGGAGAAATGAGAACTATTTTATTCTTTTCAGAGCAACAAGTGATTTAAAAAGCTCAGTGTAGCTTTTAGTTTGAAAAATATTCTTTTGGGTAATATGATTTCTAAAATTGATGGTTTTCCTTATGTATTGATGCCTTATACTTTTTTTTTTGTTTGTTTGCTCGGAAAATTGTTTTCAAGGGCTGGGAGATATAAAGTCCATGGGTCTCCACTGTTGGAATGTTGCAGTGTTATGTGTGGCGGAAAAGGATGCAGTTGTGTTTAGTTTTTTAAAGCTATTCTGAGAAGAGATCCAGGTGATTAGCTGTAGCCACTTCTGCCAATGTGTCAATAGTTAAAACCGTGAAATGAAGACAGTCAGTGGCATTCACATGAAATATGTATGTACCAAGAAAGTAAACAGCACACAAGGGTTGGATAAAGATCTTAGAAATCACTAGTGAGGCGGTAGCTTGCCATGAGCTGAGAACTGATAAAGAGAAGTTCTCATTTATTATTTATTTATTATTTGTCGCTTTGAAATTTAGAAAGAAAAATACCTAACTTACGCCTTGATAGGCCTTTTGAAACTTTTTGTAGCCCTGTACAGTTAAGCACTTGAAGTGTGGTTGGTCCAAATTGGCAGCTGCTCTAAATATGAAATGTCCACCAGATTTCAAAGACTCACTGTGAAAAAAATATGAAATATCTCTTTAATAATTTGTATTGATTACACATGGCAGTGATAATATTTTGGATATATTGGGCTAAATCAGATGAATTTTTTAAAATGAATTTGACCTCATTCTTTTTACTTTTTTCATGTGACTTAGAAAATTTAAAACTGCATTTTTAGTTTGCATTCTGTTTCTAATAGTCAGTGCTGCTCTAACATATTTTATTTAAGTGTAGTTTACATAAAATGTCAATATCACAAGTGAAAAAAGCTAAGCCCAGTACCCCATCTCGCTCCCCAGTGATAACCATCATTAACAGTTTCTTGTGTGTTCTTCCTGTCATTTTCCTAAGGATTCTGTTCTGCCCTTAAATACATTGTAAACTAGAGAATAATCGTAAAAGCTGATGCATCGATAATTCAATATTTTTTTTGGATTGGAGTGTGTAGAAAATGCCAAGTGAATACCTGCTTTTTTGTCTCAGTTATTCACACTTGAGAAAACTCTTAATTACTCAATCTATGCACCCTTAAAGAGACACCATCATTACCTGTAGGAGTATCAGGACTGATGCTTAGGAGAAATTAATTAATTTTTTTTGAATTGTAGCATCAATTCTTTTAAATGGTTTAAACAGAAAAAAAAAAAACGGACTCTCCGTGGCAGTGGTGGTAATTAAGATCTTACAGTGAACTAAGATTGTTTATGTATCATTAGCAAGCTTTTCAAGTTTTCTACAGTACACATTTGAAAACAGTTTTATTTCTTTTTTAAATAATTGTTTATATAGTTGCTGATCTGGTAAAAATGGAATAAAGTGAACTTAGTAGTAGTATTTAGATGTTATGACATAAAGGAAGGGACGTTACTGTGGTTGATGGTAGAGTCACTGATTTTTTATTTTTTTAACAGCGCTTTGTACATTCAGCACATAATACATACTCAATAAATACTTTAATTAATGATAAGAACATGTTCTATCAAATTGGTTAATACAGCATTGAGTATCACTGATACTTTTTTTTCCCCAAATGAAGATACCTTATAAACTATCAAAATAAGACATTACATGGAAGTTTAGGATGGGAAGCTATTTCAGGCATATATTTGTGTTGATTCTTCAATTACTTCGTGCTTATTTTCCTCCTTTATTGCAGAAACTAATGGAGGCAACATAGAAATTGCTGTTGCCTGGTCTTTGTGTTCCCACCACCATGGTGATCATGTCAGTGAAGGCCTTTCCCAAGATCATTGCAGGTGCTTGGTAAATGCTACCAAGGTTTTTCTTTGTTTACTCACATTGCTATGAATGCTTTTCGTTTGACTTAGTGCTTACCAATATCATTTAGTTTGATTCTGTAACAGTTGTGTGACAGAGGGTGTGACTGTGCCCATCTTCCTATGAGGAAACCAGCAGAATAGAGAGGTTAAATTGAGAAATCAGTACGTGGCAGAGTCGATTCTTAATCTCGTGATTAGTGACTTGGCTGTTGTGAACTGTGCATGCCCATGAATTTGGGACATTAGGCATTATTTACATCCTTTGACTGGGGTTTTATAATAGTAACATTCCAGTGAGGACTGCTTTACAGTCCTTTCTTCACAGTGCTGAGGTTTGGAGTATTACTTAACTGATTTCAGTAAATCCTGCTCTTGTTCTTTTTACGCTCATCTGTAAGACATAGTATTGTTTGCAAATGAGGCAAGTCCTATAGTGGGTGCGGATTATCCATTCATTGGATTAGATGGACACATTGAACCAGCTTCAGCTTCCCTGAAATTTTTTAGATTAGCAACTTCTCTTTATATATATAGAAGATTTGGAGATAAGTCATTATTGATCTGAACTTGCTATGAATAATCGAATTGACATGTTGATGCAACTGGCAGATTTGGTTCCTCAGTATATTTGAATGTAGACCACACAATGCTGTTTTTACACTAACCCTCCTTATTTTTTCCCCACACCTCTTGGCACAGATATGTGAGTTCCTAGTAATTTAAAAATTCTGGTGAATGACACTTGGTAGATGGTGTGATATTGTGAATACTGATAAGCTCTAGAAATTCAGTTGGCAAAGCATCAATTTCACACCTGAGACCTCAGCTCAAAGTTTAGGTTAAAGGTTTGCCTGGAGTCCTTAGTCTTTTTCGCAGGTCCCCAGATAAATGCAGTGATTCCAAACCACATTTTTCTTCTGCATCAAATCCAGGCAGCACTCTGAATCATTAAATATTAAACCTTATATTCAAGAACATTATTCACTCATTAATATTGCATTGTGGCCTAAACTGCATTGTTCAAAACATTTTAGGATGTTATGCAAGTCTGTCAAAATACATTAACGAACTTAGTCATGTTGAACTAAGCAAAAAATGACAAAACTGTTTGCACCACAAACGTGTTGTCATTGAGTTTTTGTATCATGTAAGCATTTTACGTTGAGATATTTGGATATCACTGTAAAGATAAAATGGATTGCAGTAGAAGCCAGATGGGATGAATATTCATGTTGCATGTAACATCTGCTATATATCTTAATGAAATTTATAGTTATCCCTGAAATTTTTCTTCCTTGACAGTATTTATTTATCTTCAAAATTGTTTTAACTAGGAGTTGAGTACAATTTAGTACAATTCCAGCTGCTTATAAAACTGTGGTATCTGCGTCAGGGACCATTTTTCACATCTCCATGATGGCTATCATCTCTGCAGAATAGAAGCTGGAGAGGCCTCCTGCACACCGTGCAGTGACTGGGAAGCTTCTGATACTTGGCTGAGATGAGAGAGTGATGGAGCTCAAGCTTTGGTCTCTGACAGAATTTGTTGTGGATCACCAGGAACACATCTGGTTTCTTGCTGCTCTTCACAATCCTGTTAGTTACAATGAGAGTCCCTAAAATTCTTCCCAGGAAGGAAAACGATAGAAACATTTTGTCTAATATACTAAAATTATCCCTTCTTAATGAAAAAGAAAAGAAATCCTTTTTTCTGGTGCAAGAAGAAAGTTAAAATAGCAAAATGTGTGAAAATACACAATTGCTGAAGAGGTACTTTTTTTGTGTGTGTGCTGTGGCGACAACATAGCTTATGAGCTTTATCAGAAGTTTGGTTGTCTTGATTATATTATGCATTAGTGATTATTGGCATTTGATGGGTTAGAATTTAATGAGGAAGACCAGTAAGAGGGAAGGTTGATGGTACAGCCTTGATGACCTCAATTTGTTTGTTTTTTTTTTTTTAAATGAAGGATGGATTGATTTTCCTGTGATAATGTGAATCAGAATCTATGTAAGTAGCCAGTGGGCTCATCTTGAACACCTACAGCTGTTATTTCAAAAATGAGAGGAATGGGTGTTGTGAGGTAAATAATGAAGGTGGCATAGCGAATTCCTGCTGGCCAGGAGTTAAATTATTCATTTTGTTGGTTTAGCTAACATGGTTCGTGCTGCGTGGGATTGGAACACTATGTCAGTGACGGATATTGCATAATTAAAAAGCCTCAGTTCCTCAGGCCTGTAATATAGTTGAAATTGAGAAGTGGTTGTTAACACCCTGAAAGTATTTTCCTTTGTGTGGGTTGGTGCGGTTTACCTGCCGTTCTGAAGTTTTTATGTTGTTGAACACGGGTGTAACGATTAGCTGTAGTTAGTATTGCTCCCACGCCATTGTGTTTCCCTTCTTGATAGTCTGCCCCATAGTCAGCGGCCCATTTCAAAAGCCTGGTGAGCACACGTCCTCCTCACTCCGACACCACGCTTCTGTTCCTTCTCACTTAGAATTACACTGTGGATTAGTGAAGGGGTTTGGGAGGGTCCCACTTCTGTAACTGCTAACTTTGGGCACTGCCTAGACACTGGGACCTTTGCAAAGCAGCTTAGACAGTAATTTTATTACCGTCTCAGCCTTAGTAACTGAAGGGCAAAAGACCATCGCAAACCTCTGAATTTTTCACAATGTTATACATGGTGTTTCGCACTCATACTCAGCATGATAATCTTTACTTTATGCTTCTTCATTCATGTAATTTTATACACGGGTTGGTGCCTGTGAAATAGCCTGTAGCAGTATTTCTTGACCTCAGGAGTCTGTGGGTGGAAAAAGAAAAGCGTGGAAGCGCTTACTGGATAGTTGGACAGCCACTTGTCACCATGTAGTATCAGCGTTTGTGTTCGCATCTGCAGCTGCATCGGGGCCAGTAGATTGTGTCCTCCATTGATGGATGGAAGAAGGAAGGGCTTTGTTAAGGGAGGGAGGAAAATCTAGACGCTTGTATTAATATTTGGATCAGAACATGGAACGTTTTACTTTGAGGGGCTTTGAACGCTTTAGTTCACATAGTCAGGACCACCTAGTATAGTGACTTGCACGTGGTGTCTGGAGTTACAAAGGTAGAAAACAATTACCGCCCCATATTTTGAGCAGTTTATTAAACGTCTCTCAGTTTTGGTTTCTTCAGTTCTGAAAGGTGGATGACAACAACTGTCTGGGATTTTTTTGTTAGGATTAAATGAAATAATGTATGTAAAACTCCTGTTAAAATCCCTGGCATAAGGAGGTACTCCATAAATGATAGCTGTTACTAGTTGAATGTTATGCATTTTTCCGTTTGAATGACATAAGTTGTATCTAAAGTCTTCCCTATTAAAAGTAACAAATCAAATGGAACAGATAAAAGGTCCGTCTAGTCAAAGCTGTAGTTTTTCCAGTGGTCATGTATGGATGTGAGAGTTGGACTATAAAGAAAGTTGAGTGCTGAAGAATTGATGCTTTTGAACTGTGGTGTTGGAGAAGACTCTTGAGAGTCCCTTGGATTGCCAGGAGATCCAACCAGTCCACCCGAAAGGAAATCAGTCCTGAATAGTCATTGGAAGAAAGCTTCAACTCCAGTATTTGGGCCATCTGATGTGAAGAGCTGACTCATTGGAAAAGACCCCGATGCTGGGAAAAATTGAAGCCAGGAGGAGAAGGGGACGACAGAAGATGAGAGGGTTGGATGTCATCACTGACTCAATGGATGTGAGTTTGAGTAAACTCTGGGAGTTGGTGATGGACTGGTGATGGGAAGCCTGGTGTGCTGCAGTCCATGGGGTTGCAAAGAGTGGGACATGACTGACTGAGCGACTGAACTGAAATGGAACAGAGAGAGAAAGGACCACATGAGTCTGAATGCTTTTGTTGGAATAAAGAGACACTTAGTTCTGGCTGGCTCCTCACGAGCCAGGCCTCTCTGCTCCGCAGTGTCTCCTGCAGGGCGAGTCCTTGTCCTCACACTATGGTCTGCACAGTACATTTCTGAAAAGTGCTTTTTAATGCGTTTTCATTTTGGGCAACTCCATTTGTTTCATTTATTTTTGTCATCGATGTGCGTTCTGAATGGTAATTCTTATTTCTTAAAGTATGTCTGTGATTTAACCTGCAAGTCAGAGACAGGGAAATGGCAAGTAAGGAAATGAACAGGAGTTACCCTAAGATGACAGTAGGGAAAATCATACAGAGTTTCACTTCATTTGCTCTTTTGATACGTGTTTCTGCTGTCTCATTTTGTGTTTAAGGTGAAAAATTAAAATGAAATTCAATGTACTGAATAGTGTGGCTTTCAGATCAATGTGTTTCTATTCGAATTTATTTTTTCTTCAGCATGATTTTGTAGGGAATGCTAGAAATAAAACACCTGCCAAGGAATGAATTTTTAGCTGATGAAGAATGTCAGAGAGGTGTGAACATGGATCGTGTTGTTTGGGGACAGCACAGTGTGGGGGGGGCGCATGGTGGGTGCTGAGGCTGTCTGTCGTACTTTCTGTGTGGTCCAAGGTGACTTTAAATGGAAAAATGAGCCTGGTCTCACAGAGTAAGCCCCTTCAACTCTTGATATTTGTTTTGAGGTTGTAGAGTAGTTGAAGTAAAAAGCATGGGGCCGTCTTTATTCAAAAGTGAGACTGATAGAGGTTCTTTTTGCAAGCCTGTGTTCAGCGAACAATAACAACTGTGGCCATGCTCAGTGATACAGAATTTGACTATTTATCCTTTCGTTGGAGGGGGTTTCAAATAGTGTTTTGGGAACAGAATTGCTTTTGCAGCACATGCCTTTTGGAGGTGGGTTGTCCCCTTGTTTCATATGCAACTTCATTTGCTCTTCAGCTTTCCAAAGAGGACATCCTCCTTCTCTCAGCTAGACTGCGCTTTATGGCAATTGGCTGAGCGTTTCACCAGCATTATAGGATAGGTGCTTGCCGTGGAGTTTAGTCTTGAACTTACTCCTGTGTAATATTAATCAAAGCAGTACTCTGTGATATAGGTGGTTTCTCTTCTCTCCACTGATTCTCCAAGACCTGTCCTTCAGTTATGCCTGGTGATTATTGGTGAGCTGCAAAACCTGACAGTGTTGTCTAGCCCACGTAAAATCGCTCTCATTTGATTGTTTTGGTGCTAGTAGTTTCTACCCTGTATGTGTCTAGAAAGACTACATAGGGCTTGCAGTACAGGGGGACTGTGTTTCTTTATCAGTTCAGTTCATTTGCTCAGTCGTGTCCTTCTCTTTGCGACACCATGAACTGCAGCACACAGGCTTCCCTGTCCATCACCTACTCCGAAGCCTACTCAAACTCATGTCCGCCAAGCCAGTGACGCATCCAACCATCTCATCCTCTGTCATCCCCTTCTCCTCCTGCCTTCAATCTTTCCCAGTATCAGGGTCTTTTCCAATGACTCGGTTCTTTGCATCAGGTAGCCAAAGTATTGGAGTTTCAACTTCAGTGTCAGCCCTTCCAATGAATATTCAGGACTCTTTCTTTATAGGAACAATGTGTCTTTTTTTTTTTTTTTTTGAGGGAAGTACAACATCCGCTGGATCATGGAAAAAGCAAGAGAGTTCCAGAAAAGCATCTATTTCTGTTTTATTGACTATGCCAAAGCCTTTGACTATGTGGATCACAATAAACTGTGGAAAATTCTTCAAGAGATGGGAACACCAGACCACCTGACCTGCCTCTTGAGAAACCTATATGCAGGTCAGGAAGTAACAGTTAGAACTGGACATGGGACAACAGACTGGTTCCAAATAGGAAAAGGAGTACGTCAAGGCTGTATATTGTCACCCTGCTTATTTAACTTATATGCAGAGTACATCATGAGAAATGCTGGGCTGGAAGAAACACAAGCTGGAATCAAGATTGCCAGGAGAAATATCAATAACCTCAGATATGCAGATGACACCACCCTTATGGCAGAAGGGGAAGAGGAACTGAAAAGCCTCTTGATGAAAGTGAAAGAGGAGAGTGAAAAAGTTGGCTTAAAGCTCAACATTCAGAAAACTAAGATCATGGCATCTGGTCCCATCACTTCATGGGAAATAGATGGGGAAACAGTGGAAACAGTGTCCGACTTTATATTTTTGGGCTCCAAAATCACTGCAGATGGTGACTGCAGCCATGAAATTAAAAGACGCTTACTCCTTGGAAGGAAAGTTATGACCAACCTAGATAGCATATTCAAAAACAGAGGCATTACTTTGCCAATGAAGGTCTGTCTAGTCAAGGCTAAGGTTTTTCCAGTGTTCATGTATGGATGTGAGAGTTGGACTGTGAAGAAAGCTGAACACTGAAGAATTGATGCTTTTGAACTGTGGTGTTGGAGAAGAGTCTCAAGAGTCCCTTGGACTGCAAGGAGATCCAACCAGTCCATTCTAAAGGAGATCAGTCCTGGGTGTTCATTGGAAGGACTGATGCTGAAGCTGAAACTCCAATACTTTGGCCACCTCATGCAAAGGGTTGACTCATTGGAAAAGACTGATGCTGGGAGGGATTAGGGGCAGGAGGAGAAGGGGACGACAGAGGATGAGATGCCTGGATGGCATCACTGACTCGATGGACATGAGTTTGAGTGAACTCTGGGAATTGGTGATGGACAGGGAGGCCTGGCATGCTGCGATTCATGGGGTCGCAAAGAGTCGGACACGACTGAGCTACTGAACTGAACAGCTTATAGTGAAGACACAATATAGGGAGATGGTTTCCATAAGAATTAATGTACAGTGCCCAAGATTGCCCCATCCAGCACTTTCAATCACTTCCCTCTGCCCTAAAATACTTTAAGTAGTAAACCTTCTACTGCGGGGTAAGAAAGTTGGATGGAAATGTGAAAGGTGGATAGGCTTCTAGGGAGGAGTTGGAGGCTTGAAAGCATCTCCATTGTCTTCTCATTGCAATTTCAGTCTAATTCCCAGCTGCTTTTTCTTAGTAGAGCATCTGCTGGATGGTTGTGAGCCAGTAGGTTAGTTTTGGCACAAGGATCACCAGTGTTGGCCCCAGTCTGTCTGAATTTTGCAGAGAGAACCTTCTGATTTCTCTGCCCCTGTTGACTGCTCTGAATGGGTAGAGGGTGGGAGACAGGAACAGAGAGACTTTCTCTTGGTTCCCTTGACAGGGGCCTGAGCAGGCACCCCTGCTTAACGTAGTTCAGAGCCCTGGTGAGTAGGAGATGAAAAGCAGCAGCAGCCTCTCAAAAAAGGTTCTTCTGGCAAGAACCGTTGGCACATTCGAATGGTGCTTTTGGTGTTGTAGCATGGGTGACTACTGCCACTTGGTCAGATACACTGGTTTTACAGTATGTCTTGATTTCATGGATACTGAAGGATGGTGGGGGGAATACCCCGTATATTTGATGAAATAGACTAAATTCTAGATGGAAATAAAGGGAAGTGAGAGAGAGGAGCAGTGATAATTAAATTATATAAAAACATTTCGCTGAACTGAAGAAAGATTGGAGGCTGCAAATTGAGAGGCCTCTATTCTGGGAGGGATTGATGAGAAAAGATGAGCACCTGGTCAGACTACTAAAATTTCTGAGCTCTAAGGATAAAGAGAAAATCTTATAAGCTTCCTGCCAGAAAGAACCACTAATTTATAGAGGAAATGTGATCAGTCCGGGTTTAGGCTTTTCTTTGCCAAACTGGAAGCTTGAAGGCAGAATGACATCTAGGGGTTCCTGAGAAAGGACTGAGAGCCCCCAATTCTGTGTTTCACTCTCATTCACCTGCCAGGGTGAGAAAGAGACTTACAAATAATGTAAGGATTTGGAGAACTTATTAATGTAAACAACTAGCAGTCAGAATCCACCAAGGAGACAGAACTCATCAGTTACTTTTATGGAGAGAATTTAATGTAAGAATTGTTAGTGAGCCACTTAGGAGCTGAAAAGGCAAAACAGCCACAACAAAGCAACTCACAGGCAGTGCTGTTGCTAGAAATCTATTGTTAGCCATCTATGTAATTATAATTTTTCTAGTAGCCACATCAAAAAAAGGAAAGAATTCTAAGATTTTATTTTCCCTGGTATATCCAGGAGGTTTTCATCTTAACATATAATCAACATAAAGCATGTTAGTGGGACATAGCACATTCTTATTTCCATACTCAGTATTAATCCAGTATGTATTTTGTACTGACAGCACATCTCAGTTTGGACAGATTGCATGGGCTTGGTAGCCGTGTGTGGCTGATTTCAGCGGTATTTGACAGTGCAGCTCTCAGCTATCCCAGAGGTAACGCTGGCAGGAAGTTAGGACTTAAAACACTGAATCTGGGAGGAGGGGCTCTATGGAGCTGCAGCCCAGGGAAGGGGAGGCCAGTGGTTCTGGCACTCAGATTTTTGAGGACCGTCCAGGTAGGGAGGGCTGGTGTTTCCAGAGTGAAGTGCAGGAAGGTTGCTTTTGCAGGTGTGAGCAGCCTGCAAACTGGATTGAACTGCTGCTGCAGGAACAAGTGCTGCTGCTGGCCTGAAGCAGTGAGGCCTGAGCGATGCTGAAAGGCGTGGACTGCAAACTGGAGCATTCCTTTTCCCTCCACCAGCCTGCGGGCTCCCTCTGGCGCCCTCTATTGGCAGAACCTAACAGGGACCCAGCTGCAAAGCAGGCATGGGGTTTAGAGACTCCTGGCTCCCACTTCACAAAGTAGGGGCGTGTGAAACTGAGTCACAGCTAAAAATCTGACATGCGGGTCCATCTTAGGAAGATTCTTAAAGAATTTGAACCAATTTGAAAATTAATTACAACAGAGATCTTAACTAGGGAAAGGTGGAGAGGAGTAATAGAACCTGTGAGAATCCATCTTTTCACTGTGTATTGATACATGGATGATAGAGTGGGAACATCTGATAAAGCTACTAATAAGGGTTTTTGAAAATGAAGAGAAATTCTTAATGGGAAAACTAAGAATTGTATGAATTTAAAAGCACTGAACTCTTAGCTCAGAGTTGGGTTGAGAGTCAAAGCATTCAAATGATTTCATCTTACTGACTTTGCAGAGGGTGGTGGTTGGGAAAATAGTAGGAATTTTGTTTTTAAACAATAGTAGGGAAGTGTTTGTGAATGTTCAGAAAGAGAATGATTACTAATCTCAAAGAAAAATACCAAAGATCTTTTTGGGATGGAAGAGCATGTATAGTAACTTGATAAAACTGGGAAAATAAGGAAAGGGGAAAAAGAAGTAAGAGCAAAGTAAGATTAATGGTAGACAAAATATAAAATTAAAGACATAAAGTTAAGTGTATCAGTTTCTAACTATTAATAATTGTAACTGATCACAGTTGCCCACTTAAAGATCAAGGGTGCCAGATTATTTTAACATACATATACATACACCAAGAGCTATGTATTATTTGACATACAAGTAAAACAAAGTTATTTGTTTAATCTTAATAAAAGTTAAAAAATTACTGGATTGTTAAAGCTGTACCAAGCAAAAGAAATATGAGAAAAGGTACAAATGAAGGTTGTCAGCCCTAAACAGAACAAAAAGGCACAATTATGTATTGATAACAAGCCAGATTTTAAAGACAACAGTCATTAACCTTTATGCATTAATCAAATTAGCAGCTCAACATGGGAATCAAAAATGATTACAAATTCAAAGACTGCTTGATTTAAAAAATAATAAAAAATGTTCTGTAATTATTCTTTCTTTAAAAATGTTTACTCTAGGATTGATGGTGGTATCTGCTAAGCTTTAACTTTAAAACATCTACCATGAAAAGTGTTGGAGTGAGTTAGGTGGTGTGTATGTCTTTGTATGTTTGGAGGGTGAGAGGTTGCAGTTGGGTTTAAGCTTGAAAGTCCTTTGAAATAGAAAAGAGGAAAAGTATTGATTGTTTCCCTTACAAATCTTAGGAAGGAGAACGGTGATATCTTCTCTCTCTCTGACCAAAAGTTTACCAAGACTTACTGACTTAACAAGGCCGGTTTCAAAATATGTGTTCTGGTGAAAATGTGTCTTTTAACAAAAAGCAAATGTAAGTACAGAAAACTGTTAAAGGCTTGATGCATCTTTTATGCATGTAAGGGTGTGTACTAAGTTGCTGTCGTTTCTTCGTAGCTCTGGGCCCAACCGTGTCTCACAGGTCCCTTGAACCAGGAGTGTTGTCCTAGTTTTCTGTCTTCAGGAGGACATCTCATGTTGCCATCTGTCCTGGACTCAAGCCCATCTGGGATGAGGCTAGTGCTTAAGTTGATGTCTTGTCCACCTGGGCCCATTAGAGGGGTTTGCCCCAGAGATACCTGCGTTTGACCTCTGGTTCCTTTTTCCTAGGAAGACTCTGTGGTTCTCCTCAACATCTTAGTAAATAAACGACTGCAGCGCCCATCCGATACACGTCCTCAAGGGAGGAGGGGAGATACTTTGAAAACAAGTCTTCAGTAGTAACGGGTCATGCATGGGCATTCCCTGCTACAACTTCTGTGCAGCAGTTTGTTTAAAGCCCTGCTGCTGCTAAGTTGCTTCAGTAGTGTCCGACTGTGTGCAACCCCATAGTCGGCAGCCCCCCAGGCTCCCCTGTGCTGACCGAGCACAGTTCAGCGTGTGCTGCTCCCACTGTTGCTCACGTGTATTTTGAATATTATAACAATTGGTATATACTCTCTAAGATAAAAAGATGATTATTGTAGCTTAAGATGCCTCTAAATATTTCATTTAAGCCAGATAAGAAAGAGGCCGCAGATTCTTCCAGTAGATACAAGTCAAGGGCACTTTGGGGTGTTGGGTAACTTCCTCAGGGAAGTTTAATTGTGAATTCCTGAGGGAGGGGGATGTGGGCCTTGGATATGGTGACATTAACTTGTGAACCGAAACCAGAATTCTTTTCACGTACAGATCTATTTTTCAGTGCAGTAAGAGAATGTATTTGATAAGCAAATGGTCCCAGAAAATCCAGGGTAGGTAGAACTTGTTCTCAAGTGAGACTTGAAATCGGGACTCGAAGTACAAAGTAATATGCCATGTGTGAACAAGAGGTGATTGTCTCAAATGAGGAGACGAGAACCATTTAGGATTATAACTATGGGTAAATCCCCCATATTTACCTGTATTCACTGTAGGTAACCTATATTAGCTGTAGGCTTCCAGTTAGAGGCTGTATGCTTGTTTTTCCTTCAGACATCATTTTGAAAGCCATGCAAGAAAATGCCCAGATTGTGGCTACATTTTAGTATGCTTTTAAACAAAAACACTTTTAAAAAAATGTTCTTGTGTAAAGCAAGGAAACTTTGTTACATTTTGAATGACATTTTAAATGATATTTGCGTGGAAACAAAGATGACCGAAACAAACATCCTCTTGGTTGTATTCAGAACCAAGTCTTAATGCTGGTTAGGTGATACTGATCGACTGTGGGTCTGCCAGATTGCAGTCATTCAGTTTTCCAAGACAGTGCCATTTCTTGCTAAATTATCATTATATAAAGAGTACCTGTGTTCCATTGGATTAAACTAGGCTCATCCTCTGTTAATTTCTTTCAACAGTGCTTATTGAATGCCTGCTAAGAGCCAGGCACTGTGGAGTGTCCGAGTTACAGTGGTACATGAGACAAAGTTCTCCCCCGTCCCCTGGCTTAATATGTATATATACACACTTACATTCTAATAGTGTATATGTATTATGTGTGTGTATCTTCTGTAAGAATGCAGGCTCTGAAATCAGCCTGCCTGGCTGCACCTCTCACTGGCTTTGTGACCCCAGGCAGATTACTTCATAAATCCTGTAAAGCCTTATTGTTACAAAACTTCTCTGTGCCTCAGCTTCTTCATCTGAAATAGAGTAAAACAGTTTTGATAGGGGTGCCTTTGAGGATTGTAAATGAGTTACACTCGTCAAGTGCTTAGACCTCTTCCTGGTACAAAGCAAGCATTAATAAATGCTGGCTCTTTATCTGTTATACATACAGATGTTACACATTCAGTATATATACACATACTGTGTATGAATAGGACATGGCCATGTAATGTACATTCATTCTAATGTGTTTATTTTGGAAATACAGTGCATGTATATTTCCTTCCAGGATGTGAAATTATTTGAGCTGAGAAATATTAAGCTTGCTTTTATTTTGGTAAAGTCTTATTAATAGAAAGCTGTATACTTTCTTTTTTGTCATTATTTTTAATAGTCTTAATAATTAGTTCGTTAAATTACCCACTCAGCTTTTCTGTTGAAAAGATGAATAGTAAACGGTATTTTGAATGCTAGTTCAGCATGTTCTGACAAAGTATGATGCATTAAAATGAAATTCGTCATTAGCATTAAAACTGACCTTTGTGGTCATAGTCGCTCATTTTTCTCTTCTAGTGTTTGAAACAGTCTAAGTACATTGCAGTACTATGCAGATATTCTGTGTGTAATGGTCATAGTTCAATTTTAGATAAATCATTTCCTCAAATCACTTTATCTGTAACAGTCTCAGTTTCCCATTTATTCTCACCCATTATCTGAGGTTCTTATCAACTTTCCTTCAGTAATATAATGGTCTTATATATTAAATTATAAGGTAATTTTCTAAGCTAGAATTGTGTAGCATTACTTCTGTGTCAGCCTACATGAAGATAAATCTGAGTATTTGTGAATTGCCAAATGAGCAGTGCCCAGGTTCAGAGAAACATCTAGGGCCATTGAAAGACAAACCACTTTGGGAAAGGGCTGGTGATAATTTTGACTCTGGCAAACTCAGACTTGATATAATGAAAGCAAATTTTAAAATGAGCTTCTTTTAAAACAATTATGAGTAATGTGGCTTGTAAAAACTGTCCTTACACGAGCACGAAGGTGAGTGACGTAATGAAAGCTGATCCCTGTTGGTGGTGGTGGCGTTGCTGCTTGTGATACTCCTCAGGTTCAAGAAGCGTGGCTTTGGAAATCAGATCAGGTCATTTCATGTCTCCTGTGTGCTTTTCCACATCTCAATTTTCTCATATATATATTTTTAAATAGTAATGCCTCCTTCACAGACAACAACAAAGTTGAATCTATAAAACATGCCTAGATAAGTTACCTTTAGAAACACTCCTCTCATTTTCTTAAAACCTTTAAGTTCTTTGAAATAAAGAACCTTAGGTTCTAAATAAAACCTTAGGTTCTTTGGTCAGTTTTTACACAAACTGAAATACATAAATTTTATATATCAGATATCTATAAGAACTGAACATATGTGAGTAAATTATTATTATTTTTACCATTTAAAGGACACGTGTAATGTTCATTATAAGAGATTTGGCTCATTTTTAGAAATTCATTTTGCTGGTGTATCTTACATCTCTCACCTGGTTGAGAATATATCGAGAACAAGAGCTCAGTTGCTAGGGTTTGAGGTGTAAGGATAGAGCTGACTGGTATTTGTTTCATTAAGCTTAGGCAAGCTATCCAATTACTTAATGCAAATAAGAAAAGTTTACACTAAACTCCTACTTCTTTGCTTAAAACTCTAGAGAATTTAAATGAGGAGAGATATGTATTTAAAAGAAGGAAATTTAAATGAAACTTAAATCAAGGGCTTAATGCAGAATAATATTAGACCAGGAGATCTGAAATAATAAGTGGGAAATGCCAGTAAATAAAAAAGAGAATGTATTCTCCAGGATACTTGGTATGTTTAGTTTTATCTTGAGATAATTCTTAAATCTTTGGATTTAAGTTAATAATGACTTATTTTTGTCTCATACCTGCCCCTCCCCCCCTT
This sequence comes from Bos grunniens, assembly GCF_055505025.1. Taxonomy (NCBI): domain Eukaryota; kingdom Metazoa; phylum Chordata; class Mammalia; order Artiodactyla; family Bovidae; genus Bos; species Bos grunniens. The sequence continues at coordinate 23,564,654 of NC_141168.1, forward strand.
TTTAAAACAACAGGGTCCTTGGTAGCTCAGGAGCCTTGGGCTATGTAAAGCTCAGCCTTCAAAATTTAAAGCTAAGAAAACTGATGTTTATTATTAGATTGTGTCATTAAACTGCTAATAGGTAGTGAGGATTGGTTCTGGGTTCTACTGCCAAACTTCTTAAAGATATGAAATTCTGTTCAGGAAACTGTCACTACACAGACCTTTCTTTTTTTTCATTTTATTTTCAGACATTCCTTTAGAATAAACTATTTGAGAATTTGAACAGGTCTATTTGAAAGAAAATGAAAGTGACTGTAAGAATAAGGAGAATTTCTTTTTGGTCACTTTGTGCCATCCCCCAGTGTCTTTTCAACCAAGAGTCAAATATAACTAGGTCTTGGTAGTTGGAGGCTCTGAAATGTTATGAAGTGTAAACAGCCTTCTTCTTTAGGTTGGTGTGGTCCAGGATCATCCCACTTGTGACGCTTAGCATCACGGTGGCTTGGCCCTTGCAGAGCTCTGTTGTGTCTAGTTTCTTTTTTTTTTTCCATACTCATAGCTATTTATTATGCCATTGTTAGTTGTGCAAAAATGAGAAAGAAATATAGTGCCTGTGAAGTGAATGAATGAGATACATACCAGCAATAACTCCTTCCAAACAAAAAACTGTATATTTGTGTACAGAAATTGAATTATATTTATGAATAGAAATAATATACATGATTAGGTGAATAAATAAGCTAAAGTATTATAGTAAATTCAGTATATATAGGGTTAAGTATCTGTATATGTTTGTATTTATTTATTTTTTTTCATTGATTTTATTTTATTTTTTAAATTTTATTTTATTTTTAAACTTTACAATATTGTATTAGTTTTGCCAAATATCGAAATGAATCCGCCACGGGTATACCTGTGTTCCCCATCCTGAACCCTCCTCCCTCCTCCCTCCCCATACCATCCCTCTGGGTCGTCCCAGTGCACCAGCCCCAAGCATCCAGTATCGTGCATTGAACCTGGACTGGCGATTCGTTTCATACATGATATTATACATGTTTCAATGCCATTCTCCCAAATCTTCCCACCCCCTCCCTCTCCCACAGAGTCCATAAGACTGATCTATACATCAGTGTCTCTTTTGCTGTCTCGTACAGGGTTATTGTTACCATCTTTCTAAATTCCATATATATGCGTTAGTATACTGTATTGGTGTTTTTCTTTCTGGCTTACTTCACTCTGTATAATAGGCTCCAGTTTCATCCACCTCATTAGAACTGATTCAAATGTATTCTTTTTAATGGCTGAGTAATACTCCATTGTGTATATGTACCACAGCTTTCTTATCCATTTATCTGCTGATGGGCATCTAGGTTGCTTCCATGTCCTGGCTATTATAAACAGTGCTGCGATGAACACTGGGGTACATGTGTCTCTTTCCCTTCTGGTTTCCTCAGTGTGTATGCCCAGCAGTGGGATTGCTGGATCATAAGGCAGTTCTATTTCCAGTTTTTTAAGGAATCTCCACACTGTTCTCCATAGTGGCTGTACTAGTTTGCATTCCCACCAATAGTGTAAGAGAGTTCCGTTTTCTCCACACCCTCTCCAGCATTTATTGCTTGTAGACTTATGGATCGCAGCCATTCTGACTGGCGTGAAATGGTACCTCATAATGGTTTTGATTTGCATTTCTCTGATAATGAGTGATGTTGAGCATCTTTTCATGTGTTTGTTGGCCATCTGTATGTCTTCTTTGGAGAAATGTCTATTTAGTTCTTTGGCCCATTTTTTGATTGGGTCATTTATTTTTCTGGAGTTGAGCTGTAGGAGTTGCTTGTATATTTTTGAGATTAGTTGTTTGTCAGTTGCTTCATTTGCTATTATTTTCTCCCATTCTGAAGGCTGCCTTTTCACCTTGCTAATAGTTTCCTTTGTTGTGCAGAAGCTTTTAAGTTTAATTAGGTCCCATTTGTTTATTTTTGCTTTTATTTCCAATATTCTGGGAGGTGGGTCATAGAGGATCCTGCTGTCATGTATGTCGGAGAGCGTTTTGCCTATGTTCTCCTCTAGGAGTTTTATAGTTTCTGGTCTTACGTTGAGATCTTTAATCCATTTTGAGTTTATTTTTGTATATGGTGTTAGAAAGTGTTCTAGTTTCATTCTTTTACAAGTGGTTGACCAGATTTCCCAGCACCACTTGTTAAAGAGATTGTCTTTAATCCATTGTATATTCTTGCCTCCTTTGTCAAAGATAAGGTGTCCATATGTGCGTGGATTTATCTCTGGGCTTTCTGTTTTGTTCCATTGATCAATATTTCTGTCTTTGTGCCAGTACCATACTGTCTTGATAACTGTGGCTTTGTAATAGAGCCTGAAGTCAGGTAGGTTGATTCCTCCAGTTCCATTCTTCTTTCTCAAGATCGCTTTGGCTATTCGAGGTTTTTTGTATTTCCATACAAATTGTGAAATTACTTGTTCTAGCTCTGTGAAGAATACCATTGGTAGCTTGATAGGGATTGCATTGAATCTATAAATTGCTTTGGGTAGTATACTCATTTTCAGTATATTGATTCTTCCAATCCATGAACATGGTATATTTCTCCATCTATTAGTGTCCTCTTTGATTTCTTTCACCAGTGTTTTATAGTTTTCTATATATAGGTCTTTAGTTTCTTTAGGTAGATATATTCCTAAATATTTTATTCTCTTCGTTGCAATGGTGAATGGAATTGTTTCCTTAATTTCTCTTTCAGTTTTCTCATTATTAGTGTATAGGAATGCAAGGGATTTCTGTGTGTTGATTTTATATCCTGCAACTTTTCTATAATCATTGATTAGTTCTAGTAATTTTCTGGTGGAGTCTTTAGGGTTTTCTATGTAGAGGATCATGTCATCTGCAAATAGTGAGAGTTTTACTTCTTCTTTTCCAATTTGGATTCCTTTTATTTCTTTTTCTGCTCTGATTGCTGTGGCCAAAACTTCCAAAACTATGTGGAATAGTAATGGTGAAAGTGGGCACCCTTGTCTTGTTCGTGACTTTAGAGGAAATGCTTTCAATTTTTCACCATTGAGGATAATGTTTGCTGTGGGTTTGTCATATATAGCTTTTATTATGTTGAGGTATGTTCCTTCTATTCCTGCTTTCTGGAGAGTTCTTATCATAAATGGATGTTGAATTTTGTCAAAGGCTTTCTCTGCATCTATTGAGATAATCATATTGTTGTGTCTAGTTTCATAAGTCCCCCAGTCCTCTATTTTCTGCAGCTTGTTTTCTATTTTCCAATGAGTTGGAAATATGCCACTCATTCATTCATGCATATACTCAAGTATTTTGTGAGCACTTGTGGTGTGGGGCTGGCAGTGTTTAGCACTGGGTATATAGCAGTGGAAAAAAGCAAACCAGATCCTTGCCCTTATGGGAAACAAAGAAAGGAACATGTGCAAGGAGGGGGCTACTAGAGTCATTATAGTCGATTTACTTGTTAAAGGTGCTTGATCATAAAAATAAAGCAGAACATTGAAGAATTGGGGAAAAAAGCTGGAGAGGACCAAGCGATAGATCAGATCAGATCAGATCAGTCGTTCAGTCATGTCCAACTCTTTGCAACCCCATGAATCACAGCACGCCAGGCCTCCCTGTCCATCACCAACTCCCGGAGTTCACTCAGACTCACGTCCATCGAGTCAGTGATGCCATCCAACCATCTCATCCTCTGTCGTCCCCTTCTCTTCCTGCCCCCAATCCCTCCCAGCATCAGAGTCTTTTCCAATGAGTCAACTCTACGCATGAGGTGGCCAAAGTACTGGGAGTTTCAGCTTCAGCATCATTCCTTCCAAAGAAATCCCAGGGCTGATCTCCTTCAGAATGGACTGGTTGGATCTCCTTGCAGTCCAAGGGACTCTCAAGAGTCTTCTCCAACACCACAGTTCAAAAGCATCAATTCTTCGGCGCTCAGCCTTCTTCACAGTCCAACTCTCACATCCATACGTGACCACAGGAAAAACCATAGCCTTGACTAGATGAACCTTTGTTGGCAAAGTAATGTCTCTGCTTTTGAATATGCTATCTAGGTTGGTCATAATTTTCCTTCCAAGGAGTAAGCGTCTTTTAATTTCATAGCTGCAGTCACCATCTGCAGTGATTTTGGAGCCCAGAAAAATAAAGTCTGACACTGTTTCCACTGTTTCCCCATCTATCTCCCATGAAGTGATGGGACCGGATGCCATGATCTTTGTTTTCTGAATGTTGAGCTTTAAGCCAACTTTTTCACTCTCCACTTTCACTTTCATCAAGAGGCTTTTGAGTTCCTCTTCACTTTCTGCCATGAGGGTGGTGTCATCTGCATATCTGAGGTTATTGATAATTTTCCTGGCAATATAGTTATGGTATATTTAATGAATGTGGAGAGTTCCTTCTTTTCAGAAAATAACTGCTGCTTCTGTATTCCTGATCCCATGGTGGGTACTATTGTTATTACTGCTCCTCACCTAATGCACTGAGTGCTTACTGTGTCACAGGCTTTGTACTCAGTGCTTTTGTGTATCGAATTCTGTAAGGTAGGTGTTAATACCAGTCTATTTTACTCATGAGAATAACAGGACCAGGGAGGTTAACTACACTCAACTAGTAAGTGGTAGAGCCTTGGTTTAGACTCAGGATTGGTATTAGATATTGCAAGCTGAATAATCTTTATTTTTTTTTTTATTATAACATTGAAGACTTTTGCGCTTATGTTATTGCTTCATTTTTCATTAACTTGCTGAACTTTATATTTCCAAAGTTGAGCTACTTTTAACTCCATTTATAGTTAAAACTTATGCCATATGCAAGTAAACTCAGAAAAAATGTTATTAAAGTGAATAATACTTTAAAATTTGATATACCAATTGTGGAAATTTTGAGAAGCTTTAGTTATGTAGAACTCACTTTATGTCCAAGAACTAATAATGAAAACTGAATTTCACACTAGTTTTAGGTGTGTATATAAAGTGCCTGGCACAGTGTTTGCATACAAGCAGGTGATCTGTAAATTATAGTCATTTTTATTTTTCGTTTCCACCTCACTTGTCATCTAAGTAATGCCTTTTGCTTACAAGTGATAGGCTGGTAGAAATGCTTTATGTACCTTGTTTTCTGATCTGCTACAGTAACTTCAGCAGTTGTCTGCATGCTGTCCTTATGGGGACCATTTTGTTTCTCATGTTGCTTTCCTTTTATATAACTCCAGGATTTATTTGGGTAAAAGTATATTTGCCTCTGTTATTTATCTTTATTCAAGACATAAGTTTACACAGGTTTAATTTTTAGGCGGAAAAGCATTATCACTTTGGAATGTATTTTACAAACTGATTTTATCTGTTAGAATCGATTTGTGAGAATTTCAGAGTATCAAGGTGATACAGCAATTTAAAACTAGTAACCAAAAGTTTTCTTTTCTTTTCAAGAATCCTTTTTAAAACTGAAATTTGATAGACTAGTATTGAGTTCAATTTGGTTCTCATCATTCCCACTTACGAAGTAGATTGCACTCAGAATTTCACTTATACCAACATACCAATTTTGCTTTTTCTTTTTATAGCATCACTTATAACTTCAGGGATACGATGGTATAGAGGGATTTTTCTCTCAAAGAAGAAAAGGCAATCAAAATCTTTGTCCATGAGATTAGCCTAAAATGTACTCTCGCTCAGTGATTACTGAGAACCTTTATGGGCCCAGGCACATCTTTGTCATGCACAGGAGAGAGGTTGAAGTGGATCGCAGCTTAGTATGATCTAATTGTGTGATGAGGTTGATAGACCCGATGCAGTCAGGTGCTTCATTAGTAGAATTAGTGTTGGTTGGGAATCTTGGGAGGTGAGGTTCCGCTGTCTTACTCTGCTGGACCGCATCTGCAGTGTTAATATTTAGTTTGGAGCTAAGGGGCAAATTGGGAGTCATCCCACAAGTGAGGAGCCCTGCTCCTGAAAGGTCTGGCCATTTTTGCAGATAAAGATTGTTGGGAAATGAGAGAGTCACGGGGAGGAAAGATCTTTTAATAGTGTTTGTATTTCTTGCGGTGATGTCAGGTCCATGAGATCAGGGGCTGGTCCTTGTCAGTGCTGTGCCTCGCACAGTGCCTCGCATAGAGTCAATAAATAGCGGACTCAGTTTGGATGGGAGGATGATGGTTACCTTCAAATATTTGTCTTATAGATGACTTGTTAATTAGATGTATTACTTCTATCTCCAGAGGGCAGATGGAGTCACCAGGGATAGAATATTTAGTTGGGCAGATTTCAATTTGACATAAGAAGAACTTAGTGAAAACTAATTTAGCAGTTAGATTGATTAGCCTCTTGGTATATTTGAATTCTCTTCTTTTAAATGCTTGGATAAAGGGTGCATGAGGATTTATTAGAAAATATACCTGCTATTGATAAATTTTAGGCCAAGATGACTTCAGCTACTAACTTTGTGGTTGTTTCTATATTTTTATTTAAGTATTCCATTAAGCACATGATGTCAACTATTAAAATATATATTTTTTCTAAGTTAGAACTTTGTTGTCTTTTCAGACTGAAGCAAAGCAAAGAACTCGATGCAGAGAAGGCTTTTGCCAACGAGCAGTTGACCAGAGCTATCCTTCGTGAGAGGATATCAAATGAGGAGGAGCGTGCAAAGGCAAAGCACCTGGTGAGCATGAAAGATTTAGTGGGAAGGTCTTGTCTACAAGGAAACCGCTGATGTTTGGGAGAAGCTTGCCAACTCCCAGTGTGGATGATATTCATGCTCTCTTTGCTTAGATTTTCTTAATCTTTGCCTTTTATAAGTGGTTGACACTTCGCTGAGGTTAGCCATCAAGGACTCTAAGGCAGGTGTAATGAGAGTTATTGAAGAAAAGATCAACACAGAGACGCAGGCATCTTACCTGAGGGATATTGTTTGCTTGTTCCCACCCGAGTTGTATTTGAAACCTCTGGGGTGAGAGCCTAGCTTAGTTCTGTCCTTGCTGGCAGCCACCAGATTCTAGCTGGGAAGACTCCCGCGGAGGTGAGTAACGTTTGATCCGTCACTTTCTGGACTTCAGAAAAGGGGAACCATTTTTTATAAGAAAGGAAATAATTTTTTCAAAGAAAATATTTTTTTAGAAATTTAAATATTACATAAATATGTTTAAAAATGACTATTAGTAGCAGAAAATTTAAGAGGCACCCGTAAACCTGCCACTCTCACATAACCATGGTTCACCCCAAGGTGTTTCCCTCTAGACAGTTTCTATTCCTAGGTCTGTTACCTATTGAAGACTTTGGATAGTGCTGTACACAGTGTTTACATCATGAACATACTCTTTATATCACGACAATGTGGTTTTTAATGGCTGAACAGTAGTGTCTTGTGCATGCAACATGATTGGTTGGACATCTTCCTGTTGGTAAATAAAAGTGGAGCTGTTCTGGGTGAAGCCTGGGGTCCTGACTACTCAGTGCTCACTTTAGCCTTCCTGGAAACCCTCATGTCATTTCCCTGTCTTCTCAATGGAATATGGTTGGGAACTCATTGGAGAGAGAAATGTAACCATATAGCGGAGAGCTTGGGATGTAAGACTCAGGGGATGTCCCTAGTCCAGCAGGCAGCTGGGGATTGTTACCAATTAATCAGAAAAGAGTCAGTTTCTGTTCTCTCCTGTTCTTTCTCTTGGTCCTTTCTTTGAGAGGCTAACCTACGACCAGTTGCCAGTAGAGAAAATAGGAAGCCATTGTGTACTGAATCCATTTCTTCAGTGACTAATTCAGGATCCAGGCTACATGGGTGGGCAGTAAACCAGAACAGAGGTGATGGACTAAGAAAGGAAGGTCTAGGGTCTGGCCAGCGTCCCTGTGAGGACACACACATTGAGTGGAACTGAGGCCTAGAGATGTGGATGGAGTCATTCGTTGTGAATGGGGTTAATTTCAGAATTAAAAGCGTTAGATATTGAGGAATTGAATTATGACATCTGTTGTGCTCCTGAGTTTTAGGGTTTTTTGGGGAAGTTGAAAACATGTCGGGCCCATGCGTTAAGGGTCATTCCCATGAATGTTACAGCCTCCCAATTGGAAGGCCAGGGATGGAGAGGAGAGAGTTTAATAGTGCTTGTGGTGGAGGGTGGCGGGTGGGGGTTGCGGAGCAAGCTTCGAGGTTTCTAGTGGGCAGAGGACCCCTTGGTTCTCATTTTTATTTGTGTCCCAGCTTTTGCCTCTTCTCTTTGAAGCATTCTTTTCTCTACTTCTTTTGGTCTAAATTTGAACATGTTACCTTGTTCTTTTATTTCAGGGAGATAAGCAAGATTAAGATTAAAAAAAAAAAACTCATTAAACACACTTGCACATGAGAAGGCATAAAAAGAGAGTTTTCACAAGAAATGTGAAAATAAAGAAAAATTTCTTAAGTCACAGTAACTAGAATATTATGTAATGTAGTTGGGTTGGAGCAGTGTATCTTCAGCACATATTTTCCTTGTACCTTATAAATCCTCTCTATTTCCTATCTATATATTTTTGTTTTTAGGTTAAACATAAGAAGTTGGCATTACATATTCTTTTTTGCAGATCTCTTCTTTATTGATTCTGGAGTCAGGGGTGGCAAATTACTGACAGCTCCTTAATTTCAGCATCTGTCATGAATTGGCCAAACAGAGTCCTCAAAGGACGTTGGGACTAAAAGTAGAATTTATGCAATAGCATTATAGTTGATCCAGAGGCTCCTGTTCTGGCTTGAGGATTCTCAGATATTTAAGTGTAGTTCTTGGCCACAACAACATGGCTGCCTACAGCAGTTTGGGTACCTGGTGACTCCCAAGTGATTTACCATGTTATCACCTTTATTGTTGTTACTCATGATTACAGAAGACATGCATATTTGTTGGGTAAAGATCAGGAAATAAATACAAAACAATAAAATCAATTAGATTACCATTATCCAGAGATAATTACTATTAACTTTCTGGTTTATTGTTTTATATTCCTTTTCGCATTGCACTAAGTCTGTATTAAACATTTATGTTAATATGTATATTTGTATTTCTCCAAACAGATAGTAGTATATGTAGTTTTATGTAACTCTTATAGTAACTTTCATATTGAAAAATATTTAGACTATTTAAGGCCTTTCTATACCAATAAATATGTATTTGCATGATTCCTTTTAATGGTTGAGTGTATTTCACTGAATTTTCCTCTAATTATTAAAATAATACAGGCATAAACGTTTAAAGTTACTAAGGAATCATCTTATGTGTTAGGATGACTGTGGTTAAGGTTACCAGTAAGGTATCTGAGGGAACTGTCAATGTTTTGTGGCAGCCTGGATGGAGTGGAGATTTAGAGGAGAGTGGATACATGAATATGTATGGCTGAGTCCCATCACTGTTCAGCTGAAACTATGACAACATTGTTAATTGGCCCTACCCAATACAAAATAAAAGGTTTTTTTTTTTTTTTTTTAAAGACAGTAACAAGTATTGGCAAGGATGTTCTGAGAATGTAAAATGGTACAGTCACTTTGGAAAATAGTATGGTGGTTCCTCAAGAAAAGTAAAACTAGAATCATCCTATGATTCAGCAGTCCACTCTTCTGGCATGTGTGCATGCTCAGTCCCTCAGTCATGTCTGACTCTTTGCAACCCCATGGACTGTCCTTGGGATTCTCCAGGCAAGAATACTGGAGTGGCTTGCCATTTCCTCCTCCAAGGGATCTTCCCCACCCAGGGATCGAACCTGCATTTCCCGTGGCTCCTGCATTGGCAGATGAATTTTGTTGTTCTTTACTGCTTGAGCCACCTGGGAGGCCCCACTCTTCTGGTTCTTTTTTTTTTTTAATTTTATTTTTAAACTTTACATAATTGTATTAGTTTTGCTAAATATCAAAATGAATCCGCCACAGGTATGCATGTGTTCCCCATCCTGAACCCTCCTCCCTCCTCCCTCCCCATACCATCCCTCAGGGTCATCCCAGTGCACTAGCCCCAAGCATCCAGTATCGTGAAGAACTAAAAGCAGGACATTGAAGAGATATATCAATGTCCATTGCAACATTATTCATAATAGCCAAGAGGTGGAAGAAATCTATGTGTTCCTCAGTAGATTAATGCATAAACAAAATTGTCATATACATACGATGGAGTGTTACTCAGCCTTTAAAAGGAGGGAAATTCTAACGTATCATGCAATTTAGATGAACCTTGTGGACATTATGCTAAGTGAAATAAACCAGTCACAGAAAGGTAAATACTGTGTGATTCCGATCGTGTGAAGCATCTAGTCACATTCAGAGACAGAAGGCAGCAGGGTGGTCTCAAGGGGCTGAGTGGAAGGAAGAGTGATGAGCCCTTTCTAATGGGTCTGGAGTCTTAGTTTTGCAGGGTGAAAAGAGTTCTGGAGATTGGTTTTGCAGCAGTCTGAATGCACTTTATACTCTGAAACTATACACTTCTAGTTATTAAGATGGTAAGTTTTAGATTATGTGTATTTTACCATAATTACACCTTATGAAAATGGTGTAAAGGAGATGCCTAAGGAACTAGCATTGCTGCGTGTATAGTTCATGTTCAGGGGGTGTAAACTTCCTTCTGCCCCTCCGCCCCCGCCCGCCATGTACACAGAGTCTGCATCTCCCCATCCTGTAGGACGTGTGCTGGGGACACGACTTCAAGTCTGTGTCGTCCATCAGTGCCTCGATCCCCAGGCTGTGGCAGTGGCGTCCTCAGAACCCGTGACTCGTGTGAGAGTCACCCAGGACCATTAGCGTTGTTCTGCTGAGTGCTGGACCCCCACGGCTGCCATTCTTAACCCCAGTATATGGGACTCTGTTGAGTGATGGCCAAACGTTGGTGTCTTCCTTTTTATTTAGAATCCAAATATTGCAGCCAGCAAGAGAGTAAAGGTTGGATTTCACACATTGGAAGGAATTGGAAAGCTGTCTTTCAGTAGAACTAGGGGGAAGGATAAAAACCCCAAACTGACGCCTTGTTGGTGCTGCGAATAAAACTCCTCTTCCCCCTTCCCATCCTCCGCCCACACACGGTTGACATTTAGATTGCTGTCTCCTTAGATGCGAGTCCAGGCCGTTTCTTCCCACAGTTGTTGTAGCAGCTAGCTTTATTGAAGCTCTCTGAAAGGCAAAGTCATGATGGCCCTGTTGTTGAAGTTTTAAAATAGGATCAGATGAAAACTTTCCTTTTTGGAAGGATTGTGGTAGCTGGAGAAGCCACGGGTCCTGCTCTCGATTCAAGAAGAGCTTACCAGTCCCTCACCCTCTACCTCTCATGGACAGGGACCAGCATTTTTATCAGCTGATTCTACCCAGAGGTTTTGGGAAAGAACTTCCCTGATAATTTTATCTGCTTGAAAATGTTAACTAAAATTCACATGAAAGGACTGTGGCTTAGGAGCAGGAGAGCAACTCTGTAAAGAAAGAGCGATTAAAAGGAGTAAGCTGGGAAACCTGAAAGTTAATGTGACTTGACATTTGTGTATCTCTGAGAGCCTGTACATCTAAACCTAATATTTGCTGTGTCATTAATTTTTTTTAAATTAAAGAATAAGGACTTTGCATTTACATTTTTTTTAAATGCCAGTTAACATTTTGTTTCACTCCTCCTTTCTGTTGTATTAAACTGTGCTGGTTTGACATTAGTCATTTCTTTTTACAACCACAGAACTGTAGTATTTTTCTTCTTTGTTTTTGAATCTAAACTTGAAGCCACAATTTACTTAAAGAAATAGTTGCTTAAATATTTTGGAGCTTATAAAGCTAAATGTGAAAGAGTTTCCTGCATTTTTTGGGCAGATGTTTTATTGAGTGCTTACTATATGAAAAACGTGGTGCTGGATACTGTGGCTATATGAGTGAAAAAGACAAAATCCGTAAGGAATTCACACTGCAGTGTGGGAGACAGATACATGAAAAATAATGTTAAAAAGTGCCAAATCTGTGATAGAGCCTTGCTACTTATATCCTTATGAGAATTCTCACTTCAGTGAAAGCAGAGACTGACTTTCTTGTAACCATTTTGTATCTGCATTCATTCGTTCACACACATTTGAGAGCCTAATACGTACTGGAGCCTGGCAAAGAGTAGAGAGTCAATAAATGCTTGCCGATTTCATAAGTGAGGAATTGAGTCTACTCAGGTTGTGGAAGGAGAAGGCAATGGCACCCCACTCCAGGACTCTTGCCTGGAAAATCCCATGGACAGAGGAGCCTGGTAGGCTGCAGTCCATGGGGTCGCTAAGAGTCAGACACTACTGAGCGACTTCCCTTTCGTTTTTCGCTTTCATGCATTGGAGAAGGAAATGGCAACGCACTCCAGTATTCTTGCCTGGAGAATCCCAGGGACAGAGGAGCCTGGTGGGCTGCCGTCTATGGGGTCGCACAGAGTCGGACACGACTGAAGCGACTTAGCAGCAGTAGCAGCAGCAGCAGGTTTTGGAAATGGGAGGAGAGGAAGTAGGGAAGATGAGAAAAGATTTCCTAGAGACATGATACCAGAGTGGAATGTTTGAGTAGGAATTGCCTGTGTGGTTAAGGAGTAGGGATGGTCCAGCCTACAGTATTTGCCAGTAAAGCATGGAAGCCTGGGGGCACTGGAACACCACAGGAGCTAATGAGTGGGAAGTAAAGGGTGAGGAGTGTTGAGAGATGAGGCAGAAGAAGTTGGCAGAGCTAAAATCACGAGGCACATGTATGCAATCCAGAGACCGCTGGACTGTATACATGCAAAGGTTTGAAGTGCAGTGGTTAGACGGCATTTTGATAGTTGTGTAGTGAAGGGTGCAAGATGGACTAGAGGAGGGAATGAATGGAAAGAGATCATTCTTTTCTGTGGTCCCCACCATCACATGTTTATGGAACACCTGGTGTGTGCTAGGTCACATCAGTTGCTGGGGGTGCGAAGATAGATTAGATTTGATCTCTCTTCCTGAGTCTGCCTTCTTCAGTCAAGTATAAGCTGGGTGGGGAAGGTCATTCTTAACTTGGATTTTTTTTTTTTCTGCTGGTAACATTTTTGAATTTGTAAAACCTCATAGTGTTTAGAAAAAAGCACAAAAAATTAGGGTAAGTGAATGCATAAATTTAGTTTTTGCAAATTTAAGTTACTCTTTCTCCAAAATGTCACTTTTTATCCCCAGTTTCCCTTTTGTCTGAAATGCACTAGTGAAGCAATCAAGAAGAATTGATTAATTTTGTGCTTTGTGCTTTCACTTCTGTGTTTTATTTGTGCTTCAAACTGTGACAGTTGAAATTTCGTGGTTAAAGAGAAAAAGGTTTGAATTTGGGGCTGGAAGAAAATGACTAAAGGAAGTAGAAAAGAATACTGCTGCTGCCCAAGTATATAAGTGAGGGTCTTCCCAAGAGCAGAGGTTACCATTGGGGTTGTAATTTTGAAATGATCAACAGGGTTCATGTTCAAAAGTTTTGGGTTGAAGAAAGTTAAGAGTGATCACTTGGGGCTTTTAGTGTCATTAAAATTAACCAGGTGAATGAAGCTGCAGTGTAGCAGCAGTTATCCTGGGTTCTTTTGTTGGACACTTAATCCTTTAAAAAAAAAAAATTTGGTCTTTTTTGTGGTGCAATTTAGTACTTCAGTTATAATCTCTATTAACACACTCCCTCTGATTATATATGCCCTGGGCTGGTTTTTCTTGCTATAGACACGAATCCCCAATTGTTCTGACATGCATGGAGTATTAGTTTGCTTTGAATGCTAAAAATGAAGTTAATGACTTTGAGCTTTCACTTTTGAGGACTGTTTAAATACTGAATTTCTGTTCTGTGTCAGAAATTTAAGCCATTTAGGCATAAGATAATTTCCTCGGTGTTACTGGTGAGAATGGGACCTAGGATCTGTCTGCAAGCCCATTTCTTCCTGTCTCTCACTCAGTTCCTATCTGACCAGGAAATTTAAAGGGCAGCAGCCCTCGGGACAGGTGGGAGCAGAGGCGTGCAGCATCATTTGCCTCCTGTGTAAATATTTGAATTCAGCAGGCCAGGACAAAGCCTCCATCTCCTGTCTTCTCCCTCGTGTGCTTTGTTTTCTGGTGTGATCTTTGCCTCCTGTGTGTGTTAAAGCAGCACGCTGTTGTCAGCTGAAATGCATACAGTCCTGTGGAGAAATTATTAGGAAGAGATTTTTAGTCAGATATTCCATGGAATGCCAGGCCAGATCTTGGTACCTTTTTTTTGCCACAGTAGTAGAAAAAGAGAAACAGGTTTTGTCTCAGTATGCCAGCCTCATCTTTATGTTAAGAGCCCAGAAAGAATAGGATTACTGTTGCAGATTTCAGCATTGCGTGCGTGCGTGTGTGTGTGTGTGTGTGTGTGTGTGTGTGCACTCAGTCATGTCCGACTCTTTGCAACTCCATGGACTGTAGCCCGCCAGGCTCCTCTGTCCATGGGATTTTTCAGGTAAGAATGCTGGAGTGTCTTAACCAGATGAATGTATTTCTCAAATGTATGTGGTCAGACTCTTTCCTCATCAGGATTTGCAGGAATACACAGGCTCGTAACATTACCATCTAGTCCGAGAGAAGCCTCTTGTCATGCTGAGCAGATACTGGGGGGCCTGGAGGAGAGAATGGCTGAACATTGTTCTGAAAGTGGAGATTAAATCTCACTGTCAAGGCTGGTGAGTCTGTCCAGTGAGCACATTGTACAGGTGACTGCAGTTTGCTGGTGTTGCATTTTTTCCCCAAGGAACTATCACAGTTTGTGTGACCTGTTGACAGAAGGATTAGAGAGGATCTGAGGAAAATGCAGTTGATGTTCTTGTCAACAAGTAGTTGTACTTAAAGACAGCTATAAGGAGCACCTCTGCTTAAAAGGTGCTGTCATATTGTCATTCTAAATGCACTTTGCAAATTCATCAAGTTGCTTGCACAGTGGTTGGCTCAGGGCAACTCCTGTTGAGTGGTGTCATATGTGGTCACCCTGCCATAAATAGCTTATTGACATCCCATCAGTTGGGTCATTATGGGTGTCAAGGTGAGGTATGGAGAGCACTGAGTAAAAATCCATAGGTAACTAAGGTGCAAATGGTTGGTTATAATTCCATCTCTTTATAGTGCCCTGGCATTTATTGTTAACTTATTTGCTTCACTGCCTGGTCTGAGATGAACTGTCATTAGGGCCTTGGAATGTTATTAAACTGACATCATAATCTCTTTTCCTACTGAAGAGGCTGAGAAATATGGCCCTCAGTATTTGCTTTAACCTGTGACAGATTAAAAGTTGAACAGAAACATAATGAACTCCATCAATCCTTCCAAATCCCAAAGAGGAGTGCTTTGCGCATTGTTTTGAATGAGACTCTAAGGCCGATGGGCTCGGTTTTGTTCAGAAGCATCCTTTTCGGCCTGTCTCCCTGGCAGGCCTGAGGACTGTCAGTTCTCGTACAGCCGTGGAGAACTGCTTTCCACCTGTGGGACGTGGACCTCTGGTTTGGTGAATGCAGTAGTAAACTGAAGAGCAGTAGTGTTTACTAGGTGACACACCACGGAGGAGTGAGGTGTGCTTCGGTTTTGCTCACTGACATTAAGGTCTTCACAGCGCTGAACATTCTGGAATCACTGTGTGTTTACTTCTTTTATGTATTCCTGCCTTTATTGGGCAGATATGATTCCTAAATGGGACTGAGGTATGTTCTTTCTGTGTTTCTTGATGTTTTGAACTGTGCCCTGCTTTGGTGGGTATAAGGGTTTAGTTTTATGGAGCCTGGGGTTATTCCCTTCACCATAAAGACATTCAACATTTTGTTCCATTGTGGCTCTCTCCACCATTTTCTTTACTAACTATATTTTAAGGATGACTTCTCCTGAAAATACCAAGGGGCAGAATTACCAAATGAAGTAAGGCCTGCATTCTCTAGAGAGCAGGAATCTGTTTGCAAACCTGCAGTATTTATTACATACCTCATTTAGCTCATTCATCATTTTAATAGAAAAATGAGTCATTTTAGATGATTCTGAAATAATTCGAGGTAAGCTACATAGCCCCAGGCAGAATATGATTTCCTCAGCCACCAAGCGGTTTTCAAAAAAAATAAAATGGAATGATCAGCACCAATAATTTATGATTACTGGTGGTAAACTTATCAGATGTCTTCATTGTCATAGAAATTGGTTGAGATTAAGTTTGGAGGAGTTTTCTAGCAAACTTCTGCCAGTTCTTCCATCTTGCATGACACATGGCTACGAGGTTCTGTACTTAGCTGTGTGTTTCAATACTCTCTGCCTGTTTAAAACACTGTAAATTTAATTCCAGATTTGTGTTTAATAATCTCCTGATAAGAAAGAACACAAGTCAGTGTCACAGGGCCAGTTTTATTGGAGATTATTATAAACCTATTTGTGTACATTTCTGTTCAGGCGTTAAGAGTTGATCCTTTTCTTTTCCTTAACCTGTCTGATTCTCAGGAACACAGCTGGCTGATGGCCTGGAACCATAACTCTGAAACCAAAGTGAGTCACGGAGTATTTCTAGATTGTGCCATAGTGCTCACGGCCTTTGTTAATAAATCAGCACCACAGCGAAAACACTTGGTACTTGTTTCTCATGTTCTTTGTTTAACCAAGACCTTTCAAGTCCAGCGTCTTATTTGGTGTTAATAAATGCTTGATAGAAGTAGGACAGCCAGTCATTCCTGTTTCTAAGGGATTGGAAACCTAAAGTGTGCACAACGTAACAGCCAGTGCTGCAGATTGGACCTCCGCTGCCTCAGTGATCTTATTTGGGGCACAGTTGAGCAAATTTAGTTATTATTACTTTTTTTTTTTTTTTTTTTTGGTGTGAGGGGGACCTTCCCTGGTGGCTCAAATAGTAAAGAGTCTGCCTGCAATACAGAAGACCTGGGTGGGATCCCTGGGTTGGAAGGATCCCCTGGAGGAGGAGATGGCAACCCACTCCAGCCTTCTTGCCAGCCTGAATGTGTTCTTAGCCGGAAGTGAATTGGCCCCACCGTGTTGGCCTTGGTCCCACTGTAGAAAGGGTGAGAGGACTTTGAGGGACAGGCACATGGACATAAATGAAAACAGGCATCCAGAAGCCACACGTATGGTGAGCGCACACAGGACTAAAACATCACAGCGTGGTGGGCCTACGCATCGGAGAGGCCGGCAGCCATGGCCATAGGCCTGGTGTGCTCCTGCCTGTGAAATAAGTATCATATGCATAATCATAACACTGTTGGGGGTTGACAGTCTGTTTAAGAGCATTGAATGTAGTAATACACATTGCAACTAAAGTTTCCATCTAGGCCATTGTGAATTGAAATAGTTTCTCAGTAGTCCAGAAAAATTCTCACCTGTGAATCTGCGTTGCAAAGGATACTGGTTAAATGAAGTGTTTTTATGTACTTTTATAGAGTTTTTTTTTTGAGTGGGCTTATTTTTAAAAAATGTTTGCTGTGGTGTGTTCTGTTCTGGTCGGGGAGTGGTTGATAGAGATACAAAAGGACTTGGTTTGTAGCAATTATTCCTTTGCCCTCAGAACATCGATATATAAAGGCAGAAGCTTCGTTTTTGTTGTTGTTGTTGTTGTTAACTTTTTATTTGCAGGGGAGATAAAAGACAATTCAATTATTTTTCTGTTACTTTATGAAAAGTCAATTTATAAGTATACAGAACTTTGCATTCTCTAAGAACTCCTGTATTTATATATTTATTCATCAAGGTAACAGACTTGAAAGAAAAGTACAGGTGAAAGAAAGGTAATGATGCATTAGCCTGGCGGGATGATGCTTGAGAATAGGCATAGACTTGCTGCAGCAGATAATTCTTAAGAGTCAGTGTGACATATGTTAACAGTGTTTCGTCACTCATGAAGCAGATTCACTTGTGTGTTCTGTGTTTTCACTGAACTTTAGGAAAATTCAGAATGAAGATCCTCCACAGGTTTTTCTTGTACAGTCTACACACACGCACATATGTGCAAGCACACACGCACGTCTTCAAGACCGCTGGAGTGTGGGGTACACACACTGTGCCAGTTGCCCCCTTACATTTCTATACCTTAAAATTAGTGTGTTTCTTATGTAAGCAAGTGCACTCGTCAGAATCAACAAGTTTAACATGGGTGTAGTGTTTTAATTTTTAACCACAATTTCAATAATGTTCCTCATAGCAAATTCTCCTCCTGGAAAAGGATACATTCTTGGGCCATATATTCCATGTATGTAGTTATCGTGTCTTAAAACATTTTTAACGTGATTTGCGAGTAATAGGATCTAGGCAGATACCGTGCTAACCTGAGTTAATGAATTCTTGCCGTCGTTGCTAGAGTTTTAGACGAAAGTAGAATGGATGAAAAGAGGTAAAGAATTTCATGCAGACATATGGATTGGTGTTCTGTGTTGTGGGTGAAGGAACAATTGTTTTGGATATTTTCTTTTATGAACCCAAACTAAAACAAATGCCTTCACCAAGATCTGTGTAGATTCTGTGTCTTTGAAATGTAGCAGGCATCCAAGTTGTATCATTAAAAATAATTAGAGAGTAAAGTGTTTTCCTACTTCTCTGGAGAGTTTTTTGAAGAGTAATTTTATCAGAAATAGCCTTCTTTCCACACCCCACCACCAGCACCACCCCCCAGGTACTGTTCCATGTAATTTTAGGCAAATTGCTTTTTTTTCTTTATGCCCTTTGTTCCATGTGTTTAAAACGAGGACAAGGTTGTGAATGTACTTTTCTTTCAAGTCTGTTACCTTGATGAATAAATATATAAATACAGGAGTTCTTAGAGAATGCAAAGTTCTATATACTTATAAATTGACTTTTTGTACATCCTAAGTAATTTTGTTTTATGAATAGGTTACCAATTCCAAGAGTCACATCTATTTTAATTTTCTATAGTTAATAAAAATAGCCCATTTAAAACAAAGAAAAATAGTTAAAGTTAAAAGCTTCTGTTTCCTTGGTTAAATTGGATTTTTGTTACTGAAAACTTACTCTGATTAGTAGAAGTGATTTAGCTGTAGGCACAGTATAAATGCTGTTAGGAGTTCTTGTGTTTTGAAAGGATCAACATGAGAGGTGTCCTTTTCTTGGATATGAGAAGGTGGAATCTTTTTGCTAATACGTGTTTATTGGCTTACAATGAAAATTCAGACCTTTGTTAGCAAAATAAAGTAATTAAAATACATTTATCAGTTCAGTTCAGTCGCTCAGTCATGTCCGACTCTTGGCGACCCCATGAATCGCAGCACGCCAGGCCTCCCTGTCCATCACCAACTCCCGGAGTTCACTGAGACTCACGTCCATCGAGTCGGTGATGCCATCCAGCCATCTCATCCTCTGTCGTCCCCTTCTCTTCCTGCCCCCTCCTGTGTATAAATACATATACACTATTAAAAGGTACAGAAGTTGATCTACTTTATGCCTTTAAAAAATGACTATTAAATGCCTTAAATTTATGTATTATAGTGGATTAAACCCTTCTGCTACCTAAGATCAAGGCTTCATCTTTTCAAATGCTTACTTTATTTTCCATTTATTTCCTATTTACTTTTTAACTCATTAAAAGTCATTTGTTATTTTTTAATATGACTATCATATCTCTACCTCGCCCTTGCCTGACATAATTTTCCTTCCTTTCCTAATGCCCTCCCACCCCACCCCATCCCATTTTAAATTTCCTGCCCATGGATGGTGGCGTTTTTGGAATGTTCCCATCATTTCCTGCCATGAATGGGGATCAGGAGAATGTCTTGGTGCTTTAGACTTTTTTTTTTAAAACTCCCTGAGGAACCCAGTATATTATGAAGAAACTGGCTCAGTTCCAACCCCGAAGGCATCAAAAAGAACAAGTTCTAAATAATATCCTCCTGTAGGATGCAGCATGTTTTCACCATGTATCCCCATCTTGGAGATCACCATTTCCAAGATATATCTATAGCTCCGCATATGCTCCATGTGTATATTATAACATTGCCCCCCCCCCACCCCCCACCCTTCGTCTCCTCTCTCCTCGGAGTTTATTTTTTCCTTTTCTGCGAGCCTTGGGAACATGTCCATAGGCCCCTAGACTGACACAACAAAAGCAGACACTTGAAGTAGTCAGGTTTTGTCCTTGTCAGTGACATGGGACAAATGCACGCGGGGGATTAAAATATGTTCACCCTGACAGAAATCTTTTAACTTGAAGTGAAAAAGCCTCCCGTCAGTTCCGATCGCAACAAAGGTTACGCTGCTGCCAGCGAGGGTGGCTTGCCAAGAATGCCAGCTTCTCAAGCTCTGTTCTGGAGATACATTTGTTACTTGATTCTCAGCTTTGAGTTGGTTATAATCTTGTCTTGGCATGCTTTGTTTCCCGAATACATCAGTTTTCAGTTCCTTTGGCTTTTTCTCAGGATTTATGAAGAGGGGAGGTGGATTTAGCTTTTTGTCTGGCGGGTAGCAAAGACTGTTTGAGTTCCCTAATCAATAATTGTAAAATAACTCGAAATTGATCCATGCCTGCTGTAAATCCATCCATGCATTTCTATTAACGTCTGTCATCTGAGAGAAGCTGTACAATAGACATTCCTGTCCCCATGTCACTGTAGATGGGACATGGACAAGTAACAGGCTGCTGTGTATTAAGGGGATGTTCTTAAGGTGTCCACAGTTTGATACAAGGCTTTGGGAGCTGTTTCCTAGATTTGTAGTGTAGACGTTGCAGGGGGTTGACAAAAGCTTGTCGTGTGTGTGTAACCTAGTGGAGGGGGGGACTTACTACTTGTCTCTCATGTAGACAGAGTAGTGACGTGATGTTGTTGCCAGGTTATGCCTATCCCAAAATACACTTTACACTGATTTGACATCACCTCAGCCTTGTCTCAGTTGATCTGGAATTCTTATTTCCCTCCCTTTCTCATTAAGGGGGAGAAGTGCTGGATGTTCAGTTTGACCACTGCTGATAGACATGTCTGTTACCTGGGCACAAAGGATGCTAGCTGGTATTTGGGGAAGAGGGCCACACCTCCTCCTCCTTCCCAGCGTCCATGATGAGGTAGTGTGTTTCATTGCCACTGTGTCATCATGGAGGTTTTATAAAACCTAAGGGTTTTAACTGGACAGGGAGGTCTGTCCAGTTGTATTAATGCAGGGGAGTCTTCTTTCAGTAACTTAGAAACAGGGGAGAAATAGTTGTCTTAAATAAAGTTCAAAACATACTCTGACTCCAGAACAAGACTTGCCTGTCACTGATTGAATATATTAACACGTCTAAAGAAAGAATATGTCAATCTTGATTTTTTTTCAGTCTTTAAAGTTTTAAAAAGATTATTTAATGTCATGGGACTTGTTTACAATGTGATGTGCAGTAGAATAAAAATCAGTATGCTCTTTATTATTTGTATATCTGCAAGGACAGAAAGCTTGGTATAGGTTTGTGGGGTTTTTTTAATATTTCTTTTTCCTTATATATGTTTCAAACATTTTCTGGTTTACCTGATTGTCTTGACTACATTTACTTATATATAGCACAAAATCGGAGAAGGCAATGGCACCCCACTCCAGTACTCTTGCCTGGAAAATCCCATGGACGGAGGAGCCTGGTAGGCTGCAGTCCATGGGGCCTCGAAGAGTCGGACACGACTGAGCGACTTCCCTTTCACTTTTCACTTTCATGCATTGGAGAAGGAAATGGCAACCCACTCCAGTGTTCTTGCCTGGAGAATCCCAGGGACAGGGGAGCCTGGTGGTCTGCTGTCTATGGGGTCACACAGAATCGGACACGACTGAAGTGACTTAGCGGCAGAAGCAGCAGCACAAAATACATATTTTCAGTAATTACTTAGTACTTTTTATATAAAGACAGAAAGATTTATGAAGTTGTATATATAAAAGGAAAGAAATGATTTGAAGAGACAAGCGATTCTTGAGTCCGTCTCAGTGCAGCCCTGGTCTCACAGTTGTCTGGCCCTGGCGGATGCTGGCCTCTTGTGCAGGTCCTTAACGGTAGCTGTCTTAGTTTCGTGCCTGGATACTTTCAGGTAGTGAAATTCATCAAGTAACCCTCTGATTTTGATTTGGCTTCCAATGGCCTGCAGAAGGCACTCGTCTTGGCGGGAGGTCCCGCATGCCTCTTCTTAGCAAGTGTAGTTCTTATTTTAAAGTGATGATTTGGCCTTTGAGTTGATTTGGAAGTCTTGAAACTTCGGGGCCTGTTAGCAAACGAGGCTTCGAAATGTGCAATACTAAGTTCACAAAACTAGTTAATTCTTCACTGGGGCTTTTTGACAGGTGGCTTGATGCTGTGTTCAGTCACAGCCCCGATGCCATGTGCCAAGTTGGGCCTCTCTTCTCCCAGATGTCATTGAATAAAGCGAGCCCGAGAAGCGTGCGCTCTGGAAAGCATGGCTCTTGACATGGGAGCCTTACGCTCATAGTGCTGCGGCCATTCCCTAGTCCTGCTCAGAGCCCGCTCTTGGGGTTTGAGCTCCTTTGTCTTGTCCTTTCTCAGAGACCAGTCAGCTGTGGTGTAGATGGAGGCACAGTCATCTCTTGTGATCACTGTAACTTCCTGGTAGAACTTGAGGAGATGGTAGAAATCCCCTGCCTAGCGACCCCCTCTTCTAGGGGGAAGAGCAAGGCCCGGGGCCGTCACGGACAGAGTGATGGAGTGAGGACCAGCACTTAAATCTCTCTTCAGGATGATTTTCCTCTTCGTCAGTGATCCTTTTTCAGATAGGCTCCCAGGATTGCAGATCAGAGAACAAAAACGTCAGGAATCTTTCTGCAAGCTTGGGCTGGCTGGAAGAATAGAAGCCTCCCTGCGGATGGGCAGCCTCCCTGCGGCGTAAGCCAGGCACAGAGGGCATTTGGGACGGACAGCTCTTGAGCAGGGTGAGGCGGACACGTGTTTCTCTGGTATCATCACCTCTGCTGTCTTTCCTTTATATGCTGCAGTTTTCTCAACTGCCCTTTCTGTGTGCGTATCTCCTTGCCTAAGAGCCTCACGTATCTGGGTAGAGATTAATGTTATAGCTTCCTAGAAAATGAAACTGATGCCTCTCCCATAGTTTCTCTTAAATAATGGGGGAAAGGCCCATGGTATTTGTCAATTATCTTCAAGGCCACTGTTATGACTACTGAGATAGGGAGTAAATGTCACTGATCTCTTCCTGTTGTTACCTTGAAACAAAGAGGCAGGAATGCAGTCATTGAATACAGTGAATAATGGTCATGGGTAGTTCTCATTGTATGATCATGAGATTATGTTGTACTTATGTGGAATTAGAGCAGAGCTGTTACAGTAATTTAAAACATAGCTTGCCCATCACAACCAGTGCCCATTGATTTAGCAAGAGTGAACGTCTCCTATTTGCTTTTCCTTCATATATATATATATATATATGTACATATATATATATATATATACACACACACACCTGTGTGTGTGTTTGTGTGTGTATGTCATTTGCATTTGCATTCAGGTATTATTTAGAACCTACTATATTCTAGGCACTGGTTTATGTACTGGGGATACATCAAAACAAAACAAACAATAATGCCTGCCCTTATTGAATTTATATTAATTAGGAATTGTCTGAAACTGTGTCTGAAAAGTTACAGATTAGGGAGAAAGGGAGTTAATCCTAAGGGAATAAAAATATTTAACTTAGTATTTGATGCTGTAATATAACCTCTTGTTGTTTTTTTTTTTAAGTAACTTACTCAGGGCATTTTAACTTTTATATTTGAATTGGAAAAAGTTTGATAATTGGATGAGATGACAAAGTTTTTGAAAACATTCTTTTAAACTATACCAATACTAAACACTATACAAATACTGGGTTTAGGATTAGGTAAACCTGTATTAGGGTTCGCCAGAGAAACAGAACCAGTTGAGGGTGTGTGCGTGGACATACATATTTGCCTGTACGCATATAAAGATTGATTTATTTTAAGGAGTCAGCTCATGTGATGCTGGGGGCCAGCAAGTCAAAAACTCAAGAGAAAAAGTTGATGTTGGTGGTCTGGAGGCAGAAATTCTTCCTCTGTGGGAAGAGGACGTCAGTCTTCTTTCTTAAGAACTGCTGCTGCCCTTGTGGCTTTCCTAGGCAGGATTTTGTGGCTTGTTGGAGCTCTGCCCTGTGAGCAGCTGGGGCTAGAGCTGGGGGTTCCTCTGGTTTCTGAGCATGGTAGCATTCCTTTTTTGTTGAGATGCCCAAGGTGGCACAGGCGAGGGCTCAGGTGGCACGTATTGGCACTGTCCCTTGCTGTCACCTCCCAGCCACTTCTCATTAATCCTTGTCTCTGGTTGGTTGTCTCCCCATAACTTCTGACCCAGTGACTGCAGAGGCTTGGGTTCTCCCAGCTCTAGGTGTTTCCTATACATTCTCTGAAACTGTGGGGCCGGTGAAAAGCGCTAGTACCCCGGCCATCATCTTCCTCTTGAAACAGCAGAGCTGTGTAATGGGATATAGGTGGCACAGTGTCGCTTACTTTGATTCATTGTTTGAATAGCAGCCCGTGATTAGCAGCCCGTAGGCTGTGTGCACATCCTCTGTGCCTGGTGCTGTGTCAGGAGCCGGAGAAACAAGAGCGAACGCAGTCTTTGCTCTCAGGAAGCTTACAGTTGGCTGCAATATAGACCACCACTTAGAAAAGAAGCTAGTTAGGCTGACGGCACCCATGCCCGACTCCGTGTCTGCCCGAATGTCATCCTGTACTTCTCCACCCACTCTTAGCCCCTCATTTAAATTTCACCCTTCATTTCAGAGCCCAGCATAAATGTTGTCTTTGTAAAGCCTTTCTGGTTTCTAGCTCAGGAGTGATAACAGCCTTTCCATAGTTCCAAAACTTTTTGTTCATAGCTTTTTTTATGAGTTGGGTGAACCCTATAATTTATCATCCAAACAGAGAAGGTGAAAGAAGACACCATTAATTGATTCTTTCAGGACAGCACACAGAAGCTGGGACGTTCCAGGGAAGCCAGGACGTATGGTCACCCCAGGTATGACCCTGTTTGAGTAAAGAGTGGTATGGTCAAGTGTGTGTTCATGTCCCATTTTATAATGTGAATTTGTTGTAGGGTTGGGGGAGGCAAAGAGGAACCATGTCGTTTATGCTTGCCTGTCCACATGGAGATTTATTTACACTCAGTAGGAGCTCAGTAGTGCTTACTGAATATTCCATTCTGGTGCTGTTAACGAGAGATGTCAGAAGTGGCACAGACCTGCTGGAACCTCTTGCAGATCTGTCAGGAGACGATTCTTGTGAATGGGCAGAGGTGAGGGCCAGGGAGGCTCGGCTGTGAACGGGCTCTTTTGGGTTGTCCAGTAGTCCTCATCTTGGGATAATGTCAGTTAGGGGTCATTCAGGGCTGCTCTGGTCAACCAGATGGCAAGACTGTTCTGTTAGGTGGAGCACTGACCATAGGGAAGCCCCTGGGAGCAGTCAGGAAGGCGGTTGAGCTGTGGCTCCTGGGCCGTTGTGTCAGTGGAGAGAGGAACTCAGCTGAGGCAGGCTGGTGACAGCATCCTGTTCCTACCTGCTGTGCTTGGTATCTTCAGTGTTCCTTACACCTGACTCCTTCCAGGCAGTGTGTTAAATTGAAAGCATTTGAAAAGGTGATAATCACTTAGTAAGGCTGCTGAAGGTTACACAGAGTAGAGGACTCTATCAGGTTTTTTCGGAGACTAGGTGTCACTGACAAATTCTTTGATGGAGTCTAGATGACATTAGTTCATGGGCTTTTACATATAAATGAAACACTTATTGAAAGAGTCCTTTTCATTGGCCAGAGTAGGCAACTATTGGTAAAATGAAGTGAGGCACTGGATATATAATAATACCAAGTTTATTACCACATGGTTCTAAAATAAATAACGAATGGATACATTGACTTCTGCTTTATAGATGACTTTGGAGACCTCTTCAGAACACTTCAAAGGTCTCCTTAAAGACGTAGTATTTTGCATCTGTTATCATTGTTCCTTAGTGCCTAGGGACCAGTGTCTACTGAAAAGGTGGACACTTAGAGTCTTTTTGTGCATAATAAGCATTTGGCTTTCCCACAGCCTGTAATTTGGACTGTAGTAGCAAGTTGTTAGTACTAACTCTTGAGCCTGGGGTATTACAGCACTTTTTGTCAGACACCTATGCTCAGCACCTATGGCACGAGCTGATTGTGTTCACATCTGTGAAACTGTACTTCTCATCCATCCATTTATGGCTGTCTTGAGTGGTTTCCTTTGTGTAGTTAAAAATTGCTTGGGTTGGATACTACCTCCCTGGAAGGGATTGTTTAATTCTTTCTACACCTCCTGTCCTTTGCCTGCTCTTGTATAATCTATAGATGACTTACAAAGCTGTGACATTTGCACCAGCCTCCTTTTCTCTATCAACTGTGAATACAGGTGTCAGAGGAAGAGCTGTGATCCTAGCTGGAGGTTCCCAAGCTTGACCAAGAGTCCCCTGTCAATATAGGTGCCCAAGTGGACTCAGATATACAGGGCAGGACCTGGGCACGTGTCTTGTTGCTCAGCCCTCATTGTCAACAGCTGATGATGGGATGAGAAAAGCAAGGCATCCTCCTCCTTTTACTGTCGCTCGGCAGCAGCCCTGTGATTGGAACAGCTTTGGTGTCAGCCCAGTGGCAGAAGGGCTGTTCATTGGTAGGCCAAGGCCTCGGTGCCTACATACATTTTCACACCTCCGTGTTGCATGATTATAAAATCTGTATTGAACATGTTATGATGTCATAATCTTCCTGTTCTTGTGAGGATTCAAAGAAACCATTCTTACCCTTCTCTCTTGTCCCTTCCCCCTTCATGCCACTTCATTCTTATTTGATCTTTGAGAAAAAAGCCATGGCTTTAGAGAGAGAAGACCTGACTTCTGAACTCTTCAACTAATGAGCCTTTGCTGTTCAGCCAGTCCCCTCAGTTTTGGGCGTCAAGTTCCTCCATTCCAGAATCAACATGGTGTTTTCCTTATAACTTCCTTGGCAGGATCCTGTGAGCTAGTGAGTACACAGTCCCTTTGTAAAAATGTAACGCTATAGGTTTTGATTCCCACAATGGCCAGATCAGTGTTTATCCTTAAAATGGGTCATCAGCAAGTATTCTAACAGACTGTAGACAGAAGATACTTTCCAGGTGGCACTAGCGATAAAGAACCTGCCTGCCAATGCAGGAGCCATCAGAGACATGGGTTCGATCCCTGGGTCAGGAAGATCCTCTGGAGAAGAAAATGACCATACACTCGTCTATGTTGCCTGGAGAATCTCATGGCCAGAGGAGCCTGGTGGGCTACAGTCCATAGGATTGCAAAGAGTCAGACACGCCTGAAGCAACTTATTTAGCACAGACAGTAAATTCTCAGAGTAATGACACATTCACATCACCTCTTTCTAAATTCTTCTCCTCTTTGTGCCACCCTATGAGGCTGGCAGTTCATTCCTTGTTTCATTCCTGGGGAACTGGCCTTGTTTCCCCTGCAGTGAGTGTCTCATGGTGGAGACCCACCAGTCAGTAAGCACATGGAATTTCTCCTTGGCCTTGTCAGCGGTTTAATTCCAATCACATTGTTAAAACAATATTTCACTACTTCTGTTTTTCCTAATTATCATGCAGATAAACAGTGGGGATCATGACATTAGAATAAGTGAGTGCCTTATGATTTTTGCCTCAGAAAGAGAAACTCTTGCTGCTTTTTCCCCCCCTTGAGCAGCACAGCAGTAATAAATGAGCAAGTCCAGAGGACTTTATGATAGATAGTTAATGGTGCTGCACTGCAGCCAACAGGCCTGTTTCCACAGCATCTGTCACAATTCAGAGTCATTAGCATACCTTTAATGGTTTCTTTTCAAAATAATTTCTACCAGGGCATTTAGAATACATCAAGGAAAAATATTGAGTTGTAGAAATGAGGAATTTTAAATGTAGACAAATGGTTTTCATTCTTGCAGATGTAATTTTGATAAAATCGAGAAGCCACGTAGCAACATACTGTACGGTCTTAACACAATGGACAGAACTTAATGTACTGCCTGGGAATTACTTTTTTCAGACATTTTAAAACAGTTAATTAACAAAAAATTCACTTAATAAAGCTTAATTGAAAAAATGGTAGAGATTCTTAGCATGGTTGACGCCACCAGAGGCCTTCTCTTGGTGTGGGTTTGGACTGTCCACTGGTTGCCTTTCACACTCTGTTTTGCAATCAATCATGGAATCAATGCTTTTCTCATTTTATAAGATGAAAAATGTCTTGTCAGGTATAAGTCATTTTTACATAATATTGGTAAATACTAGGCTTGTTTATTTATTTAGCTGTGAGGGGGAAATCTTCAGAGAAGGAAATTAAGCCATCTTTTCCCTGAAATGTCAAGGGCAGGTGAGAAGAGATCTTTATTAGATTTTAAAATATGAATGCATTTATGATGACATATGTCTTTAAAAAACAATTACTTTCTTTTCTTTTTAAATGTGAATGCCAATGTATATTTTAGGATGTGTACCTTGCTTTATGAATAATAGTTCCTTATATTTATAAAGTCCATCTGCTTTAGACCTATTTTCATACTTTTTTCTTTCTTTTTTTAAAAAGTATTTTTTCATATTAAAATGTCTGCAAGAGAACTGTGAAGTCACAGGGTGTATATTACCCCATTTCCCAAAACCACTTTGAGAACCTCTAAGAGGAAACTGATACTTCCCTGGTAGCTCAGAGTCTTTCCCCTGTGGCTTAGTTGGTAAAGAATCTGCCTGCAATGTGGGAGACCTGGGTTCAGTCCCTGGGTTGGGAAAGGCTGCCTTTCTAATATTCTGGCCTGGAGAATTCCATGGATTGTATAGTCCAAGGGGTCGCAGAGTTGGACACGACTGAGTGGCTTTCACTTTACTGTGGCTCAGTCAGTAGAGAATCCGCCTGCAGTGTAAGAGACCTGAGTTCTATCCCTGAGTCGGGAAATGGCAGTGCACTCCAGTATTCTTGCCTGGAGAATTCCATGGACAGAGAAGCCTGGCAGGCTACAGGCCATGGTATCGCAAGAGTTGGAAACAACTTAGCAACAAAACCACCACCACCACAAGAGGAAACTGGATATGGTCCAGTTTATACAGCTGACAGTTGGAATGACCAGGGCTTCTGACTTGTGTTTTTTAAGCTCTTTTCTCGAATATTGTTTTGGCTATTCTGTACTTCTCTGGAATGATTTTTGTATCCTCACTGATACAGAAATTTCCACACATCAGTTTTAACACCTTTTTGGGAGAGACCTTGTTTTTTTAAGTATCCTCTTCTTGGTGCTTAGGAATCAAATAGTTTGATTTTTTAAAAAGGTCTTAGGACATATCTGATTAACTCTAGAATCTGAGGTTTTTAAAAATTTATTTCAAGTATTGACACTATATGAAGTCATTTATTCTCATTGTTGCTGATTATTTTTAATTGGACTAATTAAAATTCAGAGTCAGTTGACTGAATTGGAGAAAGGTATTCATTTCTGAGTACATTTCATATATTTGCATTCTGTAACAATTACTGTTGTATTAAGATATAGACTATAAAGATGGAAGTTGCAGTTTTGTTTTTTTTTAATCCTTTTTTTAAAAAAAATTTTAACTGGAGGCTAATTACTTTACAGGGCACCCCACTCCAATACTCTTGCCTGGCAAATCCCATGGATGGAGGAACCTGGTAGGCTGCAATCCATGGGGTTGCTAAGAGTCGGACATGACTGAGCGACTTCACTTTCACTTTTCACTTTCCTGCATTGGAGAAGGAAATGGCAACCCACTCCAGTGTTCTTGCCTGGAGAATCCCAGGGACGGGGGAGCCTGGTGGGCTGCCGTCTGTGGGTTGCACAGAGTCAACTGAAGCGACTTAGCAGCAGCAGCAGCAATTACTTTACATTATTGTGGTGGTTTTGCCATACATCCACATGAATGAGCCATGGTGTACATGTGTTCCCCATTCTGACCCTCCCTCCCACCTCCCTGCCCATCCCATCTCTCAGGGTCATCCCAGTGCACCAGCCCTGAGCACCCTGCCTCATACATCGAACCTGGACTGGCGATCTATTTCACATATGTTAATATACACGTTTCAATGCTATTCTCTTAAATCATCCCACCCTCAGCTTCTCCCACAGAGTCCAACAGTCTGTTCTTTATATCTGTGTCTCTTTTGCTGTCTTACATATAGGGTCATCATTACCAGCATTCTAAATTCCATATATATGCGTTAATTTTTAAACTTTATATCAGTATTTGCGTATGGTTAGTTCTTATCCATAGGGTCCGGGAAAGCTGATTTTCACATTCTTGTTTCAGACAACAGGAGATAGTAGGGGGAGAAGGAAGATAGGGATGTATCTTTTCTCTTTCAGGATGAGTTCTGGCTTCCCAGGTGGCGTTAGTGGAAAAGAATCTGCCTGCCAGTGCAGGAGATGCAAAAGACGTGCGTTTGATCCTTAGGTTGGGAAGATTCTCTGGAGAAGGAACCCGTTCTCTGGCAACCCACTCCAGTATTCTTGCCTGGGAAATCCCATGGATGAGGAGCCTGATGGGCTACCGTCACTCAGTTGTAGAAGAGTCAGACGCACCTGAGCACACGTACCCTCTTGCGCTGGAAGGTAACACTTGCCACCTTTGCTTGCAGTCTCTTGGTCACACCTTGGTTACCCTCCACACCCGGCATCAAGGGAAGCTAGGGAGGGTGTTTTTTCCTCTCTCTAGGATGATAATGAGCTAAACATCAGAGCCCTTATTATGGATAAAGGTGAGATGGATATTATGAGGGGTTATAAATCTGCCAAAATTGCATGGTTTTCCAAAGCGGTAGTTGAGCTTTCTGATGCAAAGTCAATTTAAAAAATATTTAGATATTTAACATTTCTTGACAACTCCTTTGTGATTATAAATCATATTGACTTTTTGATTATATATATTCATTTGAAAACACCAAATTCTATTCTTGCCCTGATATTGTGGTAGATAAAAAGTTGTCAGTAAAATCTGGAATCTTTAAATAAATTTTGAAAAGGGGTGATGGACCAAATGGAATTCTAATTACTTGATTTCAACACATTTCTCTTTCATTTGAATCTTTCAAGAGAAAAGGGAAAAGCAACATTATCCTTCAGAAAATTCTCTCTCAGCATCTAAGCAGCCGTTTTTAATTACAGAAGATGTTGTCAAAATCTGTTTTGCCATTTTAAGGCTTTAGCTGTGAAAGAGTCAACTGTCAGTTGTGTAGTGGAGGAAGAGAATATTACACGGAAAAGCCATTTGTGTATTATGTTGAGTAGACACATATGTTATTTGAACATTGGTGGCTGATTTTCCATAGAAAATTTTTCTTCTTGAAGTTGTTGTCATTGGTCACATAAACACAGAGGAGTCTCTATTGTCAACCAGTTCATGCCTGTAGAAATATGACTCTAATGAGAACTGTTCAAAAGTAAACCTTACTAATACAATTATGTATTAGTTTAAAAATAAAATAAAATTTAAATAAAAAAAAAAGTAAACCAAAACCATGCATGAAGTTCTTCCTTCTAAAGGAGTCTCCTTGGGAAGCCATTGCATTTTTTTTTTTAATTAATTTTATTTTATTTTTAAACTTTACATAATTGTATTAGTTTTGCCAAATATCAAAATGAATCCACCACAGGTATACATGTGTTCCCCATCCTGAACCCTCCTCCCTCCTCCCTCCCCATACCATCCCTCTGGGTCGTCCCAGTGCACCAGCCCCAAGCATCCAGTATCGTGCATTGAACCTGGACTGGCATCTCGTTTCATACATGATATTTTACATGTTTCAGTGCCATTCTCCCAAACCTTCCCACCCTCTCCCTCTCCCACAGAGTCCATAAGACTGTTCTATACATCAGTGTCTCTTTTGCTGTCTCGTATACAGGGTTATCGTTACCATCTTTCTAAATTCCATATATATGCGTTAGTATACTGTATTGGTGTTTTTCCTTCTGGCTTACTTCACTCTGTATAATAGGCTCCAGTTTCATCCACCTCATTAGAACTGATTCAAATGTATTCTTTTTAATGGCTGAGTAATACTCCATTGTGTATATGTACCACAGCTTTCTTATCCATTCATCTGCTGATGGGCATCTAGGTTGCTTCCATGTCCTGGCTATTATAAACAGTGCTGCGATGAACACTGGGGTACATGTGTCTCTTTCCCTTCTGGTTTCCTCAGTGTGTATGCCCAGCAGTGGGATTGCTGGATCATAAGGCAGTTCTATTTCCAGTTTTTTAAGGAATCTCCACACTGTTCTCCATAGTGGCTGTACTAGTTTGCATTCCCACCAACAGTGTAAGAGGGTTCCCTTTTCTCCACACCCTCTCCAGCATTTATTATTTGTAGACTTTTGGATCTCAGCCATTCTGACTGGTGTGAAATGGTACCTCATAGTGGTTTTGATTTGCATTTCTCTGATAATGAGTGATGTTGAGCATCTTTTCATGTGTTTGTTAGCCATCTGTATGTCTTCTTTGGAGAAATGTCTATTTAGATCTTTGGCCCATTTTTTGATTGGGTCATTTATTTTTCTGGAGTTGAGCTGTAGGAGTTGCTTGTATATTTTTGAGATTAGTTGTTTGTCGGTTGCTTCATTTGCTATTATTTTCTCCCATTCTGAAGGCTGTCTTTTCACCTTGCTAATAGTTTCCTTTGATGTGCAGAAGCTTTTAAGTTTAATTAGGTCCCATTTGTTTATTTTTGCTTTTACTTCCAATATTCTGGGAGCTGGGTCATAGAGGATCCTGCTGTGATGTATGTCAGAGAGTGTTTTGCCTATGTTCTCCTCTAGGAGTTTTATAGTTTCTGGTCTTACGTTGAGATCTTTAATCCATTTTGAGTTTATTTTTGTATATGGTGTTAGAAAGTGTTCTAGTTTCATTCTTTTACAAGTGGTTGACCAGATTTCCCAGCACCACTTGTTAAAGAGATTGTCTTTAATCCATTGTATATTCTTGCCTCCTTTGTCAAAGATAAGGTGTCCATATGTGCGTGGATTTATCTCTGGGCTTTTTATTTTGTTCCATTGATCTATATATTTCTGTCTTTGTGCCAGTACCATACTGTCTTGATAACTGTGGCTTTGTAGTAGAGCCTGAAGTCAGGTAGGTTGATTCCTCCAGTTCCATTTTTCTTTCTCAAGATTGCTTTGGCTATTCGAGGTTTTTTGTATTTCCATACAAATTGTGAAATTATTTGTTCTAGCTCTGTGAAGAATACTGTTGGTAGCTTGATAGGGATTGCATTGAATCTATAAATTGCTTTGGGTAGTATACTCATTTTCACTATATTGATTTTTCCAATCCATGAACATGGTATATTTCTCCATCTATTAGTGTCCTCTTTGATTTCTTTCACCAGTGTTTTATAGTTTTCTATATATAGGTCTTTAGTTTCTTTAGGTAGATATATTCCTAAGTATTTTATTCTTTTCGTTGCAATGGTGAATGGAATTGTTTCCTTAATTTCTCTTTCTGTTTTCTCATTATTAGTGTATAGGAATGCAAGGGATTTCTGTGTGTTGATTTTATATCCTGCAACTTTACTATAATCATTGATTATTTCTAGTAATTTTCTGGTGGAGTCTTTAGGGTTTTCTATGTAGAGGATCATGTCATCTGCAAATAGTGAGAGTTTTACTTCTTCTTTTCCAATTTGGATTCCTTTTATTTCTTTTTCTGCTCTGATTGCTGTGGCCAAAACTTTCAAAACTATGTTGAATAGTAATGGTGAAAGTGGGCACCCTTGTCTTGTTCGTGACTTTAGAGGAAATGCTTTCAATTTTTCACCATTGAGGATAATGTTTGCTGTGGGTTTGTCATATATATCTTTTATTATGTTGAGGTATGTTCCTTCTATTCCTGCTTTCTGGAGAGTTTTTATCATAAACGGGTGTTGAATTTTGTCAAAGGCTTTCTCTGCATCTATTGAGATAATCATATGGTTTTTATTTTTCAATTTGTTAATGTGATGTATTACATTGATTGATTTGCAGATATTGAAGAATCCTTGCATCCCTGGGATAAAGCCCACTTGGTCATGGTGTATGATCTTTTTAATGTGTTGTTGGATTCTGATTGCTAGAATTTTGTTTAGGATTTTTGCATCTATGTTCATCAGTGATATTGGCCTGTAGTTTTCCTTTTTTGTGGGATCTTTGTCAGGTTTTGGTATTAGGGTGATGGTGGCCTCATAGAATGAGTTTGGAAGTTTACCTTCCTCTGCAATTTTCTGGAAGAGTTTGAGCAGGATAGGTGTTAGCTCTTCTCTAAATTTTTGGTAGAATTCAGCTGTGAAGCCATCTGGACCTGGGCTTTTGTTTGCTGGAAGATTTTTGATTACAGTTTCAATTTCCGTGCTTGTGATGTGTCTGTTAAGGTTTTCTATTTCTTCCTGGTCGAGTTTTGGAAAGTTGTACTTTTCTAAGAATTTGTCCATTTCTTCCTCGTTGTCCATTTTATTGGCATATAATTGTTGATAATAGTCTCTTATGATCCTTTGTATTTCTGTGTTGTCTGTTGTGATCTCTCCATTTTCGTTTCTAATTTTATTGATTTGATTTTTCTCCCTTTGTTTCTTGATGAGTCTGGCTAATGGTTTGTCAATTTTATTTATCCTTTCAAAGAACCAGCTTTTGGCTTTGTTGATTTTTGCTATGGTCTCTTTTGTTTCTTTTGCATTTATTTCTGCTCTAATTTTTAAAATTTCTTTCCTTCTTCTAACCTTGGGGTTCTTCATTTCTTCCTTTTCTAGTTGCTTTAGGTGTAGAGTTAGGTTATTTATTTGACTTTTTTCTTGTTTCTTGAGGTGTGCCTGTATTGCTATGAACTTTCCCCTTAGGACTGCTTTTACTGTGTCCCACAGGTTTTGGGTTGTTGTGTTTTCATTTTCATTCGTTTCTATGCAAATTTTGATTTCTTTTTTGATTTCTTCTGTGATTTGTTGGTTATTCAGCAGCGTGTTGTTCAGCCTCCATATGTTGGAATTTTTAATAGTTTTTCTCCTGTAATTGAGATCTAATCTTACTGCATTGTGGTCAGAAAAGATGCTTGGAATGATTTCTATTTTTTTGAATTTACTAAGGCTAGATTTATGGCCCAGGATGTGATCTATCCTAGAGAAGGTTCCATGTGCGCTTGAGAAAAAGGTGAAATTCATTGTTTTGGGATGAAATGTCCTAGAGATATCAATTAGGTCTAACTGGTCTATTGTATCGTTTAAAGTTTGTGTTTCCTTGTTAATTTTCTGTTTAGTTGATCTATCCATAGGTGTGAGTGGGGTATTAAAGTCTCCCAGTATTATTGTGTTATTGTTAATTTCTCCTTTCATACTTGTTAGCATTTGTCTTACATACTGTGGTGCTCCTGTGTTGGGTGCATATATATTTATAATTGTTATGATCAAAGGATCAATCCAAGAAGAAGATATAACAATTATAAATATATATGCAGCCATTGCATTTATTTTCTTAGAAATGCTTTCTCCAAGTCCCTCTTCCTCTCTCTTTCCTCCTTCCTTTTCTTTCTTTCAAGAATTGCCTTTGAAAGCATATTTCTTTGCATATCCTCTGATATATGACTCTTCATCAGTTGAGAATAGATTTGATTTTTTGCGAACAGCCAGAAGTCATTTGGAATCAAGGCTGGTGGGTGATGAAACTGTAATAACATTTTCACTTAGATACAAGGAATAACTACAAAGTAATGAGACCGATTCTATTGACTTTTTGGAAGGCTGACCAAAAAGGAAGTTCCAGAATAGGAACTCTCAGTCTGGTAATGATATTAATGAAGTTTGTGTATGATTTATTCAGTCATTAATTTCTGTATTTACCCCTAACTCTTTTCTCCAGTGGCTGTGTTTTGTGTCTGCCTCTGGGATCATTGTCACAGTTTTATTTTATGATGATAGTCCTTTCAGAGTTTGTCCTTCTATCTGTATGTCATATTTGAAGTATAGTAATTGAATTGACATACATAGGAGGAAATCGAATTTTACTTAGTGTTTAATTATATAAATTGGCTACCTGATATTTTTTTCTTTTGGAGTTTAACATTTGAAAATTGGCAGTAAGATTTTTACGCTTCCCTTAAACACCATCATCATGTACATCCATATTATCAAATGCAATGATATTATTATAATTCCTTCAAATAAGTAGTATATTTAGCACACTATCAACTTACATTGCTTGACAACTATAACTTAGAAAAATAAATTGAGGTGTTCAGCAATTTCACGAAACATTTGAGTCTTTCTGTATCTGTTAAATATAAAGCTTAATGATATTTATTAGACTTTAAAAATTTGTGATGCTCATTTTGATTTCTTTTGAACTTAAGCAGTATCTTATTTTTTAAAGCTATAATTTAGAAAGTTTCTATTTTACATTCTTACTGTCATTAGAGTTTTTGTTTTCTTTCCCCAAACTTCTTGTGTAAAGTTTTAAAAGAAGGGAAGGGCTACTGAATTTGCTTTGGAAGAAGGCAGACAGGCAGGAAAGAAAGAAAATAAGTTAGTACAAAAGCTAAAAAGGCATGCTTAGATATTAAGAAGTACCTTTTATTTCCGGTTATTTGAGCTACATGGTTTATTTTATTTTTGATGAATAAAGTTAATGCCTTTGACTATTATAATACATAGTAAGTTTAAAGCACTTGTACTGATTAGCCATACATATAAGAAAGTAATCTTATTAGGATATTCTTTTGTCTGCTTACTTTAAAAAAGCATATTTTACATAAAAGCAACAATTTTCATTAAATTTTCTAATATTGTAACAGAATGGTATGTCTTATAAGTAAATACTCATTAGTTTGTGTTTTGAGAAGGCATGAAAGTTACGCTTGTTCAGCAGAAAGAATGCTGATTCATGAACTTTTTTGGTAAAACAGACGACTGAAAACTCAGTGGCTTAGTAAAATTTTTAGATGGTATAAAAGTTACTGTGGATTTGAATGTTAAAAAAAAAAACAAATAAACAATATATAGAATTTGGATATTCTCACTAAAGATATTACACTGGGAATTTGTTCATTAATTCATCTGTTCACTTGATAAAATGTCTATCAGGCTATATTCAGTAATAGAGATGGAAGTTTGCATTAAAATAGACTCCTATCCCTTGGGAACTCAGTCTGAAATATAGCAGTTTTCACTCTGCTTTTATATTTATAAAATAGGAATATAAGACTAATCATTTTGAATCAAAAAATTCCTGGGGTTAAATCTCGATGACCAGTAACAAAAACAGATTGAATATTTGTCATTCTCAATTGAGTGAAGCCCCAGATGACATGAGAGTCCAGTGTCAACATGGTTTAGCCTCTCAGCCATACTAATACCGTCACAGGAAGAGATCTAAGTGATGTTCCAGCCCTAGGGCTCTAACATTGAAGTTTTTATTCTACAGGTACTGGGCCAGACACTGATTTTCACCAAATCAGGTACATTCAAAGGTATTGAGATGCTCTTGAATGTCTCATGTTCTCTTCCAAAATAGGAGGAATAAAAAAGGCCAATTAAAGATTTAAAATTATTCCCCTCTGGTTAACTGAGCATTTCCTATCAAGACCAAATTTAGTAATCATCAACTTGATTTTTAAAAAAATGTTGAATGTAATAATAATGTATCTAGTTTTTAGTTCAGTTTATATTTATTGAATGGATGTTTGGATATTGTGTGCCTGCAGATGGTTCTGTTTATCATTTTCTATAAAAGTGTTTATATGACCTTTGTAAATTTGCCCTCTGAAGATTATGCCAGTGTTTATTAGTATAATTGCTAACTGATGTTTCTTGGTGCAGATTGTGGTGGTGTTTTCAAACAGTTCAGAAAATCTTATGCATGCTTTTTGTGTGTATCATGCCAGTGGTCTGCATTTAGTTGATCTTGAGTATTTATTTAAGTAGATTGTCTTTTTAAAAAGTTCTTATAAAATAAAATTCTATTAATGTGAGTTGAGTTTGTGTAAATGAGAGTTACACAAATGTTTGCTAACTCTTTATATTAATGTTATCTTTTCAGCTTGCTTTTTGCTTGTATTTTGGGGGGGTCTTTCCCCTTTTCTCACTTTCTATATATCACTTTTAAAAGTAAAGTCACTTGGGATCATTTAATCATGTAGGAGTTACTTTAACTTGTAGTCAAGAACAGAAAATCATTTTAATACTTGGCAAGCCATTGTTGTGTGTGTGTTTGTGTGTGTAGAGTTGGGTATCAGTTCAGTTCAGTTGCTCAGCCGTGTCTGACTCTGCTACCCCATGGACTGCAGCATGCCAGGCTTCCCTGTCCCATCACCAACTCCTAGAGCTTGCTGAAACTCATGTCCATTGAGTTGGTGATGCCATCTAACCATCTCATCCTCTGTTGTCCACTTTTCCTCCTACTTTCAATCTTTCGAAGCATCAGGGTCCTTTCCAGTGAGTCAGTTCTTCGCATCAGGTGGCCAAAGTATTGGAGTTTCAGCTTGAGCATCAGTCCTTCCAATGAATATTCAGGACTGATTTCCTTTAGGATGGACTGGTTGGATCTCCTTGCAGTCCTAGGGACTCTCAAGAGTCTTCTCCAACACCACAGTTCAAAAGCACCAATTCTTCAGCTCTCAGCTTTCTTTATAGTCCAACTCTCACATCCACACATGACCACTGGAAAAACCATAGCCTTGAGTAGACAGACCTTTGTTGGCAAAGTAATGTCTCTGCTTTTCAATATGCTATCTAGGTTGGTCATAACTTTTCTTTCAAGGAGTAAGCATCTTTTAATTTCATGGCTGCAGTCACCGTCTGCAGTGATTTTGGAGCCCCCCAAAATAGTCTGTCACTCTTTCCACTGTTTCCCCATCTATTTCCCATGAAGTGATGGGACCAGATGCCATGATCTTCATTTTCTGAATGTTGAGTTTTAAGCCAACTTTTTCACTCTTCGCTTTCACTTGCATCAAGTTCTTCTTTACTTTCTGCCACAAGGGTGGTGTCATCCGCATATCTGAGGTTATTGATATTTCTTCTGGCAATCTTGATTCCAGCTTGTGCTGCTTCCAGCCCAGTGTTTCTCGTGATGTACTCTGTATGTAAGTTAAATAAGCAGAGTGACAATATACAGCCTTGACGTACTCCTTTCCTTATTCGGAACCAGTCTCTTGTTCCATGTCCAGTTCTAACTGTTGCTTCCTGAACAGTTCCTGAACAGTAGAAACTTTTTGTGTTTTCAAATTTTTAACAATGGCATTTTTATACAGTCTTGTATTTATTTTGGCATGTGGTATCACGCTAGGTTTTTCTAGAAAGTTTTGCCAGTGTTTGTTTTTTAAATAAGTAATTTATCCATTCTCCTTAGAGGTATCTTTTTTTTTTTTTTTTTAAATACCAATTTCTGATGTAGAATTAAGGCTGTTTCTGGTACTTGAATTCTGTAGATTTACACTTAAAAAAAAGTTTGTCAGGGCAGTTCCCCAGTGATTGCTATTAATTTTAAAAATTTCTTAACTGATATAATATCATATGTAATATATAGTATAATAACATCTATTCTTCAAAATGAACATGAGTTTCTTTTTCATAAGCGTTTGAACACTCAACCCTTTGGTTATTTGTGCATTGCAATACCTTTATACAGTATTTGGAATGTATGTGTAAATAGAAATTTTGTACTTCTATGATTAATTTAAATACTTTAAATATTCTTTAAAGCATGCTATATCTTATCCTTTCGCCTTATCTCATTGTTTGAGTCCCTTTCTGTCTATTTGCCTTCAAATCCTTTATTACTCTTGCATAGTTGCTTGCTTTGTAATCCTTGCAGCCAATCAGATGCCTAGTGGTAGACAGGACATGTAAGGTGGATTTTGCTATTTATAAATAACATGAGTGTGTTATTTATTGAAGTCGACCTATGGACTTCATTTAGATTACTCTTCCTGTTTTCATTATGACCAGAGAGAATTACTTGTTTGCTTTTTCAGAGGACGTTTATGTCATATGTTTTTCTTTCTTCATGTTTTATGGATGTTGTCATATAGTATTTTCAAGTCTATAATACTGGTCTAGATCCTATCATCTGTTTAGTTCTTCGGTGTATTTCATATAGATATCTTCTTTTAATAAGAAAAAACACACAGGAGAAACTGTCTAAAAATTCTTATAATGTACAAAGGCACAGGATTCAGTGATGTGAAATTACAGTGGATTCTTCAGTATTTTCAGAAAATGGCAATTATTAACCCTGAGAGTAATTTTTTTTTTCTTAACGTGTAGTTGGTAGGGAACAGTTTAGTAAATTGATGCTTCTGTCAGAAGTCTAGATGAGTAGGATC
The DNA here is from genome assembly GCF_055505025.1 of Bos grunniens. Taxonomy (NCBI): domain Eukaryota; kingdom Metazoa; phylum Chordata; class Mammalia; order Artiodactyla; family Bovidae; genus Bos; species Bos grunniens. Next base: position 23,604,940 of record NC_141168.1, read on the forward strand.
CAGGCTCTTTCTGGATGTGCCGTTAAGAACCCTGCAACTTTTACTAACTGTAAAAAAAAGGAGTCTATTTTATACTCCATTAAACTGTTACACATCATAAATAATTTATATCAGGCTTATTCCCATCTGTATCAAGTATGATAAACTAGTCACTGTAAAGATTTTTTAAAATGAATATAATAGTATTCCTTTCTTCTCCTGCATTTTCCCTCTCCCAGTCTCTCTTCTCATTGGAAAGAACTGTACGATCTTGAGTGGTCCCAGCCAGGCCTAGAACTGTGATCAGGATCCACTCAGGACATTTCAGGAAGTCAGATGACTCAGGGTGCTTCCCTGCTCACTGAATACGTATAACTTTGGCCACAGTCAGTCTTCCTGCATCTCAGTTTCCTTCTCTTTCAGCCCAGCATAGGCACTTCCAAGGAGTTTTTGAGAATTCAGAGATATATGAAAGTGCTTTGTAAACTATGTGAACTCTGTAAAATGGGCCATAAAGAAGGCTGCAGTAAGTGACATGAAGGGTGCTCCATCGTGTTGTACCCGTTGTGACCCCATGGACTGTAGCCTGCCAGGCTCCTCTGTCCATGGAACTCTCCAGGCAAGAATACTGGAGTGGGTAGACATTTTCTTCTCCAGCGGATCTTACCCTACCCAGGGATCGAACCCATGACTCCTGTGTTGGCAGGTGGATTCTTTACTACTGAGCCACCAAGGAAGCCCATAAAGGAGAATAGAAGATAAGAAATAAGGAGGTTATGGTCGAAGACATGGGATGTCAAATTCAAATCTGTCAGTGGAATGGAGCCTCCTGTCTTGCAGCCTAGGAGTAGCTCCAATGGTGAGTGGCTGACGGTCTTAGAGGGTGTGTTTTGAAGAGGATAAGGCAAGCCGTGGTTGAGAGCTAAAGTGTAGTCATGCTGGGCAGCAGGGAGAGTCTTGGTGGAGCGCAGAGGAGGAAGATGCAGCCATGTCAGGGACTAGCCTTGTACGAAGGCTCTAAGAAATGCGGTACCTTGTTTTAAACTCAGTCTTCAAGAATGACTTTGAATCTGAGAATTGTTGTTGCAAGCAGGGAACTTAGCCACTGCTTCTGTTAGATATAGTCACAGGTTTGACGACAGAGTTCAAAGAACTGCTGCTCTGCCATAGCCTTTCTGGTATATTTGAACATGCAGATCCTAATGCCTGAGCAGTTAGCATCATGTAAGAATGGATAAGAACAAGCAAGCCTTAAAGTAAGGCACCTGTAAGATTGAGAACCATCAGGTGTAAATAATTTGAGAAGCCATCGAGAAAGTGGCTTCTTTGGTTATACTGGAACTTGGATCTTCTGTGTGGAGTCTGGGGTCTAAGATTTCCCCTGCTCTCTTCTACTAGAAATGGAAACTGACCGGGTGAATAAAGCAATACCTTAGTTCCTTCTGAGTAATAAGAATAATAGTACCATTTTCTTTTCTCCTTATGCCCGCATTCCTAAGTTTACTCACATTCATTGAATATATTTCTTAACCAGTTTGGTTATTCTGCCATCCCCTCAGTGATCCTTGGAAGATACAGCAAACTTTTGTGTGTGTGTGTGTGCCAAACTGCTTCAGTCGTATCCGACTCTTAGCGACCCTGTAGACTACAGCTTGCCAGACTCCTCTGTCTGTGGGATTCTGCAGGCAAGGATATTGGAGTGGGTTACAGTGTCCTGCTCCAGGAGATCTTCCCAACCCAGGGATCTAATCCGTGTCTCTTTTGTCTCCTGCATTGGAAGATGGGTTATTTAGTACTAGCGCCACCTGGGAAGCCTGTAACAAACTCTTAAGCTGAAGTAAGAAATGGGATCTGTGACATTAGAGGTGTCAATATTAATCGTGGGAGAAATGACTGCTAAAAAACATTGAAGGAGGAGACAAAATATAAACAGTGGGGACTGTATTAAATTACTCCGGTGATGAGTATTCCTAATAACGGTCTTGATTCGTCTGTAAAACAAAACCCTAAATTCAACAGCATGTCACTATGCTTTCCATTTGGTTGCCTATAAAGGAAACAGGGAAATGAAATACTCAGAGGAAAGATTTTCCTTACAGATGGCCACAGATGTAATCAGGGATTTAGGATGCATGAAGAGATAAGCCTCAGTTATGTAGAAAATGCACTTACGTGGAGCAGTTTATTTCCCAGGGACGCCAGATAATTGAGTTACACCTAAAATCTTGACCCGTCTAAGACACACATGTACATGTCTAGTTTCAGTGAGCTGAGAGGTGTTAAATGGTTTGAAAACTGTAATTAAATAGCTGAAATTGTGCTGCAAAATCACTATCAGCATCTCCTTATTGTAGTATTTCAGCGTTAAGTGCTAAAATTTAATCCGAGTAGCTGTGACTAATCTAGTCTTTATTAGTAACACATTCAAATTAAGAGGTGTGTGTTCCTGTTCGTGTACTTTCTCGTTAGCACTAATACTGCTAATGGGAGTGACAAACGTACTGTGTTTTTGCCTGTCACTTACACCTTTTAGATAGCTAGCTCCTTAGAGAAGGCAATGTTCCCTGTGATACATTTACAGAGCTTGTGTTTAATAGTTTCCTCAAAAGAGAATATGTCCATGGGGACTGTTTATTAGTTGATGGGCTCTGGGGAAAAGAGTTTGAATTAATCAATTTGAGCCATAGAGGAAATTATGATGGCAATTAATATAAATGAGAATATTACACACTCATTGGTTCCTATAGACCTTTCAGGCTCTTTTCTCCTCTTACTTGTTATGAGATTTCAAGGTTTTTTCCCCCAGACTCTTGGCTTTGCTGCTTGAGTGGCCCGTCTTTATTCCTCTCCTCCAAATCCTCCTGATTGTTCAAAGGACTCCTTAATGTTCAAGAGAGTGACTGAACAGTTCTTAGTATTTAAAATGATGTAAAGCCATCTTCTTTTCGTGAATACTCAGTAAGGGCTAGTATGTTTGGTTTTTGTATTCTCTCCAACCACCTTAGCAAATACTCTGGGGTTGGTTGATTGGATTTTTAATGTGAGATATCCAGAGTGGGATCTCTTCAGGGAATGTTTGCTGCTACCCAGCGTCTGCAGCTCCCATGACACACTCTCCTCACACATACTCACACACACACACTTACAATTTATTCCTCTCCCCCCACTCCATACCTGTTATGAACAGTGGTTGTCACACAGACGTACACACGCACACACACTCCCTCCTCCACTTCTCTCATTCACACTCGTTGCCCCCCTCACACACCCCGTGGAACAGTAGCCAGGCAGTTCTCCCAGCTGCAGCTCTTCTCGGGGCTCCTTCTGTCTTCTCTTCAGGGCTCAGAGATCTGAATTTTCTGCCTGGAGAGCCTTCTCCAGACACTCAGGGGACACAAGTGTGCGCAGACAGAGGAGGAGCCCTGTCATTCTGGCCTGTAGGCATAGCTTCCTGGTGTTCCTGTTTCTGGTCAACATGCATGTTTCCTTAGAGACAGTGTTACGAGGAGTGATTAGAGTTACCTAGGACATTTTCAAGGCTGTACAGTTCAGCTGTATTATGAATTCAGTTACAACTTGTCTAGACAGCTTTGGGACCTAAGACATTGATTTCCCAAAACCAAATTCCAAATGACCTTTGGGAATAGCCCATTTCTAAATTGTGTACTGTCCATATTTCTGACTCAAATTATTTACTTGCATCCTGGAAATAGATGAGTCAAGTCTGTGGTGTAGCAGAGAAAGAAAGAAAATGTTCAGATCAAGAAATGAGAATGAATCCTTGCTCTTAGTAGTTTTATATTCTTGGGTGTGAGCCCAAATATTTCTGCCTGTTAAACAGAGGTGATAAATAGACATAGTAACTTATTTCCCAGAACATTTTAGGAGACAGTGTACATGCAGTTGTCTGTAACTTGACAAAAAGGAATGTAAACAAAAGGTACAACTATTTCATAGTTGGAAACATAGAAAACAGCTATATTTTGCATGTCTCCAAAATATAAATTTTAAATTGTTGAGGAATTTGCTAAGACTTTTTTTTTACTTCTGCCACCTTATAACATCACTGTTATATTATTTTTAAGTAATACCGATTTTTAATGAGTTAATTTTCTTAATAGCAATAGGTTGTAGGTAAAACACCTTACAGTAACAAAGTACTTGGATAAGGCACGTCCTTTGATAGACAAAAGATCAGTCAGTCTCTGTATGTGACACAGTTCAGAAATAGCGGCCACCGTATTAAATCTAATCAGTAACAGTGTTCACTAATTACAGAAGCTGGTTTATATGTTGAGTAAATCGTTTGTAAGTGTTGGATTTTGTTCACTGACGTAGCATATTGCCAGCCACAGAATCAGCATAAGGTTTGATAAAAGCTTTCATCAGTAGCTTGAAGTAGGCACTGCTGCCTAATATTTCAGTCAGTGTGGAAAGGCAGGTAATGACATTATGAATACGTTTACAGTGCAGGCCAATTTCTTCTAAAATGCATGAAAGTATTACTTTACCAGGACTCTCTGAAATATGATTTATTTAATGCATTTCAGCCCCCATAATATTAAGATATAATTGAGATGAGAAGTAAAAAGAAAAAAAAGATTGCATGCAGTCAGTATGGTATGTGAATCTTAGACTAAATTGCTTGTAATTTCAAAGGCACTTAAAGGAATTGTGAAATTTATATAATGCATTCTTATATTTGGAAAAGTTATAAGAACAATAGTCCAGTTATTTTAGTATTTCAGTCCTAAAGATAGGACTCTCTGAATTGCTATTAAGCGTTTCAAATAGCCACACAGTGAGCAGATCAAAATCTTTCTGTGTCCAGTTCTCATTAAATAATTTTTGTGAATTTTCCCTATAAACCTCTTACATTTAGCCAAGTAGTTGAGCAGCATATAATTTCTAGGAAGGCCATGATCTCGTTTTTACCAGCTCTATGACCGGATGCATGACAACAACGTAAGCGATGCCAACACGTTTAGAAGGGATTCAGTTAAATGGTACTTGGAGTTTTGATGATTATTGCTTTGAGAAGACTGAAAATCACAGGTCTTGGCTTTATAGTTTAATTACTTGCTTAACAATTGCTAGTGATTCTCTGAATCACAAGGCTTCCAAACAAATGAGATCAGTAACTGCTGCCATGCCTAAACAACTCCAATTTTCTTGACAATGGCTACCAAACTGTGTGTATCCTAATATAAACTGTTAGTCTAACAGCAAGCAATAGGGATTTCAAGCGTGCCATTGATGAGAAGCCAGTGGATTGAGCGCTTTACCAGCAGTGACACTTGTGTCAAGCATAACTTGAGCGTATTTCATCAAGACCAGTTGGAGAAGCAAATATAGTAATTATCCACATCCTGTTTTGATACTGGTTTTGGTAATAATGAGTGCTGTCTAGCTTTCCAGAGCATCTAATTAATAATTGTTCTTAAGAACGCAGAATGTGTTTGAATAAAACTAGGAAACGGCAAGCTGAAGATCCTCCATACTTCTACGGGCTGGAGTCAGAACCACCGGTGGCACCTTAAAAGAAGACCACGCTGTAGGCAGAGGTCCAGGTGTCCTGGTGGGAAGGTTTAATGTGTGCCTTTATTGGCCTGTGCCGCTTTCTTCACTGTGTCTTAACGTCGTGGCATTTCCATGAGTACGTTGCTCCTCCATCTTGCCCTTTAGCGATGGCAGGGTCTTTATTTCAAATGGATTTTTCCAGAGTTAGATGAGTTCCTCAGTTTTTATGTATGTAGCTGCCACAGTTTTTGCTCACACCAGAATCATCTTACCCCTCTTCTTTAGTATTACACCATGGAAATAATGGAAAAGAAACAGGTCAGTCTGCGTTTAAGCAGTGGTAATAGCGCCCACTGTCTTAACTGGGTGCCTACTCGCCAGGGAGTGTGCCAAGAAGTCCACATACATTAGGTGGCGATATTAGTATCCCTGTGATAGGAATAATGGAGGCTTAGAGAAATTAAAATTTACCCAGAGTCACTCAGTAGACAGTCTGGCTTCAGACCCATACTCTAGGCTGCTGTGCCAATACCGCCTCCTTAGTGTACATATGAACTCTTACTTTAAATGTGAACATGACTTATTCACGTGAGACACTGTATGAAATATGCTCCTTCTTGACGTAGATGGGTATTTTAAAAGTTTTATTTAAATGATGACCCACATTAATGCCTTTTGCATTATGACCTGGTGCACACACACATGTTAATTGAAACATAAATAATACCGCTTGTGGTTCATCCTACTATTTTCTGCTTTCATATTTTGTATTTTTACTCTCTTTTCATTTTTCAAAATGCTGGTTGTGACATACCAAGATGATTTCACAGTCCACTGATAGGTAGCAGCCGACAGTTTGAAAATCATGGAGAACCAGTTCTGGCCTTGGGGGTTCACACTGGTTGGTGGAATCTGTGTTCTGCTGGTTTGACTCTTGCTAAGATGCTGCCTCAGGAACTTACACTTCTAATTTTGTTACTTTTCTAATTTTGTAAGACCTCAAGTAGTTTCGCCAGTAGGCATTTGTGAGTGATTGAATTCTGTGGATGGATTAATACCTTTCCTGAGGCTCAGAGAGTTTCTCCTTTGCCATTTTATCATGGTCCTTTGGGGGTCCCATGGAGTTTAGATTATAGGGTTTTTCTCCAAATTTGACCTTCCAGAGGCCGTCTTCCTTTCCTTCTGCAGGGCAAGCGGGTTCATTATGGCAGTTGAAGGACAGTGAAGGAGAAGCAGCTTCTCTCCCCAGCTCTCTTTTCCATTTTGTCTCGTGTTGTGCAGGACAGAGTGCTGGGTGGGTTTACAGTAGAGCTGAGATGATGCAAAATGTCCCTCGTCTTCACCTTTCTGCACCCTTCGTCGGGCAGACCTCCCTAAGCACTGGCCAGCAAGCTGGAGGGAGGTTGTTACCCGACTTGTCTTTGCCCCACACCAGCTGGCAGCACCGGACTGGGGCCACCTAGCACCCTCTGGACCTGAGAGGTCCGTGCCATCTCGTCCCATCCCTCCTGGGGTTGGAGTGTGTGCTCTGTGCTGGAGGAAAAGGCAGACAGTAAACAGCAAATAGATACGTAAATACGTTTATTTTCCAAATGCAGTAAGTGTATGAGACACAGAGATGTAGAGTCAGATGCTAGAGAGTTGTGACTGCAGCATCTCTTCACTTGTTTGAGCCCCACAGCCAGGGTGATTGGTTTCCTCAGGACTGCAGAGCCTCTAAAGAGATCCAGAATGTGTGAGTCAGGGCCATGATAGGATTTTCATTTGTGAGAGGCCTATACGAGAGGACAATGTTACAAGGGATAGGTCCAATGACGCTTGTAGGTACATTGATATTATCTGGAAACTTGTTAAAAGTGCTGCCTCTCTGGTCCAGCTTGGACCTGCTGAAGTAGAATCTGCATTTGAACAAGGTCTCAGGGTAAGTCCTTCTGCAAAGTAAAGTGTGAGAAGTACTGCTAGAGTAATAGCTCTCAACTCCTGCAGAGTTGGACGTGGTACGTCAACTCCCAGTGAAGTGACATGTGACCAGACCTTCAAGGGTGGATGGTTCAAATCTTGTGGAAACCATCATTTGCCCCACTGTGCTCACCTTTGCTGTGCCCAGTGAGCGCGCGCGTGCGTGCTCAGTCGCTTCAGTTGTGTCTGACTCTGTGACCCCATGGACCCCCCTGTAGCCCACCAGGCTCCCATGTCCATGGGATTCTCCAGACAAGAATACTGGAGTGGGTTGCTATTTCCGCCTCCAGTGGATTTTCCTGACCCAGGGATCGAACCCATGTCTCCTGTGACTTGTGCATTGCAGGTGGATTCTTTACCACTGAGCAACCACGGAAGCCCACTGTGCCCAGTAAGGCTGTGTAAGTAACCTCTCTTGCTCCTTGATCCCTGTCTCTCCCTCCCTTCCCTCCCTAGGAAGGACCACCCATTATTCAGAAGTCCTGCAGGCACGCTCCAGGCCTTGCACGGATATTTCCAGCACCAGGCCTATTCTGTTTCCTTCCACCTGGACACCAGAGTTCTTTTGCTTATGGGTCTCTGTGCCAGGGATTCCCCTCATCCTCCTGTGCCTGAGTGAGTGATACACTTTTGGATTGCATGTGATCACTGGTTCAGCTGTGCTGTGAAAATTCCGAAATTACCTCTGGGAATTTTTGAGAGAGGGACCTACAGACCCAGGTGTGGGCCAAATCAAACTAGAGCCCTGTAGAAAAAAAAGTTGGGGGGAAATCTCAATTCTCAACACATAACTCCAAGCAAATGAAATCACCATCTCGACAGTGTGAGACCTAGCATTTTTTAGGACTCAGCATTTTTTTAAAGTTCTCAGGTAATTCCACAGGGCAGCCAAGACTGGCACCCTCCACTCTAGAGGAAAAATATCCTTAATGTTATTCAGTTCAGTTCAGTCGCTCAGTCATGTCCAACTCTTTGCAACCCCATGAACAGCAGCATGTCAGGCCTCCCTGTCCATCAACAACTCCCAGAGTCCACCCAAACCCATATCCATTGAGTTGGTGATGCCATCCAACCATCTCATCCTCTATCGTCCCCTTCTCCTCCTGCCCTCCATCTTTCCTAGCATCAGGGTCTTTTCAAATCAGTCAGCTCTTCGCATCAGGTGGCCAAAGTATTGGAGTTTCAGCTTCAACATCAGTCCTTCCAATGAACACCCAGGACTGATCTCCTTTAGGATGGACTGGTTGGATCTCTTTGCACTCCAAGGGACTCTCAAGAGTCTTCTCCAACACCACAGTTCAAAAGTATCAATTCTTTGGCGCTCAGCTTTCTTTATAGTCCAACTCTCATATCCATACATGACCACTAGAGAAACTATAGCCTTGACTAGATGGACCTTTGTTGACAAAGTAATGTCTCTGCTTTTTAATATGCTATCTAGGTTGGTCATAACTTTCCTTCCAAGGAGTAAGCGTCTTTTAATTTCACAGCTGCAATCACCATCTGCAGTGATTTTGGAGCCCAGAAAAATAAAGTCAGCCACTATTTCCACTGTTTCCCAATCCATTTGCCAGGAAGTGATGGGACTGGATGCCATGATCTTCATTTTCTGAATGTTGAGCTTTAAGCCAACTTTTTCACTCTCCTTTTTCACTTTCATAAAGGGGCTCTTTAGTTCTTCACTTTCTGCCATAAGGGTGGTGTCATCTGCATATCTGAGGTTATTGATATTTCTCCCGGCAATCTTGATTCCAGCTTGTGCTTCTTCCAGCCCAGCGTTTCTCATGCTGTACTCTGCATAGAAGTTAAATAAGCAGGGTGACAATATACAGCCTTGAGGCCTTAAAATATTTTAGAAGCTATTTAAGATAGAAGGGCTTCCCTGGTGACTCAGTTGGTAAAGAATCTACCTGCAATGCAGGAGATCCGGCTTTGATCCCTGGGTTGGCAAGATTCCCTGGAGAAGGGAATGGCTAGCCACTCCAGGATTCTTGCAGGAGAATTCCATGGACAGAGGAGCCTGGTGGGCTACAGTCCATGGGGTCGCAAAGAGTCAGACACAACTCAGTGGCTTTCACTTTCACTCTGTGATAGATACTGTCATTTGCACTGTCCATCGTTGGCACATACCCTGTGCACGTGTGTGTATGTACAGCATACTGCTTACACCTTTCGAATTGCTTGGTCCTGTGTTTGTAAAGCTATGGCAGAACTGACAGCAACAGAGCAGAGTTACTAGAGTTGAATTTGAGTCACCACCATGAGACTGACATCAGATCCTGTGGCATATATGTTGCAACAGATGTGACTCAATTGGTAAATGAATAATAGCATTTTTTTCTTTAATTTAAAAAATAACAGTTCCTTTTAAACTTTAGGACATTTTGGCCTGTCTTGTCATCCGAGACCTGCTAATCTACGTTTGTGAAACTGATCAAGACCTGTTCTGAAAGGGACACCTATAATCCCAAACCCTTCCACACTCTGGGAGATTTCCGTGTCTATCTTGCTTTTGCTCTAGTTTTTCCAGATGACACAGAGCAGCAGGAATCAGCCAAGAGTCCCTCAAAGTCAGAAGATGAAATGGAATTAGAGAAGGTGTTCTGAGGTAGGAGACAATGATTAGATAAAGGGATGACTCAAAGGGAAAGATCTCCAGATCCTTAGATTTTGCAAAGTTTGATAACCTGGGGCAATAAGCTATGGTTTGGGAGAAACCTGAGTGGAAAAATTGAAAGGAGGTCCCTAAAATTTTGTAGGATGGCAGAAAGAGAAATTTTAGCTGAAAAGGTTTGCGTGTTAATTCTTGATTTGAAATATTGTCCTCCCAGCACTTTGATGCACATCTGTCAGTGACCTGCCTTTGACGTTCAGACTCTGTGTGAGCTGGCTTAACCTGAGAATCCTGCCTTAAAGGGAACAGCTGGGGTTGGCAGGTTCGGTGGTCGTGCGTGACCGTGATTGGCTCCCAAGGTGCGTTGGCCAATCGGCAGCTCCTTCGGGATAGAGACCCAGGGCAGTGCCTCTGCTGCTCAGTGTCTGCGGGTCTTTGACAAGTGAACAATAAAATGTACCGTTTGATTGCAGACTGTCTTGCTTCTTTGCCCCGTCCCTCCTGCAATCTTTCTTTTTCATGTCACATTACATGAGGAGCTTTTCACCTCTCTTTCCTGCCCCTGGGTTCCAGTGTTCATTGGTCTCTCTCACCAAACCTGTGCTCTAATTGGCAAAACCGGAGCCTGGTGGTGGCAGCCCACTCTTTCCATTTCCTAATTGGTGTCAGGGGCAGCTGGTGAAGCCAAGCCACGCTGGATTGACTGATAGCTTGGCTGCTGTGACTGTCAAGCTTCCGTCTGACCAAAAAGTTTATTATGTTCGAAACTAAAAATTAAAATGTTAAGTATATCTGACAGTGTTCACAGTGGGTCTGTAATTAAGGAGAACTTTCAGTGTTAACTGAAGGTCCCTTGGCTTTGCAACTCAAAATTTTGTTTTCTTTCTGACTGACAGCAGACTGTTTTCTTGCTTTTATGATATGTTGTAAAGCTGCATTGTATTTCCCACCACCTGCAGCACACAGGGTTTCTTCTTTTTAGAAGTATTGCAGACATGATGTTAAATGTGAGTGCTTAGAGTGGCGATCAGGGTGGCATTGAAGACACTCTTATGGAACTTAAAATTTACAAGCTCGGTTACGTGGGTCAGTGAGAAGGTATTGTTCTGTTAAAAGTGAATTATAAGAGCAAGAAGGTACAAATTCTTTTTCAAAAGCTATTTCATTTAATTGACATTTATGTTGAAGATATGAGGGGGCATTTAGGCATTTGAGTATAATATGGTCGTTTACCCAAATTAATGCCACAGTTACAGAAGGCTACATACAACATGCTGCATTTTAAAATCTAGTTTTAATACTTTGATTAGCATATTATATTCCAGTGTAATAAAACAAAGTAGTCAACTTAAAGAGATCACATATTACCAGAGAGCAAACCTCTCTGATGTTTTTGTCTCATCTAATTCCTGTAGCCAGTATGAAATAATTTCTAGCAGCATTTCTTTTGTAGAAAGAGGATTTGAGTCATTCTTTATGGGCACACATTGTGTAAAATGTTGTAATAATACCATCTTTCATTTGTTTGCATTATACTGGTTTTCCAAAGAACTGTCATATGCATCGTTTCACTTGGTCCTTTGAACATCCTGAAGTTAAGAAGTACTATTTTACATTTGATGGTTGAGGGGACTGAGAATCAAAAAGTTCAGTAACTTAATGGAAATCACTCCTACCACATGTGACTGATTCATGACATGAACCAACCCTCTTGACTCCAGATCTGTTGTTTTCCCACTATAACGTGCTGCCCTCTACATGCAGAATTTTAATGCTTTGAAGGTTACAAAGATGATTCCAGCTCTCTAGGTCTTAAATGCTAGTTTGGGAGATTGGCAGCATTCACAGATAGCAACACAGAGTGCTAAAGTGCTGAAGGAGTAATTCAAGCTCTGAAAGTGGGGTTGGCCATAGAGGTGATGAGGAGGGGAAGTTGCCATGGTTTCTTAGAAGTGTGAGTATCCAAACTGGACCTTTAACAAGGGAGGGGCATAGGGATTTGGAGGGTGTTTGGCACATAGAGTAAGAGAGCAGCTGGAACAAAAAAGTACAGAGATGGGAGAAAGACATAGGTTCTGTTTTGGGATGTTGAATAAAGGGATGTAGTGAAAATGGGGGTGCTGCGTAAAAATGCACTAATAATGGTTGGCAGACATGGAATGCAGAGAATAGCCGAACTGCCACTCTCATGACTGTGCTGGGGACAGATTATAGGTAGGAGAGAAGGGTGACATCTGTTAGGAATGTGGTGCAGCCTTCCCAGGAAGGGGAAGCTGTTTGAAGTAGGGGACTGTTCATTGGCATTCAGAGAGAGATTGTATTTGGTAGATGTTCCTGAGGTCAGAGACAGATTAGAAATAAGGGGGTTTGAAAGGAGAGATGAACTGGGCCCCACCATAAAGCTTTTTTAGTCCAGCTTTGAAGACTTGGAGAAGGCAATGGCACCCCACTCCAGTACTCTTGCCTGGAAAATCCCATGGATGGAGGAGCCTGGCGGGCTACAGTCCATGGGGTCGCGAAGAGTTGGACACGACTGAGCGACTTCACTTTCACTTGCACTTGAACACTGGCAAGAATCACATTCCAGTGTAATAAACTTACAATTAAAGGAACCAGCAAATCAGCAATTCAAAGAGTATACACGAGTTAAGGGCCCAAGTAACTGGGTGAGGCTTCTTCTTGTTTTATTAGTTCTTCACAGAAGCAGACCCAAGGTTCTGTGGTCATTACCTCCATCACGGAGGAAACAGTCTGCCATGCTAGTGACAGTTTGAACTAGAGCTTCTCTGACTTCCTTCCTGTGGGAAGCTGAGCAAGACACCCTCTCAGCCCTCTACCGATGGGGCAAGAAGAAAGCTCTCCTGAGTCTGGTCTTGTGTTCTGTCCCCTGCTGTCTCGCTGGCTCTGACCTGGGCCAGGGCGTGAAAGGTCGCTGCCATTTGAAGCTCAGTGACGACTTTTGACTGGGTTGCTAACAAGTGGTGTTTCAGGTTGCTAGATTTGAAGGACCTCCAAGGTATCCACATGGATCTATTAATTCAGGAAATTGGAAACATAGGTCTGGAACTGGGGCAGGCAAACAAGGGTGGAGAGAGTTCAGGAATCCTTCTCCAAGAGGTGAAGATCTGGGAAGAGGTGAGATCTCCAAGGAATAGAATGGAGGGAAGAGAAAAGAGGGCAGAAATGATTTTGGAAACCCTCACCTAAGAGGCAGGTGGGCTTCCCTGATAGCTCAGTTGGTAAAGAATCCGCTTGCAATGCAGGAGACCCTGGTTTGATTCCTGGGTCGGGAAGATCCACCGGAGAAGGAATAGGCTACCCACTCTAGTATTCTTGGGCTTTCCTTGTGGCTCAGTTGCTAAAGAATCCACCTGCAATGTGGGAAACCTGGGTTCAATCCCTTGGTTGGGAAGAGCCCCTGGAGAAGGGAAAGGCTACCCACTCCAGTATTCTGGCCTGGAGAGTTCCATGGACTATATAGCCCATGGGGTCGCAAAGAGTTGGACACGACTGCGTGACGTTCACTCACTCACTCTAGGCAGGTGGAGGACAGGTGGAGTTGCACTGGAGACTCCATAGGAGCTGGTAGCAGGGCAAGGCGAGAACGAGCAGCAGGCGCCACTAGGAGAGACTGGGGAGGCGAAGCAGTCGGTCAGAGACGCATTTCCAGAAAGGGCTGGTGGAGGAACCCCAGTGGGAGGCCAGTGAATTGATGATTATTGATCCATAATAATATCATATTATGATATTTGTACACATAATCAAAAAGCATGTAGAAATCAGAACCCAGATTTCAGGTGGTTAAAGAAGAAGGAAGAAAGGGGATAGCTGAGGCAGTTACTATTCTTTCAAGATTTTATTCTTTGAAAGAAAGGTGATAAAGAGTATGTACCTCGAAGAGTCAGCAGAATTTTTAGGATTTTTTCTTTAAAGACATTAATGTGTATGTGAGTTGAGGGGATGAATTTGATGGCAAGATAAGGATTAAAAATGCAAAAAAAAAAAGATGGTAATAATTGGGTGGAGCAAAATCTCAGAATTTTGGGAGTTCTGCTTTCAAGGGTAGAATTGAGGGTCTTTGGAAGATGCGGAAGGAGGGGACCCTTTCTGTTCAGGGTGAGAGAAGGAGCAAAGGAGGGATGACTGTGGAGCTTTAAGTGGGAGGAAGGGAGGTTTTCTAACGGCCTCCATTTTCTCAGTTGTAGGATTTCCTGACACTCGACGTTCTTCTGTGTAAATGCGGAGTTAGCCTGTTCTTTAGGGGGGGGACGGGGTACCCCAGGGTGACTAAGGTCAGATAATGGACTTACCAGGCAGGTGCCTCCTCTGCTCCTCAGATGTTGACACCTCTCACCTGCCCTGACTGCCCCCTGCCTGGCGTGTCTGTCCCAGCTTCGGCTTTCGCTCAGCTCTGCTGGACTTCTGTCAGTTCTTACCCTTTATTCTTGATTTCGTTTCCTTCATGTGGCAGATCTTCCTTCTTGCCTGACCTGCCCTCCTCCTTAACAGGCCACCAACTGAGGACCTTAGCCTAGTCTTCCACTGGGACCTTGATGGGGGGAGGGTGGGTTCTGGGATGTAACTGGTTTCTATGCTAAGAGCAAAGAAGACCGAGGTTGCCTTTGGGCTCCTCTTTTAACTGTATCAATGTATTTGTTATATGAATAAGTGAATGTGTTAGAGGATCCTACAGGATGTGGGGTAGGTTAAGATACTCCTTGGGAAAGATGAGACCTTGTAAATAAATTAGAATGAAGTCTTAAAGATACCTGACAGGTTTTGTTTTCCAGCAGATTAGTCTTTCTCACTGAAGCGTACTTTCGAGTCTTATTTAAGGTTGAGTTCTTCCAGTGCTTCTGAAATCTGTTCTGACTTTCTGACAGTAGACGTGGACATCCAGTTCCAAGAATAGCCTTAAATTAAAGACTGTCAATTTTAAACAGTTTAATAGATATGTAAGTGATAGCTCTATTTTAAGTGTCTTTCATTTTTTGAAAAATAACGCTTGTTTTAGAAATTCAAGCTGTTTTAAACCAGTTGCTTCCTTGTAACTTGGCAACAGCCGTTAACCTATGCTAAATGGTCTGGGCAAGGTTCATCCTTACAAACTTGGAGGGTCAGAAGTTTGTTTCGAATTTGTTATGAATCACCAGCCTCTCCCGTCTTCTACAGACTTGTGTAGATTGTTTCATTCCTACCTGTCTAGATTAGGAGTGGAGCTGGCAGGTGAGAAGTTAGAAATGAATACAGAGGTTCCAGAAACTTGGTTCCTGTGCACACAAGGTCTCCCATTTAACTTCATTGTGGCTAATAAAGGCAGCTGAGGAAGGGACCAGCAGCATCAGTAGTTTGCAGAAAACTATGGTTTTCCGTGAAACTGCTTGTTGATACTGCCTTTTAGGGAATGAGCTAACGTCTGTTTCATAGGCTTGATTCTAGTAGGCTCTTATTTTAGTGGTTCTCATCCAGGGTTATGGATTTATGTGTAATCTTGTGAAGACATGTTTCAATAACCAGTACTGCCTAAAGTTCTGTCATATTTTGGGTTCTGATCATTGCACCCATATCCATGTAATATAGTTGCTTGTATAGACAGTAGAGATTCTTGATAAACAGGGTGGACACTGATGTGGTATTAAAACAAAAACACTCAAGTATCAAAGATGCAGATGACAATACATTCACGTACATCTCATTTGCTTGTCACAGCGTCCTTTGCAATTGGCGTACTTCCCTTTAAACCTCTCTGCTATCCACAGTCTCATCCACCCCCGTGACTCTAGCCATCAGCTGTAAACCAGCAACCCTTGCATCTAGTCAGGGCTGTAGTTTTCAGCATGTAACATTTAACCAGTCTTTTCTTTCCACTTGCCAACTTCCTGAGGACCTGATGTTCTCTTTCTCAGTGGGCGAGATGGCCATCCCCATCATAAATCCAGCTGTACTCCTTGCCTTCCCCCTCCCCTTTTCCAAACCCTGCTGATTCCATTTCCTTGTTACATTCAAACCTGCTGCCACAGACCTTCCCAGCCTTCCTGACATTTAGCCTGTGTTTCTTTAGGTGTACCCCTGCATGCCTCTGGGTTCCACATTGCCACATTGGGGTGGCTGATCTGCAAGGACACTCTGCTGTGTCACTGCCACGCAGGAAGTTCAGCAGGGGCCTGCCACAGTCTCTAGGTCGAGCAGGAGCTTCAGTCTGGTACCGAGGGCTGTCTCCGTCCTCTGTCTGTGCTTGCTTCTGCTGCCTTATCTCTGACTGCTGCCATATTTCTAAGTGAATAGACCCTGCTGCCCAGAACCTCGGGCATGTTGCTCTTCCATGCTGCCATCCCTCCATGCCTTCATGCCTTAGCCTTAGAATATCCGCCTACATCTTTGCCACCTCTTTCTTGAGCCCCATCTTTTGGAAGCACTTTCGTCAGCATTTTCCATCCATGTGGAGTTTTGTTTTCCTTCCTCTCTGTGCCTGCTCTGCTTCCCCAGTGGACAGAGAAGTCTTAGAAGACAGGTGCATCTGTTTCTGCAGCACCTTGTACCCTACGTGGGACATACACCTTCGCAGAACATTTCACAAGTCTGAGTCTGCTCACATTTTAAATAACTAAATGACTTATTCAGGGTTATAGGGCGAGGTTCAACTAGAAATAGTTCCAGGTCCAAAGTTCTTTTATTCTACTTCTGTGTATGCTGTGTTTTTATTTTTTAAAAGTAAGTCGAGATAACTAACCAAACCTTTGGTCTTAGTTGAGTTTTCCTTTTTTTTTTTTTTTTTTTTAAGGACAAAAAAAAGAGTATTGCTGTTAAAGTAACTTGTTAGTATGGCTGGGTGCTGGTAGGCTCTGCCATAGGTGAAAAATATCAGCAACAGATCTTTTCAGAAATTTCTATAAATAACACAAACTCAATAAAACCTTCACATCACTATCCTGAGGGTGTAGCCAGGGGAACCATGTCCCCTGTGAATGATGCATTTAATTAAGTTCAACTTTAATGTTTAACGACAATAACTAGACAAATTTATTACTCCCAATATTTATATCTTATAAAGTATTAACTTGTAGCTGGAAAGCAGTAATCATTTTGAAATGAATTCCAGAGTCACAGTAATGCGGGGTTAATTCATGAGGTTGGTACTTGCAACTTTGGAGTCTAATCAGGTTCTTTTAAAATTAGTACCACTTAAATGAGAAATTGTGTCTTACCCATTTTCTTTTTTTAGAAGATTAGAATCTCTTTCCTTTCTGATGGAGACTGAAATGGTTTTCCCCACCTTCATTTTTCCTACTCTGCTGCTTCCCGCCGCACTCCATTATTGATGTTATTATATCATAAGGATTGTTTTTTGTTTTGAGGATTTTTCTCCTGTAAATTCCCCCACTCTTTTCCCCTTTCAAACAGATAAATACAAAGAAAGAATAGCCCTCTTTCATCCATTATAAATGATTTTTCATTTGAGCATGTCATCTTGCTTTTTGTTACAATGGAGATCAAAGGGATATAGGTTCACCACTAGTGTTCAGCAGTTCTTTTCAGTTTTGGACCTTAAAGAAATAAGATCTAGTTTAATTTGTAGCAGCTTTAGATCTCTCAGGCATGTGGCACTCAGACGGGTGGCTGTTACTGCATGCTCTGTGTGTGTGTGTGTGTGTGTGTGTGTGTTAAGGCAATGAGGGAGCTGGAAATTTGGTACTTCATATGCTTTGCATATCCCAAAGATACAAATCTCAAAGGAATGCATTTGTGTTGAAATAGTACTTGTTTCTATTTAAACTAAGTTGAGAGTCCTTTAAAGATCCTCATTTAAAAATATTCATTCCATAGTTTGAACGCTGGTGTCATACAAATTTTCAGTGTTCTATTGCTTGGCTTTTTGTTTTAAAAGAGCCTTTTAAAACAACCTTTTTGTTGGTGCAGTGTTGAAAGAATCCGAGTGCCAGTGCAAGAGACACAAGAGACATGGGTTCATTCCCTGGGTTGGGAAGATCCCCTGGGGTAGAAAATGGCAACCCACTCCAGTATTCTTGCCTCAGAGATGCCATGGACAGAAGAGTCTGGCGAGCTACTCTCTGTGGGGTCGCAAAGAATCGGACACGACTGAGCATGCACGTGCACATTATTGGATAATGTTAAACCAAAACCTTACCACTCAGTAGGCTTACCATCTGATCCTTCTTAGTCTTCAAACCTTCCATATGATGTATTCCTTACTTCACTGAAACCAGGCCTCTTTCTCCCAGTGTCATCACTGTGACCTGATCTCATCCTTTGTGGTCCAAGTCCCATTCTTCTTGCAGTTATATCAAATATTTACTCTAAGATTTATAAGTCAAATGTTATTTTATGGTTCTGATGAATTGCATAGTTTATTAGTGTTATCTGCTAAGGATTGCACTACTTTCAGAAATCCAGTACCCACTCATTATTGCATGGAACTAATAAATACTGAAATGGTGCATCTATGTATTCTGTGCTTATTTAATACTGCTCCTTCCCTAGATCAAATTGACCTTCGCCTGTATCCACTTTTCATCTTTGGGTGGCAAAAGGATTTAAATAAAATTTCAGAAGCTAAAGGCCAAAACTATGTTTGGTTGCTGAGTGGGTTCTATCTTTTAGTCTATCTCCCATTGACAAAGCCTGTTGAAAAAGACTTTACTTGAATGTAGAACTTGGGTTCTAATTTTTATCTTACTTTCCATGTAGTTTTATGGATGAGGATCTGAAGGAACATAAAACCCTCGTCTAGAGTCAATTTAACAGAACCTGAGATCCCTGTTGCTAAGAATTAAAAAAAAAAATCATATTGAAAGTCAATACTATATTCTAGCTTGTTGTGCTTTCAGAAATCTGGCCATTGCATAAATGGAATAACAAAAAAAAGTTTTTTTCTTCTCTATGACTATTTTATATTTATTTCTATCTATGTTTTCTAATCATGTCAATTCTGACCATATGGAAAAAGGGGGTTTGGAGTGTCCAGTCGCACAGAAATCTGCCTATAAATTCTGTTCAACTGTGTGGAAAGATATAAACATAGACATTTAAAACCTGCTAAAATGTCAACTGAACTGAAAAAGGATTATTAATGTGATTTTTTTGATAATTAAACAAAAAACCAAATGTATTAGCAGATTCTATTGATACATTTGAATTTTTGATGTTATGACATTGTCGTGACAATGTGTGTTATGACATATGTGGAAAGGTATACGCTTTGTTCTCATTTGAGCAAGATGTTGCTCTGATTATCTGGAATTCATGTTCTCAGTGGCTCTGTTCATTTTGGTTTTCCTTCTGAACCATTTTGAGATTCTGCCTTATTAGGGAATGAATCACTTTTCACATGAAGCATGCTCAATCATGTCCAATGCTTCACAACCCATAACCTATAGCCCCCCAGGCTCCTCTGTCCATAGGATTTTCCCAGCAAGAATACTGGAACAGGTTGCCATTTGCTTCTCCAGGGGATCTCCCCAACCCAGGGATTGAACTTGCGTCTCCTGATTCTCTTGCATTGGCAGGCAAATTCTTTACCACTGAGCCACCTGGGAAGCCCTTTCACATGGAATGAAGTGTGAAAGTTTCTCAGTCGTGTCCGACCGACTCTTTGCAACCCCATGGACTATACAGTCCATGGAATTCTGTAGGCCAGAATACTGGAGTGGGTAGCCTTTGCTTTCTCCAGGGGATCTTCCCAACCCAGGGATCAAACCCAGGTCTTCTGCATTGCAAGTGGATTCTTTACCAGTTGAGCCACAAGTAAGCCCCTTCACATGGAGGTTTATTGGTAAATCTATTTAAGGTGTACCTTAGTATGTTTATTCAGGAACACTCAGCACAACCATGGATGGTGTAGGTTTGATGAGGCAAGACCATTTGGAATGGTATTTCCTCACTGGCCAACATATGATATAGAAAAGCAAGAAGTAGGTGCTTTGGAGATAGATTTCTCCGTACCTACAGTAAAGGGGAGCTATTTGTAAGTAGCCCTGAATTAATGTTGGGTGTCTCAGTTTTGGCTAAAACCCCGAAAATGAATACAGTTCTGTAAAAATTGATCAAACCACTTGGACTCAAATAATCAGAACCAGGTCTCAAGGAGAATAATTTCATGCTTAAGGGAAAAATAACGACTTACATATTTCAAAATTGTGACAGACATTCTAAGAAAGTTCCAGTATATGGTTACCTGCTGGTAAGTTTGGGGATATTGTCTTTTTCTTTTTTTGGTGTCTGGAGGGAGAGAAGCAGGTTACAGGGTCACAATGTTTTTTTTTTAACAGTGAGCATAATGTGGGCTATGCGAGGCCTGGCACAGACCACAGACTACTGTCTGTGTGAGGGATGCGGGTAGTTCTCTAAAACTCTGTGGCCTTCTCTTTGGTATTTGCGCTTTGGAGGAGATGAACTGAATATTGTTGAGCAGAGGTGCTTGGTGGTAATACTAGTAGTTTTGCTTGGGAGAGGTCACACATCATGTCTGTGAACCGGTATTGAAGTCAGGAGAGGTTTGCCAGCCCCTCTGCCTTCCTGAAGCTGGGCTTGGTGAATTTTGAGCATTACTTTACTAGTGTGTGAGATGAGTGCAATTGTGTGGTAGTTTGAGCATTCTTTGGCATTGCTTTTCTTTGGGATTGGAATGAAAACTGACCTTTTCCAGTCCTGTGGCCACTGCTGAGTTTTCCAAATTTGCTGGCATATTGAGTGCAGCACTTTGACAGCATCATCTTTCAGGATTTGAAATAGCTCAACTGGAATTCCATCACCTCCACTAGCTTTGTTCGTAGTGGTACTTTCTAAGGCCCACTTGACTTCACATTCCAGGATGTCTGGCTCTAGATGAGGCTTCAGCAATATGTGAACCGTGAACTTCCAGATGTTCAAGCTGGATTTAGAAAAGGCAGAGGAACCAGAGATCAAATTGCCAACATCCGCTGGATCATCGAAAAAGCAAGAGTTCCAGAAAAACATGTATTTCTGCTTTATTGACTATGCCAAAGCCTTTGACTGTGTGGATCACAATAAACTGTGGAAAATTCTGAAAGAGATGGGAATACCAGACCACCTGACCTGCCTTTTGAGAAACCTATATGCAGGTCAGGAGGCAACAGTTAGAACTGGACATGGAACAACAGACTGGTTCCAAATAGGAAAAGGAGTACGTCAAGGCTGTATATTGTCACCCTGCTTATTTAACTTACATGCAGAGTACATCACGAGAAATGCTGGGCTGGAAGAAGCACAAGCTGGAATCAAGATTGCCGGGAGAAAAATCAATAACCTCAGATATGCAGATGACACCACCCTTATGGCAGAAAGTGAAGAGGAACTAAAAAGCCTCTTGATGAAAGTGAAAGAGGAGAGTGAAAAAGTTGGCTTAAAGCTCAGCATTCAGAAAACTAAGATCATGGCATTTGGTCCCATCACTTCATGGGAAATAGATGGGGAAACAGTGGAAACAGTGTCAGACTTTATTTTTTGGGGCTCCAAAATCACTACAGATGGTGACTGCAGCCATGAAATTAAAAGACACTTACTCTTTGAACGGAAAGTTATGACCAACCTAGATAGCATATGGAAAAGCAGAAACATTACTTTGCCAACAAAGGTCCATCTAGTCAAGGCTATGGTTTTTCCAGTAGTCATGTATGGATGTGAGAGTTGGACTGTGAAGAAAGCTGAGCACTGAAGAATTGATGCTTTTGAACTGTGGTGTTGGAGAAGACTCTTGAGAGTCCCTTGGACTGCAAGGAGATCCAACAAGTCCATTCTAAAGGAGATCAGCCCTGGGTATTCTTTGGAAGGAATGATGCTGAAGCTGAAACTCCAGTACTTTGGCCACCTCATGCTAAGAGTTGACTCATTGGAAAAGACTGATGCTGGTAGGGATTGGGGGCAGGAGGAAAAGGGGACGACAGAGGATGAGATGGCTGGATGGCATCACCAACTTGATGGACGTGAGTTTGAGTGAACTCCGGGAGTTGGTGATGGACAGGGAGGCCTGGTGTGCTGCAGTTCATGGGGTCGCAAAGAGTCAGACACGACTGAGCGACTGGACTGAACTGAACTGAACTGCCTTCCTGAGGATACAGCGCTTGTGCTTCGCCAGCCTGATCTCTGTGTTCGTGACGCTGTCTTCATCAGCCTCACGTGCCCACCCGTTCTCACCCTAAGCAGCTTCCTCCTCTTCTGCTCTCCAACCTTCTGTCTACCAAGTTGACAACAGGTTTCCCTTTTACTCTGTACATTCTCTGTCAGCTTACGGAAGCTGACCCAGTCCATACACATCAAGGGGAAAATTCAGGAAGGAGGTGGCATTCCTTTGCCCTTCCCGTTTACAGGTTTCTTCTGACTGGGCATCCTTGGACCATTGTTCACTCCTGCTGAACCTTTGTTTCCACGTCTGAACAGAAATGTGGCTTTGAAAGGAGGGATTTCTCAAGGCCTTGGAAACTGTAAAATTCCTTGTCTAAAAGTTCCGTGGTCTGTGGGGAAATGAGTCCTCTTACTAACCCAGAGTCATCAGCGTCTGAGAATTGGTGATAAGAAGCCCCATTTAGGTCTTGCCACTGCCTAAGGACCATTTTTGAAAGGAAAAATACGTTCAGAATTCCAAACAGTTGCCTTTAGAATGTCGTCTTTGGAAGGTAACTTAGATAAGCCTTTTTTGTGCTTTGTGTTTATATCCGTGTATCTTATTTTTCTGTTCTGTTTGTAAAAGTTTCCAGCTCTTATTAATTTGTTTATTTACCTATAAATTAATATTCTTGACACCTCCTTCAAGCAAGCATTGGGTTTATTTACAGCTTACTTTTCGGATGAGTCTAATATGCAGAGATGTGTTAGATTATTAATCTTATTACTTTGGCAAAGGACTGTTTCAAAGGGTGAATACTGAAACTTGCCCTCATACTTGGAATTTATTTGTTTTTATTACATTTCATAAATGAAATTTCAGAGCCTGGAGGAAAATAGTGGGGTTAGTATATTTCAGGAATACATAATTGGCTTGAATTCTTTGGTAGAGAAGAATTTTATAAAATTAAAGTATCATTATGAGTAAAGTAGCTTTTTGCTTGTGTATATATGGAGCCTCAAATCTTTTAAAAATTGGAGTCATAATTTACTCAAATGTAATAACATTAAAGCTAAAATATTGCTCAGTTTGTATATATGACTGTTTCCCCCCGTCCTTGTTCCACATTTAATGGTGTTCCATGGTTTTTGCTTCTCCACGGCGATTTGTCATGAGAACTGACTAGTCATAGCTGGGAAACAACTTGGGAAACAACTTGCATCCTTGGGAGCCCTGAGGAGGATGTTATTGCTATTTTAGCTCAAGCAATGCCTGTTACTGTACTTCTTCCCCAGCCAGTAAATGTGGGTAAGAAAGCATAAGACAAATGTGTTTAGAATTATCTTTCCTACAAGCATTCCACAAATAAGCTAAACTGTAATGGGAAGTATGGTTTGAAAAAGCTGTTTTCATTATAAACTACTTACTGGGCCAGATTTTTATAAAGGTAATCAATGAAGAACTTTTTAAAGCCAAGAACATTTAAAAAAATAGTGGTGCTTGAAACAATTAAGTGAACAGTGATTGCATCTCCTTTTGGGACATAGCAAGCCTGCTATTCAAATCAAAATGCCAACCACTTGCTCTTGGAGTGGCTGGACCACTTGGTGGGTGGCCATATTGGGCACAAAAGGAACTCGCCTCTGAACCGTCCAAGAGCCTTCTGTCAGCATCCGGGAACTCCATGACTACATTTGCTTCTGTTTTTCATGACAGCAAACAAGTAAACAAATACCAGTAAATAAAGAATAAGATAGGAAACAACATCCTCTCTATTTCTGACTCATATTTCTTCTGTTTAACAGGAAGAGTAAGGTGAGAGAATGTGTTGCTTTTCCATGTGTGTTTGGTCATTCAGAAAACTAGTGGTCCTGCATTGAAATCATCTGTTCTTCTGCTTTTTCAGGGGATCTGCACGTCAGATCAGCAGCTTCTTTGTACAGCTGTTCATTTTCTTCCCCTGAGTGTTGGAAAGAGGGGTCAGCAGACTTTTTTTCTGTCAACGGCCAGATGTGGATATTTTAGGCTTTACAGGCCATACGGTTTCTCTTGCAGCTACTTAAATCCGTCCTGGTGGCGTGAAAGCAGCTGTGGACTGTGTATAGGGGAATGGATGGGTTTGTGTTCCAGGAAAATGGGAATTTTACTGTATTTCCAAAACAGGTGATGTGCAAGATTTGGTGCTTGAGCCATAGTTGATTGCCCCCAGTGTTGGAATGATGGTTCCTGCTTTTCATGTGTCCACATATATAACACTGCTCCATGGATTACCTATATTATAAATAAAGGGATAGATAAAGGGGTGATCATTATGGGTGCTTCCAGGGTACTCGCTGTAGCTCTATCCCTTTCTCACTTAAGGCAACATCCCAGGAGTCCCAGGAATTAGTGTAGCTTATCACAGGGATAACCTTGGATCTTCTCTGATTTTGTAACAAGTAAACCAGTCAAAATCCTCAGTACTTTAATAGTAGTATCAGATTACTCGTCAAACTCCCCACACCAGGCTTTTGCCATTGGCCTTTGAGAGTTCTGGTTTGAGAAGGCCAGTTCTTTGGAGCTCACAGTTGGAGTCTCATGGAACAGTTTGGCAGAGTTGAAGCAAGACATCTCTGCTCATCACTGGTGTCCACATGGGCCAGGTGGAGCTTGGTGTGTACAAAACGCTCTCTTGTGTTGTTCATGGAGGCATGCGAGTCAGGTGAGCCAAACAGTTATAGACCTTGTGTTTTATTGTCCTAAATCTTATCCTGTTCCTCCCTCCTGCAAGCTAAAATTGCTACAGACTGATCTTGAATACATGTGTCTGCGTTTGGGTGACTGGAAAGTTTGTTTTACAGATTTCTGGGAGGTGGTTAGAAATCAGCTGGTTTTGGGGTATTGGTCAAAGAAGGGTAAACAATTCATGTGAGTTCCTGCAAGAACACACCCAAATAGATGGGATTAGAGTTAGGATAATACTTTGGACACCTGGTAGGAAGAACTGACTGCTTGAAAAATACCCTGATCCTGGGAAAGATTGAAGGAGAGAGGAAAAGGGATCAACAGAGGATGAGATGGCTGGATGGCATCACCAACTCGATGGACATGACTTTGAGTAAACTCCGGGAGTTGGTGATGGATAGATAGGGGAGGCTGGCGTGCTGCAGTCCGTGGTGTCTCAAAGGGTCAGACACGACTGAGCAACTGAACTGAAAGGTGGTACTGGTACTGATGATTCAGATACATGTAACTCTTACTTGGCCTTCTTACAGAATCCACTTGGTGGACAAAACAGTTTGTGCCCCTCACAACATTTGATCTGCGATGTCCATGCCTCATTGGTCTATGCCTACCAGCCTTCTGAAATTTCTTACCTGACCAGTTAAGTAGATGTTCCCCAGGAATCAGTTGTGCTTGTTTGTAAATGTATTCAAGTTAGTTGTTACTGTTATTAATGTTTTAATTACATGTCATTTGTTGTTGTTTGTATGAAAAATAAGATGACTGATTTGGAAAGACTCATCCAGGTGACTTACCAAAAACTTGTTTTTGACTTAGGTGTGGGTGTGGGTGGGAGAACTGTGGAAGAGATGGAGGGAGGCAGCAGAATTGAGAAAGATCCCACTCACTGACTAGTGTATAAGGATCTTTACATTCTCACTCACCTTTAAAGAAACCAGTTGAAGTTATAGGTAATGTAGTGTGCAGGTTGCAGGGAGCTCCCCAGAGCCATACTCCCAAGGCTCATTCTTGTATCAAGCAGTTGGCAAATAATTTATATTTAATGTTTTATTACAACTTAATGTATAAAGCGCATATGTATCTTTTGGTTTTTACTTTGTGTTTTAAATATATTGTTTGCTGGTCCTGATTGTATCTGAGTGCTTCCCAAATGTGCCAGAGCTTTGCATAGTCTTGTATTTATCCTCACCATTGCCTGTTGGAAGAGGGCCCAATTATGATCTTCATTTTAGCAATTGGGAATCCAAAGCTTAGATATCTAATGTAACTTTCCTGAGATCCCTAGGCTAGTAAATGCCACATGTGAGATGCAGTGTCTTTGTCTTTCTCATTATACCATCTCCCTGCCTGCAGCCAACTTGATATTTAAATGCAATATGGATTTTTTTTGGAATAATGTAGTTGGTAAGATTTTAACTTATTATGAATTGCTAAGCTGATCTTTATTAGAATTAAACCTGGACGTTGCCACAGGGTGAATTAACTTTAGTTAGTGCAAGAAATACAAGCACAACTTAACTTAAACCTTAACTATATTGTCCTTACGTCTTTTCTGCATTCTGGTTTTCTTGTCTGGTTGCAAACATACCTACTTGGAATGAGTATATTTTTTTTACTTCTTAAAAAAATCATAGGTATATGATTTAATTTAATTCTTAAAAAGAAATGTAATAGGGAAGATATTAATAACTCCATGTTTTTTAGATGAAGAAACTAAGATTCATAGAATTTAAGTGAACTAAGAGACATATTTGGAAAACCACTAGGCCTTTCAGGTATGACTTAAATCAAATCCCATATGGTTAACCACTGGAAGTAACAAACAGATTCTAGAGATTAGATCTGATAGAGTGCCTGAAGAACTATGCACAGAGGTTTGTAACATTGCACAGGAGGCGGTGATCAAAACCATCGCCCAAGAAAAAGAAATGCAAAAAGGCAAAATGGTTGTCTGAGGACGCCTAACAAATAGCTGAGAAAAGAAAAGAAGCTCAAGGCAAAGAGGAGGAAAGGTATACCCATTTCAGTGCAGAGTTCTGGAGAATAGCAAGGAAAGATAAGAAAGCCTTCCTCGTGATCACTGGAAAGAAATAGAGAAAAATGATAGAATGGGAAAGACTAGAGGTCTCTTCAAGAAAATTACAGATACCAAGGGAACATTTCATGCAAAGATGGGCACAATAAAGGACAGAAATTGTATAGACCTAACAGAATCAGAAGATATTAAGAGGTGGCAAGAATACACAGAAAAACTGTACAAAAAGATCTTCATGACCCAGATAATCATGATGGTGTGATCACTCACCTAGAGCCAGACATCCTGGAATGCGAAGTCAAATGGGCCTTAGGAAGCGTCACTATGAACAAAGCTAGTGGAGGTGATGGAATTTGAGTTGAGCTATTTCAAATCTTAAATGGTGGTAGTGTGAAAGTGCTGCTTTCAATATGCCAGCAAATTTGGAAAACTCAGCAGTGGCCACAGGACTGGAAAAGGTCAGTTTTCATTCTAGTCCCAAGAAAGGTAATGCCAAAGAATGCTCAAAGTACCGCACAATTGCACTCATCTCACATGGTAGCAAAGTAATCCTCAAAATTCTCCAAGCCAGGCTTCAATAGTACGTGAACCAAGAACTTCCAGATGTTCAAGCTGGTTTTAGAAAAGGCAGAGGAACCAGAGATCAAATTGCCAACATCCGTTGGGTCATCGAAAAAGCAAGAGAGTTCCAGAAAAACATCCGCTTCTGCTTTATTGACTACGCCAAAGCCTTTGACTGTGTGCATCACTGAAAAGCAAAGTGGTGAGGAAATGTCAAATTCTGCAAGACGACAATTTCTATCAGTGGAAGGCAGCAGACCCACCATGGAGATATTAATATTGGAGACGCAGTGCGGGCCTTAGAGCACTGTATCAGAATCACTGGAGATGCCCTTAAAAAGGCAGATGGCTGGAGCTCCACCCAAACCTAATGTGAACGACTGTCTCTGTAGGTGGAGCCAAGGTATTTATACTTTTAAGAAGTATCCTGGGTATTCTCTGCACTTCAATGCCTAAGAACTTTTGCCTGAATTAGAAAGCCATCAGACTAAGTAGAACTCTCTCTTTGGCACCCAACACTACCTGGCACTTCATAGGCACTTCAATTTCAAGGCTGCTTTGGAGAACAAAACTTTTGTAGGAGCAGATAAATTAGCAATGCAGTTGTGATGATTTCTTCATAACAGGATCACTTTGGAGAAAGAGAGCAAGAAATACTTATCATGAAAATAGCATTTTTCTAGAGAATGTAGTATTTGATTAGGAAACCCCCACCTCAGGTTTCAAAGGATAAAGTAAATGAATGGACTGAGAGGACTTAAAAGTATCTTTCTTTGAAAGGTGTATGGAAAGTATCACTTGAGTGTTCAGACTTACTGTTAGTCCACATCACGGGATTTTGTATATAAAAAGGTATTACAGAATAGCTCCGGCTCAGAGTGGTGCCAAGTCAAAGAAACATTCATGATGAAAATACTGTTTGCTGAGTTAGCCCCCTGAATTCCTGCCAAGGTGAGCTCCCACCATCAGAGCCCAGGGCCAGAAGGAGGAAAACAGGAGTGAGCAACTCTCTCTCTCCCTTACCTCCAGTGTGAACTACTATTGGCTGTTCTAGAGGAAAGTGTATTTTGTTTGCCTGTTGTGGGGGGTTGTAATTTCTAGCTCAGACTCAGCACACTTTCAGCAGTCCAAATTCTCTTTGGATAAATTCCAGCTAGCAGGAAAAGAGAGCTTCCAGTTAACTTTTTTCCTTAAGAAGTAAACACTTTTTAAAAGTCTTCAATGAATTTTTTTAAACAGTATTGCTTCTGCTTTTTGTTTTGGTTTTTTGGCCAAGACACGTGGGATCTTAGTTCCTTGACCAGGGATCGAACTTGTCCCCCCTGCATTGGAAGGCGAAGCTGAAGCTGCAATACTGTGGCCACCTGATGCGAAGAGCTGACTCATTAGAAAAGACCCTGATGCTGGGAAAGATTGAGGGCAGGAGGAGGAGGTGACAATAGAGGATGAGTTGGCTGGATGGGATCTCTGACTCAATGGATATGAGTTTGAGCAAGCTCCGGCAGATGGTGAGGGACAGGGAAGCCTGCGTGCTGCAGTCCATGGGGTCACAAAGAGTAGGACATGACTGAGCAACTGAAAAATGACGAGATGGATGTAGAGTTTGAATAACATAAAGCAAAAGATCCACATTGCAGTTGAAAAGTTGGATTAAAAGATATTTTCCTATGTAATACAGATATTTAGTTAAAGGAGGAGAATGTTGAGGGGCTATCCTTTCCCTAGTATGTGCTGAAGTATTATATGGAGGATTACTACTGGCTCTTCTCTAGCTGCATCTGAGTATGGGATTAATTTTTTTTTTTTAAAGGATTCAATTTCAGCAGGAGGGATTTAGTTGAAAGACAGGAACTAGTTCTGGTAGAAGGAAACTCTGTAGGGTAATCTTCTCTGTGGAATTCTGTAGAACAGTTTTAAGATTCTGCCCAGATTTAAAGTAATAAACTAGCTAACCAAGTACAGAGTTCTACAGTTATGTATATTGATTTTACTGTTTTTTTTTTATTGTAAATAATTTCCTACCACCTTCTTTTCATTCTACAGGGAAAATAATGGTGGTAGAAAACAATGTATTTAGGCAGACAGAGGCTTTGCAACAAAGTTTCACTTTTATCAGTTTATATCCTTTCCCACTGAGTGATTTAGTTGTTATTCCTAATTCTCCGAAAGAACATTTTAATGGTAGACCCCAGACAGCAATAAACTTATTAGAATGAAGAATGAAAAAGGAAATGATGGATTTAAAAGTTAGAAGCATCTGATATTCAGGGATAAGAAGTAGTATTCAACTAAATCATTGGGGAGTAATTAGAAAAATAGGTCATCAGACAAGAGACTTAGAAATCTTTCAGAGGGAGGCTCAGGAATTCACTGGACTGTTACCATATGGGTTAATTCTGCAGTGTGAGATTCCAGAATGACAGTGCTAATTTTGGCTTACCAGAGAACATTTTACTTTCTGTGAAAATTTAGTTTTTTATATCTTACCACAAAGCACCAAAGTTTTACATGCACCAGCTATAATGTATCCTTAGTACTTTTCTTTCCTTATCCTCAAAGAATAAAAAAATTAGAAAATTAATTAAAAAATTTGGTGAGGCAGCAATATGAGCAACTATTAAGAGAACTAAGAATGTGTTTGCTAAATCAGGAATGGGGAATTTTGAACTTAAGTGTAATAGCAAGTAGACTTACTAAAGTAGAAACCAATCTTATGGTGACCAGGAGAGAAAGGGGGAAGAGATAAATGGGAGATTGGTATTGACATATATACACTACCATATATAAAATAAGTAACTAATAAGGACCCAGGGAACTTATATATATATAAACTCTTCTCAGTACCCTGTGATGATCTGTATGGGAAAAGAATCTGAAGGGTGGATATATGTATACCTACAATGGATTCACTTTGCTGTACAACAGAAATTTAACACAGCATTGTATTTCAACTATACTTCAGTAAAACAAACAAACAAAGGAATAGAGATTTTTCTCTAAAATGTCACTAATTATCTGGAGGGAACAAAAAGAAATCTGACCACCAGTAAGGTGATGGGTATAAGATTAATGCTTAGGGATTTTTAGAGTCAGAAATATGAAATATTCAACTTGAGCCTTTTGAACTTTAGAACAAAACAAACAAGACACCCCTGTAACAGGTCACATACATTTTTAGCTAAGGGCAAGGATTAAAAGTGAGGGAGTAAAAGTGAAGCGGAAATGAACAAAGAGAACAAGAGAGACAAGAAGTTCCTGGTAAGTGGAGAGATAGATAAGAGAGGGGGAGAATATGGCAAAAGTCCAAAAGGAAACACCAGAGGAGAAAGAATGAAACAGCCGTGGAGGTTGTCCCCGTCTGCCGTCTTCACGCCAGTTCTGCAGGCTTCCTGGCCATGCTTCCGCCCTGGGGTGTGGCTCCACCTGCTTGAAGGTTTGCCAGCGTTCTCCTGTTCCAACCCCGTGTTCACCTGATGTCCACTCCTCTTCTGCTCAGCTGCAGTTGCCTGCTGCTCTTCCCGGGTGAATGTCCCCAAAAGCTTGTGAGAGCTCCCATGTTCTCCAGCTCGTCTGCCTGTCTTCTCCATGCCTTTTTTATTCTTGGTTCTTTATGGCTCAGAATCCTCTGTGCTGCCTTGTGGGCCCAGTCTGTGGTTGCATCGCAGCCCCTTCATAATTCTCCTTGACCTCTCTTAGTTTTCTGTTAAGTTCGTCTTCAGCTTGAATCACTCTTTCTTCACCCATAGTGTGTCTGACAGCCATCTCATAGTCTAAGAACCGTCAGCCAGTTCCAGTGATTGGCAGTGCCTGCCTCTAGAAAACTGCGTGGGGAGGACTGTGTAGCTCCATTCAGACTCAGTGCGTCCAGAGTGTTGGTGGCTGAGTCGCCCTTGCTGAGGGCGTGGCGGTCAGGAATGGTGACCCGCTTGCATCCATCTGCTCTCCTGTTGAGTGTTCTGGATGCTTGAAGTTGTTATGTTCAGTGTGCTAAAGGGGGTCAGGTTGGATCAAGAGGAGTGGACATAGGAAGTTGCCTGCTTAGACCCATTTCTTGGAACAAGTGATATCGAGAAAATGACCAGAGAAATGAGTAGTATTAAATGAGGAGACAGAACTACAATGGGGAATTCCAGAAATACGCCTTTCTCTGTCAAAGGCACATGCCTTTCTATGCCTTTTACCTTTCCCTGTCAAAAATCCAGTCCTTGAAATCCCGGTAATTTCTAAGAATAGAAAGTCAAGGAATAACGAGTATGCTTTAGTTAAACCTCCCTGTGCCTGTCAAGATGCTGAACTATATAGGCATTATAGGAGCCAGGGGAAGCCTTAGCACCCATCCATCCATCCATCCATCCATCCATCCATCCATCCATCAAACCTGTATCGAACCTCTGTTTCATACTTGCCAGGCTCTGGCCATATGGCCATCAGAGGACACATGCCCTGCCCTCAAGGAGTTCAGCCAACACATTTTATTTTCATCTTTATAGTTACTTATATGCTTATGTTTTTTCTTGATACAAGTTTTTTTTTTTTTACCAGGTAAACCTGTATCTGATCATTTTCTCATTTTTGCTCCTGCCCTGTGGTGGTTAATATTATGTGTGAGCTTGCCTGGCCTACAGGTTGCCCAGGTAGCTGATACAGTGTTACTTCTGGTGTGTCTGTGAGGGTGTTTCCAAAAGGGGTGAGCACATTTGTTTCAGTACACCATGAAAGAGGTCTGCCCCAACACGGGCAGGCTTTGTACCATCCGCTGGCATCCTGCATGGAACAAAAAGGTGAAAAAAGGGCAAATTCCCTCTCTTCTTGAGCTAGGATGTCCATTTTTTTTTGCACTCGAGCATTCTTGGGCCTGGTTCTTGGGCCTCCAGATTCCAGGACCTAACCAGCACCCTGCCTGTGTTCTCATACCTTTGGCTTCAGACTGTGAGTTACCCCAGCAGCTCCTCTGGTTCTCAGGCCTACCCCACTGACTCTCCCGGTCCTCCAGTTTGCAGACAGCAGATTGTGGGACTTCTCAGCTTTCATAACTGTGTGAGCCAGTTCCAATAATAAATCTCTTCTTTGAGATACATACATATATGTATATATATCTCCTTGGCTCTGTTCATCTGGAGAAACCTGACTAACACACCCCTAAGCAGCTGCCCTCTCTACAGTGCCTCATACATTGGAGTTTCTCCATAGCTGTTGCCAAGTGAATCGTTTACTATCGGCTGCTTGGGCCCATGAGAGTTTATAAAAGGGAGTGGTCGGTAGAGCTGTGCATGGCTTTATAGAGAAGGTGATAGAAGTAGTTGTGTAATAATGAAGAAGTGGTTGGTTAAAAGCCATCTTGACCATTTATCAGCCATGTGATTTGGCCAGTTCATTTCACTTCTGTGACCCTTGGAGTGCTCTGCTGTAAAATGGGGGTGGTAATTTTGACAAGGTTTGCTTATTTTACTGTTTCTGTCTGTGCTAGGTTAGTAGCTTTGAGAATTTAATTTAGTCCTGGGTGGTTTTCATTTTTTTTAAATTCTGTTTTATAGAATTTATAGTTTTAGACCTGATTTTGCTCATTGCTGCTTTTCTTTTAAATTGTAATTCTTTTTTCTTTTCTTTTTAATTTATTTTTTTATTGAAGGATAATTGCTTTACAAAATTTCCTGGTGTTCTGAGAATTAAACATTATCAATGTGAAAGAAGTTTATAAACTCTTAAGTGTTACGCAGTTATTAGTTTTTATTGATCTTTGTCATTAGAAGCTGCTGTCCCCAAACTTCTGATTTCAGACATCTATGCCTTGGATCTGTCTTCCATTTTATTAAGTTGTCTGCACAGTCCTAAACGAGGAAGTCTGCCCTAGGCCCAGCACCCTGGACAGAGGTTTATGATCCTGACTCATTTCCTGGGGCATCTTAGCTATCCATTGAAAAGAGTAATCTCTTAATTTAAGGAGAGTCTAGAATTTTAACTTTTCAACCATGCCTTAGAAACCAAAGATATTAAAGGATGCCTTTAAAGCATGAGTTAAGAATGGATTACCTTGATTCACATTTTCCAGGTGGTATGCTAACAACATCTCAGTGAAATACTGGCAGAAATATTAAAATTAACACATTCTGAAATTGTCTATGTGAGATTTATATTATTCTAAGGTTGGGGGTTTTATATAGTAGTCTTTTGTTTAGGGTAAAGGACTTACACTTAGTGTCAGACTGCAGCATATTTGAACTTTGATGGAAGTGCATTAGTACTGGACATAAGGAAACCTCTGGGTTATTTTCTCATGTGATGACAGCATAATTCTCTCAAATACCGGATTTTCAACCATATACTGACACTGTTGGTCAAAGAAAATAACTCCTATGGTGATTGCAGTTAATAATATAGTATTGTATATTTGAAAGTTGCTAAGAGAGTAGGTCTTAAAGGTTCTCATCACAAGGAAAAAGAATGTTGTAGTGTAGTGAAGGATGTTAACTAGACTTATTGTGATTCTTTCACAATAGATGCAAATATTAACATTGTGTTGTATACCTGGAACGAGTATGTCAGCTATACCTCAATAAAAAAAAACCCTAATAGCTCATGATATATGCCAATTTTCCTCTTTCATCAGTTGTATTTTCCTCTTTTGTTTTAGAATAGAGTGTGTGGCATCTTAAATGTATTAATATCTCCACATTACAAAGTGTCTGGTTATCTCTCAGATTTTCTGGGCATGACCAACAGCATGCATTGTCTTAATTCTCGCATGTCCCCCCATGTGGTAGAGCATCATGTGCTCTTTCAGTTTTGTAGTTTGCTGTCCTCTCACTAGAATTTGTGCATTTACTTTAGACCATGTTTAGAAAGTGCTGGTGGAAACGTATCTGCCATTCAGCACGTGTAGGCCTCTATTATTCATACCTGGATCCTTGCAGTTGCCCCCTTAACGGTTCCCCCACTGGCATTCTCCCCTCTTTCTAATCCGTCCTATTTACCAAGATTAATCTTCCTAAAATGCTGTGTTCATTGCATTCAACCTTTAGAGGCCCCCTGATGGCCTGCAGGATGAAGTCCAGACCTCTTAGCCAGACAATTAAGTCTTCCTGCAGCCCAGTTTCCACTTACTTTCTGGCCCTCTTACTGTAATTCCCTCTTCAACTGATACACCTGCGGAGGCCTCCTGTCTTCCCTCCTCTGGACCTCTCTTGATTGTCCCCTTTCTTGCTATGGCCTTTGACTCAGTCTCTGCCCATCTAAATGCTACTCATCCAGTTTTCAAGTTCCAGTCCAGCTGATGACATCTTTTATTTCCCTTGCAGCATTCACTGTCTTTATCATATGTTGTCTTTTATTGTGGCTGTTTATACAACCTGTGGGCTGCTCTCCACCCCACTCTGTAAGTTCTTGAAAAACACAGCATCTATGGACAGGAATGGATTGCTGCTAGTTTATAGCTCTGTATGTAAACTGGAGCTTTAGGACTATGATTGGTGGTCACTGAGTGAGGTGCAGCTGGCTCACTTACTCATTGTGTTCTACCATCTTTGTCGCAGGATCTTCATAAAATAGGTTTCATTGAGTGCTTGTCAAATAAATGAATAGAGACATTACGTTTATTTTGTTCTTCCCATAGGTGAATTGTTTTAGCATTTAACAACACATTAGCGTGCATAGAGTTTGGTTTATTCAGAATGCCCCAGGATCATTTATGGATGGTCGTGAATTGTGTGTAGTCTGCTTAGGTCATGCTGTATGCTTAGTTAGAACTTAGTAAGTTGGCGGCCAGGTCTTTCTATCAAACAGATTGGAAAAATTCTCCAAAGTGTTCCAGGAACTCTTTGGAGAATAGATCAATTAACAATTTTATGTTGCATTTCATCTCTTGAAGGTTCAGGCTACCTCAGGTGCAGGGAAGCTCCTGCAGGACAAAAGATGGCTTGTTGCAAAGACCAGCTAAACAGTCTTTTTATACACATTCAGCCAGTTGTCAGTTCTTCCTTGATCGTATCATCATTACTGCTTGTATTCATCTGACACCAGACTGAAAGAATAAAGGCAAAAGATGGGGGGACCTGGGAGGGAATTCCTACAGCGCTTATACCAGGCTTGTCACGCTGCAGGAGCACAGTGTCTGGTTTTAATAATCTCATATGTCATTTTCAGTTTATTATTAGTAAAATAAAAACCTATTTCTGAGAATTATTTTTATTTTTGAGAAGATTATGGAATGTCACTTATGCTCTTCTTTCAGGAAAGTCATGGAGGGGGCTATTAACTTGCTAAATGTCATTATACTGCTTGTTTTCAGTTTCAGATTAATTGCAGGTGGTAGCCATTTTTCAAAGCAAACAGGCTGTCTTTTTAGTTCGGTTAGAAGAAAAGCATGGATTCTTTACTGTAGCCTGGAATATTCTGTGCAAGGTGACAAATGGCAGGGATCACAAAATGCTTTAAAAGATAGAAAAGCTGCTAATATTGTAATTTTTAAAGGACCAAGGCTGAGCTTGCAGCAGACTATTTCTTTACCATACTAAACAAGTTACACATCTTGGTATTTATGCTTAACATATATATCTATTACTTTCAGTATATTTTCATGCAGCTGTTTTTGACTTGGCAGTAATATCTTTGTCCACTTCTACAGTGTTCATTCCAGATAGTAAACAACCCTGGGAAGGAATTGCATCTTAGAAGCTCCTTAGATAATGACCCATGCAAATATAGCTTTTAATTTAAGATAACCTGTACAATACTCTTAAATTGTGACTAACTGGCTTTGTCATCTAATGAGAGTAGAGCTGTCCCGGAATTAGACTGAGCTTGGGAGGTACATTCCTACTTTGAATGTATATGACTCTTTCTCCTTTTGTCTGAGTGTTTTTGGTAGCTGATAAGTACGGCATCAAATGTCTTTCATGGTTGGTCATTAAGATCATCATTTTACGTGTGCTTGGTTTAAGAGGCTTTGAGGGTGGGGGTCACTTTCCTCTGAGCCATGGCGTCTGATCACTTAGCTTCTCAGACTGAACTGTTGCTAGGAGCTTTCTAGCATCTGATCAAATGATGGATGAGTGAAAATCATACTCACAGGAGGATGATTGTTAAGCCAGAAAGATAATATATAATTAAAATGATAGCCATAACTGTAAAGCAGACAGGATATCGTGTCAAGTAGCTAATAATATTCTGACTTCCCAGCAAGCAAAACCAAATAAAAAATCACATGGCTCATGTTTATTTCTTGGGTCCAAACCTGCAGTGGGGTCTGCTTCATGAGCTTTAGTGGGAAGGGTCAGAAATTGTTTTCATGACACAACTCTTCCGGTTGTAAATTTCAGGGAAACTCCTGTCTGCAACTGTTTCCTTAACTATAAAAATAAATGAATAAGTAAGCAAATAAGCAAAGTGGGTGTAGTGACTCTTTGTAATGTGATTTCATTGTTGTGTCATGAGGCTTTCCTAGTGTGATTGTGTAGTTTTACTTCTTTAAAAGTGATATAGGATGTTAAAAATTGTAAGTTGACATTTTGGTTATGTCTGTTTTTCAGTTTCTTGTTAGCAAGTCTCTGATGAAACACGCTCACCAGTGCACCAAGGAATTCTGGAATTTTGATTCAGAGTTCTCTGTTTTATATGGTCCTTCTATACCAGTGTACTAGTACGGATGAGAACAAAGCTAAGTCTCAGCTAGCTTGGCTCAATTTATGAGTCAGAAGTCGGTTCGGCATGGCCCGTGTGATGGCCAGTACTGGCTGTTTCTTCATCCTTCTGCACCAGCTCCAGTAACTGAAGTGGCTTATTTACATTCTCTCCTGTCTCCTCTTTTGCCTTTCAGCTGGATGATTTATGCTTTGGGTTCATTCTCTTCTTTCCATTCCCCTCTAGGACTTCATTCCCTTTGCTTTGTTCAAGCTTGATTTTATCACTAGTTATTCCTGTGATCTCATCTCTTAACCTCTTTTCCTTGGTCAGTTGAACTGGAGACTTCATAGAGAGGCTGAAGATTTTATGCATGTACGTGTGCGTTTATTTATACTGAAGTCTGCAGATGATGATTGCAACCATGAAATTAAAAGATGCTTACTCCTTGGAAGGAAAGTTATGACCAACCTAGATAGCATATTCAAAAGCAGAGACATTACTTTGCCAACAAAGGTCCGTCTAGTCAAGGCTATGGTTTTTCCTGTGGTCATGAATGGATGTGAGAGTTGGACTGTGAAGAAGGCTGAGTACTGAAGAATTGATGCTTTTGAACTGTGGTGTTGGAGAAGACTCTCGAGAGTCCCTTGGACTGCAAGGAGATCCAACCAGTCCATCCTAAAGGAGATCAGTCCTGGGTGTTCATTGGAAGGACTGATGCTAAAGCTGAAACTCCAATACTTTGGCCACCTCATGCGAAGAGTTGACTCACTGGAAAAGACCCTGATGCTGGGAGGGATTGGGGGCAGGAGGAGAAGGGGACGACAGAGGATGAGATGGCTGGATGGCATCACCGATTCGATGGACATGAGTTTGAGTGAACTCCGGGAATTGGTGATGGACAGGGAGGCCTGGTGTCCTGTGATTCATGGGGTCACAAAGAATTGGACACGACTGAGCAACTGAACTGAACTCAACTGATAGTTGATTTACAGTATCACGTAAGTGTCAGGTGTACAGCACAGTGATTCAATGGTATATACATTTTTTTTTTTTCAGATTCTTTTCCTTTACAAGTTATTGCACAATATTGACTATAGTTCCATGTGCTCTACAGTGGAGAAGGCAGTGGCACCCCACTCCAGTACTCTTGCCTGGAAAATCCCATGGATGGAGGAGCCTGGTAGGCTGCAGTCCATGGGGTCGCTAAGAGTTGGACACGACTGAGCGACTTCACTTTCACTTTTCACTTTCACGCATTGGAGAAGGAAATGGCAACCCACTCCAGTGTTCTTGCCTAGAGAAGCCCAGGGACAGGGGAGCCTGATGGGCTTCCATCTCTGGGGTTGCACAGAGTCGGACACGACTGAAGTGACTTAGCAGCAACGGCAGCTATACAGTAGCTCCTTGTTGATTATCTGTCTATACATAGTAGTGTGTATGTTTTAATCTCAGCCTCCTAATTTATCCCTCCTCCCACCCTGCTTTCCTATTTGGTATTCATGACTTTGTTATATGTGTCTGTGAGTCTCTTTCTGTTTTGGCAATAAGTTAATCTATGTCTTCTTCTTTTTTTTTTTCCTCCGTTTAGAG
Organism: Bos grunniens; assembly: GCF_055505025.1. Taxonomy (NCBI): domain Eukaryota; kingdom Metazoa; phylum Chordata; class Mammalia; order Artiodactyla; family Bovidae; genus Bos; species Bos grunniens. The sequence goes on from NC_141168.1 coordinate 23,643,619, forward strand.
TCCTTGTATAAGTGATATCATGCGGTATTTGTCTTTCTCTGACTGACTTCACGTAGTATGTTAATCTCTAGATCCATCCATGATGCTGCAAATAGCATGATTTCATTCTTTTTTGAAGGCTGAGAAATAGTCCACTCTGTGTATATACCACATCTTCTTTATCCATTCATCTGCTGACTTCATATAGAGGCTGAAGATTTTTTTGAATTCCCTCCTTAGCTTTGGGGGAAAATGGGATGTCTTAGAGGGCCAGGTACTCCTTCATACTTTCATTACCAGTGGCCACTGCTGAGGCCATTTTAAAATATAATTTTTATCCTTTTAATACTTTTACAGTTTCATTGTTTCTTGGTGTACAGTAGAATTGCATCTTGCTTAAGAATTTAGTTTTAACACCAGCATGTGAATTTTATTTGCCAGTTATACCTTAATAAAGCTAAAAAAAAAAAAAAAATCCACGTGTGAAGCCAAGATCCCTTTGTTCAGATTTACTCTTGGGAGTCCGGCATTGCTGTCTTTCTTCCGTTACTGAGTTAGTAGGTTTCTTTGAGCACTAGATGAAGTGTTGGCTTTCAGTTAAGGATTTTGTGACTGTAAACACTCTAGAACCGCTAGCATTTCATTCTCTGGGAAGAGTTGGGGTGTGCGGGGCATGAGACAAGCCGAGTGTAGAGCTGGCCTGGGCTTCTGAAACAGGTGGAATCCTACACACGAGTTAAACTTTCCTCTTTCTGCTCTTTAGCCTGAGGAGTTGGAGTTGCATAAGCTAAGTGTGCATGTGATGCAGTTGCACTGTACCGTCCTCCTCAAAGCACGGTGAATGAGATGAGGATGCCCAGTTGCTTGAACTTTAGTCTTTTGTTGGCAGAAGAGGAGAGCGGGCGTGATTTGGTTAGCAACAATGTATTGAACTTATTTTAGAAAGTGGCCCATTGCACCCTGGATCTTACCTTTTTGAATCGGCCAGGTGGTGGTAGGTTCAAGAAGCAGCACAGCGAGTATTGCTGAGTGACAGAGAGCCAGTGAAGTCCCTGATGCTTCACCAGTAGCTGCAAACCCACCAGCGGTGCCAAGGCAGGCAGAGAGGGAGCTGCGCTGCTGCCGTGCAGGGTCTGCCCCTGGCATCCGGTGTCATGTCCACATGGTCATCTCCAAATGGTGTCGCCTGTGTGCTTGTAGCCTCCTGGCCACTTGGCAGTAGAACATCCGCATTTGTGGAATTTCCTCTGACCTCGCTCTAGAGTAGATTCAAAATGAATAATGGAAGAAATGTTGTGGTAAATGTAATGCATGAAATGCAAATGTTTAGCCCATCCCCTTAAATTTACAAGGAAACCCTCAAAGGTTAACCTGCCCATGATCATGAGAGAGCAGCCATTCTGGAATTGGAACTTGAATTGTCTGAAGACTGTTTTGTAGCTTTTCCTACCATACAGAATTTCTGGATCGAATTGTATTCCACAAGTCTATTTGGATTTATTCTGCCTGGCCTACACAAGTGAAGCCTTTCTAAAGTGAATTGCAACAGATAGAACCTCATTTTTGCTTGCTGGTTTACTTTCTATTTGAACTGGAAGCCAAAGTTCAAGACCTGCTCAGAGTTCCTTGTTTGTCCTCCTCTATTTTTGGTTAAATGGCGAATCAGGTGACGTGGCTGCCCTGGGGGGTGTACCTGTCAGCTCTTTCTTTAAGGGGGAGCCTGCTGTCAGAGTTCAGTTAGCAGAAACCTGGGATCCACCACAGCACTGGGATCCACCGCAGTGTTGACTGACAGTACATGGCATGGATTCTGGAGCTGGGCCTTTTTGCTTGACACAGGATTCCTCATGGGCAGTCTCTGCTCTGGGGCTCCGCATTGGCTGGCCAAGGTTTTCTCAGAGCTGCGCTGTTGCTTCCTTCCTCGTCTCCCAACACAGGTGTCAAACCCACAGCATCATAGAAGACTCCCTGTCTTCTTCTGCCCCCCCACTTTATCCTTCCCCCTAATAAATTTCCTCTACTTCTGATTCTATCTCAGCATCTGCATCCCAGAGGAACTGAACTATGATAAGCTACATAGGTGGTTTTGAAGGCATTTTCAGGCTATTCTCCGTTAACCAGTCTCTTTATATTGAGTAGTGCTGAAATGTGACTGCCAGCATTTGACTGGCCATCTTTATGTTGTCTTCCCTTAAAGTCAAACCAACATGAGATAAGGTTAGATAGTGATGGTTTGTGCACTGCTGTCAAGAGGCAGGGGTCTGAGAACCAACTTTGTCCCTGACCTCAAAGAATTCCCTCTGACACCAGGGACTTTGGAGTCTCTTACTTCCTATAAAATGAGCTGGATGGTCTCTGAATGTTTTTTTCCCAGCTCCAGATGTGAAGTAGATTGCAAGAGGAGAGATTGACTCTGGCCAATTGGTTTCAGTCCTGTGACCATTAAACCCAAATTTAAACTGAACAGATACAAGTTAATACAAAGAAAAGGAATTCAGAAGTTGTGCAGTAATTGTCTCCATGTTGTTGTCCAATTTATTTGTCAGATCAGTGACACCAAATACCTTGGCACAGATAGTACAGCTTAACTAGCAGCTCTGTGTTAGAGTGCTTCTGAGATTTTAATCTCTATGGTGAAACAAGATTATTTGTTAAGTGCCTGGAAATGGAAGTATTATTCCCTACAATATGGAGTAAGAGTAGAGACAATTTAATATAATTGGGATTTGGGTTACAAATTCCAAATGCCTCCACTGTATCAGCTGTGGTCTAGAGAGAAACCACTCTGCCTTTACATGTAATGGTAATATTCAATGGCTTATAACACCAATCTCTTCTGCAGCTGAATTTGATAGTAAAAGCTCCTTCCTGCTCTCAGTCCTTATAGTCATATCGTAGTTTTATTAAATATGACCCTTTTAAACCACATTTTCCTCTTTGAAATATAATTCTTATCTTTAAAGTTTCTGAGCTTACTAACAATTCTCTGATGTAGAGTTCTTATATATTTTGTAGAACTTGGGTTTCTGGAACTTTGTTTTTATGCAGCTGCTGAATCTAATTACAGATGGTCTTTCGGACCTTGCATGTTTGCATTCACTTGGTCCACCACAGTCATATAGTCAAAGCCAGTGTCATTAGAGAAAATAAAAACTACACATCTGAGAACTCTGAAGCCCTCACAGTTCATTTCCCTTTTGCCGCCACATTTATTTACTGTTTCTTATGTGTTGGGTATCTTGATGTGTGCTCTCTTTTTAAATGGCTGTTTCGAGAGGAGCACAGAATATACGAGACTGAGCTGATGAGGTGATATATTTCAGCGCCTTTCATGTTGAGACTTCATGTTGAAATGTCACGTTGCTTTGTGACGTGAAACTATTGTAAAATCGTAACATGCCTGTTCTTAGGAATGGTGTGTAAGATATTTAACAGGTCTGGCATTGTCACTGCCCAGGAAGAACAAGTGTTAAACCTCCAGCACCAGGGCTTGCCAATTCTGTCTGAACTGAACATTGGTCACATAGATTCAAAATCTTATGTTATATGCACATCGATTCTCTTGTTACAGGGAGCCATACAAAAGATAGGACCTGTTTTGTGCCTTTCCTACATAATTCAGAAAGATTGCGTTCAAACTTCCAGTTTCTTCTCTAACTGGGACATGATTAACCATTTTATATACCTTCCTTTTCTACATTATACCCTTCAGGCAACCCTACAACCGAATTACACTGTGATCAGGTCTCTAACCCTGTTCTACCATACATGTAGGCATTTACTTGATAGAAATTTATTAGCAAGCAGGTACAAAATGCTTCATGTAACTCATCTGTAGAACTCAGCGGAGTCCCAGTTGTCTGTTCTTTTAGGTGCTCTTTGCAGGGATGGGTCACCTGAGTGACCCAACGACTACTTACCGTTGGCCTCAGACAACCAGCAGTCTTTTTAAACCAGTGGTTCTCAACTGGTGCCCGTTTGGCTTTCCTGGGGACATTGAGCTCTGTCTGGGAACGTTTCTGTCTTTTGCAGCTAAAGAGCTAGGGGGCGCTCCTGGCGTCGTAGAGGCCAGATATACTGCTAAACATTCTGCAGTGCACAGGACAGCTGTCTGCAGCAAGGGGTGATCTGGCCCCAAATGGTAGTGGTATCCAAGGTGAGACTCTGCCCTAAACCAGTGGCTGGACACAGCATTGTTCAGAGATCACACCTGAGGCACTGTTCGTAAAGTTAGAACCACCGGCCTTGTTCTCATAACTCATGTTCTCATAACTTGTTCGCACAACAGATGTAGGAGTATCTTTATATACGTTCATAACCCTTACATCTTTTTGATAGTTTTCATTTTACCAATAGAACATCTGCTATTTATCATGCTAGTTAATGAGCCATTTTCTCTAATAAAATCTCATTTCCAACAGTCACTGTGCTAACTATAACCAGCAAGGCATCATGGTTGATCAAGATATGGATAGGTGAAGCCCTGGTTGCAGCCATATCTAACGTTTTAAGCTTCCAAATTGTGGAGTTTTTGATAAGAATACTACCTGCTGATCGCTTCTGGATTGTGCGTTGTTTACTGATACGCCAGCAGCTCCGAGTTCAGAGCTTCATCTAAGTAATGTGCACACATACCATCCCACTGAGGGTGCTCTCGTACTTTGAAGTAACGTCACACACTGCGACAGATTTGTTTCCCAGAAGCTGTGTCTGCTCACCTTCTACAAACTCTTCCCCTCAATGCACTTAATTTCATCTTGGCTACCATGTCCTGAGAGTTTCCCTTGTGGAAGATAGAGGAATAAGTCTCTTTTCTTGTCTTAGAGAGTCTGAGGTTGACAATAGGAATAGTGGGTAAGTGAACATGTATAATACAAGACAAAGTCAAAAATATGTGCCCTGAGAGACACGTGGAAAATTTTATTAGGTGTAAAAGTGTGAGAGGCGGCAAGGGTATGACATGGCAAAAACCACATGAGGGAAGAACATTCAGAAGGTGTTTTGAAACTTGATAGGGGTCTGGACTGGGTCAGTACATGGTCACCTGGTGATTTAGCTGAGCTCAAATGGATGTCCTGGTCTCCTGACCCCTCACCAAGTGGATTTCCAAGTATGTCATAGTGCTGGTAAGTTCTGACTTACGCTGGAAAGCTGAGGAAGTAAATCTGTGATTTAAAAATGTTTTTCCCCCCTCTCTAAAACTATAGAAGAAAGCTTGTAAAATTGTTTGCGATTTCATCTAGCACTTGATGTCACTGCTTTTGTCGAGAAGCATGATCTGCACAAATGTTATGAGAGAACTACTGGAAAAATTTAAAGCACTACTAGGGTGCTTTCTGTTCTAAATGTATGCAGCTAACAACCTCCTCACTTCATTGTTAGTTTACTTTTTAATTTGAAAGACCATTTATCTTTGCCTTTGTTCTTTTCAAGAGAATAGGCAGATACGCTCCCAAAAGCAGGGGACACATTCAGTAGGCTGTTGATAGTAAGTTGACAATATGACATGTAGACCAGGGTCCTTTGGGGAAGACAAAACAAACAGAAACAAGTGGATTTAATAAAATCCTGGGAGATTGAGTGTGACTTCCAAACTTGGGATCAAGACGTCTGTTGGAAGAACGGCCTTTGTCTTTCATCCCTTGGTCTGTACTCAGCTTGCGTCAGCTCTTACTGTGTTAGGGAACAGAACATTTCAGGCTGGGCTTTGCTCATAGCTTGTGTTTAACGCCTCTGAGTAGTCCCTGAAAGGTGTACTCAAGTTGATACTAGGTTGGACATGGTTCACGTTCCCTTGCATGAGTTAGCATTTTGAAGGTCACCTTCTGCTGTGGTTTGGAAACCAGGGCTTTGAGTATAACTCTTTGTTTATTAATCCCACTTGATAAAAGTTCAGTGAACCCTATGTAGTTTCTCATTTGTAACAAAAGTCTAGTATTCAGCTAATTGAATTCATGGCCACCTTAATTATTTTGTTACGGCTAATTGATATTCACAGTGATCATGTTCTACAGTTTCTAAATGTAATATTACTGTATAAGTTTATGGTTCAGCTGCTTCGGATATTTCCATTTTTTTGTCTCTTAGTGTCAGCATGTAGTTTTATTTTCCTGTGTATCATGCTTGATGTAGGTCTGACATGGAAGAAAGTTCCTTGCCCTGTTCTTACTTGCCTGTGTGAGTTGATAGATGTATAGATTGATTTTTGCCTACCACAGATTATGCTTATCATTGAGAAAGATTAACTCTTTCCCAGTTCATTATATGTGTGTTTCAGATTTGTTCAGTTCAGTTCAGTCACTCAGTCGTGTCTGACTCTTTGCAACCCCATAGACTGCAGCACGCCAGCCTTCCCTGGCCATCACCAACTCCCGGAGTTTACTCAGACTCATGTCCGTCCAGTCGGTGATGCCATCTAACCATCTCAACTTTTGTCGTCCCCTTCTCCTCCCGCCTTCAGTTTTTCCCAGCATCAGGGTCTTTTCCAGTGAGTCAGTTTTCTCATCAGGTGGCCAAAGTATTGGAGTTGCAGCTTCAGCTCAGTCCTTCCAATGAATAGTCAGGACTGATTTCCTTTAGGATGGACTGGTTGGATCTCCTAGTAGTCCAAGGGACTCTCAAGAGTCTTCTTCCAACACCACAGTTCAAAAGCATCAGATTTCTTACAAGATTTTCCTGTTTACATTGATTTAGAATTATTGCCTTTTCTCAGTTTTAGTAATTTCTGTTTTCATAACATCATCCCATGGAAAATTGAGCTGATACCTGCTTTGTTTTCTACCTTGAGGTATTGAAATTGAACCCTGGCCTTTAAAGAACTTTGTCATTTAAAATATATAAGCTTTCCCATAGCACCAGCTCTCCCCTTACATGCCTTGTACTTGATGTGTGAAGTAACAGTACTTCCTCTGAGCTCAGTGATTATGATGTCACTGCATTTCCCGTGCTGTGTGCTCTGTTCCTCATCTCAGTCTTCCAGGAGCAGCCAGGCCTAAGAGGGCCGAGCTACCATGCCAAGAATCTGTCGGCATGAAGATTTCTCTAGGAACATACATGGAAAGGTACATGGGAAACCACGTTTATGTCACAGGCGGAATCCCAGTTTTTACTTCTCTTAACTTACTGTATGGTTTGTTGTTAACAGCTTCAGGTCTCTTCTGAAACGAGGAAAGACTTTAAGGAAATATGTACGTGTTGTATACTTCGTTTTGAATCTGGCTACCAGCACTGAGTGCAGACATCAAAATGTTTATGTGTTGGGTTTCTTAAAATTCGATTTCCTTGTTTTCCTTCTCTTGTATATGGCACACTCCAGTTTTCCATAATGATCCATTTAGGCACTTTCTGTCATGTTTTCAAGCCCAATCACATTATCCAAAATCTAACAGAATCTGAAGACTAATCAGTACACATTACTTCTTGAGAAGGAATAGCGAACCAGAGACGGTGGGTGCCGGGGTCCAGCCCCGGCTGATCCAGGGTATTCGAAGGGGAGACGGCTTCGGCGAGGATCAGGATACAATAGCTTCAATTAGACATTAATTAGAGATGTAAAGAGTAATAGAATGCGGATAGCTCAGTAGGAAAATTCAGTGGAGAAAAGAGGCTTTACGTGGGAGACCAATAAAACTTCAAGACAAGAAGCTTGCACCACTTACGTAGGCCGCAGACGTCCTTCCGTTCTCCCGAAGGCGAGGAGACACTGAGGCCTCCCCGGTCGGATCTTAGAAGCCCAGGCATAATTAGTAAGCATGGCGGGTTCCGCACTCCAGATGGAGATTCAGCCAGAGTTTGAGAGAGAGAGAGACATGGGGAGACCAGTATTTCGAGGAACTGATCCCAATTCTTTATTTTCTAGGGTCTGTTTTTATACACTGAGGTGTTATACAAAAGTCACGTGGGGTCAGCAGTCCTGACTTTTATCAAAGTCAGGTGCTTCATACAAATGTATACAGAGGTCTTAGGGGTGTTACATCATCTTCTGGCCAGGGGGCCTGCTGACAATTTATGACCCTCTCCTTGTGACAGCGGTCAGTCAACCAGGACACTTTTTTCTCCAAGGGTGATTTTTCTTAAAACAGACGCCACCCAAATAAAGTTACATTCCTATAGGGTGAGGGTGTAGTGGGTTTTAGTTAAGAAAAGAATTTACTTAGCCTAAGGTCTAACGTGATTAATATCAAAGGTTAATACTTATTTCTTCTATGTATTCATTAATGTGTATAAAGGCAGGGGATGTGGAGACTCAGCAACAAACATTGGCTCAACAAATGAAAAACCCTTCACCAATACAATTTCTAATCAGCCCACTATACTTATACTAATGGTTTTCTAACTTCTCTAAAGAACCTGTTTTTAGAAGGTTTAAAGCATCTCGTGCCTCTCACTGTTGGGAGGCTGTGAGCAATCACATGTGGCCGGACAAGCCTGTCAGGCAGGCTAGAGAACCTTCAGAGGAGTTTGTAAGTTTGGAACGCTCCTGTCACGCCCAGGAGTTTTTATTAACTGGAGCTCTAAGTTAACTCCTTCTCCGAAAGAGGTGGTGGGGGACAGCCCCCCGTAAAGTCAGAGGTGTAGGTGAGAGCACAAAGTAGTAAAGTAGGCAGGCTCTGGTTATGGGGGTAGATGCTCGAGAATTTCCAGGGGGACTCCTGAGGCTCGATCCCGCCTTTGCGTATGTCGAGCCTCCTTCCTCATGACCTTTGCCATGGGCGGAGTGCCTCACGCCGGCCCCCAACAGGTGGGGGGAAGCTTTTTATATCCATTCCCCCCCCTAAGAAACGATTCTCCTGTAACAGTGAATAACGTTGTAATCCTCTTCGTTGTCATTTGTTCGTTTACCGTGATTCCATATCAGTCAGACAGGTCTACGTGGAGGTTTCATTCCCTGCAGTTGGTTTACCGCTTTTTCTTAAGTCGCGTGTGACTCTTCATCCTCGGCAGCTATTAGTTTAGCCAGTGTATCCCAGGCTTATTTAAGTTTCCAGGTTCATACTGTGTGACTTTCTCTCCCAGCCTTGCATTAACTGTTTCAAAGCAATGTGCCACTGAGGTGGTGTAGCCGTGCTTCTGGCTCTGTTCTTCTCCCCAGCAGATCTCAGGCTATTGATTCTGTTGACAGTCTAAGGGGAAGACCTGTGATGTCAGCCTGTGGTTGGGTGTTTTCAGGCCTTTGGAGGTGGTTCGTCTTTAGTCTGCATATCTCACCTTTTGACGTGTTTCTTTAACAAAATTCCAAGGATTGCATCTTACAATGTGGAAGTTTCTGCATATCTTTTATTTAGGTGGTCATCAACCTTTCAAAATTAAATTTGGTGGTCAGTGTAGTCTCTTTTAGGCTGAAGCTATATACTTGTGATACTTAATTCTTAATATTTTCTAAATAGCCATAATAGAATATCTATTACTTTTTTTTTCTTAAAAAAGAAATCTCAGTGTGCAGCACTATGTGAACAAAAGCAACATTATTTAGTGTAAATGGTTTAAGAACCGTGATTGGTAATGTCATGCATTGAATGGGGAGATAATCAAGTCCTTATACGTTAAGCATTTACTAGGTAAAGTAATTTTCCATGCTATAAATAACTGTTCAAGTTGTTAAATTTTTATGTTTGTTAGTATAGCTACTTAATCACTCACTCTTTTGTCTTTTGTACCATGTTATATTTCCATCTGATAATCACAGATAAATGTATGTCATTATAATGTTTAAAGTTTTTTTAATTAAAGAAATATAACTTTGTTACAGAGATTTTGGAAAATAGAGAATAGTCTAAGTAAGAAAACTATACCGCTGTGCATATCGTATCTGCTGTTAACATCTCAGCAGTATTATCCTTTTTCTGTGTCTATATAATCAGGTACTCAGTTTTTCCTGTCCTTCCCTTCTGCCCCCGAACCCCGTTTCTTAACCAAAATTAGGAATTTAGTGTACATGGTAATTTGTGACCATCCCCCTCCCCTTAATATTTTGAGTTAAAGAAATCACTTATTCTATTAAAGCAGTATTTTTTTAATGGCTCTCAATGTTTGATCATTATGGCCAGACTCAAGTCTTTATAATAAAGAGACAGTATGGTTGTTGGACCATATCTTATTTACACAAACCTCTGTTGTTCCCAGTCTTTTTTTTTTTTTTAATAATATAAATTTATTTATTTTAATTTGAGGCTAATTACTTTACAATATTGTATTGGTTTTGCCACACATCAACATGAATCCGCCACGGGTGTACACGTGTTCCCCATCCTGCACCTCCCTCCCACCTCCCTCCCCATACCATCCCTCTGGGTCATCCCAGTGCACCAGCCCTGAGCATCCTCTGTCATGCATCGAACCTGGACTGGGGATTTGTTCCCAGTTTTTTTGTTGCTTTAAATAACGTTGGCAGCGTTTTTTTAGATATAAATTTTTGTGTGCTTTTCTTAGTATTTCTTAGAATTAAATGCCTAGAAGTGAAATTAGCTAACTGATAAGCAAATTAACATTAGTAAAGATATACATATATATTTATAAAATTATTTTCATAAATTTTAATATGCTTTATTTGGATCAACTTAAAAATTTTATATTGTTAAATTCACTCTTTTGTGATACACTGTTGTTTGAGTTTTGACAAATGCATGCACTTGTCTAACTACCATAATCAAGAAGGAGAATTGTTTCCTCACCTCAGAAAATTCTCTCCTTTGTCTTTTGACTGCAAAATGTGTTTATTTTTAATATGGAAAACGTAAGGAAAAAAAATAGTTAGAAACCCTCCATAAGCTTACCACCCTGCCATAACCTCTATTGACATTTTGTTGAATATCCTTCTGGTCTTTTATTTCTTCTTCCCTACAAAAAAAGAGATCATACTCCCCTTTCTGTTTATAGTCTTCTTCTTTTTTTACTTAGTATATTTTGAGTATATTTTAATTTAACTGCTAGATCGGTTTTTGTTTCTGTTTCTTTGCAATTCTAATTAATCTTATCGTGAATATCTTTGCATATTGCCATAATTACTTAAGTCCTAAAAGTAGAGTGTTTAGATCTCAGTGCATATGTACAGTTTTCAAACTTATTTACATTTTGTCAAACTGATTTTTAAAATGCTTATGCCAATTTATATTCTGACGAACAGTGTCTTGAGCATGTTTTTCATGTATCTTGGGCAGTATTATTTTTATTTTATATTTTTAAATCTGATAGATGAATTATGGAATTTTGTTATTTTAATTTTCATTTTTGATTTCTTGTGGGTTTTTAAAAATGTGTTATGTACATTTTTGTGCAGATTGCTAGTCTGTGTCACTTGGATGTTTTTCTCTTGACTCTTTTTGGGGATGGAGAGCTTATTTTTTAAGTGCTCTTTATGTGAGCAATACTAATTTCACTGTTAGGAGTAAGTATTTCTTTTCATGTGCTTGTTCATTTTGTTTAATGTTTTTTATCTTATGGAGGTTCTCATAAATCCATCTTTCTGCATTTCCTTTATATTTGCAGGGATATGTGTTCAATTTAGACAGATAAAGGAATCTAGATCATGTAGTCTTGCATATTTTCTTCACACAATTTTTTTTCTCTTTTTTTTGTTTTTTTTAATTTAATTTAATTTAATTTTTTAACTTTACAATATTATATTGGTTTTGCCATATATCAAAATGAATCCGCCACAGATATACATGAACCCTGTATACCTGTTCCCCATCCTGAACCCTCCTCCTCCTGTTCCCCATCCTGAACCCTCCTCCCTCCCCATACCATCCCTCTGGGTCTTCCCAGTGCACCAGCCCCAAGCATCCAGTATCGTTTACACATAATTTTGTCAGAAATTCTTTCTCCATTGCTACTACTCCATTGTTACTCTGTTACTTACTCCATTACTACTCCATTATTACTCCTACTCTTACACTCCTGTTAGACTAGTGAGGTTTTTACTGTTATGTCAAGGAGCCGTAGATTATGTGCTCGCATATGTGTGTATTTTTTATTTAATTCATTATTTGGTTTTTAAATTACACTTATACTTTGAAGCAGCATGAACTTTTCATTGAAATCTTCTATTCAAACAGTATTTAATAGTGCAATAATATTCAGATATGTGCCAAGTTAAGCAAGTCCTCTTATTTTTTCCCCCATTGTCACCTTTGGCTTGCACTTTAGGTAAATACTATCCATCTGATTTCTTGGTTGACATTAGGGGAAAAAGTGTTTCTCCTGGTAAATAACTATTTCTCTGTTTTTTACATGCCACAGGATATTGAAGTCAAAGTAAGTAGCAAAACCGTTACCTACAACAAATGTGCACATGAGCTGACCTAAGTGTGTAGTGACAGTCTCCCTTACACAGGTTGATCCAGGCGACCCTTGATCGCATTGCATGGCAAAAGAGTGGGAATGCCAAAATATGTATTTTGCTTATTTCTTAAAATTTCTAGCTGGGCTTGTGTTCAACATTCATTGACCAAAAAGTATGTTAAAAACTTTTCTAACATGGGTGATGTAGGGAGGTTTGTTCTCAGAAATAAAGGTCATTTAAATATAATAAAAATAGAAACAGCAGTTTAAGAAATGCATTTTTCATTGTCCCTCCCCTAGTTTTATTGAGATATGATTGACATACAGCACTGTGTAAGTGTGAGGTGTGCAGCATAACAATGATTTGACCTACATACCTCCTGCAGTGATGACCACAATAGGTTTAGTAAATACCCATCATCTCATATAGATACAACATTAAAGAAGTAGAAAAATATGTTTTCCCTTGTGATGGGAACTCAGAGGATTTACTCTCTTATGATCTTTATAAGGTAGAACAGTATTAATGATCTTACCATGTTGGACATTACATTCCTAATGTTAATTTATCTTATAACTGGAAATTTTTGTCTTTTGACCCACCCTCATGTATTTACCCCTCTCTCTTCCCCTCACTGCCGATAGCTACAAATAAGATCTCTCTTTGTCTGAGTGTTTTCCTTTGTTTGTTTTTGAAGTATAACTGACCTGCAGCGCTGTGTTAGTTCTTGGTGTACACCATTGTGATTTGATATTTCTGTATATTGGAAAATGGTCATCATAATACGTCTGGTTGCCATCTGTCACCATGCAGAGATGTGACATAGTTATAGACTTATAGACTACATCCCCCAACTGCAGTACTTTTCACATTTGTGAATCATTCATTTTGTAACTGAAAGTTTGTATCTTTTAATCACTCTCACTTATTTTTCTCTTCCCCCAGGTACCTCCTCTCTGACAACCCCCTGTTTCTTCTCTGTATCTATGCCTCTGTTTCTGTTTGGCTATATTTGTTCATTTGTTTTGATTTTTAGATTTCACATATAGTGAAATCATACAGTCTTTGCCTTTCTCTTGTCTGCCTTATTTTACTTACCATAATACCCTCTCAGTCCATCCGCTTTGTCCCAAATGGCAAGATTTCAAAGAAATACATTTTTAATTTAGCTTCAAAAACATCCATAAGAAAGCATTATTTTTTTCAAGGATAAAGATTTTATTGCTTGATTTTTGATTTCATAAAAAAGATAAATTAGTTAAGAGTTATAAAATTACTTTTATTATTTTACTTTTAATTACTTAAAATTATTCAAATATAGAATTAGAATGGTTTTTGCCCTTTTTGCCAAAGACAACTATGCCATTAAAAAGGAAGTAGACTGATACATTTATTTATATGCTGGTTTCACTGGGTATTTTAAGGGTTCTCGTATGTAAGGTTTATGTACAAAATGTTATATAGGCGTTTTTTATTGCTCAAGTAAGGTTAATAACTGTGTCTTTGCCTGGGATAAAAATCAAAGTTTTATTAAGCAAAATATTAATCCTTGAAATTACTCTTCGAAAGAGAAGTTAAATAAAACTGTCTGTGCTGTATTCTGACATTATCAGAAACATTTGGACAAAGTAGGACACAGCTGTTACAGTTTAAAAAATTACAATATAGGCCCATTCTTTACATTTAAATACAGCAATCATCATCTTATAAATGTTTTTTCTATGGCAGAGACCTACTAGCCTGCAAAAAATCTTCATCTTTGTATACGTATTTCTAATGCAATTTATACTTAACTTTTGCTTTGCTGTTACTGCTCTTTCTTAATTTAGTATATTTTTCATTTCTTTTTTTAGGCTAAGCAGCTGGAAGAGAAAGATCGGGTGATAAAGAAGCAGGATGCATTCTACAAAGAGCAGCTGGCTAGACTGGAGGAGAGGGTATGGCTGTTTCTTGTCAGTGATTCTCTTCTCTTAACCACATCTGCAGTGTTCCCAGGGGTGTATTTAAAAATCAATACATTAGAACTGTAACCACTTTTCCTAGTTAAAAAGTGGCCAGGAAGTAAAGAAGCCAACCAGGCTGGTCATTGTCAAAGATAATGTCGTTTCTACTTTGGTAGTTTTGCATGTTGTTGTGTTCCTGGCTCGTTGATAACATTTTACTACTCAGGAACTCCCCCGAGATATTTTCCCCTAAACGTTTAGAAGCTGCACTGTCTCTAGGTCAAGCAGTAGAGTGCTATTCCGGGCTCTCCCAAACATTGACTAAGCTTGAGCACGTTCTTAGAAGCGGAAATGTTTTGAAGGATAAACTGTCTTTGTGAAAGCTCAGTTTCACTGCACTTGTGGTCAAGAAATGAATGTCTTTTTCAAAACTGGTGGACAGGAGCTGAATAATAGGACTCAGGAGAAGAGTTAGGATGGAGAGAGGAGGAAGTACCTCTGGTCTCCGTTTCTATAGAATTTGACAAAGACTAGAGGAAATTGAGACTGAAACAGGAGGAGGCAGTGGGCTTAAGATTGGAAATTTGGGGACCCAATCAGTGCCCCTGTTCAATGAAATATTTTATTGTCTAGGATAATTTCATACCTAGACCATGAGGTTGCAAAGCTAGTTTTCTCTTTGCTTTGATTGAGACCTCCAAATTTGATTTGGAATAGCATGTTTAGTAAAAAAGTAGAAACTAAGAAATAGACTATCAAACTCTATTTAGTACAAATATTTGTATGTTGTCTTCACCTCTCTCTGTGTCATTGAACTTAGTACTTCTTGAATGTAGGGATCATTTTCTCATATGTATATGTCAGTCTTGTATATGTCAGGCCCTGATAGTGCCAGAGAGAAGCTAATGAAGAAAGTGAACTGAACTGCTGCCCTTGTGGAGCTTAAATTCATTAAAACCCTGTCGGCATGTTGAATGGCAGATTATAATATATGCAAACAGTGGAGTGGAAAGAGGAGTCCCAGGGCCTAGGAATGCAGGTGTGGCGCTGGGTGGAAGGACCTTTCTAAGAGGTATCTGGGTGTGGGAAGCAGGCCAGGACCAAGCCCTGAAGCAGGGTTGTGCTTGACATGTTTGGAAAGGTTAGATGGCTTGTGAGTTGCTGTCTTCAGTAAGAACTGAAGCAAGAGGGACTTATTAGGTTGATGCAAAAGTAACTGCAGTTTTGGACTGTGAAATTTTAAATCATAACTAGGCTCAAATATATCTTTATTAATCAAAATAGGAACCATTGCAATAAACACATTTTTGCCAACGAGAAATGACCCTTGAGCTATGGTTTGCAGAGGACTGATTTAGTGCATGGGTTCTGACATCTGGAGGCTTAGATTCAAGTCCCTGAACTGGCATTTACCTGCTGCCTATCTTGGAGTGGTGGTGGTGCTTTAGTCACTGAGTCATGTCCGACTCTTTGTGACCCCATGAACTATAGCCTGTCAGGCTCCTCTGTCCATGGGATTCTCCAGGCAAGAATACTGGAGTGGGTTGCCATTTCCTTCTCCAGGGCATCTTCCCAACCCAGGAATGGAACCCAGGTCTGCTGCATTGCAGGCAGATTTTTTACCAACTGAGCTATGAGGGAAGCCCTATCTTGGAGTGTTATATGTAAACTTTAGCTTTCCTCAGCTATAAACTGAGGATTTTGTAGTACCTACCTCGCTAATTTGTAAAATGAGATAATTCTCATAAATTAACTGTAAGACTGTCCAGCCATTCAGTCAGTGGTAGCTCTTCTTTTACTTCTATCCCAAACACTGTTTCTGATGTAATGAGTAAATATTATCTGAATCAAATGAACGAGTGAAAGTTTTTCAGGTGATTAACCAGGAACCTGCCCCCCCCCCCCACCCCGATCCAGTGATAAGTTTTCTGTGCCTTCAAGTATTACCGTGCTAGGTATGTTTTGAAGTTCTCATCGATCACTGTTACATATTGCCCATTTCTCATAAATCACCAGTTTCCTAGAGATATTCAGTGATTGGTTTGAGGCACTGAGAGGATGGATTTACTCTTGGCCAATTAAAGATGGTGCTAGTGGTAAAGAACCCTGCTGTCAGTGCAGGAGACATAAGAGAAATGGGTTTGATCCCTGGGTTGGAAAGATCCCCTGGAGAAGGACAAGGCAATCCACTCCAGTATTCTTGTGTGGAGAATCCCATGGATCAGAGGAGACTGGTAGTCTACAGTCCATGAGGTTGCAAAGAGTCAGACCACAACTTAGCAACTAAGTTTCCACCGCATGCAATACCTCTCACATTCTTAAAAAGTTTACTTCACATCCATGTCGGCTTTGATAAAGCTGGCAACATTTGCAATGAAGCAAGTATTTGAAAAACTTTAAAATGGCTTTGACTTTCTTTGTCAGTGAAGAGTTGATACCTTTGCCTATTGGTTCTAAGAAGGGTGAAATTGGTGTACAGTTAAATTACACTTATTACTTCTCCGGAGTTGAAGAAAGGCAGAAATTATCTCAGATGTCTGGGGAACCAGCTGATATGAAAGCTCCATTCACACAAGGGAATGTCTAATTGATAAGGAGTGTATTAAAGTAGAATCTAGAGACATCCCAAGCTGTATTACAGAACTGCTTGTGTTTCAAATGCTCAGTAGACTTGGGTTCGTACTCTCAAATGACCATAAATTTCTCACTTTAAAGTAAAAGAAGCACAATGAAATATTAAAATAACTCTTAGAGATATCATGCCATAGTTGCATCATGAAATTTGCATCAAGTCAATGAAAATGGATGGCTGAAGTAATAAGATTATGAGTCATCAAAAAGTGATAATGTACAGATGGTTAACAAACACATGAAAAGATGCTCAACATCACTCATTATTAAAGAAATGAAAATCAAAACTACAATGAGGTATCACCTCACACCAATCAGAATGGCCGTCATCAAAAAGTCTACAAACAGTGAATGCTGGAAAGGGTGTGGAGAAAAGGGAACGCTCTTGCACTGTTGGTAGGAATGTAAATTGATGCAGCACTGTGGAAGGTGGTATGGAGATTCCTTAAAAAAATTAGGATTAAAACCACCATATAACCCAGCAATCCCACTCATAGGCATATACTCTGAGGAAACCAAATTGAAAGAGACACATGTATCCTATTGTTCATTGCAGCACTATTTACAGTAGCTAGAACATGGAAGCAACCTAGATGTCTGTTGACAGATGAATGGATAAAGAAGTTGTGGTACATATACACAATGGACTATCACTCAGCCATAAAAAGGAACACATTTGAGTCAGTTCTGATGAGGTGGATGAACCTAGAACCTTTTATACAGAGTGAAGTGAGTCAGAAAGAGAAAGATAAGTACCATATTCTAACACATGTATACAGAATCTAGAAAAATGGTACTGAAGAATTTATTTACAGGGCAGCAATGGGGAAACAGACACAGAGAATGGACTTATGGACATGGGAGAGGGGAGGAGAGGGTGAGATGTATGGAGAGAGTAACATGGAAACTTACATTACCATATGTGAAATTTACTGTATGTCTCAGGAAACTCAAATGGGCTCTTTATCAACCTAGAGGGGTGGGATGGGGAGGGAGATGGGGGGGAGGTTCAAAAGGGAGGGGATATATGTATATCTATGGCTGATTCATGTTGAGATTTGACAGAAAACAGCAAAATTCTATAAAGCAATTGTCCGTCAATAAAAAATAAATACATTTTTAAAAAGTGATAATGTATGCAATTACTGTGGCTGCTAATGTAGCTGACAGGCAGATAGTATGGTGGTCTTAGAAGTTATCCTGGGAATGACTGTATAAGATACCATGTCCCCTCTTCATTAATAAGACCACCTAGTATTCCATTGATGGTTTCAGCAGTTCATCTAGTTAAAACAGAGAAAGATAAGTACTTGTATCCACTTTTAAACTTACATTTTTAAACAAGAATCTGGACTTCATAGTCGGTTAAATGATTCTGCAACTTATGTAATACCACAACCATTTTTCCTTACATTAGCCACTGCTGGATTCTGCATTTTGCATCTTTTAACACAAAGTGTGCAGAATTTCTAACAGAAATGGTTAGACATTGTACTTTTTTCACTGTAATCACAAGAAAATCCTCCTTACAATCTTCTGCATTAAGTTTAGAAAGTGCTTCATCTTTGCACACCTAAATGTCTCTCAAATATTCCAAGGTGAAATCCAACTGGAAAAAATTCAGCTTAGCTACTTTTAGGAATGGCAGTAATAAATAAAAATAAGATATTATAGAAATAGACAGAAGACACCAGGAGGTTGAATACCACGAAAGTAATTTTATGATTTTCAGTATCTTGCACACAGTGGAAAATATTCTTTTTATAAAAAATATTTATTTCTTTGGCTGCACCGAGCCTTAGCTGTGGCACCCTGGATCTTTGATCTTCATTGCAGCATGTGGGATCCACTGCCCCGACCAGGCATTGAACCCTGGGCCTCCAGCATTGCGAATGCAGAGCCCTAGCCATTGGACCACCAGGGAAATCCCGAAAATACATATTCTTTAAGGGGCAACAGCTTATAATTTGGAGAAGGCAGTGGCACCCCACTCCAGTACTCTTGCCTGGAAAATCCCACGGACGGAGGAACCTGGTAGGCTGCAGTCCATGGGGTCGCTAGGAGTTGGACACGACCGAGCGACTTCACTTTCACTTTTCACTTTCATGCATTGGAGAAGAAAATGGCAACCCACTCCAGTGTTCTTGCCTGGAGAATCCCAGGGACGGAGGAGCCTGGTGGGCTGCCGTCTGTGGGGTTGCACAGAGTTGGACACTGCTGAAGCGACTTAGCAGCAGCAGCAGCAGCAGCTTATATTTGTTAAGCTCTTTCTTACCTCATGTAGGTATGCCCTAACTGAAAAAAAGCTTGAGTATCAATTCCCATGGGTTGATGTAAGAAGCTTGAGAGAATTAATTCCTGATCAGTGATTGATGAAAGGAATCACAGAGCAGCTTTCGAGGAAAATGTTCTTAAATGTTTTTAAGATACCTTTGCCAGTCCCTATGGGGCTTCTCTGGTGGCTCACAAGGTAAAGAATCTACCTGCAAAGCAGGAGACCCGGGTTTGATCAGTGAGTTGGGAAGATCCCCTAGAGAAGGGAATGGCAACCCACTCCATCTTCTTGCCTGGAGAACCGCATAGACAGCAGAGGCTGGCGGGCTACAGTCCATGGGGTTGCAAAGAGTCGGACACGACTGAGCCACTTTCACTCGTCAGTCCCTCAGGTAATTCTCTACAATGCTTTATGTCTCTCTTAATGTGCCATGTTTATGCTGACTATGATTAGTTACCTGTGTTTATCTGGTGAGCACCTTAAGGATAAAATCATTTTCTCATTTCTGTATTTTACACAACTCAAATGCAGTGGTTGAATCCTGCAGTTCCTAAGTTTATGCCATAAGGTTAGATCCAAGCCATTCATGTACAGTTTGTAAGTATTGCAAAATATTTAGTTTCGTTTTCATTAGTTAAATTAATAATCTAAATCTATCCTATGAAAATATCAAGTTTAACTTTGAATATCTGGATATGTAGAGCATCTTCATCATCCTCATAGCTAACAGTAACATCTTTTGAGTATTTATGTTGTGCTGGGCACTTTGCATGGATTATATCATTTTATTCTCATAAACAACCCTAAGAGGCTATCAACCCTGTTGTTTAGGTGAAGATCCTACAGGTTCAAGTAATTTGCCCGAGAATATACAGACAAAGGGCTTTCCAGGTGGCTCAGTGAGAAAAAATCCATCTGCAGAGAAGGAGCCTCAGGAGACACGGCTTCAGCCCATGGGTTGGGAAGATTCCCTGGAGAACAAAATGGCTACCCACTCCAGTATTCTTGCCTGGAGCATCCCCTGGACAGAGGAGCCTGATGGGCTGCTCAGTCCATGCGGTCAAAAAGAGTCAGATAGGACTGAAGCGACAGAGCACATAAGCACGCATACAGTCAAAATGTGACCTGAATTTGAACCAG
Source organism: Bos grunniens (assembly GCF_055505025.1). NCBI lineage: Eukaryota > Metazoa > Chordata > Mammalia > Artiodactyla > Bovidae > Bos > Bos grunniens. The sequence continues at coordinate 23,663,867 of NC_141168.1, forward strand.
GTCCAACATCCGAGCTGTTAGCCATTGTCCAATACCATTTTTAATGCTTGTCAGTTCTGCACTTTAGAGTTAAATCCTGCTGATTGCTTTATTAGTTCTATGGGTAGTAACTTAACTCCTTCTGGCTTCTAATACAGTGTTTTAGGTCCTGATGTTAAAACTTGATCAGTGTTAACATATAACCTGGAAGTGTTTAGCATTCAAAATGCTTAATTCCCGCCCCCCCCCCCCACCCCAGGATTTGGCACTTCCTGGGAAAATTTGACCAGAAGGGCAGCAGCAAGGTCATATTACTTAGTAACTGTGGCATGACACCCCCAAGAATTACTTTAATGTCTGGTTGTGCTGCCTGTACTTTGAAGGAAGAAATTCAGTTATTCAAGCAGTTTAGAAATGTCTTTGGGGCATCCCATTCATTCATAGGTTCACAATGTCGCTACGGGATAATCATCTCATTCCATCTCTAGGATGAAAACAAATTTTCTGTTTTATCAGCTGTTTGATGGTTATTTGATGAAAATCTGAATTTGCCTGCTCCTGAAACATCCGTTGCCTGGGTATTCTTCAGAAGAATGTGTATTTTCCCATAGTCTGTTAGCCCTCTGGAAACGAATGGAGAGGCAGGACTAAGTCCATGGTATAAAAGGACAGAGTCCAGTTTCTTCCAGGATCTTCTGGGATGAAGGACCCCTCCCTCCCTCTCCCAGGATATCTAGAGATGTGCGTTCTTTGATGATGAGTGTGTCTTGCATGTCTAACTTCTCAATTATAAACTTGAATTGAGTTGCTCTATGAAATCCACTTTGCTCTTGGCGTTCCTAAGAATGGTGGGGTTTGGCACAGCATGAAGAGAGCTATAAAGCCCTAGTGGCTCAAGTAGCTGAGGGAGATCAGAGAGCTTAGTTGGAGACCATTACAGTGCTCAGATCAGCGGGGTATTGCTGTTTGTATTGTTTCCAGTTTGCAGGTTCCTCTGGATTTCAGCAACTATTTGCATACACACTGCCGTCAGCCCCATACAATTAAGAAGGAGAGGGAATTGTACAAGCTGAGTGGAAGAGAGTGATGCAAAGAGAATGGTGAAAGATAAATTGTCATTAAGAAGAAAAGTACTTTACTAGTTCATCACCTGTGGAGAGAGTTGCTAATTAAATTCTAAGGTCATGCTTACATCAAATGAGCAAGTTTTCAAAGCCTTTTACTTACAGTGGGTGGCGTATCTTCTATTGCATCACAGTGTTGGACTCATCTGTATGATTAATTGGCTGTTTTGATTGCTTGACTTCTTCTTTGTCAGTTGGTACCTTCAATTCTGTGTTCCTCTCCACAAAGCTTGAGGGGGAAAATGCCACAAATGATGATAAAGAGAAATGACAACAGAACAGATTATTGCCGGCCCCGTGTGCTCCTTATGGAAAGAAATTATTGGTGCTTTTGTACTATCAGATGAAATCTATCATTGTAAAAAGATTTCATTGAGTGGAACTAGGTCAGCCATTTCAAGGGATTAATACTGGATGGAATTTCAGTCAGACCACTGGCATCTGTGATCCTAAAACATGAAGATTCTTTTTTGAGGGGAGTGTAGAGCAATAACTACTTAGACTCAATTTAAGGGATAAAAAAAGCCCTTTGATACTCTTCCTCTTAGGTACTTCTAAACATTTGTCCATGATCCAAGGTCATATGGGTAGCTCATATACACTGAATTGTGTGTGTGTTTTGGCCAGGCGCTGAGATATAGCAAGTTTAACTCAATAGTTAAAAGCATTACTTGGTGGGAGATATTCCTTGGGAGTTTATGCTAGTTTGCACTTGTCAGTCTAGAAAGAGAGATTATTCCATTGACACTGGGAACTTTTGTACTGGCCTCCTCATTCATCTTGAAACCAGGGCAGTTTCTCTAGTTACCAAGAGTTGCAAGAAACAGATAAAGCTCTCTTGTCCAAGAGTTTGTATGTTGAAGGCATAGAAACCAGTGTCACTTTTAATTGTATTGCTGTTACAAATGACAGAGATTTCAGTGAAGTGGTTTTTAGCATATACCTTTTGTTAATCAATGAGTGTTTTTTTTTTTTTTTAAATAACAAGTATTGATAGTTCAAATAAATGTACTTAGATGTTAGCGGTTAGGTAGAGAAATTAATAAGGCGCAGTATCACTATGTCTCTTGTTAATATAATTGAAATAGTTATTTATAACTTAGGCTCAGAGACTGACCCTTCTGCACTTTACTGGGCTCCCTAAAGGAAGTTTATTATCGCAGACTTTCCGAAAGTAGCAAGGGGGGTGGATTCCCCCCACCCCAGTTTTGCTCTACGGAACAAGGGGCAAGGAAATCGGTACAGTGGGGGTCTTATCCTTAATTCGTCATTCAACAAGTCCTCCAAACGCACTGACTTTTCTGTTAACCTCTCTGAGTTTTCTAATGGGAAATATGCCATGGGTAACCTTGAAATGCTTTTTTAATCTGGCTTTAGGGATATGAGAGTTACATTTTTTTTTCTGGGATGAGCTGTTAAAAGTGCATCCTGTTAAAATGATCCCTTTAACTGGAGCCAGTTTTTCTGTGCCTAACTTTAGAGGAAAGATTTGCAAATGATGGGATCAGCACTTAATTTGGGGCTCTATTTACCATGTAGGCTGTCAAGAAGTATTAACCTTAAGGTAAGATGAGAATGTGGAATACAAAGCTATGAGCTGATGGCACAAAGTGCACCAGGTATTAAATAGCATTATCCATCCTGCTTGCTACAGTAAATAGGATTTCACTATTATGATGTGTCAGGGCTTTCAGGGAAATCACATTTACAAGACACTAAACTGCCATCCTCTCTGCTGAGCAGGTTTATTCTGGGATCTTGCTTTCATATTAATCCTGTTGGTTAGGAAATACTTGTAGCAATTGTGCATGGAAATTATAATTTAATGATCTCTTCCTTTTCTCTATTCAGAGCTTAGAATGGACCATTGTGCTTTGTAGCGATAGCCCCAGGGCTCTGAGAAAGAGATAATGTGCAGTTCCAGCTTTAAAGCCCAGTATTGCCTTTCTGCGAGCTCTTGTAATGATCATAAGTGCTAAGATGCCAGCAGTATGGGCTGCATGCTTTCTCAGCTCTTCACATCTCCTTTACCCTATGAGAGGCGGCACAGTAAACTGGATTCTGTTTACCACGACAGTTTTTCAGTGCCACCTGAATGGGTAAAGACCAGGTAGAGAAATGAAGTGTGATGAAATCTAGGGAAAATTAATTCTGCTTTTACAGATTCTGTTTGTTCTGTCTGGGGAGGCTCAGTAGGCTGTTTGCTTTGAAAAACAATTAATACCCCCTTTCCTGTGCTGGGATCTTTTCTTGCTATTGATAAGAATGTTGCAGCCAGGAAGGCATTCTGTGTTTCCTGTATATTTCCTGTGTATGTGATTGAAAATGAGCTAAATCTCTTGAATTTTCTTTGCATCCAATTTCATCATTAGTGATTGTTTTGCTTCTTGATACCGTGTTTATTTATAAATTTCAAATGCACTCGATTTAGGCAAACCAGCCACTGCTCATTTCCCTATTTTCCTGACTGAAAAATTAAACTGCATGAATATTAATTCTTTTAAGGGAAATTGCAGGGCTGGTATTGGAAAATGCTCTTGAATCTCAGTTTTATGTCCAGACCGTGAGCCAGCTGTGCCTCTGTAAGGGATTACATCTCAACACATTAGCTTCCTTAAGAAAGATGTATTTGGTCATAAAACATTTGCAAATAATATTATCTCAGAACAAAATCAAATAAAAAGTGCCCATATCTGAATTTGGCATGTAAAGCAGATTGGCATGGTAAGGACAACATGAAATTAAGGGAATTTAAATCTAACCTGACCATGGAGACTATCTAAGATAGGAGTTTAACCTTGGTGGTGTTTATCAGAATTGGGGGCAGGGGGGTAGGGTTTGAGGGAATCCTCGACATTCAGCATTCATTCGAACACACATTTGTTAATCTCCTCTGGTGAGACAGGCACTGTACGTAGATACAGTGATAAATACAAACAGCACCGACACCTGTTGGCATCTGCTACAGAGCTTTTGATCGCCATGGTGGACCATGTAGGGTTTGCCAGGCTTTCTTCCAGAGGGGAACTGTTTCGTGAGGAGAAAGCCCCTGCTTTTGTCCCTTCAAGGTCTAAAGATCAAGGGATTTAGAGGGGCATTTTGTGGGTTGAAGAGATTCATCAGGTTAAATGCTCAGATAAAGACCCAATAAACTGGTTACCTTCAATGGCAGTCTTTGGAAATAAATGTTAAATATATAAGTTCCATAAAGACCAGAACTGTTTGTGCTTTTTGATCACCATTATAGTGCCTGGCACATAGTAGGTGCTAGATAACTTTTAAAATTAACGTGTTAGTCAGGAAGTGGGATGGGTTCCTTGGCCAAATAATTTTGAAGAATGTTAAGCTTAACTAAGCAGAACAGATTTCTTTACTGTAGTCCTTCTCTGAGTTTGTGTACATTCTGAGCTTCCAAGATGAGAATACTGCATGCCATGTTTCAGCATTATACTTGAACCATAAAGTCCTTTTTTCAAGGAACACTCATTAACTTATCCCAGCCCACCATCTGAGATTTCCTGTGCTCTACCTAATGCTACTGCTTAGCATTTTTTGAGTTCTTCCTGATGTGCATCCTAGAATGTAGAGGTCAAGAAGCCATAGAATTTCATTGATAGAGTTCCTAATTTGAGGGCTTCTGAGGACCTGGACCCTCCTGGAATTGCCTGCCTGTATACTGTGTTGTAAAAGAGTGGACAGAGGAGAAAGAGACCCAGGGAGTCGATAGTTCCTCTGGAGGGCTCTGTGTTCTGACTCTATGCTCTGCAGAATCTCTATTCTCTCTAACAGTCTTTGAGAAAGCTACGCCCACAGTAGCTCAGTTTCATCAGGGCCCTCCCACCACAGGACACTTCAGTTCAGTTCAGTTCAGTTGCTCAGTTGTGTCCCAACTCTTTGCAACCCCATGGACTGCAGCACACCAGGCTTCCCTGTCCATCACCAACTCTCGAAGCTTGCTCAAACTCATGTCCGTTGAGTCGGTGATGCCATCCAACCATCTCATCCTCTGTCATCCCCTTCTCCTGTTGCCTTCAATCTTTCCCAGCAGGACGCAGAGCCATGCCCATTAACCCAAGAGTCGTACATCCTCATATGAAGAATCGGGCATGTAGAATGCCCCCAAGGATCAGAGTCCCCATAGAAATTTTCTTCTTTTTTCATTAAATCGAGTAGAGGAATTGGATTTCATAAATATTGAATTACCACCGTGGATCTTTAACCCACAAGTGTTTGCCAAGACCCAGAGCTGAAGGAACAAGGAACAACATTTTTCATTCCTTCACGATCTTGAGTTTTCTGTGCCCCTTCGGAAAGACTTTGGAAGTAGTAAGATTTGCTAGCCATGATCAGAAAAATCGTGCAGTCTGTGTCCTCACAAGTTCAACAGTCCTTCTCTGTAACCTCATTCGCCTTCACACAAGAATCCAGGGGGGATAGTGAGGCCACAGCACTGCCCCTCACGACTTGCAGTTTCACACCAGATCTCTGCGATCAGTGCCTCCCACGTAGTAGGTGTTTGACAGATCTTTGTTGAGTAAACAAATAAAGGAGCTTTCAGCAAGTAAAAGGCTTCAATCTTCAGACTGGCCCAGGTACCTTAGGTGTACATCTTCCAGGTGACTTAGTGTACACTTCCCGCCAAGCTACACGTTATCCCGCAGGTTTTGCAGAGATTCAGACTCGGGTCCTTCTGCTCCAACCATGCCAGCTGCTAATATTAATGCAACAGCCTATCTTACTTATATAGAATTAAACAGTGCAGATGCCACTATTTGGGCAAACTTTTGAAGTAAAGTAAATCACATTGCCTAAGTGGTGTTCTTGTCCATTACTTTTCTGTGACTTGAGGCAGGGGTAATCCACAAACCCTGCCCTAAATAGAATCCCACCTTCCTGAGTTCTCCCCAAACTTGGCTTTTGGTGAAAATGTTCGTGAGTACTTTGCACTCTGGACGTCCTTGCTGTTCCAAGGCTATTGGCTGAGAAATATAGTATCATTAGAATCAGCATCATATTAAAACAGCTACCATGTATTGGGGGGCTCCCTGGTGGCTTGGACAGTAAAGAATCTGTCTGCAATGCAGGAGTCCTGGGTTTGATCCCTGGGTTGGGAAGATCCCCTGGAAAAGGGCATGGCAACCCACTCTAGTATTCTTGCCTGGAGAATTCTGTGGACAGAGGAGCCTGGTGGGCTATGGTCTTTGGGGTCACGAAGAGTCTGACACAACTAAGCAACCAACACTTTTCACCATCTATTGAGGGATTATCATAAGCCGGGCAGTGCAGAAAATGTTTTAACAAATCATTTAACTCCGGGACAGACCTCCAGGGAAAGGTATTTTTTTCCTTTGCCACCTGACTAGGTACTGATTTTGTTCTTTGGGCTCAGAGACATCAGGTAACTTGTGCTAATGTTTCCCAGCTAGTGCAGCCAGGCCTCTCTCTGTCTCTTCACTGACTGCCTCTCCTTCTGTGTGACCAGTGAGCATCTATGAGACTCCCTTAGGCTTACATCTATTACTCAATTCCACTCCCCCAGACTTTAAGAAGAATTTTGGTGGAAGTAGGCATGACAGTTCTTGTTTAGACCCAGTAGAGTCAAATAACAGATTCTCAGCCATGTTTCCTTTAGCAGCATTTGTACTTGACGACTTTTATCAACTAAGCACCCGTAGTCTTACTTAATCGTGGGTCATATTCTACAGTAAAGTAACAGTGATAAAGCATGATTGGATGTTGGATACAGAGAGTATGGCTTTGGTACATAGACTGAACTGATGGAGACACTGTCAGTAAGGAAACAGTACAGGTTCTGTGGATTGGGCCTTATCCTCTGAGGTGATGGGTGGAAAAGATGAAGGACCTGGAAATACCAGGGGGAGAAATAGCTGGAAATCAAAAGGACAGGCTAGATCAGCCATGGGGATGCTGAGATCTAGTGGGGTGACCATTGGGGGAAGCAGGTGGAGGGTTCAAGAGTGATCAGGTAACTCCCACTGCCACTTGGGCACTCCTGCCCTTGCCGTCTTCCTTTGTAAGGGCCCACTTTACAAAATTGCTTCCAGTAGATCTCTGACAGAACCCTTGAAACTCTGTGTCCACGGCAGCCCTGCCCATTTTGCCTGCTCTTTAGATTGTGAACCTATGGAAATTTGGAGTATAAACTTCCTGCAAAGTTAGATTATAGTCATACAAATATGTATTTACTGTTAATCTCCTTTTTCTAGTTTAAGGCCAAAGATGTTGCTCCTAAATTAGAGCTATTTGAACCTCAATTCAGGGGCTTCCCTAGATTCTGCCACAGAATTAACTCAAGTAATCAAATCAATGTCAGAAATATACCATTCAGTCAGCTACCCTTAAGCCAGGCATTCCTGCGTTTAACCTCTGTGATAGCTTTCCCTCTACGGCTTCAATATGGTTCATCCCCTGTCTCGGGGATGCTGACCACCTGCTCTGTGCCCAGGTATCGTGCAGAGTAGGTCCTGTGATTCACGGAGTGGCTAAATCAGGCCCAGTGTACCTCTGCTGTCTCATCCCTCCTCCTTGCCCGCTAGTTCTTCTTCTTATTATTATTTCTAGAACTTAACGTAGTCTCTGCCTTGCCTAGACTGACTATAAATGATGTGAGGTGGAGAGTGTAAATAGAAGTGTGAGGGAAGAGTAGTTCAAGGTTGAGGGTTAAGATCCTGCAGAAGGCAGTCCATGTGCTGGGATCTGTATTTCTGTTTATCTATCATTAAGACAAAAATGTTACTAGAACTACAATGAATGTTTCTGTAGTTCCAGAAAAATAATACATAATAAATTGAAAGCTGTCTAGTCTCTCATGAGGTACTTGCTCTAGATTGTAGAAATTTTGGCAGACATTTCTAGAACTATTTGTTAAAATTCAATAGCATGTAATTAAAGACAGAGACTGCCATTTCTCTGTTGGGTACATTAAAAAATTATATTATATATCATTTGGATTTGACCCCAAACTCCGTTCCCAAAAGAATAATGCCAGAAAGACAAAAGGGTAAGTATTTTAGTCTTAACTAGAGGCACAAGTTACATAAAGTAACTACATTTACAGAACTGTCAATTATACCCTAGCTATTTAAGAGTAATTATGCAAAAGATAGCTTCTGAATGAATATTACTTTACACATCACCAAATGGAAATAGTGATTCTGATGAAATTCTGGGTTTTCAGCCTTGCCAGGCAACAGAATAAGATTGCTGATGTTTTTAGCGTGTGCTGACGATTAAAACCAATATTAATACAACAACCTGGATACTATGTTAATGAAATGGAATATTTTATAGGCACATAAAAGTTTACTGCTTCTTGGAACTTTAATATTCTTCTAGCACAGAAGTGTGTGTGTTTTTTTGTTTGTTTTGTTTTCAGACAAATCTAGAGGTTTAAAAATTGGTTTTATGTACTTAGGGAGAGGAGTGGTGGCATTGTTTACCTAGTCATTATTATTGTCTCATCAAGTAGGTTCTAAGTTAGTGGATGAGGATTTGTTTATTTAGGTTCCTAGAACTGATTTGTGTTGGGGTGGCCTAGCAGATATTGCAGAGGTGACTGAAATGTAATGAATACTTGGGAACCATTCCTTAGGTTTTATGAAACTTAATCAAACAGACAATAAAAGTTTCTCCAGCTTTGTTGATATCATGGTACAAAGCAGACATGCAGTAGTTTTAAAATTATTTGCTATACCGAACAAAACAAATTTTTACTAGAACTCACCTGGTTTGTTCTATTGGAAGAAAGGACAGCTAAGTTGCTAATTTGTTCCAGTTGCTAATTTTCATCTACCTACCAATGCTTGTCTTTTGGTCATTGCCTGAGATATTTAAGAATAACCCCAGACCTCAAGAAAGTAGGGAGATGAGCTTGGATGATTGCAGAATGCATTGAAGCTTTGGGACCCCCCACCAAAAGACCTCAAGGTAAATATAATGGTATCAAAGACAGGTGGATATAGATCCAGGTGTTAGACCTTCTACTTACTGGTTCTTTGTCCTTGGAAGCACCCTGCAACCCGTTTGACCCTCAGAGTCCTCATCTGTAAGGTGGCTTTCAAAACATGTTTCCTGAGGGTGCGGAGAAGAACTGAAATGTTATATGTGAATTTATATGGATATTAAATTAGGATAGCACTAGGTATCATCATTAGTTTCCATCGTCTAGGAGGTTGATAATTATATGCTGTTTGAGGTAACTTGTTGAGGGGAAAAACCCTAGGAAAAAATAGCTATTATTTTGTCATGTTGAAATGTTAACGTGGATTTTGCCAGAAGGAATGGAATCATTGGCTCATTTGTAGAACCGTTGTGTAAAACGGATAAAAAAACGTTTAAAGCTACAATTTAGATCTATATTATCTTTTGGATTTTCAGATCTCTTTAATGTACTTCATTTTATCAGGTAAAAAGGGATTTCTCTTGCATGTATTTCTATTCAAATTTGGCTGCCTGTGTGTGTGAGAGCGAGTAATCTGGATACTTCAGTGTCCTTCTGTACTTCGGGTTTTCTGCCATTCTCCATGTTTTGAGAGAGGCTGGTGTGAATCTTTGTCCATTTAGTTGAGTCTTTCAGTGTTCCAGGTTAAAAATGGCCTATTTATGAAACCCTATGACATTATAATGTTGGCATCTAGCTCCTCAAGACTGGGCACACAAAGACAGAGAGGTCAGGTTCCAGAGACTGTCGTGGTGAACTTTGGGGTACCATCTTTAAGGCGGTTACTGGGGGATGGGGAGCTTAGGGCCAGAGGAGACTCTAGACTCTGGGAGAAATGCTGTGCAACTCTTATCTAGGTTGGTTCTTCTTGTTGTTTAGTGTTTGCTTTTCATTTTAATCTTCTGTTGGCAGTCTTTGACTTTGGATATTAATGGAGAACAAGGATTTGCCTCTTCACTGTGACTTTTGGGTCAGTCTTGCAGAGTTTCTTACTTTAGTGTTGTTAATTTTTTTAAAGCCCTCTTCCTATTATCCATTAAAATGGAATGGATGGCAAGGAGGAGGAAGCATGAATGAGGACAGGTTACAGGGTGGTGATGGGACAAGAACAAGGAGACATGAGGCGAGGAATCATAGAGGGGCGATCGCTTGATAGATATTGCTCTTCTCTGGGTGGACTTCTCAGTTAAGAACATTATAGCCCTCATTAAAAGGATCTTCTCTTGAAAAATGAGGCAGAAACCATCTCTGGTGGGGTCATAGCTTCAGGAAAATGCTAGGGGTATCTTGATATCAGTATTGCAGATTTCATTTCTACAGAAAAAATGCACTAGGTCAGGTGTAATTCTGTGTTTATACGAGGATCTATTAAACGTACCCACCAAAAAGCAAAATCTCTGAAGTCCTTTTGATTATGAAATGAAGAGCCTCACAATATTGTTGGCCAGCTCCGAAAGCAACCACAATACAAATACAACACTAATACAAAACAAATACCAAGTAATACAATACAAAATAAATGCAATACAAAACAACAGTAATACCTAGTCTTATCATCTTCAAAGTGTACCTTTTTTGACTAGATTCCTCAAGAGGCCTTTTGAGATTTGAGAGTTTTCATAAAACTTAATTACTAAAGACTTCAGTCTAAAAAAAAATCATCAACCGGTAACCTTTCAAAAAGATTTATCTGTATAAACCACTGATGTCTTTCTCATGTAAATTCATTTTCATTTATTTCCCACAACTTCCTGTTCTCTTTATTGCTTCTGTCTCAAAAAGCAAACCAAAAAACCCAATTAATATTGGTTAGTCCCTAAATTATGCAGTTGTTATGTTTTTAATCCCTTGAATCATAGTATATTTTTAATAACTAAAGCATCCAGTTGTTATAAATTATGAGCATTTTAAGGATTAAAAGCCCAGTTTCTTGATTGTGGGTAAATGTCTTTTTATTGAAATACGGGCATGTTTAAAGATAAAGGTGTAAGTAGCTATTGTAAATTGTTTTTTCTTGCTCATTTTCTGTGTGGTACAAAACATGGTGAAATACCTGCTAACTCACCACTCTGAACACCCACACTGCAGTTAAAAAAAGTTCTCACAGCCTATTTTATATAATATACCTTCTGGATCATCCCATCATCCAAAGAAAACCATTTTTCTTTTGAGAAAATTGCAGCTCTTAAAGTTTATCCACATACCAAATAAGCTGTTGGTAGATATTCTTTATGCTTTATAGTTCTCGTTATTTCTTTATCCTAAAATCAGTGGTGGCAATAAAATATTATATGTTTGTAGTAAGTATTTTTAAGAAGCTGAAATACTGACTTTTATTTAATGTATTTTTAGTAATAACTTCATCTGTGAACATTTTAAGGGGGAGGTGAACATTTTAAGGGGGTGGTGAACGTTTTAAGGGGAAGGGAAATGTTTGTTGATTTCAGTTAACAAGTGAAATAAAAACTTAAAATATTTGTTTTCATAAACCCACCTTGCATGTTCCTCAGTTTGTTTTCTTGCTCTCAGAAGTGACAGTCCTTTCGATTTCTTGGTCTGTCTATGATTTAAAATACTTTTAGATAGTTTACTTGGATTTTTGGAAACTTTTAAAAAGTAATTATTAAAGATATTTTTATTAATTTATTAAAACAAGCAATTTAGTACCCTTCTTACTAACAATTGAGAACTTTTGGCAAATGTTTTCTTTGTCACTACGAGCTGTTCCTCAGGCTCAATCATTCATTTGATATTTATTTAGAGTGAACTCTGTAGAAGGCTCCATTTTAGGCTCTGTGGATTTAACAGCGGCAAACAGAAAATAAAAAAATCCTGTTTTCATGAAGTTTCAGTCAGTTCAGTCACTCAGTCGTGTCCGACTCTTTGCGACCCCATGGACTGCAGCACGCTAGGCCTCCCTGTCCATCACCAACTCCCGGAGCTTACTCCAACTCAGGTCCATCGCGTCGGTGACGCCATCCAACCATCTCACCCTCTATCGTCCCCTTCTCCTCCCGCCTTCAATCTTGCCCAGCATCAGGGTCTTTTCCAATAAAGTTTAGTGCTCTGTTAATACGAGACACTCAATAATGGATACATTTTACGTCAAGTAGTGATGTGCTCTATGAGGAAAAATGGCTTATAATAAGGAGAGAAATTGACAGTGTGTGGAGGGGTGGAGATGCTGTTTCATGCAGGGAGGACTCTGATCAGGTGCCACTTGAGCAGGGACTGAGTGCCAGGCTGAGCCATGCTTTTGGGGGAGAAGAGCCTTCTGGCAGGTACTGTTGAACAGCCGCTGCCCAATCTCTTGTCTTGATTCCATGCCATTTATTGCTCTGGTGTATTCTTCACTATCTTTTCAGAAAGTGCCAGGTTTGCTTTTCAAGTACCACAGTATAGGTCTTGCCAAGCCTCGCAGACGGTGCTTATTTTGGTCTGTACTTTGTTAGCAGATCATTTCTATGTTGAGTTCAAATGGCACTCTGATTTCAAGAGTGATTCCCATCCTTGTTCTGCTAGAGGAACAGTAAACAGGCACTGTGGATCAGGTAGACGAATATTGAAGTATTTTCAAAAATGCCTTTTTCAAGTGAAAATGTGCCCAAGGCTCCCTGCGACCTTGTACTCCTTTCTTAAGCCTCCCCTGACTCCCCAGTTCACAGCATGCATAATCCTACCTAGCTCTTTGAAAGGCAGAATGGCAGCTTCTATCATGAACTCCCCATTTTCCAGCACTCTGCTATGCACTTTACATGTGTTATTTCATTTAACCTTTCCAGCTGTTCAAGGTGGTTATCCTCATTTTACAGATGAGAGTGAGGCAGAGTAGTGGTGAGTACTTTATCCAGTGTCACAACAGAGTAAGGTGTAGAGCCAGGATTTGAACGCTGGATGTCTAGGCCCACAGTCTCACCCTGTGCCCAGGGAGGGCTCCTGGGAGGTTGGAGTTGGCATGGGACTGAATTAGACACAGAGGTTGCTTTGACTTAGGCTGTCCCTTCCAAAGCTAGACATGTGTGTTATACCATTAGTTCAGCAAAAAGTAGTCCTGTCACCACGGTTAGCTTGTCCACAAGGTGGACAGATCTTTCACCATCTCCATGTTCCCTTTCCTCTGTTCATTGAGCCAGACTTCAAAGGCCTAAAGCTACTTTTTGCACCTGTCATCTTTGAGTCTCTATTTTGGGGTTGTTTTTTCTTTTTCTCCTCTCACTTTCCTCTCTACTTTTAGGTTCCTGACCCTCCCTGCCCCCACCCCCTACCCCAGCCCACCACTGCCCCTTACCTCCTCTCCATCATTAAAACAGAAAATGGTTGGACTCCCCAGAGGTTTGTCTACTGTGGACAGGCTGCTGAAGCTACAGCAGTTGAGCACCATTGTAAAAGTTAAAGTGACTATTCTGGAGCTTTGGGACGCATGTTCATTTCTCATTCTTAGCGAAGTGACCACTCTCTTTTTTCCCCTCCCTGTAAATTTTTCTCAAGACATTTATATGATTTGCTTTCTAATACATTTGGCATAATTTTAAGTGTTATTTTGTGCCATAACCCTCTTTATCTGAAAAATTCATTTTAAATGTCTGTCTTAGCATTTCCGACTGTAGACAGTGAAGTTTTAATGACAGAGGTATATGGTTGAATACATCTTTGTAGTTAATAGAGATATTTAGAGATATTGCTGACACTATTTGAAAATAGTGGTTTTTCTGAGCAAGATGAGCTGCAAGATAATATGAGTTTTCAGAACCTTTATGTTATTCTTTAAAAGTCTTTCAGTTAGTTGAGTCATTACTGTAGTTTGAAATTGATGGTTATCATATTGCCACTCATCTTTTGAAATGGAAATCTTTCTCAGTATGGTCAGATGGTACCAGGATCAAGAGAAAATAAGCTTTGTCCTTGTTTCCGACTTGTAATACGCTTCTGCTGTGCCTCGCCTTCCTCCTTTTATCAATGCACATTGACTACTAAGTGCTAAGATTCAGGGACATGGTTCCCTTTTCTTAAGGAGCCAGTAAACTATAGCAGGTATGTAAATACAAGGATTATTTCTCTCTTCTCTAGTTTGTTGCATGTGAGAAGCATTTGAAAGAATGTGTCTTCATGAGATTAAGGGTGTCTTCAGAAAGACTTTCACTTGGATAAAGTAAGTGATGAAACTAAATGGAAACATTTTATTTATCATCCCATGTTGTATCACAGATCTGATCTGTAGGAATTGTTAACCTGTGACTCACCTCTGTATTGTTTTTTAATCTGAGTTGGTTATATAGAAGATAAGGCAGATGAGGGAAACTGTAGCAGCTAGGTCATAATAACTAATGTGTAATTTTTATTTTTTAATGACACATCCTCTGGCTTTAGGTTGACATTAACTATACTGGGCGGGAGCACACGAATAAGTCTTTGGAAAGTTGTATTTGCTATGTTTCGCAGGTTTCTAAGGTTTAGTTGGACATTTAAGGGAACTTTTAGTGAAGTTATCGAGTACATCACTGCATCACTTTCTTCCGTTGAGTTCACCGACTGTGAGTAACGCACTCATGGTAACAAATGAGGATCTCTTCCAGGTGGTAACCTGAGGCTCCACAGTAATGACTTAACTCTGATTCTTGTTGAACTAAATGTCAGTGCACAGAACACTATAGCTGCTCAGGGTGCTGCCAGGTCAGATTTAAGAGCTGTTTAGGGGAAAAAATGTCTTTATGAATACCTAGCTAAGAGATGTTACTGATTTGTAAAAATAATATACTTGCTAGTGTTTGTATTCTTTCTTAACCCCAAAATGATTCAATTGGACTTGAATATTTTTATCAGGAAAGCTGGAGTTGTCTGATATATAAACCCTAACTGTGCAAAAGACTAAATACCAATTTTTCTTTATATTATTCGTGCTGGCACAGTACTAGGCTCTTTATGCTTTTTTTGAACTGAGAGCTAAGCCCCAGAGCTTGCTATGAGAGAGTCGGGGGATCAGAGCAGGACTGGGGTAGGCCAGCCGCCTGAGGGGTTGTGTCTAGGGCTGGTAGCCTCAGCAGAAAGCTCCGTCTCAGTATTGCTGCCGCTTTGTCACGAAAGAAAGGTGTATAGCAAGTGTTGGTTCAAGGGGGGTGAAGCCAGAGATGAAATAAGAAAAAAGAACTAGAAAAGAATTGAAGACAGCTCTACTCTAAATGAGCTCCAGTATCCGGATTAGAATAACCCACATCTCAGCGTGGAAAATGCTGGCAGGTGCTGGCTCTACTGTGGGGTGGCTGCCTCCAAGAACAGTAAGGGATCTTGGAACACCAGACCCAGTGGTCTTTGGACTGAGTTGAGGTTGTCAAGCTTCTTGGTGACCTCCCCTTCCTTCAGCTCTGATCCTGTCACCATCCTAACTTTGAAAGCAAGGACCCCAAGACCCAGAGAGGTTGAGTGGCTTGCCCAAGGTCACAAGCAATCAGGTCACCCTGGGGAGTGACCCCTGTTAAGCAGAAGTTTCAGTTCTAAAATCAGCTGCTCTGTGGGATATGCCCATCTCCTGGCTGCCGTCAGTACTTTAGGCAGAAGGAGAGTGATCGCTTGTCAAGGATGTTGCAAAGAAGATTCTTGCAAGAGGATTCCATGACCTGTAGGATCCCTTACAGCTTTAAATTCTATGATTTGAGCTCCGTTTTCATTGGTTTAAGCAGACGGTCTTCCCTCTCTAGCTCCCCAACTTCTTACAGAAATTGATCTTCGAGAGCATTTTGTTACATTTTCCATTTAAAATAAAAATTAGCCTTGCATCTCAGGTACTTCACAGTGTATTGAGCCACATGTATCATTCCTTTGGAGTATTCCTTCACCAGACAGTGCCTACAGTTTTAGTTACATGTGAAGTGGTAGTTTGATGAAACAACATTCCGGCTTCTTTCTCAGTAAACCAAAAGCTCTAGAAAGCTTCGTGTCGCAGAGAGACCTTCATTTTCCCAGCTGTCAACCTGACTGATATTTTAATTTTTCTGCCCTGTAGAAAACTTCAGTCTCTTATCCAATAGATAAATGAGCGAACCCCCCCAGGAAATGCAGCAGAATGTTTCTGTTTGCCAATGCAATAAATGCAGAAGCTAATAAATGTCTCCTTCCATCAGGAGGAGGCGTGTAATGAGTAAATGATGAGAAAAAGAATTCAGGGAAACAAATGATCCATCCAATCTGAGATGACAAACAATTTCTTAATAACTTATCCTCTGGTCGGAGAGAGGGCTTTCACCAGGCAAAGAGAATGCCTGTTGAAACTAAGCCCAGCACACGGCCATTTGCATCTGGCTGCTGATGGATTTAGTCTGGTTCCATTTGGGTCACACTGAGCAATAAGCTGCAATTCAAACTCAGCCCGGTTATGGGTGACATTCTTTGCTGGGTAATTTCTGTGAATGTGTGCTAGGAAAAGGGATCATTTCCAGGCCAAATTCACATTTCTTACCCCAGATTACATTTATATTTCACATTTGTCTTTTTTAGTAAAGATCCAGTCTCTTTCCCTTGAGATGTGTTCAGAGCACAGGGGTTTTACAAGTACTTCTTCCCTGTGGGCTGAATATGTTATTCTTCATAACACTTTTGTGAACCTCAACTCTGAATCCCCAAAGTCTGCCTTTATGGAAGCCAATGGAAGACTGTATGCTTTGTTCCCCGGGGATGGCTGCGTCCTTGCTTAGGGGTCTAGTTTGGAAGGACTTGTACGAGACAGAAGGCACAGTGTGACTAAGGCAGAGGCAGTGAGATTGGCTTTGGAAGAAGAGGAGTTGCAATCCACAGTGAAGATGTGAGAGAGAGAGACTCCATGCCAGACCCAAAAGAAAAAAAAAAATCATTTGACGAAATGCATTTTATTATCACCCCATTGTGGGATCTTTCTAAGAATGTTTCTCAGAAAATCGTGTGGAAAAGATTGGCTACCAAATACCAGCAGTTTTCAGGGACAGATTTTCATGAATATTTCTAGAAGAAGACTATCAGATTGCCTTACTGGGTCTTCCGTAATTATCTTTTCTTCCCCGTTCCACCACTCCCCCACCCCCCCACCCCCTTTTATTTTAAATACAAATAAGACATTCTGGTATGTTTCAGTACCACATGAATGAATACATTTGTGCAGTTGAGGAGTGCAGCTTTTAAGTAGTAGTAGGGTTTAGGGCCATAATGCAGGAAAATGTTAATGAATCATCAGATAAAAGCTGGAAAGAGGTGATACCGCAGGGCCCTTGGTGTACTTGGCAGCGTATGAAATGTACCTTAGATATTCAGGAATCCTGCACAGGACTTTCTAAGGGAGAGCCATTATACCTGAAAGCTAAGACTTTAGTGTGCTTCTATTCACATGCATATTTCTATGCCACATCTTTCAAAAGGCCTTTCCTTTGAAACACAAAAAGATAAACATGTCTTTGAAATGGATAGGTGATCGCTTTGCCACTTTTGAAATCTTTCTCCATTTCATAGCTGAGATTTTTTTTTTAACCCTAAAATTAAGACCGACTTTTCTGTTCACCTGAGTAGCTGTTTACATATTGCTGGACTCTAGAGAACCATTGTCACAGTCTTGAGTTTGGGCACAAAATCAATGAAAGGAAATTAAACCCTGAGATAGGTGTTCCATCTGCATAGGATCATATTTTTGCTTGAGTCTCTTCAGTTCATTGTTGTGTGACTGTTAAATAAATACAATACCTTCATACTCAGAGGAAACCATGAATTTGAAAGTACTTACAGAGTACCATTTATTGCTTAGTGTTGAAAACACTACAGTATTTTAACATCCCAAGCCTTAGATTTGGAGCCCGAGAGCTGGCCTGATCTGGTTTAGCACTTACACCTATGGGCCGGTAAGCACTATATGTAATTTTGGTTACGCATACCATTCCTGATAGATAAAATGAGGACAGTAGCCTCTAACTTTACTTCTTCCTTGACTGTTTTTTTTTTTTTTTTTTTTATGTAATCAATTGAGATAAATGACTGCTTCCTAGTCATATTTGCTGATGGAGAGTCCAAGTCTCTACCAGCCTCCCAACAGTTTTAACTTTTGCTTTGATGGAATTGTTCTCTTGTAAACATGGAATCTTTAGATCATCTGCTTTTCCAGGGACTTTCTTCGTATGAATATCACATCCCTCTGGATTATGAGGACTAGAGTCATGTAACTACTTAAAAATTGTTTTGTTAGCGATTTCCCTTAGCTATTAGTACCTTGCTCTTAGGAGATGGTTGTCAGTAAATATTTAGTGCATTAAAAAATGAACATTGACTCAACTTAACAAATGGCAGAAGAATTTCAGAGACACCAGGAGCTTTCAGTTCAGTCCAGTCACTCAGTCGTGTCTGACTCTTTGCGACTCCATGGACTGTAGCACGTCAGGCTTCCCTGTCCATCACCAACTCCCAGAGTTTGAGGAGGTACTCAAACTCATGCCCATCGTGCCGGTGATGCCAACCAGCCATCTCATCCTCCTCCTGCCTTCAGTCTTGCCCAGCATCAGGGTATTTTCCAATGAGTCAGTTCTTTGCATCAGGTGCCCAAAGTATTGGAGTTTCAGCTTGAGCATCAGTCCTTCCAGTGACTATTCAGGACTGGTTACTTTTAGGATTGACTGGTTGGATCTCCTTGCAGTCCTTACCTTCATAATTTAAAAGCTTTTCCCTCTTTAAAAAATTAATATATATTAGTTCATCTGTATTGGCCTTGTGGGTGGATACATTTGTAGCTTGTGAAAATGCCAGGGTTTTATTTTTTTTTTTTTTTTTTTTTTTAGAGGAGAACTGGTACAGTTTGGAACATTATAAGAAACGGTTGTGTGACTGTCCTTATTTTTAAATCTCTTCACCAAGGACTAAATCTTAAAGAAATGTAAATATTTCTTTTCCTTCAAGAGAAAAAACATAGCCTAAAAACAACTCACATCCTTCCGTTGGATGGGTCATCTGTTACTTATTTTAGCTGTCCTCTGTGACAACTTGAATATTTAAGTTGCTTTTCATTTTTCAGTATTATAAACTTTGTGATGAAAATTTTTTTCACTACATTTTTATACACACCTATGATTGCTTCAGATATTTCTAGAAATGAAACTGTGTCAAAGGCATTTGAGACATGTTGCTGTGAATTGTACCAATTCATATTCTCACTAGTAAATTATTAGTGGAACCCATTTCCACATACACTTATCAAAGGAAGACAGCCAGTCTGCTAAGTATACAATAATGAAATGATTTTGTCAATCATTGTCTCACGAATTTTTCTATGACCTACCAAATGCTGCTTTCAGGAAAGTGTATGTACCCAATACCTGTGCCCTAGACCGTTTTTTCAATCAGGAGGTACTGAAGAATGGCATGTCTCTCCAGTAAGTTTTAATTATTTTTAAAGTTTTGGCATTGGTTGGATTTCACATAGTTTTCCTCCTCGACCTTTGAGAACGCACAGTGCCAGGGACAAGAGGAGATCCACACGTGAGAAACCATGGTGGGTGGCAGTTCCATGCCCCTTACCGGCCTTAAGCCAAAGTTCTGTTGAATGTAGGTGTTCAGTGTATGGGCTTCCCTGTGTACAGCGTAGGGGTGAGCATCCTAGCTCTTAATGAGTGCATCCCAAAGATGCAACACGTGACCTTCAAAGCCTAGTATGAAATTATCTTTGGAACTTAAGAGAGCTTTGCCACATCTCCATCTTCACAGCCCCTCTCACTAAGGCTTTTAGCTCGTAACTCTGCTGAGGTCAGTCAGTTTTTCATCATCTAATTCACTTGGAGAGATGTGCTCAGTCTGGGATTCCGAGCTTGGTTGAGGCCCTCTTCCTGTCTGTGAGCTGCTTATTTTTGGTAGTGTTGGAAAGGTATTACCTTCGAACAAATAGATTTGATTCAGTTTGGGGCTGGTGCTGGGGAGAAACCAACTCTATTATGTCTGTGACAGAGTTCAAAGGTTTGCTCAATGTTCAGGAAAGTTTTTCTTAAGTCGGTTTTCTGGCTTGGTATGAGTTACTGGTGTTGGCCTCGATGATATTTTAAAAACTCAAGTTCTAGGCAAAAGTGGGAGGAAGGCAGACTTGTCTTGGCCTCTCCCTCCTCTTCTGTCACAATCCTGTTCTCCCCTGACACGTGTCCTTCCTCTCAAGGATTCAGTGGTTACTCATACACACTTAGCTTTTGCCTTCGAAAGCACTAGTCTATTTAATTATGAGTCCCTTTTAGGGAGTTAACTGATGATAAGCTAAAGGGTAATAAATGGATTAGCCTTGAATTTCTCAACCTGGATTCTGAGGAAATCATCTCAGAAGGTCTTCAAGTCTCTATGAGAATCTTTCAAGTTTGTTTTTTGTGCTATGATTTCTATGATTCTTTCTATAATTAATGCAATCTTATTTTCAGTCAGTAGGATGGACCCTACTACACTTTTGAGGAATCCTAGATTGAATGACAGAACCTGCTCCCTCCTGCCGCATTAGCGTTAGCACACAGAGCTCTTGGAAGCAGAAAGGACTAACAAACTGAAGACAGTTATCGTTGTGTACTGCAGTGGATTCGCCGTGCGTGTGTCTCTCCCCACTGGCCTTTAAAGATGTCCTCACCCTCCCACCCCCTGGGCCTGGTCCAAGTTCCTTCTTCAGTAAGCTCTTCTGAATGAATGAATTTTAGGCTAGCCTGTCAGAGGGCTGGAAAAGAAGGAGAAATGGGTGAGAAAGATCCTCCAGGGGAGCATCTGTTATACACCCTTTAGATCCTTAATATAGAATCATGAGGAAGGCAGAACGAAACAGCTGAGGATAATGCAGCTCGTGTATCTGCCTGCTTCTCTGCAGTAAGGATTACTGTTCACAGGTTTCCTTTTAGCCCACGGTTTTCAAGAGGACACTGTGTGCGTGCCCGTGCGTGTGCTGGAGCAAGTGCAGGAGAGTGTGCATGTTAGAGTTACAGAGTTCCCTTCTGTGGGAGACAGACCAGCTTGCGGTGAGGTGGAGTGCACGCTGAACTAGGTTGGTAATACCAATGCAATGCTTTCTGAATACAGCCATCCAATGTGTATGCTTTTGAATGTACATAAGGCAC